>NC_134038.1:129251864-134326262 GCF_965140245.1 Athene noctua
CCCTTAAACAGGTAAAGCAGTCATAAGCCTGCTTTAATGTTTCAGTATCCTGGTTATTTTCAGGCCTTTATAGCAAAGCAGCTTTTATAAATAATTGCTAGTTGTGTATGCCAATTGTGTGTAGCATTAGAAAACTGTTCTTTTCCAATGTCAGTATGAAGGAGTTAGACCAGAGAAAACTGAATAGATAAGACCTGCTGTAAACTGTCTACATGGAGTGCTGGATAACCTGTATTGCTGTGCCTACTACAGTTGATTTCGTTATTGCTTAGATTCGTTGATGCTTTTCATGAAATGTTTTTTGGTTTTGTTTTGGCTTTTATGGGGTTTTTTAATCACTGTGGTTTTCTACCTGTTTGGCAAGGAAGAAGAAAAGTAATTTGCACTAGTTTCATACGTACCTTGAAATTATTTTATCAAATCTGGATTTTGCCCAGTTTGCTTACAGGGATGTTATGTGGGTTTAATACGTCTTTAGATATGTTACAATTCTGCTCTATCAGCAAGACCTGCTGCTCTGACACAGAGAAAAGCTAAGCAAGTTCATTCTACTTTGCTATTGCTCACTGCACGCTTGGTGCTGGGTGCTACAATATGTTCTCAGAGTAACTTGGCCTTTCTTGAAATTAAAGTTGGTTTGGCTGCTATTTAATTTCCTGGCTTCTACTCTTCTCCTCACCCTCCTTCTCCTTTCCTTCTTGAGATTGGCATCTTTTTACCTACTTTCAGTTTTACAAGACTTTACTTGATTTCCATGGGTACTCAAGGGGAATCTCTGACAGCAGAGATTGTCTTGTAGATTTTCTTAAATTACTGGAAGGGTTAACGTTAACAAGTCCAGTGCATTGCAAAACATCTGATTTCTTTAAATAGTCTGTAGCCTTTTTTCCTGTTCCAGCCTGCATGTTTTGCTCCATTATTGCTGCTTTCAGTCAGTAGATCATTTCTGTTAATGAAGTTTAGAGTCAAAAACACATGCATCACTGAAGCGTTTTCAGAATGATCTTGTGCTTTTCTTGGGGGTTGTCACACTAGCTGTTTCCTTGGGCTTTCTTTTTGCTATCAACATGCTTTTGCAGTGCCTGTTTTTTTAGAACAAGTTAGGAGAATGAAATGCTCATACTGTGTTTGGCCAGTATATTTGACTCCCTAGTTGAACCCTAGCATATCTTTGATTTAGCCAGTTGTCTCATATACATTTTGTATCTTCAGGTGCAACATGATTTCAGCATTTAAAAGGTTCACAAGGTATCTACCTTCATGGGAGGTAGTCAGGTAGGAAAAAAGTTGTTTAAAATGCATCTCAATACTGACAAGACAGTCTCTTTGAAGTCTTTATACTATTTGATTTTTGCGTAATTTGTTATTAGTCTTTGAAAAAACAAAGACGCTTAAATCTTCACCACTGATACCCTTCCCCCAGCTATGTGGTTTACTGTCTCTCCTCAGAATAGAGAATTGATTGGTGGGCTATGGGTTTGGGGTTTTTTTATCATGTGTAAACATTTATTTAGCTTGGTTTGGTTTGTTTTTTTTGAGAATGACATGAAGTGAAAAAGAGAAGGAAGATCAAGAGTGGATTTTGATAATTAATCAGTGGTGTCTTTGGCTCAATTAATATTTTTAGAGAATTGACCGTTATGCCTAGATGATTAGATGTTATGGCCTGTGTGCATATATACTTGTGGATGCACTGGGTAGGTATCTTCAAAACTGCCTGAAAGAGGTTATGTGAGTTTTAGCAAATATCCAGGCCTTTTGCCTTGCTTATCCATTCTGAGACTCGGCAGATTGCAAACTTCATGGTATTGTGACATGTCTGGCCAGTTTAATTGCAGATTTATCTGGCTGAATGTGAACAGGGATCAGAGCAAAGGAAATTCATTTTTCATATAACATAGTGATATGGCTAGCCTTTGTAATTGTTCCCACGCTTGGTGCAATTGTATCTGATACGTTTACCATAAGCTTCTTTTAGAAGGTTTATCTTCTGCTCGTTGATCTATTTCTGTGAGATCTTTTAACACTACAAATGATGTGTTGAGGGTATTGCTCAGTCAGCAGTCTTTGTTTTTAATGTCAGAATTTCTGTGGGGATCCTTCAAGACTCCCTAATTTATCCACTTTCTGCTTCTGTAACATATTACAAAATTTTTTAGAAGTCTGAAGATACTTTCCTCACCCTTGATAGTGAGAACTCCACTTTCCCAGTCTGTGCTTTGTTCCATCTGCTGTAGCCCATTTTTATGTTTCTGTTTGACGTCTTCTGGAGACACAGAACTGAAAGAGCCTTTCTGACTTAGCAAATCCACCTCCATGTTGCCTTGGGCTGTCATATTACAGGAGGCAACTGTCTGCTAAAATCCAAGATAGTTAAAGTGTAACTTGTGATTTTTGTTTTTTAATTTTTTTTTGTTTTCTCCACACCTCAAACCGTTTTTAACGGTTTGGACACTATTATCTTCCCAGTTGTTTTATAGTGTTAATGTTACTTTTGGCTTGGCTTTCATCCAAGCAGTAAACACATTCTGGTGCTGCTTTGTCTATAGTAGCAAAGTTTGATCTTTCTGCTTATTCTGTATCACTTAAATTCTCACAAAGTCCTTACACATTTTGACATGATCAGTTGTCACCTGCCCTGCCTTTAATTGCTGCAGTGCAACCACAGTGGGTCTGTCAGATATTTTTGTCACCAGAATAACCTCCCTCTTGTTCCCCTTTTCACCCAGTCATCTGTGCAGTACCTTTTCTCTTGGCTTTTCAAGATCTACAGTATTCTTCCTTATCTCAATCCAGATATTTAGAATGAGTTAGACCACCACTTAGTTCCATCACTGTTTCTAGTGCTCACTGCTCTACTTTTCTTCTTAAACAAAACTGTCTGAAAAACATTTGAATAGCAATTACTCCATTTTGTGTCACTCCTCACAGTTGTTCTCTGCTGTGAAGCCTCGGAGAAACTCCTGGTGACTGTTGTGGTCAGCCTGAGTCTATTTTTCTTCCTCCTATTCCTGATTCTTTAGTTACTTCACTGCAATTTCCTCTCAATTTATTTCTGTCTCCAGTTGGGAAAAAAAAAAAGAGCAAACCACAAACTGCAACTGCTTTATTTATTATCATGTTTTTGGCTTCATCTTTGTCCAGTTTTATAGCAACCTGAGAATTATGCTAATTTGTTTTTTGAGTCCAACCATAAGTGCCATGTTTAAGCATTATTGTGGTCATACTGGTTGTGTGTTCATATGTTGCTTTACAGCAGGCATGCTGTGTAACTGATCTTGCTTTTGAAGAAATTATTTTTACCACTAATTTGTCACTGTGTTATTGCCTAAATTTATTTTCATTTCATACAAATAGGCTGATTTGTTGTAGCACCTGTCTAGTTACAGAGTTTCTATCCCAAGGGTCATGGTAGATTCTTACTTAAGAAATCAGTGCCATATAATGCCTGCCTTCTTCATGTCCTGGGTTCTGTATCACTTCTGCTTTGTAGCATTTCTTGTATGTTTATAGCCTGTGTGTAAGCAGTAAGCATGGTATGAGTAGTTAATCTATAGTCAGAACTCTGTTCATGTTTTCATGTCCTGATATGGTTTTGGCAAATAGCTAAGTTTCAGAGGGTGTCTATTATATACCTACGTAGACCAATATGATGCCTCTGGGAATTTCTTCCTTCTGTGATTCTTCTTCTAGCTGTAGCTTGTACTTACATTCCTCAAATGTAGAGGTGGGTTTTTCCCCTATTTTTTTCCTTTTATTTTTCTTTTTCACCCACCCTGGTTTCCTGCCTACTGGTTTCCCCCCTTCCTGCCCCCAGTTTCTCCCCTGAATTCCACACCATTCCTTTTTCTTTTACCTTTTTTTTTTTTTTTTTTTTTTTTTTAGTTTTGGTTGTTTTGCTTCTTGTTGAAGTTTTGTTTTGTTTTGTATTTAATTTTGCAACAGGGCACTGCTGTAACCTGTTTCTTATTATAGATTCTTTTCCTGGGCAGTAATTATTTCCTTGCTTTCTACAGTCAAGATGTCTCTAGGATAGAAGTTTTCATGGAATGAGAATTTGGTTAAAAACATGATTTGTATTTTACTTAAGTTAGCCACAGCTCACATAAGTGGTAAAGCCTGTGCATAAGTAATATTCCTTTGGTTTGTCTCCTTATTTGGTTGCTGTCAAATTAAAGATACTAGCTCCAAGGATGAGAAGTCAATGTCCCAGTAGGCCGTTGGGCTACAGTCTGTATGGTGCAGTAAGAAGTTTGCTTTCTGTCTTTTTTTTTTTCTCTGAGATAGATATTGAACTACATGATGTGGGGTTTTTTTCACCTGCCTGAACACCACACTGTTCAAATAGAAACTCTATGGTTGTCTTGTTTTAAATTGTACCTTGGTATTAGAAACATTCCTTAATCTTATCTGTTATCAGAAACTGCTCAGCTATAATCATTCTTGCTGGTTTTGTGGGGTTTCAGTTGTTTAATTCTTTGTTTTAGGAGGTCTCTGCTGATCCCACAGGAACTCTCACAGCTGCTGAAGAGAGAAAGGAGAAGGTGCCAAGCCCACATCTCAGTCATCTCGTAGTTTTGACGTCTGGCAATTCACTGTATGGTTTGGCAGAGAGAGTGGTGGCCACAGAATCCCTGTAGGTTATTTACTGTACACTGCATTTAGTGGTCACTGGAAGCTATGGATTGTTTAAGAGATTGTGATTACAAACCAAAACCTTCTTGAGAGGTCAAAAATTTCTACCTCTCAATGTGATTTTAAATATGAGTGACAGAGGTAATTTCTTAATTAAAGGTATTGGGGCCTCACCATCTGATCTAACCACCTGCAAGCACAAGCAACGAAATTTTACTGCAGCTGGTCCAGTAATTTCTGACTGTACAAGGCCAAATCTAATGGAAGAAAGTTTAAATTAAAGAGGCTAATGGAATATTTAATCTGTTTGGTTCATCTAAACCTTATATTAAGTACTTAAATGGTGATGGCTGAGACTCAAAACTCTTAGTTCATATTGGTTTGTTTTGCATTGCAGTGTTCTTTGCAATGGGTAGAAGTGTACCTGTGAGAAAGATTATACCGAGCAACTAATGCAAAACTTAAAGTGCTTTTTATTTGGTCAAAATAATAATAAGAGTCAGAGAGAAATTATTTATTTTCCCACACAAGATGACACTTAGAGATGAGAAGTTCATTTTAAAAATTACTTTCAAAGGACCCCATTTTCTTTTGCATTCATTTATGATTAGAAATATATTTTTGTTATGTCGTTACTAACAATCCTACCCCTGAGAATCTGATCTTGCATTCTCTCTTTTAAAGATTCACTAGTATATAAGTAATGAGGAATGTTATTTTGAAATTCTGACATTTATTAATATTAATGTTGACTGCCCTGCACTATGGAAATTAAGGGACACTTGTCCACTGACTTTACTAAAGTGTGGATCAGACTTTTGCAGTGTATCCTGAGTAAAATAGAAATATGAGTTATTGATATTTAAGCCTTAATCTCTTTATCCAAGCATTTTCTTGTTCGCAATCATATTTTAAATTTGTTGGAATTGATAATACTTGTTGATATGCTGGCATGAAATTGATACAGTTCTTCTCGGACTGCATTTTCTGAGGTTACATATCATTATTGCCAAATATGTCAGCTGTAAAGTAAAAGTTGTACAGAAAGATGCCAAATGTTGCATTTAGTTCACAGTAAATTTTCTTTGCTTTCAAAGGGTGTTTCTGGCTGAGCAGTTTGAGTTTCTGCAGCCTCATCTTGATGCGGTGATGCCAGCTGCTAAGAAGCCTTTTCTTCAGCAGTTCTATTCTCAGGTCAGAATTGTGTAATTCATAGCTGATTTTTAAACAGAAGATTTCAAACTTGTACAATATGATGCAAATACTTGCACATTATACTTATATATTGCTCTTTTTAGCCAGAAATTTACTGTATTGAATTTTATTTGTATTCTGTTCCAGACAGTGTCAACTGCCAGTGAACTACGTAAACCAGTTTATTGGATTGTTGCTGCTAAAGCCATTGATTATGAACAAATGCTGCTTCTCATGGCTAATGTGAAATGGGATGTGAAGGAAATCATGTCACAACACAATGTATATGTAGATGCTCTTTTAAAGGTGAATACTTTCTGGGAAACAGTGTGCTAGAGTTTATATGAATATAAAATTACTGTAATACTTCACTGAAACTGTTAAAGTAGCATGGTTAGAGCCATACAGCATCCTGAGAAATGTAAGTTATTGTAAGCAGGTCTATCCAGAATTTTCATTGTTCTTGATGCTAGCAGATTGTTTTCAGTGGTAGTTTTTTGACTAACATGGTGGGTGAAAGTGACCACAGAAGTTTAATGAGTTTCATGTATTAAGTCTTGAATGGTAGATAAATGTATAGTAAATGGAGTAACACTGAGGAAAATTCAGTGGTCTGAGTGGGTTTTTTAAAGAAAGGCTATTTGCTGTTCTGCATAATTTTAGCAGTTGTCTTTGAGATGTATCATAGAGGCTACAGGTCAAACCAACATCAGTAATGATCATGCACTATCTAATTGAAGTTGATATATTTAGAAGTGAGCATTGAAAGGGAAGTTTTTCATCCAACTTCAGTTGCATTCAGTAGAAGTGGTTATACTTTGCTGTGTCTTATGGCATACAGAACCAGGTCTTGGGAGAATCCCTCTCTCATCCTTTTATATATGCCTAAATGATATTTCTAAAGGTCTTTAGAAGGAATTTCTGGCAGTGGTAGAATTATAGAAATTCTTACAGAGAAACTGAAAATTTTATTTTAAAGATAAGTGAAGTATGTATTACAGGAAAAGTTATGCACCTGTGTTGAATAACAGTTTTGATTATACCTTTGTACTTTGTAGCTGTTCTCTGCTTTAGAAAAAGATCAGTGCAGGGGAAGGGAGAATCTGATAAAGGATATGTTACTGCACTGAATTTTTCTGAATCTTTGTGATTACCTTTCTTTATTCTGCCATGGCTTTTTGAAATCAGTTTGTACTTAGAACATTTGGTCTCTGCAGTAGAACTTTTTTCCTTTTGTGAATGTACATCTGCTGCTGAATTTGCTTCAGGACAATCAGGGCTAATACCATTTAAAACCATTTCTGGCCTTTACATTATATAGGTAGTAATAATTGCTACAGAAGCCTTTAGATTACTGTTAAGCAATTAGTGATTTGCTGTGTACCCTGGGACTCCAGGAGTATCAGATGCAAGCACCAGGTTTACTGTAATAACCAACTAATTTTAGCCACGTGCACACATACGCAAAACTCTATACTCACTCATGGTATGTATGGAAGCAGATGAAGTCGGGAAAGAGGATTGTTCAAGAAATTCATTAACACAGAGTGTTAGGCATCTTAATCTTCAGGGGAGTAAGTTGTATGCTGGTTAAAGCATGCCACTGGTACCCTGCTTCCTTTTGCCAAATTCCTCTTTCAAAAAATTTGTGTTAAACACCAGTTATTTGGTCAGATACTAGGTTAAATTGGTTACTGAGATTCCCTTCTGATTTTCTTCACTTAATGAATTTTTGGTGAGGGGAAAAAAAAAGAGGAAAAACTCACCTAGATTAACAACCTTGGAAGGAAAGCACTTTGTTGGACAAGTATGGCCTTAATAGGCTGCAGTGCAAACTGCTTTTGCTTATTACACAGAGCAGTTCATTATCAATCTGTTTTATATTTCAGTCGTTTGATACTTTTTTTAAGTGATAGGCGTTAGTCACTGGCAGCAGACTTCTATTTCACTTTAAGTCACAAAATGATGTAGCAGTAATTACATGCAGTTATGACCAGTTTGTCACTCATAGTAACAGCTCAAATCCATCCAGGCCATTCATGTTTCAGGTGGAAACAGGTGCCTTCCCTCAACCTGAATTGTTACGTAGTGTTGTAGTGTGCTTCTGAACAGATCAATTTGGACTCTTGTCAGTAGGTGCTCTCAGCTCCTTTTAAAGCACCAAGGAACTATCTAATGCAAAAGATTGAAGACTGAAAAGTTGTTACAATATATCTGAGCTTTGTTTTAAAGCTCATGGGGTGGGTATTTTGAAGGGATAAAGAGAGGTTGTGGATGCCCCCTCCCTGGAAGTGTTCAAGGCCAGGTTGGATGGGATTTTGAGCAATGTGATCTAGCAGAATGTGTCCCTGCCTATGGCAGGGGGCTTGGAGATAGATGATCTTCAAGGTCCCTTCCAACCCAAGCTATTCTATGATTCTATGATCATCATTGGATTTTCTTCAGTGGCTTAAAAAAGTTGAAGATGAGTTTAGGGAGTGAGTCAATGAAAATGACATTTGAAGTATTAGCTACTTGGTTAATTTTCAGAGGTGTCAGTTTCAGAGAACTACACCTCTGGGCGACAGAGCAGTATTTCCTTTTTTAAAAAAAATTACAGAGATAATGTTGTGAATGATAAACTAGAAAGTGGTATGCTTTCTACTTTACACATTAACCTTGTCTCCACAGTCTGTGCCTATTAAGCTTCTCTACTTTGCTCTTCTTTTTCAGTATTCTTTCATATACATTTCTAATTCTTTATTGTTGTTGTTGTTAGGGATGTGTAGAGTATGATCTCTTTTATGCTAAACAGTGATCTTTCATGTTTCATCAGGAATTTGAAGAATTTAACAGAAGGTTGAACGAGGTGTCTAAGAGAGTCCGTATTCCACTGCCTGTCTCCAACATCCTTTGGGAGCACTGCATACGCTTGGCCAATAGAACTCTCGTGGAAGGGTAAGTAGTTCATTGAAGTCTTGCTTTTGGGTAAATATGTCTATAATGCTAGCATCTATTTTATGGAATTAAAAGTTCTAATTTTGTAGTGCACTTGTGCTTCTGGGGAGCCTAAAAAATATTAAGGCTTGACATAGTCCTTAGCAGTTGTTTGATGGAATCTGGTACAGTATTAAGCCTAAAGGGGGTGGTCTTGCACCTAGATACTGCTGAAGAATGACACTGAGTATTTTATCAAAACATTCAAAACAACATAATTCTCTTTATATATAGTACTCTAAGGTACTAGTCAAGAACTGCTACACCTTCCTTATCGCTTCCTCTTAATTGGTGTGCTAGTCTTGTCAGAGTCCAAGTATTGTAGCCCAAGTATTGGCAGTCTTTTCATCCACTGCATTTATTTTTGTGTTCTTGTCCCCTTGCTACATATGTCTGGGCTCTCATCACAACTTCTTCTGCATCATAGAATATGTGCTGTCTTCCACTCCTCCTGCATATGTTTCCATATTTCTTTTCTGGTTATCTTTACCCTATGCACTCCCTACTACCTATTTTACTTCTTTCCATCCCACTCTCCTGCTGTCTGCTCCAATTTAGGACCTCAACAGAATCATTCTTCTCCAAGTGTTAGTTGTCTATTGAGGATCACCAGCTTCCACTGCTTCCATCAAGTCATCACTTTTAAACTCATGCCGGTTTCTTTTTGTGCCATCATCCTTTTGCAGTCTCTTGAGAGACAAGTTTCATCTTCAGAGAGACTAAATCCAGCCATGACCTCCCTGTGGCTTCCCAATTCCTTCATATGACATATGACCTATACAATTATATTTTCTTTTTGAAGTTTTATTCCCCACTTATCATGTCTCAGATTGACAGAGGTGGAACAAAAGCACTTTTCTTCTCTTTCCCCTGTCCCCCTTTCAAGTGGATAACACTGTCAGTCACTATCAACCTCCTCTGCCTCAGCCCTTGTGCCTGTTTTGGATTTGTTTCTTTTGCTTACTTCACAATCTTACTCATCTTTTGTGACTTCAGTGTTCAGGAACCACTTAATTCTTAGCTCTAAAGATTGTCACTCTTATGTCTTGCTCCACACTGCAGTTTTGGTTCACACGTGTGGCTTACCATGAAACTCTTTCACCTTTACTTTCACCTAAGCGTCTCACTAACTGGTCAGAGTGGACTAGGAATACTTTGCTGATATGATTTGTCCAGTGCCCTTTCTTAGAGTGTAAAGAGTGCACATTATCATCTTTTCCCAAATATCTGCCTGTAATTTCTCATTCTTGCCCCGTTCTTTTTTTCTCATGTATCTTGTAGTTTCTTTCACCGCTGGGGAAAGCAAAGGAAGGTATTCTGAACAGCTGACTCTCTGAATACCTTCATAACTTCTTGCATCCCTGAATTCCATGAAGGTGTGGAATTAAAAACCATGAAGGAGGTATTTCTCCTCCAGTCAGCCAGTCAACTGAATTACTCTCATCAAGCTCTTTGAATGAAGTATCATCTACAGTACAGTCAACCATACCCTTCTTTAAATTTTGTCCTGCCCTGTCTCGTAGTTCTGTGTTCTCTCTTGTTTCCCATCTTGCTTCTTGAAGTACTTCAGTATGTTTTATTGAGAAGCATCATCCAATCTTCTGTGGAGCTCCAGAGGGCTTGTGCCTTGGTCCCCTCTCTTTTTGCCTTTGTTATTTCTGCATATTCTTTCTGTGTACTAACTGTAAGGTGCAATTTCTTCTTATTCTTAACCTGATTTTGCTGTGTATCCAGTTTCAGCTGCATGTTTCTGCTGCCTCCTTTTTATCAGACCTAATAATCTAGGGACTATGTGATAATTAGGATCAACTTCATGAACCAGTGGAAGATTTGCTTTAAATTTGGTATAAGGGAAGAGTGGAAACAGTGGGACAGGATTGTTACTTGTGGCAGCAGCCTGTGGGTGGGCTTATCAAGACACCATGCCCCAGACCAAAGCTCTTTTATTCCCTGTACACAGCTGAAATTGACACTGTTAAGGGTATTGCAGTGTCATTTCCTTTGATCTTGACAAATGCAGTTTCTTATCCATTTGAAAAACTGCAAAGATTGTTTTCCTCATATGTTGCCTATCACCCCACTGTAATCCTTCCTGGTATAACCCTGCCCTAAGCTCATCTGCTGTCAATTCTTCTTTGAGCTCAAACCTGTCACCATTTTTCTGTCAATCTACTCTCATTAAAAAATTACTCTCTCAAAGAGATTAGCCAGTGCTGCCACCCTTTATCCTCTGGTGGTTCTGAATGTTCTTTTACAAACAGCTTTTTGCCTGTCTCTGATCCTGCCACTATTGGTTTAGCAAGCTCCAGGTGACCATTTCAAAAGCTGCCGTGTTACCTTTCAAACTTCAGTGGTCATGATAGCTTGACTGAAGCCACTGTCTAGTGTGCTGATCAGCATTGATTTCATTTCATTTAATCCACTCCTAGTAAGTTGTTCAGTGTAGGATTTTTAGTGGCTTTTGGTGGGGGATGGTGGTGGGTTTTTTAAGTATTACTGGGTACTGTGCAGTTCTGTTCTATCAGTGGGGCCAAACCATATTATACTACTCCTAAGAGGACGTCTTATCTGCTTTTAATTTAAAACCATAATTATGTTTATTCTCAAGGTTCAAAGGACTATGTTAAACAACTTTGAGAAGTAAGAATAATTTTTATTTCCTTCTAAGTTTTACTTTCCACTGTGTTTCTCTTTTCAGTTATGCCAATGTAAAGAAGTGCAGCAATGAAGGACGTGCCTTGATGCAACTAGACTTTCAACAATTCTTAATGAAACTAGAAAAGTTAACAGACATTAGGCCAATTCCAGATAAAGAATTTGTGGAGACCTACATTAAAGCATACTACCTAACAGAAAATGACATGGAACGCTGGATAAAAGAACACAGGGTAAGAGTTAAATTTGCATTCTTTTACTGTCTGTTGAAAAAATTCACCATGATGACAGAATCATGCTAACGGCTATAAATTGTCAATGCTTCTATGTGTTGAATATATGCATACATATATATATATTATTTATTATTAAAATTATGTATGGGAAGCAGCATAAATATAAATGTGTGTGTGCATGTGTATATCCATTATATTTATTATCATATGAAGTTAGTATGTGTTTGTACTGATTAAACATCTGATGACTGGGAAGGATGAATAAGCCAATCACATCTACTTACTGTATCAAGAAATGTAGAGAACTACAGCAAAGTAAAGTTGAAAAAATTTGAGTGAGTTCGGAATATGCCAAAGTGCACAACTCAATCATCAAGAAGTGCAGTTTGAAATCACACCATGAAGTTTTACTTTGTCTTTAGGAGTAGATTGCGGAAACTAAGTTGTAAGGTACAATGGGTAAGAGTAATTGTTTTTTCTTTCTTCACCTAATAATACTGAATCGGGTTCAACATTGCTCTCTGAGTTAAGTCTTCATTTATGTTTTGAAAGTATTTAGCATGCTTTCATGATAGCATGCTAACATGATAGCAAACCGAACAATTACAATAGTACTGAGTAAGTAATAGTCACATGCTGTTGGAGCTGCCCATTGTTGAAGGGAAAAATCTTAAAATGGAGCACTTTGAAGAATGTATTTTGAGATTACTTTCAATCCCGCTAGAAATGGATGAAAGAACTAAGTCTTTAATATCATTTTCCTTGTTTTACCTGGACCCATAAGAGAGATTGAACTGTTGTTTGTTGACCTACATGGGAAAACTCTTGTTTAAACCTACTGGTGGAAGATGGATTTGGATAGTTTACTACTATAAAGGTAGTACTGGCAAATGTGGTATTTTGACAGGTGTTAAGAGCTCTTGTCTTAAATACTTGCCATTTTTTCCTCCTTTATTATGTACTGAAATTAACATTGTTTGGAGACCCTGTAGACAGAAGCTTATTGGAAATGAGAAATCAGAATAAAAAAGTTTATCGATTTTTGTCACAGTTTTAGAAAATTTTTTTTGGAGTTAAAAGCTTATTCCATTTGCATAAATATTTCCCACCACACCTTCCAAAGAGTGGAAAATACATAAAAAAAATCTATATACATATGTATTCACAGAATTACTTTCTGTGAATTCATTCCAACGCTACTAAAGTTGTAAGCATTTTCCATTATAATCTGCCATGTAGCAAAATACTGTTTTGTCCTCTGCCTCAACTATGAAAACTATCGAGACTTAACTATCACTTTAAATCTTCCATGTGTACTGACTACTTCTATCACTTAAGAAGTTCACAGTGTGTATGTCTGTGTATTCTAGTTTTCTGTCTTTGTCTGGTGTTTTATTCTGCCATAACATGATCTGCTTTTATTTTCCAGGAATATTCCACTAAGCAGTTGATCAATCTGGTGAATGTTTGTCTGGGCTCTCACATCAACAAAAAGGCAAGACAGAAGCTGCTAGCTGCTATTGACGACATAGACAGGCCTAAAAGATAACTGGAGAAAGCTACTTTTATTGTGATTTGTACCTTTTTCTGTGTTCATGTGAAGCATGCAGACAAATCTCTCGGAGTAATGACAACATTCTCTTAAAAACATTGTGCATGACCTTTCTTACCAGCGTTGGAGACACTCTGAAGCAGCATAACATTCTAAAATATTACTTTCCTAATCTGTGGAATTCTTTTCTGTTGTATTTCTTCTTTTTCTTGTTTTTGTTTTGTTACTTGCCCTTAGTAAAGGGCCACTGTTTGTGTACCATTGGTGAGCTGTATATTTTGCAAAACTGTATACTGTAAGTAAAATCAAAATCAGAGAGAAACACATTGGCTTAATATATAGTTGACACTCTTTTATAACAGAAGGGTTACTTGAAAATATGATTTCTTTCCTCCTTGCTTTCACCCTCAGAAACTATGCTTTATTATGGACCAGTGTAAAATGAAAGGAAATGGACATAACTTGCATGTGGATTAAGAGTGCAGATTAACTACTCTCATGTTAAAGCCTCTCATCTTCATATGTATTTAAAAATGTCTGTTTATTTCAGAATTGTCATATCAAAATGATTGACTTCAGATTAATAGAAGGTAATAAATACTGTACACTAATACAATTTCTTTGTGAGACTTTATTTTTCTAATTCAACAATGCAAAATGTAATTTACAATAGAAATTGCTACTGTTCCTTTCATATCACTTCCCTTTTGTCCCTCTGCCAGTCTTACCTGTTCCAAAGCAATAATGCCAGGGAATAGAAATAATGGGTTTTTGGCTGAAGTTTTGAATTGATACTAAGATAATCTTACTATTTCCTGCTCTTCTGTAGACACCCTGAGTGATCCTGAACAAAGCAAAATTGCTTGGCTGTGTATTTGTCCTAGAAATCAATTTGTCAGAGCATCACTGACTCCACTGAAGTTTTCAGGTTTGCCTTTGGTTTTTAGTATGTAAAGTTTTAGATTTTTTTTTTTTACTGTTACACAGTAATCTTTTTGCAGTGCTCTCAGACCTTTTAAAAAGAAACAGTACTAGTACTGAGCTAATAGGTAAAATAATATAAAATAAGTTACAATGCACTAATGTATACAACGTGGTAGATTCTCAGTTTCAGGGTCATACTTGCCACTGTACTTTAGTTCAGATATGGGAGAATTGGGGTTTACTGAATGATAGCAGTACCTAGTGACAGAAAATTGCTCTCCAGAATCATCATAGTTGCTCTTTACTGTAGCTTAATTTCCTCTTCAGAATTAGACTGAGCATCATTGTGTGAGTTCAATGAAAGCTTGTATACAGTTTAAGAAGAATGATAGAATTTACATTTTAAATATTGACTGTGTAGTATTCAGCTCCCTCGTTCATCTATATTTTGAAGGAAATAAGATTTGAACAAAATTTAACTCCATTCTTTATTGACCATGCTGTCATGCTGTGTTCCATTTAAAACTTGTTTGGTCGCGTGTCAATGTGTATGTTGAAGCTGAATCACCCTCATTAAAAAGGTGGTTTAAAAAAGGAAAAGTGTAACTCATTTTGAAAGTGGAAAGTTTTGTGTCAGTGTATCTGCCCTAAAATCAGATCCTGAACAAGAGCTCTCGGAAGAAATAGAAACATGTTGGAGACAATTAGTGTAAAATTTGTTTTACTTTTCATGGATGAAATAAATTTAAGTATCTTTACCAGAGCTTTGGTGAGCTGAACGCATGGTTATTTTCTCCTGAACTACTTAGGCTGCTATAATTTGATTCCTTACTGAAGGGTAGGTATATAAGCACTGATTGGAATGTAGAGTCAAGTAAGGAGACGAGCAATTGCATGAATCAGGAATAATTTTTTGTGGTGTGTCTATAGTTTGACTTGTTATTTTTAAGTAAGCCCCCAAATAAAGGCATGTGTTAAATGTGTTAAACCTGTGCAACAACTGTTTGTTCTTCATTCATACATGCCTCACAAATGAGTATATTTTTCAAGGGAACCTCCCCTTGCTGCCCAGAATTGATGCTAAGGGAGAAGCTACATAGCTTAATAGCCTACATATGCTCTCAGATATGTGATTTAACTTTCCGGTTGCCCTGTGTAGAGTCAGGAGTTGGACTCAGCAATCCTCATGGGTTCCTTCCAACTCGGGATATTCTATATGACATGGCCCTGAGTGACTAATGAAGCCAAGTTTTGGCTGAATATTGAACTATTAACTTACTAAGGGTCTGTTTGATAGTTTCTATCCTCTGGTATGAGAAATCTTTACAAACCATTGATTTTTTTTTTGAGCATTTCTGTATATCTTCATTCTCCTATGAAATAAGAAGCCTCTTACACAGCTTTTTCTGCAACAGAGAATATGGCTTAAAAACCTTTTATGCTTTAGAGGGGTGTTTTGGAATACTCTAATAATAGATGACCATTTCCTTCAGTTTCCAAGGAGAATGACCAGCACTGCAGAGGTGGGCAATGCCTCTGTCGGTCCTTCTTTAGCCTAATAAAGAGTTTAAATCCTGTTTCCCAGACAATTCATATTCTGATATTTGCTGAACTCAGCTGGAGCATAGTTGAGGCAAAGCCTGTCCTTGCCCTGATCAGCATACAACTGGCTTTTCTACAGTCAGCTTCTCTCAGTTGTATCTAATGGTGACACAGTTCTCCAAAGCAGCAAAATGGGGAGAAGTCAACTGATCAGTTGCTGTGACCCTGGTGAAAGATTCAAGTCCTTGCTTTGGTGTAGGTTTAATTATTCAAAGCAGAATGGGATTGATGGGAAAGACTATCTTGGATCAGCAGATGGAGTAGTGCACAGAGCAGCCCCCGGAGGTATAAATTCAAGTGCCTGATCAGGGTAGGGACCTGAATGCTCCATGATTTCAGATGAGCAGCTAGATTTCCAGGTAACTGACTGTTCTGGGTTCTATTGTTCCCACATGGGAGAAAGTCTTCCCATGTGTAAAATAAAAGCTTGGCTTGCTTCTGATCTGCAATGGGAAAAACTAGGCCCTGGCCAGATCTGCTTTAGCCAACCCTGGTTGTGGGGTGTGAATTATAGCTTGTGAGCCTTGCTGAAAGATCAGCCTTCCTTCCTTTGTCCCTACTCAGTTAGGGACAAGTGATCAGTGGCTGCCTCAAAGCTGTCTGTGAAAGGTCTGCATTCCCTTTTAATTTTCACAGATGTGAATGACAAAGGCATATCTTGTGATAACCAAATGCAAAGCTGTGGATGTGGGTTGCGCTCTTGACTTACGCTTGCTCCACAGAAGGCACAATATTATAAAGATCCCTTCCTCGTACTCTTAAAAGTGATATATTTTGGGTCTTTCCCCTTTAAGACGTTGCTCATGGTTAGTATTTATGAAATTTCTGTATTGCAAGGTGTACTTTGGTAACTCAAACTTTGAATAAAGCCCATATTTTAAAAAAAATTACAAAACTCAAAACCACTCCACTTTGATTAAATTGATAAATAGTGTTGTCTCTTACAAAAATCCTTAAAAGGCCAAATGTCAACGGGCACCTGCTATATTATAGATGATGCAGAGATGGACCAAAAAATGCAGATTTATTGTGTGTGGGTGATGGTATCTATTTTATTTATAACTACTGCTTGAAAGAACATAGCGTAAAGACTAAACATTGCACCAGACACTAGGATTATGGTGCAAGAATAAAAATAATGAAATTTTCAAATGGCAAAGCTTCTGTGCTTGCTGGCTATTTAAGGTTATTGGTGAGTGTGTTGTTTTTGCAGCACCAGAGCTGGTTTTCATCACAGCAGGGACTTGGTTTTTAAGGATCTCCTGCTTTTCCGTGAGGTCTCAAAGTGTGATGTGGAGCAGCATCTTTAAACTATACTAAAGTCTTCACAAGTCTTTGTTGTTTTTTGTTTACATATCCATTAAATGAATTACATGCCAAATGATAAAGTACATGCCTGAGAAACTAATGAGATGAGTAACTTCTTTTTTCATGTGTTGGATCCATTGCTCAGTTTTAATTTGGTGTTCTGTCTGGTCCCGAAGAGTTTACATGTATAAGCTAAACTAAAAATAGTTGGATGTGAACTAAACTCTGATCTACTTGACTGTCCTGTTAAGTCCCCCCTAAATCCCTTAGCTCTGCTGGATTGCTCTGAAACTTTTGATCTGGATAAAAAATGTGAAAGTAAAACAAATTTCAGACCAGAGATGTAGATATGTTACATTTTTAGATTATCTTGCATAGATTTCAATATTGTCAGATTTAAAACCAGCAAACAACTTCCTAAATGTGTGTTGATCTTTGAAAAACAAAATATATGAGCGAGCTGAAGATTGAGGAGAAGAGATGCAGTGAAGTGAACAAAATTAATGGATCATCAGATGTGCAAAATGACTGCAGGTTTTTTTGAGGATCTCTTTTATAAGTAAATCCAAGGTTCATACTTGTGTGTATTTCCTGCACTATACCTCTAGTGGTTTTTGTTCATAAGCACCACTGTTCTTAAATAAAAAGTCAACCCATTCATTGTATTTTGGTAAAGAATAAAATAGAAATGTGACCTCAGCCTTAAAATAAAAAGGATCCTTGTACAGGAAAGAAGTTACCCTGTGGTCCTGTCTGAGAGCTGCAGGGATGTCATGTAGACATAAAACTGTTCCTTTTGAAATTCATCCATATATTATAGTGTAAATATATAAACACACAGAGACCTTTGTGTGCAATGTAATTCAGCATTGGGGACCATGAAAAAGAATGGCAAAATTCAACAACAAGCAACACATTATTGGTGTCTCTGCCATCATTTACATCAATAGCTGACACTGAAGCCTGGGTAGGTAGTGCAGAGGTGTTTCCTTGCATGAGTAATGTGTCTGTTGAGGGCAGGGTCATCATCTAGGTCTGAATTCAGAGCTTTGGGTCCATCTGAATTATCATATTGCTCCCACTGCTGCTGCCTTTGTCTGCCAGGAACATGTGCTGTGTTGGAAGCATCATGCAGGATCCTGCTGAAGAGTACTTCCAACCCATCCCAAAGCACTGCGAGCATCAGATTGGACACTGTTGGTGGAGCATGATGCTCCTGCCCCTAAGCAGAGATCACGGATAGCCATGCTTGCTGTCCTGGCTGCCCCGGGGGTATCCCTGCTCCAAAGGCACGAAACTTGTGAGTCTGAGGATGGACAGAATAAGGCTGAAAGGAATCAATCTGAACCAGCTCACTGTTCTCTTGAGACCTGAAACCTCAATAAACGTGGGAATTGTCATTGCCTAATGCAGTTATTAACACAGTACTAAACACCTGTGAATTTTCAGGACCATTTATTTCTTGAAGTGTAGGAAAATGCCATTGATATAAATGAGTTTGACCAGGGGCTGCTTCCTGGCCCTGAGCTGCCAACATCTGTCTCCTCCAGAGCAGTTAGAATATTTAAGCAGCCAAATGCTCCAACCAGCTGAGCATTCATGGATCGTTAATAATGTGCTACATTTCAACTAGACAAAATTGTTGCTGTGAATAGTAATGCCTCTTAGCTGTAATGCCATTAGCTCTTCCTTCCCCCCTTGCACACACAGCCCAGCGTTGTGCTGGTGACTGCTGTTTGACAGGGCACTTCCTTCTCAGCATTTACTGAGCCTTTATGCTGAGGTCTGTTTATTTTTAGTAAGATGTTTACTGCTGCTTTCTATTGCTTAAAATCTCTGCAGTGAGATGCAGGGCTCTGGGTGACGCACACGTGTTTTGGTTGTATGCACTAAGAGAGCTCTTGCTGTTCATGGCTGCCCTGCCCAGGGGAAAGGAGGTCCCCATTGCTGGAAGGTTTGGTAACACTTTAGAGATGCTGGATACTGCAATGGCCAGGTCACAGACCGGACCTGAGCTTTGATTTAGGTTCTTCTCTGTCTTGGTGCCTGGTGCAGGGAAATTTGTTTTATTTTCCTGTACTTTACTCCCCTAGCTACAAAAGAAGTGAAGTTATCCACCATGTTTTATGAGGTGCTATCAGACCATGATTCTGTAGGCATGAGCTGTACTTTCAATGACCATCAGAGCCTTAACCCCAGGGAAGCTGAAACATGAATTCTTTGTGGAGAAGACAACACATAAGGAAACCTCCTTTCCTGTGTCTCAGGCTCTTAAGGTGCTGTTTCCTTTGCATTAGGACAGAAGCCAGTAATCTCACACATGTTCCTCCCTCTGATGCTGTGCTTCAAACTGCACCAGGCAGTGCCATTGCCTGTGTAGCAGGGGACCCTGCTATGGACCACAAAACGTATGAGCTATGGATGGGACTCTAACATGTACCTGTGCATTACAGTAATCTGCTACTGCCAGAAATAATAACCAGACAGGTTAAACAGGGAAGGCTGTGGACAAAATTAAAGGAAGATTTATTGATTTTTAAATGAAAGTATGAAAGAATATTAAAAATACATACACACATGCATCCTGATGTCTGACCTGTCCACCATCAATAAAAGTTCATGCCCTCTCTGTGAATCATGGGAGTAGTTAGCTACTCCAAGGAAATAAGTACCCTCATGGTAATATATGGATGCAGACTGAGATATGGTTTATTGAGAGGGAGAGACTTCTAAAGAGACACAAGCTGCAAAGAAACAAGGCACTTGCAAATAAGGCCATATCTTCATTGTGATGTTTGATGTGATTTCTAGGTAAAGGAAAATGTATTTTGGGGAGCTAATCAAGGCATATGTCATTTACAATTCAAGAGTTTATCCTCCCGTTCTGCATAAGACGTGTTCACTGCATCAGTCACTCTCCCTTTTCATTCATGTGTACCTGGAGCCTGTATTTTCCTCCCTTACGCATCCAGACACATGAACTCCCACAGGGTCCCTTTCCAGAGGAGGTTGACTTGGGGAAAGTCTACCTGGAGGATCCCACGGCAGCGCTGCCGGCAAAACTGTTCTGAGAGGTGCCAAGGCTGCCACAGAGGCACCAGGCTCCATGTGGGACATCTCAGGGTATCTGAGGTACCATAGGTATCTGCTGCCTTCATGAACCATATATTTGCTCATCTGTGAGCAGAACTTCTTACCTTGTGGAAAGAAGCACAGGAAACTCTGGGAAACCTTGATTTTCTTTTCCTTGAAGCACAAGTTATTTTTCTTAAGGTACTGAGTTATGACCTAAATGCCAGAATCAATACACAAAGGAGCTAGACCAAGAGGGACAAGGACAGTATAGATGATACAAGATCTTGTTTGCTCACAAAATACTAGAACACAAAATTCTGGAACATTTATCTTCTTTACAATTAACTTTTTTTGTAAACCCAAACCTGAGACTGTTCCAAATAAAAAATTTAGGTGAAGAGTTCAGGGAAGATTTCTTTCCAATGTCTATCTATATGCTTTTTAAAATCTATCTATTCAATAATGGGAAATGATGGGATATATCTCTAGAGTTTTTCTGAGTTTTTTTTCTGGGCACTAAATTGTTTGATTATCTTCAGTTGCCTGGGTGAGTGTACAGACTCTAAGCTGGTAGGGTCTGTTTAAGTTTCTTGGCAATCAGTTCCCAGAATGTTTGTGCTCTTATCTCACATCTTTCAGTTGAGACTTACTTCTATGTTAAATTTCAGTTTTCTGCATTTGAAAGGAGTGAATTGTATGAATAATTAAAAGACATTTATTAACCTCTAATGAATGGTCAATAAGGCTGGGAATTGGACTGAGTGACATGCATGCAGGATGTTTTGAAGCCTACTCTTTGTAGGAATAAGGAAAAAAAATCTTGAAGTTGATTGAGTAAAATTTTCTGGAGGTCAGTACATGCCTGAATCACAACCTGAAAAATACAAGTGCGATCTTCTCTGGGGTTATCTGATACTTCATGATAAATCTTTCTGCTGTTGCTATTTCATGAGATCATTGAAGGATCCTGGGCCAACTGTATCCTGGTCTGCATCAAGAGAAATGTGATCAGCAGGTCAAGGGGGGTGATTCTCCCCCTCTATTCTGCTCTTGTGAGACTCCACCTGGAGCGCTGTGTCCAGCTCTGGGGCCCCCAACATAAGGACATGGACCTGCTGAGGGCATCCAGAGGAGGGGCATGAAGGTGATCAGGGGGCTGAAGCACCTCCCTTATGAGGACAGACTGAGAGAGTTGGGGTTATTGAGCCTAGAGAAGGCTCCAGGGAGACCTTATAGCAGCCAGACAGATTAATTTTGGACATTTTCTTTCTTTTGTATTCTACAGCTCACTGCATAAACAAAAAGGCCACATTAATGGTCAGTGGCAGCTTGTGGGGGGAGCCCTCTTCATTGGTGTTACTTCCAGCTTATATCAGTATCACAACATCACTTGGGTGCTCCAGTTATGGACCACATCATCACACTGCTGGGTTTTCAGTAAAAAATATGGAATAAACAGTTTCTGTTACCTTAGTAGGGCTAAGTAGAATAATATAGGTGGAGGGCCGTGTTTGTCTAATCTCCATTGGCTTGCATATAATCACAGCATGGAGAGAACAAGGTCTCATTCCCCTCCATCCCACCGCCCTTTCCAGTGTGACGCAGAGGCCTGATGTAGGGAGCAGCCTCTCTCCTCGTTTACTGCATGAGTCTGAAGAGACTAACCTCCGAGCCTGCACTGCCTGGTGTGAGCACCTTCAGCTGAGACACTCAGATTTAGCACCAGTGTCAGTGAGGGTGGAGGCATAAGCCCCCGGAGTGGGGAGCAGAATCCAGCCTCGCAAATGCTGAGGCTGCATGAGCTGTGCCTCTGTGGGATCTTTTTGACCTTCTGCATTGTGCCACCCATTGTGGCTGTGGTGGGCTTCCAAGGAGAGGGCTGGAAGTGATAGTGGCCAGCCACAGGGGGTTTGCAGGGTGCTGGGCAAAAAAGCACGCTGAGTGACAAGGATCCAGGGGCTGGTGAACAGAGGAAACCTGTCTGCCAAGAGAAAAGCATCTGTTTTGTTTTATTTTCTTTCCCACACTGTTGAATCAGGGGAGCAGCATGAGGGACCACACAGAGGGCTGCTGCTCTCTCCTGGAGTCACAAACTTTCTGCCACAGTCAGTGCCCTGAGGGAACATCCCTCTTAATGAAATCACCAGCCAGTCTCTGCTGCCTGGCTTTTGTATTAGCAGAGTTTAAATTAGGCCATCACTCTGAAGCATCAGCTTCTCCGCTAGTGACAGATGAGGAGATCAAGTATAATAAAAGGAGCAAATTAATCCAGTCTGATTCATCGAATCTTGGTTCAGATTAAATGCTCCAAGGAGGCCATGGGGACTTGCTCTTCAGTGTGTGCTGGAACTTTGGCTCTGCCTGCAGAGCAAGGCTGACTGAGGATGTTAGCAGGGTCTAGGATGCAGACTGGCAGAGTAGCTGGGTCATGGGCCAAGCAGGGTCACGACTTTGCAGGGAGAGTATTTCCAATATGTTCCCGGGCTGGAGAGGGGCAAAGGTTTGGGGAACAAGTGGTAAAAATCCCAATACAAAATGGAAAACTTTTTAGATTGACTTAATGGTTTTGTGATGATGAGGTTCAGGGCTAGCACAGTGTGGGACCAGAGAAAGGGAAAATTATTTGTGTTTGAGAGGTGTCACATGATCTACCCCAATATATGGAGAGGAGGAAGCCGACTGATCAAATGGCCTCTCTCTCACCTGCCATGGAGAGCAAACAATAACCCTTATGGCTCCTCTCCTCTGCTCCTTTACATCAGCCTAATACCTAGTTTTTGGTATTCATCTTGAATCATTATTTTATATTCAAACCTATATAAATGGAAATGAAGAATACATTAGACAGTTTCTTCTGAAAGATACAGTAAACACTGCATTTATATAAGCGGTCATTCTTCACTGTGCATTATACACCCGCCTGGCTATTGGTGAAAACTCATTTGCAAGATGGGTGTATGTCTATTGCCTGTTGTTTAGAATGCCTATTTTGTGAAAATGATGCTGCTCCAAATAATTAGGTTTAATGGAGAGGAAATATATAGCTGTTACAAATTGATATGAAAAGGCTGAATTTGCTGTGGAAGAAGACTTAAGATTTCATTACTCCCACTGCAGTCTCTAAGAGCAAGATAACCTGAAAAGGAAAGGGGCTACTTTGACAAATATTTTTTTGCTTCCTACAATAATTCACGGACAAAAGACAGATTGGTTTTTTGATGCATTGTGTCAGATAATTCTCTCTTCTGACTCAGCCACCCTCCCCCAACCTTAACTTGACTGAAATGGCAATGTGATTGTATATGTATACATTCCTCTATCTTTATAAATGTGTGTCTCAAGGTTTACTACAGCACCATAGTCTGTATTTTCCCTATGAAACGTAAAGGTCCCAGACAGTTCTGTGTGTACAGGAGGAGATGTCGGATTGGGCAGGTTGCCCTTGCAACCAGCAGTCATCAGGCCATTGCCGGTGTCCCCTCATGACTTGATCTCATGCCCTTAACTGGAGGAGGTGAGGAATAAACCTGAACAAGGTTTAACAGGCCTGGAAATGGGATGTTTTTCCGAGCATCAAGGCGTTTAGTCCAATACAGAAATGCACAATGCTGGCCAGGATCTAAAGCCAGTCAGCCACGATAAGATCCTCATTGTAAGGGATAGGATGTCCCATAAATGGGGAGGAGACCAGAGGAAAAGGTGAGGGTCCCCATTTCCTGCAATCTTGGAAATAAGGTCATCGGTTTTTCTTAAAGAGCTTTCTTGTAATGTTAGCCATCTGCTGTGATATGAAATAGGTCACTGTACTGTTTTGGGTCAGAAATGAGTATGATGGAAACTTTCACAGTTTCTCAAATTTAACTTTGAAGGTATGAAGAAATAAATCCCAAAATACACAGGAGACCATCATGACTGAGATAAGGAGGACTGAAGTAGTGAAAGTCCAGGACTGTTTTTCCAAAACACCAATGGAGCACAGGAGTGGGAAGGTGGCAGAGCCCGGCTTCAGCCAACACAAAGGCAGTGAGGAAAAAAATTGCCTTTGCAGGGGAGAATTTGGAGAAAAAAACATTGAGCAAAATATTGTCTTCCAACCTTCCATCAAAATATGCCTTGAAATTCTAAATCCAGTAACTGAATTCCCATTACATATAAAAGACTCTGAAATAAGCCTTTGAGATTAAAACCACTGGTAAGGTAAGAAGGAAATGGTTTCCTCCACAGAAAGTCAAATGTACTTTTTATTCCATACACACGCATGTATTCAGGACCAGCACTATATTTAAACTCTGTCAAAAAGATGTTTCTTCATCCCAATCCATTTGCAAATTGAGTCAGTGAAGTACCAATTAACCTCAGGTCATTAATTTTAAATACACTATCAATTTTCTTTCTTTTTTCTTTGCTTTTCTTTAATTTGTGTAATGGCCTGTGGGAAGAAAATAAAAGTTGCTTGGTTTCTTAGCCTTCAATAAATCTTTTCTTAATACACCAATATTAGGGCTCAGATTACCATTATCCTTGGCCTCTGAGCTGGTGAAGGCATTTCTATGCCTTTAGATTTAGTCTCCATTCTCTGCTTCACTGAGATGTTTTACCATAGAGGTTGGTTGAGAATATGAGAATTTTTACTTTCAGAGTTTTTTTAAATTTTAATTGAAGAGAATGGGATAATTGTTGGGTTTTATAATGTGCTAAGAGATCTTCTGCTGTGAGCTTCTTAGGTGCTTGGTAGTGTCTCTTGATCTACATATACTATTTGTTATACAATATTTAGCTCGTCTTAGGGTTTTACTTTAATGGAAGCTACACTGAGAACAATCAGCTCAGTGACCATCTCTGAGTTAAATCTTTCAGGAATTAATAGTGCTGGGTGGAATAAGGATCCCTCGTCATCACATCCTTGGTCTGGATATAACCAGATTTTCTGACATAGTCGGGAATTTCTGGAAGATTTGGCCAAGGCTAAGTTTGCTCTAGGGGGGCTTCATAAGGTTGACCTAACTGTTCTGCCAATTTTAAGCCATACTTAACAGTCCTTTTAATAGTGCTATAGGGATTGCTGAGTATTATGGGAAACTACACAATTCTTCGATTAGGCAGGAGCCCTACTTATTACCTTTAGAAGACCTATCCACTGTCTTGCTAGATGCTCAGCTCAGTTACATACATGACTGACACCATGAGGAGATTCACTATGCAGCTCCTGAGGGCAGTCAAACATAGACTCTAATGACCTAAGAGCTGTCCTGGAATGGATTCTTCTGCTCGTGAAAGAAGAATAATAATGTCATGCCAACTGATTTTACTAATTTTTCTTATCAGTTATTTAAAAAGCTCAAGCATTTAAATCTTAAAAATTTACCACATCAAAAATAGGAAAAAAAATAAAAGCCCAAAGTCCCCGCAAAAGAGATAAAATCCACATTTTAATTCTGGAATTTTACCTGCATGCAATTTGGTAGACTAAGTCATCAAGGAAATAACATCCAATTTCACCAAACAATGTTATAGGAATTAAAACAGATTATACCTAGGTGGGGGTTAAAGTGATTAAATATTTGAACAGAGAGAAAAAAAAAAAAAAAAGAATCAATGGTGCTTTCTCTCAAACCAGACAGGGCCAGCGACTTGTTGAAATATGACAGTGAAGCTGTGCAGAAGAGGTATCTGGACATAAATAGATCAGATGTATCTCATCTGCCCCTCAGGTTACACTCAGCATGAAAAGACACAGTATTTTCTAGTGAGAATATTGCAGCTCAGCAAATTGCAATACCTGCTTCATTTCAGTTCCTGGCTCCTAACAGTCTCCTGCTTTGGGCTCCCAGTTTAGACCACAAACTGCATGGAGGGACCCAGCTGCAGTGTGCACACTGAGGTCTCCTGTGCTGCCACAGGACAGAGGGCAGTCGGTGTTAAGCAGAAGCTAGTTACCATGCCAGCAACCCAGCAAGCTGCCAGACTTGTTTCTACTTATAAAGTGACTACAAGTCCTGAGCTTCTTCAAGGTGTGGGACTTAACATGCCCAAGATTTCTAATATATACACGTCTGTGTGGGATCACCGGCAACCCTGTGTAAATCAAATAACTCCCTGTGAGTTTAAACTACATGTTAACCTTCAATGACTCTGCTATAACTGTGAAAGAGGGATGACTCAGACCTGTTATCATACATTTTCTGAAACCATCAGTGAAACTTCTGGGTGACCAAGAATGTGGAGTTCCTAAATTGATTTATGTTAGTTCATAGAACATAGGGAATAGATCTGCCATTTGATTTAGAAGTTTGCAACGTTGTTTCTCAGAAACTTATTTTTTTAGAACCTGTAATGTCTTTCTACCTGGCACAGGGAAGATTTCTAATTGCAGCATTTCATGGTATTACAGCTTGTATAATTCCAAACTTAAATTAAGATCTGTAGCATGTTGCTTCTGTCAAAATGCGTTAAAACAGTTCTGAATAAAATTAGTCTGTCAATATTTTGAAATAAACTGTATTTTTTTAAAAAAAATGAAATTATGCGTATTTCTGTATTTCCTGTTTATAATTCAACACCCTAACTTTTGTGGTATTTTGCATTTGTATTAATATTAATTAATATTATTTAGTTTCCAGTTACTTGGTAACTGTTGTCAGGCTTATGCTTGTCATATCCATAAAGAATGTAGGAGAATATATAACACAAGCATGAGTCAGTTGTACTGCTGTCTATTCAAAACGTGTTATCCAGACAATTCTTCACTCTGCTGTAGAGTTTACTTCTCTATTTTGCTTCATCTTATGCCCTTTTCTGGAATCTACTTGCATGCTCCTGTTGCTCTTTCTCCCTCACTCTCTGCTGCTTTCTTCACCAGGAAAAAAACTACTGAAATTGCCAATTGCACTCAGGTCCTTTGTGCATAATGTCTAATTTTTAATTCTGACTTTTATTCCAGTGTGTCAAAAGTTCTACTTGCCCTGTGACTGCCAACGAGCACCTTTGGCTTTTCCTGAGACATTTGCTATGCAATGCAATGAATCATTCTCTGAAATACAGTGGCATTTGAGAGCCTGAGACAACACAAAATTGATCTGATCTAAAAACAGAGTAACTATTCATACGAGATACCATATAACTGATCTGAATGGGAGATCAGCTGGATAAGCAGCTGGGTGGCCGGGAGGGAAGTATTTAGGAGGACTTTACTCTTACACTCAAATTCTTTTTACGGGCAAAAGGGAGAACACAAATTTATATGTGAAAACAAGAATTTTCTGTTGGTTTAATGAGAAGTTTTTAGAGTATAATAATAAGACAGATAGTCTAGTTACTATACTATATATTCATATTCCATATATTTAATTCAAATTAATATTGGAAATCCTTGACAATAGATTTAAAAATGTTATAAAATAAAATCTCCTTCCTAGTATATTTGTTATGTTCACCCTTGAAATGCTCCTTCAGGTTCCAGGCCAGCAGTTTCAGTGTATGTGCCGTTGAAGGGGTTATGAGGAGCTGCCAGTGTCCTGCAGCACTCACTGGGGAAGAAAAGGGTCAGTCTCCCTCCTCTTTGCCAGGAGAAATGTAATGGTAAGTTTTCTTACTCCACTGTCTTGGGATCCACCTGGGTTTATGTTTGGGTTTTGTTGCACAATTTATTTCTGTGGTCTGTCAACTGGTTCCCATCTATTCACTTTTTTGTTCTTTGTTACTGATAGAACTGGTTTTACCAGAGCAATGCATGTTTGCACTCCTGTAGGGACTTCTGACTTGATCAGCACGGCTTGTGTTAAAATCTGTGACCTCCAGTATCATCTTGCATCTGTCATCTTCCACACTAATTTAATTCCAGACAATTCACAGGCACTTCAATCTACATGGCATAGCTACTCGTTAAACTATAAACTACAACTCAACCAAAACAAGCTTAGGCAGCAGGTACCAGATGTTAGCTAGTTGCAGTCACAGTTAAACAGCTGAAATCAGCCCCGCCCAAGGCAGTGCCTCAGATTATGTTATGTCAGGGCAATATAAAGTCTGTAAGTAGAAAGGGCAAAAATCACATTTACTGACATATATTATCTGGACTCTGTTGTTCAATCTTGGTGTAGTACCTTGGCTTTGTTGGGAGCTATGTTGAAAGGCTTAGACAGATCCAAACTTCAGGCAGACCACAATAAATAGGCTGACTACTTTTATAGATATCAAGGGGTTTTTTTAAATTGTGCATGATATATTGAAGGATACTTAGTTGTCAGGTGGATAAGAATGGCATGCTCTGGAGTCTCTGTGCAACCACCTCCTTACTCATACGTCAGACATGACAAGCAGTTCCTTTTAGCAGTAAGATCAATCAGTTCCAGGCACGTGAATTCCAGATACCTGTGATTTTGTCTTTTACCTTCAAAATCTACCATAAAAATGGTGTATATTTTTGCTAGGTTTTACCAACACTTAGATGAATGACTTTCTCCATACATGTTCACTACCTCCAATGTTTTCTGAGAGAAATAGCAATGGTTTTGTATTTAGCCCATTCTTCTCACAGGAACACTAAGTTTTAATAAACAATGAGCTCTGAATGTTCAAGTGACTAGGGCTGGGTGAAGAAAGGGATCTTGAAATAGCCTAGTTTTCACATCTTGGTTGCTTTCTTAGCGTTGTTGGAAGGGAAGTTAGACAAGGAGAAAATCTGTTGATGCAAAAATTTGTTGCCACTGCCACTGGAAACCGGGACATCATTGCAATGGCAAGTTCATTAGGTTTCCATTTTGTTCCTAGCAGTAGGGCTGTTCAGGTTTGTAGTAGGTTGGTATGAAGCAATTTTCTAGGAGTGATATTCAGTATAGTGCAACCTCTGCACCTAGGTGATATCTCCTGATTTCACACGCAGATTTTTTTCCTCTTTCAGGCACAGCTTGACAGTATCCATCCTCTTGTAATTTAATTCCAAGTCAGTCTGAAATTTGAGGATAAATTTGTATGGGTATAGTAGACTGCATAATTCTATGGGCTACTGTTGCATTTATTTCAAAGATGATTACTTATGTGTGTAAGCTGAATGCTAGCTATCTAAACAGGTCCAATTCCATGAGTACATAATATGATTCATTCTTTGTGTCTGTTGTGTTTTAGATAATCATTGCTGAGTGGTTGATCCAAAATATATTGAGTAAACAGAGAGATCCACATCAAATCTTAAATCCTTACATCTTCCAAGTCTTTACCTTTGACTATGGGACCCAGGTTCTGCTTATGTTTCACTAAGGGAGTAACACAGAGAGTTCATACAATGGAAGAGCAATGTGCTCAGATCAACCCTTTGTGAACACTGCTGTCTTACAACTGATTCCTATTTCCCTCTCTGTCATACCATTGCTGCTGTGAAGCAGAAAGATTGATTAATTTTCTGTGCATAAAGGGATGCTTATCCTTTTGGTTCCATTTTCCTGTTAAGTCGTTTGGGTGTTTTGTATATGTTCACCAAGAATAAACAAGTTGGGAGCAGCCAGACTGTAGGGTGTTTTATGCTTCTGCTAGCAATGTGAGTCTTGCTGGGTTTCAAGCTGGAACCTTCTGTGGAGCCTCAGAGAGAGAAACCAACTCTGGGAGCTCAGGTGTGGCAAAGGCATAAAATAAAAAACCCAAAAGCAGCAGATTTGTGGGAATATAAATCCCCTAGAAACCTTCCTTAAAGACAACATAGCTTCATACTACTTATTTCTCAAATAAAAATACTGTTCTTCCTAAGACAAATATTCAAAAGTCTAAAGTAGTTTCAAACTATATTTTGATGGTTTGTGCAAAAGTACTCAGAGTATGTACACCTGTATAAAATTTGAATGTTTCATATCATACTGTTTCCCTCATTATATTGTTATAGAGTATATTTTTCCCCTGTTTCCATCTTATGGAAGAAAAAGGTTTGATGTAAAAAAGAGTAGCTCCAATGCCCACCAGCAGAGAAGCAGCACTTATGAAATTCATTTGCACTTAACTGCAAAACACTGAAGTATATGCTTCAAATCTTTTGACTTTGTGCTGAAAGAAAGGGGACCATTCACGCAATTAACTTTAGGTGTTTGTTTAGGTACTTTGCTGAATCAGGGTATAGTTTAAGTGAGAAAAAGTTATTTAATGATTGATCTTCAGAATCCTTCACTGCAAAATATGTTTGCAATATAAAGCACCACTGTATTAAACACAGGTAAACCAGTGAAATAGCATGAGTCAGGAGGCAAAAACTGAGCAAGGGCAGAGACAGCAGCCCAGATTTTAGTCACTGCTGGGCAATCAGCTTCCCGACTCCTGTATTTTGTGTTTTGTTTGTATAATGCCATGGTAGTGCATTCAGGATGCCTCAGAGCCCCACAGGGCTAGGTCAGGCAGGAGTGAAATGTCCTGGAAGAGGGCTGGACTCAGGTGGTAAATCCTGGGGCCAGCCTGTGCTGTCCTCTGCTTCTTATTGCTGTGGACCATTCCTGTTGTTATGTACCTAATCCCAATTTTCCCATTCATGAAGAACAAGTGGAAGAGTGTGTTGCATGTATTAAAGGACTCAAGTATAAATATTCGTTGTATACACAAGCATACAGTCATATATCAGAGACCACCCCTGCAGAAGAGATAGCAGCTCCCCAGCCAGTCCCTGTTCAACCTGCTTCAAACCAGTGACTCAAACCTGCACATGCTGCTGTGGGTGCCTGCCTGTCAGGCAGGGTTCCTAATGCAGTAGTAGTAGGTAGTACACAAGGAAAGACCTGGCTGAAGTCATCGTGGGTAAAAACTGGGTGTCGATAGAGCCTATGAAGCCACAATGAGAGCAATTAGCATCAGAGCCTTCTAATAGTAGCTTCCATTAAAATGCTTACCGTAGGGAATGGATTCACACACTGCATCTTGATAAAATTTTCTAAGGTAATTTCCTAGATACAGAAATGTAACCTTCTTCAATTTAGGTAGGAGTTAGATAATTTCTGCAAAACATGTCTGGTTTTTATCTCATCCTGCATATGCAGTGCAGCATTCCCCTTATGTTGCTCATTGTCATTCACGGTCTGCCATTCATGGACACTGTTAAAAGCTTTTCAGTTCATATCTGGAAGTTGAAGCTGTCTTAAAACTTTCCTTGTCTATTTTATCAGTCAACAAGAAGAATGAGGCCCTGCAACCTCAGGATGTAATTATGGGTGAGATTTGCCCAGCAAATGAAACACCTGCATGTCCCCTCTGTAAAAATGTGCTGATTTTCTGTGGCAACTTGGATCATAATTTCAATAATGAGCCTGCTGTCATCTAACTGGAGTTTGGTTTGCTGCATTGTTCATTGCATCACTTTATTTTCAAGGAGATTTTGGAATGCTGAATTGTAGGTGTCTCTAATATCAGGTCGAACATTTTTCACTCAGTTTTGCTCAAATAGGAACTGTCAGATAACAGCTCAAGCAAAGAGACTTTAACTACATTTAATATAAAACTGAAAGTAAATGACATCACTCTGAACAATCTAAATAATAGTAAAAACCATCTAGTTCTGAAGTATTAACTATAAACTTAGCACAAAAGTAAAGTGAACTTGTCCAGAACAGTCAGACAGAGTTAGTGCATAATCTATGTTCAGGAATTAGTGAAGGTGAATGAACAGAGAAGGACTGGTGGATGATGTGGCAGTTGGAGACCGACTGGGGCACAGTGATCATGAAATAATAGAGTCCTCTATTCTTAGGGAGACCAGGAGAGGGGGAAGCAGAACTGCCATCCTGGACTTCTAAAGGGCTGATTTATGTCTTGTTTGGGCACCTGTTTGACAGGATCTCTTGGGAGATGGTCCTGAAGGGTATAGGGGCCCAGGAAGGCTGGGTGCTCTTTAAGAAGGAAGTGTTAATGGCAGAGGAGCAGGCGGTCCCCAGGTGCTGTAAGAGAAGCCGGTGCCAGAGAAGACCACCCTGGCTGAACAGGGAGCTTTGGCTGCAACTCAGGGAGAAAAGGAGAGCTTACCACTGTTGAAGAAGGGGCTAGACACTCACAGTGATTACAAAGAGGCTGTAAGGCTATGCAGGGCAGAAATCAGGAGGTCTAAAGCCCAGCTGGAAATTAATCTGGCTTCAGCAGTCAAGGACAACAAGGAATGTTTCTGTAAGTATGTGAGCAGCAGAAAAAAGACCAGAGAGAGCCTCCATCCCCTGCTAGATGCAGGAGGAAACATGGTAACAAGTGATAAGGAAAGAGCTGAGGTGCTTAATGCCTCCTTTGCCTCAGTCTTTAATAACAAGACTAGTTGTACTGAGGGAATCCAGCCTCCTCAGCCAGAAGACAGAGACTGGGAGAATGACCCCCCCACAATCCAGGAGGAGACAGTCAGTGACCTGCTGCATCACACAGACACACACAAGTCCATGGGACCAGATGGGATACACCCGAGGGTGCTGAAGGAGCTGGCTGGGGTGCTCGCCAAGCTACTTTCCATCATTTACCAGCAGTCCTGGCTGACCAGGGAGGTCCCGACAGATTGGAAATTGGCCAATGTGACGCCCATCTATGAGAAGGGCTAGAAGGATGATCCAGGAAATTACAGGCCTGTCAGCCTGATGTTGGTGCCCAGGAAGCTGATGGACCAGCTCATCCTGAGTGCCATCACACAACACATGAGGGACAACCAGATGCTCAGGCCCAGTCAGCGTGGGTTTATGAAAGGCAGGTCCTGCTTGACAAACCTGATCTCCTTCTACGACAGGGTGACCTGCTTATTGGATGAGGGAAAGGCTGTGGGTGTTGTCTGCCTTGACTTTAGTAAGGCCTTTGACACCATTTCCCACAGCATTCTCCTGAAGAAACTGGCTGCTCATGGCTTGGATGGGCACACACTTTGCTGGGTAAAATCTGTCTGGATGGCCGGGCCCAGAGAGTTGTGGTGAACGGAGTTAAATCCAGTTGGCGGCCGGTCACGAGTGGTGTCCCCCAGGGCTCGGTTTTGGGGCCACTCCTGTTTAACATCTTTATTGATGATCTAGACAAGGGGATCGAGTGCACCCTCAGTCAGTTTGCAGATGACACCAGGTTGGGTGGGAGTGTTGATCTGCTCGAGGGTAGGGAGGCTCTGCAGAGAGACCTGGGCAGGCTGGAGCCATGGGCTGAGGCCAACTGGAGGAGTTTCCATAAGGCCAAATGCCGGGGGCTGCCCTTGGGCCACAACAACCCCCAGCAGCGCTACAGGCTTGGGGAGGAGTGGCTGGAGAGCTGCCAGTCAGAGAGGGACCTGGGGGTGTTGATTGACAGCCAGCTGAACAGGAGCCAGCAGTGTGCCCACATGGCCAAGAAGGCCAATGGCATCCTGGCTTGTGTCAGCAATAGCGTGGCCAGCAGGGACAGGGAAGGGATCTGACCCCTGTGCTCGGCACTGGTGAGGCCGCACCTCGATTCCTGTGTTCAGTTTTGGGCCCCTCACTCCAAAAAGGACATTGAATGACTCCAGCGTGTCCAGAGAAGGGCAACGGAGCTGGTGTAGGGTCTGGAGCACAGGTCGTACGGGGAGCGGCTGAGGGACCTGGGGGTGTTTAGTCTGGAGAAGAGGAGGCTGAGGGGAGACCTCATCGCCCTCTACAGCTACCTGAAAGGAGGGTGCAGAGAGCTGGGGATGAGCCTCTTTAACCAAGTAATAAGTGATAGGACAAGAGGAAATGGCCTCAAGTTGTGCCAGGGAAGGTTTAGACTGGATATTAGGAAGCATTTCTTTACAGAAGTGGTTGTTAGGTATTGGAATGGGCTGCCCAGGGAGGTGGTGGAGTCCCCATCCCTGGAGGTGTTTGAGTCGAGTCGACATAGCGCTGAGGGATATCGTGTAGTTGGGAACTGTCAGTGTTAGGTTAATGGTTGGACTGGATGATCTGCAAGGTCTTTCCAACCTAGGCAATTCTGTGATTCTGTGAACAAGAACCATGTCCAAAGCTTGAATAAATCAACAGAAGTTTTTCCTTTGGCTTTGATGGGCTTTGAGGCCAGAGTTCTTGGTTTGCTTCTGTCCCTGCTAAAATCAGCATTTGAAGCCCTGCTGATGTCAGTGATACAGAAATTGGCGGCAGAGGTCCTATTTCAAAATTAAACACAAAAATCTTGTTGTTTCAACTGGAATAAAATATCCAGAACTAGATGGACAACAAAGATGTAAGATCACAGCCACAGCCTTTAACTTTTAGAGGTCCTTCTGCCCTGTGTAATTCACAGACCCAAAGTGTGGGGAGCTTGCTATTGTAGCTACTGGGTTACGGTGCACACAACTACTTGAAGATATTTAAGCTCTTACAGTCATTTACTGCCAAAAATGTAGAATGTACTCATGACGTATCTTCAGAACCAGGTGGGTTCTCAAGTTCTGCACTTTGAACTCAGGTGTTTAAAGTGGAGCTCAAAGAACTGTAGCAGTTTCATAACTGATGATTTCTTTTCTTACTCATAATATTAATATATTTATCACTTATTTCATATTTTATTATGTCTGAAGAAATGCTAATATGTTGTCATTTACAGAATTACTAGATGTGTTTACTTACAACACTGCATTGCTCACAGTTTTACAGATATAGAGATTCATATTATAAATAGAAATGCTCCTGTCATTGCATCAAAACTATTAAATTTTAAACCTACTGCAGTAAAACTCCTGAACAATTTTTATGAGTCATAACATTCATAGTTGCTATAAATGTTAACAAAAAGATGGAATGAAGAAACTTCATAAGTGATAAAAGTCATAACTTGTACCAGACTTAATTTGTGTATTCACTATAAACTCAGTCTTTTACAAATCCACCGGTTTTGTTTGCTCTTTTCTGACATGCTTTTCCAAGAGTTAGCAATATTGCAGCAGTGCTGCTCCAGACACTACTGCTGTCATTGTAGGGCCATTTTCTTGGGACATAGATAATTTTGGCTCAGTTCTGAAGCTATTAGTAACTGATTAACAAAACTAGAAATCTAAAGGCTTATGCTATTGGAGCTGAGGCTTTCCTTGGGATGGAAGCTCTACAGAGATTTGATTTGTATTTGCAAATTTGTGTGTCTTTGAAGATTGCCTTGTCTTCTATTATTATGAAACATGAACTAGTGAGGGCTGGAAGAAACATCTCGATAATGCAGCCAAATTTTGAATCAAACAACGGTCAAAAGCTCCTTGAGAACCCTGGCAGACTCGAATCTTTTTCCTCATGGAGATGGGAAGGATGGAGAAAACAAATGAGGTTTCTAGGTGAACTAAGGTTTGTCTGCTTTTTTTCTGGGACACTTCCAGGGAAACTGCAGTTTCTTTCCATGTCTAGGAGCTCTTAAAAGGAAAAACGTCCCCAGATCAAGAAAAAATATCATGGTTCCTGAAGTGAAATGGAAATATAAGCATTGTTTTTCTCATGTGGAATGAAGGGTATTCATACAGACTCATACAGTACAATTGACACATACCCTATTTCTGAGAGGAGTGAGTGTCACATCCTCACATGGAGGAAGAGAAGTTTCCCTGTGTGAATGTGAAGTAGCATTCACAGATTTGGCTTTATTTGAAAATGACTTAATATTAATTATTGAAACTCTGTTATGTCATCTCTGTAGATGCATTTTTTTCTTTGTTAATTTTTTGCATTAGTATGGCAAGGAGTTCCAAACATTTGGTTAAATAAATGTGAAAAAGTATTCTTTTAAATGGATTGAATATGTTGCTTTTCAGTGCTCTTTCATCTTCAGACAGAAGAATGGAAGTCTTGGTTAAGTTTTTCTGTTGCTCAGCTTCTTAAATATTTTCATCAAGACATATTTTTAATGATCCCATTTTCAACATAAACTTTTCCACACTCTCTGTCTTTCTTAGAAGGGGGAATTAATTATTGTTCTCTTAATTCCAGTGAGAAAGCTCAGGTCTTTAGGGTATTTCTTGAGAAAGGCAAAGCCAGGCTCAATTTCAGGACAGCCAGCCTCCTCAGGTCAGGTCTACCTTCAGAAAAGATCTCAAATGGGCAGCACCACATGGTGAAAGGGCTGAAGTGCCCACAAAGGATGGTCATTCAGACGGCTGTGCCAATTGCTGTCTAGTACCCAATGTAACTTTGCTGTACACCCTTTCAGAGGGTTCTCCTTTCTCTGCTGGTGCTATTCATTCTTTGAATCACTTTGCAAGCACCATGTGCTTACACCTTGCAAGCATCTTTAAGACTGATGATACCTACATTTAGTGGTGAATGTGGGCACTTTAGGTCTTTCTTGAATACTTTGGCTCCTTCAGCAGTCTTGGTGATGTACTAATCCCTCTGAGGAATTCACAGAAGAAGAGGAGCAGACCCAGTGTGAATACATTTCTGATAGAAAATCATCTGCCCTCTCAAAATTATTCTGTGAAGCCCCTCATTACCCCACAGGCCAACAGATTCTTCCATCATTCTGCATCCAACAGAGTTCAATAATTTCTTTGATGTTCATATTTGCTGTTGTTTTCTCTACAAAATCTATCTTAGCTCTTTCAATTTCCCTTTAAAGTATTGCTTGTTAAAATTTATGTCTCTTTTTAGCAGAATTTGTATCCCTACTTGTTGACAGCGAAGTACAAAACCCCTGAGTGTATGAGCTGTCAGATCATTAATGGATGTGCCACATTCTCCCACCAGAAGGCTCTACAGCAAGATTGGCTGCCTTTCCCAAAACATGTTTACAGCTTTCTCTCAAAGTGTTGTCCTGATGCAGCAAAAATTGAATGTAATTCTATGGTCTGTGTTGTGAAGAAAGTCTTATTTAAAAAAAAAACATAGTTTTGACTCTAAAACGGAATTTCTGGTTGTATTAGGTTGTGTTTGGTTGTATTTTGTGAACATATTTCAGGCACTCACATTCAGTCCACAAACCTTATCTCTTATATCCCTGAAAAGCAGCTACTAGCTTTTTCTGTAATAGTACTTTGGGGTATTGTCCTAACCAGTTTCAGTGTGGTTTTCATGTCTGCTTACAGAGTCTACTACCTCCATAATAACTCTTTTCTTCCAAGAAAAGCCCAACCAACCTCTTCTACTTCTTTCTCTCTCTCCAAACAATACCAAACCCATTTTACAAGGGCAATCTTTTTGGCATGCACCAGAGTCTACCAGTTGATTAGAAGCACCATCTCAGGGAAAGAAAGAAGTGTCTCTTTGCTACCTTGCTAGTTAAAATGAAAATTTCATGCCAGGCTTGTAACTTCAGAGGAAGGTCTAATATTTGTGATTTTGCTATTTTGAGCTGTTCTCTCAATTTACAGGATTGCATGCTGAAAAGTAAGGCTGGTGAGGGACAGTCTGGTTTGAAAGTTAATTCCTCCTAGCTCAAAAATAGAATAATTTCTAGTTCAAATTTATTTGTATGTTTTATTGGTATAAACTGATAGGAGCAGAATTGACTAGACATTATAGTTAACTGTTAAGTCATACCATGAGCTAAAGAATACCCAGGACGTTACTTGTTAAAGTAAGCTTACTAGTAGCATTAAGAACTACCAAATATACGTGACTCTCATAAAACTGCCCTTGAGGTATTAGGTTAAAAAGCCTGATAGTTAAGCACTTACCTACTCTAAGTGAAAATATCCAAAGAGGGGAAATCCCTTTTCCAAGAGTTTTGAATGCTTTTGAAACCTCAGGGCTAATTTATTATTAAATAATGCAGAAAAATGCTTTTAGAAAACTTTATGTAAATCATTGTGGTAGGAAAGCTGGCAAGGATTGCTGGCTCTCAGGTGCTGTTAGCTTCTGGCTCCCCAACCTTACCTACCACAGTGCTGGATTCACTCTGTTTTTGCAGTGTTTCTATGAGTTACTGCTATGTTTCTCTGACAGTAAAGTGTTTCAGCAGTGAGCACCAACCTTGTGTGAAAACTAGTGCATGTAGATATGTCCAAAAGAATGCTTATCACAGCATGCATCCTGCAACTGGGCTACCAATGCCGTTTGTAATCATGCTAACCTGTATTGAAACATGTCAGCACTGGGTTTTTTCATTAAATCTGTTTACCCTCTCAACAGAGTTCTTCAGGAAACTGCCTGCCTTGTCTGTTCTGCAAGCTGTGTCCTTGCTGCAGACTTCAGTTGGTGTAGCTACGTGGCAGGATACATGCAAAATGAGAAGCACAGAGCTCTCCTGGATAAGACTTCTGTTATCAACAGCTACCTATGCCATGGGGTGCATGGAGGGTACGCAGTGAGTGGGCAACTTCTCTCTCTCCATCTTTTGCTGCTCCCCAGTCCTCTATAACATCAAGTATGAATTGCCTGTCTTCACCTTGAGCCCAGGAAGTTCACTGTGGCCTATACCCTGCCACAGTATCAGCTGTCCTCCCCATATCGACCAATTTCCAAATGACCATCTTTGTGCTTTCTCCTATTCTGTGCCTCATGTCTGGGGACAAATGACTTGCCAAAAACACCCTCCTACTAACCCTGAGGCTCTTCTACAAATCACTCCTTAAATTTCTTTTCTTTGCTTTGACATTTTTAAAACTTAAGGAACAAAGAAGTTCAGGCAGACTAGTGCCTGTCATGATGACTAGCACTATCTTCCTGGTTTCCTGAATTCCCCAGCTGTCTGTACTTGTCTTTCTACAATGCTGAGAACGATGACTTCTCATGACATCTACAGAGCAGCATAATACAGAATCAATAACAATACCTCTCATAAAATAATAGACTAGCAGTTAAATTAAAAGCATCTATCAAGGAAGCTGAGGGGGAAAATGGAAGAGCTTAGCTGTTTGTCTTGATTCAGTAGCAAATGGACAGCACAGTGCAGAGGACAAACATAACTTGGAAGTATTTGTGGAAGGATGACTGTATGAGGCACAGATTAGAGGTATGTGCTTTGATGGGAGAGCGGGCATCCCCCAGATTTTTCTGGGGAAAGGCAGATTCCTAGGAACATTGGGAGCCTTTTTGACTAAGTTCACTCTTTGTATACAGTCCTCTTGCTACTGTCTGGTCACTGTTTCTGACTATAGATCTCACACTTGAGCACCTTGTGCAAGCATTTTTTAAGTAGACACTGCTACAAGCCCACCTCTGCACCTTGAGCAGAATTGTACCCTATGGTCCCTTCACCATAGGTGCAGGGTATAGGGATAAAATGGAGGCACTTTGTGTCAAGCAGTGCAGTAGAAGGCTGAGGTCAATCTGTACCATAAAATGAAAATTGCACATCGAAAATAAAAAATATATGACTGAAAAGGCATGAATCAGATGTCTCATCAGAGGAATTTATGTTGTCCCAGAGGCCCAACATGTCTGAGATATCAGACTGGGACTTGTGGAGGGGCAGCAGCCAGCCAGGGTATACCAGGGCATCTAACTTGGTGCTAGATATGACTTGTGCGATGAACAACAGACTTGTTTTCTTTTTCTAGATCACAGTTTGGGGCTTTAAGCAAACAGGAGGTTTTACAGAAAATACTTATTTCTGTGGAATTGGTTTAGCAATGAGTTTTTTAATCCACCAATATCTGTAAATTATTGTCATCTTTGATGACTGCTGTTTTCATGTGCCAATCATTAAAATACAATTTCAGGCTGTGATTCGTAGCTGAACAAAATGCGTATGATTACCAAACATAGCATCCTATGTTTGTATGACCAGTTAAATAGTAACATATGCTCACTATCACTTTTTGAATCCCTCTATATATTTCCTTTTGTTCAGAAACTTTTTTTAAAAAATACAATTTTACAGTAGGATAATCATTTAAACCACATCAGCTGGATATGACAAATTACTTCCAGGACAAATGATGGGACCATTAAATCCCTCCTTGTTTAGCAATAGCTGTAAAAATGGGAAATTTAGCTTCATGCATGTTTACGTAGGGTCTCAGGCAGCTGATTGAACAGATTCCTCTAGGTACCTGACTTTGAATATAAAGGTAATTTATATTTTGGTTTATTTTACTCTGTGTGTATCAGTGTGTGTACAGAAGTAGCAGAAGCAGAGAGAGGGCAAGAAACCTGGAAGCAGATACAAGACTGAGAGGGTGAGTGGCTGTAACATTTTGGGATAAGTTGTGGCTAAAGGAGTCACAGAATTAGAAGGAAGGGATCTGTGTTGCTGTGTCTATGGAAAGAAGGGTAGGTGCATAGTCATTAATCTTGCTTTATTACAATGAAGTTTGAGAAACTAAAGATCTGTGGACTATAATGAGATTGAGAGGAAATTCTTCTTAAACCACAGGACATGAACTGAGGCGGGTGCTTTCTGAATGGAGTGAGGGAATGAATTCTGATCTCCCCATAATTTTAGGGAAAAAAGATTAAATTTAAGAGCAAAACTGATGTCCTCTAACTTTAACCATGTGAAGTCAGGGGCCATGAGTAACCTCTAGAAATATCTCTTCACTCTCTGTGAATGAAATTTAAGTGGTTAACTTAGACTAGGTATGAAATAAAGTGAACAGGTTACTAAAGTGAGGTGAAGATAAATTTCACATATGCCTCTTGCATGTCTTACAAGGATGATGTAAATAGTTAAGATCCTCTGAGTGGAGGAGTTTTATTCACTCCATCACGGACTGATGGATTATTGTTCTGTGTAAAAGACCATCACTTAAAATGTTGTGGTTTGTTTGTTTTGTTTTGTTTTGTTTTGTTTTTCTCAAGTTTCTCTGTTGTGTTTGAGATGTGAATATATTTAAAGAAATCTATCAGACTAGACACTGCCTCCTCTGTGTTGCCACACTTAATTTGGTTTCTGAGGGGCAAGCATTAGGAAAAAATGAATAATGATTGTAAATCTGCAGGCTTTCTTCATCATTTGTGAAAACATTGTTTAGAAAGATGAATTTTAAAGAGCTTGTGGCCATCAGACTATGTACACCACAGAATGACAAGTACAAAATTATGCAATGACTTGCTGCTGTCTATATGCTGTCTGTGATGCTCTGACAGCTGTGGTAAATTCAGCTACAAAACAGCATCATGTTCGTCTGGGAACCCTAGGGTACCGATCGAGTGGGATGAGTGCTAAGCCTGACTGACCTTTTTTCCACCATGAAAGACTTTCCTGGATTGTATACTGGTGAAAGCAGGAACTGGCTTTGGGGAACTTTCAAGTCAACGTTTTTATTTTAATATGAATTAAAATAGTGATAAAATGGCCAGTCGTGCAGCTGCATGCAAGGCCATAATCACTGTGAGACAGTAACAGCCACTTTTACACACAGAGGAGTGACCCATGACTGTTACAATTTATTTCTGACAAGGCAGTACATCGTATTTCCCAGGTCCTACAGTTACATGCTCAGCAACCTGTCAATCTGTGCCCTAGGATGTGCTGCTTAATGAACAAAGGTAGGTGGCCAAATAAATGTCAGAGCAAGGGGAGCTGTTGGTAAGGAGTCATGTCTTGGTCCCAAAGCCTTGCTGCCTTTGCAAACAGGACTGCTGCTGAGTCATCAGTGAATAAGGGCACAAAATTCAATTTCATGGCTGAAGCAGGCCTTTGGGAAGGGCGTCCCCTATCAGCCCTGATAGGTAGGGAATAGCATAGAAAGTTTCTTACTTTTCTCTGTCCACATGTGTGCACAGGTATTGTCTTGCTGCATTAGAGAAGTCCAATCTAGAATGGGTCTCCTGACAAATAGCAGCCTTCAGGAGGTAAGAATTATAAGCAGATAATTATTTTTAGGATGTTCCCAGTTTAAGTGATGGAACCAATGAGAGTAAGGCAGATCTAATGGAAAAAAAGAAAATGCATTAGTTGACCCTGAGATAGAGGGAACAGTGAAAGATTTCTTCTAACAAATTAGAACCACCTGAGATTTCTTTCCCCCTACATTTTAAAATCAATGATTCATTCCAAGCCTTTCAAAATGTGGTGAGAAAATGAAATTAGTAAATATTGTTTTTTACATTAAATTTCAAACTATTTTTATAGGAAGAATATCTGCTAGACTAAGGAGTTCTGGAAGATAGTTGCATGATTTATTTTTCCTTATTTTTATATAGTGTTTCTGCTCTGCAGATATGAGATAGATGAAGTAAAATTTCTCATTTCACCAAATAGCTTGTGACAATAGGATGATGGAAAAAAACATTTCACTGGATAAAGATCACTATAAATGTTTATGTCAGTGACCTGCTGGAGTGCATGGACTGGATGGGGAACCAACTAAGAGCTTATGGGTCAGGGTTAAAGGGAGGGCAGGGACAGGTGACATTACTGTGGGAGTCTGCTACAGTCCACCTGATTGGGAAGACCGAGCAGTTGAGGCCCTCTATAGACAGATGGGAACAGCCTCAAGTTCACAAGCCCTGGTCCTCATGGGGACTCCAACCACCCTGATATCTGTTGGAGGGACAAGACAGCAGGACATCAGCAATCCAGGAGGTTCCTGGAATGTGTTGATGATAACTTCCTTCTCCGAGTGACAGAGGAGCCAAGGAGAAAAGGTGCTATGCTGGACCTTGTTCTCACCCACAAGGAGGGGCTGATAGGGAAAGTGAAGCTCAAGAGCACCCTTGGCTGCAGGGACCATGAAATGGTGGAATTCAAGATTCTTAGGGCAGCCAGGAGGGCTACAACAAACTTGCTACCCTGGAACTCAGGAGAGCAGACTTTGGCCTCTTCAGGGATATGGGATAAAGCCCTGGAGAGAAGAGGAGCCGAAGAAAGCTGGTTAATATTCAAGGATCATCTCCTTCAAGCTCAGGAGCAATGATGCATCCCAACAAAGAGGAAGTCAGGTAAAAATGCCAGGAGGCCTGCATGGATGAACAAGGAGCTCCTGGACAAACTCAAACATAAAAAGGAAGCCTACAGAGGGTGGAAGCAAGGACAGATAGCCTGGAAGGAATATAGAAAAATTGTCTGAGCAGCCAGGGATGAGGTTAGGAAGGCCAGTACCATGATAAAATTAAATCTGGCCAGGGACATCAAAGGCAACAAGAAAAACTTCTGTAAGTATTTCAGTGATAAAAGGAAGGCTAAGGAAAATGTGGGCCCTCTCCAGAAGGAAATGGGAGACCTGGGATATGGAGAAGGCTGAGGTACTCAATGACTTTTTTGCCTCAGTCTTCACCAGCAAGTGCTCCAGCCACACCACCCAAGTCGCAGAAGGCAAAGGCAGTGACTGAGAGAATGAAGAACTGTCCACCATAGGAGAGGATGAGGTTTGAGACCATCCAAGAAACCTGAAGGGGCACAAGTCCATGGGACCTGATGAGATGCATCTGCAAGTCCTGAGGGAACTGGTGAAAAAAGTGGCTAAGCCACTATCCACCATATCTGAGAAGCTGTGGCAGGTCTGGTGAAGTTCCCCCTGACTGGAAAATGGGAAACATTACCCCCATTTTTGAAAAGGGAAAAAAAAAAGACCAGGGGAACTACAGGCCACTCAGTCTCACCTCTGCCCAGAAAAATCATGGAGCAGATCCTCATGGAAATCACTGTAGGGCACATGGAAAATAAGGAGGTGATTGGTGACAGCCAACATGGCTTCACTAAGGGTAAATCATGCCTGACAAATTTGGTGGCCTTCTACAGTGGGGTTGCAGCATTCGTGGATAAGGGAAGAGCAACTCACATCATCTACCCGGACTTGTGCAAAGCATTTGACATTGTCCTACACAACATCCTTGTCCCTAAACTGGAGAGACATAGATTTGACAGATGGACCACTCAGTGCATAAGGAATTGGATGGATGGTCATATTCAAAGAGTTGTGTTCAACAGCTTCATGTCCAAGTGCAGAGCAGTGACGAGCGGTGTTCCTCAGGGGTTGGTGTTGGGACCGGCGCTGTTTAACACCTTTGTTGCTGACATGGACAGTGGGATCGAGTGCACCCTCAGCAAGTTTGCCGATGACACCAAGCTGTGTGGTGCGGTCAACACGCTGGAGGGAAGGGATGTGCCATCCAGAGGGACCTGGACAGGCTGGAGAGGTGGGACCGTGTGAACCTCATGAAGTTCAACAAGGCCAAGTGCAAGGTCCTGCACATGGGTCAGGGCAATCCCAAGCACAAATACAGGCTGGGTGATGAGTGGATTGAGAGCAGCACTGCAGAGAAGGACCTGGGGGTGTTCATGGATGGAAAACTGACTATGAACCAGCAATGTGCACTCACAGCCCAGAAAGCCAACTGTATCCTGGGCTGCATAAGAGGAGTGTGGCCAGCAGGTTAAGGAAGGGGATTCTGCTCCTGTGCTCTCATGAGACCTCACCTGCAGTACTGTGTTCAGCTCTGAGGTCCCCAGAGTAAGAAGGACATAGACCTGCTTGAGTGGGTCAAAAGGGGGTCATGAAGATGATCAGGGGGCTGGAGAACTTCCCTTTTGGGGGCAGGCTGAGAGTTGGAATTGTTCAGCCTAGAGAAGAAAAAGCTTTGGGAGACCTTATAGTGGCCTTCTAGTACTTAAAAGGGGACTGCAGGAAAGATGGGGAGGGACTCTTTATCAGGAAGTGTAGTGGTAGGAAAAGGGCTAATGGCTTTAAACTAAAAGAGGGAAGATTTAGATTAGATATAAGGAAGAAATTCTTTCCTGTGAGGGTGGTGAGACACTGGCACAGGTTGCCCAGAGAAGCTGTGGCTGCCCCCTCCCTGGCAGTGTTCAAGGCCAGGTTGGACGGGGCTTTGAGCAACCTGGTCTAGTGGAAAGTGTCCCTGCCCGTGGCAGGGGGGGTGGAACTGGATGATCTTTGAGGTTCCTTCCAACCCAAATCATTCTATGATTCTATGATAAAAAGCTCCATATTTTTACCAAAGTCCCTCAAGATTTCCCATATGAGTCTTTGGACAATTCCAGAGGTCTTTCCTCTGTTTCTTTGTTGAACCTTTTTTCTGATAACTTTAGGGAATACTTTGTGTGAACTGTAAGGACTGCAGCCCATGTCCAAAGGCCATACAGGCTTGCAACATGTCAAATCCTAAAAGTCCTGATACATGTGTCCTCAATTTAATGTCACTGCTGAAGTCAGGGAGAATTTAGTCCCTCCTTGAACTGAGTTAAGACTGCAGGACATGAAGAGCATCAGTTTCTTTCATTTGCTTCTAGGCAGGGAAAAATAGTATATTTTACAGTCCAACCAGTGGATTTTGAAAAATAATAATTAGGGCCTCACTTCATTGAAACACTTGGGAAAGTGTTTACCTAAATTTTAAACACAAAAAAATTTTGAGCATTTAATGGCCACTACATTGTTTATCTGAACAAAGTAATTTTATCTTGATACATTTTAAATGAGCAGCTTCTTTCAATGGGCAGATTCAGTTTTCAAACCTGTGACTTCAGGCATATTGAATGAAAAACCAAACAGAGGTGGGTGTTCAAAGGAGAAATTCAGGGTATTGAATTCTTTTTCATCAGCTACCTTTTTTTAAGGTAGATAAAATCAGCGTTATTTAGCTTAAAGATTGTAGCTCTGTCATTTTTCCTTACAGTTTTGCAGCACCAAGGAAACAGCCTTCACAAGGTTTAACAGCTTGGGAAGCTGGAAGGTGTCCACTTGTGCTGTTTCTTGCTAGAGCCATCAATCTTGATCAGAGCTGGCAAATATACTAGGCCTTTATACCACTGTCTGAAATAATATTCTTTACTGATTGAGTAACAACAGAGCCATTTGGGAAAATTTCTCAGAGAAAAGATCGACAGCATTTTCTCCTCACCCCATTAGTTAAAATTGCCACATTCTGCTTGTCAATATGTTCTTTGAAGTCGGTGGAAAAATGGAGAGCTGATTTTTGCCTAAGGATGTATTAGATCCAAAAGCAATGTGGTTCTGTGCTTGCAGAGTGTTTCAGTCCTAAGGGTCTGTCCACTTGGCTGACTAAGGAGTCAGAAACCAAAACATTTCCTACACCTTGTCATTGAGTTTATCTATAAATGATCCAAAGACAGTAAACTTTCCCTATTCTTGGTAACTTTTGTGAAGTGTATCAAATTTGCAAAGCTTCAGGGAAAAACATAACTTGTCCTTAAAATGCCCTTCTGTTTTCATTTATCCTGTTGGCTACGGAATAGTTATTAAGTTTGTCCCGATGTAGTGTGCTTCTCACATAGGCACCAGGAGACATATTATCCTCTGGTGTAAGCTCTAAAATAATAGGAATGAATTGACCAATTGAATACAAAGCTGAAGTAAAAAGGAATTTCATTCCCTTTCACCAGGGTCCTCCCCACTTAGTCCTTTCGTCCCAACCCACTCTGGTGTCCCTGCTCCTGCACGCCTTTGCTTATAGGGAAACCTGTGTTTCTGACTACAACTGAAGGTGAAAATGGCCCTATCATCTGCAAGCAGATCACAGGTCAGAAGAAAGCAGCAGAGAATGCTGCCACAGATGCAGACAGACCAGGACCACACTGCTTGTGTGTTTTAGTTACAGCCATCACTCTGGGAATGAAATGGCAAAGCAAGAGCTTCAGCCAACCAGTTTAAGAACTCTCATTATTATTACTTTTTATAACACTAATTTTTGGTGCTGAACCTAGTGGATTTTTGAAGGCAATGGTGTTGGAAGGAGAGTGGGTAATTCTACATCATAAGACACCTGTGTTTTCATTACTCTTAAGCCCCCTCAGTGCCTGGCCAAATTAAACATCCAAAAGTGTATGTTTCTCTTTGTCTATCCATCTGCTTTTATTTTGTTGTTCTCAGGAGATTAGTTGTTCATTTGTCTTAAAGGCAGGGGAAGAATTGTCAAGATTTTCTTAAGAATAGCTGAGCTCTTGAAGTAATGTTAAATAGCCTCAGAAGATTTTTTTACTAGTGCTTCTCTTTGATAAAAAAGAAATCAGATTATTATGAAGTTAACTATAAATTTAGTTTTAAACCTGTTCTGCTAAAGACAAGGTAGTGTCTGCAGCAGCATCCACACATGGTTGTTCTTGCCGAGTCTGCAACAGAAACCTGCACTGACAATTTGATCATCTCATCCATCTGGTTTTCTATTCACACTGCTGCATTAAACACCCTCTGTATTGCTGGCTCCAAAAACCCTGTCAGGTTTATGAGGAGACATTTGTCTGAGGTGTATCTAAGAGATCTCTGGAGATTTCAAGAAAAAGCCTTGGGATCCTGTGGGGATGTTACACCTCACAGATGTCTCTTATCTTCTTTCTGACAACAGATGGTATGTTTCTTGTCTTAAATAAATCTGCAACAGCAGGATGAGATTTGAAGTATTAAGTAGTGTTTAGTGAATCCAGAGAGTCCGTTACTTTTCTTACCTTGAAACCTTAGATTTGAGCACCTTTGCTGACGTGGCACAACGGGCTTCTAGATCTCACTAACTCCCCATCAGGGACCTCCTTGTTCAGGACAGCTTGGGAGCCCCCCAGGGCAAAAGATTGAACGGTTTCCTCCTCTCCTCTCATCCCCATCTCTGAAGCAGGAGACACTGTGGCTAAGGGAGAGGGTGCCAGGCTCTGCCTACCTGCTCATCTCAGTAGCAGCTGCCAAACTACTATAGACTGCAGGTGAGCTGGAGCCAAGGGCTGGAGGCTACCACTTTTATGTGCCAGTGAGCCACAGTGCAGCTCCCACACAGAAGTCAGGGCTCTGAATGTGAGCAAAGATAAATTACCATGCTGTTTTGCCCCTTCCTATCTGTCCCACCAAATTTTAAAGGCTCCCACTTTTCCCATGGTGACTAACTGGCACGATACACCTGTGTATGGGTCAGCAGTGATGTGAACAGCTACTGTCATTCAAAGACAAAATCTTGTTTGTAAATCACAATGCACCAATCTGAGATTCCTTTGTGAACAGAAAGAAGTTTTGATGGGTTGTGCAGCACTGCATGCAAGCTGCTTTGCCATGTCCCCTGACAGGATGTGTTTCCAGCTCCATACCCAGCTCTGAACAGCTCCTGCCAGTTGTCTGTGCTGTACTACGTTAGATGCTGTACATCAGTCCAGCCATCCTCCACCTAATGGTGCTCCCTGCTCTAACATAAAATCAGATGAGTTGGACTCGAGAATCTGCTTGCTCTGCTTTGTTCTAATGAAACTTGGAGTTCCTATGGGATGTGACTTTCACCTCAGGTGCCGTGCTGCTATCAAAGCTTCTTCCCCCCCCCCCCAACTGTACTTAACACATTGAAGTACAGCTGTAGAGCTTGGATCCTAATTTAACCATCTCCAGCATGTAGATGCACTTATCGTGTCCTTGATCGGCTCGTTGGGAACAGAAGTCCACATGAGGAAATTAATCTCCAAAGGTCCAGCTGGGTATGGGCAAAGGGAAGGCAGCTTGGATGCAGTGCTTGTCTTCATGTGTTTGAAGTGGATTTCTTTTCTATGAGCAATTTATCGCAGATTGTTTTGCAACACGTCTTCTTCCTGTTCTGCCGACTCACTGCTTTTATGCTGTGCCCATGAAATAAGACCTTAATTTTTATGTGTGTTTTTATTTCCTCACAAAAACTGCAATCCAGGTTTCTTTCTTCCCTGATCTCATTCGTATCACTGGTGCTTTACCCTGATGGCAGCCAGAAGCCTTACATAAGGTGGCAAAGTCCTCCAGGGTTCAGCAACCAAACAGAAGTGCCAATACCTATTCCCACTTGCTCAGGAACATCACAGAAATTACTCATGGATATATTTGCCCCACATGCAGCAAAGCAAGGACTCAAGTGGATTGGTGCTGTGAACATTAGCAGTTTGCTGGGTGGGCTACTTGGTCAGTGGGGCTTAGGGGACCACAGCTCTGCTTCACTTTGCCCAATTTAAGAGCTTATGGGCTTCTGGCAGAAATCCTGAATCTCACTCTAATTGCAGCCATAATTTCTCTCCCTTGGTAGCATGGCTGGTGAATTACTCTGCAGTTCTCTTCTTTCCCTTACCCTAGATCCCTCTTTGGGTATCCTTCTCCAAAGTGGAATTTATTGGAGGTTTTTTCCACTCCAATTGCAAAATGTTTGTCCCAAATAATATTATATTATATGTTATTATAATATATAAGATTATATTAATATATAGCATGTTGATATATTTTATTTTATATTCTAGTCTAGTCTAGTCTAATCTATTCCTAGTCTATTCTATTCCTAGTCTAGTCTAGTCTAGTCTACCCTGGCTTCCTTGATACACCCTTCAGAGCAGATGTACCAAACCCAGACTGTTGGGAATTTCACCTATGAAAACTGTAACTCCTTTAAGGTAAATCCAAGTCTGGGAATCCTAACTGCAATAATCCAAAGTCGCTAATATCTTCTAGAAAAAAATCCCTTCCTTTATAAGACCTACACAAATATTTTCTCTTTGTTTGCACAGGAATTTTCATTTGTTGTTTACTTTCATAGCAAGCACATTTTTGTGGCGGATATTGTGTTTTGCAACCAGAGATAAAATACTGTTTATAGGCTTCCTTTACAAGATTTCTGAATAAAAACAGTTGCTACTGTTTATTTTCATGAAATGATAGGATCTTTTTTCCCATTGCATTTGTAGATTTTTGGAGCATATAACCAAAAAAATTATTATATTAGCCTTCTGGCATGGGATTAAGAGTTTTCCAGTTTTGTAAATTGATTGAAAATGTTGATAGAAAATAGTTCTCTCTTACCATATACCAAGCAAATTTTACTTCTAAAATTATTTATTTTGTTTTATGTTATGGGTACATCTGGCAAGATGACTCAAGGAAAATCACAGCTACACATAGCTTCAATTTCCTTGAACCTCGTTTGACAGAAATTTCACAGAATAGTCTTTTATCCTTGGTATCACTCTAAACATTGACAATTATTTTGGGGCCTGAAGGGTGCTGTTCCTAAATCAGAGACAGCAAAGAGACCTGAAATTGATAGTGGTTTGATTTAATGCTGACCAGAAAAAGGATGTATTGCTGCATCATCTGTGGGGGCAGCAACATCTGGCAGAAGGACGGGTAGGCAACACAGGAATAATAATAATTGTTAGAGGCCTTGCAACCTCCTTGGTTTTCAGTGCTTGGAGGCTGAACTAATTTTGGTCCTATCAGTCTGGTCTGAATCTTCAGTGAATTTATAATACGGTTGTTACAGGGAGACATGTTTCAGTTAACCTTAGAGTGGGGTTTGGATCTGTCTAGAATATAATACTGAAACCGCTGAAAATAGAGACAGTAGCAAACTGCAGACAGCCAATTAATGAAGTGGATAATTGAGAGAGTCAATCTATCAGACCAAGTCACAACCTTTCAGTCCTGGTAGATCCTGACTATCTCAATCATCAGCGCCAGTGATGTAAAGTTCCTGTGTATCAGTGTTATAGAAACCAGTTTTTGAGTCCTATTTCACAGAGGCTGGCAGCCATAATTGTTTGGAACCATAGATCTGAAGACATAACCAAAGATTTATAATTAGAACAATTGCTGAGGTTTCCATGTCATAATGAAATTCTGGAGACTGAGACCTTTTGTAATAAACTGTAGAACTTTTATGTCAAAAATCAACCTAGACAGTGTCCAGACTTCATGTTAGTGGAAAATGGAGAATGAGTGATTCGTTGGGGTCTTCAACTGGACAAAAAAATAAAAAAGAGGCTTTGAGAAATGACAAAATGCTCACATTCTATTTTCAGAGATAAAGATTTTTTTCCAAGTCCTTACTGTTATATTTCTAACCATAACTTCCAGATGAACATGTAACAGGTGTTCCCTTCCTTTGCTATATGGCTTTCCAGTGCTGAGAGCCTGTGCAAATCCCTTCTCTATGCAACCCATATGAGTAGGGTATAAAAAATTTTCAACAGCTGAGCTTGAAGATTAGAGTATTAAACACCAAACAAAACACCTCAACAGAAGTAGAAGTTTCAATTTACCCTGCATTTTTCTTCATACTCATCTTCTGCCAGCCTATCCTCTCTTTCATGGGTGGTACCAGCCATTCTCTTGCTACCTATCTCCTTGGCTCTACTGATTTGAAGTGCATTTTTCTCTTCTCAGCAATAACTGAAGAGGGATGTTCACCATTTCCTCCTTCAGGAGGAAGGAAATTAAATAAAAGAAGTGAATCCATGTTGTATTTTATTTGGAAGTAAAGCCAATGCCAGGGTCTTCTTTTTTCCCCTCCTTTCCCACATGCAGTTTACCATCTCCTCACTGCGCTGTCCTCAGCAAAATCTATCAAATGGCTAAGATGGATGAAGGGGAAAAATGGAATGTTTTGGGACTGTGCAATCTATTTATTCATTTATTTATTTATTTATTGAAAAAATAATCAAAATGTTACAATTCAACCTGGGCATGTAGAAATGGTTATAGAGCAGGTAAAGGGAAGAAAGGGAACACTTAAGGTACTTTCATAAATTACCATTAGTCTGATTAGTAACAAATGCTGTTCTTTGTATATAAAAGTCTGTCCTAAGAGGAGTGTAGAATAGAGTAACACACATCAGAACAAAATAGCCAATATACCTGGAGCCCTGAGACAAAAATATGATGCTGTTTAATTCATTAAAGACTATACTCCCCTGGCTGAAGTAGTGTGAAAGAAAAGACAGAGGAATTAATTAGGAAGTGAGAGATCTTAGAAAATTTTAAAAAATATTTCTTTAAAGAAGAAATGGAATTTGTTAATGAAGTGTTAACCTCTGCTAGCACTTTCATAAAACAAATCATATCAGGTGGAAAAACGCTGAGCTCCAGGGTGGGGTGGAGAGCGGCTGTGAGCAAGGCTCTCCTCCTTTCCACTGCGGGGGCTAAGAGCACCTTGAAGTGAAGGTGCAAAACAAGTGCAAGACACTTCAAAACAAAGCAAAACGCATTTAAGATAGTTATTTTCTGTTGAAATGAGCTTCATTGCATCAAAACATAATTTTAGTCAACCCAAACCACTTTGTTCATTCAGAGGGTACTTGGCTGTACAGCAGCCTAACTTGCCTCCTGTTACTTTGCCTGCTCCAAACAAGGCAGGTCCCTGACATCCATTGCCACTTGGGTGCATGTAGAGAACAGCATACAAGGGGCCTCAGTGAAATTTTTTCAAGTATTAAAATACACACACACATCTGCATGTAAATATACGTGTATTTGTGTTTATTTTATAACCCACATATGTGATTTTTTGGTTTTCATTGCTCCTGCACTTTGCAGACTGAATTCCCAGTGTTCCTTCCTCCAAGTATGAAGTGCTCTATGCACAGGAGTCAGCCCTTTGCTCACCTGCCCTCTGTAATTTCAGCATTGCTGTATAGTGTGGTGAATGAAAAATGTCTCTGTGGGCAGACTCCTGAACTCTTCCTGGAGCAGGGTCTCCTGTTGGCTTTGCCTTGCTACACTCAGGTAGAAGCACTCCTAGCCATTGCTTAAGATCTTTTGGCAATGAAAACACTTAAATAAGAAATAAACATAATAGAGACTATGATTGTCTCAATCATGGCTTAGACAGCACGTGAGAGATAGCTATGAGCAGTGAAGGGTACTGTGATCCTCATGTCTGGGAGAAGTACAGCAGATTTCATAATTCTCTATTCTTACTGGCCATCAATAGAAAGGCCAGAAACCAAGCAGTTAAGTTGAGAGGCAACATAAATAACTCTGCTAAAGAAGTTCAGATGCATAGAAGTGTTTTCTGCATTCTTTAGAGATATTTCTAGCACGAACAAAATAAAAACAGATCAAAACAAGCTTTGTCAACACCATTTTCATGGAGCCAAATTGTCTCTGGACAGCAGTGATGCTAGTGGGATATGAAAGCTCTCAAGCCTGGCTTTTTAAAGAAGAAACAGGCTCCACTTGGAGCCCACATGTTTTTAAACGTAAATAAATTCAAACATGTTAACTCCTGTATGTCTATTATACAGTCAGATTGTCAGAAAAATTATGACCTTCCAAATCTCTCCATATCTGAGTAGCTCAGTGAGATTTTCTCAGCTTTGCGCAGATGGATTATGACTTCTGCATGGGCTGTGCATCACATAGAGAAGTGGTGTGGGTGCTCCTTTTATGAGTCCCTGCCAAGTCTAATAAAGTAACCTTATACAGTATGAAGCCCCACGGCAAACATTTTAGAGCAAGAAAAGCTAGAAATGTTGTTTGTAATAGAGTTTCTTTCTTGTTTTGTGGTGCTGTAATTAAAGGAGCGAACACCATCTCCAGCAAGAAGAAGGTGTGATCATATCACTCTCAGATCTGCAGTGCTAACCAGTGGCAGAGAAAACTCCTCTTAGCTTACAGGAATTTAACATGCCTCCCCAGTTTCTGTTTTTTTTTTTTGTCGTAGTGACTCTAAAATGTGTTGTTAGGAGTGTAAAGGAACTGTTTTGTCTTTCTCATTTTGCCCCATGGCTGTATAAGAACAGAACCACCACCAGTGAGTAAATAACAACAAAATGCCCCCATCCAAACCTCCTCTGAGGGCTCTGAGACCCTGAAACCAGAACTAAGTCAGCAGGAAGATACAGTTCCTCCACTATCAATGCCTTCTTTCAATGTCAGAAAGAAAATGAAGTTAATATGAACATGCTCTTGGCAAGGAGCCCAAGAAGTGAGGTGACCTTATTCATGTGCATGGTCTCAGGAGATCATGACACTTTTAAACCATATATTGACAGCGTCAGTTGTAGCAGAGAATTAGGAAGACAATGACAGTTTTCTGAAAGATAGAGATGAAGAAACAAAAATTTATGCTGTAACAAAAGATGTCCAAAATGTGATTCTGGTAGGAATTTTGCATTTCTACCAGAAATTTTGTATATTCTACCACCATAGTCCACCATGGCTCCTCATTAATCCCAGTTTCTTCCTAATACTAATTGTAACATTGTATTTTGTTTATTGTAGTTTCCATCTTGGAAATTAGGGCTTAATATTTCAGCTGCTTCTAATTTGACCACACTGAAAGCTGGCTTTACTATTTACTCAGATACTTTTCCCAACGAAACCAATGAGCTGTGTTTTTTGAGGTGCAATAAAAATAGCAAACCTCTGTTGATTTCAGATGTATTTTCCAAGGTGCTACATCCAACACAGCCTGGTTTTGAGAAAATAGAAATGTGCAGGAAAATTGCCCTTGGTCCTTCCTTGCCTATTCTGGATTACTCACAGATAACACACCAGTGGTGGAGATGGATTCCAAACCCAAAGAAACCTGATCGAGATTAACCAGGACATTTACTGCTGCAGCTCTTGCCAGCAAAGGACAAAACAGAACTTTTAATCAGAAGTAGAATGACACCAGTTAAATCAGCCCAAAAAAGGCAAAAGAATAGAGACTTCGCACCATGAAGCAGTGGGAATATTTTAAGGCTTTCATGACAGGGAAGAGTTTCATCTCTGAGGAGAAATAAAGTGGCTTTTGGGGGGCAGTGGGCAAGGGCTGTAGACACAACAGAGGTATGGATCTATTATGAATCCATCCTGCTATGGCAGATTTTTGGGGGGGTTATTTTAAGCTTAAACTAGCAGAGGTATTCACTGCCTTGCTCCTACACTGTTAAGAATCAGAGTCTTGCTTTGGAGATTATTCCTCTGACATAATTTTGATAACCTCTTTCATGCTGGGCCACATGGCATTGTGAAAATGTGAGTTGCTTTCCAAGATGAATGAGAGTACAGATATTTGACCTACCAGAGCTGGTGGGACAATTTTCTAAGCTTGACTCCATCCTCAAATGAATTTGGGAAATTCATGGTACCAAAATACCTTCCAAGAGCTAAGCTTTCTCTGCTGCTGTAACATGTAAAAGATTTCATACCCATTCTAGATGTCTCTGCCACACAGTCTGAACACAAATTACCCCTTACCTCTGATCTTTAAACCCTAAGAACAAAAAAGTTTTTTGTTTTGTTTTGGCATTGCAAAGTTCATTCATGTTCAACACCCACTTCTGAAAGTCACTAACGTCTCACAGTACAGAACCTCAGAGCAATATCTGAAAATACTAGAGAAAGGTACAAAATTCTGCATGAAGTAGAGTGGTTTTCAATTTGGAAATGGAGTAATAATCTTTGGCTGTTACTTTTAAACATCCACACATGCAATTATTCTGCATTTCAAATCAGATCTACTAGCAACATTATGAAAAAGTATTGGTGGGGAGGAAGTCTGTTTTGATGGGAAATATTATGATTGATTTGCTACCAGGAAAAACAAAAAGTAACCCTCCAAAAGTCAGTGTTTGAGGCTTAGAGGGGAGTTCCCCCATTGAAAATGGGATATTGTTAACAAGCAGCTATTTATTATCACAATATTATCAAAGACAACACTTAAATCCATGTCTACCAGTTCTGAGTTTGTCTAATGCTCTTAAAATACCTCCCAAGACAGTCACTCAGTATATTCTTGGGGCCATCTGTTCCACGGATGAGGAAAGACTTTCTAATCCTCGAAGAGATGCTAATTGAAGCCTGTTAATGTTGTCATTTGTCCAAAGAATATGAAAAAAAGGGTTTTCCTCTTTTTCTTTGCAGATACAGTTTAGGTGCAGAAGGCTTCATTAAATAAGAGCAAGACATGCCTGATGCCAAAGAAATATTTATCTGTGAGGTGCATTTATCAGCCCAAGGAACCTAATGGGTAGAAATGATCCAGCCTCTCCTGAGCAGCTTTCTAATTCACTGAACAGAATAACAAATGCAGCTGGATTCAGGAGGTGCCACTGAAAGGTTGTGTCCCTTGTCTGAAAGAAAATATTCTTAGGATACATTTGACCACCACTGTGTCCTATGCGTGTCTAATTGCCTAATGTTATTTGTGTATATTGTACACTGGTGATGCTTCATCTAATGTGAAGCATTTCTTAATAATATGAATTGTTCTGGGCCAGGATGTATTTTTCTCTTCAGACGTCTTCCTATGCTAGCTGACTTCTGCAGCTCAGCTGGATTGCTTCAGAAGAAGCTCTCTCTTGGCAGACTGACAAACACCTCTGCCAAAAAGTATTCTGCTGAAGAGCTGGTATTTTCTGAATGTTAGAGAACAAATCTGCGAAAGGGCTTTCGGGCTTTGACTTTCTGAGGACTGCTGACATTCACACACAGTGTAGGGGTGCCTTGCCTGTGTCTATCTTGCCCTTGTACCAACAGAGGTGTGTGTTCAGTGGGTCACTGTGACACAAAGAGATTTTAACTTTCTTGATGACTTTGTTACTGGTTACCTTTTTACCTTTTGTGTTTACCTTTTGTGGTTACTTTGTTATCCATGGTGATTTCCAGTGTTGTTTTCCTGCCCAGAAAGAGACAGTTTTATAGCAGAAGCTGAGAAAATGAATGTCAAAAGGTTGCTAGCAAAGCATGCAGCTAATAATATATGTATTGCATGCATTTGATATGCTCATCAGTGGGGTTTTTAAACTTATATATAGATGGGCCTGATTGATGGAGAAGGATTCAGCTCTCTCAACTACATGAGATGTCTAAAAAATATGTGCAATTTAGCCAAGCCTCTCTGCACACCTGCTTCAGCCTAGTAGCCACCTTTCAGCAAACTAGTTGTTGGAGCACTACATAATGTGCAGGAGCTGGATCTTTTCTGCCCAGCACCACCTGAAATTGCATCACTTGAACCCCAATCGGAACCCCAATCGGATGATTAGGACTATAGGAGGAGAGTCTATGTAGGCATTTTGTAGTATATGTATAAGTTTAAATATATGTGGGTGTGTAGTCTTTACATCACAGCATGCTACAGGGTTCCCTAAGACAGGGCTCTCTCAGAAACTATTGTTGAACATTTGTCCTTCTAATACTTCAAAATTTTTTAAATATTTTGAAGAATTCACTAACCAGAGGGAAGAAAATTATTAACTCATGGCTGAGCACTATTGCAAGAGGGAGATTTTGGTACAAAATTCCTGTCAGAGAGCAGAAAGCTAGGTCAGTCACTCAGGAATACGTGGTTTAAGGGGAGGAAGGGAGAGCTTTTTCTTACTGACTTCTGTGGGAACTTTGGTCAGGCTTTAGAGACAGTTTGGATGTATCTACAATAAAATGATCTGAAACGTTGGTAGTTTTTACCAATGAAAACATGCTTGGAGAAAAAATATCTAAATTTTGAGTGTAGGAGAGTAAATCTGTCAGTGGTAGATTCAGTCGATTCAGTGAGGCTAGCACTTTGCAATCATTTTCTCAGGACCTCACAGTAAGTCTGTGGCAGGGACATGACCCAAATGTAGGTCTGCTGAGGTGATGCAGCTCAGTGTCTTAACCACAGGTTATTACTGGATTTTAATAGATATTTCTGTGACCTTTAATGTTATTGTACTACTAGTTCATAGCTGGGCTTTTCAGAGACTTTAAGAAAATTCTTGATGGGATAAGGGTGATTCAACTGTTTGAGAACCAGTGATTTGGTATTCATTTATATCTGATTATCTTAAGAGAAGAAGACATTCCAACAGTTTTAAAATGAGTCTGACTTTTCCTTAATTGCAAAAAAAGAAGCCTCTCACAAAGCCGAAATTTCCTGAATGTTCAGTTCCACACCAGAGAATCTGCATGTAAAACACTCCTGTGCAACACATAAAATAAACTAAGAAAGTGCAATTGACTGGCACCCAGCTCAGCATGGACCCCACCAGGCACTGAATAATCCAAGGTCTAGAGCAGATCAAGCTTTCCAGGGTATCTCAAACACCTCTCCGGGGCTCTGTCTTCCTGTATTTGCTGCAATAGGAAATGTCAGAGCAAGGCTTAACTTCTGCATTGTTTCCTCTAACGCTGCTCTCTGAGCAACCTCCCCATTTCTTTGGGAGGATGACCTGAAAGGACAAAGCAGCCCCCACATGTTTGCAGCCCCTGTGGGGGACATGGGTGTTGCAGAGGCAGTACCAAGCGTCCCCTCTCTGATCCATCCATAGATGAAATCCTGATTCCCACAGAACTCAAGCAGCTGATGGTTTTGATTTCAGTAAGGTCGAGATTTCACTCACATCTGCAGTCAGTGTTTCTTTGTAAGAATGTTTTCTACACGTGGTGCATTATTTACAGCAAGTTTTGGCTTATGTACAGCACACAGTGCAACAGGACAATTGGTTTACAATCAGAAATATACATCCCCTGGTGTAGAAACATATCAGCGTGTTTTTATGTCATAAAAACACATTATGCAGTAAATGCTAAAGTAGACAATTCATTTCCTGGTTTATATAAAACAAAGGGATAATTAAATTAGAACTGAACATATCAGTCATAAACAATGAATTTGTGGCTTATGACTGTCCCTCAGATTTGCCAATATGGGAAGTCTTCCTACGTTTTCAAGCCTTTTCAGTTTTGTGAACTATGCATTTCAAGCATAATCCAACAAGACTTGATTGCATCAAAATTTTCTGTCACAAACATAGAGTAATATTTTATCTAGACACATTTTTTAAAAAAAAACCCCTTTTTATATATACAGGGAATCGTTTAAAATATTTCCAGACTTTATTGTATATGTTTTGATTCCTGAAGGTCTATTGCTAATTTATAAAGATCGTATATGCTAAGTATAAAATCTATTTATTATGTTTCTGTGTCCTGGTTGCATTCATTTCTTTTGCTAAGGTGTCTTGTTGGTAACTGATGCACCATTCTGCACTCGAGTGTTAGTACTTGTGTAATGTAATACAAATGGCTGAAGAGACCTTTGTTCACGATACCCTGACATATAAGAAAAAATGTCAAGTTGTTTCTACATGGACTATATATAGAAAGAAGAAACATGCTCTGGTTTTTTTTTGGCATTTTCCCAAACTTGACAAGTCATGACAAACTGTTGATTGTGTATGTGGCAGTACCTGTGTAGGTGATGGCACAGCTGGAGTGACCTGTTGTCCTTCCACATCCTTACTAACTCTGACTTCCTAAGCTGTCATAAGAAAGAAATGTTACAACAGAAGAATAAAATGAAAAATCCTTGCACTCTCTCTTTTTGAAAATGAAGGCTGCAGTATGGGTTGTATCTACTTTTCACTGGATATACTCACACTATAATTCTTGTGAAGGTTCTCAATCACTCACTGCCAGTTGAAAGCTCCAGACTCTGCCAGAGAGGCACCTCCCTTCTGCTGCTGAAGAGCCAACTGTGAGCATGGTGGCTAAGTCCTTGTGAGTTAAATATTTGCTGTATACCCAAAGACAATCAAAGAACTCATAAAATAAAAAAATCTGTAGTATAATATCATTCAATAAGCAAAACCTTTTCTTCAACTATTTCCTGTTCATTTGTTGTGGGCCTGAACTTGATAAACTTGGCCACACAGTCTGCAGTAAACAGAATATAGGCTCTGACCATTTATAGAGCAACAATCATTATAGGCAGCTATTCTGTATAATTTTCTTCCCTGGGTAAGCCTATATTGGTCATACTGTCTCTGAACCAGAGAGATGGCATCTTTCTTCATGGATCTTATTTCACAGGTTGTTTTAATTGCACAGAACTCTCTCCCAGACCTTTCTCAGAAGAGATGTTGATTGTGGTGGTATTTATCCATAAAGGGCTTATTCATTAAAAATGTGCTCACATGCATGCGTGCAAATACACACACACACTGGGAGAAGTTCATCCCCTTGCAGGGTTAGTGGGAAGACCCATACATCCCCTTGCATACCAGTTGCCTCCCAGCAGCACATACCTGTGCAACATACTGGTGATCAGCCTTGTGTCACCATCTGCATTGAGATATGTTGAACTTTTTTGTTCAAAACTAAAGAAATATCTAGGAGATAAGGGAAGATAGTAGGATACAAGGAGTTTTCCACCTCTCAGGTTTTTCTTTGTGGTCAGCATGGACTGGGAAGACCTTTTTCATTTTTAAAATTTTGATCTTCTGGAAGCTGCTTTATTTTCAAGATTTAACATAAACCAAGTTACCTATAACAACAAAAAATATATATTTACAGCTGAATCATTTGTGAAGTTTGTCAAATACATGTAATGTATAAACATGGTGCTAATAGAGATCAAATATTTCACTAAAAAAGGGAAATATAAAAATAGTATGTTGTTACCTCATTATGTATTCATAATACTGATGAATTGGGATCTTTCATGTTAAATATGAAGGTGAGACTGTATTTCACCAAGTGTTTTCAATGTTTGCTAGATATTTAGGTAAGGTCTAAACTCAGAGAGGGAGAAATCTTGCCCTTAGTCACACTGTTAAAGTCAGTAAGAATTACTGCCGTGTTACACAGGGTACACTGAAATAAAATTTTTCCATACCAAGAATCTGTCTGGTCTCAGGTCAAATTGTCCAATGTGACGCCCATCTATAAGAAGGGCTGGAAGGATGATCCAGGAAATTACAGGCCTGTCAGCTTGATGTTGGTGCCCAGGAAGCTGATGGAGCAGCTCATCCTGAGTGCCATCACACAACACATGAGGGACAACCAGATGCTCAGGCCCAGTCAGCGTGGGTTTATGAAAGGCAGGTCCTGCTTGACAAACCTGATCTCCTTCTACGACAGGGCGACCTGCTTATTGGATGAGGGAAAGGCTGTGCATGTTGTCTACCTTGACCTTAGTAAGACCTTTGACACTGTTTCCCACATCATTGTCCTGGTGAAACTGGCTTCTCATGGCTTGGATGGGCACACGCTTCGCTGGGTAAAATCTGGCTGGATGGCCGGGCCCAGAGAGTTGTGGTGAACGGAGTTAAATCCAGTTGGCGGCCGGTCACGAGTGGTGTCCCCCAGGGCTTGGTCAGTGCTAGGTGAATGGTTGGACTGTATGATCTTCAAGGTCTTTTCCAACCTAGTTGATTCTGTGATTCTGCACAACATTGGGTCTTATGCTGGTGATATAAATGACGTTACCTGTTGGAGAGCAGATATGCAGCTGGGAAAGAGATTATTTCTGGTCACTTCCTGAACAGCCCCTTTCATCAGCTTAGCATTGTTTTAGCAAGCTGAGAAATGCAGTGTAGTCAACGTCTCTTGGCCCAGTCATTTCCGTCATGAACCCATCTGATGCAGGAGTAGGCAGATGAGTGACCCTGGTTGCCTGTGCTACCTATAGGGTCCCCAGAAGCCATTAAGGTAGTTAAGGGAGGCTACACACCTTCTTTGCCCTACAGTCTCTCCCACTCATGACTTACACTTTGTGCATTATGGGGGGACTATGAGTCATTCTCTACCTGAACACAGTTCTTACAGTAACTCATTGTATATATGTTCATATACATCATTTATATATATATATGTATGCTACCTAGAATTTCCTGATGTTTGCTTTTTTGTGCTTTTTATCTAACATTCAACTTCTCAAGAGCTTTTTAGATGACTGGTTTACATCCTCTTCTGACAGAAAGTTTATGTTATTCTGCTTCTAAAGATACTTGAACTGTGTGCTCAGACTTTTTGACTTTTTTTTTTTTTTTTAAAGGTGGGTCAAGCACTTGAATTCTATGAACTGGTTTGAATTAAAATGTACACTTTCCAGTCCGACTTGTGGTGAGTACATCCTGGATCAATAAGTCAATGTAACGTCCAAACTCTAAAGGAGAAATGTTCCTCCTGAAAACATGTAGGATGCACAGACTAGGCAGTAAACACTTCTTGTGGCGGAAATACTGAGGTGGAGAGAAATGCAAGGGAGGTGAGGGAAGGAGCTGTATCCCCTTGACCATATTTATCTAAACTAACTTCACCAGCACTTGGGAAGGGAGGGCTTGCATCTAGTCACACCGCTGCACATCAGACATTACACAGAGAACCTCCTGTGGTCAGTTCTCAAAGCTGCATTTGCTTGCACTGAGAGAAAAGGACACAGAATCTTGAAATCAGTGCAGACTTCCTTTAAAAATTGACTGAAGGTAGTCATAGGTTGGTTTGTGTTTTTTTTTTTTGTTGTTTTTTTTTTTTCTTTTAAAGATAGACTTGTGGGATCCTGAAATTGGATTATGAAGAAAATCTCAAGTGGCATATAATGAGAGTTAAGTACCTTTGTGCCACAGCAGAACACACTGTCCATCTCTGCTGATATAAAATCATAGAAGATAAGTCTTGACAGGAGTTTGATAGGTCATCTAAATGTTCCCTCTGTCAAGGCTGATGAGTAAGGCTTAAATCATCCCTAACACTGTCTGTGCCTATTTGTGTTTCATGAGACATACAACACCCTGGTTAGTCATCTTGCTGTGATGCTTTCTTTTTCTGCAGCAGTATGACATTATCAGTAATGATAACCTTCTCACCACTTAATTTTACTGGTTAAAACAGCTGTCCTTTATTAGGCTGAGAGGAGCATACTGATCTATACTCAAGACATGGAGAAATACTTTTATTTTTGCGATGATGTTCTGAGTACTCACTAAAGGGGTGCTTAATTACAGATTTGTGATTCATCTGGAAGTACCTGCAAAATTTTGTGCTGCACAGAAACATCTGCAGGTCATGAAAAGGATACTTCAAAATTAAACCTTACAGGTACCTTGATTACTGTAGCTGCCACAGAACTACAGGTGTCAAAGTAGCATAACTCTGGCACCACCCTGTATCTCAGGGCTGCCCAGTGACTTAAATTTCACTGGATAAATGACTAAGGAGCTGTTCACATTCTTCCACCTGAGGTGGTATTTCAAGCTGAAGGTCTGACTTCCCCTCACTGCTGGCCCATGACATTTGGTGTGTAGGACTCATGCTTTCATTTTGCCAACTTGCTCTGAAGCAGGTGCTCCTGGAGCAAGTACAATGGTACACTGCAATGACCCAGCTGCCCCATGAACTCAAAATGTCCAGCTTGGCACTACCATTATCTGCCAAGTCTCATTTTTTTTCCTCATGTGGCTAGCACCGGGTCCAAATTGCACATGGTTGGGCTCAGTTCTTCTATGCTGCCAGACAGCAGAGAGGGCATACTCACACACTGCAGTCTTATTGGCTTGAGATTAACTACGGTTTCAACGCAAATGACTTATCAAGTACAAATGCTCATATTTTTGAACAGTAATCAAATAACTGTGCCTATTTAGCTTCATGAAAACACGTCTGACTTTAAATATTCCAAGCACTAGAAATGCAAATACATTTACATTGTTAGTGTTTAGGAATTGGTCCTTTGAAAATGGCTCAGATTTTGTTTATTAAGGCTGGCAAAGGATTGAGGAGAATTTGGGAAAAGAGGACAGAAATTCACCACGTTTGTGTGGTTGGTTTTATCCCAAAACAAAGTTATATTGCTACGTTATAAATACATGAGCACTTTGTAATGGCAATACTGGCAGACTTTTAATTAAGGTAGTGTTACTGCTAAGAATTTTAATACAGAGAAAATTGTCTGTTCTATCTCTGTTGCTGTTTTATTTCAGCTAAAACATACTTATTAAGTAAATCAAATAAAAAACAAGTCTTACTTTTGGTATCCCATGCCACAACAAGTCTTTCAATTTGTGTTGTATTTCTGTATCTAGTAGAGAATAGCAACCAGCATCTTCTTGATAGATTTAGTTGCTCAAGCAAAGCAACCACACAAACCCTTCTGACAGAGCAAATATTCACTAAACTGGGTTTTCATGTCTTGGGCGCAGTGTATCAGAGGGAACAGATACTGCAGGGGTGATTAATGTAAGGTTAGCTTCCTCTTAAAATACACTTTAAGCCCACTGATTCAACTGTCAGCTCCTCTCCTACTTTTTGATACACTGATACATTCATTATGCATTTTTTCTGTGCATTAGAGACAAAATACTTTACTGCCAAGACATTGTAATTATTTGGGTCCTATCAGCATTCCCAATATTAGTGTCACTTGTGTGCAATGACAAAATTTCAAACCATCTTGAGATGAAGAAAAATAGCATTTTCCATTGGAAAATATTTTGATTAGAAATTACTAAGCACCTCTAAAACACAGCCTTTTCTGCAAAACCCAAGGGTGATGCCAACCCTAAACTTACTATGTATTAGACTAAATTTTTAGCGTCTGCAAGTCATCAACCCTCCACTGAAACCAAAGCTGCCATAAAAACTGATGCAACCACAGTGTTTCCACCACCTGAAGCTCAAACTGAAATCCTAAACCCCAGATCCCAAATTTGGCTTTTCAGAGCATTCTACTGAACAGAGAAAGAAAATATCATAAGTGAAAAAAAGAAAACAACCACTCTAATGGCAAAGCATTTCCATTTTGTACATTCACATGAACATAATAGACTGTAAAACAACTTGCACTTGCATGTTGTAAATATATACAATATTAAAACCAACATGTTCATTATTAAACTCTGTATTATGCACACTTCTTTTACAATTAGCTCATCTATGTCTTTAGAAATTGGGAATGCCTTCTGGAGCTCTCTGGGGAAATGTGGTGTACCCCAAAGCTATTTAGAAACACAGCCTTCATAGCGGAGACACTTTAACATCTTTAATGACTACATCCTCTACTTCCCATTGTTCACTGGTAGAAGTACAAATAACAATACATGAAATACTGTTGTCTGAAAAAATAACTGCCTTTGTATTCCTTGAAGTCTGAAAAATAGATATGTGGCTTCAGCTAATGCACGGGGTTGTATTTTCCTGTAAATGTTCCACTAGATTATCCATGTGATGAACCACACTGTCAGCAGACAGTTAGTTCTTGTTCCCTGGCTCCTCTCTTGTTCTACAGTGGCAGCACCAGCAGCTCACTCCTCCCAATGGGGAGGAAGCTTCAGTGGTGCACAGTGGGTATATACATGTGCTGGTGGCACAAACAGAGCAAACCCCTTTCCCTGCAAGGCACTGCCTCACATATGGACAGTGGGAATTTGGTCCTCTCTTGTAGTGCTGGGTTTACATCACAAGCTCATTCCTGGAAGTGACTTTTCCAGTGAGATGTCAACTCATGTAGGTAGACATGTACAGTGGATCTCCATTTAAAATGTACAAATGGAAGGTAAAGCTCAGGGTTTTGCTGTGTCAGTGAAGGAAAAATTGAGCTCAGATGAACACAATCTTTAAAAATGGTTTCAAATAGCCAGGATGAAATTGCCTCCTGTTTTCAAGGTCTACGCCAAAATGTATTTTGTAAATTTTACCTGAACACTGAAGGCAGTTGTTCACCACTCATCTAAGCCAACACGGATGTGTCTGCTAATTTCAATAGAATCTGAAATAGATTATCAAAGTTTATGGCAATACCAATTTATGATCTTTCTTCCTATGGGACTCTAAAGTGTGCTTTACCTTGTGGCATACAGACTGTCCTGCAGCCTTTCCTCAACATTTGTGCAGGATTAGGGACTCTGTCTGTAACCTCCAAATTTACCTCAAAAGAACTGACATTTAGCTCAAGTCCCTTATTTAATTTTTTGCTTCTCCTTTACCATCTGACAAGATCTGGATTTAAGACTATTCTAACCCATGATATTTTAAGTAACTTATGCAGCACTAAGGAGAAAAATCATTGGCTGGAATTGCAGCAATCAAAAGAAGGAAAGGGGGAAGATTTACAGCAGCAGCAGCAAAAGCACATGAATGCAACTGCAGCATAAAGGATGCCATTCTGTCTCACCTCATTCACCTGTCACGGAAGGCAGCATTTTTACAACTCCCAGGCCAGGGCTGGTAATAAGACAATTGAGATGAGCAAGTGTCTCCACTAGCACTTGCAGCTGCCTCTTTCTCTGACCATGTCTTCCTGCTTGGGTTGGAGTTGGAAACATCAGATGTAAGTGTATCAGCCCAGAAAACAAATGGGAACTGATAACTTTCCAGCTTCCTTCAAAGTTAAGGACTGTGATGAGTATTGTGAAGTTGTTAGCATTTGAGACATCCCATGCACATCTCAGCCAAAGGCAAAGGAGTGGGAAATCTGTAGGGCAGTTTTCCAGAGATGCAAGAAGGAATTACATTATGTTCATCACACATTTTATGCAAAAACTCCACAGGAGTCACAGCCCTGCAAAATTTCCTTGGCACTAGCCTTGCTGCTTGCAGATTCTTTAGAATTAGCTTCATATGGGAAATTAATCTATTTTATTTCTTTTGTGATTTGCAGAACTTTAGCTTCTCCCTGACCTGATTTCTGCCTCAGTAATCACACAGAGACTCTAAGGATGCTTTGAATGTGTGATAAAAGGTGCTTATTACTCACAAAACTGTACATTCATCATGTTTTCCTGATGACAGACTCACACATGAAATCGTCACCTTCAACAATTAGGGACTCAGAGCAGCAACTAGATTCTAAAAAAAGATGCTTCTTGTGCCAAGACATTAGTTTCTCATTTCTTACCTGGGATTCTTTACTGCAGTGATCATAACTCTATTACAGAGGTAAGCATTCATCTAGCACTCATCTCAGAATGGCTATTAAAGTAAACCATAATTTCCAAACAAATTTCAAAGTTAATTCAGTGAAAGAATTATGCCTTGATGATGAGTTTCTGGGCAGAGTAATAGGGTGATAATTTTTCCTATAAATAAATATTCTTTGTAAGATGCCTTCAGGACTTGTGTGATGCAGCCTAAAGAACCAGTCTGTTTCTCTGAGGAAGTTGTGATGCTGGTATACAATGACTATTTTACCTTAATTTGTTTTAGGCAATATTTTGGGCTATCCTTTGGAGATTATCAAGATTTGAATACTTTGGAGTGACTCTTTTTCTGTTAATCTGTTTGACTTGTGCAAAATTTTTTAAGAAGACATCAAGCTCATTAAAAGGGACTCCAAGCCAGTTATGTTTTGTGAAAGCTGATAGCTCAAAATCTAGTGTTAAAGTACTGAAAGCAAAAAGTGCTGGAAGTTTCCAATTGTAATGTACTGGTTCTTTCTTTCCTATTTGCTATGGGCTACCTGGCACTATGACTACTGCTGGATGGTCACTTCATACAGCTGGTATCGGGAGATGTGGAGATGACATAGCCTGGTGGGCAGGTCCACGTTCACCCCTGCTGCAGCACACAGGAAGAAATGCTATTTCCACGTAGACTCCCTCTACACCATCACTTTCAGATGCTGATGTGGTCTGAATATGATGGGTCCTTATACCTGGTCTTGCCCTCTCCCACAGTGGCTTGGATTTCCACACTCCCACCCTTCTCCCCACTTTGTTCACAAGCAGAATGTGAAATGATGTGTTTGTAATGGCTGTTGCTGAGCTAGGCAGCTGTCTCTCCAGATTTTAATGCAACAAGTTCAGAGTCCTCTACATATCTTCCATTTAACTGTTCATTGTTGGAATCATGATGGTACAGGTAAACAGGGACCTCTGTGATTGATGTTGCAGTGTAGGAGGTAGATCGCGTGGAACAGTGCTCTCGGCGCCTTTGGCCCCACTGGGTTTTGTACTGTGTCCACTGCCTCTTCAAAGCTCCTTGTACCTGTTAACCAAAAACATAGTTAGGGTGAGGCATAATCCAAACCCCTATAATTGTGGACATTTTAAAATATGCTGAAGGAAATGGGAAGGGAAGGGAAGGGAAGGGAAGGGAAGGGAAGGGAAGGGAAGGGAAGGGAAGGGAAGGGAAGGGAAGGGAAAAACTCCATGTCTAATTCCATCAGGTTTAGTCTACCTCTCTCCTCCCCTCTGCTCCCAGCTGCAGAAGCAGAAGCAGTTGCTCAGATCTCAGCCTTAACTTCCTCCTTATCTACCCTATGGCAGCAATTCGAGTTTCTGCAGTTGTTGCTGCTTGTGGACAGAGAGTATAGGTTAGCTGTAAATGTGGAACAGACTGCTGCATGGGAACACAGTAGGATGCTACAGTAAAAGAGGGAAGAGGAAGGAGGGATGTAGATTAGAACCCATCTGATGCTGCAGCTGAATCTTTGCCCATGCATTGCGATCCCTCAAGAAACTTAACCTTGAGTAAAACTGGCCGTGAATGGCAAAGTGTAAGTACACTTCAGGAGCTTGCCAGGGTTTATTTTATAAAGAGTTGGATTAGTAAGCTAAACAGAGATATTGTTCTGGTAATTTAAGAACAGGTTCTGTGCTGGCAAAAAATAGCATTGGTCATAGCCTTCTGCATAGCAAAGAATTTCAACCTTTGGACATTCATCTTCTAGGAATAAAATATTTTATTTAACATTTACATTAAGAGTGATGTTATATATGGTTCTAGGATATGACTTAAGCTATTGAGTCTTGCCAGGGAATAAGAAGCCCTTCTCCAGCTGCACGTTCAGGCATGCTGGCACTTGCTACCTCCTTCCCAAAAGAAGCATTGAGACATGAGTAGGGAGTGGGCAAACCATGGCTCTGTTCATTTAGATCAGCGATTCCAGCCAGCAAAATAGGAGCGGTCTGCCATAATAAACTGGTGTAAATGACCACCTCTCCAGAGGAAGGCAGGTGCAGGTGAGGCACTGCGATGACAGGAGTGTCCCAGAGATTCTATGCTCCTGCTGAGATGGATGTTGTATGTAATTTTTGCTCAGGGACTAGTCTGAAATCTTTCTCTAGACTGTGTGCAGAACAGTATCTTTGATTTGTGTAGATTAATCTGAATTACTTTAATATTTCCCAAGTCTCCACAATTCTAATCACTCTATTAATATATTTAAATAGTAAAATGTTATCTACTCACCACCCACAGCTGCGTGCAAGAAAGCTGTTTCATGTCATGTAAGGACAAGGCTTCATAAGGAATTGCTATGAATCTGAGATGCTTACTGAGTGTAGAGAGGGACTATGAAGCATGCCAAGAATGGATATTTCAATTGCTTTGGCTTTTTATTTTTAATCCAAATGCAAGCCAAGGTATGAGGATTGATGCTATAAATCCTTACTCATGCAAGTAGTTGCACTGACTTTGGTATGAATACTTTCTTGAGTAAACAAACGTTTGCTGGACTAGTCCTTTAAAACTAACTGAAAACGATATGCATGCCCAGTTTCCAATACTAGCTCTTTTTTGCTATTGTTTATCTCGAGACAAAGTAGTTAAGAGTTCTTTTAATTTAGGGAAATGTATTTCTACTCACCTCTTAACACATAAAGACAAGAAAACAAATGGCTGAGTGTAGGTTAATTAGATATCAATCACAGAAAAAGCATATGGTTACAATGGAACTTTAATTACTGGGGCTGTAAGCAAATTTTACTATGCCAATATTGAGATTTAAAATGAAATGGCTGCCTGTAGGGATGTTTCATATTACACTTCACAGCAGTTCATTCATTCAGATTAATCTCAGCATCTTTATCAAAGGTGGCAAGAACATGCTCTTACAGTCTTTCTGTTCCTCTCCTAGCCCCCTTCCCCTGGCCCCTTCATAGAACCCAGAGCTTTGATCACTCATGCATGGGGAGAAGAGCTGCTGTGAAGCTTATGAGCTCCTCCTGAGATCCCAAACTGCTCTCAGTTGAACTGGAGTCTGACAGGCCACCAGGGCAACCATAGGTCTGGAGGTTATCATCTGGAGATGATAACACAGTTAACTGAAGAGGGAAGAACAATGTCACCAAGATTTGTTTTCTTCTCAGAAAGGAGTGACCCTTGTATGTATGGTCAGAAAGAGAACAGGCACATCCCTTTCAGTTCATCCCATGGTTAGTTCAGCCATGAGAAATGCCGTCAGTCAGGTTAAAAAAGCTCCGCAGAGCAGTGAGAGCACGAGGTCAAAGCAGTTCTGTTTTTATTCTCTGCTGAACTGCTGGCCTGTATAAGAATCTGGCCACAAACAGATAATGGATAGTACAAGCTGCTGCACTTGTGTAAAATAACGTGTTAATCTAGATTTCTGCCATGATTCCAAGGATCTCAGATGATCATAATTCAGTGCCAACTAAAACTGTTCATGCATGTTTTTTAAATGTGTAAGCACCATTACTGAAAATCACATGCACAGTCATAACATATTAACAACCCAGGAGTCTCCTGGGGACCAGGAAGGGCAGGGCAATGCCCGCCATGCTTTCTGCTGTGATAGCAGATGGAAAAAAGTGAAGTCTAAAGAAATAAAGAGCCTGAGTTTATTTACTCTGCTCTTCAGGTCTTTAAAAGATTTTCCTGTTCTATATTAGCCATTCATGCCTTTTTGGCACGCAAGATATATGGCTGGTTTTTTTCCAAACAGACTTTCCATTTTGTTGGCCAGTCTTGCAGTCTAGAAGGAAACTCAGACCTGGAAATATATTCTGGTGAGCAGAATATTGCAGAGACTTTGTATCATTTGTACAACACTGTTGTTGTTGGACAGAGAAACTACAGTGCTGCTGGACACTGAGATTTTATAGGAAAATGCACAAGAAGATCTGTCATTTTAAAAGTCAAAACCAAATCCATTGTTTATATGTTCTTCCACATGAATGCAGGCATTGGTACAGCTTCTTATTACTATTTTTACATTTCTTTCTACAGATGGGCTCATGGTACTAAAGTGAGGTTAGTGAGGTAGTAGGCGATTAACACAATGTAAAACTGTCAGATGGCACTGAGATTAACATTGTTTGTCCTGGCTAAACTTCATGTATTTCAGCCTTGAAGTTAAATATTCCAGTAGGAAAAAATAAATCCCAGAGTATCCAGGCTCCTGTGGTACTAATAATCTCCTTGCCTCACACTGAATTTTCTCATGAGAAATAATTTTGAGCTCTATGGCAGCAGAGCAGGGTATAAAGCAGCTTGAAAACAATCTCCTACCATGACTGAAGACCAGACTGTGGCTTTGGTCTATGTCCTACTGCACACAACAAGGCTTGGGGAAGTTATCTCAGCTTAGCTCTCTTGGGTAGCCAAACTTAGAGAAGCGCTCCCTTTGGAAGGACCTAATACCATCTTGGCATTAGTCTGTTGCTGCTCTTCTATAGGTTTTATGTGTTGTATATCTACACCTTGTTTAACTGCAGGAATAAATGGGACTTGGAGGAAAGGGGCCATAATTCCTTCATCCTCTCTTCTGGCCCAGCCCAGCTACTCTAGTACATAAACTTGCTTGATGTAATGCGCTCATGCAAGTAGCACCAAACTGTCTTGAGTCTGTATTAGAGAGATGTCATCTTTGACTCTCTGCCCATCTTAATGGGAAATTCTAAAAAAAAAAAAAAAAAAAAGCTTTCCTTATTGTCTAGTAAATAAATTTCCTATGAAAAAATAATAGAGGGTTTCTCGGCATCCCTGCCATCGACCATGTTAGACAGTCTGCAAATCTGAAGCAGACACAATTTTGAAAATGGGTGTAATGGTGAAAAGTACTCAAGTACCAACAGAAATCACTCTCAACATGTCTGTGAAACCTGAACCCCTACGGCTGTTTTTTCTTATTGCCTGACACTGACGAAAGTTCCTGATCAGCAACTCCACCAAGCAGTCATTAATCCTACATGCAGTCTGGAGGGACCGGGAGGTAGTTAAGCCATCCACGCGATAAATTATGAGAGCAATAGAGTATGAAACTGGAAGCCACATTTCAATATCATATTCACTTTTATCTCCTTTTGGGCATCATCCTTTCCAGATGTGTCCCCTCATTGATGGCTTGCTGACAGTTCAAGTATCAAAAGTCAATATCCAGGTAAGAGCCTTTCATAAGGAAGAGTCCTTTTTACTGTGGGCTGCCAGATGTGTCAAAAAGGCTTTCAGAGGTGACTAGGGGTTTGGTGACTATTGCTGTTATTCAGAATATGGATCTAGACTGTGTATCTTCAGACCATGTAAGGAATGACTGGCTGCTATTGCCACTTCCTAACAGCAGCTCAGTCAATGCAGCATGTCTCTCATGTTGGATGTCTGAATATCGTGTATGAACATGGTGTATTTTCTTAATCCAAATATATTTATTCCAAATTCTAAATTGAATGTAACACAATACGTAGGAAATAAAATGAGCTGTGTATTTTATACTCATTTTCATTCCTGGAATGTGGCTTTTACCGTTCTGCACATACAGGTTAGTTCATATGACAGGTAAACTCATTCATACCCTGCAATCTAATTTTGAATTAAATACATATGGTCTGCCATGATGTTGGCAAGCAGATGCTTCAGATATATTCATTATTGCATAACTTGAAAATTGTATTCCTGGAGCTGTAAAGGTGGTGATGCTTTTCTGACACTGTGGCATTGCCAAAAGTACTTTGGAATTAAAGCTATCTGATGAAACATAACTAAGAAACAAACAACCTTTAAGATACTTCATGTTTTCAGTGCATTTTCTTGCTGCCTTTCCTCATTTTCAGCATTGCTACTGTCTTTAATCTAGGCACAAATCCATATGCTCTCATTAGAGTTGGAGAATTACAGAGTAATTGACCTTTTCCCCTAAAGCTATAAAATATTAAGCAAATATGTTTTGCAAAATCTAATCTGAAACAAATGGAAGGTGAAGTGGGGGAGAATGAAGAAGGAAGGAGGCAATGTTCAAGACCAGGATTTCGGGGTAATATGTTGTTTGGAGGCAGGTGAGGACACACTGGAGCACTGCCTCTACATAGCTATGCAGTTATTCCTATGGGGAGAGGATGTTTCAAAAACTGCCTGGATGATCTCTTCTTTCTCCACACCAGGCCCTCCCTACCAGGGAGAATCAGAAGTCCTTCTGTGTTTCCAGGAAATGGAGATTGGACTGTGTCAGAAAGTGATGACAGTAAGGGAGAAGGAGAAAGATGGTAGTATCCCGTAGATCATGGGGACAGAAACGTGATAGGAAAAGAGTTGTGTGTCTCTCCAACTTGGCTTAACTGGATACATGAAACCGTGAACTTCTATAGCGTGATCTTTACAGCTATAATTTCATGTTAGGTTCCGGCGTCATTAGCTGCTTATGTTTTGCCATTCTCTTTTATGTCTCCTGAGAAGCCATGCTACAGGACTACAGCAGGAGGCCTCTAATCTTTTCTGCTGTTGCGTATCTCTGTGTACATTTATGCAGGGAGCCAGTCAGAAGCAAATGTACAGTGATGTCGACAAGTGGTGGCAGAATTTAATACTCTGCTGTCCTGAAAGTTAGCAAAGCAGCCAGTAGCACCTTATCAATAACATAACTTCCTTCAAATTGCTATCAAAACATCAGTGTGGTCACACCGTTGCATGGAATTTGTTACTTTCTAATAATATAGAGGGATAAACAGGAAGATTAATATCTCTTTAGACTGACATACTGAGTGTTAGCATCACAAAGCTTGCTCTGTATCTAAAACCTCTGCTCTAGATTCCAAATTGACTTTTTAAAAGACTTCCTAGTTTTGCTAAGATATGCAGTGTTTTATTCCACTACAGTTGAATGCTCCTGATATATCGAAAAAGCATTTTTCTGCTAACCATCTTTGGAAAATGGCTTACTCTAGGAATTTAAATGGTTCTTGAGATATTTTAACCTTCTATTTTTTGTAAAAGTGCAGTGGACCTAAAACTAGCTGTAGGTATATAAAATATTTATCCAGCTGTAAGAGAATGGGAGACATCTTTGCCTCAAGGGTTTTTATTTCTCAATTACTATGTGGGAAACAATGACCTTAAAAGGCCAGAGCTAATCCTCAAAGGAGTTAAAGTAATCATACTCCTCCAGGCTCCTCTGCTCTGACAGTGCTACCAGGGACGGCATCTGCCACGGCTATGGGGCTGAACACAGCACACGGCTCTCCAGGACAGACCCCCAGAGATCCCCACTGCTTCTTCTGAGGCATTGTGGTCCTTCCCACTATTCTTGGCAGGAAGGGAAGTAGACCATTTTACTCCTTTGCTTAGACTTGTCTCAATATTTCAGATGGTAGGGGGAGAGTCTCATGCCTGTACCTCATTTGGTGCCATCTGGTTTGCAATGGTAACACTTGATTCATCTGCTCAGAGATATTCAAATCACGCTCTGCACAGAGCTTTCACAAATGCACACTGCTGCTTGTATATAGAGACTAAGAAGTGACTTTGTGTGGTTTCAAAGTTTGCATCACAACATGCTTCATTTCTGCATTAATGAACAACACAGTGACTATTTTCCAAGTTCTATTAATTTGCTGTATTTCACATGCTTACCTCACCATTGAAGAAGCAGAATATAGTTGCCACAAGTAAACCCTGAGAGAAAGGAAAAGAGTTTAGAGATCAGAATATATAATTTGTTTTTGCATTGTTTGGAAATTTGGACTTGATGGATAAAAGATAAAAACATTAGTCCATTTCCTCTGCATCACAGACACTTTGCCTAACCTCTCCCTCTCTTACATTATTTACACTGATTTTTACCTTTTTAACATGTTTTATCATCTTCTTCTATATTGCAACCATTTATAGATTATCTGGTTTGGCTATGAAGTTATTTTTGTACAAGAGGCCTAGAGAAGAAAAATTAAATGGTATGTATTTTTCTTACAGTGGAGTATCACTCTGCTACTGACTTTGCTGAAGAGATGGCAGAGGAATTGTGTCCTACATGCTGCTACTCATTTGTCAGAGTGCAATTACCCAGTTAAAAGTGCCGGCCAGGAAGAATCCAGCTGCCCCAGGAAGGCTTTAAATTGAACCGTGTATCAGGATAAGTGAATTTGTATATGGGCCATCATGATGGATGAAGAGGATATGAAAAGAGGTATAAGTAGTCAGAAAAAGGGGAAAAAATCCCCCAACAAATTAGAAGGTAGGGGGACAGAAAAAAAAAAAGAGTACAGATCATGGCTTGGTCCCAAATGGCTTAAAATTAATTTAATTATTGCCACATTTGTTCCAATAATATTTCATTAATGCTGCAAATTTAAATAAGGCCAAGGCAGGAACATGAGACTGAGAAAGTGTGAAATTAATGAGAGAAAATTCTCACACACAGAGCCTGCCATTCAGAATCATATAGTTACACTGGTCCACGTCTTAACTGCACTTGCGCTTACTAAAATAGCATTACATAGCATCACGAAGCCAAATGACTTAATTCTGAATTATTTAAACCAGTTATTATAAACTAAATATATGACTGTCTGTGAAACTGAGGGAAAAAAAGGCAATACAATAGCTTGTGTTCCCAAGGGCTGCTTTGAAGAGCTTTACAGCTGTGTATTTTTTATAAACCCTCACTTAACTGATTAGCAGTTAAACTGTACCTAATGCTTTGTAAAATATCTTGGACTCTTATGTGTATATTCTGGACCACAAACGTAGGGTAAGCAATAACTGTGTTAACAAAATGCTTATATATTAGAAATACACAGGTTGGTTTGAAGTGGGGCTGACCACCTGAATTTTGGCAATTCTTTTACTCCAATAAATTTTCTTTAATGTGGAATTGTAATTTGACACAACTTCAAATATGAACATAGAAAAGCATGTGCGAAGAGGAGGAAGGGTAGACATAGTGAGAGAAAGAAAGTTTATTTTCATCTTTTGGAAAAACAGTGAGTATTCTTAAAAAACTCAAATCCCAGTGTATAATACACAATGCACAATAGTTTGTCCATAAGCCCTTGTTTGAGAAACACCACGAAGTCAAGCAAAACCTTATGCCTCTAAAGCAGAATTTTGTCAGACCACAGATTCCTAAATCGAAAATTTATGCAAGGGGAACAAATGCATCACTTCCTGGTGGCCTATATTGATTTTATCCCACACTGTGTGCACATTAATTTGCACAGTTTTACAAAACATCTGCTGTTGAACTGCACGGTACATGGCTGCAGCAGGGGTTTCACTATTTTCCTAAAGTGTGTTTTTATTAAGAGCAGTCAGCCACGATGGAAAATGAGATGGAGCTTGATCTCCTCTGGCAGTAGGGACGCTTGATGGACAGTCCCTATGAGGCATGGAAGATACTAAAGAAAGCAGGAGGAGAGAAAAAAGCAGAGAAATTTTTCTAAGTCTGTTCTTCAGCAAGAGTGTTTAGGGGGAATTTTGAAACTGTGGTTCATCTAAAGGCAGAAATTGAACCTGAACTGTAAAATGAAGCAATTTTCCATTTCAGTTCCTGTACACTGAATTCTTCTGTTACCTTTTCTTCTGTTGAAGAGTGTAGTTCCCTTAACTAGTGTCTTCTTCAGACAACTTCTGACAGAAAAGTTAGAGGAAGGTGTGGTGATGTCTTGTATCCCTTTCAGTTGCTCTCTGGTCTGGACTGAGCTGACAGCAGATCTGGCTTCTTGTTATTTTGAGTCCATGCATTTTGTACTTCTGGCTAAAGAAATTATTTTCCCTAGTTTGTCCCATATATGTCTCATTGCTCTTTTTCCACCAGCAATGGCCCTCTAGGCTCTGCCATCTGTATTTCTATTTCTATTTCTATTTCTATTTCTATTTCTATTTCTATTTCTATTTCTATTTATTTCTATTTCTATTTCTTTCTATTTTTATTTCTATTTCTATTTCTTTCTTCCATTTTATAGATAAAGTTTTGTCCACAGTTCAGAGTACTATTGTTATCTGCAGCTGTAAAGCTACAGAGATCTCAGTAGCAGACACCAGCTTTGTCTCTTCAAAGCCAGGAGGGATTGGGATGATGATATTCTATAGAGGATCTATTAAAACATGTGACAGACTGGATCTAGGTTAATTACTTCATGTAAGGACCACAGGTTATTTCTCATATCTCTTTGACATACATCTCACATATTCTCTCTAATTGCTGCTGGTTTTTGATCAGGGTGCAATTCTTGGTGAGGATGAGATCTCTAGGTGAATTATCTCTCTCTGTCATTGTGTGGAGTTGTTAAACTGACCTGTGATATATAGTCTGCGGCCAGCAGGATAACAGCTGTGGTATTGAAGGCAGAGATGAAGAATACATTTATTTTGAGATTAAGGCTTTTAATGACTTCTTCTGCAATTCTTTACTTCTGGAACTGTGTGAAGACCAGATGAATGTGGCTTTTGGATGAATCGTGCCTTAGGGATTGTCCACAGTTAGCAGCTCACAGACTTTCATGTACCTTATTGATGCCATAGTGAGAGCTTACACTGGTCCAGGGATGTTCTTTGCTAGACAGGTATTTAATTTGCTCAGGTTAAAATAAACCAGACAAAAAATACCTGTGCAGATACTGCAAATTTACATGGGTTTCTGATACCTCAGGTGTTTTTCTTCTAGCTTGTATCTCCATAAAACCAAGAAAGCATATATAGAAATGCTTATTCCTGTTATTCCTGAGCATGCCCATGGATTTAATTTCTGCCCTGATTACACACTGTGCTGCCATTTAGGCTTTAGTGGGATGATGTATTCATTATTGATGGTAGAAGATGATGGCACATATAATTGTAGAGATGGCTGTAATACAAAAAAATTAGTTTGTGATTCTCCATGTGGGCTTTGGTCCATGTCCATTCACTTCTCAATTCTGGATCTGAATGGACAGCAAAGAAAATAAAACAAATCATGGCCAAGGGTCTTCATAGAAGTACTTCCCATTCCCATCTCTCTCATTTCAGGAAAGATAAAAAGCTTTGATAAAAACAATACTGTCTTCCTCATCATTTTAATTCACAGCACATTCACACAGCATCTCTGAGGTAAATGACTGTGTTATGAAGTGTTCATTTATGCTAGGATTAAAAAAAAGTAAGCAAAGCAAAGAATGTGTCTGTGCAGCTTCTGTTGTTACTGAGGTGGGGAGATTGTCACAAGAGGGCTGAATATGGCAGCCCACCAGCTGCAAAATGATGGGGACATCCCATCAGCCAAAGCTCACACTTTGTGGCTTCTCTTGCTCGCTGCTGGAGGTTTCATTACTGTCATTTTGTACACGAATTTTTCATACAAAAATGGCACTTTATAACATCCAGCTTTCAGAAAAACATTTTCCCTAACTTTTATTGGCTCAAAATATTAGGAAGTTTTGAAATTACTAATAATGCAAAGAAAAAAAAATAAAGGGAAATTAAAAAAAGCCTTTATGTTGTCAAAAATAGTCCTATAATCTTAACTTTGCACAGAACGGGAAAATGTTTCTGTCTGGTTTGGCATCACAGAAGATATTTATTTCCCAAGAAACAGATGAATGAATACCTTCTAAAATGCACTGAAATATCTCACTATTTTTAAAAGGCTGCTTTTAAATGGGTTAATTTTGTTCTGTGTAAAGCTGCATAGAGAGTTAAATTTAAAACTTGGAGGCAGGGTGGATATATATGTGTCTCAAACTCCATGCCTAAAAGATACAAAATACCCTCTACACAAATGAGGCACCTGTAAGATGGATTTTCCTGCCTGGCAGGGCAGATGCTGCAGTCCTGAGGGTGCTGCTTGGAAGCTGCTGTGTGACACAGAAGTAATCTTATTTGCGGAGAAAGAAAACACTTTGATTATTCTCCATTTAATAGACAAAACCTTTTTATTTCCCAATAAAAAACAAGGTCCTTATGCTGAATAGCATTTTAATTTCTCATTAGAGGCAGACTTACACTTTAGGGCTACAGTCAGCAAGGTATTGAGAAGAGTAATTTCAAGTGCTTGAGCACTGCTATTGATTCAGGGGCTATCTCTTCACTGCACTAAGCAGGCCTCCATGGCCAAGTCTTCTCTGGTCCAGTGATAATGCCATGTTAGGTAATGTGATAGCCTCTACAAACCCAGCTACGAGATGCTGGAGAGAGAATTTGGTGAGAGGGGACAGTTAGTAGAAGGAGCTTACAAGCAGGACTGTGTCAGTCTCTGGGCTTGTCTGAGAGCATTTGGTAGGGGGTCTATATGTGGAACTAGCTGATGTATCATGGGGTTATTGCATTTTTCTATTCTTCCTTTTTTCTTGTGAGGCGTCTGCTGTGGACCAATGGTCTGGAGCACAGGTCGTACAAGGAGTGACTGAGGGAACTGGGGGTGTTTAGTCTGGAGAAGAGGAGGCTGAGGGGAGATCTCATCGCCCTCTACAGCTGCCTGAAAGGAGGGTGCAGAGAGCTGGGGATGAGTCTCTTTAACCAAGTAATAAGCGATAGGACAAAAGGTAATGGCCCCAAATTGTGCCAGGGAAGGTTTAGACTGGATATCAGAAAGCATTTCTTTCCAGAACGGGTTGTTAGGGGTTGGAATGGGCTGCCCAGGGAGGTGGTGGAGTCCCCATCCCTGGAGGTGTTTAAGAGTTGGGTCAACATAGTGCTGAGGGATATGGTGTAGTTGGGAACTGTCAGTGCTAGGTTAATGGTTGGACTGGATGATCTTCAAGGTCTTTTCCAACCTAGACGATTCTGTGATTCTGTCAGAGATCAGAAGCTAGGATAATGGTCTCTGGTAGCAGACCCTCTGACAGGAGCTCAGCACCCCAACCTCTTTGCAGTCTTGGACCCCTCAAAAGATGCTTAGTGGTTCCTGGGGTGGGAGAAGTGGCAGTGGCAGCTCCAGGGCCAGTGGAGGTGCAGATGGCCCTGCCAGAGTGTGAGGCACAAGCCACATCTCTCCTTCCCTCTCTTGGCATGGAGACCTGAGTGCAGTTATGTGCAGGATACAGGGCTGTTGCCACTCCACTCTTCTGCAGGAGGCACCCTCTTTGCCCAGGTGTACCATTTCATCTTTGCTGGGCAGCATGATGGGACCTTTTAGGCTTTTAAGTGACAGACATATTTTCGTGCCAGAGGTGTGCAAGGAACCAGTGCATACTCTACCGTAATGTTTTATACCCTGAGGAAGTCTGCATCTAATGGGCTTTTGAAAATCAGGTCCTCTAGGGAAAATCTGCAACTCACTGGCTCTTCTGGAGTGCAAACATTTGCTTTGTGGTGCCTACTTTAGGCACTCTGTTTAATAAGCTAACTGTGTGTTCAGCAATGCATGTAATCATCCCACTCCACGCATAAGCTATTCCACTTAAAGGTTGAAATATCTTTCTTTTGCCTGGTGAAATCTTAATTTCAGCACAGTCTGGAGACTGAAGAGCTGATACTGGTGACGGTGAGGGGAGATACGTATCTCTACTTTTACAGGATCCATGGGAGGTTGGCTGGCCAGGCTGGAAAAGTACAGGCATTCATATTTGCAGCAAAAGAGCCAGTCTTAAATTTTTTTATCATTTACACATCTGCTCTACAGATCTGTTAAGAAGAATCTGGTCTATGTGGTGAAACAGACAGAAGCTGATACAGGGGAGATAGACATACAGTGTTTGTGAACTTCTCGTATAGTCATATTCAAAAAAACACTTCTGCTTAAAATGGCAAGCACCGACAATAGCATTGCAAAAAGAGCAGGATAGTCCAAAACCAGTCTGGCTTCTGTTATTCAGAAGTGACTTCAGCAGAAGAAACCTAGCACGTAAAATCTCAATGTGTTGCTTTTCAACTGGGAAAACCATTCTCTGAAAAAAATACCATTACACAGTTCCTTGTGGGAACAAATGCTTTCTCATTCATCATCTTCAGTCCTCTGATATTTACAATAGACTGCAGTACTTGTTTGTACCGTTTCTGTGTATGTGGATGATGTAACTAACATATCAAACCATCGCGCTCGCTTAAAGCAGTGATGTGCTGTTGAAAAAACGTTTCACTTTTTTAGAAAAGGCAAAAAATTAGTCATTTAACCAGTGCAGAAATGGAGAATATATGTTATATTTTCCACCAAAAAAATCATAATTGCACCCACAATGCCTGCTTGTATATGACTGACATGCCATGGGATGCAAAAACTAATAGACTGCTGCTAGTTTATGGAGAGGCAGTCTGTGCTGAAGTTTATGAGAGTGCGATAGCTAGTGGGGAAATATAGCTGTTACACAAGCCAATAAAATATCTGCTAATTACATAATCAGTCCTAGAAGAAAATGAGCACCAGAGGAGTGATTACATAGCTGGCCATCTTAAATATGCATACAAGAAATGTTTGGGAAAGGATTAAGAAAGTTTATTTTAGAATACAATTAAAAATCTGCTCTGAGTAGAAAAGGGAGCATCACAGTCAGCTGCAATTTACAGGCCAACTGCACAGCTCTCCCAAAAAGACAAATTTTACGTGCTGGCAGAAAGCATCCTGAGATTATATTGCAGAGATGTCAAGAGCTCTTCTGTGAGGTCTGCACTGCTGCCTTGGCTTGGGGACAGTCCTGGGTGGGCTGTCACCCCTCAGTATGCCTGGTGGCCTCTCTGAGCACAGTGGCAGTGGGGCACCACGGGCAGCCCCCACCGTGTGCCCGCACTGGTGTCCCCAGTACCATCCCCACTGCTGAAATGGAAAAAATGTACTCTCAAGGGGGAAATTGGGGTCAATGAGCCATGGAGAGTCATCCATTCCTGATGACTAGGACAAGGGCAGAAAGAACCCATTGAAGATGAAACTTTGTCTCCTTGGATCCCTGCCTCACCTAATCCCATCCATTCATACAACAGTTTCACAATACTTTGGTTTTGTTTCTGGTTCCATTGTAACCCTGATTTGGTGACTATTGCATAATGATCATAATAAGGATTTTTAAGTAAGGTAATTAACATTCTTTTTTTAAATTCTTCAACAACCTCACAAAATTTGAAAGATGTTTCAAGAGTAAAATTATTATTGCAACACTCTATCTTATTCTAACTTGCAAAAACTGTAAGCAACTTGTCATCAGAAAATTTAGTTGGAGATATTCTTTTATAGCCCTTGAAACTGAAGAAGTGACAAAACAGGTAACAATAAAAGAAACACACTTTCATTTCCTTAAGAATAACTGTAATGTAATATGGCATACACTGCAAAAATAGACCTGTAACTTCAGTTACTCTATGCATGCAGTAGCATGTATGTCCACAGTTTTGAAGGGATAAGGGTGAAAAGCAGAATATACAAACTAAGGTGACATGAAGTATGGATTTTGGTAGCCAAAATTATTACTTTGTTTAAGGAAAAAGCACCACTGATTATTTTTTTTTTTAAAGCTGCTTTCTTACTACAACATTAAAATAATTTCTGCATTTAGCTTCTGTATGAAAGGAAACAAGAAGTGGGTCACCATAATCACCCATTTTGACCACTATTCACAAATGCATTAGAAATCTGCCTTTCATAGTCAATATATGACTGAATATATTATAGTCAGTAAACCAGAGAGATAACCAAATATTTAAAGTCGTTGAGGCTTGTTTTGTTTTATTTTTAAAAGAAAGTAAACCAGACTTACTGAAGGATGCTGTATTTTCAAAGCATTTATGAAATCAAAATGTCAGTCTTATATTTTAACTTAAACTCCCTAATAATGCAATTTTAACTCCTAAATGAAGCTTCATTGTCTCAGTCTTTTATTCTGTGTGATAGCATTCCCTCTGTACAACAGTTTGTGTACACAGCTAATTTTAACATTAACCTTACAGCACTATTTTCAGTCAATTTGAGCACTTCAACAGAAATCATGTTGGAATATAAAAGCCCTCTGTGATTTGTTCTCTCTCCCTAGTTTAGAAATATTGCCATCTGATAATTTTTTCTAGATTTTTCATTGTTTCCCCTATCTTGTGGTTATTTTTTTTATGCAGTGCTGCTACTCATGCAAAGGCAGATAATCCAGTAACATGAAAGTGGTTGGAAAAGAACTGCAAAACCATAGTCATGCTCGCTTTTGGGGCTGAGCAACTGGCAACAGCATCTTTGACTAAATTCACTTAACAACAAGCACCTCACCTAAGATGAAGTTGCTACTATATAACATACCTGGTAATGCATTAATATATGCATGATGTAATCATATATTTCTCCAGCAAGTCGGTTTTCTGGTCTCCAGGGAATAATAACAAACTGAATTCCTAGTAAGGGCACCAGGATTAAAGTGGCTCTGACAGCCTTCATATACATGTTGGACTCAGCACGGTGGGTATCTCTTAGCTTTGTCACCAAAACTCGGACAATGTTAAGCAAAAAGAAAAAATTGACCTGCAAAAGCAAAGCCATTTTAGGTGAAAGCATTCAAATTAAATAGACATTCAAAATAAAAACACAGAACACATAAAGGGCAATAAAATGTAACTTCCTAGCTTTATTGTAGCTCATAATGGGCAGCTCCTTGGGAATCAGGCATTGGAAAGTACCTTGAATGCCTTCAGAAAAGAGATGTTAAGCTGCTCTACACATTTCCCTTAGGAATCTTGCATGGATTTTTCAGGCAGGCAGGGATCAGTTCTAGGAAGCACTGTCTGTTTTAACACTGATGTGGGCAAATTTAAGATTTCCAGGGAAAAATAAATCACTTTCATGTCTAAAGTTCAAATGGAATGGATGAATTGTCCCCTAGGACTCTTTTCTGAGTCTGAAGGTTACCTAGGTATCTTGCTTCAGTCTGCACTGGAGATGTCTGCAGCCAGGTGAGACAAACTCCAGCATGTCCCTGGGCATATATGGGACCTACAAGGGCACACACTTTCTCTGAGGAATGTGCTCAGAGAAGGGGGACAAGGCTGCTCTTGAGAAAAGCCTAGGCTATCCCTTGCAACCACCAGACTGCATGGACCCTGTGATACACTACCCACAGGTAAAAGTTAACACTTGCTGGCTCAGGGCAGAAACACCAGACACTTCAGAAAGTTTGGCCCCTGACCCTTATGGTCAGCTATGCCAAGTGGCTCAGCATCTCATCTCCTCAGCCATTTCTGGAAATCTGATTGCAGCTGTGGGTGCTCAGCATATGGGAACCTGCTCTTGAATCTGGCTTCACAGAGAGCTCCTTGTGGGATGGACGGAGACCCTGCAGAGGAACAGGGAGGGCAGACCCAGGCTGATACTGAGCCCAGTGGGTACCCTGCGGACATCCTAGTTATCACAGATCTTCCCTCTCTCCAGTGTAGCCAGATCACTCTTTGCTACTCTGTTACAGTAATATCAGGCACCAATGCTTCAGAACTTCAACAGACTTTTTTTCAGATTTCTTTTAAAATAAGTTGCATAACTTCCATAGATATTTTAATAGCTCAAATTCCATGGATATATGAGAAATTTCAGTTGAATCTTTCAGAACAATAAAATATGAATCAGTAAGCTTTGGTAAAGCAGCTTGTCAGGCCACACCTGGAATACTCCATTCCAGTTTGGTCCCCACTATACAAAAAAGCTGTGGACAGGCTGGAGAGGGCCCAGAGAAGGAACACAAAGACGATCACAGGACTGGGAAGCCTGCCATGTGAGGAAAGGCTGAGAGAATTACATTTGTTCAACCTTGACAAGAGAAGGTGTAGGGGAGACCTTATCACCATGTTCCAGTATTTAAAGGGATACAAGGAAGATGGAGACTCCTTTTTTACAAGAAGTCACATAGAAAAACAAAGGGTAATGCATACAAGTTCCTCTTGGGGAGATTCTGACTGGACACAAGAGAAAAATTTTTCACAGTGAGAACAATCAGCCACTGCAATTGTCTCCCCAGGGAAGTGATGGATTCCCCAACACCGGACTGTTTTAAGATTTGGCTGGATAGGTTGCTGGGCCATCTTGTCTAGACTGTGCTTTTGCCAAGGAAGGTTGGAGCAGATGATTCTTGAGGTCCCTTCCAACCTGGTATTCTATGATACTATGATTTCATCATTTTTTAACTACTGAGAGACTTTTCAACTGTTTTACATTTGTATTCTATTGGAAAAAATGGATAATAAATTACTTCTGAGGTCTCATTCAGCATTAAAAGTAAACCTTATCCTCCATCCTATGCTGACTTCGTTCACTCTGCTTAACCTTCACTTTTAAAATTCCTGGAAGTAACTGTGAAAAGTGGAAAAAAGACTTTACAAAGGTAAAAATTCTCAACTCTTCTGAGTCAGTCTTGTCACTATGGGATTTTTGTAGCAAATCATGCAGGACATTCTGTAGACATTAACATCTTCACAAGAAAACTAACACTGGAAAAGGCATAAGCACAAGCCAGAAATTATAATGCCTTATTTTAAAAACAGTTCAAGATTGTTCTTTTTCTGTAAGAAACAGTCCTATCTTTTCTTTGTGGCTGAGATGTACAGACTTGGAGCACAGTGATAAAAATAAAAGGTTGAATGGCCTCTCCTAAAACAGCAGAAGAAATCAAGATTGAACCAGTAAACCCACAACATATGTGATTCTATGGGAACAGCAGACTATCTATATGGCAGGGAGGAATGGGCTTCTTTGGATTGCTGATGTTCAAGACTGCTTCTCAAGGAAGGGTAGAAAGATTTACAGTTTTTTCAGTTATTAGACAGAAAGTTGTTTCTTTATTGAAAGGTGTTCCCAATATTCACTGCCCAACTGTTTGATCTCTGAGGTAATTACTGTAGGTACACCCATGCAGATCTTTACAAACAAGAGGCAGCTCAAAAGCTGAAAGTGCATCTTGGGTGACACACTGAGGTGGATTTGGGGCTTGGGCAGAATAAATCCCTTCCTACACCTTTCAGGAAGGTCAGGGCTACTGTGCCAAACAGCACCACTGGCATATGAGATGCTATACATTTACACATTGCTAAGCTGCACCTTGGAATATTACCCTCCTACTCAGACAGCCCAGTTCAGTCCCTTCCCTGGACTAGTTTAGCTCCCTACCTTTGGACCATACCAGTTCAGTGACCAGTAAAACTTGTGCTGAGTGACCACCCTGCATTCAGCTCATCCAGCTAAGGCACAGCTGTATGCCTCATTGATGTCAGAGAAATTAAGTACATTTGTCACAAATAAATTATGCTGGGAGAGAGTGACCGCCCTGATATTCAAAAGCAGTTAGTGATTCCGTTTGCCACAAAATCTGATTATTTACTGGGAGGTCCCTTTACAGGACTTGTTTTTGAAAAGTATTGAGAACTTGTCCTTATAACACTGAGAAAACCTCAAGCTACTTCTGAGTTTTGACCAAAATACTTAAAGTACAGAAAATTCTATTCTGTACAGGTAAGCAGCATTTGTAAAATAATTATTAATCTGATGATAGCAAATACTATTCTTACCAGTAAAGCTGCCATTACAGGTCCATGAACAATATATAGCAAGTGTGTGTCAACACTCATCCAGCAACTGGAGGGGAAATACAACATTAAAATTCATTATTAACTTAAATAAAATGTTTAACACAGTTAAATAATGCTAAGTTCCTTCAGAAACAGATATGCTACTCACTTGTCATTGAAGTATCTGGCTCTTGCAACAGCATGAATAGATGCTGGCACTAAAGGGAACCCTGGAATGATGGAAGTTATAGATCAGTCCTGGTATTTTTTTTAGCTTGAATTTCATGTGTTACAGACACCAGTAAGTATCTTGTCCACAAAACACATGCATGTGAAATCACAGCTTTCAGGAAAGAACTGCAATTCCATTCCACTCAGGACCCTACCATTACCTGGATGGTGAGATGCAAAAGAGAATAACATTCAAGGCAGGCCAAAAGGAGAAGCAAAGTCCACAGGCCATGCTCTCCTGGGGTGTCACAATGTGCTGCCAGGGTCCTCTGCACTGCTGTGGCTTGTGCAGGGAAGGGTGTGAGCAGGCAGTGTGGGAGGGATGCACGGATCATTCAATTCTTAGCAGAGTATTCCCTCAGGAAGCCAGGGACACTTGTTAAAACCATGTAAATCATTGTTCAGCAAGAGAGGCACATTAACTTGCATGCCAGATTATGGAGCAACAAACAACAGAGCAAGGAGTTGCTCTTTTGGAGCCTATGGCAAGAGAAAATGTTTGGAGCCAGGAGGTTTTTTGGGGGATGGGGATTTGTGATATCTTTTGCAGGTTCCCAGCATCTGTGCAGCCAAGCCCATCCCATGCAGCTTTATCTCAGCAGGGAGTGGAGCTGTGGATACCATGAATCTGCATCTCCTGACTTCTCCGTGAAGCCTCAGGGGAGGCCACTGCTCTAACAGGTATCTGACAGAGAAAATTTGCACAGGGCCAAAGTCTTGGGAACTGGAAGCCTCAAATTCTTACTTCTGGCTTGACATTAAGAGTGACAATCTGGTTCACTCCTGTCCATCTTCCTTCAGCTTGCTTATATGTTGCGTCCTTCTCCAATAGGCTACAAACCTGAAACTGGGCAGTCTGCACTCTGATACTGACTCCAGTTTGTACAACATTGCACATACTGACAGCTGGCCAGTGGGGAGATGATCTGCTGCCTTGTTTGTCCCGTGCAGAGAGCTCTGTGAACACCTTTGGTGTTACTGCTGCCTGTTCCCTATAAACAATGGACATTTATTCTGAGCTTTGGATAGTTTATAATTATAAATAAAAATGTGTGAAGATGTCTTGCTGATACCATGCTTAGTCACAGAGGGAAGAACATGGCTCCTTGTTTCTTTGGAAGTTAGTGATTTCATAAACACTTTTATAAGAGAAAATCCTTAGCCAAATTCTGGGGAAGACTTACCTCAGAGCACAGGCCAGCCGGTGCTGGAGCGAGAATAACATCGAAAAATCAGGTAAATTGGACACTCTGATGTCTTCAGGTATCTTTATGCAACAGCTACTTACTCTACCGCCAAAAAAGTTCTTACTGCAGTTCACCTTGGGAGAACAATGCAGCTGTGGGAGAACAAACTGCATTGCCTTCTCCTTTATACATTGTTAGAAAATGATTGCTTGGCCTCTGGCTGCAGAACACCTGGTTTTGGGTGTTGATGCATGGTACAACAACAAAAAGCTCAGAAAGGAAAGAAAGAAACTTCTAACCTCAGAGTAAGTTTATGGGATTGAGAGCTTGAGAAAATCCTTTTGATCTGGAAATGGAACAAGTCTGGGCCAGTTTTGCTGACAGACAGATTGAAGTGCAATTTTTAAGGGGTCTTCCTGTAATAGTAAAAATTCTTCATCTGAAACCTCTGGCCTGGAGTACCACGAGTAGAGCGCTCCACATGATGTCAAGAGACCTTTCTTCTTCTGCTAAAAGCATTAGCCTAGAATATTTGGCTTAAACTCACAAGCAAATCTTAAGAATGTGACGGAAAGTTTTCATTAGTCAGTTACAGGGTAAGAAGCTCATGACTGTCTACAGCTCAAATTTCCAGCTGCAGGCTGGATGGGCTATTCTAGATACCGTTCTCTTGTCAAGGGCCAAAAGGCAGTGAGTTAATGAGAAGTGAAGCACCAAGGTCTGTTGGGTCTTGGTGGCGCAACATGTATCACTCCAAGTGTCTCACTAACACATGGCGAGCAGTGAGTAATGTAGAATAGGTCTTACACCAGCCATCCCAGGAGAAGGTATGACATATCCCTTTAGGTCATGCCAGGTCCTTTATGGCACACAGTGGCAATTATGCTTAATTGTATTTCCAGCTGAATTTGGAAGGCACTCTGTTTCAGCACTGTCCAAATAAATTACTCCCTTTTCACTTTTATGTGGATGAAGCTGCTTGAAGCAACCAGAGTGGACTGAAGCTGGATGCACATGTTTGATACTGTTTTCTTGCCCTGCATAAGGGTGATTTTCTGACCCAGTGAAACAATAACAAATGAGAAATGACACCCCCAAAGACAGTTCCCAGAGAAGGGGTCATCATAAGGCATCAGCCTTGAAATACATGTCAGATTCCATTCAATCATCTCAAACATTTTGTAGAAGTGTTTTATATTTGCTCAGATTTTTATTTTTCTTATAAAGCTATTTTACAAATAAAAGAATCTAGACCTTTTTGCATAGGGATTAGTTATAACAACGAATAATGAGCGACTTCCTCTTTTGTTCTACATTTACCTTGATCTTTTGAATGAACAGCCTGCTCTGTTTGCTCTGCGTTGCCCTTTGGGGAAATGTATCTCTCTCCATTGATTAACATAGCTGGATGTTTAAAGTTAGACTGTGAGACTACTGCTTCTGGAATCAGTGGAATTACACTGATTTATGGCCAGATAGTCTTAATTAGATCATTTTGCTATTAATGATTTCTACCTTAGCTAGGAGGTGCTAATGATTACTTTTTTTTGGTGGAAGTATCCATATAGTTTCATTAGAAAGGCTGCAGACTTCACAGTCAAGAGTTGTGTCCATTTTTATTAACCTTTTCCTTCTCAAGATATCATCATCCTATTACCACAGCCAACACCCTATTTATTTTTTGGGCAGTGCTGCAAATACTGATGAGTATCTTATCAGATAACTTCACTGAATTACCCACCACGGTGTTAGTGCCATTCTCAGCAATACTACAGCTAGTTCATAAGCTTTCACTGCAGGCTAGCTGCATTAAAGTGCACTGCCTAAACTGAATGTCACCTGAAAAAAAATGTTTATGACCATTTTCCTCTTGCATAATAGGATACGGAATGACACTATATTGGGAAGGCTTATGCTGCAAGACATGAAAGTGGAAAAAGCTTTATCTGGAAGGGAACATATTAAATGACTCTTCATATAGGGCTGCCATTTCAAAAGCAGAGCCCTATGAGACTTTGTATATTCAAATATTCTGAACTATGAACACTTTGTGATAGTACAGTTGCTTGCTCCAAGAGGGCTCAGCTGTTTGGGTTGACAAAGTCCAGAAACATTTACTCAATTTAGGGTTCTTCAGGAAGGTTGTCTTCATTTAAGAGCTGATGATGTTCCACATGCTTTTAATTCCAAAAGCACAAAAGGTCCCTCTCTTCTCAGAAAAGGTGACATTCTCATAAGAAAAAAAAGAGTGCATGATGGCATTCGCATAAAAAAAAAAAAAAAAGAAAGAAGAAAAAGAAGAGTTCTTCCATGCCCGGAAAATCTTATCTGGCAGTATAATCCATATAAACTAGAAAACCATGCTAATTTTCTACGTAATTAATGTAGACCTAGTCATGGCTCCTTGGGCGATATGCATGTGACTACATACAGTTTGCATGCACAGTATGGGTCTGTAACCTCTCTCACAGAATATCAAGATTTGCCTATTGACACCTGTATGTTTCTCTGAAATGCTCTAGAGATCACTGTTGTTGAACAAAATCAATGCTGACAGCTAAGCCATTATCTACTCCTGTATAAGTAAAACTGCATCTTCTCCTTTAAAACAATATCTGCCAAAAGATATCTGACACTGGATTTACTTCCAGAGAAATTCTAATTCCTCTTTCTGCATGCTGTGTTTTTTCACTTTGGAAGGCATAGATACTGATTTTTCTTCTTTATTCCAGAAAAAAATATACTTTTATAGGTACTATCACAGATTAAAAATTTTGCATATAAAGTGACAAAAACAGACAATTTTTGTTCACAAAACAGATGTGTTTGGATAGAAATCTATTTCTCTCCCAAAGCTTTGCTTAACGAAATTTAAGCATTTATTTCAGTGAATCCAAAGACGCAGCAAATAATGGATGCTGACTCCTGCTGATTTTTTTAAGTTTCTAGGCCCATCCAAATTAATGCACTCAAATTTAGGAACCAAGATCTCAATCTTAAACTATGATCTAGTGGTATAAATAAAACAATCCAGGTGTGTAAGTGCTAGAAGAATTCAAACATATGAAAGAATGGATCATTTTGCTATAAAAATTACAACATACATACCCCAGCCCAATAGGTAATACCAGTGCAAACGCTGCTCTTCAGCAAACACTGCCACGACAATCAATGTGTGAAGATAAATCCCTTCACAGAGCATCCAGAAGTAGTTGCAGCCCAACATGTACTGATGAAAGAATTGCAGCACTTTGCAGCTTACCTGTTAGATAAATGAGATAACGTCACACACCTGACCAGCATTTTGCATTTAAGCAGCCAAAGACAAATGTTACTGTTAGGCTATAAGAAAGCAAAGTGGAACAAATATTCCCGGCTTTTGCTGGGTTTGTTCAGCATCTATCAGTGAGAGGGATTTTAAACTTTTATAAATTAGATGAATGGAACAAATAGTCTTCACAAAATAGAGAAAATGTACCCTGACATCACTCCAGAAAGTACCACATAACAAAAAAATCCTCTTCAAAATTTGGTAATCTTATGTTTTTTAGAGCTGAAACAAGCAACTTGTTCTAGATGTACAAGAAAGGCTGTGAAGAGGACAGTAACTTAGAATTTGGGTGATTTCTTTTACTTTTGATCAAACTTTACTAAAGTTTGTTCAGCTCTTCCCTCTGAGCCAGAGTTACTCACTCTTTAAATAGCACCCAGCTCTGAACTCCCTTCTTCAGGAAAGGCAAGTGCTTTGCCAGTGGAGATTTTTTTTGGTAGGGTAGCAGGGATACCAGATTTTGCCTCTTTGTGAGAGACAGCTTTACTTTATTTTGTCCAAATAACAAAGTGACATATGGAGCTAAACAGAGCCAGTGAAGTTAGGAAGTGTCTCCGGCCTGCGGTTCAGATGAGGTTGCAGGCATAGACCTTGACAAGAGACTGGCTTCAAGATGCTGGGAAGCAGTGGGCAGATGGTGGAGGGATGTGTGTGATGTCCACTACCAGAGGGCCAGCTTCTGAGAGGATCTCATGTCCATCCACCTTCTCAGAGGGGGCAGTGAGTTCCTCCACATGGGCTTCTATGCCACTAGCACCCAGGAGAGCCAGGAGGAGTGGGAGGGTGTTGCTGTGCTGGAAGAGAACCACTGCTCCTGGGGGAACACCACAGGCTACTCAGAAATATGAGGTCACAGCAGTGATGGCAAAGTGACAGTTGTCATCTGTGCCCACAGGAGAATACTCCTTCCCTTTAACTTCTGCAGATGTTTTCCAAGCTGACTACTTGGTCTGAGAGAGATATCTTTAGGATTTACTTGTCTCTTTAAAGAGACATTTTGGCAGTTCAGCAGGTGGAGGACTGCATGTTTTTGCGTCCCATCTGGACTGCCCCTCTGGACCAGAAAAGCTTGTTAGACACCCAGTGCACCACCTTCTGTTGCTGAAAAATGCTCCCAAAGCAATTGCCCAAACATGGGCATTTAGTTCTGTTTCAATATTTGCAGTGCAGCTTGGTGCTTATGAAAATACAGGATGACTGATAGGTTAGGATATAAGATTCTGACAGGATTAACTTGAAGGACTAATTTTTATTTTTGATGATTCATTTTTCCTGCTAGCTGCACAAGGTAGAGCAGACAGTCACATCCTTTTTCCACACCACGTCTGAACAATTCTTACAAGATATGGCCTAAAAGGATTGTATAGTGGTTTGAAAAGGTTAAAAAAGAAAAAAAGAAGTAGTATTTGCTCATTTTTTCTGTTGGCAAATGTGTTCCTTAAGGTTCTTAAATCATCCCTGGACTGTTTTTCACAGGTCTGGGTCAATATGTTTCTTGCCTTGTTCCCTCATGCATGCTCAACACAGCCTCCCAGCTGGTGGCTGGCCTTTCTCCCCTCTCCCCTTATCGATTATCTGTCCCCACAAGGGCTGCCTTGACTGACAGATGCTTCCCAAAGTCTGCACAGACATTCAGGTGGCACTCTCCCTGACATCAGCCAGCTACGCTGCCTCTGCAAAGCCAACAAACTTTCTGAGCCATCACAGAAGCTTTCCAGACAAGTTTGATAAAGTCCTCTGCACCCCAGATTTAAGCTGGGCCAGCTCCATGCTCCCCTGTGAGAATCTCCTCGGAAGAGCTGCAGGTCAGGGGACTGACCCAAGAGCTCGAGGCTTTGTTTCCCTGATGCTGTGGTGGGAGTGACTCAGGGTGTCAGCACATTGCTCACAGGCTGGTCCAGCTTCCATCAGTTCCAAAGTCACCCCAGCTTTCCATCCAGCCACTGGGCTCTAGGACCAGTCTTGAACTGCAGTCCAGCAGCTGGAAGGGACCAGAGCATGGCTGGTGAGTTCTGCAACAAAATCCATGGTACATTCTCAAACCTGTCATTTTAACTTAATGCTTTCACCATTTTATGTTGCTGAACTGAAAGGGAGACGACTATCCAGTAACCTTGCTTCTCTTTGCCAGCTGTTTGCACTGTTCACCAACCCTCTCAGTAAAGAACGACTGAACATACTTTCCATTTGAGCTAAGTCAGTCTTTGCTGAACTTTTATCTGTAGCTCAAACAAATACACACACAGAAGCCACACTGCCTGAGAACTACATACCTAAACTTTACTTCATTTACTTAATTTCCTTGGCAATTTTCTTTCTTTCTTTCTTTCTTTCTTTCTTTCTTTCTTTCTTTCTTTCTTTCTTTCTTTCTTTCTTTCTTTCTGAACTATCACTTGTGGTTTTAAAAATGAAATCATATACCTATCTTTTAGAGTAATGACCATGAGGAATTCAATCACTTCCTATGAAGCCAGTCAAAGAAGTAATGCCATTGACAAAGCATGAAGGATGGGTGTGATTAGTACTTAGATTCCTATCAGACTGATTTGAGAACAAATCTGAAAAAGAATAAAGAGTTCAAGCACAAGAATGCATTGACAGGAATTATGTTAAATTCATATTAATCAAACTACAGAAAAAAATCAGTCTTTGTTTTGGATGAGCTAACAAATGCAGCACATTTCATCTGTGGCTAAGTGATGCCAATATATACAATAAAAAAAGAGTGGGTTTTTTAGGTCAGAGCAGGTAAAAGAGAACTGTTCCTGATAACTGGATTCATCCACGATACAAATAAAACAACAAATGTAACTAACACCTCAGTTACATTAATCTTAGCTGGGAAAATTGCAGAACTAGTAAGTTTTAAGAAGCGTTTATTCTTACAGAAACAACTAAAATGAAACTGCAAGATGATACAGAAGCAAATCTTCCACTACTTCCATGCTTGATAATTGACTGATTGTTAACTTTGAGATAAAAAAACTTGTTTAAGGGTTTTGTCTTCTGCTAGGTCAAATATGTTTTGTTGCAAGTTCTTCGAGGCAGAGGCTTTGTTGTGCTTTGTACAATATGAAGCACAGTCAAATCCCGGACTCAAAGGATTATGACAGCACCTTCACACTATGAAGGAGAGTAAAATGTCAAGAGCTCTCAGTCTATGGGTGTGCAGGTGACTGAAGCTAGTGGATTTTAATTCATGAGCAGGGCATGCTGAAAGGAAATAGCTGGGCCTTTCTAGTGCAGCCCAGTAACTGTTGTTCAGGCTGGTGTGCCTGTCTCCTAAACAAAAGAATAAACAAACACTTCTCTTTTCAAGAGCCTGGACACAGCACTGCACTACACCGGTTGGCGGCTACATAGCAAGGGAAAATCTCATACAGTTACCAGGAAAGTCCCCAAAGCCAGGTAACCACCTAAGAAAGCAGTTCCTTTGTGGCTCTGGGAGGATGGCCAAGAATGAAATCTATTTTGGCAGAATGCAGCCTGGCAAGAAACTTGATTTGCAAGCAAGGAGACTGCCTCCTGGTACTCGTTCTCACTGCACTGATAAACACAAAAGCTGAGGAAAGTTCCTTACAGGTCTGCAGGAGAGCAGCTGAGAAAAAGATCTTTATTGTTAATTTTCCTTTCTCATGGAAGCAACCTGCAATAGCCTTAAATCCTGGCTAACAGCTCAGGGGCAAAAAGGGTCAATAGGAATCCAGTCAGTCACATTCTCCTCTCTCACAAATCTTGCTAAGAGTCATGTAATTCTCGTGAAGACCTCAGGTGCAATGTGTAACGAAAGCACTTCAAAAGGATGCTGGAATCATTTCACAGAGAATAAATAAAATAATTTGTTGTTCTTTTACAAGAAGGAGCTAGCACTGGTGTTCATGATGTTTTGCAGGATATATTGGCATATTATAAATACTGTTAATGTTCTGATCCTGTCAAAGGAGTTCCAAAGGTCCATCTGCCCACACAGGACCCTGCAATTGCGCGGTGATGTAGTCAGCATGCCACTCCTCAGCTAATCCAGCACCCTTTCATCACATGTACTTGTCATTTCCCTGTTAAGGCTCTCCTTGGTTATCAGTTAATACCTTATGACAGAAAGCTGCAGTATTAATTACTATCACTACTCATTAGGGCAAATCAAACCAAAACATTCAGCCTACATAAGCCCCAGAATACTATCTTCAACAACATTAACAAAATGTCATGTGAAAAAAGTTGCTAACTATTTTTGATCAGGTTTTCCTAGTATTTAAATCAGAGTAAAAGGACTGGCTCAGTTTTGGTATAGAAAAGTTGTTCAGATCCCTGTGTGTCCTTATTCTTGTGATGCTTTCCTGGGTGAAAGGACTCAGGTTGGCAAGTTAGGAGGTGCGTTTTACACCAGTTTTTGCCAGCTCTGGATAGCCTGCCCCGTGGAAAGCAAGGGTGGGATAGTTTCTTGGTGTGCATAATGAAACTTCTCTTTTTCAAATTCTCGGCATCCATTGAAATGCCCCCACCTGACATTTCAAACAAATTGTTAATAGGCCAACCAAGCTTATTGCTTTTAAACCAAGGCAGTTGTATGGGCCATCATTACAGCTGTGCACTTCTTTGTTTAAAGGGTAATAAACATATTTGGCCTTATTAGTCTGATTCCTCTTCACCTCTGTGAACCTCCCCAGTGCACTGCAGTGAAGGGCCCTTCCTGGGAAGAGCTTGTACTGCTTGCTATGGAGGTACTGCTTGCTATGGAGGCCAGACATGATTTATTCAAATTCAGTTTGAAGTCAATACAATATATTCTCAGTCATTCTTAACTTAGCATTTTAAATGAGTGGCTTGAAGCTTGATTACTGATCTGCCTTACATATTTGTTTGGGGTTTTTTTATGGCTATTAAAACACTATTCTATGAAAATATTCTTAAATTCCAAGTTTCTATACGTTACACAAATAAGCAATAAAAAGACTTTCCAAAGCAAGACAGTGCTAAATATTGTAGCTCTAAATCACTGGCTATCAGAATGCCATACCATTATACAATGTATCCACTATGAGTCATCCATTAAATTGTGTTCCAGTCAGAAACCTGGCACACAGGGTCTCAGGCTAAGATTAATGTTTTAATAAACTTTTAAACCATTTACAGAACGAAATGTACACAGTTGCTCAGAGGGATCCTAGGTTTTGTGTTACAAGAAAGCAAAATACAAAATTAAACAACAGGGGATATTTTTAACAGCATCTGTGTCCATGTCTATGCGATAGTGAAGCAGCCAGCCCAGAATTAGGCATTCTGGACAGGAATTAATATGGCTACATACACACAACCTTGAATCCTGGCTGCCATAGTGGGGCTCCCCCAGGGCCGCAGCTTTGAACTCCGCAGGGCACCGTGCCGGGCTGAGCTCCCATGGGCTCCCGTGGCACATCCAGCACTGCCGGAGTGCAGCAGCCACCAGCTCCTTGCCTACGGGCTGCACTGTGGCAAGCGTCACACAGGGTGCACGGCAGAGCAGAATGCAGCCTTGTCACCCCCACTGAGCTTGGTTTCTGAGCTGGGTTTGCCAGAGGGAGGCAGCTTTTCAGGAAGACAACCCTAAGGGAGAAAACAAGGGCAGTCAGGGTAGCCTAAAAACATAGGACAGGAACTACTTGACCTGCTGTTCATTTGGACTGGAAACAGAGTCAAGAGTGCTCACAAGCTCTGCTGCCATCTTCTCCCAGCTGCAGGAGGTAATCCCCAATGAAATGGGGTAAGAGTTTCAGTTATTCCAGGCACCGCTGCTCCACCACTTCGATGCCCTTTCATTTATTATTATTCTTTTTCAGGCTACTTCTGTTTGCTCTTACCTTCAAGAGGAGCAGGGTGGCTGGGTCATGACTGAAAACGGGCAGTCTGCAGGTCTGCACAGCAGTCACTGAGGGCAGTGAAATAGCACAGATGGCATTCATCTCACCTGACCTGGATGTCTGACTTCATGGTATAGATGTGTAGACTGAAGCAGCCACTGGAGAGGAATGAGCACTCTGCATTTAATTCACTTGACATGTTTTAGTCAGGTGTGAGTAAGGAGAATGGTCTCCTGGACTTGGACACAGCTGCCTGCACTGGTAGCACTGCCGTTTACTCAGACAAATACCAGTGAGGAAAGTAGCTGTGGCAGAATGGTATCAGAGAATATAGTGTTTTGGAAATGTTATGATACTGTCCTTCTGAGGGTAGTTCCTTTTGGAAACATCTATCTGTTGATTTTGAAAAATCTATTTTCTGATCAATTCACACTCAAATTTCTCACATTTTAGGTAGATCCTTTTAAAGACACATGCTAAAGAAAACTTGGAGAGGAACCTTTAATTTGAATTATCTTGAATTAGTAGCTGTTTTTACAACAGCAAAGATTCTAAACATAATTGCTTTATATTCCCAGAGAAAAATCTAAACCTAAGCTGTTTAAATGTGCTGTTCATGTGGAAGGCCTTTTGTGGAAAGTGTGGGAACAGTTCATTAGGGGATGCCATGTCCGTACAGCGTAGCACAGAATCCATCAAAAAGGCAACTGTTAGCATTTGCTTTTGTTGATCTGACATTTAAGAAGAAGTTGCTACTTGACATTTTTCCATGCCTGCATTTTTAGGGGCTACTGACATATCATCTATTCACCTTTCAGTCTTTCAGATTCATAGGAGACAGTGAAATGGATAGAAATTTATGGTCACCCAGGTGCCACCCTACATTTTTAGATCATCTTCACTTTCTAGTTACAAACATCTCTCATGTCTTGAAGAAAACCAAAGGGAAAAATAATAAAAAGCCTCAGTAAAGCATGGAGAATTGAATTAGTGTCAGAACTCAGTCAAGAACAACTCCACACCAGGGAAGACTAACAGCCTTTCAGGGACCGCTACATCTCAGTTCTGAGGGTAAAATTAAGTACACCTTTCTTGAGCAGCAGTTCTGAAGGCATATCATGATTTTCAGCAAAAATGGAGGGGATTCACTCATTTTGCATGTTGTACATGTGCTTTGCTATGACAAGCTCATATAAAAACCCCTGTGGCTGCAAACAGCCACTGTGGCCAGACAGGAGAATTGAAGTAGATGACAGTAAGACCAAGGATGCTGAAGTTTTGCTGATTTCAAAAACTGCCCTGGGAATGCTCATTTCTCACTGCCACAATAGCAGAACTTTAGGGTTCAGAGATGGTGCAGCTGCACAATGATTAGGCAGAATGACAGGTTAAATCAGACTTTTCACAGAGTCAGTTAAATCTGCAGTTTGGCCTGTGTGCTGGATATTCGGCTTCCATTCTTGCTGTGGCTGAAAGTGCCAGGTCTTCCTCACCTGAGCAGAAAAGATGCAGTCTGAAAACCTGGGAACAAGACCCAGGACCTGATGCCTTCAGCTTCGGGTGGGACAAAAATGCATTTTGCAGTACAAAGTCCTTTCTGGAATCACATTTCTGGAGGAAATGGCAATCTGCCTCCTAAATAAGAGCCTGCTGTGTAGGGATCATGCTGCTGAAATACCATCCACAGGATCTGATAGAGTCAAAGTTATTTTGACTGAAATGAAATACCTTAGGTCTGGGCTATGTAGAAGCTATCATCCCTCCCTTCATGATGTTGTAAATTTTGAGAAACCTGAGCCTACTAATAGATACTGCTTTAAAAGAAGACCAAGCAAGTGAAATGTAGACAGAATAATTCCTGAAGAAAGTAAGATGAAGACATCTGTCCCAAAATAAATACTTATTCGTAGACTCATGAACCTCTTTTTTCTCCTCCTAATGTCAGCTGTTAATTTGACGGTGCCTTCCCATTGAGAAAACAAGAATAACAATGTTGTTGAGAAAGCTCAGATCTTTCTCAGAGTTGATGATTGACTTCTTTGCAGTCCAGATTCGGTTGTTCCGCATAAACCACAAATACTCTTCACAGAAGTGTCATTTATGAATGCTATGAATGTCCTTTAATCATCCATACTTCATATTCTAGGCATGGCATGCCACATCAGAGCAGTGAATCTGACACCACCAGGATTACATGGTGCTTTGTCTCCTCCATCACTCCGAGAGTTTTGAGAATATAAACAAGAATATAAAGACCTTGGGAAAAATGATGGGAATTACTGCTCTGTTTCATGCCATTTAGACCCTGGCAGATCTGTCTTATAATGAATGCAGATATTATTTGAGCCTGAAAATTTGTGAGAATTCTTTGAATGTGTCTGGTTCTGAATTCACAATGTCCCTTAGTCTACATTAATCTTATTGAACCTTATGGGAGGGGGAAGACTTGATATTTCCTAGGATGGAAGAGGAGATTCCAGTTTACATCTGCATTACTGCAGTGTTATGCCAGTGCAACCCAGTGATTTCAGTGAGGGTAACACTGGTGCAGCACAGCCCTGGCACTGCCCATGAGCTTACTGTGGGCAGAAACTTCATTTGCAAATGATTCACCAGCATAAAACAAACTCATCCTCTTGAAGGTGAATGCCATGTTCCTAAACTGAAGTCACAGGCATTGTCTGCCTCCAAGGAAGGTCACACTGCCCTTTGCTCACAGGCACAGGTCACTGTCAGTGTTCCCGTGCTGGCTGTGCCTGGGTAATAGAGATGGAGAGCAGGAGATCCTGTCCCTGTGTGTCCTGCACAGTACTGTTCCATTTTCCTTGTCTTTGCAGCTTAGCAGATTAGCAGGGCTGGACAGGACTGGTGAAGGGGAGTCTAGACAGCAAATGCTGTCAAGAAGTGCATTTCTGGTGATATTAAAGAAATGCAATGGCAGCAGGAGCGACTGTCCTCTCCATGCATCCGTTCTGTTTTGTGGATAAGGACATAGGCAGATGGAGCATCAATTTCCTTTCCCTGTCACCTCCTGAGGTGACTCCCCTGTGGACACATGCACATCAGGGACTGTGCTTGCTTGCACCTCTCAGGCTCAGTCATTGAAGCTATGAACCTCAGATAAGTGATATAGTGCTTTGTAGTTCAATTCAAAAATGCTCCTGGGACAGCTTCTCTCTAAACCTGAGCATTAAAGCCAAACCTTCTTGTTCTCCTTCTCTTTCTATCAATTTCCCAATTACCAGTGTCATCCTTTTTGTATTTCAAAAAAGAAAAAGTTAAATGGATCTTAGGAGGATGTTAGTGACTACACTGGTTCATGTTTTAAAAGATAGTCTGTGACTCTCCTGTCCTGGTATAGCATTTGCTATGTCAGGAAAGAACTTGTGCCACTCTTGCACCTGCTCTTTTTCTCTGCTTTACTGGTGAAAGCTAATGGCAAGACAGGTAGCAATAGGAGGGATAGGAGATGTGCTTGTCTTCAGGTACCTGCCCAGCTAAAGGAAAACTAATGGGATTTGTAGATTTATTTGTAATGTCAAAAAATTATTCTGGGGGACCTGCAAAGTCTGATGATGAATTCAACAGTTTGGTTCACTTGCTCAGAACAGGCACTTTTGCTCCCTGTTTCACTCTGGAGCTAAACAAAAAGTACCATAATTTCATCACTGAACATGGTGTGGCAAGACACAAAAACTGGTGGAAAACCTTTGACTTCAACAATGCTTTGGCATGAGTGTAAATGGAGACTGACTTTGACCCTCTTTGACTTACACAAAAGCAAGTAATGCATTTGATCCTCTCCAGGCCAACCTTTCTGAGCCAGTTTGTCCTAGTGAAGTCAATGCACAAATACAATTTCCAAATGCACAAAATTTGCACAATTTGTAAATTCACAGTTAGATACTGGGCTTGGTCTCACCAAGCCTCATTCCTGTACCTGAGGCAGCAGAAGGGCAATGTTTTAAATGGCCAGTTGGACCCTTCATTAGACAAAGGGCTCCTCGGCAAGGTAGTGACAGCTTTCACAAAACCACTGACCCAGCATAGAAGATACACTAGAAGACTCAGGAGACATGACCACTAGGCATTGGCCAATAATTCTCTGTTAGAAGTTTGGTCTTTGATTACTTTTGCATCTAGACAATGCTCTAGAATAGCTTTGAGTCATCTCTTTGCTGGCTGCAGAGTTGTGTGTAAGTAATCTAGTGGAAGCAGGATGGAGGAACAGATGTACTAAGATGAAAGAGTTACATTAACGGAAATAGTTACATTAAAACAGAATCAAATTAATTTAACAGGAATAAAGCCTCCTGAAGCTCTACCTCAGCATAATACATGAAATAACTCAGGGGATCCAAGTTCCCTTCTCCTTTGTGGAGATGAACCTTTGCTGCTTCCAGGGATGGCAGCACCATGGGGACTGCTGGGACTACTGAGGCAAACACAGGTGACATGGGGCAGCAGTTTCACCAGTTATCTTCACTGGTATCAGCTAGAGCCTCTCATTTGAGAAAAATATGTTTTAAAAACCCCCAGGCTCTGTCAGGCTACATCAGAAGGAACTGAAAGCAACAAGAGATGAGAAGGTAACTTTTAAATGGTAAAAAATCCTAAAATTAACACTGTTCCTGAAATGTTGTGAATCTCCTTTGCTTTCTTGGCTCTCATTTCCTCTTTATTCCTTTGAGTATATGGGAAGTCACAAATAATGTAACTCCATAGATCACAGTAACTACCCTTTATACACTCATCTGCTCACGCAGCTGCACATTTCATTTCTACTGTTTTACTGTGATAGGCAGGAAAACCTAATACACTTGGGCAGTCATGGTTTTCACTTGAATTTGTCAATGGTGATATTATATGTAGTGTTCTAGTGTCCACGAGGATGCTAGATTTTTTAATATTACTACTACCATGGTCTTGCTTTAAAGACTGTAACGCTAGTGGACATCAACTTTTGTAATAATGCTGAGTGGGAAGCAGCTTAGTGGTTTCTCCTGAAGGGTCGCTTCTTGCCAGGAGATGGGTTTTGGTCAGTACAGATAAACCAAGTGCCCATTGCCATCCCACTTCATGCTTACAGCAATAGCAACTTCAGCAAAATGCTTGGGAAGGGACTAGGTGCTCCCATCAGAGAGAGAGTACATACTGCACCACCAGATAGAGTGGTAAACTAGCTCAGGATCTTTAAAGTATATCTACATCTACGCAAGGAGGCAAGAACAGGCTCCAACCTATCACCTCAGTACAAGAGCTGAGCAAGTTACAGATACTACCAGTGGAAAGGACTGTTCCAGGCTAAGCCCAGCCCATGCCTAACCTGACCGTGCTGAGAAAATGAAACCATGGTGCTTGTAATAAAACATGGATTGCTTTGGTTCTCCCTTACCAGCTCTGCTGCTCGACCCATGCAAGAGGGGGTACAGATTAACACATTAAGGCATAAATAAGATGTATGGCAGAGAGCAGGGACTGGACAGGGAGATTAGAGCATGCCTGAATGGGTGCTGGGTCCTTACTCTCTGATATACGATGGCAACCTCCATGACTCTATTCAGCACTAAGGGTCCCCTTTGTATTCTATCCAGAGACCTGAAAGCTGACTGCGTGCGTGAACCTACACAACTGCTCCGGGGCTCCATGACCTCCAATGGTAACCACTTACGTCATTTCTATACTGTCTGCTGACATAGCAACGGAGGTTGGGATTTTCATCGGGTGATGCTCATCGTGCAGGTACCTGTCCTGTGGCTATGTAGCTCTACCGAAACCTCTGAGAGCTTTGTCATTGACTTCACTGTGGTCACTTCAAATAAAGATCCAGCCCAAAGGCACTAGATACAGTTTTTTAATGAAATCTTAGAGCATAAGAGTCCTCGCTGCAGCCTCAACTTTTAGTTTAAAGCACTTCAGATAATTTACTTCTGCTGTCAGGAAATACAATTCCTAACCCTAAGGTAATGATCTTACTTCAATATAGGTGCCTGATATCATCTGCCAGCTTTTTATCTTCAAATATCAAATGTATTTTCATTGCATCTCTTGCACAGGCTACGTACATATGATGCTATGCAGTAACAAAAAACAAAATGTGTGATTTTTTAATTATCCTTCTGCTCTTCTATTTTTTAATCTCCAGATGGTCCCTGGGACTGGTGATGTTTTCTTTAGTCTATATATTTCCTGCTTTAATTACCTAACTTAACCAGTAAGCTTTAATTTGCTTACTTAACCAGAACACATTTGAGACACACACGTGATCACATAATATCAGGTGCTAACGTTTAATTGCTTTCACAAAATTAGAAGCGAATAAATGGTTGAACCATAATTGAATGATCTTATTAGAAGACAAGCTGATCAGTGTTGTGACATAACTTGAGAGATTCCCAGGCTTGCATTAATTTCACATCAGCTGGGGCTGCTTTCGTGACAGTGAGCACAATGCGATTGCTCTCTAAGACAGCAAGATCAGAGCTAGGTGACTGAGATCTGTCATACATATTTATCAGCTGAGGGGCTGGCACAATTTGTATCACTATCTAAGAGCAGTGAAGCAAGCTATTGCTTCGATTTACCACCTCCCAGAAAAAAAATGCAGTAAACAGATCTTTTGGGGGGGTATTTTGAAAAAAGCCGTATCTTTCTCCATCCCTGCCCTTCCCCAGCACATGTGAGAAAGGACAGGTGGCCTCCAAGGCCGTCTGTCCCTTCAAGGGGTTTTGTTGGGAAATGTCAGGTAGGTAGTGCTGAGAAGGGTGGGGATCTGACATGAGAGCAGTGGGGATCTGACACATGTTTGTATGGATGGGCTGGCTGGAGCAAGTCTGTGTTTCTCCTTGTACCAGATTCAAAGATTTTTATTGCTTGGTGAAAGATCTGAGCAAGGCTGAGTGAAATTCTCAGAATTTGCACCCTCCATGCAGCCCACATGGCTATCATTAACTGGTACACAGGCATGTCTGGTTTTGGCATGGCCACAGTAATTTTACTTGGGTGTTAAGATGGAGAGGAGTCATGCAGTACTTACAGGATCCCTTTTTACAAGGCCTGGGTTAGGCACAACAGCAATGAGGTGGGCAATTGTAAACACGGAGTTCAGCACATAAGAAAAAAACAAATTCTTATGCAGTGTTATCCTTTGACAGCTGAGGCTCCTGAAAAATATGTAACACACGTTGTAAATTAGTATTTTTCTTCTGATGTCACTTTAACGAGCTCTTTCTGGCAACAGTCTCTCAAGAATGCCTTTTGGCAAGGCTAATTGGAAAATACATGCCTTGCATTGCAGCCATAACCTCTGACAAATTTTGGTTTTGTTTTTACACCTGTTTAGCACCACATGTTTTTTAGACCATGTTGTAAAGAGCCATCCGGCAACATTCTCAACCCTTGATGCTTTTCTTTATTTCATGGTAATTGAGATATTATACAGTGAAGCAGAACCCTGAGAATTATTAGATGCGCATGATACAAGTAATGAACATCAGAAATACTGCTTTGTAAATAACTGTTCCCTGAACAGTCAATTTCTCAAACATTCAATGAAAATTATTTGCTACTTTAGGAATTAGTGGTGAGACAGGATGGGAATTTTGGGCAGGAATCTCTTTAAATTACAGGGGGATTTGGGTTGGTATCCTGCATGTTTCTAAGTCCGGCTGAGATCCCAAACCAGAAGAGGTTGTTTTCCTGCTCAGAAGGAGTAACAATCTTTTATGAATGACTGATTTTGGGGAGGGTAGGATTTCCGCTATCGTGCGTAACAGATTTCACAAAAGAAGTTCGCAGAACTATTGTGAAACCAAATCATGACTGCAGTTTCAGACTTGAACCGTCTTCCCTTTCTAGTTCATGCCCAGATCCTCTTGCCACCTCGTTGGCTACCCCTGGTGCAGAGAACAACACCCCCCAGTGCTCCATACACCAGAGCGCAGCCTGGGGCTGGCAAGAGGTGATTGCAGAAAAGCAATCATGGAGTTGTTATATAATGCTGTGATGTCTGTATTCAGTGATCACTGAGAGCAAGCAGGCAAAACCTGTAGGTAAAAAACAGCTAAGAAGAGTAAGTATTGCTGTCTCACTGAGGTAAGCTTCCCCCTTGGCACTAGGAGTCTTTTGTAGACTGGAAGGGAGCAGAGTCTGTGACTTTCCGATGCTCTACATGTGGAGTTCAACATAGAATGCATTTTCTTTAAAACCAGAGAGCTAATCTAACCAACTGAACTGTTTTTTGCTTATTTTACATGTTAATTTGATTATTTATTTTCCATTTTTAGCTCCTTGGTCACTTGCCACTTACTCTTAGTTCTCCTTACATCTATTTTATGAGTCATTGGATGGAATTCTTCCTTCAGCTTGAGGTTGTCTTTCTGGTTATGGCCATCATCATCCTGCAGTGTTCATCACTTTTGTTGACCTCCTAATTTACCAAGACACCTTCTTTGGTTCAGGATGTTCATGAGATGCAGGTCCTGGGGGTTAGGAATGACAGTATCTCTTTGCACTTGCCCTGATTTTATATTCTTCCTTTAGCATCAGCTGTTGGCAACTGCTGAGCACCAACTATGGGGCTAGGCGCACTTCCAGTTTGATCCACAGTAGGACAGGATATTGGGCAAAACAGACTGTTCTTTGGAGCTATATTTGCTACACTGTGTTCTTATGCTTGTGTACTCCACCTGTATTTGCCCTGATCACAAACCTAGTCTAATGATCCTTTTCTGCTCCTAAGCTCTGGTGGTATTTATCAAGTTCTGAGTCTTTCTCCCCATTCTCCATCACTGTACTTCACCTATGCTACTGATACCACTTTTCTTGGGAGTGCCCATCACCCTCTGCTTTCTCCTACAGTTCGGGGAACAGGATTGGTGTGATACCTGTTACTTAGAGCATTCTCTTTAGCTCCTGGCCACAGAAATGAAGACCCTTGTCTCTCCAGCTGCCTCTCTACATGGCTACTGGTACAGTGTTTTGTTTTGTGATAATCTCTGCCAGGTACATGTGCCTCCACTCCCATTTCTCTCCTTCCTCACTTCTCCTCTTGAATTTTGCCAGTCTTACTCCTCTTAAATTGTACTGTTCTTCACTGCATGTTGCCTTCATCTGCTGTTCAAGCTCCCTTCCCTGTCTACTTTCCTTTTAGTTTTACTCCTGCATTGCTCTCCTCCTTTCCTCTCAGTATTCCTCACCTTTTTCCTTGAATCCAGATTTCATGTTAAAGACCAATCTGGATCATTAAATGTATATTTCCATACACTCACTTTTTAATTTGATCTTCAGCATTTGTCATCAAAATGGCATCAGCACCTGCCTGACTTTGTCCACACTGAGAACATTTTGCAAAACAAACCCCCTTATTTGATTAATTCTCTCTGCTAGTTTTCACAATCATTTGTAATCCTCTCCTTCTCTGACCTCTTCCTGTCCCTCTTACTGATTACCTAATCATTCCTTCGAGGTGTTTTTGAAGGCTCCTTGTTGCTCCAACCCATCTTTTTGAATGTTCCCTACTCTGCTTCATTAATCAGTATGCAAGAAGGCATCATTAACCCAGTTATCCATGTCTAAAACTTGTGAATTTTTGTGTTGCTATGTCTCTATCAATTGTGTCAGAGTTTCAGAGTGTCCTATGTTTCTTGTGGTTCCCCTGTGTTTCACATTTATTCTATGTCTCCTACATTTCCTTTGATATAGATAGGTTCTCCTATCTACTCAGAGACACCCTTACTTCTGAGTTACTACCTCCTCTTCTCTATTGCATCTAGGATATCTTGACTTTCAAGAGCTTTTAGCATTATTTTCTCTATAGATCTGTGCTGTGAGTCTGTCATTTCTTTTCATTCATGAATACAGAAAATTTCATCTCCAGCCACTTATTTTCCATCTCCTACCCACTTTTTTAGTTTTCAAATTATTTTCATGCTTTCTACCATCATCTCCCTTACCTCTCGGGAAAATGCCCAATAAATTATGATAGATTATTCTTCCACCCATTATCCTTCTTCCACCCCCTTTAAAAGCCTTGACAACAATTAGACTGCAGGTGCATTCACAACACACCATCTATTATTCTGGCAAACACAGACTTATTGTACACCTTATCTGTTTTTATACAAATTTTATCCCCAGCAGCGCTACAGGCTTGGGGAGGAGTGGCTGGAGAGCTGCCAGTCAGACAGGGACCTGGGGGTGTTGATTGACAGCCAGCTGAACAGGAGCCAGCAGTGTGCCCACATGGCCAAGAAGGCCAATGGCATCCTGGCTTGTGTCAGCAATAGCGTGGCCAGCAGGGACAGGGAAGGGATCTGAGCCCTGTACTCGGCACTGGTGAGGCCGCACCTCGATTCCTGTGTTCAGTTTTGGGCCCCTCACTACAAAAAGGACATTGAATGACTCGAGCGTGTCCAGAGAAGGGCAACGAAGCTGGTGCAGGGTCTGGAGCACAGGTCGTACGGGGAGCGGCTGAGGGACCTGGGGGGGTTTAGTCTGGAGAAGAGGAGGCTGAGGGGAGACCTCATCGCCCTCTACAGCTACCTGAAAGGAGGGTGCAGAGAGCTGGGGATGAGTCTCTTTAACCAAGTAACAAGTGATAGGACAAGAGGGAACGGCCTCAAGTTGTTCCAGGGAAGGTTTAGACTAGATATTAGGAAGCATTTCTTTACAGAAGGGGTTGTTAGGGGTTGGAATGGGCTGCCCAGGGAGGTGGTGGAGTCCCCATCCCTGGAGGTGTTTAAGAGTCGAGTCGACATAGTGCTGAGGGATACGGTGTAGTTGGGAACTGTCAGTGTTAGGTTAATGGTTGGACTGGATGATCTTCAAGGTCTTTTCCAACCTAGACAATTCTGTGAAATGTCTTTGTTTTAATAATTCAATTGGCAGTGATTTGGAGCTAGGAGTCTCTTTTTCCATCTGTGTTTTATCATGTAACACAATGGGGTCTCAATTTGCAATATGAAAATATTGCAATAATGTGATGCATGTAACTGTTAGACACTTATTTTATGAATACTCTGTCTCTTGTTATGCTTTAGTATTGCTTAGTGATGCTCATCACTACTGGTTCAGTATTCCCTTCCAAAAACACTGCAACATCTGTGATGCCAGATCATTATGAATATGATACCCAAAGCTAAAAGGAAAATAAATCTCTGCCAGCAGGGGAAGCAGCAACTTCTGCAAGCTGTTTGTGGCTGCCTCTACAGTCAAAATCTATTATACAGTCCCAAAACCATCTCTTGCTGTCTGATTGACAGCTTGCCTTCTATTGAAAGCCAAATAATCTACTGCTGTCATAGCCAGATGATAGAAAACAACTGAAGGTAACATCAACCCTGCTCCCATACAGCTTTATTCTCACTTTCTTATGACTGTAGTTTGATTTCCTCTTTGTCCTCCCATTTTGCAGCACTCGATTTAATTCCTTTCTCCACTTCTTCCTGTGACCTTTCTGTCATGGATTAGCCATAGAAGGAGAAGGAGAGGTGGAGGAGGAGACAGGAGGAGGTGTGTTACTGTCTGGAAAGCTGCTGAAAAGATGAGTCTTTCAGCGTGGTCTGGGACTGGACAGGATCGTGTGTTGTCCATGACTCAGAGCTAGGAGTGAGTCAAACAGGATGACCCTGCCTCGCTTGCAGCAAGGAATCGCTTTCCTGGTCCATTTTGGGTAGCAAATTTAACCACATCCTGTCTGTACTGTCCCAAAGAACTCGGAAGCCAGGGTATAGGATTCCAAATCAGATTAAATTGTGCTCTTCCCAGTTTTCTCAAAGCATTACTGTGGCTGTGGTTTTGTGCTCTTTATCTTTACTTAGATGGGAAGGGAATTCATCAGCTTATTGGGCAGAGTTTGTAGGTATCTCTGTATTTGACTACTGCATGTTATCACAGTCACTCATCAAACTGCCTCTCTGGAAATCAGCATAATGCACGACCTGTATTTTGGATCCACATATTTTGAGCTTGTAATCTTACAGCCTCTCATAGTTTATGAAAAGTCCAATCATTTAATTTTCCTATGGTTCCTAGACTCACTCTTAGTGGTGTTGATGATGGGGGCTTGTTCTTTTACTACTCTTCCCATCTGACAGTTGAGGCACAGATACCTAATTGTATAGAACTAAGATTTATGCCAGCTTCTTCTGGCCTGTCAATTTACTAAGCATACCCTTTTCCAGCCTATATGACACCCTTGTCCATGGTGTACCTTTCCAGTGATCAGCAGCAGATGAAGTAATTAGGGAGAAGCTCTGCATAATGTTACTAAGAAAATTATTAGAAGACACACAACCTGAACATATTCATAGATATGTAGCACATATAGATCAAAACTGGGACCAAAAATAGGCTAAGGTGCCTCATGTAAGATTTAGGTTAAATAATACTCCGAGGCTAGAACTGATTTAAGTACTGGCACAAGGTATCTGGGGTTTTGTGGAGCACTTTTCAGTATGTGTATTTGTGGCCTAAAAACCACATTTGAGAAACTCAGATAATGAAATTGATGGTATCTTGCAATCTCCCGTTTAAAGTTTGTCACACTGCACTGAAGTCTTCCACTTATGCTGCAGAACATTAAACCTACCAATACCAAGACACTTAACAAATGCCAGTTAGTTTAGACACATATATACTCTGTACTAAAAGGGTCATAGTAAATGTTTAAAACTAAATGGTCATGATAGAAAATGCACTGGGTGTACTTAGTTACAATTGGCCTTAGACAAGAAGGAACAGCAAAGAATGTTTACAGAAATACCCTTTAAGATAAGATTGAAAGTCAAAGGAATAGAAAAAATGACCAATTTTTCCCTTTTCAGACTTGGAAATTTCAGTGTGAAAAACTGCTTTGGAAAATAAAGGTTCTATGGAGAATGAATCCTGGTCTTTTTGAAAATAAGGTATATATATATTTATGATTTTACATGAGTGGGAAGATACTAATTTAAAACCTGCTCATAATTCGCATTTACTATTTTGGTCACTAAGATCTGAAAAAAATGCATTTGATGTTTTTGTTAAATTTGAGGTCTTGTTTTTGACTTTCATTTTTCTATGGGTAATACTTCTTTGTATCCTTGGAAACCTTTATCTAGGTAAAACCGGAAAACTTTACCTGGCCTTTTAGATTACCTTATAGTCATCTCCAGATACACTCTACTGATGGTGAGCATTTCCCTGTCTCTGGTCATGAACCGACGGTCTGGCTATCTAATGCACCTTTGCTGAAATCAGTAAGACACCATCCCATTTGTGTCATTATACTGGATGTATCATTCTTTTTCATCAAAGTGTCCGTGAATGAACATTACAACCCTGATTTCTGAGTGTGCTTTGGGAAGTTTGCAGTTTATAGTAATGTTACAAAAGTGAAATATCTTAAAAAGATTGCTTAAGAGCTAGAAGAATATAGCTTATGCAAATCATCATAGATCTGGATGTACAATAGCTCAGGATCTTGTTCATTGTTTATTCTCGAATATTTTCCGCAGTGCCTTTGATGTCTTCTAGTGCTAACAATTTCCATGAGCTGAAAAATGAAGTCTGTTCCCAGACAGCCCTTCATTACTGATTGTGACTGAAGCTGCGACTACATGTCTGACAGCAAATCTGAGCTCCCTCTGCTCCTTCACTGCAGACACATTATAATAAATACTGTGCAGACAGATTCACTGAAGGACAAGATTTAAATGCTCTAGTTAAGTTGCCATACAGTAGTTTCAGTCCTTTCAGTGAATATCAATTTAGTCTCCTTTAAAGTTCTGATACAGCACATCACTGTTTTTCCTTGTAATGATGATGACAGGCTACATACTAGTGTCAGATTCACTCAGTGCTGAGTCCTGTAAGCAGCTACTCAAGTCAACAGCTCAGTCCTTCAGCATTGGATGAAGGTATTCCTGTTCTTCAGGAACTGGGGGCTCCAAGCCACTGCCCTCTGCAGTCACTGCACCTGCCAGGGGCTGGATGTGCCCTTCAAGGCAACTGGTAAATGTACGGCCTTACTGCATCCCCAGTTACACCACTTCCCTATGGGCTGCACTTCTACATCAGTCTTGACAAATTTAACAGCATGGTCTTGGCTACACATGACAGGGAGATGTCCCATTGGTGAGAGGACCCTGTGCGGAGACTTTTTAACCAGGATTATATAAAAAGACACTCAGAAGGGCTGTTTCTCACTGCATGTCCCTTCCAAGTTTTTCTTTGGTTACCACTTGAGATCCCTCAGGGAAAGAAGAGAGAATGTAAGACACACTTACTTGAAATAGAAGAAAATTGCCAAGGAAATCAACAGGGATGTTATAGACAAAGCATGGCCAACGATCGCCATATAATAAAGTATGAACGCCATCTGCAATTTAACAAAAAGAAAAGGCAAGCATGAACCATTTGCTGGCACTCAGTTTTTTTTTCTCATTGAGGAAGAATCTATAAAATCAACCTCACATTTTGTATTTCTTTTCCTTCAAAGGTTCTTTTTCAATGCACTTTTAATACCAATAATCTATTAAATAGCATGACTCATGGTCTAGAGACGAGATAAGTGTTTCTTACACGAGTTGATCTGTTTCTGCTGCACTGAAGTGACTGGTGAGATCCCTGCTCACACTATGCGTCACTGAATTTCCCAAGCTCTAGGAGAGCACAGCAGACTTAATAGATTCAGATTTTTAAAAAGACCATTACAAGTTTCCCCACAAAAAAAAAAAAGAAAAAAAAAAGGAAAGAAAATAGGTTGCCTCAGGATTGGTAGAAAGCTTTTATGGGTTGAAAGCAGCTTAAACAACAGGGAACAAAAGCTTAATGATCACTTTTGGAGATGAGTCAGTGGTTAGGTGCCCTTGGGACAGGTATCAGGGCTGGCTTTTTGTTCAACATATTCATCAGTGACCTAATGCAGAGAAATCTCTAAGTTTCCAGGTGATACTTAGGTCTTCCAGATAAGAGTGAGAGACTCCAGGAGGGCCTCACATAACTGAGGAGACAAGAAGATGCCATATGAGCTTTAATACAGAAAAAAAGTGGTGACACACCCACGGAAAAATGATCTAAACCCTGCCTACACAATGCTGAACTCAGAACTGGAAACCAAACTCAGGAAGGAGATTTTGGAGTCATTCTGGCCAGTCCTCTGAATCATTGGTTTATACATAAAGACAGTCAAAAATGCAACAGAATGTTGGATATCATTGAGAAAGGCACTGAGGGCAGATGTAAAAATTACATCGCACATCTTAAAAGCATGTGTGTTTCTTGTCTCCGCAACTTATGGACATGGCAGAGCTAGGAAAGGTGCAGAGAAGGTAACTAAAATAACTGAGGTAGAGGAGCTGTGTTATGACAAGTGGGTACAAATGCTGGGATTGTCCCCTTTGGAGAGGGGAAGTCAGAGGGGGCTTATGATTAAGGCCTACAGAGTCATGAAAGCAGCAGATGAGATGAAATTATCCTCAACTCCTACCACACTAGAACAGCACACCCTGAGACAAATTCTGGTTCACACTGGTGAACTGGCAACTAGATGGTCTTTCAGTGCTGTGAAGCCAGTATGCACAAACAGATAATCGGGCTTTCACTTTGACTACTATCAGTGAAATCTAAGATAGGCCTATCCATATTTTGTATGCCAATAGTGAAACAAAATTGCGGGACAGCACCTGGGCTGCAGACTGCTGCGATATTTAAATGTCATACTTTGGCCTCAGCCAAGCTCTTAAGCATCATGCAGCTGTCAGAAAACTGCAGGAGGCTAAATGGCACACCAGGCTTCACCATTGCCTTCTTTTCTGAAAGCACTAACATAGTATCAGCCTGTCCTGAAAAAAAGACTAGGTATCAGGCCTTAGTTCCTCTGCTTAGTTTATTTTCTTTTCAGCTCCTCTTAATTAATTTTTATTTTGTTATGCACACGCAATTTTCCTTTTTTTCAATGATTAGATGAATTGCTTTTTCTAGCCTTAAGTTTTTCCACTCACATTTTTTTGGTGTTTCCAAGTAATTTTAAATTTTCATTGGAAAATCAGTATGAAATTCAGAAAACAAAGCCATTGCTCTTAGCAAAGGTACACATCTTACCTAGGTCTTCAGTCATTTTACAACTTTGGAATCAGCTCCTGCTTTCACTAACCTAAGTGGTGGTAGCCTAATTCAGATTTAAACCAGTCATATTTATACCATCCTGACCGTGTAGAACAGACATGATCTGAGTGTTAACATCTTTCACCATGTTATGGAAATATATGCATATTAACTGCAAATACCCAGGTTCTCCTAGTTCTTCTTCACAAAGACTAACCACAAGATTGATAGTGAGTGCAAATGCTTGACAACTTGTTCTGAGAGCACCAGCAATGCCAGAGAGGGAAGACCAGAGTGCAGAGAAAACATGAAAACTTTCTGAACACAGAGTAGTGGGAGAGGCTTTTACATGTGTGCATGTGCCATTTCTTCCACTCCATACTAAGTGGTTGCTATGGCTTTTCATGGAGTTAGATATAATTTTTAAGCCTGAATTTAATTTACAGATGAATTTTTCAAATATATGTTGGCTTTTTGCCTATCCTGTATACAGCCCTTACCCTTAAACAGGTAGAAGTAGGAAAGGCTTCCAGATAGCTACATGTAAATATATGTGCACCTCAAAGGACTCTTGGTTATTAAAACAATCTACCTTTCAGCATACGACTGCTAAATCAATTTAACTGTATATCTGTGATTCAGCAAGAGCATTTGTGATTACTCCATGTAAACTTACTTAATTACTGTAAGTAACTGCTTAAAAAGCTTTCCAAATATAACAATAAAGACAGATCAGAATGGACCGAACCATTATCTAACAAATCATATGGTCTACCACTGCATTTTTAAGGATTGGATGCAATATTTTTTTTTAAGTGATCTGTTTCAAAACTATAGCGTATTGGTATTTCCAGTTAAAACAAATAATGAACATTTTTTTTAAATTTCTGCACTCCTTGAAATGGCAATCTGTCATGTTCGTTCTAACATACAGGACTTCTAACACCTGACTCACCAAATTTTTAGCATATGCAGATTCTGGGCTTCGAAAACTTTTAAAAGAAACACTTAAATGTTCTTTTCCCCCTAGAATTCCTGAATTGAGGAAAGAGAATTCTCTAATAGGAATACCTCCTACTTAGTTAATTATATTATTCATAGGTACATGGAAGCAGTCTACAAATTAAGTACACTCCTTTTTTCAAAGACTTAAGATTAAAGGTCATAATCTAACTTGGCATTTCTGTAAAGACAGATTCTTTCTGTATTTACCATTACTTTTTGTTTTAAAAGAATCTTGATGTATGTATAATTTTCCTTTGTGTTCTATCTGCACTTTGCTTGAATGATGTTCAAAATTGTTCTTCTGGAAGGCATGGATAATAGGTAACAGAAGTACATTTTTTGCCTCCCTACATGGGCCAACATCTGGAAAAATTGTAATTTTACGAGGCTTCCATTTAATGGCTCTGTGAGCTCAGATTGTTACTATTATTCTCTCTTTGTCACATAGGTGAGCTCTATTTTACCATGATGGTTCCTCATGCTGCAAAAACTTTTAGAATTCACCTCCTGCCTAGTCCAGTAGACTTTTTTCAAGGCCCTTTGGTCTGGATCATTACTAAATATAACCACATACTGCTTTTTGTCTGCATAAAAAAAGATCCTCCAACACAAATCCCAAATCAAATAACTTTTTTACTCTTTTCTTTCCACAATTCCAAGTAGTCAAAAATTATTCTGTCACAATCTATAATCAGATTTTCCTGGAGCTCCACTCACATTTGAGAAATATGTTTATTTTCATGAGTTTCCCTAACTTATTTTTTTTAAGCTTTTCTCAGATTTCTCTCAATTTCTTTTGGTGCTTTTATGTTTAGTTCTCCTTTTTCAGCTTAGCAACTTGATTTTGGAAATACTGATGCAAATGCTTACTTCATTATTGTAAATAGTCTCAATGACTTCACTCAAACTCTTAAAGTTAAATGTGTTCAGGCCTGTAGGATTTTCAGGATTAATGGTACCTTCATAAATATTTCTTTTCAAAGGGAGTGAGTACAGGGTGATATTCTTTGCTTAAGAAAAATAAGTTTAATTTATGTTAATATTTGTAGCCCTGCAGAGAAGACATCACAGCTTGGAAGATATTTATTACAGAAAGCAAAATTGAAATTCTAAAGGATCATTTTGTAACTGTGGGGCAATCAGGGAAAATCATAGGAATTAAAAAATTCATTTGAAAAATAGTGGAAAACTTGTTGCATGAATTGCTACTAAACTATCCACATCATAGCAAACCTATATGTAGGTTCGAGCACTCATCAAATAATTTTAGTAAGCTAAAATCACAAGGACAATGCTATTAAATTCTTGTGCAACAAATAAAGCTAAAAGATGAGGATTATTCCGACCTCTCTCATATGTGTCTTACTGCTAGCCCAGCTCAAAACCATTCCAGACAATCACTGTCTAATCGTAGCATACCTTCAATTTTTCAGAGGTGAAAGAGTTGCACAGGGTATAGTTGGACCAAGTTCGGTTGCTCTCAGGATGGCGGAACCAGTTTCCAGTTTCATCACAGTATTTTGAAGCCCTCTCTGATTATAAATGACAATAATAGTTATTTTAGCATACGTACATTACAAAAGAATTTCTATGATTGGAAATAAAAAGCCTGTGTAACAAAATCCAAAGGGTTTTCAACTTGTGCAATTAATAAAGATTTGTCTGCTGCTTTTTTTCTTTTTCTCAGAGACTTCTCTGAGGGTATGCTTGTCATTTATCTGTCTCTTGTCTTGAATGAATGCAGTAAAGTATATATACACCCAGCCTTCACCCAGATGCAATGATTTATGTGACAATAATTCATTTGAAAAGGCTGTTGAAAGCTGTTTATGGCAGAGAAAGTAATGTTAGGCCCTGATGGAAGTGTGCACAGCCAGGCAAACACAGTGGTTTCTGCATATCTTTAGTTCTCATCCCAACCTGCAATATTGATGTTGGAAAATGAATGTGCCCACTGGCTAGCATGCAAATCTAACTTTTTGTTTTCAAACCTGACACTCACTAGGACATGTTGTTATCCATACACAGACACTAACAGACTGAATCTTGAAGCAGGGTTTCAGGTATCAAGGGAAATAATTAGTTAAAAATATTGTGTAGAGAAAAGCAGTGTATAAATCAGAGCCTGAGTGCTGGAGACGGGGATAGCCCCAACCCTGTGCTTATGCGGAGGGGTGGAAGAGTCCTGCCCACCCCCCGTGCCAGCTAAATCCTGCCAGGGGTGAGTGGGACCACTGTTCGTTTTCCTCTGAGGCTGAAAAACACGAAGGCACTGGGAGAAGCAGCCTCACAAGCGTTTTGGCACAGGTCCCAGGTGTCCAGCTGAATTTAAAATGGCTGCACAGTTCTCTGTTTAAATAATCTGACGTGCGTTTGAACCTTCCACGTGTGCCTCTGGTGCTGGTTCCCGTGCTGCAGGTGGCTCTGGCATCCTTTCTGAAAGCCCTGCCATACAGATCACTCTCCAGGCTTGTGCTCCTTCACGCACATCCTTTTACTGTGGCAGGGGGACAGTTGGGGCTTCAGCACCATACAGCTCTGAGGGGCACCTGGAGCCGCAGATGTGTGCTGTGCCACAGTCCTCCTAGCCACGCTCACATTTCTGCCTGGGAAACCCTGGATGCTGCAGAGCAGGCAGTCACTCCTAATCACCTGCCAAGTTTTGGACTAGTTCCTTTGGCTTTCCCTCAAGCATTAGCCACGTGGGAGTCACTGGAAAGTTTGCCCAAGTAAGAAAGGCAGGATAAGATCAGAAACTTACATTTTTGATTTTTTTTTAGGTAGTGACACAGCTGATTGTTTATGAAAAACACAGTATTTCAAGTCTGACTTTTTAGATAGTCTAAAAAGTCTAGTTTGACTTCTCTTTGCCTATTATAGCTTTATAATTTTATTAGATTTATCTATATACTATCCGATTTCCAGTTAATACCCTTTTACAGAGCCGATTACTATTTGAACATGCACATCTTCACTTTTTGTGTTCCACATTTGCATTTATTTTTCTTAAGCAGCTCTCATGATTAATAATTCTATTAATTTGGGAGATTCCTATTCCCTCCATATACCCTAAGGAAAGAAACTCATCATACTGGCAAGATAAGGATTCTACAGATTGAGCTATCTTTCCCTGACTAAAAATAGACACTTTATATAGTGTCATTGCATAAAAATAACCCAACAGGACAATCCTCCACAGCATACTTTTGAAATTATTGTGAGTTTCAAACCATTGTGTTGGAGGACGTGCTGAAAATCAATACATGTATCAACAACACCAAGAGGAACAGTACACGTTATCTCAGCCTTCCATCGCTTCAGCTTGGAGATAATCTCAGACTGCCTGTGTAGCAATGTTCCTGTTGTACTTGTTGCCAGATATCATCTAAAGCTGGAAAAAGTTTTCAGTCATAGATAAAAGATTAATGGTTACACTACCACGGAACACAGTGTACAAACATCATAGTTACTGTCATGCACTCTGCAAAATCCATGGCTTTTGTTAATATGCTCTAGAATATAACGGTAACATCATCTATCATCTCTGTATTTTAGTGCCTACATAGGCACTCTGCTGAAGTTTAATGTGGCCTCTGTAAGTTAGAGACAAACCTGTTGCCTCATACTTTTCCCTGAAGCCAGACAAACACAACAGATCCTAGTCTGGAAGCAGCCACAGCCCACAGATTTCTTGCTGTGATGGTGTCAGAGTATGGAACTGTGGGATAAGCCTCCCTGCTGTCCATCCCAGTGATTCAAACAGGTCAAACATCTCTTCTAAATCTATGATTTTATACAGAAATAAAGCTGTGAGTCTGTAACCCAAGCACAGTTCTACTGCAATTAATTCTACAGTGGTCCAGTAGCAGGTATGGGATTATGATCCTGGGCACATGTTGGTTTTTATGCTAACCAGAAGAATCTAGTAAGCTCTGAAGGAATACACAAGTGTATAAGGATAGGTAAGGCAATACTGGCACGGCAAAATGGAAGTCTGTGGGTTTTTTATTCACATACTGTGTAAAACCTGATTTCTTAGGCTCTGTCTGTACCCTGTCAGCTTGGATAGGGCACCACTTGAGCATCACATTATACAAAGTAGAGGAAGAGTGACATTGCATGGGATTCATCTCACCTGACTTTAGCACCCTTAAAGTTATGCAATTCATAGGCAGTTGTGCAGGCTCTCTGTAGTTAGCTTATAAAGACAGACACTTCAAGAGCTGTCTGGGAAAAATGGATGAAAGAAATCTCATCCACAAGGGAGTAGTGAAGTGTGCAAAAAAATTCACCATCAGTAATAGTTTTGCATGTGGTACTGTTTGTGTTACCAATAGTGCTCTTACCATATTTTCATAAAAACAACTCAAGTCATTTATATGTAACAAATATCTTAACTCAGTAACTCTGGATAAGCATGACAACTCGATCAGTCAGTTTTTTTACAATTAGACCAACTCTATAGCTAGCACAGGTTAAAAGAGTCAACAGAAAGAAAGTTTTCCTCTGTTGCAGTGCATGCTCAGCACATACCAGACACTGGATTCTTTGCCATTGTTTGGACAGACCTGTATGTGTAGTGCTTAGTTTTGCAGATGAGGGAATTGCTGATGTAGCACATCTGATTTACTTACACCCTCAGTAAAATATTTTTGAAGACATTTTTTCAAACACTTCCAATATAATGCAATGGACATCCTAGAAATCTTCAATTCTAGTGTGCTAATAAGTGAAGAATTGTCACTATCATCAGAATACCTCAGTCAGCAGAACTGGAATCTGTATTTGGGAGATAAAATTGATTTTTAAAATACAGCTGTTGTGCTTGCTAAGAAGTAGGACAGAAATACACAGAACAGTAGGAGGAAAAGAACAAGTTGGACAAAATGTTCAGATTTGCTTTATTTATCACTGTCTAAATGATGATCACTTTAAGACACAAAAATGGACCAACAAATCCAGAGGTGGGTTTCTTTGCCAGGCTCAGGAAATTTGCATTTTGTGGCAGCAAGAGCAGGGATCTCCCAAGCCCAGCTGTCTGTACGCTGCTCAGGGTGCTCCAGCAGGTCCCCAGGCCCACTGAGATGCTGCTCCTTGCCTGCAGCCCAGGCACATCACCCTGCCAAGGCACAGTGCTGGGTCGAAGGAGCACATGATGGACTGGGTACTCAAGAGGGGACACCATGGTTGGGGGGGTGAATTAGGGGATGCCTGAGGAAGTGGGCTCCCTGCCCGCCAGAAGCCAGGGGGGTAGAAGGAGCTGCACCTGCTGCTGCAACCCAGAAGGTCTCTCTCTCTCTCTCTCTCTCTCTCTCTCTCTCTCTCTCTCTCTCTCTCTTTGGTTTGTGGAAGGCTATGATTTCTCATCTGCAATGACTGCTCTTGTCAGTTTGGCAACCTACTCAGCTTTGTGCATTTTACCAGCTGTGACAAGGGTGAGCCTGTGTCCCTCAAATCCAGTCCCTGCTGATCACAGGCATCACAGCTGGTAAATCCAAAAGGGTCTGCAAAGAGCTACTCAATCTGCTCCCCCTTCTTCTGCACGGAGCATTTATCCTTATTTCTCTAAAGGTATTTTGTAAGAAAGAAAAAGCAATTCAGAGACAGCAGTATGGCACAAGAAGAGAGGTGCAGAGGACACAAATATTGCCGTGCCTCTCCCCCCTCAGCTGCTGTGATCCACACTCCAGAGTAAGGGGACCTCAATCCCTCTAGTCAGTGTCAGAGCAGGAAGGCAAGGCTGTACTTCCATGTTTCTCAGTTGTGAAAGTTAACAACACATTAATCATTATCCGAGGTAATTGCTTATGGATACATATGGATCTGTTTCCAAACTGCACTTCTAGAAACTTTGCTCTTGGAGCCACATGAATAGTTCTAAGTAATTGCTTTACTAAATGGAACCAAAGACAGAAATGCAACGAAGTGAAGAACTGAGTAGAGCTTTACTAAATACTGCCTTGGATCACAAAGTTGTGCAGGGCTTGCTCCCTGCTGGGGTGGTACTAATCTTAACCACTACTCTTTGCCAAAGAGGAAAGGGAAAGAAAATGAAACTAAAAGGTACGACTGTCAGTGCTCAACTTGCACGTTCAGCTCCACTGCTATATGTGACTGCACCAAATTAATCCTGACCAAACGCACCATGCAGGGAGTGAGGTGGGTAATATAACACTCCCCTGTCACAAACCCAGCAGCCTGTGCACAGCACAGGGCAATGCTCTGCTCCTCCTGCTGCCCCCAGTAAATCTGCCTTGCTAGAAGGCTGTTACAGCCACAATATATTTTCCTTTTTTTATTAGCAAGAACATTACCAGCATGAATTACATACTACAGTCCTATCAAATTCAATTCCTAGCAATTTCAGTGTGACCTGGAACAAAGGGATTACACCAAAGATTAATATGGATAAAATATGAATATAAAATACAAATCAAGAGAAACTGTGCATGTTGTCTGAATAGGGGAGTATAAAACTCAGCCCTGTTCAGAGCTTCACAGTCAGGAGTGGATGAGACAATGAATCTCCTGCTGTTACTGAAGTTAAAGCAGTAGGTCTCAGTATGTTTTCCAGACAAATTGATTTTGTTTTATGCATTATCACATTATGTGTGTGATGGTCATTGTGAGAAAGAGATTGCTACAAGAAGCAACAGTTGTTTATTGAAAAGGACAAAGTTGTCACAGCTTGTAAAGAGGTGTTTCTGTTTGTCTGGTAGCTTTAAGATACTAATTTCCTTTCACAGGATAGAGCTTCCTCAGGTGGGGAAAGAAGTGTGGGAAGCCCTAGCTAACTGAACAGACTAGATTATCACAGTGTTCCTTCTTTGAGAACACAGATTCCTATCTCGTAAGAACTGATGCAAATTCAGTGAAATAAGTGGGACTACATCTAGTAGTTAGTTGTGAAGCTGCCAGACACAAAATGAATGGAGCATTTAGCATGTTCTCCATCATTTTCCTTCTGGGTCCTTTTCTCCGGAATATGATTTGTCATTATTTACTTTCTAACATACTCTAGCAATTTGTTCTTGGCATTGATGCTGAATGTTGTTGGGGGTTCAGATATAGAGAACTGGTATACAGCACCCACAGGTGCAGATGGGAGGAGGATCCGACCTTATGCTGACAGATTATGTTTCACTTTTTCAGTTACAAATGAAGTAAGTATCAAAGCACAAAAAGAAAGCTGAATGATATCATTTTATTCCAGGACTCAAAGCTATACATGGCCTTAAATGAAAGTAGTTTAGCCATCAGCGAGCTGATACACAGCGGTTCTGCAGATCTCAGTGCAGCCCAAAGAAGCACAGCATGGAATCCTTGTTTCAGAAGTCCATGGAGTTACTTGCATGACTAAAATGCATGCTGAGGTGGTTTGATATCATGGAGACTTAATGGGAAGGAAATCTGACAGGCACTGCAGTTTTCATCTTGTAAAATAGTTTTTCTTTCGGATTAATTTTCTGTTTCTCAGCAGAAAATCTGGCTTTATTTTGTTTAACAGGCATAATTTACCAAAGGAAATAATGACTTCTGACACAAAACCTGACAGACTTCTCAGGACAGCTGAACCTGTGCTTTTGACCACCTGTAAGTGGCAGCCACTTCCATTAGCAGTTGAAAGACTTCTAGTCACCCCCATGACTTCTTGTCTCCCTCCTCCTTTATTAAGTCCCCGTGTGACAATCAGCCACGTGTAAAGCAAAAGCTGACTACCCACTGGTTTGATGCTGCAGCAGTAATATGTGTTGGGTTGCTCAACAGTTACTCCAGAAAAGTGGCTCTGGCTCAACCAGGAGCTGCTGAGTTGCTGTCAAGCCAGGGAAACAGTGTTGACTGACTGGGATGAAGGCAAAGAGGTTGACAGAGGTGCTGACAAAGGGAAGCAAGACATGCCAGGGGAAAATACTGAGTCCAGAAGACCAAAGGTATTGTTGCTAAACAGGACAGGAGAGAGAAAAGTAGGAAATTAAATACTGGAGGAGGCTTTTCCTCCTATGGTTGTGTACAGAGAACAGGAGTACTAAAAAATTCTCAAATCTGTTTAAAGCATGACAAAAAGAGTAACTGCAGTACACACACACTTTGCGCCAGGCTATGCAGCATGCATCTGTACATTAAGGAGTGATCTGCAAACAGCCTTATGAGCCACAGACTTTGGCGTTTATAAGCCTTAATAAGTGGAACAACGTGCTTCTTCATGGATAGCTTCAAGTGTTACTTAGCAGAGCAATCAGTTCAGAACAAGTCACTGGAGACATGTGGGCAAGTGGAAAAGCTGGGAATAGGTGGTTTGGAAGCAAGCAGAGGAGTGGCTCTGTAATCACTCCCATGCACTGAGGGATGAGGACCTCGAATTGTGGGAAGACTTTTGTGATCACAGCACTGCCCAACACCACCTTTTGCAGGTATCAGCTCAACAGCGCATGGAGTATACATAAACTAGGACTGTTAGTGCCACAGGTTGGTTTTTTTTCTAAAAAAAACCATGGGAGCAGAGCAAGTAGAAGCCTTGTAGTAAATTGTCCTATTATCATGAACAAAACGGGGGCTGAAGTGAAAGGTACAGACCCCATCCAAGAGGCACCTCTAACATGCATGTAGGAAAAGGCTACCTCAGGATCCAGAGCCTCAAGCTCTCTCCTGAATGTGGGTATTTCTATCTGGAAACTGAACCAAGTTTGGCCAATTCTTTTAAAATGCTCTTCTGGTATCTTTTGTGCAAATAGCCTAATGGTTGAAGCAGTTGCCCATGGAGAGGGAGACCTAGGTCAAAGGTACCCCTCCAGTTGAGGGTCTCAGCTTCTCAGCCTGTTTCCCCCCAGGTGCTCCAACTATGACACTGTACAGAAAAGACGTCAAGACTAAGTGTGTCAGAAAGCAAAAAAAGGTCACAAAAGACAAAACTTTGTGATTCAGTGCCCGTTGGGTGTCTCAGGGACGTAAACTGCTGTAAAGATTTGTGGGGTAGGACTCAGAGTATTCCCACAAGAGATGGACAGTCACAGTGCCACGTAAACTCACTTCCCGGGCACGCAAATCCTGCAATCCATTCTGTCCAATGCCTACTTCCACTGGAAAGCGGGAGGTTCCTCCAGCAAAGTTGAGATGCAGGTTTTAATCCTCTCATACCAGGGTTGACACTGGAAGTTTCCCACTTGCTGAGTGAATTCTCTAATCATGGATAGGTTGATTTATGAAGAACAGAAATATTGATCAATCTGGCTGCTACTGTAAATGGGATTCAGCAAAATGCATACTGGGTCTGATCCAACCTGAAAACTCCTCTATTTCTAAACAGGCAACAAGCTCAACAAAATGAACAGTTTTAGCTAATGGTACTGTATAATTAATTCACAGCTATGCAATAGTCTGTTTCCTTACTTTCCAGTTGGGCACATGCATTTTGGTTTAACCTTGTTGAAAATTTTCAGATTTATATACCCTCCTCCCCAAATGTTTACTTTCATAGTTTTTAACTGCAATTGGTGCACTATGTCTATGCTGGATTTAGCACACTGTGGCATCAAGCACCCCCTACAAGCAACATGTCCTGAGCGTGGAACACACAAGTGTGTCTTTCTTCAAACAATACTCTTTGTGGAGTTATACTTGTGTCTAATAGTTCCTATTATTTCTGTCCTAGATTTTTCTTTTCATTTGTCCTTTTAAATGTTCTTGAATTACTTCTCTTAGTCTGCATGGCTGCTAATATGTTTATGAATTCAATGAACAACTGAAACTTGGAGGCTGAAAGAACATTATTTCTGCTCATCTGCTTCCATAAAATGATATTTTCCAATAAAAACTGAACAAAGAACATGCTGATACAGATTTTATGCACATAAGCATTTTCTCTTCATTACTTAGAATTAGGTGCTTAAAATATTTTGATATTATAACTAGGTGGTTAATATATTCATAAACTAGGTTCCATAAATCCATGGTAATATTTACATAGATCCATATAAAATATTTTACACATGAAAACATGTAAATTTAAAAACCCCAAAGCTTGACCTATTTCAATTTCAGCCAAACTCTCTGAGATTTCACAATGTTGCAAAAAAGCCACTGGAAACATGCTTCCACTCAACGGCATGAATGTTCTGAAGACTTCCTTAGCGTAAGATGATAAAAAGAAATACTGTACCAGTTGGATCAAAGTCTGGAAAATAATCTGGACAATTCTGAGCAGTGATTCTTCCAGCAGGGGTGTCATCCCAGCACAACCAGCCATCCCACGTTCGGTTGCAGAACAAACCTGGACATTTAAGAGGAGTGCAGCAGTTAATGCAACACACAGTCACTTCTCAACCTGCTCTGTTACAGCCTCTCAGGGAATATTGCCATCTGCAGACTTGTTAGAAATAATCCTTGTTATTTCTACACTTTGAGTGGCATTCAGGTGCTACAAGGTACTTGTTTTTGCTGACCTGATGTTAGTGGTGTTCATTTTGCCGGAAAGTAATGTTTTAAAACTTGTTGAACCGAACTTTGAATGTAGGGTCTGATTGTATAAATTATTTTTGATCCTGCTTATGTCCTCAGCTGCAAGCGTGTACAGACACTAGTGGCACTCAAAGACCTTACAGACATCCGCTTTTCATTTCACTTTCTGCTGTTCAGCAGGACCAAAAATCAAGTCTTTGAAATGTAGATGTCAGAAGGGCTTTTACAGGGACGTCCCAGCTAAAAGCAACATTTGCAGAGACAGTTCCCTGTAGGGTTGTTGCATTGCTCCACACCAGAGATCGGTGACATAACTACAGATGCAGTGAGGCAGGTGCAAGACCTATCTGTAACAGGAGAATTCTGCCTGCTGATGGTTGTCTGCGTAGGCATGCTGTGATCCTGTCCTCATCATGCCTCTACTGGGAAGGTAGCACTGTGGAAGCTGTGTCCCCTACAAGGACTGTTCTGAGCCCCAGAAACAGCAGCCATGCTAGGGAGGCAGAACACAGCTCATTCTTGATTCCCACTACAGAGATGTTACATACATGGTCCACAGAAGACTGCTTGCTGTAACACAATTTTCTGGCTTACTGTGGATTTATTCAAGTAACACATTAACACACACCCCCACCCCCCCCACCCCCACCCCTGTATTTCTTAGTTATTTTCCATTTAAAATCAGTTTGTGTTTGGGAAAATATATCTGTCATCATGACCATAGGTTAAAGGGAAATACAGCGAGAAGATACATCTTGCCTTTTTTTTGCTCTGGTCCAAAGGGAGTTTCAGAATTACTGCTATGACCATGTAGGTTGTTTTTGAAAGAATCATGTGGAAGGCACCTAATAACCATTGAAAGTTAATAAAATATGAGCAGCTAATTGCTTCTGGTGTTTTTGAAAATATTCACAGTTAAGCCTTCTTACTGAAGCAAGAAAGCTGTAAAAAGACATCTGAATTGTTCAAATTTGCACCCATAACTGGTTTTAAGTCAAAATAGTTGTGGATTAAAAATTGAAAGCATAAACCATTCCAAATTATTTTTTCCCAATTAGATGCCTAGCAAAAAAGATATTTTAATGAACACATTTTCTTAATTAGCCAAGATTTTATGCCCTTCTATTTTTCCATTGTCAAGTTAAATGTGCTAACGCTACTTGTTCACATAATTCATTAATTAATCACTGTATCAGCAGTTTGTTATCTTCAGGCATTCCCATGTTTTCTAGCTTTGAGATGTATCTGAAAGACTTTTAGGAATAGTTTTGTAATACCAAAGAAAAAGAAGAGTAGAAGATATTTGCAACTTGAGCTTGTATCTGAAATACACTGCAGAATGGGGTTGGTAGGAATTTCTACCTTTAAATCCTTTGCCTTGCCTGATTAAAAAAAAAATAATAATCACTGATGTTGATCTATACATTGTGGAATGTGTCTTTCAAGGTAAGTAACAGGATATATATGCACACATTCATAAATATCTATATATACACATATATATAGATATAGACATGCATACATATATATGATTTTTTAAGTGATGTAGGAAATAAAATGATGTAAGTAATAAAACAGAAAAGAAAGATTTGAACACCATATTGCCATATCACCGGCTAAAAAGACTACATTTTTGGATGGACGGGGAGCGTGGGAGTGCTGCGCTGTCCTGGAGGGATGGTCAGGTATTCCCATGTGCCTGAGCTCCTCATTTTGTTATTTCTTTGATATTAAAGGTCATCAATTCTACTTTGAAATGGGCAAGATAACTGTGTGTTCACGGTTCATTACTTCGGCTCTGCTGACACATGCTGCCACAGCTCACCTGTATTATATCATCTATCTGGCTCCTGAGCATGAGATACTATGCAGTTCTCTGCAGTTCACTGCCATCAGCTTTGAGCCCCAGGATTATGAAGGATTTAAACTACCTTTGCACCAGTCTACAAATATGCTACATCAGGGACTGCAGAGAAACCAGCGAAAAATTAGACACATCTTGGCTGGCTCTGTAAAGTCGTAGCAGACACTGGGCTTTCCTGGGAACTCCAGTGTTAGACTCCACTACTGTTTATGCTGTTTATCCCAGTATACCCCTTCAGCTCATATGTTGGGCTTTTCCTCTCACGAGTCACCCCTACAGTTGTCCTTTGTATTAAGGGAATTTCACACCTCATCCCATCCTCCCTTTCAAATTTGCATCCAAGAGACTTAGATCCTTGTTCCCTTCCAACCCTTTATGAAGCGTAAATGTTGGAGGGCTGGTGAGAATCCTGTAATTCAGTTGAAAATGCAACTTCAGTAGTGTTGGCATCATTCCTCACTCATTATCTTCATTCTGGGTTACAAATTAATTAAGTGCATGTTGCTATGGTCATAACAATCCCCAATGGCATCACTTAAATCTAGCTGCCAGTCAAAGGAACACAGGAACTGCTGTGCTGTCTGACGGCTGCGGGTCTGACACTGCTGCCCTCCTGGGCTAATGCTGCCCTTGAGAACGCTGCCAGGAATTCATATGTCATGGGACACATGAATTCCCAGCTCATGCTGCGAAAACACTTCAGCCCTTTGCAACTAATCACACAAGCAAGGTGCAAAAGAAAGGTGAGTACAGAGGAACTATCAATGGATGAAAACATTACATATTTATAAAGCTGGACACTAAAAGAGTAATCTGAGCAGACAGCAAGTTATTTCCCCCTCAAGCCCAGCAACTAAAGGCTTGTTTATGTCTGAAACACAATGCTTTCTATTTCGTAACCCTGTTTAAATACTTGTGGGTTTTCCTCATTACTGGCCTGAATGAAAACCTATTTGAAGCAATGGGAATATTTTTATTCATTCCAAAACATTTTGCATCAAGACCTGAGTATCTTAACAACTAATTATTCTTTGAGTCTTACAGGCCCCCGTAAAATCTTTGTCTTTATTCTTGCATTACAAAAAATCCCACATTATCACCACCTCATCTATTAGGTTGGGTTTTTTTAATCGTGTTTTTTTAATATCTTTTCTCTTTAAACTGTGTCCTCAGTATCTCTATTCTTTACTTGCATAAATCCCCACAATGTCTCTATTATTTTTCTGTAGACTCCTCATAACTTCTTCCATATTTTCTGTGGGAAAAAGTGACCAGAATGCTCTGTCCCAACCAGAAATGGTGCTTCATTTATACTGTGCCATTGTAGTACCACTATTATTTGTCATTTCTCTTTCTGTTAATCTTAGTATGTGCCTCATATTTGATAAAGATGGGTCCTCAGTGCTTTATAAATCTCTTTTTGCTAGTGTTACTGCTGAATATGGAATACCTGGCACATCTGTGTTGGTACAGAGCATGGCATCTATCAGTCAATACAAAAATGACAGAAAAACGAAACAGTGAGCAAAGCAAACAGAATGACATTTCTATTCAAGAGAACACTGTTGACAATTGGTTCTTTGTGTGAGCTTGCTGAAAGGTTCTGGACAATGTCATTCCATAAGCAAGAACAAGAGACATTCAAGCAGCAAAGCACTGAGCCAGACATGTAGGTGACAGGGGTACCGTCTGCATGGGCGGGAAGAGAGGTTCATTCCCTGGGCTTGTTCCAGGCTTTTTTCTTTCTCAGCACTTAGGAGGATGTTGAGTTAGTGGGAATTTGACTACTGCTTACAGGAAAGAAACTGCACCCCAAGGAAGACTGTGTAGAAGAAAATGTTTATAGTGATAAAAGCAAGCATGGTAATAGACAAGCAGATTTTTTAAAAAGCTTTTTTACCTTTTTTTCTATATGGAGGAGCTCTGTTCATCCTCTCATAGCATTTGAACTGTGAATCTATTATCTTCTGTCGTATGACTGAATTTTCAGTTACTACAGGCTCTAATGTAGGATCAGTATAATTTACAGTAGAAGAAAGACTTGGAACCATTCTCTGTACAGAAATGAAAAACTGTTAGTATAAGTGAATAAACTAGGGGGATAAAATAAAAAGTGAGGATCAGAAACCTCTATTATGTATGCTTCAAAGGCCTTTTACTTGCAAATGTGTCTAGCATTATGACACGCCTTCTACTGCTTGCAAAGTAAATGCTGTATTTTTACTACTTCACATCACTATAAACTCAGGATTTAAACTAAGCCCTTTTTCTTGGCAAAACAGAGGACCATTAGCTACTTGATAAAGTTTTCAAAATTTTTTAATTTATCTTAGCTATCTGCAAAAGAATTTTTATCTGCCCAAGGTTACACCCATTTTATTTCTGCCCACTCATGCTGATTTCTCTTCAGGCTGCCCAGACAAAGTATCTCAGTGCCACAGATTATTCCATGTTTTATTTCACCTGATTTGAGCTCCTTCAACTGTTAAGGTCATAGAAACACAGGCTAGAGAGTTTAAACTTCACTACCTGGATTTAGCTCCTAGTTAAGCAAAGTGTCCCTACATTTAAGAGTCTGAATAGAAAGGTTTTCTTTGAGCAAATGGCATCTTCTGACTTCCACTCCCAGCTGCCTGCAGGGCAAAGGGAAGGGTGGTTGCCTCTGGAAGGCAAAAATCTCAGGTAGAAAGGTCAGCTCTCCTTTTTTTCCCTCCCTCCCTCCCTCCCTCTGCTGCACAGCCCAGGCCTGTGAGCCAGGGTGGAAATGAAGTGTGGAGCTTTAGTTAATTCTCTTCTGCCTTAATCCTGTATCATCAGGTCACTTCTCCGTGTGAAGGTGATCGGAAAGGATTAGTTCCTCTGCCTCCCCAAGAAAAAGCAATGCTGCTGTGGTACTTCCCTTGACGACCCTCTATTTTTCCCTGTACTAAACCATGCTAAAGTCATCACAAAAACATACAGGGTCATTTACAGGTTGCTTCAAAATTTAGGACTCTTATAAACACACAAACTTGATGGTTTTAGCAGCAAATACTACTAAACAGATCTTGAAGCAAGTGTTTGTAGTAGTTTGAACTGAAAACATGACAGGTTTGAAATTTCAAATAGCTTAGTTCTTACATTTTTGTTTCCTCTTTTTTTATCGTGTATCACAAGTAGTTGTATCTCATTAATACATTTTTTTTTTCCCATTTGCACAATTAAAACACCTTGGTAAAATACACAGCAAAACCACAGTATGTTGGACTTATTTAAAAAAAAAAGCCATTGCTCTATCCTGATATTTCTGTGCCAAACCATCTCAGTTTAATCTTTTTATACTCTTACACATAATCAATTATTTTTTCTTAATCTAATCTCTTTTGATAAAAACATTTTAATTTTCAACTGCACACAGCTACTATCTGAAGACTGGAGGACAGTGAAGGCAGTTGAAATAAAATGGGAAGAATAATAAGAAAGATATTTTCTGGCAGAAACAATTTTATATAAATTTTATGTGTATGTATACACACACACACACACACACACGCACAAAGCTATACTTAGACAGTGAAGCCATTTGGAACATTTCATCTAGCCATCCAAGTGAAAAATTAAGCATCTAGAAAGGCAGAACAAGAAATACGAATGAAAATCAAACATCACAGATCCCTCACTTATGAAAAGAAAAAAGGGAGTAGATGGAGTCCATGAGGATCATTTAGAAACCAGCCAAGCAATATCCTAAATCCAGTATGTAGTGTAGAAAAATGCAGATGATGTTCTTCAGACAACCTCAGGTCCCTCTTAGCCCTTCATGTATCGCCACAGGCTTCGGTACTTCTCTGAAGTGATTCATACACCATGCTTATTTTTTTCATTCTTATTTTGAACAATAGTTCCAATCTGTTTGCATTCAGAAGAGGAATAACAGTATCATCAATGAAAGATAGGGTGAATTCCATTGCATCGCCTCTCTTCTCGACAATTCCTCTGTTATTCTGGGTCAGTCTGAGAACACACGCACATTTTGAAACCATAACCATCTGATTATGCTTAGAAAACAACACCAATTTTCCCTGCCCTGGAACAATGCTTTTATTTTAGTTTTGTTTTCTTCTAGAAAGGAGATGATCTGTTCTTCACATCTGTTTGACTAAACATATCAAAATCATTTCACACTGACAGAGACCAGAAAGACTGGTGTTGCTGGCCATAAATCGTGTTACAGTTTCATTTGCTTTATGTGTACAGAATAAAGCACAACACAGATATGACAAATGGCAAGTGCCAGCTACACAGATAGAAACTGTAGAAATTGTTCAATGAACACCTTTCCCAGATTCTAACTTCTTTTGGAGCCTCTTTTACACACCATTATTAAAAGGACAGACCATTTCCAGAAGATTGCATAGTACAGAAACATAAACTGAAATAAAAAATAAGGTATGCTGTCAGAAAATTAATGGTTTATTTACATCTTTTAACTGGTGAAGATGTAAGAGTTTGTAACTAGGGATGATGATTTTGGGGGTTAAGATACAATTCAGAGATCAAAGACACCTTATTCTTAAAAGTCAGTTTCATAACTTGCTGCGTGTAAGGGACACAGCTGTGTGTAATCCAGCTCCTGAAGAGGTCAGCTCTTGTTGGGTACAGGTTAATGGGAATATTTTAATACTTGGAGACAGAGAGTACCTGGGGTGGTGGACAGGATAAATGTCTTGGATTGTTTAATTAAAGGGGTCAAGGAGGAATACCCATTCTACTGCCTCTGCACAAGGAAATCATGGCCCATCTGAAATTGCTGTCAAAATTTCGCTTGCCCACATTTGGGCCAGGAATTCACAAAGAGGGATTAAAAATACGGATGAGACTGCATCGCTAAGGCTCAGTGGAAATTACTTCATCAGTAGAAATCACTTAATGGCCTGTAGTAAATCTAAAGCAAGTTTGGATAAAAACTGGAATAATAATATTAAATTATAGCTGTCTCTTAAATTATCTAGCTTTTTTTCTTTTTACCAGACACAAAGACCCAGATTTTCAAAGTTGCACAAAAAATCTTTCTGGGCATTTTTGATTTAATTGAATAGCTTGTGTGTGAAATCAAATTAAGGGGTTATACATAGGTGTGTTACTGGTATTGTTAATCTGTGATATGCCCATTAAATGTACTCTTCCCTTTGATTGCTATTACTCACTTCTGTTTGCCTAGATTTGAAAAGCTGACCCTAGAAGTTTGACCAATATTTTCTTCTACCTTAAAATCAGATGACCATTTCATCAGACTAATGAAAAATTAATTGGTGGATTGCTGGAGGTTGAGCAGTCCATCTCTGTTTGCAATGCTGGTGCTTTCTACTGCATGCAGGAGAATCAAACATCCACCACCACTCCAGGACTCGAGCCTAAAGCCTGGCCTCCCTGAAGTCAGCCAGTGGACTGATGACCCAGCCTTATATTCTTGGGGCTCAGTCAGACAAAAATCTTGATAAAGTTTGTCATGTCAGATATTATTACTCCTTTTAGTCTTCTTGCGCTTCTTACTGTAGGGGTCAAGAAAGGGCAAACAGGGCTGAAAGAAATCTCTGGGTCATTATTCTCTTATCAGAGTAGCAGGAGCTTGGGAGTGGCTACATGGCAGGGAAAGCGTGTGTCTGTGTCTGTGTGTGTGCTCTCATGCAATTAATGATTAGGAATCATCTCTGCTACTACATTTTAATTACTATATCTAGGTATTTTAGGAATTAAGTTTTACAACACAAATTTGCACCATAAAAAAATGCCAAGATGAAATAATTTTCACCTGGTTACTATCGACAGTACTGAACACATTTTGAATGTTCAGAGTCCACTACTGCACATTAAAAACCCTTCCCATCCATCCATCCATCCGTCCGTTATTTCAGATGGAAATATAAATGATGTTGATACAATAAAGGAATGCCTCATTCATTTATAAATATTCTTTATTAAAGAGAAAGAAATAATTCACAACTTAATAATCAGGATGTGTTCATAGCCTGAAAATGACTGGTATGATTTCTTCAGAAGAAAACTGTTTAAATGATGTCCCATGCAGCAGTTTAGCAGCCGTACATATGATGTCACTCCTAAAAGTCCAAGTAAATGACGTCATACATACGACCACCAAGCCACCACGTGACAAATGACTGTTATAAGAAAATGAAATATCATTACAAAGTGAAAAAACAGGCTGTTGGGAATGCTGAAGTTCACTTTATACCTAGAATTAATAAAGGAATCTAGAGAAAGCAATTTGGCTTCATTATTAAACTACATTGAAATGAACAAATAGTGTCCGGGTTTCTGTAAGACAGACACCTGCTATTAACTCGTGCAAGACTGTGCCCATTTCTGCAAGACAGAGGCCAGATAAGGCAAGCATAAATTTCCTTCTTTTTTTTTTCCACAAAACATTGGACATGATGAACAAGCATCCCCAAATATTTTTCTTCCACCAGCAAGGAGCTTGAAGTACACTAACTGTTCACTATACATGATATTTAGGAAAAGAAGGTATTTGCAGCTTTTTTTGCTTTTGTTTTTTCCCTCCTTCCACTAAATACAGTAATTTTGCAACATTTATTATCGAGCTCAATAAAAATATATTTCAAATTCTGGATGCTCTAAGTGTTTGTTATTGATTTCGATAGCTCAAACATTCATTTGGTACAAATCTTTTAAAACTGCTGTGTGTAATCACCACTTTGTGGGTCACTAAACTCCTGTCCTTCAATACATCGTATCTTTGAGTGAGAGCTCAGCATGATTTAGACTGGTTGCAGAGCCCCTCTCATACTTTGATTATGTTTGAACTACTTTTCACAGCTGCTAGTGTTAGCACAGGGAAGAAAACGACTGATGCCTTAGGAAGGTCATTAGTGCATGGTACTCAGTGAACATAATAATTTCTTATTCATCACAAATGCGCTAGGAAACAGCAGACAATTTCTTTGGGGAAATACCTCAGCATGACATGTTTTACTTAGCCACTGAATGTTAACATTTTCCCATAATCCGTTGCTGTTAAGCAGGATGGAAATCACAGTAAGATCCCATGTGACTTAAACTGCAGATTTTGGCAGCTGTTTAAACAAGCACAAGATTATCAGCCACAGTAGGTGAAGACAAGGCACTTGTAATGAAAACCAACTCATGAATCTTACAGTTCTTTTCCACTGCAGCAGGATTTGCTCACAGAAGGAAGCTTTACTCCCAGAGTAACCTGATGCAAACTGCGGGCTTTAAAGGAAGACTGCAGACTACTTCATGGGTTTTTGCTTGCAGCTCCCATTAACATCTTGTGAGAGACCTCTTTAGGGCAATCAGATGCACAGCAACATTCTTGGTTTTTAAAAAGCAAAGGCGGAGACAAAAAGTCCTGATCACTCACGAGACTGGGTGAACAGAATAGAACACCGCATTCCTCTCCCTCTTGGGAAATCGTGAGCAGTTCGAGTCTCAAATTCTCACACTAATTCTCACTGCCTTATATCAGCAGCTTGTTTTCCTGAGTTCTTGTGCGAGAAGGGCTCCAGAACTTGCAAGTCCACTTGCTTACAGATTGAAGCAACCCATAGTTACAAAGGGAAATGCACACTACAGACCAACAGCTTTCAAAGCCATGGTCTCAGGTAATGAGACCCAGGGGGATCTCATCATCCAAGGATGGGAAGCCCCTGGGCTTCCAGTGATACCAGAGAGCAAGCAAGGCTCTGATGAAGCATGCCAAAGGAGGATGTGATAGATCTTCAGCAGCTCTTCTGGACCATCAAAGGGTGGGACCTGCTCTGGACCAGATGATGGAAGAGCTGCTGTCTGAGCAGGAAAAGGCTTGTGCTTACAGTATCCACACGAGCATGGGTTTTAGAGACTCATGGTGAGAACCACTGACTGGGCAGGTGGCAGGAGCCCGGGGGCACATGACCACACTGCCCCACCAGTGCATATTACATTCCCAGCTGCAAGGATGAAATGGGTACACAGTGAGCGGTGCCCTCATCATAGTGGCAACCATTTTACTAAGTGGCTTCTGGAGACTTGCACCTACCCCAACTGTGTTCCAAAACACACCAGTTTGTGCAGTTACCGACAATCACATTTAGGCTTTCACATAGTTAATTTTCCATGTTTTGTGAATGGGAATTATTCACAGGCCCTTCAGGAGCTGACACAATGTACCAGACTGGGTATAGATTAGTGACTGAAGCTTGGTAACAATTTGACAGATTTGAACTTAACAAACTTGTACAATTTGTTTTTTACTCAACATTAATTTATTTTAAAATACAATCTCGGTCTAATGGACCTAATTGAATGATAGTGTGGTCTTCAGCTGGACCATCCATTTTGTCCTTTCCGTCCACTTTGTGGTTTGTCGGGACAACAACTTTGTAATATGAGAGAACTACTCCAACAATTCTCATTTACAGGATAAGACCAAACTACCATTTGTTAGCACTAGATGACAATTCTTACTTGATAAAAATCAAGCAGAGAACAGAACTGTCTTTTCTCAACGTCCTGCAAAATTGATCGGTCACACAGGAAAGAGACCCAAACTTGTTTCCTCCTCCTCATTCTCTGCAGTTCGATGCCCCTGGACACACCGTGACGATGTTCCATCTTTCTTGTGGAAAGAAATGGGCACTGAGGAGATGAACTAATTGCTCCAGTACACAGGGGCTCATGTACTTGAGGAAACAGATCTCAGTTACATTCTGTGGCTCTCAGTAATTACCAAAAACTAGAGAGCATCAGGAATAAAGTGAACTAAAAAATAATGAACAATTAAATTTATTAGAATTCACTTTGAATTGTAGAGGACTATCTGGTGATGCATTATTATGCATTCAAAAGCAAGAGAAGCCATCAAAGAAGACAATAAGGAGTTAATTTTATTTCTAAATAAGGTTTTGGAACAATTGGTGCTTTAGTTTTTGTTTGGCAAAGGTGAGTTATTATGGACCTGTACACAGAAAAGTGCTATTCATTCTATGCAAAAAATGACATATGTAAGAGAGATGGTTTCTATCGGAAGGTACCAAAACTTCTTGGTGACAAGTCTAAAGGAGACTGTGGGGAGAGGGTGTCTATGGACGCCATGTAACTATGGTCTATGATAAAACATGCAAGGAGATATGGGATGAATCTGAGGAAGTCTGCAAAGCACTGAGACTGTATACAGAGCAGAGAGTGCTCCAACACTGAGTGTGTTAGGGAATCACAGCTACACAAAGAAAAGATTTCAAGTAAAAAGCATGTCCTTCTCAATACTAGTGACCACTGCAGGGGGATTGGCTCCTACAGTGTGACAAACGGCATAAGCAGAGAGAGAAAGCAGAGGAGAAAGCAAGGGCCTCAAAAGGTTGTGTTGCTTTGCAACAGCGTGAAGTCACCAGCTGGGAATGCAGGACACAGTTGACAGTAAACCATCAAAGCCATCAAAGAAGAAAGATCTGGAGGATGGTTTGTGGGGTGGGTAGAGAACAGGAATGAGAGATCACCCCTGTGTCACAAATCACTTCAATTACTGTATCTTTCTCAAACTCAGACAGTGGCTGACATGTAAGTTCCAGGGGCTCATGGCTCTGGGAATCAAGAAGTGATTAGAAGAACCAACAGATTGGGAACAGTTTTTTTGGAAGAGAAAGAAAGACACCCTTTTGTTGTTACAGACCACAAATAAAATGTAAAAGAAAATAACATTTTCTACCAGTTACCGGTCAAAAATTTTTGGAAAAATTACTTATGACATGTATTTTTCATATTTGATCTAACAGTAGTGTTCTGGCAAATGTCATTAAGGCAACAAAGCTTGTTCTACTTCTATGACTGTGGGTTTTCCCTTACCAGAAGATAAACTAATCTTGGAGGTGTCTAAGTAGATCACAGTATGGCCAACTGCGGTGGGGAAGGAAGGAAGGAATATAGAGATTGGAACAGTGAAAATGTAAGGAAACTTGTGCTTAAGTTATCCATTGAGGTTGGAAGTTGGAGAGCCCTCTGGTGCAAGGATACCTAAAAGGAAGGGGATGCAGATCTCATTGTAGAATTTCTTAATGCAGATCTCATTGTAAACCCTAGTCCTGGAGTACTGCAGGAATGAGCACAGAACTAACATTGCACACATGCTATCATGGGTGAGAGATTTAAAAGATTTGTGGAGAACGGGGCAAGGATTGGCTCAGTCCTTCAGCACTGACCTACAAATCAGATGCTCAGAAATGCTGTTGACAATTTTAGTTATCAGAAAATTTACAGTCCTGTCACTAGACTGGGGAAGAAAAATGATCTGGAACTGCTCTTTCAGTCGGCACTGGCTTGTTATAGGAAGAATCACTGGGTTTTTTTCCAAGGCCCCTGTCGGGTTGTGCAGGCCAGCTGGGATTCAAACCCAGAAGGAAGCTGGTCTCTATCAGACCATTTTGTTAGAGAGATCTCTGACCATGGGTGATTTCCCAGCCAGTGCATTGCTACGTGCATCCCTTGCAGGGCTATGTGGAACAGCCACAAAAGCTCACAACCACCAGAAATACTCCAATATATCTCACGGCAGAAGAATTCTGCCAAGCACTGGGATGGTTCCTCAGATCATTAATTTATTCTGGACAAATTATTTTGAGACAAAGTTAGCAGAAATGCATCAACTCTCCTTTGTTCTTTAGTCGGCTCTCCAGCTCTTCTTTGGTTGAGGGTCCTAATCCTGAACAATGAATTCAGTATTTTACCAACGTAAAGTGTTCTTTGCTGTCCTCCTGGGTTCTCCACAATCTCATTTATTTGTTTTACTTTCTTCTATCCATCACTCTCTTACCATTCTCTGCTTTCCTTCCCTCTGTTTTATCCATATAAATTTAAGTGGCAAACAGTACCCTGGGCAAGTTAAGCTAGGCTGAGAGAAGTGGAGGGACACAACCCAACCAACAAACTAGGAAGAGCAGTCTCTACTGTTCCCCAACATGTCTTCTAGTCCATTTCTACAACTTATAGCCAGAAAGGATGGGAGCTGATGGGGGGACGTGCACAAAAGTTTCACATTCAGGTGCTGGAAGAGAACACGAGAAGCAGAGGGGCGTGAGGAGCTAACCAACAAAACCAAGAAGAATAAGAATCAAAGTTTTCTTCAGGAACACAGAGATAAACAGTTAGATGAGGAATAAGGTGGCATCCAGCATGCAAGCTACTCATATCACACCAAGGTAGGAGAGGTGCTTGTTCCCAGTAATATCATTCAGACATATTCTGACTGTTCTGTAACTGAGGCTCTGGGCAGTAGTCTCAGTTCTCACAATCGGTAATATCTACTATTTTATGATAATTGCTGATTATTTCAGGTTTCACAAGTAGAAATAAGAGAAAGCATTCAATTTACATGAGGGGTATTTAGTCAGGTAGAAATGAAGTTACTACATATTTAGGACAGGAGTTACTCAGCCATGGTGCATACATTGAAATAACTGTTATATTCACATTAAACAGTTGAAAATATAATTTGAACTGAATACCGTTCACTGAACTTTATTCTGTTATTTTTCATTTCAGTTGCTTTCCTAATAGCAGAGTAACTATAAACAGTGAAAATCCACAATTACTGAAGTCAGTCTAAGTCTCACACAACAGAGTTAAGGGAGTTTTCAAACAAACCATGTCACTGATATGTTGTAGCCTGTAAAACACAGAAATGAAAAATCACATACATTATCTTCTTCTGACTTGCAGTTCTGTCTCACCAAAGACCAATATTTTCAAGTTCAAAATTTAGAAACTTTATTAACCTTATTTTGATATTTATCAGTGAGGGAACTCATTCCTTCATCTGTGCAATATAACAAATATAACTCAGTACTCATTTTTCTAAACATCACCACAGGTTTAAATTTGGCAGGTGTCACGAGCAGTTCAGTTTTCTCATACTTACAATTAGAAGGATGATCAGTAAGAAGCAAGTGTGGGTTGTTGTTTTCATTGTGGAATCTTCCTGGAGAGACACGTTGTAGCTGACCCTTCTGTGAATTAAACAACAAAACCAAAAGCAGTATTAGACTTTATCTGTCAAGATAAACTCCTTGTCTTTGTGTATGAGCATCCTTCTAGACTTAAAAGTGGACTCTGTGTGTGTGTGCGCGCCCCCAGCCTTGCATGTGACCGTGTTTGATTTCACTGGATGCCAGTATGTTTTTAATTTGGTCTCTGTGGATCTCTGGTGGTGAGTTCAGCTGATCTGGGGTACAGATGCATGTTACTATGTCACCAGCAGCAGATCTGGGTTAAGCTTTGTCTTTGCCAGCTGAGGCTACCTTGGTTGTCTTGATTCAGCTGCTTCTAACCTAGACATATGGCTGCAGACCTATGAATAATCTGGGTATTTTAAAACCAACCTGAAAACCCCAGAAAGATCTGGTTCACAGATAAGCGTAATGGCAGCTCAGAAGGCATATTTATGGGCTAGAGAAGGCCAGAAGTTGTGTAACTTCTAGCTAGGTGAACAAGCAAGTGTGGCAGGAAAAGAGAGAGAAACTGGGAACACCACTGTGGGATTACATACTCCTTAATGCAGTCAGCTTGGCTAAACTGTGGATAGACACAAGGCAGTGCAGCCCTCAGGCATCAAGAATGACTGCTTCAGTTGCACAAAGTACTGGGGAGGCAGAGCATAAACACGACTCCACAGGCTTGGAGGAAACTGGATCAGCCACTTTTTGTTTTGTTTTGTTTTGTTTTTTCCTAAATCAACACCCGTCTTGCCTTCTGGAAAAATTATCCAGGGGCCACCATGCATCATCATATTGCTTCACAGTTGTGGGAGTTCAAGCAAGCAAAGCTCTTTGCATTAACACATTGGTGTTGGTTTTATAAAAATGGAACTTCTGCATTAGCGTGAGGAACATGGCTTTTGTCAAGGCCCAGTGCCTTCTGGTGTGTCATGGACCACTAGTGGTGCATGGGCTGAGCAAAATGCCTATAGATCACCTTCAGCCACAGTAAGAAAGACAGTGAGCACTCACAAATCTTTAATTTTCAGATAGTTTAAAAACTAAGTGAGGTGTTCTCTACCCAGGCAAACAATCCTGTGAGCACTGTACATATCTGAAAGACACAAATTTAATGGGAAAAAGGTACATGGACTTGGATGTTTAGTCTGCTTGACATGTAGTGAGCAACACAATCACTTGTGTAACATTCATCTCTGCAACAGCACTGAAACAGCTTTTCTCATCTTGAAATTATCTGGAAGGTCATCCATTTCCAAAGCAGGAGGAAAATACGAGATCAGTTGTAACTAACCTCATCTAAAGCAGAAATATGTAATCTCAAATGTAGTAAAGGTGTGGCACTTCCAGTTCAGTGTAGCACATGTGGATGTAATCTCCTACCAGATCCAAACGGGAGAGTTGCAGTCATGTGTCACTGAGATTACATAAAACACAAAGTGATGGAAAAGAAGGTTGAGAGGATTTGCCTCTAATAAGGAGCAGCCTTATTACTGCCTGAGCCTTGCCAGAATCATTCTGGTGTGACAGAGGTAACAGGACAGGTAAATGACATAGAAATAATATGCGATTACGCTGTCAGCCACATATTTGGTTTTGATCAGCAATGGTAGACAACTCAAAGTAAAAATTGGACAGGTAAATCAGAGGAAAATGACTGCAATTGTCTGCGTATTCTCCAGACTATTCACTGCAGTGTGTGCTTGTTCAAAACTGACAGAAAGATTCATGAAGATACAAACAATAGGTTTTGGTCAGCTGTGCAATCAGCAGACACACAAGCATGAACATGGCAATCATGCCGTTACACACTGTACTGTAAATCGTTCTGTAGTGTGGTGTAAAGCCAGTCTGGTTGGTGCCTCTACTCTTCTTGTTAGCCTCATTAATTCTGCTGCATCTGTGGGAATTTGGTAAAAAGCAGGCAAAGAAAGGACTTTGCCTTACAAACTGTCAAGAGTTTTAAAATACACAACACTTTCCACAAATGGCAGAGATCAACACAATAGTGACCCAGAAAACATAAGCAAAATCAATAGCAGATGAAGTTACCTCTGATACATCTACTTTTCCTGTATCATGTGCTGGCAGTGTTTGCAGAACTATGTTGTGTTATAGCTGTAGCTGCAGGTAAATCTTATCCTTGTGAGATTTTGTGAACATTTGTTATTATGCACTGAGCTATTTAAAATGTTTCTTGCTCCCGTCTCTCTTAATTAAAAAAAAAGCCATCTGCAAAATCTTTAACACATTATTCTCCCCTCTGTTAGCTGTGATGACAGTGCCATATGATACTACATACGAGTAAATGAGTAAGAATTATTTCCCACGCTAAATCTTATATAGTCTTGATATTTCTAGTCATCTTCTAGCCAGCTCTAACCACAGGAATGGCTGACATGCTACATAAAATCCAGAACCTCTATTTGCTTCCTCTTTTCCAGTGACAACAATTTCAACAATATTTTAACAATCGAAGTATAAAGCCCCTGACTAAGAAGTGGTTTTTCTCTCTACTTTAACCATAAGAATGGCCCGTAACACTACAGCACACTTGGGTTAGCATCAGTATTGGATCAAGAATGATGATTGCATTGAAATGAAAAGGTACACGCAGGTAAAAAGTGTTGGCCAATGGGCAGGGCAGAAACAACAGGAAGGCAGAAAGACTCACATAAAGGAAGCCCCAAGAGGTGGACTCTGTTAGCCTCTGGGCAGAGGTATAGAGCAGCATCACCATGCCTTTGCTCCCTTCTCCAGTGATCCAGGTTCATGTGTGACATGACAGGCAAGTTGGGATGTGCAAAGCAGTACACTCAAGTGCCCTGGGCTTCGGATCTTCCGTGCTAAAGTATCAATTTTTTTACACCAACTGACACTACTGCCCATGGACAGCTTGCTTGCAGCTGAAGGGAGGGTGGACAGCTCAGAGCAGCCTCATAGACATCATAGTTGCACTGGAGCTGTGCTACCAGGAACATGGGGAGAAATCAGAAATGAGCATGGTCCCCAGCACACACACCATGACTCAACCACACCATTGGCTTCATGACAGTACCCACAAAGGCAGCTTCTCCTTGCTGCCTTCTGGCTGCTTATTACCACCTGGCTTGTGTGACCTCCACAGCCACACTATAGGGCCACACTGTGAAGCAGGTCAGGAAATTAGTTTTCAGCTACACACTAAATAGAATACATGTTTTTTTATGACTACAGATGGAGGAACCATAAATTCTAATCTTTCAAGCTGTTTTATGCATAGACATTTTAGATGGCTCTTCATTGCAGATGTTTCAATGTGTGCACGAGGTTTTCCTGAGATGATGCTTATTACAATAAACAACAGTAATTATAGATAATGTACTGATAGTTCTTGGGATCACTGGAGCTAATATAAGGATGATTATTATGGGGATTTAATACAGTTTACAATGATCCAAAAATTTGTTTCATTTGCTTAAGTTCTCAAGAAGGTTTTAGGTGGTGTCCTGATTCCTGTTTCCACAATATTTACCCTTTTCCGTAAGACCAACAATGTCCTTGCTTCATGTTAAGATAATATAATGTGCTTCATGCATTTAAATTTTAGAACACCCATATTTACTGATTAATAATAAGCACATTGCTAAAGCTAAATACTTTTCCATGATTGTATTAATTTTCACACTCTGCTGCTTGTAATAGTTACATATGACATCCCTGTCTGTTTTTTAAGCTAGAATATTGTTCGTTCTTTCTTTGTAAATGTAGCATAGCTCATTACGTGCTAAAATATTCCTCCTGCTTCAGCTATTATAGTAATACCATTGACACCTTGGGATTAGCCCTGCAGCTCATCTGAGGATGAGCACAGCATCCTACTTAGTAATGATGTCTCTTTTGGCTCTGTCTTGATTTCTGCAGCTGTAGTACTAAGCTGAACAGGGCTTCAATTACAATTGCCATTGGGTTGCCCAGAAGGTGGGACAACCCTCCCTGCACAGTCATTTGCACAAGGCCAACAAGGGGAGTCGAAATTAGTCAGAAAGGAGTGTATGAAGGGGAGGATTCAGAAGAGAGGAGTAGAGCATTTCTTTGCCAAGGTCCGAAGAAATAAGGAAGAAAGGCTTTTTCAGAAGAAGAACTGGAAGAAACTTCTCATTTAATTATTCTGCTCTGATAATTCTGCAATGTCATCTTTCACAATAGTGCTGACATACCTTTGGAGGAAAAGAGTGTTTTAACTGCACAAAACAGGACTTGTGGGGGTTGTGGTTAAGTACAGAAGTGTGACATAAAAGTATCTCTTTCTCTGTTGGAAAACCCCAGAAACTTGGAAAATTCACTTGCTACCTCCTCGTTTGGCTGCAAGTTCCTCATAGGGCTTCCTTTCCACCCTGTACATCTTTCTCAGGGTAAACAGCTGTATAGCCACCTCCAACCCCAGGGTATCTAGGATTTCTTAACTATAAGAGAAACTTGCAGACCCTCCTAGGGAGTGACTTGTCACTCAGCACAGAAGGGCACCAACTGGTTCGGCCTGCATTAACACTGGAGTGGGAAACACAGGGCAAAGGTAAGACATGGGCAAGCCAGCAGACCTTGCTGCTGAGTGTTTAGGGAATTTGGATCCAAGAAGGAGGTTGCAGGTCTGTTTGCATTGCCAAATGTGCAGGTAGCCTGGGGGAAAGTATTAAAATCGTCCCCTCATTCCCAGCTGGACATTCTACCCCTGGGTTCCTAATTTAGGCTGCTGCTTTGGGGCAGGAGTGAGCTGCACATCACAGGTCTATAATCCCAGGTTCTGTGCATACCAGCCTTGTAGCTATAGCCCCTTTAGGAAGCGGCAATGCAATGGGTGTCATCCCCATGCATGAAAAGGGAATAGATCCAGACACTCCTATTTCCAAAGCACATATTCTAGCCATTATCGTACAATGGTCTGCAAATAGTTTAACTGGCACCAGGATCTCCTGCCAAACATATTTCCAAGGGAAATGATGAGCTCTGCTCAGTTCTTTCTAATGTGCCAGAAAGTCGGTGACTGCCAGTCCCAGGTGGAGAGACATACCTCCCTACAGCCTCTAGCCAAGTGTCCAGGAAGATGAGGCAAGGCAGAAGACATATCTACTGTCTTGTAATTCTGTATTCCCTACCGGTTACCTCTACAGAGTTTCTTGATCTTTTGTCTAACCCTCATAGAGTTTTCATATGAAAATCTCCTGAGAAATACAGGTTTCAAATTCTCAGTTTCAGATGTTAGGCACCTAAAGGCATTGCTACATGAAAATTTCAGGCATCTAGGTCACTTGCTGAATCTTACTTCCTTCCTTTTGGTAGTCTTGGAGATAATTTCACTGTCACGGAGTCAAGTGCTCAGTTGTGTGATGACTACTCAGTTGTTACTCAAGCAGATCACCATTAATTTCCATTAGCTTGCCTGGTGGAGACAGTGAACTGCGTCTGGCAGAGCCAAGTGCGTGCTATGTTAACAAACTGAAACTATTAGACATGGCAAATAGGCAATTTACAGAGCTACACAGATCAAGTGACCAAATAAATCTACTTTATCAATTCATTTGGATTGCATGGGAGCTGCAATGTTACATGCTTCAGTCCCACTGAAAAACTGCCAACAAGAAGGGACTGTTTTACCTCAGGATTCCCTTTAACCAAACCCTTTGCACTAAACTGGACAAAAATAGAAAGAAATGGAAAGTAGCTACAGACTTGTCTGTATTTAGTTTTAAGGTAATCACAGAGTTTTGAAAAGCCTTCCTACTACATATCCAAGCAGCCAATGTGATCATACACGCTGCAGAGAAAACTGGAGATGGTTGTTAGACTGGGTAATATGACAGAGATAAGTACACTTTGAAAGAACAAAAAATACAAGAAATGTGTTTCGAATGAGAATTATTTACCTGGGACTCTAATAATATGCAAGCCAAATTATCCAGAAGGCTTTCAGAAAACGATGAAACTTCTTATGAAATAAGAGACAGTAAAGCATTAAAGGAGTTAGAGGATCCGATTCCTTCCACCTGCCAGAGGCACCTGGGGTGAAGGGCCCTTGAGAGTTTTCCATTACCTAGGAGCGGAGCTGAGGTAGATAGCTGAGCACCAACGCCTAACTTCTAGGTCCCTGAAGTTAAATGAATCCCGTTTGTATTATATGTAGATCTGGGTATGGTATTTTTGCACTCTCTAAAGGCTATTATTGGGAGGTGACTCCTACCACATGGTAGTAACCAAGAAAATGACTACTTTTTCAGTACTTAGGAATCCATCTTTACTCTCCCTGTTGGCTGTTGGCCAAAGGGTTTTATGATGTTTAAAAGCAAGTTAAAGCAAAGAAGATTTCAGGAAGAGACTAGCAAAATATTTCAGGGGATTTGCTGGCAGCCAAAGTTTGAAATATTTACAAAGACAGGATTGGGTAATTTCTTTCAAAAGCTTTAGTTTTTACCTTTTTTTTAAAAAAGCACTCTAGGGAGGTGTAAAACATGAAGTATATTAGCTCAAGGTGTTAACAGGAGTATTTGAAGAGAGGCATTCCAATCTCTTCTGGAGTTTAGCCTCTACAGGACTCCCTGTACCTGTGCAACATGCATTTCTCTGAAATTGGTAAAATCATTCTGTTTTACCCAGGAATAGTTGTCTGAGCAACGTGTACATGACCCTATTTTGTAATCTTAGGAATGTGTGTCTGGTTTAAACTGGACATGAAGTTATTCCAGGAAAAAACACCTTTGTTGAAAAGAAAAAAAGAGAAGAAAATAATATTGTAGAATTAATCTTTAAATATAAATAGTAAGCATTTACTCCTGCAATAAATAACATACCTATTGCTTTTTGGTGTGCTGTGCCTCAGTCACATGTTTCCAGCCCTCCCTTGTGTTTCTGTTGTGAAGATGTGACCCAGACAGCTACCCCAGCAGAAATTGAGCCCTGGAGTACATAAGTGACAAAGTTTTTCTGCCTCTGCAGCTCTCTGAACTTAATGCAGGCTCTGGTGATACGAGCAGTGGTAAAAGGAAGGGGGTAGAAATTCTTAGTTTGAAGGAGATAGCGAGTAACAACAGTACATCTATCCTGATATAGATCATTTTAAGCTGTTGTGGAAGTGAAATTAAAATCGACTTTGGTGCTTTTGTGGTGAAAGAAGCAACACATGCAATTACATTTGTAGTCATGCCATAATGCAGTACAGAGAGCGGATCACACTATGTCTCTGGAAAATGAGTTCATCCTCTTCAATCATTATTCAAAGGATACACTCTTAAAATAATCTCACTGTAACAAAACAATGATGGTTCACATAAGAATTAAGTCAGGCTCTCAGCACCCTTCAAAGTATCATAGAATGGTTTGTTTTGGAAGGCACCTTTAAAAACCATCTAGTTCACTCCCTGTGTCATGGGCAGGGGCATCCTTCACTAGATCAGGTTGCTCAAAGCCCCATCCAACCTGACCATGACCACTTCCAATGACGGGGCATCCGCAACTTCTGGGCGACCAGTTCCAGGGTCTCACTTCCCTCATCACAAAAAATGTCTTCCTTATGTTCAATCTAAATCTAACCTCTTTCAGTTTAAAACCGTTGCTCCTTGTCCTGTCACTACAGGCCCCAGTAAAAAAGTCTTTCTATAAACCTGCTTTATGTATTGAAAGGCCACAATAAGGTCTCCCCCAAACCTTCTCTTCTCCAGGCTGGACAACCCCAACTCTCTCAGCCTTTCTTCACAGGAGACATGTTCCAGCCCTTTGATCATCTTTGTGGCCCTTCTCTGGACCTGATGTAACAGGTCCATCTCTTTCTTGTACTGTGGACCCCAAAGCTGGATGCAGTACTCCAGGTCGGGTCTCACAAAAGCAGAGAAAAGGGAGACAATCACCTCTCTCGACCTGCTGGCCACAATTCTCTTGATGTACCCCAGGATACGATTGGAATATCATATTGTTCATATCTGATGCCAAAGGCTTTATTTTTATTTGTTTTTACAATCAGATTTGTCAAGCTAATGTTAAATACGAACCTTACATTCCTGAAGTATCACTCAAGATTTTACTAGCTCTGCTTTCAGTAATGAATAATGAGATAAAACCAGCAACATTTTTAATAAAACTTACTAAATGCCAGTAAATGTTATCATGTTAAAGTCAAATATTTTCAAGCTATAGAACAAAGAAGCAGAAAGCTGTGTAACAAAGCACAGGAGATAAATCCATGGCAGAGCATTCCCACTATTCTAAGAGTGCCTGAATAACAGGATAAAATGAAGCAGCTTTGGCTAGTGGTCTACCATGTGATAGATGAAAGCAACCACACTGCAGGAATGCCAAGTTCATCACTGAACATTCCTCAAAGCAGAACACTTCCTTGCCATTTGGCTATACTGTGAAGCCGTGGTTTAGCATCTCACATAGTAGCACAGTGTAATTTTAGCCTTTTAGGCACAGCTGTGAAAGGTCTTTTTGAAAGTGCTTGTAATTTTTGGAGGGCTTTGCAGCAGTGCTTGTAAAATGAGCAAGTATGCAATTATCTAATCTTGGTGACACTGCAGCTTGAACACATCCAGGAGTCTGGGATGAATACCACCCTGTTGTAAAGACTTCAGAGAAGATGCATACATTTATGTCAGATTATAATCTTTTGCACAGCCTGCAAAATTAAAGCAGATATTGGAATGAATCTGAATCTATAATTCTCTTTTTCTTTTAAGAGAAAAAAGTTTTCCCAGTCCTCATCACCTGCAAAATAATCTTTGTGGCTAACATTAATATTAGTATAACTTAAAATGAGACTTGTGAGGGGTAGAACTAAATAAACATTGCTAAATAAACTGAAATGTATTACACAGCTTCAGTCAAAACTCGGTGAGTTAAGGAAAGAGCCACCTCCATGGTTGCCTTACGACTTTAACTGGACCAGCATCCTGACTGTAGTGGACATACAGCCTCAGACTTACGTACAGTATATAGCCATCAGTGCATTTAAAAATATTCTAACAAGTATTTGAGTTCAGTGGAACAAGAACATAATGACAATGCAGATCTGGACGGACTGTGGAAGCACACATGAAGATTTAGGGAGAAACAAGAAAAACTGCAGGATACAGGTTGAATGTAAGGGTGTTTCTTTTTCCAATTCCTAAATTCTTTCTGTATCACATTGGAAGAATCTTCATCTACTTGAACAAATACAACCTCATGTGTGACATTCTTCCCTCTTGGATCAATACTTTTTTGGATCAATACTTTCTTGATTCCATATATTAAGAGTTTTGTTAAAATTTTTCTTTCAGTTGCAGCATATACTGGAAAGAAAAATAGTTATTTAATATATATTTGTGGCCAATTCCCTCTCAGTTTTCCATTTGATCCTTCCCCAGGCAAACTCCCACTGGTCCTTTTTTTGTAACCTTACATTCCTACAGATTATTTGAAGCAAGTGAATATTTTACGGGGTGGGCAAAAACCCAAGAAAAATATTATACTTTCTTATTATGTCATTGTTTTTATAAAAATCATATAAAGTGTGAAAAATCTTGTGAGTGGATTGTTATAAATCAAATGCATATGACACACATTTAAATCATTTTGTTCCCATTTGGCAGCAGAATAGCCCATGCTACAGCTGGATGTAGGTTTCATTTCTGCCCTGAAAAAAATGAGCCTGTGTTGAAACACTAATACTTCTTCCTTGACCCTGGTTCTAATTTTATAGCAGTTCTGCAAATAATGAATAGAAATCCCAGTTATGATTTGAAGTCAGACTATGTCACCACTGACCTGGAAGGGTTGTATCTAACAGGGTATTTAAATGACCTAAAAGAGACAAGCTTTGGGCATACAAGGCCTCTTGTGACAGCCTCTGGAGAAGGCTCTGTGTGTCTGAGGTCTTGGCTAACTTTTACAGATAGATCAGCTGGTCGCTTTTGAGAGTTATTAGCTATGCTGGTACATCTTGCTTTACCCATACTCTTAAACCATCTACTGCAACGCTGGTATTTCTGTTACCACACCTACTCTATAATAAATAGAAAAGCAACCCCAAGCTGTCATTGAATTTTAGACTATTTTTACAACTGATGTAATGGTTAATGAAGATATAATGATGTAATGAATGATGCAGATATAAGGAAACACGGGTAAATCAGTAAAAACAAGATTATCTCCATCCGTTATTATAGATTAATTAAATATCACAGCTGTAGTGCTTGGATACTGTATTATTCCTGTCAGGAATTATGGCACCATTACTATAAAGGGTTAGACTGAATGTAACAGTCTGAATTTCCTGTTTCAATTAGGGCAAAATCCACACATTGCTCACTGTGGCATTACACATTCATTACACAGTTCAACAGGGCAATTTACATATGGCAAATTACTATGAACTGACATTTTACCAAGAGGTAGCTATTAGCCACTTGAATTAAAATTCTGTGAAAGACTTCCAGACTAACATACATTAAGAGATTTACTTTCCATGATAACTAGGCAGGTGAGGGTTGCAGTGGACACACACGTGCTTAGGTTAGAATAAAGGGGGGAACGGGTCTTTGCAGAGACCTGCAGAGAGGTTAGTGTTTTCTTTATAGTTCCTCTTTTCTTCTGTAAATCAGGGTGAATTAGCAAGGAATGCAGATGAGGGAATGGGAATCACCTGAACAGTGAGATGAGCCATTACTGTGGTGTAACTCACTCACATATTCCTAGAAAATTTTATAAAAAAGCCTTGGTTCTTTGTCCCAAACATCCTTCCAGGCATGCAGTCTGGAGTCCAGGGTTCAGCCATGTGTCCCAGAGGGATAGCAGGGTCCAGGTGAGACACAAGGTATTTGCAAGAAAACAAGGCCAGGAGATGGCTAAATTAGATAGTGGCTGAAATGTGTGCACGTGCCTTGTGAATTGAAAGATTTATCATTACTTGCTACCAACATTAGCTTTGATCTTTCAGGGAAATCAGCTGTCAGCCCCCATGCCAGTCTCAGCAAAGACCTCACACAGATCCTAAATACACATGATTATCAATGGCTAACCACCTATCACAGGAGTTTTACTGGCACCTAAGTATTCACGTCCATGGAAGAAGGCTTTATTTTCTGGCAAATCAAAGGTGGATGTAATGTTCTTAAAAAAAGGAAAATTGTGAAGCAGGAGGAACCCAGTACAACAGAGAAACAAGCCCTTTCACTACAACACTGCCAGCCAGGAGCACAGGCTTTAGATCTGTAGGCCTTTGACTGCATATTTCTGCTAAAATAAGCTACTATAAATCCTTGAGGAGTTACTGAAGCTCCGTATTAAGCTGAATTTATTGAAGATCTCTTTCTATCCTGCAATTTGAGGACAACAATGGGAATTTGGGCTGTATCTCCCTCACAGATTACAGACTGATGCTTTGCTCTTGCTGCCTACTATGGTGGGGGTAATCTCAGTGCCGCATCCTCCAAAGTGCCAAGGTTCTTACTGCCTTCAGCAGAATCCGCAACATAGACACAAAGCAGCAGAACTGGCCTTCTGTGAGCCCTGGGTTTTCCTTCTTCCATTACACATATTAAGTGGAGGTCTGAGACAGCACTGGGAAGATAACCTGTACACCCTGAAGAGGAAAACAGTATATCTTGGGAATGATTTGTCAGCAACGTTGGCTCTTCAGAACCTGTTAAATGCAATGTAGATCTTTCTATTGGCCTCCTGGCATTGTTCCATTTGCTATTACTGTTATTATTTCAAATTCATTTATGTGATTTTGCTGCCCTTTTATGCATTATTTTATACATGAGGTTCTAGTCAGACAGACAACGTGTAGCCTAATTCCGTGCTGGACAGGGCACTGGTGGGAAGCAGGGCCTGCTCTGAAGCACCTTGTTACCCAGGGCCAGTGAGACATGCTGTGGGTAAAGCATCATGTGGTCTGGCTCCCACCTGCTCCATTGTAAGGACTGAAAGTCTCTGGGGCCACTGCAATTCTCAAGCAAGTCAGTAAAAGCACATTTATGATCACTTATAACATAATGTATTTCTTAAGGCTGCCAAAACTAACTCTGAATGCTTCCTTATGCCAAGGTTTGCTTTTGGCAAAATCTTGATATACACTGGCTAAAGCCTGTCTTTAGCAGGGTTTTATTTCACTGGGGCTGCTGAACTGAATTTCTGGCTCCCATTACCCAAGGAATTCAGAACCACCCCCAAAATGACAGCTGAAGTCACTAATGAGGACAAGCCTCCAAGTTTTGAGTCAGCTGAAAATATAGAATCAGTTGTGCTTTTCTGAGCACAGCCCAGACTCATGGGGCTGTTCTTCAGTTCAGCCTATAGAGCTCAAACTTGGACACTTATGTAGCAGCAAGGATTAGGGTTGCCCCAAATCTTTCTACCAAATCCAGTTGCAGAGGCAAAGGATAATCTGGACCACAAATTATAAAGTTAAACAGGAAAATAAATACTTCCAATATAGCGGCCTATTTGTTAGACTTTTCAAAATAAAAACCTGGAAGTATTCTGTAATTCTCAGCAAGATTTTTCCTGTTACACCATAGGTTGCCAACTTCAGTATTTATTTCACTGGCAATGAGAAAAAAGACCTGAAACTTTAGCCTCTCTGTGCTGTTAATAACTTCAAATACTCATCCATGATCAAAAGCTTAATGTGGAAAAATAATAGATGGTCTCCTCCATAAACTGTGTTGCCAGACAAAGAGTCTTCATATGGAAAGTACTTTATATAGCTGATAGAGGACAAAAGGGAAGACTATTTGGATGAGCACTGAGATTCAGAAAAGACTTCTAATAGCTTTGGAAAGAAGTCAGTATAGTCTATTCAACAGCAGCTAGGGCTGACCTTGCTTGACATCCTGATTGTCTCACTGAATCCAAGCTTGTGTGCATGCATGTGTGTGTGTGTAAGCTTCTGCAGAGCTGTATAAAATAGGAATTTCAGATAGCCTAGCTCTCATGGGATCTGTAGAGGTTGTGTCTTGAGGCTTTCTGCCCTTCTTTTGGTGTTGATTTGGCCTTCTGGTGATGCAAAAACCTCAGGCTTTTATTGCTTATAAGGAACTTGTAGCTTTTGCCTAAAGCTTGCCAAGTATTCATCCTGATGAAGCACTTGACCTTTCTATTAAATATGTTTGTCATGCACCACCAAATTAAAAAGCACTTAAAGAGTATTTTTCTCAAGCAATCTAAATATTTCTAATGATGGCTGCATTTTGAATCTTCTGCACTGTACTTAGATAACCACCTTCACCAAGGTAGTGAGAAGCCCAACTCTGGTTTCTTGGAGTAAGATCTAGCTTTGCATATCATACAGCTCACATATTGTATACACACAAGCAAAAATGCAATGTAAAAGCCATCTATTGTATCTGTGGACTCCAAACAGCATCTGGAGGTTTTATTCTTTATTAAGAGAAAAATGTCCTTCTTATTTTGTTAGGAGTTTAACTCATTTGATATCAGTATATGCAAGACAATACCACTTTTGTAGCCTCATTCACTGATCCCCTTTGAGCAGGTGTTTCTCAGAGCTACAAGGAAAGAAAAAGCAATGCTTTAATAGGAAAGACATCACCATAAAGCAACAAATGAGCTCAGGAACAGGATTGGCACTGGAAAATAAAGTTGTATGTCTGCATAGCTCTGTAGCCCGGATCTCACAGTGAATGGGTAGTCTTGTTTGGGATGGAAGGAATGGAGTGGTCTACAGAACCAACCTTTTTGTAGAATGAGTCTTGCCGAATAAGCTGGTATTTCAGCTGTGGAAAAGCATCTTGACTATTCCTATTGAAAAGTACAGCTCACAGCAAAATGCAAGTAGCAGAATTTGCTTTTCCATGGCTGTATGTCCTAAAATCTCTTCTTCCAGACTATGCAGTCCTAGTTCCCTTCCCTATACTTAGCACTTCCTCACTATCCTTTATCTCCTTTTCCAGCTGCATTTTTTCCCAGAAGATGTTATTCCCACCTTCTTTAAATATATTCATAATGCCATCCTATACTGACAGCACGGAGCTCAACAGAATATGAGAATGGAAAATCTGGTGCAACATTAATTTAGTTTACTGTAAGAGAATATTGTGCTAATTGCTTTCCATATTGATTTGGGAAAACACCCATGTGGCATTTATCTGAAAAGTTTACAGCATATCTAGCTGGCTACATTATGTTTGCAAAACCCCCAGCCTTTTGCTATAGAATTAGGCTAGGCTTATTGAGCTCTGGTTATACATATCTACTCCAGGGATCATGTGATGCCTAAATCATTCAACTTCCTCTCTTAATGAATGGAGTCAGTAATCCAGTTTCAGTTGCAACCAGTGAGGAATCCCACAATCTTTTTAAAAATGGCAAAAACACCAATACCAAAAAAAAAAAAAAAAAAAAAAAAAAAAAATCCCAAGCAAAAGAACAACTTCCCAAACCCTACTTTGGAAAGTGAGTTCTGAAAGAACCACTATACAAATGATTAAATACATTCACATTGTACAGTTCTAACAGCTGCTATGCAAGGAATGACTAAGTCCATGCATCGTTCTTGGGCAGTCTAGTTTAGGTGCAACTCCTTCAGAAATGCCCCTCTCAGCAGGCTGCGTTCAGACACCCATCATCAACATGGAATTACACACTGCAATATAGACAGAACAGCTGCTGGACATGGGAGTGGTACATGTTGCTGATAGTAGTGGAAGAGTATCTGAAAAATCACGCTACTCCTATGATGCAACAACAGTTGCTTCTTGAATTTTTAAGTAGAATTCTTGCCCAGCCATTCATATCTATTGAGTAGTTCTAGTAGATTAGCTTGCTTATTTTACATTTAAATTAAAATAATGGTCCAAAATCAAATAATGAACTGATTTTCTGGCTAGCATAATATGGTTTCATACCATTTCCTTCTTGTGTGATGTGATCTATGTCCAGTAAAACCATCTTCTAGTATAAAGCTGCCAATGTCACTCACTAGCAGACAGATCTTAAATCCTGCTCTTTTCTCAGTGTTACTTTGCCCAGCAGAAAGCAGATGTTGGCTCAGAAGCTTTGACACCTATGGGTGGATCATTAACTTGGTCTTTGATCATTAGCAGTACAAACCTGGCTTTATTTTCATGAATTCTGCCAGGAAAAGTAGAAGATACATGGGAAAAAAATCTGTACATGAAATGAACTACAAATTTCACCTTTCACATTAAAGATAGCATAAAATACCCTAAGAAAAAATACTTACTTCCTCTATTAATATAGTTTATTGTAATAGTACAGACTTTAGGGAGTTGCTATTTGTTAAAAATTATAAGGAAAAGGACAGATTGTCCACCACGACACTCGTTCATTGTGACCTATTTTCAAACCCAGCTAATGACAACTAATCAAGTACCTACAACACATTTAGATTATGTCACTAGCTTCCATTCAAGGCAATGAGCATAATATAATCGTGTAAGAGAAGGCCATCACACTGAAAAGATTTGACAGGGCCCTTTTATTTATTTCATGCCACAGCAAAAAAAGAGTGTCCCTGAGTACTAGAAAATCTCTGCTGGAGGTATTTGAGATTGTTTTCCACCAATATAACTTCCAGGTAGTAAGAATGCATATTATTCTTCCTTGTGCTGTACTCAGGCCTTGTTCACAGGAAACACTCTCCCTTTGTCTCACTGGATTCTACCTGAGCAAAGTTACTTTCCCTTCAAGCAACACTCCCTCCTCAACCACAAAATAGAGCAGAAATTCTGCTGAAAATGTCTGCGGGGCATTTTTTCAATACCACAAGGTTACAGTCTACACTCATACTCTGTGCTCTGAACGCAATTCAGTAGAGGTATGAAATACTCTCTGACATGCACTACACTCAATCCCTGTTTAGCAGAGCATCTAAGTGCAAGTCTAGCTTTAAATACCATTTAAAAACGCTATTTATTATAACTGAAGTCATTCAGATGATGCAGTGAGCTTATTTACTGTTGTGTTGTTGACCGTGCAACCATCAGACTCTGTTTAACAGGATGCACTGCAGAATGAGATCCCTTCCAGCTGGGAACTCTGGTGATCTCACCAGGCAAATGCTGAGAAAACTTCAAGCAGATAGCAGGGCCTTTACTCTTACATTTGATTAGCAATTGTGTAACTTTTTGCAGAAGAAGGAGAAATGACAGTCCAGTTTTCTTCAATTTTATCAAGTCCCTGCAAAACTGCCCAGTAGTGAAGTAACGTGAAATTGGTATGCCATGAGACCTTATGCACAGAACTATCTTAGGTGACTGAACGTGTAAATAGAATAAAAATGCATTGTTTAAAAAAAAGCTCAGAAAGTTCACTTATGATTTGGTGGGGCCTAGTGCATGGTCTGCAACCCAGAATTACTGTGTACTAGAGCTATTGGTTATATACCAAAATAGGTCTGGAGGGAAGATTAAAAAAATGTCTCATTTCTGTCATATACCTGAGAAGCCCTTCTGTTGGTTCCTCATCCAGAATGACGTTCTGTCCTGCCAGATACTGAGGAACCAAACAAGGTGTTCAACAGACAGGCAGTCTTGCACAATCAAGAATTTAAGATACTTTTTGTGAATCAATGACGTATTTTGTCTCCCGGCTTAAGCAGCTGCTAGATGACAGTCAGTTGCTGGAGAAGGAGGGGAAGAATGAGAAAATTAATTTTTTGCAGGAACTAAATGCTCATTGTTCTTTACTAGTAACTATGTAACTATCAGGTTTTACTGGGCCTTTAAGTCATTGGGTACGTACAGAACATGCAATTACCAAAGAATAAAATTATCGGTGAAATATATAATTGGACATATGACACAAATAGCTACTGCAGTGGCTTAAACTTGCAATCTGCCTCAGACAATATTTCTTCGGAGACCAATGAACCACGTCTGCTCCCTTTTCCAATATGAATCAGGATTGTATTTAACAAATGCAATGAAACTTTTCCATAGTTCCTTTGGTAGAAATGAGGGGTGAAATTTGAGCACTCTGGGAAACTTATGGCTACGTCCCTAATGGACTTTGAATGTGTCACTTCATCTTGAACAAGCTCTCTGTAAGCTTCACAACAAATCAAAATAACCCCAAGTTAAGGTAAAACCCCAAGGTAAAAGACAGAATTTACTGTGTTTCACTTTACGCTCATTGACTCACTGGGCATCACTGAGAAGCGCCTGGCTCCATCCTTTACTCTGTCCATCAGGTATTTATACACACTGAAAAAAATCCTTCTATTCTCCAGGCTGAACAGTTCCAGCTTTCTCACCCTTTCCTCATATGAATGATGCTCCAGTCTTTTAACCATCTTAATGGCCCTCTGCTGGACTCACTCCAGTACATTCCTGTCAATGGAGCTGTAGGGTGGTTTCCTCCCTTCTACCAACATCTGATATGGGTGAGTTTGAACTACACATCTGCGAAGACATCTCTATCACCTTTGTACTCTACACTGACCAGCAGTGCATTCTGGCTGACAAACTGTAAAAGTTAGGACAGGATTTTCACACATAAATGAGAATCCTTGGCAAGAGCTGCTTTTGCTTAATCAGAAAGATTGTGTTAAAGCCAAATAAAAACAGACCAGACTTTCACAGGGAAATTCAGGTGTGTTCTGGTTCAGCTGGGATAGGGTTAAGTTTTCCCCAGCAGAGAGGGGGAAGTGATCTCCAGGCGTGTTATCCACACCATGCTGACGTCAGGTCCGGGCTCGGGAGCGCGGGAACTTTGTCCTTTGTGGCTTTGGTTGAGGGGAGCACAGGGCTGTCTGTAACCATCTGCGGTATTTCTCTGTATATCTTTTGTTCACTGTTATTACTGTTTATTGCTGTTATCATTGCTACTGTTGTTGTTCAGATTGCTTATTACACTGTTGTATTAAATTTCTTCTTATTTTAACCCAGGGTTTGGCCCTACTTGTGTCCGAGGGTGGGGGAGGGACAACGGCAACGTGGTCTCCGGTCCCGGCAGGGCTTAAAACCATCACAAGGTGCATAAGTCATGCAAGATGATGATAGGAAGACAGATGCTTGGAGCTCTTGACACTAGGTCCCAGCCACTGCCAGGGTTTCTGGTTACTGAACAAATTCCTTAAGCTGATGACTCAGACAAAAAGATGCAATGCAGACTGGTATCCTGATACTGCCAATGCTCCTGTCTTCAAGAGGAATATACAGAATTGGGCTGGTTTACAATGATCATATTTCAGGACAGGTAGGCATAATATACAGGGCTGCTATATGCTGTGTTAGCTTGCTGAAGTGACTGACCCCTACTCTACTAGGCCCCACATTATGAGTGCTATCCCTGACTATCTAGGCAGACACAGACCTTCTAGAGCAGCTGCAGCAGATCAGTAGCTGAAGGCCGTCCATACCCTGAACAGTTAGGCAGGCTCCATCACATGAAGGTGCTGTGGCGTCTGATGACATCCGAGGTCAGTGGATGTGTATGTTGTGTGCTGTTCACTGGTATTACTGGATAAGACACTTCCCTGCTTAAATTCTCTGCCCACTAAGGGCTCAAAGGTGGGTTGACAGTGGTCGCTTGTCTGTGTACTAGGATTGTAGAGCTTCAGTACTATTCTGCAGGACATTTAATTAAAGGCTCTCTGTTGCATATGAAATAAATACTCTGTGTTTTGTCTTGGTATAGAAAGCAAGGTGGTTCAACTATTAGTCCTACCTTTTCAAAAGAGCTCCTAGTGAAAGCCTCAAGTATATTAGAATGGTGCCAAAGCTCTGAATATTAAACCTATGCAATCATATTTCAGTCTCTGAGTTGTGACGAGAATATTAGTCCTTAGCCAGGAATCATAACAAAATTAATTGTTTGATTTCATTTAAATATTAACTGGTTTTATATTTCCTTTTAAAGTTTATATCATTTAGACTACACTTTAAGCTACAAATACCATATATACCAAGTAAATCTTGACCAATACCTCCTAGCTGAAAGACTAGGAAATGTCTGTTTCTGTGCAAACGCTGTTGATTAAAACAAAAGACATGAAACACAGCTTAGATGAAAATATTCAACTTGAAAGATTAGGACTTTTTTACATTTCTTTTGAAAGAAAGTAATGATATTATTTTTTATTTTTCTTTTCTGTGAAGTACAGAGGAAGACAAACAGCTTAGTTCAGCTAAGATTATTACATCTGAACTTCTAAGCACCACAATACAATTTGGCCTTAGGAGTTGATGAAAATGATAGTGTCAAATCTTTTAGACATATGTCCATGATGAAAATATCCAATTCTTAGAGATTTAAATAAAAGTAAACACGAAAATGTGAAACAATATTTGGAGACAATTAAAGGCTTCCATTAAAGACTAGCTTTTAAATTTTTGTCTTGCACCTGTACTGTAACTTGTGCAATGTTCAATAATTTTTAAGTAATATATGAATGAATCTATTTATTTTTCAGACAAAAATAGTTGAATTTGATCCCTTTGAAGTCAGAGGAATGCATTTGCCTTTGATTTCAGTAAGTACAGGTCTTACATCTTATAAACATTATTCCTGCATCACCAAGGCTTAATTTTCAGTCAGCTAGTTATGATTGCATAAAGCATTAGCCTAGATGTGATCAAGCACCCTTGAGTAGAGACAATGTGAGCAAGACATTTCATGAATAGACTCATTTAAATGTTTGTGTTGATCCAACCAAACACTTACTGAATGTTTCAGATAAATGTTCAGATAAATTTATGTATTTCCTTCTCTATTTAGGGTAATTCCTCTGAAATGAATAATATTAAAGGTATGAAACTGGTGCTCAGATTGCGTATGAACTGGTATTACCTTGTGGCACATTTGCCATGTTTGCACACTGCTGTACTGGTCAACTGAGATCTCTAATTCATGTAGTCCTGCAGCACCTATGGTTATGAAACCTGACTTTCGCAGCATTTCCAGATAAATACTTCACTCTAAAGGTGAAGGTTATTTTCCTATCAGAAATCTCATTGTATTTTGATATCTTAGTAGCATAATAGACTATTAAGCACAGTAAATTAGAAACAGGTTAGTAGTAGATACTAATCGTTATTAACCTTACCTATTTCAAGATGTATATTTGATCAGTCATTTCCTTTCTGTTGTGAATATAGTTACTTAGGGGGACTGATTGTTGTATCTTTCTACAAGGTGCATGTTATTTTAATTTCCTTCTATAGATACTGATGAGAAAGACATCAAATTTCTCTGCTTTGGTGAGATACTGAAGAGTTATCAGCAGATACACAAAAGTGACTAAAACCCCATTTGCTTATTAAGGGACCTTGAAATTTTTCTAGGAAAATTATGTTTGGATGTGTTGAAAAATGATGATGTATATTTAGTGTTGTAATTTTTAACTCTCATTTTGTTGCATTTGCATTTCAATTTTTATTTTCAAAGGGAAGACAATGAAGTGATGGTAATATTTTTGAGCTGTGCTGGATGCAAGATTCTCATCAATGCAGAGCTCCTTCTTAGCAGAACTCCCCAGTGCTACACCTTTATTAAACACTGAGTCCCTTTTTAAATAGTTGCAGTGACAGCTCTTTGGAAGAAAATGCTTATTTGGTAGGACTCATGTTTTGGAAGAGCAGGACTGTGATCTTTCAGGCAGCGAGTCTGTATCTCTGTTTGAACAGGAGTTACCAACCATTGCAAGGTAAGTGACACTGTCAGTACTGCATACAATAGGGTCTCACTGGGAAATCTTGTGCCAGGATAGAGGTTCAAGCAGACATTTATAGCTAAATAAACATCTCATATGACATTTTAATTATAGAAGTAACAGTTTTGGGCAAGATTGTTTGGCAACTTCATTTTTAAGGTCATCTTCTTCAAGCTGATCACAGTTTGGGATTTTGAATATTGCATGGCAGCATTCATAACAGATGTACAATACCACTGGCTGCTGAACTTCTGACTCTAAATTTGTGGAATAAAGAATGTGAGACATGTAAAATATCTGAAATATGGACAATTTTCTGGGAGACATTATTGTTCTATTTATTTCCCTATGAATCAATGTATGCACTTAAATAAACATATTTTTAACTGAAAAATATTTTGAGGTAAATTAATTATTGAGTGCTGTTTCAGGACTAAATTCCAGGTCTCAGTCATTAATAATATTACATACTGCCGATAAAATAGGAAAAAACATCTGTGTCATAAATTGTAAATGAAATACAACAACTGTTTAACTACTATCAAATTTGAAGTTGTAAGAAGTATTTTTTCTGATTTAACTTTGGCCTTGCCTGGGGCCAATGGTGCCATTCAAACAAAGTTAACATGTAGTATCAATTTCAATGAAAATAAGTTTGGAGCAGAAAGAGAAAGAATGCTGCTGTGAAGAGAAGGGCAGGCTCCTGCAGTGAGCTAAACTGAGAAAAAAAAGACAAACACTTTTACTCAGCGTGGTTTTCTTACTAAAACATCCTCCCTGACAATTGCATTTCCAAGCTGGGGCATACAATGCTGTCCACACAACCAACCATGCCTTGCCTAAATCAAAATTAATAATAAGGGCTCGGGAGAAAGCTAACTACCCTGTTTAATTAAAAGTCTTACAGACTTTAACAAAATCTCTGTACAGACTTGTCACCACACTGCCAGAAGTTTTTCCTCCTCTAAACTCCTTTCACAGGTTGCATAAACTGAAGTTCCAACAAAGCCCAACAGAGGCTGCAAAGCCAAAACAAAGTTTAGTTCCTGCAGTTTGCTAAAATCATGGAATAAGCTGTCTCTGAGGATGCAAGTTTCCCAGCTGAGACCCTCAGCTGTGTCTATGTGAGTCCTTGTATTGGACTGTTCCTTGAAATTTTGTTTCAGAAGCCAAACTCATGTATTGGCAGCTCACTAAAGTTTGCTGTCGGGCATTGAAATAAGCTTTTTTATTCTGAAGAGACAGGATGAAAACCCCTATGGACTGTGACAGTGTAATATCAAAAAGAACAGTTACAATTTCTAACGCCAGCACAGAAGATGTTCCTTTTGCTCTCCTGGACACAAATTAAGGATTTTTTTCACTTTACTATCTATGACTTCAATGGGATGTTGCACCTTACTTCAAGATAATTTAGCAAAATATAACGGAAAAAACTTCCCAACCATCCTTGAGATTGAAAAAAATTCCTAAAATGGAAATGAGGTAGTACTGTGAAAATTAATGCAATTCTCTACTGATACAGTTCCATCAGATAATAACATTAAACATGCTCTATGAGTACTCATAGTTAAAGCAAATTTATTTGAGCTTATATAACTGCTTTCTAAACTCATATGTACAGACTGTAATTTTTGCCTTCAGGCTTGTTTTAAAATGGAACTATGCAAAATTCGTACTTTCCCTTGGAAATAAAAGGATTATTTTCATATTTGAAGTAATCCTAACAATACTGCACTTTTAAAAAACAGCCTGGCAAAGATGGTCAGTCAGAGAGATGTATCTTGCTTATGTACAGCAGTCTGCCTAGAGATTCTGGTCACTAAAATAATTTGAGAAATTAGATCATTGGAATTAGCATTGTTATAAAACTATTTAGAGACTTTCAGATAACAACATTTGCTTTGGGATGCATGAAAACACATCAGGCAGCCTGTGTAATTATTATCAAAAATGCATTCTTGCAGAAAATACGTGGGACTCAAGTACACGCTATGTTCTTTCAAGTTACAAATGCTGACAGGATAATGCCTTCTTCACCTATAGTGACAGATATTTCACAATAAAGAATATACCACTCTCTTTTTTTCCCATGTATCAAGTCACAAATACTTTTTTTTAACAAGCTTTTAAAATTGGCTGCTCCAGTAGTATGACATACTGGTACCACAAACAGGTACACCCCAGGAGGGTAAACAATAAGAATGGAAGTTGTACTGGGATCTGCAAACTTCCTTTTCAGGAAGTTTCATGTTACTCTATACTGTTTTCCCACCTGTCATGTTTGTAATGTCATATAAAATCTGTATATCCTAACATCCTTGATGCAGTTAGAGACACAAAAGATATGAAGAGGGGACCAGAGTCTAGCGGGGTGTACTGTTTTCTGTACTCAGGACAGAGATATGTGGGATAACTTTATGCCTCTTCAAGCGCCTTAGAGTTACCAGTCGAACAGTTAATTCTCATTTGTTCATGTCAGAATGAGGGGAATAGGTTCAGGTCTACAGTGTCTCTGACATCTACAGATTAAGAAATTAATGTCAGGACAATGTTAGTGTAATCCCTTTTTTAAGTGTGCAGGGAACCAAAGCAGGGTAAAACTTTGAAAGCTGAAGACCTGAACTGCAGCTTTCTGTACTCTGTGGAGAGATATTAATACATTTTTCATGTGAAAACAAGAATAGTATCTCTTTCATTACTCAGAGCCACAAGGAAAGAAGAGGATTTTCAGGGTTGAGACTCAGAATGCAAATCATGTGTTACCTTCCTATTCCAAGAGCCTTTAAGTTTTCACAATTCTCTCTATTACAAGGAAAGTGATAGACTACTTTAGGATAGGAGTGGTAGTGAGGCACAGTGCTAGCTAGAGGTTTTGACTGAGGGAAGAATGATGATGGAAAAGTGGTATTTTTCTGACCCATTTTTTGTACATTTTGTAACAAAGACACCTGTTCAGAATGGGAAAAATAGAGGACAGGATACAAAGAGTTGTAAATTTTAACAACAAATGTAAAATTAAGACCAAAGCATGTTGAAATTATCATTAAATAATCAGCTTTTACTTATCTAAACATCTGTTAAAAATAGCATTGCTATGGTTTATGCAATGTCAGCAATTCTTGTAAAATCTGGTTTCTATCCATCCTTGGAAAAATATTTCAGCATATTCTTTAGAAGTCATTTATTTCACTGACAAATATATCAGGAAGGCAGCTGAGAGAAAAAAAAAGTTAAATGGTCAAATAAGCATAAATCAAGTGTGAGACACTGAAGGCTCACTTTGTTTTCTCCAAGTGGAACAAACTCCAATTTTTAATAGTCAAATGTGATTTTTTGTAGCGCAGCTGACATGCGAATTTTTATTTAACTAATTTAGCCAAATTAACTAAAGCCATTCAAATTTCATAGAAAAACAATCCTTATTCTACCCCTTGAAAGTATACACAGAAGGAGAAAACTGCAAACATATTCTTGAAGAGGCAGAACTAACAAAGTTTTCTTTCTTAAGGATTTCATGTCCTAAGATTGATCTCAAAGTGTGAACACAAATATTTTGGATGCAGAGACATTTATTATGCCCTATGTAGATATTCTTTCATCTAACAAAGAATTCACTTTGGCAGTTTTCTTCTCAGTCAAGAGACTCACAGGACACCAATACTGGGCTTCCATCATTTACATGTCTACCTATTTGTAAGGAAATCTACTGACCCTTGAGACACATCCAGGTTGGGAAAAATGGACAAACAGATTCAAAAGTTATCAATAGAGGACAGGGATCTTCATACATATACACCCAGGCCATACCATCAGTGGAGCCTTAGTTACCAAGAAATAAAATATTGCTTTCTCTATTCATTATTCTCATTTTGACTACAGATTTCTTTTTACTTTTTAGATCATTTTTTCAATTGACTTACAAAAATACAGCCAAAAGTGGTTATACTTCTATCTGCAAACTATTAGATGTTCACAATGGTACATATACTTGCTTTTAGATAGCACTTTGCATGTAATGTGGAACCAACAGCTGTCTCGATGTACATTTGCAAATGTGCTTGCAAGTAACAGGGACACTATTAGAAGGCTAATTAAAACTTCCTGTTGAGCTACTCAGATGATGCAGATGGGTTTTAGTTAGGTGACTAGCGAATCTCCTAGTTTCATTTGATTTAATCTTTTCATACTATGCAAAGCCATGGTTTAGTTTGGTGAGGCTGGAACACACACACGGAAAGTCTGTGAAAAAAGATTGGTTTGGGGCTAATCTGAGAGGAAAGGATCCTGTTTACATTCTGCATACAGAAGTTATGGTACAAGTTGCAGGGCAAGGCATGGGTATTAGCAAGACTCCTGCCCTTTTGGACACAACATGAACAAAATCAGAACAAATTTTTCTGTATGTGTCTGGTCCATATTTAACTGTTTTCCTGGAGGATGGGAACCATTGCTTCCTCTGAAATGTCTACTGCTGGTAGAAGCTGCAGACAAGCCACCAGACTAGTCGAAACATGGATCTGAGCTAGTGCAACAAATTCTGAATTACTAACCTTGACTATAATTTGGTTTGTCTCCTTTGGGTGGACTATATCAGAATGACTCAGTTTCTAATGTGCAGTCATTTCTCCTGCTGGCAACAGAAATAACAGTTCAGACCATCTAATTCACTTTACACATGGAGAATGGGATGCACATCATGAGGAGCTTCAAGGACAAGACAATAATCCGGTTCTTTTGAGGACCAGCTGACTAACTTCTCCTTTTCATCATCTAGAAAATTTGCCTCCTGATCTGGTTTCTTCCTGCATAGTCTTCCTCATCTAAAGTCAGCATCTCAGGACTGTGCATCTGTGTATGTGTAAATTCATGCTTATATGGATGCAGCTGCTAAGTGTCTTCCCGTAACGAGTAGTCCCAGAAAAGAGCTGTGTAACTGTGTAAGGAGAGGAGTAATGCACTGTCCTTGCCATGGAAGTGAATGAAAACCCTGGGCTGCCCACCACATGGAGTAGCACCACTGCAGCTGTGGTGGGATGGAGAGCCTCTCACACACAGGAGATCCAGAGCAAGAAAAAGAGGATTTCCTTCTGGCTGCAGATCACAGAGAGATGAAGAGAGTTCCTCAAAGCATTCATTTCTTACTAAATTGTTAAACAAATTTACACTCTTTCTCACTAACATTTCTTCTAACTTATCTGTCAGAGTCCTAAAGATCAGTTTGTTTATAGATATACAGTTATAAATTGGACAACTGTTTTTTCTGTACATTCAGGCTAAAGTGAATCATCAGCACAGAATCTTGATTCAGAGGGTTTATGAAATACACTGATGTGTTTTATTCGATTACCTGCCAGTATATCTGTCCAACCAAACTGCACTGTTCAGAAGCTATCACAGTTCAATGCCAAAGCCTTTTTAAACAAATCAATGCTACAACCTTTACTAAAGTACCAGTCCTGCAGTCCCACACACAATCTTTGCCATGGAGACACAGGATATGAACAGTTTGAAATATAATTGGGACAGATACTCATTCTTTATCAGAGGTAAGTGGGTGTTAATCCCATACATGGCAGTACTACCACTGCACATAGAGATCCACTTTTTAATCTCAAAACAGCCAGTCTAGTGCACAAAATCTATAGAGTGTTTTGTCCCTTAACTAAACCCTAACTGTATCAAAGTATATGCATGTCCAGATTGATGAAAGTATGATGAGCAGTTATCAAAAATCTTCTTTGGGGTTTAATTCCAAACTGAAATGAATCTCTACATGGAGACTGCTGTTTCACAGCCTAATTTCTGCATTCCCCCTGAACTGTTAAACATGTTGTAACCCATTTGTTATATATTGGAGGATTTTCCTGGCCAAGAAAAGGAAAAGGCTTATTAAGTTTTGTTGGGTTTTTTTTTTGGTTTTTTTTTTTTTCTGGAACAAAAACGTAAACTGTACTAGTTCATCATCTTGATTACTGTATCATAGCTACAGTGTGTATCTCATCCTAAATCCTTTTCATGCCAAATGCCTGGGAATTCATCTACTCATAAAATAATGGTGACTTTACATTATCCATCCCTTTGCTATGTTGCGTATGAGACAGGGATGTAATTGGCACAGGAAGTCAGTGCATTGGTTTTGTAGCAAGAAAAATCCTGGCAAATGGAATAGCCTAGCAATGTATAACAGCAACAAAATGCAAATTAGTGTCAAAAGTTGGCTATCACAGCAGGCTTTATTATCTGAGTGGTAGGAAAACCTCTGTGGTAGCAATTGATTTTGTCAGCAATATGAGGGTCTAATACTACACAATACTGATACTACTCTAATACTACTCGAAATGTTTTTTTATTTGCTTTAATTTTTAATGTTCCCTCTGAAATCCTACACCTCTACCTTTTGTAATGCTGGTAGCACTGGTATATCATTGCTCAGACACAAGCAGAAAAGATATATCCAAAACATTTCCTTCTTAAAGGAGCTGAGCATGGAACTTGGAGACTTGGCTTCAGCATTTCAGAGGACCAGCAGCAGTGTCCTCACCAAGATGGTCGTGGTGGTGGTGAAATTACTCACATGCAGGGTTGCAACAAATTCCTTCTCAAGAGCAAACAAAAGAGGTTGGCAGGTACAGTTAGTCTGAACCACTATTGCACCCCAAAGTTCTCCTATTGTGAGACAACTGTGACAGTGGGTGTCCTTATTCAGAGATAAATGTGCAGGTTTAATCTAATGCTTAATGAAGTCGATTAATCAACATAATAAACCAAATCCTCAGACTGAATTCTGACACTGTGACTCATGCTAAAGAGCTTTTTACTTCCCAAGCAGACACATTGATTTCAATGTCACCATTCAAGGGATAAAGATCAGCTCAGCATGAGCAAAAGCAGTGGGATCTGGCCAGTGTTTCTTTTGTTATGGTACTTCGGACACATCCAGAGTAATCAGATATTAGAAGGCGCACAATTCCCTTCAACAAAACCCCTGCCCAGAACTGGCCTGACATCCCTGGTGATACAAATTACAGTAGTGAGTAAAGAAAGCTACTGCTTTATGCTTTACCAAAAGTGCAGGTGGGAAAATGTTCATTGCTCTCTACGGAAAAGTCGAGTATCATACAAAAAAGAAGTTATGCTTCTCTTTTTGTAGCTGTTATTTTCTAGTATGGAACACCTCTGAGCCATTTAAGATTTAGAGCACAAAGTAAGTATGCTCAAATGATAAGTTTGTTCCTGATCTTTTATGAATGTTATATTTATAAGAATGTTCTGTCCCCCTTGGCATCTTCCCTTCCTTTCTCTCTGCAAAGACACTCTCAAAGGATGCCTGAAGGTAAGAGATTGGCCCAGGAATATTAAATGCCCGTCTCTGAATGATACTTGCAAAATTCATGTTAATGTTCTTTTAAAAATGGGAATGTTAGAAACTACTGCTTCTAGGTAAGACATTCCATGCAGACGGCTATATCTGAGTTGACTATATTCAGTCAACACAAAGAAGCACCTGTGGGGCATGATTCATTCATACTCTGTTTTAAATGTTTATTTTAGGGTGATAAAAATTAGTACTTTTAAATGTCCGTTTCTACATACTTTGTGAATTTCTCCCTTGGTCACATTAACACCATCTCGTGGTTTTGATGAAACTGCAAAAGAGCATCTAGTAGAAACAACAGGAACAAGCACTGCAAGCATTGCCCTTGCTTGGTACTTCAGCATGCTTTAGTATATTTCAAACCAATGATTGCAAACAAATAATCGGGATGACATCAAACTGGAGTGTATCCAAGTCAAAGACCCAGTCTAAGAGAACAGTCAAAAAACCTGACACCTGTATGGTTAAGAGATACAGCCATGTGAGGTTGTAGACAATTCCCCCATCGGGGCACCAAAGACCGGCTTAGCACATCACTCCAGTGGTGTTTAATTCCTAGTACTTGCTATTCAAAATTGGTGACTCCCTGGACTGTGACACCATTAGCTGAATCAGAAAGAGAAAATCCTTAAAACAGGCAATTAGGAAAGGCAAGGCATCTGACTACTGAATCTTTTTCTCTCTTAATCTGGATCACTTACTGATCTTGTGAATTTGAATGCTGCAGATGGCAGATACGTTGAGTATGAGCTCCAGAGGAAGCAGCCTGGTTGCAGCCCGTTGTTCTCCACTGCACAGAGGTAAAGCCCAAGCACCCTTCATGCTCAGGAGGAAGGATCATGTGTCATAGAAATGTTGAAATCACTTGAATAGAGAATGATTTGAATATCTGGGTTTGGAAGCACTGGAAGGAACAACAATCAGGAGAAAGGTTATGGACATGGCGTCTCCTGATGGCACATATATTAGCAGGTCACCAAGATGTCAGCTCATTTATGTGCATCTTCTCAGGGCACCCAGCACCAAGGCAACAAAGGACAGACTGAAAGGAGGGACATCCTAAAACAAAGGCAGCCTACAGACTAAAGCAAAGACAGTGCATTTAGAGATGATTGGTGGGAAGACGATGAACCATAAGAGACCTATATAAGCAAACAAAAAGCAGTGTATAAATCCTGATGATCCTGAGGTGGGACATGATAGAGATGAAAAAACACAATCACTGTCCACTTCTAAAAGGTACAAACAGGCCAACCCGATATTGGTGAAGGTTTCCAAGCTAAGAATCACCCAGGAGAACGGACGAGGATTCAACAGCTTCCATCCCTTGTCCTCCAAGTAACTGCAAGAAAGCCTGGACAGACCACCTAGGTACAATGTGGTGTCTGCGTGCTGAACAGATGACTCAGGCATATACATCTTACGGCTTGTGAATATGTGGTACAAGAGTGTGACTGAGTAAAACTGATTTTGTTTGAAAATAAAACCACATATTCCTCACCTGAGGTCTCACATTGGGCTTTGCTACGCTACAGTGCTGCATCATTACTTCCTACAATCATGAAAATCAATCTCTCTCAATTGGTTCAATTAATATTTCATAACTCATACAAACAGTGAGAGCTTCAGCAATGAGGACTAGCTATGACTGGCTAAGACCTATGTGTTTAGCACATGATCAATAAAGTGTAGATGAGTTATTTCTGTTCTGTCCTGCCTGACTCAGATTAGACCTTTACAGTCTTTTGCATCCCAGTCTTAGCAAAGACATGCAGTCTTTCCACCCTCTTCTGTTTGTTTGCAGATGGTCTGCCTTGAACCTGATAAACTTTTCCATATAGGAAAATTTTTGAAATGTGTATGTGCCTGCAGGTTTTTTATTTCAACAAATTGGCATTGTTCACCAAAATAATGAGGCAGAAAAAACATTCTGATACAAACAACCCAAGCAACATTAGAAAGAATGGCTCATTATCAGTTATGTCTGATTCAGACTAGAAATACACTTACATTCTCATGTATACAGTTATTTAGAATACACAAAATAAATTATAGCAATTTACTACCATGCAGTCTTATGAGATTAAATCCCTCAAATGAGCTACCTGTAGATCGCACATGAAAGAAATGATTGCATTGTGTCACCAGACTCTATTGTCAAAGGGTCAAGCAATAATTTGCTTGCTGGTTACATTAAAATGGTTACATTTCATTTATTAAAAACACTCTACACCACAGAAGCTGGATTTCTGTCAGAGATTTCCAATACCATTTTAAGCTATTTTGAACTGAGCTTTTATTCATTCCTTTCACCTGGCCTGTTATGTTCCTAGTGGAAACAATTTCCATTACAATTACATTTTTAGGACTGTTGCAGGAAGGAAGCTCGAATAAACAAACAGCAGTCCAAATTTCTTAGTATTAATTCACAAGGTCTATTACTTCAATATTTTACTGATAATTCAAATAAATATAAAGAAATGCATGACTTTGCAACGTTTGCATTTATTCTTTGCCATTTAATGGTGATAAAGTCATCGCATTGCAATTACCTATTGTACGCTTTGTGACAGAGTCTACCCTTCTGTTTCACAGATATGTCTATTTTCAGCTACAATGTGTTAGTGGACACAGTTGGATATGCAATGTTGAAAACTAGGGTACAGTGGCAGTGATGGCATTAAGTTTCTCAGAAAGGCCAAAATGTGTGAAGGGCTGAAAATGGCAGGATCAAAGAGAAGTTTAAAGGCACCTCTGCATTCCCCCGAGATAAATACAGTTGGATATTGCATTGGTACAGGGAACAATTTGCAGATCTCCATTTACAAGGAATTTCTGAGGCTGGATTTGGGGTCTCTCCAGTCATTCCTAGTGTGGAAATGGCAGCTGAAGGAGTTCCAGCAGGGGCCTCATGGCACTAGCTTTCCCACAGCACGCAGAAGCTGCTATGTAGACATGAGGCCAAGGTGTGTACCATAACTCCGGAGAGAAAGTTTAGTCCCACCTGTCTAGGCATGTGTCCTGGTTCACAGTTTACTTCATTGATTTCATTAAACACTGTGGAAAATGCAGCCAAACTTACTACACTAAATTTCAGGTGTGGAAGCTGAGGTCCAACAAAAGAGCAACATTACATACTAAAGTGGCATTGAGTCCAAGACAGAACTGCTGGCAAGACTGAATCCAGGACTGGTGTTCGGTTCTCATATACTTAAGTCCTTCTCATTACACTCTTTACTGGGGCAGCTACAGTTTGGAAAGGTTTGCTCGCAGTTTTTGAGGGAACAGTTTATTACAGAGAGCTCCCCTTATGGAAATATGGGCTTTGGATGTGATTCTGTTTCTGCAATGTGGTGCTTGAATACTAGAAACATGCTGGTGTTCGGATTTTCAAGGACTGAAAAGCAAAGCTTGACAGACAACATACTCTTTAAAAAAAAAGAAAATCATCCTTTCTTATTAAACTTTCTTGCCGCTGTTCCTTTCTTGAACAAGTGGTGCCTTTTCAGAAAGGATCCTTTGAAAAACATAGCAATAATGCTGCAAAACAGATCAGCTGAAAACATGTAAACAAATAAATTGGCATTGCCTCCTCTTGATTTCCAACTTTACCTCAGTCAACAGAGATCTCACTTGATGAAACATTAAAAAATAAGCAAGCTATTTCTGTATATTTCATGAAATGTGGAAATCAAAACATCGAAGAAAAAATTTCCAAGACATAAATCACCTTTTATTACTGCTATTTTTAACTGAGATTCACATGGTCCCTCTCTGTGTTCCACAATAAACTGGGGCCAACAAACTCATGCTTCAGTCAGTCTACACGAGTAGGCAGCCTTTTCTGGATGCTCTGGTTCTATGAAAATAGTGGTTTCAAGCTCTATTTGCTGCAGATGAAGAAGATATAAGGCAGCAGAAGAACATGTCACAGTGGCTGGGCAAATGGTTGTGCATAAAGATATTGTCAGCCTTCAGGTTTGCCTTCATCTCATGGTTGACAGGTGCAAGTGCATGGTATTGCGTATATCACATTCTTTCAAGTACACTTGTGAGACATAGCTGTGAATATCTTAATGGTTTGTGAGCAGCTCTTTTCACTCTGTCAGATCAGATCAAGAGCACAGGTAAAGACTGGGCTGCTAACTTGTGGTAAAATAACACTGTAATAAAACTGTATTATCTGTGTATTGTTTCCCACATGTATGTATTGTTTCGTGGTACACTGCTTATCTCCATATTTACATACCTATAAAATTTGCGGCACAGATAGGACTCTAAAAATACATAAATATACAGATAAGCAGTGTGCCACAAACTACCACAAATACATGGCCAACCTCATATTCTAGGTTTATATATTTATAATTGATGCTTATTCTTACCGCCAAACATGTACAAACAGAGGTTTGGGTTACTCTAACTTCAGTACAATTCAATAGGATGCCATCTTTACCCAGATATCACTCAGGATCCCAGTGGGAGAGTTGCCTGTTATCCAAAGACGGCTGTGGATGAACATGCTCTAGTCAGTGCAAGGCTTGAAAGAGCAGAATTTTGCAAGACAGAGCTTGTGTGAGCCCCTGCTAGCAGGGAAGCATTCAAGACCATGACTCTGGAGTCATCAACAGTGTTAGTTCCTCTCTTACCACAGAGCTAAGCTCCAAAACTTGGCATTTTCCTCCAAGACACATATCTCAGCATTCTTCAGTGGAATCTGGCTCTGCATTCTCAGTTTTCCCCACAGATGCACGGGGAGCCATCGATGACACAGGACAACACAATGTCCTTTAGGGATCAGCTGTATATCTCGCAAGACATGTCTCAAGAAAGACTACCCAAAACCTGGCTTACAATTAATGCCTTTCTTGTTCATTTGAATTTGTGTCATCTGGAGAATATGTGGGACATTTGCTCTACATAGGTTATTGACTTAATTTCAAAGAATCATCTAATTCCTTTGATCAGTATTTCTTCTCTATTGAGATTGGGATGGTGAAGGTTATGACAAGAGAGGTGAGACATAGAGATAGGTAAGGCTTCTTGAATATCCAGAGAGAAGACAGCTTTATCAGAACTTCTACCAGTTACTTCAAGCCTCGTCTTAAGAGTCAACAGTGCATAGTATACATGGATATTAGAAATATACATCCACCCTTATCTCTAGGGAGCAGTGCTTTCCTTTTATCCTGCTAGAATTTAATTAGGTGAAACACTAGATTAGAATCCTCTAGCATATAAACTCAGCAATACATCTGTAATTGGCTCCATCTCAGGAGAATTACAGGAGCTCAGTAAGATAAAGCAATTCTTTCCCTGCATGCTAATAAGCGTGCATAAAGCTGAACTACCACACCAAGAATTAGTAAGCCACTTCTAACCTTCTTTCATCTTTCTTAGTCTTTATTTTTCTCTTCATGTCCAACCTCTGCCTTTCAGAATTTACTTTATGTCAAGAAGTTGCAAAGAGTGAAAGGCAAACACTGCTAAGTGACAGCTGTACTCCAGAGAACAGCAACATCCGTTCTGGGGTCAGCCGCTGCATTTCATGAATCAGTCAAGTGTTCTCCTAGGAGCCACTGGTTCAGTCTAGCTTTGGGTATATTTATTTTTGAAGTAAACAAGAGAACATATGTTATGATACTAAATAGCAGCACTTCCTAGTTGAACAGACTGTAAGAGAAAACTCTTGTACTTTATGTGCACTTGCACATGGGACTGAGCTGGGGTATGAAGCCTGCAGTCTCTGCTTGGGATGCTGCAAGACCAGGCTGCCTTAAACTTTCATCAGCACAGCGCTTGGCTTAGAGCAAGCACACCCGGCATCAGGTCTTTGTTCTGCTACCAGGAAAAATGAGAAGTCAGAAATAAAAGTCAGTTCTTTTTAATTATGGTTTGACTGAACAATAATAAGTCCCAAGAAATATAAAAATACTGCATAATGTATTTCTTGTTGATAATGCCATTATGAGTTTCTTTCAATAACACTACTCTGAGTCCTTGAAATCATAGACTAACCTGTGCATGAACTGAGACCCTGGAAGGTAAAACCTCCAGTCACATCAGTTCTGTAGGAACATGCTCAGCTTCACCTTTAAAAAGAACAAATGCTATAATGAAGTCCTATTCTAGCTTTCGCATTCTGATTATTTGCAAGTAGTTATTCATAATGTCACTTTGTATTCTGACAAAGAAGATTGTGTGACAAGGGTCAAATCCTAATGTCTTTACTCAGTACTGAAGCAAATCTCAGCAGGAACTCAGTGAAATCTGTAAAGGCTGAATAGAATTTAGCCAAGAGCATTTTTGGCCTCAAATCTGCACTTTTCTATCTATTTAATATTATGAACATGAATAGTAGTGGAGATTGCAAAAGTTATTTGGAGTGCGTTTTTGGTTGTGGGTTTTTTTACTTTTTTCTTTGCTTATAAATTTAACCTGTCTATTTTAACTGAAAAAGCCTTGAGCTGCTAAGAGGAGAGAAAAATAGAATGCTGCCGAGTATGATTATGAGAATTCAGAACAAGCCAGAAGCAGCACACAGGCTTTCTTTGATGATCTTTCTAACACAATATGTGGACTATGTTCCCATTTTACAGAAAGTATTCAGAAAGACTTTTTCTTGGTTACAGAAGAACTGAAATACTTTCAAAAGTCTAATGTTCTGCACAGTAGAAAAAAATATTCTGTGTATTATTCCTAAAGCACATCTCAGGTCCTACACATACTTCTAAAAGTTCATCTGAGTGGTTAAATATGGCCTATATTCAGAAATTCATTTTATTCTTACTAAAGTTATGGTATTTGAACTGTGTTTTCTGATTAACTTCAATGATTCCTCATGTAGTTCCCAGACAAAAATCAATTTAGCAGAACTGATATATATTTCTCTGAAAGAGACAATACTAGTGATTGCCGGGATGGTGAAGTAGAATAATTCTGCAGTAGGTGCTTATCACAACTTAGACTTTTTTTTTTTCCTTTGTGAAAGAACTGGTTGGCTTTAATTTGACCAAAAGACATGGCAAGTGGTCTTTCTTTTTGATTTACTAGATTTAATGTACTTCCTAATACAAGTATCAAATACTTCTAAACTATGGTTAGTAATACTATTTAGTTTAAATCTTCACTACTATGATATGGTCATTTTTAATCACTACTGGTGAACTTAATTTAAAAGAAGCATGTTTTCATTTCCCTTTTCACAATATTTTCAATGCAGAATTATTCTCATCCTTAGCATATCATCAGCAAAATTTTCTGTGGTGCAAACCCTGCAATCTCTCACTAATCTATGCCATCTGAGAACTTGAAAACATAAATTAATTCAAATTATCATTTAACTGAATGACAACTTTTATAAGAATAGATACACAACACAGATTGCTGCACTATCATACTGACTCCTCTCTAGTTCTTTTATAACTATATGTAGATTTATAATTATAATTAAATACTGTAACAGTTTACCTGATACCAATACAATGCTATTTTGCTGATTAAATAACGCCATTTGTATTACAGTACTGTGATTAAATCATTAGTGATAAGGAACACTCTCCAATTGGTTGGAAGCACTGAAGAAAATTAATTTAAAAATTAGTAAATTAATTTTCACTGAACAAAGTATTCAAATATGCAGCTAATCTCCTGCTAGCTTTTTGCAGCCAATTTCAATAATCAAATCCATAAGCAAAATCTTCAGATGAAAAATATGAAAAATAAGGGGTCCTGAAGTACAAGCTTTCATCGATGTCCAGAATACCCCTAAGAATACAGATGTGCAACTGTGTTGCTTTGGCAGGGAATAATTAGTCTGTTGTTGGACTAATCACATGAGGCTGATGGGTACTAGCAATCCCACAAAATATGAAAAATAAAGAAAAAGCCTAAGCATTTCCAGAAAAAATGATGCTATATTTTTGTGCATAAACCACATGATCACACACACATCAACTTCACGTTGCATGCACTCTTGGCTACTTATCATCTAATTAGGAAAATACCGGACTTGTGCATAACATGTCCACATGTATACCATGTATACCCATCTTTGAAAAATGGAGTAGTTGTCTAATTCCTAGATGTACAGCCCAGAGGGATAAAACATGCTTGTGAAGTATTTGTATCCCATTATGTGGAAAGACCATTTTGCGTGAACTCTTCTCCAGCCAAATAGCATTTTGCCTCACTCTTTGTCTGCTGGCCTACGACCTGCAGGACTGCCTGCATCCCTCACCATTGCCCCTGGTGTCTCCCAGGGGCTTTGGGATGGTTCCTCCCTGGGGAAGAGCTGGGTGGCGGGACCTACCCAACAGGATAAGGCAGATCAGTGAAGGAGGCATTCAAATATTTAGCTGCCTCTAAGGCTCACTTTGCTTCCCCAATGCTCTTATCATATGCTCAGAGGGATGCACAATAAGAATATGAACAAGTAATCCCTAGAGAACCTCTGAATATTTGAAAATAAAGCAAAATGAAAGAGTCTGCCTTATCCCCAAAGACAGACTCCACACTCGGGCATCACTTTCTGATTTCACCAGCCCTATGTACTCATAGACCTACAAAATAATCAAACACCATAAATTAAATTAATTGCTTTATTTCTGGAAATAGCTTATAATTCTATTAAATTGCCAATTTGTTATCTGTCCAAATGATAACGACATTTAGCTCATGACTGCTCCTTCTTCAGGGAGGAAAGCAATAGAAGCAGGATACAAATACTACTGGGCTATTAATTTTCACTACTGTAATGATACGGGATCTCAAAATTAGGGCCACAGCCCCACCACTACAATGCAAACTTTTACAGTGCCTTATTCAAGAGGGTGCCAAATCACACACAGGACTCATGTTATACAGTAAGACAAGTGGAAAAAATGAAGGAAGAAAAGAGCATGACAAAACAACCACAGCTCACAGCCCACCAGATGCTTGCAACTACACAACCTGTTTAACAGTAATATTCAGTTCTGGTTATTTGCATTATTTAGTATTATACACAGTGGACTCATTTCACAGCTGCTTGAAATAAACCAGCATTATCCGCAGCGCCTTTGATTTACTATGCTGCCTCAGGACACTTGAAGGACGGAGAGGCTATACGGAATTAAATTAAATGTTTAGTTAAAACTTTTAGCCACCTGGATGTGTATAGTGTTCCTTCAAGCTACAAAACTGCTGAAGTTGCTGAGAGTATTCTCCTGAACTCCCCCCCAGTTTGTAATCAAAACGTACACAGAAAACAGAATTGTGGCAGATTCACTTTGAAAAAGAAATCACAGACTTCACAGAGGATTTCATACCGAGACTCAATACCAAGTAAGTTTACTTAGCTGATACTGCATCCAACAGAAAGAGTACATCTCTCCAAAACCTCAGATAAAGGCAGCACGGTTTACAGAGAGAGAAAGCCCTCCCTGATGGTCTTCGTGGGGCACAAAGCCTGTGTCAACACAGTTAAAGGGACCTACTGACCTCTAGAAGACCAGAGGTGTGTTTGTGTATTGCCCTCCCAGACCGTCTTCTTGCGTTTGTGAATTCAGGTTACCTCATAAGAAATTAGAAAACTACAGCCAACGCAAAGTCTGAGTCACCTGTTCCAGGGAACAATCTCATAAGAGGTAATCACTAACAGCATTACAAACATTTCCTTGTGCCAGACCTGCAACACTTTTCTCTGAGGTTGGTTTCCAAAAAAGTTCAAGATAATATCACTTAGCCTACTCCCTAGAAGACCATTGGAGCAGATAGGAGAATGAGGTAAAAGAACTAAAATAAGATTTGCTTAGTACATTATCCTTCTTTTGACACTTTTGGGAACTTTGTGAGAACCTGTGGAGAGGGATAATATTAGCAAAATAGGGCGGCAAGCTGAGCTTTCAACAGCTATTGATCTGTGCCTCAGAGTTCAGCACTAAGGTTTCTATTTTGTAAACATCCTACTTCTTAAGGCCTTTTTCCCAACACCTAAACACCCCTGCAAAGAGGGAGAGAAGGTGTCTCAGCAGCAGGTTAAGATGAGGTTTCAAGGCAAAAGGGATGGATGAGAGCCCTCAGAAGAGGTACACATAGATGAAATAGGAGGAATGTATCTGGCTGCTCATCCTTAAAATGCTTAAATCCATTTTCCAGAACTAGCCCTTTTAACTTAGTCCACTGAAGTCAATGTTATTTTACATTGCTTTGTCTCAGTTTGCACTTGTAATCTCTGGTGCAGCAGGGAAATATGTCTTCATCTTCACAGGTCAGATCAACCCCTCAGTTACAAGACTATCTTTCACCATACACTGATAAAACCTTCATCCTTTCCCTTAGCCCATCACAGCCTGAATTCAGTCCTATTGCAACAGGCACATTTAAAGAACTTGAATTACTGGAATATATTGCAGCTCAGTATATTTAGATTGCTATCTTTTAAGTCTCATACCCTGCTATTTTTGAATGTTGTAAAAATACATTGCTCTACCACTTAGTAAGTAATTTTAGTACAAATATGACAGCAATAACTCTAGGAATGAGAGAGGTATTTATTATAAACAAATCCAAAGAATAATAAGACATAACACTCTATGGAATCCATTTTTCCACCAGTTATGCACATATTACTGACATAGTATAATCAGAAACTATGAATTGTGTACCATTTAAAGAGCTGGAAGCAGCAGAAGTGACACCTCTGGCAAGTCAGAGTCCTACAGCAGGATTCAGCTACTCAGAGCAGATGCACCCATCCACATCTCTAGCTATAGGGAGAGACCAGAGTCTCCCTGAGCCTGGGGCTGGAGGAATGGTGGCCTCAACAGTGGGAGGTAAGCCCTACTTGAGCTGATGAGCTGTCAGAGAAAGGAGCTGAGGCAGGTGAGCATACTGTGTGGCACCAGCCAGTTTGCACCAGAGACTGAGAGGTTCTTCAGGGACCAGAGTTCCGGCCCCACAGTGCACAGAGGAAGAACGGTCAGAGGCTGAGAACAGAGACTTCTAGCACTACTGGATCTGAAAGTCTGTGACTTCTGGAAGCAAGGATGGTCCCTCTCCAATTGCAGATATTTACTGCAGAACTAAAGCCAATAGGAAAACTTTACTAAAAGGGAGAAGTTGGATGGAAGGGGAAAGGAACATGTCCATAACTTAAGAACTGGAACAGGCGAGTGTTAGAGACACTAAAATCATGAGGGGAAGAGAACTAGGGAGAAAGTCCAGGGGAAACTGTTGTGGAAAGTAACGTAGCCAAACACTCCAAACAGGACATAGTGGAGACTAACATCAAAACACCCTGACCATTGTGGCCTAACTAGAGGAGCAGTCACAACACCTGAAGATCTGCAGCAAGTAAGGCCCCAAAGCACTGTCTGTCCTCTGCTGTCCTCCTGCACTGACCTGTGAAGTTAGATAAGGACTTGGCTTGGGCCCACAGACCTGTCACCAAAGCTTGCTGCAGTTCCACTCAGCACTGGGCCAAGGTTCTTTCTCTCTGAAACCTCTCACTGCTGTCCCAACACCAAGGCCAAAGGGCCATCTACATCAAGTTGCCATTTCTGCCACCTCTGAAGATCCTTCTGCCCCTGAGGCTCTGCCAGCCTGAATCGAGGTAGACTGAGGGCTGCAGTCAGCTGTGCTTGGCTGCCTTTCAACCACAACTTCCATGTCCTTCCCCTTCTTCTCTTTCCTCTGTAGTGCATCCTCAGCTGTGAGGCTCCAGCATGGCCTCCTGGTGCATACCCTGCTGACTGCCTGCAGCAGCACGGAGACAACATGCTGAAGTAGGGAAAAGGGAAAGAGCAGCTCCTCTGGTCCTACTCTTCATCAGAGGGACCTGCAGAGGAGAGAAAAGCAAGCCTGTCTGCCCTCGAGTGTCTGAGAGACTACACAGCTTCCCTCTACTGTTTGCAGCCTTTGCTGGACAGCCCCCAGGTTTTCAAGGATGCTGTTTGGGCAGGGTGGGGTCCATTGTTTCTGCCACGGCCAGCTGCTGTGAGGGGTGGATGGAGTTTGGCTCTGAACAGAGTAACCCTCTCCCCTTCAGCCCCCCCAGCAGGAAAATGGGTAGGTTACTGGCAGCCTGCGCTGCCCCAGGAGACTGTGCATCCTGTGACCTGCTGTCCCCTGCAAGTGAGGAGGGAAGGAGCGGCCTGAGGCATTAGGATGGTGGTGAACAGCAGGGTAAAAAGTTCATACTAAAGCAGCGAGAGTGGAAGGAGGCTCCTAGAGGGATACTGGTCCCTCATGTTGATTTTTAGTGTGCACTGCATGGAGAGTGGGCCAAGAGCCAGCTGGTGTTGCTCCAAGAGCCCTGGGGCAGGCAATGAGGCCTGAGCATAGCAGAGATGTCCCTTAGGTGTTTGCCATGACACTGCTCCCACTCTTGACTGCTTGTCCAAACTGATGAACAACTCGGCTCCTGTGCTACACAGGGTGCGCAACATTGGGATGGTCCTCCATGACCACCATGCAGCCAGCTGGACAGCCTAGTAGGTACTCCTTTTCACAAAACAGTTTGTCTTTCCCTGCTTTGCTGGGGAAAGATGAGATGTGCCCTCCCATGAAACCCAAGCCCCACTGCCATAACTGTTCAGTGCCAGGTAAGATCCCTGGAGGCATGGAAATGGATGAGGAAGCCTCGGGAGCCAGACTATACCATTTCTGCCCACACTCAGCTACAGACTAAAGGCAGGTATTTACCTTCCCTGGTACTTTCCAATGGTATCTGCTTGTGGGGAGAGGAAAGGACAGTACCACAAGAGAGTGCTGTTTGTACCCCTCCATCTGCTCAGCACTCTGAAACAGGAGAAACCCTCTGAAACTGCTCATTTATCTGGGTGTTTGTGGGAGAGGCTGGGGTCTGCAGTTTTACCGCATGTGCTTTCATGACATCAGCCCTTAACCTGCTGTGCTAGGAGAGGGAAGGAGCCACAAGGCACAATCTCTGTCTGGAAAGGTGGGGGAGTTATCTTCTCAGAAGCTACTGCAGGTGCCAGGCTGAGCTCAGCAGCTATTGAGAGCATGAAGTTTCTAATATAGTTACATTAGGATTTCTCTCACAGCCCTAGGGGAATCTTATGGTTCTAAATGCTATTTTTATGCTGTAAAAAAGCACAGCAGCCCTGTTAAGCAGACAAATTACAAACAGGTTTTTCACCACAGCTCTGAGCCCATACTCCAGACTCCACTAGAAGCCTTGTCCACTGCCTGTCCTTCAAATTCCAAGATGTGCATAAACCAGTAATTCACTTACCTGGTTTGGACTCTGATTCATGGGATTGTTGAAGGCAGCTGTGGTGGGAGCAGGCCAAAAAGATGTACCCTAGATGTACCCCATAGTGGTACAGAGAAGAAAAGGCATTCTCAAGTGGCATATGGAGAGCATGCTCTCCTCCAGACTGCCCTGCATGGTGGTCTTGGCACCCAGGCATCCAGATGAGCGGGAGGCTTTACGTTATGCTCCCATCCAAAGGTATCTTCAATCTCTCCATAACAGGCATGTCTGCAGCTTCAGTCCAGAAGTATGGTGCAAAGTTGCATCTTCAAGAACACAGCCTTCATTTGCTTGGCTGTAACACTGCACTGCTCACTAGTCCTATTTTACCTCCTGGTGCTCAGGAGGAGAAACCTCCCAGTATTGTCAAGAGTTATACTGTTTCTGGAGACACTTCTGGCTCTCTCATTGCACAAATTTATGAGATGTGCTATTTTCCTGAGGACCCAAGTTACACTGCATTAGGTTTCTGAGACACTGGAGGGGCCACAGATGTTACCAGTGCAAGAAAGAGAAGTAGGAAAAGAGGGATAATTTTAAAAGGTGGCAAAAAGAAATAAGGTGTTCAGCATGTGGTCCAGCATAGAAGGTAAAGGTGAGCATTTCAAACGAGAAGGATGGATGGAGGAGGTTGCAGCAGCACAGTCTCAAAGGACTGAGGGCTCAATGTCAAGGGCTAACAGGAAGGCACAAGTGCTCTCTATCTCATTGTGGAGGAGAAAAAGTGAGTCAGGATGTCTGGGGAGCTGTTGATGGTTAAGAATCAGTTGTGGATACATGCATATTAGGTATGCCCTTAGGGACCTTGTAGGTGTACAGGCTTGTGAGCTCAGGCCCTAATGTTCCCACAAGCACTGTAGCACAGCTCCAGTGTGTAGGATGCATTGCTTTTGCACACCAAAACTGCATCTCAGAACCAAACCAGAGAGGACAACAAGGCATGAGTAGTGACAGGGAAGGAGTTGCTTTAAAACTGTCTGACTGCTGAAATGAAATTATCAGTGTAGGTACAACCCCACTGATCATCCTTCTGAGTGGAGCGGAAGAAACCACACATCATGAATCCCCCCACCTTTATTTGTCAGAACAAGAAACTGAAGGCTGCAAAAAGACAGACTGTCCTGAAGTCCTACAGCTTAGCCTTTCTGCATGTATGGTAATTTTCCAATATGCAGTGAAGCCAATGAAAGACTGCAATTAGTGGCAGCAGGCCCCAGGTTTCATGTTCAGTAAGAATACTCCTTTTGAGGTTAGCATCTCCCCATGCATAACTGATTCAAAGTAGCTGTGCCAAAGATCGAATACTAGTTTGGGGAAGTAGACATGTCTTCACAGTGTGACAACAGCCATGAGTAGACATATAGCCCCTTGTTGACTAAACACTGATTAATGTAAAAGCAGATCTATAGTTATTTGCATGTTCCAGCAGCCAAACCACCCTCACAGACAAAAGAGGAGCTCAACTCTTCTTCTTAATCCTGCTAATTCACAGTTCACTGGCTACAAAGAAACCCACATGCAGACATTCCTCGCTCTAGGATTAAGTCTTTTATAAATCAGCATAATTTATAGGAAAGGATGGATCAGGATTATGGATTCTGGTATCACAAAGCCAGTTTTTGCATACCCTGACTAATAGTCCCTTTGAGGAAAACATTATTCAGAAGAAGATACAAATGCATATGTAAATCTAAGCATGCACTGAAGTCTCATGGCAATCAGCAAAGTCGGAGATAATTTAAGGGAGACAGATTCAGGCCTGCATTTTCATGTTTTCCTAAACTGAAACCAAAAGGAGCCAAATTTAATAGCACCACTGACCATGAACTGGGCCACTACTCTGTACTTCTGAATTCAGCATTGTCTGCTGTGTACTTCAGGTTCTTACCACATTTACTCTGGAGATCTTTTCCTTGAACATGCAGCATGAGGGCTTTTAAGCACCAATTAATAGATAAGTAGAGGAAATGACAAATGGCTTAATTTAGAAATAGGAGATATTTATCATCCACATACAGCAGCACTCAGGTTCTGTTCAGCTGTTACTCTTCATCACTGCTTTCTGTATGCATGCAAAGTCTCATAGTTACATATACCTGCTTGTCTTAACTAGGAGACATGCATATTGTTCATATTTGTTTAACCTAAGCCAACTTTTAAACTAGCGGCAACTCAGGATGCTAATCATGAATCAGATTTGTACACTGCCTCATAGAGTTCTGAATCCCTGTCAGAGCTTTGCGATTCAAGGCAGGATTTCTCCGTGTTAGGTAGTAAATCAAGATCAACTAGTATTAAGAAGTGGCAGCAAGCACAGCTTCAAGACAGTCCTTTTTTATTGATCCTTAATCATTTCCTCAGAAGAATACTGGTAACAATTTTGTTTCCACAGTTTCATGTCACCATGAACCCTTATTTGCTAGATAGAAGTACTTTGTGCACAAAGCAATGGTTAGCCTGTGAAGATGCTAACTGAGGCTTTGGGAATGCAAGCACGCTTGGGCAGAGAACAGCTCTTCTCAAAATGCCTCTCTCTAGTCCTTATGAACAGTTCATAACATGACATTTGCGGAAAACAGCTAAATGACCCAAGATAAAAAGAATTATTTTCGAAGACTAGCATATCAGCATTAATAACAGCTCAGAATTTGATGTCCAAAGTGTAGCAGGTTTCTGATGAAATTAAAACCAAGTCACTTAAGCTCTAATTTGCTTTCAAAGATGAATCATGGCCTCAGACGGACATTTCACTTTCTCTTCCATATGTTGTGTCAAAATAAATATTTGCATTTTCAAATTGTGATAAAATTTTAAAAAGCTCTAGGCACAGGATTCAAGTATAAACCTCAATCCAGGTTTTTCTTATGCCCATATTATGGAAAGGTAAGATCTGGGTTTCCGTTTGTAGAGCAATTCAATTATAGAGTAGTATCTAGTTCTCCTATTTCCAAGAAAATAACCCACCCATTTTCAGATTTATTCTTTTTATCAGCCTACTAAAAGCAATATTTTGGTCTTCTATACAGTACTTCACCTTAGATATTTCCTCAAGATTTGACAGAGAGTTGGCTACTGAGACAGTGAACTAGGAACAGTGTTCAAGTGAATGCCACATGCTATGGGATATTTTTTGTTTTCATATTGATTTATTTTTATTTCTGATATGAAATGGTAAAGTTGTGCACAGAGGCCTGAGGGACTTGTATTTGCAAATACGTATTTATATGCAAAGGAATATATATCTTAGAAAGGCAACAGACAGATTTCAGGTCACTTTAGCTTGGATATGCCTAGAAACAAGTATTTCCTTTTATTAGTGCTAAAGCTAATTGATGAAGAAAACCTTTTAACTAGATTCCTGATACCAGTTTTCTTAAAAGTTTGATATAGTCAGTGCCCATAGTGCTATATTAAATGATAAATTTAGAAATGGTTAAAACATTTCAGGAGGCTGAATGAATGGTTGTTGACAAAGCACGTGCACAGATTTGCATGATTCTATCATAGCTGAGAGCACTCAAACCACAAGGAGAGCTATGAAGTCCATTAAAAACTTCAGACTGACTTAATCTGAAGCAAATATTGATACTAAAGGACAACAGTGAGACTTCACATGGAAGAAGGGACGAAGGTGAAGGAAATGGATTTAATGTCTTCTACTTGTCATCTTGCAAATCGGAAGGGTGACTAAATTCTCAAGGGAAAAGCTGTAATTTTCATCAAGTGGAGAACCAAGAGGAGCACAGATGATTACCCCACTGTCTGCTCTGAGCTCTTTTTAGCCAAATGACCTCCTCAGCCTGCTTCACTGACATGCTATGCATACAAGACTTGCATCTCCACAGGCACCAGTTCACCCACAGTCTGGGGTGAGAAGGGAGGAATGTCCACGTGGGATAGGGTCAGCTGTGGCACACATGGCTGCATGATAGCTCCAGCAATGGACAGTATGTCATTGCTCATACAGTCAGAGAACAGCAATCTTGCCCCATACATTTGTTTTTTTTGTATTCAGCGATATCTTCTATTAAAATAATTCTTGTAAATTTTCATGCTTCTTGGGGAGAAGATAACCATGTTGTAATGTTATGACAGTTACAGGAGATACTAAGACCTTGTCACTGTTTTCCAAGCAATCCAAAGGAGTTCCAAAACATGTTTTCTGCTTTCAACAGAAGAGCATGGAAACAATAAAGAAAATTTTTAACTTTTCATTTTAGCCTGGTAAACTGAGACCAGAATGATGTTACAGTGTGACATTTGCAAGAACAGAGGAATGCTGCTGAGTGGACTGGTCAAAGACACTGCTAAAACAAAATACCGTGAATCTTTTACCCGTCTGAAATGGAGCATTGATTTGGAATTTATTCTTTAATTATGAGCAGAAAGCACTGTGATTGACTTCTCTTGTGATGAGTATTGAGCTCTGTTGACCAAAGGACATAGGTGGAGAAAATAAAGTCAATTTTATCTGAAAATAAATTTACTAAAATTGCACAAGATTCATCAGAAATCACAAATTCACCAGAAATACAGTTTTTGGTCCACTGAAACTACATGCAAGATTGAGTTAACAATGTTGTCTAGTTTGGGCTGCAAAAAATGGGTTAATGCAACTTTTTGATCTTTCTTTTTTTAAATGGTATTTTTTCTTCACCATTTACTTAAAGATAATGATAATAAGCCACACTCTTCCCCACCCGCACCCCCCTAAAAAAATTCCAGAAAAAAGGGTTTTCATCCTTACATCATTCTGCAACAATGGGTTAGTGCTGTTCTGATGATCTCTTCTTTACTCTCAGGTCAGCATCAAACATTTTTTAAGCCTTATTTTCTAAGGAGTGTGAATTACATAATTGGATTTTTTGTGTGCCAGCATTTAGGATAACATCACATATGGCTGTTAGTACACTGAGAAAAGGAAAGAATTTGAAAATGTCTGGCCTGTATTTCAGGCGATGGGGGAAGGATTCTAGATAACACTGTATAGTTGCAGTATTCTGCAAACTGGACCCCAGATCTTGTCCCTCTATAAAAGGGAATATAAAGAGCCTGGATTAAGATCTACCTTTGAAACCAGTGTCTGATGCCCTTTTTAGCTGGCCTGGGATGTAACTCTCACTTCCTAACAGTTTCATCACTGCTGATAATCTGTCCAGAAGAAAGATTGAAAAGAATGGTTCACTGAGGAAGACACGGGCACAACTCAAGTCTCCATTACCTCTCTCTGACCTGTTAGAGCAGAAACTCTTTCCACATTTCCATCCTTTACGTTTACCAAAAGCCCCATCCTTCAGAAGCATGGCTTGCACTTCAGCATATGCCATGAAATTTTCTGAAATCCTGTATTTCAACACCTCTGCTGGAAAGGCAACATAAATGAAGGCTCAGACTTAGACTAGCATTTCACCAGGAAACCTGCAGTCAGGCAGAGGAGCTAACAGACTAGGTACGGCACAACAGGAATGCAAGCATATCCAGAGGTGTTAATTTTCACTGCTGTTTCTGGTAGTCACACTGGTGAATGACTCATTTCAGCCGTTCTTGATGTCTTCCATGGAGCACTGACCAGGAATGAGAAGTGCTATTGTCTGGCAGGCATCTCTGGGGAAGCAGAAGTGAAAATCCCAGAGTCTTTCCATGCAAATAATTAAAATTTAGAGCAGGGTTGTTAAAAAAGCGATTTGGAGTGATTGATTTGGAGTGACTCAGTCTTTGGACAGCAAATGTAGGCAGCTGACTAATATCAGTCATGTATGTAGAACTCAGAAACACATATTTGATTGAAAATGGAAGTCCTGTCAAAAGCACTGTCCTAAAACCACCAACGAACTGCCTTAAGTAATTCTGAAAAATTCTCCCCACTACTGAGTCACAGGCACTCTATTTTTTCCTCTTTAATTTGTTGTGGAGATTGAAGGAAGCCTTCTTAGTACTGCCATGACAGTGCATTCAAATCAGTTGTCAACAATGCCACTTTCATTCTGAAGGAAATTTGCATGCTATTTGTAGTTGCTCTACACATAGCAATTTAAAAACTAATCCATGCTTCTCTATTCCCAGGAAAAAAAAAAAAAAAAAGAACAGGTTTCTCTGATAAAAACAAAACAAGCAAAGCAAAAACTTCTGGAATATATTTGCTTTTGAAATGTAGATCTCTGACATAGGTAGTAAATTCAAGTGTTCAAGGATATTTTCATCTAAGTATTTTTTAATTACACAAATAACATATTTCACAATTTCCATAAAGAAAGAGGTCATATTTCACAAAGGATAATCAAGAAATCCGTTGCGGATTGGCCAATCCAAATTAGCCACTGTCTACACACCCACACAAATTCATAGAATGAGAGTGATTGAAATCTTGGGCATGTTTGGCAATTCCTAATCAAGACTCTCAAGAGAATAGATTTCCATGAATATTTTGATCCCAATTAAGTAAAATTTTCTTAACAGAGAAGTGCTTGTTCAAAAATGTTTGAGATGGTCCTACAAAGACATTTAATCCAACTGTTTCTTAGGATCACATGAATAATAATATTTTTTAAACCAAAGCAGAACATTTTATTATAGGTTTTTAAATCTTTAAAAGAACTTATTAGGGAATTAAAAAAAAAATATTGAGGAATAAATGAGCAGCTTTACTTTTTAATATAAGATTAGCTTTGAAAAGCAGCAGAAGGGACACGAAGAAAGAGAAAACACTGTTCCACAGCAGAACAGAAACTGTTAAAGCTGTTTGCTGTGCTTTTAACTCAGAATAAATGAATTTAGAGTAAACTGCAATAGTAAATAATTGAAACTTCATTCTATAGCTGACTGACTGTTGGAGGAGACACAGCTGTGTCGGAAACGTGTCTTATTAGTATGGTATTCTGATGTTTGCAACACTTTAAAAGATAAAGAACTATCATTTATTTCCCCCTTTTCTGGGAGACGTATTTGTACTTTTTTAAAAAAGTGAGGAAAACCATTTTACTTAGAATGGTGAAGCACAGTATTTTTATGCCATCTGTGACATTTAGCAAAGGATGGAAAAGTTTGTGTTTTTAGCAGTGAGAACTGCCACAAAAACATAGAAAAAATGTCTACAGTGATTGATAGATTCTAGGAGTGTTTACTTTAATGACTGTCACAATAATTCTTGAAAGCAAAAGTACAGATAGGGAATGAGATTAAATAGAAATACCAGTAGAAGAACAAATTGTAAGAAAACATTTTTTTTTTTCCCAGAAATATCACTAAATTAGTGTGATTTAGTGAGATATTTTAACATTGCCAGGAGCTGATTTTTTTTAATTATATAGAAGATTTGAAATGTCATGTCATGACTGATTTAACTGATTTACAGCTCTAAATTCTTGTGCTAGGAGAACGATCTGATTTATCCAGATCAGCTAGGTATTATTGGAATCTAGAAGAACTGTGAAAGAACTCAAACTATAATTTTTCAAGAAAGAAAGGTGTATTATGGTTAGCAGTGTATTTTCAGCATGCACTGAAGTAATTAAACAACATCTTCTGTTTTGAATTCACATTTTATTTATGTTTTGTTTTTTCTTTTACTACAAAACTATGAGACCTAGTATACTAAGGAAGTTATCAAAACCATATTTTGGTTTACCTTGTAGACTGATTTCTCAACTCCTACTCTGTTATTAACCATTATTCGTACTATTAAAATATCCAGGAGACCTTGTCACAGATCAGTAACCCCCTGTGTTTAGCAAAGTGAAACATGCAAAGGAAAATATGCCCATGCAAGCAAACTTAAGTATGCAACAGGAGAAACAGTTCAATACAAAGGGATGATGGAGTAAAAGGAAGAAGATCTCCAGTGTAATAGCCAGCGGTCTCAACAGCCTGACTACTGCTGAGGTCAATAAAAAATCACAGAAAAAGTGGATTTGTAGGGGAACAGCTAAGTGGTTATTCACCATGGGCTACTCCCAGGGATATGAGATGGTCCAGGAAACAGAAAGAAGGTCTTTTCCCCAACACTTAATGAGTGGTTGGTGCATTAGTGAAATACATCAGGATTATTCAGAAGTAGAAAGAGAGGCTGAATAGCTGATAATGCCTGAGAGATGAGATTGTCATGAGATTGTTAGCACAGTGCAGGCTAGGAGAGTCCCAAAAGTGAAGGAAAAGAGATTATGAGTCTGAGGAGGCTGAACTCCCAGAAGGATACATGGGCAGGACTGATGCCCCGAAATATGATGGAAAACCCATTCATAAAAAAAAGAAATCAGATGACATTGAAGAAATTAAACAACTCAGCCTAACTTAAATATCCAAAATTATACTGGAGTGTGATAGAGGACAAACAATTTATAACTACCTAGCAGATAATACATTGACAAGAAACAATCCATGTGTATATGTCAAGAAGAAATTGTATCAAGCCAATCTAATTTCATGCCAGGTTATGTAGTAGTTGAGACTGCTGTTGGTGTGACATAGGTTGACTTGAACATGACATTTCTAACACAGTTCCCCACAACACTCTCACAGACCAAGCTGGGAAACATCATCTAGATGACAACACTCTAAGATGGATGCAGACCTAGTCGAAAGATGTTTCAAGGATATGGTACAAATGGTTTCCTGTCTACTAAGTAGACATACCAATTTTGCAGGACTCTCTCCAGAGCCTGGTATTGGCTCACTTGTTTCATTATAAAATCTCTTCTCACCAGTGTGTGAGGTTATGCATGGAGTATGATGTCCCCCTTTCAGCACAGGTTTTTAATGAAGATGGGGACAAATTAATGTTCAGAGGAGAGTAACATCAAACCTGAATTTTAGAAAGCTGTCCCATGAGATGTGGTGAAAGAATCAGATGTCTAGATCTAGAAAAGGAAAGATTCGGCAGCATTTTAAAATACACAAAAAGAGGTAGATTTTCTATTGTCCACTGGTGATAGGATGAGAGGCGATCTGCTTGGCATTCCACAGGGAAGATACGGTTGCACATCAGAAAACGCACTCCAGCAGTACATTCAGAAAGCACTCAAATAGGTACCCTGGTGCGTTTATGGAAAATCATTCAGTATTCTGCATCACTAGGAAGAGGGGTGTCTTTCCGTATGACCCAAGGGATGATGACTTAGTATCTGAGAAGTGAATTGGTGACAGACTACATAAGAGGTATTGCTTTGTGGCTGGATAGGAAAGTTCATCACTCACAGATGCCACGAAGGAAGAATCTTCATGACTTAGGCAAAAACCTGAAAGTGAGGTCACACTGGAAGTAGACATTAGACCACAAGAAGTGACCTTTGGGGTCACAATGATGGTCCATGTAGCTCAGCTCTGTGGTCTGTTCCTCATTTCTTTGTCCAATCCAGTGTCCACAGTTGCTGGAGTAAGAAAGTTTAGAGCAGCTCTCCTCCATCCATTAATTTGTCCAATTCCTTTTTGAAAACCTGCCAATACTGTCTGCTCTTCATGGCCTCCTGTAACAGTAGTTAACAGTAACTACTAGTAGTTAACAGTAGGTAACAGTAACTTCCACTAGTTCACTACTTGCTTTTATCTGTTTTAAACTACTGCTCCCTATTCCCAGTCTTGTGGGACCTGGTGGATAAGAGTTTGGCATGATTCATCTTTATTAACCACCTTCATGATTTGTAAATCATGAGCATATCCCTACAGTTTTCTCTCCAAACTGAAGACTTCCAACCACTTATGCTTCTCTTCAAAAGGTAGCTACTTCAGCCATTTAGGTCCTACACTACCTTCTGCCAGGTAATGGATTTTAATGACAGGCAGGATGGGAACACAGCCTAGCATTTCAGGTTTCATGTTTACCATGCAATTCTGTACTTCAGGTAAAACCTAATAAGCAAAAGCCACACCCATAATGCCAATAAATGCCAACCTGTCTGCTGGTTCTGCTTAACAGTGCTATTGTCTTGTAACTGCATGTCAGAGGAATACTACATATAACCCACTTCAACACTGCCACCACTGTGGCTGAATGCTGCAGTCATTTGCTTTTGGCCTGTGAGCCATCTTCTTGATGAACAAATTGCCACTTGTGTCCCTTCGCTAAGACATGGTAAGAAGGGTCATTGCATATGTCATATGTCCTGGTTCAGCGAGGATAGGGTTAAGTTTCCCCAGCAGAGAAGGGGAAGGGATCTCCAGGCGGGTTATTCATACCATGCTGACGTCAGGTCCGGAGCGGCAGCGCGGAGAGCTTTCCTTTGTGGCTTTGGTCGCGGGCAGCAGGCGTGGTGGGCTGGATGTGTTCACTGTGGTAGTTCTCTTCATCTTTTGTCTTGTTTACTGTTATTACTGTTTATTGTTGTTATTATTGCTATTGTTGTTGTTCAGATTGTTTATTACACTGTTTTATTAAATTTCGCCTTATTTCAACCCCGCGGTTTGTGCCCTACTCACTCCGAGGGTGGGGGAGGGACAACAGCAACATGGTCTCCGGTCCCAGCAGAGCCTAAACCAGCACGCACACAGTACTATAACCAGATGCAGAATTACACCTGGACAACAGGAGTGAAGCTAATGGGGCAACACAACAGCCCTCCCCCATCATCATTTTTAATTCAGACAAGGAAAGGAGCCAAATGAAATGGCTGAGTAACTCTCTTGCATTCCCCAAACATTTAATGTAGTTCTGTTGACAACTGTTTGCACTGTAGTTTTACGTTCAGCTTCATACACTATATATATTCAGTTCTTTGGTAAGCAGTTCTGGTATTACATGAAAGGTGCCTTAATGTGGTTAAGTGACTGGCTCAGAACACATGGGGATGAGACACCAGCATACACTTACCTTAAAAGTTGGGAAACTTCTTGCTTAATGAAAAGCAGATCCCAAAACCTGATATGAGACAAAAGCACTAGGAGAAGAATAAGCAACTGCATCTCACAAAAAACATCTCACAAAATTACTGAAATATTCACTCTGCTATACAAAGGGTCTGACAGTGAAAAGAGATATCCTTACAATATATTGGGATAACGCTGATCATGCCTATGAAGAAATGAACTTAGACATCTAAAGTATCAGCTTTAAAAGTCTACTAAGAAAAAGGTAAATGTAAAAGGATGCTTATGTATCACTATGTTTATGAAGCATCCCATATAAGCATGGGTCTGTAGGGACAGGTGGCTCAGACAACTGACAGGGCTCTGGTTTTCCTGATTAGCGTCATAGTGAGCTCCATCTCACATGCTGGGGGAAGAAACTGCATCGCTGTGCAAGTCCCTGTCAGGACCAGGCATCTGGTCTACAAGTGGTGGTGTAGATTTTCTTTCTATCCCATATTGTGATAACTGTAGCAGAGCAGCTTTGTGATGGCTGAATGCACAGCCATGACATCATCGTTTGTTTATCTTTGTTGTCTTTTGATGAATAACAGATGAGTACAGCAGACTGTGAGACCGTCCCTTAGCAGCAGTAGCAGCTTATAAATGACATTAAAAGTCTACCAGAATATAAAGTTTCCACATCTCAGAATCACTAAATTGAATGCAATTAACTACTTCCACTATACTTAGGATATGTAAACTAGTACATATACATTTGGCAGGTTTAATCCTAGTTTACAGAACTGCCTGTTTAAAGTATCGCAAATAAATATTTTTTGAAACTTTCCAATGACACAAGTGTGTCATGATATTCAGTGATTTTGTGCCAGTTCCTAAGAGATGAAAGCATTTGAATCCCGTCCTCATGGTGAAATACCTACAACCATGATGATGAGTGAGCAAACAAAGGTCTCAGATGGATTGACAAGGATTAAACCATGAAGTCTTACACAGTTCTAAAATAAACGGGAAATAATTATCTGTCTTCAGAGTTATTAAGTTCTTCAGTTCTGTGGATGCTTTAGAATATCATAGGTTATGCACAATATCCAGGCTAAATTTGGGTGAATAATGCAATGTTTGCAACTAGCTAGCAAACACAGGCAGATTTTATCTAATGTTAAAAAATTCTCAGTGATCAAGCATTAAGAAATGTCTAACACCACAACAATATAGAGAGAATCAATGAAATGTTTGTCATTCTGCTATTAATTTAAAGAAAGAAAAATATTGTTCTTCCTGGCATAAGGCATTTAATTGCGAATTTTTTAAAAGGTGAGGGGCAGGCAGGTGGAAGGAAGTCCAATTATGATGCTCCACAGCAACTGCAAAGTTTTAAACAGTATCACAGCTCTGAGCCTAAAAAATCATTAACCACAGCAACATTAAATTGCCAGTTGTGTCCACAAAAACAGAAGCTGTAACAATTATTAGCAATTATTTCCTCCAACAACTTTTAGGAAGGATGAAATACAGAAAGACAATCTGCTGCCCTGCTGTCCTAAAGTTCTGTGTGCATTATTTTTGCTGACAATGTTTTATGGAATTTTGTAACGATAAAACGTTTGGCTTTGCAAGCACAAAAAACTATTACAAAACAATTTTTGTTTTAGTTTAATACTTAGCACTTCACATCTTTCATCTGCCTTCACACAGATGTATTTTAGCCACCATGCATATCCTTTTGAGTTATGCATATCTTTAACCTATAACATCAATGGAAAGACACACAGTTGTAAAGCCAAATACCAAATAATGAACAAACATTACACATTTACAAAGACAAGTAAACATTTGTCAGATTTCATGGTTTCCAGATTCCTGTCCAGCAGAGGCTTTTACTCTGTGGGAGTTGGTCTAAATGCTCTCATTATCTAATCGTCTCTTACCCACTAAGGGCTGTCATATACAAGAAGTCTTGTCATCTTCTGTTTCATCAATGAAAACTGGCAATTTAGAAATATGTCATTTGCTGAGACCTGTAAGTGCATTTCCATGTGCAAGTTCATAAAGATGCACCAACAGGAAATAAACACTGAAGCAGTAGGAAAAGTAAACCATGAGCAGGGTCCTTATCCAACGTTCATCCAGGTCAGCAGGACAACTTCCTCAATTTTGACTCTGGAATTGTTTACAACTATGATTTCTTCATCTCCACTGGTACTCATATTGGGGAAAAAGAACTGGACAATAAGGGAAGTATCAGAAAAGGATTTAGATACCCAAATCAGGATCCAGTTGGAATTTAGGTATTTATTTTTATTGGTACAACTGCAGACCTAAAAAAATGGATTTCCTAGAAGTACCTAAACTTCACATTCTTAAGTCCCACATACCTAGAACTGTTGGCCTGTGCCTGTCCCTGATTATCTAACCCTTGATACAGCTGAGCAACTTGGTGCCTATGCAAGGTCTAAGCCAAATCAACAACCAAAAATTATCAATTCCTCTGTCAGAATCCACTGTGACTATATCTGTATTTGTAATCAAACCAACATAAGGGTATGGTGCAAGCACTGGTTTGCAATCATCCTTCCTCTTATGTGTTTGAAGGTATCCTGGTATGATTTTGATGCACACCAAATAACACTAACTTTGAGATTGTCTTGGTGCAGATCACAGGAGATAGTTTGGGCCCCAAGCCATTTCTGGTAGGCAGGTCAGAAATAACCGCATTTTTATGGGGAAGAGAAATAGAAAAAACACATTCATTCTATTTTTCCTGGGGAAATCTAAACACATACTTTCCTAGTTTGTAGACTGTTCTGGACTGGCATACTCTGTATTCTTCCTATGGGAATATGCCACTGTGTGCATGATTTAGTAGTGAGGTCATATACATGGCTATTCCAGAATCCTAGGTAATTCCTACAGTTTGTATGAACTGCCCAAAAAGGTAAGCTAGAAAAAGTGAACAAACTAAAATCCAGGATTCAGGTTTTATTGCCCCCAAGTTGGAAGCATGAAGGCTCACTTTTGATTATTGTGTTCTTCTGTACACAGAAGTCCAGCCTCAGCATCAGACCAGGAATGCACCTTTATCACTATCACCACCCCCAAATGGATGACATGACAGACACTGTATCGCAAAACTGCAGCCACAAATCTTTACAAGAAGAGGCCAGTAAAAAGTCTGGATCCCTTACAATGCAATAAATATACATAAATAGAGGAGTTCTCAACATTTTAAAGGGTGTTAGCCCCGATCATTCTTGGATGGGGAAGGGGAAAAAAAGAGTGAACTGGCATCTACATATAAAGAAAGCATCTCAACTGCGGATCCCCACGGGGAAGCAGTACTTGCCTGCACATTCTCACATTCACTGCGCTGACTGAACCTAGCCCTACGGCAGAGCAACAAGAAGGCTGACCATCCCACAACATTATTTTAAGCATAACTTTTCATTATCAAGGTTTTCCACACTGACTCTAGTAACCAAGTTAGAACTTTATAGTCTGGATGAGAGGGCAGTTAGATGGACAAAAAGCTGCTTGGATGGTCACACTCAAGGTGAGCAATTAATGGGTCATACGCTATGTGGATGTCTGTAACAAGAACACTACTGCATGGCTCTGTACCAGGACCTGTCCTGTTCAACATCTCTATCAGTGACATGGAGGAGGTGATGGATTGCACTCCCATCGGACTTGCAGATGTTGCCAAATTGGGAGGAACAGGCTTGAGGGCAGGTCTGTCACTCAGAGGGACCCAGACAGGCTGGAGGAACAGGCTGACAAGAACATTATGAAATCTGACAATAATCTATGCAAAGTCCTGCACCTGGGGGTCTTGACAGACAGCAAGTTGAACATGAGCCAGCAGTGTGCTCTGGCAGATGAGACGCGCAACAGTATCCTGGGCTGTACAAAGCATAGACAGAAGACCCAGGGAAGTGACTATCACTCTCTACTTGGCACTTGTTAGATCACATCTGGAATACTGCATACAGTTTTGGGTTCCCCCCCCCCCCCCCAAAAAAAAAAAGTGTTAACGAGCTGAAGAGAGTTCAGAAGAGAGTCACCAAGATGGCAGGAGGGCAAGAGACAATGAACATAAATTGAAACAAGAGAGTCTGACAAACTATAAGAAAAAATTTTCACTGTGAGGACAAACACTGAAGCAGGTTACCCAGAGAGGTTGCACAGCATCCATCCTTGCAGATTGTCATGACTCAACTGAAGAAAGCCCCGAGCAACCTGGTTTGATCTCCTAGCTGACATTACCTTAAGTAAGATGTTGGATCGGAGACCTCCTGATGTTTCCTGCCTCAACTAAGCTATCATTCTGTGGTTCTATGATTCCTGATTGCTTTAAAGTTGAAGTTTTACAATATAATTTTGTGGGCTTTACTGAAATAATTCAGCATTCTTCTGGTTTCTTTTGGGTCATGCAGTTTGAATTAGAATCATGTTATTGTTCTAAGACTCAGATGAATTGTTCATTTTCACAAAGAGGACTGGCAGTGCTAATTAAGTTGGTACGTTATGAATTGTCAGTTTGGATATCTCATCTGTCACAGTCATGCTGAAATAAATTATATGCATTATTAAAGGGCGACTATCATCACACCCATGTTATAACTAAGGAAGTCTCCAAAGAGAAGACTTAATTTTCTTATTTTCCTGAAGAAAAGAAGCTGTATTCCCATATCACAAAACATGAATTTTAAACCACTTACCCAATTTATCAAACTTAAATTCTTAAAGGGTGGTTTGAAAGAACTGGCGAATGTGTTCTTAGGAATTTTGGTGCATTTTTAAAGTATTAAAACCTGCTAATACTAGCAGATGCATTTATGCAGACAATTTATGTCACCTAAAATTCAGCATCTGGGGAATAAAAAGACAAGTCTTTTCCCAGTGCAAATCTGACAGACATCATGACACCTAGACAACATAAATATTTTTTTTAGTTTTTCATTACTGAATTAAATGTGAAAACATCCATTGTTGTCCACATGAACAGAATTTTCTCCAAGGTTATCACTTTCTTAACTCTAATATTATTTATATTATTTACCTATAAGAAAAGAAGTGGGTCCAGCAATACAAAGTAGCTTTTCCACAACTTTGCAGTAAGGCAGCTCATTCAACCAGCATTACAATCACACAAGTATCTGTCCAATAAAAATATCAAATGCAAAAGTGTCAACAGGAGAGTCTGTACCAGGCTCGTCTGTGGTGAAAAAACAACTGTCCTGATGGTTTGTCCAGCTGCAGATTGCAGGGTGCATGCTGTGGATCCAGTCTGCAGAACGCTCTGAGAGCTGTGTGTTCCAAACAGAAACAAGACCTTACAGGAAAAAGGTTAAAAAAAAATACAATCACACTGTTTGATCACAGATAGCAAGCAGTTAATTGACGGGTTTAAATGAGGGAGCCAGGCTGTCCCACACAAAATGTTTAAAATGGCAAGCAGACATTGAACATAGGAACCCCTTAAACAGAGGGCACTAATGTGTTTGACATTCATTCTTTCTTTAAAAGATAGAGGCAGGGAAGAAAAGATAATGTCAGCTAAGGTAGCAGCAGATGAGACCAAATAATTGCAGATGGTTGAATGCAGAAGCTGCAGGATGTACTTTACCATCAAGTGGGTACTTGATAAGAGCTATTTATGTATGAAGTGTTGCCTGAGAGAACCCACAGGAAAAAAAGTGCCTGAGCACAAGAGATGCAGCTGGAAATCATGTTGGAATTCAGGCAAGATATCAGGACAGGATGAAGGGAGGAAGATGGTTCAGCAAAGAAGAGTACCTGATGAACATGGCTGAACACCACCATAAAGAAGAAGAGACAGGCACTGAGAAAGCAATAAAAAATAATAAAAACTTCCAGAATGGGTTTGTGGCTCAAGAAGACAAAGATAAAAAAGAAGAAACAAAGGATGGATGACAAGGGGAAGGAAGAGCTATTAGTGTGCCAAGAAGAGCAGATGGGGTACTAGGACACTAGAGTAGTTGGGAAAAGGATAATACATTGAAGAGTGTGCAGGAGAAGTGAAAAAAAAAAGGGACAGAGGAGCAGAGTTCCACACTGACAGCACAAAAAGGCAGTCTGAGGGCTCACTGGCAAATCTACATAGGCTTTCCAGTTTAGAGCAGCAGAAGAGTTTTGAAACAAATCCACTGAAAATTTCCACTTAGTGCATGTCAGTTTTGTTAGCAGAGCTGCTTGGTTGGTCACCAGAAGTTGTGTTCTAATTGTAAATGAAAGGCATGCCTGCCCCCGAAGAGGATCTAAAAGTCAAACTCAAACAGTGGGCTGCACTGTCACAAAATTGTACACCACATGCATGAACATCAAAAAAGCTCTTAAATCGTCAAGTGTTTTGACACAAACTAAGGTCCTTCAGGTGCTATAAAATGAACCAAACATCCATCTGCTGCCATATTTATCATCAACTCAGCCCCTGACTCTCTGAATCTCTAGCACTCCTTCCTCCTCCATCTTCTCTAGTTCCTAGCTTGGAACCCTTATTTAACTTCCACATATCAGTTGCTGTGCATACACCTTTTTTGATCCTTTAATGGACAACCTTAATTTTTTTTTTTCATTTTTTTCTATTGGTATTTATCTCTTTCGAAATGTTGACGTCCAAAATTCCAGAAGATACAGATAGGTGCAAATTGTCATGTGCCATGAAAGGACTGAAAGTTTCTCCAGTAGCAGGCTAAGCACTGGCAGTCCCAGAAGGATGCATCATGATTGATCAATGATGCGGACTGATGAGCCAAACAATCTTCAATGTGAAAGGATGAAAATCATTCTTAAAGAACAAGGACAACAACCACTCTTTGGGGACTGTACAGTAGGAATGTCCCTCTTCTGGAGAGCTTGAATAGGTCTCCTGGTGAGAATTATCAAGTTGCCCAACTTGCCTTCTGTGCTCTGGGATACAGGACAACATAGCTGTGAGCACACTGCCCAGGGTCACTCCGGGATGCTGTCTACAGATCCCACAGAAGATCACTACAAAAGCACTAACAGGAGTAACTCTCCAGCTTGCTTCTAGTGCTTTTGCCTCAGCAAATCTCCGTGTCAGTACTCCAGAGTCCAATCTGGGTCAGTATACTGGTTTTCTGTGCAGGCCATTATAGTGGAATGGGAATTACATGAGGTTTCTGGCACTTGGGTCAACGTTGAGAAGAGGTGATGAATGTTACAAAGGATGTTTTGCCTTTATAAAAGGTCTGCAGTTATGAGCTGTGGGTGAGCTCCTCTGTGTGACAGCCAGCTATATCAGAAGCTCCCCTCCTAGTCACTGACTATACAAGTGCCTAGCTGTGTGCCAGTGACTGTCCAGCTGTGCAGGCATCACGCCGTAACACAACCCTGCTAGAGTCCCATACAGAGAGGCTTGTGCTTCATGGCATCTTCCTTTCCTTCGACATAGTGCTTTATAGCCTGATGGTATGGGAACAGTGCCAATACACAGAGTAACCGTGTGGATCCCATCCCTGCCTGACCAATGAGATGAACAGAGAAGTTTTTCTTTTACATGGAATACAAGTTAAGTAGGAGCTGTGGTAAAGTGACAGATTTCCCCTGCACCTCTCCCTACCCTTCCACATCTCATGCAATGAAAAACTGTGACCAGTGTGGAGGGGGAGCAGTGCTTCTGCAATTCTGTTTCTGAAGTGTCCTACCCTGTGGTACATATCCTGTAGTCGCTACAGCATGGGGGCCAGGAGTTTGTGGGAAGGGTTCTAAGTACAGAACTGCTTGCATTCCTGACTTTGGTGAGTAGTCTGCACATAAGGAATCAGGAATGGGTGACGGGTCCTGAAGGAGGGAGGGGAAAGCCATTCTCTGTCACTTTTGCTGACATGCTGTATAGCCGATGGGGCCCTAATCCTGAGAATGACAGATACACCATTCAGCACACAGAGGTATGGGGATGGAAGAAAACTAATGCACAGGCAGGAATACGAGATACCTGGTTGTGTGGTGGCCATGGAGAGCCAGCCCAGAGTGTTGCACAGAGTCTGTGTAGCACATGAGCTTGGTTGTTCACACAGGCAGTCAGGGATAGAAAGAGAGTCACTGCAAAAACCCGCAGGGACATCTCTGCTGTGCTCAGGCCTCATCTGTCACCCCAGTGGCTCCTGGAGTATGAGCTCTGGCCCACTCTCCATTCAGTGCACATTAAAAATCAACATGAGGTAGTGATAGCCCTCTAGGAGCCTCCTTCCACTCTCACTGCTTAACACCCACCCTCCACCCTGCTGTTCTCCACTTGCTGCCAGTCTTGATGAGCATGTAGGAGCAGAGGGGTCCGTTTTGGTCAAGGGACCAGAATAACTAGGCTGCAGTAACATCCCAAAATGTGCATAATGAAAATGTGACAAATGTAAGCACCAACTGCTTTGATCTACTGATTTACTCCTGTTGTACCAAATGGCTTGCTAAGATAACACAGATAGCAGCATGAGAACTGACAGGTCTCTTGCTGCAGCAGATGCAGGAAATGGAGGGAGAGGTTTGTTGTGTGTCAGAAGCAAAGACAAAAAATGGGGGCTTTTCAGATAAATGAGTAATTCCTATTGCTGCAAAATGTAGCTGGTAGGAAAAACAGCTGTAACTGCTGTTCTTCGTAACACATTAAGAAGAGACCATCCTTATCTGCTTGTTTAGACAGAAGGAAACCACAGATATACACCTATATCCTCTGTAAATACAAACCAGAATGAAAGTAAATGTAGTTCTATGGATATACATCAGTTTTCTGGTTTCAGCAATCCTATATATTATGGAAGTTCTTTTCTACAAACATGCCGGGAAGTGATCAAATGAGTTTTTGTACCAGTATCAGGAAGAAATAAAGGGTGTGTGGATGAAGGAAAGTGAAGGTTGGCAGACAGCACTGAAATGCCAGCTGTAATTATAAAAAGAAGGAACAATTTTCACATGCATTTCAGAGTTTAGTCACAGAGCTAAGTGCAACTTTATTTTCTGAGCTTCCCTATTATCAGTCTGTGCAACAGTGCCATGAAATTAACAGTCAAAGATGGGCCTTAATCCTGACATAAATAACATTCCCACAGACAGTACTGGGAGATTTGTCAGAAAAGTCTGTTCAGAACTCGACCTCTAAAATGAATACAGTGTTGGTGAGTCCCTAATTATAATATCTTATTTAGCTACCACAGTAAGGCAACTGAAGCAGTAGGAAGTAAAAAGAAGTCAGTTTCTGCCAGATGGCTCAGTCTTTGTAGCCATTACTCACAGAAACAATACTTGCTTACACAAGAAGGCCCACAGCATTCACTAAAGTGTAACACAAGTACTAGAGGAAATTAAGTTTCACGATAAATCTTTGTAAAAACAAAGTTGTGGCAAAGAATCAATCTATTTTTCCAAGCATGCAGTTTTTGGGAGTAAATTCACTACTTTTCACTAAAGTCATCATGGACAAATTACTTGTTTCAGCGACTTTAAGAGTCCATGATTAATTTATGATTCAGGAAAACTTTATGTTTTCTTTCAAACTGAATAGCTAGCTTGCAATCTGTATTTGATGTAGTATTACAGTATGTCCTTTCAACTCCTCAACAACAAAAGTTCACTAAAACATGAGTGTTTAGTCAAATCATATTTTAACTATTTTCAAATGAGTTTTTATATTTTGTAAGCAGTTTCCCCACATAAGTGAAAGCTGTTATTTGGCTTTATGCTGCAAGTGCTCAAACCTGACTTGAAGCCCACTGATGTGAACAGGAATCTTTTCTGACTGCAGGAGCTTTCAGATTATTCCTAGAAGGGATGTAGATCAGCATTTCTGTGGGAATAATGGGACCAATCAACGCCCAAAAGCAATGAGAAAACTCTTGTTGACTTCACCTATAGTGGAACAAAGCCCATAGCTCTGGACAGGGATCAAATTCTGCTAACAAAAGCCACCACAAAAGAGACTTTAGCTGACTGACATTTCCCAGGTATGGTCGAAAGTTGGATTGCTGATTCCTTGGTTATGGGCTCGAGTCTTCAATTAGACTGTATGTGCCATTCAGTCAGTTACATCCTGAAAATTTGTAGAGTTTTATTATTTCAAAACTATTTTTTCTTAAAGTACCGTACATTAAAATGAAAGAAGAAAAGGTACAATGAAAAGTACAACCTCAGAATCATACATTCAGAAAATGAAAAGGGAGGCTCAAGGGAATTCAAATTCCTGTTCTTCTCAGCATTCGGAGAAGGCAGGTCGTGCTCCTTTTTCTTCCACAGAAACTGGCAAAATAACAGCTCCCCAGAAATAGAACTATACCTGGCTATTTGGCTTCTCAGTCACCAAGTAAGGCATAATAGGAGAAGGAATGTATCCTGTTCCTCTATGGTACAACAACTCAGTCTTTCTCTAATGTAATTTATTTTCCATGTGAAAAGACAGTAGAAGGTCCTTCTCTATATACTATTTCCAAAAGAAGACTAGAAGAGTCTGTTCATACCAAGTTCTGCTTCTCTTTCCAATTTGTTCTGATCTATGCCAAGTAGCTCAGGCAGTTTTTTCAGGACAAGGCTCTGCAGTCCAACTAATACTGTCCATGTGATATCCATGGGATAAAGGTCCAGCAATCTATAGGCCCACTGTCACCCCAGGAGAGAGAGATTTGATTCTAGGTAGTGTATTTCTTGCATTTGATACATATAAGAATTTCTGAGTTGAAAAACGTTCTGTAAATGGCCTGACATTCCTGGGAAGATTATCTCTGAATATAATACTACTGACAATAAAACAATAATACATGACCTGTTTTCCAGGAACAGAATTTTGGGATGAAAAGCCCTACTGAATGTTTCTCTCATGTCCCTGCTATTTGCATGTAGACACAGCAGCTATTTGCATGTAGACACAGAAGTGTCCTCTGAGCAGAGTTGCTTCAGAGTTAGAGCCAAACTGCTTCTGACAGCAAAGCAAGAAATTCATTACCACGAAGATCTGAATTGAGACCTCCTTGGTAAAATATATGGCACAACTAATAATTCAGATATTGTGTGAAGTATGTATTGGACATACATATTTTTAAAGCTCTTTCTTGAGAGGCTCGTCTAACTTGCTAAGCACAGAGAGAAATACGAAGAATGGGATTCTTCCTGGCACATTGTTCATTACTGTTTTCTATATCCTGCACTTTATTTTCAAAAGAAAAATATCAGCGGCTTCTGATATTACCCATGAAACCACACTAATAATGGACATACAGAAATCCATGGCACCTCTATTGCATGGACACTTTCTGAGGTTCTACTGTTACTGATACCAAAAAAAACTAAAGCAAACTAGTCAAAGCAACTGTAATTAATTAAGAAAGTGTACACTCATAGGAAGCCTTTATCATCTTATTTGTCCTAGAAAATTAATTATGTGTATCCAATGGATCTGTAACCACGGTGCTATTATTCCGTAAGCAGTAAAAGAAAACAGAGCAACTCATGAGTGCAGCAGCTTTAGTAATAACAAATTCAAGGCACATTTTTTTTCTCATTATGCTTGAATACACAAACTACTGCATAGTAAACTTGGGTTTTAGGCATGATGTCACATTCTTGCTTCTCTTTTACAGAAAACTATCCAATTCAGTATCAGTATGAAAGGAAAGAACAAATCCTATTCTCTTCAGCAAGATGTGAATATGAAAATGTAATTGAAGTATCACCTGCTGAATTCATTCAAAAGAAATGAAATTCATTAAACACAAGAATCTCTCTCAGTGCAGTAAAATGGCTGCATACTTGAAATGGGAATAGACAGAAAATGTAAAAATTACCATTCCAAAGCTTGTTCAGCCCCATTGCCCATCAGGTATTTTATTTTCCTATTTACAGTTGAACTTACAGAATAACATTACAGCCAGGCTGCAAACAGATTCTGCAGTAGTACAATTAGCATTCAGCAGTACTGCATTTTGTCCTGATGCCTATATAATTGCTAGAGGAAGATATTTTTATTTACACAGCTGTGATGTGTTTTATAAACAGGTTGATTCTGACCTTCTGAAAGTTCTTAGAGAATTACTGTATGAGGAAAAAAAGAAAAGCAGATACAAGTTCCCATGTGTTTGACTTCTTGCCATGTTTACAGATAGGACCACAAACTACTGCTTTTGTCTAGTTTCTCTGGAAAGAGAACAAAGCTTTTTAAGGACAAGCAGCCCAGCAGGTTCTATCTGAGCATGGCTGCACCAGCTGCTCCTTTACAGTCCCAAAGTAATATGACCAGTCCAAAGCAGTATGACTGGTCCTCACTACCAGATTAATATAGCTTCTGTGTTAAACATCATCTAGTACCTTTTTTTCTTAAAATAAGCAATGTTCATTTGCAAAGCAGAGACAGGTTCTCCATCACTTTTATAATGACACTGGTATGACAGATACTGCTGTCATCACTTCTGTTATCAACACAGCTCCCACGTGGAAAAGCAGGATTTTGATCTCAAGTAGCATTTATTTTCCTCAGATAACCACATTCTTTATCAGAAATGCTTTCTGTTCATTATGCCTTATCAGTGTTACATTAGACTTAGCTCACAACAGCTTATGCTTAGATGATCTGATCTAACAAAATCCTGTCATATTTGTTTAGTGTATTGTACCAGTGGAAAGTTTTAACTTGATCTGTTAGCTGAAGGTCTTATGGACTGCTGAGTCACACATGATTAATTTTAACAATATTTTAATTTCCTTCATGATTAGGTAACTAATGATTTGAAATGAGATCGGGTGTTCTAAACTGAATCAGAATTAGTATCCTTTTTCTTTGATGAATTAATTATAATTGATTTATGAAGAGGCACTCTCTAGGGGCCTGACTTTGCAGTGGTTACTAATGAGGCTAAATTCCCATCGAAACCAATGAGTAATTTTCCTCAATAAGCATTGAAGGATCTGCCCTTAAGACTTAGAAGGTATAACTAGTGCTAGCTTTTGAGCCACTCTTAGGACTACAATTACAACCACTCCAGAGCTATAATCCTAAAAATACATTTTGCTAAGAACTGCAGCAGAATTTCTGAGTAACGTGTACATGGAGTCATCCCAAGAGTTTTGTCTTTCCAAAAATACAGTATTGTACTAGCAAAATAAAGGCAGGAAACTTGAGTTGGAAGTATGTGGGCAGTATGCTCCTGAAGTCTTTTCCACCAAAACAACTGTGGATACCCTATGCAGATGCAATTCAGTTATCTCCATAATACCCATTACCCTTAATCTTTTCTTGTGATTTCTCAATGAGCTCTCAAAATCAAGATTAACCAGCTGACTGCCTTTGATGGTCTAGGAAGGGATTCAAAATTACACCACTGCAATGTTTTGGTGTTTTCTTAATTGATTGCTTACTATTATTAAACTACTTGTTTCTCCTAGATCAAATGTATATATGTTATTTTTCCAACAATATCGTTTAAAAAACTTCAGTTTTGTACTTGCAATTAAGTATTTTGTGACTTTTTCTTTTTTCTGCGTTTTTTAATCAAGGTGTTGGCCTTTCACGATCCTCTTCTTTAGAGATTTATTTATCAAGAAGCACATCTCTCAAAAATTAACATGTTTTAGAACCATTTTGCTGAGATAATTCCATATTGGTTTATAAAGCAATTTAACAAGTATTTTTGACAAAAAAAAAAAAAAGCTCCTAAACAAAAGTGGCTGCACTTTTAATATTTCAATTTGAGAGCAACTTTAAAAGGCAGTTTATCAGATATTAGTACATCTTCATTTTTGAACCAGCTGTTGTTATTAAAACTGCACATGAGTGATAGCATCTGTCATCTTCTGATGTCATTAGGTTGCTATGTAAGGATTTGAATGGACTTTTCTCCATTGGCATCAGCAGGTGTTGAATCAGCCATGCAGCCTCAGTGCTGTGAGAGCTGAGGTTCAGTAGACTAAGAATGACCCCTGATGACTGAACACAAGTCTGATTTGAGTTTCAAAGCTTTGAGAAATTTCAGCTTTTATATGATTTTTCAGGGAGAGAAACAGGGTTTGCACTGACATTTCATAGAGGTATCTCAAAGAGTTTTAGGACAAGATGGAATATTGGCTAATTCTCTGCAAAAAGCAATTACTCCAACAGTGATCTTGAAAAGAAAAATAGGAAGCAGAGATATCTCCCTATTGAGCTGAAGTGGGAAAGCACCTGAATCTGGAAAAGACTAATTTCCTGAACTGTCAATATGTTGTATAAAATTAAGCATCTACTAGAAGCTTCTATGAAGAATGAACATTTTCCCTGGTGTTCATTATGTAGCCAAGTATTTCTCCATTGTTTTCAGAAAAATAGAATTATTACTGTTCATTTCTACTGAAACACACATGTTTCACATAGTAGTACATGGCTGTGCAGTCACTGCTAATTTAATCATTTTATGATGATGCTACAGTTCCAAACCCAGTAGCATATTTAAATGATATTATATTCCATGATAAAAATAATCTGATATAACATCAAAAATATAATCTGAAAACCCTCTGGAATGAATCAGAAAACTGCAAATGTAAGTCCACAAAGGACTCAGTTTTGTTATGTTACTGTCTTCTTTTTTGGAGCAGAGTAACTTCAGCCTACACTGAAGACATGTAAGAATCTTTTATTGTACCCCTCTGGACAGTGCTGATTGTCACCATGCAGCAAGTGATGTATACACAGAATAATCTTTTGTCTATTTACTTGTGGAAGAAAGGGATTTAGTTTTATGCTCTTTCCCCTAACAGATCAGAGACTATCCCCAAATAAAACAGATTATCAAGGAGCAAAGGCTGGCTAAAGTAACAACTTCAAGCCAGATTTTACTAGTTTTCCATGTTAAATGAGCAGCATCATCTCCTGTCTGAAGCCAGTGGCACTTGCACAAAGGGCACTGCTCAGTAAGTACTCAAGGGTCTATGAAAACCACCAGTAAATTCTGCAAGTTTGATCTGGGGTACTTATATTAACCACAGCTCCCCAGCCTCCAACCACGTCACCAAAGAGTACAGGCAGAGCGAACCACAGCCCTGAAAAAACTAGAGTCCACCTTTCCTATGTGTGAGATATCCCAACACTTACTCATTATGAATTAGGAACTCCAGTGGTGAGCCTGCTAACTCACCGCAGCTGAAGATTCACTAAGCTGAACTTTATTTACCATACAGTTCCTGACAGTGACAGGACTTTTCCGGCTGTTTTCTCCCTGCTAATCTAAAGTCGTGCAGTCCACTGTAACTGGTAAATGCTACTTACCCAGAGCTGCTTGTCTTGCAAGTGTGACAATACTGTCCTGGCTGTGTCACTGGACTGAGCTGAGACCTCAGGAACCAGATGTAAAATCTACTACAGGGGACAGTAATGATTCACACTCTCTGTAAACTAGACCACAAATTCAGCAGATCGTGATACATCTTCCTATCAAAAAAACCACCAACTTGCCCTAAGAATCTATGACACACTGATGAATCCCAGACAAGACCCTACTGATGGGAATGGCTGTTTTCTTAGCCAACAGTCAGCCACTGAACCAGGGACCGTCAAGGCCAAGCATATAAAAACAAATTTTAAAATTAATGTTGAGTAGTAAATGGTGTAAAAATTACCACCTGGCACAGGGTGAGCTCTGCAAACACCCTTGCCAGAAAGGCATTTAAGAAACTCTGAAGATGGTCCTATGCAGATGCCATATAGATTGCAGAAGTTTCCTCCACACCTACAGTTTATGCCTAAAACACTTTACTGTGCTTTCTGTCACAAGACAAAAGCAGGCCTCCATTATCTGGCTGTCTGCTTTGCTTGGGTTTCATGTGATTTAGATATTGTTCTGAGTACTGACATTTAACATCCGCAGTGTGAGTTGTGTTTTAATATTCCAAACATTCAGGGAACAGGTATCAGGTTCTCTAATCCAAATGTTAATTTGGTTTTCTGAAGAGCATCAGGATGAATTCTGATCAGCACTTCTGCGTTAGCTTCTGAGCTGAGTTTTAATACCATATGTGAAGATGAAAGAACTGATCAAATGTAGAAACTACCAGCTGATTTAGAAGGTCAGTATTACAATGGGTAAGTTGCTAAGATCAGATTTCCATTTTCAACCTTGTGTTGGCCTGCAAAATCAGATCTCAGTCCAAGCACAAATAAAGCATATTCTCCCAGAAGACTCTGGTCTGTTTGTTGAGTGAAGCTGGCTGAACAGTAGGATTTCTGATTTGTGAAAAAGTTTTGGGGGAAGCAAGGAGGGTTATTTGATTTTATTCTGAATCAGACCAAAAATATTCTTTTTTCAATTTCCCACGAACTGGGAACTGAGAGAATATTTCATTCTGACAATCCCAGCACGTGAAACTTCCTCCAGGAAATAATCTCACTGCACCCAGCAGCTGCTCAGTGAAATCAACATTCTTGGTACTTTCACGCTTGCTAATCACCCACTTCGGTTGTCCCAGCAGCTGCAGGGGCTCCCCAGCCCTGTGCCCTGCACAGCCAGCCTGGCTCCCCAGCCCCACAGCCCTGCCTCCCTCCTCCTGCCCCTGCAGCTACACCCCAGCTCCCCATCGCACAGCATCTATGCCCAAATCCCCGATTCCCACAGGTGTGCTCAGGGATTTCAGGCTCCAGACTATGGAGACTGGGCCTGTTGAGCCTTTTGGCTCTCAGCTCTAGAGAAGAAAGATGGGGAACCCTGGGGCAGGTGGCTTTCTTAGGGCCTCAGCTCCTGGGAGCCCTGGTCCACCACTGCTGGGTCAGGCAATCCAGTGAATCCGACTGAAAGTTTGTTTAACGTAAATGTTTGCAGAGAAACATTTTTGATACAGCAAAAATTAATTAGTTCCCAGGTCTCTAACATGCACAGGTCATTCCTAATGAGAATATAAAATAAGAGAAACCATAGTGGCAGGCAGACCTCTTGCACAATCTCTCCAACTTTTAACCTCTCTGTCTCATCATCGTCTCATTTTCCCTGAAGGCAGGCATCTATATGGACATGGAGAAGAGAAGTGGATCCTCCTCACTCCCCTAGCAGTGAAACAGACTTCCACTAAAGGCAATGGATTTTCTCTGCAGGATTCCAGGGTAGGATTTATTCCAGCATGAAAAAAATCTGCCTTTCCTAAATTAATGACAAAAATCCTATCAGTGCAGTCTTGATTAAAAATTGTAGACTGTTGTATTTCATGAGGTGTTTAAGACTGAGTTCAGATTAATAACACCAAGATGTATTTAAAAAGATGGATTTACATACACACATTATAAAAGAATACTACAATCGTTCTTTTCTAAACTACAGCCTATAGAAACATAAAACTATTAATGAAACTTCTGAATGAGCACAATACAAAATGTAGCACATTCAAGACACCAAGATTACATTTCTACTACTAATCTGACATGCCCAGAACAGTTCCCTGGCACTAAGGCATGCAATAACCAGCATACATACTATTAAACTGTCTTCTCTTTGAAAACATGGTATCCACATCCCAACTGTCTATGGTGCACATCCCTGGACAATGCTAGATCCCAAACTGCACCCAGCAATCCTAGGGAGAGCTCTAAATTGGCTGAGGACAAGAGTGTGCCAGAGGCTGTTCCAACAGTTTTGAACTATGACAACATTGCCACAATCAGGAACATAGTCTGACATGTATCCACACTTAAAAAGCCTTAAAAGCTCTGAGTTATTTAATTGTTAGAACTGTGTAAATATGATTCGAGTATGCAATCTTTTCATCTTATCAGAAAGCCATTGGAGTGCGGTATGTATAATCTGGGTGACATACTAATGAGGATAAGCCAAATGAAAGCCTTGTTTAAGTACAGCACATTGACCATGAATCTTTCAAGATTTTTCTGCCCTCTAAGGACAATTACCCACAAAATACTAGATGTGTGTTAGAAAAACAGTGGGTCATGAATTTGTCTTCAAGACTTTTCCAAGGGAAAATAATTATTGCAATTAAGTGTTTTGATTTTCCATTGGGAAATATGACTCCATTAGGAAAATCCAAATTCTTTTTTTTTTGTGAGGACACATGGGGGAAAAGAAGTATCATATTATTACTGTAGTTAAATTGACATGTTTTTTGTCTGATTCTTTAGACAATTTTCTGTGGCTCCCCGAGTTGTTGTAGTTTTCTGTGAATTGAGTTCACATTCTCCCTCTATGAGCTAATACTATTCAACAAATCATATAAAAACTTTATTTCGGAATATCAAAATGCTTTGCATCTGCCTACTGTTGACACTTCTTATTTAGGATCCTTTTGAACTTTTTGTTCCCTATAAACTTCTGGTTACATTCAAAAATAGCAAAATTTTCCACCACAGAAACTGATTGTTGAACAACTTTCTGACCCTGTTACCACTCATTCTATCACTACACCCCCTGACAAAGAGTCCCTCCCCATCTTTCCTGTAGGCTCCCTTTAAGTACTGGAAGGTCCCTATTAGGTCTCCCTGGAACCTTCACTAGTCTGAAGAACTCCAACTCTCATAGCCTGGCCTCACAGGGGAGGTGCTCCAGCCTCCTGATAATCTTCATAGCCCTCCTCTGGACCTGCTCAAGCAAATCCATGTCCTTCTTATGGTGGGGGCCATACTACTTTGTAGTAACACTTTCAGAAAAGACTTCACTCAAAATGCAGAAGTGTCACCACAACAACATATTCTCTAGTTGTTTTGTTGTTGGTTTTTTTGTGGGTTTTTTTTTTTTTTTTGGTAAGAATTATCATCAAAGTTATGTCCTTGCAAGTGGCAAGGGCACAGGTTACAAACATGTTACAAAACCCACCAAAACATTCTAAGTATATTTTTGCTATTGCAATCAGAACTGATCCTAAGAGATAAATGTGAATTTGTTCCTCAATTAGATTGCAGTAACCAACAAATATTGTGGGTTTGTCGTAATTTATACCAGAAGAGCATAACACAGTACAGATGCAATACAATGCTTTACAACGGAGCTAACAAATAAGAGAATAAAGGGAAAAGAGACTAGGAGAGGACTGGAGTCAAGAAAATATAAGCTACACAGGGAGATTAGGAGTCCATTGAATAGGAACTATTCATATAGGTATACACATGAATATAACATACAGGCAGGCATGATAGACTAGGAAGAGGTACTGTTTTACACAGACAGACGCTCAAATTAGGGACCATTTAGTCATATGGAAGGCAAACTGTTCACATACATCCCTTCATTTCTGAATAATAAATTATTTTCTAAATCAAAAGAAAGCCAGTTGTGTTAAGAGCTGCACCAGAGTGCCTAGTCAAGATGATTTGGTGCAAGACCTGAACTGGTTTGCTCTCTTGGCCAGCAAAGGATTATTAGGGTTCAAGACTTTACAGCCAAACCAATTTGAGGACATCTTTATAACAAGATAGAGAACAGTATCCTCTGGCAAAGTATGTAAACAGGGAGCTCCAAACTTCTGCTGACAGATTTCAGAAAAGCTGACTTCGAGAGGCTAATTATAATTTTTACAAGCTTTACTAATATGAAACTCAAAAAGTACTTTGTGTACAGCTGCATGTCATTTGAACACAACTGCTGAGTGATCTACTAATGCCCATGTTGTTTCTAATTGAAGTTTGGATGTGAACAGCTTGTTATTAATTAAGACTCAATTACAACCCAACACCCAAAACAGATGCCACAAATACACTAGAACTTCCCTTCTGATCAGGAACCAGACTGGCTCCTACTGCTGCAGTGACTGAATGATCAAGAACTATATGCAGTAATACAGTGGTAAAGGAGTAGATGTCTTGACATAACTCAAAACTGAAGCAGAGCACGGGAACCGCTTCCCTTCCCCCAGTGCAGCCACAACAGCAAATGCCTGGAGGTCCAACAAGGCCTTTCTTTCAGCACACAAATCTAACAGGTACTTTTGATTTCAGGCTATTTTTTTCCCCCCAAACAAATTTTAACAAAAAGAGAATTTGTACAGATTTTCCCTCTCCATATGTGATCAGAAATATGAACTTCCTTCCCCTTCAGGACTTTTACAGACCTCATTTTCCTTCAGTTCTGAAATCTAAGATCTGCATTCCTACCTTGGTTGCAATCTCAAACAATCTCAAACAGTCCTGCTCCTCCTCAGAATCCTGTTTTGCCCCACATCAACTACTCACATCGAAAAAAACGAATACCAGGAAACTAATCTATTTTTAGATTACTTTTATGTGACTTCGCAGCTGGAAACAAGGACAGCTTGTTCCATGAGAACGCCACCCAGTAACTCCATCATGGACACTAGTTAGGAAAGTATTGGTACAACTTCAAATAACTTTCTCTAGTAAGACATGCTTTCCAGGGACTTTTACCATCTCCAGAGCTCCAATCAGGCTCCACATGCCATGCAATTTCAGTTGTAACAGCTCTCTCGAACTCAGCTGTCAGCAAGATGGAGCTCGCATATCAGAAGGTGAGCCATCCTCAGCTAGTGGAAGCAGTGGGAGGTACTGCAGGCCATGCACTGGTGGTGGTGCAAGGAGATGAAGGGAAAAAGAAAACATAATAGGAGTCATGTACTTAATTGTTTTCTAAAGAGAATAAAAATAATATGTTCACAATTGTGTGAACAGAAAGCATGTCTTAATATTTTCAGTGTGCAGTTGTCATGATCACTCTCCTTTCCACATAACCTGAAAAACAATGAAGAATCTTTCTTTTTCGGGTTTTTTTTTTTTTTTTCCCTGGTGTCCTGGGGTTTATAGCAGCATTTCTCAGCCTATGTTAACCAGAGAACCACCTTACTCTTTTGAAAAAATATCAGTAGGTCATCTAGAAAAAATACTTTTCACTTCTCCTGGGAAAAACTGATGCAATTTTTCATGTTCATGCATCTTCCCAGTTAGTTTCCTTTACATTCTCTGGTATAGGGTTGGAGTTTTTTTTAAAAAACTGCCATTGTTTCACACATTACCTCTATAGTCTCACAAACAACAAGTGGCTTGAGTTTGAGAAACAGTGAGCTATAGGCCTCAACTAATTTAACAAACAGAAAAACAGTTATAAGCCCATGTAATGACTTTTGCAATGTCCTACAGCAATAGAGCATATAAACTGCTTCTAACCAGTCAAGCTAACTAGAGGATTCAAGCAGTGTCTTTGTAGATGACTCCCAACGACAAGTTGAGAAGTACAAAAAGCCAAAGCATCATGAAATAATTGGATAGGAAGGATTGTTTCTGTCTCTTTGTGTTTCCATTATTTTATTTATTTCAAACATTTAGAAAATTTCCCACACTAGTCATAGTTTGAAAGTGGCAAGTTCTTCAGTTCCCAGCCCTAAAAACGTTTACTATCCATGGCTTTTTGCCCTTCAGTAAACTTACCAGTGCAAGTTTAAAACTACTTGCTGACTGCTAGCAATGAGCACAACAGAAAAGTCATTCTGGTTGATTACTATTTTGAAATTATTAATTTTCCTTCTAATAAAGGTCAGAGCCTGCCAACACTCTTTCCATACCCTGGAGAAAAGTCTACATCAAGCCCAACACTAACTTCAGTGAGATTTGTCCTTCCATCATATAAGCACACTCGGTTCCCCTCTTGGCTGGTGCATCTTCAGTGTTGTAAGAGTGCAAAGCACTCTGTACAGCCGAGCTGCAGCCATTTACTCGTAAGGGCAGGGAGTGTTGCGTTTTGCAGACCTCTGAGCAGTACATCAGATTAAAATCAAATGTGCTGCCTCCTTATACTTGTTTATTTTTATACTAGCAATATATTAAAGTACATTGGTGAACTTTGTGAGATTTAGCTCCCATGCAACTAAACTAAAACCAGAGATTAGGGAAAGATTGGCATTATGAACTGTTTCAGCTCTCTGGCAGACATGCATGGGCTAATTCTGGTGACAATAAGACCCAAAGAAGTATCAGGAAACAGTCTAAAGACTATGAAAGCTGAGTACACAAAGCTAACTATAAAACCCTATTTTAGCAGAATATGAAATCATATTTAAAGCTTGTATTATTGTACAATAAAGCTAAAGAGCATATTAACTTATCTCTAGTGATCTTAATTTTATTTTCAACTGGTTTTCCCCATTCGAAATTTACAATTCAATACAATCAATTTCACTTTGTTTAAACATTTTAATGTGCTCTAATAAAAACAGGCAATTGATATTCTAATTCTGTTGTATTGAAACTAGCACTGTATTATGAACACACATGACAAAATATAGCAAGCACTATGACAGTTTCATAGACGGAGGTTTTTTCCTCAGATGTTTGTATGAGATGTAATACCAGCCTGTGTGACACTTTAAATTTCAAAGGGTACTTTACAAATTGCACCTTTAAATACCAAGTCATCTTAATTTCTAGCTACTGTTTCTGAAATGCATCAGAGTAGTCTTTTAACACTTCACAGCAATACAACATCATAATTTAAGGACCACTCTTGCAAATATTTTTTGTGCATGCTTCAACTGGGAGCACTCAAATACATGAAATATTTCACTTGGGCCAGGATCTAGGGCAGCAGAGAAAGACTGCAATTCACATTTTATTTACACTGCATGGAGAAAGAATGTATAGAGGTATGATGTAATTACAACAGATGGATGTTTTCATGGATGGATAGTTTTTCATAAAAACTTTTCTGAGAAAGTCTCAAAAACTTCCTGCCTTCTAATGACTGGATCAGAGGATGCCAGGGGAGGAGTGAAACATTTTGCAAGTTTTTGTTGTGTGTGCCCTTGCTGGGAATTATTTTTAGACAGCATAGTTACCACCAATAATCTCATAAAGAAATAAACAGAAAAACTAATTAGTGTCCTTAATTACTATTGACTAATGATCAGAATCTCATTTCTGACTGCTCTCTGGGTTTAGCCACCAAACATCACTACAGTACTGGTTCAGTATCGGTTCTGGATAAAAACTACCTACCAGCTAAGGATCCACCCATTTCAACAATCTTGAAGCCAAAAAACCCTTGAAATCACAAAATCACAATCTGACACGTCAGGTGTCAAATCAGCTCAGCACTTTACCTTCTCAGGCTTGAAAGAGACAGAGGCAATTCTACTTGTAAAAAGGTGAAAAGCTGAAGAAACATGGAACATTACAGTACCCAAAGGAAAACTGAGTGTATACGTATCTCTTACGGCATTTGCATGAATCCATTCATCTGTGTGTTTCAAGCCTTCTCTTCTGACCATCTAGAGCTTGACTCCTACTCTAACTTTCTAAACAAGTTTACCCTCAGAAACAATGAAAGGTCATGCAAACTTCAAATAGGAATAGATTCAGAGTTGTTTTTCTTGGTTGTTTGGTTTGGTTTGTGTTTTGTTTTGTTTTGTTTTGTTTTTCCCCAGGCAGATCATCACATTCAAGGCAAAGGTATTTTGCATTACATTATCAAATGTGAGCAGAATCACTTTCAGAAGGATTAACTAATTTGCACACACAAGACACATAATTATTGGTCTTATAGTTGATACTTCTCTCCCTCATTTGTGCTACCAATTTAATCAATTTTTCTTCTGAATTAAGGTCAGATCAATTATCTCACAGAAAGCCAAGCTTATTTGTGAATTACTTACCACCTATGTGCTTTTTATGCTATTATTTTTTCAATCTTTCCTGATAAATGAGAAACTATTAAATTTGGACAAATATTTTTACAAATCAGTTGGCAGGCTGGCAGCAATAACATTGAAGTATTACCACAGAAATTAGCTTATTATCTCTATTTGTTTGTGGTGAAATAGTTTTAAGTGGGTTTTGCATATGTGTTTCCAGTCTGGTAGTCAGAGATAGTTGCAGAAAATGTACTTAGATAAACATGGCACAAAGTATGGGAGGTTGCGTTCTGAACTGCTCAGTTCTGTTGTTAACTTAGACCTTGAGTAATTCTTGATTGATAACTCAATAGTGTAATAAATAATTCTTCTCAGAATTACCCACTCTGGGTATGGTAGGGAGTTATTAAAGATTTGCCTGACCTGTTGTAACTGTGTTGGTCTTAGCGGTGATTTCAGCTGAAAGACAATTAGATTCTGAGGGCGTGCCCAAATATCAAGTCAGGTGTGTAAGCAGGAGTAACATAAAGCATGCCTAAAACCAAGATCATGACACACCTAATATTGTCTAGATAGTAGTAATTATTAAATACCCAGACTGCTTCACATTATGAAAACAAACATGCTCTAGCTCAAGTAAATATTTGCCTCTTCAAACCACACATTGCTTTGCAACTGCAGCATCAATGGCTCTGCTTTGTGCGTCAACGTCACCCCATTTTCTGTAACAAGACAAAGCAACTGTAAGGTGCTTTGTGTTACTAGGTTCAAACCCAAAATAGAGGATCAAATATTATAAAGCTATTGCTACTACACTCATGAAGTTTGCTTTCTTTTACAAGGTTTGTATTTTAAGGGATATAAAGCAGGAGATTAATCTGGGAGGCATTTACAAACAAACAAAATCGAAACAAAAGCAGTAAGCTACTGTGTAATCAAGCATCAGTCCAATAATCCAATCACAAACTTACCTAGGAAATCAATAAATACAAATGTGTTTGTAAAGAAATATTAACATTAAGCAGAAAGGATAAAAAGAAAAACCATTAAATGAGGAAAAGAATACTGGATTGCAGCCACAGAAGTCACTACTGCCTACACAGTTCTCTTTTTCTGTCAGTTTACCAGTGCAACTATTTATTGCAAACCCTTTCAAGATTCACTCTCCAGAATTTAGCTGGTTTTGCTGTGACATGTCTTAAAGACCCATACCTATTTAGCCCATCTTCCCTTAACTTCAATTGACTAACAACTGTTCTGGATCCTTTTAAAAATTACTTTTCTTGCTTCAAACTTTCCATGTACTTGCTCCAGTCTATCTCCTGGATCTCTTCTGTATCTTCTTTTTTATACTAGGATTTCGTTTGAACTCATGTTTGCTCGTATCTATTGTAGTAGTTAGATCTCTGCTGTGTATTCTTTATTCATACTGGCCGATGCTATGTCAAAAGCCTACTTGATTCATCCTACTGCCTCGTCTCTTTGCTTTACTCACACCCCTGTGTTCAAAGTTGATCTATAAAAACCTTTTCCTTCCTGATTGCAGTTCCTAATTTCACTCAGTGCCTGCTATAATTTCTTAATTAACTGTGTAACTATGTAATTAATCTTTGTCCCATTTTCTGAAACATCTAGCAGGAAAGAAGCACTCTAAATAAACCTGTAGTATTACTGAATAGGTCACTATTAACTACAGCCTATCATCCTAACAAGCAATCAACATCGACTACATCTTTCTCTTGGCTTAGCTGGTAAATCTTCTGGAATGGAAACAGTGTTTTGTTCTGGTGTTTGAAGAGCCTGGAAGAGTAGTCTCCAACTACTCTGAGACTGACAATAGTATAATTTAAAGAGACAGGGATATGTGGAGTGTCAGCCCTACAGATCCCTTATTAGCACAGCAGTAAAGGATACCTTTTATTGGAAAGAGAAGAAACTTCCCTACATGGACTTCCTCAGGTACCTGCTTGGCATTGTTTGATTCTGCACACCTCTCAGTTAAATTGAAGAACAAGATCCAACACACAAAGACTTGAAACATCCCTCGGGGTTCCCGTGTCAGCACAGCTCTCCATGCGTGCACATTAACCTATGACAGATGCATTGACTAGGCTGCCCAACTGCTAAGCAACTGCCACAGAGCTTGAGTTATGATTACAGTCCTTGTTATCAGACACCTACTGCTTTAACATCAACAATGAAGATGAGTCATTAAAGCAACTTTGGAGCACCAGTGAGCAAGTGCTGAGACAAATATGTCTGTCTGCTGTGACGGTGTATGCCGTGACACCTAAGAGAGCACTGCCCCAGGGTGTTCTTTGCAGTATTACCTCTCTCTCCCCAAAGTCTATCTCCAATATTGAAACTCCACCCCTGCTGTAAGCTTGAAGGGAGAAGGAATTTTTCCCTTTCACTTTCCTCCAACATCCTGCTTATTTTAGAAGACTTTATCAGTCTATCCAAGTCTGAAACTTTATTTATTGGGGTCTTCCCTCTGACCCTAGTAATACAGCTCATCTGAGCTTTTTCCAAACAGCAGCAGCAGTTTTATAAATTGGCATGATTCATACACTGCCACTCACACTCTATAAAGGGTGGGTATGAAACTATCGCATGAATTTCAGTCTGGTACAACCTGGGAAAGCTATGGTTGGCAGCAAATACACCCAAGGGTGCTGAAGGAGCTGGCTGGGGTGCTCACCAAGCCGCTTTCCATCATTTACCAGCAGTCCTGGCTGACCAGAGAGGTCCCGACAGATTGGAAATTGGCCAGTGTGACACCCATCTATAAGAAGGGTTGGAAGGATGATCCGGGAAATTACAGGCCTGTCAGCTTGACATTGGTGCCCGGGAAGCTGATGGAGCAGCTCATCCTGAGTGCATCACACAACACATGAGGGACAACCAGATGCTCAGGCCCAGTCAGCGTGGGTTTATGAAAGGCAGGTCCTGCTTGACAAACCTGATCTCCTTCTACGACAGGGCGACCTGCTTATTGGATGAGGGAAAGGCTGTGGGTGTTGTCTGCCTTGACTTTAGTAAGGCCTTTGACATCATTTCCCACATCATTCTCCTGGTGAAACTGGCTGCTCGTGGCTTGGATGGGCACACGCTTCACTGGGTAAAAACTGGATGGATGGCCGGGCCCAGAGAGTTGTGGTGAACGGAGTTAAATCCAGTTGGCGGCCGGTCACGAGTGGTGTCCCCCAGGGCTCGGTGTTGGGGCCACTCCTGTTTAACATCTTTATTGATGATCTAGATAAGGGGATCGAGTGCACCCTCAGTCAGTTTGCAGATGACCCCAGGTTGGGTGGGAGTGTTGATCTGCTCAAGGGTAGGGAGGCTCTGCAGAGACCTGGGCAGGCTGGAGCCATGGGCTGAGGCCAACTGGAGGAGTTTCCATAAGGCCAAATGCTGGGGGCTGCCCTTGGGCCACAACAACCCCCAGCAGCGCTACAGGCTTCGGGAAGAGTGGCTGGAGAGCTGCCAGTCAGAGAGGGACCTGGGGGTGTTGATTGACAGCCAGCTGAACAGGAGCCAGCAGTGTGCCCAGGGGGCCAAGAAGGCCAATGGCATCCTGGCTTGTGTCAGCAATAGCGTGGCCAGCAGGGACAGGGAAGGGATCTGACCCCTGGACTCGGCACTGGTGAGGCCGCACCTCGATGGCTGGGTTCAGTTTTGGGCCCCTCACTCCAAAAAGGACATTGAATGACTCGAGCGTGTCCAGAGAAGGGCAACGAAGCTGGTGCAGGGTCTGGAGCACAGGTTGTACGGGGAGCGGCTGAGGGACCTGGGGGTGTTTAGTCTGAAGAAGAGGCTGAGGGGAGACCTCATCGCCCTCTACAGCTGCCTGAAAGGAGGGTGCAGAGAGCTGGGGATGAGTCTCTTTAACCAAGTAATAAGCAACAAGAACAAGAGGGAATGGCCTCAAGTTGTGCCAGGGAAGGTTTAGACTGGATATTAGGAAGCATTTCTTTCCAGAAGGGGTTGTTAGGGGTTGGAATGGGCTGCCCAGGGAGGTGGTAGAGTCCCCATCCCTGGAGGTGTTTAAGAGTTGAGTCGACACAGCGCTGTGGGATATGGTGTAGTTGGGAACTGTCAGTGTTAGGTTGGACTGGATGATCTTCAAGGTCTTTTCCAACCTAGATGATTCTGTGAAATAAACTAAGATGGTCTGTCTGCAGACTCAGGAAGATGACTTTGCAGTTCATACTTGGTTAGAAGATTATCCCTGTAATCCACAGACACATTCATTTGATGTGATACTGCTTTTCGACACTTCCACCAGGAAACATTTCCTCATATTCTTGCTGTAAAAGGGATTTTCCTAGCTGTGGAAATATTCTTCCACTTTAAATTTTCATCAGCAATAATCCACTGTATTTTTTTTTTTACTTTTGTCTTTTGAGGAGTTTTGTCTCTGTAAAGACAGATTGTATCAGGCAGAGTAGACAAGGATGGAAGAAGTTACAGAGATGGAGTCTTTGATCGGTCTATATATGAGAAGCACAACACTGAACAAGCACGTATAGAAAATAATAAAAGAGCTGTATATCCCTTAAAAAAAAACCTCAACGCAACTGTGATGAAATATACTTTCAGAATAGATTTTCACTTACATAACAGAAGGAATGAAAATAGGTCAGTATCTCAACCTCACTTTTTTAAACTTCTCAGAGTGACCTGACAATCTGATGCAAATTAACTGGATAATTGACTTGTTACAATACTAGGACTCTGAGATACAATTTGATCTATTGCAGATAAGCAAAAGACAGCATCGTGTCTTCATCTTCACAGTAATTCACAAACTTCAGAGCACTCAGTTGTAGAAAAATGCTTCCAAAAAATCACGGTCCATATTCCATTTGATGCAGATCTGTCAATCCTATTCTGTGCAAAGAGGGCTTTAGAACTAGTGAGACTTTCTCAGCTATCAAGTATGTTTATTTCAGATCTTGTACTATTAGACAGTGGCTGTGATTTTCTGGGGTTGTTTCCAGCCAAGATGAACTGGAGCAGACTTCTGCTACTTTTCTCCTCCCAGGAAGGTGAACCTGCTGGCAGACCAGGAGATGGCTGTTCAATTTGAAGAACAGATGTCCGGAACTGCTTTCTCAAGACATCCCCAGCTGCTCATGATCCTGATCCACTACACATTCCCCAAAACTTTAAGCATATCTGTTCTCCACCTGCAGTCAGACTGTGAATTATCTACATGCTTTCAGACATGGCACTGGTTTAACTTAATGCATAGCTGGTACCTGATACCAATGTCCTGTGCCAGACACTAACAGCTTGAAGCACATACCTATTCAAACTACATCCAATGACATCATTCATATGTAGAATTACATGCAGACACATAAGCAGAAATGGGTTTGTAAACACCCACTTCACCAGATATCATCAAAATTATTTCTCAGGAAAAAATGAACACATTGCAAAAATGAACAAGATGTAACAGAGGTAAATTAAATGCAGACAGCAAGATGTCACAATCTCTATCATCAGTTGCTCAAATGTAAACACGATGTCCTAATCATAGCTTTCCAAAAATGAATCCTTAAGTTAGAACAGTCCTTAACTTAAAACCCACCGAAGTGGTTTCAGTAGGTGCTGTGAAGCTGTAGCTTTTGTAAACTCCCTAAGAAACTTGCTCTGAACAAAGGATGGAAAACGTACTCTCCCTCTCCCATGTAGATTCCCAAATACGGATTTTTTTTAAGCTTGGGGATTCCAAATTTGAGAGATTTGACTTAGTCCTCATAACAATATAACTTCTGCATGTGCCAATACTGTGATAATAAATTTAAATTCTGCAGAAAAATGCTTTTAAGAAAAAAAAAAAAAAAAAGAGCTATTAGCACTGTGTTAAAAGGATGCCACCTACTGGGCATCTCATCAGCCTCCAGTAAAAGACCTGGAGAGGTAAATAAATACATCTGAGAAAACTGAAAAAGCTCCACAAAATGGAAAAAAAAATAAAAATGAATAGCGCTCTGTCCTCCTTAAGCTCAGGGTTTACCAAAAGCTCATGGTTTTCCTTCTTTTCTGTCAGCTTTCTCATGCTTCCTTTTCCCTCTTGTAGTAATGTCAGCCGCAGTCGCCATGTTTCATGAGCATTTATGCTTAATATTTTCATCTTAACTCTTCCCCTTCTGGTGCCTATATTCCTGCTGAGAAGGTTGCATCTTAACAATCTGTTCACCAATTCTTTCCATTCTCCTCCCTTAGGGTAACAGGCACTGTCGAGGCTTCCCACTGAAAACAACTGAAATATGCAATATATGCGCACACATGTGGAGATACACACGAGCTATCATGATGGAATTAATATAATGTTTTAGGGGAAAATCAGACTGTGCTTTAGACTCTCCTTAGTATGTGGTCAAAAAGACAAGTTAAAAATGAGGTTTCAGCTTTTGAGTTATATTTCCTGATTTTGTGAGATTATCTCAGCCCTGTTACTTAATTGTTCTGCCACTACATTCTGCTCGAACTACTGGCTTTCCTTTTTATTTAAAATACTGCTTTTTAGTAGGAAACTGTCAGGCACATAGGGAACTACTTTTGTTATGTCTAACATCCCTTGGAATTGCGAAGTGCTAAATAACAGGAAAAAACTGCAGAATTGGTCTGAGATTATAAAGCCTCCATGATTAAACATAAACCTGCACAAAAGTGTGTAGATCTTGTGCAGTTTGTTAGTCATAGGACTAAAAAAAGAGGGCTATGTTCTCATCTACCATTGGGACCAATTATACTATTCCAGCAGAGTTAAAAGACTTTGAAACAAAGATAGATTACATTTATACCTACCATCTCCAGACTCCTTTTCACTAACAGATTGATGCAAAGGGACATTAATTATATAAGCAGACTGTAATTCTTTGCATTAGATACTATTCTCATTTTCACTATGGTCACTCTTTGCTACATTGACAGTACAAAGAGGACTTCATATGTATCAACTCTTTTCAAGTAAGAATTAAGGCTCTAATACAATAGTGTGATGTATAGCGGGTCACAGGGTTGGATTACATAGTTTTAAAACCAGTATCACTATGCCTACTAAGGGTATCCTCCTTTTTGTAACTGGAAGAAGTATTTGGTGCAGTAACTGATACAGTAATAGCCCAGATATGCTTTTTATCCATTAGTATACAGTTTTTTCCTCTCACCCACACCAGGATGAGCCTACTCACATTCTTCCAACTGCCCACTCCACGGGAACTCAGTTATTTCTTTAACCATTCCAGTTCTATTACCACAGCACAATAATTTGTGCTCAACCAGCACCTGGGTGTCAGCAAGTCAAGCCCACTCTTTAAATACACGCTCATAGAGCTTTCATGCCTGTGACTCTCAAAAGGAACAATTATGTTCCAAAAATCTCAGAGCATGCCTGCACAGTGGAGGGACAAGCCGTCGTGTTTGTGCCCGGCTTCAGAGCGAACAAATGGGTGCCTGTCTGAGAGGCACTGAGGCAGCCTGAGGCAGCGAGCAAGGATGCAGTCTTTTGTGTTCGGTGCTACATTAGGCTGGCAACACCGTTTCTGGCCCCTGCCAGCATCAGAGCGAGCCAGCATGGCTGGGAGCAGAGTTGCTGCAACAGGCACATCCCTGTCCCATATGTCTGCTGGCCAGAAAAAGCTGAAAGGGTTGCTGGCATCTAACTTCCATGGATTACAGTATCTGAGGCCACCACGCATAGCTGCAGTGTTGGGAGCACCTGAGATCAGTCCAGTATCCCTGTTAAACACCAAGGAGATTAATTTTGTGTCATGCATTTTTATTGTATTTTAGCATTCTACTTCTGGGCATAAAAGGACAGATGCTCTGATTCAAGTCTGCATAAGCACTGATTTAAGTGCATGAACTCAGGCTAGTGATTTAAGTCGTTGTAACTTGTTCATGGAAATACCCATTATACACTGTTTCCTAATCCCTGAAAAAGAGAGTTCTGCCCAAGGGTGGCAGAAATCATGGGAAGAAAAATGCAAAAGAGAGGGTTGGTTTTTTTTATTAGCCAACTAGTCTGGCTCTAAGCAGGATGGCAAAACAAGATCCGTAAGCAGATGGGATAGGGTCTTTGTTTCAGAGTGACAGGAATTAGCACGATGCACAGAGACCATGCTTTAAGAGTGCATCTCCTAGCTACAGAAAACCCTAACTCTACCTACCCACACGTGGTAAATAGAGAGTCTTTCTTTTTCCTCCTCTTAGGAAAAGTTGCGTTGGCACGAGTTAGCTTGTACAGTACTTTGAGGAGTACTACATTCCTCATGTCCATGTGACAGTGCTTCTTACTTGCTGCATTTGCCTTAAGAGTGAAGTTCACTTAGGATGAGGATACTATGGAAAATAGTTTGCAAAATGTTGCTTTAATAATATTGTAAGAAAAATCTCAATCACCAACTTTTAAGAACACCAAAGACACTTTCTCACACTTTCCACTTTTAACCACACCCAGGGATTCCAGATAATACCTTGATGAAATAACAAACAGAATTAAGAAGGAAAAAACTGCTCAGGAATAACAGTGTACAAGTTAAACAAGAAGGAGAAAGAGGAAAGACAGTTTTCCACTAGATCTCTCTCTCAAACCAATGTATGAATACCTGGTTTCCTCCCTCTCCAAAAGTCTATCCCTCTCTTTTTTCACTATTAACTGTGAGTTTTGTCATATATAAACATATTGCTCTGGGATTCAGAAGAATTTAAGGAAGTCAGTGTACCAAATAGGATTTCCCCAGTATGATATTCCTCTCTTTATGTTATGCATGTTACAAGAAGTACGAAAACCTGGGAGTAATGCTAGAGATGTCTCAAGTATGGTAAACAAGTATTTTTGCTATTTTACAGTATTCTATACTTTAACTAGTTTGAATAGCAGATTACATCTTGTATTAGTTCCTGTTACAGAAAAAGTCGCTCCTGACCCACTTCAGTCTCACTGACAGGATGGCAGTTCTTTCAGTTATGGGAGCTAATTCATGCCCTAGCACTACTACATTTCTCTTGCAGCGTGTGTAATCTACTCTTAAGAAAATACCGCAAAAGGAAGCAGAGGACAAAGAATAGAGGTGTACCTCTTTTATCAGGCTAATGCTAATGATCCAGAGAGAAAATGAGAGTTCTCCACAGACTAGCATTAAACGTGAAAGCTAATAGACTGGCTGTCATGCTGCCACCTTCTTTAAGATTGATAAGCTTTAACTATTTAGCAGCATTAAGATCACTTTAATAGTAGCTTTCAATAGTACCTAAGTATATCAGCTTTAGCGTACTGAAAGTTTTATCTGCAGCCTAAGGCTCTTCAATTTCTGCATTGTTTTCACTTTCCACCTTTGATTTGGATGAAATTTTTAGCAAAAACTGCATTCAATGATGTTAAAAGATCTTTTAAATAAAAATGTGTATTTCCTGTGTTTGTGAATCACTGATGCCCTTATCTCATACAGAGTCTCTTAGAATTACATTAATAAAACTAAATTCATGTAATAAAGTCAGATGATTAAAGACTCCAAACTATAGGTAATTCCAAAGTTAGGAGCCATTTGGATAAATTTCATCTAGCCTTCTTGGGGATAGATACTACAATTTTTAATTACTTGTCCTCACACTTCTTTTTTCCATTGGACTCCTTCTTCACTGGGTTTTTAAAGATGAACAGTGCCCACTGAATAAAACAGTAACTCAATGCCTTATCACTGATATTTAGTGCATTTCATCAAACCTTGCATGGCAGACTTACTTGTTTCTTTACACGGCTTTTTCCTTGGTGCTCATTACTGCAGCATAAATGCTTCAGTGACAACTAAGTCACCTTTAAACTGCTGCTGTTTGGTGAGAGAGAGCACTATCATGATTCCACATATGAGGAGACAATGTGTTTCCTTTTGATGGCTTAGCATTTTTTCCCTTAAACAAATAAAGACTTTGAAAACTCACTACCTGCTCTCAGTAGCTCAGCATACCATACATATGAAGGACGAAGCAGAAAGATCCAAGACAGGGAAGGAATTGTGTTTTCATAAATGTTGCCATGTACATTACTAGTGCAATGTCCCCAGCTCACGCCACACATCCTCTGGATGTATTTCTCCATGGTAAACAAGTATCTTTGCTGTTTTACAGTATCCCATATTCTAACTGCTTTGAATAGCAGATCACATCTTTGTATTACTTCTTGTCACAGAAAAACTTGCTTCTGACATGCTTCAGTCTGAGAGGATGGCAGTGCTTCCCATTACAGGAGCTAACTCATGCTATTATGGACTGTTCCATTTTATTTCAAGGTAAACTGTGTCCATATTTTCTAAAATTCTTGGACCATGCAATAGAATCTCTTACTCCTTCAAGTTCTTACAGAGATGACATAATTTCTGCTATTTAGCAGGTAAGTTGCTACCCCTACTCTGAATCTCAGCTCCTTTGGGATGATTAGCACTTTCAGCCCTTTCTCCTTTCTCCCATTTTTGGATATGCTTGGATGCCTCCTTTCTAGACCACAGTAATTCCCTCAGTCATAGAAAAAAACTAGGCTGGAATGCACCTCTGGAGATAACCTAGTAACCCCCCTGCTCAAAGCAGGGCTAACTTCTAAGTTAGATCTGGTTATTCAGGGTCATATCCAGGCTCATTTTGAGTTTCTCCAAGGATGGAAATTCCACAGCCTCTCTGGGCATCTGTTCCACTGCTCAACTGTTCTCATTCATCTGCTCACTAATGACTTGGATGTGACTGTGATTTAGAAATGTCCCCAGTATCATGTGATTAACACTATCTGGCTTTAGTGGCATTCACTCTGGTAAGAGTGCTATTTCAAGACCTCTCTTCCTCAGTATATCTTGCGTAGACAATTTATCAGCAGGCTTTTCTGAAACACCACCTTCTGGATAAAGTGTTGGAAAGCATTAATTAGCTGCCCTCCTCGTCCTATCTGACTTCCCAGCACCAAACTGTGCATCTACTAATACGAATATGCTTGTTAGAGAGGGCTTGGAAGTGATGGCATTTAGCATGAGTGGGTTGTTTTGTTCCTGTATCATTGCATGATTGTTCTTGTGTTGATTTGTTCCTGATTCATTGCTTTAAAGATGTTTAATATCTACGCATACATGGAATACCCTATCATTTTTCTTCTCTACTGCCATCATCAAGTGCACCCTTTCCCATGGCTTCTTACTTTTCTAATTAATGGCTTTATTGCGAAGGGGCTTGACGTGGAAATAGTTATCACAGTGCAGTATGCACTTCTGGTACTGCCTTACAGATAGATTTTGCAGCAAGCAGTTGACACCCTCCGTCTTCAAACACGCATGGAAACTTAGTATTACAGTGCCTGCCAGGCTACATCCTTTTCCAGTTTTCACTGCTCTTAATGTCTTTTTCAAATTTAATGAATAATTAAACTTTACATCCAAGATTAATCTTGCAGAAGTGTCTATTACAGAGATATCTAGATGCTTACTTGTATCCTTCGACTTTTATCTACCTAGAATAAATGTTCCTGTATCCTACTAGCTTTGTTTTGTGCCACACGTTCAGTATTTCCTGTAGTCAGTCCCAAAAACTGTACCCCAATACTGATGCTCATTTTTATGGCTACTTCTTGATTTAAGAGTTGCATGTCTCACCACTATAAATCTGCTTTTTTTAACAGCAACATTGCTGCTGGCTGCCTTCCCCAGAGACATTCTTCAGCTGCACACATTGAAGGCTTTGATCTCTTCAGTTTGCTTTGCAGTATTTAACGTACGTCTTCTCAAACACCTGCTTTTCATTTTTCATTGTATGATACTTCCACACTCACTGGCAATTTGCCACTGCAGTATGCTTCTCTTCTAATGTGTACTGTAGGTGATGCTTCTCTCTAGGACTGTGCATATGAGTGACTGCTGACCTCCAGCATTTTATGATTTACATGTCATCACCATTACTGAGGTGTTCTCTCAACTTCTCTGTATCTCTTATGTTCTAGCCATTCTAGTGGTATTCTAGGATGTCTGAGTGTGCTCCATTAACATACATACTTTTATTTCATTTTTACCTCATCATTTTAGAAGCTTCCATCAACCCACTCTCCTCTGCAAACATAGTCTTTTTATAATCAGTTACAGCTGGCTGATTCACTTACACCAAAGGACTCAGTAGGTACTCAACTTTCCTGATTTCTTCCCTGAACAGAGAACTCCTCTCTCAAACCACATACTTCAAATAGCTCCAACTCTCAATCCACAATTCTTCTGTCTGCTTCAGAACTTTTCCCTTACAGACATCTATAAATGTTCTCATCTGTCTGTACAAAAGAATATGAGAAACAGAATCTTTCTCCTTCTTTGCCTGCAGTCCAGGAAAAAAACTGATTCCATCAGCTAAACTGGTGCATTAAATGAAGCTTTCTGGAAGTTCAGAAGGTGTACTCTTCTTACCCTTCTCTGTATGAGTAAGATAAAATTTTCCCCAAATTGTGTCTGTGAACTTCGGTTAAACTATTATATTACGATAAAGACAGTGGTACCTAGCTAACAGTCAGCAAGTCCTGCTCCCACACTGAATGCCATGAACTAAATAGAATTGCTTAAATTAACTAGGTTTTCAGACAGCTTCTGTATCCTACGCTCTGAAGCTTGACACAATAAACCCATGAAGAATAAATGCCATTGTCTTAAGATCACTACAGCAGTGCATGGTGAAAATGGCTCATGAAAGAGACAAGGACCTTTAAAGTCCACTACAAAAGTCTATGTCAGCGGGGCTGAATTGGTCACAGCAGTGACAGACTAACATCCTGTATGTTAAAGTCCTAAAGGAAAATAAAACCGGATCAGAAATCTTCACAGATATCTGCTGATAGCAGGATACTTGTGAGACTCTGGAAGGTCTTGTATGACTGGCACATTGTCAAGAGTACTGCTTCTCTCACCTTGAGCTCCTCCATGATGAACTTCCATCTCTTCCACTCCTGTCTCCTCCCAAACTTTAGCTGCTTCTTCACACTTATTTCCACTCTCCATTCTTTCAGTACCATTCACAATTCCTAGTCACACCTAGCTCCTTCTAAGCTGTCTGCCACTGCAGTACCAATCTCCTTCCCTGGCCTTCAGTTTCTCCCTTTCTTAACCATTTCATTTTCCTGGCTTCACGACTCCAGTACATTTAGTGGGGAAGCAGGGAGGAAATTCTGTCTCTTCCAATGCAACTTCCTCCTACTGTCCTGGTGTCCTGCCAGCTCTGACCCCTACTAGCTCCTAAATGCTTCTTCCAGGGAATGCCAGTGGTTTTCATATATAAGTTTGTGCCTCAGCATCTAACCTGTCAAACAAGCTTGTCCTTCTCAAATGCTTCCTGTCCCAAACTTCATATTCCACTGGCATTCAGTACTAACTCCTAATTCCAGTTTTAGTATCCTTCTTCCATGTCTGAAACCATTCCCATTTTTCCACACTATTTACACCTCTTCCAGCTCCTCCTTCGTGCTTCAGTTTTGTTCTATCTGCTCTCAGTTAGGCAGCATAAACTGGATGACACTACCTCAAAACTGTGATTGCAGACCAAAGCTCTAGGAAGACCAGGGCTGTACACGTGTGGGCGTGTTCTTACACAAATGGTAGAAGGTTCAGTCCTGACTCAGAAACCATCTACTGCCAAGTCCATTTTCCACCACATGGTAGCACAAGAATTTCTCAGAGAAAAAGAGAGACCAGAAATTGCAAACATAAGCAAAACAATATATCCTGCACTAGAGGAGGTTTTCAGAGACCACGAAAATTACCTGGCTAAAATTTTATAAATAAATTCAACAGACTGAAGACTGAGACAGTTAACTTCTTTTATAAGTATACAATGTGAATAGGGCTGTATTCTCTCCCAGTATCTCCTCCAGGCTGTTGCATCCCTGCTCCACCCAAACCATGCCCACTGCAGAGTACAAGATGCTTATTATATTATGGTGCATTTGTTTGAATTAAAATAGTATTTTACTATAAATAGAATACTTTTATACATAATTGAAGTTCCACTCACCTGCAAAAGTATTATAATAATAGTAAAAACCTAGATTTCATTTAAAAATTCATGCAATTCATAAATGTTTCCTTTTTCATTGAAAAAATGTAATATTTTCAACAGAAAAATTAGTTCTGAAACACGTTTTATAAAATTCTACACTGAAGTCACTGGCATAACTAACTATCTTTAAATGTTACACCCATATGATTTCTCCACGTGGAATTACATATGAGCTGAAAAATACAATTCATCACTTCAAGAAACCTCTCATTAAACATATTCTTTGATGTGGTGTGTGGCATGGCTGTAACAGATCTGATGACCTGCATTATAGTAAATAATATACTGAACATATGTTGCAAGTTATTTACATAATTAGAGAAAATATAGGCTTTGATACCAATAAAACATTGTCCCAATATTTTGCGAGGGTATGAAAATACTTCCAGTTAATAGTTGAGAATCCACAAGACCCCTTCTGTGTACACTGCATATATACCTCCTTCTCACTTAACCATCCTAACTTCTCACACACTATAGGTCACTAAGCTCCACTTCTTTTCCTCTTATTAAAGGGAAAGCTGCTACAGTTTTCACCATGGACTAGTTTAAATACAAAGATTTGTGTCATTTCTATCACTGTGTAGACAACTCCAACAGCTACAGCAATGACAAAGTGCTGGAGTGGGCTTGGATCTTTAGTTTGCATGTAGATCTCGAACATGAATTGATCTCGACGCTAGATGAAAGAGAAGAAGCGATACCGTTACATGGTGACTACCTGCTGTATTTTGCAGCAATGACCTCTGATTACATTAAGTATTTCATGGGATAAACACATTTCCTTCAGAACACTGCAGATCTGATTGTCAAAAAAGTCAGCAGGCATTTAAACACTTACAAATTCAAACATGCATGTTTTCTTTTCGGTGCTGAAATTACTCCAGTCTTCAGAAAGCATGTATTATCCAATACCATGAGACAATAAAGGCAAAAAGTATAATAAAAACCAGCAGAGTAGAAAATACTGAGTCTACTTTATCTGTGAGAACATACGGTAACAATGATTATTATTTATTATTTGATCCTGCTTCAACTCAAAATGTGCTTGGCAACATCTGAACACAGAGGACTGTACTGTAACGCAAAAAGCTCAAGGGCTTAAATGAGTCAAGCCCTTGAGCAGTCTGTAGTAGGGGAAGTGGCCCTCAGGAAATTAAAGTTCCCTTGCACCCAATTTGTTTCCCATCACTAAGTCTTTCTCAAGATCGGGGCTTAAAGGATTTGCTAAACTCCAAGCACTACAACTCTGCAGGCCAGGAGCACATGATCAGCTGTCTATGAGTTACTTTCAGTTTCTCAAAGGATGTTCTTAACAGCCTGAAGCAAAGCCAAAGACTGACCAGAGATGCTCTAAGTTGGTCAGACTAAACTACCCTTTGAATCAGCCTCACACTAACCTTGTCTGCCATTTTCCTTTGTTAGAAAGACACGCAATATAAAACATTAAGATTCAATAATCCACTCAAATACCTGTATAACAGACTAAACCAGTATCGGTGATCTATCTTATCAATACACTGCATACACAAAATTAAATGCTGAAGCATAAATGAAATTTCCCCCGCTACAATATATGCAAGTGGTGGACTGTGCTGTCTAGTAGTTAATTAGGCATTTGTGACATAACTTTCCAGGAGGTCAACGCTACCACTAAATGCTCAGGTGCACATACCATTCAAAGCATCTTTCTTCTGACTTCTCCCTTTTCTATGGAACACTTCTCTTATTTTTTTGTTATTTGATGTGATTTCTGCATCACATACCCTTCAGTCTTCATAGTGTTTCTACCCCAGCAGCAACTGCACAACTGAGAATAACAGTAGCAAACCTACCATTCCACTTCCATACTGTTTGGAGAGTAGGGATTTCAAGACAAAAGAAAGTGAGGATCCCACTAGGAGTTTGACTGAGTGGTGAGATGAGAAATTCTTATCAGGAGAGATCCAACTTTTAGTCACATGAGGAAATTCAGTGGATACCTTTCTTTACCAAAGCCAATTAAAAATTCTCTAAGAAAAGTAGGGAAGGTGTAAGCATCCTGTCTTTCCTGTCCTTCAACATTTCAGACTGAAGGAGATAAAATATGTTTAAGAGTATGAAATGCTCACACCAACAGTGTGTTTCAGGCTGCTAGTATAATGTGGAAAGGGACTATCATGACCATCTGAAGGTCATCAATTATCTTTTGTTGTTCACTGTACTCCAGTGGATGAGAGATGACACCCCATAACATATAAACAGCTGTAACTTTATGGGACAGCATTCATACCCCTTCTGTGAGGAATCCTACTTGTCCATACAAAGATGCTTACCATCTGCTTGTTAGCTGACATACAGCAAATTACACCATCATGTTTCAAAAATGAAAAGGGAGCTCAATGTAAGAGAAGGGCCTAGTGATGAAGCAGCTGCACAGCTACAGGTAACTAAGACTACAGGCTAAGGCTACAGGTAACTAAGACTTAGAGTTGTCAAATGGAGATGAACAACAAGAAAGTAAGTTGCAGCAAATCCCATGGTGATAGCTCTGCACAGAAGAACGTAGCTTGTGCAACAGATAGTGAGACACAAACAGGTTATGTACTGAGGCAGTGTAGAGCATCACCAGTTTGGTACTGCATCATAACAGGGGTAAATTTAAAAGGCAAAAATCACTTGTGGGGTTCATGTTATTTCTTCACAGATCACTTAAATCAAGAGAGCTTGATTTGCTACAGATAACTGCTCTGGCACACACAACCTGCAGGGAAGATCCAGATACAAACAGTATCAATGAAATAAAATCGCAGAACTACCTGAGATTTTTCTAAGCAGTTGACACTCATTACTGATATCAGCTGGAGGGAAATTAAAAGAAAAAGAAATGGAGCCATCCATCTGCACACATCACAGCTGAAATGCTACAGCCACATGAGCTTTCTCATGTTACAGCACGCCTCAGCGCTGCCGGAGAGAAACAGAAGTGGCTAATTCACTCTATGAATTTATTCAGTCTTTGATTACCTTTCTCGCTCTTCCATTGAACTCTAAACAGTGCCATGGATTAGAGCAATTTTGTTATATGAGCACTGAAAGCTAAGTAAATATTTCACCATAAAAAACCACACACCAAAAATTCAGTTGACCTTTGAAGCAATTGTGCCAAATGTGGAGTCTCATTCCAGTCACTAACAAAGAAATAGAACTTTAGTTTCTTTTTCAGGTATATCTGAGTATAATCATAACCATGGAGCCTTGACGTTTTTTCAGAAGCATTTCACATATTTAAAAGAGAGATTTTTAATTGTCAGCTTAGTTCTGAGAAGACAACTCTGAAGATAAGACACAATTCATCTTGACTCAAACAACTTCCAAATACATCTGTGAACTCACTTGGCATTGCCTGCAAAAGCATCCAATTTCTAGGACAAACCAACAGAATAAGTTCTGCTTTTCTAATTGTGGAGGGGCAGCTCAGCACTTTGTAGCGCATCCAGGAATAGCAAGGCATTCCAAACACCTGCTTTTGAGTAATAGTGATTTTCTAACCTGTTCTTTTCCCCAATCAGGACATCAGAAACAAAAGTTAACATGTCAAAGCCACCAACAAGCTTACATCGTATCCTTGTACTCCTTTAAAGTACATACCGCTAGAGCTACCATGAATAAAATATAATGAAACCACAGATTCAAAAATACTGTGAAATTTAGCACACGCATTACTCATCTAACTCTTGGTAATAATAATATTCATCGAAAGCCACAGACAAAGTGATATGGTTTTTATATACACTGCTGTATATGACCAAGCAGGAAACTATTTGCTAAACAGTGTCACAATGAACTGCCACACTGAAATGCATCAGGAGAAACTGAAATGCATGTTTATTTCCAAAAACACTACTGAAACTGTGATGTGAACAGATAATTCTGCCAAATCTGTGCCAGGTCTTCTATTGTGCACGACTGAAGTAAATGATAAAAAAGCCAAAGTCCAGAAGCTTATTTTAAAATAGATGCCACTCCATGTCAACTTTACTGAACCACACAGGATTACTGTGAAAAAAACCACGAGTACTGCAACCATGTTGAGGTGCAGTAGGCAAGATGCACTTACATGAACTGCATTTCTAAGTTTGTTTTGTGTACAGTATGCACAGGTAAGAACACTAGTCCTGCACCATCAGTCCATCTCCTCCCAGACCCAGAAGAGCTCCTCCCTGCAGATGCCCTGGGTCTCTGGGTGCACAGTTTAAGCTGAAACCTGCAGTAATCTACCTTTCAGGACTACAGCACTTCATATGCATCTTGCTGAAAGTAGTACTAGTTCATCTGTCTACTGTATGATCCTAATTCAGAAGGCACATTTGGAACCATAGTAATTGCATGGCAGCATACCTTTGAAGTGCTTTAGTGCTACCCCCATGCCCAGTGCTATTCCCTATCAACTATGGCCAATTACTCCAGTTCCTCCCTATGGCTTAATACCAAAATTTCTTGTTGTTCCTTCGTTTAATTTAATCCATACAAAGTAGCACAGGCAGTCAAATGGAGCTCACTACCAGAGGGTCCTCCATATCCTTAAGCAAGGGTCACCTCAAAAGCATGGAGCCAACTGAATGGCTCAGAGGCTCACTGGTGAGGCAAAACCATGTCCTGGGTTTGTTCAGCAGATCAGCTGAAGTAAGCCTCCTCGAACATCTGTGGGTACCACCTTGATTAAAAAGGTGTCCAGCTGAAACATGGCCATAAATAAAACTTTCAGCATGAGGCATGGATTTTCCAGTTGTAACTTCTGGGTGAATACCAAGCCCAGCGTTGTTAAAAGTGTCCTTACTGACTAAGATGTGGCCAATATGTGCCATCATCTTGTATTAGCTAGTTCGCCATATGAGCAATTCAGTGTGTCTGTCCATTTCACAGGCACAATCAGTTCACAGTTTTAAAAAGTCTGGCATACAGATTTGCCATTCTTTCCACTTTCCAAATCCCACCATTAAAGCTATGCATAGAAGCATAACTGTAACAAAAATAACAAAAGCTTCAGCACAAATTATCTAGGTTGTATGTGTTACTGACCTTCACACAAAATTCTTTTTTAAAATTAACCGTGCTATTTAGCTGTGTGATCTTTCGCAGTTGATTCTCTGGCTTCAGAAGAATGATAATTACCTTTTAGGAAATTTACATCTAGGCTTTCTCTGCACAAGAACCACTTGTTACAGCATCTGTATTGTAGCAAGTTGTCATACAAAATGCCACCTCTGTAATGCAGTACCATGCAGAGATCCCTGGGCTCACCCTGAAGCAGTCATCTCGCGTACTCAAAGCAGATTTGTCACGTAGGCATGGCAGCCATGCAGAGATCAGCGCTTTTCTTCTCAAGACTGGGCCACAGTGGCACGTCTTGCTGCTGGCACTTGCGTTGCCTCATGTACCAGAGGCTTCTAGCAGCCAGACCCACTCCTTCCTAAGCAGGGTAGTGACTGAAAACAATGTCAAATGGAAAGTGGGTGTAAGACCAAAACCAACATGTAATTATGTGCTGTTCTTTGGCAGGCTACAGCTAGTAAACTTCGAGGTACATACTGAAGTAAACAAGATCAGAGGGAAATAACAACCTTAAGGCACTGATCATTCATTTCTGGGTACCTTTATCAAAGGATCAATTAACATTCAATCCTGTTAAAAGGTGCGTGGTATACCCTTGTTACATATGGAGCACTCATGTTTCAGACCCACATCATCTGCTGGCCTACTACCTGGCCTTAGGCAAGATGTCTTAGGCTCTCTTGACTATTTACATTGTAAATTTTTCAATTTTTTACTCTGTGCTTGTAGTTCTAGGCAGGGACCCGACTGGATGTCACTCTGACATAAACAGCGGTTGAAAGTGCTCAGTGCTTAAAAGGATGGTCCCTGAAAGGCCCAGGTATGACCTGTTTGTTGTGGTTTAACCCCAGCCAGCAACTAAGCACCAAGCAGCTGCTTGCTCACTCTTCCCACCTCAAAAAAAAAAAAAAAAAAAAGTAAAACTCACAGATTGAGATAAGAACAGTTTAAGAACTAAAATAAAATAAAACATAACAATAATAATAAAATATAATAATAATTGTGATGAAAAGGAATATAACAAGAAGAGAGAAATAAAACCCAAGAGAAGACAAGCAATGCACAATGCAGTTGCTCACCACCCGCTGACGGATGCCCGAGCAGCGATCTGCCCCTCCAGCCCAACTCCCCCCCGGTTCATATACTGATCATGATGTTCTGTGGTACGGAATATCCCTTGGACTACTTCGAGTCAGCTCTCCTGGACATTCTCCCTCTCACCTTCTTGTGCACCTGCTCACTGGCAGAGCACGGGAAACTGAAAAATCCTTAACTAGGGATAAGCACTACTTAGCAACAACTAAGACATCAGTGTGTTATCAACATTATTGTCACATTAAATCCAAAACACAGCACTGTACCACCTACTAGGAAGAAAATTAACTCTATCCCAGCCAAAACCAAGACATGTGCTAGCATTAATATGAGTTTCAATACTGACTTCAATGGCAACAATTAGGACTCAAACATCAATTACCAGAAATAAAACAAAACTGAGCTTACCATCTTAATAATATGTAGAACTGATGGACATATTTTAGAACTGAATTTCATGGTTCTTGCTAGCAACTTTCAGTCAAGTGTAACTCAAATATTGCTCATTTCCCAGAAACTGTATTTGCATGCATAATTTTAAAAATAAATATAGAAGTCTTTTTTCTAGCTGATGGTTTTTAGGAATTCTAAGTCATGATATGCTGTTTCTTCTTCCATTTTTGCTTATATAAAATCAGTGGAAATTATTGGCAGCTGTGTCAGTCACGCCAATATTATTATATAAGAGAACTTGCAAGTGTCCATTTAGTTTCTTACAGTCCATAGATACAGATTTAAAATTAACATATAATACTAACTGTCTAGCCTTTAAGCACTGTTCCAATATACTTCGATCTGGAAGAGAGTTGGAAGGAAAACAATTTAGAAAACATGCTATAACATGTTGTTTTCATCTTTAATGAAAATTCTCAACTTTTTTAGATGGTTTTCAAAACCATTCTGCTGGAGACATGAAGAAAAAAGTCTGCTAAACTGGATTCAGTCATTTTATTAAGCTAATCCTTGTGAATTATTATTTGGTAACATTTCAACAAGGTTTTTAGAAAAGATGCTTCTGTTCCTTCATCTCCCATTAAAGCTTATGAGCTGCTGAGAACTAAACTGTAACATAGCTCCATTGTTTGCTGACATTTTTATAGTACCTCAAATATTTAACAGTTTATTTGTGAACTTCTTTGATATATAAGCAATATAATTCAATAATATTTCCCCCCATACTGTCTGAATACCTCTGTTAAAATATGGTACATATAAAAGCTGCAATCCAACTTGTTTATGATCCATGCTGATGAAACTGCCCATAAAAATTGGAACATAAGACAAATCTGAAATGCCTACTCCTCCTGAAAGCACAGTACGGTTTATTATCTCTAGGGTTCTTTTAAATATTAAGACCTGTGTGGCTCTTATCCATGATTCAAAAGCAGTGCTATGGCAAGTTTTTAGAAGTGCCATCACTAGTCAAATTTAAAGACTGCCACTTGAATTTCTAACCAAAGTTGGCTGGCACTCACTATAAATGATAATGAAGACCTAGGGTGAAGTCCACTCTTTGGAGGGGTTAATGAGGATTTTGCCGTTGATCTTAACAGGGCCAACATTTAATGAAGATTTATAAAGTTAACATATTTTACTACATGCTGGTAGGTAATAAAACACTACGGTTTACTTCATGCAGAATAATTTCACATCAGCCAGCATATGACAGCTATAGTAAGCACCAGAGAGGTAACTCAGCAAAGGTTACCTGCTGACAGAGACTGACACATGTCTGAAGAAATTAAAAGGAAATATTAGTTCTCCTGTATTTAATTTACCTGCTTGACAATTAATGCTTAGGATTCCAAGCGCTGAATTAAATTCCCTCTTCAGCTCGACACCACCTGCAGCTGTTGGTAGCACAGAAATGTTATGCTGGACAGCCCTGCCACATTCAGCCCTAGAGCACAGTAGGGACCCTTCCCTGACCAAACACAAGGGTTCCCCACCTGGACACCATCCTACAAACACTGGAGGAGAAAAGAAGCAGAAGCAAGAGCTTTATTTCATTCAGGGCATGCAAAAAGGCAAAAGCATTTTAATGCGATGTCTTGATTAATTCCTTCTAAACTACTTAACTCTTGTAAAAGGGAAAGTGCACAGTCCTGGGAAGAATATCACACACTGTATTCCCCTTATGTTCAAGTGGTAGCCAGTGTACGTAGAAGTGGGGCAGGAAAGCATCTGTTAGATAACTGACAACACTGACTTTGAGAGGTCTTGGAATACACACCTTTCTATTTACTCTTTTTATGAATAATTCTTTTGTTCAGCCTTTCTGTTACAGTTGACATTCGGTAACTAAAATAAACCAAAGTTCTTCTCTTTACTTTACAAATTTTTAACTACGTTAACCCTTGTCAAAAAGCCTACAAGAATGAAATCAATACAGCAATTTAAAGACAAAATTGACAGGCATTTATATTGTGCTTGGACATATCCGGTAAACAGTCTCATACATTAATCTACCGTCATCGGTGGCAATATTCTGAAACCTACTAATGTTGGTTTTACTTCTGCGGTGTGAAGTGACAAAGTACAGATACCCGTCTAGCAGATGAAAAACAACAGGGAAATAGTATCGGACAGGAATGAGAAGCACGGACTAGTGATTCAGGTGTCATCTAAACGCCTTGCACTTCCAGAATGGCGAGCGGCTACTCTCTACCATCTACACCGCACCGGCAGCCACCTGCTCGCCCCTGAAAAACCCGCAGTGGAAACTCCAGGATCCACCGTTGCCCGGATGCCCCGCGGAACCCCCGCGCCGCTCGGGCCGCTCCCGCGGAGCCCCGCGCTCACTCCGCGCCCTCACAGCCGGCCAGCAAAGACACTCCCCGCCCCGCAGTGGCACCGCACACGCCGCTGCTGCGGGTCGCAGCTCCTACAACCCTCTCCCCTCTTCCCCCCCCCCCCCCATTTTTACTGCAGTGCCAGCCGGGGTCTGCCCCCCCCTCCCCGGGTGTCCCTCCCCGCCTGCCCCGTGGCCGGTCTCCCGGGCAAGCGGCGAAGTTGCCGGGACTCACGGTGGCAGCGCTCCCGGCGCTGGCGCGGCCCCTCTCCCGGCCTCCCGCCACCTCGGGCCACCTCCGCGGCGGTTCGGCGCCCGCACCGGCGCAGCCCGGACGGCCCTTCACTCCTCGGAGGGGCGCATGGCGCCGTCCGCTCCCCGACACCGGCCCGGCGGGGTCCCCGCGGCCCGGCGGGGGCGGGCGAGCGGGCCGAGCGCTTCAGCCGGCACACGGGCAGGCACTGGCCAGGGCCGAGCCCCTCCGGCGGGGCTGTGCCTCGGCAAGCATCTGCCTCCTCTCGCCCGCGACGCGGTCACACCCCCCCACACCCCCCCCGGGGGCCGGCGGGGATTCGCGCCGACGTCGGTGCGGGGCGGACGGAGCGCCCGGAGGCGGCGGCGCCTCCTCCGCGCCCGCCTCCCCCGGCCGCCGGCTGCCGGCGGGGCGCTGCCGGGCGGGGCGAGGGGGCTGCGCGCCGCTCCCGCCTCACCGCCTGAGGCGGGGTGCGGCGGGGTGCCCGCCCCGTTGCGCCGAGGGGGGGCGACGCTCGCCCCGGCGGCCAGGGACGCGTCCCCCCGCAGGAGTCGGGGGCGGCAGCGCGGCCCAAAGCCCCTTCTCCCGACCGTCCCTCCCGGGCGGGGCTGGGGGTCCCCGGGCCGCCATGAGGGTGCGTCGCCTCAGGACGCCCCGCTCCCCTCAGCGCCGGCTCCTCGCCTGCGCGCCCACGGGCACGGCCCCAGCCTCCCCCCCACCTCCTCCTCCCCCCCCCCCCCGCCTCGGAGAAGTTCCCCGCCCGAGCCAGCGTGTCTGTCCCGTTGCGGGCACCTGTCGGAAGGGCGAAGACGCGGGAAGGGAGGGCGCGGGGGGTGAGACCCCGGAGCTCGGGCACCTGGGCGGGAGGGCGCTGCCCCGGCCGCGCGGGCGGCAGCGGAGCCCGGGCTGCCGGGGACGGCGCCCTGCGCGGCCCAGGCATGGGGCCCCGCGTCCTCCCGGCCGCCCCGTCTCCTCCGCTGCTCTTCCAGCTTGCGAGAGCCTTTCACCTACCGTCCACCGAGCCGGGAGGACGAACAGGGGGTGACGGCAGCATTCACCGGACGGCAAAGTCATCTAAATTCCCGTTTCTGCTCCAGAAGTTACGTAAGCGCTTTAAACAAAAGGAGAGGCCGAGGAAGACCCTGTTTCCGAGCGCCTCTGCTCTCCTCATGAGAAGAGCAGCCCCCTGCTACGCGGGCATCCAAGAGGCAACAGAGCCAACACCCCCCGCGCTGCGGGAGAGCGTCGAGTGACTGTGCACGGACCTAGTACTGCAGGAGAGAACAACTTCTCTGCTGTGACAGCTCCAAGCTGCCCAATATTTAACTATCCGGAGAGCCCCAGTAAGGCTGGGAGAGGGAGCGAATGCGCGGTGATTCACCTCCGCACCCCTTCCAAGCGCGGCAGTGCGGACAGCAGGTAGTAGGGTGTCTTCCCAGCAGATGGAGTCAGGAGGCAAACAAACTTGCTTCGAAAGGTACCACCACCCGGCTAAGAATAGCTTGCTTCTGTCTGCTTTCTGCGCGAAGGACGTTGCTGCCGTCAAATAAAAGGAACTTCGATACTGGCTTTTAAGTCGTCTGGATTGCTTCTGAGTGGAAAGTTAGCTCCTGTTGAGGTGGTTCTCAAGTGTGTTTCTTCCACCTACCGTTTTTTCTCACAGACTACAGTCAAATTTTACAGCTTGCCCTTCTCATAGAAACCTGCATGCAAACCCAGCCGACTGCCTTTCTGCCTGCCTCCACATAGCTCTGGCCATGCTGAGGAGGGAGAGAGGGAGGGACGGGAATAAGGGAGCTCAGTGATGAGAAGAAGGTGCTGGGCTGGGTATGCACCAGTTTCCAAGAAAAATGAACCTCTTGCCACTTTTCCCAGCAGCTCTTTAAAAGGATGCCTCTAGATAGTACCATGAAAGAAATTCTTCCTCCTTAGGATATATTGGGGCAGGGGGCAGTGGGAAGCTTATGATGGAGGATGAGACACTCAGGGAATACTGATGTAAATTGTCATCCCTTTAAGATTCACTATAGGTTTCACCCTTTAGTCTTGTGGGGACAGCAAGGAGAATCAGTGGGAGCTGCTTTTATGAGCTCTCATAATACTACAATTACTTCACTGTGCACAGCGTTCTCTGGCCGGAACAGCAAAGTTTAAGGGAGGTTTTCACGGGCTGTGCTAGGTCTGGAGCTGTGGAGCAGCACCTCCACAGACCAGCTGCAGTTGTGTCCCTCCATACCCCAGCTGTCCTTAGGTGGGTTTGGATGAGTCATGGTTTTAAGTGCTTGAGATGTTTGTGAAAGAGGAGCTCCTGAGAAGCAAAACCCTAAGGTGAAGCCTAGAGAGAGTAGGAGAATCCCCCTTCCTGTCATTGTAGCAGTAAATTAAAAGAGAAAAAGTAGAGAGCTTTTGTTCATACCTGATAGCCTGGAATATTTTCTTTTCCGGAGATTTCGGTGTGTGTAAGTGGGAAGCCAAATAAATACAGATTGCTCTAAAAGATACAGAAAGCAGCTGAACTGCATGAAGGCAGGTGATGGGCTGTTTACCAGTAGTGGTTTCTTCTGTAGTCCACCTCCACCCGTTTAGGTTTTTTGTGTGTTGTCTGGCTAATACCATTCATTCTGTTACTGGAAAGCGTTACGTTCTTCTCAATGACTGTTTTTATACTTATTTCAAAACAGGTTTTATGTTGCTCTGTTTTCTAACTGAGTAGTGTTCATCTGCTTAAGTATAAATCTGTCATCCCATAATCTGGAAATAGCTTTTCTAAGGTTTGGGTGGGTTTTTTTATAAGCTCCCATTTTGTTAACCGTTACCTTGCACACGGAAGCAACACCTTCTGATTTGTTCTGCTGTAAGCAATTCCATTGTGCCCCATGGGACTGCAAGCATAAGTAGTTACTATTTGGCATGTGTGTGAAATACTGATCAGACCCATAAATAAACACTGGAAAATTATTATTAACTGTACCTTGATGGTTTTATTTCTGTTTGTGCTCAGGAGTCAATACCACTCTCGTGGTTTAACCACAGCAGGCAACTAAGCACCACGCAGTCTCTTGCTGACTCCCCCCACCTCCCCCGGTGGGATTGGGAGAGAATCAGAATAAATAATAATAATAATAGTAAATTGTAATGAAAAGGAAAAAAACAAATCCAGAAATTAAACCCAAATAAAACAAGTGACGCAGATGAAAAGCAGGTGCTCACAACAAACTGACCAATGCCCAGCCTGTTCTCAAGCAGTGACCCTTCGGCCACCTTTCCCCCTAGTTTATATGCTGAGCATGACATCATGCAGTAGGGAACATCCCTTTGGTCAATTGGGGTCAGCTGTCCCAGCTGTGTCCCCTCAGCTGTCCTGGCTGTATCCCCTCCCAGCTTCTTGTGCATGCCCAGCCACCTCACTGGCGTGGTGGTAGAAGATGAAAAATCCCTGATTTATTCTAAGCACTGCTGGGCAACAACTAAAACATCAGTGTGTTATCAACTTTATTCTCACACTAAATCCAGAACACAGCACTGTACCAGCTGCTAGGAAGAAAATCAACTATCCCAGCTGAAATCAGGACACAAGAGGTGTCTTCTGCACAAGAGGTGGCAGAGCTACTGTTTTATGTTGTGAGATTATACTGTTGCTTAGTACATGAGAAGTTTAAAAAGTCAAAACCTGGTTCCAAGATTTCAGTGGTTTCATTCTGTTATGAAGGAAAGCATTTTTCCAAATAGTATGGGAAGTTGTGCGTTTCTGTAGTTTGTCTCGTTTACACCATCTTTTTTTTCCTAAATATATTTTGTCTATTTTTAATGGTACTACAAGTAAGGATGCCATTTGTGAAACAGACACTGTCCTTATTTTCTTTGTCAGGTGCAGAATTTGAAATAAAAATCCAAGTTCCCAGCTGGACCTATAAACTTTCCGTGAATTGGGCAGGGAAATTTCCACAATCTTTTGCAAATGCCTGCATTACAAGCTGTTTGGAGGTGAACTATTTCCTGTCATAGTTTATGTATCTTTCCTACAAAGCATGGTGTATGCTGTAGGGACTACCTGGAGCACAGTATCTTCAGATAAAGGTTTGAGCACATTTGGGTTGTTTGAAGCACAGGAAGAGCGAGCATTGAACAGTCTCCATAAGATCGTGTAGCCATGCTGTGATAAACAGATGTAAACAATGTATTTCAGTAAGTGCTACGTTAACTTCAACGACAAAATGGAAGGAGTAAAAGACAACTTTTAAACAAAAATGGTAATAAATTTGTCCAATCCCGTTCAGGGTGAAAAGAATAGGAATCTGCCATTAGCTTTAGCACAAGTTAGATTAGCCCCCTTTAGGGCTTCCATGGGAATATTTAATTCTTTTTGCATGCAACTTTGTAATCATGACTTTGCACTCCTAAAAGGGACTTGGTTGAAAACTCTGAGAATAATTACAGCACTGTCAGCACCAATGCAGGCTTCCTAACCCTGCCTGCCTGTATACATGTTAGCTCTGAGAGAAGGAAATTCATGGTGTGGGTATAGCTGCTGTTAAGGCTATTCCCTAACTCGATAACGTCTTTTAATTTTCAGAAAAAGAAGTGGCTTTAGAATTAAGGATTTGAAGAAGTAAACAGCTTTATGAAGCTATTGACAGTTGAAGAAGTCTGTTCCAAACATGAAAGACAACATCAGGAGAAGTATAGAAACGTTGAAGCAGTTGGGAGACATATGAACAATTTAGACTAGGATTATTAGGGGAACAGAACAGTTCTGTAACATGAGACACAGTAAATTAGAGAAGTTGTTACAGGAAGGTGTGTGAGTACATCTGGTGAATGGGGAGGTGTAAAACCAGAAGAGCAGAACAGAGATACTCAAAATGAGGCACGATGTGTTATTTATTTAGGAATCTTGGTCTCTGATATACTGCACCACTTAGATCCGCAGTTCTAATGAGTTAGCATGGCATTAAAAAGAGCTTTTGCATGACATAATACAAGATATCTTTAAAGATACATTTCCCCATATTCTTGTCTCTCAGCAAATATAGAGAGAGTAAGTCATTGGTCTTACCCATATCTGAAATTCTGTAATAGGTGAAGCAGCTTCCCACAGGGCAAAATACTGCAAATTTCTCATATGCCTTGCACTGTCAAGTTGACCAAAGTGTCCTCTCTTGAAATAATGAGAACCACTGTGCATGGGTAAGGGTTAATTCTGATTATGCTATGGTGTAGATGTTATTTCTGCTGCCGTTGTAGCCTCTGTGAATCCTCCTCCAACTTGAAGCTCTGATGCTTCCAGGTAAGAAGGGTGGAGAAAGAATATGTCAGGAACAGCATTTTTGAAGATGTGACGGAAATAATACATGTCAGAGAGACCAAAACAGAAAGTTAGAATAAAGCATGAGAGAAATGGGGTGTGTGTAGGGGGGGGGGGGAGTGGGGGTGGAAACATGTCTGAACAATTCCTCTAATGGTTCAGTCACACAAGAGTGTTCACTCTTAGAAATATTCTGAGAGAAGAAACAACACGATTGGGAAGCAACCTGGTAGAAGTGTCAGTAGGACACCATATAACACGATTGGGAAGCAACCTGGTAGAAGTGTCAGTAGGACACCATATCTGGGTCACAAAAAATCTTGGTGACAGAAATTTTGGATGTGTTTTATTTCTAATCCCAGAAGCTATCAAGTCACCCCCAAAGTAACTGTTTTTTTAAGACAGCCCTTTCCAAAGTTAGTGGACTGTGTTTCATTTTATGTTAGCTTTGTTTGTAGAAATCTGAAACACAAGACCTATGTGTTTATCCAGCATCAAGCATCTCATTAGAATCATGTACTAATTGTCTTAATGTCATAATGGATTTATTTCAATTGATTGCTTAATGTACGATAATTTCAATTAGTTTATTACTGTACAAAAAGGCATGGGTAATTACATTTGCTTCCTTGCTTAAATTTCTAGCTTTAATTTATGTTATTTAATCTATCCAGGTATTGATTCTTCAGCTCATGTCTCAGGACATTCTTAGAGCATCTCTGAAACATCTTGGAGTGAGAGAAAAAAAGATATATATGCCTCTAAAAGAGAAACATTTTTAAGATTTTTTGAAAGGAAACCCACTTCAGTCAGTAATTAGGAAACACAAAAGCAAAAATTAGGGAATTAAATATACAGGAACAATAGTTGTATTCATGTTTTCAAAGAACAAGGAAAAATGAATAGATTCCCAAGTATAGACATTTCAGTTATTAGTATTTATATTGTATTCAGTTTCTATAGTAGAGAATAATTTAGAAGTTAGCAATATATTCTTTCATTAGTAGACTACTCGGTAATTACACGTATTGGTAGCAGAAACACAGTGGGCTTTGTTTGCTCTGTACATAGGAAGAAAGGGAAAGCAAACAGGATAATGAAAATTTAGGCAATGGGAATGTTTCCAAAGAGCAAGCACCTGATTCCCCCAGAATCCACAGGTATTTTCCAGCCTCAGAAGCTGATTCCCTGGGCCTCGCTAAGCCAGTGCGTAGCTGTACGTGATTCTAGAGAGAACTTCAGCAAAACATCAAGAAGAAGAGCTTTTCAGGAGAACTAAGTGCACCAACAGCTGCTAGAAATGTCTTCTCTGGTGTATGTGCAGTATATAAATCATAAAATATTGCAGATCATACAAATCTTCTCTGGAAACTATTCCAAAAGCCCTATGAAATTTCTACAAACCACCAGCAGGCGTATTTCATAAATCAAACATACTTGTAAGGTCCCATCAACATAACCTTTACATTAACTGATTCACTAATGTATTTTTAATATGAGAAATGTCATGTTGTTTGGACTTACAGGCAATGCAAGAATCTATCTAGTAATACTCAAGACTCCTCTATGTACATTTATACAGATAAAATTTCGTATCTTTGTAAGAATGGCCCAGGGCCTATGTATCATTCAGGCTTATCCCCTCAAAATATATTTTAAGTAAAACTAAAGCAGTGTTATAAACTCATATTGTTCTGTGAACAAAGGTGAATTTTGCCTCAAATCTTTATTCTGCTAAACAGAAATTTGTATTATGTCTGTATGTCTGACCACGTTATTTTAAAAAGTCATATTGCCTGAATAATGTAACTGTAATGGGCACATAATTGACTAAACCCCGGTTCTTGACAGGAAGTGTAGTGTTAATCATTCTCATTATCATCATTTGTTTGTCACTCAGTTTGACATGTCTAAAATGAAGTCCTGCCCCTCCAGATAAGTGGTATATAGGAATCTCTTTGGGAGTCAAAGTTCTCCCACAACAGTGGGAGGAGTGACTGACATGGAGTTATTTGGGTACAGAAATGTTAGCAGGATGAAGGCATCAACTGTAATCTTTAGGTGGAGACACTACAGTCTCTGACCAATAAAATGCCTACCAGAGTCTTAAGGCTATATATACACGCATATACTTGAGCAGTGTGAAGGGAGATGCCTTGTACATAGATTACCTTAATATCATATAGTATAGGAAAGCTGGAAAATGTTTCAGCTGCCTTCATTGTTGATTATCAGTATCACAAAGACACATTAGAGAAGGAAGCTAATGGATTTTTTCTTAGCTTTTCAAGTAAAGATGAAATTAGCAGAATTAATTTTCAATTGGTAACCACCTTTATTCAACATGGAGAGACAGTGCAGATGAGTTGAAGAGGCAAAAGTTCAGGTGGTTTTGAGCAGATATGTCTGTATTCCCTTGTAGTCTGCTTCTTCTTGACTCTGCAGTCTGTAAGGAATCTGTGGAAAAGGAACTAATTTTCAGCATTTCATCCAGCATCATAATTATAACTCATGTTGGTCTAGAGAGTTTGATTAGCATGAGAAGATCAGCTGCTACTTTTATAGCTAACCTTTCTGTAAGTAATGTAGAGCATAATTATGAGTAGATTTGTAAATATACAGCATATATTAAAGACAGTAGGATGAGAATGTTTGCATTTCGAAGGACTTAAATTTAGGTTCTGATGACAGAACATGTAGGAGATTGCATGCATTGTGGACAAATGCTAGCATGGAAAAGGGAACTAACAAGAAAGCTCTGCAGAGACAAGATGTATGCTTATCGTGTTAATTCACGTAACAAACTTTCACCTTCCCATTTTCAGCATTTTTCTCCCCTCATTTCTCTTCACACATGCACACAAGCCCAAGTGCACATTTATTCCGGCGATGTTACTGATTAACTGTCTTTGACACTGCTTTTTCTGTAACAGCTGCCCATTTAAATCTTGCCAGCCAAACTTTTAACAGAAACAAAATGTAGTCACTGAGGGTCAGATGCTCAGAGCAAGCTGCAAATCACAGAACACAAGTCTTGAGGTAAAAGTCTGAGCGTAAAAACCTTGCTCACCTTTATCTGAGCCTAATGATTCACTTTGTATGGCAGTCCTAGCTGTGCATCTGAGGTCTACCTTAATTGCATAGCTAGGTGAAATCACATGCAGATCTCCTAGACTGGCCCTGTATTTCTGAAAAAGCACTGTAAGGCTGGTCCTTCCTCAGCCAATTAAATATAGAAACACAGTGCAGAGAGGTGTCTGGCTCTAGAACTTTCAGACAGTAAAATGTAAGAAGATCTTCCAGGGGAACCTCATTTTCTCTGGCACTTTTTCTATTCTTATTCTAGATATATTTTATGGCTTTGAGGCACAACCCTCTCCTTAGTTCTTCATATCATCATGAATTGTTTGCAGGTAGTCATGTCTAAAATACTCCTCTGTTCTTTGGAGTAACACATTGTTACTCCAAAGGAAAAAAAAAAAAAAAAGTTGGAAACGGAGGAGATGAAGGAGCTGTCACCGTTGTAAGTCCGAAACAGTCATTTTACCTATTGCCATGTATTGACAAGCAAGAGTATTGGAAATTTTCAATCAGAGGGCTGCCAATACATTTCAGTCTTTGCCCAAGTCTTTTCTATTTGAGTTCTGGACCTTGGCTGTAGAAGAAATTTGGAAAAAGATTCAAGGTTGGAATTGGAAAATAAATCTGCTATAACTTCTTGTGTGGTGTGTTTTTAATGCATTTTAAAAACCTGAAATCTCTCTTAAACAGTTACTTTTTGCTACTATGTACTAAAAACAAAAATATGGCGTGATTTTCAGTACTGTTATGTTCTGAGTTGTGCTTTGCCACATAGGGGTTTAACAAGGTTCAGCTTTTCAAATCTGTCATAGCCTGATTTCTATCACTTAACTTGCAGTTTTACAAAGGAGTGTGAAAGTCATTCAAATTCAGGCAGAAAGTATACCAAGGCCTCTCACCTCTCTCCACACCACTCAGGCATACACATGTATACCACTACGTCTTTATTATAGCAATATTACTGATCCCCAACATTGGACAGTTTTAAGATTCAGCCGGACGGAGTGCTGGGCCATCTTGTCTAGACTTTTGTCGGAGAGGTTGGATCAGGTGATCCCTGAGGTCCCTTCCAACCTGCTATTCTATGATTCTATGACTGACCCCTGTGTTGTCCTGTTAAATCGCACCAACTGAACTGTGAACACAAGCTAAATGTGATCAGTGATAGCTGAATATTCAAAGGAGGCTGCAAATCACTGAAGAAAATTCGGCAGAGGTGTGCTTAAAATTTCTGGTCTGAGTTTGAGTACATGGTATGAATTCAAGAGTTATAATTTCTACACAGTCTTTCTAAAGAGGGTGAATTCCAAGGACAACATTTGGGATGTGGTGGGACTGGTTTGAATGCATGTCAATCCAATGCAAACCCTGATCCTTTCTACAGGTCAACTGCATCTATCTGAAAGTAACATCACCGAACTCACTTTGCTTGTATCTGGTTGCAGGCTCAGAGATTATTTTTCCTAGTGATTTACTTATCTAGATTTCAGTATTGGTGATGATTAGTTATTCTTGTTGAGGCATGGAAACTGGCTCACCGCATGTCTCCACAAGATCTGGTCCTTAGAAGCTGAGTTGGAATCTGATGGTCAGTAACTTTTAATACCCTAATAAAGTGTTTAACATTATTTCTATACTTATTAAACCATAATGAAAACTGAAGTTCTTGTGATTTTCATTCTTTCTAACAGTGTTGCTATTTACAGTGACCTGCAAGAGTATCAGATGATGTATGGTATGAAATATGTTTCAGATGACACAATTCTTATTAAAGGTCTAGCAAATGAATTTAAAGGTCTTTCCAATCGCTTCCAAGGAAAGTCAGACAAGATGTAATTCCCTTCTTCCCCAAATAACTTCAGTCACACATCACCAGTATCATATATGTCATTTAATAATAATATGCACATGATGTTCAGTAGGCTGAACTTGTTGCTGTAAGTTCATTTTACTTTCCAGTACAGCCTATAAATCGTTCATGAGATATTCTTTCAGCTGTACAAGATTCAGGAAAGCTTTTTCCCATAAGGTGAAGGACTCTGCTCTTTTTGCTGCTGTTGTTGACGTTTTGATTTTTTTCAGGACAAGGTTGAGAATGCAGAAATGTTTAGGAGATTTTGTTTGATTTATCCTTTTCTTTTTTGTAGCTATTATGAATTTCTAGAGATCTTTGTGCCCAGAGGAAGGCCATTATATCATGATGCATTTTCTTACTGTAAGAATGTGTTTAGTTCAGGCAATAAAGAAATCCAAATACTGGAGGCTTGTATAGTGTGTCGATGTCTATGGTCTGTTGGAAAGGATTTTTTCCTCTGAGTTCATAACATTCAGGGCAGGAGATTATCTTTATTTTCAGCAACCATTACAAGAAGGGTGTTCTTCAAATACAAAGTGCCCCAGAAGGATGCAGCCTTGTGGAGCAAAATGAAAAATATCTAACGGATACCTTAGCAAAGGATCACAGTGAAACTTTCATTCCCATCAAGGCTAGATAACCTCTGAAAAATAGAGCACTTATTTAGTTGCCTAAAAATAGATTTGAGTACCCTACTGAGAATGTTTGCTCAAGAACATAACTTCTGCAGTGCCTTTACATCTGTAGAGATGAACGAAGAGAGGAATACAGAAATGCTGAGCAGACGTTTGCTTTACTTTTGAGTACTGATATTGATATTTCGAGGAAACAGATGACAAATAAAGTTGGCTGAAGTATTTTATATGAAACTGGATATATTTTACCAACTTGTTGGTGTGCATTCAGATTAACTTCATATGTGCTTTACTAGCTAAGTATAATAGTTAGCTAGTTACCTATGTAACTGAAAGAAGAGTTGTAGCAAACAGATATTGAAGTTGCTAATTTCATAATTTGCAAGGAATATGAGTAATAGATGAGGAACTGGACAAAATAACACATGGAGAAATCTTGTTCTCCTCACCCTGCCCCACACTCTAGGTTGATGGGATTTAGTAATCTTGTAGGTATTGTTGCCTAATACAAAGTCCACTGGGACTTGTTTCCTTTTCAGGTTTTTTGGAACTTACTGAATATTTCAGGTGTATGTATTTGTGAAAAAAAGCCAAACCAACCAACCAACCAACCAAAAAAACTCAATCCCAAAATACAAGAAAAGCACAGTTCAAAGTGCCTCAGCCAGCCAACTCTAACAGTATTCAAAGATTTCCAAGACATTTTACACTATGATATTTCTTTAGAAGTGTATATTCCAAAATGAATGACATTTTTGATGCTTGATATGGAGCTAGTGCAGGATGAAAATTCATTTAGTTGAATTAAATTATGCTACTTTTTTTTTTTTTTTCCTCACAATAATAGGACTGGGGACTGTATCAGCAATGATTTGTCTAACTTACTACAAGATCTCAAACTAAGGTTATACAGCCAGTCTCTCCAGTCCTGATTCCCCTGAAGTCCATGCCCAGTCTAACACTGAGTTCACTGGGAACAGAATTTATTAATTAGTCACCATTTTGTTGCTTCATAACTTTGGGATAATATCAATACACTTTTTTTCATACTTTCTAAGAGACACGATGATGTGTGATACTGCCTGGAATTTGACTTTTTGGGCCCATCATGCAGGGAAGTCCATCTGAAGTAACTATTGTTCTGAATGTTCACTTCTTACTTTAGACACAATGATTTCCTCCAAGACTCATTTAGACCATGCAAAAGGCAAGATAGTTGTCTCCATTTTCAAAGAACAATAATTTACTTGGCACAAAGGCATTCTATGCACACACTGACAGTGTCTCTAAGATGCTAGCTTGGAGGAGTGATTGCGTGGTAAATTTTGCCTTAGCTTCCTGTTTGCTGGATTCTCTTTGTAGGCATCTTGTTGGCTTCAGTGACAGGGTACATCATTTCTATTCTGTTACTACCATCTATGCTTGCATAAAAGCTGTTCGAGTTAGAGCAGCTTCAGAATAAAGAATCCATTTGGGAGCTTTTTCTTGCTTTTCATAGTTGGATCTCTAGCTATGGATTGTTATTCTTTGCTTATTTATAGCCTTTTTCCCCTTCTATTGAGTCTTACTTTCTTCTTCCTTTTCTCTGCTTTGATGGCAGATGGTATAATTCTAAATTCCCTCTTGAACAGCAGGGTCAAATTCTGAACAGTACCCCTGGCATTCTTTTAGCACATTCTTCCTGCAAGCCAATTTACCTGGTAGATTTTTAAAAAGCCAGTTTATCCAATTTCATATTGTATTAGTACTCTGCCAAGTAAGAGTGCAATTTTGCTTTTCACATTAATGGCATCTAAAAAATTTTTGTAGATAGAGTTAATAGCTCACTCCATATCCAAACGTAGCTTTTAAATCCCAGCTCCTTTGCTCTTCCTTACACATTTGTGTTGAAACTTTTGTTGCTAGCTAACTATTCACTCATGCCTTAGGCTGAGTTTTCTGGGGACTTATGAAAGAATTTCAGTTAAAATTTTGTTCCTGGGAAGATCACATTGATTTGGTAGTGTTCAGCTATTATGATTGTTTCAGTGATGTGAACTCCTGTCTTTAAGATTTTGAGACAGGAGTTGAAAGTTGGTATATGGTCTGCACAGATGTTAGAGATATTCTTGTGCTTTTGAAAGAAGAATAAAATTGAAATAAACTATAAACCTCCATGGAGGAATGAACACCTCCTTCTCTCATGCTACAGAGAGGATTTTAGGTTAGCAATATATTCATGAAAGATATCTGAAGCAAGTGTATTCTACTTGTTCTCACTGCCTATATGCTGACCAAACAGGACATGTTTACATGTGTGTGCTTCATCCTGATGTACATAAACTTTCTCTGGTGTGCCTTTACTGTGCTGCTTCCTCACCCTGTGTCTATCAGTGCTCATGGCCATAGTGATGTTGAAATTGAGAACAGAAAGTCTGCCTCCTGTGTTGCTTAATTATTTTCTTACTCAGCAGTTCTGTAAAGTTCCAGATAAAGTCTGATTTACTGTCTTGATTTTTCAACAGCAGGAGACGACTTCTAGCTATATCTTAGGTTCACGTGTTTCAGCATATGGCAGGACATGACTTTTCCGGCACAGACGGCCAAATGATCCCACAAGATTCCAATCCCTACAGCTGTGTTTTGCTGGTCACAAAAGACTTGAGTAGTATAAGTAGGGAAAATTTCCTTTTCAGGTAGGGCAGATACTGGTGTGCTGGGTGAGACATTGAACAGAAAGGTTGAAAATAAATCTTGCTGCAGGTTTTGTCCTCAAGGGTGAATCCTTTCTTCCAGTCCTTCTTCATAGTTCATGGGTTCAGCAAACTGCACCCAGCCCTTGCTGAGCCCAGGGAAATCTTTCTTTGTATCACTTTGGCACCTTTGTGCAGACTTGCTACAGGCCTTCTGCTTCCAGTCTTTCCTACTCCTTGTCTGTCTCAGTCCAGAAGGCTGCCCAAGCTCAGCCTGCTCAGTCACTTGGGGGACTCCTCTGCTTTCCAAGGGAGTTATGCTGGACTCAGAATAACTCTAAGTCTTCCTCACTGCTCCTCTTTGTTACTGCCTCTCTAGCAGGATGTAAGATGTATTTATACAGCAAATTGGAGTCAAATATTATGACATTTTTACAAATGGTCATGTAAGCCAAAGTTCTGAAATACCTATATTTTCCATTTTTCCCTTTACCTCATTTATTGTGAGATTTGGGAGAACATCCTTTTTCTGTTTATAAAACTAGTCTCTTTCACTCCACACTGACAAATTTCTACAGCATATAAATCGCTATTAAAGATATTTGCTGCAGCCTCTGAAGAATGACATATTCTCCTTGCTGTTCTTGGGGAGTTTCTAGACAATGCTTAGCAATTTATTTAAACAGCATTTTGCAGATTGGCTGCTAACGTCCTGTTCCATGTTTTCGTGAAACATCTGTGATCTGAATAGCATGAAGTCTGAGCATTAATTGCAGTGCGGTGTGCAGTTATAGCAAACTGTAGCTGGACGGTGAATGCATCAAGACCTCTATAAAGCAAATTGCTTGAAAAATCAGTTTCTTTCTAGGTTCTGCTTCCTGTATTCATAATTTCTTGGAAACTTGATAAATAACTGCTACATTTTAAAATATCATGTATTCCTTCGAACATTGACGAGAATGCAGTTTTTCCCATCCAGCACCTTCTGTTCTAGGAATTTAGTTACTTCCTGATTCAATGATTGAGCAAAGAATAAAAGTGATGCCAGATATGGCTTTTAAAGTTCTCAGGAAGATGTATGAGCCTACCTTAAGAACCTGGCATCTTGGTTCTGCTTCCTCGTCCAGAAGGTTTTATGCTCTTGGAAGAAAAAGCAGTACCATTCCTTTGAGCAGAAGGCTCATATGTTGGAACCCAAGTACATGGGTGCATTTCCCTGCAACTCTTAAAAAGATTCCTGACAGGCAGTGGTTTAGGAATTATCCTAGTTGCCTGTATTTTCCCACTAGCCAGTTAATGGCTGTTTCACACTGAAGAGAGTGAATATGGTGGCTCCCTGTTTATCTTCTCATCTGTTTTGGCTCACTGTTCTGAAGTTCCTAATCTGGAACATGCAATAAGGGATCCTGGATGAGTCCAGCTCCAGGACCCTAAAAGTCATTTACTGATTCTACTTTCAGCACCTGTGTTGTAGATTTTGGTGAGGTTTTAAAATAAAAGTGTTTTTTTTCCCAGTTTGGCACTCAGATTGGAAACCCGTCACCTCTCTTTTTTTATAAGATGCTTCTAGCACCTTTGTCATTTTATTTGAATTCTTTTGTTCTTAATTGTCTTTATGTACTTCTCGTCCCCTAATATCCTTTGGAGCTACTTGAGGCAAACAGAACCGGTTTGCTAGCAATGTAAGGAAAGCTCTTGGGAAAGTTAGGAATTAAGAGAGAGAAGATTATTTGTTCATGGCTCAAGTCTTTTTTTCCTTCAAGAAGATGTTTTGTGATTCCTGACCCACAACTGCTTTGTGTCCTGCTGCAGGCAAAGTTAGTATGGAAACCACAAGGGAGAGCACACCTAAATCGAGGAGAAGCCAAGGACTGCTTCAAATCAGCCTGTATTTGCCTCTAGAGGTCTCCCAACTCTTCTTACGCACCTCTGTTAGCTGTGTTCAGCATGTGCTTTCTCCCTTCCTGGCCCTCCCCTCATGCCCTTGGCCTCAAAATTAGCTATGTAGTATTTGTGTTTTACAGTTCACAAATACAATACTTTCTTGTCACTATCTGACATTATTGTAACCCGTCAGCTGACCTTAACACAGCTGGTACAGGAAGATTTGCTGTTAGCTTATAGGAGCTATTTTGGGGAAAAAATTCTGGGTAACACAGAGTTTGTGTCATAATGGGTAAATCTGGTGACTGGAAATGAGCATTTAGTTGTACACAATAAGCACATTTCCAAGCAAAGCATTTGCAGAACTGAGTGAATTTGAACTCTTTGCAGTACTAGTCTGCAGAACAATGGAATCCTCACAAACATTTGTATAATGGTTGTGCTCTGACCCTTGTAGCATTTCAGAATGTGTCAGTTGGAAAAGCATCTTGCCATGTTTCATTCTTCCTCAGTGCTGATGGGTGCCTGACTGTCCCAGCTTTTCCGGATGGGATTCAGGAGTTATTTCGCTGGAGTTAGTCAGCCTGCTTCATATTGTTGTTTTATTTAGGTGTTGTGACTTCAAAGTTGTTTTGTCTAATTTGTGTCAGTATAGTGAGAAGATGAAGGAGAGTAGGGTAGCATACTATACCACCCCTTTTGATGTGAATTTAGACCTATTTTCCCACTCTGGGGGAGGAGGAAGTGACGGCATTCAGAATGCCAGCAGGAACTAGGCAGGAGCTGCTACCTCTCAGGCACAAGACAGAGACAATCAGGTGCTTCCTTGCAGGTGCTGTGGAGCTGCTTGGTTTGGATTGCTTCTTCTTGTACCTGAGGGATGCTGTTGGCCCTGCTCTGAGGAAAGGCAGGAGGTCCTGGCCCACAGCCAGCAACCTGGCAGCAGCTAGTATCTCTCATGTACCTTGCCCCTGGGAAAGAAAGGGTTAATAGAATCATAGAATCATCTAGGTTGGAAAGGACCCTGGAGATCATCTAGTCCAACCATTTGCCTAGCACAGTTCCCACCTACAGCATATCCTTAAGCTCTAAATCGACCCTGCTCTTGAACACCTCCAGGGATGGGGACTCCACCACCTCCCTGGGCAGCCCATTCCAACGCCTAACAACCCCTTCTGGAAAGAAATGCTTCCTAATATCCAGTCTAAACCTTCCCTGGTGCAACTTGAGGCCATTACCTCTTGTCCTGTCACTTTCTACTAGATTCTGTTCACTCAGGAATTTTAAACACTAAATATAAAATATTAAAATGGCCAGCTTTATTTAAACCAAGAAGACCGTGAGGTATACAGGCAATAAAAAAAATAAAAATAAAAAAAATAAAATTAAAAAAAAAAAAAAAGTAAGAGTAAAATTAAAGGGCACTTAGATAGGGGAACAACCTTCACAGGAAAAGCATTTTTGTGAAAAAGTGGAGGAAAACAAGAACATACAGTATCTTAAACATACAGTAATGCTGTCATACCTCAGTGGATGTCTAAAGTTCAGGGCTGAAGAGAGATATGGTTAACTAATGATTATGTTGAGAAGTAGGAAAATGCTGTTTCTAAATATCTATTCTGATTCAGTGGAAAATGATCAGAGATTTGGAGGCAACAGGGTTTTTTATAGAGTGCAGTGTGCTATGAAGAAAATGAATTCCCAAGTCATTAGAAAAGATGTGTAACTCATATGATAAGTCTTTAAAATTATATAATATTCTTCTAGAAATGTATGTGTGTTGGATGTTTTAAAGAACAAAATTTGAATTTGTTTAAGAGCTAATATTGTGGCTAGAAATGTGCTGAATTTTTAAATTTTTCCATAAAATAATCAGAGACATATGGCCATTTTTAATGAAAATAAATCAGAGCATTTCCTGGCTTACAATTTTAGCTGTTAACTATGTCTTAAAGTAGGGGTTTTTTCTTGGTGAATGGATTTGGGTAGGAGTGTTGAAATTTTGAATGAGACCCGTAAAATTTTTTTTTTTTTTAACTTACAGCAAGTTCCATTAGGAAAAAGATGATTTAAACCTTTTTGTGGCAATGAAAAGAGACTGCTTAGCCCTTTTTAGGAAGCTAACTGTAGCAAGGAATTATCTTGTTTCCATGTTCATTTAGCTTTGAAATGTCGTACCCAGACAGAAAGCAAGGAGGACCATGGCTGTGGCTTTTAATGAGATAGCTGCTTCTTTTTGAAGAACTGTATTCAACCATCAAATAGTAGTTGGACACAAACAGACCAACAAAGAGCTGTGAGAGTAATCAGCAGCCAAACAAGCACGGGTTAAGAAGACTTAAGGAAATTTGTTCACTCGAAAAGATACTGAGAGAAGACCTAAGAGATAATTAACAAGGAAAGGAGATTATAATCACTTACTTGATGCGGGTAAGAAGTAAGATGTCATTGCCTTAACTCTAAGTAACCAAAATTTAGGGATGTATATGAGGAAGTATTTTTTGATGGTAAGCAGAGTGAAGCCGAGGAATAGATCATCTGTGGTGGTGTCACATCTTTCTCACTGGTAGATCTGAAAAATTTGCTATATAGTCCAAAATGGCTTGTACTGTACAGAGGACACTCTGAGCTCTGTGTCTGGGTGAGCCTTGCTGTGCCCTGCCTATCTCAGAACAAAATAATCATCATCTTCCTTTTCCCTGCCCTATTTTCCAGACAAAGTAAAATGAAACATGTAGGCCACAAAGGAGATAAAATGTCTTCCAGCAGATCCGGCTGATAAGGAGGGTACAGCTGCAAACTTCCATCACAAATTTCATCTATTTGACAGACACCATCATGGATTAGGCAGAGAGATGAGCTGGCTGACTTCTCTCCAGATTCTTTTCAGACTTATTTTTTGGTGATCTGCTGCAGAAAATAATCAGAGACAGATTTGACCTGGCAGCTGAACTGGTGGGTCATCTAGTCACACTCTTTCATACAAACCGAGTGGATAATTCCATGTCCTAGCACGACATTTGTACCCCATAATGTAACTGTATGGAGGTGACAATTTACTGTCAGTTGTACGATTAGAGACCTGGTAGCACAGGGACAGCTCATCATTTGGACCCGCCAGTCCAGAAGGCAAAATATTATGTGAGGCTGTAACAGTTCTGGGGATGCTGTGATAGGAACAGAAAGCATGTAACTCTGAACTTTTGCAGGCGCTTGCTTGAGTAAGGAGACACTCAGTAAAAACTGTTTCATATTCTCCTGTTACAATTATGCCTTTCGAGTGTGAAATTAATTCATTTTGACAGTTCCAGTGGAGATGGGAAGATATGCATTGAGCTGCTTAATGCTTTTTCTCTCTGCTCCCTTTCTTCCCCTTGGTAAACTCATGACTGCCCACTGGCTTAGGGGATTGAATATATAAGGTATTCAGATACTTCAGCAATGGCTTCAGTACCCTAGGGCCCTTGAAAATGTCTCCAAGGACTTTGTCCTTCATTGTCCACCTTACTTCAAGAGTTCTTTTCAAACCTAGCAAATTCTTGGGAACTTCAATTGTAAAACCTGTGCCACAGCAGTAAAATGCTATCTTCATATCTGGTATCAGTATCTGCTGTTGGAGACCTCTCCAAAACCACTCCATAGGTTAAAAATGAGACACTGAAGAAACACTCAGAAGACTCAGAATAATTTTCTCATTCCCTAGCAATCCTTTTAAAAACAGCTCCCAGAGTATTGTGCACTGCATGTTAGACAAAAGAAAAAAATAGTCTGCCAGCACAATTTAGAAAAGCTGGTGACTTTAAAGACCTTCCACACAGAGAGCTGCCACTGATAAAATCTTGCTGTGACTCAGCTATGCTTATGTGAGAGCAAGTAATTTTGCTACTTACTGTTGATTACTGAATTTGAAACCCTCTGAGGTCTTCCAAAGGTCTGAGAACTGTTAGGGAGTGAATGCTAAGAAGGGGATCTATTACTGGAAAAAGGGGTTTTCAATGAAAGACTGATAATATTTAAAATATAATTAAAGAGACTTAGGTAGATGTACAAAATAATTGACCCATTTTTTATATTATTCTACTGTAAAGCATGATAGCACTCAAGTCAAGGGTAAAAACAAGTGAAAAGAGTTTATTCACTTGAGGCTATAAAAGGCTTAACCACTTCTGTATACAAAGCAGGAGAATTTACCTGTTTTTGTGTTCAGTATTACACCAAAGAGTTAAGCAAAAATGTTATCTGAGTAAAGCAATAAAAAGGCTCCAAAGAAAAGGATTTGATCAAAATCAGTGCATGTGTGTGTATTTATATATATGTGTGTAAATTAAGAAATAAATATACATAAAGACTAATCCATACTGTATGTATAAAAATTAATAAATAAATATATATAGACTATTCTGCACTAGACGGAATAATGCATCTGGGTGCAAACTGGACAGAAAGCAGCCAGGCATGGGTGCTTTGGTTGACAGCAAGTTTGATATCAGTCAGTAGTGTGCCCTTGCAATGAAACCACCTACTGAGCTGCATTAGCAAGAACATAAGCAGCAGGTCAGAGAACGGGCTGATTGCTGGGAGGCATTTCTGAGGACACATCCAGATCTGCCTCTTGTAAGGTGGGGCTGACAAGAGGGGGAATGACAAATTGGTGAGTCCAGCAGAGGACTGCTAAAATGGTCTGGGGTATGGAGCACATGATTTATGAGGACAAGCTGAAGGAGCTGATTTTACTCAGTCTGGAGAAGAGAAGAATATGGAGGGACCTAATATCTATCTTCTTCAACTACCTAGAGGTGAATTACATAGAAGTCAAAACTAGACTTTTCTCAGATCGGCACAGCAAGAACACAAGAGGCAAAAGTCACAAGCTGCAATAAGAGAAAATCTCACTGGAGAAGGAAGAATTGTTCATGGTGGAAGTAGTTAAATGCTGGAACATGTTGTCCAAAGAGGTTGTGAAGTCTCCAACCTTGGAGATCTTCAAAATTCAACTAGTCAAGACCCTGCACAGTCAGGTCTAAAGTGGAAATTCCACCTCCTGTGAGCAGGGGTTTGACCTAGATGACGTTCCTACCAAATTAAATTATTCCACACTTCTGTGATTCTGCGGTATTTGTCTAGTCTGTTTTTAAAGACTTTTCATGATGGAAACTCCACTATCTCCCCAGACAATCTATTGCAGTGCTTCTCAAAGAGATGAAAAAAATATTCAAAGCAACTATATGTTTTGACTGTACTAAATCAGCTTCTCGAAGTATTTGCAACATTTACATTGCAATGCTGTGACACTGCCTAGCAGCCAGAGGGTGAGACTGAATACACTGTATTTCTTATAGCAGAGTTGAAGGAAATGGAAATGGTTCAGCTTTTCAAATAATAGCATTGCATAATCTAAAACAGGGGTTAGCAGCCTATTCTCTGCTAGAGAATGGATATATATTTCAAACATCTATGGCAGCCCCGGTGTTAAAGTTTTCCAGTATTAATGATAAAAAAAAAAAAGAGATATGGCTGTAGAACATAAGAAATTATTTCATAGTTGTATTTCCCTATCTTTATTTTTGTAAGAGAGGTGAGAAAATATATCAAATATATCTGATTTATTGATATTCTAGGAGGTAAATTACCAAAAATTCATTGTTGTATTACCTGAAGATTGTTAGATCTGGACATTTAGGATGAACCCCAAAAGTACAAGCTTCTGAAAAAAACCATAGAATCTGAATCTTAAATATTACAGTTTTGTCCTCTTTTTTGGTTTTGCTGTTGCATTAAATGGTATCATAGTATCTAATTTTGTTATGCTCCCAGGAGTATTAACCATTCTTTCATAAACTGACTTTCAGCTAGTTTTGAGTCCGTTGTCCATCTTCTTGCTTACTTCATTTTCCTGTTTATTTTAAAACTAATGTTGATCAAACCCTTTCTCTATAAGAATGTCTTCTGTTTATGTTGTTATATTTGTTCCTTTGCCCTCAGTAACAGGCACATAGCGTCAGCTCAGTGATCTCCAGAGTCTCATACGCAGCATGTATGTTGAAATGCCTTTTTAAACAATACAGAAATGGTGTTGAACAGAAAGTAACACTGTATAAAAAGTAAGAAAGTATATGAAGTGTGCTTCTTTAAAAACAAGATCTATATTCATCAGCTGTATCTATGTCACCTCTTCTTCTCAGTCTCATATCTAATGTCAATGACTGTGGCTGAAGGATATTTCTCTGTAGTCAATGAAACAACATTGTTTTTGCAGAAGATCTAGCCTTATCTTTTCAGGGCCCCCAGTTGCATGCATAAATTCAGTGGCATCATTATACCAAATAAACTACTTGTATTAAGAATGGCAGAATCAGATTGTCAGTTCCCAACAGAAATCAGATGGTTGATTTTTTTTCTTCTAACATAACTCTGACAGTCCCAGCATTCTGAGCATTATCCTAGTCCATGGCTCGATCCACTGTAACATCCTGTGTGCCATGCAACATTTTGAGGTTAAATACCCTTCACAGGTTTATTTTTCACAGTTCACATGGGGTAGTCTGTAAATTGCTGGCATGACTAAAATATTTTTCTAAGTCTCCTACATATGTAGATTTTTACATTTCCTGAAGACACAGTGTTTGAACCTAACTTTTAAGTGTACCAAGACAAAATGCAAGCAAAACTTGCACTTTTTGAAGGGGTGATAATGCAGCTGTACCCTACAAAGACTGAAAAATATACTTTTCAGGGGGTCATTTATGTACTTTGGAGAGAAACTAAACAAAAAGATCTTGGTTTATGGACAGAATCCTCTCCCCTTAGTTTATAGCCAGGACATGAAGTGACCAGAAAACCAGTCTGCGAGACTTTCAGGCAATTGGATTGTAACCTATTACACTCCACAAAAGGTAGATAAGGTGCTTAATGAGAACATGACTGTGGTACACATCTTCCCTCATGTCTCCTAAGTCCTGTTCAGGGTATTTCTGTGAGTGCAGCTCTGTAAGGGCTGCAGAGGCTCCAGCATGGCTTTTCTGAGGGCTGCTCCCCCTTTGCAGCAGAATCGTGCTCTAAAGCTCCTCTGGGTAATACTTGCACCCTCGTGGAAAGGCAGAGGACAGCGTGCAGGGGATGTGTGGAGGTAACATCTCTGTAGGTTTTATATTTCAGCCCTCAACGCAACCAAGTTGGTGATAAAACCAGGGATGACATTGATTATGTTGGGTATTACTCAAGTTAATTCAACATGACTAGATCTTCTTTCTCATAAGAGTTGCATGAGTCAGACCTGTCAGATTGAGATATATGTAAGTATATAAGACATTTTTCCAAACAAATGGATTTGACAGTGATCGTCCAAGTCAAAACATCACAGAGAGGACACCTCTCACCTGATTTTAAATGCTTGCTCCTAACAAGCATCCTGGAAAATTAGCATCGTTTCTCTTACAACTTATGAAGGGAAATATAGATGCTTTAAAGCTATGATCTGACTAATTTTAAACCTATTTTCCAACGAAATAAATTGCTCACAAGAGCCCCCTGACAAGCTCTTAATGATAAACAGGGCCCACTCTGATTAACTGAGATGTAGGTAGTGTTCTTCGCATAACGTTTGCTGAACGTGGACCATCCTTGACAACAGGCTCATTTAGTTTTATGGTCCTTTTTTCAGAGCTGATTTAAGACTCTGAGCTGTTGCTCAGCATTCCTCTCTGCTGTATGTGTTCTTTCTCTTCTCAGGTTTATGTGCTGATTCAGCTCTTAGCATCTCCAGCCTGAACAGCAGACTAAAAGGCTTAACTAAAAGATTTTGATTGATTTCAGCTTTGTGTGACTTCAGTAAGGAATCAACATACTTGAGCTGTGGAACGATCCTGAAGGCATCTGTAGGATTGCACAACATGTCCCAGAGTCGTGCTTCTACAGACTGGCTTTTCACTGAAATGCTTAGGGATCTAACTGCTCTGGCAGTGAAAGTCTCCTTCTCCTAACAAAAATAATTCTCTTTAGGGCATGATAGGAATTTGTACCTGACATTAAGTAATTAAATACCCATCTGGGATGGTGATGTGCTATATAGAAATCCTATTACTCCTTAATGTCACCAGTAGCACAAGTCACATAGTCTGAGCCATTGATACTTGTGATACTAAAGGAGACATTCAGAGCACATAGCTTTGTGGTCAGAGATGTTTTCATGGCTCTGGCTCTATCTAGCTACTTTCAGTCACCTTCGGTTTGTTCCTTATCATTTAATTTCATTTCAGACATGTCACCATTCCTTTTCCCACAAGCACTTCTGAGCTTTTCTCCATGCTACTGCACTCTAATGAGCCCTCTGCCATTGCAGTTTCCATTCTATCCTTCAAAATACTGTCATCAGCCCCATTTATCACTTACTTTTTATGTTCACAACATGCTACTCTCTAAGGTTAGTAGAAAAAATAGCATAATCAAGAAAATATCAAGAAAAAAAACCCTATACAAATCTGTAAATGTCACTGTATTTTCTTTTGTTTTGAAAGTTTTACATCCAGCTGGTGTTCTCTTAATTTTCTCCATTAGAGTGCCCTCAGAAGCCAGGACCCATCTTTGTTGTGCCAGTAAATCATCTTGTACATCTGAACTTTGATCCTATAAAGTATTTAACAGTTTGGCCTTTTGTCAACTATGGGATTTATCACATATGTTTGATATTCAGTCAGTACTTTAGTGCTTTACAGGATCAGCCTCTGTCCTTGCCGTAGCAACCAAAAATTACTTTGAAAACTAAATGTTGTATATAGGACAAAGATATGGAAACTGTTGATGCATGAGCCAGTCAGGTGGAGAGCAAAGGATGTTTCTACCTTGTTAGAGGGCTTCTGGACTGACGGTGAGCTGCAGTTGCAATCAGAGGAAGTAAATTGTAACAGGAAAGAGTGTGACATGCCCTGGCATATTTTGTATAATTCCCTAAGAGAACAAGGTTTCAGTGATTGTACTCTCACTTTACTAGCCTGTTTATTTACCTTATATAGCATTTAAATTAGTTAATTTCAACTGAAATTGACAGTGGATAGGATATTCCAAAATGTTACATTCTGAAAACTATGATGAAGATCAGTGGCTGGGTAGACAGGCAAGATAAAAACTGGTCATACCACTGAAGAAAAGGATGCTTTAGTTCTGTCCATTATATACCCTGAAGAAGAACAGCAGACCATTAAGCAGCTCTAGCTTTGAACTAGTCCTAACTATGCCTCCACTTACTGAGCTTGATAGTTGTGGAGCATGTGATGGAGCTGGAGGCACCCTGGGAGACAGGACACAGGAAAGATTCAGTGGTGTTGTGTGTGGGTAGCGGTGCACATGAGACACAGGACATGGAATCAGTAGGAGCTGGGTTCTGTTGCTACCACTGCTGGTAGACAACTGCTTGTGTATTTTTGATTGTTCAGCCCTGGAACATTTAAGGAGAAACCCTTTAAAGGTTTACAGTAAACATAATGATTTTAATTTTATTGTTGTCACTACTGGTTTTATTGTGGTAACTCTAAGAAACCTTCTCTGTAGTTTTTCAAATACATTTTAGATCTGGAAGTTAATCAGCTAGTGGCACTGAATTCTGTCCATCTGGATCTTAGTGTGGAATCAAATCCTATTTGGTTCTATGAGTTAAGCAGATGTGTAAATTTTTATGGTATTAAGTATGCAAAGTTTTGTAATAAATGTGTCATGAAATGCTCTGTTCTGGACAGCCTGAGATGTATACAGTAGGATGCACTTTCAAAGGACTGGAAACTCTTGGGATATAATAACTATTGTTATCATGTACTTTTATGGAAAGTACCATAATAGAATTATGCAGACAGGTCTTTGTCTGAGAGATGCAGTTTGGAAGTTCAGATCTGGGTAAATATAATATAGAAATTACTACATCCTGTGGTCTCACCCAGCTTACTATGTAAAAGCTATGAATTTTGTCTGTCATTCTGATTTTTTTTTTCTGTAAATCCTATCTATTCCATTTCCTTCATTCTCAAACTGTCTTAGATTGATTAACATCATTCCTTCAACTCAGAACAATTTGTGCTTTGCTCAAAATGTGTTGCTTCTGTTATAGAAGGCATGTGATTTTCTTTGAACATAGAAAAACATTCCTCCTTTTTCTAACTGTATCATCTGGTCTACTATAAAATACAATTTGCAAAAGTTGCCTTACAAGGGTTGTCTATTTAAGCATTTTAATAACTAATATCAATTTTTGCTTCAAAACTAGATTTTCTGAAAGCCATTTTCACTACATGTTTATAAAATTTAAAATGAGTGGTCCATTAGTAATGCTTTATTTAGTCCTTGTCCTTTTAGAAGTGCTGCATTTTGTAAACACAGCAATACGAGAAACAAACCCTTACAGATTGCTCCCCTCCCTCCCATTTGTCTCTCTAATCATAGATGATGAGGATCTAGCTTATAATACACATTGCTGATGTGTACCTGTTTTCACATATTCAATGTATTAATTCTAATGTGCTTTTCCAAGTCTGCAAACTAGTCTGCAGCTTCTAGTATGGATTTCCACTCTCAGTACAGGCCAGGAAACAGCTGACCACTTTGAGAAGGAACACCGTAATAATGACTCTTACTTTTAGAACAGCTTCGTGGGCACCCTCTTTCAACGTAATTAACTTTGATGTTTCTGGCAACACTACCTTGGCAGCTGTAAAATCCCAGATTTAAATGCTATTTGAATATTGATGTCACTCTTCAAGTAAAGGCTTTCTAACTTAATTTAGAAAAAGCACAAAATATTTATGTTTATGTACAATTTAGCTTCAGTACATTTCACTTTGTTGGCAAACCCAGTGCCATGATGGCATCATACTGCTCATGTTATTGTGTGATCAGTTTGATGAAGGAAAAAAGCAGGTGAGCCAACAAAAAGGCATGTCTTTGAAATGCCTTATTTCTCATGTTACATTAATTTTAAATCAAACATTTTCAGCTTTCATTTGCCATATGCAGTTACAGTGTGTCACTTCTCTTGTGTCTCTCTCATGTAGGCATCCCCCTGCCAGCTGACCCTATTAACTAGGTGCAGATATGACGGCATTGACCGAAAGACCACATGCAGATTCTGTTTCTGCAGATCTTGTCACATTTTATCAATAGGTTGAAACTGATGAAACTGTGCTGCAAGGCACCACAGCATTTACTTACATTGTTCTGCTTCTCAGTATTCAGTTATTGCCTTTTGGCTTTTAGGATCAGATCATCAAAGAGCTGTAAATCAGAACAGCCTCATCAACTGCACTGGAAAAAAGATTGATTTCTCAAGCTTCTGTTTAAATCATAGAGAACAACACAACTTTTCAGGGCTACTGCCCTCTGCTTATTCCCTTAACATACTTTAACCAGTGAAGGGACAAATCTTGCTCCCTAATGCAAACAGTAACATTGATCATAAAGGAACAAATCTCAAATTATAGGAATTAAAAAAACATCCACCGTGAACCAGTGCAAACAGTGACCTGCTTCTTTTTACTTCGCACGGTTTGAGTTACAATTTTATCTAGATCGTGTTTTTCTTGTTGCCTGTTCTCTTTGCGGTGTTCTAAGCTGCTTGTTTAATGACATGCAAATGTCTGAACATTTATTGCAGAGAAGAAAGTATTTTATTTCAGGATTCAGGGGATTTTATTATTTTATTTCGTTGATTCATAGGTTTATGTATGTATTAACTAAGAACAAATACTTTATTACCTGCTTGTTTCTTATGTGTTTGTTTATTCATTTTTAATTGATTTTACATCTCAGGGGTATTTACTTTGTTTTAATATAAAAGATAGACCAGAGCAATTTTCATATTATATCGTGTTGTTCTGGTCTATCTTTGGAAAAATCAATAAAATGAGGTGAAAATAAAGGCTGTGACTCACTGGCTGATATACACAGAAGAATGTCACTTTGCAATGCATTCTTTTGAAAACAACTACTTAAAAATTCAGTGTGGTTTGGTTGAGATTTGATCTCTCCACAGCTCTAAAGTCCTGCTTGGCGAGCACTGACATTGTTACAGTGAAATTCCATGCAAACCAGCAGACCACAATATTACTGGAGCAGAATGCCACTGTATATCTTGCTCAGCTTTTGACTGCATTTCCATGGAAGGAGTCTTCAGATGCTGCAAGCTGACACTAATACCCAAGAAGTGGGAGCCTCTCTAAGCTCTGGAAGCTCAGACTCTACTCCAGCACATTTCTGTCCTGCTGCTGAGGGGAGGTAAGTTGGGCCTGGGGGCTGCAGGGTGGATTGATGGTGTCTGCCTGCACCATTAATCAACCTACCATGCTGCAGGAGTAATACATGCTCATTTTTAAGTCCCAGACATACTTGGGGTGGGTTTAATATGGATTAATTTGCTCCTATCTTTCCATGGGGTGATGAGTAATTTAATTTGCTTTTTCTTTTCCTCTAGTTGTAAAAATGAAATGCATATTTTATGGTAAGGCTGTGGGATACTTTCAAAATTGGTATTTTTCATCACAGCTCATTTAGATGCACATTGTTTCTAATAAAACATTAACATTTTATCTGACAGTTTTTGCAGTCTTCAAAAAGACAGACTCATTGTCGCTTGGCCTTTCTTTAGCATAGCACAACCTGCCCTTAAATTGATAATATGTATAGCACTGTTATTATTAACTAACATGATTATTGCTGCTCAGACTTGAGATGGACCAGATTATAAACCAGCTGTATTAAGACCTATATATCACAGACTATTGTAAGGTCTCTGCCCTCAAATATTCTTCAGTAATAAGAGATTTTAACTGAAGCTTGTGTTTTACCTTTCAAAAACATTATGCTCCAAACTCATAATGAACCATGGATATTTTAACTCCTGCTTTGATGCCTTACAAAGTATTCTCCTTTCTGGTTTCTTGATCTCATTTCTGGCCTTGAACAATTACTTTCCTCATGAATTCCCATCGAGGGTGAATTATTTCTTCATGTGTCTGTCCTGTCCTACAGGCTTTTTCCATTCATCAGGTATTCACAGTGGTTTTGTATCTCTTCTCCTTGATCCAACAACTAGGCTTCCTGTAATTTCTCAAATTTTGTTTTAATGAAGTTGATTACCAATCAAGAATGCAAGGAGTATAGGCTATGATTAGACACATGGAGATCAGACCCAGAGAAATATAAGCATGCTTAGACTATACTTGTATAATCAAGATACTCCGCGAAACATCAAGTAGATCTTAGAGCAGCAGTAGCAATTTCTGTGAGAAACATTATATGCACTATTAAAAATGCTACAAAGAAGCGTCTGGTATAACACAGCAGCTGCTCCATTCATACTGCAGTTTTAAAAGAATTGTTGTGATTGAGAAAATAGAGCAAGAAACAGAAATTAAGTATAGCAAGATACTGGCTAAATCTCTCTATGTTGAATTAGATTCAACACCATTGATTCTGGATGTAGTTGTACCTGCTTTTAACAGGTTCCAGCATAACTCTTTAGTATCTGCAAAAGAAGTTTTTTGCTCAGAGTCCAGGTGGGATGGATTTTGTTCACATTTTCTTCTAGACTTGCGAAAACATTCTAAATCATTGCCTGAATTCCCTATCAAAAGACAGAATGCCCATATATTTAACTTATTGAGCATTTTATTCTCAAACTACAGATCATCTTTCAAAAGGGACTGACATGCAGTTGCACATGCACAACTGTATAGATTTATTATGTGCGTGTATATCGTGTAAGTGCAGAAAAAATTGGATGTCTGGGTACATAACTGATGTTAAGATATCTCAGGCTATATACAAAAACGTAGTATTACTGCTATATTATTCAGGTATATATTATAGTGTATGTGTTAGGTGAAGAAATCAAAGATAACCTCTGAAGTTACAAATCCAGCATCCACAAATAACTATGAATTTTTAAAAATGTCAGCTTAAAAAACTGCTGATGACAGGCTACCTAGTGTCAGTACTACTATCAATATGTGTCAGTTCTAGTACTAATGTCAGTGCTACTATGATTTGCAAAGTTAAAAGAAACTGGATGATACAGAAAAGAAATGTGAAGTCACTGAAATTATTAGGAAAAGACACCTCACAGAACGATTTGCTGTGTAGCCCCTCTGAACTGCAAGGTAACAGCTCTGTGAGTCAGAAGGGCCTCCCTTGGGAATGCAACCTTGCAGATAGCTCCTGTAGGAGGAAATGGGTATGGCAAAAATGCAGTCTCTTGTTCTGACTAATGAGAGAATAAATTAATTCAAATTGCCACAGGGAAAGAAGTTGTTAGATGTGAGAAGCCTGAACTTCTTAGCTCATGTGAAAGCAAGATAGTGGATTTTATACCTGTACCTGCCTCAACAATATCACTAACTACTCAAGTGTGAAGGAAAGACATGGAAAGTAAGACAAAAAAAGAGGAGTGGAAGGTTATGCTTTCCTGTGCTGCCTGACTTTTTTATGGCAGATAGTCATTTGTGTTTAAAGGATTGATCTAGAAATTCATGGATGATTGGGACAGGAAAGTAATGAAAATATTGGGAAATTCTGGAAGTATATGGTCTTTAAAGCATATATTTCGGAATGGTCTCTCTATTTCCTACACATCTCAGGTTTCTATGCTGCAATCACTCTGCATCCTAATTAAGGGAAGGAGGAATGGTTATGTGTCTTTGAATCAAATAGGATGTGTGTGCAATGCAGAATAGGATGCTGTGATCTATATTGGTGTTCTCTGATGTTGTTCTTATTTTAGCATGATGCAGCCTTGGTTCTGGTTTGTGTGCTTTGTGATAGACTGGACTTGAAGGAGCTTGTTAATATCTTTACTCTTTTGCATAATGAGGGAGTATATCATGCATGAACTTTTGTTACATGTTGTGGATTTTGATATCGCAGTAGTGTTTCCAGTCTCATACTTCTACAGCAGAGGAAATAAATGCAAGTTAACTGCAGGTTCATGTTGTAATGGGAGTGTGTCTGGAAAACTTAGTTTGTCCCTAAGGCAGTCTTAAAGAATTTTGTTCATGAGAAGAAGTATCCGAATGCTGATTGTCATTTTTTCTGTTCTAGTTTGTCATGCTTCTGTGTACTCTTCTGTGTCACTTGCTGATTACACTGTCATTAAAGTCATGAGGTCTGAGCCTTTGTTTCAGTGAGTTATAGGGATGTACATGCACATTACAATCAGTGTGGAAATTCAGTAAAAAAGAAGTTACAGATAAGCATGTCTGCCCGCTTCTGCTTGCAAGCTGTAAATAGCTGATCAGAGACTTAGTTCACTGGGTGAGCATCTAGTGGGTGAGATGCTTTTCTTACAGTTAATGAGTTTATACAATATTTATTGTTAGATCAACCTGCCTCCCGAAATGGAATAAAAGAAATTTGTTCTATTTTGATAGGGTCTCATACCTCTGCTTACCATTTCCAGGCATACTATAGAAAACTTTATTACAAGGGCCTAATGCAGCTTTAGCAGTTTAGCAGAACCCACTTTGTGCTTTATAATCCCTGTCATCTCTATCTGAATTAAAGAAGAACCTGAGCAAAACCATCATCTGTGCACAAGGTTACTAGAAGGACAGCTTTTAAGACTTTTGGTGCCAGCTTCAGCATCTGAAAACTATGTGCCTTCTTTTGAGTTATAAGCTCTTTTCTAAGTGTGGCTCATATTCTTCTCACTGTAGGATCTGTGGCAGGGAACTCAGTTTGGGTTTTCCAGTCCTTGTATTTTGAATCATGATATTATGTAACCATATCTATAGGTTATTGTCGTGTATAAAGGCATTAGTAGATATCTAGGAGCATATAAGTGTGTTTTGATCTTAGATGACATAACAACCCACTTCATATCGTTATTAGCAGAATTCACCTACTATGAATTTAATTGTCTTTTAGAGATCCTTAAACTTCAAACACTGTATTTTTCATTGGTCATATTCTTAACTGCTCATTGCTTGCTTCATTTACAGTCAGGAGCTTCATATCCAGTGTCTAGAATGTGATGGAAAATATGGAAGATAAATCTGAAAAAAACCCCCACCTATATGCTCTATGACTTTCTACTACAAGTAAAACTCAGGCTAGTATTAATTGGTTGACCTTTTGTTGTACCCACTTACAAGGCAAGAAGTTATATTCCTGAGTAAAGATTTGATTAGCAGTGATCAAGGTGAGACTGAGCTCACTGGAGGTGCATAAAACATTTTTTATCTGGACATGGTTCATCTTATCTCAGATATTTATGGCTGGTTGCCTACAGCTAGAAGAAATATTTTTCCTTTTGAGCTTTTATTACGTTTGGCAACCAAAGGCACTTTACAGATGTATCATAAAAATTGTTCCTATTTATCAAAGAAGCCCACAATCATCTCTTATTGTTTTCTATAAGGGTGTTAAGAGTCACTGACCAAGCGATAGCCAGGTTCTAGGAAATTACTGGGAAATGTCAAAGCCTGCCTTTCTCCCTCCGTACAGGAAGCCATAGACCAAAGAGTGAAAAGTCCCTGCTCCTTTTAAATGTATGCAAAGAGAATCGATGGCTTTTCTTTTTTTTTTTTTTTTTAATCAGGTCATTTAATGAGTTGTTAGCTGTAACATTGGCAGAAAATTAAACAGAATACTTTGACGAGGGCTGCAGTTGAAAGACTCCAGTCAGTTTATTGTATCCTACATTACAGGAACTATTCAAATCACCAGAAGCTCTGGATACTTGATTTGGGACTTAAAAGACACTGAAGCCTGCTGGCAGCAGTTTATTGTAGCTGGCCCTTATATGGCTACAGACAGAAAGATTTTTTCCTTAGCTGTAACAAATACAGCCTTTTCAGTAGCATGTATGTAAATACATAGAATCCATTTGCTGGCGTGAACAGGACACATGGTCAGTTTTCAAATGCCTAAATTCTGCAGAGATAGGCTAGTGTGCAAACTAGCTATGCTTTTTGTTCACTTAACACAGATAATTCCAAGTGAAAAATACGTATTGCAGATACAAAGCCGGTAAGTGTTTCTGCAACAACCCATTAACATTAGCACTGATCTATCCTGTGGGTGTCCAGTCTCTGAAGCTACAGCTGAGTTGGTCCACGACAACAATAGCTTCATTAACCAACGTGTGAAGTTTGTTCAGATCAAGTCAATCGTGTGTTCTTGATATATGCTATTATCAGGCTTTCTGAGGATTAATCTTCTTTTTTTATTTGAAGTAATCTTCCTTGATCAGCTCTAGCTAATAGTTTTTGATAATGTCAGTCTCCATCATATGCAGCTATTTGCACCTTCCTGATCTCTGTTCAGGTGAGAAACACACTGAGAACTCTGCAGGGTTAATGAAAGCAAAACTGTGTTTGGATTTCTGATTTTTGATAAAAATTTGCAGGGAAAAAAGCCCACTTTATGACCAGCTTTAATCACAAATTTTTGAATATATGTCAGAGTTTTTAGGAATACGTAAAAGTGCTTGAGATGCTACCAGTACTACTTTTTGTATCTGTTTATCTGTAACTTGTGGATGTCTTTCTATTCTATGGATAAATCTATCACTTTCTGGGGAAAAAAACCCAAACCCAACAGGATAATTAATAGATAACTGTCCTCGACTATTGTGAATAGCTTTTCTGTGTACTTAATCATTATCCGCTTCAAAACCTGTCTGTACCCCAGACAAGGGTTTTACTACAAGAAATCTTCAAGAAAGAAGGCTCTAAATGCCAGTGAGATGTCAGAGTTCAGATATCTCATGAGAGGAAGGACTAAGGACTTATGGGTCCCCTTAGATGTTTATTTCTTCTTGAGATACCATTAGGAGCTTGTTTCACAGATCACCATTCTCAGGGTTCCCTTTATCCTCATCCTCATCCATTCTTTTTGATAAACACAAACTCATTTCTTGCTGTTTCAACCTTCACAGCTCCCTTTATAAGGTTTTCTTTCCAAAGGCCTTCCTTTGTCACAGTAGGAAAAGTGTGATTTCTGTGGCTGTGACTGTTTAGTCCCTGATTAAGGTGCAGCAGCAACTTTGCCAAGCTGCCCACATTCACTACACCCCAAAAGAGCTGTACCAAAAGCAGTCTTTTCCTCTGATTACATCAGATGCCTGGAGGCTAATATAACAGGCTAATGAAATACAGCAACACAAAGAGCTTCTCTGGAGCTCTGAGTAGTAGAAGATGTCTATAGTCACATAAGTCAGAAATGGTGGGATGAGAATAAGGAAGAGTCTGTGAAAATGGTCTGTTAAACAAACCGATGCAGTGGCTTTCCTGAAAACCATAACAAATCTAAAATATGTCCCCAATAAAAAGAAAGACAAATCTGGACTTCCCAAGGAGCAATGTATGATATGTATTTCTTTTGTTACTTTCGTGATGGATCTTTCCATAATGAAAGAAAATTGAAACTGAGATCCAGAGTTATAAATGGGAAAAAGTTAATAGTAAGTGGACACTGTTCAGATTTCTTTACTAAATTGCATTTATTTATAAATCCAGCCTAAAACAGAGTGAAGTTAAGAACCTTTGAAATCCTTTTGATTGCTCATATTTAAATTAGGAAAAGACAAGTAAAAATATGTTATGTATATATGTATAGATATTCAGATATTCAATTGTATAGAATAGCTTTTTCACAGGAGCTTATTCTGCAAAGAGATTTGTGAAAACAGTCACAGTTTTGTGAGTATGGATTTGAGGATTTTCTTGTAAAGGAAACAAAACAAGAAGTTGCTCTTTTTAACGTTAATCTTTCTAGCTACCTTTGGACACATTTTGATGCGGAAAAGACACCCTCATCAACTGTCTTTTTTTCTTCCTAAAAAAAAGTTCTGAAAATTTTTTTATTAGTTGTAGCTGAAAAAAATTCAAAGAAATTAATATTCCTATATTCATTAATATTCACTGATGGGTATTAAAAGTCATCAATATTCATCCAATAACAATTTTATGAATAATATATTCAAATGAGGAAGTGTGGTCATCTCTTATGCTCAGCCACTATCATGATTTCAGTAAGACTCAGTACAGATGGAAGCATCAGTTCACACAAAGCTTGTGGCATGACAAGGTCCAGAGGGAAGAGAACTGTGATAAAAGTGCACATAGTTAAACTCTACAACCAAATTGGTGATAGTAGCATGATGGCTGCTTCAGATGCTAAGACTGGAACTTGGAAGAAAAACATCTGATTCAAGGTCTATTTAACTGTTGAACTTTTTCCCTCAATGCAAATTTCTAGTAGTTAGAACACTCAATTACCAGTGTTCTAAGAACATCATATACCTATTGGGTAAACCCAAAGGTTCCAGGTGTGCTAGAAGTATTCACTCAGACATGAAAGTGAGAGCAAGTTATAAGGGAGTTTGGCTTTTATTTCTTTTGTAATGTCATCCCATTTCATGGAGCAGGTTTTCCAAATCTGAGAGATCATAATATAGCTGCTACCAAACGAGGTAGGTATTGACTATTCTTTCTTTCTGATGAAGTGGTTGTGAAATTAAATCTTGAATCTTGAAAAGATTTGCGTATATTGATACCACTATTGGCCCTGAGGAGAAATCCTGTTCCTGAGCTAATGAAGGAGATCACTACACTCCGAACTGTTGTCATACAGATTTGAGAGCAAAGTTCAGCTACTACTACCAAAAAGCCTGGCCAACTTGTCATTTCTAGAAGGTTACTGAAGATCACTTTGTATTCAGGCATCTTTTGTTCATAGAGTGTAATTTTACTAACAGGATGACCTTTTCAAATGATGATATTTATCCACCATTTCACTCAGTGTATTTCAGGGACATGGCTGCTCTTTGCAAACAAACACAAACAAGCATAGGCAGGATTCACTGAAGGATTTAGATGAAATACAGAGTCCTGGAAGAAACCCTGTGCTTCCCTGTAAAATACACAGGGAAGGACTGATGGTAGCAGATCATCAATTTCTCATTGAGCAGATTATAAATACTAAGGATGAGTCTTATACCACTGCTAACTCTGCTGTACAAGAGCCAAGCCCTGTATAGATGATGGGTGTTCAGTTACACTGAGACAGTTCAGATCCAGCTTTTTCAGCCTGTAGGAGAGTGTAAAGGTCAGCAGGCTGCCTCTGTGGGGCATTCCTTCCCTTTCCATGGGATCTCACTTGCAGTGCAGAAAATGTAAGGTCCATTGGGCCAACGTGAGAACATACAAGAGGGAGCTTGGCACTGGAGATTAATTATTAGGAAGTGAAGCAAGAGCACTGTGTTAAAAAGAAAATATATAAGACAGGTGCTTGTACAATATAAGTTGTTCTGAGAGGAAAGATTTAAATTTTGCCCCTATAGACAAGTGAGTTATCTAGCTACTCAGCCACACTATCGTGCAGTGATACTGCAGTGTGCAGAGGAGTCTGATCTGATGGTTGTGTGTGAGGTGCAATGTGGCAGTGCCTTCTAGATTTGATCCTACAGGGCTGCAGCTGTGCTTAGGGGTAGGCTGCAAGATGGTCTGACTGGGGACATTTTGGGTACATGGAGAGTAGATCTAGGCACTTGGAGAGACTTAGGGACATCTCCAGGAAGTTAATTTCTTAACTGCATAGTGTCTGTTTGGGATGACAATTTATTTTTCAGGTGCCTTAAATTCCCCTTCTACCCTGTTCCAGGCACTGGTGTGGGTGGAATCTAAACCTGAGACTTGTATGTCTTAAGGTTTCAGCATTACATCATGCAAGTCAAGACTGACAAGTGCCTACCACTATCATCCAGAAGTTTATGCTTAATATTTCTGATTGCATTCCCAACTGTGCAGGCATGAGACATAGCAGAGGATTCAGATGTGCTCTTCAGCTGCCAGAGACACACTCTAGTGAATTACTAATCTCCCCAGACACCTGGGATGCAGATAATGACTTTTGTATGTACAGCCTGATCATCCGCCTGGGTAAATCAGATCATTCTTTGCTCTGCTGTGGAAGGAGGATTTTAAAGCTACTATTCTGAAACTACCCTCTTGGTATTGGCATGGGTAGATTTTTCCAGAGCACTCGCATCTGTGCTGTCTTTTAACAGCCATTCCTTCAAAAAGGGAGGAATGATGAATTCAGCAACACTAGGTTAAGCTGATAAAATGCACAACATAAATGGCATCCAAAATGATTCTTCAAAGGATCAGCTGATTTATGATTTGTGTTATAAAGCCCAGTGGCTTGGCTGCATGAGATTTCTGATTATTGTGGTTTTGGCTTGCTCTTCCAGCTACAGGCCAGCGTTACTACTTAAGCTGGGACATGCAGCTTTCAGTAAAAGGAGCACTTCAGCAACATCAACATATGCATGAGATAAGACCTCACCCTTCTCACATCCTTCTAGGGCTGGCAGGATCCTTCCCTCCTCTCTCTGTGAGTGATTGCCATTGTCTTTGCCAGGAGTTCCCTCTGCCTCTAGCAGCAGCCTGGTGCTTTGCTGGGATTCACTCCCAGCTGTGCGAGAGCAAGCCTGCAGCCCACCGTGCTGTCCTCAAACAGCACCACTGAGTCCTGCAGATATTGTAATGTTGTGTTTATAGAGAAGCAAACTCTGGGGATAGCTGAAGCTTCTCCAGCAAGCACACACTACTAGAGAGGGATGTCCTAGAAGTCCCTTTTTCTGTGCATGACTGTAAGTCTGAATGAAGGAAGAGGCACCAGAAAACAACAGATCAAAGAGGAGAAAACTGCCTGCTGAGAAAGTGGTGTGTGAAAATCTCCCTAAAATGCTAAGCTTCAAAGGCTGTTGAGTTTGCAGGTACCAATAAGCTTAGAACCCCAAGAAACAGCTAAATCTGCACAAGGCCACCATTATATTAGTGTCCACAGTGACTTGTATAACTCAGCCTACATCCACGAGGGCAACAATACAAGAAGATGCAACCAGTCTACAGGATGATGTACACACCTTATGAACAAAGGACCCTCTGAGAGGCTTTTCAAAATCTGACCTCAAAGCCGCTGGTGAGGCAGTCCAGCCCTCCACTTCTGAATATAAAGCTGGAGCTGGTCTCCCATCTTTTGCTTCAGCTGGATAACAATGATGAAAGTCTAAGTGAATTAGATCCCTTCCATCCCCTCTCAATGAAAAGGGAGTTTTCAACAGGGAGAATGATCTGTCCAAACTTCCACATTTGCTCAGAAAATAGAATGATAAGGACTAGTCACAGTTCTTATAGCTCCCCTTATAGCTCCCCTTACATATGGTAAAATACTGTACTTGATCCCAACGTTTCCTCTTTGCCTCTCAAACAAATTTGGCATCTTATAACTTCATCACTGCATCAGAAGTGAAGGATCATGCAGCTGAGGTTGTGGACAGTCTCCTTTGCTTTGAAGAGCTAAACCTTACAGCTTTATATTTCTTGTGCAATTTTTATGTTTCTTGTTGCTTGGGTGTTCTTTGGCAAGATGAGAAGATTTTGTAGGTTACAAGTAACATGTATGAGAGCATGGGAGAGATTAAATCAGTCGTATTGTGCTTTCCTATACCTCAAGGAACTTAATTTCTGCTAAAGCTCAGGCAAGACCCAGGGGTGAAGATGAATGAGACACAATTAATAAGTGAAGTTCACTTGAAGTTCAACAAGGACAAGTGCAAGGTCCTGCACATGGATCAGGGCAATCCCAAGCACAAATACAGGCTGGGCGATGAGTGGATTGAGAGCAGCCCTGCGGAGAAGGACTTGGGGGTATTAGCAGATGAAAAAATGTCTATGAGCCAGCAGTGTGCACTCAGCCCTGAAAGCCAGCCGTATCCTGGGCTGCATCAAGACAAGTGTGGCCAGCAGGTTGAGGAAGGTGATTCTCCCCCTCTGCTCTGATGAGACCCCACCTGGAGTGCTTGTCCAGCTCTGGGGCCCCCAGCATAAGAAGGACATGGACCTGCTGGGGGCATCCAGAGGAGGCCATGAAGATGATCAGGAGGCTGTAGCACCTCCCCTATGAGGACAGGCTGAGAGAGTTGGGGTGGTTCAGGCTGGAGAAGGCTCCAGGGAGACCTTATAGCAGCCTTCCAGTACTTAAAGGGGGTTACAGAAAAGATGGGGAGGGAATTTTTATAAGGGCATGTAGTGGTAGGACAAGGTGTAATGGTTTTAAACTGAAAGAGGGTAGATTTAGATTAGATATAAGGAAGAAATTCTTTCTTGTGAGGGTGGTGAGACACTGGCACAGGTTTCCCAGAGCAGCTGTGGCTGCCCCCTCCCTGGCAGTGTTCAAGGCCAGGTTGGACGGGGCTTTGAGCAACCTGGGCTAGTGGAAGGTGTCCCTGCCCATGGCAGGGGGGTTGGAACCAGATGATCTTTGAGGTCCCTTCCAACCCAAACCATTCTATGAGTAAGTAACAAGAAGCATTTTACATTTATCTTTCAAGTAGCCATTAAAACAGTTCACACAAAAGCATCTTTTAGGCTCCCCTTAAAATAGACAGTTTTCCCTGCTCTACTTCTAGCCCTGGTGCTGTCCTTGTTCTTTGAAAGGGTGTTTGCAAACTTGTGCAAGGAGGGAACATGACCCATTCTAGTGTGGCCTTTGTCTTTTCAAAGGTCCCTCTATTTGTGAAGTATAAGCCAACAATTGACAAAGGTGCAAAGACCATCCGTCTTCCACTCTGAATAAATCACTTGAAACTAAGGAGTGTTTTCTTTGTTTCCTGTTTTTAAAAGATCTTATGCTAGCTTTTCTTTTCAAGTGCATTATGAAGAGGAGGTCATCTTCAGGGAATTCTGTATGAGCTTATTTTATGTTTGTTTATCAGATGTTTTCTGTAAGAAACTGCTAATTAATTGCTAAGTGATAAAAATGAAACAGGCTGCCAGAATTCCCTGAAGCAGCAAGCAGCAGCTGAAGCCAGTGCTTTCAGGAAGAAGCTTTTCAAGGGACTGTTGGTCTAATGAAAACATGGGCACAACTGGTCAATTCCCTCTTCTCGTGTGGGATTTATACCTTCCTCTAACACAGCCTAGACTCTGTGATGGGTACAGGTGCCTCCCTACATATTATTAACCACTGACATGACTATTTTAATCCATTTGATTAGTTTACTGCTGAGGAAGTCAGAATTTTGGTCAAAGATAAGATTTTGATGTGATTTGTTTTGATGGCATAATTTTAATTATTTGGTCCCATTGACCAAATGGGGCCAGTGGCAGCCAGTCAAATATTTCAGTGGCTGATCTTTACCCTGTGGCAAAAGATCATTCAAAGGTACAAAGTTCACCTATCAATAAAAGTACCTTTTTACTTTACTGTTGAGCCTCCTTCCCTCTCCAGTAGAATAAATTGACATGAAGCCACTCCTATAAGTCAGTCTCCAGAGGGACTGAAACCTTTCCATGAACAGCTGTTCCTTCAGTGCAGAAACATCTGCCAAATAACATCATGGGCTCTGCCTTTGCCTTTTTTACTTAATAGGAATGAAATCAGTGCCATACTAAATTGTCACAAGTTCATCAGCTGTCCTAGAAATAAACCTACCTCTGACTAAGTGTTCATTTTCTGTCTTAGAAAGTGTTTTGATTTTTAGGATAACAATAGGAGGGCACTGCTTTGAGACAGTGTTCTGGAGCACTCTATCTGCTTCATCAATATTCAGATTCAAATGCCAAGAGGACTTAGTCATGTGATAAAACCATGTTGGTACTTTCTGAATGAAGGCGTAATTATACATATGTTTAAGTATTCATTGGACGAGGGCCAAAGCATGTATCTGTTTACTTCCATATTTTTAAATGAAAGTGGAGTGAGTGGGGGAATGATCAGGCATGACACTTATTTAGTGGCGTACAGGTAATTTTTTAATGATTTTGTAACCAGGCAAAAGAGATTCCCGAAAATCTGACCTGAAAATTAACTTCTACACTTTCACTCCTGAAACAGAAAGGTAAACTTTATCGTAGATATTTTTGCTTCTTTTTTTATCTTTCAGAATTAGGCAAATTCCTTGTCAAAAGGTCACATCAAGAGAAAAAAAAAAAATCATTAAAAGTGTTAGAAAATGCTCCTGAGTTTTTTTGCAAAGCTATTTTTCTTGTGACAAAAGATCAAAATATAGCATGAATTTACAAATAATGTTCATAAACCTGTGTCTGCATTACTTTTGAAAAAAGTAATTGAATACAATTTTTACTTCCAGATCCAACTTTATTTTAAACCTACTCAATATTTCTCACTACTAGTCCCCTTTATTTGGTTATATAATTTTGTTAGAATTTAAGCATTTTAACTGAAATTCTCATTTTAAGCATCTACCAGAGACTATTTTAATTTAATTTCTGACAACATACCGTACCCATTTTTTGAGATGCCGGTTGGTGTTAAATGTGCTTTCCTGATTACCAAAAAAATGCTGACATTATGTTTTAGGTTTGTTTATTGTTTGTTTTGCCTGTTTTGGAGCAAAGGGTTGAAACATGGAAAAGACACTGGGAATATACATTTTGTTGTCACTCTTCATGTATTTTGTACAGATTACATACTTACCAAAGTTTGCCAGATGATACATTTCCTTGAAGGAAAAATAAGTAAGTAAAGCTAAGCAAGACTTTCCCCAGGGGAGTGTGCTGCCAGCTGTGCTTCGTTTGGATGCAGAATTAAGAGGGACCTTTCTACCCCCATTCACCCATCAATCTCAGCATCCAAAGCTCAGCTAGTGTGGAAGAACTGCCTAACAAAGAGGGGTCAAGGGCCAGAGCTGGGAAGGGGTGGGTAGAGGGAAGAGATATGGCGCTATAGTGCCAATAAGCTTGGTTTTCCTTGAGAGAAACCCCAGAGTTTCCCAGGCTGATGACTTCTTCCTGCTAGCAAACTTCTGCATAACTTGTTCACAGAATACCTCTTTCCCTCTCTAGGGTTGGTCCTCAAGAAGCATAATAATGCATTACTGAGGGTTCATTAGCTCAAGCAGCAGTGAATGAGAAAGTTCCTTCTGGGACCAGTATTCATCAATATGATGAAATTTTGGGATTTTCTTCAGTTTGCTCCAACAAGAAAGCAAAAGATGACATGCCCACATCCTGTGACTCCTTTCTATTAAACAGCTACTGTGCTTATTATTTTTTTTAATAGTGAGAACGCATTTTTTAAAAAGAATAGAGAAACATGGAGAAAATTACAATTTTGGAAATTATATTGTGTTTTTTAAATTCAGGACTCCTAGCTCACATGCTGCCTGTTGTGGAGCTGGCTTGGGAATGAATTTGGGTCTGTTTGCATGATTTCTGCTTGATTTGTTCTGGAAGAGCAGACGATTGGGCAGGATATTAAAGGAAGAGTTGTCATCATATGACAGTGAGTGTTGTCCCAGAGAACTGGACCCGATTTCTAATTTTTCCATGGAGGTCCTGTGTGGCCCTAGACAGATCAGGTAAAGCAGAGTTTTCACAGGCAGTCTCTGTGTTACCCATTCTCCAGCTGTCTGACTTGGGAGCTCTGATTTATAAAAGCATGGAGAAATCACCACTGCAGCTGGACTCCCTGCAATTTGTATTTTGAACACATGTATTTCTAAATAACACAAAGTTCTCTGGAGATTCAGACTCTATTGCTTCAAACAGGACATTCAAATTAATAAATATTTAGTTTTAATTTCTCTGTGCCTAAATTATCCCCTTTTATATTGATAGTAATAGCATCTGTCCCTATCCTCCCTGACAACACACACAGAGAAGGAAAGAAATTATCCTACTGTGAGAACAGGCTCAAATAACATCTGTAAAATGTAAAACATATATTTTACATGCAAAGGAGCTCCTGGGCCTCCCTGACTAAAAATATAAGATTACAGTTGTTATCCAAGATAGCAATTTGGAAAAGTGAAGAAAAGTTCAGTTCTTCAGGCTGTATGGGTGAGTTTCCTGACAGGTTCTGGATGTGACCACCTGAATCTGTTGAAATTAATGCAAATCTATTGACTTCAGTAGACCTGGGTTCAGAGAAGGGGTGTTGGGATTCAAGAGGACTTTCTGCGAGAGAATGGCCATGTGAGCAATCCTGCGTGAGAACAAGACTGATAAGAGCCTCAGCCGATCAAGAATGCGATAAGGATGTGACCCTGAATGAGGGGGGAGAAACGACAAGACAAACAACCCCCGGAAGGGGTTGGGACGGAAGAGGAGGTTACACAAGGCAGGAAGCCTGGCAAGGCTGATGTGGCACTTCTTATCCAGTCATAAGAAGGTTTAAAGTGCGGGCTAAGTTAACTGTCCAATCTTGAGGACTTGTACTGCATGTTACTCATGTGTGCGGGAGAACATTATAAAAGGGCTTTCTTAGTTGTAATAAACGGGCACTGCTTGATCACATTGGTTGTGTGTGTGCTCAGCTCTCCCGCAAAGGGGAAGTTCTTTCTAAGGCTTCTAAATTCTTGTTTACTGACATGGGTTGATGGATTCATGTTGGATACACATTTTTAATCAAACACTTGATTCTCAGTGATCTAGCTGGAGTTGGCTGTAATGGTGCAAGGAGAAGGCTTTTTAAGCTGCCTCTGGAGAGCACTTGGTGTAATGTCTTGTTTCATTACCTTCTGTTATAAGCCCATGTGCTGCCACAATAGTCATGTGATGAAGGAGAAAAGGAGTCATTCTGCTGTTCTTATGTGGCACTACACTCTGAGAATCTAATTATTTTCAGAATAAAAAAGGGGACTAAATAAAGCTCTAGAGAAATACTTTACCTGTTTTAGAAGAGTGATTGAATGTCGATTTTGTTTAATGAGCATACTTTATAAGGATGGGTCTGGAAAGCTTAATCGACTACGCTGGAGGTCAAAATCTCTGGTTGATCAACAGGACAGGCATTTGGCTAACAGCCACATGGTGAGCAACATGTGTCTTCTGAAAGCTGAAGCTAGTAAAGAGGATTAAAGTTTTATAGAAGTTGCCTGTTTCATTTCATAGTGGCTCTGCTTTAGACTACTTGCAGGTCAGGGAGTATGTGATTCATCTTCATTCTTCCCATACCTCTACTTTGTAAAATAACCACTGCTTCACTCTGTGAAGTTCAGTTAATACCTAATGGCTTGTCTTATGCTTTGCTAATATTCAGCAGTGTTCAAGCAGTGCCCCTCAAGCAGAGGGCAAGGAAGGGAGGGACCATGTCACTTCAGTCATCATGAAGGGGGAAAATAAATTCTTTGGTTCCAACCACTAAAGGAAGAGAATAAAGAATTACAGATACAGCTGAAAGCGAAAAGGAGATAAACATGTGCTCTTTTTCATTATAGGCTCCAGGATCAGGAATATAAAAGATACATATTCCTTCCTCTGAAGCAGAATTGTTGACTCCGCATATTAGGATTATCTCCACAAAGACTTTGCAAAGCCTTTTAGGCTTTTTTGCAAAACCCAAATAATAATGATGCAGACCTAGGATCGTTTTAGCTGTGTTATTAAAGCCTGAATAAATTCATCTAGCCAAAAGGCTACGTTTTTGTCTTAATGCTCAGCTTTATAAAATCAGATTTACTTGGTAACTGAGTTCTACTTTTACCTGAACTACATAATCCAGAAAGGATTCAGATTTACCTTAGGTTTGCTATCCCTCCAATTTATATCTATTTGTGACAAGGAGATCATGATGCTTTGATACAATGAATAAGTGGTGCTTGACAAATTAGAGACATGCAGATGTCTCTGTTCACATGACTGATTTTGCACTTGGATCTTAATCCCCAGCTGCCCATGTTATCTATATGACTGTGTTCATTTTATGTCTCTTGACATGGAAGTAAGAGCTTCCTTTTCTAAGGACCCTTGAACACAGATAAAAGTACACACTGAAGTCTTGTCTTTGCATGCAATATGGGTGGTGGTGTTTCAGTTGCTTGTTCCTTGTTCTCCAGGTCTCCAGTGGGGTCCTGGTGCCTTGCTCCCTCCAGTTCATTGTCACCTTTCTTGCATAAAGCCCCAGTGGCAGTGCTGGATCATCTTCTCAAGGGATTTCACTCGCTGTGGTGGGAGAACATGCCAGTGTAACCTGCTGGTATGAATAACAGCAGACCTGCAGGGGCAGGACTTCATAAGGGAGGAGGAGAGAGGGTGAGTGGGCTACTGCCTTGTGTTTTCCAGGTGGTGATTTATACCAAGTTCTTTTCTGGTATAAATAGAAGCAGAGAAGTAGGAGATTTCTGCTATAACAAGTCATTCTCTCATGGCATCTTGTTTTTCCAAGAAATAATTGCGGTGATGCAGGGTTAGACACATTCATCTTCAGGTCTGGTGACTTCAATCTAGGTAATCAGATGGATACATTTAAAAGGTCACATAATTAATTAAAGAATGGGCAGATTTTTAAAATCTGCAAAGGATGCAGAAATTTCACTCAGCTTTACTCATGTTGCCACTGTAAATAATAAGAGTTTTCATGTTGGTTTTTGGACCAGTTATCATACTTGGACCCACTGTTCTGGATTGGGACCATCTGTGCTTTTTGTTAGTAAAACACCTGTTTTATGTTGTGTTTTTTAAAAAGTACGGTCTTTATCACTGTAATGTGGGTCCTTGTTTCATACACCTACTTGGAACAAACTGTGTTTGGGATATTTAATAGGTTATAGATTTTATCCTGATGTTTGTTGTTTTGTTTACAATCAGCTCATGACTATCAAAGCATTTAATGAAAACATATTCAAATTTCCTGCTTTTATAATTTGTGACACTGTTTTCCATATGCTCAAGATGTTCTGTATCTGCTTCCTTTCCTATGTGAGTGGCAGTTTTACAGTTCACAGAGCTGCTAGTAAAAGGGTATTGTTGACAGTTCAGTCACAATATAAAGTTCTTACAGCTTTTAAACATGTAAAGATGTTTAATTTGTTTTTAATTATCATTTTGGTACTTAACTTGTAGTAGGATTTTAAAAAATATATAATCTTGTAAAGCAAGCTGGAATAATGAGCTCTAATTGTGGATGCTTTGAATGCTAGACTGCTGTGCAGCTACTGGCTTATTCTTTTAGGATTACTGCTAAAAAAGTTGTGCAAAAAAACCCACAAAAACTGCAGCAAAGATATAAAGATATATCAAATAACCCATTAGCAATAAATACCTGGTAGAAAAATCCTGTAGCAGTGCCAGGGGTAATGGACAAAGCTGGGTCTAAAATTTAGATTGTCAGGACAGCGTGGGCTACATGCTCAGCCAATCAAACCTGAGATTAGGATTTTGTCTTGTTAGTATATCTAGCCATTAAAGAAAAAAAAAAAAAAAAAAAAAAAAAAGATGTAAGATTGAAAGATCTTGATTTGACTTTTTGTAGTTCTTCACATGATGTTGATGTTTTTAAACTGTTCAGGGCTGGCACCAGTGTTCTGCCGCTGCGCTGTTGTGCATCCAGCCCACAGGCGCGGCCCGTGTGAGAGCAGCGTGGAGCTCAGAGGGCAGCCGAGGCTCCGCAGCTGGGACGGCCAGCTGGAGCGAGCTTCCTCCTGGCTTTTGTCCTCGCCTGTTTCTTCATCACTCAGGTCGTAATGCCATGCTTTCTGGGAATCTGCATACCTTCCTGCTTCAGCATACACATATATTTCATGTAAGGCATCTGAAGAGCTGTTACTGGTTATTCACTTTCTGCCCAGATGGTTGTAAACTGAGAGACGTGGTGGAATTCTGCATCAATCACTTTTCATCCCGGTGGAATCCAGGCCCCTCATTTTTCCAGCAATAGGTTTTTCTTTGTCATAAATCACTGCACTCACATTCTCTATTTAACCTAAAGACACATAAATAGGCATCGTAAGTGACATATTAGATTAGTATATCTTTGAAAAGAGACAGATGGTCTGAGAAGTAGATAAGAGACATGTTTAAAGGAGTTGAGTAATTAAAAGGAAAGATCTTGGATATCACAGAGTTAAATAACAGAATGGAAAGGAGACAACTAGATGTAAACCAGTCAGTGGCTGTTTCATGAGAGAATAGGAATTTTTCCATAGGTACATTTTTGTTGTCTATACCCGACAACATGACATGGGGCAACTTCGTTGTGTAACCTAAAAACGTGAAAAACCTCATTTAGAAATGGAAATCAGACTCACTTTTAAAAATGTTGTTTAAACAGAGCATTTGATGTTTTGAAATTTGTTTGCTTTTTATCCAAAAATATTTAACTGCATTATTCTGAGATTCCTGAATAGTTTTGGTTGAAGGTAGAACAATGGTTTTTATTTTGTTATTTTAAAAAACCCCCACATTATCTGTAGACATACATATTTGAAAATTCTGAAGGAATCCACATCTTAACTGTAGAATATTTTATAATGCCACAAAATTAGAAAATGTTGAAAATTTCTGGAAGAGGAGAGGAGTAATCCAGTCCACTTGTGAACAATAGGCTTGACAGTAGAAGCATCATTAACATAAGGATTGCAGAACAAATACGATAGTGAAGTGTGCGTGCAGGGCAGAAGAGTTAATTTCTGATGCCCATTTTTCCCTCTATGCAAGCTTTATAACAATATTCCCTTGCACTACATCTTCTGTAAGAGGGCTATGACTTTTTGGATCACATCAAGATCAGTTTCTCAATGGCAATTCTTTATTTCCATGTGAACTTTCAGTACACAATTAAATAAATTTCATATTAGTCATATCAGTTAACATAAATTCTATAATGCCTTGGAAAATAAATTCTAAAATGTGTTTACTTACTTCTAAGCAATGTCCATACGTTTTATTTTAAATATCATTTCGACCTCCTTTCATTACATTTATTCATAGAGATATGTATTTTCGCTGTGTTACCTCATGGTTAGGAGCAGAAATGCAGGCCTAAAACATAAAAGTGAAATATATTACTGTGGGTGGTTTTAAAAGACACTTATTTTTATTTGCCATCTGTCACATTGGTTTGCAGCCAATATCCAGCAGTGAGTTTTATAACAGCTTTAATTGAGTACTAAAGAAGCAACGAACATTTTCACAGTTGTTTAACTTGTTGCTTTATTTTCCCTTTTGCATTACTATTATCAACCTGAAGCATCCGTTATTAATAATAAGCATAATAATTGTGCTGGATGCAGCACACATTGATAATAATAATAATAATAATAGTAATAACAGTAACAATGTAGTACATTATAGACTTCTGAAAAAATGAGAAAAAGTTGCTCCAGCTAAAACTTCACAGATTTTTCAGTCTCTTGAGGCTCTCACAGAGCAGTATGTGGCTCCTTGGGAACCAAAGAAAGCCAATGGCACCTCTCATACAAACAGTTCAGCTCCAGGTCCATCCCCTGCCCTCTATCTCCGACCACAGCCAGCAACAATCCAGCTGTTGTTACCTGAGCATCTTTATCCAGTGAAACCTTTCCAGCACTCCTGAGCAGAAATTTGCTGCTTATTCATAGTATTCCAGATCTGTTAGTTAACAGAAAGGAAATGCAGAATCCTGGTAGATGGTAGACACAAAACTGGTACAGCAGTAGGAAATGATGCGATACTTAATCGAAATCTTGCCACTAACATATGATATCCCTAAGAAGTATGAAAGACTGAATTTTCAGTAGTGATTCTGTGCATTATAAACTACATAATTTTCCCGAATTGTCCTGCCCTGTTCTTTTCCATAATGCCTTTGGTTTCTGAGTGGCAACAGTCAGATCAAATATTTCTTCAGTTGCCTCACCTGCTTTACCCAGCAGGTGAATCAGATAAATACCTCAGTGTTATTCACAGTAGCTTCAAAAATATCAGCAAGCATCTGGAGTTACTGTCATTTTGGGGGATTTAGAGAGTAACATTTGAAAATATTTTTAAAGTATATTCAGACTTTGTGAGATTCATAATAGCAAGCCATCTGACATGATAGAAAAGTATGTTGCTGAAAGATGATGGCCTGTGCACTATTAGAACATACATCACTTTCTGCAGCTAAAAGTAGAGTTAATCAATTCAGGGTTTTTTACACAAGGAAGCCATTATTTTTTATAACACTGAGTGTCTGGACTCCAGCATACCCTCAAAAGTTGCAAATCTTCTGTCTTTCATGGTACAATGTATTCTGGATAGACATAAGTCAAATGTAAGATTTTTTTGTCTGTGGTTAGTGGGAATTTTCACATCCATCACGTTTAGGAACAATGTGAACAATATGAAACTGGCAAGCACTGGATCTTCCTCTGCTGATGTTAACAGAAAAATCAAATAACAGTCTGTCTTCTTTTGTGTGTGTGTGTGTGTGTGTGCTTTTCTAAAGCAAAAATAAATTCTAAAAAATTGATATCTAGAAAAAAATATATCTTCATATGCTACCCATATGACTCTATACAAATCCACTAGAGAATTATCTACTGAACGGGCTGACATTATTGCTAATTAAAATCTCTTTAAATAATTGAGAACTGGAAGTCTGCTCCACAGAAATTTCTGTAAAATAGGATTCCAGTGTTTCAAAAATTGAAAAATCCATAAAATCATGAATGGCACAGGGAGAAAGTGAATCAGGGACTGTTAATTTGCTGTCTCTCCCAGTAAAACAACAGGAAGTATCAAAGAAAACTGGACAGAGACCAATTCAAGACACACTTCCAAACGCTTGGGATGTGGATGGTCTGGCTGCAGAGTGCTGTGATACTAAAAGTTTACATGGATTCACAAGAGACTGGGCAAGTCTAGAAAAAGCAACCCATTGAGGGAATACAGAGAAACCACTCTGGGCATTTAAGTCCTGAGACCCGTGACTGTGCTTGGCATATTCAGCATACTCAAATGCTCAACTACATCTATTTTCTCCTTCAGTCACTTTCTCTGGGACACAGTCAGAGAGAGAATATTGAGCTGTACAGACGTTCAGCCTGATCTGCTGTGGCCTTTCATTCTTATCTTCCTTCTATTTATTCTAAATTGTAATGAAAAGGCTGACACTGCAAAACTCCCAATAAGCTAGAGTATGATATGATGTCTCTCTTATATAAAGAAATCTTATTTTTGATATAAAAGTCTCTATATATCGTATACAGGTTATGTTATCTTTTATAGGCAAACAGCATCTATATAGGTGAATGATAATTTCTAAAAATGCTGTAGGAACACAAAGACATTTTATTTTGTTAGTTTTATGGAGCTTCCATTAATTTTAATCAGACTCACATTCAAATGCATTAGATTGTATGCCCATACCATCAGTATTTAAAATAGTAATAAGGTGAAAAAAAAAAAATGGATCAAGATCACGAAGTAGAAATGAAAACTTCCAACTGTTATTTCAAGCCCTTTCATTACAACCAGCTTACTTGCACAATACATTTAAATTTTTATAATACTGCATATTTCAACAGAATGATTTAGTATTGATGTGCTTTGGATTAGACTTATTATCAGGGTTGACCTTTTGTGAAACTGTGTTTCTGGAGGTGTTAAAACATTAAAATTAAAAGTCATATAATGGACAACCAGATGCTCAGGCCCACTCAGCGTGGGTTTATGAAAGGCAGATCCTGCCTGACAAACCTGATCTCCTTCTACAACAGGGCGACCTGCTTATTGGATGAGGGAAAGGCTGTGGGTATTGTCTACCTTGACTTTAGTAAGACCTTTGGCACCTTTTCCCACATCATTCTCCTGGTGAAACTGGCTGCTCATGGCTTGGATGGGCACACGCTTCACTGGGTAAAAACTGGATGGATGGCCGGGCCCAGAGAGTTGTGGTGAACGGAGTTAAATCCAGTTGGCGGCCGGTCACGAGTGGTGTCCCCCAGGGCTCGGTGTTGGGGCCACTCCTGTTTAACATCTTTATTGATGATCTAGATGAGGGGATCGAGTGCACCCTCAGTCAGTTTGCAGATGACCCCAGGTTGGGTGGGAGTGTTGATCTGCTCGAGGGTAGGGAGGCTCTGCAGAGAGACCTGGACAGGCTGGAGCCATGGGCTGAGGCCAACTGGAGGAGTTTCAATAAGGCCAAATGCCGGGGGCTGCCCTTGGGCCACAACAACCCCCAGCAGCGCTACAGGCTTGGGGAGGAGTGGCTGGAGAGCTGCCAGTCAGAGAGGGACCTGGGGGTGTTGACTGACAGCCGGCTGAACAGGAGCCAGCAGTGTGCCCAGGGGGCCAAGAAGGCCAATGGCATCCTGGCTTGTGTCAGCAATAGCGTGGCCAGCAGGGACAGGGAAGGGATCTGACCCCTGTACTCGGCACTGGTGAGGCCGCACCTCGATTCCTGTGTTCAGTTTTGGGCCCCTCACTCCAAAAAGGACACTGACTCCAGCGTGTCCAGAGAAGGGCAACGAAGCTGGTGCAGGGTCTGGAGCACAGGTCGTACGGGGAGCGGCTGAGGGAACTGGGGGTGTTTAGTCTGGAGAAGAGGAGGCTGAGGGGAGACATCATCGCCCTCTACAGCTGCCTGAAAGGAAGTTGCAGAGAGCTGGGGATGAGCCTCTTTAACCAAGTAATAAGCAATAGGACAAGAGGGAATGGCCTCAAGTTGTCCCAGGGAAGGTTTAGACTGGATATTAGGAAGCATTTCTTTCCAGAAGGGTTTGTTAGGGGTTGGAATGGGCTGCCCAGGGAGGTGGTGGAGTCCCCATCCCTGGAGGTGTTTAAGAGTAGAGTCGACATAGCGCTGAGGGATATGGTGTAGTTGGGAACTGTCAGTGTTAGGTTGGACTGGATGATCTTCAAGGTCTTTTCCAACCTAGACAATTCTCAAAAAACTGCCTAAACTTGGTGCCTACCATCTGTGTCCAACTTGGAAGTGATCTTTTTCTTTGAGAAGAGATGGGTCAAACACTTTCTTGGGTTGTGATTCAGTGCAGGAGCCTAATGTAGGTGTTCTGAATTGCTTCTTGGATCCTCTCCACCATCTGGTGGCTATAAAATGAGATTAATCCCCTAAATCTTGGCACATGAATTAGGTGTTTCATATGAATATTCTTTTGTGTCGTTTTCTTAAGTTGCTGTACACCATGCTTATGTTACACAGGCTAAATTGCCACAAGCTCTGCTAGTGTAAATCTATAAATGATTATAATCAGGATTACTGCTGCATGGGTCCATAAATCCTCCATAGCAGGACTTTTCGGCTGTGCTAGTACAACTCCCATTGCAATCAAGCCTGATTCTTGCCTCAGATTTTTAGGCACTGTAACAGTACAAGAAATAATACTAACAGCCTTTGGCCATTGGCTGTAGATACTGAATCCAGGAGACAAGGCTCTGCAGGTGGGAAGTACAAAAATACCCCATTTTCTTAGGACAGCAGTGACAGACTGTTGAACTCATGTTCCCAGCCCAGAAAGGCACAGAGAAGCCCTGTACAAGCATGGGAACAGTAACCAGAAAAAGATGCAGCTGAAATGCTTCAACCAATTGCTTTCTTCACTAATCTGCAAAAATTACCATGGCTGGTGGGATCTGTGGAACTGTAGCAGTTCTCCAGCATGATGCTGAGTGAAAAGATACACACTTTTACTATGCTATTTCGAAAAGTCTTTAGTCTGAGCAAGAGCATTTTTCATTCAGACTGTTGCAACATCTGCTTGCAGTCTGTTCATTCAAATGCAGCCAGCAGGTGAGAGAATAATCATTTATCAGTATCTGGCTTTCTTTGCCAAGTATGAAAAAAACAGTTAATAATACATACAGTGGTGCTTCTGGTGGGTTTAGCCAGAACAACCTGCCTGTTTCAAACCAGACAATCAGCAGCCTTCTCCTATGACTCTATGACTTTCTAGATCAGCAGAAACAGCTCACCAGCAGGGCTGAGATTTTCAGCTACACAACAGAACCAAAAAAAAAAAAAAAGGTCTGAAAGAAAATGCACATGTTTTAAGAGGACCCCAAACACTTTTTCATAAAAAATAGGAGAGGAAAGGGCTCCATTTTTCTTCAGGTTGTAGCCTACCAGCACCTCTTCAAGCACATAGAATACCTCTTTACTCCTGAAGGAAGGAAAGATTTCTCCTGCACTTTAGCAGCTTCAGGCTGAGAGTAACTTTACAAGCATCCACAGGCAGGCAGAAAACTTGCAAGATCAGACAGCTCTGGGACACCATGTACTGCTCTGAGAGTGACTCCAAAATTCTTCTGAATCACAGCCATGGCAATGGCAGATGAATTTCAAATCAGCTTCCAGCATCCTGCATTTACTGTCACATTTAAGAAAGAAAAGCATCTGTTTCCAGCTCATGACAGTTGTAGAAAACAACATAACTCACTTTCTAGTGGCTTATGCAAACTTTGTTTTTTTCATTTGCCCCATCCATTTCCACCATCGGAAATTGCCCTACATCCCCAACTAAAAAAAAAAGTTAGAATTTCTCTATAAACCTCAGAAAAAAATGCTGAGTTGTGTTAGTTTTAGAAGGACACCGGCAGGTCCCTCTTTACTGTGTTATTTGTTCAGTAAGGGGGATGATGCCAGCAGTGCTGAAACTGAAATGTGTGGATCATTTCAATTTTGAGAAAGCTCTTGCAGGACTGGATATTATTGCATGCCTTTTAGTGAGCGTAATGGATTTGGCACACTGCTGGGCTCCAGAGATCATCTCAATGGCTGTTGACAAGGAGGTCTATGTTGCCTTGCTGTGAGAATATTCTCTTATACATTCATTTATTGACAATGTTTTCCACTGCCCTAACCTTCCTTTTCATCTCTTGGTGTGTTACATAGCAGTTTTGCTTTGTGCCTCTGAAAACGGTAGCTACTGGCTGTGTTAGCCAAAAGGTCAAGCTCTGCATTGACTTATTTTGCCCTGAATATCATGACTTTGTAAGAACAGTTCAGATTTTCCCCTTCTTTCCTGGGCTGTGTGTTTCGCATAGTAAAACATGACAAAAACACCATGCCTAGGGAGCACAAAATCATGTGAATACTTCATCTGGGAGCCTCCAGACTAGCATGCAGAGAGATAGCAGCACTGGCTACTTTGTGGAAATGGAGAGACACTGGCCTGGCACTGTGTATAAAATTCTGAATACCTGAGCTGGTTACAGGTCTCTCAAGGATGTTACATCAATGATCTTGATGATACCTTAATGTTTTATCCCTCTCAGCTACCATAAAAACTGGGCAGCTCTGTATACCATCTTTCTAATGAAACCTCAGTCAGCTCCATTTTTTTCTTTCAAGGGAAACTTTAATTTCAAACTTTATTTCATTACATAGAAAGAAATCTTGGAGAACAAATGAGATTTTGAATTAATCAAGATATTTCCAAGTACTGATGTACCAAACAGTGATGAGTTAGTGTAAAAGATATTCAGGGTTTTCCTGCTTTTTGGTCAAATAATTTTGAATGGGGCAATGGAAAATTAAATAATACTCCAGCCAAGAAAAACTGAAGCACACCACTTCAAAATGATCTATGCTCCTTCCATTTTTCTTTTTGTATAAACTTTTGTTGAACACATTGCTTTTCCAGAAAAAATGTTTAATTTTCACCAAATTTGTGTGAGCTGGAGAAAAAAAGTTCCTCTAAAAAGTTTCCATCTGCTTCTGGTCATCTTTCCACTTGACAAAGTCCATCTCTAAAGCACCCACCCAGCTATTCACTCACCAACCAAAACTGTTGAGAGATACATCAGTTTAATGCAGGTACAATTTATGTTAAGTGCTGTATTTCAGCCAGTGGGTAGAGGAAGTAAAGGGATAAGTTTGATTCATGGCTTAATCTGCTGTTGATTTAATTATGGTGAATAATAGGTGATTTCATTATAGTGAATTGTTTACAGGTGAGACAAATAATGGGAGGTTGAGAGGACTTTCTCCTGCACTGCCTCTGCAGTCTCCTCCCACTGATTAGATTGTGTTGACTGAAGGATGTTCATTATTAACCATCTCATTACATACAGCAGATTGTTTCATCTTAGCCATTGATTTAAAATCTGTTGTTTTGACATTTGTCAGACAAATTTCTTCAAAGGTATTCAAGCAACTTATCAAGCAGAATAGAATCTCCTTTTTGTTCCCTTTTTCCATAGAATTTGTAATGTCATAATCCTTGGTCTTTCAGGGCTTCAGAAGTTATATGACTGATTAGAGTACTTCAGCTGTAGAAGTAAGATAAAATCACAACTGCATCATTTTGAGTGATGTGTGTTAATAACTATGTTATCTGAGGTTGACCACTGTCTGTAGATGTCAATAACCTTGTTGGGCGTTAATACAGATTGAAAGTCCAGCCACATTTTCTTGATGTTTATATTTATGGGTGTAAACTCATTTACAGAAAGTAAATCAGTAGCAGATGATATAACTGCAGATCCTGATTTGCACTTTTGTGTTCAAACTACTGGATATTTCTCTTCCTGAAAAAACAGAAGCATGCTCCCCCATTAGGGACTTCCATGGAGCAGTAAAAAACTATATTTGATTTTTAAAATGTACGTAAGATTCATATGACAATATACTTGCAACCAAATACCACTGGAATAGAACAGTTTTGTTTCTTACAAATAAATCATTGTAGAACTTGCTTCACATGCTAGTAAATATAATGAAATATATCTTAAAACTCTACACTCTTTTTTTTCCCAAGTACAAATTCTGCTGTTTTCTTTCTTTTTAAGTGGTGCTCATCTGTTATAGACAAAAAGACCTGGAAGAATTTCTGCTTTGAAGCTACATCCATTTTGCTTGCATGAGCCCAAGAACATTTGGAGCTCATCAAGGCTACATCAAAGAGTTTTATCATGTTCATGCATCAAAAAGGTAGTGACAGAGCAGCACTTTTAAGAGCAAAGCCAAGACCAAAGCCTGTAGCTTCATCTTTGTATTTGAATAAGATTTTGAAAAGAAGGAAAAAGAACAAGCAAATGCATTTTTTTCTGCAAAAGGAGACGATTTGTCTTCAAAATAACTTTTCTATTCAACTTAAAATTAAATATATCTATTTAAAATAAAGGATTCCAATTAGGAATACCAAAAGCCTTTCAGTTTTCTAAGATTAATTTATAACTTTGAAGAATAGTAAATAATGTTCTTTTCTTGAAACATGAAAAAATATTTCATATTTATGTTTAAAAAACCCCAAGCTTTAATTGGCTTCTAATCCAATCCATGGCTTAAAGAGGCCATGTGAGTGCAATCCTATGGTACCCTCCAGTATCTACCTAAGCAAAATTATCCCTCTATGCAACTCACTGCCTTGTGAAGACCCTTTCTCTTGGATTCTTGCTCTTGAGAGGGTTACAGCCATTAAACTCCAAAGCCTCTTCTTACTCCAGAGAGACATGCCTGGCATAAAATTGAGACAGACATGTCAGAGTATATTTTTTTCTTAATTTCCCTTTCTCATCCATCACTGCATTTTAAAGTCACGTCAGTATTATTGACAAAGTTTAGTGATGGATTAGATTCTTGGTTCAGACAATCACTTAAAGTTTTAATATCTATTGATATTCATAAGGAAGCATTACACAACTGATCTCAGTATTCACATCGATGCTGAGTGGGCAAGGGTCTTGTTTGGCCTCTGTCTCTAACCCTTAATGTCATTTTAGATCTCATGACCTTGACAGCAATGTGATTGAAAATGAATTCTGACAAGTTCCTCAAAGTCAGAAGGAAAGGCAGCCCTGGAAATCTCGTATAGGTGCTTAAAATGCTTTTCCTGTCCTGCCAGTATTCATAAGCTCTGTTTACAATTAAAAATGCTAAATTAGAAATCTGGAATTATTTGTTGATTTAGGTTATTGCTCCAGTTGTCATCCTCTTCTGAAGTGTTTTAACCAGAGATAAATTCACAGGCTTCCTGGAGTACTCACTTTGTCTCTTTCTTTTCCTTTTTATTTTGCAATAAAGATTAAATAGATTACAATTCTTCAGCTTGAAAAAGAGAAGGCAGTGAAAGTTACAATACTGAGCTGTAAGATCATGAACAGTAAAGTGAAGGTCATTAAGAAATGCTTATCCATTATTTCTTACAATATGAGAGTTAGTTCAGTATTCAGTGATGTTAACAGCAGATTTAAAACCAACAGAAGGAATTACTTTCCTTTAAAATGTACAATTAAAGTATGGAACTTAGTTTTGCATATTTCAGTGGCTGAAGTTACTAACATATGGGTCTTCCAGCACTTACTAAACAATACAATAGCTCACATCCTACTTCTAGCTTAGAAACCTAATCTGCTGGCTGGAAATACCTCTATACATATTGCCTGTAAGTTACCAGTGCTGCTCACTGGTGGAGACTTAAAAGTTGAGTAAAATGACCTTTGGTGTGATGCTGGTGGGGGAGTTCTTATATTCTTATGTTTATGACTGTTGATGTCATGGTGTCAGTTTATATCATATTTTTCTTTTTCTTCTGTGTGAGGAGATGAAATAATGCTATTGTTACCCTCAGATCTACTCTAATGTCTTTTCACAAAAGACTAATACATTTTAACACAATACACATTTAGCAAAAAATGTAACTGAATTGCACTGTAAAATTCAAAAATCTATTGCATATCTAAGTTTAATCTCTCCAGAAAACTGACACCACCATATTATGATTAATGCTATAATTTTTTCTCATTTTCCATGTGGTTGGGCACAGAACTTGTGACTAATTATCACAGACATAGCATGGTGTTAAGTGGAGTCAATGCATAATTTTCAGTTTGCTTCACACTTTTTGCTTTCAGTTGAATCCATTTGACTCCTTTGGAAAATCTAGATTCAAAGATCTACTACTGCAAATGGACATATAACATGCTATTCACCTTACACATGGACAAGTAAAATGCCATTGATCGTTTTAATTTTTTTCATTAGCTTCACTTGCACGCTGGTTTCAAGGCTGCTAGCTAGTTTTGCAGGCTACAGTAAAGAGCTATGTATGGTCATCCTGGCAGCCTACAAGAACTCCTAATTTCTTTAAGGATATACTGATCTTCCCTGGACACTCTGGATGAAGATCCCAGTGAAGACAGCTCAGTTTATACATTATGCTGGTGTTTGAGGAAGTAGCGCTGCATTTCTGAGGCTTTTCTGATGCACCACTCCACTCCCAGAGCAGTGATGATACTGCTAGAGCTGTCATTTCTTGACCACCAAACTTTCAAAAGAGAGGAGGTGAACAGGTATACTTGTGGTTGCAAATTAGTCCATAATTACAATTTTTTGAAAGGTTTATGTGTAGCTGTTTTGCTTACATGTGTTACTCTAGTCATGACACACAGTCCCAGAACTGCGTTCAGGTGGGCACCAAGGGATTCGCAGCAGCCCCAGAGTGTTCTCTCCAAAGGGAAAGAAAATGTCCATATGCTCCGGGACCCCCAAGCAGTGGTCACCTGGGATGGAGGTGGACTCTCCAAGTTGCCTCGCTCTCCTCCCCATCCTGTTCTGGCATTCCACAGTTCCCTTTGGCATACTGTTTGAGGCTCCTGAAAGTAAAACCATAGCCTATCTTCTGTAATATAAAGGCAAGGCAATTTAATAGGTGCAGTTTCAGTGAAACACTGTTGTCAGTAAGGGAATTTGGTACTTTAACTGGAGCAGTTTTTGGACCTTTTCCAACGTCTTTTAATAAATGAGAGAACTTTAGCTCGTGATCAGTCATAACCTCTGCTGGTTTTTCACATCTATGAGGTCAACTAAAATGATAGTTTCATATAAGAAACTCCTTGAAGTATGTACGGAATTCTCAGCAGGAATTACAGCTTGTAATGAAAGGTTAATGTCTCTTTGAATAGGGAGATGGTTTTGTGTCATATTACTTCATACAGGGTTTCAGACTGCCGAATTTCTGCTACACAGGTATGGGCTTCATGCAAATGAAATATGAATTTATTTAGGAGAAATAAAATCATTAACAGAATAAGAACATTTATATATATAAACAAGAATAACTTAAAGATGTGTTGTATATGTTCCAAGCTAGTAAACTTGATAGTTGCCAATTAGGCTTAAGTGTACCCAAGATAATACAGAAGAACGCAGTTACATCTCCATCTGTCTCATTTGTCTTAGGATTCAACAAAATCTAATTTGAAACAGATTTCTGGCACATGCGACTGAGAGAATACAACTACTCCTAGTAATTGTTTGATGTATATATCTCCATCCTCTGTCCTAATTTTGTTGTCATACCATGCCTGTAGCAAGACACATTAACAGCGTGTCCTATGGGGCCAGTAGTCTGGCAAGAATTGCACAAGCTTCAGAAACTGTTGAAGACAACAGTAAAATATATGTAGCAACATATTCGGAGTAAAAGAGTGTCACAGTTTAACCTCAACTAGCAACTAATCACCACACAACCACTCGCTCACTCCCCTCAACCCAGGATGGGGAAGAGAATTGGAAGGGAAAAAGTAAGAAAACTCATGGCTTGAGATAAGAACGGTTTAATAATTGAAACAAAATATTATTAGTAGTTAATAATAATATTCAATATTAATAATGAAAATAACAAAGAGAGAAATAAAATCTAAGAAAGACAAGTGATGCAAAAGAAAACAATTGCTCACCACCACCCCACCAATGCCCAGCCAGTCCCCAAGCAGCGGCCCCCCTGCCAACCTTTCCCCTAGTTAATGAGCATGACATCATATGGTATGGGATATCCCTTTGGTCAGTCGGGGTCAGCTGTCCCAGCTGCATCTCCTCACAGCTTTTTGTGCACCCCCAGCCTATTCATTGGCAGAGTGATATGAGGAGCAGAAAAAGCCTTGGCGTTGTGTAAGCAGTCCTCAGCAGTAGCTAAAACATCCCTGCATTATCAACACTGTTTCCACAACAAATTCAAAACATAGCCCCATACTAGCTACTATGGAGACAATTAACTCTACCCCAGCCAAAACCAGCACAAAGAGCACAACAGGCTTGATGAGTTCAGCTATATCCAATAGAGGTCTTGTATTTTTGAAATACAAATACGAACTTTTTGTAAGGACTGGAGGAAGTTTTGATTTACTCATTCAGCCTAATCTCACCTTCCATCTAAAATTACCCATATGAGAAAAAGACTATTGAACACATTTAACAATCCTTACTCAGGCTGAATACTGTTTTATCCTATTGGTTTCTGCATTCATCTTTGACTTACCTGCCCAACAAATAAGTGAATGAGCACACAACACTTCTGTAAAGCAGAAGGGGTGAGACTCAAAATCAGGGATAAGATTACAGACATAGTTTGTAGGCATAACATGTCATTCCTTCTTAAAGTCGACATTTTTTTAAATGAGTGGAATTACAAATTGGTACTTTTAGATACAGTCTCACCGTCTCCTTCCCCAGCACAAATAGATTATTAGAAATCAATTGAAAAGAGGTAAACCTTGTTATTTTTTGTCCCTGTTTGCCTGGTCTGTTTGTTACACGTAGATCCCATGGTTCCTGGTTAGCTATATTTGTTCAGTGAAGGTTGATAATGCCATCAGTTATCAAAGGACATTTACCCATCCAGAATGAAGGTAAATATTTGAATTCTTTATGGTGAGCATCGTGAGCAACATTCCTCTTTCATCTTTTCTGTAGTCCCCTATAAAAATGTAGATGAATTCTGAGTGAAGGTGATGATAAAATTAGTTGAAAAATGCCATTACAACAATGTCTTGCATTATCTAGTGTCCCTAACTCCTTAGCTCAGCTCACAGCTGTGTGAGTATTTGTTGAGAAAAGTCACAAGGAGTTTTCAGGCTCCATTCCTCTAACTTTTCCAGCCTGTTTTAGAAACATGCAAAAGTCTTCCCTTGGAGCCTCTAACCTCTTAAATCACCACTTTCAAGCCAGCTAGTTGCTGTGTGGCTCCTCACTGCCCTCAAATCACACACACACAGTATGATGCTCCCTGAACTGCCTGCCTGCATTTCATATTACAGTTGGGTTCCTACATGGAATATCCTCCCTGTCTGTCAAGAAAATATATCAAGATTATGCTTTCTGTGGAAAAAGTTGGAATGGAAGCAAAGGCAGTGGGGGAACAAGGTAAAAGACAGAATGGGCTTTTAAGTGTCATTCTGCAGTGGTACATGTGTGTGTATCATGCCTCCTACCATGCAGCAGCTACGACCAGTGCAGCAGCTAAGACACGTACCAACACGACCAGGCCATCCCAGGCTCAAATATGGCTTTGCTCACTGCAAAGAACTCGGTGCATCTGTGCCTGTTTTTAGTACTCCTTTTAAGCTTTGCAGGCCTCATGATGAGTAGGTTACAAAGACCAGCCATGGAAACTTGCTTTAGATTGTATATACAGATTTATGAATTTTAAAAATTGCACAGTCACACCACTGATAAGGTATCTTATTTGTTCCTCATTTAGGAAAAGCTTAAAAATTCAAACTTTAGGAGCAGAGGTTTGTACCATGTTTCTATATATATAAAATCAGAAAGATCAATATCTGAAAGGCTTCACAAGCTTGGATAAATTCATGGAAACCAAGACCTGTCTTATTAAATCTAGCTCTTTTTCAGAAACACGCACCCAAGCTAGTAAATCAACCCTTTAGCATGCCACAGGTTTATGGGTAGTTTTTACTTTCTTTCATTTTGAGAACTACTTTTTTCATTCAGTACCACAACTGGGTTCACAAGGGTGGACAAGCAGCACATGTCAGGCCTCCGAGGGCAGTGCTTGTAATTCAGGTCCCTTTCTAGGGCACCCAGCATGGCAATTCACTCACTGTTGACAGTAGGCAGATGAGTCTATTCTAAAATCATTGTTATGCAAAGATTGAGTAACTGTTATGAATAACTGTGATAGGAAAAGCTAATTCAGTGGGTTTTATGAAACAAAAAGATATATTTACCTTAGCATGAGCATGTTTTCTGAGCTCAGTAATTACAGTGCACAAAATAAGTCCTGCAGCAGGAGGTACATGGGCAGAGACCTTATCCTGCCTAGAGCATGGGTGCTGTCAAAGGGGCAGGGGGTGTGGGGGAGTGGACAAGAGGGAATCAGGTGAGTACAGAGTCCCTCAGGTGAGATACTGAGCTCTTCAGTATAGTCTTGGGATCTGCTATTCAGTCAGCAACATTCTGAAGTTTTTGACCGGCCTGGGTATTACTTGTTTTAGGAACCTCAGATCTGAATCTCAAAATTTAATGTGTTTTTCAGAACTGCTAATCTGCACTACCAACAGAACTGCCAATTTTGTTGATCATACCTTTTTTTTTTTTTTTTCTTTAACTTCAAACTTTACAGTAGGCAGACAAGCCATCTAATAAAGCATCAATTGCTCTGAGAAATAACTGATCTGGAAGCAGCCCCCAGTGCCCACTCCCAAAGCAGCTCAGCCATTGGTTTCTTTTGTGGTTTTTTTTTTAATTAAGGTACATGGTATAGCAGTAAACCAACCAAGCAGAGGAGTTTGAGAAGTCTCAGATTCTTCTCAACAGTCAGCATTGTCTGCCAACTTTAATGATTAATTTGGTTTTGCTTTTTTGAAATGAGCTGACAAATGACTTTTCAACATACACCAAAGAATACATTCTGAAACTGCTGGCTAAAATGCAGTGCAAAACTGTGGTTTTGCTTGGGCATTTTCCATGCTACATTTCATCCCCTTGTTATAACTGAGCCTGAAAAGGATTTTTTCTTGTTGCAAAAGAAACAGGAAGTTTCTGGTACTCAAACGTCAATAAGAAGACTTTCCAGAACTGATCCTCTTCAATAACTTGATGTGATAAATGCATAATTAGATGGTGCATCAGTGTGAGAAAGGTCAAGGGAAAAGGAAATTACAGAAGGTCTTCCATATTCTATTAACCATCTGGTAATAATTTTTTTAAAGGTTTGCCTTACTTTCAACATACTTCAGTCTGTACTCTGATTCTTCCCTGTACACTGTCATTTCTAACTTTAAATACAACGTGAAAATAATAATATTTTTATGTTGGTTCTTGATAAAGATGGCCCTAGAGGTCAGTTTTTGAAAATCATTGGGTCTTTACCAAAATATTTATTGCTCTGCCAAGATATAGTCCCACATTTATGAAGCAATTCTGCAACATGCTTGTCAAGACACAAACCATCACTAAAGACCAGGATAAAATCTTCCTCATTTATGGACCTGAGCTTAAGGAACACACTGCAGTGGCCTCATTTGTTTGGTGGCTGTTTATTCAAAAGTCATTGCCTCACAACCAAAGCAATCCTTTCTCTCAGCTGTAAAACTACCCAGAAGTGATTACTGTCCAACACTGAGAACTGGAAAGAAAGCAGAGGGTTTCCAATAAACAAGCCCCCTCAGAAATCCTGAACATTATGACTGGGTGGTGAGGGACGCAGACAGATCTGTCATTCAGAGGTAATGTCTGAAAAGCTCTGACATAACATTTTCCAAGCAGACTGCCAGAAACCTGTGAGAAGGAATTTTCAAGCCAATGTATAGATAAAAATCTTGGAGACATTTGTTCTGTAATGTAAACGACTGCAGGCAGTCCAGAAAAAAATAGAGCTGGCCCTTTTTTTGTGCTTTTGGGGGTTTTCTTTCAGTTTCTATTCCATATTTCTCACATCAGTGTGACTTATGCCTACTGGTGGCCCTGTAGCAAAATCTCTGTGCCAACAAGGAGATGAGAAAGGTGAAGTGTGGACAGAAGAATAGACCTGACTTTGCCCATCTATCTCCTATGCTGTGTTTATTGGTCATGCAGCAATGTGAGCCAGGTTACCTGCCACCAAACCTTTCCATCATCCTTAGGCTGTATTGCATAACTATCTCATGTCAAACTCCATTATTTTTCCAGTCTAAGACATATTGCTTAATCATGTTACACATTTCCAAAGCAGCTCTTAAACCATTATATTGACCTTTGTCTACAGGATACAGACCAAAATAGAGTGAAATGACTGAAGGACAGAGAAGACAAACTCCAGGACTGATTCCTCCTAATGAGCAGTGATGAGAGAAGCGCTGAACAGCTGAGACTTACTGCGCTTTAGTTGAAGTGTGAACAATATTATTCATCTGAAAAAATGGTGGAGAGCTATTGAGGAATGTGAGATGCTCAACTAGCTGCAATCCTTGTGCAGAGGAGGACTGAGGGTATAATTTATCCTGCGGGAGAGCTGAGCACGCACACGACCAATGTGATCAAGCAGTGCCTGTTTATTACAACTAAGAAAGCCCTTTTATAATGTTCTCCCGCACACGTGAATAACATGCAGTACAAGTCCTCAAGATTGGACCGTTAACTTAGCCCGTGCTTTAAACCTTCTTATGACTGGATAAGAAGTGCCACATCAGCCTTGCCAGGCTTCCTTCCTTGTGTAACCTCCTTTTCCGTCCCAACCCCTTCCGGGGGTTGTTTGTCTCGTCGTTTCTCCCCCCTCATTCAGGGTCACATCCTTATCGCATTCTTGCTTGGCTGAGGCTCTTATCAGTCTTGTTCTCACACAGGATTGCTCACATGGCCATTCTCTCGCAGAAAGTCCTCTTGAATCCCAACAGATCCACAGCTGACTTCAGAAGATCTCTAGGAACAGCCTTCTCGAAATGCCATTCCGTGTTAGTAAATAGTCCAAAGGCAGAGCTGTTCTCTACAGCTTGGGTGTTGATTCCCAGCTCTGTGGGGCAGTTGGCAAGATTTCGAGGGGGATGGGGCAGCCCCAGTACTGGGAAATTAGTCTCAAACAGGAGCAGCAATGACACGCTACAGGACCTGGCTGGGGTATCAAACAGCATGGTAGGTACTTTGTCTGATCAAAAGCTTTCTCTCAAAATTGATTTTGATGTGAAATTAAGTGTTCAGCAAAACAGTATTTTTGTAAGTACTGCCTGTGTTCTGCAGACAGCTTTGATTTCTTTATTTCTCAAAAGAAAATCTTAGATGTTTCCATTTTCAGCCAAAAATATACCTAGAATCTAACTTTCTGGGGTTTTTTACTGAAAAATTAATTTTCCACTGGGGAAAAAAAAAAAATTTTTGTTAATTTTTTTCTGGTGTCTACTTAAATTCTATTTTTATACAAGAAAAAAGTACTTTTTTTTTTTCTTTGTAAAGTATATATAAGCAAAACTAAAATCAATGCAAAACAGGAGAAAGAAAGCTTACCTTACTTACAAATAAGGCAGCAATTCTTCAAGAAAAAGCTCTTGCTTAGATTCTACTAAATGCAGTGATATTGCCAGCCATGTTACCACTAAAGGTTTGGATCACTTTTCTTGGTAACACACTTCACATTTTCCCAAAAGAAATTATTTAATTGCTGGATAGAATGACTGAAGTTTTCTATCCTAAACTTTTCCATATATAGAAAATGAACTCATCAAATTCTGGTCTGCTTTCTCTTACTCTGTAAATATATATTATTTTTAAATTTGTGACTTTTTTACTATCAGGACACTCAGGATGCTTGAAGACCTTTATCTACAAAGCAGGAGTGGATTTCCAGGGACGGGAAGGTGTAGAGGTACTGCTGACCAGGCCCTGGCCTGCATGTTATCTAGGCTTTGAGCACTCTGGGCATGATGCAGCAGTTTCAATCTTCAATGACAGAGCTATGGGGAGATCAGCTGAGAATAGGTCTTCCATATTTTAGAAGCATTTCACCCACTTTTTCCATACTTACTTCATTTTTTCTTACCTTTCCCCCTTCCCACTTCATCACTGCCCCATGATGCATTCTTTGACAGCTTTGCTCTCCCATCCACACCTCCTAATACCTTCATAAACTTTTCTCTCCCCCCCTTGCCACAGAGGGCTCTGGGCAGCATCAAGCCCCTAATTACACAGCCAAGGAAGAAACACAGCAAGAGCTTCCATTTTTCAACATAGGAAATCGGACAGAAATACAACATCTAACCACAACAGGGCAGAAATGTTGCTCCTACACAGTCAGTTTGTGAAATACATGTTCAAACCTGATTCAGGGAAAAGGACAGACTAGATAAATGCTTCCAGTCTTACATGCAAGCCTGGGATCCTTCTCTAGCACATCCCAACTAAGTGCTCCCTAGGTCCTGCACCTCAAAAGTCTAAAATCCTACTGTCTGTGCTAGCAGCCTTGCTTTACAGAAGAAGCCTCTTTGATCTCAACCTGGAATTGCTTTTGAGAAAGAAGCCAGCAGGAACAGGCCTTTCTAACTGAAGAGACTTATCTTTGGCTTCCTATCTCAGGACTGCAAAGCAGTGTGATACTTTTTGCTATGTTTTCTATATTTTGTGATTGGAACATCTCGGAACACAGAAATGCAACTGTGAAATCAGAAGTCAGCCAACCCCATACTGCCCCTGGTACAGCATTCAGGAAAGGATTAAAAAGAAAATAAAAATCCAGTGTATTAATGAAAAATGCCACAAATGTGGCACAAGCAAAATACACTGAAAAATAGCCCTTTGATGGAAAGAAAGGTCCTGCAGGAACTGCCCAGTGTGAACACCAAGCAAGACCCTGGGAATTAACTTTCCCTCTCCAGCACAGCAAGGGCAGATTATCTGCTATGGCCAGATCTTCCTTTTGGTAAGGAAGTCTGGTAATGTAAATTCATTTCAGCTTCAAACACTTCCACATCATTTAAGCTCTGCTCTGCAACCTGTGTTGGGTAACTTTCACTGGTAGTTATTATCCCTTCCCATTTTAATTCCCTGCCCAGCAGCTGCTGCTTTAGCCAGTGCTAGGGAAAGGGTAAGAAAGAAAAAAGTGGGAGATCTCAGCACAGCACCTCTAGGTTGTCAGAGAGCAGGAGATGGCATTGCAGGCAATGGCTAGGGCTGGTGGTTGCTTCTCCCTTCTTTGCCAGGTCAGCAGAAGGCAGAGCAGGGTCCTGCAGAGGCACAGGGTTTGTCTCAGAAACCAAAGTGCCTCCCTCTAGATCTGGGAGCAGATTGTGAGAATAAAGCAGATGCTTCCTCAGGAAGGAGGAAGGCATACGACATTCAATTTCACAACTCTTTTGAGAAATTAAGTTGTATTTTTTTTAGAAAAATTAGGTGCCCATAATATTTTCCATCTTTATGAGCCTTTTTTCCTAGGTAGTTCTCATCAAAGAGTCTCTTCCATGTCTGTTGTCTTCCCTTGTTTCCTCTAATGGAAAACTGCTCTGAACTCTCAGCCAAGCTGGGGATATTAAGTACACCCAAATGATCATCCTTTTCAAGGGTGCAGGTGGGAGCTCAGTGCTGCAGCACATGGTGTTTACTAATAGATTTATGCTGCTTTTACTGTAATCACATAAAAAAGGCAGGATAATAATCTTCAGTGCAGTTTGTAGGATCAATCCTATAGCTTGGAAAAATAAATGTATTTGCACTCCTCATAATACTGACTAGATTATTCTGTTAAACCAGAGCTGCCAATCTTGTACTGCGCCATTACACTTGGACCTTGGATTACCGTAAAGAATACGAGCAGAAGAGGGAAATTTCACATCCTTAAAGTTAGTTCTAAGTCTGGTTGTAGGGTGGGTTTTAAGTTAACTGACATTTTCTGATGTTACTTGAATATGACATAAGGATATCTCTGCATTGACTCAAAACTCAATACAAGACCAAGGAGCAGTGCTTTGAAAAGTTTTTTAGTCTTAGCATAACACAAAATATAGCAAAATATAGGCAATCTAATGTATTTCCATACAAATAGCCTTTTTTAGCATTTTAATATGGCTAAATGAAATTATGTTTGAAGAAACCTTCTTCTGATTTATACACATGATCTATGATTCTGTCCAGTGAATAGCATGATTTAAAGTTGTATCATGATTTAAATTTTAAAAATTTCTACCATAAAAATCATAGTTTTAAAAGCTATAAGGATTCTTTGCATCTCCCACAAGTGTTATACTTTCTTTTCTGTTAAAGGCATAGTTTTCCCTGTCCTGTTTTTTTTTGAAACAAATGTAACCGTGCATTTAACATTATTCTCATTGCACTTCAGTCCCAATTTTCTCATAATGTTCTTCAAGTCTTCAGGATTACCAAGGCAGCACCTGTGTTTGCAAAAAAACATAAACCAGAAGCAATGTACTGCTCCTTAGTCTCCAAAATTGGAACCGATGAAATTCCATGTTTTCTACACTTTATTTTGCACTCCAAGCACACAGCTGTACCAATGTGATAGCTGCATCACATTTTCCACATGCTTCTATTTCAACCCAGGCACCGTCTTAAAAATATAAGGAAATTACACAGGCATTCTAATTATCTTAACATCTTTTCTTGTCCAGTAATGACAATATGAAAACAGCTGATTCATAGAATATACACATTTCCAGAACACATACTTAATACATATTCATAGTAAAAGCAATGTGGTGATCAAAAAATACCAGCAACATGATACCATAGGCCATAATGAGTAAGAAAATAGGGGCGTTATTCTTTCTGATTTGTTCCCTTTTTTTGAAAATGTGTTCTTTCATTCTCTTTGAATTCTTATTCAAACCTTTAATTTATGAAAAGGAATTGGCATATTCTCTCCCATTTCTAATAATTCAGTGACAACATTATCATCACCTGGTGTTTTGTTGTTCCTGAGCTCCTGATTGCCTCTCAAATCACTTCAAAAATTTAATTCTTCTACAAATAGCTTATATGTCTGGAAGACAGCTTTTTATTCACTATTAACAATCTCCCTGCAGTGGACACATAAAAGTACTCTTCTTTGCTCTTCTGTAATCCAGTTTTTTATAATGAAAAGGTTTCCTTATTTATTCTTTATCAGACATAGATGTGGTTAATATCCTCTCTTCCATGCATCAATACCCTTATAAAATGTGTTTATTTTACTAATCCTGATATCTTGTTTTATCTTTTTCCCCAAGCCATGAAAGTATTGTCTTTCTCCTTATACTGTTGGCCTCATGACTTTCCCTATGGTGTTATAGTGTTTCTCATCCAGAGTTCAATTCTGACTCTGAAGGCTACAGCCTTGCTATGTGTCAATTTCAGTTACTTTCCTGCAATCGTTATCAAACCATTCTTTTTCGTTTATTTTCAGATTTATTCCCACAGTCTGTTCTAACTCTTTCTTTACCATCTCTCTGCAGGTGTCCCACCTGTTTTTGGTTTTCTCATAAACATCACACAATCCTCTGAGGACTGCAAGCACTTTTAACTACTGACCAATTTTGCTGTCCATATTCTGGATTTCCCTAAAATTCTGTGTTGTGTCTGTGTCTCATCTGCTTCATTTCATTTTGCTCAGTTCATGGTTGTAGCAAATAATTTTCCTACAATACAGACAGCTCACCTGCAGCCAGTTCCCCTTTGCTTTCTACTGTCCTGGTGTTCTGCTGCTTAAGGATACCAATTAAACTCAGACACCAGAGTGAAAAGAGCAGGCGTATTTTACTAGTGATAACAGTGTAATACAGAGAACATGCAGTAAGAAAAAGCAGAATAGTGCACTTAAAGCAGCAAACAGGAAAAAACAGGGTAATGCATTAAATCATTACTACACGAGAGAGAGAATGGAGATCAAGAAAAATACATCACCACTTGCATACGTTACCACCATCCAGACCCGCAGTGGCTGGGCAGCCCCGGTTACAGCGAGGGTTTGGGGGGCCTGTCCCAGCAAGTGGGAAATCCTGCGCGGTGCGTCCACCCATAGGTGAGGCGTCCAAAGTCGCTGCAAATGGGCCCAGCCTTATATCCCAGAGATCGACAGGCCAGAATAGCTGGCACCTTTGTTCTAAGCGGAAGATTTCTGGTTTCATTCTCCTGTTGGATTCCACCCACAGCCTGGCCAGGGCTCAGGGGGGGAAACCAAGGGAGTTTCTAACAAGGCCAGATCCTTGGGTTCTCAGCCTTGAACAAGGCTAAACAAGGGAAGCTGGATACATTCTCTCCTCACTCCTGATTATATTTTGTCTAAGCTGCATCTTTCACTAGGAGTTTACACACTTTGTTAATGATTACACACTAAGCAGCTTGGGCTTGGGGCCTGTTGTTCAGGCTTCAGTACTTCAATGCTTTAGCACTTTTTACATCAGCATGAGTGCATTGTTATAACTTAGTACAATACCTACCAGCACAATGGTTTTCAGTTATAAAATATACAGGATTCATCTATAGGTCACCTCTGGCTTGGGCCGGTTGTCCAAGCATTAGCACTTCACCTGGGTGTCATTTCTATATCTTGAATAAATACTGAATAGTGTGTAATCTGATTGATACCAAACTATTCTGAGGTACTCGCATATGTTTTTGAATGTTCTCATGAGCAAACAACACAACCTTCAGGACCACATCTTTGAACTGGGCAAGTGGCATTTGAGTGCTATTAATTCTGGTTTTAATATTCTCATCTGGGTCCCACGCATTTTCCTTCCCTTCCTTAGGGTATCAATCATCAAGGAAAATACTGACAACTGAAGTAATTTTATCCTTAGCTCTTCAGAGAACCTATTTTCTATTTTATGATCAGTGAGTTTCATCAGAATGAGAAAAGTGTTTTCCTGGTACCTCCCATTAAACCACAGGCAGGAGTGCAGAGAGGACCGTAAACCCAGTTGCTGCTGACAGCATGGTATCACCAGGGAGTGAGGTCCTATTTCATGCTGTGCAATTTCTCCTCCATTCTAAAACAGTGCCAAACTCCCAGCTTCAAGACATTTGTTTCCTAGTCATCTTTGTTATTTCATGACTGTGATAATCAAACAGTTAAGAGTTCCTGGTTTATGTAAAGTCAAAATGCTAGATATTCCCATTCCCCAGTATTATTACCACAGCTCAGGTTATTCAGTGCAAACAATAATGTGGATATCTGAAGCTTTAATTTCTTTCCAATTTCAATTTTTACTGGTGAAGGGATCAACAATGTGCACAGCAGTGATTTTCTTAGACTAATTATTATTTTTCTACGTGTATGACCTGGCTAACTTTGGGCATACCTGCTGCAACAGAAAGAATAGGGAATAGATATTGGTAAGCAAAAGTTTAAGGATTATTTCAAACATAGGCTAGCACACACTTTTGCACAATACTTTGTGCTATTTACCAATGGAAGAACTAATTCACTCTGTAATGTAATATGTGTTAAAATTCTAAACATACACAAGTCAGCAAAATGTAAATAGGAAAACAACTAAGACAGCTGAAAGGAAGGTCAAACAAATTTAAAGCAAATAATAAGGAAACTTGACATTTATTACATCTGTGAAAACAAAATTTAATCAAAACTTCATCACTTGGGAATGTGTTTAAAGTCAGACTTGGTGTAAAGAGTACAAGGTACCTCCATGACTAATTCACATTAACTGAAAGAACTATGCCCACCTAGGAAGCTGAAGCTAGACCTTAGATGGCTTAAAGCTAGTGGAAGTTTCCTTACTGAGTTTATTAAAAAATATGTTTAACACTAACAGAGTGATGATCTAAGCATGTATCCTGCACATTTGCTTAGAGTTGGGGCTTCACTGGAAGCCTCACAAGGAAGGAGAGTTCAGTAGACCATGGCAGAGGTGAGTCAGTGATTTCTGTACCTGGGAGCATGTGATTGTCTTTGACCACCATTGCGTGGTCCTAATGATTCCTCCACAGCTCCCACCAGTACTGCAGAAACATGGGCATATTACTTCACCTGCCTCTTTTTTTTTCCCTGACAGTGGAATGCCATGGGGAGAGAGAGTTTCTGTGGTGTCTTTGAGAACTCTTCTGAGCAGCTCTTTAAGTCTGTAAGGTATGACAGTAAATAAAGCCAATAAAAACATAAAGATCTCCATTTGAAATCTATTCATCAAAGAAAGGCCAAAAGGCAGATACATTTCTGTCACAGGATGATATATTCACTTGCAAAGGGACCAGCCTACTAAACATGTCTTCTCTTGTGTTAAAGCACCGTAGACCAAACCCTGCAAGCCGCACTAATATTCCAAGCTTTCTTTGGCAATCATTGATGCAGCTTGGCTGCGGGATCATCGAAATACCCAAACTGTCTTCAGCTGAGCCTTCAGCCCAGGACAGAGCCGTGCAGCCAGGCGGGGAATGTCTGGGTGAGGCTGGCCAGGCAGGGCCAGGCGGGCTCTGGGGGCCCATCGCCCCGCAGCTCTCTTCTGCGGGGACACCTGGTGGTGGCACCTGGTGACACCCTGGCAGCCGGCAGAGCTGCCGCCGCGGTGGGGTCCAGCACGAGGGACAGCTGCATGGAGGAAAAAGCCAAGCAAAACTTCAAAACAGCACTTAATGACCCTTGGAAGGCCCTTCTTTTCCCAACTAGAACCAGCTTGTGTGACTCAGAAGAAAGAGTGTTTAGAGGAGGGATATAATCTCCCAAAATCAGTTTGAGCACCAGCTGAGCATATATTTTTTGCACAGCAATTTTCTCAATAATTTGCACATCAGGTTTAGCAGATGTGACATCCTGGGAATGCCTTTTGGTTGGGGAATTGTTAATGTGGTTAAACTGTACGGTTATGTTATTCTAGCATGCTTTGAGGGTGATGCTTCAAGTTGAGGATTGAAAAGTTCATGTTTAGCAGATGAAAAATTATGAAATATTATTTTTTTTTTTCCTTTTTCTTTCTCCTAGTGAAATAATCTAAAAATGGGAAACAGATTTTGAGAATTTGTGCTAATATAACTGTTTTAAGGGACGGTATCAAAGAGGTTGATTGCTGGAGCCCCCCTCTCCCAGAGCAGAGGATATCCTGTACCCCACAGTGTCAGAGAGGACTTTACATATTTATCTAATTTTATGCGACTCTGGGGAAGTCACTGGAAGATAAACACAGAAGCATTCCTGGATTTATTTATTTTTAGTAAGGCTTATATTTTGCTGTGTATCACTCATACCTGTGCACAGGTACTAAAGAGTAAACACTTTCCTTAAGGCATCATTAATTACAAATAAAAAAAGATCTAAAAAAAGATTAAAAAAATATTTTCTCTAGAAATGCTGATTCCCGAAAGAGTTTTCTGCAAGATAAAGGAAATGCTTACTTTCCATTAAGTCCCATTAGGTTCTTAACTCATATAAAAGCATACTTGTGAAAATTGGAAAAATATTCTTTCTAATGAAAATTGATAAACACTATGCCAAATGCTCTTCCTCTCTTCTCTACAAACACACAAAAAGCTTTATTACTAGTGATGGGATACACAACTTAATTTTCAAGAATATATTATAAGATCAGAAAGAAAATAAGTTCAGTGTTTTCATGGATGTCTGTAATTAAGCTTCTAATTTTGTGTTTAGTTTTCCAGACATGAGACTTTAGGATTCTAACATTGGAAATGCATTAAACAAAACACGGTCTGTGTCTTTATCATGAATTACAACACCTCAGTCTTAGAAAATTATCATTGTTTGGTTTCCTGCCCATTTCCTGATTTAATAAAAAATGAAATATTCTGATGAATGTTTGTTCATTTTAGGCAACAGGCAGAAAAAGGGGGTTATTCTTACAGTAGCTTGGATAAAATCCAGAATGACAGGTTTCCAGCTCACTGTAACAACAGTCAGAAAGACCAGCTGATTTTTATAACCACTAGTATCTTAATGTTTATTTTCCATAAGGACTCATCTGTAGCTCTTTCAATGATGGAATTATCTCAGTGAACATGTTGTTTTGGTGCCTTTCCTGACAAGTTAAGCCCAAAGGTAACCCAATATAGGAAACTTCAGCCTGAAACACTGCAAGTCAACACAGCCAGCTCAACAGGAGATTGTGGGTTCCCTTGTGTTTAGGTGACATTAAATCCAAGCATACCCCAGGCTATCTGCCAGCAGGTGCAAACCCTTCATTTTGCTCCTCACCTCATTCCTCCTTCCAGCTCTTATCAGTCTTTTTCATTTAGATTGTCACCTCTTTGCTGCAGGGAACCTCCTTCATCCCCTCTTTGCCTATTGCCAGAGCAAAAGATTCCCAATCCCAGGACGGGTCTCTAGGTGCTGCTGTAACACCAATAATAATAAACACTGCTACAACTATTTTTCCAGATATTAAATCAGTATTAGGACTCCCTGGTATCTGTGGCTACTCTGAAAGTGACTGAGGTTCTGACACTGCAGGACTGGTGCCTAACCCATGCCGTATCCCACCAGCGTGACCAGCTCCCCTCACCTGTACTGGGGCAAGAGGAGGGTCTGCCTGATTCAGGACTTAGAGCCCGTGTTTCAGGTCATTAACGCTTTGACCAAACAGAAACATGGCACATATATGCTACTTTTAGACTAGTGTATCAGGAATTTTGCTCAAAATATGGCCTCTCCTTGCACCTATTCCCATTTCTCTGAAACTGGCAGGTTCCCTTGAACTTATTATCTGAGGGTTAAAAAGGATATTTTCATCAGCTTGCTGTGAGTTTGTCTCCTCAGCAGTGTCAGCAAGGGCACTGAGTTGTAACCTTGTAGGACCAGAGTGTGCTACACCAACCAGCCATTAAATCCTAATGAGATGAGGTAGGCCAAATGTCTCCAGTACTGATTCTGCCTTTGCTTATAATATGCATACCTAGCATGTCTTAGCTCTAGTGCACTCTCAACATTATAATTGGGAAATTGTTAATGCAGCTCAGCTCTGCTGCAAGGTATTCCCTCCCATGACTTCATGGTTTAAGCAGGTGAAAATTTCATATAATGTCCCTACCATCTATTTATTTTTTTAATGCTACACATATTCTGGAACAGAAGAAACAAAAGCAACAGATCCAAATACAATGAGAGAGAGATACAGTGTAATCCTAACTAGACAAGAAGAAGTAGATATTCCGTTGCCAGTTATACATTTCCTTCTCTCTAACTTTTACTGGAGTTGTAACATCTCACCTGACTTTGTAGAAGTATTTTGAGACTGATGGGGAAAAAATAGCATATTCATCCATGTATTATCAGTAGTATAGTTATTATTTCTATTGTTAATTACAGTAAAAAACCCAACATTTTGTTTTCTTATCTCAACATGTGCTGAAGATGTCCTCTGGTAGACTTATACGATACGATTAAAATGCAACTTTCTGAGCCCACTCTGCTTTGATGACTGGCCATCTAGCTTATCCAAATGGCATTGTGCAAAATCATATCAAATGGTGTTTTATACTGCTACTCTAAGGAGACTATTGGAAAAAAAACCCACAATACCTCAAAGTAATCGTGGCTGACATATTCACAGTACCAGTCAGTCTGAGTTCTACTCATATAACATGGATGTTCTAGTTCATATAAGTAAAACTAAATCAGATTATTGAGGCTGTCAGTTCAGAGAGAAAATATAATCACTGCCATGCAAGAAGTGGTCAGTGGAAATCAATAACAACTAGAGGTGCTTATTACTTCTTGCTGTTTAGAGCTGACTGCTTCTGAAAGTCTATTGGAGAGACTGTGGAGGCATTCAGATGCTCATGAGAGCAATCAATTTATAGAAATATCTCTGAGGTCAAAATTCACTATAAGAATTTTTATTACTGTGGATGGAGCACAAAACATAAGAAGCCAGTATGCTTTAAAAAAACCCAACAGAAACACTAAACAACGAAGAAAACAAAAACAACAGAAGAAGGAACAAACAAACAAATGAAAAAAAGAAAGAAACCCCAAACACCCAAAAAAACAAGCGACAAGTAGAGAAGCATTTTGCTTTTAAACTACTTTGTCCTTCTCTGAAAAAGTGGCGGTGATACAGCAGCAGAAAACTATTTTTACAATCCACTTTTCAGGGCAATTTTAGGCATTAAAATCCAAAGTGGAAAACTGAGAAGATCTGAAGAAAAATTTGTTGTTAGATTGCAATTTTGGTACTATCATTTCCTTTGCATTATTGGGGATGCTTAGGAGCAAGAAAATTGACCTACTGGAACAATTTAGTATTCATTGTATGTTCATATCTTGTTTATGCAGAGGCCTAGCTCCTTTCTGATGGGAAGCACAAGAATCCTCATGTCAATATTTGCCAAATCATCTGCCCACAATATTTTTCCCAGCTCCTCCACCCTCTCCTACATTTACCTGCTCAGAGATACAGCACAAAATTTACAGCATTGCCAAAGTTTTCAAAGTTTAATGCAACCAAAAACATCCAGCGTCTAGTTCTAGTTTGAATTATTTTTAGTTCTTGTCTTTGCTGATACCTTGTAAGAGTGAGTGCTAGTGATTTAAAAGGCATTAAGCACATTTCTGTAAACGTCTGTCTTGCTTGAATGGTCCCTTGCTCTGGTGTTGAGAGAGGCAGGAGACAAAGTCCTTTGCCCTCTCTGAGCTGATGTCTGACATGGAGGCAACGGGTGATGGGACATTCATAACTTTCTTTGCGCAGCCCAAGCTCTGGCTGCCTTGAAGCTTCGGTTGCCCACTGGTAGGTGAAGTTCCCTGCTTGACGTCAGCCATGCACTATCACCGAAGCACCAATGGGGTACAAAGTGGCAACCTGGTGCCCAGGTGAAGGACAGGGTGGGCTCGTGCTGCCTCTCCCAACACACCCTTGGATTCAGCAAATCTCTGTCTCTCACTCATGGAGGGTAAGTTTGGCTTGGAGCTGGCAGTGCCTGTGTGCTCAGTGTAAACCTGGCTTATCAACATTTACATCTCCCAGCTCAGAAGCTGCTTTGTTTCTCCAACCTATTTAATGAAAACATCTTTTCTGCTTAGAGGTTCATCAGTTCTTGTTGCTTCCTTGGCTTTCAATGAGGTTATAATCCTGCAAGGGTGAAATCCTCATTAGCTGCAAGGAAGTCTTCAAAGAAACCAGTAAAATACTTTTGAGAGAAGGCAGGAGATAAATACAAATGGTGTTAGTTTGGGTTTTAATAACGATTCATTTTTTATTCCCTGTGACTGAAGATGACTCACTGCTGGTTTAATTAACAGAAGAAGATATAGTCATAATATTTATTCTCTCCATGTGTAGTTCTGATTATAAGCAGCTACAGAAGAAAAGGCAACATATCAGACCTGTTCATCCTCATCCATGAGTCTGAAAAGCATACTCATCTAGACTCCACAAGAGGCCTTTCCTCACACTTGTCACTCCAAGGTAGACATCAAGTGCTGGTGTTCACTTAGTTCACTGACACTGGAGAAGCTGCCCAAAAGCTGATAGAAGTCCCTTTCTTCACTGACCCTAAAAGCTTCATTCAGCCCCAAAATTGGCTATTAATTACAATGTTCAGGTAAGGGACAAGCTCAAAAGAGCTGTGCACTGAAGGCAACAAGTACAGCAACAGTAAAAAAACCCTTTAGAACCATTAAGAGAACTCAGGATTGCTGCAGAAAGTTTCCCTCTCCTGCTTGGTGACCAGCAGGACAGCTGTGCTCACAAAGGTGGTTTTGCATTCACGTGTACATTTCTGAAAGCTGCAGTAATCAGCTATCAGCTCTATGGTCACCTAATATTATGGAAGAAGAGACTCATAAAGGTGTTGTCCTGAGGCACATGCCATGCTCAGAGCTGTGTGCATTCATGCAACAGCTGGACTGTCTTTGAACTCTCTCTTTGGCTCTTAAATCTGTTCACAAAACAAGTGTACATCATAACTAGCAGTTCAGCCTTGGCACAAGCATAAAGGTTAATCAGAATGAACAGAGAAGCCATCTGTCCAGTGAGCCAGATAACTTCACCCCCTCACTTGTTCATAGTAGGGGAGCCTGTTTATTTGGATTTGATACTGAATTATTTTCCTGGAATGTTATCAATTAAGTGATAATAGAATTTTGTAGTGTTGTGCATCTAAAGCGGCATTGGGAAGCTGAATTGGTCATTCATGGACTTTTAATCCTTGGTTTTCTTTGTTGATTTAATTTTAAAGAAATGTGAATTTTTTTAGCAGTCTACTAAGAGTCAGTGTGGCAGAGAAAAGGAGCAGGGAAGCAGAATCTTTGCTCTGAATGTTGTGGAAGCACCAAGCAGAGCAAGAGCTGATACCTTAGATCTGCTGAGGCTGCAGTTACTTTGTATTAGTCAAAGGTGGAGACCATGTACTTCTTAGAGGAGGAAAATGCATAAGTAGAAATCTTGTCCCATTTGGGCCATGTCAATGAAGGTGCTCTCTTTTGTTTCCTGTTTGGGTTATTTTAGCAGATTACCTGAGGCTTTGACATTCTGTCTTTTCTCCATTCAGCAACATGTTTCCTGGTCATTAGGAATCATCAAGCTCAGTTACAATCTCAGTTGCATCTGTGCTTCCCAGTGGTTTCCAGCTAATTCTTTCACTCCTATTTGTAAATCCCAGTGCTTTTCCTCCATCAGTAATTTTTGTGGGTATGAGGAATGCAGCAGCTAGAGCAGCTGGGGCTCTGCAGCCCCCGCAGCCTTGAAGGTGGTGCTGCAGCAGTGGAGAGGGTTTGCCTTGGTGCCTGCAGTGCTGAGAGCCTCTACAGAGGCACTGAGCATGGAACAGGATTTTATTGTGTCCCAGTGAGAAAAAGTTTTTTCTCTGAGAGGCAATGAGTGCAAAAACACTCATAACACTCATAACAGCAATCCTATTTCTCGACGTCGCTTTCACGGCAAAAACTGCTTGCTTAATCACTGTCACAGTCAACCCTTGCTACATGATGTACTTTGTATCTTTTATAATTTACCTACTTCTGCAGCTCAAGTATCGGTCCCTATTGACAATAAAGTGATATAGCTAATAGAGTGCAGTACCAGCACTCCAAACTATGGATATTAATTTCTTATATACTAAAAAAAGGCCTCAATCTTAACAGAGCATGGAAAAAGCGACAGTGAAAGAATGCAGAAGACTATTAAAGTTGAGGCTCCATCTCTTCACCTGAAGGAATAGATGGTGCATAGTGTGCAAAGAAAAGAGGAGCTGGAAAGTGAAAAGAGTGAAAGGAGCCATAAACCCCATTTATGCCTTTTATGGAGAAAACATTACAAAAACTGGAGCTTTATTAAGACTTCCCTTAGGCCTATGCTATAGAAAATGTTGGTTTAATGTAACTCATGGATTTTATTGACACAGTATCTTGAAAGGACCACAGCTGATAGAGAGCTGTAATGGTGGGCTTGGCTGATTGCCGTGCATAGAGCAGGACTCCATAGCTGGGTCTACAGAGGCAAGCTCCAGTATCAGTATTTACCTGGTGGTGGGGAAAACTGGGTTCTCCCCCACCCCCTCTCCTGCGGTGGGATTTTACACAAGAGGAGATGACCGAGGCCTCGTGGCTTTTCCTGTTGTGGTGTGAACATCCTTTAGGAAAGGAAGTGGTTGGTTTGTCTAGACAAATCTCATGGGGGTAAGACATCTAAGAGGCCCAGGCTTTAACCCATTGAGAGCGTTAAAAGTTACCCAGTATCAAATTTTAAAGTTTTGTTAGAGAAAAAAATGGAGACTTTTGGCTATTTTTGATTCACTTGACATGGCAAACATTTTTGCATGTTTTGCACTGGTCCATTACTAAGTGGCCATTTACTCATTCAGCAGAGTTTTAGTAATAGTTCCTCGGCTGTCCCCTCTTTTCATTATTAATACAGCAGAAGGCTTTAAACACAGACTCTGTGCATTGAACAGTGTTTCTTGTGCTCTGCATCTTTCCACATCGTGCACCTGTGAGGAGAGTCCTCCACAGCACAGTGCCACTGTGTTGTGTTTTTACCGGTGTTAACCAGGCCTGCAGTATCAATATTTCTATTAACATCTAGTTACTGATAATGGTTGAGAGGATGTCTATTTTTATAACCAAATGAGGGAATTTTCCTGCCTTTTTGAATTCTAGAAATAACTCTGAACACATTAACACAATGTAACAAAAGCTGAGAGAATTCACAAGGTCATTTTAAAAAATAACCCTCTAGACAATTATTCAGCATAGATACTTTTCTTATAAAGAGAATCTCCTAATATTCTATGCTCTGGTTTAGGGTTTCAGTGCTTTTTACAACAAAGCAAGGCTAGTATCACAATACTTACAAGTTATTAAACTGAGAATGAAGTGTGCTTCAGGGAGACTTCCTTTGTCACGAAGAGAACATTTTTATCAGATCCATGACTCCAAAGCAGTGCTGGTTAGCCCTTTTTGTGGGCTTGTACTTCACATCTCTGTATCTACATTTCATGAGCTGGGAGAAAAAGGGCAATTCTCAGCTGCTACCAGTTTTTCTGACACTGACTGCAAAGCAATGAGTCCAGCTGAGAGCTGTCCCTGTGTCCTGCAGGATAAACCTGGTGTTCAGAAGCTTAGGAGATTCTCAGTGTCAAGAATGCATATGAAATTTGCATTGAAATGTGCATGAAAAGGGCTCACTGTGAAATGCTCCTGATGGAAAATTCCTCTTGAATCAGTCACAAAAATCTCTCTTTCCTCAAAGAATCTATGTTTTGACATATCTCAGCTGTGGGTGAGTCAGGGAATCCTAGGCCAAAAAAGGCTTTCTAATTCCCTTTGTAGCCATGTGGATGACTGAAACAGATGAGATGATAGTGCTCTGTATGTGCAGATATTGTATCTTCTCTTGAGTAAATCTAAGTACAAGAAGAATATTTGGCTTGTCACTTGAGCAATGTCTTGAATAGCAGCAAATGGGCTGCTGAGCTGGAAGGAATGTATGGCCAGCAGCCCCTGGAGTGCCACGCAGTGCACTGGGCTGCTGCATGAGATTGATACCTGAAGTTGTTCATGAAGAAAGCTCAGGCAGCAAAGTTAAATCTGGCATATCACCCTTCTCTGGGGTTTGAGATGTTTTCTCAAATTTCCTCAGAAAAGCAGAGATTAGGTCCCCATTGGGCAGAAGCAGGGATGGAATGTGGGGTTCTCTCCCCCAAAAAGCGGTCTCTCAGCTCCTGCACACGGGTGCTGACTCTGGCCCTGAAGCATGGGTGTGCTTTACTCAGTCAGCTGAGCAGTTGATCGGCTGAAATCCAGCAAGTCACTCCCCATGAAAGCCAAATGCCTCTCAGGCAGAGCAGTGTCAGACCAGACACACTGTCCATGGCAGCGAATGCTGTCACCCTGAGGCTGAGGTCTCAGGGGAATGTGGGCACTTCCTTGGGTGAGATACCTTTGCCTGCTGAGCATGGGTTCACCCAGGTGCTCAGTGCAAACTCCTGCAGCCCATTTGGAGGGAGATGAACATCTCTGCTCTGCCCCAGGACCAGATCCACCATGCCTAAGCTCCAGATACCTACGTCCTGCTGTGCATCTCAGTGTGTCTTGCAATCATCTCCTCCTTTGTGGATCATTGCGAGTACTTCTCTAACTTTTACTTTCAGAGCTTTTGCTCTTGCTCTCTCTCTTCCTCTTTATAAGGGTGTTAATTGGGTGTTTTTTCAGAGCCTTTGGGAGAAGATTTTTTAAAAACTTATTCATCTTGGCAGATGTGTGGCTTGACACACCAGACAGGAATAGGAGCATTCACAGGTTTTGAAACAAAATGTGGACTACAGGTAGAGCTTAGTCTGTTTCTGCAGAAGAAAATCCTTCCCAGCACTAAGGAAGTTATTAGCCTTGGATTCCTGCTCATAATCAGACTCTGTAACTACCTCTGGTTTTGCTACACCCATCAATAGCTCATAGACATTTATCTTCAATGTGAAGACGTATTGACTGCAATTTGAAAAAAACAAATGGATTTCTTTATCTATCCAGACAGTGATCTCTTCAGAGAGCATCAGGTGACTGCTTAAGCCCACCTGCTTGAATCTATGCTGCATACTGTTATTTCTTTGAGAGATAGGAGGGCAGCGAGGAAATAGTCCTGGGGATAAAACTTGAAAATAATCTATTTTGCTGTAAATGTTCAATAAGAGGATATACATATGAAAGCCAGGGAATAAGAGCTCATGCCCTTACACGCCTGTAACTCCATTGGCTCCTGGTGTGCATTGATGTAAGTGGGAAGAAAACAAGAAGGCAATTATTCTCTATTTGAATGATGCGATATCTAATCATGAGTAGGACATACTGAAGGCACAGAAAGCCTTGGGGATGTGCTGGTCAGTCACCTGGTAAAATATAATGACTCACATAAAGCTGTACTTGGAATATTTCTCCCATCTAGTCCATTGCATCTACTGAGCATTTACTGTAATACATGTAAGGCCTAATTTACCTCCCTCCCTTCATAGTCTCTTTCACCTCCCTGAAGTGAATCAGTATGTTCAGAAAATGTTTTTTGCTATGCCTCCTGGATCGAATTCAAGACATCTCCTGACACATCTCCTGAACAGATACAGTCTAGCAAACTAGCAAGTAAAGTCAATTTACATAGTGAAACTGTTATAAAGCTGTGAAACTTGTTATGCAGTGGATGATCATCCTTGTACCCAGGGGATGGAGAAAAAATTTTCCCTTTTACCTGAAATCTGAACACTGCAAGTAAGTTTGAATGGAAAGATCACCATAGAAATTCAGCCATAATTTGTAGCTCCTGGGATACAGATGACATCATGCTATTATTTTAGGAATGCTATACTTTGCCGCCTTCCTTTTTAATGATTATATTCTTCTCACAAATCAGGTGTGAAAATAGTTCCCACAGTCCATTAAAGATGAAGCACAGCAAAACAGTGATAGCACTTAACAATATTTGGTTCATTGAGTATTTTTCTGGGAGCTTATTTCTAAGAATGTAATCGTCTTCTGATGTGTCCTTCCACATTCAGCCACAGATAACCCAGCACTTGGGTGTTCAGCTTCTCAGCCACTTTCAAAATTTTGTTCCACATTAACTCCTCATTCCTGCCTTCCTTTTTCAGGGTATGACTTCTGTAATGCTGTTTGGTTTTTGTTTGGGGTTTTTGTGTGTGTGGGTTTTTTTTTTTTTTGTTTTTTTTTTTGTCAGGGGTCCTGCTGGAAAGCAGATTGGGGACTGACATGGGTTTAAATATATAAATATTTTTATTTTAAAAAAACTAGCTCAAGAGCCTGACTTGGTTCCCAGCACACATCCCTCCAGTAGTGGTGCCAGTGCAGATGAAGGACAGTGTGGTGCAGCAGTGGGAATGAAGCACTAGGGTAAGAGATGAGAGCACCCAAGGAAGAGAAGGGCCAAGAACTTCTTAAACTGGCTTTAAGCTGAAGAGGAAAAATCTGGAGTTTGTGCATGGATTGAGAGCAATTCATGTTTGCTCTCAGGCATGCAAGAACCTGGAGCTGGCTATATAATGAATGAAGTACTAAATTCCAGAGGATGTATAACCCACAGTCAAATATTTCTGACATGGAAGAGAGACTAGGAAAGATATTTCAGATTAATTTTAAGCAAGTCTTACTCAGGATGAGGGAATAAGGTGACCTTTTTTTCCCAGGAAGATTTCCAGAGCTTCTAGTGAGGAATAGTTTCTTTCTGTCCAAGAAAAACAGTATTTTATATAGATATTCTTAGAATTACTTTATTTTAATGGTGATAGTTGTCTATGAGGTCATACTACATGCTAATGAAAAGTATAACCTTTCATCCAGCAATGTGGATTTACTGTGTCATTTTATCTTTCTAGGAAATAGGGATGAATCATATGTGACATGAAACTGCCAAGCAACTCTTTGTCTGCCTAGGAGTTCCACAGAACTCCTTTGTGTGCTCCCTGAACAACAAATCCTAATGAGATTTTTGACAGTTGGCACCCACTTCCAACAAAAATCTTGTTGTTTTTGTTTTCAAAGTCCAAAATTCAAAACATGGCAAAAATTAACTTGAGGGGTGATATCTTTGTTCTGTTATTTTCCTGATCGCTGAAAAAAAGAAAGAAAAAAAAAATCTATGTTTAAGTCCAGAAAAAGCTTGCTTTTTAAAATAAATTTAATCTGCTTATGAAGTAGAATTAACTCTCAAATTCTCCATGAATTCCAATCTGAAATGGATTCATTTTATTTTAGAGAGAGGATGTTCCTTTAAGCTTCCTTTTCCTAAAAAAATCCAACACTACCGCATTGTTTAGGGCAATGTTGCTGGAGATTGACAGCTGACTTTACATAGGAGAATTAATTTTTTATAAGCCTGTCAGTCATGTTATTACTGGAGCAAGGCAGTAGGTATCATCCTGCCTTTATCATGTTTGCAGCTTGCTTTCATTAGCTCTCTGTTTTCTTTATCCTGGGGATCATCCTCCTTTTAAAGGGGCAATTTATTCTTTTTACCAGATGATAGTCTGGTATATATGTGGCCTATTTAAGGACAAGGTCTAATTAAAGAAGAAAAAGGAATCAAGTGGGTTCAAAAATAAGAGGGCTACAGTAAATACAAGTTAAAAGAGCTAGGAAGGAAAACTTTGAATTACATGGGAGAAGAAGTTGTCTGATCATTCCAGTGGAGGCACTTTCCTACACTTAATCATACAGGGCAAAGTGGAAACGAGAATGGACATTTAAGTTAACTTATAGGTCACAACTCAAATTCGTGGTGCCTTGAGCGGATGGATATATGCTGTGGTACACACCAGGCATTTAATGGGGCACATGGCAGAGATTTACAGGGAACCCAACATTTGGCCAGACATGGATCACTTGAATGGGCAAAGGGAAGAAAGCAGAGCATAGTAGACCTCAGGCTGGGACCACGCTGTGCCTCTTTCTTCTTCTATGCACATAGTCCAGGGCTGAAAACTAGCAGGTTGATACATGGCCCTGCTAGCAAAAATCAATATTAGACACTGGAAACCGCAATAAGCCGTGAATTGCTGAGTGACCTACAAAAGGTTAAAGGAGACTTTCACATCTCAGTCTTCTTCACCTCAAACAGGCTTCAGAGAAGGTTGAAAATTTACAGAACTCTTCTTATTTGGTTAATGGGAAATGGGCTTAGTGGCTTCCTGGTCTACTCCCTTCCTTCCTCTGCCTCTTCCAGCCTGTCTCAGGCTGGTAGTTAAAAGCCCTGTGAACACACAGAGGTTGGGTCAGGCTATGGATATCAGAAAAAAAATAAGTAGGATGGGAGAAGAGGCTAGTTCAAAGGTAAGAGGACTATTCTGGCAGCTGTATATGTTGCGCTGAAGACTATGGGAGTGACCACACAGCCACAGGCATCTCCAATAGCCCAGCCGAAACAATACACTGTAAAACAGGCAAACCAGGACTTCCTGTACTATCTCCTCATGGAGTAAAAGAACCCCATAAAAAGTGTTTGTGTCCTAGGTGCAGGTTACTGGAAAAGTGATTAGTCAAACTTTTCAACTTCGGTGTGAGTATATTTAAGAATTCTGCAAGCTGGGGAAAATTTCCGATGTAACTGGGCAAAATGCCAGATTGTTATAAAACTTTAGGTGGATGAGTTTCTCAGTGTTTTTTCTGCTATTTAAAAGAAGGAAAAAAACCTTTCTTTTTTATATGTGTGATGCTGGGAGGATAAAACGAGCGTTTATTCTACGGTCCACTCCAAGCAGCTTACAAAATGAATAATCAATAAAAAGAATAATATCTTTTTAAGGTAATGTATAAATAAATGTAGCTTTTGGGATTCATTTATCTGGTAAAGCATGCAAGTTACTTCAATCATCAGCTAGACTTGAGAAGATCAAAATAAATCCCAAATGCGGATTCTAGGCTTTGCTGCATATCAAGTAAAGAAGTGTTTTTGACACCTGGTTTCAAGTCTGCTGTTTCTGTGGGCTGAACTTATATCTCTGATGTCAACTTTCTCCTATCACAGGTTGTCACATAAGTGAGTGAAGGACCTGTGCTGAAAACTGGGTGTCTCATCTCACACTCTTTGTGTAGAGTAATGCGTCAGGCTTTTCATTTTTTGATACACAGTAATAGTAGTTGCTTTCTGGGTTGGCTTTTCCCACCCCTGACATGACTGAGTCAGTATCCTGGGACCAAAAGCTCAGCCGTAACCTGCAGGAATGAGGCATTCTGAGTCAATTCTTCAGGCTTTGCAGGGCCAGGCTCCATGAACAGTGCTGGGGAGGAAGCAGCAGACAACATGTTACTGGCACATAGTTCATAAAATGAAGGAAGTAACATGTTTTCCCATCTCTCCCATGCTGCAAAAATACGAATCTTTTGTCCTGACAAATGAATGTATAATAAGTCTGTTATCTGTGCTTTGCACAATTTGATGTAGATAGCTAAACATATAAGGTTATTTGCTTATTTTTCCCCAAGGTTCAATGGATGTTACACAGTCAAAGAAAAATATACTTTCAGGTGTCAACTAATATAATTGCCAAGAATTTGCATTTAAAAAAAAAGACTAGAGCAAAAATACTCAGTAGAGGAAGTGAAGAGAAAAATCTATGCATGTCAAAGGCATTGCTGAAGGGGAAATACAGGGGACTTGGTAAAATGCAAGATGGCCTGTGCAAATATTGACACTGGAAACATCAATGCTTTTGTGACGGGAATATCAGACACTGGAAGAAAATAGGCTTACTCATCACAATATGGGCAGCAAGCTGGTGAGAGAAGTCAACAATCTGTGTGGACATCTGCCTACAAGGTACCTCTGAAAATGCCACCGTATAGATGTCCTTTGAGAGACAGAAGCCTGCAGTAAGCACTATTGAGAAGATGACCTTGAAGGAGCCCAGATCTCTTCAAGGTTCAGTGAGGTGCAGACACCTGATTTTAAAATTCACTCTTTTGCTTTTGAAACTTGACAGAGTTTATGATTTTTTGCTATTGAGCCCAATTTCTATCCACCTGGAAACCAGTAAGTTCTTCATCTTGTCACCTGGATATAAACTAGAGTTTATGCAGCTACAGTAGCCAGGAAAAAGAGTTTACTTTAGTGGAATGGTTCTTTCTGCTCTGAATCAGGGTATGCTTCATGACATATTTTACAGTTTAAAGGTAAATATTCAGTATGGGCACTTGGACCATTGTTCTTTTTTTTTTTTTTTTTAAGTGGTTCACTTTTCCATGGTTGCAACTTACTTTCTTTCACTCAAATAGTTATCTTTGTGGCATGAAAATTTTTATTTCCCCTCTCCTAAAAAGGGACTCTTCTGTGGCATATTTATTGCAACACCCTGTTGGTTTCCAGCATTTACACTTCCGCTGTGTCTTTACTTTAAGGGAGATCTTGGGAACAAAAAGGAACTGGTGTTAGGTTCCTACTGTGCATCACTGTACTTGGAGTAGTGCAGATTTTTCCCAAATATAACCAGTGCTCACAGGGCTAAAGTACTTAAGAGTGCTGAGTCAGAGACTGGGCCATTGGAGACTTTATTTCAGGATATGTGCTGGAATAGTTTGAAGCAGTTTTTACTAGAGATCTCAAGGCAGAGTGTTTGTGCTTCTGCTGCTGCTTTCATTTATTAGGAAGAAATAGACATTGAGAGAGAGAATCTAAAGAAAAAGTTTACAGATGCAAAAATATTAATTTCAAGTTGTGAAACTATTCTGTACATAAGAATTATAAGCAGTGCTCAAGACATGGTTGGTTTCTAAGAGAGTGCTAAGTTCTATAGTCCAGTGCAGAGACGATGAAGACAGAGTCAGAAACTATTGTGTGAAAAAAAAAATGTGTAAAAAAGAACTAATTCCCATCTTTCCAGTTTAAAGCAGCTGTTCATCTTCCTTTTAAATATTTTCAGCTTTTTCTAAGGTCTATGATGATATTGTATTCAGAGACATGCTTATTCTTCTTCTAAATATCAGGATGTTTATTCTAATAGGTTTGGAGCTGGAAATTGTGATGGCATAAAATGATTCCTTGCGGAAAAGCATAAATAGTGTGTAGCTGAACTAACACCAGCAGCAACCACTTCAGTAAATACATCACAGGCGTACACACATACATGCTTATACAAATTATTTATTCGACCAAATAAAAATACTTGGGTTGTATTCATGTTGAGGAACACCATGGCAATAGCAGGTTTCACTGGGACAGTCTGCTTATCTTACACAGCTATAAAAATAAAGCTGAGAGGATATGTGTGGGCACAGGCACCAACTTGCCTTGGCAAGGCATGGCAGGCTTCCATCTACCTGTTTTCCTTCCAGAAAAGTTTTAAAAAAGCTAAGTCATAGGTTTCTATAGCTGTGTTAAGAATGTAAAATTATCCCATATCAATTGCTCATAAAAAGAATAGAGATAAATGTAGCAGTTTCAAGCACTTCAGACTGTGGGCAGATGGGGAGGGTCTGCCCTGGTGCTAGGGACCTTGTGCCTTTGCCAGCCAGCCTTCTCCAGAAAGAAAGCTTGCACGAGGTTTTCAGCAGTTTTCATTAAACCTTCTGATCAGCTGTAGCTGGTGGTGTTGTCAGTGCCAGAGAACTGACATTTGAAATTTCTGCAAACAGCCATAACTCAACCAGAGGAGACCTGCTGGCATCTTCTTCCCAACAACAGGTGTTAAGGCCCTGCTTGTGCAATATGGTACAACTCAGACAACACTATGATACCTTGGACTGCTTGGGGCACAACTCTCTCTGTCCTAGAGCTCAGAGGCTTTAAAAGCATCCCTGCTTGACTTGGCTTTTACTGTGTTTGGTTGGAACTTTTTAAAAAATCTACAAAGAGCAGTCTGAGTGAAAATTATCTTTCCCTGATAGAGTTCATGGTTCTAAGATGAAGGAATGAATCAGAGCAGATGATAACCACTAGCAATGTGCTTGAAAAATGTAGCAGCCTCCAAAATGGGAAGAAAGGTGCCCATAGAGAAGAATCCCAAGGGAAAAAAACAGTTCAGGAGAGATGAAAATTCCTATATGAAGCATTATCAAGGACACAACACCATCCTGTAGTTCTGTGGAATAAAAATAGGAAAATGCCATAGTAGCTAAAGTAGCTAATCAGGTTGGATGAGGCATGCCTGAAGAACTAGAAAATCAGAAAGAAATAGAAAGTTAAAACAGTGCTAATAACTACAGATACCTATATGTTGATTGCCACAAGCAGAGGGGTAAAATTAATTCCAAAGAGAAAGGAGCAAAAATTGCAACTAAAACCAATGCTGGATAAATGCATAAGTTATGTAATACACTACACTTTCACCTATGTATCTCTTATGAGAAAGGGAGAGAAAATAATCATCAGGAAGAAGATTAAACTATTTAGGACCAATATGGTGTAGCTTTCACCAAAATATTAATAAGGATTGTTGTTTAAAGAGATAATGAATATTGAGGAAATCCACATCAGGAAAGGGAAAGAGTAGATCAAAGACTGTTTAGGTGAGTGGGATATATTCAGACTGAAAGCACAAGATGAACATACCCTTGATTTCTTATTGAATTGATCAAACTGTATGTGCTTCAATGATTATTTTTTTTTTAAATGCATTTACAAAAAATAGTGAAGTCCCAGAAGACTGGAGAAGGACAAATATTATAAAGAGAAAGATTTTCTACAAGTGGAAGAAACTATGATCTAGAGAATTACAGTTTAGACAGCTTAGTTTTGTCACCCAGAAAGACTCCAGAAGAAATTGCATTCAAAGTACAGTAGAAATAATTTGAAATTTAGAAAACATAAACCTAAAAATTAAGAAAATCAAATTTGGTATAGAAATGAGACATCTAAATGAGGATGTAATTGAACAACATGAAAAGAGTTTGAGGTGGTTTTCTAGGCAGTCTGTGGGGGTAGAACAAGACAAAAATTCAGTTTAAATAGAAGCAGAGAAGAGACATTTTAGATTTTAGGACAAACTTGCAAATCATAAGTATGTCTAAGTAGTATCATTTGCAGAATAGGCTGCAGAATCTGCAGTTGCCAGCTCCCTGAGGAAGACAACCAGCTGCTTTTTCCTATGTAAAGTTTAATTTCACACCTCCAGTGAACTTTGCTGTATGAGCAAGCCCCCACAGACTGCCAGTTCAAGGCCAGCTTCAGTGGGTTGCCTCTGCCTCTGGTCACTCAACACTGAAATGGGAATAGATGTTTCATAGACAATATCTCTTAGATTTGAGTTGACAAGACTGAGATTTGTACAAACACCCATTTGGAATTGTCTGGACAAAGGTGAGCCTGCAAGGGTTACTGAATCTGCTCAGAGAAATAGCCCTTGCCTATCCTACATCAGAAGGGTCCTATGACCTGATACCCATACAGCACTGCTCTGCAAGTCTTGAACTAAGGGAAAGTACCAGGGACGGGTTTTGCACAACAGAGCATCTCTTTTTTTGGTCCTGAAACATTGCTGTCAAAATTACAAGAAGTGTTTCAGGGTTCATCTACACAGCTAGAAATGAGACTGATCCCAAGGTTAGGCAAATCAATAGATCATTTAAAAAACATTAAAGAGTTACAGTTTCTGTTAGGTAAATATTCCTAGCATGTACAGAATATACAGGGTAATGGGTTTACTTTGACCCAGATAGAAGAGATAACAGAGATGCAAGCACAAAATAATAGCTAAGCCTTGCCTGCAGATTTACATTTAATTAAATGGTAGAGCTCCTCCAAGGGATGCTGAAGCTGTGCAAGAGATGAGCAGCAGCATGATGCAGATATAGTGATCAGGCCTGTACCAGCCTTGGCTGTCTGGAGAATGTATCATTTTTGCATGTAAACACAGGCTTCATTGGAGCACCAGGCAGACTTGCATCTGCAAGATAGCCACATAAATGAGGGGATTAGGAGGAAAGGGGTATCTCCCAAAACAGCATGTACGACTGGGGGGACCGAGTCTTTGCCTCCTCAGAAAACTACATCTTAAAATCTCTTTTATTAAAAAAGGACCTCTCAATTCCCCCTTAAAACTAATAGGGACTTTTTGCTCTCTTTTTTTTTTTTTTTTTTTTTTTTTTCCGGGCAGCTGTTCCAAAATCTCACTGTTCTCATGATCCATACCACTGTTGAATTTCTATCCTAAACTGGCCACTATTTGTTGATTCTATTTGTTCATGTGCCAACATTGTCGTTGAATTACCATGGCCAGGGAGGATCCACATCGCATCTCAGGCTTTGTTTTGCTCTTTGCTTGAAGAAGGCAAGCTATGCATGGTATAATGATCCCCAGGTTAATGATTGAAGGAGCTGGCTTGACAAAATAGGACTGATGCAACCATGTCACTGAATTGAAAAACTCTGCTAAGTAGTAAAGTGATGATAGTACTTCTGGGGTCATTCAGTTCTTCCTGGAGGATATTATGAGGTAAATAACAAACTAAGACTGAATTTGGGCTGTGGTTATTCTGGGCTTCCCTGTGAAAATGAGACAAGGAGAGCCAGCAGCGGTCCCTCTACTGTGACTGAAATCCACTAGAGGAATTTGTTGGCAGGAATTTGATCCAATATGCACATCCAGAGCAGTAGCTCTATAGTTCTTGGGGAAGCTAGAGCATGGCTCCCTGTCAGTAACTGGCCATCATTATTGACAAAGACAAATTAGGACAGAGAAAAAAATACATTTCCACCCTGCCTCTAACTTTGCTTCATATTCCCTTGTGTACAGGTAACACAGAGGAAATGCTATGTACCCATGACCCTTGACCTTATCCTGTGGATAGGGTTTTTCTGTCTCACACTATCTGCATAGCTACAAGATCTAGGTAGAATCAGTCCTGTATGACATGATATTCCATGAAATAAGGTCAGTCTGTCAATTAAATTTCACTGATAACTCTGATGAAATTCAAATGTTCTCCTCAACTCTACCTCTTCCCAGCAGCATTTTTTACATTTATATTTGGCTGCTAAAAGTGCATTCCTAAATCTAGATCTAGATATCCAAATAAATACAGGTTCAGCCACAGAGCTCTCACTTCTTCGGAGAGGGTTGCAGGCAGTTGATGTCTGAGAAAACCAGGCCACTTTTACTTGGCAGTGAACCCTGCACAGAGCAGCCTGATTTCTCTGAACACATTGCCCTATAGATATAAGACCATTGCTAATGCAGTGAAAATATTATTCAAAAGACACAGGATAAATGTTACAGACCCTGAATTTTTAAAACCTCTCTCCAAACTAAAACTTAACTTTTAACTTAAAAAGTGAGTCTGTGTATTTGGACTTACAGTACCTAACAATATTTATCTTATATACTGTTTAAAGGGAGAGTACTTCTGTGTTTTTATTTTTCCTGTAGAGCTTAGGGGAAGAATAACACTGTATATACACAGAGAGAAAAAACACAGCAAGCTTTACAGGGAATAAAAACCAGCAAGCTTTGCAGAGCCATCACATTTTTTCTGTTCTATGGATTCAGCTATTTGTTTCTGGTGATGTCTTTATCTAGGTGACAGAAGACACAAATGGCAAACAGCAGCAAACAGTGTAGAGACTAACAGCTGTCTGCATGAAATATTACAAAGTTTGTGCAACCAGCTTTGGGTCATTTCTCAATTATTCAAGAACTGTCACACACTGAACCTGCATGACTCCGGCAACTGGCAGGATGCATTCAGATCATCTCCAGTGGCTGAGGACCAGGACAGCAAGTCACCCAGGTCCTGGATGACAAGTTAGGAAGCTCAAATTCCGTTTCTTTACTGCTTGCTCTTACCCTTTCTGTGTGCTTCCAGTTCCTTGTGAATGAGAGGGGAATACAACAATTCTTAATTAATTGGTGCACTAAAATGAGTTAAAATTACAAAGCCATACTCTTACATGTTGTGAGAAAGAACAAAATACATCTTTTTTTTTTTTACTTTATTTACCATTTTTTGTGAAATAATACATGTCCATTGTTACAGAACTTGGTCCACCAGGAAATACATCTTTAAGTGGAGGTTGAAGTAATTTGTTTTTAATGTAAGCATTTGGAAAGCTTAAAGGAAGATGAGAGAACAGATAATCATAACCATAACATCTAATAATTCCTCCAAGACAAAAGATCAGCAAAACAATTCCTGTGAAATGCAGCTGAAGAATGAGTTGCCACAGTTAATATTACAAGGAAGTACTTAGATACTTGGATAATTACTTGATGAGTCAATGTAAGAACCTACCTGTATTTCAGTCATATGCTTGCCTTGCTTGGATGCAAATACAGTCTGAGCTGGAGTCTAGCCCACAGGGTTGGCTGTTGGCCAAGCACTGGATCCCAATGAGAAGCAAAAGTTAAAATCATTCCATCCTTTAACAAATAAAGATGTTCAGGCAAAAAATCTGTAAGGTAACTAAGTCAAGCTTCCTCCTGCCAGGAACTATATGTTTTGTAGGCAATGGGCTGCTAAAGTGCATAATCTTGTGCCCTGCGTGCTTTAGTCATTCTCAGACTCTCAGAGCACTGTAGACACAACCAACAGTGGCTTAATGCTGCACTCAGTCTGAGTCTCAATGTTTAACATAGATTACCTTCCTATGTACAGATTATTTCTAGAGACTTTTACACTGGTGTCACCATAGTTAACAGTTCAAGTGGATTTAATATTTACAGATTCTGCTCCTTTAAGCCAGTTGCAGTCTGAAATGCAAATAAACTGTTTGAATATCTTGTGTGGTGGTCAAGGACTGTGGTCCAAGAACAGCAGTATTATCAGGCTTTGTTCCAGGGATATTCAGCGTCACCAAGTAGATGGTGACATTACATTTCTAATGTCCAACTAGTGCTAGCAGCGAACAGTGAGACCCACACAAATGTTTCAAAAAAGCAAAACAGAATTACTTGTTTCTAAAGAAGCATGGCGGTGGAGGGAGGTGATTCTGCCCCTCTACTCTGCTCTGGTGAGACCCCACCTGGAGATCTGTGTCCAGCTCTGGAGTCCTCAGCATAGGTAGGACATGCACCTCTTGGAGCGGGTCCAGAGGAGGGTTACAAAAATGATCAGAGGGCTTGAGCACCTCTCCTATGAGGAAAGGCTGAGAGAGTGGGGATTGTTTAGCCTGGAGAAGAGAATGCTCCACAGAGACCTTGTTGTGGCTTTTCAGTACTTAAAGGGGGTTTACAAGAAGGATGGAGATAAACTTTTTAGTAGGGCCTGTTGTGATAAGACAAGAGGTAATGGTTTTAAACTGGAAGAGGGTAGCTTTAAATTGGCCATAAGGAAGATATTTTATTACAATGAGGGTGGTGAAACACTGAAACAATTTGCCCAGAGAAGTTTTGGGTGCCCCATCCCTGGAAATGTTCAAGGTCAGGTTGGATGGGGCTTTGACCAACTTAATCTAGTTGAAAAGGTCCCTGATCATGGCAGTTGGGTTGGACTGGATGACATTTAAAGGTCTCTTCCAACCCAAAGCATTCTATGATAACTGGGCCTAGAAAGGGGGGCATAGAAGTGAAATCGTTTTTCATCTGAAAAGTAGACCAGGTTAATCATAAATCACTGCTCAGTGTGATCTTCCTCATCCACAAAAGCTTCTCATCAACAGGATTTAACTCAAAATGTAGAGGTTCGGTCTCTAGCAGGATCAGAATTATTTCTCTAGACTATTTGGGGTGTGATGAGCAGATGTCTTCCCTGTATTTTTGTGTATCTAATAACATAAGAGCACATCCCAAGTAGCAAACTCCAGTGAGGATGGAAAGGCACTTCTATAATGTACTTTATTGACACTGAGGCTTTCTGAAAGGATGAAGAAACTGAGGCCAGACCTCTCACTGTCCTGAAACAGAATAATAAAAATATTAACCTCTTTTGAGACTTGTAGCACTGTATCAAGCATTAGAAACCAAGAGAGTTTTTTGGTGATGTACTGGTCCCAGCATTGGTCAGGACAGGACTAACACTGTGGGTTTATACTACATGCAAACCATGGGTTCTCAAAGAACTTTTTGTCTCCGGGGCCTGTGTACAGAAGCTCACTGCATCTTAACCTTCACCCTCTTTCCTTCTCCATCCCCTGTTTTCATGAAAAACAAACTTTACTGAATAGGTGGGAGCCATGGTACATCCCAGGCAGCCTCCAGCCAGAACAGTCAGGGATGCTGGGCCATACAGCTGCTTCACTGGCTGTGTGGGCACAGTTTAAATATGTCGCTATGGGTTAATAAAGCAGATCTTTCTCAGAGTCCTTGACCTTGTTTTTTTAAATAGCATAGTATAGGTCTGGCTCAGTAAAATTACTTTCCTTTGATAGCAAACTGAAGTTTCTTTCCTGTCTTCTGCTGAAATCACTAATGTGATAAAAACTTGTTCATCTGAGTATCATGCACACAGTGGAACAGCTCTGAATTTCTCATTTCCTTTCTGCTCCTGCTATAATTAAAATAAAGCATTTGATCTCGTTTTAGACAACATTTTGTTTTATGCCATGGTTTGACTGCATTCTTGAAAACATTTTATCCCACTGTTGTAGACATGAAAAAACTGTCTAGGACAATCTTTTGAGTTAACAGTATAACTATGTTTGCAGCAGAAAGTGACTTTTCTACAGCTGAAATGGCATGAAAAATACATGTGTAGAGAAAAAAACATGCTGTCAGTCATCTGCTAAGCAGAGAAAAGACCACAGACCTGTGGGAATGGATAATACTACACACAGAATTAAAAACTATGTTTTGAGGTGGGGATGTTATGTTTTCTCTATGCATTCTCAGGTGCTGACTGATAACTACTAAACTTAAGTACATAAATATCATAGACACAGGGAAGAGAGTCTAAAACGTTCCTGTGAGGTTGCCAGCTCTGTATTTCCACCCAACCATCACACTCATGATTGCTCCCCTGAACATAAGTGAATCCCTTCTTACAGACCTTTCCAGGCAACTGCGGTACCTCACTGGGTGTTGACTAACTGTGATGTCCAGAAGCTCTGCTAAAGCGTGGTCCACCTGGCCAGCAGCAGCTCCCATTGATACAGCTAGTAAATACCAGGATCTGTCACCGGTTTTGTCCAAATATTCATTTCTTCATGAAAGATTTCCTTTTTAATGCATTTATACCATAATGAAAAAGAATTGCATTATGTTATTCGCATCCTCTATGTACCATCCAGGCCTGTACTTCAACAGATCTGCTATACCATTAGCAGGTTTAACTGCATCTAAGGAGATTTCATAGATCTTCCTGATCACTGCTTGAACCCTAGCCTTGTCATGGCTTTTTTGTTAGATGACAGAATTGCTCCAGCTTTGCATTTTCCTTAAGGTCAAAAGATTGTTTTGCTTTTCAGAGTGCTTTTTCCAGGGAACCTGACACACTCTGCTCATGAATCTTTTGTTCTCTATCTATGAGAGAATATCAACAGCCAAAACAAACCCAGACAGCTTAGCTCATAAGAAGAACCTTTCCTAAATAACTGGTGGGACTGTTGATGTAGTTCATGCTGCTGGTGTAAAATGCTCATGCGGTCCAGTTCTCTCACTCTTGACTTAATATGAACTGGTGGTTCTTTATAGGTTCCAGTTAATGGAGAAGACTCCTAGTAGCTGCCAAACATAACAGCTGTGTTGATATCATTGCTGTAAACTGTTTGATGTGATATTTCAGGTCTTGTGTGGGAAGAGTCATGGAGGGAGAATAATCACAAGGAGATGCCCCGAGGGGGGTCAGAGCTTCAGAAATAAGGAGTCATCATAACATTACTACAATTTCTTTCTGTCCTTGCTTGCTTTCCCATGCAGAAGGAGTGATTTCAGCACTCGTGGCTCCCAGGACAGCTGTATTTTCAGCACTTTGCCCCAACACTGGATTCTTCATTCTCAAGGGTGACGCCCCACTTATTGCCACACAACTGGTTTAAATGATGAGTCTCTTCTAATACTGATCCACTCTCTGAGAACCTAAATGTTGCCGTGAGAAGATCACTGATAATACTGCTACACCTGACAGACAAAACTCAAGTTAAGTATATAACCCATGTTCTGGACTCCAACTGTCCCAGCCAACTGTGTCATCTCACTGTTTTAATTAACTAATTTTTATTTTATTTTGAAACTATTAAGGCTTTTCAACCTATCATTGACCCACCATTTCCCAGCAGTTAATAGCTGCATTTATGCAGTGGGAAGCAATCTTTTAATCCCTAGTCTGTCATTTCAAGAACAAATTGAAATTATCATTGATAAGCTCCATTTTAGCTTGATGAAACATTTGGGAAGCTGGGCAGATATGCATTTCTCCCATAATTATGCAAAAAAGCCTGAAGTTGCTTAATAAATTCTGCTTTTGCTTTTGCTCAGTTTGCTGCAGCATCCAAACAAGCTGAGGTTAAAGAATCATTTTTTCTGACTTTTAAAATGTGTTGCACTATAAAAAGGCTTGATTTCCAAAAGCGCTGGAATTCAGAACTTTCAAGAAATTGAGTATTTTTCAAATGTCCTGCTTTTTCTTACTCAAAAGCCTTCCCAGATTTTCCTTGAATTGGTTAGAACTTCAGTTGTGGTATTTTCCTCAAGTTTCCTGTACATCTGTAATGTTTGCCTTCTGGGATACAATCCATTTATTATAACAGTCTTAACGTCTGAAGTTGCTCCTTTGGCAGTTCTTGGCCTGTAGGGCCTGTTTGTCTGCACTGGTGCTTGCTCACAACACTGCTTGCAAATCCAAGCAAACAGCTTTGATCCTGCACTCCGACAAACCCTTGTAAATGGGTTCAAGAGCAGTACCACAGGTCCTGCTCACACACATGGGAGCTTGCTCTCTTCCGCAGTCTATTACACAACATCCTCTTCTCCAGAAGGCAAGAGGCACAGTACTCAATCCAACTGGACAATCTTTCCAGAAGTTTGTTGGTAACACATGTGCAATGGGTCAACACCACTTCCTCTACACACAAAGAGCATATGGTAAGGACAGTGTGTCAGTGTCTCAAAAGGGTGAAACAGTGATATGGACTAGTGAAAATATTCTGCAAGTTCAAAGGTCTAGAGCTTTCTGTTTCTTACTTTTTTTCTTTTGAAGAGAAAGCTGAGCATGGACTTCTGTGACCTCTATCTTGGATCACTTGGTGAAATTCTCCTCGATTTGGCACAGCTTTCCCTGCTCTTGGGTTATGGAAATGGAGCATGGATCTGGAAGGTAAGCGCTGCCCAGAGGAGAGCCAGCCAAGGGTTTTTTGGCAGGTACAGGTACACCAACAGCTTTCCATCTGAACTCTGCAGCTCTCCTGCTCACACTTATTTTCAGAGGTTGCCTGAAGGTTTACTTCTGCCTCATTTAATCTCATTTAATACTGAAAATAATTTATCTCTATTTCATATAATTCACAGTCTCTATAACCTGACAGTGGTAATAGAGATTCAACTGGCTAATCTTGGTATAATATTCCCAGTTTAGGTTTTATTTTACTTGTATCATCTCAAATCTTTTTAAGGAACCTGATGGGAATTCCCACTGAAATGCCCTTATGAAGGATAAAATGCCATTTTTGAACAATAAACTTCACTTTTTTTTCAACTTTCAAACATCCTACATAACTCAGTATTAACTATTTAGACATACGATATGTGATACTGAAATAAGCATAGAATAAAAGTTAAAAAAAAGTATGCAGTAAAGTTAAAGCTTGACATATCAGAAAATATTTTTATATTTGCAGATTGAAAGGTAAAAAATAAAAACAAAATTCTGAAGTTTCCTCTGAGAAAATGCATTAAAATATTAGCATCTTCACTCTTAACCTTGCTGAATAATGTCAGTATCCTCTGGGTCAGCTTTGCAGTAGTGGCTCCCGCTCCCTCTCCTCGTCTTCCTTTGCCAACTGTTTCCCTCCCGCTCTTGGGTTCCTTAACAGAACAGGTATTTCTCTTATCTCTGCTAGCCGTTCCCCACATCTAACTACACAATTCCCGCTCATAACTCCCCTGATCGCTGGCTCCTTGTAGCGTGTGTGCTCTCCAAGTAATAATTCTTGCTGACCTTAATGAACCACGTTGTTGTTTTGGCTTCTTTGGGTGCTCTCCAGGTGATACGACTCATAAATATGCTCCTGCAAAACAACAGATCTTGTACCAAAGCTCTTTTCTGTACTCTTCTTCCTATGCTCTGTATTGCTATAATATCCGATCAGTCTGTAAAATGTCATTCCCTACTATTTCAATAGTGGCCATAAAGTTTATTCATCTTTATAAACCAGAAGGAAACAATTTTTTTGCACCTGCTCTGTTGATATTAACAATTTATTTCTTTTTCTTTTGCACAGTGCTTCAATTTAATATATTAATATTTTCCTCTTACTCATTCCTTACACTGTTGGGACATCATCAAACAGCACACTGAACATCCTCTGCGTTTAACTCAGTTTGCTGGAAGCATTTTTCAGGTGACCTATAAAACTAAAGTAGAAAAGTAATGCCAGATCTAGTCAGTGTAGGAAAGAACTGCCTAAGGATGCATCGCCATTTGCTACCAAATGGGAATTAATTCAGTATTCAACATTACGGTGACTGGTTTTGTTTACCAAGACTCTGGAGTGCCTGGGAGCTCTTGCCAGAGCAGGGCATTGCTGTGGGAGGCACTGTACAAGTGAAGGGCAAATTAAAAACCAACACCCCAAAAGCCAAGTCACACAATAAACCACTTGCTATCTGCATAGATGTAATTGCTGGAGTAACAAAACTCACTGTTTTGTCTGATTTTGTCAAAATAAAAGTCAAGCCAATACAGAAGTGCCACACCAAGGAGGCATAGTGTCTCATAGTACTGGGCATGAACTCATTAGACAAAATACCTGGCTCCTCGTAGTCCAGTCTGAACTGTGAAATCCTACAATTTATGTTTGCATTTTTGCAGTTGCTATTAAGATGACATTACAAAAGAAATCTGCAAGAACATAAGCGGGATAGAAGGGCAACACTGCTGTGAAAACAAGCATAAGAGTGACAAAATAACTCTGCTTAGATGTAGACATTGCCATCATTGTCCTTACAGGACAAATGTGATAATCTGGCTTGCAGCTACAGTTATTGGAGGCTGTGGTTTCCTATCTACCCATCAGTAATAACATTGAGAAATGAACACCATTTATATTTGGCAAACAATATTAGGGGTTCCAGGTGAGGTACAATACTAAGTATTTAAACAGTTTGGTCTACTTTGGTATGGATTGCTACTTACTTCCTTGAGACACAGAGCTAGTAGTAGGTGCTAAGATCCTTCTTGTCCAGCAAAAGGGAGAAGTTCCTCTTCATTTAGAGTTAGAGGAAGTTTTCAGTAGAGACAACATTTTTCTTACCCTTTTTTCCCTCTGTGTTCTTTTTTTTTTTTTCCCCTGCTGTTTCTATAAGTGAGGATGCTCTACTCAGCTTTTTCCTGTGAAAAAGAAAAGCTGAGAAAGGTTTTCTATATGAAGAATCTATTAGTGGCTGTTTTCTTGAAGGAGCAAACCTCACAAAAGGTTTACACCCATGTGTTTACTCTCATTAGATGTTTAAACCTCTCCATTTGGCAGACAAAAATCTAGAGTTAGCAAAATATTTCCTCTTCTGTTTCTGTCTTCTCAATCTTTGAAAATTGTCCAGCTAGAGTAAAAACATAATAGCATAAATGTGTATAAAACAAGAGGAAAAGGCAGAGAACATGTTTTCCTTCATCTCTACAGGATAGTCCATAATAATGTACACAGCAATGGCAGGGTATTGTTGCAAGTCCTGCACATCCTCTGTTTCAGGCAACTTGTGGTACTTAAGGTATGGAGCAAAACAGAGCAGGATTTGGAGGTTTAAAAAAGTCACTATGCCTGTGATTAGCAAGATATTTCAATTTCTGACACTCCTCATCTTCTGAGATAAGCGCTGAACCACCTTTTGTCTATCAAATTCATAACCATTTTACATACATCCACGATCATCTGCTTTTGAGGCTAAATGTAGAAATCAATCATTATTTTAATGTAGATCAATCATCACTGGGAATTTTATTCATGTTTTGTTCAGTTAAACATTTCAACATGAAAATGTAGTTTAGAAGAAGATATCTGGAGCCTACTTGGACAGGTGAGGTGGTCAACTTTCCTAGAAGCATGAAGTAACATGGTGAAATGCTAGACGCAGACTGGGTAGATTATATCCATCCACTGATTTCAGTAGGAACAACATTTAATCGATGACCTTATTTCTGTAACAATAAATGTGTTCATCACTTTACTAAGCTTTATTTAAAAAGTAATTTGACAAAAAAAAGTATAACCAGGACATTATTTGTGCTATTTTTAAGGAGGTACTCAGGAATGAACTAATCATATGGCAGTATTTCACTTGCCAGAATTATTTTCTTAGGTATTTTAGAAATTTTCTGCCTGGCTCAAAGATGGTTTGTCCAGGGAATACAACTGGGACTTAAATTTAATTTAAGAAATCATTGAGAATGCAGCATTTTAAATGCAATCAAATTATTTTACCCCCCAAAACAAGAATCTTTTTTACAAAGATATTCTGTTCAGTGGTTTAAGTATCTCCATGAAGGGATCTGCACTCATCTAACCTCACTGTCTTCTAAACTGATTAATTTAAACCTCCCCCACTTCTCACAGCAGGCAGAGGCACAGCCTAAGGGGGAGTTGGCTGTGACAGTGTAAGCTAATTGAAATCACAACACAAGTCGACACTTTAGTTTCCATGAGACAGGGAATTGGTCTGGTCTAGCAATTGGTCTGGACATATTGCTGCAAAAACAGATCTTTAAAGCATGATATGGAGTCCTCATGTTAGCATAGGTGTCCTTATCACTGGGAACTGATTAGCTGAACAACTTCCTTGGCTATTTCTCTGCATTGTGCAATGCTTAGTTAGAACAGATAAAACAGGATTGCTTAGCAGCTGCAATTACTTAACCTATGGGATTTATTACATTTAAAAATGAAAGTCAGTCAGATGATACTCTCTGGAAGGAACATGCAGTTAGTTAGAAAAAAATGTGAAATATTTAGGGTAAAATAATTCATCTGGCATGGTAACATTTTGTCTCTGTAATTTAGTTCTTGATCGTAACTGCACTTTTTTTCACAGGCAATTTTACGGATTATTTGATTAGCAACGCAGAATAATAAAAATATTAAAAAGAGGCTTGTGCTGAAGGCATTCACTGCAGAAGCACTGAAACATGTGTGACAGACCCTACCAGCAGATTATGCTGGTATGACAGCACTGGCTCCAGAGGAGTAGTAGAGTGGAGAACCAGCCCTAGCAACTCTTATTAAGAGCAAGATTAAAGGACACATACAAGAAACTTTGTGTATTTGTCAGTGGCTCCTCTACAGCTGTTGGCATTCAAAATTTAGGTCCTCAGAATTCCAGCTAACTTTGGAGATTCTAAATTCTGTAGATACCCACATTTTTTTTCTCAGAAGACCTCAAGTGTATATAGATCTTTCAACCATGGTCAGAAATAAACCAACATCTCGCTCAGAACCACGCTGCTGAGATTTACCAAGTGGTCATTCTTTCATGTCTCATAATCACCTAGATGTTGGCATTGTTAGAGCACATACCTGAGAAAAGCCTTGCACACACAGGGCCCATACGTGATTGAAGATGAACCAGATGCTGGAACCTGACTGTAAAGCTGGGGGGTTTTGAGGCAGAGATTCATATGGCAGATATTTAAGTTTTTCATATGAAATATTCCCTGAGGAGGTTCCTGGAATCCAGGTCTCTCTTTTTTGTATATTCCATTGGAATATAGTTATGTTTAATAACACCTTTCTCTTCCAATGAATACTGAATTATGATAAATTTCAGAAAGGGACATTGGGAGAAACTCAGCTACAAATAAGCTATATTGTGAGGCTAGAGTATTTATGAAGAATGTATGGGTTCGTGATCTCCTAACAGAGGAAAGAAATGAGACTGTGGGTCTTGAGGTTAGGGCTGTAACCATTGAGCTGATGGATGAAACAGTAGGAGCAATATTATTTAGTACAGACTTACCTCAAGGAAGTGTTCAGAGTGGGGACTCCTAGCTGGAATAGCAGGCCAGTACTCTGATAAGATTGAATCAAGTCCCACTGGCCCAATTGCAGCCCATTTTTTACTGGCTACCATAAATATTAGCTGTGATGGATCCTATATGCTGGCAGTTAATTTTCTTTATGTACAATGTAGGCATCTTAAGTATGTCATTGGAGGGTATGGTTTTCTACATTTGGACTGTGATAAGGCTGAATAAGTGTACTTGACTTTTTTTCTTTTGTTCGGTGAATCATCTTTTAACTGATAATGAGGATTTTGAACACAGCTTCTGTTGGCACCCAGACAAACATACATTGTGGTTTCTGTCCCCCCAGTCAGGAGGTTGGGACATGCAGACTCCCCCAGTGGCAACATTCAGAGTGCTCCATCACTTGCTTGGCCAGTGGTTGCAATGTGTTTGTGTTGTATCTCTAGAAACTATCTAAATCAGTTTCTAAATGTTCCCAAACTCTTTTGCCAGAGGAGAAGAAATCTGACAGTGGTTCTGAAAGGCAAGCCTCCCACCAGATGCTGTATATCAGCCTGCCACAGGGACCTTCAGACAGAAATATTTCTTGCTTGTTTGTCTTAAGGCTTTATGTGGGCTTTTTGCAGCTTGAAATAATGCTTTCTGCCAGTTCAGGTCGAACATCCTTTTAACTGTTTATCTGTTCAGCACAACAAAGCGATCTGGGGTTAAATGCTACAGCTAAAAAGGAGATTGAACTAACATGCACAGTTGTGCAGCTAATACCTCTAAGTAAATGCTGTGTTCATAGGACTCTGGGTGAAATGGCATTAACCAGAAGAGTGTCATTTCTCTCATGTCTTCCCATTCATTCACTGTTCCTTTCTAACCTGATATTCTCCCTATCCTCTTCTTCTTGTTCTTAGTGACTGTAGCTAGGCAGAGGCTTTTCATTGTACAGGCGTACTCTTGGCAGAATTTCTTCAGGTGGGGCTATTTAGAGATAAAATTAGATAAAAGAACAATTTTATCTTACCTTACTGAAGCATTTCCCTCCCTTTCCTTGTAATTCATCTGAAACAAGCATGCAATAGGTTGAAGTGAAGGGGGATCAAGGAAATGTGGTGTTACCTGTCCATCCTTGGGGTATTTTTTGAGATACTAGATGCAGTTACTCTGAAAATCAACAGTTCATGAAACAGGAAATGTAGCTTGTATCTGGGAAAAGATTCAAACAGAAGCTCAAGTACTATTCCAAATATTTAAGCCATCCAATTTGGAAGAAATCAAAATGGTTTAAAACAGTTCCTTTGCCTTATTAAACAGTTCCTTGTGTTATTAAGCTAGTGAGTCACTAATTTCCTTGTCAGCAGGCAATCAGCTCCTGTGTAAAAAACAGCAATGAACTCAGAAAATCTGCTGAAAGATAGATCAGGACTACTGTTTCACTAATGGTATGGTACAGGACTTCAGCTGACTGATCCAGATGACCAGGGCCAATCTGTAGCAGGTAAGGATCTTTTCACAGCAATAGTGGTCAACATGAGATGTCATGAACACTTTGCTTTGATTGTTAAGTAACTAAGTCTTGTTGCTTGCATTCATTGCAGACTAACAGTACTTTACCTTGTTAAATGAGAGGCAAAATTAGTCACCAACTATATGCCATGATCAAGACATCATAAATGTTCATGGATGTGAAATATTCATTTCTTCAGATTACCTGCATGTGAATCAAATATCCCTCACATGAAAAGAGAGATTTAATTTGTCTGTACAAAAATAACCTCAAAGGCTCTGGGAGCTCTGAAAATAAACTCCTTGGTATTTCTAACAGGCTGGAATGAGAAGAGGAAAAAAAATCTGCCTTGGTATAATTAGAATCTTGTCTTTTTTAAACCCCCTTTTCAAGCTGCTGTGCCTCGGGACCCAGCAATTCTGGGCTTTGGTTGCATGGCACACATGCCTGGTGCAAGGAGGTAGCCCATGGAGCACATAGGGAAGGTGTCTTCTAATCAGGTTTTGGAGAGTTCAAAGCAGGAGCAGGATGAGGGGGCACTGCAGCAGCTGAGGCCAGTGCTCACTATATTTGTTTGGGAAGCAGCACATCTTATAGAGTTCTGACTCTGAAAGGGAGGAATACAGCCCACAACTGCACTTCTGGATGGTTTACAAGTCCCTGCACACTGATAGGGAGGCACAACACAAGAAGCTGTGTGTGTATGTATCGTGGGGAACTAGACAGCCAAATACTTCTGAGGTTCTTGCTGTATTATAATGTGCAGGTTGGATCTCACAGAAAACTGGCTTTCCTGGAACATGAGGGAATTTGTGCTTGGCAGTAGTTCAGCATTTATCAAGAATCATCTCTGACTGTAATGAGCAGTGAGATAAATATGCTTTTTTAATGATTTTCAAACTGGGTTCAATTTTGTATTTTTAAAAACTCAGTCAAGCTTATTGAGCATAGTTTCCCATTCTGTTTTCCAGTAATCGTTGAAATGGTATCTCATTTCATTGTGGAATGTCAGCTCTGTGTGGCATTGGAACCAGAATGGAATAAAAGGAGGAACTGTATCAGGGACAGGGTAAGGTCTACCCCACAGTGGAAATTCAAATTGTGTGGTTGTCCCACAGTGTTACACGGCTAGACTGTCCAAATTCATCCCAATATGATCCAGACCTTGTTTCTTCTATTTCTTCACACATAAGGTGATCACTTCCTCAGCCCAGTCTGCTGCCTAACCCCAGCAGAACAGAAACAGTACCGCAAGGGCTGAGCTTCACGGCACTATGACAGCAAGACTTGGGAAATATGACAGAAATCTGTTTCTGAAAGTGAATTTATTCCTCTTCTGAGACATAAAAATGCTTTTTCAAACATTACTGAAAACAATGATTTTACAGAAGGAAAAGTTTTATTTTGGAGACTGTACATCTTTTTGGGTCATAACAATCAAAAGAAAAAAAAATGGACAGTCCTCAGAACAATTCAAAGGATTTTTTTGAACCTGGAAAGAAAATCTTGTTGCAATACCAAAAGAGTTATTTCAGAAATTTTCCTGTTTGGTTTTGGGGGTTTTTTTAAGAACATTTCCTGGTTTAATTGGCATTGCCAACTGTTTTTCATTTTTTGCTAAACCTGTGTGCGGAGTTGTTAAGTAATGTTTATCAATAGTAAAACCAGTAAAGTATGAGCTGAGTTACATGGGGTAAAACAGTGCAAAACAAGGATTTAGGGTAAGCAAGCCAATGGGGCAAAGGTAGTGTGATTTTCTGAAAGATGCTGTCATCCTATTTGGTTGAGATAGGGCATGCCTGAAATTAAAACTGCTGAAGCAAATGAAAAAGTCAAATTAGCTAAGAAGGTTTTAAAGCCAAATCCTGTGGTATGAAGTTAGTCTTTACTCAACTGAAATTTCCAAGAACATGGTGGAGTGTTTCTGGGTTAGTTTTATGGAACGTCATAAAATAGCTGGTTATAAAACCAGAGGTGCATAATAAAAGCAAACTGCAAACACTCTATAAACTAATCTTTCTATTTTAACTTTTGGGGAAAATGTGACTTAGGAAGCGAAGGAACCATCTATGTTTCTTCAAAAAATCTCTAACTAGCCAGTATTTAATGTAGTAAACTAAGTAGGAGACAATAGCCTCTTTCACGCTTCAGTATATTAATAACCCTTAGTTCAAAACAATAAATGCTTGCTCCTAAGATTATGACATTACAGGAATAGCCTATTACTCACATTTAGTTTTCTGAACCCACTTTGATGATTAGTAAAAGGAATCCAAGTGAGCTCACTATACTTCTACATTTCTCAGTATAATTTGTATTCTATACATATGTCTTTTAGATAACAAACCCTTAGGGATAAGGTCCTTCCTGGTTCAGCTGGGATAGGGTTAAGTTTCCCCAGCAGAGAGGGGGAAGGGATCTCCAGCCGGGTTATTCATACCATGCTGAAGTCAGGTCCAGGCGCGGGAGCACGGGATTTTTTTCCTTTGTGGCTTTGGTAGTGGGGAGCATCACGAGCGAGCTGTCTGTAACCCTTGCAGTATTTCTCTGTATATCTTCTGTCTTGTTCACTGTTGTTGCTGTTTATTGTTGTTATCTTTGCTACTGTTGTTGTTCAGATTGCTTATTACACTGTTGTATTAAATTTCTTCTTATTTTAACCCGGGGTTTGTGCCTCACTGCCAGCCTGACTGGCTGAGGGTGGGGGAGGGGCAACAGCAACGTGGTCTCCAGTCCCGGCAGGGCTTAAACCATCACAGCCTTTTTGGCACACCAACGTGGGGCACAAGAGGGTTGAAATAAGAATCAAAAAGGGACAGACCCTGACCAGAGTGTGTTAGAGCAATCTGTTGGGTGTAATTTTTCTCTTTGTATTTGTACTGTTTGATAAGAAAATGTTTGCAATGCTGGCCTATTTGCTTGTGTGGTGGGGCTGGATTAATCCTTATATCCAGTGTATGATCCCAGTGCTGGTGTTTGTTATCGGTGGAAAATGTATAAAGGGTCTTATGTTGATGTACTGGCTATTGACTGCTTATAATGTGTTTGTATCGCTGGGGGGGGGCGCGGCTGTACCTGTTTGCTGCCTGGGCTTTTGTTAGGGGTCTCACCCCCTCTATGGGTGAGCCAGGGGAAGAGATCCTCTCGGGTTTTGGGAGTTTCAATTATCCTTGGAGCCTGCAGGCCAGTGTGATTGCGGCACAATGCTTTCTGAATGTCTGCATGATTTTGGGTTTGGCCATGCGGCACTTCTCTAACAGCAGAGCCCAGAAACCTGTCCCGAGGTCAGATAATAGTGAGTGGCAAGGGGTGTGGGAAAAGATGGGCGAAGGCCTAAGTCGGTGGGCATCTCCAATGCTTTGGAATTTCTCTCCCAAACAAATGCAGAGCCCTGATAAGCTGATGGGGTGCTTAGAAAGGGTGTGTTACCAAGCTGGCAAAACCCAGGAGACACAAATCTGTCCCTGCAATGTGTTGGGGACTTGCCCATGCCTACCATGTCCTCTTTAATACCACCCACTGCCCTCAGAAGGGGAGAAAAGGCTGTAGAACCTGAGAGTGAAGTTCCTGGTACAGTATCTGGGCCGGGGGAACAGGCAAAGCCAGTATCAGTCACCTCGACCAGCACAGTGGCTGAGCCAGAGAGCCAGCCAGTGCCGGTGTCAGTCGCCCCAATGCAGAAAACCAAATATACCAGAAAGTCGGCTCACAAAGTGGGGGATGGGGATAAGCCAGGCCAAGCCCAGGAACAGGAGGAAGGGCCAGTGGTGATCATCCGATCTCCATCCCCGACTGAGCTGCGAGATATGCGGAGAGATTTTGGCCGCCTGGGAGGTGAGCAGATTTGCACCTGGCTGCTCCGATGCTGGGACAATGGAGCCAGTGCTTTTGAGATGGAGGGGAGAGAGGCCAAGCAGCTGGGATCTTTGGCCAAGGATGCTGGCATTGATAGGGAAATAGGGAAACAGACTCAAACCCTCAGCCTTTGGAAGCGACTCCTGCTCAGTGTAAGGGAGAGGTACCCCTACAAGGTGATATCGTATATCAGCTAAGCAAATGGACCAACATGGAGAAGGGAATTCAGAATCTCAGGGAACTGGCTGTGTTTGATATGATCTATGGTGATCTGAATGATGAGCAGTCACCCATGGACCCAGATCAGGGCCCTTGCACACACCTGATGTGGCGAAAGTTCCTGAAGAGCGCACCAGAAGCACACTCGAAAGCACTGGCAATAGTGTCCTGGTGGACAGACACCCACACTCTGACAGTGGATGGAGTGGTTGGCAAGCTCCAGCAATATGAGGGAAATCTCCCGTCATCCCAACATTTCTGGGTCTCAGCTGTGGAGGAACTGTCTCAGAGGATCCAAAAAATGGAAGAGGACATGTCCTACACTCCACCTGCACGGACTAATGTCTCAGCCGTTAGAAGTCAACGTTTCCCCACCCAAGAGAAAGGCAGCAGAAGGCACACACCACGAGGCAGCCTGTGGTTTTTCCTCCACGACCATGGAGAAAACATGAGGAGGTGGGATGGACAGCCCACTGCCGCCCTAGCTGCACGAGTAGAGCAGCTGGAAGAGAAGACCATCACAAAAGGGGAGTCCTCCAAGAAGAGCGCACCTCCAGTGTCCAGTCAGAAATCCCCCAGACAGAATAGAATGGCCAACGTTATGTCTGACCCTCTTGAGGGGACCAGTAAATCATTCTTACAAGAAGTGAGTGATGATGAGCAGGATTAGAGGGGCCCTGCCTCCAGCCAGGTGGAGGAAAGGGATAATGGGATTTACTGGACAGTGTGGATCCGATGGCCTGTCACATCAGACCCACAAGAGTATAAGGCCCTGGTGGACACTGGCGCACGGTGCACCCTGATGCCATCGAGCTACAGTGGGGTTGAATCCATTTGCATCTCCGGAGTGACAGGGGGATCCCAAAAGCTGAGCCTATTGGAAGCTGAAGTGAGCCTGACTGGGAAGGACTGGCATAAGCACCCCATTGTGACTGTCCCAGATGCCCCGTGCATCCTGGGCATAGACTATCTCAGGAGAGGGAACTTCAAAGACCCAAAAGGGTACCGGTGGGCTTTTGGTGTAGCCGCCCTGGAGGAGGTTGAACAGTTGTCCACCTTACCCGGCCTCTCAGAGGATCCCTCAGTGGTGGGGCGGCTTAAGGTTGAGGAGCAGCGAGTGCCGATTGCTACCAGGACGGTGCACTGGCGGCAGTACCGCACCAATCAAGATTCCCTGGTCCCCATCCATCAGCTGATCCGCCAACTAGAAAGCCAGAAGGTGATCACACACCCTTCAACAGCCCTGTATGGCCAGTGAGAAAGCCTAATGGTGAATGGAGGCTAACTGTGGACTACCGTGGCCTGAATGAAGTTAAGCCAGCGATGAGTGCTGCAGTGCCGGACATGCTCGAGCTCCAGTATGAACTGGAGTCGAAGGCAGCCAAGTGGTACGCCATGATTGACATTGCTAATGCGTTCTTCTCCATTCCGATAGCGCCAGAGTGCAGGCCACAGTTTGCGTTCACTTGGAGAGGCATCCAGTACACCTGGAATCGATTGCCCCGGGGGTGGAACCACAGCTCCACCATTTGCCATGGACTGGTCCATACTGCACTGGAGAAAGGTGGGGCCCCAGAACACCTGCGGTACATTGATGACATCATTGTATGGGGGGACACAGCCGAGGAGGTCTTTGAGAAAGGGAAGAAGATAATTGAAATCCTCCTGAAGGCTGGCTTTGCCATTAATCAAAAGAAAGTTAAAGGGCCTGCAAGGGAAATTCAATTCCTAGGAATAAAATGGCAAGATGGGCATCGCCACATGCCAATGGAGGTGATAAACAAGATAACAGCCATGGCCCCACCAACCTCTAAAAAGGAGACTCAGTCTTTCCTGGGCACTGTGGAGTTCTGGAGGATGCACATCCCGAACTACAGCCTGATTGTGAGCCCTCTCTACCACGTAACCTGTAAGAAGAACGATTTTGAATGGGCCCCTGAGCAACAACAATCCTTTGAACAAATTAAGCAGGAGATTGCCCAAGCAGTAGCCCTCGGGCCAGTCTGGGAAGGGCAGGAGGTTAAGAACATGCTCTACACTGCAGCCAGGGAGAATGGCCCTACCTGGAGCCTCTGGCAGAGAGCACCTGGGGAAACCCAAGGCTGACCTCTAGGCTTTTGGAGCCGGGGATACAAAGGCTCTGAAGCTAATTATACACCAACTGAGAAGGAGATACTGGCAGCGTACGAAGGAGTTGGGGCTGCCTCAGAAGTGGTCGGCACTGAAACACAGCTCCTCCTGGCACCCCGACTGCCGGTGCTGGGGTGGATGTTCAAAGGAAAGGCCTCCTCCACACATCATGCAACAGATGCCACGTGGAGTAAATGGGTTGCTTTGATAACACAGGGGGCTCGAATAGGGAACCCCAGCCACCCAGGGATACTAGAGGTGATTACGAACTGGCCAGAGAGCAAAGATTCCAGGATGTCACCAGAACAGGAGGCGACACTTGCTAAGGAGGCCCCACCATATAACGAGCTGCCGGATGAGGAGAAGCGATATGCCCTGTTCACTGATGGGTCTTGTCGCATTGTGGGAAAACATCGATGATGGAAGGCTGCTGTGTGGAGTCCCACATGACGGGTCACTGAAGCTGCTGAGGGACAGGGTGAATCGAGTCAGTTCGCAGAGGTGAAAGCCATCCAGCTTGCTTTGGATATTGCTGAGCGGGAAAAGTGGCCAAGGCTCTACCTCTACACTGACTCGTGGACAGTGGTGAATACCCTGTGGAAATGGCTGCAGCAATGGAAGCAGAACAACTGGCAACGTAAGGGTAAAACCGTCTGGGCTGCTGAAGTATGGCAGGATATTGCAGCCGTGTGGAAAACCTCGTTGTGAAGGTGCGCCATGTGGATGCTCATGTACCCAAGAGTCGGGCCACTGATGAACATCGACACAACCAGCAGGCAGACCAAGCTGTTAAGATTAGATTGGCTCAGGTGGACTTGGACTGGCAGCGCAAAGGTGAACTGTTCATAGCCCGGTGGGTCCATGAGACCTCGGGCCACCAAGGTAAAGATGCAACATACAGGTGGGCTCAAGATCGAGGGGTGGACCTCACCATTGACACCATTGCAGAGAACATCCACGGATGTGAGACGTGTGCTGCAATCAAACATGCCAAGCGGGTGAAGCCCCAGAGAAATGGAGAGCAATGGCTGAAATATAGATATGGAGAGGCCTGGCAGATCGACTACATCACACTGCCACAGACCCGCCACAGGAAGCGCCACGTGCTCACAATGGTGGAAGTAACCACTGGATAGATGGAAGCTTACCCAGCGCCCCACGCCACCGCCCAGAACACCATCCTGGGCCTTGAAACCCAAGTCCTGTGGCGACACGGCACCGCAGAGAGAATTGAGTCAGACAGCGGGACCCACTTCCGAAACAACCTCATAAGTGCCGGGGCAGAAGAACACGGCATCAAGTGGGTCTACCATATCCCCTACCACACACCAGCCTCTGGGAAGATCGAGAGCTGCAATGGACTGTTAAAAACCACATTGAAAGCATTGGGAGGTGGGACCTTCAAAGACTGGGACATGCATCTAGCAAAGGCCACCTGGCTAGTCAACACAAGAGGATCTGCCAGTCGAGCTGGCCCGGCTCAGTCGAAACCTCCACGTGCTGTAGGTGGGGATAAAGTCCCTGTGGTGCGCATGAGGAATCTATTGGAAAAAATGGTCTGGTTTAGTCCTGCGCCAGGCAAAGGTAAAGGCAAACCCATCCACAGGATTGCTTTTGCCCAAGGACCTGGGTGTACCTGGTGGGTGATGCAGGACAATGGAGAGGTCCGATGCATACCACAGGGGGACTTGATTCTGGGTGAGAACATGCCGTGAATTATGCTGTGCCTTTGTAAATTGTGATTTTGTTATTGCTGACTGCTAAATGGCAGCTGGACATGACGCAGATGGTATAGAATGAAGGGGTGGATTAAGTCCTGGTTCAGCTAGGATAGGGTTAAGTTTCCCCAGCAGAGAGGGGGAAGGGATCTCCAGGTGGGTTATTCATACCGTGCTGGTGTCAGGTCTGGGCGCGGGAGCGTGGGAATTTTTTCCTTTGTGGCTTTGGTGATGGGGAGCATCACGAGTGAGCTGTCGGTATTTCTCTGTATATCTTTTGTCTTGTTTGCTGTTATTGCTGTTTATTGTTGTCATCATTGCTGCTGTTGTAGCAGTTGTTCAGATTGTTTATCACTCTGTTGTATTAAATTTCTTCTTATTTTAACCCGGGGTTTGTGCCTCACTTCCAGCCTGACCGGCTGAGGGTGGGGGAGGGGCAACGGCAATGTGGTCTCTGGTCCCAGCAGGGCTTAAACCAACACAGGTCTTTTGCAAAATACCAAATAAATTGTTAATCTAAGTAAAAAAGGATAGTCTTGTACAAAAGGAGGAACTGCTGAGCTATTTTAACTTTGGAAAAATAGTATAGCTACTTCTGCAACTTGTAAAAATTGGTGGGGTTTTATTTTTTTAAAACACTTTTGAGGCATGGGAATGGGTCAACAACATGTGAGGGAACTCCCACCTGTGTCTGCCTATGTCAAATATTGCTGCAGTATCAGCTTTTTCCTTTATATCAGATTCCAAACCTACATGTTTAAAAGAATAAAGAATTCAAATATTCAATGTAGAACAGAAAAAAAATATGTAAGAAGACTAAATATAAAATAAAATAGCATTAACACTGAAGATAGAAATAGAAAACACTTGACTAAATAAACTAAGAGTATGTCGATCTTCCTTTCTGCAGACAGACAATATTTGCCTTGCTTGAGTTGTGATCCAGCTGGACCTTACAGTAATAGTGCTAAAACCAATAACCTATCTGAGAGACTGGTTTTGTTGGCATTAGGTACCAGAATTACCCCCAGTAAAGTTTGTCTTTTACCACAGCCTTTCTGTGCTGTTTTAGGCAAATCAGTTAGCTCTTCTATGATCTAACTTGTAAATAATTTTCATTAACTAAGTAAAAGCTACATGTGTAGCTGTTGTTCAGGAGCGCTGCAAAATGATCATGAAAGGACCTTCCTCCTTCACAGGGGAACATAAGTAGAACCAACAACACACCACCTTGAGGCTTAGCCAACTGCTGGATGTGGAGATGTCTCCAGTTTTCCTGTTGATAGGATTTCTTAGCTCATGTACAAGGTCAAGCAAATGCAGCAGCTTTATTAAGTTTTCAAAGTCAGTACCAAGGCTGCTGCTTTCACACAAGGCTGAGATTGGGCTGGTAACTGCAGGCTCCAGGTTGAAAGCCCTGTGGGCATAGTGCAGAGACAGATGAGCTGGCTCTGCAGGAATTTGTGCCCACAGAAGCTGAAACACTTTCTGTATGTTCACTTACCCACTCAACCTCAGCCCCAGTGCCCCATATAAAGGGAACCCATCTGTAGATTAAAGATCCCTAATAACTTCACTAATGGTGGACATAGAAGCACCCTGGAACTACTGCTAGTCCTCATAGATCTTCAGATGATGTAACACTGTATTTTGGCCATATTTCTTCATGGTATCCTCAGTCAAATGATCATACCGAATTTTCATCTGCTAGGCCTCCAATATATTTCTCATTGAAATGAGAAGTATATACAAACAGGGATACATGAAATCTCTGTCATGGCTTTGTCACACCATTACAAAAGGAAAAACCTTTCTGTTGAGAAAATCTGTCCGAGTGAGACTGACTCTTTAGTGAGAACATCTCTCAGCACTTCATAGGGGAGAAAAGAACAAAGCATTTTGTTTCTTTGCATTCAATACATTTTGGTTGGACTTGATTACTCTTGTACTTAGGAAAAATAATACATCTGAAATGCAATTCAGTCTTACAAAACTAGTCTTCCATTAAAAACCCGGTATTTCTACTTTTTTTTTTTTCTTTTGTTCCAGCCCAGCAGTGGGAGAAAATATTTGGAACTTCAGGATTATCCAAAGGACAGGAATATTGTTTTGACAATCAACGCTGCTTACCAGGCCTGCATTTCATACATGCGGAATGCTCTGATTGCTTCCAGACTGTGTTCTTGGAAGTTCAGGAAGTTCCTTACTGGGCAGATTCTATAGGACAAATTCCATCAGTTTGTTATTTACTCTTTTGTTGGTCATTCTCAACCATCAATGCACTCGTGAACCTTCCTGCTGTTTTATTAGCATGTCTGCATACCCATGAACTTGAGTGGCTTTTCCCATAATCTGCTACAAGGCTACCCCATAAGAGCTTTCTGATTCAGTTCATGTACAGAGAAACAATGCAAGAACCATTACACAACACATGAGGTGTATATGTATTTTCCCATGCTAACCTCCACCCATCCCAGCCACTAACCAAGTATTAGGTGTGACAGAAGACATCTTGTCAGACACAGGTAAATCTGACAGATCATTCAGCTTCCTTGTCTTTGCTGTAGCATTTATATTTTTCCTCCTTTTTCAGCAGACAATGGGATAATTTAATTCTCAGAAACTGATTGTGTTCCTACAGATTTCAAAAATAAAGAAGGTAATGAGCAACACAGCTAGCACCTAAATTCTCTTTTGGGTTGAACTTTGAAAAAAGAATTTAGAAATAGTTTCCACTTATATCACAGTCTGCCAAAAAAAAATGTTAGCAAGAAACCAAGAAGTTAATACCAGAAAATAAAGTCCTCCCCACTGGATGGTGGCAAGGATCATTAATTCAGTGTAGCAGCACCTCCATTAGCTGAAAGGACTGAGAATGTGTGTGCAATGACAGAGACCTTGATGGTAACCAAATGTTCACCTCAGTACCATTTCTGAGATTTTGCAACATGACAGCAGAGTCTGACAGGAAAAGGTAAAAAAAATAACTAAGTACAAAAATATATTACAATAACTCATTAAAACCAGCCTGTTTTTCCTGACTAGTTTTTCTGAAATATTTAAAGATAATTGTATCATTATGAATAGAATGGTAATGTTTTTATTGAGTACCTTTTCTGGATTGCCCTTCCACTGGATGATAGGTGTATATGAAATTCAACTTCAGTGTCCACCCCGCACCCTCCAAAACTATCACCCTTACTTTACACTGCTTTGTGGCCTCTTGACAGGGTGTAGCTCTTTTAACTGAGCTGACAGACCTATCTCTCCTTGCGTTCTTCACCAGTCAGTCTGCTTCCCTTGGTTCTCCTTCTCTTTCACGTGTACAAATACATACATATGGCATGACTGAGTTTTAGGGCTCATGAAGAAGCCAAGACAGCTCTCAGGTCTTATCTAATCTGCCTATTTTTTTAGCCAGCTGTGCTTAAGGCTGTCAGTTAGAGGCACTTGCAATTTCAACTTTCTTCAGAGATCTGTTCCTTGCATCCCAGCCTTGGACCATGAGATCATTCTATATAGTACACCAAGTAACCTTCAAGAGCAAAAATGTTCTGGTCTTGGGTCTTACTGGAACTGTAAGTAGCAAGTGAAAGGCTGGGCATCACAGGAATCTGAACTATTCAGTATGTCAACACTATTTAAAGAGCCACGTGTGCGTCATGTTCTTGTTTGCAAGCTAATTAGATTACTTGTTTTGAAAGATGGATTAATGAATTAATCACAGGGTGCGGTGAATGTTTTTTCTTAATGTTCTGAGACCAATTTAATATGAAGAGGTTTATTTTTCTATATGTATGATTCATTTCAGGACTGGAAAACACAGAAAGTAGAAACGTAAAAATGATAACTGTGTTAAAAAATGAAAATTATTATTACTGCCATCTTTGTGACAGAGAGCTTTCTTTCATGTTATCTGAAACCGTAGATATTACACGCAACTGTGGAAAGAGAGAATGATATAGAGCTTTTTAGTTAATAAAACAGACCTGGATTGAAAAGGGTGTGGTTTTGATTGCGCAAAATGCCAGACAGGTTTCTGGTTTGCAAAACTGAAACCAGTGGTGGTTCACATCTTGATAACTTCTCACTACAGAAATTCTACTATTTTTTGAGTTTATTCAAATTAATTAAATATTAGGCAACTCCTAATATTACAAAATGCACTGACCCAGATTTATTGACTCAAAGGCAGAAGGCAGCGTGGACTGGGATCTGGCCCTGAATTCTGCATAGACGATGATTTCTGGGCAATTCAGCAGCTGCACCAAGTCAGGAATTTATATGTGCACATGCCTTTTCACTTATTTGCCTGTTTTTCAGTTTTCCTGTTCTAGACAGCTGCCCACCTAATGGGTGAAATTCTGCACATCCTTTTCTTGGTCGCCTAGCCCACTGAGTACGGTGGGATCCTGGCACTTGGCACACAGGAAGGGTAAGAGTCTCAACATTAGGCACTGTCAAACTGTGAGGTTCTGAGCAGGATTATTTGCACGAACCATGAATCATTTTGTCTTCAATCATTTTAAAAATGAGAGATGGAGCCAGATCTTCAAAGATATTTACCTCAGTAAATAAAGACAGAGATAAATGTCCAAGGACAGAGATAAGGTGCCCTAGACACTTTTAAAAAGTGCCTGGGAAATTCCCACTCTATCAATAGGAGTTAGGCAGATAGACACTTATTAAAATCCCACAAATCAAACACCTTTGCCAATGTGGTCTTTGTTTCCTGATCCCTTCCATTTTCACCTTCAGCTGTGCAAACACTCTCTGTACAGATACAGGATGTGTAGTTCCTTTTTGTTCTCCTTCATTACTAAAACTGAGGAAATGACAGAGACCAAAGTACAGACTGCAAAATCGGCATTATTAGTAAAGGGGACAATGTACAGACCACACATATCCAGTAAGATCTCTCTGAGATTAGGCAGAGTTTCCATACCTGTTGATTAGGAAAATACCATTTTTATTGAAAATTAACTGATTGTTAAATGGAAATTTAGCAGACAAAACACACAGAAAGATTGAGTACTAATCATGTTTTGGAACGTGACTCTGTAAAAGAATAGGAATAGGTTTGACAATGGTGAATGAATGCTACCAATAATGCATACCATGTATGTATTGCAATTTCTCTTCACGTCTGCTTAGTTTGAGTGCAATAAAATATAGGAGGAGCTGTCACAGTCATTCAGCAGTTGCAAAAATCTTGAAGTTGTGCTTTGGTGTGCTTTAGGGAGCATTCACTCCAGTGCTGCTGAGATTTATTGCATCAGTTGGGAAAAAAAAAAAAAAAAAGTCATTATTTTATGGGTTTGGGTGTCTGAAGGAGAAAAATATTATTTTCAGGCTTTTGCTGAGTACAGTGCTGCATTTCAAAGCTCCGTTAATACTATATGCTCCCTCTTGAGAGGCCACATAGATGATTTTTTTTTTAATTTCTTTTGCTTTTTGTAGATTAGCTGGTGTATGACAGTGTTATAATATGGCATGTGGCCAACAAGTTTATCACGTAGTGCTCAAAGGATGTAAATCAATATTGTTCCTTAGAATAAAATATGCTTCTTTGACCACAGAGTGTAGTGTACAGAAAAGGCAGGGGAATGGATTTGCTGGAAGAGATAGAGAAGGAGGGCTCTATCACCAGCCTCAGCAACCCAGCAGGCCAGGACTGCTCACTCCTGCTCTCCTTCTGCCCATAGCTACCTCCCCATTCCCACCCAGAGTGATGCACCCAGCACTGTATCCCACCCCAAGCCCTGCTCCTCTTGCTCTGTAACGCCCAGCCCATCTCCCCAGCAGTGACCTGCCTGTAGCTCTGCATAGCACTGGGACAGACATCCTCCCCAAATCAAAGCAAAGCTCCCAGCATGGGCTGTGACTTGCACTGGGAATAGGGATTTCCCCAGGTAATGGCAAAGGGAAGTGCTCCGTATGCCCAGAAGGGTGGACTTAGCTGGATCCTTAGTTCTTCTGTGATGTCCTCAGAAAACTTATCTGCATTTCCAGCATTATGCCACTCTTCTCTTAAGACAGTCATGCATACTCATGGAAAAATTTGGGCTGAAAGGAGCTTGGAGGTCATCTGGCTAATAAGCACCAAGAACATGGTCAGATCTGGAATTTTCTGGCTGTTACATGAACACAGTACAGGCAGAGACTGTTCATGAGGGCAAAGCAGGAGGAAGTGCAGTGAGTCAGAGAAGGTTGTCCCCTCCTCCCTCCAGCTCAGGCTTCCCTAGCCAAGGAATAAACATCGCTGCACAGCTTGCGAAAAAGTCTCTCATGAACAGAAGGGATCCTGCAAAAGCTGTGACTACTTTATTTTCCTCTGATTTACCTTTCTTAAGTGTTTCAGATATGTCCTACCTCTTTTCTCCCCAAGGAGCCATCTGAGCTGTTTTGCAGTGTTTTCTTCATGGGCCCAAGGGATTCAGCAATAAATAGAGGGTGTTTTATGGCTCTGAGGTCTGGAGCCTCACCCTCTGCAGCCAAGACTCAACACACTCCTGGACCCTCACGCCTTTCAGGCTGAAATGAGCAAGCAGCAAACAGGAAAAAATAAAATCAAATTAGGTTTTTAAAGAAGAAAACCTCAATCCTAAATGCTACTGACTGCTCACTATCACATTCAGAAGCATAAATTTTTCTGTTGGGGTTAGAAATATTAACTACAGGTGTCTGTTTGAAAATGAGGCAATAAAGAGTTGGGATGTTTCTCTGTCAGCTCCATGGCAATAGGTTTGGAAAGTGCTTCTTTATTATACATCTGGAGATCAAGAACAGCTTTCCATCAGCAAAACAGCAGAGTACAGTCTGTGATCTTTTTTCAATCTCAGTTTTAAAAATACAAAATCAAAAAGCAAAATGAGGTGCGCTTTCCTTCAGCAACACATGTACTTTTCTCAGGTGTTTGTAGCTTTAAATAGTTCAATGAGAATTAGAAAATATTGTGATTCATACTGCACAGTTTTATTTTAGTACTGCTTAGATTAATCCACAATAGAAGGATGCAGAATTGCTATTATGAGATCAGTTAAGGAACTGAGTTTAATTGTCGATACAGAAGTGACACTCAGGTGTCTACTAACATATAATTATGTCAGAAGGAAAAATATCCAAGTTATTTGATGACTAAACAAAGTTAAGGAGATTTAAATATTCCTCCTTCAATAAAAATCAATCTCTATTTATCTGAATATTGCTTCAGATTTTAAAAGAAGAGTCTTGAAAAGTTGAAAGGACCAATTCCTGATAAAACCTAATTAAGGAAATGCCTTTAATATTAAAATAGGTATTTTCCAATATTTTTTATATAATAGACTTTGTAGCAGTTTTGGTCCTGATCTGATTTGGAGACATATTGAAGTAAAGAAATGAGTTAATTTCCTTTCTCACCTGAAAGAAATCTATTACCCCACCAGAGCATGCAATTATTCATATTGTACATCCAGTAACTGTGCAGGTGCTGAAATAAAGGTCAGAAATTTTTTGCTTAGCTTTTGTTTATTTGCTTGCACCCACTGATGAACACTGACAAAGAAAGGCTCAGGTAAAGCAGATACATGTGCTGCTGCAGGACAGTGCTGCTCTGTGCAAGATCCTGTTTCTACACTTACATGAGTTTATTGAAGCTTTTGGACTGGCTCCAGGTCTTGTTGAAATCATGGTAAGAGTCCCTCTGACTAGCACAGCAGAAACTATACAGGCTCTTTATGCTCCAGTGCAGCAGCCTGAATCCATGAGAGCAACAAGTACCATTTGTGATCACTGTCTTTCTCATCAGACTTCCCTCCACTTTTAGAGAGGATAAAAGGGGGAAAAAAAGTCTTGCTAGTCTCATTACTTTCCACTGGAGGATTTCTATAAAGTATTCTTTTTTAACATCAGTAATACTCAGAATTTCTCCTTGTTAAAAGCTACTGTAATGATGGAAAACTTTTCCCTGGTTTGATAATGAGGTGTATTTTTCACCCTTTACTCTCTTGACTCTTCAAATAGCTTTTATTAGTATAATCTATCCTCTTTATCTCACTTCCCACACACAGAGAAAAATATCCCATAGAGAATAGTGTTCATATGCATTTATTAGTTACTATGAGTTTTATTACTGCACTTCATACTAAATTTTTTAAAATTTAAACATGCATTGGCCTCTTAGAAAAGATGCTGCACACCTCTTGAGTAGTACATTACCTCCAAGAAAGCTCACTGAGCAAAAAACTTGTAATTTAGCTGGCAGATATATGAAAGAATTTACCCTGTAGTTAATACATTAAGGCCTTTAATGAAGATCTAGCATGAGAAAAAAATAGGGCTTAATATTACTGTATGCTCATCAGTTTGAAGTTTGACCCCACCAAGTGAGACAACGTGATGTCCTTTGAGTTCAAATTACATTTAAACCCTTTCACAAAAAATCAGATAGGCATTTACCCAGATGTGTCTGGAAGAGCATCCATTTTGTCCATATAAATCTGAAATTACAGTCAGCACTGACAGTAAAAAGGGAACCCTCATTAAAAAGGACTTATTTTATTTCCATGTTTATATTTCATAAATTAGTCTTTAACTTCTGTGAACCATCTCTCTTTTATGAATAGTTCAGACATGAGCTGGGAATGATCATTTCTCTGGCATTTATTTGGAAATCACAGCTCATGATCACATCAGTTGCTAATGCCTCAAACAGCATGCTTTTATGCATCATTTACATAGGATTTTTTTAAAATAACATTGCTGTTCATTAGGTTATGATTAACACCCCTTCTCCTCAAGAATTAAGTAATTTATCAGATGATATACATTACTGTACAGGACCACCATACACTGAAATATTACGGTCACTTCAACAGAAACAAGTATCTCTGCACTAATTATCACCAGTGATAGTTATGCATAATAATAAAAAGCTTTCTGAAAAGATAATGAGGCAGGTTTTGCTTTCAATAGCAGTCATGTAAATGCAAAATAATTCTGTCACATCCACAATGTGGTTCTTCCAGATTCACATAACCATAGCTGGACCGCATTTGTCTAGTAGAACAGATTTCTTGTCACTGGCTCGATCCAGAACAGCTGCCCTCAGCTGTATAGCTGACTTCAGGCTTAGGGACAAGATCTTTCATCTGTGATCTGAGACAAAAAGTTCAGTGATTTTACTTTTTTTAAAATGTGGCCCATCATGTCTAATAAATTTGTTTTGTTTTTTTTAATAAATGTTCCATATTTTCAATCTCCTCAGCTGACAAGAAGCAATAGAGAAACAGGGACATTTCTGACAGTCGGAAATCTTACTCCAGGGATACAAGTTGAACTCATTGCCATTTTGCCCCTAAAGTATGGAATTGTGAGAAAGTAATTTATTGGTGCTAGCCGCTGCTAAAATGAGATGTGGTGAAACTTTGCTTTCCATCATTTATCTTATCAATAAAAAAGATTACCTGTTTCCACATGGATTTGTTTTTCTCTTTCTGACATTTAAGATTCCACTGAAATATAAAGATGAAGCTACTCTCCTACTCTTGAAAGGCTTTACAAAGCAATTCCCTGAGTGTTACCACAGACTAAGGATGAAGTATCAGCACAGATTTTTATTTTTATATAGCCTTTTTTATAGTTCTTCACAAGATATCACTAAGAAAAAACCTGGAATTATTGGTTGCAATGGAAAGTTGAAGAGCAGTGATGTTATTTGCAATGGAGTTTAGTCAAATCTGCTTATTTCAGCAACCACTGTTCAGCAGCAGGTATGACTGTCCCATGCAAGTCACTAGTCATGAGTTTCACTGGCACTTTGCCTATGCAAGACAAGATGAACCCAACCAATCATAATCACAACTTCCATTCTCTGCAGTAGAAATCTGGGCTGTGACACACAGTACCAGCTGCTGGACACTGGCTACTATAATAAAGTTAATTTGCAGGATGGCATGGGCTGCGTTAATTTTCAATGTGGCAAAATGTTAACAGTTGACCCAACCTTGGGCCAGTGTTGTTTCATCAGCAAACTGAAAAAGGAAATAAGTAATGAGTCATATAAAATGCTGTAGATAATAGAGAATTAGTTAGATTAGTCAAGGCCACAGGAGTCTGGAGGGATATTAGAGTAATTTAAGAACATGAAACAAAGCAGCACAATGGCAGCTGAAATGCTTTGTAGCTAAAAAAAAAAAAAAAAAAAAAAGAGAGAGAGAGAGATTAAGGCATTTGCCTTGAAAGAAGGTATAATTTATACAAAGTGGAATGGCTTCACTAAGGGACTGAAAGAAATTTCCATGGCCTTCCCCTGCCAGTCCTCCAGAATACTCTACAGCCTGCTCACTACGAAACCCTACAAGAATTATGGATGGTTTAGGTTAGATTTCTGTGCCATACCGGGTAGATGAGGGATTAAAACTCAAGCCTCTGATATTTCACTGAATACCCCAGCAGTAAGCCCTTGGACTTTGAATTATGTTTTTAGGCAAGAAAAGAAAGAGCATGTGGAGCAGCCACATTGCAAAGGGCTGCAGTAGCCACTTCAGCATCCTAGATGGAGCCTGGTCCATCAAGAAAGCTCCCACTGAGCCCTTAAGGGGGCATGCGTATAAGATTATCAAACTCTTGGATCCCTTGCAGAACACTAGCTGAGTATCACACTGCTAAGATATGTCATGATGTGTGACCAGGCACCCAATTCTGAGACCAAAAAGCCAAGTGAGATGGAATTGCTCTTAGATTTTGGGCTCCCTTTAAATCACAGGTCCACTTTTGTATCCCACCCCAAGATACTCACATAAAATTCAAAGACCCAGAGAGGTAATGGGTAATAGTCCATTTCTCAATCATGTTACAAGAGATTATACCCCACACTGATGCTGTTAAAAGATGTCCATCCTCTACAGTTAAAAAGTGTTTAAAATTAACTTTGACTTCTAAATGAGCCTTGTGATTTTTTTAAGCCGTTGTCAGAAATCTGCAACAAATGCAGCTGGGTTCCCCCAAATTATAGTGCTGGGTATGGAAAAGTATTCAGAGGGATGCTCTGGGCTGCTGCTCTAAGCAGCATGGCCAAAATTCACAGCCTGAGAGAAGGGACATGAGCAGCATTCAGGGGTAGCCTGCCTTATCTCCCCCAGGGAGGTTAGACTGGCCCCTTTCCTGTTAGAAGGCTGGTTACCAGAGAAGAGATTTAGTATGGGACAAACACTCAAAACTGTTTCACTAGTTACCTGCAATTTTCTGTCACAGATCATGCTCATTCACCTGCACTAAGCAATAGATTAATTGAAATAAGAAAGCTTTTTAAGATCAAGAACCAGAAATGGAGTGGTAGAAAGACTGTGGCAAGCACAGCTGACTGCTTTAATTGAAAATCCAGCACTGGGAGAAAAATCGGTAAGAAAAACAAATCTGGACTAGTTTCCCTATTATGTTCCCTCTCTGAAGTGGGTACGAAGCATACACCTGAAATTTTCTAACTGAAAGCCAATGCCATTTCAAGTAAATAGCCTGCTACCCACACAAAAGCTCTTCAGATAGTGCAACATCAAACAGGAGACCCAGCACCAGACAATCAGCTTAACTAAGCAACCCTTTGAGAGCAGCTCTTTAGGGAGAGCCAGGTGAGCCATAAAAACTGCTGGGAATGAATGACATCAATGCAATTTACTGGCTTTCTTCAAATAAAGACCTCAGCATAAGGAAATGATTTAAGAGACAACTAAACTCTGCTAGACTCACAATTAATAAATAATAGGTTCCATTACACATATTGGTGTATACAACTATTTCAGGATAGTGACAGAACAAGCTCTCCTTTTTTCGCTGAAAACATTTTATTAACATTACTTATGAATTTATATTTAGAAAATACTGTAGGTGAAATTACTTGAAATTCAGACATGGCTCAAGTACAAAACATAAAAGAAGGTGTAATACATCACCATAGGCATAATCTACCAGAAGCAATACAATAGTGCCTCAAAAGAGGAATTACATGAGATTTACAGAAGCTTCTCCTTTTCTGCTTTAACAGCCACCACAAACTAAATATCAAGATCCTCAGCAGATGTAATCCATGTAGCTCCGTTAAAATCAATAAAAATATGCTGATTTATGCCATACAAGGATCTGGATGTAAATTAGCAGAAATTTCAAATATCATGAAAAAAGTAATGGCAAGATTTTAATTTTAATACTCAGGTAGCTTATTCATTGCCATTGTCAGAGTGCTTATCAAAGTATCCCTATTCCCAGCTTTCTCTTATGGGATGAGCTAGGTTTAAGTTTATACTTCTGTTACTGTTATGAAGGGAAGTCTTAACTATGAACAGTCTACTTAAATGATAGTGCCTAAGTATGGCAGGGCAATAAACCTCTGAAGAAACTTCCAAAATGTTCCTTTTCTTTAGCAAGCAGAGGATGCCAAAAAAAAAAAAAAAATCCATGGTAGAAATTTAGCTTTGTACTCTCCTTAGTTACAGTGAGAGAAAACTGATTTTTCAAATCTTAATTGATTTATAACAGCTGAAATATTCTTCCAAGGCAGTAGTAACATTCCCCCATAAAAACATGGAAATCAAATACTTGGCTTTGCCAAAGTATTACTGCAAAAACAACAGAGCAGAAGAACCAAACTTAGGTTCATTCTTCTTCTATTAAATGCAGTTCTTTATAAAAAGTAAGCTGGAAATAAAAAGCAGTTCTGAAAGACAGAACTACATTGGTGTATAAAACTGTGGAAACTATCTTACAAAAAAAAGAAAGTGGAATCAAAAGGAGTTTCAAACATCCAAGTGCACACCAGCTTTAAGACTTCAGGCTATACACCCGGGGGCTTTTAATCAGTTTTCTCATTATTTTTCTGCGGAATACATTTGTTGGCTTGTTGATTCCTGGTTTCTGAGTCCCTGCTAAGAAAACAAAAGAAGCAGTTAGGGAAACAGCATGACAAAACTGTTACTACTCTTTATTGTTTGGGTTGGGTTTTTTTCATGTTATGCTGCTTAAGCAGTTGATCCAATAATAATAAACATATCAGAAATTGTAAAATATGTTCTAGACACCCTATTCTCATACACTGTAAGGTCTCCAATGTGTTCACTGTTGGCAGTGGAGTCCTACTTTCATGCTCTTTTCCTGAGCAAGCATCAGTCTTTTCCAGCTGTCCTGCAGTGACAGCAGAATGGAAGTAAACATGCTGCTCTATCTATAAAATATAAAAATCTAAAAAACAAAAAAAAAAAAAAAACCCACAACAAAACCAAAAACAAAACACCACAAAACTATAAACTATTGCTGCATTTCTCTGAACAACAGTGGAGTAAAGTCTAAAACAGAACCAGTGCTTGTGGAAGACAAAAAGGTAAAATGGTTTGGGTTTCTTCACAGAACTGGGTTTCACACAGAAGCTGCAAAGTGGCCAAAGACTGTTGGGGTTATTTCCAGAAATGCTTACAAAAACTGCATGAAACATATGAGTGCAGTTCAGAAAACAAGTACTTTGCAAATTTGACCCCAAATCTTTGTTTTTATGCTACCTATTTACCAGCATGCAGAGCCCCTGTGGCCAGTTCGCAATCCTTTCACTGTCACCCCAATAAATTTATTTTCTTTTCAAATATAAACTTTTAAAAATTAAATTAATCAGAAGCCTTTTAATTCCAAAAGCTATAGATCAATTTAAACAGCATTTGTACATTTGTACAGTGAAGGTCAGCTGAATTGACCTCAAGACTCCAAAAGGTAACAGGAAAGATGCTGAGGAGGGAATTATGGGAGCAGGAGAGGAGGAGTGGCTTAAGCTGCCTGAAGGATTTGCTTAATGTTGCTGTACACTCCCAAGCTATAGAAATTAATATGTATAGCACAACATTCATTAGCACTAATTACACCCTTAACTATGGGCTTTGGTTGTACCAAGCCTTACCAAATTGTGAAATCCACCAGTTGGTAAAAAAGCTTTTAACTGAACCTTTACGTTTGGCTATCTGGCACTCTAGTTATGAGACAGACAGTGTTTCCTTACTTCTTTCTTCCACAAAAAGAGTGAAGAAGGGAAAACCCCCAGGTGGATCTGACTGGGTGTGGGCAGTGCCAGAGCTGAAGAGGCCGTTTCCTTCCTCCTCTCTCCCTCATGCTTAGGCTGGAGCCTGGCCCTACCATTTTCCAGGTAGTAATAGATGCAAATTAGTTAATCACAAGCATCTCAGATAGACTTAGCATGCCATTAAAGACTCTCTTATAATACTAGAATGGCAGAGACTCACTCAGACTTGTCACCCACAGAAATATTACTGTCATGACTAACTGGCAGACAATATTTTTAATTCTGAGGTCTGTGCTTGGGGTGCAATCCTTACCCTGTCCCTGAATTTCCAGCCCAGAAATGAAGAATCATCTCCTGACTTAAGACTTCTGACTATGCATCTTAAATACTGAAGTACTTGGACCTTGTGCATATCATGTTTAAAACAGAGCTGCTTTCTGACTTTTTAGTTTTGTTCCAAAGGCAACGTACATGCTAGATAGAGCCTTATTTTTTTTTTCTTCAGTAGTAACATTTTTTAAAGTATTGTGCTGTGTCTGCTTCCTGAGTGCTCTGGGGATCAACATATAGTTATGCTTTTCTCTCTTTCATTGATTTACATATCAAATGAATTAAACTAGAGTATTAAAACTTGCAATAGCTGGTATGAACATAGGACTGCAGATAAAAGCACAACTGTTCTGACTTACAAGCACAACCAGCAGCTGATTTGAATAAAACCATTACGAAAAATCAATTATCATTCCCAACCTCCCACAGCCACAGTTGACTCAGCAGGACTGATGAGGCAGAAATCTTTGGTAATGGGAATGGGAAATGGGAATGGGCAGCAAGGAATTGAGGGAGGATGGTAACTGCTGAAAATGCAAAGGAAAAAAGTAAATTGATTTCACAACTTACTTTAATCCTACTTTAAAATGTCTAGAAGAAAATGATACCTTAATTAGTGTTCATGCTGGTACTGAACAGTTTAAAGACTGATTTCTTGTGGTCTCTAGTAAGTTAATTAATCTTTTTGTGTGCCCTTCTCTACACTTCATTCAAAAATAGTGTAACCGCCTCACATGGTGCTGTTCTTGTCAGAAGGATTTAGCATTGCATCGCAGTTTTCCCTGCCTTTGAAAACATCAAGTCCAAAATGCAAAATGCATACACTTGTAGCAAGCCAAGGTGAGGAAAAACACTGTCTTACTGGTATTTGGCTTGCTTTATCTGCTTTTGACTGACAAAATACAAAACCTCTTACCTTTTCTGCAGACATTGTAGCAATCTTTTTCAGTAACAAAGTTATTGGCATTTCCACCACAACCAGTATACTTGAACTCCTTACATGATTTAGTCTTGGTGTCATAGTAATAGCGAGGCACAGAAGAAGAACACAGTCCTTCATCCTTTGGGCTATAGCATAGCAAGGGACCAGCTTGGGAAAAAAAAAAAAACAAAAAAACAAACACGAGAGAGAAAGACAAATTACATAAATGTAATCTCTATGCCTGGCTTCTTAAAATCTACCCTGCAATAAATGTTGTAGCCAAATAGCTCTTGTTCTCGTTGAACTGACATGACTGTTACTGATGACTTCAGAGACTTACTACATCTTATTCCTGTGAGTTACAAATTTGAGAAAGCAACAGTCAGTCCCAGAAAACAGAATTACTATGCCACAAATGAAATTCATCACGTTTCCCCATTTGTGGTGCCATACATACAACAGCTAAGATATTTGCATAGTCTGATCAAAAGTCTTATTCCATATATAGGAATATAACAATAATTCCAGTGGAACTACATCTGTAGAGGAAAAAGACACTATTTTGTTTATCCTTGCTATGATTTTGCCAGCAAATCCTGCCCACTAGCAGCAAAAAGTACAAACTCCACCACTTGCCTCACAAGAATCATGTTTCATTTTGCCTCAACAAAATTTTACTTTTTCTTTCTGGAGACTTTTTATCAATTTATTGGATGTGCACCAGAGAAATTAAAAATAATTCAGCATTCACCTAAGAAATCTGTCATCAGCCAGAAATAACTGTCTCATCAAGCACTAATAAAGTTTAGAGAGTGACAGTTTTTATACATTCTGGTAAATGTCTCTCTTCTTCAAAGATCCTGTCTTGCACTGGATATTAACCTGGTGTTTATGACAACACTTAGCTATAGTCACCTGCTCATAATAAGCACCTCTGTTCTTTAAAGCTCCTATGGAGAGACAGTGAAGAGTCATGTCAGGCAAAAAACCATCAGAAGGTGAGATGGGAAGTGCCCCAAACACAAGCCACCTAACATCATCTCTCAGGCTTGAATTTTAGAAAGGCACTTCTGCTTTATAATACTATATCACTGCCCTGAACATGACTGTCACAACATCTCGTACATCTGCCTCAACACAGATCTCCAACCTTATTTCCCTTCAGATTACACATGTACAGCTCTCTAAAAGTCAAGAGACCGGCTGGGTGTAGCTGTGGGCATTTTTAAGGTCACAATATTAAACTAACACAGCATTTTTGCTCTTTCAGTAACAGCTGAGACAAGTGACACATGAAAGTCTGCAGACAACACAAACATGTTTCACAGAAGTCTTCAAAAATACCACTGTATGAGTATCCAGAGGAAAATAGCAAATAAAATATCATCTTCATATCGCTTTCAAACCATCTATTTTATTAAAAATTTGGAACAACCATTACTTTTCTCTGGCAGACAGTGGTCCACACAAGACTGCAAATCTCTGAAGTTGTTGCCATTTCCATAGCAGCCCCCATAGATGAACTCCTCGCACTTCATCGAGCTCAAGTTAAAGGCGTATCTTCTTAGATGACTCCTGCAAGGTCCTCCATCAGCCTCCATCCGGCACAATTTGGGCACTTCTGGGAAAAAAAAAAAAATTAAAAAAAAAAAAAAATCCTCGTTAAAATTAACCCTTCATGCTCCCCGTACTGAACAACACGCTAGTGTAGCCAAAACGCTATTACTCCTGTCGCAGACAAGCCCCAGCGTGTCCCACTATCTGCATTGTTTAATAAAGTAAGATACGATTTACAGGACGAATCTGATGCATCAGTTAACAACTAGGTATAATATTAAGTCACATTTTAAATATGAATAGTTAAATTCCGCACGTCGCCTCCGAGACGGGCTCGCTCCAGTTTCTCTGCATAAAACTGGCATTCGGCGAGAAGCTGCAAGGAGCAGGAGGGGCGGAGGGGGTGGGTGCGAAGCGTCCCGCTGCTCCCAGAGGCCCCCTCCTGCCCCCTGCCAGCCCGAGGGAGCGGGACCCGTCGGGTCGGCCGAGGGCGGCGGGGCCGGTCCCCGGACTCACTCTTGATGGTCCAGCAGCTCTTCTCGCAGTCGTCGAGGGTGAGGAAGTTGTTGGCGTTGCCGTGGCAGCCCCCGTAGGTGAACTCCTGGCAGCTCTGCGTGTACCTGTCGTAGTACCAGCGCGGCACCATGGCGCGGCAGGGGCCGTCGTCGGGGGGCAGCAGGCAGGCGCGCTGCTTCTCTGCGGGAGACACCGGCGACCGGGGCTGAAGCCACCTCGGCGGCGGAGGCGGCCCCGGCCCCGCGTCGCCGCCCGCGGGGTCCCGCCGAGCGCCCGCTCCTACCTGTGAGGGTGCGCGGGGCCAGGGCCGCGCAGGCCAGCGGCAGCAGCAGCGCGGGCAGCGGGAGGCGGCGGCCGGCGGCCATGTCGCGGCGGCGGGAGGGAGGGCGGGAGGCAACGGGGTCCCGGGAGAGAGAGGCGCTGCCCGGCCCGACGGCAGCGCTTTATATGCGCCGAGACGGCTTCCCCGGGCCGCCTCCCTCCTTGCGCATGTAGTGGGAGGGGAAGGGCTGATTCAGCGGGGCAGCAGGTCCCCGCTGACCCGGCCGTCACCGCAGGCTGCGCGCCTGCGTGAGCCCCAGCGCCGCGAGGTGCGGGCAGCCCCCCGCCCCGCCGCCGCCGTCGGGGGGGCCACGGCCGCGGGGGGAGCAGCCGGGGGGCGCCGCCGGGGCTGGCTCGGCGGAGGGGCCTCCGCCGCGGGGCTACGGGGAGCTGGCCGTGGTCCACGGCTGTCCCGTCCCGTTCCCCCCACGCCCCCCCCCACCCCCCAATACAGACACGTTACGGGATGATGCTCAAAGAGCATTTCCTGTTAATCACGGAGAAATCCGGGAACGGTCACTTAGTGAAAGTCCTCTCCCCCCTCGCCCATTTGGCGGCTCCAGGCAGAGGGCGGCAGGACGCTGAAAATCAAACCCAGGAGCCTCCCTCAGGTCCCGAGCCAGCCGGGTCAAGCGCAGGGCGCTCGGCAAATGCCGCTAGAGATAACGCCAATCAACCCGCCTTACTTACTAGTTACGTACCGTTGGGTGCAACGCTAATGAACCTGAGAAAACCGAGGCACCGTCAGCGGGCTTAGACTCCTGGGAAACCCGAGGGTCTGAATGGATGAAACCTCTGGTTAGTTCAAAGAGAGCTGTATTTCAGGAAACATCATGACTTGGTTTATTCCGTAGATTTTAACCCCACCAGGCAAGCCGGTGTGATCTGGGGGTGAGCAGCAAATAGCATACTTTCCCTCTCTAATCTATTAGGGCCATTACATTAATTAGTGTTTACTCCAGATTTAATACAGTAAGAGAGATAAGAGTGGCTGCAAATTAGGCGTGCTTTCTATAGATAACAATAAACTAATCTGATCTCCTACAGTTCCTCTCCACTCCCTTTACAGTAACAGTGTTGGGCCCCAGTCCTTCAGGCAGGCGCTGCTGCAGATTGAAAGGCCGGGTCCTGGAAATCTGTGGCCTGCAGGAAAGAAGCCACAGTCTGGACAAGGTATGGAGGAGGAACTTCATAGCACCCTGATTATTTCAGGAACTGACTTTCTATCCATGGCTTCTCCGCTTTTCTTATATCATGGAGGAATGTGACCTAGGTTTCTGACATAATTTTATGTTTTAATAAAGGCAAGAAGGAGGAGCAAATTTAACCCCTGTCCCAGAAGCCTATGTGGCTTGTGAGAGGATATGAATGGCACCTCTCTCCTTTTCCAGATTTTTCAGAATCTTCAGTTGCCAAAGGATAAGTAGGTGCTTTAGTGACAAAAAATAAACCCTGGTACAGTTTGAGGCATCACCATGGGACACATTTGCCACGTTTTAGAATCTTATATCTGCAACTGTTAGTAACAGGTGTCCTCATTTTCAGGGGTTTTGTTCGGCTTATTAAGCACAGCAACTGTAATAAAGTCTATGTCCCTCTGATGGAAAGAACAAACAAAAAACCAACATATATTTTCTATTTCCAGAGAAAATCCAAAAGACATCTTTCTAATATTAGTCAGCTCTCAAGTGATTTTTAATATTAGACTGATGTCCTTTAGTTTTCATTGGATTTTATTGGAATTGCAAAGAAAGTCATTGAAATACTTCTTTAAACAAGAGCAGCAAAATGAATGCTGTCATGCAAATACCATTTTCCATATTTTCGATTTTGTCTGTGCACACACGCAAAGTTTGAGCTAAACCCACCTATCCCTCAATGCTGCAGCACAGCACAGTATATATTCAGCTCCTTTGCTGTAAACAGCGGACAAGTTCACTTACATTAGGTAAGTATCTGTAAAAATATATGAACTAGAGTAAAATTTATCACAGCAAGTCGTAGAAAGTCCTTTACTAACTGTCATCAGTAGAGCTAGTCATGTCAGCAGACAGCTCACTGAAGGCTTTCCATTACAGGGTTATCAATACCAAGCTGCGACCGTCCTTCCCACCCTCAGCTTGCGCCTGCACCCCCCGCCTGTCGCCACCACACCAGGCCGTGGGCTCTCTGCTGCTCTGCACTGCAATGCTTCTGCTCCCATCACAGCCCTGGCTCCCCTGAGACCCTGGCTGGCCAGCTCCTTCCACCTGTTTTAACTGGCCCAGGACCAACAGCTGGTGGGGTTTGGGGATGCAGCTGCCAGTGTAGATTATGTAGAAATTGCATACCAACTGCTGGGACTGGGGAGGGATAATCGTCAGAGGGAGGGGAAGAGGAACTGAGTTTAGTGAACTGTCTAAAATAAAACAAATACAAACCCCAGGAGCACTACAGGAGCAGCACTGGAGAAGAAAGATGTAAATCTTCCATACTGCTGACATCTGGTGAGTGGTATGGAGAAGAAGAAAGGAGTGTCTTTAAGGAGAAAAGACAGAGGTGGAAAGAGGGAGGAGCTACTGCTCATAGGGACTTTTGAAGTGCCAGATAGCAGGACTCAGTCAGGCCCGTTTTAATGGCCTGCAGCCTTGTTCAGTGTAAAGCATCGTGAACTCTGCCTCTGCTGGTATCGTAGGAAAGCAGGTGTAGGGCCAGCGGAGTGCTGTACAAACACTCGTGGAGGGCACCCTGTTCTAAAGAGCATAGAGCCCTATTTGGGATCTAGACCTCGAAAGAATATGCAACCACAGAAGAATTTCCTAGCTCCTTCTTACGTCTTCCGAACCCATCACTTCTCTTACAGAGAGTGCTCCACCCTCCACACCCATCAGAACTCCGAGACTCCAGAGACGCTTAGTGCAGGCCGGGCACAACAGCCCTCTCAGGCAGAGCTGCAACTCCGCTGTGCAGACATACCTACCGAGAGAAGTGGCTGCGTCTGGCACTGAAGGGCTGGCCCCCTGCCGGGACACTTGACCCGAGAGCGGTCCTTTCCTCTCTCTACCTAAATTTTAGTCCAGTCCATTCGTACTTGTGATGTGCACGTCTCGGGGAATGTGCCCGTGCAAACCACCTGCTGCCGCCTTAGGAGCCCAGGGATGCCGGTGGCACTGGCGAACGAGAACCATGGCGAGGGGCAGAAGGAGGTGCCGGGGGAGGAAGGACCTCGCTGCTGGGCCAGAACACCCGCCCCACCTCGCTCCGTTTGCCCCACCGTGGCGGCGGGGAAGGCGAGGAGGGGAGAAGCCAGCACCAGCGGGTCGCTGCAGCTCCCCGCTCCTGCCGCCGTGCCCGGCGGGGTCCCGGGGCGGCGGGGCCGAGAGCCCTGCCCGGGGGCGGCCGGACCCTCCCTGGGCGGGCAGGGCCCGTGTCAGCGCCCCGGCAGCGGGGTTTGGGAGGGCGGCGGGGTTTAATCCGGTTAGGCGGGGGATTAGCGAGGTGGTTTAAAGGCCGGAGCGGCGCGGGGAAGGGGTGCTAGGCGCGCCGGAGAGGAAGCGGCCGCCGCCGCCGCAGCCGAGCAGGGGGCAGCCCGGACGGCACTCTGTGAGTGAGCCCGAGGGCGGGGAGGCACTCCGCGCCCGCCCGGGGCCTCCGGCCCCGGCGCCCTGGCTGCCCAGAGGTAACCTTTTGTCCTCCCCCTCCTTCCCTCCCTCCTTCCGCGCTTTGGCAGTGTAGAAGATGCCAGCCATCAACATCGAGGACCTGAGCGAGAAGGACAAACTGAAAATGGAAGTGGAGCAGCTCCGGAAAGAAGTGAAGCTGGAGCGGCAGCCGGTGAGTGGCCGCGGAGAGGGGCCCGGGGCTGCCCGGCCGCCGGGTTGGGGCCGGAGCGGGGAGCAGCCGGTTCTTCCCCGGGCGGGGGTGCGAAGGCTCATGCGGCGCCCCGGGGCGCGGCGGGCGGCGGGGCCGGGCGCGGCAGCCCAGCGCGGGGCGGTAGCGCCCCGTCCCGCCGCAGCAGGCCCGGCGAAGGCAGCGGGGCTTCGGGAGCCGCTCTCCGGGCGAGCCCCGGCTGTTCTGGGGCGACCGCAGCTTGCACCGACGGGTCCTGCCACCCCCTCTGGGGCAGGGGTCGGGGACGGCGCTGGCGACGTATGACCGCTAGCAGCGTGTAGGAGAGCCGGTCCTTCCCGGGGGTGGCTGGGGAGCGCGGGGGGAAGGGGCGCACCGCCCCCGGGGTACGGCGCCCCGAGGGGCCGGTACGGCCTCGCCGGCCGCGGCTGTACCCGGTGCCTCGGGCACCCCGCGGCTTCCCCCTCCCTTGAGAGCTCCCGGAGCCCAGCGCCAGCACCAGGCAGCCTTGCCTGCGAGGGAGGAACGCGTCGGGCTCCGTTCTCCTCTGTAAAACGCGCTGGGATCTGCCGGTGCCGGGCGAGGGGTGGTGTGGCGGCGGGCAGCCTTCCTGCGGCACCGCACCCCGGCAGGCTGCGGGAGAAGCCGCTGCCCCCCGGCCGCCGCCCCGCTCCGCCACTTCGCCGGCTGCGCGGAGCCCGGGCAGGGCGGGGGCCGAAGGGCTGCGGGTGCAGAGCCACGACCCACCCTGCCTCGTCCGATGGGAACGTCGCAATTTCAGTCATTTACACCGATTGCTCCTTCCCACAGGTGAAGTGGAGTCCTGTGAGCTCTTTGTATTTTTGCACATTTTCTGTAGATGAATGACATGCAGAACTGATCTTGCTCCACGACAAAACTAATAGTATTTTTCTTTTATTTATTTATTCTGCATGACAGCAGAAGCAAACTACATCGAAATAAACGCTTCTAGTTAGGACTAAAAATACATTTGTATATCGGAATCAGTGGCATTAGTCACGCTAATTGCATTACAGATCTAGGTGTTTAGCTAGAAATTAAAAAAGCCACAGTTACGTTTTAGCTGTCAGTTAGGTATTGGTGATTGTAGACGTTATGGTATAGTCTAAAGCTCCCAGCACTATTGAGGGCTCCACACCCGACGACTAGACTTATCTGTATCATCTCTCAGAGAGTTCCCAAGCAACTGAAATATACTCTGTAGGATGTACAATAATAACAACTTTAAATTATTTCCTAAATTTTTGGAATAAGCCATAAGCCTTTAGGGAAATGGATATTTTTAAATCACCTGTAGTAAAGTGCAGACAACATAGTTTTAGCAGTGCATTATAACAGAAGTTTCACTGTGAGAATGAAATGTTTTGTAGTTGTCACAGTCCCCTGGTAACCGTATGGGTGTTACAGGGACAGGGAAATGCAGAAGCCACACCTCTGTTGTCACCTAAAATAAAAACATTTAGACAAAGTTTTCTTGACCCCTTCCTATACCTTTACAGCACAAAGAGGGAATATCCTTTTGAATATTTTTTGAATGAAAAAAAATGTCTGAATGTGTATTTAAGCAGACATTTTTTTCTTGTATGTGAAAAAGATACTGATAGTGCTGACTGAAGTGAAACAAACCCTGGTCCTGCATATACTTTGGAGCACAACCTTACTATGGCACAAGGTCCCAATTTGAATGCATAGGGTTTGTGAGGCACAGGAGAGCAAGGGATTTGTAGGTCTGAATTCTTCTTTGCTGTAAGGCAGCTAGAAATAGTTAGACCTTATTTTATGTATTGTTTAATTGGGCATTAACTCTGAGTTCTTTCTGATGGCGTAAAGCTTAATTTTGCACAGCCCATGCTCTGTTGGTCTGTGATACAGCAGGTAAATTCATTGGTTCTCTTGTCATAATTTTAACTATGGAGTAAAATATAATTAACAAAGAAGGCAAGGGACCTTAAATTAGAAATACTAGTCATCTCGTGGCCTGGCCTGCAGCTGGTTCCTGCTGCTGACTCTGCACTGCTGGGCCTTCGCGGGGGTTGTGGGTAGGAAGGGAGGAGTTGGGGATAGAGCCCAGAGCGTGTCCTCAGACATGTCAGGTATTTGAGCACCTAAGGATGGTTTCTGCTGACATGGGGAAGAAAAACGAGAGATGTGCATGGACAAGGATCCTCTGGAGCTGGTGGGATTTGCTTGTGCAGCCTCAGGTTCCGCAGGTGCTGTTACAGCATGTGCTGCCTGTGGTCGTGTCTCAGTGAACACAAACTAAATGCATTTCTTCTCTACAGGCAGGTTCCATGCAGGCATATCTACATCAGTGCTTAGTTTGCTGTAAATGTCATGCAAAGTGTCATGCATCTTATGCTCTCTCATAACACAACCGGCTGTTTTATTAACCGTTGTTCGAAATAACCCCAGGTAACCTGTAAGTACATTGTCTTTCCTAGTCAGGTCTTTACTCCCATTCAAGACCCATGGTTGCTATTCTAGAACCGCAAGGTGAGAATTTGTAGTACCACTGAAAAATCATTACTGTTTTGTTTGGGAAAAACATGTGAAGTCATAAATACATCAAAATTGAATTGAAAGTTACTGAACCTGAACCCACTGACCATAAGTCATGCTGATGCCGAGGGAGAGTGTGATCCACAGCTTAGTAAGACTATATTGGAATTAGAAAAAACGCAAATTTAACTATGCAGCAACTGCTGATCCAAGTGGCATATACCTTCTCAGGGATACTCACCTGTTCTGTGAATATCGGGCTGTGAAAAAGTAGAAGGAAAATGAGTCTGCCCACGCTTAGTGCTGGCTCTGTGGTCAGATCTTTTACATTTGAGGGGAAGCTAAGTAAGGGAAAGGAGGATGTGAATTCCCTGGTTTGCTGTTCCTGTGCACAAGGTGAGCCCTGGCCGTAATGCAGCTGCTCTCTGTTCTTTTCCTCCAGGTGTCCAAGTGCTCCGAAGAGATCAAGAACTACATTGAGGAGAGGTCGGGTGAGGACCCGCTGGTGAAGGGGATTCCCGAAGAAAAGAACCCCTTCAAGGAGAAGGGAGGCTGTGTCATCGCTTAGGAAGACGAGTCCAGCGCCTGCCACCGGAGCAGACACTCTTCTTGTACCTGTAGGGAGTCACTAGCGAGTCCCCATTGCCGCCGGTCCTTGTTGAACGAGCACAGGAGCGGATTTCTGGATTTCTTTCTCTCTTTCTTTTTTTTTCTTTTTCTTACGAAAAATAAAGAAACCAACCCGAAAGCAGCCGAGACCCGCGCCGGTCGCTCGGCAGGGATGGCTGTGCCCCGCTCCCCGGCGGGGCCGTCCCTCCTGCCCCGGCAGGGACGGCTCCTTTCGCTTCGCGGCGCCCGCTTTCGCCACCCGTTTGTCGGTTGCTTCATGGCTGTTCGTTGGCATTAAAGAAAATCTGCCTGTAACCCGAGAGCCTGCCCTGGCCTTGCTGCGGGGGAGAGGAGCTGGAGGAGGAGGGGAGGGACGGGACGGGACGGGGCGGTGCAAAGGCCGCCGGGGCGACCCGGGCCAGCCACTAAGGCCTTTGGCACCTGTCCCGGGCCTTGGCCTTGCCGGAGCGGTGCGGGCAGGCGGCGGCGGAGGCCATGGCACTGGGCGGCAGCAGGAGCTGGGCGCGCTGGGCCTCGGCGCTGCGCGGCGGCAGCTCGGGGCGGCGGGACGACGCAAACAAGCCGCGGTACCGCGACTTGCGGGCGGCCCTCAGGAAGGTACCGGGGGCCGGGGTGGGGGCACTTCCCGGAACGGCTCGGGGTGTGTTTAAGTCAAATTCCCCCTGCCCCTGTCCGCACGGAAACCGTGTGTCCCCTGCGTGGGACAGGCGGAGTGGCACGACACTTCCCGGCCGTGGGCTGCCACGGCCTGCGCGGGTGGGCTCAGCCCTGCCCGGGCGGTGAGGGGTGGCGGGCGGGCGCGCAGCGCCCCAGCCGGGCCCGGCGGCTGCCCGCGGAGCTGCGGCCGTCAGCTCCCTCCTCCCGGCTGCTGCCAAACGCAGGGTCGAGGTGCCTTTGGGGATACAGAGCACGAGGGAGCGCAGAACAGAGCCAGCTTGTCACTGGGCTCTTGCTAGAAGGGGACTAATGGAGGCTCCTGTAAAACTGAGTCATAAATCGAGAGGAAAGGAGACACTTCTGGTAAGCTAACGTGTAAATTGAGTGACAAATGACAATCTGCAAGTAACGGTGGTGTTGGTGAGCTCTGCCTGTTCCCAGCAGTGAGGTCAATGTCCCCTGGAGAAGACTGTGGTATAATTAAGCACACTCATCAAAGTTAGAGAAGGAGATGGTTTGGGGGTAGAAAGCACTGGTGTGGAGCATGCTGCAGGGCTGGGCTCGGCTGCGTGTGAGAGAAGGTCTGCCTTTGCACTAAGAACTGACGAGAAAAGTGCTGAGGTTCGGTACCTACTATAAGTGATAGGACAAGAAGGAATGGCCTCAAGTGGTTTAGGCTGGATATTAGGAAGCATTTCTTTCCAGAAGGGGTTGTTAGGGGTTGGAATGGGCTGCCCAGGGAGGTGGTGGAGTCCCCATCCCTGGAGGTGTTTAAGAGTCAGGCTGACATAGCGCTGAGGGATATGGTGTAGTTGGGAACTGTCAGTGCTAGGTTAATGGTTGGGCCGGATGATCTTCAAGGTATTTTCCACCCTAAATGATTCTGTGAGCTTCAGCAGCTGTGGGTTCATCTTCTGTGTTACAAAAAAGAAACCTGAGTAATAAAGGAAAAGATGCATGACCAGTCTGTGTCCTGAGAAATTAGTTTCATTAGTCTAAATTCCAAGACCTTCTGCAAAGCAGGTGGAAGCTGCCAGAGAAAGGATCAGTAGAAGTTGGATTAATAGTGCAGGATTTTGTAGCTAATCCCATAGTATCAAATTTGTGCTGATCCCATCTGGAGCGAGCTCTGTGTATCTGCAATTATCTGCCCGTTCAACTTGTTCCCTGGCACACTGTTCCCCGTTATCTGCTCGGGCACTACAACTGCATTAGTGAAAAATCAGTGTCCTCCTGAAGCTCAGAGGACAAGGCCAGACCTTGTGAAGGCAGTAATCTGGATCTGGAAGATTTTTTAAAGTCCTGCTTTGTCATGGATAGTTAAGGCACACATTGTTTTATATCTCAGGTGTTTGCAGCTGTGAATTTACTGAGGGGTCAGATGAAAGGGAAGGGGAGGAAAGTGACTATATTAGTGTCTGCTGGTGCAATGTTTGCTGCTCTGCTGTGTGACACAGTGCATTTTTCTACAAATATTTTTGTTCCTGCTCTTGTTTTTATTCCCCCCACACCTGTTGAAGTGCAGCTAACAGTATGCCCTACCTTGCTGGGTTTAGTGCAGGTAATTGCATCATGGGCTAAGAGGGCATGCGATTCTACATTTATCACACAAATCCCTTTAATGAATATATTGTAGAAGAAATTACAGTACAAACCCAATTTTATCATTGTCCTGTATTTTACAAAATGATTATATAGTGTTTATTTTGGATTTTATATGATCACATAGGGGAAAAAAAAATCACCAATTTATGTAAAAATCCAGTCTGATGTTCACCCCAAAGCTTCTAGCAATCAATGTTTATTTTGGCTTAAGTTAAGCCTGTCCCCAATAGCTTTAGTATAAACTGAAAAGTTAAGTCTGTGGGAACGACAGCACAGGATCTGTAACACATTTTTAAGTGTACCTGTTACATAGCTTGGGACACTCTTTCCACTAGCTAAATCCAGTGCAACTACCAGAGAAATTGGAGATATGAGCAATGCAGTTCCATGAGTGAGAACTGGTTGGGTTTTTTTTGTCTCCATTCATTTTATTTTTTGATCTGTTAAATTAACATATTTTAAACTATCTGTAATTTTCCAATTGTTCTGAGCAGGATGAGGAAGAGACTCTTATAATTCCAGGAGGCTGTTTTTAGCAAGGGTATTGAAGTAACCCTGTGAGTGGTTTCCTTTACAACTTTATAGGTCACCACCCTTCCTCTTGGAAATTGAAAACGTAACTTTTCCTTAACTGGTTGTACGATGCTTGCAGTGCACTGGTATCCTATGGCTTGCTGCAATAATTAAATTGTAGCATAACTGGCTTGAAGTAAAAAGATTGAACCTGTACATGCATAACGGTGTGCATATACATACAGGATATATACATGGTGTGTATTTTTCTATTCCTCTGGCATTAGTAGTAAGAAGCTTTGGGAAATAGGTTTGAAAGGATTGGCATATTTTTTGCTGGAGTTTCATGTAATGTAAATGAGATTTCATTTTATATCCAGTGGTGACTTGATCTAGTTACACTGTATCTCTGTAGGATAAGGGGGATTTCCCCTGTGACAGTGAGACTTCATCAAAGGACACCGTTGTTTGCCACTCTTGGCTTGTATGTCATGGGTCTCTGTTTATTAATATATTTTTATATATATATATATTAATATGTATTTTACAAGAATTAAAGCCCCTTCATATTAGAGCATGTCATGTCAATTAAATATCGACATTCACTTTAACTTTCTGGCAAAATTACTGTAAATTCTATGTCAAAAGAATATGGTTCTTTTTGACCTTCTGCAAAATATTGAAGGGTGACCACCGTTGCCACTGGAGCACCTTGGATGGAGTTGGTTTATTTATCTTTGCAGCAAATCATAAAAACCAGTAACAAAACAGCAAAGTAGTAGGTTGCTAGTATTACAAATAAATGACTTAAAAGTTAGTTTCTTACAAACTGGGAGGGAGAAAAGACACAGCTGAATCTGCAAAATACATGACTTGCATCTGTAATTTTAAAACCTTATTTATCATGCACCTGAGGTAAAAGTTTCAGGAAGGAGAGATTTAAAAAATGTGTAAGGCTCACAGATTTTTCACTGAGTGTCCTTCTATCTAAGGGAAGGGACATGTATTTCTAGATTCTGGGGTATTTACAATAGCCTTTCTCATCTTGTGTCTGACAGAAACATAAATGTTTAGGGGCTAGTTCTCTTGCTGGTATAAAGAAACACAGCAATGTCCTTTACTACTACCAAGAATTTTTGGTGGTAATTTAACAAAGAGGAAATTTTAATGATTGATTTTTGTTGTTATTGAAGGGGGCAGTTGGGATATACCACAGTCATAAGGGGGACCATCCAATACATTCTCTAGTGGCCTACCAGGAGTTGCTTTTAAGTTGGTTTAGGAGAGTAGGAGAGAGAAAAAATTACATTCAGCAGTTAAGCAAGCTTTGTAAAAAGCTTTTTCTGGTAATCAGAAGAATGGCACTTAACATACAAATGCTTCATTGTGTAGCAAAAATGCAGTAAAGGCAATTTTATAAAGAATGCTCTTATTTGTTACTCAGTGTCAGAGTAGTGCATACATCTGACATTGAAGTTGCTGTGTCCAAACATTGGAATTTTTCTTCTACCCCATATTCATGCTAGAACAAGTTTCGAATGCATTTAGTTAGACTTTTCAATGAGCATCTTTTAGTAGGAGAACTGGGCCTAAGGTATATTTTTGTGGCTCAGGTCTAGCTATTATATTGTTTTATCATTGTTACACCTGATTGGTTTAGCAATACAGTTACGTACTTCTGACAACTAAAATCCTGTCTTAATAAGAAGTTTATGACTGAGCAAACGTGTGAGGTTTATATAGGTTTTGACATGACTGTTGATAAAATGTGACTTTGCTTAAATCTTTTTAGGTCACGTTTGCTTGGAAATGTGCGATTAAATCTCTTCCCCTGCCCATGTATCCATACTAACAGATATAACATCTCCCAGACAGGTGTCAGGTCTGAAAGCTGGTCTGTATTTCAACTCACCTTGCTCTGGACTTTGACTTTCTGGGAGATCTTTTTTTTCCTCTCTAGGCTCAGAAGGATCGTGGAAGCCTATATCTAGCTCCAGTTGTTGAAGATGAAATTTGATAGATGAATGCTGATAGATTACACGAAGAGACTTCCAGGATACTTAGTGTTCTTCTTAAAATTATTTGGTATCACGCAGTCAGGCATCTAGACAGTGATTGTTGTACTTCCAATGTCCTTTAAGAGCTAAAGATCCCTAGTCACTAGCCCTGGTAGCACCACATGAGTTGTATGTTTCCTCAGATAGGTTTCAATGACTAGTTTTTAACATCTTATTAAAAAATTAGAGCAAAAATTAGTTTCTCTGTAGGAATAATTCAGGAAGAGCTTAATAATTTTAAATATTTCTAGAAATGCCATTGTAATATGGCAGCCTTCAAAATATGCTATGTAAACTTGAGATTGGGCAAAACAGTATGGCCAGAATACTGTGTTCCTGAAAGTGCCAGAAGTGCCTGAAATGGTGAGATGCAGAGGATCCTAAGGAGAAGCAAGTAGTAGGGAAGCCAAATTGTTCCACCTGAAGCTGCTCTTCAGGGGTAGATGTTCTGCTCTCTGCCCACGTTGCATGCCAGGCCACCTGAGAAGAACGTGGTCTGTGAAAGCTAAAGGACAGAAAGGCTGGAGTATAGAGCATGCTCTGATGTACTTTTGGCCGTGTCTGGTCTCTGGCACTGCTGCAGAACCAGCAGGATTTTGCCTGTTGTCAGGAGCCGCCTTTCTCCTCTGTCAGCCTCGCTGAAACCTGCTGTGGACAGGAGGCTGGGTTGGAGAAGTGCTGCAGTGTTTGAGAGCAGAGAAGCTCTTCAGGCAGGTTTGGGAGGGTTTCCCGGAGGCAGGTCCTCTCAGACCTGTTGTCACAAGTATTGCTGTTAGAATTGTGCAGTGGGATAAGCTCAATGGTATATGTTGTGATTGCATTTTCAAAGGCAGAAAAGAAAATTAGAAACTCCTCTCTTATTCTTGAGAAGAAATCAGACTTTCCTGGGGAAGCTCATAAATTCCTGGAGAAAAATCACCTCGTTTGGAAAGAAATGCAGAACATTTTATTTCAGGTTAGCTTTCTCCCAGCCACAAAAAACCCAACCAACCAAACAAAAAAGATAGTAGAAGGAACTGGAGCATGCTGAATAAAACTATTTTGTGTGATGCTGGAACAATGCAGTAAGTAGATCCTGCGTAAGCTTCTTGAGGTTCAGATGACAGTCCAAATCTTTAGCTGATGATTCAGTATTACGAACTAGCAGACCTTCAATGAGGTCAGCTGTTTTAATCTGGGAGGATACTCCGAATTTTGCTAGGTACTTGGCTGATATGTGATGAGCATAGGTTAAGTGCCAGCACACATACAAACTGTCATAAACTGCAGATCTGTGGTGGGTCTCCATCTACAATTTGGCATGTGCAGAGCCATTCTTTGAATAGCTCTAGAGAATATTTTTTCCTCTTTCAGTGATGCAAGACAGAAAAGGTTGGGGCAGCAATAGAGTTTAGGATTAGTTCCTAGGATTAGTATTTTCTGTTTTATCTAAAAGATTCAGTTGTGAGGTAGGCCTCTTGGATGTAGTCAGCAAACTGTGTCTTATTTTCAGGACTACTCTGGGTACAGGTGTGACAGCATAGATATCCCTGTCTGATCTTTGCCCACTGATGCTCTGAGAAGTCCTAGAAGTATGACAGGAGAGCCTTGTTGCCACTTATGGTCCTGGTTGGTGAAAATGCCTCAGTGAATGTTAGAAGCTCTACCAATGGAAATAGATGCCTTGAGGAAGGAAATCCATCAGTCCAGATGAATGGTATAGACCAGCCAGCACTTGATACAACATTGCTTAACAAAGCCAGTCTCTCTTGATACACTTGTGCTTAGGTACTGCATTAAGTTCTGAGCCCTGTGATGGGGAGCAGTGTGTGGGTGGCAGAGATGGATAAACTCCAGAGGCACATGCCTCTGAAACTGGAGCCCCTTGTGTAATTCCATAATGTCCTAGTACCTTGCGGTGGAGAGGTGGTGTGGGCCACAGTGAGATAACTTGTTCCTGAGGGGATGTAACCCAGAGTCAAAAGTAGGATCCCAACTCCAACATCCCAACCTCTGGTGGGCATTACACTATACCTCAGCTCAGCATCTCTGAGTTGGAAAGTATGAGTTGCAGGGGCAAAAAAAAATGCTTCACTTGCTCAGTTCTGCATTGCTTTCACAAGTGGATACAAGGAGCCAGAGGTCCCAGAGATCCTAAAGGCTTTTCTGAGATCAGCACCTAGACTGACATGGCATTTTTGCTCTTGTAGGACTACTCTGGTTTGAATGCGTCTGCCATCAGGTCCTAGGAATAGCCATGCTCTTGGCACTCACTTGCTCTCACTAATTCTGTGTTCCCTATATGTAAGACCAGGAAAAAAAAAAAAAAAAAAAAAGTATTTGCCTATTATATTGTGAAAGTGTGTGGTTTGTGCTTGTTCTGGTTTCTTGTGGGATGAGCCCTCCAGCTGAAGGTCAAGTTGATTGGGACAGTCCCATGTGGGAGTTTTTAGGTATGTTGTAATTTGTGTGGGGGGGAAAATTAGTGTTAAGATTAAGCTGTGAAATCATGTGTGCTGTGGACAGCCTCACAGGGCACCTGGAGAGGTTGCTCCATTACCAGATACAGAGAATCACGCTTCTTGTGAACAGAATCTGTGGTTGCTGTGGATGAGTCTGAACTCAGTCAACTGATGGCTGGTTGGAGATGGAAAAGGGGATTTTTTTTTACTTACTTTTTTCCACCACAGTAACACCACGTGCACACATGGTTCTTGTCCAAGAACACAGGGCTCCACGTGGCTTAAAACCCACGGTGTTGAGTATTGAGTGGGAAGTGCTCTTTCGATTGCATATTGCTTTGCGTGTTGTGGTGTTGCTGAATGGAAGATGCAGTAGATATTACCAGTGAGGCAGAGAGGTAGCTTAAGTAAAATACAATCTACATGTCCTCAAAGGAGAGAAGGTAAGAAATTCCATGGAACTAAATACAGACCTGAATGCCTGATCTTGGGAGGCTTTGCAAATGTTGCTATCCTTCTCTGCTGGAGAACAGATTTCAGTATGGTAGCTGCAGTGGTTGTGAGTCCGGAATGGTTGGGATTCTCACTTCTCTGTCATATTCTTGGACGGAGAAGTTGAAGGGGTTGTGGTTGGGATTGTACAGGGACTGCCAAGACACTCAGGTCTTGTACAGGAGGGATTTGCCTGTGCAACTGTCCTGGGAAGAAAGACAAGGAGGGAGGAGAGATTGGCTGGGATCATGTGGGTCCCTCCCCAGCTGGAGCTGTTTTTCCAGCATCTCATTCCTCAGGAAAAGGTTCGGGTTCTGGACTGGGCCTTTTATTTCCTTAGTATGGCCATGATGTGTGCTCTCTGCTCCAGTGGTGGGGCTCCCAGATGTGCCAGCAGCTGCACAGGGTGGAGGGGCAGCAAATGCTTCTGCACTCCCTGGCATACTTGTAGGTTTTTAAGTTTTCAGTAAGCATTGGCAAAAACTTTGTGGTTGATTCAGGGTTTGGGTTTTTTGTTTCCTGAAATAAAAACTGTAGCCAGATGTATGGGACCAAAAGATTTCTGAACCAGTAATGAGCTTTGCTTTATGTATTAGGTATGTTGCAAGGAACTGTGTTACAGTGAAAGGGAAGAAACATGATGATTTAAACAGAAGCATGTCCAGTTGCTGCCAAATGGATAGACCAGGCAAAATTGCAGAATACTCATAAAGTACATGCTTTTCTTTTGAAAATCAGCTTTTGTAAAAATAGATGAGGACAGGTATGTTTTATTATCTAATAATTTGCTGCCAACTCTTACATTATAGGGTTTTTCCCTGCACTATTTTTTTTTTCCCTTTAAGAAAGGGAAAATTTAATTTAGTAACAGTTTGTTCCTGTATTTGCTGATCACTGCATTCCTTGGTACCCAGCGCCATAGCAGAATGTATGATTCCTTTTTTGCCTGTGGCACGGCTTAATTGAAGGTACAAAAAGGAATTGTGGTGCTCTAATTAATCAGTTTTAAATACATGTCTTCCTATTTCAGCCATATATTTTCCAGCACTCAGGAAATTTGTCTGTTTTTCTCTTATATGAGCCTACTGAATATTGGATTTAAATCCACTGGAAGTTTCTCTGGAAGCTCAGTGCTGGCTACAGCTATGTGCAGTGGCAGTGGAGAAACCCAGACATGAGCCAGGCCTGTTCACACTTGCTCTGCAGCAATGAACAGAGAAGTAGAAATATCCTAAAGATACCTGAGGTGCTAGTGGTGACATGTTATCTGCCCCTTTGAACTGGCTTTATAGTGCTAAGCTGGAATTACTTTTTTTCCTTTTGGAATTAAAAAAAAAAAAAAAAAGAAAGATAAAATATAGTTGTATCTGACCTGGCTTTCTTTTTTCTTCTCAGTGATATCTTCTCGCTGGCTTGAAGCAGTTTGTTTTTTCACTGTGCTGGTCACATCTTGTCCTGCAGGTGCCATGTAGAGTGGTTGTGTTCTGCACATGAAATGCATGAAAAGTTGGGGGGACGAAAATGAACTGAAGAGCAGAGCATGGTCTTCTGGACCTTTCCAAAGGGTGGGTGTGTAGACACACCCTGCCTGGTGTATGTGCCTGGCATGTTCTTCAGAGTTCATGAATGAAGGAGAAAGTTTTGAGAGTGACTTTCCTACCTTCTCTTTTTAAATAATCCAGCAACCATGCATTCCTTGCTCAGAAGTATTTGTTTAGTGTTCCAAAAGATGCCAGTAAGAACAGCCCATGCCACTGTTTAATACTGTTTATATACCCATGGCTTCTATGCGATTGCTTTTTCTCCATGAATCTATGCATTTCTCCTCTGCATACCGCTCATGGGATGTGCTTGGGGTGATATCAGTGAGCTTGTTTATATGGGCTAAATCAATCACATTTCAGATTAGGCCTATTAGTTCCTCAATTATAATGGGGGAAAAAATGTAATAAAAAGAGATAGAGTGAACCAATGATACAACTTGGGAGACATTTTTTCTTCAAATACAGTAAAAGCTTTTAAAAAAAGATGTGGATATGTGTGGTAGTTCATCATTTATTTTTTGTTTTCACAGGGGGGAAACAAGATTGAAAATTCTAGTAGAGTAACAGAATGTTTTGAAAAAATTGTTTCCACTAATCATAGAAAAATACGGAAAGAAATCAAAGCTCTTTTATTTCAAACTTTTATATGGAAATTTAGACCACACTTTCTACATTCATTACTACTAGCTGTAAAGTTTTAGGTTAGCCAGATGCTTAAATACTGTGTTTTTTTCCTGCCGTTTCCTCCATATTCTTGTGCTGCACTTGCATTAATATTTAGTACCTCAGTGATGGCTTGAAAATATAAGGCTTTACAGGGAACTGCCATCTAGTTTATAATTTTATAACTTGTTGGTTTGGGGTTTGTAAAATGAATCATTTGGCTTTAAAAAACTTTAGTCAAAATTATTTCATTTCTGTTCTTTAATTATTTGGATATTCTGCTTTTAGGACCTTTTTCTTCCTGCCAAGTGTTTTTCACAAGGTCATGAAATGGATGTCTACACTTAAATTGAATTTTTTTAGTTCAGTCCTGTATCATTGTGGAAAACATTTTCTTGGCTTGTTCCCAGCAACAATCTGATGACAGCTCAGAGTACAGAAGTTTCCATATCATCTCTGAGGCCCAGTCCCAAATCCCATATGCAAATAAGGCAAATTCTTCAGTGACAACTCTTGTAGACAGTCATTTGCCCAGGTGTCGTGTCATATCTTTGTCTGGCTAGTCAAGTGCGAATACAGAATAAGATGCGCAGATTGTATCCAAATGCCAAATCTTCCACGATGTGGGCAAGAGTGAGACTTGTCTTCCTCATGCAAAGGGGAGAAGTGTTTTGGCAGCATCTAGGACATTCGCTACCTTGACAGGACCCCTTGCATAGTGGTGAGTCATTTATTACACAGAACTTCTAGGTAAGTCCTAACCAATAAGAGTGTGTATGTTTTTATAAGAGAAGGAGTAAAGACTATCCCTCTTGTTTCAATTTGTATTAAGGGAAAAAGCCCAACCAAACAACAACAACAAAACCCAACCAAACAAACACCCCAATCCCCAGAAAATGATCCTGCAAAACTTGTGTAAACCTTCACCCTGTGTTAGTGATGCATCCTGAAAGAGGAAGTGGTAGGTTGCAGCTTTGCTCTCTGGATCACTTCAGACCTCAGGCAAGCTGGTAATATTGGATTTTGGTTGCCAGAAGAAAGTGCACTAAATAACTTCGTATGAGCAGGCAAGGTTAGCGCTGCAGGGAACGTTTTCTGCCTGCTGTGTGATTAAATCAGCTTTGTGCAATGGGGTTATTTGTAAGCTGTTATAACCTGTTGTGGTCTTCTAAGTCACATTCTGCTTCTGCACATGATGTCATTGGAGACTGAATGACTGATTGCCTCTTCTGCTGGCTCTGCAGGTCCAGGCTTGTCACCACCCACCAGGCTGGGTGGTCCAGGCACTCGGTCAGCTCTGGGCTTCTGCTAGGGTCATGTGTCATGGGGACTGGAATCACAGGAGCAACTGCCATCCTGCCAGCACTGGAGAGACCTCACAAGTGCAGGAGGGACAGCAGGACCCTGCTTTGTCCACCACTTGCTTGTAGATGGTTCTCATCAGCGAGGTGCTGTGGTACCCCGCTGAATGTGTTTCCACATCCCAGTGTCCTCCTCTGCACCCTTTCCCTACCTTTCTGAAGAGTATTATTGGGAAAGGATTGGCCACCAAACTTTCTTTAGCTCTTTGGAGGAGTTGTGAGGGAGTCAAGGAAGGCCGTGGCCTCCAAGACCAGGAGTGAGAAGAAACAGGGAATATATGCTGGAAAGCTAATTCTGGTGTGCTTGGGCTGCATGCCCTGGGGGGACCCAAGTGGAGACCAACGTGTGGGAAATTGAACAGCAGCTGTTTGGACGTATACAGCCACCCTGGGGAGCAGCGGAGAGGACCTGCACAGGCTGCAGCACAGCAGCTGGCAAGGAGCTGGCTGGTGAGGTCCTGGCTGCCTTGCACCCATGAGGTGGGTTTTGGTGGGCAGGTTTGCTATCACCCATGCTGGTCCATGGGTTTGACCCCCTCAGCTCTGACAGGTCTTGCTAAAATGCTGCCTTGTCCTCAGCACTGGTGTCCCTACGATGTCGAGTTGTCTCCCAGTGCAGTTACTGCTGCCGGTGGTTGTGAATAAAACTACAAGAAGAAATGTTTTGTGGGCTGTTAATTGTTTTCCTTAGTGATTGCTGATGTCAAAGGCAAAGGGCTCTCTGGTCTGTTACCTCCTTCCTTTCAAGTCAGTGTTATGCTAATGTCTAGATACAACCACTGAAGAACTATTATTAGTGATTTGTTGCTTACTTATTTGCTTTTTTGTTACATTAAAGATCCCATTAATTGTGTAATCTTTGGTTATTATATTAATAGAGCTAAGTTCAATTACTGTAACTTGATTTAAAGGAAAAAATTCTCCTCATAACATAATATGATACAGTTAGGCACCACTAAATCCGTTTAATCTTCTTAATACAAAATACCTTTTTTCTCAGATGTTTTCCCTGGATTTTCTACTAAATCTAATCTCAGTTTAGATGTAATTTACAGGAAGCATTGGTAAAAATTTCTGTCAGTTTGTAAGAATTCAGTTCATTGTTTTTAAGATTCATCATCTTGCTAATTCTGTGCTGAAATATGCTACCACTGTACAGTATTATAAGGGATAGATATAAAAGGTATTGTGTGTAGAAGTGGTGTATGGCCTTGATTTCTGTTTCTAATTGCTTAATAGAGGTAAACTTAGTGGTGAATAATGGAAAGAAATCTTTAATTGCCATAAAGGACATCTGTAAACACTCCGTACCCAAATTAATTCAGTTACTGTTTCTACTGTTTCTACTGTTGTAGAAACAGTGTATTTATTTCAGAACCCAGTGAGAATTAAATGGCAATTGCTAACGTTTCTGGGTAGGTGCTGGTACGATATCAGCACAAAATACTGAGCATCCTGGGAAGAAAAATCCTCAAATGTGTGGCTTTGTTTCTTTGCTCATTTAAGTAGTGTACTAACTTCTAGTGGAAAATAATCAAAATGTAATCAAAAGACAGTAGGCAATGTTTTGGGGAGATATATTAATTGCTCTGTTTTAGAGAGAAATTAGAAAAATCTGTAACAAAACCCCCCTCTGATTTTCCATCTCGATCCCCTCCCCAACACTGCTACTGCATTTCCCTGTTCCTGGGCAGGAAGCTACAGGTGCTGTTTTCACAAAACTTTGTCAAGACTATTTTAAATGAAAACACTTTTATTTTTCTTACCATCATTCAACACAAAGTGAGTTTGTTGGCTTGATCAGTTGCCAACTGGGCAAATATCCACAGTGTTTTTTGAAATAGTTCACAGCTGATCTCAGCCCTGAAGCCATTCTCTCAGAGGTTCCCTGGAGAGCAGCCTGAGCTCTTGCTGGGATGCGGGCTAAACCAAGGCTGCCTCCAGAGCTGAGTCCTTTAGCTTTGCATCTTTGTGGTTCAGATGAAGCAGCCCAAGAAAAACACTGGTCCCATACATAAGGCTACTGTGCCTTCTCTCTCAGGAAAATAAGGGAGTTTCTGTTGTGGTTTTCTGGTACTTTATCAGCAAGTGGGAAAGGTATATGGCTCCTAAATCAACTTTACATGACAAGTGCCATTGAGATTTGGCCAGCTGGGTCAGGTGAAAAGTTTCCTTTGTGGCTGAAAATATCTGTCAGATAGCATCTGTAGTATGCAGTGTTAAAGTATTTCTGCTGAGAGGAGTTTTAGGTCTTGTTATAGTCAGTATCCTAGTGATGCAAGTCTAAATACTATCACTCATGATAAAACATATAAAAATAAACAGACCAGCTGCTCACATACTGCTGAAAGCTTGCTTCTATATATTTGCCAAACACTGCATGTATACCGTATGATTTAGGTTGAGGTGTCTGCAGCTCTTAGTGTTTGCTTCTAAAAGCTGTGTGCATTCAAAAAATATAAACAAATTCAAAGTTAATTAGTCAAGATTTAAATTAATTCAAGTATGAAATATTTCTCTGGAGGCACAGATGTGAGCAAGTCACAAAAGCCAAAGGAAGGGGCAAATCAAATGGTTAGGTATGCAGCATTATTTGACCTGAGCTAAAATAAAGCTCCTTTTAGCAATGTTTTAAGCACATATTGCATAACTGCATGTGTTCCTTCAGCTGTTGATGGCTTGACCCTTTGAAAATATCTATTTCTGCTTCAGTTTGCTTTTAATATGACGGGTTGATAATATCCAGTAATCAGTACTGAGGCATCAGCCAGTTGACCAGAGCTGCAGTTCTCCAGCAGTGTGGCTTATGTTTGTATGTGTTAGTACAAGGGGAAATGTTCCCCCAAATCCCTTTATGATTGTAAATATCATGCATGATTTTTGCAAACAATTTGTTTCTAAAGGGGAGAAGCTTTTGACAGGACCTATTTAACTTTTTTGCAAAAATGCAGTTTAAAGTGGATGGTCCAATGGCTAAGAAAAAGCTGTTGATATCATTATCTGGATTGTGATACTAATTTTTCTTGAACTTAGAGGCATGCACTGTTTGTGGTTTGTGCAGTGAGATTGTCTTCGGTTTTTTTGTTGCGTTGTGCAAGGGAGGTCTTGTTTTACTCAGCATGGCAAACTTCACCTAGTAATAATTAAACCAGCTCTGTTAAACAATTTGAGTGTTACTCAAAGGCATAGGAGCAAGCAGGTTATAATCTGCATAAATCATGTAAAATAACTTCTCTCATGCCTTAGTCTTTTTTCTGACTCTGTTTAAGTTCAAAGGTAGCTTTGTGTGTAGGCTGCGAAACACTTGGCCCAGTACCAGCCATAACAAGCACAAAACTCTGTTAGTACATTCACTTCATGCTTTTGCGAAGATCCATCAAAACACTGGGATAACTTTCTGTATGTACTTCATAACCGCTTTCAGGCACTTCCCTGGATGTTATCTGATGAGCAATACCAGATGTTATTACAAACGATCAAAAAGGTGTTTCACTCCCTGTAACTGAACATTGAGTATCAGCACCCTAGAATCTGAGCGTCTAGGATATGGCAAGATAGAAGTTAAATGTGGGCTCTGCTAGATAGTGTCCTGGTGAGTATTTTGTTACTATTGGTCATGAGGCCTGTGTTGTTCAGTATAAGAGAGGGAGAGAGATGATAATTACCCATGAGTTGAACATTCAATATATACATTTCTCAGTATTTGGTGAAAGAAGTGAAAAAGTTATTTTTCTGTTACCGACAGAGGAGTATCCTTATTTCTGCGGCTGACTGGGAAGCAGAAAGCAGCCATATATGGGCTGAAATTCTCCAAAGAATGTGCAATAAATAGATAGTTCGGAAGAAGGCTCCGCAGGGTCTCATGAGCACAGCAGTTGCAGAGTGAGAGGAGTCTATTTCCAGCTTAAGAAATAGCACCATGGGACTTGTTTATTTAGTGTGGAGAAATTGTCTTTCTGTGAAACAGTGTAGCAGTAAAATTGTGGTAATAGATTAAAGGCACTAGCCTTCTATTGGGAATTGGTGTTTGTTCTGGTAAGATTTGGTTTGAGGGAAGGATGGTGGCTTTTTCACCTTTGGATCCCCTTTTGCCTGTTGACCCAGGTGCACGGTGCACTTGGCACCACAGCCTGTGCCAACCCCTGGTTTGGCCTGTGGAGGTAGGCAGAGGTGAGCACTATACAACTGACTCCTTTTGAGAGCTATTAAAACCGCGTTTGCCTTGTGCCAGATTGGTAGGCAGCAAGAATGAGATGGCAAAATCATGAATGCCCTGTGCACCCTGCAGTGTGGGGCTGTCTGGCATGGAGCCTGGTCTGTTGGGGAGTTACTCCCAGACTTAGAGGTTGGCTGCAAAACTGCAGATTGCCTGTTTTGCTCCCTTCCCATGGTGATGGAAATCTGAGACTTTGTGCTCTGAAACCTGAAAGTGTTACTGAATGTAGTGGCTGTACTCCAGATGTGTTTTGCTTGCAACACCTGGAAGGAAAGACAGCAACCTGAACAGAGCAAGAGCAGGAGCCAGGCAGCTTAGGACATTGACTTTTGGAAGGTGTAAAGCAATAGCCTAGTTGGGAGTTGCCCAGGGCCTAGACTTGGAAATGCTGTAAGTCTGGAAGAAGACCATATTTTTCCAGTACGTGTTTTGTCAGATGCTAGGGAAGTCTAAATGCAGACTGGACACAAGTGCCCTGAACAGCACTGATGTCTTTGAGAGCATTTTAGGCAAAGGGAGGGGAAATGCGGTGTCTCCTGTTTGACTGTCTTGTGTACTGTGTGTGGTCACTGTGAACAGATCATCAACCTTCTTTGGCAAGGTCCCTCTGGGCACAATCCGGGTTTCCCTTCCTGTTACTTTCTAGAAACTGTACCCAGAAAGACAACAAATGGTGAGGATGAACTGCCAGTTTCATAGGTCTTGGAGAGGCTTAAACCAGCTCTGATGACTTCCTGTTGCAGTTATAATTACTAGAAGAGTTATTTACATTTGCCTTATTGCAGTTGTTGTGGGTGGGTGGAGAATAAGGACATCCTACAGCGAGTAAGAAAAATAATGTACTTTCAAAATTTTCCCTTTATGTTTTTTTCTTTTTAAATTAAAGTTTTTAGACAAATGTAGTCAAAGGTGTTTCTGCAGGAATTTTTGTGTTAATAACTTTGAAAATTTGTTTTTCAAATCTAGATCATCGACAAGGAGATTAATCCCTTTGTGGACAAGTGGGAAGAAGAAGGACAGTTCCCAGCACATAAAGTATTTAAAACCCTGGGACAAGCTGGATTCTTTGGTGTAGATAAGCCAACAGGTAGGAGAGTGTGTAACTCCTGAGTGTTGATGTTGACGGTGAAAGACTGTTACATTATGTCAGACTGTTTTTGCCTCAGATCAAAACATGGTTCAGAATTCAATGCAAAGTTTACTTATATTCCCCAGTCACAGGTGTGCTGGTTACCAACTGTGCAAATACAGAAAATAATGTTGTTGAGTGCTCAAGTTTATATTCTCCTAAATATAAATGTTAAAAACCTGTGTGACTATTATTTTAAAATCAGTGAAATGGACATCACTTCAATTCTGGATCCGGACGTATATGGAATAATCTCAGTCTTCATTAAAGAAATCACCATCTGAAGTCACTGAAAGTGTAAAATTTGGCCTATTATACTTTCTTAACCTGTAACCTCTACACCACTGTAATGTATTCTGTCTTACCTTTCAGAGGATGAGGTTTGTGTGGGTTTTAGGCCATTATATCCTAGGCTGTCTTTAGAATGCACTATTTCAGCCCACAGAAGCATGTACAGGACAAGAAGCTGATGATACACACAGCAAGGGCAGAGCAAGTTTCATGTGTACGTATATATATATTTGTGAGGAAAAATATCAAAAAGTCCAGAGGAATAGAAGATATTTGTGCTTTTCAGCTAAAATACATACTCCCCTAGTTTTTTGTCTGTATGGGATGTAATATATTCTGTTTTTCAAATGTTACTGTTATGTGTTCCTCTCAGAATTCTGTGGGGGTTTTTTCCCTGTATTCTTATTTGCAGTTAAAAAATTTAAAACAAAAGCAAGTTTGCATAGGTAAACCTTTAGCAATTGTGGTGAATTCAGAGCAGCCTGAAGTGACAGTGTTTGAGCAGTTAACTGCAGATAATTATCTATATAGAGGAGATCACAACCTTAGCTATGTATGCCACACCACATCATTATGTTGCTAAGGGACAGGGTTGGAACTGTGGAAGAAATTATGTCTTTTTACCACTTACTTTTAGAGGAAATTTTTCCTCATGAAATGAACTTTCATTTTCTTGTACATTCCAATGTGGAAGATTTTTTCTCTAGCTCTTCAGCTGTTAGAGCTCCCAGAACTGTTTAGCTGTGATTGTCTGACAAATCCAATTAGGTCTGAGCTGGTATTTCTTTATAAAAATGCTGACAGTTTGAGATTATACTTGAGATCTATTTAAAGGACAAATAAGATTACTGAGGGAGGGAGAAAACCACCTCTACCTTTTGCTATAATTGTTTGATAGGCAAATTTGAAATGTGTCTCGGTGGGGTCTCTTTCAACTGCTAATATTCATGTTGGTTGTAATAATGGTGTGTTGCATTGCTGCCAGATTACAGCCCTGTCTTGTTATATTCATCTCAGGACGTGCAGAGGCCTCGGCTGGGGTAAGGAACCTCAGTGCTGAGTGTGCTGTACATAAAATGTTGTGGAGGTAGGAAATTTGTATAATGCTGACAACATAACTAGGACAAGAAATAAGTGGAGTGAACTCTAGTGAAGAAGGGGCTTGCGGCAGCAAAGATGGGCATGGCAGGTTGCATGCACTGACTACACTTGGCATACTGATGATTACAGCTGTAAAAAAAATGAATAAAATTCTTAGCAACATAAGTTCCATTTCAGTTCATCCTCTGTAGCAAGGTATTGTTGGGTACAGAAAATGCACCCAACTCCCTGGAAGATGCTGCCTTTGCAGCATTCAGTTGTGTAACGTAATGTCACCAGATCCAGCTTTGCTCTGTAATGGTATAATGCCATCAGGTACATCCTGAAAGTCCTGAAACTTCCCCATGGTGGTAAGTGAAACAGTCAGATGTGTGACAGCACAGGCTTGACAGCAAGACTTTGGCAAAGCCTGAAATTCTTTACCTTCTGAAAAGTGCTTGCTGTATGATTACTGTCTACTGGTAGTAATAATTAAAAATAAAATTAAGAGATATACCTTTTATACTCTGCTCAGCCACTTCTATTATTTAACTGCTGTGTGCAGAGGAAGAGAGGTCTTAAGAGATTTGAGGAAGCCAACAGCAGCAGGCATTTATGAGGGATATTGGGGGAGGTCTGAAGAAGAGGGGTTAAATTTATTTGAGGAGAGCGATTGCGACAGAGCCGTGAGAGTAACAACCTGCCCTACTTTCTCTTTCCAACACAAACCAAAATTATAATTATCATGTTGTATCCCTCCAAACCCAGATCATAAAGCATTCTTTTTAAAGAAGACTGAATTTTTCAAGTTAATTCACTGTAATAGCAGCTGCAATTTTGAAATAAAAGTTTTTCTGAATTTATTTTCCAAGGTCATTCTGTCAAGTACAGTTTTGTTGTTTTGTGGGTTTTTTTTTCTCTGTAGAATTAATTTTGAAGCTTTCTGATTTGGCAGAAACAGGTCACAAACTTGTTTTGCTTAGATAGAAGGAAACATCTGTTGGAACTCAGATTTGTGGAAACTGGCCTTTTTCCTGTGTAAACACCATTCCCTTTATGAACAATGAGCTGCTTAATGGGAGTAAGGTTTTTAAAAGAGCATGCCTTACATATGTCCCTTATCATTGGAAACTTTCTCTGTGTGGAGAACTGATTTGGGGCACTATTTGTATTGCAAAGGCTTCATCAATTCCCACCATATGCAGTTGTGGGCTATAAATTTGTCGAGGTTTTTCCTGTATATTTTTTCACAGTTGTTTACAACTGTAGTGAACATTGGCTGTAGTACAGTAGTTCAGGATGTTAGTTGGAGGGGTCATGTAAACACTATGGGCAAGGCCCAGCCACCCACCCATAGTTGGAGAATCCTTAAGATGATCAGTGGATTTAACTTACTACACTGTCTGGTCAGTTCTCTGCCACAGAAAGATTTTTCTCTTTGAACCATTTCTCTGCTCTGTTATTCTTTACATGACTCAAAAATAGTGCATACTCTGGTTTTCCTTGGGAAAAAAATGCGTGTAGTTCTGTTATATTAGGAAATTCTCCCAACTAGTGAAATACATGCGGAAAAAGTGAACATTTTTTATGCATAAAAAATGTCTTTTTGCTCTGTGTAAAATGTGTTTTACAGAATCACTCAGTTCAGCCTGAAGTATTTAGTTTGAGGGGAGAAAAACCTCCAACATCTCTATATACTTATTATTCTTAATTTATGTTTAATGTGTGTTTCTCCTCAAATTATAGTTTCTAGGCTATTGAGGTACTGACAGACCCAAAACTAAGGGCAGAAAATATTAGGGTAGGCAGCAAAAATATTTTAAACAGTCTTGGTAGTTGGCCATTGTCTATTTTGCTAAGGGAAGTGGGTAAGACATATTCTTTGGAGTGTTTTACGTGCACATTAGATGAGATATTGGAGTAAAAGCTGAAAAGATCTACATGGTCATTTGTTATTTTATGGTTTATGAATCAAAGCCTTGGCTGTTTCTAAATTTTAAGATGTGTTGCCAAAGATACAGGCTCAAAACGTACTGTTATGTGCCTGCCTGTGTATGCCAATGCAGATGATTAAAAGTTGTTTTTATCAGCTGATGCAAAAATACAGGAATCCTCCTGTAAAGGCTCAGGGAAAGCAAAGACAAGGGAAGAGAAAGGTTTGTAAGAGGTCAGTGTCTGCTGTCCTGCATATTTACATAGCATCACTGTGAGGCATGAGCGATAATGATGTCCGCTCTGGGTATTTCATTAGTGTTTTCACTGGCAGTCCTGTAGGAATATTTAGCAGAATGCATTGGCATGCAGAAGCAATTGTGACAGGTATGTCCAAATAGTAGCCTTTACATATTCCTGTCAAACATTTAGCAGTGCACTTGCAGAATACCTTCCTAAATATATCAGGAAGTTCAAGAAACTTGTGTGGTAAGATTTTACATGGATGGGAAAATAGTTTTACACTATCTCCTTCCCCTACTGCTGGGATATATGCTGGATACAGGACTGGAGAAAGTAATATTCAGTACATTGTCTCTTGAGACAGATAAGCATCTGATGAAGCAAAACAAACGTTTCAGATGATTGATTCCAGTGTAATTGGAAAATGATGCAATATCTTTCCTTAAGAAAGCCTGTTTATTGCAAATGTCTGTGTGTTGAATGTGGGAATATAGATCCGGACTATCCTTTTAAGGTTAATCTTGTTGTTTTCCTCATAGGTATGCATTTCTCCAGTAAGATGAGACCTTATGAGAGTTCAGTAGTGGAGAGTCACTTGGAAAAAGTGTGTGTGGGGGTATCTCTTTCCTTTCCTTTCCTTTCCTTTCCTTTCCTTTCCTTTCCTTTCCTTTCCTTTCCTTTCCTTTCCTTTCCTTTCCTTTCCTTTCCTTTCCTTTCCTTTCCTTTCCTTTCCTTTCCTTTCCTTTCCTTTCCTTTCCTTTCCTTTCCTTTCCTTTCCTTTCCTTTCCTTTCCTTTCCTTTCCTTTCCTTTCCTTTCCTTTCCTTTCCTTTCCTTTCCTTTCCTTTCCTTTCCTTTCCTTTCCCTTCCTTTCTTTCTTTTCCTTCCCTTCCCCCTTTTCCCTTAACACTAAGTCTTGTTATTATATGGAATGTGCAAAAAAGGATCTGGGAAGAACAGCGAAAGGAATTTAGTAGTTCAGATGAAACCGGGTTTTATGGCCTCTAAGAGAGTAACTGAAAAGACCTATGGAGAGAAGCTGAAAGGGGTGTATTTGTCAGAAGATAATTAATTTGCCCAAAGCTATTTCTGTATGGCAGGAGTGGACCAGCTGCAATTCTTGTGCTTGATTTAGTAGATTTAAGCATAGCCAGCTCAACTAACTGCTTGATCTCTTTCTCACTTAGAAAGGAGTGTAGTAATTAATTAATAATAGATGCTCTCTGAAAGTTTGGGAGAAAAGCCATCATGCCATATTTTCAGATACCAATGAACCAGTAAATGAACACTCTTAAATGTTTACCAGCTATGAGGTATACCTGTTTTGCAATCAAGAAACAATTTTGATAAGCTTCTAAAAAACAGTAGACCAAAATCGGTCACTGCTTTATTTGAATCAAATTGATGACAAAATTAGTGATAGATGGCAGGGGTTTGGAGACCTCAGTCAGATACATATAAGAAATTTCAGGTGCTTATCTGACCTTCTTAATTCAGTGGATTGAACTGAAATCTAAGGAAAACAGGGTTTTGTATGTGTACATACAAGTTCTGTGTATCCGAGACTTCTTTTCCCCTCCCCTCTTGTGAAATGCTTACAATTCCAGTTCTGTCTAGTAACTTGCATGTGCAGGATGAAATGCAATTGAAAACAGTTTGTTTTGCTGCATTTCACCAATCATCAGATATTTCTGATCAGACATGGAAATGAGCACTTGAGTTTGTCTTTGTTTATTCCTGACTCTGCACATGACTTGTAAACATGAATGCTTTATGCTGCTTAGGAAGTGCAACAGTACCTCTGGGAATAGCTTGTTCAGCTATCAACAGCAGTTTTGTAGAAACACCCAGCAGAAAACAGACTTACTGAAGGACAGTGAGTCTTTGTAGAAGAGATAATCTTCCTTTAAATGCGTTGTTGATAAAGGGATCGGATTAGTTCTTGGGATTCTGCTTTTGTGCTTGAGATAAAGCAAATCCTCACACTTGTGGCTTGTAATGCAGGACACAGAAGTAACTCATCCCTTTCATGTATGCATCTACCAATACCTTAGGGGCAGATTAGGAATTTCTGAAATGTGGTATATGTACCACTGGTAGTTGCAGGTTATGTTGAAATGGTACTGAGAAAGAAATTAAAAATGCCTCTTTCCTGGAAGAAGTTAAAAGTGTCTAACTGGGAACAAATGCTCAGCTATGTACGTGCAGTTAAGTGCTTGAGCTCTTGATGCTCACTTCTCTCAACCATACCTGCTATGCCAAATTTACTTCTGCGTATCATAGGCTTTGCACAAACTGGCAGATCCATGTGGTGTCTTGAAGTTGACTGAGAGTGCTTAGTCACTGGTTGTTGCTAAGAGACAGTTACAAACAGCTGTCCCTATTCCATCCCTGTTCCACATGGTGTGCGGGGTTGTGCTTCAGGTGGTACAGGAGAGTCCATTGTTCTCTCTTGTACTTTATTTTAGGCTAAGCATACGCCAATTTGAGTGCTTTGTATGAGGCTTGTTAATGAGGTTTCATGGTTGCACGAAACTTTATGTATTTACATATGAAGTATGTGTCTTTGGGGAAATGCAGTCCAGAAATAAAGAAGGAAAAGCCAGGGAGGAGAAGTAAAGATACAGCTGTGGTGTTGGAAGGTCATACTAAAAGGGTGTCAGAGTGAGAACCTCGGTTTCCAGAATCCAAATTGTGGTCTTATCTATCACCTACCTGGTTCTGTCTTTTTTTTTTCTTTTTTTTGTACTAATGCCTCAAGCTTCAGGACAGATGAATCTCATCACTAGATGAGTTAGAGTTTTATTTTCTCCCTAATGCTGAAGTTGCAACAATAATAGTTTTCTTTCTCTATAAAAAAGTGAGAGGAGGACCTGTATACTGCTCTGAGGTCCAGGTGCTGAATCAGGAGCCAGACGTAACCTGTGAGGGAGAACTAATTTGACTAGTTGGCACTGAACTGGACCAAAAGCCAGATGGTATTTCTTGACATAACATTATGATAAAACTCTCGAAGAAGCAATCAAGACTCTTAACAGTACCTTATGATCATTTGGAAATTGACCTGTTTCAGAAGCTGTGGACTATACGCTTTTAATCATTGAGTTGAATACTTCAGTTAACTTTTGTGATGACTTTGTTTTATCCTTTTGTGGGGTATTCTTGTTTTTGTTTTCCTCCTGTTTTCATGCTTCCGAATGTTTCTGTATATAACTTTGGTTTGAATTTCCTTCAGTTTTGTAGAAAATTGTTGGATTTGGGGGTTTTTGAAGAGGCACATTTGGTAAAAACGTCTATGTTCTTAATCTTACAGATGTGAATAGAAGAAGAGTACACATTAAAAGCGAGCAACTGAATAGATTAGAGAAATATGAAATATAACACCTGTGAAGAATATAGGGATTGAGACATTATCAAGTAAAACATACTGTTTGGGACTTTCCATTAAAAGAATTGAGTTTATCCTTGTGCTTCTGTGGATCAAATGGCAAGACTCTCTGTTGACAAAGCATGGGCCAATGAATGAGCGTATACTAAAATAACCTTGGTATTATAAGTCTCTTTAATATATACATAACTGTCTTTTCCCAGTCTCAAAAGTTTGATGCTAGGTTCTTGACATCTGTCATATACCCAGATGGCATAATCGGAAAGCTTTCTGAAAGGTATAAATGCACATTTTACGCTTTGAGACATGTTAGTCCAGCAAGTGTGGAGAGCGTGGGAAAATTGCCTTTGTGAAACGTAGGCTTGATTCGTTTTTACCCACTCACTTTTGCATTATTAACTGCTGGGAGTGAAGGTTCATTTCTTTCCTGGGGCTGAAATGGGGAAAAATGTTATGAAACAGTCATTCTGAGTTTGCAATGGAAAGTCTCTGAAGTGCTATTGACTTGCCAACACTTGCAGATCTCGTAGGTCAATAACCAAATTACAAACTTTGAATGACATCTGGCTTGAAAAGAGGGTTAGCAAGATTGCAGTAAGATTGTGTTGTGCCTAGGCAAGTGTTTCTATCCCCCAAATTTGAGCGAGGCAAGAAGCTTCTGTCCAGCCTTCACAAACCAGAACATGTGTAGCTGAATAAGAAGAAATGAGGAAAGAAAATGACAAGAACTGTGTTTAGTTTTGGTTCTCCTATTCTGATCTAACATTTCTAATTGCTAGTGACCCAGTTCATGCAAAATCATAAGCATCATTAATAATCTAATCCCTGGAGATCTTGCATAAGCCCTTAGTCGCTCCAGCATCTGTAAGGAAGTTCAGAGGTCCCCACACCAGTGAAGTGCCTTTTCGTACAAGTGAAAAACAGGTATTGGTAATATCTTTCTCCCTTTCTGACAGATGGCTAACATTGCAGCCACCTTTGTGAATCTTGTTGTTACCCTTGCAACACAGCTGCAGGGTTTCCCCTGCTGTAAACTGGACTTCTGGGGATAGTACTAATCCTTTTTGGCATTTATCCCAGAAAGGAGGACAGGGAAAGGCATGGACCCAGTATTTGTGAGCCTGTATGTGACAGACAATTAGCTTACAGGATAAGTAATACACACAGTGTTCAATAACTTTATGTGCTACACAGTAATAAAAAGGTGTCAGGGAAGGATAGCTATACAAGGAATTTGGTTCCTTGGGATTTAATACTTAGATAAGGTTGAAGCTGGCCATTTGCAGCTTTCTCATTTAATGGACCGGAACAAATGAGTTTTGAGGTAAAGATGTAGAGAACTGAAATCACCGTGTTTTTAATCATGCTGTATTGTGTGGAATAGGTATCATCATTTCACAACAAACCTGGAAGTTAACCATGTCTAGTTATGTGACATGGGGCTTGTGCATACTGCTTTAAGGTCTACTTTGATTTCATTGTTAACCATCATGTAATACTGATACGCACATCAGAGACTGCATGATATCCTCTTGTAAGTGACTTCTAAAGTCTTTTAAACTGGTCTGAAAAATATTTGGAGCCTACACTCTGTTGTGTTGGCACAACCAGGTTGAAAGTCTTTTATAGGCTTAGTCTAAATAATGCATTGATTTGTAGCTTAGTGGTCAGTCCCAACAAACAATCTATGTACCCTTAGTTTCTCATTTCCAGTTGATTATTAAATGTTAAAGACGTGAATTGTTTTTGAAGTGAAGATACATTGGAGGCAGGAGCGAGTGATGCTTTAAAAGTTCAAAACTTCTTGTGTTGACTGGACAATCTGGCCAGTGAAAGACAACCACCTGGCTCATTTGTGGGGAGGCAAGCAGGTGTTTGGTGCCATTGTAACTTGAATTGTATTATTCACAACTCTGGGGACTGTGTAAATTCATAAGTGGGGTGTGCAAGCTGAGCTGGAGGCTCAAGTGGGTGACTGCTCTGTCCAGATGTAATGTATACCCCATATGGAAAAATAATATTCTGTCCTACATACTACTTTATGCAATCATGCTTATTACTACATACATTACAAATTTATATCTATGTTGCATTAAAGTATGTTTCATTTTATAAATATATTTTTATATACAGAGAATAAATTTTTGATTATTTTTGTTGTTTTAAACCTCTATACAATTTTAAAGAAAGAAATACCGAGGTAGTCAGTTCAGCCCAGTGTTACCCAGTTGTTTGGTTTTAACATATTCAAAGGCGTCTCCCCGCTTTCTGTGTAAAGTTCATATTTCAAATTTTACTATTTAAAATAACACTGCTTTAACCCAGTGCTGAGATATCATGAGCACTACATAGGAGACTTGCTGCAATAGGGAGGCTTTCTACTGTGAAGTCTTTTACTTCTTTTTCTGTAAAATAATTGCCACTGCTGCAGGGATTGCTGGTGGGGTGACTGTTTTGAGGTGCTCATATGTACATGCCTCAAACTTCTGAGTACATGGAAACCTGCACCCAGATTTGGAGTTAGTAAGGGCTTTGGGTTGGTTGCCCTGTACATATAGTTCCCTCAGGAAGAGGACAGCAGTCAGTTTGTGACCCAGCCGGTAAGCTCTGTCTGGGGAGCACCATGGCCCCCGTCAAACCTTTCAGACCCCAAAGATTTGCCTGCCACAGACTGCTTGTCCTGGCTGTCTTTTAGGGAACTTCACTAGTTAGACAGACTTCTTTTGTGACTCTTCCTGCTTCACTCACAGCGATAAGAAAAATGATGAATGCAATATATGGGCTGATTATTCACAAATACTAGTTCTGATGAACATTTTTTATTCTTTCCCATATAATTTTTAATTTGTTTTTTTATTCTCTCCAGAGAAATTGTGTCCCATTGTGACTTGGATGAAAAAGGAGCAGTAAATTAGTGTTCAAAACCACACTACTGTGATTGTTACCCATACTATCTCCTTATAGCCTCAGATAGCTATACATACGTACAGCAGACGAGAAGCATGGACTCTGCTGCTTCTGCGCTGCTGTTACAAGAAGCAGCAGCCCATTACTGAGCATCGCTCAGAAATTTGTTGGCAGTTACTCAATTCTGTAACATTTCCCAGGAGCTGAGGGGTTCAGTAGTGCCTTGGAGCTGGCAGTCTCACAGGAGGTGGCCAGGCTGAGCTGTACCTGAACCTTGGACCTACCAGAAGGAAACTGTCTGTCTGACCTACAGCTTTTCTGTCCCAGCCAGTGCTCAGGGTTCTTGCCTGATGCATAAAATTATTTAATCTGGAGTCTTATTGTTATTATTTTGGCTTATTTTCACATGAATAAGGATTATTCATGGGTCAGAGAGTTTTTCCAGTTAGGTTCATTGCGCTGTTCCTAGAAACCATAAATGGTCTGCCAAGCAGACAACTTCTCAGCAAAGCATGTAGATATATGTTTTAATGTTCTACTTTAAGAAAATAAGATCTGAGAGTCCCCTTTACTAAAAGAAGAAATAAATCTAGAATGCAAGTTTACCTAGTCTTTTTAAATCTATCATAAAATAAATGTTTTGACTTTTTCTCATGGACAGCATATTCCTGACAGTAGACAGAGTCAATCAGAAAAGCTGGTGCTCCTTGGCCTGTCAGCTACCTGTCATGCCTTTGATCATGCAGATACCTTTAGCCCTTTTGTTTAAATATATACCTAAATGCATTAAATGTCTGGTCTTACTGCTTTGGTTCCTAAGGGACATGGCTGTGAACTGATTGCCACTTGATATCAGGTATTCACACCTGAGCTGTTTTTTCTAATGTAATCTATAGTGTCTAAGGAGAACAACACATATATGTTTCCTGCAAACTGTAATCCAATATAGACAGGACATTGATAAGATATGATGAATTAATAACTATTTTTCTTAAAATTTTGAATGAAAGCAGAGGAAATTTTTTTATTTGTGCTTGAGTTTTTCAGATTTTCCTTTTTTGTGAATGTCATAGGACCAAAAAAGAATATAAGAAAAGTGCCTTTTTGAAGCTGCTGGGGGATTAGTTTGCTTGTTTTGGGTTTGGTTTTTTTCTTTGGTTGGTTGGTTTCTTGTTTGGTTTTTTTTTTAAGCCCTGCTTAGGTATGATGCTCTCTCTACAGACTAGCATCAACATGCTGGAAGTTTAACGTAGTAGTCTTAGTGGGTTTTGTTTATCTGGTCTCCTACGTGTTTTGAAAGAATGGTGCAGAGATCATCTTTATGTGGAAATGCGCAGTTAACATTCAGGGCAAACTGGATCAGGTGTCACTGCAACCTCCATGGGGAATGGGTGTACAATATAAAAACAAAGGATGGGAAAATACCACAACTCCAAGGCTCTGTGGAACAATATCAGTCTTGGGGGGTAGAAGGACCACTAAGCAGGACTGGGGGATTAGATGCACTGGGCAGTTTGTTGAAGCCTTGCCTTTGTGGCATGGTGCCAGTGAAATCTGAGTAGCTGTCTCAGTTATTTTGCAGCTGACCTTGTGGCAGAGACATTGGGAGGAGATGCGTGAGAAGTTTAATGGGGCAAAGGTTGGGAAGTGAGCATGCAATAATGCGCTTCAGGAGGAAACGGGGAAGAAAATGCCCCACAGTGTGAAGATTTGCTTAATGCTTCTATTCCAAGTGTGTTGTGTTTTGAGCTGCCATTTCAAAATCATGATCAGCTGGACGCAGTAGAGCTTCACCCTGTTTGAAGAGAAGAAAGCAAAAAAATAGGAAAACTACATGTCATTTAAAAAACCCAAACCCAGACCCAGACAAACCCATGTGAAAAGGCAGGCTTAATTAAGACTTCGTGTTTTTATTATTTTCTTTCTGTCTATTCAAAAAATCCATTAAATACCTTAATCTACTAGGGGTTTTTTTCAGTGATATAAAGAGCTTGGAGCCTTTTTGGAATGCCAAGAGTTGTTAAAAAGTATTTGAAATGTTGATCAACTGTGAAGGACAGTGTGATAAGGAAAGTGTTCTACTAAACACCAGAACTGTACATACACTGAAATTTAATACCACTTTCCTGTTTCACAGAATCAGTTTTGAAATTGGACTTCAGTGTCAGGTTTTTTTTTTTTTTTTTTTTTCTGTTTTGTTTCTCAAGCAGATGCATGGGATATAATTTGGGACAAAGTCTTTCTTGCAGAACAGTGGTGTTTTCTGAAGAACATGCCTATTTGTTACCTTTCTGCCTTTCCTGGGGTAGTCTAGAAGAGCTGGTTTCTCAGTCATCTCTATTACAGTAGCTATTGTTTCCTACAAGACCGCAAACCTGCTGTGGGGTCTTGTCTGCTCTGGGAAATGTCTTCAGTGCTGGAAAGCAGGAGCCAGGATCACAGCACAGCTCATGGAGTATGGCAGGGACTTTTTTTGTGTAGGACCTTTGAAACCCATGATCTGTGTATGTGCACTTCCTTGGCCTGTGAAGCTGACAGAAAATGTGCACTTGCCCAGAACGTCAAGCGTTTACAAATTAGCTTTACTTGTACAGCTGAACAGGGAAACAAAGGGCAGAATTAATGGAAAATTTCCTTGAATGAGTATCACAGGGGCAGGTATTTGAGTTTTTTACGGCATCATTAAATGGTTTAAAAATCTCTGAAGGTGACTTCAGTCAGCATTTCTTCTCCTTCCTATTCTGTACGTCAGAGGAAATGAATGAGACTATTATGTTCACCCTTGCTTTATTATTCAAGAACTGGGGTCTCTTGGCAGAGTAGAAGATCAGTGAGTAATAAGCCTGCTGAAAGGAAGTTGTTTTTTTTTTTTAAATTTTTACATTATGTATAACCTCTGAAACTCATCCCACATAAGTCACAAGGAACAAAGTTTAATAGGAATCCAGCAACTATTACATATTTTCATAGATGGTGGGACCATCCACAGTTACTTCAGGGAGAGTAATTGTATTTCTGATCATCAGCTACTCATTTACTCTGGTGGATACAGCATTTCACAGCTTCTTACACTCTATGGCCTCTACAGCTCACTAATACCCCCCTGAATAGCACATCCAGCACTGCTCTGTGTGCTGGGGTCTAAGACTGGCACAAGTCAAGTAGCATGTAGGTGGATAGTAGCAAGTAGGTGGATCACACCTATAGTCCCAGCAAGAGGTTGTAGTTATATGCCAGAAATCTGGACTTTATCTCATCACATTAGTAACCCTCTGGGCTGAGATGTGCTGTAGGATGTTGGTCACATCAACATGTCTGAGAGCAGTGTTCAGCATTTGTTTATGGCAGACACTGCTCAAGGGTGATTTGTGTTCCGCTGGATGGAGTTTAGTGCTTCACTGAGATGCCCGTTGCAGCCCTGATGCTTCAGTTGGACAGTGTGGGTACTATAGTTGGGGAGGATGGCACATGACCCTGAAGAGCTCTGGAAGATGGTCCAATTTTCTTGACTGAAACATTTCTCACTATCTCTTGACCCATGGGGAGCTTTGCAGCTTCAACACTATGATAGAAAGGGTTGAGTGTTCTTCCCTACTTGAGAACTATGTGGTAAGTGCCATCTGAGGTCGGGCTTATGCAGTCATCCCATCAGAGCCCTCTCCATGCGCTGGTGGAGCACAAAGGGAAGATGACATCAGGCTGCAGCCAGATGGTCCAGAGCTGCTAGGAGTTCAGGTGGAGCATGGCAGAGGCAGAGCTCATGTGGAAAGAAAATCATATCCTGGGGAACTCCTGTCATGAAAATACTCATTCCATTTTGCCAGGAATGAAAAGCTCAAGTAATTAAACAAACAAACAAACAAAACCCACAATGGGTATTTCAGATTTTCAGGATCGTCCCCCAGCTCAAGAGAGGAAACTTTTAATTTTTACACTTCCATCCTTCTTTATCTATTGGAATGGTTATGATCACATTTTTTACAGGTCATTACTAATCATATTTGTTTTCTAAACATTACCAGTTGTTTTCAGCCACCTCTGTCTACTTGTGTTTACCCACTGAGCCTCTTACCTGTTTCTTCTTGCCTATTTTCCCCTCTTCAGGGGATTCAGGTGGGTCTTTGTATTACTTCTCTAACAACTGCTATTTGCTGCGAGGTTAATAAAAATAGTTTGCAAAAAACTAATGAAATTCTGGTCATAAGGGGAAAAAATAATCTATTATGGTCAGTTATTCATGGCATTACTAAAGACTGTAAGATCCTGAAGGCAGAAATTTGAGGCTTTTTTTTATCATCTACTTGCTGTGGATTTATTTTTCAAAGCCAGTGCCATTTAAGAGAAATTTAGACAGATGGGCTTTCCTTTGTGGGGAAAACTTACTAAAGATTAAATTGCATATTTTTTCCTTGAGCTAGTACCATGCTGTGTTTCCTTTACCTGGTCTTTTGTTTGTTCTTGCGCAATAACCTTTTCAGGAGTTTTATTTTGGAAGATAAATAGAATATCTTACTCCTTTGGCATTCTAATAGGGATTTGCTTTCCAAGTCTGTCTTCTTATAGCTGAGCAGTTCAGGCTAAATCCTGGTATCGTGGAAGTCTGTGTTTACAAACCAAACCAAAAAACCTCTGAATGCATTCTACTACTTTTTTGGGCTTTGTCTATTTTAAGTAGAATACTGAGGGGTTTTTCCCCTTTTATTCAAGGGGAGTGGAATGGCAGCAATTTGCTTTTCTGTAGGTGATGGAAAGAAGCTGTTACTTGCAGCGAGTCAGGAAATTCTTTCCAATGTGTCCAGATGCTTCCTGTGTCATGTATGACTGGTGTCATACTTGGCACATGATTAAAAAAAAAAAAAAATCACACTCAAACTGCTTTTTATTTTGCATTTAGCCAGGTCCTTTGGCACCATGAAGGAAGGATAGTCTTGCTGGTTGGACAGTGTCACTGTGCTTGGGGTTGTTTGGAAGAACAAAAGGGAACTGTGTAAAATGTTTTTAGCTGTTGAAAGACTCCTTTGGCTTTCTTCTCCATTCCACCTGTGTGCTGTCCTTCTTGAAGTAATAGACTAACTCCTATTCTGCATGTGTCAGGTTCTGCATTGCTAAAATATAGTTGTGGCAGCTGATGCTTGTAGCAGTGCTGCATTTCTAAGGGAGAAGAGAGGACGATTGCATCTTTGCACTCTGTGGAGGATTTGAGCTCTGACCCCTTTATACATTGTGTTGTTCTCTTTACATGGCTCTGTCTGGGAAAAGTTGCGTAAATCATACATCCTGGTTTATGCTTGTAAAACTTGTGGGCTGGTAGACCTGTAAAAGGAAGTATGATGCATTTGCTACCTTTGGAGAGGTCTCTCCTGGACTCCTGGTCACCATGCTAAGAAGATGTCTGGATAAACCGGATTCTCTCAGGAGTAAAAGCAGTTTCCTATGCTTTCTCCTTATCTCCTTCCAAACACAGTGTTGGGAATCCCATCCTCTCTCTCTTCCTGCTGGATGTCATCAAGTCCCATAGTCCCAGAGGAGGATGTGTTGGAGAGAGGAGAATACAAGAGGAAACAAATATCAGGAGAAAAATTCTTTAAGCAGGAATCATTTCAACAGGAAATGTTCTGGTTCTTTTGAGAAACTTGTGTTGTAACTATTTTCAAGATGCTAATTAATTTTATTCCAGTTTTGCATTTATTTCTTTCTGCTTCTTGCTATTTCTTGCTTCTTCTCTCCTAGAAGAGAGATGTGTATTTTGGTTTTTGAAAACTTCATCTGCTATTACTGATCATCAACTTTGAGTCACAGCAGATCTGTAATGTACAAAAAAGGTGTTATGAGTTCTGCTGGGTGGTACTTTTAAAACTGAAAGGACCCTCAATTTTGAAGATGCCCACTCAACATGCTCATGCAAACTGACATGCACAAGAACTGACCTGGCCCATAGACTCACTGCACTGTGTAGCCCTTAAGTGACTCCAGGGGTTTCAGAGTTACACCTGTCTGTGGAGATCAGAATGGGCTATTGCACGGTTTCTCTGGTGCTGCCTGCTAAATTAGGGAAAGGAGGTGAAATGCCAGGCTTCTGATTGGAAACAGGAGAAACAGAGTGGAACAGAATGAATTGAACTTCGAGGTTATTTTTCAAGCAGTTTTAGCTATGTGTCTGAAACATAAAACAAGAAAATGTAGAGAATTCCAAAATCTTCCATCTTGCTAAAGCTTTAACGGGTTTTAATTGCTCCCAGATTTAAGGCAAGTGACTTTAAAACAATCTAAGACTGCCAAACTAAAAATACAAGATTATTAATATTAACGGAGACTTTTACCATTGCAGTGACTGTTATCTAGATCTATAGCATAGTGTGGTTTCTGCAAGGAAAAGTGTGGAGCAAAGTGGATAGGGTGGGACATGATCTGTTGTACCTTGTGCCTGCATGATGGGGAATCAGGAGACAGCATGAGGTCTTTTGTCCTACTTCCAAGCCATTTGGGGCTCATGCTGATTACTGTGGATATGGCTGCCCTGCATGGATTTAAAATGTTTTGCCAGGATTTGGGTAGATTTGTGTTTATCTCTTGCTGTGGTGTGGATTATCCTCCACTGATGGATTTAGTGAGGAGAAACTGGATAGAGAGTGGGTATGCTGACATGGCTGTAGTTTTGGGGGATGAGCCTGCCCCCTTGCCTGCCACCAAGCACTGTAACTAGTTCGTCTGTAATGAAAGATGGAAAAAACCTCCAGCTGAAACTTTCAGTGTCCTCATGTGGAGATGGAGCAGCACATGTGAAGGATGATGATCTCTAACACCTAGCTACCATCATCCCCTTTGCTGTCTTTTGAATGAGAATGCTGTTACTGCTTAAAGGGAAAAATCAGTTGATATGTTAAAATAATTTTCCCTTCCTTTCAGTATTTTATTGATTCAATGGGTAGTAGTGAGCTGTGTTCTGTAAATGCCTCCACATGCTGAATGATCTCATTTTCCATGTGGGAGTACAGAATAAACTTCAGAACACAAAAGACTGCCTGAAAAGGTGGCATTAATTAGACAAAATTACCGTCAGAAGGCAGATTATTATACAGAACATTCTTTTTGACATTACAAAACAGCTTTTAATTTAATATTAAGTTTAATCTGACAGCACTCAGAAATAACCACAAAGCTCTGCAGTTTAATTTCTGTCAAGGGAATATCCTTAAAGTAAGTTATTGAAGCATACTAACACAGTTTTGAGGGAAGAGAAATAGAATAATTTTTTTTAAAAAAAGGCAGAAAGAAATAAAAGGAAGAAGTTCTGATGAATAATAATAAAGGGATTAATTTAAATTTTTAGTCATAACATAGGTCAGTGAGAAAAGGTGAAATGAAACACCCAGATTCTTCTCAGAGTCCCAAATATCTACTAGCTGTGAAGTAGTTGCCGTGGACATGCAAATGTAAACATAAATGTGCGCAAAAAACCCCAAATGAAGTTAAAATTTAGTTGATGCATTGTTAAAAAAAAAAGAGGAACATTAATACAGCAAATAAGAGGAGAAATCAAAACTTAATGTAGATAGCAGACACCAGTTTGTCTGTGGCCACAGTTGCAAAATGCACTGTAAAGCAAACAGTGGTGAGGTAAGGCTCGTGTTTTGCAATTATCCTTGGTTTTGGAGCTGCACAAGCCCCTACATGATTGCTTTTTATCTCTATTTATGCCAGAGAAATACTGGCTTATTTTAAAAGGCAAAAAACAACCCAAGAACTACACTTGCAGGCTTATGAAAGTGGGATGGAAACTCTCATATGGTCATAATTATTCTTGCTTTCGTCTGGAGGCCGCCACTGTAAGCAGGGCCTGTGATGCTGGGGCATTGGTAGGTGCCCAGAGCTCATCGCTGGCCTGAGCCAGCTGCCCAGAGGAGGCTTCACAGCTGGGAGCTGAAATGCAGAGGTGGCAAAGGCAGTCTGGAGCAGAGCCAGAAACTGGACCCTAGTTTTAGGAGGCTGGGTGGCTGTGATGTACATGAGAGATGGGAAATTCCTGATGAAGATGGTTTGCGTTTGCTTTCAGAAAATCTTAGGGGAATTACTGTAGTCCAGGATTTGAAAGACCCCAGCAGATGAACCATGCAGAGAAGTGCTTACCTCCAGCATCTCCTTACATACCTGCTTAGCTTCTCCTCTAGCTCCCCATTTTTGTTGTGACTTTTTCAGTAAAGCTGTTTTTGTTGTGAGAGTGGTTAATTTCAGAAATATGGGGAATGTTTTTAAAACATTAAAAAATGTTCTTGTTGCTCAGACAGCAGGCTGTGAAATCACTTGGCAGGGATGTTTTTATTTCAGCTGACCCTGGAGAATTTGAAGGATACCACAAATACATTTTTAATGGTCAGCTGCAATTTTACTCGTAAATAAAAAATTGCAACTAATAAGAACATCATTTAGGACAACAAATAGAATTACAGAATTATCTAGGTTGGAAAAGACCTTGAAGATCATCCAGTTCAACCATCAACCCAACATTGACTGTTCCCAACTACACCATATCCCTCAGCGCTATGTCGACCCGACTCTTAAACACCTCCAGGGATGGGGACTCCACCACCTCCCTGGGCAGCCCATTCCAACACCTAACAACCTGTTCTGTAAAGAAATGCTTCCTAATATCCAGTCTAAACCTTCCCTGGCGCAACTTGAGGCCATTCCCTCTTGTCCTATCACTTGTTACTTGGTTAAAGAGACTCATCTCCAGTTCTCATGAAGTCACTCTAAAGTGCAGGCCCAGATGAAAATATCCATGTTCAACATAGACTTTGAACTCATCATGTTTGTGAAGATGGATAATAAAAAACAGAATCTAAGCATTGATTTTATTTTATTTTTTTGTGAGATGTGTGTTGCAACCTGCTCTGCAAATGACACAAACTCAAGGGATTATAGTTAAGCTCATTTTCAAGATGGTACTCTGTGAAGACCATATGTCAGAGTTGTATCCTGTTCTTGCAGCATTGCCTTAAGCATTCAGGCTGCTGGCTGAGACTCTCAGATAACGGAATATGGCATCCCTGTTGCTTACCTGAGCCTTTTTATCTGCTTAGGGCTGAATATCACCTTTGTTTAAATAACCTCTGTGCAAGATAAGCTTTCAAAGGCTTGAGTGTTGGTTATTGTCTTTTTTCTATTGAACAACTGTGAGAGCTGGGCACTTATTTGCAATTGTAGGTTTTTTTAAAATTGAGCTTGTAATGAGAAAAAGGAAGCGATGTGAAAACATCCTTCCTCTTTGTTTACCTCCTTAGCACATCTTTCTTTGTTGGTTTCTAACAAAGCCTTCGAGCTGCCTTGTACTGCGTAACCAGATCAATTACGCTGGTGCAATGCAGAGTAAGGGGAAGATGAGACAGGTGGTGAGTCCTGCTCACAGTGATTTTAAAGGTAGCATCCTTGCTGACTTTAATAAACCCTGGATTAAAGGGCAGAAAACATCTCATGCAACTTCTCTTTAACTGCGGGAAGCTCCCTGAGCCACCCATGGATGTGTCAGCTCTGGGAACAGGCAGATGTCACTATACCCCCTTTCTTGTCCAGAACACCTTTTAAAGTTGTGGCAGAGTTTTACCTGTGATGAAATAACACTGATGCTACCTGGGCTGCAGCAGTGGTTGTTGGGGGCCAGGGGGGCACTGAGAGCTGTTGTTATGAAGTTGTGATGTGTTTTAGCTTGGTTTCCAAAAAAAAAGGGCACTTAACATTTTTAAGTGCTCAGTTTTCTTTAATATTTTTGGATGTTACCAAGCTTAGCCAGATTAATTCAAGGTTCCAAAGGTAACTGGTTCCTGCATGTCTGAGAGAGTCATTAAACAGTAGGAGGAGCGAGACAGCAAGGAATGCCACCAAGAAGAGAAACATTTTGTTGTGAGCCGAAGTTGTCTGCTCCTTTGGCCTGATACCCATCTTACCTGCTCCCTTTGTACCAGCTCGGGCAGCTGTGTTTGGAGTCACTCACCCCACATGCTGTCTCTTGCCCATCCACTGCCTGGGGGCATGGAGTGGGAAGCTAGTGCTGCAGAGCCCTGAGGAGCAGAGGACGGTAGGGGCAGAGCACACAGAGCTCTGCTTGACGTGATGACAAAAGATGTGTCAATCTAATACTTTTTTCCTTTGCTGGGTCACCAGGCAGAGTAATGATCATCACTGATGCCATAAATATTTATGAAAAAAAATTCCATCCCATCTTTCCCTTTCACTGATGTTTTTTATCCACACTGTTTCTCTGCTTATGGTCAAATTACCCATCCGATTCATTTTTCATCATATATACTCCTCACTCTTACACTTGTGGGCTACTGTAATATAGCATGTATTCAGGTTATTGTGAGAAAAATTATGGTACTATTTTTGGATGAGTGCTTTTTTGCTATATATTGTGCATACTGGTAATAGAGTGTTTCTATATTGCCTTGAGATGGTATGTTACTATTGTCAAATGGGGCTTTTTTTACATTAGTTACACAGCAATGAAGCTTTTTTGACATTTTAGAGATGATCTCACTGGTTTGTTTTCTCTAAGAAAACCTTTACAAAGCCATTTTCAGTAGTATGTGTTTATACATATTTTACACAGCCTAAATATGTTAAAGAAAAATTAAGGGTCAAGCAGAAGCTCACAGATCCAATTAATGAGTTTCAGTAAATGCCCTTAAATCCTTTGTGTATTGGGAGTGGGGCACAGAAAAACCTCTCCTGGTGCTTATTTCCACTTATTGCTTCAATATTTAATTAGCATGTCTTAGTTGCTGTAATTCTCAGTGAGTTTTTAAAAGATGTAATTTGAAACTAATTGGACTAATGCACTGACTGTTAATTACCCAGACCTGCAGATGTAGGAATGGTAGGAAGTCAGTCTCTGTAAAGGCACTGGGTGCAGTTCCGGGTCAAGACTGAAGCTCAGTTGTGGCTGAGTAGGTTTAGGGAAATCTCTCCAGCTTTCTCAGTACCCCTACTGGTCATCTGCAGACAGGGAAGGGGTGAGTGGCATAATGGCCTAGATGCTGTACTTGACATTTGTCCTACAAGGAGAACCAAATAAGCCCTAAGCAGTGGTCCTGTCACATTATCTGTAATGAGAGTAATAGTGGCAAGATACATAGCTGGCGTGTGTACGTGCATACTCTTTGGATACATGTGTGTCATCTTATACATATATGTGTGTGTATGTATATATGCATGTTAAGGCACATCACAGAATCATAGAATGTCTCAAGCTGGAAGGGACCCTTAAGGATCATAGATTCCAACTCCTTGTCCTTCGCAGGACTATCTAAAACTAAACCATATGACTAAGAGCATCATCCAGACGTACATATATTTTCCCAACTTTAAAGAAGTATTAATGAACAATTTTTATTTTGCCATGAATTCTAAAGCATGAAAAAATGCATTGCTTATGGAATGTCGTCTTTATTCTGAGGCCCTTTCCTGACTGTGTTTATAGGTATGGGTGGTCTGGGGGGGAGGCCTTATTTCTTAGAGGATCAGTGTGCTTTTCGTTTGGCTAATAGACATACTGCTGTTTGTTAATCAGCAAGTGCAATTTCAGTGAAGGATTACAAATTCTTAAGTTTTGCATTCTTGCTATTAGGCAGGTGGACATTACTATAAATTTGCAAAAAACGTGTCATACTGAAAATTGAGAACTTGCCAGTTTGATTACAGTGAGGAAGCTTGCTCATGCTTCATAACACTCGCAGTTTTGAGTAAGCATTTTTTAAGCAATTTCAAATTGTCATGAAGAGCATACACCCGAGTCTCCCTGTTAGAAAAGATGTGGAGGCTCAGATTTCTTTTTTTTTTTTGACATTTTTCAAAACAATGCTGTCCATTTTTTTCTGCTGATACCTTGGTTCTTGCCTGTGACTTTAGTCTAAGGTCTTACATCTTACTCAGTGCTCTGATATGAGTTGTTAGCAGTGGATTTGCGGGCATGGGAAGCATTGCTGTGGCATGCAGTGCAAATCCCACCTGGCTGGCTCTTCTCCCATGTACCTGCAACCCTTCCAGGCAGCAAAAGGTATGGATGGCAGAGCAGAGGCCAGCTGTCTGAGAAACTGCTTCACTGCTGTGGGGTCTGGTCACTTAGTGACATGGGGATTAGATTCTTTTGTCCATTATTTTGTTTGAATGGCAGCATGAACCAACTATCTGCCTGATTAAAACCAGTACAGTAGCAACTGTGATGGGAAAATATTAGCAAGACTTTTTTTCTGTGAGTTTACAACTGTTCCTGGTGTAGTGGCAACACATATTTCTAAATTAATTACTTTTTGGAGGGGTGCCCCACATTTTGGAGACCCTCAGCTGCTGTAAATCTTGGTAATGCAGTGTCAGGGTTTATTCTTCACTCGGACATCAAAACTGACTGCTTTCACGTTAGTCTCCCAATTTCCAGTATGTTTTCCTCATCTCAGGAGGGAATGAAGGAAGCAGAGCTATCTCTTGAAATATGTAGGAGATCAAGAATAGCTATTTTCATGTTTCTTGGAGGAGCCTGGAGGCTGAATGACTTGAGTCTGTAGTAGGAAGGGTGACTGCAGTTTCTATCACCCTTCATATTTAGGAGGAGGAACGGTAAGATTGTTTACTTGCAGTAGAATTGTTTATTGGATCTCCATGCATCAGCTGCTCCAAATCCTAAGTGGCAGTTGAGGATATTCTTGAGTGAAGTGTCTTCTAGTCGATTATCTGTAGTTAATGCAGTATACATTATTGACCGGGAAAGCTGTGTTTTATTTGATTAAGAGCTTAGAAACAACAGAGCCCATTTCCTGGCATGTTCTATGTCTAGTGACAATAAAAAGAACTTAGATCTGGCTTCAATCTTTTAGCTCAGCATAATTTCTTATCCTGCTTTTGTTTTTCCCAAATAGAAATATTGAAAAATGACCTTTTTGTTTTTTTACATGCTGCCTGAGAGAAGTTTTTATATATATGTTTATAGTCTTATTTGATCGGTGATCTTGATTTCAAACTTTTTTTATAAACCATCAGCAAGAGAGACAGTTTTGAAAGCTGTTCATGTTTGACTGTTGAACTAACTTTGCTGTGGTGCTGAACTGCCAGCAGGAAAAGGCCTAAGTTCAGTAAGTAGCACTGAACCATGTTCTGAAGTTTGCAGTTACCCTTTATGTAAGTGTGAGCAAAATTTGATCCCTTCTTTATTTTAAGAAGTTGATTTATTTTCCCTCTTTGCTACAAGGCTGCTTTCTACAGCTGTTTACCACACCCGTGAAAGCTCAAAAAAGAGGGAATCAACCTTTCCTGTATTTCAGGGAATTTTCATCTATAGCTCTTTGCCCAAACCCAAAATTAACTGCATGTTTTACCAACACTGAGACAGATTTGGAATGGGAGCTCTTAGCTGGGCATGTATTGGCCTGAAAGTTTTTGGCAAACTAATGAGTTCAGGGAAGAAACAAATCTCAAAGGATTGATTTGTAGGAGCAGTTAAAAGAGCTCAGTAGTTGAGCTAGGGAGTGATTAAAGTTGTGTGATTACAATATATATGTCAGGCATAAACAAGGAAGGGAGGAGCTGATTAGGACAGTGGAAGCAAAGGAGAAATACAGCCTGGAAAATGGACAGCAAATAAAACTGAGATTATCACCACCAAAAAGTTGGAAACCTTACTGCTGGAGACATATGAGTTGTATTAAATAGGCAGGAGGTGATATGTAGCTGGGACTCACTGTTGTGGAACTCACAGGACTCTTTAATTATTTTGTTTCTTTTATTCAGGTTTAGTAGCAAGCAGGGGACTGCTTAAGCATGTCATCTAACTTCAGGCTTCATATGGGTAATTAAGTTCCATACAGTAATCAACTGATCAAATCCAGTACTTGTGGATAAATTAGAGAAGTAGGTTTCAGCCTGTGGCCTATGGATTGCTGTAGATTGCTTTCAAGATGAACATGAAAAGTTAATGAAGACAACAATCTTCTTGTCAGTAGCCTTGAATATTTACCGTAAAAAATTACATCCCTGAAGGAGGAGAAAAAAACCCCACAAAATAGGAAAGCAGTAAATATACTGCATGTCTGTATATGCTTTAAAACACATCAGACTTTAATTTTTGTAGAGGAATGATGAGCACACTATTTGGCAAGATTGTTGTAACAGTTAGCTATACTCACTGATGAAAATCTGAGTCTTGTTTGAAGACTCAATTTTGCTATTTTCAGCTTCTGGATCTACCTTCTGAATCATTACTTAGGTCATGGAGTCAAGGTAACAGCAGGGAGACCAAAAACTACCATAGAGGTATCAGAAAGTAACATACCAATATAAGTTTACTAACACATATTTGAAAGGGTAACATCTCCAGCAGATTTCAGTCCAGAGAAGGTAGCATCTTTCATTTTTGGAGCTGGTGTAGAACGGGTAGCCTCATCCTATGTAGTCTGGCTAAAGTGACAGAAATGTACTTGTGCCTGATCTGTGCTGAATTTTTACTGTGATGGAGCTGCTAAAGCACTGACCTGATATCAGTGCCTGGGGAGTCCTGGCTTCTACTAATCTTCAGTGGTGCAGCTAGCTATGATGCTTTTTGTGTTATGATGCTATCTAATTGTTAATGATTTTTTTTCAGATTTTTTTTTAAAAACATTGACTTAAATTCATTTTCTACATATATATTTTTTCCATTAAACTCAGGAAATTCTTTAAAGGTTTTGTGTTTGAAATAACAATAAAGTAACAGAGCAATGAGTCATTTCAAATCCAGTCTCCATAATTTAGTGTTGGAATGTCAGTAAATCAGGATAAAAACAGAGGAGACTCTATGATCAATGTTAATACTTATATATGAAATACATAAGTAGGAATTCAAAAAATTAATATTCTTCTTATATTCAGACTACTTTTAGATTTAATGTATCTGTAGAGTTACTTGGGTTTATTTCTCATGTTCTCAAGTCTTTACAGTTTAATCATCAGTAAGAGCATCCTTCATCCTACAGTTTAACCATCAGTAAGAGCATCTGTATATATACAGTTATAAATCTCTTTTAAGTGAACAGTGTTGCAGTATGAATAATAAAAAGGGAATCAGATTGGTATTGACAATAGGCAGTTTGTCTTCAGAATCTTCATAAATTTGTTCCCAGAAAGTGTTTATTAAACAATTTAAAATACATGTTTAAGTTTGTTTTTTATTAGCAAACAGGCAGAAGAAACATTTCTGACTGCAAATTATTTGCTGTGAATATTTCAGTCACATAGAAAATTCTCAGTAGTGAATTCTCTAGTGATTTTTTAAAATTTTTTTTTAATGTTTTGCTCTGTTTCTGTAAAAAAAAAAACCAACAAAATGAACAAACGGCTTCTGCTATATAAAAATCCAAGTAGATTATTAAACAGACAAATCTGAAATTTCCTATATAGAGTTTGGATATGGGACAGGAAATTTTTCATATACATTTAATTTGATTTTGCATTAATTAGACAGTCCTTCTGTTGTGGTTAGTGACACTCATTAAAGGATGTGTAGCATGGCTATTAACATTAGAAAAAAGCTTTTAAGTGGAAGTGTACCTTCTTGCCACAAAGGTTCTTTGAAAGACAGAGTAACCACTGAAGTATACTGTAGTATAATGTAAACTCATCTGGCACTTCTCAATGGCAGTTATTTACTAACTTTTTCTGTTCTATTCAGGCAGTTGTGACTGTATGGCTGAGGGATGGGGAAACAGGGGGAATCAAATTATTCTTCAACTTGTTAGCAGCAGTGCTGCTGACAGCAGGACAGTGTGACAGTCATTGTTGCTCCAGCAGTCAAAAATTCTCCTCCTGCTTGCAGAAGGCACAGTGGTTCATACTTACTTAGGGACAATCTGTTACCTTCAAACCAATCTTCACAGTAGGATGAGGAAAATGACAGTCCCAGCTGATAAAAGTCCCAAATGTGTGTTTGGGGTAACAGTCTCTGCAGGGCTGCATGCCCTCACCCTGTTGTTAGGTTTGTTCTGTGTCTGCCTATTTCCATGGAGGCCACTCATACCAGACGTGGTTCTGGGATGGCAATAGAAAAGCTTAATCTATTAAAACATGCAACTAGATAGATGCCTGGCTGCAAAACTGGAAATGCAGAAAAAAATTTTATTTTTTAAAAAAATTATGGATTTAATTAACAAGACAATCTCTGTGGTGTCCATATCACCACTCTGGGCAGTGGACACTTGCAACTTCTATTCTCCACCTGAGGGCTGGTTTGCTTGCATCTTACCCTGCTGCTGTTTGAGGAGTGGCTGTGAGTTACTCTGAGCGGTGGATCTGGCTTGTGTTTCTCCAGAGTTTCCACCTGCCTCTCAAGCAGCCTTCTCTTACTATTTGCTTTTACCAAAAAGGATCACCAGTTAGAGTACATACCAAGTTGGTTGTGAGGATTCATATTTCCTTTTACCCCTTGCTTCATTAATTAGGTTTTAAAAAAAATACTTGTATTCTTCTTAAACTTCCTTCTCCTTTGTTTCATGCAATGGACAGCATCACTCTCCCCATCTGTCTGCCTGCCTTCCCCACGCACTTCCCTGAAATCACTCCTCTATTGTGTTCTTTAATTATACTCTTCCCAGCTTCAGGCTTTTTTTTCTCCTTTGACTTCTTCAAGATTGTGGTAAAATCCCATAATCTGTGTGTCAGGAGACTTGCTCATTATACCTCTGTTAGGTATCTTGTAGCATCTGCTTTGCCATAGACAACACAATATTTAATTGCAGGCAACACATCTTTTTCTAAATTATTTTCTCCTTCCATGCCATCCTGTTCCATGCCTTTTTCCGGTTTTGAGGATCCTGCTGTCATTATTAAGGGAAAATAATTTTTTGCATTTCTACTAAATAGTAAGGTGTTCTAAAAGGAAGTCCATGGTATAATATCACAGCTTTATTGCCTCACTGGACATTTATTTTAAAGGCATACAAAATGCTTCTGTGCTTATGCAAGGAGTTGAGAAAAGGTAGATGAGTGAGTGAATGAGAGGTAAGAGGTACAGGTGTTTAGCCCCTCTCTTTTGTATGATGTTTTTTCAGCAGCAAAGACCTGATAGCAGGTAGTACGCTGTATCTCCAAAGTGAAACCTGACCATCAAGAAATGGGGACAGCTGCAGGGCAGTGTGGGGAGGTGAAGGCTTTTCTGCTCAGCAATCAGCAGGGCACAGCACTATGGCTGTGGTTGCTGCTAAGTTGAAAAACTTAGCTAGAGGTCAGATTAAAAAAAAAAAAAAAGAAAAAAGAAAAAGTGAGTCAATGGGGAAACATTAGGGATAATGAAATTCCAATATGATTAGTTTTTATATAACCTTGTTGTCACACATTCTCCGTTGCTGGCAGGCTAAACAGAGAGGTCTCCCAATCCAGCTATAAAATCTGTAAAGATTTTCATGGACGTCTTTTCTGTGTCTGTAATCAACAAAACAGATGAGCAATGCCTGTTCATGTCGCAAGGATATTCCAAAAGCCCCCTGAATGTGGCAAAAAAGAAGATAAATCTTCACTAGCATAAGGAACAGGCCTGGGTGTGATGCACAGTGTCCAGAGCTGGGTTTACACTGATGAAGACCTTTCAATGAGGGACAAATTAGGAAGCAGTTTCATTCCAGGTCAGGATGGGAAACACAAACCAGAGAACAGGATTTGTCTGAAGACTCAGCCTAGCTCTGGAGAGTCAGCATGGAAGGGCACAGATGGAAAACAACTGGAAGAATAATAAAAACCGCAAGATGTGTTGTTTGATTTATCTATACTCATCTTTGAATAAGAGTAACCAGTTTCTTAAAGCTATTTGTTCCAATATAATAAAGTTTGGTAGTATTTTTTCTATTTTGCTCAAAGTTATTTAGCCTTAAGACTAATTTTTCTGGAAACTGACAGGCTGCATGCATCTTTTCAACTTGCAGGGCTGGTTTAAAGAGGTCTCCAACAGTACTAACCAACACAAAATCAGGAGCAAGTTAAATCTTGCAGAGTGGATTGCAATTAAACTGTAAATGGGAAACATTTTCTGGTGAAAAAACATTAGCCATGGTAATCTCAGTCTGCAGCAGCAATGCTCCCAAACACAGGAATTTCCCTGAAATGGTAATAGATTGGGGGGTTGGGGATTCTTCTTTTTTTTCTCTTCATGGCAATACTTCTAATACACAAGAAGAATCTGTGCAATAAGGAAATGTATTTGATTCTTTTATGTAAACGTCCTTAAAACACAGAGAATAGTGACTTGGTTTGGTTTGAAAGTGTTATTGCTAAGGTCTGTGTTTTAACATGCTATTGAGGTGAATTTGTATTTGGTGCATTTTACATGCCTTGCTTTAATTCATGTCTTGCTTTAATCACTCTCAGTTTAGTCCACATCAGTGCTACTCTAGAATTTAGAAACAGCATTAGCCACAGTCACAATGTGAGGAGGGTTTCAAACAAGAAAAGACTCTTCACCAACACTTGGTTTTGTAAGAGAAACAGAAAATCTATAGCTCAGTCATTGCAGTTGCCATGTTTGCATAATTGTGAGCAAAATAAATGAGCCAGTTTTTTCCTTTGTTTCTGGGTTTGGGATTTTTTTTTAGGAGGAAGATATAGATTAATTCCTGTTTGACTTGTTTTATGTCCCTTGACTTCAAGTGGTGAGGCTGTAGCCTAGGAGATGCTGTGATGTTTTCCAGACAGAAAAACTTACCTCACTTTTTTTTTTTTTTAATCTTTTTTTTTAATGGAAAGAGAATTTTAGCTTTATATTTGAGGAACAGTTCATACAACTTTTCATTGTTTCAGTGAAGTATAGCATGGTCTTTAGTCTTACTGCTAATTTTGAGGCCGTTCAGTATTCAATGAATAATGTTTTTGTTCTTTCCCCAACTATTTTAAACATGGAATGAGAGTTGAGCATAAATCACAATCACAATCTTTGGTGTGAGCTTTCTCATTCTTTATGGTTCAGTATAATGATGTAGTTGGGAGAAAGGAGGCACAGCCACTTCTCCTTTGCTCACTGTGAATTTAGAGTTGCCAGAATCACTCAATTTGGGACCACCTAATGCTGAGAGATGCTATAAACTGGATTTTGAGTTAGCAAATAGTTGTGGTCCTTAAAAGAAGGTAAGAAAACTTGATAATAATGCAGCACTGAAAGGATATGCAGTATGCTCAACATTATGAGGTTTATGAGTTTTAATACATTTATTATAATTTCATGTAAGACATTGCAGAAGCTTCAGAATGGTTTACTGATTAAAATCTGTGACTTCTTACATACCACTTTGCTGCTTCTGCATCTAGCTCTGGACTTTGATCACGCTAATGTTGCTGAAAAAGCTGCTTCACAAACTTGACAACTGACCTGGCTCTTTGGCAGTTTATGAAGACAGTCTGGAGTCAGCGTGGGATTGGGTCTCCATCAGACTAAGGGTATGCAGAGATTGAATGTGCTACGTTTTCCCACAGGTGTGAGACAAAAGCTTTGTACTGGAAATGCATCTTTAAGCCAGAGCTGTTCCAAGGCAGACATCTGCACATATGCTGCCTCTTCTGAACAATGTGGAAAGCCCATAGCATCTCATCTGCTGGTGAACTCTGAAGATCCACCAGCAATGGGCTCCCCGTATGGTTCGTCAGGAGGATCCCTGCATGGCCATCCACCTCCCATGTTATGTACCGTCCTTAAATGAGCAAACAGCTTCAGCCCAGCACCTCTTAAGGGTGTCTCTGAAATACTGGAAACCTTATGAGCCACTCTTTGGAGATGTGACTTAACATTAACAAGGAGGTGGTGGAAAATATTTATCCTTCTGAACAGAAATAGTGTTCAGAAGACCATAGGAAAACAAAGGATACATCAGCAACCTTAGTAGAGTGGCTACACAGTGAGACATCTAACCATGATAAAAAGTGTCTATGGTAATAAAATCCTCTTCAGTTCCCTTTCTTACAGCCCTGTGCTGCTCAGCAGGGTCTCATGGCCACAGAATCCCGTTGTGTTACAGCTGGGTGGATGGCAAATATTTCTGTGACTATCAGATGTGTTTCTAAAATAGTGCCACTTATGAGATGGAAAGGAATGTAACTCTCACAAAACATGCCAAAAAGCTTTAATATAATATATTTTTGTAATTGTGTGTTCTGTTCCTGGAGGTTTGGACACCTACATACCAATAAATTGACTGGGATTTTCTTTTTTATTTCAGATGTTTCAGCTACTTATTTAGAAACAGTACCCACAACACTATAATAAACTCCTGGTATCTGATGGAAGGTTGCCAAGCCTATCATGGTTTTAAAATTGTTTGCAGTTAGATGGATCTAATAGAAAGTGTATGGTACACGACCAACTTTTTTTAAAAAAAAAAGTAATATGTAGTTTTGATAAGTGCTTTCTCCTTCATGAAAAAGCTACCTTTCCCTCTCCCATCCTTCCCGCTTTACATCTATTTGTAGATGTGTGGGAGAGATGGGGGATGCACGATGACTCCAGAACATTTGTCTCCTTGATAGGTGGAAGGTAGAGAGGACTTCAACCTCACTGGTATTTTCCTTTTGACTTGAAAGTATGTTACTGGCTAGATTATTGAGCCATGAAGTTAATATGTATTCAGGTATTTGGCAATACTTCTAAGATTATTTTTCAGATATCTCCTGGAATATTTTATAAATTTCTGGGAAGAATATTTTTTTTTCTCCATATATACATGAACTTGTTTTGCTGCCTTTATTTTGAAATATATTTAAACCTCAGTTCCAGAGCTACCCCATAAGTATGAATACACACAATAGAATATATATATTGATATAATGTACTTTTCCTTTCAGAATTATTCAGCGTACACAATAAAATTTAATCCTTTGCAAATTTACTATGCGACCACATATTCAAGGTATTCTTTTCCTGAAGAATACATTTATTGCTATGTAACTTGTGTGATATTTTAAGAACAAGAATTTGAGATGTAATTTGTTGTATAACTACTTATAAAAAAGCAAATCACTGGGATGAATAGCCAGCCTCTGACATTCTTGGAGCTCCTGAGTGGTAGCTGAATGAGTGAATGTCCCTGCTCGGGTTCCTGAATGGTACATAAATAGCAAAGATAATATTCATGACTGGGAGAGGTCTGACTTCAGCTGCAAGTCAGTAGTGCAAATGCACTTTTACTGTAGGCTTTAGTTTGCTAAGGCTAAATCTATTTTCTATATCTGTTGTAAAAAACTACACTTAAGCTGTATAGTAAAAGGGTAGTTATACTGCTGAGTGAATAAACGCTTAGTGTCATTAATTATAATTCAGGTAGGATTGGAAGTCAGGAGCGTGGAAAGGATTTTCTGGGAAGTTTTGTGGGTTTTTTTCTTAACTCATCTCACTCTTCTACAGATATTTTTAACCATGTCATTGTTCCCTGTTGCCCTGTGTTATTCTCTGTGTATGTTACAGACCTCATTTCATCAGTCTGGTAATTGTGTATTAGGCAGTTTGATGTGTTTTTTAGTGGTAAACTATATTATAATATTACCTGCTCCGCAGCCAGGTGGTGTCATTCCCCCTTGGAGTAATTTGATTTTCATGGTTTTGAGTGCTGCTAATTTGTTACTGATTTCAGAACCAAATCAAGAAGAAACAGATAACTCTATAAATAATTTCTTGGAGCTTAGCACGGGGGATGATGAAATGCTTATAGAAACAATGTAATGTTTTGAGTAGAAGGTTCTTTTGAAGAAAACAGTCTTGAATAGGGAATTTGATTTCCAGCATGCTTTGCACTATACTGAAAATCGTTTAATCTGTGGCCAGTACCACATATAAGGCACAGTCTCCAATTTCAACATAAATAAAAATAGCAATATAGCATATTTCACATTGGAGACTGCAGTTCAGATTAGAATCCTGTTGTGTTAGCTCTTTTACAAACAGGGATAATCTTTTTTATGATGCAGTATGGCTGACGAGCAAGGATGCACACAAAATCAAGTACAAAAAATTAGAACTAAACAAGGTATTTTTAGTCATAGAATAGTGCTTAAAGTGTTTGTCCACACTTCTTAAACCAAATAAAAGATTAAATGATTTTCCATTAGAATTATCAAGAATAGAACATAAACATGGGAACATGTCAGCTGTACTGAAATGTCTATATTTTTGAGAAAAGGGGAAATGCTCTGTTTTCACACAGTGAAAAATCTTCCATTTTCATTCCAGAAGGGTTTTTTATTGTGAAATTTCCATTGTATGTCTTATGAAAAACAAAACCAAACTGACAAAAGAATGCAATTTGATGTCATAAAAATATTCAAATTTTTGCATTTTTATTTGACTTTTTTTCCCTGGTCTGAGATCAAACTCATGATCTTTCCTGAAAAACTGAAAATTTGGGGTTTGTCTTAAACAGCTAACCACTCCATTGCTTAGAAATAGAGATGCTTTTTTATGGCTTTACTTTTGCTAACTCAAAGGGTTTTCAAAACCAACCAGATTTCATAAACAAATACTGGCAGTCCCAGCCCTGCCCGTGCTGATGGCTGCATCACCCCTGCAAAAGCAGACATTGCCCGCTGAAGAGAAGTTTGCCTGTTAATACTTACAAACAATGAAATTACCTAATGACAGAGGGGTGTGCTGCTAGCTGCAGCATTAGTTGATAGATGCATCTATAATAATCTGTTCACTCTGACAGAGTGAAGAATAGGTTGGTCTGCAATGTGACAGGTATTCTGGGATGGCATGGTATGGTTTTTTTCAGTATCTGTCTCAGCTTCTCAATGACTTATGGTGTCAGCCACTGGAAAATCGTTTAGTTCTATAAGCCTATGTTGATCAGAAATTCCTGTGGAAGCCTCCTGCAGTGTGCTTCTGTTCAGAGTTCAGTGCTAGTGAACTAAAACTCCTGTGCTAGCCAAGCTAGCTCCAGAGCATGTCCAAAGTTTATTTAATTTGTCACTGCACACATTCTGAAACTTTTTTTTCTGGAATTTATTCAAAACCAGCATTTGTTAAATTTCTTCCCCCATGCCAGCAATGTTAATTCTCAGTTTATAACTCCATTTGGAGATTGCAAGTTTTGGAACTTTTGATCTAATAAAATTTATGCCTTTGGGTATTGACATCTTGAGCTAAGTGGCTAAAGTTTTCCATGTCAGACAGATATGGATTTCCAAAAAACTGTTTATCAGCTTGAACTGGAATAAAAGAGCTTGTAGGAAAGAAAGGTAAATACAACTTTCAGGTGATAAATAGCCTTTGTATTAAACCTTTAGTGTAGAAATGTTAATAAATAGCAAATGTAATATATCTCTTTAATCCCTGAATCACATAGTATGGCTTTTCAGTTTAATTGTTTATTTATGTGAAATTCAGAAGAGACAGAATGAGCTCTGGGTCTTTTGAATATTGATTATATATCCTAATGCCTTTAAGAAATGAAAGTAATTTGTCTGCTTTTTGCTCATAATGTTTGCTACAAAACCAAGCACCATTTCTTCTGATTTCAGATCTTGACCCCTCTATACCCAGCTTTTAAAAAATCCTCAGAAACATACATACTTGTATTCAGTCCTGTTACTCATCTGTTCTCTCTTCTGCTTGAACGTGTTCTTTGGGCTTTCTCTCTCTGTTACCCATTGATAAGTCTATTCCTATTTTCTTTACCCGTTCACCTATGGGATGTTGAATGTCCATAAATTACTGTAGATTCCTTATAATATATTTGTGTATTCACACTACAGTTCCTGTTGGGGGAAAATTTGCTATGATGCAGAGAAACATGAACTTTTTTGTACTAGTTTGTGGTAGTTCTCATGAGAGATAGAGTCCTGAGTAGGAGAACCAGCAGCACATAAAAATTATGTACCCACTTCATTCTTGTACGGGTGTGAGATTAACTGATTTATTACCTGTTCAAAATGAATGAACATGTTTAAAAGAAGCTAGCTGAGCAGCTGTGCAGACATTTTCTTCAGAGAAGGAGCACATATTACATGTGGCTGACAGATGCTTCATGGAGCCTGAAGGTGGATGTCAGTGCCTCTGAGGGCTGATTCACAGTGGTGTCAGTCGGACTGCAGGGGATGCACACTTTGCTGAAGGATGTTGATGCAGTGTTTGCCTGTTTGTCAGAAGGGTGGCAACCTTCAAGCTGGAGAGAAGTAGTATTCCCTGCTGGGTAAGCCTGACTCAGAGAATGAAACCAAGCATCCCAAAAGCAAAGCTTAAACCAGGTAAACGTGCAACATGTTACAGAAACATACGTGTTCAGTGTACGTAAGGAGGTTGGCAGTTGTTGCTGACTGACTGGCCTGAAGGGGCAAAGAGGTTGTAGAGATTATATTCTTGAAACCTAGGCTGTGGTTTGTTTATGAGCTTCCCCAAAGAGAAACCCCATGAGAAGTAGCGTGGCTTTGCATTTGAAGCTCAGGAGGTGTGATATACAGGCTATACACTTCTTAACTTCATTTTTCCATGTGTTTGGGGTTTTTTTTCTTGTTTCCTTCAGGCTGTGACATTTAGTTTGACTGACATTTTCAAACTTATGATAATTGAAATCTTAAAAAATAAAATTGTAGGATGCCTTAACTAGGATTCTGGGGAACTGATACTCGGTCAGAGCTGAGAGGGAAAAATAACCTCAGTTTAAAAGTAGGCAGAAGATGGCTGAGGAATCTGTGACCAGTGATTGCATAAAGTTTTTCTCTGAGTTGGAGCTGATGCAATAGATGGTGCTTGGGACTGTGTGCAATCTCGGATTTTCTTTTTTCTTTTTTTTTTTCTGTCTATTGCGTCTATTGCGTCTATGATGCTTTGTGTGTCGTCATATGGACATTTTATTCTGTTGTACTGTGCAGCTGAGCTTTTCTTTCCCTGTAACATTGCTTGTGCACAACTTTGGGAGGCTGTGTGATTTTTTTGAAGAGGTCTGATATCCTTCTGAGTTTTAAGATTTTTGCAGATGTGATTGCTGACTCAGATGGCACTTGGTGACGCTTGATAACCATTTAGAAAATAAAGAAAGCTTACAGATTTTTGAGGGATATTTTTGGAAGTTGGAGGTAACAAGTGCAGCTGTTGTCAACCAGTGATTTAGAATATATTGGCCTGGTTTTCTAAAGCAGTGTCCTATACAGCTTTGAATCTTCTTTAAATGTGTCCACGCTGCCTCCAGCTAGGGTCAGGTCTGTGTAGTGCATTTATGTATCTGCTCAGTGGCAGGCACTGCTGAGTTCCTACTTGGCATTTTGTGCTGTTTTTATAGGGTGGGTGGGGGGGTTATCATTACACTGTGGGGGAAGTTTCTCCTGTGTTTTCCAGTGCAGCTCTGTCTTAATCTGAAATGGTGCTAGGCAGATCTGATCAGCTTACTTATCTCAGTAAATTAAGTTTCTGAAGTGGCAGTCGTGAATGACTTCTATAGCAATGAGTATTGTGGGAACACACAATTTGCACTGTTAATTGCTCAGGGATGGTACTTGAGGTGCTAACTGTAAATGTTTGAAAAGGAATGAACAGCCAATCCATATTTTTCATTTTCCAAAGAATACTGTATTACAAGAGTGATATTATAAGCAAAACTTTGGTTAGCAGAAGAGGTCTTTATCTGCCTTGGATTTTTTGGATGAACCAGTGAGTATCATGAGAGATCAAGTACTGTATGTGGTTGTGATCTTTGTAGGATCATCCAAACAAAATTATAAAGTACTGTAATTTTTTCTGGTTTGGGACAAAGATTCAGTCAAACTGTAGGAGTTTGATCTGCCTGACTGAGGGAATCTGTTAAGGGGAACTCTTTATCTGGTACAAGGGCTTTATTTGTTTCTTTTTTGGTTTGTTGGGGGGGAGGGGGGGTGTTTGTGAATTGATGCAGGGGTAATAGCCAAAATACATATGTGTGTTCATCTCAGCAAGATCAAAGTGGACTCACGGTGTTTCTGCTACATGAAATGAGAGGTTTATCCACTGCATCCAGCAAGATACAAATAACCAAGAAGGCAAGAGGTGTTCTCTGAGCTTGATCAGCCTCAACTTTTCCGAATGGGTTAGTAGGAAATTGCACAACACGGAGAGTATACCTTTGGTAATTTTTAAAATTCCTTTTATGTAAAGAAGATTAAATGAACTACAGTAGGATTTCTGTACTGTCCTATCTGATGACATTTGCAATTATGTAGCTTCAAGGCTCTTTGTGGTCCTCTGGAGTTGAAATTCTTGAACTATATTTATGACGGGTGAGTAAGGTTTGAAGACTTAAATTTTGCTTCTGTGATTTAGAATTGTAGATGATGATGAAAACTGGCAATTAGGTCTGTCATCATAGTGTCAGATGTAGGAGTGTCTCAGACCTATCTTCAAAATGGGAGTTGATTCATGTTTTATTTGTCTTATTTTAGTCACTAGAAACAAGAGCACACATTTGTTTTTTCTTGCGCTGAGTTAGGGGCCAACAGTAGAAATAACACTGCATGATTTCCTTTGGTGTAGATACGCTTTATGTGACCTTTGGAAACTATGTAAACAAACAAGATAAATTATATAAGCATTTAAGATTGAATTATTGATAGGGCTGTATTGCGTTTTCACCATTACTTTTTCCAGGCTCACTCACATTATTAAAACACTCCTAAGACCCCCTGTTTCACATTGCTTCAACTCATTTATAGACCCTTTTCACCACGGATGTTGTCATTTTCACTGACAGCTATTAGATGGGGTTCAGAAGCAAATTTCAAACAGAGACACTTCTAAACTCTTAGAAAATTTGAACTAGAGGCTTCAAGCCTGTCTCATTGTTGAGAGTCATATTTGAACAGGGAGACTGTAGCTGAACAAGTGACAAGAAATGTGTTAGTCTTCACAAAAATGAGACAATTATATGAAAGACCTCAGCTTCTCCTTTGCCTTCATATGTCCTTTTTTATAGAAATTCTTTGCCTTTGTTTTCCCAGATGATCTCAGTGTTTCTGTTTTGACATGTTGCAGCTGAAGATCAGATGGTCTTGCTCTTTTATTTGTATTTCTAGGCATCATCTTTGCCGTTTGCCTGTATTCAGATACAAAAATCCTAATACCCTAAATTATCAGATTTAGTAGAATGTACATCTGCATCCTTTAAAAATGGTGGTTTTTAAAACTTGCTATTTTCTCTTAGACCCCCACTCCACTGTCAGTGTCACTAAATAGACATGGAGAAATAAGCTGGTCTACATAAAATAATGAGCATGAGGTTTTTCTTTGGGTGCTGGGGGAGCGGTATTAAAATAATGCGGTCATGGTGATTAGTAGAAAAGCACAGACCCAATTTAAAAGAAAAATAGGTGAATACACTGGCCATGGTGTGTTGGATTCACCTTGGCCATCAGCCAGACACCCACCCAGCTGCTCACTCACTCCCCCTCTTCAACAGTACAGGAGAGTAGATACATTGGCAAGGCTCAGGCATTGAGATAGAGTCAGGGAGATGCTTGCCAGTTACCATCATCGGCAAAGCAGACTTGACTTGAAGAAAATTAATTTGATTTGCTGAAAATCTGTAGTGAGTGCTGACATTTGTAGTGAGAAACAAAGGTAAACTAAAATGATATGTTCACCCCATCCTCTTCCCCTTTTTCCCAGGCTCAGCTTCATTCCTGAGCCATCTCCCTTCCCCCCACCCGAGTGTAGCTGGGGGGTGAGGGGTTGCAGTCGGTCCATAGCACCTCCTCTCTGCTGCTTCTTCCTCCTCACACTTTTCCTGAACTCCAGCGTGGGTCCTGCCTATGGTCTGTAGTGCAGAATCTTTATTTGCATGTTCATGTGTTCTTGCTTTTGGGCTTTATAATTTAATTTCTTAGTAAAAGAACCTGAAATCAAACTATGGATAAGATATCAAATTAAGCTGTTGAAGAGCTGGAAGTTGTGCTATTGTCAGCAAAACAGTAACAATTTTAATATAACGGAGTTGCCTTTTTTCTACTCGTTTTGAATTATAAAAACATTAGTGCATTAGACTTTCTGCCTAGTTTTGCTTTGCTTTGTTTTAATATTTCTTGCAAATTAAGAATGGAAATGTAGCCAAAGAATTTTCTGAAGGTCACTCATCTCATTTTAAAGTTAAATGAAATATTTGCTCTAGAAATGTTTCACATGTAAATAACATATAGGTTGTTTAGCTTCTTGGGTTTTTTGTTTTTTGGGTTTTTTTTAAAAAAAGCAGATAAATCTGAAATTTATTTGGTTCCTTTCATTACGGAATTTTCACCTAGAAGGCATGGTGTTTGCTTTTCTGAATGAAAATTAAATTGACCTGTTAACATTACATCATTGTACAGATACTTCCAGGAGGTGGTGTTTGTTGATGAGATTGGCAAACATGACCCTTCTAACGCTAGCTTATTCACTTATTGCAAATAAGAATTACTCCAAAAAGAGTAAGTCTTATTCCAAATAAAAATTGAAAATTCATTCCTTAAAACATTCACCATCATTGCTGCAGCAGGTGGAAATAAGAATTTAAGAGCTGAGTCCTGTGGCACACAAGGTGATGTGCTCAGACCAGCCCCAAGATAGCTGGCTGGAGTGCCAGCAGCAGGGCTATGAAAGCCAGGCTGCCACCGTGTGCTGGGGAAAAAAGAAAGTTGCATTGGTGCTAGGAGCTAGCGCTGCCTGCTGTTGTGTGTGACACTGCTGGCAGCACGTCTCAGTGCAGTGTCTTTAGCCATGGCATAAATTACCCAGATTACTTGGGAATGTACCTGCACTGACAAGTGAACCCCTCTCAATCAAGTACTTTGTGTTCAAAGGAGGGGTTATCTATAATTGTCTGCCAAACCACTCACTTTTTTTTATGAAACTCTCCTTGGCTCCTGGAATAGAACTGATTAAAAGTTAGGTGTTATCTGATTAATGTTTTTACCATTTGCTTCTGCCCTTCCTGCCTATCTGCATCTGTGATTGTCTCTTGCATTATCTATCCCCAGATTATAAAGTCTTCGGAGAATGCGTCATCTCTTTGCCTGGTAGGCTTCCCTCCTCCACCTTCTCAGCTTCTGAGGCTTTGTTCTTATCGTTTTCTCCATTTAGTAGGAAATTCCTTCGGTGTCATCACTTTGAGAGCTGACATTTTGAAGCATTTTGGTTCTAAAGTGTACCATTTAGTAACTAATCTCAAGTGAGATCAAGTCTGTTACATAGTAATATATGATGAATTGTCATATGATCAAAGAATGTATATAAGCTGTACACTTGCATAAATGGTCCTTCTTTGTGTCAGTTTTAGGCATAGCATTCCTCCTGTGAAGTTGCTTTGGGTAAATCAAGAAACAGGTTTTGATTTGTGAGATTAAGACAGGAATTTAACTGCTTGGTAGACAAAACCAAAGACAAAATTAGTAATAACTGTAGTTTGGCAATAAAATGATTGACTGATTTAAAAAAAATAAAATCAAATGGAAAGCATTTGTGCAGTGTCAAAACTGAGGTTTTCTATTATAACTCTGCTATGGATTCATATAAAATTAGCAAAACCTGCCATACCACACATCTTTAAATAGCCTTGCCTTTGCATGCTCATACATTCCTTACTGTTCCTCAGAACATTTATTTATTGATCGAGGCTTTGTAAAGGCAAGAGAATTGGATTATATATTATACTAAACACACTACCATATTACTCTTGTTTTGCTGCACTGCTTAAGTTCCCAATAAGAATTTTAATTTTGTTTATATTTTTAGGAAACATTATTTATTTTCAGGTAAAAGTTTGGAAAAGTAGCTTTTTTTTTTTTTTCATTTTGACAATCCAGACTATTCAGGATGATTGAAGAAGAAATGTTACTTGAAAACTGAACTTCATGCTTAGTGTTTTCCTTTCTGTCTGCAGAAAAAAAGATACAAAGAGGTTTTTTGCATTTAGGAATCAGGTGATAGCACACAAAGCCCTGTTTTTATATGCGCTGTGGTGTTTTGATTTTTAATTAATGATGATCTTTTAAAACTTCAAAGCAGGCCAACAGAGGGGTGAGCTCAGATAGAGTTTGGTGTCAGCAAGTGAAAATGGAAGAGGGTTGTCTGCCCCTTATTGTATGTGTGAGGAGTGGGGGATTGTATCTGTTTATTTGAAATTTTCTTAGTTGGTCTTAAAATGAGTAAAACCAAACAAAACCAAAATAGTTGGAGAACGTTATCTAATCAAAGCTTCTCAGTCAACTAATGACGTCAAGCTGTAACCTTCTCTTTCTCACTCTATTTCCTTTGGGTTATAAACCCTTTAATACAGCTAGGAATTACCTCATCCATCATAGCAATGTAGCCCTTTTCTGTGTTTTGCTGTATGGTGGGTTTATCAGTGCTGGGCATGGGAAGGAGGTGAAGAATAATATCCTCTTTAATTGAATTTGCAGATTGGAATGTGGGGAGGAGGAATGGCCTGTGCTGGTGCCCAGCCAGCAGCCCTGGTCATTGGTGTCCTGCTAATGCAAAATGCTTTAATGACTGCACCGTCCAGGTGCCAGGATATGAAATGTGCGTGTTCAGTATTGCACTGGTGTGGATTTTGAGCTACAGCTGTAACTTAACACAGGGACATGACCTGCATGTGGTCTTGCTGTATGCTGATTTGACTGCTGCGTGTGAGAAAGATGAGATCCACTTCAGTGTACAGAGGGGTGGGAGCAGGTGTCAGGAGTTATTGTGGAGAAATAAAAGCACTTCTTACCTTGGTGGTGATTTGTTCATATGACCTTGCTATTAGAAAGAATAACATTGCCTTCTAATGTTGTTTTCAGCAGCATGTCACTTTTTCCAGTAAAAGCAGTGATGCTACTTAGGATATTCAGAGGTGACCTGAAGTGCATGTGGGTAGTTACAGCAGGTGTAATTTTAAAATCATGTGTTGTAAAAAATAGTGTGGCGTCACTTTTCTGAAAAGAAAGCTGATAATTGTCAAATATTTTAAAATTAGCGGTGAAATTGCAGTTGGCAAGTCCTTGAAGTAGCAATATTTTTTTTTTCTTGTTGTTTATGCCACTCTACAACATGAGTGTCATGTATTTGTTTCTTCCTCAGAATATGGTGGCATGGGCTTGGACTTCTCCTATAACATTGCACTGGCACAAGAGCTGGGAAGTATCCGTTGTGGAGGTATTCCTATGGCTATTGGAGTGCAAGCTGTCATGGCTACTCCTGCTCTTACAAGGTAATTTTCAGAAAGTTTGGTTTAGCCTAAAACCCAAATTGTCATGTGTTTAGGCCTAAAACCCAATCTGTATATGAGTAGAAAAAACATTGCTGTGCAGATTTACTGTCTAGTTGCTCTTCAGTAACGTTTGAGGAAGGAACCTACTCTCTACCTCTCTCAGTTTGGTTTAGGGGAGAAAATACTTTTTTTTAATGTTAGAATATTGTATATTAAAACATAGACATTGTTTACTAGTATATATTTTCAAACACAGAACCTTGGTGCCACAACCAATAAAACAATTTTAATTCCAGAATTCCCCTATTCATGTTTGTGTTTTTTCTTAGCCAGATATCCCAGTGCAGTCATTCTAAGGATGCATTTAGTTGCAATGACTAGGATCAGTCTAATTCTATTCTATAATTTACTTGCTTTTTTCCAGCTTTACAAGGTCCTCCTCACTGGCTGTGACTTTTCAGAAACAGTGATCAATATTGGTGTAAGTCCTAAAGTTGTAGCACGTGTATCATACTTCCTAAATATGCCCATTCCATCCAATTGCTCATTTTGCTTTTTCTCACCTGCTCGTGTCAGTGTTCCCATTTTATTACTTGCTATCATTCAGACTCCTGCACTTTCTGAATTTGTTTATTCCCTCTCTTAATAAAAGCAGCTGTTACCACCAACTTCTTCATGTAGTAGTTTCCCAGACACTCTGCTTCAAAGCAGCAGTTTGCAAAACTAGAGGGAGGTGACAGGCTGGTCTAGCAATTTGCTCCTGGAATATGGATACAGTTCAAATTCTGGAAGGTGGTGGTGGGGATTAAATTCAGATGATGATGATGATGAAGTCAGGAATTTCTCAGCACAAAACAGACATACAAGAGGAGAATTTTTGCACAGAAGAGGGGTTTTAGGGTTGAGTTGGTGTTTTGGTTTGTGGGTTTTTTTCCCATTCTGAATGAAAATGCCTGTAAATCCACTGTAGTCTGGAATGTAGGCTCTGTTCCCTTGACATCCATTTATCCTTCTAGGTATGTGCAACTTTGGAGGTCTCAGCCATGGGAAATCTTTCTGAAAGTTGTCTTCTCCTTTGTGGAATACATTAAAATCTTGCTGAAAGCCTGAAGTTCAGTATGTCTACTGCAACAGTAGCTTAGTTGTAGCCCATCTGAGAATAAAACTGATATTTTAAAATACTCTAGAGAATAGCACCTTGCCCCCATGATAGCCTTTTATTCCCAGGGATTTAAAAAAATGTGAATAAAAGAAGACAGGTTTTCATTCCATTGCAGTTTTTTGGCCTTCTGTTACCCTGTTCTGCTGTAGTAAAGCTGTGAAGCTACATATATTTGTGTGAGTGAAATCCTAAAGTGGATGTTCTTGGAAAGTAAATGTGAAAATGTCATTAACGTGATGAAATCTGTAAGTGAGTTTGCATCTCTATTAGTGAACTTTTCCTCCACTGTTAAGTCAATTCCACTGACTAGTTAAACAGTACAGTGTCCCACTCTTCAGATGTAAAAGTTGAACTTGGTAATGAAAAGAGAAAGGTGGTTGCTACAGGAAGATTTGCATGGGTGCAGGTTTACTTCAGGCATTATAGTGAGAGGGCTAACTGCTTGTTCTGGGTCATGGATTCAAATTGCATTCACAATCTGGATGGTTACTTAAACATATCTGTATACTGTGGTGATCCTAAACAAGTTCAAAGAGATAATCCAAATTTTGCATCTTAACCATGCATTGTTACACATGATGCATCAGTGATGCACAAAATAAGTAGTAATACGGGAATCAACCGTCATCCCCTAAGAAACTTCTAAAAAGAAGTCTGGAGCCCTTTGATGTCTTTCTTTAACTTTGGGCTTTATTCAGCATTCTTCAAGCAGGTACTGAGTGCACCTGCAAACAAACTCAGTGAATGCAATACACCATGAAGATGCTCTGCCACTATAAATTAGAGATGTTCCCTCAATTAGATATATAGATAGCACCGTAGTTTGAGCAGATGGATACATGTATGCACACACAGAGCTTTTTGAATTTTCATACTTTGGAAAAATGAAGTCTTAAAAGATCTAGAGTCAGGATTCTCCTGATGCTGTTTCTGCAACTTCCATGGGTTTGTTTCTTCAGTGACAAACTGTTGCAAGGCTTTGAGATACACCGATAAATGGCAAGTACATTGTAGTAACAGTTTTAATTATATAAATAATAGATTTTGAAAATGTTACCTGTATCTGTTTGCTTGTCAACTGTTCTTACCCTTTTTTAGTTAATTTTTTATGATTTTTTTTTTTGGCAACCTGCAGAAAGTTATATTCACGGTCACAGTTTAAAGCAACTGTGCAGATTTTGATTTATATGGTTTTCTATTGTGCAAACAAATATAGGAGAAAATAGTTTTGTTTCACTTGAATATGCTCCATTTTTGTTTTCCCAGATTCCTCTAAGTGAAGGAGTAGTGCTTTCTAAATTTGAGAACTAAATATAAAACGTTTTTTCAGCAGTGTTCTGACATTTAATGTACCTGGTTCTGAATGTAATTCTCTGTCAGGTCTTTCAAATGCATTCAGATAGAATTCAGATAGAAATGCTTTCATGCTTGCTAGCAGAGTGGAGAAGGCAGCTCTCAGCTGAGGCAGTGAATGAGATACATTTCCTTGGGCTTCTAAACAAACCTAGAGGGTGGCACATCCATAATGATACCAGATCAGTAGAGCTCCTTTATCTCAGCAGTAAGCAATAAACTTTCATTTTTTTTCTTTTTCCCCCCCTGTTATTTATAGGAAGACAGTAAGAATAGTGATCATTATTTAGTGGGAAGAGAGTGCTTTTCTGTTTCATCAGCTTACTTGTCACTGATTCTTTCTCCACCCTGAACAGCATCATACCTGAGAATTAATGTCCAAAAAGTTAGTTTAACTATCTTTTTTCCTGTTTGCTGTAAATGAGAGAAGACAATCAGAACAGCAGTTTTGAAAAGCAGGATCATCCACTTGATCAGGTGGGATGAAGGTGGAAATGGGAAGAGGTCATTCAAGAGCTATGTGGCTTTCCCACTGGCATAGCAAAGGAAGCTTGGTTTTGTGCTTGTTCAAGAACAGGCATACTGAGTTGTATCACTCTCATATTTGATACTTAATTTGTATAGTGTGCATAAGGTGGGTCAGAGACTGTTACAGGAGCAGCTTTCAGCATATCATTAATAAAAGTATCATTAAGCATTGCTGTCATGATGGCTAGTTACGTTGCATCCATAGCTAGTTGTGCTGCTTTGTGGTTTTAAAAACCCACGAGGGTCTAACCAGGCCAGAGCAATATGGTGCAGCAATATGAAGTCAAGCATCTGCTTATGAACTAGCTTTCCTCAAAACAGCTTCACGCTGCTCCTATACCTTGGAGGTTTCTCCAACTCCTGGTGACAGCCTGGTTGCGTGGCAGGTTGTCTGGTGGGCAGCCTTGAGGACTCCAGAGCTGATGTGGTAGCAGCAAGACACTAGCCACATAAGCGGCTCTTAAAAACTGCATGATCTGAAAAGGGTAATATTTAATAGGACTCCTCTTTTACAATACCTGCATTTGAGTGCAAAATGCATTCCTAAATAAAGAGAAGATTGACATAATCATTCTTAACCAAAACCACTCAGGTAGTCTCATCTGCATGAGGTAGTCATACCCATCAGGTAGTCTCATACAGGCTTCTCATCTGTATTCTTTTCAGAATGTAGCAGTAGCTTGAACTGAGCAATTTATTTCATAAAATCTTCAAATAACTGAAGCTCAAAGGCTTGATAAAAACTGTGAGCCAGAGCACTGCACTTATAGCTTTTTTTCTTATGCCATCTTTCACAAAAAGTAAATAAGTTTTCTAAATGTGGGTTTTTTAAACTCACATGTTTTCTTATCTTGACTGAAATAGGGACTCAAGAGAAACCTGACTGTGGTGTGGATTCTTTTAAATCCAGGTTATGTAAATTACTGGACTTAATGAGGTTTCCATGCTGCCCAAGGGTGTTTGCTGCTGTTCACCATGTATTTCTAACCCTTTCTGTGCCTGTAAAGTGCATCTCTTTTGTTTTTTCTTGCTTCTTTTCCTGTATCTTGAAGATCCAAGGAGTACTGCTAAGCTGGACTTGGACATAAGATGGTAGGATGCCTGTTTGGGACTATGCTGAGGCAAAAGCGTGGCATGTGGCTACTGTTTTATTAATAGTTTGAGTCTAGGAGCAGAACAGAAAGAAATGGGAGAAATTCACCTCTTGCTGGTATGTAAGAAGCAAGGTGACAGTAGGTCAGAGTTACCCTCTTTGTCTAAAGGAAATCATCTTTATATTCCTAAGAAGTCCATGGGTAAAGTATCATGTCATCTTTCAAATACTGTAGAATAGTGCATAGATCATCTGAAAATGTCTCTTTTTTTGTTTTTTAAATTTATTTTTGCTTTGGTGGTGGATAGTACTTGAATGTGTGAGCTCCAGTGCAAGAAAGCTTGAGTTGATCAAATGCTGAGAGACGTGTTAGAACTGCCTGCAGCTGTTCGTATTCAGAATTTCAATTTGCACTTAATAGTGTATCATGCGAGTATATCTGCCAGTTCTACTCAGAACTTGCCTTACTAACTTAATTATTTCACTTCAGCCTCAGCTTTTTCCCTAGAAGCAGAAGAAACAAAAGTGAATAGGATCCGTGGTTCTACCAAGATGATTATCAGCCCAATTAAATCAGAAGTGATGTGCAATAGACATATTTTCATTCAATGTAGCAATTTAACCTGTCACAAACCAGATTTTTGTATATATCTGAGATGAATAAAGGTGACTTCAAATTTCTCATTGGCAGAGCACATAAACAGAACTATGTGGATCAAGGAAGTGTTCTTACATCTATATATTGCCATGGTTTTATTTTCCTTTTAACCACCATTTACAAGATTGCATACCATTGCGATTTTTGTGTTTGTGTTCATGACATCCCACCAATGTTACTTACAAAGTGTGGAGCAAGAAAGGATGGACCACTTCCATGTAACTTTTAAAGTGTCAGAATCTCACACTTGGGACTTCTGGGTTACCCAGCCCCAGTTTATTGACTGTAAACTTGTGTGTGTGTATATTTTAGAATGATGCTAAGGCTGCACAGTTAATCACGTGGGAAACTATGCTCTGGGGTATGGCCCCAGCCCAGAAAGCAGCCTGGTCTGTTGGGCCAAAGCATGATCTCACTGCAAACAGAGTTTGATAATTCTGGAGCTGTTGAACTGGAAAGAAGTGGGTATTGCATTTATGCAAACCCAGTATTTTTCTGGGATGCATTTAAGATGGGTAGAATTTTACAGAAACAACATATTTCTAACACAATAGCTAGCTGCCTGCTGAGCTGCATGTCCTTTCTGCAAGGCATGATCTTCTGAAGATCGTGTTGCCAGACTTTTTTTTTTTTTTTAATTGCAAAATAACTTCTTCTGTAGCCTCATTTTTGGGAAGAGCTGAACTGTTTTCTGGAACTTAAACAAACAAACTAAGATATTAAACCAAAAACATTATTCTGAGGAAAGTTCTTGTCATGGAAATCCTGTTGAAATAACTAAAGGTTGGCAAAGTTGTAAGCAACAGAAAACACTGCCAAAAATTGTCTTAATTCATTGTCTTAATGAATGTTCAACTGGCCATACTTGATCATGTCCCAAGAAAAAGAAAAAAAAAGGTGCACTGCAAACAAACCAGGGGACTTTGTCCCAGTATGCTGGAGGAAGGAGTAAACACTCCAAGCTCGCTTTTTATATTTATTTGGGATTGCTGCCGTGATTATCAACAGGGACAGGACTAGGAATTGAGCTCCTTGTGTGCACAAAGTGAAATTGTCTGCCAGTTCCCACTGCTCTCTGGCCATCCCTTGTTCTTTGACTGTTTTTTGTCAGAGTTGGAGTGGAGGGGAAGGGTCAGAGTCTTAGCTGAAATGGATTCTACTTTGCAAGTACTGGGACAGTGCTTTAGAAGGAGGGCCCAGGCAACTGCAGCCTGCTTAGGCAGCCTAAGGAGATGAGTGGAGATGCTGACCTGAGAAGCCTCATACCAAAGAGGAGGCTGAGGAGGACCTTAACTCTTACGGATTTCTGCTCACAGAAGAGACATCTCATGGCCCAAGGAATTTCTCAGTCTAACACAAGAGAGGTTCAAGAACTACACCATGAACTTACCATTCATGTTGCAAGACCGTATCAGTGAATGTCAATTAGGACTCAATCAACCGTGAAATGAGATGGACCATGTTTTAAATTGATGAAAGCAACTAAACGTTAGAAAAAAAGAGGGTGCCTCTTAACTGAATTGAAATATGGCCAAGAGAATTTGAGTTAAAATGCCATCAACAGTTTTCTGTTTCCCTCTTTATTTTTGTGGGAACTAGAAGAATGGCTGGGAAGAAGCACTAATGACTTTCACTGTGTGATTTAAATGCAGATGTGAAATATTAATAATGTAAATACAGATATTTGCAGAGGGTGGCCATCAGCTGTCATAACTTTCCAGTCACCACTAAAACCTGGCAAAGACCTGGTGCAAAAGTCAGAAGATACGTAGAGAGCAGATCCTCCATCCTGGCTGAGAGCAGACCAGTGCAGGAGCGTTGAGGGGAAACCACAAGGGACAATGTTTATTTAGATCTGATAGCTCTCAAAACAAAAGTCATAAAGATCAGATTTTGGGCATCTAGATCACACATTTCTTAGGAGTAGGATGCCTGAATACTTGTAAAAACCTTCTTTAAAAAGATCATGGCTGCACTTCTGGTGAAGTCTCTGAATCATAGCTTTGGAGGGTATGTATTCTGTCTTTTGGCTCTGGGACAGGTTTTACCTAGTCATAGGAAAATTGATCACTGTCTGGGTAGAATGAAACTGTAAATAAAACTCAATTGTAAATAAACTCACTTGTAAATAAAGCTTGCCTTCAAAAGCTTTTAATATCTTATCTTTTTCATTATATTGTTGCAGGTTTGGTTCTGATGAGTTGAAAAAACAGTTTCTTGTACCAACTATAGCTGGAGATTTTGTGGCTTGCTTGGGAATCAGCGAAGCTGGAGCTGGGTCAGATGTTGCAAGTAAGTTAACCTAGCAAACTCAGTTTTAGACAGCCTGACATTTTAATGGAAAGGATCTGGTTTCCCTGACCCTCCCCTTTGCTGCTATCATTTGTAAGAAATACAAAGGAAGGAAAGTCAGGTGTAGTGAGGGCAAAAAGTAATATACCAGGATCAGTAACTCATTCCTCTAATGCATCCAGATTAATCAAATTGCGCATATTTGTCAGTGAATCAATGGTTATAACTCTGTATCGGCTGAGCACAACAGGTTAATATGCAGCTGTAATGCTGGCCCTGGCTTTCTCCTAGGGTTTGTCCTCCTGCTGCTGCCTCCCCTGCTCTGTCCAAGCTCACCACTGCCAGGGAGCACTCCAGCACCTGCTGTAGTTGCACAGCCACCATCGATTGCGCAAATCTGCAGGCGTATGTAATAGGGGATGTGGCCTGTCAGCTGTACTAAAACTTGCACTTCCTTAAAACAGACCTCTCCACTGAACGTGGGCAAGTTGCAGAGCTAGTCCATTCTGAGAATGATGGCTTCACTTTCACAATGGGTTTCTCTCACTCATTCTTACCTCATTAGCTTTGTGATTTAGTTACTTCGAATGCAACTATTTTTCTTGGTTTAGTGCAAGAATATGTTTAAAAACATGGACAAATGAAACTATTATTCTGAAGTGCCTGATGCAGTAGATTAATTGAACACTTAAATTAGCACCAATATTGTAGAAAAAGTAAAAGATATCTCATCAGACTGTGAATTGTGTACTTCAAGGAAAAGGAAATTACAAGAAACCACTTATAGAGGTTTTGTGGTTGGACACAGGATGGCTAAGGTGAATACATTGTGCTCTTAAAAATTACTGAGATGTCTTCCTGAAGACAAAATTGCCAAGTTTGACAGAAGTTTTTTGATCAGCAGAGTTCTATGTCCATCTTCTTGACCAAACTCATGTTGTTTTCTCAAGAAATAGACAATTATTCAGTGTTAAAGCAAGAGTGCAGCAGGTAGTTTTCAAGAGAGTTAATGGGGATAATAAAATAATGGAACTAAATCTTCCTGTACGATCCATTGCTGTTTTCCTTTCTAGTTAATTGATTTTGTTCATTAAAAAAATCCATAATTTTTATAGACGCGTTTTTCATTAAAATAATTTGAAATTTGAATTTTGCTAGTGTAGAAAATGCAACATCATTTATTTTTATTAATGCCTCTCTAGTTTAATTAGATGATTATCAGAACTTTCTAAATATGATATTAATTTTTTGATGCAGTGTTCCAGATAGTAAGTAACATAAATATTCTTTTAGCTGCATGTTGTTTATCATCTAGTTTAATTGGTATGATGCACTTGGATTAATACAGTTAAAGAGACATTTGGAATCAACTAGGATTATCTGATGAACCCATACTGCAGCTGGGAGGCAGACTCCAGCATGAAATGACGATACTTTTTCACCTATCATGGAAGACCTGATGCCTGGTATAAATCCAGAAACCAGCTTAAAATGCTTCTGAAGGGTAATTAAATGGACAATTTAGGCATAGGCAGCACTATCTTATCTTCTGAGTAGCACTGATTTGCATGAGGCGGAGAGAACATATCATCTCCAGGTAGCCCAGCTTTACAGTAGACTGAATTGCGTGAAACTGCACTTGATACTTTCTTTACTCAGGCTATTGGGATGTTTGTCTGCCTTAGGTAAGTGAAGGGGTAGTAAAGCATAGCAACTGTTCATATGTGAAGGTTGGGGACATGCTTCTGCTGTGTGAGCCAGTATATTTTAAGCTGAAGAATGACACAGAGTAAGGTATCCCTAGCATTTTCTTCTGCCAGTTCCAAAATTACTGAAGGTGATGCAAACACAGGAGAAAAAGGAAGTGTTTCTCTACATGAGGAGTGAGAAGTGAAAGGTGCATAACAAAAAGGACTGTGTATATTAGTCTATGATAAATTTCAAGTCAATTTGAAGGAGCACCTGTCTGCTTTCAAAAGTAGTTGCTGTATGTTGTACATAGTATTGTCCATGTACAACAAAACTAACACAGAGATGACCTGAGAAGCAGAACAGTACAGAACAGTTGGCATAGAAAGTGTCATTCTTTAAGGATTCTTGGTACTGCAAAGCATATATACATTTGTTTCAGTTTTATTGATTTCATCTCATGCTACCTCAGAACTATTCTGAAATTTATAGAATGCTTTGCTGATGGTCTGTGGGGGATATGTAAGAATGCATCATGGAAGGCATTTCCTTTTTCTTCAAGTTATGTCTTTCAGCCAACTGCACCAAGTAGCCCTGTTCATGTCTACCTCTATCACATAGATATCTTTCCCCATTTTGTCTCAGTGGGGTTGTCGTTTAAGCCCAGAGGGCAACTGAGCACCATGCAGCTGCTCGCTCACTCCTTCCCCCTCAGGGGTAGGTAGGAGAAAATAAAACAGAAGGCTCAGGGATCGAGACAAGTACTGGCTCACCCATTATTGTCACGAGCAAGACAGACTCATTACAGGAAGAAAAAGAATATCAATTTAATTTGAACACACCACCACCACTTAATTTACCAATCAGAGTAGGACAGTGATAAATACCACCACATCATAAAAACACTTTCCCCCACCCCTCCCTTCTTCCCAGGCTCAGCTTTGCTCCTGATATCTCTACCTCCTCCCCGCCAGTGGTGCAGGAGGGCAGGGAATGGGGGTTGCGGTTAGTTCATCACCTGTTGTTTCTGCCACTACTTCTCCTCAGGAAGCACTCCTCACACTCTTCCCCTGGTCCAGCATGGGGTCCCTCCCATGGGAGACAGCCCTCCATAAGCTTCTCCGACATGAGGCCTTTCCACAGGCTGCAGCTCTTCACAAACTTCTCCAGTATGGGTCCCTGCCGTAGGCTGCAGTCCTCCCAGCAACTGACTGCTCCAGTGTGGACTTCCCGCAGAGTCCTGGCCTTCTTCGGGCGCAGTCACCTGCTCCAGTGTGAGGTCCTCCACGGGCTGCAGGTCGGCATCTGCTCCACCATGGACCTCCATGGGCTGCAGGGAGGCAGCCTGCCCTCTCACCACGGTCTGCAGGGGAGTCTCTGCTCCAGCACACCTTACCCACCTCCTCTTGCTTTCTTTCACTGACCTCAGTGTTTGCATAGGTTTTTCCCTCACTCCTCCTTCTTTCAGGTTCCCCTTCTTAAATAGGTTATCACAGAGGCACGGCCACCATCACTAATTGGCCCGGCCTTGGCCAGAGGTGGGTCTGACTTGGAGCCAGGGGAACTTTGAGAAGCTTCTCACAGAACCACATCTGTAGCCCCTCCCCTGCTACCAAAATCCCACCACACACAAACCCAACACAGTGGAATCCAGTCTTTCTGCTTTTCTGCGTTTAGGTCATCTTTTTGATGGTGAAAAAACAAAATTGCACATGGTGTCTATAATGGCACAAATATTTCTCCAACGCTAATAGAAATATTACCCACCGATACGTGATGTAATATAATGTAATGTTACACACAGTTTGCTGGCTTCTGAATCTTGTGATTAACTATGCAGATCATCTTCATTAGCAGTTTGCTATTGAAACATAGTAAGATACAGCAGTTATTATTACTTTGTGCCTAAGTACTTGTACTTGCCATATTGAATTTGAAAACTCAGGATCATTCCTTTCTTGCTGGGCGATACCTCAGTTGTCTGTGTTGATGATGTCTCCCAGTTTTTGTCACCAGCAAATTTCATTAGTGTATTCCTGTTCTTCTTTTAAAGACCATTAATGGAAATAGTTAATAGGTTTTGTCCAAAGGCTGATAGCCAAAGAAGATCTCCATCCAATAGTACTCTCCCTGCACATCAACACTTCCTCTTTTAATGCAACCTGATGCAATTTCCCCTTTGCCAAGTTACTTACCCACATTTCCACTTTTGTTCTAATTCTTATCTTTGCAAAGTTTTAACTCATAGTTACCTAGTAGCATCAATTTTATTTGCTTGGACCTGTTCTGCTTTTTTGTAGAAAATCCATTTTTGTAATAAACAAATCAGGTTGGTTTTAAATAAGATAACACCACTAAATTGAATTATTTTTTCATTCCAAATGTGTTTTGAGGCTGGGCAGATTGCCAAAACCAACAACCTTTGTTTTCACTAATTTTAATTTCTATACAATCCTTCCTGTAGATGTCTTGCTTTGTCAGCTATATTGTGAATCTTTTTATAATCTCAGATGAAATATTGCTTTTGTTTTGAGGCATCCTCTATATCTTCATGTTTTTTCACATTTTTTCCTTTCTGTAGCTGAAACATTTTTGTTTGCCACCTCAGTCTTCTTCGATTTTGTTGGTTTTCATGTGCAAGATTTAACTTAGTTTGTCCTGTGGCAGTTCTTACCTTCTGACCTCCAAACTGTAGCTTACTTTGATGATTAATCTCTTTCCTTTCCTGTAGGCCATCTCCTGGGTTTTGAAGTGATTATTCAGTCAGTTAGACTTGAAACTGTTTCATGCAAGTTTTGGGGTTTTTTTTCCTGTACTGATGATGTAAATTCCAGATATGCGGTCTTTATTTTTTCTTTAAGGATATGCTCTGGCTATCTTTGATCGTATTAATGACCTGAAAAGTTGAAGCCAACCTTGTCTTTTGTCAGATCTATTTAGATGCATGGCTGGAATCAATAGCACAGTGGAGAGGAAAACTTGAGGCTCAAGTACATTGTTATTTGAAAGGTGACCATTCCTGGTTGCTTATATGTCATTAGCTGTATCATATGCCTTTCGATGATGCCTTGTGGCCTTTCCTAGAAGGGGTCCTCACAGCATGCTCTGTAAGTTGTTGAGTTATAGGCACTACAGGGACAGTGGTGTAGACCTGCCCAAAATGAGTTATGGAGCACCCATTGAAGTAGCCTTTTCCCAGAGCTATGCTCTATCAGGGAGAATAATTACAGTCAAATATTCCAAATTATCTTCATGGCCATATCCCTGAGGCTGAGTCCTCCTAACTTTAGTAAATTGTTAAGTAGGCTTTCAAAGCCCATTTTAAAGTATTTTAAACATAAAACTTTCTTATTCACTTGTTCATTGTTCTTTAAATTTAAAGAGAATAAACTCTTCATAAGTTGATTTTAAACAGTTGTTTCTCACATGTTTGAAGCAAACTGTCAACCGTCACATCTGGGAGTACTTGAACATTCCCATTAGTAAGGCATTTGTTCTTTAATCTGTATTTGGGTGGTTAGTCGCCTGTGACGCCAGGTTTCCAAGGACTGTTTACATTTGTGATAACATCACAGGGCTCATTGTTACTCTGCAGACCTTCTGTGGGACTTCTATCTAATCTCTTCAGTAGCTGTTCTACAGCAAAGGGATGTGTGATGTAAATCTCTGTGTATGCTCCCATCCTTTTCATACTATTTCAGTATGGTGTCATATCTTATTCCAGCTCTTATGTGTCCTTCATTTATTATTTAGTCTCCGTGTATATGATTGTCCAGTGTCTGTGTCCATGTATGCTGAGCATCAGTACTTTATGTTCCTTCAGTTTTTTGGCCTTCATTATTATACAGATTTCATATCAAGTCTCTTGGACAGATTTGACATAGTTTTGGCAGATTTGGCATTGACTACTGTTTTTATCCACATTAGTACTCTTTATTTATCCACATTAGTACTTTGTTCATTATCATCTGCTTGTAAGTTCCTTTAGCCATAGTTATATCCGATATTCCCTTGTGTTATGTCTTATACAATTTTCTCCCATCATTTTTCCCGTTTCTTCATTTACCAGACTTTTCAGCCATGCTGACCTCAGTCCCAGTTTGTCTTGTAAATGAAGATCAGATACTTGGTTTTGCTTTGCTTTATGTTTAGAGCCTTTGGAAAGAAGGTTCAGGTGCAGACTGAGGTGGGTGTGTATGAAGGTATAACTGACTGACATTTGGTGTCTGACTCCTACTGTCCAAGTCCACTGCCTCCCTCAGTAGGTGGGCTCTTGTGAACTTCATAGTCTCATTAGATTTACAGGGCGTGTGGAAGGGTTCTGTTATACCATCACCTGCTTATAGTTAGATACCTGTTGGAGAGACTTCCTCAGATGGGGTTTTAGCTGAAGAAGTTCAATTGCAGGGGAATTAAGCCAGCCCTTTGGAAATTCTGCTGGACTGTATGTAATAACTAATGACTCATTCCAGCTGTCTGTTGCAGCTAGGGCTGCTTGCAGTGTGATGTGAACACTCACAGATGAAAACGAGATTTTTTTTTTTGTCAGGGGATATAAATAGCAGGTGCTTAGAACTTCTTAACGTACAGACATTCATAGCATTTAAACTTGGCCTTTTGAAAGTTTATTAGCTTTGAATTTATTACGCCATTCTGACCAAGAACATGCAGGAAGTGCGTGTACGTATGTCTTTATGCATACACAGATATTGAGGCTTATGTTTGTTTAAGTCAGGACTCTGAAATTAATGGCCTCATCAGTGACTAATGTGCACAGTAACAGAAACATGTAATAGATCATCTCAGACTGAAATGTTTCTGGCCTGAGTTTTTGATGACCAAATTTAGTTAGGGAAAGTTTTTTGCCTTCATCCACTGGGGTGAAGAGCTGAGAAGAGTGGTCATGTTTCCCTGGCTTGCCTTCCAAGATTTGTCCAGATGGGTCTGCCTTGTGCAGCCTGGAAGGGTGAGAGGATGTAGCAGGTGAGAGAACCAAATATGGCTGTCTGAGAGCAATGTGGGAGTAACTCTGTCAGTCATACAGAGACCAGCTTATCCCTCCTTCACAAGAATAACCCTTCATTTCCTATGTTTTGGAATAGATATCAAGACAACAGCTGTGAGAAAAGGTGATGAATATGTCATAAATGGTGGTAAGATGTGGACTACATCCGGGTGCCAAGCAGACTGGATGTGCCTGCTGGCAAACACCAGTGAAGGACCTCGCCATCAAAATAAATCTCTCATATGTCTACCAATGAATCTACCTGGTAATAACACAGAACTCTTTCTCTTCTAATTTGATTTTATTGGTGTTCTTGTGTATGCTTAATACAAGAAGGAAGGGTATTTGACAGAAAGGACTGCACCCATATATGCTCTTTTAAGTTAGGTGTTTCACTGTCACACAGGGTTGGTTCTGAAATGCATTTGCAAACTTCCACAAAAAAAGTAGGGGACAAGAGGAAACGAGAAGCAAGTTAAATATTTTGCAGGCTTCAGCTTGCAACTCCCAAATAATTTTATATGGAGAGTCCTTTTTGCCAAAAATAAATTTATAAAAGTTGTTCAGATACATTTTCTTGAGAGTGTTTCGAAACCTTCTCTGAGAATGAATAGACAAGTCAATGCCAAGGACAAAATTAATGCCTCAGAGAAATCATTAAAAATAAATGCAACTTTTTTTTTTTTTTTTTTAAAGTTATGACATCCAATGTCTTTTAGTTTTGGAGCAGTTCCACAAAACTTTTATCTTGGTTTTCTGTCCCCAAACAGCATGAAGATGCAAACAGTCTGCAAAACAAATAACATATTACTCTATTTACATAGATCTTTGCTACGTATGAACTATATGTAAAATATTCTTAAACTGTCTTTCCAAATAACATTAAACTCTTTCCTGTTTTGTAGAAGGACTGTTGAGAAGAATATATACTCCTTTATTAATGAATGGAAAAGTATTTTTAAGCTTGCTGTCTTATTTCTTCAGAAAATATTAAAAGTTATTCTCAAATGTAAAATAAAAAGAAAAAAAGAGTTTAGAAATTTCAAACTTGGGAAATACCTCCCCAATCTTATCCAACATGCCAATACGTGACTCCCAGGAGCTCATGGGCAGTATCTCACTCCATTAGGGTGGATTTACTGACGAGCTTACTAGAAGCATGCAATACTGTGCTGTGATTGTATTGTGTGGATGGTTCTGATCTTCCTCCACCATCCAACTTGGTGGGCTTGCTGAAAAGAAGTGCAGGCATACCCAAGGTGCTTCATGGCAGTGCTCTGCAAATGGATTTTTTTGCTAGGGTGCTACTATCATTATCAGTTTAAATTACAAAAATAGTCTGTGAGTTAAATGTGGGCTGGAGTGAAAGCTTCAAAGATCTTGGAAGTAGGGATTTGTTTTTGAAGACGACTAGTAATTTGGGTGAAGACACTGAAGAAACATAACCTGATCTAAGGGTACCAGTGGTGCAGTTCACATAATGGCTTTTCTGAGTAGTCTGCAGACCTTGCAGCAGTAGCGTACCGTATGCATAAAGGACATAATTCAGAGAGGATATAGTTAATATTCTGTTGGCAGAGACCTTTTGCAATATTAACACCTGTTCAAAAGCTTTTAAACATTTTTTGATTGTCATTCATTTTAATATTTTAAAAAATTACATTATGTATTCATTTGTTAATATATAATGTATAATATATATTAACATGTATTATAAATAATATGTAAACATGTCTATTAATATATTTATATTCTAATATAAAATATTTTGGTTCATCCCATTCAAGAGTATTTTACATTAAAAATATATATCATTATCAGCATTTCACACATTAGGGACACCACCATGGCAGTGAAGTGAAGGCCCTTATGTTCATTTAATGGATCAGACTGAGAACGAAACCCAGGTCTCCAGTGTTGCAAAAGAGGGTGATGAGAGCTACTTGTAAATGAATTTCAGTATGGAGTAAGTCAAGCAAGTGAGTGAGTTCCTTTGTGAATTAAGCAAGTTCTGAGTGTGTTTTGAGTTTCTACAACCTCTGCTCATGCAAGACAGGCTTTGAATGAGAGCTAACAGAAGATGGACCTGAAATGTTTCACTAGTTGTTGACTTTGTCCTTGTTGATAGTGATGAGTGAACATGCAACTCAGAGCCACAATCTCCCTGAATTTCCAGATAAATGCACTTACCAGCCATCTGCATGAAGTCCTCCTTGTGATTTTTTCATGAAGGGGTCAGAATGTAAATTCAGTATTGTTGCTCTGAGATCAGTTCTCCAAAAACAACAAAGCAGCCAACCCACTGTTAGAGGCTGATCAAATGTACAGAAATTGACTTTGAGGTTTTCAGCTACTTTGCTATGTGAGTCATTGTAGCTTTGGGAAGGGAGTGTTGTTAGGTCACACAGCCGATACACAGACCTTCTTTACCTGTGGTAAATAGATTCTGAGTAGAAAAATTGCCTGAGTCACCTGAAGCTCATCTCCAGAAGTGTAGAAGTCTTCCTAGAAACAAAAATTGCACTCCTCAAGAATGTATGTGCTTTCATTCTTCTGTGTGATACAGTTACTGATCTCCAAAAGGGTCACTGTAACAGGATTGGTGACTTTTTGAAATGAAGTATTAAGATAGTTAATTGTGCGCATTGGATGAGTCATATCAGAAGTGAGATTTTTCAAGGACACAAAGAGGAAAAGTAGGGAAGAGGCTGCCATTTGACACAGATATGAGGAGGAAACTCCATCTGTTTTGATACATTCTAAGGATGTCTGTCTGCCAAAGATTGTGCTCCTTGGAGGGCAGCAGACCAAGACTGTCCAGGAAGTGTCTAGAGGACATCACTGAATGATGCACTATAAACGTCTGTAGATGTATGTGTGTCAAAGCTCGAGAACAAGTGTGTTATGTCTGATGAATTGCTGTAGTCACCAGCCTGTATGGCAGGGTAAGGAAGGGATCCTTGACTCAGTGGTAACGCATTCCTTGCTAGCAGCTGGAAGGACATGGGAGACTAGTCCAGCATTTTTCACAAAACTCTTAATTGTTTCATACTTGTATAATGTGGTGATTAAAAAAAAAAAAAAAAAGAAATTCCAAATCTGAAAGCAAATTATTAACTTCAACAACTAGTAGTTTATTGAAGATATTAAGTAGGATTTTCTTCTTCTCATCTTAGTTGTGTACAGGTTCTATTCTTGAGTGAAGCAAATCATGGTCTCGATTTGACAGACACTATTGAACACATTTCTCATAAAGGGAATTTGGATAATGACAGTGTGGATTCACAGTAGATATCCAAATTAGGTGAATACTCCTCATACTAATGATGTCTTTTAAAACCCCTGAATTTCTTATATGATGAAAGAGAACCTAACAAGTTATAAAATGTCTGTGTGTAAGATATATAGACAAATGACTTGCAGCCCTAATCTGGTAACTATGTGCTGGTTTCTCCTCTGAGTCCTCAGATAGTGCCAGGGTAGATTGCAAGAAGAAGATAATAAAAAGAACAACATCCAGGAAAGGGGAAAGAAAATGTTTGTTGGATTGCAACTTGAAATGTGCCTCTTTCCATTTGTAATGGCACTAAATGATGTCAGGAGAGAGCGACTGCCTTTCTCTCAGGATAGAATACAGGAAATAAAAGCGATTGTCAGAAGCCTGGAGGAGTGGGAGAAAACGAAAAACACCTGGGAAGAACTGCCCAGAAAGGCATACAGTAATCCATCTCGATGATATTGGTGCAAGTAGCACAAATGGCTGATAGAGTGATTTTAGTAAGTCAGGCACCTGGCCTTGCTAGATTGAGATCTGTGTGTGATTGGATGGCTTGTGATTTATTTAATACAGACAAACTCCAGGAGTTATCTGGGCAGATGATTTCTACTGCTGCTGGTAATTTTTAGGATACAGTACCCCTTATGAAGAGAATGAAGATAATTAAACTACATAAAGGAAGATTTTGATGCCCAAATTGTAGCCAAAGAGAAGATTATTTATCACTGTCTTCAAAAATGAGAAAATCTAAAGTGTGTACTAGCCACAGGGTGGACACTACATGAGGCTGATGCAGTTTGGCCTCTTCCTGAATGAGAAACAAGAATTAATCAAGAGCAAGTGAAACTGGTAAGGCACAACAAGGGCAGGGGGGTGCTTCTAGATTCAGGAAACTTGAACACACAACCCAGTCTGGAAGAATTATAGATAGAAATCATTAATATTTAGCTCCTCTAACCAAACCTGTAAAAGCTTTCTTCAGTGGTTGTTGTGTGTGGATCTGGGGAACTGCACAGTAGGATTGATTTAGCAATATAAAGAACTGGCAGCCATTGTACTTTTTCCAGCAGAGTCCTTAGTAAACTACTACTAACAAGAGCAGTAAGTGCATATTCATATGGATGAGGAGCAGTGATTGCATAAAACCAGCTGGAAGTAGATGGAAGACACGATCTCTGAGAATCTCAAAGAAGCCGGCCAGTAATATTCCAACAGCAAAAGATGTTCCAGAAATCATTTGGGCCTGTAAATGGTTCAGTGTGTGTTTGTTTAGCTCTAATTTTAATACAGAAATGAACCCCAAATGCTTTTTTGGTATGACTGGGTGAAAATTGCTGGATAATTTTCAATCCATGAGTCAAAAGTTTTTATACAGCTGTCCTTATTTTCTTCCTGTGTTGAACACATATCAAAGCAAGTATTACTAACACATAATCTGTTTATAGATTGGTTGTTGGAGAAAAATCTTGAGTGGAAGGTGTGGAAGTCTATGTGGACCTGATTCTGAGAGCAGTCTTGGCATTTGGAAATAGTGTTGGTATTACATCCCTGTGGAAAGATGAAACTTTCCAAAACCTTATTCGGTGCATCCAGAGAGAGTGAATATGAAGGGAATGACTGCTAACTTTTTCTGCCCGCAAAACCAAAGTAATTTTCATATGGCTGAAGGCCTCCTGTCAGTAGAAGTTGAGATGTCTGTATTACTTCAGAAAGAGATGTTCACCAAAAGACATGAAGTATAGCAAGGTACAGACAAGTACTGAGAGGGACCACAACAATCTGTGTGGTGACCAACTCCTACTAAGCCACTGTAGAGAGTATTAGAGGGTTGAAGAAAACAATAGAATAAAGAGGAAAATATTACCAGAATACCTCCTCATCACAAAACTGATTAGAATACCATGTACATGGGTAGTAAAATGTTTGGTTTTCTGCAAAGAGATACATGCTGATTTGGAGGACTGTTTTTCTAAGTATATTGACTTGGCAGATGTAATCAGCATGTTTTGTACAAATCCTCATACCTGGTTGTTGGCTTCAGTTTATCCCTGAAACATTCTTGACTTCCATCCTGAATATTCGCATTATCCCCAGAACAACAAGGAGGTAAAAACTGAAGACCAATGGAGTTGCCACAAAAAAATCAGTGGATGTCTGTTAAATTCTCATGGCACAGTGGGAAGCCATGCTTTCATCTGAACAAAAGCAAGAAAGAACTTGTATCTGGAAGAAAATGAACAACAGGAAGGAGCTCTACCTGGTGTGACTTGGTAGTTCAAGTCTTATGTGGTGAAACCTGAAGGAACTGGGTTCATCTCCAACAACCCATTGAACATGGGGTCTGAGTCAGTGCTGTGTAGGGAGGTCTGTGGGGAAGAAAACCCTCTTCACAAGCATTTCCATGTGAAAACTCAGAGGAATGAACTGTGATCATTATGAACAAAACAGTATTTTGTAGGCCATCATAAAATACAGAATCACAGAGTCATTCAGGTTAGAACAGACCCTTGGGATCACCGAGTCCAACCATCAGTCCTACTCTACAAAGTTCTCCCCTACACAATATCCCCCAGCATCTCATCCAAACGACCCTTAAACACATCCAGGGATGGTGACTCCACCATCTCCATGGGCAGCCTATTCCACTGTCTGACTCTTTTCTGTGAAAAAAATGTTCCTAATGTCCAGTCTAAACCTCCCCTGTTGGAGTTTAAAGCCATTTACTCTTGTTCTATTGCTAATCACTGGTGAGAAGAGACCAGCACCAACCTCTTCTACAATGTCCTTTCAGGTAGCCGTGGAGAGTGATGAGCTCTCCCCTCAGCCTTCTCCTCCTCAAACTAAACAGTCCCAGCTTCTTCAGTTGCTCCTCATAGGATCTGTTCTCCAGGCCCTTCACCAGCTTCATTGTCCTCCTCTGCATTCACTCCAGCACCTCGATATCTCTCTTGTATTGAGGTTCCCAAAACTGGACACAATACTCAAGGTGTGGCCTCACATACATAGTTTTAATAAAATTTGGAGTTGATATGGAATTGTTGGATGTTTGTAGCAGTTACAAATTTGAGTCTTTTTATTACTAGGAAGAAGCGGTGTGGTGTGCTTATAAACTCTGTCTTCTACACGTACCAGGAAAAATCAGGGGAGGATAAGTGTGGAAAAGAGGGAAGGAAGAGGATTTCTAGGAGGAGAAATTCACTAGTTGCAGCTTAAAACATAGCTTTGTTTTTGTCATTATTAAATATTTCTCTACTGTTTCACAGCAGTGCAGGAACTCATCAAATACCGCTAAATTGAATTCCAGCATTTTATTTTATTGCACTAAAAATGAAATGTAAGCAAACAAATATTGCATTGTTTCAAGATGTGTGAAGCAAAATTATTACTACTAGTACACAATTATTATTTGGGGACATAATGAAAAGCGGGACCTTCACAATTGCAGTTTCTTATTTGCTGGTTAAATAAAATGGAAAAACTCTTAAAAATAGGATATGGACCCTTTAACTCTTAAATTCCACAGTATTATTATGTTTTTCCTAAAGGCAGGTTTCACTGTAATCTTGGCACATACTTTCACATCTGCAAACTTTGCTTTCTTAAAATGCTGTACTTGTACATAGTGCTTCTATTTTTTGTGGCCTTTCTAATACCTCTTTTTCTTCAGGCATTCACGTTGCTAAAAAGATAGACAAACTAGGCATGAGGTCATCGGACACAGCTCAGATCTTTTTTGAAGACGTAAGGGTCCCCAGCAAAAACCTCATCGGTGAGGAAGGAAAGGGTTTTACATATCAGATGTTGCAATTCCAAGAAGAGCGGCTGTGGGGAGCAGCCACTGGTAAGTCATCATTTGTGCTTCTGGGGCTGGGCAGGGACATAAGGGTCACCCTACGCGTGACTAACAGCACTTTCCTTTTATTGTAAATTGCAATAACCTCTTACGAACTGTTTTTGAAATCTGTCAGAGTCTGGATACAGACAACCTTCCCTTTCTGTAGGAAAACTTGAAATAGAAACTATTTTGTGAGGCATCACAGCGGCTGGTTTTCCTTGTTTCTTTTTCTTGGTGCTTTTCTGCTGATAAGAAAATACAGCATCATGTTATGTCTGCTACACATACAGTACAAAGGCTATCAAAATACTGGCATGAAGTAGAAAGACGGTGACTTTTCCTGTAGTAGTCAGCTATGATGTTTATCCTAGATTTTAGAAAATTAACCTAGTGGCTGTATAAGTAGTGGCTCTTACAGGATGCAAGAGCTTTGTTTTGCAGATCTGTTTTACCTCTGTACACTTTGGACATAAGTGGTACAGCACTGAATTCCTTTCCCTGAAGTTATGCTGTCACACAGTTCTTGTCACTCTGAACTCAGGCCATACTCGAGTCCGCATATTTGAGTTACAGGGATTATGGATATTCCAGGTAACCAAAAGTCTGGATTTTCAGCCTCCCAGCCTTTCCCCCCACCCCACAGTGTTTGCTTCTTCAACTTAAATATAATGTGGTTCGCTGTAAGAAGATTAGTCCTTTTTAAATTTTAGGGTTGTATAAATAATCTCACCGCATTCATGCTTCAGTGCATACCATGTCTCTTACTGTCTGTGTGTGGCTAGGGGATCGGGAACTCTTAAGAAGCGATTTTCTGACTCGGTGACCAAATAAAAATCACTCCCTGTTGTGGGTTGATCACAGACCAAATATTCTGGAGTTCAGATGCTTTAAAAAATCTTTGGGTTGGGCCAAAATTCTTAGTTCAGCTGGAGATAAATAGTAAATGTGAGCAGTTTTAGCAAAAAACAGATTAAATTTGCAAGGGATTGCCACTGCAGACTCAGGCAAGGAGGAGACATGGTCCTACTGCTAGTCCTGCTTTAGTTGAGGTGTACACAGACTGCAAGGATGTGCACTGTGCATTTTTATGCTCAGTTTGAAATCTAAATTAAACATTGAGAAACTGGGTTGCAGTGATACTTCCCAGGCAGCAGAGTAGCCCAGGCATTACTCATGCCCCAGGCAAAAGTGACGTGCACTGACAGCATCAAAACACAAAGCCTGACAGGTTAGATCACTCCTGTTAAAACCACTGGCAGCTTGGTACAGTCCAGCCTTGCACAACTGTCTGGCAGTGACCGTGCTCTGCCAGGAAGTGGGACACCAGGTTTCAATTCTTCTTGTTGCCCAGGTCAACACAGCGGGAGCAGGCAAACCCTCGCCCTGGATGAGCAGTCTGGAAAGGGCATCTTCACTCCCCCCACCATGGCCAGGCAGGGGCCATCAGGGAGGAAGAGCCTTGGAGCTCACCAAGGGAGAGGGAGCTGCCTCCTGCAGCACAGTGGCATGTGTTATACCTTGCTTGGGCCCCTGGTTTTGCTTTTATCCACTATCTGACATAAAATGCATGGAAGCCCTGGGAGCTGGGACAAGACCCATGGTTTGGGCCAAGTTGCAAACTTCAGAGGTAACCAGTTGTGATAAACAAAAGAAAAGAGTAACTGATGTTCAGAAGGGAGCTAGGTGCTTGATGGATGCAGTTTGTTTCACCACGACATCTAGCTGTTAACTTCCAGTCCTGCAAATGGTCTTACGTATGTTGAAACACGAGTGTTTTGCTGAAGGCTCAGATGTGCAAAACTACACACATGCCTTCGGTAGTTTTGTGATTAGGTCTGTATGTGTAATTCTAGACCTCACTTCTGGACCTCAGAAGGACATTACTGTTCCTTCTCAGTTCATGACTATTCATGTGACATTGAAAGTCATCAGTCTGCTTTTAAACACTTGAGGGACCAGTCCTGGCATTCTCACTTTCACTGCTTCCTAAAACTTGGAAGAGGCAGTTGACTGCCATTCTTTTCTTTTTGGGCATTGTTTTGTTTTGTTGTTGTTTGGGGACTTTGGTTTTGGTTTTTATTTATTATCAAATATCACATGCTCCAGCCTTCTCTTTGTTTATTTATTATCTTCATTGTGGCCAGATTTCAGAATGAGTTTCCTCCCTGCCTCACCTTCTTGTTTTTTGTTGGTTTTGTTGGGGTTTTTTTAAGGAATTTTCAGTCAAACAGATTTAAAACATAAATAGAAAACTAATTTCCAGGAATTGCAAAATTTGGTCACAGGTGTGGCCTTTTCTTCTGAGTGACATGTTATCAAAGGCATTGGTAAAAGTCACTGTGTTTCTTGCTTCATTGAAAGAGAAGAGCTGCTACATATCTCTCCCATGTTGTGACACGCCGTACACACAGTCCGTTTGTGGACCTGTTGCACTGATCACAGGAAAAGAATGTTGCTAAGGCAACCAGATTTTTTGTGAATTGCTTAACTTAGAGGCAAAGAGGGAGTTCAATGTATGTGAGAGAGCAGAATGACACTTTTCTAATGACTTCTATCTGTAGTCTCAGTTTTATGAGCACCATTGAGTCATGACCGGTAATCAGGATGACAGATCCTTTTGCATGGGCAACGCACATCCTTAGGAGACAGATTGCTCAGCTTGGAGTTCACTGTACATCTCACTAGAGAGTGATCAGCCACAACCTAAGAAAACTACATTAATTTCCTTTTGTTTTGAGAGGAGACATAGCAAGGCAAAGTGTGTTTACAGTGAACAGAACTTTCAAGTGGAAAAAATGTAAGTTGCATGGAGGTGCAAGGAGAAAATTATTCTGCATCTGGCCACTTCAAGTGCTTTCACAATTCTTGGCTGTGAGGTAGACCATATGTTCCTTAGGCTGCCCTAGAGTGACATATCCTGCATGTGCCGTCAGCTGAAACCTCTGGGGCCGTTTGTCTGAGGATGTGGAGAACATTGTATGACAAAAGAGGAAACAAATATACCAGAGGAAAAATAAAGTTCAGAGGGAAAATGAATTTCACTGTTAAGAACAGCATTTCCCTGTACTTCTATGACTGGCAAATTATTGTGCGCTATTACGTTGTACAAGACATGCTGCATTTTGTTGCTGTTTGCTGGACAGCTAAGCTGTTAGGGCTATGCTCTGTAGTCAGAGCATCACAGAATGGTTTGAGTTGGAAAGGACCTTAAAGATCATCAAGTTCCAACCCCAAAACATTCTTCCTTATGTTCAATCTAAATCTACCCTTTTTCAGTTTAAAACCTGTGCCCCTTGTCCTTTCGCTACAGGCTCTCGTAAAAAGTCTCTCTCCATCTTTCTCATAAGCCCCCTTTAAGTATTGAAGGGCCTCAACAAAGTCTTCCTGGAGCCTTCTCTTCTCCAGGCTGAAGAACTCTCTCAGCCTTTCTTCACAGGAGAGGTGTTCCAGCCCTCTGACCATTTTTGTGGCCCTCTTCTGTACCTGCTCCAACAGGTCAATGTCTTTTCTGTACTGTGGGCTCCAGAGCTGGATGCAGTACTCCAGGTGGAGTCTCACCAGAGCAGAGGGGGAGAATCACCTCCCTCAGAGCCCAGGACAGTCCTTAGAAGATTTCCTCTGTTTATTTCTGTGTGCAAATGGCAGTTCCAGGAATAAGCAGAAGGGCCGTGATGGTGGCTAAGGAAACAGGAGGATGGATCAGCTGGGGCAGGAAGGAGGCAGTGAAGCAGAGAGGTGGACACTGTGAGAGCAGCTTTCTCAGGCCCCCCACTCAGAGCCCTGATGTGTGGTGACAGCCTGAGCAGAGATGGGCCAAAACCCTTTTATGATCTTCAGCCCTTTTGCAAGCAGGACCTGAATAAGTGCTGTTCTGCTCCTTCCCACTTGGTCCTGCTCCTGCCTCTTCTCTGCTGTGTCCCATCTCTTCTTTCCCTGATGCTGGATGCTGGGAACCATACAAGCTGTGCTGGAGCACCTTGCTCTGACAGACCAACACAAGACTAGTCTCTTGTCCTTATCCCCTCCCAACTCCCTTCTGCTCTCCTAGTACTGGCATGCACTGTTTAGTTTTCCTCCCAGCAACTCAGTCGGCAAAGGATGAGACGTGCCTAGACACTTCTTTCTTGCTTTTCAGCATCTCTCAAGCTGCAGACATACAGGTGAAAAAGCTGTTAGCGTTACACATGCTATAGTGTCAGGTTACATGGGCCTCTAAAAGAACAGGGATCTTCCTGTGTACAGGAGATGCCCCTGAAAACAGCAATTTATTTTCCTGTCCAGAAAACCAGCATTAGGGTGGCAGCATACTATATTAACACAGAAGAAATGAGGACATTATTGTATATGCCCTTTTGAAAAATAAGCGTTGAGGCTAGTTGTTTGAGAAAGGAGGGGAAAATAAGGAATGAGAAAAGGTGATGACCTTACAGAATGTGGGGACAGCATGTGAAAAATAACGCTCCGTGGAAGAGCTGGTGAACAGTTATGGCAGGGGGCAGTTGGTGGGATGCAGAGCCTGAATATGAGAGCAGTATAGGGATGAAGGTTAAATAGAGGTCATCTTGAAAGTGACACAAAAAGGAATATGAAAGCACACCAAGCTCCTGTAAGGAACTGTCACGTGAGTAACTGGTAGGTGTGAAAAGAGATTTTGTAGTAGTCCAGGGCTTGGTTATATTTTGCATCAGATTCAGAGTTTTGTGGTTTAGATTCTAAATATAAATAGATTAGATATGCATATTTTGAAGAGAGAAGATGTGACCCTTCTCATACAGATGGACTTGTGAACTCTCTCACTCTCCCTACTGCTTGCCACAGTGACATGGGTCCACATATGCCAAACAAAATTCTCCACAAATTCAGCACCTGCTGTTAGCTTAGCTAAGCTGCAGAATACTGATAGCCTAGCCCTTCACTTCACCACTGGTTTGCCTTGGAAAAGAAACATTTCCCTGTTCTTGTTTAAAACAAGGTGTTTCTGAGATTGCTCAAAAAGTAGCAGAGAACTAATTCTCTTGCTTTAAAGCAGTGTCTGCCACCTCTCTCACCTATCTTCCATCAGTATCCTAATCTGATTTTGTTTCTGTTAGAAGCACTGTTTAGCATTTACTAAAAGTGGCTGTGAGGCTTAATGTTTTTCCCTTCCTTTCTATACTGGGTTCCAATCACAGAATGCAGATGTAGTAAGCAGTCTATTCCTCTTCCTTGATCTCTGAATAGGTTTCTTCCTCCCCCCTGAAAGCTTCCTTGAATTTACATTTCTACAGCATTCCTCAGTGAGCACACTGTCTGCCTTCAAATTTTCTTTTGGGATTGTAACAGACCTTCAGGACACAGGTATCATGGAAAGCAAGAGTTGCCACAGGCTTTTGCTAGGGCCCCAAATGAGGCACTAGGGACAAAGTTTACATACGGCTCTTGATGATTTGCCTCCCCTCCTTCTCCTGCCCCTTCACTCTCCTCCAATTTCTGGCAGTTTGGGGCTTGGGTGAAATAGGGATAAAGAGGTCTTCAAGGTACAAGGAAACACCAGACTTCTTTCAGAATTGAAACTACACCCCAAACTGAGCGTATGGAATAATTCACTTTAGAAAACCTATTATATAGTTTGTACAATGTGAAAAAAACCATCTTTTTCAACAAAAACAACAGATTTGGCTAAAATGATGTCTTGTTCTGTGCTTTCCTTGTTTAAGTCCTGACACCTCTGGAAACAATAATACAAGAAACTATTGACTACACTCGCCAACGGAAAGTGTTTGACCAGTCCGTCTTGCACAATCAAGCCGTGCACTTCCGCCTGGCTGAGCTGGCAACCGAAGTGGAGCTCCTGCGCGCGCTGCTGTACCGCACTGTTGGTGAGCTCCCACATCTGCCTTCCCACATGTGCTTCTCTTTGTGCAAAGAATGTTGTCAGGCTAAAGGAACATGGGGAGGTGATTGCCAGAGAGGCAGGCTGTGATCAGTGACTCTGTGTGTGTGTATCTGCTTTTTGCCTTTTTTTTTTCTTTTTTTTTTTTTTTTAGCTCTATATGTGGAAGGCAACGATGTGACAAAATTTGCTTCCATGACTAAGCTAAAGGCAGGTCGTCTGGCCCGTGAAGTGACTGACAGCTGTCTCCAGTTTTGGGGGGGAATGGGATTCACCAGCGAGGTTTTGGTGAGCAGGTTTTACAGGTAAGCAAGCGAGTGGTAAAAGTAGGAAATTACTTTACTGAAGTTTGGCCTCTTAAATGCCCCACTAAAGGATCACCCACTTAAAAACGCAGCAGCTGCTAGCTGGTGTGAATGGTATTGTTCCACTGAATGGCATGTCACTGATGTACCTTGTGGATGCAAGGGCATCCACAGTCCTCTTGACTTTGGAGTGACATGTGGAAGTGTCAGGATGTAGACTGACTGACTGTTCCTTTGTCAAATCTTGTGTTACAACTGAGTAGTTTGAACTACCCACAGGTTAGCTTGAATGTCAGGTGAAAGAAGTAAACTCCATGTCTCCCTGATGGTCCGCTGGTACCTGCCAGGACAAGGAAAAAAAAGGGGAAGCCTACCAAGTGATATTTTTTTCTCTTTGCTCTTTGTTTGCTTGTAATCTTGATTACAAGAACAGAACTAAACCGAAATGGAAGCTTTCTTCCAAGACCAATGCAAATCAGCTTTATCTTTTTCCCCAAATCTATGTGTGAAACTGCAGTTCACCATTAGGCTCCTGCAATAGTCTTTTCTGGTAGCAGTCTCCACCTGATTAGTCACACCAGATACTGTGTGAGACATATGAGAGATGCAGCTGCTTCCAGCTAGTTGTTAGATCATTAAAAGGGTACACAGGCCTTTCTGCAAACTAATTAAAATCCCTTCAGATTTTACCATATCTCTACTTAGAGCAAAATTCTCTCTAAGCAAACAGGTTTCTTGGCAACTGTTAGGAAAATCCTGGCCCAGTTGTCTTATACTTTGTCGAAGGACCAAAATGGAATTTGCATTTTCTTGCAGTAGTGGATTTCAGTTCAGCCCATATATATACAATACCTAATCAAAGGTTAGCAGAGTCAGCTAGTGGTTCAGTTAGTTAAATGTTTTCATAAATGTATCTGTGTAAAATGAGAGTTGGACACTTCAAAAAAAAAAATCTGTAAAATACTTGTTTCTTTTTGGTAGGTTGAATTACTTTTTCTGTTTTTAATAGCATTTTATGAACAATAATGTCATTGTGGTAAGTCAGACTGGTTCTCAACCTTTTTTAACTTGTGGATTCCTGACATTTTCTGGTGAAGGTACAGACTGCTGTATGGTAGTGGTTTTAAGTCAGCTATCAATATGACCGTTTTCCTTAGTTATTTTTTTCACAGCCTCTTTATTAGCAGCTAATGGTCCCTGGTGATGCACATATTAAAAGCTACTGCAGTAGGCACTCTGGATAAAACGAATCCTTGTCTTGAAGCGCTTACTGTCAAAGTAGTAATGTGTACAGGCTAACGTATATGTGCTTTTATATAGCTTTAATAAGTCTTTAGATTTCCTAACGCAGTATATTATTGCTAACTGTGGGCAGGGCTTTTCTGTGTAAATCTGAGTGGTTTCTAAGTACACCAGCACAGTCACATTTTTCCTGAGAAATTCAGAGTATTTTCTATTTGTATAAACTGTGTCAGCTGGCTAAAGAAACATATCGTTCTGACTCTAAAACACACTGTTGTAGATGGGGCTAAAGGTGGCGTGGTATCTATACTCTGAAATTTTCTATGAATCAACGAATTCCATCGCTGAGTAACCATAAGCTCCAGAAAGGGAGAAGTAGAGAGAAGTAGAGTAAATAAACAATTACAGGTTCAAGTCAGACTTTTTTTAATCTGTAACGATAAGCAAAGCAGTAACTTTCCTAAAGCCGTTGTTTTTGTACAGCTGTCTGAGTAACCATTCACGTCACTGTGATATTTGTCAAGTAGCAAAGAGCATAACCGCACAGCATGACATCTAGTCATAATGTACAGATTTTTGTAGAATAATCCTTACCAAATTTCCAAGGAAATGTTAATCTTTGACACGTCAGGCTGTTACTCCTCAAAAGAGCACACAGCACAATGTACGGTTAGTGCGTGAAGTCTTAGAATTTTAGTTGTTAATGTTGGCGGGGAGATAATAAACAGGCCCGGCACAAAACTGTCTGCCCCATGACTTTGTTCATATCTGTAATTTTAATCATTAGTCTTTTAAACTTTGAACAACAACTGACTTTTCTGAAGTGCACTATTATCTAGAAGGCGTAAAGATAGCTGTTTTGCCACGTAGGTGCCTTTACTGCCTGATTTTATATACATAAATGTCTCATTTTCTGTTGTAGGGATTCTGAGAAGGAGAATGGGTTTGAAAAAAACTTTTGAGCCCAAAGGGTTTAATGAAAAAATACAAGACAATATAAAAAAAACAGTAAGAGTAGACTTTCCAGACTTTACCCTACTAGGGGGATTCTGGAGGAGAGTGCCAGACTGGAATTGTGTTTATTTTTCTCTCACCTGTATGAAATGCCTCAAAGACATCATGACTTAGGAAAAATCAATCACTGAACAAACCCACAACCTATATGAAAACCTGAGGCTGTGAGAGATCAGAGAGAGGAAAACTTTTTGTAGAGAGTATATTGCAATTTTTCAGACTTCAAAACATGAGTTTTAAAAAATTTCAGGTAGTACTCTATGTATTTTAATAGTGATTATGTACACTTCAGTTGTTATAGGAAGAGCTTGTCTGGCCTTCTTAAAAAAGTTTGTTTTTTTTTTTTAAATTAAGATTGTTTCTAAGTACTAAACACTGTCTAACTGCTGCTAGTTCTTACAAGCTTTAGTCTTGTGGGGGTGTGGTGAGGAGAATGCTGTATCATTTCTTTACTTGCTGCATTGTGAAAGACTCGAGAAAGTGGCAGTGAAAAATATTGACTACTCATGTGAAATAGATAAAGTGTAAACAGCATTGCAAATGCACGTAACTGCAGAAGAAAAACAGATTTCTTTTTCTCCCTCAACTGTCACCTAGGTATTGCAATATGAAGTTTTATTTGTAATTCAGGATAGTTAAAAATCAAACTTATATATAGTTTAAGTGGAATTTTTTTGAATAAGTAATGCATTTCCTTCTAAATTATTTTTTTATTCTTCACGTTTAAAAAGTCAGTTGAAATATTGTTTCATTCATTTCATTTTTTGTATTCTTTAATTCTTTACAAAGCATGTCTAAACTAGAATGAGTCTAGACAGTTGATTTTTTTTTTAATCAGTCTTTGTCATTATCACAATTTATGGTTGTACCAAATGAAACAAAACCTATCAATTTCTGCTGACAAAACCAATTTGCTCTGAAGTCAGTAGCTAACTGTTGAGACAAGACTTAATAACGATTCATCAGTCATCTGTGAAAACAAATCTGTAGTTTCAACCTTTTTCTGTAGAGGTGTCAAGACAGATGCCTGTCTACCACTTTGGTTGACTTTTATAAGTACCTTGAGAGGGAATTTAGGAGATGAAGCACAGGACATCCAGCTCTAATACAGCAAATTAAAGTAGATAACTGTACAGTGGTGACTTTAAAGCAGATCTACACTCCAAAGCAGGCCAAGGTGATGCCCCTTCCTGCTCAGCTGTCCCTTCAGAATGCCCCTTAGGGGAAACGGGCAGGACCATGTGAACTGGCAGGCACAGCCATTGTCCTGCTGTGCTGTGGGGTATCACCTCAAACTCTCCCTCTGGATCAAAGTCGTCTTCAGATGCTGCTGAATTTGGACAGCCTATAAGCAATCTAGCCGAGTCTGAAGATGGAAGAAGTCACAAAATATTAAACTTGAGGCTACATTAATATATTTTGTGGAGAAAAATCTTGCCAGTAATACAACTTTAAAATAGTAATTGTGAGAAAAAAGGGTACATGTTTTGTAATCAAGTGCAATTTGTGCTGAAAGAAAGCAGCATGTAAATGGCCTTCTATGAAGCATTGATGCTCTGAGCCACATAAACCCTGGGAAGGATTTACCAATGACCTCCTAACCAAGGAAGAACGGAGCAGCATCTCTGAGGGGCTGCTGCCGTGAAGCCAGGCTGCTAGGGAAAACCAGAACTGGGGTCACCAAAACTTGCTTTCTTCCCCACATCTGACTAGCACTGATCACTGCCAGAAAAGGGAAAGAAAAATGACTGTTTATTTTCTCAGGACTTTTATGTGACAACATCTCCACGTGAAGATAGATAGCACAGCAGCCTCCTTTCAGGGTGTCTATGAACAGAAAGGGCTTTTTTAGATCCCAATGCCATACAGCTTTCAAGAGGAAAATGCAGTGTAGATCGGCTCCCTGAGCAGGCACGACTCCTCGGCTGCAGGTAGTAAATGGCAGTGGGATGCACAACTGCAAACACCATCACGTTTTATCAGCTTGAGGCTAGAAGCAGATCTGGCGTGCCATCAGCTGTGGCCTTAGCACCCATATAGCACGTTACAAGGTCAAAAGCTTTCCTTGCACTGTGAGATAGGTACCTGTCCCTCCTTCATGGCTAGTGAAATCACACACAAGAGAGAGCTCAGACTGGAGCAAGGACCAGCCCACATTGTCAGCATAAATGGGACCAAAAGTTTACAGGTAGGGTGATGGACACGGCTTGGCTTGTGTGAAACAAGGGCTGAATGGTGCTCTGGATACAGAGGGATCAACACCAGCCAAAAGAGGAATGTTAAACTGAAGGACTATGCAGGATTATACTACTCAGGAACACATCCAGGCTGTAAATTAGAGGGTTCCTAATCATTTGAACAATTTTGTTAAAGGGAGCTTGTTTTTTCTCCTTAAAGCAGTGCTTGATACATTTCTGAAGAAGTTTATATGACATGGGACCTATGGAGATGGAAACTTGATTTGATGACATGGAGGGTCCTTTTTGTTCCTTTTGCTGCCTAACTAGAAATTATTGATAATCTTGATTGAGTTGGGTGGGTGGGAAGCCCTTCCCACCCTCCCTCATAAGTACAGTTTTTTAACTCAGCATTGAAGAAACTTTTCTTTTTTAAATCTGTCAAAGTGGATTGCTTTTTAACATTTACATCTCTTGATTTGGTTGAGTGGAATAAGTCTTACCATCTGCAGTGGATGTTTCATTCCCAAATGAGAGAAAACTCTTTGCTGGGAGTGTTTTAGGGGGGGCAGAACACAATGGTCAGGACTTCTCTCTTTCTTCAGGCAAACTCCCCATCTCTAAGGAAAACAGCATTCAACAAGCAGCTAGAGGTTTGCTCCCTCAAAATGACACCTTTACGTAACCGTATGGCGTGTTGCAGGCTGGTTCCTCACTGTCCTTGGTCAGGGTGAAGCTGTCACGGGTTGGTGCTCAGATCAGCAGGGCTACAGGTTGTGCAGGAGTGCTGTTCTGTCATGGGGGCAGCAACAAGGCAATGGAGAAATCAGAAAGTAAAGTGTTGCTGTACCAGATCAAAGCATTCCAGGGGTAGCCTACCTAAGGCAATAAAATTATAATATTTATATAAATTAAAATATTTATATGCTGTATCAATAATGCATTATTGGTATAATACAAACTATCAGACCATAAACTTACAAAAAATAGCTGATACACAAGCTCACTTTGTCATATTCCCCAACTTCCTCACAGAGTTCATGGCAGGATAGTTAGTCCTGTGGTTTTGTTTTCTTATGCTGAAAGCAAGTCTCTTTCCAAGAAGAGGGCTGCTACATTAAAATAATTTGAGTCCTTTGTCATCTCAACCCTTTTAAACTAGGTGAAACCTTGTGTCCTGTCTCCTCAGGGAAGAGATCAGCATTAGTCACTTTCCTGTAGATTTTAGAGGAAATATTCCTTATCTCACCCACAGACAAAAATATAATCACCAACAATTTTGTAAAGACATACACATATACATATACACACACATATATATATATATCACACACGTGAAATGTGGTTTGCTTTTTTAAAACATGTATTTATATGTGATAACTTGACATGTCTGTCACCACCAAACCACTGCCTATTTATAACTTCATATAAATGAGCCACATGCGTCCAGGACTCCTGCTGCAAATGGATTTTTATCAGCATCACAGAGGAGTTCTGAGGATTAATTACTTACTATTGCTACAGTTCTGGGAAGGTGTAAGGTGCTAAACCCTGGCAAGGGCTTTCTGCAGCTTGAAAAAGCAGGCAGCACAGCAGCATGACAAACAAGTAACCTACCATTGTTCCAGCTCTGTTGCCTTCACCAAGACGTATAGGAAGGTGGGGAATTTTCAGGTGATTGAATTAAGTAGAGGTAGCTTAGCAGAACTGTTTCAGTGTTTGGGGATTTTTTTATTCTCTCCAAAGAAGAGAGATTTGTGAAGAAAATTGCTTAAGGCTGCAGTAGTTCACAGTCTGGCTAGCACAGGGAACTTAGGCAATACTGTTAGGGATGACTCAGTGATATTAATGTCAGTTTTTAAATGAGTGTGATTAGAAATATCAAAGCAAAAGTAAATAAGCTTAGAGCAGCCATTTATTTTTAAAGCAGAGAAGCTTTATATACTATGTAATACTGTAATTTCCTAGAATACTAATACCATACTATATTACTACTATATAATACTCGTACAGATTATGCCAGATCTCACAGAGCCGTTAGGGAGACCAGCATGCTTGTCGGTTAAAAAACCTGAATGAAAATTTTACCTTCTCTGTGCAGTTCTCCAATACCTCATGTACTGATTGACTTTTTACCACACAGTTAAGCAAAGTTAAGCGCTGCAACACTTTTTGCTGCTGGCCCTCCGAAAGTTCCCTCCCCTCCTAAAATTCAACTGCAGGCTTAGGCACCTACAGCTTTGGCAAAGGAACAGCAGGGATGTTGTGGGAAGTGCTGCAGACCATCTCAGCAGGAAGAGGCAGTGGATGAGGTGTTCTGCAGACAACTGGCATTAGTATGTAGTGTGTAGGTACTCTGAGCAGGCAGTCCAGCAGGAAACCTGGGAAGAGCCTGTGATGCTTTATGTGGTAAGACCTAAACAGAAGTTCGTATGAAGTTCAGCTGCAGGAGGCCTGGCTGGGCTTAAGCAGGAGCAGTTGCATGCTAGGAGAGGTTTTAACTTAGTCCAAGACAAAAATAGTATTATGCCAAGTTAAGGCTATTTTTTTGAACAATCTGAAAATTGGACGTGCCAAATCATATTTTAAGCCTTTTGATTTTGAATTAGCAACGTCCCTGTACGCAAAAGGGTATTTACACTGCTGACAAAACATCTGTCCACAGCATTAATACACTTCTGTAAATAAGGGGCTTCAATGTCATAAAAGCAGCTCTACAGTAAATGCATAGAATAAATGGGTATGTACTTCTATATTGTTCCATCGGTACAGGATGTAAATGTTTAAATCTCCTCTTTATATTCCTACAGAGACTTGAGATTAATGTCAATAGGAGGTGGTACAGATGAAATCATGCTTTCCATCATATGCAAATACATGGAAACACTTCCAAGCAAGTGACAGTGACACATGTCCACTCTTGCTTGAAAATTAAGCAAGGAAGAGCATGACTTGTACTGCATGCTGAAGGTAACAGCCAGTACATGTTTCAAAGGTAAAGTAAGTAGAAAACATAAAAATAATTTTGCCAGTGAACTGCTTACCAGGGTCTTCGACCATAATCATTCCACATGTTCTCCAATATCACATTTCTGTTGATACAAAGCAGTCTGAAAGCATATGTCCTCCTGCAATTTTTTTTTTTCTCAGGGGTCTAGTGATTCCACACTTAACACTCAGAAAAAATGTCTTCTTTAATCAAGGTGGATCTACATTTTAGAGCATCTAAGCCACCAATTAAGAAATATAACTTCCATATGGATATAGCTATGATTTCACTAGTAGCCTAACCTAATTTCAGTGTAACTGTGCTTTCAAATCAGTAATTATGCCACAAATTGTTCCCTGATATATTCAAATACTGGACAGTGATTTTGCTCTCAACTACAAATACCTTTTCTATCTTTCAATTTTATCAAGTAACCATAAAAATAAGCTCTGTCATCTTTGTCAAGTTCACATCGACTTGTACTACACTGTCATTGATGGTTGGTGGTAGGAGTAGGGGATTGATTTTTAGTTTTAGAATTCTACAAACAACTGTCTAACTGTATCTGAAGCTTCTGGAGGCCTGAACTTCATCAGCAAGGCATCGTTTCGTGTGTAAATATTAAAGAAAAATATTAAAAAAAAAACCATGTTAATATGAAAATTGTGTTAGTACTTAAATGAGATGGTACAATTTCTGTTATATGCCACAGTCACCTTAGAGCAGAAATGCATACAAAGTATTTTCAAAATTACTGTGATTTGTTACACAAAAAGTCTCACTGAAATACACATCTGCTATGAGAAGCATAAATTCTTAATCTGATCTTTTTTAAATCTTATTCTTTTTACTTGTATATCAGACATACCTTCAAAACCTACATCAGCACCTCTTCCTAAAGCAGCCATTTAAGTCAGAAGAGACAACCTGCCTTATTGCAAAAAAAATATTCAGTGGGATTTTCCTAGTAACCAAATGGACATGTTAAGCATTTTCTAAGGAATCTCCAGGATGCTGTAAGGTTAACAGTTTGATAGTTAAAAGATTGTATTTTCTTCCACCTGGAAATAATCTGTATGGTTGCCAGGTAGTCTAACATATTAAATTGAGAAACACAATATATAAATACTGTGTAAAAAATATGTACAAGATTTCAAAACCAAAAATAAACAACTGCAGTATTCCTATGCAGCTGCTGTTACCGCAACTTCGTGAAAGTACAATTAAATGCCACTAGTATTGTTGTATCATATCTACTGTATAGTGTGTTTTATTCTATAAGATCACACTATAGCATCCTGAAATCTTGCTATTTGTGAATTTTAAGGACTGTCAGAGTAATACTTTTCTACCAGAAAATAAACAGTAAAGCAAGTGCAGATGCTGAGGAAAATTCTAAGGCTGCAATGCATGGTTCCCACCAATTACCATTTCCCTTCCTGACTGAAATACTCTCAAAGTTTCACCTTTATGTTAAGTCGCCATAACCGTTCTAAGCAAACTTGCAGCATTTCAGTTCAGATTTTAAACTGAAAATTGACCTTTTACTGGAAGTGAAGAAAGGGAAACATGTTACATCCTGTACTTGCTCCAGAAGTAACAAAAACATACAGAAATGTCAGTTTTGACTGCATAACTTTCAGTTATCTCAATTCATAAAGTTCATGTTAAAAGAGCTTAACAAGAGTTGTGGTTTAGCACTTAGATTAAAAAGCCCTTGCATGTTTTCTAATAAACACGGAGACGTAGAAAGTTGCTTGGAGGCTTCATATATTCCTTGTGCTTAAGCTTTCTCCTCACTTCCCATCCTATCTAGAAAACTACAAAAAACATTGACGACCCTCCTTAAATGAAGAAACACAGAAAGGATGACATAGGCTTAAGATTCCCTCTGCACCCCCCAATTCATTTCCCCTCACTCCTCTGCACCACTAAAGAACTGGGGATGGGGAGAAGGAAGAAGACCTAGTTTCTATTCTGCTTTAATTACCTTTTAGTCTGGTTTGACATTTAAAATCTTGTTGGTTTTATACATGATCTGAAGGACTGGTAAAAATCTTTTACAAGTGTGTGCTGTCAGGACTTAAGGGACTCCCTAGCATATTTTTCAGAACAAGCACAGGAAATCTATCAGCCGTGTAACTAGCTGCATTCACCCATTTCCCTATTTTACATAGGTAGTTAAAAACTTTAACTTTTTAGTTAAGGAAAATTTCTTGCTAAAAATAATAATAAAAAAAGCCTAGAAATTGTTCAGACATCATGTTTAAGAGCCAGAAATATTTCTAGAAGATGATCAACTATTAGGGAAATGTGGTTGTCAAACAGACAATCTCACTTGTTAGGTACCTTGCACTCCACTGTCTCATTAAAATTACACAAGTGCAACAATTTTGGATGGCAAACTATATCCTACTGACTAGCTCTGGGAATGCTATACTTGTTTAACAAGCCTAGCAACTCTCTCTATAAAGACGATGCCTTATCCTGGTGTTAGTACTTAGATGTTCTGTTATTTGTAGTAGTAGACCTTTTAATAGTCAAAGATTAAATTGGCTAGAAATATTTGAGCTTTCATTACTTTTACACATACTGTGTGTTTTGTATTAGATAAGTGACGTACATGTCACACTTCTGTTATATATGAAATCTAACATGAAAGAAATGTAGCATACACCTCCATTTCTTATTTTAATACTGCTCCCCACACAACTATAGTGCCCTAAATGCAGGATTATTTCCAAAACATACATTGGTATTCTACAGTAGAAAAGAATGTATATAAACAACACTAGCTGGGACACTACAGGACACTTTTATTTCTCAGTTTGTAATTAATGGCAACACGTTATACAGTATTTCTAGAAAAGTTTTTCAAAAATTGTAGATACAATTTCAATATCTAGGAAACTTAACTTTTTGAATGTTAAACTCAGCACTGTAATAGCTTCAACTATTAGAAACTATTTGGTGAGCCAAAGTTAAGTCTTCAAAATAAAAAAAACTTTAATAAGACAGCACCTCCAACAGGTGCATCATAATATACTTTAATATAAAATTCAAAATATCTGATCTTATATTTCAGACATCATGCAGTGTAGATTTAGGAATCATCACAGACTGAAAAGTAAACATACTAATGGTAAAAGTTCCAGTGATTCAATGGAATCATTAAGTAGTAGATACTTTAAATATAAAGAAAATGTTTGTATTGTGTCCATACTGATTGATCCTATGATCAAAGGCATGTGCTTAAAGGAGTAGATGTATAAGCATGATTTGTGACATTTAAATTAAAAAAAAAAAATCCAGTTTTAAGTAAGTTCTCTCCAGAACGCACAATTTAAGCTGCTTAGTGTATGTGTTTTATCAGGCCTATTCACAAAAATAATTTTTGGGGGTACTACTATTACATTTGTTAGCTTCAGGTCAGCCTTTTACAAATCCTCAGATAAAACCAATTTAGAAAGATCCAAGTATTCTTCACGCTTTTGCAACTTGTAAATTACTATATGCCTGAAACGGGAGCTCTAATTTAGAGCATGGCCCAGAATGAAAAGCAGAATGAAAGAGAAAGCCTTGTAATTCTGCAATTACTTCATATGCGAGGAACCGCTGCTTTCTGTATTTTTAAAAATCAGTTCTAAAAACTATTCTCCCCTAAAAAAGTAACCTACTATGCTAGCAGTTTCTGCATATTTACAAATAATCCCCCCAAAACAGGGGATGATGGGAAAAATTCTGATACATTAAGAAAGTTGTATATAACACTGCATTAACAGTTAATGCAATTTACAACAATTTCACTGTGTTTTACCAACATAATACACCACTTTAGATCAATGTCTTCATTAATTAAGACTGCTTTATAGCTGAAATTACACAATTTAAACTGAAGGTAAAATGCATCACCTCAGTTTAATAATCCAGTATATTACAAAAAAAACAAACAATGAAAAGAGCATCATGTAGCATAATAGCTTCGTCTGGCTTCCTCTGGAAAGTGTTCTCAGTCTGCCCATAGTTGCACCCAGAAGTCCACCCGCAGAGTCAAAATCATTATCCTACATTTAAAAACAAACAAACAAACCAACAAAAACCATGTCACTCCGAGGAAAAAAAAGATTATCCCTAAATCTTGCTAAGTGCAGTTTTTCCTGTTTTTTTTCAAATTTTCCCAAACTAAAATTATTTTAGAGGCAGTTTCTGAAAACTAACCAGGAAAAACTTTCACCTGCTTATCCCAATGGATGCAAGCAAAAAAGGCATTTCTGACTTCCGTATTTTTTGCTTCCCTTTTCTATTTTTAAATACAATACAGAACTGCCTTTTTAATAATACTATACATTTGCTAATTGTAAACAAATAGTTGTATCTGAAGTGTAAAGACCTTGGCAATAACGAATTTGCACATTATCTTTTTGAACAGAAATACTGGTGCTGTATTAATCACATTTTACTGTCAACAATAAGCTGTCAAATGTTCATACTAAAAGAAGGAACGCTTTACATTAAATATGGGGCAGGACTAAGGAGTTAGTAAACAAAGTTAGTGGCTAAACACTTACCATTTCTGATAACATTTTATTTTGGTTTTTAACTTCTGTTCCAATTTCAATGGAAAGCTATTAAAAAAACCCAGAAAGTATTAAATATGAGCAATTAGTTATACATAGACTAGAGAAAGCAGTCTAAAATATGTGACAGGACTAGCATTTCCCCAGGTAAAATGTGAAAACAGTAACTGGTATTTAAAAAAAAACCAAAGTAACATCCACAATATTCTGTCAATACCTCATTGGACTAGATGAGTCTAGAGTCACAGAAGATACTCAGTGCTCCTCCTCCCATTTTCTCCTTCAACAGACAATTCCTAATTAGAATTACTGCAGGGACTTTCAAAAATTCAAGATCTAGTCAAGTCTAAGAGCAATTATCCATTTCCTGGAACAAATGTTAAAACTACTGGCACACAGCACAGAAAACCATGAGCGGTGTTTTCGACTCGGTGTTGCTGGAGTTGACACCTGTAACCCACTAACACATCTCTTTTGGCAAGTTGCTGCTATGCTATAAACGGGAATCACTTTTGTGAACTTGTCTGTTCCTTCTCTGCTTTATGCCAGCCAGGGCGCAGCAGCACAAGGAGGCAAGCCGTGTGTACGCAAGCAAGAGTCAGTCCCGAGGCAGTAACCAGGGTCAGCGACAGCCTGGTGACCGCCCAGCACATCCACAGCTCTGAGGCAGGTCCAAGGTAAAGCCAGGAGGTCAAGTCTGCAGGTTAAGGTGGAAATTGGGGAAGTATAAGACCAGGTGCAGACCGAGCTGCAACACAGCAAAAGTGGAGGCCAGCCAGGAGAATCACCTCTTAAAAGCAGCTCCCAAGTGAAACAGGGGAGAACCTCCACTGAGGCTTCTTAGCAGCTCTTCCTCCGTAACAGTTCTTAGCAGCACACTGGCCCTGAACTACCAGCTCAGCTCCTAGATGGGAGGGATATGTGCTCCAGGCCCCAGTGTTTTGGATTAGTCAAAACCCATGGTTTTTGTGACACAACCTAAATCTCTTTGTTTTTTACTGCTGCATTTCACCACAATCTATCATCAAGAATGAAACATCCTAGGAAGATTATCTGAAGATTATTCCATACTCCCAAGACATTGCAGAAAGAGCACACATGCTACTCCATCAGGCACTATCAACTGCTCTGTACACACACCCTGGGACACTGATCTGACGTGTAACATACCAGAGAAGGAGACAAGAAATGAAATTCTGTAACAAAGGTCACAGAAAAGCTTTTCTTTTTACCTCCTTAATTTTTTCTAAATTAGTCAGGTGGATAATTTCTTAGATTTAAGATTTTATTTTCTATTTGAGACTGAACAAAATACTTTTAAGCAACAGGGTATTATTAGCAATACGAATTTGAATGAATTTAGGCCTAGAATTTCACTGCCTTGTACTACATACATAGAAACAGCACCTATTGCCAAGAACGTATTTTTAAAAAGTCTTGTTAAGGAAAAAAACCCATACAATTTTAAATCACAGAGCTATCTTTCAGTTAGACTTGCTTGAAAGAAGTCCTCAATCTCTGGAAGGAATCAGAATCATTAAACAACAAATTTATCTTTGAGAGTATATTAGCATGCTATTTCTAACAGCTGTCTTCACATTACAGATTTATCAGCAGATGCAGCAGAAACTGATGAGCCACAATGGGAACATCAAAACCAAGTAGTGCATTTTCTTAAATGAACCTGAGCCAGTTTACTGACCTAAACTCAAATTTTCTAGTTTCTGTGAGGACAGTAATTAATTCTGTAGGACAGTAACCCATAAGCAACACCACAGCCGTCCTCAAGACTAGCAAAAAAGGATACCTCTAGGTAAAAACCTAATTAAAGTAAGAATCAGTTATACAAATGAATGATTGTACATTGTGGTTGACAGTAAGTCTTTCTTGTATTAAATTTATATTTTAAACTAAGTCTACTGATTTGCTGGTCCATATAATTTAATTCAATAAATGTGACAATACCACTATAATTGAATACTTACAGATTTAATGGCACTGACTTTTGTACGCAGACTTTCCGTTAACCTTTCATTTTCTTCTTCATAAACACTGTACCCACTATTGGTATAGCCGTAGTTACCAGCAGGTGCTCCATCGCCTATAAACACAAGAGTCAGTAGTTAGACAGAAAACACCATTGGAGCGAGTGCTCTTCACATGTGGAAAAGCACTCTTTCCATTTAAAAATGCATTTCCTTAATGTCACCCTTGGCAATCAGGAAGAGGTGCCACATGTTCCCAAGACAGAAATTCAACCTTTTCCAAATGTGTAAGTTATCTTTCAGTATGCGCATCAAAGACGGAAAACTGAGGCATGGTTGTAATTTAATACTATAAATTTTTTCCCTGCAGTGTTTTCCAATTAGATCTATGGCAATCAACCTAGGCATTACATGGAGATGTTGAAGGGAGCACTGAGGCCACCACACAGAACGGTAAACCTAACTCAAAATAGGAAAGTTGAGATAATTCTCTAAGACAAATACCCTTTGATCACACCCATAGTTAAAGGAGAGAGCATACTCTGATCCTTACATGTATTTCTCTACAAACAAGACCAGGCCTCCAAGCAGAACATGGCCATTTCTGTCACCATGATGCAATTCTATTCCCACTCCTGCTTCTGTTTTCTGGGTGTTGGAGCTTTAGGACTGTTATCCAGACAACTGACTCAGCAGAGCAAGCAGAGCAAAAGGGAATGAAAGCTCCTCAGCTCCACACATTCGCTTCCTCCAACCTCTAATAAAAGATCTCCTGCAGACAACAGCTGGACAGCAGCATGGGCACAGGAGAATTAAAGCCATGTCCTGTCTAGAGAAAAAACAGTTTTAGGCATCAAATCAAAGATTTGAAACCAAAGAAGAGAGACCAAGACTGAGAAAGGCAAACAGAAAGGAACTATTACAAGCTTTATGATAAAGATCCTACTAGATTAATCCAACTAGCAATTCACCTATAACATTAATCAACATTTAACATGGCTAGTCAGAATGCCACACTAAAATTGTCTGAACGCCTTTGGTTAATTCCTCTTCAATGCAGTTTGAAGATTTTTGTGTCTAGGTGTCTTTTTTCTTTTTGAGGAAGAATAGAGAAAAGAGAGACACCAAGCACATTCACAGATAGAGCTCTGTCTCAAACAGTTTCATTATGTGCTTGGCACACATAATATTAAGATTTTAAGAGAGAGGAGTATAATGCTACTTTCATAACAGCTATAATTTTATATTAACCCATAAAGCTGTTCTTTAAGTGCAAGTAAAGACAAATTTTAGTTTGCACTTGTAAACTGTTTTAATGTTATTCTATAAATTAAGCTAACAACAAATTCTCAACAAGAGCGGGTGAAATGTATGTTTCTGTTTCATCACACAGAAAGTCAAGAAGTTCCCCCTCCCCCAAAGCAAAGTACCAATGCCAAGTACAGAAAGTTGACTAAAACGACACAATTTAGAGTCAGTGCCATTCCCTTTGTCTTGTTTTACAAATGCATCTAAGTACAGTACTTCCCACCAAGTGATGCACAATTTTGAGTATGTTTGCAAGTTAATATACCCTACAGCTTCAGACCAAAATACCCTAACTATGATTATTACGTAGACTGTACCTTAACAGATGTGAACAACTGCACCAAAGCTTTTACACAGGCACTGCCACTTCTATATATGTAATAGAAAGCATATGTAGGAGCCTGGCTGCTACTGTTCACAGGAAAAACAGAAACTTCAGCATGGCAGTTCTGTTCATGGGCTGTCTTGCAACACTGTTCACTGACAAGACATATAATGCAGACAAGGACCATAACATAATCACAGGCTAAAAAAGTAGTACCAAGCAGCTAGTGCCCACAGCATAAGCACTGGTTCCCAGCTTCTATTTCCAGCATACTACATAAAAAGGAATTCCAGACTGATGGCTGAAACGTCAAGGGAAAGCAGCAAATTCTACCGCAGCTGATAACAGTCATAATAGACATTAAAGTTTTCTGCAGATTTTTAAAGGAGTTGTTTCAGGATGTTCCTGAAGGCACTGTTTACGAGAGGCATGCTAAAAGAAGGCATGCTCTTTCCCCTGCACTCCTTCCATAAACATCCACCACTTCACTTTTTCAGAAACAGCATACTCATCTGGATGGCCTTCAGTCTAACCCCTCTCAGTTCACAGCTAAGAGTGAGCTGCTAGTCTGGCAAATAAAAGGGCTGAAGACCTAAGCATTATCAAAAGCCCGCCTTTTTATGATAAACATCCCAACCTCTCTCCTGGTCTAGATAGAAGGGTATCCAAGACTTGCTTCATCTTGTGAAAATACTATTATACAACACAGATTGAAAGGGTAGAAGTAAATCTAGGGGGGTGTTACAGACACACCTGATCTAGTCACAGGGCATTTATCAGCCTCTAAATATTCACTTTCTAGGATGAAGTACGAGAACTCAGTCATAAAAATCTGAGGCATAATCATTACTTAAGTTTTACAATGAGGTCACAGCACATACGTGGTTCTAGGACATGACACAGGAATTCAGAGTTTACAGTCATCAGCGTGGCTGCTAGCTGAAAACTGGGGAGATTTCTGCTTTTGTATCAGATTTTATTTGTAATAAATTAACACTTCCCCCCCCCCAATATATCAGGAAAGCATACAGAAGTACTAAAAAAACAACTGAGAATTTTGAAAGGACTTTGGAGTGACAAATCTGTCCACCCATGGAAACGTGGCTCAAACTAACACAGCGTTAGAACCATTCCTAAGCACGATTAAACAGAAATCCCAGCGCTGCTCTGTAAATCCTGCTGAGCTTGAAAGAGAAGAGAGACAGCAGCACGGGTAACGGACACAAAACTTTTCCCACCCAAACCTCCCGAGGTCTGCTACAAGCCTTACACCCCCTCTCCCGCAGAAACCAACCCTCCGCCCGCGGCCCCTGCGCGGGGCCGGGCCGGGCCCTGCCCAGCCGGCTCCGGCAGCGGCTCCCACAGGCCTGTGCACAGCGCGGCCCACACGGCATCACAGGCTGCCCCGGCCCGCCCCGCCGTGCTTTCACCCCCTCTCCCTCTCCGTTTAAGCCCGCAGCCCCAGCCGAGGGGGCAACGCCGCAGCGGCTGCCCCGCCAGGCCGGGCGGGTGTGGCGGTACGGCCCGCAGCGAGGCCGAGGGCCCCGCGCTTACCCAGCCCCGCGCGCCTCATCGCGGTGTCCGAAGCTGCCGAAGGAGGAAGAGGGAGGAGGAGGAAGAGGAGGGCGCGGGAGCGGCTCCCGCGCCCCGGGCACCTGAGCGAAGCGGGGCTCGGCGGAGCGGCCGCGGCCCAGCTCCGGCTCCGCCGCCCAGCGCCACGACAGCGCTCCGCGGCGCGCGGCCCCCTGGGTACGGGGCTCCGCGGGGCCGGGCCGGGCCGCGCAGGGGCTGATGGGGGCTGTAGTTCCGCGCCGAGGCGGGGCAGCGCCGGCCCCGCGGAGGGCAGGGCAGGGGAGGCGCGGCGCGGCGCGGCCCGGGGCGGGCGGGTCCCTGCCAGAGCCTCCGGCTCCGCCAGCGCCGTGGGCGCGGTTTCCCCGGGCAGGAGCGCGGGGTGTGCAGGGCCTCGCCGCAGCAGGGCTTTGTCAGGGGACAGTGTGACCCCTCGTTCGGCCCAGGCGCTGTCCGTGTGGCCACCGGCGCGGTGCGCTGAAAGCGTGCTGCGTGTCGGGGAGCTGGACTGTGCGGCAGCGGCCTCGGGGGCAGGGAGAGCCTGGGGGCTGGGTGCGGCGGGAGCCGGCAGAGCAGCTCCCTCCGCACGCAGTCACCTCCCTGAAGCTTCAGGAAAAGAGCAAATTCTATTAGACATAACCAGTCGTGAATTTACTCGATACCTTACCTACTTCAGCTTGCATTCAACTTCGAAGAATTGATCCTGAAAGGCAAAAAAAATCTCGGCCTTCAGTTGAGGAGGCTGTCAGTACGTTACAATTTTATTTTTTGAAAAAGGAAAATTTTCAGTGGTTGTCTTATAACAGGCAGTCAAAAAAATTAAAATTCAGTGCTGAGTGGAGCTTTACCACCTCTTATTTTCCCACCATTTATTTAGAAGTAACAGGAATGCAATTGCAGCATATGGCAACTCGAACTGGAAACCTGCAGATTCATTATTGAATCTTCAGTTCTCTGAATTATTTAAATTTCATTTGCAAAGATAATTTCTCCTTCATTCTTCAACCCCTTGCAATGCTTTATCAGAAATGGGTTTTACCTGCTTTTATTAAAGATGTGACTCACTTTGTATACCAGTAGATTGGATTTATTTCCCAGGATGATACCAGAATGAATCATCAGTACTCCAGCATGAAGCAAACAACATGACAGAGTCCATTCAGAGTTTGCTATTTCAAGTGTGGCATCCACTGGACTAAAGAAGCTGCACTGGCTTTTCCAATACAACATGCTGCCATATCATTCATTGCTTTGGTATTTGTGTTCTGGTAGGAACTAAGACACCCAGTATTGGACCAAGTTCCACTTGTACCATACAAGCTATATAAACACAGACCAAAGCTCCTACTTCAGTGTGCTTGTAGTATAACAGGAGTCTTCACCTAGGCCAGTAGAGTTGTAGAAGGAAGAATAAAATGTCATGGCATTAAGAAGGCCTATGCCCTCCTGCTGACATCCCGTGTAATTGCTGTAAGACACCCCACGTATCTTTTTGCAAGGCATAAAGAAAAGCAATTGCAGCATTTCTTTTCTCTCCACTTGTCTTGTCAAAGTTCAGTTAAGACACTAGTCTTCTATCAGCCCAACTTCAGGACAGACACTGAGAAACTGTTGTACATTTATTTACTTCTCAGTCACATCTGGATGCCTAGAACTCACACAGCATTATACAGAGTAAAATGAGTATAATGTAGAAACTGCCCCTTTAGTTTTTTTAATATTTAATAATTGAAGCAGTTTATCCAAAATTTCAACTGAGGCACCAGTTGCACATACAAAACAGAAGAGAAGGCCAAGGAGAAGAAAAGAACTGCAGAACTGTCACCCATATTATGCAATGTGAAGCTATTTCAATGGGATTTTGTCTGGAACTCAACAATTCTTACAGAAGTTTGCAAGCTGCTATCACTGGTGACTCGAGACTTGATTTACATCAGTTGTTTCAAACAAGGGAAAAGTACTAACACCAGATTAAAGATGCTGTTCATGCTAAAACCATCGGAAGTTCACAGATGGGCCTGTTTCTTACCTTGCCAGGACAAAGAGGTCTCTTCAAGGATTACATGCTTGAAACAGCAAAATTTAGATACTGTAAAATTTACAGAAAATTAACGAATTCTGAGAAAACCTTCTTCATGAGTGCTTCAGATTTGACCTAGGGCTCTGTTAGGAGCAATATCTTCATCAAACACAACTTTTAAAGGAGAGTTAGGGTAACAGTCTATAGTCAGTAACTAAATAACCAGACTAAATAACCAGAGAGTAAAATTGAGGCTCCAGGAGGCAGTAGGAAAGCTTATTTTAGTAGCAGCTGTGCTGAGTCTTTCATTGTTAGGTATAATTTTATTTACATTTTTTTATTCATACACTATCCAAGAAAATGTTTATGTTTGGTGGCATTGCTATGTGAAAAGATTTCTCTTTACAGTATTTGCATGTTCTATGTCACGCTTTTCCACCCTCCATGACTCTTCTTCCATTTTTCAATAAATATGGATTTATACCTGACTAGGTAAAAAAAGTACATCTCCCCACTAGGACTGTAGTTATAATTCACTGTTTTAAGGGGATCATTTTTCATTTTTACTTAAATTTTCTGTAAATAAAATCCCAATTAGCCACGTGTAAAGTCTCCACAACTCATAGTGCTTATATATATAATCTGTGTAGGATGTTCCGAATTCAGTCTATATGCAATTTATAAATAGCACATTTAATTCTTCACAGTTTCTTACAGCAAGGTGTGAAAACGATACATGATTAACGTTTCAAATCCATTTTTATAATATTGAATTTATGTTTTCTTCATACACTGAAAGTGCCTCTTAGAAAAGTTTATTTTAGACTTCTCCTGACATGACAATAATGAAATCGCGATTCCATCTCACAACAGAGGCTGGACATAGAGATCAAATGGATATCATTAATATTTACTATGTTTAAATTTTATTTCCATTGATCGGTTTTATTTATATTAATCATTTCACAGAATGAGTCTGCGAAATAAATACCATTTTTCTGTCGACATGATTAATTGTACTGCTGGTGGTGTTCTGGCCTGTTCCCTGGCAGCTCTCCAACTCAGAGGCCGTGCCCTAAGCCCCCTGGCTGCACAGAGCAGCTGTGCCTGCTTAGCAGGTCTGGCTGCGGCTGTTCCTGGGCATCTGCAGTTCTTCCTGCCAGGGAGCTTAAACCAGAAGTCAGCAAGTGGTTTTAAGGTGACTGACTCATCAACGTTTGGTTTATCAGTGACAACATATAGCAAGAAAAAGCACATTAAAAAAAAAAAAAAAAAGTATGCAGTCTGCAAGTTTATCTGTCTTGACTGTGTTTTTATAATCTTTTAAGAGTAGCCTACATAGGTGTGTTATTGTCATACACCCTACTTAGGCAATGTGTATGTCATTCTCCTTTCTCCGAAATATTAATGAATAAAATTTAAATTTTTTCTAAATTTTAAATTTTTAAAAGCAATTTTAAAAAGAGAAATCTCTTATAAAAGGGGTGATCCACATGTCCTAGCAACTGTCCTACCACTGCTACCATTTTTTGGTTCTCTTTATTGTCTCCAGTTAAACTAGATGAATACATTTACATAGCAAACAGCTCATATATTTTATGAGTAGATTACTCCATGACTCCATTGCAAAAGCAATGAAAAGGAAAAAAAACCACCAGGGAAGTTGTCTGAAAAGATCCTGTAAAATCAAACTTCCAATATACAACTGAAAGCCCAGGAATCTTATTAACATGATAATAATAATTACATGATTATCATTGAATTGTTAAATAAATAACCAGGATGTCAGTGTTCTTACATGTTTGATAAACAGTCTTCATGATTAACTTGCTACTTTCAACAATTATAGGCCGTGAAAACAGCCTGACAAGTCACAGGCATCATTAAAGAGTTGAAAAGCTAATATTGCATGATACTATGTTAGTATCAAATATTTCAATCGCTGTTTTGTTAAGCAGTAAGCTTCAATTATTAAAATAGTTGCTAGTTAAATCTTGATTCATTGTGCAATTAAGTAACAGCTGATGAGACATTTTTAAATATAACTAATACGTTAACCACCTAGAAGCAGAACTACATCACAGAATATTTTTAATTAGGATTCAGTGTCTTCAAAAAGGAGCAATGTCGTCATCTTTCATCGGTATTCTTGTCACTTAATATCCTGGTTTATTCTAATGCTGTTCAGCAAATGAGAGCCCTCAAAATGCACCTATTCCAACACACTCGTATCACTCAGGTGTTTCCTCCCATATCCTGAACGCTGACAAAACTGACACTGGATTTAAGATGTTACAAGCCTTGTTCTTCCTGGATAATAGTGCTGTCATGAAAAACAGAAGATGCTGTGTAAATCCCTACCTTCCATAAGACTTTAAATGGCTGAAGGGGGCGGATCGCAGCTGCTTCTTGTTGCCACCTAGACTGTCAAGAAAGAATTAATCGTGAAAGTCACAAGTGGAATAGTATGTGCAGTTATTATTCAAGGGCCTTAATGATGAGAACATGTGTAAGTTGCTGCAAGTACAACAAACCCATCAGTTTCACTCATCACAATGATTCAAAACTTCTTTAAATGCTGTCAAAGAGAACCATGGCTGTTTCTGGTCTTAATGGACTTCCATCATAGATGGCAGCTTCTTTCTGGGATAAGGCTTGGAGTCGTCTCATGTAATTGTGTATTCAAACTACATTAATTTTTTTATTATCTTCTTTTAATAAAACCCTTATCAAGTATCTGCCAAGACAGCCTTTTATTGTTTTTAGAAAATAACCGAGAAGATACTTGAACAAGATTCTGGGAACCTCTGTTATCTTTGATAAAACCATGTTGCTGAGAATCAGGGGAGCTTCCTTGAACATATGCAAGTGTACTCATCCCTGCCTAGTTATCTTACACCTTTTCATACACAAGTTCAAAGGATCATTAACACTTTGTACGTATAAAGACTTCCTATCTCATAGCTTTGCATGTATATATGATTACAGGTTGAGAAGTCACGTAAACTCATAGTAAGATTTTACAACTCAGTAAATAAGCTTAGAACAAAATTTACAGCGTGTATTTATATAAATTTGTGGCTGTAATGCATTCCATGTTATTTTCTTGTTTATGACTTCAGTATCATCTCAGTTTTTCCAGTCATGGTAAATGTTATCCTGAGGGAGGCCTCAGGGAGCTTGGTTGGTCAGACACATGTCAGAAGCGAAGGACCAGCTGAGGGAAAGAGAAGCAATTTGCATAGTTGCATTTAGTCAGAAAGTATAGTCTTTTTCACCATTACAACACTTTTTTAAAAATTTGTTAACAGTGAAGGCATCTTTCTCCTCACTTTGGTATAAGATAAGCTTAGGAAGTATTGAGCTTAGGAAGTATTGGCTCATGTATAATATCATTTAAATATAATTATTTTTACTTAATTGCTGTTGATAAATACTGTGATTCTGCTTATTCTTTCCTGTAGTTACTTTTTAGTAGCATAAGCTGCTCCATCTCTTGTTTGAATCTGCAGGGAACACACCCAGAGATCTGCTGTATTTTTATAGATTTCTTGTCAGTGCTGTTAAATTACATCAGAAAGGAGAAGGAAGGCTAGGGACACAACGGTTGGTCTCCCTCCTAAATTTCATTAGGTAGGGTTAGAATCAAAATTTACTGAATTCATGGAGAATTTTTGTATTGACTTTCGATCAGGCTATAAGTTTTTATTAAAAAAGCAGCTTTGCTGAGTCTTTGTCTTCCAAGTAGTGTATGCTGTGTAATCTATGAATAATTCCAGTCATGATTTCTTTCTCTAATATTAAGGTACCATTTCTGATGTCAGCCTTGACTAGGTAATAATATCAGCTGAATGAGTGATAAGAATTCAGAGCCATTGCAGCAGCCTGAGCACTAATAACTGTAATGTCTAAAGAGGAGGACTAATACATTTAAAATGAAAAGTGGAAGTCAAAGTAATTTTTTGTTTCACTGAAACAAATGTACAGGATGAATGGTGCATACACTTCCAATGCTTTGTAAGATGCAATGAAACAGTAATTTGATGATTTGTGTTCTGTTTATTTTGACCTTTCAGACATGTGGGAAAGGCTTTCACCAGTCAAAATAGAGAATTCAGTAAAACCAGAAACTTCAAGAACAATGAATTTCAGTGAGGGAAGAGCAATTTTTCAGACCTGTATCAGGCAGAGCATTTTCCTACAGCACATTTCTCGAGAAATGGGGCAGACATCATCCTTATTTCCTTGTCCAGCAAGGCAAAACTGAGAACGTGAATCAAGATTACTGGATGCTGGAGCCAGCTTCCTGCTAGCTTTGTGCTTGGCCACTGGGGAGTTACCTAAAAAAAAAAAAAAAATTAAAAACATCATGTACTTCTTTATTCTCTTTATAGGCCAACAAATCATGCACAAAACAATTTGTTTGATGGCTAATTAGAAAATCTAATGCCTGAACATAGATCTGCAAATGCTCTTGCAAGTCCCTCGTTTTCCAGAAGGACCATTACAAACAAATTACCCATTCAAAGCACCTTTATAAAGATAATTTTCTTAGGCTGTTGCATGGACTGCAGCAGCAGGTCTAATTACCTGTACTGGATGGAGCATGGTGCTCATGGGACAACATGGCTTCCTGTACTGTGCTGGCTCATTCAAAGTTTACTTGTGTATTTCTGCATAGCACTATGTTATGCCAAAAGAGTAAATATTTAATTTCTGTATTCATATTATCTGCCAGATGCAGTGTAGCGTCTGGGAAGAAAGTGTAATGTTGTTCTCCATAAAGATGCATCGATGCACTTCTGAGAAAAAGCTCTTATAACTTACTGAAAATCTGAGCACCTTATCTAGTTTTTAATGAAATCAGTAACAAAAATTCATCAGTTTCTATGGCATGGGATTGAAGACTGAAGTAATTATAGTGTGGAAGGGATCGTTAATTATAGTGTAGAAAGGATTTCAGAATTAAGTCGTAGGTTCTTTTCATGGGTTTCTGTAAACGTAGATAAAAGCAAACTTAGGTTATGTTTTAAGCTATACTATGAAGAAAGATTACATTTCCCACAGCCCATTCACCATCAGAAGTAGTCTTTGATTGAAAATAACATGAAAAGTCATTGTCACTTGTATGGTCAAAAAAGACATGATATATGAGTTGAAATTAAATTACAGCCTACACATTCATGCCACCACATACAAACATCTACTGTATGGATACAAGCCATAGTCTTAAACTCATAATCGGACAATAACCAGAATCCTCTGTCCCTTTAGGGATCATTGTTAGGCAAAAGGTGTGTAGAACTGCTTACAGGATGGAAAGGTTTCTACCCCATTTAACCCCAGTTCAAGTCCACCAAATCCGTATCTTGTTGTGGATTCCTGAGATCCACCTGTCCATGTCCAGAGGCGGGTTGCTCCTTGGTTCAAGGTCCACCAGCTAGTGCTTTGTTGTGGATTAGATCCTGGTTTACAGCTCGAACTCTGCCAGACTGCTCTTGCGTCTTTTATCTCTGAGTTCTGGCCTTGGTCTACTGGAACTCTGTATCCCGCCATTTGACTTGTGACAAATTAACCAGCTATCTTACCCAACACATTTTCCTTCCCTTTTATGGTTTGCTAAGGAGGCCTTATTCAGCTTATCTATCCTAGAAAACACCATTTTATATCCCTGCTAATCAGATGACTACCATCTCCTTGAATAATTGCCATCTTTAGTTCTACATAGCTGATTAAAGATGGGTTGCTATTTTGGAATCCTTTTACTCAGAAAATCCAATTATTCAACTGAACCCTCTTATCCAAATCTCTTCCCTGAGATCCTGAATGTGAGGAAGGGGTCAGGTCGATGGTTTCTAGAGTGGCTTTTCCCAGACGGGATGGAGAGGACAGTATACACAAGCAAACTCTACACAGAGTGATGCTCTTGGGTTGAATCCATATGCTACATGATCATTCTAATTAATTATACTTTAGTTGGAAACTCATAAAGTTAAAATGCAAATGTTAGTTTATTACAGCAGTGCTGAGGGTCCATATACCCCACTGTTGTAAAAGAAAATGTAGACAGCATATCTGAATTTTATATTCATGAATCCTCATTTATAAAGATAATTTTTCTTTAAATGAGGTTACTCAGATAATCTAATTTATTGAAAATAAAAGCTGTTATTGAATAAGTCTGTCCTTAAAGTTACGTATTCCATATATATTTAAAGGCCATGCTTTAGTAATTTCTAAATGAAGTGTTCTCCTAGTGCCCCAGTCAGCAGCCCTGTTTCCATCCTAGACGTGGTCATGGATCTGGTTTCAAGAGTTACTCTGATGATTTCCTGCTGAACGGTGTAGACAAATAGTACAGTCAGCAGTATAAACTTCAGACCATATTCCTCCTTCATGGATCAGCACTGACCACAGTAAAGATAGGGATGATTCTGGCTGCGTGATTCTGGTTTAGGAAATTCAGTTTTTGTATCTGGACAAATCATGACCAACTACAATGTGACAGACTGCATATTGCTTCAGGCTTTTTTCCAGAGATTACAGTTCTTAAGAAATTAATAATTGAAAGAAGTCTGGAAAGGACAGCAAAACCAGACAGCAAACAAGGTAGGTCTGGGGCACCTGGCTCTCATGCCTGGCATTTGCTTGGCACATACAGATCAACTTGTCCTGAGCTGAAGCTCAGACTGGAGAGACACTGGAGCCACTGCTGGCGTGCAGTTGATCTGATCTAAGTCTAACATATCCACCATAGGCCGTGTTTGTGCAAGTTTAACACGCTTGTACACATGCAGCTGGATCTACAACTCTCGCATTTGACTCATGATCTTTATGAATCATAGGAAACACAAAAGATCCTGGGCCAATTCCCAGAGAAAAATCTTGGTGGCCTGCCAGGAGAGCAGGTCTAGCTCTAATTCTAGATTTGTGCCTCAGAACATGGTGGTGAGAGGTAAGATTCAGTGTAGGCTCACATGCTACTGCCTGGAGGACAGTATTTCCTCATATCCCCTGCAGCACACAGAGCAGATGCCAACTCAGAAAGTGTGGCTAGAAAGTGGATGGAGAGTGTGGCTAGCTAGATACATGGAATGGAGGGTGAGCATAATGGGATTCTAAACTTCCAAATAAAGATTTGGCTCCATCTCAGAATTTAACATCTCTGTTTCTCTGTCACTAAAACATTAATTTCTTGCCAAGGATGTTAAGAGGCTTATTTATTTGTTTTTACTAATATGCTCTAAGGCCTTGAAATGTGGTTTAGGAAAGAAAAGTATTATTCAAAGTCAGTGGAAGAAGAATGTCCACTATTTGCATTACAGTAGAATCAAATGACCCAATCCATCATGTAGATTATGTAGGGAGACATGATTCCTCCCTCAGAGTCAGTGGGAGAGGAATGATCATTCTTTGCATTACAATAGAGTCAGATGATATGATCCATCTTGTAAATTATATAAAAAGGTGTGACACCTCTCCCAGATACCTTATAACCTGTATGAGTCCTGTAGTATCTATTATGTTATTGTATTACATTTTCTGCTACATTTTAGCAATGAATAAGCCACTTGAAGGAAAAATAAATAGGGGCACAAAGTTAATAAAAATATATAATATATAAAATATATTAATATATCTAAGTTTTTAGAATAAAGTGGAAAAGCTTTTTGTTAGAAATAATGTACATCTTGGTAAAAGCAGCTCTTTGTTTTGATGATGTTGCACTGGATTTGCCAGTTTTATAAAAAAAAAATACAGCATGTGCAAAATCCTGTTCACCCATATCACCAAACTTTCATGTGAGGCTGTTTAAGGTCATGATTTATTATGGACTAAATACAAGTTCCGTGGATGCACCTACAGTGCTGGTAATGAGAATCTATTCTAGGAATCATGTAATTTATGGAGCAGAAGTCCATTTTAAGAATTATCAAGAAATATGCAAAACCTATCACCCTTTAACAGATTCATAATAAGAACTTTTAAAAATTTAGACAGTTTGGCTTAAAAATAGACAGGTGTGCTGTATTGTGTTCTACCAGTTGATTTCATCAAAGCTTTCTCCCGACCTTTTCCTGCATCCCCCAAACACAGTGATTGTCAGAAAGGGGAAATACCTCTGTCCCTTATGGTTCTGAGTGGCTGGACTTCCAGTGGGGAACAAAAGCAGCCGGTAAGATTCAGAAGTATCCCTGCACCCCAGCATGGCAGAAGTGACACACGTTTCACTGCTGTCTCAGGCTGAACTTCTCCAGCGCCATCAGCCTGGGCAGGTAACACCTGCTGCTCCTCAGGTGCCCAGGGTAAAGCACGATGCCCGAGAGGAGCACACCCACTGCCACCGCTGCTGGCCAGATCAGACAGCAGCCTTGGGGCTGGTCCTGAGAGAAACCAGGAGCAGAGAGGGAAGGAAGGGGCAAGGGAGGGACCTTGAGAGCTGCCTGGGGTGTAGTCAGCACCAAGCTTTACCGTGAGCAATGAAGGCAATGAAGTCTTTCTCCTCTGTTTTTTCTCTGTTGTCCAAAATACTTGAGAACTTGCATAACAGCTTTTCCTTCACCAGCACATTATTAGGGTTTGTTTTTTTTTTTACTAGTCAGGTATTTTCAGGATACTTGTAGGAATTTAACAACTTTAAGGTCATAACCCTTCTCAAATTTGATAGCAATTAGCTAGTGCTTGTGTTCAAATAGATTCAGGGGACTGAAGGCAATCTGACTGGGAGACAGATATTCTCCCAGTAGCTGAGCAAGACTCCTCTACTTGGGAAGTGAGGAGTAAAGAAGAGAGAGACCTCCTTAGGCTGGAAGAAAAGATGTGGGAAGGCAGAAGTAACTTAAAGCCTTGTGTATGGTCAGAACAGTTACAAAAGCAAGGAGGTTGTGCTGTGTTGGAGAGGTCTGAAGGGCACTGAGATATTATACCATTCCTACCTGGCAGAATTCTCAAAAGATGTTGAACCCTTGCTGGATGCTCACACATGGCATAAGGGCTGTGAACATCATAGGCACCTGAAAATGAGAATATGATCCTTTGTACTCATTTTTGCCACTTATTAGGTAAGAGGTTAATTAGATGAGTTGTTACAGTTTAACTTTGAGGTTCTTCAGTGAAATGTATTCTTTAAAAATGGTTTTCAAGAATATTTCATGTGAACTTTGATAGCAATAAATTCTAGCTAAGATTTAAAAAATAGTCCATCTTCAATCTTTTAAGAGCTTATTTTTCCTAAAACTCTGGAGAATATAAACTTAAAGCCAAATAAAATTGTTTACATATATTGTGAACGAACAGCAAAACAATTGAAAATCTTCCTGGGAGACCAGACCACATTGACAGTTAAGATTTTATTTCATGGAATACTAATGAGGATTTTAAATGACATTTAAAAAGAGAACATGAAAAGATTGTTTTCTTTCCAAAGCTGAATTATTAGTAAGTTTGTACTGAGTTGCAGAATATCATTATTGTTTTTACATCAGTAATGCCTTTCTAACCTCAATTAGCAGGAGACTAGAAGCCACGCTATGAATCTTTCACTGAAATGCAGTTGTCAGCTATGTAAATGACTTTATAAATGTGTCCTGAAAATGGAAATTATTTATGCAAATCACCTGAACCATAGTGTGCAAGATGAGAAGTATAAGAAATGAAAGAATTACCTCAGTGGTGTTGGAAAGCATCTCTTGACTTCACCTGAATGAAAAGCATCACTAGGAGAATCAGCTGAGTTCCACAAGATGGGGGACAAAAGAACTAGCTACTGTTTTCGGCAGTGCTAGGGTAGGTGGAGGATACCTCTCTCACTCACCCTTTTCCCTTGTAAACAAAATGCTGGGGTTTCAACCCCAAGCCCCAAATTAAGGCTGACATATGGGTGATTCCCACAGCCCTTCACAAAGGGGGGGTGAGTTTGCCTTTAGGCTTCCCTCCAGGGTGGGCCAGCCTGGCAGGGAGAGCCATGGGGTAAATGAGCCCCAGGTGTCCTGCATTAAGTAACCCAAGGTCAGGTGTCCCACTTGGGGATAAAAGCTGGGACCACTTGCAGGAGGGGCAGTGTCTGTCTGTGAGGTGGATGCACTTTGCAGAGTTCCCTGTTGGGGAAGGACCTCCTGCCTCCCTGGGACTGGGCTCCAATCGGGTCTGGCCTTTGTAAACGTGGGCTGGGTAGAGAGTCAGTATGTGGCTTCCTTTGTCTTATGTATTTGGTTTGTGACTCAGTTGTCTCCTGTCCCTTCTATGGGAAACTGCATTTCACCATTTATTCCACCTATTGTAGGTTGTGTGGTATTGTTGGTGTCAGTGGGATTGATGTTGATTATAATATCTGACTTGCTTGTACCCCCAGCACTCACCCATGTACTGACCCTTTTGTGTCAAATACAATTTAGTTATTGGTTCATCTTTATGCTAGGCCTAATAATTGGCAAAACAGTAAAAGTATTTTTTCATTCTCGAGTGTTTTCTCTCATGTAAAGAAGAGAGGAATAGTTTTAACTATATGGTGATCCCCTGGAAAAAGCCTACTGCAAACAGAAATAGGTTTAAAATTAAGAGATTAATGTTTCACACTCCTTACTGGTAGCTGGCTCTTAAAAAGGCTTGGAAAGAAATATAAAGAATCTTTGAAACCATTCACTGTTTTAAACATTCATTAAACTATTTGAGAGCTGGCAGCCTGACAAAAAGAAATATAAATATTTTTCCTTCACAAGTCCCAAATATTTGCTAATATTTGGTATGTTGTCCATTATATTAAAGACTTGTCATGAGCTCCTGCTCTAAATTTGCTTTAGTCATTGATTATTAATGTTTCACATAATGTAATGTGAGACCTTATTACTCAGTTTAGTAGGTTTAACTCAGTAAAATCAGTAATTGCTGCTCTTTGGACAGTCTTTATTTTGACTGTGTTCATAAAACTCGGGTGGAATGTCTGACCTAAGAGGTATTAAGAGAAGTATTGGTATTGACCTTAAAGAAGGCAGAATTTCCATCCTGAAATCAGAAAGAATAGCTGAAAGAGGACTAGAAAGCTGACTGATGTGAAGCAGATTCAGGTACTAGGTTTTAGCTTGTACATATGTAATAGTATAGATTAAAAAATACTCCTTCCTCAATTTTAATAGCCATATTTTTCTTCTGTAAGAAATAGGGACCCTGTCCTAGATGCTTTCTTGAGGGTTTTACTGATCCTTTTAAATTTATTGATTCAAAAATGCTAATAACCTCTTGTTAACTGAATTATATTTTCTGTCAAGATAAATAATAATAACAAACCATGGTGATTTTAGAAGTTGGCAATTACAGTGGCTTCCCCAAAAAAATGTAAGGCCAGTGCCACTCAATAAGGTGCTATTATTTGTACATATATGTTTCTATTCTAACTTTATTCTTTGGATTTTAATGAAATTGCCAGTTCACTGTTACGAATATATGTCATGTTGATGCATTCTTTATCTTCAACCTTCAAAGCTGGCAGCAACTACCACAATTTATTTTTAATGTTAAAATTTCCCTAAGTATCAAAAATCTATATGAATTGATTAAAAATTCTCCAGGTGAAGGGGCTTGAAAGCTGATCTGTGCAACTAAAATACAGACCCCTTTCTGATGAAGTGAAAATAAAGACTGACAGGTTCACAGAAAAAAAATCAATTTCACAGTTAATCTCCAAGGCTTGTAGATTAAGGTTTGGGGGGGGGGGGTGTGATATAGTGTGATATGCACCACTCTGTGATGCGAACCTTGACTTCTAACAGCTGTGTGAAGCAGAGTTGCTATTTATAGTCTGTAATAGGAATATATGTACTGTGATGAGCATGGGGATTTTATTTTCTTTAATTTTCATCTTGTTGCCTTGCCTCTCTGAAAAAAAAGAAAAACAAAACCAAACTCGAGGATAAAACAGCAGGAGGGACCAGCAAAGCGGCTAAACTAGAAGACTGATAATAAGACAGTGAATAATGTTTATACATCTGGGTCTTACAGAGAATAACACAACTATAATAATAACTAGAAGCTTCTGAGATGATTCTTTTCCATACCCAGGGTTGGTCATAATTAAAGGTACTGTTTCCAATGATGCCTACAAAGTCCCATGTCCTCTCAGTCACCACGTACCACACACAAGTAGCCCATGCGAGAGACTGTGCTGCTTAGGATGACTCTGCTGTTCAGAGTGGAGTAACAGGAGGGGTGATTTATGGAGACAAAGTGCTAACACAGTGCACAGTGTATGGCACACAGCTATGAGGAAGGATGGCATTTAGGAAACAGAGGAGAAAGGAACAGTCCTGTCTTTGTTTTTTTTGTTCCTTTTTTATCCTTTGGCATCTAGCTTTATGAGATTTCTCAGTTTATGTTCAAACCTACTCTTCCCAGAATATTTTTTTCTTCCCCTGGAAATCAGGCCATCTCTGAACAATTGACTTTTAGTTCCAAGAGTCTGCAAAAATTTCAGTCTCCATGTCATATTGAAATATTTCTGGTTTTTTTTCACATACAAAGCTATCTGTTAAATTTCTGAAGATGAGGTCATATTTTTTTTTAACTAATATGTAAAATTAGTATGTATGTAGGATGCTACAAAACCAGAGAGCCTTTCTGAGTGGTCTAAGACTCAGTGACATAAGATTTTAAAAGTCCAATTTGTACACAAACCACAATACTGACTGGAATTGAGACAACAGAAAATGTAACATTTTTATTGTGTTTTGTGCTTTATAGCAATGGCTATCTTGTTCTACATTGCTGGAGACCAGAAACAACTAAGGATTTCAACTACAGTGAAATCATTCCACTGTAGTGTTCCAGACTGTGGTCTACATCTACTTTCTGGGAAAAGATTTTAGACTTTGGTAGGCTTTTAGCAGATCTGGCAAACTGCAGATTGGAAAGTGAAGCTATACCCACATAAACTATAGGCTGTTTGGAAATTAATTTCCGTTTTGTAGTGTGATTTTCACTGTATATGTTTCAGGAATAGTACCTTTTCAACAGGTGTACTGTTATATATTTTTGAAAAGCTCATGTTACGGACTTTTACGCTGTATAATTATAAACTGTGTTTTTGACAAATTTTGGAGGTTTGAAGTTCAGATGTCAAAACAGCAATTTTGACAGATCCGCTTCTATGAGTTCAAACTTGGACCTAATGCAGCGCAAGCTGCTCAAAACATCAATGAGGTATATGGCCAGGGAAGCGTTAATGAACGGACAGCATGACTTTGGTTCCAAAAATTTCAGCGTGGTGATTTTGACCTTGAAGATCAAGAAGGTCTCGAATGTCCTTCTGCTATTGACAACAATGAATTGAAGGCTCTGGTGGAAGCAGATATAGCACAACTGTTTGAGAACTTGCAGAAGAACTCAGGGTAAGCATATCAACTGTTTCTGAGCATCTGAAGAAGATTGGAAAGTCAAAGCAGCTCAACAAATGGGTGCCACACGAGTTGAATGAGAATCACAGAAATCACTGTTTTGAAGTGTTGTCGGTGCTTCTTTTCCGCAACCAGAACGATCCGTTTCTCGACCGTATTTTGTCGTGCGATGAGAAATGGATGCTCGATGATAACCTGCGACGATCGGCTCAGTGGTTGGACCGTGATGAAGCTCCGCAGCACTTCCCAAAGCCAAATCTGCACCAAAAGGAGGTCATGCTGACTGTCTGGTGGTCTGCTGCTGGTTTAATCCATCACAGCTTCCTGAATCCAGGTGAAACAATCACAACAGTGAAGTATGTCCAGCAAATCAATGAAATGCACCAGAAACTTCAATGGCCGTGCCCAGCGCTGGTCAACAGAAAGGGTCCAATCCTTCTCCACGATATCGCACCATCACACATTGCACTTTCGATGCTGCAATGGTTGAACGAGCTGGGCTACGAAACTCTGCCTCATCCACCATACTCACCAGACCTCTCGCCCACCAACTATCACTTCTTCAAGCATCTCGACAGCTTCCTGTGCGGGAGACGCTTCAGAAACCAAGGGGAGGCCGAAACTGCCTTTGACTTCATCGCCTCCAGAAGTCCAGAATTTTATGCAACCGGAATAAATATGCTTGTTTCCCATTGGCAAAAAATGTGTTGATTCTAATGGTTTTTATTTTGATTAATAAATTTTATTCTGAGCTGAGATATGCCACTTCAAACTTACAGGTTGAAATCGGCAATTAATTTCTGAACAGCCAATAGAGGAGGTAAAACTGTTAGTGGAAAGGACATTCAATATGATAACTTGCTTAGCAGCATGGATGATGTTGATTGAGACTTGAAAGTCAGAATTAGATGGTTTTACTTGACAGTTTATGTAGAAGTTAGGGTCTTAATGAAATAGGTGTTATAGCTTCAATGCAATGACCATTTAATTCTCTTTGTGCTTGACTCTAGAAATATGAAAAAATAAACTGTTTTGTAGAACTGATAAAAGTGCGTGAGTTCAGTTTGAACTTTTAAGTTCCTTATAAAAATTATTCAGAGAATCACAGAAGGTTTGAAGTTGGAAGGGACCTCTAGAGGTCAGCTGGTCCAACTCTCTGCTCAAGTTGAATCGCCACCAGTGGACTGCCCAGGACAATGCCCAGATGGCTTTTGAATATCTCCAAGGATGGAGATTGTGAATTGATTACCTCTTAAAGTTATTCTGAAGCAGGCTTAGCATTTTTGAGAAAGCCCCCAAGACAATTTTGACTACTTCAGAGCTGTGAAATATGCAATGATTACACCACCCACTATACAGAGGGGTTAGCTAAGAGTCTGGATTGAGATTCGTATTTTCCTGAACACATTGGAACGGTCCATTATGTCTTAATATTTGCCTCCTACTGTGTTTCATTTGTGTCACTGGGAGAAATCTGCTGAGGAGTTTCATGAGCAGTTATAGGTTTTTATGAGTTTTCAAATTATATTTCCAGTCCAGCCTCTTTATGAAACACACAACAGTTTTCTGACATCATTCTCTGCTTCATTTCAAACACTCCACTTATCACCTGATTTCTGCTGGTTGTTTTCCCTGTCTCTTACAAAAAACTTAATCTGAGATACCAAGCAGCTTTTTTAGTAATGATTATATATTAGTCAATATGGTGACAAATAAAAAGCTTGCACACATCTATTACACCAGACAAATCTGCAAATGAAAAACTTATTTAGCAGCAATTTCTTATAGCATCAGAAAATAACACTGATTTTAGGGCAGAGGATTTCTTCAAAGTGAACAAATAAATAACTCCTAATATACAATTCTATTGTACATAGTTAATTCTATTCTATGCTTTTAATAAACTATGTCAGTTTAAAATTTAATCTTGAATAATGGCACGTTAATAGGGAAAATCAGACTGTTAGGCTGTACATTTGTTACAAAGCACAAAATTAGGGCACCTTTTCTTTCAGTTGACAGATGTGGACCTTTTATACCGTGTGTCTAGTATCCTAGCAGGGATGTGTATTTTTATACCTCACGTAAACAATTGCTTAATTGCTATTTGCTAACTACCAAGATTCATGTGGTCAGTGGAAGTGTTAAGAGTGAAAAACATGCTGGAAGGTAACAATCACATTTTTTTCACATGCCTCCTATTAAATAAACTGGCAGAACTGATGCACTACCCCAAACTAAACGGATGAGGTAGAGTATCCAGCAGTTGTATTGCTACTGACCATCTAATCACATTCAATAAGGGCTACATTCTCAGTAAGTTATGAGTATGCAGGTCTTTGAATTTCCTTAAGTATAATGCTGTGTTCCCTTGTATTATCACACACAATTAGAAATTGATAGTCAAGTGCTTTAGCCTGATTTACAGAAAGTAGAAGATAGCAATACTGGGCCCAGCATCAGCAATGGGAGTGCAATAACAACTTCACAATTACCGCAGAGGAGGCTCTGGGAGAAATTTCTGTGCACAGAATAATAGGGCTGTTTGTATTCCCATAGCTGTACCCTATATGTTCAGAAGTATGCAAGCCAGCATATGCATGGCTTTATGTCCAGCAATTTGAAACTATTTCTGAGTCTATTGTCAGGTTACAACAAACTAACAGATATAATTTAGTTTTGCAATTACACTTAAAGAGAGGAAAAACCCCCAAACTGGTGGTTGTGTAAGTAGTAATTAGATTCTATTACTAATATTCTGCTGTAGTTTTATAAATGATTAAGAATTAACAAAAACTATGAAAAATCTCTTTGAAGACAGTGTTCCATGAGAACAAGGCAATAATAATTGTGCTTATGAAAACGAGCATCTCAAAGAAGATGTATTTCCTATGGAGAGAACTCCAGACTGGACAGTTGAAAGGATATGGAACTACAAAAGTACTACAGAGTGCCAAAGAAGTAATTAGAAACTTAGTTGGAAGAAGTAGCCTAGACAGAGGAAAGAAAAAGTTAATCTCTCCATCTATGCTGAATAAAGATTTTTGTACTGCGACTTGATCAAAAAGCAAAGTTATTATTTTCTCTGTTAATGCTTAATATCCTACTACTGTACATATCAGATGTGATATAGATACATAGATGTGCTATTAGAGTCAGCTAAATATTGGGTTTCTGTGTTAATTTCCATTGTCTGGCTTTTAAATGTCCATTCAGTGTCTTTTCAGTAGATTCAGGAATCATAGCTGGTTTATTACTTGTTTCTGCTTAAGGCCCAGACTGCAAATATCTCTTCTGTAGTTTACAGACTACCACTGCATTATGCTGCTTTAGTGTCAGTCTTCCACATGCAAGGATAATTAATCTGTCTTGAGACAATCTAGAAGAAAATATATATTTCTTATATATTTGAATATCTAAATAAGTGGTTAGAAATTATTTTGTCAGAAAGACCCCGCTTTTCTCAACAGAAAATGTAAATTATATCTTATTTCTCTAACGTTCACCACTTTTGAAGCCTTTTTCAAATATTTTGTAAAGTGTCAAATGTCTGTTCAGAGGGATCATCACATTTGCTCCACCAGGATTGCCACATATTAAGTGAGTGTCCAAGTCTTCAGATGCTTGGAAGGCTGGAACTACACTGGGGTGAACTGGTTCGTCTTCAGTCCTTGTATAGTTGCAGCTGTGTCTGGATCATCTTGTAGTCCTTAACGTTTTCATTCACGTTGTCCGAGTGATGCAGGAAACACTGGTGTCTCTGCATTGTGGGTGGAAACTAAAAAACTTTAAAAGTTTAATTAGGGGCATTTAAAAAAAAAGTGTCTCTCTGAAAGAGGCTTTAGGCAACACTTAGCCTTCAGATCCCAAACTACAATCCTAAGAACCTCTCCGTAGCTGCTGTCTCATAATGCACACACCTAAACTCATAAGACCCTCAGTCCTCTAGACCAAGGGTTCTCAATCTTTCCTTCACCATGGACTCCCTTTAAATATCTTTTGTGGCTGTGGACCACCAAGACGTAATTCAAGATTTAAAGCACTAGCCTGCATCAAATATTTATTTCAATTTTCTCATGAAGGGTCTTCAAATTTTGAGAGAAGGGGAAATAAGTTAATCTGTTAATGCACGTACTCCTATTATAATATCTTTATTGCAATGATTCCATGTGAATTTAAAATAATAGCATCAACACTCTTGATCAAATGGCCCATTTTATGTTATTTTAATATGCTATTTCTGAATTTGATACCAATTTTTACATTAAAACTTGATGAAATTTTTTACAATTCTTCTCGCCTCCTCCCTTGTTTGTGTTCAGTCACCATACATTTTTGTTTATGGGTCCAGGGCCACCACTTGGAGGAACAGACTTCAGCCCCATTGTGGCCCTAAAGAGGGCTGTTTGACTAAGAAAATATCTTCAAGAGAAAAATCACCTAGTTAAAATGAGTCCCACCAACCATACTAGCACCGAATATACTAGTGTGTCATGAAGTAAGAGAGTGTGTCTCATGAGTAGTCATGAGTCATGCGTATGAGGGGAGCATTGAGGGGAGGGAGCTGTGGGAAAAGGAGGTGCAGTGCTTGTTGCGGGCCACGCCAAATGTTTCTGGGCTGAATGTTCCCCACCCCTGTTTAAGCCTTCGCAGACCCCCTGTGACGACATCGCGGCTCCCCAGGGGTCTATAGACCACGGGTTGAGAACCACTGCTCTAGACTCCTAAGGCCTCCTACACATACCCAGAAGCATTTCTGCTTGGACAAGGATGACCAGCTCAGCACTTTTCAATTTGATCAGATACGTAAGATTTTTGGTGCATGCAGGTACACAGCCCTGCCTGGGCTGTGCACAGAGGCTGTAGACCAATGCAGTAGTGGTGCTTCTTTCTAATAAACAAGTGGCTTTTTTTTTTTTTTTTTTTTTAAAAATAAGATCCAAAAAGTGAGAGCTCTTGTCAAATAAAAACAGACAAAAATGTGTCTGGGTTAGTATGTATGATATACATTTCAGTAGCCTGGCTTCACAGTTCTGGACCCTTCTTTCCAAATCCACTTGGGACAAATCAGCACTGCTGTGGGCAGCATCAGCAAGTTTTCTGGTACTTTTTCAAGCTTCAGCAGGCTAACTCAAACACAACTGAACTTCTTGTGCCTCATCATCATTTATTCTCCATTGGTCAACAGCCATGAAAAAAATGGAGGAAAAAAGAACATCCAGTTATGGGTTGTAAGATTTGTATGCAGGAGCTGTACATGAGTTAGCACATGTGTGTGTGCGTTGATGACTGATACATACTAAGGTCTACAAAATTCTGGCTTCTGAGAGACAGAAAAGACAATGAATAATTAATTGGTTCTTCCTTCAGTGAAGCAGCAGAGTGAGCTCAGTTATTTGGTAGTCTCTTGTTACTGTTGTTCTACAATAGGATTTTCGTTTTAATGTTTCATACTTGTTTTCCTATTTATGCTGGTGACTAGCAGTCAGTACCCTCACCTGGCTAGTTCTGTTGGTTGCTGTATGGAATACTTAATCTTATATTTCCACTCATACTTTTTATTTAATTTCATTACCTTTTTTTTCCTCAACCGAGCTGGAGATGTTTACCAGTAACTCTAATTTCTTTATTAAAATATCATTGCTTCTTCAGTAGTTTGAAAATTTTAGCTAATATATGAGCTTGAGAAAAGAATCCTTCCTCCCACTTTGTTCTGAGCAATTCTTGGTACTATGTTTTTGCTCATGGACTATAAGCATCATTTTTGGTATTCTGACTTTCAATAAGAAGAGTAAAAACTCTGGAGCAATCATTATGAAGACAGGACATTTCAGTGATAAATAACTGAGTTGCTGGAATGGTGAAATCTTAGCCACACTGAAGAAATCCTCTAGATGTAGAAGTCCCCTCATATATAGGCCTCATTCCAATTTGTAGTATATACCAATAACTAACCATGATAAAAAATTTCGCTTTGTCTTGAACATCTAAGGGCTTGAGAGCTCTTTTTTAAATAGATGCTGTGAAGTGTATACATAATGATAACCCAAAGTTTTAATTAAAAAAAAAAAAAAATCCTAAATAGAATCCAGGACAATATGTCTTCCTACAAAGTCAGAAATATTACACTCCACAAAATGAATACATATTTATGTCAGACATTGAAGGAGAGTAATGTTTTACTAATTTGCCTGAATCTGCCCATTTTCCAGTTTTTCCACTTTCTTTCAACCAAATAATTTATTTCAAATTTCACAGCTTTCTATATTATGATCTTGGACACCCTCCAAAAATTTGTTGGCAGAGAATGAATTTTAAGACAAGTCTGACTTAAAAGGTTTTTTTTTCTGTGGTAAATGTTTATATCTCTGTGTAGGGAAAGTGCTGAAGGTATGACATTTGTGAAGAAAAGCTAGGGAATATAGCTATTAAAAATAATTCTTCATGGCTATTTGCAGTAGCTCTATGTTAAAAATATCTGCTGCTTCAGCTACCATATGTATAGCCTTAATTTTCAGAAGAGGTATCTTGAAGTTTCAGAAACAGAGAAGAAAAGGTATCACAAAACCTTTTAGTAATATTGCTTTTGTTTTCTGTCAGATGACTGACTCTAAATGGATGATACTATTATAGAAACATCCTCCTGTAGATCTAAAATGTAGAAATACGGGGTGGGAATAGGAGCTGATTTTCATTTTTAAAGGAAAAAATGTTTTTTTCATGTAATTCAAATGAGAAAGTATTAAAATATATTCTAGCTGATGGGAGTTTGGGATGTGTGTGTGCATGTGCATGCGTGTATGTTTTATGAAGCTATAAAATAGCCTGTGCTTTTCCTCTGAGTATTATGGTCTGTGTTTATGATTACTGAGCTTATTTACTTTCTAATCAATGTGCTAATCACTTCCAAGGTGTGGGCTATTAGCAAGTCATTATGAGCTAGCAGCAAGTAAATTAAATAGATGTAAAGAGCCACATGGTTCCTCATTTGCTTAGAACAGTAGCTCTGCAGGGGAAAGGTGCAAGGCTTGAAGCCCTAACAAGAAGTAATTTTGTGTAATGCTGGAAGTACTGAGCTTGCTAAATTGTCAAACTTACGTTTGTCTTCCTCAACGTCTCTGAATAGCGATGTATCATAGGTAGCTGCGTCGTGGTTATCTGGTGACTGTGCTACGATTGCATTTCTTTTGCAACAGGGATATGTGCAAAGTAACTAGTCCCCAGATAATTTTCTAGTGTCTAGAACGGATACAGCTGGTTGTAGGTGGGGGTTTTCAGGGTTAAGGGGACAGCGATACATAGCATGTGGGGGGGGGGTGGGGTGGTGTTGCCCTCCTCTTTCCCGCCCCCCGCTTTTTTTTTGAGTACTGCTTCTCTTTGTACTATCAGAAAACAGTATAAGACAAGTGAGAAATTATGAAATTGCAATTTATGAATTTATAAGTTGCAGTTTATGAAATTATAAAAGGGCAATTATGAGAATGCCAAATTTCATAACTTGCAGTCTGGACTAGATTTAGCTGAATACTAGCAGTTGTCAGTTTTGGCTCTTGAGTCCACTGTAAACAAAAATCATACAAAATCTGGACCCACATTTTTAATGCTCACAAAGTATAGTTGTAGCCTGAACTGAGGGGTTGATGTATGGCTTCATAACCTGATTAATGTCTACAGTATGTCCAAGTAGTGTGTTGGTGGAATATTATTGGTAGTATCTGGTATGTGTTCTATGGATGCAGTAAGCTCAGGCACATAATGTTCAAATCAGTTGTTTAGGACCGTTTAAAATGTCATAGGGAAAAACAGAATCATGTCCAGAAATACTAAGTCCCATCTTTTATCAAAGAAACTGTATTGTCTGTGATTAGGGAAGAAAGATGACCTTCAGAACAGACATGCTTTTTTTTCTGGATTTCTTGAACATCATGTGTGCTGTCTTTAATTAAACTCAAAGATGTTTATTGTGTGTGCCTTCGTATCTTAAAGATTTCAGTAAAAGCAGTAAAGGTGAATATTGAATATAGGATGAGCAGTTCAACTGAAAATTTGCTAATGAGGGTTAAGTCAGGGTATTCTGTTACCTGGCTTTTCCCAAAGTCTTTCTCTGTTCTTTTTACCACTTAACTGAGAATCTTCCTTTAATATCCTCGACTAAATATTAATAAAGAATGAAATGTGGCTTAGAAATACATCCCATGACATTTCAAGCACACAGAGGCATGCCTGTGGTCAGACATACCTTCAGCAAGCAAGGAGTTACCCTTGAAGACATCTTTTTTGTGCTGATCAACAATAGCTGTGACTCCACTGTGGTTTGGGGCCCAATTAGGTGATTGTTAGTTGCTTTAATGTGTTAAGGAAAAGTTAGTGATACATGAGAAGTTTCTGTTGCTGATCTCAAAAATCATGAGTAATCCTCAGGATCAGCAGTGGGATCATGGCTGACTCAGCTCTATGTAATATCTATGAACCCATTAACGAAGCAAGGAGCTGATGAGTTACTCTGAAGAAAACTCAAAGAGAAAGTGATTTCCTCTGCGTTAGTCAAGACAGAGCAATAAATGTCGTCTTACTTTGATTTGTTGTCCCTGGTACACTGGAGGTTTTTCACTGACCTCTATCATCTCCTCCTTCAACACCGGCTTTGTGCTTACCCCACCAGCCAGCCATGAGTTAGAAAATCCATAGGCTCTGTCTCTTGTTACAGCAGAGAGCAATTATCATGTCTTGGATAATTTGGCAAGGCAGAGGAACCAAATCAAAGGTAACTCTTAAGGCTAGGGGAAGTCTAGCAGGTGTGGTAGAATCATATTTGACTGAGAGCCTGGATGGAGGAAGGGATGGGTTAGGGGAGCAGAACCACCACTCTGGGCAGAAAATGGTTCTTAAACTGTCCTTGAATACAGACTAATGTAGGGTAAGCATTCCCACAGTGACATTTAAGGAAGTAAACAGAGTTCATCATCTAGAGGCATATTTTTTATACCTTTTCTCATTTTGGGGGTAAAGATGTGCAAGGCTTTCTAGAACTGAGAGGAAGGGAAAAAGATGAGTTGGGAATCAAATACTTTCTGCGAAGTGCATTAGCTTTAATGAATACCTTTTCCACTATAAAAATACTGAAAATTAGAAATAGAGGGGATTGTTTAAAAGATCTCTAAGTATGTCAGAGCATGTTTCACGTGTGAAGGACTATGTGTCAGTTTTTGCTATAGAGATAATAACAAAACACAGATACGTCACTTTTAAATCAAGAGGAGGTATACAGATGCTAGTGTTCAAATCACACTACTTGAGATCAGCGTGCGCTTAGATCAGTTGACTTATGTACTCTGCTGAAAATTAACAGTGTTTTAGCACCCTCACTATAACTTCTTTGTAGATACAAAGCTGTTTTTTCTACCAGTGTTGAACAGTATGGCCTGTTGGTGGTCTCGCAGAGGTAGTTACTGGAATTTGACTGAAGAATGGTATGTACTAGGCTACTGTTCTTATATAAAGGAAGTAATTTTCTGCGTCTTCATAGTTAATCTTTACTAGTAGTTATCTCAATTGTAAATGAAAAAGATTTTGCTGCTTCTTCTCTTATAATTTCTTCTCAGCAAGCATCAACTGAAAATTATAATTTAAGACTTCCTATTGCAAAAGGTATTCATTTTCATAGTATTTGGTGGTCTGTCAAAAATGTCAAAAGTCTCACCATGAAGACTTTTAAAATTAGACAGTTTTATCTGCAATTTACAATTTAGTTCAGCCAGATAAATATCAGAAATAATAACATATTTAGATATCAGTTTCAGTGCTGTATTAATGCAGATACAAACTTCTCAGTGTAAAGAAATGTTTTCTTTGCACTAGAATCAAAGTGAAGAATAGTATTTTTATTTTCAAGGGTAAGAAGGCTTCTTTGCTGCGAAGCTCTGTAAGGTACATGCAACTGTGTAGTCATGGCCCTTTCAGGGTGAGCTCTAATGTCTCTTCACAAGCAAAGCTCTAACTTAGCCACCCTGACAGGGACTGGTTTGGTGACCTGGGCTGGTGTAGTTTGTGGAACATGCTTCAGGAATATATATGTCAAGTCTGTGACTTTTTTTTTTTTTTTTTTTTTTTTTTTAACTAGAGCCTGTCTTCTAGAAAGTGAACCCATTTGTATTTAATGTCTGTAAGTAAGGAAGAATCCTCATGTCTGTAATACATTTCTGTGTTTTTTTGGCACTGGTAGTCATGCATTATTTCCATTCTAATCTTGTTTGGATTTGGTGTACAGTCTATAGAGCCCATCTGTGTCTCTTAAAGATCCATCTACTTTTCTACATTTTCCAGGTTACCTTTACTTAAATGAAATTAGCTTCACAGGATAGCTTCATGACAGTTAAGCCATCATTACTGTTTCCCCTTCCCCACTGTTTCAAAGTAGTCATGCTGGGTCTGTGCAATGAACCTGGCAAGCAAATGGATGTAAGTTAAAACCACCTTCCTTTTGATTTGAGCTATTGTCTTTTAACCAGCTTGCTTAAAAGTGCCTCACACTTGCGCTGGCCCAGAAATGTTTGCTCAGCAACAGGCAGGAGGGCTTCTATCAGATGCAGTACCAGCTCAAAACAATGGGGAAGAGCACTAGTTTGCTGCTAGAAAGCATGCTTTTCAGGAAGGAAGATAGTGTTTTTTTCCGCTATCTTCTGCAAGTTGGGCAGATCAAAAAACAACTACAATTCCGAATTCAAGACTTCCTACAGGCTTATGTGAGAGCAGAGCTTGATCTGTTTGTACTTATCTACTCTTCATTACTACTAGTAGAGATAACCCTCTACTTGAGGGCAAATAACTCCTTGCTTGGTTATCAGCACGGGTTGTGATGTAATCTGCTTTTTCCTACCCTTCCCCCTTCTATTCTGAAGCATGGATTGCTATAAATCATCATCTGGGTTTTCTACCTTTCTAAAGGTGCCTTGCTTGAAACCTATGTGAAGGAAAGATTTTTTTCATTGTGCTTACTATTTCATAATATTATACCCGTAATCCTCGACCAGAAGCATTGGAATGATTGTGCTCTCAGCAGCTGTTTGATCTGAACTGCACTTTCCCAGGGATCACTCCCAGGTTGAGTCTAGCAGCTGTGAGATAAAGAAGAGAGAAGTTCAAGCAATGAAGTAGTTCAAATGTCAAAACAGACTTTTGAAAGGCAATTAGAACTGATTATTTGCAGTCTTCATGATCAGACTGTGGCCAGCAGTGTAAAAAAGCTACTGAGGTTGTTTCCTCCATACTGTACCAGATAAGCAATTTGAGTATCTCTGGGAAACAGTCCTTTGTGGCTGTCTGTTTTAATGAGCTTTGAAAACAATTGCCCAAGTCTCTGTTTCAGATGCCAGGCAACTTTACTTCCAATCGAGGAAAATCCAATAACATCAGGTTAAATCACCCCTGAGATTCTTTGCTGGCTGACAAAGCTGTTAGTGTCTATTTAGAGTACAAACTCTTCTTTTTTTTTTTTTTTTTAAATGCAAAGCACCAAAAGCGTAACTAAAAGACCTGGATGGTCAGCATCTCGGCAAGCCAGGCCCATTGAAAGTGTACAGAATCTTCAATGTCATATTTTGAGTCACCAAACAGCATTTTATAGGAAATTACTTTTTTCGGTAAACATTAACTAGATGTAAATGTGTTCCATTGTGGTTGCAAAGTATGGGACTTGAGGAAAAGGTCTTGGTAGTCACAAAACTTGTTTCTTCAAAAAAGTTTTAAAAAAATCCAAGTCTAGTCAATCAATCAAAAGATGAAAAGGGGATGGGCAACAGGGAAGATCAGTGCAGTCATGCAGCAAGAGAAATACCCCATAAAGAGGATTTATACTGCAGATCTCTGTGTACAAAAGCATTGCTCAGTTTCCTCATCAAATTCTTTAACTGTATGTGTTCACCACCCTCAAAAGTCATTACAGTATTTCTTTCTAATTCTACAATTGCTTGATATGGATGTTAGCAAGGTAAGAGAGGCTAGCAGAGGCCATTTAAAAAGCACAGTCTTTTTCTGTAGCTGCTATAGACATAAACCCATACCAATTCCCACAGTCATGTGACCAAGAGCAGCATGAGCTGTGGCCCTTACACAAATGCAGTGAGCGAGCGCTTTGTCCTCATCAGGAACCAGAAGGATATCCAGCGTCACTCCACCAGCGGCTAAAAACCACATCTAATTTCCTCCTTGCCTTACTGGTTCAAATCTTTCTTGAACTGGAACAGCTGCTTTCTTCCTAGCTGCACTGTGAAACAACAAGATGTGTGTGATGCCAACTTTAAAGATTAACTAAAGTAGGTTGTTTATACTGGAGAACTGTCATATTTGTAAACTCAACAGAACACATTAAATAGACAGCTGCAGTCCAAGATCCTGTATACTCCGTTTCAGTCACATCCTGGAGAAGTTGTTTCTTGACTGGTAAGTTAATCATAAAGTCTTGCCCATTCAGCTCTTCAGTTATGTGCTACAGGTGTCAGGATAGTGGATTTTTGTGATCTTGTTTGATGCTTTCTGACATATACCAGCTGAGGCTCCTTAGAAATTATAAGCCAAAAAAGAAAATTCAGTGTCTTAAGGGAAATCATCCATTCAAAAGAAAATTGGTATTTTAATCTTCCACTTCTTAAAAAAATAATGAATGCTTATTTAAGGATTCCTCACAGAAATTTGAGCAAATAGCTTAAATGATCCACAAATAACAGCAGAGATTACAGGATTTCAGTTGCATGTAAGCAAATTATTTCCATGCATGTAATGACTGACTAAACAAAGAGGCACTTGAGCATGCAAATGATAATTATATATGGTAATGTCTAATTCTTATCTACAAAATCATGTATCTTGCATGTGTAAGTGCTTTTTTGCATAGGAACATGTTTCAAATGAAGTCAAGTAACAGGCCTGCAAATACATAACAACACATACAGAGCAGAAGAAAAGTGAGGAGTATCTAGGTATGGTGGTGACTCTGCTGTTTAATAAGGGAACATCCAGTGAGGAGCAGCAGGTGCTAATTTCCACCCTTTTAAGCCTCGTCTTTCATAATGGGCCAAATCCATAACCTTCATTCAAAGAGCAGAATTGACTGAGTTCTTATGTAGTTGTACTGTAATGGATAATGGACTCTTCCATCCTTAGGGGAAAGTCTGCTTTAGTTTGAAAACTGCATCTCACCTTGAACTATTACAAATTAATGAGGGGTCTAACTTTAGACAGGTAAGTCCAGAGACTCTTCAGTAATCTATCTTGGTTTTTACCTGTAGAGAGCTATCTCTCTCTTGTCTTAGTGATATTAGCACATTTCTTGATGTGTTATTTTTGGAAGTCTTTGTTAAATCCTATGCTTGCAAACTTTCTAAGAAAGCTCTAAACCCAGTGTGCCCTCTGATCATAATTTGCTATGTTCTCACAACAATTCCCATGGTTCAGCATAACTGCTAGGAAGATAGCATTATAAAGCATCTATGCAAGATCTTTTGTTCAAAAGTTATAATGGAGTATTGATGTTTCCCCATCCATCTTGAGTTGCAATGTTTCTGTAGAAGTTGAACTGAAGGAAATGAGTCTGCATAAAAGGGGTTCTTCTGTCTTGCAGAGAAATCCTCTTTAATTTGAATGTTGGATGTGGCTTGGTGCCAGGGCATCAAGCTGTGTTGCAACGCAATGAAGTATGATATAGGACCTTAGTTGTATGAAATTGCTCTGGCCTCTTCCTCCCACTGCATAGTTCTAAGGAAACAATGTGGAGGGAAACTAATTAGTATGAAGCAATGTTGGAGGCTGGCTTCTCTGGTCTCTTAGAGCATTTTGAGATGTGCTTCTCCAAGCAGGGGACAACTGCTCCCACTGCAGGAACCTTCTTTACAGCAGATGTCTGCAGAGGAAGGTAACCAAGGCTCATGTACCTAGTTCTGTCGCGGTGTTTTATCTTCTCAGGTTCTTTATGGTACAGCCAGCAGAGTGAACAGCCTCAGAATAAAGAATACTTTACAATGTCTAAAATTTTAGCTATCCAGAGAAACCTCATGGTGGTATGCATGTTGTACATGTTTAACTGGAGCAGTTATATATTTATGCTCTCAGGAATATTTTTAGGAGTATTTATCTTAAAGAACTGCTACATTGAGTGATTAATTATGTAATGCCTAGAAATGTAATTGCCAGCTACATTTTAATTAGGCATCCCTTAATTTGAGGTTTCAAAAAGAGTGTAGTAATCATTAAATTACAGGTTTTTTTCCCCTTTATGTAAGATACTACCTAGCCTCTAACAGGCTTGATTGAAAAACTACTACCTGTAACAGCCAACGGCTTGGCATTCCTAGGCGTGTAGGAGAGCCGGGTTTAATTATGTATCTGAAGGGCTGTGGTGACTTGTATCGGTCCTAGGTAAGTGACCCAATTTCTGGGCTATTTAGGAGGTACATGGAAAGGTTGTTTTGGGGGCCTGAGGCTGAGGAATATTTGATGTCACTTTGCATGGGGGAGAGGAATAGCACTCTGAAAGGAGCTCCTGTTTGCTCCAAAGGAGAATAGCTTCCAGATACCTACCTGCCTTTCACAGGACAGATTCTTCTTTTGCCTAATTTGCCTAATGATTCTAAAACGCTGGGATTTCTGAAATGCAGTTTTTGTCCATTCACAATGATACAAAAACTACTGCTAGATCTTGGTAGAAGTTATTTACATAAAGACTAGGAGTAAGTGAAAATGTTCTTTGCCTTTGAGATACTATTTCTGACAGCTTACAGTAAATCTCAGAGAAATGAATGCTTATGTTCCTGCAGAGGTCTCATACTATTCATCTTAGGAAGCATGAGTTTGTCATTTTGAACTGTACAGTTTCTGATTTACCCAGCCAGATTCTGTGTAGCTCTAGGGAATACAAAAATGTTGGCCTTTCTACAATGCCAAGATATAAAAGTGACAAACTGGGAAGATGAAATAACATGGATTTAATGGAGAAAAATATCTGAGTTGAACTTGTCCATATTTTAGAAGCTGCATTTGATCTGTTACTGTGGCTTATTTTAAACATGTTTCCTAAGTGATGTTTGCATTTGCCAATGAAGTTTATTCAACCTCAATAAAAAATTTCTAAGGATCATTTTTAACCTTTATGTTAATGCTTCACTACTGCCAGATGAAAGCCACCATCCAGTGGAAAACATTTGCTTATAGCAATTCAAGATCAAATCCTAAATCATTACAGCAGGCCTAGAATCAGTGCACAGCTGGAATGTGAGCATCACTGCCATATGCTGAAACGTACGGAGGTGGAAAAGCAACCCAGGGGGCTGTTGCTGGCTTCTCAGCAGCCCACTTTGCTTCCAGTGCAATCAGGCCTACCAGAAACTTGGGGGCTGCTCTCTGAATTTTTTGCTTGCAAACGTATGAGCACTTGAGACAAAGTAATTAATGGGAGACTAGAATCCCTCTCTCTCTCAAGCACTTAGCTTTAATGCACCACATTAATACTACTTAAATACCGGAGACTGGCACTTCATTTTTTGCATCCTAGTGAAATTAATTGTTCCTGTGCTTGTTTTCATTTCCTTGACTCCTTATCTCCAGGAAGAGAAAAAATTGATAGTGCCTACCACATAGGGGAAAAAAGGGGGTTTATGTAGGCAGAGAAAGACTTTAAAAGAGTCACGGTCGCCACTGTTTTGACAGAAAACAAGAACAAATTTTGACATGTCACATCAGCACCTTTCAAAAAAATTCAGTTTGGTAGTTTAAGAAATATATACAAATACTGCATTAAAATAAGTTTGCTGTAACAATAGGAAAATATATCTTGAATATTAGACTCTTACTTAACTTCCCTGGGTGTTGAGTTGAACGATCCCAAACAAACCAGTAACACCTTCCCCACCCCAATATAACTTCCTTCTATTATACTTTGCTGCCTTCCTTGTTTCATTCATTAAAGCCAGAATTAGCTGGAGAATGGGAGGAGGGAGACTCAAATCTATCTTCTAATATTTTAGCCAGGGGTACATCTACTAATTTGAACACAGTTGAATTTAGGAATTTGTCGACACTGGGATTTAATTATTTGTTTTCTTTAGCATCGAAACTTGCACTATGTGATAAAACGTGCAGTAAACAACTGTGCTAGTTTTCTGATTTTTTAACAACTTCTTCCTCCAGTACTTAGTTTCATTTAAAGTAGGATTTATTTCACTGAAATAGGATTTGACTGCAAGCAAAGCCTCCCACTTAGGCCTTTGCAAAGGGTGACTAGTGACACCAGCTTTTATTAAAATTTTAACCGAGGAGAACAATCTTTTTCCTAGTGAAATCTGAAGGTAGCATCTGATTTTTCCTTGCTGTTAATAAGACCACAAACTGTGTTAATCTAGTCTTTATATAGTAAAGTTTTGACTTTTTCAGTAGCTTGCAGATGACGCTTTCATGTTCAAGTCATCTATTTAATCTCAGAGCTTTGTTAAACTAGGCAAATGACATTGCAAAAATCTTTCTGTAAAAAAACTTGGAATACTAGCTGCTCTGAGAGTAATCTATTATCTAGTTGTTATTAAATGCCAAATGCTGTGGTGACACCTTGTTAGATGTGATGCAATATTGTACACAGCAATTACGAGCTCTCCGCTTACTTTTTCACCAGCTGGGACCCAACTAGGAGTATAAGCCTTGCTATTGTTTTCCCAGCAAAAGAGTCACCATCTTGCCAGCAACCTGGCTTTCTCTGATCTCCTCTCAGGCACTTGAGTGTAGAAAGAGTCGCCTGCTATTGTCAGTCTGAGTGAGAGAAAGTCACTTCTTACTGTAAATGCTGACCCCGGAGACTATGAATCAAAATTAATAAATAGCTAGACCCAATTCTGTCAGCTTTGAATCTGGTCATGCAGCATCAATCAGCTTGTCCTTTACATAGCTTATAAATGCATGTTTTAAGAGTAGTTTCTGGGCTGTACTTGGGAAAACTCAGTGGTGAATTAAGCTCCTACCCCAGTCTATTCAGCTATACAAAGAGCAGGATGAAACCAGACCCCATCAGACAGGTCTCCCAGTGAGTTAACTATTCTCCTCACAAACACCACCACCCCTTCAACACTGAAACAAAACACATGTAAATCAGCTGCAAATTAAAGTTAAGGTCAATAACATGGACTAAGTTGGTTCAGTGCTCAGCTGATCAGCAGTATATGCCTGTTCCAGCTAAAAGTGTATAAAATGAGAATCTCACCAACAAAGCACCGGGGGTGGGGAAAAATCCCAGCTTTGTTATTCTCAAGGTTGTAGACTGAGATCCTATCAAGTCCAAAGAGGAGGTAGCCCATGCTAATACATGGTGCAAGGAAAAGATCACCCTGCTTGTTTTCTTCTTTCTCGTATTAGTGAAATGGCTATGTACACTTTCTCCATGTGTTCAGGCTGCCTGCAAACACTGCCCCTTGGATCTTGGCCTATCGTGTCAAATATTGCCTTGTGATAGTATTGAAAATATGGGTGTTGTGTATGGAGTTATCCAAGATAGGATGATTTAGCAGGTACCATGGCCTCTCAGGTGGTAGGTTTAGATGTAATGTGGGTAGAAGGTGGGCTTGTCTTGAATCTTATTGCATTCAGTACTGGTGCTACACTCCCTTCCCCCTGCTGCAGTCTTCCCTTCCGGGTTTAAAATGCAATAATCAGATTATGAGTATTGTTTCCAACAATTGATTTAATTGAATTAGTCTATCATTAGCTCTCGATCAGGACCTTGCTGCCATACTCTATCTGCTATGATTCATTTAATTATATTTAATGCAATCTCTGTCTCCCCAGAGGCTAAATAAGCCTGCAGGCTCAAAATCAATACAGAGGGCTATTCTCAGATGCTGTGTTTTCAGGTAGATCTGGAAGAATCAGGCTTATAACATGCATTGCATCTACTGTTTAGTTCCCCATCTCTCCACAGTACTGCATGGCAGCAGAAAACCAACCCAGTTTAATATGAAGAAAAGATTCTTTCTCTCTGTACAACTAAAAACTGAAGTGCTAAGGCTTGGACGACTGGCCCAAGCCAGAGGTGACCTATAGATGAATCCTGTATATTTTATAACTGAAAACCATTGTGCTAGTAGGTATTGTACTAAGTTATAACAATGCACTCATGCTGATGTAAAAAGTGCTAAAGCATTGAAGTACTGAAGCCTGAACAACAGGCCCCAAGCCCAAGCTGCTTAGTGTGTAATCATTAACAAAGTGTGTAAACTCGCTAGTGAAAGATGCAGCTTAGAGAAAATATAATCAGGAGTGAGGAGAGAAGGTATCCAGCTTCCCTTTTTTAGCCTTGTCCAAGGCTGAGAACCCAAGTACCTGGCCTTGTTAGAAACTCCCTCGGTTCCCCCCCTGAGCCCTGGCCAGGCTGTGGGTGGAATCCAACAGGAGAATGAAACCAGAAATCTTCTGCTCAGAACAAAGGTGCCAGCTATTCTGGCCTGTCGATCTCTGGGATATAAGGCTGGGCCCGTTTGCAGCGACTTTGGACGCCTCACCTATGGGTGGACGCACCGCGTAGGATTTCCCACTTGCTGGGACAGGCCCCCCAAACCCTCGCTGTAACCGGGGCTGCCCAGACACTGCGGGTCTGAATGATGATAATATATGCAAGTGGTGATGTATTTTTCTTAATCTCCATTCTCTCTCTCGTGTAGTAATGATTTAATGCATTACCCTGTTTTTTGCTGTTTGCTGCTTTAAGTGCACTATTCTGCTTTTTCTTACTGCATGTTTTCTGTATTACACTGTTATCACTAGTAAAATACACCTGCTCTGTTCACTCTGGTGTCTGAGTTTAATTGGTATCCTTAAGCAGCAGAACAATAACCTGGTCTGGTACCTGGTTTTGCTCGTGTACCTTCCTTTGCACCATTTCTTCCTCTCTGGTCTTTCTACATTCAAGTGATTAGTTTAACTGAAGACTTGAGTTTTATTTTAAATGTCTGTGGGAGACACGCATGGTACTGAGCACATCCACAGAGCATGTGGGTGTTCAGTTAAGTTTAATTTCCACATTTATGTGCTTTAATTGTTAGTTTCCCAACAATACTTACTAGAAGTGTCCAATTTATCTGTTTTCTTTCCATTCTCCAGCACAAATGGAATTCTGCCATTGCCAATGAGTTCCTATGTTTACCACCATTGCTGTGGCTCTGTTTTCCATACCAGAAAAGGTAGTTTTCATGCACCAGGGCTATCCTGCTGTTTTCTAGGATACTTTTCACAGAAGCCCAGGGGTGCCTCTTTCAGCAAAAGAAGTATTGCTGATTCCCTACAGGTGGGGTGAAAAGGCCAGAGAGCAACTAGTTTGAGCTGAAGACAAGGGAAAACAGTGCAAGGAACAAAACTGACAGAATCTAATGCTGTGGAAATTTGCACCCATCTCTCTTTCCATAGTTGCTTTTTCAGAGCTCTGTTTTTACTGCCTCCACACATACCCCCTACAACAGAAGAGTCCTGAACAGCAAAGTATGTCTTCAGCTTTCACTGCTGGGCATGTTGCAGAAGGGGATCACTGTGAATGAAGCTGCTCAGGAACAAAGAAATTACAAGAGCGAACAAATGAGCATTTCCTCACAAACATGGAGCCTCTACAAGCATGAGAGGTGTGACGTCTAACTGGGGATGTGACTGGAGGTAGAGAATATAGGTCCTCTGTTCTTGCTGGGCCAGATGCTCAGAGGAGGGCTGAATTCCCTCTGATTTGGGGAGAACCTGGCTTCCTAATATGTCTCACGTGTCACTGTCCTCTGTTTTTGCTGGTGTGTTTGGTTCAGTAGTAAAAGCCAACAAGAGATTAAGTAAGAGTCTGGTTAAAACCTCTCTCATACAGAAGAATTACATGTTCCTCTGGATGTTTCTGTAGTGGTACCAGGACCTTTTGCCCAAGCTTCAATTAGTATAACCCTGTAATAGCACGTTTGACCCAGAAATACCAAAGGGTTTCATAAAATTAGCTATATGGTCATGCTGTGATGTGCACTACGGATTTATTGTAATTAAAGCTGATTAAAAATTTCCAATGAAATTATTTTCTATGGGACTATGTATACTCTGCAGCATTACAATGTTTCCTCTTATTTTGCCCCAGGACTCCAGGGAGCCTTGAGGGAGAAAGCTGCCACATGGTCTAGAGCCAACATTGCGCATTCAAGACATAGCCGTTTTCTAAAGCAGAAAGTCTTAAATGGCAGCCCAAGAGGACTTGAACAAGACTGCCGAGACTGCAAGTGTTCTTGGCTGCAGGGAAGGAAACCTGAAGGCAGAGTCTCCAGGAAAGAGAGGTCACGGTCATTTTGAAAGGCTGGAATACATCTTTTGCAATTCTTATTCTGTGATGACAGATTGCAGCAGTCTTTCTGATGAAGAGCAACGCTTATTTATTTCTTCTTCTGGAATTTCAGACTTGTTTATTCCAGCCTACCCTCTCCTCTCCTCATACACAGACTGGAGGCATTACCAATGTCTTTAGCTTTGCCAAAGTCTCCTGGGAAACGTAGGACATAGCCAGCAATAAAGACCAGCAGCTGTTATTATTGCTTTCTGTTATGATAAGAATATGACCCCTGACACTCTTAATTTTTAAAGGGCTACCTCCTTTCCATGATGTGCTTCTTTTAATAAATTTTAATAAATGGATAAGATTAGTCAGTAATGATTCTTGAACTGAATTACCTTTGGACTAGCAAACCACTTACTCTACTGGGCTTTATTGTAGAAATGGGGACTTTAAATTTGCTAATAGGTGACTAAAAATGCATTTTTTTTAGAACTCCAGAGTCTAAGTGTATGGAATCATATTGTGCTCCTTCAAAGAGCCATCATGTAATCCTTGCTTTCTTCGGCTTCAGTAGGGTCACTCCTGACCTTACATCAACTCTCAGTGCTACTCTGCTGTAACTAATAACATTAGTACTAATTATGACCCATAAACCCACTAATTTCTACTAGAAGCAAGGGACATTTATGCATTTGAAGCCACTGTGCTTGGATATACTTTAATTATGTTCTATATTAAAATTTTTCAACATTAGCATTTCGCTGATGTGTCAGTCTAAAAATACTAATCATCATACTTTTATTTAAGACCTACAGCAAGCTAGTTATAGTTGACTATTTTCAGGTGTCTAGGAGCAGCTCTGATAATTATAAAGAACCAGAGCAGAAAGCCCTATTTATAGACATCATTTCAAAATGAATACAGAATAAGAACGAATTATGACTTTGAGAACTGCTGCTTTTAAAGCTAGCTATGGAAGCATAACCTACTGCTGAAATGATAAGGTAGACTCATGAATACATTGCATGCTATATGTCTGAGCTAAAGTCAGTACTTGTAAATCATTTATTTTTTTTTTTTTAATTCTACTTTTGGAAAGAGAAGTTGCCTGAACAATCTTTAAAACAGTCAACATATTTTAAACAATTCTTTTATAACTTAGGAAAAAAAATGTTTGTGACTGAATCCTCTTTTTCACTGTCTTTAAAGAAAAGACTTCTAAGCCATCATAAGAAAACTTTTGCTGTCTTGTATCTGAGAAAAGACTTGCAAAAAAATTGAAAAGGCTTTGCAAGTGCAGGAAGTATGATACAGAAGTAGAGGCAATAATCAAAGTCATCCTAGTGTAACAGTCATGCTTAAATATATGCTGAATTTTAAGCAGTTAGATTAATTGGATCAGGATGGAAAGTGGTGCATGGAGTGAGTTTGGAATGAACCAGAGAATTCCTAACCTCTTCATACTTTTGTACTGTAAGAGAAAATCATAGTCCAATTCTCCAAAAACCAGACATGGAAAAGGAAACGCTGGCAGAACTTTCTGCTTTGAGCATTACATGGCACAAAATGTTAGAAGTCCTCCACCAGTAGGGATATGGAATACACATTTGTTTCAGGTTTCCACAAAGCTCTGTAAACTGCTTAAGCAGTTGCAGTGGAAGCAAAGCATGGAGAATAAAAGAAATCATATGGGCAAAGCATCCTTAGTAATATGAATCATTTAAAAGGTGGTAGAGTGAACAGGTTTTCTTATTAAAATATAGTTTGCAGTAATGACGGCAGCATTGCTAGAGGAATATACTAGCATTAGACATGATTTAAGGGTGAAATGAACTTAAAAAAAATATGATTGCTGTTGAAGAGCAAGCTACATAAGAGAAAGGAGTAGTAAATTACCAGAATGACATTTTCAGTCATTGTAAATGGAAGCTTCTGCAAAAGAGACTCTTAGACAGTGTAACAAGGTAAATTGCAGTTTATTCACTGACAAGTGTTCAAGAGGAAATTTTTTTGAATAACAGTTTATTCAGTTTAGACATTGCTTTATCAGGCTGTAGGGTCTTTGATACTTTATTTGTGCAGTGTGCAGAGCTGAAAAGTCATGGTTTTGTTTTTACAACTGAAAGTACCTCCTTGTCTCTTTTGCTTTTAACATTTTAATAGCTGTTAGGACCATTCAAGGGTTTCCTGCTGCTTGTTGAGCCACTGAGATCAGAATTTCCACTTTGTCTTGTCTTTGGTTTTTTTATATAATGAGTCATTTGGATACCTCCCAGGAAGTTATTTTACAGGTTTTTGAGAACTCAGGTAGAGCTGAGGATCTCTTCTCAGTAAATAATGTAATTGTGTGCAGCTGTAGAGAAGAGGAAGGCACATGGGCTTGAATCAAACAGTATTGTCTTAACCATGCCAAGCTCCCTGAGCTCTGAAACTAGCAGTGGCTTTCATCTTGCTTAATTTCAGATATAGCACTTGCCATCTAAGCTAGTCATGCTAAGGTCACTTTATAGTCAGGGAAGACAATTAGGCACAACAGGGCCATGTTTCAGCTGAACTCTTTTGGCACTTACTGTGAGATGAGAAAAGTTGAGCCTTCCACTCTAGTGAGGAAGTTGCATTCTGTACTCTGCTTTCTGATGTCTGTTGTTTGTTTGGCTCAGATGCATGTAGTCCAATGTATCACAGACTCATTTGTGCCACCAAGTACAGTTAGGCCCAAACTCATGTCCAAGTTAAAGCTCTAATTAATGAGTCATTGAAATAGCTGACTTTCCCGTCTGGGGCTGGTGCCCTCCATAGTGCTGTAAGACTATGCCTGAAAAACCTGATACCTGGAGGACAGGATATCAGCAAAGATACCTGCTGTGAGAGGAGTGATAAGGGAGAGAGACAGTCTGGATCTCCCTGGTGTTTGCCATGAGACTGACGAGCTACACACAAACAGCACTCTGCCAGCTTTCTGAGACATATGTGTAGGTTGTAGTCTGAGCACGTCAGCAGGACGTCAGGAGGTTCATTGGACCAAAGATGAAGCCTCTGGTAACAGTAAACGCATACTATAAGTGTACTTCTGTGCCCTTGACTGAAATGTTTAAGCTCTGAAATGCTCTCTTCCACTTTCCCTGAGACATCTTGGGCAGCTTTGACATGTGTTGATTATTATTTAATTCAGTTTTATTTTACTTTGATACTTATTAAGGACTTAGCTTATTAGACAGCTGTTCTTGGTGTATTGTTGTGGCTCCTTTGTCATCACCTGTATGTGATAAGAACTTCTACTTCATCTACTTTTCATTAGGAGGACAGTTTTTACTCATTTTAAATATACAAATGTTGGGCATTTGATGAGACAATTAAATAAACTTGGAATAGAACATGATGAGGTGCATGATGGCCTTTATTTTGTTTGGCAATCTATGGCACTTTAAAGCTTTAGTTTATTACAGGATCACGGAAAGAACACTGCAACCTTCTGTGTAATGCCAGTCATAGGACTAATTAGCATTAACTCCTTGTTATACTAGCACATCTGCTGGAAAAACATCTGACAGAATTGATCTCCTTTAAGACTGAATGATGTTCCTGGGCAACTTTGGATCATTATAGGTTTCCCATTCCTTCTATATCAAAATAAAAACATTAATAATTAGCTGAGAAGAAAAAAGAAAAATGAATGCTTGTTGGTCTGAGAAGAAAATTAAAGGGGAAAAACCTGATATAGACTGATTTAAATGCTGCAGGATGTCAAGACATTGGTATGAGTGCATAAGAACTTAGAGGGAATGTAAAATAAATAACATTTTGTTTATCAGGGGCTAAATTTTGTTACTTGAAAGAGAAAACCCCTGTAAGGATTAAGGAAGGATAGGGAGACAATGCCGTTCTGGTTGCCTTATGTCAAAGAACTTAAAGGATGTGCAGATGACAGCTCTTTAAAAAATGGTTTCAAGACAATTTTTAAGCATCCATTTAGGAATAAGCTAAGAGAAGTACCTGTCATACTTTATCAGATTAACAACCTAATTCACTTCTAATCTTCAGAGAGTACAGTTTCTGGGTTATTGATAACAGTGAGGTTAAGGTATGCTTCTGTCAAAAGCAGGACATATTTTCAGAATTTCTTTTTTATGTGTCAGTGTTTGCTGGGCAGAAAAACTTCTGTTCAGGAAAACTGTAGGCAGGCTGTGTGCAAAGATTTGAATTAAAAGAGAAAGTAAATAGGGAAGCAAGTGCTATATGTCCTCAGATTATCAACCATTCACTCTGACTACTGGAGAGAGCCACACCATTAGGTCTGTAAACTCTACTTGGAAAGCAGAAGTCATAGATTATAACTTTTCAATTTCATCAAAGAGACGGAAGTCATGAAGGGCCTTGGCAATCTGGAAGCAGGTTTGTTTGACTGCAGTGACAAATGCCTTTTGGTTCTTATTGTGTCATATTCACAACTGAATGTAGTTTGATTTCTCTTTGTAAATTCCCATAGCACATATTTTTGTATACATCTATCACTGTCAGTGCTTGGGCTGATTATATTGCAGTCCAAGACAAGTATTTCTCCATCTTGGAGATCTAATTCTTCCCCTTATGAACAGTTCTGGTAAATGGGTGTGCGTTAGGAAGAACTGATGGCTTTCTCTTCCATTTCTTTCCGTCTTTGTTAGCCCTGACATTGGTCTCCTGCTTATTAGTCTTCTATTTCTCTAGAGAAAAAATAGTCTCATGTATTCCACCTCAAATAGTATGCTTTTCTCACATAAACCCACATTCATTACTAGTCTTTATAATTTTCCCCTTGCCATGTGTTGAAGAGTCTTTTCCCTTGCATCTTCCTTCTTGTTGCTTTTATCTTCTGCTGGGTATTTTTAAATAGCTTATCACTAGTATTCTCTTGATAGCCTGAGATTTGGATTTGTGTCTTGAGTGACCTGAAAATAACCTCATCTTCTAGAATTGGTACTATATAAGAGCTCCAAATGGGGATTTTCCTAGCTGTAGCAGATTTGTATTTTCTTGACTGCTGCTCCACCTGTTCATTTTTTATTATGGGGAAAAAAAAAAAAAATCAATGTCCCTCTAGGTAATTTATTTCAATTTCTTTAATAATTAAACCTTGTGTTGAAAACGATGAAATTTCTCTACCAGGCTGCTAGCTTTACAGTGGAGCCCAAAGGTGAGAAATGGTGACATTACATTTCACACCGACTTCATCACTTGAAAGTGTGAAGTGTCTTTTGCAGACAGCTCAACTTTAGCAATTTTATGGTAACACTTTTAATGCCAGACTGGATTTTCTCTTTCAGCTTTTCTAGGAAGTCTTTTCATTCTGAAGTTGTACTCCTTGCTTTATTTTTTCTGACATCTGATTCTGAGCTGAATGCCCCTTTGTGCTCTGGCTGTGACTGCAGCTCTCTAGCTGTCTGCTTCTCATTCCCTTAGTTCTCCACGGATAGCTTCAGGCACAGTAGTTAAGTCTTGCAGGTCAGTAACTTTACTTCTTACTACAAGAATCCTGAAGGTCAGACTGTTCCTCAAATAATAAATAGCAGCTGGTCCCTAGTGCCTGCTTCAGGACAGTTAAGTATATTTCCCAGTACCCTTCCTGTTTGTCTCCATTTGGGCTGAGAGGCCTCTGTTCAGAGTAAGCTAAAACAGCCTCTTAGGTGAGATTTTGAGAATCACTATTTACCTTTTAATTTGAGAGCCGTTCTTCATTAACACAATATTCTGCTTTTTTTTTTTTTTTTTTCCCTGTGGAGTGTCATAGGGTCAGGGCTAATAGGCTTTTGCTGTCTCTTCAGAGCTCAACTGTAAATACCCATCTTAGTCTGCAACTCTACAGTTCCCTGCAGTGGAAGAATCCAGAAGGGATATTACATACAAGAGGATGTTCATATATTTTATGCATTCCGTTATGTTGACATTTTAAAGGTAAATTACCAATGGAGTGAGGATGCATATCACATGCATGTTCTTTAGGGTGTTATTCATACCTATAATAGCTATTATAGGGAATTTGCATATATTGTAGGTAATATAAATACAAGTAATACCTAGGGCATCACTGATACCTATTACTGAACTCTTTCAGCATGATTGCTAAAGAAAAAGATAAGAGAACAGTAGTAGCCAGATGAGGAAGAGAAGCACCTTCGGGAAAGTGCCTCTCTGCATCCTGGCTGCTGGGCACAAAAAATAAGGGTGGCTCTGCTGTGCCTCTGACCAGGGCAGTGTGTGGGGCCATAGAAAGGGAATGGGTGGTGCGACTAGACCTCTTCCCTTTCTCTGCTCACAAGCTTCCCTGGCCCAAGGTGCAGTGGCACAGAGCATCCATATGGTATGTGATCACTGCACTGTATCTAGTCTGAGGTACAACTAGGCATCCTCTTTTCACTGCATCTGACAAGTCTCTGTCCAGCCTAAGATAAACAACATACAGCAGATACACACTGTGCATGTGTTACACTGCTTCCTTCTCTGCAGATGAGTCCATGGGCAAATGCAGTGCTCTTCTGCCTGGGGGAGAGTATTGCCCACAGTGGAACTAGCCTGGGGAAGAGAAATGTCTCCTTAGCAAGGGTCACTCTGGTTTGAGTCACACCTGGCATCACTTAAGCCAGATTTATTGACAGCATCATAGCCCTTACAAGATCTCAGTAATACAAAGCACTCTAGGGCAGAGGTAGTAGTCTTTACTACTTGCTGAACACGGTGGGGCCATGATTTAACAGCTCATAGGTGTTACCTTAATGTAAGAAATATATCAACCAGTTTCTTTTTTCTATGATATTATCATTCAGCAGCCTCGCATTCAGAAGGTTCATAGCGCTATCTTCACAGGTAGTCATCACTAATCTTTGCCTCTGTGTGATGATTCATTGTCTAGCTTTTTTGTGTGTGTTTTTTTGTCACTAAATAAATTTTAGACAAGGGTGAAAAATTCAGTGCTGAATTAAAAAAAAAAAAAAAAAAAAAGACTAATTGTACATCAGTTCCCAAAAAGCAGGTAAAAAGTGTGCATAAAGTACCTTCTAGGATTCTCAGATTTCATTGTAAAGACTTCTTTTATCCTTAGGAAAGGCCTTTACATCACCTATGCAGAACATTTGGGTTCCTTACAATGGAGAAATGTTACTTTCTCCTTGAGACCACTGATTTTTAAATTTTTTTTCTCTAAAGCATTTTAGCCAGAACAGAGAGAAATTTGATGATAGTCTTGCCCTAAGCTTCAGTCTGCTTTTACAGTATTCATAAGAACAAATGATTCATGCATAAATGTGCACAAACAGATTTTAAAAAAGAAAACGTATCCTAGAAATTTGAGGAACTTTGGATTTTCATCTGATAAATCATAAACAGACTGTAGAAAATCTTTTATATTCCCATTTAGGCAATAGTTATCCTCCAGTTTATTAAAGTTCATAGTTCTGTCAGAGGAAAAACTATGCCAGGCTTATAGAAATAATAGGTGAGTGAGGTTCAAGAGCCACCCAGTGGTTCAAATTATCCGCATATACCATTCAGAGACCTGTTACAGGTTGGGAAAAATCTGGAACTAGTCATCAATGGGAAAAAACCCAAAAATGAGTGTATAAAATATCCATAGCTAATAATTAATTAGACCCTGCTTTTAATACCTTGAGAAAAAAAGATACTTTCCTTAGTTACATGCAAGAAGCAACTCTCTTTTTCATACAAAGACAAATACTACATTAAGATTCCATATCAAGGACCTCCCTACACAGTTTTGGGCTTGTTTTCAGCTGGGTTTTGTACACTTTTTTTATCTGTAGGTGGCTGACTACAGCCATCCTTCAAATGAATTTTATCAATTTGAAGTCTATCAAGCTGTCTGTGAGGCAAGTGGCAGGGCTGCAGACTTTGCCCCGAGTTCTCCGTAGGGAATTCCTTTTACCAAGAATTCTCCTTCTCAGCCATCCATTTTTCCTCAGCTTCCTCTGAGGTGCTCAGAATGGCAGGTGGTAACAGACCCAAAAATGTTTCAGTAGGTGAGACAGAACAATTAAACTGTAACTGTATGGAGAGACATCAAAAAGCCCATCAATTATTTATCCTATTGAGATAGCGCCAAACAGTATTAATGATGGTACAAGGCCAATATGGTTCATTGGTCACTCTTAAATACAAGAGATTTCTAAAAAAAAATAAATTATGACAAACTTGTTAATATTCAAAGTTTTTATGTAATTTCTCAAGCTCTTATTTCCTGTGGGTTTTATTTTGCTCAGACGTCACAGTTGATAACCATACATTATAGAATCTCTTGATTCTGGTATGTTGTTGTTTTCATTTTTTCCTTTAAATGAACAGTATTTCACGGTACCACTAAGCTAAATCAATATCCCTAGAAAAGCTTTTCTCCCTCCTCCTAAAACCAGGGTGTGAGAGAGACATAGATTTTCTGCCCACTCAGTTTCTTATAATCCCTTGTGTTAGTTATGCAAAGATGAATATTCTGAATATTTAAACAGTCAAAACTGGTATCTATCTTTCCATGAAAAGACTTTATTCTTTGATAAATCAACTGTCATTCTAGAATCAGCTGAAACCCTTTCCAAAAAAAAAGAATTGTTGTGTAGTGATCAGATTTTTCTTCCTTGTCCTTTATGCAGTTTTATGAACATCATTAAACTTCTATCTCTGTTGCAGATATTATCTGAAGAGATCACAACTCTTATGTATTCAGTAAACTTTGAGGAAGACCCTAAAACCTCAGGTGTTCTGGAAATATTGAAGTTCTGTTATCTGCAAAAAATGTCATTTGTTTTGAATTATTCCAAGCAAGTACCAGTTTATTTTAGAAAGCTGCACTTCCTTATTCACTCGATGACAGAAATAAAAAAATAATTAAGGAATTACAAAAAATGTAGGAGTGGTGGGAAGAAGGGGAAAATTAAGACCAGAGAAGAAAATAGGCACAGATAATAATTCATAATATGTATTTAAGTCAAAAAATGACACAGTGCTCCCTTACTATAAATAGTCAAGGATTTTGTTCTGCTAATAGGAACAGCTGTCTTTTCAAAGATGCAATAATGAATACATTTTATTTTCACTTGAAGAGGGCAAACATTTATAAATATTTTTTCCACTGTTCCTAGTTATTCAAATGTTTTTAATAGAAGATCTTTAGTAACTATACTGTGGCCCATTATTTGAAAAATTGGTTTACCAAATGTTTCAAGTCTGTGCAGGGTACTAAAACCTGGTTAGTAATAGGACCATACTACAAACGTAGGAAATTATCTACAGGGACATGGAAAGTAGTCATTAGGAAAGGGCACTTCAGGGATAAGTAGGAGTCATGTCAGATAAAATACATTTTGAGGTAACCCGAAAGATCTTTGTGGGACAGCGAGGGCAAGGCAATAGCCAGAAGCTATGGAGACCATTTATCCCACAGCTGGACCTTTTTGTCAAAGTTCAGTTACAATGACAAGGCCTTTCTTGCTCCTAGAACTCTGAAGTAAGAAGAAATATGTCTGGAAACAATGCTCCACAAGCACCAGAAGCCTGGTGAAGCATGGCTATGGCTTGTTCCTTGATGTAAAATTGGTCTAAGGCCCTCAGCTGTGACCTTTCCTCTGCTCCTTTTTATAAATTTTGTAGGCACTTAATTATCATTAAGACCTCTACCCTTCTGATTAAAACTGGCCAATAAGCTCAATGAAATATTTATCTGTTTTTTTAACCAGACCCAGTTCAAAGATGCTACAGAATATTTTCTGGTTTTTAGCTGGCTACAGTAAAATAAACTAGAAGTAAATATGGTCTTTACTCTCTCTTCAACTTCTACATACCTGACCACAACAGATAGTCTTATCAGCATGTTCACTGTGTATTTACTGGTCATGTTTCTCTGGTTCCTGAAGGCAGTCTCAATTCTGCATTATAAAAGATTATGTAACTTAAATTTTCACTGGACATGCCCAAACATATTTCTTTTTTTTCAAGAATAAATAGTTCATTTCTTCCATAACAATGAGCGCAAATGTGATTATAAAAGTGCTGATACGGTCCTGAGAGCTATCAAGAGTAATGGCTTACTCTGAGAGGAGGAGTTCTCAGCTAAATGACTAGATAGATGCTGGGTTTTGGACAGATTGGTAGCTATATATTAATCAATATAGGTATGTATAGTACATACTCTCTTAAAATTCATTTTGCACAACACCTTGAATGAAAAGCCTCACTTCTTTTTCTTTCTGCCTCACAGGTTACTCTTGGAGATGATGTATGTTCAGGTCTGAGGTGAAAATAAATACCATTTGCACATATGCCTCGCTCTGTCTGTTAGGGACAGCAGGTTATACAGTTACAGACCTGCTGTCAGCACAGCAAAGTGGACAATCTTGCAGACATCAGTGGGGCTGGCTGGCTCTCCAGCTGTGAGAGATGAGTTTGGGTTGGGAGCTCTGCTGCTGATTAAGCCTGTGGCTGTACTGCAAGGAGAGAAAGGGAACACCCATCCTTCCGTACAAGTACTGGGAATGGCAAAGACTTCAGGTATAAATAACATCAACAAACAGTACTAAAAATGCTGGGTTTTCTTTTAGTAATAATTGCAAAAGAAGAACAAGAGACACGATGCAATGGAAAGTAAAAGTAAAGCTTTGCCAAGAAAGGTTATTGTCATCATGATGACCCCTCTCTTTCAACTCACCAATATGCCTGTAAAGCTAGCTGTCTTCTGACTCCTATTGTTCTCCTACCACCCAGTTTTCCTTTTTCCCCTTAATGCATCTCTTAATCTCTTTTACTCTAAAAAGAAAAAATCACAGCATGTCAGTGTATTAAGAGAGGGTCTGTATGATCACCAGCATGGATGGAAAAAGTTCTGTGAGAGTCTCAAGAGCCTAAGATGATTTTACTTCCTTTTATTTAGATCAAGACAGACTCTTCACATTTTAGTCTATAGCAACAATTTTATTAATTTCAATGGGGCAAGATTAGCTCTTAGCTGTGCTCAGCAATAAAATACTTCACCTCATTTTCCTTAGTGTCCTTCTTCCTTTGTGTGCTTCACTATGTACAATCTCTCACACAGAAAACCATGCTAGTAACACTGCAACACAATTAAATTTGTAATCTGCTATGTCTGATTACCAGAGCTTAACAATCAATCTGAGGGTTTTAGTTTTGGGTTTTTTGGAGAAAGACTGCACAAGGTCAGATACAGAAGGAATGAAAGTGTAGAGAAAAAAAAAAAAAAAAAAGCTGTTGTGAAGCAGTTCTTGGGAATGCTTTTGTTGAAAATAAATATAGACTCATACTAAAGTTAAGACCTAGGGACCTGAACTAATCTTCTGAAATGAATCTGAGATCCTGAAAGGACTTTCTGGTGATATTACACAATCATGCACACTTCTGAACCTTTGATGGCAGGAAAACCTCAGAGAATCTTTAAAAATACTTAATGTAAAAATTCTTATACATTGTCTGGTTAAGAAATTCTTTTTAATGAAAAATGTCAAGATTTAAAACACACAAAACCAAACTCTCTGCACATTAGATTTCATAGATTTCAACTTGATCCTTCAGAAATTGCAAGAACTGGAGCAAGCCTATCCAAGTCAGCAGTGGTCAGTGCACTCATTTGGAAGAGGCCCCATTTCAAATTGCTCATTTGGACCAAAGTGTGTTTCATGGGCAGAGGAGCCTCAACATCCTGCCTATCTTTAGGTGTACATATCTGACTTACACCATAAACCTTATCCTAGAGCTGAGAAGCCTTTGTAAGGTACATTAAAAGCTATAATTAAAAGCTGTATTAAAAGCTATATATTAAAGCTGGACATGAGCCTACAATGTACACTCACAGCCCACAAGTCCAACCATATCCTGGGCTGCATTAAGAGAAGTGAGGCCAGCAGGTCAAGGGACGTGAATCTGCCCCTCTATTCTGCTCTCATGAGACCCCACCTGGAGAGCTGTGTCCTGCTCTGGAGCCCTCCGCACAGAGAAGACTTGGACCTGTTGGAGCAGGACCAGAGGATGGCCACAAAAATAATCAGAGGGATGGAACACCTATCCTATGAGGACAGGCCGAGAGAGTTGAGGTTGTTCAGACTGGAGAAGAGAAGGCTCCAGGGAGACCTTATTACAGCCTTTCAGTACTGAAAGGGGGGTTATAAGAAAGATGGGGGTAAACATTTTAATAGGGCCTATTGTGATAGGACAAGGGGTAATGGTTTTAAACTAAAAGAGTAGATTTATACTAGATATATAAGGAAGACATTTTTTGAAATGAGGGTGGTGAAACACTGGAACAGGTTTCCCAGAGAGGTGGTAGATGTCTCACCCCTGGAAACATTCAAGGTCATGTTGGACAGGGTGGTTGGACTAGGTGATGTTTAAAGATCCCTTCCAACCCATACTATTCTATGATTCTATGAGATGTCAGTGAATGAAATCTATTTTTATAACAAAAACTTTGGTTATAAAGAATTGTCATCTTCTGACATAAATTCTCACAGCTCTAATTAATTTAACTTTCAGAAGAGCTGAGTGCAGTTCCCATTTACATTATCAATTGGTATTCTCTCTTACAGCTTTCATTGTTCCAGCCTACCACATCCAACCAGCTATCATCACAACGCAGTGAGTGTGCAGCCAGCCTGGCTTCTGCAGAGCAGCAGTGAGTAACATAATTACTATTCTGAATGACAAAATAACTACCTTCCTATCTCTATATTTAATGACACAGTGTTAGCTGTGGGCCCTTGTCACCCCTAAAGAGAGACAAATATAAGAAGTGCCTGTATTTAATAGATAAAATTATTTGAGACTTTCCAAAGCTTCATTAGTGCTGACATACTGTCTATGTGACATAATAGCGTAGAGGTGCTTAATCTGCTTTTAAGTGAGACACCTTAAGTACTACAAGAAGTATGGCTCAATATTTGGATAGCATACATAGCTAAGTTGACTTCAATGCTTGTAATACTCAAGCTGACAGCTCATTTAGGGGATGCCATGTAGTTCAGCACAACAGGTAGGCATACCCTTACTGCAAACAGAAAATGAACATTCAACAAAAATCAACAACGGATGAAAGATGTTGTACCCACAGTTCTTTTTAGCAGGCCCTGCAGAAACAACTGGAAAATTCCTTAGGGAAACTGTTTTACAAACTCCAATATGATTTCCAAAAGTTAAAAAGTGCCCAAGATGGCAGATGTCATGTCTGTAGTATAAATCTGGTGAATGAACCAGTGGTAGTGCTGCTCTACCTGCTACAGACTTTGCAAATGCAGGCCTGGGCCCAAGGGCATGTGATGCATGCAATATGCCATCCTGAGCCCACAGAGAACTAGTGTCCCAGGGGTAGCCAGCTCCTTCCCCACATGACTTCTGTCACCCCAGCATAGGGGAAAACCCAAGAGATGGCGAAGATGCTGCTGCCTCTGTCACTACTCAGCTGCCTCCTTGCAGCACAGGTGCAGGAGGCAGCCTCTTGGTGCACAGCTGTGTGTACAGCTTGGCCTTTGCCTTACCTGTCCAGATCTTGCACCATGGTGCTTACTTGTTTTGCCTTTTAGAACTTAACTTTTCAAGCTCCCAGCAAATTGAAGATCTGAGTCTCAGGGAATGTGCTCAGACTTCCTTTTCCGTGGATGATACTGTGCGGGCTAGTTGGTCTTAGTGAAATACTGGAATACTCAGCTGATCTGGAAATGCAGCATCTGACAAAAGTTTCATATTCTTCATTCATATACGCTTTGCCAGCAGTTTCTGAATGGCACTCATATCCATCAACAGCAGCTGAACAAGAACAGGGGGAGACAACCTCCAGTTGCTTCAGAGGGACCTGAATTTTGGGGGGGTGCAGTGCGATTGTGGACAGGATGACTGGGGAGGAGAAACCAACAAAAAATAAAACATATACATTCTTTTTATTCATTGATATCAGTAGCACACTCATGTAGCTTTTAAACATTAGGTCTCAAACATTAATGTTTTCTTAGTGCTTTGTTCAGAAGGCTATGATGACAATTGATAAAACAGGATGCTTTAATCAACAGTGAATTTCCCTTCTTGTCATATCAGATTATTTTTACTACTAAAAAAAAATTTTATCACCATATCAATTCAATTTGGAGTAGAAATGGAGACTTCTAATTTAGTTTTTCATTTGTAGCACTACAATTCTTTTGTATTCCATAGCTTTTCCCTATTCAATTTCTCCTATTTTCTAGTACCCTTAGCTTCTAAATCTAAAGCTAAACTGAGTGAACTTCAAACATTCATTTCTTCTCAAATTTTTCCCCATTGGGTCACAGCCCGTTAGGATCTAAGTCCAGCAAAAGAACTGCTCAGAGAAATGAAAAGCATATTATAATCTGTGTGAAGAAAAAAAGCAGCTTTCCATTCCACATCTTCCTGTCATAACCAGGTCACCAGGTGACATTTAGTGTAGTTCTGACCACTGGCCTGAGGCAAAGTTACTAGTATTAGTCCACTTCTCACAGCCAGCACAGGAGGGATCTCTTATTTAGCATGCTTTAAACAAACAAACTAACAAACAAATGAATAAATAAAGACAGGCAGGCTTTGGGGTTTGGTGCACCTTAAAACAATCAAAACACAGACCTGCAGGGAGCAGCTTGGCTGTAATTCTTGGCTGTGAGCTAGGCAAGGAGGTAGTTCTTTCCAGGAACCTCACCAGCATGTGAAGTCCCATCAGCCAGGAGCAAGGGAACAGTAACAAGATACCCAGGAAACCAGGCTTCAGGGAAACGGAGCAGCCCAAAGTGCTACCTGCACCTTAGTGCCAAGAATATGCTGTCAAGATACTGATCATCACCATCCTGGTGGAAGTCTTTCCTTTCATTCATCTGCAGGATATTTTAGAGAAGTTTCTGGGAGAAATGCCAAAATGCTAATGTTTGTACATTTACTCACTGCCCTTCAGTGCAAGAGCTGCAAAGCACAACATTTTCCAAGACATGCATGCCTCTTTGCTAAACTGTAAAACTGACTGACTCTTCTTTAGTCATCAGTTCGAGCTTAAAAATGCAATGCGTTCTGGTTCATGTTAGTCTTCCTCCATTCATGGTCCAAACTTTGGATTGCACTTGCAAGGAGATGAGGACATGAAGTGGCATTAGCTGTTTGCCTGCAGCTGAGTAATCTGAACCAGAAATCCACTCTCTTATGCTCATCTGCCCCATAGGTCACTTTCTTCAGCTTTACTGTATAGTTTTGCCTTACTGGAGATACTTTTTTCCAAGATATTCCATGTGCTCTCCTGACTTTATCCCTACTTTCATCACCTTCTTAACTGGCTTCAGTTCAGATCATGGCTTTGTGTACACCTTCCCAGGCACTGCTCTGGCACTGCAGGGCCATGCCACCACACACTGAGATAACCACTGCTAGCTCCAGGGGTAGTGCTGGGCAGAAAATGGAGGAGGCTGGGAAAATTTGGATGCTGGCTAATTACTTATGGTCTCACAGGTAGCTTCCTGTTCAAGACTTAAAGGAAAGAAGTAGAAAGGGCAGCAAACGTGAGCCAAGGTATTCCCTGAACAAGGCCATGTGCCAGTTTCTAGTTTGCAGTAGGGAGGAGGCTAAAGAGGTGAGAAGTGCCCTTGGCAGAGTCCCAAAGCTCAGGGACCCCACAAGATAAGCTGGAAGGGAACTTGGGAGCTGGGGCCAGACCCAGAGAGCCCGTTGAACCTACTGCTGAACATTTCTCTGGTACTGTAGTTGGATGCTCAGAGGACAGATTTGTTAGTGAACAATAATGTATGCCTCCTTTTGCATTTTGAGAAGTTTCTTGTCCTTTACTATCTCTGCTAATCCAATCTATCTCATTTGGTCCTTACAATATCACCTCTGAATATGTCTATATGCTGCGTCTATTTCATTCTCATTTATCACTAAAAATCCACCTCCTCAGTATTCAGTTCAGCCAACATGAATCACACCGTATCCTCTGGCAGATATTATTGGGTCTGCTGTAGCAAAAATGTGTTTGGAAGAATACAGAAGACTCAATTTATAAAGCATTTCTGTGGTATATTTGTGTTGATACAAGATGACTGAGACTCAGTATAAGAAATCACAGCAGTCAACCTGAAAACACCTCTGCCTTCCCTCTACATTTGAAGTACGGATTTTTAGCTATACTGATATATTTTGACATCAGAGTCCCAGAAAAATATAATTTTAAAAAAAGAAAAAGAATGGAATAAATTCTTTAAGATGCCTAATATGAATGACATTAAGTTTCAGAACAGCGGCACAAAAATTTGAACAAGTGCATTGCTAAGGAGATAGCTTGTGAAATTTCTTGCCATCAAAGTAGGCAAAGCACTGTTTTAACAGCATAATGAAAAGGTATCTCTGTGGCAGCTTAGATGTAGCCCTAAGAGATGGCTGTTGTTATATGCAGCTGCTTTGCAAACACCATGCTAAGTCAGCCAGGAAATGTCCAGGACCTTAAAAAATGACATAGCAAGTACAGGGAATTAGATGGATACAGGGCACCTGGACTGGGTTTTCTACATTTCCAACTGGGATCTTGGAGCAAGAATGGAAACCTTCCACAGAATGATAACAATGCTGGTTAAATTTTAGGTGTTTCATCTCAGGCACAACTGAGAAGAAACTTCAGCTCCGTTTTTTCATTTATGTAACAAAATTTCCAGGTTGTATATATTAATCTAGTTATTAACATTTTTTTCTGTTAACAAAGGAGCTGGAGACACACTGAACACCATGACAATATGATGTGTATAGTTTTAAATCTGGTGTATTCTAAGTGCTTCTTTTTCATAAACATTGAGGTTTTTACTAGCTGCCTACATCTATAAATACAAGATAGAAAGAGCCTGTTTCAAAGTGACAACATTTAAAAGACTGCTAAAGCACAGGAAGGATCCAGTCCTGGAATCAGACATTCAGCATCTGAATGAGGCTCTTCACCTCCTTCATAGGCTGTCTCATACAGAATCAGTATACTGTAAATTTCTAAGAGATGGTCTTAGCACATGAATCCTCATAAAAATGTCTTATTGGGACAGACAAATCAACATATAGAAAAACCTGAATAATATATTCATGATGAAGTAAATGCTGCTTTTTAAAAAAAATGCTTTCTAAATACTCAGCTTTAGTGACAATGTGCATTGATGTTTTGAAGAATAGATTATTTTTAAGCAAGGTCATATATATTAATAGTTACAATAGCTTTTGGGGTTACCTTCATAATACGTGAGTTCAGAATTTTTATCACATAGAGACAAGAATCTCTGGCTTCTATGTATTACACAGATGTGGGTATGAAAAAACTGGCTGAAACTTCTGAAATTCTTTTGGACTTCCAGTGCTGTAAATTAGAGAAGAATTCAGGAAAGAAAGAAATGAAAGCCTTAAGCCTCTAAACTTTTGCACGGTGCATGATTTGGCCATTGATCAAAGCAACAGAGGTAAAACGAGAGGAGAAGCTGTGAGAATGCCAGTGGGTACGTTAGAGACTATGTTTTCTGTTGTGCTCTGACTACTTTTATGCACTCTCTCTGAACATGCTTACCAGTATAACCTCCTGTCTGCAATATTACTTAGGGATTTGACTGACAAGGTCTGGATGGAGCTCATACAAGGAAAACAAGCTTCAAACCTATAAATGTTCATACCAGAAACTTGACATGTATCCAAAACAAAATAGAAGCTTGAATGGCTTGTAGATTAGACACAAATCAGAATTTTGTCTATCTGATAGAGGCCCAGAATATATACATTCATATCAACTACTGCATGACTATTTTTGAAAGTGAATGCTTGAGAAAATTGCAGCCTACTACCTATTTGTATAGAAGGAGATTAAATTCCACAATAAATGACTCATTGTGTACTATTCACCTAGATTTAAACAGTGGCTTAGAACCGCTTATAAAAGGAAATTCACATGAAAATACTTACATAATCTATTGAAACCTCATAAAAGAAAAGAAAGTTGCCTCTATATTAATATTGTATATTCATTAAATGGAAGGACAGGACTGACAGCCCAAGAGAGAGAGATGTGCAATGAATAATTCTTTCAGAATTAAATGTGCAAATTAGAGCAATTAAACTATAAGCCACTCAGATACATTTCAAGACTAAATGTTAACATCCTGTAGGAATAATAGACTGGCTTGCTGAGAGCACAAGTTTTACTTCAGAGTTTCTCAATTTTTTTACATCACATAGGATACAGCCTAAAGCTGATCTGTGTATAACAACCTCTCCCATGTCACACCAAGCTGTGTGGTGCAGTCAGCACACTGGAGCGAAGGGATGTGCCATCCAGAGGGACCTGGACAGGCTGGAGAGGTGGGACCGTGTGAACCTCATGAAGTTCAAGGCCAAGTGCAAGGTCCTGCACATGGGTCAGGGCAATCCCAAGCACAAATACAGGCTGGGTGATGAGTGGATTGAGAGCAGCCCTGCAGAGAAGGACTTGGGAGTATCAGCGGATGAAAAACTGACTATGAGCCAGCAATGTGCACTCACAGCCCAGCAAGCCAGCTGTACCCTGGGCTGCATCGAGACAAGCATGGCCAGCAGGTTGAAGGAGGGGATTCTGCCTGTCTACTCCGCTCTCATGAGACCCTACCGGGAGTGCTGTGTCCACCTCTGGGGCCCCCAACATAAGAAGGACATGGACCTGCTCAAGCGAGTCCAGAGGAGCCCATGAAGGGGCTGGAGCACCTCCCCTGTGAGGACAGGCTGAGAGAGCTGAGGTTGGCTCCAGGGAGACCTTCCAGTACTTAAAGGGGGCTACAGGAAAGATGGGGAGGGACTCTTTATCAGGGAGTGTAGTGATAAGATGAGGGATAATGGTTTTAAACTGAAAGCGATTTAGATTAGATGTAAGGAAGTAATTCTTTCTTGTGAGAGTGGTGAGGCACTGAAACAGGTTTCCCCCTCCCTGGCAGTGTTCAAGGCCAGGTTGGACGGGGCTTTGAGCAACCTGGTCTAGTGGAAGGTGTCCCTGCCCATGGCAGGGGAGTTGGAATTAGGTGATCTTTAAGGTCCCTTCCAACCCAAACTATTCTATGATTCTATGATTTTATGATTTTACAATTCTATGATTATATGACTAAGTAGGGGCCTTTTCTTTATTCACTCCTGTTAAATCTAAAGTAGTTCTATATAAGATTAGATAATTTTAAGACAGGACTAAGACATTTCTTCAAGCTAGATATAAAAAGATGTCATTTTCTTTTGTTCTTCCTTTCTTCCTCATCCATCGTTGTAGCCTATTGGATTACTCCCTGTTGCCCTAGATGTTTCCCAAAGTAATTCAATCAGCCTTTGCATTGCTTACTTGCTTTCCAGTCTGCCTTCAACTCTTACAGTCTCCAGATTGTGGAGGCATCTCTTTTCCCTTACTGTCCATATAGCTGAAGTCATAAAGTGCAGTAGCAGTTTGAAGGGCTCAGTTTCAGAACTCATGCAGTGCTCATATTGCTCACAGCATTGAAGAGCTTGATCTACCGTGGAAGAAGTTAAGATTAAGAAAATATGTGTTTCACCTAACTCATTTTCAGAAGCAAATCGCAACAGCTTAAAAATTATGGGATGCATATTAAAATAGCAAAAAGGGGAAACGAAACTTATGGTGATGTTCACTCTGATATTTCTGTTTAACGAAGCCACAGTTGCTACTTAGCATCACTGGCTGAAACTTACACTGAAACACAAGTTATTTAGATAAAAGTCATAATGACCTTAGTCACCTAGAAATTAATTGAAAGGTTTAGTGTTACTAGTAGTTATTAATTAGCATGAGTGGAATAATGAACTTTCTGATTTCCTGATTTTTCTGATTTTTTACTTTCTGCTTTATATCTTTGATGAGGGCAAATAGAGCATAGCAATATGGGAAAATTATTATTAATATCTTTACACTTTCATAGATTACTCCATTACTCTTGGCTTGAAAAGAATGTACTTTGCTCTGTTCTGGCCTGGGAAAATAAGACTGCCAATTATTTTCTATTTCATTCTAGCAACTGTTTACCTGGCCAATACAGCAATATGTAGCAAAATAAAAGCCACACACAACCAAACAACTTCTACTTTTACAAATAGAAAATTGCCAGGTAAATTTTATGTTGAAGAGCTAAGGTAAGATGTGATTTCAATGGAATCATAATTTTAAAAAGGGTTTTCCTAAAAATCAGAAGTTTTCCTGCCTACTTTTGTTCTGCATACTTGACTGCCAAGATAAATAGCAAAAGTAGGCATAAAGGTCAGTCAATAAGCTGCGAAAGTATCAGTGATCTTTCGTTCTACACTTTTCTATTGTTTGATGAATTACAGGTGCTAAAACAAAGAACAGGAGCCATTATAAATACTATGGTGCATTCCAGGACATAATTTTCATAAACTTTTTCAGTCAGATTAATAGAAAGACTAAGCAAACAGCCTATATGTCCTACTGGAATACTGTGACTTAAGTGTCCTTTGGATTAAAATAACACAAAGAGGTGGTTTTGATTAAAACACGTGAAATGGACTTTTTTTTTTTTCCAGGCCACATTTATTGAGTCTGGAGATCCATCCATTCTCCACTGAGTTCAATAGAATAACTCCCGTCTGCATCAGTGGGTTTTGACATGATATTCCTTACAGACCTCATTTTATATTGTGAGCTTATATTTTTCAATATTCACATTTTCTCTGCCTTTTTTTCCCATCCAGCCTTCTGCTTTTGAAATTGTATGTGCCATCACTTCTCTGGCTGTACTAGAAAGCCCTCTCTTGATACATCTTAGTATCATGTTTGCTTTTTTCATACCACATCACATTTCTGACTGTTTATCTTGTGATAAACTCATGTATCTTGATCTTTTTCTGTTTGCCATTTCCACCTAATGAGCTTCTCCCCACTAACAGCGAGATTTTTACTCTTAAATTCACGACATTACATGCAGCATTGTTACATTTCATTTCATTTCTATTATTTTTGTCCTCTGGGTCATCTAGTTCTTGCAGCAGGATACTCTGACATTCATCTATATTCCCAGTATCTTCCACCTTGTGTCATCAGTTTTATTCCTTCATTTCTAATGGGGCCATGGTCATTAATGAAAACAGTAAATGTGCTGGGTTACTATAGGATTCTGTATCACAAAGGTGCTCTAGATGAACTTGATTTTTCTCCTGCTATACAATCAGCCTTAATTCCTTGAGAAATGCTGACAGCTACTTCCTTCAGTCCTCCAGCTGCATTTTCTTTTTGTGAGTGGAACTGGCCAGAGGGTCGCATAGTCTTGGTCAGTGTGCTTTGCCAGAACTAGGTATCACAGAGACAAAACAGAGTCTGATTTGGCTCTCACAAGTTTTGCATTTTTAATTCAAGTTAAAAGTGTTTGTTCGTAGCATACTTGTTTATTTCCCATCCCTTACTTTTGATGCTAAATGATACAAGCCTTTTTTCTTTCTGATGATCACAAGCACTGGCTTCATAAAAAGATTGACCTTTACTTCATTACTGACGATAAGCAAGCTCTGAATGTATATTTGCTTAGCTCATAGATACCCACAGGGACTTCATACAAAAATAGACTGTGGCTCTGGAAATTGCACAGGAAGAAATGAAAAGTCTAACTCAAGGTCTTTTGATTTCACTTGCTAATCTCCATGGGAAGGAACCCCTCTCATCTCTTCTGGATAGAGAATCAAAGACAGTTCTTCACTTTGTATGTGAGAAGGTCATAAAAGCTGATTAACCCAGCCTGAAAGCTCTAAAATATTCAGGAAAAGACAATAAAACTGGGTAGGAGACTCAACAAAGCACTTCAAAATGGAAAATATAATTATATTTTGAAACATGTCAATTTTGGCCAAATTAATTTCTGGTTGGAAAAGAAAAAATACTCTTGAAATGTTCTGGGTTTTACCATTCCAAAATGGAATACTTTAATCTTTCCACTTTGAAACAGCTTTTAATTTTTTTAAAAAACCCTGTATATTGTAAAATATTGACTGCTTATTTTGACTGGTTTTACTGCTTATTTCAGTTTAGGAAGAACTGATTTATGATGGAGTCAGATTTCACTGATAGAACTTGTTTATCTATAGATGCATACCAAATCTCTTTCCTGTGTACAAGAGGAAATGATAAAGAAGAGTCTTTTTTTTCTGATCCCACCAGCAAATGCCTTTTGGTCACCATTCCACCCAAAAGCCATTTCCTGAAGTGTTTCTGAGGTCTAAACATCAAGGCTGGCTCAGGCAGTCACCTGAGACTGGGGCTGGAGGTCGTTCTGGCTGCTACTGAGCTTTGGAGCCTGTGGTCTTCCACCAGCTTGTCATCTTCTACCCAAGGAACCAATTCTTTAGATCTCCTACTATAAATGTATCCATAAGCACTCCTAACCTGCTTCCACAAGATGTGTTGTTGGATAGTGGCAGCAAAGACAGAAAGGCCTGAATTTATCACAAAACTGAAGAGGGTGTAACATGCACCTTTCCCTCTTGTAGTCCAGGCCCTGATACTAAACAGCAATTGATAAAAGCATATATACAACTTCACCTGCTCTTTAGTATGAAGCTTCAGAGCTCTCAGTGGAAAGCACAAAGGCACAGCCTGATGCCACTGTGAACAGTGGAAATTGTGTACAGTCACACTTGGAGGAATTATATTTAAAAAATTGACATGCTGCAACCTTCTGTGAAGGCAGTAGAAAATAGGCTCTTAGCAAAAAGGACAGGCTGGAGATGATAAAGTCAGTCAAAAGTAAAAGTGGTTTAAATGAAATTGAAGTTTAGGAGCATCAGAGTACCAGCATTCATAAAAAGCAAATGCTTCTTTCTGAGACTGGTGCTGCCATAAGGAGACACTTAATGAGAATTCACTGTCACACTGAATTGTCACACTGTGCTGGTCTGGTTTACTGCCATGCTAAGAACATGCATCCTTTTGCTTACTCTGAATTTAAACAATTATTTTATCTTACTTTTGTTTAAATGGTCCAAATTATTTAACAGAGAGATTAAGATCTGGGACACAAACTGTTTTATGTTATCAGAAAGGGAAATCAGGGACTCACAGTAATATATGTTTGGGTTGGTTTGGGGGTTTTTTAATTTTCCTTGAGATCAAAACCTATATCTAAAAATATGCTTTTGTTGAAACAAAGTTTTGGAGTGAGACGTGAACTTTTTGTTGGATTTCTATAGCCTACAGTATGTGAGAACTAAGATTAGACCGTCAAAAAGGTCTCTTGAGCTGAAGGAAATCTTGGCTGTCAGAATTGCTCTACAGTGCCACCTAATGACACAGAGGGGTTCATATGAGATCCATTCTCAAGACTCACAGTAGCATGACGGTCTGCAATACACAACAATCAATACTTTATGGATTCTACAGATAACTTTAAGATGTGTTTCTCCTTTAAAACGTGTGAAACCATGTTCTTTTTATTCAAATGGAATTCAGAAATACCAGCAAAACATATGAGAAAAATGAAACCTTAGTTATCAACTATGTGCATGATAAATAGGCTATTAGTACTTTACCTTCCTGTTGCATACCTGCAAAACTACATAAGTTCTTTGGCAGCAAGGAAAACAGAAAATCCTCTTTAAGACATAGGTTGTATTTTAACATATGGAAAGGAAGGTTCATAATAAAATACTAGTAAGAGCACCCTGTCAGCAGGGAAAATAAGTAGATATTTTGTAACATTTCTCTGGGCTGCTGAAATTAGTTGTACTCATAGACCAATGCTTTCCATTAAAAATCTGTCAGCCCTGAGGATTTTCCCTGTTAACATTGCTAGGAAATGTGACACAGTGCCTAAAAGACTACTTTCAGGCCATAGCAGTTAACCAGGACAATTTTCAGATGTTTGTGTTTGGTGTGGTACATCATGAGCTATCAGTACTACCATCACCTAAGGAAACTGCACGACTTGAAAATGTTTCAGAGTTCATTTGGTTGTCTTGTTTCCTCTGAGTTCTATAGATTTCTTGACCACAAAAGAATATTTCGGTCACCAAACTAGTCCTTCTGCATAGTGTATGGTGTGCTGGAATCTCTGCTGAACTGTAGTTGCATCCTTTAGAAAAATGTCTAGGAGGAAATTCAAACTTTCTGGGGTGTTCAGATGTTTGAAACTGTTTCTGCTCACAAAGACCACATTTAAGAAGCAGCTGCTGTGACTTCTCTTGCATGGTGGCTCCTGTCACTACACTATACTATTGTATTTTTTACTTTCGGATTTATGTGTGCTTCTTGATGTGGCCTCCTTGCATGGTCAGGACTGTGGACCAGTGCTCGTGCTGGACTGAGAGGGGCAGATTCTTCAGTATGCGACAACCACGTTGGAGATCCCTGAACTAGTTTCCAGAAAACAGGTATATGTGAGTGATGCAGCAGGGTATCCATCAGAGCCATCTGCCCTGAGGTCAGACTTGCCAGTGTAGGTCTGTACTGGGGTCACTTCCAGAGCAGCTTGTTCAGCAGTAGATGGTCTAGTTCCAGCATGACCTGGGACAACCCTGTGTTTCAGTCCATGCACATAGTGATGTACTTCCAATAACATTTTGTTGGTGTAATTACATGCCACCTTGAAAACCTTTGAGAGAAAAATATTCTCTGCCAGCTAGTCATCTGATTAAATGGAATTGTTAAACAATCAAGTTACAAGCACTTAGAGGATAATAAGGTAGTAAATCAAGAGCTTAAATGTATTTGTCAAAAACAAACACTGTCAAACTATTTTCTTTCTTTATAGGGTAAATAGCTCAGCAGGAAAGGTAGCAGTAACAGACATTGTACATTTGGACCTAAGAAGAGGTGCCGAAGATGTAGTGAAGGAGTCTGAATTCAACAGTCATAAAACAGATGCATAGAGAGCAGTTTGTAGCAGACTTTGATGTTAAATTGGAAGACTGTCTCATGTGACACTCCACAACGGTCCAAACTGGAGTCACAACTGGTTGATATTTTCATCAGCAATTTGGGTAACGGAATGCAGACTATGATTTATAGAGGTTTTAGCTGACACTAAGCCCTGAGAAGGGCTTGGACAACAGGCTCAAAATTCACATGACAAGACATGGATCAAAAGCAGCTCGATGAAATTCAATAAAGGTATATGTGAAGTACTGCACTGAGAAACAAAATGCTAATAAAAATCAGCAAGTTAGAAACAGATGCATGGATTTGTATGCTGGTCCTCTGAAATGAGGAAAAATCTGCCCAAGTAACCTGCTCATCTGGCTATACAGACTGGGTAAGTGCTGGCCAGTGTTAAAAGAGGCTGATGCTTCAATTATTGGATGCACATGTGTGTACAGCATTTGGTAAACCTCCAGATGAAGACAACAACAATAATACACTCATTCTCTGTGAAGAATGAAGTCGTATCCTGTGTTTAGATATCCTTCCAGTATTTTGTTACTTCAGTTTTGACAGAATCTGTGTGAGAATCCAAGTCAAACATCTCATATGGTGCTAACTTCTTTTTGCTATAGCTGTTGCAATAGAAATTCTTATTTACTTTATCAGCCTAATAATTGCTGCATAGAAAAAAAAAAAAAAAAGGAAAGAAAAAGAATAAAAATAAAATTATTCACAGTACTCTTTCCAGGTTTGTTTTTGTTTTTTGTTTTTTTTTTCTGTTGCTGTTTCTTCAGTTCAAGGTCTCATGGAAAGTGATTATATAAATGCCAAAATTTGTTACTCAACAGATTTGATCATTACTAAGTTCAAAGTTACTTCCTTCTTAGTGACTTTCTATGATGGTGAATGAGCAGAACTTGTTACTTCTTATATATCAACTTATATATGTTTCTCAAGTGCCAAGCATTTCCATAGGCACTACCTACTGAGAGCATTAGGATTACACAAACTCAACCATGTATAAGTAGAATCAAAGGTTTCAGAGCCTGAATTAGTTTCACCTTCTTTAGGGGCTCACCATCTGGGTGCTTCTGGCTCAATTAGAAAAGAGATGAGGACCTGATTCTTCTGACCTAATTTGGATGTGTATTCTAGGATGAGAAGCACTGTACATTCAACTCCAATGAGACCAGTTTGGTCTGTGTTGACTTTAAAGGGATTCCAAGGTGTCTAGTTCAGATGTAGATACCTGAGGCTAGCTGGAGATGAATCCTACCAGGCAGACCTGGGTTATCTGTAAATGAATCAGAACTCAACTGCAATTTTCAGGATAAACTAATACAATATTTATTCATAAATGGAGTAAGTTTTTAATGAAAATAATTTAGAATCATTAAATATGGTTCCTACGCATACACTTACAAGCCAACACAAACACATCACTGTGAAAACACTATGAAGAAGGGCACTGCATCATTTTGGTAGGCAATATCTAAACTGACATTTTCATACATGCTGTGCTGGCTAGAATTGCTAGGAAACACTAGTCTTTGTTTCAGTAACATGCAATATATAATTAAAGTGCAATTTCAAAATTTTAACACTTGCTACAGTTCTGTCACAAAGCTATTTGAAATAGTAATGCTCTGAGGGAATGATTAAGTTTAGCATAACAAATCATTATAGGTGAAAGATCTGTTTGTTGTCAAGCATTCCCATTTCAACAGTGAGTGCTCTCTCCTAGGTCTCCATTAAGATAATGAATGGTGACTATACTGGAAATGGTTCCTGATAGTTTCAGATATTTACTTAAATGTACTGATGACCTGTTAGAATGAAATTGAATGAAAGGAATAAGTAGCTGGGACTAGAAAGATAAAGATACAGAAGTCAGCATGGTGGAAAGGACAACATTTCTGCACTTGGTTAATTGTTGTGTTGTCCATATAAATAGCACTCTCCTAAAATCTGTACCAAATGTGAGAAGTTGCCTCCCCACTGTAATTGATGACCTGTTGATGCATCGATGAGAAGTTATCAGTCTTTCTGATATTTATTCTAGACAAAATATCTTAAGTCATCACCTTGATTTATAAACACTGAAACTCTTTAAAAAGCCCTTAGTATTAGTAAACCATAAGGCTTAGAGGACAGGATAGCTCCCAAAGCTTCAATGTTCACTGGATGGAAAGTGATAGGAAGGAAATATTTCATTTGATTTCACAGAAACTTTTATAAGTACAGAAGTTTTTTATGACCTCTGGGATTCAGTGATCTTGTAAAGGAAACCCACCATATTTTGCATTAACGACTTCCCATTTCATATGGTAAATTGTTACCTATTATGTTGATTTACATTTTGATATAGCCAAATTCCTTTGGTGCTATAAGCTAAATAATAGTTTTGTTGGTTAACTAAAAGCTAGTGTAAGTGTTTTCCATTGTTTCATCTCACCTTCCCCTCCTTCTGTGCTTGCTTTTGAATAGAGATTTCTTATAAAACCTTTTTATCCCCTCATTCCTCATTTTTCTTTGAACAGCAGACAGTCATCATGAAGACCGACACTGTTCCATGCAATTGTCAGTTGTTATTAATTTGTAGATGATTTGTAAGACAAATGAAAAGGCCAGATAAACTTCATTTTCTTTGGCATATTGTGTTTTTTTCACTGGCATATAAATGCTGCTAAACTGTTTAAAATTGTTCATGCTTTTTCATTCATCTGTAATTACCATTTTAAAAATTAGATGCTATATCAATAAAATGCAATAAAAGGTTATTGCAACCTTTTTTGGTGCATTAGAGGACCTAAACTCAAGAAATCTAGTGGGGCTGTGTCATTTTGTACAAAGGCAAAGGCAATTTCTTTTAGGATCTTTCCTGGAAAAAGATCATTCTGAAAGGAATAAAAGTCTTGTCCTTCATATAAACAAACTGTTATTTCAACCAAGCCATCAAACATCATTACTATAAAAACAATGCCATAGGATGGCATCTAATTAAACCAAACAATCCCACTAAATTGTGTTCATTTTGGAAATGGTATTGCTGCAGCACAACTTCCTAATGCAAGTTAAATTACTTTAATTAATGGATTTAATTTTTGAAACATTCAAAGTGAGTGCTGAATCCTTTGAGATTTATGCCAATTTACTTCATGAACTTTGGTTATTCAAAGGTCATTGAGCTCAAACTTTAGTTATTTGTAATTGTCTTTTCCATGTTCTGGAAGCTATGGAAATGTTCACCATCATTACAGTGGGCTTAAAAGAGAAAAATAGAAGGATAAGATGAAGCTACCTCTGTCCTGGAAATGTGACTGATTTCTCAGTAGACGGAAGCTGTATTCTTGCCTGTAACCATTTGATGTGGAAACAGATATTCTCCAAATCCCATCTAGGGTCTGATCATTACCAGCTCCATGAATTAAATGTACTGAAACAAATAGAAAATTTTAAATGGGAAAGCAAGAGGTCTAAAACAATAGCAATAAGATCACCACTGTTACATACTTATTAATCAGGCTCCATGAAGCAAAAATAATTAAGATTATCTTTCTTAGAGTCCTACCATTTGTGGTTTATTTGTGTAAAGACAGGAAGCAATATCAAGGCTCAAACGTTTTCGCAATATTTTCACCTCCACCCAGAAAATATGAACAGTTCATTACATGTTCAGAAATATAGGAAATGGATAAGCTAAAAAAATAAATTGTGTACATCTTCACATATATATGAAATGGCTCTGGACCTTGCACTCTTTGCAAAGTTCAAAAAGAATGAAAAAACAACAGTAGAATTTCTCCAACTACAAAGTGGACAAGGAGTGTAGACACCATTAAATAGTTTTGTCTGCAGTTTGAGACTGAGAGGAAGCCACCAGAAAGGTTATTTCTGTGGCTTTTCTGACACAGACAGAAACAGAAGATCTCTCAAGAAGTGTATTTCCTGGAGATTTTCCCTCAGCATAGAGGAAAGAATGCAGTCTGATAAATCAATTCTTTCTGGCCTGTGAGTTGTCAGGCTTTTTTAGTCCAACTTCCTAAGTCTGTTCTATATCATACTTCATTTCTAATTTCAGATTGGTGAACAGGTTGTTGATTTGCATGTTTAAAGTTTATTCTCCACATAGCCATGTGCTTAGGGTACACATATTAAATGGTACTTTATTACAGCAACACATGGTTATGTCTGTCCTTGCAGAACTTCATGAGCTCTATCATGAAAGCCACTTGCATTACATAGTTTAAATCACTGCAGATAATCCAGTTTCCTAGCTTTTCTATCACAGACCATGAGAAGTTGGCATCCATCTTGTGATGTATAGTGGCTATTACGCTTACAGAGATATCATGATTTTTCTGCACATTCAGACACTATTTGTCTTGTTCTTGCCCTCAGAACAGGAGGCTATGGCTATCAAAATGAACAAACCCCTGGAGTAACACATCTCACCAGAAACAACCTCATAAGCATCACACAGAAGAAACTGGCAAAAGCCCCACTGAAACACACTTGTTGACTGTCTAGAAAAACTATTATTTAAAGTAGATTTAAAAACAATAGGTTGTTTTCCCAGTTTTGGACTTTCCTGTTGGCTGACTGAGCTCAGACAGTTTTAAGGAGATAGCAATCATTGGTCCTGAATAATGCTCCAAAAAGCACAAGTGGTTGTAATACTGCAGCAAGTGGCTATGTCAGAAATCTAGTAACTTCTGTACAACAAATAATAACTGAAGGCCTCTGGCGTTTATTTTACCTAGTGAAAGAACTGTCCAACACCCCAACCTTTCTATTTGTTGGGTTGCCAAGAGCATCATCAGGAACTTAAATGTATGTGCAACCATAGGCATTTCCAATGTAATGTGTGCAGCACATCTCAAAAACTTACTGACAGCAGATATTATTCTTATGCCACTGCAGCTTCAGAGTCTGCCTAAATACTTTAATGTCTGGCTAATGGGGGAAACCCTTATTCGCTGTGATATTTTACTATGAACTCGATGAGAAATCCTGGCTCACATGGCCATAACAAAAAAAAATCCTTGACTTAGTGGAAAATTCAAGTCTGGTCTTCACTAGAGCACTCTTTATCTGTGTTAAACCTTCCAGTGTGCAATGATTTCTGAATTTTGAGGTTTGATCTTCAAATTACTGTGATATTTATTCATCAAGCAAATTTCATCCAAAAACACTGAAAAGGGAAGAAAAGTAAACACAGAGAAGTAATAAGAAGAATCCTAGATAGTGAGGTCTACAGCCAAAACCCAGCCTAACTTTTCTACAGATTATATTTGTGCCTTGAATTAATCTGTTAGTAACAAATTGAAAAATAAGGACAGTGGGTAAATGTAGAGCATGAGGATTTAATAAACTGATCAGAAAGACCAGTCAAGTGATGGTGTAGTTACACGTTCATGTAGCTGTAATCCCAGGTGTTTCCATGGAATTTCTCCCATTCATAACTGCTCAGTCCCAAATTCCAGGCATGATAAAATTTTCTCAGAAACATATATTTAATGTCTCTGTTTGAGAACCAGATTTTTTTTCTTCCGTAACTCAGCAGAAGAATAAGGAAGACTTAACTACATTTCCATAAAATGCCTCAAACAAAAAGGAATAATAATTTGGTCCTTCCTTCTGTCTAGTCAGTATAAATTCCAGGAAAATATCTCGTACTAATGTCCAGGACATAAAAGATGGGGGATTAATAGAAACTTGAAAGCATAGTGGAGACTTGGATCCATCTTCATATCCTTTTTCTTTCCACAGTTGAGCAAAAATTTGATATTTCCACGAGATGAAAAATAATTCCTTCAGCATCACATTGTCTTTCATAGGGTCAGCCATTTCTGAGTTATGCAAGACTACAAAACATGCATTTATTATCTTTTTGCAATGTTTCCATATAACATGGGAAGGACTTAAACTTCATGAGTGCTTCAACATGTTTAAAGGCATTAAGTTTGGAAACGAGAAAATAAAAGCCATTTAAGATGTACATCCTGAGCCAAAAATCTGCTGAAGAGCTCTGACACGTGGACTACTTCCGGAGCAGCTCCCAACCCATTTTGCAGAAGAGTTCCAAAGACAAGCCCAAACAAGAACCAGTTTTAATAAGGACAATCACCAAATGTGATTCAGACAGATGGAGTTAGGACAAGCTGAAGTAGAATGGTCATGGTAACAATGAGCCACCATGAGCCAGCTGCCTGCCAGTGTCTGGAATTATCAAGGAACTGAAGTGAGATGTCCACTTTTACTGCCTTAGGCTCATGTTCTTATTGCTTATGGCAATATGAAAGCAAATACCTTTCTATGGTGATCACTATTTCTCTTCACTGACAGATAAAGACAACCCAGTGTGGCTAGTCTCCTAATTTAAATAATAATTATCCAGAGGTAGACAGGATGAATTAGGGCCAAAATCTCTTCCTACCCCACACCCCCACCCCCTCCCAGGCATTTTGTTAGGAGTTGAAGGGGAGATTTAAAGGCAAAGAAGTTAAGTGCACTCATAACATTTTGTGGAAGAGCCCTCCTGTACATAGAATACAAGACTGAAAAAAGCGCATTTTTTTTTGTGTGGTAAAACTTGAATACAAGACAACTAAGTTCAGAATCTTTGGCAAAATGAAGGTGGAAGTGGTTTGGGGAGATTATTTACAGTTTCTAAGAGATGACAGGCCAGATGGGACTAAATCTCCAAGAGAAGAATGGAAAACAGGAGACCACTGCAGGAAGTTAAAGAGGTAGCCATGTAATTCAAGCAATCAGTTTGATTTTTGCAGCAATGGTTTAAAAGTTTTCACATGAAAAAAAAGTTTTTTTATGCCAAAGTCAAAAAGAAGACTGTGGAACTGCAAAATTCACTGGGAAAGAAAGAAGTGCTGACCTTATGCTTTGAATAAGGAAAAAGATCTTTTGGATAGGCCTACCATTCTGAAAGATCTCTAAATGCTTTTTACACAGAAAAAGAAACAAGAAATTATCTGTAAGGAGCTTTCCACATGGATAGACAGCTAGACAGGTGGTAGACAACCTGACAGGTCTCAATTATAACATTTTATTCAGATAAGTCTTTATTATCTCTATTCCAGGATAAAGCAGCAGTGGTTTCCAAGCAAGGACCAAGTACAGCAATAAAGATTGCAACTTTTTAAGTCTACATAAACGCTGGAGCTAAGCTGAAGACAGCTTGCCCAAAAGCTGTACAAGCAGTTTCCTGTACTTGCGGAAGATGCTGGCGCCTCAATCATATTTTGAAGTTTTACTCAGACAGCATTTTGGTTTAGGGCTTATGGACTTTCCAACACTGCTGATGGCAAGAGTCAGGGGAAGGACTTGTAAAATAAATCCAGAGGGAGTATTTGCACAAGCCCTCTATGAGGTAAAGCAATTGATCTCTAGACAAGTTTATTTAAAAACATAGGCAGCTTTTACTGACAGGTATCATCCACATTCATTACAACAGCATTTCAAATGAATGAAGCTGAAGAAATGTCAGCTGCCATGGAAGAACTGTAAATAAGAGCAAGTTCAGGAGCCATATTAATGAGAAATAAAGGGATGCCGTTGAGTGTGTAAATACAGAAAGCAATACTGTCCTTCTAAACTTACTGGCAATATGACAAGTTGTGTACAAAATAGCAGGCACTATATTGAAAACACAAGTGATCATCACAACACTCCGCTTTTGAGGAATGTTGCAAAACCTACAGAGTAGATCAATGATACCAACAGGAAAAAATTCTATTTCTTTACCTATGTGTATCAACACCTGTGTTTGAATACACTGCTTTAGCATGTGTATAACTATTTATGGTGACTGTTTAACACCTCATTTTGGTGGTATTTGATTTTTCTGAAACTGAAGTAACAGCATGGTAAATGAGGCTGAACATACTGTTGTAAACGGATATCAGAGGACACAACTCTGTGCCACATCCTACTTGCCTGTTTATAGCTGATCAACAAAATAAATTAATATAATGCAGCTTGACCACCTTTTTATGTCTTAATGGCAAGCTGGATTATTAGTAAATTTATTCCATCCAGTCAAAATACATCAGTTAGCATTTACTGATTTTAAAACTGCAATATTTTAGTAAACACTATCTTGCTTAAATCTACTTTATAACACACAATTTGTGACTTTATCACTCTTGGTTATAAAAATGTAGATTTTTGAAACTGTTGCAGTTAGTGAGCAAGATCTTGGGAGGTATTAAGAGCATTAGAACAGTCAAGTTTTTCCCAAGTAGGAATGGAAAAAAGGCTGACAAGGGCTCCCGAGATTCTTTTCAAAATGTCAGAAAGGAAACTGACTGTAGTTGTTATATTCTTGAAAATAAAGAGGGTACTGAAAATAATGTTTGACAAACCTTCTATACAGAAATGTTTCCTATGCATAGAAGTCCATTTTAATGAGTCAATAATTAATGATTAGATAGTGAAGGCTTTAATAATGCAAAAATCCAAGAAGAATCATTGCATTTTTTATGCAAAATGAAAAAGCAGTGTGAATCATAGGAATGACCTTTGGAGGTCTATAATCCAACCTTCCACTTGAAGAGAGGCTGCTGAAAACTAGATCAAGTCAGCTGTGCCTTTCTGCACTTACTGTTAATAATAAGCTTTGTTCCGTCTCATTAAATTTTTTACAGTCACTTAGCAGAAAACATCATCATGGTAAAGATCAGATCAACTAAAGCTCTTCAAAACACAACAAACCTGAACTGCATGGGAATGTATTTGTCCATTTGGTCAAGTGCCTCAAACACATGTGCAGCTCTTTACCAAAGAAGCAAGTCCGTTCCTATTCCAATGTAAAATATATGAATACAGTGTTTTGATTTGCAATGCACCATCATTGTCTTCCGTCTTTCACTGATGTAGATCAGAATTAACCCCATTATAAAATCAATACCATTAAATATAGAATTATTCAGAGTATATCTAATAGGTTTGGGTTTTTTTGAAGACTACATATTCCAAGGTAGAAGCTCTTCTGGCCAAACTTTTGAGGTCTGCGATGGAGAGCACCAGCATTTGCTGAATTGGCGCTATCCAGTCTCTCATATTCTTATGGCTTAGTGAAGCTAGAAATATTGAATTCAGTATTCAAAGCAGTTTAGCTTTTTTTTCCTGAAAGAATTTTCTGGTTCTGCCATGAACACATTCAAAATTAGATCATATACCTGTGGTCTGTTCTGCAGCATAGACATGTGTCTTCACATCTTGCCATCTCATGTCAAGATAAGAGCTTTTGCCCCATCCAATTCTGTTTGAAAATTCACATGCAAAGATATGTTTGTTCCAAAATAGAACATCTTAGCATCCCTACTGCATCCCTGAGGCTTAGCCTCTATTTAAAACAAAGATTTGATTCAACATCAATTTAAATGGAGGTTGTGAAGTCACAAGACTGAATCATACTGAATCCTACTTTTGCTATATGAGATGACACTAATAAGGAACTGCAACTTCCCTGACTTCAGTGAATTCACACTTGTGTATTCCAAAAAGCAAAACCCCTGAACAAATCACTAAGGTGGTTTTTTTCATCTATATCCAATGCGGAGATGTATATTCATTATTCTAGTTTTCTAACAAAATCAAATAAATTGTTAAAATGCAAAGGAGTACAATGAAGGATGGCACAACCATGAGATAAAAAACCTCCTAGATACAATGTAAAGAGAACTGTCTATAAGACTGAAGCAAACATTTTCATGTAAGTGAATCAGAGGAAACTAATATGGTCCCCTTCCTCACCATAAAGAAAAGAGGTAATTGTCACACTAGTATGGTGTTAACCCCCTCCCATCAAAATTTTCTGCTGACTCTTACTAGGTATTAAGTGTCAAGTATTGCTTAAGTCCTGTCACATTTTAGATCTGACATCTTCACAGTAATTTTATCCCCCTCGTCAAATGAATGAGATTTCCAGGAGACTCCAGGCTCTAGAGTGTTACTTACAGCAGAAGAGTCAAAAGTTAAGCATTAAATATTAGTTGGAATATTTAATATAAGTGCTTTTTAAGCAATTTTTAATAATCAAATTCATTAAGGTGTGTGGATAGAAGACATTTTATAGACTGAAGGCCACAATTTAACTATTGCTTTTTTTTTTTTTTTTTTTAAGATACTAAAAGCATGGTCAACTGGCATGAATCTTTTTTGTAGTCTATAGCTACCTGGGGTCTAGAAGAAAACTCTTAATAGTATATGTGCCTGCTGCTTACCAAAGATTTGACTTTTTTTTTTTTTACCATCATAAATAAAAACTACCTAGTTAGAAATGCTATTTCCAGAGATACCTTTGAGGTTACGCTTCTGAAGACTGACTATGCCTGAATATGCTTATGCTGGAAGAACTAATGAAGAAGTATGCAAATAGCAAATGAGTTTTAATTAAAACAGAATGAAAAGGAAAAATAAAATTTTAATCACTGTTCTCATGGCATGATAGCAAACAAAATTGATTATGTGAACTGTAAAGCAGTTGTTTAAAATTCCTTGAATTTAAATGCTTTCACAATTCTTTTTCAGTTAGAAAATGAATGATTGTATTTTGGTTTGTTTGGAGTTTTTAAATACCATTATTCTTTTTTCAGTCATCCAAAGTGTGAAAAAGCAGAACGTAAAAAAAAAAAAAACAAACAAACAAAAAAAACAGGAGCTAGAAAGATCTTTTTACCTAATCTTTCCTAAAATTATTTTTGTCATGGAAATGCATTTCAATAAAAATTATTTTGTTTTGTGGGTTTTTTTTGTTTGGGGGTTTTTTAGGTTTATTTTGTTTTTTTCTTGGGAGAGGGGAATAGTTTCAGTCAGGAAACAGTTATGAAAAGATTTGATTAGATGAAATAATGTTTCTTTCAAGTCCATGGATTTTTCTCTGTAAATAAAAGACATTGCAGGCCGATTCCTGTGCAAATACTTCATGCAATTTGTGTTAATGAGTTACTTCAGAGATATTTAGGAGGCATATCTCGGCTTTGTGAGATACTGAGTTATTTTGAAAGTTTACCTTTTATACTCAGTGATACCAGTGATGATTTAAAGTGTAGATTAGAGGAGACACTGAAGAATAACTGCATACAGTATGACTGCACTAGAAAGTTACAGAATCACAGAACCTCTTAGGTTGGAAAAGACCTTGAAGATCATCCAGTCCAACCATTAACCTAACACTGACTGTGTTCAAGTACGCCATATCCCTAAGCGCTATGTTGACCCGACTCTTAAACACCTCCAGGGATGGGGACTCCACCACCTCCCTGGGCAGCCCATTCCAATGCCTAGTAACCTGTTCTGTAAAGAAATACTTCCTAATATCTAGTCTACACCTTCCCTGGTGCAACTTGAGGCATTACCTCTTGTCCTATCACTTATTGCTTGGTTAAAGAGGCTCATCCCCAGCTCTCTGCACCCTCCTTTCAGGGAGCTGTAGAGGGCAATGAGGTCTCCCCTCAGCCTCCTCTTCTCCAGACTAAACACCCCCAGTTCCCTCAGCCGCTCCCCGTACGACCTGTGCTCCAGACCCTGCACCAGCTTCGTTGCCCTTCTCTGGACACGCTCGAGTCATTCAATGTCCTTTTTGTAGTGAGGGGCCCAAAACTGAACACAGGAATTGAGGTGTGGCCTCACCAGTGCCGAGCACAGGGGTCAGATCCCTTCCCTGTCCCTGCTGGCCACGCTATTGCTGACACAAGCCAGGATGCCATTGGCCTTCTTGGCCCCCTGGGCACACTGCTGGCTCCTGTTCAGACTGCTGTCAGTCAACACCCCCAGGTCCCTCTCTGACTGGCAGCTCTCCAGCCACTCCTCCCCAAGCCTGTAGCGCCACTGGGGGTTGTTGTGGCCCAAGGGCAGCCCCCAGCATTTGGCCTTATTGAAACTCCTACAGTTGACCTTAGCTCAGCGATCCAGCTTGTCATGCTGAAGGAGTTGATTTTTCCATCTGTTCATCACAAAGACCACATTTGGAATGTTGTGTCCAGTTTTGTGTTCTTCAATACAAGAGAGACATGGACATATTTTAACAAGTCCAAGGGAGGGCCACCAAGGTTGTTAGCTGGAGCATATGGCATATGAGAAGAGGCTGAGAGAACTAATTTCCTTCAGCCTTACAAAGGAGGAAGCTACAAGAAGATCTTAGTGATGTCCTCAGTTACCTGGCAGATGATAGAGAAGCTGAAGCCAGGCTTTTCTGGCAAGTGCCCAGCAGGAGGATGACTGGTAACACACACCAGATTTAGGTTTGTCACCATTACTAGGCTTTGTGCTGAATCTTGGAACATGAAGAGTCTCAAGGGAGAAAGTCTAATGATTTTTCATACAGCCTGCTGTACAAAAAGCAGAGTTGACCTGTGAGGGGGCAGATAGGAAAACAGCATTGTTTAACCTCAGTTAGTCTCTTTGAGTCTCAGGAATCACAAAGTGGATATTAGAGGGTTTTTTTCTTTTTAAACCTCCAAGTTTCCCCCTTTCCCATTTTCTATTAAGCCAGGGGTTTCTAACCATTTTGCATCAGTGGATGGCTCTAAACCCTCCAAATTACCTTACTAACATCTATGAACTCATTTCAGATCTTCTGACTGAAGTCACTACAACACAAATTTCACAATTCACCATTAACTTTCACTATGATCTACCAGCAAACCATGAACCAGAACATGCAAACCTCTACCTACACAGTATTTAGGCAATAAGGGTCTACTCAGTGTGTTTGTCAAATTGATTGAATACTCAGGAAAAAAAATCCACACCTATTTATTGAAACCAAAATGCAAATTTGCTTTTGCACTTAGAACTCTTTGTTCTCATTTTCAAAAGCATTCATACCAGTGGATATCTATTTGCATAAATGTTTCCCAAAGGGGTCATGAATATTCATGTGTGCATATGCCTCTATCTTGAAAGTTCTTGGGAGGTTGAGGGAGGAGAAAAAATTATTCAGCCTGAGACAAAATAAAATCATGTGGCTCTGGTAATGAGTCACAAACTTACTGACTACAAACAGCCAAAATGGTGGTGGAAGCTTGTTTGGGAAGCTGAAACTTCTCTTACACATCATTCATCAGCTTCAGAAAAGTGAAGTTTATCTGTAATCATAAACAAAGATAACAGCTAAGCAGTAAGCTCCCACTTATGACAATTTCCTTGCTTCTTTCTCTGTTAATTGGAAGGAGAAGTGCTAAATACCCACAACAGGTTTAAAGCTGGCCTTCCTCACCTGCAACTTTCAGCATGGCTGCTTCAGAAACCAAAGGAACATCCCTTTGGTTTCTGAAGCAGAAATGGTGATCAGTCACGATTTTTGGGCCTATTCACATGCTCAGGCAGGGATAGCTATGGGGCATGAACAAGTCTTGGTCTGGAAACCATGTGGTCATATTTATGTCAGGCTGTGTCTGTGTGATCAAGTCCATCTGAAAGACACAACTTAGTAGATGACTACAAATCATGTGCAAACATGTCCAGCTAGATTTGAGATCTGGGTCTGGCTGATTCTTAAGCATCTGGGCATGCAGGCAGAGCCAGGACTTGACCATCTGCAGCAGATAGTCCTGACCTCCTGTATCTGTAATACAATCATTTTTATAATAGAGGTTAATTTGGTAAAGAGGCTATAGTATTCTGCTGCAATTGGTCAGGCTGAGCTGAACAAAGAAGTGCCAAGCATGTATGTGCTTAAAAGAAATGTATGAAAAATAGAGTAAGGAAATGGCTTGTTGCTATTTATTGCTGCCACTGCTCTCTGACTTTTTCAGTTCATCATGGATAAAATTGTGCCTGGAGCATTCAATTCTACTCCCATTAAGTTGGCAACAAATCTGCCATTAAGTGCAGAGCTGGATGAAAATCCTTAATGGAGAGAATTTTCCATGGGAAAAATGTAATTCTGATGTAACCAGTTTGCCATCTAAAAGCCCCTAATAAGCCCATTCCTGCCCATCTCCCATTTCTTGCACTAACAGCTATTTTCTTCAGTTTACCTAAGAAGGTGTTCCATCTGAATACCTTAGCAAAACCTTCCCTCAGTCAGATAAAATGCCAATATGTATCTATAATGTAAGTTACTGTATCAGTGGCATCATTGTCTTGGATTTGAATGCTTTTTCATTTCAACTCCTTGTCTTAAATTAGCCTTGCTTCCAAACTGTGTTTTAAAGTAATGTATAATATTGGAACTAGATAGAGGTGCCTAAATCATTTTATCCTCTTCTTAAATACACACACTGCATTTGTTCTTCACCAGATATGTGCTACAGCTCTGACTTGGTAGATATTTAAAAAATCTTTGCTGACAAAGCTATGTTTTTACCAGAGTCTTCCAAATTCTAGACTAGAGTTCATCCAGTCACACTGGCATAGGAACAGTGGGCTTGAGAACTTGTTCTTCCATCCTGTAAGTACTTGTTCTCTTTCTTACTCCTAGCCTGCATCCCATCCTTTCCCTTCTGCCCACTGAAAGTGAGGTAAAGCATTCACTTATTCTGGATTCATATTTAGACTACTGTTTATCCTATATCATCCTACATGCAGAGAATTATTTTTTCTTTCACTCCTTTTTAATCTAGATTGCTAAAGAACTCGGTGCTACTTGCACGAATTCCATTCACAAATCTAGTATAGCTTGATGTTTGGCAGCTTTCCCTGCACCCATATGCTTCTATGACTGCTTATTATCTTCATCACTTAATAAAACATAGTTTCAAATAATACCACTGAACATTGATTCACTAACTGAAAACTAAATCTGTTGGGTATAATGTTCAGGATATATCTGGAACTTGCTGTTGTTAGTATTATCTTTTTCTTCAATTTCTGTCCAAAACTGTAGAGCTTCCTATAATGAAATATTTTGTAGTGGCAGTTATCTTTCTATTAGTTATAGCTGGATATATCTATATTCAGAACCAGACATCTCATATGTCCCTGAGAGATCCCTTCTTAATAACCTTTTCCCTAAATTGATTTTTGCACACAAAAGATTTGTTTTATCTATGTAATACCTTTTTCTAAATATGGTCTATCATAGCAGTAATATACAATGCTAATCCACCTTTACCTTTATTTTCTGAAGTTTGCTTTCTGTAATAACTGTTCCTTTCATTACTATTCTTCTTCCATGCCTCTTTTATCCTTTAAAATATCCATTTTCATGTTCTTCAGTCCTTCAGCTCTTATCTATGTTGTTCAAATTTAAGTATGAATTGCTCAGCTGATTCTTCCTGACCTCATTGCAGATTCCTGGCCAGATTGTGGTACAGTCCCATCTCTTTAAGTATAGTTTATCTGACTGTTTCTTCTGGTATTAGTTTCTTTCTCATCCTGTCATCATGTAGCATTCCTTTATTTTTTCCTCATCTCCTTTCACTGGAGATTTTTTCTGTGTTGTAGAAATGGGCCCAGAGATCATCTGTCTTTCAGATTCCTCTTGTCCTATTTTAAAACTCATCAGGTCATTTGTGTCAGCCTTGAGTTCAGAAAAAATTCTTCCTAATCAGGTGGAGTCAATACACTCAGCTCTTCTTGTGAATGCTTTTGTGTGTGCGAATATCCACACATCTCTTATAGCACCAATGTATGAGCTGGGAGTGCATGTGCCAAAACACATAGTTACCCTTAATCTACTCAAGTGGGTATCCAGTGGTTAATGCAATTTGTCTTGATGTGTGTAACATTAGTTCACAACTTTTTAGTCTTTCAGATTGTGAATAATAGTATGTCATAGCTAGAACAGAATAGCATAGAGATTTCACATTAGGTTGTACTGTTACCACTGACAGGTTGTAAGAATAGTTATACTATGAACAACAAAACTGATAAAGCTCTTACACGCCCTCACTTTGTTGGAATAACTGTGGTTCTTCCCACACAATGGTCCTTTGCATCACTCCCAGTGTTTCCCATATCTGTCTCTTCTGTACTTCTCTTTCTTCTTCAGTTCCCTCAGTTCTTTAGTCTATAGCACCTTCCAATGCTCTGGCTCCTTTTATGTTCTCTAGCTGCCTTTTCTAGCCTGCTGGCTGGCCAAGAGCCAGTGCAGTCTGCAGAGAGTCTGGAAGTCCTTTTGTACTGTTTGTATGTAGTAACTGACTGTGGGTTAGTGCCCAGCAGAAGGGATAACAGTGCATTCCTCTTCCTGTCCCTCAGAGAGGGTGCCAATTAATTCTTTTTTACAAAGTCACTGAAACTTCTCAGATGTTGTGGAAATTTTACTTATTTGACAACTGGGGAGTCAGACAGATGGGAAGTCCATATGATTGTACAAGCCTCACTTCCTTAAGAAACCAGATCAAAAATAATAAACCAAAAATCAGAAGAAAAATAAACAATGCCGAGTACACACAAGAACAATTTTGAAAATAAATGTTGAGGTTTTACAAGTGTCAATTTTTTTTTTTTTTTTTAAAATTTATGTTCTTCAATTTTTATTTCTTTTTTATTTTTCCAAATGCCAAAAATTCATGGAGAGGCAGTTCTGGATTTAGTTCAGTTCCAGGTTCAGGCACCGTCTACCATGTTCCTTGGGCATCAGCAGGCAGAATTTGAAATAATGGAGAGAGGCAGGGTAGAAGTCACATGTTTACACGAAGCGAGGGGTCTAGATGCGTTTGAAATGCTCCCACCTGACCATCAGCTACTGGCCCCAAAGGCATCCTGTAAGTCCTTTGTCATGGCTACCAGCCCTGTGCTCATTTCTCAGATTCCTTAGCATGTCTCAAAGTAAGAAGTGGTCACCTACCAAATAGGTGACCAAATAGAGACATTATATTCTTTAAAAGTTGAATATCACACCCCTGTACTGTAGCCATAATTATTTTCCCTTTACATCTTCTCAGAAACTGTACTCAGGCTCCAAATTATTAGGTTGCCATTGAATTAGTTGAGTTTTGATGGGGTTAGCTGAATGCTCAAATACTACCAAATTAAGAACTATATAACTGTAATTAACTGACATTAATTAAGCTGAATGTTGACATTCCAGTTAGCCTACTTACTAAAAATGGCCTTGACATTATTTCTGCATGTGATTTGCCACGAGAAGCTGTGGATGTCCCCTCCCTGAAAGTGTTCAAGCCCAGGTTGGATGGGGCTTTAAGTAATCTGATCTAGCAAAAGGTGTCCCTGCCCATGGCAGGGGGGTTGGAACTAGATGATCTTTAAGGTCCTTTCCAACCTAAACCATTCTATGATTCTATGATACAGGTGTAGCCAGTTCATTTCTATAAACATTAGCAGTGGGGGCAGGAAAAGTCTAATTTTCAATTAATTTTCTATGTACTGAAGTGCCTTTGCAAATTGGTCACTTTAGTATCTATTTCTGCTTCCTATTATCTAAACACCTGCTGAAAAAAAATACTCAGAACTAGTCTCCTTATGTTGCTGTACCAGAGAAAGAATGATCACACCTGAGGCCAGTCAAGAATTTTACAGAATTTTACACTGAGATGTTATAGCACATGAAGAAAGTACTGTTATTCGTTAATTCATGTCAAATCTCTTGAACTGGTTTAGAAGACAGAGGACGTTTTTATCTTGAGGTTGTGATAAGCCAGATTCTTAGAGGTCAGTATGTTACTGAAACGCATGCTATTTTCAAAATAACAGCTTTCTGGCTGTCTGTGGAGGGGTGAGGACAGAATCATTAGGTGTCTATAGTAATAAGATGATTCGAATGTTTCTCCTCCATCTTCACTCTAATTCCATTCTGCAGTACTGGTATTTGGAGAAGTTTTTTTTCTTCCTTCCATTACAGATAATGTTCCTATATTCTTCAAAAAGAGTAGTATTGTCTCTGATATTTTAATTTGTTTTGGTATTTGGCTCAGTCAGTGTTGGAGCACAGCAGACAGAAAGCAAGCTGATATAACATGTATTCAATAAAACAAACTAAACTTCACTCTAAGGAAAGTCTTCTGACTTCTCTTGCATTTTGATGGTGGTATCCAGCACCATTAAATAATTTCTTGAAAGGAAACAGATTATTTTTTGAAGAAGTGTGTAGCATAAAAAAGCAATTTAACAAATATAGCTAAATTTCAGTTGTCACTGTATGTTATACTCCAAAATTTTCTATGCACCACAGATATTGCTCCTACTAAGAACAAACAGGTTTCCTACTACAAGTGTAATTAAAGGAGATTTAAATATGTTGAAAAATAACTGTGTTCATACCAGGATTTTAGCATCATGACAGAAAAAGAAGACATTTTAGAATTTGGCACACTAGAGATTTTTGTCACTGGCAAGTGGCATAAGTACTCTGTTCACTCCTCTTGATATACTTTTAGTGATGTGTGACTGTTTTCATCATTATGGGATTTATCTTTAAAAACAAAAAAATGATCCCAAGGCTCTTGTTCCCGTGGCATACCACTAGTTCCTAGAGTTAACAGACTCCAAAGGTAAATAGAAACTCTTAAGAGTTGTTTCAAGCATTCTGTTTGCACACTGACAAAGAAAAGACTGAAACAGTTTATCTTTGATTAAAATTGAGAAACCTTAATTCTGAAACATATTTGAACTAATAATGGTCGAAGAACTTCTGAAAATATGGAACAGTAATTACCCCTCTACAGTTCATAAGACACATGTTAAAGCACTCTGTGTATGCTTCTAAGGCATATAATCTGTAAAGTAGATGAGCTTCAGCTCATTCATCCAATTCAATTTTCTTCATCAATTTATTTTCCGCTAGATTGGTGAGAATGTTAGAAAACTAAGGTTATAAATACAAAAAGGGGTGTTTTACCAACTGAATACTTCCATATTGCAATGTTTCCTAGTAAACATATTAGAATTGGAAATAAGCAACATCTGAAATAGTCTATTTCCTTTCCTTGCCACGAATTAAAAAAGGTATTTACATATTAACATTTAATCTGTTTTTAAAAATGAAGCTAAGTGTCATTATATCGATGTTCCTTAACTTTTCATCAGGAAAATTTAAAACCTGCTTCTAGATAAACCTTTTGTCTAGGGAGAGTTTTGTACATTTTGAAATTTATTAATTGTAGATATCATGGGGGAAAGGAAAAAGGAATACAAAAGTCCTTGCCTTAGCTGTGCTTGGCTTTCACTTGTTCACAAGCTGAGCCTCAAAATGAAAAAAAAAAAAAAAAAACACAAAAAAGAAGTAAATTGAGTATAAATATTTAATTTTACTTCTTCCTACACAAACAGAAAGGTTTCTGTCAACAAACCCTGTAAGTTAGTTCATTCCTGAATGTCTATTGACTACAGGAGATAGGCTGCTACCAGCATTCATCCTTTGGATACAAGAGCCATCATATTCAAGAATATTTGGCTACATAGTCCCTTCTATTGGTTTGGGTATTTTTTTTTTTTTTTTCTCCATCATTCACTTGGATAAACACAACTGAGAATTTATCTTAATTCATCCTAAGTCATTATTCATTCCCTTTTCCGGCCTGATGACAGAGAACACTCTTTCTAAGCACATTTCTTAGTTTATAGCAGGGGTCCTGTTATAGTCCTGTGGGTTTCAGAACAGAAAAGAGATTACCAAGAAGGACTGTAAGCAATGTTGGCATATCACCATTTAGTGTATAAATCAAATAAGTTAATGACAAATTTGATTCCTTGTATTTTATGTAAAAGGTAGAAGGGTACTTTTCTCATTCCTCTGCATTTTACAGGGACCGAACAAAATTTCTCAACAGCTTCAGGGACTCCAGGAGTCTGGAAATACCTGAGGAGACAAGAGGACTGTGTAGGTCTTGGCCACGTGGAAATGCACTCTGGTGGAACTGCACATTTGATATGCATGTGGCTTTCATTAGCCTATAAACTGGATCCAGCATTTACTAGGATTGAAAGATGCAGAACTAAGCACAAAGAACTGAGATTTAGAAGAACAGAGCAGCATGGAATTATAATGCTAATACTAAACTCTTATATAGCTCTTGGCTTTTGGATAGTCTAATATGCTTTACAAATGAGGTTTGTAGAAGTATCCCATTTTTATATGGAACTGCACACAAGTTTCCTGACTTTTGGCATTTTGATCCCAGCTTGTGATTAAGTGCTTAGAAAATGCAGCTAAAGCAGAAAGAAGCTGATAAAATTGCCCAGATTTGCTGTAGATGAGCAGAATTTGTGAATGTAACATAGAAATCCCTCTCTCTTCTCTGGAACGCTAGAGGAAAAGCCCATGACAGGATCCTTGGCAGCATGTTTACAGCTTACTTTTCTAAGGCTACAGAGTCTCACACACCAACTGTTTTTCTCTCCACATGTGCTTATACTTGTTCCTTTGAGTGTGCATCTCAGGCCTCGCATGGGCTGATGGCTCCCTGGGCTGATGGCTCCCTGGGAGGGCGGGGCAGGGCCTCACAGCCACATCCCATCCCACTGCCCAGGCTGAGCAGCAGAGAGGCGGGAAGGCAGCCAGGGCTGCCACAGCCTTGGGCATCGGGCACCTCCCCGGGCACAGGCCGAGGCCGGGCCGGGACATCAGCCCGTGGGTGCACCTGGGCCTGGGTCAGCCGGGCCCATGGTGAAGCGAGGCCTGCCTGCGAGGTGGCGGGGCTGGAGCTCAGGGATGACACCAGTGGGGCCTCAGCTGAGAGTAGCATCTGTGGGCCGGGGGTGGGCCCTGGCCAAAGCCTCCCTAGCACACATCCAGGAGCCTCTCCCCAGGTCACAGAAGAACAGGGCCACCCAAGGCTTGCAACCAGCACTGAGCAAGCCCTGCCCTGCAGCCAGCCCCAGTGGGGGATGTGCTCAGGGCCCAGACAGCACATTGCCAAAAAATTCCTTACAACAAGCTCAAGTTGGACTCCAAGGAACAATTTTGTAACAAAACTGAGACAGGGCCAAAATGCCTCCAGGGCAGCAAGGGCCCTGAAAGCTGTGTGGGACTGATGGCTGGGCAGGGCCCTCAGCGGAGCAGAGCCAGCCAGACCCATGGCTGTTGTCTGTAGAGAAAATCTTCAGCAACCTTGGAAATACATTACAAAACTATGAATAAAAACTGATAAAAGTACAGCTCAGACACTACTGTCATAGATATCACACCGTAGGTCATACCGAAATTATAAAAGCATAGTGACAGTAAAGCCTGCATATGATTAACTCAAGAAGAGCTTCCTCACAGAAATATTTCCTTAAGCATTTGCAAATATCATGGTCCTAAAGTAGGGGACAGTACAAAATATGACATTGATTTATGTGAATTTTCACTGAACACAGTAAAAAAATTACTAAATTACTTGTCTTAGAGATTTCTATTGTGCCTTGGGGAGAGCGTAGGCAGTCATACAAAAATGAAGTGGGGCTCTCTGTGCTTGGTGGAAGACTGACATTTATACTTTCAGCAACTTTAAAACGTACTCATGGGCTAGAATTTATAGATAACCAATGAAACTTTTTTCTGCATCAATACAAATTAATAGCCAGGGCCCAGTCAAGTCACTGCATGAAAGAAGAAAGCTCACATGAGGACCATGCAGTTATTCATGTTTCCTGTACAAGCTTCATCCTGATTTTTTTTCCAGAATCCTACAAAACTTCTGTTGGTGTTATCATTGCAAGGGACAGGATTTATGCCCACATACTCACAGAAGAAGGAACAGTCTGTTTTCATCATACCCTATAATCCTGCCAAGGCACCTAAGGAGACTATTAAACGAAACAGCTAGTAGAAGACCACTGTTCCTTGCTTTGGCTCTGAGGTACCCTGCTATCTCCTTCTGTTTCCTAACAGCATGTCTCCAATAAAGACCTGTTGCCAGAGTTTTGTGAATTCTGGTGTCCTTCCACAGCTAGCTTCTGCAGTGCAGGGGGGCTTTTAAAGTTAACAGAACCTGAAGATGAGACCTTTATGGGAGATTTGCTTTATGGTTCACAAAGAACATGTTTACGAGGCTAGAAAAAGAGTAAGAACCTTAACTCTAGTTAAAAGCAAAGAACACAGAGGCTTAGATTTTTATCTGTGCTTTCAGGATAGTTTTGAATTTTGTCCAAAGATTTTTAAAACTGAAATCAGTGGTTTTGTAAGTTTTACACGCTAGATCACAAGGGCCATTTTGTGTTTGGAAGGGAATATTCCAGTGGTTAATTAATTATTATAAAGAATGCAGTCCCTTGAGTAAACTACATCAATAAGCAAAAGGAAGCAGTCCATTATATGTGCTTGTGTTGCAGCATTTGGAAAATTCTATTCCTTTCCAAGTAAGAAGTTAAGTGTAGACATTCATTCATTGCCATACATGTAAACTAGCCACTTCTTGCTCTCAGAAATACTTTGGGACTTAGCTCAGTTAAATATTTTTTTTCTTGTTTCTGAAGGCTGCTTAAGTATAAACCACTCTTTTAAAATATAGTTAATCAGCAGTAGGAGTTGGTGATGCCCTATGGGTATATGAACACGAGGGGAAAAGATTTTAAGTCTCTACCACAGACACAATGTGTGGTCTTGGATAATGTTTTTCTATTTTCTGTCCTTAACACTGGGAAAATGTTTATTTCCTCACAAGAATGTCTTTCAGCAAAAATTAATTTATTTTGAAATGTTTATGCAATGTTAGGCTTGCTTTCAGACATTATGACTCGATAATGCTGTTCTATCAAAAGTGTCTTTAAACCACTGCAGTGAAAATTCGATTTATTCTGGTTTTGTGGTGGGATAGCTGGGTAGATAGCAAATAATGTAAGATAACAAACTAATATAGGCAAAACACTTTGAAAGAGATTAAAATTTCTATAGAAAATAATTAATTTTCAAATTTCAGTAACAGAGAGAGGGGTTCCATTATAAAGATCCATGGATACATCAGTGAAGATGCCAGTGCTTTTGGTAAGAATGTTACTGTGGTCATGAATGAAAGCTGTTGTGTGTATGTTGGGTAAAGATTAGAGGAAGAATGAGGCACAGAAACCCAATCTTCCAACTGAACAGCAAAAGCAGAATATACCAAAATAAAGAAATAAGATTTCATGCAAAGCCAAGCAAGCCATATGGTGCAGTGATTTAAAATAAATCTAAAAAGGTCAAAAACATTGTTTCAACGGGTATTTATAAAGGCAGAAAGAATCTACTGGCAGGACAACCATGGAAATACTGCTGGAAGTTTTTGGCTGTAGGAGAACAGAGGAGACTGGCAAAGGGAACAGTTTAGAGTGGAGCTACTCCTGGTTCTGTCAGGTCTCTGTTCAGTATGAACAACAGGCTAATTGCAATTGTCATTCCTAGTTTAAATAAGCCTTTCCAAGCCTTCTGACAGAAAAGTGATAATGGTATTCATGAGATAGACACAAGAGGAATCAATAGCAGAACTAGCAGCAAAAACAACAGAAAAATCCTTATTTCTAGAATGTTTTGTTCAGTGCCCCGTAAATATCTGTATACCATTGCCCACCTTGTGGGTGGAGAACGTTTGGCTATTTCACAGAGAATACTTATTCCACATAAGTAATATGTGAAAAGGTCTGCAGATCCAGGTATCAATATTAGAAGGAGTTGCTGAAGATTTTAGATGACTGATTTAATATCCATTTGAGATCATCAGATCAACCAGTTAGTCTTGGTCCTGCGATTTAAGTATCAGCTGTGCTTGTATCATTCAGTAGTCATTAGAACAATCAGCTGATATATTCTAAAAATATCATCACATATTTAATTTCAAATTTCAACTTTATCAACGTTAACTGCATCCTAAATTGGAAGAAAAGGAAGCAGCTTAGCTCTCAAGACTTATTCATTATCTAACCTTAGGGCTATCTAACTTACAGCTTCCTCCTTGAAGCTAAATTTCAAAATAAAGACTTAATGACTTTCCATCAAAGCATCTGTTTACATGTCTGCCTGGAGCTGTGCGGATGGTGAGGGGCTGCCGCAGAGACACGTCACATTCCAAAGAGCTCTTCTGGGTACAGATACCATGTGATGCCAACTAGCTGCTTCTGCCATGTGTGTCTCTGCCAAGACACACATCTTCAGTGTAATCCTGCACGTAGACAAATGTCTTTTGTGCTCCATATAATAACCCTCTTTTGGCCCCCAACAAAGCAATTAAGCCATGGATAGGAATAGAAAGCTCTTCTGAAATTTCTGCTTCTCAGCGTTTATGAACCAGAAACTGCAGCTGAAAAATCTAAGGATTGTTAACATTCTAATGTAAAATACAGAACAAAACATCTTCCTGGGTTGGAAGGAACATAAGATGATCACATATATTTTGAGGTAACCTGACCATTTATAAAAGATGGACTTCCTGCTGCTGAAGCTACCTTTACAACAATGTGCATAGCCTGACTTCTGAGGTTTCCTCCCCCATTTTCCGTGTTGCAATCTTTTCATGTTGCTCTTCCCTCCATGGATTTAATTATTTTTCTTTTTAGGACAGATTTTTGGTGTATTTAAAACTGAAGAGCATTTCCTTCAGGCACATTTCTTAGAGGAATTTTATAGATGTTTTTACAGAACCGCATTACTCAGTATGCTCTAAAAATAAAAAAGTTGAGTAGTTTTCTGTTCAGTGCAATGGTTTCCCCAGTCACATATTCTTTGGATGCAATGAAGGATTGATCAAAACTGGACTGCTCCTTTGAGAAATAACTATGTTATTTCTTCCTCTTTTGATGAGAGTTAGCCTGATAAATTCTAAAAGGGTTGCTTCCTTTTAGATGGTTTGTTGAACACTTCTTACTTTTATACTCTAGATTCATATAGGTTTTGCAGCAGGTTTTACTGTGCAGTTCTTCCTTACAAAGTCTTGAGTGAAACCAAAGTCTTTCTCAAAGGAATTCAGTTCATGGTCAAAAGTGTAAGTATCAATTTGGGAAGTCTGTATTTAAATAATTTTTAAAAAAAAATCCAAACCTAATGAAGTTTGTACATTTTTAAAGTTTGTAAATATATCAGCTTAATAAACTTTTAAAATTTGCAGTGGTTTAGGGTATTTCAGATGCTGTGGTATATTAGTCCCAGATATTCCATACACCCAGCCCGAGCATATGGGAAAGGTCTGAAAGTCTTAAGTTGACATTGTACGTCAGCTGTGGAAAGTTCTAAATAAAACCACTGTAGCTATTTGGGGGGTGTGGGGGGGGGTGTGTGGGGGGGGGGTGGACACGACACCAACATCATCCACTTGGCATTTTTTACTATTAAAACTAGATATTAGATTTATTGTCTGTTTCAGCATCTCCAGATATCTAGCCTTCTGGGAAATGAGTCAAGTCCTATGACTTTTTGACTTTGGAACTGTGTCAGAGAATTTATCTTCCAAAGCCTTCATCTTGATTAGAGCCAGAAAGCAACCTCCTGGGAACAGTTTTGCCTTGGGGTATGCTGAGATGCCACATTTAAAACTGTCAGCTGACAGCTCAGTTTGTGAAGGCTGATCCAGGAGTGTCCCAGGGAAAAAGCCTTTGGAGGCAACTGCCATGTGGATGCAGGATCCTGAGACCACAGAGATCTGTATTCTGGTGGAGCAGAGCTATAGCTGACAAAGACACTCCCTCACTGTATGAAAAATGCCAAGAGGGAAAATTTTTGCTTCAGATAAGGGGTTTGGATGTGGAACAGAAGATTATTTAGAGAGAAAATTTGAGAACAAATTCAGAGTTCAGTAAAACATCCATCTGTAGATACTCTCCTCACAGAAAGAATTTTGCAGGCCAGAAGGGGAGGCATCCATGTCCCTTGAGGCCTGACTCTGGGCACTTGGGTATCCATCGTACCTGTATGCTTTGTGTATGTCACACTATGGCCCCCTTCCCTAATCTTTGCTCCTCACAGGGGCTGTGAATACACTTTGCTTCTCATGAGCTCAGTGATCACCTTCAGAGATTAAGTTAATTTAATGCCAGGGTATGAGGGAGTGGATTGAAAAGATACTTGCATGAATCATGTCAAGTTAATATGATCTAGAAGCCATCTCAAGGCCTGCAAACTGATGCCTTCCAGATGGTTTGAAATGTTTGTATGACCAAACAGATGGCTGAAAAGGTCTTTTAGACAGGATATCGTGGAAGAAACAATATTCAGAACTCTATTTCCTGATAGTTTAACATAGTTTCAATCAGTAAGACTGAGGATCCAAATTCAGATGTTTTCATTTTAAAAAGGAAATCCAGATGCAGACACAGATGTGTAGATGTGCATGGACATATTAATTTAGCAGCTTTGCAAGTCTATGATTCTAAGGCATAAGTATTCTAAAGGTATTCTGGTAAAGCTATTTGACATTTTGGAGGATCTTTTTCATTTTTTTGACATTAAGACATGAAAATAACTGTCAGAAAATTAATTGGCTTATGGCAGCTATAAAGTATAGAGTGCCATTACAAATTGATAAAGAGTAATGTAAATAAGTGTATATTTCATAAAACAGTCCTTCTTATGACAACATTAGGCATCCTGGATAATTTTATTAGATTTTTAAAATTATTTTTTAATTCAAAAATATGAAATAACAATATCAATTTTTGTTTAAACAAATAGAATAAGACATTGGAAGGATTTTTTAAACTTAAAATGTTAGACCTGGACAGTAACTTGTTAGACAACAGTACTGAATGTTTCATAACAGAAGCAGTTTCTGCCATGAAGGCTGTATCTTTTTGGTTCCATAAGAACTGATTTGGGGGTCCTATGAACATTGCAGATGCATTATGCTTTCTTCATAATTCAGAAAAATAAAATTAAAAAAAATTCCAAATCTACCTTTCTGAAATTCTATGAGAAAGATAATTTATACTAGAAACCACATACAAACTACTACATTGTAAAAATTAGGTTAAAAATATGCAAAGAAACTTGAAAAAAATTAAATCTTTTTTATTTTTGTATGATTGCTCATATTCAGTATTTGCCTGTTACTGCAGTGTTTACATTTAGATTCAGCTGATATATTTAAAAAAGGTATTAGCATTGATATTTTTTAATTGCTTAGAAATATTTGCCAAAGCAAATATGGTTTTTTTTCAATGTACTGTTGTGCTTGCTGCACAAAAGCAGCATCTCAGCATTGCTCTCACATTTCTTCAAAACTCTAATTAGAGTCATTTCCTGCAGACTCCTCAGCATGCTGAGCTTTCCTTGTAGCAAATTAGGCACAAAGGTTTTTAGGGTATATAAATGGGAAATCAATGGAAGCTCCTGACCTAATTATCTTTTAAGATAGGGACCTGAGAGTTTTCTGGTGGGTCCGTGACAGGATGTTCATTCTCAGTTCTCTGCTGTGGATGCCAGTTTGAGAGGCAACACTTCCATTTATAAACGGCAAATACTTCAGAATGGTGAACTTTTACCCTTGTTTCATTCTTATCAGACTTTCCACCATTACCTGATCTACCTCCTTCACAGTTTTTCTAACTTTTTTGCTGTGCTTTTGAAGTGTTTCCAACCTCAAAAAGTCCCAACTTTCCTATAACCCCCATAGCTGAGAGATAAGCTTTACAAAAAATGAGTAAAATTTTTAAAGTATAATCTAGTACTTACATATTTTTTTACCTTGAAAATTGTTATTTTTGTTCAAAATATGTGTTTTGGGTAGTATACCTGAGTCAGTTGTTTAATGCTTTCTGTGACCCTCTTGAAACCTCTTCCAGGGCTGCATGACCTGCAGGGAAAGTTGAGCTAAGCCAACTACCACTATTGCTCCCACAGACCAGGCAAGCAGCTTTTTGGAAAATTAGATAATTCCAGGTGTGTGGGGACTAATGCAGGCACACTACACAAATCTCCACACCAAACCTCTCCAGGATTCCAAAGGTACTACCCATGTGGCAGCATGCCATGGCCCATCTGAAACTTTATGTCACTACCTGGAGGCAGAAAAGGAGTGGAGTAATGGTAGGGCACAAAGAAGAGATGGAGGCTGAGCATGCTTGCAAAGCCATGCTGCTCATGTGAGGGAAGGAATGAGAGAATGCACCATGAGAATGTTACAAAATGAAACCATCACCTCAAATAAATACAAGTCATGGTGTGCTTATCTCTTCTCCTCTGCCTTGTACGCACTTCCCAAGGACCAAATGTCTTTGCTTTGTCAAACATTCCCCGAAGGTTTACCTAAACTGAGTTCCCTTTATTCCTTTTTCTACCCTTCCTGTTCACGAACTAAGAAGGAAATACTAACAATGAATCAAAAACAAAATAAAGGAGGAAAAGGAGGATAAGATGCTGAAGGGTCATCTCATGGCAGTTTTTTTCCAAATAAAAGTAGACTTTTGTGAAGAGTGATTTGGAAGATCTCCAGTGAAGCTTTGGCTTACTTAGGGCACTCTTAATTCATGACTACACACAGATTCCAAGTCATCAAGCTAATAAAAGGAACTGTAAAAAAAGGACACCTTTGAATATAGCAGAGCCATTACATTATATCAAAGTAATAAAGTCCTCAGGTTTATTTATCTTGGACAGTTTAAACAACTTTCTGTCAATTGACTCTTAAAGCTGATTTGCCTTGAAAAGCTCAACAGTGGATACATCCTTCCCATCTATGGTTATGCACAGTGCAAACTGGCATTTGGTTCTATGGAAATAAAAATGTAACTCCTGAAATTTATTTCATTAAAAGCAAATGTTGGCATGCAGGCTAGTGACAAGTTGTTAGTGATTAGGTCACATCCAGGGTAAATTGTTTGGGCATGGAAACAGTTTCTGTGCTGTTCTCTTGACAAGAAATGTATAGCAGAATATGTGACATAAAAAATATATTTGGATGACTAATTTCAATAAAAATTATGGATAAAGACAAGACTAACTGGTAGTTTACCTTGGGCTTTAACTTCATTCACCTATTAATGAGAAACTATTTGGGTAGATGTTACAATTTATTGGATTATAACAGAAGTCAAAAACTATCTGTGAGGGATGAAATCCAACTGCTTTTCTAAAGCTAACTTGTTCCATCTTGGTTGCTACAGCTTTGTACATCTTGGGGGAGGAAGCAGAGGGTGAAAGCTAAACCAGTTACTCACAGTTTATAAATGCCTCCTCAATCGGTGCATCACTAATTGTAATAAAAAATAAATTTTATATATAAGTATTTTAATTTTAACTATTAACAGCCAGCAATAATTGCCAAAAAGACACAGAAGCTCTAAAAGCCTTGCTAGTCCTGATGTTCTTGCTTCCATGCGCATGTTTTCAAGAACAAGTTCACATCCTACACTAATATCGCAACACCAGGACAAAGCAGTAGGCAGTAGACTGAGAAATAAAGCAAGACAATTTCTTCCATGAATATCATGAATGGGAAACCAAGCTCTTGGAGTTGGATGATGAAAAAACTGCAAAAGACTAAGAGATCCTAATTTAACATTTATTATCTACAGGAAAGCCTGCTTAAATATGTGTGAAATATCGAGGAGATGTGAACACACTGGAATGCAAACAACCTGTCTATGTAAGACATAGCGGTCCCTGAGCAGAAAAAAGATTAATCAACTGTTATGGAAATACATAGGCAGACAATGTCCTTACATCACGAGAAGATGAAGGCATACTTGAAGGTTGCTCTGTCATCAGAGCTGAAAGCAGTATGGTGGTGGGCATGACATTATCCTTATCTTCAGACTACAGGCAAGTCTGAAACAGTCTCTGGCTTTGTTGCATCTAGAGAAGGGACAGGAGGGCACCTTGGAATTAGTATATTCTTGAGAATAGTACTTGCACTTGCAGTCCTAACAATTGTTTCAACAAAGAAATGTTTATAAAATAAAATATATCTTCATTTGGAAAAAAAAAAAAAACAAACCACAAGTATTTCATTTAGAAATATGGCTATAGTGCCTTATGAATGCTGTATTTTGTGTATCTTGTGAGGTCCTTCTCACAATTTACATTGTGGGTGAATATCTTCAGCACAGAATTATTCTAAAAAGGGTGAGAAATAACTGCATCTTCCTATCCCATGTAATTCAGATTTTGTGAGCCTCTACTTCAAATCCAATCATATTTCATTCTGATCCTTCAAACTGTAATATTTTGGTTTGGGTTGAAAGAAAATATTTATTTCACAACATAGAGATAATTCTTGGCAAATTTTAGTATGGTGAGAGACCATAATATTCAAACTTAGTTCATGCTAAGCCAAAATTGTTTTGCTTTTGGCTGCTGTGAGCTGAAAAGGCAGTTATTGGCTTGGTCCTGTTATAGACATCTAATCTTTTAAGATCATTATCTTTGAACCTTGATATGATAAAATGACTGTTGAAGAGTGCAGTAAAAATCTTTGACTTCAAATCTCCTGCTTTTCAAGGAAAACTCCAATGTATAATTATTCTGTAAGTTTTCTTTTTTGTCATCGTATCTCTTTTGTTGTTTCCTTTCATGTTTGTCATGTGTTGTAAGCAAAGGGTTGTGATGTCACAAACTTGAAATGTGAATATCTCTTGAAAAACTACCACTCCTCTTTCAAGTATGCTGTTTCCACAGTGTATGACAAATTAGAGGCCCAAATACAACAGCTGAAGAGAAAAATACAATTGGATGTGATTTTAATTAAAAATATTTGTGTATAAAATATAAGTGGATGATGGCAAAAGTAGGTCTTTTATGTGCTAAGATCAGGCTATGTTCTGTTACTCTCTCTGCAGTGCAAATCTCTCAGCTCTGAAAAGGTGTATCTACAATAAAACATGGAAAGCAGAAATATCTGAGCTGACAGACCTGAGCTGATTTCTGAAGTACTAGAAATAGCATGTCCGTGCTTTTGTATATTGCAGATATACCTCAGCAGAGACGTTTGTTTTCTAAGGCAGGAGCTCTAGCACCTGGTTATGAAGGTAACCACCTAATTTAATCTAACCACACTGACAGGGTGAAATTAGTACATAGGCACAAGGAAATGTTGTCACTGACTTTGCATTTTACTTTGTCTTCTGAAGTTGACAGTGCTGATCACCATACCCAGAAAGGCACAGGAGACAGGAAATACTTTGGCAGATTGTGGTTTCTGAGAGCTTTGGCAAGGGTGATTTTCATCCAGTATTGCTATTTTCTACAATCATGTCAGTCACACCTGTCTTCACATAGAGCTCTCTGTATAACTATGTACAGACTGTGAACATTTGTTTCTTCAGACACTACATGTTCTTATTCCTTAACAGACCCCACCGGTATGTTTTGGGAAGTCTTTTTATTTTCCATTCCCTTTTCCTACCTGTACCAATGTCTTCCTGCCTGCAGGCAGCTTTCAGATGAGCTACTGCTATGAACGCACTACTGTGACCTTCTTCCTGGCCAAATGTTAATCACATTTTCTCAGTGACCATGAAGACACTATGACATTGTTGCTGGAAAAGTTTACAGATGTTACAGATGGATAGAGTGGTAAATAATGCTGTGGAATATTTGGTAAACAGGGCACTGTCAAATGTGTTTTATTATAGCAAAAGTCATGCCATTGCAATGAAATAATATAATTACACTTGCAGAGAGAAGTGACTGTGAAAAGGGTTTTGTAGTCATGGTGTACAAATGTATTCAGTGTAAGTTTGCTTAGCACAGTGACTACAAGAGCTAAGAGACACCAGAATGCACAAGTGAAACCTTAGAAGTGGTACTACCAACAAGAGCCTGCAAAGTGCCACCTCTGTGAAATATAGCATATCCATAGCACTGTTGTCAGCAACCACCAAAAAAGTTAAATGTGGGATCCTGTTCTCTAGCAGCTCAAGATTTGCAGAAGATTTTGCTGTTTTGACTGCAGAAGAGTGAAGGTTATTATGCAGTAGTATTGACTAAATATTGAGCCTCCTTAAGGCACTTAACAGCAGCAGTTCAGGAATATAGACTATCCTTTAGGTCACAGCTTAAATGGAGGTTAAGACTAACAAAGAAGATAATAGCCATCCATATAATGAGTTGGTGGCTTTATTTAACTTTAAAAACAAACTTTTTGCTACCTGACATATTGCCAGTTTGAACAGAGAGGCTAAGAACTGGTTGGTCATGATTGACTTTCAGAAGCTGTTGAAGTATCTTGTTTCACCAATTCCAAATTAAATTAATGATATAAAATTGAGTGCAGGACAGATTGAAATGAATTGAAAATTACTCTATTCCTAGAGTTTTAGCCTCATAAGTGATATTGATTACTTACAAAGTGTCTCATTATATGCATTGAATTAATTACAGATTTTCACAGAAAATATCAAGTACAGTGTTTACAAGCAACAGTAAGTTTATTGACTATTTTTGCTTGGTGATGGATGAATTCAAATGCCTAACTGAAGACTTTTAGTGCATAGTGATTAAATACAAAATATAAGAAAATAATGTTCTTGGAGAGCTGGCAACAAAGGCCTGTGACACCAGTAAAAAGTTTTCTTATCTGAGTGGGCTTTCAGTCAGATCACGCGCGCACGCGTGTGTGTGTGCGTGTTGCCAAACCACGATCTGACAAACCTCCTGTTGGCATTAATGAGAGCTTGCTTGAAGAAAAACTGATGTATTTGCCTCTTGGTATTTTGCCACAGAGATATAATCACTAGTCAAGCAGAAACCATCTGGCTCATTTCAGTGATATTGTTGTTTGGCCTCTGCTCTGGGAGGCAAAGAAATACAAATCCTTGATAAATCATAACCATACTGTATAAAGCAATTTGTTACTGGTTTGAGTAATTACCTCTTTTCCTGTAGGCAAATGCAGTTTGAACTGATTGCTTCATCGGGTCGCATGAGAAACAAAGCTTTATCTTTTAGAAAAGGAAACGGTTTTCCTTGTTTTATTGTTGTTCTTAAAGTGTTTCACGTCACTGCACAGAGGGTTGTTCTGATCTAAACTACCTTAAAAAGAGGTTTTGCACCTGAAGCACTAGATGAGATCTTTGGAGACCTGACTTTGCAAGAGACTTTTTGTGACCATAGCAGACAAATGAGAGCCAAATGCTGTTGAAGATGAACAAAGATCAGTTTCAATGAGCTAGGACACAGAAAGATCTTGCAGGTTTTTTCTTTTACTGGGAGAATCTGATTGTCATGGTCTTACCTTCCAGTATTTTGGCACAGTTCTGTAAATTTCCTATACTGTGGTTGATGAGAAAAAGCAGTACTCTGACATATTGTTGTATTTCTGATTTATATTTAACCTTCAATAGCAACATAAGGAAAGATTTCTGTTCCTTTGTGATCCATGAGACCATGAGCACAAGTGAATACTGCAGGTAAATAACTTTCTAATTCTTAATTACTGTATTTCAGTAAAGCTTGCAGCACAGACCTTAAAGGCATTTAGCAGTGAAATCAGTAGTAAACTATTGGAGTAATAACTCAAGAGATTCATGGGATAAATGGACTATCTTTAGCAGGCAAGCACTGGAGGCATTTGTCGCTGTTCTGGATTGGCCAATTGACTATTTCATGAGGGATGGAGTCCCTGACAGCAAAAAGTGTTCCTAAGTGCTGAGAGACTGCAGAATTCAACAGTGCCAATTATTGGTAAAATTTCTTTAATAGATGGAAGGCAGATAGCTAGAATCTTAACCAGTGGATGGCAAAAGAAGAGAAACCTAGAGCAAAAATACTGTAGGGAGACTAGATAAAGATATTTATTTCAAGTACTGCCAAATGGCACTTTATTACCTATTCATTCTAAAACATAGCTTCATTCAGTCAAAAGAATTACCTTAAAATGCATTCCAGTGCCTGAAATGGAGTGTCAGCTTATTTGGAAGAAATGGCCTGAGGCTTTCTTTCACGTAGCAGAGTGACAACCATTACCAACAGAGAAATAGAAATAGGGATGATACAAATGATAGTGATGTTATTTTCTCATGTTTTCTGCAATTATTTTTATTCCCATCTTAATCAGCTACATTTCACAGCAGTACTGGGACGTGTACAGTGACTTAGAACAGAAATCTACCTTTATTCCTACTTCACCTGAAAGTAGTGAGGCTCAAATTACAGAACATATGCCTAAAGCTGTATTATAAACAGCATGTTTTCCACAGTTAAAAGAAGCAAATATTAAGCACAGACCTTCATGCAGTGTTTTGCACCACATGGTGATGTAACTATATTATTGGATGCCAATACTTCATAGTGATTCCAACCTCAGCACAGGAGCATCCTTGAACATCCTTGAAGCAAGGGAAGCTTCTGAAGTTGCTGTAGCAGCCTGTTATGTTATTGATGGTGAACTTCTGGGGAGGGGAAAAAAAATTCATTATCCTGTAATTTAAATGGAAAGACCACAGAATCACAGACCTACAGAACCACAGACTGGTTGAGGTTGGAAAGGACTTGTGGAGGTCACCTAAAGCCAGCTGCCCAGGACCAAGAATGGAGATGCCACCACCTCTCTGGGAAACCTGTGCCAGTGCTTGGTCACCCTCATAGAGAAAAAGTATTTCCTGATGTTCAGACTGAACCTCCTGTGTTTCAGTTAGTGACCATTACTTCTTGTCCTATCACTGGGCACCACTGAAAAGAGCCTGACTGTCTTCTTTGCACCCTCCCTTCAGGTATTTGTACACATTAGTAAGATCCTCCCTCAGCCTTCTCTCCTTCCTCACAGGAGAGATGCTCCAGTCCTGTAATCATCTTCGTGGACCTTTGTTGGACTCTCTCTAGTATGTCCATGTCTCTTTTGTACTGGGGAGCCCAGAACGAGAACCAGTTCTCCAGATGTGACCTCACCAGTGCTGAGTAGAGAGGCAGGATCTCTGCTCTATGAAGGAAGAACTTCCCTCAACCAGCTGGCAACACTCCTCCTAACGCACCCGAGGACACCATTAGCCTTGCTTGCTACAACAGCACATTGCTGGCTCATGTCAACTTGGTATTCACCAAGCCCCCTAGGTCCTCTTCTGCAAAGCCACTTTCCAGACAGGCAGCCCCTAGCATATACTGGTGCTTGGGGTTGTTTCTCCACAGATGCATGACTTTGCATTTCCCTTTGCTGAACATGATACTCTTGTCCACCCATTTCTTGCTATGACATCTGCCAGCTCCCTCAGCACTTCTGGGTGCATCCCATCAGGGCCTGTGGACTTATGGATATCAAATTTGCTTAAGTATTCCCTGACCTGATCCTAAAGCTTAGCACCTAAGCAAGTCAGGATTTCTACAACACTGCTTTATTTTTCATAATTGTGTGGTCTTGCTAGGAACAAGACTGGGAACAGAAAATAGAATAGAAACTGAATTGAATAGAGTATGAAATAGAATAGAGTTAGGCATGCCCAACTTTATCTAGACTATGTAGAAAAACTGGTTCCCTGTCATCGAAAGACAGTACCTGTTTGTTGCTACTAGCTATGCCTATGCTTTGGATAAGTCAATCCCTCTAAAAAGTGAGTTGAGAGACATTTTTTTTCTGTGTCCTCTCAATTTTGTATAAATGCTATCAAAATTCACAAATTTATTCTCAGTTTTTTGAGACTTGATTTTTGTCCCCAAGGTTTTTATTGTAAACATAGAATATATCTGTGCATCTTTCAGGTGAGGTGTGAGTCTTGAAATAGGAAAGGTCTCCCTGTGCAATCATCTCAGAGCTCTACTAAAAAGCTTGAGCCAACCAAGCCTTCCCACTGGTGATAGGATAGCTCCCCACACAGCCTACCACAAAGATGCACAGAGCCACTTCCCTCTGAAAATATCAGACCTTGAGATAGGAGTCAAATGAAAGCCAAACTGCTGCCAAATGCTGATATTCTAAACGTAAGTGAGAACTAAAAACAATTTTGGAATTGCAGTTTATTTTGCTTCATTTCACTTTGTTGCTATTAAAGTTATAAATTTCTTCAGGGACTTCTCATAAAATTCTTCTGACATGAAGTAAAAATATAGCTAATTTTGTCTCCCTAGGGATGAGATTTGTTATCAATATTTAAAATATCACCTGTTTTAGCGCTTGTAATTTTTTCGTTAGCCAGTAATCCTCTGAGCAGCATCCAGACATTCTACTTTATATCTACTATATTATTTCCATTTCAGATCTGAAACAGAATTTTTCATGTATTCACACAAAGAGTAATTATCCTTCTTTTAATGTCATTACAAATCGCTTCATAATATTAAATTCTGGCAGAACCATCTGAAATGATCAAAGATTTATTCAGTCTCTCGGTAACATTAATGGAGTTGTGTTTGGTTTGAATATTGTCAGTGGCATAATTTATGTGTAAATACCTTTTACATTTTACAATACATTGAATACATAAACAAAAAGGGTCCATAAAGAGCACAAAGAAAAGATCAAGTGATTACACTACTGTAAAATCTCATTACAATTCTGAACAAGGTGATTTAATGATCTTTTCAGAAAGTCCCATGTTCTCTTTCATATGTAATAGCTTCAAACATTTCAAACACTTTGTAGCATTTATTAGGCAATGTAGTGGGAAAATTATGCCTTAGACTTTGATACTCAAAGCAGTGAGGAAACGGATGAAGAAACTGAGGGAGGAGCAGTGTAAGCATATCCTGCACTCACTGGGCATGCTGCTACTGCTGCTGCCGAATCCTCAGTGAGTGCAGACAGGGCTGATGAGGATCTCATCTGACAGCTGCACTCAGTGCTAGATGCTCAAGAGGATAAGCATGAAGAGAAAGCCACCACCAAAATTCTAAGACCTGCTGGGAAAACTGCCAAAAGTCAGTGTCCCAGCCCACTTCAATCACTGGTATGGGAGGTGATGGGAGGTGAGGGGAACTCCAAAGTAAATAAGGAGTTGAGGTCTCACTGTGCAGGTCTGTGCTCATCCCTACACAGGTTATTGAGGGCAGAGATCATTCATCTCTCCTTTTTTTTTTTTTTTAGTCTATTCAGTGCACTGAAACATACTAAAATTGCACAGATATATTAGGAAGAAAGGTCAAAAAATAAATCATCAAACCATTAATTTCATGGGCAAAATTATTATTTGATGACACATTTAGTCCTTGTCCTTGTCAGAAATCCCACTGTCTATTTTGTGTGGACTTCATGACTCCATACTCTGTAGCTATGGGGTATTGCTGAGATGGATGGGGTAGAGGGAGCAGGGAGAGGGACAGAGTGCCACCCTACCACTTGGCTTATGGGAAGGAAAGATGAAACCCAGCCAAGAGAAATGAAAATTTTTTGGTTCTGACAGTTAACATGTAAATAGAAGAGTCACTCAATCATTACAAAATCATTAATTTCTCAACCTGTTCTGTATAGCAAAGACTTTTACTAATTATTTCTTTTAAGAACTGATCTTTCCTTCATATATCCAAGTGATTTATGTTGAGCTTTTCTTTAGCTATGGAGTCTTGGATAAAAGTTATGCAGACAAATTGTGAAACGTATATGAATTTCAGAAGATGCTAGTAGCAGAAAACACCTTCTAAATCATCCAGTGTTTAATTAATTCATCCCAGTGTACCTTTGTATGTAAAGAAACAGCAGAAAAACAGAGATAGTGATGTAGACAAACAAGATGAGATTTTATAAAAAAATTAAGCACGTTAAGAGGCCAGCCTATAGGCCCAGTGTTCTCAATAACCTTGGCAACACCTTTGGAAAAGTGGTTTTATTAGGCTGTCTGATTTCTGCAGTTTTCTTCCAGTTCCTCATACCAAAATATGCTTTAAATAAACAGGTTTTTTTTCCTTGTCGTTTTTGTTATCTTCACATGCAACTTTTGTGGTCATTAGAAAACAAACTCCATCAAGTTATTTAAATCTAAATGCAAGATATTGAGCTTCCCTTGCAACAATTCTTCTGATGCTGGATATAGTTATTTAAACATTAGGGCCTCAAGAAAAAATTTACACACACACGACTGTATATCTATGGACCAGAGAGGATAAAATTGTGTCACTGAAGGATGTCCTGTTGAGGATATCTACAAACAAGTTGTGAAGTGAGAACAATAAAAATAAATTTAGAATAATAGACATTAACATATTTACAACAGAATATTTACAAAATGTCCCAGTTTTTGTCCAACACTGGTGTAATGATGAAGATGTGGTAATGCAGATGTACACAGTAATTAGCATTCTAGATCAGTCTAGAGAAGATTCACACTTATCACAGCACCCCTCAAGATCTGCTATAAATGTATGAGTGCTCAAAATGCCTATTCAGCAAAATGATGGAGCTTAATAGTGGCTTGTGGTATGCATGTTTACAATATTTTTTAAGTATGTTTAAGGTACAAATTTTAAGTGAAAAGGAAAAAAAATGGCATGTTATAAAAAAAGAAAATATGTCTGTAAACCTAGATTCATGTAAAAATCACACTAAATTATTATATCTGAGCCAGATATTTAACAAGCTGCTTCTAATTTACCTGGAGTTCATAAGTGAAATCCTGTTGCTATTCTGCATGCTAAACTACTGTTCTTCCATTCCATTGCAAAGGAAAGACAGAAGGCAAAGACCATTTCACTTCATTATTATAATTGACTGGCCCTTCTCATTGTTACTCCTTTTCATTTTTCTGAATAGAAACAATGGAAGAGTTACATTATGGAGAAATTTATCCAAGTATCAGATTAAAGATCAAATCAGCAAATATTTCTTGACATTTCTCAAGCAGGGAACAGCTCCCAAGACATCTGAATTAGATAAATAGAGTACTACTGAATTGAAACAACAGACTAGTACATGCTTATTAGCAAATTCTGAATGACTAACTAAATGGATGATTGTAGTTGTTAATGTACAGTGCTTTCAGAATACAAAACATGTAGCAAATTACATCTTAATGCACCTTTCTAAAAGCAGTCATTTTCTTCAGAAACATAAATATTAGTATGGCTAGTCTGCAGTTAACTATTTGCAGTCAACTTGTCTACAGATCTTTCAGCAATCTTTGGTATTAGAGAGTAATTTGTATGCTAATTTGCAATTTTATTTGCACGTTTGACACCTCATAATATCAAGGTATTCTTCATTAATCCATAAAGAATCACATTACTATTATCCTGAAAAATCAGTAATGTTTCAAATCCATCACAAAGAGTCTAGCTAGCTATTCACCAAGAAAATTAAGGGGAATATACAATACATTAACAGGTGTGTAAGCTGAGAAATGACACCACCAATTATGAGTAATTTGATTTGACATTTTTAACCTTTATAGTTCAGAATTTCCTTTGGAAAATGGTTCCCATGTGTAATATTTAGTTGTAGTGAGCAGAACACATGGTAAAAACATGAACTACCTTGTCAGATTTTAATATGGAAGTTAATTTAGAAAAGAATTTACTGTAGACAGATATGTGCAGCACATGTCTGTGCACTGGTGAAGCTAATGCCATTTGTGCTTTTAAATCTGATTTGATGTTTGTTTACCAAAGGCAGGTCAAAACTCAGAGCGTTAACACCTACACTAAGCTTGTGTTACTCTTTCATGCCCAGGGAAGGAGAAATTACTTAAAACATTCACAATTTACTTTAAAATGTTGAATGTTGCTGCCTCACAGAAATTATAACCTCAGTGTATTTTCTTTTTACTAAATATTTCAGTTAAATAACTTGCTTACATACGCAGATAAAAGAATAGTGCTGGCAGATCTATATTGACAAAGTTCCTATCATTGTACTCAGTCATTCTCTGGGACTTCTTTGGGCTCAATAACTCTGCAAAAGTGCCTCTTAGGCACCAAAATTAGATGTAGACAGCAGGCTTTAGAAGGCAATTTCAAAATGCAAATCTTTAGCTATAATATTATCAAGCCCCTAAAGGAAACATGGTTATTTTACAATCAGTTATTTTACAATGTTAGTTCACTACCTGATAGAGAAATGGAAAACCTGGCAGCTTTTGATATTTCAAGGCTGGGAGACAGTGCTGTGCCCTCTGCCGAGCTGGGGAATTCTCTCTGCAGGGGTAGATAATGTTCCCATTATTGACGCAGCAGGGCCAGAACAGCTCAGCCAGCCACGATCCAGCAACAAACTGTCCTTGTAAAAATGTCAGAGAGAAACCCATGCCAGGAAGGGAAACTACAGCAACTTTACCCTCCCACATACTAATACCACTACATGTGGTATGTGCTTTTGTCACCCTACAAGAAGAGGCTGCCCAGACACTTCCCTTCATCCCAAATCAATGTGGAACGTCCATATGTATCTCTAGGCAACCATTTCCGTTACCCCACACATCCCTTGTGCAGGACTTTGTAAAACTATCCAGGAACATCTTAGAATTAGCTAGGATGCATAGTTTGTGAAGACTTACAAACGAGTAGATAGGTAAATCGTTTTGTTGCATATGATTGCATATATATTAAGGAAATACTGTGGTTCTTTAACTCAAAATAAGTAAATGTAACTAGAGTATGTAATTAGTCTTATCTCTAAGATAGAGAGTTGCTAAATGCATCTGTTTTTTTCTTCTGTCTCCTTGGTAAACAATACGAAGAGGAATTAGTTGTTATATATAACAAAACTGTTCAAGTGTTGAAAGTATTAGGCAGAACTTGAGGCTCCTGAGCTCTGAAGAGGTAAGAGATTGTGCTGGAAGATGAAGATGAAAATAAAGTTCAGGAAGAGATTTAGTTGACACTTCAGTAGAGTTTCATCCATTGAGGGGGCTGCTCTGTGACAGGGAGTGAATTATTCTCTTCTACCTTTAGTGTTCCACGGTATGTTTAGGGAAGCTTGTGTGAAATTACAGATTTCCTTTTGATCACATACAATTTCCAAAAAATGGTGCTGAATTAAGCTTAACACAGATTAGATATTATTGTAAAAGTTTCTTATCACTGATTTCTGATGAACTGACTTGACTCCGTGTGTACCCCACTTTATTAATAAAACATTCACTTGCATTGGAAGCAGCAGAAATGAACAAGGTTCTTTGTATATGTGTGTAGAATGGGAGGGGGGAACTTTTGGATTTGGAAGCACATGCCCTATTAAAATGTCTTCTGCTGTATCTCATCATATGTGACATGCATAACATCACTAAACAGCTCCCACAAGCAATATTCAGTTTTAATGGCCATTCAGGGAAAGTCATACACGGATCATGTAAGGATAATTAACGAAGGCAGCAGGAATGGATCTTTTACTATCATTATGCCAGTGACTTAATAAATTTTTTACTATTTGTACTGGGAAGACGGATGTTTTTGGAGAACACCTAGATTCATGACATTGAAAAGCAAGCACCTTTGTAACCTGGTCACAAATTTAAGATAGGCACTGTGCTGATTACAAATACTTTTGTTTTCTGGGTGATAAGAATTTATCAGATTTCCAACTATGGTATGTTAATGGGTATTATTTCTTCAGGGGGACTCATGATATACCTATCTTGGTTTTTTTGAGAAAACCTACTTACAATTAAGGCAAAATTATGCTCAGTGTCTATTTCACTAGATGTATAAAACGAAACCTTCCGAAGAATTTTTTTCCCACTTTCACACAATTCAAGTCATCAAGGAACATATTACAATAAAAACTGAAAAAAGGTCATAATACTTAACAAGGTATCTGAACAGTGCAACTTAAAAAGATATGTCTCATTTTTTTTGAGATACTAGTAAGAACACAGCATTATTCCTTCAGTATAAATCAAATTATGTATTATAAAAGCTCTATATAAAATAACATACTCTATGCTGCACTTATATTGACAGAAACTGTAGGTGTTTTTTTTCTTTAGAAAATCAACAAACTCCAACATCTTTGAGGTCAAGGGGTTTTTGTTAAGTTCATGAGTAACCAAAAGTTGGAATAATGCTGAAGAGTCTTACATCTTATGGAAAAAATTAGCTTTAAAATAGGAGCTCTAAATAAATCTAAGTGAATATGTGGTAGCTAAAATATGTCCTTGCTCTCTTCTTTTAATAATTTAGTTTCAAACTTATTCTCAGGGTAAGTCATGCTTTCAAGGAAGTTAGATAAAATTCAGACACAACTCCAAATTGTGAAACTTGGAACCTCTTAATTTTTTAGCCAAGTTAGGTATCACATTCAAAAGTATTGTTACTCTGAGTCAAACCTATCTACTTTCTTCAGTAACATGCATGACAATTGCCTTCTGGGGACTGTTTCAAATATACCCAGTAGTATTTTGACAAATCCTTGTCTTCTTTAGCCTCTGGGTTTGTTTTGTGTTGTTTTGTTGGTTTTTTTTTCCCAGGGTTACACCTCTGACTTTGTGAGAATTGTATGTTTTACACAAATGTGAGAGCAGAAGCCAGTCCTTTAGATGTAGATTTAATTTACTTACTAAAGGTGTGCTGTTTCACCTGAGGTATGGAAAAATCAATCAAGCCTCATGTACCATCATACAGAAAGAAACATCTGAATACAGCAGGTAAGATTTAACTTTTTGAAACTCTCTTCTTAAAATGCTCTAAATTATTCCAGAAACTAATGTGCCAACAATATCCATCAACCACAGGAGAGATAAACATGGTTTGCAGCCTTTGATATGCATCCTTCCCTCTGAATCATGGGAACATTGCCCAGTGCCTGAAGCAACAACATTTTCCTTTTATGCTCTGATATTTGCCACAGCCATTCCTTCTGGCCTTCTTATTTTCTTCACAAGAGTTAGTAGGAGGGCAATGTTAGGAAGAAGGCTTATGTGCTTAAAACTTACAAGAAAAAGACTGACTTTAAGTCATTGGCCAACTTGTAAGTGGTGAGCCACACCAGAAGGTCCTTGCATTGAGTTCTTCAAGCACAGTGGGCTTTGGTGATTTTGAGAATCTGAGAAACCAAGTGCTAGCTCATCACTCCATGCAGGGGGTGGGGGTATCACAGCACAGCCGTCTAGGTGCTATATAGCGTACAGGATATATTGGTCACCATTAATCACCCATTCAAATATGATCAGCTTTTTGGAAAGAACAGTGTTTCTAAAGTATAACAGCAATGACACTTTTGAAATTATTCTGCCAGTTGGTGCTGAAGCCATAACATTCATGCATGATTGAATGTCAAAGTGTCCACAGTGAAGATAAACAAGAAAGGCTACATAGACTAACCTCTTTTTCATTAACTTTTTGTATTGGGAAAATAACAGGAAGAATATTTTTATAGTTGACCTGCCAACTACAGCTTTGCTTATCCAGCATTAAAAAGCATTCCTCTCAGAAGGTAGACTTTGATGCTGAAAATTGGCTAATGCGGTTTCCATGTTTCTGTTCTACATGTTGAAATCATTAATGCCTACATTTTGTCTTTTCACAGTTATGCCCTGATAGAGATATGAGAAAGCTGTTTTCGTTGCTGTTTTAGTGCAGCTAAAGGAAAAAGAATGTCAGTTTCTGCTCTGCTTAATGCAAATGAAATGCTCATTCTGAGCATAATGTCAGCTATAGATCAAGCATTTGCTGGCAGCGCTAAAAAAGAGCAGCCAGTGTAGGAAAACCATCAGATTAAATCAATCAGATTTAAGGGACACAATGAATGTTCAGACAGGACTTGGTGAGCAGACAATACATAATTCTCCATCCAAGCATGCCTAAGACAAACAGATCCAATATCCTGGTGGTGAGAAAAAATTCAGCCTTGACAGCAGGGGCAACAGAGATCGGTAAAACAGCCATCTGGAGAACTTTGAGAAAAGGGTTTCTAGTAACAAGAATAATTGGACAGCAGTGGTGCCAGAAGCAACAGGAAAGGAGACGAAAACTAGACACCGAAGACAACTGGATTCAGGAGCTGCAGGAGGCATTACCAATGGGTAGAATCTGATGGAAGTGATTTCTACAGTGAAGCGACATCTACCAGCAGGTGGAGATGCAACTGGAGATTGTGGCAGAGCTCAAATAGGGCTTTTAGAGTGATGGAACAGAGGAGAGGGTGCATGGACAATCCCAAAGTTGCTGACCCCCAAAATGGATTTTCTGAACATTAATGTGAGAAGTGATCTGTACAAATGTGTAATATCTGCAAAAACATGTTCGTATAATTAATTGGCATTCAGCAAACAAAATACCATATTGTATTGCTGTACTGCAGAAATAGTATTAGAGGAAACACTACTGATGAAAAATAGCTTGTGTTTTTTACTTTAATAATGACATGATTTCTGTATAAAGTCTAACCCAGTTAGACAACCTAGTGCCACTAAAACATTATTAAAGACAGAAAGACTGAAATTGAGCTGTCTCAAGAGAAATCAAATCTTTCTATTAAAGTTCCACTCCTTTTACCTTTATCAATTTTAGACGGTAGTTTTGGAGTAAACAGTTCCAGGCATTACTAGAAATGTTTACTGAGTAAGAGTCTCCTAAAGTGAATAAATGTACAGTTCAATTCAAACTAGTGTATAAGGATAACTTGAGAATAAAACTCCCATCCTTCAGACAGACATTTATTCAGTCTGCATTATCTTAACATGTTAAAAATGTCCTTTACCTGTTGTCTTGAAAAAAAGGTAACATCTACTTATAACATTTGCACTCTTGAATCATTCAATCAAAAAAAGACGGCTTTTGACCTTTGCATTGTGTTTAGTAATATGACCAAAATAATAAAATAGAGGGTAATTTCTGACTTCTGCTGCCTGATTGTAAACCGTGAATAACAGATCAGAACTGAAAAGGTGATTTTCTATTGATGGGTACATGATGAGACCAGTTACAGGAAAAAGCTGCTTTGTTTACTGTTACACCCTTCAAAGAAGCCAAGCCATTACCATTAATAAAGACATAACTGTACAACTACAATAAACAAATACTCATTTTTTTATTCAAAGCAATAATAAGAATTTTTCATTTGACATGATAATTATGATATTCCTTGAACATCGTATTACAATTTCATAGATTATTGGAAAATAACATTGTTTGCTAAAAAACAAACATTGCCATTGACATGTTAATTGATTTTTTTTTTTCAACCTAAAAGATGCATTATTTCAAAAACTTCTTGTATAAATCCAATAATGAAAGAAAAGGTGACTGAAGAACTTGAACAGTGCTCTGTAGCTCTAATTCCCATTAATAATTATAATAAAGTTAAAGGCACTGATAATGACTTCTTTAAAACTTATTCTTAGAAATATTTCCATATTGAAAGGAAAACAGAGGAAAGTAATAAAACTTCGAAAGTGGCCAAATTTGATGTCCCGGGAAGACAGAAAAAACAGCAGCTATGCAGTGATACTTCACTGATACAGTCTCCTAGCATCTATGGATTCTAAAGTCAGAATGTTACCATGGAATTTAATAGTCCTTTGTAGACTGTTCCTCCATTAATATGTCTTATTTTTAATTCAGTCAATTTCTGGAATTCATGAAGTGATCCACAGCTTGTATCTTCTGTGAAAAACACTGTATTTTGAGCCTGATGCCTGATTATTTTAATTTGAGGCTACTTAGCTCATATATTATGATGGATAAAAACCAACTGTTCCTTAGTCATGTTCATCACACTATATGTGGCTTGTAGACCTGTATCATGTGTCCTCTCAAGTGTCTCTTAACAGGGCAGAGGAATTCCAGTCTCTAATCTCTTGAGCACAGCAACTACTGTAATACAGACATGACAGCTGGTCAGTGATGGTCTGAGACTGAGCATGTAGAGGTTCACAGTAGTCAGTGCTATTCACCATCAGCCATCCCTCATAGCTGCTTAGAATAAGTAGCAAAATCTGAATCAGTTGAGGGGCTGTTCCACTGTCAGAGCCAAATTTTCAACACCCAAATCTTCACAAGAAGTGATCAATAACAGGAAAAGTGGGAGAGAAAGGAACTGCATTGTTATTGCTAAACAGAGGAATGGCTAGAGAGGCAGCCATCTAAGAGGGATAGATCTTCCTTCCTCTGTCTGTTTTCATCTTAGATACTAATAAAAATAGGGGTTTACAGGACTCATTTGCCTCTCTGGCAGATTGAAGGATGGATTGTCTATCACAGAACCAGTAGTTTTATGTTACACTCCAAAATATATCTTGGGAGCTTGAAGGAGTACCAAACTTGGTATCTAACTTACTTGTGTACTGCAGTATATTCCTTGTGTGATTCCAGATACAATAATGACCTGTAAGCCTCTTGAGGCACGATTCAAAATAAATCTTAAGGCAGTTACCACCATTCTTAAGGCAGTATTAGACTCAAGTAATAGCCACATTTTTTTTCCTAGAGTTTGGCAATAAAAATTAGAATAGGGTACATTAGATGGATCTCTTCTCAGCTACTGAGAATGTGCTGCTCATTTTCAGAGGAGTAATTATTATGCCATATAGCTCTCACCAGTGCAGTTATTGTATCTTTGTCACCGTGATTAAGAAGGCCAAAACGTATTCACAGAATATCCTCCCTTACACAGTGAAGTCAAAGTGTTCTCAGAAATGTGTTCGTTCCTCTAAGAGAGTTCGTCAAAGTCTACATTTATAAGATTGAAGGAAACAAAACCTGCACCCCTTTGATTACTATTTAAGGCTTTTTTTGACTGACCTCTGAGGTATGATTGCACCAGGCTGATGGGAGCATCCTGGGGAAAGACTCCCAGTGCACCAGTCCAATAAGCTTGCACTGTGTCTCCAATGGTATCTTAAATATTGCTGCTGCTGCCATTTAATCTAAAGGTCAGCTAATACCCAAGGTATTCCAAATGTAAAATTGCTGTTTAGTGTCTTCAATATAAATTTAACAGGATGACAGGATGCAGTACAACAGACATGACGGTTATTTGGCAGTGGACTGAAAATAAGCCTGGAAATGGCCACATTAGTTTTTGGTAGGGATCGGAGTATTGCAGTTTCCCATTCATCACTCAGTATTTTTGTTTGGAAGAATACTGTGAAATATTATCTATATCTGCCATCTGAAGGTCATGTCTTTCCACTGCTAATAACCCGTTGCATTTCTGGTATCTTCCTACCAGAAGACTTTGTTATTACAAAGGAGCTGGAATAAAGTTTCCATGAAGGAGGCATAAATATGTTTATTTTCCCATTTCCTTTGAAATAAATTGGCAAGGTCTGGCCATTAAAGAGGAAAACAAATAAATACAAAAACCCAAAACCAAGCTGTTGTAATTTAGCATCAATGATTACTGAAAAAAAATAAGGAAACTCTCGGACCAAGAGAACAAAGGAACGACTATGTAAGTTGTTTTGTGAAGTTATGCAAGACCTTATGTAAACTGGATGAGGCATGTGGATTCAAGGAGACATTTAAATGGGAAGATACATGATGCAGACAGTTGCCATTTATTGATAAGTAATTATGGTTTTGGCTGCTTGACAGGTTGTGTATTAGGAAGAAGTCCACAAAAACCATTCAAAGCTGGAAGTGATAATGTAACAAAGATATGTATAAGGAAAATTATTAGCCTCATCTATTTTTCAAATATATAATATACTTATTATGGACACATTTTTGAATTATTTTCAGCATTAATATCTTTGTGTCAGATACCTGATTTTTAGAAAAATCCAAGTTCTTGTAAGTTCATCTGACAAAGTTGTTCTCCCATGTTGTGGTGACACAAATGGCACCTGCCACTGGGTCAAGGCTGTAGCTTGCATCTGCTGGAAGATGGAGAGATGCAGATTTAGCTGGTCCCAGTATAAGCTGCAAACGATCTGGGTGCCATTTTTCAGGAGACATTTTACATCCTTGTGGCAAAATGGAGAAAATATTAGTACTTGTTCTGTCTATATTAGCTATTTTGATTGTGAACTCTTCATATCAAGGGACTGCCATTCAGTAGTAGCATCCTGAATATGCAGAAAAACTGACCCATCACTTCCATAATGGCTTTGAGGTACAACTGCAGGACATAAGTTAACAGGTTAAAGGACTGCCTTGTTTATCCTTGTCTCTAATATATCAGTGGTGCTGTTCCCACCCTCAGGTTTTTTAGGAGTATGCCAGCTCCTAGCAGAGATGAAAGGATGAAGGAGGAAAGAGTCCATTCACATAGCCATGCTAGGGCATGATGCTATGGATGATGATGATGGGTGTGCTTTCTCCTAAAAGAATTAATACTTATCTGGCAGTTAAAGCCGACTAAAGTCCTGTAGTGTTGCACATGTGGTCTGTTTCATTCCTCAGCTAAGCTGAACTCTGGCAAGCTCACATCCCAGAACAGCAGCCAACACAGCTTCCTGTATTTTTCCAGCTTGCTGAGCAGAGAGATTGAGAGAAAACGTTTTAGTCCTGTTTTGAATTCAAAGGAAGAGAACTGGTGGAAGTCTAGGAAAAGTGATTATCTGCAAAAGCCACAAGAGGATTCATCAAAGTGAGGCATCATTGTCATTCTGTTCCTAATGCTCTAATGCTTCGTTTATGGATATAATTCTTATTTCCCAGGACTGCTCTCTCTCTACCCATCAGAATTCCAACTTATATCCAAATAAATCATTTTTATTAGAAAAAATACCACTATATAACATAGCAAGCACTTTTGAGGCTTTTTTTGAATTAAAAATATAATAAATTCCACTAATACGGCTTATCACAATTTGGAACTTCATAAGATCAGCATTTTGAGGAAAATGAACACTGCATATATACATTCAGTCAAATTAATTACTGGCTAATCCATAAATGCACTTCAAGTCTGTGTGAAGTTGTAATGTTTGTAGAGAAACTGGGCTTTGAAGAGTTTTGGCCACTTTGGAGAATGAACACTGAGTGAGGACCCCTGGTGCTGGCTGAGGTGGTACAGAGGAGGCACTTTGGGTCTTTCCAGGTGGGAAAACACGGTTTGGCTGCCTGCCAGATTTATGCTAGCCTCCTTTCCCTGGGAGAATACTAATTTTTTCATCTCTGCCACCTGAGAAAATCTGGTTCTGTCCAAAGATAAGCCATTGACTCCTTAAAAATATTGTGGAAGCCTCATAGAACAACCTCCTCAGAGGAATGCTCCCAACCTTACCTTTGTTTTGGAAAAGGAACCATTCATAGCTTCCCTTCAGTGCACTGTTAGCAAGCTCTGATTTCAGGCATCAACGGCTAGCATGCCCACTGTTCAGTATATGCACATTACTACTGTGAATTTATGACACTGATGTCAACAGTCCTATACTTGTTTCACTGATCCTTTCCCACAAAAGCCACGAGACTTCATATTGGGATGCTGTTCTTCGGGATTCCTGCCAAAGGACTTTGAGTGAGTCTGACAGATCTAGAAGAGTAAAAATGTTGATAATAGTTCACTTATCCTTTTAAAATTACTGATAACTTTTGGTATTGCCCTTTTGAGATTTTCAGAGATTCAGAGTGGGCTTGGAGGAGTCCTGTCTTGTACAAATGCTGTACAAATAGGATTTTTATGGGTGCATGAAAAAACAGGGAAATTGGGTGACATCTGAATGGTCTTGGACACAGAAACACGAAGCTGAGAAGAAAGTGGTTAGTGGGGCTAAGGAAGAGGAGAACAAAACTCTTTTAGGACAGAAAAGGGAAAAACTGAGCAGAACAATGTAGTTGACCCAACAGAGTGAGAAGGGTAAAATGGGAGGGTCTGAACAGAGGAACTTCGAGCTCTTCCCTATGGATGGAAATGGACAAGCTTCCTGAAAATTTTGCACGAAACTAGCACGTTGAGAGAAAGGAGATAGACTAAGGAGAACTAAACATACATTTTTTACACTCAACATTTCTTTCCTAGCTCTCAACCTAAACTGTGGCTCAGTGTTCATTGATTAACAACTTCAGGAGAATCACCAGCTAATTCTCACAGAGGTTTGTGAAGACAAACACTCCTTGATATTGATAAAGCCCATGCCTAGAATTAGCTTCTCAGTGGGACCCTGCTTGTCTTGCCTAGATATAGGCTATATCTCAAGGGGGCTATATCTATGTCACAGTCTCACACTCACTGATGTATTATGGTGACACTATATGAAGGCTCTTGCACTAATTTCCAAGACCTCCCACCTAGAGGCTAACCTCTTGTTTCCCAGTGTTTCCCAGCAGCGATATTTCCCAGCCACTGTTGTCACATTCCATTCAAAGAATACATTTTCTGAGGATTGTTGTGCACTTAGTGTTGCTATCTACACTGTACCCTTTCAGGCTACTGCATCCTCCACTCAGTTTTCATGTCAGCATGAGAACACTGGTTGCTTCCATTCACCCCGTCTTAACATCCTGCATTTCTCTTTTCCCTTCTCACCAAAACTGTGGCCATTGAAAATTTTTGGGCTAGTTTCCAAACATGAACACAAGAAGGAACTCTGCTACTCTAAAACTTCCATTCTTGTGAATGTCTATGCAAAATAGTATTTTATGCTTTCTGAAGCAGAAGTTGCAGCAGCGTAACTGACTGAGCCGATTCTACCTCTAGGACATAATTTAAAATTTAGCAGGTGAATTGAATTCTTGTCAGTTTATGTATTTCTACTTGTTTTACTTATAGGCTGAGTATAGGAAAGATCTGATTTTGGGACACCTTATCTATTTTATTACCTTTAGATCTGAAGAGACACAATGGTTCATCAGTCATCTCATAGTCAGCGACTGTAGCTAACCAAATCTTTTTAACATTATTGTTGTTAATAAGGGTTTGTCTTTAATTAATCTGTGTTTGACTACCAAATGGATCTAAAGAACTATGGCAAACAAACAAAAAAATAATTCTGTAAATGAAAGCAAATGAGTGTCATCTCATATGAATCCCTTTTTTTTCTAATATTTTCTAATCTTCTCAGTATGCTTTAGTTATATAGGCTGAGATATGGACAAGGAAGATGACATGAGATCACTAGCTGCATCACCTGAAGCCTTCTGAATCAGTTCATGTTAATGGGATGCTTTCACCCTAGTCTACCCAGAAACAGGCCAAAAAGTAAGGTCTGATTAATTATGGCTCTTTTCATCTAAGTGTGTAAAGTCAGCACAGTGTGACACGAATAGTGTGTAGCTTATTGTCAGAAACACTGATCTTTATGTGTGAAGTTGTACTCATTTAAAATAAAAATTATTAAAAAAAAGAGAAAAAAAAAACAAAAAAAAAAGGAAGATGACAATTGCAAAACAAATGGTGAATACAAATATATCTCAGTCACCTCAGCAATAATAATATGTTTTAACATTTGTTCCCAGGTCTGAAAATTGGGTGTTTTTCAAGCAGGGTTTGTTATACTCAGTACCTGGATGGAAAGACTGAACTGTGTTTTGACCTCCATCACTTGACAGGGATAGCCTGATGGCTTTCTTTAGTGTTTTCCTACAGAAATGTAATGTGACATTTGTTGATGGCTTCCTCCCCAGAAGTCTAGGCACACCTTCAGCCAGCCAATATCTTTGCTGAAGGAGACGAAAATTCCAGCAGCATATAGCAAAGAGGGAAAATACAGAGGATTGATCCCACATGAGTCAGGACTTCCTTGTTTGTGCTTCTGTTTCAACACATAAAATACACAACTGCACCCACTGGAAAACACCTAGTAACAAATAAATATCAACTGCTGAAAAGGCTTAATTTATTTAGAGAGTTTGGATATTACTGTTCTACTGTTCTCTGTTGTGAGATACAAGAAAAGAATGCTGCATCATGACAGCAATTAAACATTGGAAGAGGTTACCCAGAGATGTAGTGAAATCTCCCGCAATAGAAATATAAAATACTTGAATTGACAGAGCCCTAAATAACCCAATCTAAGGGCTCCAGGTGCACCTAAAAGGAGCTCCTGGACTAGTGGGCGGAAAGTGTGGGTGGATGTCCCCAGTGAGGCTGGGCAAGGCCATTAAGGCCTATTGGTGCCCTCAGGGTCCTGACAGTTTCTGTGATGTGCGACATTTCTAATAAAAAAGTCCATGTTTTCTGCTGTGCATAACATATAATTAAAGATGTTGTTCTTAAACTGGTTGTTGCTTTTGTGTTTAGCCTGAAAATTAGACAAAAGTTATGCAGATATGCATCTACAATACTTACAGTTTAGGTGGTATTTGAGATTGATTGATTTATCAATATATCACTCTATAAGCCCAATGCAGTAATGCCAGTGAATCCTTTCCATATGGAAGGGGAACACCACCTAGATACTGTCTTGATTCAGTCCTCACACCTTTATGTGTGTAGTCAGGATATTTAAGTTATAAACCCATCTATAGTTGATGGACAGAAAGATGCATGTCTAAAGGGTATTTCAGCGCACTCAAGCTCTGGATGTCCCAAGTTAAGTTTGGAACACATCCAAACCATGTGTTCCATGTGGATTTTTTTACATTTTGCATATGACCCTTAGCTCTCATATTTTTGTATGACATCTTAGCTTTCAGACAGAGAAATTCAGGCAGTTAGTACAACAATTACTGATATATCAAGCAATACATATGAGAAATAAGACAGGATGACCAGCTGGGTCATCTAAGCATTCTGTCTTCTACCCAACTTATTCCAGAATTAGAGGGCCACAGAGTAAGCTAGTAATGTTCTCATTATATCACTAGTTGCAGCTAAGGAATTGCAACTAGCAAGCAACTCCTTCTTGGTGTTCCTCAACATTTTCCCCTTTGCATAACCTTAAGGGAACATCTGCTTACTAATTTAAATATACCTGCTTCCATAGTCATTTAACATTTTCTAAAGCGTACTGGTGATATTCAGGACTGAATATTGCCCAAGGGCAAATATGTTTAGTAGAGGATCAGGTAAAGCTTGTAGCAAAAGCAGCCCAGAATGAACCAGGAATAATCTTCAGATAGAATAAGGTTGAGCATTCTTACATTAATGCAGTTGTTTTGTATAAAGTAGCTAAGCACAAGCAGTGCCTGTCCTAAGGTCAATCTGTGGCCAGGAAAAGGGCCTCAAATTTAAGGCCTATCGGGTTAAATGCAAGCTGCTTTAGAAGTTAAACTCTAAATTTTGTCCCCTGTGTAACATATATTGTGAATGTTACTTACGAATCTCATGATAAAAAAAATCCTAGGATGCCACTGTTCCTCAGTTAGGTGGAATAAGTCTTGTCCCATGTAAGATGTCAAGGTTAATGTCTGGAGCTGCTTGTCCAATGACAACTTGGAGGCTAAAGAATCTCTTTGGTACATTCATGTTCGCAAAAAGCATCTTCGATACTTCAACAGTCTCTTCAGATGTCTAAAAGTTTAAAAATTGGTCTTGGGATGTTATTCTGAAACTTACTATTCAGTGTTCAGATTTTTAGGAAGAGAATATTATTTGAATCAGTCAATAAGCTCAGATAATATACAATTCAAATTCTTTCTCAAGTCACTTAGCTTTCTTTTCCGTGTTTTGAAAACCCTCAAGCAAGCTTCTCGTATTTGGTGTGTGGGTGAGTGCATCGTGTGGGCTGTAACTGTGCTGATTTTTTTTCAGTCAGCTGTTGCCTAGAAGCAGTAGAGGATAAAGCATTGGTGGTTAAGCTTGAAGCTGCTTAGTTGGAGAAGACAGCCCACACCTTTTAACTTAGGACCAAGAAGATTCCAGCACTCAGGTAGGCAGAAACAGTTGAGATAGCTCCATAAAATCATAATGGACTGCAGGTGCTATTCTCATTTATTGGTTCCAGAAAATAATATGAAGCTTCCATGGACACATTCAGAAAGCCCCAAACTTAGGAAACACTTGTAAATTTTGAGCTGTGCCATAGGGACCACCATAAAGCAGAAAAAACCCCAACCCTTAGCTTTCAGTGCAGGGCAGATACCATTACCACCCAGCTGCTGCTGCAGCCTGAGGTTGTCTCTGCATCCAGTTCTGCACTGGCTGGTGAATGTATACTATTTCTAACTAAAGCTTTGTCACTGAGATGGCAACATCTCTAACCAGCTCTGCCCAGCCTCCCAAATCTCACAAGCACACAGCAAGGCTAGCTGTGCTCTGCTGCACTCTACAGCTCTCTGCAGAGGTCTGCCCTAAAACAAAAAGTCCCGAGGCTACCAGAAAGATCTACAATGAAATTTAGCCGAGGTGGTTATCCGAAAACAGGAAGTAACTTAATTCAACTAGCATTAAATAACAGAAGTCATTAATGGCTTACATTTGAACTGTAATCATAGATCATCACATCATTGAATAAAGAACAAACAGCATTTCCAAACAGTTCTGGGGCAAACTTTAGAATCTTTGGAACAGAATACTTCCAGGGAACAAAATCTGAGAAATATTTGGAGTGAATTTCAAACAACTGAGGCTTATTTCCATTTATCCTGAAATTTAAATTCATATTTAAAAGTTAGGATGATCATCTCCGGGTTTTATCGTCATCCAGTCAGTTTGGGTGACTCATAAAAACAGAATTTCTAAGGCCACCAGAGATAAAAAGTGGAAAATTAATATGTGGTCCTGAAGACAGGCTTTTTTTTTTTTTTTCCCTTTTTACTATCCTAAAACTTATTTTCTGTTTCTAATCTCCTTTCAGCCCTACATTTACTCAAAAAATACTGTTCTTGTGAGTCAGCACACTCTGCTGGTAGACGAAGAGAATGTGACTAACACAGCAAAAAAAATTTCCCAAAATAAAGCATGACATGCAATTAAAAAGTAATGAGCTGTATCTTCTGAGAAAAGGAAACAAATCACAATAATACGTAAACCACAGCTCTCCTACACAGTGAAGTGAACTTGTTAATACAGTTTTGTTCATATAACTATTCTAAAAAGAAGGTGGCTCATACCCTTAACTCTATTTTTACGACAACTGTTTCAGAAGGAAGTAATTAGACACGAGGCAATTAGACCATGGAGTGTGCAGTGCTCCAGTGGGCCCAGATTCAGCTATCATGTTTTCAAGCTTAAAAAATGGGAAAGGAGCCTGAAATCTATCTTCAGATCCTGTTCTTGAATGTAAGAGGTTGGAGACAAAAGGGAAACTCCCTGAATCCAAGTGTGACCCTGAGGCTCTAGTTCTACTTCTGATCTCTAATCAGCTGAGCAAGGAAGAAGCCTTTAAGCGCTGATGACCATCAGTATCTTCTATGCTCTTTGTTCAACATCTGACAGTGCTTTAGCACCAACCATTGTCGAATCCCTTCAGAAAGAGTTGAGTTCCCTGAAGTTAAATCATTAAATTCTGGGTAAATGTTTACTATTTTCAAGATAGACGTTTTATAAACAGATGATAGTTACACAAAGCATTATCCCTGAAATTGCAGGAGATTTCTATGTAGTCTGCTTGTGTGTTTCTGACTAGCTTTGCTGTTTCACCAAGCAGCTCCTAAACCCAACTTCTTTTGGTCTTATTTGCTGCTAGCTGTTATATTCCTACCACATTTCACTCTACTTTTGGATAAGCTAATTCAGTGACATTAATCTGCACTGAAAAGGGCTTTGGGAGAGGCCATGAAAGAACAATAACTGGGAAGATGAGTTATGCATGTATTGCAGATATTCAGACATACTTTTCCTATATACCCTATTTTGAAATTCATTTGCAATACTGTGTCCAGAGCATACCAGGTTACTCCATTTGCTGTCAATCTAATAGAACAAAGTCTTTTATTTGTATGTGTCTCTCTTATGTCCTTGGACACATGCTTACTACCATGAACCTTGCTTTCCCCCTTTCCAACTTTCTCTACACCCTTCACAGCACCTCAGCTTCCTCCTGTTGCTTCACTACTGAACTGAGCAAGTGGTGATGCCTACTATTGCCAATCCCAAGTGGTGCATTGCTGCCTGACCAGGCAGTGCACAGCATGGTGACAGGCCCACCCCAGGGTAAGTGGAAAAATAGCCTGGTGAGCTCACGCAGCTGCCATAGTGTAAGGACTACCCATTTTCACAAAACCTTTAGGAACCTGATTAACTTTGATCCTGCTACCACAGCTAGTTGAAACTGGCCATCAGATTCAAAAGATTCTGCAACAAACGTGCAGGAACTAATGGGCACACAAATTAAAGAACAGTCAGATTAACCAAGGGGAAATAATGATGGAAATTCAAGTATGTCAGTAGACAAGGAATGCTTTCCTTCATTCCCATCATCAAAAGAAAGCAATACCCTTTTGATTAGAATTATTCAGTTAAGATGTAAAAGAATTTAAGGCTATCAGAAGAAATTATCTCACTTGATTTGAAAATGCTATAACTCTAATCTTGATTTGAAGTGCATGAACCTGTTCCTTAAGCAGCATCAACTTTCAATTATGCTTAGTGCAAAGTCAGCCATTGTTACCATTAACATTTTCCTGTTCAATCACACTGTCTGTAACCAGCCACTAATAAGAATTAATGAGACAAATCTGCCTTGATTTAGTTTCAAGGAACCTGCAGGAGTTCTGTCTCTAGGGACAGTTTCATTTATTCACCACCTGTATCCTCAATGTGTTTTCTTAATTTTGGAAGACCCAGCAAATCTGCCAGTCTCTTTGCTCTGTTGTTGCTGTTCCTTGCATCAAACTTTGCATTCCTCGGAGGCTTTCCTATTAAAATCTCCATCTGTATGAGCGTATTTCTGAAATGCAAACCCAGCTTCTTAAATCCCATGGACCCTGGAGGTCGCACATGCTGTATGCATCCTTTGAAGTGAATAATCTTCTGCATTTGCTGGAACTTGCCAAATGAATTCAACTGCGTCCAGCAGTTGGTCCAGCCAACAATGTAGTGACAGCAAGGAGGTGCAGAGCTAGAGGCCACTGCTGAAGGCTATCAGTAAGAAAAACAGGCATTTTTGAAAGAGTGCAGGGAATGAGATATTCCCAAAAGAAAAAAAGCAAGGTTACTTCAAAAGATCATTCTACTTCAGTAACCTTTCAGATAATTCAGGGAGTTACTTCCTCAGGTTCATTAATTGTTATTACCACTTTAAATCTTTTTTGTTCATATAACTGTCTTGTATCATCTTACACATATCACTTTAGGGGCCAAAGATGGAATGATATAACAATCATATAGAGTTCTGTTCCGGTGAGACCATCCCTTACTTGACTGTGGCAATGATTTCAGCTCTAATTCAGCTGTGTAGGCTTCATTGTCCTAATCAGGTCCTGAAAACCGTATAAACACATTTGTTTTGAAGTGCCAAATTAACTGGAAAGGTGTCTGTATTGTTAATGTCACAAAGTTTCTCAACGAGATGATGAAATACTGAAATTTGGAATAATAGAACATTGGTTGGAAGATGGGCTACTCACATCTACTAGGAAAAACTTTTTGAGTGTTACAACCTCCTGCCTCTCCAACACAACAGAATACATGGTGCTAATGCTCAGAGGAGAGGAATGCAGGGGAGAATGCATTCTTTCCCTGATGTACGTGACAGCTCCCGTAAATGCTAATGGCATTTACATGCACATTCAGAGGCAGCTCTATTCCATGAACTGGAAAACAGATGGTCAAGGGGGTATTTAAACAAAATATCATTCACCTTAAATTCACTATTTACAAAATGTCAATTATGTTTTTGTTTTGTGAGGCCAAAAGAGATTAAACAACAAAGGCAGAATGAAGCCAGAAAATTAAGAGAATAAATTAGAAATCAATGCATTGGAAAAGCCGTAAGCAAGTATTATCAAGTAAAAAAGTGATGCTACTGAAGAAGTAACCTTGTGCTATGATAAGGATCTTTCAGTTAAAACTAATAAAAGTAGGAAGGCATTTTCCCAGAAAATTTTGACAGAATTTTATTTTGGATCCAATCTTTTTAGTGTCAAGAAAAAAACCAAACAAACAACCAAAACTAAGTAAAACATTAAATTCTCTGAAATTGTGAAGGGAAAGATCTGCTTCTGCCCTTCACTCACTTTCCTCTTTTTCAGTGAGGAGTGGGAAGATAAAAAAAAGGTGAAACAAAGATGAATGGACTGTTGCTACTCACACCATGCTGCACTGCAAACAAAATTTTTAAAAAGGATGTTGTAAAGCAAACACACTGATTTTCCAGATAGCTCTGTGCCAAATTTGTGTTAAGAAATGGAATCCTTACTTTTAGTTTTCAGTTGCCAGGTACTGAAATGCCACAGCAACTGAACTGAATTGCCACAGCAAGTGAATTAAGTTGCAGACTTGGTCCTTCTGAAGAAAATTGAAGGCAGTTGTTAGAAGAGGAAGAAGTTTAAATGTTTATAATTCATTTTAGTTTATATGTGAAGGATTTCTCTTTCCGTTACAACAGGTTCTAAGGCTTTCATTTCAGCTATATGTTTATTTTTAAATCATTTAAATCTCATTGCAAATTTGTATTTCCTTGCAGTCAGTATTCATTTCAAATGTGTAGCTTCAGTACATAAATACAAATAATATAGTAAAATATAGCATGTATATAGTAAAGTGAACTGACATAATGTGTTATCAAATGGATGTGATTTCCTCCTGAGCAACGCTCCTGAAAATAACATCATTATAGATTATACAACATCCAGATGATAATTTTATTGACAGCTTTGTACCCTTGATGTCTGTTCTCGAAATTGTAAATCTGATCCCATCAGAGTCAGGGTTGGTAGGAAGCTGTGGCATTTACCTTCATACATTCTCTTCTTCCAGTTCACTAGTCCTCTTCACCTCCTAACCCTCTACACTGCAGCTTAAATTTAATTAGCCATAAAGTCTTTTCTAAGTCAAGAGTGAATCTTGCATCTGACAGGTTATAGAGACTTGAACATAAGTCCACATTCCCTCTCTGTGGATCTAGTATATGATTAGCATATGCTGATCTTCATCAATATGCCGGAAAGGGTCCCATGCTGCCTTCTAATGCTAATATTCCTACATTATAATCTGGTACTGTCTGTTTGCCTCTGGCTTTTAATTTCTTTCATAAAATGATAATGTGTCATGTTTTAATATGGTGATTGTATAATGGTCTCTGAATGTGACTAGCAATTTCTCAACTATGATTTTTTTCATAGCAAAATGTACGGTTACTGAAACCTAAGTCATTCATGAGAATCCTGCAATATAAGAAAATGGAGAAAACATCAGAATACAATGTATTGACCCTTATTCAAAGGAAAATTTTTGTTTTCCACTTGAGAATGACTTGTTTATGCAGCACAGTTGTTTTATACTAAAAAGCTACTGTCTAAAATTCATTAAAATTGAAACAAGATGTTGTGATATGTTCAAGCTAACAATTTGGCTTAACTCCAATTTTACTCAACTGGAAAACATTAGTCTCAAGAATATCTTTGAGATTTTTATTTTCTTGTGTCAGCTGGCAATGGATGATAAACCACTGCTGAATGGGGAACTCTCTTATCAGCCACTATGTGTCCTTATACTTCAAGATTCTTTTGGTGTGTTTCATGTCATCCTTTATCAAAATTTCATTACTGTGCAAAGGCTGGTGCTGTCCTTAGTGTGAGATCTACGTCTGGCCATTGTCATCCTGTGCTTGGATTGCCAAACACTCCTGAATTTTTATCGGCTTGACTTGTTGCCCCACCACCACCACCCCACTTCATTTGACCTCAGCAGAGATCACAGTGACCTAGGGTCTTCCAGATAATTTAATTTCTTTCTAAGTTTAGCTATAGCATCACCAGAAGATGCAACTCTGACTTCTTTTCTAAGTAACACTTATGTGCATGTGAACCACAGAGTTAAAAAGCTGTTTTTTTTCCCCCTGGGCTGAAAGAAGGAGCTGCAGCTTGTGCTCTTCACTGGTGGACATCATGGAGCTGGACAACAGGTACCTGCAGCCCAAACACTGTCTAGGAAAGTTTCAGATCAGGGAAGACATGTGTGTGGTAACAAGAGTTCTGGTGGCAGTAGTTACAACACTCAGCAGTAGGCTCATAGGTCTGTCAGGGGAAACTGCCCTGATTTCAGTCTACCTCAGCAAACACCTAAAGATAACTGACCTAACCCTTCCCACCTTTCCCCAAAATGCACTGTGCCCGCTGGCTTATTTTGCCCTCCAGAGTCTGACTCTGTCTCCTGGTAACCAGACCCTGTCTGTGACCATCATTGTTGAACATGTAGGATTGCCCTGAAAAATATAGAGGTAGGAGTTTTGACATTTTGTTAATATTCTAAGGATTCAAGAGAAATTAATCTGGTAGAGAATCAGAGCCCTTCACAAGACCCACATTCTCCAATGCAAGATACTTGAACCTTCTCAAAGCTAATAACTGTAGTATTAGCTGCTGCTAATAATTTGACATTTTCAATATGAACTGATTAAAAGCACGACCCGTCTTTCTCTGCGTTAAAAAGCTGTGTGCAAAATCTGCAGAAATTTAGATGTTTGAAATTGCTTGCTGTCTCCTCAGGGCACATGTGTGAATGCTAGTTGATTTGAACAATAAAGGAAAAAATGCCATTACGATACAGCTGATTCTGATTCTATAGTTAAAAGCCATTGTTTTACAATGTGCTTATATTTCTAAATCAGTATCACTGTCGGCAAGGAATTGCCATTTCAGCACATCATTTAAAACTGCTAAAGGACTTTTCTTTGATGCTGTGGCTTCATTATTCCATTTTTAGGAAGCAGTTGCATTTCTGATTGTTCTTTTTTTTTCCTTGATTGGGCAGAACTATTTCTGCTGCAGCTGGAAACCCTGGTATTTTTGCTGATGTTTGGAGCTAGGTTTCTAATGCTTTATAACACAATTTTCACAAAAACTGTGGGCCCCAACCTCAATCCACTTTCATACTCACCATCTGAAATTGCAAGTTAGTGAACACATTTGTCTATTTCTAAATTCATTGCAAACCTTTCTGTGGGACCGGTGTGGGAGAAGCCCATCTGGTTCCACAAAGGAGAACAGTATGGAGGACTGGGCTGCACATGGAACACCAGAGGTTCTCTTTCAATGAGGAGGCTCACCAGGAGACAAGTGGCCTTGGGAACATGTCATGCTATAGGCTGTTGTCTTCTCGAGCATGAGTGGACAGTGTTAATTATTTGTGTGATTAAGCATCATCACCAACCTCGTTGTCAAGGAAATATCTTAATCTGAAAGGAGAGAGGTATTCATGTGATGCCAGCGTTATGCACAAAAGGATTGTTGCCTTATTGTCCCTGCTCACCCTGTAGAGTCAATAACTAGAAACTCCTTAGTATATCCAACACTCACACAAAATCCCAAAACCTCAGTTGCCACAGTTCCCTGAGTCTTGGGACAAAGTCCCAGTGCAGTCACGTCCCTGGCAGGCCATGCAGATGTGGCCACAACATCTCCCTCCCTTTATAAATACCCCAACATCCCACCATTACTTACAGAGGCATTTCTGATCCTCTGACACTTCAGGGTTTTTTCTCTTGCAGTTAAAATAGTTTGCATAGTCACCTCCTCCTCCATGAAACATATCCTAACAACTTCAAGGGAGAGTGCTAAAGACAAAAAGCCTCAAGAAAGATAAGCGTACAAAAAACTGCCCCTACTTTGTCATAGTACAGCAAAATGTGACAGGAACAAAGCATGGCTTCAGTGTGAATGGAACTGGCATATTTCTGGTGGAATCACTATGAAACTCAAAACACTAGGCTTGAGGGTAGTGAGTAGTGTTGAATGAAGATTAATAAAATGAAACATGATTGCTCTAAGGCTTAGAAGGTGAATAAGACATCAGGAAATTCAATATAAAATTAATCTCACACATGAAACAAGGAAAAACAGAAGCCACTGCATAATATTGAAAGTTAGTCATGAAGTTCTCTGAAGTAGTTACATGAGGTGGTCAGAAAAGGTGACAAATAGCCATGGGAACTCCCTTCCTACTTCACAGGAGTGCTTCAAGGTCTAGTTGTCCATCAGTGATGGTGAGGTGAACTAAAAACTAAACATTAACAAAAAGGGCTGTGGTGTGGATGGGCTGCCTGGGCAGCAGCCAGCCTCTGGAGCTGCAGAGCGAGGCCTGGTGGACATGGCTACAGGGTCTGAAAGTCATAGACAGGAAGGGCAAAACGCCCCCCCCCAGTCATCTGCAGGAGCCATCCTGCTCCTGCCACTGTGCAGGCAGACCGTTCGGCTCCTGCTCTGGTGCACTTTGCAGTTGCCTGGCCAGTTTAAGACCCTTCCTGCTTTATTTGAAGCTAATTGTTCTTGGACCCTTGCTGCCTCCTTAGTCATATCCACTCGCCTCTCTCTGTGGCCACCTTCCTGAACCAGACTTTCACGTGATGCAATTTAAATAGAAGGATGGGATTTGAGAGAGCCAGGCAGGTGTACAGACACGTAGCTGCACATAGCAGAGGGGAAGGCAACCTGCAGTAGGGGAAAAATGCCTGAAGGAGGCAGGAGGTGACTAGGGAGGCCTCTTACAATCTGCACTTCCAAAGCACCAAGGCAACTAGATGACTAACATACATGCTAAGCCTAGCTCAGAGGGCTCCCACTGGGCTGGTGCTGTACAAACAAACCAACAGATAGTCCTTGCTCCCAAAGTCCTGCCAATTGAAAAAAAAAAAATAATAATCTCCAAAGCTCCAAAGCAAAGCTGATTTTATTAATATTTGAGTCAGAATGACAGGGCATTAATTGTGGTCATGATTTAATGGTAATTTTTTGGCACAACATTTGTCTAGATTTTAAAGAGATATTAATTTGTCCTTCAAGCCCCATTAACAATATGGATGTTTCTCTTTATAGTAAGCACATCAACAAGGGACAAAGCAGCTGTTACCCTTCCTGGTTTGAATTTCCCATATTTTCTTAACCAAAAATTGCAAACTATTGACTAAAGAGGATAACGATATAACAGAGTGCTGAGAGCCATAGCTTTTTGTAGACCTGACTTCACTTTCACAATATTGTCCTGCAGGCATCACTCAGTCTTGGAACAAGTATCTGTTATATAAAGAGCACTTTTTTGTGTATAATTCATAATTTCAGATGCTGACACTATATAGCCTGACTTGCTGCTTGCTGCATTACCTGCTTTGTTGCTAGGAAACTTGAAGAGGAGCCAATCTGCTGTTCAGCTATGTTGTGGTTTAACCCCAGCTAGCAACTAAGCCACACACAGCAGCTTGCTCACTCCCAGCCGGTGGGATGCAGGAAAGAATCAGATGAGCAAATGTGAGAAAACTTGTTGGTTGAGATAAAGACAGTTTAAAAGGTAAGGCAAAAGCCACACAGGCAAGCAAAACAAAACAAGGAATCCATTCACCACTTCCCACTGACAGGCAGGTGTTCAGCCATCTCCAGGAATGCAGGGCTACATCACGCATAACAGTTACTTGGGAAGACAAACACCATCACTCCAAACATACCCCCTTTCCTTCTTCTTCCCCCAGCTCTATATGCCGAGCATGACATCATATGGTGTGGGATACCCCTTTGGTCAGTTGGGGTCAGCTGTCCTGGCTGTGTCTCTTCCCAACTATTTGTGCACCCCCAGTCTGCTTGCTGGTGGGGTGGGGTGAGGAGCAGGAAAGGCTTTGACTCTGTGCAAGCACTGCTCAGCAACAGCTAAAACATCCCTGTTTGTTGGAAACAACACTGTTTCCTGCACAAATCCAAAACATAGCCCCATATTAGCTACTATGGAGAAAATTAACTCTACATCAGCCAAAACCAGCACAAGCTATTTACTTCATGTGCAGTCATGTGGAAGAGGACCTAAACTTATCATTATTTTCAACAACACCCTACAATTTTTTTACATGGCACTGCTAGAAGCAGGGGATATGTTCTATGCAATAACATTGGTTATGTGTATGATGAACTCCCAAAGCTCAAGACGAAAGGCAGATATCACATCCAGTTTGTATTCTTGCACCGAGAGCTCATTCATTGGAAAGTGAAAATGCATCTGTATTGTGCTTAGCCTCTCCATTTGGGCAGCACTGTACATTTTATATTTTCATTTTTGTACTACAGTACAAAGAGGCATGGCCCCAGCCAGAATTACCACTCCGTTGTGTGACCAAGACCTTACTGTGAAGAGCTTATAGTCTGACACTGTGCTGCTTGACTTTTATCAAGAAATGATGGCCTTCCATGCTTTTTACAGACCTACTGAACAGAACTGGGTTGGTGAATAAGGAAGGCAATAAACCATGGCGAGCAGGGACACTACCATGCTCTGGGGACTAGAGCTCGCTGGCTACTAACCTCCAGCTGCAGTGTCATTTCTCAGTGGCGCTGCTCCAGTGCTTCCCAGCCTGAGTCACCTCAACTAGCAGGGAAGTGCTGAGGAGCCAGATACCTGTGGTCCATGAGGGGGTGACAATCACGAAGACCTCTGTTCCTGATTCTGATCACTGAGAAAGACAATAGTTTTATGTTTTCAAGGATCCGCAGAAATTCATAATTATAGTTTAAATGATCTGTACCTTTTTGTACGTAAAATATTATCAGCCGTTTTGTTGTACTCCTTGGGAAAGGGACAGTTCCTGTGAAGCTAATTTTAAGACTGTTTGAATACATGTCTCCTGCTGTGAAACATCTAACTTTGAAAAATACAGGAATCTTCCACTAAGTTCACATATGCAGCAATTGCCAAAAAGCCATAATAGTGACCCAGTAACACATAGTTTTATTCTGAGGAGTGCTGCATTCCAGGAAAGTGGAGGAGGAGGAATAAATAAAAACAGGCTTGTCTGCTCCACAAATGTGCGCAGGTTCTGAAGATTTTACCCTTCTAACATCTGGGCGATCCTGATCGATTCAGAGAGGCGGGATGGTGTGCCTGCTGGTGTGATGATTCAGGCAAGGCCTTCTAACGCTGCCACCATGCCCTCCATTCTAGCACAAGTCTTCAAACAGGACACTAGACATGGTGGCTACTGAAGCTGACAATCTTTGCTGTGAGGAACTGCTTGTCTTGGAGCAGATTTAGATTAAAGGAAATGTTTCCTGTCCCAATCTGTCCTTTGATATATCAGTTCCTGGTCTTTATACAGCTGTCTCCCATTTCATCAGATGTCCTTAACCATGCAGTTTAGAATATTCAAGTTTTTCAGTATCTATCATGATTCAGGCACCTAACCACAGAGACTTTTTTAAACTTTGAGGTTCATGGCAGATGCTGATTATGGATAAATTTATTGACATTTTTCTTTTTCTCTCTCATTTTTTGTTTTTATGCCACTATGGCCAAGACAGCAGTGTGCGTCTGTTGGAAGTGTGGGAAAAGCAAAACACTGAAAAATATGAAAACCACACATTTCCTTAGCACATGGTGCCCAGAACAAACACAGGACAGGATGGAGATCCAGTGATTTGTGTTGCCGTGGCATCCACGAGGAATGTAAGGTGACAGGGAGGCTGTGCAGTCCTGTTCTTCTACTTTTCTCAAGGAACATTTGACATAACTGTGCAGATTTATCTCCTGCTCTCCTGCTCTTCCCCTTCTCTCAGGGACTGTTTTGCAGTACTTGGAGGACCTTATCTCTCATCCTTCCTCTTTTCCCACAAAAACAGTGCACACCTTGCACCAAGGAATGTGCTGTGTCATTACACAAGAAACAATGGCTTGACCACAGTCCCACCCACTCACACATATATACGTAGATAAACACTACTCTGAGTTTGTATCTAACTCAGAGGGACTATAATTTGATACCAAATCAGAGTGACAGATTGACAGGTTTGTGCTCCCCCCCCCGCCCCGAAGTGACGCCTTTTGGTAAAATTTGGGCTCTCAGCTATGCCGAGTGATTATACAGGAATTAAATGTGTGAGATTGCAATCTGGGTTTTGTGTGTAGTGCTATATAGCCAACCTGCAGTTTGTGCATTTATCGTGGGTGATCTCAAAGAATCTGTAGATGTTTCATAAGATTAAACTGTACTATACATGAACCTGACTTCTTTTGAATGCAACAGGACCCACAGCATACGGGCTGTTCATGTATCTTATGTCAGGCCTATAGTTACAGCCCCAACTGGCATACCTATGAAGAGCTAAGTCCAGCCGCCCCTAGCCCCTCTAATCTCTGAAGACTGGCTAGAATGCAAGGGGATTCATCCCTTACCAAATTAATTCATTACCTTAAATGCAACAGCATCATACATAAATTTTGAAATAGCTTCTACAACAATATGGGGGGGTTATGTTCACTTTCTCACTGCATATATAAAAAAATTCTTCTCAGAAAGATTGTAGCTGAATATTTTGTGTGTTTCAGACATGTTTAAATATTCACGTTACACTGCACTTTGCATTTGTGAAGATTTGTACATGTCTTCCTCTCAGGGAGTATAATATTCTATTATCTTAATACATAATGAGGTATTATTACCATTATAGCAAACATCTCTATAGCAACGTAACTTTGCTTCATGCTTTGTAAAACAGTGGTGTTTACTACAAAAACCTTGCAGACTAAGTAAGATAAAGCAAAGAAAATGTGGAATAAAACACAAGCACTAACACAGCAAGCAAATGTTGAAATCCAATATTCCCGAGCTATTTCTAAGGCAAGAGGATGAACATTAACTGAAGGATGTTGGTTCCATTCCATATCAGCTTTTCGAAAACACTTTTTATTCTGCATTGAATTTTGAACAAAATAGGAACAGAATTTTGCTGAAAAATTTATTTGGGGATTAAAAATTAAGATTCTTGTAGATGTGAAAACCTGATAATAAAGACCAGCTTGTGAAAGCATGAATCCATTTCAAGTGTTTTGTGTTCACTAACCATTCCAGCTAGGTCCTGAAGGTAGAGCAGCACAAGTGGGGATGTCCATAAAGACTCATAGAAGTATTGTTTGGAGAGGATCTTATCTAGTTCAAACTTCCACTTGAAGCAGGACTATTGCCAAAATAGGGTAAGATCAGATGTAGTTTAACCTAGACGACTCTTGACACCTTCCAAGCATGGAGATCCCACAATCTCCCCAAGTAACCTGTTCCTGCCCGGCACTTAACCACCTAGAGAAAACATTTTCCTAATGTCCAACCTGAACCTACCAAGTTGAATATGCGACTGTTGTCCCCTGCTATGGCATCTGGCACAACCTGGCAAAATTTGGCTCCAATATTTTTGTAACTACCTTTTCAGTAGTTGTAGATGGCTGTTAGCTTACCTTTTTGCCTCCTCTTCATCAGACCAAAGAAGCCTAGTCATGTGCTCTCAGTCTGTGACCATCTCAGTACCTATCTGCTGGAGGCTTCTGCTGTTCACCACTTCCTTTGTGAGCTGGGTGCCCAAAACCAGGCACAGATTTGGCCTCACCATGCTAAATATAGTGGGATAATGACTTCCCTCAATCTGCTGGTCACCATCCTTCTATGTAGACTATATCAGTACACAAGTACTCCCTAAAGAGTCTTATACCCCATTATCTGTGCAGCAAACTAGCACCATCAAGGAAAACATTTAACAGTGTAGGCAGAGAGATCGATTTTAATTGCTCAAACAGTCCATCACAGCTTTGTGTTCCTCTGTGCTTGGTTTCCTTTCTCTTCAATATTTCCTGAATGGCAAATTGCATTTGCAATGTTACATTTTAATAAGTTGCTTTTTACAAATGAATAACTTTATGTTCCTTTGTGTTAAAGTCAAAACCACAGAGGAGAAGATCATAGATGTTTGAGGTGATTCATTGGTTCTGAAGAACTTTTTCCACCTGCTTAGCTTGTTCACCTTTTAGCTTTAATAAAAGGTGACTAGTGTAATGTAGATGTCAATAACAGCAGTGAAGACCATTTGAAGGTTCCTTTTCTGAAAGAAATAAAATTCAGCCCATAACTACAGGCAAATTTTTAATCCTGGCTTTACAAATCTAAAATAAAATCCCCCAGGGCATGTAGCAGATAGGATAGTTCAAGATAGAGCAGGGCTCAGAGGGCTGGGGCACTACTTCTGCCTAAGTTACATACACTCAACTCATCTAATACATGAATGGCAACTCCACAGTCTCATAGCTTGTCATCTGGATGACAAATACTTCCAGTCCTGACCTCTGAGAGTACTTTGTCAGGATGCTTTGTCAGGATACCCAGGATCTGAATTCACTGAAACATTTGGACTCACAGCTCCTGAAAATCCCACCCTGACTCTAAATGAAAGAGATGAGAGGAGGTGAGTGCGAGACTGTTAAATGCTTCCTTCAAAGCAATACTTAATTTTGAAAAAAACATAAAAATCAAAGTTTTAAGTGTGGCAAAACAGCTGCATTGGAATGAAAGGTCATAGGAGACCCTAGCTGATAGTTTGCAGTGGAGCATCAGTGTCCTTTGAGCAGAAAAACTGAAAAGAGGAAAAGGCAGCAAGACACCCATCTATTCTTTAGCTGTAGTTAAGGAAATTTCATTACACGTCATTGCCTTAAATCACTGTCATCATAGTAATTAATTTATTCTTTCACATATAAAACATGTTATTAAATATATCACCCTTATTTGCTAATTGCTTATCGGAAGGTAAAATTGATGATTCCTGCATTGAATCCTTCATTTTAACAAGCCCTATAATTTTCTCAGTAACAGGCGTAATTAGTGTAGCTTGGTTTCATCTCATCCTACAGGAAGACCAAATGAATCACACTGGACAACAAAACTCCTCGAGAATGGTCTGTATATACTTTGCTGGAAATAAAAGAAATGTAGAGCTTTTGTGAATTTTGGGCTGCCTCATGTGAGAAACCTCAGAGCAATATGGTCTGGAATATTAAATATGCTATGCACAGGAGACATTTCCAGACACTATGCTAACTGAATAAAGCATATTCAACTTCTATTACATTTCTAATGAGAAATAAGTAACAGCAGCTTCCAGTGCAAAAAGACTTAGAACATTAATTTAGCTTAAATATGTCAGGAAAGTGACAACTGAGACTGTGTAGGAAAAGTTGATGTTTTACAAGGCCACCTTCCAGGGTTAGTTGAGCAGACAAGTGAGACAAACTCACTGTATGGGGTCTCTTCTAGATGGGATTGCTGTCCCCTGGAAAGAAAGACAGCATGTCCCTGCTTCTGCTTTGATTCTTGTTAAGTATGCCTAAGACCTTATTAAATACTGATATTTGAAATCACGGTGAAAACTATTTTCACCTCAGATACTTTAGTGGCCCTCATATTTAGGGGGGAGATCTGCAGGTGAAAATGGGGTGAGCTCCAACCATTCATACAAAAGGCTTCACATTATTTAAGCAGTCAACTGAAAGTATCACGTGAGAGCAGCCCTCACAACATAACCTCCAAAAAGAAGGTTGTTTGCTTAATTAGGACCTACATGAATGCTACAAGCTGAAGGATGCAATTAACTTGTCTAGTTTCTCTCAATCTGCATAATTTGTTTCTTTCACATTAAAATGCATTTCAGCTAGTGGCAGATAAAAGCAATTTGGTTTTTTTCCCCTCTTCCAGAAAGGTAAGGGCTTGCAATTCTCATTGAAATCAAGTGCTGAACATCTCATGAAATCAAGCCAGTGACACCTCTTTGCTTCTTACAGAACTTGTCTAGGACTTGTGTTGAGAAAGAAAAAATTTCTGTGGCAACAGTAGAGAAAGCTCACATCAATACAAGTGGTAATTATCCAATAAAACCAATATATGTTAGTGGTATTTATGATATGAATAATATCCAGAGGAAAAAAAAACCCACAAATATTTCAAAAAACAACTATGCATCATTAAAAAGAATGAATGTGTCGGTATTTCTTTCATGAAATGTCACGGGTTCATTCAACGGCACGGTATATATTTACTGTGGAATTTCTTGGTACATAGGTCCAAATTTGAATATGGCTTGAGAAAAAGTTAACATTTTAATTATGAATAGAATTTATTCTGTTACGCTTTTAGGGCAAGGGCAAGTCATCAATTCATGATGAGACTCAAAACAGGCTACAGCAAAAGACCAAAACTTCAGAAGAATTTAAATGCAGCAGCACAGCCTAGACTGACGAGGTTCTCGTGTTGATGCACTGAGAAGACTGAAAAAATAAACAAAATTTAGGAAAGGTTAAAAATTGAAGAGCAAAATATCAATTTTCATTTCAAAACATGGAACTTCTTTGGAATATTCATTTCACAGCAGAGCGATGTTTTGTCATTTAATATCACATATGGCAATTAGTGATTATATCTGATTTGCGTTTTTTATATATGGCGTTCATTGCATCTTCTGCAAACTGGGATCAATAGTTTCCTCTGCAAACACAAAAAGTTTGAAGGAAAGTAATAATTTTGGAGTTATGAGTGTTTAAAGAGGTATGACATAGTAGCTAGCTTGAAGTGGTTTTCCAAGTGATAGATGATAAAAATCCCACCAGGAAACCAGAATGGAGTTTGAAATCTTCTGTGAGGGTGGGATCCTGCAGTTCGCTGTACCAGATCTCAGATGGGCAGTTAAAAGTTTTTGTAGGGAAGCAACACACATACATGCATGTGGAGAAGGCAGCTCTTCATCCTGAGGGATAAATCACCATCTCGTGGCCAAAATGATGAACTGGAGGATGTCAGGAGACAAAAAGATATGCCGTAAAGCCCTTCTACCCCCAACTCGTTCACCTCAAAGGCTTCTAGGGAAAAAGAGTATCTTCTGGAAAGAAAGAATCAAGATGGAGAATGGGCAAAACTTCCTCCCTCCCCCAAGGTGATGCTTATGATCCCTTTTTCAATGAAAACACCCTTTCGAGGCCCATGATCACTGATGATAGGAAAACACGGCCGATGGTGGCAGAAGATTCACTTTTCAGACACCTGTAGCTAAATTTGTGATGTCTGTAGATGTGACTGCTTAGTACAAAACTGGTGAACTTCTTGAGGTGTCTACCAAAGCATCCTGTGTTAAAGCTGGTTGTCAGGGGCCATGTGGGTTGCAATGACAAAGACAAGGAGGGATGTGATGTTCTTGAGGCAAAATGTGAGCTGTTAGGTAGGGGTTGGAATCAACATTTTCTGTGACAGCATCACTGAAATGGTCCCGCATTAAGTGCAAGCTCAGACAGAAGAAAAATGAAACACAGACCAACACACAATTGAGAAAACAATCTCTGGGAAAATAGTTTAGGTTTACTAAGACCCAGAAAAGATTGTGAATGCATGGAATGTATGCACTAAACCAAATTGGATCAGTTATGAGTTACACCAGGACTGAATGATCCCAGCCTGCTGACTGGATTACCTTGAATTCTTTCTAGTGCAGTAATTTTTAGCTTGACTCACAAAGTTTAAATTACTGGTCTAGTCCTCCTGGATGCTTTTTAATTGAGCCAGCATTTACTGTGAGGCATTTTTAAGTGTTGGTGTCTCCATTTTCAGTTTATCATGACTCAGACAGAACACCTCCTGTATGTGCAAGTTAAAGTTCTGATAAAAGTTGGTCTTCTCAGCCTCAGGAAGGCAGCTGAATGTTAAGTTTCATAAAACTATGTGTGAGTTATGCCCCAGTCACTTTCGAGCTAAATTTCTTGAGCGAGCCAGATTTGAACATTGTAACAACAACAGGAATCTTTCTACTGACCACATTGTTTTCCCCCTAAATCCTGAGATCTGTTGTTTATAACCAAAACTGTGCACTTCAGTCATGCATATTAAATATCTGAATTGTTTTAAGTGTTTTGTACCTGTAAATTAGTCCAATTTAAATTAAAAAAAAAAAGCTATAAATAATTTTTAATCACTATAATGGTGCCAATGAGCGATGAGTTTTGAACAAAACTCATAGTCAGTAATTTTGAAAGAACTTTGTTCCTCACAGCATTACTTTAAAATGCTGGGAAGACTGCTGCCAGCAGAGTGTGCCCTCTTTCCATTCAAGCTGTGTGAAGATGGTGCCAACCAAAGCTCCAGCAGTGAATTTGCCTTTAGAAAACAGATACCATCCAAGTAGAAATATGAAAGAAGTGTTTATAAAATATGAAAATTAAAAATCCCCTGCTATTATTTTGCAACTGTGCTGTTTTATATAAAACTTTCATTTAATTCAACAATGTAGAAGCATACAAGTTTATGGAAAAGATGCTATTCTTAATGTAGCATGGGATATACCAGACTGCAAATTTTATAGCAGGCTAATTCAGCTCTAAAAAGTTAGTGTGAGATGCTATTGGCATAAATAAAAGCTAGAGTACACATAACACACTGAAAGATCAGGAGATATAAGCTAGCTGTATTTGCTTTTTATGACCACCGTGATGATTTTTTTAAATATATTGCTATCATTTATATAAGAATAGAAATAGACTTATATTTTGTATGTTATACTTCTGGAAAGAGAGTGCAAACCAAAAATTTCCAAGTTGGATGACTGATTTGGGGTGGATACTTAAATATCTTGATGCTGCTGGACTCAAGGCCTTTCACTTCATTATTCAGTACTTCAGGCTCTTTATCAAAACATGGATTTGGGCATCTCAGTCTGAAAAGGTTGACTTGCTTTTTTTGTTGTTGTTGTTGTTTAAAATATTTGTGCTCCTGCTTTGAAGTACTTTGATTCAGGGAACCAAGCACTGATAGCTGTAGCGGGTTGATGGCTTCATTTCATAAATGTGCCCTAACAGTCCAATATTTGACAATGGCCCTGCTACACTAGAGGATATATAAAGGCATAAAATAATAGTGCCTGCCCAATACAGCCTTCAGTCTTCCAGAGGCTCAGTTCAGATATAAACGAGCATCTGAAAGTAAAGTAGTCGGAGCCCATTCATTTCGTGCCATAACCGTTACAAGAGTGTCCTTCTTGCCCCCTGCTGCTGCCAGGACAATCTATTTCCAGCAGCTGATACCAGTTGCATGGCTGCTGTGTTGATGGCCCATAGGATTTTGTCAAGGGCAGAGAAGACAGATTTTTATCACTGAAAAATTTTAATGTGTTTTTTGCTCCCCAGAGATCATCACTGAGACTAGGACAGCTGTTTTCACTGTTGCAGTTCACTGCAGGAAAAAGGTGGGCACTGTACCTCTTTGTTTCACCTCTTATTTATTGAGGATGGGTTTATGGTGGAGACAGTGAGGACATTAGCAAGCAGAGCCGCTGCTGGACCTTCAGTAGGCTGCTTCTGAGTGTGAGATACGGATCCATGGCCATCATGGCTACTAAAGGAAGAAATTTTCTGGCCCCAGCGGCACTTTATGAGTGTGGGTCCCAATCTGTGATTATTCTGGATTTCTCAAATCAAAACTGGCAGGACTTGCTGAATAATTTTTTTGTGAGGTGTGAGGAAGGAACATCTTTAAGTCTGTTTAGCTCAAATACTGCTATGCTGCAGTGTGGGATTTGTCATTATTGCCCGCGGGTAAAACTGTGATTTACTGTAATAAACGTTGTTCACTTTAATCTAATCAAAAGTTATGGGATGTGCAAACATCTTCCAAAGATGTCAACAACATTTCCACACACCTCCAGGTGATTGCAGTGTTTCTTCAAAACATGCAGAGCTTGGAAGTCATTACTATACACAGCTCCTGTCCCCATCAGCTGCTGCAGTCAGACAATGGCTTGGCACTTACTGTGTCTGTTGTGGCAAAGGACCCCGGCCTTCTCTGTTCTTTCAACTCTTAAAAATACTTTAAAGACTAGAAGTCTCTCTGTGAATGTAGTGGACTATGACAGGAAGAACTGTGGATTTTTTTAGTTGAGCTTTATCTTCAGTGATTTCTTTTCTTATTATAATTCTTCTCATTAATATCTTTACACTACTCCAAAATCAAGCTTTCAGCTGTGAATGTGATGTGGGCGGCTGATTAAATAATCTATTTTTAACCAAGATTTTGATAATAAATCTTGAATCTTTATGTTCCAGGTATCAGAGAGGAATCCCCAAAAGACAGAGTAGCATTAAGAAGAAAATGTATGTTTTAAAAGCATTAGCAAGAAAATCGTTCAACCACAAGCACACTAATAAAGGTAATAACTTAATTATTATTCAGGGAGGACAAAAATCCTGCTGCAAATCTGCAGACCTTGCTCTGCATCTCTTAGCATGGATCAGAAAGGATTCACATGCTATTTACAGGAACTAAAGATGACAGGATCAGGTTCCTCTTCCCTTTTATCCCTTCTTTTTTAAATGATTGCACATCTCAGATATACTTGCATAGGTCTTAAATAAAAATAATTTGTTCAGTAAGCACAATGTATTTCCAAATGAGGAATAAATTTATTCCTGAATATCAGTTATACTAAGAGTGTTGTTAAATGGTGAAAGTGTGTAAACATGCTTAAAGTGCCAACACAAGCCAGCAATGCAGAAGAGTTTGTATGCCAAACCATAATTTGGAACAGACTGAGTCAAAGTCTAACCTGGGATTCAGATACACATTTTGTCACTGGCCTTCAGCCATTTTCAGCCATTCCTGCTTTCATGTGAGTTTAGTCACTTGTACCTTTCCTTGCGCGTGGCCATGGCTTGACATTGGTGTTATAACGGAGACTTGGTGGGACAACTTCTGTGAACAAATATTATTCTAAAAGGGTATAGCTTGTTCAGAAGGTAGAGGCAAGGCAAAAAGGAAGGAGACTGCCCTTAAATAAGAAAGAACACATGCATGAAGATTTTTGGAAGCTGTTAAGAAACATCCCTAATGTACAGGTTGTCATTAGTGGAGATTTGAATTACCCAGATACCAACTAGACATGGAGTACAACTTGTCCATCAAACTTCTGAAATGTGCCATAATACTCTGTGATAGATTAGATGGGGAGATCATCTAGAAGGGATGGTATTGCACATATGATTCTGACAAAGAAAATGCATCTCTCAAACTAGAAGGTAACAGAGATGAGAATATCCATTACATTATAAAGTTCATGAATATTAGGATAGGAGAAATGAATGAAAAGCTAGATTACAGATTTCAGAAAGGCAGACACCATTGAACTCAGAGGATTTGTTGATAACATCTTCTGTCACCACTAAAGGAAAAAGTTAAAGGGAGCAAGGATATGAATTAACTCATATTAAGGACATGAGCTTAATTACTCAATTGTGGTTGGAGCATAGGAAGTATAGTATAAGATCATTTTGACAAAATCATTTTGACAATCGGGGAGTTTGGCTATAAGGCAGAAATGAAAAGGAAGGCTGAGCTACCAAGGATGAATACAGACGTATAGCACAACTGCTTGGAAAGGCAAGGAATAGAATCAGCTACAATTAACACAAGACATCCAAAATAAAAGCACATCCATAGTTAAAGGAAAAACTAAGACAACGATTTTCACTAAGATAATCTTCACTGAAAACAACGTTATCAAGTGAGGTAGCATAATTAATATGTGGCAGAAAAGAAAGACCTCGTCTTTGAGTATTTAATGTTTGAATCATCTGGGTCTAGTGACTTCATCCCACAATACTTAAAAGGTTGGATAATAATTCTCAGAACTGCTAACAATTATTTTTAGTTATTCAAGGAGAAAGGAGATATTCAGCAGCATGCAAGAGGCTTGCCTTTAAAAAATGAAAAAGGAAGAACCAGGGAACTGAAAACCCAGTAGCTTAACTTCAGTTAACCTGAAAAAAATGCCAGTCATGATCCAACAAACCGTAAGTGTCTAGAAAAAAGAATAGGAAACAAAATGTAATCAGCATTAATTAATCCACCAGCATGCTAGGTAAGTATAGCCTAGATTAAACTATAGGGGAGTAAGTGAAAAGCCATTCTCAGAGAGCAACTGTAAGTGATTAACTGTAAAAATGGAAGACTCTATTGACTGAGGTCCTGCAGAGGTCTCAGCTGCATCCAGATATCCTCAGAATCATCAATACTGATCTGCATCTGAAGACATGACCACTTTGAGAACAGTTCCAGTCATGCTGACAATTTAGAGTTCAATCATATCCTTAAAAGTTGGAAATAAAGCTCTGAAAAATCATGATGCAGGGACAAGAACAAGGTACTTCATTTGGTTCAGAATAATTAACTGGAGAAGAAGCAAATGTCTGTCTGTTACACAGAAAAGAAGGGAGATTTTTTAAAAGTGGTAAGCTGAAAAAAAAAATTAAAATATTAAGGAAATGCAAATACCACCCCAAGTTGAAAAATAGAAGCAGAACTAGCAAAGCACACAAGTCAATCTGTCTGCTCTGCTCAGGAATGATAAGGCCTCCATCAAAGGGTTGAGTTCAGTCTGGGGTGCTTTACTTCAAGGAAGTACTGTAAATCCATAATGACAGGACATGGAGCAAGAAAGACTGAGTTTAAAAAAAAATAAAATCCAGTGCCAAGGCTAGTGAAGCAACTGTTTTAAGAGATAGGAATATCTTATTTCTATGTCTTCTTGTCTCATCATTCATACATTTTTCTCAAACACTTGTCAAGAATTACATGGAGACAGCTGCAGAACCAGGTGACCCTTTGAGATTCCTCCCAGCCCCATCCTTCCATGCTTCTAAGTTGTCAGCCTCTGACTCTTTCCTTTAATGTCCCTATTAGAAACCTGCAAATTTCTTATTCCTTTCATTACTTGTAATCACTATGCTTCCTCCCTCTTTCCCACTGTGCAAGTGTGGCCAGGTTTCCAAGAAAATAATCTTTTAAAAAATTTCAAGTTTTATTTTATATTACTTCTTTTCTTTTGCACTACAGACACCATGTGGTGCTTCTAACAACTGCACAGTCTCTGATAGTACTTAACTAGTAGGAATACCTTATGGCAAGATTACATCTAGTGAAGCTCTGCAGGTACATTTTCTGTACATCTCCGCAAGTCAGGAAGAAGAATTCTTTTAGCAACCACATAAGACTGGAAAGAGAACCAAAGGTAGGAATCATTGTATTTGGCGCGAGAGTTAGATTCATACAATTTGAGGTTACTCTGAGTTTCACAAGTTACCTGGTTTGTGAAAGGGCTGCAATGATGGTTGCAACTTCAGAGATGCTCAGTCAGCTCTTTTACAAAAAGATTTTTCCCTGACATTTAGGCTCTAAAACCTGCAGAGTATCACCTGCATGACTTCTTTAGATCATGTCCTTCCTTAGCCAAAGCAGCTGACTTTACAGTTCCTACAGAATGAAGAAACAGTAACAGTGACAAGCATTTGGTCTCTTACACACAACCTCATGTAGGATTTCTTAATTTTCAACAAAGATGCATTAGTTAGCTGGTTCTCTAATGGCTTCATTTTTCCTAACATACCAAATATTAATAGTGTGGTGTTATCACAAAAATACTATCATATATTTCCATGCCTTTTCCATTCATTTATATGATGTTTATACAGAGTAAAGACCAAACAGGATTTTGAATTTTAATAGATTAGTTTTCATTTTTTTTATTAAACAAACAATTATCACTACTGATTTATCCACAAAAGGCTTAAAGGGCAGAACTATCCTTGTTTTGCAAAGAACTCTCACTAGTCACAGAGGAAGGCTACATATTTTCACAAGGAAAGAGTAATCTATATTTTTAATTACTGCAAATGTTTATAACTATATGTTTCTATCTTGATTCTGGATGACATCTAGATCTTCATTACATGAGTTAAAATCTGGAATAGCTCCAGTGATTTGTACTGAATTATTCAGGCCTGGAGATAAACAGAAAAATATTCCAGACTATGATTTCTGCCATAAAGTCTTCCTTATTTAACTCCCTATGATTTTCACTAGTCTATTACCTGTGAGATTAATGCTTTGTACTTTATTTTTGTTATTATTCCTCATATATGAAGAGAAAGCATATGCTTCATTCTCAATTATCATAATTTTACATGATGAAAAGAAGGAAAATTTCTAAATTTATGATAAAAAGCAGAAAACCAAACATTAACAGAGGCCTTTATACGTGTGTGTGACAGTTTTTTCTTCTTGAAGAGATACAGACTGGTTGCCTTTGAAGGTACATTAAGCCACAGGCAGTCACATCTACAAAACATTGCATTTGTTTTTGAAAAGCAATCTTAAGAGTCCCAACAGCACCTGTGTTAGTAGGAAAGTTGTGTATTTTAAAGCACAGCAGTTTGGACTTCAGTTCCATTAAAATCTGATGACACTCAGAGGAAAAGATCTCTGCTAGTAAGTACTTACTAGCCCAGTTGCTTCAAATCTGGCCTTTGTGAGTTTGTTGCCTTGGAAAGTACAGGAACAGCAAATTTCTGTGTATTTATTATCCTGTTAATCAAAAGGCCTCATCTGTGGTGACCATCATTAGAGGCTAAAGAGTGCTGCTGCAACAGCCTTCAGAGGCACATCACAAGCATGCAACTTCACAGCTCAAATGGCAGGATTGCAGCAAAACTACACATAGACAGCGGGAGCTCTATTCCACGCCCTCTTAGCAGAGCTTCCTGTCTCTTCTCGACACACACACACGCACACCTCCCCACACCCCTTTCTTCCTCCTAAAAAACAGGCTTCAGAGATTTTTCTGAAAAAGTGTTGTGATGGTCTGACATGAATGGGGTCTCTGATCTTCACAGTCAGCCAGTGCCCAGAGCCGCCTCTTGTGACATGTTACTAGTGAATTGGAGATATTTGGTCTGACAGAGGAAGGCCACTAAAGGGCAAACAGCTCTTTTGCAGTAAACGTTGGCTAATTAGACTGGCAGCTAGCCCAGCAAACCACTAGCCAGTTTGCAGTTTGCACAGCTCTGTGATCTTGTTCACATGAGCCACATGAGTGCTGGTGCTGGCAGAGGGGAGGAGGAAGTGAGGTACAATCTCCCTTTTAGGCAAAGAGCAGATTTACACTGGACAAAAGTGATCGTGGGATCTAGATATCAACAGGGAGTGCCAGAGAATCTGAATGTCTGCAGTGCACTTATCCTAATCCATAACCAATATTATATGCTAAACCTATTTTTGTTAAACTATGACCTTATGCAATTGCTTTTTCCATGTGTCTCCCTCTACCCCCAATAAATTCTGAACTGATAACTAATCTCAGCCAGATCTGATGGGGCAGCAGCAATCACAGAGACATGGTCCTGAAAACACCTGGAAAAGCATCCGGAGGGAGAAGACTCAAATTAGTGCCTTCATGGAGGCAGTTACACCAGGAGGGCCTGTCAGCATATCCTGGCTGATCCTGTATGCATCGAGGACCACTTTGCTGCTTGTCTGAGAGAGGACATGGAGACAGAGTTCTTGTGGTGCTGGAAGGGGTGAGGCATGAGCAGAGTTTACAAAGCGAGCAGAATATACTCACACCTATTTATTAAATGTGGCTAATGCACGTCAGCGCAAGACCAACAATACTTGGCCTATCGTTGCCAAGAACAGCAAAAACTAAAGCCATAAATTAAGAAATAACGTAACTTTAAGAAGAAAGCAACTTGTGTCAAAATACTTCATCAGAGAAATAATTTTGAAGACTTGAACATTATTCTTCAAATAAATTCATTGTTCATTCTAAGTAAAAATATTTTACTGAAGTTCTATTTTTTCTTTTTTTTTTTTAATGTCTTGAAAAAAATTGCTAAATTTCCCAACCTTTTTTCTAAAAGAAGTCACAAGTTTTTCTGTTATCCCACATATCACTAATGGGGTCTCACCCACTTCTATGCTGCAGTTAAAGAACATAATTTGCCGTTTGTTAAATGCATATGGTGGAGAGATTGACATTGTCTACAGTAAGATTATATCACCTCTTATCATGTCTACTATTAAGTTTAATACATTATCCTGCTATTAAAATGATTACGGAAAACAAACATTTTGATTTGGAATGAAAGCTGTGTCTTGATCTCAGTCAATTAAAGTAAATTTCCCAGTTCAGGAGCATGTACTGGCATGGTGGAAGTTCAGGAAAGTTCAATCTCACAAAGCTAAAAAGAAAAAAAAGGTTTTGAATACTATTGTAAGATTTTAACACTTTAGAAAATTGTTGCTTAAAACTACCCTGTGCTGTTTGTTCCATCCCATACACTATAAAGGCTACACCTTGCTGTCCTGGTCTATGGATTAGACCAGATTTTAAAGTAAATCACAGATTTTTTCCTACCTTAGTCCTTCCAATCAGCTGTGGGTCAGTAGGACATGTCCAGGCTTTCATTCTATCAATGAATCAACACATCAACAGGGCTTACATGTAGTCTTGGAAGCTGGAGTACAAGTATAGATGTATAAAATGAGAAGTACTGTATGGAATTCCTCTTAATTTGGACAAATGTTCAGATTGATATGAAACAAAATGTTTTATTTAGGTTTTGAACATTTAAAAATTATTTTTAAATGAAGACATTTTGATGTACAGTTTGAAATATATTTTATTCTGAAGTTCTGAATAATTTTTTTCTCTTTTTCCAGATATTTTGCCAGTTCGTTCTTCCTTTTTTGGCAAACTGAACCATTTTGTGAATCAAAACACTTTCACAAACTGATCATGCAAAGGCTTCTTGTTCAGAGAAAAAAATCACCCAGACAAAATGTGCAGCAGAATCATCATTAATCAGACTGTGGGGAGTATGTTCCTCTTTCTCTCTGTCCCTCCCTCCCTTCATGGCCTCTAGATATTCTTTTGAGGAATTTCTTATCTGTAAACTGAAATATAATCAACCCTCAGATTTCCTTAAGTCCCTCTGCCTCTTTTTCTTTTATAGTGGGATGAAATAGCCCTGGGATTCTGGGAAGTTAGCACGATTTACTAAAACTTTCTGTCCCATTTACCTTTTAACTGGATATAATCAGTATGTAAGTGTCCCAACATGGAAAGCTACACTACTGCACTCCTGCCTGGGATCAAACCATAAATGCTGACTATATTCTTAGAAAATCTCTTCTCCTCAAACCTGAAGTCCTTTGCAGAAGCCTGACCCTCTGAGGGGACAAATTTCTGTCTGCAAAAGAGAGTAGGAGGGGAAAGGCAGTACCCTGTGGCGGAGAGGAAGGGCAGCAGCATATGCTTGTCCCCTGGCCAAGGGTTTCTGTTACAGATGTGTGGGTGGGGATGAGGTATGTGGCAAATACAGCCTCGACACCCTCAGTCCTTCCTCACAGCTCCAGTTTCCACCCTCATTTTCCCTTTTGTGATCCCAGCTGGAGCCCAGCTTGCAGCCATGCTATGCTCCTCTCCACCTCTTTTCAAGCATGTCAGAAATCCTTTTCCTCCTCACCTGACAGCTGACCCAGGAGTATCCTAATTCTCAGCCGTGTCGCACCTAAATCTCTCAGAGACCCCGTCTCTCTCCCGCTGGCCTCACCACTCAGCTCTCTGGCACAGCGTGTCCTGATTGTCATGCCTGGACACCTCAGCTGTTGCCTTCGCAGCACCTAGTGCAGAGAGAAGCACAGGCTGCTGTGCAGGGAACGGCAGCCTTGGGATGGTCTCAGGCAGGCTTGAAGAAACATTTATCCAAGACTGAAACTTTGGACCCTCTTGCCACACTCAACATCCTTCCCACTTTGCTTTAAAAAAAATATTAGCTGAAAAGTAGTGACAGATTCTCTGTGAATATGTTGAAAAACACAGCTTTCATTTTCTTTAGAGCAGAATGCCTAAAAAGACCACTCAAAAATACCTTTCTCATTTTATCAATCAAAACAGTTGAAAACTAGTTGTGCTGACCTATAGTATTCAAGCGCTATTTGATTTCTTTCTCTGAAATGCTTTTTAAGCCCCAAATGACTAAAAAAAGGAAAAAAAGAAAAAAACAACAAAAAAACAAACCAGAAGTAGAGATACTTAAACCAGCAGACTGCAGAACACTGACAGCTTTTTTACGCAGATAAAAAGCACTGCTGCTGTGTCGACTGCAGGCTGAGAACACTAGATGGTCCCTGTGATCCAGTTTTACACTTCAGAGTGCTCCGTCGTTGATGCAACAAGTACAGTTATGGCATGTCCTTGCAGCCAAGGGGAAAAAAACAATGTTGGCCATCGGAAGTTACCACCCAGAACCACATCAAGAACTGCAAAAGTAACCATGATGGTTTTCTCAGCCTTTAAAACTAGGGAGCGACGTGGCACTCAGTCTCACAAACAGAGCAGCTCAGGCCGTTGGAAAGTTCCTCAGAAACAATTGGCCAGCAGTTTTTCTCTGAATTTGGATACACCCTGTAATATAGAGTGGTTGTTATACTGAAAAAGACTAGCTGAAAAAGAGGATATAAAAATAAAGTAGAAAGGTTTTGAAAATAATGGTATGTTGGGTTTTCTTCCACTCTCAGATGAGTAAGTTTGAAGCTGTGTTGCACAAAGTAAGGGTTTACTAAAGAAAGCAGCAGTTCCCCATCTTATTTATAGAAATAAAACTCCGGAATTCATGAAACAATTAATTGAGCCTAATTTATTGTGCAAATAGTCTTTGAACCATGTTTTCAAGTCAGATTTATTTGCAAAGCTCCCAGTCATGGTTTAGAATATTTTTTTTCTGATATTACCAGTTCTTCACCATGTGAGAAGTTAGAAAAGATTGTTAGTCTTCAAAGCTATAGTCCTTGTAATAATCAGATACATTTTCCATTCAAAGGCATGGCTGATCTCAGTTGCATTATATGTTACAGACATTGTAAATGTCTTTAAAGAGAGGAAGAGTTATCTGAAGTTAACCCTCACTGAAGTTTTCTGGACATACTGAAGTGAGTCCTGTGAAAGTTAAATGGGTCATCATCAAAATTAACGGAAAAATGTCAGGCAGGAGGAGCCTCAAAAGAGGTGGAAAAGCTTGCTGTCTTGCTACTGGGGAAGCAAAAGAGCAAGCAGCTGTAAACCATACAAGGATCTGGCTGATAGTATCAGTAAAAAATAATGGCTATGAGAGCAGGTGCCCTCCTTAGCCTGCTTGGAAGTGAGGGGAGTCAGGGAATGAAGTGAAATGCTTGTTTTTCCATGCAGTGTGAGTATCCAGACCTCGGAGCAGGGCAAACCCTGCTGTCATTCCCTGCAGTCCGTCCCTCCCCTGCTTTCCGGCCTCCCCGTCTGCCTGCATCCCTCCTGCGCAAAAGCAGACATCCCCCCCGCCACGGACACGCTGCTGCTCCTCTGCCTGAAAGGGAGGAGGGCTGGGCACCAACCACGAGAGCTGGCTCCAAAATTTTGGATTTCCTCGGTTGCAGCCCACAGCCAACGTGGAGGAGTTTGGTGCAAGCACCACAGACAGAGGAACGCCTCGCCTGGAAAAAGCTGCGCCATTTTGCCACGGTATTCGTGGCCTTGCTGGCACCCAGCACGGTGAACCCAGCTGGGACACCTGTGCCACACACCTCACCTAAAGGTGGTGGGAGCCTTGAACAGGATAGTTTCAACAACAGCTGAGCTTTCCTAACAAACAACAGGAAGGTCCCTCTGAACTTGGGAGAGGAGAAATTTAATCTGTATTATGTCTCTGCCTCTGGAGACTACAGGCCATACCCTACCACCCCTTGTATGACCTATCTTCAAAAAAAGCACAGTCACAAAGCATAGTCACAGTCACATCAGGGAGATCTTCAGATGACACTTTTGGTCATATTACATACAGTATTTTTTATGTTGCAACCCTGAAACTGTGACCTGCTTCTTCCCCTGCCCATGTCACTCTTTCCCTGATTATTTCCTCTCACAATCTCGGAAGCCCTCTTCAGCAGAAGAATTCTCTTATCTGCACACTGCTTATGCCTTTTGTCAGCTCATTGTCCTCCTTTGCTAATGAGATGTCTTTTACACTTTCCTTCCCTGAATCATGCCTCCATCATCATACCCTGCTAAGGGTAATTATTGACCCTCCAGGTTTGTTGATTTTCCTTCCTGATGTTCAGTTCTCACATCTGCCTTACCCTAGTCCTGATTGCCCTGGTAACATCTCTGATTTCTTATCATTATCCAGAAAGCAGCTAGAAAGCACAGCACCCTGCACATCCTGGTTGAGAATGGTCTGGCTGCTCTGTAGGTTGTCCCCACTGTGTAGGGTAGGGTCCTGGGAAGGCTGGGGAGAAGACACTTTTAAACAGCGTATCTCTGATCCAGTATAGAAACTTGATGTGGGGAGCAGGATGATGAACTACAGCTGAAGGCCATGGCATGGCATTTCAGAAAGAACATGCAAGTCAGACAAGGTCAAACAACAGGCATTAATATTTATTATAGTTGGCAGGTGTTCACATACTCATATCAAGTCTTTATCTACTAAATCTGTATTTGGTGTATAAATGCACTGCTATCTGCAGCTATTTGGGACACACAAATGCTATGGTGCAAATACACTTTCTTGCACATGGTGCCTAGAAAAACAGATGGGTTTATGTGTATCTGTAGATATTTTCTCTCTGCCAGGCAAATTGCTAGATTGTCATTAAGAATAGAAGCAGGGTTTGCAGTCTTATTCTTAGAGGTTTTATTCACATACAGTAGAGCATGTGGAGTCTCAAATTGAACATCTTCCAGAGGTGTTCAGCTCTTTGTCTCTTAGGTATATATACAAGCACACACCATACACATATAGACACATACAAACATATGCCAACACACCATGCCCAAAATTTAGACAGCCACATTTTGGGGCAAAGGCTTTTCATTTAATCAGACATGACCTCAAATTTTCCTGTGTGGAGCTATTGAGTTCTGACATGCTTGGTTTTTTCCGATCCAGGGGACTGGTGGACCTTTATCACCAGTCTCTGTGAAACAGAAAGAACCAAAAAGACTGACTCGGTCATTCAAGGAGGGGCTCAGGTATCACAGGAAGGGGAATGATATTCAGAGGTTTGACGGATTTGATTGTAGGAAAAGAGGTAAAGGTGTAGCAGCAGCATGAAAGTCAGAGCAGGAGGCATGGGCTCCACCCTGGGAAGTGCCTGCCACAAGAGGAGAGGGTGAGGGAGAGTCCAAGCACAGGGGCATCACTGTGCCTGACACAAAGATGTTCAGCAGCCTTCAATCTACCTTGCAACAGGAGCAGTAGCCCGCAAACAGGGGATCGGGGGACCAGGAAAGAAGTATGCCATGTACCAGGACTTGCCACAACCTTCGCAGCCTGAGCTTAGATGTTGCCTGCAGCTGTGCCCTTCCAGGACATTACAGATGCTAATCACCCAGGAACACATACCTGCATCTCTGTATTGTAATGCTCTGGTTATAATGGTATTTTCTGTCTGCCAGTTCTCATTATTTTATCTGGAGATGAATGTGTGTTCTTTGTCCAATTTACTCATTCATGTTCTTCAGCCCTTGCAGGTAAAACTCCAGTGGAGGTCAGCAGGATCTTCTTCCAAGTAAGAACAGCAGCTGTGTTCCTGAAAAATAAATTAACTTACATGATTTCTCTGATTTTCCAAAGCTCAGAAAAAATGGTTACAAAAATAAACGTAAAAATTTGAAGCAGCAATATTATTAGAAAAGTAGAAAGAAGAGTTTTATAAAGTAGCCATTCTCTCAGAGTGCTCCTGAAGCACAAGGAAAAGTAGAAAATGCTAGGGATAATTTGGGGTTAATGAAAGCCATCAGGTTTTACAGGGAAGGAGATGGAGAACTCTCAATCTCCATCTACTAACTTCCATTCTGGCACAGACTAGGGAACTGATTTGATGATATCTGGTATCTGAGTCAATGTTCCTGTTACCACTGGTTAAGCTCATTAATTGGATGCTCTGTGAGGCCTTAGCACTGTTTTACAGTGGGAGAGAGAGATGAAGACTCCTACAAAGATACTCTGGCTGACTTCCCAGGAGCAGCTCTGTAATGTAGCTGGTCTCCCCCAATACTGGCCTCTGCATTTTTCCAGCATTTTCTCTTCCCTTCCTTTCCACCGCCTACTCTTCAGTTTGAGTTCTGTTATCTCTATTATGTGCTCTCTCACTTTCTTGCTTTCCTCAAGCATTTATTTACTTATAGTGTGTATTTATCAGGTGTCCAGAGAATTTCATCCAGCCCTCCCTCCCCTTTCCTCGTAGGAGCCTAAGGTGGGTAGGACCCCCATTTGGTATGGGTGCCCCACTTCCACAGTGGAAAAGGCATCAGCCTCTTCATATGAGTGCTCCCTGAGGTAGCTTACCCCAACTACAAAGAAAATTGACCTGGAATAAGGATGCAGGAGGATTTCAGAGCAGGAAGGTCACATAATTCCACAAATCATAGCAGGAATCTTTTAAGAAGATTAGGTGGCCCTAAATCTCAAGTTCACTTCAGTTTGAAAAGCAAATTCTGTTTATGTTAGACCAAAGTGAGTCCCTGATGAAGATACCCTGTTGGCTTTTTCTTCCCAGAAAAAAACAAAGCAGCTGTAGCTGGAGGGGTGAGTGCTTCTGACTTTCATTGCTGTGGGGATATCCTACAGAGACAGAGAGAATTTAATGTTTTGAAACATCTTTCCTTCCCTCTACCTACTTTTGTCCTTTCTCACAGTTTCTGAGAAAATTCTGCTGTTATTTAGTAATCACTTTTTTTTTTTTTCCCCCCAGAGCCTTATGATACCCCAGAGTTGTGCCTTAAGGCCCTTGCATCTGATAACACATTATCAATGTATTTCCGTGATACTTGCCAAACCATTACACTGTTCTTCCTTCTCAGCACATTCTTAAATCACTTAAATATTGCACCAAACATCCTGAAGACAATACCCCCTGTTCTGACAAATCTTGAGCAGGCTGGAGGGCTCTGTTTTGCTTCCACACCAACAAACTCTTGGCATAATCCTCTTGTCACAGATTCATGCCCCACAGTCATCCCCAGTCCACTCCCATTCATACTCTGCCTTTCCAAATACAGTTTCTAAGCACTCCGAGATTCCCTGTGCACATTACATGCATTTCTCACTTCAGCATGCAGCTCATACACTTTTTTATGATGAGACTAAGCCAAAAGAACAGACAGTAACAATTAAAAATGCTTTTAGCACAACACAACCTCTACATAAAAACTTTTAGAGAGATTTGTGTGTGTTTATGAATAAGGGGCATGCTGATCCCCAAGGCATCCCTCACCTTGGGTAAATGGAACTATATCTAGCTATGTATCAATTAATCGCAGGTTTTATCAGCACTGGGTTATGATCTGAGTTTCCCAAAGCTATTGTCTAAGGGATTAGGAGATAAGGGAGAAATGTCAAATGCTGCTAAGTGTTCCTGCCACACAGTCAAGTTGAAATTATTTGAAGCTGAAGATGTGGGAAATCACTACAGCTTCAGTGTGATAAACAGTGATTTGAAGCTTTATTCCTTAAATTGTCTCTCTTCCTCTGGTAAATGCAGAGCTGTGAGAAGAATTGCTAGAGCAGGGATAGCTTTGTGAAAGGGAGGAAAAGCTCTAACGTAGGACACACTTTTCCGAGTCCCTTGCCGTGGCTCTCCTCCACACAGTGTCCACGTAGTCAGTGGGCTGTACACCAAAGAAAAAAAGGGGGGGGGGAAGGATGGACAGAGGGAGGAGCTCAACAAGGCAGTTACTGAACTGCATAATTTGTCTTCACCCCGTTCTAAGGACAGTGAAAGAAATTCAGGAAAAGCTGTGTGAAGCAGAACTAACTTCTCTCGGTGATCCCCACTCCCTTCCAGGCACGGTTCTAGCAGTGGGCCAGCCACCAGCACACGCGTGGCCATGCGCTCTGCTGAACAGTCACAGCCCCTGGGAACAACATAGCCTGGAAGCAGGGGAAAATAGCTCCAAATTCTCTCTGCAGATATCTGATGGTTTGGGGTTATTTTTGGTTAGCTGAAGCCCTGTTGGTGCTTTGGAGGTAGCCCCTTTGTGCCCTGGAGGAATGTGCTGGCCATACAGTTGCTGCTTGTGGATTAGTTCCTCATCCACACATTTCTATCTGGGATGAGGACCACGAAGAAAGTAATGATGTTTCTGCTAATAAAAGGGGAAAAAAGAATGACTGGATGTTGCTGTTGTGGTAAACTACTTCCACAGACACACAGCCAGCCCCCTTCTGCTGCATGAAACAAAAATATTTGAAGAAATGGAGCACACACAGGTGTAGTTTAATGAAAAGCTGCAAAAGGGAAAAACTGGAGGAATTCCTTTCTCCCCCTGCTTCCTCAGCCATGTACTCACTTGCAAGTGATTACAGGCTTGCAGCAGAGAGGTGTTTTCATTGGGAAAGGTCCCAGCAGGCTGATTGGGTGGGCCCTTACCCTTTGAATAAATGCCAAATCCAGCAGTCTAGTAAGGAGGAAATTTTTTTAAAATCTGTCCTGCTACAGGCCTAAACCAACAAACACAGGAGTAGACATCGTGAAGACAGAATTGACCAAGGAGGAAAGGTAGTTAGTTGTAACCAAGATTTCTCTCCACTCCCCTCCTCATCTGAAAGCTCTTCTTTCCTATAAAAGTCCAAACTATTTTGCACAGGTTTGTTTCTTTCGCATTCAGCAACATTCCTCCCAGTAGAAACTGCAATGGAGAAGCTGCTAGAGAGCTCAGAGGGAGTGTGTGTGGGACCTGTTCCCTCTGCAATCTGCCGCTGTAGCTTGCCTCAAAGCAACCCTCAGCTCTCTCTGCTGTGGGCTTCTTGCTAGGGAATGGTGAACTGAAAGTATGAGTGGCTAAGTAAGGAGCAACTGGGGAAGGAAAAGACTGACCAGAATGTGGTAAATTGCAATAATTAGCAGCAAAATTATTTATAATTTAGTATTTTACTCTGATTCTAGACATTCCCACAGCACAGGAAATGTTCTGGACCATCAATTGACCTGTTTCTGGTGCAGTCATTACTTCAGCCTTAAACAGTTTATTTAGGCGCACAGCTTTCCTGCTTCTTGCCTAGGCAATTAATTTTGGATTGACAAGAAACCATTTCATGTGTCTTCCTATGAAGGTTCAGTGTTTGCTATCAAGGATGCATTGATTTTCCAAACATCTTTAAATACAGTCACCTATGGAAAAGGGACTGTTCCATAGTCTATTCAGTAGGAACCAGTACAAAGCAGACATGCACCCACATAATTATATGTATGGACACATATGTATTTATAGGACTATACAAATACCTAGGACACACTCTCATAAAAATTGTATTTCTCAGTTGTTTGTTCTTAGCACTTCAGACAAAAGTCGTTCTAACTGACAGCACATACTTGCTGGAATATGGGCCAAAATAACAAAAGGTAAATAACTGTCATACAAAATCTTCAAGTAAAGTTCAAGAATGGTATGTGAGTCATACATCCTTATAACCAGAGTCAAGGGACTCAGTGCTTGACCCTTGCTTGCCTTGAAAGAAAAATCAGTTCTTATCTTAGTTTCATGGCACTGGACTAAGTAGCCACTTCTTAGAAGAAGGCAGCAGTAGGAGCATAAAGCAGAACTATTATTCTCTTTTACACCCTTTCTGGATTCCCACTAATTTTAGATTCTTTCTACAAGAGAAGCTGGAGGAGGATACATTTCTCTTAAAGTCAGCTTCAATTAGATTCAATTGCTTTTGCTTTCTATTTATTATTATTGTTCTTAGAGCTCACATAAAACCTTCAATCTTTAAATTATATTTAAAGTATTTGAATATATATTCTCCATATATAAGGAGAGAAAATTGAAAGATAGCCCTACTGAGCACTCTTTTTAAAAAAAAATGTTAATAAAAGGAGTGAGTCTGCCCCACTTCCAATTATTTGTGACTAATTCCCTGCTTATTAAATCATGAAAGGAAACTCTGGTCTCACTGCAGAAGCTGTGCAACACAGGTATCGATATAAATCCTTGGCTTGCACTTAGTGAGTTCACATGAGGTATGCCTGCTGAGGAATTAAAAAATAGGAACTCTTTAAGGCTTCTGGTAAACCAGCTATGAGAGACTGTTATGACACAGCACTGCATACACATGAATCATCCCACCTTGCTGCATGAGTGAAGCAACGTGTATATGAAGATGGGTGAAGTGAGTGAAACGGGCCCCTTACCCAAACATGGAAGAAGAAGGGTTTGAGCAAGAGGGAGCTCCCCACTGCTGCCATTTTTTGGCGAGCATAATTGCCGTGCCTCACACTGTGGTCCAGTGAGATCTGAGCAGACTGGCCAGAGTCTATTTGGAATTCCCACTCTATCATTTAGAAGAACTTTATTTGGCATGCCAAGGCTGAGGCTTGAACTCCTCTGGTTGATCCTAAATAGCTGTTGTTACTGACTGCCACGTCATTCTCTTACCTCAGTTTGCATTTTTTAATTTCAGATAATTCCCTGTCATCTTCATCCCACAGATCATTGCCTTGCTTCAGAAAAGCACTTACTTAGGAAATATTTTCCATGTAGGTCTGTTTACATTAGACAAAAGTCACATCTCTAAATTAGATGTTAGTTTGATTTTTGAGTTGTCTTTGCTTTATAGGCACTGCAGTAACTTCTATACTAAACAATCTATAGTCTATGCTAGGCTAGCACTGAAGACAGCCAGTTCTGGAACTGCTATAGGGAGCCCTGATATGCGCAATGAATGTATATAAAAGGAGATGAATGGTCCTCTCACACTAAAATTAAAGTGCTTTTAAAGCTGTGAAATATGAAGCTATTACATAGACTTTCAAACTCTTTTCTTTTGTAGAAGGCTAAACTTGCAGTATGGCAAAGTCAGTTATTTTGGCAACATTTCACTTTCTACATTTCTGCCAATAGCTGAATTTAATTACTGTTATATTTATGGAAATACTTACCTAACTGGAGGAGCTACATATGAATTTCATCAGTTTCATATAAAATGAAGCAAATGCAGAGACACTGGCCTATGGAGAGAATGTGGAGAAGTTTAAAGCATAGAGATTTGCACAATTGCCTCTAGGTTTTATTTCTTTCCCTCTCTGGTTCAAATGAATTTTAGCGTGCCTGAAAAATTCAAGATTGTGGCTGGGGAAAATAAACTCCTCAGTCTATCTGTAGTGAAGTCAGCAGTCCCTCCCATGCTGTAAGAGGTGAAGTCACTCCAGGAGGAAAAAGGTGCTGAAGTTTTCAAAAGCAACAAGGATGAACTGCATCCCCACTTGCACAGTGTCCCCACTCTGGCAGTAGTTGTGCACAAGGAGCACTAGGAGGAGGCATCTTGCTCATTCAGCTTTAATCCAAATACCAGCTGCATCATTTCATTTCCCCTCCCTCCAGAGGGTGGAATGGCTCATGCAGAGCTCCACAGTCACAGTCCTACCACCGACGAGAGAGGCTCCTTGCAACTTCTTTCTGTTAAGGTTATATTTGTGTAGACTCCCTTTTGTTCTCTGCTCATCTAGTGTAGCTCCACAGTATGAAAGTATATGCCACAGTAGTACTGTATTTTGGGGGACAGTCATCCTTGCCATTTGATAATACAGTGAATTATACTTATTCATGTAAGATCACTGCACAATGAAGTGTATTGCGATACAGAACCCCCTGGTCTGAGATCTACAGGAAAACTGACATAGAGGATATATTCATGTGATGGCCTAAAAAGCATCTAATTGCATAACGCTTACGGGCCTTTCCCTGTCTGTCCTATAGCTGAGTCTCTGGCTTTTTATTAGTCTCCAGATTTCTACTGTGCTTGACACATATAGTGACACAGTTACCTCCGGGGAGGAGAACAAGGTAAATAGAAGTAGTTTCATTTAATTTAATCTGCAGTATTGGTGCTCTAAAAAATAGCTACTTGATGAAGAAAATCCTAATGAAGATGCATTCCTCTGTGGATATAGGGTAGGACAGATCGTACTTTCTTGTCATTTAAAATTTCAATGGAACTCAAGAAGACTGATAACACAAATAAAAATACAATTTTCATTGGTGGCTTGAGTTCTATTTATCATGGACCAATTATTCTAGGTAGTGAGTCAATAGAAACAGTGAAGTGCTAATGTCTTAACATTGATTTTAGCTGGATTTAAATCAGCCCTCTAAGTTAAGACTGCAATTCATACTAGAGTGCAACTCAGTCTCTCTGCAGGAAGTCTGGCAAATTTTAGTGACCTTGAAGCAGTAGAAATATAATTTTTGGTGTAATGCTACCATCGCTTCTTTCTGTGAGAACTTATTTAAAGCATGTGACTGAACTAGTAGAAGAAGATCCCTGAGAACTAATATCAGCAGATGTAGAAGTGTTTTACAGCGGCAAAAGGTTAAAAAATTACTCAAGACAGGCTTTTAACACCTTTAGGAAAAGTAGTGACTGGATATTAATTTACTGTAGATCTGGGAGCCATTACACAAGAAAAAAAAAATCATAGAAGTAGTAGAGAAAAGGTTAATCATTCTTTTAGTGAGATGGAATGTATAGGATTGGACTGTAAATGATGATACGATAATGGAAACATAGTAATGAAACATTTTGACTGAGTTAAGCACTAAAATACAATCTCCAGTGTAATTTGCTTGATAACTTAGAATATTTAAAATTCACAGGTGGCAAGCTGGCAAGCAAGTTCTCTTTCCTCAGCTTCCAGAGAAAGGAATTAAAATGTTTCCCACCTTATAATAGTGACCAAATTCTTCTGCTGTCAGAAAGGCTGTAGGTAACTGTATATATATAAATTTCAGTCCGGCTGAATATTAATGTGTGAAGCTTTTCAGAACTGTCATTAAAGAAAATAATGTAACTATTGTCAATGCAAACACACTCTACTGGTAACTATGATTAACATTTTTTGTTACCTTGTTTCTCTAAGGTTCATTAACAAAAAATCAACTGCTTTCATTTAGATAAATGATTAAGTAGCATAACAGCAGTACTACTGTAACTAAGGATGCAGAAGACAATGTGTTAGGCACACAAAAAAACCCATAATTACAATCACATAGCACTTTATGTATAATCATATAGGGAAGACAAACATCAGAGAGTGAACTTGCTATTTAACCCTGTAATTTATGTTGGCACATGAAAAAATAGGTTTAAATGATTTGTTAATAAGTTTCAGCTGGAAATGATCAGGCTAACAACCATTAGATCAATTAACTTCAACATTCGCCAGTTCAATAAAGCTATTTCAGAGCAACAGCTAATGCTCCTCCTTTTCTAAAGACTGGAAGCAGAGGCATAACAGAAGCATCCTCTGTCTTGCAATAATGGCCACTGAACAAATTGATAGAAAGTACCATGGCATGGGTCACATTTAGAGTCAAGGTAAATTATGTGTTGCTGTAAAGCTGTCAGACTGAACTCATTTCACCTGTGTGCTAAGCATGAATCATCCATAAGAACTATCAATGGGGTTAATCAACCCCAATTTCTAAAAGCTAGAAAAATGCTCCCCTTTAGTGGAGAGGCATCTAAGATTACTCCCTCTCAAAAGGTGCTTTTTTTGAGGTGATAAATTCATGTCTACCTGTCTGACTTTAGAAAAACTCAAGTTAGGTGAGTTGAAGTCTGTCCTGTGTGTTATGGTGGCACCATCTTGGGCTGAATAAAGTATTGAAAAACTAAGTATGTAGCCCAAATTCTAAATTTTGAGTAAATGGTTTACTTATAGATCTGACATTCTTTTCCCTTAGCTTTCAAATGTTTCATTAAATCACACACTAAGGATAGGTCATTGCTTATTCTGGCTTGCTAACATGTCTTCTTCATCTTCTCTCCTGTTAAGGAGACATGAGCTGAGACCTTCCTTCAGCCACATCAGCATCAGAAAACTGGAGCACATTCCCTTCAACTTTGTGCAACTAGGAAAAAAATCCCCAGGTTTAAATATGGAGGCCTGAGTGATATGTCAGCTTTCTCTGAAGATTTCATTAAAAACAATGCTTGAAACATATTTTGCTTTAAAAATGCTTTAAAAAAAAAAAAAAAAAAAAAAAAGAGAGAGAAAGAGGGACAGGAAGAGTGTCAGTTTTGAGCGGAAAGGACTGAGACAGCTGCTGGACTGGTTTTGGGCTGACAGTACAGAAGCATAACTAAAACCAGAAGTTGCAGAATCTGGGGAAGGAAAAATGTAAAAGAGAAAAGAAAAGAAACTGCTCACCAAACACTCTGAGAGCAGAGAATGCCTTACATTTATTACCAAGTTGTGTTTTATCATGTATCTCTTGGAAACATTGAAATTCACAGTGTAACTGTAGGAAATATATTTTCAACTTAAAGTTTTGCTTTCCCAGAAATGGAAGGGGATTTTACAGACATCACAGTTTTAATCATTCTGGTTCCCAAAATAACTGTTGAATAGTGTACTGAAGTGTAAAATGTCCCTTGAAGTGAAGAGAGCTACTGATTGTGCCATCATTTTGACAGAAATTTCCTATGCAGAAAAGATGTAATGCCCCTTCACCAAGATGGAATCAGGCTGCCACCAGTCTCACTGCACAAGGTAGCAAAGCACGCTGAAGTCCTACAAGGGAAAGGAAAAGCCTACATTTTGAGGGTCACAGAAAAAGCACTTGTATTTCCAACAAAATTTAACTAAGGCCACCAGGTTGCCTAGTGCAATCTGGACCTATCCAGTGACTTCAGAGGATAACAGTATTTCAGGAAAGGGCTGCTTCTCACCTGACTGCTGTGTACCATTATTCAGCTACTTTTTATTCCCCACTAAAAAAATAAGTGGTAGTATAGACAAGTTCAATCCATTCTTCTTGGGCAGCCCTCTTCATTTTTAAAATTTAAACTAGTGAATGAAAAACAATGCTGCTTCATTAGCATGAAAATGTCAGCCATTTTTTTATTCTTAGAAACAATGACAATTAATGGGGCATGAGGGAACAAGAACAAGCCTAAATAATATTAATATTGAAGGAGCTGCAGAATAAAACTTAAAGCTTTGCAAAGTCTTCACAGGATTCACAGTTATACAACAGCTGTCAGTCTCCTAAGGGATTACAGGTGGTCTTGCCCAAGATGTGAGTGTTCTTAAAAGATCTCATGACAATCAGGTGGGATGGAGAGAATCCATGGTATCCTTGATATATTTTTCTCCTTTTTTTTTTCAGTGTTTCTACTTTTCCAAATTTTAAATGAGACTGACAGCTTTATTGTGATTCCTTAGAACTTAAAGTATTGTTATGCAGCCATCTATGGATGTTAGCAAGGATAAATCTAACAGTCTTTTACCTGTATGGAGCACTGGGAGAGGAAAGGAACAGATAATTGTGGATCAATGAGGAGTTAAATACATATGAAGGATAAAAATTATAATGTGCTACAAAGTCAATATCTCTACTGAGTCCTTGAATATAACAGACAGCAGTGTTATGTATTTTAGTTCTAAGGCTTGTCTTTCAAGGTGATTTTTGTAAACCTCCCTATCAACCCCTTTCAACAATCAGAGCCAACAGGTCAAAGATAGAGCACCTATTTTTTGCAAAATATTCTCTCACTGATCATCAAATGTTCCTGTTCTTAATTTTCTGAGTGAGTTCATGCTCTTTAGTGTACACCAACTGCTTGATGTCCAGGACAACGTTCTGTAAGGACATTTAGGGCACTAGATGAAGTATAAAACTCCCTAACAAACTGCATGCATTTCAGCCATGGGCTTGCCATCAAAGGCATTTCATGTGTGCCACGTGGCCATTCGTTACTGGCACAGAGCCACAAATCTCCTCTCTTTTGCAGCACTCAGGTATGATAGATGCAGAGCTGTGTTTCCACCACTCTACTACAGTCTGACAAAGGAAGGAAGCAAATGCACACAGCAGAATGCTCACAGTCAAACTGCACGCTTACAAGTGCTTGTCAGCAAAATCCAACGGTGTCCATATTTCTCTTTAAGGTGGATTAGTGAGGCAGTTTTGCCAGCCAGCAGCAGAGAGTTCCCAGCCATGTGCCAAACCTAATGTCCCTTAAATGAGGTCAGCACACCCATCTGCCCATGGGGATGAGAGAAGGTGTGATCTACATGGATCTACAGCCTAAGCCTAAATGTCTTGAAGCACATTCAAACAGCTACAGAAGAAAGATCATTTCTGTTGTCAACTGTCTACAACAGTAGATCTGTTGCAGTGCATACCTTCAGGAAATAGTCCCTAAACAAAATTCCTTTCTTCATGCTTCTGTTGATTTAGAAACTTAGTCTTATGTATGTAATTTGTCTTATTTTGGCCAATACTGATAATCAGTTGGAGTTTGGAAATATATGAATATTTACATTTACTCTGCAAAAGAAATCAGTTTGTTAAAAAAAGAAAATAAAAGCTAGAACCATCTTAGCTAATATGGCAACCTGTTGGTGTACTTCTCTTTCTCTCCTTGTCTCTACAATTTTTGCTTTAGAAGTTCTCCTGTCTATATTCCTTCTCTGATGTTCTGGGGTGAAGCATTGTAAGAATATATTTTTTACTTCTTATTTGGTCAGCTATCACATTCACTTTACAGCCTTGCAATGTGGAGACAATTTCAAAGGCACTGCAGATATAGTCCTGTCATAGTTCAGATTTTGATTCTGAGTGATAATGTACTGATATCATGCTGCAGTGCAATCTCAAAATACCACCCCCGGATGACTGACTAGATCTCCTTTCACTATTATAGCAGGATGCCTAATTCAGATACAAATTTCTTTGTTGTTGACATCTACCTTTAGAGAAATGAACTCTACCCTGGGACTTCCAAATCAGCAAAAGGTCTGAGTATATATAGGAAAACAAAGGATAGGAAGGGATCATCAGGTTCAACGAGCCCAGTTGCCAAAACATAAATTACAGTGTAATAGGTGTCTATTTCAGGAACATCTGCAGAACACCCACTCCACATGACCCTGCTAAGGAAAGCATGTCCTATTGAATTTTCAGGGGGTTTTGGTTGGAGTATCTCTGCTGAAATTATCTTTCAGTATGTCAAAAGAAATATTGCTGACAAGTATATATGTGACAGTCTTAAATAAATTACTCAGTTTTTATCATTGATGAAAAATGATCCTTATTCACCTTGTGAGGCTTTCAAATAGTATTTCCATCTGCACTGTAATTCCGTTATACTAACTATGGTACTGAGAGAAGACTCTATATTATTTTGAGACTTCTTTATTGCAACCTAGTTGGAGCCATCTTCATCAGTTTCTTCCTCCGTTATGTTGCATGGAGTTTCACAAAAGCTGCAGATCTCCATAAGACTCACTGTAATAACATGTTGCAGGTAATTGTTGGTTTCTTGGAATGCATTTGCCTCTACTTGAAGCCATAATTAAAGGAATCGCATAAACTTTGGACCAGTCTTTGGAAATCTGAAAATAGGAGTTTAATTTACAAATGTTAGGGTGGAATAGGAAATGAGTGAGCCAAAATCAGCACACTACCACGCTCATTTGCAATATTCTGAACAAGGCATCCCTTTTGTTTTGGCCACCAAGATTTATCCAAGGCACCTTGTATATATATATGGTGTAGTGAGAACAACAGCAGGTCCTCTCCGAAAAGAGCAGAGTTCGTTTATTATCAGGACAGGAAGATATTGCTTGAAACTTAATGAAAGGCTACCTTTAAAGAGAGAATGTTGCCATAGGGAAAACAAATTATTAGAGACAAGGGCTCTTCTTGTACCTGTTCCTCAGTGTTACTCACAGACTAGGTGCTGAAGTCCACATTTAAAACCAGGGTCTGGGAGGTGTTTTGTTTTAAACAAACAGACACATTCAGGGTTGCAGAAGGATTATGCAAAAGCATAACATTTCTGTTGTGCTTTATGTTAAGTGGCTGATTTGGGGGCAGAAAAATCTCAAAACTTTATTAACAGACCATTGGTTAAACCTAGGTTATAGTTTATCAGGTGTATTTACTTTTATCTAAATGTTCCTGTAGCTTTACCAGCAGTGCTTACTCCAGGATATAGGTCTGATAGGATCGTTAAGGTCAGTCTCATCAAAGATTCTTTGGAGAATCCAGCTGCCTACATCAATTGCACTGAAATAATTTTGTGTCCCACTAGCCACTCGGTTACCAAAATGATCTCAGAAGTGCAATCCACAGTTTTCTTTAACAGAAAAAAAAAAATAATATATATATATATATATATATCTTTTTCCAAAGTTCTTAAGATATGCTCTATGAATATTTCCGCCTTTCAGAGTGCTGCATTATATTCAGTTCAGGCAAAATGTTGGCAACAAACAGTTTTACAGGATGGTCTCTGCAGATCTGAGAAGCTTGAGCATGAGATTAGGTGTCCATGACAAGGTAGGCCCAGAAAGATGAACAGTGCAAATAGCCTGGATTCTATTCATTTGGATATAATTTTTTTAAGTTTCAGTGTCAACATGAAATTTTTCTGAATTGTCAGCAAATCAAAGCATAAACTTAATGAAGAATGAAGTAAAATACTTACCTAGATTTTGATTTACAGATAACTCTTTTATTTCTCTTTCATCTTTCACCTCTTTCTCACTGCTTACTAGCCCATTTCTTTCTGCTGCTCTCTTTCATTGGTATAGCTGGAGGACATTTTACTATTTTTTTTTTTTTTTAGGGTCTAACTCATTTTCTCTTTCCCCTTCCACTCCACTGCTCTAAGGACTTTCAGGTCATCTCTGAGGTTCAAATTAGAAGTCCTGTGACATCATGATTTCTCCATATCTGTCTTGCCATTTTAAACAAAGTCCTCTAATTTAAAGATTCTTCACAAATCTCTTGGGGTTTTTTTTTCCCCAGTTCATTCAGTATACAGAAGCCCAAGTATTCGTTTTTGTCCACTCCTCTTCACCTCCTTTACAGGATAAATGTTGCTTTTTGCATAACTTCTCTATAGTTAATTTTCATTTTAATTATCCACACAGTCTCTTACAGTATCTGACGAAATACCCCTCTCTCGTGCATCACACATCTTCTGTCATACTGTAAGAAATCTCTCCCAACATCTTTCTGTAAAAACAATTTTGCTCAGAAATTTAGGGGGTTCTTTGTAATAGAAACATGCACAGAAAAACAAACTTTCTATTACTTTGTCTCAACATCTGGATTTTCTTGTCCCTTATTTCCTTATTTTCTGTACCCTGTGACAGGAGAAAATATTAAGGGCTGGTTCCCAGATCTGACATTTCCTTATGAAAAGCAACAATTTAACAGAAAGATGAGAATTTGGGGTGCTGAATTCCAACATGTAAGTCTTTGTTTTGACCCTGAGCAAGAACTTGGATCTGTGTATCCCACACCACAGCTAAATGTCCAACTCCACAGAATTATTTTGGAGTGTACATCTATATTTGTAGCATCTTCTTCCCTTTCTCCCTCCCACTTTTGCCCTGCACACTTTGAAGGCTAATTTCCAGGTTCTTAAGTAAGATTGAAAGAGCGAAATAACAACCCAACTTCTCAAACATCCTTACTTGGCAGACCTGAAGACTGAAACCCCCTGATTCTTCAGGACTTGAAAAGCAGTCCCCACACCCAGCGTGCCTCATTCCTGACATGAAATTCTTACCTCTGGAAAGGAGTGGGTAACCTAGGGTAATTAATTTCTGAAATGGTAACAGAACTGCTGGTTCTGTTGGCAAATGGCCATTGTTGCTCGTGGTTTTCACATCCGTCCCCAAGGAACTGAATAACTCTGCTCAAATAAAGGACATTTGTGTGATGATTTGCTTATATGATTACTGATACCTGATTACAAAGTCAGGATGATACCATCAAGGTAATTCACATGAAGCTGTTTGCAAGATTTTTTTTATTTACTCAGAACATATTCCATTTCCTTTGGGAAAGTTCAAAGCATAAAGATTGGAGGAAAAAATATGAGCGTTATGCTAATAATCTTCCTGGGGCTATCATTTACATTAATTACATGTTTGGTCTGCCTCCTTTGGGTGTGCTGACAGAAATACATTAATTTCACAGGGAAGTTCACCTCTATAGGTAGCGACAGAGATGTTATGTGAGAAAGAATGGAAAAGAAAATTGGAATAAAGAAAACCTCTGTAGTTACAGAGCAGTAAAATTGGAAAGGTTTATGATTTTCTCCTGACATGTCAGAAGCTGTGACATCCCCACACCCACCTCAGGCTGCATTTCTCTTGTATCAATGTCTGGAAAGCCTATCATTTTTATCCATTATATTCAAGGGCTGCTGCACTTGGAGATTTTACCAAAGAACTGAAAACAGGTATTCCTAATCATTCTTTGGAAAACTACTCTGAACAGAATAATGATCATTAATGTCTGCTTACCTGTGATCCTGTTTGTTTTGGGAGGGTTATCTCCTTTACCAGTTTCTAAATGCAGTTCTGACCTTGCTACTTTGTCTCACATGAGTAAACAAAAGTGTACAACAGCGAGAAAACAGAAATCCAGCACTCCAAAGCATGTGTATGTGAGCTCACAGCAAGCCTCATTTCTCTCCTGCTTGCTCTGGCATCATTGTATTACAATACTCTAGAAGTCTGTATGAAATGAATTTTTTCTATTCTTAATTCCTTAATCGTTTCTGCAGGCTGTTATCCGGGCATGCAGAAATTCATCTTGCCCTGCACCTTCATGAAGCCTCTGGGCTCCACCATTCAATGATCCCCACTTTCTCACACGAAGATTTTTTTCTTGCATCCCTACTTTGCTGCAAATATGACTACAGCTCATTTATCTGTACTAGAGACTGAGCACCCAAAATGCTGTCCATGTTCATAGTTTAACCTCATCTCTGCCTGAGGTGTTAATGCTTCGTGCTCTACTTTCATAAGTAGTTCAGTGGAGCTATTCATGGGTGAGAATACTCTGCCATGTAGAAAGACGTCTGGAGTCAGTCCCATGTGGTCAGTGTCAAAAGTAAGTTTATTCCCCATGTTTTCAGGTTTCTCATACTGTTGTACCTTTCACATCTCTTCCCATTTGAGTTCTTTCACTCATTTTGTCCTCTTTGTTAGCAAATTAAGAGAATTATAACAGAAACAGTCTCTTATAAACCCTTTTCTCAGTGCTATTGCAGGCTGTGTTTATTTTTCTGCTGCATCTGCACCTGGCCTGAAACAAAATGTCTTCAGCCCCAGATGGTCAATTTTTAATGATGCTCACAGCACAAAGCAATAGTTTGACAGTTGACCCATTGGTGTCATCACCATTTCTGGATAAAATTGAGAACTGACAAACAAAAAGAAAATATTAGGGGAGGAAAATGACACAATACCATAAGCAGCTCCAAAGTTCAAATAAGAAAATAAGTTGGGAATTGTTAAATGGAGAACACTGATTGAGGTATACATCTCAATAAATATATACATATATATGGAGATCTCAAGGCCAAAATAATACATAGGCTAATTCCTGTTAGCAACACTTTAGTGACTTGTGTTAAGGCAGTGGAGGCAGAAAACCTATTTGCTTCTCTAATAGAAATGCTAGGCAAAATCCCTATATACGATTTTCCCATAATCCTTGAGGAGACACAGGATGAAGAGTAAGTGCCAGGAGCCATGGAAAATAGTCATCTGTGATCAGGCAACCCTCACAGCTCACCTCTGTGTACTCATATGGGTTGCTGCAGGCACAGGGTAAGGTGTAGGCTGCTGATTTGGCTATAACCTACTTCCCTTCTTCATTCTCTGGGTCTCCTGCCAGGTGAAATGGCAGAAATGGGACATTTGCATATGATCTCATATTTTCTAGTATAGTTCTAAGATGCTAGAGGGTACAGGAATATGAATTATTCCATAAGAAGTGTAAAACTGTGCTGGGGAGTAAAAGATAAATTTCAGTTGCAGATCTAGACTTGTATTTGTTTGTTCAAGATTGAAGTTCTGCAATCATTTCAGGCAGCATATGCTTTAGAGGTATAGAGCTGTCATAGCTGTAATACCTATATTTCCACATATGCAACACTTCATTTTGTGTAAGCCTCATCCAAGTGTTAAGGGACCTTCACAATACCTCTGTGATTAGCTGGATGCTTACCTGACCACAGACACTTGCAGAATGAGGGACTGAATGCCCGGCCAAGTCCACAGGGCACTCCAGTGGCAGAACACAACCATAACTGACAGCAGTCAATGTACTGGTCATTCCAGTTTTGCACTGATTTTCATCTTTTAGACCCAAGAGTGTTGAAAACGGTCGACAAGTATCACCGCTCTTTTTACAGACGAAGAAAGTGGAGCACCACAGGCTTGCAAGCATAGCATCCCCAACAGAGGAATGCAGTACAAACACTGTGCATGAAAACACAAAGTGAGAGACCACTTCTTTAAGGTCTTGCAGGCACCAGGAACAGTGTGTATTAATTCAGCAATGTCACCTTGTTTGTAGTGATGAAATGTGACCAATGGATGTTTCTGTATGATGTCATTTATCTTTAAAATCAGTTGAGAAAAGTGAGTTCTCATTTTCTTGACTGCAGCTGATTCTGACTTTACAGTAGATTCGATTTTCTGCTTCAGACAGCTGAAGATGGAATGAAAAAAATTTGGGCTTTGGAAGAATAATAAAGGATGGAGCTTTCAGACCTTTGCATCACCAGATATGCTAAGCAGAAGGAGGTCCTATGAAGTCGGGAGGCAGTGGGGAAAGGAGGACCCTGGCATTATTTAGTTGGCTATAATCACTGCATTCAAGGCATAAATTGGCAGGAACTATTGGGAGGAGACTGTAACAGCCTGGCCCACAGTACTGATGGTTGCAGAAGGAAAATCGCTACCCACAGACAAACAGATCTGCCAGTGGAAGAAGTTGAAAAAAAGATAGATCTTCATTGATAATCAGATACTTCCAATACTCTACAGGGATTTTACTTAATGCCAATTTCTAGGTAAGAAAGAAGCTAGAATTTTCCAGTGACTGCTATGGAAAACAAAACAAAAAAAGGCAGAGGAAAAGTAAAGCTGTTTGAAGTATCCCAAATAGCACAGGGAACTGTGTTGGGAGGTATTACAGAAGGGATGTTTAGAATTTCCTTAAGAAAGGAAATAAGGGGAGAATTTTCTTGCTTGCATATTCATAAGACTTAAAAAGTTGGGGGTTTTTCATTGGCTTTAAAGTTGTGTTTGATTGGCTTAGAAACTGTAAAGGGAAAAAAAAAAAAAAGTAGAAATTCCATCCTGCTTTAATCACTGCCCACTCCAAACTTCCCTAATGACTTCCAGACACATTCTTTTTATGCTATTGTTTTGGCACAGTTTCCAGACAACTTTTGAGTCTGTTAACATTAAAAAAAAAAAAAAAAAAAAGCGCCTTACTCTGCCCTCCTCCCCTCCTCTCTCTTCTAACAGAAAACAGATTTCACTCTGGTTATATAAATGTGTGATGAGCTGGAGAAATAAAATGCCTGTTGCTGTCTCTTCTCAATCTCCAGGAAACCTTCTGATATAAAGTGAAGGAAAAATATTCACCAAAATTCCTTGTAGGGGAAGAGGTGAAAGCAGATTCCATACAATCTTTTGATATTTAAGTAAAATAGCATGAAGTTGAATATAAACCAAAAAACACTTACTATACAAACCTAAAACTCCTCTCCATGAAATAATTTTCATGCTGCTGTCTGTGTCACCGGCCTGCTGAGCCATTAAAGCAAATCATCTTGCTTCTTAATGCCTCGGTTTCCCCCTGTGTGAAATGGAGATGATGGTACTCAGCTACAGTATAAAAAACTGTTATGACCTTCGGATGAAAAGCACTTTTCAAGGTAGGGTCAAAACAGCTTCTGACATATAGCGGATAACAGAAGAATCATGATGTGTTTGCTATGCTGGAGAGCAAAACAGCAGTCCCTACTGCAATGGTGTATTTGATACCCACGCAGGGCTGCCATATATTGTACCTGTAAGTTTCTCTACTCCCTTCTGAACAAAATAACCTATTAGTACAAAGAAATGCTGTCTTTGAAAGCCAGCAAACCACTGAGACCTACCTCCTCCTTAGGGACCCTGCCATCCCTACCTTTTCAGAGGATAAATCTCAGACCTTTTCAGGCTGTATTTGTTCTGTATCTTCTGAGGAAATTCCATCATTCTTCTACTCAGACTTTCTTTTGCTAATATTGATATCCATATCAAAATGTCCACCTCCATGGTTCCTGTGTCTTCCAGCCCTCCCATCCATGATAAGGGGAGAAGAGGTGGTGTCACATCATTTGAAGAAAATGCCCTTTGCACTCAAAAAGTCTGGCTTTCAGGTACTGTCCCCTTTTGCACCAACAGAAGTTCATTAGGTACCACCTGGCCAAAAACCCCACGGAGTTCCTGATAACATCAGTAAAGGCGCTAAACTACATTTGTCTTAAATATATTCAGGTTTCAGCTCCTTGCTTTGTCACTAGTTCACCCCAGCCCAGCCTGTGCCCCACATCTGTCCCTTCATATTGCTGCCAGAAGTATTCCTGGTGCTGAAATTTTGCTTATGGGTGACAAGCTGGTACTACCAAGCACCAGGAAGAACCATGACTATGAAACGTAGCACGCACAAAGTGCATCTACTACTTTTTACCGAAGCAGCATGAAATGGCTGCCTCGCAGTCTTCCATCAATGGTGGCTTTTACTGTCATGCCATGGTCTGAGCATATAATTGATAGGGACAGATGAGAGAGAAGATAACAAGGCCTGCTAGGATAGCTTTAGAAGACACTGGTGCTTGAAAACTACTCATCAACATTTGTATTTCCCTAGCCTTGACATATCTATGTGAGCCAGTCATGGTATGGAGACTCCTACATTTGAGCTGGTCACATTGGCTCCCTCATAATATATGGGGAAATGGTCAACACCATCACTGTAGTCAAAGGCAGAATTTATTGTGTCCTAAAATTGTCCACAGACAGTAAAGGGTGGTCAGATGCAAACATTTATGTCTTAGGTGCCTGAAATTACATGAGATGGTTCTATCCATAAGGTTGGATGGGACCACAGCTACCTATAACATGAATTCAATTGTGCATCAAAAAATAATTTTGCTACTCAATTCACTCCAACCCAGAAAAAGAAGGAAATGTAAATTATGGCCATGGAAGAGACTTTTTGGTTTCTTCTTGCTATTAAAATGCTAATTTTTCTGGCCATTAAGTTGAACAGGTTTTATGATTTTGCTCATAGCTCTATAACCTAGTATTCCATGTAGAGAGTTGCCTTGCCAAGAAAGAGAGAGAAATGTGATCTGGTAGTGTGGATGCAATAACAGGCAGGCCTGGCTGAAAATTTCTAAGACGGTCAGCTCCCCTTTGCTTTCTTAGTCCAGCTGGAAGATTTCAACTAAGAAGGCATCAGGTTTCATCTGCAGATATGTACAGATAGATAATATTTTGGAGGAAGGCACCATCACAAATAACTAATGGCAAGTATAACACTGTTGCCCTCCATCATTTTGCATGAGTGGGTCCTTGCTTGGAGTAGCAGAGTAGATCTCACTTTGTCAAGAAAAGATCATAGAATCATAGAATAGTTTGGGTTGGAAGGGACCTTTAAAGGTCATTTAATCCAATCCCCCCTGAAATGAGCAGGGACATCCTCAACTAGATCAGGTTGCTCAGGTTGTCCAACCTGAGCTTGAATGTTTCCAGGGGTGGGGCATCTACCACCTCTCTGGGAAACCTGTTCCAGTGTTTCACCACCCTCATTTCAAAAAATGTCTTCCTTGTATCTAGTATAAATCTACCCTCTTTTAGTTTAAAACTATTACCCCTTGTCCTATCACAACAGGCCCTATTAAAAAGTTTGTCTCCATCTTTCTTATAAACCCCTTTTAAGTATTGAAAGGCTGCCAAAAGATGACCCTGGACCCTACTCTTTTCCAGGCTGAACAATCCCAACTCCCTCAGCCTGTCCTCATAGGATAGGTGTTCCATCCCTCTGATAATTTTTGTGGCCATCCTCTGGACCCGCTCCAACAAGTCGAAGTCTTCTCTGTGTGGAGGGCTCCAGAGCAGGACACAGCTCTCCAGGTGGAGTCTTATGAGGTGGGGTCTTATGGGGGGGGGGGGGGGGGGGGCAGGATCCCCTCCCTTGCTCTGCTGGTCACACTTCTCTTGATGCAGCCCAGGATATGGTTGGTTTTCTGGGTTGCGAGTGCACATTGCTGACCCATAGTCAGTTTTCCATCAACTAATACCCCCAAGTCCTTCTCCAGACGGCTGCTCCCAATCCCTTTATAGCCCAGCCTGTATTTGTGCTTGGGATTGCCCTGACCCATGTGCAGGACCTTGCACTTGGCCTTGTTGATCCTCATGAGGTCCTCATCCTTCCTCATAGGCCTACTTCTCAAGATACATAATGGCCCTAAGGCTAATTCCTTTCTGTTTCAGAGACACTTTAATCAGTAGTAAGCTAAATAAAGATCAAAACAGATATCACTGCTATAAATGCATTTACAAAATAAATAAAGGAAGTATAGAACACTGCATACCATATAGACTGGGGTTTTGTTTGTTTTATTCTTTTAGATTTGACTATCAAAAGTGTTATGGGAAAAAAAGTACAGAAATCAAAGCCCACTCTCATGGCTGTTACTGCTGTCTCACAGCCTGGCCACTTCTGCTGGTAGTCCTCTAGATCTCTGAGGTCAGGTCTCTGAGCATCAGGCACTTTTTGAGAATCAGACCTTTTCAATTTTAAATTCTTTCATTAAATGATTTTATGTAAAAGTTTAGCCAGCTGATCCTGATCCTGGGAGTAGAAGGAATGTTTTTGAAAGCTGTCTCTAGAAAACTTTCAGAGTGTTGGGCAGAATTAAACTAAACTAAGAAACTCTGCAACCTGATTTTTAGTTAAAATTTTGACTTGTAATAGAATAGTTTGATCTAGCTGGTATGAAGTACTGAGAAAAAATCTATTTCTTTCTAGTGTGTTCATCCACTTTCACTATTCAGCACACTGACAAAGTGCAAGCTGAAGGCAAGTAACTCACAGCAGGACAATAAAACCAATTATAAGGAAAGTAATTTTGATTTAGCTCTTCTGCTTGGTCATTTGATGAGTTTATACTAGAGTTTATACAGATGAGATCTATGACAGTTCATTAAACAAAACCTTTACTAATAAAAGCATCATTAAAATCACTTGGATTTCCTGCCATGCAAGTATCTAACACGGTACAGGGAACTTTAAAAATTCTAATCTGTAAGAAAAAAAGATCATTTCCTTCCTCTGCAACTGCTAACACTAATCTGGATTTAAAAGGAAATCTAGTCAATAGGCACAGATCTCTCCTGAAGAAGTGGTTTAATAATTACCAAAACCCCTAGAATATACTCTTTCTCATATTTAAATCATATGACTTTGAACCTGTATTTTATTGTCTCTTAAAATACCTCCACATCTATCCAGTGAAAATGTTCTCTTTGCCCTTATTAGAAATATAAATGAGGATGCACCTTCAGATGTATAATGAAGACAAAGTGTCCATGTCTGTACTAGTACACCAGACATGCCCAGAAGTATTCTGTGCACAGAGGTGAGTTGTCAGGTACTGGCACACATCTAGGCCAGAAAACCTTTTTTCACCACTATGCTGCATACAGAGATTATCTGGGAGCGAATCCCTGGAATAGGCACAGTACCACAGAATTGTTTTGCTGACTATGAACTGGCATGGGCCAAAAGCAGCCTAGGGACCATTCTGACAGTATAGATTATTTATAGTGCTAAGGAAGGCCCTCAGGCACTGTTTAATGTACCACTGTAGCCAGAGCCAGCTTGGACCAGACTTAAAGAGCGATGTAGGAATTTTGTTTGCATCCAGAGCAACACTTGACAGAAAAGCTTCAGACAGCTTTGAGGCAAAATCAGAGGCTTCATATCAGAAAATCTATACCATATCCTTTGATGTGAAAAAGTAACAAATCGTTTTGGACAGGTGGTTCTGAGACTCACTGTTCTTTGACAGATTTTTTAGTCCTTGATCAACTATGTTACTAGCGTCAAGAAGAGTTCCCAGTTCCTGCCAGGGTTTTTCAAAGCTGGGTTCTTTGGGCAGACACTGAATCTAAGAAACTGAGTCTATTAAATATAATGGAAATGTAGGGCTGAGAAGTCAATAAGTTAGGTTAATGTATCTCTTCTAAGCACGTGTAAGTATTTCTCAACAAATTCTGACACATACTTGACACACTTTTAAAACTTCTAAGGAAATTATTTTTGCTACCTGTTTCAAAAGTGTCAGTAGGTAAGCAGCATTACTAGAATGTTTTTCTCTAATAGCTAATCCAAATCTTTTAGCATTTAAAGAATAAAAAATTTACCTGTTCTGCCCTAAATGAAGTTCAAGCAACACTTCACATGCTGGAAAAGTATGGATTATATGTCCATTCAGTCTTCATTTCCTCAAAAATGACTTAAACCTCTTATCTATCTTGTTGAATGACTGATGTTTGCTTGCTTGCTCTCCCTCTCTCTTGGTCTCTCCAATTTGTCCCCCATGCATCCCAAGAGTAATAAAAGCTGAGACTTCATCAGTGTTGAAAAATGAAGCATAACTGCTTACACACGGTGTTCTTGTTAACATACTTCTAAATGACACAGATAATGCTGCAAAGAGGCTGTACCACTGACTCCCACTCAGTTTAGCTTTCTCCATATTCCCCAGATCCTTCTTTGGACTGTGATCACCCGCCTAATAACTATTCACTGTATATTTATGCATCTGATTGTTTTCCTTCCTAAATTTATTTTGCTTGTGTTTGTTTTTATTGAACTCCAACTGTGCTATTTTCCTCCCTTTCTCCAATTGGTCAAGATCATTCTGAATCCTGATCCTAAAGTCTTTCACCCCCTACTCCCACTGTAGTGTCACACTCAACTGTTTTAGTGTTCTGTTTAAATAAGCCCTGAGAATGCTGGGTGGGGCAGAACTCACATATAGATCCTTATACAATAATGAAATGCCCTGAATTAAACATTTATCATGAAAGATATTTGATGGGCCATCAGATTGATGATATTTTCTAAGGCTGTCCCACTGCAAGAGTTTTTATCTTAATCTAATTTCTAAAATTTGTCTCCAGCTACTGTTTTTTTTTATTCATTATGAATTCACCCTTCAGTGATTTCTCATGAACAAGTGTTTCCCCCTCCCTAAAACCATAGGAATTAAGTGCAGTGATGTAATCTAGATTGGAGCTGTAATGTAGCTGAGAGCTTCTGATAACACAGCAGGAAATGGGGAATGCCCCCACTGAGTTAGTCATGAGGGAGACTAATTTATTTCATCCCCTATTTTGTGCAGATGTTCTTGCAAAATTCTAAATATCTTAGCTCCCTACTCATTTGTTTTTTCTTTGGGAAAGGCCTAATGAAAGTCTCATCACAGAGACAAAAGAAGTAACAGCCCCAGGAGATGAATTACCTTTTCACTCATAGCTGACCTTATACAGTGTTTGAAACTCTGCTGTTTCAAGCAGGAAGTTGAATTAAATGACTTCCAAAGATCCCGATGAGCAAACATTTTCATGATTCTGTGAAGTGGGTACTTGCTACTGATGGAAAGAGTTTTTCAAAAATTTTCGTGCAAATTTTTTTTTTTAAATTCTTTAAAACCAGAAAATTTCCCGGAATATTAATCAGTTTTACTGCAATGGTGGGTAATATTCAGTAATGTTTTTACTTAAGAATTAAATAAAATTGTTGTTTATCAACCCCTTGTCATGTATCATATGAAATACTGAAGGGTTTTAGTAAAAAAGAGGGGGGTTTAATAAAGGTTTTAAGTAAAAAATGGGGTTTTCATAAAAATGCTGATCACCAAAAGTATCAGAAACAATTAATAAGCAGTATGAAAAACTTTTCAGTGAAAAAAAAAAAAAAAAGGGTATTTACCAAACTTTGAAATAGTAAAAAAATCCTCATCATCCTTGACTTTTTATTTTACAATATCATTTTCTCATTTTTCATTGGTAGTCTCATATTTTCCAAAATCTCATTAATTTATGACACTTGTATTCATAAGTGTTAAAGTTCCTCCTTAGTTTGCATGATCCTGAGCTGTGGTGCATCTCCTCCCCAAGATCCAGGGGGCAGTTTAATAAAGGCTATTCCTAGATTTTGCCCAGGCTTTGTACTTAGCCTGAATATGGTCTATCATTTGTATCTTCCTGACACGTCATGAAGTGAAACAAGCCAGCTTCTCCTAGCAGAGTTTGTCCATAAGATTCTTTTTATCTTACTGTGCACAGACTGTTCAAAGACCTGCCTCTCTCCTGCATGTGTTTTCCAGATTATTTTTTCACTCTTTTGTTGCACAGCTATGTGAATCGGCTCAGATTAAGTTGAAAAAATAACACCACATACAGGGTTTGTGTTGTGACGAGGAACAGGGAAACTTTTTTAGGTGGGTGGGGAGAGCAGGGAAGTTTAGACATTTGCCATCCATTAAAACTGCTCTTCCTATTGCTGCTGAGGGGACTACAGCTATTGCTCTGTGGGGTTTTTTAAAAGTAATGCAAGCACCTTTATGCTTAGCTGCAAATTGCTAGTGATTCACTTGCTATCTCAGTGACAAACTATATCCTATTCAAGGTATAGAACTGAAAAGTGTCTTCCAGCTTTATGTTAGTTCTTCATGATTTTTCAGAAATATTGCTACTACCCTAGCATTGTTTTTTACAACCAAGTACCTTTATATTTAAGAACAGAAGGTTTCAGAGGTGATAGAAAAACTTACTTCTAACTCACAATAGTAAAGTATAGGCACAGGGCAGAGAGCAAAATGTCCTTTTCCATGGTGAAGAGGAAAATGTTTAACTTCTTTGCTGTTCCAAACAAACCCATGGGAAGTGGAAATGCTCTTGGAATGAATGTTGGTAAAATGTATGCTTATGGGTTAAAGATGCAAACGCTTTAATGGAGTGCAAAAAAACTTGCAGGTCAAAAAGCAAAGGATTCCCTTCCCCCCTGCTCTGCTTGAATATTTCTTCCAGGGATTTGAGAACTGTAGGATGACGTGGAAGGGGGTAATAAAACCCTGTGAGGCTCCGGGTGTTCCACAGCCTGGCTTCGCTCACAGCAGCTCTAGACACTTAAAATTAAAAGTCCCAGGGAGTGAGTGAGTCATCTTGCCTCCCAGCTTCTCCCTTTTCAAAAGAGGCAGGCAAAGACGCTGAAGATTTCCCTTGCAAATGTCTCGATCTTGCAAGCTTTAGTCAAATTATAACAGTAATATTTTTTATGTTACTAAGGAACTGCAACAAAACAAACAAACCTCAGATCCTGAGATCTAGCAGTTCTCAGTCTCAGTGCATCAGACTGTGCCACTACCAAACTTTTCTGTAAAAAGAGGAGAAAAAAAAAAAAAAAAAGTAAAAAAGTAGTCTGCTTTTATTACGGAGTCCTCACTTCCCCCCCCCCCCCTTTATTTTTTTTTCTTCCGCTGTGTGGCTCTTAATTTGGAATTGTTGATTCTCTTCTTGTCCTAACTGTCACAAGGGACATACAGCATGCATACCGTGTAATTGGAAAATGGTTCGGGAAGCTGCCACGTCTGTAGGGCTGCAGCACACAAAAGGAGGCGGAGGTAACAGGAATACCTTCTACTTGACAAACTTGGAAATTCTGGTGCCACATCAGCAAGAGCATATCCCAGCACAGCGCTCTTCAGTCACTGCAGAAGTGAAATGCACCGTAGAAGTAATTCAAGGCAAAAAGCTCTTCCCAAATGCCTGCTAATCTCTGCCTTCTCCCCCTCACATCTCAGTCAGACTTGATAGGTGATACTGCACACTTAAAACCTCACTGTTTTAAACAAAGTACCTAGTTCTATTTAGGAAGCTAGGAACTTACTACTTCTGTATCCAAAAGCCTCACAATCCACTTCTCTGTGAATCAGAGAAGAACTGAGGCACAGAGAGACTGAGGGTATATCAACACCAGGTAGTACAATTCCACATATAAATACCTGAGCTAACTCAGGAGTCAAAGTCTGACAGACATAGCCACTCAGTGTTGCTCCTACCCTAATGTGTATCCTCAGGTTCCCATGGCTTCTGGTATTAGAATTAGTTCAGGCATGATGTTGCAACTCTCATGTAGACATAAATGTCATTCTTAGCTAGCTTTGGTACCCTTATGCTCACATTCTGAATACCCGCCATATAAGAAATCTCAAGATTTTTTTATCTAGAGGTTTGGAGAAGGACTTTGAGCCGCATGTATGAGATACCTTACCTGAGTTTGGGCCCACTGGGTAGTTTTTAATGGAGTTTGTCTAAAACCCTTCATTTATAACCACTTACACGTATTTGCAATTCTATGAAGAGCTTTTCCAGGAAAAATTCATCACTGCATTAGCAAGGCCAAACAGTGACTACCTATACGTACGCTCTCTCTGTAGGGATAACAACTCAAACACAAGCATCCTATGTTTGTTCAGCCCCTAAAAGCAGAAGAGTATTAATTAGAGAAAACTTTATCTTCATGCACCTTTTTACACCTATTTAACTGTATAGCTGGAGTTAAATGGTGTAGTCCTCTAATGTGGGGTAACTGTAACTAAAACACCTGTGGTTTAGATTATTTGATACATAGTTAAATCCATACAATATTTTTTCCTAATACATCTGTGTTTGGCACATAGTTTGGCCAAATGCTAACCATTAGGACTGATACTAGGGCAATCGCATGCCTGCCTCAAGAGCCTTTCTGGAAGAGTTTAGGTAATGTTGTTCAATTACTCCTTAAAGCCCAGCATGCCAAAATTCTAAGCATTTTGCTGCAGGTGCTCTCAGAAAATAAGAGTGGGTGTTCACTCAGCCATGACTCTATCTGTCCCAGACACAATGGGTCTGAGGATGGAAGAGCCTGATGATGTGCCCGCTGTAAAAACCATCCTTTCAATTATCAGAGCTGGCTGATTATTAAGAATTATTAAGATCCATACTTGATCTGAGGTGTCAAAACATACAGAAAAGAACAGGGACATACAGAGACTTGAAAGCGATCATATAAATCTTATCTTGGGAGCAATAAGGAGAAACAAATACCATAATTCAAAGAAAAATGGAAGGAATAAGTGAGGCTTTCCTAAAAGCCATGTTCTATGTAGACAGGAGCAAGTTGATATGGATGTTTAAAGGTGAACATTAAGGTATTCAAGTAGTATTTTTCAAATTCTGGAAAAATTCAAAGAAATTATAAAGACATCCACACAGATGAGTGTTGGATCGTATAGAAAATAAATGCAATTATGGACTTTCCTCAGCTGGTGACTGATGTTCAGTCATCTCTTTTGCCTACCTCAGTGCCCTATGGGATCACCTGAACATAAGTTTCTGGTGTAGGGAACAGAGGCAGTATCCCATTTTCCAGAATGAAGCAAACTGAATAATTTCCACATGATTTACTACATGAATTCTGTGATTGTGTGAAATCTGAAATGAAAGGCGTGCACAAGACCCTCTGATGCCTAATCACTCTGTACAGATATCCCTGTGTATGTGCTGTACACTGGTATGAACCTAAAATCTGTACCTCTAGTGTCTGTATTTTACAGTAAAAATCCAAGTGGCATGAAGTGGCTGAAGCATCATGGCAGGATAGCAGTTAGTTGCCAACCAACTCTGTTACATTAGTACCCCTCCTCTGAAAGAGAACTGCAGGACTTTGATGCCAGGCTGGAGGAAGTATTTATTTTTCTGAAGCAACATCTGGCTCTTTAATGAACTCCACAGGTGGCTATGTTGGTGGTTTCTAGTCTCTTATGTGGTTAGAGCTCTGTGTGGATAGCTTAAAAAGCCCATCATGTCAATGACTGGTTCATTCAGCCTGAACTATTTTCATTGGACTTAGTGATACTGTGGGATCTGCATAACCTCACTAAAGCCTCTCCTGAAGTAGGTGCTTGAAAGCATCTACAGTTCAGACCAGGAAAAGGGATGGTATGTTTGTGTGCATAAAGTTTAGCACAGGCAAGCTACCATCTGACCAGTATTTATAAAACAGTTTATCCAAATTATAATATTTTTGTCCTTAATAAGGAAGTAAAACATATTATATACCTAAATTAAAAATAATATTTTAAGGCTACAGAGTCAAGCACCCAACTACAAAAAACAGGAACAATTAAAACTGTCTTGTGGGAAAATGTTCAGTCTCAAACTGCTAAAAAGTATACCTTATTCTCTTCTTATCAGAAATGTTTTTGGACACTTAACACAGCTCTCAGCCAGATTGCTTTAGACTGGCTGTAATTTTCTGTAGAAAACTGAAATTTTTATTCACTAACACAATATTGCCTCAGACCATTTTTAGCGCTCCCTGCATAATAGCCCATTGTTAGCAATGCATTTGTACACACTTCATGATTTTCCCCACTGGAGATTTAAAAACGTTTGGACACAAAAAAACCCTAGCTCCTTACTGCTTTCCAGCTTTTAGCCTATGCAGTAAGGAAGATAAAGGGCATTAATGATTACACCAAAATAGCAAAGATCAAAGAACTAGGTTTTGTTCCATCTCTGGTTCAATTTGGGCCAGTCAAGTTGGTCAGAATTTCAGAGAGGCAGCTACTGGGAGATTTCATACCAACAGAGAACCCCTGTGAAGTGTAAGTTACAGACATGATTCCAGTCTATGCCAGATCCTGGCCTCCAAGAACAGTATTAACTTGCAGTTCAGTTGCTTAAAAAAACCAAACCAAACCAAAACAAAACACAAAAAAAAGCCAGAAATAATAAGAAGAAAACCCAAGCAGCTTCATGAGCAGCAAAAGAAATTAAGCCTAGTTGCTTCTGCCTCTGCTCAATTACCTGATGTCCAGTAACATGACTGTGCTCTCAAGTGTCACTCTCCCAGAGCAGGGTTTAGAAGCTCTAACTCAGGTCTCTGTTCCACTCAGCATCCTGTTTCCATGAAACTTGCAAGAGTAACACTTCCAAGGCCTCTAACCCTCTCTCACATGCAGTTAAAAATGGTCAGAAAGTTAAAATATCCTTAGGACGGGAACACTACAATTGCTTAAGTCGTGTTAGTTTAAGAAATTGGACCAAAGAATTAGTGTCAAAGAGGTACGTTGCAACATATCCACCTTTTGGGTACCCTGATATTTTAGTGTAGGGAGAAATTTTTACATAAGCAGAAAAGCCTTTTGCTCTTCCTTTTGCTGATGCTCAGGGGTGTTAGTCTCCAGGCCCCTACAGTGTTAATGGAGGGGAGTTAAACTGGAAAAGGCTATATTCAGTTATATTCAGCTAAATTCAGGGTAAAAACTATCTTCAGTAGGGCACAGGATTTCAACCCAGAAATGTGGGCATGTAATGGAGTCTATGGAGTCCTCAGATTCCACAACTGAATGGAGATTGAAATGCCACGTTATCTCTGAAGTGATCTTTCAATGACAAGGTTAAAATTTATCATGAGTTTCACAGAAATGTTCATACCCTGAAGAGACTTGTGAGAAACAGGGGAACAAACTCCGTTACCTCGAGTCCTGAATGACAGCACTGAGTAATTCTCTTTAACATGTTTAAATTTCTTTAGTCATAGTTTGCCACCAAATCTAGGGTTTGACTTATAGCTGTAGTGCTACACTTTATATCTCTTGAGGAACCAGCTGCTATTAACAGGGAGCAGACCCAACCAATGTTTATTTAACATGGCCCTGCAAAGCCATACTCTTTGTTAACTACCATCCACCCATACTTAAAATGTAGCATGTGTCCAGCAAAGACACACTTCAATACCTTTTCCTTCAGTTTCTTCTTTCAGCTTCCATACAAAATAATTCCCAATTTCCAATTTCAGCAGAACTTCTACTCAACCAGTATACTAACTCATCTGCATGTTTTGAATTTATTGCACAATTTATATGTAGATTACCTGCCTGAAATGATACATCAACTAGATTTAAAGCTATATGTTCCATTAAGCATAGGAATTACTAGTGCATTAAAATAGCTTCTGATGTTCTGAAGAACATATCTTGCAGAGTGACACACAACAGGAATACAGTGATGATCTGTGCCTGTGATGAATACAAAAACAGTGGAAACTAGTATGATGCAGGTTTAACCTTTGATAAGGGGTACATTCATGTACACTTCTGATCTGCAGAGCAGATTCCATGCTTGCCGTATGAGCTACACACAGCTATCTATTACGGAATTCAGTATAATGCAACCACTTCATGCAAAGGAAGACACAGAGGCAGATTTCAGCAAAAATTCACAGTGGGCCAGCCCCTGAAAGCTCTTATTCTGTCTAAATAAAAGCCATCAATACAGGCCTGCCTTTTTAAGTGTAAAATCTGCTTCAGTCCCTATTAATTCAGACCTGTCTGGCCCAACTCCTGGCCATAGGGTCAAGAGCCCAACTGTCCTCTCAGCACCTCCTCCTCCAGGCACAGCCCCAGTCAGCCAAGGGGAGAGGTCCCTGCACTCTTCTTGCACTGCTGGTGCCAGGGTCATTACTGGAGCAGGAGCTGCAGGGCTGGGACATGCTGATTTTCATGTCTGCCAAAAAAGCAAGCCCTAGACTGAAGACAAAATATGCTCAGGGCCCTTGGAGCGTGGCAGAGTGGTCGTACTTGCTCTGCTTTTCTGCAGAAACAGTTTGTATTAAGACACCTGAACTTGGCTACTGCTGATACCATAGTTCACCCTTAAGCTGCAGGGTTAAAATGCTTTCTTATGGTTTCTAGCCTGGTCTTTTCCCTCTAATGCAAATGAGAGATAACAACAATAAAAGCAGCTTAAATATTTTTCTTTCTCTCTCTCTAAGGTAGGAAGATAATAGCAGCATGAGGACTTGCAAAAGATCATGAAATCTTTTTGTTTGAAAAAAAAAAATCACTTTGAGAAAACAAGCTAAGCTAAGGCAGACTGCAATATGGTCATTCTTTCCATAGGGAATTGTTTATACATTGAAGCATATCTCTCAGGCTGTGGCATTCAGTTGGCTACAATATCTAGGTTAATGAGAAAGCCTTGCACAAATTCCAGCTCTAACACGTGACTGCTGCTTTTATGGCTGCAAAATGGTGGTGAGGGGTGTCCCACGTTTATATTTACTTTTCTAAGCTGGAAGCAGTGCAATGCCATGGATTCATAAGATGAAGCTGCTTGTGACTGGGAACCCAAGTGTACTGTGAAGCATAATGATTTTTTATTTCTGTATGGATGGGGATTTGCCTGGAGTGAGCCCTCAGCAGTGCAGAGGATTCTTCATTCCAGATTCTTTAGTTTTGCTCTGAAGGTGAAGTGCCTTGAAGGTTGTGAAGGGCTTGGTTGATACAGCTGTACGTAGCTACCGGCATTCATTTGTACTACCTGAGAGCTTGTCACTTCAACTCTAGTGGCACATGCTTAGCAACTTTCCATGCACACTTCCTCTTGTCATTCACACAAACTGACATCTTCAGTGATCAGCTGCCGGTTGGTATGGAAAATTAACTCACCCAAACACCATTTTCTTTGATTTATTTTTCATGCTACTTTTAGAAAACTGATGACCAGCCAGAATGCATGCTGAAAGAACAAATCAGTAACTATTTTCACTACAAAAAAAAAAAATACTTTTTGCACTTCTGATTTTTTCCAATTATTTCAAAATAGTCTAGTAATTAGCAGAATGATAAATAGTTGTAATGACATTCTTCTAAAGTACTTGGCTTTCTGTACTTCTCACTGAAATAGGATGCTGAAGTTAACTGCACAATACACAGGGTGTGTTAACGGGATGATACAGGTTCCATAATGAGCAGAAATAGAGTGCGATTTAACTAACAAGAATACAGTTGCACGGTGCTGAATTTCACCAGAAATTTCATCCAGAAAAGGATGGTTTCTTTCCAGTGCAGGCTACCACAGGAGCCTTTAGTGTGTATGTTCATTTCTAGGTCCCATCTGAGATGCAGTACCTCAGCAAATGAATTTTTCTTTCCCTAAATAAGTTATGGCCAGTTTTTCTGTTTACTGAAACCTCCTCTCTCCCTTAGCCAACTAAAGTATCACAATATGATAACTCCTGGATTCAGCCTGGAACCTCCCACAAACCGGCCACTCTGTCTTCTTTTACTTTTTTTTTCTTCCACATTCAAATATAAATTAGAAATGGTTTAAAGCTTGTCTAGTAACATTTGTCAGAAAGGTAGGAGTGGATGACTGCAACACAGCAGACAGAGCCAGGTCGCTGGTAACAGGGTCCATCAAGAGTTGGAGACTCATCACGCATGGAATCAGGTCCAGGGTCATTCTGGGGAGTCTAGTCATAAGCAGTATGAGACAGGATGGAGACAAGGGTACATTGTGGGTCCGAAATCCACACAAAACACAAGTTACACCTACTACACAGGGCCCAAGTCCATCCAGGAGGCAAGGCCAGAAACAGGTCTGGAGACAGGACAGCAACAACATAACTCAGAGAGGGTCTGGTAGCCCCAGGCTGAACTGAAATAGGGCTCCTGGACCCATGGGTCAGGGTGGAAGACCCAGGGTGAAGTTGCTAACCAGTAAGGCCTGTTAGTGGTTTCAGAGTCCTGACAAATACCTGCTTTATGGGTGGTTATCTTTTGCCTTTGGGAGAATAGCATGGAGAATACTACTATTCAATACTTTTTCAATTTAAAAGTCATGTTCTAGACATCTCTAGGTGCATAATAGTATATAGTGCTTCTCCTCACTTTATCTGCAAAGGTCCATTGCCTGATATAATTTTCATCATTTCAATTCATTAGACACTCCTACTACTGAAGTGCAGTAGGACATTTTTGTTAGAAAGATACTCAGTCTATCTTATTAGCTATTGATTTGAACAGTTCAACAAGAATCAGGAATACAGAGATATCTCAGCCTTCCCACAACACTCCACATGTCACCTCTGCAGAATGGTACATTCTTCAGGTGATTTTTCTGAAACTCAGAGGCGTTCCCTTTTTCTTCTGCAATAAACATGGAGAGATGAACACTCTTTTCTGATGCAAAACCAGTCTGCAAACTGCCAGTGACACTGTTACACTCCCACAAGCACAGGGAGCCAAGACAACTTCTTCACATTCCAATCATCCACACAGAGATGGGACATACGTGGCAAGATGGCCCGGTGCTGGTACCCTGCCCAGGAAGCAAATTTCAACTTAAAAGATCAGTCAGTAACTTCAGAGGCTAGAGATCTTGGTTGTGAGCTTAATCCATTTGACATCCCCTGCAGAACTGTTCTGTAATGGTGAGGAGAAATGGAACAATGAACAAGCTGACAGACACCCTACTCAAGATTTTAGTATTAAAGCTGCAGAAGCCACTGTGGACTGCAAGGACTTACTCAGCAGGAAATGCAGCCATGGAAATTCTTGCAGTGGGAAAACTGGACTCTCTTTCTCCACCTTAATTTCAGACTGCACAAACATCACAGGAAAAAAAAAAAAAAAAAAAAAAAAGAGGACCTCTGAATCTTCCTAAACATTCTTGTCACTCCTGTAATTCAAAGGGTAAATGCAACTGCACCCCTTTTTATTAAAGAAAGGTTCTTTGTTTTGAAAAAACACAAGAAATCTGATAGTACTTCAGTAAACAGGCTAAGCACCTAATCAGTTCAAAGAGTTAAGGCAAGACAATGTACAGTGATCTAGTCTTGATTTGTAAGTGAACAACAGGAGTGAACCTTCCATAAGGAAGAATTAAAACACATCCAAAGGCAGCTATTATTTTAGCTTTGGAGTAGCCTGGTTTTTGCACAACCAATGCATCCCCAGCAATCTGTTTATTCCTATTGTGTTTTTTGTTTGATGTTAAGACAAAGTTCCTGGGGTAGGAGGTTGGAAAAGAAAATACAGTCTCTTGCTACAAACTGTTAACGGACTCTTGCTTTGCTTTGCTCACTTTAAGTATTTTGCTTAGTTTGGCTCATTACTCTGTTTTTTCTGGAAACCTCTCATTTTTCTTTTGGTCTGTCTTCCAAAACCACAGTGCACTGAAAAAGAATTTTTACTATGGCGTGCCTCCGCTTCAAGGAATGCTCACTTTATACATTCCTATATACCTGCACCCTACATTTTCAGGACCATATTTATACAAATGAAAAATATTTATCCCACTGGTTTTTTATTTTTTGAAAAGCAGAGGACAAAAGTTTCAGCTAGTTAATGGGGGACGATCCAGCTGGCATTTCTAATGGAAATGATTACCGCAGAAACATTTGCAATCACTTAAGCGTGGGTTCCCATGATGCTTAGCAGAAAAGGCTGAAAACAATTCAAAATAAATGTAGTGCGATCTAAACAGGGAAGGCAGAAATGAAAGATAATTTGCAGCAAACAAAGGAGAAGCCTTTCTCACAATTCAGGGTCCATTAGCTACAAGATTTTAAAGTCGTTTCAGCAACCCTGTTACAAATACATGGAAAATTAACATGTACGGAGCCTATATATATTCTGCAGCTCAGCTACAGTCACCCACATCTGTTTCTGGTTTAAGTTATACCTCGCTCTGGCATGGATTCAAAGAGCAGCAGTGGAAGTGACTCTGGGTCTGGGACTTGACTGGGGTAAATGGATGCAGCTCCACTGAGAGAACTGCAGATAAATCAGCTAATAATGTGGTGCTACATTTCTAGAGACATGTATTTCTAGAGTTTTCCTCCCTTTCACTCCCTCTGTGTCCAATCAACTCTTCTGCACAGGAAAAGTAGAGCCATACCTTAGCCATAAGCTTCAGTCCTTTGTAATGCCAAAAAAGAGAGCTTAAGCATTATTATGTTAAGAAAACAGTTCATGTTCCTATCAGATTGCTTTAATTGTTTCATTTATATATTTATAAGTAGATGAGGACACCATGCGATGTGTATGTGTGCACGTTTGCGCATACATATATGTGCATGGTATGTATGTGATAAAAATATTTTACATAAGAATAACTCAATAAGCAGCAAATTCCCTAGTAAACAATTTACTGTAGCAGAACAAACTACACAGTCACAGTTAAGTAGGTAACTTCTCATGCTACAGCATGAATAAACTGGAAAGAGGAGAAAATAATCTCTTAAGTTGTTTCAGCATTTTATCTCACAAGACTGAAGTGGTTTTGTAGCTGGTTTACCTCCATTCCTTGGGTTTTAGTGGTGCATTGCCTCCATTTCACATTATTTTATTCAGAGAGAATCTATAAAATTTTTTTATTTTAAAACTTTTTTTGAGGGACCTAGGACTTTCTGTGAGAAGGATTTTTCAAACTGTAAGAATTTTTAGAAAGAAGGCCAACACAAGTATTCTTTTACAGACTAACTTTCGCATATTTCCATGTTTTATATAGCCTGAAATATGCAAAGCCTAACCTTCTACCTAACTTCCATAAAGCAATTTGTAGGAGCAAAGTGTTCTCAAATTTGCAAGTGTTCTCAAATTTTCAAAGCCTCTCAGTGCTTCATAGCAATTTTATCATATTTATTCTCACAGTATGGTTATAGGACAAAGACTTGCTGCTGTTTGTAATTAATCCTTGAGGAACTGAGGCACACAGAAATTAAATGTGACATCCACCAAAACTCTTAAAATTCAAATTAAACACTCATATAATTGCCCACGTGACCAAGCACATGAGCATCCTTATGTTGCCAGATTTTCTCCAAAGCAAAGTGATTTAGGAGACAGAGGTACAGCTACTGGACCTCTTACACACACATCAATGTAAGAGACTCAGTACCCACATTCTTTTAGGGTTTCACACACATGCATACCGGTGCCTAAGTACCAGGTGGGCCCTAATTAAACAGGTTACATTAAGATCACATTGTTTCCACTATCTGAGCTAGTATTCCTTCAGTTCAAGGTAGAGCAGTCACAGTCTCACTTAAAAATGCAAGAGTATAGATCTCAAGATGTGATATGGGATCATCAGCCCCATCCCCAGTTCTGGTATCTGCTTCAGCAATTGCTCATATATTTTGCATGCAAGAATGGTGAAATGATAGCAAAGATGATTAAAGTGTTGTGATATACAGAGCAGCTTTGGCCTGGAAATCCCAGTTCCACACAGGTTCCTAATTAAAGCAGAATGGGATATGCTTACTTTTAGAAGAGAGGTAAGATTTGGATCATATTCCTACATCCTGTGTTTCCTGCTAGTTATCTGTCGTAATATGTATAGTAGTAGATATAATGAGCAATGTCTATTGTCTGGGCCTGTGGGCAAGAGGCACAACAGAGCTCATACCCATATGGCTAAGCTCTCTGCACCTAAACTCAAACTAAGCCCTTCCTTTATTATTTGGGACAGACAATATGGGGTGAAAGGAAAGCACACTGCAACTCAGCCCAGAAGCAGCTGGCTCTTACAAGCTGCAGCCAGCAATACAAATGAAATATGTGTAAGTCACAGGACCTCGGGTATCTGGGGCTGTACACCTAGTCAAGAAGTCTGTAGCAATCCAGGAATACGACCCACATCTCACTGGTTCCCTAACTATAGGACAGTCCTTCCTCCTCTTTGTTACCTGAATGACTAATCAAAGCAGATTGGAGACTATTTACAAAAATACAAAAGGAATTGTTTTGCTGGAATTCTCCCAACTTTGTCAGCTACTTCAGACAATTGTGTGAAAGGAGCATTTTCTTAACCCAAAGAGGATGGGATTTATCCGAACAAATGAAGACCTAATGTAGCTGAGTTTACCACTCCCATAGTCCGTCCTTCGTCGTGTGTGTCGTCCCCCCCCCCCTGTTCCCTTTACAGTTCAAGAACAAAAACGCGTACTTTCATACTTTTCATCTCATCCAAAAGTAGATCAGGTGAGTTACATCCTTAGATCATGTGTTTTCTCTATCTAAAGGGAGCTTGTAGGACTACTCCTAATGTAGATATCTATATTGAGGACTTCTAAAGCGGGGCAGTGTGAAGCTCAGACTTGGTGCTTGTCTTTATGTCCTCAGCAGGAGGGATACAAGTATAGTCTTATCTAGTAGAGTATGTTTCTATGATGCAATTCACATAGATACATAATTGCATAAGGAGTTCAGGGAAGTTTTGAAAAAAAAGTTGATGCACAGAGTTCTATTTGAACAGCATAGTCTGGAGGCTTTCTACATCTATTTGCCAGCATCTCTGCTTAATCTGGCATTTTATATATCTCATAGTACAATCACTGAAGAATAACAGGCCAAAGAGTAGGATAGATACTGAGAAAATAATCGATGAGGATTCATACCTGCCAGTAAAATCAGTACTTCTCTGTTTCAGTACTGGTGTTTTGTTATTTGGCAGTCATATAATTTTGCAGAAAATAATGATGAGCCAGCTGCAGCAAATGAGTTCAGGGACTGCCTAGTCCCTGAAAAGCAGGAGCCCAGGCACAAAAGGGTGTTTTGGCTTACTTCTGTGCTTCCATTTTTACACTCACCATCAACTGCAAACAGTAAAAATCAGATGTATGGCAACCTGCTTAGGGAACTCTTAGACAAGTTCAATTTTAAGTCCAGCACAGCATAATGTATTTCATTGACTGATTCGGGATCTTCTCTTTGGTGTTTGTTTCTTTGTTTACAACTGGTTTTCTGTGTGTCTAGGAAGAGGTCAAAAGAAGTACTGAAAACTAGTGAACACTGAGCAAGAGAAATTTTCAGATGACCTAAAAAGAATGAGGGAGAGATATATGGAGAAAATGGAGAGGAAAAATTCTCAATAACATATTTTTTCTTAAAAGATAAGACCTTAATATAGGTTAGCTTTGGTTTTAATATAACAGAAGTAGCAAAGGGATAGAAAGTAACATGTTCGGTAGCAGATTTTGGATATGTAAAATGAAAAGGGGAAAGTTTGTAACTAGTGATTCCAGTAAGAAATCCAAGAAGATGATTTAATAACTTGTTAGTCCAACTTTTGTAAATGCAAATTAGGTAGTGTGAAAAGGATGAACATTTATGTGGTAAACAGATTGAATCTGAGAGTTTACAGCTTGAAAGGGGCAGCTGCACAGTCCAAAGTGTGTCTGGCTACTTTGTGAGGCCATTCAGATCACTAAACTGCCAGAAAACAACTACAAAATTTAAAATCAGTGGTTTTCAGCCAGTTTAGTGAACAGAGCTGGTTCACCAAAGAGCTAGATGAGAGCTCAACCTGGCAAAAGGAGGACTGCACAGCCAGGACCACATGGGAATGGAACCACCTTTTTTGGCAGCTGTTGAGATGTCAGATCAGCTCAGTCCATCTAATGCAACTGTACCATCAGTACAAACAGTATTAGGTCCTTCAAATAGTTTGTCTTTAAAATCCACTAAGCCTATCATACTTCACACTGCAAATACCCAGATACAGATGCACATGGAAAGGAGCAGGATGCCATAAAGAGGATATATAGAATGTACAGAAAGAGTAAGGTCCTCATTTTTTAGCCCAAGACTGTAATTTATTTGAACTGTTTTAATCATCCTCATGACAGAGAAACTCTGTAAAGACTAGCTCGCTGAAAGCAGTAAAGCTCATACCACTCATCCATATAGCTTACATGGGCACCTACGGGTGAAAGTAATAACATGTTGTGTCAATTATTCCTTGTATCATCTGTAAATCAAACAAGACATTTTGGAAAAATCACACACACAAAAATTTTTTTTTGATTAGGTGAATAGACTTTAGATCTTAATTGGTTTCATAACTTAATATTTTTAATTTAGTCATCCATAAAGACCTTCTGTAGTGTATTTTTGTGTTTTCTCAGAATCTTACAGTTGTATGGAACCAGCTAAGTACAAAGCAAACACATTATGATCTATGGCATTAATGATCTAATTTTTAAATATTCACTAGAATGAGAGGAGTAGTAGACTGATTTTTAATTCAGTCCTGCCAGTCAAAAGGATTTGGAGAGAAAAAACATTTTTCTTCCTCCCTTTTGAAAAGAAATCTTAAGAAGAGTTGATTACTCTACAAGTATGTCACTGTTATACGAACAATCAGTTCCTGCACATTTATGATACAGCTAGTTCAGTATGTGTTCATTTAAATTTTTTTTCCAAACTCTAGCATATAGAGAAACAATACATTTTTCACAGATTTAGTGTTTAGTGTGTTTAGTTCCTCTGTCATACACACAGATTAAACATGGTCTTGCTTATATGTGTGAACGACACATGATAAAATATGGGCTGGCCCTTCTCAGGCATAAACATTGACCCAGGACTAAGCAGGAATGGTTAGGGTCAACCTGCACATCCATCAGCGACTCCCATGACAGAAAAGGACAAGTCAACTACTCAATCCCAAGGAGAGAGCCATAGGAGGTTAAGTTCAGGATGTGATTTCAGTTCATGAATCCTACTACCACATGGGAGAGAAAAAAAAATATCAGGCAAGCTTTTCTGCAGCTTTTCCCCTATTAGCCAGAGCACGAAACCCCCCGACTCATCGGGTTGTGAACTGTGAATCTTCCCCAGAACCCAACTCTCCTCAGGCCCTGAGGGAACTTCACTTCCCAGGTCAAACACACCCACAGAGCTGGCTATGTGCCTTCTAGGTACTGCATACACAGCATCATAGTGCTTACAGCCTGTTGTGGGGATAGGCAGAGACTGCATTGTGCTTAATTTAATGCAACAGTCTCCCGCCTGCTCAATGGGAACTGTGTGGCTACTGCAAATATTTCATGTTCAGACTATGAGGGGGGAGGGCAGAAGCAGGCTTTTCTCCTTTTTTTCTGAGACCTCATAACCTTAAGCGTAGATTCTGAGAGCTGAACTGACCGTGGAGTCCAAGAGAAGAAACGTAATGATGAAGGAATCCTACTGAAGCAACAGCAACACTGCCACATGGCTAACTAGCTGGAACAAATCACACTATCGCTCTCCAGCCCTCCCCTTAAGACACAAGCAAACGTGGCTCAGCAGTAAGTTCTCCAAAGCAGGGCTACAGTTCTCAGATGAAGGAATTTCAAGGAAACTTTGCCACAGTCTTTTTAGGATTGGTAGGCTGTCTTAAGAAAGTATTTCCTCATCTTCTTTTGTCCCCCATCTTTATACTTCAATGTCCCTTTTCTGAGAAACTGCCTGTCAAAGCATTCTGAGATCATACTGATAGCAATCAGAACAATCTTTTTAAGGCTTATTTCTCTTCAGCATCTGTACCACCAGGTCCATGGGCCACAGATACATGTTTTGGACAATATTCTTCTTTAGAAATTGAAGCACTCTCAGTAAGTTTTTCAGCCTGTTTGGTGTTAGTTACAGTCTAACTGTATTTACTCCAGACTAATAAGGAGTGAAAAGGAAACAGCATTATCTGATATGCAATGCAGTTAAGAGGAGGCTCATTCAAGTAGGTTTCTCAAGCAATTTGCAACAATTTGTATCTCAGCAATAAACCCTCAACTGTATTAAGAGCCAATCTTCATGAAATAAAGCTGTGTTCAGCTTTATCAAAGTGCTGAACCCAATTTTCAGGAGAGATAAACATTTCTGATATTTTACTATATAAAATACATTGAAGTTTTTTTCACATACACAAGATGATTGAGGAGCTCAAAAATGAAATATCTCCTTTTTTTTAAGAAGAGTTTGTTATCAACCAACATCACTGGGGCTATGCCCAACTGGCACACGAAGATGAGTTCTTTCCGAGAACAGCAAGGCAGGGAAGTTAAAAGCATTAAAGTCTTGAAACAAAATCTCTCTAGGAATGACCCTACCCAAGGTATAGAAACCAAAGTAATATGAACTGCCAGTGAGTTTGAGTCAGACTGATTGTTGTCAGTAAACATACACCAAGGCACTTTACAATTTCATTATTTAATCTTAATTTAAAAAACATTTTGTATTTTACTTAATTGCAGGTCCTGGAGTCAGGTAATTAAATATCCAAGAAGTGCAGTGCACAGAATTCAATTGCTCTGAATAAATTGCCACTGAAGGCTAAAATGAGAGTTTCATTGGACATTGTGTTCAAGAGAAGACAGCCAGATGGAGGCTACAGCTGAACCAGTCCTTCCCAGCTGCCTTTCATACATATCTCAGAGTAACAGATATATTTAGTTCTTTAATGTGTCTGGTTAAAAAGCTATGAGTCATGTGGATTTTGCTGAAAGGTAAATGGTTATTATGCTGACCGAAGGGTGTGCCCTCCTCTGAGCTTTCAGTTTTGGGGTCCATGTTTATGTGCTGCGAGCTAACTGCCTGTGAAATGATGCACAGCACTGATGAGAATTAAAGGAGCAGGAAAACAAAAATACTTTCTTGTCAAAATTGGGTTCTAACAAAGCAGGTAACTCATCTCTGTGTTATTTTAAACTCCCTACTTTTCAGGTAAGCCCAAGCATACTGCTGACCATTTCTGCTCAGACTTCTCCTTCGAGTTAACACCACTTCTCTTCTTCTGAAGGGCTGCATGAAAGAAAAGAATGGTTTAAATACAATTATTTGCAGTCAGTGATGACTGCATCTTACTTTTCTATAATACCAAGAGGTTCATGGTGGCTTCTCTCACTCTTCCTCTCTTACTACAGAATAAGGAAAATACTCAGCATGAACTTTCTCTGCCTGAATACTGAAATCAAGGAGGTGCAAGCAGTTTTAGAAAGAGGAAGGAGGGGGAAACGACTGCAGCTATAAAGAGCATTAGGAGGGCTGGAGAGATACTGTACTTCCCAACAGCTGCACTGCATCAGGGCAAACCGCAAAATATTTTTGCAGCAGCTCCCTAGAGCACAGTGGAAACAAAAGCCAGACAAGGCTGTTTTGGGTGGCTGGGGTTTTTTTAATGGTGAAGGATAAGGAGGAACAAGGGGACAGAAAGACAAAAAGAAAAAAAACCACCCTGAGATAATATACCACTGTTTATATGCTGTTGTAAATATATAGGTAGTTGGCAGTGGTGCACATCATCAGATGTTACCATTTGCTGTGATTTACATGCTGAGATTTTAGGGTAGAATTCATGGAGTAGTCAATTACAGTATTAATCTACTAATATAGACAGCAGCAAATGTAAAGGAATATCTAAAGATATAGATAATTTTGATTCTCAAACTAGTGGCACTCTGAAGAAATATCACTTAATTTACTATTAATAGTTACAGCAAATTAAAACTAGTATAAATGAGGGAAGCTTTTCTGTTCCCTTTCAGAAAACTGATGTCAGTTATTCCAATTGTGTCTTTATTCTCCTCCTCTGATTCTCCATGAAAATACAGACCTTGTTGTTGTAGTAAGAGAAGGATGTAATGTTTGTCTGTGGCGCTGCCTGTAGCTATTCAGATACTTAACTTCTGAGAGGGTTAAGAAAAATAACTCCTCCCCAGGACCTCAAAAACTTCAGCTGAAATTGTAAGAATGTCTGAGCCGAAGTCCCGTCTCCCTCCCTGCCCCCATTCTTCAGACTGCACTTTACTTAAATAAACTATTTGGGTTGGAAAACATTCCTTAGGTCTATTCTGACTCATGATTTCTCTGCTGCTTTAGAATCTTTAATACACCAGGCAACTTGTCAAAAGTTTCACTCTACCTAATCTGCTGGGGGAAAAAAGGCAGCTCCTCAGTTCCTTGAGCACAGGGAGCTCAGTCCAAAGTCACTACTTTGGGTGATGGCTGTTTGCATGACACATGAGGAGGAAACATAAGTTTTTTCCTAGATTTCCTAATTACACTCTCAGAGGGACATGAACTGATGCAGTACTGGCTATGAAGAACTCCTCTACTTTTGCATTCCAGCTTTTTTTTTTCCTGTTTTGAAAAAAAGATTTTGGGACTAATTCATCAAAATGTAGCTTTCAGCCAGTTCAGAAAGAAAGGCTGACCACTCCATATAAACACCAACAGAAAACTTACAGTGTAAGAGGCAGAGTTTTCCATGTATTGATACCATAATTTCATCAAGATTAATGTGTATTTACTTACCAAATGGGTCCACAAAGCACAGATTTAGGTCCTCCCTCTCATAAGGAGCACAATGAACTTCCACAGTTACACAGTTTTAGATGGAAATAGGTATAGACCCACACACAGAGTCAAATTAGTGGTTTAAGATATGTTTATATGCCAGCTATGTTATTGTCTATGTGCATACTCTCCGTTCATGTAAACTGCAAGCTAATACAATTTACCTTATCCCTTAAGGGCATAGCGATAAAGTAATCTCATTTTCTCATCATGCTCAGATTTCTTCATCATGCTCAGAGACGCTGATCACAGCTCAGCTGGTGCCAGGTCATTTGTTAAACCACCTGTACGCAGTAGTTCACATGTTTGTGCTTCTATTGTATACAAAGGCTTGTAAAGACTGATAGGGCTCTGTGTTTCTTTTGGCAATTAGTGTGACTACAAAGTATTTTATTCCAAGGAATGGTTCATCTGCCATCAAAGGGTATACAGTATGTTAAAGAAACTATTCTAATACCTCATAACAATGAAACACAAGAGCTTCTAGAAAAGAAAGTGAAGAATCTTCTGTATGGGCTGGAGCAAGTCAACCCACTTCACATTCAGGACCTGCAGCTCTCCATTATTAGCTGTTCAGACCCAGTTGCATTAAGTAGCTGATATAGAACAACCCAAAATATCAAGTGGAATGCTCATTTCACTACAGTGTTTGCATCCACTTTCTGCAAAGCCAACTCTGCTAGTACAGCTCCTTTCATGCCCCACCACAGTCTTTCCCACACAGCACACTGCTCCTACTTCTCTCATAGCTGCCACACAGCTGCAGCTCCCAGACCATCAGGAGAGAAGCAGATGTTTTGTGCCAGATCAACAGCAGCCATTTCACAAAGCTCCTCACCTTCCCTCTCTTTCTTTTCCATGCCACCTGAGCACTACCTGAGTGAACCTAGCTGCTTTCCCCACCATACAGCACCCGTCTTGTTATACACTCAGGTGCAGTGCAGAAAGCATAAAGGAAGCCAGGACAGCTAACTGTGACAAATCCTGGAACATTTATTTATTATGGGGCAAATCTAGAAACTATGGACACTTCCAAAGTGCTGCTTTCTTTGAAATGCGGTAATGTAAGTAGGACTGAACCTTCAGAAAACATTGTATCACATATACATACATACAAGTATACTTGGAAGACAGAAAGGTTGCCTTAAGCCATCTCCTGATCTAGGCCAGAACCCCCCTAGGTCCTCTCTGCATCTTTTCCCTGCTCTTTGTCTTCTATCGCTGCACTGAAATGCAAGATGTGTTTACATTCTGCCTACCCAAGAGACTCCTGCAAATCTCTGATCAGCATGATCGTATAATGAAATAGGTGTTAGCTGGCTCTCTGTAAACACACATATTGTTCAAATTAAGGCTTGAAGACAAGGACTTCCTGTTTGCTCTGGTTCTTTTACAGCCTTACTTGATGGGTAGAGTCTCTGCAAGCAACAATATAATCCATTTCTGGCAAACTCCTTAAGAAATATACGTAAGAAATAAAAAGAGTAACTAGAGCCCAGCCATCTTGTTATGGTTCAAAGCTCAGGTCTCAGGCCCTCAGAACCATAATCAGTCACAAATTTCCCTCCAAAATTTCTTTAGCACTGACTAACATAGAACTGGTCATCAAGACAGCATATTCCAAGTGGCATTTTAATGGCCAGCAGCCTGTGCAGACACCTTCCTAGTGTGATGAAGGCTGAAAAGCTGAATTACATCCATTATTGAATTCAGGTGGCAAGAATGCCATTTCCCAACCTTGTCACTATGCCAACTCAGTAAGAAATAAGGCCTGACATTCTGCTTGATGAAAGTATAAATATTCAAAGATCACATACAACAGTGGTAAGCAGTCTAACAGAACTGTATAGGTGATGACTGAAAGATAGCTCTTGAAGTATTAATTACTTGTAGAGATGTAATGCTCAGGTGTAGCTAGAGCTCAGTGTATACCCAACACTAAAGGTTCAGACGGGCATTAGAGCTCAACCACAGGATCTGCCTGTGCCAAAACATTAACATTCCCGTGTCAGCTGAAATTAAGGCAGGGCTGACTAAAAGAAGAATCTTTAGCACCGCTGTTGAACGTCATATCTTCAAAGATCTGTGCCAGCATGAAACTATTAGCATGTATCACACATCTCTAAAGCATGTAAATGAAGGCTCTTACACACATTATGCAGGAGAAATAAGGACCCAGGAGGTAAATTGTGAGAGGTTAACTACTAAATCAGTGGCTTCAGGTGACTATAAATGCTTGACTGCTGGTCTTATGGCATCATGCTGCCTTTTTATATAACTTGTATGCGAATGTTCTATTTGCTGCAGGAAATCAAGAAATTGTCTGGAAGCTTAATGTCCCCTTGAAATTATGAGATTTTAAGATCTGTTAGATTATCAAATGAGGGCTCTAACTACTACTGCAAACTCCCATTTGAGTCTGTTGGCCATATTAATGACCTGAAAACTGAATACTGGCATATGCAACATGTTTATTATGTAACACATCAGTTAAATTTCTGAATGAAATTTTATTTAACTGGTAAGCCAAGGCATGGGAGGTAAAGCAGCAAAATAAGTTTAAAAACCAAGAGAAGAAAACTATGAATCTTATACTGCAGGGAGTGAATGTAAAAGTATTCTTCACTTTTCTCAGTCTAATTTTGTCAAGGATAAGGAGAATGAGAGACAAAGTGCTGTCAATTTTAGCAGTGTGATTCTTGCACCAGTGAAAAATTCTCTGGTGTGCTGTGATAGATACCCCCAGGTATAAATGTGATCATTATTTAGTTCTGGATCTCTAATAAGTGAGCCCCTGCTTCTGATCTCACCTTAATTTAGAAGCAAACGTTACTTAGGTGGAATAAGATCTGAGAATCTGAAATCTATGTAAAAATTGGTACCTTTTTATTTTTAATGAGCAAATTTGCAACTGTCAAATGTAATTATGTATACAATCTAAAAGCTAGAGGGGTTTTTTTAGTTAGAGAAAACAGAACTGAGAAAATCATGCTGGTAGAAAGAGGATTGTAGGTGTAGAAAAAGAGGCTAATTGTGGGGAAACAATGAAGATATTAGAGGTAAAGATTATTAAGTAAAAATGATTTTCAGTCATCAGTCTAGAGAAGGAAATTAGACTAGCACGTAGTTGGAGATGGTTGCTTATTCTCACATATTCTTCTTTTTACCGCAGATACTTGGTACCTCCTTTTAGTGTCCTGGTAGTTTTCATAAGCAAGCTAATGCCTGTCTGGCATCTTCACTGCCAGTCCTGGAAGAAAGGGTTTCCCACCTCACCATCTTTGAGATATCCACATCAGTCAGTCCAGGAACAAAGGCCAACAATTACAAGACAGAATTGCACCCACTGAATATAGGATATCCCTTGAAAGATGCTCCAATTTTTGGCAACCTTTCAATGATTAAGAAGTTTGCTTTGAAGTTTCTGATACAGAACTTATCAGAACCTGAAATGTTTGGGGTCCAAGTATAATTTTTCCCCTATTCTTGAGATAATATTCTTGATAAAAATCTTTGTTGGAAGAGAAAAACATAAATTTTAAGGACTGAAGTGTAACAGTGTAGGAATGAATTTATAATAGGTTTTCTTTTTTACCAAATGAAACCCTAAAAACTTAATACCTCTCAGGCATTCTCTCTGTGTTTTGGATTAGAATGATAAAATCTAGCATCTTAAATTATGATGTCTGCTCTTCCACACTAGTTATTGAGCAAGGTTTGCTTGTAAAAGCTGAAGCACTGCCCTTAAACCCTCTGATTCTTTTTTCTCCTCACTTCCCTAGTTGTTGTTGGAAGAAGTCAATCCAGTGCACCAAGGCTGCAAAGACAGTCTCACATGGGAAAGAAGATTCAGACTTATCTTTCGTAGCCCTCTTTCTCATGAATGCACCAGCAGATCAGATACCTGATATGTGATGGATTTGTAACCTACATCTTACATAAAGTCTTCCTGTAATTCAGCATATCTCCTACAGCAGATGAGAAATATTGTTCTATATATGATCAGCAAACACTAAACAAAAAACACCTCCTAGGATAAAATAATCATGTTTCTTTTAGCTAAATAAATTGGAAGTTTTTTTCTAATTGTGAGTTGTCATGTATTTCTGTTGAACTCTTTCCTTCTGTATGTCTTCAAACGGGGAATAAAGGAAACTCTCCACTACTCTTCACGTTATCCAATTTTTAAAGTCAGATTTGTGGATCATGAGAATTTCTCATGAGCCAAGTGAACCCATGAGCAAATTAACCCTGGCTCATCAGGCAGAATAGATCCATTTCCACAGTTTTCCTATTGATTTTTAAATAGAAGCAAGCCCCCTGCTTCCCTATTGCTGTTCAAGGAAATCCTAAGATATTATAAGTTGTATGACAAAATTCACTGTTTGAATACAGTCTTTGCAGTTAATACTGCATAAACATGAAGAATGCCATTCCTCTTATTCTCCACAATCATGTTTGTGCATGAAAAAGGGACAGCAACGTTGTGTGTTCCCCTTCAGTAGAGCTCTTCCCTGCAATAGAGGCAGCAGTTCCAGCAACTTGGAAAGAGCTGAGAAATATGAGAGTCTGGAAACAAAGCAATAAAAGTTCAGCTGGGCAACTCCAGTCAGAAATCATCTGGAATGTGGCAACACTGAATTGCAGGATAGGTTATGGATTTGGAAGCTGCTAAGGAAAATTAAATTAACCCAAAGCAAAGAAAAAGGAGAACTTCTGTACAAGCTAAGATACACATTCTCTGTTGCAGTTTGCTTTTCCCTTTGTTACCACTCAGACTCCTCTGATGATCAAGTATCTGTACAGTGATGTTGGAGTCTGCAGGTGATGAACAAGCAAACCTTGTCCTGAGCCGATGATGCAGAATATATGATGATGCTTGAATTTTGAACCATGCGTCTACCTAAGCTAAAAAGCACTGAATTCTTAGAGTTTAGAACATGAGAATATCAGAATATTAGAATTTGCAAGGCTGACCTGTCTGTATGTGCACAGATTGCAAAGATCTTGGGGGCTTGGACACAGCTGATGCTGCCAAAGCAGAACTAGAGTTTGAACACCAATGCAAGCACAAAATGTCCAACATGAGCTGGACATTGCTTTCTGCAGTAAATACTCATGGTTTTATCTCTTAATATCTAAAATTTCTGTAGTATTTGCTACAGAAAATAATGAACTAAGGCTCAAGTAACTTTATCACATTCTTCATTTGAATGCAAATAGCTTCAAGCAATAATTCATAAGAACATTTAAACTGAGATGAAGTTTATAAACCAATTCTGGAGGACACACACACAGTTAGACTGTATCACCAGAGGTACACAGCAGCTCTCAGAAAAGCTGAAAGCTGCTTTCATTTGAATGTCTTTCAGCTTCATGACTGGGATACAAAAGGGGGCACATTTCACCTGCAACAAAAATATTTCTTCATTTCATTTAAAGTGTTATTTGATGGCCGAGAGAGAGTTTGGCTTCATGTGGTTGCATAATCCACAGCCAAAATCTGCTAGCGATGTAGCAGAAGAATGCATATAGCTATGTGTTCTCTCCTAATGGGTGATCTATAAATTTTCAGTTTAGCAAAATGGAAGGCAGCTTGAATCAGACTTGTAGCTAGCTTGCTTTGTTCTCAGGCATTTCAGGAGACTGTAGTGGGCATGACGCCCCCCACTTCTTATCTATAGCGATTACATAACAGAGAAGCACCATCCTCAGTGGTTTGAAACACCTCTCTCAGAGTAGCCTTACCAAAACCAAAGACTTGTTAAGTTTTAATTACTTAAATAGCCAGTCTTGTTTGTTTTGGAAGCACTTTAATCCTTTGTTGGTTTGTTCCTTTTCCAAATCTATGAGACTTTTTTGGCACAAATAATTGAAGAAAACATTTTGTTTTCAATTTGGATCATCTCTGAGGTGACTGCAGCCTGTGGTCCCAGTCCTGTGACCGCTGCAGCAGAGGCTAAGCAGTGACTGAATCGCATCTCCTGAGGCTATCCAGGCTACTTAGGCTGCAGCCCCAAATTATCCTGAGAAGGCATTGCGCTCTGGAGAATCCACACAGCTCATTCCCTTGAGCCTTGCCTTGAGCATTCCCTTTTAATGTACATTACCTGTGGTCACCTTAGAGAAAGGCAGCCTGCTCACTCATGATACATCCCCACTCTACATCACTACCTTTCCTACTGCATCATACTGCATTGCATCAGTTCCACTGAGAACCATGCTAAGATCCCAACACTGTTCCTGAGACAAAACCTGTTGGCTTCCTCCAGTGAATTCATTGAGATACCCCAATTTTTCAAGACTGGGGCCTGCATGCACACAGAAATTTCACCAAGACATCCTACTTCCTAATCATTATTTCCATAATTTCTAAAATGATAAAAATAGATATAGAATATATATATTTATGTGAAATATATGTATTTTATATATTTATATAAAATATATATTTATAAAACCCAATTAAAATATAGTATCGTTTGTAAGACAGGAGACACTTGTACAATCACTTTGCAACTGGAGGTCTTCTGTCCAAATCTTATCCATACATCCTACTGAGCACCTTGTTCTCAAATAATAAAAACAAAATAAAAATCAATTTACAAATGAAAATATTCTCCCCTATGTCTGTTTAGCAAAAGCAGGTTAAGCTCAGGCAGTTTAACTACTCTCATGTACCACCTGCTCAGTAATACATATTCTGTAGACATGGTCCTATCTTTCTCAGTGTCCCATGGGTATACCTGTCAAAAACATTAGTTTTCCATTCAATTTTTCAATAGCAGTTTAAGGCATAATGTAAACTACATAGTTTTCACAATAAAGATCCAGAAGAAAAAAGTAAACTTTTGGAATCTGCAAACTATATAGGAAATAAAAATTATTTTAAATACACAGGCTCAGTACTGATACCAGTTACAGAAATGAATGGATACGATTGGCCTATCTGTTTAAAAAAATCCATCTTTCTTCCAACATGGTGGGGGTTTTTTTCACAAGTACTTTGGAATCTAAGAGTTGCCCTATCAGGTCAGATCAAAGTACATCTAATGCAGTGTTTTGTCTCTAACAGTGACCAATAGCAGACATTTAGAAAAAAAAAAAAAAAATTAAGAGGTGATATTTTATTTAGCTTCTTATGGTGCAGCACTTACAAGCCTAAACCCTCACCTGCAAATCTGCCCTTGGCAGAATTTCAAGGAGTCCACTGATCTATTGCTTAATACTTCAAATATCTTATTAAAATTTGATATGTGAAAATATCATCCTGTGAAAAAAAGTGGAGTACACCATTATAACAAGGGTGCATATCATCTCATGAGACTGTGTAGGAATATACCAGGTCAAGGATTGGCAACCATTTTCAAAGAGTGGAAAACACTGTAGGAGAGATAATGGAGAAGTAGCACCCTTTACCCCTTAGTGGTATTTACTAACAAATGGAAGCTAATACTAAGGAGATATTTTGTGTTGAAGAATGTCAACAACATTCAGCAAAACATATTTTTGGTCTGAGGACACGACTGACTTCAGTAAGGAGACACCTGCATTCTCTCTATTTGCCTGCTCATCGCATGCCCTTGTAACTCCTAACCTTGGAGCCCACTTCAGTGGAACTGATGGAAAGATACTGAGGTCCTGCAAGTTTCACGAAACTGGCAGGCAGCTAACGGGAAAAGACTAAAATCAGCAAGTCCAAGAAGGAAAGGCTGCGGTGTGAGTCAGAACCTGTCCAGTTTGGCTTACCATCAGGCTAATCAGTACAAATAAGGTGGCCTGCTTGGGGCTAGCCCCAGCGTGAGCTGCTTTTTGCCCAGCTGATAGCTGCACAAGAGGGAGCTCAGTCTAGTGAGAGGAAGCAGGTATAAAGGATGTGAGAGGGTAATCTGGGAGAAAGGAGGAGCTGATGTTTTTAAGGATGTATGCCACATCTATCTGTAAGGCCTATTGGTTCCACTGCTTATAGAATCACCTGGGTTGTTTTTTACAAAACTACACGCTATTACACTGAACAATGGCCTATTAAATGCTTCTAACAAAGCACAATCGGCTCTAAAAATGCTTGTAGGGAGAAACAACACCACACTGCATGCCATTCATTGATTCTACCACTTAAAAATTGGAACACTGTGATGTACAAGGAATTCTGGGACACAGTAAGATATTGCACTCAGCCAAGCCTTACACAAGCGATTGCATCTGCAGAGATTTCACATTCGCCTCTGTGTGACATGAGCATATGCCATGAGTCCTTGTATTCAGATGCTTCAAGATTTTTTTTCTAGTCTGCAGCAGGAGATCTTGTTTGTCTTTCCAGTGAATGGGGAATAGAAAGTTGTGGGAAGGACATCCGAAAGTAATCAGCACACAGATGATTTCCTCTGCATCCTCCCTCCAGAATGAGGGGTTCCAACTACACATGAAGCAGAACAGACGTCCGTCCGTAGCTGCTGCAGGAGATGAAAGCATTTCAGGCCTGTGCAGAAGGCTTTTTTTTCCCTGTAGGATGACAAGGGGTGAAAAGTTTTAAAGACATGGAAAAGTATGAACTGACAGGGCAATGCTGTCTCTGAATCTTACTTAAATCTGCATGCTGCCTCATTTTTCAAAGTAGGATATAAATACATTTCAAAACTATGCCCACTGCCTGTGGGAATTTACCTGATTCAGAAGCTAACTTCAGTGATGTGCACTGTCTGAAACAAGCCTTTACTTGCACCGCTGCTTATTTTCAACTGTCAGCATGCATACCAAGCGGTATCCATATAATGAAGGATCAGGTTGAAGGTGCTTCCTTCACTGAGACAGATTTCTTTCCATTAAATCATCAGTTATGTACTCCTTGTTGTACCTGGAAATTATTTCTTGATATGAAAAACTACCATTTTTTATTAGGCTTATTGAAACTCAGGACCTGAAGATATCAAAAAGACTGATTATTTCCCACCTGACATAAACAGTTCCCATTGTTGGCTCTTTTGGTAGTTTTGTTTTGTTTTTGTTTGGTTTTTTTAATTCTAACTGTGCAGCAAACTTTTCAGTAGTTAATTTCAAGGCAAGCCACCAATGGTTTGGCAGTCTCCTCTAATATTGCCTATGTGATTCTGATTGCTATAATAATTGTATCAAATAATAACTAGAGCTTTATATGATACCCTCCACAACCTTCTGTGCAAGTACATTTTCACACAAACCAAATACAACCCATGATCATATTTTCTTATTTTCAATTACTCCGTTGTTCTCTACCTCTTACATTTTCCATTGCTTATTTGATTCATGTACTTCTGAGTCCTTGACCTTATCACTCCCAAGCCTGTTGAGAATGTGAAGGAATGGATCTATACAGATCCGCTTCAAGTGATGTTCACCACATTTACATTTTTTCTTTTCTCATAAGAAAATTCTGAAAGTCCCCAGGAGCTGAAGCTCTGTAGCTCTCACTTCAGGGTGCTATGCCATAAAGATGCAATGGAACTTTTTCAGTACTGTTATTTGATCTCCATTTTGGCAATATGCTGATTAGCATCGGTACAAGCTTGATATACTGGAACTCACTGCCACATCAGAGACTTACCAATTTATTAAAAGTCTGTCTACACACATCCACTAATATGTTGTTTATGTAGAGAAAGTATTCGCACTAGCATTACTTTAATTTGCTTTTACTGAGAATTTACTGAGACTGATGATCATTTTAAAAGGACTGCCTACCTTAATTTTAACTTGCCTTCTGGGGTTTTTTGAGAATCTTGTATGCCTTAAGTCAAAAGTCTAAGGTTAGCAAATAGAACAGGCAAAAAAAACCTAATTAGATGGTTAAAGATGAAACAAAAAAAGTAAACAATTCTGTGATATGGCTTAAATACTTGTGAGATATACAACTATAGTGAATACTGCCCTGGTTCTGCTATTACTGAAGTCAGTGTGAGTTTCCATTCTAATACCTGAGTGAGAACAGAGTCAGAGCCAGTGTAGAGGGCCATTTATAACAGCCATGAAGGATTATAGCTTTATTAAATGGAATGGAAGTGAAGTCCAAATGGTCTTAAAAATTTAATTTTAAATTTAGCTTTCAGATGTGAAATAAACTAGAATATTAATAATTTCACTATTTTATTGAATGACTTTCAGTGAAAAGATTGAGTTGATAATGATCTGAAAAGTAGTCTATGATGTGTCCTGAATTTATTTAAGCCTGATAAACTGGTTCGGCTCCAGTAACAACCAAATGAGCCTTCTATCAGTACACGAACTAAACCTTTGTTTTGATCTCCTCAATTCCTAATATGTAACCTTTGAGGAACAAAAAAGAAAAACAAAAGAAGAAAACCAGTATATACTTTAAATAAGTAAGCACCACCTAGAAAGCTCACTGACTACCGCTGCAGAAGTTTACCACTTTTGAGAAGGATAACTAGACATCTCAGTGTAAGTGAAGCAGCCTTGAGCCATCCTCTTTCTTGTCTTTACTTAAGCATAATTGAGGAAAGTTTTCCATTAAATTTGGCTACTGATCCCTTCAGCAGCACTCCCCCATAGGCTGTTGAGCTGCTCTCTGACTATCAGTTGCTCCTTTTTGAGAATCCAAGTCCATTACTCCTGCTGAGAATAACGAATGATGATTTATTTCAAGTGTACACAGACAGTGGGGAACAGAAACCAAAAGAAGCAGCTGCCATAGCTGTATGCATAGAACCTGTTTGTTTCTCATTAAAAGTCCCTTTGCTGGACTACTTCTCAAAAGCCACTTTAAATGGTCCTGAAAGAACTGTCTTAAAATATTGAAGAAGTATTAGAAGTCAATGATTATGAGCTGTTTGCACAAAGAACCATGTTCCTGCTTCTACACCATTTACTGGTACTCTGCAGACTCCCTCTAAACGCTGATCCACGGACCAGACAAGTCACAACTCTCTTTACATGCCTGTGCCATGCTCTTAGAATTCTCTACACCTTTAGCCCTACATGGAAACAGTGTCCCAGCCACAGGAGCTTAGCATACCTGGCCCTTCAACACAGGGTGTGGAGGACTGGTGGAAGTTCTTTGCAGTGTCTTGTCTCTCCTCAGAATTTTCCTATAAGAGCACAACATTTTTGTTTGTTTTTGTTTTGTTTTGTTTTTTTAACTTAACGGTCAGGAAGAAAATAGCAAACATGAAAAAAAGAATTGCAGTGAGGGGAATACGCCGTACTGTTTCTGTATTTTCTCCACTGACAAAGTACTAGTCTCTTTATTATTCAGGGCAAGATACTGACTATAACCAACCTAAGACGTGAACTGCAGAATCATAAACGGTTTTATTAAAGCTGGCTCTAATCAAGCTGAGATGTCTACACAGCAGACACCAAGTAAAATCTGTCCAGGGTTCAGCTTAGTGCTGCATTAAATCGTATAGACCTCATATACCTATGTACCCTACAAAAGAAAGACCAAATCCAGATTGTGTCACTTAACCAGCCCCAGTGCTCAAAGGAGCCCCAGAGGGAAACTGCTTCTCATATGCAGATTCGTTGCTCACCCTTTACTGCTATACGGTAGGGAATGCCTGAATTATCTGAACAAATGCGTGAAGCTTTGTGTTGGAATAGATGTAAAGAAGTGAGTAACTACTTGCACCAACCAGAAATACTGTGATTCTCCCACCCATATCAGCCTGAGGAAAACTACGATCTGAGAGCACACTAAAACCAGTTATGGTGTGAGGTTTGGGGACAGTCTAGAAAGATGCAGATTTTTCTCTGAACTCTGGCATTGCTCTGTGTTTTCTGGTAATAAGGTACTGGCTAGAGAGTATTAAATTGTTTGGCTGGATAATGGCTCACAGTTGGATGATAAGTTTTGAAGGAGTAGCAAGTGCTTCCTGGTGTATGTATTAGAAACAGTTATAGCTGTCAGAATTTTAGGTCTGCATTCTAATTAATTGTTCAGAATAACGAGAAATAAATGTTCTTCGACATTACCTGGAAGCTCATCTCTTTCAAAGCTTTCCCTACCAGCAAATTTTCCAAAGGTTATTTTTTATTATAATCAGTTTCAGTTTAAGTTGTGCCATAGGCATTACTGGCTTCAGTGAGAAATGGTTTCTTTAAATAGATAGGATCCAAAGGGAAAATGAGTTCTTAGATGTTTCCTTGCTAAAGCTGGCTGATCAAATCACTTCTGGTATGCTAACGGCTCCAAAAGCTGTCATGTTACTTGTGTTAATTTAGGAGTCCCTGTACTAGTAAAGATATTTGCATAATAGCAACCAATTTACAATAATTGTCTTTTAAGGAAAAAATATTTTCCAAGCTCACACCATAGAAATAAATTCCCTGTGCACTCTCTTTTTTGGCAATACTTTGAATCTTTCTCCAAGTTACCTTTGCATGTCTAGATGGAGTAGATGAGCAATGTAGCCTACCTTCACAACAGAAGCTGTGACAGTATCTGTATGATAATGATAGCTTGCGGGAAGATCAACCTAATGGGCCTTTGTCACTTACCCTAAAATAATTTGGTGTTGCTTGAATTAGTACTGATGCTAGAGGGAAAAGAGATTCCTCTTTTTCCTTCCTCATCTTTCCTCAAAATGTGAAGACTAGAGATAAATGTCAGTGAAGAATATCGCCAAAGGCTCCATAGGTTCAAAAGGTCAAGTATGCATCTGACACTGTTAGGTCAAAGCTGACAGTCCTAGAGAACTTCAGTTCTGGGTTTTTCAGCATGGTGGTTTGTTGAAAAGAGACTTGTAGACATGGGAAAAGAGCCATACCAACGAATTATTATCCTGTATCTCCTTTTCTTTTTTATTACCCATATGCACCAATACTGTAATGGCTGGAGTGTACCAAGAACATATCTTTTTCGAAGGCTAGGAACTGTAGTTTCATATAATCTCACCAGTTTTTGTGTGTCACTGAGCTTCTGGCTGCGCATCTCCCTCAGCTGTTTGCTTTACGGTAGGCATGGCGGTTGAAAATCCACATCTTTCAGGGTGGTTTTCCCTTCTTTGGGTTGGGGGGTTGTCTTTCCTGTGTAGGACAGAGGGGAATGGTAGTTTAGTTTGGTTTGATCAGGATACATGTGTCCATATTCTTGCACCATCAGAGTATTCCATTAGTAGAAAAAGGGCTATCATTTCTTGAAAATATGTATAAAAGCAACAGTTGTCTGACATTATATATATATATATATATAATCAGAACAGATTTCATCTCAGTGGTGTCTAATTACTATCATAATCGATCAATAAATGTTCTTCTGATGGTTATAGTGTGAAATGACTGATTTCAAAGGAAAAGTTTAAAAAACTCCACCACTATTCACTGGAAGTGGAGGTGTCAGGAAATACTCTGACTTGAGCCTCAGTGCTTTGGGTCTAATTTCAATTATTTCAACTTCTTTGAAGCCCACTCAGCTATTTTAGGTTTATGCTAGTGTAATCTTTAGCTAACTTTGCTGTCCAGGTTCACTTTAAATCCTACTTGATTTAAATTGATACCATTCCCATGAAAGAATACTTCTGTACTGCTTATGCCATGTACTTTTATCCCAGTGTTTTAATCTGTCATCATCTGTTGGGCTCCTATTTCGCGGTCAGGCAAATTTTGTTGGACCACCTTTTCCCGATACCGTTGGCTTTTCATCCAAACTGCAGGTTTAATTCCACGTGCAGTTTAATTCCATGTGTCGTTTGTCATGCACGTTACCCGTTTCATCGGAACTCCTGATAGCGAGGGAACGTTCCGAAGGCGGCTTCAGCCAGGCAGTTCAGCCCGGGTGCGGCTGGCTCTCCCTGACACGCGTGGAAGCCTGGCACAGGGGCTCCTGCCTTCGGCGGTGCCCGGTGCTGGCAGCGCCCCTGGGACACAGCCTCTCTGGGGGTCCCCCCTGAGATGGGACACCCACGTCCCAGCTTTTCCGTCCTTTCTGTACACGTCCCCCCCCGGAGGCAGCTTCTAAATCAGGGCTGCATACAGCCCCTGCGTCCCCCCCGAGACAGGCTGCGGGGGAAACGACCCCCTCGGCTGAGGGGTGGGCAGGGGGCGGCGCGGCCCCCCCAGCCCCGCTGCCGGGAGCCCCCCGGCTCCGCCCGCCGCGGCTCCCCCGCCAGCGCGGAGGCTCGCTGAGGCTCGCCGGTGTGTCTGAGCGGGATCCGCCTGCCTGGCGACCCACACCCGGGGCTGGGGGAGGGAAGGGGAGCCGGCACCGCGTCCCACCGCGCCCTCCTCGCCCCTTCCGCCCCGGAGAGGGGGGCCCGCTCTGAGGCGGGGCTCCCGCTTGCCTTCGCCGTCACCTCTGCCCGGGACTCCCTTCAGCGAGCAGAGGGGGCTCGGGAGGGGGCCGTCTCCCTGCCGTGGAGGAGCCCCGGGGCGGGGAGGGGGGGGGCGGGCTGGCCGCGGCCGCCGCTTGGCCCGGCCGGCGGGACCACGTCAGCTCCCCTCAGCCGCCGCGGGCCAGAGGCCGGCGGGGCCGAGACGGGCCACCCCAAATGACTGCAGCCCCCGACCCCGGTCCCTGGGGCAGAGGCGCCCGGGAGGGAGGACGGGGCCACGCTGCCCGCCGCGAGCGGCAGCCTGTCCCTGCCAGCCCTCAGGGGCGCGGCGCGGGCACCCCCTCTCGCCCCCCTCGGCCTCCCTGAGCGCCGGGGGGCGGTCGGTGCCCTCCCCCCCTCTTTTGCCCGCCCCCCCCCACCCCCCCCGAGAAGGGCGAAGCCGGCTGCCGGACAGACGTGGCAGGCGACCCCCGCCAGCTTCCCCCTCTGCTGGGTGCGCGGGGGGCCGGCGGGAAGGGGAGCTGCCGGCAGCGCCCGTCCCCAATCCCGCGCGGGGCTGTGTTTAACGGGCCGGCAGGCGGGGAGCGCTCGGTACGGGCGGCTGCCGGGGCACCCCAGGCCGCCCCCTCGCACACGCACACTGCCCCACCGGCCAACAAGCCGGGAGAAGAAACTCGCGGCTCTTCGCCCGCGGCCCGGCCGGAGAGACCGCCCCGGGAAGAGCAAACCCCGCGGAGGGGCTCTGCCGCGGGCATCTGCAGGCGGGCTCACGGGGCTGTGGCTGCCCGCTGCTCGCCGCGGGGAGCCGAGCAGCCACGCCGGCTGCCGGCGGGGAGATGCGAGAGAGCGGGGCGACAGGCTGCCCGCACCCCGTGCGGCAGGGGCCGGGCGCCGCGGGCCCGCTGGTGAGGGGGAGGGTCGCCTGTTGCCCTCGGTTGCGGTGGGGCGGCGGGGAGAGCTCGAGCAGTGGACCCGGGCTCCTGCCGGCTCTCCCGGCCGCTTCCCCGCCGCGATCCGAGCGGGGCGGGAGGCTCCGCAGGCCCTGGACAGCTCCTGCTTTGAAAGCCCTGGGAGCGCCCTCCCGGCCGGTGCCAGCCGCCCGCCCGCCCGTCGCGGCCCCAGAAAAGCAGGGCGAGGGGCGGGGGACGTCTGAAAAAAAAAAAAAAAAAAAAAAAGAATGAGACGACGAGTCAGATTTTCCTCCCCAAAGCCTCAAAGTGTCCACGTCCTCAAAGCATGGAACCAATTTAACGTCGTCGCCGCCCCCCGGCTCCCCCCGGCTCCCCCCGCCGACCCCGCGCCCGCCGCTGCCAAGGCTGCCGCCGCCGGCCGGAGACACGGGGCACGTGACGGCCTGGGAGCCGCGCGGGCCCCGCGGCCGCCGCGCGCCCATTGGCTGCGCCGCCGCCGGTGACTCGCGGCCCCGGGACCCTCCTGCGGTATAAATAGGGCGGACCGGGGCTTGATTAATTTAGCATCCCGGGCAGCAGGTTTCTGCTAAGTTTGGAGTTACTCCTCAAGACTGTATGCCTGCGCCCCGTAGGTAATCGCTAACCACCGACCAGGGGCTCTGCACCACAAGGAGTCTGCATGTCTTACAACTAGACATGCTCAGCTTTGTGGATACACGGATCTTGTTGCTGCTCGCAGTAACTTCATACCTAGCGACAGGCCAACGTAAGTGCTTTTAGCTTGTTCGCGGCATGGGTGGTGTCCGGGGGTGGCTGTCCCGCTCTCTGCGCTCTCTCCAGGCGCCTGCCCCGCGGAGCGGGTGGCTGCCTGCGGCCAGCTGCAGCTTCCCAAGCTCTAGAGACCCATCTCGTCAGGCTGCCGCCCCCGTCCCAGATCAGAATCTGGCTGCTTTTTTTTTTTTTTTTTCCCCTCAGAAATAGAAAAGGATGGCAAAAGGCCAACGAGACAACCCCCCCGCCCCCCCCCAAAAAAAAAAAAAAAAAAAAAAGAAAGAGAGGCTCGTATCCCAAGGAGAATGCAAAGCCCTAACTGAAGCGGAGATGCTTAAAGTCTGGGAGGAGCGTGTTGACGGCGAGCGGAAGAATCCCGGCTGCACCCACGATGCGCTTTTGTGAGACTTCAGGCGCGCTTGACCGAAGCGGGGGAGCGGAGCCGGCGGCGGCTCCCCCCTCCGCTCGGGAACAGGCCGGCCGAGCGGCGGCCAGCCCCGGCCGGGACCCCCCAGCGCCCCGTCCCGCAGCCGCCTCACCGCACGGCGGCGCCCCCTGGAGGCGGAGCGGGGCCGCTGCGGCTGGCCGTGCCCCTGGGCGCCCTCCGGCCCGGCCCGGCGGGGGGAAGCTGCCCGCGGCTCCCCGGGGCTGCCCGGGAGGCTCCCCGCAGGCTCAGCGCCCCCCTCCCGGGGGTCTCCGCCGAGGGGAAGACCGTAGGAGGCAGGAAGAGGGAGGCAGGGCAGGAATATCCCTTGGCTCCCGGGTGAAAAGGGGATGGGGCTCCCCGCGGGTGCAGCGCGGCTCTCCGCCACTCGCTGGGGAGAGGACTGGGTCTCCCCCCACCGCCCCGCTGGCGGAGGAGCGCGGCTGCCCACCCCCACCTCCCCGCTGGGCGGCGGCAGCCTGCGAAGAGCCCCCTCAGCCCCTCGCCGCCTTTCCGCTGCGGGACCGGCGTCGGCCTGGGGCTGGGCCAGGTTCCCGGGCGGAGGCGGGAGGGAGCAGCCCTGCGCTGCCCGTCCCGGCCGCCCGGAGCCCCCGGGACGGTGCCCCCCGCGCCCCGCCTGGCCCCCGCCGGCGCTGCCGGCCGCACGGTGGCAGCGGCCCGGGGCAGGCCCGAGGGCCCGCGGCGGGGCCGTTCTGGCGGGGCGGCCGGGCTGGGGCCTGTCCCGGCGCACCGTGGCCGCCCACCGGGGACATCCCCCCCCCCCCCCCCCCCCCCGCCGCCCCGGTGACGGGCGGCGGTAGCAGCGGCTTCGCAAAAGCCGAGGAGACGGAGCGGTGTGTGCGGGGATCCCGCCGTACCGACCGCCCCCTTTATTCCGGAAAGACGTGTAGTCGGCAGTGCCACCATCACCTGGGGACACTGATGGATTGAACTTCACGTTGGGTTGGCAGAGGCAGTCGGTGTTCTGCCGGGCTACTTCAGTGCTTTCCGTGTTGAGCACTTCATTATTGTTACCTTTTTGCTGGACTGTATGAATCGTCTGAATTTAGCGTGATCATACTTTGCCAAAGTGACTCTTTGTGGAAAAACACCCACCAACCTGTTGGTTAGTAATAATGCCAAATCGCTGGCATTAAAGTGTGCTGTAAGACGTTTTTACCATGGTAAGTTTCAGCCAAAATAGATTTTTAGTTACGTGAGATTCAGGAAAAAATTTTTCAAAATTAGTATGTCCAACTAATTAACAAGAGTGTACTTTGGAAGTAAGTAACATACAAAGAGAAAAATGATTTCGTGTTTAATACCTTCAAATTGTTCTCTCTTACACACTATGACATTTTACAGGAAATTGTGGAATGCTTAGGTATAACCATTCCCCACAAAAAGTGAGGTGGGGCCAGTTATATTAAAATTTAAGATTATCTACAATTTAATATCTTCGCATGTGGCAGCCTGTCTGGATTTATTCCTCCATTGCATGCACACATATGTTTAAATATATATATGTGCATTATTTCCCCCCATGGAGATATGTTTAAGCACATTTAGAACAGACTTATAGAAGATACCTGCCTTTTTACTGTATCAACCATATTAGTTGTTTTAATTTCATTAGCAAGTCTGTTTTGAATTTGAAATGCACAACAATTTCACCTGTGACTCTTTACAGTTTAAGAAAATCACCTTAAAAGTAAGAAATTACATTAAGAAAATGTTTCTTGTGTTAAGGAAAAAAAAAGCCTTGAAATGTAAAACTTGTCAAATAACTGAATCCACACTCTGATTATCTCTTTTTTTTTTTTTCTTTCCCTTCTTTTTCCAGATGTGAGTGAGGTCAGTATCATTATTTTTTATCTCATATATAATACTCAACTTCAATTAACAGGCTAGACTTCTTTTTCATGGCAGTATTATTTACTAACATTAATTCCCAATATGGTCATGGAAAGATACGGATTAGATCCTGAAGGGACTGCCTGGAAAGGTACCCACCCCAATTTCTCAAGTGGGACGGCCTTTTTAAGAGACTGCCTTCATAGGTGTAAAGACCATGAGGAGAAAGTAACGGAGCAGTGGTGTTTGGACATTATACCTGGCAGTTTGGATTGGAGATGACTCTCTTTTAAAGCCAGTCTTACAGTCCAAATTTCATTGCACAGAAGAATTATGAAAAAACTCAGGTGTGACTTTTTTATGCTAGCTTTATAGGCTGTAATAGGTATAAGATTGTCAGTCTTCAACAGAATGTTGTAATGTAGTTACATGTATCTTTATTATATAATGAATTCCTAGCCTTCATAGTAATTTAAAACCATAGGGCATACTTAAATATACTGTACTGAGAAAAATTATAGCTATGTAAGAAGATAAGTCTAAGTTTGTACATTATTTTAGTTTAAAATACTGGGAGAAACTGCATCTTTTTTTAAAATTCTCTTCTTTATTTTTTCCAGGCACCTGCAGGGCGCAAGGTAAGCATTTTTATTTTTCTTGTGTGGAAATGGAGATGATATTAGACATTCTTAGGCAGATTAATATTTTCTCAAATATTGGATGAAAGGAAAACTGACTACATTAATTATTTCCAGTGTTCCTTGAGAACAGCAGTAGCACTGAGATGAGTAGGAAGTAAAAAGGAGGGAACAATGGATGCAACATCTCAACACCAGGGTAAATTCAAATACTGAAATAAGCTGCTTTACCCAAAAGCAGGGCTAAGCCTACCAAGAACTAAACTGTATCAAAGTAACATTCTTGTTCAACCAGAGTTCCTTTAGAAAGATTTACATGATTTGAACAGTACAGCAATATCCATACAGGTCTGAAAGGCTAAATAGATTTTTGTTTTATTTCTAAAAGTCACTACTGTTAAATTAGAGCCAGTCACTCAGCAAAGACTAGAACCAACTTTGCAAGTATTTCAGTGGATGGTGCAGTGATACTTTTAACTGACATAGTAGTGGCAGTGACTAATCTATTTTCAGTAGCATATTGTGGAAAAAGAATATGCTGTCTGTGGAAAATAGCTATCAGACCTGTATGTGAAGTCTTCTTTCCCTTTTTTTATGTACACTAATTATTTCTAATGTATCTGTTTCCCTTCATAGTCCTGGAAAATTTGTATGGTAACTCATTAAGTTTTATTTTCTTCAAGCAGGGCCCTAGAGGAGACAAAGGGCCACAGGGAGAAAGGGTAAGGATTTAGACTGACATTCATTTGTTTGTGATCTTTGAACAACAGTTGTTGGAAGACCAGTAGGAAAAAATTAAGCTTAGGCATTGATGTGAGATCAAATTAATGTACCTGTAGAAGCTTGCATGTACATTTTAATTAAAAAGAAACCAAGTTACCTATGTACCAAATTCTGCCCCAGCACTGTCTCACCAACCTAATTATGGTAATTGTGCCTGAGCAGAATCACAGAATCATCAAGGTTGGAAAAGACCTTGAAGATCATCTAGTCCAACCAGCAGATGTGGTTGAGTTCAGACAGCAGCCTAGCACTCCCAATGATGGTTTGAAAAACTTTTTTTCCAACTGCCCACAGTGGAAAAAGTGCATGAATATGCAGAAGAGAAAGTTGTCACATAAAAACGTAGTCTTTGAACAATATGGTATACGGATAAACTCTCTATATCAAATCTGAATAGACAAAACTAGCTTTGAGGATCATTCATTATCTGTGCCTCCAAAGATGGCTTGAAAAAGCTCTCCCTAGGTAGGCATTTGTCACCTACTTTCTATTAGTCAAAGTGGATATTGTACTGTTAAAGGCTGCTGTAAAAGTAACAGCAAGGACAATTGAATAATTAGTTAAAGAAGGACAGCTGAATAATTAGTTGTAGCATTCTTTTCTATTACTGAAACCTGCTTTTCTGATTTGCATCTGCATCATTGCTACTTTTTATGAAGGCTTATTCTGAAATTCATATCCTTATCTGGGCAGTGTGTAGTTATCATGTACCTTTTTTGTATCTTCTGAAAATGAATATGTCGTAGTACTGATAGGTAGTTCTGGAAGATTTCTTGGATCATAAAATGCTGACAAACGTAAAGAGAACTATTAGGAAGAGTATATCTTTATGGTCAGCTGGATAGTTGCTTTAGGCTACCACTAACTAAATTTGTTTAACAAAATGAGATACACGCTTTGTCCCGAAGGCACCAAACCTAATCCAGCTCCTTTAGAAATCCATGACTTGTATTATGGATTTCATCTGGCACTGAACTGGGTCCAAAATACATACCAAATGAAATATCTCACCTCAATTGCCACGATGGCAAAAATTGACCAGCTTTGTGCACTGAGGATGAAAGAATATAAGGCCAAATGTTGCTGGACTGAAAACATGTAATTTCAAGCTGTTGTAAAAGAAGTTCTGACAGTGGTAGCAGAGTAACAGTATCAAAAATCTGTAAAAAAGCGCTGCTTTATTGTCACTGAATTTGCAATTGTACCAGCAAATATACTAGACTGATTAAAAACTGTCCTTTGACTTACTCTGTATCTATGTTAGTTTGTACCAGTAGGGCTGATCTCTGCCAGTCCTCAGTTGGTCACATTTTAGGCTCTCACTAGCAGAATCTGGCAGGCTGTGTGGGTCTGCATGGGTCACTTGGGGTTCGTGGGTCCAAAATTTGGTCACTTAAAATGAAAATTCCCAATTTGGAGATTACAGTTTGGTAGCATAGATCCAATATTGCCCCCACAAATCTTCTCAAATATGAAACTACAGTAATTATCTGATACGAGGTCTGGCAAGGCAATGTAATTTCAGGCTATGCTTATTTTCTAAAGTTAACCATTTATTGAAACTGCGTATATAGCAATGCTGCCTCGTTGTTAATGAATTTATCACTTCAGAGATTTCTTTAGCCGCTTCTAATGTTCACTTTATAATCCTCTTTTTGATTCTAGGGTCCACCAGGTCCACCAGGCAGAGATGGTGAAGATGGTCTACCAGGTCCTCCAGGCCCCCCTGGTCCTCCCGGTCTTGGCGGAGTAAGGCATCCAAACTTCCTATTACTGAAACTGTTAATCTGTGCTTTGTGACTAAGACTAAATGCATATCTGCCGGAAAACACTGCCGTTGTATTGGAGAGTAGAGGAAACATTCTCTTGTGATCTGCAAGAAATTGATGGTCCCAGTTCCAATGAAACTCTCCTTGGGATGTATATTTTTCGTGGCAGATTTGGATTCTGTATTTGACAGCGATTTATGCACAGGAGCAAATCAACCCTGCTAACGAGCATTAAATTTATACAGCCATAATGTGTATGGATTAGGAATCAAGTAAATGAAACCTGTGCTTTTAGGCAGATGGGGAAAAGAAACGGCACTTTGTGGTTGGTTTCAAGAGACAGCAACTCTATTGGAATAAGCTGAAGAAGACTACCCATAAGCGGAAAGTTCATGCTTAGAAGTCCTTCAGAATTTTAGAATATCTTTCTTTAGAATTTTAAATTTCTATCTGTATTCACGCTGCAGAATGTAACTGGACTCTCGCATACACACTTTCTGCAGAAGTGTCCATCATGTATTCTCTGCAGAAGGCTGGCTTTAACTCTTTACTTGACATTAGCTTGCACAGGCAGCATGAAGACATAGACAGTGTCACACTGATCAAGTTTAGTAAATCCTCCTGCACAGAAGAATACTCTTTTGCCTTCAATAGGAATAGCAATAATTTATTTTCCTAATAGCAACACCCAAACTGCTTTTATTAATTTCTATTATTTTAATATACTAATAAAAAAACACAAGAAAGAGATTTTTGGTGGTGTTGTATAGAACTTTTTTCCATTTTAGTGAAGCGAGAAAATGTACTTTACAAAACTAAATGTATATTTGCTTACAAAATTTGTATTGATAAAAGATCAAAAATCCAGTGCAGTTTTTCTGAGGCTGCATGATCCTCAGATCTTTTTGAAGCTGAATTACCCACCTCATCTGATAGTCAGGGGTGGTACATGAATTTTACTTAAGCAATATGGTGAAAAGATATGTGTAACTTCCCTCATTGGAAATGAGGCAGAATGATTTCAGGGTTTCAAGAAAGTTTTCAGTTTTAAATGAGCACTGAGTTTACATTCTTAATTTTCAGTTCACGCTGTTGCAGTGCTTCTCTTTCACTGCTGTGTAGATATTTGAAGCCATGTGTGGCTTTTGAAGCCGTGTGTGGCTTTGAAGCCGTGTGAAAGGGCCTTCCTAGTAAAATCAAGTCTTTCTGAAAACAAGTGAATAGAAATTTATTTGGGATAGGGCCGTGTTTACTGAGTTTTATGTATGCTGCTTAACATACAGTGTAGCAAGTATAGCAAGTCAGGTGACAGATATAGAATGATCATTTTCAATACTTTTTAAAGTAAAATTTTTAGTATTTTAATTTCAAACTTTTTATTACCTACAGAACTTTGCTGCTCAATATGATCCATCTAAAGCAGCTGATTTTGGCCCAGGACCTATGGTAGGTATATGATTTAGTACCTGATAACTTGTATAGATAACGTGTTTAGTATTTTCCTTTGAGCCTAATCCAGCTGCATTAATGCAAAGCATAGTGTTAAAATTGATGTTTTGCTCATATATTGAGTCAGACTGTAAACTGATCCTTTGATGTAGGACAATGAAGTGTTTGAAATACAGCCTTAGAACTTGAAATATGGTCTTGTGAGTGTATATTTAGCTTGAATATAGCACTACTGGGTCTTGTGCTTTAATTCTATCTGTTACCCACACTTTCATGAATCAGTGAATCTCATAATCTGATGTCAGATAACACACTGATATAGTATTATTTTACCCATATTGAGACAGAAGATTGTGTTTTAGGAATGAGATTGAATGTAAAGCTGCTCTCTTAAGCAGACATAGGTCTAGAAAGTAACTCAGTATCTCAGCTCCAGTTGGTGACCATTTTTCTGCCATGACTGTACGACCCTTTTGATATCCTTGGATTGCACAGGTTTGGTAGGAAATTGGCCACCACTCTTGGCTGTCAACAGTTGAATATTAGTACTTGCTACTACAAGGCTCTTCTGATGAGGATTCTTTATCAGTTATTGTATACTATGTCCAAATGAATGGTTAAGGAGTCTGTTGCCTCTCCACATGAATTTCTAACCTTTCCTGATGTTAGCAGTTATTTTCAGGGTACATAGATAGCAGAACATGGGTTAAATTCACCACATACACTGACATCACAGACAATGCATCAGATGGGTGAGGACCAGGATGAAGGCTGCCCAGGATTATTCTGGGTCAAGTGCTTGTTTCTATTCCTGAAAATAGTGTAACATTAAATTAATTTTTGAAAATATTTTTATATCCATTTAGATGCTAAACATAGGAAAATAGGAGTATCTTTAATCAAGTTCTGCCCTCAGTGTCTGACAATAAATCAGAAAATGTAGATTGAGGATTTATTTGGGGTGTCACAATTTCTAAGTTCCAATTTTTGAGTGAGTTAGGGTTCATCTGACAGCAACAGCAGTAGAATCTACCTACTGTGAGGATTTTTTAAGATTCATAACAAAAATGTGTGCAATTGGGAAGACAAGAAAAGGAGAGAAAAATGATTATGGAATATAATTTCTGAAGAGATTCACAGGGCTTATGCAGCACATATGATTCAGATTGTCCAGAAACAGTTATTTTTCCTAGAATTACTGCATATTTTTATAGCCACAAGATTGCTTTAGCTTCCATAAGTAAATGCCTGTATTTAATATGCATTTATTCCCCTTAATAAAAAGTATTCAGAAAGCTACATAAGCCATTGAAAAGCTGGCACATGATTTTAATCTTGTAATGAGAAAATCTAAAAGAGTTCCCAAGAAAGTTTTAAAACCAATTAAAAACATAATGATTTCTGTTGAAACATCTTATAAACATTCATTTGGACAATAAAAGCCTAAATTAAATTTCAGTTCAAAGTTGTTTGCTTCTTTAGTAAAGCTTAAGACAACTGTTAAGAAAGTGCAGTAATCTATGGAAATTTCCTTTTTAAAGGTGATTTTTGACCCTTTTTTTCCAAGATGTATATAAATTCTAATTTCAGGCAAGGGGAGTATGTTTGTGACTTATTTTGGAGGAGAAACGCAGATAATTGAATCAAAACCAGAAAACAACAAAATAGTTACATGGAAGTTGATCATTATTTGACATTGATGTATACACAATACGAGTAAAAGTTGTTTAATTTCTTTCCAAAATTATGTGTGAACCTCCCAGTTCATGGTATTACTGCCCTTTATATACCTTTATTTCTCGTTTTACCTTTCTACCATTTTAATGATCTTTTTCTAACAGCTCTTCTTGAAAATTACGATAAAATTGACAGGCCCAAAAATACAACCTTTCTTATGTGTTGTTATGACCTTTGTCTTTAAACTCTGGAAGTTCATGCACTCCCTTCGTGGAAGAGAGAGGGTACATAGAAGAATGAACAAGTCAGAATAGATTAAGAATCCTAATCACAAGGTACCCAGCCATAATGGTACATTCTTAATCATCTCACTTGATTCTGTGCTGATTCATTGCCATTAGAAGATCTGTTTGCACTTGGACTGCCTGTGCAAATTCTTGCAGATCTCAACTTCTTCTAACTTGATTTGGACATTGCACACTGAGAACTGTAATGCTTACCAATATTGCTTAGGAATAGCAAGAATTGGTGTTATAGATGTGTGTTTATAATAGTGATTTTTGTTAAAGCCTTCTCAATTTTTCTCACCTAGGGTTTAATGGGACCTAGAGGCCCACCTGGAGCATCTGGACCCCCTGTAAGTACAGTCTCATCTCTCCTACGGACTAATTAACATTGAAATACCTGTAAAAATCACAAAATAGCTTATTCAAACACTAACAAAATCTTTCTCTTCTAGGGTCCTCCTGGTTTTCAAGGTGTTCCTGGTGAGCCTGGTGAACCTGGTCAAACAGTAAGTATAGGTTTCACATACAGACGCTGTTAGCATTAAAAATAGGATTCCAAAGTAGGCTTGTAATGCTTAGTAATGCCCGTTTCTCCAATCCATGTGCACATCCTTGAACATTAGAATTGGGTATTCCTGCTTGATCCTGTTACAGAAACAGAGCTGAACACTCAGATTCAGACTTCTTCAGATTGCAATCATGAAGTGCAAAGTCAGTTAGGCTCCAGCTATGCCCCAACTCAAGTCAGAAACCAGTGAAAAGACTTATCTGAAGAATGATACTTTAAGTAATCTTCAATCTATTTTTAACAGGGTCCCCAGGGTCCTCGTGGTCCCCCTGGTCCTCCAGGAAAGTCTGGTGAAGACGTAAGTGATTATTAAATGTTTCTTATCTCTTTTGAGGCTGTGATTCAACTCTAACATTAGGTTATTGTTAAGCTAACATTCTATTGGCCATAATTTGTACACTGTTCTATAATACCAGGTAGAATAAATAAACCCTGGAACAATTATTTTACAGAGATGCTGTATGTTGGAAATGTACAGAAAAATGGATAACTTTGAAACCTCTCTAAATACATTATTTAGCTTCCTGAGTACAGAGAGAAGGAAAGCTAACAAGCTCTTTGTATTTATTGAAAAAGAGAAACTTTGCCAGAGTCTTTTTTTAAATGGTTTATGTTGTTATTTTATAAAATGACCTGTCTTTCTTAGTGTATTTTTACTGCATTTTTTAGGGTCACCCTGGCAAACCTGGAAGACCTGGTGAGAGGGGTGTTGCTGGCCCTCAGGTATGTACTAATCTATGAATATAATACAAACCAATTATCTTATCAATGAAACATGACAACACTTCTGAATTGCACCACATTAACAGTCTAGTAATATTCCCTATATGGATTAATCCAATTTCAGTTCTTACTAATGCAGGGATATCGTATAGTTATGCTTCTGGTTTGTGTTCCCCACCCCCAGTAAAGCTAGTATAATTAGTAACAGAAGTGACATAGTGAGGAGTTACACAGGAGCAGGTGAGCAGGCACCTTGGCATGGAAAGCTACAACAGCTGTGCTATCACATGTTAATGCATGAAATTTCTGAGATTCAAAACTGGAAAATCAGGTTGATTACTGTTAGTCTTGGAACAAGTCTGGTCCTGGGAGGTTAGGGAATGGACTGTGTTCCTCCCTTGAATGATCATGGTCCAAATCTACTCATTAATTTTATTGAAAGACTTATTCTTTTTCTTTCTTTTTAATTGTGGTATATAATATTAGAGATAATCATTTATGTCCTGTGTGTTTTTAGGGTGCTCGTGGTTTCCCTGGAACTCCTGGTCTGCCTGGCTTTAAGGGAATTAGAGTGAGTATATACATACTCTTTCCCTGAATAGTTAAGACTGAAAACACTTCAGCATACTGAAAACCTCTGGAAATCCCCTCAAAGTTAAGAATGCATGAACCTCTTCGAAGTTTTTAATATCTCCTGATACGAAAAACTGATTTTAAAGAAAAAAAATCATGATTATATTAAGAAATCATTTTGTATGGAAAGAAGGATTTACCTTTCAAGACTAAGAGTTTGTGTGTAGCCATTTGTAGCAAAATATATTAATATTTATTTTTATACTCAATATAGGGACACAATGGTCTGGATGGTCAAAAGGGACAACCCGGTACTCCTGGCAGCAAGGTAAAGATTAAATCTGATACTGTAGGATGCGTTTGTAGCTCATTCTGGTCAAAGGCATATAATGTCCCCTCCAATCAGTCTTCCATGTTGGCATTAACATTGCCCAGCTGCAATAATGTAGAAGTCAGTGGATCTGTGTAGGATAAATAGATGCACCTTAACATGAGAAATCATTCCTGGGGCATTGTTCTTGAGCCCTCCTGTCAAGTTAGTACTTTCAATGAGTAGAGGTGCAGAATTTGGTTCCTGATGATTGACTACCCAGCAGCATTTAAGACTGATTTTGCTATCTCTGCTTTTCAGTGGATTGTATTTTACATTTTGGTGGTTTTTTTTAAAGCACACTGAAATGAAAACATCTAATTTTTCTTCAAAATTCTGCTGTGTGAGACACGTGCTCTAGCATAAGCCTTTCTGCTAAAAAATTGGAGAGATGCAGTGCTCTTCTAAGTTAAGGTTATTTGATCTTCACAGTCTTTTTCCTTTTTGCTTTCTTCAGATTAGTGCATGTTTGAACACTATCCTTAAGAAAATATTTTTAAATATGGTCCAGAAACATCTCTAGCAAACTCCTCCTCTCTTAGTTTCTTCTTATTGCATTCCACCTCATTGCCTAATCACAATGTTCTTAAAAACAACACTACTGCAATATTGGGTTGTAGGAAATTTTAATGCTGCTGACTTACTCACAGGAGATTTGTATTCAAGAATTTCCAACACAATAAAGAAAAACTCAAATACTAATTCTCCCTCTTGCTTGTTTCTAAGAGCTTAGCACTACTTGCTTGTAGAGTTATTAATTATAGCACAGCATTCTCCAATATAACTGCAAGTTGTTAACTTTCAGAAGTTTGGTGAAGAGATAGCAAACAGTCTGCCCAGTTGTTGGAGATTAAAAGCAGATAAAGAAATTAAGGAAGGGAAAGAACAGTTATTAGTAAGAGTAGTAATCTGACTGGAAATCACAAGCGTAATAAATCAGGGTCACTCATGATGTAACTGTGCTGAAAGCAGTGAAGAAGGCAAAAACTTGTGCTGTTGGCTACATTTAAGACTAGGTGCATTTAAGACTAGGTGTATTCAGATATATTCAGGATGAATACAAGCACTCTAGGACAAATCTTATCACTATAGACCAGCCTATACCAACTGCAGTCTTGTTGAGAACACTTAATACTAAAGGGAGAGGAGTAATGTTTTAATGGCTGTCACTCATATCTCAGTGTTATTGGTCTTAAGTTAAAAATACCAGTGGCAGATCCTTATTTCCAGCCCTTTGAAAGGAATTTTGTCACCTTAACCTAAGGCAAAAGAAAGCATCATTCTGATTCTGCTCTAGCTAAAAAACAGTTGCTGATTGATCTGAGTTGGTAGTTGACTATCCAGGCCCTATGTCTTAGGTGTGTACTACAGAGTAAATAACGGAATAAAGAGAGGGGGTAAAGAAAGCTGAGATGGGTAAGTGAAACAACTTGCTCTGATCCTCTTCATCCTAGAGGATTCCAAGTGGCCGTGTTCCAGTATATGCAGGGACAATCACAGTCTCTGTACCCTCAGGACCTGATGTGCTGTTATGGTATACTGTGGTGCAAATGCTACAGAAGACAAAGGCAGTAGGATTCTCTCTAGATGGTGGTGTGCTGTCTGTCCAAAGCATCCTGAAAGTAATTCATGCCTGCAAACTTTCTTTTTCACAGGGAGAACCTGGTGCCCCTGGTGAAAATGGTACCCCAGGACAACCTGTAAGTATTTACTGCTTCTGTGGAAAATGATAATCTGATTAATATGGTTCAGCCAGCATTTTGGTTAATTTTTGTCATCAGTGACACTCTAGCTAGCTGGATACTCTAATATAATAGTATGTGAATGCTTAGAACAGAATTGCCTGGCTGCAACACGCTTCATATAGAGACCTAGCAGAAGAAAGAAAAAAAAAAAAAAAAAAGTATCTTTCTTTGGTGAATAGGTATAAATGAGTGTATTTAAATTTTCCTTCAGGGTGCTCGTGGTCTCCCTGGTGAGAGAGGAAGAGTAGGTGCCCCCGGACCAGCTGTAAGTGGCTTCCCATCTATCTGTTTGTCATTATGACCAGCCACTTACTGTGGCTTTTTTCTGATCTTCGAACCTCTTTTCAAACTCTATTTATCATGTTTGCTCCTCACAGGGTGCACGTGGAAGTGATGGCAGTGCTGGCCCCACCGGACCTGCTGTAAGTTTCAGTCTTGATCTTTGACAGCCTGGTTCCATTAGGCCTTGTGTCCTTCTTTCTATTTATAGAGGATTTCTTGGGCTTCCAAGAAGTTGGATTGTGTGGACATTTTAAACACAGTTCTTTGTTGCTTATCAGACAGTCACAAAAGAATTAATAAAACATAAACCCTTTGCAGATAATATCCTGAAAGCCTCAGGATTTATATTAAACACATCTATATCAAAGGAAACAAATATTCTCTCATTTACACTGGTGAGTTCATAGGGAAACACCCAATGAACAGAATTCTCATTTCCAATAGTCTACAGAACAGTTCTCATCCCAAAACTAAAGGAGGCTTCATACCTTTTAAAGATACATATCATGCACGTGTTGTAGATGACAGTAATTATATACATACTGAAACTATTCTGTGCATTCCAGGACACAGCTCTGCACCTGCAACGTTGTCCTGTCTGACTAACAGGAGCTAACCTTTTTCATTCACCACTGATACCTGAGTTATGTGAGCTAGTGTGAAAGGCCAGTAAGATCCAACTGTCCTGATCTGACTGGTAAACAATAACTATTCTAATAAGTGGTAATCCAATGCAGGTTTGTCTGTTTAAAAGGAGTTAGTGTTGCTATAGCATATCACTGACTTCAGTAAGCCTCATTTATTTCAGTGAAATAAATGTGTGTACAAGGGTACAGTTTTGAAGCTAAAAAAATCAGTAATAGCCCAGAATAGTTTTTCTTTCCTGCCTTTAAAATTTGAGCCAATGATGAAACTGTAATTGGTTCTGTTAACTTTGCTAAAGTTGATTTTAATACTTCTTGTCACTTGAAACATCTGTCGTGCTTTAACAGAGTAGAATGTTAGCATAGATGTGAATTTCACTTCAGTTCTCCCATATGGAGTATTTTAAAAATATATGTGATTGGGCATTTAAATTGCAGGCAAACAGAGACCTTATAGCTAAGATCTGATGTTATACTTTATAGTAGAACCAAAACATTTAGCTATCTTGAAAGCAATTGATCTACTATAGGACAGATACTCTGGAGCTGCTGGCTGCAGAGGTGTTACTCTACATGGGCAGCAGCAGGCAGTTGCATTGGGTCCCAGTGTCTCTGCCAGGCTAAAGTTATTTTACACATACTTAAGTTATGATTCTGTAACATTCTATAAGCATAGCAATTACTAACACTCCTTTTTAAAAAAAACTAATGTTTTATTCTTTTTACCACTGATAATTTAAAACATAAAAAAGGGTCACTGCAGTGGAAATTCTGGAAGTTTATATTTTCATACATATATTAAAGAGCATTTGGGTTTGTGTTTTCTTTCTTTATGCAAAACCAATGAGAATTCCAAGTACCCAGTTTATAACAAACACAATAGGTTATAGAATGGTGGAAGGTAATTCCTCTTTGCTCTACCAGCTGAACCATTTTATTCGTTTTGATTTGTGTGGCAGTTTTATAATAAGTATTTATAATTGACAGATGTTAGCTCACAAAAAAGTAGATATCAATCCCCAATAGTTATGAATGAGTTGCATATTTCATTAATAATTTTGAAGAAAAACTATCCCTTTGTATTTGTATGCATTAAAGAATAACAAAGGCTATGAATCCATCAGTGTATCTTCTCTTATGGTGTCTGGGCACTGTACATTAGGAAGCTTGTCCCATCATAATTACAAATCCCACAGCAATAGCTAAACAGAGTAGAATCAGTAGAAGACCCTCTTCAAGCTGATGAGCCATTGCCTTTGACAAAAAAAGCACCCAGTTTAATGAAAAGGCACTGGGGCTGCACATGTTCACTGCCTCAAAGTGTATACTCTGGCTATCAATTATGATTTCTAATCCATTTGCATGTCAGAATGAGCTTCTGCCCTCAGCTGCTTTTAAACCCGATGCAATTTCTAGTACATTCTTACTGACCTCAATGTAAGTTGTGCAAAGCACTGGCTTGCAAAGTGTCAGAGAGATTTTACCAACCCTCTTCCCATGTGTGAAGAAGGACAAAGGCTGTCATCAACACAGGGCTCTTGTGTATGACCAGTAGGCCAGAAGGACTACTGGTGTGAAAATGTACACAGTTACCCCTGCACAGAATATGTGTTGGAAACAGCCACCTAAGACTTGCATTTGCAGGATGCAGTGCTTCCCTTCATTCATTTCGGGATTGTACAGCAAGACATCTTGCCTTGCAGATGCTTGCCTCTGCATATCCTCTATTTATTCTTTCTCAGGTGTTTGGCCTGAAGGCAAGGTTTTACCAATTGTTGCTTAATTCACACTTCTTTAGCTGCAGTGCAAATGTTTTTCAGCACTGACCTGCTCTTAAGCATAGTGAACCAAATCTGTCAGTTTGGAGTTGCAAAAGGCAGTTGATATTCTGAGATGGTAATATGTGGAAGTGTCTAAGGAAATGTGCATTTTTTTAATCTGTTTACTTCAGCAAGTAAGATACTTCTGTCATCACTTAATACCTTTACACAACTGCTTCCCTTTCATTTCCTAGGGCCCTATTGGTTCTGCTGGTCCTCCAGGCTTCCCAGGTGCTCCTGGTGCTAAGGTATGAACATCTGATTCTACCGGTACATGCGAAAGTGAAGAAAAAATATCATAACTAGTATTGCGAGGCAGCAAACAACACCCTCTCTGAAACTGGAGTGCTTTCTTATCAGTTACAGATCAGTTACATCAGGATGAGGATGAATCCTGCAGTATGCATATATGAACGCTAATTCAAAATACAGCAGTCATTTCACAGCTGAATATAGCTGCTAGGCAAGTTCAGGAAGACTTTTTTTTTTTACTGCTTCCTATGTGGTGCAGTTTTATACACTTTGAAGGGTGACACGGATCATGATAAATAAGCAAAGCAGCAGTTTATATCAATTTACAGAACCAGTGGAGGACCAAGAAGCTGCAGCTGAATATCGCGTTCCTTCCAACTTAAGTTCTTGAAACTGGAGAAACTGCATTTAAACTTTTCAGGTTTAGGGCAGTACCATTTTGCTCTTGCAGACTATAACTTAGATGGTTTCAGTTTATTACATTTTTTCCTGGGTAAGAGTCTCGCTATTTTGAATTTTACTTTGTCCAAGGAAGGACAGAGGTTTTTGGGCAAGACTATTCCATATCCTGCATTTGAAAATTTCACTGACCATTTGCCAAGAAGCTCAGAGCTGCATACACTTACACATAGTGTGGTGCAGTTTTTCACCTTTATCACAAGTACAGAAATTCCATGCTACAACACACAAAACTCTTATGTTGATCCACCTTTAGAAGAAAATAGAGTATTTTTTGCTAGACCTCTTAATATTAACTGCAGGGAAGAGAAGGAAAAATTGTGATACCATCCTAGTTATTCTTGTCAAAAGAATTTTGGAAATCATGAAGTCTTCTCTGATGCAGATGTGAGTGTGGTTACAGCATGTAATTTCAAGAGAAGACTGCCTATGTGTCCTAGGTGAACTCTGACTACTTAAAGAATTGCTGAAGAGAAGTAGTCATTATATTCATTTTTTTGTAGTAGACTTAAGAAATACAAGCTTCTGAGAGTAAAACCAGGAATGTTTTTTCCTCTCATTTAGTCCATTGTGAACACTATCCTACTGTACCCTGATCAGGCATCGTTTTGCATTTTGCATCAGTGCAAATGGCATCTTAACATGCAAGACAATGATCAATTACATCTCATACACTGTGGGGTATCTCAGGCCAATGCCAGAGGCACGTGGCTGCAGATAAGACTGGAATCATCATTCTGATTTTCTAGATCAACCTTCTGTGTAATCCTTGGCAGTAGTGTAGCTTCTCAGATGTGCTGAGCACCTGTTGTTCCTTTGTTAGCCATCAACTTCAATAGAGCCTAGCTAGATATCCCAGCTTCAGTGCATTTAAAATCCAGTAAAAGCTCTCAGCTCCTTGATTTCCTGGCCTCTGAAGGGGGAATATGCATATATGATTGCCTTCTTAAAGTCAGTCCAATATAGGATTGGTCCACTATTGCCCTAACACTGTGTACACTGATAGAGGGCTCTGTTCTTCTACCAAACAGGGTGAAATCGGACCTGCTGGTAATGTTGGTCCAAGTGGTCCTGCTGGTCCAAGAGGAGAGATTGGACTTCCCGGTTCTAGTGGTCCTGTTGGCCCTCCAGTGAGTAACTTGCCAGACTTTATCTACTATTGGATAGGTGCACATGGGACTCTGAATTAACCAGTATTGTTATGTTTCTTAATAGGGCAATCCTGGTGCTAATGGTCTTCCAGGGGCTAAAGGTGCAGCTGTAAGTACAGCCATACTCGTTCTAAAAAAACAATTCAGTTATTGCAACAGAAAAGATAGTGGGATCATAATACCTTTTTTTCCCTCTGTTGGACAGGGTCTTCCTGGTGTTGCTGGTGCTCCTGGTCTGCCTGGGCCCCGTGGTATTCCTGGTCCCCCTGGCCCTGCTGGTCCTAGTGGTGCTAGAGGACTTGCTGTAAGTGGCATTGTATATTGCATGTCTTCATTTGAAAATTGGGCAGTGTCCACATCTGTAAAAGATGTCCTCTGGATATATTTTTGTATTTAATGCAGACATTTTTTCTTCCTCCACTATAATTAAACATTGTAGTTCATTTCTGTATCTTGCTGCTGGCTTCAGATGCTGAGGCTGAAGAGGTTCACTTTGCACTCCCTTTGAGTGCAAGGACTCTTAAGCTCTGTCCATGTTGATACTATCAAGAGAGATGTGGCATCAGTCTCACAATCAGGCCCTCAGTGGGTATCCTCAGTAGGGGAACCAGCTCTGAATGTGTCAGTTATTGAACTATGACTACTGGTGTTTCTAAGCATCTTTAACATGTTTATTTTCGTGCCTGTTAAACCAAAAATAGTTATGTTCATTGACTGTTTATCACAATAGAGGCAGGCATGGTGTTGTGTGATTAAAACAGTTTTTTGAAAAAGCTGTCCAGGTAGAAGAGAGATTTTTGGAATGATGCCTAATTCTATGATCTCTTTTTGTTTTGGACTGCAGGGTGAACCAGGGCCTGCTGGTGCCAAGGGAGAAAGTGGTAACAAGGGTGAGCCTGTAAGTATGACAACATGTGAAGGTTTTTTCAATGAAAAAGCCTGACAGTGTCTGCAATACAGCATCTGATTTTTTTCTTTTCCTCTATTTACCTGAAATAGGGTGCTGCTGGACCCGCTGGCCCTCCTGGTCCTAGTGGTGAGGAAGGCAAGAGAGGCAGCAATGGCGAACCTGGCTCTGCTGGTCCCCCAGGCCCTGCTGGTCTAAGAGTAGGTTTTTTCATGTTCCAGAAGTGAAGCAAAAAGAAAAGAGGAAATAAAGCTAGAGTCACAAAGGCAAATTAAGTAATTATGAGTAATTAAATTTACATTATTGCTGCTAAGCAAAGATCATTTGCAATTCTGAGCCTTTTGATTAGTTGGAACCAAACCTATTTTTGCTTCGTATTAATGCCATTTACTATCTTATCCCTGAAGTAATGAGAGGTTGCTTTGACTTATTCGACGAGTAATATTTAGTTAATTATCTTTGATTATTCTTAAAGCTTTGTAATGGGATTTAACTGCTTAAAACAGATAATTGGCTCACACATAATGTGAGACAAAAGGTTTCAATTCAGTGTCTTCAAGGGTGCCTAGTACTCTTTTTGAATGGGTGAGGAAACCACTCCATGTACTTTGGGAGGCATGTGGCTTCATGCAGGATAAGAATTCACAGGAAGATAGGAAAAATGACAGTATGACCACCAGTTTTTTTGGTAGAGATAAAAATTCAGCATTGTACCTTAGATAGAGTGTACAGAGTCATAGAGAAGTCAGTAGCTCTCTACGGAGAAGTGAAGGTGGGCCAGGCTGTGTGATCCTAGCTGCTGGCTAGAGCCACTGTTAGATGACAACAAATACTGAAAATGCTCTGATACAAGCAGATGAGAATTTAAAGAAATCTAAAGGAAGTGAGAGAGATTTCTTTCACAATACACATTTACACTGAGGTGTGTGTGCTTGGAGCTGCACTTACCTCACATTCAGCAGACCTGCTTAGAAAGCTGAAATTTAGCAAGCACTATACACCTTACAGGAACAGATTTATTTCTTTCCCTTTCTTGATTTGTTCTGTGTCCACTTGCAGGGTGTGCCTGGATCTCGTGGTCTCCCTGGAGCTGATGGCAGAGCTGGTGTCATGGTAAGACTTTTGTATGGGTCACTATTTCTAAACCATCTTCTTTTATATACAGATGTGTGATGCTTTTTGATACCTCTGCCTGATTTTATTTATTTATTTTGGTAGGGACCTGCTGGTAACCGTGGTGCTAGTGGTCCTGTTGGTGCTAAGGGTCCTAATGGTGATGGTGGCCGTCCTGGTGAGCCTGGTCTTATGGGTCCAAGAGTAAGTTTGAACTCTGTGGTGTAAGTTTGAACTATACAAAAAGAAAATTACTTACAATTTAGGGACAAAATTATACAAAAATCCAACTGCAAAAATTCAGCCTGTGCTAACCACAATTAGGGCACTTCCACTACTCTATTGAAAAAACATCCATGAGGAAATAATTAAGAAGCATCAAAATTTTATTGAAATTACTTTCTTTTGTATGTGGTAGCATTTTGATTACCTTGTTGTGGAGCAGTGCCCCCTTATACTGGATTGACTTCTGAGAGAGGGTTCCACTTGTGATTATTTACAGAATGTGATTTTTATGATCACAGATGAAGTGTGTGTGCCCTCTTCAACTAACTAAAAGAAAAGCAGACCCTGCTAAAATGATGTGAGATGGCTGATCTCAGTTATTTCAATTTTATTTTGCAAGTGATTTCACTGAAAAGAGCCATTCATTTTTAGTGGATGCTGCAGCCAGATTATGTCAGTATTGTTTTATCATCTTTAATCTGCTCTTTCTCTTCCTACCCCACCCCATGAAGTGAGTTTTCAACGCACATGTGAACTATTAGGCATCTGCAAACATTTAAGCACATTTTCTGCGAACATAGAGACTAAATGAGTTTATCTGAGTGAAACGGAACGGGTACTTACCTATATTGATTTTCAACTGGCATGGGAGCACACACCAAATTAAACTTCTGTGTGTTTTAGATGTAAACTTGATAGGATAATGAAGTCCTGTTTCCACAGTATATATTGATAACTTGGTGTCTGTCTGTGTATGTATGCATGCACAGAGAAAAAAAATTTGGTTAACTGTCGGATGAGTTGATTTCCTTCTAAAAACATGAAACCTTTACTTTCTCAGGGTCTCCCAGGTCAGCCTGGAAGCCCAGGCCCTGCTGGCAAGGAAGGTCCTGTTGTAAGTACCTTGCTTCTCATTGTTTCTGCACTGCATGTGAAACATAGACATAAACTGAGATTTTAAAAAGCAGACATCTTAGCACTGAGCTCTAACACAACTTTGTGTAAAACCAGCAAGATTTTATAACCATATAACCCAGAAGATCAGTGAGAAACTTTCCATTAATTTCTGTGGGTCTCAGGTCAGGCCTGTGTCCTGCAAGGGGGAGAAGAAATACATAGTTCTACAAAAAGGAGGAAAATGGAGGAATGCATGAGAATGCAATATATAAACAATGATTAAAAGTTAAATGGCATTTGCTTCCTGTCAGTACACATTTATCCTAAAACTGAACTCTAATTAAATTACCCCAGCCACTTAATAGTATGATTTCTTTTTCTAGGGTTTCCCTGGAGCAGATGGTAGGGTTGGGCCAATCGGTCCAGCTGGTAATAGGGGTGAGCCTGGCAACATTGGATTCCCTGGACCAAAAGGTCCCACTGTAAGTACAGTAGAGAAACTTTTTATTACTGTGAAGGTATTTCCAGACTAATCTGTAGGTCCCTAACTCTAACAATCAAACAAATCTCCCTGTGATGTCCTGTACTGCTTATTGGATGGCATCCACTTACATTCAAGCATTCTGTTTTAAATTATTTTCCAGTTATCTACAATACAATTACGCAAATGAAGAATAATTTAGTTTAGGAATATTTGGACACTGAAGTGATTAGAAAAAATGTATGTCTATATTATAATTTCTGCATGTCCATTTTATCATTTTTGTATATACACTTCAGTAAAAGTTCTGTTAAGTTTGGTCACCAAACCGAAGTTTCAGTTAGAGTATTGTTATTTAGCCCAGTCCAAAGCTCACTTATTTAGAAGAAAAGCTACCAGTGATTTCTGTGGGGCTCTTGACATGTCATGTAGAGGCCACAGGTAATAATAACCATCTCCTGGATTCCTTAATAAAGGAATGGAGTTTTGAAAAGAAAAGACATTTATTTTTGAGCTATTCTTTCTAAGTGATTCAACAAGGCAGGTGGAGCTTGTGGGTGTTTTAATTAGGGTTAAAGAAATATTACAATAAATCTTCTGGAAAGGAGACTATCAGTCTCTGTTTAGTCGTTTAAACTGAATCTAACGTGAAGTCTTGGTTATCTTTTGTATCTTTTTCTTTCAACTTCAGGGTGAACCTGGCAAACCTGGTGAAAGAGGCAATGTTGGTCTTGCTGGCCCACGGGTATGTGGATATGTTTTCTTTATCAACCTCCAGAGAGAAAAAAAAGTAGATTTTCAAAACCTCTGTAATGAGATAGCATTCTCTTGTGCAAGCATGAATAGATGATGAAATAGAAAAGCACTTGGGAATGCATTCATCTAGCCTCATGTAAGTGGAGACTATCACTTAAGGGATAAATGAAAACTATCCTTCTTGGGTATTAATTGGGTAATTAATTATGGGGTATTAGCTTCCTATTAAGAGGAAAAAATAGCACTGCCCATGAAAATTTTTGAGGACAGTGTCTGGTTTCTAATTTATCCTGTAAACTTCCAACTTCTTACTGATAGTTGACAATAATTCTTCCATTTAGGGGACCAAATAATTGATCTGTTGTGGGAAAAATGCTATGAGCAAGGTTCCTATAGTCTGTAATTCAAAAAAAATTTCCTTAAGGATAAATGTGCTGCAATAAGTAAAACAAATCACAGAATTTAAAATTGTAAGCATCTTTAGTCCGTTTGACAGTGAAGCTCCTCCAAGTAAACAGTTAAGTTCAAAATACACATCCAGAGACCTTTGGTTTTGTCACAGAATCACTTTAGAGAGATTCATAAGAAACCGAAACTTTGATAACAGCTTTCTACTTGAACACATTTAGGGTGCTCCTGGTCCAGAGGGAAACAACGGTGCTCAAGGTCCTCCTGGAGTCACTGTAAGTAACAGTCTCCACACAGACCCATTTTACTTTTCATTAATGGGACTTCTCATTTTAAAATCCATTTTCCTGTATTTCTTCTTCCAAGTTAATCACTTGTTTTTCATTCTATCCAGGGCAACCAAGGTGGAAAGGGTGAACAAGGTCCCGCTGGCCCTCCTGGCTTCCAGGTAAGTAACGATGTGCTCTTATTTATGGTTTAAAAAGCATGAAGTACTTCTGCCTTAACTTTATTTGTATTCTTGTTTCTTTACACTTAGGGTCTGCCAGGTCCCTCGGGTCCAGCCGGTGAAGCTGGTAAACCAGGCGAAAGGGTGAGTGACAGATACAGTGCTCCACAAGTAGGGGCAGGCATTGCATAAGCACTATGTTTACAATTGCACATGTGGTGAAGCAAGAGCCTGTTGAATCCATTTGCCCAAAAAAAGCAATCCGTGTTATATGCAGAGTTTAATAGTCCCTTTTGTTAAAGCTAGCCGCAAATGAAGAAGGTCCGTTGGAATTTGCAACATACAATTTTTTCAAAGTTTTGGTATGAAACTGAGCAAAGCCAGTCCTTTGCTTTTCAGGCCTTAAGCAACAATATAATATGCTCCCTCCCCTAAAAGACAAGACAGTGCATGAAAAATATTTTACCTCAAATTTCTTTTGAAATCTTCAAGGTTCAATCTAACCTGCATTACTCCAATTGTATGTTTTTGCAGCTCAATTGATTTTGGTGAATTTACGATGACATACAACTGAAGTAGCTCAGTGGTGATTCAGGCTCTTGGTTCTCTTCAGTTAGTGTGTGATGTAATCTGCAAATTGTGCATCCTGTGTGTCATAACCACCTTTAATGTTATAGTTACATCCCTCTGTGTCCCTGTAAAAGAGTTAACATTGCATGTACCTGAAAAATGAGCTTGGAATTTAATAGCTAACTCTTTATTCAGATGAGAAATTATTCTCTCATGTGCTTTGAGATACTGTGCAGCTATATGAAAAGGGGGTTTTTTTGTGTATCTAAAAGACTGGGTTTAGTCTGAAGATTTTCAATATGCTGCTGCAATTTGAGAAGCATTTCTATTTACTGCTAAGAAACAAAGCACAATTTAAGCTAATAAATTTGATTGAGAAAACAGCTTTACCAATATATCCACTCTATTCTAGGGTCTTCATGGTGAATTTGGTGTCCCTGGTCCTGCTGGCCCAAGAGTGAGTAACGTGTTTGAAATTTAGTACATACTGTCTTAATAATGTATTCAATAATAGTAGCTATATAGATTTCCAAGTTTCTCAAGAAGACAAACAGCTCTTCTCAGTTATAGAATACAGTGTATTGCAGCAAACTCCCAGCAACAAGGAAGAATTTTCTCTGCTCTCTGAATGTGTCAGGGTGTATGATTATATAACACAATAGTTGTTGGTGTTAGTAAACTTCTAGATAAGCAATATGAATATTACCCAAGTAAAGATAATGTGTTAATGTACTCTATTAATGAACTTCACAGTGAGAATGTGGTTGACAATAGACTGATCCTACAGTGTTACACTGAGGCCTTGGTGCATGTCAGATTTTTTCAACTCCAGTGCCTGTGTACAGACCTTGTAGCCTGACCATTTCAGTCATACTATCCCTCTCTAGCCAGCTCCTAACGCCCATGTAACGTCTTTGTGAACAAATTGTTCGCTGATTCCAGAGCCTGGAATAGTCAGAAGATACTGCCTCCTACTTTTCTTTATTCCTGCACTGTGACTAAACATCTGTAAAGTGCTTTGTGTAGAGGCTTTCCTGCATGACAAGAAAGTCCCACTTCTGCAGAGTAATGAGTAGTTTACAAAATGCTCAGTTAATTGCTTTCCAAGTCCACCTATCATGAGGCTGATATTTAAACTGCTTATGTTGCTTCCTCTTTTCTGCTGACTTCCAGACTAAATGTATTCATGACAAATATTCCCATTCACTCTTACCAGTCATGTCAGTCAGTTTAAACAGCACTTTACCTCCCTATATTTAGTTTCCCGAAGCTGTATTAGTAACCACGTCCTCTTTAAACTTCTGTTTTGCTAATCTATCCAAGTTCCCTTTATCATTGTAGCAGTTATCTGTCTCTGCTCTAGCTTGCCTTAAGTATCTCATACCCAGCGAGAGTGTATTTCATTCACTATTCCAACTTAGGTCTTACTGATGCTCTGTACAACAAAACTAACACTTCCTAAAAATACCTCGCTGCTTGTGCTAGATCACATTTGCCTTTTTCACATCTGCATCATATTGTTGGCTATTGGCTATCACTTTTCCATTTCTGTCATTTTCACCAGGTGAAACCCCTATTTACATCAGAAATTCTCATTTTTGATGCCTAAATAAAAGGCCTGGTACTTCACATTCTTGAATTTTGTCCCACTTGTGCTGTGAACAGCAATCCAGGAGGTTGTTCACTTCTTCCTGTGTAACATGCCAACCCTTCTTCCTGTTGACAAGAGCTTCCACCTTTGTGATATATGGATGTTTCATAAGTATCTTTCTTCCTTTTCTGCATCCCTGTCATTAAGGAAATGTATGTAAAAATAATGAAAAGATCTATTAATTGGGGAACATCACTACAATATGTTAGCCTTCTGCATCGTTTGTGCTTTTTAGCCATGTGCTATCTCTCCCTGAGCCATTTCTTTGACCACATTAGATTTCTCATACAAACTCCCAAATTCACCAGCATAACTAAAAACCTCCATTATGCCTTAGCAGATGTCCAGCTTGATCACACCATGATAATTTGAGATGTCTTTAGTAAAACTGATATTTCTATCTTTGATAGATCTCTTGTGCATTTAAGCCCAGTTCCTGGCTACTTCCATGTCTCCAGATGACCTCTGTTTCAGAATTTATCCTTAAAGTTGTTACAATGTAGAGGTCACATTAGTAGGCTTTATTCTCCAATATTCAGCAGGCATTTGCAACTGTAAAAAAAAAATTTTGCCAATTACTATGGCTTTAATTTGGCTAGAATCTATTAGCTGCCCTCAAATTGATAGCAGAAGCTCTGTTTGACAATAGTATGCAAGACACTGTTACTAGAAAGAGCACAGTAGCCAAAATCCATGTTCAAAAAGTACTTTACTGTCAGCTGTTACCATGATGCAAGACTTCAGTACTTCACTTTGCTGTATTTGTGTCAAAAGCTAGAGCCAATTCTTAGGACCAGTTTAGTTAATATCTGCATGATTCTAATATAGTTCATAATGGTTTGTTTAGATAAAAACACATCATGTTGTCAGTGCTACTAGTTAGTGCTCTTAAACCTCTAAGCTATAGAACAATAAAAGGAAAAACTCAAATCAGTCTGTTTCCTGCAGGGTGAACGCGGTCCTCCTGGTGAAAGTGGTGCTGTTGGTCCTGCCGGCTCCATTGGAAGCCGTGGTCCATCTGGCCCACCAGGCCCTGATGGTAACAAGGTAAGCCCTTTCCAGCTGCCATTGCCTTACTGTTGAATTCCTGATGAAGGCGATCCAAAATTTTCTTTCTTAAGAGCATAAGTGATTAGTGGTAATAGGTAGTTCTATATGCTATAGCCCCTGTGTCATTTCTTCAAGTGGTAAAGCTCCATCCCAGCTAGTCTGCACTAATATTAAAGGTTTTTATGTTTAGCACTATAGATGATGGAAGGGGAACTCCAGTTTGGACTTAGTTTGAATACAGCTTGTCATCTGGGCATACTATTATTCTGTTTTGAGGTTGGGTCTAAGATTTTGGCCAAAATTCATGCTGGCTTCCATTTATACCCACCTCTACTTAGACACAGGAAGTTCTTGTGTCTAGTAAGCAATATTTTCCCCAAAACATTAGGACAACAATGAGCAGTCATCTGCCAAAATAAGGTTGGCTTGACGCTAGCTGAATATGGGTCTTAGTTTTCAACACTTTCATGGGCAGTCTTTCTACAGAAGTTTGGTTGGGAACATAGGACACCCTAAAACCTCAGGAGCCCACAGAATCAGAGAGAGTGTTCATGTCTGGCATCTTGGCTAGCTGAAAAAGTAAAATAAGGACAATAGCTTAAGACAAAATACTACTACTCACACTGTTTTCAACCAAGCAGAATGGTGGGCAAAGTAGTAATGGCAGAATTTTGTTCCAAATTGAGTGAATGATTTGACCCTGTCTTACATGATATGCTAGGGTGAGCCTGGCAATGTTGGTGCTGCTGGTGGTCCTGGTCCTGCTGGCTCTGGTGGAATCCCAGGAGAGAGAGGTGTTGCTGGTGTTCCAGGAGGCAAGGGTGAAAAGGTAAGGTGGACAACCTGCTTTGTTACTGCATGCACAGGTTTGGGAGATGCTTGAATGTCATGAACTTAAAAAACCTGCAAGTTACCTCAATGCAACTTTTATTTACTGTGAAACTGTTCAATAAATAGATGGTTTGTTGGTTTAACAGACTGACAGTCTTTTCTAAGGTTGTATTTTGATCTTTTCTCAGCGTTTGGAAGTGGTTTAAGTGGCAGTTAGTTCTTCACAGGATTGGTTAACAATGATCTTTATGAAAGAAATACTAAAGCTGTCTTTGAGTAGAGGTTTTATAGTAGGAATGGGCCTACTAATCACAAAGAACTGAGTCTCTCATCAAATCCTTGACTGCTCTAGGTGCAGTGACTATGGTATAAGTAAATCAGTTACAAAAATTTTGTGATTATATCAATTTTCCATAAAATCAGAAAACATTTTAGCCAATTTAAGCCTTTATATAATAAAGCTGTAAAGTCTGGTTGCAAGTTGTGTTTCTACCTCTGCTTTATCCATATAATTATAAAATTGTTTTTTATCTTGCTATGTAAATTTCATTCCATATTTTCTTCTGTTCATTATTTAAACTCTAAACTGAGATTTCTAGAACTGCTTTGTTTTCTTTTTTTACTAAAAAAATCCAGTCATTTAGCAGTTGTAAGAAAATTAAGATAATTGCTTGCAACTTTTTATAAAACACTGTGTACTGACATGCAGACTAATGCAGAAGAGTAGGATGCATTTAAAGAGAGAGAACAGAGTGCTGGTCTGATTTCTTGACAGTAGTGATGACCTGGATATAATTTTTTGTTATATGAAACATATGGCATTTTATGTGACTACTCATGACATCATTGTTTTTAACCGTTATTCTCTTGCTTCAAATAGAAAGTGTAACATGAATACTCAAAACAATTTTTACGTATGGTTATTTCTTGACCAAAATAAAAGGAATTTTGAAGGGGGGGATTTACATTCATCATTTGGATTATACATCAACTTGGTTTTGAATTTTTAATTCCACACAAAATTCTTGCCACCTGAGGGAAACTAAGTAGGTTTCCCATGAAAGAGCCAGGCTCATAATTCTGAAAAGCCTCTCAGTCCCCTTTGTCTGCAGATTCTCACTTTGCAAGTCAGTACATACCCAGCAATAAGAATGAAATAATAATCAAAGTCCATTCCCCCAAAATACTAGCATGATAAACATCTCATATGATACGCAAATGATACATGGATACTCAGCAAACAGTTCAAAACTTCTTTCTTATGAACTATTGTCTTTGTTACCATTATAATGTTTTTTTTCTCCTCTGTGTATGCTAGGGTGCCCCAGGTCTGAGAGGTGATACTGGTGCAACAGGAAGAGATGGTGCTCGTGTAAGTATCTTTTGATTCTACTTGAGTTTGCCTTGCTACACCTCAGAATTTAAGTGTAGGACTTAAATTCTTAAGAAAGGACTTTCAGGACTTATATTTTCTACTGTATTGCATTTCCGCTTATATCCACTCACTTTTGATACAAATCAATATGATTTTGTTGCCCCTTGTCCATGGATGTTTGAATGTGGGGGGAGAGAGAAAAGTGATCACTTCTCATGCACACAAGCAGAGAAATGATGTCAGCAGAGAACCTGGTATTTCAGACAGCTGTTCAGTGTGACATTATCCTCTTTAACTTCTTGGGCTCAGCCCAAACACTTAATTTTAAAGACAGCATGCAAAACCAGACAAAATTATCATTAATTTGAGATTTTGGCTGCATGTCCTAGAATTCATACTTTGAAAGGAAAATGACAGCATAGATTATTTTATAAAATCATGTGCTCTTTATAGTGAAAACAGCTGGAAGAAAGTCACACACTTGTCTCTATAAGGAAACAGAAAAAAATATTAAAAGCAGTCACTCCTGCTTACATTGTGTTAGAAATGGTGTCCTGTCTCTTGACTTATAGGGTCTCCCTGGTGCTATCGGTGCTCCTGGCCCTGCTGGTGGTGCTGGTGATCGGGTAAGTCTACTTTTTGAATGACAAATGTTTTGATTGTTTATACAGTTTACCAGGTATGAATGCGGAGGAAAGATGAGGAGTTCCATAAAAACCGATTCCATCTTTCTAGTATGCACAAACTCGGCAAGCTTTTCAGATTTGGGAGGCAAGGGTTATTGGGACTGAGGAACTATTCAGTGAAGTTTGCTGTAGCACCTCAAACCTTTTCCTAAAAGGGCAGGGAAGGGATGCACATCTACATAGCAGTGAGTTATATGGGGAGAAGATTCTGACTTAGGCTTTCTCTGAACTCTTCCTAGTTGAGGCTAATATCCACAATCCTACTCACTGTGAGAAGAGGTTTTGATATGGCAATGAACAACTACACATTAGCTCAGAATGATCCTTTATCCTGTCTGAATATCATTAGAAATTATGAATACAGGGTGGGTTAAAACAGAAGCATTTTCAGTAACACCCTTTTCGTTGGAGACACGGGGAGACTCACTATATGCATCTGTACCACAAGGTCACCCCTGTTCTGACTGCAGTGAGGCATTCCCCCACAGTGTCATAATGTTTTCTGCCTTCTGTTTTAGGGTGAAGGAGGTCCTGCTGGTCCTGCTGGTCCTGCTGGTGCCCGTGGTATCCCTGTAAGTAGCAATCCCTACAACCATTCCTGAGTCAAAGACATGATGTTCAGAAAAATGCCCGTTCCAACCAGTCCTCTCTTTGTCCTCTCTTTAGGGTGAGCGCGGTGAGCCTGGTCCCGTAGGTCCTAGTGGATTTGCTGGACCTCCTGTGAGTATTGCTTGCGCTTTCCTCTTATTGATGCCATGCCATTCCTCTGCTCCCTTTGCATGCTCTCCTAACTCCTTGTTCTGTGTGTTTTTCTGACTACAGGGTGCAGCTGGTCAGCCTGGTGCTAAAGGCGAGCGTGGGCCTAAAGGACCTAAGGGTGAAAGTGGACCGACAGGTGCTATTGGCCCAATTGGTGCTTCTGGACCACCAGTAAGTGAACTGTGTCTTTGTAAAATGCATAGTTCTTAACTGTGCTATGCAAGCAATACGCTAACCTGAAGGCCTTGAATTTTTAAAAGGTAATTAAAAAAAACCAAACAAAACCTTCAAACTAAGCTGCAAGGAAAGTCACCATACTGATTTTCACACATTATATAAACTTTGTCAATCTATTTATGTGGGCTCAGATCATAAGTCTGGAACTGAAATGAAGAGAAAAAAAAAAAAATTTTCAACTTGCCCTGAAGATCAGCAAAATCAGTCTATCTTGGACCATTCAGGGGGTGATTGTGGGTAAGTTCTGAGCTGAGGATATTGATATCTTCCTCTCAAAGACAGGATGTGCTATCACAGTCTGATTTTCAGACCCAGTCATCCAAAAGCATACATGCAAATTTGTCTGTGCACCCACTTACACACAGGCTTTTCATGTGCTAACACCTTTATAGCCCAAAGGTATATACTGCTTCACATGCATGCAGCCCATTATTGGGGAACTGGTTGAAATGATGCAGAAAGTCAGGCCCTGGTATTTCAGATACTGTAAAGTGTTGCAGGATAACATGGGTTCTTACTGTATGACTCTAATAGAGCAATACCAGGCCCTTGTACTACATGGCTGTATGACTGTATAGTCATACAGTGCAAACAGAGGACTTGCTGTTCTTTGCCTTACTATGTCTTTCACGTTTTGACTTCCAGATTTGCTTAGATGCACATAACATTTGCAAGGCAAATTCATTTGAATCGTAAATGCCTCATGCAACTCTTCTCTGTCCTTACAAAGCTGATTTAAAATGCCTCTGAGAATTTACTACCCCACTATCAGGACAGGAACTGTGGGTTTGGGCCCAGTCCTCCTCCTGTTAAAGTAAAAAGCAAAATGGCCCTTAACTTCCATGAGGGTGAGACTAAGCCCTTATTCTAAATAGGGAACAGTCTTTGCTTGATTCATCTGTTTTCTTCAATCCTTTGTACATAGGGTCCCGCTGGTGCTGCTGGTCCTGCTGGCCCTCGTGGTGATGCTGGTCCTCCTGTAAGTCCTCAGGCTTTTGGCACTGACATTGTTGCTTTTCATTAAGTCATTGTTTCCTTTAAACCAAATCTTCCTCTTCACTTTTATTTTTAGGGCATGACTGGTTTCCCTGGTGCTGCTGGAAGAGTTGGTCCTCCTGGCCCTGCTGTAAGTAGCTAACAAAGAAGTTCTAATAGGAGATAACCCAGACATTGCGTTGGTTAGGGATAATCCTCATTTTTGTTACATTGACACAAATTCTAACTGCATTGTAGTCACCTTAGATCCTTGTAGGACTGGATGAGATAAGAAAAAGTCTCAACTGTTTAACCTCCCAGTGTGGGAGTTACGCATTTAATTTGTGGATTATTTTACAATCCATTGAGCATCCCTCTGCATCTTGAGGTGCCTAACCATTTCTAAAGATCTGGGTTTATTTTGCTTTAGTTCACCATGAGTAACTGCATAGTCTTTGATTTTGAGTGAAACAAGAAGGTCATATCCTATTTGAAAGAAAAATGTTAAGTTTATCTTGTATCCACACTGTCTATAGTATCTGCAGTTCCAGCCCCTGCCTCAAGCAGAGCAACTTCTGCTTGTGTTTACAAATGTGAATCCCTGCTTCTTCATTTTTCAGCCAAGAATTCTTATTTCAAAATGACATTTGTAGCTTTTCTTTTTAAAGATGATTCCAACATTTACCAAAAAGCACTTTTTTTCCATAGATATCCTACACTTAAATTATTGTAAATCTCAGTATCCAAAGCAAATAATCCTGTTGAATCTGGAGAGGTTTTTTTCTCATAGATTTTATAGTTGCAGTTAATGTCTCCAGAGCCAAATCAATATCTTCCTCGCCAAATTTTGCCACTTTCACCTGCACTGAGAAAAAAAAATCTCAGTTCAGTAATTCTACTGATTCCAGCTATCTGCTGCTAACAACAGCAATAGAAGTTGCTTCAGAGCAGCTGATAACCTGTGTATTGCAAAGCATAATTTTTTGCACGGACATAAAATGAAATTTATCTCTGTTCTCCTGTTAATGGGTCTATATTGTAATGGTATCCTATTCATACTCAATCCTAGGGCATCAGTGGTCCACCTGGTCCTCCTGGCCCAGCTGGCAAAGATGGTGCTAGAGGTCTACGTGGTGATGTTGGTCCAGTTGGCCGTACTGGTGAACAAGGTATTGCTGGCCCACCTGGTTTTGCTGGTGAGAAAGGTCCATCTGGAGAGGCTGGTGCTGCTGTAAGTTGTTGAGTATTGCATCTCCTTAAAAATGTTTCTCTTCATGTAAATGTTATGGCTTCTAAGATACTTTTGGTATTTGTGACGGGCTTTTATCTTTTATTCACAAACTTAGCAAAACTTTTAGGTAGAAGTCCCACTGAGACTCAAGAAATTGTTATAGACATGTTTGACAAACATGCCATAAAAAGTGAACCTGATCTCTGGATCAGGTTTTTCTCTCTTTTTTTCTTGTGATGAGTTGCATCTTTCTCTGCTAGTAGCTCAAATGAAAGCAACAAGGCTAACTACAAAAAAAGTTGCTACTTAGTCTGAGAAGGGAAAGCAGAGTCTCCTGCTCTGAAATTGAGCACCATGGATGGAAAAGAGGAACGTGTGAACATCCATTTAGAACAATCTCAATTCATTTCTGCATCAGAAACTCTATAATTTGTGGGGATCACAAGGTTAAAGTTGTCTGGCCTAAGGTTGGCTTAGAATTATGCAAATATATTAATTAATTTTGAGTGTCTTTAAGCTTGCACATCCAGAATTACTAGCTTTTCTAAAGCCAGACACATTTCTGTCTTATGTAAGTATGCACTTGTATGAATTAGCACTCTAGTGTTTCTCAATAAAAAATTATACAAATTTCTTCTGTGATTTGCAGAAGTTGCAGCTAAGAATGAAATCTTCAGTGTCATTGTCACACATGTATGTTAAAATTTTGTACATGACGATTGAAAATTTGCCCTTTAATGCCCAGTAAAAAGCAATAAATTTTCTAATTTTGATGTTCTAATTTAATTTCAATAATGAAAAGCAATTGAACTAGTAGGCCTGACAAAATTAAGATAATTTAGGGTAGTCTGTCAGGTTGATTACTTATGTCAAGTTTAGCTCTACATATGCTCAAATTTCAAGGAAACGGAAAAGTCACTTAACTAAACAAACTTTACCTTTCAAATGGTCAGCAGAGACCTCTACAGGTTGTTTGGAGATGTCAGATACCACCTAGATATCTTCTAAGGCTGTTTCATCATCAGTCTCTTTGCTGTGGAATCCTCTCGCATAGTTGTCTTCTCTTACTGAATACTCCAGTTTTTATGCATCACCAACTGTTACTGAATGGGAAAGGAAGAAGCATGTGTTTAATGTTCAGAAACAGCATTTTCACTGGAAATCAATTGTGAGGGGAGTATAACTGGCATTACATTCTTACAGACCTTTAGTTTTGGAGTTTAAAGTCTTACGGCTTGGTTGCAACTTCTTCCATGCAGGAACTACCACTGACACACACAGACACCCGTGGAAAGCAGTTGGTACTATATAGAGCAAAACAAATAAGAAATGTGGAGGTCCATAAAATTGATTTTTCTCTGTTAATGTAAATAATATTCTCTTCATGTCATAGGGTCCTCCTGGTAGCCCAGGTCCTCAGGGTATTCTTGGTGCTCCTGGTATCCTTGGTCTGCCTGGGTCTCGGGGAGAACGTGGTCTTCCAGGCATCTCTGGAGCAACAGTGAGTATATTAATTAACTGCTTTAAACAGATATGTGTAAAGAAAAAGTTGAGGTCTCCTCTTATGGGAAGCCGGGTAAAAGGAGATCTAGATTCTGCTGCTGCAAACAGAGGGTATGAACCTAACAGACTTAGAGCAGTGAGGAAATTATTTCTTGCTGTAGACAAACAACACTGTCTGCAGGGGAGTGTATTTTTGAATGGTATGAGAGGTTTCAGATAGAAAAGGTAGAAAATATAGAATTAAGATAATATTTGGTATAGTTAGATATGTTTCTTATGTCCTGGTTCTTTTTTACTTCCAGAATCAATTGCAGAGAAATCTTTCTCTTAGACAAAGGTCAAAAGTTCTGTAAGAATGGTTTGTGTTGTATTATAATGCCACATTTTGTTACCACTGTTCTGTATTAGGGTGAACCTGGACCCCTGGGTGTTTCTGGTCCTCCTGGTGCTCGTGGTCCCTCTGGTCCTGTGGGTTCTCCTGGTCCAAATGGTGCTCCTGGTGAAGCTGGTCGTGATGTAAGTTATGTCTTATTTCCTCTTCAGGATTGCCTTTATTTTTTTCTGAGCTAAAAACAAATACACAGAAAAAATGGATGCAACTGGAGACTGTTCTGCTTAGCAAACTTGCACCTTCTGGTGTCTTCAGGGAAAATTATAGCAGGATTCTAATAGACATGGATTGCCCTCCCCATCCCCAGCTAGGTGGCAGATTCTTCACAGCACAAGTTGTATCTGAAATGCCTCCTGGAGCCACTGTCAGAATCTTTTGACTTTTTACTTAATTGCCAAGAAAGATGGAGTGGAGAACGAATTACTTCATTGTTGGAACTGGGGAAAATAGTACATCCCAGGGGATAAGGTTTTGGCTATAGAGATTATATCAGGAAAGCTTGTTATCATCAAAATTTCTTAAACATCATGTTAGATGCAATATGCATATCTTTCAGGGAAGTATAAAAATTGCAGACACTTTTACTTGAGGGATCTAGTGAATCATGGTATTAAAGAAAAAGCATTTTTTAACTTAAGGCCCACTCAAAAGGCATATGAATCACATAACACAAAATGTTGGAGATCAGTTACTGGACTTGTGATCACTGTTTTGGAGTCCTAACAAAACAGATACACTGTAATGTTGTGACTGAGCGACATAATGTTTCTCAATGTCCATTCCCTTGCCACAAAATGTAAAGTATGTTTCTAGGCTAAAAACATGACAGAACGAACTCTGGCCTGTGTGGCAGCTACCGCTGAACTGCAGAGATCAATGCAGGTTAAAACACAGCAGAGGGAGGACCTGAGTCCTGTGCAGAAGGGGAAATGTGGGAACACTGGAGTGGAACAAAATGCTCCCTCTAATGCCTGCTTCATGGGGGATTACCTGGAGGATAGGGCCCTGCTCCCAACTCTTCACAGAGCAGCAAATAAACTTACCCATTCAATTTAACCATCCAAGTTAGTAGTTCACCTTGGAGGGTATCCATACAGTGGCTCTACGTGTTGTCTTGTCTCCTGTTAGGATAAGGTTATAAAGCTTTCTCTGAGCCTTATTAGGGAAGCTTATTTGATAACCTGAAGCACTGTTAATACAGGTCTCCTGCAAGTCCTGAGACTTACAGGATTTCCAAGAGATCACAGAATGGTAATTAAAAAGAAATAAACTTTCTGTTCAGTTGGAATTTTCTGAAGGAAAAGGTTTTCTAATGTACTTGGTGAAACAGTTGAAGTTAAATTAACATTCACAAAGGAAGCCATTTAAGCTTGTGAAGTACAACAAAGTAACTTAGCTGTGTCTACTGTTTAGGTCCTTTTCTCGCCACTGACATTTTTCATCTAAAAAGTAGGTCTCAGTTTCACAAGAGTGCAGGCTAGATGAAGACCACTATTGTTTTGAGCTTTTCATTTAGAGTAATACAGCAAAACCCAGTAATTTTCTTCTAGGCTGAACTCATAAAACCTAAAATATTTGATCATCTTACTTTTCTGAGAACATGAATACATTTAAGGGATTTGAGAGTTGCATCTATAAGGAAGAGTTTGTTATCTTCAAGATTTATGCTATTCCATCTCAATGTCTTACTCTCATTGGGAGCAATTAGACTGACTCACAGTTCTGTGTGAGACGAAGGCTGATGGAATTTAATATTTTTTTCATGGTATTTTAACAGGGCAATCCTGGAAACGATGGTCCTCCGGGCCGTGATGGTGCTCCTGGTTTCAAGGTAACTTGTTCTTTTCTTTTATTTCATAATCATGGAATAAATATTCTCATATATGTAAGTCAGTAGTAACTCACTGTCTTTCCTTTTTCAATCCTTTGTTCCCAGGGTGAGCGTGGTGGTCCTGGTAACCCTGGTCCCAGTGGTGCTGTGGGTGCCCCTGGTCCTCATGGCCAAGTTGGTCCTTCTGGAAAGCCTGGAAACCGTGGTGACCCTGTAAGTTGATGACACCTTAATCTTTCGATTGACACAGGACTAACATTTGTCCATCATACATATACATTATACACCAAATCTCTACAGTACATGGATAATTACTTTGGATGTATGGAGCATGGAAGCTTTATTAGGTATAATATACAGCAGTGACATGCATTTTCTATTCCCGTTTCAGGGTCCTGTTGGTGCTGTCGGTCCTGCTGGTGCTTTTGGTCCAAGAGGTCTTGCTGTAAGTCTGATCTCTAAATACATTACCACACTGATGTGAGAAAACATGTTTTATTAATAAGGACTCATGACTGCTCAAGATATGGGCCCAAAAAGTAGTACTTAAGGAGCTGTAAATACAGATCTAGAATCTGAATCAGTACTTGCTCCTGTGGGACCGATCTTGAAGCTTTTGGGATTGACACTCTTCCCAGGTGTGTTAACAGAATGTATATATGTGTATATATATATATATATATATATCAGGGGCAACCCATGGCACAGTGTAGAATGCTCACACTTAATTCTTGCTTTGACAGTGGTATATACTTGAAGCCTTCTATTTTATTCCTCTGATACTTATATCCCTTCCTAGGGCCCACAAGGTCCGCGTGGTGAGAAAGGTGAACCTGGTGATAAGGGGCATAGAGGTCTGCCTGGCTTGAAGGGACACAATGGATTGCAGGGTCTTCCTGGTCTTGCTGTAAGTAAATGATTCTCAGGATTTTTCATATAAAGAGCAAAAAAGGGAAATAAGGTCACCTTGGTGTGGAATTACATATGCACAACCCAGCAGGCTGATACCACTTACTCCTCCCTGCACCATCTTTCAAAGGCCATAAGATTCTCTTTAACACTCAAAGCTCTTCACATGAAATGGCAAATTTTGCTATTGCCATTGATAGTTGGATTTAGAACTATGAGTACCATTAGCTGTCCTGAAACTCAGCTGCACTTATCTAGCACAGAGTTCAAAAAGCTCTGCTTTTTTTTAAATATTATTTATTATTTTGGCCATGAATTGTAAAGCCTTAGTATCATAGAGAATCAGAAGTAATGTGTAGATTTTTTTTTTCCTTTAAATTCTAGTATCCCCTTTAGGAGTTCTGACTTTTATTTTAAAGCCCTCTCTGAAAATCTGAAGAAACAATACAGAGACTTTCATAGGTTATCCTCTTAAATAGTTCTTTCTGCTGTCTCTCCTTCCTCCCCAAAACAGGCATTTTATACCCCAGCTCCAGTAATAAATGCCATTAGCTCTAGACTCCTATTCTCTGAGCCCAAATACACATGCTGACTATAGCTCCCTCTTAATCGTGCAAATACAGATGTGTGCCACTGCATGTTTTTAATGACTATGCATGTATCTTTCCCAATAGGGCCAACACGGTGATCAAGGTCCTCCTGGTAACAATGGCCCTGCTGGCCCAAGGGTATGTGAATTTAAAAGCATATTCAAATAACTCTCCCATTCCTTCTGTGCAATATATATGTGCGCTTCCATTTATATTAATCACTATTTGTAGTGTTTCCTACTGTCATTAAACCGAGTTTCCTTTTAGGGTCCACCTGGTCCTTCTGGTCCTCCTGGTAAAGATGGTCGCAATGGTCTCCCTGGACCTATTGGCCCTGCTGGTGTGCGTGGCTCTCATGGTAGCCAAGGACCTGCTGTGAGTATAACTTATTTTTTGTTCATTTAACACATTTATGTCAGAATTACAAGAAAAGCACTTCAAAAGCTTTGCAATTTAGGAAAATATGTGGTGTTATTTATTAAAAAAAGAAACTACTTCCAAATGTCTGTTGTTACTTAACATTAAACACTTCCCTGATCGCCCTAAACCTGAAGTCCTTGTTCATGCCTTATGGCCAGGCAGCAAATACACAAAGAAGATGCATCTTCTACTGCTTGAGCCCATAGTAGTCACCACAGGACAAGTCCACATGTGCTGCCTCAGATTAGAGCTAAGGGTGCTAGGAGTTAACTAGCCCTTTGCATGTGTGGAAGCATTTAATTGAGAGAACCATATGTCTAATAGAATGCTTCTTGTCTTTTGCTTTTGAAAAACTTTAGGGTCCTCCTGGTCCTCCTGGTCCCCCTGGTCCCCCTGGTCCCAATGGTGGTGGATATGAAGTTGGCTACGATGCAGAATACTACCGGGCTGATCAGCCTTCTCTCAGACCCAAGGATTATGAAGTTGATGCCACTCTGAAGACATTGAACAACCAAATTGAGACCCTGCTGACCCCAGAAGGCTCCAGAAAGAACCCAGCTCGCACATGCCGTGACCTAAGACTTAGCCACCCAGAATGGACCAGCGGTACGTTAGTGCCAGATACTTGCCCCTTCTGGCTTAGGGAGTGCTTTCAGCTTATTAGCTGGCTTTGATGAATGGTATCCTTGGCCACCCAGTGAAAATACTAAATGATCAGTGAAGTTCTCTCTGCCTCCACTGAAAATAGATATAAGGACATTCTGAAAAGCTCTTTATAGCATGATTATGGCAATAATTTTTCAAAATAAGAGGAAAATATTTAACCCTATCTTTCAAATACAGTTTCTTATACATTAACAATCTAATATATATATTTATCCCAGTTATCACCTTAATATTGTATCTAGTTGTGATATTTATGACTTCTCTCTGAGTTTCTATATCAAACAAATGAATATAAACTGAATGCAAATGTTAGGCTGAAAGAACTATCGTTCACATTTCTTTCTTCAACGGCAGGCTTCTACTGGATTGATCCTAACCAAGGCTGCTCTGCAGATGCCATTAGAGCATACTGTGACTTTGCCACTGGTGAGACTTGCATCCATGCCAACCCTGATCATATTCCCACTAAGAATTGGTACATCAACAAGAATCCCAAGGACAAGAAGCACGTATGGTTTGGTGAAACTATCAATGGTGGCAGCCAGGTAAGTGATGTATGAGAGGATGATTCCTACACTGCTCCGTGAATAATTCCCAATTCACTGACTCTCAGCAAGCAAACACATAAATTAAACACTCTTAGAGGGTTACTAAGAAAAAGGGAACTATTTTTTATCTCAAGGGAATAGAGCTTCAGTTCTGGTTTGGATCACAATTAGCTAAAAGGATTTCTCAGTATTATTCCAATTTTTCTTGGTATCTGCAAATGATCAATTCAGCTTGGCTAATGGCTATTGCTAAGGGATGCCTGAACTGAAATACGGTACATTAGAATAAAGACAGTCCAGAAACTGTCTGAAAAAGTACAAAAACCATCTTTGCTTATTCTTTTAATTGAGATTTTTTTACATATGACACTGTTCCTGGAAAGATACTTGTATTACACATCACAGATTCTGAGTGTATGCCACTGTAACATTCAGAATTGCCAGTGTAAGTAAAAAAATATGTCTACTTGCATGTTAGACGCTGTATGAGCCAATTGCAAATGTATCACTTTTGTACAGCTAAGGAGATCTAATTACATAAGTCTTAAATGAAATTATGATGAAATTGCAATGCCCAGGATCTCTAATATGAGGAACATTAGACTGTTCTGACCCACTGTGATCAGTCTTGGGTCCCGTTTGTTACAGTGGCTGAAAGTAGATACTGTAAAATAATAGAAGAATGAAGTAAACATTTGTAATATCCACAGACGCTATTCTATTAGACTCAAAAAAAAAAAAAAAAAAAAATCAGGGTTTTCTTGAGACGGGTATTTCTGTGTATCTATGGAAACAATAGATTTCTCTTCTGTGAACTTGTCTGATCTTGTCTTTGAATCCATATAAACTGCTAATATTATCTTGGAACAGAGTCCTACAATTTAACTACATCCTCCCATGTCTGGTTGCAACTCACCACCTACTAGTTTTATTTGATGCTCTTTGGCTCTGGAGTTGCAACAGACAAGTGATTGCAGACTTACAAGATTTTTTTTTTAATGTTTCTAGAGTAAATATCACATACTTCCATTGCAAACATCCACCTTTCCCCAGCAGTACAAATGACTTTGTTTCTTTCTGGTTTTCAGTTTGAATACAATGATGAAGGAGTGACCTCAAAGGATATGGCCACCCAACTTGCCTTCATGCGTCTGCTGGCCAACCATGCCTCCCAGAACATCACTTACCACTGCAAGAACAGCATTGCCTACATGGATGAGGAAACTGGCAACCTTAAAAAGGCGGTTATACTGCAGGGATCCAACGACGTCGAACTTCGAGCTGAAGGCAACAGCAGATTCACTTTCAGCGTTCTTGTGGATGGCTGCTCCGTAAGTAATGCAGGAACCATGGGCACAATAATTGCCCATGCTTAAGCATGTGATTAGGGACAGAGCTGTGCTTTGATTCAGAATTGGATTATCAGCCAGACCAGCAAAATTTTACCCAGATAAATAGCCTACAAAACTAACTATGCCAGATCATTAACAAGTGGGAAGGACTGGGATACAAACAAATCCTACCTTGTACTGTGCAGTGTGGCAAGAAAGAAAATGCTTTTCCCAAAATCTGTGTAAGCTGAAGACTGATGAGAAAATAGTGCACAAGCTGTAGAAGTCCTGAAAATCTCAGGCAGAGTTCTCTAAGGATTTAACATCAGTGTGAACAATGTGGTAGTTTATGTAGAGCATCACGCATATGACTTCAGAAGATTAAAGTAAATATCCTCTCTGTATCAGAGACCTAAATAGTTGGATATGGGTATCTGATTTGCAAACAATGGCAGCAAAATTAATATGAAAGTCTCCCAGAAGGTATCCATTCAGGTGAAACAATTCTTAATACTACGAACAATGCAATAACAATTGTAATGAATCTTCTTTTGCAGAGAAAGAACAATGAATGGGGCAAAACAATCATTGAATACAGAACAAATAAGCCATCTCGCTTGCCCATCCTTGACATTGCACCTTTGGATATTGGCGGCGCTGACCAAGAATTCGGTTTGGACATTGGCCCAGTCTGTTTCAAATGAACGAACTAAAATTAACTTAAAGCCTCTCCCAAATTATTCTCTTGTCATTTCTTTTTATAATGAAAGCTGACTCCTTCCATTTCTTCTGTTCATCTACTTGCTTAAACTCTGGGCGAAAGAGAAGGAGAAGAATTGATTGGAGCATTGTGCAATGAAATTTAATTCAGCCCCAAAAGGACTTGGAAGTCTTTCAAGATTTAACACCTTGCTTTGGGAAATGTCAACCTTTGTAAAGAAAAAAAAACAAAATAAAAAATATGAAAGTCTGCACCACTTGTGGCCTTTGAATATCTTCCACGGAGGAAGTTTAAAACCACAACTTCCAAAGGTTTAAACTACCTCATACACTAAATCAAGTGTGATCCACATCTTTTGTAGGTACTTCTCTATATGATCTGAGGTACTTTCAGTTCCACTCAAAATACAGTGGTGCTAATTGCATTATTACAGAGTATCTTTCCAATACTTGAACTTTGATGGTGCTAGTAGCATTTAAAGTATCACTTCTCTGTTTCTTTGAAGTCTGTCTCAAAACGTAGAATGTCCTGTCTCACCCGCAGCTTAAGCATGTGGATCATTTTTCCTCATCTTTGTCCTCTTCCTCCAAAATCGGGTGCTCCTGTTTTCAAATCTCATTTCCATCTTCTACAATGGGTAAAAAAAAAAATTCATCATTTCTCAAAAAAAAGAAAGAAAATGTATTTTGTATATGTGAGATGTTTAAATAAATTGTGAAAAAAATGAAATAAAGCATGTCCAGTGTTCCAAAAGAAACTAATGAGTTAAGTTACTTGCTTAGATGCAGTGGCAGATATTCATACCCAGAATTTACAATACATTTTCATTACTGCAACTATCTTAGCCCATTGCTGTAAAACATTTGCTTAGAGCATTCAAAGACTGCCTACAACTGTCTTCAGGGTGCAACTGACAACTCTTCATTTCAACACCACCTTCTGAAAAGTCCACAAGAAATTCAGTAACTCTGTGCCTCATAGTATGAGAAGTTAAGAAGCAGAAATCATTCATTCCTTTTTTCCAAATGCTAAGCAGAACTAATGGCTGAAAGAAGGATCATCTTCTCACTTAAAGGTAGAAGGAAAACAAAGCTTCTGTCTCACGCTTGAAAACAGAAAGCTCCTTGGTGTTAAGAAAACTGTGCTGGCTGATGCTGTGCTGTAATCAGCAGAACTGTGCTTGCGTGCTTTTGAAATGGTGTGCGAAAGTCCAGACAAGGAATCTCTAAATTTAGTTGTCTTATCAGGGTGATCAGCGTTTGTTAGGGCCTTACAGCTTATTCAGTCCTGTGTGAGACACAGAACTATCTGCTCTTGATAACCTAATTTACTATCACAAAAAACACTACGAGAAGCAAAAACTGTTCCTATCGGAGGCCATTTAAGAGACCACTACCACACAGTGCTTTTCTGAAAACCCTAACCGAACTGAAATTCCAACAGCTGTGGTTTTGGAACTGGGAAAGAACTTGGGAGGACACACAAATGACCATGAAGACAACAGCAAAAGCAGGTAAGGAGAAAAGCTGAGACAAGCTTAGTCAGCAGGAAGCCAGCAGTTCCCTGAAGGGAAGCATGAAGTAAAAGGTCCCTGTAACCAGAAGAAAGCACCACTCCAAAGGTTAGCAGCTGAGAGTCTGAAGATGAAGGCAGCTCCAAATGGTGCAAGGAGGATTAAGTACTAAAAACTGTTTCTAAAGAAAGTTTTTCATTCTTGCTTGCAATGAATTGATTAAGGAAAAAAGGTCAAATATCAAAACATGGCCTAAGTGCAGCTACTATGTGCCCACAGCTGTGTGCTGATTTAGTAAAAGGGGAATTGCCATGATAAAATACACCCCATCTTTTCTTAAGCGAGTTAAACATACTGCAGGTAAATACCTGAAAATGTATTCATTAGACCATGATGATTCTTAAAGTGTTAGTATTTCAAAATACAATTTTTGTGTTGTTGTAAAAAGAAAATAATTAAATGCTTTAAAATGGTAAGAGTTTATTTTTTCATGTAGGTTATCTACAAGCCAGGAAGTTTCTACAAGGAGCAAAAAGATGAAATTACATCCCTCAGTCTATGTAATCTGCTAGGATGTATGCAAAGGTTATTGCTAGGACTGGGAGGTGGACTATTGCACCCGGGCAGGGAAAAAAAAAAAGAGTTAAAGTAACACTTGAGGTTTAGAAAAGAAACAACAAAGGGCAAATGCTGTCATTTTGTCATCTTCTGATTTCTCCTTTGCTCTCTGATCTGTTCCACAGCATGTCCTGCTAGGCAAAGAACAATTCCTTTCTACCAGCCCACTGGTAACATCCAAATTCTGTGTTTACACACCTTTGTCACAAAAGTAGACTTATTTGGAAATTAAACCAGAGGAAATACATAGCACCTACCTCACCACTTCTAGCCTCATCAGCACTGAGAAGATACTCAGTTTGGCCAGCAGGTTTTCAGCTCATCAGAACTTGCTTGCACAATAAGTATTTTGTTTATGCTGTGTACACTGTTGAATAAACTGTCTTTCCTCTCGAGGATTATATCTGAAAATGAGATGAAGAGCAGACAGGGAAGGGAGCCTTCATATTGTCTAATTTCAGGAATATAAAATGCTCAATAAACTTCTGGTAAAGCAAGTTTAATCACCTTTGGGAGTGGTCTGTCTCCCTGCAAGGATTATCTCTGGAGAATTTAATCATCAGCAGGTATGCATCAGCAGTAATGCAACCGGATCAGTAGCATAAATTAGCTAAAACAAAAGGGTTAAAATAGATTAAAGTTTGCACTGGAACAAGAAAGAAACCTGGAAGGAAAGAAAAACAGCTGGAGTAACCAAGTGATAAAGTTTGCAGCAAGCCCTGACTGTACTGCATAGGTAGAGAATTTCTGGAGCTGGGTAGAGAGACTAAGGAGCCACTGACATGCACAGTGCTCAGCTGTGGTGCACCTGTGTGAATGAAAGTACTGCAGCATTCAGACCATTTTCTTCCTTGGAATCTGAGAGACATCAATAAATGTGTCCTGTCTGCCAGCTCTTACGCCATCTCTCTGGGAGATAAACAGAGATTAAAAGGTTCCTGTCAGTAGGCGCTACGAATTGCTGCAGCTGGAGCCTCTGGTGCAAATATTTCTTCCTGTAAAGGAATAAATCTTACTAAAAAGTCTTCAGAAGTGTTTAAAGTGCCTCTGCATGTATGGACTGGGCTTGCTACACGGTGATCTTGACACCTGAATTTTACTAGCTGTAATAGGCAACAGCTTTTGGGGCTGGTTTGCACCTTTATAAGCACATATTTCCGTAAGCACAATTCCCTCTGTCAGCCTGTGATCCCAGTATGTAGGGGAATCATTTGGATCAACAGCATTCAAACAAAACAGCAGTTGCCAGGGGGTGATGAATTTAGTCTCCCTTTTCCCTGCTCCCCTCGAGCATAACTTGCTTTCCTGGGTCCAGTGTCAACCTGATAGATACTGCTTCCCATTTCAGCAGTCTCAGCTGGCAGCACACTGGGATCTGTGTAGCATGTGCTTTTGCATGAACGTGGCACAAGTAGGTAAAAAACAGAGGTGATGAGAACACTGTAAATTCAACCAATGCAAAGCAAAAAGAAACTCAAAACCTGGAAAGCGGCTGTAGAAGGGACAGTTGTAACTGTGCAGTCTGCTTCCCTCGGAAGAGAATCATGAGCCACTGACAATTATCTTAATGATCTGTGTTTATCAGTTTAAAATATGAATACTGTGCTAAAGACTATGGATAGACAAATTTCCTTTAACACAAGTAAGTGACAAAACAACATTAACAGATTAACAGATCTACACTTCAACCACACAGGCTTAAGTTGCATCTTTTGACGAGACTTTTGATTAGTTTTGCTGTAGTGCTTAGTGGTTTCAGACAGGTTCTCCTACAAGCTGCTGTCCTACCACCCACCTGATGAGGTGTTCTACAGTGTAAGAATCATGTAAACCAATTTCAAACAATGACACAACAGCAAGTTTTAATAAAGCAATTCTTAGACATACTAACAGAATGAATCTCTAATTCATATAGCTTTACTCATGCTTCATGCCAAGCTCATTAAAAACCTGCTAATTTTATGTATTCTTCCCTGTAAAATTCAGATGCAAAATGAATGCAATCTACAGGTGTATAAATTAAGATCTTCCACAGAAATTACTATCTCTAAAATATGTCTATTTTTATTCCAGCACTCTGTTCTTTCCTAGAAAATAGGTGGTTGAATACAGGTATTACATGAGCATGATTCCGTGTTTAAGTCTACTCTCTAACTACTCATGAAATAATGATTCTCATTAAGCCAAATATAAGTATCAAAACAAACAAATACAACAACATCCTGAGTGCCATCATACAACACATGCAGGACAACCAGATGCTCAGGCCCAGTCAGCGTCGGTTTATGAAAGGCAGGTCCTGCTTGACAAACCTGATCTTCTACGACAGGATGACCTGTTTATTGGATGAGGGAAAGGCTGCGGGTGTTGTCTACCTTGACTTTAGCAAGGCTTTTGACACCGTTTCCCACAGCATTGTCCTGGTGAAACTGGCTGCTCCTGGCTTGGATGGGCACACGCTTTGCTGGGTAAAATCTGGCTGGATGGCCGGGCCCAGAGAGTTGTGGTGAACGGAGTTAAATCCAGTTGGCGGCCGGTCATGAGTGGTGTCCCCCAGGGCTCGGTGTTGGGGCCACTCCTGTTTAACATCTTTATTGATGATCTAGACAAGGGGATCGAGTGCACCCTCAGTCAGTTTGCAGATGACACCAGGTTGGGTGGGAGTGTTGATCTGCTCGAGGGTAGGGAGGCTCTGCAGAGAGACCTGGACAGGCTGGAGCCATGGGCTGAGGCCAACTGGAGGACTTTCCATAAGGCCAAATGCCGGGGGCTGCCCTTGGGCCACAACAACCCCCAGCAGTGCTACAGGCTTGGGGAGGAGTGGCTGGAGAGCTGCCAGTCAGAGAGGGACCTGGGGGTGTTGATTGACAGCCGGCTGAACAGGAGCCAGCAGTGTGCCCAGGTGGCCAAGAAGGCCAATGGCATCCTGGCTTGTGTCAGCAATAGCGTGGCCAGCAGGGACAGGGAAGGGATCTGAGCCCTGTACTCGGCACTGGTGAGGCCGCACCTCGATTCCTGTGTTCAGTTTTGGGCCCCTCACTACAAAAAGGACATTGAATGACTCGAGCGTGTCCAGAGAAGGGCAACGAAGCTGGTGCAGGGTCTGCAGCACAGGTCGTACGGGGAGCGGCTGAGGGACCTGGGGGTGTTTAGTCTGGAGAAGAGGAGGCTGAGGGGAGACCTCATCGCCCTCTACAGCTCCCTGAAAGGAGGGTGCAGAGAGCTGGGGATGAGTCTCTTGAATCAAGTAGAAAGCGACCGGACAAGACGGAATGGCCTCAAGTTGCACCAGGAAAGGTTTAGACTGGATATTAGGAAGCATTTCTTTCCAGAAGGAGTTGTTAGGCATTGGAATGGGCTGCCCAGGGAGGTGGTGGAGTCCCCATCCCTGGAGGTGTTTAAGAGTCGGGTTGACATAGCGCTGAGGGATATGGTGTAGTTGGGAACTGTCAGTGTTGGGTTAAGGGTTGGACTGGATGATCTTCAAGGTCTTTTCCAACTTAGATGATTCTGTGATTCTGTGATTCTGTGAACATTTGAATGCCATTTTGAACACAAGCATTTGAAATAGATATAATTAATGCCAATAATTATTATCAACACCATCTTAAAACAGCTATATTTTTTATTTTGTCTTACTGCTTTCAAGCTACTGAAATTGGTTCTTTGGGTGAAATGAAACAAATTTTCCCCAAAGCCAATTCTTAAGACCCTTAACAGCAAGAAACAGCAAGAGCAGTTCTCCATTGTTTGCACACGCGTAGTGCACCACCTATTGACCTACACTCTAATTACCAGCCCCTAAGGAGTATTTTTCTAGGGTTTTTTTCCTGAATTCACTGTCATGGTTACTATCCAAATCTTCTGAAGTTGCCTGTGGCCAAGAATATCCCACGGGCTAATTCTGCAAAATACCAGTATCACAACTCATGCTAAAAATATATTAGCTTATCGGAAGAACACCCATCCGAACCAGGAAAGCTCCTGGTCACAAACTGGAGTCTCACTCAGGGTAGGAAAGATTCAAGACAACAATCTTAGTCTTTCAGTTGTCAGGTTCTATGAATCTGAAACAGAAGATGGAAATTCATCTGATTAATAGCTCCCCAATAAGGCAAATTCTAGTTAGCACGCTGCCTGTAACTCACCTCTCAATCTCCTGCAGCCAGCTCTGTGCAAAGGTGCTGCCATTAAACAGAATTCTGTCATTTTAGGTATGCAGTACATTTGGTAGTGATCTGGAACAGGTCAGAGTTAATTTACAGTTCTGCACTGCAGAACTGGGTTCCTTCTCTTCATCCAGACCCACAATCCTGCTGTGAGGTTTATAAGCACACAAGTGGCAGAAAGGACGGAAATTGAAAATGGCATCTCACAGGTGTCTCTTTCTTCCTCTCTATCTTCCTGACAGATTGCTAGATGCTTACTCAGCTCCCATGGTCAGGGCCTTAGACTTTGAGCATACCCTGTGTTTTCAGACAAGAAAATTGGTCAGAGAAATAAAATTTTATACCACCTCTCTTTCTAAGCAATCCATTTACACTGGAATCAGTCTGGACTATGTAATTATATCTAAATCCAGGGCAAGGTTTCAACTTTGTCCTCCTGTTGTCTGCACTTCTGGAAAGGTTAAATGTTATTTTTGCAAGGCAAAAAGAGCCTTGTCCTAAAGTGTAAGTGGAAGACATTAACAACTGCACCCACACTTGAGTAAATCACTCACAACCCACTAAATTAGCCTCCAGACCTCACACTGAGACTTGGGCATCAACAATTATGCTTTACACAAGTATATATACAGGGTTAGCATGAAGTTCATAATGGGGGAAGATGGTAGCAAACCAGTTTGAGGTGAGAATGGGTTTGGATGCCCTCCCGTCACTGATGGAGGGCAAAAATTTCCTCCACAAATTGCCAGTCAACCAACAGGGTTATTTCAGAAATACCACTGTTCCAAGACTCTTACCATGAAAACACACCAGCTGTAGCATTTCTTGGGTGTTTGATATGAACACCCTCTGCATCAAGTTTCTGAAGCATTAACTCCACGGTAGGAGTGAAGAACATCTTTCCTCCATATTACAAAGTCAGAATAGGGGAGAATAGGGCCTTGACTTACTGTCTGCAAAGGCAGGCAATGGCACAGCCCTCATATTTCTATCATCATGCATCTTTTTTCAGTTCTCACTTCAGAAACCAAGAAAGGGATCTTTGATCCCGTGTCTTGAGGTTTAACTATTTTGTTAAAATTCAAACTATCCAGGAGAGCAGCATTTCCTCAGCCTATTCATACTCTTTCAAAAAAAAAAAAAAAAAAATTAGATTACCTGAAGATTGACAGGAACAATAAGATGTCTGAGTAACTAAATAACATAGTAGTAATAACTAGATGTTATAATTATTGTAAATATTAATTATATTAATCAATTAACCATTTAACTACATTTAATTTGAACATTATTGATTAATTCTGGTATTATACTATTAAATAGCAATAATGACATAATTACATAATTACATAATGTGATGAGAAATTTCCCTTTAAAAAACAGAATTTGTTTTCAGTTTTCTGTTCAAGTGGTTCTACCATGTTCATGCCTGTTGAAGGAATATCTGTCCCTTTCTTCCTTCCACACCTTCTTCCATCTTTAACGCCGGTATGGCAAACTATCTCACCCTGCCATTTCTAGCTCTACACTTAAAATTTTTTTTTAAGTGGATTCTTCCATTACCCCACCACCATACCCAAATGCTTTTTGTACTCTTCCCAGAAGCAGTAAATAAGTCCAGGTTCTTGGGCCTGGGCAAAATCATGCACTAGTCTAATTGCTGAAATAATGTTCTCTACTTAGTGGTCTAAAGGACAGGGTTTTGTCTTCATGAAATCCTCCCTCCATGATTATAGGTTTTTCTGGGCAATTTTGCTTGAAGAGGTTTACCAATATCTTTTGATTAAGTTATTTAGCATCTCAAGGTGTTAGTCTCTGCTCCTGATTCCCTAAGGAATCAGGAATCATTTACTCCCCTAAGAGTAAACTCTCTACACGGCTAGAATATGTGTCAAGAAGAGTCACCCACACAAAGCCTTCCTTAATTTAGGCAAAATGCTTTTCATGTATACAATTGTTTCTGGTCGATAATCTTTTTTACCTTCTTCTTAATGTTTATTTTTCAGCATTTAACAGGTAATAAGACTAACTCTAAATCCTCAGTTCAAAAGAACACCCATGGCTATTATTACTGTACCTATCTGTATACTGGTTTACCACAGTCATCAAAAATTTCAGTTCCTACAGAAGCTGCACATATCTGAAATGATCGGTTCCCCAGACTCTGCCATAAGATCCAAAGGACTTCTGATTTTTTTTTTTTCTGAAGAGGAGCAGAGGGCAAGCCAAATCCATGCAGATCACCTGCTTCACAGTACACAAAGAGCAGAATTAAAGTCTGTATCATCTTCATCTTCCTCAGCTACTTTCATTTGCAAATAGATATAATAGGTTCTTTGAACTTTTTCAGTTCCATATTTGGTTCTGGGGTACTCATTTCAAATACTTTATTTCATAGAGTTCCTGTAACTTTTGAAACTTGTTTTAGTTAGCAGTCTCCAATTTGCTGAATATCTTAAGAGTTAAGGTTAAGAATTCCTCCCCTGTGCAAGACAAGCTGGTGGCTTGCACCTAGAGATGACAATGTCCTTGGCTGGCTCCAGGTGATAGGAACTAACGTTTCAGCTGCCTCCTCCTGAGCTGGGATGCCCTCAGCTCCTTTGAGTATGAGCTTTTTATCTCTTCTGGAGATTCAGGAATGACATTCCTATCCCCACCCACCCCCCTGCAGGTGAGCCATTACAGAATCACAGAATCATCTAGGTTGGAAAGGACCCTGGAGATCATCTAGCCCAACCGTTCACCTAGCACAGTTCCCACCTACAGCAGATCCTTAAGCTCTAAATCGACCCTACTCTTGAAGACCTCCGGGGATGGGGACTCCACCACCTCCCTGGGCAGCCCATTCCAATGCCTAACAACCCCTTCTGGAAAGAAAAGCTTCCTAATATCTAGTCTGAACTTTCCCTGGTGCAACTTGAGGCCATTCCGTCTTGTCCGGTCGCTTTCTACTTGGTTAAAGAGACTCATCCCCATCTCTCTGCACCCTCCTTTCAGGTAGTTGTAGAGGGTGATAAAGTCTCCCCTCAGCCTCCTCTTCTCCAGACTAAACACCCCCAGGTCCCTCAGCCGCTCCCCATACGACCTGTGCTGCAGACCCTGCACCAGCTTCGTTGCCCTTCTCTGGACACGCTCGAGTCATTCAATGTCCTTTTTGGAGTGAGGGGCCTAAAACTGAACACAGGAATCGAGGTGCGGCCTCACCAGTGCCGAGTACAGGGCTCAGATCCCTTCCCTGTCCCTGCTGGCCACGCTATTGCTGACACAAGCCAGGATGCCATTGGCCTTCTTGGCCACCTGAGCACACTGCTGGCTCCTGTTCAGCCGGCTGTCAATCAACACCCCCAGGTCCCTCTCTGACTGGCAGCTCTCCAGCCACTCCTCCCCAAGCCTGTAGCACTGCTGGGGGTTGTTGTGGCCCAAGGGCAGCCCCCGGCATTTGGCCTTATGGAAACTCCTCCAGTTGGCCTCAGCCCATGGCTCCAGCCTGTCCAGGTCTCTCTGCAGAGCCTCCCTACCCTCGAGCACATCAACACTCCCACCCAACCTGGGGTCATCTGCAAACTGACTGAGGGTGCACTCGATCCCCTCGTCTAGATCATCAATGAAGATGTTAAACAGGAGTGGCCCCAACACCGAGCCCTGGGGGACACCACTCGTGACCGGCCGCCAACTGGATTTAACTCCGTTCACCACAACTCTCTGGGCCCGGCCATCCAGACAGATTTTTACCCAGCGAAGTGTGCGATTGTCCAAACCTCAACCAGTCATTTTTGCCAGGAGAATGCTGTGGGAAACGGTGTCAAAAGCCTTGCTAAAGTCAAGGTAGACAACACCCGCAGCCTTTCCCTCATCCAATAAGCAGGTCACCCTGTCGTAGAAGGAGATCAGGTTTGTCAAGCAGGACCTGCCTTTCATAAACCCACGCTGACTGGGCCTGAGCATCTGGTTGTCCCACATGTGTTGTGTGATGGCACTCAGGATGAGCTGCTCCATCAGCTTCCCGGGAACTGATGTCAAGCTGACAGGCCTGTAATTTCCTGGATCATCCTTCCGACCCTTCTTATAGATGGGTGTCTCATTGGCCAATTTCCAATCAGTCAGGACCTCCCCGGTCAGCCAGGACTGCTGGTAAATGATGGAAAGCGGCTTGGCGAGCACCCCAGCCAGCTCCTTCAGCACCCTCGGGTGTATCCCATCTGGTCCCATAGACCTGTGTGTGTCTGTGTGATGCAGCAGGTCACTGACTGTCTCCTCCTGGATTGTGGGGGGGTTGTTCTCCCAGTCTCTGTCTTCTGGCTGAGGAGGCTGGATTCCCTCAATACAACTAGTCTTGTTATTAAAGACTGAGGCAAAGAAGGCATTAAGCACCTCAGCCTTCTCCTCATCACTTGTTACCATGTTTCCTCCCACATCTAGCAGGGGATGGAGACTATCCCTGGACTTTCTTTTGCTACTGACATACTTATAGAAACTTTTCTTGTTATCCTTGATTGCAGAGGCCAAATTAATTTCCAGTTGGGCTTTAGACCTTCTGATTTCCACCCTGCATAGCCTCACAGCCTCTCTGTAACCACTGTGAGTCACTAGCCCCTTCTTCCAAATGCTGTAAACTCTCCTTTTCTCCCTGAGTTGCAGCCAAAGGTCCCTGTTCAGCCAGGGTAGTCTCCTCTGGCGCCAGCTTCTCTTACAGAACCTGGGGACCGCCTGCTCCTCTGCCATTAACACTTCCTTCTTAAAGAGTGCCCAGCCTTCCTGGGCCCCTACACCCTTCAGGAGAGTCTCCCAGGGGATCCTTTCAAGCTGGTGACTAAACAAGCCAAAGTCAGCCCTTCTGAAGTCCAGGATGTCAGTTCTGCTTAGCCCTCTGCTGGCCTCTCTAAGAATAGAGAACTATTATTTCATGATCGCTGTGCCCTAGTCGGCCTCCAACCTCCATGTCATCCACCAGCCCTTCCCTGCTCACAAAGAGGAGATCCAGCAGGGCACCTTCTCTGGTCGGTTTACTCATTAAACATCCATTTTGACAAGCATGTCCAATAGTAAACAATACTGTTTCTCAGACCTTGCTCATGTTTAAGCCAGTGTTTCTCTGCCCCTGTATACAATGCTATTACCATCTCCAAAGACTTTACTGTTCTCTGTAGATCAGGATCTCACAGATCACTTCTTTGTAATAAGAGTTGGGTATCTATTCCAGGTGTGATCACCTTGTTAATAAAATTACAGGCCAATGACTGACCTTTGGATTAACTGAGTTTCTCTCTCACTTTCTTTCCAGGTCCATATCAATGTTCTTATCTTCTCCTTATCCGCTGCTTCAGAAGATTAGTGTATAAACTGTTCTCTATGTTAATTCTACATAAACACAGTAGAAATGTCATATGCAACAACTCAGTAGCTGTTTTCTGTGGGCTTTGTCTAAACTACTCCTTTACTTTGTCACAAACATGATAGTGCACTGTTCAAACAGAACATGAAGAATTTATTCCTATTGACCCTTTCACTTGCTTCTTAACATGGTTTAATAGATATTTCAGTTAAACTCATAGCCTTTTACTATATGAAGCTCTGAAATTTATAATAGCATGATCTTCTAAAAAATAACAATTTTAAACTGATTATCTGATATGATCTACATCAAGTTTGTTGAAAAACAGCTGGGAATTCTTTCCTGTTTTCAAGTTGTTTTGCACTCTTCTGCCACCTTGAGGACATAGAGCCATCTGCTGAAAACCAGAAGGTGTTTTAAGACGGGAGCCTTGTTTGTAGAGTGGAAACGCTCTGTCAAAGCCAGACCAAAGATCTCTGGTTTTATTAGCTGCTCTTTTGCACATAGATCAAGGCCAGCATTTTTTCTTGGCTCACCTCTTTACCAGCTAAATGTCTCCTTCCTGCTCCCAAGTCGATAGTATGCTAGAGTTTTTGCCTTCAGCTTTGAAACCAGCATTTTGATTGCCTCTTTCCTAGTATTTAGATCCTTATGCTCCAGCACTATAGAAAGGAAGACATCTCAAAAAGATTAAATTCTTGTACACATCAGGAAAACAGTCAGATGGGCAGTGGAGAGAGCCCCATCAGTTTTTCCTGTAAAATAAGGGCTGACTCATAAAATGATAACAAGAGAGACCTGCTGAAGGATATGGGCTTCAGTGGTTTCACTGCATATGGATTTGTTCTGGTTTTAGGGTTTAGCAATTATTAAAGTGTGACATGCCCAGGAGATTTAAAGCTAGAAGCAAACATTAACAACTGTCCTGCAGATTCCAACTCAGCAGGCTTTTACACGAATTTTCTGGAACTGGCATGACTACTCAGCTATCTGTTAATTCCTCAATGACAAATCTTTGCTAAGCCTAAGGTGCACAGTATACCATGTTGATAGTTTGTATATATATGTTTACATTTCAAAATCATAAGAATACATAGAGCTCACAGCAACACAACAGAGCACCATGCAGACAAGCAGATATGACAGAACAATGTGAGACCTAAGGAACACTCTGTAATATTCTGCTTAAATTAAACTATTTCTATGCAATTTCATCTTTAAATAATGACCCATGGAAATATATGAGTCTGTTAATCCATTGCTGATACTTCAGCAAACTAGTGTTTTAATGAGCCTGATGTTAACAAAGAATTTGTTTTCTACAGTTGCATAGAATGATCTGGGTTGGAAGGGAACTAACTTAAAGACCATCTACTTCCAATCCCCCTGTCACAGGCAGAAGAAATGCATTACGTCTCCGGGTGGGCTTGAACCACCAACCTTTCGGTTAACAGCCGAACGCGCTAACCAATTGCGCCACAGAGACTCCCTAGTCACAATTATCTTCATAATAAAAAATAATTTTCTGTCTTAAAATAAAATTACCTTCCTGAAAACATTGGTTCCAAGTAACAGAGATACTCTGCACTGAATCCTACTATATCCTAGAACCTTTCAAACTGAAAAAAACCTTACAATACAATGTTTCATTGTAGCTGACTATTTCATATAGGATCTAAGTAAAAACTACTCAACGGCACCCTGCAAATCCCAGGAAGAAATTACAATGGAAAAATAAATAAGATTGTTCCTACTGGAGAAAATGTACTAGGTGGCAGGGTCTCCCTGTTAGTAGTAAGAAAAGAGCCCCCCTCCAAAGGCTTGATCTCTCACTATCAAAATCAACAGATAGGGATATTTTCCTCCCTGAACCACAGTCAAGCATGCTCAGTTCCAACAAATTACAAACTGGTTTAAAGAAACTGGGGAAATTACCATAATTCAAAAGATTCAGAGTTATATCAAGTTCTGTTAGAAATTACCTTCTCAAGATACCTTCATAAAAACTGTCTTCTTCAATTTCTAATACAGCTTGGTTTTCATACCTCAAAGACCATTACATAATTAAGTGTATAAATATCACTTGCTTGGAAAAATCAGAGTTGACAAGACACTTAATAATTTCAAAAAAGTGTATTTTTTCACTTGTGTCCATAACAGTCAATTACAATTTTAAGTTCACAAATAAAGCTTCTCCTACTTTGACTTCTCCATTTTAACTTTTGTCCCATAAACTAGTCACACCTTCACATTTTTATATTTGCTTTTAAGTTATAAATTCCATAGCTTGTTCATAGCTCATTCTGTAGTGAAATATGTGCCACTTCTACAATCACCAAGTTTTACTGCCTGAAATATTGCTGGATAAGCAACAGCAACTGTTCATAAAGGGAAGGATGCTGAATAACAGCTTAAAAGTTGCTCTGCAGAGCTGGGGTATTCTCAGTGGTCAGACGATGGAATTGGTGTGCATTCTCCCTCCAACAGCATTAAATTACCTAGTCAAGTATTTGCTAATCGACATTGATATGTTTAATATTTTACTTTCTATTTTGGAGAGGTTCTGAAACCCCAAACTGCACAAAAATAGTGGCAATCATACATGAATGAAAACATGTTGGTTAGTTTTGGGGTCTGAAACCCAGTGGAATATTCTTCCAGGTTCTTACAGGCAATAGGAGATGTCACTTCATTCATCATTAATCCTTACAATGTCCTTATTTTTTATTTAGCCAAATATCCTTTGTGACACTGAAGTTTGCCTATGTCCGGTCTCAAGGCTCACAGGGTTTAGTCTCCCATATCAGTGTTTTCCTATCCACTGGGTTATTTTCCTATCCCAGTGTTCCAGGCATTATTGCAGGTAGCAATAGCTGCTTCACTTCTTGCCTTTTTTTTCTAAAAGAAAAGCTTTGCTTTCTTGTTCCAATTTTTTACCCACTTTCAATTCTCAAAATTTCACTCCTTCCTTATAATGCTTTTACGCTTGTGAACACTGTTTTGCAAGGAAATCCAACTTTCCTAATTATGTGAGCCTCTTCTTGTTGTTCTTTTGATAATTTTCTAGGTTTTGTCTGATTCTCTTTACTCTTGTCCTTGCTGTGTTTTGCTCTATATTGACAGCTGACCCCATTACAGACTCCAGGTTTTGAAAACTGAACAGTATCAACAGGCACAAGTCATGAACAAAGCTGTAAGAGTAAGTGTTGTGCAAGCACATAGCAAAAATATTCCATCTAGAGTAGAAATAGTGCTAGTGGATAAGTAGCCGTGTGAAAAGACTGTTAAAGAGCTTTTAAAAGGACTTCTAATATCTTATAAATTAAGAAGCTACATCTTTAGGGCTAAGCTATTTCAAGATTATATCATGGAAAGAGAAACAAAGCAGCAGGGAATTTGAGCACAAAAAAAGATCAGATTTGTTTCATTAGTACAAAGTATAAAAATGGGCTAAAGACTGGAACTAGTTGGCCTAGAGACAGGATGAAAAGTCTGGTTTTTTAACATATTTTCCTGTTTGATTTGTAGTAATGCAGCTTTATATTAGTAATTAGATAATAACCCCTAGAAGGGATGTGTGCTCAGGCACTGCTCCTCTGGGATGAATCTCACGCTTGTTCAGATGTTTACACTTCAAGATGCACTGAATTTTTAATCTCCTATGGCTCACCATCTGAATCTTAAGATGACTTAGGGAAGACTTAGCCTTAACAGTTGGACTACTTACTAGTATTTTTTTAACATTTCTTTAGCTAGAATGCAGAAACAATCAGTAATAAGTTGTTTTCCCTTCTGTTAAGTTTATAAGTCTACTCTGCCTATGTATTTCTTTCATGCAATCTTTTATTACATTGTTTTAGTTCACTTGTTGTATTCCCTAATTAGTATCTTCTGTAAAGTTTGTCCTGGATCTTTCTTGCCTCTCAGCTTCGTGTCAGGGTAATCAAGAAATGAAAATCCACTCTCACTCATACAGGCACATGGCTTTTTTATCAGAGTACATTTACCTAACATCTGTGCCAAAGATGACTGCTGAAGCAGGAAATATTTTTAGCTGCACACTAAGTATAAGCTGCCCAAGACTTTGATGTAGGACTTTTCGAACTCAAGGCTATGTATTTTTTAATGGACCAGTATCAGACGAACTATTAATACGCTGCAAAGAATGTTGATTATGATTAGTGTTAATGATTTTTACTAGATATCACACTGATAGAAGTGGAAATGATGTTCTCTCTCTCTCTGTTTTAAAGAGAACACAGTAATTACAGGATGGTATCTGTATTGCTGGCAGCTAGAAGAGAAGGCTTCTAATGCTCCATGAACTCAACACAGCTTGGGCAGTGGCTGTGTAGGCTTCCAAAGTCTGCCCCATAAATATAAAGAACTCTGAATTTTAAAGAGATACATCTGGGAGAGAAAGGGTGAACCAAGAAGAGGAACAATATGAAAATGAAGTGTCAATGAGAAAACGATAACTCAGTTTGACAAGGAAGCGACAGTAACTACCATTTTTTCTCAACCAGGAGACCAGAAAAAAGAGGGGGGAAATAGAAAAAAAAATAGTACTTACATACCCAGAAACTCAACTAAATTGAAAATTCTTAACCCATTACATTTATGAATACAAAGCTTTGAGTATAAAAAACTAAGAAAAATGGATTTGCATTATTGAGCCATGCAGGGTCTCAGTTTGGACTCAAGACTGCATAGCTGCACAGTGATGGCCACATGCCATGAAGCAGAAAGGTGCAGCCTCTTGACTGTCTTTAATGGAAGAGGACGAATGATTTTAACATTACCTGCCTACTTTCCTTCCCTGTCCCCATCCTTTCAATCCACCACTATTTTAGATCCACAGAAACCTAAAATGAAAAAACTATTAAGCCTCATGTTATAGAACTGCAGATGTATTTATCTCTTAGTGATAAAGCAAAAATAGAGCTTTTCTATATGTGATTTCAAAACTACTTCACTTAATATCAGCTTGATTTTAGTACAGATTATTGAGGAAACATTTTTATAACTGTTATAAAATTAGAAATCTGTAAAAGAAGCAATTTGTGATAGAACTTTCAAGACCTTACAGATTTGGTGGCATATTTGTTTCACTATATGGCTGAGTGTACTCAGAGTACACTGCTTTATTGAACAAGTCTGTGGAGAACTTTTTGGCAGAAAATGGACATTTCGGCTCAACGATGTCCTTGACTGAAGAATAAAAGAACAATTGAAGAAAGTTGGCAGCTGGTAAACAAGAAAATGCAGAGTTGCAAGAACTATAAAGGACTGATAACCAGGATGCGGACGGTAATCTTTTAGCTTAGCTAATCAATGTATAGACTAGAGCGTGTGAACAGCAAATGCATAATACCCTGCAACAAATTATTATAACGCAGCCTAACTCATGCTTACTGACATAGCTTTGAAGATGGTATAAATTCTCAGTGTTAAAAACAATAAAGGTGTCTGTATGTTTGCACTGTACACAGAGTCTGTGCCTCCGTCTCCTCACAAGTCCACTGAGAAAAAAACTTCTTACTCTGTGTTCCCTCTTCATCAGTGTAATCAAATATTTGCAAGAGATGGCATACATGCACACACCACATGGAAACTTGATGCTTACGGAAAAATTGATTGCCATTATGATGCTGAAAACGCAGCCATTAAAATGTCTGATGCTGTCATTTGGCAAGTACACAAAAGCTGCTGAAGCAAAAGCCACACTACTGAAACTATTATTCTGCCCAGGAATCTGTTGGAGATGCAGCTTTATTTCTGGAATTACAATATGACCAGAGCAATCTGACAATGCTGCACAAATAAAATTAAGATGTGATATGGTTTGGGGTATGGCAGATCCTATTGATTAATTATTAAACACAACCTGTAAGGCAATGTAGAGAATATCCCAGTTAGTATATAGCAAGCGGTATGTTTCTTTTGAACATACGAACATTTTCCTTATGAAATTTATGGATTAGAGGTAAATAATAATTTTTCTTCCAGCTCTGGTGCTTATATTCCTTGCTTTACATACTTGTGAAAAATTTTAATTCCACTCCTATAAGCATATAAAAACTCTAAAGGGAAAATATCACATGAGAATGCCCTAGTATTCCTCTGAATGAGAATGTTTAAATACTGACTCTCTGTAATTGACTTTATACTGCAGTGGTCACTTTATCTCTTTTTACACACTTACAGTCCTTGGGATTGCCTTGTGCCTTTGACTGAGGACAGCAGATCTAACCCCAGAAACTACATGTGGCTGCAATGCTGAAAACAGGAAAATCAAGAGGAGATCTACTGTGAACTAAGCTTATCATCACGCTCGTATGTGCATGCCAGGTTTGACCCATGGCACAAAGTTCTTCTTCCATTTACACCAAGCCTGCCAAGGAAAGTCAGGAAGCAGTAAAAGAACAATTATGTCACCTAAATTATACTTGTGTAAATGACATCTGTCCAGTTTAAACTCATTATCTAAATTCAACAGAGGGTTGCCATTCCTGATGGTAAATCATCCACCTTATTCTGATTTATGAGTAAATTACCGACACCTTACTTGCACCAGTTCTACAGAGGGAGATCGATGATTAGTTTAAAATCACAGAATCCCAGAATCATCTAGGTTGGAAAAGACCTTGAAGATCACCTAGTTCAACCATTAACCTAACACTGACCGTTCTCAACTACACCATATCCCTAAGTGCTATTGATTGGTTCACTATACGTGGGTGGAGTTAGGTGAGATGAACCCCATCTTTCCTGATTGTTTTATTATACTGACACATAGGGGAAGTAGTCGTCCTGATTTCAGCAGGGATACAGTTAGTTTTCTTCCTGGTAGCTGGTACAGCGCTGTGTGTGATTGAGTGTGAGAACAATGATAAAACACTGATGTTTTTGTTATTGCTAAGCAGCGCTTATCCTAAGTCAAGGATTTTCCAGTTTCCCATGCTCTGACACTGAGCAGGTGCACAAGAAGCTGGGAAGGATCACGGCCAGAACAGCTGACCTGAACTAGCCCAAGGAATATTCCATACTACAGGACGTCATGATCAGTATATGAACTGGGGGGAACTGCATGGGAGGGACAGGTCACTGCTTGGGCATTAGTCAGCCTGTGGTGAGCAACTGCATTGTGCATCACTTGTCTTGGGCTTTATTCCTCTCTCTGTTATAATCCTTTTCATTACAATTATTATTCTATTTCATTATGATCATATTTTGGGTTTTTTTGTTTGGTTTTTTTTTTTTTAGTTATTAAGCTGTTCTTAACCCGTGAGTTTTACTTTTTTTCCGGTTCTCCTCCTCATTCCACTGGGAGCCAGGGGGAGTTGAGTGAGCAGCTGCATAGTGCTTAGTTGCTCTCTGGGGTTAAACCACGACAGTAGTGCAGCTGAAAACCATAGTAATATTTTTAGCTTCTGTCGTTAGTGGCCATACATAACACCACAGTCTCTTATGAAAATAATACATTCAGTTAAGCCAAGGCTACATCTGTAGAAAATAGAAATGTGAAATCCCTCCTGTGGCTTCTCAGTATTCATAGACATCATCCCATGCACACAGTAGTGTCACATCTCCTCTGCCTCTCAAAAGGAACCACTTTTCTGTTCGCTGGGTCTTCTCTCTGTGCCTGCTCGAGGTGTTCCCCTCCTGCTGATGGGCTTCGGTGCTTCCAGCAGAGCACGCAGAAAGCCAACACAAAACTTCAGCATTTTCAAACCAAAAGCTGAAGTTTGACTGATCAGAAGAGCTAGCAGTCTTCTGGTTTACTTCCAGCATGCTAAGTTTATCAGCAGACAGGAAAATAAAGTAGGCGTACACTTTACAGAGCTGTTTCTAGCTAATTATAGTTCATCTCTGGAGTTGATTTCATAGGGCACTTAGCAATCCTTAATTAGCCTTTTATACCAGGTCTTTTATATATAGTGGGTTTGGTGTGAATTATTAGGTATATGTAATGATACCAGATTCAATTGCCTTGTGAAAGTCAAGGAGGTATCCATAAGAAGTGAAACTGCATGCATGCAATTCACTTCCTAACTCACGGCACTTCAGCCAAATGCTTCTGGCTGAAATGAGGGAGATCTCTTTTGTCAAACACCTAAGCAATGTCTCCAGAGGAGCAATGAAGCAAAAGCTGATGCTTTGCTCACTTCCATGTAAATACTTAATATACACAAGTGTATTGTCTTAATTAAGATATTCAAACTGCAACAGTATCAGCATGTGTTTGGACAGTCCTAAAATAATGGAGATGTAATCTGGACACAGAGTTCTTAGGCACTAATGAAAGCCAGTGTCGGTGCTTCAGCACAAGTGGGGACTGCCCAGGGACTTCCAGTGGCAGGCAGCAGATCTGAAGGAGCCCTCCAGAGGCTGTGGGACAGCTACTCTTCCTGAATGCTGTCATCTTCTGAGATATCTGTAAACAAAAGTATGGTTGTTTTGATAACTTTTAAATTTATTTCTGCTGTTCTTTCGCAGGAAGAAACTGATTTAACTGAAGACCCCTTGAATTCTCCAGAGAAACTACCTTGCAGGAGAGAATTTAATTATTTTTTTTATTTTGAGAGAAAAAGTTAATTTTCCCTGTTCAAGCATTGCAGCCATCCTAACTGAGAAGCTGAGTCAACACTCCAGGAGCTCCAGTTGAACTACGTGCTTTCTGCATCTACACTGCTTTGATAACAGTATTAATTAGGGTAAGTTTTGAGGAGCTACACTCAGAGTCATAAATGCATCTTGCAGACTTGCAACACAGCCAGCAAACTTAACACAGTTATATTGCAGAATGAGGCAGGCTGAAGTAAACCTGTTGGTTGGATGAAAAATCCTACTTGTTCATGAATAAATGTTATAAAAACAAATAAATAAGAGTATCTGTGACTGCAGGAAAGACACGTTTTGTAAAACTGTTAAGAATCATTAATGCACAAACAGTGCAAAAAGCAACAAAAAATATTCTAGTGAATACTTTCAGTTAGAGAAGCTGTTAAAAAATGTTTAAGTCGCTTCTTGAAATGTAAAATGCTTGCAGCTGTCATTTGAATGTATCTGAAATGGGGACAAAGAAAGCTAAGAACTAACAGAAATATTTTAACAAAAAATAAAGTTTGTTCACAGTAAGAAGGCTTTGAAAATTATTGTCTTTTTGAATGATTCATGACCAAAAAATATTACATGAATGGGAATTTTTCATTTATGGAGTAAAAGAATCCATACTATGACCAGGTTTTAGGGCATTTGTTTGGGTTGTTGGGGGAAGGTTTGTGGGGTTTTTTCTTTGTTTGGTTTTGTTGGGTTTTTTAAGAAAAAAAAAAAAAAACAAAAACCCAGTAACTACAAACCTGTAGACTTGGGAGTTTACCTGGTACCTTTTTTCCCTCTTTCCCTGAGAGAATAAACCTAAACACTTCAAAATAGAAAAGTGTTTTTATTATTTAAAAACATTGCTGAGAAAGTGAATGAATTAACAGACAGAATTGAAGAAAATACAGATTATATGTTAACAGACAGTAAAGAAATCGGTCAGGTGGAAATGGGATATACACTGAATATATAGTAACAGTGCACATCAAAAGAATACTTAGAACTCAGATTTTGTATGTATATTATGTCTGCTTAATGCTTTAAGTTCTTTTGGTTTTCAGATAATATTTGGAAATAAAACTTTGCTTGGAGTGTGTAGACTTCCTGGTTTTGTTTCAAATGTTTCACTTCTTATTTATTTTCCCAACTATTTTTTCACACATTATTAAATGAATAATAAGATTCAATGATTTGCAGAACTTCCAGAATAGTGATTTTTGCATGACAGGGAAATGGAAAGATGATGAAATGAAAACCAAATTTTTTTGTGTTCAAAATCCAGATAATTCATGATTGTTATTTACCTGATCAGTTAAAAAAACCTTTTTCCATGCTTTTTTTTTTTTTTTTTTTTTCCTTATCCTCATGAGACAAGTTCTGCTGGATCTGAGAGAGAATATCTCAACAGGGACAAGTATAGAGTCTTATACCAGGGAAGACATAATCCAGGAGTGCAGCACAGACTGGGATTTACCTGGCTGGGTGTTACTTGTGTAAAACTCTGTTTGAGTAAGCACTTATGTTATAGTGACACTATTCAAGTTAGAATTAGATACACTGCATTTAAATCCTCCAAGGAGGACAGGGAATCCAGGCTTTATTGTGTGAGCATGGTTACTATGTATAAACGATGCAGGCCCTGCTAAAGATTATACCCTTGGAGAGAAACTACAAGATTGGTAAAAAGGGAACATCCTGCTCAGAAGGTGCTGAAAGTTGAATAAGTGCTAAAGAAGTAGACAATCAGCAAAATCTATGGTAACTGGGGGAAAGGTAAAGGTGGCAGGTGGAGACCGCAACCACTGACTCAATTTAAGACCAAAAAGACTTGCAGCCCTCCACCCTTTGAGTTTGAGCAGAATAATTAAAAGACACTGCAACTTTAAATCGAGACAAGACATGTAGTTAACCAGTGAGGGACAAAGTGATAAGAAACTACCAATGGTCATTACAGTAAATGTGTATTCACATAGTTTGAAGTGTATAAATACACTGAATTTCTTCTGTGTGGCATGCTGGCTTTGTGGTATTACCACCTAGCACCCCTCTTTGCACAAACATGAAAGAAATAAAACACCTCTGCTCTGTCTGTATACTGGTGTATTGCACATCAGGTAAACAACCCCGTTTGTGGGACAACATGGGGGGCAGTTCTGTAGAAAAGGAGCTGGGTGTTTGTGGTGTACAGCCAGCTCAGTCTGAGTGAACAATGTGCTGCAATGGCAAAGAAAGCTGACAGGACACTGGGTTGCATCAGCAAGGGCATCACCAGCAGAGATAAAGAAGTCACTATCGCACTCCACTCAGCGTTTGTCAGGCCACACCTGGAATACGGTGTTCAGTTTTGGACCCCACTATGCAAACAATCTGTGGGCAGGCTGGAGAGGGTCCAGAGAAGGGACACAAAAATGACCAAGGGACTGGGAAAGCTGCCATATGAGGAAAGGCTGAGAGAACTGGGTTTTTTCAGCTTTGAGAAGAGAAGGCTTAGGGGAGACCTTATCACCATGTTCCAGTATTTAAAGGGTGGCTACAAAGAAGATGGAGACGCCCTTTTTACAAGGAGTCACATTGAAAGCACAAGGGGTAACGGGTACAATTTACTCCTGTGGAGATTCCGACTGGACACAAAAGGAAAATGTTTCACCATGAGAACAATCAGCCACTGGAATCATCTCCCCAGGGAAGTGGTGGATTCCTCAACACTGGACACTTCTAAAAGATTGTCGGACAAGATGCTGGGTGATCTTGTCTAGACCGCACTTATGCCAAGAAAAGTTGGACCCTTCCAACTGATGGGAAGATCCCTGAGGTCCCTTCCAACCTGGCATTTTATCATTCTATGGTTCTATGATTTGTCAAGCACAGTAAATACCTCATCATGAACCTGAAGCTTAAGAACTGCTTGCTGTTTCTTTCCCATACTTACAAGAATCCATAGGGAACACTTTTCTGTAGTTTTATGTTTGTTTAGATATGGTTTAGATGGTTTATACATGGTCACTTTATTTTGCGGAAACGTGTCTCCTGAGAGCACTGCAGGCCGGGCGGGTTAGGCGGGTAGCTTCCCACCACCGCCTCGGGTGAGGGCCAGGTCTTGGAGAGCGGATTTGCTGCCCTGTGCCCTTCCACAGGGCAAGTAACTCAGGTAACCCAGCTACTTGAGAGTTCCCCAGTTACTGGATGAACTTCCCATGGAAGCACAGTATTTCCCCTCCGTGAGATTTCAGCATTTCATGCGCAACACCCGCTCCTCTTTTTTTTTTTAATATTTATTTTTCTGTAAATCTGTGAATGTGGTTTCCTGTACAAGCTTCCTTGTAGAGTGTTATCCGGGTTCAGAGGGAGTGAACGCCTCCAGCCTGGGCTGACCACTTCCATGTCAGCTGAAGAGTGCCAAGTGTTGAAAAATCGCATTACTTGGCAAAAAGCCAGCGCTGCCCAGTGCCAGCAGTCACGTACCGGCTCAGGTGCTCCGCTCGCCCAGGTACCCCTTCATGGAGCACAGTTCCACCGACCCCCGGGCGAGGAGCTAGGCGCCGCCGCCCGGCGAGGGCCCCGCCTCGCAGCCGCCCCCTCCGCCGCGGGCCTCGGGCCGAGTCCGCGGGGACCCGCCGCAGCCCACCGCCCGCCGCGGGGCGGGGAGCCGAGCGCTGGGGCCGCCCGCTGGCAGCCGAGAGGAAGCGGCGACGCCAGGAGGAGGGCGGCGGCTCCGCCCCGGCAGCCGGGCGTCGGGCTCCTCTGGGCCGCGCCGGTGGGAACGGCGGCAGCCGGCGGGGTCTGCCTTCGCCGCCAGCGGGGACCCAGTGCTGCCCCGCTGCGCCCGCCCGCTCCATCGCACACTGTTGTCATGGAGGAGCCAAGATGGCGGCCCTGGCCTACACCGGGGGCAAGCGGGAGATCAACTACTACTTCAGCGTGAGGAGCGCCAAGGCGCTGGCGCTGGGCGCCGTCCTGCTCCTCACCGCCTGCCACGCCGCCTCCCGCCGCTACCGAGGTGAGGGGGCGGCCGCGGGCGCTCGGCGGGGGGCCGCGGCTGGCGGGCAGCGGGAGGCGGAGCCCCGGCGGAGTCCCGGCGGAGTCCGGGGACCGCGGCCGGGCAGGGAGGGCGGCGGTCCCCCCGCCCGGAGCAGCCGCGGCGGGGCCGAGGGGCGGCGGGGGCGAGAGGCGTAGCCCTGCCCCGGCGGGCCGGGGCGCTGGGGGCGGCGCGGCGAGGCACGGTCGCTGGCGGTGGCGGGAGGCGAGCCTGGGACAGCGGCGGCGGGGACCCGGTGGCGGGAGCGGCGCGGCGGACCATGGCGGGGCCCGGCGGCCCCATGGCGGGGCCCGGCCTGGGGGTCGCCGCAGGCTTCCCGCCGGCCGGGGGAGGCCCCGCGGCTCGGGCGTGTGCGAGCCGCGGAGTCTGCGGCGGTGCGGTGCGGAGCGGCGCGGTGCGCTCAGCCTGGGCGCAGCCCGGCTCTCGGGGCCTTGCCTGCGGGCTGCGCAGCGGCTGTGCGGCTGCAGGTGAAGCTGCAGGGGGAGAGGGTGGCTTCTTCCCTGGCACTTGTACTGCACAGGATAATTAACGACCTCTACCAGGCAATTACTGATTAAAATCTTAATTGGTATAAGACTTGGTATATGCTCCTTTACTGCCTGAACCGTTGCCTCAAACATAACAAAATCTAGCCTCTTTGGTGGATGAAGGGAAAGGAGTTGTTTGGTTCCACGTGTTGTTAGTGGCTGTGGACAAGCCAGTAGCCAAGAGCTGGGGAAGGTGAGGGAGCTGCACAGGAGCGCACGTCAGTTACGGGGGTGCGGGGAGCTTTGCCGATTCCTTTTCTTTGGGGTTGTTTTGGCCCTGAGGCAGTGAATCTTGGCATGATCCGAAAACGCTAATGGAACTGCTAAAGGAAATATTTTCTTGTTTCCAATTCACACTAAAAAATGTAGTATGTTTTTGTGGGTAAATCAAAAAGTTGATCCACAGAGAGGTCACCACGGCTCTGTTTATGATAGGACGGCTGGTGTCGTATTCTGACTGCTGCCAGTGTCTGCGGAAGACAAGGCTGAGGCAGTTTATTGTGGAAATGTGAAAGGGGGTAGGGATCTTTATGGGTGCAGTTCCCTAGATTCACCCTCTGGCTGGCATGTCAGTAAATCTGATAAACTAAATAGAGTGAAGTTTCGAGACACGGAAGCATTTACTGAATCCTAGAGAAGCTCAAGTGTGAAGTAATTGAACTTGCCCAGTGTGCTGTGTTCCTTAAGGCACAAATCACTTGCAAAACTAAATGGAAGGAGGGTGGTAATTGTGATGCTTTTTTGAAGAGGGATTGCAAGTCTGGCCTAAGAAAATAGGGGCTACCATATCAAGCAGATTACAAGGAAACTGGAATATGAATAAATATGATATACTATGGGAGAATTAATGAGGGGGGTGAGTCACAAATCGCAAAATGGTGAGAATCTGCAGGCCTTTGTGTAAGTTGGTATGGTCTGTATGGCTATTCACAAAGCTTTCAACAAGTTGCTTTTCCTAAGGCTTTTAGCTTCTTGAAGCTATTACAGGATAAGAGAGAGGCTTTCCTGTAACTGTTTGAAAAACAGGACGTAGTGAGAGTGAATACAGGGTTACCAGTTTGCGCTCCTTTGAGCAAGTAACATTCAAAAGGCACAGACGGTTTTAAAAAGGAGGGTGGAGCATTTCTAGCAGACAAGTTTTCAGAATAGATAAAAACAGAGGTGCTTGAGAGATCATTCTGCAACCCTTCAGTAGTCTCATACATCTGAAATTCAGCAAATGTCAATTAATGAAAATCCAGGTTATTTTACTGTGGTACTGCTCGGCTAAAGCTAACTGGCACCTTGCTTACTGTCAGTGATGTTGATCACCCCCTCTTTAGTAGTGGTGGTTGTCCCCTCTTAGTAGTGGCATAGTAAGGCTTGGAAAATATGTAGAAAGAGCAGTACAAATGGCAGAAGAATAAAACAGCTTCTGTACAAGAAATAATGAAATAGCTTGAAATTCTGTAGCCTGGACAGAGAATTAGTGACTTGGTGATGTCCTCAAATATTATGAATTATTGGGGGAAGGTAAATCCATTGTGCTTGTGTCATAACACAAAAATTATTAACTGAAAAATGAAATTAGCAGGCAATACATTTACAATTATAAGAAGAAAGCACTTTATTTTTTCCACAGAGGACATTTTGGAACATGTTGCTAAGATTTTATTTCAGGAGATATCCTGATTTGCAGAGGCTGGATGAGGTGGGGCTGCAAACATGCTGCACTTTTTGCTCAAAGTTGCTGGGCTGTGAAAGCCAGTCCATGCCAGGGAAGGGATTGCTCTGTTTGTTGTTCTTTTATACTTTGAACATCTGCTGTTAGCTGCTGCAGGAAGAGGAGAGCAGGCAAGACCATCTCTTTCATGTAAACATATGGTCTGCCACAGTGGGGCAAACAAGAAATTTAGCAATGAATTAGCCACCCATGTGGATACTCTCTCTCTTTCACAGATGTCCAGGAGTACAGAGGAAATGGAGAGGTACATATGAACAAAAAGTGGTGAAATCTGTTTTGTGGGAGGTTGTCACCTCCACCGTACCCCACCAAAAGTCTTTAGATCTTTACTATTTGAAGAAACTGATGACCTAAAGTTTGCATTAGTTGAAACAGCACCTGCTTGTATAATGGAGAACATGAATCACATCCCTAATTTCAGTCTCATTGAGTTAGACATGCCTGATGATGCATACAAGATCCTGATGTCCTGTAGGGAATGCAAAAGGTGTCAAAGACAGACCAGAGTTGTCTTTGAAGAAAAATTATGTGTTAAGTCAAAACACTTTGTTATTTCATGTCCTCCATTATTTATAAAATCAGACTTACGCCACAGAAGCACATTGACAGTGTTGAAACATGGAGACAGCTGCAGTAGAGACTACTGCAGTTTTTAATTTGGACAATTCATCTAGAAGGAAAAAGCCACAAAAATTTTATATAACCAGACAGAGAATGTTACATAGGAAGAAGGTTTGTCAGTGAATCCTTCTTTCTGTGGGACAACCATGGGTATGCAAAGCATCCTTGGTAGTTTTAAAACTTTGTTTGTTTTGAGGTAGACATTCTAAAAGTGATAAAGGCACTTAAAGGCTGCTTTTTTCATACCTTTTCCTTTTTCTCACTATTCCTGGGTAAGCATGAAAGTATTAATATATAGATATTCTGTGTTTTCAGTGTGTCTGTACTTTTAAGATTTCAAATGAGTGGCAGTTGGATGCTTTTAAGTTTTTGGTAGCCTAGTTTATCTCACTCAATTTAGAAACCCACGTTGTGCAAATTGTCATCTGTTTTTTTCTTCTCCCATTGCAATATTGAAAACTTCGAAAGGCATCAATTAAAGTTAAGAATACGCATATGTTTTATAAAGTGGTTGTTTTTGTCTTGGCTTTGTGTGGGAGCTTTTGGATGATTGAGACTTTAGTTAGAACTCTGTTTTATCTGATTGTCTTTACATGTAAAGGTTTCAGCTAATTTTGGCCTTAGTCATGCAAATACATACTATAGGTAGGAACAGCCTACTGCACCTTCCACGAAAACTTGCTTGTATAAAAGTTACTTGTTTGAAAAAAAGCTGAACTGAGGTTGTGGAAGGTCAAATTCATGTTCAGGGAAATTATTATGTTTAGGGGTTGGCTACATTTTTTGCAAAACTTAGAAGTGAATTAAGAGAAGTTAAGGACTGTCTTTAACTTGCATACAGCTTCCGTGAAGAGTTAAGTGGACTACATGCTTATATACTATCCAGTGAAGTTAGTGCTGTGCATTTTTATCATGTTTCAAAGATACAGTCCTAAACCTTGTTGGAAATAAGTTTTTATTTAAAATTTCGCATTATTAAAATCAGCACTGATAAATCTTGTATAAAACTACAATTTTGTTTTGAATAATAAAAAATAACTGAATTTCCATTTCTTCAAAATAGAGAGTGTGCCTTTTAGAGAAAGCATTGTGAAACATAGTCTGTTCTGGCAGACTCTGGAAGACTCAGAGATTTCATAATTTCAGTGGAAAAAACATGATTTTGAGGAATGTTAAATTAGAATAATGGGCATAATAAAATTCAGATAACTTATACTCTTTGTATACTATAGAGTAAGTGCAACATTTGATGAAAATAAAAGTATGTTAAAAGAATAATTTATGCAAAGCACAGAGGAAGAGCTTAAAAAGAATAGTCTGTGTTTTGTGTATAGAATGGCACTTAGGTTTCTTTATCTCAGGTTTTGGGTTTGGCTCCTCAGTTTTGTTTTTAAGATCTTATTAATGGTTAAGAGGAAGGTGTGGTATATTAAAATGAGAGTGGTTCTTTGGCTGCTTTGTATTTCATCTGAGTAAGATTTTGGCATTTCTGGAGGCACTGTCTTGTCTGTGACCTCCAGTTTACTATCTTGGTTGCTATTTCAGTCTTGTTTTATTCTCCTCTCTCATCTTCCCCACAAAACTTTAACTATTATGTTTAAAGAAAGACATCAGACATCAGTAATGCTCCTAATGAGTTTCAGGAGCTTTCTAATATTGCTTGGGGATATTCAGTATCTGGAGTTGGTAGAGAAGGCATAACTTCTTGGCCCAAAATATTATCTCTATGTTTAAAATGTATACAATGTGTGGTGTTTGGACTGTTGTTTCAGTAAATATACTGTAAGATGGAGGATTGTTTTTATTTGTGTGTACTTATGATGGGAGTGCATGGAGAGCAGAGCTACCGAGCTTGAGTCATGAACTCAAGATATGGAACATGCTCTCCTATAAAGATTTAGTGAACTAAGATTCTTCAGTCTTGAAAACTTCATTGGGGAAGTGTTGATAGTGATCTACAAATCGTGATAGACTTGAGTATGAACTGTCTCTTTCTATGGAAGAACTTGGGAGTGCGGAGTGAATCTAGTAGAAACTGTGTTTAGCATAAAGGCAGGTGATTCTTTAAACAGCAGCAGTGGGTATGAAAAACTCTTGTAGAAGGATGCTGTGGATGCTAAAAAGTTGAAGAGAAAATTGCATGACTTTGTCAGAAGGAAATCTGTGGAAGGTTCTGCAAAATATGTGGAAACCATGTCCAGCTCAGGAAGTCCCTGAACTGAACACAGTTGGAAGAATATTAGACAAGAACATAATGTTTACTTGTCCTCTTCTTATTCATGAGCTTATGGCCCCTGTTGAAGGCAGAATACCAGGGTAGACTGACCACTGGTCTGACCTTGAATAACTGTCCTTATTTTCTTACTCATCTTCCTCAATAAAAGTCCCTGAATTTCAGAGGGAGTCTAGTTAATGGTTGATTTTGTTTTACGTAGTTCACTCTTAACATCACTCTGATGTATCTCCTACATTTCATCATCTGTGAAACGGAGGGCTTTGTAGCAGTAGCTGTAATAACTGTAAGTCATCTATTCTCATAATCTGATCACAAGCAATGTGAGTTTGATAATGTTTTTTATTATTTGTGACAGTTTTATGCAGCTTGGTCAAAATGACAGTTTACATAAGTGTGTATATTTGGGAAGCAAGGAAATTATGTTACTTGAAAGCTGAAGTATAGAAACAGGATTTTATTTGAAACACTTAAGAAAAACTGAAACTGTGGTCATTCTGAATTTGTTTTCTACTAGAAAAATGTCTGTCCCGCAAATCTGAGCTATGCCAGTATATTTTAAAAGTAGGTGAAGATTCAGCTTTCCATGTCATCTGCTCTGATCTGAGCTACTTCTGCAGAAGTTTTGGCAGCAGGATCAGCAGCTGTCTTTTAAGTAGCAGTGATTGAAAGAGGAGCAGAAAGGCTTTGATAAACTACTTCTGGAGGATCTTTAATCTGTTCAGAAATAGTACTGTACTGAATAATGAAACAGGTACAGGCTGGAAAAAAAATATGATATTGCTGACCTGGAGTGACCCGTGCCAGTTGAAAAATAGGAGAGGTACAGAGACTACCTTTCTGGAAACCTCCTGAGTTCAGCCTACTTCTGTCGTCTCAGCATACTTTCATGAGAGCTCCTTTAAATGTTGAGAAGCATGTGGCTCTCTGCATCTGGCCATTTGCCACATCCCATTGCTGCTGTGCAGTAATTAATCAGTTTGACACAGTGCACGTGCATCGCAATTAGGATGGAAGTGTTGATTTGATTTGTGGTATCTCAGGGATTTGCTTGAGAGGTTACTGGTCAGTCTGAAGAAATTCCTTAACTACCCTGGGGTGATTAATAGACTCTTATTGATGATAAAAAAATAGGAGCTTATCACCATATGTATATATTTTATTTAAATTTTTAACACATTTTTCTTCTATGCATCAAAATCTGCCTGACCAAGAGCTCCCAAAGCTGAGAGATAGGGAGTGAAGAATGAATGTTAATAAAGTCAGTTTATCTTACATGTTAGGAGTATGTCAAGTGGGTTGCTCACAGAGAACCAACTCAAACCCAGGAATTTGAGATGTTTATCCAGACCTTTTTCAAGACTGTATAATTCTTCATGTTATTTAGAAGTCATGATGCAATAGCAGTAGTAAGTAATGGAAGTTCCAGGAGACAAAATAAGTCTGGTTGCATTTTGAAATGAAGGAATGAGGAGCCATAGGTCATCGTAAATAATGCTACTTGATTGTGTTATTGCTGTTGGGTTTGGTTGGATAAATGAGCCAAGGAGTAACACGTTATAATACAGTCCGGTTTATGTTGTTTTTTTCTGATTTTCATGAAAACGGATGGGCGGAGTTTCAGGGAGGAAGGTAGGGATAGAAGATGACTTCAATTGCCACTTCTTCCTTTCTCCAAGCTAATACTCTTTCAAGAAACAGGATACATGAGCTGCATTGTCTGTATTTCTGTATCTGAAATGTTCTTCATGCATCCTGATTAGGAGAGAGCTAGAGTTCTGAAGCAAGAGAGATCTAATAGTTTTGGGTGTCAACTGTACTTTAAATATGTGTTCTGTTTAATACTTTTTGTAACGTTACCTTTTGTTTTTCTGGGTGGATTGTGAAGGAGCAGGCAGCTGAGTATCAGCTCATAAACTAGAGTAGGAACATCACTGACAATGTTAATGCAAGAGTTATCTGGAAAGATCTGTGATCATGCAGGATTATAAAGATCCTCGTTCCATATTTGTTGGAAGTACAGCTATGTTTCCATCATCCAAGTAATTATTAACGTTCTCTAAAGTTTGCTACCCATAGGTCTAAAATATTTATAGAAAAATTGTTTGAAAATAGATACTTTTGTCATTCTTCCCACTATTGGGAAATTATGGAAATAAGTAACTTTCCCAATTATCCTATTGTGGTGGTTTAAGCCCTGCCAGGACCGGAGACCACGTTGCTGTTGCCCCTCCCCCACCCTCAGCTGGTAGGGCTGGCAGTGAGGCACAAACCCCGGGTTAAAATAAGAAGAAATTTAATACAACAGTGTGATAAGCAATCTGAACAACAACAGTAGCAATGATAACAACAATAAACAGCAATAACAGTAAACAAGACAAAAGATATACAGAGAAATACCGCAGTGGTTACAGACAGCTCGCTCACGTGCTTTCCATCACCAAAGCCACAAAGGAAAAAGTTCCCGTGCTCCCCACCTGGACCTGACTTCAGCATGGTATGAATAACCCGCCTGGAGATCCCTTCCCCCTCTCTTTCTTAGCCCTATCCTAGATGAACCAGGACACCTATGTCCAACTCAAAAAACCCCAAAAGGAAGCAAACAAGCTCAGAGTTGATTCAGTGCATATAAGAATTAATTAGCTTTCACTGTGATTTTAGGACTGTAAATTAGGATATGTTTTCTTATCAGAGTATTACGTAGAAAGTCTTTCTTTATCTGGTATACCTTTTTTTAAAAAACTTTTTTTTAATTGATTGTAATGTGGTCTTGTGGAATTCTTTGTTTAAGCATAAGAGAAGTGATACCACGGCTCTGTCTCTTTTTGCTAAAAGCTTTGCTGTAGTACTGGTCTTTGAGGACTGTGAGCTTGGGTCTCAGTAGACATTAGCTGTGCTTTGTAGATTCCCATTCCTCCAGACCTCAGACCTCACTCTGCTTGCACTTTTTCCTCTTCACCTTGTCTCATTTGCAGTTCTAGATAAAGCTTCAGATTTTCTCATAATAATTGGAGCAGAAAGTCTATCTCATAATGTGTGGCTCCCAGCAGCCCTGAGAAGAAGTGGGTAGAAATCACTCTATTCTTTAGAATTAGTGGAAGTTTTGATGGAGTAAAAGAGCACTTCTCCATTGAGTTTAATGAAGTCAAAGTTTCACAGAAAGTGTTAACTACAGGCTGTGGTATATTGTTTCTGCACAAGCTAGCACAGGTACCTGCCATTCCATTCACCACTGATTCCCTGTTTGTCAGTGCTCTGAAATGCCAAGTATGACAAAAATGTTGGAGGGCAACTTCTATTGCAGTGAAAGGTGTTCAGTTCTATTCAGTTACAAGGGAGCAGAATCTGACATGGAGTTTGCTGGAAGATAACAGTCACTGATTTCATAACTGAGACATTTTATTTATATGAACTTAAAGTGACCTGAAACTTCACCATCTGTAAAGTGATTAATCCTAATTAGTGTGAAACTTCTTGACTGGAAAAGGTACCTGCAGTTCAGAATGATCAGTAATTCTCATGTAAATGTTTTTGGTTTTGCATATTAACCCAGCATGTAATTTCACCTGTTCCGAGGTGACCGCTATGTCTTAAGTAAGGAGATGTAAGAGACTTTCTCACAAGTCTCATGTTGAGATTTGTGTTCTATACAAGATGCTGTCTATGGTGATTCTGTGTAGAAGATTATTATATTGAACTCTTGTATTCTTTAGTTTCCTATCAGTGTATCCTGGATAGTAGATAGCACAGTGGATTGGCATCTTTTGGTGGAAACGCTATTCTAGGTCACAACATCTTTCTGACAGCAGAAATGGGATCACTGACATTTTGTGGATAGAGGAATGATTTACACAGAAATGTGCTATGATAAGTGAAAATGCAGTTTTGCAGAAACTTGTGCAAGATGTTTTTATAGTAATTTAAATTTGTTTACTGCTGTTGATTGTTTCAATTCCTGTGTTTCAAATATTGTCAATTTTTTTTTTTAATAGTAATGGGGCTATGTTTTAACTTTCTCATGTGTCTGAATTATAATCTCAGTATAACATTTTAAAGGTGGCGATACATGTGAGTATCTTCTGTCCAGTGGAAGATTTCTTGGAGAAAAAGTATGGCAACCGCACAGCTGTATGATGCATAAATATAAAAATAGGTAAGGAAACTCATGTTTTACACTGCAGTAATTGCAGTGTCATCTATTTTTCACTTTATAGCTGATTAGCTGGGCTTTCAAATATATGCAAAAATTTTTCATTATGAAAATTAAAATATTTTGATATTAAAATATTAAAAAGAAGTCTCTTCCTTGTATGTGATCTGTGTGTCTATGGTGTTTACCATAGTTGTAGTTATATATAGAAATATAAATAAATGTTGGTGATAGTAGTACTGATACATGGTACGGAGAGCCAAAAGAGACTGCATAGCTTCATATATCACTCTCAGATTGCTGAAAGGGAAAATGCTGACCTTTTAAGTACAAAAAAATCCCAAATAAAATTACCTTTTTTCACCTCCTAGCAACAGAACTTTATTTTTTAGAATTATGCTGTATATTACCATTTTGAGACTCCAGTATTTATAGCACCACAGAATAGGAAAGCCGCCTTCAAATCAAATTAGCCTAATCAAATTAGCAGGAGAGTTAATTTCTATGCAAATTACACTAAACTTTTTATTAATTCAGCATGTTTAAAAAAATATTTACCATTCCTTAGAGCAGGATATAATGCTTAGATTTATCTATATTGCTCTGTAGATTTTCTAAATACTTTTTCCTAAAATATAAATTTCCTGTAACATTAATGTTGCTATTTTGTTTTACAGTGAAGCAAAAAATTGCCTCATAGACAAACATATTGTGTTTATAGGAGATTCTAGAATTCGACAGCTGTTCTATTCATTTATAAAACTCATAAATCCTCAAGTCAAAGAAGAAGGAAATAAGGTGAGATAGTTTAGTTTGATGATTTTTTTGTTTCTAATTTACCACATAATTCTTCTTTAAACTTCAAAAAAGCAAGAAATTATACTGTTTGCAGGCCTAGCCATCAGGAAGAAGAGCCGCAGGAAGGTGTTTTGGAGAACAAGATTAGACCAAGGTCATTGTTTGAGTACAGATGAGATGTGTGGGGATCTTCAGAGGTGAACTAGGAAGCTCAAGAGAAGGCTTGCGGTAGTCTGGGAATAAATTAATGAAGCTGACTTGTCCCGTAGCAATTTATGCTTCGTATTTGGTTTCTTGATGAGAAAATTATTGCTTCTTTTTTTGTTTTTAAATAGTAGTCATTCATGGCTTCTAATTTGTCATTTTAAATGTCAGTTAAATTGCTGATCTAATCTGTTCATAAAAATCCTTGGGGCCATGACAGATTTCCATGTCTAACTTGAAGATGAAACTAAAACTATCTTCTGGTCTTACCTTCCTTTTGATTGCTGCTGAAGAGATGTCTGAATTTTATGAGGTGAAGAATGTAGACTGCAGCTTGCTGGGTGAAAGCAGTAAGAAAGGATTTAGCTGAATCATTCGTTGAACAGAAAATTCATTCCTATTGCTGGATCATGCTGGTTAGGCATATCCCTTCATGGTTGTATGTACATATGTGAGGAAAAAGACACATTTAACTTTCAACTGTACATCAAATTCGTCAATTATTTAGTAATTCTGTCATTTAGAAGTGCAAGCTGGTGGCTTGTCCAGCAGACAACATGCAGTCATTTTCACTTGTGAAAACCAGATGTTTGACTGATTGAGTAACTCTGGTTTTCCTTGTCTGAGTGCTATACTTGATTTTGAGTTGAGAGGTATCTTTTGTCAAATATTTATGAAATCAAGATCTCAGTTTATGGAAGAGAAATACATTTGTACTTTTGGACCAGGATTGAAACTAATATTGTATTTAGTAATACTTTAAAGGAGGATTGTGTATGCAGTATCTGACGGCTTCCTTTCTGATTTCTTACAGTCTTACTCAGCAAATTTAATAATGCATTCCAGACTTTATTTCTGCCTGAGATTATTTTCTTTTATTCTTTAATTAAAACTACGTCGGTTGTTTTGTGCAAAGAAAATGGGCAGATGAAAAGGAAGGCTAGGGGAAAGGATAAGAAAAGAAAGAGAAAAAAGCCCAAGGTTTTTTTCATTTGGGGAGGCTAAATTTAGGAAAATATTTGATACCTTTGTAACAGGGTGAACAGAAAGCATTTCAGACTTTGTTGGATAGGTTTTCTCCAGGAAAAATAACCCTTTATGCAGGCAGCTTGTTTTATCATGAAAGTAACATAAACATTTTGCATGAGTATACTGACAAGTTTATGCAAGAAAAATCCTTTCTACTGAAGATAAACCTTTGGGTGAGAGCAAATTAACATACGAATATCAATATTTTTTTTCTCTTTCTGAAAGTTTGTCTTACTTTGGTTTTACTGGTTTGGGTTTTTTGACAGCATGGAAATATCCTGTTTGAAGATAAATCTGCTTCAATTAAAGTGGTAAGTTTTTACCTAGCATTGAATTGCAAGCCATAATCATATTACTTCATACAATGTAATCCAAATTGCAGTCATAGCTGAACTTTTCAAATTTCCACAAGTGTTGTAAAAGTCAAAAGAAGCTTTAGACCATCAACATTCTTTATAAATTTTCCACAAAATGTATCAGAGTGTATCTTAACATATTATATTTTGAATAAGATTCTTTGACAGGCTTTGGCTTTGAGTACTTGTATTCTATGTTAACTTTGGGCATAAGGTCTGGAAGCGTGTATAATTTTTCTTTTTGTCAAATCTTATAATTTGGCCTTCCCAAGAATAGCTTTTGCCAGGAAGTTTACTCTTCCACTGCTGTAAGAATATGTATCTGGGGCTAACTCACTTGCAGTAGTAATTGTCATAATTGTCATTGAGCTGTCTGTGCTATCCCAACAAGTATGCCTTCCACTGTTTTTGCATGGAGAAATAACCACAATGTTGATTATAATGTGGATATTTAAAAAAAAAGAAAACAAACAAAGTACTTAAGGGTAGGTTTTATGAAGGACTCTGTTCTCCTCTGCCCTGGTGATGGAAGTGGTGTCCTCAATAGCTTTCTTTGCTTCCCATGACAGCTGTCAGCAGCACTGGGATTCTGCTAGTCATGTATTTGTTTATGCCCTGGAGACAACTCATTCTCTGTTCACGAAAAGCAAAGCAGCAGTGTATTTGCTGAGTTGTCTGCAAGTGAGTTTTCAGTACCCGTTAGTGTACATGGTTAAGATTTAAGGTACATAATAATATTTTAGGATGTGAGCCCGTAGCAATTTAAGCCTATGCTGTCCCACTCTGTTGCCCTTCACAGTATGTTCCTGTGTTTGTGCTGTAACTAGCCCTGGCACAGCAGTGAAGCAGGCTGTTTCAGGAGTTGATTCAGCTGAAAACTTAACTTGTAGTATTCCTTTTGGGTCAGGTCTGATGTGGCTCATCTTATGGTTATCCGAGTGCTGGAAAAGAGGGGGCAGAACACAACACATGACAAAGGGACTGATACAGTATGATTTATGTTGGTGTAGCCTGACACAGAACTACATCTTCAAAACTCCTTAAGCCTTGGTAGATGTCTAACCACCAGATTTGAGATGGCAGGTTTAGCTTTTGGGAGATGTCTGGGTAGTTAATATATACCCAGTCTGCTGCTTCCTGTTTTGATGCTGTAATGCTGTTGACATTACTGGCACAGTAGCTGGATTTTCACATTCAGAATGGCTGTGACCCAATAATCTGAAGTGGAAAATGCTCGTCCAACAAAAGAAAAGATTACTGGGAACAAGTGGAGAATTTAATTTTGCCCTTTCTAGTCATCATACTGACCCTTACATCTTTCAGCCGCTGCAGAGGGCTGCGTGATTGCTCACAGATTCCTGCCAAATATTAAATTGAGAGTACTCAAGTGAACTACTAAAATCTTCAGGTCTGTGCAGGTGGAAGATAGAGGTTTCCTCTCTGCTGGCAGTGGTTCTGCATTCTGCATTATAAAGTTTCCTCACAATAGTTTCTGCCTGCCATTTCACTTTAATGTGTATTCATAGTCCTTTCAATAGTTCTGCACCTGAGGAGTAACTAGGTGGTAGAAAGTCACAGCTTTACCTGGAGACGTAACAGTACTAGCCAAAGATTAAACTGTCCTTCTAGGTGAAGGTTGGACACTACTCCTGACATCTAAAAAATTGTCAGTAGAAAATGCATTTAATGGCCATGGCACTATTAAACAGTTGTAAAGTAAATTGTTAGGTTTTCTTTTTGTTTGAAAACTATGATTTTATGCCATCAATTATGTTAAGTTCTGAAAGAAAGAAAACCTGTTGGTAAAAACTGGGGGAAAATTGAGCAAAAAGCAAGTTCTAATAAATAAGTTATAGATGTGAGCTTGGTTTTATCCCTAATCACATTAGAAACCCGAGAACATCCAATTTGGCAGAAGCTAAAAATTTACATTCTTGTTGAAATCCCAACTGAACTGCGAATGAAAAATTTTTCTTTTTCCATGGGGACAAAGTTTTGTGGGTTGGGGCTTTTTTTCAATTTTTTTTTTTTCTTTTCTTTCTGTTTTCCATGCTAGAGCCAGATGTCACTCTTTTCATGCTAGCTGTAAAGGAAACCTCACTTTGGGGTGAGTGTTTTTCCTTCACAGTTGAATTGATGGCAATTAGATTTGTTTTCTGAATTTTTGTTTTTAGTCTACTGCTTGAGTAAATCTGTATTTATTTTACAGGATTTCCTGTGGTATCCAGAAGTTAATGGCTCTATGAGGCAACGTATCAAATCTTGGACTGAGGTTTGTCTTAAAAAAATATTTTAGGAAAACACAGCAACTGACTGAGGTCTACTACCTTTCTTTGTTTTTTCATGCACACAACTATAATTGCTAGGAGTCCAGCAGTGGCAGCATATCACACGTATTAAGTCAGTTACATACCAGAGATCTGCAATTTGGCATCAAAGTAGTGAAAGGGGAATGTTTACTAGTGTATATGTTTCTGGGCATCTCCTGGTCTCCCAAGGATGGCTTCACTTGGGCCAAAGAAATCCCCAAACCAAACTAGCAAACTGTACTTCCTAGAAGCAGGTTGATTCATTGTATTAAGAGCTGAAAGGATTTTTCTCTGATTTGGTGTTTCACTTCCTCTGTGTCTGCGATGGCTCCGCTTTTATGTGACAAAACATTTTTGATCCTTATGGGTCCCTTCCAACTTGAGATATTCTATGTTTTTATATTTATGTTGAGCATTCCAAACTGAGGGACAAAGAGAAATTGGAAAGTCAGGTATATGCCTTGATTTTTTTTTTTTCAATATTTCCCTCAAATTACATACTAATTATTTTACATGTTTATGATACAGGTTGTCATGTTATTCAGGATAAAATTATGTATATAATTCTGATAACGATTAACATATTTACAGATTGGCAACTAAATTATTCTTGTTTCTTCCTTTGTTGACCTTTAAATAGACTGGGGTTATTTAGTAATGGCCCCTGGTGATTCTTTGCTACTCTATTGTTCGCGTTCTTGCACAACACCTTTCATCAAGATAGCTGAACTTAATCATTCATTTTTCTTGTTCTGTGATTACTGCAAAAAATTGGGAGCTGCTAAACCCTTGCTATACCAAGGCAAAACTCATACTGAGGTGATCAGCACTGTTTCGTTCCTCTTACTCTTCTGTTTGAGTACATCTGTTCCTTGTCCTAGACATAACTTTCATAACATTAACATAACATACCCTTTGGGGCAACAACTGTTTGTTCTGTTTTGTATAATTAGTGAATATTTAAAAACTAATTCCTTTTTACTTTGTGTCTTAGGGTTCTATGGCAAAACCTCATATAATTGTAGCAGGAGCTGCCACGGTAAGTTATACTGTGTAAGGGGCATTTTAATTAAGAAGGAAGTTCTAATAGGATAACTTTTATGCTCTCAAATTGGATACATGACATTGTTAAACCCAATTTATAATTAAAAAATACTCTAATATGCTGTTATAACAAGTAGTTCTAAGATATCAGGTGTATTTTATTGTAGCTGTACAATGTATGGTACTTGCTTTTTGGCAGCAATGCTTGTTGATAAGCATTGATTACCTTGAACCTAACTAATAAAGTACCTTTGTTAAAGCAGATTATTCATTTTAAAAAGTTAAATAAAAGTACTTGCATACTAACTAAGATGCATTTTTAATAAACTCAATTCAGTCACAAAATACTGCTTTTGAGCATGGCCCAATTTGGAATGCTCTTTTTTGAATGCACATATTTCTTTTAAACTTACATGGCAAAAACCTTAATTTTACATGAATAATTCAACAACCAAAGAGATTGCACTTCTTGAGTCTTGTTTTACTGGAAGTTTCCACCACTGCTATGGGCTGCAGCATCGCAGAAAAAAAAGCTGACAAAGACCTGAAGAAGTCTCCTAACCTATCAGTTTGCTGTAAGGCAGTATCAGTTATACCAACGTTACACATGGCAAGAGTCAACCAATTCTTTAAAACTCCCAGGGACAGAATTCCACAGCCCCCCCTAAGTAGTCTATTCCAGTAGTTCATTGGTACTGGGAGTCAAGAGTTCAATAACTGCTCATCTTACTAATTCCACATTTAATGTTTCTTGCTTCCAAACATTTTGGAACTGGAATTTGAAAGGAACTAGCTATTATAATTTTATACCAGCTGAAATGTAGAGGGGGGAGAAATGTGTTCCATTTTAAAGAAAATCCTTTGAAAGCAGTTTGGTTTAGAGACAGTTCGGGCAAACTATCAGTCTGGAAGCTCCTAGGCATTCCAATCTAGGGGTGAATTCCCCCAGTTTTAGGGGAAGGTCATGTGTGCTCCACATGTTTCCTGGATGATCAGAAATTCTCTGTTTCCTTACAGGTGAACCCCTTCAGTTCTCTTCCTCTGTAGGATCCACATAAATATTTGAGCTTTAGGAACCTTGATGAGTCTAGAATATCTGCTCAGTCTGAGAATCTAGTGTGTCTTACCAGCATGAGTTACTGTATTTCACACAGAAAATACTATTATGTATGGTGTTCTGGTATGCACAAGGTCAGGTTGCAAAACTACAGGAATCTTAGCTAAGTAATACCTTTTTCTCATACATATACGTTAGCCATAGCTGCTTGTCCTTTGTGGACAGCAGGAGATATGCACTAATATGCATGTGATGCTCAGCTTTTCATAACACCAATATATTAATACAAAACATTAATAGTGATATCTGGAGTTGGCCAAAGATAAACATCCCCTGTTTCAAGGGACTTGCAGAAAAATAAAGTGCTTCAGAACTCTTGACGCATCAGCGGCATTACCATTGCTAGCACTAGTGTGGTAACCTGCTACTTGATTAAACTGGTGTGTGCCCTTGGACTTGTCAGCAATTTGAAATTGAAACTGTATCTTTATCTTAGCTCTCGGTTTGGTCATGTTACTTTGGACATCTGTCTTAACTGCATAACAGTCTGTAAATTAGAAGTGAAGTCTTACAAGCTGGAGAAGCTCCAGCTAGTACAAAATTTGAGTTGCTTGCTTATTTTGGGAAGAGGGGATGCTCTGAGAATGCCACTACAGTGGTCTGCTTCTTAGTTCCTGACTTCTTGTTGAATAGAATCTGCTTTTTAAAACATTTGCTTAAATATTGTAGGTATTTAATGAGTAAAGATTTAGGTACTGGGAGAAACTGCCCTTTTTTTTTTTTTTCCCAGAGTGTGACTTCTCAGAGCAGCTGCATGTTACCTGGTTTCATGAAGTATTCATTTATATTTGATAATACTCTCAGAAAGTGGATTAATCAGTACTTGGCTTACATCAAAATTTTTATGTAGATATTTAGAAACAGCTAGAGAGTTCACTACATTCAGGCTAAATTATCTTCTTTTTTTTTTTTTTTTTACAGATTTTGACTGAATCATTATACAGTAATACTTTTAAAAAAATGCTAAATTATTTTTCCTACAGTGTGGGAAATACTTTTCAGAAGTTAGGAGAAATTCTTGGGTGACTTTAAGAGTCATGGAGTAGAGTCATAAAACAGTTTGGGTTGGAAGGGACCTTTAAATGTCATATAGTTCAACCCCCCTGCCATGGGCAGGGACATCTTCAACTAGGTCAGGTTGCTCAGAGCCCTGTCCAACCTGGCCTTGAATGTTTCCAGGGATGGGGCATCTACCGCCTCTCTGGGCAACCTGTTCCAGTGTTTTACCACCCTCATTGTAAAAAATTTCTTTATATCTAGTCTAAGTCTACCTTCTTCTAGTTTGAAACCATTACCCCTTTTCCTATTGCAACAGGCCCTGCTATAGAATTGTCTCAATCATTTAATGTAGATGATTAAATCAAAAATGAAAATGGCTCTTTTTTTTTTTTCCTTGTGGATATCTGCAAAACAGATGGAAATATTGGAACTTGATACCACCGTCAAGTTTTATTTACACACATCTCTTGCTGTGGTCAGTTTTCCTAGAGTAAAATCAACCAAACTGGCCATGATTTTTATATCATGTAACTGGCTTTGCTACTTCATAAATGTTTAAAGTCTAGGGGCTTTTAATTAAAACACCTTGCATCATTTAATTGATGAAAAATCAAATATACATTAAGCTGAGTATTATATACACATTTAAATGGTCTGTTTGAATGTAATTAACTGTCTAGGCAGCTGCTTAGTTCAGAAGAAATTTTTTAGCATTTTAAATAGGAAGACTAAAGAAATAATCTGGCTTTGTAGAAATAAGGAAAAATAGCTACTAACGGGGCAATGGAATCAGTAATTAAGGGTCCTCAGACATACAGGTTCTGAATCTCTTTCTTTATTTCTCCAGTGGTCTATCAAGATTCACAATGGCAGCAACGAAGCCCTCACACAATATAAAATCAATATCACTTCAATTGCACCTCTTTTGGAAAAATTAGCAAAAAGTAGTGATGTTTACTGGGTTTTACAAGGTAAAGTAATGAACAGTAGGTAACATTTTGTACTGTCACCGTCTATTGAGTCGTTTTCTTGTAGAATATGGAAAACTTAGTGCATACTGCGTACTTGCAGAGTAAAAATTGTATTGGTTGAATTCCAGTTTGGCCTTTCTTCCAGCCTTAACTAGCTGGGACCTAACTAGCTGTTACTAGGGATGGAGATTTTAAAGCTCTCAGGAGAATCTTTTGCCTTCTGAACTCTTAATTCTCTGTTAGCTTTTACTCTTAGACTCAGTATGCCAGGTCTGTTCTCCCTGTGCTGTGCTCCATACGTGTGTCCTGGGAGTCAAGAACACAAGTGCATTCCTGACACAAACATTCCTGTGTTTCTGTCCTATTAATTTTTCAGATTAAGTAAATAATAGGAGAGGTTCAACAAGTGCACCCTCTGTGTGTCTCTGGAATGAATAGACATATTCTAGAGAATATAGAGAATTTAAGTCTCTAGAATGAAACTTCTGTACTGCACTGATAAGATTAGGAGCCAGAAATCGTGGTTCACAATGAGTCTGTGAGATTTTTATTATGGCACCAAGCTTACATTCTTTTGCTTTTCTTCAACAAAACTAAAGTATGTCCCTGACACTGAACAGTGAGCTCATAGGTAGAACATGCTCCTAGTTCTATCTGCCATAGAACGTAGCATTTTAGATTATCATCACCTGAAACACAGATTTTGAGCCCTGATAGGAACATAGCCAGCTGTACCCTTACAGTCACATCCAAGTTCCTGTCAAAGATCAACAGATTAATCTTCTCGCATTCCTTTCAAAACGATGTTTATCTATAACAGAAGCAATTAGCTGTCAGACATGTCCCAGCATTCTGCTAATAAAGATCCTGTCCATTTAAGTCATCTCTTAGTTCTTTAATGGAACAAATAAAAGGAGAAGCGGTCTAGGCACATAGAGTTGTCTAGACATTGATTGTTCAAAAGTAGGTGTGAAGTAGCTAAAGTAAATCAATTTACAGCTCGGAGAGCGTTTCCCCAGAATTATGAACATCAGCAGCTTTTCACAGCAATTTATTGATCTCCAGCTGACCTTTTGATCAGGAACCACTTATAGCTTTGTGTTAAACCCTGCATAATTTCTGAAGCCTGTAGGCAATTAAGTAGTGTTCCATTCTTCTGAAAAACTGAGATTCTGCCATCAGTTAAACTAAAATCAACAGCAGCAAGTGTAATGTGCTTATGGACTATGACTGAAGAGAAATGAGAAGCTGGTTTCTTCTGCAGTAACTAGAGGGTTTGAGAGATTTTTTTTTTTTTTTTTTTCTTTTTTTCTCTCGTGTGCCTATTCTGCTACCTGTCTTCTTCTCTTGGTCTTAGAGTCTTTCCTTGGGGGAGTTCCGTTACTGAGAGAAGGCATAAGTTGCTCTGCACTCCAGCATTATACGCTTTTCCTGGGTTTGGGGAAATCAGACAGCATTCATGTCTGGCCAAAGCTTTCTAATCTGTTAAGTGCATATGCATGACTAGGGAATGGTGATAAGAACAGTTCATCGTAAATAATTCTAGTTACTAATGTGGTTACTGTAACAGTCATTCATTCCTCCCTGTATATATTTTCTGTACAATTAAACATTTGTGGCTACGTAAATGAAAGTAGCTTGTGCAACTTGAGCTAAGCAAATATATTTCTCAGGTAGAAGATTAATGTGCTCACTCTTTGTCCTTTCAAATTCAGATCCGGTTTATGAAGATATGTTGAGTGAAAGTCGGAAAATGATCACTAATGAGAAAATAGATGCTTATAATGAAGCAGCTGTTCGTATTCTAAACAGCAGCTCTCGAAATGCTAAAGCTAAAGTTAAAGTGTTCAGTGTATCAAAATTGATAGCACAAGAAACTATCATGAAGTCGGCAGATGGCCTGCATCTCCCTGAGTCAAGCAGAGATACAGTAAGTGTTTTTATCGCTGGTCAACATTAAAAAGTAATATAGTAAAAGAAGATTTTAAGTGAACATTCTGAAATAACAGACAATATGAATGTAATGAGGACTTGCACATTCTTCAGGAAATTTTGTTCAGAAGATTCCCAGTAGGTGGGAGGGCAGTCAGTTATAGAATGTTAAAAAAGCATAGTAGCAAACACATTAGTCCATAGCTATTTTAAAATAGCCGTTAGTCCGCTAGATCTTTTAGATCTTGAGTGCAAACGTCATGCCTTTGTCTGCATGGTGTTAGGGTGATAATGATTTGTAAAGCAGTGCTAAGAAATAAGTCTTAAATTTTCCCCTGTGTTCCCATATAATTTTGTTTAGTAAGGAGTATGAAAAGGATAAGAAAAAAACATAACATACAACTTCCTGGTTGCATGGATTGCCACTGACTTTATTTCTTATTTTATCTTCAACCTACTTTTATTTATATGTGTGTATATATATATATATATATATATATATATATATATATATATATATGCCTGCAGTGAGCCCCTCTGGGCTTTGTCAGTCTGCTCTTCCTGTGAAAGAGTTTGCCCTGCATGCCAGTTTTAGTTCCACTTCTTTGCAGGTTTCAGTTGCTTTTAAGTACTGGATGAACTAAATGTAGTCTCACTGCAGGCTTCAGTCTTGTTGTCATGTTTTAGAGACTTTGATTGTCGTGCCCCTTTAGGACCCAAGTTTGTGAGCTTTTTTTCATTTAGAGTCTGTTTAGCTCTTTCTAGCTGCTTTTACAGTCAGTAGATAGAACCCTTCTCTTACAAGGATGAAGATTAAGGTTTTTTGCTTACCTCAAGAAGCTTAAGGTTTTCCTGTTTGGAAGAGATGTTTTGACTGTACTGTTGAATGCAACTACGTATATAGGGGTACTGTGAAATTTTATCTGTGTAATGATAAGGGAGAATTGAATGTTTTATGTCAGTACATGATCTAGAAGAAAATTTCTTACGATGAAAACGTTAATTTTTTTATTAGAGAATTAATTGACAAAACTGCTTATTTCTTTGACAGAATGCGATGATTCTTATGAACGTCTACTGCAATAAGATAATGAAGCCCATTGATGGCTCCTGCTGCCAGCCTCAGCCTCCTCTCACTCTGATACAGAAGTTAGCTTTCTGTTTCTTTACTTTGTCCATTATTGGATATTTAATTATCAATTTAATTAATCGGAATAATTATCGGAAGAACAAATCATGCACTGATTTGGAAAGTGGAGAGGAGAAGAAACCTGCCATCAGCACTCCTAATGTTTCTACTTTAGAGATGCTCTTACACTCCTTCTGCAAACTTGGTCTAATCATGACCTATTTTTATCTGTGTGACAGAGCAAATCTTTTCATGAAGGAAAATAAATTTTATACACACTCATCTTTCTTCATACCAATCGTCTATATCTTGGTTTTGGGGGTATTTTATACCGAAAATACCAAAGAGGTAATGATCATGTTGTCATCCGGCTTATAATGTTATTTCCTAGTTTGAGTGTGAATAACTAATTGCTAAATATTGGTAGTTAAGTTTTCAAAGCCAGTATAACTCAGCTGCAAAAAACATACTCATAAGCAGTATAACGTTTTCATGGTATTAGATGCCAAAGCTTTTTGAAACTTATAGGTACGAGCACTTTGAGCCACTGTCACTCAGGCAAATTGGAAATGAGCATAGCTTGGATACAAGAGAGTAGATCACATAAAAATCTGGTAGACCTATGTCTGCTAGACAGAAGGCTTTTACAATTGAGACCTGTTTACCCACAAAGTAGTTTATTGTCTTGAACTTTTTCTCCTCGTTTTGTAGATGTCCGTTGTACTTTTTGGAATAGCAACACTCTTGTTTTGTTTTGCATTAGACTAAAGTGTTAAATAGAGAACAGACTGATGAATGGAAGGGCTGGATGCAACTTGTTATTTTGATTTACCATATCTCTGGAGCAAGCACTGTAAGTGATTTGCATTATTTTTTTTTAAGTGGGAAACCAATTTGGGTATGTTACTTCAAAAGAAAGATAGTGCAAATGTGTATTAGAATTGGAGAGAATGAATAATTAATAATTTTGTTCTTGTAGTTTTAAAAATGGTATTAGCAGAATGTTTTTCTCTCTATTTAAGTGTATATTTCAAGATATCAAGAGCATTTTATGCATTACTTCACCTGTGAAAAAATATACTTGTTTCTTCCATGTAGAATATTATGTTAATTTATTTTTAATTGCTAGCAACACTTCTTTTTTATGTTCTGAACTTGAAACTACTGAAGGTAAGCTTTCAAAGAGCCCTTCTTAAGTCTCTCTTAACTGGTAATAGAGTGCGGAAAGTGTAAAGCAATGAATAGAAGAAACTCATTTTAAGATCAGAGAGGTTAGAGCACCAAAAGAGTTGAGGAGGAAAGAGGGAAATGTAGCATAATGCTGCTTTTCTTAGTTAAACCTGATTTACTGCAGTGCAGAAAAAGCCTAAAATAGGGGGAAAAAAGGAAAGTCAAAAGCGTTTATGTGGCCACTTATAAAAGGTTTTTTATATTTCTCAACAGTTTTTGCCTGTGTACATGCACATTCGAGTTCTGGTTGCTGCATATCTGTTCCAAACAGGTTATGGGCACTTCTCATATTTTTGGTTAAAAGGGGACTTTGGTGTATACAGAGTGTGTCAGGTAAGAATATCTACTTACTGTTTTTATAAAGAAATGCGTTCAAATAACAAATATCTGTAATATATCTGTACTTCCTAAATGGGATATCAGATTACTTAACCAAGGTTTGTACATTAAAAATGGCTATTGTTTGTGTGTAATCTGACCTGTTTAATCAGTAATGTTTATCTAAGACAAACATAGAGCATATAAATAATACTTCCAATAAAAATGATAAAAAATATAATTTTGTAGGCTTTAAAATATCAAGACAAATATTTTCCAAAACATAGTAATGGAGTAATGCAGTAGCAATTTCCAATATATAGCAATATATAAGTAATGATCCAGGCAGGCTTCCAAAGGCAGTGTATTGGAGCCTACATTTGTTAATTAAAAAACCTAATTTTTGCACTATAATGAAACTGGAGAACATACCTATTTTGGTGGTTGCCCTCCCAGGTTTTGTAGTGTGTGCGCTGTAGCACTTTAAGAATTTTAAAAAAATATATCTTTTATTGCTGTTAGGTGTTATATGGTCATATAACTCACGTCATTGTGCTTATTAGAAGTATGTCTGCAGCCCAGCTGCAGCACTGGTAATGACATCAGCCTAGCTTTAACTGAGCTAGCCCAGGTGGCTATGGGAGTGAAAGCAGAGGCATGAACAGCACCCTGCAACTGGAACACTCAGTCCCCAGCCTAGGGGACAGTCAGTTCTGTTTTACCCTGTTTTCACTGCTATCTCTACCCAAGTAGGGCAGCATAGAGCAGGTCCAGTACTACGTAACCAGCCTGCGGCCTTGTATTGTGCTGTTGATGTTCCTCGAGATACTTGCCTATGTTGCAACTGAAATATAATCAGCATGTGAGATGTAAAATTCATCGATGTTTTCATAGAGTGCTGAAGAAACCTGTCGCCCATCTCTGTCAGCTTTTCCTCCTGGTTTATATATCCTCTTTCTTACCTCCTCTGACACCCTCCAGGTTTTATTCCGTCTCAATTTCTTGGTTGTGGTGCTGTGCGTAGTGATGGATCGACCTTACCAGTTCTACTACTTTGTGCCATTAGTCACTGTCTGGTTTATGATCATTTATGCCACATTAGCTGTATGGCCTCAGATTGTCCAGAAGAAAGCAAATGGTAAGGTTTTTTCTTCCTGCTAGAAAACATTTGCATGTTACTACCATGATAACCATACAGAAAATGGTATTGTTAGTAGATCTCAGTCTCTTTGTAACATAGTCAAAATATGCTAAACAGCTGTTCACAGAAATACAGCTTGTCATAGGTGAATTACATGTCAGCTGAAAAATAAACAGCTGAAACTGTCTCTGGTTACAGTCATATTAGAATACTTTTTAACAGGTTTTGACCATCGTAAGTGTGTTTTATGAAGAGCTGTAATATTACTGAATACAAACTAAAACCACAGGTTACACTGTCTGTGGTAGCTGAGATTGTAGCTGTAGTGTACTAATGGGTATGGCATGAACAGTGAGCATTTAGACTTTCCCATTCTGTGTTGCCAATATGTCTCATCCATCTTGAGCAGCCAGTCTGCCATATCCTGCCAAATAAGAACATGGGGTTTGTTATCTTAGTATCTTAGATCAAGGGAACTATCAGAAGTATGTCTTGTGATACAGTTATTTTAAATAAAAATTGAAGTGAAATCCCACTTCATTGAAAAGCTGTCATCATGTGATAAATGCTTATTATTTAATACACCTAAATTAGAACTAAACCCCCAAGAGTCTTAGATCCTCCTTCCATATTGATGGAGTAATATCCAAATCTTATAGTGTGCAGACATGACAGTGAAATATCCCAAATGCATGCTAGGAATAGATGTCATAAAAATGTAATCAGAGTAGTTTTACAAAGTATCTCAAAGGCAAATAGCTCCAATATTTTTTTTTTTTCCTACAATGGCACTTCTGTTCCAGGAACATAGAAATTACTGTTGTATACTTTGTAGAAGTAGCATACTGTGAAACTAGATCTTTCAATGACAACTTTCACTTGTTTATGTCCCTGTTTACAGCTGCCAATTTATATGACAGGATCTCTGTTGGCATTGCTGAGACTTGGGTAGAGCTTAGTATCAGTCAACAGCTTTGAGGAGCAGTTTCTCAGGCTTCTCTTAACAAGATTCTTGTCCTTAATGACCTGCAGTTGAGCTTTGGAGTACAACTGGTACCTCAGAGTTTAATAATATATTCTTATTTCACATGACAAAAGCTGTTGGGCATTTTGTTTTATCTATTTATTTACATTCACCTGGAATAAGGACTGCCTGTGCAGAGTATTTGGGAAAGCAGAGGCTTTAAAATAGTGTTTCTGCTTGAAAACCTAGATTGTTTGAATACCTAAATTCTTTCTTGTATGTATGTTGTTCCTGTTTTAGACATGAGGCTTAATTTAGGTTTAATAGGTTGTTAATTGCTGTGAATGTTTATTTTAATTGCTTAAAGTAGACTTTAATATGTAAATGTAGATGGTGATAAAATATTGCTGGTAATATTTGAACATTGTCTTTATGAGTGTGTCTATTACTACGGATAGCTATGCTAAACAATTGGCAATTATTATTTAATGTGTCCTGGGTTTTGCTATTGAAAAATTGATGACTGTGTACTGATTAATTTATTTCTTCCTCAGGGAATTGCTTATGGCACTTTGGTTTACTGCTGAAACTGATTTGCTTACTGACATTTATATATTTTCTATCATATTCTCAGGTTTGTAAATTTTTGACTATTTTTATCCTTAACGACCTAATGGTGATATATGTGGTGGGATGGTGATACGAAGATCTGAGTCTCTTAGAGACCTGGTATTGGCTTTGGTACCTTCTCAAAAGACTGGTTCTCATGCTGAATTACTGACTTACTGCATGCTGTAAGTATAGCTGACAGAAATAAGGGCAGAGTTTGGCACTCTAGGATTTTACAGAGGATTTTGTATGGTCTTAATCCTTCATTGGTTTTCAGCCTGTCGAGCTATAGTCTTCTGGAGAGTATGCATTCATTATCCCAACACATCAGTGAATCTCTCCTGTTAAGCCTGTAGTACAAAATGGAAGGTGTGCCAAAAGCTTTAAGGAAAGCAAAACTGAAACCTTTTCTCATCTGAAGTATTTTGGTGGTTTATTTTCTTTTGGGGGTGAGGAGAGTGCTTTCTAAGGAAGCCTGTTATTTTGGTAATGCAACGTAGCAAGTAAAATAGGGATGTGATAGTATTAAAAGCCAGCATATTGATTTAAATTTAGTAAATATGGTTGACATCAGTGTTAATGCTTTTACCACATTTATTTTTTGCAGGGCGCATTTGAGAAGATATTTTCTTTTTGGCCACTGTCCAAGTGTTTTGAACTGAATGGGAATGTCTATGAATGGTGGTTTAGGTGGAAGTTGGATCGCTATGTATGTAACATTTGCATAAATTTATACTAGTCTTTTAAGTGTATTTTAATTTGGCAGGGAGGGAGCGTTGTTTTCCTTTCCTCGAGAGAAAGCAGGAGTTTGTCCCAGTGGATTGTTTAATAGAAGACTCAGCTGCATCCACCTTACTTCTGCAAATGTCTGTCAAAGCCTTGCTTAAAAGATGGATGTTGATTTATTTTCTGCTGGGTCCTGCTTAGTTTGCTTTTAAAAAATAAAGCCATAAAGTGACCTAGATTTGTCTTTTCTTAAAAATGTAACTGCAAAAATCTTAACACTTGTAGCACTTCTGGCTATTGAAATACAAGGCAAATCATTGTGGTGACTTTCTTAATAATATTTATTGAAATTTGTATCAATTAAGGATAAATTTCTTTTATGTTAACTTTTAAAACACATTAAAATCAGGATCTTGATGCCCAAACCAGACTATTCTTATACATATTTTTAAATGCTTTTCCAGTGGGAAAGTGCTTCCTTTCCAGTTACTGACCCTACAGTGTGTGGGAATAGAACAGGGAGACACTGGTCTTTTTTTTTTTTTTTTTTTTGCATTCTTGGTAAGGGAAATGGAGTTTCTGTGATGGGAGCATTTATCTGCTAACCTTATCCATAATGGGATCGCTTGCACGCTTCTCCCTCTGGCGGTCTTCGGGAACTGAAATTTGAGGAGCACACAGTTGTCGCGTCCTGGGCTGCTCCCATCATGTGACAGCGCACACTGCGTTGCAACATTGCAGACTTGGAGCTTTGTTGCTTGTGAACAGTGTGTATTCTGTGATGCTGCTAAGGAGGAAGTCCTAAAATAAATACAGAAGACAAGCACCGCATGGGCCTGAAACGGCATCGTGTTGCTAGCTAATGAGAACTTGGCATAAGATCATAAAACGCTCTGCTGAAGAACTGTGTGAGAGAGGGAAGCACTTGTAGTGCTTTCTTGAATGTTTTCACTTGGGAGAAGGCCAGAGACTCGTGGTTTTTCCCCAGTGGAAGCCCTTTTCAGTGCTGACATAGATTGCAGAGGGGATAGGAGGTACTTGAAAGCTGCTTGAAATTTCATTGTCATGTGTTTAATGCTCTTTGAAGCATTCATAAGAGTACTTTATTTGTAGTTTTTGAGTTGAGTTAAAAATGCAGTTTATGACAACCTAGTGTAGAAAGCCTGTTTTTTGATTGCTTCAGTAAATCAGGGAAAGGACCTTTTGACACCTAAGCTTTGCTATTACAAATAGTTTAATCCTGTGGCATTTCTGTTAAGAATTTGTACCTGAAGTACTTGTAAAAGCCTTGAAATAGTTATTGCATTCTGTTTGTCTTTTACAGGTGGTTTTTCATGGGATGCTGTTTGCTTTTATTTATCTGGCATTGCAGAAACGTCAGATAATATCAGAAGGAAAGGGAGATCCTCTTTTCTCCAGCAGAGTTTCAAATGTTTTATTATTTATTTCAATTACATCCTTTTTGGTATGTACCTAGTATAACTAGTATAATCAGGTTTGTAAATCTATCTTAAAGATCAAGTTTTCTGCCATTCTTGTTTAGAAAATATCTTGATTGAAAAAATCAAATCTTGGAGATATTTCATCTGTGGTTTTGTGCACAGCTCTACCTATCTACTCACCAAAATAGTTTTTCTTTCGGTCAACTGTAGATGAAAACATCATCACTCTTTCAATTCATTGCGAAGGTTGCAAGAAAATTGGATCATAAAAATAATTTGGTAGATAATGCAGCTCTTATCTCCATTCCTGATGGCTTGTCTATTCGTGATGAAAGATTTGTCAGCAGTATGTCTGTATCTTAGGGTATGAGTAAGTATGGTATTCATGAGCTGCAGAGAAGAATTTGAGAGAAACACGAAACCAAGCACAGCGTAGTTTTATCTGTTACTGTCCCACATCTTAGTGAACCCACTGCTGCTGAAGCACTTCATAGTAGCTTACCTCTTGGTTAATTTTTAAATGTTGCATTTAATTGCTACACAGACTGATTTTTGTATCTTTCAGACCTACTCTATTTGGGCTAGTAGCTGTAAAAACAAGACAGAGTGCAATGAACTACATCCTTCTGTTTCTGTGGTGCAGGTAATTACAATTATAGTCTTTTTTCCTTACAGTGATAGAATCTGGATTGTTCTTGTTTGGGCTTTTTAAAAAATCGTGTTTAAATATAATTTTGCTTTAGCATGGAATGTCAGATAATTGAGCCTCATTCTCGTATCTGAAAGTGAAACAGGATTTAACTACATTGCTCACTGTCATTGCCTTTAAGCACTGAAATCATGTGCTGCGATTATGCTTTTGATTAACCTTGATGTCCTTATTGTGGGTTTCATATGCACTGTTTAAGTCCAAACTTAACTTTTGACTAATTGCATAACAGAGGAAAAGGCGGCGGCTGTAGGGAAGCGTGAATGTTTGGCAGGTATTAGTGTAGGAAGCAACCTATGGGACTTTGTAGTCACTTTCAGGCAGAGGAGAGGTAGGCCACAGGGGTATCCATGTGGTTTTCTTAAAATTCAGATTTTCCTCTTACTGTGTCCTCTGCTCCACTATACCCTGGCTGTCTGATTCTAATCTTTTTAATAGTTTGTCCTGCTCTCTTCAGGGGTAGCACGTATGACTTAATTTTTTAAATTTTAATTTGTCCATCTCGACACCTTCGTTTTTAAAATTGAGGGTTAACTTTGGCTTAGGGCCACCTTTGTTCTAGGCTGGCATGGTATAACCTGTTCTGTGAACATACCTAGTTAAGTATATAGTAATATCTGTGAACATCAAGGCCATGATTCTCCTGAAGCTGTAAATGTGACTTGCTACGGTATAAGAATGTGTGTAAGAGATTTGCAATTTCAAGACCTACTTTGTTAAGTATTAACATCATGGATATTTGTTTGGTTTATATATTTAGTAAAGTTTAAAGAAGATTTAGTGCATGATTCACTTTAGACAGTGAAAATGAATAAGCCTTTGAGTGTGTGTAGTCTGCTTGTCATCCACAGTCATTTCTTTTTTACTTTTTTTAAAAAAAGATTTTAGCTTTCATCCTCATCAGGAACATTCCTGGGTATGTCCGATCTGTGTATAGCTCCTTCTTTGCCTGGTTTGGCAAAATTTCTCTAGAGGTAAGTAGAATGATTGGAAGTACAGTAAATTGAAACTCATGACATGTAAGGTGGTTTTATTATCTGAATTATAGTATAATACACAAATAGTGAAATCATTTATTGGCTTATTTAATACCATGCTGTTGTGATTGACCTCCTTTAGCATTGTCGCTTTCATTTACACTTACAAATAACAGCTGAAATGGCAGTCTGACAGTAGCAAACTTCTTACGCTGTTTTGGGGTGGGGAGCTTAGGGTTGTAAGAGTGGGGATTTAATGCTGGAGTAAGCTGTGGTCCATATGCAGTTGGAAGATAAACGTTTAAGCCAGTTGAAGAATCAGCATGAATTATACTGACTGGTGTGAGGACACTTATACATATGCTTGCCCTAGAAAGCTTTCTTGGATTAGTAAACAAACAAAACCCTTCTAAGTGCAAATGTTCTCTCATTCCATTGAGTGTGTACTTTGAAACAGTAGGAATTCTCTTGCTTTCAATTTTATTTGCCGTTTTGCAATATCAAATGTTTAATTTTATTGTATTACTAAAATGTATTTTAGAAAGGGAAAGGAACTTTTAGGAGAAACTCATGGTAATACGATGCATATGTAGTATATGATTTTGAACTTTTTTGAAAGGATCACAGTTTCATTGTTCTGATTCCTCGTGAGCTTTAAGGTGCTGATCAACTCCAGGGACCTTTGCATTCATCAGCAGTTGAAGCATTATCTTTTATTTGCATTAATCTTTTATGTTAGTTCAGTCCCTCACCAGAGATAACAGTAACTGAGTGGAGGTGTGTTCCTCATGTGCTCTGACATGATGTAAACGATGTTCCCCTGTGCTGTATTTGGTTAAGGGCTAAACAAACCCTGTTTACCGTGTACTGTAACAGACTAATGTTTTCATCTTACAGCAAAGATGTGTGGAAAACAGCTTCTCAGAGTGAGTTATTTAATCATAGGTGTCCGACTTAGGCAGAAGTACAGTGTGCCAGTTGATGAATAGTAATAATTGTATGTTTTTATATAAGTAAAAATATTTTAAGTATTACTAAACACACTCTTTCTTTCTTCTTCTAGCTTTTCATTTGCCAATACCATATTTGGCTGGCAGCAGACACAAAGGGCATCTTGGTGCTCATTCCTGGATATCCAATGTTTAATGTTCTTGTCAGCACTTTTATATTTGTGTGTGTGGCACATGAAATTTCTCAGATCACTAATGATCTAGCACAGATCGTGGTTCCTAAAGATAACTCAGCTCTGCTGAAAAGGTTGCTATGCATAGCTGGATTTTTTTCTGGACTACTCCTCTTCTCAGCAATGCAAGATCAGTCAAGGCATTAATTCGAAAAGATACTTGGAAACTTTCTTCAGGTTTACTTTGTATCTGCCTGAAGAAAAATTCTCAACTGGATGTACAAGATGACATTTAAATTAAGTGTGTGGAAAATGTACATAGTGCAAATGTACATATTTTGTGTGGAAATAGCCTTCTCAAATAATCTGAGAAACAAGAATGCACTGTACAGAATTGCATGTGGAAATGAGTCTTTTCTACTGGATATATGTTTCTGTTTACATATCTGTTGAAACATGACACAAAGTGAAGTTAAGTGGTTTAGCAGTATCATGTGCTTATCACGGAATTAACTTTACCTTGGGTCAGCCAAATGAAGAGTGGATGTTACTGGAGTACCGCCTGTACATAACACGTGCTGTAACCATTCTCATCAAGGAGCAAAAAAGAGCGAACTTGTGATCCTCTGTTAATGGTCACCTTTAGCTGATGTGAAACATGAAGTTACTGGTAAACCAGGGCATTTTTCTGATCAAAATGGTAATTTTTTGTTTAGAAATGAGTATTTTGGGTGGAGATAGTAATATGTTGTATGAAACCCTTTATACGTGGAAATAAGTCATCACTAATTCAGTGATTTAAGATTATATACAAGTTTACATAATATTTTAGGGGTTTTTTTTTAGAAATTTAAGATGTTCTCAGAAAATATGGTGAATTCTGAGGTGTAATTTTTTAATATAAAGAAAATGTTTTTCCCCAAAATTTGTTTTTTCATAGATTTTCCACTCATTCATTAAACTATGTGCAGTTCTCTGTAGAGTCCCAGTGAACAAACTGATCAATAATTTTCAGAGACTCAGTTCAAGATGGAGAATTTTTGGAAGACCTCCAGCTTTGTTCAGTCAGATGAAATCCCATCATGTCTACTCCATCAGATCTTAAGGAAATCGGAGAACAGGGGATCAGTGATCTTCAAACCCCTCTCTGAGTTTCTAGGTGACCTTGAACTAGGTCCCATTAGGGAACTGGTGCCATATTCTATTTTGTAATCATATTTTCATTTAAAAAGATGCAAGTCAAGGATGCAAGTCAGCCTGTCCATATCACAAGGAGGAGGGATTGAATGGTTTTCTTGTTGCATACAGACAGCCGAGTCTCAGAATTACAAATTAAATGAGATTGGAACTGTTCGGAGGAACCTTTTTTCCCATCCTTTTTAGTAGTGCCCATCTTTATTAACTCTTTCCTTTAGCATAAAAAGTAAAATTGAAAGAAGTAACCCTTCAATTACAAGCTGTAATTCACGTTCCACTTACTCAGTGAAGTTGTCATTTCTTTGCTATGTGTGGTTTTGGTTCAAGTGATCATAGTTTGACCTCTAGCTGCTTTTTCATTTTATACTTCTACTGATTATTTGTTAGCAGTCAAAAACACGAGCACAATATTGTTTTCCAAGCATATGTGCAATTATATATGATTATAAACAATCTGAATCCTAATTTGTACTGTCACATAAATGTTTTCTCTTATCCCAGTCAAAAAACTGAATTCGAACTTGCAGCCACTAATGAGTGCAAAAAACATTTCTGAAAAGAAATGGCTTCAGTTAATTTTTTATTTTTTTTTTGTGGAGAACAATTTCTTTTAAAGAATGACCAGTCACTCATCATAAAAAAGAAAAAAAAAAATCATTCCCTTCCCCCAAATTCAGCAGTTTTACTAAGTCTGCCAGCTCTTTCAAAGGAGCTGGAAGGACCCTCAGCTATTTGTTCTTTGTATGCATTACTTCCAGTGTTTGAACCTCCTTGGTCAGTGTGCTTGAATGGCTGAAAGAAACGGTATGGGTGAATGCTGTAGTGGGGGATAGGATGCATAACCTTCATCTATGCCAGTATTACAAGCAATGGGGAACTTGTGAGTTTGAGGAATAATTTTTGTTTTGTTCTTCACAACTTAAGTGTTGTAGATATAATTTTATTTATCTGTTGTACAGACTTGGTTAAAAGATTTATTTTTAATGTTTGAAATAATGCACTTGTTTATTATTACTGTATGTGGGATAAATATATTTTCTTTTCAGGTTATGTAAAAATACGAAGTAATTTAAACATTAAATAAATGTGCTGTGGATGCTTATTTTTGTAATGGGAGCAGCATCAATTAAGTAAAAACTTTTTATTGCTTGACTCTAGCTGGGCTACAGTTCACTGTTATGCCTACCTTAAATGACAGATTCATATTGCAGTTTCTCAGAGCGATATTCTGGATACTGTTACTTCAGATGAAGTGCAGATACCCACTTGTATTGCGAATTAGATGCAGTGCATGTAAACTTACTGATGGAATTACAGCTGCAGTAGCCAAACCCACCCCTGGAACTCAGGCAACTTCTGCAGAACTGTGCAGCAGAGGCATCAAATACTTCCCCTTCTCCACCCCCGAGTTACAAGCTAGAAACTGCAGCAGGAGCTCTGCATGAAAGCCTGGCAACATCAAGCAACCCATCCTTAAGATTTATTTGGTTTAGGAATTGAGCTTTTGTTTTACCTACTTAAGTCCCACACTAAATAGAAGGGGCTGCTTAAGCAGAGGATTCAGAGGGGTAGTTCCTGTCCTCAAAGCTCCTTCTATCTTTGGGGAGATAATACTTAGTTCAGGTCCCACATTAAGTGGTGCAAATACTCTCCATCCCTTCCCTCTACCACACCTATTTAGATATCTCCCCCAGTGCAACAGAAACCCTGCACAATTGGCTCCCTTTGAGTTCTAGCTACCATCCAGTGTCACCCTCTGTAACATTGTCACACAAAGTTGTTCAGGCATCATTATGTAAAATAACCAGGCAGCAACATCACTACTTAATGTTTTCCTATTTATTAGATTTTACATTTCATATATTTACAAAGACATCTGTAGTGTTTTCTATTTAATTTGGTTGCAACTGTCACTTAATCAATACAATATCAGTTCATACTGTCATCGTACATCATTAAAAGAGGCTGTGGATTCACTGTTTTAACTATCGGCACTTTTAACTTACTGATTCTTTAGCCACTGTCATTAGCCAGCTGTATAAATCTATACTTCAATAGTAGTTATTTTAATAAGTAAAAATAATTTGTTGTTAAACTTACCTCAAATGAATGAAGCTTTCAATCATAAAACAGTTCAGGTGTGCTTAATACTGAAGTCACCTACATCATTAGATTCTTTTCAGAATAGGTGGAGCACCCACTGGTACAAACTGATTCTTTATGATGTACGTAACAGTTTAGGAAATTTCCTTAAATATGTTTGCACTGTTATGCATTAATACAAATAAGCTCAACTGGTATTTGATTGTCATGTCATCCTCAAGTTACCAGAAACTTAGGATCCAGAACCAATACTATTTACAAAGTTTAGTCTTAACGTTGCATTAAAAATCATTGTTTAAAATCTATTCCATTCATTTCTGTTTCAAAGCACTGACAGCCTGTATGTTTGAAAATAGCAGTAGAAACTAACAGAAACTGGTAGAAATCAAATGCTGATTGTACTCAAATTTTTCACAGCTTGGATAAGAGAGGTAAATGTTTAAATTACTTTAAATCCCAGTGCAGTTTTCTAACTCACTTTTCATGGATAACCATCCAAGCTGCTGGAAAAAAGGAGGGGTCTCTTGAGAGGCTGATTGACTGGTGAAAGCTCTTCCTTGGCACCTTTCGGATGAGGTAGCCGTGATTCACGCCACTTTTAAAGAAGTAGGAATGGCTCTTTATTCCAACTGTTTTAAGAAACTGACTTAGTTTTTCAATTTCTAGGACTACCTTGAGCTACTTCTCGTAGTATAAACACCAACAGCACTATTCCTATGGCTAGCTGCACTTGTTAGCATATTCTATGGGTTGTGTTTAGGACAGGATTGTCCTTGCAAACTCAGGATGTTTAGGCTTGACAATACACACGTATGTACATTGTACTGAGCACTGCTTATATACTTTGCTTCAATAGTTACCATACTTGGAGCACAAAATGTGGCTAAAAAACAGTCTAGGACTTGTTTTACTTGTTTTAAGTATCTGCCGAAGTGTTGCATTCAGGTCCAAACCTATACACACGTTATTATGTTCATTTTAAAGCAAATGAAAAAAGGTTTTGCGTTTTAAAGAACAGGGTCATAACTGTAAAAAAAAAAAAAAAAAAAAAAAAAAAAAAGCACCTGTGCCTACTTTCCAGTGCCTACTTTGGTCTTTCTACAAACGCTAACCACCTTATTTTACAGTTTCTCTTAGCCTCAGTCTTAAATTCCTAAATTACTCAGAATTTCTCTTAGCAGAGACCTGAGAAACCTCAGCTAAGGAAATGTAGCCAGCATTTAGCAATTTTAAAGCAGACGCAGCTTTCTGCTTACAATGCAATGTCCTGATGAACATACAGCTTCTGGAAGATAAAATACCACAGAAAATACAAAGCTTAAATGTCAGCTTAAACCAGTATGATGCTTTGAGGTAAAACCCCAAGAACTGTGCACTGTTACAGCTGGAGACCCTGAAGTCCTCTTATGCTGTATTTGAGGATTTAAAGAAGTATCAGAAAAATAATTTAAAATATGCAAAACAATGTCAGGAGATAAATTATCACCATCTATTGAAAAAGAAGGAAACCTCTGTTCAAATCCCTTTAACAAAGTTCATGTTATTAAGCTTTCAGGTGCATAGACAAAAGCCTTTCAAAGTAGCCACCTCCCGGAAAAATATTTATTTAATCAACTCCCTTTTAAAATCATCAAAAATAATCCTTGGTTTATTGGTTAGTTAGTTCTCACACAACTCTTTTTGCTCCAGAAAAAAAGAATGTGGAGGCTATAGAAAACAAACTGCATCAGATAAGGAATATCACAAAAAAAAATTTAGAGTATTTTTAGAGAGTTAAAAGTTAGTCCATGACAAAATTCACCCTTGTTTACTGGAGACATTAATTTCTGCCTACAGTAGTTTGTAACAGTTTCTTCTAACATAATCAGATGAATGAATGGACAGATTTTAAATGTTTTATTGCTTACAAGTTGTGAAATAGGTTGAAGTTCTAGTGAAGGAACTGAAATCCAATTTTCAATAGGAATACTTGCAGGTTTTTGTTTTGTTCAAAAATAACTGCTTATTACATTTTGATAATCTCTACAAAATTAATGCCTAATAAATCTGGAATACTATTTCTGAGCCTCATCATATTGCACAAGTTTCGATGCTTGTACACTACTGCTTTTTGTGTGCAAATATAAGGCAATTATATCATCTCATGGAACAAAGCCTGAAATCCTTTGAACCTAGTGCTTATTTTCAATTTTTTTTCCCCTGTTAAAACTTTCAGGATAGATCACAAGACAGAATAAAGTTGGATATTTATTAATACATATATTTGAAAGAGTACTTTCTGAATGTAACAAATATAAAAAGTTATCAGTGTTTATAAATTGTCAAAAATGTCCAAAGTACAAAAGGATACAGTACATTAGTTACATGGAAGTGATTGTACTCTCTGGCACTGAAATCATCTTAATACTGTGGGCATGCACAATATACAGCAGAAAAATTCATGCATCAATCAGAACAAATGAGGAAATAAGACAATTTGCTGCCTTCTCTGATTACAAATTCATTGCTTCTGTTAGTTTTCTTTCCTCAGGAATACCATTTACCTGCAAATAGATGAGAGTTTATATAAGCCATCAGTGGCAGGTGATGCTTCAACAATACTGAACTGTCAACTGGTAGCACAGCACATAAATAGTATGTATTACTCCTTAATCAACCATCACATTGGAAAAACACAAGTACAACCTGGACCAAAAGACAACATATACATGGAAAAGCTTTGCTTGCTTTCTTATGGGGAGGGAGAGATCTGGGAAAAGATTGTTTATCTGGAATTTATTTTGATATTTGGGATCTAACAGACTTCATAGCGAGACTGTGAAGCTCAAAATGGAAAATGTAGTCTACAGTATACATGCACTATTTAGTCTTTTGCATTATAGGAATATTCCATAAACTTTTTCATCTAAGTACCTTAAAACAGTCCTCATGAAATTTGCCTATCAATAGAGACAATTATAAAACTTAATATACCTTTTTATATTGGAGTAACAATTTTCAGCAGCATAATAAAAATGATGTGAGTTGTCACCTTTCATGTAATTCTTTCCTAATTATGTTTTAACTTTGTGAAATACCTGAGCATTATGTCAGCTATCAAAACTGCATTTTTATATAAGGTTCAAAAATGTTTTTTCTTATTGGGGATTCAGATAGTTCCTGAAGAGGATAGTGGTTATTAGATATGGTTTGCTCTTCAAATTATTAAGTATGGTCTATGGAAGCTCTAAAACCGAAATATCTTCTTATTCATGGCGGTGACTGATAGGATGTTAATAATCCCAAGTATTATTGAGAACTTTCTATAGGAAAGGAAAAAAATTAAACAGTGACCATCTAGTTCTATAGTTTTTTTGGCCTGAAGTGTTTTATTTCTGTAAATTTCTTATTTTGAACACATCAATAAAACGGATTGCTAAGTTTGTACTGATGCTGCTAAAAAAAAAAAAAAATCTAACGAGCACCTGAATTTTGTTTTAAATTGTGACTTTCTAAAAATCTAACCTGACAACACGAGTCATAGATATCCTTTAGAAGATAAACTGCAAGAGGCATATGCCATCATGTCATGGAACCTGCACATCCGAGTTACAAAGGAAGGTGTCATTGTAAAGTACAAGAAGAGGAGGAAATGTCTGTCCCAAGTACATTTCCCCCCTCCGCTCCCATTTCTGAGAGCTTGTCACAGCAGATCTATGATGAATATGAAAGAACAGGTGTATTCTAGCAAAATAATGCACTACAGAAAATACACAGAAGGATTTTTAAGATCTATTTTTATGACAGTTTTTTTCAGTGCGACCTGCAAACAATAAGGCCATGCTATCTTGTATTTCATACCTCTTTAAAAATTTCTCACTGCTGCCAACATACATACTACAAGGTGATTTCATATCTTTTTTTACTGCAAGACAAACTGGAATTCTTGTAACAAAACAGTCATAACAGAAGAGCTGAACTGTAACACATTTTTATTTTACCTTCTAAACACCTGCAGTAGTGCGTGTTAAGAGCTATGCTAAATGTCAACCCAAACCAGTGCTGGAGGCACTGGATTGAGGCTTTGACCATCAGGGTCATCTGCCATTTTCAGTGCATGTAGAATAAAGCACACAAATAGCAAAGCTAGCAGAACTGCAGTCAGGTTTGGTTGGTTGGTTGTTTTTTGTTTTTTTTTTTTTTAATAAATGTGTTTTTAATTTCCAAATAACAAAAAAACCCACATGGGCAGAAGCATCTATTATATACTTGCCTCAAATCTTTGAAATGTTGTCATACGAAATTCTCCTTTAATCCCCGAAAGCAGTAATGAAGAAGAAGGATTTTGAATGAAAAGAAAGAGTTGCTTATGTAACTCCTAAGTTAAAACAAGTCTTCCTCTTGGAGCTGTAGTTCTCATGTTATGTTCAATACATATATAGAGAGTTTTGCCTAAATACCTCTTTGAATATTCAAAAATTATACTTTGGCCTCTACATTCTCCTTGTATGATCCTTATCCCCTTTCACATGTCTATCCCTGCAACTAGAGAGAACAATCAGCCTTAGTCGATACTCTGATGGGATCATTCACAGTCTCAGTCAGTACATCAGGATTTGTGACAATGACGTAAAAGCCATGACAGACACGGGAAACCCGCAGCATGGGCATGTGCTTCACCACAGGTTCCCCAATATCAACTCTGTTTAGTAACAGCAATAAAGAGCTCCTTCTTCAGAGCTTAACTAAGATTGGTGGGAATTAGAAATTTTGATTTCCTATCAAGTTTTAGAGTGTCTGAACAGTGTAACTGCATTTGGGAATCCAGCTGCAGCTTCACCTTGTAACAGGGAATTATTTATATGAGGCGGTTTCTAAGTTAGCTGTACCGGATTTCAGTGTCTCACACCGAGTCCTAATGTAGTGTAGCTCCTACTTGTTTAAGCAATCCCATTGCAAAATTTTCACTAGTGTATCACAAGAATTCCGGAGCGACAATGCTGTAATACTTCACTATATTTGAAAATGGATTTCCACTGTCCATAGACCGTATACGTTTTAACTATTGATTCCTCTGCACTGGTCACTTAATAATTACCATATTTTCTCAGTACTGACCTGCAGTCTGCTGCTGTGGAATCTGAGTCTGATGTGGCAGGTTCCTACAAAAAACAATATCTTTGATGCTTCCATACAAACTCTGAAGTATTTTATGCATAAAAGTTCAGTATTTAAAATCTGAGGGTTTGCTTACAAAGCAATAATCCATTTTCACTATGCAAATACAGTTGTCTAAAATTATTGTTAATGGGTAGTTCCTATCATTGTAATTGTCAAGTAGGTTCAGAGCCCCATCAGACCTGGTGAAATGTCAGAGGTACAAGAGTCACTGGAGGCTTCTGCTATTATGCAAAGTTTGGTTTCCATAAGTGATGAGCAGAAAAAAGGTGACAGTTTTGAAACTCAATTATTGACTGTGGAATGAATGAATGGTCAGCTAGTTTTACACATCAGACCAGTTCACCTATCAAGACAAGTTACATTGCTGTGTTCTGCTTAAGTGTCTATTTTCACAGCTACCAGATATTAAGACTGCTTTTAGAGATAGAAAATAGGGGTTGGAATGCAGGTGAAGCAGATAACTCTATGTACAATGTCCTCTGGTACAGGCTTTAGCACCCCAGTTGTAAAAAAATGGCTATTCTGAACGAAGAAGAACCTGTAAAAGACAGGATAGAGCACTTTGCAGCAGTTGTACAAGGGATAATTTATACAGCTGTATTTTCTTTAGCTTGGTAGAAGAAAACTCTCTTCTAGCATTTATCTCCATTATGAAGGGTATTCGGGGCAAACGTGTAAATTAGGGCCAAGTTAGTGCTGGCACTGGACCGGTATCACTGGGGCCATGCAGGGCCACCAGCCGAGGAGCTACTGACTGGAGCCAGTGTCATAGCACTGTGCTGAAAAACACCAGCCACTTCGGCCACCGCTGCCTCAGACCTGCTAAACCCCAGAGACCTCAACCAAACCTTCCTAGAAATTCCTTTTTTCTACAGCACTACCAACCTGTCCGAATTAGAGCACATTCAAAGCACTATCAGTCTGTCTCCACAGTTTCGTTAGGTTACTGATAAATGAACTTTAAGGAATAGAAATTAGTATTTTTCTGGTTTCTGTCTTGGAGAGAGGCTGGAAACAATGAAAACAGCTGAGAGCTCTGAGCATTTTCACTGGCAAGACTGTATTTATTATCTGTGTAATGGAATATGCTCTTCTGTTCAGTGTTAACATTTCAAACATAAACTATGTGTGACAGATACATGACTAACTACATACAAAGTCTGGATTTTCTGTTATGAAACTGCCACCAACCCAGTGGTAGTTTTATACCAGAACTCCAAAGACATGGGTTAAGAGGCAGGTTGTCTAAAACAGGACAGTTTTAATTGATTCCCCAGTCAAAAGTAGTTTTTCTCCAAAATATGCAGAAATGTAACTGTTCCTGGCAAAGCTTCTTGCCAAGTCTGCAGACTGAAACCCAGTCATTTAATTCTATAACAGAAGGCCTTTTTTCTGCTTCAAATGCAAACATCAGAGCAATCTTGAACTAAAGTCATTACTGATACCTCTATAAACAATGCATTTCAGATGACCAGCACTGGAATCTGTAGTTAAATCATGCAACATAATGCATATTAAAAAATAAAATCTAAATACTTACTGCTGTGTTTGCATCAGAGGCATACTGGTATTATCGTAGCTGTCTGTGTGAAGGGGTGGTACAATCTCACCAGTAACTGGGTGAAACACAGGAAGCGTTGAGAGAGGCCATGCTATCTCTCTATTTTTAGACATGTCACGAAGCTCTTTGGTTGATTTCTGTATAGCACTGTGGTGGACCAACTGGATGCTATTTCAAAAGGAAATAAAATAGTAAATACATATTTTAAATGCTCTACCAAAATGGATAGACTTTTACGATTATTGTTTTTCTTAAAAAGACAAGGACTTTGATGCATGCTACAGACTCTAGAGTGCAGCAATTACAGTAAACCTTTACATAGTTAATTTAATAAATACTGGATTTATTTCATTTTTAAGGCAGTAATTATTCCTTGAGATTTTGCTGTCTGGATTAGTATTTTCCGTAAGATCCAAGACTGTGCAATTTATGGCTAATGTTCCGTTTATATGCTGCAGTTAAAATAAAAGTTTCTGTTAACTCCTGATTCTTGTGGTAGATTCGTAAAAACTCAGATTAATTTTAAAACACCATAGTATAGGCACTGGATACCTTCCAGGATATTTGTTCCTGGGCACTGCCTTTAAGATGTAGGCTGGGAAGTCCAATAACCAGGAGTATAAATTACATATTAACATATTTATTCTAACAACACTATTTTATTTTGAATTGACAGCCGTTAATTTCAAACCCTTTTTATTCTGGTCTTCTATCCTTGCCAAGACTCTGATTTAAAAGCAGCTTTCACATTTATGAATTAAACCATGAATTAGAGAGAATGGAAAAAGATTATGACACACATGTATGAAGCATGACAAGCTACTGAGAATGAAAATTAAATGGTAAAAGAAAAATAACAGGAAAGAAGACACTTACTCTGGTGTTTGCATGTTTCTCTTTTCCCTAAAAACAAAACAAAATTTATGAATTAAATAATAGCATTGATAGTTGGAACATTAAATCTATCTGATGATGAAAGTAGTACATGATGTAGAAATGCTGACAAGGTTATTGCTAAACGCAACTTGGCAGCATTTGCAACTGGTTTTATGATGAGGCCTTGATGAACGCACGTATAGAGATGTGATACTGATGAGACACACACACACAGACACACACACACAGAGAAATGAAAATGCAAGTTAAAGAACAAGCTTCTGGCTAAAATAAATTCTGTGACAAAATGAAATTGTAGTTTGTGTAAGAAATGGCAGAAATTACGTTACTTGCTGCTTTCCTTTTATGATTTTTTTAAATAATAATGTCTAGATTCAGTTCATATCCTCAACCAGATTTATTTTATAAAAGTTAGCATTTTAGAAATTACTTACTATTTTCCTGAATCAATGATCCTTTATTAGTATTTTATTTGTTTGGGGCATTTTGGAAAGTTGTGCATATGTGGAGATTTTGTGGAGTTTTGCGCATACGTTGAGGTTTTTAGCCCTTTCAACTAGAACAGTTAAAGGCCCTATATCCACTCTCTTGGAAATTACTGTACGTGCTTAGATGAGACATACTTCAGTATTTCAAGCAGTTATCTTTTGGCCTGTTTTAAATGTTTTTAATGAACTGAATGGAATTCTTATAACACATTTTCTTCTATGCATTATAATCTTAGAAAAATCAACAATTACTTATTAGTGTGTTAAAGTACTCACACTCCTTCCCGTCGGCAGCACATGATATAGGCAAGTATTAGAAAAAGCACCAGTGCTATTGCCGAGGGCACTGCCAGTGTAATTAGGAAATCCGAGTAATAGTCTCTGCTTTTCAGTGTATCAGAAGGTGGCTTGTATTCCCCACCATCAGGTAATATCCCCTCTCCGCGAATCACTTCCTGAAAGGTGGAAACTTGTTTTGTATTGTCAACCTGATACCCCGGGGGGGGGGGGGGAGGAAAGAAAAAAAAAAAAAGAAAAAACAACACAATTATATAACAAAGTAACAGAGTGTAAAAACAGGCAGTATTTAACCAGCTATAACGTATAAAAGATTTCATATTACACATTTGACAAATTCTGTACAATTTCATCCAATCACTTTATTTTTAACCAATAAAACCTTACACATTGCTGAAGGCTTCTGATCAATGTTATAAATAATACCACTTTATTACTTTATCATATTATTACTTTATCTTGTGCCCACCAGAGATACTATGTTTTTTACAGATTAAGTTTAGGGATATCTCACACAAATAGCATTTAGGTAAAAACGCAGTAAACATTTTTATTGCAAACTAATTATTTGATACCGATTTCTTTTTGATTGATTAATCCATTTCTTACTAGTCTTCCTAAATAACAATACTGCCCTCTCTTGTATGAAGGTGGTAGAGATGAAAAGTGGAGTACCCATAGGTTTTCTTCCTCCTTCTTCCTATTGAGCTTCTCACCCAGTCCTCAAAAAAGCAGTGAGCATGAACAGAGCTGCTGAGGACTGAGCAGCTCGACTGCCTCCCCCACCCACTTACAAAATGTGCATTTAGTTGGTCAGAGACAGAGTTCCAAGGTTTTTTTCTACCTTCTATTTCAACTAACCTCCAGAAGGCTGCATTCCTGGTCACAAGTAATTTATTTATTATTTTATGTCTGTATCTAACGTTTCTAGAAATGCAGCCTTTTTTCGCTACTGACTTTCACACTGCATTTAATTGACTGCCTTTCCCACGTGACTTTATAATCTTCTGCCTTCATTTTCTTGTTATCTTCAGTTAGATATTACTTTTAAATTTTATCAGTTTTAAAACCCTCTCCAGATTTTTAATGAAAATAAATTATATTTCCCTACAGTCTTGACCTTTTTCCTGACACTGTTCATTGAGAAATCTTGCAACTGATGGTCATCTCTTTATGATTTACTCTTTAAGTTATAAAATGGTGTATTAGAACTTATGCAATGGATGAACAGGTTTTCATGGCATGCTAGAAATAATATTTTGTTGCGTTCCAATTACATACATATATATATATATGTAAGTGCAAGACAGTTTGACAAAAAATAATATATGTATTCTCCATGCATTAATTACGCAGTATCTTTTATATTAGGTGCACCAAGTTCCACCTGGCTGCTTAGCTGAATCTCAATCCCTAAGCAACACACAAAAAAATATTTACGCACTTACTGATGTAACAGAAGCTCATACATGGTACGAGAACAAGGTACTGCAAAGTAGCATTAAGAGGAAGCATGTAATACGTTGCCTCTCTCTTCAGAATTTGGGACCCGCAAACTTAAATCCACTCTTTAAGTGCTAATCACCAATGTCACCTCAAAAAAAGTAGGAGGAAGAGGATATGATGGTTGTATTTTCACTCACTGGTCTATGATGTGGTTAAGGAAAATGGAGCTCAGCTCCCTCCCAGCCCATGGATCTTGGAGGACTTCCTGCCCCTTGGCTTGCCTTATGAAAAGCAGACTCTGATTAGATAGAGGGAAGCTTGGCTCCTTTTTCCCTTTGATCCACCAGGTTACAGCATGTGCCAGCAATGCTGTTGGCAACAGTTAACACCCCAAGACTGTTTAAATTCAGCTATCATGGTACGTTGCCAAAACAAGCGCTGAGTTCAAGAAGGTGGCGTTATAGGCTGCTGCAGAAAATGACACTTCTCTGAGAGCCTGTTCCCATTACACATCCCAGGGTGATCTCTGTTTTCCTCAAAACGGCACAACAATGCTGTTTCGTGATTAGTTTATGAGCCACTGTTACTATAGGACGTTTTTTCTGGAGTACTCCTAACCAGCTGCTCCTCATTCTGCATGGGTAGTGTTGATTATTCTTGCACTAGTGCACTACTGCTCTGCTGCTCCTTTTCACCGTTTTCTAAGGCTGTTTCTCCAATTTCTCAAGACTTTTCTGAATTCTATCCTGTACTTCAACGCACCTGCAGACCCTTTCAGTTTCATGGGGACTGCAAATTTCACTTCAAAAGCATTTCCACCATCCAGCTTAATAATGAACAACAACAAGAATTATTAATAATTCTACTATGATTACAGCTATCCAACCAGCTCTCTGCTAGGTCCTAGCTTCATCCAGGTCATTTTCCTGAGGCTATGAGACAGTATCAAAAAACCTTACCAAAAAGAAATGACATCTGCTGCTGCACCTCTGTTCTACTTTCTTGTAGAAGGAAATCAAAACTTGACATAGTTTGTTCTTGACAAAGGCTGACTGCCTTCTACTGTTTTTCAGGTGCTGGTAAGTATTGCTGTATACACATGTACCTTTTGCAATTTCTCAACAGAAAGCCAATTAATAGGAAATAATCTGGATATTCTTTTGAAAACAAGTATTTTCTAGCTTTCTAACAGCTTTCCTAATTTACAGTGTATAGAAAGAAAGGGCTGTAAGTTACCTCATCAATTTTGTGTATGAATACCTTTTCTCATACCCAATACATTTTTTACATTGTATAAAAGCCTTTCATATCTCCCCTTCAGTTTCCTCTTGAGCAACATCTGAAGTAGCTCAACAATCATCTAAGTTTATTTTATGTACCTTCACCGTCTTTGTTCAAACTTACCTGCAACATTCTCTTCCAATACTCTATCATTTCTTGATTTTCATTACTGGAACTAAACAATAACCTTTAAAAGCCTCTTTGGGAATTACATTCCTTCCATGGCAAATAGTCTAGTTAGTGTTCGGTTATCATTTTTCTTGTATTCAACTGAGAAGAATGTTCCCATTTATTTTTAATTTATTAGTCAACACTATTTTCTTTTTCTATTTCATTTTTAACATGAAATATGTTTTAGACAATTTTCAGAAAGATTTTTTTAACAGCGTAGAAATTACATTTAACTGGTCAGTGCTGTAGACTCAATGTTTGAGAACACCTATATATATATACACACACATTATAGGAAAGTAAGTGTAACTAGCAGTATTAGCACACTGAATTAATGAACTATGCCCACCTAAATAATCCTCTCAATACTTTTAGTTCTGTAAGCCCTCCGGCCATTTATATAAATTACCACTAGTTAAAAGGAATATGGTGGTTTCACTGGTGCTCAGCTTAATAGAATTTAGCCTACATAGCAAAATCCTTTCACAATCTTAAGAGTGTCTGCTAGATGGAAAACAATGTCAATCAGTCATGATAAAGTGGAATTTGGCAGAGTTGTCTGGCCAGGCTGGAAAAACTCCTACCTCAGTCACATCTGGCATAAAATATTGTACTTCTACAAACATAATTTTTATGCAACAATAAAATAACTCACCAGAGAGATTTTACACCAGTCAATGTGGAATTGAGTACGAAATTTTTTATCACAGGTTATTACAGGCTCCATTTCTTGACTGCATCTCAGCTGATTTTGTGGGTTTTCCACTTCACGTAAGCACGAAGAGAATGGAACATCTGCCCCAACCATAACATACACACTGCAGAAAGAGATGAGTGACAGACTGTCAGGGTACCTCTCACAAATCCCCAAAGAACAACCACATATTATTCCAAACATTTATTGTTCATGGTAACATTCAGCTGTGATTTAAAGACTAACATGATTTTTAAAAATTATTTTTATTGATAGCATACTTTAAGCATATGAGTAACAGACTGAAATCAAAACTATTTTTCTATCTGCTTCTTACGACTTACTCTGTTTTGCTGCATAATGTAAATGTTTGCTTACCATCAAAGTTGTCAATTTCTATGAAGTCACAGAGCTCCAAGTATAGGTTCCTCACATAAGTAAATCAGTACTACTATTGAAAATTGCATTAAAAATAGTATAATTGTATATTAAGGAAATCTTCAGTCCTGCTCAGCACAATTTTTTCAAAAAGTTTCTTCCCATGTTTTCAAATAAAATATATTAATATGAACCTGCCAAAGCCCCCAGCTTCTCATTAAAGATTCCATAATGTAGCTATGCATTGACAACAAAATTTGCAGAATACTGAAAGCTGAATGTAAACTTAGTACTTCATTTAGCATTACAATACAAAAATAAGAGCTACTGTGCTACCTGTATTATTAATTTTCATATTTAAATATGCAGAATGCCGCTGGAAAATACAGTCTACTCCACCAGGTATAATGTGCCAGTGAATCCTGACACAGAAATTAGGTCCTGGTTGCCATTTGGTATGTTAGGCATTATCTAACTAAACATTCGAAATGCAGCCACTTGTATTACACAGCTCTGCTATTACTCCGGTTAGACCTTCTTTAGATGTGCTCAGAAACTCAGAAAAGGGCTCTGAAACAACAATCTTCTCTGCACACATCTCGGATTTTGAACCCTTAGCCCTTTCTTAGATATTATTTGACACAAGATATTTAAAAATAACTAGGCATCTTTATTTTTGCCAGGAAAAAAGCACTACCACAACCATATTCTGAAAAGACTGAATCGTTATTAGTTTTTAATTGAAGTATCTTGTTTCAGTACAGAATTTATGGTTATGAATCACAACTGGAAATAGTGAATTCCTGCAGTTTACACTCAGTAACCTAAATTCCCCAGATACTTCAGCTTACCACATTCGGATGAAAGCCCACAGTCCTCCTGAAGCACGTAACTAAATTTCACTGAGTGCAGCTACAAATGACACTGTTACATGCTAAATGCTCTTGGAAATCTAAGTGTTTTTGTAACCTATGCTTTGTAACACCTTGTTTCAAAATTTTGAGTTTTGTGAATTGGGAACTATTTAACACTTGAAAAGTATGCCAAACAACTGTTCAGAAGACTGGAATTATAAAATAAGCATATTTTCTACTGTTTTATAATAGAATTTATTTATATGTTTTATAATTAATAGAATTTATTTGTATCCCTTGGATTGTAAAATCTATGTATAGAAACTGTCACCTATTGAAATTGTATCTAACATGATAAACCTATGGTATCTAACATGTATCTAAACATGTACCTAACATGATAAACCTATGGTGTAAAGGAAGCTTGGAACATCAGTAAACTTTTCATATCTAATACCAATCTGGATTTCTAAAATATAAGACAGTAATTGCAAGGATTCTAGAAAACCTGAAAAAATATTAAGCTTTTCAGTAAAAATAAAAAGAGTAGGGCAAAAGCATTAGACTGACACACGTGCTTACCCCTCTTTCATGTCATTAATAGGAAGTGGAACTCTCCCTCCCCTGTCGAGGGCTGAAGTAATGTTTATAGCATTCAAGCGTTCCGGCTGCCACACATTTTTCACTGCTCCAAGAAAGTCGCCAAGAACTTCACTTGCTAACATTTCTTCTACGTTCATATTCCTTATGAAGAACTCCGCTTGATACGGTAAAGGAAAATCTAGTTGTGATGAAAAAGGAAGAGTTTTGCCTTAAACAAAGGCTCCATAACAAAGAATGTGAAGTAATGACTAATGTAATACCACTTTAAGATTGATACACCTTTCCAAAAAGCTTGTATTTGAACTAGCTAATTTTGACCCTAATATGATTATGCTTAATTAAATAGTACATTAGCTGTTACTTAAGCTGAAAACCATTGGCTATTTATAAAGCAACTGGGAGATGAAAGAGCGGACGAGTCTCAGCTGGTAAATTGTCATTAAATATAACATTACATTCATGCTAATTTTGCGGTCAAAACTGATCTGCAGTGAGAATGGATTCCAACCTGCAATACTCCAGACTATAAATATATAAATGATGAGGACAGTTTTAAGGACACAAACTATTCAATTTTTTTTAACTGAAATGTCCATACATGTCTGTTGCTTTCTGAATCTGCCTATATGTTCCTTGCACAAAGAACATGCAGAAGTAAAGCAAACTAAACAACATGCAGAAAGAGAGTAAAATCCTTCATGTAAGGTCCATTTGAAAAGACAGGGAAAAAAATAGAAATTAATAAACATGCCTCTTCTTTTAGTGAGTAAGGAATAATGTTTTACCTAACACAAAAAAATTAAATAATAAATTGAATCAAAAGAGGGAAACTCTCTTCCTTCCTCTTTGTGCCCCACATTTGGATTGAATACCAGACAACTATTTTACATTAATTTTTTAATCTTAAAAGGAGACCAAATGATGTTTTCTGCTTATTCAGTTCAAAACACAACAAGCTATTTTCTGTACATACCTTCCGCTGACATTATATTAATTATCAAATTATGTCTTGCTGTCTCAAAAGTACGCCTGTTATATGCAGTGATCTAGAGTTAAAAAGATTGCAAAAGAACAATGCAAATATGAAAATCAGATAAATGAAACATCAATGAAAATTAAGTTGATAACTTAGAAATACTTATCACCTCTTAAATGCTTTGCCTCCTTACTTGGGAATGTATGAACATTCATTAATACAAAATCTGAAAGGTAAGATCAATTTATTTCATGCAGTACTACCTTCAAGTCATGATACTGGAATTTCCTCAACTAGTCTATAGCCAAATACAATTGTCCAAGGGATATATGTGAATATAATATATTTTGGTCCAGATAAAAGTGTTCTACCATACACATGTATTCTTTCTTTTCTGCTGTTTTTGTTTTAAGGACAACCATAATCAAAGACCAATTTCTCTGTTTTCCCCTTCCACCTTCCTCCACCAATACTGTAAGACACACTTTCATTGATATCTCCTAGTGAACTAAATATCTCCTAGATGGAGATTTTTAAAGGAAAGAGGGCTGGGATCCCAGCAATTCTAATCTTTGGGACTGGGATTTAGTTTTAGCTCTAGCCCCACTGAAGTAATACTCCGTGAATGGATTCACAAGCATTCCCCCAACACAACTAGTTTTTTTAAAAATCATGGATAATTGTAGGGGAACTGAAATCTAGTAGGTAGATGCAACACTCATGACTTTTCTTTTGGGAAGCTTACGTCAGAGTTGTCAAGCATTGGAACAGGCTGCCCAGGGGAGTGGTTGAGTCGCCATCCCTGGAGGTATTTAAAAGATGTGTAGATGTGGCACTTAGGGACATGGTTTAGTGGTGGACATGGCAGTGACAGGTTAAGGGTTGGACTCTGTGATCTTAAAGGTTTTTTCCAACCTAAACGATTCTATCACTGTGACTCATGATCAAATTATGTAAGGATAGCAATTTTATAGTTTAAATGCATAAGATGCCCAAAATGCTTTCAAGTGGTTACTTCTCAGTGGTAACTGTATTCCAAAGATGTAGTACGACCAAGTGCTTGTTCCTAAGAAATGCAGAACAAGGCTGGATATCAGTATAATTATGTATTATTTTATCTACATTTTTTTTTCCTGAAAGGTGATAAGACTTTCATGAAACAAACTGAAAAAGACTAACTTTTTTCCTAATTTCAGACTTCAGTTAATTAATTTCAGGGAAAAAGGAGAGGCAGAAGAGTAGCAACAGAAAAAGATCCATGTTGCTTCTCAGCAGAGCTGCAAACCATCGTGACATCGATTATTAAACAAAAATTAACAGAAGCTGCACTTCTTTTAAGAGATTTAAATGCAAAGGAAAAATGCTCTGGAATTCCTTCTGCAGGTTCATTTAAGTATAGATGGAAAAGCTTATCAGATACAATTACATCTTATGTAATGTAACATTTTCATTATAAAATTAAAATAAATTCCTGAGATTTTTCAAATCCTCAATTCCGTTATTAATTTTTCAAAGGGTTGTTTCAACAGTAGTTTAAAACAATACTTAGAAAACCTAACTTTCTGGTTGTACAAGCTTTATACAGGAACATGACAGTAAGCACTCCGAGTCTGCACTCCAGCAGTGAGAGCTGCCAGTGTGGACCATGCACCTGTACGAGTAATAGCGACAGTGGCAGAGACTGCCTTTGTACTGAACATTCACTGAAACGCAAATCCTCTTTGCACAGCTTTCAAAGAAGCTTGAGCTCGAGAACATTACCCGCTCTACTGCAGTGCTATGCATAATGTTAGGCTCTTCTAATCATGAGGTCACCTCCAATTAATTGATCTAACCATGACATCACCTCAGGAATCACGACATGATAAAAGTTATATTCAGGCCAGGAATATGCAACTGCTTCTCTTGGGTGGCACTAGGAAGGGGATCAAATGCAATTTGCCTGCCTCACGTACTACAGAATTAATTTAAAAGCCATATCTGAGAGAGGACTGCAATGAATTAACTTGTATGTGAGGCAGGATTTAGTTCTAATATAGGCTTGGGGTCATGTTTATAATAGAGGTCTTGATATAGATCTAGAATCTAAAAGTACATGCCATTTAAAAAAAGGGCGATTTTTAATAACAGTTTCCTCTACAGAAAGCTAAGTGGAGTCTGCAAGTACTTCTCCACATGATTAATTTTACAGATGTGATTAGTCCTGCTGGAATCAAAAATGAATCATGTATACAGAATTAAGCATGGGTGAAATTATCTACAGTATAACTTAACATTTAGAGATGTCATTCTTGAGGAAGAAAACTGTATCAAATGCAATTTAGAGAAACAGAAACTCATCAAGGGTTTAAGACAACCATACTGCTGAAGCAGCAAAATGGCTGGAGCATGTTAATGAGATTTTCCTTAACACTGTGAAACCACACAGTGTCTGATTCAGTCTGCCATCTGTGATGTACATGGCAGAAAATACCGTCCTTTTTCCCTTTCAATTGCTGCTCAATGAATAATTGGTGCTTTTAAACATTTGTATAGCTAATTGTCAAAAATCAAGTGGCAGGTTTTGTCATTGTTACGCATATAAGAATAGAAATTAAATACATGTAAGTGTTAATTAAAATTAAATTTATCAATAAACATGAATAATGAACCATATAATAATCTGATGAAAAATAAATTTAATTTTAAAAAACAACAACAAATAAACCCAAAATCTGTTTATTGATGGAACACTGTATTTTCCTGTGGAGAACGGTCTGGCCCATATTTAGGGCAGAATATTACAAAGTTCAGAATTCAGATATTCTTCAAGTACAGTTGTTCACAAAGGCTTTTTCCCCCCTGTATTTTGAATAGAACTTTAATTAATTTGTAATTTACTGAAATGAAATGCCTCTTAGAAAGACGAAGGGCAAGAACCTAAAGGTATTTCACCTAGGAATATCAAGCTTAAATCATTAGTGCTATTTACTAATTATACCTTAAAAGTCAAACATGAAATGTCATACAACTTGTCTTTCTCTCAAAATGGGATGCAATGGTACCAAAGAGAATATGTTATGTCACAGGTCCTTCTGTTCCTGCCTTATAATCTTTCTTTTTTAAAAAAATCTGATTAACTATTAAAAAAAAAAAAAAGAGGCAAATGCTTGTTTTTGAATTCTGAATCTTATACTCTAAAACAAAAGAAATATTTTGAACCTTTAACAAAAAATACCTCAATGATGGTTGGTTTGCCCACATTTTCTACAGTTGGTGAGCCATAGAGCACTCCATCACTGTATGGTGTCCTTTGTATATAGCGTAGCCATCCAGGTCTGTCTGGGTAGCCCATTAAGTTGGTATTAAATGTTATAGGATCATTACTTATTTCACCTAGACAGGAAAAATTACATTAAAGTATTTACCAGAAAATACCATACACTTTCATTCTGATGTTTCCATTAGAAAATCTTATTGTCTTCCAGTTATGTCTTCTAAACATTTCCAAAACGAAAAAAATATTGCTAACCTCCACCATATCAGAAATACGTGAACTCCTACTCAACACTTGTAAGTGTTAAAAAATTCATATTTGAAAAGTGTAACCAACTGCAGAGATGAATGTGTTTGTACTACTTAGAGAGTCCTGGCTGTGTGCTTGCACTCTAACTAGTAGGTCTGATTTTCAGAGCTCCGTTCCACCTAGAACTGAAGCATCTAACCTCCTTACTGACAAAAGCACAAAGTTCTCAGTCCTTTAATTCCCAAGAAAACCCTTATTTTATTTACATTTTAAGAACAGCCCTGGAGACCCAATGTACCAGGGCAGGCTCACTGTAAAGAGTGGCTGTGTAATCATCAATGTCTGAAAGCTTCTGTTAGCATCAGGATATACCTACAGGTCTTCAGCACCAACAACCTGGCAGTAGTTTTTCTTTAGAGAAAAAATAGTTTCAAAAAGACCAGACATTCCCGCAAAATGGATCCACTGATGGCTACTAAATACAATGGTCCAGATGCAATCTCTACAAGCCCCAGAAGTTAAAAGCAGTACAACAGTTTTTGTGGTTACTGATACTCTTACAAATGGCCAGATTTGACTTCTGTGTATTTTAGCTTTTGTAAGCTTCTGTAGTGTACACATTACCAGATCCTGACCACTGAGGTGTAAGCACCTTACAGCTGAGGCACAGAACTCAAGCAAATCACTCAGGCTGTGCACACACCTCTGCAGTGTGCTCCTCCAGCTCAGCTTTGAAATGGAAACAGCAGCAATTGTAGGACAAGTGACAAGAGATGACAAGCAGGCTGGCACAGAAGGCAGAAACCCTCCAGCAAAGAAAGAACGGCTGTCATCTCCTTCGGAGGGGAACAAAGTGACTGAGACCTGTTGCCAAAGGGTAACTAGTTTTCAGGTATGCATTTACACATCTGGCTGTGGGTAAAAGGAATGCAAACCACACCAACCCAGCACCAGGGTATAACACAACTTTGCTCACGATTCTCTCAGGACATCCCAGTAATGTAATCTATTTCATTCATAATAAAATTCCCAGCATCACAAATGATTTGGGGAAAAAAATTCTGAAAGCCACCTGTGATACATTCTGGTTTGCCCTCCATCAAGGTAGGCAATGTGAACGATCCAGCAGAGCAGACAAAAACAAAAGGGCTGTGGTAACAGCTGGCCTTACAGTGAATTTCTGATATGATCACAACCGTCTACGGATACAACAATTTCAGCAGTATCTGAAATCAGATTCATATTGCCTTCAAATCACGAGAATGTCAAGACAGGCTGGGGCTGCAAAGATTCAAAACACAACCCATCTTCAGTAAAATTTCCAGGTTCCTTCCATCTGTGTGTCAAAACAGGGAGAAAATGGGACCGAGGCAAACTTCACTCTGCCAGTCACTGTTATATGAAATGAAGACCCAGGTATACATGCTAGGAAAAGCAACCATTTTTCAAGGAGAGGAAATTTTTTAAACATCCGGTTTTATTCATGACAAAATTTAACCAATGCTAACAGAAGCTTGTTTTTTCTTTTAAGTGAGTTTTGAAACTAGTACTCTCAATTCAAAAGCTTATTAATGAAACAGGCTTTGATTATGTGTGCACTGTACATTTATTGTAGGTTTTTTTCCTATTTTAATAGGAAAATAGGACAGTTATATTTATCTAAATAAGACATATTTATATATTTATTATTCCTTTTCATTGTTGATAAGCATGTGGAGGCAGAATGTTCTCTCCTTCTCTTCCCCCCCCTCTAGATTGCTTATATATATTCTAACTTGCCAGTGATCAATCCTTTAGGTTTGCCTTAGGTGTATGTCAAAACTCCATACTTAGGAAATCACAACTTTCTCTAAAAACAAACTGCTTATTAATAATAAACTGTTCTTAAATATATGAAGAAGGCTGAATCCAAAGGAGCGTTTGTTTTAAATGAAAGAAAACATCATTACATAGTCTCACATTTGATTTCATCTTCTATTGTGTCTCAAGGTTATTATGTTTTCAAAGCACTCCTTCACATAGCCTAATACCTACTACATCTGAAACAGTGACCAGATAAACAGCATTTTTAAGAGACATAAGAAATCATGGATGTTTAATAATTATTTAATGCAAAAGTGAAAAAGTATACTTCCTATATGTAAAGTGTTATCACGCCTTCCCAAATTATTAAACACATTTTTCACAATACACAGTTATATGCATCTTTTCCCAAATGATGATCACAAACCAGAACATTCTAAACTTGTAGGACCACATACGCTATTTCATTTGAAGATATTTCAACAGAAACTAAAAACTGTTCTATGTACGCTACATGCCAAACTCTAAGGTATGCGAAATAGACTTGAAATTTTTAAAACTTTTTTTTTTTTTTTTCTACATTTTTATATAATATGGAAGATGTTAGCATCCCATACCAGGCTTTGGGTAAGGAGGAAATTCCCCCTTAAAGTACTCTCTCTCCAAAACATGAACAAAAAGAACTCCAGCAGAAGGGTATACATTCCGATCAGAGTGCACCTTAGACAGAATCGTGTACACTGAAAAGCAGAAAGGAAGATAAGAGACAGAAAAAAGCAAAAATGAGACATGCTCTAGATAACACAGCATGCATTTCAATAGCAATGTGGGCAATCTGGAAGAAGGAAAGCAATGAGTATTAGATACCTGTTAATAAGTTTTTTAAAAGGTTGCACAGATTTAGGGACAGAACACAGAGCAAACCCTCTCTCTGCCCAACAGGATCCCTTCCAAAACGGCAATAAACAAAACTGGCTATGTTAGTATTTCAGAAGTTGTATGAACCCTTTATTTCTACTGCAATTAAAAAAAACACCAAACTGAGAGAGGCTATTGTAATTTTATAGTTGGTTTATTTGTAATATTACATGAATAAAAATACATTAAAAGAATGATACAATTGTGTTTTCCTGGTATTTTACACAGAAATAAGGAATATGAGAAACAGAGGAACCTTACCAATCGATGATACTGATTCCTTACTGAATGGAAATCACAGATTTTTCAGTTCTTGTACAGAAAAGGACAAAGCAATTCACTTCAGCTCAGGATTTCTATGAATTTTTAAAGCCAGACTTTCTTAGACCCAGCAAGTTCAGTTAACATACATCTAAAAATCTGGTTAGAGAGCTTGTTATTGAAGATGCTGTGCTTGTTTTGAAGGATAAAACAGAAGAACATGGGCAATTATAGGCCAGTCAGGTGTCACTGATTCCAAACAAAAAAATGAAGCTGTATTTTAAATGACTCAGAATGAAAAGCCGAAAGGAAAACCTAAAAGAACAACCAGCATATGTAAAAACAATATGCTATTTTTTATGCAGTTACAAATTTAGTTGTTAAAATAAAATCTTATTTGGGTGTAACACATTTGGCACAGCACTATATACAAATTTTAAAGAATTAGAAGAATACAAAAAAATCAATATGATACATTAAATAGGTAAGAAACCACTTTACTGCCATGTTTAAAAATTTAAGTATAAATGGAGAATACTGATCTAATAGGTGCTTGTCATGGTGTTTTAACAAGACACACTGTAGGTTGTACTACTATTCCATACTACTCTTCAATTTTAAGTCAGCGTCCTGAAAGAATCAATCATTGCTGATAATTTTCATCAATGAGATGAGGATTACACAAGTGGTAAATAAAGATAAGTCACAGATGCAGATATAGATAGCTACCTGCCTTGCTTGCTAAACTGGAAAAAACTTTATGTGAAGTCACATCTCCAAACAAAGATTACAGGCCATACAGCATGGGGTAATGTCATAGGGAAAAGCAACTCCGAAAGAGATTTCAGAGTCATTGTAACAAACTCATAGGTACAAACTTGTACCTCCTAGAAGACAAAGTGCTACTTTCAACACTTGGATCAATAAGCAAAATACATTTGAAATGTGGCTCAAACTGGTGTAATTTTCTAATCCTGGTATAATTTCTGCAGCCTTATCATTATACCAACCTTCTTCCTTGAGATCTGCTTAAAAAGCCACTGCTAATTAGGCATTAATCACAGACATTCCATCCCCTCGCACCACGTACTCCGTATGGAATCTATCTCACCTAATTTTAGATGCCTTACAGAAACAACATCCACCACTGAGTTAGCCAGGCTCCTTTTATAGTCAGTGGAAAAGAAACAGACACTTCTAGGGGTTGATTAATTTGATTTCTCCTGTAAAATGAGATGAATCATGTCCTAGATTCCTGACTACACTGACTAGATCTCCCCGGACTGCAGAAGCAGCTGAGAGGAGATGCAGACATTTGTAATGTAGTCCTCTACATTTAGTTACATACTTCCCACTCTTCAAGCCTGATGTTGCAGAATTAACAGTCTCAAGCTCTGGATATACTATTGATCAAATTCCACAGTAGCTGCCTTCTCTCACTTTTGGAAACCACTTTTAACACAGTACTGACATAATACCTCTCTAATAATTTTACCTTAAAGAAAAAAGTGGATCCTGATATTTAAATAGGTTATTACAATTTTGTGTGGTTAATAAACTAGTTACTGTAATTTTAATTATGTAGACTTGATTTAAGTACAGTAACATAGCAATTAGATTTGTATAATTAAAATTAGTAAATTGATGACCCAAAAAACTTTTGCACTCACTTCTGTGAACGATCTGTAAATAGAACAAGGAAACTAATTAATTTCCTTTAAAATATTTTTAAGAAAGCTGAAAAAGTAATAACATTAATAGAGCAGAAAAGCTGACAAAAATATGGTGGCTGGCTGAAAACAGATCAAATATCTAGAAAAAAAAAATCCATTTTTCCATTCTGATGCTTTGACTCTACAATGAAAATCCATTTCAAACAGGAAGAACAGTGAAAAAGTAATGTATATTTTCTCCATAAGCAATAGTTTTAGAAAGGAAGAATGATAACAGAATCATCAGTTATTGGAAAAAAACCCATGTAACTTTTTTTTTTTGTCAGAAGAAATCTATTGCCACCACTAAATGCCTGCCCGTTCCTAGTTAACGAGATGTCCTCTGTTGCTGGAGTAAGCATACCAATAAGGATTTCATGCAGATATAAAATGGTGATCTTGGTGGAAGCCTAAAAATGCCTCTTGAAAGGAAAAAAACCCATAAACCTATTTTATCTTATGACAAACACATTGTAAAGACACAAGTATGGAAATTAAGAATTTGAAAGTTCTCACCCCCCCTTGTCAGAGCAGCTCTCTTTTTCCCCTATGAAGTTTCTTCAAAATCAGAAGGGAAATGATGAGTCTTCAGCCCACTACAGCAATCACTGCTTTTCAATAACGAAACAAGTGAAATGCTATTTTCTTCAAAAGCTTTTAAAACCCACAGTTATTTTTATAAGCTTGCCTGAGACTGGAGATGAATGTGCAATCATCTTAGGTGATCTAGGGATGAAACTGAGTATACTTACCAACTTCTAGATACTAATCTCATACAGCAGACTGCCAGATGTGAATTGCCTGGGCAAATTCCTTGTGGAAGATAAAAACCTCAGGGACTCTGAAAGGCTTCTCTAAAACTAACAGGGGAAATTAAAAATCTTCACTACATAGGATCACAACCAATTCCGGCTGGAAAAAAGACAGTATCAGCTACCTCAACAGCAGTGTTTTCTTCCTTCCTGTTTCCAGATCCCTTGGGGGACTTTCTGTAGATCCCACGATACATCTGTGCAGAAAGGTTAGAAGTTCTGGAGATTGTGAAAGTAGATTAATTGGGAACTGAAGGTTCAAAAATACACACCACTTATTCAAACGTGTATAGAAACTGTCCCGGTTGTTGTTCTTGTAGGACTTGAACATGGGCACAGCCGGGAATTCAGCTAGGATTGTATCACCCTCCAGCCTGGAGCCTGTTATCAGACACAGATAACCCCCATCTTCAGAAATTTCAGAAGATTTACCATGTTGGTTGAAGACTCTATGTTGATGATCTTCAGAAAAAAAAAAAAAAAAAAAAAAATCTACCTTGAATTTTTTTCTGGTAATTTCAACAGGTTCTCTCCCCATTGATTTTTAGCAGATGAAGCACAACCCCAGAAATAACCTGATTTGGGGGCCAATCCAGACTGCCTGCCTGGATAGGCAATCAGCACAAAGCCTTTTCTCAGCTAGTATACACTAACTAAAATATTCTGTGTGTACTTACATACGTAAAAAGACTATTTTACTGTCATTTATGCATATGAAAAGATTTTAATTGTTACAGACAAGTTATTGTATTAAGCAAACTGCAGAGGTATCTCCAAGCAACCAGCCGTGATAAGAAAATGTGCAATATTAGGTATACGCACAGCCATTATTTTAAGCAAAGCTATAGGAACAGAAAAAGTTGGGGAAGACTCAAAGACACACAGGTCTGTGAATGTTTAAAAGATTGAAGAAATGTGGAATTTTCCAAAGTACTTACCTTGAAATAGCACCTTATTCCTAAAACAAGGACATGACTGAAAAAGCAAGAGTAATATTAAAAGCAGATTTGACTGAACCAACACGGGATTTAAATTTACAGCCTAAACTCACCATTCTTCTCAACAGCCTTTATTCTGCTGATAATATAACTGTGGGCTTGCTTAGTCGTCCAGTTAACTGTTCCACTATTGCCATCAGCAGAGCTTAACAAAAAAGCTTTTCAGAATAAAACAAACGCAAAAAAAATAAAATTAGTCAGATCAACAGACTCCCACAAACCAAGTATCAGATGGGATCAGATGCCTTCTATATCAGGTTCTAAACTCAGTTCAGAGTTTAGAAACCTCAGGTTAAAAAAAACAGTGGTGTTTGATTTGAATAAACACCTAATAATCTTCCTGACAGTGACTTTTTTCACGCTAATTTTTCCAAATAAGCTAAGTTTACATTAAACACCTAAAACTCTGCAGACACTTCTGCTGACATAATTATACTGATGAAGATGATTAAGAGCATTTTCTGATAAATATATTTGCACTGGCAAAACGTAATATACAGGTAAAGACGTATCTAAAGTTACTTTCACCGGCATAGTATGATTTGACCAAAGTAGAGAAAAGTAATAAAGTCAAGAGCACAGCTTTGCTTATATAAGCAAAGCATCTTTATATAAAGACACATGGGGTTGATCACTTTGCCTTGCAGGCATAACCAATAATCAATTTTGAAAAAAGAACCAGTTAAAAATGGTTGTCTTCATCCCACACAGCTAGAACACAGCCTGAAAACAGCTGCATCAGTGAAGCTGAAGGTGCAGGAAGGTTTAAATGTGCTGAGGAGCAAATGATTACAGGAGCCAGAAAGCAGCTGTGGAGCTGACAGAGTGACTTTTACCAGTAGCAGAACTGCCTGAGAAAGCTCCCTCCTCACTTCCCACTTTTTGTTCTTTTGTTCCCTTTCTTCTGTGATGAATAATAGATATATCAGCTGTTTGTATAGTTACATGCCAACTGAAAGTGCAGAGGGAAGGAATTTCAGTCAGATGCTCGTAAAGGGAAAGTGGCCATAATAAACAGTCTTTCTTTTGAAACAGTTTGGGAGCAAGAACTCACATCAAACCCCAGTTAAAAAGTATTATCAGATCAGCATCTTAACTTCCTTGTAAAAATAGTAACAAAAAAAGCCCACCATCAAGTAGCAGTACTTGCATACAGTTTGCAGGAAGAAATGAACACTTATTGGCAAACACTCAAAGTATGCAAATATCACTTAAAATAGAAGCTTAAACATCTGTGGAGACTTCTGCTGACAGTTACACTGGTCAGCTATTACATTACTGATATCACGTCCTCCAAACAGAATTTAGAAGGCCCAACAGATCTGGCTTAAGCAGTAGTCAAGATACACAAATGCTCAATCTATGCATGTGAATGAGTCATTTATAATGGTAACACCTAAAATGGAATTGAGGATGAAGTGTGTATTGGGTTTATGTGCATGTGTGTGTGTGTGTGTGGCAAGGGTTTTGGAGTGGGACAGGCTACAGTGGTGGCCCCTGTGAGAAGCTTCTCAAAGCTCCCCCAGCTCCCAGCCAGACCCACCTCTGGTCAAGGCCGAACCAATCAGCTACAATGGCTGCGCCTCTACAATAACGTATTTATGAAGGGGAACCTGGGAGGAGGAATTGGGAGTTGTGAGGAAGACACCTATGCAAACACCGAGGTCAGTGAACGAAAGGAGGAGGAGGAGGCAGAGACTCCCTTGCAGCCTGTGGAGGTCCATGGTGAAGCAGATGCCGACCTACAGCCCACAGAGGACCCTACACCAGAGCAGGTGACTGCGCCCGAAGAAGGTCAGGACTCTGAGGGAAGCCCACACTGTTGTAGATCAGCACTACTGGGAGGACTACAATGTGCTGGAGGGACCCATGCTGGAGCACTTTGTGAAGAGCTGCAGCCTGTGGGAAGGAGTCATGTCAGAGAAAGTTTGTGGAGGACTGTATCCTGTGAGAGCGACCCCATGCTGGAGCTGGGAAATAGTGTGAGGAGTGCCCCTCAACCCCCACCTGAGGAGGAAGGAGCAGCAGAGACAAAGGGTGATAAACTGACCACAACCCCCATCCACTGAGGGGGAGACGGTAGAGAAATCAGGAGCAAAGCTGAGTCCAGGAAGAGGGGGTGGGGGGAGAGGTGTTTTTAAGATGTGGTTATACTGCTCACTGTCCTTCTCTGATTGTTAAATGTTGGTGGTGTTTGAATTAAACTGATGTTCTTTTTCTTCCCCTAATAAGTCTGTCTTTTGCCCATGACCATAATGGGTGAGTCATCCTTCTTTGTCCTTATCTCAATTCCCAAACCTTTTGTTTTATTTTCTCCTCCCCATTCCTGAAGGGGAAGGAGTAAGAGCAAGTGGCTGCAGGGTGCTCAGTTGCCTTCTAAGCTCAAACCGTAAGTGTAATAAAAAAAGCTACACTTCCAAATTACCATGCTGACAGAATAATGTTTCTAAATTACAAATTTCTGTTAAATTTATTTGATTTCAAATATACAAAAAGGATCTGATTTAATAAAAAGGTATTAATCCACACTCAGTGTTTTACATGTCCTGCAAGATGGACAACTTTCTCCCTGCTGAACTGATCTGCATACATTGCAAGTCTTAATATAATACCGTCCTAGGGACTATCCAACTATTCAACTCAGTACTGAATGTGACCTTTAGTGTAAACATTCTATAATTCTTGGAACACTCAAGAAATTACAAAAAGGTAAAATGAAGTTGTTCCAATATTTCAACAGGATGAGCTGGGCAATTTTTGTAGCTTGTCAGCTACAAACAGCACCAAGCAAAATAAGATGCATTTTTTAATATAAATGATCAGTAAGTGTCTTTTCTTTGATCTGAGTTCACAAGTTATGCTAGGTTTAGCTGTGGGGATTAAAGTGGTTACCTGTCCACCTCTCCACCCTACACTGCATTTCACGGGGGAACTGGAAAAGCAATCAGTGTGCCTATTTTCAGATCCTAGAGTTTACAGTATGACGTTTTAATATAAACATATATGACCATCTCTATTTGATTTCAAATGACAGGTGTGAAATAATTCAGGAGTACGCTGCCCATTCAACAGCTTTCACCACAGAAATGGCAGTCTAAAGCAAGAGAATAGGGCTACAGGAGAGATAATGTTGTATGAGATTTGTAGTGGGCCTCACATGATTCTGGCATTGGTCTTATGCAATTTGACTTTTTATACATATATAAAATATATATATATATATATATGACCTGGATGTATAATATATATTGATAAAATTTGCTGGTAAAAAAAAAGGCTAGGAGATTGACAAATCCCAGAGATGATATGCTACTAACATAGAACAGTCTGCATTATTTAGTAAAAAGGTGATCAGTGATGTACACCTCAACAGAATAAAATGTAAATGCATACCCAGGAACAAAGGCAGAATGTCATAAGCACACTACAGAGCACGCACTTCAGGGATGCTGAACTTTGATGAAAAACTAGAGAGATGCATCAGGCTGTCTGGTTGAACAAAAGCTTTCAGCAGAAGACTGGTTAGAACGGCTGATATGTAAACAGCAACATCAAGGAGGTGCAGAGATATTTTATTTTTGTACTTGACACAGATATCACTGTTCAAAAGCTGTGTCTAGTACTTCAAGAAGCACAGTGACAACATGAAGAAAGCTCAGGGAAGATCTGTGAATATGATTAGAGGATGACAAAAGAGGCCTTATACTACAGAATTCAGGGATACAAACTATGCATTTTATCAAAGAGACAGTTTAGAATTCATTTAATCAGCCTTGTACTCATGCTGAAAAACATGATAATAATGTCAGGCTCTCCAGTTTGTTATACGTGTTGCCACAGTTGCTGGAGCACCCAACAGTGCTTTTAACATCAGGAGCAACTCACAGGTCTGTGCCCGGATTTGAACATGCCCAGGTGAAGTACATCTAGAGTGTTTCCATTTTCTTTTCTTTAATCGTATTTTTCTTTAACTAATCTTTTAATTTTATTTTCTATTATATTTATTTTTTAAATATTTGTATTATTTTATAAATATACATTCTATTTCTACTATTTTACATTCTTTTCCCTTCAATTATATTTGCATAGGTTTTAGGTAAATGTTTTAAATATTAATATTTTAGAGAAGAATATTTAACAGAGAAAATATACAAAACATTTTCTGCCCACATTGCAATCCAAAAAGGACCTAAGTATCATGGACCAACCTTGCCTCCCCTGTACTTTACTACTGTCTAACATCCCCACACCATCCTGCACCCTTACCTATCCTCCTTATTGCTTCTTTCAAGTAGGATCTCAAGCCCATCTCTCCCACTACTGAGGCAACACACAGCTCCAGCTCTCAATATCCAGCACTTCCCCTCTCTCCCACACCTCCACCCTCACCTGGGCCCTGACCTAAACACATACTTGTTACTTTCATGCCACAGACCAGGACCTCAGGCCATGCCTTCACTACCCTTTACTCTCTTACCACACAATCCTGCTCCAAATAAACTACCCTTGCACTCCTCTACAGCATATCCCATCTGGCTCAGAGTCCTTCCCACATCCTGAGCTAGAAGCACAGGTCCACACGTGGCACAGATTTCTGACAGGCTGCTGAGAACCATTGAGCAGAACAGTTAGAAACTGACACCACTAAGTTGAAACAAAACATCTGTCACATTGAGCTGTATGCATCAAGGTCCTTAGCCCACAGCTCAAGTCAGAGCTTGTACCCAGGCAGTTACTGAGGATCCACTGGTGTCCAGTACTGAGATATCTGCTCAATTAAACAGCAGGATGAAAGTGAAGAGAGGGAAAGGAGACATTACAGTGGGGGTCTGCTACAGGCCACCCAACCAGGAAGACCGAGTGGATGAGGCCCTCTGCAGACAGATGGGAGCAGCCTCACGTTCACAAGCCCTGGTCCTCATGGGAACTTCAACCACCCTGGTATCTGTTGGAGGGACAACACAGCAGGGCATAAGCAAGCCAGGAGGTTCCTGGAATGCCATGATAACTTCCTTCTCCATCTGATAGAGGAGCCGACAAGGAGAGGTGCTATGCTAGACCTTGTTCTCACAAACAAGGAGGGGCTGGTGAGAAATGTAAGGGATCAAGTGCACCCTCAGCAAGTTTACCAATGACACCACTGCAGCCTTGGCTGCAGCGACCATCAAATGGTGGAATTCAAGATCCTTAGGGCAGCCAGGAGGGCGCACAACAAGCTCACTACCCTGGAACTCAGGAGAGAGCAGACTTTGGCCTCTTCAGGGATCTGCTTGGCAGAGTATCATGGGATAAAGCCCTGGAGGGAAGAGATGCCCAAGAAAGCTGGTTAATATTCAAGAATCAGCTTGTCCAAGCTCAGGAGCAATGATGCATCCCAACAAAGAGAAAGTCTGGTAAGACTGCCAGGAGGCCTGCATGGATGGAACAAATTGCTCCTGGACAAGGTCAAACAGAAAAAGGAAGCCTACAGAGGGTGGAAGCAAGGACAGATAGTGTAGGAGGAATACAGAGAACTTGTCTGAGCAGCCAGGGATCAGGTTAGGAAGGCCAAAGCCCTGACAGAATTAAACCTGGCCAGGGACATCAAGAGCAACAAGAAAAGCTTCATCATTGGTGATAAAAGGAAGACTAGAGAAAATGTGGGCCTCTCCAGAAGGAAACAGGAAACCTGGTTACCCAGGATATGGAGAAGGCTGAGGTACTCAATGACTTTTTTGCCTCAGTCTTCAGCAGCAAGTGCTCCAGCCACACCGCCCAAGTCGCAGAAGGCAAAGGTGGGGACTGGGAGAACAAAAAATCACCCACTGTAGATGATCGGGTTTGAGACCATCTAAGTAAACTGAAGGTGCACAAGTCCATGGGACCTGATAAGATGCATCTGAGAATCCTAAGGGAACTAGCGGATGAAGTGGCTCAGCTGCTGTCCATCATATCTGAGAAGCTGTGGCAGTATGTTGAAGTTACCACTGACTGGAAGAGGGGAAACAACCACAATTTTTAAAAAGGAAAAAAAAGGAAGACCTGGGGAACTAGAGGCCAGCCCATCTTACCTCTGTGCCTGGCAAGATCATGGAGTGGATCCTCCTGGAAACTATGGTAGGGCACATGGAAAATAAGGAGGTGACTGGTGACAGCCACTAAGGGTAAATCATGCCTGACAAATCTGGTGGCCTTCTACAGTGGGGTTGCAGCATTGGTGGATAAGGGAAGAGCAACTCACATCATCTACCTGGACTTGTGCAAAGCATTTGACACTGTTCCACACAACACCCTTGTTTCTAAACTGGAGAGACATGGATTTGACAGATGGAGCCCTCAGGGTGGAAGAGGAATTGCCTGGATGGTTACACTCAAAGAGTTGTGTTCAATGGCTCCATGTCCAAGTGGAGACCAGAGACAAGTGGTGTTTCTCATCAGGGGTCAATATTGGAACCAGTGCTGTTTAACATCTTTGTTGGTGACATGGACAGTGGGATCGAGTGTACCCTCAGCAAGTTTACCAACAACACCAAGCTGTGTGGTGCGGTTGACACGCTGGAGGGAAGGGATGTGCCATCCAGAGGGACCTGGACAGGCTGGAGAGGTGGGACCGTGTGAACCTCATGAAGTTCAACAAGGCCAAGTACAAGGTCCTGCACATGGGTCAGGGTAATCCCAAGCACAAATACAGGCTGGGTGATGAGTGGATAGAGAGCAGCCCTGTGGAGAAGGACTCCAGGGTATTAGTCGATGGAAAATGGACTATGAGACAGCAGTGTGTGCTCACAGCCCAGAAAGCCAACCGTATCCTGCATCAGAGGAAGGATGACCAGCAGGTTGAGGGGGATGATTCTCCCCCTCTACTCCACTCTCATGTGACCCCATCTGGATCTCCTTATGAGGACAGGCTGAGAGAGTTGGGATGGTTCAGCCTGGAGAAGAGAAGGCTCTGGGGAGACCTTATAGTGGCCTTCCAGTACTTAAAGGGGGCTACAGGAAAGATGGGGAGGGATTCTAGTGATAGGATGAGGGGTAGCAGTTTTAAACTGAAAGAGGGAAGATTTAGATTAGATATAAGGAAGAAATTCTTTTCTGTGAGGGTGGTGAGACACTGACACAGGTTGCCCAGAGAAGGTGTGGCTGTCCCCTCCCTGGCAGTGTTCAAGGCCAGGTTGGACGGGGCTTTGAGCAACCTGGTCTAGTGGAAGGTGTCCCTGCCCATGGCAGGGGGGGTGGAACAAGATGATCTTTAAGGTCCCTTTCAGCTCAAACCATTCTATGTTTCTATGAATTGGTTACATCATCCACTAGAGGAGGCAGAAGCTGCACTACCACCTACTCTCCCTCCTTTTCCAACCTCCACACCCCTTCCTCTCACCTAATATGCAGTACATAAGCAATCATCTCTGTAGAAATTTACTATGAATCAAAGTGGATTATCTCAGTGGAAATTCACATTGAGATTAATTATATTCTAATAGATAAGAACCCCTTCAACAACAGCTACTACAGAAGAAATAAGAACTAATTTGAGTTAGTTCGCCATTGTGGATTGCTCAGGTCCCTCTGCACTCCATTTATTATAACTGTGTAAAAGTTCAAATCAAACCCAAAGGCTTCTAAGCTTATTCATCTTTGTTCAGTAGGTAATGGTTTTCTACCTGTTTGTGCTACCCACTGATTACTGTAACATCTGAATATATCTCTGTTATCATTCAAGAAAAGTAACTCAATAAGGCATATTGTTAGTCTCGCTGTGAAACTTTGGCATTTGCATTCCTAGGAATGCTGCAAATTAACTACTGGGAGAACAAAAACCTCATGCTTTATTAATAGTAACATTTACCCACTGCCATTCTCCCTCCTACTGCAGGCCTGACAAGAGAACCAAATTAGAATAGCTTTCCATGAAGGTGAGGAAAACATTGCTAGTTCCTGCAGTTCAGCCCCAAGTTCACAGTGTAACCAAGGGATATGGCCAGGTGATCCTGTAAACATGCTATTCCAGGACGCCCCCTACATTTCTATCACCTCTTGATATGAATTATTAGAGTATCCCTACAATTACATTCCAAATTTCTGAGATGGCAATTGATTTAAAAAACTGAAGGGATTCAGAAAAGTCATAGATTTGAAGAAGCTGAGACTTCTGTCTGATCACTAGATTGTTCTTTCTAACTTCTCACGGCTTGGACTGCCAGTAAAAATAATCTATCTTTAAAACACATTTTGGTTGTTTGTGTTGCAATTGTAACAACATTTAGACACAGTCTATGTTTATGTAAACAATTTTTTTTTTGTATTACATAATGAGCACCATAACTAGACTGTTAACAAAACAATGTATGCTTTTGACCTATGTAACATGTTCCTGTTAATTCCAACACAGCAATACTTATCAGTGAATACCAAAATCCTTACTTTCAGCTCTTCATCTGTAGCACCCTGTTATGCGCTGAAAACACTTCAGTAAGATAGTAATCTAAAAACTGCTCAGGTCAGAGCACTTCTTGGTTGCACTACTTCTTGCTACTACTTGCTTGAAAAACCATTCAACTGATTAGGAGGGAAACCAATATGCGTTCTCTGGTTTCTTGGCTCTTCTCTTGTGTTTCTTTCAAATTCCTATGGAAGTAATTAAAACTAGCAACTGCCCTCTTTTCCTCTAGAGCTCTGCCAAAAGAAAGCACTCTACACTGATAGTGTCTGCTGTAAATTTATCAATATCTACGCAAGAACAGCCCAAAAGCTGTACCATAGCAGATATTCTTGTCTAGGTTTGAAATTCCTTCTTCTTAGTCAGAAATAGTCTTTCTTCTAAATAAGGGGTTTTACTTTGGTGACTGTAACTCCTGAAGTACTTAAACGAACTTCTAACCAAATATAAAAACATTAAGGAGCAAAAATAAGCCTCTCTTTACACACTAAAAGTTACATCTACAAGACGAATTCCTGCTATAAAGACAGAAAGAAGTCAGCTATAAGACTTCTTAGATGTCTCCATGTAAGCTATACCACCTATAAATAATGTACTTCTGTAATTAAAAGCATACTAACAGAACGGCTAGCTTTTCCTTCCTATAATTACTTAATCAAGCAAGTCGTCATTGACAATAGATTTTATTTATTGATCTAGGCTAGATTAGTACAGACTTGACAGGCAACATCTTCACAGGGAGAGATTCGGAGCCATGTATGAAGCAAACCTGTTTCTCTGCCCTTATGGTTGCATCCACAGAAGAAAAAAAGGCAGATATGCTATGGTATGTTTGAAAACACTCGATTGTTCGTGAAACGTTCTGTCTCCCTCCACGAGGTGCGGCTGAGCAGCAGTGTTGCCAATAGCACTTCTGCTGTGAACAGCGGGGCAAGTGCAGGGATCTAGTTCAGTCTCCTGAATATCCACCCTAGACTGTTATTTCACAGTTGTTTTAAACTAGTGTAAGTTTGCAGCCGTGCTGGAAGTGAGGATTCCCAGCGCATTCTTGGCCACCTAGCACATACCAGTGTAAATGATCCCGTACCAGAACTGGTCAGTAAATTGTTTTCCGTGAACAATTTTTGTTTGTGGGAGGTCTAGTTTTCAGCCAGGTGATTCAATTCACAAAATCACTGTACTAGTTTTTTAGTACCTATAGACAAAGCAGTGAAAAATGCCTAGCTGTGGAAGGACGGGAGAATGTTTTCTGGCAGCAGTTCAGCTTTCTGACAAACTAATGTGACCATGTAATCACAGCTTCTAAAGTGAGAACTGATGAGCTCCTTCCCCATTTTGACCCCTTTCTAGGGAAAGGGGAATATGACCCCATGCTCTATGACTCCCTATTCCTGGAATAAAACCAGGGACAACACGGGCACTGACAACTAATTGTTTCAGTGTACAAGTATAGGGCAACAACCATAAAATGGCCACAGTCATTCAAAAAACATTTTGATGACCACTCTCTCTGTAGAAGCAGAATATGGGGGTAATTCATTGCTCTGCCGAACTAATATGTCAGACATCTCTACTAGTTTAATCTAGTAAACTTCTACCATGTCTGTTACTGTGAAGCTGGAGTCAAAAAACAACTACCTAGTTTGCATCAGAAATGCTTAACATGAAATGTCACTTCTCACAACGATTTTTTCAAGCAGTGGAGAAAATGATCATCAGCTAGTGTTTGAGAGTCAGTACCTTTCATTTGAGTACTATATTAGCCCCCTAGGAGCAAATGTTGGGCTTCTGAGATCACACTTACACCCTTTAAACTCTTAAATTTCTTTAAATTCCTGAACGTTTCACCACAGGGAGGGTAGAGAGGAGTGGGAAGGGGGCAACCTGGACTTCTGACCACAGCCAGCCTCCTCCAAAAAGCTCTTATGTATAGGTTTCATACATCTTTAAGAACCGCATAAAGCTAGGTCAAGTTTCTCTGTAGATCAAGTGCTACAATAGTAATGGGAAAAACTAATCCCTGTTAGTAGAGGAGAACTCAAAGAAATCTGTTTACAGATCTTGTGCTACTTCTCATGTTCCATTTTGTCTGTAAGATGTCTTTTGCCTGGTTAAGCAATGCTTCAGTACTGTAAAGTCTACTTAAGAACAGGATTCAAAAGAAAAGATTTTCATGTAGAGCTGTGACTCATCTGAGACAGCAGATGAGGTTGGAAGTTCTTTCACATGGTCATAGTTGAGACATCAAGCTCTGGGAAAGCAGGAAGATGCTACCATGAAAACAATAATCTTTGTTTTGGGGGTGGGGGGGTGGGTTTTTTGCTTAAGGAGGATGGTGCAGGAGCTCTGGTAAGTTCCTGGGACAGTCTGCATCATTCAGCTTCTACGAGCTGTCTTGTATTGTACCTGAATTCAGACCAGAAACATACCATGAAACTCCACCTTTGTGAAGAATAAATTTTACACAAATATCTCTTAAAAGAGCTTAAAAACTTAAGTTCATGCTTCCTTTTTTACATTGGTCTCAAAGTGTGTATCCTGCTGTTTTAACTAACAAAATCCAACTGAACCAAGCTTAAAAAGGTCTGAATTTGAAGTTGAAAAGTTAACACTAAAAACCTTAAGACCTCCTCCTTTTCCATGTAGCCTGGGAGGGACTTGTGGATTAAACTCACAACTCAGCTTCTAGAAGCTCATTTCAGTTGAACTTTTTTAAACTTAGTATCTTAATTGATACTGAAAGCTTATCTTAAGACTGTCCTAGCTCCTTCTTGGTTATTGTCCCACAGCTGGTCTTGGGAGAGGGAGGCCGAAAAAGCAGAATTTCCACATAAGGAGAAAGCTGTATCTTGCATCTAACAAATGCCAAGTTTTATCCTCATAATGAACAACTTGATGCTTAGATGCTAACTGTCCAAAGCCTCATGTCAATTCTGCTGTCAGTATCCTATGACAAGTATGGCCAAATACATAAAGAAGTATTGGAAGTGTACCTAAATATTATTCAGGAAGATACTGAGCAGGTTTGTTATCTTTCAGGTCACACCACTGACCTAAAATGACCTAAAGAAACAGATATATTGCTGTTAACTTGCTCTTGGGGTAGCAACAGTCTCACAAAGGCACATCTGGGGCTGGGCTGCTATTAAGCCTTACCCACTTGAAGTATTTCACTGTGAAGAACTCCGTGGATGTGGAACCTGCCTATTGCATGACAGCTATTATTTACATGCATTAGGGAGCGGGATTAAGACTTTTGTTGTCTTAACTCTAACAGTTGGATTAAGTGGTCAAATCGGGAAATCATTTGGGGGGGGGGGGGCGAAGCGGGAGGGGGATACAAAAGATTCCTCTGTGCTCCAAATAGCCCAGCGCCTGGGGACAGGCACCAGCTCTGTCAGCTGGAAGGAGGGAGGGGAGGAGAGCAGCGGGCGCTGCCACCCGCCCCCGCCCAGCAGCGGCTCTCAGCCAGGCCTCGCTCCCGCGCCCCGCCGGCAAACCCGCTCCCACACCGCCGGGCCGCGCCCCCCGCCGCAGCTCGGGGCCCCGCCGGAGCCGAGGCGCTCCCCCCGAGGCGCCGCGCTGGGAGGGCAGGGCTGCGGCGGTCCTCCCCGCAGCAGGAGAGGCGAGGGGCGGGCAGGCCGCCATCCCTGCACCGCCTCCGGGGGCTCTGCCGCCGCGCCGGGAAGCGGCTGGAGCCGCGGGGCGGGGGGATGCCACGGCAGCTCAGGCGCCGCAGCGACGGGGAGAGAGAGTCGAGGGAGAGCGGGGCAGAGCCTGAGGGCAACGCGGGGAGGGAGCGGCGCTGCCGGGAGGGGACGCGAAGCCCGCAAGAGAGGGGGCACGGCGACGCCGGCCGACGGCTGCCGGCGAGGCCCGTGCCCGCTTGCCGCGGTAAAACGCCACCGTGACAGACCTGTCAGCAGGAGGGTGGTGAGGGCTCCCCCGCTGTGCGGCCAGGGCCCCGCCGCGTAGTACCGCATCGCTCCTCGTTCCTCCTCCTCCGCCGCCTGCTGCTCCTGTCGCCACAACCACCGCCGCCGCATCCTCCGTGCCGCGCCGTGCCGTGCCGTGCCACCGCCTCGCCTCGCCGCGCAGCGGCCGCAGCATCCCCCGCCCCGCCCCGCCGGCGGTCTCCAGGCAGCGCCGCTGCCCCGCGGGGGATGCCGGGAGGAGCCGCCCGCCGCACCCCGCCCGCGGCGGCCATGTTGGGGGGAGCGGGCTGGCCGCGGGAGAGCCGCGCTGCATGGTGCGGGCTTCTTGGGGAGCGGTGCTCGTAGGCCTCCTGAAGGCGGGGGTAGGCCGGCCTGTGGGGCCCTGGCAGGGCTGGGGACATGCCCTGCTGGGGTTCCGCGCTCTCCCGGCGGAGAAGTGGGTGCGATGTGCGGCAGGGCCCGGCCGCTCGCCTCAGGCCGGCGGCGCAAATGTGGCTGGAACGGAGTGGTGGTGAAGCGAGGAGGTGTTGATGGGCAGAGTGGGAAGGGGAAGGCAGCGGTGGTGACACCTCGCTACCTGCCTCTCACAGCTCTGCTCCCTCTGATACAGAGGAGTGATTACTTGTTTTGAGACTTACTTACAGAAAACTGCCTAGCAACTTATTTACTTACTTATAGCAAGTTATAGTATTAATTACAGTATTTTTTAATATTGCTAAGAATCCTGCTTGCCCAGACTGTTCTGTGGAATTTTACCAAGAAATACTGTGTTCATAAAACAAAGCAGTTCACTCTGAAAATCTACCAAGAACTTGGTAGTTCAGCAAAATATTTTGGTTTTGTCCTTGGGGAGCAGGTGTGCTCTAACTAGTTGGAGTTTTGGTACGAGTAAATACAGATGGTAGTTCTATTGGTTCTCTTAGATAAGATAGAATGAGTAAACGGCCTGAAAAACGCTCTTGTGATTCAAGAAATTGGCCAAGACAATCTGTGCATGCTATGGGGAAAAAACAAGGTGAGGAAGACTACGAGCCTTCCTCCAACAAAGCCCCGGAGACGCCCACCAGGAGGCAACGCGCAGGTGCAAAGAGAACATAAACTGCTGACACCGGCCTTTCGAACTCACCCAGCCTTACTCATGCATATGTATGTTTGTGTTATGTAATCCAATGAATATGTATATTCACACTCTTTAAGTTTTTGGCAAAATGTGCGGTGGGTGTGCAAGCTTTGTGGAGAAATCCCCTTGCACCCCAGTGCCAAAATAAACATACCTTTTTTATAACTTTATTCGAGTTGTGGAGTTTTTTTTCTGCCAGTTACCTCCCTTGAGGCCAGGCCACAAGCAGTAGGACAGGACAGGACAGGACACCTCACAAGTTGGCTTGGTGCACACAGGGGTGTGGTGTGCTCTTAGGGCTGTCGTGGCTAAAGGCCTTGCAACATCACTTTGCTGAACATCTTGCCCCTTTTGAAGGCCATATGCCTCTTCTACGTGTAAATCCAAAGTGGTTTTTTTTTTCCAAAGTTCAGCAGCTGCATCTCTAGCTAGCCGAGTAGGGTGCCCAGAGGATCAGTCAGAGGTCCAGGCTCCCACATGCATGGAGACTTGTCACTCTTGCATTAGTGTCTTGCAGTTCTGTGACCTCCATTAAAGGTTGTACCCAATTTCCTAAATTGTTCACAATTCCATGCTGTCTCACTTCACACTGACTGCATTACGTTTTCTGGATTAGTTACTGATTTTTGACTGCTGTTTAATGTCTGTGGTGTAGCCCAAAAGCTATGACAGTATTTGCTGCGCTGTGAAAGCAAATCCTCCTGTGTAGGAAGGAAAAATATTGTCAAATATGGTTCTTGGCAACGGTGATATATTTTGTGGGTAGGTGTATGTATATGTCATATATAACCACTTAAGACACAGCGCTATGTAAATACAAAATTTTCTTTTAGGGAGCTACACTCTCTCAGCTTTCTGTATGGCATATATAAGAGTAGTCCCTGTATTAGAATTACATATAGAACCACATCTAGAGCCATGCCTGCTTTTGTGTATTATTTAGTAGGTTTGATTAACTCACTATTTAAACTTGAAATATCTTAGGGCACTTATGCATGGGAGGGTAGATTTTTTGACAAACATGTTGTAAATGTTTCACCATATAGGCTAGTATAGAGGTACATTTAAATAGGGACATGACTTTGATGGACAGTGTGTGTGAAATATTTGCTTGGAATTGCATAGAATGTTGTTGAGGATTTTTTTTGCCTTCCAGGCCCAGCTCAACAGATAGATCTGTTTCTACAATTATTTTCTCGTTCTGGTGGATTGTCATGTTTGGTATTTGCAAATTACAGTAAGTCTTCCATTATCCATGGAAATGACCTTCCTTCCTTTGTTCTGCATACAGAATTTTGATTTCTCATGAAATTTCATAAGCATTTCCACTCTTCTGAGCCAAATGCATTTGCAGAAAATAGTCATAATTGTATGCTTTTGAACTTTGGAAGGAAGAAATATAATCTGGCTTACTCAAATTGTATTGACCCTATTGAACTCTTTATAAGGAGAGGGAAAAAAAAATCAGCTGTAGAAGACTTTATACCCTATCTGGATTTAGTCTTGTTATAGCTCTAAATTTCCATTAATCCATCTCGTGAGGGGGAACTTTACATAGTAAGAGGCTCTTCACTATAGAAGTTCTGCCTGACATTAAGGTGCAAAATGCAACTCTGGTGTTTTAGCCAGCCCATTATCCCAGATAAAGGATTTTTAAAATTCTCTTTCCACTGAGACATGCTTTCAGAGTATATTCACATTTTTAATTTGACTACATAGATATTTAAGAACAGAAATCACACTCCTGAATTTTACCTGTGTCTAGAAGTACTCTTCTGTTTCATGGCATTTTATAATTTTAAGTAGGCCTACTTTCACTCTGAAGTTATATGTGATTTTTTGATTCGTTCCCTTGTGGAAGCATACAAAGCCATACAGGTGCAGCTGTGGCATAACAATCTCAGATAGCTAGTCTGTCCTGTGATGGGAATGTTTAGACTAACTAGCAAGAATACTGGTAGCTAGTATTCTCACTAGTGAAGTGTGTTTTTCTGCTAGTGAAGTGTCTGATTTTTTTAAAACATCTGTACTGTCATCAGCTTACTAATTACCATTTCTTTCCAAGTAATATCTTGTTGAGATGTTATTCCTGTAGACACTATAAAACTGTCAACACCAGGTTTTTTAATGTAGTAGCAGCAGTTTTGTAGCATTCGGTGCTGTGGCACCTCTTCATAGAAAGAAGGCTATGTTTGTTTAAAACATGTTTGTGAGATACACTGCCTGAGAAGAAATGGTTATATGTTACTGACATGTAAATAAGTTCCCCAGGGTCCTGCCTTGTTGCACTGCTTCCTTCACAGCAGCCCTTGCGTGTGGGTGAGTATCTATGCCTTTTTTGTTAGCCGTCTCTTGAGGCTGGGATTCCAAATCATACAGCACTGACCCAGCCCTGCAAGACAGACTTCGACTTGCCTGAGAAACTTTAGGTAATGCTGTGCACATCTTCAGAATTCTACCCTTACATTCATAAAATGAAGTGATAGGGATAAAACAACTCGTTTAAATCAGCCACCGATGACTTGATGTTGGTTAGAAATATTCTCTCTGTATTTCTTCTTCCTTGTACTATAATTTTAACAGACTGGCTGTAACAGAAATGAATGGAAGGGATGCAGTGATGAGAGATTTTTACAGAATTCCTACAGAATGCATTGTTCTGTATTCCATATATAGTGCATTTGCTTTGGCAAGTAGAAGAGCTGGCTTTAACATAACATCATTTTTAGCTAAAACCTTTTAATTCCAGAGTATAAAACCCTCATATTTTAGGGATGCAATAGTGACAATTACTGCTTCCCCATGCATTCTGCAGACTTGGTTCGAATGTTTATTTTGTTCTTCAGACACGTTTGGCAGTTGACTTCATGCTGAAGGAATACAACTTAATCCATTCACCTCTTTGTCTTTTAGAGCACAGGTGCTGCCAGCTTGATTTTTGTAGTTACTAAATGCTTGCAAGTGTTCAGTGCTTCTGAAGATCAGACCACTTAAACAAAAGAAGGTAGTCTTTTTTTTTCTTTTTTTCCCTGTTTTTGCTTCGTTCTTTTTTCTTCTTTTTTCCTTCTTATTTTTTTCCTTCTTTTTTCCGTCTTCTGTCTTTTTTCCATCTCTTTCGCCTTCTCTTTCGCCTTCTCTCTTTGCCTTTTTTTTTTTTTTTTTAAGCACTCTTGTGGGGAAAATATATGTATATCTGTATACAGCTTTTAGTAAGGTTAGCAACTAGTATACCAACTTATGTAAGACATAAAAAGAACAACTACGATTCTTGTTCCAGTTTGCAAGTCCTGAGGAGTTTATAACACCACCTTTATTTGCACTCCAAGGATTCTTATTTCTTTTGTACTTTTGTCTTTCTAATATTTACTGGAAGCCTTTTGGCATATTAATGTAATTTGTGACTGCAGTGTACTACTAGTTTTTATGCAGTGCTTAACTACATGTTTTATATGCAGCAGTGCTACAGAGCACTATATATAATACAACAAAAAAATCTTCAAAAAATAGGGGTTTTAGAATTCTAATATTATGTGAAATGCGCCCAACAGATGCTTATTGAAACAAAACACATTATTCAAAATTAACCTCCAGAGCTGAACAGAAATAGATTTTTACAAGCAGTGGTTTTAGCTGATTTAGCCCATGTATTTTATCTTTTCTTGGAATTTTAAATGGTTAAGAGGAGCTCAAAAGATTGAATTATGTAACATAGTAGTTTTCTCTAGAATTTGGCATATATTTTGGAAAATACCATGTGTTCAGAGAAAGGTTATATATGTCCAAATATGGAAGTGATAAACAAGAACAAATATTTAAAAAAAAAAAAATGGAAAAAATAAGAAGTGCACTGCAAGTTAAAACAGCCCACAGGCGACTTCAGTTTGCTGAACCAGCACTTGTATAGCCAGTATCCCTGTGAGTCAGTGACTTTGGCCTTATTATAGAGATTAGAGTTTTGCATTTCTGAGTAGTTCTTGCAGCTTTTCAGACATGCATTACTGCACCTGAAATATTGGTTCTTGTCAATACTGTAGGAGTGCGTTCACTCTCTTTATATGTACAGACAGCCCATGTTTGCCCCTGTCTCCCTCTTCAGGGCATTGTCAGGCAGCAACAAGGGAAGTAATGAGGTTGTCTTTTATGAGAGACTTCCATTTCAAACATCCTTGCTCCTTGGTGTTCACTGATGGCTCATACCTTAGTTTAAAAGAAAAAAGTATCGACTGTGATTTCCATTAGTTGATTTTTCCTGTGGTTAAAGCTTTTAGGGAACATGTTGCTTCAAAGAATTAATATTTCTATCTATGTTTCTAACTGCTGTACTGGAAAGATACAAAAATAGCTGGGCAGTGGTTTGATTTTGCTATCCTTGGTCTGTGCTGGGAATGGCTGCATCCTGTAGAATGACATGGAGAATAAATACAGTACATATACTTATTTATCATAGGGGAAGAATAGTACCAGAACTCTTAATCTCTTAAAATGTCTGTAGTACTCAGATTAGTAGGATACTTAGTCCAGTATAAATATCACTAAATGAATATTTTCCTCATCTTTCTGTGAGTTCTGCCATTCTTAATCTTTAGGTTTTAATTTGGCTTAATTTCTTTTAAATTCTGCATAGAGAAGTTAGTCTGATGCCTAAATTAGTTAAAAACTCTGAACTCGTGTCTTCATTGTTCACGAATTCCTAAATTATCTGCAAAAATCCCTTGTTTCAGCCTTTTTTGTAATCCACATCAAGGCAAACCTCCCCCACCTGGGAAGCTAAGAGTGGGTGTCAGTTCAAAAGCATATGTGAAATACAATTATCAGAGCTAATGGTTGAAAAATGAGAACTTCTAAATTCTGCTAACTGTGGCTCCAAAAGCTATGAACCTTTTGTGGATAATGTAGCTAAGTAAGGTCCTCCGTATTTCAGAGGTCCTGCTTGTGGAAACAAGAGAATATTTATACTTTGAATTAACTTTTTTTGTTGTTTTTCTGTTTTTTTAGCAGCACATAGGCTCTTGAGTGCAGCTGCATGATGATACACTCCCTGGATGCAAAGAAGTAGCTCAAAAGGAATTATTAGAGGAAACAATGGGCTAGATGAGCACATTGGCAAATGCAAGCTGAGTGAATAAATCCTCATCTCTGGCTATAAGATTTAAATTTTTTTTTCTTTGCATTAATGTCCATCTCTTCTCGCTTGACCAAATAATTCATTACAAAATTTACTCGAAAGGGCTGACATTATCCTAGAACCAGGATTTGTAGCAAATGCAACTTGGCACCTGTGAAACGTGATCTAGACTGAATGTTGCACATTTTATACAGGGGTTTCATGTGCGTTGTTATACAAAGGTGAGACTGTGTATGTCTGTGAACTTAAATCCTTTATTATGTTTCATTAAATAAATCAGTGGTACTTTAAAGAAGTAGTTTACGCATCAAGATGGAGTCTATGAACAAACTGAGGGACAGAACACACCTAGCAGGAACTCTTGCAGGTTCCAAACCTTGGATGTCAATATCATGTTGGCCAGTTTATGCAACACACAGATCCAGCTTCATTATGAATTGTCAGCCCAAAGAAGCAGAAACATGGGCCAACACTGCACCTTGTTCCTCCTTGTGTATTTCCTCATATGGGGGTAGTCAACACCCAGAGCTTAAGGCAACAACTTTGAAAAAAGCAAGTCAATCGTACATCCTAGATGATGAATAAAGGAGGGTGTTGCATTTGTACCTGGAGTCGACTCTTGCCAAGAGCGTGGGAGTTGCAGAAACACCTCAAAGCAGCAGAGCAAAGGCTTGTGACAGATGTGAATGTTATGTGGAGATTTAAGAAAATGGTTCGATGAAAAATGGAATGGTTTTAGCCTGAAGGCATGAAATTAGAAAGTGATGCTAGGGAGGAAGGCTGAGGTTTTCACAGAACAAAGAACAAGTTTTCTTTCTGTTCCAGAACAAGCTTTACTTGGAGGAACAGTGAAATAATCGTATATTTTCTTTTCAGTGAGTATCATGTGCTCTCCAGTGTGTTTGTGTGAGGTATTACCTTATGTAGAGAGAACCAGGTTGAAAATGGCATGCCACAGAGTACAATAATCAGGTATGCAGCAAGGAGAACATGGTGGCTGGAATGCAGCTGTAGTTTCAGGACTGTTGAATGTGGTTCTGTCTAAACTGAGATCCAGAGGCATGCCTTATTTATACATATCTGAACTAGTTTTGAGTAGTGTGGAGTTCACATCCAGGATCTTAAGCTAGTTTTCTTTCTTGTATAGATGTGAGTTTGTGAGTTGCGTATTGACTGAGATCATCAAACATTAAAATTTGTTCCCCAGAGAGTAAGTATCAAGGGACCCAGATGTGTTTCATTTTCAGGAGAAATGCCACATAAAAACAAGATTGTGTTCAGGTGACTCTTGTTTAACTGCTGTGTCTTCGCACATGGAGTGCTTATGTCTTTTGGCAAGTAAGCCATATTTTGTTTAGGAGAAGCTGATCCTGTATCACTGTGTTGTGGTGTTGTCTGACTTGCAAAGTAAATGAGTAGTAGTTGCCAAACCTCTCAGTTTATGAAATATCACAGATCATGAAGGGGAAAATGTAACACAGAGTTACTGAAATAACAGGGTTTCATCTAGAGAGGTGGAGGACGAGCCCACTAAAGGCAGGTGATCAGAGAAACTAGAAATGAATCTGGGAAGGAATAGCCCATGCAGGGTCTTGTCCTTTACTACTCTCATTGACTTCAGTAGGAATTGAGAATTTAGCACCCTGGAAAATGAGATCATTTCAAATTTGGGGGTCCAAAGAGTTAATGCATTAGTCTTTTTCTGGGCGTTTATGTTTCAGGATTTTCACTTACCAATCTTGGACAGGTTGGTTGCTTTCTCTGGGTAGGGTTTTCATATCTGATATGAATGCTAAAGTATCTAAGGTAGATGAAGGACGTAGTTATTGCAGTAGACTGCAAATAATCCTTTTACCTAGTGAATGAAGGTGAGCATGACCACCATGAACTGGGAAAGATGTTAAATCTAGGCCTGTAATAATGGAGAGGAGGAGAAGGAAGGGGTGATATGGAAGTCAGAAGTCCTGTCATCCTCACATTTAGAAGGGGTTTGTGCAGGACTTAAATTTGGTGAAGCTTTTTGTAATAGTCAGATTTCTGGATCTCGTCCTTTCCATACACACTGCCGGTGTGTTCTGCTTCAGATCTGTAGGACTTAAAACTAATCTTTTCAGCTTTTCCTGCAGTAGGAGAAGGAGGGTATTTTCTGACTCTTCTAGGTTTGCTCCTTGTCTTGATCCAATGTCAGGGGAGGTTTCAATATGATCCCAAGAGTGAGATTAAGACACAAATGAGGTCAAATGCCATTTACCCAAAACGGTTTTTTATTATTAAAAAGTGAAGAGGGGTAATGATAGGACAGAAAGGAAGGAAAAGACAGAAATAAAGCAAGGATGCAGGATAGGGCTGCAAGAATAGTCACCACCATGGATCCAGCTGCATCCTGTTGGTCCTCAGTCTTCAGTTCTTCGGTGGTGGGTGCACATGGTCTGGCTTCAGTGGTGGATGCACCAAGAGCAAAGTTTCTGTTGCCTTTTAAAGTTCATCATATCACTGATTAGCATATCTGCCCACCTTTAGGTTTTTTTGCCTCTGGTCCCACAGGTTTTGTTGCATTTGACTTCAGGGCAGGAGCGTTTGCCTCTTATCAGTTCACTAGCAATACGTGCATGGGGTCTGGCCTACACAGTAGAGCCACAAAGGGCTACACGATGGGGCCAGCTCAGTGCACGTCTGCCCCTTTGAGGCTTATCCAAGGAGTTTGACAATGTGACTGCAAAGGAATGGGGGGGGTGCATCCTTCAATACAGTCCCGCTTCTGTGGGCAACACTCCCCAGATCAATCCAGAGGCCGCAGCACCTTGTCCCTGAGGTTTGCACAGACACAAGCAAGATTTGAGACAGGCATATGACATTTCAGTCTCTCACACTCCTACAATTGTCACATGGAAATAAGCTACAACTTCCTGGCAGCCTGCTGGTTTTGCCTTCATACACATCCAAAAGTTTTGGATTATGCGATCCCATATTATTATACATCATTTTGCTGGATATTTTATGCAAAAAGCTGAGTATTGTAAATTCTTGCAACAACATCAGGTTAATAAATCTGACCACTAAACATCATCAGTACCTGACAGTCCTGGTTTCACAAGTGTTGTCATGTAGTAGTTCCAGATAAGATCTATAATGGATTCCTCAGGTTTTTATAAGAATTTTTTAAAGCATTTTCATATTATTTTCCAACAGACCCTAGCTGTCTTTTGAAGTAATTTGCAAGAGATTGAATTTAAACACAGCATTATTACAGATTTTTAAGTCAAACTGTGGTCGTGATCCGTCATTTCCATACTTTTTGCATTGTTAGCAAATCTGGATTTTAAATGAGGTTGAGTTTCACTGTTCTGAAATGTTATTCTGCACAATGACAATCTTGATCTGTGCCATTTTCTTCTGCAAAACAAATGCTATGCCAAACAGAGACCATAGATATAAAGCTTCTTCATTTAATATTATAAGTTGGTTTTGCTGACATTCTGAATGTTCTGCATGTTTTAAGACTAGAGTAAGACCTCCATTCTCCACAGCAACTCTGAATTATTTTGAAGATTTGTTTTAAATCTTTGTTTCCCAAAGATGTTTCGCACATGTTTATCTTCCTCATCCATTTGATTAGAACTTTTACCTCTAAATCTCTGTTTGTTCTCTTCAAATATTTAAAATTCAACCTCAATTTATTCATAAAATTTTAGTACAGAAAGTTTCAGAATAAAACTCCAATTTTTAATTATGGGTTCCTTGTCAATCTCTTCCTTAACTCTGCAAGATAGTGTATGTACTATATTTCCTTAAATGTATTAAATGCACCCTGCTCCCTTCAACTTCTTTTATTTGCCAATAAAATAATGAACTGTACATGACCTATGGAATATTCTGGAACTCAAGGAAGGCAGTGATTGGAAAACTGTTTCTTTCGGTTGTGTTTTACAAGTTAGTAAACGGAATCCTAAAAATATGTGTAAAGAGAGTAGATACTCTGAAGTGTATCAGTCATTTCTGCAACCAGGATTTTGCTACCTATTGTTGTAGTAACCAGGTATGTTAAAAACTGCGGAGGAGAGTCTACTCACAGTGTATGAAGATAGAGCAGAGAGATATTCAATGATATGACTTGTATAAAGTCACCTACATTGTAAGGGTTCAGAGAGTAGAACTGAAGTATTTTAAACTCCAATGCAGTTACAAAGCAGTAACTTTGTACACGGAACTTTTTTTTTTTTTTTTTTTTTTAATTTTTTTGCCATAGGGCAGGAGAAGACTCCTGCCCTCTTAAAGTTGTTGGATCCTCTCTTTTCAGTCATGGGGGTTGTGGGGCAGTGTCATATATAGAGAACATATTTGGGGAGGATTTTTCAGTGAGGCACAAGAGCTTAATTTGAAACTACAAGCTTATTTAGAATACAAGAAGATAAATTTTAATTTTATTCTGAATATACAATTTTATAAAGGCTAGACCACTTCAGACCACTGAAGAACAAAATTGAATGTTCTCCCTGTAAAATTAGCATTCCTTTTTAAGCATGTACCATCCCTTGAGTTGTAAAGTTATTGTCACCAGGGAAGCTAACGATTCAAGTCCTTTAGTATAATTAAAGGTTTGTCGATTAACTTTATTTTGAGGGGGGGAGCAGGAGGATAGTTTTTATTTTTGGAATGAAGGGAAAGGCAGGGAGTTATTTTGCTTTTACAAGGAGTAAATGTCCTATATTATATGAACTAAAGACATATGTTCTCAGCAAAATGTCAGAACAAAGACAAAATCTCTGCATGAGAGAGCTTACTGTGTAGGAGGACCTTTATGTAGCAGATCAGCTGCATTAAGCTAGAAATTACAGTATTTAATTCACTGTGAAGTTCTAATGTGAGCCTGTCACACAGGCTGTGGAGAAAGCTGTGTGCACAAGTTCTTGCTGTTTGGTTTAGGAATACTCAAAACCATCTTTTCTTGGGCAAAAAAATACTCCTAGAAAGATGTATGTAGAATAATTATATGTATGGTAGTTATATGTTTTGGAAAGAATACCGTAGAAGTTTGCTGCAGAAGGTAGGAAGTGACTGCATTACCAGTGCCAGACTGGAGTTTAGATTGGAAGTGTCAATACAATTGAATACAGGATCAAAAGAAAAATCAGAAATATCAGAAAGAAAATGATAAGCAAAACTGGAAATATTTGGTTGCTAGGATGGAGGAAGCTAGTGAGGTGATTCATGGTTTGTAAGAGAGAATGCTTTTGTGGAAACGGTTTGTAGCAACTGTGGGAGTACCAAGTAGGAATTAGAAAAAGCAACAGAGGCGGTAGCAGTAGCTTAAGAACTTCAGAAGAAAGATGATCAGAGCTCAGTCAAAGGTTTCAATCACAGGGAGTGAGAAAAAGGACTTGCTTATTTTTCAAGGACGTATTGTAAAGGGGGAATCAACAGGACTTGGCAAAATACTTGGAGTGGTGGGAAAGAAGAATGACTGCAAAATGATAGATGTGTTATTCTGACAAACCAGAGTATGTTGGAGCTGTAAAAGCACAGAAAAGTGCTTTTGAATGGGGACAACTGCTGTGAGATTATAAATATAGTCAGGTGGTAAGGATAGTTGAACAAAGCTGAAAATTCCCAGTGGAACTGCCAGACTGAAGATCCTAATATTTAAGTAGGTGTGACATAGCAAATTATGGCTCTTAACTGGCATTTCTATGCCTTTCACTCTTGTTTACGCTTTGGACCTAGGTACAGAGAAATAGTTTAGCAAAGCTTTCGCTTTATGAGTTCATATCAAGAAGACTTTAAATTATATTCCAAAATGAGATTCTTTAGAATAATCTGAGCAGTGTGCTGCCAGCAAAGTTGTCCTTTGATTTTAAGATGCCACAAAATCTTTAATTGGTATTTGTTTGAAAGCCTGATTGTTGGCTGTGTTTTTTTTTTTTTCTCCTCTGCATTTATTTATGAGGAATTACATTCTTTTGTAACTACCTAAATGATAGGATCACTAAGGCTATTTAGTGAGTAAAATCATGCTTAGATATGAATTAAAGCTGCTGAAACTGAACCTAAATCTTGTCTGCACCAGTTTTCTCCTCCTCCACCCATTCAAAAAATAATGAAGAGGTCTAATCTTTGTCACTGGTGCAGTTACATTATTATAAACTTACAAAGCCTATCAAGTTCCAAAATTAATTTTGTCTCCTTTGAGTAGATGACCACTATATATCCACAAAGGGAATTTTGCACTCTTCCTGCTGAAATTCAAATGCAATTTAGAATATTTCCAGCCCTTGACCAAGATTTTGCACATCATTAAGTGAGCAAGTGAGTCCTTCTTGGCAATCATCACAAATGCTTCTTTTTTTTTTCCTGAAAGAATAGTAAACACTTGTTCTCCCTCTGCATGACTGAATTTCACAACAAAGTAACAAAAAGTTTTCTCAATCTCTTAGTCAATATTAGCTGCAAATTGCGTAGGACACTGCACAACCTTGGTCAGCTTGGTGGGGAAAAAACTCCTTTTCCTCACCGTCCTTGTATAACTTAAGTTATATTGAAAAAACAGGATATTAATTGTATGTCTGTATAAATCATTAATAACAGACTGTTGGAGTTGAGTATTTTATATATTACAACAGTCATCCATTATTATTTCTAACAGGCTATTTCCTCATGCAAATATAAATGTCAGAATACTGAATGCCATTTACAGGAGCACTTAATTACCAGAACTATTGGAGTTACTCTAGCAGTACTTTTGGAGTCCTCAACAGAGTTTTAGGTTATCGGTGCTACTCCGATATTGTCTAAGTTAATAAGCATTTAAGTACCTTCTAGGAATGCCTAAGCCAGATCTTAAGCATGTTTAACTGAAACTTGAACAGCTCAGTTGAGTGTCTTTTTGTCTTTCATAGCAGATTTAGAGTCCGTGATGCAAAAAATGGTTGTTTCTCAAAAAGCAGAGTCAGCGCACAAGAAGTAGATGCACACTGGAATCTCCTCTCACCTTCTGTGAAGACAGACTGCAAGTAGTAAAGCATAATTTTGTAACTAAATCACATGAACAATGTATTATAAGAGATCTTCTATTTCTTTCTGCCATTCTTCAGGGAAAAATAAAAGATGGGGTTTTGTCCAGGCCATCTAAATAAAAATGTTCAAAATTAGATGCTTACTGATGAGTATGTAGATTCATGCCTAGTCAAAAGGTTATCTCTTTGCATAATCTCAGCTGGCTAAATTTTATGTCTCTATGTGTCTTTTCTAATAAATGGAGAGAGGCAGATCATACCAGGCTGAGGTAGGTCCCCGAGGTAAGTGAGATGAATGCCTTGCTGATGATGCTTATCTGTCTTTCCATGAGCTCTCTGGCAGTTAAATGGCTAAACTTAAGTGAAATTAATGTCTTCCATGATGAAAACCTTCTTAAACAAGTATCTAAAAATAAAAATGATAGTTAATGTACTTGCTTAAACTTACATCAACAGATCGGTTTTACTACTGTTTGCTTTTACCACAGTATCTGGGAACTCTAGGTGTGCATAAGGTGCTTGAGGCTGTATAATCACAAAACAAAAAGCCAGTCCTAACTCCAAAAGTTTACACCCTAAGTGTACAGCAAAATGACAGAAGAATGCAGAAACACAGAAGGATTAAAAGAAGTGAGAGCGCTGGGTCAGTAGTAGTCACAACCCATCAACAACCCAATAATCGTGACCAGGTTTTGCAGATATCATAGCAAAAGAGTTTTAGAGAGTGAAATGGAGGTTAGATAGGATTGTCACTTTGAGGATGCTTCAGAGGAGTGGAGACATATGTTTGAAAAGCAAGTATGTGGCCACCATAAACTGATGGGAAGTTTAGACCCTGGTTTAGAGCAGGGTCACCTAGAGCAGGATGCTTAGGCTGTGTCCAGTTCTGTTTCAGGTATCTGAAATGATGGAGCCTCTGTGGCCAACCTGTTCCAGTGTTTGACCACGTTCACAGTCAAAAAGTGTTTTCTTATGTTTAAGAGGAATTTCTTGTATTTCAATTTGTGTCCATTGCTTTTAATCCCATTGCTGGGTACCATTGAAAAGAGCCTGGCTCCATCTTCTTTACACTCTCCCATTCAATATTTATACACACTGACAAGATCCCTCTGAGCTTTCTCTTCTCCAGGCTGAATTGCCCCAGCTATCCCAGCCTCTCCTCATATGACAGATGCTGCAATTCCTCCATCACCTTTGTGACCCTTCACTGGAATTGCTCTATTTGTCCATGTTCATCTTGCATGGGGGAGCCCAGAACTCAACTCAGCACTCCAGATATGTCTCACCAATGCTGAGTAGAGGGGAAGGATCACCCCTCTCAACCTGCTGACAAGGATCTTAATACAGCCCAGAAGGATGTTGGCCTTTTTTGTGAACATCTTACAAAGTTTGGCCTGACGGAAGCCAGAGAACGGAAGTATGAACATCATGACCTTTGCATGGTGTTGGCCCCGTGTCATTCTTAATCCAATTTTCTCAGTCACCAGCTTTACTGGGCATACCCACCATAATGTGTTAGTAAGAAAAGTTGCTTTCTATAGATATTAGTTCAATCAGTAGGGTGGTGCGTATGACTTTTTAATAGTATCTTCAGTGAAATTTTCATTAAGATCAGGAACAACTCCTGTTGAAGTTGAGGAGCAGAACTGAATCTCATGATTCTGGAAAACATCTGAGTTAATCTGCTGACCATTTGTGGATCCTGAGCTGGGAAGGGGGCATCTTGGCCAGGAGAGGAAAACAAGCTGCCTGTTGTCCCAACTGTTGCGCACTGGATGAAGGAGAGCAAAGATGGCATTTTCTGTGAGAACAGTGCAAGTTGCACAATTAGGAGAGGCTGGAGTGCAGGGTGGGACATGCAAAGGAGGGAGTAAGGGTGGTAGCAGGAGCCCCATACGAGGATGGACGTGGAAAAGCTGAGCAAGCACTGGACCAGCTTGCCTCCAAGATTAGGAGGAAGAGACTTTAAAGGAGTATGGGGACAAGGTGGGGGAACTGAGTGGAGGTTAGAATGGGAAGCCTTTCCATATGCTCCTTTCAAAAAGTAGATGATGTGGCATTTCAACATAAGGCATAGGCTGATTTGAGGTCCTTCACAGTGACCTGTAGAACCATTATTGAACTTACCTAGGTGATGTAAGTACTGAAGACTAGAAAAGCATGGAAATGTCTTCTGAAATCTGATGCTACTACTGATTAAAATACTTTGAGGTAAAGACTTTTTAGCAGTATATGTGATTTGTCTGATCCAAAATTTCTTTCTCTAAGCTACTGCTGTTTCCTGACCTCATGAAATGGCACTGTATGGGAGCCACACACTTCACATGCAATTCCAAAAGATGGCAACCTTAGGCTTCCAAACTAGGGCCTCTGCTGAACAGCTCTGCAGCTCTTAACAGTTCACAGTGGTGAATGTTAGAAAATTCTGGGTTCTCCCAGACTGAACTTATTTTTATCCATCTATCCTATTTTCCATATTTTTCTACATCTAAAACAAAATTTATGTGACTCAGTTAAAAAATGGGCAACTTCCCAAATGTATTTCTGTGCCTGAAGGAAGGGGAGGCTAGGAAACCTTAGATCTACTATCTCTAGGGTTCAGTCTGTGACTTCTGTTATCTACAGGAGTGAGGCTCTGCTATCAATCTGTGCTGAAATGATACTCCTGTGGCACAGTGATAAAGCAGAGACAATTCATCAAAAGTATAATATAGGAACTATTTAATTTGATGAACTGTAGTATATTTGTTCTTGTCGTACTGAATTATTAAGGCTTTATATACACAGTCCACTAGTCTTGTCTATATCAGTGTACTTTAAATGGCAATCACTACCATTTTGAAACCCTGTATGACTGGATAGATATACTCTTTCCCTTGAGACATGATAATATACATAGCCTCTTCATACTGTATTCATTCTCATGTCTTCAAAGATGTACTTATTTTCTAATTTGATCTTTGTGTCCAGTTCCTGCTTTTTTGTGGTTTTGTTTTCATCATGTGAATTTTAATTGTGAATAGGTAAGGACAGAAACTTCACAGACCCTTTCATCCACAAATGCAGTTATTTTAGAATGTTTTATCAAATCGTGTAGATTTGACTGAAGTTGCATTGACAAAAATAGAAAATTCTGATGCTAAAGTCTAAATTCTCTGTTTTTCTAACAAATGCTGCTTTTGAATTACAGGGTCATTACTTGATGGAAAATCGAGCATCTTGCTTATTTTCCAGAAGTCATGTTTGGAAACCATTAGCTTGGAAAATTCCGTCTTGGTTTGGCTGAAAGCCAGGTTTTGAAATCTCATCTTCTGCGAAGCAGAAATGTCTTTCTCTAGGCAGCCCTAGCAGCAGGGCCAACGTCTGAGCCCCACTCCCTTTTGTGCCAAAGCTTTTCACTTCTGCAATTGTTCATCTGCTTCCTCCTCTCCCCAATCCAGGGATAAAAATTTATATCTTATTTTGGTCAGTTCCTTACGGTTCCCCTTCCTTACTAGTGCTGCATTAGTGTGGCGGGATAAGTACTGGCCTAGGCTGTTACTGTCTTTCCTTCATTTAGGCAGCAGAACTGGGAGAGAATTTTCAGGGTGGTTTTGATGCTTTTTGCTTTTGTGAGGAAAGTTTGTGATTTTAGCATAGCTTGTAGGGATGTTTTCCTCCCCAGTGTCGATTGGTCAGTCTTTTTTAACCAATTCAGTATTCTAATAGTTTGGTATCACTTCTTCTGTTAGGTTTGTTGTCTGCCCAAGTAAGATCAGACAGGGATCTTATCTCAATGAAGTTTCTCCTGTGCCATAACCCTCATTACTGTAGTGTGTGAGCCTCTCAATCTTCAATACATTTATCCTTGCCACCCCTGTGGAATAGAAAGCTTATTTTTTATCTGCTTTTATGGAAAACAGTGTTCCATAGAGGCTGAAGGCTAGATGAAATAGAGTGAAGAGATGGAAAATGGACTCCCGTGCATGACTTTCAGGTGTTTGGCACCCTAATTACTTCTGTTAAACAGCTGGGGTGATGGACGTTGCATACGGCAAATGGTGATCTGAAAGAGTCAGCATTCTCAGCAGGAAGCCACTGAGCCAATTAACGGGAACGGGGGTGTCTCTGAAATCCTGCCTCCCTCTGCAGCTTTGACATTTAGCTTTGTGTGGGCAATAGGCACCTCCTTCCTGTGGCACACTGCCTCTCCTGCCAGCGCATGCAAGGCTTGTTCTCTGAGCTCTGGTCCATGTTTTTATTCTTCTAAGTCTTTTATTTAAAAAAAACAAACCAACAAACCCCCCCACCCCCCCAACTCATGGTGGTTTCTCTCTTCCTTGCACCCCTTACGCTTGTATCAGTAGTTTGAGCTGGTAAGTCTAGAAGGCTTGCTGCTCACTTGGGCATGTTGAAGTTCCATCTCCCGCGTCCTGGGGGAGTGCCCAACCAAGCAGGCTGCCCAGGAGGCTGGAGCTGGGGAGGGAGCGGTGCTGCCAAAGCTGTGTGAGTAGGCTGGGAGGAATGTGGGAGTCCTGGGGCTGGGAGGAGGGTAACTCCTGGCCTGTCTCTCCCAGCAGGGAGGGGTAACTTCTGGACTCTACTCCCAGCTCCCAGACTTGTTTGTGAATTTTAAACTCAACTCCAAAACTAGTCCAAGGGGTGCAATCTATTTTTGGCATTCAGGTGACAGCCCTAACTACTCAGGGGTAAACATACTCTCCTTCATGTCTTCTACTCCCTTCCCTCTGCTCAGTCTACATTCCAGCCTGGTATTTAAGCATGTTTTTGAGGCAGGAGACAGTGAGAGGAGGCTCCTCTAGCTGAAGAGACCTTTAACCCAAGTGTCTCCTGTTTTTTTCCAGCAAGCATTCTAACCAGCAGGATACTGTGTGAAAATGAACACTTGTAACAATTTCTTCCTCTTTGGCTGTGTTTTAAAATAAATGTTCACCTCTTCATTCTGTGAAGTACCCTGGGCTGCTGCTGTAAGCTGGGTATGTTCTCAGTACAGGTATTGGGCTCCTCAAGGGCCAGAGTGACACCTGGAGCTTTTGGGTCTTCAATTAGAATAGGCAAGTGACACAGATGACAAGATGCTTCATTTTCTGCTTGCACAGAAGCAGATTTTTTAGAAAGCTTTCAGTTTTAAGTGGGAGGTGCCCCTTGGAGTAGGCACTTGCAGCTGCCTGGTTTATGGTTTTGGAACTGCTATACAATTATGTGGGTGTTTAAGTTCTCTGTTAAATGTGTAGCCTTAACTGAGTAGGGCCCCATGTTAATGTCCTTGCTCCTTTCCCTGTCTCTTTGCCTATTCTATTTCCAAATCTGTAAAAAAAATATATTAAATAGTTACTAAATCATAATTTCTGTAATATTTTACAGAATGTCTCTGAAATATTGCTCATCATTATAACCACTTCTTTCAATCATCTAGCTTGTTTTAAATCTGTGTAACATCTTTCTACGGAAGATAATTAGATTTAATTTTAAGCATAGGATTTTTTTATGAAGTACCGTCATTATTGAACCTACTGCTTTTCATTCATCAAGGATCAAAATTTAACAGAGCTCTCATACATTTTACAAAATTTTGTATTTAAGTGAACACTTTTTTTCCTCTCATTTTTTTACTGTATGCCCTTACCTCTGTATTTTTCTGTTGAGGATGCTGGGTCAGTTCCAACTGTAAGGTATTACTTCTTACTCCATCAAATTAATTTATAGTACAGGTTCAGTGAAACAGTCTCATCTTCATGGGAGACTGTAGATGTACCTCTGCTGACAGAATTTTATCCATAAATTTAGATGCAAAATGTCTCAGAAAACATTGTCTATTACTGGTCTGATTTCAGCCTAATAGTGGAGTCTTTATTTTATGTTGATTACATTGGTCTCTGTTCAGAGAAAATACATTTCCTTATTCCAGTACCATTTTTCCCTAAAAATCTTATGAACTGAAAATCAGCATGGCAAAATACTCATTTCTACTTTTTTATTTGGCAAAAATGAAGCTAGCTGATGATTTTCCATCCAAGGCCTGGACAAAATTTGAAAATTACTTAAGATTTTCCCCTGCAGAAACTTAATGCTCTCCATTATTATCGGCATTTCTGCTGCACACATAGCCCCTCTTAAACTTCACTGGGGATAGTTTCCATGGGAACCAGAGAATGAGAACTGATGAGTCTTGAAACAGTCAAATAATAATCTTGCTTTTTACCAGTGGGCAAAGATTTACTTCTCCAGTGTTTAATGGAAGGTACTAGAGCTTATTATGTTTTGAAGGAGGAAAAAAAAAAAAAAAAAAAAAAGACATCTGGAAGGAGGCCAAGTCTGCTTTGTTTACCTGTAGGGTTCATACTAGCTGTATTAAAAGGGAAAACCACTATATTCTCCTGTGCTTTGAGACTTCCTGAATGACAGAAAGGGAAACTCTCTGTTAAATGCAGCACTCATAGTTCAGGGAAGATGAGGCGGGAGCAGTGGTCACTAGGAGGTGAGCTGATTACATGTGTGGCAGAGGTACAGAGCCATGTAGCATTTTAGAGGCTCTTGAATGATCCTGCAGATAATAGTCCTGGGGACAGCTTTCCAGGTGCTAGTATTGGTTTGTCCCCAGAAGTGAACTGTCCAGGTTTTTGCCCAATATTGCATGCACCTTAATGTGATTGAGTGAATAGCTCCAGTGAGGGTTGTTTATTCTGATTCCATGGGAGGGAGCTGTTTCCTTAAAGAGTTATATTAGGTAATGAATAAAGTCACACTGAAGTCCAATGAAATACTCTGCTAAATTGGCCATTATTTGGTTGCCATCTTCACAGTCATTGGGATTATTTTTCTGAAATACTGAGAATAACCATGAAGGATAACCGAGATCAGAACACTGCACTTGTAGAGAAAAAGTACAGAAAGGATAGAGCAATGTCTGCCCTTTTTTAGATCTATGATATCTTTTATGAAAGATGACCTCCAAAAGGGAGAAGAAAGCAGGTTCCATCAATCCTGCAGCAAAGTTCCAGTTCTCTGTAAATGCCAATACTGTATTCCTTAGAGAGACTTATGTGACCAGTGCCTTGTAGGTTTAATGTAGCACAATTCAAACTTGAATTATAGGAGGGTAAATGGCAATATATGTTTTAAAAATAAATATATTTTCTATTGAAGTAATTTTTATATTTCTTATGCTCATCTGAGTTTTTGAGAGGTTTTGAGCTTAAGAATTTAATATACACCTTTATGTAATTATTTTCTTCTCTTTTTCATAAACATAAAGGGAGAAAAAAGAAAAGTGCATACATAGAGAATTATTACAGTTTTGGGAAAAACTTTTTTTTTTTTTTTCAATTATTTGTAATAATAGATCCTGAGGGAGAATAGCTATTGTTATTTCTGCGTTGTATAATATATCAAGCATAGATATGATTAATGATTTAATCCAGTGGTTAAATAAAGAAATCCCATTTCTGTCTCTTACCAGTAATTAGTAGGTTATAAACACTGAAGGCAGTTACTGTATTTAAAAATCAGGGCTCAAATTTTAAAATATTTTTTCTTAGCTTGTGGATGAAGCTACAATACAGTGAGATGCTTGCATTAAAAAAAAACAAACAAAAAAACCCCACCACCAACAACAAAAAAAACCCAAACCAAACCTGTAAAAAGGATTTTTCCGCATTAAGAGGTATTTTGGTGGTCTTAGGAGATAACCCCCCAGTTGTATTACTAGCAATATCCAGGAATACCTAATACAGGAGGAGGATGGGGTGGCAGATGAAGTGCAGTTAGGGAATATGTGGCATTGGCAAACTGTTATGCACTGTCTTTGGGTCACTTTATTTGGGGACCCTTAGCCATGTGCAAAGAGAGTCTGCAAGCAGGTGTGCCGTTTAAAAGTGTAAAGTAGTGTCCATTTTGTTCCTGAATTCTAATATTAGATTTCCTACTGTATGTTTTAAAATGTCTTCATGTTAAATTACTGCTCTGTACAGGTCTGGTGACCACAGATAAACATAAGTGAAGAATATTTCTGGTTTTAATGCCTACTTCTTACTGCTTGACTGAGACAAGTGCTTACCCAGTTTTTAAATTTGCTACTAACTCTATACAGTACGCTCACCTCGACTTCCAGGAGCAAAAGACATCACCAAAATTCTTAATTCCTGTGACCAGTTGACCTAACTGAAGATATGCTGGGAAAGACACTGCTCCTTCTCTTTCCTACGCTCTGTAAAAGAGGCTCGCTGCGGATGTGGAGTATAACGAGCCACCAAATGCTAATATTGGTAGACTGCTTAACACTGTGTTCCCTACTGTTCTAGGAGCTAGATCCCTAAGTGCTGACCGCAGACGCTAGGCTAGATCACTATTAGAGGGGAAACTGAAGACATCACTGACGAATCATAAATCTTAAGCACTTTTTCTTTTGGAGAAAAAGGCATCAGGGTTGCTGCTTATATTGAAGGTCTGGGTGGTGCAGTGAGAGAGAATGTAATGATAATCATGTAAGAACAGCAGAAATGGTGGTGGTTCCTAAACATCTGATAAGCGACAGTGGAACAAAGGACAGGGCTGATACGACTGCCATTTCATCACAGCGTGCCCAAATCAAACAGCATCGTTTCCTGGGAGATCGAACAATGCTGCGTGCTTATTAATCACAAGAGAAGCTCTCTGCTGTTCTCACAAGTCCTCCAAAACCTGTCTAACTCAAGTGGGCGATGATCAGCCCACCCGTGACAAACTGCTGCGGCTTTATCCTACATACTGTATATTATCAAAAATGTTATGTCTGCTCTGAACAAAATGTCCAAGTGTGATAAATGTGGGCAATGCTCCAAGAAAGTGGGCTTGTCTTCTTGAGAAAATTGTATTTAAAATCAAACCTGAAGTTGGTTAATTCATTTTAATTAGACTAATCTACAGACCTGCATGAGACACTCATATTTTTTGTAAATGTTGCTGTCACACTCACTGAAATAAATGTTCTGTGCAGATTAATATGCTGCTAACTAAATTGGCCTGAAATCACATGTGAAACATACAGCGACTTTCTCTAGTAGCTATGGTTATATGCTGTAGTCTTCTTTACACTGGACCCTTAGTTTTCACTGTTTATTATACAAATGCAGGTCCTTTAGGAAAGCTTTCACTGAAGCAGCAGTCATCTTTTTCCCCCAAAGAGAGCCTATATTTCTGCTAGGTTAGAGAAGGACTTGTGTAGTCCTAGCTGCTGAATATACAGCCACACTCTTCTTGAACTGCACATGGTAAGCCCACTGCTGGAATTCATCTTGTTTTGATACAGTACAAGTCAGAATTAATAATACAGCTCTTTTAAATGCTGAAAATCTTGGTAGAACAATACTAATAGAAAATTCATTCTTTCGTGAAGTGTACTATCTCAGCAGAAGGCAAAACCATCAGATACACATTTTTTTCTTACCCATCCAAGACAGGAATATTTCCTCAGTATAAGATTCTGATACAAGATTATTTGAAGACATACAAGCATCAACTAATTTAGAATCACTAAAAATATGTTTACTGTGTGCTTACTTTCTGATATCATGCTTGATTGTCAGTCATCTTTGTTTTACTATATTTTACTATTTGAACTTCACTATGAGATTAAAAGCTTGAAGGAGCTTTTAACATTTAAACCAGGTTAGAAAAGGGACTGTACAGAATGTTACAAGAGCCGTTTAAAAGAAGCTTGTTACTGTGACATTCATATCTAACATCAGTATACTGGGTCAAGTTTTTATCTGCAAGAATAACAGTAGTCATTTTAAATTTAAAAAACAAACGTCTGATTCGCAGTGAAGGGTAGAAGCATGTAAGTAGAATTATTTTAATGACACAGCCAGACAGCTCTGCCAGCAAAGTCTTGCATACTTGTTTATGTAGTCTTGAGTAAACCAATAATATTTTAATTATTTAAAGGATGCAATGTATGTTTTATGTTGTCTCTACCAATTATGCATGCCAAATATATTTTACCTACAGAAACCTTTTAGATGACTATTCAAGATTTTGTCAAGAAGTAACTTAATGACCACTAAGTAGTCCTTCACACAAAAAGTCTCTATTTCTGGAAGCTGTTTAATCTATGAAATGTAAACCTAAAAGTGTAAGTAAGTAAGGTTAGGTAAAGGGCGAACAGAGTAGACAGCATTGAAATAGTTTGACTTCAACTTTGACAATGGTGAGAACCAGCTCAAAAATTACAACCCGTCTATCATTATTCCAGTTAGTGCTTGAATTGTTACATTCCTTTTTCATATCTTAGATATTACAATGTGTATGGCATATACCAGGATTATTTTTACTACACAAACATCATATTGTCTGTATCAAAAAAAAAAAAAAAAAATTAGGTCCTCCCTTTACCATACTACTTCTTTAGTTAAAGTGTCTTTTTTTTAAGGAGAGAAAAGGCTACTAGACCTAAATCCTAGAGAAACTGGATTTGTTCAGGACCAGTTCCTCACTGTGAGCGTGGTGAGACACTGGCACAGGTTTCCCACAGAAGCTGTGGCTGCCCCCTCCCTGGCAGTGTTCCAGGCCAGGTTGGACGGGGCTTTGAGCAACCTGGTCTGGTGGGAGGTGTCCCTGCCCATGGCAGGGAGGTTGGAACTAGGTGAACTTTAAGGTCCCTTCCAACCCAAACCATTCTATGAATCTGTAAGTAAAATCAGCACCCAAAAACCTGCAATTTAGTATGTTGGAAGTATAACCCTTCCCAGGACGGATCTGTTCCCCATTTCACTGAAATTAAAGGCTGTCTTCTGTTCAGTTTTTATAGCAGAGTAGTTAGGCTCGCAGGAACTGAGCAGATGCCCTGGTGATATGCTAGGTAAGCTGTTGCAGGGTGACTCAAGCAATGCTGACTTAGGCTAAAAGAGGATCTAGCCTAATAAGTGGGGTTACATTTTTGTCCTTGGAGAATGCCTGTGACTTCCACAGCAGTCTGGCAGGGATTTATACTGTGCTCTTTTCAAGGGGCAAAATGTTCCCACAAGCACTTCCACACAGGCTCTAGGAAGACTGAGTGAATCCATGACTGTGTTTTGGGAGACTTGTACTGCTATGTGTCAGGCCTCCTTGACCTCTCAAAACAAAGGCCCCAGGGAAAAATGTTGTTCTCGCTTCCCCTCCTTGTCTGCTTTTCCCTCGGTGGCCCTATGTACCTAACCCTTGTCTGTGTGCATGGGTAAAGAGAAGAGAACAATACTGGGAGCTCTGCTCCCCCCTGTACAGGCAAGCAAAACTATAGGCTTTGTAGTCAAGGGGCACGGAGATGACCTCCTCCTTGTTTTCTCTGTATAAACAAGCCATCCCAATGTGGGAGGTGCTGAAGCTTTTCTCATGCTGTTCTCCGCTCTGTAACTGTATAGAGCAAGACCACTGCATATGTGGCAGGATAAGATTATGCCACAGGAGGTGCTTAGTAGCTAGCTTTCCCCTCTGGGTTTACTATGAGCTGTGATTAGCTCAACTAAGAAGTAGCAAGGAAAAAGGAGAATTCCTACACCTACCTACTGTGAAGAAGGTTATGTCTGTTTTTTCTTTTATCAAGGTTTTTTTGCCTCTACACTGTAGCTAGTTACATGGGCACAGCCCTCCAGCAAAACTCCTGATTTTGGTCTATATCTTTTTCCATTCAGTAAGTTTGAAAAGACTTAGAAGTTTGTGTAGGATTCTGGTGTGGACTTCATTGAATTTGTACAGGCTTGGTTAGACAAAGAAACAAGCACATAAAAATCAGCACCATCTCTGTAATTCTCTACTGCTTGCCATTAGTTAAATATACAAAATCAGCTTTCAGAGTAGAAGTAATTATGGCATAGCCCAATATTTAAGACTTCTGCTTTTTTTTAGAGAACACTAGCTTCCAATACCTTGTTACTTCATACACTTTATTTTGCACAGGTTTGAAATGACAGAATCAATTACACCTAGATAAGGTACGTGAAATAAATAAAGAAATACAAATAAATTCCCTTCTCCAAAAGCAATGCAGAACGAGCAGTAGTGCATGAGACGTAGATCTCTACTTCTAGAACATTTTAAGGCAGTGTAGCCTGCAACAATTACTTTAAAAATAGTCTCTGTTTTGTGATGAGTTATGGTCTGCTCTCAGAAGGAAAAAAATTAAACATTCTCTTAATCATGCCCAAGATTAGCACACTAATTTAGAAAATCTAATTCTCCTCTGCAGCATCTATTTTTCTCCTCCAATTTTCAGCCTTCCATGAAGAACACAGACTGTATGTGTCCTCTTTAAAATCTCTTGTGTTACAGATGAATCAGTTAGTGAAGAATTCATGACTCATTCCTACAAAAAAATTTCTTGAACTTCCCCACCTATGTGGCCTGAGAATCATACCCCTACCAGTTTATTTCCTAGTGAACTTTCTAATTTCTTTTTGGCAAGAAGTTCTTTGTTTTCTTTTTGACATTGCATCCATGAGGACCTTGTTGTTGACATTTTGCTGAAATGGAAGGCATGATCAAACTCAAGATTTATAGCATTACAGCCTCTGACTACAAGGACAGCTGGTATGTATCATGGGTAATCATATAGTCTGTGGCACAGGTATTACGGGTAGTTTTAATCTGAGAAATAGTGTGTATCTCAGTAATTATATTAATTGCAGATGGTTGGATATTTGATTTCAAGCATGCTTTTCAAGTTCACTACAAATGAAATGGAGAAGGCAAAAAGTTAAACAAGGCTACATGGTCAGTGATTTCCATTCAGTGCTGAATCAAATGGTTTACATCTATCAACACATTTTGAGGGGGAAGGTGAAAGAATGGAGGTGGGCAGAAGGTTGATCTTCTCAAAGTGCGATGTAGCAGAAGTAATTCCTTGCAGTAAGATGCTTTGATAGAGCAAAGGCAGAAAAAAAATAAAGGCCTCAATCTTGAGATTCTGAATCTCTGAAATTCCTGGTAGCAGTGGTTGTCAGACTGCAGACTACAATGGCAGAAAGGGTGCGTGCAATGTATATATGTTGTGGAAAACAGTCAAAGCGTTTTTATGCTCAAACTAAATATTTTTGTCTAAAACATATCTGTATGGACAGACCTGTAGAAATTAAGGGATGGTGAGGAGTGGGATTACTTGCACTTAGATATCCTAAAGTGACTTGTCCAGCTTGTCTTTTGATTGTAATAGTTTTTTCTCTTTTTGCTTCATAGTAACATGACATGCACACCATCCTTTGAAGGATGTTTAACTTACCTTTTTGTACTACTACTAGCAGTCTTACTCAGCATATTAAAAGAAATACCCAAGTGATAACATATACATTTGTATTTCCTTAAAATATCTCCTCCTTGTTCTGTGTTGCACCCCTCACTATTCAACATTCTTTCCCATTTTTTAATGTATTGCCAACAGATCGTTCTGCTGGCTATTGAGTTTACTATTATAGCAGCTCTTAAGGCGAGCCTCAGAAAATCTGTTTAAAAGAAAAATAATAAGTGTTTGGGGCATTTAAGTGCATTAGGAAATGCTCTGGGCAGCAGTCAGAAACCCTGTCTAAAAATAAGTAATTTAGCTTTATGCTTTTATTGTCTATATTTCTGCCTTTACTGTATGGGTTCAGAGTTCTAAACTTAACATTCAAACAATCCAGTCCTCTCTGCATTTTGGGAGGTTCACAGACATGTCCTTTCCTAGTCATCAGGATAGCTCAATATAGTCAGAAAGACATTCCCTAGTCTGTTTACCTGTCCACAATGTTACTGAAGTTCCCATAATTTTTAAACATAATGAATTCAAGGAAAGTATAGAATAATACGATGAGTTAATAATCTTTATCCTGATAAAAACCAGAATTTGGTGCCTTGGTACAATGTTAAGGCAGAAGAATGACATTCAGTGTTTTCTCTTTGCAATGGAAAAGATTTTTTTCCATTATTTTTTTCTAGTAAGTTGTCTCATTGTCCTTTTAAACTTAAAAAGCTAATACACCAGGCCAACCTGGTGTGTCCTGCATTCTGATGGTTAGATGTTTTTTATATTGAGAAGTCATGAGAAGATCCTAGTTAACAAATTATTCATCCATGATAATGCCACCATCTGCTGTCTGGGCAGGAGGGAGAGCAATCAAGACCAGAAAAAGCAAAATCTCAAACTCCCTTACTTGGTGGAGACTCCCTCCAGCAATCCACAAATCTTATTCAGGCATCTGGCAAGGACTTGGCAGCTTTGCAGTTGTGGGAAGTGAAAAATGATTGTAAACTTATGCCTAGCATTCTCTTATTTTTTACAAAGATAGTAAAGTAGTAACGTGGTACCCATTTGCAGGCATGCATCTATGTATAGCTTTAGATGGCCCCTCCAAAGCACTTACAAACTGCTTAGAACATCATGCATGGGCGAACTGTAGTGCTAGTGAGTTTGGGTTTGATCTAAACTCCCACTCTCTCAGCTGTTTCTGAAGACTTGGTGCACTGTGTTCTTTTTCCTTCTCTGAATGGCACTGTGCATTACTAGTAGTAGCACCATGAGTTACTACTACTTCATACTATATTAAATATCCATTTACTTTTTGCCTTGCAGTGAAATAACAGAATAATTTCTTTACCTGATGAGATTAGCCTCTTTACGGCCTATATATGCTCTTGTAGAGCACCTGTGCAAAGCTGATTGAGTAGGCTCTCAAATACAAGAGACTAGGAAAATGCTCTTTTCTCCTTACCCTCTCCTACTACAGTTACTTGCCTGTTGTTTGTAGGGTTTTGCCCTTAGTCAGTCCTCCTTGGAATCTGGGAGGAGCACTGCCATGCAAGCTAATCATTCCCTCGTTTCTCTGCCAGAGCCGCTTCCTTCCTTTTTCTTTTTAAACACTTCTCTCCCTTTTCCAATTACGAAACAAGCTGGAGCTCTTGAAGTATAAATCAAACCTGCTTACCTACAGCTGAGGGTTTTCGGGACTGATAAGATAGGGTCTCTACCATACAACCTACCTCAACTGACACTGGTGATTTCATGTCTGATAGGAAAATAAGACACTGGAGAGAATATATGTTTTAGACAGAGGTCTTTCTTTTTATTGGAATCTACATAATATCAAGACACTTACTAGTACATGATGCATTCCAATATTTTATTGTTCATGTGCCATTGCTTGCTAGCCTGTTTCAGCATTATAGTCAAGGCTTTGGTGGGACTCTTGAAGTTGCCTGTATAGAGATATGGACACATGCAGCTTCCTTATTTTCTTTCATTTCATTCATTTTATTCCCTATCTGAGGATTCCACTACATATAAAACAGATAAATAAATAGAAAGGGTCAAGTTCTTTTGCTCCTCCTGCACCCCTTACAACTTTCCTCTTTTCATCTCTGACAGGTTGTTGGCAGTTTCGTACCCATCTGTATTTCCCTTCTGCCTCCACCTCCTCACCATCTATTCCTAAACACTGTTTTCTCTTTCACTCAGCACAGCATGAAAGTAATGCAGACTGCTGAGTAGTAGGCCTAAACTAACTTAGCACCCTGTAATCTCACTTTCCTTCCTTCACCCTTTAGTCCAGCCCACTCTCCCCTCTTCTTTACAGCCATTTTTCTTAGATGATGAGTTAGTGCTTGGAAGAGATGTGGGTCATTTGTAAATGGTGTATTACATATAGCAATGCCAACACAATACAGAGGAAAAACTACTTATATGGCCTCATTATAAAGAATTCTGCCTAACTGTTCAATTTTTGCAAATCTCTGGGTAAAACAGTTAAAATTCTGCATCCTGTTTCTTTGCTTCTGTGTCCTCTCCCGTTCACTTTTTGTAGACCCTTGATTTTGGTATGTTTGCTTCTATTAGGCTATCAAGCAGCCTGACTGCAATACCTGCTTTTGCTGCCCGCACACTAGCACGTACAAGTATTTTGGTCCAAGTGCTACCATCAGCTTATTTACTAAGTGATCTTGTTATTGCGCTAACATGTGCATGACTCTCTGCCTGAATGAATGAAAATGGCAACCCTTAACAGGGGGCACTTGAATAATCAATGGCCCTCTCAGACCTGAGTGCCATTCATCAAATGCATGCTGGAGCTCTTCAGTCTCTTTGTCATTTCACAATAAAGTTACAAATGACTAGATCAGACACAACTTGTTTGCTGAAAATGGATGGGTGGGTTTTGTGTAAATATAACGTCCTTGGCAGCAAGAGTCCGGTTTGCTTCTGGTTTAGACAGAAACTTCTCCTCCTGTAGAACCAAGGATCCATTGTCTAAACCCACTGTGCAGGCCTTTTCTATCACCTGCTGATAGAAGTTACAGCTTCTCACGTTCTTCTAGAGATGGGTCACTTCTCTTCTGAGTAAGCATGTATCTACTTTGTTATTACCAGAAATAGGTATTGCATCAGAGCAACCCTTTTCTTGAAGGACAGGAACTGGAGCTTCCAAATAATGAAAGTTTTTATTTTCCACGTATCTTGTGTTCTTGCTTGCTTGCACCTACTCAGCATGTCATCTGAATTATTATTAAAGAAGCAAAGACCTTTCATTATTGGTCTCACTTATGGATTTAGCCACTGAATTAACAGTGAAATGACAAGAGGTTCCCCATGTCTAACAATGCAGATTTTCATTTGTACTTACAGAGCTAACGAAACATAACTCTTCAGACCAGTAAAGAAACTCAGTATTTTTTTCCACTCAACAGAAAACAATTGTTTCTCAAAAAGGCATGGAAACCCACCTGCCACAAGCAAGGCATTGCCACTCTCATCCAATAGGGAGAGCCAAAGAGCTTCTCTTCACTGACCTCGATGGTTGCATTTTAATTTTTTTTTTTTTTCTATTACACACCTGAAAGTTTAATATTGGACCTGTTATTCACATGTAGAGTTGTGATCTTTCTTTTCTCTGTTTTCATGGTGGTTTGATGGTTTTGCTTGTGCAAATCTGGCTACTTTATAGCAGCTATTCCTGGGTAATTTCGTGCTGGACAATAGCCTAGATCCTCCAAAAGCTTGTCTCTTCTGCCTTATGCAATTGCTTATTCTGTTTTATGCAAATATTGATGTAATATTATTCCTCTATAATTCTGTACTTATTAATGTGAGTGAGCCTTTCCTTTCTTGAAGATGTAAATTTGTGGACTTTGGTTCATTCTTATGTTTTGTGTTTCAACATAATGGCAGTGTTCTTTTTAATGGTGTGATGAAGTGGTGACCCTTCTTGATTTTCTCTTTACGGATGTGCTTTATTGTTAGCACAGAACTCTTATTTACAGACACCTCTAACTGGTTACTTGTATTTTTACAGTGGCTGCAGCACAGTGATATGTTTTCTATGCTTTGGCAAATAGCACAGTTTTTCCAAAATAATTTAATATTTTTAGCTGGCCTGTGCTGGTTATCTGATGACTTATAGAACATAGTAATTAAGTATTTCATGCTCTTATGCACTAAATTAAACTGACTAACAAATGTAGTTTTAAGAGGGAATTTTCACTTGAGGCTGCATTAGCAAGATGGTACTGTAAGGTAGGGGAAAATGTAATTAAAGTATGTGGCAGGTAACCAAGATGTGGGAAACTATATTTCTACATTCTGTAAGTGACAGATTACTGTTTTGAGCTAAAGAGCTGCTTTCTTGTTTGTATTTATTCTAATTACTAGATTTTTTTAAAAAAGGAAAAAGGAGAAACAAATTCCACTAATGCAAACATAACCAGCCCACATTCATGTCACCAGAAGGGCTTGGGACACAGCCCACTATGATGTGAGCTCATATAGAGGCATATGCATCAGCTTTAGGGTGGAGCAATCCAGACAAATATTTTTCCTGCTTGCCAATAGATTGCACACTGCAAGGCAGCAGTAGTGTGCTGTATTTTGTGAACTCCGGTCTCCGTTTCTCTCTCTGAGAAGTCATCTGTTGCTGTTTCCAGAATGGGAATATAGGCTCCGAAGGGCTATATTTGAATTCAAATAGTCAGTCGGTTGGAGAAGGTGAAAGCTGAACTTGCTGTCTTCTCTTCTTCATGGCACAAAACATTACCTGATTTGGCAAGGTAATGATTACTGAACTCAGTAATCAGATTTGCTTGTGTGTTATATACTGACAGTATCAAGTACACTCGTTAAGTTCTGAGCATCGAGTATACTTCTGCCTCTTCTCCCAGTTTTCCTCTGGCTCACTAAGTGTTCTTTAACAATACTAATGGATATTTACTGCACTAGAAACACTCTGGGATAATGCTTTTGCACAGACTGGCAAACACCATTATTTTCTGTATTCTGACTGTTAAGAAAAAATTTCTTTTCAACAGAAAATGATTTTTACTGTAATAAGAGAGTATTTCCATTAAGAAATAGTATTGACTATTATGTTATTATGAAGCTCCCAATTATCTCCTTTTTCTGCTTTATCTTAATCGATTGTGACATCTATGAACAGTATAACTTCTATATTTACATTGTTAACAAAGAATATGTCAGGTGAAAATTTCAGCTTTTCTGTTTTGGAATTGTTGAATTAGTAATGTTTCCAAGTCTGAATCTTTCTAACTGATGTTGGTGAGTTTTCTGTACCATGTATCTACATCTGATACTTATCTGATGAATCAAGGTATGTGACAGGTGCCATTCACCTTGGAGTATCTTACTCATTTTTTCAACTCATCTGTTTTCTGGAATGTTTCCTAATAATTTCCCCACCTGAACAGCTAAACATGAAATATGAGTTTTGCCCAGGTTTGATTCTTAGTGAATTCCTAACAGACTGAACATTTAGTCTTTTCCTCTCCCCTGAGATCATGTATTTTCTGCAACTAGCTGGCATCATTCTAGCTAGGCTGGTAGCTAATAGTTGTCTGTGTTGCGCTGTAAACTCAGAGTTCAGTGTTGAGGACCCATGAGAGAAAGCTGTGTGAAATACATCTCTTTTGACCATTAAAATATCTAGCTTTTAATATAAGCAAACCCACTATTTCAATGTAAGCAGTTGTATGCAGTGTATAATTCATATCTTTCCCTTTTGAAAATTCCATTTTATTCTAGCCATAACTGTGCATTTCTTGAATAATTTAAAAGCAGAATGTTTAAGAATGGCTGTGATAGTCTTTTCACCGTAACTGAGAAAAGGCTATTACTAGTCTGAGTTTAGACCTTCATAATGCTAATATTTGCCTTTCTGATAAATTGCTAGAACATACAGTTTTGTTATCATTAGCAGAGGTTTTCTTCAGATCTTTCAGGACAAAGTTCTTTTTTTTGACACTATTCTTGAGCTTTCAAGTAGTTTGATATGTTCTATGTGAAAACAGCACAATTTTCTGAAGTTGCCAAATTAGTGATATTAATGAGCTCCCATTTTTAACTATTAATGGCTTCCTGTATAAAAGAATTACACTAACCACATTTTCAGATTGTTTATGTTTGAAACTAAAGGTTATCAGCTAATTATTACAGTCATTTGCTGTTTATTTTAGTCTCCTGCTACTCTGGTACAGGGGAGCCCTAACTTGAACATTCCTTATTTGCCAAAATGTATGTTCAGACAAGATCTTTTCCTTTAAACTGGATTATGTAATAAGAATTCATGGTTGAGTGTTAGAAAACAGAACTCAATTCTGTTTATGCTGTGATATGCGTAAGGAAGAAAAACCTCCTCCCCGCCAGTGGTTTGGCAGGATAGCAGATAGAGGCTTTCTTGGTCAAAGATCAGAATAGTTAAATAGTTTCCATGTGTATGTGTACATACAGACATTATCTTTCAAGACCAGAAAGACACTGACAGGAGACAGATGATGGAATGACTTTCTTCTTTTACCTGAGCCATGTGGAAAAACTTGCATTGCTGCTCTGCTGTGCAAATAAATTACTATCTCAACACCTGAGTGCCTCAGAAGCATAGAAGTGACTCAAAACCACCCATCAGTGACATCCAAATAGTCATATTTGTAAGTAAATATAATTCACACATCTAGAATAAACAAAAAAATCAATTATTTTCAGTGTTGGAGGACTCTATCAAAACTGGTTTTAAAAGATACTGAGTATAATTTAAAGCGATGCTGTCAGTTTAAACAACTTGGCTCTCCCTGTCATATGTACAAATTCAGAATCATTTCAATGGAGTTCCTACTCTGGTGCAAGCAAAATGACAGTCATACTCTATCATATGTAAATATTAAGCTGAACAGATTTTAAATTTCTGTTGGTTAGGAAGCAGAGTAATTCCGTAAGTTCAGTGAAGTTACTCTGAATATATACTAACATAATAAGGAAGGCCTTGGTCTCTTATCTTCCCTAAAGTATGCTGTGCAGCGTTTTAATGTTGCTCAGGAATTAACAGAAACGTCAATCACGCTTTAGCAGAGCCTAAAAATACTTTCTAGTCAAATGGCTTGTCACAGAAATACTGAAAATGTAAAAGGACACACAATTCTGATTTTTATAGTTAGCTGCATGGCCATGCTCATATATGAAGAGCCTGTCTTGAAACAAAATACAATTTACCCTAGAGACTATAATAATATTCTTTAACATGGGCACTATGTAAACAAGGATGTAGATTGAAAATTTTTTGTAAGCGATTAGTAAGTTCTAGTATCTTAGATGCCAGTGACCAATGGTGAACCCCTAAATAAGGCCCATACTGTCTCTGAGCAGCCCAAGTTGCCAGTGGTACAAATCTTGGCTATTCTGAACCTGAGGTGGTATTGAAGGAACGTGAAATTACTTAAAATAGTTTTGCAGTAGATTCGATGTCAAAGCTGGGTATTGTCTCCTTGAACATCTATGCTGTCTACTTACAAGACATTTAAGGAGAACATAAATGGAATATATTATCTCTCTCATCATGGAAAACTTGAAATTTCTTGTATGCGGCTTCTATCAGCATCAGTGAGTTGTCTGTTTTCTTTAGTTTCTACTGAAGCATATAATATGGAGACAGTTTGTACTATTCTGCCATGAAATAATACAGATGTTTTATTGGGTACATTGTTTAAAATATATATTATGGGTCAGAAGGGGACATTTTGTTTGCAAAACTACTATAAGAAGAAAAATTGAATAATATTTATGGTTTTGGTTATGTAGATATGGTAGTGGATACTTTCCTAATTATCTTTACATAACTAGATGCGAATTAGTCTCTTTAAAATTGCTTCAGTTCTTTCATCAGTTGTTTGATATTTTCTTGTGTCCCGTTTTTTGCTTGTGAATGTGAATGATAAAACTCTCCCAGATACATATCTGATACATGCTAAGCTCTTCAATGACTCTGCATGCTTAGCCTAAATTCATGAAAGAATTAAAATGTTTAAATTTCTGCTTTATGTCTCTATTCTTCTTCCATGACACTTGAAGTTCTGTTAATGTATTTTTATCTTCAAAGTCAAGCAGCTCTCACAGTGTTCTTACAGCTTCACATCTACAAAATCAAACCCATAGAAGGGCGCTGCCAGAAAGGCTGGGCCTCCGATCTGGTCTGTTATGTGATGTTTTGAATTTAATAGGGAATGTGCCGATTAGTGCAATATTTTTAGTCCTTGTGCAGGGAATCACCTGTAGGACTCTTCACCGCAAGTACCTGTGAAACAGTTGTTCCCTCATTCTTCTGCTTTGGGAAAGGGCCTCAGAAGGGGAGATTTCTGTGACTGCTTCTGGAGCTCAGGTGCTGCCTAGCTATCTCCCCGCTCATTACGTACGGCACCTGATCTCCTTTTCTCCCTGCCGTGCTTTGGCGTGGCAATGCTCCGCAGCCCTGGGGCACCCAGAACCCCCGTCCCTCCCGGGGGGCCCGTGCCCGCGGCCCAAGCGGAGGCCATGCGGTGCACCAGCACAGTTGTATTGCCGGCAGCGGGAAAAACACTGCCGAAATGTCCCCACCTCTGGTCCTGGCCTCTTGTGCAGATATTTGTCAAAATGCCGTTTTTCAGTCTCTTTTACAGTCACTATTAATGTGCTGGTTATTCAAACTTTATTGAGGCAAACGTTCTGAGCTGCATACCCCTGGTGCAAATTAGACTAACTAGAGCTTGACACCTGTGAACACTTGAAATAGTATATAGTACCCTTGCTTCGGTCTCATTAAAGCTAATGAATTAAGTTTGTGAACCTATGTACCTAATGTCTTTATTTTCAGGCACTGCTGTCCTGGTTCTGTATGCATAACAATTAGCTTTCAGCATTCGCAGCGAACATCCCCAGGCCATTTTCTCGATATTTATGCAATTAGTTTTATGAACTTTGCTTTAGGAGTTGCTATGTGATTAACAGTCATTACCTTCTCCTATTGCCAATTTTACAAATCACCTAGAGATCCCGTGTTCCGCAATTAAGTTTTCTTATTCACTGCAGAAAACCAGAACATTTTTGTGGCGGGCTCACCCAGCTACCAAACACCGCGGGCGCGCCGGCTGTGGTTGCACTCCGAGGGTAACCCGCTGCCACCCGCCCTCCCCGCCGGCGACTGCCGAGCAAGTACCGCTCGCGGAGCCGTTTGCGCGGGTTCGCTCTCGCCGCGTTGCTCCCTCATCATGTCGGCCGGGTTAAGCGGCTTAACAGCGAGGGAGGGGAGACGCTGGGTCGCGGGCAGCAACGCGCTCTCGGCGCGCCCCGCGGCTTTCCTGCAGCGGGAGGAACCGGGGGTCTGCGGGCCGCCGGCGGCCCCCGGGACCCTGCGCCCCCTCCCTCCCCGGGCGGAGGCGGGCACGCTGCCCCCCCGCGGCAGCGCGGGGGTGCCGAGCCGGCCCGTCTCCGGGGGTAGGGCTGGCAACAAGCGTTCGCAGCAGTGGGGGCCAGCCGGCGGGGCTCGGCGCCGCCCGGGCGCGGAGGTCGGCGTGGCCGCGGCCGGGCCCGGCCTCCGCCGCTCGGCGGTAACCGCCCGGGGCCGGACTGCGGCGGGAGCGCGGCCGGCCGCCTTCACCCCCCCACCCCCCGCGGCGGAGCGAACCACTGCGGCTCGCCGAGGAGGTGAGGCACCTGTCACTCGGCGGCGGCGGCGGGCGGCCCCGCGGCGGGCGGCGGCGGCGGCAGCTCGGAGCGCGTCCCGCGGCGGGGGCGCGGCGGCCGCGGCGCGGCGGAGGGGCGGGCGGCGGGCGGGGGCGCGGCTGCGGCGGGGCGCGGCGGCTTCTCCTCCCCCGCGCTGCCGCCGCGGGTGTGCGCGCGGAGCCGTGTCGGTGCCCCAACCGCCGCCGCCGCCGCCTGCAATGGCGTTGAGGCGCCGCGGCGGTTGCTGCCTCTTGTCAGGCGGGCGGCGGCAGCGGCCGTTCTCCACAGAGGCGCGGAGCCGCCGCGGGCCGGAGGAGGAGGAGCGGGGACAGCGCTGAGGCGGGGGGCTGGGGGAAGCCCGCCGCGGCTCCCGGCTGGGTAAGGCGACGGGCGCGCTCGGCGGGAGAGGCGGCGGGGGAGCAGCCCTGTCACCCGGCTTTTGTTCCCCGGGTTCCGGCGGGGCGGCCGGCGGCCGCCCGGGCTCTGCCCCGCCGCAAGGTGCAGCCGCCCGGGGGGGGGCCCGCGCCTCCGGCACGGCACGGCGCGGCGCGGCCGCCCGGGGAGGAGCCGCCGTCACTGGCGCTCCGGCGCCGTCCTCGCGGGTTAAGTTTATTGCCTCCGCGGGACCGGCGGGTCTCGCCGGGAGCCGCTGCCGTGTGGCCCTGGGCAGTCGTCCGTGGCGATCGCGGCCCCCGCTCTGGCGGGAGCGGGGCGCCGAGGGGCGGGCGCGCCTCTTCCCCCCGCGGCGGGGGGGGTGGGGGCTGTCCCCGCTTCGGTACCGGCACCCCGTGTTGCGGCTCCCAAAATGAGGCGGCCCCGGCAGGGCGGGAGCGGCGGCGGGGCGCGGGCTGGGGAGGAGGAGGTAGGGACGGGAAGGGAGAGGGGTTCGCCTCTCGGCGAGCCCTGCGCTGCCCTTGGCGGGGCGGGCGGGGCCGGGGGGCTCCGTCGCTCCGGTACAGCGGCCCCTGCGAGCCCCCCGGGCCGGGGAGTGGGCGCAGATCCAGCCCCTGGCTCCGTTTCTGCAGCTCCTCCTCGGGCACCTCCAAGCTCTTCCAGGTGCTAAAACCGTTGCTCGTGGCAAGGGGCAACTTTCTCTAACTGGATTTCACTTTCTTTACCGTGTCAGCTGCGGATGTTAACTTTGGGTGCCTCTTTCTTATTCCCTCAAGCTGCTGTTTAATTTGCCTTTCTCAGTGTATTACATTTGATGGTATTTCTACCATTACGTTTCTCTTGAGAGAGCAAGGGTTGTCTTGCAGTGCCTCAGGGAAGCAGAACCCTCATGTTTGCATGAATTACTTTGTAGCTAGATCTGAGTAACTCGGAGGTTTGATTTTTGCGGTATTTTTGTTATATTTTTTGGTAAAGTTGAATAAGAACACAGAAGCAGTGCCATTTTTCTTTTCACATTGCCTTTCCTTTGCATGCATGTTTGTGACATGATAGAATACATTGTGAATGGTGAGATGCAATAAGCCATTCTTCTACTATGGAATGATATTGTAGGTTGCAAATTATGCAGCAATCAATTTGAAGAAGTTTGTAATGACAAGTTTTAATGTGTCTGTTTAGTATTAGGTTGTATTTTTTTCTTAACCTTTTTTTTTTTTTTTGTAAACATGTCAAATAAAGGTAAATGGAAATTGTGGCTTAGGTTTAAAGAAGTACAAGTACCTGACATGATTCAGAAAACCCTCCTTTCTATTGCAGGTTATATCAGCCGTTGTTCTTGAGAGTCCTTGGTCGTGCTGCTTTGTCAGAATTGACCGCATGTGTTTAGATATTTGCCTTCAGATCTTCCGTCGAATATGGCCCTGCTGAAGGGCAGTGCTCCCTGAGAAAAACACTCCTCAAGCAGAATCTCAGCTGTGACAGACTGCTGAGAGCGGTGCTGCAGAAACTATGTAAGCTGGTTTTGCGCTCCTGGAGTAAACATGATGAAAACGGAGTCTTCAGGAGAAAGATCAACCCTCCGAAGTGCCTCTCCTCACAGGAACGCTTACAGAACTGAGTTTCAGGCGCTGAAAAGCACCTTTGACAAACCGAAATCAGATGGAGACCAAAAAGCGAAAGAGGAAGGAGAGGCCTCGCAGAGCAGGGGAAGGAAATATGGCTCAAATGTCAATAGGATTAAGAACTTATTTATGCAGATGGGCATGGAGCCCACTGAAAGTGCTGGAGTTACCCCTAAAACCAGGGGGAAGGGTGGCCCTCCATCACCTCAGAGGCGAATTAGGCCCAAAGAATTTGTAGAAAAAGCAGATGGTTCAATTGTGAAGTTGGAATCATCCGTCTCAGAAAGGATTAGTAGATTTGATACTATCCACGATGGTCCTTCCTATTCTAAGTTTACTGAAACTCGGAAGATGTTTGAGCGAAATGCTCATGAAACGGGACATTCCAATCGCTATTCCCCAAAGAAAGAGAAAGTCGTTTCCAATGAGCTTCCAGATGAGTGGTGCAGCTCGAAGTCTCACAGAGGCAGCACCGATTCACTGGACAGTCTTAGCCCAAGGACAGAGACTGTCTCTCCAACTGTGAGTCAGCTCAGTGCAGTTTTTGAAAACACTGACTCACACAACGTAATTGTTGTAGAAAAGTCGGAAAACAACGAAGAGTACTCCGTAACTGGTCACTATCCGTTAAACCTTTCATCTACTGTTGCAAATATCTCTTCCCCGGTTGCAAACCTTGAGGGTTTCAGTCCTTTGAAAGATGCCAGCACGTGGTCTCCCCCAGCCAAACAGAGTACAGGCGTGATGTCTGTTGAGAACTCTCAGCAGAATAGTGCGCCTTCAACACCAAGACAGAAGACGTCCACAGGCACTGCAGCAGGTTCAAAAACAACTGAAGAAATAAAGAAGAGTACAGAGGCTGCTTCTGCTGAGGGCTCTGCAGTGAGTCAACAGGATTTGGTCAGCGTGCTTGACAGCGAAAGATCTGTGGACAGCTGTGTGAGGAGTAAGTCAAAAACAGAGACAGAAGGTTTGTTGCAACAAAAGGAACAGTCGGAACTTGCAGAGGCTGTCTTCGATAGACCCGAAGCTGCGGGATTACCAAGAAATGTAGTTTCAGGTGGTGATTTTGCCACAGATGCTGTTTCAGATGCTACTGAGTCCCATTATGATGAGGCAAGTGAAAAAGAAGTGCATGAAGATGTGAATAATTTTCAGAGTTCCCATGTGTACATGCACTCTGACTACAACGTGTATCGGGTACGATCGAGATATAATTCTGACTGGGGAGAGACAGGTACAGAACAGGATGATCAGGATGACAGTGACGAGAATAACTGTTATGAACCTGATATGGAATATTCTGAAATTAATGGATTGCCAGATGAAGATGAAATACCAGCCAACAGAAAAATACAGTTTAGCCGTGCTCCAATCAAGGTAAAGTTTCCTGTTCTTTTTCTGCAGTTTGGTTTGCTTTCAAATGCAGCTTTATTTGAGGTAGATTTTGACAGCTGATCTGGGCTCTGAAAAGATTGCAGAGGATCTTTTGATACATGTTTTTTTTTACAGTCAGCCAGCAAGTGTAATCTTAAATGAAATAAGGAAGCTGAGCTTTGAGCTTGTGTCATTTCCTGGACTATTTGATGGCTGACTAAGCCAGCAGAAATTGGGAATGACAGCTGGGTCTGTGAAGTTTGAGAATTTTAACATGCATGTTTTGATTTATATGGTTGAACTATAATCACATGATGAGATGTAGAAGTGGTTATTTGGTGGTCTTGTGTTGCTTGCTTTTTTTCATTTGAAATCACAGCTTCTTGAGATTGAATGGCTTTTCTTCAGCTGTCATCAGATGTTCTTTAAAGTTGTGGTATTTTAAACTGCCATGAAATACAATGTGATTCTCTCTCACTAGTAGGGGAGTTAATATTCTGCATCTGAGTTAGTATCTTTTCTAGTAGCATGGTCACTTTTTTAAAACTTTAAAGCAATATATGTGTATCTAGTGTATCTTAGTGCTACAGAAAGGCAGAAGTCAGTTGATCAAAATACCTAATGAAGGGTGGCTTTTTTGCAGTGCCTTTTCGTTTACTCTTTAAGTACCTTGAAATTACAGCTAAGAATGTTGTTTCAAGTACTTTCAGATCGGGAAGGAATAACTAGTCATGTTTTGTTGTACTGTCTTTTCACTGCCGAGTCTCAGGATTAAGTGTAAAAATATTTTACTACCAAGTTGGTTTTGGTGCATGTGGTCTCCAATGGGCAATTCAAAAGCATAGTCATTTTTCCAGAAATGGCTCTTGAAACAGCCATATGTCGTAGAGCACTTGAAATCTAAACATTTTAAAATTAAAAATATGTAATTGAAATTGACTGCATTTTCATTGTGTGAGCTTAGCAATGAAAATTACCAACATCAATAAGCAGAAGTTTCACTATCAAACTTGAAGTAAGGTGATTTACGAAATCAGCATTTGTACCACCTGTGGTTTAAGTTAGGGTATATGTATCTGTATTAGGAAATTTTCATCTGAATGAAGGAACCAGGTTTTCACATCTGTTTATTGGGGTGAAGGGAGGGGAATGGCCTTGTGTTCTTCATGCTTCAAAAAGACCATTTTTTACACTGAAAGAAAATACCCTAAGCCAAGAGCATTTTTTTTTTAATGTTTTGTTAGTGTTTTATTCAGGCTTGCGTCATGGACCAAAAATTCTAACAGTGTTTGTGCTCCCTCTAGATTGTTCCCATAATTAAGATAACTGTTTTGTAAAAAATTTTCTTGACATGAAGTAAAGTTTTATTACAAAGGACTATGGAAGTGGTCCCCCCACCTTCTTCCCCTGCAGGCTATAACGGAGAGACAAGATGGTGTTCTCTCTTCTGAAAGATGATGTGCAGATTATGTGCAGAGGTTTGCTTTATCATATTTATTATGGTTCCAACAGATAAGAATCCAGAAAGTGACTCCACTGATTTTATTCTTGAGATGTTCAGATTCTTCTGCTGTCACTGTTAGCTCTTTCAAAACAGAAACATCCTTACTTCAGTATGCTGCTGTCATTTCTCTGAATCATGCTGTCATGCCAAGTACTACAAGAGTATTTTCTCAATTATTTAGTTATAAAATTTTTCTTTCCTTCTCATGTTTTTCATGCTGTGTTCATTTCAGATTACATATTATCAAGTAATAATAATGGTCCATCAGGAAAATGCTCTAAAAGTCATTTGTGTAAATAATAAAAGAGTACATTTGTCATGGTTTTAAGCATAAAGCACTCTTAACAAGCTTATCCAAAGCAAAAGAATCTTTGCTTTAATTATTTTAGCATCTTTATTGTAGATGGGAAGAAAACAGAAGAAAAGCTGCATTGAGAGAGGACAGCGTAGGAGGGATTGGGAAGTTTGGGAGATCCCCTGCTTTTTGTCCTGGGTGCCTCCAGTGCATGCAATCTGTTAGTCACATGAGGAAACAGAAGTGGGACCATGTGGAAGGCTTGCACGAGGAGGACGAAGTGCAGCGAGAGGTGTGGAAAATTAAAAGCTGCTTCTTGAGCCTTCTTCCCTTTTCTCCGCAGTGCACTATAATTCCCTCGGTGGTGTCAAGCAGCCTAAGCCTGGGCAAGCTGCCAGCGGCGTCGGGTCACTGCCTGGCCATGCTGCTGCAGGCAGGGGACACAGGAAGGGCAGCTGGAGAATCCCCCGGTGGGTCTTTGGAGGCTTGCGGGTCTCTGGGGTCCTGTGCTGCCTCTCTGACAGCACTGCCAGTTCAGCACGCCGCTCAGAGGTTGTGAACTGGCTCTGGCAGGCGGTTTTTGCCCAGCAGGTGGGTATCAAAGAGCAGCACAGAGGGCAAGGGGGACTTGTGTTCTGTCACCTTGCACAGTGCTAGCGGATGAATTTACCTGATTGCTCCCTGTACCCACCTGTTACGTGGGAATGATGCTTGCTAGCTGAATAGACAGCAACTGTGTAAGATTTTTTTCTGACCTAGGCAATTTTGTGTGTTAGTGGGCATAATTAGTTTCGTTAATACTTTCCTAAATGTCATCTCATGCATAGCATAACTGACAGGAAAATACAAAGCAATGCAGGAATGTTTTCTGAACTGTTGAAAACTGATTCCCTTTTTAAAATTAAGGAATTTGTACTTAACTGCTAGATAGTGGTGTGAAAAGCCCAACCCAAACTCTAGATGTTTAGCACTGATTTCATAGTATCGTACCTCCGTTCTCCTACAGGTGAGCTCTGAAATAATTAACAAAATTGGCATTTGAGTGTGTAACCTGTGAAATGAGCGGGTAGTTATTGCCATAAAGTTGTTACTTGAAGGTCTCAACAGGTTTAGATAAACATCTTTGAACTTTTTTTCCAAGGGATTTTTCAGGGAGACGTGTAAGAAGTAAATGGCAAGACTGCTGAGACTGAAGAGCAAAGAGATTTCAGTTATCACCAAGGGGAATCCTTTCTGTCCCTTTAGGGGAAATGCTGTGGATTATGAGATGTAATGAAGTATAGGTGGAAGGATGAATAAATAAAATCTTACTCATCAAACTGATGGAATTATGCTCACCTCCCAAGCAGGAAAAAGACCCAGTTATTGAGAAACTGGCTATAAAGAGAAAGATTCAAGTCAGCAGATGCAGGAAATTCTACTCCGTTACAGTCTGTAATTTCGCTATCACAGATCCCATGCTCCATGGGCCATTTACTCTGCTCTAGGATTATGGGATATGTTTGCTGATCTCATCTCTGTTGAAAGGCCTTTCAGGAGTAGGTGGCTGCCCAGGGACCATCGCAGGCTTGGAGAGTTTCTAGGTATTTGGAGTGTGGCATCGCTGACGTGAGCAGTTGTGGGCGTCTGTGGGAGCTTAAGTCAGCTTGGTGCTGTTCAATAAAAAATAGCATAAAAGGGCCCAAGAGTTTGTGCTGTTAGTGGCAGTGGGCATGAGTGCATTACTAAACAAGGGATGTGCACATTGATGCAGCAGCTGATATAAGTGTTTATATAGTGATATAGGGGCCTTCACCAGCACCAGCCAGTTCTTGTGTTAAGGTATTGTGTTTCTGCTCAGGGACAGAAGCGAAACTCTCCAAGGCAAGCATAAGAGGTAAAAAGGTTAAGGAAATGTGGTGAGGAAAAAAAATACCCTGGTTTTGCTGGGGATGCTTTTCTACACAGAAAAGCAGAAACTTGGTGATTTATTGACCTTTGGTCGAGTTTTGCAGGGTTTCCTGAAGGTTGGGTTATATGCCACTTCCCAAACATTGTGGGCTAATTGGACAAAGTTTGTCAGTACTGCAAAATTTGTTAGCTCGTGGCTTTCCACACCCTAGCAAATGGAAATGTATTGATTGTCCAAATCACAGTCCTTTTTGAGCCATGTTTCTTCCATACTGGATAAAATTAGGATGGAAGAGTAACGTTGACCTCATCTCCCCTCTCCAAGTCCAGAATATCTGGTGTCTTGATACCTGATGGCTGCGTCTTCAGTTAGTGCCCTGATTCTGGCACTAGGTACATGTTAAACTATTTAAAGCTGTTAGCAGCAATTGGTGTCTCCTGCTGAGCCTCCTTTTGCAACCTTCTGCTCCCCTGACTAAGCTGAGGGGTTGAGGAGGGTTGGGTAGTATGTGACCATATGGCACACAGCAGGTCACTTGTGGTGCAGCGAGGGGTTTTAGGTCTAGCTGCTGCTGCAGTTTTCAGGGTTCCGTAAAGCTTCCTTAGGGTGCAGTGGTGGTGAAGGGACCTCTCTGGAGACTTCTCTGAGTTTTGGGGTCGATGGGAGAGAGGGTAACATGACCAGAAGGGATATAGCAAATGGCTCTTCCATGCTTCAGCTAATTCCGTATGAAGGGATTATGATCACTAGTGCCGAGTATGACTGAATCTTCTACTCTACAACACTTCAGTTTTCCAGATTGTGTTTTGTTCAGATGGTCTTCAGGAATCGGAATTTGTGGTTTTGCAAGAAGTGCTGTGACTCTAGTTTAGTGTAAAATATAAGTGACGTCTGTATTTAACAGTTGTTTTGAAATTTCTTATGAAGTGCATGGTGTTTTTTCTTATTAAAATTCAGTTCAAAGAGCAAGTCTTTTAGTTATTTCTCATTTCTTTCACTAAAATATATTCAGGAATGTAATTAGTGGTAAAGAAAATCTGAAACAATCTGACACTACTTTGGAAATTTTTACTCCCTAAAATATTGATTATTCTTTGTCTGGTAAGCATCAAAATAAAGTATGTTGGAAACATTTTCAAGTTTTAGTGTTGAAAAAGAAAGTATTTCTTTCCCTGATTCAGTGTTCACTATGGTATTTACCTGTTGTTAAAATGTTGATGAACTCTTTTGGATCATAGAAGTTGTAAGTGAAGGTGACCCATCCACAAGCACTGTACAGTCCCTGGCTCCAAACTTGCCACTGCTTCTGTTCACGTTTTACTTAAGTGAATATGGAGATGAATTTAAATGACCTCCAGCTCTCCCCTCCAACCTCAGTGAGCGTATGATTCTATAAATAAAGTAGTGCCAGTGCGGATTAGGATAGTTGCTGAAGGCGGATGTGGAAGGTGGGACTTGCAGAAAGATCCTGAGGCTATATTACATTTGAGAGTATTACAGAATCTGAGAAATTAATCCACTTTTGAATAGATTAATTAAGAAACCTTACAGATAAAACAGGATGTGTAGCTTTCTTCTGAAATCACTGAGTGTTTTCCTTTCCTTAAATTTCGTTCTCTACTCCAGCTCTTGTGTCCATACCTTGTTTACAGCATAGTTTGTTTACAGAGTAGATTGTAGTTTTGACTAAAGCATGAAACTAGTTATTAAGTAGGCTTAGACTCTGTCTCCTGTAATGTTGAATAAATCACTGAAGCTTTATGCTGGTATTTGAATTCTGTAAAATGGGCACCAAGTTGGTAATTAATTCCATTAATCTCAACTTGTAAAGCAGTTTGACATAGTGAGCTATTGCTTGGGTTGCTTAAAATGTATGTATTCTGCTACATAAAATGACCTTATACTTTTTGCAGGTGTTGTGAAGTATGGGGAATTCTACAGACTTAAGTAGTAATAAAATGTTGTACTGCAAGGATTGGGATACTGACTTTGATTATTTGTAAAAATTATGTAAAACCAGGTTCTTTGTTCTTGTGATAGGATATAAAGAGTTTCTGGGACCTGATCTTTTATTTCAGTTACATTTGTTATGAAAGATCTTGCTATGGAAGGCAGAACCTTTTATATATATATTTGTCAGGGAAAGGAGCAAGAAGGAAATATTAAGTATTCAAAGACTGGATGCTCTCTGATAAAGAACAGTAATGAAGGGATAAAGCATTCCAGAACAGGTTGCTGTTTGGACTATTAAAGATCAGTGTGTTCTACGTGGTTATCTCACATGTGAAGTGTATTATTGAGTTGGAACTGTATACTTTCACTGGATATAATTACACACAGCAATTTCAGGTGTGAAAGTGTTTTCCTGTATTAAGTATACATGGAGTTACTGGAGTACACAAGATGGTCTGCCACTATATGCTGTGGAGACTTGAACTCTTGTATAGGTCATAATTTCACTACTAATTCTAGGGACCAGTTATTCCTGGATGCAATGTTCACACACAGTTATTGAAATAAAAAGAAATAACGTGGCTTTAAACTGGGGTTTATAAGCATTGAGGACATTCTAGAAGAGCAGTTTGTAGAAACCAAGTTTAGACTGAATAATTGGCATCAGAGATTTATGCAGTTTAGTTTGAAAGGGGTTTCCAGTTGAAGGTTTTGAACTTAAAAAATGCAGACTGAGAAACTGTAGGGAAATGGTTTGAAATTAGTTGAACCAAAGAGTAAAGGGAGCTAACAGTGGGGTTCTTGGAACCTCTTTGCTTCAGAATTAGAAAAAGTGTGTAGGATTTGCATCCCAAGAAAAAGCAGAATACACAAGCAGAATAATTGCAGACCTAATCAGAAGAAAAGCCAGCCAAAGAGAATATCAGAAGCTAGCCAAGAACTTGCAAGGAGTGGCAGAAAGGGTTGGTTCAAGAAATGAAGACCGTCATAGAGTTCAGATGTCTTAAGTGTGAATAAGATGTTTCCAGGAGTCAAGCTGAGTTTGACCTTGTAAAGGAAAATAATCCAAGGAGTAAAAAGCGATTTATCCATTAAAAATGAAACAAGAAAGGAAGCTGGGTGTTATGCAGTGAGCATGAAGTTATGATCAGAGCTGTCATCCCCAGTTTATATTAATATTTTGCCTTCATTTTTGGCGCAGTTGGTCATGTTGAACATGGAATCAGGATTAAGAGTGAAATAAAAGTATACATGTGGAAACCCTTACAGTGGAAATTCTTACAGTGAAATGAAGATGGAACCTAGAAGTTCCTACTGCTCAGGTTTGTAGGGGGTTGGGTGAAAGAAGTTGTTTTATAAAGTCTTGTAGCAAATATTTCAAAACAGAACACTATCAAAATAGAAATGGTATTTAATGAAGAAGACCACATGCAGTAGCTGTTTTTCAGAAAGTAGAGAAGAGGTGATTCTGGCAGCTTGAATTTTTTTTTTTTTTTTTTTTTTCCTGTGCCAAAGCAATAGGAAAAAACTTTTAAAAGAGTCAAAGGCAGAGAGACAAATGGAAAAGTGGAATGCCTGTAAATGGATTTATGAGAAGTAGCATATGTCAGACTAAATTAGTATCTGCCTTTGATAAGATAGAAGACCTTGTTAAAAATTTCAGTAGTTCTGTCTCAGAATGTTGGAGCACACTAATGATGCTTGCTCTTGGAGGAGAGTGGGGAAGCCTTATCATTGCATAGGATTACAGTAAAATACGGGTGACTGGGAGAACTTGAGTAGTGGGGATGGGTTTATGAGCTAAAAAGTTTCACTGTAAACTGGTGACTCATTTGTAGGAGATAACAGCAAAGGAGAAAGCCACTCTGACTCGCTCACGCAGAATGACAGCAGTAACCCGCGGTGCAATGCAGCTGTGAGGAAGGGAAATGGCATTCTAGATACATGAAGCAAAATATTTTGGTAGCAGTAGGGAATTGTGAGTGTCATTTTATAACTCACTAAGGAGACTTCATCTGGAACATGTCTGGTGGATTCTGCTCAAGGCAAGTGAGTTTTCAGGAAGAGCTGCAGCAACTTGCTGCTCTTGTCTGGCTTTTTCTTGGTTAATTCTATCATCAGAATGGGGCTTGAGAAATTTATCTTGCTCAGTGAGGGATGACAAAGCCTGAAAAAGAGCATAATTGCATCTCTAGTATATTCACATAATTGCATCCCTGGTATATTCATAAGGAAAAAGCACCTGAAGGCTAAAGGGCAGTGTTTCACTTGTAAGGTGGAATTGATAATTTTCCAACTAAGATAAAAGAATTGTAGTAGCAGGCACTCTTTTCCGATGCTCCTAATAGACTACTGTATTGTCTAATGGTGTCTGTTAATTCTGTTAAGGGTTGGAATTTCTTTCAGCACTGTTGAACCACAAATTCAGACCACAAATAATCTATTTAAAAAGTACATGATGTTCCTGTAAGTAAATGATGCAAAGTGATAGCTATTATTCTGTGATGTCCTTTTTTAATATAGAAAGTATTCTAGTGAGAGCAGAAGTTAATTTTACTCAGTAGAGTTGATTCAGACAACCTGTCAGATCACTTGAGTATTTCCATGTGATGAAAGTGAGTGGAAAGTGTGAATGCAGAATTTATCTCTGAGGCCTTGCATTATTACATATACAGCTGCACTTCTTAGTGTACGCACATCTGTAACTTTTTATGTTTCTCTCTCTGGTTTCCATCTGCCTTAGTATTCACTGCATAATCTCAAGGGCATAAGATGCTGGTTCACATCGAAAGGATATCTTCTAATATTCAGATTATGTTGCATGTAGACCTAGGGCTTTTTATTTGATAAAATACCTGTATTTCAAATTTACTACTCACATTATTTGTTTAAAAGCAATAAGCTAGAGAGGCTTTTAAAAGTCAGGGTATCAAACTCACGTCCAATTCATCTAGATCATGGCCTTATGATAAAAAAACATCCCAAGGTTTTATCCAGTTTGTAATAATCTTCACATCTTTATAAGCTTGCAGTCATCTTTAAGATGGACTCTTCACGTATTTAGATTCTGTACATATGTAGATTCTGACGTATTTAAATGCGTAGCTGTTAGCTTTGCCTTCTTAGAAGTCCAAAGATACCCGTTCATTAATCTAGACTTGGGTCATTGTCCAGTAGATTTTATTGTGCATGGACTGCTTAAACAGAATACTCAGAATATTTTAATACTGGGTTTTTTCACAAGGGAAAAATAGAGAGAACTAACAAATCTAGATATTTAGAGAGCTTGAAAAAGCTGGTAACTTAGAAGTGTGGCACAGCATACTAATGCAAACGAGAATGTTTCAGTAGGGTGTTTGTGAGCCTGAGACTACCAGACTATGTAGCTCTTCATTCCTCTTTGCCCAGCCTTTTTCTGTGATGTAGTTGCTCAGTTTTATCTCCCCTCTATTAATCTGGTAAATTGACTAAAAATTGCCTTCTTGATGTTTTGCACATTTCTTTCATGTTGGTATTTAAGATGGGGAGAGGGAAATACCATTAAACAGAGGGGTGGGGTTTTTTTGTTTCTTTTTCACCTTCTCTCTGTATGGCCAGTAAAACAACTTCCAACCTTAACAGTTGTAGATCCAAAATAATTGCTAAGACTTACTGTGGTTTACTACAAATGCATGGCAGTCATTACAAGTAAATTTTGGTTGTTAAAAAGGAGAAGTTATGCTTGACCAACCTCATAAACTTCTACTATGAAATGACTGTCTTGATAGATGAGGGGAGAGCAATGGATCTTGTCTACACTCACTTCAGTGAAGTTTTGACATAACATCCTTGTAGAGAAGCTGATGAAATAGGGGCTGGATGAGCAGGCAGTGAGGTGGATTGATAACTGGCTGAACAGAGAAGTGAGCAGATGGGAACCTCATGAAGTTGAACAGGGAGAGTCCTGCACCAGGAGAAAAAGTCCCATGCACAAGTATATGCTGGGGGCCACCTGACTGGAAAGTGACTTTTCAGAAAGGGTCCTTGGGTCCTGGAGAACACCAAGTTGAACATGAGCCAGCAATGTGCCTTTGTAGCACGGAAGGCTGATGGTATCCTGGGCTGCATTAAGACTGTTGCCAGGCCAGTTGAGGAGGGTGATCCTTACCCTCTGCTCAGTGCTGGTGAGGCCATACCTGGAGTTCTGGGTCCTGTTCCGTGCTCACCAGTACAAGACTGGAGAGAATCCAGTGAAAGCACCTAAAGATGATGAAGGGTCTGAAGCATAGAATCATAGAATGGTTTGGGTTGGAAGGGACCTTAAAGATCATCTAGTTCCAACCCCCCTGCCATGGGCAGGGACACCCTCCACTAGACCAGGTTGCTCAAAGCCCTGTCCAACCTGGTCAACACTGCCAGAAAGGGGGCAGCCACAGCTTCTCTGGGCAACCTGAGCCAGTGTCTCACCACCCTCACAGTGAGGAACTTCTTCCTTACATCTAATCTAAATCTGCCCTCTTCCAGGATAAAGCCTATCACTAGATGTCCTTGTAAAAAGTCCCTCTCCAGCTTCCTTATAGGCCTCCTTAAGATACTGGAAGGTTGTTATAATGTCTTCCCAGAGCCTTCTCTTCTGCAGGCTGAATGACCCTGACTCTCTCAGCCTGTCCTTACAGGGGAGGTGCTTCAGCCCCTTAATCGTCTTTGTGGCCCTTCTCTGGACTCGCTCCAACAGGTCCATGTCCTTCTTTGTTGGGGGCCCCAGAGCTGAACACAACACTCCAGGTGGGGTCTCACAGGAGTGGAGTAGAGCAGGAGAATTGCTTCCCTTGACCTCCTGGTCACACTTCTTTTGAAGCAGGCTGGGATATGGTTGGCTTTCTGGGCTGCAAATTTACATTGCCAGGTCATGTTGAGCTTCTTAACAGCGAACACCCCAAGTCCTTCTCCACAGGGGTGCTTCTCAATCCATTCTCCACTCAGCCTGTATTTGTGCTTGGGATTCCCCCTATGCTGTCTTATGAGGAAGAGCTGAGGGAACTGGGACTGTTTAGCCTAGAGAAGAAAAGGCTCAAGGGCAATGTTATTAATGTGTATAAATACCTGAAGAGAGAGTGCAAAGAAGATGGAGTGAAGCTCTTTCCAGGAGTGCTCAGTGACAGAGAAAATAGGAACCAACTGAAATACAGGAGGTTCCCTCTGAACATCAGGAAACACTTTTTCTCTGTGATGGTGACTGAGCAATGGCACAGGTTGCCCAGAGAGCTTTTGGAGACTCCGTTCTTGGAGATACTCAAAAGCTGTCTGGACAATGGTCCTGGGCAACCAGTTCTAGGTGGCCCTGCTTGAGCAGGGGGTTTGGACCAGATGACCTCAGCCATTCTGTGGTTCTATGGCTTCATTTAAATCAGAAGAAAATTATTTTCCTGGTAGTGAACTTTGGCAAAGGAAGCAGCTAAATTGCATCCAAAACAAATTATTTTTATTATTTGTAAAACATAACTACGTGACCTCTCACATAATTTATCAAATTATAAGAGTGCATGGTATTGCAAATCCAAAGGTGGTACAGCAGCCCCAATAGGTTTTTTCTGATTGTAGTAGTTAATGTTGTTGAAATATATATGAATACTTTAACAAGAGCTCATTGAATACATCTTCGGTTTTTACCTGTGATTACAGATAGTTAAGTTTTGTTTACAGACTGGTAGTAGCATTTTAATGTTTCCTGTTAATGAGAACCTAGACCCACCACTGTCAATCAAAATAGTTAAGAAAGGATTTTAAGGTTTTTTTGGACATACTTTGTTGTATTATAGCATGAGCAGATTGACCTAACTTTATAAGTAATATTGAAAAATGAAAAAAAAAAAATTTGGGAAGTGTTTAAGCAGATATCATTAGTTAAATATTTATGATTAAGAGGAGAAATTAAAACCAGCCTGTACAAAAAGGAAACGAGGTATATTCATTTGCAGCAGAGGCAAAGCCCACTAACATTATATACTGCATATAGCAGTAGCTGAAGTCTGTATGGCTGTTGCTGTCCTGCATCAGGGTAAGCCTTGGTTGGAACGGGAACGTGAGGCTGAGCACTCGGTTGAGGCTGAATACTGAAAAGCTGTGGTCAGACTGGTAAATAATTTTGCACTGTGCTGTACACCTTCAGTGCAATCTTAAAATTACTTCATAAAATGTACCAAGCTACTGGCATTGTCTAGTTTATTTATTAAATCCTTCTGATAATGATGGAGAGGCATTTTGCTGATTTTTGTAAAGATCCAAGACTCCCAGAGAGAAGGCAATGCATATGACTGAAGATGACCAATAGCGATTTATAAGACATGAGAGAGATTAGTGGGAAGTTTTTTGAGTAGTACTTTGAATAAAGGTATTGAAGCTCAAAGACAGCGAGTAGTATAAAGTAAATTGTTCTTCACTCCTTTGGCTTAAAAGTGGATCTGTTAAAGCAAGCCTCTTGTGCCCATATAAGATTTATGTTATTTATTTTCTTTTTCTAGTCCAGAGGGTCACTTGTGTTTCTAAACCCTGGAGAACCTGTGTAGTTAATCCATGCTGTTAAGAACTACACATTTCTGAGCTTGAGAAAGCTAGATTTAGCTTCCAACAGCACAGCGATGAGGACCATGGGGGCTTGGCTGAAGTGTTGATGGAGCAGTGGGGGTCTCCTACCCCAGCCAGGTGATGGGGTGGGAGGGCAGGCTGAGTCAGAGCCTCCTCAGCACCCTGCCTGGCTGGGTCCTGCCCCAACTTTCATAAGCCAGTGCAGGTGGCACATGGTAGTGCTGCACCTGAAGCATTTTATGACTCCAAGAAGCTGTAGGGCAGGCTTGTGGCCTTTTTTTAAGAGCTAACTGCTTACCACTGCATCAGTAGTCCTTGCAGTATAGCATTATCGAAAATATGCAATTGAACCCTTTCTTCACCATTTTGCCTCAATTGACTTCCTGATGGTATCTGAGCTTTGTAGTCTGCCTCATATTTTTTTTTTTTTTTTTTTTTTTTTTAAAGGTAATTTCTTGTTGTCTTCTTTTTTTTCCCCCTTGATTCTGGACACTTCCTAGACAGCAGTTAGTTTTGTTGATGGCCTCAGATATAATTTCCTTTCTTATCCTCAGTTTTCTAGGGCTACATACTTGACATTTTGGATTACTTTAAAAAGTAAAAAAGAAAAAAAAAGTTTCTTAATTGTCAGTTTATGAATTTTTGTCATTGTTTTACATAGAGCATATTCGTCACTTGGAAGACTGAAGAATTTACTGTGGTATTTTTTTTTCCACTGAGTTTATTTTGTTACAGCGTTATCTGTGGATTTTGTTTATTGTGTTTTATTATTTGTAATAAGTAATGTGTGAAATGTATAGCTTCATATCCATAGAGGCTCTATAAATGCTGTTCATTCTTTGATTGTTCTCGTTCTCTCCACAGATCTTTCTATCTGATCTCACTCTTTGCTTTTGATAGCTTGCTTCTTTATTGTGCAAGACAACAAAATTTAGATGTGCCATATGTTCCGTCACAGTTTTCCTTAAAACTGTGGCTAACACCTGAGAGGAGAGGAATCATCTTCTCTGGACCATGCTTCATCTGGCCACCCCTTTTTAGAAGATACACTTGTACACCTAGAAAAGTAAGAATTAAAAGAACAAACTTATTTGTGTATGCAGCTACTTGACTAGCAAATACTCTAGTGGTAATTCACAAAAGGCTTTGAAAGACAAATTTTTTGTCTTAAAAACTCTGTAATTTATTCTTACCCTTAGAAACATTATGTTTATCATGTATGGGGCTTGCTTTAGCCACAAGAATTTTTTTAGTACAAGGTAAACCTGCCAGGAGTGTGTAGTAAAAATTTTTATTAAGGGCAAGCATGGCGTGACTTCTCTCTGGTATAAGGTATTTTTTGTTCTCTTTTAAACAAGAGTGGTACTATAATCATGAAATACTAGAACAAATTCTTTGTCTTTTATTAGCACTGGAATTCCAAGATACAACATCACTTGGTGACTTGCTGAATAATAGTTGTCTTTTAATGACTGGCTTGGATTACTTTGAAAGTGAAGGTCAAAATTTTATCTTTTGTTTCACTATCTGAGAAAAACACCAGCAGCAGAAGAAAAGGAGGACTGTCCCTCATCCCCTTTGCAGGCCTCAGGTTTGATTAAGTTTCTGAAGTGAAAAAAATGCAGTTGTAGAATAACTTATGTTTAAAATACCTTACTTTGAATCAACTGCTTCTGCTAATATCTGTATTTGGTGCAGACATCAGTGTTACCATCAGAAATAAGGTATGTTCGTGACTTCCTGACATTGTGCAGCCCTTTGTCATGCTACCATCAAGAACTCAACCAGTAAATTAGCTAAGTAGTACTGATAGCAGTTTTCCAGGAGTTATACCACTAGTTCTGATTCAGTTCACTGAGCTTGTATGCAAGAATTCTTCATGGCACATGATGGCACATCAAACTGAACTATACTCGTAATATGCGAACTATACTGTACAAGACTGGCAGACAACAAGTGCTGGAAACAGTCACCTATCATCTTCTGCACCATTTGGTTAGCACACAGGGAATAGATGAGGTATCAGCATGCACTGATAACAGGGCAGCTGGGCAGACACAAAGGTGGCAACGACCTGAGGAAACACACAGATACTTCTTTTTCTGTTCTTATGCTGCACTTGGCAGTGCTGAACAGAGTGTGGGCATCAAGAGAGCTGCAAATCTGACAGGCAGCGCTTCCTTTTCTCACGGGTGTGTGGCAGCAAGTAAACTCAAAAGAGACAAATGTGAATGGGAACATTTGGAACATACAAAACTTGAGAGTGGTGTAATACAGTCAAATAAGGTGGCACAGTGTTAAAATTGTCAAATTGAGATGGCTTAGGGAGTTTTTCTTAAAGATGGAAGCATAATTATGACCACTAAAAGCTGAGGGGAAACCTCTGCATGAATGGCTAGTGCATGTGCCACTCTGCTAAAATCCTAGCAGTGAGACTGTAGGCTGTTTTTTTAGCTAAGATCATAACAACATCCATGTCATGGAATAAAGGGGCTTAAACTGTTTGGGTTTTTTTGTGTTATCACAGCACTGTTGAAGTTTAGTTGTGTTCATGTCCGCAGAACCACTTCAGTGACTTAGCAATATTTTACCTATTTTACAGTCTCACCTTACTGATGTGTTGATCTGCACTACAAAGATATCTCTTAATTTCACATCATGGTTAAGGAAAAACGTATAACTTTGTCTACAGTCTGCTGTAAGAGAAAGATTCAACAGCTAATCAGCTAGAAGAAAGTGAACCAAAAAAAGGAAGCAACAGCAAACTATCTGTGATGAAACAACACAATCTGAGAACTGTGGGGGGTATGGGTCTTTGCTCTGCTCTGACTGTTTCCCCAAAAGCAACCAGCCCTGGGAATTGCAGTCTGTTCTGCAAGGAGCCTAAACCAGTGCACTGAACATGTAGTCTGCTGTCTAATTATACTAAGTACTGGTGGTATGGTCCCTTAATCCAGTTACAAGGCTTGTGTCAGAAAACGTCGACTTCAGGTAGATCTCATAATAAAACCATGATCTGATGCTTTGCTGGAAACAGTTTCAATATCTGGTAGTATTCAAACAAATGGAAAGCTACTTTGATAAGAAAGCTAATGAGTGAAAGTTCCTAACTTTCAGTATTTTTGATGTATAACTAAAAAATCCTGCATTTTTGGGTGACAGTTTATAACAAAAAAAGTGTAGTGCCTTCAGCTGAAAGCACTTCTTGAGGTTAATTACTAGTCAGTGAGTCTCCTTTGTGTGATCACATCCCAACTCTGTAAGCGGATCGAGGAGGTACTCAGACAACCTTTGCTATCACTTAACAGGGTTTCTTACTGATTTTGGAGTGCACATACATCATCTCATGAAGGCTCACAGCTTTTTCAGGTGTGTTGCAAATCTGTATTCAAATGCTTTGGCTTGTCCATGCAGTTAGTAAAAGAGCTTGGAGAAGGGATAACCATCTTTGGAACATGTGCCTAGGAAGGGGACATGGACCTCCTTCCATCATTTTCTAGGAGAGTGTCTACCTAAACATTACACTGTGGGTTACGTTGTGTGTTCTTCCACTCTTTCTGTTGAATGTGGGACCACAAGAACTGTCTGTACAGAAAGAATTTGCAGGTTCTGGCAGTAGAAGGAAGACAAGGACAAAAACGATTGTGTAGCTCCATATTGAGACTGTTCCCCTTTGGCACTGAGGGCAGCTTTGAGATCTGAGATGTGCTGAAAGACTCGTTAAAATGAAATAGATAAGGAACTATTAGACTTAGAAAGAGATTCTTTGACTTAAAGGGAATTGAACTTTAACTCCCACGTAGTGGATGAGTGTTACAACTACTTGGCCTTTTATATGAACCACACCACTGTCATCTCTTTCTTTCCTGGATAGGCTTTCACAAAGAGTTAGATATTTCCCTTTTTTTTTTTTTTTTTTTTATCAAATGCAACAGTTGCCTGCTGTCAGGAGGCAGGTGTAGGCTTTGAGCATTATCTTTTTGCAGTTCTTATTAGGGCTGTAAGTTAGAAGAAGTAGTGAGAGAGACTGCAGTATTTCATAAATTGATTCTTGACTCGGCAGAGCCTTGGTTGGTGTTTGTGCTTACTTTGTGGAGCTGTATGTAAGCCAATGTAACTTAATTTCCCTTCAGATTATGTGGGGGTTTTAAGTGCTCAACTCCAGATTTTTAGTTTAGTCAGTACATAAATGTGTTTCCCTTTGACCAGCAGGTAAGACCATAAACACTTTACTGGATTGTAGTCTCCAGTTAGTGATAATAAATAGACTCCTCTTCTGGATGCTTTTCCATCTTGTTTTCTTCAGTCACAATATCAGCTGAAACATGACTTTCTTTTTAGGTTGTCTCTCCCATTATACTATTTGAAAGTGGTGGCTGGGAGGTGACAAAGACTTACATTTAACTTCACCACTCTAAAAGGAGTTTGAATGTGGAGCATTCCCCAAGGGGGAAAAAAGAGAAATAAAACATCAATGAATAAAGGAGCTAGAATAATTTTAAAACCAGGATAACCAGGATAGGCTTCCTTATTCATGTCTTGAAACTGCCCTGGTTTCAATACACAGTCAGGGCCTTATCGAGGTATTCACTTTGTGGCTAGAATGTCTCTTTGTCTGTGTAATGAATATAAATAAGCCCAACAGATAACGTAGTAGGGAGAAAAACAGTCAGAGGAAGATGAAATAATGCTCAGTTATGCAACTGGGATTAGTGCAAGAGAGAAGGAGAACAGAGACCTTCAAACTTTCACGGAAAATAAAAATTGTAAAATCTAGGTAAGTGCTTTCGGGGAATCTTATGATACTGATGAATCAATACCATAATTACAATTCAGAAAGAAAATATTATTTGCTGTTTACAGCATACTCACTGACATACAGATAAATGAGGTACAGGTGAAATCTGGGGAAAGAGCCAGGAGCTGCAGCTACCCATGTTGGAGCACTTGCCTCCTGCCTGCACTGCTGCTCTGTCCTTCACCATTTTGATTTGAGAGAACTTCTGTGTGGTCTTCAGTGTCTCCAAAATACACCTCCCACATTGTCATAGCTCTTTACTGACTATGAAACCAGGTTTCAGAAATGAATAAAATGTCTGTAATGTACTGTGGACAGAACTGTACCTCGTGTAACTCTAGCTGACAAGAGTGGGTTTGTTGTCAGTGATCATCCTCATCAGAACTGAAATTGAAATTAATATAGAGCAAGTAAAAGGAAGTGGCTTCACCCTGTGCTTTGAGTTCCTAGTGTTTTTATCATAGTGCTGATTTTCTTCTCTGCAGCAGTCCAACGTGACTTGAAACTTGTTTGAAAATATTATCTGTCATGGATGTAATTATATGCTTGGCCAACAGAAGTCAGAAACAAATTAAAATCCCAGAATCTGTATTTCTTTCCCTTGTATAATGGTACCAAGCTAAGTTCAGGAAACAAGAGATTTAAGAGTGGGGGGACTGCCACGGGGAATATGTGTATATATTGCTGCAGGCAGCAGTGTAAATTAGGTATACCTGAATTAAAATTAAACAAGATGAGTTGGTACCAAAAGTAGTCTACTTGTAGCTTTTTGGTGCTCAGTAAAAGACTTAATTTACCTTACAATGTAGTCATGTACTTTGTCTTATGGGTTACATAATGTAAGCCAAGCTACATTCTCTTTACTGAGCCTGCCTGTCCAAATGGTAATTGCTGATGGATGGTTATAGAATTTGCTAGTAACTATATATTCCTCACAACAAGAGATTGTGAACTCATTTGATGCTTTCACAGAATTCTGTTTAAAGGATGTAATTTAGAAAGCTTCCAATTTGAAGGCAAAATTCCTGTCATGATTGAATTGAGTATCTAGGATCCTCTGTGCAACTAAATAAATGTCTGTTCTCCATATACCAGAGGATGCAGGCACAGACTTCTGGTAAGCTTTCTTTCAGAATCCAGTATTTGAAGAATCAGAGACTTTTCTCTTGCAATTGGAGGGGATAGCTAGTTCATCTTTATGCCATTACATAGAGGCAGCTGTAGGTTGGTTTATGTCTTTTACAGATGGTGGCCTTTTTTTTCTTTTCCTGTGGTGGTTTAAAACATGTTTACACAGCAAGCACAGTGACTCTTCCTGTGCTAACCTACGACTGAAGGTGCTGGGAAGCTTGTTGCAGAGGCGTTAAGCTAATAAAATCATTCCATCCCATTGAGAAGCGCTCTGCACTTACGTCTTTTAAGTATCTCACAGGATGAAAAGACCTAGGGTTTTTTTTGTGCTACTGTGTATCACAGACTTTGTTTTGATTTTTTTCTTTCTGTTTTGCTAAATTGTGGGCAGCTGCAGAAAGCCAGTAGAATCCTGTTGTTAGTGAGACGCAAATTAATGCCTCCCCTCAATGCAATGAATTATTCTTAGCCAAGCTAAAAGTTTGGGTTTTGTCATTTATTTTTTATCTCTGAAGATATATTAAAAAGATTTATTCCTTATTGTGTTCTTTAAGTAGTTTTCAGAGTCATTGTATAATATGGAGAGGTTTGTGTTTGAATCTGTGGAAGATTTTTGCTGTTATGTGGGGTTATCTAGCTGCTGTATCAAACATTTTTCTGCTACTGCGAATTAAGAAATTAGTACACACGAAGTATGTAACAGCATATGAGAACTTGATGTGATTTAGGACTCTGCACTGAGTGCAAAGCTATTTCAGTTTATATTTTTACAGAAGCCCTATGAATTTTTGCAGTAGATGATGGTGTTTCTGGTTGAGAAGCAGTTTACAGGATTGAGCTCTGAGAAGTATCTCAGATATTAAGAGCTGGTCTTTTCTTTCCCAGGTTTTTTCAAAAGCTTTCTGAAATGCTACTCGGAGCACTGAAAATGAAAACTAACATAGTTTCCCACAGCAGAGAGTAACAAAAGTGAATCCACTGCATATAATATGCCATGGTGATGTATTTAAAATAAATAAAATGAACTACTCAGTTTAGGTTCTGACACAAAGACAGACTTTGTCCCTCATGTGTTCCCCCATGTTGTGGCCTTGGGCCCTGGCTGCCCAAGTTCCTGCCCAATCTGGGAAACAGCAGATGCTTGACAGGAACTCATCACATTTTTCCGAAAGCCCCTCTTCCACCTCCATAGAAGAAAACAGTCGTCTTCTCCCTGTGCTACCAGTGGCAGCAGACTGGGAGGAACTTTCCTGTTTGCATACAAAATTGTGTTGTGGTTGGTTTTTTTTATTTTCTAGACTGCCTGCCTGTGTGTTCAGTTAAAAGCCCTGTCTGTTAATGTATAGTGTTTGTATTTTGCCATGAATTCAATTGCAGTGTGGATTGATATTGCAAAGTAATACATGTTATGCAATTTCTGCAAGAGGAAAAAGCGAACAACACCTAGAAGGCACTATCTAAGGCCAGCTATTTTTATTTCTCTGTTACATTTTAATTTGCTCTAAATGATGGGTTTCAGTGGCTGAAACACTTGCGCTTCCTAGTTTGCCAGTCAGTTTAAACATTTGCTGAATCATGGCATCAAAATAAAAAATGCAAATGTCAAGTACTGTATTTACTGATACTTAAGTCTACACATATGAATTAAACATAAATAAGCAAAATATTTTGCTACGTTGTTATCTAACTGTATTTCTAAAGATTGCATTGCTTAAAGCTCTAAAACCTGGAAAAAAACTCATCAGGCTTCAGAAGTTCAGTGTGGTTGAGCTCACCTATTTTCCATGGCATTTATAGTGGAACTTAACTAGGGACCTGTGAAAACCTAAAACTTGTATTTAACCATTTCCATTGTTTTAAACACTTTTCAGATTTCCTGTTTGCTGCTGGGGTGTGATTTACTCTACCTGATAGCAGTGCAGCAGAAACTTGAGAGGCAGTTTGGGTTGCACAAGCACTTGAAGGGCTTGATCTCCTTCTGGTGCTTGTAGTGTTCAGTGAGAACTGTCTCCTCTGGCCCCACATCAGGTTTTGAGGCACCATTCATGACCTTGCAGTTTAAACATTAGTAACACTGTTCTAAATAATCTTATTCTACTTTGTGTGAAACAAGTAAATTTTAGGCTTATCTGAATAGCTACAGTTCGGCAACTTTTATTTCCACGTGGTACCTTCTGAATTTTTTGAGTTACTTATCATCCTGATGACTTACCCATGGTTAGTCCAGTTACCTTGGAAACCAGTTTACAAGCACATCTAATCTCCAAACTGATGAAATAATATGTACTGCCTGCAAATCAATTTGAAGAAAGCTTTCTCCTTTCTTAATTGAAGAATGTTAATCTCTTTGTTCCAGAAGTATCAGAATTTCAGAGTAGTTTTTTTAGGTTCAAATAAAATGTTGGGCTCATTTTCATTTTAGTTCTTGAAAACATGGCAAGGAGGATTAACCTCACTATATATTTAGAAAAAGATGTAAATATCTCCTATGACCAACTGCTTACAAATAAAAATTAAAAAATATGAAGAGGCATAAAGCCATTTGCTGATGTCTGAGGCTGCATTATGCAGCTGTTGAATCAGTGTAGCAACAGAATTCAACTGCATAATGGTAGTTCAGAAGTATCTCCTTATACAGTTGTGGCATAGCTGCTGCACAATCTCAGAGAGGAGTTTCCTTCTGCCCTGGTGCTGGTGAGGAGCACTGACTGTGCCTCTGCTTCATTATCCACATAGGTCCAGGCTTTCTTGGAACAGACTATCCTGAAAGTGGTATTTATCTCATTTCTCAATGAGATAGGAAAAAAAAGAAATAAAAAGATACTACTTTTTTCTTCCCTTTAGTTTTCACTGTGTACTTGCTGGTCTTATGTTCGTCTCCACACTATTACAGTTTCATTTTTTAACTTACATAATAAATGATCACTAAAAGTTGGATACAATTTTGCGGTCACAGCATAGAAACAGATTTTTCTCATTATCTTCTGGTAGTTTATTTTAATGATACCAAGATTTATTAAAGTAGTTTTTTTCAGGTTTTATCTGGAAGGCATAAGTTAAATGATGTTATTCTGAAAATCAGGATAGTATTTTATTTACAATGTAAACTTATGTATCCATTAGTTCTCAGGATCTTTCCTGAAAATTAAACTTTTAAACTAAGAGAAGGTTTTGTCTCCCACCAGACTTCATTGTGGTGTTAGGCTTTCTAAGCAGAACTATTTATCCTTTTGTCTTCCACCATATTTGAGATGATGCTTTTTGACAGTTTAGATAGCAAAATCATGCATTGTGTGACACAAATGATTTTTAAAAAGTAATTAATCGATTTTAAGCACTGTGGTAAAAATATTTTAATTTTAATGATACAATAAATAGTTGATCTACTGTTTTCCCATTCATGGTTTTTTTCATATGGTCACCCGCTTCTCCCTCTTTTTGATACATTCAGGTCATTGAAGCATTTCCCAAGGATCATCAGGGCTTTCATATCTTGTTAGATATGTTTATTCTAGAATTCAGGTACCAAACTTACATCCTGAAAACTTAAGTAAAGTCAGAGAGTTTCTAGAATTTTTAATAGGATTTTTTTTTTCCCAAAAGCTTTATCAAGTTTACAAACTGCTTAATTGGGAAGAAAAACATTAGAGAGTGGGATTTATATACTCAGCTGGAACGAAATGCAGTTTTTCTTGTTTGATTAGTGTACTTATGGTTCCTGCTAAGATTTTAATAATTAGAGACCAAAGATTTGGGGATAGGATTTAACACGGAATTTTGTTAGAGTTCATAGAAAATCTCTTGAAAAATTAAGATGTCGATGGAAAGTGTGTTTAGAATCTATTGTGATGAATCACTTTCATCACTATTTAAGTGTGTGAATTGCAAGATTTGTACTTTTTTGTTACTTGGAAAAAAACCAGGATGCCTGAAATCAGGAGAAAACATGGTATAGACCGAAATTCTCTGTTCATGCAAATTTACACTAAAGCAGATTTAACAATGTTAACTTTTATTTGTTGAAGTCCTGATTACAGATGTGATCTTTTCCAGTGTTTCAAAAGCAATTAAAATAAACAAGAATGTATCAGGAGTAGTTACCATAGAATCACTAAGGGGAAGTCATGCTTGACCAATCTGATACCACCTATGATGAAATGACTGGCCTGGTAGATGAGGGGAGAGCAATGTGTCTTGTCTATCTCTATTTCATTAAGGCTTTTAACACTGTGTCACGTAACGTTTTCACAGAGAAGCTGATGAAGTGTGGGCTGGATGAGCAGACAGTAAGATGGGCTGAGAACTGGCTGAATGGCTGAGCTCAGAGGCACAAAGCCTAGCTGGAGGACAGTAACTAACAGTACCTCTACTGGGCCTAGTCGTGTTCAACATCTTCATTAATGATCTGGATGATGGGGCAGAGTGTGCTCTCAGCAAGTTTGCTTATGACACCAATCCAGGAGGAGTGACTGTTATGCTGGAGAGTCATGCTGCCATCCAGAGGGACCTTGACAGGGGAAATGGATAGACAGGAACCTCATGAAGCTCAACAAGAAATGCAGAATTGTGTGCCCAGGGAGAAACAACCCCGCGCACCACTATATGCTGGGGGCTGCCCAGCTGAAAACAGCTTTGCAGAAGAGGACACTGGTACAGGTTGTCCAGAGAGATTGTGCAGTCTCAGTCCTTGGAGATACTCAGAAGCTGTCCGGACACAGTCCTGGGCAGCTGGCTCTAGGTGGCCCTGCTTGAGCAGCAGGTTAGACTAGATGACCTCCATAGATACTTTCCAACCTCAGCCATCATGTGAATCCATAGAAGTTGTTTGGAGCATTTCTAAATAGTCTAAATAGATAACAGTGTGTTTTTTTCCTGCCAGTGCTGTAGAATTGTAAGTTAGATAGCAAATTGGGCAAACAGGTCACGTCAGTGAGTAGGTTGAAAGCAGAGCAGTCAAGCTAGTGAGAAAATACTGGATAGACACTCTCAAGAGTTGAAGAATGTTTTCGTTAGTGATGCTGATCAAAAAAGCAACTGTGGAGATAGTTGATTGTGTAAAATTTGGGGATGTAAACAATACAGAAAAAGAACCTGTGACCTTGAAGACTGGTGTAACAGATGTGAGTTTATAGTCAGTCAGAAGGGCAATGAAGTCATGCATTTAGGGGTTTATGACTGCCTCTTCCTGGAAATTCAGGAGAAAGGAGGAAATACCTGGATTTACTGCTGATCATCAGACTAGTATGATTAGTCTGTTGAGGCTATGTAGCCATGTACAAAGCAAGTGTGTATTTAGAGAGATACAGTGAGGTATGTCTAGTACAGATAGTGAAGTACTGGGAAAACCTGCTCTGAGTGACTGTTTACTGTTCCAGTGTTTTTCATTTAAGAAGCTTGACTTTGCACTGGAATGAATGGGTGGACAGACCTGACAGTGGGATCTAAGAGAGCCATGAGTGAATTTAGGACAGAGACTAGAGGACAGTTCTTAATACCAGACCAGTATGCTTTGAATCTTCATATTGGTGTAGAAAGCATAGAAATAGTATTAAGGTGAACTGCAGTAAATTAATGAAAGAGCTTGTAAAGTACCCTGCAGGAGCAGGGTTTGGTTCGAGAATTAGAAGGGACCTCCTGGTTTCTCTTCATATTACAAGGTCCTAAATGAAATGTCTTAGCTTCTCGCTGTGTGCTGGATCAAGCCAGGGACAGAAGAAATTAATGCTTGCAGAAGCAAGCTTTTCCACTTCATTTTGGCAGGTTTATCACACAAGAGCTATGGATTTTTCTAACGTGTTAGAACTGAGAAACTTGTCAGCTGTAAAATGCCACTGATATCAAGTATAGTTCTGTTTGCATAGTGGAACTCATTCTCTATGAAAAAACTACAGTAGAGCTATCCTGCTTTCTGTCAGAGGAATTAATTAAATTGAACTGAGAAACCTGGACTGACATTTCTGATGTGATTACACCAGTGGATGCTGCCTCAAAGAAAAGGGCTAAATGTTTCAGTGGATGGCTAGGCACCTCGCCTTCTTTTGCTGCATTCTTTCTCATAATCATTTCTAGGCAAATACATTATGAGACAGCTTTCCATCATGAACAGCTGATTCACAGTCTCTCCAGGTCACAGACAAGCCTGAATAATGAGAGAAAGAAACTCTGCTAGTAAAGAAGGAACGAAGTCTTTCTTCATTGATATTTCAGAGTTTTTATGAATAGAGGTGAGTAAAGCACCTCTGACGTTCATCCAATTTTAGATGGTTCTGAGCCACCTAGTTTTGTATTCTGGATTGAAGTACAGGAAGAAACCCACCAGATTGTTAAACAATCTGAGTGTTATCTCAGTAAGAGTAGATACGGTAGAAAAGTAGGCAAAAGCTGATGTGAGGTAGTCACTTAAGAGTTTATGGTCAATGGCAATCTAGTCATCCTAAGAGAGATGTCTGAAACAGATATATGAATTTGTTTATAAATTAGCCTGTATCTTGACTGCATTGACCGTGAAGTTGCTATTAAAATACTGAAAATTAAAGAAAACTGAACTGCAGTGCGACGGCTCACCTGAGGTAGTCTGCCATTATTTGACTCATACTGTTCTGTAAGCCAAACTTCAGATGCATTAGGGCTCTATTTTTAATAGCATTTGTAACTAAAGTAAAATTGCAGACTGTAGAAACACCTTATTTCTTCAGCAATATTAGATTCAGTATCTGGATACCTAAGAACTCAAAATCAACATGGATTTTTTCAAATTATGTCATTAATGACTCTGAGCCATGGTTTTGGGTCTTACATCACAGTTGTATTGAAAAGATAGTTTATATTTTCTAGTTCTTGGACCCTACCTATTAAATTCCTAGGTTCTTGTTAGAAAAATATCTTTCAGTATATGACCATCTCATTAATTCTGTCAGATACACACAAGGAAATGGAAGTCATGTTCTGGAGTTTTCTAAATGCCAATTGCTCGTCAGAGCAATCACTACAGTGGGATTATTACATGTAGTATTTAATGTCATATTCTGCATAACTTCAGAACTTTGCGGTAATTGGAACCATTCATTGTTCTTATTTCAGCAAAACCCCAAAGTTGAACAGGTAGTATATAGATGTAGATTCTAAAATTGAGAAACAGCATTTGAGAAGACTTAACCAAAAAAGATAATCTAGTGTTAAATTACTGTTAATAATTTGGGAGGATTTTTCTCCTAAGTATTTCACAGGCCTTTCACTTCTTCAGTCTTCAGTAAGTTAAAATGATTTTAGTGTGTTTCCAGAGTGGGAGAGAAGGTTTTTTCCCTATTAGTATGCTCTATTACATTACCACATACTTACATTTCTTTTAATTATTTTGCAAAGTGCTATATGTCTGAATAAATTATGTACTGAATTATCATAGAATCATACAATACCAGGTTGCAAGGGACCTCAAGGATCATCTGGTCAGAAAAAGCACAGTCTAGGCAAGATGGGCCAGCACCCTGTCCAGCTGAATCTTGAAACTGGCCAATGTTGGGGAATCCACCACTGCCCTGGGGAGATTATTCCAGTGCATGATTGTTCTCAGAATGAAACATTTTCCTTTTATGTCCAATTGGAATCTCCCCAAGAGTAACTTGTACCCGTTACCCCTAGTATTTTCCATGTGACTCCATTGTGAAAAGGGAGTCTTCGTGTTCTTTGTAGTCACCCTTTAAGTACTGGAACATGGTGACAGGGTCTCCCCTAAGCCTTCTCTTCTCAAAGCTGAAAAACCCCAGTTCTCTCAGCCTTTCCTCACATGGCAGGCTTCCCAGTCCTTTGATCATCTTTGTGTCCTTTCTCTGGACCCTCTCCAGCCTGCCCACATCTGTTTTGTATAGTGGGGACCAAAACTGAAGACAGTATTCCAGGTGTGGCCTGACAAGTGTTGAGTAGAGTGAGATAGTGACTTCTTTAATTATAGGTGGCTCTGAGGTCAAGCACAGGTTTCCACTCGATGTAACTAGCACAGGAACTGGAAGAAAATGGAAGAATAAAAGATACATAAAAATATGAAGCAGATTCAGTATAAATCAGTCTTTTTTGATGTGCTCTAAAAAGATGCAAATTCCGCATATCAAATAGTAAAAGCCATAATACTTCCCAAGGTAAGACTTCATGTCAACTAATAATATGATCAATCTAGAGGCAGTCTGGAATGGTCTGTAAATTGCTGGTAAAGTGTCCAGATTTTGTTTCTTCAACCATATCTTTGCTTATTGATAATTTTAATCAGTGCTAGTTTTAAAATGATGGAACATTAATCTTAGAAGGGTGAATAATTTTGGAAGCCCATTTTTTGAATTATGCTAATCTTAGATGATGACATAAACACAACTATTTACTGTCTGTTGAAGGATTCATAGTTTTGAATTGTGAACTGGGCCTAATTATATTTTTTGTGAAATGATAAATATTTTGGCCAATAGTATTTCCTTTCTTTTTTAAATGGAAACTACTCCCTCACAAAAAATAATCTGCAGTTACTTAGTTTTTGTGAAAACAATGTATAGCTGAAAAGAACTGTCCAGGAGACATTGAAATATTCAGTCTCGATTTGAAATACCAGAATGTTGTATTAGTTCCAGTTAAAAATATTTTGAATCAATTTGGTATTAAATCAGCCTTTTTAGTGTCCCAAAGGAGCTGCAGTTAGATGCTTCACGTCTTCCTCTTTCCTAATGGTTTAGACTACACAGCTGGACTATATGTATAATAATTCACATCTGTCAAGTGATTCCTGGTTTGACTCTAGTGAGTCAGGAAGTGGGAAGACCAAGTGTTATAGGAGATCTTCTGCCAATGAATATTAAATTGCACATTTTTTCATTTGAATTATTATATGTGGGTGAAAATCCATATTTTTTAGCTACATTTTGCATAATCTTCACTAAGGAAATTCTGGTATTTCTTCTTCTTCCCAGTGCTCAAAATCAAAACACTGTCTAATAGTTTAAAATGTTGTTGGTTGACCTCTGTTATTGTATTATGGTTAAACGGAGCTTCTGCTGGACATGCTACCTTGATTTCAGGACTGGACACTGGGAAGACATGTCTAGCACAAACTTAGTTCTCTTTTGGGAGGCAGTGGTGCATCCTTGCCTGTAGTTTTGAATATAACTTCTGAAACTCTCACAGTATCACATACATCAACATGCCATGCAGTGTCTCTAATGCCTTTTAATTTAAGGAGGTCTTCATCAAATCATCTTCCTGACTCCTGCTCTTCTGTGTTCATCATGCCTGTGGATGAAGAGACTTGTGTCTCCTACTGTCTAGATTTCTTTCCTGTTCTAGTGCCAATTTCAGAAGATTAAAGAGTTTTTAAAACATTAGTTTGGGTTGGATTCCTCTTTCATTATGGCATGTACTTTTACATTGCGCTGACACCAACAAGAACTGGCAGAAATGACCCTGCTCTGTAAATTGAGTGTATCATGTTCTTGCTGATGTAACTGTAGTTGCAGCAATTCAAATACAAACTTTTAATTGCTACAGGTTTGATTTTTTTTTTTAGTCTCTGGGGAAAAAGATAGTCTTTAGCAGTGGATCTAGCTCTTGGATTCAGGTGCTAGCCTGGGGACAGTCCTCAGTTCATCTGGTTAATACTTCATGTCTGGGCTGAACATAACCTGAGTTTCTCACACTGTAATTTTAGTTCATTCTTCATTCAGGCATTTCACAGTAACTTTTCCTAACAAATTATCTCATTAAATTTAGTAAATAGGACCTGTTCCACTTGGCTGCGTGCACCATTGGTTGTATTAAATAACTAATTAGATGCACAAGCCATTTAATAGAAAAAAATTACACTCTCTCCCAATTCCATAACCCAAACAATCTAACAGTTTCTGTAGCAGCAATGAAGTGAAAGTAGCTCGAATCACCAGGAAGACGCTGCATTTGCTATATAGTAGATTCTAATGGCTTTGTCAATGAAATATTTTGAAGCTGGGAATTCATAAACATCATAACATCTGAGTATTTACCTCTCTGCAGTTATTTGAAAGGCACGCTTTCCTTTTCAGTGAATAAAAATTCTAGACTCAACATTTGAATTGTCGTCATTTTGCTCGGTTAAGCTTTTGTTTGTGGATCCTTTTCCTGATGGATTAAGCAAGCAGCTGCTCTTTGATCATAGCATCTGTGCCCCTTATTTTGACTTGAAGTTTTAAAATGTGCAGTTCGTGAAAGGTCTGAGCAAATGGATTTCTTTTGTTTGTCTTGTTCAAAAGAAAGCAGTTTGAAGACTATTAAGGGTATTACTGTGCTTCTGTCAATGCTGTTATTGTTTAGGATGTATCATTGTTTTCTGTTATCAGTACATGGATGCAGGGTTCTTGGGAAATGACAAGTATTACTACCTGAGAGAAATCATTATTTAGTTGTCCATTAATGAAAGGGCTTTTCATTAATTTTGCTAACTGAAATGCCAGTATAGATTGGTCTGATCACTAGCTGAGAATGACAGAAAATACAGGTGGATTGTGATGATGTCATTCTTTTGATACTGACAGAAGAAACAAGAAGCAAAAGAAAAATAGCAGCCATCTATACACCAAATCCAGAAATAGTGAAAATGAAGACTTTGTAGGCTGTTCCAGTTATAACAATGTATGCCGTTAGTTTTATTATTTTTTTTTTTATTGTTCTAGATGTGTGTCTAACATGGATACAGTCTGTGGTTTGGCACATTAAATTGTACCCCAAAAAAGCAGACACAAGCAAATTTATTTGCTTAAATTACACAATACACAGTTTACTAGCTTTTAGAACAAATATCATTATTCTACCTACATATTGACAGCTAGGGGTTTAGATTTGCAGACTCCTGGGTTTGATTTTATTGCTATAATGGCCAAAAGATTGCAAAAGATGCTGAATGTTGGTGCCCTCACCTCTTTCCCAAAACTCTCTGTATCTGTAAGTACTCACACCACAGGAGTAAAGAAAGATTATTCTTAGTCCATCCAGCAATGACTGAATTCTTCAAAGAGGATGCTGTCAGTGAGCTCTTCATCCTTTTTTTCCCCAGGTCTGATGGAAGCAGCAATTAAAGGTTTTTATTCCTTATGTGTACTTTCCAATAACATTGCTAACAGGTTTTAGGCAACCATTTGACACCTACAGTGGGCAGAACTGGGGAAGACCTAGGCTGCCCAGGAGTTTACAGTGACCAAGCTGCCCCTCTGGGGAGAAAGGGGCAAGTAGAAGCAATTCCGGTTATGCTCTGTGCCTATAAACCAAATGTTTGTTGCCTTTCTGCTTGTATTCAGAGTTCGCCTCAGTGGTCACTCCTTTCCTTTAAACTAACTGTCCACTGTATTCTGCTTATATTGCTTCATGATTCACTGCATAGCATTCATTAAATAGATATTTTTGTTGACAAGTAGAAATTCTGTTACATGTTTCTTTCCTTACATCTGTTAAGAGATGATCCTGGAAGCATGGCAAGAAGGGGCTGGAAGTGCTGCTAACAATCCACCAAAAGGACATTTACTTTTCCAATGAAGATTCATGTTTGCCCTCTCCATTTCTAACCTTGATGCCAGTTCAAGTCAAATTAAGCCTGTGTTTATTGAGTTGCCAGAGTTTACTGATGGAAAACATTACTCTTGGCAAATTATAAAATGGCTAGGAGTATCAGACGAAATATCTGATGCTTCATTGCAGTAATATAAATGACCTAAATACCCAGTTCTAGTGGAGTCTTCTGGTGTGTTAAAATCTTCTGTAGAGTACAAATTGCACACAATGTAGAAATGTCACCATAACAAAATATCTAAAAATCTACTAAGGAGCCCTATTAATCGAAAATGTTCTCAAATAAACATAAAACTGTTGTAATTACTATTTTGTTGATGTTTAGTAGCATGTCGTCTGTGTGACCCCTTTGGAAGAATGTTATCTTTCATCTTTTCAGTGTGCTGGCACATCCCCAAGGCTATGAAAAATCAAGAGTCTGGGGATGCAAGAATTAAATGCATTTCCAAATGCTGGTTTTTTCCCCCCTACATTTTTTTTGGAGTTAATTTATCTTCCTTTTTTTTTAATTCCAAGACCTTATTTTTTTTACATGGTTTCTAAAATTGGATAGCACCTCCTAATTGTAAGTGATTCAGTTTTAACATTTTTCTTTTGCAAAAGCTTTGCCATGGCTTGCTGAGATGTTGAGCACCCACCTCACTTGCTAATTTCCATGGGAGCTGGAAATCTTCAGCTTTCATGGAAATAGCACTCAAGATGTCTCAAGCGGAGGACTTGAAAGCTGTTGCTCCAAAAATGGCAGGCTGCTTTTGAAAATACAGTCCTATATTTGAAGTGGGCTTTTTTCTGCATTAATTTTCTCCATTTTAGTTTGTTTCTGTATCAGCTTCACTGAGAGAATTAGAGTTGGGATGGGGGGTAGGTTCCAGGCGCGGATACACCAAGGGGGACAGCGAGGACAGGGGGTAGATGAAGCCCAGGGCCAACTTCAGGGGCCATAACTATTTGCTTCGCTGTCTCTCACCATGACTGTGTGACCTCTCAGTACTCTGTGGCTGTATCTGCCAAACTGATTCAGCACAGAGGGGTTGTAACATTGGTCTTACATCCAGAACAGATGATTATAAAGAACCTCCCTTTAATATCTATCCCATATTTTAATACAGTGATGGTAGAGGTGAGAAAGATTCAGATTTGAGGCAGCCCTAGATTTCATTGTGAATTGTACTAATCAGAGGCTCTGTGTATATATATTAGGACTATTTGAACGAGGTAACTGAGCACTAGAGCAGTTACAGGGATGAGCTCCTTGGGCTGATTGACTCTGCCAGTGCAAAGCAATGTCTAATGAGTTCTGTAATACGGTAACATGGAAGGGAATGGCACTGATTTAAAAACCTGCCTGGTGTTGCTGTAGCATGCCCACGTAAGATGATCTTTTAAGGTAGTTGGTTTAGTTACCAAAGGAAAAGTTTTAGTAATGGAGATAGGGCTGCGCCTTTCTCTAAGGATGGTAGGTAAGCAGCTAACATCCAGGTTCTGCTTTTACTTACTACATTTTCTGTAACTAGCTGTGGAGAAGAGCTACTGAGCAAGAGCATACATCTGCATATGTCCTTACTTTGGTACTTAAATAATACATTTAGATGTCATTTGAAATAAAACAAATTTTAAGTGCTGAAAAATGAAGGAACAAAAGGAGAGTACTGAATGTAGAATTGAACTGTGAGGTTAAGGATCAGGTTGATGCCAGGGCAGTCGGTCAAACATACTAGCCTACCTTCCTGCTTGAAGGTGCTGTGGAGAGGAGGTAATACAACTGTGTTACAGTATCACCCATTTTCCCTTCAGAGTGTTTTTGAGTCATAAGCCAAAGTGCTAAACATCTGTCCATTTTGAAATAATGGGACAAGAATTTTTGCCTAAAAGATTTCACATGGATATTCTTTTTTCAGACTTACTTCAGATTTCAGATTTTTTAATTCAGATTTTCTATTCTATTTCTAGGATTAATGTATGCCTTTTGACTCCATTTGTAACCTCTCTTGATGCTTGTTGAGCCATACATCTTACGGAAGGTGCTATATCTCATTACTTGTATGGAGTCGTATGTGTGCTACTCTAATGGGATTTTTAATTCATGTTTCCTCCTGCTCTGCTCAGCCAACCATAATATCATGGAGAAATGTTCTGTCTTGAGGGCAGGAATAAAATTTATGGAAATAAAATTGATATCTGAGATCTGTTCTTGAAGGTCGTCTCTGCTTACATCTGCCCTCTGTTTACTGCAGTGAGGGGGATGTGTATGCATAAAAAGGAAGGTGAAACTCTGTGTTTGCATCCTTTCCTGGTGAATACTATTTAACAGCTTGCGTCTGACCTTTTTAAAGGCCTGCTGAGCTGCATTGCTGAAACTACAGGTCACAACTAACAATTATACAAGTTAATTACTCTTTCCTCAATTGTGAGAGGCTTATATAAGGGTTTCTTTTTAAAATTTCTATAATTGCCTTGAAGAAAAAACTCCTATTATTTGCAGGAGAACACACTGTATAATAGAAGTCAAAGCAGGAATCTGTCTACCCTGAAGCTTGGTTTCACAGAGGTGGTTTAGCTCAGATCCCCTAAAAAAAAGTCCTGAGGAGCAGGTTCATGCGTAGTTTGAACTCAGCTGCATGTCTAGGAACTTCTGCATTTTGAAACATGTACATTTTATTTCAGGGACCTACAGTGTTTGGTGTAAAAAAAAAGAATTCTTTAGATATCTTTAAGCACTAATATTTAACCAAAAATAGTGTTACGTTTGTAGTTGGGAATATTCAGAATCCAGAGTAACTGGGAAAATTCAAAACATGGGTGCTGTGAAACAGTTATTTTAATATAGCACAAATAGTTTAACATACAGTTGTTTCCGGGTTCAGTTTTGGAAATGTAAAGTGGTTAAAAAAAAGCCACTAAATTCAATACAAAAGCAGTAATTACATTCCCTCCAGAGCCAAGCTGGTGTGTAACACAGCTCCTTTTGACTTTTACTATCTGTGGGTTTTAATGTAGGCGGAAAACTTGCCACAAAATGATAATCGGATAGTACTCGACATTTCTAAAAAATGGGTTTTTTCCCACCAGATTTGCAGCCTACACAGTGAAGTTATGCACTTGTATCATGAGAAAATGTAATTTAGGAAAGCAGGAATTCACTGAATATAAAGTCTCAAATGGCATAGGGGAATACAGTTACAGTATTAGGCTTTTAAAAATATTAGTAATCTCTTATTCATGCAGTTATGTCTTGAATATTTACAAATTCATATAAAACAGAATGTGCTATGTGGATGTATTTTTCAGTACAAAGCAGTAGGTACCAAACTCATAAAATGAAGCAGAGTAGAAGTAAAAGCTTTTCTGATCTACATAGAGAAAAGTCCTTTTTGTGACAACTGGTAATAAATGGGATCTGAAATAGGCAGCAGTACAAAACTGGCATAATACCACTGGCACAAAGGAGAAAGTGTTTTCATTCCCATCCCTTTAACTATAATGACTGCAGTGCTGAAGATGCTTTTAAAATCTAAAACAAAAGAGAAGAATACAATTTAGAAAAATCCATGTGCATTTAAATGTAAAGTCTTAAAATAGAACAGAATTTTGAGGGAGTTTTTTTTTAAAACAAATGGCATTATTTTAGAAAGTGTATTATTAAGACTTCTTACTTTGGAGTATTCAGCTGATTCTACTTTGGTTTTGCATGTGGTTTTTGCTCAGTTTCTCTGTTCTTCACTTTATATGCCAAAAACTGTTACTGTTCTATTAAACTTCAGACTGGCTATTCTGTTGATAGGGAGATGCAGATACGCATCAGCTTGTGCGAGATAAATACATTTACTGTAGCCATTATAAACATTTTATTAGGTGTTATAGATCAGGAGTCTATGATGATGGTTACTGTACCTGCATGCTTGTACAGACCTAGTTTAATGGTACCTTTATCTCATTAGGCTAGCATGCCCACAAGCTGTCTCCACAGAATTATAAAAAATTCCTGAATTAGGAGTATACATAAATAAAATAACGTCTCTAAAATGTTGTATTGTGATTTGGTTGTTTCAAGGAATTCAAAACAACTGCTCTGTTACAGAGACTTTAAGGAGTGTAGTGTGTAACTGCAGCTTGCTGCTGTTTCAGCCTTGTCTCAGGGGTAAAATGGAGCAGAAGTTCATTAAATTCATGATTGCTATAAAAACCTGAAGTTTAATTCACGTCTTGCTGGAGGAAATGCTGTAAGAAGCAACTATATAGCCTCAGGTTGTGTGTGCCTATAATTATTATTTAGTATCTATCATACACCATGTGAAATTCCTGCTCTCATAGCTCCAAAGTGCAGTGACAGCAGCAATTTTTTCCAGTCACAGAACAGATACCATGGATTTATGTTAGAAAGTGGGTGCATCTTCCACTACTGCCAGTAGTATATTCTGGTCAAGTTGCATGTATTCTGGCATGTACTGCCAGAAAGAGCAGAATAGAAGTAAACTTTTACAATATTCTTGAGTTTGTCTCCAGATCTTAATTTAAAATGTTTCCTTAAGACTCCCGTAAAGATATCTGTTTGGTGTATTCAGGTTTATTTGCAATTTGGAGCCGTTCTGATGGAAGGAGTTTATCTGACAGTAAGGTTTCTGTTTTATTGGAGGTATTTTGTTTTTTCTCAACACCTTGGTAATTCTTCGGAATATTTTTTTAAAATATTGTCTTGGACAACTGAATGCTTTTTGCTTCATATTTGAACTGCTACATATGCCTATGAGCTTTTTCAGTTCTTTGTTTTATTTGGTACTGCACTGTTACCAGAGTATTTATAAAAGTTGCATGCAAGAGCTGTAAGGCCATGTTTTCTGCCTTGAATCCCCCTAGACTTGAGATATAATACAAGTTTTAAGTCATGTTGGTGACAACCCGTGATGTTAACAGTGCAGCAGTCATTTGCCAGAAATGATAGTAGACAAGCTACTTGCACTTGCTCTTTTATCTTCTAGAGGTGTTAAAGCAAGCAGGCTTCCAAGAGAGAATTTACTGGAAAACATGGAAAGAGTAACTAAGGAAAAAGAGAAGCATATTCAGTGTGTCCAGCTCCAAAGTTATTACCTCTTTCTTACAGTTTAGTGGGAGGAAGTAACTGGAGGTGCTAAAACCAGCTCAGCTTGCTAAACTGCAGTAGATCAGGACCTTCAAAGAGAACTGGCTGGCTGTTGAGTATTGTAATTTATCCCCTTGTAAAGTTATACTTCTTTCTGAATTGTTGATATCTGATCACACGATTGTATAGTTGCCAGTTTGAATGCAAAGCAGACAGTGAGAAATACACATCCCTGGGAAAAAGAACGGCATCCCCTTGGCAGCAACCTTCAAGTTTCAACAGATTTTCATCAAGCTTGTCTGGGAGCATCACCCAAACTTCAGCTTTATTCCTCTGCAGAAGGAATTTGAGGAGGTTCTTGCATTTTGTTTGTTTGTTGGATTTGTCTTAAGTTCTCAAGAAAGATTATTTTTCTAACAGGAAAGATAATTTGGGAGAGGGGAAGAATTTGCTATCAAAAGTTCCTCATGGAGTTTGTTGACAAAAATAGCAAAAACACAAACAAGTTTTATTACCTTTTTTCCTTCAGAACTGCCTTCTACTAGCTGTAGAGATACTACGTATAGTTTTAAAAGAAAGAAGGTATCTCTAAATCAAACTTTCAATTTAAAAAAAAATTGAGGCACTTTCAAACAATGACCAGAAAAATTTGACTAGCTTATTGTCACTGTGGCTTTCAGGAGACAAAAAAAAGACAAGTGCTATGTAGAATGCAAAACTAATTTCAAAAGAGTGCAACTATTTATCATTTTTAAGGTTTTACAGCTGGTTTTGTAAGTGCTAATTCAGATAAATGAGGTGTGCAGTGTTCTTTAACCATTTGGGAAACATGTCCTTTTATTTTAGAATATTTCTGCCAATAATTGAAAAAGTAAAAATAGATCTGGCTATTTTTGTCCAAGGTTTCTCTTTTATTACAAAATGAAAGGATGACATCTTCTGCTCTTTCTCTGGGAAAATTTTGGATGAGTTCTTCAAAATGTATATCAAAAGAAGGAAGAATTCTGAACTTTTAAATTTCTTTAGAAGTGTAGCCAGCCTATTTTAGAATACTAGAGTGACTCTTGATATGAATCAGATGTGTTTCCCTGGCTTTTGCTATTTGATGTGTTTTAAGAGCTTCTGGTAGACACTGTAATGATGTACTATTATCTCAATCGTGGTATCTTAATTGTCTTAAAAGGAAAAATACTTTAAATGCTGTGGGTGGCACAGCGGGAAGCAGAAGAGACTCCTTCACTGACATTTTTCCAAATAAGGACTAACATGGTTCCACTTTTTCCACATACTCTATTGAAAAGTATGTAACGCTCGTCTAAACCTTCTGCTGGCAAAGAAAACCTTCAGGAAGATCCTCCATGTGGTGAGGCAGCGTTGGGCCCCCTCAGCACCCGTGGATGTGCCAAGGACTGAAGGGAGATTGTTCAGCTGTGCTCTCCTGGCCAGCTCGACAAGCAGTGCCTGGATCGGCCAGCATCTGAGAGCCGTGGCAGTGCCATCCAGTGACCCGCGTGGCTGCATTCAGGTGCTAAGGTCCTGGGATCAAGTACATGTGAAATATTCTTCCTGAGAAATCTTGGATTTGTTTTATTCCCTGATATATTTTATCTGAAGATGGAGAAATTAACACAAAAGGCCTATATTAGAGAAACAAAGGAAAGTAATAAAGCAGTCCTTGAAAAGACAGACAACAGGAATTTGTTACTGAAAAACTGCCAGGAATTTTGGAGAATAGTAAATTTCAATAAATTATCATGTGTTTAGGAAAAACCCAAGCTAAATAACTCTTTGAGGCCTTTTGAAAGAATATTGCATGAGACATTAGAAGTTTTTCATGTTGGAAAACCTTAACTGGAATGCTAAGAGCTGCATTGAGAAATTAAGCATAGGAAGTATGTACATGCTTATGCATCCACATGGCTGTATATTATACATAAATACCTGGAAGGCACTGTAGAATAAGTGTATATGTATAAATTTACTGAAGCATTAAGTGACATTTAAGTAAGAGAACAGTTTGTGATGGTATCCTTTGGGCAAATATGTCTGTTATTAGAGAACTGCATGCAACTTATGCTTTAAAACAGGTGGAAAAAATGGTAACAGGACCTCTTCAGAATCTCTGTATAGCTCTTACAGAATTCTTTGCATTAAACTCAAGCCTGAATATAGACTGCTTTTTATGGTATTCACCATGATGAATACCTGATAAAAAGCTTCTGACTGTGCTGTCCTTAATGATTTTGCATTGGAGAGTGCATGGAGAGAAAATGTCTTTGGACAAGCTCAGTATCTATTAATACTTAAATAATGTGATTTTGCTTAAATTAAATATGTCCTGGATACTCCACACAAATAATTATATTTACCACGAGGTAATTTTCTTATCACTTTTTTTGGGGAGGGTGAACAGAGAAGGAGGTTCCTTTTCCCTCTGTTTCTATTGATTTTCATATTGTTTAGTACAGGAGAAAAGCTGATCATATGGAGGAAAATATTTTACATTTTTATTTAAGATATTCTTGTTTTGAAATGTAAGTCTCATATTTCACATTGTGAAACACTTGTATTTGATTGTCAATGAAGGCAAAAATAGCTGGATGAAACAATGTGCTTTTTCTCTCTTATATTTAATTCCAAGCAAATTTTCCTTTAAAAGCATCAGAAGCATATTACTGGTGGTAAGAGGAATGGTGATGTTAAAGAACTGCTTTCATATGATGGTAACTGTCTAGAACTAGCACGTGCTAGCCAAACAGGGTTTGGAAATCCCAGCACAGTGCGAATACGGTCAAACCACCCATGAGCAAAAACCTTGCTGAAAGACTCAGATGCTGTTAGAACTTAACATGGATATTTATGCTGTCAGATTTTTCCATTTTAAGCTCTGTCCAGGAGCTATTAATTCAACTGTGAGAACTTGCTTCAAGCTGTAATGTTTAATACAGTATGTCAAGGTGGAAAGCCAACAGAAATTGGTTCATCAGGCTTTGAGTTCCAGAAATCTTAAAAAAGCTGCTGAGATCAGGATATCTGTAAAGCCTTGGTTGAAACATCAGAATCAGACATTAAATGGATTTCATTTCAGACCTGTTACAAAAGAACAGATGAATATTATTTTTAACTAAAAATCAGGTAATGTATTTCTTGAGATTTCAGCTTACTCTTTGGAGCCAATGTCACACTACAAAAAATCTCTTCTCAGGTCAGTGAGGTGCTCCACTGCTTGCTCAGCATGTTCTGAGAGGTATACAAGGAGGAAATCATAATTACCTCTGAATTAGTAGTCCAAGAACCTGGGTAAACTCTTCCAGTGTGCTTTGATGATGGTTTGGAATAGTCTTAGTGCCTTGTTATGGACTTAGCTGAATATGAACCGTTCTTTCTTGTAATTGCTTTATAATTAAGACTTTGAAGCAGTCTTTCAACTTGTTCTGAATAAATTTCTGAAGATCACTTATCATATTAGACTGGTGAGTCCTGGAGAAGCATATGAGTTGATCAGAACTTTTTTTTTTTTTCCTCCTAAAAGAAAGAATGGTTTGTTTGGATATTCTGTCTGTGCCTTACATTCTGAGCAGAAATTTTCTACTTTTTTTAGCTGTGGTTGTAAGCAGTGATGTATGCTTTATCCTTCCTTGAACTATTGTCTGAATAGCTGGGTTTCCTCATCTTGCCCTGTGGAAGAAACAGGAGAATGTTCAGTGTCTGCGTCTACCTAGAAATCTCTCACCTTGGATGCAACTCCTGCCTGCAGTAGAGCCATCTGCAGTCCCATACAGCCCTTTTCCCTGTTTGTCCCTTAGCTCTTCCTTGGTATTGCATCAGGCTGACTTTTGTCTGTAGGTTTTAGTGTATCTGGTGGAGAACTGGCATAATATCCTTCCTGTGTTTATATACAGTTCTCATGCTGCAAGAAAAGCAAGTTCTTGTTCAGCCAGCCTTTGCTTCTGGGCAGTAGAAGAGGTGGTGAATTCTTCACTTGAAGGGTTATACAGTAGTTAATAAAATTTATGCTTCAACAGTATTTCCCTTTTTAGGTTTTATTTGTTCAAGAAGATTTATATACTGCTCAAAGAGTAGGCTTGAAGTGTGGGAGGTTGCCTGCCTGCCTTCAGGTATCAGAGAGCGGGCTCGTCTGCCTGCTGGGCTGGGGATGCGTGACAGCCTCTTCTGGGCGTGGGTTTCCATTTCTGCTCCTAATGAGGTTTCTCTTCTCAACTGTGGGGTGCAGATGCTACTGTCATTGTTTAAATAGGAAAGCTAGCTTCCTAACCTGAAATTATATGGTGTGAACAGTCTTCCTCTGTAATGTCATGTAAGGAGAAAAGGAAAATGTAGGACAAAAGAGAGGAGGCATAAGGACTTCCATGGGTATTGACTGTTGGAGAATTGCAGAGTCACTACAGGTCATGCAGATGAAAGCAAATGAGGGAAGACAGTAGCAGAAGGGAAGTGGTTTTCAAAAGTGTCTCTCTGATCCCACCACACTACCATCCAAAACCATCTCAGCAATCTTAGGTGCAACTTTAACTGTCAAAAATAGTCAGCTGGAACACTAGTTCACAGTGGGGATTCTTGAAAGACCAGCTGAACTGAATACTCAGTTTTGTTTAAACATCATGATTAAAAAGCCAAGGAAATGAATACCAAAGAGATTGATGTTTTCACTAGAGGTGAGGTGGATAACCTGTGTGTGAAATCAGTAATTTCGCTCAATGCTGCGGTGTTTTGTCTTGATTTAGATTTTGGATGGTGTTGATTGTATCGAGTCACATAATCAATTTAACATTGTTTCTCTAAATCCTGTTTCTACAAGGGATTGGATAAATCCATCATCATCTCCATGTTATTATTGTCACTGTTTTTTAGAAATCAGGCACTCATGAATGTAGTCCCTGCCTCAGCATGGCCTCTGAGGTTTAGTCTGTGCTATAAAAAACATTTTCCCCGGTTCTCCAAGCATGCTGTAGCCCACACCAGTACAGTCTCTGAAGCAGATAATGCAACTAATAGAGTGTTGTGTAAGACTTCAGTAAGTATTCCAGAAATAGCAATTCTTTTAGTGGAGATAGGTCTTCCCAGTGGGAGTCCGGAGCTCTGGAGGCACTGCTTGGGTTGCTCTTGCAGATGCCGTGCAGCTGGCAGGGTAAGAAGAAGCTTCTCCTTTCTCTCCCTCCACTCTGGCAGTCATTTCAGTCTGCCTTTGCTGGAATTCAGCTGTGTGCTGTTACCTCCCAGCACTGACCTGAGCTACAGGAATAATGTGGATAAAAAGTAACCTGGCAAAAAAAGGAGTTAGTTATTACAGACACTTAGAGATCAGTTTACCTTGCACAAAGAAGCAAATTCCTGATCTCTCGGGCTTTTGGATGGTTCTTAACATCCAGAGCACAGCTGTAGAAATCAGGTGGTGTTTCTGCTCTATCTGCCGGAAACACACAGGATCAGATGCTGCTGATACTAAAATCACAGTCCCTTTTCAGGAAATCTGACTCGGTATCTTTCCAGGCCACCAAATGCTAATTAAAGCACAAGCAGACAGGAAAGAAATCAAAATACTACAGAAATGAAGGAAAATATCCTGATTTTAAAGCAGTTAGCAAACTTCAGGCTTGTTTCCATGAAAGTAAAACAGCAATTTTGAAAGCTGTGCTAGAATGCCTTCCCTGAAGATGCTTCTGTGGATTTCTTTCTGTAAATGGTTTCTTCCTAGTAGGATACTTCTGCAGCTTTATATTTTTGTATGCAGTTCCCCAAAGGCAGGGAAGGTGTTAGTATAACTGAAGATGTTAAGGCCATTCCTCTGTAGAATTTCCTTCTATGTGACCAAGTCTCTTCAGCCTCAGAAGATGGATGTGGCTTTAATTGTTTTCTTTGTAGCCTTTCCATGAGACCTATGGTTTTGACAAAACAATTAGGGGATAGGGATGTTGAGTGTATCTATTTATCTGTTTTCTATATGGAGAGTCCTGTTTTGTTTTGCTTTTCTGCAATAACCTGCTTTTCAAAAACATCAGAGCAGAAGCCAAGTACAGGATGTACAGGAAGCATAAGAAAAGTTTCTTTTCACTAGAGATGTGATTGCCTTTAGTAAAATGTCACAATAAGTTTTCCCAGTTGCTTTTTCAATGAAGTTTGACTAATCAGTAAGACACTTAAACTTCAGAACATGAAGTTTCAGTGTATTGTATGGCAATTAGCTTGTAAAAAAATGCCTTTCAAGAACAGCAGCAGAGGTCATGACATATTCCTTTTCTGTGTGTGTTAAGGAAGAACAATCAAGTATGCGTGAAATTAATTTAATCTTTTCAAATTAGGAAAAAAGAACCCTGTCTGCTTGGGAAAATACAGAGCTCATGTGCATAGCCAGAGCCAGATATATAAGATCTTGAAGGTACGTTGTATGGGAAGTAAACTCCCCCAAATGGTTAAATCTATTTTGTGCTGGAAAACAGTTTTCTAGATTAACTTGCAAGTGAACTGTTGTTATTTCTTTGACACAGTGAGAAGTAGGAGATTTGCCTGCACTGAAGTAAACATAGCTCAGAATTGTAATTAATTTAGAAAAGGGCTTAAGCAGCACCCAAAACTGATATGTCAGTGAAAACATTTGAAAAATAAAGGCCATTTTGGTGACTGTTTTTGTAGTTTCTCTTCTGAGTATCTACAGTGCTAATGTGATTGCTATAATCTAGTGAGAGCTGTCACAAAGAATTAGTTATTTGTCTTTATTTGGTATTTACAGTGTGTAAGTTGCTTGTTAGTATAATTACTCCTGTTTATAGATTCCATTTGCTTTCCTGCCAAAGGTTTAAGTACCATATATTGTTTTGGCAGCAATATCTCAGTCTTTCACTTTCTGCACCTAAGTTTACACACCTGATGGCTTGGTTGTTTTATCATCTCCTTAAATACAAGTATAGTTCATTGTTAAAGATTTTGAGGTGTCTTTGCTGCTTTGCTTCCTTCTGTTGTGTTATACTTCCTTGTGCTTTTTTTATCTACCTCAAAAGACCAGTAACATCCCTTATCCTTCTCTGGCATGTATTTCTGGTTTTGTGATTTATTTTTTTTTTAATGACTAACAATAGAAGGAAAGAAAATGCGGGGCGTGTAGCCTCAGCCAGCTGACCCTTCAGCAGTTTTGCAGCGGTTACAGTAATACAAAGGTAGGCTGCTTCTAAACATTTTAACATGTCTGTCATCCTGGTTAGAGAGATGTTTACTGTGTGACTATACTGGCTTTAAACGACAAAGATTTTGGAAGAAGGGTACGTAGGGAAACGGTGTCTAGAGCTAGAGCATTTCTCAGCTACTTGAGGTTTATTATGATTATGATCATGAGACTTTGATTAGCAGGAGCACTCTGCTGCGGTACTGAATGGCTGATGGAAAATTAGAGCCAGTAAAGCAACTTTGATGGAACAAAAATAGCCCTTTTGATGAGTTAAGATATCACTGATAGTGGAAAGCTCTTCATGGTGATATTATTGGCTTGCTGGAGTGGACAGGGTGATCAGGGTTACCACCTTGATACGGACTTTTGTAAGAAAGACGTGCAAAATCATTTTCTTTCAACCTTATGCTTTGTTGCTGCTGCTATGATTGAACAAGACATTTATGCAGACATTTGATTTAAAACCAGTTGTTATACATTGGAATATGCATAAGTCTGGTCATTATTAGAGGAACGGTAGCTCATGTCCATCCTCAGGGCGGCAGCTGGTGGTATGGTGTCCAGCCATGTTCCCCAGCAGCATCCCTGCCGGGGAAATGCTTTCTTTGGTCACATCCCATTGCACCAAATATCACTACTAGAAGTCTGCTAAAACACGGTGTTTGGTTTGTTGCTTCATGGTGCAGAAAAGCATTGAAAGAGAAAAGGTGGCGAGAAAGCTGCACTGTGGGAAAGGGGTGAAGAGAGAAAGGAGCATAAAGCAAAAAATTAGAAAACTGCAGTTGTCTCACTAAAATTGTTGTTATTCTGCATAAATGTGGTCCTTCTTACACTGTACTGAGAGGTTGGCAGGATTCTCCCAGCCTGTGTTGTGATTTCTGGTTTGCTGGATACCACTCTATGTTGTTCTGATATTAAGTGAAATTCTCAGTGAAGCACAGTTAATGTATATGGCAAGAAAATATTATTTCCAAGGTTTAGTGGTTCAATATATGAGAGAGATTTCCTTTTAACTATGGTGTGGGTTTTTTTTAAATAGCAAACTACCATTACATCTTTGAGATGCAGTATCTAATACTAGTCTTGAAGAGGATTTGGTAGGCTTCCTTTACTTCTCCAGGCTAAAGGGAGAAAAACATTCTAAAGTCGGGATCTAATTTGGAATCATAGAATGGTTTGGGTTGGCAGGGACCTTAAAGATCATCTGGTTCCAACCCCCCTGCCATGGGCAGGGACACTTCCCACTAGACCAGGTTGCTCAAAGCCCCATGCAACCTGGCACTGCCAGGGAGGGGGCAGCCACAGCTTCTGTGGGCAAACTGTTCCAGTGTCTCACCACCCTCACAGGAAAGAATTCTTCCTTACATCTAACCTAAATCTACCCTCTTTCAGTTTAAAACCATTACCCCTCATCCTGTCATTACACTCCCTGATAAAGAGTCCCTCCCCATCTTTCCTGTAGCCCCCTTTAAGTACTGGAAGGCTGCTATAAGGTCTCCCTGGAGCCTTCTCTTTCCAGGTTGAACAACCCCAACTCTCTCAGCCTGGCTTCATAGGAGAGGTGCTCCAGCCCCCTGATCATCGTCATGGCCTCCTCTGGACCTGCTCGATCAGGTCCATGTCCTTCTTAGGCTGGGGGCCCCAGAGCTTAACATGGGTCTCACGAGAGTGGATTAGAGGGGGAGGATCCCCTCCCTTGACCTGCTGGTCATGCTTCTCTTGATGCAGCTCAGGATACAGTTGGCTTTATGATCTGCAAGCGCATGTTGCTGGCTCAGTCAGTCTTCCATCCACCAACACCCCCAAGTCCTTCTCTGCAGGGCTGCTCTCAATCCACTCATCACCCATCCTGTATTTGTGCTTGGGATTGCCCTGACCCATGTGCAGGACCTTTACTTGGCCTTGTTGAACTTCATGAGGTTCACACAGGCCCACCTCTCCAGCCTGTCCAGGTCCCTCTGGATGGCACATCCCTTCCCTCCAGCGTGTTGACCACACCACACAGCTTGGTGTCATTGGCAAACTTGCTGAGGGTGCACTCGATCCCAGTGTCCATGTCACCAACAAAGATGTTAAACAGCGCCGGTCCCAACACCAACCCCTGAGGAACACCGCTCGTCACTGCTCTCCACTTGGGCATTGAGCCATTGGCCACAGCTTGATGAGTGCGACCATCCACCCAATTCCTTATCCACTGAGTGTTCCATTCATCAAACCCATGTCTTTCTAATTTAGAGATTATGATGCTGTGTGGGACAGTGTCATATGCTTTGCACAAGTCCAGGTAGATGATGTCAGTTGCTTTTCTCTTACCCACCAACACTGTAACCCCACTGTAGTTGTAGAAGGCCACTAAATTTGTCAGGCACAATTTGCCCTTAGTGTTCTGCTTTTGGCTGTGATAAAGTTAATTTTTCTTCTTAGTACCTAGAAGAGTGCTGTGTTTTAGATTCAGTATGGGATTTATTATTAGAAGAATGTTGATAATGCACTGATGTTTTCAGTTGTTGCTAAGAAGTTAAGGACTTTCCAACTTCCCATGTCCTGCTAGTGTGCAGGTGTAAGAAGAAGCTGGGAGAGAGCACAGCCAGAGCAATGGACCCAAACTGACCAGTGAAATATTCCATATCATATAATGTTATGCTCAGTATGTAGAGGAGGGTCAGGTGGGAAGGGAGGGGCTCTCTCTTCCATGATTGCAGTTTCAGTATCTTGGCTTCTCCATGATCATTAGCCGGGAGCGGGCTGGGTATCAGTCATCATGTGGTGAGCAATTGCACTGTAAATTACCTGTTTGTGTTGTCTATTATTATTATTTTTTATGTTTTTACCTCAAGGTACAAGTCACCTTTGCCCCTCCAGTTCCCTTTCTCATCCACTGGGTAGAGTGAGCAGCTGCGTGGTGTTTGGCTGCTGACTGGGTTAAAACCACGACACTTAGTGAAGCCATGTTGGCTGTCACCAGTCATCTCCTTATTTTCCATGTGCCCTGGCATAGTTTCCAGGAGGATCTGCTCCATAATCTTGCCAGGCACAGACTGATTGGCCTGTATTTCCAATTGTTGTCTTCTTTTCCCTTTTTAGAAATAAGGGTTATGTTTCCCCTTTTCCAGTCAGCGGGAACTTCACTGAGCTGCCACAGCTTCTCAAATATGATGGACAGCGGCTTAGCCACTTCATCTGCCAGTTCCCTCAGGACCTGCAGATGCATCTGATCCTTAGATGGTCTCAAACCTGATCTTCCATATGCTGGAAGGTTCTTCATTCTTCCAGTCCCCACCTTTGTCTTCTGTGACTTGGGTGGTGTGGCTGGAGCACTTGCTGGTGAAGACTGAGGCAAAAAAGTCACTGAGTACCTCAGCCTTCTCCATATCCTGGGTAACCCCCTCTCCTGTTTCCTTTCAGAGGCGCGCCACATTTTCCCTAGTCTTCCTTTTATCACTGATGTACCTATAGAAGCATTTCTTGTTGCCCTTGACATCTCTGGCCAGAATCAACAGATTAAAAACAAAAAGCAGAAATTAATCAACCTTTCCATTACTGGGAGGTTTCCCATTGACCTGAAATGGAAGCTGTATTGAATTCGTATTGGAGGAGAAAATGTGCTTTCCAGGTGTTTTGTCTGTCTCAGTCTTCCCAAATTCTCTTTCATAAGGAGTTTTTCTCTCCTGTGGCCAGCAGCCCTTTTACATACACAGCCTCCCTGCCCAGGAGTGCAAGCACTGTGCTCCCTTGGCAGGTTGAAATGATAGGCTTCCTCCTATGTGAAAGGACTGGCAATGCATATGAAAATTTTCAGTAAAGTGTTGCTGTCATTTTATGTACATGTTGTATAAAGTAAAAGCAGTGCCCTTATTTTTTGTTGCTTGTTGCTCTAATGATTCTGGAAGCCATAACTGGCTATTGTCTTGGATTTGATTGTGATGTGATTTATCCATTTAAAATACCTTGACTGCTGTTTTCTTCCGGACTTTGAGTGTTAATTCTGATGTGCAGAGCTCACTATTGTCCCTGATAAAAAGGAAATGAGACCATCCAGGCTCTTCTTTGTGTTCCAGTTGTTCAGACGATCATAGAAGAGCTTGTGGTCAGCCTGATACCATGGTGTTGCACCTTAGACTGCTCTTCCTTTGCTGTGCCAGGAAGAATCTTTGCATTTGGACAAAACATCTTAGAAGTCCATATTATTTTTTTTCACTTTTTGTTGCAATTAGCAACTGCTTTTTTCTTGTCGTGGCACAAACTGTCTAAATGGGTCTAGCAAGATTATCACGGAAATGAAGAAATACAAACCTCTGATAGGAGTTTTACAATGTTAGGTTTGCAGTTTTGCTTTCACATTTGTTTACGTTTTTGATGACACTAGGATAGCTGCTTTTATTTTTTTCATATGTGGTTCAGTTGCAAAACAGCTAGATGTTTTACTTCTGTCCATACTTAATTATGACTGTATTAATTTTAGATTAATTAATTATTTAGGTGGTAGCTCCTGTTGTAACTATTGAGCTCAGTCTTTAGCATGGTTGTACTGATGTCAGTCAGCAATATTCTGCCAGAGTGATGTACATGGTATCTCTTTTGTTGTCTTTAATGAGAACTATAGGAAAGATTAACTGAGTAAAACCCCACATGGCATTCCAAGATGTCATTCCATTAAATCGGAAGCCACTAGTTTACATTAATGGGTTTTTTTTGGTGTTGCTACCTTTTGATCTTTCAAGACTTGGAAACCTCTGTTTCAATTTAAAACAAGAGTCTTAGGCTTTCCTAAATGTTATTTCTTGAGACAAAATCAAAATAAAAATACTAATGATAGAGGAAGGGGGAAAAAAATTAATCCTGGAGTTAGCTACCATTTTCAGGTGTTAAGGCATCCCTGGGAAAACATAGCCTTAAGATGATATTTCTCAAGCTTGTTCTAATACTAGTGATCATTTATTTGGGTTTGAACTTAGAATAAATAAATTTAACATCTTAAGAACATTAAGAAAAATCCAAATAATGTCATTCTCTTGATTAAAATATACATATAACAATTCAGATTTCAAAGAGGTTAGGCACTTTAGTCTGCTTGCAGTGAGAGTTATCTACAGCCTCAAAATAATGTTTCAGATTCTTTTTCATAACAGTATTAACAGAATAATGCATATAAAATTATATACTTGAATAAATTAAAACTTATTATATTTGCTTCCTCCAGTAGATTTTAAATGTGATTTTAAAATGTCATTTATGTTTTGCAAATAAAACATTTATAAACATAAAACATAAAAATGACAAAGCATTCTGTGTTATTTTTAACAATAACTATCTCACATCTGTACAAAGAACTTACATTAACATGGCTTTCCAAAAAGCAACATGATGAGTAAGCATCAACACAGTATAAGTACGCCCTTTCTTGCTTTCTTGAAGATTACCTGTGATTAGGTATATATATATTTTTATATATATATATATATATGAGAATATTTTTTTATATATATGTTCATGTAATGCAAGAAGATATTTACATACTTGTCTGTGGCAGAGACTTCTGTAACATTTTTGTCAGGGTACATAAACTTGAAAAACAGAATGATCTGATTCTTAAATGAAGGAAACGGAGAAGGAATAAGATCATCATCAGATTCCTTTTATATTATTACTGGGTATTTATTTTTATGTTTCCCTATTTTAATAATGAAGGGAATCACGTTCGCTCGAGAATTTATTTTTAGTTACGATTCCCAGTAAGACTTTTCGTGTAACCTTGCTGTTCTTCTCACAGGCAAGTTTCTGAAGCTGTTCTCCACTGTCCTCCAGGCAGCACTGGGCTGGCACTCAGCACAGACTTGTGTGAAGGGGAGCGAGTTCAAAGAACAGCTATTAATCTGTCTAAAGAATAAAATCCTTTGTAAGCACCATAACATTTTGAAATGAAGTGAGTTCCTGCATACTCAACAGATCTGATTACCATGTGACAATTACAGTAGACTATTGTAGAGGGTGAAAAGGCCTTTAGAGACACTGAAGCATATAATAATGTACTGGAAGTCGGCTTTAGTTTATTGGTAATATTTTGTTCAAGGTTAGGTTTTATGGCACCTCTTCCTTCTGCATATGTTCAGCTCTTGTTTTATCTTACCGTGCTTTTATGGAAGTTTTTCTTAAAGTTAGTTGTATTTGATTTGACTTTTTGTCCCACCGATCCCTCTTTATTAGAACAAGCCTTAAGCAGACATCTAGTATCTCTTTGTTTCCTTTAACTGACCACAGTCTATTTGATGTCTGCAGGAACGTTTCTCTGCAAAGCTGTATCTACCCTATAAAACTGAGCAGGGCTGGTGTATGTATAGGTGCAAGCACTAGCATGCATACTGTTACACAGCTGGGGTTAGTTATATACTAATACAGATACAGGCTGCAATCTCAGTCCTTATGTGAGTATCAGCTCTAGTGTGAACATGGCAATCACCAGTGGCATCTCAGGTCACCAGACTATGCTTACAATGGTTTTGGAGAACTGAGAGGTAGGGAAAGGGGAATGGGCTCCATGCATCTGGCCCAGAAATGGGTACGGATAGAGAAGGATACAAACAAGGCTTTTTGTGAGTTGTTTTAAAGAAGGGGAGTTCATGTATCAACTCATGAGGTGAAAATGAACTGATGCTGTTCTTTACCCAAAGATCCTTTTCCTATCACTGTGTCTACATCCTTTCCTGGCAGCTTATGTACAGACAGGAGAGGGACCTCACAAATCTCTTCCCCTCTCCACCTTCTGTCTCCCAGCCTTGCCTTGAGCTGGTGATGGTGCAGGAACACAGCACCAGCGATGCCAGCTGCAACTTCAGCACTGGTTTAAACAGCAAGCCTGCACTAGCCATGTCAGGTAGCCACAAATATATCCAGATTTTAGAGTAGACAGGAGTTTTTTAAAACAGAGGTAGTCTGACTTACTGCTTTCAGACCATTTGTTAGAGGGTGAGGTGTTCTCGTGGTTCTTCAGGAGATCTGACACTTGGAGTCAGCATTCGAACCGCCAGGGTACAAATCACTGTGAGGCCTGTTGCTGAAACTGGTCATAACAGTGGCACAGTGGGAAGCTCATTGTGGTGTTGCAGTTCTGCTTCTACTCTTCTGTTACTTCTTCGGCAAGAAGAAAATACAATCATAAATATAGCGAATTTTGAATAAAATATGAAACTTCCACTAATGGATCAGAATCTTAATTACAGCCCAAGGACTTCGACTGCACTCTGGTTTAAAAATGTGTCTGGGATGGGTGGTCACAAACTCTGGAGTAGCAGCTGTAATTAACTGTAATCTGGGTTATTTATGTTGCTTAGTAGCTGTATGGGACAGTACATACTTCTTTCCATTAAAGAAAGAGGTTTGTTTTATTGTCCTGAAATTAACTTTAGGCATACAATAAACTTTGAGTTGCTCCTTCTTTGTACAAGAAGTTATTTGAAATAGATACTTTTTATAGCTTGACAAAAATAACTAGGAACACTGTAAATGGGAGAATTGACAGATACAGTGTGAGGAGCTGGTTTTTTTGAGCCTAATGTTTTGTGCTCTCCCTGTGCATCTTGAGAGGAGTGGCTTCTGTACAAGGGAAGGTTTTGCTCTGAGAAGTAGCAGGTGAAAAAGCTGTAATGATGCAAGGAGCAGAAACGCCATGCCAAGGGGAATGTGTGCAAACACTAACCAGTGCGTGCAGCACAAAGGATTTATCATGCTGAAATATATGCAAATGTTGGAAAGTTTGGAAAGGTTGCCTTTTCTCTTTTCTAGATGTTTTAAGCAGAAAGGTCTGTCGGTAAGATGAAGTATCTTTCAGGAGAAATCTTCACATTACCGAGATCAAAGAAATGATTCTCAATCTATTTTTAAAAATGCTGTACAGTGGTTTATTCTGTCTCTTGATTCAATGTCCAATTTTAATTTTATAATGTTCACTTTCCTTTCTACTTCCCCTCACTGTTTATCCCACTATCCACTGTGAATATCTTAGTCTGGATAGGGTGTTGCTAATATTTTGCTTTCCTTCTGAACCATTTTCTGAATAAACCAGTGAAACATTAAAACTCATGAGCTCATGTTTTTCTTCTGTACTTCTTGGAGAAAGTGCATCAATGATGAGGCATAATAAATGCTTTTGGAAACAACTTAAAATTTTATGTGAGACCCTTGACCCCCTAGTGTCTCTGACGTCAAGCTGGGATAGTAGTAGCCAGCTGTGATGACATTTGAAAAGGCACAGTGTTTCTGTGAGCTCTGATCCTCGCATACCCCTGCTCTTTGAAACAGCCAAGGGGAAGAGGGGAGTGAAGGAATATCTGCACTGAGTAATTAACGAGTGTCCTGCATTCTCATATTTTGTCCTCTCTTTATGTAAAGACCAAGAACAAATGTAAAAAAACTCCTTCTTTATATTTATTGGCAAAACTTGGTCTATAGCTTGGATAACTTCTTACTTGAAATTGTCATGAAGAAATAGTACTAATTAGTTATAAGGAATGTAACACTGCCCTGTCTTGAAGAAAGGAAGGCAAAGCAGACAATACCTTCAGTTACTTACTGTCATTGAACTTTCCATCTTAATATTCTTGCAATCTAGTCATCTATTAGAGTTTAAGAGTGTACCTCCCAAAGAGATTATCCAGTTCTTTCTGGTTTTAGCTGGATTACAAATCATTAGCAGTCTTTAGATTCCTGCGTATAAGGACGTGCAGTGAGAACTGTATACAGACACAATATTTAATACTGTGTTTGTGGGAAGAACTAAGTTGCTAAGCCACTTAGGTACTCAACAGGTGAGGGAAGAGTGAATTAAGCCTTTCCTGGTATATCATAGCATTTCACTGAACACATAGGGTTCAATTTGGACTAGAGATAGGCTTCTCTTCATTATGTGTCTGACTAGATCCCAGTAACCTACCTACTGGATATAAATACAAATTTTTCTAGTGCCAGTCTAATCAGTCTTCTGTATTAATAATTTGGACAATATGCTGTCTGTAATGTTGCATGTTCTTTGCATGAAGCCCTAATGTGTGGGGTTTTTTTTAAATACAAGATTCCCCACCCTCCCTTTTTTTTGATTGTAATTTTTAGGTAAATTTAAATAATTATACCACTCTCTAAAATTAGTATATTTTCATTCCAGCCCTGTTTATGCAAAAATTCAAGAAGTAGTCCAAATGCTTAGTAGTCCACCTTTCTTAAATAGACCTTCCAGCAAAAAACCCCAATACAAAATCAAAATTCATGAAAGTTTTTCTTTTTTATAGGTAGTCCTATTTCTATCCCTTTGACGTTAAAGATGGAGAACTGAATTCTCATACAGGCTTCAGATGTTTTAAAATAAATAATAGAATTTTTTTTAAGACAGAGTTTGGGTTTCCTGACGTAGGCTGTTGAGTTGTGCTTGACTCTTGTGTTTCATTAACTACTTGTGTCTTACAGAATGCTGTTTAAAAGCAGCTGAAGTATAAAATTTCTGTGCTTAGGAATTCATCATTGTATTACAATTAAAATATGGTATCATAATAAAGGATTGTCTGAGAGAGCTCACAGGTGGAAAAGTGGGTCAAATAGGAAAACCCTACACTAGTTGATGAGTTCCACTCATCACAGCATTAAATGTTGTTGATAGGTATGCATCTTTTGTGGCTTTAGGACATACTCTTTGTCATTGATAATGAAAGAACTATGCATGGTAGTTGGCACACAGTAATGGGAAGAGAAAGTAAAATACATTAATAAGTTTGAAGCTGCTTAAATGAGAGGTAATAATGACATTTACTTTCATGAGAAATTGTCAGGGAGAATTATGCTGTACTGTGCAGAGAATGCCACTTTTTCCTTCCTTGTAGTCTTTCACAGACACTTAAACTTTCTACTTATAAAAGGACTTCCAGTGTTGAAGGTAAAAAATTTTTTTTCCAGTTGCACCGGAATGATATTTGCAGTCTGGTTGCCTCATTTCCCTCACAATTAAGGTACTTGTATATCTGAATTTGTCTGGTTGCTAACAGAGAAGGCTAGCACTAGGGATTTACAAATAACCACGTTCAGGAGAAACCACCATTGTAGAGCAGGGCCTAAAATGCATGTCTGTTTTGAGGAAGCAGAGCAGAGTTGAGCTCTGCATCAGTCTTCATCAGCCTGATTTCAGAAGCAGCAAAGAAGTTGTAGGTGCAGGGCTGCGGAGAGGTGTTACAGGAGATACGGACTGGGTAATGAATAATTGTACAAAGTGGCACTTTAGTCTTAGGAACCACTTCAGAAAAAGGTTTTAAAGTTCTTATGTGGGGATTTATCTCAGTTTTGACCACCAGTGTGCAACTAAGTGCTGATTACCTGATGCATCAATTCAGAATTTTCCTGTGCCCATCCACAGAGGCACAGAATAGTATCACAGAGCAGTTGAGCTTGATAGGGTTGTGAGAACATCCTCTTGTCCAGCCCCCAGCTCAGAGTAGGTGGAGGCAGACCAGGTTGCTTAGGGCTCTGTACATTCCAGTTTTACATCTACCCATTGCCAGGGAGACTGCACAGTCTTTCTGGACAGCCTGTTTGAGCACCCTCATGGGGAGAAATCTCTCCTTACTTCTCACTAAAATTTCTGACAGGTAGGCTTGTGTCTGTGGCCTCTTGCCCTTTCCCTTGGGAGCTCCGACACCTCTTTAATCCCTCCTGTAAAGCAGCTGAAGATGGTGATGAGGTCTGTCCTCTCCTGCTCTCAGTCATCACATGGTTCAGATATAATCCAACTTGTAGGAGGGATGGGGTGCTGACTGACATCAGCCAAGATCTTTTCAGCATGGCTGTCGGCCTCTGACCTGCTGGAAGGGCATCATGCTCTTCAGGGGGATCATTCTTTTCCATCATGGAATCTCCACTGGACATAGCAGGAGACTCTTGAGATGATCACATTCTAAGTAAATAAAAGCCCCCCAAACCAGAAAAACCACTGAGGAGGAGTATAGCATCTTTTATTTTGAATATGTTAATGATTTATTAGTGTTTTATCCAAATTTTCCTTCACTTTGAAAGTTATATTTTATATATGGTGTATTTAAATATTAATATTAAATACATTAATAATAGTGAATATCAATAGACAAATGTTAAATATTTACACATGATACAGAAATATGTAAAATCCAAAAGCACAAAAAATAAACCAGCATATAAACTATTGAACTAATTCTAGAGATGAATACAATAAACCTATATCATATTTACATAGGCTCGGTATGCATTTTATTACAAAACTTTATTTGTTGAGGAGGAAGGTGCTTTCTAAAATTTGACATGTTGAATGTAATTTTCCTTCTTCCACTTAATAAATGTGCTGCCTCATGGTTTATAATGTTAGAAAACTAACTGCTGAACATAAAATCACAGTCAAAAATTGGTCAATGCCATGAAACAGTTAGACAGTTTACCATAGGATCCTCTCTGGTGAGTAAAGGTGATCTGGCGTTTTTAACATACCAAATAAATCAATCTGTGCATTAGGAAATAACAGGATTAACTAATGTCTGATGCCTTAGGAGAGGATGCAGATAGTGCAACTTCAGCTTAATCCTGCGGCCCTCTTTTCTTCAATAAAAATGTGTTGGGGGAGGTTTATCCAATATCTTACTCTAGAGAGGCATGTTGAGGGATGCATACTAGAGTTCTAAATTGTTTTTTCACATGAAGGCTAAATAAATCTCCTTAACAGGAAGTGTTGAGGTTATTTTCTGTCATGTATAAATGTGTAATTATGTCCTGAAAAAATGTTTTCCCTCCAAGTTAGTAGAGAAAAAATAGAATGGTATGATATTGGAAATATATTTTGAAGAATGCTTGTGTAATAGAGATCATCTCAGTATTCAGTTTGCTGTGCAGATACATGATACTTTTTAACTGAAGGATTGCCTCACACACTAGGTTTTTGCATGTTCTGTAAGAGTTCTTGAATAAGGAGTGGCAGTCCAGGGCTCAGAATATGAGGGTTTTTTGCTGGTCAGCATTTAAGCTTTTGCTGCCTGAGCATCATCTGGGAATTTGTTTCTGCTTATGACTGTGAGAATACTACTATTTAAATAGCTGAAAAATTAAGTTTGTTTCACCTGTAATACATAAATACATATAAAATATATGTAATATATAGGCACAGTGACTTAAATCATGATCTTGTAAAACAGCTTTGCATTTTGTTTTTGAGAATCAGTACTGTTCATATTTAAGTTATTCTTTGGTTGGTTTAAAAAGTCTGCATTACAGGATTTAACCATGCAGGTTTTTTATGGCCATGTTCAATATTCCCACATGCCAGAGTAAGTAAAAGCAAAATAACAAAGTAGAGGAATATGTGATTAAAGTATGAAACCAATTCTCAGGGTGCTGTATGCAGATATTTAATTAAGAGATTATCTAGATAACTGAAGAACAGTAATAGCATCTGTTCTAAATTGTATCAAATGAATATTGACTTGTGCTTCTTAAATGTTTAAGAGAGAAGAGTTAAGAAAAAGAAAATGAAGAAGGTAAGGAAATGTTCTGTCAGACTCTAGATGAGAAAACCGTATGGTTCTTTATATAAGGGTAACTTTCCCCCCTTACTTATTGACAAAGAGAATGAGCAGTGGCGTAGCCTTGTTAATTGCTCTTTGCATTAAAAATACAGGCAATAATTCTTAATAAGAAATCGCTAATAGTTTCAGGAGTATGTTAATTGTCATGGTCCCTTTGTGTGTTTGGGTCAGGTATCAAGAAAGAGCAAAAAAGGAATTTGTCAAGATCTTTGTACCTCTCCTGTGTGTATATCATCATTCTTGCCTTTACTGAGCATCAGTTGCCTGTTACCTTTTATTTGCATTTCATATATTAGCGACTGGAAAGTTCATGAGCCAGCAAAGCCTGATTAAGGGGAGACATTCCCTACAAAGGGGTACAGCTATGCCTTATCTAGGCACCTTTGGGGGTAGGTTTGAGGTCGTAGCAGGTGATGAGCTTTCAGAAGAGGCTCAGAATTTTCCATTTCAGTGTATACCTGTGATTCCTGAATAAGAACAATTTTTTATGCAAGGGTAGTAGGCATTTTAAGGCTCTGGATATTGGCCTGGTACTGATTGTGTTGAAATGGAGATCTCTCTGTGACTTGTTTGGAAAGCAGGTCTGAGTGCCTTTAAACTTGCCATGAAGTTAATGGGTTTTCAGGGGATTGAGCTTGTTTCAGTGTGCTTGTATTAGTGGTACAGTGGTACAAAAGTAGTTTGGATGGGGAAAAAAATGATAGTCTGAATCTCTCCTTACACTCTCATTACTGTATCGAGACTAGTTCCTATATTTCACTCAGCTATTGAGAGCCCCAAGGGCTGTAAATAGTATGATTCAGCGATGTTCAGTCAAATCGCTGATTCTCATTTAAATTTCCTACGTACAGAGAAGAGGTGGGCTTGGGATTGCCCTGGTGGAAAATCCTTATGGGCTGAACAGGATTTTTTAAAAATCAGTTGCTTGGCAGTATCATATCTCTCTGAACTATCGTTTCTTCTCCATTAATTTTTCCTTAAAAGATCTGTCTAGGTTGGCTAATTAAAAGTCTCATTAATTTTGTTTCAGTGCTTTTTATACTTCTTTCATGGTAAGCAAAATTAATTTAGAAGCAGCAAAAGGCCATGAATAGGGATTTCAGATCTATGGATTCTTGCCTGGTTTATCCATTTCTACTAGCCCATGTTTATCCATCTTCATACCAGTCAGGGCTCTGATGAGACCCTTTGGAGATCACTCTGGCCCACTCCAGCTAAGCCTGAAGCTCTTTGATAACTGCCAGTTTGTCAGCTTTGTCTCAGCAGAGGTATATTGATTCCAGATACCTATAAATTTTTTAACTTAAATATGCACCACTGACAATTTTCTTTTAATTATTTGAATTGGACCGTGGCTGTTTCTGCTAATTAATTCTTTTGTCTTATACTTCTAATGGTGTTTCCTTCCCAGACACCTCACTTACACCTTGCATTTTCAGGCTGTCTACATTTCTTTAGAGGGATTTGGAGAAATGGGCAAAGAAGTGCTCACTTTGCACAGGGTTTTTCGATGTTCAGGAGGGCCCACAGACCAAAATGGCATATTAGGTGTTTTGTGTATGTGGTTTTTTATAGTTTAAGCAGTAGTTCAGTTTACACCGGAACACAGTAGATGAGTATCGTCAGAACACAGTAGATGAGTATCTTCAAACCAAGTATCTCAGTGTGCCTTGGTGGTTTCCAGAATCCCTTTTCTCTACAGCCTATTTTTCTTCAGTTTTCTTTTTGTTGAAAGAACTTTTTAGACAGTCATAGTTCATACCAAAAATTCTGTAGCAGGGGTATCTGGCTTTTAATTTTGTTTTTATCAAATATGAATTTACATCAACTATATTCTTATATGTCTATATAATGACTATATTACATTCTTTCTAAGGCTTTCCGATATTGTTTTACCTACTTAACTAATTGCAGTCATGAACTTGCAGCTCTTGATATCTCAAGGGGAATCCCATTTGAAATAATGTTTTTTCTTTTTTTGTTTCTGAAAATAATTTGCTTGTCAAAAGAAGGTCTTTTAAAACATTGATGTTTAAAATGCTGAAGATACACCTTGAGTTTACAGAGTTAAAGATGTAATTCTTTTTTCTACTAGACTGTGTTTGACCAGTAGTCACATCATAGGCTTTAAAAAGTCATGTTCTTATGAAGGAATACTGGTGTATTTTTCATTCTTAGAAAAGTCACCATCATGTGTCACCTGCTTTCATTTAAATTCACAGTAGAACTAGCAAGCAGGTACAATAGAGAAACCAAGACATCTTAATATGCATGTCCACCAGCCTGCCTGGTTGACTTTCTGTGCAGCACAGGGGTCACTGAGCCCATCATGTTCCTCGTGGGATAATGGCATGTTTCTCTCCAAAAGGGAAAGATACTCTGCTACAAACTAGCATCTAAAGTGTAGCAGCAAGGTTAGATTTCAGATCCATTTCTTCACCACAGGACTGGAAGCAGGAAGCAATAGGACTGGTTGGTCTCTTCTGCTCTGGTACGGCTCAGGGGTAAGCTTGGTTATCTGGAGACAGTACGCTAACAGAAGGTAACACTTGTGTCACTGATGCTTAAAAACAAATGAAACAAACTTCCCAGTCTACCCACACAAGTCAATTTTTAACAGAATTAAGTAGTCTTAATTAGGTACTGAAGAATCCTGTTGGTTTGTCAAGTACATGTGCATGGATGAAGCTGGAGGATGAAGCTGGAAGATGGTCTGTCTGTTCTGCAGCTGTCTAGCCCCTGCCACCAGGAAGCGTTGCCTTCCATCAGAAACCATCTCCTCCCCTTGGACAGCAGCAGCTGATACTCAGATATTAGGTGATGCACCAGAAATAACCTTCCTGTTTTTTTGTGTGATAGAACTCATAAATAGTTAAATACTTAAATCCACCCTAAATGACAGGAGCTTGGGTATACTTTCATCTGCTCCACAGCTTTCAAATTCATAGAATCACAGAATGGTTTGGTTGGAAGGGACCTTAAAGATTATCTGGTTCCAATCCCCTGCCATGGGCAGGGACATCTTTCACTAGCCCAGGTTGCTCAAAGCTCTGTCCAACCTGGCCTGGAACACTTCCAGGGAAGGGGCAGCCACAGCTTCTCTGGGCAACCAGTGTCCCACCACCCTCACTGTAAATAATTTCTTCCTTACATCCAGACTAGATCTACCCTCTTTCAATTTAAGACTGTTGCTCCTTGTCCTTTCATTAAAGGCCCCAGTAAAAAGTCTCTCCCTATCTTTCTTATAAGCCCTCTTTATATATTGAAAGACTGCAATAAGGTCTCCCTGGAACCTTTTCTTCTCCAGGCTGAACAACTGGTGATATAATTTGGCTTATCTCTTACTGGGTGGAGGAGTCAGGTGAGCAAGCAGTAATAAAAAGAAATATGATGGGACCACATTTATTTCAGTAGAAGAAAAATAATGAATATGTATTCATGTGTATATGTTTTTCCTAGAGTTTAGCCCTTGTCTACATGTGAAATGATGTAACTGGAATGTCTCTGACAGTGTCTGCTTACTGATAATATAATGAGAACATACACACTAATAACTACTATAATTACTATTCTAATAGCTATTAGGTCATAATAATACACTATATATGAAAATCAACCTCTATTAATAAAAGTTTAAATGGAGGTACACATTGTCAAATACACAAACTCAAAGACTTACTCTGGCATGAATTTATACATGTGTCATTTTACTGCAGAAGATTTGTAGAACTTTTTGAGTTTACTGGCTATATCAGGATTCAAGTGTGAAAATACAATGTTTGATCTGCTCCCAACTTCCTGTTTTCACTCATTTCCCAAATTTGGCTTAAAATATGTCTGTTGAAATGTGAATTTTGGGCACTTAAAATAACTTTTAATATTCCAATGTTAACAGTTTAATACTTCTCTGTTAGCTGCATCTTTCTGACAGCCATTGTACACCCATATGAAGATGCTTCTACATGCATATCAGTTAAATCCTGCAAAGAGTTTGATGAAAAAATGTGAAATTACATGGTGAATTTGCTGGGGTTTTTAATATTTTGAAGATATTTATGCAATGAGGAGACCAGACGTTTTAATAAATTGCTAAATGTCTCATGAGTGAATTGCTTTTTCAATGTAGAAAGTGCTATCTTAATTTAGATAAGAAGTTGTGGTTTGGAAAAACAAATCTTTTTAATAAGGTCTTTTTAATGGATAGCTAAAGGAAACAATAAGTATGTTAATGAAGAATTATATAATTGATATTTGGACAATTATAAATACTTCTGAAATACTACCTTGTTGGCATGTTAATGGACAGGTTTTCTTATACATCAGCTGTTATGTCTACAAAAATGTTTTAAGTCAGGTTCATTTGGCTTTTCTAGAGCAAAAAAAATCAGAATCAATTCTGATCTCATCCATGATATAAACACATAATGAAATACAGTTGTGGTGGTTTGACCTTGGCTAAATGACAGGTACCCGCCAAGTCATTCTATCACTTCAGGAAGCAGGGCTCCGACACGTGTAGAGATTGCCTCGGATGACCAAGGGTACCCCCACCCCCTTCCTTTTTCCCAGCTTTATACTGAGCAGATGTCACATGGTATGGAATATCCCTTTGGTCAGTTCGGGTCAGCTGTCCTGGTTCTGTCCCCTCCCAAGATCTTGCTCACCCCGTCCCACTGGGGGGGTGGAAATGTTGGAAGGAGCCTTGGTGTTGGTGTAAGCACTGCCCAGCAGTAGCCACAACACCAGGGTGCTATCAACACCCTGCCAGCTCCCAGCATAAAACACAGCACCGTGAGGGCTGCTACAGAGGAAAACCAATTCTGGCTCAGCCAGAGCCAGTACAACAGTAAACTTCTGACCTGTACAGTTTGGTTTGAGACAGAGGACCAGAAGGGATGTGATAAATTTTTCATCTGTGTTTCTTTCATCCTGTAGGAAACTAAACTAATATATGTAACTTTTAAGTTAGAAATTGATGCTGATCATTTCATTGCAGATGCATGTGATTACAACATGCAGCTGCTTTAGCACTGAAACTGTTCTTCATAAATCACAGAGGCAAAACGATGGTTAAGTAGGATGAACCCTTATGCCTACTTGCCTTTTGAGATCTAGCTCTCCAGGTAGTCTAATTTACACACCTGTTCTAAGCACAAACAAAACTTGTTTCAGACATAAGTGTAATGGATTACTTGTATTGCACTGCATGTCAGACGTTGCTTTTGAAATAACTTTATTTCACAATGCAAAACTTTGACATTCATAAAATGTAATATTTCAGGTTGACAGAGCTTCTTGGATAATAGTGATAACCTTTTGACACTTACTTGAATAATACAATGGATTTGTTTGCTCTCTGTTTAAAGTTGCCCAGAAGCATAAGGTTGATTTTGTTTCTTGACCGTTAGGCAGATGAAGTGTTCCCTCACACTCTGCTTACGGTCACAACCAGGGGCTCTTCTCCTGCCTTCAGGAGAGGTGGGTAGCCAACAGTTGAGATGAGTTTTCCGGAGAGCATTCCTCTCCATGCTCACAGCCTGCCAGCCCTTTCCCTCAGCAAGAGGTGCTGTGGGTCCTCAGGCAAGTAGAAGAGTGTCCTTAGCTTGAGCTGTGCCTTAGTTAAACCAGAGCTGTTCCTTGCACCTTCTGTAGCCAGTAAATACCTTTTCTTGGGTAAGATAGCATGTAGCACCTTGACTGGATTTTAAGTAATGGGGAATATAATTAATAAATTATATTAATAAATTAATAAAGTATTTATTTTGGAAATAATATGTATTTTCTAAAACTGCTTACTTCTATTTGAGCTATACAATTTTGACCTAGAATACAAAATATGATTGATTACTTTGCAGCTTTGTATCAATACATTTCTGTATCTTTCAGTCATTTTGCTCTTAGATAATACTCAATGTTTCCATCTGCCAGGCTTAAGTTAGCTAGAGTTATATACCATTTTTTTCTATTTAATTTCTCTTAGAAGTAGTTATAAATCTCACAAAAAAACCTCCACTGCTGTTTGAAGTTGTGATTTTGGCTTTTGGATTGTAAGCTTCATGCAGCAAATTGAGCTGCTACATCCCCTCTGGCCAAAACTGACTTCTGCAGCTGCGATCTTTACTTTTCTCTGGTACTGAGTAGTCATGCAAGGTATACCCTGTACTAACTGTCTACCTTCAGTCTCGCTTTTAGCTGGTAACCCAGATGCTTATTTGATAAACGTACTAGATCTCTCCTCACTGTAATTTGTGGTGTGGTCAGTCAGAGTTTGGATGGCTTATTGAGTGTTTTACAGAAGCACGTCGCTGAACTGCTGGGACACCTTGTCCCACCTGAATACCCAAACTGCAGTCAAAAAAGATGTTAAAAATGCAGAGTCATTGCTATACAGTTTTCAGCGCTTAAGAGACCATTGCATGAAAACATTTTGCTCTGGAGCAGATGAAATTTTCTTGTAAATATAATTTAAGACCTTACTGAAGACAGACAAACGGGACTGAGTCCATGGAGAATGCCAGTATTTCTCATACCTTATTAGTCAATACCCTCAAGCTGCCAAATTTGAGGTTTCTATCTCTTTCAGCAGAACTTGGTATGTATTTTGTTTTACTTTGTAAGTAATAGATTAGAAAGTAGTGAAGACAATGTTTACTCTAAAATTATTGCTTGCTTTTACTACCAAGTATGATACTGGGGTTTTTTGATAGAGCTTTTTAAAGTCTTCCACATTGTTTCTAGAGCATCATGACTGTACACAGTGACTGTCCTGGGTGCATTATACTCACCACATTGGTTTTACTTCAGATGATTTTGTTACTAGATGTGAGCTCTCGGTTTTGTATTGAGGGATCATGAAGGTTTAATGAACCTCACAAGGGCCTTCAGCCATAGAGGAGGTATGATACTTCCATCACTCAGTTACAAGTGGTCTGTTCATCAGCCTGTGTTAAGAATCTTGCACATTAACGACATGCTGTGGAGATGGTAGGCAGAGGATTTATTTCCTTGTAGCTGGCAGTGGCAAGGTCTTATGGTAGTAGAAGGACAGCAGTTTGAGGTAGCTTCCGTGAGGGAGGGTTAACCTGTATTCAGTTATCTTGTATTGTGCACGGAGGGATTTTCCCTTGGTGATTATCATGCAGCAGTAGTCTCTTTCTGACTAATTTCTGGTTCCCTCATAAGTCCCTACTTAATCAAGCATTTTTTGACAGACAAAGTGACAGCCTTTGAATTGTTCTTACTACTTAGTGGAAGGATTTTTGTCCTGATCTGTTTTGGCAGAAATCAATACAAGCGATAAGACAATTAAAGTTTTAGTAGAACAAAGAAAAAGCTTGGATATGAAGAACCACTGTTGTATCTAAAATACAATTTGTGTACATGTGATGGAACCCATTTTGTGCATCTGGTTTTCAAGCACCTATCCTGTAAAAAGCTCAGAAAATTCTGCTGGGTTAATAGAATAAAGTTCTTTCCTAAACAGAGACATGATGGCTTTTCCATAAATCTGCCTCTTGTTAGCTAGAATTTATAACCTAAAGATGTAATAGTTATGGTTTGTATTTTTATTGTGCATTTTTTTTGAGTTACATTATGACAATTACTAGAAATAAAATTAAATTTAGGGCATGGCAGACAGCGTATATTCATAATTTGAAAGCTTGAATTTAAGGCAGATTAGGACAGTTGTCCTTTCGGCAAGACAGGCTTTTAACCTAAAGGTAGGCAAAGTAAGATTACTTCAATGTGCTTTTATGAGGCCTGCACAATCAGATAAAATAATTTTTTAAAACTTGAGTTGAAGCAATGTCTCATACCTTTCAGGATAAATAGGCAAAACCATGCATGATATATTCAAGTTACTTTTAATTCAAAGTACTTCAGACAGTTTTTAGTTAACTGTTGTACGATTATTGTAAGATTACCAGTTCTCTGCATCATTTTTCTGTGACCCACCTACTGTTGATGTTCTGTGTGGTACCAAAACCATTTAAACACTTGGGTTAAAACTTGGAAAGTTATGAGAACTGATAAACACCCTACACTGGCCATGTTGCAGCTACAATTTAAAACGACTGCCTTTTTCTCTTCCAGTATTTTGTGCACTGCTCTCCTTTTTTATGGTGACTCCATGCTTTTTGCAACGGGAATGCTCATGCTTCTGGAGATTTTTGAACTCTAAAGAGGCAAGATATTTCTGTTCTTTGAAAAAAGTAGATGGAATCCATTTTATATTTGCAGAATCTTTCTATCAAAACTGTGCATTATTTGGTCCAGACTCAGGAGGGGTACCTGCACGGCCTGTTCGTGGCTCTTCTGCCCAGCTTTCTCACCTGAGGGTGGGTGGACTCCTGTGCTCAGACAGCAAGAACATGTTCATGCAGCTTCTTTATCTCTGGCTAATCCTGTTGATCTTGAGCAATAAATATGTTTGGATAAATTTTTACCTTCTGACATGTACTTTTATTGGTTTTACTCTTGAATAATCTGTGAAAACGTTTCTTCCCTTCAAGACTAAAATGCTTGATAGCAACCTTTTAAACACTGTAGCTTCTATTTGTACTTTACTGCGAAACTTGAGCTTATAGGCAGAACTATGTTTGTGGTTATTCGGTTTAGTAGTACAACAGAGAGGGCTTTTTTAAATTGTCATTTCATGGTATCTTCCAGATATTTTATTTGCAAGCAAAAGGTGCTCTTTTGTTAAGTTTTTTTCTAGAATCTCAAAGTGTTTAATCAATAACAGTAAGGTTAAATGAAAATTTTCAAGATTAAAGTTTTACCATCTTAACTGTTTTGATGTCCAACCATATATTTATTTTCCCACACTGACTGTATCTGACTAACTCCCTCATTCAAGACAGTGGTTTTATTCGCTATTGTTTTTTTAGGGGTGAAAAGCAGCCAGGAGTTACATATGCTTTGTACCAATTGTCTGTTGTCCAGTCTCCCAGTGAACGTTAACATTATCAATTGTGATTTTCTTGAACTCATACTAACTTTTGTTAGGGATTTGCAAAGATTGCTTTGAAGTGTTTTCTATTTTTCCTTATGTTTGATCTACAGAGGGTTGATTAAGAATAATAGCAATGCTCCTAAAAAAAAACCATTCAGCATTGAAACCATAACTATAAAATAGTATTTTAGAAAAAGTGCTTCTAAAAACTTGAATGTGTACTTTTTTTTTTTTTTTTTTTTTACTTAGAGATTCCTAAAAATAACTAAGGTTATATGTGTAAATGTATCCAAGATCAGTTTTCTCTCTTCCTCTGGTTGTTCATTTACAGCTCTTAGTTTAGGCAAGAGTCATAGCCTTGCCGATTTCTTTAGACAATGAACACTAGCTAACTTAAAAATATTTGAATGTCAGGGTTTTTTAGAGATTTTGGGGTATGTTCTCTTTATTAATTATATTAGGGGGAAACATTAAAATCATGCTGAGATTATTGAAAGGCTTACTGTATTAGGTTTACAGCCTGTCATACATAGATTATACACAGTTTAATTTGTTATCTGGAGTATGTCCAGCTTCCACTAAATGGTGTCTCTTTTACTTTTAAAAGAAATGTGCAGCTGTTTGTAACCAGAATACAGTTACTGTGAGTGACAGCAAATAGCAGCTGTGTGCTGCACACTTCAACTGGGAGAATAACTGAACAGCACTCTTGTAGATGCCCCTGGTCTGTTCACTACATTGACACAACATATAGAGAGGTTCTTCTGTAACAGTTTTCCGTCTCTGCACATGATAAACAGCACTTTCTCCTCCTCCACTTGGGTAAGTATGGGTAGAACACTAAGCCTCATATTTTAGTTTTTCTCACAGAAGTAAAATATTTGTCTTGAGCTTCAGGTTATTTCTGTCTGAAGCAGGTCAAGAAGTTGTGTCTGGAAGACAGAAAGCTCAGAGGATTCAAGTCAGCTATAAAGGTACAGGAGTTTGGTGGCCATACATCTGCTTCCACAGCTGCCTCTGCTGCTGCTATATGGCAGGGACAAGAGTGAGCTCACATTTACCCCATGTCTGTCTTTATATCCATTAACAGACACATACAGACATGGTGCCCCACCCACTGCTTTGCCCAAATGTAGCCATGAATTCTGGGACTATTAAGGACATGTTCAGAGAGATGCTTGGTCAACCCCAGAACAGTAAAGGAAGATGTTCTTGTGGGGAAAAAATATACCAAATCTCTTTAAGAAAGACAAACAAACTCCACCAAAATGCACATGCATAAGTGCATCCTCCCCATTTCCCACAGCAGCCAGACTGAAGCCATTTTCTTTCTAGAAGTGAGAGAGAGCAAAAAGGATGTATTTTCCCACTCTTCATTGATTTTGCTCCTGTAGCTTCCTGAGTTGCATTCCTGCATGTTGAATGACAGGAGCGACAGGAGCCAGGACTCTCTTCTCCCATCAGGTGTCAGTGGAGAAGGTTCACTCTTCAACATAAGGAGATGGTATTGATGGGACCAACAAAGGTGGTCTTCTTTGCTTTTTTGAGGTACAGCAATAACAGTCCTGCAAGCAGCATCACTGAGCCTTACCTCAGTGTCTTTGGCACCTTCTGCCACAGACACGGGAAGCCTGGTGAAAGAATGGGGGAGTCGTACTGAAAGCTGGGGTACCCACAGCGTGGGCTCCATGGAGCTCCACAAACACTGTTTTAGGATGGACAGCACTGTGTGCTATGCTTTGCATTTGGGCCTCCAGAATTTCAAATCCATCACAGATTGGTATATAAGAAATGTCTACAAGATCTGAATTCATACAGTAAAATTAGGCACAAAGAGTAGAATTGTGTTAATACTTAATGCAGACAGAAGTCATTGTAGTTTTTGTGCTCATTTAGTTTTTCCACAATATGAGGGGTAGAGTGAAAACCAATCATAATATAGACTCCCATCTCTTCTTCTTGGGGTTGATGAAATTAGTTTTGCTATTGATCTCAAGGAAATAATATCAGACTTTGTGCCTGATGTCATAGCAAGTATTAAAGTTGAAAAATATCAAAAAATACTGTTGAATTGAGTCACTTTAAATGTATTTATCTCGAATCCCCACTTTGTGGCATTATTGCTGTAGTCTCATCCCGAGCTGACATTATTCATTAATAGCGGATTATCCCCATGATCCTTCTTTCTCTTTGTTTATTTGTTTGTATGTAGTGTGTGTACACATTTATAACCTTCTGTTTCTTGCTCCATCAATACCATATTTTAAATTTCACTTAGAGCTGGTGTCTTTGAACCAGTTATGCAGTCAGACCAGGGAACTCCTATTTTTGGCTTGTGTTAGTCTGTGTTACCCCGTGTACCATATTAGGAGGCATTAGGAAGACTAAAGTCCTCTGGAAATACAGACTGATTTTTGAAGCATTGGTGTGATTAACTGTAATGTTAATACACTCAGTATGAATGCTTAATGGATAAACATTCTTTTGCTTACTCCAGGCAGTTTTACATCTTACTAGGATGCAATTCATTGTACTAAACAGTGTGAATGTGAAACTATCATTAGAAAAAATGCAGTCAGCCAAAATGAATTCTGCCTGCAGGTGCAATTAAGGGATTGGTAAGTTTACAATATGAAGTAATTGAGTAGTGATCTGGCACTGAGAATGCTGCATTGCACTTTCCGTTTGAAAGATGTTTACAAAATACAGCAAACCTTTTGCTGTATTACAGAAGCTTTTCCGTTAATCCTCTTAGCCTCTGCCCGTTTGTCCATTTTTATATACAAGCGATGGCATTAACAGGCTGAACGGCTGGGTTTTGGTGGGAGTGGGTACAACACTCCTACTGAATTAATGCAACCCCATTAATTGGTCTCTTTCATATCACTGCATGGTGATGTTAATGTGGTTGTAGCAACAGGCTACCAAAGGCTTTAGTTTCCTTAGAATCACAGGCATTTTATTTGATGTAGAAAAATACCTGTTTCTACTAGAAACTAAATAAATACCCTCTGTAACATGTGCCACCTCAAATTGGGGGATTATGTTTACTGTGTACAGAAAGCTCGTTGAAGGGCTGTCTGATATCTAGTGTCATACTTCAGCTTCACACATATGCTGTGTACTTCAGTGAATAGTCTGTGCACTGGCACTCTGCAAAGGAAGAGTTTAACACATCTGAGTTTTTCTTAATAGAGTATAATAGAATTTTCCACAGTTATTTTAGACTGTGGAACTATCTTTTTTTAGTAATCTCATCTCAGTTAAAGAATTCGTTAAGAATTTCTCGTTAAAAAAAAAATCCAAGCATTTCTTCATTTAAGATTTTTATATGAACTTAGTGATTGTGAAAGGTGATGGTGGGATGGCTTTAGAGATCCAGAGAGGCTCCCACTATGGTCTGATACGGACGTGCATTTGTTTATTGTGCCTTCAGGTATCTGGCACTTCTCCCTGGCTCACTGAGTCTTTGCTGCATCCACAGCGGTATTGGTAAGATCACCAATTAGGACCAAATGCAGTAGCTGCTAGGAATGAGGCAAAGTATATAAGACTAATAAAAAAAACTTCGGGGCAGTTGCAACTTTGCACCTCAAAAAAGCAGAACAGGATTTGTACTGGTGACGTAATACTGAAAATTGGACACCAAATCAGACTGTTTCCGCCTAACTCTATACTTCCACCTCTGTTCTGTTCTCTGCCTTATGTAAAGGGATAGGTAGCAATGTGTACTATTTATAGTACATTTTATATATTTTTAATATATATATAAAAGCATTGTATTAATTTTTGTTCAGTTTATAAAATATGTCATAAATTCACAATAGTTGGATGAATTATCTCTATAATTTACTCAGAAAAATCTTCTAAATTAATGCCTGTGATCACCTTTTTTGTGTCCCTTTTTTCCTTTGAATTATTTTCTTAACAGTTCTGTCATCTGTAAATGAATAAAAGGAATTGCATGTGAAGTTTCATTTTTATAGATTAATTTTTAGTGAATATGCTGGTTACACAATTTATCTCTGCTGAGATTTATTTTAAATAGAAATAAGAATGTTTTATGAATAGTCAATATTTTGTTTCAGGTGTTTCCTTCTGAGAACATTTGTGGCATTTTTACTCAGTGTTTGGACATCTTGACTTGTAGGCTGAGGGAGAGTGAGATTGTTGGGAGAAAAAACACCACATGATATGTTGATTCATGGTGACATTGCTACTGTATGGCAGTCTGTACTAATTGGTATCAGAAGCAGCATTTGCTCTTGGCCAACTCACGTGTCACACTCTTGAAGGCAGAAGAAAAATAGCACCCTCACGATGTAAATTGGCAGCGATGCAAGAATCTTGAAGAAATACTGTGGCAGATTCAGGAATAAATGTCTAGGGACAAAAATTGCAACTTTGCTTCATGCTCTCCTCTCTGTTTGAACTTGTTTAGACAACAGAGGTCCAGACTCGAGGCTGTACTGTATAATTTGTCAGACTCAGCTCACTACAAATACTCCCATTTGCACGCTGATTTTCATGTTCAAAGATAGAGTGAATTCTTGAGCATGCTGGTTTGTTACCTTGGCAATAGAGGGGCTTGCCAGAAGAGTGATAAAGGTATCTGCTGTCACACTGGAAATGAATTTTCTTCTTAAATATTCTTGTTGATATTTTAATTATTTTTTGTATAGAATAGCTGTCGATGCAGTCTTGTTGAAACTGCTTCTTCATTCTGCTGGATGGAGAGACTCTAAAGGTGTAGGTAAATGTTTTTACTTTGCCCTGAAACAGGAGTGCAGTTATATTCAGCCAAATCCATTCATGTTTAAGGGTCAGTATGTGTTAAATTGCTGTACCTAGATGTCTAATCTGTCTGAGATCTGTGAAAGAAGTGTGCCAGGAGAGACTTTCTGAGGAATCCTGAGCTTTATGGGAATGCAGTACAGTGGAGCTTGTCTCTTGGCTCTTTTCCCTGCAATTGTCAAGCTACTGTTGTGAAAAATATAAGAGAGTTTTTTCCTGAGTTTTATTCTCTATTTCTAAATTGTGGATTACTGACCAAAAATAGTAGAAGATTTAAACAATCACAAAGTAAACTTTTGCCAGTAACTTCCAGTAATACAAAGTAGAATTAAAAAGGGCAAGGTCAGGGCAAAGGAATGAATTGCATATGAAGTGTACTTGTGAAGTACAGAAAACTTAAAATGTCTCCTTGGGATTCACATATGATCAGTAAGACTCAAGGGAGTAACCTTACTAGTCATTTTTTGTCCATTATACTGTTCCTTCCAAGCTGCTGCATTACAAAAGCAACCCACTGCCCAAGAAGATTTAGACCTAGACCTGCAAAACTCATCAAACAGAATTCAGTGAAAATCATTTAGCATTAATGTGAGAGAAGAACAGGACCATATTGGAATTTCCCATTTGTAATAAAGGTTACGACGAAAAAAGGAGTGAGAAGGATGGAAAGAAAAAAATAACTTGTGGAATTGTAACCAGTCACTGAATACAAAAAAAGCAGGAATATTCAGATAAAACTATTCAGATAGCTTTTCAGTGCACCATGCTGTTTTACTTGTTTACTAAAACAAAATTGAGACACAGTGACCCTAATAGCTGTGTGAGTTGCAGATTCCATCTGAGCTGTGTTTCGATACCAGTGAATGTTTTAAAGTCTGACCAGGGTGACCTTTTCATGATAAGCAAGTTGATTTACTTAGATTGCCTTCCAGCAGAAGGTAAGTCTAATGTTTAGATACTCTGCAAAGGATTGCACACTGAAAACATGGAAAATGAGTTTAATTTAAAAAGAGCAGAGAAATATTCTCAAACTTTTGTGTTGAAGTAATTCAGTATCTGCCAAGGATTGCCTTGGGAAAATAGCTGAAGTTTTTCCAGGATCAGTTTAGAGGCATATTTGCCTTCAACAACCTAGAGGCCATAATTTGTTGCCTGTGTAGAAAAGAAAAAAATTATTCATGTCATCTGTGTTTCTCATGAGAAGACATTCTGAAGATCAAGATTGTGAACAAGGGCATTAGGTGTTGTATAGTGAAGAGTCCTCAGTGTTTATGAGACCAACATTGCCTTTTGTATAGCTTCTTAAGTATGTAAGTACTAATTTGTTTTCAGAGTAGCTTATCTTGTTCTCAAGGCCCTTAAAAAGTATGAAGAGATGGTGGTGCAAGGGCTACAGTCCCACTTGTTTCCAACAGGCTTTGGACCCTGAATCCACTCTAAATGAATACCGCATGGGAAAGTTTACATTCTGCCACTGCAAAGTTTATTTTAGTCAAAGTTACAGCCTATGAGAAATTCCCTTTCAGCAGGAGTTTGGTGTCACTGAAAGCACTTGGAGTAACTCATTCTTAAAGTGCAGGACACCCTCTCTCTCTCCCTGGTTTTGAGCTGCTATTGTCAGTATCGGTGGAGCAGGCTGCATCTCAGATGATTTTGTTTGTTAAATGCGTTATTGAAGTATTGTCCCAGTGCTTGTTGATTTGCAGCGATCTCATGTTCCAAAGTCTGTGAAAGAGGAGCGTTGCTTGGCAATGACTTTGAGTGTAATTAGCAAATGACTGGAGATTATCTGTGTCAGGGTAGCCTTAGACTGGGTCAGTGATATATGCTGTTGTGGAGGAAGGAGTCAGACGCTTTCAAAAATACACTACAATAAAAAAGCCTGATGAAGTCAGGGGGGTATCAGTTACTCCCTGTGATGGAGGCAGCAGCTCTGCTGGCTCACTGATGGAGTCAAAACAAGAGCTGGTGTCTGGAGAACAGGAGTTTCTCAGAACTCATCCGGTTTTTGTAAGACTTGAACTGCTGGATTTTTTTTTTCCAGATTGGATATTTTCAGAAGGGAAAGACTCCCTTCATAAAGAGTGAGGAAAACTCACCCTAAGAAAAGAGCATCTTTTATCTCCTCATTGATCTTCCTTAGAGTAGCATACACAGTATAGAATGTTTTCAGCTGAGAGAGTGTTAAGTTACTACTATAAAAATGTTTACTTGTCTTCTACTTATATGAGTAAAAATTTAACTTACCTTCAAGGAGCAAGGTGATAGATAGCACTAATATGAAAACATAGTATTTTTAGGAGATCTTAATCTCCTTTGTTATGTAACAGTCATCTGTAATGGCGTAATACTAGCCAAATAATGATCAGGAAAATTTTTTAGATTCCTAGAAATTACTCTGTATGAGCAGATCTGTATTAGCTTTGGTTTTACTCTTCAGTACCAGGGTTTATTTTATACTTGCTAATTACTCTGACCTGTCTTACTTAAGAGTAACAGCATAAAGTTTCACATGGGGTACGCATTTCATTTCCAGCAACATTGATTTTGTATTTTTCTGCTATGTAGAAAAGTGGCGATGTAAATTGTAACAAAACTAGTACATCATCAATAAAACAAGTACAAACTGAATAAATAATAAATGGTAGGGTAAATAAATGATTCTAGGAAATAACTTAATGAAAACAGATGTTTTAAAGAAGTCACATCTGAAACTGAGTCAGGTAGCAGAAAGACAGAGTAAAAATCTTATTTGTACACAGAAAATTTGAGATGATAGAGGAAAAGACAAATCTGAAAATGTGGCTTTCTGCTTGATTTAGAGTGCCAAGAAGGCCACATTTTTATACTAATATGTCAGTGTTGAGCTACATAGAATTTAAAATGCTCGGGTAAGGGATTTGTAGTGGAAGAGCAGTTCAATGCACTTCTGTACAATGGTGCATCCTTCTTGGGAGGACTCAAGCACTTTAGCTGGGTTACTTTCAGTCCCTGCAGGCTCTCAGATGAAGCAGTAGGGCCTTCTGATTTAACAGCAGTGAATGCAGTGGAGAGGTCAGAGAGTGAGCAGGTACGTCCTCTCGTCGTTGATACCATCAGTACCACCAAAGCAATTTCAGTTCCATGTTTGGGCCTGAAGCTGCACTGTATAAAATTTAAAATGCCAGTTTCAGTGAAATGGACTTAAAGTCTGCCTGGTTGTTAAACTGCTTATACTGGGAAGGAAAACCACACATGTCACAGGCCTAATGAACGTGTGTGACTAGTCCATGCATTTTAATGCATGTGTCCCACCAGGCAGTGTGACTGTGGCACGGTTTGGGATTACCATCAGTCAGGTGCTTCTGCCCATAGACAGGTCGGGTGCAGGACATGCCATGGGGGATAGAGCTGTATGGATGCAAGCTGAGATGTGTTGGTGCTGCTGCAAGACAGTGATAACGTGGGGGTTTTTTACTAGATATGGTCTGCATGGCTATCCCAACAGACAGGAGACTTGACAGCATTTGCTAGTTGCCTAAAACAAGAATATCTAGAGATAATATTTTCCAGTTTGTATCAGCAGTTTGGTTGTGCATGGCAGCAGTTGCTCCTGGCTCTCTGTTGTATGTCAGAAGAGGTCTCTGAGAGGGAGAGGTCTAGGGCCCAGATACCTGTAGGATTTCAGAAACTAAAATCTGCTATGCAGTTCTTTCTGCCAGAGTTTCAGACCGCTTAAAACAGATCTTTCTCCTACAGGAGCTTTCTGAGGGAAACCCCAGGCTTGGTTTTGGTGTTAGACAATCAGTTTCCTTCAATATTGCAACTGTCTAATTCCCATCTGTGTCTCATCCCTGCAATTGCTTCTTGGGAAGATTTGTCTCCTTGGTGCTTCCCTGCTGAAGAGTTAGTGACAGCTGATGCCCACGCAGGCTTTAGGGGAGCGCAAAGCCAGGAAAGCTGGAGGAAGCTTGTGGTGGCTTCTCCTCACTGACTCACTCCCTTTGCCTGTGACAAAGCGACCACATCACAAAGACTTTTTTAAAAAGAAGGTAAGTCACCTATTTCAAACAGTGTCAGAGCTTCCTGTCCTCCCTGAAGCTGTGCTGTAGAGACTTTAAAGCAGAAGATAATGAATGGTCAAACTGTGATTTAGTTTTCTCTCATTTAGCTTCTTGAGCACAGCCAGAGAGGTTATCCTCAGTGCTGTGCCTGCCTCTTGCCCTTGCAGGGTGCAGTGCAGGAGTACTCCTCACCACTGCCTGTGCTTCAAGTACAACACTGTAGGTCAGTGTCATATCCATGAACAAGTCTCATTCTTCCTGTAGTGTTCTCGTGGCTCTCCCTCACTTCTCACAAGAGAATTTTCCATCCTTAGTGGAGGAGGCCCAGCAGTCCAGTTTAGTATATTCAAAACGAGATGATTGTAAAACTGCTCTGAAAAAATTGGCAGCTACCCCATCATTATGGTGAGGTAGTGGCTGTGATGCCTACTCCTCTCCCTAGAGCGGGTACCAGAGGCATGACTTGCTGGCAAATGTTCACTGTAAGTGTTTGTGCCATTTTTTGCAGCACTGCTTTCCTGTGATGATGATGGTGATCCATCTCACACAGGTGGCTAGGTTGAATCTTAGGCACTGGTTTTGACTTCTGAACAGAGGTATGAGGAGCAGGCATTATGACAGCTTAGCAATAGTGGGTAGAAAGCATGGTTTCATAATTGGTATTGCACAGTGATCACCAGCATATGGTGGCTGTGGCCCCTGGTATAGTCAAGAATCGTGCATAAGAGAGACTATTTATACATGTGTTAGAGTAGAGTAACTGAAAGTATGGTAAAACAGCTACTGCAACAAGGTGCCATCCACCAATACACAGTTCTTTCTCTTTGGTGGCCACCAGTCATTGGATGAGTAAAAAGCATGGACAGCAAGGCAGTCAGCAGCAGCTGAACCTGGGATCAGGTCTTGTTCCTTAGCACAACTTGCAAAGATAGTATGGGCATATCCAGCATATACTCAGTATGTTTGGGACTTTCTTAAACACATCAGATGAGACAGTTATTATGTTGCAGAGTTTATAGTATGAAACACTGATAACACGGTTAATGTAGCACCAAGCTGGTTAGCCCATGGGGAGGATAGCCCATAAGATTGTTTGCAGTTCATCTCCATTCTGACTTCCTTAAAAAAAAAAAAGAGTTGTCACTACCTGCTGATTACTGCCAGCAAAATTATGTAAAGACTCTTTGTAGTTGAGAGCTATGAGAAAGTGCCCCAAACTTGGAAAACTTTTCCTTCTTCCAAGAAGAATAATTTTCCATCGTTCTGGTCTTATTCATAAAATAAAGTATTAGAACCAAAATGTTGGGTTTTTTTCTCAATTAGAGTCTGCAACATGTTTTTGTAGTTAGTGATATGTCTTTTCTAGATTGTGCTCTGTCACTGCTCTCTGAAAGAGAAGCAAGTAGTCATGTATGTGTGTGTATGATTTCTCTGGGGGTGCCACCCAGGGTGCCTAACAATAATACCTGCTTCTTTGATCATACAGTTTGTCATTATTTTGGTGCTGGATGAATCACTGATGACCCTTTTTCTTTCACTTTAGAGAAGACAGAAATACATTCTGTTAACAGCAGTGTTGGAGTAAGCCCATCAGATCATTGGGGTTTGTTTTGGCATACACACTCAGCATTGGTATTCATTGGGTTGTTACCACTGTTGGTGGCTTTTTATTTCTTCTGTTGCTGGATTACAAGTGCTGTTGTAAATCCTAGTAAACATCACAGGTGAATTCCATGGAAACTTTTTTTTTTCCTTAATACTTTGAGAGATACAACCAGAGATTAAGCTGTATTGGATTTTCCTGAAGAAGAGCTTTCTTTAAGTAATGGCTCAGTAGACTTTATTGTAGTGAGTACTTGGCCAGTATGATGGCAAAACCAAATCTGTTAAATCACAGGGAATGGGAGAATTCCCATGAGTCTGAAATCCCACACACACTCTAGGAAACACAGCGGCAACAGACGTGGTGAAGTAGGTCTACTTAAATCAAGTTAAGCACACTTTGAGGAAAATGTTGTAACTGCTTATTTTATTTTTAGCAAAGTAAAATCTTGAGTGACAGTTTTCATGACTGTACTGAGCAAGCAGTTCGTTACTATGGTGGGTAGACTGTTTCACAAAGACAGAAAATTTCCAAGCACTAATTTTCTTTTCTACATCTTAACACCCAGAGATTCATGTAATAGAATCAGTCAATCATTAAATGTGATTGTGCAAAATGAGGTAAATGACATACAAGAATATCGTCCTTCTTCCTCTAGTCAAAATGCATGTTGAAGGCGGTGGGCAAGATCATATAACCAGTGTGCAAAAGATGGTGAGTTAATGACAGGTGGGAAACATTTACCTTGATACTATCAGTGATCCTACAGTCTCAGACTGAATGCTTAGGCAAGGTACTAGGTAAGAGTGGCGTGATATATTTGGAGATACAATGACAACTGTATTCACCACCAGAAGTATGTTTAGTTCCCTTCTCATGTGCAAATCTAAATATTGCAAAACAATGAGTAGTATCCTAGAAGCCTTCTCTTGTGTCTAATGTGGTTCAGGAAAGACCATCCCAAACAAGAAATCCATATATGATTTGATGCTTTGAAAGAAAATTATCCTGAAGCATATCCAGTCGCTTTGCAACAAACCTGAAACTGCTGCCACAATATACTAATGCCAGTTGTTGAACAAAAAGGAAAAGAGGTTGTATTTGGATATGGACATGTCACCTTTGACAGCAAATCACAGAGAAGGGAAGCTGTCGGGGCAGTTACCCACCAGCCTACAGCAGGTCCTTTTGTTGCTGTTGGGTGGGCTCTTCTGACTGGTTTGGTCTCTTCTTGTGTCAGGGTAGAGATGGTTGCTGTGAGTTGTACATCTCAATCAAAAGATAAATAGCATGACCTTCTGTCCCATACCTGTTTGTTTTTCGCTACATACAAGCTAGCACCATTAGATCTGGGGGTTGTTTTCTAGCTTAATACAGCCTACATAGAAAAACATGTTCATTGTTCTCCCTGTCTTCAAGTGTTTTGAGAAGCAGCAGACAGGGGTACATAACATGAAAAAAGCTTTATCTTGTGTAAAAGAGGTCTGTAAAGACATGGAGTAACAAAAGACTTTTCAGAACTGCTCTGACAGGCTGTTAAGCAAGTGTGGACTCACTCTTGTTTTCCATTTTAAGTGGGAGTTCAAACACCCAATGGGGTTAACAGGAGCAAAAATTAATAAATTTTTCAAGGCCTTTACAAAATACCCAATGCAGTGAAGTTATTGCCTGACAAACAGAAGCTCAGGGAACGACCTGAAAGTGATCACTTATATTCTGAAGGAGTTGGCTGTTTGCATGGTTTCTCCATTTCTGTGTTGCGTGGCCAGAATTTGCACATAGATTTTGCAGGTTATTTCAGACCAAGTAAATTGTTACACTTTCTTATGCTTATTTTTGCATCAGTATCTTCCGTCCAATCTTATACATACTAAAGCAGCATAAAATGTTCAGCAGCATTGGAGAGTTTTTAGTATGTGACTTATTTTACTTAGCTTTTGGATATATTTGTGAAGGTTTCTTAGGAACATGATTTAGTTAAAACAGGCTTTTTCTTGCATCAATATCACTAAAAATCAATGTGAGATAAGTTTGTGGATTCTGGTAAAATTTTTATCATCGCAGTCTTCTTGAAGGGTCAATTTATTAATTGTTTCACATTGATGTAAAGTACAGGAGTAAAAATTTCCATAGAGTGACTAACGTCTTTTCTGTTTCAACCACCACTTTTATATAAAGCTGGGAGGTTTTTTGCCATAGCACAATTACCATACTTACAACAGTATTGACTAGTATTTTTGTATTGCAGTTTTAATATATTTATTATTTGAAAGAAATTAATCTGCACTAACAGCTTTTTGGGCAGGTGAAACCCCAGGTGGCAATGAGCCCAGCTCCTGTCAATGCACAGGGCAGCAAGCTGGCTTCTTGAGACCTGAATGTGCATGTAGCAACATAGCATAGTGAAGTGTTTTCTGTTTTAAGAGAACCAGTGATGTAGAAAACCATGGCTACAGAATTGTATCTTCTGTAGGGTGCCTGTAAAAGATGAAGAGGAGATATGGGAAATTGTTTTCCTTTTTTTTTTAAGTAATGAACATGCATGGGGCTGAAGTTCGGTAAAATTATTACCACTAACAATGCATATTCTTTCATTGTTGCCAAATATGGACAGTTAGGTGAATTAAGCTGGCAAACTGTCCTGGTTTTGACCAGGATGGAATTAATTTCATTGGAATATCATTGGAATATTTCATACCATGCGATCTCATGCCCAGGGATTTAGGTGGGCTCTCTCTCTCTCTCGGGCTCTCTCTCGGGCCTGGGCTCTCCTGGTTTGCTCGTCGGGCCGTGTTGTTGCTGTGGGGGCGGTCGCCGCGCTCAGTAGGCCACTGCTGCAGTTTACCCGTTTCTTTTTGGACTCACTATTGTTTCTGTTGTTCTCTTGTTATATTTAGTAAAATCTTTCTTTTTATTCAACCTACTAATTCTCTTCTTTTTGTCCCTCCCCTATTTCACCAGAGGAGGGAGGGGGAGGTGAATGGCCGGCCACGTGGTGTCTGGCTGTCGGCTGAGTTCAAACATCCACACAAACTGACCTCTGAAGTGTCAAAATGTGCTTTCCCTGGCTGTTTGAAGTTACTGAATGTCAGAAAAATCCCTGACCGATAGCCATGGTCATGTAGAAAGTATGATAGAAAGTAGCGTAAATAATACAACCAGGTTAATGCAGTCAATGTTAAATTACTGCTTTAGTGCTGAAATAAATCTGTAAATCTGGTTATGTTAAAAAATACCCTTGGCTGTGTATAATGCTCTCCTAATATTAAGTTAATTCATAATATGGAGCATAATCCCTAATGGTGGCATAAATGTAGGTCAGTAATCTTCAGGTCTAGCTTTGGTTAGATGAAAGCAAACTGGAACTTCATTAGGAATAGGGACTGAAACAGAGATTGTATACAGGTCATCATTTCAATGTATTTTGCTTTTTCATATCTGTGAATCTTTACTAAGTTCATTCTTAGTAAATTGAATGATGTGTTTTAAATATTGAAATATATAGGCCAACTTAGTTACCTTAGGATCACTTTGCATATATAATTGCAAACAATACAAGTCATTTATACTCAACTGACTTTTGCAGCCACACTTGTGCTTTATTTGAATGAAAAAGCACAAATTTAACCTGAAATTTGAATAGGAGAAATTTGTCTTCTAAAAGCCTTTTCAAACTCTGCAACATCACAGAACAAAATCAGTAGCTATTCTCGTGGAGTTGGCAATCTTTCTGGAGTAGACAGCCGAGTGATTTTTGATTTGTTTTCACAGGTTTTCAATACATATTCCAATGAAGATTATGACAGGAGAAATGATGAAGTTGACCCAGTGGCTGCGTCAGCAGAATATGAACTCGAGAAGCGTGTGGAAAAGCTGGAGCTCTTCCCAGTTGAACTAGAAAAAGGTATGGAGTCTGTGAACCATTTCCAGTTTCTGTGACACTGATCTACAAGTCTGAGGTAGTCCACACATGCCTACAGAGCCTATCTTGAACTTCCATTAATCTGCTGTAGTCACCTTGGCTTTTTGCATTTTAAGAATTGTTCAGTTCAGAGACATGCACTTCTTTATTTCTCTAAGGAAGTTGGTTTGTGTCACTCCATTAATGCAGGACTTTACACAGTGTTTGGTGTGATGATTGTGTTCTCCACTAGAAGAGCAAAAATCTTGATTGTTATTTTGAGCTTCTCATAAGGGTGAAGGTGATATAAGAGTGGAGGTGGTATTTTCTGTGTATAATTAAAATGGTAGAATAATAAAGTTTTTTAAAGGAAACAAAAGGATATTAATGTTACTGACGTGGAAAACCATGCTTGCCTTTTTCACAGATGAAGATGGACTTGGCATAAGCATTATTGGAATGGGAGTTGGAGCAGATGCAGGCCTTGAAAAACTGGGAATATTTGTCAAAACAGTAACAGAAGGTGGGGCAGCAGAAAGAGATAGCAGGTAAACTAGACTCAGTATTTGGAAATTTTCCCAGCAGTAGTTATTATGAATTATGATTTTCATAGGAAAGAGTTGTTTGCTTAATATATGTCATGATAACTCAAAGCTGTAAAATTCAGAGACTTTATTGGTAGGGTTCAAATGCCTGATGTAGTTATGAGAAGATACCAGTTTAAGGAGAACAGATTTGCCAAAGATGTGTGTTAGTGACTACTTCTTATTCTGCTTCAAAGTTCAGTTTTCACCCTACAGCACTGAAACTACGTTAATCAATTGGAATAGGAAACTATACCATAAATCTTGCCCACTAAAGAAATGAATTAGTGTTTGTAGTCTTATACAGTGCTCACATAAAATCTGGTTGCTTCTAAAATTGCTTACTTGGTATGTGCAGTTCAAGGAATTCCTTTTGAACATACAGTATTTCCTATCATATGGGACAGAGTTATCTGTGTATTATACAATACCTGCCACAGTCAGGCCAGTGTTTCTCTTGAAAGTTAGAAAACACTACTACATAATAACTTAATAATAAGTATTCCTAAACATCTTCTGACCCATATAATCTGTTGTTTTGCCCAGTGCATACCCTTTGTAAATTTGCATGCAAATAAAATATTACCTAATAACATTAGCAGTTAAGTCTACTTATATGCGTTCTCTAAGCAGAGTAAGAATAAACTCTAAAGCTGATGCTGTCTTCTAAAAACTGTGTTGTAGTAATGTGTTTCTTACTGATGAACATGTATAACTTTTCAGCCAGACAAAAGGTTGTTCTGCTGTGGAAGCCCGACACAAATTAAATCAGAGGGCTTATCAGGCGTTTGCTGAGTTTGATAACATTGCTCTGAAACTACTGAAGTATACTGTCTTCCAGATTGGACTTGCAGGTAGCTTTACAGGTCTTGGCAGTAAAATACCAGATTGAAGGTGAAGTACTGATTTATCGTAGACTTAAAATTATGAAGGGAAATGAGGAAACTGACACCTCAAGATGTCATGACTTCATCCATTCCTTTAAATTTAAGTGAACTTTTTTCTGAAAGGTATGCTTGAGCTCAGCCAGAAGGCGTTAAGCTCACTACTGGCATTCTGTATTAAATTCTCTGGTTGAAAATCAGAGTTGCTCACTACTGCTCTATGATGATCTGTATTTTCTGTTCTTGTTGTTCACATGTTTGAGTGGGCTACAAGAAGTTAATGTTCAATCACAAGTCTCTGCTTTCATTTCCCTAGATGGCATCTGAAAGGAGCTTGTCAGCTGAGAAAAATAGTATCTTTCTTTGCCCATTCTTATATTTGTGCTAGTCTTCCACTGACTGAATGTTCAGTCAGCTGAGAAATAGCCCTCTGATTCTCTCTTTGAGAGCCTAACTGATCATTCACTTGGGAAAGGGATAATGTAATCCTCCCAGTCAGGAGCAGCCAGATTCTGTAATAAAGTGCATCAACTGTAAAAGGTCCTGTTAACTTCATCTTTGTAAAAAGCCTAGTTAATCATTAACATTGATAGCAAACCAGTGTCTTCTAACAGAAAATAAAACTATTATTTCGGCAGTTGCATCAGATATTCTGAATAACCGCTTAACTATCTTCAAGCAAGCTCTTCTAAAACTACAGTTTAAAATGTTAGAATATCTGTTGGATAACTCCCATCTTTTATTGAAAGACCCATCAAATCGTGATATAAAATACTTGCCCCCCATGGAAACCCAAAATCTTACAAAGGGGTTCTCAGTGATTAAGCACTGCTGGCTTGATTCATGTTGATGCAGACAAACAGGTAGTGTTTACTTGTCATATCAAAAGGCATTGTGTGGCAGTATTTAACCAAGGAGGGTGCTTCAAGGTGAATCTAAAGGCAAGCATATTGATAAGTAATGAGAGTTTATTAATAGTGTGTAAGATAGGAAATCAATGATTAGACTGAGTATGAAATAAAATCTTTTTCTCAATAAATTCATAGCTGTTTCTTTCAATTTATAGTCATGATTGGTCATTCACATTTTAAAGTATTTTGATAACATTGGGAATGACAGTTTTGAAACATCACACAGTTCTTAACATGAAAAATAAACGTCTCTTCGCAGGTTAAATTTTTCAGTTCATCATACAGAGCAGTAATTATGCAAGTGATTTGTTCAACTTTAGTTGGTTCATTTCTGTAGTTGCTACTTCATTGAAGTGCTGCTTCACATAGGCAAAGATTTCAGTCATGAGCATTAGGAAGTAATTGTCAGAAGAATTACCAATGTCATTAATGGTAAAAGCAGTTAAACATCTATAATTTGGGGTTTGCCAATCTGAGCCTAATTTTTCATTCATGTTTGAAATTAGATTTGAGAGAGAGAAAAAGTGCAGATCTCTTGTTGGAGAGGACTCTGAAGGGAAGGCTGCCCAGAGAACATGTTTTTGTGGATATTTTGGTCTCGATGGTGACTAAGGTGACTTGTCTGGGGGGTTAGGACTAGGCTACAGGTACGGAGCTGCAGTGGGAGTGGAGCTGGAGAGGGGATGCCTGAGGAAGAGGAAGGCAGCCAGGAGAATAGGACTATGAGGGTATTTTAGACTGGGCAGTATAGAATGTACACAACAACAGGCAGGAGCTTCTTTTTTAATTACATGTAGTTACATAATTTGAATAACAATTATGTTAACTGTATGTTGTTTGATATGTATGTTTATATATAATTAAAATAAATGTATGTATAGAAAGAGAGGAGTTTGGAGAACAATGGCCATGAAAATAAGAGTCGGAAATTAATTTAGGAGCTGTAGAAATAAGAAAGGAGATACGAAACATGCTTGAAGGACAAATGGAATCCGACTGAATTGCAGCAGATCAAGATTGAGCCACTTTCTCTGACGTGACGTTTCATCGCCTGAAATGCTATAACTGTGTATCTGTATGAACACTGATAGTCCACTGCATGGTGAAGTTTTGTAGCTATACTCCCATCAAAAAAAATCTGTTTTTTCCACCATTTAGTTTTCAGCCAAGAGGGTGACAGCTTCCCACTCAGTGGGTACCAATTTCATAAACTTCTTTTCTGGGAACTCCCATGACCATCTGACTGTACCTTATGTTTGCTAAAGTAAAAAAATAATAACTAATTTTTACAATATTGAAATACAATAAATATGAATGTCGTTGGTGTATTTATTACATGCTTCAGTGAAAATTGAAATAAAATTCTGAGATTAAAATACTTGATAGGATTTTCAAAATAGGAGTTTATAGGCTATTGCGAAGCTTATTTTTTCAAGGTTTCTTCTATACAGAAAGGAGATCCTGCCCATAACACAGTGGTGTGAGGTTGCCAAAGAATAGACCTTGCTTATCAGTGGAGTCCCAAGAACTGAAAATACTGCTTGAACACATGTGAAACTGCAAAGCATTGCTTCAGACTTGACAGAGAAATTAGTGCTCCAAGTCAGAATGCTGCAGCCCTCTTTTGAAGCCTCTGTTGTTCTTTGCAAAGAGGTCTTATCACTAAGATATCTAAGTTATTAATAATTTAAGTATTTTTATATAATATAAATGGGATTTTTTCACAGCTGTTTCTTGGTTCCTTTGTGAACTGTATTGTTTGAATCGGTAGCATCCATGTTAGTACTTGAAAATTTCTCCCTTTGACTAGTTCTGAATGTGGGGTTTTTTTTTAAATTTTTGAAACTATAGGAGTTGGTGCATTTCTAGAGGACATTTTAGCATAGCAGTCATCTTTCCAAGCGTTTGTAATCCAGTTGAGTTCAGTGCTTGTCTTGAGATTTTGTAGCAGTGATTGCTTCAGATAAAAGAAGCATGTTTTTTATTCCACCTAACTTTTCCTGCATCAGTGTGTCAACTGCAAATAGGTGTTTGGTTTCAAAGAGAGTCCTCATTAAAACAGTCCAAGGTCTTATTATTGCGTGCAGGATCACACTTACACTGGGAATTCGTCTTTTTGGAGTAAGTTAGAGGAAATATTTTAAGAGAGTATGTCACAATTAAGTCTGATGCACAAGCTCTTTTCTCTACAGATGAGCAGGTTGTTCTAGTTAAATATCACATTTTTTTTCCATTAGTGTGAAATACCAGAGCTATGTCTTATGCTGTTTTTCAAGATTGGCTTAGGAAAGAATGATGTAAGAACTGTTCAAGTATCCTGTTTAATTTAAGTCATATGACAAATTCCAGTGTTTATGTTGCTGTATTTATATACAAGGAAAGTCACTGGCTGAATGATGCTATTAATTGTAATGGTAGCTTTGAAGCTGGATTTATGAGATGTCAGCATGCAAGGACTGATGCATTTTTCATACTTACCTCAATCATTTTATGACTAAGTTGTTTTAAGCCCTTTTTCAAAATCAAACTAAAAAGATCTCTCTATGCTATGTTTTGCTGAAAATTGACCAGAAATTCACACAGTTATTTATATATTTGTGTTTTTCCCCTGAAAGGATCCAAGTGAATGACCAAATTGTGGAAGTTGATGGCATCAGTCTGGTTGGTGTTACACAAAATTTTGCTGCAACTGTTCTGAGAAACACCAAAGGGAAAGTCAGGTGAGTATTTTGAAAGAAAAAAAAATTGTGATTAAAAACTTAAGATTACCTGGCTTCTCTCACAGGAGTGTCAGTATGCCCAGGTGGATTCAGATTTTTTCAGTCTCGTTGTGTCCTCTCTGCTTTCATCCCAAGACAGAGATGATCTATAGTATTACAGATTTTTGTTTTGGCTTAGATTTTCAGAATGTGACCACTGAAACAAGCTGAAATTGCACGTAGAAGACTATTCTTCACTGGTCTAGATCTCCATGGACCTCAGACTGTTTGTATTAATTGGAATCATGAAGATCATGGATGTTGGTCAGATGGAAACTCTGCTGCCACCGATCTCCTCCCTGCTCTTCCGCTGGGGAGATTGGCCAAGTTACTGCCCCAGGGTTAGGTAGTGAGCACTCTGGTGCTCATAGATGCCACGTCAGCAGGGAGGAAAGGAGAGTACTTGATGCAGTAGTGTTAATGGCTATCAAACTGAGGAGAATAACATCCCAGTATTAATTCACTGAGCTACCTGAGTCCCTTCACCATTTCTGGGTTTCTCTCTGTTCCTATGCTATGGCTCACTGAAAGCCATCCCTGTAAAAGTCCGTAAAATAATGAAGAGGCTAGAAAAATGTCGCATATACTGCAAGTAGAATTCTGAACTGATGTAAATACAAGGCTGTAAAATGTTTGTAAATTAGTAAGAAGAGTGATTCCCTAGAAATGAACTGGTTTGCCATTTAAAAACATATGCAGTCACATAGCTTTTCTGTTTAATAGCTTATTAATTTCAGTAAAGATTTAACTCTACCACATAAATCCAAAAATATCTTTGGTATATTGCAAAGCAACAGCCATTCTGTAGTCATCCTTTGGTTCTCTCTCAAAACCCTCTCTAGGGAATACAGCTGAATTCTTTAATTAATGAGTTCAGGGCTGACTTCTTTTGAACCATGACTAAACAACTGGTGGTAATATATGCAGTCCCCCTCAGATAGTGGTGCTATATGCTGGCATGCACATTTCCACTATAATTGCATACCTGTTCCCGCATGACATTAAGGAATAATGTTGGGGTGTGGAATCTGTAAAGAATCTTGGGGTTGGCTGGTCAAGGTTTTATTTGAAAGAGGTTATTTAGGAAAAAGGTTATTAGAAATTGTAGTGTAATTACAGATCAATATATTTTTATGTAACATTTACAGTTTTAGTTATATCAGTACTATTTCTGCAGAGACTCACGGATGCTGTGAGTGTTCCTGCTTGAGTTAACTATAAAAATCAGTATATACTTTATTAGGTTTTCTGCAGAGTTGAGACCTTTGAACATAAAATGCTTATGAAAGAGAATAATGTCTTCCTGTGTTTTGGTACACAAAGCAAATGCTATGTATATTTTGTGTTTGATGTTTTAGCTAAAAAAAAAAAAAAAAAAAAAAAAGAAAGAACTCACATAAAACATATTTATTATATACATTTATAATAGGCTTAGTTCGTGTAATTATTATTGTGTAAGTTACAGAATAGAATACTTGCTTCCATGAAAAAATAATGGGTTTAGAGAAAGGAAGAAACAATTTTCACACAGAACGCTCCCAGAATCTTCTTTTGGGAAGTAAATTACAGTCAGACTGGTTACAGCGTAGACCCTTTTGTCACAAAACAGTGCAATGTGAAAAGTATTTCTTCACTGTTGTTGAGCTCACATTGTCAAGTGTACTATGTATCCTGTGCACTTGTTTCATTTGCTTCTGACAGGACTCATTTATCAAGGAGAGATGTGTGAGCTTCTACATTTTTCCTTGTAAGTAGCCTTAAGATATTGAGCTTTCATGGGAAAAATGATCCAGTGCATTAGTGTCATAACTGATTAAAAACTGTCATTAAATAATACTCAATTAAAAATAAAATTAAAAATACATTCTAATGTGGATTATAATATAAAATAATATTAAAATATTATTAAATAAACCATATATAAGTCTTTATGTGCACACTGGCATGCTGTGTGGTTAGCAGCATCTTACTGATGTTTATGTCTTGTTAGAGGAAAGAAATGGGTAGAATTTGGTGAAACCATCCCTATTTTTGTTTCATTTAAAACTTCATGGAAAAAAGACTCAGAAAGACTACTCCTCTGTTTTATGCAGGCCAGGTGAGAAATGCATGATTTTTTTCCTGGTTTGTGGTAGGCTGGGAACGAGACTTGATGAGATGGCTGAGCATTGTGTGGCACAGGCTCCTGCCTGGCTTCTGGTCAGGTCCTGGACTGTTGAGTTGTCTGATGTTCTGTTGGCACTGATGAACTGTATTGCTTTTAGCTGCTCAAAATCAGAAATGGTTCCAGAAAGCTGGTTTTTGGAGATAGTGATTTCAGGATGCTTGATATTTTGGCTTCATGGTAGGTTTAAGTATTTGCTCGTAAAGTAAGTGAGAACTAATATTGATTAATTTAGATATGAAAGAAAATGATGTATTTATATTTTACTGACTGTTTTGCTATATGAGAAAAGAGCCCTGCCTGCTGCTTGTTTTATAGAAGGAACAATTGTTTTCTGACAGATCCTTCTTCCCACTTACACTTACGTTAGAGCTGGAATGGAAAAATCTCTTGTCTCCACCCTCTTTGTCAGACAGTGCTCACCTCTGCTCCTGAATTGCTCCAGAACCTTAGGGACAACATATGAGGATCTTCTGGGGCAAAATCCCTGGTTTGCCCGCAGCCATCAGCTCCTGCCTGTTGGCAGTGCAGGGAGCAGTGCTACTGACCCTTGAGTACGCAGTGCCTGTGGCAGCTGCCGTTAATGATCCACGTCACTGTGGGAGGCAGGAGCATTGGAAAAGGTTGTTGTTATATAAATACCTTCTGCTGTTCCTGCAGCGGGTGTCCCAGATGAACTACAAGTGTGTAGGCAATGTATGGTCGCACATCCCACCTAATTCAAGGCAGGGCAACTTCATGAATCCTTCTTTCACAGGAGAAATCACCTACATACTTACTTGCATGTCTGATATTTAATAGTGTCAGTTTAATGGATTTTATAGAACTGGTTTAATAATCATAGTTACCTTTACGATCATAACATAAATTGTGCCTACCTGACTTCTGCCTGGTGTCCTGTACACACAGAGATTTGTGTGCCTTTCACTGGCATTACTTCACGTGTATAACCCACAGCATTACATACATGCAATCGTTTTGTCCTTAATCTAGTCAAAGTGCATGCTAGTTTTTGTAGCAGGGTTTATTATGTGAGATCAATTGCAAAGAAAGGACATTCATGAACAGAATGGCATTAAAGCTACTGCTTAATTCTTTGCAATAAATGCAGTCAATACCTCTTCAGGGAGCTTGCATAATACCAATACTTAGTGATTTATTTTTCTCCTTTGAGCCTTCTGAACAGTTTGAATGATCCTGACAGTGGAAGTCATTGACCTAGAATAGATTTTTGCAATGTTTCTGCCAGAAAAATGTATCCATACTGTCTGTAGCTGACAGAGTAAAGAATGCGTGAAAACGAAGACATGGCTTTTACCTTTTGAACTGTTCTAGGTGAGGGTGAGAGGGGGGGAAAGAAGAGCAGATATAAGCATCTGTGATTATTTTATCCATTGTTTGAAGTATTGGACTATTCAGAAGAGTTGTCATACCATAATGGAAGATCATTGAGCCAACCAATTTGGCTTCTCCAGTGATAATAAATTCAATTATTCTTTCTTATAATGTTTTATAGGAAGATAATCAGCACACACCAGATGTACTCTGGTAGCCTATGAGACAAAGGAAAGAGAGAGAATTCTTTCATAATCCCAGCTGGCAATCAGCTTCTGGTTTTAGGGATGAGAATTAGTGTTCTCATGACCCTAATCTGGCAAATACAACTATGAATGCTATTTCAATTGATGTAACTATCAAGTCTTCTTTATAATTTTACTTAACTATTTAGGTTACTGCTATCTTATATTAGTGGATTTCAGACTTTAATTATTTACAGGAGGGGTTTTCCTTTGAAATGCATGTTGGTTTTCAATTTTGTTTTAATTGTGTTGCCTGTGCTCTAAGATTAATGGATCAATCAGAGGGCAGCACCAGACTAACATCACTAATTGTTCTGTGCTTCTTCCGACCCCATTTAGCATGTAATCCATCAACTTTGAAGTTTGCAAGTGGTGCCTACAATCATAAAAGATAGGACAAGGAGGCAGCGTGACAGTGGGAATCCTGTACTGTCACAGAGCTTCTCCTATGTCATTTTGCTTGCAGTCTCCTCATGGACTATGGTGCTGAGCAGCAGACCTGAAGTTCTTTGAAGTTGCTTGGGTGATGCTGAGCCTCTGTGACCCCACTCTTTCCACCTGTTCTTCATTGTAATGAAAGGGTGCTAGGAGATCCTAATGTCTTCATCAGACAAAGCTCACTTGCAGAGTTGTATGCTTCCAGGGAATTCTATTTTTTTCTTGAACACACCCACAATAGAGAAAATCTAATTTTATTACAGAGAAAACTGTCCTTTTACCATGCTTACTTGGTCTCTGTCCCTCCTAGGATAAATACGGGAGCTTTCAGTGGGAACTGCACTTCTCTTCCTTGCTACAATGATTTGTGCCCATGGAGCTCTGGGAAAGGCAGGGTCCCAGGAAAGGAGGACATGGTCCTGACTGCATTGATAAGTAGAAAGGGTCTTGCATGAGAGAGTCATTGGAAAATCCCAGTCTTTTGTATGCTGCTTGTATGCTTTTATCATTATTGTTTTCCTCTGAAAGGTATCTTTTAAGAAAGTTAACCAAATTCAGTGCTTTACTGGAGAGGCAAATTTTAAATTCTGTGTCCTCCTTCCATGTCCTGTTGTATGAATGTGACTAAGCATTTTCTTAGCTTTTCAAACTGTTGCTAGGCACTGAGCAGATGCTGTCATGGTGCTTTCTGAGTCAGCTCTTGAGTTTTCAGGGAACCATACAGAACCTGTGCAACAACTGTTTGGTCTCTCATGATTTGCACCCCCTTGAAAGTAATTAATTGTATTAATTCTAACCTACCAATGAGTTTACCAGTTTTTGCTTAATGTAATTCTGCTGAAGTGCATCAAAGTCTTTCCATCTTAATAAAGAATCTAAGTAATTAGTTAGCAGATTTTTCCATGTTTAATTAATCTTCTCAATCATTGAAGAGTAGGTTCTAACAATAGTAATGTAACAGCTATCAAACCCTGGGGCTTTCCACTATTAACTGTTCTCTGTTCTAATAAAGAATCATTTATTACCATTTTTTGGTTTTTCCTGTCTGGATGGTTTTAATTCAAAGCAGGGTTCTGTCTCAATTCCCACTCTCAGTTCACAGCCTGATTTCTTTATCTCTTACTAGACTGCAAATACAATCTTTAGAGAAAAATGAAATTTTTACTCTTCTTTTAGATAGCTCTTATACAAGGAGCAGTCAAAGGGCAAAAAGTGAAAATACTCACTTCTTAATTAACACCAACTTGATACGTCTTTTATTGCTTCTTCAGCTAATTCCTCACCCCATCTTGAGCTGATTTTTTTTCTGGAAAATACACCATCTCAGAAAATAGTATTTGCATTCCTGCTGTTATTTTTGTTTAACATCATAACATCTGGAAAGGTAATTTATACAGTCGTGTCTTTGCAAGCACTAAGACAGTATAGAGGACAGATGAAGTCAACTGCAGGATCTAGCCAGCAGCAGTATATCCTGGTGGGAATGCCGTTTGCTCACAATAACAGTGAATAACATCACTTTATTTTTGTGACTCCTTTCCCTAAATAATCATCTGCTCTTCTTCCAGTGCGCTTGTCTGTGCAGATTTTCTCCTTCTTACCTTCCCTACCTGTGCTTTTATCCTATGAAACAGCTCTGTCCTTTAAACATTTGCAGGCATTCTCCATACTGCAGATCCATTTTGTGGAAGAGGCAGGAGAGATTTCTGTTGCTTCTCAGTCCTGGGTAGTGAGACAGGACCCAAAGCAAAAGATGCCACACTCCATGTCTGATTGAGAGAGCTGGATTATGTTGTCTTTTTACTGGCTGGGGGTGATGGTTTTGTTCTTCCTTTCCTTGTTTGTTTCTTTTTCCTTGAATGCAAGTGCCAGAGCCTAAGAGAGAAAACAAAGAGGAAAGAAAAGCCCTTTGCTCTGAGATGCTGATTGCTGAGCTGGTACTTCATAAAGGTCTGCTTCAGAAGCCATGTGTGCTTGGTGCACTTTCTGCTTCTTTGATAAACCTGAATCATGGACCCAGCAGAAAGTAAATTTGTGTTGCCTTGCATCAAAATAGCTTCAATTTCTCCCGTTTATTCCATTATGGTTATACTAAAGATTCTGTAATATGTAATGCCTTTCTGGTCTCTACAAAGAACACCTACCAGTGCTGGTAATTGTTCTGTTAGACTGCCAGGAGTAGCATGCTGAACAATGTGAAAAATTACTCACAAGTACTGTGACCCCTTAACACCAGTGAGGTAAGACTGCATTCATCACTGCTTTGCTGGTTTATATTCTTTGGCTGTGCCTGTTGTTGCAGATAAACTGTGCCTTGGACTGTTCTTCAGCGCTGAGGCCATCTGGCACTGGAGTGGTCAGTGCTCATACCATTAAACTTTCCTACCTTTCAGCGCAGGGTGGCTGTGTCTGAACTGTTCGTTGGAAACATCCAAGCTAACTCCTAGCCTTTGCTAACTCCTGGACGGTGCCCGAGTATTATTTGGTGGAATATTAGTTAACTTGGACCAAACCATTCCAGAGACTGTTTCAAGGATTTAATAGTGTAGATGATCAGTTACTAGTGCTTAGGAGCATTCCTTGGCACTGTTTAATTTACTGGCATAAACATAGCCCCTATGTACTGAGATCTTGCTAATTTGAGTTTTATGGCAAGTTATTTCTCCTAATATTTGCACATTTGGACAGGAAATTATAAGTTTGATTGTAAAATATGTAGAAAAATCTTCATTTAAAAGATTCTGGCAAATTATAAACCATTTTGCTAGGTATTTAGAGCATTATTTTTAAATTAAGTGTAACATGAATTGATAAGATTCAGCAGGGCTGGATTTCTCTAGGAGTGGCTTTTCTTTTCCTTTCCTGGAAAAAGGAACAGCTTGACAGGTTTTGAATCACTTCATTCTCAAGTTCGTTGGATTTAAACATAAACTCCTACCCCTGCAACTGAATATCATCAGAAATGCTTATTTAACTAATTTTTTTACTCTTTCAAAGTCCAGGATACTGTGTTGTGGAAGCTCCCACCCAGTTTTGGTTGTCTTGATTAATGTGATACGACATTGTGACAGCTGGGCAGAGGTACCCACCATTCCTCCTTGCAGGATAACTCACCAAGCCACAGGGATGGTACTGTAGGAGCATTTAGATACCGATACCCCTGGACTGTGCTATGAGGGTGGTCTATTTTGCCTAGAATCTGGATCACCAAATCATCCAGATTAAGGACATGGTCTGAACTCAGCAGCTTACTTGTTAACCCATCTATATTTTCTTCCTGGAATTCCTTCCCATGGATGTCAGCAAGTGTGAGGGTAAGGGAAGGCAGATCTCACCTCAAAATGCAGTCAGGTTTTAGAAACATTCCCAAGCAGCACTGTACCTTTCAAACAGAGATGATGTATGTGCTTCACTTGCATTAAGGTATGTTAAAGCATAGATTTACAAATGTGTTTCTTTGAGCTGGCCATTCCCATAAGAATTGTGGGGTGCTGTAGTGAATGCTGATTAAATGATCGTCATGTATTCAAGGAAACCTTTATGCAAGCATTGTCTTGGGATACTCTCAGGCTGTCTGAATGATGGAAGAGATTCTCTACCTCTGCTCTCAGAGGAGCAGAGCAATGTAAGGACCAGAACCTGGAGAGGTGCCAAAACATTGAATCCCTTACTAATTTTTAAGTACTCTTGAATAAAGCTAATGTGTCAGTGAGGCCCTAGACTAAAAGTTATTTCTGTGCAAATAATTAATCTACGTGCATTAATATTAGTGTGTGGGTTTTTTACATGACTTCCTAATCGTTTGACTCGATATCCATTTAGTGTTGATAATAGCATAGCTTATTGGGAGCTTGTATCCAAGATGCTGTGGAGAGACTGCTGAGGCTTTTTGATGATTAAGCTATTACTTTGCTGCTTGTCCATCAGCACCATTGATGCTGCTGAGGAAGACCTTGAGTATATCTCTGAAGAATAGCCAAGAGCAGATTGAAAGCTTATGGGCAAGAATTAGAGACCAAGGCAATGAAGGGAACCTTGTGGTTAGTGTCTACTACAGGCCACCCAATCAAGGGGAGCCTATAAATTTTAATTGTCCCTCTAATCCTCTCTGGTGAGACCCCACATGGAGTACTGCATCCAGCTCTGGAGTCCTCAGCACAAGAAACACATAGACCTGTTGGAGCAGGTCCAGAGGAGGACTTAAGTACTTAAAGGGGCCTTGTAAGAAGGATGGGGACAAACTTTTTAGCAGGACCTGTTGCAACAGGACAAGCGGTAATGGTTTTAAACTAAAAGAGGGTAGATTTAGACTAGATATAAGGAAGAAATTTTTTACAATGAGGGTGGTAAAACACTGGAACAGGTTTCCCAGAGAGGCGGTAGATGCCCCATCCCTGGAAATATTCAAGGTCAGGTTGGACAGGGCTCTGAGCAGCCTGATCTAGTTGAAGATGTCCCTGCTCATGGCAGGGAGGTTGGACTAGATGACATTCAAAGGTCCCTTCAAACCCAAACTATTCTAGGATTCTGTGATTTTATGTTATGGGGCTCTGGGGGATAGGGTGGAAGGGCATAAGAGGTATGCTTCTTGATCATGCCAGTCAGGTAGGATTAGATGCAGGATAGCCCCTGGTTGTACAGCTGATGTTGCAGGGGAGGCACTGTTTTTTATGGACCTTCTTGGAGGAATGAAAAATGCTGGGGAGAGAAGGGATCCACCTGACAAAAGTGGGCAAGAGCGTGTTTGCCAACAGGTCCCATAATCTAGTTGGGAGGGAGGGTGACCTAGCCCCTGCCTTGGAACAAGTGAGAAGTGAGTTCAGAGGTTATGGTTAGGGACTTGCAGAGGACGTGCACTGCTCCAGCATCTACTGGAAGGCTAACATGGTTCAGTGCAAGTAATTCAGTATATGTACGGTATGTGTCAAAAGTAACTTCTTGACCCAAGTATTCAGTAAGCCAACTAAAGGAGGCAGTCTGCTGAATCTGTTACTCAGAAACAGGTTTATGACCAGTTTGGAACTGGTCGGTTCTTCAGTGAAGGTTGATGGCAGCTTTAGGAGCATTAACTGTAAAATGGTGGAGTATAAGAACCGGAGAGAGATGAATATGAAAATTAGAATTACAACCCTGGACTTCAGAAGAGCAAATTTGGCTTGTTCAGGAAACTGCTTGGCAGGATTCTATGGGACCACTGCCCTGAAGGGTAGAAGAGCCCAGGAGACCTGCTTGATCTTGGAGGATATAAGGATACAAGAGAAGACCACAGTAAAAGCCTTGCAAAATTCAATTTAAGCAACATCTGCTGCTCTCCCCTCCTCCATGGAGACAGGCCCGCTGCTCAGTGGGGCGGGAGAACTTGTTGCAAAGGGTGCAGAACAGTCTGAGATAAATTAATGACTGCTTTGCCTCAATTTTTCCACAGATTGGCTAATGACCTGGATATTGTTGCAGGGATATCTTCATGTTTCCTGCATTTCCCAACAATTTGCCTGAGGACAGCAATGGTACTGGAGTGCAAGGGTTCATATATGGCTCTTGATACCTTCAGTGCCTGCTGCCCTTGCATCATATACCAGACTTTGTCATGGTGTGCTGTGACAGTTGTTCAATCAGGGTGAGTATGTTTATGCAAATGAACTAGATGACCTCTTGTTTAATTCAAACACTTAATCATTAAAATATTTTTTAAAATTAAAATAATTTTTTTACAATGCTCACCAAACCACTGCTTCAACAACAGCAAGTCACACAACACACACTACATGCATCTCATTCGTGGCACATTACTGTTACATCTTACCTACAGCTCATGCCACGGCCACACCAAGGAAGTCATATTCCCATGCACCTGTTCAGACTGCTGACTGGGCAAAAGGACAACCATGTTGGCTCAAATCACTGATAAGTTGGAGTCCTGCTGTTTGTGGTCAAACTCAGGGTACAGTACGCAGCTTACTTCATCCTGGGTCTGGGGACAAGGATGCAAGCTACAGAGCTTCTGCACAATAGGTCAGCTTACTGGCAGCTCTGTCTCCAGGGTCTTTAGAAGCTCTTCCCCAGAGTTTGCTTTTCTGTGCTGGCTTTACATAGCCAGCATCCTGCAGTAGACACGAGTTGCCCTGTCTGATGTTTCTTATGTGACCTTAAGATAACTTCATTTAGTCATTGCCCCTTCATCTACTGTTAGTGGTTACTTCCTCTTTGTTACTTTGGGTGCTAGTCTCTGGGCAGAGTTGTTAACTTGTTTGTGTTAGTTCTGGGTTACTACCATCACTAATCTCCAGGCAAATCTTGTTTTCTTCCTTCTACCAGTCACGCTCAGTTCCTCTTTGTTACAGCTGATAGCTTTAAAGATTGCTATGCACACATTTGTCTGGTGCAAGGGAGAGCTGTGTGGATTTACAGACATAAGACAGAAGGCACCATTAGCAAGTTTGCAGATGAGGTTAGATAGGCTAACAGGCAGGGCTGCTTTTCAGAGGGACCTCACAAGCTGGAGAAATGGGCTGACAGAAATGGGTAAATGTGAGTCCTGCACCTGGAGCGCCATAGCCCTGTGAGACACTGTGAACTAGAGAGCAGCTGTGCAGGAAGCACCCTGGGAAGAGGTGGAAAGAACATCTTCAATCCGAAGAGAAGAGTGGGATGGCCAGCATCTTACTGCTGTCTCAGCTACCTTCCAGGGGATAGAAAGGGTGAACCCAGATTCTTTGTACTTTCTGTGCAGGGACAAGATAACAGGCAATGAACAGCAGTTGCAGCAAGGGAAATTCTGACTAGATATTTTCACCACAAAAAACCCATACTATGAGGTTTCTCAAACATTGGGATGGTTGCATCCCCTCATTAGAGAGATTCGGAACTGATCAAGGCCATGACAGAGTAGGCCCAGCTTTGAAGCAGAAGGCTTGAGGTGGACTAGAGCTGCCTTCCAACCTAAATTATTCAGTGATTCAAAGAGTCTTTGACTCTTTAGGTTTCAGATAATTTTATCTGAAAAAGTGTAGTGGAAGCTCATAGGTTGTGAATTCTTTATGTGTAGTCAATGACCTCTGCATCTGAGGCTGCCTCTTGTCCATGAAAACCTGAAAAGTTCCAGCTTGTGCTGATGTAATTAAATAAAGCTGCCTTCTTATAGGGTTCACACCACTTTTAGCACTTTGGATTAATTATATGGCTATTATCCTAATGGAAGCAGTCAGAGAAGGTAATTGAAGACATCTTGAAATAAATTAGATAAATGGTAGCAGAAGCAGCTTTGTGCTTTAAAGCTCAGAGGAAAACCATTTTTAAAATCCAGCTGTAAAACTCCCCAAAATAAAATGACATTTAATGTACATTTTTATTGACCAAACTATATTTTAGGAGAGGTTAGAAGAAAAAATTGTGAATGCCGTTGCAGCAAAACCCCTATTTTTTATTTCTTAGAATGAGTCTGCTGTATTCTTACTTGATTTTTGTTGAATTTAAGGAATCCATGCTAAATTCTTTTCAACTGAACACTTAATGCCTGAATTATTTTTAGGAGAAATCAACTCATATAGCTAAAAATCCATGCTGTAGAATTTCAGTTTTGTGTCACAGAGTTTGCACATTTTTCTAGCACTAAAGTTCTTTTCAAAATGGAAATATTTTTAATTTAATTAATTCATATAATAAAGTTTCTGGTTCCCATGGTTGGTAAAAAACAAAAAAAAATTTTTGTTTGTTTTTTCAAGAAACACAGGTCTGCAGTTCCTCATTTAATAAAAGTTGGAAATAGGCAGAAAGCAGCATATCAGGTGTGCTTTAAAATTGTTAAATCATTAATGGATTGCAGAAGATGTAGGAGTTGCTGTCAATTCCAGTAGAATGCTTTTCTTAACCACCATTGCTGTAGTTTAATTTTCAGTTTCTTCAGATACTATATTCTCTTAAATCGTCTTAAATCCAAGATAGAGTCAAATATTAATTATATTCCTAGCTCTTTCCCTGTTTATTTTAGCCACAACCAAAGAGAGTATTTCACAGCAGGTAATTCAGCTAGATTGTGTGTAACTGAATATCAAGGTCAGTTCATGCCTTGCTTCTCTGTGATGTTCTCTCCTCTTTTTTTTTTTTTGTGGACATCAGAAATTATCAGCAATGGCCTGAGACTTAGTACAGTGATGGCTTGTAGTACAATGTCACAGATTTGCTACCTTTTATTTTGCATTTACTAGCTTTAATAATTAAAGGGAATATTATTGTGATGAGGTTTAAAGGCTTTAAAATCCTCATTTGTCTCATATCCAGAAACATAACTAACTTCTATGATATATATTATTGCTGATAGAATTTATAGTTCTTTGTTATAATACTTTTGGCCCTTGAGACTAAGTAATCAAGTCTAAAATGCATGTGCTTAATTTTGATGAGCCGGAGTGATGCAAAATACATAATTAACCACTTCATTGAAGTGTGCATATTATGGTTCAGTGACTAATTTTCTGGTCAGTGAATCACAACCTTATGTCTCTTTTTTGTATTTAAACACTTCAGATTATGATAGTTCTTGTATTTAAAGCCATTCTAGTCATGAGGATCTAATTCATGCTTAGCATTTTAATAACCGCCTCCGCTTTACGGTTTCCTAAGGGAGAAATATTCATCTCTCTTTAAATTATAAATTTATAATTTATGTCTTACTTTAGTTACAAGTGAAACATAATTATATGTAGCATGGTATTCTTAAGGTCATGGAATATAATGTGACAAAAGGTTTGGTTTAGTTTGTAAAAACCATAATTGTTAGTAACATAGTATTCCATTTTACAAATGTACAATTCTTTATCTAGAGCTGACAACAATAATAGATTGAATGCTTTCAGATACTTTGGAAATATCTCACTTTCAAGCAGTAAATTGTAGAAAAAAAAACATTCCTTGCATATTTCTCTTTTGGAAAACATTTGCTTTAAACTTTGTCAGTGCTTGAGGCTTTTATTCATGTATCATCTAACAACTTCAGGTATCATTGAGGAACTTCATTTTGACATACAATTCAAACCTTGAAAATCACATCGCTGTAAACTGTGAGTGGCTTTGGCATAAGAAGAAAAATTCAATTAATAAGGTTTTACATTTTTACATACTACCCAAACCTTTTTGTCTGTATGAAAATATTATTACACTGTAGTCTAATGTGTCAAAACCACTCCTAAATAATCAGGAGTTCCCAGACTTCAGATGCATTACAGATTATCTGTCCTAAATTTTCAGTGTAGAAAAATGTATGAAGTATTTTAAGTCTCTTATTTTCCAAGGGAGGTGAATTATCACGCAGAGGGCAGGAGGGAATATGATATTTGCATCACTTTGTGTGGTTCCATAATTTACCACATTGGTGATCTCCCTCATGTGTTTACAAATGTGATACTCTTTCTACTGTGTATAAATAATACTTATGCATAATGTTGCTTAAAATGTTTGTTTAAAATAGAAGGGGTTTTTTTCCATATTTTCTTTTAATTTGTTTTTACATTAGAGGAGGCAAATGTATACCAAATATGGGTTGAATCTTTTTTTACTTCGTGTAGTGATATCAAAAGTTCATTGTTCCTCCCAGATGAGACTGAAAACACGGCTGGTTTAGTCTTTGTAATACTTGGCTCTAAAATTAAAATTCAGAGGAAACAGGATCTGACTATGAGTCAGTATGCAGAACAGATGAAGTAGAGGGGCCATGACGAAACATTCTTTCAGCCTAAGGTCTTTAGCATTACTGAGAACCAATGTCATATTTCATAATAGTAGGATATGAGTGCCAGACTGTGATCTGTTTTGATCAGGATTAAAATGCTGATGGTATTTCCTTTATTTTGTGCTAGTTCCTAATGTATTTTCTATAAATGTTTTTTAAAAGACACTTTCTTGCAAATTATTTTCAGAGCACCTTGTATCATTACTTCAAATGGACTCACTCATTCTCCATTCTCACCTTTCTTATCCTTTTGGAAGTAATTACTCACTTGGATATTTTGATGATGTTGAAATAATCTCCAAATTGTATTCATTTCTATAGTGCCTGACTTCATAGAGTCTGACAAATTGTTTGGCATTGGAAATGGACTGAGGGTCATCCACTCATGAGAAGTTGGCTTACACATGGATGCCAAATCCCAAATGACTTTAACAGTGATAGGCAATACTAATGAAAACCATTTTCTTACATGGGATATAATGCGCATTTCTAAATTAAATTCATAATTTGAGCCAAATCTTGTGGAAACAAATAATTTACCATATGCAGTATTTCAGTGTCACCTGATTGTGCTTTTCAGCTCTGCATAATACTTCTTTCACCTGTAATTGTCTAATTGTCTTTCTAGCCTGCCAAGAAAATACTCCTTCAGCTTGACATCTTTAAATTGTACTTTTGTTCAGTAGTCTACAGTGTGTTGGTACTGTATAATGGGTGTTTATTATTAATACTAGAGATAGCAAAATATCTAATTACGGTTATGCCACCATGCTGAAGAACTGTGTTACAATCCAAGCCAATTATGAATTTCAGTTGCTGAAAACAAGATTGGGAAGCAATCTTGTAAATCTCAACCAAGAAAGAGGCACTCCCCTTGTCTTTTGTTAAGCCAAAGAAATGTGCTCCCAGTGTTCAGCAATAGCTAAACAGTGGAGAAGAACGCTCCTTAGCAACAGAAGTTCATGAAATAAAAGAAAGATTTAAATGTGGCTTAAAATTAGGGCAATAGTGTTTGTCAGATTTTAAAACGTGGAAAGAGATCCTCTCTTATAAACAGGAGAAAGGCAAATATAAAAGCTCAGAAATATCTTCTAAGTCAGGATGGAGAAAGAAGTTAATCTGGTGCATGTTCCTTTCACTGTGAGCTGACAGAATTGTGTGTATGCTGTTTCTGTGCATCTAGACTTCTGCTGGCTTCTGGGAAAGACATTGCTCTAAAGGGAATGGAAGTGATGATACATTTTTTTTCAATTACCCTGCTTGAGGACTGTGTCCATAAAGTTGAAACTCAGATAATCTTTTTCACTGAAATTTGGAGTGAAGGCTTTAGTAGTCACTTATTTTTTACTCCCTCTTGTAAATACTGTCATACTCTGATCACTCCTAGTCTTACACACTTTGCCCTTCTAGCAAATGTCATCCATAGAACACATTTAAAATAATCACAGCCATGCATCTTTGGAGAAGAAGGCTACCCTCAATACATGACACAGCTAAAAATCTAGAACTATGGTAATACAATAGGAGTAATATTTTTTCACTAATGTTTTGTATAGGTTTGTAATTGGACGAGAAAAACCGGGACAAGTGAGTGAGGTTGCACAGCTGATTAGCCAAACTCTAGAACAAGAACGCCGCCAGAGAGAGCTGCTGGAGCAGCATTATGCACAGTATGATGCAGATGATGATGAGGTAACAGACTGTCTAGCATTTCACTATTCCGTGCTTTTTAATGTTCTTTTCTGTTCCTAATTCCTTCTTTTTAACTGTCACTTAGAGGTCAGCTTCTGGCCCTCTCCATTACCTCTGCTGATGATTTTTACAGATTTTGATGATGAATCTTATTTGAAGAACACAGTTACTGAAAAGCTTTTCAGCATGGATTTAAAATATTTGTTTTGCTCCAGAAGAGCAAATATCCAATTGGTTGATCTTCTGTAATTATTGCTCTTCCTCTGAAGGCGTATGTTTTTCTGAAATAAGGGGATGAAGTTGGTTTGCTTGTGCACTGAAACACTAGGGTTTTTGTGAAAACTGGTAAAAGTTGCCTTCTAACTTTTAGGGGATTGAGGAAGTTTTAGACCTTTCTTTTTTTTCCTGGAAGAGTTGATGTTCTTAGTTCAGAACATTAATTCAGAAATTAATTCATGAATGCAGAAAATTCCAGGTAAGACTCCTCTTTCCACACACTGCTTTTTGTTTCTGTGTGAACAGATATGCCACAGGATAGAGAATTAACGTACCTTGTCTGAAGTGTGTATTGATGTTCCCAGTTAGTGCCTAATGTCCCCATACAAAGGTTTTGAAACTATCAACTTTATACAGTAAATTATCCATAATTTCTTTCCATTGTCTTAAAATTCCTAATATGCTAATTCCTAATATTAGGCAATTATCTTTACAAGCTACTTTTCCAGAGACTACTGTCTGTGTTACTCCCTAAATTAGCTGCCGGGTTAAGGCAAAAGTCAGTTGCTTCCACAAGAGACTGCTTCCACATAGCCCAAGCATACCGCCTTCATTTTGCATTATCTTGAATATTATATTAAATACCAGACTCTATGTATTAGTGTGTTTTCATCCTGTGCCAGATTTTTTATTTTACTTGTAGAAGGAAGCATTAGAGAAGCAGGAGTATTCATGCTATGCATTTATTTCAGTTTAGTTTTCCTTTAAGCACTGAGACAAGGCTTCTAAACAGTTAAAAAAAACCACAAAAAAACAACAAACAGAAAACCTCTGAGATAAAATTAGGATACACTCAGATTTTGAAACACACTGTTAAACTAACAATAGGTCAGAACAATCAGAAGTGTCCCAGAAGACTAAATAAAAATTCTATCTAGCCCCATTAATGCTTTCACTTAAATTTCCACTGGTATTAAAAATAAAAATATTGTAATAAGTTTTAGAATAAATCTTGTCATAGGTGCATATTTAACTCATATAGATAAAAGTTGTACTCATCTGTATTGGGGATGCATATGTATGTGTGCCTGTGTGAGACCATGAGGGCTAGAAAATCCATATTTTCTCTTTTCCCCCCTCAAACTATAAAAACATGCAAGTCTTCTAACTTCTGTTTAGTCTAGAATTAAAATTCAAGATCTTGAGTAATTTCTTGAAGAAGCTCTATTATCTCCTCAAAAACAAAAAAAGATACAACTTTAGCCATTGGAACAAGAGACTTCTCACAGCTCATCACAGCATGCTGTAGACATCCAGGTTCGAAGACCTGCAGTACCAAACATAGTCTGATAGCTTTCATGTTGGCAAGGAAAAGTGACTCCTAAATGTCTGACATTCAAATCCTTCTCACTGTGTACTTGCACGTAGAGTGATGTGCAGCTGAAGGTAGACTTGTGTGAGTAATTCATGAGGATGCATCAGTTGAGCAGAGGATGCATCAAGCTGCAGAAAATCTCAGAAGTTTGTGTTGCTTCATGCACCACACAGGTGTCATAACTCAAGATCTGGAACTAAAGAAAACGTTGTTAAAATGGTAAATCCATACTGATCCTGGTAGTACCTCAGTGTTCAGTAGGGATTATTGCTGTACTGATGCTGACAGTGATTCTTTCATACTGATGACCATGCAAGTGTTTCTCGGCACAATAGTAAAAGACAACAGGGATGAGTATGGATCAGATATTTTTTGTGATGTGTCTTGTTGTCTTTGCAATTCAGTGGTTACAAACTCTTCAGCCCTGTTCACTGCATAGATTTTTAACACAAAAAATACTAAATGCACAAAGTGTTTTCTATTGGTAGTGCCTTTGCATGACAGAGATAATAAGACAGGGCAAGTAATTAACAGTTAAAGACATGTTTTCTTACTGTAGCACTAAATTGAGGATGGTGACCACCTCTGTGACCATGACATGTGCTTTTTGGCTATTAGCATTTGCGGTGCAAAGGGAACTTTTATGCAGTATGTGAGGAAAGGAGGAATAAGAAAGGAAAAAACATCTACCATGGGAGATCCAGAGAATCATCAAAGATTTCTTTTGGAAGGAAAAGGAATTGGGCTTCAGAACAAATGCAGTACTTCAGTTCTCAAAAATTACATTTGGAATCATTGAAGATCGTTCCTGTTTCCTACTCGATGCCATACATATATTTGGGAGAGGGGTGGTAAACGTTACTTTCAGAATAGACAGCTGGGGTGTAGTTGCTAAAGTGTGCAATGAGGCGTATTCCCTTTCTTACTTAAGAGACTTACCAGAAGTAGATTTTATTTGGAACCTGCAGCAATCCTGAATATTTTAAATTTTTTTGTTACCTGACTATGCTGTCCAAGTAAACTCACATAACTTGCACCATTCCCAAGCAACTGACACAACGGAAGCTGTGATCTAATGCACATTATACACAGTCCAAAGATGGTTTTGATCACCACAAACCCTTTTGCTCCATTTACTGTTCAATGCAAGCATTACTACTTTGAGCTCACCTTGCTCTTTGAGGGCAAACGTGGCTGGGTTTATGTTGCTGTATGCCAGGCACCACTGCCAGCCCTTCATTCTTTGTCTCTGGTAAGCATCTTTTGGGCCAGAAAATCTCAATTTACACTCTCTGACTGAATATCTGCAAATGTACAGAAAACCTACCCTTCTGAGTCCATTTCCTCAAAGTGATAGTGATTCTGGCTGTATGGGGGTTCAGGAATATTTGAATTGCCAGTGTAAGAAGTTAAATGTTGAGGCAGCACATATAATTATACAGGAGTTGCTCAATCTCAGAGCTATCAAACTGTCCTATTCATTTTCATGCAGTTATTAAAATACGGTAACATGGATCTCCTGCTACAATGCTGCATAAATGAACAATACAATGATCTTTATTCAACTCTGTATTGAGACTGTCAAATTCTGAGCTTCAGAGACTTACCACAAAGACAGCAGTAACATATCAGTTTTCTGGAGCAGGAAATCAGTGATCTGTGTTTGACTCCTGGAGCCACCGCACATGACTGTGTTTGGTAGAGCTGGTCAAATCACAGGAAGAGAGCGTGTGCCAGGCATATGCAAGTCCTGGTGTTTTATCCTGCTGTGCCACCAGCTGTCTGGATTTCCTCTGTTCTGAAACTTAGGACCGTCTTCATCATAGCCCGAGCAGCATCTCACTATTTTACAATGGTCCAAGTTCTTTAAAATAGCAGCATTACTGAGACAATTTTGACTTCCAGCCAGTGTGCACTGATTGGACTTGAGTCAGATGCTAAACTGGAGAGACACTGGTTAGCCTGCTGTAACTTCTCATTCCATTGCGTTGCAGAAATGTTACCTGATAGTTATTTGTTGGGGAAGATTCACACTGATACACAGTATTTCCAAAAGATACATCATTTACTATATAAGTAATCCTGAAAGAAACATCATTTACTATATAAATGCCCTTCATCCCTGCACTTCAGAATCTGCTGTTACTATGCGCTTCAGGTTGTCACAGGATTGCAGGATGCTTTCAGATGCTCCTTCATTTAAGTCTTTACATGGAAACACAAGAATCTTGTGCAGAACTGACAAACGCCGAAAAAAGAGGGATGCCCACAACGGGGTCCATGCAAAGACAAGCAGGATAAATGTGCAGCAGCTCACAGTTTGTTGATAAGCTCCCACAAGCCATGCAGAGCCAGTAGTATCAGTTATTTCTCAAGTACTACTTATGGTAGGCAGTGTTGGCATTTCCTGATGAGCCTCTGTTAACTACAATAAAGCTGGGAAAGTATGTTGTTTCACGTGCTGCCTCTGGATAATCTGCTGCAGTTTATTCATCACCATTTCATCTAGCTTCCTAAAATCCCACATCCTTTTAATTTGTTGTATCCTGTCAGAAAACAAAACTCAAAGGCTTTGAAGTAGGCACTGTCTTTGTATTTCCTACTTAGTGTGTTAAGTACAATCTGAATCTGTATCCTTGACTAAAACCTGTTGACTACCCTGTGTTAACAGTGTTCTGTGCGCATTTTAGTCAAATTCTGCCATTTCTTCGAATTTTGATTTGAACATGGTATTATTACTTTCTTCATGTTCTAGTGAATGGCAAAAGTCACATAAAGCGGTTCCCCTGAAGGCTGCATATGGTGATGCAGGATGTGAAATTAATAACATATTGCAGAATTCTATTCACTCTGTGACTACGGACAAGTAGTTTTATGCAAGTGACGTTTTAATGTATTTTAATATCACTAGTAGTCATTTGAATATTTTTTCATTTTTAATTCTCATTTATCAGGACATTTTGAGATCAAAGCAACATTAGAACCATTGAAGAAAATCTTGACACACACAAAAAGAAAAATGTTGCAATGTTCTTGAATGTCTAACACCCAAAGAACATACTTGTTAAACAAGGTCTTTCAGAGAGTGTTTTTTCTGGCATCATTAGTATGAAGCACTCCTGTAAAAGTGACGGTTGATACTATACCATTATATTTTTCTTTGCGCTTTCAAAAGAATTAAGTATAAACTGAAAAAAATCAAATGAAGAGTTGGGCTTGAGTTATTTTTATAGTTCTTCAAATGGTGTTCCCTGATTGTGGGAGACTGTCAGCATAAACAAAAGATTTAGCTTGATGCAGCCTTTGTTATGGTGATTTGGGGAAGGTCTGTCTTCATTATCCTGGCTGGTGCTGATGCTCCTTCTTTCTGCTTGGGAGTGTTAGGCCCATTTCAAGAATTTACAAGGCAGTTAAACAACACAAGTAACACATTTTCCCTTTTAAAGTGGGAAATTGCAGTTCATGTTTATAAAGATAATTTCATACTATTAGCTGTGATAGCACATAGCAAATTGAATAGCTAATATCAGAAGCTACTGCTGTGGATGGGATAAGCTTAAGCCCTAGGTGGTACTGAAATGAGGAATACGTCTTTTGCATGGATGAATTTTGCTCGCTAATACAGACTGAAGAGTCCGAGGTTTTCCTTCAAGAACGTACAAGTTTTCATTGACTGTTGACTAAAAAAATATTATTGTTGTTGTCAGCTAAGAATACAAAATGTGTTGCAAAGAAGCTCAGGCAGCTATAATAACAACTGTTACCTTACAAGGCTTCATTATTTTGAAGTAAAATAATTTTAGTCTGTGCCTTGCTGCTTCTTGTAAAACACTGAATTTCCCATTCTAGTTTCTGGCGCAGGGGCTGAACAACCTTCTGGTAGTTTCATGTGAAACAAAAGTAAGAAGAGATAATTTTTTTTTAAGAAAAAGTATGTTGCATGTAATTTATGATATATTTCCTTGAAGCACACATTGGTTCTTTTGAACCTGTAATTTGTGTTTCATGTGATCATAAGATCAGATCCCTTTCCTTGGAAGACAGAAGCAAAAGTCCCATTTATTTCTGTGTTCTGTAATGTGTTTGTGTCTTCCTGCTGTCTTGTTTACCTGAGCAAACTGCAGTGCTTTGCTTTGATGACTACTTTTTGCATTGATTGTAGCAAAAATGACTGTGCTCATCAACACTCATTTGTACAGTTTGAAGCAGGATTTTCCTTTGTGTTCATTTTAAGCTGCCTGATGTCCCTCTTCAAACACTCTGGCTCCTGAGGCCAGTAGAATATTGTCTGCTCTTGAATTTTTCCCCAGTCCTTCATATGTGTTTGTTTTTCTTTTTTGTATGAAGTACTTCTTAATTTTAAGTCTTTGGAAGAATCGGTTTCAACTGAACTCATCTGTTCTATTCTTTTACCAAAATTGGTAAATATATTTAGGATTTTGCATTAAATGGATATATTCTTTTAAAATGTACATGTAGCTGAGCCAGATCTGGGTTTTTTGAAATAAACTGGGCATGAGTTTGCTATTTAATGATCCTATATCTGCCTCCTCTTTGCATGTTTCAGAGATATGCTTGCCACTGCTTATGGACCTGCCGAGATTTTTTTTCACGTAGAAATGATAGTTGTATATCACCTTACAGATTTTTCAGGGATAATGACTGCAAAATTGACAGTACATGGATTGTGTTAGTATTTTTAGTTGTATTTTCTCACCACAATAATTCATTTAATTGAAATCTCGATGGGATTTTTAAGTTAGTTGTTCCACTTCTAGGTGCCCTGATGGTGTGTGAAGGTGGTGTCACGTGCTCCTGGAAAAAGCCAGGAGGGGTAGAAGCCTAATTTTCTGTTTAGACAGTAACTGCACGTACCCCTGGGGGATAAAATAGAAGCAGAAGTTACTACAAGTGTAGCATAACAAAAGATTTTGAATGTGCATGTGAGATCTAGACATACAGAATGATAGATTCAATTTCAGGTGTTGTTTAGCTGTAATGCTAACATCCCTGAAAATTCCAGTGAGATGGATTTTGTGGTCATTGCTTCTGTTTCAAATAAGGAAAAAAGAAGCAAAATAGCTGTTAACTTTTTCTGTTGAAAACTACTGAGTTTCTTAGTCTTAGTACATATAAAGAATGTAAAATAAATGGTTACCACTTATTGCAATGAGAATATGTAACTATTTATAGAGACAGAGATAGCTCTCCTAAGAAGTTGCTCACATAAACAGTGATGTTTAAAGTATGGGTGGGTCATGCATGTTGGTGAGTTGCCTTCTTTTTGATAGTTCTCATATCAGAAGATTTTACCAAATCATTCTATGCTTTCTGTGTGTTTTGGCTTTTTTTGTTTTTAAAAACTTTAGTGGCTTTAAAAAAGGAGAATACAGATTTTTCATGATCTTTAAAGGTCCCTTCCAACCCAAACAATTCTGATTCTATGTGCTATTTATCCAAGAAATGATGATGTTGTATTGCAGGTTTATTACCCTGTTGTTGAACACATGCATATATCTTTTCTGTCTGTGTGTACTTGTGCACCTAGATTTAACATGCTTCCATGCACTGCTTTTTAATTGAGAGAGATTTACATAAACCTAAACAACAGCTGGGAAACTAAATTAATGTAGGAAGTTGAGATTCAAACTGTTGTTTGGACATCTGAGTTTTTGCCTTATTTTGAAAGGTTCTTTTGACAAAAAATGGCACTCATAGGTAATACTAGCACTGCTGGGAATATACTTCTGATAATAATGTTACGTGCCTTCATCTTAAGAACTGAAAGCTCCTGAACAAAAACTTGAGTACTTCTGTCAGAATTTTTGTATTATTACTGTATAAACATGAGAAGGACTGCACCCCTTCCCCTGCCCTTCCTTTTCCATGTATTTATTGAGTCCCAAGCTTTATAAATCCAGATGTGGCCCTGAGGGAAATGTTTGCTTTATAATAAGTTTGCATAGTCATTTGCATAGCCAGCAGGCTATTTGTGATCCGTAGTCCATATGGGATGTACTCCAGCTTCAAGAGGGAGCCCTGCTGAAGCGATGTGGTACCCAGTCATCTTAGGCATGGGGAGAGATGACCACAGGTGTATATGCAAAAGAGTATCTTGGCAACTTGGGGTTTAACATTGCAAGCTGTTTCTTTCCAATATTATTGTTTTATATTGTTTAATCTTGAGATACTGATTGTAGCTTATGATTTTTTAAAATTCTGTTTAGTCAGCAAATTGTTCACATCTCTTGGTTTACCAGCCCAAGAAACACCCACATTTTCTGTTTAAAACTAGCTAGAAACATTTCCTTATTCGGGGTTCAAATTCAGTAAACTCTGACTTCAGCCTCTGAACTTGCCTCTGACACTCAGTTTCTTTTTCCTGCTGTTGTCTTTCTGTCTGGGTATGACTTTTCTATCATTAATTTGTTTATAAAGAACAAACCAATGGATTTTCAAATTCAGTGTGGAATATCACTGGAGAATTGCTTCCTTCAGATGGTTTTTATTTCTCTTTGGAAAAGACTTCTTATTAAATCTGAGATAAATTTGGAGAGGTCTTCCTATGGAAAATAGGCCTCACTTGGAAGAGGATGAAAAACCATTGAAATATAGAGCCAGTAATGCTTAACCACTGAATTCTTTTCTCCTCTCTCTTAATGTTCTGAAATACTACTGTGGAATTGTATTTTGTCTGGTAGAATTCATAAGTACTGGGATTATAGCTAAAGAAAAGATAAACTTTTTTGTATGCAGTATGCTGTGTTTGCACAGTAGCTTAATTACTCTTTGAACAGTCTCTGCCTAATAAGATGATAACTGGAATTTCTTAAATGCTATAAAATTAAGACAGGGGAATATGCTACAGATGAAGAAGATGAAGACATGGGACCTGTCCTTCCAGGAGGTGACATGGCTATTGAGGTGTTTGATCTCCCTGAAAATGATGATATGTTCTCCCCCAGTGATGTGGACACCAGCAAGCTTGCTCACAAATTCAAAGAGGTAAGTTATGGATCAGAATATATTCCTAGTTTCCTGGTTTTCTCATTGCTCAGTTCTTGGTTTTTCTGTTGAAAACTAGAGTTGATTTCTAGCTGTATACTCCGTACTTTTGAATGACTCATAAAGCTCTGCTTAAAAGAAGTGGAAGCTATTCTTTGAAGTTGTTTTAGCATCAGCTTTCAGGTGACTGTTGCATTGATGGAGGGTAATTAATAATTTAAATTTTCAGCACAGAAGGTATTCCGCCTCAGCACTTTGTTTGCATTTTTTAACCAGAAAGACAAAGTGCAAGTTAATTCATTACTAGCAGATTGCCTTTTTTTTTTTTTTTTTTTTTTTTTATGGTGAGATACCAGTCAAAAGTGTTCAGGAAAACGAAAGAGCAAATACTAAATTTCAGTGCAAAGGAACATGTGGAGCTCATCCTATACCATTACACAGTAACTCATCAATGTGCAGCAGTGTCATACATTTGGCCATGCGATTAGAAAGATGATGTATTTGGGAAGTAGGCGTATTTCAGGCTGGTGTTCTAGCAAACTCTGTGCTTACAGAGTTTGTATAGCATCCACTGGTACTAACGGGACCTTCAATCAGTGGTGTCCACTGTGGTCACTGAATTCATATAACTTAGCATACTAAAGTACTGAGAAACATCTCTTCTGTATTTTAGGCTGTGCTTTTGGTGTGGTTTATTTCTGAGCTTTCCTGAATATTGATGCAAATAAAGATTGGATTTATCTAAGCCCACAATAGTGAGCTGAGTGATGACAATAAAAAACATTTTTCTTTTTAAATACAGGAAAATGGAAGGAGTAAAAGTAGCCAGAACCTCACAGGAGATTTGAGCAGCAGAACCTGGGCCCAGAAGGGAGTTTTAAAGTAGAGAGGCTCCCTTTTTATTGTTCTTCCTCTATCCTTTCCCCTTCCCTCCACTCAAACCAGACGTTTTATCTTCAATAAATATATCTTCTTGCTACTCTATAATGAGAGTAATGTATGGAAAGTAATCAGCCAATGAGCAACCAGTCTTCCACTTTTCTGCTGATACCCTTTTCAGCCTTTGGGTGCCAGCTGTTACTCATGATTATTTCCTGAAAGTTTTTTACTTTACTTATATGATAATTTTCTCACTCCATATTTCAAGTCCAGGCTTTTATGCAAATTAGCAGGGCGATTTACTTCATTTTCTGATACATTGCATCATACATTGCATCATAGTCAAAGCAGTGGGAAGATGCTACCATTCTGATGGTGCCAGTGTACCAAGGATAGGCAAACCACAGATGCAGTGATGGGCAATGCACTCATCTTTGAATAAATTACCTGCAAAACTATGCTTGAATACAGTTTCCATGAACTTGAATGGCAAGTATGGCTATTGCCATACTTCAGCATGTCCAGACTGATTTGAAGCTGTTTGCGGACCTGTCTGATGTAGTGGCCTCAAAATGGTGGTGTAGAGGAGATCAGATGAAGGGACTTTGGGATCCTCCAGTTTAAGTGTAGAAAACGTTAAATGCTCCTGCAGAAGGGTGGGCTCTTTTTCACTAGCCCACATAGTTACCGCTGTTACGAGCATGCCACTTTTGTTTCACTGTATTTAACAGTACACAGCTGCATTTTGTTGGCTGCTACAGAGTGAGTACATGTATTTTTCTTGCTATTTGCCCTGAATTCTTTCAACACTAGAGGACTTGTTCACGATCACACTGCACAAGCCCACACAGTGTTTTCTGGAATTGTATTTAAAGAATAATTGTTCTTTCTTGTTCTTACTCCAGAGATTAATGAAAGTATTAAACAAGTGGGTTGTACACAATCTTTAAGTATAATAATTTGACCTAATTACTTGAATTCATTCTTTGCAATGAAGAATGTGCTCACATACTTTGAGAGCACTCTTATTTGTAATGCCTTGCTTTTGTAATGAAAGTCAGAATAAAGATGGGCATTCCTGGGTGAATCACTGTATTTCTGCAAGTCTTGTTTTCCTGGCTGTAAAACAGGAAAAATGGGACTGATTTTCCTTAACTGCTTTGAGAGAAAGACCTAGAAGCCTTATTTTAGCTGTGAGGATTGAAGAGAGACAACAGCTGTAGGGAGAAGGAGTATCTTATGTAAGAATTAGGTATTATATTTCATGTATTAATGAAAAAAATATTATTGTTATTATATGCAAAATATACATAATGATTATATATAAATTGTCATGGAGGTTATTAGATTCCATTGGGTACTTTCTTTCCCAGTGTACTCTGAATATTTTAACAGTTGCTAGCTTTTCATCTCTTTCTACCTTTTGCAGTCTTAGATGAACTCAATCTGTTTTCTCTATATATCTTTTTATTAAAAGTTTTATTGTTTTGAAGAAAATTAATCAGCTTTTCAAGACATCTTTGCAAAGGAAATGGTCCAAAAATTATTCAAAATGTCTTTGTTCAAATGAAACCTTCACAGTTTTAGATTGACTTAGAAAAATTGAAAATACAAAATAGTATCTGCCAAGAATTTGTCTGGCATTATATGGGACATGGAATAAGGTGTTTCTGCACCCCTGTTAGTAAACTTGCTTAAAAATTTTTAACAATGAGTCCAGATTTGCTTGCCAAACTGTTGACCTTGCGTGTTGTTCAGTATAACCTATAAATGTGTTAATATCTCATCTATTCTGCAAGCATAATTAGTTCTTTTAAAAAAGAAAAAAAGTCCATGTCCAACTACACACTTGTCTGTTCAGCAGGAAAGTATCTTTTTTCTTCTGCCTCAGTGGGATCTGCTGTACCATGTACTGATTCAATAATCTGACTGGGTGCTCAATATTCTTTTTTTTTTAACTTAACAGAGAGTATAAAAATAACTGTTAAAACCATCTGTACCTGAGCAGATTGTCATTTATGCAACAATTTGGAGTTTATTTGTATGTAATAATAAGCTGTTTGAGTGCTGCTTCTGGGTTTGTGAGGCTTTAGAAGAGACGGGAATGGACTCTTAGTAGGTAGCCTAAGGCTTTGAGTCTTGGCTTTTATTTCATTATTAACTCTGCAAAGGGCAAAGTCTAGCTCATCCATCCTTCCCCTGATTATATCTCACTCCAAAACAATGAGATAGCAGAACTAAGGAAAGGCCTGGGCACTTTATAACACTGTAACAGTTTGAGATGATTCTTTTGTAATTTTTCACTATTAACAGAAATGGAAGGATGAGAAATAAAAGTTCGCAGTCTCTGAAAACTGCAGATCAAAGGTTGGATTGAGTGAGCTCAAAAATTGCAAGTAACCTCTTGAAAGTGCTAATTAAAGTATCTCCTTCATTTCCTCTACTGCCTATAATGACAAAAAGGTATATATTTTTCTCGGCTTCCCAGTCTACTGGGTGGAGTAACACCGCTGGCCACTTCTTGCCGTTAACACCAGCTCCAGGGCTGCTGAGTGCCCTGTTGCCAGCCACGCTGACATGTCTCCGTCGTGGACCAGTAGCCCTGCTCTCCTGTGGATCACACAGGAACCCTGTGTGATCTGCAGGCTAGCTGTGTGCTTGGACCAGGTTCGGTCTGGTCCGTGCATGTTCCACCTGCTAGTGTGCCTGGTGTGCCTCCACATTTTACATGTCTCTGCAAGCTGTTGTAGTTAGTGACTAGTTTCATTTCAAGTGAAATCTCATATCTGTTTTCACTGAGCTCTTGAAGATTTGTAACACTTTTCAGTGCAAAGTCAAAAAGTGAGTGTAAGTAATAGGTGATCCTGGGGATGAGAAGTACTTACAGTCTCTGCTGCAGACAGTGACCAAGAAATGATTGGTGGAAAGAAGATTCCTAAAGTGTTCATCAGGTGGGACTGGTTGCATCAGTGCCTCCTTTATTCCTTCCAGCATAAATTCAGTAATGCTCCGCCAGAAAGGAGAGGTTTATTCACTAGATAAGTTAGAGCTGATTTACAAACCAAACTGCATCTGACTGAGAGTGCATTTCCTATACTGCCAGAGGAAGCGTGTTCAAGAGGTTCCATGAAAAGGGAATTTCAAAAGTACCTTGGCCTTTCTCAGAGATACCTGTACCGATCAGCTCTGTGATGGCTCCTGTAATTTTGAAAATGACTTCTCTCCTCCAGAAGAACATCTCTTTTAAATTATTTGTACATATTTTTACTAACAGCGTGGTCTTCAAAAATGTAGCCATGGCTTCACCAGAGATGATAATTTCTGGTTCAGTACAACTCCGTCACATACTCCATTAGCTCAACATAAACTATTCCCAAAAGGCTCCTGTTAGTCTTGCAAGAGAAGTAGCCCCCATGTAAAACATGCTTTTATGTAACTATGCCTGGTATTCATAAATAATGGACAAAGGCTTTGTCTCTACTGCAGTGCCAGCTCAGGCTGCAATTCAGGCCCTTGCCCTCAACTCCTTACCCAACACACAGAAGTCACTGATTCAGATTAGACAATGCTTTAAAGTTTTGGGGCCTGTCAGAAGTTTGTCTGTGCTGCCTACTTTAAATAATAAAGCAGCAGGCGTTCAGGTGCAGAGCAGTATTGGGTGCATGTGCATAAACATTTCCATTTGGATTAGGGTTGTGCTGATGAAACTGTGGTACTTCAGAGTACCACAGAGTACTTCAGAGCATTAGAGCCTGTGAATAGGAGACTTTAGGGCTGAAACTAAAGATGGTTCAGGACATTGCCTAATATACTCAAAGACCTAATGAGTATTCACTCCACAGGATCAGACTAATGTAGATTAGTCCTAAAGAAATTCCCCCAGAAAGTGTGCAGGTGGGTGCCAGGTCCTCAGCACCAACCCATTCATTGTACAAACCCACTGTTATTGTGGCATGCTGCTTGGTAATGTAACTACAACCTTTAACACACTGCCTGGGCTGTTAATCTACTTGCAATCATTTTGTGTGCTTGAATGCCATTTCCTGTTTTTTACAGTTTCTCTTTGTAACTGCTCTGAATTGCGATTAGCTAGCTTGAGCAAAATAACTCCAGCTAATGGTGGAGAAGGATAGCATCAGTGTACCTTTTTTTGGCATGAAATAAACATGTGGAATCTTCCCTTAAAGTTTTCCTGACTTTCTGCGTTGTTAAATCACTTATTTCCGTATCTGCTTTTTTGTAATGTGCCTGCTTTAATCAATGCAGTGGGACGTTCTGACAGCACTGGGACATATTTTATGTTCATATCAGAGGAGAGCAAAGCCCAGCAGGATAACATCTATTTTTTTTTAAGCATAAGACATTTGATTTTGCTAAACAGATTGGATGTTCTGATTTGAAATTATGAGTGGTTAGACGGCATCCTATCTTTAATTAGGTTGCACAGACTGAGTCATTTTGCAAGCTAGACATTTTAATTTACAATCTACTGCACTGCAGCACTCTTCAAGGCCTTCTGCTATGTAATAAGGTATTCAACTTGCAGCACAGGCTTTAAAAATACTGGAGTACTCTCTGTGACTTCACTTGTTTATTTTATATTTTCAATTTTAGTTGCAAATCAAACATGCAGTTACAGAAGCTGAAATTCAGAAGCTAAAGACGAAGGTAAGAATCAATACATGCTGGGTTTTTTTCCTCTCATGCAAAATCAGATCTGAAGACATATATCTTTATGTGGGTGGAGAAGTCAACATCCTTGTTAAAGGCTGATTAAGAAGCACAGTGGCTCAGCTAAATCTTCTCTTGCTGTATATTGTCTTTTCAAAGTTTTAAGTAAAATCTTAAGTGCTGCTATTAAGAGAAAGTGCCAACTTGTGTAGCTTCAATTATACGTATATTTTAAGGGGTATCATAATGACTAAATGGCAGATTTCTAGTTTTACAATTCTAATGCATGTCAGGTTTTTAAGTTATATTTGGGTTGAATATTCAAACCTAAGTTAGTAGGTTTTTTTATTTACCAGTGATGTTAAAATATCCTGTTTATGCTAGTTTCCTTTTTTTGACACTTAAACACCCCCCCCAATCTATTTAAAGGTATTTAATAGAAATTACTTTTTATATACAGAAGAAAAAGTGCTGTTTCATATTGTTGCCGTTCTCTTTAAAAGATAAACTAGAAAGGAAAAAGCTTACCAGTTTTAACATTCTTTCACAATCGGTTGTTAGTTATTAGATTGAATTTGCTGTAGCAATGAAAAGGAATTATATTTTTTGTAGTAGGATAGCCTTTATGGGAATTCAACTGATAATTCAGTTGTTGAGTAATACTGGGTTTTATGATGATATCCTTCTGTTTGAGTACGCGTTATAAAGGAAATGAAGAGAAAGTGAAAATTGTATTTTAGAAAAATATTTAAGATTATTAGCTCTTTCTAGCAACATTTGCACGCACCGTGTATTTTGCATAGTGTTTATCAAATCTGCATAAATTATTGTTAAAAACAAATTTGAAGTGCAACTATTTTCTGTAAGGACTATTTCTATTCTACTGTTTCAGTTCAAAAAGTCAAAAATATTTTCTTCCTCTGCTTTCCAGTTCCAATCCAGCAATCAGAGCCACACGGTCAATCCCTTGGGATTGTGCCGAGCCCCATGGCAATGACGCGTGGGTGTAAACATTCATCTATGCAAATCTATTTGCAAGATTAGGATTAATGTGCCTTTTTGTGTTGAATTTATTTGCCTTGTGTTTGCAGTAGAGCTGTAGAAAATGTGGCTAGTTTAGGTATATTACTAATAAAACTGAAGACGAGTTATTTTCTTTGTGTGTGTATCATCCATGATGTTAGCAGAACTGCCTAGAGCAAATTAAACAGTCTTGATAAGTAAACAGGGTTGTTAAAGCAATTTTTGTTTTCTGTAAATTCTGGGAGCTAAAATATACAAGCTGCTGAACAACCCTACCTTTATCCAGCACCAAACATTGAAACCTGCAGCTAGCTTCAGTTGGGAAGTAAAAAGCCTAACACCAAAAAAAAATCTAAAGAAAAAAAAAAACACCTAGCAAAGAAGCTAACATTTATTACAAACTCAGTAGTAAAATTTAGACTTCTTTGAAGTCACTTGGAAAAAGTCATTGGGCTTCATTGGTGCCAAATAGTGGAACTAGCGGTGGAACTGCACTGGTCATAGAGTCCAGCAGTGCTGATGTGTTTGGCAGAATTACCACCTGAAATCTTCAACAGTAAGGGCATATTTTCCTTCTTATATTAGCTCCCTACAGCTCAGTAAGCATGTTTAAGGAAAACAAGAATAATATATTTGTAACAGGTTCTCTTTGTCCTTGTAATAGTTCCGGCATAGTTTCAGCATTGGATGCAAAACTCTGCTTGCTTAAGTAAAGGTTCTAAGTAACGACCCGATGTTAAATTTTGAATTATGCTCCAACCTCTTTTGTTTGTCTTTCTGGATTAAACAAGATTATGACATGAAAACAGACTTCGTAAGAATTCAACAGAATTTCTAATTTTTGGGGAAAAGCAGATAGTTAGATTAAATGCAATTGGTGTTTTTTCCTATTTTTTTCTAAATCATTCTTAAATCGAATATAGAACCTGGAAATCAGATTCCCCCCAAAATAAGAAATTTAATTGTTTTATGGAAGTGTGTGAATGCTTTAAAACACCTGAGCCACACAAATAGAGCAAAATGCATCCCCAGTGCTGACTGAATAACCCTGCAGTTTGCCTGAATACTCCATCGTTGACATTTTTAAAGGGTGTTAGTATAACCCAGAGAAGTATAAAGGCTGCACTGGAACACAGAGCAAAGGCTCTACTGCATTTTATGAGGAAGAATAACGTATGTATCAGCCTGCTTTCTTTGTCCTGGAATGTTCTTTTCACTGCTAGCATATTACTATTATAGTTATTAATTCACTCATTTTCACTATTCATGTTGTTTGAATTAATCGTAAACTGTTAGGCTGCACTTTGCAGCATTTTACTGACTGCATGTCAACTCTTTTGTTCAGCTGCAGGCTGCTGAGAATGAGAAGGTGAGGTGGGAGTTGGAGAAGACCCAACTCCAGCAGAACATTGAGGAGAATAAGGAAAGGATGATGAAATTAGAGAGTTACTGGATTGAGGCACAAACCTTGTGTCACACAGTGAATGAGCACCTCAAGGAGACGCAAAGCCAGTATCAGGCTCTGGAGAAGAAATACAACAAGGCAAAGAAACTAATCAAGGATTTTCAGCAAAAGTAAGCAGCTACGCCAGGCTCAGCAAATGACTTAGTGGCCAGATAGGAAACATATATGTGATATATTTTGAAATATGAAACCCACTATTAAACACCTGTAAGGTAAACACTGTTTTTCACTTTTTTTTTCTCCATGAAAAACACAGGCTCTTTGTTATGGAAAATGTTAGTAGTATTCAAGTATTAGTTTAGTATTGTTGAAAAATAGTACTATAACTGAAGACAGTCTGTAGTATTCAAGCTTGGAATGTTTCAGAATTACTAGATAACTCAATATGATTGCAAACAACCAAGAGTAATCATAGTAAAGCATTTGATTAGCAAGGTTTGCAGCAATTTATATTGGCATTGTGTCAGCTGGATTCACTCCTGCTGTGTACTAATCTAACATCAAAAAGATAATTGTTTTGTTACATTTTATTTTTCTTCTTGTAGATGCCAAGAATGTTTGAGCTGAGTTGAGCTAACTCATGATTACATGGCCCCCTCTGTTTCATGTGGCCCCCTCTCCCTGATGGCTAACAGGAATAATAAGTTACATTTCTGTAACAGCTTCCAGTCCCCCCAGTTATTTTTTTTTCAGCAACTTTTTCACCTTCTGCTGAAATATACTCATTTAAAGGAGAAAACTCAGAAACATACAGAAGTGTCAAGTGACTAGGAGCACAGAAGTTAATATCCTGTCCCATTAAAAAGGGTTTTAGATTGTCAAAATGTCATTACTCATCTTGGAATTTTGTGACTGTTCCAGAACTAGATGGCATCTTGTGTGCTTTTTATCACAAATGTCTCAGATTTTCAAAATAAAAAGAAATAGGGAGAATAGCTATAATGAACTTGGATAGCCTTTCTGTTGTTATTCTGCTTTATATGAGTAAAAGATCTAGTCCATTGGTTTTAACTATCTCAGACTCCTAAAATCATCTCACAGATTTCCTTATAGCTTACTAGAAAATTAGATTTGTATCTGGAAACTTATGGATATCCTTTCTGTGAAGGAGTGCAGGCATATTCTTAATAAAACAGAGATTTTTTTCCATTTCCTACAACAGAACACAGCATAAACCAAACTAATGTTCTCATTGTAAATACAGATTATGAACTGTTTTGATTATCAATTAGAGCAAATGAGATTTATTTTTTTTTAACATAAATTATTCTTACCATTTTTATATCTTCACTTAGACTAAGCAACTGTTTAGGGTTTTGTCCTAATTGCAGTTTTACACTTCTTACTAGGTTAGTAATAATTTTTTTGTTAAGTACTGATTTTTCTGATGGATAGCTTAAGGTGTATTGGAACATTTTATTTTCTGTTTGAATCTGATTGCTTTGATGACAGCAAATACATCTTTTTTTTTCCCTAAGAGAACTTGACTTCATCAAACGCCAGGAAGCTGAACGAAAGAAAATAGAAGATTTGGAGAAGGCACACCTTGCAGAGGTTCAAGGCTTACAAGCTCGTGTGAGTAGTATTAACTCTCATATTTGAAGGATGAAGCAATTCTGATACTCTGGAAGAAATCCATATCTAATAAATATGTGTGTATGTGTATTATAGGTAAAACTGTGTTGTATTTCTTTCAGATACGAGACTTGGAAGCAGAAGTTTTCAGGCTAATGAAGCAAAATGGGAGCCAGGTGAACAATAACAACAACATTTTTGAAAGGCAGACATCTTTTGGAGAAGTTTCTAGAGATCCAGTGGAAAATCTAGACACTAAGCAAATGTCCTGCCTGGATGGTTTAAGTCAAGGTTTGTTTGAACCAAACCCTAACTCCTATTAATGTGTCTGTAAATAGCATGGTTATCAGTTAGGATTTAAAAGAAACAGTTCATAATGCAGGGATGTTGTTATTTTTCTGAAAATCAGTATCTGATGGCAGCTGTATCAGGTTTATACCAAATAATGCCATACAGAGACCCAGAATAACTGTACAATGTATATTCTTAAAGAAATGGAAGTGACTAAGTGCTAATAAAGCAAAGATCATTATTGATTTCTTAAAGCTTTCAGTGGGATGCCATCAACATTTAGGTTTAATTTGTTGCTTCTGTTATGTTAATAAAGTAGGAGAAAATTGTGTTTTCTCCTATGTTCCTAAATCTGTCATTAATTACCCAACCACCAAAGATCAAAGAAGAACAAAGTTACCAGAATGAGAAAAACAATGATAAAATCTGCCATATTGAATGGTTCTCTGCAGGTTCTGATCCCACCTTAGTACAGATGTCAAAAGGAACCGTGTAGGTGGCACTCGCCATTTCTCAGGATGGAGCCTTTTGTGAATAAAATGCAAATTTTTCACTAGCACATCAATTAAAAATCTTATTTGGCTATAGCACAGCCTGATTTACAACATAAGACTTGCAAGACTTTGTTCTACATTACCAAAGAGCCAAAACAGTTTGTGGCAACACTGAAATCTGGATAGATGCTGTCAGCAGGGTCACTGTAACCTTTATTTGTTTTGCGTAGAAAAGATAATTCCTATTTTTCAGGCTGTGCCAGTTAAAATATACAGATAACTTCCACAGCTTTAGCTAAAGCCCTGTAATTGCAAATAGCTCCTCACTGTTGAATTACATGCAGAATTAAAGCAAATTTTAGGTCTGCAGCCTTGGAACAAAATTGTTTATTGCAGGAGCAGAGCTACTGTGTATTTAGTAACATCTGTGAAATCCGGTGTTGGAGGTGTTGGGATTCTGACAAGGGAGCACCAGACTCTGTTCCTTTATAGATACTCATTTGAAATAAACTATAATATTTATTTCTCTGGTGAAAAAAAAGCGCATTATATTACCAAATAAATTAATTTCTTGCAAGCACAGAGATGTTTTATTGGAATTGATACATTAGCAGTTATTTTTTATGTGGACCCAAACAGTATTCCTCTACAAACAAATCAATATGAATTACATTTTTAACAAAGTATGTGCATAAAAAACAGCTAGTCCTGCTGAAACAGTATTTGGGTGATACACAGACCTTGTGGAGTTGGTTTCTGCAAATCCTCACAGAGCTGTTTCTTTCTAGCAATTGATTATTATACTGAAATCTCTGAAGTTCAGAGAAGCACTCAGGATGACAAAGAAGTCTGTATTTCTGCCATAAAGACTCAGTAAGTCTTAAAAAATAATTAATACTTAGCAACGCTGTTAACAGAAACCCTTTCGATAGTTTGCATCAGGAGAGGAAAATGTGTTTTCTTTAATTGACTTACAAAAATCATGTTTACACTTACTGTTGTAACAATGTCAGTACACATCTATGGCCCAAGAGCTGAAATTTAGGATTTTTTACATATAAAAACCCTCCTCTTTGTAACATTCATTCTAAAAATTTGACAATTCTTCATATAGCATTAAAACTCTGCATGTCAATACTTTCAAAATATATTTTTGAATTGATATATTTGCATGAAAGTTTTCATTTTCCAAGAGCTGCCATTTTTCTTTGCAAAAGCATTCCCCTGGAGAAACACTACCAGTGTTCAGTACTTCTGAGAGATAGAACAGAGGATCTGTGAATTTAAATGCCCAAGTTTAACCACCTGAATATAAACACAAATTATTTGCTAGGAAAATCTGATTTTTTGAGAGTAGAAAAAGCATAGTTAGACCTTAGATTCCAGGATGGATTTCTGGTTTTAACAAAATGACTTTTTTAAAATAAAGCGATCCCTAAACGTGCTGTAGAACTCTTTGACTTCCATATACCTTTTCCAGCAGATTATATATTGGAGTCTCTGAAGTCTGTATCAGACTGTAATGTAGTGATACTTGCTCTGTAGACAAAGACCCTATGTCTTCATATCACCCTTGTGTAAACCTTTTAAGAAAAGGACTTGCCATTTTCTAGGAGTACTAATCACTAATAATTAATGTATTTACTGATAAACTCGTGGATGTGCAGAAGAACTCCAAAGGGCAGAGGAGATGTCCCTGATGTCTGCAGGGTGAGCAGAGTTCCTCCGGGTGCAGTGTTCTGTGCATGCCGTCTTTGTAACATTCACGCAAGTGCACCGGTCTCTTTTCTGGCTTTTGTTTGGCAAGTATAGCACAGCCTTCTTTATCAAGCCCCAGCGTTAGGTTTGTGGAGTGGGACAGCCACATCCTGTAATTTTTATTTTGAAGTTTGCAGGTCTGTCTTCCCTCAAAAAATCAGGTTATGTAAAATATATATTTTAATTAAAATTATACCAAGTACGTTTTTTGCTTCAATGTGATCTGAGATGTTTATTACATTCTTGCATGGTGATAGATTTGGTAAGAAGTAATAGATGTAACTTGATGGTTGCATACGTACAAATGGAGCTGTCCCTGCCGCTGCAAGTGCTCCAGCTGTGTTTAGCATCATGCCAGACTGTACGACCCCTCAGGTTGTACCATAACCTCATACTGAGTTTGAGGGTCTGCCAGTAACATCAGTGGAAGTTAGAAAATCAAAACCATTATGGCCCAGAGAGTTCTTCCTTTGCTTTGCCAGGGAATACTAGAAGCCTGAGGATTGTGTTTCTTTTACAAATATATGACTTATTTTGAGAGTCCAGAAAAACAGATAAAAGTGCATTGTAGCTTTCCGGTTTAGTGGTCATGAGCTGTGTCTGCAGTAGAGAATCAAGCTATTTACTGGAAGGAGTCAGTGGTTTGAAATCTAAACAGTTCAGTGCTGATGCTGGCTTTGACAGTATTTGCTCGTCTCTGTGCAAATGCCCATTCAAGCTGCTTTGATTTGGTGGCCTTAGTGGATGCCTTGGGAAACCCAGGGATGCATCAGTTCACAGAAGGATATTTTGAAATCTATCAGCTTATATAATGGAAAAACAGTGTGAGGACAGGCAAGCTTTTACCCTCTCCACAGTGATACTGAAATAATTCAGATGGAAGCCTATCGGAGTCAAGTGGTTGAACACCTGCTGAAAGAAAGTCTAATTACATTGTCTTCGAGAGCAAAATAAAACCTGTTATTACTTCTATGTGAAAGATTTATCAGGCTCCCTAGTGGCTTGGGAGATTCCTAGAGAAACGTGTAGGGCGCGTGTGCAGCAAGGGCTGGCAGCTCTCTGCAGAAGAGGGAGCTGGGACTGAGGGTGACAGCACACGCAGCTTGGGCGGAGACACCCAACAGCAGCCCAGTCCCACTGCACCCAAGTGTGACAGGTCCAGTGATGGAAACCAGGGGCAGCCAGGATCCCAGTCAAGTTCATGGTGGTCAGGCAGGTCTGAGGGCAAGCCAGGAAGTTTGTCTGTGGGTTGTGGCTGGGGTCCAGATCCACATGACCTGAGGATGAGAGCCCAGCCTAAATGCAATTGTGACATGGAAGGAGGGAAGCCCCTACTGATGCTTGTGAGCTCTTTGCAGCAAGCTGAACCACAGTTATGTACCTGCAACACAACAGGTTGCTGCCACTGAGTGTGAGCAGCCCAGCTCTGGGGTGGAGGGAGCAATAAGCTCCAGGCCTGGGTGGTATTTTGCTTTAACAAGGCCAATATGACCACTTCTGTGAATAATCATTTGCAGTGCTGTGTCGATAGTTTGCATAATTTGAGCAGTGAAAGGAAGGGATGTATGGAAGTGGTACACCTGAAAGAACAAATATAAGCAGTTCGAGTCATGACAACATGCAGTTATCCTATTGAGTACTTACAGCAGAAGCATAATTACAAGTGAGACAACACTAATGGTTCTGTAGTGTCATCTGAATGCAGAATTTAACTCTTATACAAGGAGGAAAAGCAAAACATGGTACTAGAAGTCTTTGCAGTGCTTTAAGACAGCATAAATCTGCAAAAATAAAAACGAGTTTGAACGAGTCTTACGCCTCAGTAATTTACTGGCATACTAACTCAACCTGTGGCTCTGATTTCAAAACAGTTTGAGCTGATGTAACAGATCATTACTATTGAAATGGGAGACCCCATCCCATCCCTGCCTTTGTCCAGCAACCTGGTTCTGCCTCTTCCATTGCCCTTTTCCCACATTACACACTTCTGTGCACACACCAATTCACTAAAAAAACCCCAGAAAACTGACTAAGAGGGGAAGAGGTTAGAGTGTCAGGCTGAAATTGGATAGTTTCTGCCGGGTCAGTCATTTGAATCAGCAAGCTGCAGTGCAAATCCTGGGGGATTCAGAGCCAGGGGTTTGTGACAACAGGAGGAAGAGCAAGAGCTCTCCATTTCGGCAAGTCATTGAGTCACTTCTGCCTTTGGTGAAATCATGTTCTCTGAGACTGAAGGTCAGGATGGCATGGAAAGCAATGTGAAAAACCTCAGCTTTGCTCGAGTTGGTCGGAGTTTCTTTATTGGTTTCATTGAGGCTACGGTGTCTCCATTTGTATTTGTTTAAAGCAAAAATACCTAAGATCAGCTTCTAATTAATTGGCGTGTTTTTTAATGCATTCTGATTTGATTTGTACTATGAGGACTGGGGGCAGGAAAAGTTAAAACCATAAAGAATCTGTTCCTTTTCTGGTGTAAAATGCAAAACCACCTTTTGAAATATGTTTTGTCTTATTGCAGCTTTGTAAAATGTTAAATTTGCTGAAATACTCAAACTTCATTTGAGTGGTTAATAGCTAGGAAAAGTGCAGTTATGTTAGCTCTGTTTGTAGCAGCAATCCATATATGAAGTGTTTAGTATACTTTCCTCACAAGACATTCAGGAATAGGGTGGCTTTGAACCTAGGCAGGTAAGATGGTTTCATTGTTCCGTTTTTTATATTAAATATTCCTCCGGTTTTCCTGTATCACATAATGATGTTTGAGCAGTAGATGAGAGGGAAAAGATCTGAAACTGCTTTCCCTTCAAAACCGAAGATATAGGTTTTCATGATTTTTCTAGCAGAAAATTAATTGTACAAAGACAACAGTAAGTAAGCATGAGAGTGATAGTGTCCAGCTCTCCTCTGATGGAGTATGAAAATAATGCAGCACTGGGGTTTGGTTTTTTTTTTCCATTTTGTTATTTTAGAGTACATATGGTAGAAGACATTTGCACAAACCCCATATGTTCAGCAAATACAGCAACTTTGTATAGTTAAGAAGTGGGAGAGTAAGAGTACATCTCTCACTTTCACCCAGATCTTCTGGTGACTCTGTTGGGCTTTGTGGGATAATTTCTGCCACCTTACTGGAGATCTCTCAGAGAGTTTTCTGAGCTATTAGATCAGGATGACAGATGTAACAGTCCATGTCCTGCTCCACACAATATAGTTGTTTCTCTAATCAGGGAAAACCAGAGTCCCTTTTCTCTTGTACAGATCATGGCCTTCCCATTCCTGCCTTGAACAGCTGTGATTCAAGGGGATTAATTTAATTTCACTTTCACTGCCATGATAAACTTTATGCAACATCACTGATGACTGGTTGCAGTCAGAATTTATTCAGCACTCACAGATTCTTCCTGCAAAGCTGTGACACTACCTTGCTAATGATTTTGCCAAAATGTGTTGCTGTTAGAAAGCTGAAACTGGAAAAACTGCAGTAGATGATGATAATCACAGTAATGATCATGTCCTCCAGACTCCTGCTTAAGGACAGGGGCTTGGCAGAGTGTCTTCTGATGTGATCCAAGTGGAAGTGAGGCAAGGCTGTGTTTGTGTTAGGTCACTCATATCAATCTGTTTGTATGAGGGACCACAATGGTTGGTGCTGGCAAAGTTGTTTTACTTACGTTTATCTGAGTTTATGTAAATTTCAAGAGTTTGAAGGAACTCTGAGTAAAAGAGAAAAGAATCTACAAGAGGAGATAATGGTTCTGAGGACAGTGCAGCAAGGAAGGAAGTAACAGATGAAGCTGCCAGGTACTAATAAAAAGATGCTTTTACTTGCAGAAGGATTGGGGTGAACAATTGGGGCACCTTATTTGTATTGTCACATAGAACTTTGAACAACAGATGACCTCAGAGGAGAACTGGGATTCCTTTCTGCTGTCCCCTCCTGAGAGGTGTGATAGAGTAAGCAACGTGTTTCACTATAGGTCCCAAGGAATGAGTTTAGCACTTGTTTCATCATCCTGTGAAAGGCTGCCTGTAAAGCAATCCAATCGCAAATGGTTATCTGATTATTTGGATACTATCTGTGTCACTCTGTGCACTACTGACTACAGATGTTGCTTTCTTATAATTTGCACATATTGTGCAAGGTTATTTTGGGGGACATTCAGTACAGGAGAGAACAAGTCATGTTCTTTAAATTTTTGTAATCATTCTGATTATGATAAAATAATGATAGAGCAGCTTGAGGACATATTTCTTCTGTAATTATACAAGCAGCATGCAAAACTGGTGAAGTTATAAGGGAAATGCTTAGTGGGGCAGCTGTCCCGTCCCTCCTTCTCCAGTGGCTTAAAATGGCAGGAATAGGGATGAATGAATTGGTACCCTGGGTCTAAATTGGCAGTCAGATGAGGACACTTTTGCTTTATCCCCTGATGAAGGAGAACTCTCTGCAGGCCAAGCACATGCAAGTCTCTCTGAGGGAGTCTAAATGGACCTGCTTTCTGGGCTAGTACAGCTGTTTTTCTGTGGTCCTTCACATAACAGTGGCAGTCATTTGTTGAATTTTTAAATATTTGCAGTTGATTCTTTGCTATGCAGTTACTGGATCTGTATAGATAAACTTGTTGATGGTTTGTGCAACTAACCTTTTTTTTTTTCATGGATTCTTTAACAGTTATGAAGTTACAGGTACAAGTAAAACATGCAAAGTACATGCACTCGCAATTACAGTCCTGCCTTAGGAAAAAGAAGTGAAAAATTCTTCTGTTAAATACCTTCAAATCATGTTTCCGTACAGATTTCAATGAAGCAGTACCAGAAACGGAGAGACTGGACTCCAAAGCTCTGAAGACTCGAGCTCAGCTTTCAGTGAAGAACAAGCGGCAGAGGCCTTCTAGAACAAGGCTGTATGATAGCATCAGTTCAACTGATGGAGAGGACAGCCTTGAACGAAAGGTGAGAAGGACTCTACCCTCTCTTTCAGGCTTCCAATGGAGAGCTAGATTGCCCCTGTAAGTCATTTCATCATTTGTCTTTGTCCTTTCATTGTAGCACAGGCAGTATGTATTTCTCTGTGGCCAGTATGCTATGAATGTCCTTGAGTCATGTGCGAGTCCAGTCTCCTTTGAGTCGGCACACCTGGTGTTTTGGTTTTATTGTGTTTCTTTTTTTAACAGGAATCCTGGGCTCTCTGATTTATGTGTGCTTTATAATGCAGAGTGGGTCCTTTCATTTACGCAGAAGGTGAAAGGAACTTGAATTGTGCATTTCTCTATCTGTTAATTTGTTAACACAATTGATATGATATTCACTCGTTGTTTTGTCCTATTCTGAATTCAATCTGAAAGCAAATGCCAATAAACAACACTGTGTGGTATCAAAAGGTAATGGCATGAACTGCTAAAGCGTTTCTTACAAATAGAAGGCTAAACAATTAATAAAAGAATTGCATGTTCAAAGTAAACCTTGATCTGATTGGTTACTAAATGGTATAACCTGCTTTATAATCTCTTATACCAACAGCCATCAAACAGTTACAGTAGTCCCATGCACATTTCAAAATCACCACTGCCCTTATGCATGAGAGCATCCTCACCAGCATCAGATTCTGGTGCTTCCTCCCTCTCCCCCGTGGCTAGCAGTGCAGCAATCTCACTTGACAACCTAACTGAGAACCAAGAAGAAGGACAGCACTACAAAGGAGGTGTCCTTTCCCTGCATGCTCGGGGAGACACTCCACTTTCCTCTCCTTCAAAATCTGGGCACAGCTCTGAAGCATCTCCTTTGCATCACCCAGCTGGCAGGAATATTTTACAGGATAAAGGTATTACTATTTTTTACAATAAATTGATGCATCATTTTGCTCACTTACATCTACTTTATGAACTTTTGTTGTGTAGAAGGACCTTAGCAACTAGAAGGCCATCATATCATAACTTCTTTTGTCTACCTGGAAGTAAAAAAATTACAAATGATTTTGTATGATGGTATAAGAAAAGGACAAAATTTAAAATGATATCTGGAACTGCTTCTTTTCTTTTTTTTTTCTTTCTTAGAACTCACTGAAAATGCTAGGGGGAAGTTGCCTTTAAGAAAATCTTTTATTTTGTTTTAAAAAAACAAAACTATTGGACCTTGGGACATTTCTGTATTAGAAGAAACATGTTTAGCACAGTGTACTTACTTGAATTACGTGATTTTGGCACTGCTAGGTGCTTTTTTTGGAGGGTGGGGAAGGGAGTGTAAAGCAAGAATAACAGATTTTAGCTTTTAATTTCTGAGAGGCAGCATTGTCTAGATAAAACAAGAGGTTAATGTCCGGAGACTCTTCATTTACAGAAAAAAGAAATCAAGTAATTTGTTGGGGAGGTTGGCCACACTGTTATTTATTTAATTTAGCTTCTTTAAATGTAGACTGGATAAAACATGATGCAATCACACCTAGCTAAGGTACATTCAGCATTCTTAGCTATGCACCTCGCATTCTCTGTCACATAAGCTAAAATACATGATAAAACTCATAATTCAGCCTGAGTGTATGATTGGTTTATCAATGAAGTTATAAATCCTGCATTTCCAGCTGATGTATGAAAAATATTTTGATAAAGATTTAGAGGATACTAGCCTTATAGTGTAAGGAATAGGGTTTTATATTCCACCCACTATATCGCTCCTTCCAGTTCAGGTTTGAAAAATAATCTCTGTCTAAATATTGGTGTCATGCTTTCCCCATTGTGATCATTAAGTAAACAACCAATGGTTTCAGATGTATCCAGATTCTTATGAATACATGAGAGTTAAACCAGAGCAATTTTGTTTGAAGTGGAAAATTTGCATTTAATAAGTCCTACAAAGTAGAAATATCCTAAAATAGTTGTTTGGCAACACATGTTGTAATGATACTATTTTAATTGATTATTAATTTGGCTGTCAAACTCCTACAGATCAGGAAATAGAAAGGGCAATTGTATTTGTTCTGTGTGTTCAGGTAGGGTTTTTTTAGAGATGGAAAGAGAGCACATCTGTGGATATGTCTGTGTCCATTGATTAATCTCTCATTAACAAAAGTGAGTGTTGGCAAGCTCCACTCGTCTTTTATTTTTCTTATGAGATCCTGCAGTGTTGTGGGAAGAGCTGAAATGGCATGAGATCAGTTTCATTGCAAAACAATGAGAAATTTTGCTTGTTCATCTTTTAAGCACAACTTTTTCATCTATGTGTATGATTAATTTATTTTCTTCAGTTCTGCCTGTTTTGTGCAACAGCATCCTTTGACAAGGCAGCTGTGATGACCCCTGTGGGCAATACTCTGCTGACGTGAAGCTGGCTACAACTATTTTGTGACCTTGGGAAAGAAAGTTAGGTCTAGTCTCCTTTCATATCCGTCAGCCCTAGATTATTTACACCAGCTCCCTGAGGCTGAAAGTGATGGATTAAACAGCTTCTGTGTGATTTATTCTGAGGAACCGTCTCTCCCTCATTCTCTCTGAAGAACTACAAGGAGTTAGGGAAGGTGTGCCCATCCAGGGTGGTCAAAGTCCCCTACTGCCTGGGCAGGTCGCCTGCAGCCCTGGTTCGTGGCCCCTGCCATGTGCCAAGCACTGCGTACCTCCAGGTGTGCAAGACCCTGTGGATTCAAATCTACTCTGCCACTGCAGCAGGTTTTGGGACTTAGCCCATCCATCTTCCACTGTATCCCATAGCCAGCATGAATGTTTTCCCCAGAAAATTGTCATTATTCAGAGTGCCCTGGCTGAGCCAAGGTGCATGTGAGTGGGAGCATAGTGACACAAGAACCCAAACAGAAATTTGCCATACCAGGTGGCTGCTACATATGGCTGAGCTCTCCAGATTATTTCTTCTACAACAGCAGCAAAAACTCCAGCTTCTAAGTGCTTTCATTATTTGCCCACCAACAAAGCCACAAACCTTAGTTTCATTTACTGTCATTAAGAAGTTTCTCAAAAAAGCCCACTGCCCACTAGCCCTCAAGCCCCACTTGCCTGTGAATAGCTACAGTGAAAATAAACATTACAACTTCTTTTCTTGAAAGTGGCAATTTTGACGGTGGTTAAATGAGAAGTATGCATTAGAGGTGAAAGAGGAACCCTAAGAGGAGACAGGAGAAGAGTGTGCAGAGTGTAGGGTTGATGCAAAGTGTGCATCACCCAGAAATGACTTATTAAATTGATGTTGATTAACTGATTAGCTGATTAAATTGATGTCTTAAGTTAAGGACTTATTAAAGAACCTAAAGTTCTCCCCATTCCTTCTCTGGGGAATGAATTTCTTCTCAGGAGGCCTTGCCTTGCTTTTGTCATGCTTCATGTTACTTTGGGGTTTTTTTGGCATGAGGTTACTTGTGAGTTGTTCTTAAATGTTTGTTCTTGATTTTTTTTTAACATAAGGACTTACGTTGATAGAAATAGTATGGCTTTTAGACTGTGGGCATTGCAAGAGGCTTATTTTCCTGCTTTTCCCATGATCTGTGAACCAGCTGTGCATTGAATTTGTTACTTGAATGGAAACTTAGCCAAGTGTTATCCACAGAGCAGTGTACAAAGTTCTGTACACATGGCCAACTGTCCTGTGGTAGATCTGTGGTATTTTGGGTTAATTCTGAGGGCTTAATTTATGTCAGCTCTGGTAGGAGAGATGCACAAACGCAGCAGTGCTTTCAGTTAAAAATTGCTGTACGTCTGTGGTCACACTCTAAAAGTCACCAAACCGCAAGTGACATGACTGACTGACCTTCAGTTGCTTCCTCTAGAGTATTTGGGGACACTCTTTATGTTTAACAATCACAGAAACTGTATTTTTCAACTGCTGTGTGGGTTTTTTTAACATCCATATAGATTTTACAGGATGTTTTGCAGACTCAGATTCATTGTTTTGGCTTTATAGGTACTGTAGGCTGTTTCCTCTTTGGGCTTTAACAGTGTTTGTAAAAGAGATCAAAAATTGGTAGATGTCTCAGGGCAAATTTATTAACTAAGATACTTTTAACTCTTTTTAAATTCAGAATGGTTGGAATTGAAGCTAAATGTTTTATTTTAACAAAGATGTTCAAGCTAAGGAGATAACACGTCCATCATAAAAGGTACTCTTGGCTCCAAAGTTCAAGAAAGCATTTCAGGAGTCATTTTGGAAGTAAAACATACATAGCAAATGAATTCTGTAAAAGGAAACTTAAGCAGCTACTGCTAAGTTTAAAAATGAATTCACTGAAATGTTTACATGTAAATCTTTGTGTTATTTGCCTTACTACATAGCATTAAAAAATGAACTTTCCATTTTCTTCAATTAAAATAAGATTTATTCCTATGTATTTTCAAATTCTGAAAGTATTTATTTATTTTTATTCCTCTTCACACCATCTTCTTAAAAATGAGAAGAATTCACCTAAATCGTATACTCACACACATGTACATGTATGCATATCTAATTATGAAAAGATACACAAACTGTTCTGGATGGAAAGTGGAATAGCTATCAGTAGCAATTAAAAATAATAATGTACATTCTTCCGTGTACAAATGTATCCTAGATGGTGCCGCATGTGCTCAGGCAGCAAGAACAACTAGCCCTACTATAGGGCATACAGAAAAACTAAAGCGAAAACTTGCAGATCTTGGGTAAGCATTTTGTTATTTAAAATACTTTTTTTTTTTTTCATTAAAAGGATTGAAAGTAAAATTTCAAAGCTGTTTCCTGATGTTTTCTAATATTCTTGTAGGGCTCCCTTGAGAAGGAGTTCAAACAAGGGCAAGAAGCGGAAAGAGAAAGAAGCTCTTAGGGTGACCTATGGCAGTAGGTATGGGTGAAAGATTGAGGATGTGCCAGAAATTATATGTCAGAAATACTGGAAAAACCTGATCATCCTAGCAGATGGGTACATTAACAGTCCCACTGTTATAAATGTTAAGCTTTGAGATAACCTTCTGAGCTTACAAACCTAGATTTCTTAACTAATGAAAGACTAACATCTGATCTAAAAATACATGGAGGCTTACAATGTCATGGCATCACTACTACTGTTGCATCCACTAATAGGATTTGAACAAACAGGTTATCAGATTTGGCCTACAAGATGCACACACAGTCAGTTAATAATACCCATGAACCAGAAATCTTGACACAATTCCACATATTCCACTTTAAAGGGGGCCTACAGAAAGATGGAGAGGGACTCTTTATCAGGGATTATAGTGATAGGATGAGGGGTAACAGTTTTGAACTGAAAGAGAGTAGATTTAGATTAGATATAAGGAAGAAATTCTTTCCTGTGAGGGTGTGAGACACTGGCACAGGTTGCCCAGAGAAGCTGTGGCTGCCCCTCTCTGGAAGGGTTCAAGGCCAGGTTGGACGGGGCTTTGAGCAACCTGGTCTAGTGGAAGGTGTCCCTGCCCATGGCAGAGGGGTTGGAACTAGATGGTCTTTAAGGTCCCTTCCAACCCAAACCATTCTATGATTCTGTGATATTTTTTTGAAAAAGTCCCCAAAGAGAGGATGGGCAGCAGTTGTTCACTGCAGCTTCATGTCATCCACATCAGGAATGCTTTCAGAAGGTTTTATTTCTGAAGATGAACATCATAAGTTGAAAATAGATAAGGAAAAATGCTGGCTGCATTTGTCACATCACCAGCTCTCAGGGCAGGAATTGTAAATTCCTTGTGAGATCTGTTGAGACCACATCACCAGCATCTGGGCTCTGAATAAATGAATGTTCAAAATGGCAGGAAGCAATCTTTCCTGCAAAAGTGTAGATTTTTACTGAAGGTCTCTCCTCACGTGTTGGACCTCACGTACTGAGTCCGACAAGATCACAGCTACAAGGGGTGATACCTGGTTCCAGGTATGAAAGGCAAGTTAATGTCAGGAATGCTAAGCAATCTTAATACGTTCAAAAGTCTAGAAAGGACATAGCAACTCAAAAACTCTCTGCATTTAAAACAATGCAAAAGAACACCTACATGTTAAAAGAGCTATCAGAAGAAAGCGAACTTTGAATGCTATTCAGAAAATCATTGTGGTAGAAAACCAGTATGTAGCCATTTGTGGAGTTTTGCTTACAGTCTATTATGGAGACCCAGTGACAAGTATATTGTGTAGCTCCATAAAATCAGAGAAGCAAAAGAAACCTCAGACTTCTGACTTACTCCCTCAGTCACACTGTACTGAAGTGCAGTGTTCTGTTTCAGCATCCATTTGTACATTTGTGTCCTGCAAGTATCTTCAGTGATCTTAAGGCAGCAGTCATCACCTCTGCACTGGTGTTAGAAAACCTTTTCCAGCCGGTTCCACTGACCTGTCTGCTTGCAGTGTGACCTGGAGTTAGTGATATTCACTGCTGTAAGGCAGCTTAAACATCACGTAGCATTTAAATACCAAGCCACAGGGTAGGGGAAATGAATGTATATTTGTTTGGAAGAACTTGTATACCAACATAGTATGTTACAGACATTTGTGAAATCCCATAGGTATCTTCCTTAGAGAAAGCAGATCTCAACGTAGAGATATCAGTTGCTTATTAGACTCTTTGATAAATCAGTTATTTGTATTATTGTTAATATTTCTGAGTTCAGATACTGTTACTAAAAGCAAAGTTTAATACTGCTTTCAAAGTCGTAATTCCTAAGCATTTGTATTTCTCACTGTGCTTCTGTTAACTGGAATATTATTTCATCATAACTTTTTAAACACCTGTTGTCACTTCCTTTGTTACTAACACCAAAGAATTTGCCTCAGAAGAAATGTTTTCTCTGTAGTCCAAAGCTGTATAAGCTCTTTGAAAGAAGGAAGATGGTGATCAAAAGATGACATCTTGTTATAATTATGTCCATTAGAGCAACTACTTGATGTAGAATTAATCACACTGTCACACGGATGTTGCATGCATTATTTTCATTGCCAAAAATTAGCACCCAGGATGTATAAATAAAATCCAGAATTATTTCCTAAGACTTCCACTAATGTTACATGTATAAAAGATTTCCCATTTAAGTAAGAAGCATATATTCCCCTGCCTGAAGCTGGGTGATTTGGGCAACATAATTTGTTTTTTCGTTCTGCTTTCAAGCATGATTAGAGGATGAGAGGAGTACAGGACTGAATCAAATACATCTACCTTTCTTTATCTAGCTAAAGGGAGAGAGGATTCTTCTTCTGCTTCCATGGGTGGGGGACCTTTGACAAACTCAGTTTCATCCATACAGAAAAGAGGCTTCACAATATACAAAGCTCTAGTCATTATGTTAATAATTTAGAAGCTATCCAGAAAGTAGATGTTGAGGTAAGGGAGATTTACATATGTACAATTTACTGGTGGCTTCTAAGAGCAGTAAGTTTAATGATCTGAAACAGTAACTTATACGTTGATATAAATAATACGAGAATATGACAGATGCATTAAGTTGAGGCAGACACTTTGCATAGTTATTTTTAATTTACATACTGTTCTGTTGACATGATATATTTAGTGAATAATTTAGGCATTTTATAACTGTTACCTTTGCCTTGATTGCAATCTTTGTTACTAGAAAGAGAGAAGCTGATAATATCACTTTGGTGTTTCTTTCCTTTTCCTATATTAATATTTTTAGTATTTAATAACTTTAAAATCAATATAATATTACTCTACCAGTATTTAGCTGTTGTAACAAAGGCATATCTCCATAGATGGATACAGAGACCTGATTCATTCTGCCGGTGCTCAAAATCCAAGCCAGACCTTCTCTGGGAACCAGAGCCCAGTTGGATCAGTGCTGAGTCTAATCTATTTAATCATGCTGAGATACCACTGGGGCTCAGAAATGCACCAACACATGTGGCTTCTTGACTGGAGCTGATTCACATCCAAACGGTGGGAGTACAGGCATTTTCAGCTGGCCACTGTCTCTGGGTCTGTGTTGTCTAAGAGAGCTTGAGTTAGAAAAAGAATCAAAAGAACCTACTTTTTTCTTATTTTGCTGAGGAAGATTTCAGGCATGTCCCTACCAGCTGTGTGCCACTCAGTTCTTTACACAGTTACAGGGAATGTCACTTTCAAAATTAACTGCCTCTGTAGCATTTTGTTTTCTCTCATTTTATAATCTAACACATATTCCTGCTCCTTTCTCTTAAACAGGACTACCAGAGAGCTTCTGCAGAAATCAGCAAACACTAAATCTTTAGCAGAGCGATCCTCCTCTCTCCCACATTGTGTACCATTCACATGGTATGGAGAGAGTGGCAAGGGATCCAATTCTTCTAGCAACCTGCCATCACCTACCAGCTCAACTGAACCTTCCTCTGAAAGTATAAGTCCAGCTAAAAAAGGGTCAAAGGTAGAAACTAAAAACTACCTTATTCCCACTGTGTTGAGTGGCATAATTGGCTTCATGTTTCTGGAAAAAGAACAGGCCAATATGTGACTACTACAATAAACAGTGCATGGTGTTCATTGTACGGTAAAAGTTCATCCAAACAGAACATGTCTGTCATTGTATCATTCCACATTCTACCTTTTTACTCTGTCTTAATGTACATTAATTCAGTAAACTAACTGTGGTGTGCTGTACCATAACAAAAGCAAGTGGTGCCAGTGGAAATTAGCATTTGGATCCACTGAACAAATGCTAGATTTGTGTATTCAACTGTAGATATTTTTTGCATTCTTCAGGACTGATTGTGGGAATACCTACCCATGTTCAAATGAGGTGTTTGCAAGTGAAGAAATGCTGTATGCCGTCAGTCATCTGCCTTTTTTCCCCCAATAATGAAATCTGTTTGTCATGCATGCTGGATGTTGAATTAATTCTCTATATGAAAATGCTTGAACTGTAAATATGAACTATTGTAATTTAATACATCTGTGTGATTCCTTTCTATGTGCATGAATGTTTCAGCATGATAACTCCTTAAATAACCCTTAGTTCTAGCAATATGCTTAGGTTATTCATGTTTATTTTCACTTCTGGAAAATATTTCTCTGCCTGTATCTTCTTATAACTTGTAGCAGTTGACTTTTTATATTGGTCTGGTAAAAAGAAACAGATATGGTTCTCAACTTTATGTACAGGAATATGAATCTAATTTCTCTGTCTTCTACAAACACATACATGTACATAATAGCAGTTTCCACAGGTATTTCTTACTCTTTTGGTATCAAAAGCTGGTGATACCTTACCTCTGCTGTGCACCAAGCTATGCAAGGTCATAGCTGTGCTTGTGTTACCTGGTAGGGAGAGCAGCACAAGGCTGACCAGTCCAAATCAGATTGATAGACAAGACCACAGATGGAATATCTAAAGGTTAAAGAGAAATCGATCAGTTGCCCAGTTTCTTTTGAAAAAGAAAGATGAGGATTAGACATGTAAATCCTATTTGTCCCTTTAAACAAGTATTGTATAAAAATATTTTTCAGATGGGTTAAAAAGCATCTCCTTTTACAGTTAGTATTAGGTGAGGTTTTGGGGGGTGTTTTTTCCTGCTAACATAATTATTAGCAGGCCTTGGCTACCTTATATTTTCCAATAGAAGATTAAATTGTAAAGACTTAAATTCATTGTAAGGCTGAAGTTTGCACAAAATAGAGCTGAAATTAAAATCAGAGTGCTTAAAAAAGAAAAAGATGTTCTTCACACAACAGGAGGTAGAGCTGTTGAACTCCTGGCCTGAGAATGTTGTGGGGGCTAAAAGTTTGTGTATTAAGGAAGCTGCTTGGATTTTCTTCTCTGTAAAGAGTTGAGAAAAGCAGAACAGGAATTCTAAACGTAGGTGTGAGAAAACTGATCACAAAAACATTTTGATATTTTCTGCAAAGTTTGCAGGCTCTTAAACTAACAGTTTCTACACTGCTATTGAGGCTTTTAAAGCAGAGCATGATACCAATATTTAGTTGGATTTCCAGCAAAACACTTGATATTTTTGGAATACTTTTTCTTTGCAGAAAAGATGGGTCAAATACCTTTCAGGGGGATAAAAGGATAACTTTTTTGGTGTTGTTTTTCATTTTGATGTTTGGATCCATTTTTTAAATTGAATATCAAAAGTGAATTGAATTTGATACTCATTGAGATGTTAGAGTAGAGATTAGAGGTCTTCATATCATCAACTGTATATTCAAGCTAAATGTAGTATCATGGTGTCCTTAATTTTTTATAGATTTTGGGTTTTTATGGTTCTCACTCTTAATGTGAAATTCTTGTTGATTTTTGTTTTCTGATGGTAATTTTGCTGTATTCCTGGGAAGTATGTGCACGCTTTTACTATTTTTTGCTGTAGGGTGTGATGTTTGTCATTGCATTGTTAAGAAAAAACAGTATTTGTTTTATGGTTATTAGTTCAGTAAATAACATTCAAAATCCAAAAATCTCTTTTACTTTCAGTTTTTTCTAAAGGTGTAGGCAAAAAGGGAGGATCCTTTCACTTTTCTAGGAGATTATTTGGGACTCAGAAATGGATTCACAGGATATTCTCCTTGCTCTTTCAATAGCAGTTTTCACTTCTCTCTGCTAATTAATCCTCTGTCCTATTCTTTGTGCTACTGCCTGTGCTTTGCTTGTCCTAAATATTTGGAGCACAGTAGAATGCTAGTGATTAACCCACAGAAGCAGTAATTTAGCTCCAGGATGAGAGACAGAATCTTAAGAGGGAGGCTGGAAGTTGCTTTCAGACCCCTTCTATTCATTGCGGAATTAAGCTGGCAAAGGTGTCTCTTGAAGTACACAGTGGTAAAAATCCTGTGTATTCTATAATTATTAACAATACTAAAAACTAGGCTTCCTCGTGTATTGTAACTGTTATGGTAAATGATTGAGATCATTCCTGAACTATGCCAACCTGGAAGACAGAAAGCAGGTTTCCCTTTTAGATGCATGTATAAATATAGTTTGTTCATTCTAACTCCCCTTTTTCTCCACAGAATTTCACATTCAACGATGATTTCAGTCCCAGCAGCACAAGTTCAGCTGATTTGAGTGGTTTGGGAGCAGAACCTAAAACGCCAGGTTTCTCACACTCCTTAGCACTGTCATCAGATGAGGTATGCTGATGAAATTGTTTAAGGTGGGAAATTGTTGTTTTCTTTCTCCCATGTTATTTTACTTGATAATTATTTCAATAATAAAGATAATTTTAGGCAGTAGAATGACAGAAGAAAATTAATCTTGATTTTGAGATTATTATTTTTCTTGTTCATATAGTAATGACTTGAAATAAAGGTCCTATGGTATTATCGTAGGAAAGTAGAATGCGGTTGGTTTTCTAAGAGATGCTATATCCTCACATATTTCAATACATTTTCCTACATTGTAAATATGTATATGTGGACCCATAGATACATATATATACACTAAACTAGACATAATTAAGACAATTTTGAGATAATAAACAGGCAACATGGTTTGGTAAATATAGTTGAGATATAAGGCACCTTCACCTAGACTGATTTTTACCCCAGTACATTAAAATAATAATGACCTGTACATGCAGTAGTTGTGTGTTACTGTACTTGAATGTATGTATATTGATTAGCACATATTTGTGTTAATCCAGTTTGCATTCTTTGTGCTTGCTTTGCACAGTGGATTTGAATTCAGTTACTTCAAACCAGAGTTTTTTCGAACAATGCTAATGTGAAAAAGCATTCCTAACTCTGTAAATTGGTGACATAATTGAGCAGAACATAAGATGCTGAAAATACTTAAGATACTAATTTTGTAATTCAGTTGTCAGTGAATTTGCACAATTTGGCAGTAACTGACAATGGGTCCTGTGGACTCAATAAACCTGTGCCTTTGTTTTTTTATACACACTCTGTAAGAACTTCACATTTTTCATGTGAGGTTTGAGGCAGGGGTTTTTTTTCTAGAAGAGGAGGAACTTGAAGTATCTATGTCTTATTTTTTTCATGATGGTTAGGTTTGTTCTATTACTGCCTGCATGCTTTGCATGGGTTTAAAGAATGAGAGCTGTTCCGTGCAACCGTGTTTGCCAAAATGCAAGTCTACAAACCCAACTGTTCTTTAGAGGTTACTTACTGCAGGCAATAAAGGGCAAAAAGTTGTGTCGTAGGGCTGTGCAGACAGGTCTGTATATCCTATGAATTACTGAAAACAACAAAGTGATCATTGACACTTTATTTAGTATTACTACTATCTTGATAATACATTCCATTCACTTACCATGTTTCACTCCCCTTATATTATGTATTTTATTGTGACAATGCCCTGTTCCCAGTGTTATTGAAGTGGAAGCTTGAAAATGCTTTCATTTTGCTTGTTCAGCTCTCTATCACTTCTAAAATACCAAGCCTGAACAGGTCTATAAAAATGAATGTGTTTCACCATCCTCTGCTGTGTGCCAAATTGCAGCCTCCAAATCAGGCAGTGTGTTCAGCAAAAGCTGCAGTGGAAACCTCCGCAACCACCCTGGCAGGGGATTAGGCCAGCACAGCTCTTCAGCCCTTCATAGCATATTGCTGCAAGAGCTCCTTTGCTCAGGCTTCATCTGGCAGATCTGACATGATTATTTGAAAGAGATGATAAAAATGAAAGGGTGGGGAGGTAACCCAGTTCTTGCAGGTTGTTCTCTAATTGAGGAGGTTTTGCTCTTAGCATTGGAGCCATCAGGAAGGTTCCCACTGGTTCTAGGGTGTCAAGACCAGGAACTCCAAGGGGGTTTCATTGACACAGTCTCAGGTTTAGCTGCCAAATCATGTGTGTGTTGAGCTTTCAACATAACCTCTCTGCTTCTGGAAATAATTTTTTTTAAAGAAATCTCTTTGGTTTTGAGTAGCCATATCTGTTTGCAAATCTTGGTGCTGCCCTTGCCTGAACTTTTACATGCTGTTACATGTTCTGTATTTTGTTTCTATAATGCTTTTCTTTCCCATTTCTTTGTTGCTCCCTCACTCAGAGCCTGGATATGATTGATGATGAGGTGAGATACTAGTGTGCTGTTGTGGTGAATTGTGTTACCATCGCGTGGCAATGTATCGTCTCATTTGCAGATTCACATTTCTTGTTTTATGGTGTTGTGTGGCAAACCCCCTTGTTCGAGCAGAACATGCAGATGTCACTGGCTCCTCTCTCCTTCTCTTGAGCTCCCCTCTTCTTTCTGCTAAGAGTTTTCAAGGCCATAGCAAATTGCAGTTTTTGCAGTATGCTGGAAGGAGGAGGAGGGTCAGTGTCAGAGCAAATCCACCAGGCCAAAGCATGAGCTGCCCTGAGCTTCTGCTGGTGATAGGAGAAGAAAAAAATAGTGCTTAAACCATCTTTTTCCCAGCCCTGAGAACTGGACAGCCGGAAGCTGAGGGAGCTCCCAGCATCATCTAACGCAGTGTAAAAGCTGCTGTAACAGCAGACAGCTGCTGCAGCCTGTAGCAGCTGCTTTGCTGACCACTGCTGGGGCAGAGTAGCTCTTGTTCCAGGCCCCAGTAGCATACCCCTGGCTGGAATAAGGTGGCAGATCAGGGACATGGGGCTGCTCCAGCAGCTGATGCCCCACCTGCCCCTCCAGGTGCTGTGTTTGTGCTCTCCACAGCAGCAGCAGCAGCACAGCGTGAAGGATCAGGGCTGTGGGATAGCTGTGTGTTCCTTACCGCTCCTCTGTGTCATCTCATAGTCTTCCATAGATAGTATCCGTTTCACTGTTCACAGTTCACAGCTGTTTGATGTCATCACTTTGAACTTTAGAGTGGTTTTCTGAGGGGGTCTTCTTCCTCAAATTTCTTGTTTTATAGCTTAAACACATCATAAAGATCTGTGACTGAGCCCAGGAAGTGGAATGCAGAATTCATTGCATCCTTTACAAACATTCTAATTTGAAGGATAGAAATCTTGCAAGGGAGTGGGAGCATATCTGTTTTGAATTGTGCCACCTGGCCATTTCAGTTCCTGTTTGGGTTAGAAGGAATGCCAGTTCCTTTTTCTTCTTCTATTTATAGATACCAATTCTTAGATATCTGGTTAGATACAGATGTAATACAGCAGTGTGAAGTTGTTGTTATTGTAGTATAAAGATAATACAGATACTTCTGCTCTGATTCTGGTGGTTTGTACAGAAAAATGTTGTTATTCATCTGTGTTACCCTTTTAATAATAATGCAGCATGTTTTTGTCACAGATACTTGACGATGGACAGTCTCCTAAGCACATTCAGTGTCAGAGTCGTGCTGTTCAGGAGTGGAGCGTGCAGCAGGTTTCCCACTGGTTAATGAGCCTAAACCTTGAACAGTATGTTTCTGAATTCAGTGCCCAAAACATTAACGGGGAGCATCTCCTTCAGCTGGATGGGAGTAAGCTCAAGGTAATTAAATTCACTGACTGGACTTTGAGACCAACTGTAGTATTTGGTGTCACTTTAGGTGATCTTACAAGAAGTAAGAATTCAACCAGAAAACAGTGAACCCCTGTGTGTGTAGTGGTGATAGACTAGGATAATAAACACAGAGTATAAAGCCACAGCAACACTTTATAAGAAATTCCCATATGCACTTGGATTGAGAAGCTTCATAAATAGAGGTAATTTGCTTTGTGCAAACTCTGAGTATATATAATGTACCCGTATTTGCTTGCTTAAATCATATAGCAGCATGGTGTTTGCATGCACGTGTTTCTCATCCAGCTCTGTTTTGTGAAAGGATGATTCAGAGAAGATAGTAAATAGACATACATCAGAAGTAGCAAGTGAAAAATAGATTAGTGGGATACTGGAGGCATAAGCTGATACCAATTGTACAATGTTAGAACTAAATATAGTTTTGATGTATAAAGTATACATTTTTCTTGTAGTGAAGGTACGAGCCTACTTTTGTTAATAATAATTACAGGAAGGAGTTGTGGGGATCTCAGCAGATCTGAAAGTCCAAGTTTGATGTTTCCTCTCTGATTTTTTTTGCTGGTGCTTAAGTAACTGTAGGGGTTTTAGAAGAGAGCAAATGAACTTTTGACTAAGGCATAGCAGTGACAATTGGGAAGTCTTGTTATATGTAGACTTAGATGACTTCGGGCAAATAGTTTAATCTTTATTTGCCGCATTTGATCAATGAAATCAACATTGGTGGTGTCAATGAGACTTAGTTCTTTAATATTCTAGAAGCGGAAGGCATGGAAAGTAGTACAGAAGTGTATTACTTACACATCAGTAATGTATCTGAGTCTGTCTCAAATTTGCTTAGGTGTTATAGTCTTCTACCTAAGAAGAATTACTATTAGAATATGAAAAAAATTGTGATAGATTAAACCATATGAAATGCTTTTTCTTCTTGAATTTTGTTTTCCCCACCTCAGGCTCTTGGTATGACATCTTCCCAGGACAGAGCAATCATTAAAAAAAAGCTAAAGGAAATGAAAGCATCCTTGGAGAAAGCTCGCAAAGCTCAAGAGAAAATGGAAAAGCAAAGGGAAAAGCTTCGGAAGAAGGAACAAGAGCAACTGCAGAGGAAATCGAAGAAAACAGACAAGTCTTCACCAGATGCAACAGAGGGCACTAATGAGCAGTGATCAGCAGAAGTGCTGCTGTGTTAGAAAAGTGGAGGCACTTCAAGGGAAGAGAAACTCATATCCACTCTGGTGCCCCTTCAGCTTTCTTGTATTCATTACACAAGAGTGTGTACAGAGAAATGGGGCTATACATAGAATGACTAGGGAAATTTATATTGTGTAGTTTTATTTTCCCGCATATCCAGTTCACGCTCGTTGCTGTTGCCATGTGAAACAACCCCAGCCCCTCGGTTTGTTTTGTTGTTGTTGACAGCTAACAGATTTCATATTTTTGTGGCAGTGTTTCCTTCCAAACTACTCTTCTCTATTGAGCTCTATGTGTTTGGTCACTTCAGTAACCAGCATGATGCTGAGGAGCATGGTCTACTGCTTCACCTCTTCTGAATAGGATGGCCAGTCAGAATGATTGGTGAACGTTTCTTCAGCTGGGTAAAAGGAGTTGTGCTCTGTCTGATAAGAGTTGACTTAATTTTCTAACTGGAAGTTCAGCTTCTTTACAGTGTTTGGGTACTCAGTTCCGTCTGCTGGAGTAAATTTCATCTTGCATCAGTACCTTGAGGCGACACTGCTCTGGAAACACAACTGTTCAGTGACTTCTTATTATACACTGGAAATAAAGACAGGAGAATTGATATTCCCCCTGGGCAAAAGACAGGAGGTGAAACTCTTTCTATTAACTGTACAGTAGTTAATCCAGGAAGGAGGCAAAGCCTTAAATGATTATGTGGGTTTACACAGAAATCTGAGGATAACATTTATCCTTTAGATATCTGAGCAAGGATGAATTTCTAACTAGAGCACAGCGTATAGATCTGTATAAATTTCATTGTGCTCCCAGTGTGTAGGCAACTTTCTTATAGCACACTCCACTTTCTTTTTCATGTGTTTTGAACAGGAAACTGGGCTTATTTTGTTTTGGGTTTGTTTCTTCCAAGAAAAACACCACATCTTCAGATTCATTCTCCAGTAAGCTTTGTGCTGTGCTGTTATGAAGCTGTTGTTGGAAACGATTATCAAACTTGAGTCTGCTAAAGATTTTCAGTTTTTACAGAAGTGCACTTTAAGAAGAGGAAGACGAGGGATTCTGGTTAGAATTAGATTCAGTACATTGCTGTTAAGATCAGTGCTGCCATGGAGATTACTAAATCCAAAGCTGCCATATATTGTTTTGATTGATGTGTTTAAAGAATATCCCCACCAAAACTCGAAATTTTGGGCATAGGCTGTAGAATCTATTGATGGCTTAAAGTGGTCATATTACATCCTTCAGAGATTTCTGCTTTCCTGGTGTATGAGGCCATCAGCAAAGCCTGCTGTGTTTTGACTATGACGGAAGCACTGCATAGCTCGCGCTGCATGGTGTTACTGCCTCTTAAAAGTGGTATTGAAATATTTAGTATTTCTTCAAAAGAACAGACAGACAACAGGCAAATATCCACAATTAGAAGCTAGAGGTATTAGCTTACTGTAGTCAAAGCTAACTACATAGCAGCGTTTATAATTGAGAAACATCACTTCCCTTTCCTGCATCATGGTAGTTGCAGCCTTCATCTAGTCATGCCAACCCATTAAGTTGTTTAAGATGTCGATGCAAAGTTAGAACCTTGAACTTAAAAATTTGCCAGCCTAAATGCAAATAATTGAATTCTTTTGAAGAAAATGTTTGTTTTGCTTTGGCTTGGCTTCTCTTCTGCTCTGTACTTTATGTCATTCAGATTTGTGTCTGTAAAGTTCTCTGAAGCTCAGATTTGAAAACAGTTGGGGTGCAATATTTATAGTTGAATTTCTTTTGATTCTAATAATTTCTTTGACATGTAAAATGATCCATAAACTGAGTTCATTTAAAATTAATACACAACAGATCTACTTAGCATTAGCTGTATTCTTCCTTCCAAATCCAATTTCTACAAGTTTCTGATGTATATTTTATCAGATCTAAAAATGAAATTGGGGTAAAAGATACTTCCTGGTATTTCTAAAGGCTTGTGATACTTTTCTTGAGATAGATAGACCACCGGCAAAAAAAATACACCTGCTAACAAGAATTCCACATTGCAGTGAATCTTTCTGTGCTCTTTGTAGGAGAAAAATTATGCAAATGTTTAACGCGTCGTAAAACTAGCAATTTATATTTGAGTCAGAAAAGTTACCTAGAAGAAACTGGAAATTTAATACTTTAAATACAATGATGATAAATGCATTCCATTATGATTTTCTTTTAAAATTATGTTTACACTGTAGTAATGTTTAAGTGGTTGTATATAATAATCTCCAGTGGTGTCCCTGTTTTATGTTCTTTGTTTTCTTAGAAACCTGAGCAGACTGCTTGGCTTTCTACATTGAGTTTTCATGCTTTCTGCTTGGAACAGTGCCTAGTTAATCTCTTCGTAAATCAGATTCTTATTCTGCAGAGTAACTAATTTGACCTAAGTCCTTTAAGCATTCAGGGGGGTTGTATTGCTTTGTGATAGTGTTATTATGTTATTCTCTGACTAAAAAAATGCAACAAAGTCCTAACTTTAAAAAAAGTTGTAGTTTGAGTTTAAAATAAAACCATAAAATACATTTTAATCAACACACGAAAACTAAGCAAACCAAGTAATGTCAAGAGTTTTGCTGCTTTTTCTGTGATAAAAGAGATTTATGTTGTGACTTTTATGAAATATGGTAGCTCATTGTTGGGGCATGCGGAAGTGTCACTGGATAACAGATGAATGTAGCACGGTTTGAAACTTTTGTTACTTGTTCTATAGGACCTTTAAAGTTGTGTTTCATTTTTTCCCCTTGTATTGTGTAATGACATACATGAAACAAAGGATATGGATGTCTCATCATTCTTAACTTAAACTTCCTGTAAACCAATGCTAAGTCAGACTGACTAATGTGGGATTTTGATGTAAGAAGAAACAAATATTCCATGCTAAATGACTGGAAAGACTTTTCTCTTTTGGCTCACACGCAAATGTAACTGCCGCCTACTTTTGCATATTTATTTGTGGAGCTAAAACAATTTTGAGTATGCTGATTTGCCTGGCCCCTTTGAACTGTTGTGCAGGTGGTGTGGTGGTTCCACACCTCTGGCCATGCCTCTGTGTCACCTTAACACCTAGGTGTCCACAGGGGGCTGATGAAGTTGACGTCTCCCTGGTTACAAGGGTAGGCCAGTGCGGTGAAGTCTGGTTCTGCTCATTGCTGCAGTGTTGCCAGGTTGTGTATATATTGAGCCTCTGAAAGGGTGAAGAAAGGGGAGTTAGCAAAAAATGGAACTCTGAAAAACAGAAAATAAAAGATACAACACTGCAGGTTACTTTTGTCCTAAAAAAAATAGTGTTTATATTGAGATCGTGGAGAGAGCGATGGCTCCTTGCCCTGTCCAAATCAGCCAAACACACAGACATCACCCGAGCTTCCAGCTCCTATTTTCCCATGTGGTGGGGTGCTGCATCCATGCAACTTCCGTGTTAATTCAGTGTGAATCCGCCCAGGCAGATCAGGACCACGGTGTGAGGAAGGAGCCAAACCTGTTCATTGCGATGCGCAGAGTACTGCCCACTGGTGTATGCATTTCACCCACCTCTGAGCAGGTCTGGTGGGGGTCACTGTAAGTAGAGACTGTTATAGGTTAGAATTGCACAGTGGAACAGAAGCCAGAAATAAAAAGCTGAACAGTTAGGTGGTGTTTGTATCTCAGTGTATACGAATACTTTTGCATTTTTTAAACTTTACTTTTTTTTTGCAAAGGCATCTGTTATGCCAGTCTGCTGCAGGGATACCACAATAATCAAGCTTTTACTAGAATTACTGAGCAGCTTTCCTCTGAAGCCTGCCAGTCCTCAGCTCTCATTGACATTCAGAGGTGCTTGACACTGAGCATTGGGGGTCCTCATACTTCATTGCTTCCATTGAAGCTTCCTGTCCTCCTGAGCTGCTCCACCTTCACCTCCTGGCTCACACACTGGTGTGATTTTTGAGAATTAATCGTGTTACACTTTTAAGTCAGAAAAAGAAATGCTACTCTTGTTAATAGTGCAGAATCCAGTTCTATAGTAGGAAGGAAGAGGATCATCATTTAGCTGGGTATAGCCAGGTACCAACACAGCACTGAAAATCAAAAGGAAAGGTTTGCACAGATTCAGCTGTAGCTCTTTACAGCATCTGCACTGCAGTCTGTACTGTTTCTTGGTGCTGAAATTTAGGGGAAGTTTGCAATAATTAAGTCTTGTGTTGATTTCTTAGCTGTGTGTTTACAGAGAGAAAATATTGTCAAGGCAAAAGGCAAACCTGGTCTTTCTCTTTTTATGTGTGGCCTCATCCCCTGCACTGTCATCAAACTAAGTGATAAAGGGACTGGACCCTTTTAATAGCACTTCCCTCTTTCTGTGCTTTCCCTCATTGAAAACCTCAGGAAATCTATGGGCCAAACTACTGAAAAAACAGGTGTTTGAAAAAAGCAGCACATATTTAAGTTGTACGTCTTTAACAGAGAGTTGCAGGCTCTGTGTATGGGCAGAGTGCACAGAGCAGTTAGATTGTTTTGGTTTAATTTTGTTAATTAGTGTTTGAAAATAATGAAATCAGTCTTTCTAGAAATGTTGAAGTGATTTGTGGCTTGATTCCCTCTTTAAATAAATATGTATGGGTTTGTGTGTGTACATACATAATGTACATGCCTATTCATACAGGTGTACACTGCACTAGCAGCAGTTAGCACATCGGTCTCTCTGTGTTGTAGGGCTCCAAACACACAGTCTGCACATAGGCAGAGGGTCCCAGCACTGTCTGCAACCTCGGACAAGCAAAGCACTGCCCCTTGGTCTCACCAGCATGCTCACCCCTGTCTGCACTGGTGGATTTGCTCACTTTTCTTGTGGGCTTTTATGTATTTTGCAAATCAGAAGCTTTTAAAGCTTTGTTAGAACTGTATGCAGAATGATCTTCTGCAGGTCCTTCTGCATGTTGTCTTCTGGTTGTTTTTTGGGCGTGGGAGGTTGGCAGGATTGATTTATTGGAGTGTCGGTAATCTAGGAAGGAAACCCTTCTATATATTTTTAACCCTAACTTTGATTTTTATTTGAGTGCTTTCAGCAGCTTGCTTTTGAGCAGGATTATGAGTGACATCTAAGTTTACCTACTTACCGTAGTGGCATGTGGGTCATCTGCAGATTGCACAGTTCCCTTTTGTTAACCTCCCATATGGATTTTACTCTACGTTTTCCACCAGTAAAACTGATTTTTCAAGGCTGTGACACCTTAGTCATGACATTGAGCCCTCCAATCCCTCATTATAAAATGAGCCTTCTGTTACTAATTGGCAGTACTAAATGGTACTTTTTCTGTTGGCATTAAGTGATGGTTTAAAAAACGTGCGTCTTGCTGGAAGGTTTGGCAGTAGTGCTTGGAGCTGCCTATTCCTTTGGGAAGTTTGGGCTATGTTAAGAACAAGCCGTAGGGTTTGTGAAACCTGCTCTGCTGAGTTAGGCAAGTTTCCTCTTCCAGAGCAAGAAGAGGTGAGGAGAGCTTGTGGCTCATGAGATCGGGTCCAGCCTGCATAACCCAGGAGCCTGAGCTTCCTGCTGGGTTTTTGGTGGGAGCTTTGGCACTCACACCAGTGGAAATGGGTTCGGGCTCCGGTGCAGAAGCGTCTGAAGGAAAGGGGGATCCCGGGGCACCAGACGTAAAGCAGAACCAGCCCGTTTGGAAGTGGGGAGTGCACAGTGAACCTCTTCTGACTCTATACTTTCCCATACACATTTACTGTCTGAACAACTGCTTTCATATTTTCCAGTCACATTGCAATGGTAACTCACTGGTCACTGACAAGTGTTAGATATATTGCTAGACGACCAGGCAGCTAAAAGACTAAAATGCACTGTGCTCACTGTAAAAATCGGCTTCTTATATTGTTTCTTTTTATATGGTTGAAGAGGTGGTTGCGCTTCAGATTTTTTCTTTTTCTTTTTTTAAAGAGGTCAAATGTATATGAAGTGCATGTTACCCTGAACTTTTTGTTTGTACATCTTGGTGTCTGATCATCTGCATGAAAGACACAGTGGTGCCATGTCTGAGCTTGTTCTCTTGTGCTTGGTTGATATAAACTTCTCTAGATTGCTGAGTTTTCCCCAAAATAACTTTGGTTAATATTTAGTTATTGGGAGACATCAAAACAAAATGTCATGGTGGACCTTTGATTTCTTACAGTTTAAATACAAACAACAAAGCCTTGTGGTTTCAAGTTAATTTGTTAGTGTAAATAAATTTCTTGCCAATGAGTATTATTGTTGTTAGACAACGAATGCAATAAAATGAGAAATCCTGAATCTTTATTAGAATTTGTATGGAGTCCTCACTTTCCTGCCCATTTGTTGGTCATGACGGGACAGCTGTTGCTCTGTGGGTCAGACTGGGGAGGTGGGACACGGGCTTTGCCCTGCTTGTTCTTTCCTTCCTTCTGCTCAGAGCTGAAGATTATTTTAACTCCAGCTCTTGGCCAAATTGGCATGAGTCACAGGCCTCTGATTGGATCTCGTTTACAATCTGTAATTATGTAAAAAGAAGTAAAAACCAAAATAGAGTAAGGAAAGAGAATGGCCTTTTTTCTTCATATGCAGATGAAATGTAGTGTGCAATCTTTTGCTGCAGGTTGATGTAAAAATAGGTTGCCTTCATGGTCAATGTTTTGATGTTTAAGACCTCGATTAGTTTGGGTATATAAAAACATTTTACCATTTTGCACTCAAGTGTAGGTTAGTTATAATGGACATTTTATATATTCAAAGTATAGCAGTTCTTCTGCCAAACGTTTCATATGTCTTTATTTGATTTTAGTAAAGCATTAAATTAGAGAAGGGCAAAGGGCACAGACCGTCCAATTTGTGTTGTCATTTCAGTGGATTTACATCTGGCAGTATGTAGGCCAAATACTCTGCACTTAATCTCTCTGACCCAGGCTGTGTTTCTTAGCAGCTGAATCATTTTATTTTCTGCTAATTTGGAGACCACCTGCAAGAAGATAAAAGAATCCTCAATCCATAAAACTATTATCTGAATTAAAATAGGTATATTAAGAGGCTGTAAGTCCACGACTGACATGTAAAATGTGTCTGCCTAGCAGCTTCCTCAGCCTGGAGCCTTCTATACATATGTGCTTGTTGTTTGTGTAAGTTGTCTCAGATATCTGCATTTTGGTTTCTGAATTGCCCAGAACTACTCCAGACTCTACAGCTTATAAAAGATGATGGGTTATGCCCTTCTCCAGATTGCAAGCCTGGATTTGTGCAGGTTGCTTTGAAATTGGGAGGCCAGGCTTGAGGTGCATCTTCCTCCACTGCTGTTTCTACACTGAGACTGCCAGAGAGTTCTGTCAAGGGGTGATTTCATGATGGGTAGAAACTGTACCCCAGCATTGCTTTTGCTGCAGAATGCATGCTTGCTGTCTCTGTCCTACCCAGCACCACTTGAATGCACAGTGGCCCAGCTTCAATTCCCACCTCGGCACTGCAAGGCTGGGACATCTTTAGGGGAGCTTGACAACAGGCTTCCTACCCTCCTTGCCTCACGTTAAAATTCAAAATTTTACTGTTAGTAATAGCAGGTATTAAGTCCTACCTACGATCTCTCTCAAACACTTCAGGAAAAGGTAAGGTCTATCATTTGCACATGCTTCTGTCTGCAGGCAGATCGCTGGGAAAACCTTCAGTACAGGGATAGTTTAAAAAAGAGAAAAAAAAAAAAAAGCCAGTGACAAGTGAACACATTCTCTATTTTCTGAAAACCAACAAAAACCTAAAAGTTTGACAAGATCCAACATGTAGATTTGCTCAGTTGAAGATGATCTAAGCTACTGGAAAACATGAAATTAATGTTTTGATGGCTTATTTCTATCACTGCTGAGGGAAATGCTGGCTGTTACACTTCTGCAACCACAGAGTAAATCCACGACCAGCAGAGTGACTGGTTGGGATTTTGGCTGTGTTACTGCCACTGCTGCAAAACATTAATTCTTTAGAAAATGCCAATTTACTTGAGAACAAATAGTGGCACAAGCCTAGAAGTTATTTTAAAATGCTAGTGCAGGACATTAATGGCTAATCACGAACAAGTTAATAGCCCAACATCTCCTATTGTGAGAACTTAGTTCAGAGCAGTTTTTTTCTGCTTGGGCTCTGGAAACGTCTGTTCCTGAAGGCTGAAAATTGGTTACAAGTTCCATTAGGAAAGCATGCCACTTCCCAGGGAAGCTGAAAATGTCCTGCAGGGAGAGAAGTTGCTAAGGAAGGAGTGGCAAAGCCAGAGTTACAGTAAATTACATTCTTGAGTGCTTGGTGCAATCAGCTGATGCCAAAGGCAAGTCCAGAAAAGGGATGAGACAAAAGCTGCCCTCATTCAGGACCAGCTCTGCGCTGTGGAAGGGCCGTCTGCATGCCGTGGTTAGCAAAAGACTTGAAACGCGTTCCAAACAGATATGCCTCTGAAGCCTTCACAGGCACGCAGGAAACCCTGGGCAGTGCTCAAGTCCCCAGATCAACTGTGGGCATTTTGGAGAGGAGCTATGAACACAGTTCACAGACCTGCTGGTGCAGGACCATGCCCAAGACAAGATCAAGTTAGCCTCATGGTTAACCCTAGAGCTCAAGTCTCCCCCTCTAAGCTATCACTAGACCCCTGCAGCATGTGCTATTTGTATGCAAAACATCGCAAATACCACCAACCACTGTTGTTAGGGGGGGGGGTGAACGACTCCTCTGGCATGGCAGCAGTGGGAAGCTGCCAGCATCAGGAAGGGCACAGCGACCAAGCCAACATGCTGCTGGCTCAGTTCTTAAACCTTGCACAGCTCCTTGTGCCCAAAGACATGCCTTACACCAGTGTCTGTGCCACTTTGCTGGCGGCAGCGCAGGTGCTCAGGGTGGAACACACGGTCTCTGGGGACAGGAGGCGATGTGGCAAGACTGACAGCCTGCTGCAGCTGAGCAGAGGAAGGGGGATGGTACTGTCTCTCCCGTACAGCAACACAGCCCCTGCCGAGAGCCCTGGCACCAACTCCTTGCTCTGAGCTGTCCCTTTCCCTTGGAGAAGGAGCAGTAACTCCTTTACACCAGTGGATGAAGGGCATTAGGCTTGAGTTAGAAAGGAAAGGCGTGGGAGCCAAGAGGCGTCAGCAGACATTTGCTGTTCAGGCCCACAGCTCACCCAAACCTTAGCCCACAGTAATGCCTCCTCTCAGCCAGGACAGCTAAACCCAAAGGTAGATGAAGGTCTGCACATACTCTGGCTCCTGTCTCAGTGTTGAGGCTGCTACAGAGTGAGTTATTTGCTCTAGGCAGAAGTGCTACCGTGTTTCCTAAGTACTGGACCTTCCATGTACTCCCCAGATTAGAGGGGGCCATGGCTGATGATGAAGCAGATTGCAGGAGGTAACACCAAAACCAGAATAGCAATTAGCACCCAGGGACTGGCTCTTACTCCTCACAAGCTCACATTTTGTGAGCAGCCTGCCTTTTTTCCCCAGACGGTGGAAGAATAACAGCAAGGAAACACTACTGCATCAGCCAAAGGATGCAGAGGGGATGATGGACCCCAGGATGGTCTGTCCGGTGACACCACTGGAGGGGCAGACAAGCTGCTGAGAAGTGCCAGTGCAAGCAGGTGCAGGCAGCACAGCAGCAACCCTGTCTGGTGAGCCGCCACCGATAACAGAGCCTTTAGCTGTATGTCAGCATCTCTCACGAAACTGGAGCGGTGATCAGAGGTGGGAACTCAGAGGACAAAAAGAGCAGCAGGAGCCTCTCTGTGGGTAAGGACACCTATACTAATGAAGGAAGAGCTCGCTCCACAGGCAGAGAACCAAGCAGTGGCTCAAACAGGAGCTTCTGCCAGATGGTGTCTCGGTGCGCACACTGGAAAGCACAAAACTGATTTCCAGCTTCAAAGGACACTCAATTCAGTTTATTGCAAGTGACTGCTGACTAACACTATTCTAAAAACATCAGACAATAGAAACCTGGATAGGTCTTTTAGCAGTGCACATTATCAGTAACTGCCGCTGGATAAACGTGACGAGGGTGCCTGCTGCACAGTGGGAATCAGCTCCGTACAGACTAGAAATCAAACACAGAATGTGCATAACCAACACTTGGGGGTAGTCACTGAGGCAAAGCACACAGAAATGCCCCCTTTGCTGTGACAGACAACAGGAATTGCTAATGCACTTTTCACTGAAGGTGCTCGGGAGTTGTTTCCCCTTGTTTAGGAAAAAAAAAGGGGTTTTTTAACTCCTTTTGGAAGACTCAGTAAGAAACCACTCCGAAGTGATGCCCTCCTCTTTCCTCAGTAAGATTAAGACAAATTTATGAAACTGAAGTAATATTAGGCAATGGCTTAAAGGGAAAAGAGGGAAGAAATGAGACTGAAATAACATTTATTCTCCTTCCAGTGATTTTGGAAGCATTAAGAAAAGCCAACAGGAATGTTAGCAAGACGACCCCTAAGTGCAGTCCCTGGGAAAGTGCAGGAGTCAGTGACAAGAAAGCACACCACACCGGTAGTTAGCAATTTTCATTTAGAAAGTCAGTTTTCCCTGGGGAAAAAAAAAACAAAAAAAAACAAAAAAAAACCAACAAAACAACAGAAATCCAGTTGCAACAGATAATTCAATGTCTGACAGTTTAGTCATTTGTCATCTGAATTTGAACTTCAAGGTTACACTTTGTTACTGACATGGGATCCTCCACATTACACAAAACTAATTTCTCACCTTCAATTCCATTTCCTTGGCTGTTGTGTAAAACTAGCATTTTGGAAAGGAAGGCTAAAATACATTTCCATGACCCAAGTTAACCTTTATTGAAACGGTCTTGTTAGAAAATCTAGCAGAAACTAAGTGAGTTCCCATGGAACTAAATCCTTTCCACTGAAGCAGATCTAACCCACGACAAGCTATAGCTCACAGTAGAGAGCTCTGTGGAAGACTGTGCCAATGAGCAGTTTTCCCTCGTAGATGGATGCCACCGAGCTTCCCTGCAGCACAGAGCCATTGTCAGCGTAGAGGCGTGTCACTCCAGGCTCCTCTGAGAGGATGTTCTGGATGCGCAGGACCTGCCAAAGGAGGGGGATACATCTGCTGAAACAGCCACGGGTGAAAATGCTCCACAGATGGAGGGAACATCAGTATGTTAACTGAAACAAATCAGTTAGGTTGATCAGCTGTTAATAACAGCAACCATGTGATTCCTGTGATAAGGCCACAATTTCTGTTTCAGTGAAGCATGGTCCATGAAGACTGATTATTTTTTCTAAGTGGTTGTGCAACAGAGACTCCACCTCCAGTAAGTAAGAAAGACAGTCATTCCCAGCACTAGGAATGTGCAGTTTTTTCCAGTCTAAGAGTTACTTAATATCTTATTTTCACACTTTTTCCAGACAGAGTAAACAACTGCCTAGTATTATAAATCTACTGCTAATGAACATGGTAATTTTGAAAAGTGTCTTATGGGGAGCTTCAGACAAGGCTGAAATCAAATGGTCACCAACCAGCCACCTGCACTTGCAGCCGTGAGTGTGCTGATGCCAGTACCTCATTGATTTCTGAAGAAAAGAAGAATTACAGTGTCACCTACTGATGAAACGCACTTGCACAGATAAATCACTCCAGTGCTAACGTTTCTGGCCATGCTTTGAACTCCATCAATTATTTTTTTGCTTGGCAGAGAGGTGCTGGCTCAGTAATTAACACAGTTCATCAAAATCTGATTGCATGGCCACAGCTGTACAGAAAGCAGCCGGAGGAGTCCAGAATGACTGAGCTACTGGGTGGAAATTACTCAGCTGTCTCCTAAGGATCTGAATTAGCGGGTATATGCTGTTCAGGCTTTCCACTTGAGAGCAGAAGCTATAAGCTGGAAGCCTGCTTGGTCTTTGCTTTCACAGAGGCTGGCCAGCTGCTTCTCTACATTAAGATATAACAGGGTTATTTGGACAGAGCAATTTTCTGGCACAGACATAGCCAAGAGACCAGTGACGTCTCCCAAAAGGCACCTCAGAGGCAGGCAGATTTTCAGGGTCATCGTAGAACAGCTTCATCCCATTGGGATGACATCCTATCCAGATGTCTCCAGTGTAAGGGTCAATAGACAAGTTATCGACCAGAGTGTCCAGCTGCAGCGTCTATCCAACACAAAGGAAAAGCAAGACAAAGAGAAAAGTTAAAGCTATCAGAAGTCCTGGAAGCAAACAATAGACTTGTTCAAGACTCTCAACTGATATAAATTACACTGGTTTTTTTAAGACACATTTTCTCCCCTGGTGCTGTTTTTCTTTTCCCCCAGTATGCTTCATCCCTTCCTCTGTGCTGTGAGAAGCCTATTTGGTGCTCTAAGCTTCCCCCATGGGCTCATTCACAGCTACACTTGTGTTGATTGCTTCAGTGCTTCATGGTCTGACCCACGCTGACTGAGTCAGACTTCCACTACAGCTCTACAGTAAGCCCGAGGATCCCCCTCTGGTTGCTGATGTGAGGGTAGAAGGCCTGAAGCTCTGTAATGGGGCACACAGCACCTCCGCAAGCCCACAGCAGGAGTCACCCAGACCAGAACTTCACACATGCTCAGGTAGAAATCTCAAGCATTCATGGAGACTAATCTGTCCAAAATTCACATATGCCTCTTTTTTATGGAACAGCAGCACCTTACCTTCACATGAGTTAAATTCCAATCAGCATGTTTTTCCATAACATGGACATTATGATCAAATACATCTGCAATGTAGATGTACCTTCAAAAGAAACCACCTCTTAGCGATGCGTATGAGTAAGCAGACACCAAGAACAGCCAGTTCCTCCTGTTCAAGCCCAGCTCTTCCCATAAGGAGTGTCAGCTCACAGTTCTCACACAGCAATAGACATTGCAAGCAGGCCACAGGGCACTGAATTAAAGCCAACCTGCTGAGATGCTAATGTGGCTTCACACTGTGCCCGTTCTTCCATTACAACACTGAAGCAGGCCTCGGATCGCAAGATCCACAAATAAGCTTTTTTTTTCTTAATTTAAGATAACCTGTCTACACCACAGGACTGGTTAATTCAATCATACAGACTTTAAGACTGTAGAGCATTCCCCTCTTGCAGAAATCCTGCCTCATTAATCCTTGTGTATTGCAAGCAATACACACAAACTTCTGCATCAGCTGATTAAAAAGGCAGCAAACTTTGATCTTATTCCATATAAAGTACCACGCAAAGCCGCAAACATTGCATCTAGTTATAAGACCAAGTCACATGACTTCTGCTCTACAAACCCTCCGTATGGCTTACATAGTTTACCAGTAGCACCGTACCTTATACGAGCCAGTTTAGACACTTGAACACAGAAGTACCACGCACACAAATTGGGATTCTGGGATTCTTTTGTGTGACCAAACAAAATCTATGGCAAGGAGAAACTTACTTTCTGTCAGGTGAAATGTTAATTCCATTGGCTGAATAAAACCCAGCTGCTACTTCTTTAACTTCTTCTGGACTGTAGTAAACAACATTTGACCAAGTTAAACCCAAGAACATCTCCAAGAACATCAAGATGAAGTCAGAGAAGTAGTGGTCATTGGTAGCGTAGAAGCTGTCTGGTCCCATAGCTACTATATCATTCACACTAAAAAAATTGAGAGGGAGAAAAATAAATAAAAGAATGAAATGAGAGGCATGAAGGACTTTGTAGGATTGCCCAGAATCCAGGCAGGGCACAGTCATCTCGTGAAGTGGCTGCAATTACAGATGGTGCTTCAGATAGACATTGAGTTATTTAGATCCTTTTTACTTCTATCTTCTTTTATATGAGCAAGGACTGTGAAGTGCTGAGACCTGAACAGGACCACGTGGCATCAGCTGGAGATCTGGCTACCTGTCCACAAGGCCATGGAATTTTTTCTCTCTTTTGATTACATTCAACTGGAAACTGGAGAACAGGAGTTGTGGCAACTTTATCAGGCTCTGTTCATCTTACAGTCATTTTGCAGTAGGACAGACCAAGAAAATTTTGTATGCAACAACAAAAAAAGAAAAATCAAGAAGTATGTTTATTTTTACAGTGTAGAAAATTCAGAATAATAGAATATCTAAATATTCATATCTGCAATGACCTGAGAGTGGGTTACATGACAGAAGGAGAAATGGATGTTAAGCTAATTCACTGGTATCAATCACAGTGATGCTTAAGACAGATTTAGTGCTACAACTATTAAAAATCTCATTTACAGAAGAGATTGGAGAAACACAGTTTTTGATAACACAGATATGAAGTAATCAATAAGAAAAACAGGATAGCTGATTAAAGAGAAAATATCTCATATTAATAATACCCTAAAACCAAAATCATCCTACTTTGGATTTTACCAAAGCAGCCTGCTCTCCTGGGGAAAGACGGTATTTGGCTCCAATACCTTGTTAGAAGATCGTGTCGAATGGTTTTCAGGTGTACAAGAGAATTGTCAGCTTCTACAAATTTAAACAATTCTACTGTGCTCTTCTGATGGGGATGGTTCACAACAAAGAGGTACACGGTGCCATCTTAAAAAAAGAAATGGAAACAGATGAATTCTCTGCAACAGTGCGTGGCTTAGCACCCACAGCCTCTAGTACGGAGCACTTGGGTTGGGTGGGTTTGTCTCACAGCTCTTCAGAGGCGGAAGGACAAGTACCAAAGTAATGCAGGATGCCACTGCAACTGGATCCAAATCTCAAGCTACTCCTCCCCCTTGTTTTACAAGGAACTGCTGTGTAAACTACATTTTTGTTATTTCTACCAAGGAAGAAAGAAATTATTTATTCAGCCTTGTATGCAAGCCACTGGGTTTTGCAATCTGATGCACTATAGTGACTGGTTGCATGAAGCAGCCACAGTCAGCTGGGAAGGAGGCTTTGTAGTCCAGTCAGTTTGGGCTCTTTGGTTTACTTACTTTACTTTACCCTGAAAAAGATGAAGAAGCATCCTTCTCCTGTACTCTGGTGTAAGGCTGCAGTCCTTCTGTCCAGCCCTTCTGGTGAGACCCTGAATCAGCCATCACCAATTTCTCCAACACCTTCCCTTAAAGGGTGACTGTATGGGGAAGGAGGTCAAGCTGCAGCAATGGTTCTCTTTGTCTTAATAACTGCAGACTACTGATTTCCCTGCTAAAATCCCCAGTGAAAGGACAGCAAAACAGAGAGGAAGGAGAGCACAAAGGGTATTTTATCAGTAATCAGAGCCTGCTGTAGGAAAATGTGTCTTGGAGAGGAGGACATGGCTTGGTCACACAATAGCAGAAATTCTGGTAATTTACAGATTTGATAATTTACTGTTTAGCCACAGAAGTCTCTATTCCGGTCACTACTAGTGGGTGAAGCATGTGTCTCCTCAAAAGCCTTGACCCCAGGGCAAGACAGATGTAAACTGGTAAATTAAACTTTGTGTGGTTTTCAACTCCTCAGACTTTTCCCCTGCTTTCCTTCCTTATATGAAAATACAGGACAATATATCTGTAAGAAAATATATAGAACATTTTTTTGTCTCAGGCAGCCTGAGATTATGTGCCAAGGTGTTTGCTTTAGCAGCTGACATTTAGAAAAGAACCCAACAAAGATAAAAAGCCCAAAACCCTTTTTCTCTCTCAGCAAGCACAAGCTGTTGGGGGTGCAATGCAAGGCTGCAAAGGGATTTCTGTTCGCGCTCTTTAAGCTGGGATTTGCCACCACCTCGAGTTAAAGATCTCCTTACATGTGTCTACATAGGTGCTGATTCCATGAGGGTTGAATGACGCCAGATCAAACCCTCGGCTGATTCTCAGTTCCACTGCTCTGGGATCATCTTCATTTAAATCCATCAAAAATATTTCACCTGGCTTGTCTGGTGCAAGGCTCTTTATTCCCGGATATTTCAAGCCCTATAAAATCAAAACATAAGAAAATAATTCCTGGGTAAAAGGTAAAGAGAAGTATCACAGGGCTGAAAACACTGGAGCCTTGCTCAGGCTCACAAGCACACATCAGGATGTCCCTCTGCTTCAACCTGCTGTGCCACAACAGAGGTAGAGGGACCAGCTCTGCTCTCCCTGGCGAGCCCTCCATCGGAGCGCAGAGGGAGCAGGCTGCAGGGCGGGCAGGAGGAGCCGTGCCCAAGGCACCGCCACTGCCACCCGCTGCGGCCACCACCCGGGTAGGGGCTCCCCGTATGTCAAACCACTCTGCTGACAGGCACGCTGGGGGACAAACTGGAAGTATGGCACCACTGACCACATCCAACGCAGTAAAACCAAGGGGAACAGCAGCAATGCGATAGCTCACGATTTCTGGCATGAATTTTGCAACATTATCATTCCCTGTGTGCCCCTGGAGCATGAAGATGAAAACAACACCTTCTGTTTTAGGAAATAAGCTCCAGCCATCCTGATTACAGAGAAAAGCTTGAAAGCCTATGTCCTAAAGGCTAAAAAAAAATCAGGAACAACAAAATCAACTCCCCAAACTTGATTTCTTTTTTACAGGTAGGGAATTAACACACCTTCTTAACAAGGGAGAGGTTTGAAATTTCAACACTTCAAGGAAGCAGCATGAAAGAAATTCAAGGTTATGTGGGCAGATAACCCATCACAGTAGGATACATGCGTCAGAGCCACCACCAGCGCTTCATTGTCAAGAAGTGCACTTAAGCAAAAGGAAACGCCAGCTAAGCTGACACAAGTCTGGGCCATTCCTATGCAGCCAGCCAGATTTGCAGAAAAAGGAGTTCATCCTGAAGTTTTCACCTATGGCTTCTGTAGATAAGGAAGCAGGCAAGCCCCTGAATGGGGAGGGGGCCCGGGCACTTACGGAGCTGATGAAAGCCAGTCCATTGGGAAGTATGTCAATGTCTTCTGAACCAGTTTCTGCAAGCCAGACATAACGAGGGTTGTTCAAACGACATTAAATATTTTCCACCAAAAACCCCCTCCTTGTTAGCACAATTCCAGCTCTCATGAATGTCCCTTTCTGATATGACTGCACAAGCGATGAAATTCAGCGGGAAAGTTCGCATCGCATTAAAAGTGGTAGCGGAAGGCAGCAGCACACCAGGTTAGGAAATAGTAGTGGGGTTCACCTCTTTCTGGGGTCTTAGGGGTGCCCCGGCAGTGGTTGGAGCAGTCTGCCGCCCAGCTCCGTACACCCCATGGCAGTGTGGGATGAATCACCCACTTTTGAAGGTAGTGTTCTGCAGTAAGCAACCAGCGCAGATCATGAGATTTTCAGGGCAGGACCATACCCATCACTCAGCCCACAGGCTTGCATAAGGCAGCTCTGGGAACTGCGCACACTAATTCGCCTGGTTGAGCTGGGACACTTCACTAAAATGGATTGCCAAATGTTTAGTTAAAGCTCTCAAGTGACAGAGAACCTACTATAGCTAGTAGGCTTCAATAGTTAGACCACACTTTTAACTGCAAGTAATCATTTCAAATATTGCCAGATCCTGTAGTTCCTGTAATATTTTTACCTGCTAGGAAAATAATAAAATAAAATAAATAAAATAAAATAAATAAAATAAAATCCCTTTAGTAAGAACACCAGAGCAAGTTTAGGCTTTGATCAAACCCTCTCCACAGAGCTTTTAGTCTGATGCTGAAGCACATCTGCTATCCCACATTTTCACCACTCCCCAGAGAAGCCTCCCCTCTCTTCTCAAAATCACCACCTCAAACAGCATTCCCACAAGCCACTTCCCAGATGATGGCTGGATTAAACCCACCCAGGAGTGTTTATTCTGCAGGTTTTCTTTAACAGAACTACCAGTACAAAGGCTTTCCACACAGCTTGTCCCATCTCTCTGCACCCCCTCCTACTTGGCCATAGACCACCTGTGTGACCCTGCTTGGTTCACCCCATCTCTGGCACCTCGGCACCTCCTCCCGAGGAAGAGCCTGCAAAGTGAAGCTGGGTTTATTGATTGCTTTTACATAACTCCTGTTTATCCTGGCACTAATTCAGATGGGCTGTAAGGTATCCTGAGGCCACCAAACGGCCCTCGTGGGGAGGAACCAGATCTCCAAATTCACCCATCCAGGCAAGTTCCTCCCCAGCCCAGCCCTGGGGAGATGCAGTGGCACGACTTCTCCCAGAGGGACAGGAGACAGGGCCAGCTCCTCCGCAGCTTCAGCAAGTCCCTGCTCCACCCCATTACACTAATGAGCAGAGTGTCCCTGCCTTCTGAAGAGAAAAATCTGAAGATGCATTTTGGGGGGAGCCAGCCCATCATCCCACCTCCTAAGTTTTGGTTCTGAATTTTGACTGGGCTGAGGCAGACATCTGCACCAATATGCCCAGAGACATTTAGAGCCTGCAATCTCCAACTAAAATTCTGAATTTGTCTATTTTTTCAGCTCAGATCATGCCCTGGTTTAAGCAATAAGCTCCTTTTCTTTGCCCCAGCTCTTGGTCTCTCCAAGTCTGGGTTCATTTATAAAATGGGGTTAGCAAGGATTCCCCACTTCCCAGGATTGCAACATAAATAAACAACATAAATAAACGCTGAGAAGCTCAATTACCATGGTGATGTGAGCTGGACAGACATCTTTTACTGGCAGAGCATGCTGGTGAGTGAATAAACAGAGATATAATCATTTATCGCTACTGAGTTAGTGAGGCTGCCAAGCAGAAAGATGAGCAGGCTAAGTGGGAGCAGATAATTTAAAATTACAAGTTTCCGTTGGAAGGAGGTTAACGAGAGCCCTGCACCCAACTACTTTGAAAGAAACTGCCCAGAAAAGCACATTTTGGCCACTTCTCAGCCAGGTCCTGATATGTGTGGAAGAGAGTGAGTGCCGTCAGAAGAGCTGATTCAGCACAATCTTGCTGAGCTGGCACTGCTGAGGGAGGGAAGAGGGGATGGAGACACACAGTCGGCCACTGGGAAGCTCCCAGGCTCTCCTGTGGGGCCCCTTTTTGGGAAGGCTCTGCACTCTTATTGCAGGCACCATATGGGACAGGAGAGCTAGGAACTGATTTATTAGGTATCAGTTGCCTCCACTATATTGCTTAACTGTATCTCCAAGCCCAGCCTGTCCATGCGATTATCGGAACAAGTAGCATTTAAAAAAAAATAATTAAAGATACCAAGAAAAATTACTGCCTACCCTAGAAATGTTTGGGTTTTTTTTGTTCTTTATTTTATCTTAATATGATGTACCCCACAGGTGCATCTAACAAAAAAAACCCACCTGTATTTCATGTCCAAAAGCAAATGACTATTTTGCCTATATCCCATTAATTGTTCCAAGATGCAAGTATTTCTAGCAATTACTATAGTAGCTTTTTGAACTTTAGAAATTAGTTCAGGACATATGGTTGGCTTATTATAAACCAGTGATATGCCTAGACACTCATGTAATTCAGAAGATACTGTTTATGCTACACCTCTCGCCTTTTCTACGTATCTGTGAGTGAGGTTTAGGATAAGCTGTAGTTTTTTCTTGATTTGTTCAATGTTTGCATCTGTGCTTACACTGCACAATATTTGAAAAACAGAATAGATTGAGGTTTTTAAAAAAGACAGAGAGACACAAAGGAGAAAAATTGTGCAGGAAGAAAAGGGTCCACTAGAGAACTTTTGCATTTACTCTGGATTTGCTTCCTCTGCGATGGATGCATCAGTTTTAACATAATTACAATACCAGGTGCCTGTTCTTCTATGTATAATAGAATAAATAGTTTAAGATAATTCTGTTCAGAGCTGATCCAGCTCATTATCTGTGTTACACTTAAGAGGCCAGGAGCACGATTTTAAATATTAAAATAAAGACTGTTTATTCAATTTTGTCATAGCATCTTAAAGGAAGAATGCCTAGGAGGACCAAGATGTCCATGTAGAAAGATTCTTACACAAAGTGACCCACAGGAGCACCCTTACAGATCAGAGTTACAGCAAAAGCCCTGGTTTGAATAGTGCTGTGTAGGCAGCATCTAGACATAAGGGCTTCTTGGTCCCTGAGTAATACAACCCACCCAGTCATATTAAATGAATTTTGGAAGATGCTTGGGGGAACATACCAACTTTCAAATTTGCACCGATCCCTTGTTATTTCTATTCCTGCCACACTGGACCTGCTGAGTTAAGTTTCGGCATTTTAATTTTTCTAAAGAGCAGCAAACGGCAGAGTGAAGCCAAGACGAGGTGCAGAGCTCCATGTGAAGGGACAGTGTTACAGAAGCACGGTGAGAAGCACAGACGAAGCTCTGTAAATTGATCTGCTGCTGCTTCTGAGCAGAGCCAGGTTCTCAGAATTCACCTAATCTCCATGTAAATGTCAGGCACCAAAAATGAGATATTGTTCAGAAATTAAATACAACTGTATTTGCGATTTCCAGCTTTCCTTCTTTCGTCAACAGGGCAATCATGTTGCAAAAAGTCTTGTAAAGATTGCAACAGTGATATGCTCAAAAGAATTACTCAGAAATGATTTTTATATTAATCAGCATCAAACAGGCATTATTCACAATTTTGTATGAGTAAATCACAGCTCAATCTAGAAGACCTGGAAATTTTTTTCAAATGCAATTTCTTCTGCACATAACCTCGGGCAAATCAACTCCACACACACTCATTCATGACAGTAATTTGACTTTACAAAGATGTTTGATTCCTGACACAAAGAAGAAGCAAAATTTATGAAATCAACACAATGACTCAGCAAGCTCAAAAGCAAAGCTCTTAAAGCTCATCCAATGACTTTTTACACATGCAAAATCCAGGCAAATTTCAAGAGAATTCAAGACATTTCTGGAAATACTAAGCAGGAGAAAACCTCCAGCCATTAAGCCTGTGTTAAGTTTAAAAATTATCATTTGGGGAAAAAGGAGACACAAAAAAGTGCTCAGTTTTAAAACTATTAATTTTATACTCTGGTTATCCTAAAGGGAGAGAAAAAATGACAGAAATATTGCTGTGTGCTGAACACATGACCCGAAGTACAAAGTCAACATTTCTGCCACTGTGTTAAACCTCTTCACAAACCAGACTAAGATGACAAATATGACCCCTTGCTCTTTGAAAGCACACAGCTGAATTGCACAACCACACTGAGCTCCTGTCAGCGGCTTGCACGGGGCAGTACCAGCCCACTCCTAAACTCCTAAATCTCTGCAAAATGAGGCTCTAAGGCAGGCAATTCTGGCTGGCATGTAGCGGCCCCTGCTTCACCACATGCCTGTGGCCTTCTCCCCAAGCTTCCACCCTTGTAGCATGTCCTGTCTTCAAGATGTCACCAGCTGACAGCCACCCGTTGGTACCTGCCTGAAGAGACAGCACACCTTCATCTAAAAGCAAAATAATTTCCTAAGTGTCTCAGCAAAGGAGAAGTGTTTGCAAGGTAGTAATTTTCAAGAAAAGGAACAGAAACATTCAGAAATACTGAAGGCAAAAAGTATTATACCAAACTAGCTAGTTTTTCAGTATAATTTTCTTCCTGAAGTTTCTCCCTACCTCAAAATCCAAGTTACAAATGAAAGTCAAATTAGCACTTGGTCTTCCAGATCAGGCTTGGAAGCTGGCTTTAAGAAGCAGTTGCAAAGTAAGGCTGAACAAAAGCAATGCACTCAGTTATTTTGAGCACGTACCGATCCCTTTAATGAGGCGGCAGTTCGGGAGGGTTACTGGGGCTATTTCCCGTGAAGCATTGAGTCTGTTCCTGCAAGAAGAAAGAGCAGGGTTAACAGCACACAGACAGTTTTAAAACAGGTAACATTCCTCGCGTAGCTTTATCTTAATTTTATTGTCTGCCATATCACAATAACAAATCAGCTGTAAAATACCGAATAAGCAAAACCCAGAACTGACAACAGCAATTGCACCAAATCACTGCGATGGTTACACACATCCAGGGATTAAGTGATTCTCCTACACCGAGTAACTTCAGGAACTTGACTTTTTTCATGAGCTTTGGGAACAAGCTTTCATGACCCACCACAGCTCAAATGATAAAATAACACAGCCACACTTTCTTCAGGTTTCAGCCACCTAAATATAGTAGCACCCTGCAGTTAGGACCAGCACTTCAGATGAGGAGAGGGCGACCTTCTACCCCAACCCACTGGCTATTTTTGGTGACCAGGCCACCAGCACTCTCTTCGTTTCTTAGTCCACATTCAAAGGTAGCAGAAGCGTTGTTGCAAGGCAGGACTACCCATTTCCTAACAAGAGGTAGGACTTGGTAGTATGATTTTCAGCAATTTCACTGTCCTTTCCTCTGCTCCCCTGGTACCCACCCAGAGCATTATCCTGCAGCAGTCCTTATTTCATTCTTGAATGCCCACAAAATTCAACCTCTGGCTCATGTTTTACCGGACAAGCAGATACAGACAGGTTCTTTATGAGTTCCTATTCCTCCATTCCAAGTTGTCTACAAATCTATATGAAAGACACCTCACTGCCAGGACTGCTGTGTTTGACCATGCTGGCCCACAATGCCATAAGAAAATATGCCGTGTTTCTATGCAAAAATGTTAAGCTAGCATACTAGAATATTTCTTCCTTTCTTTTTTTTTTTTTTTTTTTTTCCCAAGAGAAAGCATTTAAACTAAGGTAATTACTCCTTTGCATGCCGATCATACACACATGCTGAGGCTGTACTAGCTCCAGCCACAGGAAATTCTGAATGCAAAGATCCCATATAAAACCAAGCCATGTTTATGTTATAGTTTTAGGCATAAACATAAACTAAACAGCAGTATCAGTCTGTGGTATGAAAAATACGCGATACAGCTGAGCACCATACGGTATGTCAGTCCTGCATTTTTTTGGATCACTTATGAATCGTAAATTGCTTCAGTGGTGTATCATTGACACAGGTCATCACCGACATAAGGCCAGACAAAAAGAAGAAAAAGGGTAAAAATGTCAGAGGACAGCATGGGAAAGGAGCCAGGTTAAAGTCTTCCAAGCCCTATTCCCCAGCTCAGGAGTCCTGACAGAGAATGACGCTGGCTTTCAGCCCACAAGCAGCACAGGAGGGATATCGGCTCCCCCCTTGACCCCCAGCAGAGCCAAACCCATCGGGCCCCCAAGGCTGGCTCGGAGCAATCATGCACAAAGTTTGCACTGCTGCCTGCTCAGGGATTTTCCCTTTCCTACTTGGATCTGCTTTTCCTGGGCAGACTTCAAGTTAGCCAGCACCAAAAGCACAGCCAGAACTCAGCCAGAAGCCAGCAAGGGATGATGGTATCCCAACAGCATTCCCAGGGAAACACTTCATGGGCTGGAATGAGAGTAATTCAGAAGGACACTGGTCCCAAGCCTGCAGCATATATAGAAGCTTTTCCAAAATGTGTCAGTTTATCTAGCGCAGACAGCCTTTGCTGCTAAGCCAGATGGCCTAGATAACTAACTGGCTGTATGAAAAACACAGCGAACCTGCAAACTGTGGGGGACACAATTTCAAAAAAACTCACCAATTTGCTACTTGATGCAACCCCAGCGCACAGCACCTTTTCCCACTCGGTCTCTCTTTCCAGTTTCAGTCCTTCACCTGCTGTCCCACTCCATTGGACACAGACCACAGGCATTCCCTTTCCTTCACCTACTACATATTCTCTCTTTCGATTTTCCTCTTCTCTAGCCTAACCAGGCACAGATATTTCTTTTTTTTTTCTTTTTTTTTTTTTTTCCCCCCCCCCTTAAAGGACTGAATATCACCTCTTAATTTTGTTTTTGCTCACAGTTCTTTTCAAACTGCCAGCATCTTTCTGGAAGCATGCTGCTGTTTTGAACACAGTATGCAAGCTGAGTGCTGTATCAGTACAGAGTCTTATGAAATGATAACGTTGTGTGCATATATATAAATATATACGAACAATAGTATCATACACATATTGTTTTGAGGAAAACAGTAACACGGTATAATTCACATACAAGTTTTACAAATTAGCTCAAACCTTTCTTCAGAGAAGAATTAGCAATTTAAAATGCCAATAGGGAACAGGTGTCATTTCAGTTGGTAACACACAAGAATTTCACCTCTTTTCTGCTGCACAAACCATGTTCAAGTCCATTTGGTAGCTATCAAAAGTACAACAGATGCATAAACGAACCCGATTTAAGAATTATGTTTGTAAGAGAGTTGTAATAATTCTTGAAGCCTTATCTTTTAAGCATTTCATGGATTTTTGTGTTCTATCTGGACGCAATTATATCAAACTCTGAGGAACAGCAAAAAGTCTTTGCTGAATTCCTGCCTTCTGGGTGGGGGATGGATAACAGAGAGGCCTGACAAGAGTTAACACTACCCACAGTTTCTCCTCTCAAGGCTGCATTAAATGATTTTAGAGTACTTTGTTATCTGGAGTTATGCGTTTCCAAACTCTGCAACCCTCTTAAGACTGCTGCTGTGGTAGTTTGCTGAAAACACAGCACACAGGAAAAACTAGAGCTACAGAGATGGAGAGATCCTGTTTGTAATGGGAGACCCTGCTTTATCAGATTCCCCATATTGCATTTGTTCATTCAATTTGGAGGGAATGTGGGGTTCCCTGCTCTTCACAGTGCTTTGAAATGGCTCATTCAACTAAAGCCCAAGAGTGTTTTCCAGCTCCACATCCCAGCTTGTGCAACACCAGGGCAGCAGGGTCCTGTTACCACCGTGGTTACCACTAACGCTTGCAGTGGATTTAGTGGAAGATGCAAACGCATCTATGCAATGTACTTGGGTCCAGGGAGTGCAGCCCTCCTTCTGTAATTAGCTGCAATTACTATCTACCCAAAGATCGATTAGCTGGATGTCGTAACTTTGAAGTCAGGCATCTGGAGTCCTTGTGGATGTGAGCAAAATTGTGATGTAGCTGCCTTGCAACACAGTAATTCACCGTCACTTTTCTGGACTGAATCAACCGGTTACGAGTTTAGTTAGCTTTCAGGACAGAAGCTGCTGTCAACACCAGTGTACACATTCATACCTCATGATATAAGGTGTATGATATGGAGCATGATATGGCTGGGTATTTTAGCTCACAGCGAGTGAGGTCCCAACGTACGATCACAGAAGTCCGTTCTCCTTCAGAAGAAAACTCATGTGCACAGGGGGTATTGTTATTCACAAGCCGGCTTGGCAGAAAATAACGTAAGTTTCCGGCAACCTGATTTCCACTTACTACTGTTCCGCCAGTCGGCAGGAGTTGTAAACTTGCAGATACTGGGTTTGGCACACCCCTGTTAACTGCAGCCTCTGCAAAAACAGAGGTACCAGCCCCTCTGCCCCCCGACAGCCTCTCCCTTGGCCCCCCTTGACCCCAGCATCTTCCTGGGGAGGATTTCACATCCCCCTTACTGCACTGGACAGATGCTCCTGAGGTTACTTTAAGCCTGACGGCGGGTGAGGAGGGCTCCCAGTGCCTAGTTTTTCTTCAGAGAAAACCAGTTCCCCCGATAAAGATGGTGCTAGCGATGATGGTGAGGATGATGGTGGTGACCACGCTGACTAACCCTTCCCCTCTGGCCGCAACCGCGCAAAGGCGGCTGCTCCCGCACTGACGCCCCAGGTGGGAGCTGCGGTGCCCGGCGCTCGGGGGGCGCACCCGCCACCCCCCACCTGCGGGCTCGCCTCAGCCCCAGCCCGCCCCGCCGGCACCCCGCTCCGAGAGCCCGCAGCCCATCCCGCCCGGGCTCCCCCGTACCCCCCGGCTGCCGCGGTACCGGCCCCGCGCCCCCCGCCGCCGGCCCGCCGTGGCAGGGCGGCTCACCGAAAGGCCAGCAGCCGCTCCGCCGCCAAGGCTGCCGCCATCCCGACGAGAGCCACGGCCGCCAGCTTCCCCATGGCCGCTCCCGGCTCCGCGCTCCCCGCGCCCGCCTCCGCCGTGTCCCGCCCCGCCGCGCCGGGCCGGGCTGGGCCGGGCCGGGTCCGGCTGGGCCGCCCCCGGGGCACCCTCCGGCGGCCGCACCCCCGCCCCCGGGGCACGGCCCGCCCGAGCCGGCGGCAGAAAACGCGCGATCCCCCGGCGAAGGCGCCTCCGACCGGCCACCCCCCGCCCCGGGCAACGAGGGGGGAAGGCGCAAAGAAGGAGCCGGGGTCCGAGCCCCCCGCGGGGTCCGTGCACACACAGCACCCCTCTGAAAGGCAGGTGGACTACCTTCCAGACACGTATAAACAAATCTCTGTGGTGTATAAAAATACGTGTGTTGGGCGAAGACTGCGTGATGCAGAAAGTACAACCGCTCCGGGTACACCCCTCCCTATACGGAGACATACATGCCAATACTTGTGTACTAATAGCAAAGTTTCCCCTCCAAAAGTGATGCTCGCTCTCACTGCCACACTCCCACCAACAGCCTTCTTCTCTATGCAGGTGAAGGGCAACAGAACCCACCTTCGGGGCTCTGGCGTTCCTCCATGCCACAATCTGCTTTGCCATCAGCTGCAGCATTGGCCTCCCAGTGCTTTTGGATTTTTGGGGGGAACATGCCTTGGCAGGTCGGTGCCCTCCCTCAGCAGTTATCTTTCCTTTTTCTGCACAGCATATGGCCTCACGTGCAAAGCGCACGTTCCTTTGCACTTTTCTGAAAGACCGAGAAATCACTATAAAGTGCTTCTCTGATCTTCTTGCCCTTGACCTCAAGGCTGAGCAGATGCTCCACACTTAGTAACAGCTAAAGTAAAGTATGCTGGGGAAGAGGAGGCACTCTAAAATATCTTTTCCCCTCAGATTTTTAATAGCTCTTGTGATTGTTTTAAGCCCTGCCGGGACCAGAGATGACGTTGCCGTTGTCCGTCCCCCACCCTCAGCTGGTAGGGCTGGCAGTGAGGCACAAACCCCAGGTTGAAATAAGAAGAAATTTAATACAACAGTGTGATAAACAATCTGAACAACAACAGTAGAAATGATAACAACAGTAATAACAGTGAACAAGGCAAAAGATACACAGAGAAATACCGCAATGGTTACAGACAGCTCGCTCGCATGCTCCCCCCACCAAAGCCACCAAAGAAAGGTTCCCATGCTGCCGTGCCCCCTGACGCCAGCATGGTATGAATAACCCTCCTGGAGATCCCTTCCCCCTCTCTGCTAGGGAAACTTAACCCTATCCTAGCTGAACCAGGACATAATCCACCCCTTTATTCTATACCATCTGCGTCATGTCCAGCTGCCATTTAGCAGTTAACAATAACAAAATCACAATTTACAAAGGCACGGCACGTTCTCACCCAGAATCAAGTCCCCCTGTGGTATGCATCGGACCTCTCCATTGTCGTGCATCACCCACCAGGTACACCCAGGTCCTTGGGCAAAAGCAATCCTGTGGATGGGTTTGCCTTTACCTTTGCCTGGTGCAGGACTAAACCAGACCATTTTTTCCAATAGATTCCTCATGCGCACCACAGGGACTTTATCCCCCATCTACAGCACGTGGAGGTTTTGACTGAGCCGGGCCAGCTCGACTGGCAGATCCTCTTGTGCTGACTACCCAGGTGGCCTTTGCTAGATGCATGCCCCAGTCTTTGAAGGTCCCACCTCCCAGTGCTTTCAATGTGGTTTTTAACAGTCCATTGCAGCTCTCGATCTTCCCAGAGGCTGGTGTGTGGTAGGGGATATGGTAGACCCACTCGATGCCGTGTTCTTCTGCCCAGGCATTTCTGAGGTTGTTTCGGAAGTGGGTCCCAGTGTCTGACTCAATTCTCTCTGCGGTGCCGTGTCGCCACAGGACTTGGGTCTCAAGGCCCAGGATGGTGTTCCGGGCGGTGGCGTGGGGCGCTGGGTAAGCTTCCATCTATCCAGTGGTTACTTCCACCACTGCGAGCACGTGGCGCTTCCTGTGGCGGGTCTGTGGCAGTGTGATGTAGTCGATCTGCCAGGCCTCTCCATATCTATATTTCAGCCATTGCTCTCCATTTCTCTGGGGCTTCACCCGCTTGGCATGTTTGATTGCAGCACATGTCTCACATCCGTGGATGATCTCTGCAATGGTGTCAATAGTGAGGTCCACCCCTCGATCTTGAGCCCACCTATATGTTCTATCTCTACCTTGGTGGCCCGAGGATTCACCTTTGTGCTGCCAGTCCAAGTCCACCTGAGCCACTCTGATCTTAGCAGCTTGGTCTGCCTGCTGGTTGTGTCGATGTTCATCAGTGGCCCGACTCTTGGGTACATGGGCATCCACATGGCGCACCTTCACAACAAGGTTGCAATATCCTGCCATACTTCAGCAGCCCAGACGGTTTTACCCCTACGTTGCCAGTTGTTCTGCTTCCATTGCTGCAACCATTTCCACAGGGTATTGGCCACTGCCCACAAGTCGGTGTAGAGGTAGAGCCTTGGCCACTTTTCCCGCTTAGTGGCTCGATTCACCCTGTCCCTCAGCAGCTTCAGTGACCCGTCATGTGGGACTCCACACAGCAGCCTTCCATCATCGATGTTTTCCCACAATGCGACAAGACCCATCAGTGAACAGGGCATATCGCTTCTCCTCATCCGGCAGCTCGTTATATGGTGGGGCCTCCTTAGCACGTGTCACCTCCTGTTCTGGTGACATCCCGGAATCTTTGCTCTCTGGCCAGTTCGTAATCACCTCTAGTATCCCTGGGCGGCTCTTTCCCATCTCTTAATTATTTTCAGCTCAGTATGATGAGCTTTACCTATTTAGTAGCTCTTAATAGATCTTTCAAGTACTTTCCTGTCTTCCCTTGAAGGGAGTTGTGCTTTTACCACATTTTTCGCTGATGTCAAGCCACCTAGTCACCCTGTATAGTCAGGGCAGGAAAACAGTTACTTTGAGGTATGAAAGGTGCCTAAAATAGATCAAGAAATCTCTCCTAAGGAGCATCTACTTCTCTGCATTCATTTGAAAGGAGTCTACAGTGACTAATTCAAGTGCAGAATTCTACTCTGTAGACTCCTGAGGGTAGATGGAGTGAATATTCCTTGAAGTCTCTGCTCATCAAGTGAGCCTTGATTGAAGAAAGATCCCAGTTTTCTCAGCAGCTTACCTCCTCAGCATGATCCCAGCCAGCCTGGGGTCTGTCTGTGGCAGTGTCAGCATCCTCTGCGTCTTCCTCTCCCCAGCACCCCACCAGCTGGCTGCGTAGCTGCGGTAGTGCTAGAAAACACATGGCTGCTCTTCTATCTGTTACAAATTCCCCTGAGATCTTTGCCTTTGGGGGTACTCAGGAGAGACCTGGGAGTGACCTTCTGGCATGTAATGTAATGACTAAAAGCAGAATGAGTTGTGTGCACGAAATCAGGTGTGGAGGGTGTGTGCTCACAATCAGCTGTAGAGGGCTATGTACCAAGCCTGGGAGTGGAGGAAGTGAGCAGAGCAGGGAGACAGGATAAGTCTTATTCTGTTTTAGCCATTTAGACTCCTCTACAGACAAGAAAATAAAAGCAGACACCTGTAAACATGTCCAAGACCTGTAAACATGTCCAAGGGTGTATTTATGCCCTCGAGAGAAGCACAGGTGAAGTAGGACAAGCAGGTCTCTGTAGCCTCCCTCTTGCTTTCTTCACTCATGATAAAGGAAAGTTAAGACAACTTCCTAAGACAATGAAAGGTAGCATTTGCATGGCTAAAGATAAAGGGAATAATTTCTATCCAATACCTTGGAAGTCTTAAATCTTTCACTTGTGAAAGGTAGGCCCTTACATGTTCTTCTCTATCACATATCATTATCTTTTTTAAGAGATAAGGTACAGAAACTATGTAGACACAGATTTGGATTTCACAACAAATTATTTCAAAATACATCATGCTTGAATCATTAATGAAACATGGTGTGTTTTACCAAGCCAGCTTTTAAAAAGCTGAAACAGTCTTTTTATCCAAATTTTGCCTCTCTTATATTGATGTTATTCTGAACTAAATTCACTATCTGCATTGCAAAGTATTTATAATGGATTTACACTAAAGATTAAAGGTTGGAATATTACTCTAGAGCACTTTTGAAGGGCTAATCTGACTAAATAGAGAAGCCTACAATGTAGACATGATAGTATTAGCTAGACCCTTCAGCCTATGGAGGGCATTGAGGGCAAAATTTGACATAATGCTGAGGGATATGGTGTAGTTGGGAACTGTCTGTCAGTGCTAGGTTGATGGTTGGGCTGGATGATCTGCAAGGTCTTTTCCAACCTAGAAGGTTCTGTGATTCTCTGAATTCTGATCGACAGCTAGTGACGAGTCAGCGTTCATTGACCTAGAGCTGCTTTACAGCTACTGACTCAAATTCAGTAGAGGACATGCAGGCATGAAGAGAAAGCAGACGTGAGGAAGCAACTAGAGACCAGCCTTGATGTTACTATAGTTTAACTGTAGAAACATGCAGAAGGTGTCAGCACAATGTGGAAAGATTCAGTGAGTCTAAAGAGATCTTAAAGAGAACTCATCTGTTTTGCTGAATGCAGACCTTAGTACTGGGTTAATGAAAGGGCACATCCATCAGATTGCTGCTGACATGCAGGTGCTGCATCAGCTTCAGGTAAAAATAAAAACTGGCAGGCAAGAAATCTGCTTACCACAAAGCTAGACAGAAATCACAGGCAAAGCCCATGGTTTGCATACTGAAAGATGAGGGGAAAAGCTTCAAAAGCTGCCGATCACAGAAGTTACAAGATTCTCTACAAAGGCTGTGGCCTAAACCCACTTTAACCCTCTTAACTGATCAGAGGTAAATTGCAGATGGCTTGCTGAAAGACCTCAGCAATTTCTTAAACCCCACACCCTTCAGCTCTGCTAGAGTTAAAAACCACTTTTCAGAGCCCCATTCGAAAACAGTGAGCAAAGATTCCTACAACTACTGAGAAACTGCCACAGGGCAAGGCAAAGTCCCTGCTCACACCCTACCAATATATGTAAATACAGTGTCACCAACTAGTTAGAAAACTGAAGTTCACTACAATCACCTAATAAAGAGATGGTACTTCAAAGGATTCAAGAATACAGACACATAGTGCCTTTTACAAAGAGAAAGGTAAAAACATTCCTGCCGTGACACCAAGGTATATTGATTTTCTCAACTGCTGAGAAAAATGACATCAGTGGATTTGTTGATGAGGGTGTTGAAAAGGCTCTTGCTGAAACAGTCGGGTGTTCAGCCTTGTCCTGCTTCAAAGTGAGCAAAGGTCTCTACCTGGCCTTTGCAGAGCCAGCTAAAGACTCCAGCACTGTCAGCCATGAGCAGCCCAGAGGCATCTGCATACATTTGGGTATTCAGATAAATTTGTGAGCATATTTTGGTTATTTCATGATGGTGTGAGGTAATGCAAAGGTTCCCAGCGATGACAAGATGTCAGAACATGTCACTGTCAAAAAAAGCCCCAAGCAAGGCTATGTCCTAGCCCAGCTCTCGTTTACTGTCTTTTATGCAACAGTGCTTCTTGCTGCATCTGGAAGCAGCAGTGAAGGGAGATGCTTTAATTATTTTATAGGTGCTAGAATTGCTAAACTGGAGAGATGCCAGACTAAATTGAAAGTCAGAGAGATCCTCCCAGGCAATCTGCCCTTTGCTGCTGACAGTGTGCTGGGTGTGCAGAATATTTCTGATGGCTTTGGTTACACTGACATGGCTCAGCCTTGTCACAAGCATAAAGCAAATATAACGCTGTCTTTTTCCAGGCAGAAGCATGCTGAGCCAATAGTTTGCCTTGGCAATACAATGCTTAAGTCTTGCAGGTAAAATTCTGCTATCTTGGCAGCAAGCTCCTCAAACACCATGACTGATAATGGTTGTTCAATGCACAGAGGGGACCATGTGGCTTTTGAAAGATTAAAGCGGTGCATGAAATTAAGTAGGTTCCTGACTTCAAACACAAGTAAAGGAGAGACATGTTCCTATCATCACCACTCTTCTGGACAGTAGGACTCAGGTGATACACAACAGTTGCCCCAAGTCTCAGCCCAGTCTACACGCACTACTTATATGCCCTTGCAAGACAGAAAAATCAGCACAATATCCTGAACGCTGAGATTTGAACCACTGTCAAATATTAACCACTGCCAAGGACTTTTGCAGGCTAAGCTACACCGGTGTGAGTATTGGTGGATGTGTCTGTCAAAGCATTGTGCATAGCTGTGTTCTGGGGTAGAAGATGAAGTACAGTCCAACACAACCTTACAAGAAGGCACCCAACACTGATTTTGAATTGTAGCATTAGTATCACAACATAGGAGGTTCATCACTCGCTGCTGTGGTAGAGATGATATATTGATGCCATCCCAGCCTCTCACTGAAGTGGAACAACCCAATGACACAGAAAAGAACTAAGAGGGAAATGCCCGATTAAGCATTACTCAGTGCTACCCCTCTTTATTTATGCATTGCAAATATCAAGGAAATTTCTCAGAAAAGAAACAACAAAAGCTGAATTTTCAGGATATGATACCTCAGTAAAAAGATACAAAGTAAGATTTAGAACTTCAACACCTTTCAAAATACTTTAACACAAAGAAAGGGAGGAAGCAGCCTTGATTTACAAATATGGTAACAAGAAAAACTGTTATACACACTATGCTATGACGTTTTGTACTACAGCGAAACACAAGCAAGACTAAGAGTTTTGGTATACAAAGTTTGTTTATAAAATGTGGGCCTCTTAAATTGTATTGGCACCATGAAGCATAACGCAAACAAGAGGAAATGGAAGTGTAAAACGAACACCGAAGTCCATATTTCTTCCTGAACTATGTTTCCTACACCTGGCTTCTCACTTTCTGGACTATCTCACATGTACACCCAAGCCTACTTTCAGATTTACAGCCGTGTAAATCCAGTATAACATCATCAAGATTAGTTTAACCTTATCTCACGGCTCCAAGTCTTGGTACTAGTGTTACTGGAGTTGCTTCAAATATATGAGTGTAGATGTTGATTATGGAGGCTCTTACATGACAAAAAGGTAAGGAGACCTTTAAACCAGACTGTTCTAGTGGAGTAATCATCAATTCTAGTGCTAGTTCTAGTGGAAAGTACTTCATACTTCTTCATTGGAGGGAGGGTGGCCACATCCTGAAAATGTACAAGTGGAATGGGACTATATGCAATGTGTGGCCGGAATATCTGGGGTTTCAGACAACCAGGAGCAGCAGAGAGACCCAAATTAACAACCTTATCTCCAAGAGAGATGTCATCAGGTGTTTGATAGTTCTCTTCAACCTGATCATCCTGTGGTCACTGAGCTGGCGGAGCCACACTCTTCTCATGTAGGTTGCTTCATGTTCAGCTTCATGTTCAGCTGCAGTCACATGGGAAGAAGCAAAGAGGATTGTGAGGGGGCTCAGGGAGGTTGAACTGAGGTCTCACCCTTGCCAGTGAGGGAATCACAGATGCAGAGAGAAGCCAGAGTTGCTGTGGTAGGGAGATCATATATACATCTAAAACCACACATCCATCCACACCCTTGATTTTATTACCGATGTACAGAGCAAAGTGTTTACAAACCTGAGAGCAGCCTTGAAAGAAGCAGCCATTTCCATTAGCATGGGAACTATCCCTAGCAGAAGTAGTTTGGAGGCCAAGAGAGCAAGACAGAAAGAGTCAGTGCGTGAGAAGTAACAGAATTAACTTTGCTCGCATTTTTTGGCAGCTTTGAGTAATTGCAGTCTTAAAAGATATTTGGCAGTTAGACTAGGTTATTGCAAGCCCAGCCCACAAGCCTGCCTAAGCACAAGCAAGAGGAACGACATATTCTTGTCATTGCTTTCAGTGGGAAGAACCTTACGTGGGTATTGTTAGATTGTTTTTGTTTGTGTCTGGATTTGTTTTCTGAATTTTCAAACCCTTCTGGTAAAACTGATGTGAAAACTAAATATACTGTCATAAAGCTACAACTTAGAAAGAATACTATTATCTAAGCCTTTAAGTATATAGGGTGGGAAAGACAACTAAGTAATACAGAGTATGCACCTAAGATCTGATCCCTACACGGAGTATGATTAGCCATGCTCCATTGGAATCTAGATGACAATAAAGTGTAAAAACTTTCAGCTAAGATTTATTTAAGCTGTAAGAGCAAACTGAAAACAATACTGTCCCTGTAGAAGAGGCTGTCTAAATGATACTCACTGTAAGTCTGAAAAAGTCAAAATTCCTGTAGTGACACAGCTAAATACAGTTTGCCTACTTGCAGTTATGTTCTTAATATTTAACTTTAAAAACACTTTCACTCAAGGATAACAGTATATGGATGTTATAACAGTATAGAAGCATGTGATGGTATAATTCATGCAGATTCATAAACTGTTTTCTTTTAAGTATAAACTGCGAGCAGATAATGTGGAAAAGACTCTAGGACCTAATCCAACACACTGAAATCACTGAGAATTGCTACATCGTAGCCTCTCCTCTGCAAGCATGTGCCAAAGAGCAAAGAATATGGCCTTGATGGAGCCAGAAGCCTCCCTAGCATCCAAAACCCCTCTTGCACTCTGCTTTTGTGGAGGACGCAGCGTGTGAGTAGCAGATGGAGAAGGCACCCATGGGATGATATAGAGCACTGCCAGATGTGGACATCTACCTTACTGTAACCTAATTCATCTCAAGAGCAGCTTGCACATGGATGCCATCAGGCTGTGATGGGCCTTCTAGAAAAGAAGCTAGATTTCATGTTTTCTGCCTAGTATCATCACAAGGGAAAGACAAAGAGGAGCTAGAAGGTGCACGGAGTGGAGTGTTGTACACTTGACACCCAGAAACACTGATATTTCTCCTCATCTCCTCGGTGTCTAGTCCCAGCAGCCCTCCAACAGACCGACAGCTTGAGCTTTGTGGTATCAAAACTATTAGAATATGGCTGCCAACAGTTTCTTAGGACACATTGCATTATTTTTTTCTGTGGTTAACTTTTTGTTCTAACATGAGCATAAATCTGAACTCAAAAGAAAAGGTAATTTCTCTTTTATAATAAGAAAGAAGCAATGATTATATTTTAAACCTTTGGTTAGCATCTTTGAGGCAAGCTTAAACTTTCTGATCACATTGTGGAGGTACACACAGTGTAGAACATACTGTATTCCAAATTTTGACCACACTGGTTTGACTTACAAATACCAGCAAAATGAACAAGAAATCAGCTCATTTACCTTCATATTTCAGAATTACACGCAATGATCAGAAGGCTGTACAGTACTCCAGTACCACCTGTCAAAATCTTGTGATTCTTGTGATCTACTGCTAAGGTCTCATCCCAGTATGTACGTTCTGACTTTTTAAATTCTATTATCCATATAAGTGGGTTTTGGTGGCTTATAAGCCACCATGTAAGTGGGTTTTGGTATTATCCATATAAGTGAGTTTTGGTGTGTTTTTTTGTTTTTTTTTTTCCCATACTAGTAGCTTCAGAAATTGTTGATTTAATATTTTCTTACAACGTAATATCACAATTTTGTAATTCAATAAAATTGCACATGGATGAAACTTTCAACACTCTTCCTTAAAACCTAGGTGGGACTTCAAGAGTTGTGCAAAGTGTCTTCACTGATACAGGTAAGTGCTTTACAAAGCTCAAAAGAAAATATGGACAGATGAGTCTGCTGGCATCGGGCTGGATTAGGGACTTCACACAGCAGGTCAGATGCAACCATGGGCACTTTGGCTGTCCCAGCCAGAGCACAGGAAGGACACCTGTCATCCCTGGCGTCCTGAGCTGGAGGCTCACACAACTGGCTCTTGCTTGCTGCTTCCTTGAAGCTTTTTGTTGAGAGTCTAGTTTTGCTCTGAGTCCTAAAACCCCTTAAAGTCTCTTGTGTTTTATGGAACCGATTCAGGGATTTGCCTCAGGAAGAGCAGACTGCATTCCTACTCATCTTCTCCTAGGAGTACACTGGGCACTGTTACATGCAGGTGCCACTAGACTGCCAACACAGTGCCGTGTATGTCCCCCAGGGTGCTGGTCTTAGGTAGGCTTTGGGTGCTGGGAGGGAAGGGTTTGGGCAGGGGGTGCACTGCTGCATGCCATCCCTCACCTGCCCCAGGGACCCCCCACACTCAGTGCCATAGGCATCAATGGCCAAACGGGGGCAAATCCAAACATGCAGGCCCCTCCATCCTGGTTTACATTTTTCTCATTGAACCACCTGCCTTCTGTTACAAAACAGCACTCACAGAACTGCATGTTATCACAGAAATCTTCTCCAAAATATTTCCTCTGGAATTTGTTAGATTGCAAGCACTTTCACTGTTTACTCTCACTTATTTTCAGAAAGTAAATACTTTCTCAGTAATTTAAAAGAACAGTTGTAAGGAAATAATATAGAATTGTATAATTAGAGTTTGGGAAAAATTGTCACTTCTTAGGTCATTTTAAAAAAGACCAACAATAAACTTACAAGGAAAAATACTAAGATATTTTTCAGAAGGGAATTCTCTGATTTGTTCTGCAGACCTGTCCTCTAGGAATCGGGCATATTTGCAAGATGACTAACTCCTTCAGTGCACTTTCTGTTCACTCAGTGGTCAGCACTTAGATGGATGAAGAAAAAGATTTTCCTATGTTGAATAGCACAACAGTTGTTTGTACCACAAGTTTGATCTGTTAGATAAATGATAAATTTAAATAATAAAATAAAAACAATAATGTTCTATTTCTTCATAGTATTTGAAAGCGGTTTCCAATATCCCCATGCCACACACCTTATTTACTAATCAACTTTATTTCTGCATAATTTTACTAAACATGTTCTAAAAATCAGCTGGTTAAACTAAATATTGATTCAATTACTGTCTTTGACAAACATCTGTAACTTACTTTTAAAAGAAGTAGCCTCCTACAGAACCAGATTATATTTGGCTTACTTTATACTTAATGGAGGAAAATTAATATTTCTAGAGTATGTCTGATCAGCTTTTGATTTCCAACTTCAGCAAAGCGAAATTGGACTCTATAGCCATCTCCACAGATTCTCCAGAAGATGACATGACAAGGCCGAGAGTCAGATGTCTACACTGTAGGTATCTATGTTTGGATAAAGGAGGAAAATATCTTCTTGTCTGATCTGAGTGCTGTCGTGCTGCAGGAGTCACATAATCCTTCCAACACGCTCACTCTGGCTGGTATCTATATTTGCATAGATTTTATATGCTTGTCTGTGCCTATCAAGGAAACAGAAGTCTCGTCTTGAGAAAGGTGATGGCAAAAATGAGTAACTGCCTATTCCCCTCTCTACTTACCTTTGCTTCAGAAATGTTCTCACTGTTTCTCCCCATGCAAAAATCTTCCACCAGCCTCAGGAGGAGAGGATAAGTGGCATACAGGCTCTCTAGACTGTTCTTCTTCTGGAGAAGATATATATTCCAACCAGGAGTAAAACCACTCCTTTAAGTTACCATTTGTCAGAAGGAGGTACATTATTGACAAGATCTGGGCTGCAACGGAGTGATAAGTGGGTTGAATTTTTTTAAGTTAGGTTACAAAAAATTTTTTGAAATGTCAAGGCTTTTCTCCAAGAGCTTTTCAGTTTTAGATGCAATTCACCGTAGCTTTGATGTGACTATTATGTTGATACTAAAAGGTATCAGACTCCCAAGGCTTTTGATATTTCAGGACTCCTTCTTATATTATGTCTGGATGATCTGTTGATGATAAAGCAAGCCCACAGTGTGCAGCTTTGTATTTTCCTGTTTTTTACATAATTATTTAAAAGGAAGAGCCCAAGTCATGATCTTTCTTTCAAACTCAGTCAGACCTCTTACTGACTTAATTGAGAATATGGTTGGAAAAGGACAGACTATAAAAAGAACAAAAATTAGTTAAACGAGGACTTGGCCCAGAGAATGCAGGAGAGAAAATAAAACAAAGCAAAAATAAAGCTTACATCCAATTCCTAGACAAAGCTACTGAGAAAGTTGTGATTGGTCACTATGGCAACAGATTTTTAAAAGGAAATAAAAGGCTTTAAATACTGCAAGCACATTTTTCTATATAGATCTTGTAAATGAACTCAGACCTCATTAAAGTGAATATAATTTTACAATAGGTAATCTGTATAATGTTTTATTACAGAGAATCAAAACATAAATAGCTATAAGTTGTTGATGTTTTTACCATATCACTGGTTCAGGAGTAACAATGGTAACACTGGTTATTTTCTTTCCTCAGGGAGTCTTTTAATAACTGGTGTAAATCAAGGCGACTAAGCTTAAATGAGAAATATTTGCTTTTGTTTTCTTGGCTTTTATACTAATGCTCTCAGGTTGGTGAATCAACATATTGAGCTCTATTCCATGATGTAAGAATCTGTTCGTGCAGTCTGAACTTTGAGGGAAGTGATTCACCTCTCACCCCCTTTGCTCTGCACCCCTCACAAAGGCATCAAGGCCAAGCCAGCCTTGCATCATTCACACAAATTCTGGATGTCTGTCAATAAGAGCTGGAATTCCTGCAGTTGGAGCAAGATTTGTCCACTATCATACCAATAAAACCAGCATCTAATATGCACATTCTGGTTTAGACTAACGCAGCTATGTTGTCACTTCTGTACCTAAGGACTTGGTCCGTTACATTCAGGGAAGGTAGATGGCAATACTCTGAAGGAGCAAGCTTAACAGCTTATGTTGCTTAGAAAGGTAACAAACAGACACTGTGTATCAGTGACTGATTTATCAGGAAAGGGTGGAAAGCACAGGCAACAGTGGAGATCGAAATCATTCATCAAAACTGCTGCCATGACCATACAGGCGCAGGATGATGATGGAGCCACCACAGACCTGCACTGTCCCTATCTGCCTCACCACTGCATCCATCCTGTTTCTGATGCACTGTTTATTTCGTGGTATCTCCTCTTCCCTCTCCACACATTCCACCCTTTCAGTAGATTCTTCCACCTGCTTTATTTTGACGTTGCTTCAAATTCAGTCCTTCAGAGAAGGAATAGTCTTATTCCTAGGCCAGCAAAGAGCCGGCTGCTTGATGACTGTTCAAAGAATACCAATATAGCTTCTGCTTGAATGTGTTCATATTCCTTCATATGTTGGTATTTTGATCCCAAAACCCCAGCATTTTAGAGCACTTACAAAACTGGAGATCCTTTCACTCTTTGGCTGTTTGCCTAGCCTAAAACCCCTGTCACTTTATTTGATAAATCAATAATATATAGAAAATAATGCAATATATAGGAACCATCTCACATGCACCGTCTCAGCTCTGCACCAATTTCACTCCAACAGACAAGGCAAAAGTTGTTTGGAAGAACATGGTGAGAACGTCTCATCTTTGGCCAGCCACTGTTGAGGTTCAGCCCCATCCAGCCCTGCCAGGGAGCACAGCCAAGCAGCAGGCAGCCAGGCATGAGAGAGGGTAGGAGAGACACAGCTGCCTGCAGGGCTCTTTCTATGGGCAATGAATTTTTTTTGTCTCTCTGCTGTGAAGGAACACTTGTCTTCAAAGAACTGCTTTCCACAGGCTTCATTTAAACCTATAGTCGATGCTTCACTTCATCAGGAGGAAAGAAGTGGAAGAGACTCCCCTTTTAAGTTTGGTTGCAAAATCCCACTGTTTTAAATACTGTCAGACACTATAACATCAAGCTGCAAGAAATATGAGTTTTCCATTAGGCATAGATAGGCAAGATTTGTTTTTTCCATACCTTGAAAACACTGTCCACCTGATTTTAATTTCTCTCTGTGTACATGCATCCTGTTTACAGTACTCATGGCCTTTGAATCAAAGAGAACATTCAAGCGTTGTGCCTTGGTAAATATGGTATTTGTTTTAACTGTTTTGCAGAATAAGTGTGTTTTGTGCATACTTTTTATAGGATGACAAACTAATATTATCTTAGTAGCAATTTTTAAGAGATTATGCCTCATTTTAAACCACCCTAAATTCAACAGCTAACAGCCTAACATCAATAGCTAATCCAATCTTGAGCTTCTGGACATCCTAATAAATATACTGATAGCAGGAGTTGGAACAACGTGCAGGAATGAAGGAAACAAACTCTTTGGGCTGAAGATGGATATAACAGGCACAAAAGCCAAAATGAAACCTGTGGAAGGACAGGCTAATCTTTTGCCATGAAGTCTTCAGACATGAAGTTCCATTCAGGATTGTTGGCATCAACCTTTTGTTTCATAACAGGCCTTAATTAAGGCTTAAGTACCTCACTTGATCCATATTTTGAAATTATACTTGCTTTACTAAAAACAAAACCAGAAGGCCCTGACTCTCACAGATACATAGGTTTCCAGCTCCTAGGAATTTGACTTCCAATGACTTGGGGGTTTTATGTCTAAATGCCTTTGAGGATCTGGGATCATTTTTTTCCTCATCCCTAGCAAATGAGAACAAAAGTGAAACAACAAAGAACAAGTGGAAGATTCCAAACTAATGATACTAAAAAGGTTTCAGGTTAACCAGCCACAGGGATGAATGTACAGAGAGGACTTTTCTCAAAAGATGATTTACAGCTGAGCACCTGGAGGAAACAGCTGGCACCTGGCACAGCTAAAGAACTTTTTTCCTACCCAGAAATAAAGAAGCGTGGGGAAGTTTTATGTGATCTTCACACTTGGAGTCAGCATCCTGTAAGAAGAAAATCAAGTAAGATACAGCGATGGCTAAAGCAGGCAGAAAGATATACAGTCGTTTAAAAAAGTCAATATTAATATTAGCAAAAAGATGTGTGATATAAATAAGAGGGCAGTGCTTAATCCAGCCTGGAAATTGAGAGCTGTCAAGAAGAAACAAGGGATGTATGTACTTGGCAACACAAGGGATATACGAGGCAACCCTGCCCAGAGTGGGCAGCAGTGTGGCAGACGTGGCCTGACGCTGCAGATGCTGTAAGGGCCACAGCAAAGCAAGGGGATTGTGATCACTGCTGCAACAGGATTTTTACATGCATATACTGTTCAGAAGAAATGAAAGTGTGGGATTAACTGTGGGATCTGGTTTTTTGCTTCAGGCCCACAGATCTGATGTTTAGTACATTTCCCTCCCTAAGATATAAGGCTTCAAGGCAGGACAAACTGCTTCACACAGAGGCTGTGTTACTACTGTTAAGTAACCCACTTTAGCCATGAGGGACGGAAAGGGCAGAGTTGAACCCCCACTAGCCTAGTCTGCCAACACACTGCTGTGAGGCTCAGAGCTGGGGATTACAGGCAACGTTTCAAGGTTTCCTCTGTAAGTCAGAGGGCAGAACATTTGTAACAACCTTGCTAAAGCTGCAGGTAGGTGATCCTGCACCTATATTGCTCTCTGCACCCGCCCCACTGGGGCTGCCTTTGGGACAGTGTTGCTGCAGACTAGGCTGTCTGGCAGGGAGCTGCCAGGCTTTTTTTGTATTGAGCTAGGAACAACCCCACCACTCCAGTTGCATCACTATCATGCTTTTGGAGCTTTTCTCCATTTGCTGACTTTCTGTCTGTCCCAGTGTAGAGTTCAGGATGATGGTTTTCGCCTCCTAAACCTGCTCGAACTGTTCCCAGCGCTGCTGTGAGTCATGTAGCTGCCAATAGATTATTGCTCTACATCAGCAAGTGCCAATGGAAGGGCCCTGGCTCCTCAGGAAACACTGTCTGCACAGCCTGCCAGTGCATCTTTTCTCATTTTCTCCTTAAGGCTGTCTTTGTCTTCTATGAGCAGTCACAACTTTGATTTTCATACACACCCTTGTGCCACCCATCATCCTTCTTATAATACCACTCGAATGGTGTTCATGCACTCACCTCCAGGCATCTTTCCCTGCCTCAGCTCTGCTGCTTGGTGCCCAACCTAGTAAAGGACACAGCCCACTGAAATCAGAGGAAGTACTTTCCTTGATTTCAGTGGGCTTTCGAATAAACTGTGATAACCCTGGTGGAGAGGATCCTCAGCAGTACATCTGAAGACAGTGATGACAGTCCCATTGCCTGAAGTGGAAAGCAGTGTGCACCCCAAGAGTGTTGTCTGCTCTTCTCTTGCTTGCTGTGCCCGGTCATGGTTCTTCTGACCTGCTGTAATCACTTACGAAGGGCAGATCCATGAGGTGCACCTGTTTCTGTGCCTGTGGCTTGTCCTGTGAACGGGAGCATGTTGTGTGGCACTGTGTGGAGCAGAAAGAAAGCCTGAGGGCAGGATCTGTCTCCACCGTAGAAATGTGCCTTTGAGTTAGCTGTCTAATTTAGACAATTGATCCTAAAAGGGGAAACCAGGTTTTCTTAGTGGATACAGTGTGTGAGTGCATAGTGCCCATCCCCGTAGCCTCAAGCCTAATCTATGAATATCTTGAATACTAGTACTGTTATTTATATTATACAAAGGATGAGCTATTGTTTCACAGTGAGATGTTCAGAATATTTGGCAGCTTTGGGGCTTGGGTGACATCAGTTTTGACTTTCAAAATCAAACTGCCACCTTGTGGTATGGTGAGGGAGAAGTCTGTAGGAAACCACACGGATAGCAAGAATATACTTAGGAAAAACTGGTCCCTTTGCCCCACCAATGACTTAGAGTATTTATGTATTCTTAAATATATTTTAACTATAGGAAAACCAACAAAAATTCTTATGTCATGCTTTAAAAAGTCAATCTAACATTGTGATTGCTTGTCAATGTAAACATAAAACCATTTCCTCATTCTTGTATGTAATTGTACTGAAACAACCAGTGCACTCATTTGAGTAGGTTTGTCAAGATTAGACCCAAATGCAGCTTACAGGAAAACACTAACTATAAAGGCTATAGCTATCTGTAATTGTTTTCTTTCCCCCTTTTAAGCTTATTAATTAACAAAAATTTCCATGAGAGTCAGAGCAGGGCCACACAAATTGCTAAAGGTGAGTAAGTAATAGTGCACCATGTGGTCTGAGGTGCTTTTCATGTGCATGGTCATGGACCGTGACAGATATAAGGTAATTTTAGTCAGCTTTCTCTTTCACTGTGGTCCAAGCCATCACAAACTACTTCACCTCGCTTGTCAGCCAAAAGCAAGCACGATGGATCAGCAGAAGTACAGTAATCTGTTACAGCGATGTGCTCGTGCATCTCAACCTTCAAGCAGCAGACAAGCATGGAGGTGTACTGGCATGATCCTTTCAACTAGATTGAATGTGTATGTGTCATCTAATACTTTTTATGAAAGATGATAGACGAAAAGCTAGTCCATTTCAAATCATAAAATGTAGTAGAAGTGAACAATTGATTGCAGCCACATATCAATGCTTTGTGCATCCATGGCTTTTCAGGAATATAGTGGTTTAAAAAATAAAGTGCAGGTAACAAGAAGCCTGTAAGATCTGGAGTTCACATCTTGTCGCTCTGTTCATGCTAGACAAGCATTACACTTTTTTTAGAGCACGAAGTGGAGTCATCCACTACTGAAAGTAACAAACTAAGAGGGAGGCAGGCTATCATTCAGGAGGGAATGTAAAGGTATGGACAGCCTGATGCTGATTCTCCTCTTAAGTAAGTCTAGAATGACCCAGATAATCAGCCTGGGACCTATAGCACCAGGGCAAGTTGTTTTCCTTTTCACTGTGTCTATTACAAAGTACAATACCTCAGGGAATTAGTTTTTATAAAGCATTCGTCATCCAAAAGTACATAGGTAGAAGGAACTCCCAAATTTCATAGTTCTCCATGAACTGCTGTCCTGTAACACTTTTGTTGAGTACTGGCTCTAGGAGAGAGCTGGTGAGCATTCCTGTGAATGGGGTCCTGCATGTCCTTATGGGGCTGCCTGAGGAGCCTGGCCCCTGGAACCCCTACAAGCACAGAGGCTGTTCTGACTTCCAGTATCACCTCTCTCACATTTCCCCACCAGGCCACTTGGTAGCCAAACTCCCAGGAAGGATAAACATGAAAATTTCTTAGTGCTTGTGGTGACATCTACTTTGCTGGGTGATTTAAATCAAGGGTGGATAGTCTCCTTCTGGCTATGGCGTCATCCAGCAGCCCAAGCGGGTGCAGGTGTGAACCACTTCTATGTGATGAATGGCAGCAGCTCATGCTAGCCATGTGTGGGTTTGCATCTTCGCAGACTGCTGTCAACACAGGGACAAGACTGGCAAAGATAGAAAGAAAAGGGAGGGAGGGGGAAGTGTTCAGTGGGTGATGGGGTTGTGAGGGAGAAGGTCTGAATTTAGTTTAAGGGTGGGCAGGGGAAGGAGAAGAGTCTGTGGTACACGCAGCCTCCTGTGCTTGTACCTGAGTTGATTCACATGTAAGGCCCCTGCGGTGTGTGAGATCCCCCACCCCATAACATGGCTGTACAGCTGGGAAGACCCCAGCATTTCTTCTTCCTAGAAGTGATATTCATGTCCCCTGAGCAAACTAGGGAAATCCTGCTGCTCAGGGTATTACAGAGGAGACCGGGCTAGATCAACGCAGTGATCCCTTGGGGATTTACAGATCAGGGTACCTGTGAGACCTGTGTGGTGGGAGGGTCTTGTGGAGGCTTGCCTGATGGCTGGAGGAATGAAGCCAGGATCAACATGCCAAATGCAGTGAGCTACCTCCCACAGGAAGAGTGCCTTAGGGATTTTTTTTTTTTTTTTTCTGAAATGCACTAGTTAAAAGACATCTAAAGGCAGAGCATCACATCCCATTGCAGTCAATAAATCAGCAATGGTAACTACTAAAGGAAATGTGAGTGCTTCTCCAGATGAGAAACAACACCCGGGACTAGTATCTTTTAATGTAAGTGTATGGTAGGAGCAGAGGGTAACCATGTGGTTAATGATGCTTAATGTGTATAAAGCCCATGGAGATAAATCTTATTTTGGTGTTATTGCTAGTGTGTCTGTCCTCGCTTTCATAAAAAGAGTGTGGTGATATCTAAGAGTGGCATTTCAATGCCTGAAATGCTCCTCATATAAATAGAACAAGCAGATCAGCATGACCGAGTGATAAAATTACCTTCTGGTCTTCAGGAACTTCAGCATGCAACTGCACTGTAGGGACCTCAGTGTACCCCTACTCACAGCACAAACAAATAAGTTTGGAGATGGATCTGGAAGAGACATACAAAGAGGGACAGAATACAGAAGGGAAAATTACTCGAGCTGCAGCTGCAAAGTTGGTGAAAAAGGCTTTTCTCGAAGCCCTGAAGTCCAATGACTTTGAAACACTGGAAGAGCTCTTGAGCCAGAAGAAAATAGATGTGGACACGGTGTTTGAAGTGGAAGATGAAAACCTGATTCTGGCATCCTACAAACAAGGTAAATGTGGCAGCATTCACCAGACAGGAAGTAGATGGGTTTGAGTGGTTTTCAAGAAACTGTTGCCTTTTATCTCTTCTGAAGCTGTAGCTTAAGCTGATTCATAGGCAGTAATATCTCGGTAGGTTCATACGGCTGCGGTTATCACAGTAGGGGAGATTATCAGCTGTAACTGCCAGGCTTGGTGGAGACCAGCCTGAGCCTCCATGCTGCCAAGGCAGCTCCTGCAACTTCAGGGTAGTCCAGAAAGAGGAGTCCTGAGTCGCTTCCTCACAGAGAACTCGGGTGCAAAGCCCAGAATAGATGTATGCATGCTGAGTGTGGTATAAACATTTCTTGCATGTACCCAGTCACATATCCAGACCATTTAGAAACATGAAATATTCAATGTCTTCCATTTTCAATTTACAGTAGTAGTAAAGTGAATTCTTCCTAGCTTGGGAGAGCTAAGGAAATCCTGTGGACCTTGGATGTTACTGGACAGGAGGAGATTTGTTTTTCAAGCTGACAGAAAGTGTTTATCAAAAGGGAAAAATCATCTGAAAAAACACAACCAGGAAAGATGTCTGTTTTGGAGAGTAGAAAAACCCAAACTAGTTCTCAGCCAGGCACTGGCTGAGTTTCCAAAAACTTACAACTTAAAGCAATAAACCAAGTTCGCTCTCTGCTAAAATCAACATACTTCATGACCTACTTGCTAACAGGCTCTTTGTGTGTATCTAGAAAGCAATAATGATCAGCCTCTGCCAGAAGTTAATCACATGTGGAGATAAACACCTCCAGAGCCAGCAGCACAGCAAATGCACTTTCTTTTCTGTGGCATAAAGAAAGGACAACATCCCACCTCTTCTTCTTTTCTGTGTTTACCTCTTATTTAATGATTAGCTCCTGTACTTTTGACTTCATTAGGGCAAGAATGATGCAGTCATTATGTACTTCCCCTGGGGTCAGTGTCTGAACTAAGCCAAACAGTGATGCATGAATCTTAAAATACCTTTTCTTCTGTCCTCAGCAGAATGAGGTGCATTTTGATTGTGGTTTGAGACTACAAAATTAATGCATAGATTTTTAATTGTAGATCATTTGACTACAAGCATTAACCTGTCTCTTTGGAGAAATCTCTCCTTTGTCCAAAAAGTAGAGAAGTAAATGCACCCTCTGGCCCAAATCACAGCAGTGTATTCTCTTTGTCTGAAAGGCAGGAGTCACTCTATCAACTTTCCTGCAAGTTTTACTTTTGTTCTGAATGCCAAATAACTATGATATGAGAGGAAGATTTCCTTGAGGAGGGAGAGGGGAGAAAAATTAAACCCCAATATTCCACCATTCAGACAGCCTGAGCTTTGCCATAGCCCCAAGCAATTGAAGTGGAAAAGAGATGCTATGGGTGACAGAGTGGCTTTTCTTCCTGTCTACCAAAGAGACTGAGAGCTCCCAAGGACACCGACCTTGCACACGTCATGACTTTTTCATGTTTCATGTTTTCACTTTCCTGCTGTTACGTATCATTTATGGTTCATATCTGATCATAAACGTGAGGCTCAGCTCCATGTGGGATAAGCCGGCAGTATTCCACAACTCACTGGTAACAAGGGGGAATACTGCATGTGAATTTGGATATGGGGGGGTGATTTAAGAAACTGCTCTGCTAAATGCAAAGACTTTGGGATATAGCCCACCTACTCTTTGCCTGGTTTGGGGCCATATGATGAAAAGGTTATCTTACCAGAGTTGCCAGCATAACCTGCAGTCAGGAGGCTGAGAGAGGGTTGAGAGGCTGCAGAGGAGCCTGTCACCCTCCTTGGGCACTCAGGTGCCTGAGGGCTCCCTGTTGTTGCCATTCGTGATGTGGGTTCCATGGGCACTGGATTTGGTAGTCCCCAAAATTTAGTCCTAGAGCAGATGCTGTGGTCTGCAGACAGTTCTTCACCCCTGACATTTCACATGCCAGTAGTAATAAATGCTTACATTGGTCAGGAAGAAGTCACTACAGCCATGCCAGAGCAGGAGATGCAGCTGCTGTCATGACTGTCCATTTTGTATCTGTAACCTTTCAGTGGAAATCTAGCATTATTCAGAGGCATACACAAACTGTATTACTGGACTCTATCTCAAAATATACTTGCAATTTAACTAGGAGGGAAGAGAAGCTTTAATCTAAGTTTCTTCCTGCCACCAACACTTTGTTTCTATCTACCTCTTGCCTTCCTCTCCATCTTCTTCACATGAATACTGTAAAAACTGTATCTAGATGACATTAAGGTTGAAAAATTATATACAACCAAGGTTCAGAAATGAAGGTCTGAATTAATTTGACTTCATTATACACCTTTTTCATTATACATCTTTTTCTGTGTCTTTTACATGATAAAAGTATTCAACCAGGCATTTGTCCAAGGATAAATAGATAAAACAAACCCAGAAAAATTTTATAGGCACATTCTAGGTATTATGCAGCTGCTGTATCTTAAAAAAAGAAAAAAAAAGAAAATAAGTTTTAGAATTCTCCTGCCCTTCTGCACATTATTATTGAGTTTTACTTTTTTTAAATAAATTATTATAGTAATCACTTCTGAGACTGTCTCTGTGCAGTCATTAAGCATGTAATTAAGCATGTAGTCCTATTTTGGGAACAAATATTTAAGTGTTATTTGGTCTTACACCTGTTTGTAAGTAAACTAAAAAAAAAAAAAAAAAAAAGATAACTGTGAAATTTTCAGAGAAAAATCCAAACATTTTGGAGCCAAATTTCATGCTAAAGTGTCACTGCTTCTATTTGGCTCTTTAGCCCAATTTACATCAGCATTCAAACTCCTTACTCCAATGCTCCTCAGAGGCAGTAGTTGGCAGAAGGTCTGTGATAGAGCTGCAGCCACCTTGCCAGGTGTCATTTATGTGCAGTGCATCACTGGAGGTCTGAATCCAGCTCCTGACATGCAAGATCCTGCCATCTCCCATGCAGAAAGAGTAGGATGGCTATCTTTTGAGTCACTGACATAAGTAAATGCCACCTTCTTATTCCAATGCTGTCTTTCTGCAGCTATTGGCAGACTGAAGATCCTATTTCCCACATATTTTTTAGCTGGTGGCAAATGTTTTAAGCATTTTTTTTTTATTTAGTCTATACAGATCACAAGAAAAAGAAGTTGCCTTCAGAGTATATCTACATGGGAATTACCTATCCAAAAGGCAGTCTATTCAGCACATATAATAAAAGTGCTTGTGAAAATTATGTTTGAGAGAACTTTGTGTGCTGTAGCTGTAACTGGTGAAATTACAGTAAATTAAAGCAAAACTCCAACCCTTCCTTCCCCCTCAATTATTCTCAGTAGGTAGATAGTCCAAAGAAAAGTCTTTGCCAAGTATGGTAACACATTTTCACTTTGTACAGGGTACTGGCTGCCTAGCTACAAATTAAAAATATCCTGGGCAACTGGACTTCACCTAGCTGTCATGTATGGACACCTGGAGAGTCTTTCAGTTCTCCTCAATCACAAGGCTACAATCAACTGCCGGCCCAATGGAAAAGCTGCAATCCACGTAGCATGTGAAATGGCAAATGTTGAGTGTCTCAAGATCCTTTGCAACCATGGAGCTAAGCTGAACTGCTTTTCAATGAGTGGACAGGCACCCTTGCACTTCTGTACAACACGAACCTCCATGCCTTGTGCCCAGCAGTTGGTTTGGAGAGGTAAGGTGAAGCTCTGGAACATCTCTCGTAGCATGCCCAGAGATAGTGGGCATGGTCTGTGGTTTCTCTTAGAAGGCAACCTGTCAAAGCACATGTGTATTTATTCCTTCCATCCACAGCTGACACATATCCTCATCTCAGGCTCCTTTTCCCCATCTCTCTGATCAGAGGAAGTTCCTCCCATTCTGATTCCTCACCCCATCTGTTCTTCCCTCTTCCTGGCCACCAGCCCTTACTCCAGGATATTTCCCATTTCAGTGCCTCCAACCCATTGCCTGGTCAGACCCTCAGCAGAAGAGCTCCTCTGAATCACGGAGTTTCTATTTCTCTAATTTTTTTCTGTCTTTGTCATCCAGTTTTATTACTGAGATGTAATCACATGAAAGTGCACCCCTCTACTCTTCTTGCTCAAATTTCCTTGATCTCAGTAAAATTCTTCCAACCACTTGTTTTTTGAGACCTGACCTTAAAACACTGAATACAGTTTTTCATACTGTCTCTTTGTAGGGACTGGGGAAAAAAAAGGCTATTGAGTCAGAATTTTGTTTTCCCAAAGTAAGATCCATTATGCTGCTGGTCATCTATAGCAAAGGAAGCTATGAATAGACATAATTCCTGGATAAATATATTGGTGTCACACGCTATTTTCTTAACACAAGGATGCTGACTCAGGATACAGTAAAAGGCAGACATAAAAGGTAGAGCAAAGTCTTCAGTTACAAACAGATTAATTCCCCTATTAATCACACTGTGCCATGACAAATACAAGTGCTTTTGGGGCTTTTTTTGTTACATGTGTTGTTACTGAAGGCTTTTCCTAAGATGCAGAGCCCAAGTATGCTTTGTGGGCAGGGCAATCTGTAGTCCCAAATGAATAACCACATTGCTTTTCTTCTGTTGGAAAGATATATACTATTTTGTTTGGTAGAATGGAAAATAAATGCTGCCAGTTGTATCCTGCCCAAAGCAAACAGTTCTGACAGCAGGAGTTGAATTTCCTACCATGGAAAAGCTTAAAAGTCAAATGTACTCCTATAAAATGTAGCATAAGATGAATGCAAATGAAAGGATGTATTCTGTAGTCTTTCTCCACCCACCCATCAGCAACAGAAGAATACTTTACAAGCCACCCTTCATCCCAAAGCACTCAGTAAACTTGAATCTCCATATGAGCTAAACATCAACACTCCAAGCAAAATGGGAGAGGTCCAGACCAAAACACAGCAGGTGTGCACATGCACAGCAGCACCACCCAACAGCCCAAAGCAGGTTTTCCGTTAATGTCCTTGCACCAAAATTTCCAAGAGTCATCTCCCACCCTGCCATCTTCACTCACTGGTGTCACACTGGGTCAGTTCAGGGAAAAGCAGTTTTACTGCTTCTGCTTGGGGCAACTCGCCAACCAAGAAAACAGATCCATGTTCGTTTACCACCTCTGAACTTAGACTGCCAATACTCTCGTGGACATCTAACGCCACGAACACACAACAGGGTTTAACAGCATTAGCACTTGGGTTTTCCAGCCCAGAGGTAATTTCTGACTCCTTTTCCTCCCTCCCAGTCCTCAAACCTCAGTCTTCCTGTAAATTTGGGCGTGTAAGTGCTTCCATGAGCCGAGAGAAGAGGGGTGGCCACACAGCGTGCTCTTGCTCTTGCACGAGTGTTTTACTGACAGTTTGCCAAGGCCTCAGGTTCAAGGAGCCCTTGCCCGCCCAGCCGGTGCCGTCACCTTCGTCCCCGCCGTCTCTGGAGGGGCCCCCGGCGCGGCCCCGCTCCGCTCGCTCCTCAGTAGATGGAGCTCTTGCTCCAGCTGTGAGCCGCTCGGCACAGGGAGCAGCCCCGCCAGCCCCCCCACCCGGCTTCAAAAGGGATCCAGACCCTCAGCCGGGGTCTTGAGCGATGGATTTTTTTATATCCTCTACGGATCGATCATAAAATGTCCTTGCTTCCAGGCTCGCGGTTAATGAGGTGCTGCGGGAAGCAATCTCAGGGTACAGATCTGAGCAGAGCTATTCTCTGGAGTAGGAGTAAAGCTCTCCTTTTTCCGTCACTTCTTAATTTATAGGAAAAAGCATTTTACACAGAGATTTGGACCTGCGTGCCGCTCCAAAATAAAGCATTCAGCTAAGGTCTTCTGCCAGCTCGGGGCCAATCCATCACATCTGAAGCTGGACCCAAGGACCTGAAGTTTCTAAGTTGTTTCCTGGAGGCTTAAGATATGAGGAATACATGTCCCTAGCTATCTATTTGCATGTCCATGTGTGTCTTTAAGGCCAGTTGCCGGCCCTTACCTTCTCCTTAGGTGGCAGGGCTCAAGTAGAGAGCTGGCCAAACTAGGATTTCATTACCTTCATTTTTTCCCATCACCTTTCTTTGGCAGGAGCAAATGTGAACATAAAAACAAACAACCAAGATGAGGAGACTCCTCTGCACATCGTTGCGCGTTTGGGTATCCCGGAGCTTGTGGCCTTTTACGTAGAACAAGGAGCGCACGTTGATGCTCTCAATGCCTACATGGAGACTCCCTTGGCCTGTGCAGCTTATTGGGCCCTGCACTATAAGGATCAGATATACAGCCCAGATCACCACCTCATCTGTCGGATGCTCTTAGACTATAAAGCTGAAGTGAATGCTCGTGATGAGGATTTCAAATCACCGCTCCACAAAGCTGCCTGGAACTGTGATCATGTTCTGCTGCATATGCTGCTGGAGGCAGGAGCAGAAGCAAACATCATGGATGTCAATGGCTGTGCACCCCTACAGTATATCATAAAAGTGACATCTGTGCGGCCAGCTGCCCAGCCTGACATCTGCTACCAGCTGCTACTGAATCATGGAGCAGCTAGAATATATCCTCTGCAATTCCACAAGGTTAAGGACAGCTTTGTACAGTAGGGGTATGGAGAGAGGTGATGTCTTGAACAGGAATGGGATGAGACATTCAAACTTCAGGGTTTGTTGGTATCTGGATTTGCTGGAGTCCTGTAAACTTGTGGGCCCAGAACGCCCAAAAGCTTGTAGGCCAACCTGTTGTAAAAGTGGTATCATTTAACTGAAGTGAAATTAAGTTGCTAATGCCAGAAACCAGACCCAGACCCCATTTTTGTTCTTAATCAACCTGAAACCCCAAACTCTAAATGTTGGTTCAAGCCTAATTTTTCAGAGCTGATTCACTTTCTCATTTCAGAAAACCTACATGCTTTTGTCAAACCTGACTCCATACAGGCTTAACTAGATTATATGAAATGCATATTTCATGGCCTCTACCAAAGTCTGTAGATCAGACAAGTTAATTCATTTTGCCACTTCTGGCCTATAAAAATCTATTCAAATCTTTTCAAAATTAAATGAATCTCAATAAAGCTTTGGGTCGTTCCCAGGAAGTGTGAGAAATAAAGGGGAAACGCTGGGCCTGGGCTGATATGGGGAAAAAAAAAAAAAAAAAAAAAAGAAAAATAATTGCAGGATCTCTCCCACAGCATTTATAAACATCCACAAAGCCCAAGGCACTGACAGAAGTAGCTGACAGTGTTATTATATTAGACAACTAAACTTGCTGTAGTCGGAACTTAGTCTCTCATCCAGTGCCCTAAGCAACATTTTGCAGCTCCTCCACAGTATGTGTAAAGTTTTAACAAGTCAAGCAACCATCAGCCCTTGAATAAAATGTCAAACTTTTGGTTGTGCCCTCTTGAGCCCAGGATGAGCTTTTCCTGTCTGTAACAGAACAATAGGGCATGTTTGAGGGGTCCCTCCTAGGGTCAGGTCTGGGGTCTCGTCTTCCTGCCTCCACCTTTGTCTTGTCTCATGGAGCAGGTCTCCCTTCCAAGCCATAATTTGACATCTGTAAAATATGTAGGATGACATTTATCCCAGATGTTCTGCAGTTTTGTTTGTGAAAGCCTGGTGACTGTGTGGAACAAAACTGTGCATCATACGGTGTGAATGTAAAGTGTTATTCCCTGAGTGTGAGTGACAATAGACTTTGTTGTTTTTTTCCTACTGAGCTAAAGTTACTGAGCAGAGCAGTTGCTTCAAGGTTCTCGTTTGGCTTAGAAGCCTGACTTCTGAGCTGTGTTATCTGCCAGTCTTCTTTTAAATTTTCCTGTAACAATGCATTTTTGATTCATATGATGAGGGTTTTCTGTTCCTGTGCTGCATGATCTGCAGCAAGGACTTTGTGTACGGTTTTCCCTAGTATTGAGTCACTCAACTATGAACAAGTTATCTTCGGATTTGGGTGATAAAGCTCACCCTGTCAACAAGCTTTGCTGCTTTGGAGATCTAAACCCATACTTCTGTATGGTGTTAAACTGGGGACTAGCCTGGGGTTTCTTGTTGTACTTGCACTGAGTACTGTACAGGGCTCATGTCTTTTGAATCTCCAGACTTACCCTCTTGTAATTCTTTGGCTGTGTTCGTCCCAGTATACCACTGCACAGTGCCAAGCACCCAAGTTAGTCCCAGATTCTTGGTGGTACTCATGGTCTCTATGCATCCTGCCTGCAGGTGCTACAAGCCTGTCATTCCCATCCCAGAGCTGTGGAAGTTGTCGTCAATACCTATGAACACATCAAATCAACATCTAAGTGGAAAGCAGCCATACCTGATGATGTCTTTGAGGTAAGCTCTTAATGAGTTTTAACTGAGTAAAATCCAAGCTCGTTATCTGCATTTTCCATATCTGGCCACAGAAAAGTGAGAATGCTTTTGAAAGAGAACACCTCAGAGGATTTGGGACTTCCCCATTTAGTATCACTCTGGAGCACCCCCTGTCAGGGGTGCTGCAGCAGCTCAGCTGTCCCTTCCCTCAGCGAGTGCAAAGATTCTGTCTGTGACTGGTATTTCTTCAGATCTGTCAATGCGTATATTTTATATATTTATAAGTCAGCAAATGTTTTAAAAGTACCATGTTACCTGGGTATGACTATGTATCTTTAGCTTCTCTTGCAGGGGCTGGGTTTCTGTGTACAAATACAGAGGAGAATATAAATGAAAAATAAGAGATAAAAGAGGAAAATATGTTGTCAAAAGGGAAAACTTTGGGAAAAACTATGTGCTTTGACATAATCATCCCTTTAATTCAGAAACTCTCATAGTCCGAATATTCCAGTTCAAACCTAGCTTTTTATTAATACTGGACTTTTTCAAAATTTTCAAATCAGTGCTGAAGTTAAGTGCACCAATATCTGCTATACATTATCAGTGATGTTTAGCGGTCTCTATCCATAATATAATGCAGAGTTATATAGCCAGAGGAACCGTGAGACTTTCTCTGGCTCAGATTTATTCAGAAAGAATGAAAATAAATCATTCTGGGTGAACACAAAAGTTAAAGGTCTTTTTTCATCTTAACAATGACAATAATATTAATAATTTTTCTTCAAACAAAAATTTTAATTTGAAATATCGGAACATTCTTATTTGGAAAAGTCTACAGTTGCTCTGTTTCTTAATTGAGATTTTCACTTTTGTTGTCAAAGCTATTTGGTGAATCTGACATGAAATTGAAGAAAACTTTTTGTTGACACAAATCTGTTCCTTTCCATACATAAAGTGTATCTGAAAATACATGTAATCAGATCTGTCAAGTAGCAAGATTATAAAATAAGGTCAAGTTACATGTATTTACTATTTGCTTCTTTTATTTCAACATCATTTGTAAGAATCTGCACTTTTCTTCTTGTGAGGATGCAATTTTATTTATTTTAAAAGGCCACTGGGGTGACGAGTAAGACCAAAGGTACTTTGCCATCTGCAGCCCCAGAGAACTCATCAGCAACACCAGCATTACACTGCCTTGCTGCCCTGTGGTGAGATTTAGAGGATTAACTCGTCCACGTGCACTGACCCTGAGCTGGCTGCAGTGTCTCTTCAGATCAGGACTAACACCACAGAGGAACCCCCACCTCAAACTGGTGGATATAAGGCATACCAAACCTAAAGATTTCATCATGGTCTTTAACTTAACACTAAATATTTGAAGAAAGCATAAGAATTTTGTGCAGGCATTTGGCAAAACCAAGTCCCTGATGCTTGATGTGTCTCCAGGGGACAGGATGGCTGTCTGTGCTTCTTACCTTGTTCTGCCAAGGCCTGCGTGTGGGCCGGGAAAAGGGAGGGAAGGAAAGCAGCCTCCTTGCCCTAAAACACTCTTGTGTTTTTTTACAGAGACACCAGGATTTCTATGACTCTTTGTTCACTGTGTGCAGCAATTCACCACGGTCACTCATGCATTTATGCAGATGTGCTATCCGGGGAATACTGTCAGAAAGGTGCCACCAAGGAGTCCCCTTGCTCTCCATCCCCCTGACCATGAAGAAGTACTTGCTGCTGGAACCAGAAGGAATCATCTATTGAGCTGTAGCCAAGTGAGCACCAGCATCTCCCTTCCCAGATCCACGTGCCTCTGCAGGGTGCTGGGGATCCAGGCACAACCCTGACACAGCCCTTTGCTTTTGTACCATCGCAGGCCAGCCTGAAGCTGGGCTGGGATTTATGGGCTCTTCTCCAAGCCACTGTCTTTCCCTGCACTGAGGAATCACAGCTGCAGACTGCGGGTTGTGCTGGGGGAGGCAGAGCTGGATAGGCCTCCCACTCCAAACAAACACGGGGGCACATACTTCCATGCTTTGTTCAGCCTAGCTTAAATGATGCTGCTGCTGCTTCCTCTGGTATTTATTCCACTGCCTACTAGACAGCGTTAGATTCAATCTGAACAACCTTTGATACCGTTTTACTGTAATTCTCTTCAGCTATCATTTTAGGAGTAAAAGAAAGGATACTGTCAAAAAATAGGACATTTATTAGAATCACAGGAATGCTTTCCCAGAAAGAAATGGGTGAACTGCTTTGAAATGTGACCACAGACAGGATTTCAGTAGTTTTCCTGTTTTCCTGTATATTGACTCTCTGCAATGTTAGTTCACTGTTCATTACATCTGTCTGTATCTTATAAAGCTTTGTCATAATAATATCCTTTTTAATTGTAAGAATTTTTTCCATTATCAATCATACTATGTGAACAGAATTGAAATCTGCAGCACTGAAATTTCTGTATGTTGATATTCATACCCAGGTAGCTTTTAGCAGATGCTGCGTCTGTTTCCACTCTCACTGTGACCAATGATAAATTCATATCCTAGTGTCAAGAAACGCAGTTACAAAGGACTTGCCCCTGCAACCTGCAAAGGTGTACCTATATGCATCCATATATCCCTCAGGATGGTGTTGAACAGGATCTGGGAAGAATATAAACCCTTCTCTTCATTGACTATAAAATGAACCTCGCCTGCTCACATGGACTATACACTTCATTTTTTGGCAGCTGAGTGCAGGCGAGAGGAATCCCACCTTAACTGACAGGTGTTTCCAAGAGGAAGAAGTGTTGGCTGTGCTGTTACAGACTTGCCAGTCCCCCTGCATTGCAGGCCCTGTGCCTTTGGACCTGCCAGCACTGGTTTCCCTGCTCAGCAGGAAACTTTTGCTCCTGATTGAGCTACTGTCTCCAGTCCAGGAGGATGAAATGAAGGGCAGAGGCAGTTCACACAACAAGTATCCCACAGCAAGGGCAAGTGTGTGATCTGACCTACAGATAAACCCCATTTTTCTTCCCTTTTTTAGTTTGATGCAATCAATCTGGACTGTTGCACCTTTTTTTAGACCCTGACAATTCTGGGCTCTGTTAAAAAGGAGGTGAGCTGTGTCCACCATTGGGAGGCAGTAACTCCTGACTGCTTATTGCATCTCTGAATGTGAAGCTGTCCATCCTCATCATTATTACCTCTTTGCTTTGCTCTTTACCTACAACACAGTAGGCTTTTCCCAGATGGACAGGAGCAGCAAAGCTGTTTAGTGTCTCTGTCCCTCACAAAGTGGCAATAACAGCATTTGAAGAAATGTGCAGATTATGTAGTGTTATAAATTACTTCTCTTTCTTTTCATCTCCCTTTTCATGAATCAAATCCTGTACACTGTGTTAGGAGAGAATTCAATACACGTGTCTGTTCATTTTAGCTAGATAGAAACATAGATTGCTATTTAACAATTTCCAGTTCCAATGGAGAATTTCAAAGACAACACATACCATGAGAAAATGCTTTCTCATATGAAGTTGTAATACAGGTCCCTGTACTTTACTAAACTGATGAAAGATTTCTATAAATTTGCAGAGATACCACTATCAAAGACACTACAGCAGTTTACAGGGGAGAATGATCAGGATCTGAGGCAGGTTGTCTATAGAAAAATCTGCTTGAAGCAGTTTCAGGTTGATGGGATCCACTGAATTTTGCACTGAGGAAAACCAGTAAATTGGGAAAGATGTAAAAGTTTAAAGTATCTGAACCCACTGCTTTTCTAGGTGATATACCCATGTAAGTCAGGCATGAAGAAGAGGATTTTCAAACTGGTCAAGGTCAAGGCATTTGTTGCTTTCTGAACAGTCTGAGGCAAGCTGGGTAGTCTAGAAGAGACAGATGGAGGTAGATGATTTTATTGGGAATACATCCCCACACTGGCTGCTTCTGGAAGTGAAATTCTGCATCTGGAAGAGGGAGGTTTAAGGCAGAACAATAGCAGCATTTTCTGACCTGTTGTAGTCAGGACTGTCTTGCTGAGAGAGAAGAAAAAAGGCTGTCACCAGTACTCCTAAATTCCCTCTGATCCTCCCCCTCTGCAGTGAACACACTTAATTTTTATTCTGTGGGCACCCAGCCTCACTTCCAAGCTTTGTACCAAGCAGGTGCCAGATTATAGCCATTGTGGTGTCTGACAGGGAGCACAGTGGGATCAGGCTGATTATAGTCATAGGAATTTGCAAGCTGTTAAAAACACTGGAGAACATCCCCATCACAGAAAAAAGACCTGATTGATGCACTTTTATTGCTTCTGTTGCTGGAGTTAGAAAGACCAACACTAAGCAAACCTTATTATTTGTTACCTTTCAGCACTTCTTTTTTTCCCCACTGTATCTATTCCTACACACTGGATGTGAGGCATGGGAGTACCATGATAATAAGCTCATCATTTATTAAATTTTTAGGATGCAGTGTCTTATTATTCTGACTTAGTGCAGATGCTTTGAAATTTGATACTGTCATATAACTCATAATGATTTTATATTTTCAAAGCTGCAACAGATTGGGTGGCTGCAGTTGGAAATAATGACAGACTGGGTTGTCACCCCTACACTGCAAATTTGAACGTAGTCATGACAGAAAATTGTTTTCAAGGTTGTTTAGTGTCTTCTGTGAAATGAGTTGCTTTTTGCCATTTGGCTTCTTAGTAGAGATGTAGCCATGTTTAAGACATTTTCAGTGCATTTCACAGCCTATTATAATATTTAAAACACAGATGGGCACAAAGATTGAAGTATCCTTTCCCATTGGCAGCCCTTTCCTGCAGCTCTCTTAATGACTACTCAATGGATAGCAATGAGATTACATGCTTTGGTCCTTGTGCTTTTTAAGAGGTGTATATGAAGAGGTGTTCTTAAGCCACATGCATTGTTGACAAAAGAAGTTATCCCATCTATGACCATAGGGACACTGCATGTATTTGTGGGCCAGTGCAGAGCCATAATTCAGCTCTTCAAGGAAATATGGACATCGTCTTTGTAAAGTGCTCTTGCAATAATTTTAAACTTAACTCATGATGTGTGATTGGACCCATCTTGACTCATAACTCCAATAATTTATCCACAGAGAGTATAAGTGAATCTGAAGTCTAACAGTGTCCAGGACTGTATTTTTCTGCAAAACCTTTAAACGTCTATTCATATTTGGTCAGCTTTTAGATACTAGGACAGTGAGCCCAAAACAGCATGGCTGGTTCAGCTCTCCAACACTGCTGCTTGTCCTGCCAGCCTAATGCCAAGAAGAGGAGCCAGAGGACAACTCAGGACGTTGGAAGAGGAAACAGTAAATATTGACCAGTTCTTGCTCGGCCTTCAGTCAACATGTTTTTAAAATCTTCACCATTCATCCTTGAGACAGGCTAATTTCCCAGTGCTGCTGGTGACAGGAGGGGAGGGATATATTCTCACCTGCCTCCTACTTTGTGCAGTAGTACCAAGACCACAAGTCTTAGATATGTGATAAGTAGGTCTTCTCTCCACAAAGGTGGCTTTGGGTAAGTGTTGACAACTGTCCACATACAGACTGGTTCTAAAGCATGATACATGTTTTATTAATGTACTTATTACTGGTACAATTGTCAATGTCACCCACTGCTACTCCAAACACAAGCTCCCTGGCAAGAGTCTATTGCTTGGCTGAATGGCAGCAATACTCAGCCTCAGGACCTTCAGCACAAGGGGATGCTGGTTCCACATCCCTTGCTCCTCTCATAATGAACTGTGTTAGGATGAGTTTGTATTATAAAGAGGAAAAGGTTCAAAGCCCAGATCAAAATATCGGGCCTTAGGGCCACCTGGCACAGGCAGCCAGGATCTCCATGTCTTTCTGCCCTTAGCATTTGAAAAGCTAGCAGAGGAAGGGGATGGGTTGCCTGTGCCGCTTTTCATGCTGGTACATGGCATTGTCACTAGGGTTGAGTGGAGGATGACGAAGCTGTCTGCATCATCTTGTAAGGTGTTGAACCAAAACTCCTGACTACACAAAAGCAGAATGGCATTGAAATGCCTGGTTTGAGTCTGGCAGCTCTGTGTAAGTCTGTGCGTGCATCAGCACATGTGTGGATCAAGCATGTGTGTGCATGCATAAGGACTTGCAGAGAGATCCCAGTCAAAATCTTTGATCTGGTTTCATGCAGAGTTTTTCAACTCAGATCACAGTATTAGAGTTGAAACCAATAAATTCCTGTAAGTGTTTTGGCATCAAAGAAAATTTACTTACTCAAAACCACTTATCATTTTGAAAAACTATTTCTCTGCTTTCCATGAAGCAGTATCTTATAGCCTATACACCAGTTTTGACAGAATCAAGTAAACTGCTGTGATCATGAATTTATATGAGTCTCCCAGACTGGGAAAGACTGATGGCTATTTTTGTAAAATGTCAGGAAAACAAATATTAGGTGAAAAGGTCTGGTCTGTCATAGAAGGTGGCAGCTTTACTTTTAGCTGCAAGCACTGCTGGATCAATTAAAATGATCACAGGGGCTAGATTCATTCATATTTGAGGAATGTCCTTTGAAAATGTGCTAATGCTTTTGGCAGTAGATTTTTTTCATGGGACAAGTACCTTTAAATTAAACGTACAAGAGTTCAGTCTTTAAGACTGGAAGGAAGATTGAAAGAGTCTGGGGTGGCCTATACTATTATATACCTTTATTAAACTCTGAGAAGCCAAAGAGGCATGCCAGCTTTTCAGCGTGCTGGAAAGTTTGCAGGGCTCTTGAAGGGCTGCTGCTGCTTTTCTGAAATGCTGCAAGATATAGATGGGTCAGACACAGCAATATTTCCATTTACTTTCAGGATATGGCAGTAGCATTTCCCTGTACTCCCTAGGGTTTGCTCTTCTACTAAATGACAGTGCAGAACATGCTATTAGCAGAGCTGCCAAAGCCTAGCTAGCGTCTGACACCTTAACCTTCCCAAGAATTATATTAAAATAGTGGAAAGATCTACCACAGTCTCTATTTGTAGAACGGCAGGGACCTCTGGTACAGCAGATGAGTGGGTCAGAAAAGATTGCTATATACAGCAACTGTCAGATGAAATTGGTTGGCTGCTCAGAAATTTGTTTCTGACTATTTCTCCAAATGCATCTTAAGCTTCATAAGACACAGTGGAAAGGTGACGATGGATATTACTCATTCCAATGATCTGCTTGATTTTAATACACAGTTAACATTTTCTTAGCATGCAGCAGCTGTGTGTTGCCTTTTACCTTCTACAGGCACCCTATGGAGTGTGGCTAAATTACAATTAAGGTGTTTGAAACAAGGACAGGAGGGCATACGATGATTTTTACGCCACTGATGAGCCATTCAACTCTGTTCTTTCAATCTGGGGCCAGCTAGGGCAGCTAGTATCAGCCTTTTGCCTAGTGCCAGAATCACAGCACATTTTAGCCTTGTAAGAGCACAATTCATGTGGCTGCTTAGGCTATTGGTACTGCAATTAGCACTGACTTAGATGATGACAATAGTAACTGTCAGTGGGGAGTTGCACTGCCTCAGTATAGCCATAAGCTTGCTGGCTATTTATGGGAGGGAAGGGGGTTGATTCCAGACCACTCTGGTCAAGGATAGGGATCTTTACCTGTTCCTGATGACCCTGTGAAAACGCTAGTTGGTCAGGAACTAAGAATAAATAATTACTAAAGTCTGAGAAAAAAGGTGCAGGAACAAAAAAGCAGCAAGACTCACAGCAAGTCTACTTTATAATAATGCGTTATAAAGGAGGTGACAGAACTGTGTGTCCTATAAATACGTGGGCATTGGTTCACGCAGTACAAAAATGCAGGCATTGCTGAAGGGCAGGGCAGTGCCAGGACTGACTACAAGCACACAGCATGCTGGGGAGTGCAGGCGAAGAAGCATCACTGCGGTCAGGGCAAATCCATTTCATGACAAAAAGTAATATAGGTATTTTAACATCCATGCAGAGTAAAACTGACTGTAAAGACCCAGTTGCAGTGAAGTCCACTGAATTACATCTACCTTGCAAAGCTGAGCCAACCCTTTGGTGAGTCTATCCTGCTGTTTCCAAGTTCACTGCTGGGGAAAAGGTGTGGGGCTGCCCTGAACTCGAGGGCAGGCTGTCTGCCTATGTCCGTGGTGAGCACACCTCTTGGTGCCAGCAGCTCTGAACTACACCTTGACAGAAATCTGGACCCCAGGCTGTCACCTGGGTCCATTTCTTTCACAGCCCTGACCTTTCCTCCACCATAAACCCACAGAATTCAGTGATTTCCCTTTTTCTTTCCCACATGATAGCAGGTTTTGGTAGCTTTTGTTTGGGATAATTTTTCTGATACCATGAAGGGAGTTTGTCCCAGTGAAATATAATCTGAAATGAGTTGCACAGGCACCTACACACACACAAAACAACAAGAAATGGACAAAGTCAGATTCTCCTCTAAAGAAGCTTCAAACAGATGTAACATTCGTTTTTCATATGTCGATACACTCATAGTATAATTTGCAGCTGTTGAGTAGATGGAGTACAATGCGTATCACAGCATTGCTCTGATCTTAAAGGTCTCTGATGCAACCAACACTGGTGTGACCTGCAGAATGTGTAGCATTCCAGTCTAAAACAGAGACCCAGTTGCCTTACTATTTTTGCTGTATTAATTTAGAAATAATTTGGAGGGTTTAACACAGGAACTTTTAGTTCTTCCAAGTCATGTTGTTTAGAATAATATTTGCGTATTATTTTGATGTTTTTCTGGATGTGTGCTCTGGCACTCAGGTGCTCAGCTTGGGAGGGTGGGTGGAGAATCCAGCAAAGTCAGCAAGTGCCAGCTGCAGTCCTGGGGCTGTGCCACACTGGGCAGCGGGATCACCCCAAGGATTTGGATGGGAGAGTGGTGTGTCCTCCCCTCCCTGGCTGTGGAGCCTCTGACATGTGACATGATGCCTGGCCCCCACTGCTACTCCATCACTGCACCCTCTTTTAGCAAGGGCAGCAGAATTGCTACCCCTCTCTGCTCCCCTGTGTTTCTGTGGGTTTGTGCTGCCCTCCACTGCATCTGGATTTCCTAAACCACAGCAACCCATTTACCAGCCTGCTGAAACAAAGTCTTTAGTCAACTGCTCCTCACTCATATGGCAGGTGCATTAAACCCTAATGCTGAATGGATGTGGGAGGGCAGGCAGTGTGCCTTGCCTCACTTGGCACCAGCTGAGGAGAGCTATGCTCACACATTTCATCTGCCAGTGAGGTGGGAGGTTCCTACCCTGTAATTAGAAACACGGGAGAAAGTCCTTGTCCTGCCAGCTTTCCCCAAAATCAAATTCTGCATCCTCCAGTGGTGTGGGAGGAAGTACAAACCAGTGACCTCGGCTCACCAAGGACCCTCTAGAGATATGAGGTTTATCAGCAAAGCCCCTGTCCATGAAGCCATTTATTGCTGTCAGCTTCTTTCTGTGCTGCTGGAGGAGTGGTTGCACCCTGCCCTAGCCAAGCCAGTTCAGCCTTGGGAGGTGGAAATGGACACATGTGGCAGGGGAGCTGTGCAAGGGAGATGTAGGAGCTCAGCTGATCCAAGTGGTGGTGCTGGGGAAGAACTAAGGGAGAAAGGGGAGAACTGGCATTTGAATTAGAAGTGATACTGTAGATTTTGACATGGTGAAAACTGATAGTCTCAATCAACCTGGAAGAGTGGTCATGCACATCCAGAGGTGAAGTCCAACAGCAAACTAGAAAAAGAAAAAAAAAATCCAATGTAAAACAAAAAGATTAAACATTGTTTATTTAACAATGAGAATCAGCATTTTGAGGGCTGTGAACTGTGACTTGTGATACTTGAAGCCGACAACGTTATTTTGAACACAAGACTATCCATATGGTCATAGTCAGCATTTCTGTGTGCTCTTCCCCCCAGGCACACCTAAAGCCTGTCTCTGGCATGAAGGACTCAAAAGCCACCAGCATGGACTGCAGCCCCTCCACAGAGAGCAGCTTCCCACCGCAGTGACCGCAAGTTCAGGGCAAACCCAAACATTTTCTCCCGCACTTGTCCTCAGGGGCATCTGAGGACTCTCGAGGGGGACCTTAACAATGGGCAAAGAAACAGGTAGCTACATGGCATTAGCAAGCTTCAGATGGAGGCATCCGAGCCACCCTGACACAGCTGTGGGGAGCTGCCCACTGGAGGCCTTTGTAACCCAACTCTCCTACTTTTCTTTCCAGCTGGTTGAAACTCTGGTACCTGGCACACTGTGCTACAGCTGTCCTGGTCCCCTCTTGCAAGGCACTTCACACAGCACACATCCCTCTGTGCTTCAGGGGTGTACCCGAGCTACGCACCTGGGGTCCCCTTAACGTCCTTGTCCTTTTTCCATCCTCTCAAGAGCTTTGACAGAGAGTGCATCCTGCCTGGAGAAGACCAAGAAGGAAGATTCCTTTTTCAGCTGACTAGGACGCACTATCTGCTGTCACCCAGCTGTGCTGTGAGTGTGGGAGGGTTTGCTACTAAATAGCACCGAGTCCTGCCCAGTTGCTGACACCCACTCAAGCACAGGGAGAGCTGCTCTTTCCGATGCAGGGCAGGGAGAGGGGCAGAGAGGCAGCCTTGGCTCCCCTTTATTTTCAGGACACCTGGCTGCACTCATGAGATGGTCAGTAAGTGACACCAGGCAGGCAGGATCAAACTGCAGGCAGTGCCTGGAACAGACTTGAATATGGGCTTGAACTTTGACGCTGCTCCTTCCAGAAGCCTTGAAAGGGAGGGAGAGCAGTGGCGTGACCAGCCCAGGCAGTTCTTGCTGACTTGACATAAACATGTTTTTAAGCTCCCAGTGCAGGCAGTGGGGAACACGCTGTCCCTGTAGGTTCCCTGTTTCTTGCTGAGGAAGCTGCCAGAACAATGCAAAGAGGCACCACTGCTTCCCACAGCTCCCAGCTCTGACCAGAGGAGGCCGTGCTATATACTTAGCTAGTGCTTGTCCTTGAAAAAATAATAATTTAAAAAAAAAAAAAAAAAAAGATGGAAAACTAAGTAGAACAAAAGAGCCAACAGCTAGCAACAGAGCAGCAGCAGCAGCCACAAGTTTCCTGAAGGGTATTTTTAAGGTTTATAATAGTTCACTCTTTACTTAGAGTGCTGCTTTGTGTCCTTTTATCTAGCACTAGCTGCCTGTCTGCCCTCTGCTTCTTAAATCAAGCTATTCACATCCAAGTATCTGAAGCTCCACTGACTATGGGAGGCAAGCTTCGCTTTTTTAGGCTCCAGGCCCCAAACAGCTGGAATAATCTTCCAGCCGTATTGAAGCAGGCACTCACATTGTTGAGGGTTTGGACACTCTTAATCCTTTTTTTAAAAAAGCCTTAGCTGTGTGAAATGCGCACCAGCCGTGGCTGGTCACTGTTGTGTGCCATTAAAGAGTCCTGTCCTTCTGTTTCCAGACTCAGGCAAAGCATCTTTATCCCAGCCAAGCTCTTGGTGACCAGGAACACAAGGACAAACTGCCCACTTTGCCAAACAGGGACATACTTGCACTTCAGAGACAACAGCATGACTGCAGCCAGACAGGGTGGGCTTTTGGTCTCACCTAGTTTGAAGAGAAAGGCTGAGCTGACTTTCCTTTGGTTTGGGGTGTTTGCAGCTCAAGGTTTTCCAGTAGAAGGTTTTCACTGCATTGGATAAGGGGGAGGGGGCTGAAGCACAAGCTGTCAGCTAGGTTAGTACCTTTAAATTGGCCATATGTGCATACGCATGTTTCTGTACAGAGTCTCTTGAATATCTAAATGTATGTCACACACTCCTCTTCCTTCCCTAGGTGTGTCACTTGATTGTAAATTCCTCCAGCACAACACATGCTATCTTGCAGACAGCCTGGCAGGTAACACAGTGAGGCTGGCCTCTTGTCTGGCCTTGGACTCTGAAGGATTTGAAAATGAGTTTGCTTGTTTTCTTCTAGAGACCTTCAGGAGTGTATGTGTCTCCTCTACTCATCAGCAGCTCAAACCATTTTGGCTTTGCCCACAATTCATTCGTGTCAACGGGAAGCTTGTCACAGATTTCAGTGGGCATTGTGCGAGGTCTAAAGAGGAGTTATTACTACTCTAATATTTATCATTTACATTGGTTAATATGTTGATCCCACATTTTATTATACTTTTTTTAATTGCTTGAAAAAGAAAATAAAGGGCTAGCATACGTTAGAGGCACGTTACAGAAAAAAACAGTGAATTAAACCAGCAGAAGGTCTCAGGCATGCTTATAGGTAACCTATTGATCCATTACCTATATTCAGTATTCCATACCCATGCTATATAAGAATGAGAACAATTGAGTAACTGCTTCTGAATCTATTAGTTTAAAAAAACTGTTGTGAAGGCTTAATGCAATGTAAACCAATATATTACTATGCTGCTAGAAATGTTTACATTTAAAAACCCAACAAACCTTCCAGTGCTAATATACTTTAAAGAAATAGTGAAGAGCATTTATTTTAGCCTTTCATTGTCAACAGCTTTGCTGGAATCATCTTTCTGTTCTTATGAAATGAAATAACCCCCCTCTGAAAGAGTGTGCTGTTGAGGATAGACCTTCTCCCCCAGAACTCTTATTTCCTATAGCAGAGGGTATGTTTGTGCCTGGGAAGAAATGGGAAGATCTGCAGGTCTTCTTTGTTGTGTTTGGCTGCACTAGTGCAGATTTAAAATCAAGACACATCCTCTCCCTTAACATCAATACTCGCAGGTGGAGAATATAATTCTGCTGCAGAGCAAAGGAGAAGGCAAGGACAACTCTTTGGAGAAGGATGAAAACGTCTCTTTCAGTCAGCCCTGAACACCAATGTCTGTAATATAATTTCCAAGCTCTGCCTACATCAATTTATGGCACTCCAGTGAATAGTTCTGCTTTTTTTCCAGCTGTTCTGACATGGATGTTGTAATTCAAAAGACAGAAGCCTGGGAATATGCAGAAGGTGCTATGATTTGGGTTTTTTTCCTCAAGTGAACTGATCATCCATCGGCCTTGAAAAATCATCCAAAGCTTTTGAAAATGTGACATGCCTCCAAAGGACTGTTCCCATTCTTCAGCTACAGAAGATACGCTCAGAGCATGCACAGCCTGGCACCAGCAGCAGGAATGGGAGGAACAGAGGAACAGGAGGGCAAGACTACAGAGGCAAAGCACATGAAGGGATTTGGACCAGCAGAAGGCTTCTGGGCATCTTGACAAATTACATGAATAATGAAAGCTTAAGAGTGTCCCTGGTCAGAACTTGAAAATGAAGCTTTCTTCATTGTGATTTATATAAAACCTGAGGAAAAAAATATTAGAAGGAAGGGAAAGTTGTCCAGTGAGCTCAGAGGGTTTTGTAACAGGCCCTAACTAAGCACAAACAAGTGCTTCTGTGTCAACACAAATGAAGTTTTATGCCTGAGCAAACAGCTTCCTATGGTCTGTGAAGCAATGACACATACTTGTTAATACTCAGAGAGGTATAAACGATCTGATCCACCCCTGCACGAAGGTTGAACTCCTCCAGTAATACCCTTTGTAAGCAGGGGAGTGACTCTGGGCCACCAATACCCTTTGCAATGCACATACTAACTGTGCTGCATGCCACAGTGACTGGACGAAAGGACAAGTATCCCTTCCAGGTATTCCACCCTATTTCCCAGTTAATTTGTTAAAAATCAACCAGGAGTGTTGTGGATGGTAAAGCTGCTAGGAAGAGAAAACCACTCAAAAGAATAAACACTGAGAGAAGATCTTTCGATGCATCTGATTTCTTGATATGCCTCATGGTATTTAACAATCAACATCAGTTACTGTTCGCTCCTAATTTTCTGTAAAAGGCCTGCCTGGGTAATTGGTATTTGGGCGTCCCAAGCAGATAAGCGTGGCTCAGAGCTCACAGGCAGCACTGCTGCCCTGTGGGGTGCAGACCCCCAAGTGATGACCCTCATGTTGTCTCCTGTGGTCATGTGTCACCATGGCCAGCCCCAAACCCAGACAGGCCTGCGATGCTGGGAAACGCAGCCAGTAGTGACAAGCTGCGCAGAGGCAGCTGCAGGCTGACACAGGTTGTGCCAGAAGCCAGCAGAGTTCCTCTGCAATGATCCCACTGGCATTTGCTGCAGGATAAATATTGTCTGGGATTTTCCATTATCTATCCACCCTGGCCAGCAATGACACAGCAGTGACATTGTTTTGAGTTCTGTATTTGCAGCCTCCCACAGCCACACAGAATTAATAAGGGGATTTGAGTCAGCTACCTAAACATAAACGTTCACTGATACTTGAGAAAACCAAAAGCATCCATACAAGGTATTTGCATGGGACTGGCAGACATGACAAAGGACCTGTGGAAGATCTCTGGACTTTTGGAGTGACAGATGAGAGACAGGCAGAGTACTGCAGGGTTCCTCATATAGCATCGCTATTTTTAGGTAACTGATCAGCTGGGAGCCAGCTCACAGCTGAAGCCACTAAACGCAGGTGCCCGTCTAAACATGTGCCCCAGGTGTCTAGGGTCTCATTAAAGTCTGTTGAATTCTGTCACTGAAGACAGGAGAGCTATTCAGCTGACCAGAAATAGGTGTCTGCTTCAGGAGGAGCTGATAGCTATCTGGGGTCCTCTGGATATAGCAACTCCGGTTATGAGAGGGGGAGCTTAGATATCCAGCTCTCATCTCAGCACATACATACAGACGCATATGCAGTGTCATGATAAGGTGTCATACTTGGTGTGCCGAATCCTATGCCAACATTCTTGGTTTTCAGGCCTGCTACCCTAATGTGACACAGTACAGAAAACCCAACCTCTAAACAACAATGAAAACAATTACTTTTTTTTTTTTTTTTTTACTTGATTTTCTTATTTGAGCCTTTCAGACAGGGCATAGCTAGATGCATCGTATTAACGTAACTTTGGTTACTATGGTCATCCTAAACTAGAAACTCTCTACTGCCTTCCAGGATGATGCTCTACAACCCCAAATGGTGGGAATGGTGGTCACTTCTCTTGCTGTGTTTTCTGCATCACAGGTCTGTCTCTGTTTTCAACTAGACATGACTCCAGAAAGGCAGCAGGAGGCTCGTTCCTCAAGGCTGTCTGCCTCACACGGCAGAAAATTGGGTAGAACCTTTCTTTTCTTGCCTCTTCCTGCTAGGAACCGCAAAGCAAGGGAACAACACAGGAAAACCTGTGCTAACTCTACATGGGCCAATTCCTTGCACTCTGTTCTGGTTTTCTTTCATCGCTGCAGAAAGAATGCTGAGGAGAGTTGCTGAGGAGCAGCTCCTGTTACCACATATATATTTTTCTACTTATATAAAAATATTACAGTATTAAGAGGCCTCAGAATATTCTGAAGACCCAGGACTGTGTTCCAGCCTCTTGCTGTGCCAGCCAACACTCAAGATTGCAGGAAAGAATTCAGGCTGCCTGTGGGGATTTTCTGTCCTTTCCTCCCTATGAGGTGAATGGAGAGAAGCGGGACTGACAGACTGCCTACCGGGATGTCCTGCTCTCCCTTTGCTGACTGCAAGTTGGAGCAGCATCTGGCCATGCACTGAGTTGTTCTGGCTTGAATGTGCATGCCAGCACAGACATGCACAGCCACCATAAGGCCTGTGATACAGGACTGGGATATATAACTTTATGTTGTCAACTTTTGGGGAATGCAAACCCAAAGATGTTAAGCTAGAAGTGTGTACCTTCCTTTTCACTGTCCCCACCCCCCCAAATTAGCTGAGCGAAGGGATCATAAACTGCCACGTTCTTCCTTCCGCTTGCCAAAACTGCTCAAGAATTTAAGGGTGTACAATTCCTGGGCATTATAACCTGATCCTCCCAAGTCATCATCACTGCCATAAAGGGGAAAAATATATATCTATTTTTCCAGTCCAGCAGCATTTCTTATCGAAGGTAGTAAAGCTGGTTTTGTAATAATGCGCTGGGAAGGACATTATTGCACACTAAGGGCAAAGTCTGGTGGATTTGAAAGTGTGGTTAAGCGATAGGAAAAAGATGATAATGAACAACTGCTTATCAAGGCTCCAGGGAGATTAATCTGGACGTGTGCCCAAGGCACCAGAAAGAAAATCAGTGTACAGGTTTTAGCTAATGGTCTGGAAGAGAAAACATCGGGTGCTTTGGCGTGGTTTCTGTTGACATAAGTAATCTGACTTTGTAAGGTCCCGATCAGGGGGCAAAGGGGGGAAAGTGCGACATTTGCTTATCTCCTGTGAAACCAGAGTGCCTTTTAGCCATGAGTAAACTTGCTGCTTTCATTGAACCTCTGACACGCTAGAAGCAAGCCAGTCCTGTACCTCCGGTGCTTTGCTGAATCAGGAGTTGGGTGCACACCTTCTGTCACTCACCAGGTTTGGGTGGGAGAAGGAAAAAAAACCCCCACAACTTTTCAACTTCTGGCACCTTCTGGACTGCAGGAGCTTGGCTGGAACTAACGCCCTTCAAGCAGCATGCTGCGGAGAGATGGGGTATTGCCCGCTGGGGCCACGTGCTCAGCACGGGCCGCACAGCAAGTCAGGCACATCCCTGCCATGCCTGGCTCCCACGTGCAGCATGTACATCCCCTGAGCCTGCTGTGGGTGAGGTACAGAACACGTGTTTCTGCTTGGAAAAACCTGAGTGGAAATGTGCTAGTCCTGTCCCTAGGGGCTGCAAGACAGTAAAGGTGGATAGGGAAAAGAAAACACAACATGTGCTTTTGTTGTTAGTTTCCTTCTGTTTTCTGTAGTAGTATTAAAATCTCTGGTGTGCTTTAGTTCTGGGTTTTTTCTCCCAACACACCTGACATACAGATATATTGCATAGTACATTTCTGTAATTGCAAGATTCTTAGAGTCTGCACCATCTGATCACCTTCCTGGCATTACAGGTAAAAAAAACCTTTAAGAAAGGGAAACCCAGCACATGAGGCTGTCACTTATACATTTACTGCCACAAACCCAGAGTCTGGCTGGTTTTCACCTCTCCTCTTCCAGGTGAAGTACCTATGTGCATTTTTACAGTTACTCTATCTTCTTAATTAAGGGAGATGCAGGACATTCCCAGGCAAACATAAGTTTGCTACAGCACCAGTTGCACAGGACTGTTCTATCACAGCACAGTCTGTTCTGTCTGGTAACTACCATTCTCTTACAAAACAGCTATTAAAAGCCAGTTGTCCCATTGCTTCAGAGCTGGAAGAAAGGCTTTTGGTTCATCTTGTTTAATTTTGTGGAAAAAAATTGTTAAATATAGACTCAATTATGGATTTTTTTTCTTGTATAAGACTAGTGATGAGTGTTCATATTCTTTACAGCTGAACAACAAAAAAAGGTGTTTTAGAGGATCTGCACTGATTCTCTAGTAGAATGTGCACCAATGAATAATTCTCAATTCTTATCTCTGAAGATGAACGCTATCCTAATTAGAAAGAGTAAGGTGATGTGAGGTAATGCACTGATTTTAAGCACTATGTAAACTCACAGCAGATGCCAACACTGAAGACCTTTTGTTTCATTGTTTCCCTTCCCTACTACATCTCTTTGACACAGTATGAGAGTTGCTTTGTCCAACTCCATTTCATAAGACTTAAAGGCGACCCTTGCTTGCACTAGACATCTTAAAAGAAAATTAAAATACTAGACAACCATTTAGAAGATTTTATTATAAAATTATTTCAACATCTACATCCAAGTAAAAGGCTTAAAACTTTTAAAAGCTCTACTTTCAGGAATAAAAATTCAGTAAATGCTGAAAAAAGGTACTGTATTATTTTGGTAGATAGCCCTTAAGTAATTTTTAATACTACAGAGATTCCACGTGGGTTCCTTAAGTGCTATACACACATCTGTCTACACTGTGACTGTGTTCTGCAGCTGCTCTCTGCAAACATTAGACATGCCTACAGCACCCATGTGCTTCAGCTGCTTTGAGATAGAAGCTACAGCTATGTTACAGATGTACAACATACCATAAGATCACAAATCATATTCAAGCATCACTGGGTGCAGACAGAGAGGTATAGTTTGTGTTTACTTGACAACACTGACTACCTAGGTACGTTTTTGTGACCTTGTGTTCAATACAAAAAAAAAAAAAAAAATCAGTAAATACTCAAGTATATTATGGCAGTGAAGGCAGCTTTTTCACCTGTATATTCTAGACAAAGATATTTCATTTTTATTATCCATTTCATTCACTGACCTGAGCTCAGATATAAGACCTGGTGACCTTTGGTGACTGCAGCTTATTCACTGGGATAAAAACAGACTTGATGCAGTACTGGTCATTATGCTCAGTAGTTATCACCAATACTTCTAAATTTAGTTTTTAAAAGAAATGAAGCATATCAGAATACTGGTTTTGATTGAGAAATCTACCCCAACAGGACTTCCAGAACACAAGGTAGTTCTAGCTTTCTCTCATTCCCATTAAAAAATATCCGATATTCACAGTAGAGTATGGAGTGGCTTTCTGTCCAAACAAATACAAATCTGTTTTAGAAAACTGTTATACAACTGAGCAAGATGCTTTAAATACTGTACTTGCAACTTCTTGCAAAGGATCATATACACTTAAAATAATAGCTAATTAGTAAAAAAATTCAAGTAATATTATACAGCCCTGACGAACTTTGGTCAGTTTAGCACTGTCCAATAGTTCAAAAATCTATTCTTTCAATAAGTTTACCTTGCATACAAGGGAAAAAAATGCACAAAGAAGATGGGAAAAGGAAGCAGCTTATTGAGAATGGAGTATTTTCCCCAACAGCTCTTTTCTACTGATACCATTCCTCTGACAATTTCCCATTATTTTGCTGTTCATAAAAGTCATTCTATAGTTTTCAGTGCTGTTCATATTCTGAAATTTCTCATTTCCAACTCCACTCTTCCTGAAAACCTTTTAAACAGACCTTCAGCGCTCATCACAGCTTTTAGGGTGTAGACTTTGAGCTAGTGTGGTCCAATATAAATTTGACAAAGATGATAGGCAGATTTTGGCTTAGTGTACTGAGCCACTAATCTAACAGCACAACCAAAAGGAACCACAAGACCATGTTTGAAACATGCCATTTCCCACATCATGCTTACGTAATACAGATCACCAAAACTTTTCTGTTCAACTTGCATGTCTGACTTCAGTTCTTGGAAAATTCTAACTGACCTACTTGGTTCATGCTTTCCAGAGCACAGGGATGTAGACTAGATGCAGTCTAACCTTACAGCTGCTATAATCAAGTAGCTTTCCATTTCTTTCCAGCAGCTTTCCAAGATATCCTGATTTCCTTCTTAGTTACCTTATGCATAGGAGCCTTACTTGGCTAGTTTTCCATGAACAGCTTAACAAAAAACTGTAGCACTGTAACTCAGAGCAAGGCATCACATAAGAATTATTACTGGAATATGTTTTTTTTTTCAAATGGGACCTTCCTACCTATGGGAAACACTTTCTCCCTACCTCCCAGGGCTCCCTCCCTTCCAGTCAGGCTGTATTTCAATGCTGTTTGTAACATGGCAGTTTTGTAGCAAGATAAGTGTATTATTTCCAAATGTTATAAATGCAGCTTTAAAGTACAGGTGTTATCTATCTACCTGAGAAGTTCTGTAATAAGATGAACAGCTGATAACTATTCTAGGAGAAAAATATACACCAGCATAACTGACATTTATCTGTATTCAGAATTCAAGCATTAAACAGGACTCAAATTGCACACCTCTATCACATCAAGTCTTTGATCATAAGAAAAAAAAAAGTCTGATTTTCCAATATACACATCTCTTCTTTAAAGACAAAGGTGCTCCTATTTTCTGCATCCTGAAGTCCACACCAAGATTTCACATTCAGTGCATACAGCCTAGGCTATAACATCCTTATCTTCTTTCTCTTCCGTCAGTCCTGAAACTGAAGAATTTACTTGTTTGGACGTAGGTGAATACTTCCAAACATTAGTCTTTGAGAAGTCAGCTTGATCCCCTTGGGTGCCTGAATACCAACTTCTCTTTAGAGAGCTGCACTCTGCTTTGCTACGTTCTTTGGGCCTTTACTTGGGACACACCAGTCATCTGCCTCTGAGGTAGCTTGGTAATGCTTGGAAGCCGATTTGTTAAAAACTGGGAGTTTTTCTACTGATTCTGTTGATAGGGCCTAAAAATCAAAAAGGGAAAAAGTTACTTGGTTTGTACCTCTCAACAATGTCACTTTGCAAAATTTCATGCATTACATTTCAAGTGTTGAGCCCGTGATGCTACAAAACAAAGTTATTTATGCAAATTTTTCTACAATAGATGCAGTAGTTTGTTTGCTTTGGTAGCTATTTTTGCTTTGGATAATTTGGCAGGACAAATGCAGTAACATCAAATCACATTTACGCATTTTTATAGGCCTTAAGAGCTATCCTGTAACCTGTTTTCAAGATAGTCCTGGAAGATGTGGAAAAGAACTTTCATTTACAAAATTCCAGCAAAACTTTACAATCTGTTTCTTCCTACTTCCATATTTTGCAGCTAAAAAATACTCATATTCCACTGGGAAATTGTTAAATAGAAATGTAACATGTATAACTGAGCAATCTCTCCCTTTTACACTGCTTCTCTGGTGTGCTTGGAACTGGTTTTGGTTTACTAGAAGAAATTCAATGCAAGTTTTTCCCATAAATAAGCACAGAATAGAAAAGAACATATAGTCCTTTTTCCCAGGTTAGTTATAACACACACTGCTAGTTTTATATGCTAGGTATTCAAGATTACTGATATCTGTATCCCATATATATATATATATATATATATATATATATATGGCAGACACTGAATAGGACTGGGTACTAGACTCTTTAAGGATTAATTTCTACTGACTTTCTGGATGTCAGAATAAAGAAAAAAAACAGTAAAAAAACCAGATCTGTTGCTCACACATTTCTGTTACTTCACTTTCTTCGAGTACTTTGTGTTCGATGAACCAATAGGTAACAAATCTTAATACAATCTAAAAGCTAATGGACTCTCACTAGTACTTTTTCAAGTAAAACTAAGTGACCTTTTTAATTCTAGATACCAGTTACAAATCTTACTGGCATTTCTTAATAAAAGCTTTTCTACTCACAAGCAGAGAATTTGTTTACATTAAAAATTATATTGAGTAGTTACCTCTCTGCATTAACGGTAGTTATTGTCAGTTTAGCCAAATCAAAATACATACCTTCAGGTATATAATAGCATCTGTTCCATAACCACATATGGAGTAGAGATTTAGGTCTCCTTGAAAGTATTTAGCATACAGACGAGAAATTGGCAAGCCATACCCAAAGCCAGCCTAAAAATAAAGTACAAGACAAAATTAATTCATTTTTTACTAGTTCTTATGACTTAAAATTCAATAGCTGGAAAGGGTTCAGAGATTTTAAACTGCTACAAAGTCCTTTGCACTTCCTCTTAACAGAAAACCAGAAATCGCTAATCAGTTTCATATAGAATATTGAAACTGACCATTAAAAAACCAAAGCCACAAGAAATTAAAAAACTAATTTCCATGGAAGAGGGAGGGTTTATATATGTTCCACTTTTACACATTACATTTCTGTATTATCCCTCACCCATTTTTGCTAGTACAACTTTATTAGTAAAAGGAGTTTGCTACTGGTAGATAAACAACAATAGTCTTAAGCCTATTTCAGTTGTGCTTGCCTCTGTAAAGATAGCATAATTTATAGTAAGTCTCAGAACTGAGTGGCAGTAAAGACCACATACATTACTGTCATTGGAGTACAAGAAAAAAAACAGGGTTTGACTCAGGTTGGAATGTTCTTATTTTTTTATACTTTTAAAAGCATATTTAAAATGCTAAGCTAGAAATTAAAAATTTGTTTCAGAAAGTATCAATTTGTATTTATAAGGCTCAATAATCTCTGCATGCCCCACAAAGCAGTAGCGTGGACATAGCATCCCATTATTTATTAACCTCCCAATCTGTCCAACACTTACAGCAACCTTATTAGCAACATGAGTACTGAAAATATCTTACAAGAGGGGTATTTCGACCATCATCCATCCTTGGCCTTGGTGCTGTGGAATACATGTAGCTAAAGAGCTGCTCAATTTTTCGCACTGGAACACCACCTCCTCTGTCTGAGATCTGATTTAAGAGAGAATAAAGTTAACTACAATCATGTATTAAGATTAGTATGTAAAATGAAGTTATTTGAATAGCAATAAATGCAAGTATTTTTTGGCAGCATATTATTTTTCAGTCATGATTGCACTAAACTGGAGGCCATCTACAAAATGCTCATGCATAGTATCTGCTCTGTTGTCAGAAGCTGGAAGTTCTTTTAATAGAATTTGCTGCAGCATATGCCATCACCAAGATTACATTAAGCCCATATTGTAGTAGGCCAACAAAATACCTTAATTGCCAGGTCTTCTTGTCCTAGAACAACTCTCACTTCAATTGGAGAAAGGGAAGGACTATTTTCTTGGAATTCAACAGTTGCCCTCATTGAATTCTATGGAAAAGAAGGTTACCATTATTAAAGAGTGTTGAATCTATGCATTTAAAATCATACCCCTGTTACACAGAGGCTGAGCACAGTTACCCTATTCCTATCAGTGCATAGTTTCCAAGGAACACACTTAGCAATTTAGCATAACAGGAGTTATGCTAACTCCTAGAAGTGACTAAGCATAGCCAAGACCCTTCTATGCGTGAAAGATTACACCGTTCTTGCCCAACATAACTCAGCCAATGTAAATTAAATAACATAACTCCCTTAAAAGTCACCAGGTTTCTGGAGAAGAGCAGAATTCAGCAGTTGCTAAAGGCTGTCAGACTTCTGCACCCCATGTTGGCAGCACATTACTTCAGCCCTATTCACTACTTGAAGATGTATCACCCACTCCACAGAAAAGGCACCTGGGCAAACCTGCACTACAGATGTAATCTCTAAAAGCAGAAGGCTAGCCACTGTCACAACCCCATGTCCCACTTTCACTCTTTCTCTCACTCACCCTGTCCCATTTACCACTGCACAAAAGCATCCAAATACTCTCCTACAAACTGCAATCATTCCTTTCCCAACTGCCAATCCCCAAATAAGAAAATTTTAGAAATTTCACTGCCCTATGCAAAACTTTACTTCCTTCAGATCTAGCTAGAGATTTTACATATTGATGCTCCAGCTCAGAGCACTAAGGGAAGAAACAGTTTTCACTGACATACCTTAAAGAGCTCAAAGAGCATGTGAAAAAGATGAGATGGAACGTATACAATGTTAATTGGCTCTCCTGGAAATTTTCCTATAGGAAGGGAAAAATACAAGCAAGATTTAAAAGGGTGATGGAATTTTTCTGCATTGTATCCAGACTTTACAATAAGCAAGTTGTATGACAAACAAACAAGAAAATAAAGCTTTGCTTTTGGGGTTCCCCTGTCCCCAAAATGAGCAAACAACTTTATGCAGTCATAACAGTGTTTGGACTGTAATTGCCACTTGCTTAATCAGTTTCTTTTCAAATAAACTGGAAAAATAAAGTATGAGTTTCCTTTTATAAGCAAAGGATTTCAGAGGTTAAGCAGACTGCCCAAGATCAGACACATGCAGGCAGCTTGGGCCAGAACCAGCATTTCAGTCAGGAGCCCCACTTCCTCCCTCCAGATACTGAGCTCCACTCTAGCAACTTAGCACGTTACTTCAAGTACAGTCTAGTCTTACTTCTCTCAAATTCTTAAGTATTACCTCAGAAAATCTAGTGTTTAAGATACAACAATATTTGAGTTCTAACACAGGAGATTAAATGAGGTACCTACAACAGAAAATGAACTAGCCCAAAACAGATCAACTGGTATGTACCATTATGGCTACAGAAATGGGAGCCTTTTGATTCAGTAAAAGCAGCAGTCTGGCTACCGATCGGAAGACAGACATGAAAGCTCTCATCTTACCGTTCACTTGAGTAAGTTTCAGTTCTGGAGACGTTAAATAATACTGGTCACACAACATCTTGGAACTTTCAAAAGCATCTGAAATATTTAAATAAAATTTGTGAACTGTAATATCAAACACAGTAGAAATTCATTCTAACACATGGCAAAATATGATTTTAAACTGCATTAGCTGCTAAGGTGTTCCAGACTCTAAGCCTGTGTCTCAAAGGAATGACAACACTGCATCCACTGTGTGCATTGAAAACTGAGAACAAATAGGCTATTACAGCAGCATGGGAAAATCTTCAGTACAATTTGATAACTCTGTAAAACAGATACATCTGCTATCTATCAATAGGTAAGGCCATCCTCAACACCATAGATCTTAACTGCTACCTCATCTGTCACTCGCTAGGCCTTATTCCAACACCTTTTTTACTGCTACTTTGTTTTTTAAATTCTGTTCTATAAAAACTCCTGTTTTGATATGCTGACTGGCTTTTACTGAAATAGCTGAGAGCAGCCTCACCCAAACTGCTTGCAATCAGATATAAATACTGATAAAAGAGAAATATTAAGGATCTGAATACATACCATTGACTACTTCGACAACATCACAGCAAGGATCAATACTTCCAATGTGCCTTGGGTGCCCTGAGCCAGATTTATCATCAAAAAGAAGAGCTGTTTGAGATGAAAACAATACTGTATTTAATCCCAAATACTGTATTAGGAAAAAAAGCCTTAAATTTATATCACAACATATAATCACATAAAATACTGAGTGCTGTTTATGCCTTTTGTGAGTTAAAAATACTATCTACTGCCAGCAAACTGTGTTGACTATTCTGTAGTTCAACATCCAAAGGCTTTTCAGATGTACAGAACGAGATCCCTACATATTCCACACAAGACTTATTACAATTAGTCTGTAGTCTAGAAAACAAGTTTTCACATTACTTTCATAAGTCATACATTCAGTTTGTAACTTTTCAGTGTCACACAAAACCATCTGAGGCAGATCTCCCAACAGGTTTAAGAAACATTTATGTTGACATGTTTCTTATTAGGTTGAAGTTTTTCCTCAGGTAAAAATTTCTACTTACTGTGTTGGTTCATTAGCATCCGGGTAGAAATACGGCTCATGTAAAAACGATCCAAAAAGTACTGAATGTTTTGATTGGTGACAGGATCTACTTTAAAAATATCTTTGTATTCAATTACTCCTTGTGCCATTGTAGGAACCACATCATGATGCCTGTTTCGGACTCTAATTAATGTATCTATAAAGCTAGGTCAAAAAGAGATCTTGTTAGAACATTATTCTAAGACTACATGGAGACAAGCTTTGTACAGTGTCATTATCTATTCCAGCAGCAGCACAGGTAAGTGCATAACAATATTAATATTACAATACAGTCTGTTTTTTAATTCTTTTAAAAGTAACTCCTTACCAAGCTAAACCAGAAGAGTTTGATAATTTTAATACAAAAGGTGTAATCATTAGCCATGTCAAATTCACTGCCTGTTTACTCATTCATAGTAGTTTGAGGAGAGGAGAATGTGAGGAAGGGAAAAAGACCCCTAGCTGACATCTTGGAAAGAAGCAGGGATGTGACATTACATATAACTTTTGTTGATACTTCATCATGACAGTTCAAGGGGCAGTATGCCCTTGAAACTGAGCTGCAATGGCTCATATTTATTAGCAATATTGCTAAACATAATTGGAGATTTAAACCAGTTTTCTCTATGCACAGTACTTCATGCTAGATTATCAAATTTAGCTAATAACAGCTCTCATTCTAAACTGACTACACTGTGAGAAGTGGAATGTGAAATCAAAAATTCAAAGAAACAAATGGAAAGCTTACTCAGATAAGACTTTTTGGTCATCTGGGCTTTTCTGATGGAACTCAACCAGCTCCATTAGGCTTTGGATGTACCTATTGAAAAAGAACACAAGATATATATGCTATTCATTTGCCTTATATAATCTAAGAACAGGATACTTTGTCTTGTCCAAATCATTACTCTTAACAAGTCATCTAGAAGTATGAAGTATCAAGTTCCGTCCAAGTATGGAATCACAGAAGGACACTTCTTGACTGCCTGAACTCTAGAACTTTCAAAAGTCTTTTCTTGTGCCTGCCACCCAGGAAGGAATCTAAATCCTCACTTTAAATGTGTAGGATTCCCTTACAATTCTTGAGAGGTGTTTCAAAAGAAGATCCAAAATGACAATACTGATCAGGAAGCCACCTAAGCAAAAAATTTTTCCAAATCCAAACAGCTTTGGTACAAGCTACGTACTTGAGCCTCCTGTGCTAACATCTGACAGCCCTGACACATACTGCAAAGTATAAACTGTTTGCTCGATTAAGAACAGTTATCTGGATCTCACTCGAATACTTTTGCCCTTTATGTCAGCCATCCTTGTAAATGCTGCAGCTGTGCCAGGAAAACAAGGTTAAATCAGATTCAACCACCGTGTCAACCACAGAGGTTATGTTAACTGAAGTCCAAACACTTGCTGCACAGGCCAAGGCAATATACTATGGAATGGAAACTGTTAGTAATTCCATCAGTGGGAGACACCAACAAGTATATAGTCTGCTTTCCCATTTTTGTGTAGCTCTTCGGGTCTGTAATGCTATGTGAAAACAGAACACATCTTCTTCTCTCCCTTCTTAGAGTAAGAAGTGAGGTTTGTTCTACCAACTATTTCAAACTATTAGTTTTTTAAAAAATATTTTAAAATAACAGTATTACCATGCTGCTTTTCAATTTAATTTTGGTATGCTAGAAAAGGACAGTGTGTAACAGCTTGCAACTCAGCTTTGATGAAGGAACTGCATTTCTAGTGTATTTTGTTATTTTCTTCTACTAGTCAAAAAGTCTATGACAACCAAGTTGTCAAAGCTATGTTATTTTACAGCCTGAATTCAAGGAGTTCTTACTTACCAGCTTCTTACTAACTGTACTGATGGAGTGCCTAGTAATTTATCAGGGAGAAGATCGATTTCTCTTAGTATGTTTGCAAACCTCACAGGAAGTTCTTGCCGCAAAAATGCAAAAGAAGTTCTCTCGCATCCAGTAGTTGAGCCTATGAATAAACCCAAAATAAAAATATTGTTTAAGAAGTTTCAAGATGCAACTACAAATTGTTGTCTTTCCACAGACTGCAGGACTGTATTCCTTTGCAAGCATCATGCTACCACTGGCCAGTTGTCCTAAGTGGACATCTATGTTTGTGCTTAATGTTGTTTACATGACAGAAAGACACAGCACGTTCCTGGGAGGAATACTTGTACATTTTCCATTTAAACACGGGACTTATTTGTAATCCTCTAAAAGAAGCACTCCAGACTTTGCAAACACGGGCTTCTTCAGGGTGACGTCTGAAAGTGTCATGTGAGGCTTCACAGCTGCCAAAGCGGTAACGGGAGCTGGGTACAGCTTGTTCACTCCGCAAGACTCCCCGCCGCCTCCCGCCCGGCCACCGGCGCCCCAGACCGCGGCAGCGCCCTCCCCTGGGCTCACTCTCAGCCCCCCCAGCCCGTGACCACCACCGGCACGGAGCCCTGGCCTATCTTCGGCTCGGATCGAAGCAGTCACAAGTCACCACCGGCTGGTGCCTGAGGCCGGGGCCGGTGGCCCAAGGCGACCTGCCCGGGGTCGGCAGGTCCCCGAGCGGGACTCGGCACCGCCGCCCGAGGGGATGCGGGCCGGGGGGCGGCAGCGCCTTCAGGGCAGGCAGAGCCCGCACCCACCGGGGCCACTCCCGCACCCCTCTCCCGCCGCAGCCCCCGGGCTCACCCCTCGGAGCAACAGGTCTGCAGCCCTCCCCTCCGACCGGACCCCCGCCCCGCCCCTGCTCGTCCCCGCCTCTCACCGAAGTCCAGCAGCTGCTTGATGGAAAGCGGGGAGGGGGAGAAGCGGGAAAACTCCTCCACTTCCCGCGGCAACCGGCCGCGGCTGCTGCCGCCGCCGCTGCTGGCCCCTGCCAGGGGGGCGGCGGTGCGCAGGGCGATCCGGGCGGCCTTCATTGCTCCCGGGGCGGCGGTCGGTCAGCGGGTGGGTATCGGGTGGGTGGGCCGGTCAGTCAGTGGGTGGGTGGCAAGTAACCGGGTCGGTCGGTGCGCAGGTGAGCGGCGGGAAGCCGGTCGGTGGGTGTCAGGGGGGGCGGTATCCGCTGGGTGGGTGGGCCGGTGGGTGGCCGGTCGGTATCGAGAAGCCGGTGGGTATCGAGTACCAGGGGAACTCTCGCTGTCCCCTCGCCTGTAGCGAGCGGCTTCACGTGTCGCCTCTATTTACAGTCCCCGGGGGGCGGGGCTACGCCAGGCCACGCCCCGCCGCCCCTAACGGAACGTTCCCCGCGCGGAGCGGCTCGTGACCGCCGTTGGCGGGGTTCCCCCCCATCCCCCCCCCTCCGCGGGCAGCGGGCGCGTCGCCAGCCCGGCGGGGGAAGCGCCAGGGGCGCCGAGTTGGCCGGGGAGGCCGCGGGGGAGCCTCGGGGCCAGCGGGAGGGGGGCCGGGGTGCTGGCTCGGCGCCGCCTCCAGCGACCTTGTTTACCGGGCAGGGGCTGGGCAATGTCAGCGGCGGCGCGGCCCTGGCAACACCCGGGGGCGCCGCGCTCCTCCCGCCCCTCATTGGCTGCTCCGGGGCGTCCGGCCTCGGGGCGGGAGCCAATGGGCGCCGGCGGGGACCCCCGGGCCGCGGAGAGCGGGGGCGGCGGCCACGCCCCTCTGGCCCGGCCCGGCCCGTCCGGCGGCGGCGGCAGCGGCGGCGGCTGTGGCCGTGGCGGGGCGGGGGGTGCGCGGGTGTCTTGTGAGTGATGCAGAGGGGCAGGGGACGCTACCGGTGGAGTTAACGAAGGGCCAGGGTCGGCGCAGGGACTGCGTGGAGGTGCAAAGGGAGCAAAATTAGCTCCTCGCCTCGGGGTTCAGGGTGCTTGACATGCAGGTCATCACGGTGGCCGGGATTAATAGTGACGAGGTATCAGAAGACAGATGCTTTGGTGACGCACTCGCTCCCAAATCGCCGTGTGACCCTTATTTACTCTCTCCGAGCTGACCTAAGGGGTGACTGGCTGAACAGCTCGCTCTCGGTCAGCTCACCTTCCGGGTCACAGACGAGCTGGGAAAGGCCTGCACACCTTTTCTCTTCACTGGAGAGGGAACTTCGTTCTCCGGTGCTGCCTGGCTTATTTCCCAAGATGCCAAGTCCACTTCACTGAAGGCAGGCGCTGCATAATGCCTTGAAGAAGGGAGTTAATGTCAGCAAAGGACTTCCTGACATCCTAAATCTTCATCAGTAACAGCAGGAGCATGTGGCAATACAACAGTGATACAAAAGAATATAGCCTTAATATTTACATATAACTCCTCGGTCCAATTTTTATACACATATGTTTCTACACACACACAAATATGAATACTTTTTTTTCATGGGAGGGAAGATACATTCCTGAAAAGAATATACTTAGTTTAATAGGCAAGAGGAGAACACTTTGGCTTATCGTTAGATTTATTTTGAACTTTATCTCATTTTTTTCTTCCTAGTCATTATATGTTATCCCTGCTTACTTTTCTACTCCCACTGTGCTTTCTGTTTTATTATTTTATTGCTCCCTGCTTTATCTTTTTATTGGGAGAGTTGCTCTGTTATTGTTCCATTGATATTGTGTTTTACCGCAGTGATTGAATGTTGGCATATGAAATGTGAAATGATGCAAAATGAAGTCACCTAATAATAACAAATGTAACCGTTTTGATTTTTTCTGCGCTTACCAGAAGATGCAAATTTGAGAATAGATGTTGGGATTTGCTTTTGACTGTTTTAACTTTGTCTGCAAGTTGCAGATGACTCACAGAAGCAAAAATATAATGAGAAAATTGTTTAAATTATGCAGCATGTGTAGGATAGCTTTAGTTTTGTTTCATGTTATTCCTGAAGCCATTAATCAATGGCAAGCAAGAAGCTCAAGGTTAACACTTTGCTATAACATCTGAGTCAAGAAAGTCCCCTGCACTAGGCAGTTATTCTAGCATATGAAGTCACATTTTAATCTGCTGGTGTGGTGACCCTGCTTAATATAAGTTGAATAACCTTTGTGAGTAATCATATTGCACACTCTGTTCTGAATAGAGAAAAAGTCTGCTAGGAATAATTCCTGTTTACATTCCTTTTCTTTATAGCAACATATTTTCTCATAGTTTTCCTGGTAGTTATATGCAGTAAGGGATGAACAAAAATCTTATATATTCATTTTAGCTCTGAACAAACAGTACAATTCTAGTTGCAGGAAATACAGGAAGCATGTTGCCTTCCCGAAGTATTGAAAGGGCAAGGCTCCAGTAACTCAAAACCTGGATGCTTTTCAAATCAAAACAAACTTCTGCAAGAATTTTACGCATCAGCAGTACAACAACTAACACAGTTTTACTACTGCAAAGAGCTTCTGGAAGAAGCGTGTCTCCATAATGCAATCTTGGTTCTCACTCTTTCTGTCGTGGGTTATATACAGTAGGTTCTGAACAGTATAACTTTCCATTGCTGTAAGCATAAATGATGCATCTGGTCAATAATTATTGAAGATGTCCTGAATATTGGACAAGACAGCTAAGGTTTAGGCACAAAGATAACAATGTATTAGGATTCATTGTCAGCCAAGCTGCATGTGAAGAAGACTAGACTGTAAAAACTGTAACCACTTCAAATAACTCCACAATCTGTCCTGACTGAAGCACTGTTTGTTCTCATTTTATTTCCTCTCCAAACCACCATTTCTCCCCTCCTCCTGAAGCCCCAGTGCACGTGACAGTTAGAAGTGCAGGTGTCAGAGAACACTATTTTGATGGTGCAGGACAGTGCCAGATTCTGAACTGCAGCATTCATCAGATGGAGTCTCATTTCTGCTGCTTTAATATTTTAGCTTTCCTCTTCTGAACTGCCCCGGGGCAAGTTTTGAAAAGGCAGTGACGACGCTGGCTGTTGCTCTGTCACAGTAATGTTTTGCTGACTATCCTTAAGAAAATGGAGTTGCGTTAACATTCTGGTTTTTTGCACAACAGCTGGGTCCAGAAGAGTGGAATGAATAAAGCCTGGATTCCTGTCCATTTGTCTCCTAATTGCTACCCACTGCCATCAGCTGTCTCCCTCCTCAATGCTCCTTATGTCCTCCCCAGTGCTGGAGACACAACGTGCTGTACTTAGGTCAGAAGCATGTTCCTGGCTAGTCATGAATACGTGATAACTGGCCATGCTGCTGATGTCTGCTAGAAGGTGTTCTGGCTGATTTTGCCCTACCTTTTTCTCCGTAGGGACACAAATTTAAGGCTCTTCTTCCTAACCCACCTGCCAACAACCGCTGCAGACACAATATACTGTGCTGGGGGGGGTGCCCTCTCCTGACCAGCCAGAATACCTGTGACAACAACTGGTGGGTTGATGCTCCCTGGTAGAATGAGTCTTGGCTGATTTTCTCCTGCATTTTCTTCAGTGTTGGCCAAAATTTGAATCTTCCTTTCCTAAACCATCTGCCAGTTTGTACAAAGTTTATAGGAAGTTGATTATCCAAATTTGGTTGAAATGGTTAGGAGGGGCGGTTTGTTAAACAGGTGAACAGGCAACATTATTGAAGTTTTTTCCCTTGGGGAAACCAGACCAACATTTTTTACTAGGGACAAAGGCAACTTCTAATTCAGCTTTTTAAGGAAGGGTAAAGGATGACCTAGCAGGAGCAGTAAGTCAGGGTGGCAATTAGTGGCAGCACTAGGAAGTTTTGAATGTAAGCAGGAGGATGGCCTGATGAGTGAAGGGCATGAGCTGTATTCACAGCACTTCGTGAAATTTCCAGCAGTACCATGGGCAAAGCACTTCCTCTCTGCCTACAGATGGGTCTGCATTTATGCAATTGGATTGATACTTTACTCTATTAATACGTTTGTTTTCTAAATGTTTATGTGGCCCTTTGCATGGGAAAAAAAAAAAAAAAGACAAAAAAAAAGGACAGAAATAGCATTATAAACAAGGGTCATATCTTCCCGTTCTCATCTTTCTATCACCCGACGCTGCAGTCGCAGGAGCTGTCGAGCTGCTGAAGGCTCCCGGCAGGGCCAAAATAGTCAAAGTAGGTGAAAGGTTACGGAGCAGCACGCAAACAGGCTGGCGTGCCCAGGCCTGGCGACGGGTCAGTGAGGGAAAGGTCCTGCAGCTGCTCTGATGGTTGCGCAATCTCCCCCGCCTGCTCATAGCTTGCAAAAGTCAAGAGTACAGTATCTGGATCGTTTTACTGCCGGAGCTGAAGCCGCCAGCCGCCTGCTTGGAGCTGTAAACATCGGGGTAGGCATGGCAACCCAGCAGCCCTGAACAGAAGGCACCCTTTTTCCTCATTCCCTGCCTTTGTTATCCAGTCTGAAACTGCTTTAAAATCGGGGAAAAGGAGAATGGATCACGTTTCAAAACTACTTTTCCAAAAAGTAGCAAGAGGCTTGGATGAGATTAACTGTCGGTGTTTCAAACTAGGAGTGCAGAGATAGCAGAGAGGGAGAAAACTCTTTTGGAGCATAGCTGTACCCTTCAGAAAGAAAGCTAGGTTTCAAACTGTGATAAAATATCACTCAAAAGTGTTTATCTTGAAAAGCTTGTCACTAGAGCATGTTGAATTCAGGAGGCTGCTTACTATGCAGAATAGTAATCTTCGGCTAAGTACACCCTGGCAGAGGAAATAGAGGTGAACTCTCAGTGTGGGCTGGCACTCATCTAAAGTATATAGCTAGACCAAAAAAATGTCCTTTTTCAGCCTCAGCTGGCTACCGTAGCAGGGCTTGTGGAAGAGCATGTGGCATCCTTTGGGAGCTGCTGACGCAGAGGAAAAAAAAGAGGAAAGGTATGATCAGGACAGCTGCCACTCTGGGCCACAGCTGCCTTTGCTGTGAACAGTCCTGCTCTGGAGAAGAGCACCTGGGAAAAGGTGGGCAACTTGTGATAAGTCAGAAAGAAAGTGAATGTTACCAAAATAATAGAACTTTTAAGGCCTAAATATGTTTCAGCAGAATCAGAAAATCAGTTACATTTTTTCTGTAGGAATATGGGAAGGGAGTTAGTGGAACAAGATGGATCAATTTAAAAGTTTTGGATTAGATATCATAAGAAACATCTCACCTTGAGAAGAAGGAGCTCTGGCTTTACCTGTAACCCTTACACAAGTCATGGGCTTTGAACTGGTACACACACTGCTTTTCTTTTTCAATGAGGACCACATTGGGTGAAGATGAGATGTTTTTGATAAGTCTTTCATATCAGCTGCACTTGATACTGTTGGCTGTAGCAGAACACTTGGTAAAGTGGATGTGGTGTCTTGAGTTTCTGCTCAGAATGATAGTCTTGAACTGTTACTCCGGGTTAATTTGTCTGAGGCTGATTTTAGAAAGCATTCTGGTTTCCCAGTTGTTCCCTCACTATTTCTTTCATCAGAACTGGAAAAAATTATTTTCTTTTACCGTCCAACATCATAGAAACTTGAATGAGAAATTTCACCTGGGCAATACTAAGCCAAGACAAGAGACATCGTCTAGAAGAGGACTTGCTGTGATGTTATCTAGCCACCCTTTCAAAAGAGATGTGGAGTTTATGGTATCACTGGAATGCCACTTCCCCCTCATGTTTCGGGTTACCCAAGGGAAGTTTGTTTCCTGTTTGCAGCATTGTGACTATTATTACTGAAGTGTGAACTCACAGATATTAATAAGTTGATCTCATAAAGACGGAGTTTCCATAAGGTACTCTACAAAGATATCCACACTATGGGAGTTTTCTGATTTGATGAAATGTATAACCACAGACTAAGCCACAATAGCTGCAGTTACATATGAAAATGAAGCTTGTGTATTAAAATAGTCCTGATAAAGAACCAGTACAATAAAAAATGTTGCACTGCACAATTAAAATTGTTTGCCATAGCATCTGAATAAGTAAAACAATATGTTTGTGTCATATGACTAACAGGTGTCTAATTATGGGTAAATCATCGATGCAACATTGCTGGAACATTAAGAACAGCCTAAACAGGGAAGCTTTCTATTGTGAAACCATTTTAATCTAGTGCTATACTAGACTCTAGCAAAATACAGAGTTTCACTATGCAGTATTAGTATGTTTTCTTTTTACTGTAATTCTTTTAATATTCTTTATTACTCTACCCACGTTGTGGGAATTAATCATTGGCAGTTAGCAAAATGTAAACTGACCTTTAGGTTAGAAGAATGATTGTGGATAAATGAGGTAACATTACGGAACACGATGTTGCGAGCGTGAGAAGCAGCAGGTCGGAACACCACCTGCAGAGAGCATGGTAAGCCTGTGAGCAGTAAACAGACAAAATCTGAAGGTCAGTAGGATGTAGAAGTAGAAATGAAACTATGTAAACAATTGGTAATATATTGGGAGTTTGCATACAGTGCAGCGGCATTTGCTCTTGGTAATGCTCCCCCTTCAACAAACTTGAGTGAATTTGTCATGATTCAGCATGTTGCCCCGATCGCAGTAGGTCCGAGATCGATACACATTGTCATTTTCAAATTAATTTTTCAATGTAGTGCTCATCTGATAATCCCTGGACTGAAAAGTAAAATCATCAGAGTTATGGTCGTGCTTGGTTTCCAAGATTTCAGTCTACCTAAAGTGACATAAAATCCCACACTAGTTCAATATTTCTTCATTTCACTCGTTGAAATTGCACCAATATTCTAAATGAACTGTGATGGTTATATTTATATGCAGGCATTCATGTTATATGGAGGCATTCACAAACATTTATTTTACTTCGTTTCCACATGGGAAAAGACCCCTAGACATTCAAAAATACTGAATGAAGGATGTAGAGTTTTAACTGACATATTTACCTACTTTTAAAAAGTTCAAAACGTGTGCAATTACAAATCTTGATTCCTTACCATCTGGGGCATAATACCTGGGTACAAATAACTAGCAATACGTTTGCAGACATTGGTTTCTCAAAGCTGCCTTTGAAATAAAGTATTTTAACATACCAACAGTAGGATACTGTCTGTGAAAGAGAGATGAAAAATGACTTCATCTCTTGTGAGAGCAATGGAATTATAAATATAGGTGGAAAAAGTTATGTTATTAAAAAGATAGATATTCACTGCACAAAAGTAGTTTAATTGAAATGTGTAAGATCTCTGTTTACACCTGATAGGAAATGTTGTAATTTTCTCTTACTCAGCTACTACTGAAGTGTGAATTGTCAAGTCTTCCATTTCATGACTTGTCATTATTAATACATGTTTAGGTAGGGTTGAATATTTGGGGATTTCTTCATTCCCAGAAAGAAATAAAAGCTTACTCACTGGTTCATTCAGCACTAGAGAAAAGTTATGAAATTTTAATATTCAAGATCAAGCAATAAATCTACTATAAACCACCAGAAGATACTCTAGCCAAGAGAAAACTTGGTAACTACCACAGGAGACCTTGCTAGCTTTCAGCAAGCGCTGAGAGGGAGGGCAGTACTTTCCCCTGGGGTAGCTGCGGGATCACTGGTTTCCTCTCTGCTTTTCATTCCAGGTATGCTTTGTGGAAGCGTGAGAAACTGTTCCTTAGTAGCAACTCCTACATGCTGAAGCTTAAGAAACAGGGATAAGGAAGCTGTCAAAAAGCAACCTGGAATTCAGAAATGCATATGTAGTTCCAGGATAATAATTTAAGTGAGATACTTAAACTGATAGTGCATGGGTGTTGCTACACTGAAGTGAATGGGTATATCTGTATTTATTTTTGTGGCTATTTTGGGCTGTTTTACAACATGGACATCAAGTGATGTATATACTAATCTCCTCTCATATATGGAAACACAGAGTCTTTAAATTGTAAGCATTTAAGTTAAAAAGTCAAATCAAATCAATGTCAAGAATCCTAGTTGGGATGTAATTTTTACTGAAAATGACCTTCTTTAAGACCTGGGGAAAAATCAGAGATTTTGTAACAGTGAACTAATAAAGACATTTGTATCACATTTCACATTTGAAAAATCTTACTAAAACCTTCATTACATTTTTTACTCTTTTTGTGAAATACAGTAAATGGATATGGTATCTGCCCTTTCCATGAGAAAGACTCAAAGGAATGGTGGACTGCATTTTGAAAAGCAGTCTGTAATTTTGTGTGATCACAAGGCTGAGACCCTGCAGCTCTGAGGGACTTCAGTCAGAGTTATGAACCCATATCACCTTGAAAAATTAGGTGTTGGGTCTGACCAACATCCTGAACTTAATTGTACCGTTGAAAATGTGGGGTAAATTTCCACCCCAAGTCACTCAAAGAGACCAATTACAGCATTTTGACTCCCAGAATTTTCTCTTTCAAATCAAAAGGGTGTGTGCGCCCTGTTTAACCATTCCTGGAGAAATCTATCTAAAATTGTACTTTTGAAACATCCAGATAATTCTAGCCCTTTACAGTCAGTTCATGTTTCAAGTCTTGTGCCAAATACTTGAATGCCTTGGAGTAGAGAAGACTCAGAGGGAACACATAAAATGATATAGGAAAGGCACCAATTCACTCTTGCTGAGCAGTAATTTGGTTCGGTTTAGTAACCTGTGAAGTGGTTTGCTAAAATGATGAACTTTAAGGAAACTGTAAAGAGTGTGATTATTGATATCTGCTGTAGGTGACCTTTATGTACTGAAAAGATCATGAGGTAGTCAAGAAAAAAAATTACAACCTCCTTTTCTTCTTCTCTCTAATGCTCTGAAATTGAAAAATTGGATCTATTGAACCCCAGTTAAAGTTAGGACAGCCAAATAAAACAAGGCTACAACCTGCAACTTGCAGTTTTCCGAGTATGTTATTTATATACCTTAGAGACTAAATGCTCCTGCTCAAGGGAGTCATGACTCACCACCGTCATCCAAACATAAATCACTTCAGGTTATTTCCATCCATTCACTACCTCTTCCATTAACTTTTCCCTCTGTGGTAAAGAAACACATTCCAACATTTCAAAGGAACAGATAAAGGCACAAATGCAGATCGTCCAAAGCTTCTTCTCCTGATTCTTTTTTCAGTGCTGTGATAAAGGCTGTGTGCCTTACTATCTTCCTCACTTCTGAGTGTCTTTCTGACTGCTCTTTTTTAGCTGTTTGTGTTAATATAATCTAAAGTTCTGTCAGCATTATCAAATTTATACTGATATTGATCAGCTTGCAGGATATGGTTAATGCTTTAGCATCATAGTTCCTGGCATTACATCAAAATATAGCAGGTGACATTTCAATGCATTAGCTATGCAGGTGACCTTTTAACTCTCCTTAGGAGCATCTCTCACAGTTGTAGAGTCAGCATGCCGATTACCTCAGCATGCTGAGGGTGGCATTTTAAGTGTCACTCCTCATCTTGATAAGGGACCAAAAATGCAGTAGCATGCCACTGGGTACGTCCCATGACAGACATTGCCTGGGTGTGCTAGATGCTGGCAAATGCTGAAGGGGACCCAGGCCAGAGCCAGAAAAGCCTTGCTTTCCTTGATGTAAATAGCCTCTAACAGTTCCCTCATAATCACATCAGTTATTTTTTCCACAGCTCCCTTTAGAGAGGGACCTGTCTGGTCCTGTCCTATCCTACTGTTTTCATTTTAGTAAATGTGTTTTCCAAAACTACACAGAGCAATGTGACTCGTGTTTGAAATACATAATTGACTTATTCTTCTCTTTTTTTTCCATTAGGAAAGTTACTGATTTTTTAATTTTTTTTAAAAATAATTTTATGTCTGATGCACTGCTTACAGAGTGGTCAGAAGGATGTGTTTCCTAATTCTAGAAGTGCATGGACTGTCTGATCCCAACTGCTTCATGTATTTGCTGCATAACCTTGATTTGGCCTAAGAGAAAGTTTTCATTCTTACAGAAGTGATTTATTCTTGTGTTATGACTGGGAAACTGAGCTGTCACCAGCAGTGTTCAACCTATACTTTCAAAAGCTTTTAAAAATATTTGGGGATCTGATAGCTGTGTGTCTGTAAATAGGTTAAAGAAAAGTTGTTTACTGGAATGGACAGGCTTGGTGTGCTCGCTAACACTACAGCATTGCTGAAGAGCTTGTTATGATGTTCTGTACTCATCAGAGTTCAGATAACAACTGACGAGTTCGTGTATGAGTAAAGCGGACAATTTTCAGCAGGATGGTATGAAATCTTCTTGCCAGCTGCAAATATTATTAAGTATTATGGATAGTTATGCAATGTGAGGTATTAGAGGGGATCACTGGGACATCCTTGAAATGATGGGTTAACTTCTTAGCAGGAGGGAAGTTGTATATGTGTTATTTTCAGTTACTGGATAGTGTGTGAATGACTGTGAATGAAGCCCTAATCCAATGTCCACTGCACTCGGTTAAATGTTTCCAGCCATTTCATCTGTAGTCTTCAGTGGGAACTGGATCAAACCTCTGTAAGATAGGAGAGGGCAAAATGCCCACTGAAAGGAAAAAGTCAGTTTTAGGCTTCATATTTTAAATTTTTGAAAACTTTCAGAAAAGTATTTTGGAGTCTGATATGCCCCTTGTTCAGCTTCATACATTACACGTAGATTTATTTTGTGAGTTGAAATTTTTTTTCTTATGACTGTCTAACTTGAAAACCATGACCTAGGCCACCTTTACAGCAAGGAAAAATAAACCAGACATTCATATTCTAGTTTTGAAATTATTTTCTCTGCATGCTTTATTATTTCTGGCTAAAATAAGCAAGATCTTTGTTTTAAAAATGCTGTGACGATGTCATGTCCATCATTGGTCATGGGCTGTCAGAGGAAAGAAGCACAGAATGTCTGAATGGAGAGACCAGCAGGGAGATCTGGTGCCAGCAACCAGGGGGCAGGAGAGGAGGATGAACTGATGATTCCCCCTGTGAGCACCAACATGATTCCTCCTGTGACCACCCCTGTGCCCTCTGAGGTCAGGAGGGAAGTAGGGGACACCTAATCTTGGAACTGGTGAATGAGACAGACATTTTACCTGTCTCTTCTCCAGATTTCCTGTACTTAGTAAGAAAATATTAGAAAGGTAGGATGGAGCTCTGCATGGAAATCTGTAACACACTGAACGTTGATTTATGCAGGATCTCAGTGAAGAAAGCCTCCTTACTTTCAGTCAGCTGCTGGGGCCATGGCCACTGCATTCTGTTAGATAGCTCTTGTGAGCTTCCCAGACTAGACATACACGACATGTTAGACAGCTTCAATAAGCCGTCCCAGTTGTGTCCATACAATATAGATTCCTTCTAGGACAGATAGCCCATATATGGTCGTATCAAGGCCTTTTTAGGATTCATACCACTACAATATAAAGGGCTCTGGTTATCTGTTGCTATTACGCTTCAGCACCTCATAGCTAATGACTGAGATATGATGATCTTGCTGGGGGTTTTTGGTATTGGGGAGGGATAGGAACTGGAAGAGAAAGTGGATTTAAGACCCATACTCAAAACAAGACTACTCAGAATATGAGACACAGATTATAAGTGCTGCACACACACCTAGCAAGGCACGGAAGCCTCTTGCATTGTTCAGGTCAAAACATCTTTACTTCCCTTACTCCCTTGGACTTTGGATAGATGTTCTTGCTATCAGCATGAACAATGGTTTTTTTTTCCCGTGACTCAGTGGTGTATGGATGTTTAGAAAACTTCCTAGACGTTTTACAGGTGTAACTCTGTTGCTTGCATTACCTTAAATTCTGAAACTGGGTGCTCAGCAGGGAATCAGATGCAGGCTACCTCAATCCAAACAGTAAGATTTAGTGAAATGTGGGCAAAAGTCCTTATGGCCCTCCAAAGAATTCTGTAAATTATGTTCTATAGCAACAGTCTAGCTCTAAGCTAAACAAAATTCTTTCAAAGTCTTTCACACCCTACTCTGGGCTTTTGTCTTAGCCCCTAAATCAAGACTGTGAGCTTTCTGCTCAGTTAGTCAACATCTGGAGAGAACAACCCAAAGTTACCATTTACTGCTGCCTGCAGACATCCAGTCTGAACGTCCAAGTCAATGAAGTCATCTCTCATTGTAGAATATTATCTGAAGTGATCAGAAGCTGAAGGTTTTTCAGAAGGAGACTGAGCAGCTTGTCACAAAAGATGACTCTGGAAGATGGCATGACTGCCTCTTTAAGAACATTAGAGGGGAGGACAAAAACATAGCTGACCCCCTCTTTGTGTTGGTTTAGAAATGGTCCCTGGGATATTATGAAAGTTGGTGTCCATAGAGGCCAATTCCCACACCTTGAGTTTTGCTTGAAGCTTGGCACATCTATGCACCTCTGAGTAGGGTAGATAATAGGGTTAATCTGGGCAAGAGGAGAGGATGCCAGAATGGAAGACCTCATGCCTTATCCTTTAGGGAAGTTGTTTTTCAGTCAGCTGCACAGAGATGCTTACTATGCAGGGATGGGAGAGCTCTGCTCAGCAGTGGGGAGAGAACAGTAGGCATGACTGCAGTAAGAGTTGGGCTTAGAAGGCACTGGAGGCATGGTTTTGTATGAACCCCTGTGTCAGGGACTTTGCAGATTGGGGTGGGGTTGGACTGTGTGCAAGGCTGGTGGGTCTCAGGTGGACACTACATCCTCAGTCCCAACTCTCACTGCCTGTGGGCAGTGTTCAGAACTGTGCTCAGAGCCAAGATCCTATGCTTTATACTGGTGGGGATAGCAGTGTTAGAATTAGGGTAGAACTACAGTTAGGGAAAGGAAGAATGAAAGGCAAGTTGAAATAACCTAGATACTGTCATGTCCTGTGTGATCCACATGGTCATGGATAGGTCTGGTGTTGATAGTGCACTTAGACAACATTTTCAGGTCATGCATTTCCTTGTGGGCACTGGTCACTTTGTTATTCTTATTTTAAGGATTATTTCAGATTTATGTTTAGGGAATGAAAGAAGCCCAGGGTGGTTTTGTACTATATCAGTTAGAGTTCAGATGAAGGTTGGTATCAATACAGGACAATGGTTTATGACTGATTTAAGTGGAAACTTTAGTCACAAAGTATGTTGGAGGCAATGGTTTGGATTCAGAATGGGATTATGAATGGCAACCATTATGGAGGACAAAGGGCTTCTCTTTAATTTCCACCTTCAAACAAGTATCAGTGATGTGGCATCTTCTTTATGATGGCTTGAGTATAAAGCAACGTGAAACACTTCAGCTCCATTTCTCCCAACTTTTTTGACTTCAGAAATTGTCAACAATATATGTAATATATTGAGACTTCTGTGGGTGACACTGCCAAAAAAAACCCACAACATCTTGGGATTGATTTTTGATGTAGGCCTGTATCAAATGAGAATTTAGAGTCCTGAAAATCCATTCACAGAGTGGACTGTTTTGGGGAAGGGTCTGATGACAGCAAAGAGTCTTCTGGGAGAGTAGTTAGCAAAGAGCCTTCAGTGAAAGAACCCTGATCCAATAGCCCTGAAATCATGCCAGCTGGTGGAGGGTGGCAGGATAATTTCAAACTTCACCATTTGCATACTCCATTTCATGCATCTTCCTCCAAAACACACTTCTCTCCCCATGTCTGTGGTCTGTTATACAACTTTTCAGAGCCAGCAGCCCATGATCCAGATTTAATTGATGAAGTGCAAGTTCTGTTCTGAGGAGCATCTCATAATGCTTCCAGGCATAAAGTTAGCACTGGCACCTGTTGTGTGGTCCCAGGGTATTGTTTAGTTTTTGGGTCAAGTCTTTCATTAAATCACAATTTGTAGTTCCAAGGTGGAAGGGAGGGGGAGAACTTTAATGTCAAGGACTTGCTGACATAAAAATCATTTTACTACTCACATTGCTGAGATGATTAAATACAGGGCAAAGTAAAGAATGTTGGCTTGTAGCACTGAGTTGATCAGCTCCATCAGCTCTTCCAGAGCTTGCTACTACACAGTATCTTTTGGAGATGTTGCCTGCTTATTCTACTTACTTTCACTGATTGCTTGAGTGTATACTTTCCATCTTTTTCCTTTCATAATGATAATCCAGTTCATTATTACAGAGAAGCTTCTACAGATATTATTACCAAGCTGACAGCCTACTTTGAAAATGGTGGAATTATCTCAGAAAATAACATGTCTCTGAAACTAGTTTTCTGATAAACCCATATTGACAATATATTAATTGCACATATTGAGAACACATGAATTGCCTTAATGTTTGGTGGCAAACAGGGGAATGAAAGGGGTGTACCTGTGGGCTCCATTTCTGTTTAAATGTTGGAGAGAAAGAAGGGAGAATGCCTGAGAAAGAGAAAAGGAAATGAATGGCAGAGAGGAAATAATTGAGTGGAAGACAGAAAATGGAAGAAAGAAGTGGAAATAGATTCCTTGATTTGTTCTTCCTTGCATCTTTTGGTTTTGTTTAACTTCCCTTATCATTTAACCTTATTCCACCTTTTTCTTTTCTCTGTCATCCTTCACTATCAGTGACCTTAACATCCTCTTGGTATAATCATTTCTGTAAATTGCAGAATTCAGGTCCAGTGAGCGAGGTCTTTCTGAATACTATGAATCAAAATTATAAATTCAAAGCTTTCTAGAGCTTAAGAAATATTTCATTTGTTTTATTTTTTGTTTCTCTTGCTAGAAAAGATGCAGTTAAAAAAAAAAGTTATTTTAATTTTTGTTCATTTTTCTGTCTACTTAGAAAATATCTCTAGAACATTAGGGAACCTTATTTTAAAATGCCGTTTTATAATGCTTGTTTCACTTCATTCTGCAAAGAATACTTGGTTGTCTTGTGGTGAAGCATATTTTATAGTCTCCCCTGTCTGTAGTTTTGAAACAAAAATTATCTATGATGTGGAAGGTTGTCTGTATAGATGCCGCTGCGTCTGAGTGATAATGTATCCTCCAGGGTGAGGCAGTGCTGCCACCTATGTTCATTCACTCTCCAACAGTTCCAGACTTTTTCTGAACCTTGACTCAGAGAAATTTTCCCATCATCTAGTAGAGTAGTGTTACAGCCAGTGAAAGGCAAAAAAGTTCTGCTTTGAAAGCAAAGAAAAGTCTCCGTATGCAACCTGTTTGTCCAGCTAGTAACCCAAATAGAGGGGCTAGTTTACCAGCCTGATGTTTCTAGGAAGTACTAGTGTTTCATACCTGTGACTACCAGCCTGTTTGATCATGACTTTCACAGAAAGTTTAAAGAATGTCAGTGATTTAGTCCTTTTTTCCCCAACATTATTTATTTTATTGAGTACTTAGTAATGTTTCACTATACTTCACCTCTACAAAACCCCCAAACCTGTCAACTACAAACAAAAAAAAACCCCAGCACATCAACCCAAATATCTCTGTACTATTTATGTACGGATTGTGATTGATCTTTCTGTTGTGTCATATTCTTTTGATGGACAGGGAAAAAAAACCCTGTCCTTCTGATCTGTAAAACTTTATGATTAAAAATTTTTGTGGAGGGAAAGGAAGATGACTAGCTAGAAGTGACTTATCTTCATAAGTGATGTCAAATTTGAACTGCCTGGGTAAAAACTAGATTTTTTATAATTTTTACAAAATAAATTTATAAGCTTCATTATATGAATAACATATCATGTAACATAACAGGCAACACCTAGAAGAGTAATGTCAAAAACAAATTATAAAGTTTGAGCTACTATGGCTTATGAGCAACCTTTGATGTAATAGAATGGTTTCTCCAGTTCAGGTTCAGTTCTGATAATAAGTACCATTGTCTGTTCTGTGAACAGTAAGATTTTTGAGGATATCAATTTTCCATGAGTATAAACTCACATAACTTCTTTTCCTTGACAGAATGCTGGTGAGAACTGACCCTAATTCTGCAAGGAACTTCAGTGCAATTCTGCACTAAGGATATTAAGTGGGTAGGACAATGAACAAGGTAATATATTATTATCATCTAGTTTCCAAGCAAACAGGCTGTGAACATTTGGACTAAGTCTAGAAACCATTAGAGCCTGGATTACATCTGCTGCATGACAAAAAAAAACCAAAGCTACTATCTCACATAGATGTAAATTATTTAGTTTAAGAAAGGTATTAAAGAGGTGTAAACATAGCTCAGACAAATTAGTTTCTGTCAGAAGCATGGCAGTTGTAGGTGTTGATTCTTTAGAAATAGTCTATTTATGAAAACTAGGAAGCGATACAATGGCATGGCATTACTATTTTACTCGGGAAGACAGTATTTAAATATCACCTTGCAAGTGAACACAATAAAATGAGAATTATTATTTACTATTCCATGGACTTCTCCCCCTCCTTATGTCTGAATTCATTTAAGATGTGTTTTCCTCATTCACAAAGTTTCAATGTTTCCATAATACATAAATCTTTTCCCACCTTGGAAAGAAGCAGTTCCTGATCCACCTGCTTTTGTTTGAGAGCCTGGCATGCCTACATGTGGCCAAGTATCCACATGCAGCATGAGTTGTGTTGTGGCTCTGAGCAGAGATGGTAAGGAAAAATATGATACAGGTGTCCAGAAATAGATTCAAAACAAGTAGTCGTGAGATCTAGTCTAGGCCTCTGGTCAAGCTATACCTGTTTTCTCTTTAAACACGACAAATTCTTTAATATTTGGGGAAAAAATGCTACAGAGTTGAAAATGAAAACTTCTATAGGAATTCATGCTTATTCTTCTGAAACTATTCTATACATTCCAGTTTTCCATCTAAAATTTTCAAATCTGTACCAGTTTGCACTAATTGGAAGTCTGTTTAAATTAATACCAGCTAAGAAATTTATGGGGAATAATATTGCCACTAAATCTGTGTACACTCCTTGTGCAAAAATGGAAGGAAATTATTTTAGAACTGACAAACACCTTTTATATGTCCAAGTTTCTGGGAGTGCAACTCAAAACATCTTAAATGGACATCTAATCCTTCTTTGAGAAAGTTGACTTCCAGGCTTACACTGAGCGATCAGACACTACTGTATGTATCCCCAGTCTTTGGCACACTGAAAATATCTGCTTGGGAAGCTGCTGCAAAACATAAAGGCTTATTCTTCCTGACCTAAGTTTCTGCTAAGTGCTTTTAACTAGAGTTTATTCCTGAAAGGTGGAAGATCTTGATGTGCACTGTGCAAGCATGATTTATGTAGCTGTTAGAAGAAATGCATGTTGTAGCCATTCTTGATAAACAATCAGATAGAAAACCTGGAATGTAGCAAACTCCCTAAGTTAATTGTATTCTAATAAATGAGGAAGAAAAATTTTGTAAAACAGTGTTATTTTGTTTAGTGAGCAAAAGGTTTTGAAACAGGCATTAGACATTATTACAATGGATGAATTCTGGCTATGTTCTTTAAGACATCCCACCTCAGCAGATTTCTGTGTCAGTGCATGATGTCATGACCGTTAACCCAGCCTAGGTTAGATGTTAGGTGTAGAACTGACCTCAAGGCTGTTCCCTGCTGAGTTCCTGAAATGTTTTCTTCTTATAATGCTGATCCTTTATTTTGCCTGGGTTTTTTCAGTCATACTTAAGACTCTTATTTACCATTTTTATTTATTTTCAATGTTTATAGCTGGTCATTTGAGTGTCTGTTGGTGTTCACTAAAGAATAACTTTTTTAGTTTCTTTGAACCATGGTCACAGATTTCTGAGCAGAAATAACAAATTTTCAAGAAAAGTCTCCAGGCTGCTTTATCAGTCCCTTACTTTTACTTTTTACATTCCTGCACTGTGTCACCAGATATACAAAACCCAGCCTATCGTAGCATTATTATATATGACAAACAGGCAGCCCTACAGGGTGTGGAAAGTCTGTAATTACTTTGGAGGTGACTTTATTGCATATTCTAGAAAAAAAAAAAAAATTCCTGAACTTTTTGTCTACTGTTTTCCTTATTAGTTGCAAGCCAGCTGATGTTTCTGATGGTGGCAGTGATGGCCTAAAATGAAACAGGAATCTTGGCTACAGCGCACATAATATTAAAAAATATAGTAGAAAGGGTCCAGTCCCAAGTCCAGTCACTAGGCACAAAGAGATGACCCTCAGGTGACCTGGCAAAAGGAATTTGGGATAGTTCTGTGGATCATGCACAGAGGACTGCCAAACCCATGGAAGTCAATTGATATCAACAGGATAAAGCACATTGCATAACAGACTCAGTATACAGCACAGATTTAGATAGTGATATCTGAAAAATAATAACATAAGCAAGCCAGGAGGTTCCTGGAGTGCACTGATGATAACTTCCTGTTCCAAGTGATAGAGTAACCAGTGAGGAGAGGTACCCTACTGGACCTCATACTCACCAACAAGAGGGGCTTGTTGGGGATGTGAAGATCAAACGCAGCCTTGGCTGCTGTTTCCACAAGATGACAGAGTTCAGGATCCCAAGGGCAGAAAGGTGGGTGAAAAGCAAGCTCACAACCCTGGACTTCAGGAGAGAAGACTTTGACCTCTCCAAAGATCTGCTTGGAAGAGCCATGTGGGATAAGACCCTGGGGGAAGGAGGGGGCCAAGAAAGCTGGTTAGTGTTGAAGGATTACCTCCTGAAAGCTCAAGAGAGTTCCATCCCTGTGACTAAAAAGTTAGGCAAAAATGCCTAGAGGGCCACGTGGATAAACAAAGAGCTCCTGGCCAAACTCAAACACCAAAAGGAAACATACAGAGTGTGGAAGCAAGGATGGGTAACCTGGGAGGAATACAAAAACATTATCTGAGCATCTAGGGATGAAGCTGGGAAAGCTAAAGCCCAAATGAAATTGGATCTGGCCAGGGATACCAGAGACGACAAGAAGGGCTTCTATAAGTACGCAGGTGATAAAAGGAAGACTAGGGAAATGTGGGCCCATTGCTTAATGAGATGGGACCTGGTTACATAGAACATGGAAAAGGCAGAGGTACCGAATGCTGTCTTTGCTTCCGTTTTACTAGCAAGACCAGCCTTCAGGAATCCAGAGACCAGGAGGAAAGGCTGGAGTAAAGGCTGAAGGAAAGGCTGATTTTCTTCCCTTGGTGGAAGAGAATCAGGTCAGGGAATACTTAAGCAAACTGGCAGATGTCATTGTGAGGCCACTGTCAATAATCTTTGACTGATCATGGTGACTGGGAGAAGTGCCTGAAGACTAGATGAAAGCAAATGTCACTCCCATCTTCCAGAAGGGCAAGAAGGAGGACACAGGAAATTACAAGATGGTCAGCTTCACCTTAATCCCTGGAAAGGTGATGGAGCAGCTAATTCTGGAAACCATTTCCAGGCATATGAATAATGAGAAAATCACCAGGAATAGTCAGGATGACTTCACTAAGTGATCATGCCTGACCAACTTGATAAACTTCTATGATGAAATGGCTTGCCTGGATGATGAGGGGAGAGCTGTGGATACCTGGATTTCAGTAAGGCCTTTGGCACTGTCTCCCATAAGGTCCTTATAGACAAGCTGTTGGTATATGAACTGGATAAGCAGTCAGTGAGGTGGGTTGAAAACCAGCTGAATCACCAGGCCCAGAGGATGGTGATAAGTGGCATTAAGTCTTTGTGCACTCTCTCTAGTACATCCATATTTCACTTCTTCTGGGGAGCCTAGAACTGGACACAGTACTCCGGGTATGGCCTCACCCATGCTGAGTAGAGGAGAAGGATCATCTCCCTGGACCTGCTGGGAACAGTCCTCCTAACACAGCCCAGGATTCCCTTAGCCTTCGTTGCTGCAAGGGAACACTGCAGGCTCATGTTCACCTTTGCATCCACCAGGACCCCAGATACCCTTCTGCAAATCTGCTTTCCAGCTGGGTGGCCCCCAGCATGTACTGATGCATGGGGCTTGTTCCTTCCCAGGTTCAGGGCTTTGCACTTTCCTGTACTGAACGTCATAAGGTTTCCGTCCACCCATTTTTGTCAAGGTCCCTCTGGGTGGCAGCATGACCCACTGGTGCACCAGCCAGTCCGAGTTATCAGATTGGTGTCATTTGCAGGCTTGCTAAGGTTACACTACCCAATCATCCTGATCATTAATGATGTTGAACAGGATTAGACCCAGCACTGGCCCCTGAGGTACACTGCTAGTTCCTAGTCTCAACTAGACTTTGGGCCACAGATCACTACTCTCTGGGCCCAGCTGTTCAGCCAGTTTTCAGTATACCTCACTGGCCACTCATCCAGAGCATGCTTCATCTGGTTCTTTATGAGGATCTTATGAGAGACAGCATCGAAGGCCTTACTGAATTCCAGGTAGACAATACCTACTGCTTGCCCTTTGTATTTACACTTTCTTTGTACTTTGCCTCTAGTTTCTCTTTGTAATTCCTTCACTATGGTTATCAGAGTGGCAGAGCTAAGTGCACCAGCATAGAGAGTTTTCAAAAAAGTGACCTTGTCAAAGAAAGGATCAGTTCCACTACAGTTTTAAAGCCTTTAACTGAGAAGTGTAAGAGAGTAGACAATATTAACTCTAAATCCTTGGAGGAAGGAATACTCAAAGAATTCCTTGAGTAGGAATTAAGCCTGCTAACCTGTTGCCCTGACAGAGTGAATTGTTGCCCTGCCACCTAGTGGCAATATGTCACTGTATAGCGGTAATTAAGTCTATGGTATTAGTTTAATTATGATTCTCACACTTTGTTTTATTCTTCTTTTCTGTGTATTCAACCCCTTTGTACTAATGGAAGATCAAGCATCAATCAATGTCAAGAGTCTTAATGAAAGTTCTTGTACGAAATGAGAAGCACGATTAAATAGGAAAATCAAGAATACTGAATGCTGTATTTTACTAGCAGTGTATCAAACACATCAAAACACCAATATTTGAACAAACTCAATATACAGAGGTAAGGAAAAAAAGTAGTGTTTTTCTAATAAGTCATTTGGGGCTGTTTTTCTTATCTTCTAAATTAGACATAAAACTTAGTGCTTAAACAAGAATTTAAATGTAAACATCCCCCCCCCCAAAAAAAAAAAAAAGAAAGAAAAAAAAAAAGACAGAAAAATGAATGGCAGACGTTCCAGTCACTCTGTTACATCATGTATTTCCTCTACCCTGGAATATGTCCATACCCTCTCATCCATCTATCACACCTTCCTGAAAAGTGTGATGGTCAATGATACAATGTGTAGTGAAATGATTTCTCCCATCAGAAGTAAAGGGATTAGTTTATGAACTGAAGAAGTGTTCATAATGTAAGTACACAGGGATGAGGAAAGCAGGATCATCAAATGGATGAGATGCTGGCTTTTCAGGGGCTGGCGTTGAGAGCAGCTCACTCTTCCGAAAGATCCCAGCCACTTCATTTGGATACTGAACATCCAAGCAATTCCCATCGACCAACTTGATTGATCCTGACTTATCTGAAAAAGATGATGATTATTAAAATGTACTGTTCAGACAGGTAGCAAAAGCACTTACAGTGTAAGACTGAGATTGGGCATCTTTATGGGAAGAGATCGCAAAACATGAGAGAGACTGCTGTGTTGGGTGGCAGAACACAGGACTGATACCAATGGCATGAGCCTAATGATCCATTTGTGAGGTTCTCAAAAGCAGGCCTCCCTCTTGATATGTGAACGGCCATGCCAGACTGATCTCGCAGCTTGAGAGTCACTTTGTATGTAACCCAGCCTATCATGAAGGAGGGTGGTGGTCTGAAATAAAAAACATGGCAGTGGTGTTCTCCTTCAGTATGGCAGGCACCTAGATGGTAGTGATATATATCTGTTTGGTGTGAAGTTTTTCACAATGTACATTATATGCACTCTGAGCAAGGGGGATTTTAGCACTTACTTTAGTGTAATCAGCATTGGCTCCTATACACAGACATAGGCCCCAGGCTTGTCACTACAGTGTTGCATGCTTACGTGTCCCATGGAGCTCACTGAAACTTTATGCACAGTCTGTATCACAGCCTACTTGTATGTCAGAGGTTTTGGGACAAGAATAACAAACTTCCCAAATATGAAGGAAACACATAAAAATCAAAATACATACTATAAAAGAATAGAACTATCTCAGCACACATTGGAATTAATTGAAATGAAATTTCCTGTTTGTACATAGAGAAACATTCTTCAGAAAAACAGGGAAGGAATTGTAATAAAGCCTTTATTAAAAAGTAGAACATTAGATATCTTTCTTTAGGATAGTCATTTCAAAAAGTACATCTATAGGATGAACCAGTGGAAAGCAGAGTATCTGGTCATGCCCCCAAAAGGTATTTATATCTACTGGAGAGATTTGTATGTATATTGTCTAGACAGATGCACAGAACTCTTTTTATGTTCATCATAGTCATGGTGAGAAACCCATGCTGAGGTGGGGATAAATTCATCTTCTTAACGTAGAGTGTGACACATAGGTAATGGTTCCTCTTACACAGTTTGACATTTTGACATTTTTCACAGATGTTTACTTTTCTATTAACTATATGTCTCCTTTACAGTGATACTACAAGGGGTTTTTTTAGGCGGTGGGGTGAAAAACAGTTTGGCTCTATAAATCCATCTACTCTAATTAGTGGTTACAAACACAAAACTCCATCATAATAATATAGTGTAAAATCAGCAGTGCCATTGTAGATCTTTATATGATCTAAGTTTTTTTTCCCTGAGTATCCCTGGAACAGGATGTGTAATAGATTGGGGGACAATTACAGCACCTTTGTAAACTTTTTACTCATAAGCTGCTTACAATGCTTTCAACATAATCCCATGTTATCATTTTGCTTTTGTATAGTTATATTAATAGGACATTAATAAAAGCTGCTGGTGGTGAGTAGGGCTTTACATCTGTACTGTACTGCAAAGCCTGAGAGTTAATTTTCAAAAACTAATTCCTGCGAATGAGTTAGTGCTCCTGGATGCTTTTGAAGAGGCATTAACAATATGTGCCAGACCTGCCAGCTGTGCTACTGGGGAGTCGTGAGGTCCAGGAAGCACATACGGACTGCAGGCAGCTGACAGGCAGTTATGTAAAAGAAGGTATTATAGAAAATACTGCACAGCAGGTGAAGCCCAAGGAAGAAGAGGCAAGACTAGCCACTGACATAGAAATGGGAAGGGTTACTGTGATATGAACTGTGGGCACATCATGGCTGCCCTATGAAATACACAGTCCCAAGGCTGCAGTAAAACCTCTACCTTGCTCTTAGCCACAACTATGCAGGAGCAGGCTGGGAGAACTCAGGTGGCTAAAAGTGAATCTCTCACAACGTGCATTTAAATGATATTGTAAAATGGATGGGTATAGTTTGATGTGTAGCTCATCTGACTAAAAGATGTCATCCGCATTTAGACTACAGGCATGTCCCAAAGCTGAGGCCCGTGTTCAGCCATGCATCAGGTTATCTTGCTCCCCTGTTCATTCAGAGGGAAGCCTAGAGGCATCAAATGCTGCAGGTGGAGCTGTGCAGTACTCCAGCATCCCTGAGCTGTTTGGCAAGGTGGCTTTAAGACAGCTGCTGAGAGACCCCTTACCCTCTCCCCCATGTACTGTACATAAGTCTCCCCCTGCAAAAAGGCCTTGGAAGCTCATGCTCTTCCCGAACAGATGAAACTGCCTGTGTAACACAAGGTCGCAGAAATGCCAGTGTTGCTGGAAGGACAGAGGGCAGCAGCACCATTAGGGACAGCAGATGTCCAGCCTCATGCATTTCCACACCTCAGCCACATCACTGCCTTCTGCTCATCGCATGAGTGGCAAAAAGAAACATCTTATCCCAGGAACAGCTGGGGTAGGGTGGGCTTGCAGTGAGGCACAGAAGCACCTTGGGCAAATAGGGCAGCAGAGTCAAGACAACACTGACAGATTTCTCTGCTGACACACAGCATTTCATGGGCAAAACATCTGATCCTCGGACTGGATTAAGAGGTCTCCCCTTCCTTGCTTTCCCCACACGCCTGGCACCATACAGCCAATTAGACCCATGGCAGCTCTGCATCAGTTCTGATGGATGATGCCAAATGGCCCTCCTGTAAGGAGGTCAAATAGTGTGCACACATGAAATCAGTGCTTGTCTTAGCCACCCCAAAGCATGGCTTCTGCCTCCCCCACAAGGAACCTTTCCAGGAGAACAGCAGTGTGGTGTGGGGCCTCTGAGATGACATAAGTCTGTCAAGAACTCACTTTCCTCCTTCACATTGGGCATCATGAACAAACACACAGTTTGGAGATTGTCACATTCCCTGCACTGTGCTCACATGGTCCCACAAGGAACATGGGTCTATGGGTTTCCTACTGTGGCATCTAAATGATGCTCCACTCTGCATCTGCCTCCATAGAAACAGGGGTCTGGGATGTGATTGCATTGCAGCAGCTAGGGACTGGGTTCACAAGGCAAGAAACAAGTAATTTAATACAACTGATTGCATCCAGCATGACCAGCAATAAGGTATCAATGCAAACACAGGGAGTCTACTAATGACACCTTACTACTAATCTTTCATCGCTCAGACACCACCACAATGCACAGTATTTCTCTTCTGAGCAGACTCTACATCTTTCCTTTCTCTGTACGGACCATTGTCAGATGTCTCACAAGCTACATGGGAATATGGTCTGTGGATGGGCACTTACATGATTTGACCATCACAGTCTGGCCACTTTTAACAATCCAAGAGGTAAGAGAGACTTATGTACTCAGACTGACCTCCTTAACACTCCACTCCTCTACCATTCTCTACTGTAGCCCATCACTCCCAGCACACAGCTTTCCAGCAGAAAGAACTCTTCTTCAAAAATTACCTTGGTCTTATTTTCTCAATCAGCATCTCAGATTTTGGGCTGTCTTCTGAAGATGTCCAATGTGATCCAGAAAGCAGAGGTCAGCAACTACTGCACATTAAGATGTGCTGAGGCACTTTGGCACCGCAGAGCACCATCGCAACAGTACAACCTCTCACGGCTATATTACTATTCCAGCACCTTCTTGATAACGAACTCTGTCAAACTGGCATGCAGAAGGAAAGCTCAAGTGAGCCTCTGTTGTACTTGATGACCACAGTCCCAGATATAAGATAAGTTGCCACTGCTTGGGACCATGAATTCCAGGCAGATATCTCATTTTTCTGTGGTGGGCACACAGACATAGTGTCTTTCCTCCTTCCATCACTGTCTCAACATCATCTGGGCTGTGCTAGAGGAATGACGAAACTTGACATCACAGCAGCAATATCCTTGACTATCACCAGCTCTCCCTTCACTACTCAGGGAATGACTGTGCTGTGACAGCTGTCGTTTGTTCATAGAGAACTACCCCTGGAGCTACCACCACCTCAGCCTCTGCAGCTCATGCTAGACCCTTCCTCCTCAAAAGGCTTAGGAGTGAGTTCATCCAGCACAATTCTGGGAGACAAGCGAAGTGCAGTGATCCCTTTCAGACCCTTCTCACTCCTTAGCACTATTGCTCTTGGACCCTCGCCTGTATCTTGCGGAGCTGCTTGTTCTGACCCTGTCCAGACCTAAAGTTCATCCTAGGCCTTAACTCTCCCTAATCCTTATTTACTGTAATTGACACTGGCTTTATACACATCTAGTGTACAGTCTCCTAAACAAGCCTTCTGCCACCAACTCTTCTGCAGTCAGTGGGACAGGAGTTTTTATTACCAGTAGACAAGATTCACTCTTGCCCCTGGCACCTCATTCTAGAAACGCCTTTTTGGTGCAGACATAGTTCTGTCATGCCTGGAGAGAGCAGGCAGGCAGACTTTGAGAATGGCACTGGCATGAAATGCCTACATCACAGGAGATGGATTAGAGGAGATGTGTCAGTTGTATATATGTGAGAGTGACGTAGGCATCCCTCAAAGCATAAATGTTGGAATTGAGCTGCCTACCAAGCATAGAAATCTCAGTGCAGGAGAGGGGTGTGTTAAAGAACTGTGGGGAAGTAGTCAAGATGAATCATTGTCATGGACCACAAGGCTTCCTTACGAAGATGGTTGCTGTCTCTGAAAGGTCACTGCATTCAGCAGTAGTTTTCCCCAAATTCTCTGCCATTTATTTTTAGATTTCAGTAAGGAAAAACATACCCAACTACAACTCTAGGCACTGATAGCTATTTGTGATCAGAAGCAATGCCGAAATAATCATGCTCACACACTGCAACATTAAATTCCCTTAACTAAGCAGCAATTCAAAGCAGTGGAACAAGCCCCACCCCAGCACTGTTTTATCAGCTATCCCTTTTTAAGAAGATTAAACTGTTATATTTCTCTCCTGCTGCTTTCATTGTTCCTCTGTGAGTGTTATCCAGACCTCCAGGCAAGCATAGCTGCTTATCCTCATCTGGAGACTTCAAGTCAGGAAAAAAAAGGGAGAGAGAGAGAGAAAAATACAGACCTATTTGTCAACAAGCAATGGGTATGTATGAAAAGAGCATGGTTCAAGAATGGAAGCCATGGCCAGACTGTAAGACTACAGGATCAGCTTGGAGCTAGGACACTGCTTGGAAACTTTTGTTCTGCACTGACACATTGATAGCCACTTCTAAAGAGATCCAGATCACTCCTATAATTACCACCTATTACTGCTTTCTCTGTAGATGGGACATTAAAGCCACAATTTCCCATTAATGTACAACAATTAGTTCATGTCAATTAAGGCATAATGGAGAGGCCAGCAAAGATGACTGTCTTGGGCAGAAAGAAGTATGAAAAATAAGGGACATTTCCAAGAGACATTTTAGAGAAATACTTTCTCTTTAGGATCTTCTCCATAATGCATTTCTACTTTCAATCATATGAATAATTTGCCATAAGGTTCAATTTGTTGTCAAAAATAGCATTTAGCTGGTTTCATACATTTTAATACATCTTTCATGATGTATTAAATTCATGGATCACCTTGTATGTACTGCTGGTTTAACTTTGAGTGGTAAAGCTAAGATTCAAGTGAGTATTTCGGGGGTCTCAGGAATCCTATAACGCAATGTAGCATCCTTTGATGTTTGTAAAATGCAAATTGTTGTTGTTTTAAATCAAACATGAAGGGTTGGATTTCACACCAAAGATGGTGTAGGGGAATGAGATAGCATTTTGTAAAAAGGACCCAACTTTGTAACGATCTCCAAGTGCTGCCAGTAATTCTGGAAACTCAGCCATTTCTTTTGTTCCCTTGACAAAGTTCTTGAGTCATCAGGAGCTTGAAACAACTGAGTGGAAACACCTATCTAGTTTGGGTTTTAAGAGAGTATTTCAGTCTATGTTCTCTAAGACGCTCACCTAGTCCTGCCCCAAGCCCATTTCTCTTCCAGGCCCTATCATACAAGCTGTGCAGCTCTCCTTTAGCAGCTTTCTCAGTAATTCAGATCATGAGCACAGTAGCAAAGTACAGAAAACCCCTTCAAGCCTGAATTCCTCTACAGGCCGCTGAGTCTGCAGAACACTGCCAGGAAGCCTGGGGAAGTGTTTCCCAGAACCTTTCAGTTCCTTCCCAAGGTAGCTGCTTTGCTGATATGTTTCCAAGCCCTTCCCTGTACACCGAACCTTTTCAAATTATAGGAACTAGTTGCATTCTGTGGCAAGCACCTGCTATTTACAAAGGCAGTAACAAAATTTCTGGAGGCTTTCTTTCTTGCATACCATTTCCATACCTCAGTTACAAGTGCAAAACCAGAAGCCTGGGTAATTATGTGTTTCAATGGGCAGAGTCTCAAATGTGAAGTCATGTTTGTGATTCCTATTTCAGATGTACAGTACTGTTGAGTTTTAGGACAACGTGAAAAAGACGGCTTCATGGAGTACAATGGTTATCCTTTATGGAAAGACTAGGATTCCTTAGGATGAATTCTGCCTTAAGAACCGGGTTGAATCCAGAGTTGTCCTTTTTAGTGTTGCTCTGCTAAGGTTTGATCAATTTGTAGAAATGTAGCTCTATTTTCCAGATAATTGCTATTTTAGTTGGTGCTTATTATTATCACTTAACATTTAAACTACAGCTCACCAAGCTTTTTCAATGACAGTTGACACATTAATCTACTAACTACTGTATAGGTAGATTGACTGAAGAATTTATAGTCTCATATAAATAACCAGTATATAGTGTAAATCAATCACAATGTATATTTAACATTGAGAATGCAGTTAGCATTTTTATTTTTGGAAAGTAGGATGGAAAGGAGGGCATACTGATATTCCTCTTTCTTTTGACCCAGGCTAGTGTTCCTCTATAGGGTAACAGGTCATACATTATCCTCCCTTCAACTTTGTATCTCCAGAAGCCAAAAAAGCTGAGAGAACTTTCAAGGTGAAGTGAACCTGTCAGAGGAGAAAAGACAGGTTTACAGAGTGCTGGTTGTATGAACATCAGGGATGGAGCTGAGTCTTTGAGGCTTTCTGGGAAAAAAAAAACAAAAAAACAAAAAAAACCCCCACAACAACAACAACAACAAAAACCAAAAAACCCAAAACAAAACAAAAAAAAACAAACAAAAAATGCTAGATCCAAATGGTCGTCTCACATGCTGCTCTGTTTGATCATGTACACGTTTTCCTCTCTTGCAAGTACCAGTGTGTTCTTGGCCATCCTTAATTTCCTTTTCTGCTGCCTAAATAGCAGCAAAAATAAAATATACTGCTGCAGCCTTGCTGCTCCGTCCCTGGAACTCCAGGCATCCATCACGTGGGCCACTGCGATCAGACTGATTTGCAAATCTGAAACCAGTACGTTGTATCTTCCAAGTCCTTCAGTTATTTACCCATGGTCCCATAGAACATTGTTGAAACTATTATTTCCTGTCCTTCTAACTAATCCCTTTGGTGCCAATGTTATAGGAAAGTGAGGAGCAAAGCAAGAAAAGAGACTTAGAAGAGAGCCTGTCACTAAAATAATTGTTTCTAAGGCCACAGATTTGCAATATCTTAAAAGAGTAACCAAAATCTGGAACATGGAACTCACCCATCTGCCACAGATCTCCCTTTACCTTCTATTATTATACTGCATCTCTTATTTTTACCCTCTCTTTCTGAGAAATAATTTGTCTTTTTTAAAGTGTGTGGTGTCAGTGAAAAGATCTTGGAACTGGCAATCTACCAATAGCAAATCAGTTATGAGAGGAATTAATCAGTGACTGTGTACCAGGTAGATTTAAACTCTTAATTTATATTCTTGCACCTATTGTGTATATTCAGGCTTGTAGAAATGTTAACTCAGTGGTCTGCCTGGAGAACTAACTGCTTTTAGCAAACAGTAAGAAAAGCTCTCCAATACCTTCTGCTTAACTTTTTCACAACCAAGTAACTACCCACGCATTTCTTCCAAGACTAACTAGTTCAGCTGTGAAGGAAAGCTTTCTGAAGCCAAGTAGGAATACTGCCCTAGAGTGACTTTACTGCCATAACAATAAACCTGACTTCAGAAGTGATACTCCATATTTTTATTAAAGCTTTCATTTTTCATTCTGTCTTTTGATCATTTGTTTAAATCATTGCCTTGGAAAAGCTGGAAGGCATTTTTTAGAATTCTCTGTTACTTGCCGAGCCCAGGAGAAGTCTATCATGCAAAGTGTCTAAAAAGTGCTGCCATTTCTGTTAAGCCTTAGAAATATCTGCTCTGAAATTTATTTTTAATCTTCCAGTGGCACAAACTTCCAACAGGGTTTTTTTTACTTATTTGTTACTGCACTTTGTGAAGTAGGAGTTGCTGGTGCCTAAGGCAGACAAATGCAATGCACTACTAATTATTTGTCTCATGTGGCATCATAAATGGTTATTGCTTTGTCAGAGCAACTTATGCCAATCTTCATTAATGACTTACATGTGAACAACTCTGTATAAAGCAGCTTCAAAAATAAATTCTGTCAAATTGTTTTCCCTTGAATTTTTCAAATCTAGTAATCACATATTGCACTTATTAATGTCCACAGAAACCGTTAAATTTTACGTGTGTCCGTAAGATGGAGGAGGGGAGACAGGCGAACATTGGATTTTCAAATTTTATCAATAGCCTTTTTTCCACACAATCCATGGGCTGTGATGAGCCCCAAACTTCCCCTTAATCTTTGATTTCTCTTTAGATGACAGCATGGTTGCTGTGTGTCCATGTACAACTGACCTCTGCTGGAGAGAAGGCAGCTTGTCAGATGCGTTCGGTTGCTGACTGGCTTGCCCTCTGTTGATCCAATAAAGCAATTTGTGGCTATTGTAACTTCCTTCTGAATTCACAGAGTGAGAACTTTAAAGTTTTGAAAATAATCTTAACTCTGCCCGACTGCATATTCACCTGGTAATTAAGACATACATAATCAGATAATGCTTGCTGGCAGAATATAACAAGTTGGATAATATTATGGATTTGTATTTGATTAGAAAATGCAAAATTAGTACACGTCCTGGGGTATACTGAAATGACTGGACGTTTTTAATGAAATGCTGTTAAAAAGACATTATTGATCATAAAGCTTGCTCTTTTTTTTGGTAAAAATGAATGTAATAATATCTTCTTGGAATATAAAGGTTTCATCCCTGTCCTATAAAATTAGTAATAATACAGTTTGTGTCCCTAGAACAAGCAATCTACAAAAATGGTGAAAGCTTTTGCTGTGGATGATTAGAGAAGACAATAGTGAGTATGACGTCAAACAGAACAGAGCATCACTTGTAGGGAAATGAGCTATTCCTTCAGAGAAGTCCTTAACTGGTCTGGTTGTGTATTTTTCTTGTGTTCCCAAAGTTTGTCAGTCCTAGGATTACCTATTAAGACTATAGAGCAAGGCTTGCTTCTCTCCAAATCTCCCTACAATAGTTAATTATGAGGAGAAATTATGTACTTTTTATGCTACCCTGGCCACTGAAATTCTTTCCAAACTGTTCTGTGTAGAATTCCCCATTATTCAAGAACGACTTTTACGAGATCTATCATTTTGTTTCATGGGGGGTTTTTTACAGTTTTTCCTTGATGATTCTATTATTGTGCTATATTTTTATACTTTCAAAATTGTGTCACATTGAACTGGGGGTTACAGTGTTTTTTTAAAAACAATCCATGTGAATTACTGGTAGAACATAAAATACATAAAACTTCATACTTCATAACATAACTTCATATTTCATAACATAACATACATACTTCATAACAAAAAATGTAGGACTTAACAAGCTTTGAAGATGTATTTACAATATATATCAGTGTGCCTGGTATCATCATACAATGTGATGGCATGATATAGTCTATGATACCGTGTTGCATGTATATGGTACCAGGGCATCATGCTTACGTGCATATGATAGCATGTTAACAATAGCAGAACCTCATCGGGTACCATGGAGAACCAGTTTGATCTGTCAACTCAGGAATACTAAATTATCCCAAGGCCCTCTTAGGTCAGGAACAATTTAAAGGAATCTGCTGAGTTTGCAGAGAATTTGCAAATGATGCACAATCCAAAGAAATCTAAACAAACACTCTGGGATTTATGCTAAAGCTGAGACTAAGGCCAGCACTTCCAAAATCAAACAACAGTTTCTGAAGCTCAATTTTGAGTGTCCGATTTTGAAAGTGTCTTATTTTAATAAAGAGTTGCAAACTGAGCGACCCAAGGTCAAAACTTTCCAAATTGTGCATTTAAAACCACAGGTTCTTTTCCGCATGCTCCAGCCTGCATAAGCAGAAAATATGTCTCTTTAAGGACTCTTATGGGAGAGCAAGATATGAATCTTTCCTGCTTCGACTCCAATTAAATTGAGAAACTGTTATTTCATCACTGTGTCTTCACCCGCAATGGATGCCGTTGTTCCTCTTCAGGGTTCTTTGTCTCTTGGCCAGGCGCAGTCCATCTGTGTCTGGCAGGAACTGGAGGTGATGCGAATCCTTGATAGCTTTTCCATGCTCTGGGTATGCCTCAATCTTCCCAGGACAGGCCCTGGACCTGGGATGACAGTGGCTGGAGCTAGCGCTTTCCATCAAAACAAACCAAACATGGCTCCAGGAACAGGTTTCAGAAGGGTACCTTTCCTGCTCTCTCAGACCAGAGGGGTGAAGAACAGCGACTCTTATGTCCAGGACATCATGTCTGTAAAGAAAAAGCCATGGTACCAAAGGGCACATGTGTGAGGCAACATACCTGTGTGCAGTAAGAAGGAGAGGGAAGCTGGGTTATCCACACCAGAGGCGCGTGTTATCTACAGGAACATGGACTGGCTCCAACAGCCCTGCTTGGCTGCTCCCCCCAGGAGATGGATGTGCTGGTGTGAGAGGAGCAAGTGTGCTGCTGAAGGAGTCTGCCCCTCCTTACTGGTACCTGTCCTCACAGGAGTGGTGTGAGCAAACAGGGACAAAACAAAACCTCTGCTTTTGGGCAGCCTTGCCCTTGTCTAACCATGAAGCTGGGTGTCACCTGCTCTGGAGCTCTCCCTGTTCTTCCCCGAAGAGACAGGACCTCAGCAGGAGCCTGCTGCCCTCACGCCAGTCGTCCAGGCTGCTACAGAGCTGATGGCCAGGCCATGGTAGGGCTGATGGCCAGGCTGCTGGGGCCGGGGTGCTGGCCAGGCTGCCGGCGGGGGTGATGGCCAGGCTGTTGTGGGGATAGTGGACAGGCTGCCGTGGGGGAAATATCTAGGCGGGTTTGAGGGTGATGGCTGCACCCCAGTGAAGCTGACGGCTGCTGCCATGGGGACGGTGGCAGGGATGCTGTGGAGGCAGCAGTGGGTGAGGGCTGGGCTGCCGTGGGGCTGATGATGGTGAGGCGGCTGTTGGGCTGACAGCCAGGCTGCCGTGCGGCTGACGGCTAGGCTGCTGCAGCGGGGGGCTGCGCCAATGCGGGGGTGACAGCGGGGTACCTCGGAGAATCCGTGAGAGCCCACTTCAGGCCGGAGCTGCCGGGGGGGGGGGGGGACCAGGCGCGGGGTCCAGGTCCGGCGGAGCCAAGGGCGGTGGGTCGTGTCTCTGTGTGTGTGTGTGTGTGTGTGTGTGTGTGTCCCGGGAGGGCCCGGCGCCGCCACCTGCCCCGCGGCCCCGCCCCGGCCCGGCGCTGCCGAGCGGCGGCGGCGATGGGGGGGGGCGGGGGTCGCTGCCGGGGCCGTGCGGGCGGAGGAAGAAGAGGAGGAGGCGGGAGGAGGAAGGCGGCGGCAGCAGCTCTCGGGAGGAGCCTGTCCAGCGTGAGACAGCACATTCAGCCGGCGGCGGCGGCGGTCCTGCTGCAGCGGCGGGCGGGCAGGCGGCGCGGCGCGGCGCGGCACGGCACGGCACGGCGGGGCGCAGCGCCGCGGGCAGCAGCCGTTGGGGCAGCGGGGCGTCCCTCCGCTCCCCCGGCGGCGGGGGCCCCTCCGCATCTCCCGGGCGCCGGCGGAGGTAAGGCACTCGCGGGGGGCGGCGGGGCCGGGAGGCGGCCGTGCCGCAGCGGAGGGGGCGAGCCGCGGTTCTCCTTGGGGGCCCGGCGTTGGCGGCGGAGGAGCCGGGCGGGGGGACGCTCCTGGGGATGCGCCTCGGCCGCGGAGCCCCGGGGCGGTGGGCGGCGGCGCTCCCCGGGCAGCGGGCCCGGGCTGGGTTAGCGGCAGCCCCCGGCTGCCCCGCAGGAGCCGGCCGGCCCTCGCCGCGGGATGGGCTTTTCCACCCGGGCAGCTTGTCCCCGGCGGGGAGCGGGGAGCGGGGAGCGGGCGGGGAGGGCTGCGGGGGGGCCCCCCGGCCTCAGCGGCACCTGCTCCAGTCCCTGGGGCTCCTCCCGGCACCGGCACCGGCACCACCGGCTCCGGCCCGGCCCCTTCGGCCTCCGGCTGCGCCGCGGGGGGCGGCCGCCGGCTCCCCGGCTCCTGTCTCGGCTCTCAGCAGCTTAAAGGAAAGAGGGGTGGGAAAAAGTTTCCCCATCTTTAATTCTTTGCCCAGCGTGAGCAGCAGGGGGGTTACTCAAATCCACGACGACGGCAGACGGAGAATTAGATCTTTTCCCGTTCCTAAGGGAATTCCCTAAAGGGGTGGGAGAAGGAGGGAGTCAGTGAGAGGCCTTTTACGCGAGTACTTCATTGAAATACATGGCAAAAGGATGTTATGACGGATACATCGCCCCGGGAATCCCCCAGGGTCAGCAGAGAGCATAAGGCCCCTAGATATTTCCTAGACAAAGCCCCCCTTTTACTGACCCGAACAAATCATGTTTTGCTGGCAATATTGGCATTGACAGAAAGTACAAATTTCAACTATAAATACATATAAAATAAGGATTCTCAGTAGGCCAAGCAGTCTAACCTGCTATTATAGGGGGGATGAGGTGGAATGAGATGGAAAGACCTGACGTGAAGCTGGCACGTGGCTTTGGCACTTGCACCTGGCAATTTATCCTGACATACAAGGGTTTTGTCAGCTCTTCGCTTCTGCGTGAGGACATTAAATTACCTGTGAAACGGCTTTAAATATCATGAAGCCCAGTGCTGCAAAACCTGTTTCAGAATGGAAATCCAAATCCCAGTACCATCTATCTTCTGAGAGATAGTATTATCAGAGCCACCAAGGAATTTCATTTCTGTTACTAACAACATGCTTTGTTGAAGTGCCTCATTTGTTCTTGCTAAGTTAATGGGAAGAAGTTATATGGGTTTTTTTCTGGTTCGTTTAAGTTCCTCTTTTTACTGTCTTTCCATTTGAGACAACATCTCTAATAACAGTCTCCATGCTTAGTGAAAGTGAATAAAACACCTTCTGTAATGACTGTGTAGCACTTCACAGCAAGAATGTGTTTCCTCAACTCAAAACTTGGGACTGCACCCAAGGTCTTTGCCCCTGGGAGTGCTCTTACTGGTAACCATCCTCTGTTTCATTTTGTTTTCCCCAAACCATCCATTCATAGTCTTGAAAATACAAAAATGTGTTGCCCCTTCTGTACCTTCCCCTCTGTGCGCAGAATATTTTGAGAATTGGGACTTGCTGTCCTTTTCCTTGATACCTGATAGACCTCTGAGGGCCAGGTGTGTGGACGTCCAAGAGGTTGCTTAGTGTTGGATTAGCTCAATTTCTCCTAGCTCTAAACACCTCTGCCTCAAATTAGTCTACCCTAAAACTGCATTAACTGCAGTGCTGCCTTATTCACAGTTAAAGAGAGGAATCTATAAAGGAGCAGCAATAAACCACACCCTACGCATACAGTCATGAATGAGAATTTGGAAATCTGGCTACTGAAAGAATAGTCAGGCAAATACTCCTCTGTACCCTGCAGATCTTAAATTAAGAAGCTGACCTTCCAGCTTTTTCCGTAAGAGGAAGGGCAGTGAGCTGCCCTTCTTTGTGATGCCTTTCAGTGTCTGTTATTTTTATTATTGAAAGGCATTTGTTTGTTTTCCAGTTTGTGTTTTTCCAGCTTCAGGTTCCTGGTCCTGTTATGTCTGTCATAGATAAAAGCCTTGCTTTAGCAGCTGTCTTCAGTGTAGGTGCTCTAAATGATGCAGCAAGAACTTACCTGCTTTATTTTCAAATAAATTAACAGATCAAGTCTCTTGGTCTCCTTTTCTTTTGTAAGACAAGTTTCAAGAATCATTCCTTCCTGACATCAGTTTTCCAATCTGCAAGAAGATAGAGAGGAAATACCAGATAGAGCTGGATGCAGTGGGTTGTGGTAGAGGTCTCACCATTGCAGGGTTCTGGACAGTGAGGTGAAATGGGCTGTGAAGAAAAAAGGTAAGGGAGCAGAACAGAAAAATGTAAGGGTGTAGAAAGGCATTGCTGTTTTTCAAAGCTTCCCCAACTTCTGCTAATGATTCAGGTAATCATGTGGTATCTTGCAGCTCCTCAAACTTGACTTCTTCACACAGAGGTTTAAAAAATGTTCACAGTCTCTCTCTAGGACTACTCAGGCTTATTACTAGTGTTATGCCTCAAACGCCCTGTTGAGCTCCTTTGGCTTGGTTTGACCAACAACAGCAGTAGTAATTAGGAATGTTTCAGAGTCACTGATGCCTAGTGCCAAAATGAGCTGCTACTTGGAGGTAGTGGTGGGATGTTAACAGAAAGATCCTCCGTGTTCCACCCATGGGTTTTAATTTTCAGGGAAGTCAGAGGGAGCTAAGACTTGAGGTGCGTGGGGAAATCCACATCTGCAGAGGTATGGTCTCAGGCATTTCTGCAGCTATAGCCAGACATCATGACCTCAGTGCCGTACTCATCTGATATTTTCTTATTTTTATTTTAAAAACCTTAAATGAAACAAACCATAATGACTGTAGTTGTAGTCTGTGTGTAAAAGGGACGTTTTCTGGCAGGAATACTGATGGAGTATGCTGGCAAAGTGCCCTTAGTACAGATGTCTCTTGTATTAGTAAAACCGTGCTTTTGCCAGTGCAGCTTATTTTAGTTCATCTGAGCAACTCAAGTTATACAGGTGAATACACATTTATGTGTCTGTAAGGGGGCTTGCTTTTCAGATGATGGATTGTATGGTCTTCCACTCGGCTGACCTGTATAAGCAGGCAGAAATGGTAATGCAGGAATGATACTGCTTAAAAAACAGAAAATTTGAAAAATCTGAAAAAAAAGTGTCTGAAAAGCTGTAGCGGCAGCCTGAGTCCCTGGCTCAGTCAAAATCTCAGATAGACACAGTATGTCCCTTTTGCTGCTTGGTAATTATCCATCTAAAACCACGCTAGCTCTTTTTAGTCAGACATGACGTTGGGAGCCGTTGTTCACTTGGCCATCTGCAAGCACTCAGACTAAGGCAGCATACAGTATACATGAGCTTGCTCCCCCAATACTGTTCACTTTAGGTGGTATCATCTTGCCAACTTTTCTGGGAAATGGCTACTTCCAGGCAGATGGCAGGAGCTGCAGGAAGCTGTGAAGCAGACTGATGTGGGAGCTGCTAGATCTCAGAGACAAAAGACACCTCTGATCACTTGTGAGTGCTATGATGTCCCAACTCCTCCTGAGCTTAAAACTATACCCCCTCTTTTTTTTTCACTGTGTTCCTTCAGCACTTTTTGTTTTCCCTTTTGAGGCAAAAGTGCTCTGGTGAGTGTCCAGGAGTGCACTGCAGCAGCAGAAGACACGGAGCAGGAATGACAGTTCTGGAAGTGTTTTGTGGGCAGCACACCGTAACTCCGTGTTGAAGTTTCAAGGGCAGAGGACTCAGTCTGATCACTGCTGAAAGTAATAGAAGTTTCTTCATGACTCCTCTAGTGCTGAATCAAGCCTGTAGAGTGGTGGCAGGAGTCAGCTATGTACATTGTTTGGAAGCTGTGAGACATCTTCAAACTCTGTTGAAGCCAATGAGAGTCTTTGCATTGTCTTAACAGACTTTGGATGAGATTCTCTGTAACTGCTGCTTTGACCTGTGTGCAGATAACCTGTGATATCAAATGAATAATTGCTGCTCAGATGACTCTTGTGATTCTTGGCTATTAATCTTAGAGTAAAAGTACATGTTATTCTATTTTCATATTTAACACTGCTCCCATGCATATGGGTCAGCTTACCTTACGTGGAGAGACAGGGTACATCAACCTGAGGAACAAACCTCTCTGGAGCTCTCCTGGACCAGTGCAGTTCTACCCTGTGTATTCCCCAGGTACCAGCTGACTGTCCCCGCTTGGCCCTAGAATAATTAATGAATAATTTGGCAGAGGAAGAGGGCTCATTTACTGCCACTCAGCAGAAAACAATTACAGAGGGAATCTTTTAAGGACATAGCTTTTTGTTTCCAGTCGTATCTTCTCCTCTTCACATTTCTCTTCCTTCTTGCTATCGTTCTCTGAGGCTTATCCTTTTCTCCCTTGCTCAATACTAGTCTTAACACCATGTTTCCTCCTCACTGGTCTTCCCTTCCCTTCCCTTCCCTTCCCTTCCCTTCCCTTCCCTTCCCTTCCCTTCCCTTCCCTTCCCTTCCCTTCCCTTCCCTTCCCTTCCCTTCCCTTCCCTTCCCTTCCCTTCCCTTCCCTTCCCTTCCCTTCCCTTCCCTTCCCTTCCCTTCCCTTCCCTTCCCTTCCCTTCCCTTCCCTTCCCTTCCCTTCCCTTCCCTTCCCTTCCCTTCCCTTCCCTCTTCTCTCCCTGGGATAGAACTGGTTTTAGTTCCTTGTTTTTTTCTCCCTCCATCTGCAGTGTTTTGCACATAATTCCAAATCCTGCTCCTCAGTTGCTCATTTTTCACTTCAGTCCATCAGAAAGATACGGTTTGTTTTGTGTTCAAACAATGGGGATTATAATAAGGCAAAGATACAGAGCTACCTAATACAATTAAATACAACTAAGTATAATGGAGAATATATTGTTTTATCTATTTATGTCAATATCTCCAAGCCTTTTCTAATGCTTTATTCTAGTATTTTCAGGCTGAACTTGACAGAAAAAAGCTATCCCCCAAACTATGCTATGTTAGTATTGAAAGTTAATCACTGTAGGTCCTAGACCACATGCAGGCAAAATGTGGATCTCTCTTTCTTTAAACTGTTCAGCCCTTCTGTTCTGTACCCATTAATACAGATCTTAGCTTTTAAAGTGCATAGACAGCGGTATTAAATCCATACTATTCAAGGCATGCCCTTGTTTTGTGTTTTGCACATCAGGCCACCACTGTTAGGATCAGAGTGGTTACCAGGTCACTTGGTAATTGGGGCAAAGTCATTTCAAATTATTGCTATTGTATATTTTCAGAAATTAATATTTAACAAAATAGGCTCACAGAAAAAAACCCAACCTGATAGCAGACTGCTATCTAGTATGGTTCCTTGTATTTGAATTTGTCTCTTCTGGTTTAAGGACTGTTCCACTGACTGAGCATTTAAGAGAATTTCTTCTCTGATTCTCACAGTACAAAGTTGGGGGACTGTCTAAACTCATGTGACTTGCTTCATAATATGTTTGTCTTCTCTTTAAGTAATAGAAAAGAATCATGATTTTCATTAATCACACTATTCAAAGTTGTATGACTTTGGGGTTTTTTCATCAGTTTGTTTCTAGTTACATTTTGAGCAGTTGCTGAACCAGAAGGTAGTCTGCATGATAATCCTGAAGGATTTCAGATCTCCATTTGTCCCTAAACAAATTCTTACTTTCTTTGTCCTTTTTTAGCTCTGCCTGTTCCTACAGCTTTGTTACACACTCATAGCAGTTTGTTACAGACTATCAACTTCTGCCAGCCTTCATTGCCTAGGAACAAAAATTACTTCTGCAAAAAATAGAGAAAAGATAGTTCATGTTCTACATACATATGGGTATAAACTGTGTGGTGCATTAAACAATGAATGGCTTAAAAATCTATAACCTTTTGGAATGAAACAAGAAATCTGACCTAAATCGTACCCCCTAGTGTGCAGTTAGCTATTCATGTACGTAATCTGCTGCACTTGGCAAAGCCTGTGAATGTTGTATTCCTGCCTTTCACTATCTCCATAGTAGTAATAATAATACAAAAACATTGTGCTGATGGGATAGGAGGGTATTGTACTGAAGACAAAAAAAAAATACAGTGATGCCATTCTCTGTTTGTACTGAAAGAGCCCGTGGGAAAACTGTCCCATTATTTCCCACAATATTTTCTTTTTCACAGAAAGTTGATTAATAGCAAGAAAACACAGGAAAGCCTAGTTTCTCAGCCTTTATGGGCCTCTTCAAATGTATTAAAAACACCCTGTGTAGATTAAATACTGTTTTTATCAGATGATTATAAATTATAAAGCTTTGGGGTTTTTCTCATATGTTTAAAACACAGAACTCAAAAGATGATGGTAAATTATATTCTCTGTAAGGGCTAAGATGAAAAAAAAGATGTTGCCGCCTTACTACTAATGTTCTCCACACCTTTTACAGGAGCCCTTCCTTTATGTACATAACACTGGGTTTTATTGTTTACTTGTCAGTGAATCAGAGGACAGGGTAGTAAAAAACTATAGACAGCCACATTGACATACAAACATATGAGTCTTTTCAAACAAAATAATAATATGATGCAATATTAATATTAGTCAATAGTAGTATTGATTTTGAAGTCTTTAAATGAAGATCATGCTTCCTCGGTGTTGATTCAGTAAATTTTAAAGTTCTTAAAGTTTAATTATAAACCAGTTATTCTTCCCAAGAAAGTTTCTGATCTCACTAAGTGATGAATTAGGTGTAAGTATAATTAAAGTCAGTGGCCTCCCATTTTTTGTGTTTTTTTTTTTTTTTTCTTAAAATACTATATATATCTATAAAGCAATGAGACCTCTGTGCTTTCTTATATCACATAATACCCATTTTTGCTAAAGGGCTAACTGTATTACCCACTTATTCCTGGGTTCTCCTCAGTTCTCTACAAATTGTTGCAGTATCACAAGAGACTTTTTAAACTATGTTCCCCTCTTAATCATCAACACTTTCTGTTGGAACCAATAAACCCATACATTTTACAGTTTAATGTGGCTGGAAACCAGACATGAACCATTTCTGATTGCCTTGTGGACCACCAGTGGTCCCATATTTTGAGAACCACTAGTAAAAGTTGATTTATTTTCCAAAAATACCTATAGCATTGGGTTCCTCGTTTGAAGAGAACTGGTGGCATCTGGCTGGTTGGAGCTGAGGTCCCGGCGCAGTGGGTCGTGCACTGTGGCTTACTTCTGGAGGAGTCCTGCAGTGAACTGCAGATATGTGATTGTCTCATCATTTAGGCAGGGGACTTGTTTTCTCCTGCTGTCAGTCAGCCCATTTGCCACATTTCTTCCCTGTGGAATCCAGGGCACTGGAGAGGTACATGTGTGCATGGGAGGAAAGATTTCATGTGCAACCAACGTTGCATTGGTAGGTGCTTAAGGTGCATAGCATGACCACATCTTGAACCTGGGATGCGTAACTGAATCCCTCAAAATTGAAGTTCTTATGGTGCCTGGGAAGCTCAGCTAAATCTATACCAAAAAAAATGGTATAGAAACAGAAACCCAAACCACAGTCCTCAAAAATCTCTGCTTGGCTGTCACCTAGCTCTTGAAGAGCATGCAGTCTCTAAAAACTCCCTTTTTCACCTTGAGTTCTGCTTCTGGATGTGTTCTTACCCTTGAACCCCCAGACTCAACAGCCTGAGTGTCCACTGTCTGTCTCACCTAGGCTGCTTCATCTAGTTTGCCTTTCTTGAGCCCATCTCTCAGACTCTGTGCTCTATGCCGAACTGCAGCTGAGAGCATGTGCACCCTGGTTTTAACAGGACTGACTTAATATAAAGGAGTTTCAGGTAATTTTTGCCTTTGCTTAAAGAGATATTTGCCCTCATCTGTGCTTGAATCAGCAAGCTATGTGTCTTCTGCCACAGGCACCCTTCCAGTGTTTCCCACTGAAGCTGCTCCACATAGATCTGTATATATGAAGTATATATATGAAGAATCAAAGATTCTTTGGGCATGACAGAGCACTTGGGAAGAAGAGAAAGGACTCTTCAGCACCTTCCTTCAAGTACTCAGCAAGCAAGAGATGTCTTGGGCTTCAGATACGAAATACTGCATTGTGTTTTAAACTAAACAGTCATTGCGTATAATACAAACTAACCCTGAAACAAAGACCAGAAGGCAGAGGCCTCAGTTAGGGACTAACGTTTGCCCTCTTGCATCTGCTTCTTCTGGTCCAATGAATCTTTGTAGAAAAGAAATTAATAGAAAATAGCTTCAATTATTAAGAATGCAATCTCATTCCTCTAGTCTTTCTCACCCATTAGCCAACAGTCACCCTACAGAGGTGGGCTGCAGTTTTCTCAAGACAAAAAAACCCTCTAAACCCCAAAACCCACATAAACAAACAAAACCACCAAAACCCATGTTACTCCCATTTGGGTGGAATACTTTAACCACAGAAAAGACAAATGGAAGACATAAACTTTCACAGTCTTATGTTCACAGTCCTCCCTCATATTCAAATTCTTAGCTATTCTTTGTATGTCCTTTAAATTATGCTGTTGACATCTGCATTTATCATCTTGTCTTTTTATCTTGGCATATCTCTTTCCACTTAGGTGGATCAACAGGGATGATTGGCTAAGGCTAGCTCTGATCATGCACATTGCTTTGTTACTACAGCTGAAGAAGCCCTGGGAAGTACAAAAGGAATGGTAGTGTTGTTTCTTCCACTTTGCTTGCTTAAAAATTGTGAGACTTATATGAGATACTTGGCGTATTTCTTACAGCCAGGACTCTTCCCTGCTTTCTAAATATTTAAGTGTATTGACTTCAGAGATTAAATCAATGTAAAATATTTTTAGCCTGATTACATCCTTACAAACATCAGCCACAAAGCAAAGCATTTTTTTGTTTTAAGGGAGCAATGATATCTGGGTAAGTCTTCCAGCAAAACCTGTATGTCGGTGCATAGCTTGTTCTTTGATGTCTGTCTGGCAGTTGTCATAACTGGGTTAAGAAGCAGATGCTAGAGCATGAATTTTTCATGTTTGGGTAAATGGCTTTAATTATCAGTTTGCTGGCCATATACCAGTAGGGTTATCTCAGAAGGAGGGTAGAAAAGTCAGAGGGGTCAGGTTTACCTCCCGTAAGTGGAAATACATGTTTTAATACCTGAAATGTTTGCAGGATGGAGAAAAGGAGACTTTGTTCCGCTTCTGGAGAGACTAGCAGACATCTTGAAGTGAAATTCTACATTAGGTCTTAGTAAGTCATTAAATACACTCCTGGAAGTCACTTTGGTACTGTTATGATGAGCCAGATATTTTATATAGGTTTTGAAGAAGTGGTGATATCAAAGATAGGAGCAGATATAATGGAAATCTGAGCATTATATGAGCAGTACATACAAAAGAAAATGAAATCAGAAACATGAAATACAGAGCTCTCTCTTCTAGATAAGTGACCTGCGACTTGAAGATTAGATTATGTTATGTTTCTCATGTTATCCATCTCTAAAATCCTATCAGTTTATAGCTTGTGTTTGGTTCTCTTCGAATGAAAGAAAACTTTTTTAAAGTATTCTGCTGGGTCCTGCAGTTCCTCTCTGAAACAAGCTGGGAAATTCACAAAAGATAACACAGTGAGACTAGTAAGACCAGTTAATGTGTGGGGAATGTAGTCACAAAGATTCAGAATTGACGTAAATCCATTCCCAGCTGTGTGCAAAGCTACATACAGAACCCTGTGTTTTACTGCAGCCAAATAGTAGAAAGATAACAGAAACAGAAGCTAATAGAGAGGGAGCTGACCAAGAATACCTAGACATCTTGTATTCTAGAAAATCAGGATGTTGCCAGGCATGCAATTGGTTATTTTGTTAAAAACATCCGCTCTTCATAAGGGGCAAGATTGCTGCTGAGTCAGATCCTGAGGAGATACAAATCAGTACTGGCTGCATCATTTGAGGATCATCTCCCAGCACTGTATGTGAGATCATTGTGCAGTTATAACTGAGCTCATTAATGCTTTCTAAGGGAAGATCCAAGATGCTTGAAAAGACCTATTTAAAATCTAGTTTTCTTTGAGGTGATACATGTGGTCGGTTCTGTGGAACTCAATATAAAGGGAGCATAACTGGTGGAAGATGTGCAGCAGCTTTGCTAGAGTGACATGGCAGTATGTAGTACTTAAATTCCTTCTAATCCCAGCTGTATTTCTTACTTATTTCTAGCAAACTGTTACTAGCAGCTTGTTCTCTTCAGCCTTGATGGCTCTTCCATGGAACTATGCTTGTTGGAACTGAGAAGGTCATGGTAAATTTAGGATGCTAAGGGGACATGAGAGAATGGGATGATGAGAAGGTTATGCTTCGTTGATACTACACCTGGTGCTGGAAGAATGGGCAATAGCAGAATTTTCTCATATGCTACTTTGTAAGGACCCTATAATTCTGCTGTAACTGAGTTCATTTTGTAGTAGGGCCATGATGGAAGAACAAGTGTGAAAAGATTAAATGGTGATAGATTCTAAGGGATGTATAACTGAGCAGTTGTGGGTACATATCTTACACCCTGTCAGCCTCAAAATAAATAGGCTAGAGATGCGCTGATCTGTTTCATAGCAACCAGTAGGAACCAAATCTATGGATGCTGTGATTGTAAACCTTTACAGAACAAAGTACAAGACCTTTGCCCGTCTGCTATAACTTTTCAGAAGCTGAAGGATAAAAATGGTACATTCCCTGAAATCTAACACTTAACAACCATTTTTATTTATAGATAAACACACAGATGCAGTGTAAAAAGCCTGACTGTTTTGCCTCAAGATTATGTAGAAAAAAAAAGTCTCTCCAATTTTACTTAGTGTTTCCCTGAATTCATCACACACAAGATCCCTTAAAATGCAGCAAATGCTAACTTTTTGCAGCTGCAAATATTTGCCTGTTGTTGTGATCTTGTAAACATTGATATGCCTATTTAGCAGAAGTATTTATGTTTGACTGAAGTCGAGTACAAATTCTGAGGCATGATGAAAAGAGGTACTCACATGTTTACTTAAAAATTGCTGTCAAGAAGATGATTCTAGCCCCTCTTGCCCATTTGAAGTGTGTTTCAAACATTATTTTCAAAGGAATACCATGGATTAGAATGCATTTATGCTAGGGTAACAGCTCCCTCTGGTTTCTTGCAGACCAAGGATGTTTATGGGCTTTGTACAATTTCATGCGTTGCATACATGCTTTACACTTGTAAAAGTTATAGGTAGATCCCATGGGAATTTTCTTCTATTGTAAAAGTGCATAATATTCCTAACTGTAGGAAATGTGTTACCGTGTACAAAAGAGAGACAAATGTGGTACGTAATAGAAATGAATTGTTTTTTCCAGTAGAAAACTCTGTATGTAATAGGTTCAATAGTAATAGTGTTCTCACTCTATAAACCCATTCTTTAAAACCAAAAATCACTGAGTAATGTATTTTATTGTGCAACTTCCTCTACTTTTCAAAATAAAGACATTTTGCAGTTTTGGACACAAGAGTAACTGGCTCTTTATGAAGACACATGAATAATACATGTACAGCATCTACAAGTACTAGATGCTGCCTATTTATTTTAGAAAAGTATATTAATGAATCAATTATTTATAATTAGTTATATAAGATGACTAATGCCATATGTAACAGTATTCAATGAACTCCTTTGGTAATTGCAATGGAGATAATAATGAAAAGGATAACATAGGAAGTGACAAAATAGGAAAGACTGTAAGGGTCATGAAATGGTGAATATAGTTATACTCTAGTGCAGCCTACCTAATGAACAGCATGTAAAAATCCCCCAAACACCAAAAAGCAATAAAATCTGTAGCCTTTTTTATTTCCTACCAGATTTGGAAACAGGTTTCATTTTAGATGAGCTGGGTGATAACATACAGAAAAGATGCTATTCTAGGGGATACAATGAACAGGCTTTAAGAAGAGGGAGGTGTTACACCTTTTTTTTTTTTTAATCTGCTTTTAAAAAGTGTGCTCTGTCATAATTTCCTCTGTGTTTGTTTTTATTTTATTCATTATACATTGGGCGCTTTGTGCTTATTTTTTCTTATATTTAGTCCAAGCTATGTACATGTGTTGCCACTCTTTGTATCTTCATAACTGTGGTTTTATCAATTAATTGATAAATTAATTGATACTGGCAAGTATCAATTTATTAGTTCTGCAATTGTAGTAAATCTTTTTAGATGCCTATGACTGTTCCTGCTGTTAAGTGCTCATATAAATGGTTTGAAAAAATATCTGCTGAAATATTGTGATACTGATCACTGATAAAGACCTTGTAGCTTGTGAGGAAACTGCAGTAAGTCTGTTGGCTTTCACTGGTGAAAGTACCTGCATGGCTTTTAGTCCAGTTGAGGGTAAAACACTGTTGTTTGCATCTTCCATGCTTATGTGCTTACTGCTGCCACTAATTAAATGGTCATGAGATGTTACTACCTGTGTAATAAGCTTAGTGGAGTAGTTCTGTGTATGTTCTGCACAGCCGAGAAGTTTGTGCAAACACCATTATTGTTTAAGATTAATGTAAATGGTCTTTCAGAGATCTTGTTTCATACACTGACAAGCTAAAAGAAACTGCTGGGACCATGTTAAGGACAGGATTCTTCTCACCCGGTCTGAGACACTTAACAATCGAGATTTATAGAACTTAACTGATCACCCAGGGCCCATTATCATCATTGGAACTAGTGGCTTTGGGGCACCCGTAATCTTAACTGCTTTTAGACATCTGCTTTAGGAAAACTGGAATCACATCCTAGGATATCCAGACTCTTTTGGTTTTACCTTCATTGATGGTAAGGATAGCTCTGCATCTACATTGTGGACATCCAGATTTAGTGAGATAAGCCCAGTAGATGAAGTCCCAGAACAGAGTCCTCAGAAGCCTCGGAGCTGCATTTGCACATGCCTGGGCGGCTGCCATTCTGGTGGGTCTGGTGACCCTTTGATGTGTCAGTGGAATCGGCTGTCTTTCCAAGTCTACGAGGGAACTCTGAGGCATAGTTAATGCATACAGGGAAAGCTGACATCTTGAAATAGAACAGTCTGTCTCAGAAGTCATGCCAAGAGGAACAGGCTCCTTTATCCAGTAGCTCAAAGAAAGGAGAATTTCCTCAGAGTATTAGGAGTGCAGGCAAGTACTCTCTGTGCAAGGTGGTTCACATCCACGTATCCTGCTACATCCCAAGAATCAAAGTTAGAACATGGGTGGTAAGCTCTGGAGTGGGAGGACTCTCTCTTTTTAAAACTGTGTCACTTGACAGTAAGCTGGGCCAAACAAAGTAAAAAATGATCTAAGATTATGCACCTCCCTTGAAGAGGGGAGCCCTAGGCTGCTGCCCTGCTATGAGAACGATTACTACATTTAATGCAGTGTTCAGTGTATTTGTTCCTATGCATTCCTTCTCCCAGATAAGTGACTTAATTGCTTCACTTCAAAATGTGCTCCTTACTGTTTCTCTCTGACCAGTGCCTTCTCCCAGGCTGGAGAAGATTGGGTCATACATAAGCCTTGAGCTGTCATTCTGCACCACAGAGAATGTTAAAAGTAAATCTTTTTTATGCCTTTTGGCACTCAGAATGGCAATTATTAGAAATTTGTTCCCAGTAACGAATACAAAGTGTTAACTCCATCTTTAATGCCAAGTAGAGTGACGAGTACGCTCGGCTCCTGCTGACTCCTGACTTGCTGACATCTGAGAAAGGTGGCTACATACCCTTGGTGTTCAATTTGTGCTAAAATTGTGAACAACCACTTTGAAGGTTGGTAAGCTGTTTGGGGGGCTAAGGCATGACTATAATATATGCAGGGTGAAAGTAACTTGAGATTAATTTCTTTCTATAAATCAGTTCTGGCAATATTCTTTAAGGAAATTTAATAACATCATCTTTGTTGTGTGTAAGACCTGTTTTGTTAAAAGTAGGGCAAAGCTATAATAGGATTTGATCACCCTGACTACAGCATTGTAAAGAAGGGGCCAGGGACTAAGCCGTTGATGCTCAAATCAGGAAAAAAGCGAGTTAGGTTCCCTGACATTAAGGGAACGAATTTTTAGAAAGCCGTTCATTGATATCTGACAAACAGCTTGAAAGGGGTGCCAAACCCTCAGGGTTTCTGTCATGAGCCTTAAAAGGCATTTGCATATTTTTGCATAGAAACAAGAGCTCACACTCTGTTGCCAAATTGCAGAACTAAAAGGATGCGAAAACTCTTATCTAGTCCGAAGGGCTCTGAGGGGGAACTTCATCATCAGAATTCAAATGTGTGCAACAGATTAAGAAATAGCTTCAAATGGGATTTCAGCCGTATCTGAGAGAGACCCACAAATCCTGAGCAGATTGGTAGGCAAAATACTACCTGCACTGCCATTAAACAGCTTGTTTTCTTTTCCAGGCATTTCTCATGTAAAAAATAGCTCACTTACGTCAGCTGATCACACAGATTAATGTTGTTTAAGGTGCTACTGCTTATTTTTCTTGATATGAAATTCAATTTTTCTTACAGTTTTGATTTCTCTTTCTCAAAAACAATATCATCGTGAATAGGACCAGAGTGATGGAGGAGTAATGAAATGACGGTCCTCCACATACAATCAGTGTCCCCAGTGGTCCAGTTTGTTAGCAGTTTAATATCCTTCCTAGCAATACCATTTGCTGTCAGTTGTTGTGTATTGAACCAGCAGTCCCTGGGCCTTGAAAGGACTGTAGGGTACCTTGCCAGGATGGGCAGCTCTGATGAAGTGCAGAGTCTGTGACAGTGTGAGCTGTACTGGTTTAGCTCCTGCTGGTGGGATTCAGCTGGGAGTTTGACTGAAAAATGTTAGCATCCATGGTATGGTCCACACACAGGTACAACTACACTGGCCCTCTGACACGCCTCATGCTGCTCTTATGCCTGCCATTTTCACTGAATAGTTTCCTCTTCTGATTCCAAATATTACTCTTTTCTTTCATTAAAGGAAAATGCGTGCAAAGACAACAAAACATTTGGGGCCAAGATTGCATTTAATGTGCAGGTGATGTTTTGTTGGCAGTATCCTCCAGATCATGGGCTAACTATGCTTTTATCATTTTGAGGAGGAAGCTGATGACTGCAGAGGAATTCATGATGAGTGAAAGTGCCATATAATTTTTAGCATATAAATTTACTCTCCGGTCATCCACCCACGCAGGCAGTAATGTGTGTAGAGTTCTCATTATATTAACGGAGAGTTGTCATTTAAATTTCCTGTGCATCAAGCAAACAATAGACTTGCATTGCGTATACATGGCGCTTCCATTGATCTGATTGTTTCTGGGTTGCAGTGGTGGATGTGGTCAGTGGTGTGTAAAAGGCACTGTTAACTCTTTTCATGAATATCTATATTAGTCAGGACTGTCTTTGGAATAAAGTGCTAATAAGAAAATCAATATATGGTTAGATGGCAGCCCCTAATGAATATGATGTTAGAAAATAAATTATCTGTGACTTAAGTTATGGATTTGTGCAACACTGGTAGGGTTTTAAAACTGTAGAAAAAGATTGATATTGTATGTTCCTTAGACATCTGGCTCTATTTCTGTATGATGTGACTTTCTATCTCTTTACCCTTCATTTTCAAGGCTCACATAACAGCAGCATAAGTTGGCAGGGATTTAAAACACAAAGAGTGTACATGGCTTCACATCACTGTCCACCCTACAGAGAATTGTGTTTAAGACTAAAATGGGGGGGAGGATTTTCAGTAGCTCAGAAGAAACCCTTTTGCCAAGTTTGTGTGATTGAAGTCAAATCAAGAATATTAGGCATGTCTCCTGCCTCTTGTAAAGATGATCTGAGCACAAGACTTGGCAGAGCAGTGTGCTGCTTTGTTAAAGAGAATCTCGGGTGTGCTGGGTTGCCTGGTTCTGTGCCTTGTCTGCAGCTTTTTGGGGGAATGGCCCAGCTTTCCCTGGAAAGGGTGGAGGAGATTCCAGTGCAGGATAGCCCTGGCTTGGTGAGGGTGCTTCCCAGAGGGGTGAACATGTAAAGGATACAGAGACTGAGCTGGTGGTCTGTGTGGGGCCGTGCCAGTGGAGTGGGGCAGGTCCTGGGATGGCAGCCGTTCAAGGCACCTGCAGAAGTGAAAGTGGTCACATTTCCAATTTTGCGAGTAAAATTATTACTTGTCTAAGATGTATGGGACTGTTTGGGGCAGATCACGTTCTCGTACTTAAAACTGAAATCCATTTCTGTATCTGAGTCCTACAGTCTGGCAGAGCTGCTGGAGGCAATGAAATCAAAAGAGCTCAGCTTCAGTGTGTAACAGCATTAAAGCATCATTTTGAACAGTAGACAAAAATGGGTTTGCTTCACAAAACTAATTTTCTAATAAGGGCCATCTAAAAATATATTCCATGTTTGGTGATATTCTGGTCTAATTTCTTGAAATAAAAATTGTGAATCAAATATCGTGCTTTCTACAATGTCACTATAGTCCAAGGGCCAATGTTTATAAAGAAATATATTTGTAGGAATGTAGAAGCATTATTTTTTTATATAGTTAAGTATCTTTTTTCAGTAGATAGGGAAAACTTTTCATTCTGTTTTCACCTTGGTTTCCATAATTTTGTCTCCAGCAGAGTCAAAATGTCAGACAAAAGTGATTTAAAAGCAGAACTTGAGCGCAAAAAGCAACGTTTGGCTCAAATAAGAGAAGAAAAGAAACGGAAGGAGGAAGAAAGGAAGAAGAAAGAGGTAAATATGCAAAAGTGCCTTTTAGATAACTCATGCTTGCAGAAGGGGTTGCTGAGCTTTTGACATCTCAGTATTGTATACCCCAACGTATCTGTCATGTGGAATGAGCTCCTCAAACCCACATCAGCCTAACCTTAAAATCAAAATGCTTATTTTTAGTCAAGAAAGTTGGGGTGAGGGAATTGCTTTTAAAATCAACGCACTGTCAGATGACAACAGTTTAGACAACATGATGTGTATGTGTGTGTGGAAATAAAAATTGATTTGCCACAATGCTTTTTCCTGGGCTCTCCTTCAATGGAAAGGGAGTGGAGAGTAGGGAAAGACAGAAAGAGGTCTCACATTTTTTTCAAGCCATTACAATCTAAATATGTATTTTTGTACTCTGAAGACTAGTTTGATTACTAGCTAAGGTAACAGATTTACAATTATTATCCTCCAGTAAAGTAAAACATAATTGCAATTGCATTTTCATCTTCTGGCATGGGTGCATCTTTCAGTTCTGTTAAAGTTTGATTGACATATTAGTTTATTTGTCCTTGACAGTATGCATTAGGTTTTTCATTAAGGGATTTGTACTTCTTTTTATTCAGTCACTTAGTGGAATAGAGGTGAGAATTGACAGGGAGTGGATATTCATTTTCATGCAAAGTCGGAGAAGCATTAAGTGATTATGTTTCCTTTCCTTCAAATGTCAACACTCACTACAGTTTAAAGCACCTGTTATCCTTTACTAATAACTGGTTTCCTTTTAAACTGACACTTTAATATTGTACATGAATTTCATGGAATTACTGTGGAAATGTGATGTGATCCAAGAAATCAGCATTCCAGTTTTGGCTGTCTTTTTAATCTTTTTTCATTTGAGTCATTTTTGTGCAATTACCAGCACACCCCCCGGTGAGGCTTCTGGAGTCACTAGGGGAGACTTCTGTGAGCAGAACTTTAAACATTAAAATTTTCAGTGTTCATTACTAGCCTGTTAATGAATTAAGAGGGAAGGGAGCCAAGCTACTGGCTCGAGGAAGCTATTAACTCCTTTCCTTTGTCCTCTGCTCTGATTTTATGCCTTGTGGAGATCTTGTGGTGGTTGGAACTTTCCATTGGCCCCGATAGCCAGATCCAGCTCGGGACACCCAGCTCTACAGATTATGCTGCGGTGCTGTAAATGGGGTGTGCTGTCATGTCTGATGGCCTTCAGAAGTGAAGCCTAACATTCATTTAGGTGCTTAGCCATGTACACCGGTGCAAAGAGTTGTCTGCAATCCTACATACTGTGAGATACTTTAGGCTAGCTCATGGGAAGAGCTGAGCAGAGGGATATGCCTGAATTTTGGTTTTGTCTGTAAAAACAATGTTCTTCTACATTTTGTCTGTGTTCAAACTGGAGAACAAGGGGATGCTTCAGAACTTCAAGGCTTTCTGTTGTGCCTTCACCAGCATCAACACCAGACTGAGACACTGTGGGAGTCCCCTGTGCCCCACACTCTGGTTTTAACAGAAGGGAAACCTCTCTGTGTGGTGGCTGGATAGGATCAGCCAGTTGAGAAGTAACCTTAGGATCTAAAGTATAGAGGCAGATGCCTCCAGACATTCTCTATAAGAACTGTACTGGGACTGCTGTATTTAAGACATGACAAAGTGACAGACATGACCACTTGCATTACTGGTTACTGCACTACGCTACAAAGTGAGATACGGGTTCATTTCCCTCATCTGCTTGGAAGAAGGGCTGCAAGAGCCTGTTTCTTTCAATGGAGTGCTCTAACCACAAGGCTGGGGTATTGGTATTTTCCTTCCAACCTACTAAATTGGGAAATGAGCCAAATATAATGGATTCTGGCTAATGCAGATGTTGCTTCTCCTGTTTCTAGGTCCCAGTAGACCAGAGGGACAGGAGGCTAATGTGTGGAAGCTCCAAGGAGGTATAGAGATCTAAGCAAAGAGGAAGGGTTTTGGCTGGGTGCCCAGGGGTGCAAAAATCCTATTTTAGACACATTAGTCCTTTCCTTTGCTCCTGTTAGATGTTCAAGCTCATGAAAAAGTCTTTTTATTACCAACAAGTGCTTGGGACCAAATGTAGATCCTTAAGCTGCTGTGAGGAACTGAAGGAGTTAATGCCTCAAACATTCATCAAACTGATCTTCTAAAGAAGACAGCTGAATATTGACTCTATTGTGTAATCCTGATACTTTGTATAAATGATGAAGGCCTTGCTAGGGACTATGCCCTTGAAGAAAAACTAAAGGATTGATAAAAGGGGAACATCTGCCCCAGAAGAAGCCAAAGGCTGGGGTGGTTGCTCAAGAAGCAAAAACTGCCAGTAACTGGGGGAAAGGTAAAGGTGGCAGGTGGAGATTGTGACCACTGACTCAATTGAACAAAAGGATTAATGCACCCCATCCCCCCTCAATGCATGCGCAGAACCCATGTTCCACCTTTCCTCGTCTCCCATGCTGAGTTCATGGAAAACCCACCTCTCCTTGTCTAGTATGCAAATCAGCTGATAAACCAAACTGAAAACGTTTCTGGGTGTGCATCCACCACCCAAGATTACCAGACCTGAGACAGCGCTGGAACCTGATCCGGATGCTTTGACTCACTTTCTCTCCCTCCCTTTTCTTTCCTTTTTTTTTTTTTCTTTCTTATAGATTTATGAATAAGAGACGACATATCTTATTATTTGTTTCCAAGTTTATAAGTTGTCTACCACAAGTAAAACATTTTATCTGGTCGTTTGGTGTTGTTTCACCTTAATTTAACCTGAGGGGATCAGAAAACACTCACTGGGCTTCCAGTCCGGGTTCTAACAGCTGCATCACTGAAGTCCAATAGAATTTTATTTCTTGATCCTGGAGGAAATAGGAATGGGCCATTTTTACTCAGGGTGATGGTATCTGTTATTCTATGGTCAGCTTTTATATCAGCTGAATAAGTTGCATCTGATGAGTGAGAGGCAGAAGATTTCCATCGGTGTGCTGTAAAAATCATTGCAAATATCTTTGCAAATATCAGTTTTCCTGTGCACTCAGGGAAAAAATGATGTGGTTTTTTTTCACGTATATAAGTGAATTTCAAAGTGTACCTAAGCAGTGGTGTGTATAAATATTTTCCACACACTTAATTGCTAGAGCTGATTATAGTGGAGGAAACTTTTCTGTTTTGTTTTAACTCAGGCTGATCTACAGCAAAAGAAGGAGCCAGCTCAGGAAGATTCTGACCTAGACCGCAAAAGAAGAGAGACAGAAGCTTTGTTACAGAGCATTGGTATATCTCCAGAACCACCTCTAGGTATTTAAGAGAAGCACACTGTAAAGCATTCAGCTCTGCCACAATGAATGCATTCTTTCTATTAAAGCATGCTCAGCTTTTTTAATTTTTGGCTGTATTAGTCAAGTGAACTCTTCTGTTTGAATGCCTGCAATATCATTCACATATACCAGCTCATGGCATTTTGAGTACTTTTCATTGCCAAAAACATCTGTTTCATTTTTTCAAGAAATTTTTGTGAACATAATGCAGGTTGGTTTTGCATACCAGCAGTGATTTCTTTTCTGATGGACTGTTTTAGCTTCTCTCACATCTATCTGATGACCCACAAAATATTATTATAAATGCTGTACTTCATTAGCCTCAAGTTTTGCTTCAAAAATTCAGAGTAAGCATTTGCTAAGGAAGGAGGAGCATAGTCATGTGGGAACTCCCACTGATTTCCTTTTAAAATCAAGCAAAACTGGAGAGCAGAAATAAAAAGGCCAATCACAAATAGCAAAGAGCTTATAATCAGCTCATTATTGTAGATTTTAGCTCTGGTTTAATGTGCTCAACATTTTTTATTGTTGTTTTGATGTTTCAATCCTAGAATCTGAAGTCCTCGGTTTAAATGTATGTGGCAAAGTTTATAGTATCTGAATACTGGTTATCGTAATTAAGAAAATTAAGTTCTGTCTGACTTATTACATCACCCTAAAGTGAGAAATTCCTTCCTTCCTTCCTTCCTTCCTTCCTTCCTTCCTTCCTTCCTTCCTTCCTTCCTTCCTTCCTTCCTTCCTTCCTTCCTTCCTTCCTTCCTTCCTTCCTTCCTTCCTTCCTTCCTTCCTTCCTTCCTTCCTTCCTTCCTTCCTTCCTTCCTTCCTCCCCCCTTCTGTGCTTGCTCCCTTGAATCCTGAATCACTCTCACTATTTTAGCTAATATATTGGCCCCTCTGAAGGTATCAAGCCTTGTCATTAAATTCATTGGGTCTAAATCTAGGATTTTACCCCTAGATATTCTTGCCTGTAATATTTAGGAAAAACTCAAAATTTGGCAAAATACTGAAACCTTAATTTAGGAAGGCACCTTATACAGATGCTTGGGGGCCTGCGCAAGTAGATTGTGACATTCTGAATTGGGATTTCAATTTATAACTTGCATCAACCAACATAAATTGAGAAAAATTAATATTTTTATAAATTATGATATAGTGACTGAAGCTTTTAAAAACCACTTCTCAGAAGAATTGTCTGACAAGTAATGGTTAGGTTATTTTTAGGTATCATAATACTTTTGTATTAATTGTATTAATTTTAATTAATTAATTGTATTAATTGTAATAATTTTGTTAATTATATAGTGATATTATAAAGTCAGATTTTTAATGTTCTAGCATTTAAAATATTCATTTTTATCTAAAAATGAAGATATATTTCCCTATCATTATTAACTAAACACATGTATTCATGTTGCAGATTATCAATTCTTATTATTTTGTGTTTGATACTGTCAAAAGAACATGAAAATCCATGGAAGATGATTTGTTTTAGTTAAACAATAGTATTTTCTACTCTTTCATTCCCTGTATATACACTCACAATTAATATACATTAATATAAATAAAGGAGGCTTTAATTCTGTCTTCACATACATGTATGATACCCAGATCCCACTGAATATAAACAGCCATGACATACCTGTAACCTGCCAAAGGGCTGTCACGAAGATGAATTCACTTCTCATGCTGCAGTCATTTCTGTGACAGTCTCTAGTGAGACTCTGCATGAAATGTTTGACCACATGGAAAATCCAAATCTCTTGACAGGTCTGTCATTATACATTATAGAGCATAACAAAATAGTTTTACTCCGTTAAATCTATAAAAGAAAATGCACATGATATAAACCAAATGGGAAATTTCGCTCTTGCAATAAACCCCCTTTTTGTGTTTTATTCAATGTGGCTGCTTTGAAGAATGCTTACATTAAATCTTGACTGGAGCCATCTCTGCATTTTAAGTATTTTTGAGAAACCATTTTAAAAGAAATCAGGATATTTTTACTTTTTTATTTATTGTTTCCTTGCTGAAGAGCTTCAACTCAGGCTGACCTTGAGCTATGAACTTCCTTTCCTGTTTCAGGAAACAAAACTGCCTTTGCATGAAATATGCTTCAAAAGCCCTGGCAAGCCAAAGAGAAAATCATTTATAGAGCTTGGGCAAATAGTATTGAAACCAAGGGAAGCTTTTCCTTGAATGTTGAAATCATGTCCCACCCAAAATAGAAACTTTATATGACCTAAATTACTTAAGAAAACGCAATCACTGAGAAAACTAATGTCTATTCTCACCATCTTTGGGAAATGATTTTAACTTAGCTGGATTTCCTTATTTAGCTTTCATTTTTGATGTCATTTCCACACTGCAGCCTTAGACCATATCTAATGGACACTGGCTTTCCATTTAAATTCAAAATTTGGAAAGTATGCTTGTACTATTGCCTATCTGACTTTACCAGAAGAGTTCACTCAGTTTTTTGACAAGACAAGCCCCTGGTATTTCTTCATACCTTTAAAATCTTTTGCAAGTCAACTTTACTCAAGAAAACAAGTCCTATTTTGTTTCCACAGATATCTCCGCCGTTGATTAGCTATAGATTCCCATTGGGCTTTCAGTCCTGTCTAAATTCATACCAGTTTTAACACTTCCAAACGACTTAAAATTCACTTGACTCTCTTCCTTTTCTTTTTCTTTCCTTCCTTATTTGCTTTCACCATTTCAAACTCTCCTACTCATTCATCCACTATCATTTTGGTCCATTGGTTTTGATTTGTCTGACACTGCTCTTCATCAGTGCAGTCGCTGCATGTGTTAACATGGGATACCTGTTATTTTCATTATTTAGTCCCAACCCCTATGTCTCCCTCTTCGAAATCAGTGAGCACACCCAGTGATGCAGGCAGCCAGGACTCGGGAGATCTGGGACCCATAGGAAGGTAAGACAGAGTCAGTAGCGTTGAATAAATGTGGGGGTTTTTTTCACTTTGCTCTTACTTCCCCATTTTTACCTTTGCTTCTGTAAATGACAACGTGCCATACCTAATGTGTACTTTTTTTAAAGCATTTTCCACTGTATGTTACCATCCAGTAAGACTACTCTCAGATGTGAAGTAAATAAATGCATGCAGCAAGCAGATCTTACGCTATGAGTCCTGTACCTCATACCGGAAGCAAGAGTTTAATTTATGTTCTAAAATAGCCCACAGAAAGCTGTCATTGTGTGTGGATATACACTAAAACCAGGGGAAGTGCCCAGTGGTAGAATGCGTAACTCATGTGAGTTATCTTTGTTCACATAACCAGTCCCCTTTGAAGTCCTCCCAGGTGTAATGCCAGGCTGCCTCAGGTTCTTGTGTGGCTGCTTGTCACGGTGTGTGGCATTGTGGTGGCAGAGAAGAGCTTGTGCAGAAATGTGCTGAAACAGCCAGGACCAACTGGCAATTCTGCCTTAGAAACTGCAGATATCAGCGAGTTTCATGCAGAATAGGAGGGAAGCACCTCTATTCTTGTTGAAAAGGGGTGGTGGGGTGTCTGTAAGGGATGTGCACAAGAACAACCTTCTTTGTTCGTATGGCTGAAACAGGAAATAAAGTGGCAGTCACCAAATAATTCCTACTCTGGAGTAGAAAAGAAAGAAGGAGGATGCTGGTAAAGGAGCATATGTTCAAGGAAGAAGAGGTCCAAGCAACTACACTGTATATTTTGAGAAACGTGAAACATGAGTCCTAATAGCTCTTTTTGTATCAAACTAATTCTGCATAAAGCCGAGCTGCCAGCTCATCCAAATCTGTGAGCCAAGACTCTGCTAATGGCCTGAAAACAAAGTGGTTGCTCTCCACAGTTAACGGTTGTCAGGAGTAGACACCATGCCTTTACAGATAGCAACACCAGTGTCACAGAGCTTCAGGTCACCAAATTTCATATCACACCAGCCTTCTGCTTAGAAAAATTGCACTTCTGTAAGCTGGAAGTATATTGGGTCCCCCTTCAGCTAGATGCAGACGCCATCTGTTGTGATGTGCAGGTTGCACAGATGCTGCTGAAATCTGCTCAATCCTTCTTCCAGGTCTACCCTCTAGAAGAAATGGAGGTTGTTAAGGAGGAAAGCCCTTAGCCTGTAAGATATGGCAGTTCAAAACACAGAAGATAGTGTAATGCTATATCCATAAATATATGTAGTAGACTTCAGCAAATGAAAGTACAAAGTATTTTTTAGCAAAATATAGCCTGCTGTTCAGGATAAAGTTATTTCCCACAGTCCTACATGCAGCTATGTCTATGCTGGTGGGAGACTTCTGAATTCCTGGTTTTCTTCTGAACCTTCGTGGTGTAACTCTTTAACTGTTAAGGTAGTGAAATGCCCCTGGAAGAATTTATTTTACTATGATGTGTGCTAGCACTTTTGACTCTGTCAGCAACAGGCAATGAAAGCACATGACCACATGTCCTTTTAGAGAAGAATGGAGTTTGTCGTCTTCTTCAAAGTTTCCATTTTCTGGCTTGTTGTGTCCTTACTATGAATTCAGTGGGAATCTCAAGACCTTTTTTGTAGTCCACCAGTTTGCTTGCTGTCCTCTCTGGTATTGAAAGGGCTGCGTTGTGTGTCGGGAAGGCCGCTTGCAGGTGTTTGCCTGGAGCAATTGGTTTGTGGGAACGGAAATTCGATGATAGCTGTTCCAGGCCTCGGGGAATTTCTCTAACCTGTGGATAGTACTAGGTGGGAATTAGCTTGTTACTGAGTGCAGGTAGATGTGTTCAGTGTGTGGATGTGTGAATGAGTATACTCAAGTGTGCATGTGTGATAGAGCAGTCAAGCCTGGAGACCAAAATGTTGGTAGACCTGTCATCACAGTGGGTGAAAAGGATGAAATCACCTCCTCTGTTTTCTCTCTGAGAGATGCCTAGACCATACTTCTGACTTATTTTGACTACTGCATATATGAATGCCCGTATATCTGTATAAGCAAGGTTGTTCTGCTTCATTTTAGTGTGTCATTCAATTTTACTCTATGATAGAGAGGGCACTTTCGCTGTATCCCTTGTCATGCCATCGTGCTTGTAAGATCTTCCCCTTTTCCCCATTTTGCAGCAAATTTGCTGTACAACAGTAGACTGAGCACGGGCATTAGAGGAGAGCAGATTAAGTCCAAAGCTATTAATGCCTCTATCTCAGAGATCACAGCTCATCTGTCATTGTGGCTGCTAACACTGCTGCAGAAATAGCGAGCTCACACAGTCTGGCAGAAATACAGTCTGATTACTCATTGCTGAAGTTTTCTCTAGAGGAAGATACGGGCATTCAAAAAAAAAAAAAAAAAAAAGCTGTGAAGTCAGATTTTAGTTCACTACAGGAAAGAGGCCCTGTCAAAAGCTTTGAAGAAAGCAAGAGACCTTTGTGTGTTCCCATTACACACTTCTGTGAGTTGTTGGCACTTCTGGTAGTTGTCAGACTTAATCTATTGGTCCCAATATTACCCAAGTATATCTGAGGTATGTTTTGATTGGCAAGCACCTGTGATTTCTTACAGAACAGTGAACATAGTTTAGCCAGAAATCCAGGTTTCTGACATCCACTTTTCAGGAAGGACAACTGATAAACTGGAGAGTTTAGATAGTGTTAAGTAGTTGTTATCCTGGAACAGACCTCACACAATCTCACTTCATAAAATGATAACTAACTGGTAACTTGCTCAGCAAGTGTAGTGGTTATATGGGGAGCAAAAGGGCTCCAGCAGGCAGTGTGTGAGAGCAGAAAAGTGTTTGGCATTGAAGCTGGACAAATATAAAACCAGAAAAGCTTTGTAAAACTTTAATGGTGAGAGAAAGTAATCACTAAAGCAATCTATGTAAAGACTCTATTGGATCTTCTATCACTGGACATTGCTCATTCAGGATAATGTGCCTGCCCAACAGGCAGATAATAGGTCAAACAATAATTCGTTCAGAAAAGTCATACAGCTTTTTTGTTGCACAGGAAGAAAAGCTGCATGGTCACAATGGTCCCTTCTGCCATACAATCTATAGACTAGTAGTGCTGCTATCCTGTGGGACCATTGTTCATTATCCCCAACACAATAACTGAAGCAACGTTGTCTTTTCCCTGATGCCATTCAGCTTATTAGGAGAAGGTGTGGGGCGGACTGTGTAATAACACTAAATAATGGAACCATTTCTGTCCTGTGCAGGTCAGGTTTCTATGGGGTTTTTTGCTGCTTGATCTTTGGTACCACATTGCTATTTGTCATAGCCTTTTCACTAGGGATAACACTAGGTTTCAGGAGTATTCCAGCTTCCCCCTGAGCCATGACACCAACTTAAAAATGAGCAGATATTAGATTAATAACAGTGCTAGAAACTACAAACAATTTTCTTTGAATGCTTCAATTTGGACAGGAGAGCCAACTTTTTTTTTTTTTTTTTGGCGGTCTTGGGGATCAGTTCTGGGTAGGGAGAGGTGTGTTATACTGTGATTCTGGAATATTTTACCATAACTGTGGGCTTAAGAAATAGGTTTGGTATGTGCCTCTTTTAGCTATGAGGCTGCTCTGAACAATTTTTTAGAGCCCTGTTGTTGCACAGTGAGCAACTTGCCTATCTCCACATTGCTTTGCACACCCCGCTTCACTTTTCGAATGGCTATGTGTCTTGTGCTACACAGATGGGACAGGAAAATTACATCACAGATACCTAACTCTGGATAGATGGGTTAGTGATTCACAAAGCTTTCTGTTATGATGTATTCAGACATGATTCATTTTCCACAAGACAATGTTGCAGGATCCCGTGAAGATTCTCCTTGGAATAGAGTATACTTGGGTCTTTCAGGATAAGTATTTTTTACTATTTGGTATTTTGTAAACATTTTATTAATCCCCAGTGTCCTATTGCTGCTTGTCAGCTTATAGACATACACAACTGGAATGTAGATTTCACTTAACTAGATTTGAGTAAATGTTGTGAAGAAAGGGGCTGAGGTAAAGGCATTTGCCAAGAGCGTCTGCGCTTAGCATGGTGTGAAACATAGATTTGCCTCTTTGAGGCTATTAATATGAAGCTTCTTCATGATAACTCTATGCATCTCAGCTCTCCCCAGCTGCTTTAGTATGCCAGAGGGGATGCTAGCTATTATAGTACAACTGTCATGAAACAGTGCCCATGGAGAGACGTGTTTTACTATTCAACATACCTTAGACATTCATAAACCTCACCGTCTCAGCCCTCAGCCGTGAACGGCAGGTTTCTGTCTTCTGAGGAAGTACACAAGGACAAGCTTTGTACAGTGTTTCAGAGGCAGGCAATGCAATACCAGGTCTTTTGGGCTGAGGAGCTCTATGGAAAAGCCCCAGTACCCGGTCATGGGTAGAGCCAGAGCACTAGGGTCCATCTGCGCTTTGCATGTCAGCTCAACATAAGATAGCAGAAACATATCTGTGCTGTGCTGAAAGGATGTGCTCCTGTGCCTGAGTAGCTTCCATGTGCTAATACTAGCCTGCATTGTTATGTATTCTTATGTTACCCGCAGGGTGCGTTCACCCTGGTGTATTGCACATTTGGAGCAGTGCCATTTGTAGACCAAGGTGTGATTTATCTGTGTGGCGCATTTTTTTTCTGTGTCCTTCACTGCTCCTGTATGTTCCTAGCTAGCTTCTTTACCCTACAATGGTAGGTTTGCGCAGTAGCATCCCATTTATTGTCGAGCTGGGTGGTGTGTGCATGTGTGCAGTGAAGTCCCATGCGTATAGCACTTCCCTCTGTGCATTTTGGACTGGAACATGAGAATCCCATTAGGCTGCGTATAAGGTTTCCCACCTTCCATCTGCTCAGTAAACTGCACCAGGCTTAGCTGTCTTGGATGTGTAAAGGTTAATGGTTGCCTTTCTTTCTGCAACATCTTGATCTGTGCTCTTTTACTTTCTAACTTGTCTGTTTTGCTGCCCATATGCTTAAATACCTGAATATTTTGTGGGCTTCTGTAAAGACAAAGATGATAGGAAGCATTCTTCATCTTCTGGTAGCTTCTTTCGGAGGATGGTTACTTCAGTGTGGTGTTTTATCTGCTGTAAAATAATGCAAGGTGAATTATTTTGTACTATTTCTTTCGCAGTCCATGGGTTTTGGTGGGTCTGTCTGACTATGGCTACTTACTCTGTATATTGTTCTTATTTGGATTAGGGCACTACATAATACTTAGTTTAAATGGTTCTTACCTGAATTATGTTGTTGTTCCATTTATACCACAGTTCTGAGATGTGTTTGATGGACTGAAATCGGTTAGCTTCCTTAAGTGTGTGAAGCTTGCTTGCAGTAAAGCAGGGTTAGTCCTTATTTAGATGAAGCTGTAAATATTTAATGAAAGTTCCAGTGAGAATGAGTTTGAGCATAGCATTAGGTAGCAAAAAAAAAAAAGAAAAAATAAAGGGAAATCGGATTTCTCAGAGTTTCTGTAGCAGTAATATGCCATTTTTGTAGCAGTAATATGCCATAGAAGTTAGACCACTCCGGAGTCCTGATTGCCTCATCATCACTGCAGTTTTTTATTTCTAGATAAAAAACAGTACATCCTAGAAATAGAACAGCTGTCTGTAATGCTGGAGGACTTTCCTCTGAGGAGCAGTATCACCTTTGGCTTTGGCTGTTGGCATAATTTTTTGTTTCCTATGTCAGTCCATCTTGCAGTTACTGTGACCTCTGAATGTGTTCCTAATTGTATTCCAGAAAATATAGCAGCAGCGCTCGCATCAGGCTGGATGTCTGTTCCGATAGAGAGTCAAGAGCATGTCTTCTTCTTTCTCATTCTGATTTGAAGTTTGCTGAAAATATTAGTCTGAATTAATGTATGTATTCATCAGATGCGATTCCAAGTGGTTTCCATCTACCATGGCCACTTTGAGCCATTTGGGTATAAAAAGAAATACACTAGGGTATGTTTTTTTCCACTGTGTTGATGTCCACCCCCAGTTTGTATGGGCCCAGTGCTGGGAGAAACAGATGTAATTCCAGTCCTTTTTCTCTTCAGCATATTATTTACTAATTTTTGAGTAGTTATTAGGTGTTCTGCTTTATAATGCACTATCTAAACACACACATGAGACTTGTGTTAATCCTGTATTGCTTCATGTCTGACCCTCAAACACAACGATTTCTTGATTCATAGATATAAAATCAAAAGGAAAGAAATAGCTCTGGAGCATCTAGGCACTGAGTCAGAGCATGTCATTACTGTATTTACTCTTTCACAGTTTTGTATTTCATCTAGCTCACTGTCAGTCAAGTTAAAAAAAAAAAAAACATCTCTAGTTAAGAAGTGTGTTCTTACCACATAATATTTAAAATCACAAAGATTTTGTTTGCTTATCTCTCAGGAGTGTATCTAAATGTCACCAAAGTCTTTAGGTTCTGTGCTTTTTAGACTTTTTGCCTGAAAAATCAGACTTTGCAACTCAGCTTTTATTTTCACTGCTTTATTTTTAAACAGCTCCTTACCTAGTGCAGCAATATAACACATTAAGAAGCTGAGGAAAGGGTATCAGAATGCCATTCTCCTCTTTAATGATCTGCTTTTCTATTTAATTAAATGGATAAAGAAAGCAAAAGAAAAAGGTGGATCTTGGTCTCTATTTCATTTATACAAGAAGGTTGGATTATTGTAGTAGGTCGTCTTTTACAGTCCATGCAGTGTATTTCCTATCTTTAGCTACAGAAAACATCTCTCACAGACATTAACAAAACCGTGTTTCTATAAGATCTGCTAAAACCACTGCTAACATAACTGTATCGCCTAGGGCTTAGCTACTTTTTCATTAAATAAATGCATTTGACAGGTTCTGTTCAATGACACTGTTTCATCATTGCCGCTCAGCTTTGCATTACCAGCATTTCATTGTGTTACCATGTTCACAAATGATAGGGATCCTTCCTCAGTTGCAACCAGTACAAGTGGGCCTGTGTTGTATTGCCTCAGGAATAGAAGCTGTAATGGTTATTAGTAGCAGATTTTTTTTTTTATGGTGTTTTTTAAAGATTGGTTTATATGTTCAAAATGGCTTTTAAATGTCTGTTTTAGTGGCGTATGTATTTCATAAATGGGCTGTGCCAAAGGGAAGCACAGAACAATGTAAAGACTCTTAGGGAGCTACAGGAAAGACTGAGTGAAAATAACTACTTTATGGTGACCTTTGCTTGAATGGTGTTTTATTCAAAAAAAGAAGGATTGTAACCCTAGGGACTGTTGTGTAGTGCAGAAATGAGTCTTTTACAGCTTGTTTCTGCACTACAGAGTGCAGAGACTACAGAGAGTCAAGAGAACCATTTGCTTGGTGTCGAGAGGCAAACGGGATAGCCTGTGAGATAGTGGCATTGCCACTCTGTTTTGGTGGCTTTGGGCTTGATATGGGATGTTTGCCATTACATGGTAAGGCAAAAATACACTCCCCAGCTGTTAATTTTTTTCCCATATAATTTACTCTTGGCACACGTGTTTTATTTTGTGGTTTCCAACAGTGTTAGAGACCAAATTGTCCTTAGGCTCTCTTGACCTGAATCATGCTCGCATCGTGAAGGAGTGACAGTGTCAGTCTCCTCCCCTTGCCCAGGGGGACCCTGGCTGCCTTAGCTATCTTTGCCCTGAAGATATGCGGCTTTTTAAAGCGATGCTGCAAGTCTCTAATGCTTCCCACTCCCAGTCCATTTACAGGACAGTAACACGGCTGGCTGGTTCTCCTTCCACAAGCATGGGCTGCTCAGTATGAGTAGCTGCACTGAGTTGCTTGCACACATCAAGGCTTGACCCTGCATAGGTTGGTATACAAGGCTGGACAAAGGCAGGTTGCTTGCAGTCTTTTCCCTCCTTTTGTCCCTGCACAAGAACTACAGTCATTCTGCCTTATATTCAGTGTATTTAGCCCTAAATATCTGTAGCCTCTCCCTGCCATTTATTTTTTTTAGCCTATAAACATAAGCAGACACCTTAGGGACTGATACTTGGCAGTTGCTTTCAAGTGTCTGTATATCTGACCTAGAAAGTAGGGAGTGTTTTTCAGTGCGTGCCAGTTACAAAGTCAGAACGGTCCATATTAATTAGAATCATCTGCAATCCTTTTAGCATGTGAGCCTCTGGCATCATTAAGGATTTTCATGCTTTCATTCCTAAAGGATGGATAGAGTTCAGTCCTCCAGATCTTTGATTATTTTTCTCATTAGCAAGCATCTCCATGCTATAAATTAAAGAAGGAAAGATTGCCATTCCCAGGGTGCTTCATAAAATGCCTTGGAAACCTGAGCCCCAGCTGCATCCAGAAGAAAATAATACTAATGTATAAAGCCCCACTTAACCATTTAGGTTATCAGCCCAGCTGTAGTTACTTCTCTGTAGTTATTTCCAGACATATCATGCATATATTTAGTCAGACAATCAGATGATTTTAGGGACTAAAACACTAATCCTCTTAAAACAAGTACTTGCTAAGGCCAGCTCGGCTTAAAAAGTTTCCTTGCACAGAATTTCATCTTTATTTAATTAAACTGTGTGAGATCACCTCCTATGTTAAACTGTTTAATATAGTTAAACTGGTACGGTTTGTGAATTTAGATGTTTTCTCCTTCGCTAGCCTATTAACAAGTCTCTTAGAAAATCCCCATTCACAATTTTATGTTTAATCTGGAAAAATAAAAAGAGTTTCTGAATAGCTATTTCAGTAACATTTTTTTAGGAATTTTCTTCAAATCTGTAGAATAGGAATTGCTGCCACTGGAAAAATATTGGTAAATCTCCAGATCTTTTTAAATTATTTTTTTTCCCAAGGAGTTTTGAAACAGTCTAAGCATCCCATATTAAATTTTTAATAAGCAGAACATTTTGGTTTTCCATTTAAAACTGAGTTTTAGTCAGATATTTTAGTTGCACTTATTTAATAATTCAAAACCAGAATATAATTACTGAGCCAGTCTATTAAAATTCAGATAGTTGGGACATGAAAACTTTTAACATGTTGACTGTTGATGTGAACAGTTTTTGGTAACTCCTACAGTGAGTTTTCGCTGCAACCTAGTTGTAGCAAAAATCTCATCCTATTCTTGGATATGATTTTGCTGTTTCTGTAACAAAATAAATTGTATTAAGGAACAAAACCACCATCTCTTCTTCCAGATAGTAGTTACTTGATTTTAGCACTAGAGCAATAATGAAAATTTGCTGAAATTTTTACCTTCTTCTTCAGCTGAATAGTATCAGACCTAAAAATTGTAGGTTCTGGTCTTCATGTTACTTCTTTGACTCCTCTGAAAGGCTATGAATTGTTTTTCCTAGATTTGACTAATGAATGTGACTTTGTCTTTTATGAGATTGTATCCAAAGCCCCTTGAAGTTTATGAGAAAACATCCCTTATATGCATATCCATGGATCAGTGTCCTAACGTGAGAACCGCGGTTCCTTTAAAGCATCTGCAGGACCTGATAACATGTAAAACTTCTCCTGCCAAGTTCTTTCTTTACATTTGTGATCACTTGAGTTCTATTTTGTCGTATAGACTTACTCTTGGTATAAAACCAAGATGAAAATACTGTTCTAAAAAAGAATTTTCAGGGTTTGCTACAAGAACAAAAGAACTTGTACCTTCCCCCTCCTGAATGTGTTTTTTATTACTGCACTTTCAAAATGACCGTTCATGTTATCCAGCACTTAGAGTAAATCTGTATCAGATCGTAGGCTCAGCAGAAGCTTCTAACTGTTTGACCTTCTGTCCTCACAGATCCAGCACGCTGCTCTCAGTGACACTCCTGGTAAACCAACATAAATTTGCAGACTAAGATTTCTGTAGCTGTAACATATAAATTGTGAGAATGACAAGGTTCATTACATTGCCAGGAGATTATAATGTAGACTTAAATCAAAGGACAGACTTTAAATATTTCCAATAAATTCAGCAGATTGGATGAATTTAACTGTTGATTTAATTAGTGGAATTCTGTGAAATGGGAATCAACAAGGTGTTGATCTTGTGATATGTCCTTACAATCAAAGGCATGCCAGAATTGTACATTCTGATTTAAAAATCAAGTGGAATTTTAGAATTATTAAATACATTACACAGCATAGCCTTGATTTTAAAAGAATTTTGAAATATACATGTTTTTTAAATATTATTTGTCTGTGATTTTTTATAAATATACCTTAAAAAAAAGAAAAAAAGAGCATTTTAAACTCATGCCCTTCTGAGAAAGGCTGTTATGGTTGCCAGGCAGCTGAAAGATAGAACTCTGCTCTCAGGGATGTCATAGTTGCTCTTTTTATTGGTGAAGACTGGAAGTCAGAGGTGTCAGCCTGCTTGGAAGTGTAAATGCAAACCCAAGCATCTGGCTGTGCTCCAAGAGTGGTGCCAAACTCCTTGTTCGCTGAATGTATTATGGCATTTTATTTTATGATTAGCAGCCCAGCTTCAAACACAGGAATGAGCAGCAAAGTCAGAGCATACTGCTCTACAAGTGTAAGTGAGCGTCTTGTTGTGAGGCACAAATCCTCCCTAACTGCTGATAGCCATCTTGCTTATAATGTGCTTCAGAAAACAAGTAGCACAAGGAAGGTATTTTCTTGTTGCCAGTCCTTTCAAAGTCGAACAGATCTGCAAAACAGAGCACAGATGGCAGCAGAATAGTGGCTTAAATGCAAAGCATCAATTGAAGCAAGTGGTACTTTTGCATCTCTGAGTAGTAGCTTTGAATCTTCTTTTCTTGGTATATCTTGTTGTAGAGACACACTAAGTATACAGCAAATATCAGAAAGTGAAGATTGTAGTGGAGGAAATTAAGATTATAAAAATCTATAATGAAAGGAATAAAACCAAACAGCTTATCTATACACATATGTATTTTTAAACATCTGCAGTAATTTCTCAGCAACAGTTTCTTAGATCAGATTTTCTAATTAATCAGCAGCAAAGTAGGAGCTTTGGAGAAACCTGCACACAAAGTAGGTAAAACTAAAATTTTATAGCTAAATAATTATGCAGCCTTCAATTAATTCTGTCAATATACACACACTAAAAAAAAAAAAAAAAGTTTAGATGCACAATAGATTACATATTGACATTTCAAATAGTAGTGGATTGTAACTTGGTGACAATGCTTGGTATTGTATTTGAAAAAATGCATTTAAACACGTTTTAAGCATTGTATTCTACTGGTGATTTTAAAATAGGTCTCATATCTCGCAGTTGTTGCATCCAGTATTTTTAACCGTGTGCGGGTGCACAGATCTTAATGTGAGAAATTCTGAATCTTTTGGAAATTGTAATCCAAGCCTGTATTTTAAGCATGGGGCTCTTCCTTGCATCAAACTCAAAACCAAGAATCCTGCTATTCTTTGCAGTCTTGGGCTTTTTGATTCACTCTTTTTTGCTACCTCACTTCTTTTACTAGTTGCATTTGAAGTTAGAAGAAAAGAAAACAAGAAGCAGGCTGAAGCTGGTAGGCTTTCAGGTAGCTCTTCTGTCAATGCAGATAGCCGCTTGACTCTTCATCTGGTGCTAGCAGGAAGATGAAAAGGAGAGCACAGGATCACACAGCCAAGAGTGACTGAGGTGGGACAGCATTCCTTCTGCTCAGAGCAGGGTGAACTAGAGCAGCTTGCTCAGACTCTGTCCAGTTGGGTTTTGAGTCTCTGAAAGGATGGGGACTCCACAAGGTCCCTGGTCAAGCTGTTCCAGTGTTTGACTACCCTCACAGTAAAGATGTGTCTTATGTTTAAGTGAAATTTCCTTTTTCTCAGTTTGTATCCATCGCCTCTTGTCCTGTCACTGGGCATCACCAAGAAGAGTCTGGCTCCATCTTCGTTACTCACCTCCCAAGTCACCTATCCAAGTTAGTTGGCCTGTCCCCCCCAGATTCTTTGTGGACAACCACCTCTAAAACCTCTGCAGAGTTGGGAGTCGAAGTTGTGTGCTTGGAACTGCTGCATGGAGCAATTCCCTGTCTTTCTGTTCATACGCACAGGACCCATGGTGACACATTTCACTGCTGGAGTGCTTCATTTACGTGTCTGAAGATAGTATAAATACCCACTGCAGTGTCAAGAACCCCTACTACCACAGATGAGTAAAATGAGACTAGTCACATTCAGATCATTTTAGAAGCATTACTGTGGTAAGCAAAGGTGCTTTGAGACTTCATAGGCGGAGGGTGACTGCATATGCTGTGGGTGAGGCCCTCCTTCATTTCTGGTCTCTCTGTTTCAGTTTAGTAATAATCTATGCTCTGCTTAATGGGATTGGCCTTTGATCTCTGAAAACCTCAGCGCAGCTTAATCTGTGGAGTCATGGCACAGTCCTTCACTGTATTTTAGGGTTAGGAGGGCATAGCTATTTCCCACACAAAGGGTCATTTTAGGACATTGTTATTGCTGCAAGGGAAGATGCTGGGTTTGGAACCTGTCAGGTCTGATGATGTTTCATTAGGGACACATGGATATCTCAGTGCAGCAGATACCTCAGGACTCAGTCTGTGAAACACACTGTCAGTGCAGTTTTCTTCTGGTCCAGAAAGCACAACAGCCCTTGGTGACAGGACATGCCAGAATATGGTGTTTTCTTGCCTGCAGTTCTGCTTGAAGGTGTGATTTGCAATGCTGCAAAGAGATTGCTACCCTGCAAGAGGCCCCTTGGGAAAGCGAGGTTTGCTGTTATTTCTGTGAGTAGCCTTTTTCAAAAACATGGATTTTCAGTCCTGGTTGCTCTTGACCTGAGAAGGGAGGAGAAAAGAAGTCATGCAGAACACACGTTCTGCAGCATCAGCAACATATAAGGGAGGACTTGATTGTAGCTTCAGGGAAGCAGAGTCAGAACTAAACTGACAGCATACTGCACACCAGTTGAATGAAAAGTGTTGGATTGGGGTGCTTACCAGAGCCAAGCTGTACTGTAATCTGTCCATGATTCCAGATATTAAATATAATTTTATGATCGTGATTTAATAATTATATGCATTGGCACCTGTGCTTTATGTGTTTCATATACTATCACTGAGACCAGACCCAAAGTTGTTTTAATCAGCTGAGAAGTTCTCATGGATTCCAGACGGTTTTAGATGACAGACTCCATGAATACATTCTAAGGTTGGGGACTTTCCAAAAGAGTTCAAATATTTTATTTTCAGTTTATTTATTTTAGTCTTTTCCACATTTTTAATCTTAATAATTGATATTATGCAATCAGAATAAAATTTTCTGGAATTAAGGTTCCACAGGGCTTCATAACAGATGGCAGAGTGCCTTGTTTTCCATGGTAATAATAATACAGAAAAGGGAATGCTTCTGTTCAAATTCCTTTCACCTCATACCTTACATTTTGCAATGGTCTCTGTCCTCTTAAAACTGTGTTCTGAGTATCTCCATAATGCTTTGGACATGAATTTGGAATAAAAAAATTAACAAGTTGCTTTACCATCCGATTCTTTAATAAACGTATGACATCTGGGTCTCTTCCTCCTGTTGATTTCTTTCTGCAGGTTATTCCCTTACTGACTGGGAAAAAAAGAATGTGCATTGTATCAAAATTATCTGGTACTTTTTCAGTACTGGGAGCTGAAATGACACCAACATTAATACTGTCCTAAATTCAAGGAAAAAATAGATTATTGAGATCATAATACAGAGCAAATAGAGAATACTAAAATACGCCTATCTAAAGGAAGAGAGTGAAAGCAGATCAGTTTAAAGAGAGGTAATAATACTTGTACCTTGTCTAGTTAGTGCAAGGTCTGAAAGCCCTCATTCCCTTCATCCTGCTTTAGAGCAATCTGTTATTTGATAATAGTTACAGCATTTTATCCTACAGTCAGCCAAGGGCAGCCGTTGTGCACTGAATGTCTAAAAGGAAGATTGATAGCAGGGCTATTGTTTGTTACTATGTGGGAGACTGATAGAGTGACCAGCTCTGAAACAATGTTGGGTATTTCAGATTAAAATAGTGTCTGTGCTGTCAGGGTGGTGGGAACAGGCTGATCTGACTTAGTCCTGACTAGGCTGCTCATGCTCGGTGAGTTTTCAGGGACCCTTCCCATGCTGTGTGCACTCAGAGGAGGAGGCTCAGCTCAGATGTTTTCCAGATTTGTAGAAGGACTGGAATGTGCAAGGGAGCACTACTTTTCCCTACTAGGTCTAATGCTCAAGTCCCTTTTCTGCATTAAAATGTTAAGGTAAAATGTTTTATAGCTCTTCTACATAGACTTGTGCCAAAATCCACTGAATCTGTTTAGGGGGACTTTCACCAGCTTGTGCTTTCTGAAAGGCTCCAGAGTGGGAGCACCTCTGCCTGACTCCTGACCTCCTGGTCAAGCAGTTGTCCTAGGCCATGCATTTGTCTTCAGGGACTGTGATGTTACTTCCTCTGCCCCTGTCTTTGGGTGACTAGAAGTCTCTAAGCTAATTTCAGTTTTTATTTATGAAAAAGAGGAACAGCCCTGATCCTTTTCTTCATGAAGAAATCTCCAGGGAAAGGACTCATGCACTAGATTTGAAAAAGATTGGCATCACTTTTTCTCTGAGATCTAATGGCATTTCACAATCCCCACTGAGAACTGTCCACAGGAGAACAAGCATAATTGTGATGCTCATCCAAATGATCAAGAAATGTCATATGCTATGTTTGCTCATCACAAACAGATTAGCTTTAATTTCCTAGTCTGGATGACAGCACAGGCTATTCAATATCATTTTTGGGTTGCTAATCCTCATAGTATCTATTTATTTATTTTTTCAATGTTATTGCCATGGAAACTGGCTAAATTGCAGGTCCAGATTTCATCTTTATTGTTCACTCACTTTCATTTTGATCTGCAGACATTCTTCAGGTTCCAGGAAGAGGCAAAGGAAAAATCACTATTGTTCCTTGAAACATGTAGTCACTCCCTGAGCTCTCTAGCCTATGTGAGTGTAGCCACTTACATTCTGTGTCTTTTAGGGTGAGAACTGAAACCTGAAGATCTGCTACCTGCAGCCTTGTTTTCTGCAATAACATTGCTCAGCCAAGCTTGAGAGGACAACACAACAAATTGCTTATCTATTTTTCAAGCCTTTGCAAGTGGTAACATAGTGTTGCAGAGAGAACAATTACCATTTGAAGCACAAATCTGGGAAATGTTTTGCAGATGCACTAAAACTGTTGAAAACGGGTGTAATCAGGAGTCACGGAGAATTGCTATTAAAAGTACGTATCAGTGTTAAGAATGGTGAAGTCTCTATGTCAGAATCCAGATAATGAAGTACTTAAGGGAAGAATGTGTCTCCACTACATGTATCGTCTGCATGTAACAAATGATGTACTGAATTGTAGGTGTTGCTATTCTCATATTTTGGGAATTTGAGTGCTGTCTTGAGTGTGTGAGAGCTCTAAATTTATTTTGTTTAGGTAGATGTGCCCTCTATTGTAACCTGGTCTGGATTCTTAGAGGTGGAATGTAGGGGCTGTACCTCTTTAGAGACCTGTTGGAACCTCTTGTTTTAATCAGATGATAATAGAGTTATTTCTGATGGAATAGTCTTTATCCCTTGGGAAATTTTGTAGGTTTGAAAGTGGAGGGGGGTGGGGGCAGGGGATGAAATGAGTTATTTATATTTTCTTTTAAGTGTTTGGAAAACCTGGATATGCATGTGTAAGTAGCCCCTAGGCAGCTATAAGATTAGAAACTGGCATTTACATAACAAGTCCTAATATATGCTACTGATTTGGGTGACATTACAAGAGTAATTTTCACACAGATAGCATTTTTAATGGAGTATCTATAATGCATTAGTCACTGATGCCTTTGCCTTCCATCAGGCATTCAAATCCTTATGTCCACTTTCCACTATACTTGAGCTACAGCCAAGTTATAAGGAAAAAATCTGTCTTTATTACTGTATTGTTTTGTCTCTGACCCTTTTGTAATACAGTTTTATTTTGGAGAAGTCTTCCTGTATCACTGTACAGTGTTTCATGCCAATACACATCACTATGTATCATAAAAAGTCAAGGGGCGTAAGTGCCTTACACTGCATGGGAAAGCACCTTCACATTACAATTCTTCATTCTTTTTGCGCGTACAGGGTGTTGAGACTGATTCTCTTTCACTGTGACATGGCAAAATGCAGCACAGGCCCTTGTCTGTCTCTTCAGAGAGTGAGTTAACATTGGTAATAGAATGGGTGACTTTACCAAGTACAGGAGGTAGCATAATTGTATGGCTTTAGGAGATCTATTTCTAACTGAATTCAGTAAGTTGTTAGTTTATGCGAGTGATTCATAGAGGCAGAGGTTTCTATTGTTGCAGAAAGGCTTGTGTAAATTGAACATGGCTGGTTTTACAGCTGGTTTTGGCTGAACCTGGTAATATTATGTTCTCTCTGTATCCTCAAAATTTGTATTCAGAATAAATGAGTGGAGTTTTTGAGTACTATCATTATCCAGCATGTCTGCAAGACTTGCTTGCTTCAGTGAAGGGACACTTTCCTTTGCTTTAGCCTCTGCTGGTGAGAGCAATGCATAATCTAGTGTTCATACCACAGGAAATGGTGCTCAGGAGCCACAATTGTGTTCCTGATTCTGTCATGTATTCCATCAGTTTTCTTGAATGTGAGATGTGGCTTCTTGGAGGAGGAAAAGTAAAGTAAAATCAAAGAGCCAGGGAATGAGTGGGCACTTTAAAATCTTGGCCTCAATATGTCAGTTTTGTGACTCCAGAAAGACTCTGTGAGTGTTTCAAAGTGTTTTAGAGATGGCAAGTTGCACTGCAATGCCAGGAACAATGTCTTCACTTCAGACCAAACCTCTGGAGCATTCGTGCATTTGGTGACAGTCCCATATGACAGTAGTCCATTAAGAGACTGTCATAGATCTGATTTCCCCAGGTGTATCATTCCCCTCTTCCCCAGAAATTGTCTCTGAGGAAAAGAAGAAGGATTTGTTTATTTGAACCAGATGCCCCCAGAATATGTCAGAGCTGGTGTCATGTGCCATTTGTTGGTATATGTGATGTTTGTGCCCAGGCCACTGTTTTACAGGATGGCTTACCATCAGTGTCAGAAGTGTGTGAAGGGCTAGACCTTCCATGGAGTTCATGGCAAGTGCTTAGTCCACTTTATCATAAAAACATTATAACAATAAACTGTGCCTGCAGAATTTACAGGTTATTGGGAATGCATCAACCATAGTTACAGAGTTAGAAATCATTCAGAAAAAAAAATGTTTCATTAACCAACATCTAAAAGGAAACCCAGATTCTTCCCTTTGTTTACCAATAATATGTAATTTTAATAAGTTTCCTGCCCTGTCACAGTTTGACATAAAAATCTTGTTTGACATGCTGTGGCTGTCCCTTGCACTTGGAGGTTGAATGTACTACATAGAGCATGTAACTAATGAGATGGGGTTTTGTTCATCCTTTCAGTTAATTCTGTGTGTTCTTTTTCCCTCCCCCCTCTTTGTGCTGCACGGCTGATTACCACCCTAGGACCTTGCAATGGGACACAGACCCCTCAGTGCTGCAGCTCCAGTCTGACTCTGAACTTGGGTATATGTCAGCTCTTTTTGTTATTAATTTATAATTTCTTTGCAAGAATTATGTTGAAAATGCTTCCCAGCTGAGCTGGTTTTATGTGATTTTCGTTTGCTTTGTCGACTCAAAAAGGCCATAATTTAAGTTTCCTTTTTTTAGTTTCATCAATAAGAAGCTTCAGCAAAGCCATCTTTGTGGAAAAAAACCAACTATTTAAAGAAGCTCATGAAAAGATAAGCTGCTGTTTCTGTTGCCCGAAACACAATACAAATAACTATTTCATTACAGATGAAATGTTATTATTGTGGCACTTAAATGTGCATGTACAGTTACATTAGCCTTGTTTGTACCTGTTGATTCAGAGTTTTCTCTCTGAATCATTTGCAAGGTACTTTTTCCCCTCCTTCCTGTCTGCCATAGTTAGGCTGTTTCCACATGCAGTAACAACTTCCCCTTTTTTCTTTCCTTAGGAGTTGTATGTGTGCTTACAATTATGCACTTAAGTATTATCATAGTACAAGAGTAAATGTCATCTTAGTTGAGTTCAGAACAATCAAGCATTTTTTAAATTGTACTAGAGCTAAAACCAGCATTTTCTAGTTTAGGATGGAATATTAAGGCCAGGCTGGACAGGGCTTTGAGCAACCTGGCCTGGTGGAAGGTGTCTCTGCCCATGGCGGGTGGGTTGGAACTAGATGATCTTTAAGATCTCTTCCAGCCTAAACCATGCCATGATTCTATGATTCTCTGCCCCAAGCATCTGAAAATAGTAGTTAATTTAAGTAATTTAGAAATGCCTACCTGCAGAGATATTTAGGATAAACTGTTCCTCTATAAAGGATAGGTAGCAGTTCTTGAGTTCTTGAGCCATAGGCAAAATCAAATCTCTATGTTGCTCTACATATAAATTTATAGGCTTGCCTGTCTGAGTCTCCAGGCAAGTGTCATGCTTTTACTAGTTCATGTGAAATTAATTCACCATTCTATAAGAAAAACAACAATTTCCTTTTAACTACTGATTGACAGTGCTCCCAGCTGCAGTTAGGTATGTTAGGGCTATTCACCAGGAAAGATCAGAAGGAGTGGAAAGTATCCAGAGAGCTTTCTAAACAGGGTCTCTCTATGTCCAGAACTGCTAGGATTATTTATAATTTCCACCTGAGTACGGCTTCAAGTAGATCCAGGTTCTACAACATTACATGGACTGTACCAAAAGGGTAGTTTTTTGAGCTGTTTTAATATACAGAAACCTTTTGGAAATCTCAGCAGGCATTTTCTAGAAATTTGTATTAAAAGATTAGCATTCCCAGGAGCAAGGTTCCTCAAACGGCTATGCAAGGCAAATTCCTTTATTGGACTCGCGAAAAGATAACTGTGAATATAGCCACAAGCCTTCAATGTTTTATGAGTGGTCAGTGCAAAGACAGGAATGCACACCAAACACAGATACACTATGTGATGGAAGTCTCGCCTCTTTTGAAAGAAAACTGTCTTCAAACCCAAGGCTGAGTTAGAGAGAGGACCAGTCAGCAATTAAATGATGTGTAGCAAAACACTTCTAGCAGGTATATCTTTCTTCTCACGCCTACAGACAGAGGAATCAATTTTAATGGATGGACTTCAGTTACTGTCCTACTGACATCCTATAGGCAGTTTTGAAAGGAATATTTTAAAGCTTATGTGCTCTCTAAGATGAATATTCAGCAAAGTGGAAATGATAAGAATTATCTGTTGAAAAATGGGGATGAGAAAGTGATAAACAGTTTAGCAGTGCCCTAAAAACAACTAGAGACTGGAATATTACAGTCCGTATTTGGTAGAGTCCAGATACTGAAAGAATGCTCCAGTTGTCCCTAAGTGCTTGGGACCAAGCCAATTTTAATTACACAAGAAGCATTACAGGTTGCTTAACAGGGACAAAAAAGAATTAAGAGACCACATTCCTTCAGATAACAAAAAACCTCCCTGACTTCAGCAGTAACTACCAGGATATGGGTGACACTAGACATTTTTAAAAGCACCAGCAATTCCTGAATTAGAAATTATTTAGGTGAAAAATTCCACGCATTCTCTCAGCACTGTGCTCTGGGATGTAGCTTACTTCTTGGTTAGCAGTCTACAAAGAGGTTAACCCAACTGGCGATTAAATCCAGATCTCCATTAGGATTGATGTTCCCCATCCTTGGGCAGTGGAGGGATATGGAGTGACGTCATGTAAAACTGTTGTTAGAATTAGATGAGGTTCTAATTAGGCCCAGTTTAGACACATAATTAGAGATTATACTTAACCCAAGACCACTGTCAAGAAGCTCTTTTAATGCAGGAGGCTTAAGAATCTCAGTAAATGGAACCAGTAGCGTGGGGCAGCAGGGGACTGATTATATAGCAAAGTCTAACTGACCAAGTAGGCAACAGAGATTGTAACTCTGGTGCTGAAGAAGGGAAAAGCACATGAAATTCTGCTGGGGTGATACATTTATTAAAGCTTGAATTTACACCACCTCTCAATTAAAGAAGGTACAAAAATGTAATGCTGCTAAAACTTTCATTAGCTGAAGTATATCACAAGCTGTAGAACATTTTCTGCCCCCAGTAACTGTGTAGAAGTTTTTCTGTAGGATTTTCAGACAATTGTAGTTTTTGTTCGTATTGGCTGTCACAGATGTTGTAAGGAGGGAGACTTGTTGATTTTTTCTCTTTGAAAAGAAGAAAGACTCTGAGCTGTAACAACTATTTCTGCTCTAGTGGTTTGTTACGTGATATTGCTGATTCATACTGATTATCTGCTGAATCTAATTGCATTCACCTTAATAATAACCCATCCAGTAAGATAGATCAGAAAAATATGTAGCTGATATAGCATTAATCAGCTGAAGAGTTCAGTAGGTGTCATCCAATGATGACAATTTCCTTTTGAGACTCCCATTTCCTATCAGACATCAATCTTAATTGAATATCTAAACTATTGTAAATGAATTAGATCAACCCCCCTTTAACCTCTGTTCTTCTGGCAATCTGGAAAATGGAGATGATATGGATAATGTGTATGAATTTTCTGCTTTTCCAAATTGCTATCTCTAATGACATGGCAGTTCCAAAACATCATGTTCATGAATTTATTTCCAATAAATGTATAAGTGTGCTTGCACTTGTTGATCTAGGCCTATTTAGTTGATTTGTTTATTATGTGCATATTATTTTCTCTGCTGAAAGCTGGCATTTTTTCCAGTAAAACACGTGCAAGTAACTGTTTGCTTATTCTTCCCTCCTACAGATAGTCAAATAATATTCAGGAAATAAATTGATTCCCCACCACCACTGCTGAGTGAATTGTGTATGACTAAAAGTGTTCATGACCACATTCAGCTGTGTCTCTTCTTTTTCTCTTAGCCACTTACAGTTAATTGGCTTTTCTGATTTATTTCATATGGTTTATTTAAAGTAAGGGAAGTAGTAGAAAAAGGCAGCTATACTTGCCCTATTCCAGCTCTGTCTTGGAGCTCCCCTCCAACCCTTGCATAAACCTACATCAATTCCACTACTAATGAATCCTGTGGAATGGAGAATCTCCTTCTTTATGGAAATTACCCACCTTGCCAATTAAAACCTCTATTATTGTTCTCAGTTCAATATCTGACAGTCCTAATCCAGCTTGGTTTACAGCCACTGTGCCGTTTCTACTCTTGGGTATCTCAGGCTGAGGATTAACTCTTTTGAGCAGGAAGAACACTATAGTAATGATGGCACAAGAGAGAATTTTGTTGCATGTTATGAGGGGCACAGGCAGGTCATTTCTCTCTCCCATTTACAGTCCCTCTCAGCAGCATGATCTGGAGTTTCAGTAACTACTTTATTATGGCAAATGGTTCCCAGGTTAATTCTCTTCACTGCAATTAGGTACTTCTCATGCATAGTGTATTGTGTTTCATCTTAGCAAACACTGAAGTATTTTTTAAATCCTGTTCATAAAAGCAAACACTCTTGTTCCTGCTACTGATTTACATTTAACATGACTAATCTTTTGATGTCATGTATTTCATCTTAGACGCAGACTGCACAAACTAGGGGTGTCAAAGATTACCCAGGTTGATTTCTTACCTCGGGAGGTGGTATCATACTCCAAGGAGACACAGACACCTCTTGCCACGCATCAATCTGAAGGTAAGACATTTTTTTCAAAAAACATTTTCACAGAAAATAAGTATTTGAGTAAGAGTTAAAGAATGTGAGAAAAATAATAGTAAATCATAACATAGCTACTTACCACGTATTTTCCTAAACCAGGTATTGTTTGTGTGATTAATGGCTGTTCTGGTGAGAATAATTATAATAATGACTTTAAACTCGGGTGGAACAAAACTACTTCTGCCTTACAATGGGTTGTGCTTAGATAGCAGTGAGAACATATTTTCAAATAAATCATTATGAATATAATTAAAATAGTGCTTTATTCCATTTTTCTTGCTTTCTCAAGGAAGTTATTCATACCATGCTTTGTAAAGAGGCAGTCATGGAAAGTTGCCCTGATATTTGGTCACTGTAATTGTGTCCCCCTCCACGAAGTGAATCTTGGAAGAAATTACAGTTTAGCTCCATGTGCTGAAACAGGAGGCTTACATACTTTGATGTGGACAGTCCTGCTTTCTCTCTGCTGTATTATCTGTACTCATGGAGCTGTTCCTTAGCCATTTGGATTTCCTGTTGATAAGTAAATACGTGGAGTAGTTAGTAGGGGAGTGCTGATCTATCGGTTCCTTAGACTACACACTTGCCAGTGTTGTACTGCAGAGCACTGATTGCAGGTCAGTTGAAACCATTTAAACTGAGTGTAAAACTGTACATTAGCCTGATGTAATTTACACAGTATTACAAAGCAGGTGGAAGAAGAAAAACTGAAGACAGTCTTGACTGTAATTTTTGCTATTAACAATGAAGGATCAAGAAAAGTTCAACAATTGGGTGCTTTTCTGCAGTAGATAGTGTAGGACTTCACCAGACTCCATACAGAAGAAGATTCAAGTAGGTTGCAAAAGGTCTGCGAGTAAATCTAAGTGTAAGTTACTGTCAGGGAAGATACAGTGATAAACATAGCCAGCTTCTTTTTCTGCAACTGGGTTACCAGGTCTGCCTTTAAGAAACTAGAAATGAAAGCTGCTGAGCTAGATTCTCAGATTCTACTTTCCCAGACCACAAGTTTACCCTAGTAATCTGTTGTCTGATACAGTGCCTAGAAGCATAAACACTCCTGTTGCTTGGATGCTGCTTCTTGAGCAGCATGTCCTGACAGCTCTACCTTCTCAGAGAGGCTGCCTCAGAAGCCTCCCTAGTTCAATCCAGCTCATCTCTGCTCAGTTCAATCCAGCTCATCTCTCTGAGGGCTGCTGAAGCCTCAAGCAGATGGCGTTTGTCCCTGAGGCCTTGCCTTCCTGGTTTGAGACCATTGGGTGCTCAGCCCTGGGGGGCTATCATGGAGTCATTGTTAGATCAGATGGAGAGGATGTCCTTCCTCCCTGACACAGGGCCTTTATCCAGTGCAAGAGCCTATGGATATGGGGAGTTGAAGACATGGCTTTGATGTGTTTACCTCTCTCAGGCCTGCAGCTCTAGCACTTGTTAGCTGCCATGCCAACTTCTCTTGAGGAAGCAACTTCTTCCAATAAGATCTTCTTGCTTGTTTTCCAAGGAGCTCTTCAACTAGTACAAAATCTTTTTTTGCGGTAGACAAGAGGACAATCTCCTATCCTTCAAGGAAAAAAAAACCCAAGTGTGCTGCTGTGAGGCCTGGCAGTCAGGACAGCAAACACAGAGGGCAATGTGGCTTTTCTTGGTTCTCCCACACAGAGAAAGCTCTTGTTCCTCACTTGTATGAAAGAAGATAAGTGCAAATATAAAAAGTCCTGGCTTTTAAACTGCTTAGGCCAAACCTGTGATAGGAAGGGTCAAATGGTGGTAAGTGGTTTTGTTGACTGGATTAATTAACTTTCATATGCTCTGTGTCATCATAGTCAAGGAAAAAACATCTGCAGAAGTGAAGTTTTAATATCACCCAATCACTTCCCTCAGATATGGGGAGGAGAGAAAGTTTAACTTATATTTCATTTCCAATCTGCTGCTAGGGAATTCTCTGCACATAACTTGGACATGAATATGGCCCTGCGTCAGTAATGGAGAGTCAAGAAAGTTTGGTTATTCCACTGAAATGGTATTTAACTGGAAACTCTTTAGGGGGCAAATAAGCTCTGTGATTTTCGTCTCCCAGGTCTGATGGAAATGACTTCTCAGGTTTTCAGCCTCCCAACCCTTTTTGTGAATGCTGAGCCCTTCATACTGTCACTCTAAACATTAACGGCAAACAGAGGGGAATTCCTCAGGGCAGCAGTTTCAAGGAGAAGTCTCTATACTATTCCTGTGAATTCATGTGATAAAATATAGCCATTATCTTTTTCCAGAGAAATTGTTCGGTCGTTACTATGGTTAAGTGGTCTGTTATTCAGTATCTGAAGCCTTAGAGTTTGAGAAAAGAAGAAACCCCTTACTTATTAGGTGAGTCTGACTTCAGCTTTCAGGATTCACTCTTTCACTGTCTGCCTTGGACACTGGAAATGTCAAAATGCAGAATTTTAGTATGAGATTGTCACACACTCGCTTCTAGTTTGGAAGACAACTAATGAAGGGTATAGCCAGTTGGAAAGATCTTTCCTGTACGATTAAGCAACCAAAAGAGGACTTTGAGTCCATTCAAAGTTCTACAGCTTTTTTGAAATGTCAATATCAGGTTTTCTGCACCTGATAGGTGCTTCCCTAGCAAGCAAGGAAGAAACTCTGAGGTACCTTAGACCTACTGCTGTTGTGGAGCTCAGTAGATGTAGGCCTTTCTGGTAATGGCTATTCCCCACCAAATCTTATAAAAATGGTAAAAGAAAGAATCATTGTGGTAAGTACAGTGTGGTGCCAGAGAGCCAGATGCTATGAGCACTGAAGTCTCAGCTTGTCAGCTGCTAATTTTAGAAAAAATAATGTGGCATTATTCTTCACTCTATAAAAACAGATTAACTCCTCTTTTCGGAACAGGTAATTCACTTTATTTCAGAGGAATAATGACATGTCATTTCCCCCACCCACTCTGTTATTTAGGGAGATGTGTATATGCATCATTCAACTCTTTGATCACAAGTACCTAATTCCTTTGCTTTATTTAGGTCACAGTAAGCTAGAGCCTTTTCTTTTCTTTCTTGTAGGATGACTTTAAAAACACGCAGATCTTGGCTCCAGAGAAAAAAAAGTGCTCTTTACTTTTCCCCTCCTCCTATAAATGGACTTGAATTTAGGTATTCATAGGCATTGAGAGACTTTTCACTTGTTCTGCTTTTTCCATTCTGGAGTTGATTAAGACCTAGACTATGCCAAATGTATTCTGAGAGGTCTCTGGGACACATTCCTTCACGGTACAGAGACTCTCACTGCCCCAGAATGGCAGCCTCCATGTAGCCTTCAATGCATGGGCTGTCCAAGGCACTGCAGAACTGCCCTTTGCTGAAGAGATACCCAGGAGAAAGCAGCAACAGAAAAGCTATGGCCTGACCTCTGCCCAGGATGAATCCCTCACTGCTATACAGTGGTGGAAGGAGGTCTGTATGTCTGTCTGCAAGCTACCTTTTCAGGTAGGAAAACAGCCTGCACATTCAAGCTTTGCTGGGTGCCTGCCTCAGCTCTGACCTACTGTTCTCCTGCTCTCCAATGGGCCAGGAGGTAAAATTTCAGTGATGAAAACACTGTCCCTGCATTAAGAAGGGAGATAATCCTCTGATCTGGCTCCCCTCAAAAACAGGGGGGCAGCAAGGAGGTGAAGGTCTGTGAGCTCTCAGGCTTTGCTGGCCAGTGTCAGGAATGTTTTTATTCCTCTTTCATGAAGTAGAATAGAATGAGATGTTCTCACTTTTCTGTCTTGCCAGACTGTCACTGAAAATAGGTTAGTCTGAAATGCATTTCTGAGAAAGTAGATCCCATATACAGGGGAGTATGATCTGACTTTCTAGGACAATGGAGGTCCTATGTACTTCACCTATTTATTGTCTTCAACAGATGGTTGTTTGTGTGGGGAAAACACTCACCTCCTGAGCAGGATAACCTCATCCTACATCACGAATGTTTGCCCAGTTCTGGCAAAGAATGCAATTCAGGCCCATGCTCCATCTGTTTATCTGCTGTATTCAAACACTGAGGATATTTTGGCCATTAGGGAACAAAATAAAATAAGGTCTCTACTCCATTTGGAAGTAGACTGGAATGAAGTGGCAAAACAGAGGTGAAACTCCAGAGGCTGGGTTGGCTTTTGCATCTCTCTGACAGTGTAATTCTCTGAAACAATGTTCCCCAAAGTTATCCTTTTGAAAGCACTGAGGAAGGAGAGGGGAATTCTGCTCACAGTCTAAGGTTCATGAAACAGAGACGCATGAGTTTAGGTATCTGTGTGTGATACCAAATATGAGTGATGATTATAGGGTGAACCAAAACTCTCTCTAGGTACCATTGATGGCATTGACTAATTTTTCATTGACTAGCTTGGTAGCAGAGCACTTCATGTAAGCATATTAATGTAGGGTTTCTTATTATTGAGTAAACTGTGTATGGGTATACAATGGAAGATTGGCGAGTAAAATTGTAAACATGCTCAAGTGACTTGCAGCTGGGGTGCCAAAAACCATATATATCCCACTAATTGTTGCTTAGCTCTGTGTGCTTGACAGGTAGAATGTCTACTCTTAGATAACATAGGCCTGTGAGAAACTCAGAGGCACCCTATCCTTGAGATTCCTGCCCTGCTGTGGGAAAGATCAAAGCACAGTGGAAAACTATGCCTGCAAAAATCCTGGATATATACAGGCAAAAGCAACAGGCCCAAGATCTTTTCTTTTTCCTTCTTTCCCTTACTATCCAGGACTGAGCTTCGCAGTGCCTGCATCGCCACTTGCATGCCTCTGCCCAGGTGTTGCTGCAGAGATCCCTTGAGTCATGAGATAAGAGAAATAAATTTACTCTTTGCATTTCATCCATGATTTTGTGGCTGTTCCTGCATCCTGCCTGTGCCAGCTCACACACTGCATATGACTAGAAGTGTCACACACTGACACTGTGTGAGGATTGTGTCCTCCTTTGAGTTTTGGTAATCGGGTGACAAGTTATCTGTGAGTAAGACTGACAGGACCCAATGCTGTGAAAACAAGTCAGGCCTCTGGAAATTTCATGATAAAATCCATAGACAAAGTTATTTTTATTTTGATAGTTAGAGGCTGAGATTTCCAGGTTTAGTCAGTGTGGCGCTCTGGCTGTGTCTATCCCATAAGATAATGTGTAGCAGGCATCTACAGCAAATTTTGCATCAGGCCTGCTATGCCTTTCTGTTTCTGACTGCAGCTCAGCTCTAGTTTTGTGAATGCATGCTGTACTTAAGAAAACCCAGTCTCAGAACTAAGCAAGATCGTACTTGAGCTTTCCCATGCCCAATATGTCTAAAGCTGATGGATCAGAAGCTGGGGGTTAAACTAAAGAGCTTACTTTGGCTTTTTCCTCCCAGAGAATCTTACAGCTCAGCTCCAGTCTGAAGAGGACAAGTGTGAAGAATAGCTTTGAACCCTCTCATTTAATGAGAAATGCAGATGCATATTTGTGCATCACCATGCATGCAACATATGTGTCAGGATAAATGAAAATGTATGATGGAAAGGCATTGGACATAATTGGGGGGGAAAGCAGAGACCCTCTGTTGTAAACAAATGGTGGTGTTGGAAAGCAGACCAGAACTGGGATGGAAATCACTATTAAAAAGAGGAGGCAACTTAAAGAGGAATCAGTGATAAAGCAGAAGTTCTGGATTAAACATTAGTTTAAAATTTAGTATTAACATTAGATAAGCTAAAAAAATTAGTTTAAACATTAGTATTAGTGCTAATGAACACTAATTTTGTAAGAAATATTATGGTCTCTCCTAGGCTGTATCATGTGTCACTGAATGTTTTTAGTTAGCTATAAAAATCTAGTTTGCCTTTTCTTCCCAAACCTCAGTCCATCAGAGTCATACTGTGGATCTAAATAGCTGGCATAAACACTCTTAATTCAAGACCGCTTTGTTTGATTAAAGCAACAAAGCTTATTTTGTACTGTTGTACCAGACTGTACAAGATTGGATGAGACTAGAACAAAGCGGAGCAAAGATTTGAGGCATTGCACTGTATAACAGTCTTTCAACAATTCCCCTTTATGCCTGTCACAACTGCATCCCCTTTTCTAAATAACAAGATTTCAAATGTGTAATATTTATTTATTTTGATTTAAATTGGGCATAAAAGTCTTTCAAAGGCATTCATGCAGCTCCCCCTGGTGGGGAAGAGAGGTACCAACGCGTTGTGCCTAGGGGATGCTGAAGGTAAGGGAGGGACGCTGGTGTGACCTGCAGAAAAAAGCTCCCCTGATCTTCTCTGAGACAAGAATTATACTTGATAGAAGATGCTTGAGTTGCATGACTGAAAAGCTGTGTGAATGTAAGTGCTGATGAAAGAAGTATGAGAAGAGACCAGGCTATTATACAAAAAGTTTGAAAAAAAGAAAAGGATATTATCCAGAAATAAATAAATTTTTAAAAAGTCTTAAAAATTCAGTTATAGTATTATGACAAAAATCCAGGGGAATAATACAGTAATAAAACCAGCTACAATCTCTTGTTCTTTCCAATCCCTTCTTGAAGTACAATTAGTAAAGTACAGTTTGTTAAAATACATACTCTCCAACACAGCCATATCAGGCAGGTTTCAGGTGTGGTGGGTTTGTATTGCATTCCTAGCAAGCTACAGACATTAGATGTATACCACTAAAGTCTTTCTTCATCAGCTGGCTCATGATAATTTTATGTAGTACTGAATTAGAATAAGGGCTTGACTCTGGAAGATGTATGTCTGTGGTTTTTGTTGTGCAGAGTAATGTATTTGACACTGACAAGAGTTTCTTATGGGTGGAAGAATGAAGAGGCTGCAGTCTGTGGTCATGTAGAGTTTGGTGTCTGAGAGCATGAGGAGACATCAAATGTCTAATCTCCTGAAATATGTAGCACACGTGGGCTAAAATGGGAGTTCTGTAAGACAGTCCCACTCCATTTCGAAAAGGTGGCCTGCTACATCCACAGTCTACTGGTATATTTATCAGTGATCACTGCTGCAGTATTTGTGTCCGTTCCCCATGTCTCCTCCCAGGTCTTCTCTAAAGACTTCTGGAGAATGGTTTTTCTTATATTCAAGAGGGTTTACAGATAGCTTTCAGCAGAGAGCCCTCTTAATGCTAAACTGTTTTGAACAGGCAGATCTGAGAATTTATTAAGCATCAGTAAGTCTCTGGGAATTATCTACTAAGAACTGACTTAACAGAGGGAAGATTGGCCTGCAAGACACAGTAGGAGGTCTGCAGAAGGAAAACTCTTTAGAGATATTTGACTTTGTCCCTGATAATTTCATTACACAGGGACAGAGTAATTTGATTCTTTGCAGCTCTTTCACAATCTTAAAATCTTGGGAAGATCTCCTGAAAACCAGGCTGTCATTTGTGGGAGTTGCCTGCTCCAAAGTGGCCCGGGCCTTCTGCAGACCCTGGTTTCGCTTGCATGAGATACCTGTGCATTGAATGTAAGACCAGGAAACATGTCTAATAATTCTTTACAAGGTTGGGAGGAGAACAACAGACTTACTACAGCTGCGCCTACACTTTCTCTAAACCATTTAGGCTCCAGAAGATGAGGAACAAACCAGAAAGGTTAACTGCCTTCTCAGTGAAATGAGGAACCAATTTTTAGGCTGTGACTGCCTCGGAGGGGACTGTTGTGCAACTGTCATTCTGTGCATGGAAAGAATACTGCTTTAAAGCCTCTGCAGACAACATGGAGAAGGACCATGCTCTCCCTCATGTCCTTGCAGATCCTGCTTGATCGTAATGGATGATCCTTGCTCTACGCTTTTGAGGAAGTGGATCCCATCCTCCCCCAAGAGATGGGAGGCCACCGTATCCTAGAATAAAACAAAAAATGTTGTAGTCAGCTGCCTTATGTAGAACCCAACCTGCTCCTTTAGTTGCAGTAGGAAATGCATAATTGAATGAGATCCTGGTACATCTGGCGTCACTTGGTGGAAAACAAGTGCTCTGATGTTAGCGGCCCTGACCTCAAACTCCTGTAACTAGCTGCAAGTCATCTCACAGTGCCTTTGACCCATCTTTGTGTCCTGACATCTGAAACTAGCAGTGATCCGTGAATTTAGAGAAAAGCCTTGTAACAGCTGTATGCAAATTGAATCCTTTGTTGACTGGAAATGAAAACCTTCCTCTAAGTCTTTCCTCTCTGGAAAAGATCCTGGCCATGTTTTACACATGAACAACTGCCACATCGAGCTGATTTGTAACGTGTTCCCCTCAAGCATCCAAACATTTCTAAACTTATTTGCAAATATATGACTATCAGAATGTTACAATTGCACTTTAACATGAGAACAAGAGGAAGCTATCCCACCGATGAACAGCACCATGATTTCCCTGGTCAACAATCAGTGAAAAGACAGTGGCCAATTTCTCTTAATTTGCCATTTTCACATGTTCCTAGTTCTTACTTTACCATATATATCATTTCAGTAGTATTTGAATATACTTTAAATTAACAGTGTGTTGTACGTATTACAATGATCAAATTAGAAGTTGTAGATATGAAAATGTAAAAAGGGAGAAAGTTGGGTTAACAGTGCTTCCAACAGAACAATGAAGACACAGCTTTTTGTTTTCTTGAGAAACAAAGCGTGCTTTTTCCTACCATCCTTTTAATTCCTTCTTTAGCCTAATGGATGATGCCTATTCAGTATATACAAGAAAACTAATACTCAGCATCTTCTATTGCGTGTTTAGTAACCTTTTGCAAACTCTGGCTTTGTAATATGGACCAATCTCCACTGGAATTAAAGACAAGATTAAGAAAAATGTGCATTGCAGAAGTAGCAGTTATTAATCCTCAGTGCTCTAATTAGCACTTAATCTTTCTAATCCTGTAAGTAGTACAAAATCAGGGCTGAAATAGACACAGGCCATAATGTGGAAAGCCCTTCATTAGTAGTGTTAAAAATATGTACATGAAAAAAACCACTGCTCTGTTACTTAACACTTCTTGATTTGTTTCTTGGCCCTTGCAACTCAAAGAAAGGAAAAAGATTCACGTGCCAAAATCCCCTCCTCTGTTTTAACGGATGCTTCTAATGTACCAGGTCAAAAATTATGCAGCTGAAAATTCTGTTCGTTGCCTCTCTATCTTCAGTTCTATAGCTGAGCCACAGCTTAAGAAGCTGGCCAATTGTGTCCCTCTATAGTCTCCTTTAATTGGCTCATTTCCATAGGAGAGGCCACCTGCCTTGGATAGAGTGTCAGCTGCTTGCCCTCAGACTAACTGGAGAGGGAGCCAAGTGGCTGGGCTGGGTAGAATGGAGAGGGTTTGCCACACCCCACGTTATTACCCGGAAAGATGAATGGGGATGCACCCCAAGCTGGGTCTTTGTTCACCAAGTGTGTCTTCACAGCCTGACCCGAGCACCTGGGCAGAGCCCTCCAATGGCAACCCTGGGCCCCCCTTTTCCCTCCCAAGAACCACTCCCAAGGTTGTGTAAAGCTGTATTTATTATAATGACGAATTGTAGCTCTCATCTGAAGCACTTGAGAATCCCTCCTTCAAAAACAGTAGTAGCTGGATCATTTCCAGAGAACGCTTTTGCTTGCTCACACACACTAAGAGTTACTATGAAAATTGAAGAAAGGATCTGGATGAAGAAACTTTTAATGAAATGGATATGTCAGTGAAGTAAAAGTCTCAGCGTGAATTCCCACTGGCCACTATTAATAGAAGATGGAATTCTCTTTTGCTGAAATACAATAGACTGTCTCCACAAATCATGTCACTTTTCAACCAGACCCTGGCTGCCACTTGCCCATCTATCTTATTTTAAATAAACTTAACGTAAATTCACTCTGAGCCACAGTTAATTTAGATGTATGTCCTAGCCATAAACCTCCAAAACATTGCTTGCTCTTCCTGCGAGTTAATGCCCTACTTAAGACCCACAGGAAGTGAGAATATAATAATTATTTTTCTAAAATGTGCTGCACTCAGGCCATGAAGCTTCACACTTATTTTAAGTCTCTAATTGCATGTTGTTGCTGTGGATACGCTTTTCACTTTTTTTTTTTCCTCACCCCACTTGCCTTGTAAAGTTTGCCACATCAGAGCTCAAAATGGGTCCAGCTCCTCTAAGTTTGGCACAAGCAGATCCCTGCACTTATGAATAGCCTCACTGGTCTCAGTAGCAGCTCCTGGGATTTTAGGACTCTTTCAGATCTCACTACTCGGTTTGGAGCTGAACTTTTTCTGAAGGTCTGGCACCAACTGTGGAGAATTTTTGAAATTTTATCCCTTAATCGTGGTTGTTTCATATTTTCTTTCTTGTCATCTCCACCCAGACATTCAGGTCTTATTCTCCCTCTCCTAGGCACCAGTTACTCAGCAACAACATGCTCAAAACAACCACTCATCTGCTATGAAACACAAAAAGCACTGAAGATTTTGCCTGTGACTGTGACACACTCTTTATGTGCTTTGCTGCATCACAGATAATGTGCAGGCTCAAACGAATCTTCCAGAGTGGAGTCTCAAAATTACCTATTGTCTTCATAAATGGAAGCTGGGGAACATTACATTGTGGTGGGTTGACTTTGGTTGACCACCCAGCTGCTCTCTCAGTCCCCTGTCCTGAACAGGATGGGGAGAAGATAAAATGATAAAACTCATGGGTTGAAGTAAGGATGGGGGAATCACATACCAGTTACCATCATGGGCAAAACAGACTTGGCTTGAGGAAAATTAATTTAGTTTTTTGCCAGTTAAATTAGATTTGGATGGTGACAAGCAAAGCCAAAAGTGAAATAATATCTTTCCTCCTCTCCTTTTTCCTGGGCTCAACTTCCCTCCTTCATTCCCAGGAACTCTACCTCCCCTCCACCCCAGGTGGAGCTTGTGATCAGTCCGTAGCAGTTCCTCTCTGTCACTCCTTTTTCCTCACACTTTTCCCCTGCTCCAGTGTAGGTTTTCCCCATGGATTGTAGTCTTTCAGGACAAACCTGCTCCAGAATGTGCTCTCTACAGACCACAGTTCCTTCAGGAAATAAGTCACACGCTCCAGTGTGTGGTCCTTCATGGACTACAGTGTGGATATCTGCTCTGGCGTGGTTCTCTCCATGGGCTGCAGGGAAGTAACTGTTCCACCATGGTTTTTCCATAGTCAGCAAGGGAATATCTGATCTGGCCTCTGGAGCACCTTGTTCCTCTCCTTATTCTCTCACCTTGGTGCTCACAGGGCCATTTGTCCTCATTCCTCTCTGCCATGTGGTGTTTTGCCCTTTCCTAAATATGTTTTCCCAGAGGCATCAGCAACATGGTTGATGGGCTCAGCTGTGTCCTGTGGTGGGTCTACTATAGAACTGTCTGTATCTGGCACAGGGCAGACCCTGATCTCTTCTCATAGAGGCCACCCCTGCAGCCTCCCCACTACCAAAACCTTGCGACCTTCACCTGGTACATATATGTATTTAGAAAAATTGGTAGCTTGGTAGCCAAAATTCAGATGTTTCTTGTATGATGTACCTAGGATGAAGGCTTTGCTTTGCCTAATAGGCAAATGCTTTAAACTAGTAAAGTGTTGGGTGATCTGGGATAAGTTATTTGCTGGACCAGGCACCAGAAATGTAGCATTCGATATTCTAGCTGAATATTCATTATCACAATGACATAGGACTGACTGGTTTCTGGAAATCTAGAGCAGCCATCCTGTTTTAGCTTGGCATTTATGGATCTGAGACAATGTTTTAAAGTTACTGGCTAATTTGGACCACTCTTGTGTTTTCTGGTGATAGATTCCTTACCTTGGAGGAGATCCATTACTAAGGGTGCTGAGAAGTGATAAATGCTTGCGTAGACCAGAGGTGGGAGGTTGGTTCTTGTCAGGTCAACTACACAGGCTATATATATTGCCTGTCGTAATCCCAGACAATGGTCTGTGATGCCTTTGCCAAATGATATGGATTGGGTCATCTCACGTCCCGTGTTAAAACATTAGAATCTCTTGGAACATCCCATATTGCTTCTTGACAGGCTCATAGTGTACTGTAATAGCTCTCCCGTCATCTTATATGATGAGATAGCATTAACTCTTATTGCATGCATTTCATAGACTTCTTAGCTGCAGGTGAGATGTGCTGGAATTCATTTGGAGAGATGATTGAGCCCAAGAAAGATTAACCTACATGTGGCAGGTTACAGACCCTAGCCCAGACTGCCCTTCAGTCTGTGCCCTACTTTCCAGGCCAGTGGAACTACTTCATTTGGTCCAGATGTGAACTGGGCATGATAGAACATGTTTACAGTTTGGACTGATCAGAAATAAGGATCTCTTCTTGCCTGCATTTTACTCTTTGCTAGGTTGGGTAATGTGGAGAGCTTGGATTCCGAGCTGTGGATTTCCAAACAGGCAGGTCTCCTAGGAGTTATGCACTGAAGTGTTTGTGTACATTTTAAGGCTCTAAGAGTTGCTGTTTAAGCTAAGATACAATAAATTTACATTAGGTCTCAGTTGTGCAGTCATGAAAAGGTGTTCAGTGAACAAAGTGAGCTTCCATTTTCAAGAAGGCCTTGGACAGAGTTATGCTTGAGTGTGCAGGCATGAGTGCACTGCTGATACTGCCTGCTTGGGAGACATCTGTCCTGTGATTCCTAGATTATAAGATTATGGAGGCAGAGAGAGACTGGGAGACAAACCTGATCTTCCTTTTCTCTTTCTATCTCTCTAGTTTATGGACTGAACTGTATTAAAAAGTTGTAGGTATATTTAGATAGTTATTTAAGTAGTTACCTATAGGTGTAGCTATAGATACAAAGTTTAGATAATATATTATCTGTCTATATTATATTTATAGATGTACAGATACTTGTAAATACATATATAAAGCTGACCACTACAAGATCTCATCACCTGGTGATAGCCTTGGGGACAGAGCAGTGAATGTCAGGAGCCTTATCTTTGTTACAATCTCTATCTGTAATTCAGAGCAAATCACAAACTGAGGCTTAGGTATATCTCTTCACTTACCCGTAGTGGAGACCACTGACAGTTTAAACATGAACTAAGTGAACACACAGCAGCCAAATTTACTAGGATTTTTAGCTGTCACAGAACTGCCTGATGTGGCAGCATGACTGATGCTAGTGCCCAAGCTAACTAGTTAACATCCTTGTTGAGATACTTCAATATTTCAGTGTAATCACATGCAATTGCTCTACCTAGAGGGACCTAGCCTCTTTGCGTAGACTTTCTATGGTCAAAAAAGCGAGATAGACCCTTCCAGGAGGCAATTTACCCTTCCTGTTATACTTGCCATAACACTGAAAGAATTACTTTCTATTTATGCGTTTCTTCACTGCCTACAGGACTTTACCAATACATTTAAATTATAAGCTTCATTTTTAGATGATTGAGGTTAGATGGGGTAACTCCCAACATTTTGTGATGGGAATACGGGTAAATGCATTCTGCAGTGTTTTTCTGTCAAGCCCTGAAACAGTTCTGGAACTACTGTTACTGCTCTTTCTTTTCTTCAGCTTCTTCATCTCTTAGCTATTCTTCTTTGAAGATGCTTGTTGTGATTGTGTGAAAGCAAAGTGAAAAAGCAGGCATCTTATTTTCCTCTGAAACCTGTGTAACTGAGGAGAGCACTTCTACAGCTGATACTTAAAGGCAATAAGACACAGAAAAAAACTACTTTGCTCTTTTGTTTCTTCAATTAGTGTTTTCATGCTAGTCAGAATACTTTATTGTGTAGACTCAATACTCCACTTTACGTGCTAACATGGATTTTGATCCACCAAGCTAATTTTTTGTACTGTATAGTTGCTCAAATGCATATTTCTGTCATATTTTGCTCAAGGCATATGCCTTACAGTAGAAGTAGAACTAAAGCCTGACAAATTCCTTGCCCAAAAGAGCACTGAGCATCAAGTGGTTACAAATCTAAACCTAAAATTTATAGCACCAGGAGTATGAAATGGACAAAACCACAAGTCTGTTTGCTGAGGTGTAGGATGGGAATACACATTTTTATCTCCTCTTTCCCCACTTTCAACCACATCACATAAGTTGTGGGACTGTTCATTTGTCCTGTGATATTTCTTATATCAGAGCATCTTGATGAAGTATGAAAAACAAATACCCAACCCTTATGTATTAGCTATGCAGTGAGTATGTTTTCAGACCTAATTACTGAATTAGTTAGTACTAGTTTACAATTATCCTTAATAAGTCTGGATTAGGAATGGTTAGTAAAAGTAACTTTTCTGTTTCACAGTTCATCGGCTTGAGATAATTTAGTAACAAAGGCTCATGTTGCAATCAGGGAAAGGACTCCCACTAACTTCAGTGGGACCTGGACTGGGACCAAAATTAAGTTCTTGCCATGAATCTAAATAGCTGACATTGTCACTGTCTCATCTTGTGAAGCCCTTCAGTACATTGTAGAATCATTTTATTTGGATTTGATTAAACCTAAAAGTATTTTGCAAGGCTATCCAGCTTTGAAAAACAAAGTCATTTACATAAGAGCTAAGTAACCACATAGCTATCCTCTTTTACCCTGGTTGGTAAGCTTAATTCTGCAAATATTTATGCATGCTCTGTGCTCATGATTAGTCCCCTGACATATTTGATTGTCTGACATTAGGCATGTATGTGTTTGCAGGAGGAGGTCTGGTGCCATAACATTATTTGTTGTATCCTTTGCTGATAGACTGCAAACCCCGAAGGGCAGGAAATGTAGTTAGGTATCATACTTATCAGTACAGGACATAGAAGACATGCTGTAAAGAAATACTGATCCTGCAAAATGGTTTTATATATCATAAAATCATAGAATAGTTTGGGTTGGAACAGACCTTTAAAGGTCATATGGTCCAACCCCATCCTGCCATGAGCAGGGACATCTTCAACTAGATCAGGCTGCTCAGAGCCCTGTCCCGCCTGACCTTGAATGTTTCCAGGGGTGGGGCATCTACCGCCTCTCTGGGAAACCTGTTCCAGTGTTACCATCCTCATTGTTAAAAGTTTCTTCCTTACACCTAGTCTAAATCTACCTTCTTTTAGTTTAAAACCATTACCCCATGTCCTATCACAATAGGCCCTACAAAATACATATACGTATATATTCTAAGGGGAAAATACGCTTCTTTCCTATATTCCACGTTGATTCACTTTGTCAACTGCTAAAAATGTACCCTTTATTATTAACACCTTTTATCAATCCAATGAACAATAGCAACAGCAACTCTCCTCCAAAACTGGCCACATCTTGCAATAATTTATAAATGCCCCATATTAAAAATAATACACTTACTCAAACTTTTTCAAAATGTCCCAGGGTAAGCAAATGCTTTTGTATTATTATTAGTTTTGACAAACCTGATTGTGTGCTGGCCATTGTTAAAGGGTTCTATCTGCCTCCAAACACAGTGAGAGACAAAGAATTTTTAATGAATTTAATTAAAACTTTATGTGGTTTATGGTGTTCACCTCCAGCTGGTGTGCCATTCTTCTCTGGTGAATGAAGTTTTCTCTAATGCATAATGATGTGTTTTATATGAGGGATGTTTGAACCCCCTTCCTAGTAGCCCTGAGGTAGTTTCCATGGTATGACACAGTGGTGAAGTATTTAAAAGCAGGTCTCTTAAACTTAAGTGAATTATGTATATGGTTAAATGCACATGCATGAATGCACAGATATGAATCTTAAAATAAGTTTAAGAATCTTTTTTTTTCCCCAGAAACAGTCCTTGTGGGCTAGCTTTTATGACCCGTGCTGCTGAGCATTTGTCTGTACAAATGGCACATTGATATGAAAGGGTCTTGTTATTTGACTGCTTATGTTGAAGGTAGGAAGTTGAATAATCTGGTCTCCTTTGGTTAACACACTGAAAACTGACATCTATACCAGGCACAAGGTCCTGATCGTGATGGGCACTCCTAGTGCTACTGTAATAAAAATGAACAATAACATGCAGATAGTCCTGTTAGCAAATGTTTCAGTGTGTTTAATGAGACATGCTGAGACACTTCAGCAAGCTGGGTCATTCCCATGGCTGGTTAGAGTTAGTGGAATTCTATCCTTTGAATCCCTCGTACTGGTGGGGTTTTTATGCAGGGTCTCTAAAAAGGGCAGTTACCTGTCTTCCTTTCCTGCTAGCTGTGTTCAGTCAGTATTTCTTCTGTTGAGAAACAAGGCCTTGCTAAAAGAGATAAGCTGTTGATTTGTTTTAAGCACTTGCTTTTCAAAATCTTGTGTCTGGGTGTGGCCAAACTGAAAAACAGAGCTGTCTTTTTGTGCTTCTTTGGATGCTGAGATCTCAGTTGTGCAAGAATCTTGAACAACTTCCTCAGGGAAGCAATGAATGAAGCAACATGTCTTGGACCAAAAGAACAGGACTTAGGAAGAACTCACATCTCTACAGGGAGTAGTGTGATCCCTGGAGAAGTCTTGGTAATGGAGTCTACAAGCTTTAAGTGGTTTTGCAGAGTCCAGAAAAACTTAAATGATGTTGAAAGGCCTCTTCATAAATGAGTCCCCTTGTTCTAATGGTTGTGAGGAACTGGATAGGAAACTGGTTACAAAGTCACCATGTGCCAGCATCACCCTTTTATATTATTGACCAGCTGATTGAGATGGGGAGAGACCTCTATATGGCCTCACTGCAAGGTGACTGAGAGGCTTTCCAGGAGGTGAACCTTCAGGGTATCAGCTGGAAAATTATAATCAGTGGTTATCTGGAGATGAGACCTTTTTCTTGGGGTGGGGGAGGGATTTCTGTTTTGGAATCCACCTGTGATCTTTAACACAGTTTTCCAAGGATTAGCCAATAGTAATAACAACAGTAAATCACCGTATGTGTTGCTCCCCAACTGATGAAGAAATAAAATGTTGCAGGAGAGGACTAGTCCTGAGCTAAATCAGAAAAAGTCTTCGGAGAAAATACTGAAAAAGATGTCATTTGACACTTGGTGGAATGACAAAGAGCTGAAGATATACAGGAGCATCATAGGTGAAAGAATAATTCTTGGTGATAGGGATGGACGAGAAATCAAGATGAATAGAACAAGCAGGTGGAAGAATAATAGATTCTAAAGAATGAAAAATTAATGAAGAGGATGTGGAGGAGGTCCTGAAAACCACAAAGACATGTTTGTATTTCCCTAGAAATTAAGAGGATGCTCCTGGAGGTGGCAGAGGGAGAGGATGTGAGGAGCTGACATCCTACACTGGAAGAAGTCTGACCATGAACTAATGAGTCATCTTGTTGCATTGCTTCTGATTCCAGATGCTCTGATTGCAGTCTCCACTGCAGTTTTGCTCTTTAGAGTTAATGAGAAATAAACTTGGTGTTCAGAGAAGGTAAGGCTTCTGTCAGTCAGTCAACGCAGAGAGCTCTTGGGCTACACATACCACCAGCTGACTGTCTGACAAGTTCTGTCTTTGGAGATCTGTTGTCAGCTGGTGGACTGAATACTGCGCAGTGTAAATCAGAACCCCAATTTAGGCTGGGAGTGAAGGTGGCAGTCTCAGAACTGCCACTCTGTACATCCCAGCATGGGAAGTCTGTCTCCAGAGGTGGGCAGAGCCAGATGAAGGAAAGATCACACAACTGTAAGGTCATAATTTCATCATGCAACATGAGGGTGTGCACTTCACTAAGTAGTATCAGTCAGGACATCAGAGGCTCTATAACTCATCTCTTGGTAAATCAGTGCTGCTCTTCGCCTTTGGTTAATGTTGTCAAATTGTCAGGATTTGAGGCTCCTGTCTATATTCCTCTGGTCTCCAGCTCTGAAACAACATTATGTTTAACTAGTACCTTTGTTCCTGGAATTACTTTTGGCAAGCAGTGTTAGGAACAAAGTGAAAGAAACCTGAGAAGGACTAAGGCTTTGGGATTGCAAGGGTTGAGTTTCAGCTGTGTATGCCCATGACGCACTGATGGTATTTCATCAGCCTGTGAACACTGACAGTCTTGACAGTGAACCAGTGCATCCTTCGTGGGCATAAGCAGAAAGGGAGGGCCATAGGAAAGTGTTGGGAGTCCAGGTGTTGGCTGCAGTCTTGCTGTTAAAAACAGAAAGAGAAGAAATCAAGCAGGAAAGAAGTAAAACTACCAAAACCGAAGATATATTTCCATGTTTTGTAGATACTTTGCACAAAGCGGCTAATTAACAAAGGAGGAAGATGCATGAGAGTCTGATTTATAGCAGGTTTTATTGGCACATGAAACTGCCACAGCAACACTGAGGACTGAAGAATGAGCTTAGCTTGAAAAAGCAGAGCTTTCTCAGTTCAGCTGAAGAATAAAGTGCAGCCCAACCTGCCACAGTCCTTAAGCAGAGCAAGAGCGCTCTATAAAATGGTGCTGCTAAGAACACTGTCGTAGGTAGTCAAGGTACAGCCGAAGTGCCCATCCAAGGATATTTTACCTACTGGTCTGTATATACAAATGTACATTTCTTTACATACTTTAAAAGTGTCTTGGGACTCAGCTCTACTCTTTAAAGATTAGTTTCTCACACTCTTCTAAACTTACTGTTGCTGCCATTTATATTGCTGCAGGGCAGCAGCATGCAATGAGAGTTAAGTGATTTTTAGTGCCTTATTTCATAGCTTTGCAGTTGAAATATTACATGATCATTGGAAAATATATATGTCTGTATGTACATAGGCTGATGTGATTTTAGGGTGAAATAGGGTAATTTTGATGAAAAATATGGACAATTAGTAAGATATACTATAGGTATCTTTTCAGTCTTCTTGAACTGGAAACACCAATTCTGTTGGAATATAAAGAGAATCTTATAAAGATAAAAAATAATAGAAATAGACTTACAAAAATAATGGACATTTAAGCAGTCTGCCTGTATTTTTCTTTGTCTCTGGCTTCAGGCCAGATTGTCCATGTGTGGAATGTCCTTAAAAGCATAAGGAAATTATACCATATTTTCTTCAGAAGAAATATGAGATTTGGCTCCTGTATCTTCCTTAAATGCTTGAAAATCCCTGGATCAAAGCCCACAGAATCTCTCCTGAGGAGAGATTTGAATGTGGATAATTATGCAGGAAACTGAGCACTTTTATGTTTTAGCTTCATTTACTATTTAAGTAGAAGTTAAAATGAAATAAAAAGATGTATCATGTCTTATCTTGACAGTTTTTTTTTCTTTGTTTTGGAATCCAATATTCACACTGTCTCCAAAGACATAATGAAAAATTTTCTGTAGAATTAGTTTAAATCTTTCCTCCAGTAGTCTTTTTATTGAAAAATATTCCCCTTGAAAAGCAAAACTTTTGTATAAAGCTTGCCAGTATTGTCAAAATGAACACTTTTTGATGACCTTTGCTAAATCTGCATAAATATTTCTGTCACTTTTGGTATTATTTTCTGCAGTTTAGAAAACGCTATCCTATCTGTGTCCATGTGATTAGCAAAATTCATGAGCACTGTACTGAGGGCACATTTTTCTCTCCTATACTTACCCACCCATCTGAAAAACACACTCTTCAGCTCTGACCCCTTTGACACTCTTGGTCATTTCAGTGGAGGGACAGCAGGAGTTACTCAGGCCAGGAAGCTGTGTAGCAGAGGATGTAATTCAGTTGTGGAGGATATAAATCAATTATCCGTGTAGGATATGAGTCAATCCCTTTTTGGCAGTTCAACTCACTTCTTCAGTCACTTTGCATTGAATGGCACTTGCCACATCTGACTAACCTTCTGTAGGCGTGTATCATGTAGCCAGCGATAGTCATTCCCTTCCTGGACTCTACAGCAGAAATACTCACTGAAGCCAATTACAAAATCTCCATTGACAAAAGTGAGATCAAGGTTTTACTCTAGGGATCTAAATCCCCTGTATAGCAAGGCTGCTTTACAGTGCTATGTCAGACTATAAATCACATTTGCATTCTCTTTAATGCCCTTCCCCAGTACCAGTGCTGTGTAAACCAGCTTCAGCGTACCTGAAAGTGAGGCCAGAACAATTTGCATCCATTTGAATTATTTGCCCTGCAGTGATAGCCATTTGAACCATAATGCCATAGAAGGAAAATCAGCCAGCTTAGCCTGAGATCTCCTCCCCCTGCCCACCGCAGCCCCACCGTCCCATTTGCAACCCATCTTAATTAGGTTCTGCCATAAGAAATCTAGCCCAGAATTCTTTCATGTTAGATGTGGTACTGCACAGGGAACAAGGAAAAGCACCTAACCTAACTGAAAGAAGCTGTTTGGTAGACTCCGAGTCTGTACCATGCAGTAAGAACTTGGTATCAGACAGCTCGTCAGGCTTCCTCTCGGTGCACCACTGACTCATCTTGGCGGTCACCATTTACAACATTGTTTAATTAAAAAAGGCAATGTATGTAAAATGATTAAAGTGCTGATCGTTCTGCAGCCTAAGGCTGACTCAGGAAATGATGGCTTCTTTGCCTTGCTGCTGGGATCTCTTGCTTTATTGAGGTAGACGTGCATGGGCTTCATATCATTAGTCAGTGGTGTGTTCTGGCGTTGTTATAAATATGCTCGTTTGGGTCAGGATTTTAAAAAAAAGGCGGTCTCTCTGATTTGTTGTAATGATGGCATGCTGTCTGCACTGTGTCATTTTCTTTACCCGTGTAGTGGGATAACATACAATTAGGGACTGATGTCAGCCTGTAAAATTTTGGTGTAAAATTTTGGTTGCACCAAAATACCATACTTCTTAACAAAGCTGGCAGACGTGTCCTTTGGCAGCAGCTGCTTGCCATGTGATTTAAAACTTCCTGTCACTATAATTGATGTGTTTTTATTCTTTCCACTTCCTGAAGCCTGATCAGAATTAAAATTGCTGTTGGAATTTCCTGTCAAAGCAACTCATTTATTCGCTGAGCGCTGCACTGACAGTACTTTGATTGGACATTGCCTTCAGCTATTCTTGGGTAGAGAGATTGCTGTGAATTATGCTCCTTGCCCAGGTTTGACTCCCCTGCATGCCACATCTGCAAATATATACAGATTGTCCATCACGCGGTAACCTTGTCCTAATGAAAACTCCACATGTAAAATGTTAATGATTTGAATATCAAACTTGGCCACCTGCTGAGGCCCTGGCTTTTGTGTTTATTTGGGAAACCCCACAGAGTTTTTCAACTGATTGTCTCACCCTAACTTTCGTGTTGCCTACCAAAGAGCTCTGCTATATTTCTACACTGAGAATTTATGTCCTTTTAAAAAAAAAAGCTAATGTTTGTGTCGATTTTTCTTTTAATTTTCTGCTTCAGTATGCTATCTGCATTCTTTCCCAGAGGTGGCTGTCTTATGCTGCCATGTGGCAGTCCTCAGCTGTTACTGCAGAGAGTTTGTCCAGTGCTCTTCGATAATTCAGAATGAAAGATACTATGCAGATTCAAGTCATTATTATTTGCAGAGTGAGTGCAATGTGGTGGTAGTTCTGCCCGTTAGGAGAATAAGCTGTTAAATTCACTGTTGGATGAATCATTCAGTTGCCCCATTTGTAACTTCGTTTTCCTCTTAGAGTTGCTTAGAGAATTACGTGTTATTTTGGGAATCTGAATAATGGATAAGTATTGGATTGTTCTGCAGTTATAACTGACACAAAGTCATTGTCACCTCAGAGAAGAATAGATATAATGATACTTACTTAACTGCCTTTGTAAAGTGTTTTGATAACCTAGGTTGAAAGGTACTTACAACCCTGTGAAGTATTGCTATTATTATTAGGGGCAATATATTATTTTTTTAAAGTTCTAACCTACATTATTTGAGGATGCATTGGGAGTCTAAATATTCATGTACTCTCATTTTTCCTTGGCCAAATAGGGTGTCAAATACTCTTCCAATATTTTAAGGAAATGACCCTGACTATTTTGGCTGGTAGTTGTGGTACGAGATCATAAGTCTCCATATGTGATTTGCACTCTACCTGCAGCTAGTGCAAACAGCTCCCACTAGACTCTAGTTGTTGGAGTAAGCTACTGTTGGGTATTTATAAAATAAACCATTTCTCCTAGATTTAAAAAAAAAAAACCACCAAGTTGTTGTTTTTGTTTGTTTGTTTGTTTGTTTTCCCAAATAGTTGCCCTAAGAATAAACTTGCCTTATATTCATTATGTTTTCTTTGTGGTCAAGAACTTGGACTTTTTACTTAACACAGAGGCAAGTGAACAGCATGCCCTCTTCAAGCTTCTTCAGTGCCTGCAGGAATAGAGCAGTGTCCCTGTGCTTTCCAGCTGAAGAAGTGGGAATGGGGAAGCAGGTGTTCCATGGAGATGGGAGAGTACATTTATGAAGTAGGAGCTGTGGAAGGGAGTGGGTTACAGGGGAACAGAGGTTCAGGGATGGGCAGTGGGGAAGTGAAGGAATGGCCTTGCTTTGAAGACCAGCACCTGTCTCCACCCTGCAGACAAAATGTCAGGTCTCCTTTGTACTCAGGGTCACTCCACATTTAGATGAACTTGGTATGTAGGAGACAATACTGAATAATGGGTTTGAAAGAAGATGTCAAAAAGAAAGATACAAAGGCAGTAAGAGAAATGTCCAACTGTAGGAGGCAGGAGCGTTAACAGGACTGTGAGGTTTCACTGACCAAGTGATAGTCAGAAAACTGGAAAAATCTGTTTTTTACTGAAGAAAAGCAAAAGTAAAATCCTTGGAAAAAAACCAAATGGCTCCTACTCTGAGGGTCAGGACAAGGCTAATGACTGCTAATGACTCATTTTAGTGCAGGATTTAAGGAAGATTCAAGCTATTAAAAGGTTGATCTGGGCAAGGCTGGATAGATGAAACCTCTCACTAAAGGGAGGATTACAGAGGTCTACTACATACATGCATCATGATAAATGGCAGCAGGAGCTCCACTGGCCAGTCCTTAACAGCGGAGATAAAGCCAGGAGGGAAACATCCTCATGGATGATGAAGTCAGAGGGAAACATCACATTTAAAGAGTTTTTGTAGGTCACTGACATACCCTAAGTAGACACCAGTTTCTATTTGGGAAAGCTACAGAGATGAGGCTGCGCATTGCAACATGTTTGACAAAAGAGGCTCAAAGCAAATATATGGCTCTGGGCTGGACTGCTGCCTGTGATGCATGGCAAGGGGGAAGCGCAGGCAGACTTCTGAAAAGGAGGAGAAAGGCTATTCAAAGTGAGGTTTGGTTCTCCTGATGTGGGTTGTGTTTGTTTTTTTTCAGGAGAGGGGCCAGGATAAAGAGTGAAGTATAATAAAAAAGACAAACAAATACACTCGGTATGCTGCTTCTTCAGCTGCCACGTCAGCCCAGCTGTAAATGCCCAGTGTACGAACAAGCCAAACCAACAGTGCTGAAGGCTCCAGGAAAGACATAACGCTGACACAACAGTAACTGAGTTCCCAACTGATTTCAATCACTAGATAAATACCAGTTTCAACCCTAAATGATATTCTCAAGTAATTGTCCAATGCCCAGTTGGGCTGGATCGGTGTTCCTCTGGAACCAGCTCAGGCCAACTTTAACTGCTTGGGAGTGCATGGCCAAGAGCAGACTTATGTGCTGGAGCCTGAAATGCCATTAAACAAGCTGTAGTCAAGAGGACAGAATGCCTCATGTGTTTAGTCTAATACACCATGGGACTTGTTTGCTACAGTTACAGTATTAAAGCTGTAATTATAGCCAGTGAACCGCAGATGTACTGTAGCCATAGGGTTTAAACAGGGTGTTATTGCAGTAGAAACCACCCCCAGTAGGTTATAAGTTCAAAGGGTCATTTTCCCCTCTCTGTTTAATCAGATACTCAAGCCTACAGACTTCTTAGTAATCACCATCAAGTATTTAACATCTCAACCTGTTTTATGCAGTCCCTTTGGTTTGATTTTAGATTTTTGTTTCTGCTTCCGAAGAAAGAATATAGCTTAATGCTTGCATATCACTTTGTAGTCAGTATTTAGTGTGAAGTGCAAATGGAATACCATTTTTATGGTGGTGGTTAGATGGAGGTATGCCACCCTGCTGCAAGGTCGAGCTGTAGTTCTCAGTAAATAACAATGAGATGTTTTCTACTTGAATGAAGATTGAAAATCACAGTAGAAAACATGGATTTTGGTGCAGGAAAGAACAAAAATTATCTCTTTGAGACAATGCAAATACAGCATGTTTGGAGATGGTATTAAAATATGCTTTTTTATAATGTTAAAGAGATTTGAGGTTTCTGACACTGTCAGTACCATTACATGCTGGCATGGAAATGGTCTGAACATGAACACATGCCTTTTGCTAGCAGGTATAGGTGTCAAGTCTTGATTTGAAGTGACTGAGGAAAAATGTCAAAATTCATATTCTTTTTGCTGCCTGTGTTTGACAGACAAAATTTCATATTGAACCTAAAAGAGATGATACTGAATATTGACTTTCCATTTTAGCAGTGAGCATAGCCTTTTTTTTTTTTTTTTTTCTTCTGATTAAGCAGGACTGTAATGGTTACCATGTAGGAAAATATAGGTAATATTAAACTGAAATATGTCCGTCTAGGGATCCATTCATTTCCCCAAAATACCCAGTTTCTATTTATATATGAATGTCTGTATGTTTATATATATTTAAATGCCCCATTTGCTACACTGGTTTTAGCTTCTTGTTAGCATCACTTCTTGTTAGCATGATGTTCTACAGCACAAGGCAGCTGGAAAAGTGAAACATGTGTTCAAGAATTTATGCAGTGTCTTTACTTTCTTTCATTAAGAGAACTAACAATAATAGGTGCATATTATAAGTTAGCAGTGTTAAGCAGTATGTTATAGCCATGTCTGACAGACATGTTGTTTACATTCATATTTTATATTGGTGAAACTGTAGCTTTTTAATCAACATGACATTCTTCTTATGCAATATTTATACCTCTTCTTCCATACAGAGGAAACTTAGTCATCTAAAAACATAATATGTTTTAAATCCACTTGTCTCCTTTTCAATAAAAAAATATTTCCAATTATTTCCCCAGCAAAATACTTAAGTCAGCATGTTCTGTATTCCAGGCCTTCTATTAATTGATGAGGGGAAAATTTCTCACCTCGTACTAAGAATAACCCATCTTATTTTAATATGGCTAAAACCTTCCTGTGGGTATGTAAACCCCTGCCTTGTTGCCCCTAGCATTTTCATTTGGGCTGTGTGTACCCTCATTTTGTATGTGCTGTCTCTGCCAGTGTCAATGGGAGTTGTTCACATCCTACCATTTTTTCAGAGGAATATCCTTGCCTAAACTGTCTGAACTGTCATCTCTGGTCCTCAGAGACAGATAAAAATGCAAAATCTTTTCTTATGTACATATACCCCAGGGAGATCATGTGATAATGAGCTCCAAAGCTAATTACACTTTGTATGAAATCAATATATGTGTGGCTTGAAAAGACATCTCTGACACTAAGTAAGCAAATAAACAAAGAGTTAATTAATCCATCTGAATGTCCTGCCCTTAAGGAAAAACACCTTGCATACAGTATCTAATCTGTATAAATTATATAATTTATATATCTTATATATTTTACAGTACAATATACAGAAGATATTCAGTAACATAAATGCCAGTCTGGATCAAGTCAGAGATCCATCCAGTGTAGTACTTTTATTTTCAACAACGTCCAGAATGAGGTATTTCAGAGAAAGGTTTCAGCAACTCAGAGCAAGCTGAGGTGGATAATTCCTCCCTCTTTTCATCACAATCAGAAAAGATCTCTCTTAGTAAATTGAAATTGCTTTAAATCCTGAAGCATAAGGTTTCATTTTTGTTCCCATACTCTTCCTTTTAGCATTAACTATTACAACCCTGGATAATACTACTGTTTCAGTACATGCCTACACTCTCGTAAGACCATAACCCCAGCAACATCCTGTCATAATGAGCTCCAAGGTCCAATTACACCTTCTTTGAAAAAAGTATTTCCTCCTTTCAAGTTTGAATTTGCTGCTGTTCAGTTGCGCAGACTGTTCTCTTGTTCTTGTACACTGCAATAGGAATTTCAAGCTGCAGTTTAGCAGCTCTGTGTTGTAGACACACCAGTACCTGAAATATGCCCTCATCATCAGCTGGCCCTCCAAATATTATAAGCTTTTCTCATATTCACCAGTGGAAATCCACGTAGATAAAAGCAGCAAGAGACAAAACCTGCCACTTGTAAGGAGCAAATAAAAATGATGATGCCTAGCAGGGAGTAGTGACCAGGTCAGTGGTTAGTTAGGAGAAGGTACTCTCCTAATGTTTTGCTGGGTGCTCCTGGTGAAGACTTCAAGGGATGCCGTGTTTATCACTCTTTGAGCCAGTCCTTTTGAAGACTTCAGCTGCAACCTGTTCACTGAACACAGCATCTGTCTTACCCAGCTCGCTATGAAGTGCCTTGCTTACATTAGTTGCTGGGGTTGCCTCTGTAGTCGGGGACATGTCTAGAGAGCAGCAACATGAGAATCTAAGGTGGGATGAGCTGCCTTCTTTGAGGGGTGTCTATTTCAGCCTGTTGACCAGATGGAGAGCCCAGACAGCTTGCTTAAACAGGAATACATTTAGGTAGGAGCAGATCCACCCTGTATCAGCAGTCAGCAACTGTGGAGAACACAGCAGTGGTCGCTGGCCCACCAACACAATCATTTACCACACGTTGTCTGGCAGGCTCTGCAGCAGGCAGTGTTTGAAAGGTGTTTTAGGAAAGAGAAGGAACATAGCCATGCAGCTGGCTGTTTTCTTAGTAATCAGTTTCCAGTGGTCAAAGTTTTCTTCCACATTTAGATGATGCAAGTAATGCTAGACAGCCCCCTGATTACTTCCTATTTCATACAATTGCAGGTTGTGGCAGCGTTTCTCTTTTGCTGTGCTTATGCTTCATCAAGCTTTCAAAAAATATTGGGTCATACAACAAAAATAACTCCATGCATTTTAGACAGTTATTAACATGTAATTCTGAATGGTTTAGAAGAATATGTTTGTGTGTGTTTGATGATGAGCTGATGTGATAATTAGATTTTTTTCTCTATATTGGCATGTTTTTTGAAGTCCTAAAGGGGAATTTCATGGCTGTGTGTGTTCCAGAATTTTGTTCAGTGATTACGGGAAAGTTATTTGAACAGATTTGGTCAAGAAACAGTAAAAGGAACAAACAATGCAGAGTACATATAGCTTCCAATTTTTGTGTGGTTCAGGAAATCCATTAATTAGATTGAAAAAAGCATGCAGACACGTTGGTAGACTGTCACATTATCCTAAAGGAGGTAAGTAAATAAAAAGGACCCATGCAATATTACTATTGCACTGAGAAGAAAAGAAGGAAATTAGTGAGCAGCAACTAGCAAAAAAAATGTCAGTGGCTTTGCTGTTTGTATAGCTTGATAGATTGATTGTGTTATGCCCTTTTGGTTCTGCTTTCGAGAGTGGTATTTTTTGCACACTGTATTCTCTGCAGTACTGAACTAAATGCAAAATCTTCCTCTCAATGGCTCTGCACTTCTTATTTTGCCAAGAAGTTATACACTTCTGGATATGAAAAAGACGTCAATAAATTAGTGAAGCTATTTTTCTCTGGATTTACAAACTGAACCCATTTGATCCTTATCACATTATCCCTATTCTTTACAAACCTTCTGTACTATTTTATTCTGGTTTTCTGTTGTTAGACCCTCAATCATAAGAACATTGACTGTATTTTTATGTAGTTCAGCAGTCAGCTCCTTTGTGTTGCTCATTTAGACCTATGGGATATGCCTTAATTTCAGTAACAGTGAGATGAAATGTGGTTTCAGGAAATGCTTATATGGTCAAATGGCTTTGACACACATACTTGACATGGGAGAGCTGTTTCTGGCAAATGGCTCTGCCAACGGTCTGTACCATCTGACCATTACATTGGGCCTGATAACAGTGAATACAATTCTTTCTGGTGAGAATATGAAGGGAAAAAAGGCCCACAGAGGTCACTCACACTACTCAGTGCTCTACTGAATAATGCATGGCTGCTAGAATACCATGGAGATGCAGATTATAAAAGAAGAAAGAGAAAGGCACCACCTCTGTGAGAGGAACCCAGGGTTCTGCATGGCATCCTGCTAGGACTCAGTCAGATTTAGAGACTCTTAAAACACATGTAATGGGCACTGTGAATTCTACCTTTGCAAATTTAGACTGATTGTAATAGCCATATAAAAGGAGAGTCCTTGTGCATCCAACCTGTACTATTATAAGTGTCTGTTCTCTTAATTGGTGCCATTGGGATGCAGAGAGCCTTACGCCATGCACACTCCCTGCAGTGAAGGGCTCCAAGAGCCCAGCTCTGAGTAGGTCCCCTTTGCTAGGAAGGAATACAGGGCTGGGAGAAAGTTGTTTTCTGAGATGAATTGTAGTTGTTTCCAGCCAGAACCTGGCCTTATTTTCTGCCAGTAAAATAAAAACAGCTGAATTTTAGTTTCTGGATATGAATTCCTTTGGCACACTAAAAATCTTAGCTGTCTCAAGCCAGCCATTCTTCTGAGCCCATTATGGAGATGCACCAGAGGAGAAGGTACAATAGATTGATGCTGTATTCCTCCCAGTTAGTTCTTTGGCAGATAATGTTAGCTAAAGTAATTTCGAGGAGCCCTGAGGCTCCTTTAAGCCATTAAACATGCACACTGGTTCCAAGGTTTGGGAAGGAGGAAGGGCATAAGGGTGAGTGAAAGGTATAGAAGTATGGTTTAGGATCTGAGCCAAAGTTACTGCAGTCAGGGGAAGTCTTTCTATTGACTTCAAAAGACTTTGAATCAAGCCCTAAGGATGAAGAAACTGGTGTCTGACTGGTTGAATTATAACACCAGAAGGATTTATCTTCTCTTACAGGGGTAAATTTCATCCCTCCTTTGCTGTGAGACAGAAAAAAGTGTGTGAAATGTGCTAGCTGCCCCAAAGATGCCATTCTCTGAAAACTATCTTACCTGTTTTTCTGTGATACTGTATATGATCATATAATCTTTTGTACATAGTGAAGTAGTTTCATAAAGCAAGCTCTTGTCCAGTTTTCTGGATAAAAGATTTGAGTACTCTGTTCATAGGTGCGATTGATTGAATGTAATCTCTTGTAAATATAGAAAAATAAACTTGAAATTCTGTTGAGAACTTGATAAGGAGGAGTTCCGTTTAGTGCCATTATAAAGAGTCAGGGTTTTGTGGAGATGGTATCGATTTGTTTTCATATAAACTAAAAATTATAGCTGCACAGAAGAGCCACTTTGACTTTCAGTGACCCCAGGGAATTGTCTCTTTCTCTGTAGAATAAAAGCTTAGAAGTCTCTTGCAATCATGTTGTCTCTTTTGTAGACTCTCTAAGAGTTTGGTTATATTTCTTTACTTGCAAGCAAAAAAGGCAAAATCACGTTAAGTGAATTTATACTGAAGAAATAGGTTATGTGTAAATATGAACAAAGTATTTGTAGGATCTGGTTTTTGTGTTACTTTTTTTCCTTCTTAATTCTATGTTTCTAGTTAGGAAATTTCTTTTAATAGTGATATAAGTAGTCTGTACATATGCAAAGCTGTAGCTGGGGAGTGAAGATATGTTCTTTTGAATTATAGAGAAGTTAGTGTAGAGCTGTGATAAGGAAACAAGATGTCTGTAGTAGTGAAATACTACAAATAGTTGGTAAAATGAGAGTTACAGATTTATTTCAAACTACTGCAGTACACTTTAATGACTAGTGATAGTTGTTTGTGAAACCAATGCTTTTGCTTTAGGAGCTGCGATTCTTTTTTTTTAAAATAGATTAATTTATTTTAACCTGAAAGAAGAGTTCCCTGTATATGACATTCAGGGATGTTTCAGTATGCAAGTTGTTTTTTAACAGTAACATTTTTGGAATGTACTGAATCAGTATATTTTGAAAGGAAAAACACGTTAAACCAATCAGTTACATGAAACTGGATTCTGTGTACCGGGTGCTAACAGCAGAAACCTCATACAACACTGGAGCACCAGTTTAACTGTTTCTTGTGGTCTAACACACAACTTGGCACGTAGGGCATATGCCTTTGAGATGGACTTTTCATGAGGGTGAATGACATCTCTTTGTAATGTACTCCATGCAAAATCAGCAAAATAGCAGTCTTCAGTTTCATCAGTTATATACTTTCCAGGCAAAATCGTGTATTTGCACAGAGACACAAAACTGAAGAACAGAAAAAGTTTAACCACAAACATCTTGATAAGTATACAGACATGCATTCTCTTGAGACTGTGCTGTGCTAAAATGTGGAAGAATCTTGAACGACTGAACTGGTATGAAAGATTAAATTGAAACCCCTACCATTGTATTTTCATTGTTAATATAGTAACAACAGTACTCATACTCTCTGTCTGTGCCTTTAAACTGTGAGTGTCTGTGTTCTTTGAGATGGGTGGTGTCATTTTCATTTTTTTAACGTGAAAACTGCAGTGCTGCAAGTCAAGTCATTTGCCTTGAGTAGCATGGGCCAGTGGCAGAAGCAGGACTTGCCATCCATGTCCTTCAGTTTTATTTTTTCCAGCTAGACCATATAGTCTCTGATTGTGTCAGCAGAACAGTAAAATATACTGATTTACAGTAATGCAAAAGGATTTATCAAGAAAACTGCAGAGAAACAGCCAGTAGAGTGTGCTGCTCTCTTATGATGTAACAAACGAAAAAATCATTCCTTGTTGGTTTGCTTAAAATTTCCTGAATATCTTTTACTTTTATTATCCCTTAATGTAAACCTATTCTTGCTGGGTTAGAATTTATATCCCTTTACCATTGCCTCTTCTGGAGTGGCACTCACAAAATCAGCAGGTAAAACGGCTTTGAGTCATGTAGAAGACACTGTGACCCTGAGCCAGAAGTACAGTATAGGAGAGCAGTAGAGTCAGGTTATCTATTTTTTCTTTCAGCCTGAAGTTCCTATTCTGAGAGTCCCATTCATGAAGGTCCAAAAAAAGTGTTTACATTCCCCCTTTTCCAGCTGACCTTACCAGTTATCCTCTGACCCCGTGTTATGGTCTCAAAACATCTGTGAAACTCTGGCAACTTCAGTATTTGGGGGAGGGACAGGGAGGGGGAATTGAGGTTGTACAGGATCTTTCATCGCCTTTTGCTTTGGTTATACAGACTTTGCAGTATTTTCATGCCAGAGCTTATATAAGAATATTTAAAGTAGTTTAATGAATTGTTTCTGAAAGACTCTGTGACACCACTATATTATCTTTTACAATGTTGTTATAAGGGTTTGTTTTTTGTTTACTTTTTTACAAATAACTTATTAGAAACAGCATTTCTCCACGTGTCCAAACTTTTCCCTACATGGGACTTTCCCACCAACTGGGAACGAGGTGACAAGCGTCCTTTGCAGCTGGTGGGTGCCACTCTTGGCTGGCTGATTAGCTGGCACAAGATGTATTGTGACAGCATGAAAAATGTCGTGCGTTGGCAAATGAACCCATGCCTTCTACCACGCATGCTGCTTTTGGGCTGAGAGTTCAAAAGAAAAAAGCATGAGTCATGCCTCAGAGTGGATGGGTTTTGCTGTTCACTATAATTCGAATAAGCCTCTATCTTTAATGCAAAGACTAGGAGAAAACATTGGAATAGTTCTTCATGTGTATTTCTCGTAAAAATCAATAAACAAAAAGATGGCACATATCTTCCTAGGTTCCACAGTATCCACTGTACAATTTGGCTTGTTTTCAGACTTTTGAGAGAGGATCTCTCCAGGTTATTATTTTGGCTTTGTATCAAAAAAATATTGTCTGTCATTAAAACAAGCCTGTGCCATTAATACAATCTTAATTATTTAACTAGAAACATGAAACATGAAACTAGAAACATGAATTTTTCCATATTCATTGCCACAAAAAAAAGAATCAGTCTCTCAGAGAAATTTGAGTTTAATGTTAATGAGTTGAGATTTCTGGAAATGATGGGAAGAGTGGGCATAGTTGAAAAGGTGGACTCAACAGGTAAAACTGTAAGTGTGTGTGAGATCAAAAAAGAACAGTACGCAAAGGTAGACAGCTCTTTGTGGCTTGTATAAACAAGTGCTCCTGTTGTTACCACCTCTGTTGGAGCTGCAGGCATCATAATGATCACAGAAAACACCATGGAAAAGGGCAGATTTAGCAAATGCCTGAGATGACTAAGGGAAGATCACAGCTTTCTTAATGACATTTTTAAAACTTTTGCAACCATATATTTAGCAGGATAGGAGTGGACTGACTTAAGTCATGATGAGCCTTTAAGGACCTATATGCATCAGTGCCAGAGGATGTAGCAAAATCACTGTGAAGGTCTGTACTGCCTAATGTGGGTGCCATTTATATTAAAATATAGGGGAAATATTTCTGGTGTGATTTCCTAAAAATATTCTAGCCATGGCTAGACAATCAAAAATTAGACAAATCAAGATTTTCTTATAGGCTCTATAGCAGGGAAAGCAATCCAAAGAATGAGTGAGACTTCCCTGAAACTACGCTGGCTACATCTGTGCCATTTGTAGGCACGTGGGGCAGTGGCTGAGCTATCAAGCAGAGCACTCTGCCTGACCTGTGCTCCCACTATCCGTATTGTGCACTATAGGACATATCTAGGGCAGCTATGTTACAGGGTCATGGGAGCTCAGGCGTCACCTCTTGTTCTGGGTCATACACAAGCACACGTTGCATCATGGATCATGCATGGTCATGTGGCTGCGTAAGGAATTTGGGCAGACACAGGAACTCTTGTTCCACACTTATCCCCTGCCTACCCTTAGTAATGTCATATAGGCATACCATGGTCAACACCTTGCCAGACAGAGTTTACATGTCTCTGTTTTTGCCCCAGTCTTGCTCTGAGTCTTTGTGACAGCACCTCCTTCAGATTTCTGAGCTAGAAAAATAATCCAGTTCTTTCTGCACCCCATTAATGCAACGTTTTCCTTTGTTGCCCATCCTAAAAAAAGCCAAACCAAAACAACAGCAAAAAACCCTAAACCAAAAAACCCCAGATGCATGCCACTTTTACTGTAATCTGTGGGAGGTGAACAACTGACATGAAGATGGGATTTCATACTGCTTTCATTTGGGGTACCATAAGAATTGACTTTATAAAGCTTTTTACCATATTACTATATGTATGTATATATGTGTGATGAGTTCATTACACTAGAACAAAGTGTATAGTGCTCAGGAGGCATAATCAACTGTGCCTGACTTAAATAATTTAAGTTAATTAAAAATTTGACAGTGCAAAATACACTAGATTGCTAAATGAAGGTAGAATTTAGTCCTGTAAGAATCAGTCAGAGAGACTGTCTCAAATGCTGGCATTTTCTGCAGGGAGGAAGAAAATGGAAAGAGAGTGTGCTTTGTGTGCTTGTCCTTTGCCTGCGTGCCTTTGTAATATAATTACTAGGTAAAAATGTAACAGTGTAAGAAAAAAATTGGCATGTCTGAATTAAGTACAGCCTACTGCATACATATAGGAGCAGAGGCTTCTGTTAAACTCCTGGTGTCCCTCGGTAGCTTGTGAAATAGGTGCACAATTTTTATTTAGCAGCAAAGTCCAGTGATTGTGGTGAAGACTCATGAAGACTCAGATTCTGTAATAGATATCAGCATGCTATAGTCGTGTTTATTAAAAAGTTTGTGACAACAAATGCTCCTGCATCCTTCTAGTAACACCCCCCCACTATATTTTTTCCTTGGCATTTCAGCTTTCCCTTTCATATGGCTTGCTCTTATTAAAAAGAACAATATATGTTTAGTTTGTTGCTGAAGCTGTGCTTGGGTAATGCTGTCTGGGTGAAACAGACTTGAGTTTCCAGAGGATAATCTGAACATCAGCCTCATTATCCCAGATAATGGGATAATGTTGTTGACACAACAGTCGCCTATCCCAGGTAGAGGAAATACGTCAGACAAAGCGCATGGCCCTTACAGCAGCTTTACAGTAAGCCTAAACAATCTGGAGCACTCCAAAATTTAGACAGAGAAGGGCTGTGGCGTGCATCTTTTACAAGGAAAAAGTGGTTGAACAGTGATCATATATTGAGGGTTCTGATGTTCTAAGGTGGAAGCTCTGCTCTCTCCCCAGCAGGCCCTTGCACTGACGGGGTCAAGGTACAAGACACAAAAGGACATGTGGTTAATTCTGGATAGCTTTCGGCATTGAGCCCGAAGAATTCAAAACCTGTGTCTCTGTATACATAGCAGAACACCTCAATCACTAAGCTCTGTGTGCTCTTTAAACATCTCTCTTCTTTATACATGTGTATTTGCACACTCCCAGTGTATAGGTTTCATCCATATGAACCCCAGTGTTTGCATGCCTGAGGGACAGTGTGTAAAAACTGCACCCACAAAATCATGTGTATTTAAACCAGGCTATCTTGGGTCTTTGAAAATGTGACATTTGCTGTTACAGGGATGTATTTTATCCTCAGAAATAAGTGCAAAAGCTATGTGACTGCAGTGGGACCTAGGTTTTCTAATAAGAGAATACCTTTTTTGACCCTTGGGAGACTAGAATGAACAGTTTTTGAGAAGTTTATCAGTCTAGGTATAACTAGATCTGTGACAATGATCTGAAAAGATTTACCTAGGTTTCCAAGCAAAGACAATTTACATTTTAACTAGCATGCGGTTACATTTTTTTTTCCCAGGTTTAATCATTAAACACTGAAAATCTTAATTTCATCAAATGCAATCAAAGAATTTTGTATAGTAGCAATTAAAAGTATAAAACTAGCATTTGAGCTACAGCAAATTAAACAGCTGCATTGGAGTATTTTTAGCAGCCATTCCAATCAAAATGCACAAAAGGCTTTTACTTTTTAAGGAGTATCTGCCGGGTGTAGCTCTGGTTTCCATAATTCAACAACCACTAAATATACGCATATACTTTTAAAAATTCAGTTACTGAGAAGCAAGAAACTGTATTTTTTCTACAAGGTAACTTGGGTGAAAAAGTTCAGAGGGCTTGTGCTGACTGAGTTACTTTTGCAGAAGGGGAGCTTCCAGCTGTAGTTGAAGTGTTTAAATAAGGAAACCAAGAGCTACTTTGTTGTTTCTGTTACTTTTACTGTACTTCATGTGTGGCATTGAGTTTTCCATATTGTAAATGCCACACATGAAGCCAGAGGACCTTGTTTCTCATCATTCCTAGCTCCTGCCACGTTGTGGCAGTAGGTCTTTCTATTTATTTTACATTTTTTTACTTAAATGCCCAAGCTTTTGTGTGTAAGTCAGCCAACAGAGTCCTACATAATCAGCTATATAATTAACGAAGTGGTAGTTCTAAGCTTCAAGTACTGACATGTTCCACATCCCTGCTCTTTAGAGACTGAATAAAGAAATTTGGAGGAATTTTAGAAGTCTATGCAATTCTGAGCTGCACTGTGTGAATTTGTCTGCATCCCCCTACTCCAGGAGATTTAGGAGACCTTAGTCATGCTATGTGATGATACCTAGAAATATGGAGAGGGTCACAAGTTTGGTTTCTGTCCTGACTCCCCTTGGAATCTTTTGACGAAGTGTTTGAGCACAGGAGGTAGAGAACATACTCATGAAGGGACAAAGTGGGTCCAAGGCATGAGTAGACAAAAAAGTTTTGGAGTAGAAAAGAGAAGGGGCTGGATGGGACAGGTAGAGATGCACAAGTAGCTCCATCAGTGCTATGCACTCATGGGGAAACCTCTGGCCTTCCTCCAATACAGCCATGGATCTTACTGTAATAGTGAGGTGGGTTCGCATCTTCTCTGCAATCTAAGCAGAAACCTGATTACTCGAGTTGTATTGAAACTAACTGCTTGTTGACCAACAAAGACCATTTGGGTCATGGTATGTGAAATAGTCATAAACTGACGTGGTTTCATATCCAGTTCTCCCCTAAGCCCCTCCATATATTTTTTCTTCTGAAAAATAATAAAATAAATGAACACCCTAGGCATCCATTGGGACAGAGATCCTACTTTGACTAATAAAGACTTAGGGAATGTGCATCTTGGGTTTTTTTCTGTTGCCAGTCCTGTGCTCAGAGACAGTATTCTCTTCCATTCTTCTCCTAGTTTGCTCCATCTTCCTCTCTTTCACGCTTTGCTGCATCTGGCTTTTGGGCATTCCTGATGTTTTACTGATCTTTTCCTGTTAATCGAAGCTGTTCTCCCTCCCCTAGTGATTCAGTTTGTTGTTTATCATGAAATGCAGTACCTTGAAGTTAATGAACTTTTACTAGAGCTCTTTCCTGTTACTTGCTGCCATGAAGCATCAATCAGTATCACAACAGTAAGTGTGGATGACATCTTTAGAAGGAGCGATGCAGCTGAGGAGGTGAAGGGAAGTGGCTATTTAGAGCTAAAGTCATCAATTAAATTACTCAGTGATAAAGTCACTGTCTTGTTCTTCAGTGATGTTCATGTCATGTTGCTGTGTGGGGAGGTGATGATGCATCATTGCACTCTGGAGCTTTGTGATGTTGTTTTAGCGCTGGAGATATTTTGGGATACTGCCAATATTCTGCAAGCTTTGCAGGCACGAGATGCTGTAACGAACAAGAGAACTAATTACTAAATCACCCCTCCCCTTACACTGGGAGCCAGGACTGGAACTCAACTTGTTTAAGTGCGTTTCCCAGAGTGACAGAGGCAGCCTCCTCGCCGCTACCAAAACCGCATTCTCAGGCTGGCTGGGGAACATGTTTTCATACATCTTTATGCCTGCTTCAGGAAGTGACACGTTTTTCACTGCCTTTTGAAACCTTTCAACCAGTGCTATAAATAAACAGAACTGATGTTGCTTCTTATTGTGGGCTACTGCTATCAAGCTGAGGGCCCTCCAGACCTCAGCATAGCTGTTTTAATCCCTAGTCTCTGCCTAAAAAATTATTCTGACTTGAAAGGAAGGGACAGGACTTCATTGACAGTTCCTCTGAGAAGGTTCTGCAGAGGAAGTATTTTCTCAAAAGGTGTTTGGAGGCAATACTGAATACAGCAAAACTGGAAAAATATGGACATTCAAAATGGGAAGTAACCATTTGAAGAAGGGTGGGACTCATGAGCCCCCAGTTTACTTTGTCAGCTGACTTGCTCTGCTGTCTGGCATCGTAAGCCTAGAAATATTAGTGTGCCTGCTCTTAGACACCTACCTAAGGACAAAATGTCTGTGCACTGTCAGCAGGTCCTGACTGTAAAGATGTACAGTGTGCAGTGTTCACCTGAATTCCCATGATTAAACATTTATCTTGCCCAAGACTGTTGCCTCTGTGGGAACTGTAGCATGCACTGAAAGGCTTTTGCTATTAACTGTTAGCATGAAAATACCATCCTAAGTATATGGAACACATGATTAGAGTGGCATTAATTAAAAATACTTATCAGTTTACCCTCTTGCCAGTGCCTGAAGAGGTTTCTAAGGGACTTCACCAGCAGCACTGTAAATTATTTGTCAATGAATGATGATAATACTGTGTTGTTTATACTTCAGGGATATTCTCTTAATAAGTGGCTGCCTGCCTGCCACCCTCCTTAATTTTTTTTGCCCCCTTCAGAAAGGTGTCTAAGGTGGGGGTCCATTGTGGGAGTTAAGATATCATATTTATATTTCAAAAGGCAAGCCGAAGCCCTTAGACTTGGTCTCCAGCTGAGAGAAGCACACATTTAGAAATTACAACATTGGTATTGGCTATCTGGAGCTTTAGGAAGTGGCTGAGAGCTGGCAGTCAATTAAAACTGGGCTTGAGTTCAATATCAGAGTTATGCTGCCTGTTTTTGTAGGATGTGTTTGAATCCTGGGCTATGCTGCAATATGGTTTTGATGTAGAAGTATGTAAAAAGGAAATGTAACCCTTAAGAAGCTGTCTGCATTTTCTGGTACAGACAGGTTGTTCTACATATGTCCAGTTCAGGACCATATTTGGGCTGGAAAGTTGCACCCCACATACTGTGATGCAGATTCTGATCCCATTTTTTGTGGTGTAAACATGGGGTAAAGCTGTTAACTTTACTCCTTTGAGCAATGAGCTGTGTTACATTAATATTGGAGTGTGTCCAAGGTCTGTCTTTCTGTCTCTAGCACAATGCTGGCACTGGCAGAAATAAGAGATCATGCTTCTGTCCGACAAGGAAAGATGTAATCTTTGTACTCAAGAAACGAAGGTGGTTCAGCCCCAAACTTTCCAGGAAGATCTGACTGATCATATCAAATCTCCAGGCCCAGCATTTTAAAGCAGCTGGTTTATATAGCTGAATTCACAACTGCTTTTGTATAAGGACTTTTTTTTTTTTTTTTTTTTTGTACTGTGGCATCTTTCAGCAGTCAGCATGTTATGCTTTACTCACACAAATCGGGACCCTAACAGTCATTTGCCCTGTCTTCTCACAGTGAGTGAGGTGCCCAGATCTGTTAGCTCTATCGCATTCAGTGTTTGCTGGAATATTCTTGCTCTTATCGGACAAAGCAGATCAGATTTGTATTCCAGAGACCTGTTGGGTCTTTTTTTCTTTTTTTCCCAGTATGGTTTTGGGCTTATAATAAGAGTGCTCGGGAGCATTTGCAGCACTGTTGTGTATGCATGAAAAATACCACCTCCCGGCCCCATGAGTTGGAGAACAAGTTTCAAAAAGGAATATTTGCCCTAAGGGCCTTCCCCAAAGACACTGAAACTAATTAAAAGGCTCCCATTAACTTCAAGAAGTTTTGGATCTGATCCCCAGTGTTTTTGTTTTCAGAGAACTGACTGTAACCACGGTTTTCAAGCCACGGTGCAAGGCAGCTTAGTTCCGATGGCGTTCCCAGCAACTGATGCCCCTTGGAACAAGCTGCAAATGTGTAAAACAGATTCGCCTGTTTACAAAACCGTTCTCAGATGAAACCATTTAAACTCATTTTAAAAAGAAAGGAAATAATTGTTCCATTTGCTTTAAGGGTTAATTACACTGGCTAACTAGACTGCAATAAGGAAAGGATCCAGGGATCTTAGGCCTAGGAGTGAAGTCATGCCCCTTACCAGTAGAGAAAAGAATGGTAATTGCCTGCTGTGAGTACGAACATATTTTGCTGGCTAGCAAAGAAATGGCACTGACAACTGGCAAATCCACTCTGCTGAGGAAAAAATGTATTTTTGAGGCAGGCACACAGCCAGCGTTTTCATTCGGGAAGTCTCATAAGTGGAATCAAAACTCTTGCGGAGGTAACATGAAACTGTGCGTTAGAAGGTTGGTTTTTTTAATCCCACATTTAATTCTGTCAACATTTCATGCTGGAATAAGAAAAATATTCCTTAGGTTGGTTTCAGTCAGTTCCCCTCATCTTTTATTTTCTCTCAGTTCCTTTCTCCACCCCTCTCCTCAAGATTTCTTTCAGCAACATACTTGTTTAGAAAGCAGTGGTCCTTAGGAAAATGATGGTACAGTCTCTTCTCAGACATGCCATTCAAGCAGCACCACATATTTTGAACTTGTCCCTGATCTGGGGATGTGCTGAAGACCATGGCTTCACACAGAAAGAGTGGTCTGATGGACAAGTGCCACATCTGGGGAGCAGCAACCCATCCAGGACACCTCTGACACACCCATGTCTTCTGCAGCCCTTCCTGCCCTCACATAGGCAATGGCAGTTTTGCAATGAAATAGGACTTGTAAAAACACCATGTTAGTGAAATTCGCTGGATGAGGGGGCAGATCTGAGGCCTCAGAGATGGGCCAAGTCTTACACAGTGCATCTAATCATAGTATGCACAGAAATTTATTTTTAGTGTATTAGTGTATTTAGTGTATTTATGGATAGAGTTCTAGGGTCATGTCTGTAAATACATTTAGGCCTTATTTAGGTCTAAGACAAGCAGACTTTGATTCTCTACAAGCCTCAAGGTGGCCATACTGGGAGTTGTTTGGTATTGAGGTCTTCTGAAAGTCTTCTCTACAATGTAGATTTGCACCTCATCTTTTTTAATGTGATTAAGAACTGAGCACTTCTGAAATATTAACCCTCGGCCTTTGTGCTTAAGGATTTATAAAGAGCTGGAACTTTGGCTCATAAATCTGTATACAGGCACTTAAACAAATAGCCTGGTTACCCAAAGTGCTGAGCACTCAGCCTTTCTGGTTGATTTTCTAGGATTTGGCCTAAAAAAGGCTTATAGAGCTGAGCTCCCATTCTTTCCTGTCCTCCCACACTTTTTAGTGGTTTAAACTGTGTTCCTCTCTATAGAGCTTCACTTTGCAGTCATGTCTGCTGCATTTCCTGTATATCATTTTCAAAGTGAATGGCTAAAATATGTTGCATGCAGAGCTTGAAATCACATGTATCCTGCAACTGCCCTTTTTGTACCATGATGCCCTTTTTGTACCAAAAGCTTCCTTTCAGCAAAATTCTTTGACAACCCCATTTTTAGCTAAACCTCTGCTACTCTTTGTGCCTGTCCTGATCTTGTCATGCTTCAGTGTATGACTTATAATTGGTGTATGCTCTTGGTATTTGTCTTTAGGAGTTAGACTAAGGTCACCTTCTTACTTTGTGTAAGCTGGTGAACAGCTTTCAATTAACAATTCCTTCTTGCCATTGGACAGAATTTGACTGATAGAAGTGAAAGTTCCTCAAGCCCATTTCTTTGTATCATTCGTTTCCCTGGTTGTTACTCTTCCTTATACCTTGAACACTGCAATAAGTAATCTCTTGTTTAAGATTTAGCTTAGAAAGTCCATTGTTTTCAGTCTTCTGATCTTTGCTGATGCTGTTTGGTGTTGTTCTTTATCACAAAGAACTTTAACTTAGGGGAAACAAGTATCTGATGCCATAAATTTCTAACAGAGCATCTTTTTTTTCCCCTGTTTTTAAAAGACTTCATAAATGAGCAAACTTGTTGCCAGAAAATTGGTTTGGTCAGGCTTTTTATTTGTTACAGAACAAGTAGCATAAGAAAGTACAATGTGCAACAAAAAATTGTGGAAGAGTGGAAGAGCTTTTGGAACAGGAGCTATAGAAGGCATTAACATGGCCTTATTTATGGATGAACTTTAAAGTATTTGGAGGCATGAAATAAATGTTTTATTTTCTCTAGAAATGATTTTCAGTTCTGTTGAGAGTTTTGTGTTCTGGCAATTTTGTGATGGCACTGCAGTGGCAAAACAGAGAACAAAATAAAAATTCCTGAAATTCTTAGAAGAGTAGAAAAATCTCAGATGATTGTTAGTGCCAGGAAGATTAAAAAAAAAAAAAAAATTAATAGTCTGTCTGGATTTCCTCTAAACAAAGATGAAAGTAATTTTGGAGGGAACTCTTCTTAGAATGGATTGGGATTTTTTTGCCCTGCATCGTTTTATAGTACTGCCAAAAAAATGTAATTGATGGAGGCAAATACTAAAGATAAAATATATTTGCTTTTAACTCTGTGAAATATTTTTTGTCTTTTTACAAAAGCATGTATAATAACTTTAATGGGATTGAAAAGTGAGGGGCAAACAGACGTCCTCTATAGAGTCAGGGATACAGTGCACCTGCCTACCATTTTATTTGGCCTGGGTATAAATAGAGGGCTTTGGACCAGGTTGCCATTAATCTCTCATCTTTCATTATTATTCAGTAATTTAATCCGCAAAATACTTTCAGTGGTATATTATGACCCTTTGATTTCTAAATGATTTTCCTCACAGATTTTTCTCCCTGTGTGTTTATTGCATTCTCGTGCACATGGAAAGTCTGGGTCTGCTAGCAAGGCCAGAGCAAAGTTTTCCAAACAGAAAACAGTTCACCCTCACTTTTGAATTGTAAAGTACTTCTAAAGGGAGGCTGGACGCTTTTAAACATCAGTGGAGAACTGAGGGTGAGCAGACTTCGCAGGCCTGAGTCCTTCAGAAGGAGGGCTGGCTTTGTGCCTGAACTTGCACTCACTGAAATCATGAAAGGTGTGAAATAGAGCCATGCTTGTGGTGTGTAAAATAGGCCTCTGAATGGAAATGAAATGTAGAAGGAGATTCTAGATGTGTTTCATTATTGTAGGCTCTGGAAGAAGTACAGAAGTAAAAGAACAGCCCTCTCCATTCTCCTCCTATTAGATACAGGTAACCAACTCCAGTGAGAGGATGTTGGTCTCAGGCTGTCAAAACGGGTGAGACAGACATCTCAGCTACAAACACTGTGAGATTAGTTGTTTGTTCAAAAATGCATTTAGCACTTTATTAGTAAGTGCTGGCAATAGGAATGTTTAAATAAAAAATATCAGATTCATCATCTGTCCAAAATTCAAACAACTCATATTTTTGAAGACCCAGTTAATTTCATTTTTAGACAATTTTCACAGAATCACAGAATGGTCAAGACTGGGAGGAACCTCTGGAAGTCATGTCCTCATCATTTTCCTCTATTACCTTTTGGACTTGAGTGAACCCATGAAACAAAAATGTGAGCAAGCTGCAAAATACTGTCTCTGACCTGGATGAAACCTGAATGATGTGGAGATTTGAAAGCAAAAAGATTTTCTTGTGAAATTTCCAGTGTACTTTCAGAAAAAAAAAAAAAAAAAGAAAAAAAAAAAAGGTGTTGGAATGAAATCCTCTAGACTTTGGAGAAATATCTGAACTCTGGGATAGTCACAGAAACCAGACTTTAAAAAATAAAAAAGGTATTAAAATGCAATGAACGTTTATGAAAGCTGCAAGTTTGACATCTGTGGAAATCAAACATCTCTGCTTAAGAACAGAGCTGTTGGCAGCATGGGTTCAGTCAGGGCTGGGCTGAGGCAGTGCTTTTCCTCAAGTGAACTGTGTGCCCTGTGTCCACAACCTTTTAATTTAGAGTGTTAGAAATCTCTATCTTGTGAATTTTATAATTTACATCAGTGGAAACTGATTTTGTTACCCCTCTACTCACGTCTTTTACAAAATAGGTGATCGAGTGTTACTTTGGTGTCATTCCTCCCAGAAGTCAGCTGGTACAATACACATGATGGCTGGGCAGTTTCACCTCTCAGTCTCACCTCCTGTGATCTACACCCATGGCTTCTTCTCCTCACATATGTGGGTGGCTCTCAGAGCTACCTACCCCCCAAAAAATCACAGTTCCCACCACCCAGAGAACTTCGTAGATACACCTTAACTTTTGTAGAGAAAGATTGCTTCTAAATATAAAAGGCTAATTCAAGATCCTGTCCTTTTTGTGAGGCAACCAACCCCTATGTCAGCTACTGGAAACACCTGTCCCTCAGGCTTAGAGAGAGAGACTCAGCTCTTCACCCCAATTCATTGCAATCCTCTACTGGAAATAGATTATGGACCACTTTAATAATTGCTTTCTTTTGTTTGTTTGTTTTTAGTTAATAGGAAAAAACAGAAACATTCTAAACTAAGTTCAAAGGGAACTTGGTCATCTCTGTTTCCCCATCCAGGAGAAAAGGGGTAGAATCTGTTTTGAGTTTAGCTATCAATCTAGAAGTAAATTGAATTAAATACGAAAATGTTTGAAAGCCGAGTTGTATTTCATTCCAACTGCATTGCTGATTTAAATGGGGTGGTGGAAGGGGGAAAGGGCTTAAATATTCAGCATTTTTATGATTAAGTATCCCTTGTGCCCCCACCACACCTCCTCTGAAAACAAAACACAAAGCATGTTTGGAACAGCTCATTACTGCTGTGCTTCAAGGCCCTGATGCCTGTTCTATTAAAGCATAGCCCAAAGCAAGGTGAAGTGCTGAGCTGCACCAGTGCATGTTAGCACCGTCTGTTTGAAATTGCATGTGTATGCTTGTACATGCACATTAGACCTTGTACAAACATATCACGAGAGCCAGAGCCCATGCTTTATATGTGTCACAGTGGACTTCCAAGGCAAATGAAGGAAAAGAAAAAAATGTTTCCTGAATTAAAAAGCATGCTGTTGAAAGAAGATGCCGTTTGAAGGATCAGTGGGCAGGAGAATAATGCTATTTAGAGTTTTCCAAGGACAGAGAAAGAAAGCAAGTCTGGCCTTTAATTGTGAATTCCATGACAGAGAGGGAAGTATGTCTCTAGTATTTATTTCATGTAAGGATTTTGTACTCTACAAGTGGTCTGTGTCACTAATGCGTACAGAATATTCTTTGGTCCTCACAGTGGTAGGCGGGCTCAGCAGGGTGACTTGATACACCAGCTGAGATGAGAAAAATGACATGTGTAGAGATGAAGGCTTCAGTTCACCAACATGTAGCAAAAGGAAATAGTACGAATAAGCATGTTCATATTCAGCATACCCCGTCTGGCATTAACAGCAAATCTGCCATCATCATCACATAGTCTTCAGGCAGCAGTACTGGTTCAAAACCCAGCAGATCTTACTTGCATTCCTGGTGCTGAAGACGTCTGTTTGGTCACTTATACAGCCTTTTGTGTAAGGTATCAGACCAAAATACTGAGCCCTGGTTTCAATTCTTGGCTCTGAGACTTGGGTTATGTCCTTCTGTTGTCATGAGGGTTCACAGTTTGAGCCTCTGCTCAAGGGTGGGTGCCTTGATGCTCCGTATTGCCTGACTGTTGATGTGCAGTCTGGCACAACTGAGAGCCAGCTGTGATCTCCAGGTGAAGAAACTCAATTGGGTGGGAACAGAGCAAGACACTGTTCTGAGCTCAAATCTCACCTCTACAGGCAGGGTGGATGTAACTGGTTGAAGCCACATGGCACAAGGAACGTGAGTGGACATCCAGACATGACTAAATAGAAAAGGGTCAACACATCCTGAGCTGGGGATTTGTGAAGTGGAAAATGATGAACAGACAAGGCAGACAAAGCATTAGGCCAAATGCTGAGGCATGGACTGACTTGTATCAGAGTCCAGCCAGAAGGTGACACAGGGGTCCTGTGAGTACTGCAGCAGCAAACACTACAGGAGGAAGCTGGGTTGGTAGTAATGTTTATGTGCCATTGATGAATCTTACGTCCTTAATATTTGTAAAGAGCTCCCGAGCCCACTATTTGCTAGATTAACCTGCACTGATTTTGCATCTGTTTATATGGGAAGACATGTATTTTTAGCATTAATTCTGCTGTATGTTTAAATGAGACATGCTTTACAGTGTAATTAAGAAACCCGTCTTTTCGCACACTTGTCAGATCGCACTTTTCCCACTTTGCTAATGCCTTCAATGCACAAAAGCCATGAAGAAAATCTTTCCGTGACATGATGGCATTACCAGCTCTTTTCAAGTGGGAGGACTGTACTCCTACACAGCAGATTTTCCCTGTGTTGTGGTATTCATGCAGCAAAGAGCTGTACTTCTGAAGGGTTTCTTGTTTAAGCTCTTTCATGCTTCTTGCCTTGGAGACTTCTTTTAGACTTGTAGCCAAGAGGAGGTCAGGAAGTGCTCCGTGCTGCAGCTTCTTTTTCTGTATATGTTTCTATGTGGTTCTCCACAGATCCATGGAACACATTCCCTTCCATCTCTCTCTCTTTCAGAGTAGTTTATGTTTCATTATTTGCAGATGGAAAAATGACAACTTGACAAACGGGAGGATCTTTTTATTTGAATCGTCATCTTCTTTTAGGCTCCCATGTAATGTAATGGGGTAATACTGAGAATGCAAAAACCGATCGGATTTTATTTGCCCAGTGTGTGAAAAATGAACTTCCGCACACATTTCCATGTGGGGTTATTTTTAGTTGTCATTCTGCTGATGGAATTTGCTCATCTTCGTGACTTTCCGATTTGGCCAAACTACTGATGCATTTACTGATGCCTCTACTGCCTTTGATTTTAGAGGGCTGAGTTTGTCTTTATAAAGTCTGTATTTTCATCTCTTTTGTACTTCTTTTTTCATAGCTAACAACCAAGGATAAATTAAATCTTGAAAAAGCCACTAGGAATTCAGCAGCCTGAACCATCCCATCTAACCCAAGACATACAAGCTCCATTCCTCAGTTTTGTTTACTCTTTTCCTACCATGATTTACAGCCAAAACACACTAGCTGTGCTCACTCCTCATATCCCAGTCACAAAACCAGGAAAGAGACTTCCTTGAACTGAGCAGTGCTGTTAAGTCCTTGTCTAACAGTTTCAGATTCATTTAACTATGAGCACAAAGTTAATCAAGTTTCACAAAGATCTGGGTGTGATCTCAGTCATGTTAGTAGGAGCTCTGAAAAGTGGTGGAGTTTGAGGGCAGTGTCCTGCCCGCTGTTTGTTTGTGCCAAGCTTCTTCTCTCATACTTTTTTCTCTGCTATTACATTTCAGTGCTGTAGGGGAAAGTGCTGAGAGCATAAGGCCATCAGCCAGAACCAATTCAAAATCTTTCAGTAGCAAAACTGAGTGGTAGGGAAGGATGGGACAGGCTCAGGGAAGAGCTTGCCTGTGAGTGGAGTCATCAGCTCAAGGAAGCAAAGATGGGCACCAGCTGGCATTGCCTGACCATGACTCCTTCATCTTCCACCTTTGCTGGGCTGCCTGTGTGAGAGAGCACTGCTTCCACTTTCCTCCCCATGAGTGCAGGGGCATTGACTGGAGTGCTTTCCTACCCACCTGGCTGATCTTCTTGTGCCTAAAGCCAGCCTATTCTGTAATGCTGTAATCAGGAGCAGCAAGGCATCACAGCAGTGGGGTTGGCAGAGCTGAGCTCAGGGGATATTATGATAGGGCATCCTTCTGCCTTTCTGTATGACTGGCCCTTGAGCACAGTGAATTCGGTCTGGCCACTGAATTCACTATTTCATTTTGCATTTGTGTCCACAGTAAGAGATGTAGTACACTCAGAGGTTTCTTTCAGCATCCCAGTTTTCTAGCATAGCAACGGAGCTTTGAAGTGACTTGTGCTCATGAATGCAAGCAATTACTTCATAGCAGCATATACTGTCATGAGTCTGTGCTAAGAGCCAGGAGCAAACTCCTAAACTTTCCTGTATCCTCTGTTACTAGAATAGGTGCTTTTACAGAAATTGATGTCATGGAATCAAAACAAAATGCTTCTTTTTTGTCTGTGTTTTGCTCTGAATCATGGTTGTTACATGCAGTATAACAGAGTTCTGCTGTTATCTTCCACCTTCTTCCACCAAAAATCAACCCGTAAAAAACCTGAGTTTTAGCCACCTGGTTATAGTTAGTTTCTTATTTTAAAATAGCTTTCAAAATAGATCAGACATTACACCGTTAAAAACAATTTTCCCTGTAGGTATTGAATATCAGACAGGGCTTGTAGTAATAACTGATAGGTATCTAGAATAATCTTCAGTATGGACTGAGACTACAAAGATCTGTCAATCACTGCATTTAACTTTAAACACAGATGATTTGAATTCGTGTTAGCAGCATGAGGAAGTCAAAAAGATGGAATGGTGCTGTCGGAGAAAAGATGATAGGATTACCTCTGCTGTTAGCCTTTCCTGCTACTTGTTTGAGATACTAAATCAAGGTGAAGTTTATGAAAAAGGCTACAACAGGGGTTTCTAACTCTTCATTCCTGCTGGGATTTTCCTATTATAAATCTGCTGTCAGAAATAAGTGCTTTACTTGTGGCTTAATTTTATGCAGGCACAAACACCTTGGTTCAACACATTTTTCCAGAGACAATCCTGACTGTCTTAATGCAACAGAGTCCTCATTAACAGGGACCTGTGAAAAAGAAAAATGCACACATGCTCTTTTGTCGTTGGTCATTCATGAGCAGTCCGATGAAAACTGAAATAAAACATAAATCCTGAGGTGGTGTGGAGCTGGTGTGGAGACATGAGTGTTTGAATCACAGCTTATGTGAATTATCCATCTTGAAGAACATTACATTCCACCTTTTGAATGAAGTTTCATTAATGTGGTGGAAAGCTCACAGTTTCTATTTTTTTGTGCTGTGGCTGCTGAATTTAGCACTACCCCGAAGTGCTCACCCCCAAAGCAAACACCTCTGCTGTGGTGCTTTTTCCTTTTTTATCCAACTATATAACAGTACAGGCGAGTAAGACAATGGTTTTCAAGAAGTTTGTCCGATTTGCTTGGGCAGTTCTTTCTCCATGCAAGGGCCATCAAGATAGACTGGTAGTACTTTGAGGGCTTCATAATGCATTTGTCCCATTCATTTGGAGTTCTGCATGCAAAAAGAAAAGGTCAGGATGAGGCCCTCAAAGCAATATTTCCTTTCAGTTTTGGCACTGTCTGGTGTACTGGGGTGTGTTTCAAATATGCACCAACTAGATTTGTCACCGATGTCTGTTATCTTGTTCTCAGGACATGGATGTGAAATTTGCCTTCTCAGGCACTCACTACTGGGAGCATGACTTTAAGTTTGTCCCATCTAAAAGAAATTATTTACCTGAAGACGTAGGAGAGGGAATCTCAGATCATAGGAAAAGATATCTTGTCATTACTGTGATGAAAGACATTCTCATCCCCAACCCAGTGTGTGCTTCTGTGGTACTTTAATACTAGATTTTAAAATCCCCACTCAACTAAGACTGCATGCCTTAGGCAGTGAAAGCATTAAAGTCAGGCCCAGAAGGAATCCCTTCTTCATGCAGTGCTGTGACATTTCAAATTTCAAAATATAATTTTCTTCCAGGTTGAAAGAAGACTCCAATGTACTGAAACTCCACCTTAAGTAAAATTTTGCCTTATTTTCCAGTCTGATCATGCAAGACATGTATGTTTTAACAAAACCAGAATTTTTTTCATTTCGATTTGTTTCATCTCTTATTTTAAAACAGTCTAAAAGTAAAAAAAAAAATAAAATATGAGAAGTACTTTTTAGTGGAAAGCCCCCAAAAATCCATTCAGAAAACAAGCCATTTTGATATTGCTAGAACTGTCTCTTCATCTTGATTTTTTTAATCTCCTCCCTCTTCCACAAAGAAAGTAGCACCATTTTGCAGAAGACTAATATTTTATGTAGGTGCACCTTTTTGATGGAATATGGCTCCAGTGTTGCTGGCTTATGTGATAGGCTGTAGATGGAATAGTCAACTGATGAAATATAGTGTGCTTTGAATTATCTCAGCAAAACGCTTTGCTTGCGGTAAATTCATTGGCATGTATGCACATTGTGTTTCCTCAGATCAGGATGACAACCTCATTGCTGACTGGCTTGTGGCATCCCAAGTTAACACATGTAAACTTTGCAGCTGTGAGCTGTGTTACAACTGAGAGGACTTAGGGGCTGAAGCCAGCTTCTTTCTTTTGTTTACCTCTAAAAAAAAGTCTATGCAAAGATGCTTCTTCAGTTGAAGGACTATGAGGTAGCATTACCCAGTTTATTTTATCTCCCTTTTCATGTGGTTCTCTTCACTTAACAGCCGTGCGTGTAGCTGAGAGCTCCCGAAAGGTGGCTAAGGAGAGGGGCTTTACAGTGTTCCGGGAGGAAAGGGAGGATTTTGTTTTACAGGCAGTCTGTTGTACCACACGTCAAAGCATCCATTTTCCGAAGTGTAACAGATACAAAGTAGCCATAGAAATTATTTTCCTGGTGAATCTGAACTGTGAAGTGGGGAAAGGGAAGCATATTCCAGTGACCAGTTGCGGTGCAGTTTAGTCTTCGCATGTACCCCAACTGCAGATGCTGTCTGCCTGTTTTGACATCTGAAGCTACTGAAGTCTGTTGAGCTTAAGCACAGAAAAACACACCTGATCCTCTGAGCTGCAGCAGCTAAACTGGGTTTTAACCATAGAAATTGGGAACTCGGGGGGTGGGGGCTGTTTTTTGTTGGTTGTGGGTTTTTTTAAATTTTACAACCTAAGTTCTCCGAAAAACCTTGAAGTGTTCATCTGAGAATTCAAATCAGAGGGCTTTTCTGTGTCAAACAGGTATCTGCAGGTGGGTATGGCTCTCGACATGCACAAACCCCCGGATTGCAAGTAGGGGATTTTTGATATCTGCTTCAGGAAGACTGATGCCAGGGAGGCTGGAGAGGGGCCAGGAGGAAGGAAGAGGCCTTCCTGGGGGGGCGGGAGACTTTGAAGTGTGACCCCGAGCAGAAGCAGGGTGGGAGCGGAGGCGAGGGTCAGCCGGGGCAGGCAGTGGGGTGCAGCGGCTGCAGAGGCAGGGAGGGGAAGGCAAGGGTCAGGGGGGAGGCTCCCAGCAGCGGGGACAGCAGTGCCGAGAGCTGGGTGCTCGCCGGACAGGTTGCAACAAGCAGTTGGGGGAAACCGGCTGTGTTTTTTAACCGCTGGTTTGACATAATGAAGGCTGAACCCTGATCACATGCCCTGGGGGAACCAGTGGCTGAAGCATCAGCCTAGGAAACAGGAGACCAGTTTTAGTCCATCATCTGCAGCTATTTTAGGAGTGACTTTGGGGAAGCAGCCGATGTGCTTGTGCCTTGGTTTCCCCACTGCCAAAAGGTGTTGCTCACCTTGATACCCCTGAAACTGAGACCACTAGAAGAGGAAGCCTCTACTCTCCCAGTGTGATAGGACAAAACCACTGAAATTAAAATATGGCAAGTTCAAAACTGTCAGAGGGAATTCCTTTTCTGCACACACTGATGCAAATCAAGGCTTAACACCTGTGACTAAGGCAAACTGGCGTCAGTGGGAAACAGAATTAAGTGGGGTCTGTTCAGTGCCCATATAAGTAATAAGCGCATACTCATAGGGCCCTGACCCAGCTATGCTTCTGTAGTTTAATTTTTTAATAAAACAATTTTTTGCCTGCCTTTTTTAACACAATTGTTGAAATGAACCTTTGCTCATGTAAAATGCATTTGCCATATGACTAATGGTTATTTTTAAAGCACTGAGCAAAGTGCATGCATGTGTTTGTCAGGGAGACAAAGAGAGGGAGTCTTCGTGTATTTGCTGTGGTAATTATTTATGAATATAGTTGTTTTTTCCAATTATCCTTGTAATACATTAGCAGTCTTGTCTCCATTTCTCTCTGTTGAGGTTTGTGTATAAATGTAGAGATTTATGCTCTCAGGTATTTCAGTTACAAAAGTATATGCTACATCTTAAGCATTGATTTTCACTCATAAAATGCCATACAACAGAGAGAGAGATTTGTGGAAAAGATGGAGTTGAAAGTTAAACCATGGTTGTGCAAACAACTATGTGGCCACGCGGCTAATTTCAAGTCCTTGGACTGCAATGTTATTTCATATGCAAAAAATAAAGGAGAAACTTTGAGAAGTCAGAACTCATTCTAATGCCTGCAGGAGAAGTTAAGCCTGGAGTCAGGGCTGGAGAATTTGACTTAAAGCATATTAGTGTGGCTTCACAGACAGAGACAGAATATGGAAGTGGAGAATTAATTTCTTCCACAATAGCAAGATTTTGTTATCTTGCTCAAACAAAAGCACGGTGGAAAGTAGGAGAGACAGCCTGTGGAGTATAAAGTCATTTGCACTTGTAATAAATGAGACTACAAGTGAAGTCCTAGCACCTACATGTCAGCAGTAAAAATCCCACAGAATTTACTTGTCTACATTGTACTTAAGGTTTTAAGTACCTAGTGCCCAGCTGAAGCAACCATCTTCTGTGATTGACCTCCAAATCAGGCACTGTGTAAATGCCAGATATATCATCTGTGCGTGCATGTGTGTGTGTGTGTGTGTGTGTGTATGTTTAATATGAAAGCAGCTTTTGTTTTAAAATTGCTTCTAGTGCCATAGGTTGTGGGGACTGGTTTTCATTAACATACTTAGGCTTTTGTGATTTAACACTATTACATGATCTGAGTGTTTGAAAATGACTTGAGCAGGCCCAATCCACAAAATCTGCCACGTGTTTCGGTGCCCTTTCCCAGGGCAGGAGTAGTTTCACACTGCTGGCACAACGTGATTTCTTCCAGCAGCACAGCAGGAAGAAATCCTTGCAGGTTTCAGAGGTTGTGAAAACCTGCATAGTTTAGCAACCCCTTCTTCATCCACAGAAACTAAGGGTCTCCATCACTTTCTTCCTCAGGATAACAGCATTGCAGTTATATTGAAGCAGGATATTTTAAATTTATGCTATTTGGTTTCAGAGCTAGAGGTCTGTAAATGCTGCTGTAAGGCTTCTGCTCTTCAACCATTATTTCATGTTGGCAATTTTATTTGAAGGCCCAACCATGGCCAAGTAAATGAAACTTCTGTACTTTTCTTTTTGTGTTACATCTTCCAACTGGAATATTTTCAAGCACAATAGAATTGAACATGAGCTTTGGGGAGGGAGGAAGAGGAGAAAAGGGAATCGACTAGAAGAGATGATGACTTCAGTGGGGTACTCTGCAGTTTAGTTCTCCGGGGACTGAAAAATGCTTTCAACCCATGTGATGTTGCAACAGTCCAAAAGAGGAGAGAAAAATCCATGTCTGGTCTAAACCGACCAGAAACTGAAAACAAGGGACACTTTGAATTCTGAGACTCTCACCACAACTGAAAACTGTGCTCAGGCCAAGTAACTGGAAAATCAGTTTCTTGGGTTAGAGAAATGCTTCCCTGAAGAATCAGAGACAGCTTTCCATCTTAATTGGTTAAGAAATTATTATATTCTGAAGCACTGATTCTAATACTTGAACCAGTGCAAAGGTTTGCAATCAATAACGGATGTGAGGAGATTTGGATAGTTTCATATGGAGTCTAGTGAAATGCTACAATAAGACAATTTTTTCTGTGACATTTTCTTGCCATTTGGCTGTGATAGTCTATCATTTGTCACAAAATGGAAAAATAAGATCTGTCTTCATAGTGTACCAACAAGAAGTCTGACTGCAAACACAAGTCAGGAAGAGGCATAGGCACTGGAGCTGAGTCGTGAAACCTTAGATCAGGAGATGGCTATGAGAAATCATAGAATCATTTGGGTTGGAAAACACCTTTAAGATCATCAAGTCCAACCATTAACTTAGCACTGCCAAGTCCATCACTAAACCATGTCCCTAAGTGCCACATCTACATGGCTTTTAAATAACAAGGAGACCTGAGAATCCCCCAACCAGGAGTAATTGAATGTGGTAATTGTTAAGGAGAGCTTTAAAAAGAAATGTTGAGTAAAAATTACTTACAGGGTGCTTGTTTTAAGAGGGAAGTGTAGTAAATTTCAGGACAGATTTTTAAGTGGCAATAGCACAGGCACAGCCTGTGCTGTAGGCAAAATAAATTTTCTGAACTAAATGACTGCTCTCAGTCAGCCAGGCTACAGTGTTTGTTTTTGGGGTGAAATATGTATTTCCTTCACTGCGCTGGTACAAGGATAGCTGGAGCCTGAGAGGAGGACTCTAGGGATCTGGTCATAATGCCTGCAATACCACCTGCTTCTTAGGGGATGAGGGGGGAAGCTTTGCAGATATTTGCACTGCAGAACAAGGGATAGGATCAGAATACCCTTCCTAGATGTAGCAGAGATATGTGAGTAGTACTTCATTTTGCAAGAAACAAGAAAACTTAGGGTTTTTCCTCTTAGTCCTGAACTTCTAAATCTGGTGTATTATAGTCTACTGGCTGTGGAAGATGTTAGGCTAAGTATGTCAATTCCAGGGAAAAGTGCCCTGCAATCTTCTGCATTAAAGTGCTATGTGTGTCAAACATTATATTATGATTCAATTTTAAAACAATATTTTCTTCAAAATATTGTCAATATGCTTGAGTCTGGTAAAAGTAATATAACTCATCTAGCCTGTATTTTATCAATATGTGAAGCCTCTCTTTTACAAAAGAGCACCACAACACTTCAAGATAACAAAAAGTCAGCGGAGTTTGAAGATGCTAGGCAGCATCTGTTCTTGTAGTGCTGTGATTTTTTCTTGCTCTTCCAGAACTGCAATCAAAGAATACACAGACAGAACATTTTCTTCAGATTATTAGAAATCCTATAGGTGGAAAGGGAAGGAAGAATGTCACATGCTTCTGTTCGAGTCTTTTAGGGGCTGTGGCCATATGATAGTTCCAGATATTCATTCATCTAATTTTACCCTTTCTAATGTTGTTTTTTTTTATCTGACAGCCATTAGAAAGCACAACTTCTCTGTACTAGTTCATAAGGACAAGATGATATGTTGGGAATGTGCCCTGTTAGGGATAGGAAAATCTAGAAGGATGACCTGGAACTTTTTAATGTTCCTGCAATGCAGATTTAAGTATCTTTCTGGGTAGGGGGCAGAGATACCTTGCATGCGTATGATTCTTGCATGCAAATATGCTTGCAAGCTCAGGCTCACATGAAATTCTCATCTGAAACTTGTTGCCTGTTGCACGGAGTTTAGGCCAAGATGTGTTCACCTCTTGGGTTTTTTTCAGTATTCAGCGCTGAGTAGTCTTTCCTGCTTTGGCTAACTGAAACACATTTTAGGAGGCAGCTGCCTATTGCCAAGAAGAGCCCGCATGCAAGAATATTTCCATCTGGGATGACTAACATGTGCCCAATGTACGTCCAGTCTCACATCCCACTCTGCAAACAAAATCCACTGATGAATTAATTCTCTTCTTGCTTCAAAGGGCAGTCAAAAGATGAAAGTGAAAAACTGGACATATTTCAAAAAATTACATTATATGAAAAATAGGTTATTCAGCCAGTTTGCAAATCATAGATTTTCAAAAATGTGAAATGTCAAGCAGTCCTATTTGAAAAACTATGTGTTCCCTTGTTTGTTGCATATTTTGCTAGTGATGGAAAGAACATATTCATAAAGGAAAGACAGCATTTTAACTCCTTCTCAGGATAATGCCAATGATATTCAACTTGTTTGATCCAGGCTTATGTCAATATAAACATGATGCATTTGTCCTTGCTCAGTTTGTAATTTCATAACAAACGGCAAAATTAATTTGAACAGTTGTAAATATAAAAGCGATACAACAGTTTCTGGTATTTCATGGTTGCAAATATCAAGTCTGCTTCTTGTGAAGACACTTGATTTTATTGAGTGTCGTATGCACAGCTGATCCTTCTCATGCACTGAAGGAATGTTGATGCTGATATAAGACCCCATATAACAACCCACTGGCTTCTCATATATCAGTGACTCAGGCAATAAAATATATAATTGTGATGCTAATTAAATTGCTATTTTAACGATAAGTCTTTAGTAAAGGAATTGTTTGTACCTACCCAGAATGAAAAACAGAGCTGTCAGTCTAGTTCAGTATAGCTGTCAATACTAAAAACAATACACAGAAGCTGCAACTTCTTAGCTAATCTGAGAGGTACAGGTCTGAAGAGGTGTAAATCCTCCACCCACGAAGAATGCACAACATGCTGCCTGCTGTTCAGCTGGCGGTACATATACTAGCAGAGCAGAGGCCTATAATTACATAAATTCTCAAAAAAATAGCTATTTAGTAAACTATTTGAGCAGTACCAATGCCAACTGCCTAAAACTGGCAATCCAAAACTCAGACAACTAACAAAGAAAATGTTGACCCTAGCAAAACAGTATTCATCTCAAGAGTGAAAACCCTAAGCCAATGTCATGTGCACTCCTCTCAGATGTAATTATTGTATTCTAGTTTGTCCTGAATGTGCCTGGTATGGTTTTATACAGTGTAAAAATAAATACAGTGATTTAAAACCCTGGAAAGTCCAAGCAAGTAATAAATAGTCCAGCTCTGTAGAAATGCGGGGTCTGTGTTTCTGACATCATCTGTTCTCCCTCTGAACATTTGATCCAGTTCAGCACATATGGGGATTTCTTCTGCAGGTGCCAGGGAGTTAGCCACGTGTTTACAGGGCTTCCCCCTCCATTTACTGCAATTACGAAGTGGTGATCCATCCTTGTGGAGGCCAAGGCAAAGACCAGGCATAAAGACTCATTGGAGCTAATAGTTGGGCAACATTCAAAAATTAGTAGTTTACACACAGATTAAACAAAAGCAGGTTTGTAGGGAGAGATCATACTTTTTTATTAGAGTAACTTCTCTAGTTGGAAAAAACAGGCAAGCATTTAGACAGACAAGACCCCTTCTGATCTGGAACAGAAGCAGGAATGTTCAAAGCTAAGTACAAGCTGAGAACAATTGCTCTGCTTTGACTTCATCATGTTAAACAAAGCACTGTTAGGACTGATTGGCCACCTCCTAGAGCCTGGAGAGTCATCAAGCTCTGAATTAAGAAGAAACGGTATTTGGTCCAGCTATCTCAGTCTATATTAATCCCACATATGGTTCCACCAGCTTCAGCAGACAAACATCTTTAACCTAAGCATTTAATGATCATTTCCATTGAGGAATTGTTTATTTACAGTAAAAGGCAAGGTGGCCTTAGTGGGCAGGACTCTAGGCTGAAACTCTGAGACCAACCCTCTATTCTTCATTCAGCTGCTGGTCTACTGAGTGATCTACAGTGAGTGGGTCTATCCGTCAGCTTTTGCAGGGTAAACAGGCATATTAAAACTGGCCTCCCTGCAAAGTCCTTTGAGATCTACAAAGAAGTGTTACACAGCAGCTATACACTTCTTCATTACTAGCTCTTTTTCATGTGGTTCCTTTAATAGACATTTGGGTTCTGATTTAGATCTTCTGAACAAGGTGTAACACCACTGGTGCCAGTAGCAACTCTGTGTTTGCCAAATGTGACTAGAAGACTCCTACTACTGTGATGTAAACAGTTAAAAAGTCATTCCTCTAAACTTGCCAGTGTCAGATATGCTCTTAAATAGAGAAAGGCTATTTGTGTTTGGGAACGACGGAAGTGTCTTCATGTCCCTGGACAATTAGTGCAATGGCACATCCAATACAAGTAGGCACATGTGGAAACAAATAACGATGTAGATGCTCACAGATTCTCCAATATATGTACAATAAATGTTATCTTTGTCACATTTAAGTAAAACACAGGAAAATGAATGCTGAAGCATTTCCCATTATTCTGTAATGGCCGAAGCATTTCCCATTATTCTGTAACGTATGTGTATGTGCACAGTCGAATGTACAAATGCATAACCATACTTAGGCACAATAGCAAATGTATATACTATGAACGTGTGTAAGTATGCATACATTGGCATTTAATAGTGTGCAATATAAGAAAAAAAAAAAAGGCAAATAAACATTCAGGTTGCAAAGCCAAGCAACATTGGATATTCCAGAGTGCAGGTTTCCTGGGCATCCGTAATTAGTCCTTTTGAATATGTATGATGATACAGTTTTAATTACATGATAACCTAGGGTTTTTTCCCTTGACAGATTCTTGTTTCAGCCAGTCAATGGGGAGGCAGTTTTTTAACCCCTCCGGTGTTTATCTTCTTCCATTCAGTGCTCTGGCTTCAGATCTCATGTTAATGCACATGATCCAAGTGTTACACAGAGCACAGAAAACATTAATCCCCTTCCAAGCTTTTGTTTCTCTGTTGCTCCCTTGAGAGCATCTTAATGGGCCCTAAATGCTGATGAATGTATCTGCAACACATCTGTGCATGGTGAGAATGCTATTATCTTCACAATATTATTGCCATCATGCAAAAGCAGTGAAGGACAGGGGGGGAAAGGACAAAAATGTCAGAATGACAACTTTCAGTGAAAACTGAAAAAGAGATGTGGGAATTTTTGCACACGTAGCATTTCTCTAGCACTTTCTCCAATCAAAGCACAGGGCCAGTTGACTTCAGCTCTCAGCACTTCTGCATTTCAGGCCCCAGGTGTCTCTTGTTGAGCACCCAGAAAATGAGGCCAAGCACTCAAGAGGGAGGAAATTCCAGAATGATGTCATCATGCCTACACGTGGGGAGGGGGAAGGAGCTAATCGTGCCCAGGCAATCCAAATTCTGGCATTTGCTAGCATTTTAGCATTTGGCTCACAACCCTATCATTCTTTTAGCTGACTTTCTATGTGTATGTGTATACATTTCTCTGTAAGTAAATAAGGACATCTGAACTGTGTCTAATCTGCTAAAAACTCTTGCACTGCCTTCTCAGTAAAACCAATTTATTGGTGTGTGTGTGCCCTTGGAAAAAGGCATGGCCTGTGTTGTAATGACCTTTACTTATTTTTCCTGCTGCAATTAAGTCTAGAGGAATCTATGGAAACTTGTTTCTGATTGTTTGCAGAAAAGGAAGGAAGGGAAGCAAAGAAGATCTCTACCTTAATAGGTGCCAAAGTATCAGTACATCCCTCTGCTCCAGCTGTGCGTCAGCCATTCATTCCTACTCTGCTTTAGAAGCAGGGATGGGCTATAGGCAGGCAAACAATTTGAAACACAAAATCAGGGGATCAGGAACTTCTAGGGGACAGGGATAAATTTGCTTGACTTCAGTCTCAGGTTCTACATTCGCTACATCATCCCTATCCATTACTAAATTACAAGTAGGCATTAAAAAAGCATAGCGTGCTGCCTTACAAATACTGGTTTATATTTTGTTTGCAGCCTGCAAGTTTTCTGAAACCCTTGCCCTCCTGAAACTTCCCTGCACAAGCTGACAGGTTGGAAACAGGTTAAAAATGGAAGCTGAAATCCATATGTAAACAGCTGGCTCCAAGAGCTAGTGCTCTAGGGAATGAAAACTTGTAATGCAAGACTCACAAAACTCTTGTGGGAGTTGGCTTCATTAGGTATCTACCATAAGCATGTCTGCGTGCATATATCTGTACACCATTGTGATCCTATCTGTGTGTGCGTATGTACCTGAGGTTAGCAGAGTATTCACTCCCTGCTGCGCTGGTCACTCCTTACCCTTCTCACACTTCTCATCTGTTCTTTGAAACTGTGGGTGCCTCTCTCTTTCATACATCCCCATCTCCATTAGTGCCACAGACTGATGGCAGCAGGACCTTTTTTTACCCCTCCTATGTGTGTACAGCAGGAGAGCTTTTCTCACTGACTCTCTGCTGACTTCATTGGATGTTATCTATCTTGTAGCCAGTGGACAGAGGAATGTGTTTACTCTGCTGAACTGAAACACCCTGGCTTGCTCTCTAAAAGAGGCTTCTCTCTAGCTCTTCTATACAGGGTACCTAGGGAAACGTAATTGTCAAGTGAGGCATCATGAATACCCTACCTTTTCCCCATTCTGAGTTTCATGATCTGAAAAATCCCTAATAAAGAGGTAGCATTTGTTAGTAATGCTTTTAATTCTGGAGATGCCTCTCTATCCATGCTGGATTCCTCCTTCCTTCCCAGCCTGGGGAGCACATGGTTATCCCTCCGTTCTGACAGCTGAAGAGCCAAGCTTTCCCTTTCTCCTCATTGCAGTCACTAGCAGTAGGGAGAGCTATGGCAGATCTTATGTCAAGATTTCCTCATTTTCCCAAGAGAGAAAAACTTATCTATCCATGCTGAGCCATGGCTAAGCCATGCTCTCTAGCCAAAATGTCAGCCAGCAACATGCATTCCGTGGGCTTCTGGGGGGAGAAGTCCTAGGGTAGGCAATGTGGTGGGAATAGTATGGTGTCTATTATATTACTGAAGACAAAATACAGCTGTGTGTTACTCTTGGCTAAATGCAACCTGTCAGCACCAACATATCCCCAAGAAGCCAGGACTGATTTCAGCAAGCCTTTGCAGGAGAAGGTGCCAGTAGCCGAGCAGTTGGAGAAGCATGACATGTTGCCCCCTGCCTGCTTCCAGGCCATGTTAGCGTGGCAGTGGTAGAGCAGGGAGTGTGCCTGGAGAAGTGCCATGTCATGAGGAACCATGTGGTAACATGCATATTGCTTAGAAAGCCTGAAGGAACTGTAGTGGTTTTGCTGACGGCTAAGTGCCCCAGGGCCAGGACAACACATGTTTTCTCATGTGATGGACCAACCCGAGGCACCAGTGGTGCTTGCTGTGCCTTGAAGGTACGTCAAGCTCCAGAATCACTCCAGAATATTTCCTTCATAGCCCACAGATCTGCTCATCCTAATTGTTAATTACTGTAACTCACTCTTTTAGGACCAGCTCTATTTTCAGTCTTTGTAGTTCACTGAATATAGAAGGCTGAGCATCCCTACCCTCTCAGAAATGTGAGTGGGTTGAGTGCCAGCCCTGGGCACTGGAGAATGAATCACATTGCTGTCACTGGGAACAAATAATGAGGGTTAGGTAGGCTTTGAGACATTTTGGTGCATCACTGTCTTTCCAGCTCTATTTGTATTATGTTTTGGTCTGGACAATCAGAACCCCTGTAACTTCAGACAGACATCAAGGAATGAATAGTTGCCCTCCTGAATAAAATGAGAACATGTGAGTGTGGGGAGAGAGGGGAAGGGAAAGAGGCATTTGCATAGGTCAGGAAAGGTCATTAAAACATCTGGCAGTAGTAACTGACATGTGTCAAATTTTAGTGTTCATTAAATTCGTATTAATGCAAGAATGGTTCTTAAACTCCAAATGCCACTTTTGGTTGCTGTGTTCCCCCAGTTGATGGTGATGACTTTTCAGAACTGTACCATGCTTGTTTGCTTGCTAGTGGCATCTGACCTGAGGTCAGATTTCTATTTAACCCCTTCCAGTAGGTCAAAAGACAAATTAATCTGGTGAGACTTGAAATGGAAATGAGGTATCTGGATAGCAGGTGTCCTAACTGTGGAATAGCTGCCAGGCTGAAACATGCTTGCATCTGTTCTTATGCCATCCAAGAAGTCATCTCCAAGGTCAGGGAGATACTCAGCCAACATCTGAGATGGGAAGTTGCTGCAGGGAGCTGAAGTGGCAGGTGCCCTGTGTTTAGCATATTATCTTGCAGTCAGGGGGGAAATGTCTGAGAGTTTCTCTCTGATTATAAATGTAGATGTTTACATTTATTGTGCACTTTGCTTTACCTGTGTTTACTACCAGTTTATAGTAATAAGATACACAGTCCCCCTTAAAGAGGAGAATCTCACGAATTTTTTTCTTCCTTTCTTTTCAGAGGATGAAGATGATGAAGAGATGGTGGAACCAAAAGCACAGGATGACTTGGAGACAGAAAATCAAGATCAGAAGCAGGAAGTGAAAGAAGGTACTTTAAAAAATGAAAAGGATTTTGTTACAGCTTTAAAGGACTGAGTCCTGCAAGTAGTTATTCTCATAGGTATTTTCCATTATTGAGAACACTGCGAAATCAAGACAGTCACCAGTTTTATTGATTCAAAAACATATGAGTGGAATAAAAGCAGAAAATTGTATCCCAGCAACTCAGTTAGTAGGTCTGAGAAGTTTGTGAAAGGCACAAAACTTCAGCTGTTTAGAAGAAGCAACATGTCCTCATAATTTGGGAACAAAGTAGAGATTTTTGGATTCCAGGACTGGTGCTTACTTGTCCTATGGCTCAAATAGCCTGCTTACATGAAAGATTTAAAATGTGAATGCCAGGCATTCCAGCAGCTCCATAAAGTTGGTTCGTCTCCATGGGTACTTAGAGCCCATAACTGTCTGCTTGCTTGAGAGGGGCAAAGTTAAACCTAGTGGTGGTCAGGAATCTTCCAGCAGAAAACCATTTCAATGAAAAATGTTGACTGTCAAAATGAAAACATTTTGTGGGAGCTGCCCCAAAGGAACTTAAGGTCAAAACCAAAGCCAGTCAGGTCCAGCCTTTCTGTCCATTCCTCTGGACTGAGACACTCTCCAGGGTTACAAGAGACAAAAATTCAGGCTACTACTTCCTTCTGTTGCAGACAAGAGACACAAAGTGCCAAAGTTGTGAAGTTGTGCATGTCAGCACTGGACACGGTGGATATGCTGGGTGTCTCTCATTTGCTTCTCTTGGACCCGTTCTGTCTTTTGTAATTAGAAGAGGGATGTGAAATTTGGTCTTCCTCATCTGGGAACTTACTAGTGTGTTGACTCTTCTGGTGTGTTGCTTTGAACAGTCAGTGCTAACCCCAGTGTGGAGCAGGAGAAAAGAGTTGAAATAGCAACTCCACTGTGAGACGAAATGAGTTTCTTCTCCAGCTTTTCTTAGTGCTGTATTGCCAGAACTGCTCACAAAGCTGTTTACCCTCTTGAAAAGTAACTTACTTCCTCAGGTAGGGCCTAAGTCACTTCTTGCTACGGTGATGTTATCAGGATGATTCTGTGATTGGCTTTGTTTATAACAGGATAATCTCACTAGGGGAAAAATACAGAGACATTTACAGAGAAGCCCATGAAATTGTTAAGTGTGAATACAGCAGTGGATGCTCCTTTCTCATCCAGAGGAGCCTGACGTGATTTAGAACAGTGTCCAGAAAACCTAAGTCTGGTGTATAGTGCCCTCATTAGCTATCCTCACACGCTGAAGTGAGTTGCAGTACCAGCCATGCTGTTGTGATTACAAATTGATCTTTCTTCCCTCTTAAGAGCTTCATAGAAATCACCCATGCCATAAATACTGCAGTATCCATTGCTCATTAGGTCCTTGTAGAAACACAGAGTGGGGAGCTCCCTCCTCCTACGCCTCATCCTTTTGCTTCTCCCACTGCCCTGGGCGGAGGGAAGCAGCAATGACAGCAGGGAGTCACACGAGTCTGCAAAGGCAGAAATGAAGACATAAGCAAGAAACATGGTAACATAGATAAACTTACTTTTTCCTGAAAATTACCCTTCCTTCCAAAACTGTGGAGTCAGCTCTAGCAGTCACTGGACCTAACAGTATTTCTTTTACTGATGATGACAGGAAGCCATAAAAATGATATCACTGCACCCAGTGCATAAGCACTGTCATGAGTTGCTGAATGTCCCTCTAGTATCCACATTACAGCTGATCCCACCCCCATTTATTTCTACATAACAGAAATGCTACTGCTTATACCTGGGGAGAAAGCACAAACTCCTGTATGAAGAAGAAAAAATCTAAGTATGTTCCTGAACTAATTTATTTCACTTTTTCTTGGGCTTTCAAGTCAGACTTTTCGGTACTTTGCTGACAAAGTGACACTGCCAGCGTCTTTTATTTCTTTGATGTGTTTTAGTCTTGGGGCAGTGCTCCCCTTCCCTGCCTAGCAGACCCCCGCCAAACAGTAGATAGATCAAGTGGGCTAGTTTAGCACGAGTCTTAGACACACAAACTGCAGGCTGTAAAAGCAAGGCACAGCTTGTTTTAGCAGAACCAGCTTTGTGAGGTGCTAACACTTGACTGGGTTCAAGGAAGCATGCTCATTGCCTGATAGAAAGTGAACTTGACCTGCAGTACATGTTGTGACAGATAAAATAGTGGTATGCCGATGACTGGCATTAAATGCTGTGAATCGAATGAAGCAGTAGTCCCCAAATTGACAGGGAATGGAGTCCCATTTTTTAGCATTTGGTGTCTGTTGGCTTTAGCCCTTTCGCCAACAAAATCCTGTTTTCCTCTCTGTTGTAATCACCCTTCTCATGTTCTGAGCTACATTCAGTTTGAAGCCATAGTTTGTGTTTCATGGAAGTGATTAAAACCATGTTACAAGTCAAACAGGAGTTTAGAAGAACATTTCCTGTCGGTGCTGCACTCTGTGTGCCTACTCAGAATTAATAGCTTTTCTGCAAATTAGCACATAATGGGTTAAAAGCATGTTTATGTTGGCATTAAGTACTCTGGCTTCTTTTTCTCTGCAAGGCAAGACAATATTTTGCAAACTTTTTAAAGAATCTCTAATAGATATTATAGTGGCGCCATTCACACTGCTATATAGTAGTTAAGGCTGTGTCAGCACTTCCATTATGAATCCTGTTTTTCAGGGATTTATAACCCAGCCGTAAAAATTTGCTCTGGGCTGAAATTTGGTTTCAGCTCAGGGAGCACATTTTTTAACAGATTTAAAAAAATCAGCGTGGCCTTTTTTGAGTTATAGGAGTGTAAGAAAAAAAAAAGGGAGAGAGAAGTGCAGGGAGAGAAAGGCAGACAATTTTTTCATAAGCATAACTCAGAAATAGGTCAGGATGAAAAATAAAGCTCGGATCCAGTCTGTTCAGTCTCCCTCTCCCCAAGCCAACAGGACAGGAGTGTTCTATTTTTATAATGGTATTTTAAGAGGAAATGTGATTTTTTTTTTCTCTGTGGTTTATAGGTAGTCCAATTTAATTCTACAGACATTTATTGCATGCTTAATTTCCTCGTCTTCCCCCCGCACACCCGAGGTTGGTCTCTGTGGAGTTTGGTGGGATTATTCAGCAGGCACGGCTGTTTGCAGGGTCTGACCTTAGTTCTGGACCTGTCTCAGCATCCACCATAAGGTACACAATGCACCTGCAACAGGGCAGCCTGCCTGGCGCAACACCTCCAGTGGCACTTTAGTGCTGTGGAGGTGCTAAGGACAGAGGAGCAGCTCAAGCCCCAAAAAGTGTTTCTGGAATGGGAGGTGAAGACCTGGCTTGTTGACTGTTTGAAGCATATGAAACCATGTTTCTTCCACGGGGCTGCCTGTTGTCACCCATGTCTCAGGTGCATGGTGTCCCCACCATCCTTGGAAGAGATGAGTGTGGGATACCTGCTGGTGAACTGGGTTGGGCTCCGCCTGTTCCCAGCCTCTCCTGACCATGTAAACAAGAGCGTGGTCCCAAACTGTGGCATCAAGTGGGTTGGGGCTTTCCACTGCCAAAGAGCTCTGGAGCTCCACCTAAGGTGCCTCTTTGTGTCAGTAGAAACCACATGAACAGTGGGACAGGCTGGGTCTTGAAAAACGGCCTCAACCTGCATTTATCTGAAGCTGTGGATATATCCACAGAAACTTGCATGAGAGGCTGTGATGGGGGAGGCTGCGATCTGCAGCTTCAAAGTACCGCTGTGCCCCCCTCTCACCCTGGCCTTGTGCATGGGGCTTGGGTGTCCATTTAGCAGGCTGCAGCGGGGGAGATGGTTTAGCTCTCACCAGCTCGGGCATCAGTATTGGAGAAGCAGGACAAGGTTGCCAGCTTTGCCCCTGTGATCTCTCTTGAGGTTTGTAACAACCTCGGTTTCACTGCCACCAACACCACAGTGAGCTCGGGTGTACTGACCCATCCTGATGGCATGCTCAGGGACATGGCTCAGCACAGTCCCTGGAGAAGCATGCTCAGTGGGAACAGCCCTGCCTGGCACAGCTTCAGATTTAAGGCTCTGGGCCCTGCTACTCCAGAACTGAAAAAATCTCTAAAAGCGCCTCAAAATCTCCCTTTACATGTTCAGCAATTGTGCCACACAGGGACTTGCATTTTAAACCTGACATAACCAGGATACAGCACATGCCAAACCAGGATATGGCACATACCAAACCAGGATACAGCACGTATCAAGGCTGACATAAAAGTGAGAAGCACAAGACAAACGAGAGCACCAGGGGCTATCAACAGACAAGGACTAAAAGCTGCTGAGAGCCCCTTAGCACCTTGCAGTTCTCACGCTGTACATTTCTACCATCCTCTGTCTTCAACACATCTACAGTTTACATGGGTTTAAATACATGCTGAAAGAAATAATACAGCTCTTAAAAGGGTTTTACTAATCTCCTTCTGTCTCTCGTTATATCTCTGGGCTCATAACAAGGCTGCTTCCTGCTTTACTGTTTTTATTAGTTTGCCCTTTCTTTCATTCACTTACTCTTTCTGTTCTTTTTTTTTCTTTTTTGCCTTTAATGGACTTCATTTCTTTTGTCAGGTTTTTACAGTTGCTGAGGTTCCGGGAGAATATTTTTTATATTCTATTATACTTATTTAAATGTGGGTCTTTTTTTGTTTTGTTGTTTTGGGTTTCTTTTAAATATATCTTTTTGCCTCCCTTGGGAGAAGACTCAGATCCTGGTATTTAAATATTTGTGAATTTGATCCTGTACTGTTATCATAACTATTTATATGTATTACAAACCCACTTCTGTCAGATAAGAACAAGTCTGCAGCATTTTTTATCTTAGTTCCTAAAGACCCAAGGAAATATTTTAACATGAATATTTTTTTGTTTTGTCCCAAGACATTTGTGGACAAGAGACCCGATGTGAAATATAGTATTTCAGAGGATCATGTTAAATCACGTGAAATAATAAAATTCTCTTATTTTTCAGAAATAAGTGTTGAACAAATCTGTTGTTTTCTTATCATGTTCAATTTTTGTTATATGTTCTAGACGTTTTTGCTCATGCCCAAGTGTACAATGTCTTTCATTACAGATATATCTCACATTTTCTTCCCCTGTGGTGTCCTCCATGCATATCTAACTGCACAGTGTTTTAATTTTAAATGTAAATTCCATTTTATTTGGTACACTATTATATATTAACATGAGTACAGGGCTTCTTTGATACATGTTGTTGTCCTCATAAACCTCAGAGCTACCCGGACAGCACTCTACTTGTGAGTACGTGATCCTATCAATGTTTCAGTGGGTCCATGGACAAACAGAGTGCCCAGTGGCCCTGTGAGGCAGAACATGGTGGCCTCACTATGGGTCGTCTTGCCATGAGCTGAACGGGGCCAGGGGTGGGTTCAGCTCCTACAGGCGGGAAGCAGATCACAGCCACAACAGTTTGTTACAAAACCACGGTATAGAAACAGAGCAAAGTATAGGTCTTCCTTTACAAGAGCTTTCATTGCACTCCAGGCAATAAGCACGTAACTTTTAGCACTGGTAAGCTAAGCATCACATTAGGCTTTGTTAGACACAGAAGGTTAGATGTGGTTTGTTTGGTTTTTATGCCAGAGCAGATACTTGAAGGCAAATGCTGTATTCTTACAGGGAATTTCTGAAGATATTGTCACATCACACAGGTCTCCGTGACAAAACAAAACAAAAAATACTTTGATCATCTACTTATGTTTTTCAGAGTTTTCCTTGAAGAGAGCCTGTGTCTCTTGAAAGCTGAGATCAAAGTAACTGTAAGCTCCCAGATAGGAAGAAAAATTGCAGAAAATTACACAGATTCTTTTTATTTTATTCGAGGTAATGGACAGACAGGGACAAGGAACAAGGGGAAAATGGAAGTGGCTCTGAAAGATAAATGGTTAGAAACTCTTAATATTTGAAAGAACAAGTCTGTTTTGGGTTTTTTGCTTATACTTCATGTATTTTCAATAGTTGCAGCAATGTTTTACACTGGAAAAAGTAATGATGTTAACATTCTTGTAAGAAGAGATTGCCTCAAATAAAACTTCAGAGGCAACCGAATGAAAGAAGAAAATAAGGTTAAAATATGAAGCTTAATATCGCCAGGGGGCATCTGGTGTGTCAGTCAGATGAATGAGGTAAGCTGATTTATGCCCTACAAACTTTAGCCAAGGTGTTTCTGATGCCGAAGAGGGTTTAATAGACTGCTGGCCTCCCACAGATCATTGCTAACTGCAAGGGAGATTTTGCTGAGGTAGAACTGCAATCATGTGTGTCTCCATTGCTTGTGAACACCCCACAGCTCCAAAGGTGTTTATTTTTTGCCTTTTCCCTTTCTATTGATTTTTGGTTGTATTTTCTTTGCCAGTTGTAGTTGGCAAATGGCTGAGTAATAAATTTATATTTCCAAGCTGTAGAGAGGATTTGATTTAGCAAATAATTTTTACCATTTGGAGCAGTTTACAATGAGTTTTCCAGTTGCCTTGCAGTTATTTTCTCCCCTTTTATGCCATTTTGCTGCATTGTCATGCTTGTTGTCTTTGATTCTCGGAAAGCGATGCTTTAGTGGTGACAGTGGGATATTGCCTCATTACAGGCTTCCTTGCCAGATGAGTTCCCTTAGTGCCAATTACTATTCAGCAGTGGATGCTGCAATAGGTCAACCTGTACTTTTTGCTAGTCATTCTTTTTTTTTCACATGCATTGCTTCTGTCTAAAGCACTTAGAGGCAAATTGTGCTCCTGCCTTGGTAATTGTCGCTCTGCTACTCAGAGGGACTGTGAGGGGGGAATGTAGATATTCTCTGGATGTGTGGAGCTCCACGGGGACCTCTAACCTGGTGGTAGGAGGCATAGGGCCAAGGCCATAGGAGATCATCAAAGGCTCAAGTTTCTAACTTCTCAGCTGCTTTGTCTCCCGAGGGCCAAATTACTCCTCCATCTTTTGCATTTTTCCTGCTCTCTATATTTAGCCCACGTGTAGTGCAGAGATTTTTGTCTTTCAGAGCTAACTCTGACCAGTTGAGGCAAACCTAAGCATGGTGATAACAGCCTCTCCCAACCACAGGGAGTGCTCTGAAAGCAAGTACACTGAAAACTGAAGGAGCTGAATACTGCACTAATGCTGACCATGTCACTACTTCTGCCTGCTGTTGCGCCTTTCAATCCATGCTTGCCTCTGGGGCTGGTGGTGGCGTCGTTCTTGGGCACCAGAGCTCACGAATCTAGTGTGAACCATGGGAAAATCAGACCATGAGCAAGGGCTAAATCTCCCTTATAGCTGAAAGTAGCCGTGTGGCCTGACACAGCAACTGGAAAATTGTTTCAAACTGCAACTTTAAACTGTCAGTTGTTTAATTAAACATTAAGATATGGATGACAGGGCTTGGAGCTAAATGTTGATATATACTGTGTGTTCTCTGAGGCACCATGCTGAATTATCTTTCTTGACTGCTGGTGTTTTAACCCAATATGGCCTAGAGAGACTGCAAGGTCATTTTCACAAGTAACCACCTCAAATCTGTAATGTAAAGCCAAATGCAGAGAGACATTTGATCAACAGTTAAACTCTAAGTACAAGTCTCTGTAATTTTGCAGTAAATCTGTTTATGATATGTTGTTTGTGTACCTAATTATAAATTTGGAACAAAATTCTCTCTTAGCGTAATTCCCATGATGTCAATAGAGCTTTCATGCTGAGGGAATTTAAGCTAGTTGCATGGTTGGTTTGGTGTAACTGTGAAGATTCTAATGTCATTTTTTTGAAGTACAATTCTGAAATATAACTTAAAATGGTGGCTTAAAAGCACATGTGGGCAAAGGCATAATTAATATACAACATTTCCACAATATCAATATGACCCTGCTAGTGTAATTGAAAACAGAGTTTTGCACCATAGCAATAGCAACATCTAATTTCCTTTCCCTCTGATGCTCACATTTGAGTTGGAATTTGCCAATAGGTCATTAAACTGATAGATACGTAGCATTGGTGCATCCTGCAAAGATAGTATTTTTCAAATGAAGGGCCATACTGGAAATACTGGTTTGGAAGTAAAGGTGTAGCATCTCTGTGTATGTGTAAAGGAACAACTTCATCTTGCAGGGGCCAGGCTATCCTGACCAGTGCCAGGGGATGTGAGTTACCAAAGCCCAGAGCCCGAGGCACTTCCTACCCCCTCCCAGGGCAGCTTTGGCCACAGCTCAGTGACATTTGTTGCTCTGGCTCTTGGGATTCCTCTGCAAGGAATAAATCTGCCTTAAGGAAGCTGTTGTTCGGTTGGTTGCTTTTGATTTTGATGCCTCAGAGAATATCTTTGGTTATTTACTTAATTGCTTTACAAAAGCTTTACAACAAAGATTGACTTTATCAGTGACACCGAGGAGAAAAGAAGTGAAGGGAGAGATTATGTGAGCCCTTTTAATACAAAGAACTGTAGTATAAGTTAAGAAGATTATTTTATCTTTGGCTCCTCTGACAGGTCCCCTGTTACATAAGTGTTCTGCTTTTTTGAGTTAGGTATTGCCTAAAATGTCAGTCAGAGCCATTTCCTGAAATAGGAACACTGAGTTTATTTAATTTGGGGGGTTTAAGTATTTTCCATTTCAGAATAATAAATATAAAAGATATAGGATCTCTTCTATGTAAATGCTACATCCTGGGAATATACAGGAGTATGTTTAGATATACTAAAAAATTCTTAGTCATGATTTTCAGAGTAAAGCTTTGATTTTTGTCCTGACATTGCTACAGCAAGCTTTCACGTCAAAAAAACCCCACTGAAGATGTTGATTCATTTGAAAAGGGATGAAATATCATACTCTCAACTACATCTTTTCATTTTCCAAGCTCCTCCTAGAGAATTGACAGAAGAAGAAAAACAGCAAGTTCTCCATTCAGAAGAATTCCTGATATTTTTTGACCGGACAATACGTGTAATTGAGCGAGCTTTGGCTGAAGATTCAGACATCTTCTTTGACTACAGTGGCAGAGATGTAGAAGAGAAAGATGGGTCAGTTCAGGGTTTTTTTTGCTTTTGTAAATTAAGCTTTATAAAAAGAATTCCAATGCCAGGAAGCCTTAATTTTAAAACTATATTAAAGATTTTTATAGTTAAGAAAAGGTTAAAGTCTCTTTGTGAAGGCTTGGGTCACTTTGTAAGCCAAAAATATTTTGTAAAATAGCTTCATGCCTTACTGCTCTGGGGTTTGGGGAGAGGGATTGACATATTATTCAGGTGGTTTAATTTTTTGATTCATTTTTGGGATGAAATTTCAAATTCTGAAGAAATAATTGAAATAGATAAATGTGTGTATACACATGTATATGTATGTGCATGTATACATTCCAGTAGCATACATCTGTGTGCTTATATCATGACATTTTTACAAATTCAAATTACTGTTGTTTATATTCTACTACTGCCTCAGGTCTGTAATGGATCCCACTGTGCTATGCATTGTGTGGATGAAAATGATGGTCTCCCAAAGTGTTTGCAATCTCAACACATAAGACAAGAGGTGACAGGTTGTGTATTCAGCAACTGGTAGGGGAGAAGAAGCAGCAAAACTCGTTAGGAGAGGAAGTTTTTAAGTTTCAACAACTGCATATCCATTGAAGCCTCATGGCAAATCAGTAGCTGTGTCACACTGAAGTTCCTTACTGGATGTTACTCTAGAGCATCACCCCTGTGGACCGGCTAAATGCATCCGTGTGGCAGCCTTGGACCAGCGCTAAGCTTCAGCCCGTCCTAACCGTGCCAGAAGGCATCTGCCATCTCCACCACTGGGAGGAGGTGCTGTACCTTTAAGATTTCAGGAGTCATAAATAAGAAAGATTTGGTTATAGCTTGGAGGTGAAGATTCAGAAAAGGGGGAGCTGAATGCTAGGACCAGGTTTGGTCCTGAGAAACAAACGTCACAGACATGGCCCAGGGTGACTCAGAAGAATCAGGAAGGCAGTGGGAAATTAAGAAATGTATTTTTGTGAAACAGACGTAAAATTTGTTCTTTGGTGCAGATTCATTATCAGCAAAACAGTTGGTGAGATTAATTAAATCAAGGCGGCAGACTTCCCCAGGTTGGGCAGAGTTTTGAGAAGTAGTCAGAAATTTTGCATTGCTTTTCACAGCATTTGAACCTTAGTACTTCAAAAAATGTCATTTTGTTTGAATTCACACAGAGATGTTCAAGCAGGAGCCAACCTTTCTTTTAACCGTCAATTTTATGATGAGCACTGGTCAAAGCATCGTGTCGTCACCTGTATGGATTGGTCTCTTCAGGTAAGATGTGAAGCTGGGAAATGTTTCCACATATATTTCCAACTTCTCCATAAAAAATACCGCCAGTGCCATTTTTCCCTTTGTTCTGAGGAGTATGATATTATTTCTTAGCTAACAGTAGGGCCCTGGATGAAGGAATGCATGATTCTCCATAAAGAAGAGTAGTGGCCAATAATGAAGCTGTCATATTTGTATATGTTACTTGGTCTTCAAAGCCAGGATGTTGTATTAAAACTATAGGTTAGCAAACATAGCAAGGAAGGAGTCTATTTCTTCTCCCCCGTCCACTCCTTCAGCACATGGAAATTTAAAAAAAAAGGTTTAAAATTAAACCAAATAAAAATAATTTACTAAATATCTAGCAATTTATTTCATAAAGTTATACATAATAATATATAAAATAAATAAGAATAGCAAGGAATAGAATTTATTTTTCCAATAGAATAAAAAAATGTGAAAGTATCTGAACAACTTGAAAGGACTGAAAAGAGGTTTTTCGAAAAATGCTGGGTCCTCTCTTCAAGTGATGGGAGAGGAGGCTGCAGCTGGCCAGGGGCATGCTAAAGCAGCATGCCTGGAAAGTATCCAGTTTCTGTGCACTGAAAAGCATTGTCACTGCAAAATAAAACTGACGATAGAGCTGCTTTAAGCTTCCCCAAACCAATACAGACACATCAGCAAAGCACAGAAACCAGGTTAACTAATTACTCTGATAGAGCTGGAATTAGCGTGCACACCCCTCACCACATGTCATGTCAAATTCATTGGGTCCCAGTTTTGCTCCAGCCCCCCTCAGCCTTTCTGCTTTGTCCCTGTTAGCCTGTTCCTCAGTTTCAGCCTGAAGCAAGGCAGCTGGTTTCCCTGGGAAGGAAACCAAGGAGATTCTGCTCCAAGGTCCACAATATAAGGAAACTATTCCAGGAGGATGTAGACTTGAAAAATGCAGATGCAAGCCAGTCTACCTAGTTGGCCCGAAACCCAGTCTCAGGTGTGCCTTGGTGTGTCAAGAGCCCTCATGCAGCCTGGTCCGGGTAGCAAAGATGCTATAGATGTAGCTCAGAGCAGTGCTAAGAACAAGCTTTGCTTAGCCTAATCTTAGAAGTAGCTGCTTTTTCTGCACCATGTTAGGTGTTGTGTGTGGAGGCAGTATGTGTTTAAGGCCAGGTATGTAAATGGCGCATGTGGGCTGGAGAGAGGCAGTGGATAAGGACCACAGTAACACATCTGTCCTCTCCTTCCCCTTGAAATTGCAGCAGGGCTGCTTCCATCCCTCCTGGTGTTTCTCAGTTAAGGAGGCAAATGACTGCACAGAGGACATGCAGGCAGCATGAGTTGGAGGAAGGATCTCACTGAGCATCCCTGGTAGGCTGTTCAGGTCTGGCTGTCTGACTGGTTGTGGTGCACAACAGCCAGCTGTAGGGAGGCTTCTTGTAATATCCAGCTCATAACCTGTGTGTGAAATGAAGGATTTATCACTTTGCTTTCATACAGAATATCAGTTTAACAACAGGTATGCACTGGTGTGACGTGGGTGGCCTTTAAGCACATATGGATTTCCACAGAAATCAAATAGAAGCCTGAGGAAACACTTATCTTATGTTGTTCACTTGTTCAGGGACTGGAAATTACATGGAATTCTTATCTGATATTTTCCTAACAGGCAGCTCTTACTGTATTCCCAGGGCAGCAAGAAAAAAAGCTGCCTCAGAAGCACACTGCCAAATGTAATTGCTCAGCCCCTCGGGCTCAAAGGCATGTTCTGCTTCCCACCTCTTTGTTCCAGGGTGGCCCCTCCTGCCTTCCCCTCCGTTAACTCCTCACATTCAGCTCCCTGGCACCCCAGCAGGGGCTCCTCCACCCATCGACTTCTCCATGCTGGGGAGCTTCTGCACAAACCCCTACGCTAGCCTGGGAGAAGGGATTGCCTCCTCTCGCCTGCTTTGAGGTATATTATGTGGCAGAAGCTGGACAGGGGTATTTCACCTAACCGCTAGCTCTGCTTCTCACCCACGCTCCAGGACATGTCAGTGTCCAGTATGCCAAGGATAACTTGAATAATCATGGGAACTGCAGAACACATTGCTCAATTTTCTGCGATAAAACTGTTGCTGTAAAACAGCCTAGAGGCAAAGAGAAGCTTAATCAAACAAAGGAGCTTGATGCATTGATTAAACAAGTTATTCTGTTCTCAGTCACATGTAAAATACAGTCCCAAACATGTGGGATCATTCATACCATTAAAGCTAATCCACCAGCCCCTTGATTCTTTTGCAGAGCAAAGGGAAAACAGCTTAGATGCTTCATCAGGGATCTAAGGGAAAGGCACAACAAACTGGGTGTAAACAGAGAGGGAGAGTGGGATCACCTTGCTGTGTCCATGAGGAGGTAACTTAGCTCATCTAAAGGCAAGAAAACCACAGTCTCGGGGATACTGCCATGTCTCTCTTGACTCAGGCAGCAGCCTTGAATGCTCTTTCCCACAGCACCATTTCCACGTTGCAGTCACAGGACAGCTGGGCACCTGGTGAGGACTGAAACTCTGCAAATGCAAGTCGATTTGAGTGAAGCAGCGAGTGTGCAATACTAGAATAGGTTTAGGGTGCTGCACTTAGCTCTGGTTTTTTGAGAGTCAAAAAGCCTCGTAATGGTGTTGCCCAGCTAGGTATGACCCCAGGCATCTGTGTAAACTTGAAACTGTATTTCCAGCCAGATGCATAAACTGTGATTGCAAAACCTACATACAGACCAGCAAGGTTTGAGTCAGTGTTTGTTTATGGCCAGACATGCTGCCAGTGCCTCTAAAACTGGTGCTTCAGACCTGGTCACACACCCTAGCTGGATGCAATCATGCTGCTGGAAGGGCTTGTCGCTTCTGCCTGCCAGGCTATCTGCCCCTTCACGACTGTGGGCTCAGCTGCTTGTGCAAATGGTACCTAACCTGTTCAGCCAAAACGAGATGCCCTGGCAAGAGCCTGCTGTGCACACTGTTTGCTTGGACCTGGGCCAATGTGGGATGAAAAGGTTCAAAGGAGAGGCTGAGTTTGCTGTTCAGAAGTGGTTGTAATCTCTGTCATGGGAGAGAGAGAGAAGAGGGGATGAGATGCTTGAGAGCAGTGGAGGGCAGGCTGATGTAACTGTGTCCAGAAAGGTAGTGTATCAGGTGTGGGATTAAACCACCCTCAGGTCTCCCTCAATTCTTGAGGAGAGAGAAGAGGTGATTGGACTGATGCATGCTCTGAAATCCCATGCAAGTGATTTGGGTGCTAAATTGCCCTTACATGCTGTGCCAGCAGCCAGGGTCTGCTGAGATGTAGGTACAACCCAGTCAGAGCCGCCTAAAAACGGGAAAGAGGCAGCGATGGTGGCCACGTGTCATTGCTGGTTCTCCACACATGGGTCCAGGCTCATTTGGAACAATGCGCTTGAATAGAAAAATCATCAGCTCCATGATGTATTATCTATGGAAGTGTACACAAAGTGGGAAGGAACAGCTGCTGATGGCAAACGTTATAGCTGTGCACATTATTTCTTCCAAATGGATTCTAAGAGCAGAGAGGTTCAAACCCCAATAATAATGTTACCAAGGGTGGTGAGTTTTTTTTAATTTTTAAAATGCCTGGTTTGGACCAAATGCACAGCTCCCAGTAGCACTATTGGCAGTTTCTTTGTCCCACTTCTTTTACATCTACTAGCTGCACTGTTCCCCTATGAATAGTTTAACAGGAATTTACCTGGGAAATACAAAAAGTGACAATGATCATTGAGAAATTTTGAGGGAAAGCATTCCTAGTTTACAAGAAGGTGGTGTGGGTCCTGCAGAGCTTGGGCTGCTGGCTCATTGGTCAGCAGAAGCCACATGCATTCCTCTGAACATGCCATAAGGTCAACTGCCTTACTTTGACCATTTAGAGGACAGAAAGCATCAGAGGTGCTGAGTGTCAAACATGTGAGAGTGGAGAACTGGCTGCTATGGTAGCGGCAGAAAGTAATTGATGTTTTATGGGCAATTTGTTACTTCTTGTGGTGTTTTGAAATGATACAAGGTCATCAACAAAATGTGAAAATCTAATTTTTCATATATGTTTGTATATATATATATTAAAAAACAGAGCAAATACGTATGTGTGTGTTGCATATCTACTTCTATACAACAGCAGATAATGGGTGTACAAGAAAATACGGACCTGATTTTAAAGTGTTCATTGCATCAATCTTACTGAGTCAGTGGAACTTGAGGTCACCCTGTACTTCACAAGATGACCTCAGCATCTTGCAAAATTGAGCTTCTGTGAAGAAAATGTTTTGTTTGCTATTTGAATCATCAAGAAGATCTTTCAAGTGAATAGGAAGAGTGCATAATGAAATAAGAAAGAATAGTTTTTAGGGATGATGAAAAAACTGAATTTCAGAATAAAAGCAAGTCAACACTATGGTCATAGTGTTTTTATTACCAAAATCAATTAAGACGACAGTTTGTCCCTGAAGAAATGGTTAAGCAGATACATTAGCATTACTCAAGCTTTCAGAGTTTTCCTTGCTTTATATTCCCTTTATAAATATCCTACTAGTTGTCTTTTCTGAGCATTAGCTGCAGCAAATAACACTGCCTGTGTGGTATCTGGGAATAACTGATAGAGAGCAAGGAGCAGAGGCTTTAAGGATGTCAGGGACAAGTAAAATATAAAACCAAAATGAAGCTGAATACTATAATTGGACTAGCGTGTATTATAATTAAAACCAGATATTGCACATTTAATGTGAGATTATTTCTGTCTCATCTGATTTTGCATAGGTTCATCATCATCCATCTTATTTCATTTGCTTTTGCTTTTTGTTTCTAGTACCCTGAGTTGATGGTTGCATCTTACAACAATAATGAAGATGCTCCACATGAGCCTGATGGGGTAGCCTTGGTATGGAACATGAAGTTCAAGAAAACCACACCGGAATATGTTTTCCATTGTCAGGTAAGACCGAGGAAGCCATTAATTTCATGCTAGACAGAACAGAGTTTACTACATGGTGCATCTGCCCACTGTTTATATGAAGAGGCTGAGGTTAAAAATAGGCATTTTTGGAAGAAGTACAAGTGGCAGTCCAGTGTTTTTAGAAGGCAACCAGCCTTCTCAAACAATACTGAAAGCCTGTCAGGGCTGCATGTCATTCTTTGTCTATTTAAAACAGTCCCTAGGAGATTTAGTTTATAAAGCCCTTGCACTTATGAAGTAACTGTGGTGTACCACTTCCTCATCGAGGCAGCAACATATGCTTTCCCACCCACGTTAGCTTCCTTGCATCCTCTGCACTCCAAGCTGCCTTGAAAATTGGAAAGTACGCTTTGCATTTCTGGGCATGCGTCTTACTTACAGCTTGATAAAAACAGTCTCGATTACAAGGAAGGACTACTCCAGCAATTCCTGTTTGACTTCCCTTCAGTTAGCAAACCAGTGTTTCACTTCACACAATGCTCCTTTATGATCATACTATTTTAGAAGTTTATGGACAATTCAAAAATTGGTGGGTGTTTTATTTCTATAGGTCTGTTTACTTCTCTTTTGCCACTGGTTTTGTGTGCGAAATGGCACAGCCACATCTTGACAGAAATGTTCTGTTCATTGGCTCTATCTCCGTCAAACTGTCCAAAGTGTGGAACAGGGCTTGGGCCAAATTTCCAACCTCTTCATTAATATCCTTCTGTGGTAATTAAATACAGGACAGTGGTATTCAAAAAGCCATATGGAAAAGTTTCAGCAAGTAAAATTTAACAATCAGAGATTAGTAAAATGCAGATTATTCTGTGGTAGAAATTGCTTCTCTTGGAAGGATATGTATTACCTGGCTAATTGTGTAAGCTAGGTGTCATTTTACATTCAAGGACCAAACATCTTTTTGAACTAAGTTTATGTTTGGACTTGGGTACATTATCAGATGTAACATAGTGGGAGGGAGTTGCTGGAACTGAAGTTACTGCTTCAACCCGATTAAGTAACCTTTAATTCTGGGCATATTTTTCTAATTTGCTATACTGAAAAACAACTTCACAAGGAGTCTAGGCCTGCACAGTAAATATGCCATACAGTTTTATATACATATATATGTATGTGTGTGTGTGTGTGTGTTACCTTTGAAATGAGAACTTGTATTTTTCTGGATATCATATTCAGCAGACTGATGTGTTCTTTCAGACTGCTTAAGATCTTAGCTCAGATCCCATGTTCAAATTCTTCTAGAATGTACATGCAGCTTAATGTTTTAAACAAAATATTCAAGAGAAGAGAATGCCCATTGCATTTTCAGGAAGAATAATCCTTAAACCAGATTGACTTTGCAAGATAATAACCAGATTCAGGGTAGCCCTTCTTGAGTATACAAAGGGAACATTGACTGCAGACATAACAATGTGCTCTGTTAATTAAAAAATCTATCTAGTTTTAAAAAGTACGTACACTTAAACAGGGGAGATATGACTCACTAAACTGAAAGCATTGAGACAGGCTATACTCTCCATTAGAAAAACACACATAGGATAAAGTAGTGACCAGAGGTTTGCCCTGGCAGAACTTCTGTCTAATTCTCTCATTAAGCTGGATGTCCCCCTTTTTAGAACTGGAACATTAAAACCTGTGAATTCAGAGACACGTGTGGCTCTGTGCTTTCACATGCATCCTGGATTCATCATCCTTCAGTTAAATCAGTTCTTCTGTCCAGAAGAAATATTTATTTTCTTTGTCAAACTGTCCACGGATAATTTACATTTTATGTCCATGATGAGTTGGAACCATGTTTGAACCACCATTATGGGGCTTCTGATGTGTGGAATATCTTCTGCATCTCTGATCAGATGGGAATACCCACATGAGATTAAATGGGGAAGCAAAAAGCAGGAGACTTGATCTCTTGAACACAGGTTTTGTTCTAACTGACTCAGATGGAAAATAAGAAAAAAAAAATTATCTTAGCTCAGAGTCTGGAATTCAGTTCTGTAGATGATCATGTTATTCTGTTAGTTAGTGGAAACCAACTGTATTATTAGTCAGCCCTATATCATTTATATTACCATTTTGCAAGAGAAACATTCCCTTATTCAGTCCTGATTCAGTCATTTCTCTAGGTCTTCTGTGAGACAGGCCCAATTTTTCTTCTGCAACGTATGACATTATAATAGTCCTTCCCAGCAGCAAGAGATGAACGCACACCTTATCATTACAGCTAGGTTGCCCAGATATGACAAACACAGGTACTTCGAGTGTATTTTCCCAATAGACCTCTATTTTCCTTTCCAAAGACTTTCTATAAAAATGTGGTCTTAATAAATACTGTATGGTGCTGACTAATATACCTTTTGTGTTTCAATTTTTGGGCTCACAGAGCAAGATATAAGCAAGTAGAAACTCATTTCAGATGTGAGTGTTGAGGAGCTCATGCAAGCCACTTCTGAGAAGCCAAATCAATAAATAGGTTTATGAAGCTATTTCTGAGTAACTTCTAAGAAATTCCACCTCAGGAGTTCTGATAATGTCAATAGAAATAGATATGTCAAGCATCTCTGGACAGCTAAAGAACTGTATGAACTTCAGCAGGTAGAACTTCAGATACCTCTTGTACACATTTGGTATGTTCTTGAAGCTAGTTTTTCTGTCTTTCCTGGTGTATTATATAGATTTAAGTAAGATGATTACCAAGGAATTTCTTAATTTTCTTTGCCTCTTTCTATGACTTTTTGTAATCTTACGTAGGATCATTGAAATTGTCATAATCAGAACAACAGGCTTTCCCAGTGCCATTGCTGAAAGTTGCCAGAACCCAGGGGCTTCAACTAAAGTTGTCTCTCAGCCACGGCAGACAATGATGCAAAGATATATATACCAGCGATGATGGTTTTTCCTAACTCCAATCAGCAAAACATTTGATTTCAGTCCTCAAATGTGAGGGATGATGTATTCTGTAAATGTTTATCTTAGCTGCTGTCACTAATGATCTTACTATTATGAAATTTGTGCCCGATTTATAGTCATATTAGGTTGTTGGCTCGTTAATACAGTGTAGGTGGTAGTAAAATTCATAGCTCTACTATATGTTGTGCTACAAATACTGGGTTCAATTTTAGTTAATATGCATTAAGGGAAAAATTACTGTCAACCAAGTGGACTTGTTTACTCATTAAATCATGTGAACTGCTATGTGATCTATCAAATCGTTTCTGAACAAAACAGTCCTACTGGCTTCTACTCTCTCCTCCTGTGGAATATTTCTTCTACTTATTTTTGCCTTTCTTTGGGTTTTTATATTTCTACTTTACACAGTGATGGTGCTGACACTATTTTATCTGTGACTCCCACAGATTTTTTCCTTTATAGCTCATCATACATCTCTTTACCACAAGGTTAGAAATGCAAAAACAAGGAAGAATGAGGGATCTGGCAATTTGTCCATTTGTTTTCTTATGCAAGCAAAAAAGGGCTTAGAAGCAAAATCAAAGTGGAAGGGTGATATCATTTGCCAAAGGAATGAATGCTCAATGCTTTCTTTAGGTAGTGAGGAATAAAGTGAGCGTGCCGTTAATAACTGCAGAGTGCAGAATGGGAATGTCCTTGTAGGGAAGAGTCAGGGATGTCCTCTTCCCCCACACTGGAGCATCACAAACTCTTCGTGTAATCCAGTGCATTCCAAAGGCAAAACTCAAGCCTTTCAGAAGTACTTTATGAGGCCCTGCAGATGAGTCATCCCTGGTTAGGCTGGTTTGGCGGTATCCAGAGAGGGAATGAATTCCAGCAAAGACATGGAAATCACATTGACTCTCTCGGTTTGGTGGGAGAATTTTAAGCAGTGGTTCACACTGCTTTTCTCAGCTACTGTTGGTCTGTATTCAGGTGGGGGGTGACAAAAACAAAAATAGTATGGCACGTTTATTGATGATATGACTCAACATGAGCTCAATCCTATATCAATTTATGCAGTGCATGGGACTGGACTTGTATGTGAACATTCCTGTATTATCAGTTGATAGAGGAGCATCAACGATATTTCTCAGTCTTACTCTCTTTCTTAGAAAGTACTTATATGTCCATAATGTGCTTTTTCACTGAACAAACAAATAAAAATCTGCATTACCCATTAATTATGAGGATTATTTGTAATGCAATGCCCATTGTTTATGTACAGCTGGTCATCTCTGCCTATGATGTTGTTTCTGTTTCTTGGTGGACTGATCTAAGCTTTCTAAGCCAAAGTGATCTGAAGCAGTATCTGAAACTAACATGTCTGGTTGAGTGAGGCAGATGAGAACTCAGTCTTTGTCCTAAAGTGGCTAGTTGAAGTCTGAGCTATTATACCCTTCCTTTCAGCAGGGCCTGTTAACATGGGTACAGCACTGCTCTTACACCACATCTCATATACAGAGATGGAAGATACAAGGGAAACAAATAATCAGTGGGTCTAGTGGACTTCAGGATATTGCAAACCATTTCCTTTCTTCTGGAACTAAAGAGGGATTATTAGAGTTGGTTGAGGTATCTGGACCTCAGCTTCAAACATCCATCACTTCAAGAGAGGAGGGATGGTCAAAGACAGCTAAAGATATTCGTTTCATGCAAATAAACCAAACTGAATGTTACTTTCTGATTTGGAGGACTGCATTGTGTTTGTAAAGTCTGATGAATTCTGCTTTCCTACACCCAGTCTAATGATAGCAGCAACAAGAAAAAAAATACTACATTGCCTTCATTGTGATTTATTATAGATTATTTCCTGATCTATTAATTTCCTCTTTCTCAGCTCTGTCCTTTCCAAGTGTCTCAAAAGGGCAGTGAGAAGTACAAATCAGACACTTAGAAGTAACTCCATTCAGCATATTTTTAAGGAAGTAGCACATATGAAGTAGCTTTTATTTGAGGAAGCAGTAACCATTTAAGAGTTCTTTCAAGACATCAGATCAACTTTTAGCATAATCACAAAAAGATTTCAGCAGTATATCACTTTTAATAGCTGCAGCTATTTCTGTCCTTTTCCTAAAATGCCATGCAGTCAGATTTACTTGGTTGGTTCCATTTCTTTACTAAACTGTCAATTTTTTGTGGTATATGGAACTTGTGTTTTCTATTTTAATTTCAAGAAAAGCTGTCCATGCTTGGAAAATATTGGTGGATTGGGTACAGAATTCAGCCACTCAGCCGCACCACAAAATGTTTCATTCTCCCCTATCTTTTTTGTAGTGGCTTCTATACACTGTCATTAAGTTATGTGTTTGACCACTCTTCATTGCTTATCCTGGTGTGGTCTTTCCCTTTTCAACTGAATGGATGGAGTCAGAAATGCATATCTTAGAATTAGATGCACTGAGGTAAGTGAAGGGCTATATTTAGTGGCTGATATTGGCCAGAGTTGCCTTTTTTTTTTCCTGATTTGGTTCCTTTGTTGTTGTCTGCTCTTTCAAAATCAACATAAATTCCTTCAGATGTGCTATTTGCTCCAGAAGCCTGTCTTCTAAAGGTGCTGAGCGCCTAAATCCATGTGACTTGTGTGCGGAGCAGGCTGCGGTAACAGCATGAATGACTAATATCCTCCTTTTTCTCTTATCCTTGAGTTTCCTGCTCTGTGGAAGCCAGACCAGAGCTCAGTCCCTCCAGAACTTTAAAAGAAAAACAGTATTACAACAAGTTTAATTGTCAATAAAGTGTGCTTGGAATACTTTAAAAATTAAGCAAATTTTCTCTGATAATTATATTGCTGCTTTTCCACAAAGGCTTCCTCACTTTGTTGCTGCTATCCAAGTTTCAAGTAAGGATTCAGCTCTTGAACCATGAAAGAAATTACAGACCCTAAAATCCCTCCAAGCTTCCCAGAATTTCCTAAGTAAAATCAGTCCCAATAACCAGCAGCATGTCCAGTCCCAGAGCTGACTTGTCTAGTTCCTCCGTTTCTAGTGAGGGGAACTGTGGGCATCTGTGGCCAGTTTTTAAAGTGCTGCAAATCTCAGAGAAGACACGTGTCTCTGAGCTGACTGCGAATTTTCAAAAAAACCCCTACTGCCTTTGGAAAGGGTTTTTTTCATTAAAAAGTGTCCAGTTGTTAAAATAGAACTGGTCTACAGAGGAGTGGGTTTGATGAACAATCACTGAAACTTGGTGCATGATTGAAGAATGAGAGGCAATGGAAGGAGAGAGGTTCAGTCTGCATGAAAGGAAATGGCTTTTCCCCATGAGGACAGTCAAGCATTGAAGCAGGTTGTCCAGACAGGTCATGCAGCCTCCATCATTGCCTTTTCAGGATGGGCTGGATGAAGCCCTGAACAACCTCATCTAATCTCACAGCTGGCCCTGCTTTGAACAGAAGGTTGGAATAGAGATCTCCTGAGATCTTTTCCAACCTGAATTGTCTTGTGATCCTATGATCCTGGATGTGAATCAGAATCTGCCTGTTTTTGTAGCAGTTTGGTAAGTGGACCTCTGAATGTCTGTCTTTTAAGATACTGGGGCAGCTCTCACACTGGGAATGCTCCAGTACCCAGGGACCCAAAATTGCTGCAGAATTTCTGTAACACACACCAAAATGTTTTAAAATTAATCAGGTAGGACCTTTTTATAGATACAGATGTTGTTTTGTTTTCATTTCTATTTCATTTCCTGCTATGCATCGTTGGTAGGATGATCTTTGTGGAGGTGGGTGGAGCTCTTCAGTGCCTGTTCTCCAGGACACTTTGTTGCTATTACATTTGTAACTACGTCGTCATTTGGACACTGTAATAATTCATGCAGATGCACAGGCCATTTTGGATTAAAATTTGGGAGAATTTCTAACTATGCTACTGGGGGAGGAGAATAGTTTCAGCTACAGCTTGTGATAGAAGGACATATTCATTCTGGTCTTATTTTAACATTTTTTTCCTCTGTCCTATTGTGTGTGTCCATGCAGGAACATAGAAATGCAGAGTACAGTTTGTGGTGTGAGGATTTCAGTAAGCAAGAGCCCATGTCTTGTCTCTTAGGCATTTGTTTTAGGTTCTTCCTCCTGTTCTCAGCTGCCACCAGCTGTCTTTTTTTGCTCCTCATATTGGAGTCTACACCACTTCTCGCCTTTGGTGATTAAAAATAACTACAATTTGGCCTAAGATTAGTGCTCCGATACTTGTGGAGGGATTGTGTGTGAGTCAGTAGAAGTTACACCCACACATCCAAAGGCTGAATGTAGTATTTGGAAAATAATTTTCTGTGTCTTAGGTGAGAGGAGAGACCTGCATGTAGCAGATTTATAGAGGGGGCCAAAGAGGACCAAATCTACAAGAGTCAGAGTCGGTTGTCTCCCTGATGCTACTGAACTCAGAGGCATCAGTGGGGGAGGACAGAAAAGGCACTGAAAATGTGGAAAGGTATATTCTGTCTTTGGTGCTACAGTGCCTTATCCAGCCCTGAGATCTCCAGTATGAAATGCCACAAGTCCTGCTTTATTGCTGAAATGCCACAACTGTTAATATGGCATCTGCTAGCATCTGCAGCTCAAGAAAAAGTATGCCATGTTTTCCACAAAGCCTTTCAGTCCTAGAATCTCTTAAAACCGGTTTTATTTCCACAAAAAATCAAATCATGATATTTTTTGTAGCAAGAGTGAGAGAAGAAAACCTTCTTCTAGGCAAGGTCTGAGAGAAACGAAACATTTAGACTAAAGGGATGTCAGTTGGATTCACAGAGTTGTATGCCTTCCCTTGGGTTTACCTGTATCTTTCCTAACCCTTAACAAAGCTGTTTTTTCCATGATGGCTTGGATCTATTGCTATCTTGTGCAGAGCCCTGAAGAGCAACACACCAATCAAAGCCGATGTGTACATTATAACAGTGTAATTGTATGCCATATCCCATCCGTCTGTGAAATGACTGCTAATACAAAAGGTGGGTACAGTTTCCCTGTTAGTAATTAACATTCTGAATTACTTGAGGACTGTGTTTATACATACAAAGTCTGCTAGCAACAGAATGCTCCTTTGCTTAGAGCAGTGCTTAACATGGATCATCTTCCTCATTTGAAACTGAGATTTCAATTATGAATAAAAGAATTAGGAAGTGACAAATTTGCTTGTCTTGGATAGAAATTTTAGGCGGTTCCTGATTCTAAGCCTTTTTTGGAGGGGGTAGAGCATCATACGCTTAAATGATATGCTGTCACTACTAGCAATAGCACTGTACTTTTTGTAGGTAATAGTGATTTGCAATGAATCTGTACTTAAAGATGCTGTTTCTTTTCTTAAAGTTCATGTATTTTTCCTTTCAGACAAAATATAAAAAATACATTGACCACTCAGTACGTCAGGCATTCTTTTTTTAAATTTTTTTTTTCACTGATAACTTGTATCGTGCCTTTCTGAATTACTGGCATCTAATATGCAATATGCAAATCATGCAATTTGGAGAAAACCTAACCTTTGAATTTGCAGAGTTAGACATGCAGTATTTTTAAACTTTAGCTAGCTAGGGAAAAAAAAACAAAAAGATCTCAGTCAAAAACTGTATTTCATAAGAGAAAATTATAGTGATATTGATGGTTTGCCAAAACCTCAAGCAGTGACAAAATCCACAGAGTGTCCTGAAAGAGATGCCTTTGCAAAACCATTCCTTTGCAGATGGCTTAGATTACTGATACTTATAAACGCATGACTTTATTCATTCAACTCAGAATTTTGAAAAACTCTGTTGCTAAAAAATGCAAATTTATCATACTACCCCAAAATCACAGAGAAAAAAACATCAAATTCTGCAATTGTTCCTGAGGGTGTTTTACAGGTTAGTATTGTTGATTTGGTTACATTTCAACATGACCTAGTGTAAAATACTTTAAGAAAATGGGAGGAAGGAAGAGAAAAAAGAACATAACTTTCCTTTGTTGATGTGAACATTATGTTTTAAAGTTTGTCTTGTATATCTGAAACTCCCAGTGCTAAAAGAGTTTTGGGTGAATAAGAAATGCAGGATCAGATGTGAAATCAATAAGTCACTGGGATCCTTCCCCAGAATTTTCTTCAATAAAGGATATAAAATACCATGCAAATTCCCTAGCTGCACTGCAAAAAAAGGATAAACAGCCATAGGCATGACTTTTCTGTTTGGGTTATGTAACTGTTCTCAGTGCAAGCTACTTGCAATGGAGAGTACATTTGGCCCAAATTCGAGAAAATTATTTCACCTCATGATTTTTGTCTCTGTGGGAGCTCTATGTGAGGAGTGAAGTCTCTTTCTGTGTTACCTGGCACAAAATATAAAACAGTTACTCTTCTAAAGTGCTGTGAAAGCCCCCAGAAACCAAGGAATCCATTATTACAGCCTGGGATACAACTGTCCTCTGCCTTAGGTCTAAAATCAACAGTTTTCCGCTCTCTGCCCCCATGGCTGATGGCTGACAAGTACTTCCCTGAAAAGAACTTTTGTATCTGGGCAACACTGATTTAATGATGATTAACGGTCCTTGCTTCCTACAAAGGGAAAGGAAGCACATGATGACTGGTCGAGATACTGATATTATCATTAGAAGGCATTTCCCATGGGGCAGAGAGTCTTCTGGAAAGCAGGAAAAAGGGGAGTCTCTATCAGCCCCCTCAGAGACTGCCCAGTAATTCTTATCGTATGAGTACTACTATGCATAATGGCATCATATTTGCTGTCACTATAATGATGATTATAAAAAGTGAGCCTTTGTTAGTAATAAATACCCACATGAAGTAATTTGTAGTGTTTCGAGAAACTACCACAATCCATTATATAACCATAGTAACAGAATACGAATGATGACAAATACCATATATTTAACTTTCACAAAGTAGATCTATATGGGTGACATTTTATTAAAACAAGATTGTCTTTACCATGAAAAGTGTCAGAGAAGAAAAGCTAAAGCTCATTTATTCTAGCATGAGATGATCTTATTGGCATCACAGAGATGTGGTGGGATGGCTGCTGTGACTGGAATGTTGGAATGGAAGCATACAGGTGCTTTAGGAAGGACAGACAGGGGAGACCAGGAGTGGGTGTTGCCCTCTATGTCAGTGACCAGCTGGAATGCATGGAGCTCTGCCTGGGGATGGATGAGGAGGCGACTGAGAGGTTATGGGTCAGGATTAAAAGGAGGACAGGGACAGGAGACATTACAGTGGGGGTCTGCTACAGGCCACCCAACCAGGAAGACCGAGTGGATGAGGCCCTCTGCAGACAGATGGGAGCAGCCTCACGTTCACAAGCCCTGGTCCTCATGGGGACTTCAACCACCCTGGTATCTGTTGGAGGGACAACGCAGTAGGGCATAAGCAAGCCAGGAGGTTCCTGGAATGCCATGATAACTTCCTTCTCCACGTGATAGAGGAGCCAACAAGGAGAGGTGCTGTGCTGGACCTTGTTCTCACCAACAAGGAGGGGCTGGTGGGGAATGTGAAGCTCAAGAGCACCCTTGGCTGCAGTGACCATGAAATGGTGGAATTCAAGATTCTTAGGGCAGCCAGGAGCTCACACAGCAATCTCACTACCCTGGACTTCAGGAGAGAGCAGACTTTGGCCTCTTCAGGGATCTGCTTGGTAGAGTATCATGGGATAACACTCTGGAGGGGAGAGGGGCCCATGAAAGCTGGCTAATATTCAGGATCACCACCTCCAAGTTCAGGATTGATGCATCCCAACAAAGAGGAAGTCAGGCAAAAATGCCAGGAGGCCTGCATGGATGAACAAGGAACTCCTGGACAAACTCAAACATAAAAAGGAAGCCTACAGAGGGTGGAAGAAAGGACATATAGCGTGGGAGGAATACAGAGAAACTGTCTGAGCAACCAGGTATCGGGTTAGGAATGCCAAAGCCCTGATAGAATTAAATCTGGCCAGGGATGTCAAGGGCAACAAGAAAAGTTTCTATAGGTACATTGGTGATAAAAGGAAGACGAGGAAAAATGTGAGCCCTCTCCAGAAGGAAATGAGAGACCTGGTTACCTAGGACATAGAGAAGGCTGAGGTACTCAATGACTTTTTTGCCTTGGTCTTCACTGGCAAGTGCTCCAGCCACACCACCCAAGTCACAGAAGGCAAAGGTGGGGATTTGGGAGAATGAAGATCAGCCCACCATAGGAGAAGATCTGGTTCAAGACTATCTAAGGAACCTGAAGGGGCAGAAGTTCATGGAACCTGATGAGAATCATCTGGGGGTCCTGAGGGAACTGGCAGATGAAGTGGCTAAGCCACTATCCATCATATTTGAAAAGTCATGGTGGTATGTTGAAGTTCCTGCCCATTTTTAAAAATGAAAAAAAGGAAGACCCGGGGAACTACAGGCCAGTCAGTCTCACCTCTGTGCCCAGCAAGATCATCAAGGAAATCCTCCTGGAAACTATGGTAGGGCACATGGAAAATAAGAAGGTGATTGGTGACAGCCACATGTCTTCACTAAGGGCAAATCATGCCTGACAAATTTGGTGATCATCTGTGACAGCGTTACATCATTGGTGGATAAGGAAAGAGCAGCTGACATAATCTGCCTGGACTTGTGCAAAGCATTTGACACTGTCCCGCACAACATCCTTGTCTCTAAATTGGGAAGACATGGATCTGATGGATGGAGCACTCGGGGGATGAGGAATTGCCTGGATGGTTGCACTCAAAGAGTTGTGGTCAGTGACTCAATGTCCAAGCGGAGAGCAGTGACGAGCGGTGTTCCTCAGGGGTCTGTATTGGGACCGGCGCTGTTTAACATCTTTGTTGCTGACATGGACAGTGGGATCGAGTGCACCCTCAGCGAGTTTGCTGACAACACCAAGCTGTGTGGTGCGGTCAACATGCTGGAGGGAAGGGATGTGCCATCCAGAGGGACCTGGACAGGCTGGAGAGGTGGGACCGTGTGAACCTCATGAAGTTCAACAAGGCCAAGTACAAGGTCCTGCCATGGGTCACAGCAATCCCAAGCACAAATACAGGATGAGCAATGAGTGGATTGAGAGCAGCCCTGCAGAGAAGCAGTTGGGGGTGTTGGTTGATGAGAAGCTCAACATTAGCCAGCAATGTGTGCTCTCAACCCAGAAAGCCAACTGTATCCTGAGCCGCATCAAGAGAAGCGTGACCAGCAGTTCAAAGGAGGTGATTCTCCCCCTCTACTCCACTCTCATGAGACCCCACCTGGAGCACTGTGTCCAGCTCTGGGGACCCCAACATAAGGAGGACATGGACCTGCTCGAGTGGGTCCAGAGGAGTGGCATGAAGATGATCAGAGGGCTAGGGCACCTCTCTTATGAGGACAGGCTGAGAGAGTTGGGGTTGTTCATCCTGGAGAAGAGAAGGCTCCAGGGAGACCTTATAGCAGCCTTCCAGTACTTAAAGGGGGCCCACAGGAAAGATGGGGAGGGACTCTTTATCAGGGAGTGTAATGATAGGATGACAGGTAATGGTTTTAAACTGAAAGAGGGTAGATTTAGATTAGATGTAAGGAAGAAACTCTTTACTGGTGGTGAGACAGAGCAAGTGAGGATGCCCCCTCCCTGGCAGTGTTCAAGGCCAGGTTGGACGGGGCTTTGAGCAACCTGGTCTAGTGGGAAGTGTCCCTGCCCGTGGCTGGGGGGTTGGAACAAGATGATCTTTGAGGTCCCTTCCAACGTAAACCATTCTATGATTCTATGACAAACAAATGTCCTACATGCAAGAAGCAATATGCTTTTAAAAACTTGTTATATTAGAGAGATCAGAGTGTTTTCATTATCTCTACTACAAAATATGCCAAGGTGCATTAGGATCTATGATTAATTCATTCTGACTGTTCTTATAATAATGTTTAGTATTTTTGTAGGGATGATAAATATTGATTCCATTTTAGTTCCATGTTGTTCGTGAACATACACTGAATCCTCAGTTATTTCATGGGGAGAACATGCTTAGAATTTGCTGTCTCATGTGTACATATGTAAATAAATAGACTAAGTCAAATTTGGACTGAGTTAACGATGAATAAGAGTTGTGCAGAACTGCTGTTTGCCATGAGTTGTCAGGGGGTAAATCCATACCTCTGGGCAGTATAGTGCTGCATTATAAAATGTCCCATCACTGGTGAGAGTGGATGACCCAGGCAAGCTGATTTTTGAGCAAGATGTGTCCTCTGTTACTCAAGGAGTCACCAAATGTAAGCTGGCATAACTATGTTGATTTATTGTAACTAAGGGTTTGACCCTGAGACTGGAAAAACACTTATCTCATTCCTTTCTCCTCTACAAGACTACTAATGGAAAAAAGAGCAGAAAGCAAATAGCAGGACCTTGCAGGCGAGGAAAGTAGGATGTGAAATTTCAGGAAGCTAAGGTTTGTTTGGAGAAAGGGGGATTAAAAATTGGGTCTATAGGGGGAAGTAGTAACCTATTCCTGTGTGGCCTTAGCTGCTCCCTAATGCTCTGTGGTGCAGAGCCAGGCTACTCATATCAGACTGCAGGAGTCATGAACAGTGCAAAGGCAACTCATGTTCCTGCCCTCATTCTTAAATACAGACTTGCCTGTGGTATCTTTCTGTTTCCACTAGATAGATGTTTATCTGTGCCTCTCAGTCTCTCAATCCTCATATCTATGTGCAATGTTTAATTAATTTTCAGTTATTTCCAATTATGTAGTGACACTACTTATAAATGATACATCAGTGAAAGTGATGGATTTGGGCAAATATAATAGCCTGTCAGTCTTCACTAGAAGCTACAATTAAATCAAAAAGATAAGAAAAGATTACTGTAATTATTTTGACAGTGAACTGATAGAAGTTCGCCCAAGTGACACAGACTACAGAGTACAAAGTGCCAATTGCTTAGAAACAAGTAAATTAAGATATACTGTTGTCCCTTTGCTCCCTAGCCTTAACCTGGAATACCAGGTGACCTATCTCCAGGTCAGGCAGAGCTCCAGTCAGTCAAAGACTTGCAGGGATTTTTTTAAGTAAAGAGGGGTCCAGTTAGTAGAGACTCATTCAGTTCTGAGCTCCACATTGCAAGAGAGACTTGGACATACTGGAGTGAGTCCAGCAAAGGACCTCTAAAATGATTTAGGGACCAGATCATCCGTCATACAAGGAGAGGCTGAGCGAGCTGGGACTGCTCAGCCTGAAGAAAAAAAGGCTCAGGGGGATCTTATCAATGTGTATAAATATCTGATAGGGGAGTAAAGAGGACAGAGCCAGGCTCTTCTCAGTGGCACCCAGTGACAGGACAAGAGATAACAGGCACAAACTGAAATACAGGAAACGGCATTTAAATGTAAGAAAAAACCTCTTTTACTGTGAGGGTGCCTGACACTGGCACGGGTTGCCCAGAGAGGTCATGGGGTCTCCATCCATAGATACTCAAAACCCAGCTACACAGTCATAAGCAATCTGCTCCAGCTGACCCTGCTCTGAGCAAGGACTAGACAATCTCTAAATGTGTCTTCCAACCCTAGCAATTCAGTGAGTCTGCCTCTGACACTCATATTCCTTTTCCCTTCCCTGTCTCTGAGGTTATGCAGAAGTCAGCTGGGTTGTGACTGTCTCTAATTCTGCAGAGTCTTTCTGGGACCAGCTGAATGTCAAGACGTCCTTTCTTCCTCCCTGAGGTTACTGGCTCTCAGAAGTCCTGAATCAAGAAATTGCCTGTTTAGTAATGCATTTACCAATTTGCTTGGCTGTGAGCAGACATTTGAGTCATGGAATTCATGGAGAACTTAGAATAATTATGACAGTAATTTCATGGACTTCTGAGAAAAGATGGACTTAAGTATATAGATAATTTCTATCCTCAACTGGGGCTTTAAAGTGTTTTTGGTCTGATATGTTCAATCTTTTGACTGTGCCTGGCTTCTCACAGCCTGTGCGTTTATGTGGGTGTTTGGACGGAGTGCTACACTTGAGATTTATCTGCAACTCTCGTATAAGCAGCTGTGACTACTATGCCCAACTTCACGGGCTGAGTTGTATATAATTATTCTCGCAGCATCTGTACTGGCTTCTAATTAATCTGTGGCTTCATGTAGTTTGATTGATCAAATGCATGGTTTGGGGAACTGCTGCCACAGAAACCACCAAGATATCACCACAGCTCAAGAACAACTTGTGTTTCTATTCCTGTTCTCCAAGTCTGGAATTTGCTACCTCTGTGTGCTCTGTAAAGCCCAACTCTCATATTTCCAGAACTTGCGATCAAGTGATCGTCTGTTGTGCTTTCTCTGTGAGAAGACTCCAGGACACCAAGATGCCAGGCAAGCCTAGCCCATACATCACACTCTGGGGCATCTCTTCTGCTTTTGCATAATGTTTAGTAGGAACCATCCTGGATGGGGATTCTCAAGCCTTGCTCCTGAGGCTAGGTCGTGGTTCCAGCAGAAAGCAGAGTGCCTGGGGAAGAGGTGTGCAGCAACAAGAAGCTGAAGTCCTTAGACTAATGGCTGGGGCACTTTATGAGCATGGGGCTGAGCTGCCAAGACTATATCTGTGGTTTATATAAGGTAATATCAGAGAATATGCATAAGTAATTCAGGAGAAGTGACCAGAACTTCTAGACTTGCCCATACCAGTCATGTTCCCCAGGCATTTGCTAGATAGAAGTGGCTTCACCTTCATAGATGCTTTTTCTTGGAATTGCCTAACTGCATAGCTTAGAGAGGGCTTTGGCTTGTGTGATGTTTTGAGTAAGTGCTTCTCAAGAACTCTATTTCATTTTGCAGTACTGAAAATACCATTCCCCCCCCCCCCCCAAAAAAAAAAACCAAACCCAAACAAACTCAAACCTGTAGGAATGCGAAGAGATATGATGATTAATATATTGACCAAAACAGGTTAACCTGAACAATTCCTCTTTTTTTTTTTTTTTACTATCAACTCTAATCTCGTTATCTCTATTCTGCCATCCACATGCATGTATAATAATGCATGGAAATGTAAACAGTGCTTTAAGGCTAGGAAGATAGAGATGGCTTTTGAAAACGTGTCCTGTACTAAATACTCTGACTCTTTCAGGACCTTTTGGCACTGAATGCTGCAATCTCTGCCCTGCTTGCCAAAATGAGTGCTAAAGAGAGAGAAGAAGGATTAGGGAAGCATCAGTTTTCATTCTTTATTATATTATCATCATGTACTTACAGTAGGTTTAATATATACACAGCAGATCTTGCACAGGGTATAGTTTTCAAGACAGTGCATAGCATTAGGGGTATTTGCTACAGCAATTGTTGGTGTCTTAGTTAAACTGCCCTTAAAATTCTGCAAAGACTGTGTCATCAAGCATATTTCTTTAGAGTCTGTAGGGAATGGAGAATTAAGTTTATTTCAATGGAGCTGAAAAGTTGAATGTAAAATCTTTTGTTTCTCTTTATTGTCTCTTCATGGATTACTGCAGACCATTCATTGTAGCTGATTTTACTCATCTTCTGAGACCAGATGAAACCCAAACACAACTAAGCTAACATGCAGATTGCATGACCACTTCCATGGGAGGGTGGTCACACTACAGCAAGATGGAGGTCATGGTTTGGTTAAGGTTCTTTATTTGGGGTAGCTATCTGTGTTAAACAGCCCTTTAATATTAAAAGTCCAGTCCAATAAGCCCTTTCCTGGCAGGAAAAAAAAAAAAAAAAGTGACAATCGCAATCTCATTGGTGGAAGGAAAACTGTATACATTCTCCATAGCAAACAGTGTCCAAGCTGAAAATAGAAGACTTGCATCTTGCCCTGAATTAGCAATGAATTGATTGTTGCTGAATTTGAACTTTGGCTGCTGGCAGATCAAAACTTTTAAGACATTAATTTACGTTCCAATGATTTTGCGCTAGATTTACAAATGTGGTTAGGTGCCTTAAGATGGAAAGAAAGACAGGCAAAGGGATTTGCCAGTACACTTTGCAGCACCTAAATACCTTTGTCTCAACGACCAGCTGGTGGATGGATAGTCACCTTTTGCGTTTGAGATGCTTTTTAAAACAGAAGTCAAAGTGACTAAATGTAAATGTGTGCAGACCATTAAGAAGGTTTTATCACTAGAAAATTATTCAGGTCACAATTCAATGATTCTAAAATCTCTTGGAAATTCCCTCTGTATGAAAACAGCAACCACTAGTTAACAGAATCAAAAGTGTCAGTAGAAACACACCAGACAACTTTTGTTTTGTCATGTCGCACACAGGTGATGACTAATTTCTAAAGGATTTCTGGTAGTTGATAGGGACATTCTGCTACCAGCCCTGTATTTTCAGAAAGCAACTGAACCCTTCAGTTTAAGAACTACTTCTTACCTAATGGCATTTCTGACCACTGCACCAAGTAAATTTTTCTTGTAATGTTACTATCTGGTCAGTTCTAGAGGCCTTCCCCAGACTGAGATGCCTTTGAAAGAACTGTATTACAAACCCATCAACAAAGCAGTCTGTCCCAAAGAACCTGCAGCTATAGTTATGGGTGGTGGCAGGCAGTGACACCATTACCCATGCCCTGAGCTGGCTGCAGCTACAGCAGCTCTGGTCCAGAAGCCTTTGGCTAATACTGTGCTGAAACCAGAGAGCCCTGCTGCATGCAAGCGGAGTGCCAGAGTGCCATCCTGAAGCTGACACCTACCATCTGCTCCAGATTCTGGCCAGCCTGTGGTATGAGCAGGGACAGCAGAAGGTCTCAGAGCTCGACTCGCAGACACATGCCCTAAAGCTCCAGGTCTGCAAGGGTAGTGCAGACGCGCGTCACTTCAGGCTTGTGAATAATTTAATCAAAACAATTAAAGAGGGCTCACGTATAACTGTTGTGGCATCATGACCTAAATAAAACCGACAAACCAAGGAAGTGCTTGCTTCTCCAACATGCAGGCACATGGATGTTAAGGATCAGACCCTGCAATTTGATAAGCAGCCAGGTCCTAATCAGAGAAAACAGACAAATTCGGGTACTTAGCATGTAAGCAGTTGGGTGGAAAGAAACCTTGATTTTGATGTGCTGTTGTTATGAAATTGCTCCTTATTTCTCCAGGCTTTAATTCTCTCATTGTCAGTCTAACAAAGAAGGTATGATATTCAGCAAAGACTGTATTCTTAAGCTTTCACATATGTCTAGTAGTTCAGGGTTACCAAATTGATTGGTTGTTGCAGTCATGGATAAAGGCAGGGAGGATCTCCCTGTATTGCATTTGAGAAGTATCATGTTTATCTGCTTTCTCAATACAGCAAGCATTTTTGATGCTTTTCTGAGTCATCACAGCACCACTGAATGAATAATACTAGCAAATGCACTTTCCAAAAGGAGCAAAATACAGATTCTCTTTTGGCAAGGCAGCTTGTGGACTTTCTTCTGATTATTTTATTCTTGTAGTTACACGATCTGAACCTACGGAGATGAGAGTAGAAAGCTTCAGCTTTCTGCCCTGCTTAAAATGAAGGCATGAGGCTGGATGTTGCCTTTCTGCAGACTTGGGCAGAGCACTCTGATTCTGCTGCAATGCTCAGATGTCAGCATGCTCAGAGGTTAGATGTCAGTTACCTACCCTGTAAACTCAGCTAAGAGCGAGCTGTGTTTCCTGACATACTCTTTTCCTTCTTTTTAAGGACTTAGTACTTTTTCAATAAAAATAAATTTAATTTGTGGCTACATTTCAGCTCCATTGGTTTGATGGTATAAGTGGAGCAATACCAGCTTTGGATTTAGAGCAGTCGTGTGGCTGAGTCTCTCTGTGCAGCTTTCATGTGGTCAAGTGAGACATTCTTAGAATCCCCAAACATTTTTGAAGATCCTAAACTGGAGACATTCACAATTCTTCCCTCCCTTTCTACCATTAATCCTTCATGTTTTAACAAGCACTGAAGTTAATACAGCCTACACTCTTTCCTGTCACACTGGGCCCCCCTTCCTCCTTTCTTTCTCTTGAATAAAGCAATCTGTTCTTTCCAGTCCATACTCTTGTAAATCAAAGGGATAGATGTCGACATACACCATAACCAAGTATAAACTTCCTTTTTTTAATTAAACAGGATTCTGACATTTGGTTTGAAGAAGTGTTTGTTTGGTTTTATTTTATTTTTTTAAATACATGAAGGATGTCAACTGCTTTTATTTGATTTTTAGTAGAAGATGAATTTTGTATGGTACCACAAATAATCTCTAGCACAAAATCTTTCAGATGTTATTTCATAGTTGAATAGGAAGAGAGTTGGGGGGAAGCAATGCAGAAGTCTTGGCATTAAGCTTTTAGAATTAAGACTTAACTCTAGTAAAGGTTTCTCTACACATAAATCATGTTTTAGGTACATTTTCAGATTTAATTGGGAAAAACTTGTAATTCTGTTGCTATCCCTTCTGCTGTTTGTTATTAGAATTATACTTAAATATTTATGTGAAACACAGAAATATCCAGTTTCATAATAGTTGGTACTAAAAATAAGCAAGACTCTTGGAAGGAACATAGTCTCTATTTCAGTGTACAAATTCAGGTATCTTGGTAGCCAGGGCAAAGTCACCCTAGAATTGCCTCTTTCAAGGTATCACGCACCTTCTTTTGTGGTTCAAAAAGATGTAATCTAAACCAGACAAACCAGTGTTCAGATCTGATACCGCTACTTCCCATACTGATTCTCAGTCCTTGGTCTGGCAGGAAAAAAGGACTTTATTTAATAATTAAGTTGCTGTTTTGTTTCTAGATGATGATTTTAATCCACCTTTGTAGTTTGGTATATCATCTGTATCTGTTCTGGGGCCACATACAAGTGGGTGTAGCAATGCAAGCATGGGGAGATGATGTCCTGATTGCCTGGCCAGAAGAACGTAGGGCAGCTCTCAGAGGGACTGGGAGTGCTTAGATTCTTTAAATGCTGTTCCTGATGAGCAGGAGTGAGAGCAAAAGTTTATGAGTAAATTGTACGTGTACTTTTGGACTTTTTTTTTATTCCTCAGGAGGGCAGGCATAGGTGATCAGAGGTCCAGTCCCAATCCTTCAGTTCCTATGGATAAAGGACTGTAAGTTTGGCACCTTTTCATGGTTCTAGCTAAGCAGCAGTACCACAGCTTTGTCTCTCTGCTCCCAGTCCCTCTAAGCCAATTCCCTCAAGGATGGAAAAGGATCTGCCTGTTCATCTCAGCTGCAGTTAATTTTATTGCCCGCTGTTGTCTGTGTTAGGCTGACCTATAGTAGCATGCCACAAGCTTTTTCACATGTGTTTGCTCAGCTAGAAAATCTACCCAGGAGTTTCCTGAGTGCCTGCTGCAATATAACCTGGTATTTTGGAGTCTAGAAATGCCTGTGAACTCCTCAGATCACTTCTTCCCACTGACAAAGTATTGTTTTGAGATCCATCTGGTGTCAAGTGTAGGCATATGGCCCCAGTATGGCAGCACTGCCTACAGGGGTGGTTTCCTGCAGAAGAGGTCTCGCTGAATGCAGTAGTCATTGCCTATTGAAAGTCATTATTGTTTAGCACCCAGGTCTTTGTGAACTTGTTCAACTGGTGGCTGGGCAGAGTGCCATCCGAATCTATGGACATGAGCACAGACAGCTGAGTCTTTAGGGCCTTACACACATCAGATGTGGGTACTGAGGTCAGGCTTCTCAGTAAGGAGAATCCAAATGACTGTCTGTCCCGACCATGTGTATCTGTGGTTGAAGGGATACGCCATCATTAATCCAAATCTGGGCCAGATTAAAGTTCTCAAATAAAAACCAGCTCTACCAGCCACTTGAAGAGGGCTCAGGGCCTGTTTGAGTGCATCAGCAGGGAGGGAGGGAGGAGGCAGAGGCGGTTGAACAAAGTCACCACCCCCCTGGCCCTGTAGCGCTTCTCTTCATATGGGCCGAGGCGACCTGACAGCTGCTGAAACAGGGGGCTGGGGTGGGCTGCCTTCATCCCTTCAACTGCAGGCCTCTCCAAGGTCTGGGCAACGCTTCTGTTTCTGAGGCCAGCCCTCTCTTTACCGTGACAAGAGTGTAGACATTTCATGCTTTGTTTCTTAATTACATTTTCAGCACAGTTCTGGTAACAGCCGGGAGCAGAAGCTTTAGCACTCAGGGATCAGGACTGCCCATTTGACAGACAGAAATTTCAGGTTTATTAGCCTGGGCCTGGCTGTCCCTTTTGCCTGGGCAGTGCTCCAACCTGGAGCTAATTCAGGCTCTCTCATCTGGCCCTTTGAGAGCTGCTCACCTCTGCAGACGGACAGAACATGCACAGGGGAAGAGGCAGCAGCACCAGCATGGTGGCACCCACCAGAAGCCATCACCAAGATACAGGAGTAGAAAATCTGGTTGGAAGATCACAAGGACAGAAGTACCACAAATACTTTAGTAGGGTTGCTGAGAAAGCAAAGGAGAGACAGAGAAAGCTAAATCCAGTAGACTGTATTTGCACAGGGGGAGAAAACACCAGAGCATTAAGAGAAAGTGAATAATGAAATGATTCACTGCACAAAGTAATTCAGAGAAAGGAACGTGACCAAACACTGGGGTTTGCCTGTCTCTTGAGGGTCCCTGCAACTTGCAGACACAGACGCTCTGTGACACCCATGAAAAGATAATGCTGGGAACCTCCTATTCGAAATGCTGCTTTTATACTGTAGACACTAAAATCCCTGTTGAATTGCCTTCTGACATGATTCCTCTTACATTTCTTTATGCATTGTTGCCATATACTATGAAACTAGCTGCTTCTGTCTTCTGCATCAGGTAACTAAGCACCTACAGAATATAAAATATGCCTAACTGAAAAACTGGAGAGCTTTACCATTGTTATTGGAGAGTGTCGGGAGATTTCCCCGGAGAGGTGTGGTAGAAGTGCAAAGAAGGATACGCTGTTATTTTAAAGCCTGACCATGTGCTGGTTCCTACCCCTTTGAAGTCAGTGGCAAAACTCTTGTTTTAGAGGAGCAAGACTGCTTGAATCGGCAAGCAAGAGGCAGCCTGGAGGCAGAAGAGGCTTACAGGGAATGGTTTCTGCTGCTCTCCTAGAGCACAGAGCTGTTCAGACATACTGGAGACCTGTCTGCCACTCTCTCCCATTAAGGCTAATAAATAAATGTTTTTAAGGTTGCTGAATGAATGGGCTGGATCTTACAGCCCTTACTCATCTGAGTATTGCCATTAACTTTAAGAAAATAATCACTATATTAAGTGCTATGGAGTGGAGTCCTTAAATTGTTAAATTCTAATATTTGTTAGAAGTGTTTCCTTGGTAGAAGAATAATACTGACCTAATTAAAAGGATGTGAACATTTCATCAGTTGAAGAATGCAAGTTACTTTGGAGTGATATGTAAAGCTAGAAGCAGCATAGAGGGTTTAAGTCCATGTTAGGTCCGTAGGTTATTTTTTAACTTTATGAAAAACACACTTTAGCAGTTTATATCCTGACCATTCAACTGTATTTTGGGATTCTGAACTCAAAACCATGCTAACCATGAAAACACAACATTTAAAAATACACTGTCCACTTGGCTTCTTTGCCCTGCTTCAGAGTCTCCCAAGTTTGTTTCGGACCGACTGAGAACTTTGTTGTGGAATGACTGTTTGAATTGGGGTTTCTTAAAATACATGTGGAGCCTTGTAGCTGCTGCGGGGTGTACACAGTGGTGGAGCTGTACTATTTTAAAATCATCTGGCTATTTCACTTTATGTAAGAATATCTGTCAGCTTAGTTATAAGGAGTGAGAGGGGTTTATTAAAACAACCATTAAACAAAGCCATTAAACAAAGAGATAAAATGTAGAACATGTGCCGTAGGGTCGTTTTAATTATAATATATAGGGGATCTGTGGAAACCGGATGGCAGCTGCGTTGTAGCTGAGTTTTAAGCACTGTTTAGCAGTACTGAAGTCCTGTTACTCTGAGGTTATCTTATCTGTAAAGCTAATAGGTCCTTTGATAGCGCCTAGATAGATATGAACTAGAAGAGGCAATTGCATATACTAATCATCTAGTCATTAGATACTAGACTATATAACATCACAGAAACCTGTGCAAAAGCTTTAGTCAAGAAGGGAAGGAATCAAAGATGTCAACTGAACAGCTAGGAGAATCCAGAGAGAATGGAGAAGAAAAAGGTGGAGGCAGATTATTTCATTGTCTTGGCGATCTTACTAGGTCAAAAAACCTGTACTGAATATACTGCTGTATGCTATAAGTATGTCTACTGAGTTAATTTAGCATGTAATCTGGTTTTAAACAGTGGATATCAGGCAGCCATATGAATTCAGTAAAAACTGTTTAAACTTCACATTTTGCTTTATTCTTATTAACCTAGTCATAGGCATCAAAATTTAGCATAATTAATTCTAGTCCTATCAGAAGGGATTTTAAATCTCTGGTGTAATGTTGAAACCAGTCTCTAGCCACTAGAAATCAGGATGAGAAGCAGTAATGAAAGAAGACAACACATCTGCCCACATCAAAGTTTTTATAACTCCATCTACTCCTGCTAGAGACAGGGTCGTCAGCTAGGTAGACACTGGGTCTAGTTCAGCTTGGCAGCTCCTGTGTTCCCAATTCAACAAAGTTTACTTAAATGTCTGCAATACTTTTTATACAACTGAAACGCGGTAATTTAGTTAACCCCTTGTCACTGAGTAAAATGGGTTCACATGTAGGAGCATCACCACTTCAAAATATCCAGCCATTAAACTATGACAAAGATTTGTTATCAAAACTCATTGGAAACAGCCAGAAAATTATTTTTTAAGAATGCAACCAGCAGTGAATTTAACTTTCTGACTGTAATTGCTGCAGCAGTTTGGGTCTTGCTGTGTGACTTGCATGCATCACTGAAACTGCCCAAGAAATTACATTTGCTTCTGTTTGCAGTGAATTCTTGGGAAATAACATGGGTGCTGTAACTTATGCTTTCCAATTTGCATAAAATAAAGACATAATATCCAGGACCAATTACATAAAAATGGGAAATAATTCCTTAGGAAGAGGATAGAGGACTTGAAGGAGTTACAGCTTGTTACTCTTGGCTGTAGCTTGTTGGCACATGAATATTCTGGGGACTGTTCCCTTGAGGACTTCAGATGTTGTATGTTATTTTAAAGAGACTGAAAGGCGCTAGTTGGAAAAGATACCCATCTCCATACTGGCTTGTGGGGCACCCTACTAGATAGCCAGCGTAACCGTGACACCAGTCTGGCTTCTCAACATCCTCAGCTCAAGAAAATGGACAAAGACAACTCAGCTGCATTAAAATGAGGAAGAACTCATTTCTGCTCAAACAGTGTTAAGGGAAAGTGTGACTCCCTGTGCTGTTAGAAGAGGACCTCTCTGTAGCAGACGAATCAGTCACTGATCCAACAACGAAACATGGTTTTTCAGATTATGCTCTCAAGGCAGCACACCTTGAGGTGAACTTTGGAGGGTCTCTCACAAACTCACCTCAAACTCTGAGAGTTTAAAACTAGAGGAGCAATAGGGGAAGAGCTCTCCCTAATGGGAAATCATGGGCCAGGATGCCAGCCTCTGTTGGATTGGCACCTGGTTACTTGAAGTTCTCACTTTCGGAAATTAAATTAAGCATTTTCCCATCACTGTAATGGAGAGGTTATCTCAGGTTTATTAGCATCATGCTAATACTCATCCTGTGGTGCATATTTTCTCTAAGACCAATGGAACTACACATTTTAGGGTCAAAATTAGCTCTTTGCATATGTCCTATTGACTTTAGCGGAATTACTGGTGTGCAAGGAATATGAGTAGAGCTCATACAGTGATTTCTAAAATACAAAATGCTAATTACAGTATGATTCCTTAAGGAGAGAATTGAAGATGACTGACCATATAACCCCTCTCTTCTCTACCTCTTTTACTCCAGTCCTCTGTGATGTCTGTCTGTTTTGCCCGCTTTCACCCAAACCTGGTCGTCGGTGGAACATACTCTGGCCAAATCGTCTTGTGGGATAATCGCAGTCACAGGCGCACTCCAGTTCAGAGAACTCCCTTATCTGCTGCTGCTCACACGGTAAGGATAAAAATCACCTCTTCCTATCCTTAGCAGAAATGGTCAACAGGGAAGTGGAGCTCTCTAGTTGTGTCTACAATGCTGGTTGCCACACAGATGAAAACATAAGTGTGGCCCTTGAAGGGAAAGAAACAGATAAAAGAGATGTACAACCACCTCCTGTAAGTGCTTAATGATCACACTTCATACGGTCAGGTCAGGAGATTAACCTCCTTTCCATGGAAGAGGGCAGGATCAATTACAACACTTGAGTGAGGCACCTCTGTGCCAGTGCAGCAGCACTGTAACTGTTGCTCTCCATTGGCTGTAAAGAGAGCCAAGTCACTATGGGGACTGTGTGTCTGTCAGTCCAGCATGGCAGGCAATTGGAACCACTTATTGTTATCGCACTGTACATGAGTTTCTCTTTTGAACCAGATTAGGCATCTATGGTGGTCTCAGTGGAGTCCCATGAGTAGACACTGGTGCGCTGAAGAGAGCGGGGCAGTTTGCTTCTGTTTTCCAGTAAAGCAATGCATAAATGCCTGTCGTGGTCTTCTACTCCAGACAGGACCATGGGGCAGAGCTTGCACAGTGAGGGGGAGTTTGTTTCAATGTGGACAAGTATTTTGCCAACACACACAGAACCTGCAGTTACAGTGATGGTGGCACAGGGCTCTGGTGATGTCTGGGCGATATACAGGCAGAGCATTAGCCCAAAATGCCTGAGAAGGCAGAGAGTTTCTCTGTGATACAAAGATGATGTATATGGTAGAAGACTCTTCCATTGCAAGGTATTCATATTGTGCTGAGGGGGGAGACAAGCCTATATTGCCTGCTAAAGTGTCCTCACTCTGCTATGGTGCTGACCTCCAGTCCATCCAACCAAGATGTTGTGCATCCTTGAGCTCTCCTCTTCCAGAGTTTGGGCTCAAGCATCCTCTTTATAAGAGCTAGAAGGTGTATTCTGTGGATGGTAAACATATCTCATCCTGGGAGGGGGCTTGGGATCATTCCTGAGTGGGAAGAGGGAAAGGAAATAGAGGCTGGAAGGAGGAGAAAAATGTAATAAAAGTATGACATAAGAATGCAGAAAAATGCAGATTTCCTGAAACAAAAAACTGAACTACACAAAGCACTCTGAAAGATAATAATCTTGTTCTAGCAGAGCGAAGGATCAGACAAAGTGATAGGTCTTTGCACCTCCAGCTTTTACAATTCTGCCATTCTTATCTTTGGAATTTTGCAGATCAAGGGTCAGCTTTTAGTTGACTGTGACAACATAATCCCTGGAGTTAAAAGACGAATCTAGAAGCCATGCCACATGTATTAATGCAAAGGATTCAGTGTGGGGACAGTATTAAGATGGCAAGTCTCTTATATTAAAAAATGACAGGTGTGCACAGACATGTTTGGAGGGCTGGACAGTACAAATACTGTTCCCTGAATTTCCACTACCATGAAAGTTGATGTAATCACCTAATGATCTGTGCCATGGGTTTCAACTTCAACATTGCTTTTCATTTCCCTCATGTTTTTGCTCATTTTGTCACCAGTAATGTTGTTCAATCTGCATAAAAAGAAACAGTCTCTCCTGGAAGTGCAATTTAGAGATGTATCAGACCAGAAAACTAGTGGCAAGAAGCTATCACTGAAAATTGAACAACTGGGATTCAGAATCTAGAGGAAAAGAAAAGATTAATGGGAAGTAATTTGTTTACACTGAAAAAAACATTTAAGACAAAATTGTACCTCCTGGAATTATATATTAAGCTAGTTTTATTATTGCAATAGAACAATATGTGATGTTTTGCTTTTGACAAATATAAATAAATGACTTTCAGTTGTGGATGGGCACTTTATGTGCTGTCATGGGTTGGTATAAATAAGTGTTTCGCACAGTCTAATATGAGGAAGCATGGTGTTTTTAAGGAGTGATCAGATTTTACAATAAAAGAATGCTTACTTTATGTTCATATATAGGAATCATTTACATAAACTGTAAACAAAGTCTTGGTTGCAAAAGGCTCGTTTGAAACCTAGCTGCCAAGAAAAAAATAAAAGGAATAAATTAAGTCAACTCTACTGTAGCAATGTTACTTTATGTACTGCTAGATTCGTGAGTTGAATAGTAATTTTTTCATTTGAACTTATGCCATATGTGAAAAAAGGATTTTTCTCTTTTCTTTCTCTCACTTTGTTTATTTGAAACAGATAGAGTGTGTTGTTATCACTGACTTAAACCTGAAGTTTAGTATCACTGATTGCCGCCTGGATTCACCAGGAAAGAGAATTCTACCCGCAGCTTACTCACTAATTTCCTTTCACACCCACCACACATCTGCACTTGGGACAACAGGAAATTTTAATTAAGACAAAACCCTTTTGCATGATGATTTCATTTCCAAAATAAATAAAAGCAAGCTGGCAGCAACCCTTTGAAAGGAAGGAGCCTGTTTAGACTTTCTGTTACATACAGTTAGTTGTCTTTTTCATCCATTTTCCTTACATCTTTTCAGTTCTGCTGTGAGTTTTATTGTGCATGAAATTGATGGCTGGTGGCCCTGATTAAAGCCAGACCTGACACACTGAGGTGATGCTGGAAAGACATGGCTCGGTTCTCCCACCCCACTAAATATTCTAGATACTCCTATGCTTGCTTTAGTTTTCCCCTACCCACTGTCCCTGTCTGTTTGAACTACTGGAGGTCAAACACCCATGAAAAAATATGGCTGTGCTTATTTCACACATCAGTATGTGCTAATCATGTTTAGCACTGGAGTCATTATCCCACCACTAAGCAGCAAGAAGGTCCATTGTATGAGACATGAGACACGTGAGGGACAGACTGGGGTCCATTTGATGATTTGGAGGAAACCAGTTGCCTGACAATCTTGAGAGAAAATGGGCATCAGAATTGACCTTGTGATTTACTGGTGTGTACAGGTGGCCTCCAAGCACAAGGTACCATTTCAGCAGAAATTGCTGAGTCCATCTTCAGTGTGCATGCGCACACACACAGAGTGCATTCAAATGCTGCCCGTTTTGCACTCAGGGAAGGGGCATTTACTGGGCCCAATCAGGTACCAAACCTGAGAGCTAGACAGCACTCTGAAGATTTGTAACTTTCCCTACTGACTGGGTAGGTGACCTGCAGCTGGATCTTTAAGTAGTCCAAAATCAGTGGTAGTTCTGCCATTCATTTCAGCAGGAGCAAATGCTAGGTTTCTAACCCTGCATGGAGCTGGCTTAGAAGTTCTACAGGGATCTTGTGTAAGTTGGTCCTAGTTTTCTTTAAATAAGGGAAGTATTAGTGAAAAGTATTTTTTTCTTCCTGGAGATGCAGGTCTTCTATTCATCTGCAAAACGAGCAGAGAAATACAGTTTTTCTTTGCTTGACTTGTGTATATGTCTTACCCTTAATTCGGCAGTATCGCTTGTCCTGGTCAAAGGAGATTAAATCTTATTGTTCAGTCTGATTTTTCACTCTGGAGATTGATGAACTTGAACCATCCCTCGTATGTCACCATCAGATATCAGATGACGCTTTAGGCTCAAAATGTTACCAGGTTCCTTGGAAAAGGAATAGGCCAAGTTTCATTATTGCATACTGAGTGGAATTCAGCCTCCATGGAGTGACTATGCTATGGTAAACCAGGTGTAACACCCTACATTTTGTCACTTCACATTTATAAAGACAGATTTTAAAAGGTATATTGGCCAGTGCTGGAGAATGCTAATGGACTTGTTCATGTTTTTCAACTGGACTACATTTGCAAATATTTAGCATGCAAGCCAAATTCTGGGAAAGTTCAAGTTTTATGCAGCTGTTTTCTTGAATAAAGTTTTCATTTTGATTCCATTTGGACAATTTGCCTTTTTCTGATGGTTATTTTCAGTGTCAAAAGCCATCAGCAGAATGATACATGTCCCTGTGGGTGAAATCTCATCCACATAATTCAGTATTTTCACAGCATTACTCAGCTGGGTTGTTTTATTATGAGGAAAATGAAACTTTGAAAACATTTCCACCTCCATAACATACCTCTTAAAATTTAAATAAAAAAAAAAAACCCAACAATTCCTGTCTGGCAAAAGCTAAGTCCTATATTTTCCAGGCATTATGTGATTACTTAATCATTCTTTAAAATAACATATGAGGCATTAGAAATTTGTTCATGAAGATGTGAGAATGGCTCTCTGATTTCCCATGTTAATGTGTTTTCAGCATCCTGTGTATTGCGTGAATGTAGTTGGAACGCAGAACGCACACAATCTCATTACGGTCTCCACGGATGGCAAAATGTGCTCCTGGAGCCTGGACATGCTCTCAACTCCACAGGTGGGTTTGTTTTCACCTATACAGGGAAAAAAAGCACCTTCAGTAGAGCAGGATACCTGCTTAATGGAACATAGCTCCTAAAAGCCAAAACCTCATGTCCTATACAAACTAAAACCAATGGATGCACTTGAAAGAGTACAGCTTGCTTCCAGCAGTCTCTGCTAAGAGCCAAAACCCATTTCCTTTACCACAAATCATGTAATTATTGTAATACGTTAATACATAGGTCAGTTTCAAGTGAAAATGAAATAATCCATTTTAAAGCACGGTAATTACAGAAGTCGCCTGTGGTATAAATTGTACTTGCTCTACAGCATTGTTTAACAAATATGGACTAGATTGCACTGTTGTTGAACACACCCTAGGCACTATGGGTTTCCAAGGCACACAGTCAGAAAGCTTACTTTGCTGACTGCCTTCAGTAGCCAAAGGAACAAACAATGCAAATCAAAAGTTTTGGAACTAATTTCCCCCCTCTGGAATGTTTGCTACTATTGTGTTTCCCCCTCACCCCGCACCGCTCCTCTCCTTTGTATCAGAAATGAAAGAGAACACAGGAAAATTGTCCAAACCACTAGTGATTATAATAATGGAAACTAAACAAAAAATCTGATGCTGAAAAAGGTCTATGGAAAGCATCTTTTAAGTGTTATCTTCTGGAATAGTACATTTTATATTCCAACACATCACTCATTTTTATACATAATATCTTTGGAACAAAAAAATTAATACAATTTTTGCTAAGCATCATGGGATATTGTTTCAAAATGCTGTGTAGAGACTCATCTTAATGATTCCATTAATCATCCGTTACTCGTGCAATAATGTGCAATTACTATCAAATTATTTGCTTTTCAGTGTTGACACAAGAGGTGGAACTCCTCTATCCTAACCTTAGTTAGGTCCATGTCAAGTCTAAGCTAGTAATTTGAGTTCCCTTTACACATTGGGCACTTCTGGAGGGCAACTCATGCCATCCCAGTGTGAAATACCATTTCATATACACACCCTGGGGTACAGAACTGTCAAATCTTAGGATTGAAGGGGCTTCTGGAATTCATCCCATCTACTCCCCTACCCAAAGTGAGACCAACTTCAAAGTTAGATCATGTTCCTCATTCTCATCTAAGGCAGTAGTATGGATCATGTAGTTATGTTCTGGGACTATGCAAAACCAGCACTCTTCTGGAATAGAAGTGGAGGCATCTAAAATGGCCCAGACATCTATGGTTAGGCACCTGAATCCCTTCCCATTTCTCACTTCTTAGACATTAAGAAGGTAAAACCCACCCTTATGTATTCATTTACTGAAATACTAAATTTTGAAGCAAAGATTTGTGAACATCTCAGTTCCAGTACTTCATCACTCAGATGGAATTTCCCTGCTCCAAAACTGGCTTTCAGCAAGGATGGGTACACACCCCACATTACGCTGAAGTTTGGCACATGGCTCATGGTGATCTAAAAAAGAAAGGCGCAGGACTTGAGGTCAAGCTACATGCCATAGCTTTAAATTGGGAGGAGTAGAGTGTTGCTGATGTGTGTCTGTCTGAAACTTTCTGAAGACACAGCTCCAGAGCACTTGTGTACAGCCATGGTGTAGGCACTGGGAGGAGAGTCCACCACAGTATCTGGTCATTTCTCCACAGGGACACTTAAATGATGATCACACCCCAGAAGATTTTCACAGAAATATAGGGTCCACAGGTGCTCTACCAATGCATTTTCCAGGTTTTGTTTTGCCTTTTTAGTAGAACCAAATGTATCTCAAAGAAAAGTATAAACCAAGCAAAAGTATTCTTCTGTGGATTTGCATCCCTCTCCTCTCACAGGGATGCCCACTTCCTTTAGCTACAGCAAAAATCCTTCTGAGAAAAACACTGCAGGCTTTGGCCCTAGAAGAATAACAGATTAGGCATTTTAAACATATAAAACATACCCACTTAAATAGCTAAAAATGAAAATTGCTAAATCATTCAGCCCTTTTGTGGATTCTTGTGTTACACCATTTAGGCTGAACAATCAAAAAGTTGTGCAAAATCTGCTCAAAGCGTACATATCTTGCAACGGCCACAAACTGTTCATGCTGGTTGTACTTGCAATAGCAAAAATGAGCATGCTGATTGAAATACAGCTACCAAATGAAAAAAAGAAAATATGCTTGCTGGTCTGTAGCTTAATGCTAGAGTATAGAAGGAGTGTTTATGGTTACCTCAGAAAATCCCTGAAAAGCAATGCTTACAATGGTGGTAGTGACAGGACCCCAACTTTTAAATTTTGTTCTGAAAGGGACAAATGGCGCAGCCTGATAAATGCCTCAGGTGCACACGATATTACATGTATTACCTGATAAACAATTGATTTCAAAAATGTTTGTAAATAGAAGGGTATTGCATGTGTTTTATTAGAGCCTGGGGCTGGTAAGTGTAACCATTAAGGTATTATCTTTAGTTTCTGCACCATTAGATTTTAAATCCTCACCTGTCATCTCTGCCTGATTTAAGATGATGTAGCAAAGACCAGTGCCTTTCAGCCACTCTCAAATGTGTGACAGACAGTGGTGGGGATGGCAGGAGCAGTGCATCCTAGTTTGTGACATTGCATCTTCTTGCAATGGTCAAATGACGTTTTCTTCCCCTCCAGCCACCTTCTGTAACATTTAGAAATTAGTTAGAAAAAAAAAAACAAACAACAGCCAAACAAAAGGATGATTGCAGAATAATAATGAAGACCTGTTTCGGTAGGAGAGCATGGAGCTGGTGTACAATAAGTCCAAACCAGTGGCGGTTACCGGAATGGCTTTCCCAACCGGAGATGTCAATAACTTTGTCGTTGGCAGCGAAGAGGGAACAGTCTACACAGCCTGTCGTCATGGAAGGTGATGTTCAGCATTTTGTACTTAAATAACATTGTGTGCCAGTGTTGGCATGCGGTAGCCAAGTGTGCGTGTGGAGAGTGTTTCATGTTTTTTCTCTTGGACCAACAGTGTCTGTACTGTTCTGCTTCACATGATTAGGACAGGAGTCACCTGACTGAGCATCTGTGCTACAGCCTGTTATACTGGGATAGTTGCCCCAGGTTCCCTGTGTAGTTGGTAGGGAGCAACAACTGCTCCTAGGCTTTGATTTCCTTTACCTTTTTCAGAAAACTGCCTGAAGAGAGGACTGGGACCTCAGAAATGCCTCTTTCTCACCTATGAGGTGAGAGCAGACAGCTAGCTCTCATGTAGGTATCTATATCTGGGCAGATCGAATCAGGCCCTAGGAGACAGTTTTGCTGCAGAGTCATCAGGCCTAAACCACTCATAAGAGATGTTAATCTGCTTTATTTTTTACCATTCTCAGCTGCATCTTCAGTCTCCACCAGCATATATCAGAGAAGAGCCACCACGGGCACATGTGCATGTGAAAAACAAAGCATGCATGTCCCAGTGCATGGCCATCCAGCGCAGGTATTCCTGCACAGCACTGCAGGCTCTGTCTGCGAGGCCAGGCTAGAGACGGAGCCCTGCTGGGCCCCACTCTCGGTGGGCAGTTTGAACATGCCCACCCTCTCCAGGAGGGTGAGAGGGTTTTGGTGGACAGAAGGGGGCCATGCCACACCTTTTGCCCTCAGTCTGGGCTGCTGCCTGGTTTATTTGCTAACATGTACAGAGCCGCAGTGTGCCATGGGGGTATGGGAACTCTAACTGACCTGCTCTTAGGGGGCTGGTAGCCTGTGCTCTCTCATACACGGTGGTCATATCCCTTCCTTGCCTAACCCAGGCTGTAGTTTAATACTGCAGGTTTCTTATTTTGCACGCTGCAGAATGCTAGGGTGCCCTGTTAGCTTCTGGTAATGCTTTCATCCTCTGGGATGCTTGAAAGGCTTTTGTAAGGAACAAACCTTTTTCACTGCTAGATTTAAAGCTCAGCCCCACACTCAATAGTTTGCAATATTCTCTGAATTCATGTTTTATCATATTCTGTGTTTCTGTTGACCAAATAGACATCGATACATGGTTTAATATTGTAAGGCTTCTATTACACATTTCTAATGTTGTATAAATGCTGGTTTACATATATTTTGTTCGATATAATTTTTATTTTTAAATATTTTTATTTTAGCCTGACTGCTGACAGTATTGCAAAATTGTATCGATTTAGGCATTATACTGATAGGCTGTGTTGGCAGCTGATTGGTTTGATTAGTCTGAGGCTGCTAGGATAAATGAAGCATGTCCCAGGGCATTTCTCACATCTTTCAGACATGCCTGGGTTGTTCCTCACAAGAGGAGGAAGGTGCCAGATCTTCTTGTTAGCCTATGTTTTTAGCAAACCTTATGCTTGCTGACCATCGACAAATGCGCTCCCTTTCTACTTCTTCCTGTCTTTCCTAGAGCTTTTTGCTATCATTCCCATTTCCAGAGTCTCCTGTGTCCTTCAGCCCAGCACAGAGTGGAGAGCCATATGTTATTCTAGAAAAAGGAGTGTCAAAGCACAACAGATACACAAGGTGTTCTCACTGTTCCAGAACTCCCCTTATCCTGCCAACTACATGGCAGACAAATGGGGATAAAATAATAGACGTGTTTTGCACCCAGCACTGCAGAACACAGCACATGCTTCAGCACATGCTGTGAGGTCTAGCAGGGGAGCCTAAGTGAGGCCACACTGTGATATGAGGGACCAATTTTCTCCAGTGGAGCTCCTTATCTCTGGGTACACTCTATTCACACTGCCACAGGGCTGGCAGCCTTGTCAGAGCTGTGGCTATTTTAAATGTATTTTCTTCCATTGGCAATTTTTCTGTAATGTAGCTAAAAGAGTAATTTCACGATTCCCCTTTCTGTATCCACTGCGAGACAGCACTGACAACTGGTCTGGCGTCATCTGCTTCCAGGAAGAAGAAAACTGCGCACATTCTCTCTTACAGTGTTGTATTTTTCCTTTCTAACAGCTATTCTAGCCTCAGGCCAATGAAATGCACATCTCCCCTAGTTCAACGTAATGACTCTATGATACCTAATCACAAGAATGGTTCCTTCACTATTTGTGAAAAAGGATTTACTTCCTAGTGACTTGATTGACTGCTGTGGAAAGTTATTTTAGATATTTAAGAAAAACAGAATTGCTCATGATAAGTCATTAACGTATTTGCATTTTTATTTTAATGGTTATTCCTTGTGATAATGGCTTACTCAGAGGCATAAGCTATAGTATAATTGTAATTTAGAATTATTTTATAATTATACATAAATGTTATTTCAAGCTACAGTAGTAGACAGTGTATGTAAAAGTGAGTAATGCAAGTCTTCAGCAGTAAGAGAGTCAGTCTCCCATTGCTGTATTCTGAGCATGAATTGTGTCCACAGGAGTAAACCTCTGCAGGCAAAGGCCTTACTGAAAGGAAAGAGATTTACAGATTAAACGGCACTTTAAAAGGAAACAGGAATCTAAGAGTAAAGAAAAAATATGTTAAATCACCAGATGTTAAATCACTCTCTGAATGCAAATGTGTCTTCTTCCTGCAGTAAAGCTGGCATTGGTGAAATTTTTGAGGGCCACCAAGGACCTGTCACAGGAATTAACTGTCACATGGCAGTGGGCCCAATTGACTTTTCCCATCTCTTTGTCACATCATCGTTTGACTGGACAGTCAAGTTGTGGACCACAAAGGTGAGAAATCCAAGCTGGGGTGGGATGGATAATTCTACTTGTGAAAATGTTGTTGTCAGAAATATTTCACTATTGTCTATATCAAGTCCTAATAATCGTTTAACTGAAAGGCTGTGCTTAGAACAGGTGTAGGGATAAAATTATAAGAAAAATATGTACCTGTGTCAGCCATATTCGCCCTGGAGCTTACCCTGCTCTTTAAAAGTAGTTTCAGCTGGCCTGTACTTCAATATTAACCTTAGTGCTGGGCAATTTCTCCAGGCAAGGAGATTAGGACGTCTTGTACTGCAAGTCATCAAACAATCCATCCAGAACTCCCTGTGCTGACTAAATTGCAAGGCTAATACAATGTACCATGGTGGTGCAGCAGCAGGAACACTTTCTTCTGATGAAGCAACAGGGGAAGCACATGTACCACTTAATGCCATCAATATCACTTGTGAAATTCACTGCTGTAGGAGGTTGTGGTAGCCAAAAAGTATAAATTGTCCCAATGACATTAGAAACTGATGGCTGAGCAGAGAGGAAATACATGCTGGAACGTAATACATTCATGGCCACCATGAATCTGTTGCTGACTTCTCCATGGACATGTCCCCGTGACCTCTTACAGGGAGAGCACTATGAACAGCAGAAATTAATAGTCCTGGGAAGCTTTGAAACCCCAGCACCCCATAGAACTGTATGAATGCAGGGTAATGACAGCACAAGTGAACACTGTGGGACAGACTAAACAGACCAACCCGTTCCATTGTACAGGCTGAGTAAAACAGGAGAATGAGAGGTGAAATCCTAATTATCTAAGCCATCTAAACAGTTATTTTTATCATAGAGAACTGCCTTCCAAATGCCAGGCTTTTGTCTTAACTCTGGTTTTATGCCTGTGTTTGGTTCACATCTTGAGCTGCACCCGGCAGAGTTCCAGTACTGGAAGCTGACCCCAGTCAGGAAGTATCTCAGCATGTGTTCCTCCAAGGCTTGGAGATGCTAGGGCAGATGCACAGCAAATGTAAATACAAAAGTGATCGGAAGGGCTCATGTGACAGCCTGGTGCTAGAAACAGAAGCACTGTTACCTAGATAGTAACTTGAATCAGTTTCCATAGTAGCTTCACAATGCATTTGTTAATGGCCTGATCCAATGTGCCTGCTAATTAACATGTATCTTTTCCTGATCAACAATGACCACAGATGACAGTTTTGTCTTGAGTGTTACATATTAGGAAACCCATTGTAAGAAAGGTGCGTGACTTACCTAATTCACATGTAACCATATATATGAGTGGACCCAGCCTTAACCAATGCAGAAGTGGTCCAGGGGAGTGGTCATGGGCAGGCTGGAATGGGTCTGGGATAGGCCCTAGGCGGTAAATGTTAGAAAGGGCTGCAGGAGAACCAAGTGATGGAGAGCTTAGGTGTTAGCTGTTTGGGGCTGGCTAGGCTGTTTGGTGTCTGAGGTAAAGGAGTCCTGGAGAGTGGTAACTGGTGGCAAGGGAATATTGGAGGTTTGAAGCTGAAGGTGAGTAAGAGGAAGAGAATTTGTGGAGAATGGGGAGCAGATGAAAGACAGGTACTGAATTCCAAACATACATGTCCAGAAAAAAATCTATGATGAGTATCTGGCCCCCAGCTTGAGGTTGAATATGGCAATAACGGTCTCATCCATCTGCATGTTAAGGGATAATGAGGCCTGTTGTTTATTTTAAACTCCTGGGATTTTAGAAGTTAGCAGTAACACTAACACAGCATATTTTGGGAACAAAGACACTGCAGTTAGCAGTACACAGTTATCCTTGTGGAAGAACTCAGTGCCAAAATGGTTAGGTCAGATTCTGTTCAATACAGTCAGTTTTCAAAGAACCAAACCATTTAAATTTCTAATATCTATCAAGCTGCGGCTCCTCTGGCAGGAGCAGCTTCCTGAGAAAGCTGTCTGACCTAGCTGATGTGAGCTGTGACGTGCACGTGACACACCACAGCACCACTCAGAGCTGGAAGCCACATTGCTGTATTGGATTGCTTGCTTTCTTCTGGAGCAGGTTTGAGCAGCAGCAGCCCCAGGCTGCTGCACTGCCAACCACTGCCCTGTGAAGACATCCTCTGAGACACTAGACAAGTTCTTGAACTGTGATGAATGTTTTCTTTCTCTTCCAATTTGACTCCGGCAGAAGTTTCTTTCCATACTGTCTGGATAATTCTCTTGGCTGAATCTATTACATATTTAGGGCTCTTTGTTCAGTTCCCATAGTCAGGGTCTAGTCAATCAGTGGTCTTTGAATAAACCCAGCAGCATGTTTGATTCTCTGAAAAAAATAGTGGGTTGATATGAAGCATTGAGTGCTACAGCTGGTTTATGAGAGTTTACTCAGAATTGGTTTATTCCTTTGGTTTCTTACTTGTGAATTTAATCTCTCTATCATCATCCAATGCCGTATTGCTTTCCTGCTTCTGCCTGTGTTGTCTACTTAATCCTGTGCACATTATCCTCTTTGGTCACGAAATTCGATTCCTTTCTGTTTCACAGGTTCAGAGTCAATGTCCAATTGTAAAGTGAACCATAAAAGCTCTGTGTTTATATTGTCTATTGATGTTTTGTAGCACCCTGGGGTGCCTACAAGAAAGGCACTTTCATAGCAGGCATTTGGCTGATGGATTGAAAGCACCGTCTCCCTTAAAAACTGTGGCTTGACATTGTATAATCTGGTTTTGTGGTTAACACATTTTCTACCCAAAAGCAGTTCAACCAGGTGACTGAGAATAAGGTTTTCACTAACGGAAGAATGAAAGTTTTGTAGATAACACTAATACGAGGTTCACATTATCACCCATCACATTAGCCAATAATTAGATCCCTGGTGAACAGTAAGTAACCAGAAGCAACAGGAAAAGAAAATGAATTTGCAAAGATAGTAACTTGATATCCAGGGCATTACCTGGTTCCTGATGAAGTCAATAGGGCTTTCAACTTGGATTTATGTTATACCATGTGAGCAAATCTTGGATGCAGAGCTGTCAAAGGGAAGTCCTGATGTGAAGTGTCTGCGGAGCTCTGCCCTTAATTAGGTATTGTCTGTATGATGCTTTGAAGAGGTAAAGTGCTAAGTGGAAATGCTAAGTGTTGTTAATTAATTAAGCACTAATTCTCATGAACGAATAGCATGAGGTTAAATAATGAAATGTAAGTATTGTTATTATTATTACAGCAATTGCTGTTTGGAGTGCGAATTTCAGATATTGTGTCAAGGGACAGGAGCTAGCTTGGAATTGTTAAAGCATAGCAAAACATAACCTAGCTTCAGCTAAAGCCTAGAAGATGGCTTGTTTGCTGCTGAGTTAATAAAGGTCTGGATACAGATATGGATTTTGTTTTGTTTTCATCCTTGGTATGTCTCCTTTATCTCTTATCCTTCCATTGAGGAGAGGTGCTAATGACTGTTTTCCTCCTCTTGCATCTATGCCTAAGTCATGCTCAGATGGGCAGTTGACTTGAAGAAAGATTGGAATAACTGTAACAGCATTGCTGTATCCCCATCCATGCTTATCTCTCTTTGCCTAATGTTTAAGTAATGGTGGTCTGAGTGCCATAATCAGAAGGAGGGACAAAGGTGAGCAGACTGGTAATAGGACCACCACATAACCATTAGCAAGGACTAATTGAGTGAGAGGACACAAGTGTCTTCAGCAATAGACTACCTACTTTTGTGTCCGTGCTCAGTTTTGCCTTAGCAGCATGTGCATCAATGGTAGCTCCTCCCTAGTCCCTCTCCTTTGTCTTCTGTTTTTTATGCTCTTCACATGCTGCTTTTCTCCTTTGGTGTCCTGTGTTGTTCTAGTCCGCTGCCTGTTGTGCTTTTTGAGACACCACATTTTAAACAGGAAAAATTCATTCTATACTATGTGCCTTCACATACGTTTCTGTACATTTATGTCTTATGCCCATCTGTTTGCTGAGTATTTTGGTATGTCCCAGTCATCCTGACTCTTGGAGGAAATTATTTTACCTTGCACTTTCACACCTTCCTATCAGCATATAACTTCCAACTCCACTGGTTTTAATTTGGTCTGGATGTTGAACACTGTCTCCTCAGAGGTCAGGCTGAAGCCTGTCACTAGAACAATGAAAACAAGCATGTGGTGGTGCTGCTGCTAAAGATAGGTACCACCTCTACACCCCTAGTCCCCTTCCCCAAAAGCCTGGCTGATAGGATCTGATAGCATCAACTTGATAGACCAAACTTACTGTGATGGACAATGGTGTAGCAGAATGAATCAGAGCATCGCATGGTTGTGTGGATTAGTCACCACGAAAACAGTGCACTCACAAATGGGCAGTTATTACTTTACTAAAATAACAGGGTCAGGTCGTCACCTTTTTTAAGATTAAGAACTTTCTATTTTTACATTACAAATACTGTGTATCAAGAGATCTGTTTACTGGTTCAGATTTTTTTTCTAGTATAATTTCAATCACATCAAGTGGGTGAGTGAGAGCCTCTTGTGTTACAGGTAGCATTGCCTGAAGATCCAAATAGAAATGTAGTCATGATAAAAGGACAATAAACCTCGTGAACCATTACAACAACTTGGTGAATTGTCCCACATGAAAACTGTTTTAACTGTAATTGGAAATGCTGGAGTCAATGACTTGATTTAGTGAAGTCCTGTGGCAGATGATTTGTGTGGATCGCAGATTAGAGACATTGATGTTGGTGGTTAATGGCATGGAGCATTCCCCTCATTTATGGAAGATGTTCCTGTTGCAGTGAATATGCAGTTATTTATGAAGAGTGTAGGAGCTCCACGAGAGTATCCTCTAAGCCAGTGATTTGGGCACCAAGCCATGCTGCAAAGGTGTCTTTCCTAAGGGGGAGGAAGTGCTGCGGTGATCTTGTCATTTTGCTCTGAGCTGTATCTTGTGCCTATGAACAACTCTGGTTTTACTGAAAGTGGGGTCATCTCAGAGTAAAGCTTTGATTTTAATGTGCTGACGCTGCCTGATGAAAGTCAGTTTTGTCCACTTGAGGCCAGCCCTACTTCTCCAGTTTGTAACAGGATCAGACAGGTCTCTGAGAAGTGGACTGGTGAAATGCAGAGGTTACTCATGTACCTTAGCTTGCATACACCTAAGTGAAAATGAGAGCTGGACTTTGTGAAATTTAGAAAGTGTCACTACTTTCAGTCTTGAACCTGTTCATTCTTAAAGTTATTTTCTAAGCTTTCTTAAATCCCTTTGGGCCATATTCAGTCTTTTCACATTAGCACATGAAGCCCCTGGATCCTTTATTATTTAGGCCTTCCATACTTTGGTCTATGCAGGCACTGGAAAGAATTGCAGTGCATACATTAGACATCTCTTGGACGTACCACCATTACTTCACACCACTGACTATACAGGAGGCCAAGTCTGGCAGATAATCACTTGTTGTAGCTTTTGACAGCCTCAGGCTGTATCTAAACTGGCAGATGTGGCAGCACTTCTGAGCTCCTGGATCTGTCTTCTTATTCTAGTTTCTCCCAAACCACTACCAGGAAGGAATCAGCCTCTTCATCCGACACCACACACACACAGAGCTATACCTTGATTCTGCAGCCAGAAAAGCAGAAGAAAGCCAGTGTATGCTCTGACCAGATGCTAAATCAACCTATAGGGGTGTCAGGCCCTCTGGCTTTCTGCACCTACCACACCACTGAACCTGGACATAATATAAATCTGTCTCTAGTGCCATGGTGGGTGATCTCAAAAGGGCCCAGAAAGTTTAGGGAGGCATAAGAAATAACATCAAGAAGAAAAAGAGGAAAAGAAACAAATGTACTGTGAGGGAGACCAGAACTTTAGTCTGTTTTGGGAGTAGGTAGACTGAATACAGACAGTTTTCCCTGTTTTCTTCTCTCTGTGGAATCCTTTACTATTCCTCCTTCCCATTGGTTTTGGTGGGGCTCAACTGTCTATCTGAGGGGATGACTTCATTCCTCTTATTTTGGATACCTGGCTAGAGTGATCCCCCTCACTGCTGCATCACAACACAGAGCTCCTTCTTAACTCTGCTCATAAGGCAATCAGCTTCCTTTAACACTGCATTTCCAGTCCAGGCTTTTCTCTTTGATAAAAGCAATTAAAATTATTAATCTGATTAATCACTGTCCAAATGCTAATTTTATCTGATTATAGAGAAAGACAAAGGGTGATGAAATAGCATGCTGGATTTCATGGCAATGGTCTCTCTGTGGTGTGAGTTCAGAATTTTGAGTTTTGTCCAAAAAAGAAGGCAATGAATGAATTTGCTTCAGAGCTCACTTTCTGTCAAAAGGCCAAGCTGACTTGGGGAAGAGGGTGGAGTTGCCTGTTCAGACAGGATTTTTTTAGGTTTTGCCTTTTACCTCTGGAGCCAGAGGTCTGGCTCTCATCCAGCTGTACAAAAAAGAAGATTATGGTATTTTCTAGGTAATTTTAAAGAGCAAAACCAAAGTGAAGTCAGGTGGCTTGAGATCAGCCCCAAGTTCTTCACATGAAATGTTTCTCATGATTTTGGTTTTTGGTGTAGCCATATTTGAAAAGTGATAGGAAAATATTCTTCAGCTGGCCAACATACTTCATTTACTCACATGAACCATGCTGCTTCTTTGTGAAACGTTTTGTAAAGAATGGCGCACACACACACATAAAAACAAAACACTTCGCTCAAATACCGAGGCTGTTCTGAAAAAGTCAGTGAGCTAAACTGTATTCCAGAAAACCCTAACATAAATCCAGCTGCAGCAGTGAAAGCTTTATTTGCACATGGAAAGCAGAATTGGATTTCAGGAGCTCATATAATCTGTACAAAACAAAGTAGTCATTCCTTTTTCCCCTGAAATCAAAATGCAAACCTCCCACTGACTGTTCTGTTGTAGAATTACACTGGAGGATCAGGCTCGCATGTAATAGTGAAACATTTAAGGAAAACTATCAATATATAAAGCTCAGGACTTCTTCCCTAATGAAAATTATCTCCCACCTGCTTTATGCAGTCCTTTCTCTGTGAGAGACTTTTGTTATCAGTAAAAAAAAAAAAAGAGGAACTGTATTCAAAATCTTACAAGATGGAGTTCTCTTCAATAATAATAATTAGCCTCAAAATCATTGCTTGCTGACCCATTAAAGCTCTGCGGGCATCCTGGTGGCAGCAGCTACAAATATGAATCTTGACTGTTCAGCAGACGGTGCTGTAACATCAGGCTGCGTCAGCCATCCTGCAATATCGCCCGTGCTCCTGCCTGTGCTTCCTGGCAGCTGGAACTGCAGCAGCAGAGTCACTTGAAAGTCTGGTAATTCACCGAGTCCACAGGCACTGCCAGGCTGGGTACCCTGTGATGAAGCAACATTTTCTTTTAAAAACTGAATTTTCCGGGGCCTCATACTGAATGTTCCCATCAGAATCACAGGGGTGGGTAACAACCCCCTGAAACCACAGCTACATTATCCCACTCCCCTCCTCACCTCACAATTTGAGCTAAACTATGTCTCTTTAACAACTTGAAGCCCGAAGCAGGGCACCCAGTCCTATTGACTCCAACAAGGGTGGGCTCAGGACCCAAGTGCATGCCACTGTCTCTCCTGCATGATGGGAGAGCACTGGCACAGTGGTCCAGCTTCTCCCACAGCATCCCACTCGCTCTCCAGCTCTGCTTCCTCATCCCACCTATGTGGGATACAAACAGGGAGTGACAACTGGAGGTAGAAGACCAAAACCACCCTTCTTCAGTGTTTCATTCTATGTTCAGTGTTTCCTCTGACCAGGATTAGGTGATTCTTCCAGCAATCTAGGAAAACCTTGCTCATATTTCCCAGCAAGTCCCCCAAGTGCTCCTCTGAAAAAAATTGAGAAATATAGTAATATAAAGGCAGGAGTATGAGCTACAGAAACTGTGAATCGGTTTGCTAGGCAGGGAGAATAAGATCTTCTATAGTGTTTTGAGCTTTTTAAAAGAAGAAATTGAGCCATCTTTAGAAGCAGGAAGAAACTCCAAAAGAATAGTATTTCGAAAGAAATGTTGTGACTGAAATGCATAGTTAGTAGCATAGGAAGAAGTGTTGGCTTGCTTAAAGCATGTTTTAAATAAAAGGTGGAAAACTTGATTAACATTTAGTGATGAAGTCAGCAGTCTGAGGAAATACAGAACAAATGGCCAGTACCTGTACAGGCTTCTCCACTGTTGCTATCCACACTGCATCCAGCTTGATGTGGGTGAGTGGAGCAGAAGGTGTTAAACTTCAAGCAGCAGAAACCTGTAGGTACAACTCTTACAAGTGTGGAGTAAGAGGGGCTCTAGACTGGGGATGAAACTGGATGATCTAAAACACAGAAACAAGCATGCACCAGACTGGCCAGTAGGAACTGGGGAGAAAAGTGAGCTGTGGAACACTGCCTGGTGCGTCACTATAACCCAGTGTACAGATCAGCTTCTTCATAAAATCTTTCTTAAGCCTGTTTTGTAGAGTTTTAAGGCCTTAGAATCCTTCTTAATATTTGTAAAGTTCACCTGTTGCAAGCAGATATCTTTAATTCATTTAAATTTATATTAGACATCAAGTAATAGAAATTTATATGAAACTCACTGAAAATCGTTCCTTGGGTAATATGCAGTGATGAAGAGGAATTACATGCTTTCTGCTTTTTTTCTTCAGAAAACAAAAGGGTGTTTTTCCATTGAGTAAGTGGAAAGGCAGAGTAGAAGAGAACAACTGAAGTCGAGCAGCACAGCCTGAATGTGTTGCACCTCTGCAGAGGACTTAAAACAGTTAAGGAGGATTAACCAAATAAGCAGTTTAGCTGTCAGTACAGCTTCCAGGCTATCTCCACAGACCCTGAAAGCTCTGCTGTTTGACTTTCTGACGCTCCTAAAAGCCAGGTGATGTCTGACTTCCCAAGTTACTTTTTTTTCTCCATGCCACAGTATTAGACATTAAGATCGGTTCTCATTAAAACCGCCTGTGCCAATCATCAAACCTTTTTTCCTTTGCTTCCTTCTTGTGTGCTCACCCATGACACTTTGCCTTTGAAGGAAACCACAGAAATGTAATCCTCATGTTATCTCCAGACTTGGCCTGCTCTCACAGCCCCTTCCCTTTCGGTCTCACCCTTGTCCCCTCCTCTATCTATAATAATTCCCACATGTTTATGCAAAAATATTGGACTTTCTTTTATTATTGGCAATTAAGAGAGGCAACAGTTTCAGCATCTCTGCAACAACAATCATTTCTAAAAGTGAACAGTTTTCTGCCTTGACTATCTGCAATTTTCAGGATGCCAAAAAACAATCAGTGTAGTAATACAGCACTTAAATAAAACAAGTTTGTGAAGAGTGTAGGGATCATTTCCACACTCATTTCTTTCCCCCTGTTGCTACTGAATCTAAAAATGAAGTCTGTTCCCTTGCCCAGAAATGCAGTTTAGACTTTATTCGGTGACCCAGTAATCATCTGACAGTGAGATGACATAACATGTACATAGGTCATAGCCCAGTGAAATGTCCATTTTGCCCCAGAGGCTCATCTGTGATTCAGCACAGAGTCTGACAGCCAGAAGGAATTTAAAGACAGGTACAGGAGCTATTACTCATGTAACTCAATTTAGGGTACCTCAGTTAGCCAGTGAAATTGAGTGGCTAAAGCAGAAGAGCATAAACATCCCCCTTATGCTTTCCCATTGCCATCCTTGAAGGTCTGGCTAGTCCTGGAGAAGGTGGAGCAGACTGCAAGTGGTGAGTTGTATAGTGTCAGGGTCTGTGGGATAATGATACCCTTTGGGAAGAATGCACACAGACTTGCTGAGCCATCAGGGATGTACTTGTAAACTAGTGCCTCTGATTTATGGCATCTTGTAACAGTTCCTGGGATTGCTGTAGCTTTTAAAAGCTAGCATAATCTGAACTAAGTCAAGTCCCACAAGTATAGTATTAAACTAGGAACTACTTTAATCCTAAATTATCATAACTGTTAGAAAACAGATTTGGGAGAAACATGGTAGTCCAGAACTGGCAAAATTCCCATGGAGATCAATCAGAGTGTGTAAAAACCAGGGCCCTTTTGACTTCATACAAATAGAGAACATAAAGGCTTACAAGAGCAGCAGAACCTTATACACAGCGGAGGACTTACTCCTTGCCACAAGAGGTATGCACAAGTAATCCCAAACAGCTGGTGTCCCAGGAAGGAGACTGTTGAAGGAGGAAAGGTCAAGACCAGAGTATAGCTGATTTGAGGAGTATTTGCCTCAAAATTCCCAGCAGCTTTTAGTTTTTGCTTATACTGTCTGCATCTTTGGGGTTGGCCTGACTGATTGGCAGGTTCAGAAATAAAAAGATGAGCATGGATTCAGTAAAGTACTAAGATGTCTCTCTCAGGGTGGAGAAGACTAGGCCTAGCAGCTAGGATCTATAAAACAGTGAAAGACCTCAGATCCTAACCTGAGTGGAAGTCTCACAAGCTATTCCCTGTTCCAGTTTCTTTTGCATCCCTCTGGTCAGTGTGACACCATAACTTAAATTAAGACAGCAGAGTTTTGCTTCCCTATGTGTTATCTATGCCGGAAGAGATGTCTTCCTTTGACCAATTTTGTAGGTTTTTTTGTTTTTTAATGAATAAAGGCTATTTATATAATATTTGGTCCCACAGGGGACAAATTCATAGAATCATAGAATAGTTTGGGTTGGAAGGGACCTTAAAGATCATCTAGTTCCAACCCCCTATTCCCTGCTTTGTTCAAGGGCCAGACACAAGAGCAGTCACTGTGCTCAGGACCCCTCTGGCTCTGCTCTTTCGAAGTGCCCCAGAGCCAGAGCTTGAGCCTAAACAAACACATCAGCTTGTTCGGAAAGTTTCTATGCCAAGGACTAATGAATCTGTCATATTTGCTGCACACCTAGAAAAATCAAATTAGCTCGAGTCAACTTGTAATACCACACAACACTCGTGGCTGTTGTTAATACAGTGTGAGTACGGGTTTGGCTTATTGTCTTTAGAATGGAAGACAATGGAGTGGAAAGAATGAAGGGGAGACAACGGAGTATGTGGTGTCACCATACATGTGTACCGCTGAAGGTACAGTCTAGGGAAGTACCTTTAGGTGGAGCTGACACCCACAGAAATTGTGCCAACGTGTAAAATACTCCCTTCATGAAACAGGCAAAGCCAATAGCTTTTTCCATGGCTCTTCAGAAGTCAGATGCTAGTTAAAACCTGTGGATATGTGTACATTCCTTTATATGGATAATTAGCTACTTTATGTGTGGCGCCTCCTGGATTAAAGAAATTTCTTCTATGCAAATAAGAAGTGGAATAGACTGGTCAAATTTATATGTGGAAATAAAATACCTCTTTTATATAAATACATAGTATTTATTTAGGTGAGTTTCTTACTTCGTAGACAAGTGCTAATTCCTAGACAGCTCCCATATATTTAAAATGTTCAATCTCCATTGTTCTTTTAAACAATGTCCGTATACAAACACTGAGGATGAACAATAGATTTTGACAACATGCTTAAATAAATTCTGAATAATTAAATAAATTCTTAAATAATTTCTGAATGCTGAAATCCTGTCCTATTGAAACTACATCGATTCAGTAGGGCCACATTTTCACCCCAAACTCTCTTTTTCAGTAATAAGTAGATTTGGCTGAAGCAGTTTGGCTGAAGATTCTGCTCTAAACTATTTCTTCTGTTCTACTGAATAACAGAGTGGGTTGATATTTAAGAATGAAAGCTCATCAAGTTTAAATTTCAGTTGTTTTATAATAATAGCCATATGTTAGTTATAGATTGTGTAAGTCTGAAGTTTTGGTAATTTAAAACTGCTTTAAAGTGACCTTTACATGGTTCCACATTTCAGCATTTTCTAAAAGTGGTTGCTATCGGTCCTTACTCATAAATCCTTACATTAAAAGAATCTGCAGGCCTGGGCCCTTAGTTAACAGGCTTACAGTAAGGAAGTCCTGCAAACATTTATATACATGCTTAACCTTACAGATCGAGTCTTCACAATGAAATCAGCATAACTGCTCTCAGCGGGCAAAATCAGACCCGGATAAAATGTCAGCTTCTGAGAAAGGTCACTTGCTCTTACTATTGAAGACGGGATGCTGGGCAAGAGGGACCTCCAGCCTGACCTGATGCAGTTGTTACGTTCTCCTCTAGTCAGAGAGCAAGACAACAAGACATAGTATGGAAAATAATTTTCTTTTCCACTGGAGGCTTGTCAAGCTGGAAGGGCAGAGATACTGGGGCACTAAGAAGGCTGTAGCTCAGCTCCACTATCATTGCCTGGCATAATTTCTCCCTGTTTTCCCAGCCGCACTGCAGTTGATCTTGCCTCTTGGTTGGGCTACTCACGTGGCTCCAATTTCTTATTTCCTTACAGCGCTCCACTCCCTATTCATCTCCACTCATTTGTGTGTCATTCCTTGCATGTCCGAGATCTTTCTCAAAAGCCATATTAATCCTGTTGTTCAGATTCTCCCTCTTTCCATCTGACTGACTATTTCCAGTGTTATGGTAAAGGCAATACACACTGCATATCTGCTATGCTTTTCACCTCAAATACCCACATTCCGAAAGTGGTTTTATTTTGCTAACAGGGAAACTGAGGCACATCATCAACTAAAGCTATTAGCCAGCATGTGAACAGCAAGGTACAGACTAGAACCAAATCTCCTGACCTTTCCTTCTAATGCTTTGGTCTTTAGGCATGAATTGGAAAATAAACTGGCAGAACTAAAAAGAGCATTACAAAAGTGTCACACTCAAGATCAAAACAAGTTTTGATATGTTAACAAAAAGGAAATGCTGACTGAAGTCTGCACTGAATTGATTGATATCTTAACAGTCCTTTTCTGTGGAATTTTGTTATTTCTCCCATGACTTAAAGTGCTATATGTGCAGTACATTACCCGTTAATAAGGAAAATACCAGCCACCTAGCAGTTGAACAGATTTCCTTTCCCTTCGGGTACACTATTGTGTTCAATGCCCATTTTTCCAGTATTTAGATGGTGGATGTGTTTGAACCTACATTAGATGTTTTCGGTTAAAATACACAATACAGCAGATGTATGGCCCACTCTAGATACTATTTCCCAGCTCACAACTGTAAGGATCCACTTTGAAATTTCCTGTGAAATACCTCTGCCTCTTCAGAAGCTTGGTCTTTATTTGGCCCTCAGCCTGCAAATGCTTTAGCACAGGCATGTAAGTAATTCCATTAACACGTGTAAGTAACTCCACTGGTACTGATGATACACTAAGCAGATACATATGCTTTTGGAGAACAAGACCTTGTTTAGGTAAGAAAATATTCTTGTAATTATTTTCCTTTTCTTTTACAAAACTCCAGCTTTGGAAAAGGAATAAAAACGTTGTATGAATTTGAGGTAATATGCTCAAGCTTTAGTTTCATGCTGTTGTCACACCAAACGTTTGCTATTCTTAGGAAATGTACAAAAAACATTAGGCCGGTTATGAAAATTTGGGACCTGATCCTGTAAATATTCGAAGTGTCTTTCAATAAGTCTAGTAGAGGAAAAACTAGCCTATAGAATGAATCCTTCTGTATTTTCAGTATTTTTTTCAAAAGACAGAGTCACGTAAGTAATGAATACTTTTTGTAACACCTGTGATGAACGGCAGTATTTCAGTCATTCACGATAGGGTACGGCAATGACAACACGCCGTGTGAGTGCTCACAGATATGGCGGAACAGAGCGAGGTGTGGTCGTGCGCACCCGTCCACGTGCCGAACCGCAGCGCTCGCAGCCCCGACTTCCAGCGAAGCCCCACGCAGCGCAGGAGGACAAAAACCCAAACTGGCAAGGACCCGGCTGTAAACAGAGATTAAAGCGACTGCTTTATTGCTCTAAATTAATAATATACAGAAGAAAAGCTGTGTAATAATTGCAGTTGCTCCACTTTTCGGAAAAATAACGCACGGCTACTTAACGCATTGAGGCGTTCCCGATAGTGTTTCCCTTGTAAAATGAACTGGGGAGCGTTCTAGAGGGACCTGACGGAGATACTCTATAGATACTACTTGGACCTTTACCAGAGGCATCCTATGGGAATTCTTATTTCTGGCAGCAGCCTTCGTGCGAGGCGGGCTGGGGGCTCGTCCCCGCCGTGCCCCGCTTGCCAGGGAGGCGGCAGGGCCGGCGCAGGCAGCTGGCGGGGGAGGGAGGCGAGACCCTCGTAGAAGTCCCATTGTTTAGATTTCTGTCACAAACCATGAGAATACGTAATTTCTTTCATCTCTGGAGTTTTCATTATCATTCAAATTTCATTTTCCATTAATTGATCGGGGATTAGCGAAGCCATTATGCAAAAATTAGACAAGCCAGATGCGATGAATAATTCATGACGGACAATTACACTTTGTCCCTGGTGTACTTCCGAACTTCCCTCCGATTTCCCGCCCGCTGGAGATGCCCGCCGTCGCTGCCGGCCGTGCCGGGCGGGGCCGTGCCGGGCCCGCCGCCGCGGGGCGAGGGTCGCCGGCGGGAAACCGGGCCCTGAGGCGGCACGCGCGGCCGGGTCGTGCGGGCGCTGCCCCGCCCGCCGCTAGGTGGCAGGCGCCGCCCGCGGTGCGCGGAGGGGCGCGGAGGGCGCCGCGCGGCTGCCCGCCGGTCTCACGATCCTTATCGGCTGCCACCGCAAGCGCGGTCGGCTCGGGCGGGCGCGGCGGTGCCTGCCTGCCTGCCTGTCCGCCTGCCTGCCTGCCGCAACCCCCCTCCCGCCGCCGCCGGGGTGCCGGCCGAGAGCGGGAGAGGCCGCGGGCGCTCCCCCCGCCCCGTCACCCGCGCGTCCCACACCCCTCACGCCGGGCATCTCATTTATCCCACCGGACAGTTGTTGCCCCATTAAAGCGCAGTCCCACCCTTCGCGAGGACCTTTCATCTGGGGAAGTTTTATGACACTTTGTAAATGTGCAAAGTTTTTAATTAGACTCGCCAGACAGCCCCAGGCAGCACTAGCGCCACGAAGTCTTCATGCTTCTCTCTGCTTTACAGCACAACAAGCCGCTCTACTCCTTTGAAGACAATGCCGACTATGTCTACGATGTCATGTGGTCGCCAGTGCATCCCGCGCTCTTCGCCTGCGTGGACGGGATGGGGCGCCTGGATCTGTGGAACCTGAATAACGACACCGAGGTGAGGCGGCGCGGCGGCCCGGCGGCGGCCGGTGGCGGGAAGGCGAGGGCGGGCGGCGAGGCGCCGGGCGAGACCTTAACCCTGTGAGGGCCGGCGGCGCGGCGCTGCCCGGCACCCCCTCACCCCCACACACCCCACCCCGCCGGGGGTCCCCGGGGGCGCCGGGCTCCCTCAGGGCGCGGGGAGGCCGCCCTCGGCCGCCGCCCTCGCCCCGCGGCGGGGAGGGCAGGTCCCGCTGCCGGGGGCGCCTGGCCGCCCCCCTCCCCCGCCCGCCCTCCTGCCTTCCCTCCTTCCCGCCTCCCTCCCTGCCTCCCTCCTTCCCCGCGGCGGAGCTGCTGCTCCCGGGTACCTGTCAGGCGTGGGGAGGGCCGGCTCCGGCACCCCCGGCAGAAAGCCAACACAAATAAATAGCCGCGGTGCCGACTCGGGAAGGCGTCTCCCTCCCCTCGCTGTTATTTGAAGGTGCTCTTCTAAACCGCGCCCGTTTTGTAGTTCTTTTATTCCGCCCGACCCCCCCAATCCGTTTCTGTCACACCGCGCCTCAGGCAGGCGCTTCGAGCGCCACGTTTCCGATGCCTCCCCCAGCTCAGGTGGTCGCACTTCGCAGCCCAGCCGCAAGCCCCGCAGGCCTGCCAGCCCTCCCGCCTGCGGCCAGGGCCGAGGCGCCGGGCAGCCCTTCGCCGGCCTCCCGCCCTCGGGACCTGCTTCGCGTTTGGGAGGGAGACGTTCGCTTAGTTCCCTTCGTATTTATGCCCTCTGCTCCAGATCCTCTGGAGACTGTAACTCGCACGCCCGGTGCCAGTGCCTCCAGCGTGCCCCCGTGTCTTCCCTCACCTCCCGCCTTTCTGAATCGCTAGCTACCTTGAAGGCTTTTTTAAGCACAGGGCATCTTTCTCACATCTTAGTTGTGATTTTATACCCTCACCTTTTTTCTCTTTAAAATTTGCTGTGAAACTTAAAGGCACAAATGCAAATGAAAAATAAGTTTTCTTTCTATCGATCGCTATTAAATAAATAGCAGGGACTGTCCGGGAGGAAATGTCACACCTTTGAATTTCACTGACAAGAAAGGATTACTCAGAGCTTTTTGCAAAGATTGAGAATGATTGATAAATACTGTATTTTTTTTTTAAGTCATATTCTAAACGTGCAGAACACCCCTTTTTCCTCCTATTATTTCAGATTTTTAAAAATGCTGCGGACTTATATGGATACAATTGTTTCTGCATTTTCCCCAAAAAATGGTTTTGAGAAAACCTGTCGTATTGCTTGAGGTCAGTCTTAGATGTCCAGCAATCAGTATTCAGCATGAGAATTGAAATATTTGTCCACAACTGAAGTCTTGTGTATTTTTACTTAGTGCCATGTAAAATTAGGAACATACAAACTGAAAAAGAAAAAAAAAACAAACCCCTCCAAAATTGACAGTTTCTTTTTATTTCCAAAAAAGACAAGACCAAAGGGCAAGCGGCAGTATTTCCCCCCACACGTCCTTTTACTTTTTTTTTTTTTTTTAACATTAGTTTGATCATTAATACACCTTTCACATAAACATGCTGTACATTTCAGACAGAGTAAAATACGGGCACAGTTTATGGCTTCTAGTGAGTGGTGCTTGCCATAAATAAGCATGGACAGGTAAGAGGAACCAGCACCGGGCACTGCATTGTCAGGGGGAGCAGTGAGGCCTTTTGAAGTGCTCTGAGCAGGAAGCAGCACAGCCTTTTTAATTAGAGCACATACAGCTGGAGGATATACAGGAGGAGTCTCCTCGGAATTTATTTTGGGAAGGGAGGGACATATCCTTCAGGTGTTCTCATTAATGCAGGCTTAAACACAGAGCATAAACCCCAGCATTTTAAGAAGAAAAAAAAAAATAACCCTTTCCCCCCAAATACCAGGGCTGAAATCCTGCTCTGCTTGAAATCAACTGATGTTTTGCCATTTAACTCAATGAGACCAAATTTCTTTCCAAAAAATTAGTATGGACCGCTTGATCCCATTCCCATCAATAATAAGGCTGTATGTGGAAAACTGCAGATACGTTTTCAGTGTGTTTACATATAAATATATAGGAACATCAGGAAAAAAAAAATCAAGCTTGATCCTGCTTTTCTTCTGCATTCAAGGCCACCCCTGATTTCACAAATGATTCCCATTCTGAGAGGTCAAAACCAGCTCTCATGTAAGGATCAGACTGGAACTATTTCTGTGGTATCTGAGCTTTGTATTTTTATGAAAATCAAATTTGGGTCTCTGGAGGCAGAAACACCATTTGGTTTCCTTACTGAGCACTGATGAAACAAATTTTTAAATCCATATAAATGATAAACCGGCAGATTCTGAATAGATGTGAGGTTTTGTTATATGGGAGAAGCAGCAAAAGTACCACTGAAAGAGGGAACTGTAAGCAGCTCTTCTAAACATCGTAACTGAAAGTGATCGGTATTTGCTTTTACCCTCTATGTGGTAGGTCATAATTAGTTTATAATTTTCAAGACTTCTGTAATTGATTCTGCCGTTTAAGTTTGCACTGCTATTTGCTAAGAAAAGTCTTGTCAGCACTTCTTTCTTTGTAATAAGAAATCTTGAAACACCTATTTTTTAGATGTCAGATATGTGATGTCAAAGTATTTGTGAAGACAGTAGAAAATGACAGGTATATCAATGTGTTTTAACTGCTAGCTATTGATAAAAATCTCTCTGTAAGGACTAGATATGATTGTTATTAATGAGACCTGGTTTTGTTTAATTTGGGAAATAAGCCACATTATTATTTAGGTATTATTTTGTAAACCAATTAAGAAAATACCTCGGTTTAGTTACAATATGCTACCTTCAAATTTCTGAACTGCAACAGTTTCCACTAGTGTTACTCCCCATATTTATTTAAAACATTTCTCCTGAGAGCTAGGTGCTCTGTGATCAAAATAACAAAAATCGTTTGACTGTCCCACAGATTTAATCAATCTATTCTCAAAATCTCCGTGTAAATTAGCAAGGGTATTTCTGTGCTTCATGCTGATCTGTGGATATCAGAAATTGTTTTTGTACAAGCAAGGAAAGTCATCATGTTTTATTTTATATTTGATAAATGAATATAAAAATCCTTAATAAGCAAAACATCCTTACCTACTCCATTTTTTTTGCAAACTGAGTATTATTTTTATGGATCACTATAGTGAGGTTTGCAGATAGTTTCAGTATACCAAATGCCGATTTCTTACCTATGTTGTAACATTTCTTTTTTTGATCAAAATTTGAGAAGGTCTTTAGGTTGTTGATGAGTCTTGCTTGTCTATGAACTAGTACTAAACTGACTTAACAAAATTGCTTATTTCTGCTGTGTTATATCTCATTCAAATGTTTATTGGGTTTTTTTGCATGCCGTACCTTAGCTTTGAAAGTGTGAAGATAGTGTCTGTTTCTAGAAAGAGATAACAGACATATTTGCAAGCAAATTTTGACACTACGTAAGCTATAAAAGTAAAAAAATAAAAAGTATATTCTTATCATGCAAGTTTTTCTGACTGCATCTTTCTTCATCCGTTACCTGTTAAAATCTCATTTCAAAATGGTTAAAAATCTGACAAGGACCAACTTTGGAGAATTTATGAAGTATTTCAAATGTGATTTTAAAAACATAATGCTGCCATTATAAAATAAACTCTTATCTTTGAAATCTAAAATAGGCATGTGTAATTTAACCTATCACTACTGAGAGCAGACAAATCTATTTTAAGATACTACGGTTTGACTATATTTCTCTCCCTATAACTGGAGAAAAGCTTTCTCTTTAGATTTTTAAAGACTGTTTCATTATTGCTTTTTGTTTTGTTAGATAGCTTTGTGGAGTAGTAAGGATTTTACAAAACTGTCGGGTTTTGAAAAAAAGCATGGGTTGTGTCTTGTGTCTGCAGTGTGCATGCTGCTTATTTTTATGTGGAACAATGAAAGAATGCTGTACTAACAAAAAAACCCCAGCTCTAGAGTTATTATTTCAGCCTTCTGAAGGATTTTGTGAAAATTCAGTGCCTTAAATATACACTGTGTATATTTGTATATGAAACAAATAATCTTTGATCTCCAGTTTTCTGAGAAACATAGCTGGTTAGTGGATTAGTCCTCTAAAATGTGGCATTTAGTTGTTGTTTGAAGAAACCCATTTCCAAATGTTATGAAATTATTTTTGACTGGAATTAAAATAGCTTTTTAAAAAAAAAAAATTAGAAATTGGTGATCACAGGAGTAAAACTTGCTCCTTCTCTACTGTGATTTTATCATGGATCAATGACCCCATGTCAGGTTTAGGCCACTGACTCTTGCCCACTAAGCAGTAATTGACTTGGGAGGAGTTGTTAAAGAGTGTGCCAGCTTTTTTGGGCAATACTGCCTTGGACAGGACCTGGATCTTGCACAATGGGGAGATGAGTCCAGTAGCTTATTTGCATTTGAATGGCTTCTTAAAGTGGGGGAAGAATGGTATCTGCTTTCTGATTGCTATCCAGCATTATTTCTACATTGTTCTGGAACAAAATCCTGTTGTATTTCACATGTGGGGCTCGGGATGCTACGGTGGAGTCCTTTGCAGAGATGACGCTTTAGCGTGGCAGGCTTGTGCTCCAGGTGCCAGTTTGGTTTTGCAGCCTTGTGTCAGGGTCATGGAGGAGGAGGAGGAGGAGGAGCAGAGAGTCTCCAGGGGCAGAGGGACAAGGCAGGCAGCCCTGCTTCCCAGTCCTTGTCCTGCTGCTGGTGTGGCTGCACATGCGCTGCAGCTGTAATGAGAGTCGCAGGAAGTCTGCAAAGGTTCAGCTTCCTACCACCACTCATCTTATGTGACACAATGAAGGCGTTAGAGCTGAGGAGGAGGAGATTGGCATGAGAGCTATACCATGTTTGGTTTAAAATTATTTTTCTCCTGGATCAACTACAATGTAAAACTACAGCCAGAGAACCAAGATAAAGTCAGCAAAACACAGGTTTTGTTAATCTTGCCAGTTTCTCAATGTTCAGACCAGGCTTTAGTACCACCTTCAAGCTGCTTTCTTCCTGCTTCTGCTGCATTGTGCTGACAATGACAGGAGTACCTGTCACTCCTCCAGAGGTAGCCTGGAGTCTGGTTCCTGCCCAACTACCTTTTGCCTGGACTGCCCTCCCATTCCATGTCCATTTATAGATCCCACGACACCCTCTTGTCCCCATCTCACTGTGTGACTGTGACTTGTTCCCACAGGTAGACCTAGTGGAGGAGTTGCTTTTGCAGCTGTCCTATTCCATTTGCCCTGACCTAAAAAGCATTAAAGATAAAAAGCCTTGTTTGGAAGACTGTCATGCCAAGCTGCAGGCTCCTTGCTCAGGCAGGTTCTCCTATTAAAGGCAGCTGGGTGGAGCATTAGCAGGGTTGCAGGTTACTGTCATTTGTCTTATGAGGTGACCTACATCAACTGCATGATCTACCTATCTGGGGCAAACACCCACACAGTTCCTTCCTCCTGCAGCATCTTTTGATGCCCTCATTCCAGCATAGATTACAAATACTTCTCCTAAAATCATGTTCATTGCTTTATTCATCCCACGCAGTAACCAGAATCTTTATGTAGTTTTGTGGATCACCTGTTAAATTGGTTGACTTGGGGTGGCGAGAGGGGTTGGAAATTAGACAGCATCCAGGTGTATTTAAAGCAGAAGCCGTCTCCTGGGGATGTAGAAGAGAATTGTGGGAATATATTGTAAGAGTCTGTAAATGTCAGCTCAGCTTTTCTCACTTCTGATGTGCCCTCGCTCTGAAGTGATTAGCTCAGGACTTTTCTGATGTAATACTTAAGTTTTGACCTCTGTGTCTAGCTGCAGAGGTGTGTATGGACTTAAAGGATATGTCAGCATGAATATTGGGATGTGTCTGCCAACTGTCGGGTTATCTGGGCCTGAGTCAGAGCCCAGAAGCTAGGATAGGGCTGAAGCCAAGTCCTACCCTTAGCTGATTCTTGATCCTAAGTCAGGGACTTTTGAGAAAGAAGCAGATGTGGTTTCACATGTCTCCAAGGTTAAGGGGAAAGAACTGTTTTATTTACTGCCCTTTGCTGTAGAAAAGTCTTCCTTGCTCATTCCAAGCAATCTCTTGCTCTTTCCTCTTTTTAGCACATGTGACTGAGGAAACAATGAACCCTTTTTTTTCTCCCCCTGACAAGGATTGCATGTTACTTCCAGCAACGCCAAGGGACTTGTGACTCATCCGGCTAAGCAGAACATTCAAAACAGACCCTCAGGTTTGCAGGCAGCATGGTTTTATTGTCCTTTCTGTTCCTATTGTTTCAACAGGTTCCCACAGCCAGTGTCACTATAGAAGGAGCTTCTGCCCTCAACCGTGTCCGCTGGGCCCAGGCTGGGAAGGAGGTAGCAGTTGGTGATTCAGAAGGCCGCATATGGATTTATGACGTTGGAGAGGTATTATTATTGTTTTGGGGGTTTTTTAAAGCTCAGCTCCTAGAGAATGTCACATCCAAGCTTGATAAAAGCTCACGTATTGTAACACATGAGTAGGGCACCTCCAAAGAATAAGCCAGATTTCTTCCAGTGGACTCCCTGTTGATTTTGGGTTGCTAACAGTGTGTTAGTCATAAAGCTACCTTGCAAGAGAGTTAACTAGGTAAAGTCTCATGAGAGAAGTCTTTTTTGAAAGTTTTCAGTGTTTTATAGAACTTTTTTTCATTGGTTCTATGGGTACAGTTGGAAAATGCTACAAAGGAACAAACCAGGAAAATAGAGGTGCAAAAAGCAACTGTGTCGTTCTGAAGTTGGTCCTGAAGGGTTCACCTTTTATACTCCAGTATCTCTTATTTCATGACTGGCTTGATGCTGTAGATTTTTCTCAGCATGACATGTACAGAATACATCTGCTTTTTTAATACTGAAGAATGCTGAATATGTCTGAATATGTGCAAAAGTACTAACAGGAGGAAATGAGAGGTGTCATTGTGGAGGATGGTAGGTGCATGCGTGATAGAGAGTAGGTAGGTGCTGAGAAATAGCAGGATGCGTGTTCTGTGTCTAAGGCTGCTCTCAATTCACCCTGCCACATCTCATAAAAAACATCTAAACTGCAGTGTATTTGGCACTGATGGAATCTACCTCTTTGTTGATGAATATGGTATGAAGTGTTCTGTCGGCGTTACAATCCCTTGGAACAGTTAAGGGTGAATCTCTGAGCAATCAGCTTATATGTAGAGAATTTGTTTTCCATCATTATCTGTGATAGGATACTGAGATATCCATCTCTACACAGTAGGGAAACATTATAGAATACATACAGAATTATCTGTAACTCTCATAAAGTGATTTTATGGCCCATAGCAAAATTGCTTGTGCATGACTCATATTTTTGGATTGCATTCACTTGTGCAGGAGTTGCCTTTCCTCACAAATATTTGCTGAAACTTCTGGCTGTATTGTTAGCATAATTTCTAAATTGTCTAAGGTTACTGTGTTCAGATTTCCACTATGACACTGGCAGGTCAGGCTGTTTTTATTTATTTTTCATTTTTGCATGACTGTTCTGAAGAGGTGGTTTTTCTGTCTTCCAAGTGATACGACAGGCCGTGGAAATGTCTTTGATGACAGTGCAGTCTGATCTTGTCTAGGAGTCTAGACGGGCTGTAGAAATGTCTCTTTTTTTGCATATCATACACCAAATCATTCATAGGATTGTTTATCCCTGCAAGCTCACCCAGGAGAAAATAGATTTAGTGTTCTATGCAGAAGTAATATTTAAGATTTTGGCCTTTCCTCTGTGTAATCAGACTTCAACTTGTAAAATGAGTCACAGTGATACACTCAGATCAAAAAGAAAGACAGGCTTCCATTACTTGAAAAGGAAAAAGGAAAGAGAGTCATTCAACAGTATTTATTTGTGTGAGTCCAGATCAGCATTACATAAAGTATTCTACTTCACGGATGTTGCATGGCCGTGCCCATGCAGAGCCCCAGCATCTCCAGCTCAGCTCCATACACACTTACGTAGACAGATGGATGCCCATGCACGTGGCTGCTGACAGGTCATGGGCCATTGCCACCCCTTCTCCTCCTCCGTAATGAATGAAGGAGCTCATTAATTTGTTGCCTGGTTCATTTTGGCAGTATCAGTCTCTGCAGCAATTCCTGTACCAGATTTAGGAGAGGTGGGCTGGACTGCAACAGCTTCAGATACTACCAGGACTGCTGTGTTGTTAGGGGCTTTTTCTGGTTTAAAAAAAAAAAAAGGTGCTCATATATTCTGCAGCAGCCTATTCAGTCATTAACCCTCTGTGCCAGTCCATAAAGAGCTCTCAGATGAGTTATTCTGTGCTTAGCTGTCCTCAGGCGTGATGCACGGGGGGTTTACAGCATACACATGCACTTTTGGAAGTGTCTGACAAAAACATGGCAGCCTTTAAGGCACTCTCTTTACTTCAGTGTGCAGACACCAGCTGTTCCTTGGCTCAGCTGGGGTCCTCCTTTGACTGTCCTTTTTTGGGGGGTTGGATTGTGGGATATGATGGGGCTGTTCTGACAGTTTCAAAGGGACAGTCCATTTCCCCCTGCCAGACAGCCATCCCCACCCATATCCCTCCCTGCCTAGTTTCTGTGCCAGTAGCAGTGCTTGTCACCACCCACGTTGATCAGCAGAGAAGTATTGATCTATTGTTTTGTTTTGTTTTCCTTGGGGTGTTTTTCTCCATGAACTGACTCAGTGTGACAGTAGGTGAGTGAGCGTGCAGCTGGGTGGTGTTGATTGACAGCCGGCTGAACAGGAGCCAGCAGTGTGCCCGGGTGGCCAAGAAGGCCAATGGCATCCTGGCCTGTGTCAGCAATAGCGTGGCCAGCAGGGACAGGGAAGGGATCTGAGCCCTGTACTGGGCACTGGTGAGGCCGCCCCTCGATTCCTGTGTTCAGTTTTGGGCCCCTCACTACAAAAAGGACATTGAATGACTCGAGCGTGTCCAGAGAAGGGCAACGAAGCTGGTGCAGGGTCTGGAGCACAGGTCGTACGGGGAGTGGCTGAGGGAACTGGGGGTGTTTAGTCTGGAGAAGAGGAGGCTGAGGGGAGACCTCATCGCCCTCTACAGCTTCCTGAAAGGAGGGTGCAGAGAGCTGGGGATGAGCCTCTTTAACTGAGTAACAGGCAATAGGACAAGAGGGAATGGCCTCAAGTTGCACCAGGGAAGGTTTAGACTGGATATTAGGAAGCATTTCTTTACAGAACAGGTTGTTAGGGGTTGGAATGTGCTGCCCAGGGAGGTGGTGGAGTCCCCATCCCTGGAGGCGTTTAAGAGTCGGGTTGACATAGCGCTGAGGGATATGGTGTAGTTGGGAACTGTCAGTGCTAGGTTAATGGTTGGGCTGGGTGATCTTCAAGGTCTTTTCCAACCAACCTGGATGATTCTGTGATTCTGGGTGCAAGGGACAGGGAGCAGGCAGCACCTAGGTTTCATATTTGACCCAGCAGCATTGCAAAGCCTGCCACAAAGCTGTGACAGTTGGCCTTTCAGCAATAGCACTCTACCCATCTCCTACAGCATCAACTTTTGAAAAGGCCTCGTCACTGGAATAACTTATCCCTGTCTGACTGATAACTCAGCAACATCCACTTATTTGAAGGTGCATCTCTGAGTTGGGAGACAGGTGTGATAACTCACATTAGCAAGTCAGCAGGCCACTTTACAAAGACCCTAAATGCACTCACCAAAAACATTAATGCTCCACTTATAACTGCACCCTTTTTAAAAACTTTCTCTTCTCATGATTCTTCCAAATATCATATTAGATCAGCTGTAAATTCATAAAATGTTGGTTCCATCAGAAAAAATGTTGAGTATATTTGTACTATATTTGTCTTTGAATTTCACATTACTATATAAGCAATTTTTCTGACCTGTTTGAACAGACAGAATTGACTCTGAATTTTGATCGAGCAGAAAACATCAGGATATCAAATTATTAAGGAAAAAATTTAAGTGATAGGAATCTTTACTTCACTAGATTCATTGCAGTTTTAAGGAACTATTCTAGAGAACGTTAAAGTTTACTGCTGCTAATAATCTATAAGGTGTAAGGAGAAAACATTATATGGTCTAAGTGAAAATCTAAGACACAAGGCCTAACCTTGCATCCTTTGGAAGGCAAGGAGCATGAGATCAGGGCTGTTTTGCTTCTGTAAGAGTTTAGGATTTGGGCCTTTTTGATATGTTATCCAGTGATAGTGTTTATGACACAAAAAATGGCAGAAGCATGAAGAACATGTCAGGGTCCATGACCAGGGAGTTAAAACTAATGCTGACATTTTCAGTTAGGTTATATAATGTTATCTCCTTAGAGTATGTACTTTTAGTTGTTTGATTTTGGCATCGTGTCTGAAAATAACTGAACACATTTATTTTCACAGTGAGGGGTCTATTTTCTCCTCAATGCGTGTGCTTTATGCCCATTAGCATTAATGGGAATATACACACACTTCCAGGGGAGAGGAGACTTAAATAGTCCATACAGATGTGCTCTTGTGGATCAGTAACCACTGATTTAAAGAATGTGAATTATAAAATGAAATAAAAACACAAGCAAACACACAAAAATCTGATTATTTCAGTGTGATGGGATCTTAAACCTATATAACTTAACCAGAGAATATAACCAGTCATTGTAAACATACTTTACTCTCGGTAAGATTTAAATATTCAGACTTTTGCTGGTCTAGTAGTTGAGATATCATTACTGTGATAGTATATGTAACATATTTTAGCTTCTGTGGTCTTATGGCTTGTTTACTGGCCAGCAAGTTTTCGTATGGTAGAAGTTGATGTTAACAGAACATGGACCACTGACTACAGATTTATTCACATGTCCAGATGATTGATAGTTAGTCCTAACTGTATGTCTTTTTTGTAGATACAGTTTCTAAAAAGCTTGCTTCCATTGTGCATGCTTCAGTGATGTTACACTGTTGCCACTGTCATAAATATTCTCGAACAACCACGTTTGTTGCTCACCTGGCTTATTGAGAATGCTCTTTGCACCTTTGGTTGTGAAAGAAGCAGCTTCTCATCCACCTTCCATTATTTTATTTTTTTTTTCTCCATTAATCTCTTCCAAGTCATATTCTGCTTGCACTGTACATAAACAGATAGAAACTGTAAATCAATGATTTATTATTTGATTGTAATAAAATAAAGTAAGTTTGCAGCACAGGATTGGAGAGCTTGAAACTGTAATCACAAGGATCTTATTACCGTACATTATTTTGTTAAAGTAGTTACAGGACAAACTATTGCATCTGTTTGGCAGTCTTTTAGACAGTTGATTCTATTCATGCTTTTAAGGGGTGACTAGTATGACAGGTGGAACTGGAGAAAAGTAAGAAAAGGTCTTTCCCTAGACCATCCAGGAAAGCTGGCTCTGGCAAAGGAAGCAGTTACTTGGGATTCTTTTCACAGTTACTACCCGTGTCCTCATTTCCTTTCAGTGAAATCAGAATCACATTGATGTTTATGTGACTTTGTTAGGTTTCAGAGTTAATCTCTCGTTAAGCCCATTTAGGGTTGCTGCATTACATTGTTCATGTACTTCCCCATTTGCTCCTTGATGGGTGTTAATCTTGTATCTCATTTTCAAGTGTATGACTGGTGAGGGAGAAGCTGGTAACTGCCTGAAATATGTGGATGAAGTGGTACAGTAAGGAATATCCCACTGGTGCCTATAAAATAATTTCCTTTGATTTCAGCAGCCTTTAACAGCTGCTCAGAGATACTTAGAGTTCTAGACAGAGAGAAATGCATATTTGTGACCAACTCTTCGCATTTCAGCATGGCTACAGTCACTTTTTTTCCTGGGTAGAGTGGGGAAGGGTTGCTCCTTTGTACTCCTATCTTGAGATCCCTGTGGTTCACTATAGATTTCATATGGAAAACAACATTTCTTTCATCTAGTTAGAAACTGCTGTAGCCCAGAGAGAGAAATAAGAAACTAGGTTTTGTGTCATGTAGTCATCCAGGTAGATTTTCCAGTAGGCTTACTTTTGCCATCATAAAGCTCCTGTAGAGCATATATTGAGTTAGGAAATGGTTTTGCCGCAAAAGCAGAGTTGAGACTCGCCATAAAATATTTTATTTTAAAAATCTGTGTTGAGTTACAAATATTCTTGTAACACAGATAAATGGCTCGCACACATATCATGAAGGCAAATTTGAGCAATAATAAGGGGTTGTGCTTACAACCAAGTTTTATTCAGAAGCATTCAGAGATCAAGTAAGTTACAGTAGTTACAACAACGCACACAATCCAGGCATAAAGGGTAATTAAATGGATTGTGAAGCTGTGCCTGAATTTCACCATTGATATTTTTGCTAGGGAGGTTGGAACACTGGCCTCGGAGAATTTTGAAAACATGTTTTAACAAAGCAGAATCTCTTTAAGAGTTGTTGGAAAATGTAGAGAGGTAAGGTTCTGATTTGCTTCCACTCCGCCCCCAGTTTTATAATGTTCAGTCTTGAGAGACTTTTAAAACTGGAAGCTCTGAGAGATGACCAAAAAAAAAAAGAGAGAAAGACAGCATACCAGGAACTCCAGCTTTTTACTTGAATATTATCTGAAATACTGAACAGAACAAGCTCTTCGTCCCTCATCATTTGAATTTTGACAACATAGCCAGTATTCACAAAGGGATTTTTGAAGTAGGTTAAATAAGAACTCCCTAATGAAAAAAATGCACTAGTTTGAAATCAGTCAATTTAATTACTGTGTTTTATGAAGGCCATTACCCATTGCTGATTACTAGGGTGATAAAATCTTTAAGCTTTGGTAGCCTCCATAGGGGGTGAGCCGATCTAAGTAGAGCAAAGTCCAGTCATTATCACCCTAAATACTTGTGTTTCTCATTACAATATTCATTACTTTAGGTTCCTGTGAATGCTTTGAGGTCTTTATGTAAGCACTGGTTTATTCTTCTGTAGAAAAACAGTGTTGTTATGTTGATAAGTTAAAACCAAGCATTTATATACTTTCATAGTTTAAAATAAGGCTTGGCTACATCCATACATAGAAATGAATATATATAGTATATATTATAGTATATATATATATAGAGTGTGTATATATATATATATATATATAGTATATATGTACCCCTGTACACTCCTAGTCACAGCTCTGTGCTTATTGGTATAGTCGTGCAAGTCTGATAAGAAATGGAAAAGGATATGAGTTACCTTGTTCTTCCAGTCAGTTTTGGTACTTAAGCTGGAATGGAGGCTTATGTTCCTAATAACAATCTTTATTAGGGAAGTACTTTTCAAAAGGTAAAACTGAGCCATGATCCAGTTTACCTTGACTTACCCAAGGCTGGTTGCTGAGGGTTGGAGCTGTTATCTCCAGTGCCAGGCTAGGGCCTTGCGCTTCCCTTTCCCTGCCACCTCTTGCACATCACGCAGCATCGCTGCCTCTCCGCCCTTCTCAGTCACCTTCGCCATGGCCCTCTGACTTACAGAGCAGGTTCATAAAACTGATGTTATTTAAAAGATGACCTCAAAATCATTTCATCTCTTGTTTACAAATGTGTATTTTTCAAAAGAGCACTTGAAGCATAGCAAGGGATGTGGATCTGGGCTACTGGGAGAGGAAAGCAATCTGTAGAAAGAGGCCAAAGAACTTGGTGTGACTAACCAAGGAAGCCTGAGCCTGGTGGCAATATAGGTGATTCAGGTACTTACGGAGGTAGGCGTGCTTGGTGCCAGAGAGGGAGGACTAGTGAAGCTGAGGACACACTGTCACCAGCACATGTGGCTGCAAGCTGGCCATGTATTCAAGGCAAAAATTAGAAGAATGTTTCTGACTGTCAGAAGGCTGAAGTTCCAGAGTGAGTAGGGGTAGTGGGACAGCCTCTCAGAGTGGAACCAGTCAAGGGGTCTTTGTGATGTGCTTGCGTGTGGTACAGCAGTGGTTCCCACCTGGCATATGGGGTCGCTCTGCTGCCTGTGCCACGATGTATGCTTGTTCATGGTAACGGCAGACTTTCTTCTGTTTTGCTATATATATATAAATGGACATGAAATTCCACTTTCACTTCACTGCCAGAATATTACTTGTTAAAACTAAAGGAGGAAGTGCGAGATTTAACGGAGGTATCCTTTCTCTCATTTGTTGATTAGACAGTGGAATTAAATAACCATTAGTGAAAACAGACAGAAAGGGAGGATGGGGGGTTAAATAGTCACGCTAAAAATTCAGTTGATTCTTTACCCTTCCAGTTGCCTATGGTGAAATATTTCACTAGTTCTCCAGAGATAGCTTACTAGATCCCTGGCAAATTTCATGGGGTAAAAAGACATGAGTTTCCAATATGATACGAATATCTTTTATTAGAATTCCTCAACTCCTCATCATATGAAATAAAAAGCTTAAGAAAACCGGTCAACCAACCAACAAAAATCTGGCTCCAGTCCTTTTTATTCATTTGCACACTACTTTTAAAGCCGACGTATGTTTCCTTTTCCCTTGCAAAGGCCCAGATCCTCCCCCTGCAGAGAGGATCAGAGAGAACAAGCCACATGTGACAGGAGTTAATCATGTAGCTTAATGCACTATTAGAAGGCACTCAGATAACGAAGTGATGAGAGCGGCAGAAGAGAAGCTGTAAGAGATCATTCCTTTCTGCACAGTAAAGCCTGCAGGAGGGGGGGAAGGAAGAGCTGTATGTGACAATACTCCTGCCGGTATTTTCGTGCTGAGCTGGGAAAAACTATAAAGGGCAAGAGAGAAAAGAGAAAGGCAGGCTTCAGATAGGACATATCAGTCTGTCCACTGTATGTTTAATGCATTGGCACTACTGGTGGCTTCACGACTAGCTCCTCAGTTACTGCTTCTCCTGCAAAACTTTCAAAAGACTTAGTGGAAAAGATAATCTGGGTCCAGGTTTTCCATGGTTGTTGTAGGTGAGGCAGTGGAAACTGAGCAAGTGCTTTAGCTGGTCTGCCCTGTCCTGACCCTGCATTTGGAACACCAGTGGGGGACAGAGCTGAAGTCAGTGCCTGTTAATAGTATCACAGAGTATGTATTTTAAATAACTAGTTAGTCTGCTAGGCGATATTTTCTCTGAAAGATTTTACCCTCTTTCTGATGTAAAAAGAAGTGTTACTAGAAAATGTTCATAGCTTTAAGTAATAGAGACTATGAATGGGGTGAAGTATCGAATGCAGAATTTATTTTAAGCTCAATTTGTGTGCAGCAATTTGCAAATTTCATTGAAATTCATGTGTTATCATTGTGGTATTAAAACACTTCTGAAACAAGAGCTGCTTGATCTAATTAATTTTCTTCATGATGATTCTGTGGTTACAACCTGTCATATCTAGTAGGAGTTTTCATTTTGAGAATCCTTAACTACGTTTTCAATCTTTTTTTATGGTTTCCAAAGTAGTCTGTGTTTTGAACATGAAAAAATATTTAATTCATGACTTGGAAAGTAATAGTTAAACCTAAAATATCAACTGAGGATACCTCTGGGCCTTAATACATCCTATTTGGTGGCTAAAATTCCATATTCAGTGTTTAATTTAAATGTGAAATGTATCCTCCAGTGCCTAGAGTGATGAAAAAGTCTATGTCTGAAAAGAAAAAAGAAAAAAGAATCCAACAAAACTGCTATTTTATGGTTAAGCTTTTGCAGATTATAGAATGTGTACAAAATCTCAGGGAAGACAGTAACTCTCCTGCAAACCAAAATCTTTGAGCAGTGCGTAATCTACTACTGGCGAGAGTCTGTTTGCCAACTGGGAGTCAAAAAGTCGTGGCAAAAGTCCTTCACAGTTCCTGTTCTGCCAGATTTCCTGGCATGAGTCATGGTGTGGACATGGCCGACTTGGTTTGGAAAGGAAGCAAGCTGGCTGAGGACACCATGATTTATTTCTTCCCTGAGGCAGTAGTCCTTCACTCAGCTGAACTTCAGGGAAGCACCTTTGCCAGTGTAGCTACCCCACAGGCTGAAGCTCTAGTATTTCAAGTAAAAATGATGGGACAGTTCTTCCAATCAATGTAGTTGTCAGTAAAAAAAATGTAGATATTGGAAAGAACAATAGGTTGGAGGCTCCTTACCTTCTAGTTTTGATCCATTTAGTATTTCTAGGCTTTCTAGTGCAATGATGAGAACTGATAACATGATTTGGTAGAGCAGGAATTCTTCTGATCCCTTAGCTCCAAGCATTAGACATCCTGAAACTCATGCAAAAAATTTTCAGGAGTTTTCAATGACTTTGAGAAATGGAAATCAAAGCAGGACTCCAATCCTCATGGGAGACAAATGGCAGGCAGCGTGTCTCACTGTTTTTCTTAATCAACCTGTAAACTGATGGCATTACAGCAGTGGTGGAAAGGTAGGAACTGTGCTCCTTAGAGCACCACCTCTTTTGAAGCAAATTGGTTAGCTTTTCTGAAGCATGGCAGATGTTTTTTCTGCTCCCATAGCTGATTAATTATATTAAATCTCTTTCATTTCCAAGGACTTAAACAGGCCAATAGTCTCTGCCGTTGCAGGTACTGCTGGAGATCCATAGGAGAGGATTCCCACAATGTGACTGGTGAAAGTACTCTGGTGTGCTTAAGAACAGGCTGTAAGCTTGTAGCTTAACAGTTGTATTTTAAAAAGAAGAGGTGATCTAATGAAACAAAAGTAAACTAAATTTCAACTTATAGTCATCTCTTTCAAGATGACTGGTGATTACTCCTCTGTAGCTGATATGAAGTGCAGCATTTTGATACATTGATTGAGGGATTCACAATCTGTTTGATAGCTTGGACATCATTCTTTCTGGTTAATTCAGGAGAGCCTGGGCCAACTCTGATATTATAGGTGGAACTGTAGCATTGTCTACAGTTGAAAATACTTTCCACTTCCTTGTTTTCTTTTCCATATGCCCTATCAAGTTTTAATCCTTCAGGCTGAAGTTTCCCATAATTGGTGTTTGCTTCCAGCACAGGTTTTGTTGTTTCTTACTTTTTTTTTTTTCTTTTTTTTTTTTTAAGATTAAAGACAGTATCGTAATGCAAAATAAATAACATGCTCAAATTGAGGGAGTTAGCCTTAACTCTGACATTTCCTATCTTTGAAGTGTTACAGTCTGCAGTCTTAATGTTCTGTTAACATGCATTTGTGCGTCATGTATGTATAATTTATGGACTACCTTTTAGTCTGTTCTCCTGTTGGACTGGCATCAAGATGAGTGCTGCAGACAAAGTCGACTAAGTATAGGAAAGAATGAATGGGCATTTAAATGCTTGAGTTCCTATGTAGGCCCTTTATACAGTGTATCTTTGCACATTACATACAAATTATTTTAATAACACCATTGTTTGCTTGGTATTCAAAACATAATTTACCATCAACTATGTAACAATTCAGCAGCTACTGTTCTCCTTAGGAGAAATAGTCAAAAGTTTGCTGAAAATGGATTCAGTTTCTGTTTGAGATTAAGCTTTTCTTTGTCATATAAGCTAATATTTTGTCTTCTTTTTACTATGGCAGCACTAGTTAAATCAGACCCTGCTGGTGAATTACAAAGAAATAAATCACAACAGACATTAATCTAGATGAGGGCTAAGTAATTAACTTCATGGAAGGGTGGTGTATACTGTGTCTGTGACACTAGACTGACTGCTGTGCATAGAATAAATGCAGTATTTAGGCTGCCTATGGTATTCCACCCCTTCAATTAAGTAAACAAATATATATAGAGCTACTCTGGAGTGTATCCTTTGTGGTCGAAACACTGTATCTTATTAAAATCATCTGCATGCAGTATGTGGGGTTTGAGTTCCTGCCAGTGGTTTCATCCATTGTTAACAGTGATGCTCGGCTCTCCCAAGAGTTAAATACAGTGGTACTATAGTTATGTGAAAAGGGTGCTCTTGGTTACTTTGGTGGCCATTTCGTTGCATATTACCTCCCACTTTGTTTCCATCCATGTGTGTGGCATAGGGTGTTGCCTGGAAAAATATAGGCTTTTTCAGGAAAAAAAAATCCATATAGGTTGAGAAAAATATCAAAGGCAGTCTGTAATTGATTCTGGGGGGCAAGACCAGGGCCAGAATAGGTGTCTGCTTGCTTGCTCTATGTCTGCATATCAAGATATTTAATATTTACAGTTACATATCTATTTTCACCTTAGTGATAGTGACAAAACAGACATTGAACTCTGAAAGATAGGATCAGTTGCTTACAGCGGATCTATAATTCTTATTTTGCATTTGTAAGTATTACAATCCTCATTCTGCAGTGCTCTCTTTTATCTGGAAAATTAGACCAATCATCTGTTCTACTTTTTTAGAAAACATCAAACTGAACTAGTTATATTTTATGATTGTTAAAAATACTTTTACCTACAATTTCATAATCTGTTGCAAATATTTGCAGCAGATTTCTTTTCAATATAGCACTTAATTTTAGAGGGTGATATGGACAATATAGGTTGACAAAAATTCTGCTTAGAAAAAATAGCTGAAATTATATTTGCCTGAAGCTACCTTTATTTGATGATGCTATTAAAATGAAAGAGTATAAAAATGGTGATAAACAACATACACAAATAACTTGGTGTGAAGTCAGAGATTTTAGTCATTAGTTTTGCCAGACTTGCTGTTTTCCACAAACTGAAATTAATCTGAATATTTTCTAAGCTTTAATTAGCTGTCTCTTCAAAGACTGTTTAACTTGCCCTTCTCAAAAGTTATAATAGCAACAGATTATTTTAAAGATTAGAGGAACATTAATTTTCATATGGTTATTTTCCCTGCTCGATATGAGATTTTTTTGCAAATACGGCTGTGTTGAAGTGGAGACAAGTAAATAGGATTGTCTAAAATAAGATCAGCCTTTGCCTCCAAACAGCAGCAGACCCAAATGCAACTAATAAAAGATGCATGTTAATCAGAATGTTGCTGATCTCTAGGTGACTAGCTATAGAAACCCATCAACAAAGATCAGAACGCAGTTTTCTATATACAGAACTAAGAAAGCATTGAGCTTCTATGAAATGTGTTTGAGCAGGTCGCAGGTTTTTGACTTGGGAACTGCTGTCACCCTTGGAGTGTATCTTGGACCACCATGCAGGCTCGTCTGCAAACGTCTAATTGAAAACAGTGTGTGGCAGTACGGTTGCACAGGCTGGCTGCAGACCACATACTTTGGCACATCGTTCCAAGTCGTGGTGTAACGGTTTGTTTTCAGATTCTCCTTTTACACCTGTGTCCACGGGACGCGTGTGTTAGAAGTGACTGCAGACCATTCTGGTTGGAAAAATTCACCCTCTTAGAACAACCCCTCAGTCAGAGACAAGGCTGAGGAAGTTCTTCCTGTTGCTTTGAGGCATCCAAACTCTAGGTGAAGATGAAAAAAAAAAAAAAAAGTGATTATTAATCTGGTGATCAGGATTGCACGGTGCTTTCACCAGTGATCAGTGCTGCAGGTTATGAACCAGCGTCTCAGTGACAGGTAGATTGACCCCTGAAACACAGTCATTAAAAGGAAAAGCAGTAGGTTGAACACAGACAACTGTGTTCCCTTTGAGCCTATGGGACACTGGTTCCTCCAAAGTGGAGGCTGCTCCTGCTGAAATTGCATTTTATCTCCTTCTCAGGAGAGTCCCCAGCCCTCAGAGGAGAGCTGTACTGGGCAAGAGCTTGGAGGGATGAAGGCAGGAAGAGTTTGTCCGCTCCCATCCCAAAGATTTACAGGCTCCAGGGACGGCGAGGAGCCAGGAATAAAGTGAAATATCCGCAATGAATAATTCATTTGCTGGAAAGTGGTTTTTCAGGGAAACTGAAGCTATACAGAGATTTGGACAAATTGAGCTGAAACACTCTCAGCCATAAAAAAGATGGATAGGAGGGGAATATATGAAAATCTTGAAATATGTTGCAATATCTTGTTTCAGCCTTCTGGATAGATTCCTTTAAAAGGCACGTTCAGACCTTTTTTTGTCTCAAAATCTTTCTTTTTTTCTTTTTTTTAGTAGACCTAACTTTAAAAAGCAAATATTACTAGAGGTTGTTAAATGATCTGAAAATGAAAATAAGTTTATGTTTGTGTCTTCAGGCAATGTTTTTGTGTTGCTTTTCTGCTTGTGTGGGGAGCCCAACACTAGCTGGCACAAATGGCAGCATTGGGAATTGTCTGGTCGGAGCATCTCCTTTTCCTGAGTTCTGTCTTACAGTTTTAAGAGTAGTAGTGTTCAGTGAAGTTGCTAATAGCACTGTTTCTGGGAAAATGCAGGAAACACAGTTTGTGTTTGTAAGATCTCTGGTGTATGGATTGGAAGCTTTGTACACAGAAAATCTCTGCCTTGACAAGAAGATGAAGGAGGCTGTTCCTGATGAAACTCACATTCACATACTGCTACCCGCAACTAGCTGGCCTGGTGAGGCCCAGGGGGAGAGGCCTCTGTTACTCTCTTCCCAGATGCATGTAAACCATCTCCTTGGTCAGTACTAGCATCAAGGGGGGCACATGTTTGTGCATCAGGGCTGGAAAGCTAACAGGTAAGTGAAGTGCTTGGCTAGTCTTATCAGCCAGGAAACGCAGAGAAGCTTCAGAAGGTTCAAAAATCCACAGGCTCTGTCGTAGCACTGTGAGCTATATAGTTCTGTCGTGCACTGCGTAAATCACGTATAATTGTGACACATGGGCAAGGCAAAGCCAGGTGCTTGTCAGGAAGGTGCTGGTGGTCATTTCCCTTGGGTCCCATCATTTTATCCTTTTATCTACAGTGGCGAATAGGCACAAGTTGGAACAGTCTTACCTTTAAACTTTACAAGCCTTGTCACTTCAAAGTCTGCTCTGACCCAATGACTCTGAAAAATCAACTGAGGGGACCTACTGTGGTCTGTGTGGCCCAGCTGGACAAATCCCTTCTTTCCTAATCTAGATGCTGTTTAGATCCTCTCCAGTCCTGAAAGCAGAGCTCAATGCATTATCACCCCCAAAAAAAGAGCATGAGAATGATACTAGAGGCAAAGGGCTTCTGGCTGTCTAGGAACCAGCCATCTCTAGCAGATGGGCAGGAGAAGAACGAGAGGACAGAGAGATCTCAGCTCCTAATTTACAATCCTTTTGCTGTTGCATTGTATCATCTCACTTTCTAGGCCCTTTGTATGCTGTTCAGTCCAGTCAAGAGTTGCTTTCCCTTGGGATATGTACATGTGGTGGACTGGAGAAGCACAGGCTGGAAAAGATTCACATAGGTCTGATGTTATTTCTCTGTAATAAGATAAACTGCTAATTCTTAATGCTTCGCAGGAAGAGGCAGAAATCTACTTAGTGTTACTATCTGGAGGCCACCCCAGGGCCTGCTGAAATTACCAACCCACCTCTCCAGTGCTTAATATTAACCATGGCTGCTGCATACCAGGCCTCGTGTGCACCATGAAGCCAGTCTCAGTCTGGGGGCTCAACTGAGCTCGCTTTGCATGGGGGTCTGAAAACTGCTGGCAGGGGGGTGCTGCCCAGGGAGGCTTTCCTTTTCCAGCCGCCTTACATGTGCTGCACTGTTCAGCCAGGAGGAGCGTGCTGCAGAGTTGTCTTTTCTTACCCAAAATCTGCTTATTTAAAATCATAGTATTGGAGGTGGTGAAAAAATTAATTCTGACAGTTTGCATCACATAAGTCAGCTTTTTAATATCAGCAAGAAAAACAGTTTGTGAACTAGTTTCAATGCTAAAATCTTAAATGTGTCTAGTATTTAGTATGTTACATGTCTGTTATTTGTTATATGTTATTGATCATGTAGGAAGCACTTACAGATACTTGTAGATATTGAGTGCTTTTGGAAGAATATTGTTATGAAAGAGAATTGGGGGAGGAGATCTAAAACGTTGATATCAAGAAAACTTTTTTTTTTTTTTTTGAGAAGTGAGAGACCCCAGTTGTCCTGAGTTAAATATCTTCACCCAATTAAAAATGGGTCACCATCCTAACATCTTGAGAAGATGTTTTCCTATACTAAATTCTCGCACCTGTAACCAGCTGAGCACATGTAACTTCACAAGCAGAAGCAGGTTTCTTTGAATGTGTGAACTTGTAATCAAACTTGCAGGTCAGCAGGCTTGCAGCCTGAACTCTTTTGGTATTTTAAAAGCCAGATAGAACACAAAAGTATCTCTTTTCCAACAGCTTAACAGACAAAGTTTGGCTAAAGTCACCACTGTGCTTTGATAATACTGGTTTTCCTCATTAGAATTACTATCTGACGCAACCTAAACGTTCCATGGTATTTAAGTTAAAGCAGTGTGAGTAATTCAGTCAATTAATTAGGTGTGGGTAGCACTTACCTTCTATTGTGAAGGGATCAAAGGAGAACACTTAATAGCATTTATTTTCTTGTTCTGCTCCATACCTTAGTGTCAATTCATTCAAATAACCTTCTGACCCAAATGTTAATATAAGTTATTATATTATTATGCTTTGGTGAACATTTCTACCCAGTGTCGACATCATGACTGCTGGGACTCAACACGTGCTGCTTTGTAGTAACTGGAAGTGGACAGAAAAATGGTAAAACCACCAAACGAGTGAGGAACACCCAGATAGCTGTAAACCTCTGCCCTTCCTCTGTCATGTACCTCCTTGTTTCTTCCAACCCTGCCCTGGTATTTACAGAAAAAAATTGTGCAGAGAGGCTGAAAGGGAGATTCCACAGATAGACCCAGATGCTTGTGGGTGTCAGTGTGCCCAGCTGAAGGAACTTGAATGGAAAATGACTGGAAGGGAAGCATTAATTCAGACAAGAATTTGAATTGGAGTTTGTGGATGCTTTTGTTTTTATTTGTGGTCTTTTGCTGTATAACTATTGTGGTTTGGTGTTAGGGCCTTCACAGAAAGAAGTAGGGGCGAATAAAAGTCAATTTTTCCTTTGACTTCATTATTGCCAAGGTTTCCCTCTGCATCCCTGAGGAATTTCTATTAGAGAGGTTTATTCTCCTAACAATCTATTAGCAGGATTGGCCCCTCATTGAAAGCATGATACAGTGCATGAGATTAAATAAAGTAAAATAAGACAAAGTTCTAACCAATTAGATTGTCTGTGGGCACTGAATGTTTTAATTTCTGTGCTAAAGGTATTCACTTCAATCATGAGCTGTTTTGTGAACTGAGCCATTAAAAATGGCCAAGGTCTTGCTAACGCTGTCAGCTAACAGTAATGCATGTAATGCTTACATTTGTGGGGAGACCTTTCAAGTTTGAGACACCAAGTTGGTTTAACAGGCTGGACTTTGATTTTATTTGTCTGTGGCCATGCTGTGGAGTAAAGGAAATTGAAAGATCTCAATGTCTTCTTTTTTTTTTTTCTTTAGAATGACATACTGTCTTCTTCAGCCATTTAATATAACATAATGCTGTTTCGGACTTTAAAAGACAAGGAGAAATGAGGCTTTATTAAATTCAGTAAGTCATTTGCCTGGGATATTTTTCCACTTTAATTAGATTTTACTACTTGAAATAAGTGAGACTCATTTAATGTTTTCATTCAAGAGTTTGATAAACGACAGCGTCATACACATCACAAGAAATAAAATCTTTTAGGACACCAGCAACAGTAACAGGGGAATTGCTAAACAGCGGGTTTTGGTTGCATCTATGATAAGTGATCCCTGCACTGTCCCTTAACTTACTGTACAGTAGCTTGTGTGTGGCTGTGACCAAACCTGTGCTATGGGTACTTGTGTGTTGGTGCACTGACCTCCCCTCTGCTGTTACATTTCCTCCTGCTGAAGGTGTTTGAAAGAACAGAGCTGTCTTTCAAATAAAGACCATAATAGATCCACATCTCTGTGTGGGAGCATGACAGACAGCTGTCTCAAATGATTTATCCCTGTAACTCTGGTGTCTGTTCCTGGGAAAAGCGAAGGAGAAAAAATGCAAGAAGTGGAAGGCAACAAAGGGAAAACCCAGAGAGAGCAGCGATGCCTGTCATTGAGGGCCGAGATGCCTCTCACACAGATTACATTTCTCAGTCTGTAGCCTCAGTACGTGCTGAACTGTACTATATTCGGTGTTTCATCAGGCAAAAAACCAAACTTGTACACCAGCCCTTCATAATGGATCACTAATATATGCACTATACCTGGTAAGCTTTAAAACATGCTGGTTTTCCCAAAAATATTGGATATAGAGGCAAAGCTAGATACAGTAGTTGAAAAACTTGTTGGAATCAGTGGGATATGGAGGAGATACTCTGATCCAGTATTGCCAATTCCTGTCCATACAATTAACACTGAACTAGCAGCAGTGTACATGGCCCTTCCACACGTGATTAGCATTGCACATATAACAGAAGCTCTTTCTCCAGCTGGGCTTGCTGGTTCATGGAACAGATCCTTTTTTTAGTCTCCAGTTACAAGTATCACTGTTGGGATATAAGGAGAGGAGAATAATTTAACTGTATTCCAGTACAGTTGTACCACACAGCCTTGTGTGCCTCTATAATCTGCTAGTGCCAAATGGACGTAGTTAGCCAGCCACCTGCATGGCGGTTTTGGTGGTGTTTTAAAAGTCAGTCGGTACAGACTTAATATTGGGTATCACAAACTGGATTAGCTCGGGTCATACTCATTCTTTAGCCTAAAGGCATCTGTTTGCGAGGTGGACAGCAGTTTGCTATATGCCCCCTAGTTTGCAACCTCTTGCCTTCTTCAGTACTAAGCACTGCACAGTATTTCGAAACAGTTACTTTTTCATATTCCATTCAGGACATGATCACAGGGCTTCAGGAGGGCAGTAAAAACATGCATGGTTCATCTGGATGCTTGTTGCTGTTTCTGGAATTTGAGTTAATGAAAACAAAGTTTGAGAAAACTGCTTGCTGGGGTTTTTTCCCCAATCATCTCAATCCCAGCTTGCATTATTGTCCAGAAATTGCAGTGTTGGATCCAGCTGGAAATGACTGCAGTATTATTTTGCCATAACACTACAGTGTTCTGTCTGGAAGTTTAGCTATTTAGATTACACATCCCTCTTGAAGCCTAATGTTCAAGAGCTCTTCATTAGAAATGTCAATGGTATTAAATGGAAACGGATCTTGCATGATGATACAGAAAATCAGAGCGGTAATGCAGTATCCAGTTGGTATAATATTTCCCTTATAACGCATTTCTTGTAATTGTAAATTCCTTAACATAGAGGAGGGTAACTAAAATAACACAATATATTTATTTTACTATTAAGGGCTTTAATGAACTCGAAGAAAATAGTTTCAATACAGCGCTGTAAAAACTGTTACCTTGCGCACATTGACCCTGGTCCTGCAATTACCTTGAGCACAGCCTCACTGACTTTAGATGGCTGGCTCACGTGTGGGAAGTTAAACGTACGTGTAGAGCTAAAGCTCCTTCTAACTGGAACTGAATAGGAAGCTGCCAGATTTGTCCTGGGAGCTCGGTAGCACTTTACAGCGTAAGCAGCCCGTGGCGGGTCGGTGAGGCCCACGCCTCGGTCCTTTGCCGTGCACAGCCGTGCCGATGGGAGCTCTCCTCAGAGGGGTGCCTTGCTGTGCGGCCAGAGAGGTAACCCGTCCCCCCACGCGGTCTCTGAATTCCCTGTGGGTTTCTCCCCCAGCTGGCTGTTCCGCACAACGATGAGTGGACCCGCTTCGCTCGGACCCTGGTGGAAATCCGCGCCAACCGAGCAGACAGCGAAGAGGAAGGGGCGGTGGAGCTGTCGGCCTAGTGGAAGGGAAGGAGCAGCGCCCGCCGCCGCCAGAACAGCAGCTTTCCCCCGCTGAGTACGCCGGTGTTCAGTGTCAGAGTCAGTCTTGCTGTGGCTTTTGATGCCAGTGTACGTGCCAGTATTGCTCAAAGCATTCCGTATTAATCATGCTGCTTTACACAAGGCTGAAAATATCCAGAGCATTTTCATTCTTTATATTTCTGCCTGAGAAGTAAGAAAGAAAAGACAAATCAACCCTTTATGGGTTTAGTTGTTGCCTTTTCACTACTTAGTAGCTGTATTTAATAGCTAGGAACCCCTGGTTTAACTTGTGCTCACATTGCCCTTCTGGCATAGTCCTATTAAATCCATATGAAGCCAGATATGATTATGTGCAGATGTGGTGTGCTTCACTGTATGGGACTGGGCCAAAGACTTCAGATGTGGTGTTTCACATGGTGACTTACATTATGAATGGATGTACTATACGAAAGTTGCTGCTCCTTATTTATTGCGGTGTGCTGCATGGAACATATTTATTTGAAAGCATTAAAATAAACGATCCTAAAGCATGTGCATAATGAGAGAACTGCATTGTCTGTGTGCTGCCGTAGAGGTTACATTAAAGTCCACAAAACAATTACAGTACATCAGTTGTGCTTAAGATGTAAGATCTATAAAGGTTGGCTTGAGCGGATGGAATGAGTTTCCTTTCCTTTTTTTTTTTTTAAGATGCCTATTATTTCTAGGCACTTTAACTATATTTCAAATACAGTTGGTCACTGATACTTGTCATGCAAGTTAACACTAACAGTCTGACAAAGGGTTGTGGTTCCCAAGTATGACACTAGTATTGCCAATAAAATGTATCAAGCCGGTTCTGTTGCACTGTGGTTAATCTTTCCTTGCCAGCAGTGCTCAGTGTGTTCATTACTGGTCACTGGTGAGGCACTGGGAAAATGTGACTGCCCTGACTCGCAGAATGCTCATGCAGCTGCCATGTAGATACCTTCGGCTATGGGGATGGGCCAGTAATGGCCTCGCGTGCATCAGATCCTGCTACACATTTTACATGAGCAGATGCTAACCCGTGTCAGCTTCTAGGCTTGATTTTTTTTTTTTTTCTTCCTCTGTCCCTAGCTGTGCACACACATGCACATGCAGAGCAGTGCCATGCTGCCCTATGCACTAAAAGAAAAGGAACAGGAAAGACGAGGCCTCCTCAGACTGTCTTGAGAGACAGGTTGGGATGGGGACAAGGCAGTGTTCTCCTTTAACAACAAACTCTTGTGGCTTGAGCAAAGAAACAGGGTGCAGACTGATCTCATCAAGTGCTGCGGCCCTGGGGGACGTTGGTGAATGAAAACCTTGGTGGTGAGGCTGCTCATTATGTTTGTGTCACAGCATTACACTGAGCCAGAGCACGGCACCGACACCTGGGTTTAACCAGGCAGGCAGGTGAACCATTACAGCAAGAAACACTGGAAGTCAGATGGCAACAAAGATTTTGTACTCAAGTTTGCAGGGAACCGTGTCTCATCTTCAGGCAGCCATGTCGAGGAATATATCATCTAATGCTTTTCAGTGCTGTGGTCAAACCCAGAACCGCTGAGAAGTCTGCACTGCTAAAAGCTAGAGTAGGCTAAGAAAGCGAATCCTTCGGAGAAGCTGGATAGGGAAGAGGGTAACTCTTGGTGGTTAGAAATAACTCCCAGTGAGAGCGCACAGGCTGCTTTCTTCTTTATGGTGGGACCTGAAGCAATCCCCCGGTGCCCATGGAAGCCCCACTGGGCTGTTGTAAGCGGGGTCTTCCCCTAGATGCACTAGTTGATGCAACAGAGGCAAATCTGTCACTGGTCTGGTGGCTCCATGAGACTGGAGCCAGGCATTAGGGAATCTTGTGTTCTCGCTGTGCCCCTGGGTGCTCTAAGAGCTGTCCCGAAGAACCACTGCAGCACTCGCTGCACTTTCGTAGCTTAAAGGTGAATGCTAACAACCAACCAGGCAAAACACCTGTAAATCAGCCCTTTAGACATCATCTCCAGGTGGTTTTTTTGTTTTTTTTTGTTTTTTCCTCAGTTTCTCCCTGTTTTCCTTTCAAAAAGCATTTGTAAGTGTTCTCTATGTATGTGGGCAAAGCAGATGGCAGGGCAAAGTGGATGGTGGGAGGCACATTTTGGCCATCAGTGGGCCACAAGATTAGGAATACCTGCACATGCAGATACACAGCAAACTATCGATGTCACAGGGGAGAAGAGGTGGGCAGCTCCCCGTCCTTCAGCTCCCTCACGGTAAATCACATCTGAAAGTGTGGGGACACAATGTGAGAGTACACTGCAGTGTAAAGGGAAGGATGTCTACTTGATGTTGTCTCCCATTCATCATAACCACTGCAGTGGAAATGGTTGGCAAATTTGCTTCCACTTTTTCCATTTTACTGTGCAGTTTCTGGAACCTAAGGGTGGGGGCTGCATGGTCACCTTACAAGCTTCTCTACTTTGTGACATTAATAGCTTGTAAAACAGTTTTAAGAGCATACTCAGAAGACCTTCAGCATCTGCTGCTGTATGCAAAGGTGTATGACCAAAGTCCCTCTTTTTTTTTTTATTTTTCTCTCTCCTTTTTTTTTTTTTTTTTTTTTGATTAGGGTTCAGCAGTACACAGAGGGAACAAGGAAAAGATCCAGATTTTCACAGAGATAACCAGGTTTGTATATACAGAGTAACAACATGAAAAGGCCATTACACACAGCTGAAGCAGATGGAAGAGCACCCAACAAGAACGAGGCATTAACTCCCTTTCTGCTGGTCGCCACTGCCATGTGGTGGAGTTTCTGACCAGCCTTGTTGCTGTCCTTCCAGGGATCTCCAACAGGTTTTGTTTGTTTGATAGATTTTCCTGCTGCTAAGCAAATAGCTCCACCTTACTAGCTTTCCAAAAAAGCCCATATGATGAGATGTTCCTCAGAATCTGTCCAGCAGGGAAATAGATACAAAATTACCCTTTATTTTGAGCCAAGAGAAAGCATCTTCTCCAAGCTCTTCCACCTACAAACATCCAGAGAACAGAAGAAGAGCATGAAGAGTACATCCCATGTTCTAGCACTGCCGGGATGCTGCCATGCCTGCTCCAGGCATGGAATGAGTTAGAAAACAGCCTGGCTCCACTTTGGGGCCACTGGAAGTGAGATTTCTGTGAAGGACAAAACCTGCATACTCAGACTGAGCTGGCGAGCGCATTGTAAGAAGGGTAAGAAAGAGCAAACCCAACCAGGGAAGAAGCAGGCAAGTGGCACGTGGAGATGAGCAATGTGGCCTAAGAAGGGAAAGGCTGAAATGAGGTTTAGGATGGAGGAGAGGGCTGTGAGGTGGATGTGGAAGAGACAACTGTCCTGTGCTTGATGAAGGGAAGACCAGAGTCTCCCTTGATTTGTGTCAAAGATCAAAGCCAGACCAACACATGCGAGAGGCAGATGAATGGCATGGCCAGGGACTTGGGATCTGTTCTGCAAGGAGCTGCAAAAGGACATGGGAGAACATGGCAAGTGGCACTGGGGGTGGCAGCTGAAGGCATTAGCCAAAAGGGGAAATGGTTACCTCACCTCTGTGACATGTACTCTGTTCAAGAGACCCCCATAGGAACAGAGGAAGATGATGATGGCCAGGGCACACTGAAAGAGCATGTGCACGGCCTTGACCAACCTGGAATCCGGCCAGGTCACACAAAAACCAAGCATGGGGCTGGAATGCCAGGCCTGTCATTGCACCTGGACCAAGTGAATGTTTGAAAGGTGAAAACAAAATGGGCTGCCCTCCTAAGTCTGAGAGCACCACCATGGAAAGGCCATCAGAGCAAGTGTTTGCTGCTTGAGATTAGGCTCAGCAGAGTTCCCTCTAGCTTGTTACTTCAAAGAGAAAAGGCACGTGGGACAAATGGTGCTGGGCTGCAATGATTCAAGAGCTGCAGCATTTTCTGCAGGGTACTCAGCAACTGCTTCATGGTGAATCTTCCAAGATGAAAGGTACTTCCTCCTGGGTCTCAAAACCAATGCCCCAAGCATCTGCTACTTCTGAAAACATAGGAGCCCCTGCCACATCCTGAAACATCATGAGCTCTTACTGCAAATGGCAGCCTGCATCTCTAGCGCTACAGATACCACTGGGAATAGGTTCTTTCATACAAGATGTATGGGGAAAGCTCTCAAGAGTTTTAGCAACTTCAGATACAAAGCAAACACAGTAGAAGACTGGAAACCCCTCACAGAGCAAGATGGCATCCCATGTAGAGTGGGATGGTCCTCACTGACCTGTGACAGACAAAGAAGACTCCGCTATCACCAGGGCAGCATCAGTCCGAAAGAAGGCCTGTCCTCAGGAAGCTTACAGGACTGTTCTTCAACATCATAAGCAGAGCTTATAAGTGAGCACTAAGGGAGGCCAGATGGCCCCTTGAATAGAACTAGAGCAGCTGGAATGAATCCTGGAAGCAATAGTGCTGCTTCCTGGTGTGAGGAGAAACAGTGCAAGGAGCAGTTAAAATCATGAACACACTTCTTAAAATGCCACCTCTGTCTGAAGAGCAACAGACACCTTGATGACACCCTCGTGTTAAGCACTGGGAGAGGCTGCCTACGTTCACAGCCTGAGTTCTCCACCGCTCACTGCGCAGAAAGCAGAACCACTGTATGGCACGTGGCATTAAGGAAACCACTTCATCCCAGGGCTGCTTCTGTGTTATTTGCTGGTTTTGAGGCTCTCTGGAGACACTTAAAATACAAATGTTGAGATGTCTATATTCTCAACCATTAAATTACTTACAAATGATCACCATCTCTGGAAATCGTCTTCTAGCTTACACAAAAATGGCAAATATTTCAACTGAAAACAGTCTGGATTTCAGAGCAGCGTTTAAACAGCAAGGTTGGAGGATTCCTTGTTCGTCCCCCTGCCACGTGTGCGTTGGGAGCGCTGAGCTCAGCAGTAAGCAACATGACATGCATGCACATCATGGGGTGTATGGCAGGGACATTCCTGAGCAGGCTGTCCCCTCCTAAGGAAGATGCAGAGCAGTTTGTCGGGTTTTGTATTTTTAGCAGGTTTAGAAAAACCTGCCCAAGTTATTTTTGAAGCCTGTGGTATGTTTGCTCACAAAAGCGTCCCAGCAAACTGTCAATATTAAGTCAGCTTAAACCCAACCCACTCCCCAGGGACCAGGCAGAAAAGCATCCCTCAATTTCTGCTGGACCGAGAAACACAAACGGGGAAACTGCTTCAGGGACACCCTCACCCCACTCTCACGCTGAAAGATAACATCACCAATATTTGAAACCTTCTTTGTTTTGGAAATGCTGTCATGTGGAGTTAAGTGGACTGCAGGAAGCAAGCAAGGTTACATTTTATCCCGTTCCTCCCACACTTTGCATAACTCACCCAGAAACCCAAAGAGGATAAACATCTAAACATTGTCCTCGGGGCCTTTTGTTTGTTTGTAAGGCAATCTGACAATTTTTTGGCCTGTAAACTTTTCAGAGCAGAAATGCATCCTTTTGTGTCTGGAGGAAGCCAACTGTGGGCCCAGCTCTTCCCCAAGATCTCTGGGCAGAGCTGTAGTGTGCTTTGAAACGTTCTGAACTGGGTTGTGTGTTAAATTGGCTCTTCAACCCTTCTGCCCCGCCTCCATTATCTACTGGCCTGGAAAAGAAGGACGGAGGACAGAACAACACCCCCAAAAGACAGTTATGGGGAAGGGCCTGGGGGGGCAGGGGGGCATCAATCCAGCCTTGCTCACCTGCCTGCCAGGGAGAGGATGAAGGCTTGTGGCCTTCTGAGATGGACCTGCCACAGAAAAGGACAAGACATAAAGACACTGCTGGGTCTGGAGCAGAGAGGGCAACAGTAGGCAAAGGAATGGGTCCAAGTTATGATTCACTTTGTAAAACACAAGCCATGGTCTCTATGCCACGAGCCAAGAAGTTGTGAGAGTCTTACAATAACCCAGCTCTTACTCCTCTTCCGTTCCCAGCTGGGAGGCCCCGGCGGCGTTGAGGCATCCGAGGGATGTGCTCTGGCCGGTGCAGCCTGAGTGTCCCTCTCCAGGGTATGCGAGGAGGGAGCCGCTGCTGGCTGAAGTCACGCACGTGGCCAGGCGCTTCCTCTCCCGGACTGGGGGCAACGTGCAGCTCAGTACTGGGACATCTTCCCTGAGCTGCCAACTTTCCAAAGCAACCCTTGACAAGGTACGTCAGGCAAAAGTGAGGGATGAAGTGTAAAACCAGCTCCTACATAGCCTAAAATCTCAAGTGTCAAGCACAGGCAGCTCCCAGTGAGAAAGTTTAACTTTTATGCCAAGCCTCAATCAAAAATCCTGACAGTTAATTTTGGAGTTATACAAGGAGCAGCCATTTTTCCCCATTTCTGAAACGAAGGAGCTGTCATCTGGGGACGCTCTGATATACAGGGCTGAGAGGTAGCAGCTGGCAGCTGTGGGAGCCCAGCGCAGAGTCTCTGCACACTGGTTTAGCCAGACTCCAAGACGCAGCTGCAGGCAGATGTCATCTCGTCCCCTCACTTTCACGTGCATGAGTACTGCAGATTCTACTCCTGCCACGACTTCATTTCACTGGTAACTTCAAAATGCAAATCAGTCCAAGAGAATAATTTTCATGATGACACAAACACAAATACAATAATAGAGCAATTTCCATTTTGGTATTTCCACAAGTTATAGTACAGCAATGTGATAGTGCATACCTAGCTCATTCTTCTGCAAAGATACTGAATCTATGCATTCCCTCAGTTTACAGTCAACGCTGAAGGCACACACTCCCCACCCCAAGAAGTCAAGCAAGACCAAATTCTTCCTGGTCTTAAGAGAAGTATCACAGACGACACCCAACAGTACCGTCAACTGATTGGGCAGTCACACTGCTCATATCATATTAACCTACTCCCAAAAGTAAAGGTCAAAATATCAAAGCTTACTCCAGTCCTGGTTTTTGGCTAAGGAAAAATTTCTTTTTTCCAGTGACATCTACACCAACAGATGTCTTTTCTGCACAGGGCAATTCAGGTTCTCAAACTGCAGGTGTTTTTACAGCCTACATGTCCAAATATTAACTTTATCTTAACCTAACTTTATAACTGAAGTTGAACAAGACATTTGATGTACTACACTGTTTCCATAACAGAATACCATGTGTGTGACTGTTTGAAAGGTTTATTTCTATCTTCATAAATACATAATTTTCTAGACACTGTGCAAGGCACCAAAAAATTAAGTAAAATCTTTTCTTTTAGAGTATTTTAATCTCTTTTGACTCAATGAAGTAAATAAGAATCTGAAACCACCTATTTGCCAATTACAAGCCAGCAGTTAAGGCAGGTACCATTGATACAGTGCATGAATTTTCTATTGCAGTTATTTAAACAAGCAGTGTTTTACTATAGAAGTGCATATACAAACTGAATTCCAAACACCAGCAACCCAAGATAGGCACCTAGTTATGAAATTTCCTTGTATGTGTAGTAGAATGCCAAAAGTTCTGCCATAAAGTGCAAAGACTATGGACAATAACACTTTCTTTTGAGCATTTTGATACCAGTAACATAATACAACTGCTAAACATTTATAAATGTGGTTTCCATTACAAAAACATGTTCCACATAAAAGCTTCATAATACAATCCAGAAACAGAACTTGTGCGTGTACATATTTTAAAAGTTGAAGCTGTACTGGCATACTTAGGTACCGGGTATATATTTGCTGACCTCTACAGACACACACTAAATTTATAACCAATTTACATGTACAGTCAAAATCATTCCGCTTTGAGCACCGTGATATCCACTGAGTTTTTCCATTTGAGTGACAATGTGCGACATCCGCCCTGGTAATCTGCAACCGAGCATTGCCTGTAAGATGAGCTGGTTCACAGCTCTCACCCAGCCCTCCCCATAAATGGAACCTAAAATTAGTGTCTTCCCAACACAAGCACATGTCAGATGTGGACAAATACATTCATGGTCCCAAACTTAAAACAACTGGTAAGAATTTCACAGTGATCTGGTTAAGGAAGCACGAAGACAAATGATTATGTTTAGGAAGAAAATTGCCTTAAAACTCAAATGAAGCTAAACTGTTATATGATGAGAAGCTAAAGGAACAAAGTATTAACCAATTAGAAAAGTGGCTCTTTCCCAACTAATAACAAAAAACCTACAGCAATAAACTTAGGGTCCTACTGCTGCAGCAGCCTTTGAGGTAGGTGGTGATGGCTTAAACCGAGGTAGGTAAAGTCCAAACTTGTTTTCAATCCCTGCAAAAGTGGCAACTGCCAATTTATAACCACCAACATGGTCAGGGTTAGGAGCAGGGAGCGTGATCCTAGATTTAGGTACTGGCTCTGATCCAGCTGGTTTTCTGCAAAATAATAAAAATAATAAATTAATTTCCATAGAGTAAAACCAGTATTTACAAAAAGCTTCTCCATAAAGTAGGCTGAATGAGACATCTGAGTGTACCTCCCAGTAAGTAAATTAAGTGCTACAATGTAATGAGAAATACCTTGTTTTAAAACCTTCCAGAACAGTTAGGAGCCTTTATGTTTTGATTGAGTATGGTCAAATCCAGATAAAATTCGTAGAGCATTAATCAAAACTGCAGCATAGGGGAGCAGGGGTTCCTAAGTCTCTGCTACAGTGCATAACCAATCCAGGAACCTAGTAGAGTTGAAGTAGTTTTTGCGGTGATTTTCAAACTACTGTCCCCTAAGTTTTGCAACGGTCTGCAGCTGCTGCTGGGATCACAGCAATATGCACATCCATCTGTACTGTCAACAAAGACGGAAGGCAGAGCTGAAGCTCCAACAAACAGGTTTTGGACTTGGTGACACCCATAGACTTTTTCTGGATGCCAAATGTCTTGCCTAATCAGGGCCACAGCTCCTCCACGAAACTAATGAGGACTAATGCAGAGCATATCCTGACCTGGCAGGCGTCACATTTCCCCTGCAATTATATCCCCAGCCCGTTATTTAGCCTCTCACTGTCTCTGTTTACACTAACACAGGTCTCCAGCTTGAAACAGTGATATAAAAAGTGGTAATGTCTTGCTGTAAAACGGGTCCTGGCATAGCATCCTAACCTCCACCAGTGTAGTGTGGCTTAAATAATATTTACAAAGCCTTTGCAATATGTCCTCCATAATAGCAAGACCCTGACTCTGACATGCTGAGGGGCACCAAGACCACCAAAACCTACATAGAAACAAGTGCAGCTTCAGGGTCCCAGGCAGACAGCACATACTTACACTCCCCCGAAGTCCACGTAAAACCATCTCTGCAGTAGCTCGTAAGTCACCAGAGTTACACCAAACTGAGGAGAAGATCGAAATACACGAGCTTGAAAGAAAAGAAAAGAGTTCCTAAGTGACAAAACCACAATCAGAAATCACTTTGTAATCAAAGCTCCTTTACACACCTCCTGCTCCTTTCCACAGAGCCTTTGGACCTTCCTCTCGAAGAATCTTTGCAAAACAGTCTACAACGCCGCTGTAGGTGGTCTGTCCTGCCCGGGCTGCCACCTGTAGCCGTGTTTTGATGACATCCGCAGGGGTTACCAGAGAGGCTGCAGGCATACCTACGCAACACAAAAATCATCGGGTGGGGATCACTCATTTGTCACGTATGCTACACACCTCACTTACCCAGGGGTGACCGTGCCTTGCGTCCTTGTACCAGGAGAATCCGGCCACGGTTGATTTAAGTAGAAGCTGGAAAGGAAAACTAGCAACAAGAGGCAGCCGTTGTGGATGTGGCTTCACCCAGAGAGAGCTTCTCCTATGGGAGCAACCATATCACATGCTTCCTGCCGAGCTGGGAGGCATAGGCTGGATTTTTCAGCACTAACCAGAAACTTGCATCGTTAATAAACACAAAGTTTTTGGAGGTGAGATCGATCTTTCCTTTTCACGCCTCTCTGTGGTTCCTGGCATTCTGGTTGCACACTGTGCTAGAACAGCCTGTACATGCACACTCCCCCCATGCAGCAATGGTACTGAGAACCAGATAATGCCCTGCATGCTCAGTAAAGCATGAGATCTAAGGTTTAAAAAAAGGGTCATTCTTCTCATGAGGCATGGCAGACTGCTCAGCTGCAAAGCCACAGCTGACATCCTCAGCAGAACATTTGGAGGAAGATTTAAATTTACCCTGACAGATAATCAACTGAAAGAAAAAAACCACCAAATTACCAATGGGTGGTATTTCTAAAATAATTTCTATCCAAACTGGGGCTGCCCATGTTTAATTTTTTTTTTTTTTTTTTTTTAAAAAAAAGGGCGAAAAAAGCACTGAGACTGGACCCAAAAGACACTGTCTCTTATGGTTTTATACTTTTCCATTCTGCATCTGTTCCAAACCAACTTGGTCATATGTAGATGCATAAATCTCCTTTGCTTTTTTTTTTTTAGGCTTAATAATTCTGTAACAACTTTTCTCCAAACCAGCATGGTCTGGCTTCAAGCACCAGAGCACCCTTCATGCAGACTGCTCTGAGAGATGTAAGCATGTGCGTATCACCAAAATAAGAACTCCTCTTCCCCTCCCAGACCCCCCAAAATAACGCACACAGTGAACTAGAACAGTGGTCAGTCTGGCAGGCAAGTGCTAAAACCCAGTAAAGATTTCTGAACTCCAGAAATGTTGAAATTCCTCTTTGCTTAGCCTTACCCACACCAGGATATTGGTTGAGTCTTCAATTTAAAGCTGGACTTTTGTCCTTCAAAAGCCAACCAATGTTTTCAAGGAAAACCAAAAGATATACTTAGAAACAATTCTGCTTACTGCCCACTGACTTCCACCTCCTTATTCCTCATCCCTTATTACTGAGGATATTTTGCAGTTAAAGATGTTTTTAATCCTGTTTTTAGGAGCTATGGGTATAGGACAAAAATTTACAGGTCGCTGCTGTGAGAAGCTTACAATCAAAATGAGACAAATGGCACAGCAGGAGCTGACATTAAAAAAGAGGAGTGAGGGGAGCAGAAGGAAGTTCATGGAGGCTATAATCAGATGGAGCAAATTAAGAGGGGTCCTGTAGCTGATAATGGAATCACCTCCTCAGAAAATGATGTGGTACAACAGGTTGAGACATCTGGTGAACAGTGAAAGCCAGAAGCAGATCAGGATAATGTGTGCCTGACAACACAAAAAGGAAGAAAATATACCCAGCACAAGAAATACCCACTGGCAAAGGACACAGGTGAGCACTTGAACATCCCAGCACCACGGGCTGTGGGAAGGTGGAATTTCCCACACCCAAACAGAGCTCATGCACATGTCTGAAGTCCGATGGCCAGGTGAGATCCCCAGCCAGAGCAGAGACATCAGCCCAGAGACTGAGCCAGCGTTTCAGAGGTGGTGGGGTTTATGTTTTGTCTTCCCCTTGACTTTCTTGTGGCAAATGAGAGCAGACACAAATGCACCCACCATGCTTTACTTGTAGCAAATAAAAGAAATTTCTTGTTTTTGTAAACAGTACGGTGAGTGTTGCATCTTTAACACTGTAATTTGCTCATGAGAGTTAACCTAGGACGGGATTCACAGGAAGCAGTGGATAAAATTCACATTATAGCTAGTTTGGTAAGCTATCAGCAACAATAAAGACTGCTTCTGTGCCTGAACTTCAAAGGGACGGTTATCTCAGTCTGCAATCACCTGACAATGGCTAGAAAGAGAAAAATAGGAAAATCTAAGAAATTACTTGGCTTAAAAATGCCAGCTTATGTTTCAAGTCTGTAAATACGATCTAAAGTTCAAAAATTGTTTTGTTCCATTAAAACAGGTGAGAAATAAGCTGGCTGTAAGCTCCTGTTAGGTACTTGGAGGCTGGCTCTGGTTTGGGGTGGGGGAGGGTAGGGGACAAGGGGGCTTTAAGCATCAGTCATTTGAACACAAGCTGGTTTTCCTAGTGTCAGGTCAACTCCTCCAGACTACGAGCTATTGAATACAGAGCTATATGCTTCAATAAGACAACATAAATGACCTTAGCTATATCCTAAGACCAGATACTGGCTATAACATGTTCCTGCTCCTCAAGATACATAGCCCCATGTATAACCCTGACCAAGAACAGTTTCCCTAGGGAGAATCAAGCTTAAATTCCAGCAAGAAAAACATAGCTAAACCACTATCTGTGCTGGATTCATGCCACTCCATCATTTTTCTCACCCAGCAAGTCACAGCAGCCTGTCAGGGGCCATACTGGAGGAAGAACTCAGCTCCAGCTTGGAGAGACCAAGCAGCTCCTGATGAACACAATGGAAATACCTGCTGATATGAGCCCTCCTGCTTGCTACTCACCCCCCAAAGGTTCTGTTGTACAATTTTCAAGCCCATTTCCTTCCTGAAGGGAAAACCACAGACATAGCAAGAGCAGGACTCTCAAGCTGCCCGCTACAGTAGGCAGCTACCAAATGGTTGTCACCTTTGGGTGCAGAAGCTGGATGCCGTGCCAGGGACCAGCTACACAGCAGATGCAAAGGCCAGCTGAGGCTACAAAGCATGTCTCTGTCTTTTCACTTACACTCGGGCACACTCAAGTTAAATGCATCTGTGACAAGTTAAGCATGATTTGGCTGTCCTATCTGCTATGTAACAAACAGGCAAGAGCTCAAGATGACACTGAGCACCTCTGCCATATTTGGGTACACTAAGAATCAGCAACCTGTGGAACAGCAGAAAGGTTTTCAAGCTTTTCCATTTTGTTTAATATTAAAAAATATATAAGGGTAAAATCCTCATGAAATCAAGTAACTGCATAGGATACTATGGGCGGCACGGAAATATCATCATGTTACGTCATTGTGTTTGGAGAGCTGTACTACTAGAATGGCTTTTGGACTCCATACACCAAAATTCAAAATTCTTTTGATCATAAAGAATTTCAGAAATGCCATGATTTTATTTATAAACCATTTCAATAAAACTTTACCAGTCAGTCAGACACAGACAAAACCAGCACAGTAATTTCACAAGGAATGATGATATATGATAACAAAACATCAGCACTTAAATCTTTCCCTTTCTTTTACCTCCTGAACATATTGATTATACCAGGAACTTACAGTATCTTTACTTTTAACAGCAACTAAATCTACAGCATAGTAGTTTTCTGTTATTTGGGCATGAGGTTGCAAAATGCAGTATAGCTGCATATAGTTCTTTTGAACTTTTCAAAGTTCTCACTGCCGTGACTATCGCACTGCAGGTGCAATACAGTCCAATGAAAAAGAAATTTGGGCGCTTACCAGCTATTGATCCAGCCAAGAGCAGATTTCCAGGGCTAACTCTCCCATCTTCATTTGCAAATGAAGCTTTCAAATGAGCGTAACAGGGGAAGTAAATCGCAGAGAAGGGGATGTCACGCAAAAAACATGCCTTAGCACCCTGTGTTAAAAAAGAGAACAAGATTTGAGAATGAGCAAATTTAATATGATGAACTATGAATATAAGAGAACAGAGCAACATTGTATTTTTGTTTTGTTGCAAAGGTCATTTTCCCTCTAAAAAATTTTGAGATCCATGTATTTCACCCTGCTGAGGAGTGTCTCTGTATTGTTTATTGGTTCAGTAGTTTCTGTCATTGCATTTATCTTGTCTGCTTGTTCTCCCTCACTCCCTAGTACTGTAGTTATTTGCTGGTAATGGAGAAAATGTCATGTGTTGGAGTAAACTCTGATAACACCCTTGCAAAATTTTAAATAGTTGATATTGTCACCATCTACCTGTAGTGGGAGTTTAGGATGTGTCTGAAGTAGATTGAGCCACAGGACAAGTCTGCCTCCTCTCATTCCCACTTACAATAAATACTTCAGGGAAAACAGTGCCCAGCCCATGCATCTACGCAAGACACTGTAATTGATAATACAACATATATCAAGGGAAAGAGGGTAAGAAACAATAGTAGGGCCATAACACTAACACTTTCACAGAACAGTAACAGGATTATTTACTTACGATTTTTAAAGTTCAAGTTATCTGGGATACAGTTTGTTTCAAATAAGTTTCAGGTCTTACTGTTAAATTTGCCTTGCTATCAATTTGTGTAAGTGGTACAAACAGCCAACAAAGTTACCAATAATACAGCTGGTTTCAAATCTAAGAGGGTGGCAAACAGGCCAGAAAAGTTTTGGGGTAGCAACATGCAATCAACTGTTTTCCAAGTATGGGGGAAAGCAAAAAACACCACTAGGGAAGGTCAATGACAATAAAATACCAAACATCCATGCTCCAACAGTAAAAGGGACTTGCAATCTGCCTTTCCTCAACACAGAGATCCAGAGGACACAAGAGTCTGAACACACCGAGACCAGCAGGAATGCACAAACAGGCGATGGCTTTCGAAAATGGGTAACATCTTTCAAGCTTGAGAAAGAGATGGTTCATGGATGAGCCTAAAGCCTCTTCTCTCTGAAGCAAGGGTGGAGTCGTGGTGAAACTGCTTGAGGTTCATCCATGAGCCCTCCTGGGGTGCCCTTGTTACTGTACTTCTCTTGTGTACAGGTCTACCGGGGCATGGCTCAGTGCCAGATGTTTCACAGGGGACATGCTAATATTCACAGAATTTAATGAAATCTAAGGATATTCCTGGACATATCTGTAAGCTCAGCTTGTACTATAACAGCAGTTAAAATACAGTGCTTTTCCAAGCTGGATACCGGTTACCAAGCAAAGACACAAGAGCTGCAAGGTGTCAGAAAAACTGAAAAGTCGCCTTTCAGCACAGCAAGGCAGGGGCAGGCGAGCAGGATGTGTGACGGGAAAACCAGGTCCTGCGAGCCAGTTCACAGGAGATGCTAATAAAAGCAGTCTGCAGTCAGAGAATGCCTCTAAGAAAACAAAGATTTACCTAAAAAACAGCCATTAGATCTTCTAGTCAGACTCTCTGTGTGTCACAGACTCAGTTACTGAACGTGGTGAGCACAACGTGCTCTGCTCCAACCCCAGCTGCTTTCCACCATGCTTTCTCAGCTTATTTCTTGACACTTTCAGACTGAGAACTGACTGCTTCCCCCAACAGTCCATTCGGAGGTTAATGACTCCTGCTGTTCAGACCCTTTGCCTTGTTGCTTAACATAAATCTGATTTATGCTGTCAGTCGCTGGTTCTCAGTGCCATAAAGGAACTTGAAGCACTGCCGGAGTCCACTGTTCGACTGCCCTGAATGGGGTTATCAGCCATGGAACAAAGCGATGCTAGGCTAGAGTCTCCTCTCAAAATTACCTGCAAAGCCCATACAAACTTTTCCTTAAAGGCACAGAGAAGGTGAATCTTTTGCATTCACCAGAGACACAAGAATTCTGGCCTCTCGTGCGCAACAGGAGCCCATTTTACAGTTTACATTTAATCTTCACATAAAAAGAAAGGACTCGGGTTTTACCAAGTTCTGTATAAAAACCCAACTTTTAATGATCAAATATCTGCACTGTATTTACCCCATAGAAAAATTATGAAAGTCACTAAAAAAACATTCACAGACCAACATGGTTTCTTCAAAGATTTATTTTTAGAACATGCTTTTCCTCAGAGCAAATCTCACTGCCTTTGCCCTTGGGGCACATTACTTTTATTTTCTTTGCAATGTTGTCATTAAACACTGCACACATTTTTTTCCTCCACATTTTTTTCATACTGAAATATCTCAACATAGTTAAAATAACTTAGGAAATCAATATTAAGTCCAAATGCAAGCAACTCTTAACTCAACCCAAGCTGCTAATATTCCCCCCCCCCCTTCATTAAAAGGCTCCTTTTCACAGGCAGAAATGGCATATTGTTAATATCACTAATAATATACGTAGGTACGCAGAGAGGGAGGGATGTCCATCAACTCAGCTCAGTGTAAACAAAACCTGGATCAAAACTTGGATCCACTTTAATAATAAGCCAGCTTGGCTCCGGTCCAGCATCGCAACAGTCTAAAGTTTCCCCCCATCGTTCCGTTTAAAGTCTGGGAAAGCATGTTTAAAAGCAGGCCTCATTTAACTTCAAGTTAATCATCCGCAACCAGCCTAGGCCAATTAGGACGGCTTAGGGAGATTGGCCACAGTATCTTGAAAAGCAAAAGAAACATTTATTTTACTTCTTGCACCTTTTTGATGTGGACAACGTGCTGAAAGCCAAAAGGAGTTTTAATCAATCCCCAGAAAGCTGTAAGGATCATCCGCCCAAGTTTATTCTGGCAGCCAAGGTGCAGACCTGCCAGGCATGAAATTGTTGGGAGATCCTGCACACCATGACATGCGCCTCCCTCACACAACAGCCAGTTGGCTCCCATCTTCAATCTCTTTAATAACCTTAAAGCTCTTAATCTCGGATAGTATCTCACTGAATAAACCAGCAGAGGAAAAAAACCCTGATTGTCAAAGATTCAGATAAATAAGCCCAAATCAGTGCTGGGGCAGGTTCTTTAGCATGCTAATTCCTGCTTATACCAGCTCTACCTGCAAATAAGGCTCTAAACAAACTATTTCTACTACAAGGAGAGGGTAATTATACTGACAAAGGCACCTCTGTGTCGGGTTGGGCAGAAGGAGCCGGCAGGTCTGGGAGACGCAGGCTTAACCTAGTCTCCTGCAGTGAATGCACATTGTCTAGTGCAGGGGGAAAAATGCCAGACTGGGGGGACCTAGCAGCATTCAAGACAACAGTGGTGCACCTTGTCTGAGAGGGTTATTTAATGCTTCTGGCACCTGTACTTACAGCCACCCCCTCTTTTTCTCCTTTACAGGTTTAGAATTTATTTGGCATGTATAATTGTTATTTTGATCCTATAGCTACAAACAATAGGCAGCATGTCATTTCTTGATCATTTTGCATTCTTCTTGGGCTTTACTACAGACTTAACCCTTTGGAATTGGAGCCCTAACAGCACCGAACAGGTTTTGTAACAGTCAGTCAAATATTACTGGCATTTGCTTTCAAGGGCTGTAATTTTTTCTACTGTAAAATGACATCGCCTTAGAAGCTGCTATAGGTTTTTATTCACGAGTATTTATACCAACCAAAATATGAAACTGATTTAGCACATCAAGTAAGAGGAATAAAATGCTGATTTAAAATGCTGTGCCAGCAATTCAGTTTCAGTTTGCATACAGAAACTGTAGCACTGCTTAGCTGGAAGGGCTATTTTTTTGTTATTTCAAATAAATCTCTGAAGAGCAGGTTCTCACATATGAGAACATAGTCACAAATAGGCACGGTGGAGGCAAATTAATGTAACTTAAAACTTTTACTACTCTGTTTCGTATGTTTATCGTCCTGCTGTAAACCCACAACTTCAAGAGGTGAAATAACTCAGCTGTTATCAAAGCTACCAGCTGTGAGCTTGGTACACATCCTGTCACCTGAGATTACACTTTCTTGTTCAATGCACCAGAAGCCTGTTTATGAAGTTGATAAATTAAAAAATTAAAAAAAAATAAAAAAAAAGGAGAAGATACTTTTGGAACTTTTTCTGACTAGTTTTGGAAATGCAAACTGTGTTGGCGCTATCAGCCAAAGCACAGATCTGAGCTAAATACTTTCTAGTAACTGTAATCATAAACATTACCGCAACCAACGTATCCTTTCCTCAGAGAATCGTTTACTACCATATTATTTACTGTCTTCTTGGGATCACAGAATAACTTTGTTGTGCAAAATTATGGAGTGGCGCTGTCTGTTATGCTGTAAAGCACTATTCAGAATGATTATTTATAAAAAGAGTAATTAAACATTTTATGGCAGATATTATATGGATATGAGTTACTATGATGTACAAAATAAGTAGGTGCACTTACAGTGTGTACTTACACGAGCACTTTAAAGATGTGTTTCAAAACCAATAGAATATACATTCAACTGACTTTAACGAGACTTTATCCATATTACTGTGTAAGACAGGCCAAAGACAGAAAATATATTAGCTAACCTTGTATGATTACTTCAATATTCAACCGTGACCAGAAATAAAATAAAATCTATTAAAAATACTGAAAATCAGAAATGTATTCTTGCCCATTTCTGCCAACACAAATGATATTTTTGCGTTAGGCTAAATGATATTTTCCCCAACTGGGATATGTTGTCTCTATATTTTTTAAGAATAGCTGTCATCTACAGAACATCTGTAGCTAAAGAAGAATTTACTAGTCCTAAACTTCCATGCCCTGGTGCTTTCACAGCAACAATTACTGGCACAAAGAAGACAAATAGAGGAAACAAATTCCTTCTGCAAAAGTGCTCTTATGTGCCTCCCCGAAGGAGCAGCTGGGTTTTGAGAAGTACAATGTTTTAAAATACTTATTTACACAAGAAGTTCAGAGTTTTAGACAAAGGCAGAAAAAAAATATTTGCTTTCTAGCTTTAAAGAACTACAGGGGTTCAACCCAGCAGTTAGCCTAACGAGTTGTGTGTGTGTCAAATCCTTTTATTGCTGGAATTAACATGCATTTTTATTTCTAAACTGCATATCATTACAGAATTGCGAGTATCTGAACACCCAGTGAAGCTGCAGTGATTCTGGGAGGAAGCTTTGACTTTAAGTTGTTGTACTTACTATGATGAACTGAAAAAGGTTTTTCCAGACCTACTGGTCTTTAGTTCTTCAGCAGGGAAAGAAGAGGAGAGGCAACCTAAATGATCTGACCTGGACCTCTATGCACTGTGATAGCAATTTTCCCCCAAATAAAAACTTTCATAGTTACAAATGTACACCAAGATAATACTGATCTTCAAGGAGTCTCCTCAAAGCAGTAGGATGGTTCATTCCACTGTGCAGAAGGATGAGCAACCATGTCAGAAGGCAAGCATGGATGAACAGGGACTTGTGATTGAGCTCAAATGCAGAAAGCAAAAAAGATGCAGAGGTGGCTATGGGCTGCCCAGGAGAAATACAGAACCACTGCCTGGACATGCAGCAATTGAGTCAGAAAAGCCAAGGGTCAGCTGGAGTTGAATCTAGTAAGGGATGGGGGTGGGGTGGGCTGGGGTGGGGTGGGGGTGAGCAGGGAAGGGTGTTTGGAAGCACATCAGCAGCAAAAGGACAACTAAATAAATTGTGAGGCTGTTGCTCCGTGGGGGCAGGAAGCCTAGTGACAAAGTACATAGAAAAGGCAGAGAAATTACCTTTGCCTTGTTTTTTACTAGTAAAATCTGCCCTCAGACCTCTCAGCTCCATGAGTTTACCAGAAAAGTCTGCAGGAGCACAGCATTACATACAGACAGAGCACTTAAGCCATCTGCACATACGTAATCCATGAGACCAGAAGAGATACCTCCAATGGTGCCAAGATAGCTGGCTGATGTGAGGCTGTTATTACCTTCAAAAGGTCAAGTCAGTCAAGGGCGTTCTGATGACTAGAAAAAGACAAACGTCACACCCATCCTGAAGAGCAAGAAGGAAACTCTGGGAAACTACAAGATGTTTGGGAACACCTCTGTCCCTGAGAGGTTTATGAAGCAAATGCTCCTGGAAGCCATTTCCAAACATATGAAGGGTAAGAGAGAGATTGGGAACAACCAATGTGGATTTACCAAATCATGGCTGACCAACCTGTTTGACAGACTTGTGGATGAGGGTAAGCAATGGATGTTGTACACCCTGACTATGAGTAAGGCTTTTGAGATGATCTGACATAGTATGTCCATAGCTGCACTCTCAGCAGATCAGTGGATGATACTGAATTGGGGGAGTAGCTAGTGTGCTATAGGGCAAGGCTGCTATTCAGGTAGACCTTCACAGGATGGAGAAACAGGCTGGCAAGAACATTATGAAGTTCAAATCAGCAAATGCAAAGTCCTGCATCTGGATTGGAACAGCCCTATGCAGCAATATGGGCTAAGGCTGTGTGGCTGGAAAGCAGCTTTGGAGAAAAAGTCTGGAGGGCAGTAATGACCAAGTTGAGTATGGGTCAGCAATGCCTCTGCAGTGAAGACAGACAGCCACACTCTGGGCTGTAAGTGGCAAGGGTGCAAGGGATGTGATTATTCTCCTCCATTCAGTACTGGTGAGACCAGATCTGGAGTCCTGTGTCCAGTACAAGAAAGATGTTGCCACGCTGAAATAAGTCCTGTGCCGGGCCATCAAATCAGCTGGGTAACCCATGATATATGAGAAGAGGCCGAGGGAACTCAGTGTGCTCAACTCTGAGAAAATCAGGCTAGGGGAAGACCTTACTGCTTTCTTCAACTACTGAAAGGGAGAGTGCAGGGAAGACAACTCTTCTTGGAGGTGCACAGTGGAAGGATTAGAGGCAATGCACAGAAGCTGGAACTTGGCCAGCTCCCATCAGGCATTAGAATAGGGTGAGGTTTTTTTGGGTTTTGTTTGTTTGTTTTAAACCATGAAGGTGGTCAAATACTGGGTCGGGTTGCCCAGATGACCTCCAGACTGGCTTTCAACACAAATGATTCTGATTCTAACATCAAGTCTGCAAGTAGAGTGGAGGACAGAATAGAGAGCTGTCAGAGTAGTACTGTGAATTGTTTTGTGTCACTAGCACAGTAGAGCACCATGTTAACGTCAATGACTGACCCAAAAGAATACTGATCTCACTAATATAGAGAGGCATCAAACATACACAACACAGCTTCTTGGTGATCCTCAAAAAGCTATTCATTTGGTCTAGAATGCTGGAATAATAATGATCATAATCAATACAAGATTCACTCAGCTGGATGCAAGAAGGATTTACATAGCATTTCCCTTGTTAATTTGTTGACATGAAATGCAAGATTTATTTGTCTGTGTCTTGGTTTTCTCTGTTAATGCAAAACAGGAACACTGAACTTACCTGTATCGGGGGTGCATGGACATTTTATTTTAAAATCCACAGGAAGTGCTTCATAGGTAAAAATTAATACAAAATATAAGAATTCAAACAACAAGCAGTAGATCTTGTTAAGACATGCAGGAATTTGCCTCATGAAGCTAAGAGCGACATACGTAATTCACATCTTCTGGCTGCAGTTATAATTAATGAAAGTACATTCTTTCTTGCTGACTACCTATATAGGACTCTTACAGGTTTTCACCCAAATTTCAGCACGAAAGATTCACAGGAACTAAGCAGATGCCGGATTGATCTATAGTGGCAAGGACAGCTTTCAAGATGATTTATTTCTGCTGGGAAAAGAGAATTTTCACTGCTGCCCTTGCAACACGGTAAACAAAACAGAACCAAAGTGGAGCAAGAGAAACTGAAAAGCCATTGTGCGGCAGACTGGATGACCAGTCCTGATTTAAGCTTTGTAACTTATCGACACAGAAGTAAACTCACATAGAAGAGCAATGGAAACACTTCAGCTCTACTATGAGCTTGCAGACTGACTGGTAATGTTCTCATTCATCACAAAAAACCACAACTGCTTAAAAATATCTGTGCTCCTATTTTGAAAAATTATCATTATGGTAATATTAGTTTCAAGTTAACAACACATCTTCTGGGCTCCTCCTTCCTGTTAAATATGTGATATCCCTCCATTTATTCTATGTCTACAACAAGTCTATTTTTTCCACTGTTGGCAGTACAGACAAATCACTGATCGTTGCTCTCTGTGGATTTCAACAGCCAACCCTTAGGTTGAGGGAATCCCTTTTCTTCTCATCTCAAAGAAAGACCTTTAAGGAAATTCTGTAAGCAACAGAGGATCCTGTCCCTCTGCACAGCTTCCCGTACAATCTCATGCTACTTGGCCTCATCTAGACATTGGCTATCTTCACCCTTTTCAGGGACACAGCACTACAGGCACTTGATATCCATTAATCCAAACATAAGAAGTGAATTATTCGGGTGGTCAGTGGTGGAAACTGCTACAGAAAACTGCAGTCAACCCTTTTAATAGCAGTTTTATAAGAATTTCTAAGTCAAGGGGAGAAGAAGGAACATTATAGTCTTGAACCAAAACTGATGGAGTAGTTAATTTTAGTTGGGTTTGCTTTCTTTTAGCCACAAAGGGGAAAAAAAAAATAAATCAGACCATAACAAACAAACAAGTTTTTTATCAACTATGAAAAACTACATTTAAATTTTGGATTGTTAAACATTTTTTTACAAGAAAACTAGGAAGAAAATATACATCCATTTATTTAAAATGAAAATGCCTGAAATGAAAAGTCTAGAATTTTGCTTTCAAAACATGCAAAAGAAAGTTAATCTGTTGGTCCTAAATAACAGCTAAAATAGACCAGTGTTTAAACAGCTGGAATACTTACAAGAAGGCCCATTAAGTCTATAAAGAAACTCACAAATATTCACAAATAAAACTGTTTTCTAAAGGAACTACCTATTCTTATTCTTCTGCAGCAGTATGTATGGAGTCTTACCTAGATCTACTACAATAACTACATCCAGGGCTTGAGATAAAAACCTTCTGTCTTGAGACACAAAAGACAAAGCTAAAACAAAGAAGGTGAAAATTAACAGCTGTTCAAAAGCATGAAAAATACTAATAGACACAAAATCCTCATGCCTGTTTTATAGTTTTAAAGCTAATTTGACTTGTTAAGAGTACAGGGAATCCAAATATACCGAGATATTTCAGTTCTTATTAGTAGAACATTTATTATTATTTGATGTTCACGTGGTCATTGTACTCATAAAATTAATATACTAGAAGCACCACCAGGGAATGTAGCACCTACATAATCTAGTCTCACCTGAAATTCACTGTAGACCACTGGTATCTCTGGCTAGCATTTACTAGGGCTGGTGACTTCGATACAACGAGTTATTAATCCCTACCTGGCCTCCCCAGCACTGCCAGCTTCAGCACAAGCATTCAGGAGAGGACTGCTTTTGTCTCCAGCACTGCTGTTCCACAAGCCCCTCAAGGCAGTATAAAACTCCTCTGAAACAGACAGATGGATTCCCCGTGCCATGAAGCCATTCGCCCCTTCGCCTGGGTACAACCATTCTGAGCAGCTACAGAGTGAGCTGGTATGAATTCAGAGTAAACTAGGCTGTAAGCAGGAGGAGGCTTTAGTTTTTAATGAATTTCCTGCTCCAGATCTTTATATGGCAGCATCAACACTCTTGCTGGCATACTGGAGAGAGGGCAGACAGGATTGCCTTTTTTCTTTGCTACAGTGCCAGAGCATTTGGTGGACAACAGCACCAACCTGCCCAATGTCAGAGCTAGTCAGGACTAAGGGTGCACCTGGACACAAGCTTTCCGACATGGCTTGTGCTCTGCTGGGTGGATGACTGTGATTGTCAGGTTAAGTTCTCTAGTTTTGTCAAATCAGTCAAGTTTTTGTAGGCACTGAATCCAAATTGGACATAAAAAAGGACATGAACACAAGGAGTGGGGTGGAGAGGTGGAGAGAGACAGAAACAGAGACAACAGAAGAGTTTAAGCGAAATAAAACCCTTCCATGGCTTTTTTTGTGGAGGTAAATGGACCTAATGAGCCAGCAAAACTGTGTAGCTAAATAACTGCCTGTTTCAATGCAACATAGTGCTATAACTAGCTCCTATTCAGCTGTATTTCTTACAAGTATTAACCAAGTATCTACTCTAGAAAACAGAAATAATAATACATTAATTACATTTAAAAGTGGAAAAATGTAGCAAATTCTGCTCAGCCACCAAGAACAGGTATTCAGGGGAAAAAAATCTAAAAAATGCTAACTTTAGTAAACTAGTTCACGTCTCTTTCTTATTTTTACTAGTCCAAGTAAAAGTCAGTAGCTGCCCTCCATTCCTGCAGAGCCTCAGGGATGCAGACTGTTTACCATATCCATGTTTTCAGCTGTAAATGTTGACCTGATCAACACTATAATGCCATTTACTAGGAGTTTACACAATAGCATCAGCTTCAGTGAAACACCTAAAAAATTAGCAAGTCAATTTAAAGGGAAAAACAACTCCCCATTAAATCCCATTCAGACCTGCAACTTCTCTCCAGGCCAAAACATACATACATCTACTAAGGGGCAGGCGTCCTCTTTGTAATGTTAACAGAACAATTTAAAAGGACTGGATGCTTAAAAATGGAGATGAAATTTAAATATTCCATCTCATGGGGCTCATTTGGTGGTTTCTGAAGCATCTTCAGTTTACAGTTGTACTGTTGTAAATAAGAAACAGAGGAATACTGCCTGCTGCACTGGAAATACAAATGGGTAGTGCAAAAAGCTTCCTCCGGAGAAGCAGGCTGCAGAATCTGAAGAAACACCATGTGGTGCTCTGCAGTACATGGCACTCATCACAGGTTTTTTTTCAATACTGTGTACAATGGCTATCTCAAAGTACTTCAGAACCTTTCATACTCCCCCATATCTAGTCTCCTTCACCAAAAAGTAGAAGGCGAAATGTTAATCCTTTAATTTATTTGCAGCATACATCCTATTAGATTCAACAGAAGTTGCTTCTAATCCTGATGCAGTCTAACATTAACCTAACTTTATTTCTACATATTTAGATACCTATGTGAGGACAGTAATGCAGAAAGTAGAACTGCAGAGTTTGTAGTATACACTCATAAAAGCAGCTTTTCCTGATATTATTTGTGGCCATGTTCTTCTATAGTAGCAAGGGCAAGCTTGCTTTAAGGGTTTATTTTTATGCTAAGCTCCCACTGTCTGTATTTCTTCACTACTATTGTGCTGCAATTAATTCCCATCACCAAATTAACAATGACATCTGGGAAAGTTGCTGAATAAAACACAGAAGAGCAAAAGCACCGCTCCAAAACTGTAAGCTCTATATTGTGAAGCGGATGAAAATAAGTTTATTTTTACACCCAGAAGAACATCAGGAATCACAGACTAATCCTCTGTGAACAATACTTGCACCTGCTGAAGTGAGAAAAGAAGTCTTAATAAGATTCACAATAACCACGTGCTCAAAAACATGAGACAATTTCTTCCCTTAGTTAGAAATGAAAAACTGAGATACGCTATCACATAATAAGGAAGAATCTTTTTTAAAGTACAATTACGTACACCTGTGAAAGTTTCTGAGAACAATGAAATTATGTTTTGATTTGAAATATTCATAACTGGCTTTTAATGCACATACATATTAAAAACCCCATACCTTGTAGAGACCAAAGAAGCCCAAGTCCCGTAATACAGTGAGGGCACTAACTCGTGGACCAGTAGTAATTTCTCCAGCCACCTGTAATCGAATTTTGACAATTTCCAGTGGATTGGTAAAGATCACTTGAGAACCTCCAGCCTGAAATTAAAAGTGGAAGGCAGTACATTAACCCATTACATTATTTGCAGTGTACATCCTGTTATATTCAAGAGAAGACATTTTCAATCCTGTTGCAGTCCATTAAGCAATTAGCAGACAAGAGTTTTAGTATTAGTTAATAAACTGCAGCTCACAAGGTAAGAAACCTACACCACCACCCCCCACCACAATTCCACACCCCCCCATCTGAGATGAGTGGTCAGGGAAACCAGACGAAGCAGGTCAGCCACTGCAGGACATCAGACAGACACTCACTCAATTCTTGCTGCAAGAATACATTCACCAACACCAATTTATGCAAAACTGACAAGCCAAGAACACGGTAAAGCAAGTAATGAAGTGAAAGGAAGAATTAGTAACTAAGTAAAGAAACTGAGATGTGCATGCCAGGACTTAGAAAGTGAAAACATACTACTGAAGAGTGTAAAAGTCTGACAGAAGTTTATTCAATTTTGGCATGAGTTCATAAAACAAAAAATACACGGATTCCAAAGACCAGAACTGCAGATATACTGTGCTTTTTTAAAACCCCACTGAACTACCAGTTTCAGGTCCATTAAATGCTGTTTGATTCAAGAGTCTGAGCTCCACATCATAATTTGTGCACCAGGTAACAAAGAAAAGGTCTACAGACTGAAGGATTCTATTAGTCAAAAAACGTTAAATGTTTTTAACATATCCATTTGTTGGGAAGAGATCACTCAACTGATTTTGAAAGTTAGATTTAAAACACAATGGTGGCAAGCATTTCAGAAGACTCCCCTCTAGTTCTTGTAAAGTTCATCTCATTCACAGTATGTAATGTAGGGCATAACCTTTCTGCTACTCTGACAGATCCCAAGCTAAAAATTTGAAGCAAGAAAAAAAAAAGTAACATGAAGGTTATCTAAGTGTATTCAAAAAATACTCATTCAAACTCCATCTGGCCCAAATAAGAGAGTCTCATTCTTTAATCATGTGGCCCAACAGGTATGCCCTTCTATAGGTTCTGAAATCACACAAACCATGCAAAGGCTGACCCTCATCCTCCTCACAACAAAACAACTATTTTTTTCTAGAAGGTAATGACTAAAATGAAACAAGCTGCATTTAAAAGCACTTGCATCTAGCCATGTCTAGTATGTAAACACTACATGCACATCTTTTTAAAATTATCCAAATGTTAAAAGAATTAATCATAGCTCAGATTAACTATCATTCAAAATCAAAAATATGCACAGTAATATGGTTTAAATAATGCGCTGAAGAAATGGCAAATCGCACGAACAACTACTCTTGTCTACCACTTAGACTGAGCATACACAGTGTGGTTACAAATTAAAGTCTTTACATAACCCCCAAAATATCCCAAATGTTTCCTATTTTGACCAGAAAAAGCATGCTCTTATGTAACTCAACTGGTTTTGACTTTCAAATTGGCGTAATTTAATTTAACTGCTTTTACCAAACCAGAATCCTGGTACATATAAAACCGCTATTCTTGTTGCCATCAGAAATTAGACTGATAAATTATTTGGCACATATGCTGACTTCAGTTTTGCACTTAAACTGAAACATGTTAAAAGTAAGTAAGCATTCAAAGTAAAAAAATGTTTGTTTTACTTGTCTACTCATCTTGCAAAGTCTCAAAATAAAATTAAAAAAAAATCCTGGAAAGGTCCTTATGGTGAATTACAGATTCCTATATAATAAACATTTTGGTCTATGCATTACAAATATTAAGCATTCCCACATGCCATCACACATATTTTCTTAAAAGGATAAAATCTCAATTGCAGGTGATAATGTTCATTTGCAAGTTTGCTATACCACAGCCGCCCTCTAAAACACACTACTTAAAAACTCATACCAATTGATCTGTATTAGCACAAATAAACTACTTTCCCTCAGTATGATATTCTTGCAGTTCATTGTGCCATGACTCCATGGGAAGTGTTCCTTTATTTTTCACTACAGGAAAACCATATTAAGATTTAAAAGATGACAACAAAATTAAGTTTATTATTATTGTTATTATTAATGCATCAAAACACCAAGCAATTTAAAAATCTATAAAAGTGTTTATAAGTGAAAGCCATATTTCAAGAAACAGAAACATGTATCTGATTTTAAAGGAGGATAAAGGCAAATAATTTCTGAATTCAAACAGGAAGTACTTCAGGTGCTAGCGCGTATAATATTTATGTTTGCATGTCCAACCCGACTGCGTTGACACTTGCAGCATTAGATGGCTTGTGGCTCTGGGTAAATCACACAAGACTTCTTTTGCTTCAGCTCGCTATTTGATAAATGGGGATGCTATTATTTACCCAACTCATACAACCAAGCTTACTGTATTCAAATTTTTAAAACGCTGAGACCTGCATGCACCAGGCATTACTAAAAAGACTGCAGGCTTTGCTGCCCACAAAGCACTTCTGTAGAACGATACTGGAAGTTTCCAGTGAAGTCTTTCCACAAAACTGTTATGGTACTAACCCAGAGCTCCCTGAACAACCTTTGTCATCCTCTGAATTTGAGCAAAGATACACTCCAAAAATCAAATGGTGAATAACTGAAAGCGATGAGCCAGACAATACCTGACGGAGGGTCTCAGTAGGAGGGTTTCTACCACCTGCCTGTTTTGTGATGGAGAGGAAGGCTGGTTTATTAGCCAGTGCAGACGCAGTTCTAGCGGTCACAAGTACAGTCACCTGGTGGGAAGCTTTTATCACTCTGTTATTTAACCATCTATGCTGGTAACTGCAGCTCCTTACTCTCCAGCTGGGGGGGGGGGGAAGCAAACCGGAGATGGCTACTATACGCTCTAATGAAATTATTTCTTGTCTAGTACTGGCCTATTGTGTTATTCATCATCATAGTATGCAAGTGTCTCATAAATATTAATGGTATTTCCTTGCAGTACTCCTGTGAGGAAAGTACAATGACTCTAGTTTTACAAGAAGGAGACTTGAGGTAAAGAGGTTAACTGTATGCCCAGCATGTGCATCCCACTAGCACAAACAGACACAACTTTTAAGAGACTCCAGGTATCCTGATCTCCAAATCAGCAGCTTGAATCACAATAGAATGGCTTCTGTCTTCTCAGTTTTTGCATAGTGAATGCAATGAAAGAAATCTCATCAATCTATTTTTTTCCAGTCTCTTCAAGGAGCTGGTATAAATTGTTACGGAAAAAACAGACAAAATATCCTCAGCACATCATATCACCCTGTTCATTCATTCTGTTTGGCCAAAAGCTGAAAAACATTGCCTTCTTGTTTGTTAACCTTTGCAGCTGGAATTGTATCTCATACTAAAATTTTGAAGTATGCTCTCAAGGTCAGAATTTGAAAACTTTTTTTTTTTTTTTTTTTACCCAGAACAAACACAGTTTAAGCTCAGGTTGCTCAAGCTTGATGTTTTCTCCACTAAATGTCACAAAAATCAACTTCATCAACTGTTTAATATATATAGTTCCCAGTAATACCAATTTTTATATACTGAAGTTATAAGCTTGAATACCCTCAACTCTCAATTCCTTATCACCTCTTCCAATCATTTTTTAAGGAAACAAACTTAAGGAAACTGACTGTAAAAGCTAATCTATTTTCAGTTACTACCATGTGATTAAAATAAAACTTGCAATTTTGAGTTGTTTAGAGAAGTAGATACCTAGAGGTACTGCATAGATAACTATCTGTAAGGGCCCACAAAGGGCCCATACTATTCTGAAAGAATTTAACATTTGACCTAATCACAAGCACTGATGGCAAGAAAATAAAAGGGAAATACCTCTGTCATCCAAGAACAACTCAATACACATGTAGCTAGAAATCTGCACGCCTATAAAATGTTCGATGTGCTTTAAAACATGGACAGCTAGCTATGCATCCACACACATGAATTTTTAAAAATAAGCTTTTTTTTCTTTCATTTTTGCAGTTCTTCAACTCTGCACTTGGTATGCTATCACCCAACACCTCTCGATGGCAGTATAGTCTTGTACAGTAATACAGAACTGTCTATGACATGCCTCCTACTTTCCTACTTTACTGAACGAAAGGGAGAAGTGGAAATAGTTGAGGTATTTTTTTTTGTCCATGGGGAAATAAAACCCACTCTGTAGTGAAAAAAAATCAGTTTAATAACAACCACTTAACAACACTCCAGTTTAAGAAGTCAGAATATTTTCTACTTCTTTATGTGTTCAAATCACCTTGTAATAAACTTTACTGGAAAATAAACAGATTTTCACCCCTCTCATTACATTAAGACAAGAAATTCCTGTTCTTTTTAATATAACTGCATTTTGTGCCCTTATGAGATTAGGTAAGAAATGAGCACACCAGACCCAACTCTCCTATGCCTTTCACATCTCCTTTTGAAAGCTTCACTGTAGGTTCTGAAGAGAATACAGCTTGCAATTCTGGGTTTTTCATCCCAGCAGAAAGTACTAGATCATTTTCATTGCTACTGACTACCAACTGTTCTTGTGCCTCTAAACCTCATTACCAACTTCAAATCATAGCCTTTTTTCTGTTCTCAGCTAACAACATTTAGGGTCAGCCTAGATCTTTCTTCTGCACCCCATCTAACTTCTCACATATTACCTTTTAAGGTTTCATGGATGAAGAAAGTATTACTACTACTCTTAAGACTGTTAGTATTTCCCAGCAGCATCACCCAGGGATAGGAATTATAACAAATAATGGCAACCATTAAAATACATAAGCAACATATTATACAATTATCCAAAATAAACCTCTGCAAGAAATTGTCTACAACGTCTTGGTTACTCATTCAATTTACAAAAAGATAAGCAGGTGCAAATTCCAAAAATTTTAGTCAACTGTTTATCACATTCAGTCATACGGAATATGGTATACTGTCCCAGGCCCTTACTCCTTGCCAACTGCCAGATGCAGCTTGTTTTCTTGTGTGCCTTTGCTAACATCCATTAATCCTAATTAAAGTCAAGGTTCCTAAAGTGCTGAGCATTGTACAGACACAAAATAAAGATTGTTCCCTGTCATAAAAAAAAAAAAATCTATATTGAAAACGCACTCAAGGGATGCAAGAATGGAGGAATTACCATCCTCATTGTATAATAAAGGGCAACTAAGGTACAGAAGCATTCAATGATTTACCACAAAATCACGTACTAACTCTACGACAGAACAAGGCTTAGAAGCCAGATTTACGGAGTGCCACTGCAGTGCTTCAAACTACCTCTGAAAGCCTTGGTGTTTGCATGGCAAAAGATCCCAAGAGCATCAGATTAATTATGTTGAGCTGCTGCAGAGGTGAATGCACTACGGACTTGCCTGTTACCAGAAGAGCTACCAAGTAACAGACATCTGTTCAAAGTGTCTGTTTTTCTTATCGATTTCAAAGATGACAACCGTAATTATGTGGCGCTGTATGTCAAGGGCAAAGCATACCGGGTTCTCAAAAGCTTGGTTCTATGTTACCTTTTCTTTGATAAAGAAAGGCTTCAAAAATCCAGACAAGCCACCTCATGCTATTTTCTGTCCTCTTGTCTGTGGTCCTATCTATACAAGATTCTGATAATGCTCTTTAGCAATGGGAGTTAACAGAGTGAATATCTTTTCTTCAGATCATGAGATTTCCTGAGTCCTCAGTCATCTGCTTTTCACTACCCTGACCAGGCTAGCACAGAAACAGCTTTCATGCTGCTCAGGGAGAACTACAGTTTTCTCCAGCTAATCCTTCTTGTTTTCTGAAGACAGCCTTCTCTTGGTCTGGCTAAGGTTTTACTTTGGATAGTTCAAACAGCAAATACTGCTAGAATTGCAGAGTCTTGTTAATGTCCTAGTGTACATAAAATGTAAAGCAAGCTCCTTCAAACGCTCATGTAAAAGTGCTCATAAATAGAATTGCAATTAGTCTGAACAGAAGTACATTCCTGCTACTGCTTCAGACAGATTTCCAAAACCCGGATACAAGTTGTGACGATTGTCCTGTGACAGTACATTGATGACCTGGCTAAACACAAAAACAGGAATATGGTTTGTTATAAGCACTGACCAAGTCTGCAGTGTGAAAAAAACTAAAGGGGTGGATTTGATATTTTCCACTTTATAGGTAATTCAGTTCTCAGAAGCCTAGCCAAAAAATTGAAGTGGAGCCCACTTGATTGGCATTATAAAAGCAATTAAGTTACAGACCTGTCAAATATGTTAACATTTGGCTCTCTCTGCTCTACTTGTCTATTTTGACTACTTGTAGAATCATTTAATGATTTACAGACCTTTCAAGTCTTAAGGTATGGTAGCTGTATTAAAACTGTGACCCATTATTTCTTGGTCACATCATAAATTACTGTGACATCATAAATATCTTCCTTTCTCTCGTAGAAAGCTATTTTAATTCCTGATGTGAGTTTGAGGCTTTTTTGTTTTGTTTTTTGAACCTGCACTGATAAACACTGAAGTATTTTACTGCCAGTAAAAGAAGGAGTAATCGGAGAAAGGGATGTGTAATAAAATATAATTGTCAAAACAAATACATGTTTTAAACTGTAATGTATGTCCATATAAAATTTTGCAGTCATTATTTCTAATACAATAGAGAAAAAAGAATACGTTTCAAATTGAAATAATATTAAGGGTTTTTTTTTTAAAAAAAAGGGCTTTTTAACAGTTCAGAATTGTTCAGTTCTGCAATCAGAAATGTGTTAATCTAAGCCTATGCATCCCTCCTTGTTTTACAGTTTGAAAGATTTCCTCTCTCTCTTTTTTTTTTTTTTTTAAGGGGAGAAGGGAAATGAAGAGGACACAGGAAGCAAAAGTGGAAAGCACCTCTAATTTGTTATGGGAAAATACCTTTGGAAAAAGATTAAAATTAAATGAACTAATCCAAAAGGAAAATTCAAAGTAGAGTAAAATAATATTCTGCATAACTCCTTACTACTTTCAGGAAAGGCCAGTTTAAACAGGCATGACTGCGTGAAAATTTCAGCAAACTATTTTTCAAAACATCCAAACCTGCAAGGAAATGTGGGGTGAGGTCAAAGAAAAGCAGGAACTCTACACCAGCAACTTCCCCACCCTTTGGTACAACCTCTTGTCAGGGCTATCATGTTACTGTATGCTGCCTTCCCAAACGTCATTATAAGGCTTAAATCTAAGATTAGCTGAAAATTAATCAAATATAATTAAAAGAGAGCAAGTGTTGAAATACAACGGGTTTGCAACTATGAAGTTAAGTCCAGATCTAGCTGGGTTTTTTTGTACTGAAAGTTTACAGTTAGTTTACATTATTTTCAGTATGCTGAAAATAATTACAATTACAGTGGTTCAGAGGAGAAAAACTACACTATAAAAATACCTGATTAATTCCATTACATTATATTAATTATATTAAATAGCCTTTAAATCTAATTAATTTATTTAACAACATTAATTTTACATAAAAAGAAAACAGCTTCAATTTTAATTTAAAACATTTATTAGGAGCTACTGAACTTTTCCTTAACAAGAAATATGAATGTTGTGCTTTTACACAGGCAAGTAGAACTCCCTTTGAAAGTAATGGAAGTTAGATTCCCTGACTACAGGGAGAACAGACCTCTGAGAATAAATCTGTTAAAGGGTTCAAGAGATGTATGCTATTTACTTTCAAAGCTAATATGAGTAATCATAAAGAAGACCATCATTACTTAACTACCTCAATAAACTATACGAAAACTTTTCCATGTAATAGCAGTCGGGTTGTTGTTTTTTTTTCCCCAGATACACATGCAGAGATTTTTTTTGCTCAGTTTCATTTTACCCATAGCTCAGCCTTCCTTGCCAAACAGAACAGAATTTTATCAGATTTAGGTTTCTGAATAATGAAAGCAAGAATGACACCTTCACTCTCCTTTAGCCTACATCTTAGAAATGTCTGAATTTCTGCAAGTGAGAGATCTAGGAAGTGTGGGAATTGCAGTCCATACACCCTGTACCTCCACTGCAATGCCACAGAGAAAATGCAGCTCAGATGTGGACTTACCTTTATTATTCTCTGAAACATAAAATAAATCTAAGTAGCTTAATAAAACTATTTGCACTGGATCGATTATTTGGCACAATTCATCTGGAATTTCACATCATATTCCTTTATAAAAATTGATTCTAGACAGGATTTTGCACTTTCTAGATGAACTCCATCTTAACTGTATCTAATTTTTATGTTCCATAGCACAATTGAGGTTGTCCAAGCAGGTCCAATAAGTTTTAACTTTATTACGATTACTATAAAGTCTCTAGAAATATGCCTAAAATTGTCCTGACAACTTAAATAAAAGCAGATCTGTACAGGGTCTGTAACTCTACTGTGCTACATGATTTAAACTTGCTAATAGTGAGCACACACTGAGCAGCTGGGAAGGAAAAGACTGTGTGTGCTCAGAAAGAGAAGGGAGAGCAGAAGTAGAAGTTAATAAAGCAAAATGTTTTTGTCTTACTGAAAATTAAGCCTCCAATTTACCTATATAATTATTACTATATGCAGACAAGGCAACATACATTACATAGCTATTTCTTTTTAGTCATAATACTTATTCTGTTTTTCTGAATATTTTGTGTTTTATGAGCACTCTTTATTTTGAATCTTTGCACCTCTTTCCCAGTTACTTCCAGAACACAATGTAAATTTGTCAATTAAACATGGAACTGCTTTAGTTAAGGAACTAAGCAAAATAACCCTCAAAATAACTCTCAACTAAAAGCTTAGTGTTAAAATGCAGCACCTCAAAACCCCAAAAATAATACTTACGCTACATTTACAGAGTTTTCAATTGGTTAATATAACTCAAAAAATAATAATGACCAGTGCTGTATCAAAAAAATCAGGTTACTTTTAATAGACGCTTTTAAGTGACTTAAGTTTAAAAGAAGCAAGCAGCTAAAACTGGTATGACTAGTGATTATCTTTTATTTAAAATATTAAAAAAAAAAATGAAACACCATGAAAAAAAGCTTAAAAAAACTTCAAGATTATTGCCACCGTAAAAAAAAAGATTTCAAGTTGTACTTACAGCTTACTCGAGATCATCCTTTTATTAAAGAATCCCTGACGGTAGTTACAGCATTAGCAGAAATCAAACCTAGCATATTTGTGCACTTTCTCATTCAAGGAGGTTAAGTCGGATTTGTGGTTTAGATGCTCAGCAGATCCTAGCTCTGCACTATCATCACACTGTATCTTGGAACTGAAGTTTTTTAGTAGCCTAATAATGATAAGGGCTATATAGGACTCGCATGAGTGATAAAGAGTCCTAAATGAACAGCAGAGACCAGAATTCATGGTGGGTGTCAGGCACTGTGGTAATCTGGAAGTTTCATATATTTTTATGGGTAACAAATACCATAGTCAATAGTGAAATAGTCAATAGTCAAAAGGAGATGGAAATTTTGAGTAATTTACATAACAGCCCTCCTTAAGATTCTGTATAAAAATATAATGGTTCTAACTTTTAATTATATTCTTGGGGATCTCAAAAAAAATAAATCTCAATCAACCTATCACTTTCATCTTCACATAATAAAAAGCTATGAAAAAGGCTGTTAACTGAACTAAGTGCCACAAGGTCAAGAAGTAAAAGATCTATTTTCTTTTCTTCTTCTTTTTTTTTTTTTTTGCCCCAGCAGAGAAAACAGTTTACAAAACAGAAAAAGACTTGTTCAATGAAACAATCAGCTTTAGTTACAAGTGCAAAAGTCAGCCATGTGTACTAATTCTCCGTAATTATGATGCAAACCGAAATCCTTGGGGACTTAAAAGTCAAGCCTGGCAATGGTTGGGCAAACAGCAGAGTGGAGCTACTCAGGTGATACTGACCCCTTCAAAGCCCTTTGTGTTGCTGAACAACCCAAACCATCCAACTATCTGCTCTGTCCTCCCTTTCTTAGGTATTAATGCTATACTGTACTCACAGGGTTGATATTTAAAACATTAAAATCTAGCAGGCATCCCAGCACACAGCCCTTGCCTAAGCAATGAACACACTCCAAAGAAACAGAAGCACTGAAGAATGAAAATCTAACACCTGTGTTTGTAATACAATCACAGCTGAGAATTAGATGTGGAGAGCGGAAAGGTAATAGGGCAGATGTCTTTTATAAAATTCATCTTAGTTGGCTGCCCCTTTTTAGAGTCTAACACATCATGCACTCCTGTCTTTTTGCCTCCCACATAGGCGATTACTACATTGTGAAATAAGGTAAAAATCCAAGACTGAAAATTTTCAAAAGCATTGAACAGTCTCCTTACTGTTTCCACAGTGAAAGTGAAATCACAGATTTCACGTTGGCTTAAACGGGGACAAAAAGTTAGGCCAATATAATGCTGAAAGCTATAGGAAAAAGCCTGTCTTTGGCATCTCATATTTTATGCATGTATTTACACCATGAGAGAAAAATTCAGCCCAAAAAACTAGGCACTACTTGTAATGAGTCTCTGTTGCTAGTCTGAATTGGGTTTAAAATTACAAAAAAACCCAAAGACCACCTGCAGAAAAGACAAGTTGCAACCTATCTACCTGGCACTAGACTATGCCCTTAAGTGGAGCACTCCAGTTAAAAGAAAACTCAGGGCATTCTGCCACTGCACGTCTACTGCTACAACTTCCTGCAGCATCTCATTGTTAATATATATTTCAAATACCAAATAGGACAAGCCAATATCTACTGCACATTTAAAATACGTCTCAAACCACCTATCTCTTAAAGCAGATCCTTAGTTTACAATGAACTACTGGGAAAAAGCTTGCTGCAGCATTCTCATGAATGACAGGTCTCTGTAAAGAGTGCTTTTTGTACTGCATTAAAAAATTCACAGCAGTCTGTAAAAATAAAAACTCTAGATCAAATGACATTTTAAATGAAAATTTTGCTGAATTCTCTATGGCTGCTATGTTCATAAGATGTTTTATTAGCATAAGGGGCAAATACTTTTTACTCTGCAAGCACTTTATTGCATTTTTCCTTCATTTACAGCATGCTTTTATTTAGGGCTTTAGAGACCCACATTCTTCTCTCCCTCCCCTTCTTTTTTTCTCCCCTGAATGCTCCTAAAGTTACAGAACAAGGGGATCCTACCTGGCAGTCTACAACAGGTCAGTGATCAAACAGAAGGAGCAGTGAGACAGCAGCCAAATCCTGCCCCATCTCCTGAGAATTACAGAAAGCCAGGGCTTCTCAGCCTGCAACGCAACCGAGCCACTGCACCCTGAGGCTCAGATAATCATAGTACGCTCTCTGCAAGCACATACAGCACAAATCTCCGCACCTACTGAGGTTAAGACACAGGCATTTGTTTTTAAGTCCCTGCTCACTGTAGTTTTCGACACAGGTAGAAGCTGATTGAAAATGTGACCTCATCTGTCTTATGACAGCAGAAACAAAGATAGATTGAAAATATACCAACATTGCTATGCCCCAGTGATCAAAGCCAGTTTAAATAAACAGTGTTCTTTATCTGTAAAGTGCACTGGTCTTTGAACAACTATTCATTTTACCTAAAGTATTTACATTTGCTTGAACAAAATCAATACACCAGATAAAGCAAGCTGTAATATGGACAGAACTAGACCAAACTGTGAAGTATTATCATCTACCCAGTAATATGCCAGTTGTTCATTACTACTTTGTACAAGCAAAACACTCTTAAAAACTTAGTGGGTTTTAAATACAGCCTACATTCAGGAATGCATTATGCGCTGAGTTAACATTACACAGCCTACGTCTGCTATGAACTCAAAGTAGCATGAGTAGTTTTTGCCATTTCACAAAGTCAGTATCACTGCAAAAAGTGAAAGTTAGTGGGTGCAGTAACACATCAGGAAAGAAGTGACGTGGCAGAGTGGGTGCCACAAAGCAGTAACTCATTATTAACTTCTGGAAAGGTTAGCATGAATCTTCTTTAGGCCATATGCTACAGCCAACATGAATAAAGAAACATTCTTTACTAAGGAAACAAACTCTAAGCTGTGAGAATTATACAGCGCAGTTAAAAGGCACGATGCACAGAAACATTTACCCTTTCATCAAGAGTGGCTGGCCTATCTAGGAAAGAACTGAGATGCTCTAGTAGAGTCTGCTCTTGAACCGGATCTGTGGTTAAACAAAAACCTTAGTCCACATAGTTAATCTTACACACTGCATTTTCATGAATCTCATATGAAGGAAATTAAAGATACTTACGCAGCCACCAGCAAGAATTTCTGCAGCCAGTGGGACAGAGCCATCTTTAGTCATAAACTTATCTCTCACAAAATCATTAACCTTAAAAAACAAACATTTATGAAAGCTGATAAATTAACAGGTAGGAGAAAACAGTCATCAGCTGCAAATTCTGTGCAACTAAAAATGCAAATATATGCATGAAGCTACCAAACTAGCAGATACCAAACAAATCTTAGATCTTATACGAAATATTGTAAAGCTTACTATGTTCTTCTAACAAAGATTTGCAGCATTATTCAAATATTTGCTATTGAAAAATATAACAATCACAACTAAATAATAATTATCTAAAAATTAATAAAATATTTTCAGATTTTAGAAATGCTCACTGAATTTACAAATTTAAATATAATTTCAAATTAACATTAGAAGGTTCAAATAGTAAATTTTAACACAATAGAAATTCAATTAACAGCATTCAGTACCTTTCTTTTTTTAAAATGCATACTAGTAGCTGTGGTGAACACTAGCTTATCAGTGAATAACCAATACATTACGGCTGGTTTATAATAAGAAATTCTTCAATGCCTTAAAATCACTCAAGAAATAACAAAATTAAAGAAATAAAACATTTAGGAAAAAAATACATGCAAAGAAGTTTCTTTCTTACCAACCCTTCACTACATGATCATATTATCTCCTGTTGCACTAGAATTAAACATACAAGAACCACGCAGAGATACAAAAAAAAAAAGCCCTCCAAGTCCAATAAATAATTACTAATTTTTGCTAAGAAGTGAAACCAAAGGCCTGCACTACTTACAAACAAGCAGATGAACTGAACAAGTTGAATAAGCTTTTAATATTTTGGAGCGAGTCTAAAAATAAGTTTTCGGTAAGATTCTTAAAATGTACATATATATGTATGTATCTACCTGAAAGTGACTTGTATGCCACTTGTAATGCTCACAAGTCAGATACAAACAGTCACTTCATGCTTTTTGTAATTAAGTTTGTATCAGGCAAAAATCATAGAGTAATAGAATTGTTTAGGTTGGAAAAGACCTTTAAGATCATCAAGTCCAACCTAGATTTAACCTAGCACATCTACTCCTTTTAAATACCTGCAGGGATGGTGACTCAACCCCATACCTGGGCAGCCTGTTCCAATGACTGACAACACTTTCAGTGAAGAAATTTTTCCTAATACCCAGTCTAAACCTCCCCTGGTGCAACCTGAGGCCATTCCCTCTCATCCTATCACTTGTTACTTGGGAAAAGAGACTGATACCCACCTCACTACAACCTCCTTTCAGGTAGTTGTAGAGAGTGAAAGGGAGTGAGTCTCCTTTTCTCGAGGCTAAACAACCCCAGTTCTCTCAGCTACTCCTTGTAAGACTTGTTCTCCAGACTTTGTTCACCAGTTTTGTTGCCCTTCTCTGGACACGCTCCAGCACCTCAATGTCTTTCCTGTAGTGAGGGGCCCAAACCTGAACACAGTAGTTGAGGTACGGCCTCACTAGTGCTGCGAAGAGGGGGAACACCACTTGAACCACTTCCCCAGTCCTGCTGGCCACACTATTTCTGACACAAGCCAGGATACCATTGGCCTTTCTGGCCACCTGGGCACACTGCTGGAGCATGTTCAGCCAGCTATTGACCAACATCACCAGGTCCTTTTCTGCCAGGCAGCTTTCCAGCCACTCTTCCCCAAGCCCAAGCACTGCATGGGGTTGTTCTGACCCAAGTGCAGGACCTGGCACTTATCCTTGTTGAACTGGCCTCACCCCATCAATCCAGCCTGTCCAGATCCCTCTGTAGAACCTTTCTACCCTTAAGCTGATCAACACTCCTGCCCAGCTTAGTGTCATCTGCAAACTTACCAAGGGTGCACTTGATTGCCTCGTCCAGATCACTGATAAAAATATTAAACAGAACAGGCACCAATACTGAGCCCTGGGGAACACTCTACCACTCTTAACACTCTTAATATGCTGACACATTAAGAATAAAAATCCTTAACACACTAATTGTAATTAGATGGATCTTACAATGTGGAGAAGTGTGAAAACAATCCATTTGCAAACTTACGGTAAGTTTTATGGCCTTCTCTGGTGCTACTCCTAATAGCTGCGGTAACAGACCTGTAGCATGGAAATAGAGAATTCAATGCATCGAGTAAGTTGGTATTAACTAAACAAGTAAAAAAATATATGTAGAGATCACCACCTAGAAATGGGCAATTTTTACAGCAATTTTGTGTTCTTACATTTAATGAGTACTTAAACATTCCATTTTGAGAACAAACTTTGTGCTACCACTTCAAGTGCTATCACTGCCTATACGTTAGCTTTTTTAAATCTGTGACATTAGCTCACTTCATGCTCAAACACTGCTACAGATTTGCCGACTGTGTTTCAGTACTCTGCGCTAAATTAACATTTATCTTAAGTACCTTCACACAAAAGTTAAGTTTCTAATTAATTTTGTGAGATGCACAATGCTTCTACTTCAAAAATCACGTGTGCAGTACCTTTTTCTGTCAAAAAAAATGACATTAGGTGGCAGGACCCAAGAGGATAGGATTCAAAATAATGAAAAACATTCAAAACATGTATGACTGCATTCTTAAGCTCTCTGCCCAGCTAACTCACCAGTTCTTAAAAGAAAGGAAGTTAGGCTGCTTTCTTCCCTGCTATGGAATTTCCTATTCTATTTTGTTAGAAGTGATGCACTACAGAACTGTAAGTGGGAATCTCCAACTAGCAGCTTCACTTGCTTGAAATGAATGGTTGATATTTTGTAAACTTCTGGACAACATAACCTAAAAACATGCAAAGCTTACCAGCTAAGCCTGAGGCTAGAATGGTGTTGCCAGCTTTCATCCGCAAAATGAAATGAGGACACCGTTCAGAAATGTGAGAAAAATCACCTCAGCTAGAATTCCTCCCGAAGACCCTGTTTGTTTTAGTAGCTCAGGAAGCACCTTTGGATACTTTCTACAACGCCTGACATTTTCACCTCTCCATGATTTTATTTTTTTGGGGAAAAGACAACAATTAAGGTTCCACCTGTAAGAGCTAACTTGCCAAAAAGCATTCTTCCAAAGAGCTAAATATCAGAATAACAAAGAGGAAGAAAAAAAAAAGTATACGCATTGGATTAGTGTATTTTTCCACCCAGCTACCATCCATCAGCTTATACTGGTTACTACTGATGCTCTTAATAAGAAAATGACAATGGAGAATAACACCATTTGGCTTGTGGTAGCAGGAGGGCCAGCCATATTTATATATTAATGACTTCAAAATTTTGCACCTGTATTAGCATTCTTGGTTTTCAAGTTTCAAAAAGAGTAATAAATTGTGTATACAGCTGACGTACATATACACCTAACATTTACCCAGACAGCTATGTTGAATTATGATCATATGGCTTAATACTCAAACAAAAGAATACAGTAACACTATGTTCACATACAGTTGTTCAGAAAAAAGACAGATTCTATAGAGTAAGTTAAATTTCAGAATTTGGATTTCCCAACCAGTTTTAGTTGCAAAGGTGACTTGATCCCAGCCTTCAATGAAAAACCATTGAGACAGACAAAATTGTGTAATTAAATACTACATTTTCTGCAGCACTCTGAAGAAAACATAAGGATTTTTTCAGTTTTAGCCTTATACAGGCAAAATTATCTTTGTAACTGCTATGACATTTACATTTTGCTATAGGGCACGTGTGGCTTCATATAGACATTATGGTTAATGAATTTCTCTCTTCAGAGATTTAAAAAAATCCCATATATTTTACACGCACACTACCTGACCCTAAACCTAATCAAGTAGAATTAGAGGAGGTCTGTAAACAGGTATGTAATTCCAAAAGAACCAGGACACCATTAATTTTAAAATCACATATATTACTACACCTAAGCCATACATAACATGACTTTGAAGCTGTATCATACCAAATACAAAAAGACACTCTAAAATATCAAAATATAAAGTTACAAAAATAGTTCAGTTGGAGACCTGTATGAGCCTCCAGTTTTGGAGCAACATAAGCAGGACAAATCAAATTCATTTTCACTAAACTGATTTGAAGATGACCTTTTTACCATTTTTCATCTCCTAAGACACCTGTAAAAACACAGGAAAAACTTGTTTATCTTAGTACAAGTTGGTTTTTCCCCCCTCCGGTCCATTCCCTTTGCACTCAAATCTGAATGGGACTGTTACAACTCAAAAACTTTCCATAAAACTTCAATGTAGAAGAGAAAGATTAAATAGAATAGGTTACAAAAAAAACCCAACACCAACACCAAAAAACCTGAATTGAACAACCAAAAACCCAGAGCATTTTTCTCATTTCACACGTGATTTTATAGTATAAAAGCGCTTTGAAAGTATAGTTACAGATAATGCTGTGTATGTGTACTGCAAGATAGCATACAGTATTCTAAAAAAGGTAGCATTAATTTTAATACTACATTTTATAGCTAGGCCTACTGTCTCCAACAGCTTAGGAAAATAGAGGGATTTTTCATCTGCTCTCATATCAATGTAATAAAGCTACCTATAAGACATACCTGTGAATTCTATATGTTATGACCATCAAAACTAAATTATCTTTATTATTTTGATGGGAGCCCTGAAACACTGTTGAAAGATTTCTGAACATGATAAAGATAGTAAGATTTGGAAGAAAGTAGCACATCAAAGGACACATATGAAAATGACATTTTTCTGTTGGGGTTATCCTGACACACTGAGAATTCTTCAGTGTTACTATGCATTAGCAGATCAGCAATATGACACATACACAGATGCAGGACAGGCTTAGAAATGTCTGACAGTGTCTTAAAAACGTACGCCTCTTATACCATCAGAGAATAACATTTTGCACATAGGCAGCCTGTTAGTGTAGTACACAGCAAACATGCTATTCAACCCATTTTTATATATCCAAGGGTTTTTAGTAACAATTACCATGTACCACTTCATATTTGACACTGCCATAGTAGGACTCTATGGGAAGGTGAAGGTATATGCATGAGAGCTCCAAGAGCTGCATTCAGTTTGCAATGTCATACAAGTTACTTTCTGAAAGCAGTCTAAATACATTGTGAATACACAAGCAATAGCACAGCTGTAGTGATGGCATTGAGTAAAATAAAATCTTATTTGGCCAAAGTATTTTTTCAGATGTCCAACAGTGAAACTTCAGTTTCACACTGTACTGTACTGGACGTCACTGTCCCTTCATATTAGAAAAACTCACTGACTGAAGGACTTGTTGCTCAGTCTAGGTAAAATATTTGAAACCATCTGGACATCTAATAGAAAGGCGGTAACAGAATACTGCCAAATTTTTCTATTACAGGATTCACATGAAAAATTGGACAACTGACCAGCAGTTGTTGTTCAAGCACAGCTCCTCAGACTGGAAGTGGAGTATTTCTTGAAGATTTTGTGCTTTGACAGAACTTTGGATAAGTACAGGCTTTTACCTCCGGCCCTTTATTACATACTTCCGGAGGAAAGTTTCTGTCAGTCTTGTATCATTAGCATGGGAATCCATCAGTAATATTGAAGTTGCATGATGAATGAATGATTAAAATCTAAGATTAGATGGCATGTGGAGTCACTGCAGTGTAGAAGCACCCCACAAGAAGAAATAAAACAAGTTCCTTAAGAGCTAATGATCACAGATGACAGTCTTCAGCAGCATTTCCTGCCTTTTTTATCCTCTAGGAGAAGTGGCATTAACAGCACAGCTACTGAACATTTTCAGGAGCTACATTTTATCTCTGGCACTTAAGTTTCCCATAAAATCTCTATCAAGTATAGGTGAAGTAATCTCTGCTAAATGCAGTGCTTAAGACTGTGAAGCATTCTGTGACTCATCAGATGGACTTCTGATTAAAATAATATTAAGAAATGGAGCTAACCTCATCAATTGGAAGAGATGTTGACAAATCACAGTTTACAAAATTTTCTTTTATTTGCATATATATAAATACCTGTGCACTTCTAAATACATATTTCAGGTATAAATGTAGACATAACAGTAAATTATAGGTATATGAGATGAGTATTCTTTTCAGCCATGCTGAGAAAGAGACAGATGACAAATTTATCCCAGATGTATAGTCTTAAAAAAAAAAAGAATTAATCTAACAACACAGCATTCAAATAATGCATATCATATTCTACAGGGGTTTATATCATGTTTGGTTTTTTTTTAATATCGAAGTATCTTCTTGATGGAAACACTGATTATCCTTAGAACCAAAATGACATTAAAGAAAATATAGTACTCTCTTTATATCCACAAGATGGTGTAATTTATCCTTATCTGAGATGGTGGGTTAGAACATGGTGGTTTTGCCCTTTTCAAGTTTAGAATAAAATAATGATAGAAAAACGAAAAATCAGTTCACTTCACTGGAGGGAAATATGTGCCTTGTATTAAAAATATCATCTGAAATGGCTGAGTTCAGAGTAGGCTTTATAATTCCTACTTGCTTTCTTGCAGTGCATTATGACAGAGAGAACACTGCTCCAAATATTTCTACTATATGTTTTTTATAAGGTTTGCATCACTATTCAGCTAATCAAGAGAACTCTACTAATGACTACTCCCTCCTCCAGTGGGGAAAAAACCTCACATTTACTTAACTATGAACGCACCACAGTGTAAGAAAGAATACCACTTACTGATGAGCAGCAAAAAGTAATGTATTCTATAGTTTTTTTTACCTAGTGTAGTATTTAAGACTAGAATGAGATGCTGTACATTTACTGCATTAAACTGGGTCAATATACTAATTTATAATATGTTCCTTTTAAATTTTCTTATCCTCTCAAGCTTAACCAGAAACTTCATTCTGCACTCAGTTGCTCAACTTTCTCCAACATCATCTCCTTAGAAAGCAAGCAACAGTCCAAGAGAACTGCACAGAGGAAGCTCCACATTTTTAAGGAGTTTTCTCTATTTGACTTTTTAAAAAGAGAAGTTAAATTGGAGTGCCCTTTAAGTAGAGAATCTGCAGAAATTCGGGTCTCAGTTTGCCTCTGAAATGATGGTGTTCTTTGTCATCACATTTCTACTCTATAATCCAGAAATTAGATTATTGAACTAGATTTAGAAGTTCAGCTCCACCAAACTTAGATTTCACTATTCAGTACTCCTTGGAAGACTGAAACATAGTAAAGGGCATGGGGAACAGAAGGACAAGCTATACTGCTGAAGGTTCATAAAGTTCCCCAAATTTGGCAACAAAAACAATCACTCTAGAAACAGAACAAAACAAATGGAGTTAAGTATACACATCTATGACATTTCTAAGGGGTTTTTTTCCAGGTGAAAAAAATCACTGTACTTCAGAGTTTCAATAAGACAGAAGCAGAAAACAGTGGAATTCTGAATATTTGTTCTTTTAGGATCCTGAAAGAAGCAGACAAACATTTTCAAGGAATACATTTTGTTCTTTAGTCACTAACTGGGACTTTTGACGATTCTGATTGCTATAAATTCTTAGGAAATAGAAACCGTGTCAATACTCTTTATTAAATTATCAGGCCCACTCAGAAAAATTGCCTCAAACTCAGTCAATAATAACAGAGCCTTCCCATCTGCAATTGTGCTGAAATAATTACAAAGTCCGTATTTTGTGGATAAGCTACTTAGCTAACCTCCAGTAACTCAGGTCATATGTTAAAGAGTGTAGATGTATTACACCACTTAGTTTTAATGTTGTTTCACACATTGTTTTATAAACTTACTTCTTTTTCAGGTGCATATATAGCTCTGCCAGATCATAACAGTATTTTACTGAAATCCTCCACTCTTCATTCCTGATTCAGCTGCTTTTAGCAATTAATTTCTGTCACTACAATATACTTATTTTCAAAAGTTAAAAAAAGTTTCTAAGCAAGCCAGCTAAAAATGAAATAAGTAGCAACACAGGTTTCAAATCCTCCACAATGAATAAGGCAGAGAGGGACAGAGATCTCAGTAACTGGGATACCAGAAATACTATTTGCTTTATCTCTGTGAGAGAGAAGAACTGCAGCCTCATGCAGTAATTCATGATTCTTTATGGCTACTTCTGTGTTACCTGCACTACCACCACTGATGCCATAACTGGGACAAGGACAAATTAAAAAAAAAGCTACCATCTAACTGCAGGCACTTACCTAAGATACTCAAAATGAGGAAGATTTATAACATGAACAGAGTAAATGAGCTTTTGGAGCTTTCTCCATTGACTACAAAGGGAGCTTAGAACAGCTAACTTCCTAACTTGGGTGTTTTGGTTACATATATAAAGCTAAGTGGGTTGAAACCCAGCTAATCTCTCTGGCTGACTCAACAGTGACAAGCTAAGAAGAGGTATACATAAAACTTGATAAAGATGACTATTCCCAATGATTAGTGAAGCACATGCAACTGGTTCAGAGAGACCTTTCTGTCACAAAAGATACCACAAAAAGAGATCTGGTTAATAACAAGGTGCCATATTTTCTCTATTTTCATGTTTTTAAATAGAAAGAAAACAGATCAGGAAGAACACTGAAACAAAACCACAAAACCGGATGATTTAACTTCTTACCAAACAGGACAAAACATTCTTGGTACTAAGGACTCCTAAGGAAATGAAAACTTGACTAACTGTAGGAAATAGCTGTTCTTGCCCTATTTCAGATGATGAAGGAAAGGACAGAAAGGTCCTACAGAAATGTTCTCGTTAAAATTAAGTTTTAATTATCAAGAAGTTTGCAAACCCTTCAACCTATAACAGAGTAGAAGCAAAAGCACAATCCAAGCAAAACTGAAGCCTTTTACAAAAATCCAGAGTCCCACTGAACTCTTATTAGTATGTTATCATTAGTATATACCACCTTTTAAACTTACCTCTATAAAGCCCAAAGAAACCTTCATAACGTAGCACTTTCTTGAAGCAATCAAAGCTGTTTTTATACATAAGTTCTCCCACAAAAGAGCCTGTAGAGCGCTGGTTTTGCATTCGAGTTTTTACCAAATCAATTGGGTAGACTGCAGTGGCTCCAACAGCTGCAAATAAAAATCAAACTATAAGAAAACATGATTTGGCATTTGCAGTGTTTGATTGCAACTCATCTTCCAAATTTGCATCTCAAGTTGTATCTTTTTTCTCCACAATATATTGTGGATACATTAAACTACCTGCCACAGTTTTAACCAAAAGCACTTCCTGGCTCTACCTCATTATTAATCCGATTCTTCTGAAATGGGTTTGGTGACAAATCAGATAGCAACACCATCTGCAAACTCCAACGGCTTGTAAATTCCAAAACTCTTGTAGACCAGATGACCCCAACCCCTTCCCCTTTGATATTATAGTCATCCCATCCCTTAGACACAGCTCCAAGGGAAAGACTGAGAAGTCTTCCACACTTAAGTGAAAGGCAGAAGGGGAAGGAGGGCTGAAGAAAGAAGGAAAAACTCAAACAATGAAGATGAACATTCTTTTGCTCAGCCATGACTGACCTCCAGCAACTGAACCAAGGGCAAACCTGTAGGCTGATTCTGCAATCTGGATGAGAATAGGTCGAGACACATCGCCTGGAGCTTTCTGTCAAGGCAGGATTTAAAACAAAAAGACAGACAAGAAAAAGAATCAGAACCTCATATTTCATGAGGGAATATCTCATGGACAGACAGATATAAGTATACAGATACCTGCAAAAAATCCCACATTATACTGGAGATTTTGTTTTCAATTACTTCTTTTCCACTGATTTCTAAGTGCTACATAAGGTAGCTTCTTCAGATTGGAATAGCAAAGAAAAAAAAGAGTGATGCTACAACAAAATTATACAACTCCAAAATTGATGGTCTAAATGTGCATATGAGGGCACACATATTGTATCTTAAGTCATTAGTTTTTTACAGCTAAAAGCAACACCAGTTTGGAATTCCTTTCTACTGTCACCAAAACCAGGTATACGTATTACCTCTCAGGCTATCAAAACAAGTATGCAAGCATTGTTCATACACATTAGCTAAAGGAAAATAAGGTTTCATAAAGCACCTCCACTATTTCATTTTGCTTACAGTCTATGAGTACTAGATTTAACCCAATGAAAAGCAAATTTCAGAAGTGCTCCAGATTTAAAATTGATTTCTAATGAAAAAAAAGAATTAGGAAAACACAAGTTCAGCAGAGGTGTTAAGCCTTCCAGACTTACGATCACCTTTTGTAATATTTTTTTTTTAGGATACTACAAGTAAAAGGAAAAAATAAAAATAAGGATACATCTCTTACTGAAAATGTGTCCAGGTATTAGCTAATATTCCAGTGTAGCTGGAGTTGGTCAGAAAATAAATGGATGGAATCAATGTAGCTGAAAATCTTTTCAGTCTCAGCATCAAGCAGCTAACATCACAAAGGAATTGGATGGAAAAATGAAAAGGTAGGACACATATACAGAAGAAATGGCAAGATTTATGCAGGTTCATATGTCCTAGCCTCTTAAAATGGCATAAATCATACTAGCAGACAGTGGTCCCAAAGCAAAAATTGAAGAAGCTGCTAATTTCAGAACAGTGCTTTTGGCTACATTTTACTGCCACCTATTGTAACTTAAGTTACTTGATATTCAGTCCAATGCAAATGCTTTTAACTCTTTTAGGAGTCTTCTAGGAATAGATGGTGAGATTTCGGGAGCCAACTCATTTGAATTCATCCCAGCATAGTCAACATTTAGTCACTGCTCAAACAAACAAGAAAACCGCCACCCCAGATACTGTCTTGCAGCAGTGGTGGGGGTGTTCACACATAGGGGAGGGAGGAGAAGAAGAAAGAGAAGCAGAAGAGACACATGTGTACACACACACACAGAGGCCTGGCTTATGGCCTGGTAGTCCTAAAAATGTAGCCTGCATCAACTCATTGTGGTCAAACTGGCGTCTCCGCACAGACCCAGAGCAGGAAAAAAACCCCAACAAAAAAACCCTTAGCCTCATAAGACACAAAGTTAAGACTGCCTTAAAATAGAGACAGAGAGAAACAGAAACAGAGGGTTAGTTTTCAATCTATCTGGATAGAAACTTGTGTCAATGAAAATATAAGATACCCTAAAATAAGATGAAAACTAAAAGATAAACAGGTTTGACATTTAAAGAACACCCCTATTTCTTTTTGCCTCAAAGACAATACAAGTTTATTTGCTATTATACCACTGAAAGTCAATATCCTTTAGTTTTTGGAAATGTAGAGAATATTAATGCTTTTACTGAAACTGTGATGGTAGACTAAACAACATCTCTCCTATTTTGATATTCAGCAGAGCATAAGGCAATGCAGAGAATACTGTGAAGTCAGGAACGTGCACGGGTGGTCAGAACAAGGGCTGCCTTTAATAGGCTAGATGCTGAATTTGCCATCCATATTCAAAGCAGGAAATCTTCATTCCTCATTAAAAAGAACAGAGAGCAACAGAATCACAAAACATAAACACCTTAATTAGGTATACACCTAATATTTACTGAATGGCTGTATGACACTCATATACAATTTATCTTTTCAAAGTAAATTACACTTAATCTGTCAAAATGCAGCCTAAGAGAAAAGGGCACAGAGAAGACATGGAGAGGACATTCAACGGGTTAAAAATAAATTCTAACAAGAAGGTATTCCTCACAGATACTAAAGAACGCAAGAGAAAAGCAACTTAGCTGACAACACAGAAGGAGTCTGGCTGTCTATTTACCTGGCACTGGAAGCAGATAACAGAATCACACTGGCTTCTGTTCTTACCTGCCTCTGAGCCTCAGCTAGGTTGTAGGGCAACGTCCCTTCCTCCAGAGGAGCAATTCTTTCAATATCAGCTAACGTCATGCGCCTGAAAAAAATTAATTCAGCTTAGCATTTGCTCACAGATGGGTTTTCAGATCACAAGAAGTTACCTGCACATGGCCACTACACTACACTCTCCTGTTTCCCAACACCACCTCCCAGTCCTTTCAAGAAGGAAAGAAGGGGAAAGGAAAAGAAAGGAAAGAGAGGAGGAAAGATAATTCTCCACTTACCCCCGTGGCTCATACAGATCTGCTAACTGAAACAAGATGTCAACCTCCATGGGTGTAACCTGACCAAATTTCTGAGCTGCCAGAACAAACTCCTCTGCAACAGAATAAAAATACAGAAAAGAAAATCTAATCAAACCATAACAAATAATCCAGAGCACCTCAGAATTGTTTTTCATTTTAGTATTAAGTAGAAGATGCTGGTGGGGGAGACAGAAGGAGAATAAAAGTGACCCACCACAGAAGTGTTCCTGCCACTACATAAATATATGTTTTAAATCGCCTACCCTTCATGCAAATAAGTACAACTCTCTGGTCTTAAAGCTTAGCACTATCAGCAGGATTTAGGATATTTGACATACGGTATCAATCAGTTGCAGGTCAGAGGGAAAAAAATAAAATAAAAAGCAAACAGAAAAAAACCCCAGGAGTCAAGAGATGTGGAACTTTTCATGCATAGTCCCAGTAGGCCACATTAATGAAACTTTGGCGTTGCACAGGGAATTCTCTATAAAAGTGGTTAGATATAGCAGATAACATCTTGTTCCAAGCTTGTAGATCAGCTTACTGTGCCGCCAATACAAGTTTATGGAATTCTTCAACTACCCTTGAAGGTCACTTTAATAGGCTGCCAATTTGGCAGGAGTCCTAGGAAGTTTTTTAAACTTTTAAATATCTTTACATACTTTACTTACCCTGCCCCCACCGCCAGTTTACTAGGACCTTTTTCTGATTGAAACAAAATGAAAAACCTGGAGGGTGGACTCCAACAGGAGTGTACAAAACTGAGTGGTGTACCAAGGAATGCTAACAAGGCAGGGTTTCCCCCCCTCCTATTGATTTAAAAGCATACAGATGAGGTCTTTCCCTCCACCCGCCCCAACGAAATGCCCAAGGAAACTTCCAGACTGCAAATATTTCTACCAACCCTTAGTGACTTCCACATCTTTTCTATTTCCAGCCAGAGTACTGTAGATCTTTCTAATGAGCTCCATGTTGTTAAGAAGAGAATTAAATCCATTAAAATAGGAAAAGCTGACCTGATGGGAAGTGGTACCTCCAGCAGCCTAGAGTAGAAACAGTAAAAGAAGAAAAGAGAAAGGAGACTGTTACAAGACTACAAAAAACCTTGAGATAAAGATTTTCAAACAATGCTACTTTACAAGAGCAACAGTAGCACAGGCTTGCTTTTTTGAAAAAAACTGCAAAATAAAGAATACTATGAAAGATTCTTATGTTACTGAAACTAATCATGACCAGAATGTAAAACTCTCCACTCTACAAACCTAAACAAATACATATGCAGGATTATAACAACAAAACCAGTAGTAATTTACAAAGTTTAAGTTTCAGTACTGCTTCAGTTGGAAATGTTTCATAAGTTGACTTACTTCTAGTAATGAGGAAATCTACTTCTACATGTAAAATACATTACTACACAGAAAATTGCAACAAAATCAAAACATGTTCTGAAAAAGGTCAACTGAAACATTTAAATTCATAGGCATTTCTAGTCATGGAAAACCAGCAGTAAGCTCTCAGGCTTATATCAGGCAGTCAAACAAAATGGGAACAATAAGGTTGGAACAGTTACTCATTCTCAAATGAGAACTGAGCATAAACCTTTACTTTAAAGTGGTGTTGAGTCTGCACACAGAAGAATTATTGGATCAATTCCCTATTTAAAGTATAAGATTGGTGATCAAGCAAATTTCTGAAAATAATGCATAAACTTGTCAAAATTTAATTGACCTTGAGGGAGAATTAAAAATCAAATCTTATGTTTTATGAGGGAATATATGACCCAGGAAAGCTGGTAACAAGACTGGGGAGAGAATCAAAGAAGTATCAGATCTCATTGTCAGTCCCAAAGTCTTTTGGCAATGTTTTTTGCTGTATGCTTCCAATATTCTACCCAAAGTCTGCAATTCTCATCACTTCACACATCTCCCTGGAATTCTCCCTTGCAAGTCAAAGCAGAACTGATTTCTTTAAATCTGGATATGGCCAGACTTTGGATTACTTGGAAAAGTGCTGCTACAAGTTCCCAAGATTAGAAACTGTGGTCAAAACTGAATGTACCTTTATTTTTCTACTTCAGTGAAATTGCAAACTATAGCATTTCATTTGATTTATCCACTCCAAGCTGAAAAAACATGTACATTCAAGAGTAACAGTTATCAGTTAACATATAGTGAATGTCCTTAGGTGATGTTCCAGTTCATACACTGTCCCAGGTGCTTGGAAATTACACTCAGTAGCTTAGAATTGACATTACAAAACAAGTCCTTTGAGGATGACTGCCTGATTGGGATGCAATGGCATTTTGACATAGTTGAGTGACACCATCTACTATGATGGAAAGACTGGAAATAGTCAGGCAAACTCCACATTTGTAGGCTGTTACTAAAGTCTACCTACCTGCTCAGTCTTTTGTCTCAGGAGACCAGGAAGATATTCTGCAATAAGGGTTAAATTTCATATGTGTAGATAATAACTGCTAAACTTTAAAATATGCATCCATAAACTGGACTACATGCCATATATAGTGGTCAATGTACATAAAAAATGAATCCTACGTCTGTATCCCAGGTCTTTGCCAGTTGGGATACCAGAACTACTCACAGCTACTAGACATTCTTCTACAAATGGTGTCAGCATGTGTGGCCGGATAGTGACCATAATGTCCCTGAAGTCCATAGCTGTGACTCTTCCAGCCTGAGCATTGTCTCTCTGCACAAAAGCTTGCTTTGCATGTTCTAACTGTATCTCCTGAAAACATATGGAAAAAAAGAACGAAGTTAGGTTCAAAATCATCACCTTAATAATTAATGTTTTATATAATGCAATCCTACAGTATATCTCATACTTAATAAAACACAGCTAAATGTAATCTAATTTTAATTGGATACTGGATGTGTAACTTTCAGCCTTTTCTTGGCATACATGGTCTCTATCATTGATTGAGCTCAGTATCTAGGACAACCATCATGATTTCTCTGCTGTCTGGACATTAGGTCATGCAATTCATTTAACAAAGAAATGGACGACACATATCAACACAACAGTGCAGGTAATCTCCCACTCATGAACATTAAAGTGTTCCCTGATGTGCATTATCCAGTTTATTGCATGTGTCACAGCAGGTCAAAATACTTTCTGTAAAAGCGTTTGCTACTCCTTGAACGAGGACAATGCAATCATCAGAAATTTTCACGTAGACACCCACTAATCTTGAAAGCATTCCCTCAAAAAGCATCCTCATTTAAAACATAAAGTTATTTGTCTACAAAAGACACCAGCAGTTTAATTTAGAACTCCTTGCATCGCGACTGATTAAAGATCAGTTCTCAATATTTCATCAGTAGTAACAGGCAGAGATCAATCACAAGCATTATCTGATGCAACCACCTGATAATCTCATTTTGTGATTCAAATGTATCCCTGAGAGAAAAGGGGAGAAAAAAAAAAAGGCATTTAATCTCTCAAAACTGTATCTTTCCTTACTGTGACCTTCACCCTTAATTCATGAATTACTGTTAGACTACTTTCTTACTATTTTTCATTTAAAAGGAACAATCCTGCACAGATAGTAACTTGATAATACATATGAACTTTTTGCTCAGTTCTACAGGTTTGTTAAAACCAGAAATACTTTTTGGTGATGTAGTAAGACTTCCCAATCTATACTTCTTTGTTGAACGGAGGAAAAGAAATCATCGCCACGTACTCTCTTTACATTTCAAGGCTTATAAAAACTTTTTCACTGGAAATACAGTACTTAGTCTGAATCAGTTATTCAGAAAATGGAATCAGAGCAAAAGTATGCCAGCAATACTAAGCAAGTTTTGCAGTGGACCATGACACTACCATATTAATTCCATTATATTTGCAAATATATGCCTTAAAAGTTGTATTAAGCCAAGACTCAGGCTAGACAAGAATCATCAGCACAATGTATTCACAGTGAACAGGATATCCTGTAAGTTGGTATTTATCTCACAGCATTCAAGGGAATAGAGAGTGAAGAGTGAAAGGCAAATTCAGCCAGTACAGGATCAGACCTGCCGAAGGCGTCCAGCCACCATCCCTCCTTCTGCTCATTCAGCTTGCACTATGGCCACCGATGCATGCTGCCACTCATACCATGTCTTTTCATTTCAGCCTCCTGACCTCTCCAATTTTTAGTCCTAATTTCTAATCAAAACACTGTACCCTGGCCCAAAAGGTATGATTAAAACCTCCTAATATATTAGGCAGAAGGAGGAAAGGGGTGGGGGGGAAACGACTGATCACTGTTTCAACACTGCATTTCACTCACAGAATTATTCAGAAATTTCTGCTTTTAATGAGAAATGCTTGTGGGGGTTATAATTAGAACTGTTACAATTCCAGTTCTGTCACGTTTCCTTTACATTACAGCCCCCTATGTGGAGGTGTTATAATTCAGCAATAATATTCACTCTGGCTGGATGCAGCCATGTAAGCTCTTGCTTCACACCAATTGTGACTATAATTTCAACAGAAATTTGGAAGCAAGCAATTTTGGGAGATTTACAGTGGGAGGAGCACAAGAATACAAAAAAACTTGAGACAGGCAGCTTCTCAGGAGGCAGAGAGCTCTGAAGAGAAGTTAAGTATAATAACTCTTGTATCCCTACTCACTACCTGACAGGTGGACAGGTATGAACAAATTAACAAAAATGTTTGTTTTAAGTGGCAACACCAGCAAAGAAAAAATAAGTTTAATTTAGCAGAAAGATTACATGGGAAACTGTGAATGTTGCTTTCTTCTCCTTCTCATTGAATTTGTTTTAACACTGAAACTGCTGGCAGTGTAGTGCTGGCAGAATCCAGTACTAAAATGCAGTAAAAAACCTGGGCACCACTTGGAGCAGTCCAGTCTATTACCATCTGTGTACACCCATCAGCAAGTTTGGAGGTGTGTATACCACTGGTGACACCTTGGCTGACAGTGGTGTCTCAGCCACAGAAGCAAAGCAGGACTCATGTTCCAGAGAGGTACCTTAAGAGCATGTTTCTTGTCATCACTCAGCTAATTGCAAAAAAGCTGTTAGTACTACAGCTGAGTACAAGCGAAAACACCCCATCCTCTCCTTGATTCCCTTTAATCTTCTTCATACCTGTGGAACCCACTAGAGAAAAGAATTATCCCACTTGGTTAAACACATGGTCAAGGACTCAGTGCTGCCATTTGCCCACGTTCTTGTCAGCTAGGAAAGAGCCACTTGGCCGTAGATAGACAGAAAGACAAAACTCTTGAATAGGATGATGTCAGTCTCCTGGAGCTCCCTATTTGCACCTCCTCCTTAGTTCAGAAATGGAATGGTTTAAGCACAGTTCAAATAGATGGAGAAGATTCATCCCACCTTCTCAGAAAGGTAGGGTCTTTTTAGGCTACAGTTATTTTGAGCTGTGCTACACATTTTTCCAGTTGCACTGAGCAGAAAAAAGCATAGGGGCCTTCAATCACACGACATTCCCAAACCATGACCATGGTGGTGACATGGGATACAAGAACATGCAGATCAGATCATTACATGGTAACACACTTAGCCTCAAAACTAAATTTCACCTATAAAGTCTGTCACAAGAAAAACAGACAGATGTCACTTCTTTAAAGACTGTACATTGCATAACAATATAATAAACTCCATGAAGTGTTTAACTCAAAAGAAAGGCTACCTATTCCCTTAGTCTCCAAGCCTGAAAGCTGAGACATCTCACAGCATGATTATGTTTCAAAATGAGGCTCAGTAGCTACTACAAATTCTTCACAGAAATCTTTGAGATGTTTGTAACATTGCCTATGCTGTGTACATGCAGCTAATATAAAAAATAACCTTAAAAATAAACTGGAAAACACTAAAGCAAAGTTGTAGTTTAGAGATGCTGACTTGCAATAATTTTTACTGTTTCACCTATTTCAGTCCAATATTGTTTACCTAGACAGATTAAGTTTAAAGAAATACAATCCTCATTGCTTTGCAATATAAATTACATATCCTAATGAACCATTTCCAACTAGACTTTCTGTAAACTTAGATACACTTACAAAACAAGCTTCTCCCTTGATGCTGGAAGTCCAGAATTCCCCCAGGTAGCATAAGACTTAGTGAAAAATTAATTTGCACATCACGGCAGGCACGCTGGCACCAGAATTTTCATGAAATTATTTCCTATCTAGAGATTTTACCTCAGCTTTCACTTATAGCTCATTAAAAGCTTCTTTACTTTCCCCTTAGATAGAAATTTATGTTTGGGTTCCATCCCAGTGGATCTACAAGTCATCAGACACAGTACAATCCTTTCCACTGGAGTAGATCCCAGGGTTCAATTATAAAGAGTACTACTTCATCAACTAATATGCTGGGCACAAATAAATTCCCAGACAATGTGGAAATGGATTTACCAGGCCCACATATAAGCATATGTTAAAATTCATCCTGTGGAATAGATTTACACACTGAGAAAGGGGCCAATGTTGCTCTTTGTGAAGCAGACTTGCCACTTAAGCAATGATGGAACATGACCATACCCAAACAGATACATAGTGTAGATATATGACCTAATTTTAAGCTAGCAAAATGAGAAGCAAGGTAAAACAACACACCTTGAGCTCCAGGTTGATGCAAATGGATTGTTAACTGTGTTAGAGACAAGCAGTTTGGAGGCTATACTTTTGGGCATCTCTGTTACTGCAGACAAAAAAGTGCTGGCAGGATATAAATATTCAGAATCCCATATAAACTCTTCTTATTTAAAGCCAGAAGAGATCCATCGTGTGCATGGATAAAATATACTAATGTTATTTTTCATGTACCTTCAGCTTTGCCAGAAGTTATGATTAGCCCAAATGCTGTGACAGATAATGAATATGTAACAACTTTATGTGGCATAATAGGAGCCAACATGAATGAATTTGAATATAGCTGGATTGTTTCATTAAAAGTTGTAAATTGCATTGTACTTTCAAAGCAATACCTGAAGCGCCTTACAGAACCATCTGGTCCATGTTAAATGCAATGTAAAGAGCATTCACACATCAGGAATGCAGAAAGGTAATTTGGTATCCACTGTGGTCTCCTGCTGTCTAAGGTCCAAGGTCTAGACATCAGACTAAGGAGACTGACTCACGCACAGGCAGAATGTCGAAGGAAAGGCTGAGTACCAAAGGTTACAGAGCTTAAAAGAAGACTTCTATGTCTGTGAACACTAACTCTCCAATTTGTGCTGAAAGTCATTTCTGTGCCCAAACTTCGGTAGCTATAATACAATGCTGCAAGTCAAGAATCAGCAGAAAAACTTAGGTGTTTCAAAGATTTACAGTTCTAGAAAGTGGATAAACAGATGTACCCAATTACTGTGACTGACTGAGCATCCTAACAGAGTGTGCTGATAGCAGACAGCTTCAGCAGAGTCTTAGGACAATTAATTTATTTGAAAGCCCTTGCTACCTCCACCAGTGCTGACACCATCTTTATTAGAACTTTTTTCAAATCTCACCTCTCTAGAGGACACCCAGAATAGCCATCCTTATTCTCCAGGTTTATGCAATTCCTCCTTCTTTCCGTCCTATATGGATCAACACCAGAAGGGCTGTCTGGCTCATGAGGACTACTGACGTGTTCCAACACAACCTTTTACTCTGCACTGCAACTAGCTAAGATTCACTTTTGCAGTAGAACCAGTTAAAAAAAAAAAAAAAAAAGGCAGAGGCAAGACACCCCAAAACCAAGTAAAATTCTCCCCAGAATATAATCACATCCAAGAAAAATCCTTTCAGACAAGAAAAGAGAATCACCCCTCCACAGGATAAGAAAGCCTAGTAGTTAGGACCTGTCTCCAAAGTTAGAAAACTGCCTTTTGCGTCTTGCTTTTCCTAATTCAAAGAAAAACCACAAAAGAACCCAAAGACACAAAGAACAAACTCAAATATTCCAAATACCCAGCTATGAGGTTACAGGCTGTTCTATGTCTGTGGCTCTAACCTCTGTCACTGCTCCCCCTCCTTGCCCCTTTTTGGCAAAAACTGTCCCTTTTTTCATTCTGGGTTTTTCTTCAGGTTTTCCTCAGATCTCTAAACAAACAGACACATAAGGCGAACAGGATCGGTACTCTACTAAGACTGTGATTTTAATCCACCAAAATCAGGATATATATCCAGGGCTTATTCCGTAGTTGGAAGGAAGTACTAGAACACCAGAAAATGTGGCCAGAGGCATTTTTTCCTAATCAAGTAATACATCTGCATTTTTATCCAAAAGAGGTTCTAGTTCACTATTCTGTCACAGAACTGGTTTATGTCCTAGCTGCTTAGGAGTTACAACAGTCAATACAAAACCTAAGGGAATACAATTTAATCATGTGATACCCGACGTCCTCTTCATACAAAGTTAATTAGGCTCTGTTCTACAAAGTCAATTTAAAACATTTGTCTCAATAGCATTATCTTAATTATTCCTCATCAAAATGATACCACCCCCTACTGTGAACTAACATACTTGTGTAAACAAGAAAAAAAGAAACCTTGCAGTCTTGAATCAGATTCCCATTTTAAAACTCTCTAGTGTAAATACTAATACAGGCATTAAGTATTCAGAAGGAATACAAATAAGAAACTCACGTGTTTCATCACTTCAAGGATCACTTCTACTGAAGACTATTTTTAACTGTACTGCTGAAATGCAGATAATCTGTTTATTTTTCTATCAGCACATTTATTATACTTTCTGTAACAAAGTACCCCAAAGTACGAATAGCCAAGAATTCCTTCCAAAACAGAGTATTATATTCTCTATATACCACAAGCAAAGCTAAGTAGCATTTCCTTATCTGAGATACTCTTCATTCTAAAAATGTCAAAAGAAAAGAAGTGTGTGGAAAGGGCTTGCAGCAAAACATCTTTATAGGATATCAGCACTGAATTAAATATACGTTTGGTAAACATGCCATTTACAGACAAAAGTACTTAATACCAGTCTGGCAACTGGGTCCAAAATGTTCGATACTGTTACTTAACATTCTTTGACGCATGGATTTAAATACACAGATAATTTTCAGAGCTCTAGGTTTTTAATTTCATGCCTCTGTCTACCCAACAGTGTAGAAAAGATTGCCTTCTGCACACAGGTGCCAAAAACAATAGGAAAAAAATAGCCTGAATCAGCACTTTTACCATAAGGGAATTTTATTTATCAACACACTGTTAAAGCCCAGCACTCTGTAAAAGCTACACTTGGTTTATCTTTCAACTTTCCTACCAGTGTAGTATTTGGCAAGTGCGCAAATACTTTGATTCTTGCATCCTTCTTACTACTCTTGATAAACTGTATTGTATTAGGCTCACCAGTAAAAACTGGGTGAACTCCGCATATGTTAGGTGCCTTTTTCTATCCTTTCCAAAATGCAGCTGTACGAACTCCGAATTCCAGTTAAAAGGAATGTGCTGATGAATCGTGGTCTGGCCAAAAACTTGCTTAGCATCCTCTGGGAAGAAAATAAAAATGTTAATTTAATAATAAAATAACAACAGAGACAAGCATATAAACAAATATGACATTTTCTAACAGTAAAGCAATACTCTTCATATAAATTAGTAACATATTGTAAAACAAACATAATTTTTTTGTTTACCAAAATCTTCATAAACTTTTGAACACCCTCATAAATAGTTTCTGAATAATCTTTTTATTTGTGATGTTTTATACTTACAGCATTTGATTAAAGGAGACTCAACTACATATTTCAACTTCTGAAGTCAAGCAAGAAAGGATTAAAATTAAAAGACAATTTATAAAAAGATGACTAAAGCTAACCAATTTTCAACATAATCTTTTCAAGCTGCTAACAATGAAAGTTTTGTGTCACTGTAATTCAGGCTTTTGTATTATTCCCTGAGTTCTCTACATTCAAACAAACCAACTACAAAAATACCAGTATTTGAAGATCTATTTTTCTGCAGTTACCTTACAGGAGCAGTGACATGCAGGACAGGAGATAGGGAGGACATGGCAGTCACGAACGCAAACTTATCGCCACTTCCAGCACTAAGCAGACTTTAACCCTAGACCTCTGCTACAAGGAGGGGGGCAGCACGACAAGTTTAGTCACACCTAAATGAAAGTTTCACAGGTCAGTTCCATTCAGTATTCATAACTGGGCAATGATTTATTACGGGCTTGGCAGATCTTTTGGTAATACATGGCATTTTTGGTGTAGAAACAACTATTTGAAACACACCGAGTTGTACAACCACTAATAAGGACCATATAGTGCTGATACTGGACTGTACCTATTTTAACTGATGGAAACAGCAACAAGATCTGAGCTTCCTGATGGTGCTTGTCTCACATGACGGTGCCTGCTTCGATGTGAGTCTGTCTCAGCCAAAAATATAGGGCAAAGATATCTTCTGAAGACAAGCTCAAGGCCAGAGGTTCCCAACTGCTACACACCTTCCTAATTGCCATACGACTCCTCCAGCAACACCAGACAAGAGCCAGTTCTTGTCTCCTGCTAGTTCCTGTGGGTGCAGAGAGCTGGTTCCCAGGAGACACTCCCTACCCACAGGCTGGGCCAGGAGCTGGTCTCCTGCTCCCTTCACGCTTTGTGTAAGAAAGACCAGGAGCCCAAACCCTGAACTCCTGTCTGTCTCTGAGAGCAGCAGAGCTGGAAGCCAGTTCCCAAGCGTGGCTGGTGCCTGGGGTTGAGGAAATCAGCACAGCTTTGTTCCTGCCTGTGTGCAGAACAAGCTGGGAGCCACCGCACTGGAGCCAGCCTCTGCCTACCAGGCAGGCCTGGGAGCTGCCTTCCAGCTCACCCCAGTGCCACAAGCAAAGGCAGGAGCCGACATCTTGGGACTGTGAGGTCCCGTCTCCTGCACAAAGTGAGTACTGGCTTCTGGTTCAGCCCATCCCAGTCAGGCACAGCAGCTCTGTTGACCTGAGGAAACACAGCCAGGGTGGAATTTCCACTTTTAGGCAAGGAAGCAGGAAAAAGTGAGAGCAGGGTGGCACGGCTGAGAGCCAGGAAGATGACAGGAAGCGCCCAAGCGAATGAAGGATAAAGACACAGGAAAAAATGGTCTCAAGGAGGTGAAAGGGGCAGGTGTCCTGCTGCACAGACACAAAAGCACTGCAGTTGATCTTACCCACGAAGACAGCTTGTTCTAAAGTGAGGGGGCTTCACAGAGAGAGCAGAGATGATACTGCAGACCTCTTCCCATCCCTCAGCACAGTCAGTAGTTTCATCTTTAAAAAACATACTACCCGCTGATCCCAGGGAATCAGTGGTGAAAGAGCAACTTGGATTTAACTTACAAACAGAAAGACTGACCCCAGTTAACCTCAAATTCTTAAAATTCAGAACTTCAAGTCCTAATGTCATATGAGAATTTTCACGAAGCAACGTCAGTGCCCCCAGGACAGCATTGTTCATTCATGTCTTCAAGCTCCATCACAGTTGGCCTGGATCTTGACCGTCAGCATTCTCCAGGAGCAAAATTCTGCTCTAAAGGCAACAGGAAGGAAAGCCAATTGGTTCAGGGTGAGGTCCTGTCCTTCTACTGCAAGTCTCTTATTTAGGATGTTTCCTACTGACACAGCTTGAGGGACATTGCTACATGTCACTGGAGATCACCTTTATAAAGTGCCTGCTTTCTGCCAGATCTCCTTCAAACAAAGCAACCAGCATGAAGAAGACAGCCTGTCCTGCCCACAGACAAGAGGAAATGAAGGCTGTCTCTTCCTGGTAGAGAGCAATCTGCATTTCCAGCGAAATTAAGATATTCCCAGAACAGCTCCAGTATCTGTCTCTTGCACAGAAATCAGATGCTTATCTGCTTCCTCTGTTCCTCTGGTCCCACCTCCTGAATTTCCCCAGAGCAAGACACTGACATTTTTTGGATGAGATTAGGAACAACTCACCTTTACCAAAAGCTATGTTTGGTTGAACTCCAGATTTGTCTTTGTCAGAGAAAAAATGAGCTTTCTTACTTGATGCAAGGTTAAGACAGGAAAATCTTAGCTAGTATAAAAGCAGTCTCAAATTCCTTTTGATGGGGCCAGGCTCCCCACAATCTTTACTTCAACTTGTTAACATATGAAAGTTACAGAGTGTCCTCTGATTATGCCACTGTAATTTTATGTTAATTAATTCATTATCATACACTAGCTATCTTGAAGAAACAATGCATCCTGCTGCCCCAACTCTGTGCCTTGTAAACCCTCCTTGGTTGGGGCCCAAAAGAAGAATTCCAGCTCAAGAAAATCAAACATCAGGAAGTAAAAAGAATGGTAATGTCAGACTAAATACAATGTTTAATTATTGGCATGATAAATGGCAAAAGAACCCATGGCAATGCAACTTAAAACCTCATCAAGACACCTAGGAATATAGCACGGTCTATATCCAGGGCATCTGCATTCCCTTGTCTATTTAGAGATTAAAGGCTACATGCATACCTCAGAAGTTAATGTAACTACAAATATCCCTCTGAAGAGTCCAAGCAGGAGATATACACTTATTTTTTCCTATGACTTGGAAAACACAGGCTACTTCATTAGTGTAGATATTTAGTACAATAGTCTGAGAACTCCCCACACGATCTTTTCAAAATCATACCATGTACTGATGATGTCAATATCACTTGGCAACTAATACCAGATACTTTTCTGACAGAGTGCATGTTGGATTATACAGTACAGACAGCTGACTGGAAGACTGCCTACTGTGTTTCGACTGATTCTTTGATGGCATGAGACATGGTATCCTGTTTGCCACTGCCTTTTTACACACACCCTGTACTTCCTTTTCACAACTATTTATGGTTCATAAACTCCTATGTATGCTCAGCAGACAGTGGTTTTCCTCTTTCCTCGCTAGATCTCATCACCCATTCATCTACAACAATGTCACTGACTCAAGTCTCATCTATAGTCAGATTGCCCAATTCAGACATTAAAGACCATTCATACTCCATGGAGAAATCTTACGTGTTTTAGCCTGTGATTTAACCAACAAAAGGTATCCAATTACATACTAGAACTCACTCCAAGTTACTGTTCAGTTCTAACAGTATCATCTCCTAATCATCTAAGTCCAGTATTTAAATAAAAAAAGGACAACTTTAAAATGTTGTTTTGCCTTAAACCTGCAGCTAGAGTTCCACAGTCATGGAATTAAACACAGTAAAACACAGAAAAGCAGCAATGTCCTTCAGTAGTCAGGAGTTATTTTGTTTGTTTAGACTGTATTTTAAAGGAACCTGTTTCACAGTTACAGAATAATCTGTGATGGAAAGGACATCTGCATGTCATCTGGTCCAACCTCCTAACAAAGAAGGTCCAACCAGGTCAGGTTGCTCAGGGCCATGGCCAGCTGAGGTCTGAGTATATCCAGCGGTAGAGATTCTACACCTTCTGTGGGCAACTGTGGTTTGATCCTAAACCACTATTTAATCAAAACATCTGATAAACAAGCTTTTAAATCCATATTAAAACAGTTTAACTGTTTTAGTTTTAAAAAGGCAAAATGTTAATGCTCCAGTGTCTAGAGCCAGAAGAGCACAAGATCTAAAGCCAGAAAAAAGATACAACCCTTTCCGTGTTTGTATTGTTTGAACCAGAGTTGTTGGAAAGCAAAACAAACAACAGATTGAAGAATTTAAATATTCACTTTTAGAAATCCATGTTGTAATTTGTCAATCTTTAAAAAAATTAAACTTCGAAACTCAATTTTAAAACTAATTGCAAAGCTCTAAAACAAATAACTGTTTGTCCCTGCACTGCCTGTAATTAAAAAAACAGATACCTTGTCATTGGTTTTTGATCCCTGTACAGAAAGAGCTGTTTTATTTTCCCTTCAGGTGAACTGCCTGCTGGTTTACAGTGGGTGTTTTTGGTCCTTTGAGTCCTGGGGACTTTCTTCTCTCCAGTGTACTGATGTCTATGCTTAAATGCTTATTGTACAAACAAGTATACTGCATTCACATTTCCATACAGTGATTAAGAATTGTAATAAAAACGAAGCATGCTTTGGAATAACTATGGGCACTCTTGACACAACACAGACCACCAATTTTACCCAAGTGAAAAATACCTATTTGGAAATTTGAAATTTTAAAGGAAAAAAACTGAAAATCATTCTCCCACTACATTTTACATTTAAGAAAAGTCACCTGACAGAACAAGCTACTGAAATCTTTACAGGGTACAGTCCATAAGTACATAAATTTTTCACGCAATGTCAAGTCTCATAAAGTTAATACTATCCCAATGTAAAGCTACAAAAAAATTCATGATATACAAAAACTTCTCTGCCCTTACAAAATAGCTGCAACACTTTTGCAGAAAAGCTGTCATCATTGGCTTTTTTTTTTATATGTTACATGTTCTGTACATTTTATATATGTTATACCTTTACACAATTAAGCAATTTGTGCATGGTATTAAAAACCTGTAACAAAGCCCTGGGCCTTCCAGAAAAAATGAGATTACCCTGATGATATTGGTAATAGCAACTTCTGTAAAGAACACAGGCTACCTTCTACAAAAAGGAAAACAAAAGACAAATTTGAAAATACATGAACTATCATAAGTCAACAAGACTTCTGTATGCACCAATAACCTTTTCAAACCCTTCTGGCAGTAACTGCTTCTATATTCATCACACTTAAGGCCCTGAAGGGGAACATACGAACGTTATAGCTGCAACTTGTATTAAACAAAGCAAAATTAACACAAAGAGTGTGGAATAGATATTTTAGTATAAAGAGATAAGGTTTTTAAACCTAAATATGCAAATCCCCATCATTCTGCTCAGACAAAGGGTGACATCTTTACAAAATCATGTTTTGTTAATGGTTAAGCACTTCTGTTCATGCATTTGGAAACAGTTGCCTTTAAATGGCTGTAATAAAAAGTGCATTTTTTTTTCAGTCATTGAAAATAAATTCCACACAGAAGAAAAGGCAAAGAACAAGTCCAGTTGGTCAAATTAAACTACCAATGAGAGTAGCTGCCTCACCATCATGACTAGAAAATCTTAACACCTTGCCAACTGCCACGCAAGACTTGACCTAAAGCTCAGTGGAGATGAGAACAGAATGATTTCCACAGGCTTTGGTCCTAACTGACCATTTTAAACAATGCCACATTTTCCATAAGCTTCATGATCCTAAGTGCACCACCAGGTTCTGCAACCTCTTCCCCATGAGCCACCCATGAGCGTGAGGGATCAGAGTACAGGCAAAGAGCTGCAGAGGAAAGAGCTGGAAGAAGCCTCATCTCAGGTTCCTGCTTCTTCTTGCCCAAGTCATGCTGTAGGGATGCCTGCACCTCAAAGACCCCAACCCTCTGACTTGACTTCCCAGTCTTACCTGAGACCTGCCACTTCCCTCTGTGGACAGCTGACCCTGGTCGCTGTCACCAGACCTGCTCTTCTGTCCTTGCTCAGGTAGTGTGGGACTGCACCCCTGTCAATGAGATCTGTGCCCATGCGCCGGCCTCTTGGCACCCTGGCTCGGCGGCAGGCTCACCTGCCTGGTGAAGCAGCCTGCCCCAGCTGCTCCTGGCCACAGAAATAATACAATAAGCTTGTGCAAAAGCACACGTGTAGAGACACTGCATATATACATGTCAAAAACACCCAAGTAATAATATTTTGTATTATCTTGTTTTACTGGAATTGTTGGTATTTATCCAAGGTTTAGGTTGGCTTTTGGTTTTTTGTGGGTTTTTTGTTTGTTTTGTTGGTTTTTATTTACTGCTGTGAAGTTCAAATACACACAGCTAGTTAATAGTTTATTTCCATCCTTCTACGGTCTGGCACTAAGGGTTCTAAAATGATGACTATTTTGGACAACATATCTGGACATCACATCTTCTCAGCTAAGATGTGGAATGACGGGTAGACCAAGTATTTGGCTGGGTTGTTCATTTATCCCCATTCACCGAGGGAGGTACAAGCACTACAATCACCTTCTTAATCTCCCCACTGCTTTCTCAAGGAAATGAGTTGAAATAGTTTTACAGTGGCCATGCTGTAAATTAAATAACACATTGGAATAGCTTGATTACTAAGGATTGTAAAGGAAAGGTACCCATCCCTCCAATTTCCCTCAACAAAGCAGTAAGAGCAGAAAGGGCTGTTATAGCCATCTTTTTCCACAGGTTAGAAGCCGTGAAATAATACACTAATGCTGTATTTTCACTGCCTCTTTAATTCTTTGCAAAACACAGGCCACAACCTATCCTGCAATTCTAAATAAAAATTAAATTAGGTTCTTTCCTTCTTCAAATATTACAAGGAAAGTATCTGGTAGAACACTCAAACCGAAGCTGGCAGAGCAGAAACGGAGCACATAATTTGAAGATAATGGGATTGTATTACATGACTCAAGAAGCAGGGGCGTGGGGGGTGGGGATTTGAAAAAAGATAGCAGCTCAGGTCAGTGCAATTTATCTGCACTCTATCATGTGGTACCTCTACTGTTTTAAAACAGATTCATTCAGAATACTGCAAAACCCTCCATTAGTGCACCCTATCCATTCAAACTCAGTTTTACCTGCATGTGAAAAATGTGGCTGCACATAAACACATTAAAAAAAACCAGAATTCACTTCTTTTGATATTTTTTTTGTGTATACATGCATGTGTAAGTGGTAGCTTAACTGTTTATAGGACTAGTTACTCCAAACTCAGAGAAAATCCCCAAAGACAAAATTAAAACTCAAATAATAAAAATGGCAATTTTAACCAATTTAACTATGTTGAGCTAGTCCAGCTGTGGACCAGTGCTGAATTGTAATGGCCAAGCAGGGGTTTCTGCTGCTTAACATAAGCCAGAATTGCTTGTGTGTAACCAAAGCTGTCACACCAAATTCAATGCGTCTGTTTCCATGTCGGTAAGTGAAATCATCATCTGGACTCATTTCTGTTATCTGTATCATGAAGATGTTAAAAACACGGGACTTCCAGAACGCAGACTGAATCAACTGGTGAGGGCTGATTTTGCTGTAGTCATCCAGGAATACAAATTTACTTCAGAATTAATATGATTGTTTCCTACAGCAGTTTAATATACCAACCGAAGTGATAAAAGCAAACTCCTGGCTCCAAGAAATTATCCTCAACTTGACACTTTACTCTCCAGTACAGACTTGAGAGTTCTATTTCTTTAACAGCTATTTTGCTTAGATAGATGGTAATAAAAAAAAAAAAAATCACTTTCTTGCAAAGCATTAACATACATTTTCCCCCACTTAAATACTTCAAATGCACCACAAAATGTACTCCCACAACAGTACTGTATTAGTATAAAACTATTTTAGTTCAATTAAAATGTCTAACTATCTACCCCCAAACCTACCTAAACTGTAATTTTCACTTTGAGCACTTCCAACACGTTCTCAGTTTTGTTTTCTTTTATGAGTTTATCAAATCAGGTCCTGCATTCCAAATGTTGGGAAAAAAATAGTTATTAACTGCTAGGTAACAGCAGATTTTCCAATTTAGAAAACTAAATTACACACATTGCGAAAGTATGTGTATTTTGCCATCTGAAATTTCATATTAAAATTTGTAATAACAAAACACTTTCCTAGCTCTTAGAGCCTGCTGAAGTTTTTACTTTCTAATCTGTAATTCCAGGACAATTTGAAAAGGTGATGGGGAAAAAAAATTAAAATAAAAATCAAGCTTAAAGTGGTATACTGCTGCTGCCGCCACAGTTTAAATCTGGTGTGGAAGTTTCTGGTTCCTCCCCAAATGCTGCCCAGTAATCATGTTGGGCTTTTTTTTGCTACAAGATATACAGCTATATGAAAGACAGCTAACCTTACTCTGCTTACTGTTAACCAAAGAGTGACCTCATATAGTTGAAATTTACTCTCAAATTGGCTTTTTCTCACCTTTTCCACACCTATTTTTTTCTTTTTAAGTAGCATGAAGTAGCAGCAGAAAGCACAATATTTTAGCCATCTGAGCATGTAGTATTCTTGAATTATCCCACCAACTGGAAGTGCTCTCTGTTACCTCTATCTTTTAAAATTGGAGCCATTATAGTCAATCGTGCAAATCTACAGTTAGCCTTTCATAAAAAGTGGATTTTTGACCCAATGAACTGGAACAGCTTCTGAGCAGTTCTTCTGATCTCTGACAAGATACCACACAGCACATGCATGCCAATATGATATTGGTGTGCATCTGTTTTTCAGAAAACACTGCTCATAAGTCACTTTAAAAGTTCCAAAAATCAGGGCGGTTCTTTTTGTAGTACAAACTGATCATTTAAAGTGCAATAAAGCTCAACATATATAAAAAAATTGATGTCTTCACAATGGTTTTTCACCTCCAAGTAACACACTAACATCTGGAGCACATCAATGGAAACGAAAAGGTCATCATATTTGTTGTGCTGCCCTCACAAAATGAAATGGTTGACTCGGCACATCTCCAGGCAGAAAAGAGACTGTACTGCAACAGCCCCAATGGAGTGTCAGCACCCTTAGAGGCAGCCACAACAGGGCAGAGAAGTGGAAGGCTGGAGTCTCTCACTAAAAGTGGCTGTTTCTGTTCAGATATGAACCACATCCATTTTGTGGTTGGAAGAAGCAACAAAGGCTGTGTAGCACCTGTTGTTTGCAGAGGTAAGATTAAGACCAGTATTGCTAACCAAATGTCTTTCAGATGTTGGAAGTAGACTTTAAAGATGACAATAACAAAAAAATCCCCCAAAATACTCCAGTAAACCCTAAAGTCCAGTATAAATCCTAACAAAAAGCTCAGCATGCATTCCCTTTTAGGAGAGAGGCACTAGCTACTGAACAAAATTAATTTGCTTATAACTTCATTGCCCTATTGAAACTTTTCAACAAGAACAGAGCAGCCTTACGGGTTAATTTTACATTAACAAAAACATTATCACAGACAACATGCTTGTGCCTTCATGATTTTTCCCAATCACAAGATCCATGATAAGCTTCAAGTCTCACCCCTCTGTTGAAAATGTTCTTACTTTTTATCCTCTTATCTTCCCCCTGCTCTGGTTGGTTGTGCTCTTTTCACTTCTAAAAACAATTAATTCACTTCCTCATGACATACCCATACACCATCCGATTCAGTTTGGCCCCAATTTTTCACTGAGAGACCTAAGCACTTCTGTTACCTCTGATAAACATTGCAAATACCCCACAAAAAAAGCAGGCTCTTTCCAAGAGTCCCATCACTCTCAGCAATTAAGACTCTGGTTCCAAGCTTGTCTGCTGCTTCTGTCCTCCTTGGATGTAAGGGGAAATAACATGAATTTATACACGGAATATTACATAATTGGCTTACAGAAAAGGTTTTCAACATTTTTCCAAGATGCAATCCCTTAAAAATATTTCTATTTGAGTCGTGGATATCCATAATTTCAGTTAACTGGCAACAGCCTTACATTCTTTATTACCTTTCCTGGACTCCTTAGAAGTGAGCAACAAACTGCCAGAACCCAAAGACCACAGGTTTAGAAAGCACTAGGCCACACAAGGGCATAAAAACTAAATTTACCCCTTTTGCCCTGAATAATAATAATAATAAAAAACCCCAGATCACTTCCACCAAGGTAAACAGCATAATCTGGCTAACTAAAATAAAATACCACTTCTATTTTCTCCATATAAGATAGTTGGAGGTTGATGCACATGACTTATATGAAGAGGCTGACAGTATGAAGTTTTCTCAACCTGGAGAATGGAGGGCTAAAAGAAGACCTCATTGCCGTCTACAGCTACCCAACAGGAGGGTGAAGGAAAGATGGAGAAGTACAGTAGAAGGACCAGAAGCAATAGATGCAAGGTGGAACATGGGCAATCCCAACTAGACCATGAAATTATTTTTCACTGTAACGGTGGTCAAACATTGGAAGATGCTTGCTCATAGAGGCTGCAGTCTTCATCCTCAGAAATACTTAAAACCTTAACTGGATGTTGCCCCCACAGCCACCTGATCTCGATGGCCCTGCAAGCGTTTGAACCAGATGGCTGCCACAGTCCCTTCCAATCTAAACTGATGATTCTATGATCATTCCTTGGGTTTTGGTAATGAACAAGAGATATGCTCAGCCTTCAGCCTGATGTTTGTCAGTAGGCAACTTTGATTTAAAAAAAAAAAAAAAAAAAGACCAAACAAAACCAACAACAAAGAACCAAAAAAACAAATTTCAGTTCTGGATGATTTAGAAAACTCAATCATATTTTCTAGACCAAATGAAACAATTGTATATGAGGATGGAGCTACTCCTAATATTTAAAATGACAGATTCACTTTGTGACTAAACAGGCTTTGTTTTACTTAAGATGCCTTCATGAAAGTCTTCTTGATTACCTAACATTTTATTTAAAAGAAAAAACAAAACAAGAAAAGCCTGCCAAGTTGACATATGTCTAGAAATTAAGTTCTCTGGAAATAGAATCAAGAAGATTTCAAAAATTGTTTTGAAGGAAATAAATATACTAACGAGACTACCTTACATCCTCTTTTAATTAAAACCGGCCATTATTTGTGCAAAATATAGTACAAACAACAAAAAATATCAGAGACTAAACAAATTTTGCATTTGTAATGTTGCCATTGAGATCATCATATCTAGGCAACTGTCATTTATAAACCAACAAATGTTTCACTGTGTAGGTGTAAGCGAACACATCGCTAGCTACAAATGGTTTCTAACCAATTTGAACCAGCAATGGAAATTTCACTGAGAAATACTGAATATCACAATTTATCAAGTGATCAAAGCTTACAGACTCAGCAATTTATTTTGGTACTTCAGATTTAGCTTTTCCTTGCTTTACATGGTCCTGACTGTTACCAGGCTGGGCATCACTGTGCTGGATGTTGAGCAAGAAAAAGAATTACAGATCCCATAAGAAGAGCCAAGTCATACCAAGCAATTACAGGGCAAAGCATAAAATAAATAATCCTCTGCAACAAAAGCAAGAGCTAGTTCACACAGTCTGAACCTAATCCTTTGGTCAGGAAAGCAACTGTGAGACTCCTGTAATAATCCTTTGCATACTGAAAAAGTATCAAAGCGTTATCATAGAGAAAAACTCTGAAGCTCATCACAATAGTTGTATAGCTGTATATTGTTACAAGCTATGTGCTTTTTTAGACAGTTTACAAACAGGTATTCAGGCAATTCAAGTATCAGATAAGCAAACAGGTGCTTAGTAGGATGTATCCTTAATTAATGTGTTTATCTAAGAACTGTACTGATATAATTAATAACAGAAGCAGAGAGCCACAATAGCTGCTGTCTACATGTAAATAAAGTTTTGTTTTGAGACAAAATCTGAACACATTGCCCGATTCTGCAGCTGTTACACTAAACAAACAGTAATTTTGGGTTTGGATTCTCCATTCCCTTTGCGTTTTTGCTGGGTTTGGGAAGTTTTGTTTTGTTCTTTTTTTTTTTTTTTTTTTTTTTTAAATTAAAGGACTGACTTGTTTTACAGCATACTCATATTTTTCAAAGCAGCACAGCACAGCATCCATTTTGAAACAGCTTTAGGTTGAATTAGAGGACCTTTAAAAGAAACCCCAAAACCAGAAAAACACACGCTATATCACATATAAGTTTCATTAAGTACAAGAGCAAGGATTTCTGTCTGGTGGGAAATTCTACTTTAAAACAAATCAAAATGAAAATTTTCAAAGCCAGGTTCAACGTCAGTTGGTAGCGCAGACTCAGGCAATCACATCTCTTCTTGTGCCTCTCCTTTCTCTGTGAGCAAAACCAACATGGACACCGCTTATTTTGCCCTTCACTAGGGCTGTGAGAACCAGTATAAGAAAAGGAAAGTTCCTGAATATCACTGCTGCATTATTCACAGCTCAGAACTGTTAGCTCCCATCATTTCATTTATCCATCCAAAATTAGAGATGGAGGTTAAGACAACTTAGTTTTTAAACACTGACATTTTCACCCAACCACCTTGCCTTTTTTTAAACGCCATCTAGTAAAGAATTTCAAAGGGCTCTGCTTCTTTAATGAGGCATTAAAATACAGTCATACGACAAAAAAGCAACTCTACTAAGTCTCTTAAACCCCTGGACTTACATTATCAGCTTTTATGTGCCTGTCAACACTCAACAGTAAGAAGCAATGGTTTGCTCTTTGCCTCGAATTTAAAAGCCAGCTAAACTTCCTCCCACTTTCCTGCTGAGAGCTTTAACTCCTTGCAAACTGTCAAAGCTTTGACACTTCAGCAGCAGATAAATCTACGACAAGATGCAACGGCCAGGTGTAGTCTGAATCAGCCACTGGCCACTAATTTACTAGTGGCCATTTCATTCAGCTTGAAAAGCAATAAACTAGAAATACTTCCCACCCGCTGCTCTATGTACCCACACTGCTAGTGCATCAGCCCTTTTAAATAGATGCTAGCTCTGTCAAAGAACCAGGTACAGTTAACTTGCAACTTGAAAGAAATGAAACATATAAAATTGTAGAGATGTCAACATATGGCTAAAATGCAAAGTCATTTCCAGCCCAGAAGCTAAAGTAAGAGTACAGCATTTTGCAGGAAAAGTAAGTGCAAAGTATTAAATACTGGAACTTCTTTACCCAGAACATTTCTCTAAATATCCACAGCCTGGATGTGGCATTTGGTGTAAAAGCTCACTGACACAAAGCCTATTACTAATTTGTTTTACAAAGGTGCCAAGCTAAGTGCACCTGTGGATGAATAAGATTTGGATGATTTCCTTAGTAGAAAATGTGAAGTTCACAGCTGGGAAGCCCTATATTCCGTTCGGCATAAGCTAAAATATTTATACCATTATCTCAGCATACAGAAAAACAATGACTGCACAGATAAGCCATGCTGTTTCTTTACAACAATAAAATGAGATACATACTTATAATGGCATCCCTGAGATACTACACTTACCAGCAGTATAGTGAAAAATGATCCTTTCCCTTTTCTTCTGTTCCTTTCACACTGTAATTCCACAGTATACAAACCCCTATTTAAGTCTCCTAACCTTGATAAGGACTTGATCCCACTCTCATTCATCAATGGAAAAAGATCTCGTAATTAACCTCAAAGACACATGACTGAGGCACTGAGTGACAAAGTTACAGGACAGTATTGTAATAATTTATTTCTGAAAATATTAGGGTTTTTTTCCATAACAGAGGAGAAAAAAGCTTTTTTTCTTACAATAGAAAATAGAAACTAGCTTTGTGTAAAGGTCAACCATTTCTGCTGAGAATACACAACACTGAGACAGCCCTCACATCCTTGCCACTCCAGGCATTTGCTGGGGTGGTAGCCACAAGGTACTGTACAGAAGTTACAAATGCATTTATGCTTTCAAAGGGGGAGAGGAAGGAATTAAAAAAAAAGCTATCTGAGGTTCTGCCAAAGCTGGCATGTCTCCTCTTTCAAATACCTTAAATACAGCCCAGCACAGGAGTTTCTCTCATCACTAGAAGGACTTCAACAGATTTCAAATGCCAAACAAATCTCTTGAATCACTGTGTCAAACCCCAAGGGAAGTATTTGCCAGCAGGAAAAATATGAACAAGAATGCCAAGAGTTAAAACGTTAAGTCGGACTGATTCAGCATTCAGATCAAACAACTACAGTTTTTCCTAGATTATTAACGAGCGCTCCAAGCAACCAGGGGCTCTGACGCAGACAAGAACATGCACATCACAGGCATTCCAGGAACCCTGGTTTGTCTGCACTGGAACAAAACCTCTGCAAAATATGCGTACCCTCCCGATTTAAAAGCATGCCATCTCTCGTTGCCTCTCTGTCTACACACATGCACAAGACTGTTTGGCACAAAATACTTCCTTCATCAAGGTTATGATCAGCATAACTTTTTCCTGAAATTCTTTCAAATCTTTTAGCATCCGTAGTAATGTTGTTCTAACAAGTAATATTGCACACAAAAAGAACATCTTTCACGACCTCAACAGACAACCAAAATAATAAAAAAACAAAATAGACACAAGAAGAGACAGCAAGTCTTCTCACCAGCTGCAACTTCAAATACAGATTTTTGGAGATGGTAGAAGGAATACAATGATGCTTCAAGCAATGGTAACAGGATCTTCTCAGTTCAAACAGAAATGGAAGGGCTTTTTAAACTGAGCATAAAATGAGTGAGGAATACTAGCAAAAGACAAAGGACATATGAACCATACATTTTGGAAAGATGGAAGACAACATCATACAACTTTCCTTTTACTTAAAACTGTTTAACAACCAGTTAATAAAAATTGAGACATATGGATAACCATGTCCAAATGTAGCAGATTAGAAATAGCAATTTTATCCAGCGTAGGTACTTAGGGCAAAAAAATACCCCATACTTTTTGAATTGCAAGCTCAATGTCTGAAGTTATCCAAAACTGCTAATTTCTGAATCCTTCTTCCAGACAGAACAGCCCTTATCATTAGGCAGGTGGCAGATCATCCTGCAGATATTAAAAGCTGCTTCTCTGGTATCTAGAAATAAACAGTCCCCATAATCAAGTTTTAAACTGGCCTGAGCATTTCTCATGTTGTCAGTGCAAACACCACACCTCCAATGCACAGCTGATTTATTGTTGTTGGGGGGGAGGGGGGGCAGGGCAGGTAATAATGGATTTATTACTGTAAAGTCTCACAGAAGAAAGTTTTAAGACTTAAAAGGAAGCCAGCTTGAAATATAGCAAATTTCAACAAAAAATAATTCAGGGTAATTTCAGACTCAACATTGACCCAAGACTTCTGGCAAATTTCTTGTAGTTTTACAATCATTTCCTATAGTCACCTTTCACTGCTGTTCTGAAGACCTGCACAAGCATTCTGGGGAAGCGAAAAAGAGATGTGACCAGTTCTCTAGAGAAAACCATGAAGATGACCATGACCTTGACTTCATATTGTACAGAAGTAAGTGATTAAAAAAATTCAGCCAGAAAGTTGCTTGGCACTAGTGTAGTTCCACTACCAATCACTGCTTCCTACAGCAACAGAAGGTGAAACAGAGTTTGGCATAAGTAGGTGTACATTTAAGAACAGTCTTACCAAAAGTAACTTCTCCTTTGCCAGTCTTGTCAAACAGCTGAAAGGCTACTATGAACAATGCATCTGGAGCACACAGGACTGATTCAAATGCCACAAACTCTTGAAAGGATATCAACCTAAGGGACGAAGGAAAAAGCAAGAGCTATGAAACCACCTGCTTGCACAAAACTGAAATACAATATAACATAGATTATACAAAAAGAAATAAGATCACAACCAAAGCATGTATAAAATGTTATCAATAGGGATTAAAATTTATCCTAAAAGGTCCTATCACCAGTGCTGTCAAGAAGACCTTTATATTGCTAGATGGAAATTACTTTGTTAACAAGGCACTACTCCTCTCAGCAAGTCACAACAGAATATAAAATAAGCAAAGCACTCAGTGTGGCTACTCACCTCAGCTTTAATGTCTAACTGAACTGCCCCCTGGGGGAGCCTACCTCCCTTCGCTGGCAAGACAGAGAGCCAACAAAGATATGAGTAACTTCCCTTAAGAATCAGTACTTAAGGCTTTTGGAAAGCAAATCCATTCAAGACCTACATGCTGCCAGTCACTTCAGAAGGAACCGATCAGAATGTGTTAATCTGTTTGCTAGTAACTTATTAGTCATCCATCATAGCCCTCCAGTCCTGCGTGTTGAGTCACAAATTTCAAGCAGAAGTCTGCACATTCTTCCTCAGCCCAAGAGCACTTTATTCAAATTCATCATTACAGCTAGGTTCCCAATACTCAAGTGCAGTAGCAGAGCACAGATAAATGCAAAGGTGCACTGCCTTAAGTTAGCTAATAATCAGAAATACGTAATTAGACAACTTGGCATTGTTTCCAGCAGTAGATTTGATACAGCAAAGACTGTGAGTATTTCTAATTTCTCTGGATCACATCCAAAAGTTCAAATGGAGATCAAACTTCTATTCTTAAAGAGGCAAAGGCCAACCATTCTTCTGGTTTGCTACTTCTTTAATGTCTAGGTTGTACAGTTTAAAATCATCTTCAAATGTGTGGCTGCAGGGCCTGCTGGCAATCTGGGAGGTTTAAGATTGCCTTCTCTCAAGACTGCTTTATGTCAGTGCAGCAAGCACATAGCTTTAATGGGTTCACATGGCAATAGCTGGAGAACAAAGATTTATTTTTGAGAAGCACAAAATTCAGCATAACAAATTACAAGAAACACACACAAAAACAGATTTTTTTTTTTTTTTTAATTAGAAACTAACTGTACCCTTAGGACTTAAGACTCAAAATGACACTGCAGCCAGTTCAGTGAAAACTTCCACTCAGTATGCCATAACAGTGAAGAACAAAGTGTTTCAATAGGTTGGAAAAGACATTCATTCCATCAAGTTAAGATGACCCATGACTACACAGCAATTTCCAGTCACCCTGTCTTAAGGGAATTAATTTCAAGCCACACAGAAGTGTGCTTGCTGCACATCAGCAGCCAAACACCCACAGGGTAACAGAAGCGGATTTCCGTGAAGAACACAAGAAGATGAACAAAAGAGGACATTAAAAAAAAAAAAGCATGGCACAGAGAAGGCCAAAAAGCTGTTCTACTTTACCTCCCTCAATATATATGCACTAAATAAAAGTAAAAGAAAGCATATGTAGAGTCAGAAATAGTCTAACAAATAATTAGCTCTGGAAACTTGCCACCATAGGCTATGTAGTGTGAGAAATAAGTAAGAAGAAACCTCCTCAGGTATTCTTAATATTAAACTCACAATCGATGATGCCAGTAAACATATAAGTATACCTTAAGCTTTACTGGCAAAGAAGCCAATGACTTGCTACATATGCACATGTTAGCACATGGGTAGGCCAGCAAGTAATTTATTCAAGGTTCCTTAGGAGCAATCAGTACTCCCCACTTTTAAGACAACAGAATACAGATAATCAGTCTTTACAGGAAAGAAAATTTCCATCTCTCCTAAGGCAAAAGAAATTTTTAAAAATGCAACATTGTCTTCAATTTTAAACCAATATATCACAACCTACTTAGTTTTGCATTTATGCATATTTATTGTTATTATGTGACTTACAGGTTATAAAAGCCCGTTGTTACCCATTATTATTGATTACATACCTGACAACTTCCACAACAGCAAACAGATACAAAGCACAGAGTTCTTCTGCCCCATAGATTATAAAGCCCACACACAGAAAGAACAAAACAGTGAGCAGGCAACAAGACTCCAGAATAGGTTTAGAATTAAAAATGTAAAGTATCTACCAACATCATTTTGATAAAGCTGCTTTTTGTGTGTTACCAACAGATCCCAACACAGTATGACAGCATAAAAAAGAAATACAGCACCTATCCCAGCAGAACCTCAGCACCACGCTAAGAACATATTTTGCTTTATTAGGACTGGATTTGATGAAACTCCACCTATTAACCTTGCTACAAGATTTTAAACTGGTAGAAGCATTCTTTGTCAGTACATGCAAGTAATAAACCCCCTAATAAGTCAGAGATAGGTGCTTAAAATAACCCCATATCCATTTTTAAAAACAATTATTCATAGTACTAGGAAGATTAAAAATGTACAAATTGCGCTGTTCTAGCCAGACTGTTAAAGAAGAGACATTAATATCTGCTGTGCCAGCTGAATTCAAATTAACCCAATTTTTACATGTTAATTAAACCAGCTATTTTCTTCTTATTGTATTTTTGCTCCTTAAGTAGACTAGCCTGGTAGTGATTCCCAACAGATCTATTCTAACAACAATGACGTATTCATTTACTTCTATTATGACCATACAATACAGTAACTGAGCAGTAATTTTTCACAGTCAATTACACGTGTGATTCTTAATGCTTAAAGATGCTGAAATAATGTGTACTACATAGCCATATGCTCCCTTCTCTATACCGCACACCGGTAGTTGCCTGGGTAACACATTTTCTCTCTGGTTTAGCATCACCCTTTTGGGTTCAGCATAACCCTTCACTGAATATCATTAGGTGTCATTAAACAGCACATATTAACATGGACTTCAATATACTACTTAGGAGTTATTTTATCTACCTAAACAAGCACTCATTTATGTTACAAAGGCAGAGAAAAGCCTAGTGATTTTAACGGCGCAAAGGGAGGAAGCTGAAATGTTTACAAAATTTTACTTCAGTCTTGAAGATACCCTACTTAACTGGTCAAAGTCTTCCCTCACCTTCACATCCTCATTATCAGTGCCAATATTGCATGATTTTTTCAGAATGGCTGAAATCTTGATAGTTAAAAAAAATACACACACAAGAGCTACTGTCCAAATACAACAACTGGGTATGGTACAGCAAAACTACTATTTACTAGTCTCTCCTTCATTCCATGCTTCTACTTTTGGTGCTCACACCCATGGTATCTGTGCACCACATAGACATGATGCATTCCCACCAGAGAAAGTCTGCATCTACCCATGCAAAAAAAAAAAAAGGCATTACCCACTGTAATAATACATACAAATGCAATGATGAAGAGGTCTCTTCAAAAAATCAATGCATATGTTTTTACTGTATCAGCAATTTAAACATGATAACATAATGGGACACAAATTGAAGCTACATCTATTATTTTACGCTGCAACCTAGGTAAACTAAGTATAGTGTAAATTGGTGCATTAGAGGATAAATTTATATCCAATAATAATGGAAAATGCTGGCATTTCCAAGTGTTATTTTTGAATAGTTTGTCCTTTCTAAAAATAAAGCATACAGTATTTCTCAGTAAAGTGTTAGTTACTACAGTCCAAACAGAGAGGTACAGTAAATACTTATTTTGTTAGGTAGATGCTTAAAGTACAACAAATGACGGAAAAACAGTATGCTACAGTACGCAAGATGAAAAATGCCTGGCCTGTTGCTGATAGGCCTTGAGAAAGCCACTGTATTTTGAGGGAGTTTCTGATCCAGCTCAAGTATTTTTTTAATCTAAAATTAGAAATGAGAAGCTTAAGGCCAGGAGCCAGTGAAGGCTCTTAAGCCTGCTCATACAAACTACAGCCACACAATACAACACTTCTAAAAAATCTGTGCTATTATTGATCGACTACTTTGAAAGGCTTTTCTGTCCATCGGCAAGAAAAGCATTTACTTTCCTTAAGGAAAACCTTAAAAAGATGCCTCCATAAGAGGACAGAAGGAAAGCCTACCTCCAAATAACCCTGTGCCCTGATTTAAGATGGAGGCAAAACATGCTTCCATGGCAACAGATACTCATCGAATGACAGTCTGCCTTGAGAGGTCTCATACTTTTGTCACACCAACAGCAGCTCCTGTAGATACCCTCAAATCCTTAACCTCTGGCAACGCAGGAATTGTGCTAGAGCTACATGAGAGATCTTGTCCACAGCAACCACCTTGAGATTGTATGTAAGAGCTACTGTTCTTTACACTTCACACTCAGGACTTCTTCAGCTGTGGGGTAAGCAACTCTTTGCCCATTTATTTGCTCTGCTTATGAGTCAGAAGCTCTTGTGCTGTCTGTCTTTCATCTGTGTCACCTACCCATTTTTGTATTTCTCCCTGATTGCACTTGGTACCTATACCTAACTTCTCACCAAAATCAGAAGGAATTAAAAAGCATTTTTAAAAGTGCTAGGAACAACCCTGGTGATTCTGGGCTCAGACCCCTTTAGTAAACAGTGGTCATGCTCACCAGTCATGAAGAACAGATGCTTCTTCAAAGTAAAACAGGGATCCAAGACAGTGGATAAATGCTTCTAGAAATAGCCTAGCAGTATTTTAGAACCACACTACGTTAAGCCACTAACAGTATAACAAAATTAACTTGTCATTGCTCTTGCAAGCTAGCTTCTATTTTATACTAGAAATAAAGCTAAATTATGGAACAGAGTCTCATGACCTTAAACACATGTAAGTCTCTAAACACTGAGCAGCCTATTAAAAATGAACACTAACAAAAGCAGTTTTGTACTTCACTTTAAAACTCTTTAAAGCTCTGGACTGCCAAGTTGGAAAGAATTCAATAGGAGAAGACCAGCAGGTCCTATTGCCATCCCTAGGAGATTTCATTCCAGGAATCAAAAAACAATTGACCGTTGCTTCAGATGATCACTCTTACTTTATAAGAATTACTTTATACACCACTAGAAGAAGGTACAAATGCCTGGCCACATGGCAAAAAATGCTACAATGCCACATTAGAGCAAGAGGGATGCCAATCGCTTCCTGAACTTTCTCCATTCTTCCACATATTCGTATAGCAACTAAACAAGAAGACAGCCTGAATACCAGAAGAGACTCTCCAAAGACACTTTAAGAACATGCAGTTCCCTGTCACTACAGAGCCTGGACTGCAAAGCCAGTCCTTACTCACGTCAGAAAGCAGCAATTAGAAGCCCCAGTTCTACACCACAAAACTCCTACAAAATCATGGCAGGTTATGAAATCCCACCTTGTCAACAAGTTCACATCAGCTACAGTTTTACACTTTGCTCTTCCTGACACCATCTTATTCTTGTGAGGGAGATCCAAATCACAAGATATGGATTATACTCTCAATCTTCTTATTACAAAATGGATTTGAAGCTATGCAATTTGGAAAATACCATTTTTGCAGAAATCGAGCCAAGGGAAGAAATGGGAGAAATGTTTCACATTTTCAGTCAAATGCTATCTGAGGTTACCACTTTCTTGCTGCCATCATGCCAGCGTTACCAAAATAACCTTTTACAGACTTTTTTTACCAGGGCTAACAATCATCACATTAACTCATCTGCAAGGTTTAATGTGCCCAGCTGCCAGATACATGAGGCTGGCTGAGCAGAAAAGAGAGCACAGAACCTATTACAGAAGTTCTCAGTTATGCATGCATCTGTCCCATAAGAAGCCTGTATTCTCTAGTCATGCTTTATTTATCTCACAGTTTACTCTCTGCAACCACTGATATGAGTCATGCTTGAAGTTTTCTGGTTTCTAAAAATGCCACAACTACAGACTTTAAGTCCACAGCTAATTATTCTAAAGTTTCTCTAAAGATACTTTAAAGGCAAGGTTCAAAAAATGCATTCATATGGGTGAAGAGACAGCTTGCCTGGGCAAGTAGCAAAAGCTAGGATTTCATTAAAGAATGGGGGAGGAAGATGGAGGGGTAGCTAATCTTGCCTATTGGCAAAGTCAGCCTTTCAAATGCAAACCATGTGCAACCAACTTTGCTGCTGTCTTCCCAAGATTGCAAAGTGGCTCTCTAAATACCTTAGTTGCTCCTCCTCCCTCTTAAGGGAAAAAATAGTGGCAAAAACCTTTAACAGTGCTACAGCAAAATAAAGCAGGGGCACTTTTTCTATGATCTCTTCCTACACCATCTAAACTTATTTTGGATTGCTATTTAAATGTGTTTGTGACAGATACATAAAGTAAACAGAGACAGAAAGCCTCAGGGAAGGAAAGAAAAGCAAAAGTTAAGGGGTGCAGCCAACAAATATGAAAGGTTCAAGGAATTAAAAATACACGGCAGAAAATGGTTTGCTCAGTCAAGTGGTACATACAGCCCAAAACATTGTTTCTACTCTTTCCACTTAAAAGATACTGTATTGCTCTATGTATCTGCAGGCCAAAAAAAGTAAAAGAGAAAAAACACAACAAAACTCCACCACTCTTCAAGGATCGGACTGTTTTGGAAGAATGGTTTTGTGGTTTTTAAATGAACAACAAAAAAAGAAAAAAATAACACAGAAAAACACACTTACCCATCTTTTGTCTGATCCACCACACCTGCAAGGAGCTGTACTGTGCTTGCATTAGGCAAACCATCTCCAATTATCTTCAGGTACCGTGTGACAAAATCATTAGGGGACATGAAGAATTCGCCATTCTTCTCCACACTTGCATACTGTTAAATGAATGCAATATTTAGTGCGTCAAATACATCTTTCTCCAGACATTTATTACCACCACCCATTGTCTCCAATCAGGAGTAGGCGTACGTTACAGCAGGTAACAATTCTGCACTGAAGAACCTATAGCCTACACCCAAACAGAAAAGAGTAAGAGAATAGTACTCAAGCAGCTAAAGGCTTGGCTTCCCAGCCAGAAGAGTCGTAGATAGATGATTTTTTTGTTTATCATGTCAACAATTTCTCTGTGGTAGTCTAGAAATGCTCCAGTACTGGATGATTTTTTGAAGTAGAACAAGAACACACATGCATTTGCAAACATGCATTTGCAAACATGTATGTGGCATGTCAGGCCCACTGAAATTCTGACAGCAACGTGATACTCCAGCATATCTTATTTATCTGAAATGACTCTTCTGTGTAGCCATTCTACTTCAGGATAAGGAGGCAGGTTTACACCTGCGAAATGATACTGCAGTGCCAGTGGAGTAAATGATCCCACAAGAGTGTCCGCCTGGGGGTGCTGTTTTGGAGGAACTCCACAGCATCACCATCGGCCAGAGCTGGTCCCGAAGTAAAGCAGAACCTACAGATACTCCTTCTTGGTTGAACTGCTGAATGGAGGTCAGAGAATAACATTTGCAGAAAAACATAACAGAAAACAAGAACTTTGGCAGTTCAGCACACTGCAGAAACAAGAAAAGAAGTCCGACATCTTACCAAACACCACTGGCACACATTACCTCTGCTTCATACCATAGTTACCAACATACTACTCCAGAAAACAGCTATCAAAGGGACCCAAGCGTATTTGCTCTCAAGAGAAGCCTCCAGTAACATGTTACATATCAAGGAATAACACTGAAATATTTTGAAGATAGTACATAAATAAATAAAATTTTCTTTGCTAACACCCTCACCCTGACTCCTAAGTCATTCCTCAAAGTTCATAGCCCTCATTTTCTGTAGAAGGATAAATTTGAAATCAACCCTAAAAATGTTATTTTAAGGAAAGCAAAAGGATAAGTACAATAACTAAGAGGAAAAGAAATCCCAGGCAACATTCGCAGAACCACATGTTTGCTTTAAGAAAACCAGTTCGTCTTGGGATAACAAATGTGCACTGAGAACAGGAAAGCAACTGTTAATTTCTTTTTTTTAAGGCAAGGTAGGATGATAAACCATTGTTGCAGCTCCCCACAGAGCATTATCCACACTCAAGTAATAAATAAATTAGATGTCTATTGCTATTTCATAGCGTACTTCAAAGACACGTTTTATTTTACATTGCTATGGCTCTGCTAAGGGAAAGAAACTGCCAGTTTTCATTTCATAGAGCCACACTGGTGCCTGCAGAGTACCGTTATACCTGCTGTAGGCATATAACTCTCAGAGGGATGCCAAAGTGTAACAGTAAGTAGATTATTTTCTTCTAGTGCTATATAAATACAGTCTTCAGGTACAGCAATATCTTCAAGAAAAAAGGCTTCAGAGAAGCAAGCCCAAACAAAACATAACTTGCTTTGGCATCTATATATTGGTTAGCATTTAAGGATTCCTGTTTCAATAGACACTGTTTGTAACGCAAGCTTTCTAGGTGATATACTGCAAGGAATTCTGAATTGTATACTTTTATAAGAACTAGCAGATCAATTGATTTCAATGTAATCATTTGCAGGGAGACAGAATCTTTCAGAATCCCAGCCTCAGAAACTTTTAACACAGCTGCTATTGAGAAACAAATCAAATAAGTCAGACAGCCTATGCTTCTATATTTCATTTTTTTCTTCCAGGCTAACCCCCTGCTAGGGCACTCAATAACAGAAAACAGCACAAGGTTTCAGTGTCCCCCTGTTTCTTGTCATTGTGATTTACTCAAGTGTATTTGAAATCCAATCACGTACTCTATACTACATATAGAAAATGACCTTGGAAAATGTCAGCTTGATCACTTTGACTAAAATCTAATCTCTTAGGGGTTATGGTAGAAGACTTAGAAAAAGTAGAGTTACTCTTGGAAATTATCATAACAAAAAGAGAAAAACATCAATTCTATTGGCTTTGGAGGAGAGACATTAAAAAAAAATGGTTCTTTACAATTGTATTTCTCCCCACTTTGGCAATTATACCCACAGAGAATTTGATATTATACAATAGTACTTAATGGCTTTTTGGTAACTTATTTACATACATTTTACATAGTCAAGTATTAACCAGTTCAACCCCATTTTAAATAAGATTTGCAAACATTTTATTGGGGGTTTGATGCATTAAATATGCTAAAAGTTGACTGTAATCAACTGTATTTAAACTGATAGCTTCATATTTATTTCTTCACAGTGGGTACCATTCCTAACTGGCAATCGTATTTTTTAATTCTTAACTGAAGTCAAAAGAATGGCTGTCAAGTTATTTTATAAGTGAAGATCCCACAATCTGCAGAAGCAACTGTACTGGCCTCACCACTTACAATTGTCTGAAGCAGCTTAATTAACAATCTGGCCATTGCTTATCTGTAGAGCACAAAATAACACACCACATTCACTCATTCTTTTTCCTTCTCAGTAGTAAGTGGCATGACAATTTCTGTATTATACTGAACAAAACGTTTAGCTTATATTTCATTACTCCACTTCACTGAGACCCCTTCTTTTCAGTGGAAGGGGAAGCAAAAAGGGAAGAAAAAGGAGCTGGAGGTGATGTTTAGTGTGCTCAACCATGACCCATTCAATTCACCACAAGTGAAAGCTGAGGGAGCTACGATCTTCAGAAGCACAAGAGAGGTAAGTACCTACAGGCAGATGGGAAACAATTTTCACACTGTTCTCAGCAAACCAACCAACCAACCCTCCCACCACAACTGAATGCCACCTCGTATAGTAGAAGGGACCAGGCTTCTCTCTACTGTGTTTATTCCCTTCCTCAACACTACCATCTTTTCAGGTCAGTGGTCTACTCCCTGTCTGCCTTTTCTGCTGCCTTGCTTCTGCTCTTTAAGCATTTACCTCTGAAAATCACACTACCCCATTCTTTTTTAAGTGTTTTTGCTCTCCTGACAGACACAAGTTCCAGGATTTCTTAAGTTAAATCCTGGCTTTCTCAGCTGAAAATCTGATTTCAGAGCTATAAATACTGACAGTATATGATAAAACTATAAATACTGGCAATATACATAGTGACACCTACACATATAGTTATTAATAGCTCACAAGGGACAATGGAAAACATGCCAAGAAGTGCACAGAGAGTGGGGCACGATGCTGGAGAGAGGGAAGGTGGAGGGAGGAACTTGGAAAAGTATGAGCTCTCTTAGGCACTCAATCAAAACCTTCATAAAAATAATTCATATACAACAGCTCCCTATAGCACTGTGGCACCTACCTCATATATATTCTACAGACCCACCAATTTCTGTACTCTTTTTTCATACCAGACTATGAAGCTATACAGACACTGTACTAATTAATCTTAGGAAGGTTAGGAATAGGTGTTTAAATTTAGGAAATGGGTCAAAGAAAGTCAATTTCCAGCAAAATACTAAAGCACACTTCTCTCAACTACACAAGCAAGTACATGAGTCATTTCTTTACTTGCATACTTCTGTAGCAGACCAACACAGAAGGACTTTTAGTTAAATAATAAATATGGCCACCACTTCACAAGGTGATCTTCCTAACACTTCTGCAAATAAGAGAAGCAGAGATAACCCTGAAGGAAGGAAGGATAGGAGAAAGAAGTTTACCAAATGGTCTAACAGCAAGGTGTCTACACGAACATTTTACCACGTGTAGGAACAATACTGAAACTCCCACCACATTCTCTGAACAATGTGGGTTTTTTTTCTAAGATAGTAATACTACTTCTGAGTCAATACAATAATCACTCAGGAATGTATCTGACTTCTTGGTGAGCATTGTTCAATTCTCATAATGGTATTTAAGTGTAACATGGTAATAATACAGTGAATGATTAATGGTTGGAAAAACTATCAAGAGTTGTATGCTGCAATAAAGGAGCAAAAGATATGAAAAATTTAAGCGGAAAGAGTAAAATATTTACTTTATGCATACCTTCAAAAATATTGTTTTCAACTCAGCTGGATCAGCTCTCTTGGTTAGAGCCACCTACAAGTAAATACAATTACATTAATATGCATAATTTATACAAAAGATGTCAAAGTGTCATTTAAAAGGAAGAATTCAAACAATGGAACAAGTGATGAAAATAAATGTTCACCTTAGATAAATTAGGTACTGCTTTAGCTGGCCATGCCTATTTTGCTCATTTCATATTTACACTAAGTTATTTAACATTTTTGTTGCAACTGCTTCCCTTAAGCAACCCTGCAATTCTTAAACAAGCGCACATTAACAAGTCATAAAGACATTCAAGTATCAATCTTTTCAACATACCTCTCTGCTGGGATTCGACATTATACCATCTTTGCCATATAGATTTTTATACTTCCTGCATCTTTCATCTAAGGATTTCAGAGTACCACATGCAGCCCCCAACTGATAGATGGCAAGAATAAAATACTCACTTATAAACTTGTCCAAAAAAGTAACTCCCTAAATGACTGAATTCCAACATAATTATTTGGTTTATTAGTACTTCAACTCCCTAATTCCAACATTTTAAACTATTTAAACGTACAGTGTAGACCTTTTTGATGAAGTAAATTCAGAAAGCACAGTATCTAGATTTTTCTGCAGATCAGACAACTAGCCAGTTCCAACTAAAACCTAAGTTAAATTTACCATCACAAACCCAAAGTAATTGGATTTTTTTTTTCTTTCCCAAAACACAGAATTAAAAAATATTCTGTATCCACCGAGGAGTAAGCCCATCAGTACTTTCCTTGTTGACATACCGTGCCATCCATTTGCTGCTTTTGGCAGTAAGTGGATTCATCCCCTCAGTCTGTGCTTGCTATAGAGATTCCCTTTGCTTCTTCAGGATACTTTGATAAAATCTTGCTTGCCAACATAATAACCATCATTTAGTAAGTCAGTTCAGCACATCAATCTATTTCTAATAAAGATAAATTACTTTGTAAGCAAACCTGGATTTTCATGAACCTTGTGAAAACACTTCTGTAATGGGGAATAAAGAACCAAAAGGCAAGATGTAAAATCTTACCCTCACCTAAGAATACCCTCACATCAGAAACATTATCAATAAAACATGACTACCTATTTTTTTGACTCTTCAGGGCAATGGTAGGCTATAAGGGCAAATGTGACTGCAAGTGCATTTCTAGTAGCACACTAGACTGCTGCAGGAAATGGTAGGAGTCTGTTTAATTCTGTACAACAGCACTATATTATCCCATGTACATTTAATAAAGAATCTTTAGTAAGATTTTCTTCACCCTAAATGGGTCATTTAAAAACTTTAAAAAAATTTAAAAAAAGACAAGAAACACCCCTTCCCCCCAAAAAAAAACCCAGAGTATTTTAAGAAAAGTCTATGAATAATGTTTCTCATAAAATTTTAGGGTTTTTTTTAAACGGGAAAAAACACACCTGAAGTTATGCTAGGACTCAACTGACAGGAGCCCACAGCTGGAGTCCCAATTCTGTGTTTGCACAGAAATCCATTTGGAGGAAGTTGCAAAAAATCAAAGTGTAATTGTGCAGCTGGGAACCTAAAAATGTGTATTTTCTAAAGTATAAGCTGTCCTAAATATAATCACTGTGTAGTAAGCAGAGATTTAATTTAACCCCATTTGTAAAAATCTGGTACTCTAGAGCAACTGGGAACTTTGTGGAAAAAAAACCCCAACATTTCTATACTGCTGCAATCCAGAATCTTGTCACTATACAGACAAAAAGGCAATTCACACACCTACAGCCATTAAAAATAAATAATCTGACTTAAAGTTTCAATTTTATACTGTCCCAGAAATCTAAGCCTAAAGAAACCAGGGACAAAAAGAACAAAGGAAAAGGGTATGTACTTATAGCTGAACTTACACTCTTTTTCCCTTGGTTTCACTGACACTAACAATCTTGAGAAACTTGGGAGACATAATGTTCTCGCAGCCCAGCTGCCATTTTTCAGTCCCTTTTTGATTATGGGGGGATTTGGGTGGTTTTTCTACAGCAAGTTTCTTTCAAACCATATACTGAAAGACAGGCTGAAGCTGGTCAAGTCAATGAATGCATAGAGGCACTGCAGACCACAGCCCAAGCACTGGCTGCAGACCACGGCTTTCCTCCATTTCCCACAGTCTACTTCCACATTCTTCCAATTCCCAGGAAACAGGAGAGAAAAGGGATGGTTAGCACTGCATTAATTGGTTTGTCCAAGTGTCATCCACCAATCTCCATTTTGAAAGATCTATATGATCCCAATTAAGGAAAAGAGCCTCTATTATGTTATGTTACAGCTTCAGGAGGACCGATGCTAATGCAGCCACACCAGTGCTAAGAGAAGAAGTATTTAATTCAGCTTTCATCCATCTCCTGCTGTGGGCAAAGCTGAAGCTGCACACACAGACACAAGAACTGATTCTGATGACAGGCGTTACTAGCGATTCCCCTTCTCAAAAAGGTCAAAATATCACTTTCAATACCATTCTGAAAATTGTTCCCAGTTATGTTAGCAGTTGAAGCTGGGCTAAGTAACCTGATGCCAACAAGACGGCAAAGCCAATGGGTAGCACACCAGATGAAAAATGACCCACAGACACAAGCTGCTTTTCCTTCAGTCAACTCAGGCAATACTTACTGACTTTCATATAACTGGGCTTAAGTGATGTGTTTTGTAACTGGAAAGACTTCTCCATTTTACTTTATCTTCCCTCCATAAAGGCAAAAACCAGCCTGAGATAAAACCAGCTATGAGCTGGTATGTATGACAGCTCTCTAGTTGCATGAGGAGGCATTTGATAAAGCAGATCTGAGGGAAATAATGTCTGTTACCGCTCTTTACAAAGAAATGCTTTGTAACAGACACTAACACTTAAAAAACCCAGTAACTTTTATTAAGTAAGGTTCAGTGAAGAAAGCTCTCCAACAAACAACATTTATTTTCAAAAAAAGAGGAGGCAACAGGGAGTACAGAAACTAAAGTGCAGGATTATAATGAAGTCAAGACATGCTACAGAAAAGACTGGGATAACGGTATGGAAAACATCAGCAGGGATTTTCATTCCTAAAGTAGGTACTTGAAAGTTTCAGCCAACAGACTATGTGTATATGTACATTGTAATGTATATGAAGAAACAGCCAGCACAGGCAATGTAAGAATTGAATTTTAAAATGCCAAATCCCTCCCATTAGCAATAATGTTCAGCAAAGGGAGACAGAGGCTGAACAGGGAAAGGGAAAGCTCTGTAGGGGAGGGACAGCAACACGTGGACTGATCTGCACGCTAGAGCTGTTCATGTCCTTAGACTCCCTTGCACCTTGATCTAAATTTCAGCCCATTTTCTCCAATGGAGCTCTTTTCTCCATGTTGACTTTTGCCCAATTTACACTGACATGCATTTTCAGTCTCACTTTCACTCTCAACAACAAATGCAAACAGACACTTCCCAGGAAAATATAACTGTGTAACAATGCAAGAAAACAGAATCCACTGGGATTCAAAGAATATTACTTTTCCAATCTACTCTATTAATATATTTGTCATATACAAGGCAGAAGGAACAGGTTATCAGATGGTATATGATAACAAAAGATACAAAAAGACTAATAAAGTAGTGAGTATGCTCCACGGAATAAAGAATAACAACAACATGGATGGGCAAGAGCGAAAAAGGGCAGTAGGAAAATAAGAATTAATGCTAATATAGCATTAATCTAATGTCAAATATAAAATGTCCGACCTTCTTACCTTTATGGCAAAGATCAATTTAGTAGCCACCGTTTGGATAGAGTAGAAAGGTGAAAGGGATTCAGGAATACTTGAGAATTGCTACAATATTCCAGAAAGTTTACTGGGACAACAGCAACAGCCAAAGACTGAGAGATAAACATCTCTCACATTGTTTCTTCCCCACAGTTTAAGCTGAACAGAGCTCAAGAGTAAAGGAGAGAGTTGATGGAGGTAAAGATGTCCCCCCCTCTACCTCATTATCCTTAAAAACTCCTGAAACTGAGCAGGTAAGAAGCGGGAAAGCAGCCCCTCTCCAAGCAGAGAGCCAGAGCTGTGGTGGAGCTGCCTTGCTTCTGGGGACGGGTGAGTTTACTCTTACTCGACTTAATTCTAGAGACCACCACCTACAGGCACATACAACAGAGAGAAGATGTTTGATGAAAGGCCTAACAAGGGATCACAAACTCCAGTAGTTTCATGTTGCAATTAAGGTTATTTTTTAAAAGTTCTTCCATTCTTAAATACAACTAAAGAATGCAATGTATTTGGCACCACTAAAAGACCTCAAGATTGAAACCTCATGTCTTCTAAAGGTATTCTTTAGTTTCATCACAAGTTATTCAGTCCACCTGTAAATCTCAACACATGTGGCCCAGTTTATGTAAGAGGTCAGATTAGATCATTGTTAATATTTTCTTTCTGGCTAAATATATATACACTCAAAATGTGCAACTCCAGAGGAGATCAAACCAGGGTTTGACCTTACATTCTCGTTTAAATGAGTGACTGAAATATTGGAAACCAGTTAACCTGCAGTTACTGGCCAAGCTTGAATTCAGACCAGAAATCTATTAATACTGGATAAGTATTATGCTAAAACACAAAAGTTTGTATTTTAATAAACTAACTTGCTTACTTAGATGAGAATCACCCTTCTTCCATATTTGTGCTAATACTATCACAAGCATACACAATCATTCTTCTAACCTAGCAACTCCCCTTGGTCATTTTCCATCATCACATACACCATCATAAGTTACAACAGTGTTCTGCATCAACATCTGCCCAGGGCACTGCCTCCTGTTTCAGCTGTCCCAAAAAACCGTTTTTCATTAGCCCAACATGCTTCAGCTTGTTCTCACCTCAGTAAAAGCACTGCTGTTCCTTCTGCGTGACAGAATACAAGAACTTGACTGTGATCTGTAATGGGAAGCAAACTGCGCAGAACTCATCATCACGGGGAAGTTTGCAAGCAAGATGTGGACCAGCTCACCAAGTAGAGAACCAGACAACTGCAAGCAGATCTGGTACAGAATGCAGTTCAAAAAGACCTTTTTCACTAGAGTTTCCTAACTGTAAGCTGAGTATTTCTCCTAGGAAAATATAATCAGATGGCATTTGGCATACCTGCCCAAAGGCTTAGGGTAAGAAGCACTGTAAGAGAAGCTGATAACTACTACTAAGCAGGTACATTCAGTCAGATCAATCTGAGCACAGTCAGCCTTGAGACAAACACATTTATTTTCTAAAACAGTTCTCATCCTCAGAGTCGAACATTACATTTTGCAAAAGTGTAACCTTACACTAAGTAGCAGTTACTGCATTCCTTAATCTAATAACCCTATCTAAGATAAGAAAAAGGAAATTTATTAACAATGATCAACAAAGTCTCAAATCCTACAGGCTGATCCAGTATATAGAACTACAGAATAAACACTACTGAAACTAACCAGTTGTGTTGAGTCTACCCCACACAATGGTGAAGAACAAAATTTGCTACTAACAGAGACCACAAATCTCAAGCAAAATTATTTGCATCCATCTTCACTCTGTCACAATTACAAATCTCTGGGCAATTCCCAGTCCTGTTTCTGCACCATGGTAAGTGGAAGCCTCGCTTCCCCCAAGAGCATCAAAGCAAACAGACCTACTTTATTGGGCAATTACCTGCTAGCTTTGATCCTGCTTTCAAAGTCCCAAAGCAAATGCAGCTGGCTTGTTCATAAGATGGTTCTCACACAAGCAGATTCCCAATAAATGATAGCATTTTTTCATGCAAACTGATTGGGGACCAACATACAGTTATCAATTACATACAGGAAAACACTTTCCCAGTTTGTCCAATGCTTCCAAGTAAGTACAGAAACCAAGGTGGGAGTAGTATGTATCTTAAGGAAAAGTGCTGCAAGGATTTCCTAGAAAGCTAATTAATGCTCTGTAAAAATACATCTAGACTGTGTACTTCTATAGTTTGCCTACTTAAAGACCTGGAAAACAGAAGGACCATAAAACTTGCCCGATACTATGGTAAAAATAGTTAGACATTGTCATCGCTAAGCAAAATCGTTTAACAAAAGGAAAAAGCATCATACTGTGACCAATACTATCCACTTCAACCTTTAAGCACATATCAGAACATGCAGTTAGGAACAAACTGGACTATTAGTTTGTAGTCAGCCTCTGGACTAGGACAAGGATGCAATTGCTGTCATTCCTGCAGCAAAACATGACATAGTACACTACAATGAGAAACTGGATCTAAAGACCAATTCTTTGGGAAAAACAGGAATTTCTCTTTCACCTTTCACGTTGCTATCAGAAGAAGCTCCGCTCTCCAATCACTTTCCCCACCTTTCTATCAGAAAGTGCTAAAGTACTATTGCTCCATCTTCTTCCTCAAAGTAACATTCTCTATTGTTTTATAGATCCTCTATAACACATTTCTAATCAGATGATCTTCAGGACTGATCCAAAGGTACACAAGCAAGTTACTTTGCTATGGCCATTATGTAATATTAATATAGCTCAATGTATCTCAGCAAACCAGAGCTCACTTGGAAGAAATGCAATAATTATATGTAAGATATATTAGGCGTTCTTCAATAAAAAAGTTTATTTCCAAATGAATTACTAACAAAATAGTCAAATGACATTTCCATCAACTCATGGGTATTTTTGAAAAATATCCCCTCCTTCTTACCACAGATGGATGGGATAATAGATGCTAAGATGCTAACAGTGTTACTTGACTCTCCTTTTTGCTTCCTTACACCTTTCAGAAACGGAGGTACATCTAAGCATTATAAATGTCAACCTGCTAAAACATATTTGGTGGCTACCTCAGCACAACTGACTTTCCCTTTTGATGCTCCCAGGAGGGCTTGTTCTGTTACAACAGTGCTACCGTACAACCAGTGCATTGACCATAAACTCAAGACATCAATGGCCTCACATTCATCTTCCAAAAGCAGTCATCCCAGTGCTAGCAATTCATCTTCCAGAGCTAAACTTCAGGCTTACATCTGGCAGGAAAATAGTCATCTCACCCAAGGAAGCAAAGGATAGAAAAATTCTCCAGTGTAGCAGCAAGATCAAAAGTAGTTCCTGGAGGAAGCAGAAAATTAGATACCTGTTATCACTCAAAAATTGTCAGGGAGAAGTGTCAGACTATTAGAGCAGCATGAATTTTACCTGGCATCCAATGTTATTAGCATAAAATATGTATTTGGACCAGGATGAAGCAATGGATAAGCCACAATTAAGACAGAAGGCCATTTAACACCATTGTTCTCACAAGGTGGCACCTTCAGGAAGGTCATCTCACAGCTATGGAGAGCACCAGTGAGCTCTGGGAGAACCATCCCTGAATGCAACATACAAGCTACTAATGAGTTTCCCCAAGGTCCCCAGGCTCATGGTGCCTAAGAATCCCAACAGCTCACAGCTCAACAGAGACAATCACTCCTGGTTTCACCTGACTCCTAGCTCCAGCCCCCAATGTCCAAATGCTCACTCTGCCCCTGGCACGGCACAAAGCAGTTTTTACAGCCTAAATGATCAGGTGCTCCTACCAAGATGAATCACAAATGATTTAAAACAATAGATATGATGCTGCATCACCAGAAAACTTCTTGAGAGTCCTGCGCTGTGCCTGATGCCATGAAGTGCATACAGCAAACTAAAAAGAAGTGTCCCAGACTTTATCTGACACCTTCATAAACAACAGAGCTAGCACAGCAAATAATGGCAGGAATAGACACCCTGAGCAGTGTTACAAGAGGTTTCTCCATGATTTTGCTTCCCAGATGTCAATGCAATGGAGGTTATACTGTGACACAAAGGTCCCAGTGAGTGAGCAGGATCATTTCCAGCAATAAACAAAAACCTACTGCCCTTTGAAGAAAGCAAATCTGGAGCAGTGCCATATACGGGTAATAGGGGTATCATAACAGAATGATCTGCTCTTAGATAACTATTAACTCTGTGATAAGGAAAAAAAATTATACAGATGGGCAATCAGTGCCTATAAACTTGTGGAAAGCTCTGTCTCAAGTTGTTGCTAGAGTAACTGTTATTTGTGACTTCAGGCTTGTGAATGAGCAAGTAAAAGAAATGTGCTGGAGAAAAGTTCCTATACATTACATGTCTTGACTAATAATTGCATGACAGGAATTATGTAGGAAGAACTGACAGGTAAATCTATTTTGTTTCAGTGTTGTGTTTTCTTCTTTGAACACAGAAGTTCACTTTTCAAGATCCTATTTATAATCAAATCCATCTACTCAACTCTATTCAAAATGCTACACCTCAGCAGTTCAGAGAACTGGGAAGGGTGTGGGAGTGGGCATGAATCCCTATGTGTGCATGGATCCAATTCTACAACCTTAAAAAGAACAAAAGACAACTGCACAATGGAAACAGCATCACACACACAAAGCAAACTTATTAAAGGCTGTAAATGATGAGACACAAAGAAAATCTTAAGTCCTGTGGTCAGAATCCTTCCTCATAGCTAACAAAAATAACAGCAGCATTTCAACACGGGCAAACAATAACACTGTGCTACTTGAAGCAATAAGCAAAAAACATCAGTTCTTTTCTTTTCTTTTTTGTCTGTACAGTACTCAGCACAGTGGAGTACTGGGTCATGGGGACCATGCCCATGCTCTGTGAAAGCTGAAAGAGTCACAGTAACTACCTACCTTTCCCAAATAAACGTGCTAGTCAATCTCTGACGATGGAAAACCTGGACTTTCAAATAATAAAATATCTCTCTTCCCCTTAAAGATTTTTGCCTGTGATCTCACAATATATATGCCAAAGTATGAGTTTGCAAACAAGCCCTCTTTTGCCTGCAAGCAACGGTATCACCGTTTGTCCGACTCCCATATGGGTTTTGGTTTGAAATTATTAGATCATCTCCCTGAAGACAGGGCAACTGCAAAGTAAAGGCAGTTTCAGATTTTCTTTTAGAATTCTAATCTTCTATAAACAAATACTTGGTGCTCAAATTTTAGCAGATTACACAGTTGCCACAGGCCACTGTGGGCAAGTGACCTTCATTGTTGCTAAGGACCTGAACACAAAGTTGAAGGTATCAAAGAGGGTATACTTGGAAATAATTTGCAGTCTCATGTGGGAATACCAAATAATCCAATGAAGACCTAAATCACAGTAGGGCAGTGACTGTAATACTAAAGATTTATCTGCCAGCGACTTGCCACAACTAAATCAAAATTGTTACAGAGTTCACAGTAACTCTCCATAATTTGCAAAAGTTGTAAGATACCTGATAACAATTAAGAACTCCTCATCTCCTAGAAACAGTGGAAATATTTCCAGCCTTTTAATGCATTTTAATTAGAAACTATTCTGATTTTGGCTTCTCATCTCTGAGTCTATTTTATTACATATATTTGCATAAAGCAGAAACTGTTTCATTAAAACACTAAATTTACTTCTGCTGCACTGCCCTCAGAATATTTTTGTGAGATCACTGTGGAAACGATGGTGATGTCAAACTGAGAATTTTGATGTAAAGGTAGGAATTAAAAAAAAAAAAAAAAAAAAATCCTAAAATTACTTTCAGGCAGGCATCTTTAGCAGAGGGGAAAGCAGAACTAGATAATGTCTTCTGCCAAGAAAGGGATTTCCATTTTGGGGGAAGGCACTTAAACTAAAATCTAAAAATACCAGATTAATCAAACATAAAGCAGAGTTTATGATACTACAGAAATGCTAGCATTATTCTTTCAATGTCTCATTAACCAGGTGTTCTTTTGTTTCATTCCTTGGACACTTGGGTTGCTGTCAGCACCCTGACATCACCAAATGAACTCAGAGCAGTATGTCTGCCACCCCACAGTAGGTACTGGTATCAGCTGACAGTGGAGTTCACTTTTTGTCATTAACTGTCAAAAACGTAGTAAAATTCAAAAAACTTATTTCTGATCAGTTGCTCCAGCCCTTTGAAATACAAAAAATTAATGCTTTACCCCATGAAAAAGTTGAGCGATTTATCAGTGGTTCCTTCTCACAGCTTTCACAACCTGTGCCGGCCCAGGAAGTCTTCAAACAGTGACCAGAAAAGCCAGGAGACCTCACACTAGTTTTCATTATATATCCCTTTGTTTAATCAAACTGTGGGTCACACAAAACATAAAGCAAAAACAGAAATTCTTCCTGGTAGCTGGCAGAGTGCTGTGTTTTGGATTTAGTGTGAGAATAAAGTTGGTAACACACTGATCTTTTTTTAGTTGTTGCTAAGTAGGGTTTATCCTACCTTAAGGATTTTTCAGTTTCCCGTGCTCTGCCAGTGAGCAGGTGCACAAGAAGGTGAGAGGGAGAATGTCCAGGAGAGCTGACTCAAAGTAGTCCAAGGGATATTCTGTACCACAGAACATCACGATCAGTATATGAACCGGGGGGAGTTGGGCTGGAGGGGCAGATCGCTGCTCGGGCATCCGTCAGCGGGTGGTGAGCAACTGCATTGTGCATCGCTTGTCTTATTTTGGGTTTTATTTCTCTTTCTCTTTTTTAGTATACTCCTTTTCATTACAATTATTATGGGTTTTATTACTACTATATTTTATTATTGTCGTTGTTATTATATTTTGTTTACTTATGAAATCATTCTTATCTCAACCCATGAGGTTTTACTCTTTTTTCGACTCTCCTCCCCATCCCACTGGGAGCAGGGAGGAGCGAACAAGCGGCTGCCATAGCGTTTAGTTGCTGGCTGTGTCAAAATTTCAGTGCCCTCTTTCCCTCCTTCTCTCCCCACCCAACCACGAGAAAAAGGGAAATAGCTGGTTTATTATCCTTAACTCGTCAATGGCACACAGAATAAGCAACTATTTAAGTGTTCTTTTAACTATACACTATTTGGGTTGAATGTTTACACACTTCAGAATTAAGTATTCTAGTTTGGGCTATTCTCATAACTGAGATATGACTCTGTAGCTTAAATGCACTGGGACACCAAAAGCAATTCGCAAGAGGTTTACAGTCACTATCATTTTCTTTACTGTGAGAAGAAAAGAGAAGCCCAAAACTTCTGTAGTACAATGTTCACAACGCAGAAAAGACCGAACCCACTTCTTCATACCAGTCAGTCTTGAAAGAAAAGACGCAGACCAAGTAACTGATTTGGGCGTGTGAACAGAGTAAAAGCAATTGTAGAAAGTTTGTTGTTGCCATGTTTTTCTTCCTTTTGAACAGCATCAACATGGGACTAATTCATGATCTTTACAAAGTAGTTTCCAGTTAGACTGACACACAATGGCAAGCAGCATTAGACAGGTGAAGTGACAGGAAGGAGGAAGGCTGACTTGATGTCAGTGACAAAAACTATTTTAATGGAAATGTGAAATTATTCAAAAATTTCTTCCCCTAAACACATGAAGATTTCTCTAGTCAGATTCAGACTGCACAATGGGCTGAGAGCAGGAATCAGCCAGACACGGTATTTTTACATACCACATTTTTTCTAATGGCTTTTCATATTTGGTTTAAGGGTTCCTTCTGCCAAAGATCTGTTAAATCGGTGATGTTCCATCAAACAGTAGTTGTCAAACATGATAAAGACCTATATGATAAAATACGTGACCAAGAGGTTTTACTAGCCAAGGATCCAGGGAAAAGTGGAAATAGGTCATATTTCCAAGACACAGAAAGATGACAATAATAACAAGCAGCCTGCTGTTTGTTCAGTAATACTAATTTTCAGACCTCTTCTATCCTAAAATCAGACCTATGTATCAGGTCATGCGATGGATGGATGGACGTGACAGGAAAGTCACATAACAAAGGACAGATGATAATGCTTGACTGCTACTGCAGAACACACCTTTCAATTAATACCCTTAAGTTGGGAGCCTCCCACTCTGCTACTGATAACAGGACAACATCCTAGTCTCTCTCCTGCACAGTAACATCACGCACCAGACCAGAGACTCGATTAAGAAGCTGTAGTGGGCACCTGGCATAAAAGAATTGCAGAAAAAAATGCAAAGCACCACAAACATGCAAAAGTAGGAAGAGGCATCAAGGCAGGAGATCTCATTTCTCAGTGTAGGAAAACATGTGTACACACATTTGAACACAGATCTCCAAACCAGAGTTGTGTGCACAGACGCAGGATCTTTGTGTCACGATCCTGCTGATGGCCTTTTATATTTTGGAGATTTTACCTGCATTTTGATTAACACCTATCAGTCTTTGATGAAAGATGTAGTCAGATGCTGCTCAAGCTACTCCAACACTGAATAATTTGCTTTAATTTATTCCTTAAGAAGTATTCTAATTTACAGCTTTACTTAGATAAAGGGGACACATTTGCTAACTTCCCAGAATTAAATATCCATTGACTGGGGCAAAACCCAAAAACCCCAAATAAAGGATGGTTCTATTGTTGAGAGAGTTCAGGGAAGATGGGATAAGAAACAGCAACTTAAATATGAAGACAATTAGAATTTCTTCCTCCTACTGTCTGGGTGATCGGCATTTGGCTCAGGATCATCCTTGTGAAAGCATCATCCCCTGTTGACTAAGTGCACTTTTAGGCAAACTCTATCAAGAAGAAGGTAGAAAAATATGTGCCCTTCTGTGACACTATATTCTGAAATCTACAGACATTGTTCCCAGCAAAAACATCAGAAAGGAAAACAAAGAAAAAAGGCTCCAAACTGTGAAGGAACCTTCTATTTCCTGGTAAGTTTAAATTTATCCTCTTAGATAGAAATGAAGCTCAGCTCCAGAAAAGAACATTTTTAAATCCTCAGTGAATAAAGATCAAGTAGTATTCACCCAGAGAAACTGAAATATGTGAAAAGATGACTACAAAATTGTTCAAGAAGTTGGAAAAATCTGTGGTCAATGGCATTTTACACAACAATCTGAATTCCAGTAAATCAATTTCAATTACAAAGGAAGTACCAACAAGATTACAGTGTCACAAATGGAGAGAGAGAAAGAATAAACTCTACTGGAGAAATAACAAATTGAATTCAAATACATCAAATCACTGTTCTCATCTTTTTCCTAAAGTTTTCAGTTTAAGAAAAACTTGTTCAACTATATCAGAAATATTCAGATGTTGATTCCCTATGTTTCCCTCCCTGTGCAGTCCCACAGCTGCTCAGAAATGTTATCTTTCAAATTCACTCAACAGCTGTTTAGCTCAACTGCCAAGGTTTTATTTAATACTCCAGAACACTAATTATATAAAGGCATCTGAAGGAGAAGGGAAAAAAAAAGCCTGCTTCTACCTATTTATAAAGTTGGCTAATATCATCTAGCTACACAACACCTTCTTCCACATTCTAGCTCTGGAATTAATGTTGCTCTTCACAATTCCTCAATTGCCCTAATCATCAAGGACATAAAAATCATAGTTGTAAAAAGCACATGTATTACCCTTCCGATAGGTTCCCATAATTGCAAAAATAGCCTTTAAAAGCCTTGAAATTTTTATACTTATGAGAATTTTTTTAAAAACTAGACTTTATGAGTTTGATTTACGGTGGGACCTGAAGATTGAAAAAAAATTAGAGACTACATGCTAATACCCTTCAAGTAAAACTATTTTCTTAATATTTCTGTTTTGAACAGAAGACATAATCAAGTTCCAACTATATAATTTGTGGCTAATTTTAATATAACCTAACGATAGCTCTACAGATTACTACAGCTCTAGGATTATCATTGCTGGTTTACCAAAATTTAGACCTTAGCAGGTGAAATTTACTTCTGTATTCTGGAAGCTTTTAGAAAATAAGACACTCTGGTCAAAAAGCACTTAATGTGCTTTAAAAAGGTCAGTTTCTAAAACACTCTTCTTCAATTCACAACATATCATTATCCATTTGCCTCCCTCATCAGTATTTTACTGTCAGACATTCCTGTCCCAAACACCTGAGAGAAGTGCTGGAGCAGTACAGTCTTCATCTGCTTTCTGTGAAGCACTGCACTTCACAAAAAAGATGATCCTAGATGTCTGAATAAAGACACGTCTGTGCGTTTCTCTCCACATTACATCAAATTTAATTAACCTAGCAGTATGCGATAAGATGCAGTCTCAACATCTTTTTTCACTATTTGCATCTATTTTTAATCAAAGAGAAGCAGTAATAATTCAAACAACACTAATATGGCTGGGAAGTCTTCACCTGTCATGAGGACAGTTTGTGGAGCAACAATTAACAGTTTCAAGAGCAGTTATCTGTCCTATTCATTACAAGCACATTAACAGTCAGAATGCCAAAAATGTAGAAAGACTAAGGAGACAAGAGAGGCTCATATAAAAATCTGCAACATCTACTGAAAACAAGAGGCTATTTGGACACTAGCTGACTGATAGTTTGGGTGAGAATCAAAATTCTCAGCTTCCACAGCAAACACTGTGGTGTAACTATGCCCTACCTAAACCTAAAATCAAATGAAGCTCTAACTGACGGCAAGCCCCAGATCCTCCAAAAAGCCTACATCTAAATTCAGTAAACTCAAGCAACAGTGCCTGAAAGGAACGCTGTTAGTCATAAGAAAAGCCATGAGAAATGGAGACTAAAGAAAATGTGTTGCTTAAGAACGGAAACATACTTTAGAATAACTAAAGCAATCACAAGCTGCAGTAGTACCGTTTATTACAATAAACTCGGACTGGGTAAGTTTTCCAAATACAATGTCTGTGTTTAAAAAACCCCACAGTAACAACTCTCATAAAAAGTCCCAGGTGCCTGTTCCCAGAGGGATAGAAACCTTCCTCCAGCTCTGGTTCAAAGGCTTTGAAATTGGGTCTCCTGCTGAAGGGATGAACAAAGCACCACCATTATTTATGCTAATATGGACTGGCTGGTAGGGAGCAGCACTGAAGTGATGAGGGGGGTTATAGCCATAAAGGCAACGGTAACCTAAATCACAAATGCATGAAATTTCTTTGTAGCTAGGTTTTTCATTTTGACCTTTATACATTTTAATATGGATAATTCATAAGATGCCATAGTGCTTAACAATTCACACGTGTATCAATAATTCAAAAACTACCAATACAAGGAAAAAACAATCACATGCAAGGTTCCAGCATCTTCACCACTAAGGTCACTCCCCTGTACTCTCCCACATTTCTTTTTTTTGCTTTTTGTGCAGTGACCTAGTGGTTCAGGAAACAAACGGGTACCTCTCCACACCAACCCAAACAACAGAACAACCACACTGAGTTCAGCCCTGGCATCAGAGCAGAGAGACAATCAGCCCAGTATCAGGAAGGCAAAACAGGCAAAGAACCAGTCCCAGAGGCATGGTCCAGCCTAGGCTAGGGCTCCCAATAAAGAACAGGTAATGTCTTAAAACTATGAAAGTAGCGAAGATACTAAGAAGATTTAAAAATTATTTTTAAAAGGTATGGCTGACTGGACACAAGTCTGCCAATCTCAGTGTGCTCTCTACAAATAAAATGCGTTTGTGTATTTGCAAACTCCACTTTCCTCGGCCTCTGAGGGTCAGATCCATTAGCACGCTCCACTACTTCAGTCACAGCATGATGCAAAAACCAATCCATCTATGAGCAGAAAGGCACATGCGATTTAAGATTTTTAGGATTCCAAAAGTTCCACCAAGATGCACTTCCAAAAGCGACGCAGCCCTGGCTGAGCACATACAGACGTTTCAGACACAATGAATGACCAGGTGCCCCCGCTCCAGCCCAGCAGCCATGCATGCAGCACATCTAACATGCACTGGCAGAACTGCGGTAAGCATCAAGCACAGCAATCCTCTGAAACTGTGGCAGGTGGAGGTATCACTCATGCAAAATGTTTAAACACCATGGGCAACATAGAATCCAAATCTCCCTCCTCTCAGCTGGGTGCCCTAACTGCTAGGAACTGGATGGGCTTCTGGCCCACTCCTCTGTCCCTCCAGTCCTTGTGTTGCTAGCTATGCAGCGTCCCTGATTGAAACAGAGACACAAGCCTTACTGTTTGAAGATCCTTCTGGGACACCCCTATCTTTCATTTCCCACTGGCTGACTTAGATGGTCCCAATTCAGCATGCTGGCTGTTGTGGTACCTGTTCCTGGACACCTCAGACAGGTTTCTTAATTCTACTTCCGAAGACAAGTGGATAAAAGTTAGGCATGGAGATGTTGACCAAGAGAACACCAAAATCTTCTTAGCCTAAATTACAGGCTCTGGGTTTCACATGACCAAGAGTAAGCCAGGCAGTAAGGCAAGTATCTTCAAAGAGATCCAAAGAGTGACCTTACTGGTCAGCATGGGAACAGTTCTTGCAGGCTGCCTAGCCATGCAAGACACCAGCAGCACACGTATCCAGCAGCTGAGGTTAGGGACCTCACAAGTATCCAACAAGAGGTAGTTGATCAGGCTTGTGACAAGCTCTATTTCTTCTGTTTCTTATCTAAATGTACATAGTTTGGTGTACATGCATTCACTTCTCCACTCTCAAATGTGTTTTTTTCCCTCTTCAGAGAAAAATAAAAATGCCAACAACCCACTCCTCATGAGCAATTTCATCCTTTAACACACTGGATTTGTGCAGGCCAAGTAACGTTTTTGTTAAAGAATATAATTGCAATTGCACGTTTCTAAGGTATTGTAAATAGCATGAAATTATTTTAAAATGTTATGAAAAATGCATTTGCAGTGTTCCTTTAAGTGTTTTAACAAAGCTTCGGTTGAAATTGCTTTATTCCAAAGCAATCGAAGATAGAGTATTTTTACAAGGACCTCTTTATCTCCCAGCAAATGACTGAGATACAGATACTTTCCAGAAAGAGAATGCACCAGAAAATATGCAACCTTACATTTTACTAGCCATAGTTATCTAGCACCATAAAACATCAGCTGCTGTGTTTCTGAAAGACTGTGTTGTAGCTGAAGCAAAACAGAATGATTAGCAAAGTCACAGGAGAGCCCAGAAGCCTTACGCAAGTTTAGGTTTGGTGCCATACTAACATACAGGCTTTATTCAGTACAGTGAAGCCATTCTATATCCACAGCAGCAGCAAATCCACAGACTGAAATCAAAAATGAAGCAAAAATTAAGCAGCACATTCATGCCATCTTCCAGGAAATACAGTATCACATACCTCCTTTTCATACTCCTGGGACAACATAGATAAATAAAATAGATATTGGCCTAAAGAAGCTGGTCAGAAGACACATTGTTATTATTCAGGGCTGTAAGCTTGTCTACATTTACAGGATCAGGACAGGTGCCTTTAATGTATCATTTGAAGCACACTTGGAATGGCTTCTCTAACCTCCTGGGACACAAAGCTGCATAGAAAGAGGAATTCACTTCCCAATGTGAAGATCCAAATAACTTTAAATACTTTTCAGCAGACATCACAACAAACGAGATGCACATAAGGATGTACACATAACTGTTGGGTCCAGTAACACTCTCCTAGAGCTATACATGAAACAAGGTCACCCTGAAATCCCTCATACAGGGACACCATAATGGAAGAGAGCAAGTTTTGAAAACTTGTTAAAACCACTGGCAGTTGCAACATGTAGTAACTCTCTGACATATTAAAGAAAAATCAACCCCTTCCACCACCTCCTCTAGCCCCCACCTAGCTCCGATAAAGAAAGTGGGGGGGGAAATAGTAGTACAAAGAAACAAGATAAACTCAATTGAGACAAAAATCCCAGTGTAATAAAAGTTCCTTTTCAGAGTAACTTGGCGTTCACTGCAGAATAGAGCTGTATAGACTTTTTCCACGAGAAAGTTGCTCCACGACTGGGATTATTCTTGCCAGTGGGCCCTGTAACTTGCTGTGCACCTTGTGGGATTAGGAATCAAGCAGCACTCCTATGGGTAAATGTCATAAGCAAAGACTTGTGCAGTAAAAGAAACCAAATGAAACTAAACACATAAAACAATGGCAGGGAGGACAGGGAAGGGGAGTAAATGATTTGCCTTCTCTGTTTCAGTAGCAGTCATCATGCATGATACTTCGTACTTGGAAAAGGTTGGAAGTTATCAGCACGCATACAAATTCAGTGTCCCTTTATCAGGCAAATTCTCGTCTCCTAAGAAGTCAAGATGAAGTAAGAAGTCTTAAGCAGCATAAATACACTTTTTTTCTGAGGGGGAAAGTGGAAAAGAGAGTCTCATGATACATAAGGTGTTTAAGAATTTACACACGTATGCACAATTCCAAAATGTAACTACACATCAGCGACTTCTGTGAAGACTAGCAATAGGACTTTCCACGTGGATCTTGCATGGGACTATCACATCCAGAAAAATTAAATGGTCCCATTAAGTGTCATGACACTATTAACTCCACAGTACACAAACTCAGTAATGCTTCAGGGAAATAGAGATTGCTCTTCTCCTTACTCACCAACCACTTTCCCCCCACGGTTTTGATCTCATTGAGTGGCTGGAGCCTGTCCACAAGGAACTCCACTCCTTTCACAGACACAGTAGCCCATCATGATGCTAGGATCCCTCACCTGTTCCTTTCTGAGGGCCCAATGAATCCACATGCAATGCAGTGCAATTCCTCTCTTCCACTTTGCTGGAGGAAGGGAAGAATGGCATCATCGAGGGCAAGAGGAGTGAATTCAGTCTGTTCCCAGACACACCCCACCTTACTGCTAGCACAGGGGAGAGGAGCACAAAAGAGCTGAATGAAGAGGCACGATGGAGCAGTATGATGCACAAAGGGACAGGCTGGGCATGCGAGACAGCAAAATAATCAAGGTGGCATGGTTGCACCAGCATCTAACAGTTTCAGCATTGTTTGGAACCACATTAATTTAGAACTGCATTGACATGGTGTTTGTATTTCAACCACTGCTTATCCAAACCTCATTAATTCACATCACCCAGTGCAGGCACTGGATCATTTCTGCGCACAAAAAGGCCCACGGAGCCAGGGCCAGCGGCATCAATCCTTCACAGAACTCCAATTAATTCAGTCAGGGTGATGCATCTTGCAGGACTGGGGTGTTCAGTGAGAAATGTCTGGCTATATTGTTAATATAGTCCACGACATACAAGGAGCCTGTGATGAGGACTACCTATATTTGATATGACAAGGTTTAGGACTTTAAAGGTAAATATGGCAGCAACCAGGAAGATGTAACTCCACTGATACAGCTTCCATAATAAACAGTTCCAGAAAAACACAAGCCAAAAGAGAATTTAAAAACCATTAAATATACAAAAACTGCATAACAAATTTTCTTTACCTTGCACTAAAAACATCCCAAATATTGTCAGTATGTAAAGTCAGCAACAAATCTCTTTGTGTTACCTTACTGATAGATTTCTGACAGTCAGGCACTTGTTCTTCAAAAGACTTACACATGCACTTAAATTTAAGCATGCAAGTAGTCCCATCAGGTACTGATGTAAAGCTCATGCTTTCATTTGAACAGTCATTTTACATTTACCTTTTTTCAGCATGTGACATTTGTGTTCACTTTGTTCATAAGACAATAATTTTAAAATAACTTATACATTCTGGGTAACAGAGGCAACCAGTATGTGACCAATGGACAAACCACACATGCACAAAAAACTAATTATGTTAGAAACAGAGAGATATTCCACAGTATTTAAAAATCAACTCTTATATCAGCACTATGCAGTTCAATACAAGTGTTGACATTTATTCACATGCTACCCATAGCAGAGATGGAAGTTTAATGGTGTACAAGTGCTTCCATACTAAGCCCACTGTTTTTACACAGTTTCTAAGCTTTATCTACTGAAATTATTAAAGTTTGGTATTTTCATTAATGCAATTTTTAACTGTTTTGAATGTTACTTAGTGGTTATGAAATAAAAAGTTTAAATATATATATAGTAGCTCCCATTATAAATATCAGTTTCTGACCTTAAGTTGAACCAAGGTAGCACAGTGGCAAAGGCAAAATTAGCTATGGAAAGACGTCTCATTGAGAAGTACCTTAGAACTTCCAACTGAAAATAAGTTTATATTTTATCAAGCAGTAGGACTTTAAAAAGATAGCACATCACACTTTGCACATGCATGAGACAAGAGCTATGCCCAGAACGGAGGAGCAGTATATGGACCAAGGGTAGCTTACATTCTACTCAACAGGCATAGTTAATTCTGCTGTAAAATACACACCAGGTGAATGGCAAGGGGCATTAGCTAGATTATGTAACGTCTCTTTAGAAATACCTGGCTAAAGGGCAGAAAAAACATTGTGCTTGCATTGTTAAACACTCAAAATGAAGAAATAAAGCATGACACACTAAATAAAATGTCATTATTGCTCTGTATATGCATTACCATAAAGACTTTCCACACAGCCTGTTTTCTGTGCAATTCAGAAAAAGAAGCCAGTACCTATGATGGTAATTTAGTTACCAATGGGGTAAAAAAATCTGCTGGAACATCTCACCTGCAGTTTTTGCTGGCAATTTGTGCAAATATAATTTACGGTGCAGGTTTCACAAAACACTTTCAGAAAGCATTTTCAAATATTAAGAAAAGACACTGTTGTGCAATATACACTGTTTAAAACACGGTATAAATTGTATAACACTGACTAACATACAACGAAGAAAATTAAATGGCACTGCAATGGACATTAAAGATTCCATGTATAAAAGCTTTGCCCATTTCTTGATACCCGAGTGTTTAACTATGCAGTCTTAACAGTATCCCATTTGGGTTTATCTTTTGACAGACTGAATTCCGAAGGTCTGCTTAAAATGTCAACATTTGAAATCTTGCTAGCGAAGAACAATTACATTCAATTCCAAAGACGCATATGCCTAAAAGGGTATAATTAAAAAATTACAGGAAGCGGTCATGCAGGACACTGGCAAGGAAAAGGTACTGGAGGGATTTTAGAAAAATCATTCGACTCACCAGTCCATTGTTTGGCTGAGGTGAAAAAGGCAAACATTACTGAGATGCATCAGTGAGGAAGTTAGAACACAAATCAAGGCCCATGCCTGCAAGCACATGTGAATAACTTTAGGCCCAGAAGCACAGTTATTCATATGTGTGGCTTGCAGAACCTGAGCTCAGACGTTACCATTAAACAGTACAGAACGCTACTTAGATTTTGCCACTGACTTCAATAAAAATAGAAATTCACCCATGTTTAACAGCAACTATTTCACCTCAGGAAGATAAAACCCCTTCAAGTCTCACAAGGTAACTTAATAATGAATCCATTCTAGCTGCTCCCAGTTCTACTTGGGGCTTTTTTAAGCATAAATCTCTCAAAACACATTAAAGCCTGCAACCAGAAGCCTTCCTCAGAAGATACCCAAGGGCTGTAAACACTTCACTACAAAGTGCTGTATCTCTGTCTTGCAATGCACCAAGGATGGTTATGACACGAGTGACAAACCATTATTCTTTTTATCAGGTATCTCTCTGCCAAGCCTGATGTAATCAAAAACATGCGATACTCAGTTCAGTTTCTCTTGAAGTGTTGAGTCTTTCTAACATATGCTCATATAGATTTTGGTGATCTGAACTGTGTAATAAACCAAGCTAAAAAAAGGACACCATGCAAATGTATAGCATGGAGCACACATGTCTACCTGACTAGACAAACACGAACTACATATACAACATTTTTTAAGTATATGTAACTAGTATGAATTCAAATGGATTGCAGATTAAGAACTGCTGCTTTGAGAGGAAAAGGTAAGTAAATGGTTCATAAATTCACTGAATGGAAGACTCTTAAGTCATCTAACACCAGTAGTTTGGTAAGATGTAATTGATACGTTGTGTGTATGGACAGGTGGGCAATCAAAAAAAAAGAAAAAAAAAAGCTAGACAGGACATCTAAGGTTTATAAATAATAAACATAAGACTCAGCGATGGCTGTTTCATCTACCCTAGCAATGAGGAATCATATACTGCCCAGTCCATTAAAACAGCATGCATTTCAGATAACCCAGGTTCTTACTGAGGAAGGTGTTGACAGGAGCAGCTCTGTCATGGACTCACTGAAATAAAGGAGCATGCAACTCACGCCAGACTGAGCACATGTGCTGCTTTGGATTGCTCAGGGAAGTTTTCTCCATAGAAGTTTCATCAAAAGAAGAATGTGGCCCAATTATTTTTTTTAAAGCCTCAGTATTCAAAAAAGAAACCTAATAGAAGTGTTTGAAACACCAACACTAATTTTATCTGCCATTAGAAGTGGAATACCTACTTTTTATATGCCCTTGATCCAGCTAATGGCTAATGTAATTGTTTTCTGGGATGGAAGTGTGTTATTAACCAACTGGTAGAAGTATTTCAATTCATTTATCCTCCTAAAACAGGAGAAAAGCCGAACAGGTATCTCTCTGACAAGAGAGCACTGAGAAATGAAGCCGGTTGGAAATTATATCAAATGTGAAAACAGAAGGTAAAAATAGATACGTGGAGAAAACGGGAGAAAATGCTAAACGGGACCACCACGCTAAAGCCTGCAAGCAGGGCAGGGCCACCACCAGTGCCCGCTCCGGGCACGGCGAGCCCCGCCAAGCCGCCGTCCCAAGGGCCCCCTGCATCCTCTCGTCCAAAAACAACTGTACCCAGAACACGCAGGCGTGCTTGCTTTAACGCATCCCCACACTGTGCGTACGGCGGGGTACCTCCGGGGGTACCTCCTGGGGTACCTCCTGGGCCCGAGAGCGCCCGCCGGAGCCGCGGCCGGGCCGGGGCAGTGCGCGGGCCACGCCGGGGAGGGCCGCACCGAGCCGCGGCGGCGCCGGGCCGGCGGCACCCGCCGCCTCTCACCCCGCCGGCAGCAGCGGGCGGCCGCGCAGTGTCAGGCAGATGGTGCATTACAAGCAGAGAGCAGGCCCGCTCCCCGGGGCGGACAGGTGGGGATCCCCGCCGCGCCGCCTCGGTACCCGCCGGCACCCAACCCCGCCGGCCGGGGGGCAGGCCGCACCCCGCCGCGGGCGCTCGGCGGCCCCCAGCCCGCCCCCCTCCTCCCCCGGGGCCGGCGGCGAGGGGCCGCAAAGCCGCGAGGAGGAGGAGGCGCCACTCTCCGAGTTTCGCCAAGGACAGGCCCGAGGTCAAACCCGGCAGCCGCCCGCCTCCCGCCGCGGCCCCTTCCCCGCCGCCGACGGCCGCACTGGCGCGCGCCGCCACCCCGCCGCCCGCGCGGCCGCCGCCGCCCGCGCCGCCTCCCCGCCCGCCGCCGCCGCCGCCGCCGGCGAGGACTTACCTTGGCAGCCATGCTGTGCCCGGCGCGGCCACCCCCTTCCCGTCCCTTCCCTTCCTCCCCTCCCCTCCCCTCCCTTCCGACCGCGGCAGGCAGCTTCCCCGCCTGCGCACCAGCCCGCCAGCGCCGGCCGTCACCGCTCTCCCAGGCACGGACGGGGCGCTCGGCGCCGCCAGCCCATTGGCTGCGGCCCGGCCCGGCTGCAGCCCGCGGGGTCGCCCGGCCCGGCCCGGCCTGGCCCGGCCCTGAGGGGGGCTGCGGCGTCCGCGCTGGGCGAGGCGAGGCGGCGGGAGATGCGGCCTCAGGCACCGGCGGGCCGCGGGCGCTTCGGGGCGAGCAGCGCCTCACCCCTGGGAGGGGGACCCGGTTTACCTCAGGTTTTCTCCTCCGTTTACGGCTGGCGGCCTAACAGCCTCCGAGTCGCCTCGGAGGGACTCGAGCTCTGAGGGGCCCTGCAGCCCCTCCGGCCGCTGGAGAGAGTCCTGAGTGACCATGGCGCCAATTAGTGACTCGTGCTGTTAACCCGAGGAAATGATGCCTCCGGCGAGTTCGGAGCACACCGGGGCAAGTAGCGGGAGGATGCCAAACACCTTCACAGCAGCCATGCTATTGTTGCGCCTCTCAGCAAACCCTGCTCTCCTGCCCAGAGCTGGCTTCTTCCCCGCGAGTCAGGCAGCTGTTTGAGGGATGTTTCACCCAGTTGCTGCACCCTGAGGCTCCATTCTGGGATGTCCCGAGAACCAGACGTGCTTTCAAACAAATTTTGTTAATGCCGTTCTAGCTCTTAAGTCAGCATGAACGTGACACGTAAGCAGCCCCACTGGAGTCCACAGCTGTACCCAGGATGACCACAAGCATGGCACGGTCAGCCTCACAGACAGTTTGCAGACTGTCTACAGACAGCCTGTCTGGGCGCGTTTGGCAGCACACCATTTGGCAGGCAGGCCCGCGGCTTCCACCACGGCTATCGCCAGCCCTGCCCATGCCCAAGCTGCCTGGCCTCGGGGCTTCTGGCTCCTGGGGGGATATTAGGCTGCCCTGAGGTTGGTAGTGCAGACAGTGAAATTGTCACCTGTATGGAACTGAAAGTTGCTTATAAGAGTAGCTCGGGGGCGAGGTTTTCTGTTTATAATGGGGTATCAAGTTAGCAATAGCTTTGGGGTGAGTCTTCCAGCACTCTCCCCAAAGTGAGTTTAATAAAGATACTAAAAAGGTAAAGGTTCTCAAAGACAGATCTATTAAAATATAAACCAGAACAACTCTTTAATTGTTTTTAATTGTCTTAGAGGGAGACGGAAGAGAAATTACAAGGATGCATAAACGCATCTGCGCCTGCCCACTATAAATCTGTGCAGGATGGCTCTTTTTATGTTTGTTTTCAGTCCAATGAATGAATGACTTTTTTTTTTTGTTTTTTTTCAGCAAATTGTACAGTCTCTTTTGTGTGCCCCGGAAGTTTCCTCCATCATCTGTAAGGCCCAGCAATGTATCTACCTCCTTCACTTCTCAGCATTCTTCTAGTCTCTGCTTCTTGTAAAACCCTCCCATTTGCTAAATTCTCTTCTACCTGCTTTGCATCCGTGTGCCTGCTGCATGTGCGCAGCTGTTCTGTGAGACAGTACAGCCTTTCTCTTCTTGCTGCATCTCCCTGACCTAGAAAACGGCAGTGAGAGCAAAGCAGACTTGGAACCTTCCTCTAGCCACACCTTTTCAAATAAACACAGAAAACAGATTATGTAGTGCCTATCTGCAAACAACCAGATAAGTAAATACTGTCGCCTTGTCATAAATGGACAGATAATAGTGGTCCATTTACAAACAACAGAAAAACAATATCTCAGATTATTTTAATAATACCACTAAGAAGAGAAAAATTACAGAGAGAAAATAGCATAACTGTCTTCGAATACAAATTCAACATTATGTGAATATACAGAATCCAGGATGTTTAGATGTGAGGCTGAAAGTCTGTCCTACTGAGCTTTATTTTTGTGTAAACAGTCTCCAATTGGATTTTTTTTTTCCCATATTGAGACTGCTAAGAAAATTACTAGAGTCCTCATGTTATACTGCCACATGGTCTTGAGCCAATCGCCAGGAAAAAACACAGGCAAAAAACCTGCCAATGTTTCAAGTAGACTGATGGTGAAATTCAGAAGCAAATATGAAATGATGACGCTGAAAAGCCTCATTCAACTGCTCCCTAAACATGACAGCGCCTGAGCTCTTCTAGCACTTAGAATCACAGAATTATAGAATAGTTTGTGTTGGAAGAGACCTTTAAAGGTCATCTCGTCCACTCCCCTTGCAATGAGCAGGGACATCTTCAACTAGATCAGGTTGCTCAGAACCCTGTCTAATCTGGGCAACCTGTTCTGGTGTTTCACCAACCTCATTGTAAAAAATTTCTTCCCTATATCTAGTCAGAAACTACTTATCAGGTTGAATAGGGCTCTGAGCTTATTGCAGGGGGGTTGGACTAGATCTTTAAAGGCCCCTTCCTATATTTAGTCTGAATCTACTTCATTTCCCAGCCGTCAAGAGCACTAGGTGCCTTAGGCCCTGAGCATGCCTTCAGCAGTGCCTTGGTCCCAACAAGGCTGGAAGGTCATTGCCTAGCTTACATGAAAACCTGGGTGCAATCAGCATAAAGGGTTTGGCCTGGCAGGTCTCTGATTGTGTCCAACTGCACATACAGGCCCAAGCTCCTTATCTTCATAGAAAATGCAGTGAAAGCTAATGTTCACTTTTAAAATGCCATGCGATATGACTGTAGCAGATTACAGCACTCTCTTTGGCTACATAAGCAACTGTTTTCAGAAGTCTGCTGTTGACTGAGGTTAGATTCAGGCCCATGTGTCATACTCCTTTCACTATGTTTTAACCACAAAGCCATAGACTGCTCTGGGGAATGGAGGAGGAACATTTTTCATTCTTTCTAGTGAATCCGTCATTGTGCAGAGGACAATCCAAGATCAGCCAGGCTGGAGAGAAGCGTGACTCTTTTTGTATGGTAAAATGCAATGGGATGAGGGTAAAATTGTGAGTCATTTTTCATTACAAAACATATAAGCACTTCTTGGAGAAGTTAGGAGATTTTGTTCCCTTAAGCAGTGAGTGGCTTTTTCTGTATCTTACACAGAACAGAGCACACAGCCATTCCAGGGCTCCCCTCTGCAATGAGAAACGACCTAGAGTTATCTCCTTCTTGTGCCCTCTTCTGATGTAGCTTAAAGGCAAGAAAATATCTTCTTTGATCTGGAAAGATCTGAGTGCATCTGGAGAGATATGGAAAGGACTAGATCTGGAAAAATCAGATCTGGACGCATTGAGTACCTTGGTGAAAGGCTGAAGTAAAGCAAAGACTGACCCAAGGCCCTCCAGATCCATTATACTATCCAGATTATTGAGCTGTTTTCCTCAGTATACCCCCTGTCTGCCCCACAACATAGTAACTGTTTTCCAGACGTGTTACGTTATACGTACAGCAGTATGGGTAGCATGCTGTATGTTAACTTACCACAAAACTTGTACCAAGTATGTCTTCTATAAAGTATAGCTTATAGTAGACATAAACAAGTGGCCTCATTCCTAGTGGGAAAGAGCTGAATGTTCAAAAGAAATGAGCACAAGGTTTTCCTGAGCAGACCTTGTTTAAATAGTTCTTAAAATTCTTTATTGACTCCTCTCCGTCAGTGAAGCCTCAAGGAAGGGCATGAAGCAGTATCCCCTTCCTTAGGTCAAGGCTTTGGTTGGGTTTTTTTGTTGTTTCTGTGGTTTTGTGTTTTGTTTTTTTTTAATAAAGGATGTCTGGCTGATGTGAGTTAGCACATCAGTTTTACTGAATCTTAGCCAAGAATCTGTGCTCACACAGTAGGCCTAACCCTGAGAATTTCACTAATAAAATAAAGTATGACTCAGTCTGAATGAATCATTCACAATTCTTCTTTCTCTGTTTGAAGAGTATGCACAGCAGATCATGATTTCCTCAAATATATTTGCTGGTTTTCTGGTTATTTTACAACATTGTCAATGTTTCCTTTTTTGCTGTTGTTTTTTAACACATCACACATATTTGTAATTTAAACCCCGTTGTTTATCTGTGTTTGCTGATGAGATCAGCCAAACTGATCTTTTTTTCCTGTTCCTTAGAACATAATGTTTTTGGATACTTTCACATGCACGTCTAAAATTCGTTGTCTATCAGTGTTGCTGCCGGTGAAAAACCAAACTGGTCATTTAAGTAGTTCAAGGAAAGGTGAGCATAAAAGCAGCACACAGAAGTATGAATTAGTTTAAAAAACCATACAAATAGTGGTATATTTTAATAGCTTTCCGATCTGAAAATGCGACACTATCCCCCATTGCGTGTATTACGTCTACCAGGAGAGTGGAATTCACAAAGTGGGAAGGAGACAGCTATGATTCTGTCTTATAGCTGTTGATGGCATTTACACAGACATTATTGTTAAAATGGAAGAGTTGAAAATGCTTTACTGGGGCTATGTTTTAGAAATGCATCTGAAATAACTCAGGAAACATTGATGCTAATGATGAATAGGGGGTTAATTCTTCTGTTGGTGTAAATCACCATAGCTGGTAGATTTGTGCCGATTTACGTTGGTAATGCCCAGAAAATAGAGTGGATATATGACAAACAAAGGATGCTATATTTATTTCATAAGTGAAAAAATACTTCATAACTCAGGCACAGCACTGGCATGAATAAGTTATGAAAAATCTTCACAGCCAAAAGAACATAATCATCCTTCATGTATAACAGATTTGTTTATTCTGTAAAGATTCATTTCAGTTGATTAATTATCAGTATCTGCTGATGGTGGAGGTAACAAGCCATCTCTGATGAGAGAATCAGTTTAGGACATGCTCAGAATAATTTATCACCTAGCACAAGTTGTGTATGCTTAGAATATTTAGCATACTGTGTACTAATAGTATCACATTTTTAAAGCTCAGTATTCCATGTAAATTATATTACAGATATAGGAGTTATCTATATTTTTCTTGGGTTTTTTTTAATAACAGGGGTATTAGAAAAATAAATTAAAACACAATAACAGTTGTGTTTGCATGTCAAGTACTGAACTGTGCTGCTGCATTAAATCATTGTTATTCTGAACCAGTAAAAAATTTGCATAAGTGCAAATGCCAGCTCCTAACAATACCATCAGAATTGTTTCTGCTTACACCAATCCAGTCTGTACCAGCCACATTGCATGCTCATTGGCCATTATTCACAGAGGGAAGTTAACAAGAAGGAGGTTTATCAAGGGGTAAATTACCTTATTATTCTTGCAATTTTATTTATTAAGTAAACAAAATTGCAACACCAAGTTAAAATGTCAAAAGAAGGATTAGATCTTCTCAATTCTGAAGCATTTATGAAGAGGAAAGAATTATAATAAATCTGTCAATCACTGCAAAGTACAGAGCAAAAGTAGATCAAATTTTCAACACAGTATATTAATTTGCTATTTATAAACTTAACCTAGTCACCAAAATACCTAGAATGTAAAGCATTATCCATAACAAGATTGACTGAAATCTGTTAATAAAACCATTTGCCAAAATGTTAGTCATATTTGAAAAGCCGCACTACTTTAACCAGACTTTACTCACAGAAGAGACTAGGCATCATTTCGTAGAACATATGTATGTCTGTAAAGTGTATGTATGAATGTCTGCACACACTGAACATACCGTGCGTGCACGAAGACGGCTGGATTTTAATTAGCCAAGACTGCAGAAAGTAATAGAACTTCTTCAAAGTTTTGTACAGAGCACTGACTTTCTCTTCGCTTCAGCAAACCTATGTGTTTGAAAAGATAAACATTTGGTCATCTTGAAACTCAGTGCTTTCTTTCATTTTCCAGCCAAAACCCATAATTTTTTATTTTCCATGGAGATACAACATTTATTAATGATTAGTGCACATTTCCATAGGACCCACTATGAGCTAGTCTTTTTCCACAGCTCAAGAAAGATGGTCTAGCACAAAGTCCATTAAAGCCAGCTGGAGCTTTTCCATTAGTTTCAGCACTTCGCGTAGACTCTGGGGATATCACCCACCCAGGTATTTACAGCTCTTCGTTATCAGTATGTGCCAGCTTCCGGTATTTGTTTTGTTAAAAAGAGCTGGATAAAGACAAAGGTTCAAAAGGTTTTCAATGACTTACAAGTCTGGGAAGCATTTATAGCAAGTGTGTTTACCTAGGGAAGATGATAACTTCTAATTATTTGGGGCACTTGTTTTTAATTCGATTACCAAGAACAGCAGATCACATTGCTTTTGTATGCATCTGGTCAAAAGTCAGCTGTTAGCCCGTTTCAACCAGGCCTGAGAGAAAAGTAGCAGTCTCAGAGCTGTTACATTCTTCCAGATTTTGTAAAAAACAGCAGCCTGATAAAGAGTAAAGACTTCTTATTGCTCCCACTGAAGAATATACTACACTGTAAATTCATCTCTTAACAGACTCCAAAGAATCTGTATCCAAAGAGAGAGGAAAGCCTAACCATAGGGGAAGACATCAGACAAGATGCTGATCTCTTTAAACTCTGGAAGAATCCATGGGAAACCAGATTTCTGTGTTGCTCTGCTCACGGAGCTGTTTGTTTGGTGGATTGTTTCTCTCCTCTTTTCTCATTTTATTTGTTCTGTTTTCACTTTGGCTGGAAGCAGCCTTGGAGAGGTGGGAAGAAACCACCTGGATCTACAGTTTCATGCTTCGGAAGCAGGCATGATATTTCAGGATGAGTTGTACAATCTGCAGTGACTCAGTAAAAGTGTGTCATGCAGCTTTTGTGCTCAGTGTCTCAGAGCTTTCCCAGCCAGGTGTCCACATTCTACATATCAAAAGGAGATTGTAGGGGCTTTCGGCTAAGTTCCTGAAAGTTGAACTGCAGCAGATGTTTTGATTGTTTATGTCACTATTTATGTGGGTAACAGAATTTAAACAATAAATACAGAAAATCCATTGCTATGCTTACTAAAATCAGTAAAAATCAGGAAAATTCCTATCTGAGAATATGATTTATCCTCTATTAGATTTTGTGGGTGGATAGTGATGTATGAGGCAGAAAAGAATACAGCTCTTTTCTCTTTCTCCACTGCTTCTACTACAGAAACAGGGCTAATCAGATGTGAGTCAGCAAAGTGTACTTTTCTAGGGAGAGGGAGAAAAACTTGCAAAAGGGAAAAGAAATTTTCATCTCTGCCATGGTGAAGAGAACAACTTCGTCATGTACAGCTTTGCTTGTTTATATTAATACAGAGTGACTTGAAGTGCACATCACCGAAATGTTCATCACCTGGTGAGGGAATCCATTAACTTAGCCTTCTGTAGGAGCATCAGAGTAGTAGTCATAAAATGCACTTGAGTCCTGTGTACTTTCCTCTTCTTCTGGTATTTCCTTGTCAGTTAAGGATACGTACAATCACCAGGAGTCTTATTACCAGATTCAGCCAGATAACGCAAATAGGTAGGGTATATTGATTGAGAGAATACATGCAACTTTTGCTACTGAGATCTGAAAGCAATACCTTCTTGAATCCTGAGCCACAGCTCAGATGCTAAGATGATAACCAGCATTGAAGAGCTACAGATTGGTTGTTCTTCTGTAAAGGACCAGCATTTTCTTTGGGAGTGGATCAACTCACTTTCATTTTCTCTCTCTGAGGCTGGGCTTGATAAGGTCCACAGAGAAGCTGAACCTGAAGACCATCTGGAACTTCAAAACAAGTAGTATCTCTGTCTACGTAATAGTATGGCTTGTTGGGGAATTGTATCTTTATGAGACTCCTGAAGGAGCCTGCTAGTATTGCTATATTGTTCAGAAACTCCTGTAGAATAGCACTTACTGAAACTCTTATAATGAATGAAACACATCTGTCAGACTTCTTGGCTCTGGGCGACTGCAAAATGCAACGCCTATCTCCCACCCTGTCAGGCTTGTGTTGGTTTCCAAAGAGTTCTTAGGAATCTTGTGGAAATTCTAGTCTTGGTTTATTTGCCCTTAAAAACTAAGCGAACTAACAGCCTTCTCTTTATTCCCTTGTTATACTTGATATCAAGTAGGAGACCCGTATCCTGCAAAGATTGGGCATAAGCAGAAACAACCTTCAGCTCCCTTCTGAAAGGCCTGAGTTTACAGACCTGCAGTGCCTGTTGCAGAGCCTGTTGTTCAGTGCTTTTCGGACAAGAACTGAGGAATGAGTTCTGATCAGTTTTTGTGGGGTTATTTATCTCACTTTGCATTGGCACGTTTTAAATGAAGCTTAACTAATCAGATCTTTTGAGTCCTATTAGTCCGAGCCAGACCGTTATCTGTGAAGGAAAGAAAAATATTCCATGAGTGATTATGTAGAAGCAAGCTGAGCCTGGGCATTTAAGATACACTCTGTATTTCAGGGAGGAACTTCAGATGCTTATGTCAAGTATCACAATAGCTGAGCTTTCAGTTTCCCTTCAGGCAGTTCTTCTATATTCTTGCTGCTAAAATGAAAGATACTCACTTTGGTCCACTGAGTTTGAAATGTTTATGTAAATCATTAACATGAACCATTTATTCTGACCACGGCTACATGGTCTAAAGTTGATATCTGGAATCTGTTAATCATTACTAGTCAGCTACTTGCTGCGTATCAGAAGGTGATTCCAAGCACTCCTGACAGCTTTTCAGAGGTCAGTACCTCTGGCTATCTTTGCATAACTAACCTGCATCCAGCTTCTGTTAGAGGGTCTAAAATGCCTGTTTGGGTCTTTTTCATAACTTGTTTAGTGCTACCTGAAGAGATATCCTAATGTGATCTCAAAGCTGTGTTTTTTCTTGAATAGAGTCTGTCAGCACTGGAACTCCACAGAAGCCTCCTTGTATGTCTCTGTAGGCACTCAAGATGTCTTCAGTCAGGTCCTTACCTGGCCCTTTCCCGTCAGAGCTGAGCAGCTTAGTTCATAGCTCAGCCAAGGTTTTAAGGGCCAAAAACTGGCATTCCTTTTGCCTCAGAGGGCGTGATCCAGCAAGGACTTCAGACACTGAACAGATTCTCACACAGCGTGGCTTGCAGTGGGTACATGACAGCCAGTGAAAGCTTCAGAAGAACCTGAAGAAGGAAACGGTGGTGCTCCCAGTTGCTTAATGGCGACTGATTTTAATTATTGCTATCATATTTTGCTCTGGTGCAGAAGATAATTCAGGATCATTGGACACATTAAAGTATTCTAGCTCTTGAAGGGACTGTAGTCCAGTGCTTGTATTTTCAGATGGGTATATTTTGGCCCAGTCATACAGAGGTCGGTGTTAGCCTTTCATCTGCTACCCTCCTGATAACTTATTGTCCCTGTCTCCCTCCTTTTCATATACTGATCTCTCCCCCACAGCTGTTCTATGTCATCATGAAACTCCTTATCTGACCAATCGCCTTTTCTCTCCTTGGTCCTCATTTCATTCAGTCTGCCACTGAGCAGCCTTTCCCACTCTGACTAATTTCTAATCCTGCTATTTGCAACCTCATCCCTCTTCAGTTGATCTAATTTACTTCTTAGTCCAGTTTTTGAAGCCCTTTGCCAACTCCTTTTACAGTTATTCAGTGGCTCCTCTTCCTCAGCCTCCATTTTCTTACCTCAAACTCTGCGCTGTTTCCCAACATACCAGCTCTGACTGTTTCTCTTGCACCCTAATTGAGCCATTTTCCCCTCTTTTGTGCACTGGAAGCAGAAAAGAAATTCCCTAATATTAGTTTTGCTCTTAACTGCTGCATTAGCCAGCAATAGCAAAGACTAGTCATCCCATGGAAATGCGGAGAGCCTACATCCTTGAGCTGCTGGCTCAACTTAGAACAAATATTTGAAGAATTTAGGTACCAACCCTGAGCAAACCATTACTGAGGATCTGCAGATTTCAAAGTTTCCAAACTTTTCATTTTGTCCAAATTAAATAATTTTACTGCCATGAGGTAATAAAAAGCACATCCCTAATACAAGCATTAGCTGTCTATTAGTTTTCAAGCATTTGTTCCAAAGTATGGTGGGTACCACAGCTAACTTTCTGAAAACTTTTCTAGCATTGAGAAAACATTGTTTTCATCTTGTTCTTCAGAATGACTGCGTTCGTTTTGCTAAAACTTTCAAAAAAATGTTACTGTGACCCAGCCGGCAACCATGGAATAATCTGGCCTGGAGTGATGGTTAGATATGTAAGCAACTGAAAATAAGATCTTATAATGTAAAACGCTGAAAAAAATTTCTATTTATCTCCAATTGTATGATGAATAAATTATTTGTATAATCCCATTTTTTCCTTTATTTCATTTTCTTTTTTGAGACATAGAATGTAAGTAGGTACAATTAGAAACACTACAACAGCAGAAAAATAAGTGTGATTGCTTGTTGCCTTGAAATGCTAGATGAGAGATTCCACTTGCTTTGAAGAAAAAACTATTTATTGTCAGAATTAAAGTGCTTTTTATGTTCAGTTTTCTAGAGAAGTAAATGACTGCACAGAATGGGCTGTTATAGACAGTCTTGACATCCCTTGAAACAATCATTGATCAGACACTGTAAGCCTCAAACAGAGGTATGTTGGTCCTTAGAGAAAGACAGAAAATTAGAACAGTTTAAGAATATTTACTTTTGGCAAGACAGAACCAAATTTTTTGAAGGAAAATGTTTTCTGACACAGTTGTATAAGTAATCATGTAACACTAGAAAGCATTCCAACTAGAAATGGGATTTATAAAATCACTAATTTCTTTGTTGCCTTTTGCTTCAGCTGGTATCTGATTTTATTGGTGTAATAATCTTTAATTTAGAACTAACTGTAGATGCAGTATGCAAATGGTTACAGATTTATACTTGCAGATACAAAAGAAATATCTGTTCTGCACTACTGGGGAAAATTAAAAAATGTACTTGAATACAACTTTTGATGTAAAAGTTATGATCCCAGATTTAAAAACAAAATCTTAAAGATTACAGATATTATTCCAACACCCATGGTTTAGCAGAGTTGGGTAGAAATACACTGTTTCTTAATGCTTTCTTTATTCCTTATGGTGAGGAATTAATTCCTCATGATGAACAGTACCCTAAAGCATAACTAGTTTCACAGGGGAGAGACATGCACTCCTGAATTTAGAAGTTAGTGTTAATAAGGATGACAGATCCCACTTTTAGTTCTGCACAGTCCTTCTGCTGAATAAGTAAAAAAATAAACAGTTTGCACAGATAATAGGCACCACTCATTTTTAGTGGGAACTGAAGTTTCGACATGCTGCAGTGTATTCTTACAGAGTTCTTGGGAGCAGAACTCCCATATATATGACTGTTTTCATCTGATGCCTGGGGGAAATTCTGAGTTCAGGCTGCAGTAGTCCTGGAAGTGGAAGAAAAAGTTTTTGAGTAGATGCACAGAAAATAACTGGTTAAAAGCTACTGCTGTTGAAGAACAAAGTTATCCAAGAATAAATCAAAGGCTGAAAGATGTAATTGGTTAATTTAGATTAATCATTTATAAATTGTATAATGTTCACTACTCTTCAAGAAACAAACCAGAACAGTGCTCTAATTTTAACCTGAAAGTGTCATTAACTGTAAATCCTAGTTCCTATTAGTGCAAAGCAAATACAAAAGGTATTCTTCCGTTACAGAGATGTATTGGTAGTTTGAGAAATTCAGTTTATCTTCAGTGTATCCCATTTTGTAAAGGACCAATTTTCAAGCTGAAGGACATTCCTGAAAACTTGTGGTTTTCTTCAGATTTTTTTTCTGCAATTATTTCTGCACCCGTGTGACATTTTTAAGGTGCAGATCTCCAGTGTTGTTTTCCAAGGGAAGCTATTTCCATGGCCTGAGCAAGTGAACTGTGCAAAACAGGCCACAGAGCAGGAAAAGGAGAATGAGCACCCAAAGAAGAACAGCCACAACTATGAACAACAATTGCAATGAATGAACCGGGGGAGTCTGAGGTTTTGTGACTCTCTCAAACTAGCCTTTAGAAAGCAAAAGTAGATTCAGGTCACAAACATGTTTACTTGTTGGGACAGTTTTGTGATGTATATTTTCCTTAAGGTCCCAGGCAGGCAATTTCTGCCAAGGGGCGCATGACAGTTTACAGTTCAGCTTACAATTAAGGATACCCACAGTAAGATTTTACTAAGTAAACTAATTGCATTCTCCAGGAGCAGATCTGGTGGCCTTGATTCATGTGAGTTGAAATCCTTCTGAAGTCAACAGGATTATTTGATGGAGTGGAGACGACTCTAAAGAAAAATGAGCTGTTGATCCAAACCCTATATACAGTCTACAGCTTTAGGTAAAGCTGATATTTGCCCACACTGTATGTTCTGGCATTTATAGCAGTTGACCACTGGCTATTGAGGATGCAGTCACAGGGGTGTCCTCTTCTTCTTCAGTCCTGTCATACCATAGTCATAACTGATTCAGGAAGCAATTTACCAAAGTGTGTCTCCTCAGCTGAATAACCACGAACTCCAGCATCTCTCTGATGATTTGTTGTGAGCTTTGCATAGATAAATACATCTTCATATACAGGATATCTACTTGTCTAAAAACTGTCGTAAATCCTAGAAAGTGGAGATAGCAAAGAGTATTTAAGCCATTTTCATCCCAAGGATAGGACCATCCTATTCAGTTTCTTAATGGTTAGTCCAGTCCAGCTGGAATGGATTCAGGTGGTACAGATGTCAACATTTTCCTTGGAAACTGGTAGGAAAATCCACTATTTGAATATTCATAATGTTCCACATAAATTTTCTTTTGTTTGTCTGCATTTCTCTTGCCTGTTTCCAGCTATGGCTAGCTGGAACTCAGCATCTGTAGGGGCTCCTTTTTGAGGTAGAACAACAAGGGCACAGAGGACATGTGCATGAAGGGAATGGTGAGGAAATCCCTTCAGAAATTTATGACTCCTTCTGGTCTATGGGAAAAGGAGTGATGGTGAGCAAAAGAAACGTATTTTAAATGCTGGTCTGTCTACTTCCTCTCTTTTCATATAGGCTCGTGTATAACGCTTTGTGAGATTAAAAGAAAAACAGAAAATTGTTGTGAAAAGGTACCTGCTCCTTTTATCCCATTCCATCTCGCCTAAAGTCCTTAGACTGCTTTCAGTATCCTACTATAAACATCAAAGTCCACCAGGGAGAAAACAGAAAGCAGGAGTAAACAACATGGTAGGTGATTAAGAATGAAAGCAGCTAATAGTCCTTATAATGTAACTGGAATTATAGCAGTAAACAATTACAGCATTTCTGGTACAGTTGCATTTGTGGATATCTGCCTGTGGATATCATATTTGGTTTCCATCATGTTAATCTCAAAACGCTGATCAAGTGAAAGCAAGCAAAAGTCAAGGTGTTAGAGGACAGAAGAGATTCTGAGGGGACACTGAAAACAACTGAAGGTCTTCTCTTCATGAAGGATATGGTAGTTATATTGTTAAAAAAAGGATTGTTCTAGAAAAAAAATGAGCTTGGTAGTCTCTGCTCTCTCAAAAAATGCAAGAGCAGACTGACTTTCAAAGAAATTGACAGGCAAGAAATATAAAACTACAAAAAGATATGCCCTTTTCCACTGCACATGATTACATTTTAGAACACACCACCACGAAATACTGCTGCATTAAGGTACTCAGTAAAAGTCCAAAAGGATTATTTTTTTATTATGAACACTAAGGATCCCATCCTGTTACATTTACTAGAATAAAACTGTGTTCAGCCCACAATTTGTGTCTGAATTTTAGAAAATGGTTCTGGAGCCAAGAGAAGATAACTTCTCTACAGTGATTTTTTCTTTCTGGTTTGGGTTTTTGTGTTTTGGGTTTTGGTTTTTTTACTTAAAATTGTGTTCTGTTGGTAATTTTTATTATGATTTGAAAGAATGACTACTTTTGAGTAATAAGAATGCTGTATTGCCTGAGATGGGAAGACTATTGCTGTGCATACATCCTGAAATAGGAAGTTCTCTTTTTATATTGCTTCATTATTTTTTCCTCTCTTTTGGATGCTTTGGTCATCAGATTGTTACCTCTTTAGAGTTACCTCTTTAGATTTGAGTTTGATTACAAGCATTTGCGTTACTTCAAAAGAGCTTTTAAATTTATCATTTCTTTAGTTCCACTTTTTACTTAAGCCCATGAATTTCTAGCATTTGAATACTCCAGTTTAGGTCTTCAGCTGTTTTTTGTTGCTGGAGTTATTGTTCATTCATTTTATATTAGTAGCAATGACCCCAGCAGAGGTTGGGCCTTCACTGTGTTATGTGTGACATAATCTATCAGTAGGATTTTGGAAAAATATTTATTTATTTATACAGAATGCAAAATTATAAATTTAATTTATACGTTATAAATTTTGTCTTCTCTAAAAAATACTAGAGATCTGCTTGTTATTTTCTTTATCTTTGAAAATCACTCTGAAGTAACTTCTGTGGAGTGTTTGGCCCTCTGGTCACAGCTTTTGAGCCATGATGATGAGACAGTGTTGTTTTTCCACTAGCATAAGCATTGGAAAATATGACTGTATTGCTACTGATGCCTGAGTTGGCTTATTCAGAGCGAGCAGGGTGGTACTGTGCCTGGTAGTACATTACTCTGTGTAAGAATAACCTTTACACTGATATAAAAGGGATTTCATTCTATGCAATTACCAATAGGTAAGTATTAGCCATGTTCTGTAATGAGGAACTGTTGTGATTTGCTCATTTTAGGCACACGTTGGCCCTTCCACCATCACAACACATGAGGTGCTTGTAGCCATGTGGCTGAGCAGCCCCAGCTTGGCTCAGTGCCTCCCTGGCCTTAAGAAGCCTCAGCTTCTGCTTGTCTGTATTTACAAGGTGCACTCAGTTTTCAAAGGTGCTCAGCTCTATGAAATGTCAGACTGGTTTCACAGCACAGTCCGGATAGCCTTTCCCACATAAGATCTTGAAGGCAAAATGGTCTCCAGTGTGGCCAGAGGAACCCACATGTAGTCCACTGAGGTCCTGCAGAGGTCATTCAGAATTGGATCTCTATATAGGAGTGACAGAGCTTTTTATAAACTTCAGAAGAAAGAATGAAGGTTTCCACAAAAGCCCAGAAGCCACTTTCACTGTACACTAACAAAAGGTATATTATATAGCTGACATTTTAATGGGCTTACTATTTTGGACACAAGGATAAAAATGATGCAGTTCTTCCATTTTCCCTTTTTCTAGACTTGTATTAGTTACAGTGTGGTAGCCAGTAGACCAGAGCCTTTTCTGTGTAAAGTGGTGAACATTCAAAGACCTACCACATGAAGTCCCAGTCTTGCAATCAGACACTCGGGGGGAACTTCCCATGTGTCCAGAGACCCACTGCAGCCAACAGAAACATCAAAGATCACTTTTGAAGGTATAAGCTCAGAAACTGAGACAGATTTACTTTGATATTTTCCTTCTGTCAAAATGCAGACATATTTTATATTTCTTTTTTTCATTAATCTCTTTGTTAGTATTGTTAATTATCTAAAATATACAAAAGCTTATAAAATATGACATAAGAGAAATAATATTAAAATGTATTTAAATTCCTAATATAGAGGATTATAATTATGTGACTATGATTTTTTTTTTCCTTCCCTGATGTTTTCCAGAATGTGTTATAAAAATAAAAACTTACCACTGTCTCCTGGCATGTGGTAACATGGTACTGGCTTGCTTTATTTTTCTTTTCTGGCCAATTCAAAGTCACTATTATGAAAAATCAAAGTATTTTTATTTATCTTCCTCTGGATCACTTTGTCCAGAATAAGTGTCCAATATCAACAAAGAAGAGACATAGTAACTTAGCATGTCCCTTTGTTCCCTCTATGAAAAATGGCAGCACTATACATCTTTGCTCCCACTGGATGCATGACTGTGAGACATCAGCATACCAGCATTTTTGGAGTAACTTTCTCAAATGCGGTTTGTATTTATACAGACTAATTTATGTGTAACAGAGGACTCTTATGGTAAAGGAAGCAGAGCTCCTGAATAAACCAGCATCTCCTCTCCTACAGAAGGCTGGAAACAGGAGTTAACGGAGGCCTTTTTTATCAGTGTTAGCTTATAGAGAACAACATAAAACTAAATCTAACTGCTTGTTTTTATTGATATTTTCATGCTGGCAAGATGTGGAAAATCATGTCATTTAAGAACTAGGTCATTTCTGGCACTTAAAAAATGTACATATATTATGATAAATAACTTCAAAAAAGAAAGGAAAAATAATGCTATGGCCAATGAGTGAAAAAAAGATATGGTATAAATGTCATAGCTTGCAATATACATTACAATGAGTTGTAACCCTGTGTGACCCCTTAGAAGACGAGACCTTCTTCATCTTGTGTGCCTGAGAGGTCTAGTCTTAATGACAGTTAACATTACTGAGATACCCTAAGTGCAGAGATTTGGATGGGCTAGTGCAATGCAGAACACATGCCCATTCTCAAAAATAGGTGCCTGCCCCAAAGAACTTCCAGTTTCAAAAGGTCTTAATTTGCTGTCATGGAGAGGGCTTGAAATTCAAACATGTGATTAAGTCATTAGCAGTTATGTAACAAGAGGTTTTGTATTAATTGTAACATACAAATAAGCCTTTAGGCTTCAAGTATATGTTGGTTTTATTATACTGTAACTAATTTAACATTATGTTTCCTCGTGACAGATTGTTTTCTTCCCTGAGGGACACAGCCATCGCTAATATTTCCATTATGCTAATATTCTAGGTGCCAGTTATTGATATTGACATCACAACCTTTTTGAATAAAGTACCATTCCTGAGTCCATGCCATTCATTTCCTAGACTGAGTTAATTTTTTTTTACCATGAGCATGTCAATTACTTGAGTCTCCATTGACTACCCAGTTCCTGTGGATACTGCTGTCTATCATTGCTGCTGAACACTGATTACTATTCAAGAGCCTGTAATACCATAGAATATTTTTGTAAAACCAAGCTGGTTTGCTTCAGACACACAAGACCTAGGAATTCAAATGGCGAACCCCAAGAATTAAACAAACCCCACAGCTGAGCTCAGATATAGAAAACCCTGCAAACCAAACAACCAACTCAGTATACACAGCAAGACGAAAAGTCTCCCAGATACAGAGCCAGGACAGCCAGCTGAGAGTTTAGCTATTGCTAAACAGGAGAACATGCATGCAGGAGCTGCTTAAGCTAGTGAAAAATAGGCAAGAATATTGAAGATAAACCAGGGCTTAGCACAGCAATGATTTAGTCTGAATGACTTGCTCTGCAAAATACTGCTCATTGTCAAGATGCTGTCTTTTTGCCCTCAGTGCTCATGGAGCAGAGAGTGTGCAGAGAAGTTGCTGTGAGGATAGCAAGAAGTCTCAGGTGGAGTTTGTCCCCCAAGCATACGCCAGCACAGTTGGGAAGAGACCTGCTTCTTTTGAGTTTAACAGCAGCAACTCACAGCAACAGTTAATTTTACCAGCTTTCTCACCTGCTTTGCCTGAAACTGAGCTCCAGGATCATCTCACAGTATTTTCTGGTATTGGTGGTCACCAGGGGCTGGAAAGCCTGGGGAGCAAATGAAGAATAAGATGGCTAGCATGTGTGAGGGACTGCAGAAGAGGCCAAAGGAGGAGGGTGGAGAGCTGGATTAAGCGCTGCCTGTTACCATGAAAAGCCTTGGAAGAGAATGGTTGCAAGGATTAAAAATTAATGTGATTATTTTAACAAATTACATTTTTGAGAAGAATAACAGGAGTAAGTTCCAAGCAGTAATGTCTATGAGACTGTGAAACAATTTCCAAAGAAAAATGGTTCCCAAAGTTCCCTTGTTAAATTAAATTTTAAGTTAATTTGGACAGACACATAAAACCAGGGAGGAAATATTGCAAAGAATAATGACAATAATTTTTTACCTAGTAAAACAATTGCCTAGAAAACAAAACAAAACCAACTTTAAGTGTGTCAGATGGAAAAAAAAATCCCGTTTTAAGATCTTGTTTGTGCCAGAGGTCAATATCTCTTTATATCAGGAGGATATTTGCAACATTTAGATTCCTATTCTTTATGCAGATTCTGCAGACAAGCAGTGAGACATTTTGCAAAATATAATAATTTCCTACAAACTACAACGTACATCATTTCTTGTGACCAGCACATAACTTTGGACAAATAATCATATTAGCACAACAAATATACTACTCTGTCAGATGTCAAACACTCTGGAGAAGCCATTCTTTTTTGATATGTGACACTTGTTTGTTCTACTTTTTTGACAAATTTGATAATATATTTTAATAGCTTAAGAAAAAAAGGCAATACTCATGTCCAAATTCCTTTAGCATTTCAGAGAAGGACCAGAATATTAAGGTGGCTGTTTCATGGCAATTCCAGCACTTATCATTGTGTAATTTTAATCCTGACACTTCTTGGAGCTGTTCTGCACTTAAAATTATTTTTAATGTAACATGAATTTTAACTGCGTAGAATTCAACCAAAACTAATCTGGTATAGTTTTCCATTAGTGCCTAGGAGCTACATGTTTTTTAATGTACTTACCTAGCATAACAACTTGGTTAGATGAGAATCACCTTCATGCCCCTTTCACAAATGAATAACTGAGATCCAGACATACCTCAAGTAACATTGCCAAAAACATGTAAGACGCATCTTCAAAAGCGGGTTATACATCCAAAGAACAAATCTCAGAGTTGCATGGGCTGTCAGCTCCTACTAAAATAGTTGGGAATTAGGCCTTGGCATATTGTAACCTGGGAATATCATAACCTTGTTCATTCAAAGTCACTAATATTATCACTTACGAGCCCAGAATGAGAAGAAAAAGACACCCAGTTCCTGTAGTTAAACCACTGAGCCTTTCATTAGGTATTTATTTTCCACATGCGCTGCTAAGGGACATATGTGTGCTTCAGCATGGTGTTTTCAGGCCTTTTGCAATATCTTATGTCTCTAAAGCATTTTAAGAAAAACTAAAAATTCAGACCCATATGTTCCTTAGGGGCCTCCAGGGTTAAGCTGTAGTTGAGCAGGAATTGGCAGGATTGCAGTCTCGGTCACAGGTACTTAAAACCTCCCTAAGTTCCATTTTAATCACATAAGCCTTTTTCTAGATCTAGGCTTAATGTCCAAATCCCTCTTGGAAATTTTATCCTAAGAGAATGTCTTGAGGTCATGTAGAAAACCTATGAGAAGAAGGAGTTGAAATTCAGTAATGTCCTCAGATAAAGCTTTGCTTCTCTGAATATCCTTCCCAAAAAGGTGCTTTCTGTTGTAATATGCTAATAGTGATTTCTGGTGCTCTAAAATATATTGGAAAATCATTAGCAAGCTACCTATTTTCAGAGCAAATGCAAGATGCCTTTCAAAAAGGGGTAGATATTTACATGCAAAAGCCTTTTTTTTTTCTGTAGGGAAGGCAGAAAAATGCATAATTCTAGATCATTTAAGGCATGTTTGCTTTGCATGAAAATCAGAATTAGAAGGTCAGATGGCATTGAGAGTGAATTTAGGATGTCTCAGCATGAGATACTCACTGTGGCTGTCACAGAGGGCAGTGGCAACTGTGAATGAAAGAGAAGGTGAGAGGACTATTTGGAGCTGGACAGCAATATTAAAGCAGATGATGACTTCCACGGTGCACATGGCAAAGGGAGCATAGAGCAACATTGTTCCCGTTGCCCTGAATAGGAGGCATGGCTGAACACAGAGAATGAGCAAAGTCACTTGCCATAATTACAAAATATATTAGATGCGGTTTATGTCTCCTTTCAAGTAAATTAGAGTAGCATTCTTAATACTATATGGTAAGAATGCATAAATTATGTAGTCCTTCACTGAGGACAATATAGAGATGGCACTTTATGGGTGAGTTGAAAAGAAAACCCTGGGACTCTGCTGATGTGAATTGTTCCTGCCTTAGTGAGGTCAATGAATGGTGACGGTTATAATGCTTGAAGATTTTATTAAGAAAGAGAAATAAAATAAAATAATCTGTGTTTGTGAAAAAAACAAACAGCACCATAAATCTGACAGTAGAAGGAGTTAGCTATCCCACTTCACAGCAAGAAATTAGAATCAACTGCAATGCTGTATCTGCATAAAGTTGGTTAGTCTTCTAGCTAAATGTGAAATTGTTTCTAAAACCTATCATTTGATGTTGTATGTTCAGATAATGCAGAAAATGCCATTACAGTATTTGGGTTTTGCCCAAACTTCATTAGGTTCATTAGGTTCAGATAAAAAGCTGATGCCAACTAATAAAATTATATAAATGCAAAAAGAAAATGGAAGTTGCAATAGTTTGGTTTAAACAAAAAGGGGAATTAATTTATTTTCATATTCTTTATTGAATAAAGCTTCTTAAAGTTACTTTTAAGTATAGCCTGTGGATTTTATACCTTTAATCTTTCTTACTCACATCCTTTTCTTTCCAGTCCTGTGTATGAAGCCATAAACACTCTTTTATTAGAGAGGGGGAGAAAAGTAAAAAATTGTGCAGTTAAAGAAGCCTTTGCATGCTTGTTTACTCTCAGATCTCTGAAAAGTAGCTTTTAAAATAAAGCAGAAAAGATGGCTGTCTGACATGCAGGGAAGATTTATCATTCTTCAAATACATTTTAATGAATGTGAAGGGTTTTAAACTCCCTCTCTCTGACTGTACAGCTTGCTATTCCCTTTGAAAGTAGTTTAATTTCTATAAGCATGCAGAGGCTGCTGAGACTCTGAGACTGCTAAAACAATTACAAACATACCCTGACTTGTGATACTAGAAGGGGAAAAAAGTCTAATTTTATAAGGAAATCTGTTCCAGTATCTAAATTTTGCTTTTATTAGTTGCTTATTGCATGAGATCACAGGTCAATAGACTCAGGGACCAAAGTAAAGGCTCTCCGCTCCACGCTTCGCCTGCTATACTATTTGAAACTTCAAAAAGTCACATGCTGAACACATCAAAGATTTTTTTTTTTTAATACAGTAAAGGTATATAATAGAGCTTTTGTGTTTTCTCCCAAAAGTTAATAAGCATCCTGAACTTTTAACATAAACAAAATCCTGACATTAATTCAGTTGGGCAAATTGAGCAAATCCAATGTTGTGATGTGAAACAGTCTCTTGTTTTCATCAGATGGAAATGAATATCCTGGTATTTTAGGTGCAGGAGTCTGAAAATATCAGAGCATTTTATGCCTATGGAAAGGTATCAGGAGGAAATATCAATAAAGAAAACCAATGAACTTATTTCTTATTACACTCAATTTTATCTTTTCACCTTACTTTAAGATACACAGCAGTTCATACATTGTTCAGGCTGGCATCCCAAACAGCCCATGCTTCTACCTGCAAAGTCAGACAAGGCAGTTAGGAATGGTGGGAAGTATCTTATTGCATTGCCTCCAGTTAGGTGGTGGCACTTTATTATCCAGCTGACACGACATGTCATCATGACACAGCGTGTACATGGCTTGATTGAGCAAATGTGAAGAGACTTCCCCGAGGGACTGAAGACCTCCTCCCAGTGACTACAGGTGTGGGTAGTTGAAAGCTTGAAGGCTGGTGAAAGATGGGGTTCATGTCAACAGCTTGCAGTGGAAAAGGGACAGTGTGAAATTATTAGAACTAGTGATACAAGACAGCAGAAGTGCCTCTGCTTCAGCCTTGGCTGGGCTTTTCCTTTGAGGGGGAAAAGTTAACAAAGCTTCAGGCCAACATTCACACATACTCTGATCCTGACCTTCCTGTACTACTCTGGCAATGGTAGAGGGCCTTAAAATTATTTACTTGTTATACAGTGTATAATACCACCCAACAGTCCTAACCTCAGGGCCAGGCCAGGTGTCTAAAACCACAGTAACACAAATATGTTGTAGTAACAAAATAGACATAAGATAACATGTTGGGTCCTTCTGGATGAGAGTAACTATAGGAACAATCGAGAGAGGGAATCTACCATTCAACCTAAATAGAAATAATCCTTTCACATTTTGGATCAAGGACTGTACAAGCCATTGGCAAGAATAATAGAAAAATTGGCCAAAGTAAGGAAGTAAATATTTTTTTTTTTTTTTTTTTTAAAAGCAGGAAGGAATGAGTCACCCATTGACTGATGTTCATAAATATTTCTCTGGTTCTCTCTCTTCTTCCTGCAAGGTGATGTAAATTAGATCCCTCTTTCTTCTGACCCCAGCTACTTCTTTCTTGTCCCCCATAAGTTTACAAGAGCTCCTGTGAAGCAATGAATTGGGTGGTGGAACTGGTGTGGTTAGAGGTAGCTATCTCTTCTGAATAGTTGCATTTAACCTAAGTAATTCCCAGACCTTGCTGCAAATGCAAGAGTTGGAAAGAGAATTTGCATCTCCAGGCAGACAAAAAGGCAGAACTTCTCCTTTTGCCTGAAAGTGCTAGGGAAACTAAGAGCCTGTTACTAAAGTTACCCTGATGCCAAAAATTTAACAAGATTAGAACCACAAAGAAACAATGATTGGACATTTACATGAAATATATATTTCTGTAGAACTTCAATAGCTTGAAAATATTTTTTAATTAAGTCATGAGAACTTCAGAATTGCTGACCCTTTTCACACCATCACATGAACCATCCTTAAGAAGCAAAAATGAGAGGTAAACTACCTTAAGGACAAACTGTCCTGTAAAACCTTATTGCAAGGATTTGTGCATCTTTGAAGCAGCTGGTACTTACCAGTCACTAGTGCAGAGCAAACCTGCAATTTCCAGCTACAAGGCCCAGCTGCCAGAGATGTTTGGGTCACAAATGTTATACAGCATGTGCCCATGTGCTAGAAATTTTCCAGGTGAGTATTCACACCTCTAGTACACTAAGGATTAAGTATGTCTTAAAGTGAGCATCTAGGAGAAATTTAACTTAAAATCTGGCAAGAAAAATGGTGATCACACTATCAAAAGAGAGGTTGTGCACCTCCTTTTTCTTCCTGTAAATGGAAACATATAATAGTACCCCAACAAATGCCTTGTCACCTCCTAGTTACAGCCCAGAAGCTCAGTTGTGCTTCTCATCTTCACCAGTTTTGAGCTTTAACAAAGCAGGTTTCTCTTGTAGCATGTAGAAATGTATTTTTATGACCCCAGAAAGAACTCTGTGACACACACAGATGTTCAGGGAGAACTTGACTGACATTGTTGGCAGATTTTACAGAAATTGGGGTTTCCTGGCCCTGATGCCATAAATATTCGCTGCTTTCTGGTGGCCTCCATATGTAGATTTCCCTCTGAAATATTTCATTTTAAAAAAATCCCAACTATCAAGAGAGGGGGGTAAAAGAAGAAAAGAAAAAAAGAAAATGCAGTATAGTGATAAAAAATGAAGCACAGGCTTGGGCAGTGAAATGGTTAATTATGAAACAGTTACAAAAAAAGATCTCTGAAGTTATAGTGAGTTCAAGAATTACTTCTTTCTGAAGGATGAAATTAAGTTGTGCTAGACCATCACTTTGATTTTACCGATCTAACTAAGGAAGAGGTATTATTATTTTCATAGTAGGGGCTGATCTACTGAATTACACATTGCTGATCTGTCACTCAAAATGACAACACAGGCAAGGGATCTTCTTTGATCTCAAGACAGTTGAGGTTTCAGACAGGAGTCCACAGGGAAGACAAAGTTAATTTTTCAGACCCTGAACCTTAGAACATCCATGGCAAAGGGAAGAGGATATTACAGAGTGTATTTGTAAGTCATCAGTGAAGGCCATTCATTTGCCTCTTAATAGCTGTTATGATAAGAATCTGGTAAAGCTTAGAAGCCAATTACCAATTGCATTATTATCATTACATCGCAGTTTAACTTAATTTACAAACAGTTTAAAAATAAAACAGTTAATTCTTCACATAGGTTAGGCTGGCCAGATCTTCAGCTTATTTATACCAAGGTCTCTCTTTAAGTTCACTGTAGCTATTCTGATTTACATATGAGGATGCAGCCCTCTAACTGTACAACATTGCAGATGATACTTGAAAATATAGGGGCTTATTCAAACTTAGAAGTAAATACTTTTTCCACAAATATTTGGACGATAAAGAGTAAATGAGATTGTCTGGAAATGAGGCAGTAGATTTATGAAGGCAGTCCATTTAAAACAGTTGGTCAATTTAGCCTTGGATCCTGATTCAAAGCATCAGTAGTCACTATGTAGTTTTCCGTACTGCTGGCATTTACAAGCAAATATTTATACGAAAGCCTCTTGAAGTGTGAATGTATTACTGACAGCACATAAAATAAAATAGAAACTACCTGAACTCTTGACAGTTGGGTTTTTTCCTCTAAGTTTGCAGAATATTTTTAACCTCTGGCATCTTAACTGTCAATTTGATTTTCATAATGTAAATAGCAAACAATGGAAGAAGCGCACAGCCCCAGGTTTCCACACAGGATGTGTAAACCTGTTTATTCCCTGACCACTGACATTTCTGTTTACCTACTAGCACAAATTAGTAGTTGTAAACATGTACAATCACTTGCATTTACATGTAAGCTTTTACAATTGAAGTATCCAAATAGGTTTTCCTTAGCCCACTGCTTGTTCACAGAGACTTTCAGCCATTGTCCAACTCCCAGAGCTGAGCAGCTAGGGCTAAGTCAATGCAAAAATCAGTGTTTCCATTCACCTCATGTTAAATGATAGGACACTAGTGCCTGGAGAAAAGGGAAATCTCCAAATCTCCACTACAACCACAAAGTAGTGGTTCGTTCAGCAAAGGTGTGGAAGAGGAAGGGGCAGTGGAGGTGCATGCGTTGTGCATGGGGCTGTTGCACCGGTTCAGACTCTCAGCAACATCCCTGCCCAGTCCATCTTTTCTCTGTGATGTGCACTGATGGTTGCTGTTGAAGCAAAGGGGATTCTGCTGAAAGGCCACTTTTCAGAAACAAGGAGGAGAAAATCCATGCAAGAAAAACTGTGAACAATATTAAAATGGGATAAGAAATCAAAATAATAGAATGACGATGCATATTTCTGTGCCCGTATTATTTCCTGTCACTCTTCTACCACAAGACCAAAAGGATATAATATTTTGAACTGGTGTTACCAGACTGTGTTTGTGTAAATGAACAAACATATTGTCTCAATCCAACATGCACACGGCTAAGCCACTGCTGCATAAATTCAGTGTGAAAAAGTAAAAACTCTGCAAAAGCACAATCAAAAGCTCTGCAAGAGCCTAGAAACAGCTTTTTCATGCAAACTGTGTTCTGGCTATCCCAAAGTGTGGAGAACTTTCAAAAGGACAAATGCTGAGTTCCCTAAGCTCCCACTCATTTTCTGTTATATTTTTAATTATTTTTTTAATAACTCTTTGCTTGAAATGAGCGTCGGGCTGAGCTCTGCACTTTGCAGTCCTTGTCTCACACCTGATCAGGACCAATTTCTCCCACCCAGCCTCCTGGTCCCTCAGTGGATATAATTCTCTGCTCTGTTTTCTCCTGGTCTCTTGTGCTGTCAGTAGCTGAACCCAAATCCTTTACCTGGATTTTCAGTCATCCCATTAAAAGTGATTTTAATATACTGTAGATGCAGAAATTTCCATTCTTGGGGGGGGTTAATAAACATCCCTCCTGTTGCTCTGAGCCAACCAGAGGATATGAGCACCCCACATCAGTAGGACTATGGGCCATGGACCTTTTCCACTTCATATTTCTGCAAAATAAAGAGCCCTTCACACATGCTGGAGAGAACTCTTAATAGCTGGATGCAAAATGTGTTTTGTTTTTCTCTCAAAGGAGTTCAGTCTCAAATGTACTAAGACAACATTCACATTTCTTCTGAGTTTTAAGAGGGATAAAAGGCAGTATTTACAGCTTTCACCATGGAGCCATGAAAAAATGAAGCCATGAAAAAAATAAACAGTCTCTGGTGGGTGATGGTGCCTGGATGGATCCAATCTGTGGATGGGGTGAAGCAACGAAAGGGCTTCTTTACCACTGCCCTGTTTTGCTGGAAGCCAAAAGCCACCATCCAGGTGGGAGGCCATGGCCTGAGGTGAGCAAGGGCACACAGGCAGAATGTGAGGACAAGGTGCAGTGTCCCTGTGGGAGGGGGTCCTGGCTGCATGCCTCTGACAGCATCCCCTGCCAGCTCGTCCACAGTGTAGTCTTGGCAGTGGGCTCACGGCAGTTATTTAGATGCATTCTTGTCTGGTGTAAAGATGTTACGGTGACAGAAAACAAACTTTGCTTTGGTAATCATGTAAAGAGGAAATAGGAAAAAGCAGGACAAAATAGTAAATGTTGCTTTAACTGGGGGAAGAAATAGAGCAGAGAGCACTCCACCTTCCATGGCAAATGTCCTTCAGCATCCCAAAAAGCAAAACATCTCCCTTTTCACTTTCCTCTCCCACAGCCTGAGAAAAAAAGATGTTCGTGTCTATTACTTTATATGATAGTGCACAACTCGCCAGTAAAGCTGAGTCTGATTTGAAAAAACTGTTGATGGGATATTCAAAAGCACTCAGGTTTTGCTAATGCTGGTTCCTCTGAAGCCAATGAAATTTGTCATTGTGATGAAAAGGACTGCCCTTTACTTCTGTGGGAGAACTGTTAAACCAGGGGTCAATACACTGGCAAATTCCAGCTGTTAATGCTCCATGCCCATTAGTTTTTTATTTAATAGTGAAGAAGCATAAATACCCCTGCTGAGACTGCCTAATCATTTTTCCCTGATCATCTGGCTGATTTCTTTGGGAAGACTACCCCAATTTATGTTGTTGGTTAAGGGAGACTTCAGTGTTCTTTGCATTCAAGCAAAGAGGTAAGGCTCAGAGCCCATGAAATGACTCCCACTGCTACATTAAATAAGAACAAACACTGCAATAAATGAGATCTAAAACTCTCTATATCCTGATTAATCTCCAGAATGGAGGGTGGTGTTTGACCTCTGTAGTCAAGACTACCTAATGTCTTTCATAATAAAAGCATTTATTTCCGTGCTGCTCCCAGATAGGTATATGCTTGTTATATCCTGTGTTAACCCACTACAGCCAAGAGTGAATGAATGAGTTAAATCCTCAAACAATATGAGATTTTAGTTTGCTGTGATGTTGAGAATAATTTTTTTAAAATGAAGATCTGTATTATCATTTGACTTTCTGAAGTACTTAAAAATCTATGATAGAATTGCAAGAATTAGCAACATTATTAGCCCTCTTTTAACATGAAGACTTCTGTACTCACATATTGAAAATTTAAACTACTACAAAGAAGGTAAGCTTTTAGTTCTCCCACTGTCCAATTTTACATTTCTGAACATTTTAAAGTTTGAGCTTAAATTTACTACTTTTTACAGATCTTCTTTTTGTAACAGATTACACCAAACCAGTTAAATTACTGTTGGTCTTTATAAGCATTTTGGATATATGCTGGGATACCTTGCTGGGATTTGAGAAAAGAGACATTTAACAAACGTGTTTCACTGGTGTGACCCTGCAGTCCCATGTGCTTGCTTCACCTGCCGTGCCTTCTCAGGACTTGCAATGAGATCTGATGAGATGCTTCCTTTGATGCAACGCTGCAGTGCAGTGCAGAAGATCTTTCTGAATTTTTTTTTTGTTGACTGTCCTGTGATATGTCCACTTAGAAGGCAAGATGGCACCTTTTCCAGAGAGAGGTCCCAGCCCTGTGGTTCTGTTGCTCTTTCACCTCCTCCTGAGTGCACCTGAACTTTGGAGCACATTACAAGCACATGGTTTTGGTTCAACACTTTTTTTGAGTTTGTAACTCGTTGGTTAATAAGGCTTTCTATCAGTGGTAACAGTGCAAAAAGATCTTGTACAGCCACAGAGACTGATTTCTCCTTGCTTCCTTTCAAAACCTTCAAGCAATCATTAGATGAGCTAGGTCAGATAGAAATCCTGCTTTCATGTGCTGGAAATACTCAGTAGTACAAGCCTGCTAGCACCACAGTGGTCTGCTGCTCAGGGAAGGCCAGAACAAGAAGCACCAGGGAAGAGACAAAACAATATTGCACAATGCAGAACTGGCGGAGAGGTTAAGAAGAACAGATGAAAGAAAGAGGGCAGAAAAGGTCTCATGTTGTTGTGGGCAACGCAGGCCTCCAGCTCAGGGACGCAGGGAGCTGTGGTAGTCCTCAAGCAAGAAGCCCTAACACTGGCAGTGCTCATGAAGGGAAGAGGTATGAGGAGAGTAGCAGAGCTGAATGACCTTTCTGTATGCACCAAAAGGTTATCATGGCTGGTTCAGGCAGGGAGTTAGCAGAAACAAGAAGTTGCACTTTTCAAGGACTTGGAGGGGGGTCAAATGTAATCACACTAAACTTGTAAAACTGTTCAGCCCATGGGAAGTGGTGCGACGATGGGGCATTTGTCTATGGGAATGTTCCTTCTAACGGATGCTGTCATATGGCCCCAGACATGACGTGGTGTGCATTCCCAAGCCAAGCACCATTTCCCACATGAAGGGCCTCCCTTTGGCATGTAACCTCTGCACTTGAACGTGTGGGGCTGGTGTCTTCTGAGGGCCCCTTGGGAGGCTGCTTAATGAGCCCAGAAATTTTGAGTGGGGTTTGAGCCATTCAGTTATTCTAGGAGGAGGCTCGAGATTTTGAATACCACATTTGTTGCTTCCTAGAATGGCTGGAAGCGGGGTACAACTGAATAAATGAATAGAATTATATTTGCTGAAATACAGTATGACTTCTCATCTCTGAACTGATCTACTGTCTTTCTGAGTGGCTCTCTATGCATTTTTATAATCCCTATACAGTGTTTAGATATGACAGTGACAGACACTTTTGAAACATTTCTAGATAAATCACAGCTGGGAGTCATGGCACCATGGTTCTTCTTAATGAAGTGCCTCTTCTTATTAGTGAGAAGCTATTGTTGAGATCAGCAGATTTTGAAGAAATCTACTGACCAGAAATTTTCTTCTGAAAAATCTCATGGACCTCAAACATAATCTTAAAATTATCCTACTGACTTTGGAAAATCTCATTATCTTCTATTTCTATGTCCAGTTGGTGGGAACTAGGAAATGGCAGTAGGACTTCAAAAAGTCCTTTCTTGAAGATAATTTCTAAGGCCCTACAAGGCAGTGAGAGAATCGAGGCTGCTCTGGAGGTTAATTTGTTCTAGGATGCTGCAACTGGGCTTTATATTCCAGTGGCAGGCTGAAGAAGACAAGTGGCACCAATGTCCTTTGGATGTCACCCCCAGCATCTTTCTTAGGGAGCAACATCTGCATCCACTTTGAAATAAAGTTTTTTTGTTGCATTTCTGGATAATACCAACAGGAATTAACACCGCATGCTTTTATCTGTAACAATCTTAAAGAGGGTAGTTCAAACATCAGTGAAATACAGCCACCCATACCATTTAAATATAGTGGATAGTTTTTCTCCAGCAGCACTATATGAGAGTCCTTAGGAGAGGAAAAGAGAAACGGCTTCCCATTTTGGAAGCAAAGGGTGAATCATATGAGGTAGGAAGGGTATCATTTAACCAGTTTGGGATATGTCCAGAACTATGTGTATGCAGTAGGTCACTGCACAGAGGCAAACAGTGGCAAACTACAAGCAGGAGGGAAAAGAAGAAGGAAAAAAAAAACCTGCTGGCTGAAGTATAGACTCAAATTATTGTTTTCAGAATCATAAACCAGTGATCTATTCAGTACACAGAGGCAGGAAGGATTTGGCACAGAGAAGAGAACAAATACTGACTTGTGGACATAAAGCCAGCTCCCAGCTTGCCTTCTGAGAAAAATCTTATGTAAGCTGAGCTCAGCACCTACAGGACTTCCAGCTATTCCAGGGAAAACCAATCTCTCCCTGCAGATACAAACCCTTTCTTTACCCAAACATCCAAAAAAGTCATCATGCTGTTGCCAGGAGAATGCAGTGCTGCTCCTGTAGTAGCTAGCTAATCCTTTATTCCCTATGACACATCAACTGCATATACACTGTCTTTATATTATCATACATTTGAGTCAAATTCATGAAAACGTAGAGTCATTTAGACTGTGTGTCAGCTATGCCTGTTTAACGAATCCCACAGTCAGGCAGTTGTGTGCATGGGTGATGGCAGAATGCCACTGCATTCCCACAAAGGGAGAAGCAGCTATTTTTAAAATGTGTGAGATTAAAAACTCTGCATTGTAATTTTTGGTACCCTTACATTTATAAACTTTTTAAGTTTATAAGAATCCATAAAGAAAGAAGAATCCATATTGAAAGAAAACTGATGAATACATTTTAAAACCTTCTAAAATAAATACCTTCATGTATGTATACACAGACATACCCACACATATATAAGTATATAAATAAAAGCATAGCTATTTCTCACATGAAAGGCATCTGTGGCAAAGACTCTGGCTTCCTTCAAAGTTCTTAGTCACTTGAATTCTTTTTCATCGCAAAATATTTTTCAAGTACATACAGTTTAATAAAAGTGTTTTCTAAACAAAAGGAATGGCTTTGCAAAGCACATAAGGGAACAGCAAATAGGCAACTCATCCAAGTATTTTGAATAGCCAAAGAGAATTGTAATATCACTGACATTAAAGAAGTTCAGTTCACAATTTGGAAATCCCTTCACAGAGTTAGAGAGGTGGTTTTCTTCTAAGGCCACCATTTCTCTTTCAGAGTCAATACAGCTGCGGTGAAGCATGAACTCAGATGCGTTCCTGAAATATCCAGGAATGCAAATACAGGAGGGTGGATGAGTGGCTGCAGTGTTACTCAGGGCAGTGCTGAACCAGCACTAACCCAAGTCACGAGTGTACCAGCATGTGCTATTTGCAACCGATTGTGCAGTTTAAGCCCTCTGTAGTAAGCCCAGAGTGGGGCAGCATCAGACACAGAAGTCTATCCATTAATGAGGAGCTCATATAACTATGTTCTACAGATGATAACAAGCAAGAGAAATCTTAATTGCATTGAGAAATGGACTCTGGTTGACTATGAGTAGAAATACTGAGTTTTATGATCTTGGTGTGCCTACAAGCTACAGCTGGGAGTGCAACCTACATGAGTTTTCCTTTTCATGTACATTGTTAAATACAGGCTTAAGCAATGCTGCAATGTCATTTCCAAGGTAGGGCACCCACTGAAGATAAATGCTCCACGTCTCTCTTTGTCCTACTACTGCCATCTAGGGCAGGATTCAGGTGCCTAAACCTAGTGCCAGGGAGATGCCTTAAGGTAGCCAAGGCATCTGCCTAGAACTAGGAAAATCATGTAGCAAATCTGCAGCAGGTTCCTGCTAGTAGTCTTTGTTTCTATTGGGCCAGAGTGGCTCTTTGCAAAAGGGGGAAGGGGGAACTTGGGGCAGAAGCCTAATTTTGGAGAGACCTTACAGTTAGTTTCCTCTATACCTTGCAGTACCACTATCTCACTCCTTCTCTGCAGGACTCTGCAGCCAGTACGTGGTGTTGCATCCCTTGGTGTCCCACATCCCCTCTGTGGTCCACAGTCCAAGGCTTTGATTGATTCTTTCTGGTGGAGCCAAGTGGCCTGGCCAAAGATGAGCAGAGACCAGTGTTGCCCAGGTACATGTCATCAGCTGTTTGGGAAGAGGAGGAAGGACATTTCTGGGATTTATGGAGGTGAGCCCTTCTTCAGATGAGGCATGTCATCCTGCAACAGATAATGATCAGCAAGAGCCAGAAACACATAGTCTTTTTCAGACATATAAACTGTTGGTGCACTGGGAATCCAGTGTGGGGTTGACGGCCTGTGGTGGTAGAAAACCATCTTCCTGGATGGTGGCAGGGATGGTGGGACATCTGTGTAGTCAGTCCAGCAGATGAGAAGACTGGGTTCCCTGCCTGTATCACAAAAACTGAAGAAATATGCTGTGTCTGGGAGCAAAGACTTAGCGTAAGGGCATGGAGATGTAAACTCAGATGTGTTATCACAGGAGGTCTGTGCTGGTGGATGGAGGTGGCTTCAGGTAGGGAGGCTCATAGCCATAGGATCAGGGAGCATCCAGAGGCACCGCAGGCTTGTGTACATTCAAGGATGCAAAGGAGCATTACTCAGTGTGGATAATCTCTACTTCCTGTACCTCTGTCTGTGTGGGGCTGCTTTTATGATCTCTGCTAAGGCAGAGGCAATATTTACTCAGGGAATATGTCCTTAACTGTGTTCTGGTGGGGTCAGAACAGCAGGGCTGCAGACACAAGCCTCCTTCCCTTGTAATTAGTGGTGCAACCAGCTCTCAGCTGCATGGAGGTCAGAGACTAGGCTCCTGTGTAAACTTAGTCTAACAAGGTGCTGATTAGCACATGCTAGCTGGGAAAGCCTGCAAGTTTCAATGGAAGTGGTGAATTCCCTTAGAATAACCTCTAAGAGAAGAAAAACCAAAGTGCAGCAGCTGTTCCCAAAGCAATGAGGACAGAGATGCTATCAGGTATCTGTTAAGGACAAATTCAGAGTTATAGTGAGTAGAGAGAATGCTCATCAGAGAAATAACTTGGAGATGCAGATGAAATGTGGACTTAATGTAACATTTCTTCAGCAGCACAATTTTTAAAAAATGAAAAATTTATAATTCATGGAATTTCAGGACACTCTTGCAAATTACAGATATAAAATTATTCTCCTGGCATAGTAATGGATATATATATATATTTTTTTAGGAGTATATCTTATTTTGTAGTATCAACTCCCAAGTCCACTGTCTGCAACAGTGTTGTGATCTATGTGTGGTGCTCTTAATGACACAAAAGACCTTTTCTCTGTATGGGAAATACGGGGAATAATACTCTCTTACATATTCTACCAGAGTCATGCCTAACTGAGATACCCACTGACAGCAGTCATATTGACATGCAGAAACTACTTCCCCAGGTATGTGTGCTCCCATGTGCTTTCTCTCAGCAGCTGTAAAATGGGGCACCAAAATGCCGTCACATTATACAGCATGAAGTTCAGTAAGTATTCCTGATGAGTGAGGGGTGAGTCAGTACACCTGTGTAATGTGGTCATCTCTGATGCTTCCTGATCTCTAACCTAGAACCCCCTCATTCCCTAAAACTGCAAGTCAAGAAACTCGTGGATGGCTCACAAAAGGATTGCTGTAGACTAAAAATAAAAAAATATCCCACGGGGCTGATGCTCCAAGCTGTCTACCAACTTCAACAGCTGGTGATGCTGGATGGAAGTATGGGAATCAATGTAGCAGAAGGTTCTGCAGGGAACTGTACCTTCAGTCAGATGTCCTTTGGGGAAAAATCAACATGAGTTAGCTTGGTTGGGTAAAAGTCTTGTTGCGGAATAAATCTTTTGACAGCCTGCTTGGCCCAGAGTAATAGTGAAGAAATTCCAGAAAAGATTTTTGACTAAAAGCAAAATCTCATCTCATTCAAAGCCAAAGATCCACAAGGAGAAAGATGTGACCCAGAAGATGGTATAAGCCACCACCATGAAAGATCATAGCAGTGTTCTGAATTATTTAATGCTAAAGCTGCCACCAGGTTTAAGCACTGTATGAAAGTACAGTAAATAATGGATCCAGCCTCAAAGACATTACTGTTGTTTGTGTTGTGTCTTAATGTGTGCACAGTGGTTACCAGACAAATAAAACTGATACGGTTTCAGCATTAAGGAGTTTTTTTTATTAGACATTGTGCACAGCATTAAATCACAAGTCAGTAGGGGGCTGGGAGAGATAGGGGTTTCCACAGACTCTGTGAGCAGCGATGGCGTTACTGCCCCTATCTGGTACAATCAGCTGTGCACTCCAAAATAATAATCTGAGAAATTTGTCAGGCTATAGGACATCTAAGGTTGTCCTCATAACTTCCATTTCAGAGAATGCCTTCTGAAGAGATGGGAACTCAGAAAATTATTTTTCTCAACAGGAGGAAAAAGTAAAATTAGGAATTGCTGACCTGCCAGCTGATAAAATAGCCAGGCATCTTTATGGCTGCAAAGCTGATGGGTCAAACTGCCGTGGTGTAACAAATGGAGAATTTTAAAATGAAGAAGAGCAGGTAACACTTTGGGAAAAGAGATCTAAAATGTAAGAAATTTATTTTATTTTATTCCCATTAAGTAAAATCCTATTGAAACACAATTTTCCAATATCTAAACCAGTCTCCAATACATTTTCCTAAAAACCACATCCCTCAATGTTCTTCATTGCCTGAAATCTCATAGAACTGTTTATAGGTATTAAGGGTATGTCACTGTCTAGGTTGGAGAAGAAAATGTTTTTTTATTTTAAAAGAAAATAAAAAAATCATAAATGGATTTAACATTCTGGGCATGAAAGAGTATCAGAAGAGACAGAGCTTTTGTGTGAAAAATAAAAATCTGCAAATAAAACCAAAACAGAGGAAGGTTTTCTAAGAAAGTGATTTACTAAAAATATGTGTTAAGCGAAGCAAGTATTTTTAAAAACATACTTATATGATTGCTATTTCTCCTCAGAATTTGATTCTTGTAGCATACTTTTTCCTGCAAAGTCACACACTGCTTTCCTCTATGCATATTACTACTTATACCAAAATACAAATATATTAAAGTGGTTGTAAGGTTAAGAATATATACCAGTAACCTAAGGGTAAATAAAGAAATTGCAGCTATATTAACATTATCTGAAGCCCAAGTATTGTGTGCACAGAAATTTACTGAACAGAATCACACTTTAAAATAACTTTGAACAACTTGTGTTAAAAAAACCCAAAAAACGCTCAGGTAAATGTCTAAAGAACCTGAATTGACCTTACAGGCATCCCATGCAATCAGCATCCTATTAAAACATTTTAGTAGTGATCACTCCTGCTTCAATTACTTTGATTTTTAAAGATACTGTCCTTTAAAAAAAAATATTCACCTTTCTGATGTACTTATTCCACCATAAGTGTTATTTTCCCTTCATGTTTAGAAATTTATTTAGAAACAGATCTGTAAACAAGTAACAAATCCCACATTTCTTTATTCTTCAAATATAATCACCACATGAAGTTGGTTTATGAAGCCCTTCACTACAAAAATTCCGATTAACTTTTACTACAAATGAACCTCTTTGAAATCTAATAATGTCTTAATAGTTTTGGGAGGGAAGTAACAGAAGCCTAATTGTTTTGAGAGAAAAACCCACCCACAATGTCTTATTTTTAGTGAACCTATTTTTAGCATTCTAAAATTAGCACTAGAATAACAAAGTAGTAAACCAATGTCCTAAACTACTTCATTATCTTAGTTATTAGCCTGACAGCCTAAGTGACTCGATTAAACATCAATGACAGAAGAGCCGAAGGGTTTAAAGGTCAATAAATACAGTGATAGGAATCCTTCAATGTAGACTTTTCCAACAGACTTCTGGGGTTTAAATGTTGACAAGCTAATTACCCTTCTTCCCTAATTAAGCAAGCCATTCCTGATCAGCTGGTCAGTGAACAGCTGATCACAATTGCTCATTTTGAAGTTTGCGGAGGTCTAACCCAACCTAAATTAAACTTATAAACAGCAGAAATGAAAGCCAGATCCCAAGTAATTGATGTTCTTAATTGAACTATTGTTGGAGAAAATTTTATTCCCAAGTTTTAAAACCAACTATGTCATTGAGCCAAATTCTCGTTCACAGTCACATAGGAACAAGCCACCTCACCCATCTCTATGCAGATGCATGAGTCTTGAGAGTATGAAGAATTAATATGGAAAGTGTTAAAGGAAACAGACCGTAACTTTCTCTGTTGCCTTCTTTCTTCTCTCATAATCTCTCTGTTTTCCCCACGGAGTGAGGATCTCTACAATTACCTTGAAAGATAGAATCTAAATCCTCTATGAATTCAGAGGACTGCAGGTAGAAGGCAGCAGATAAAGGTGGCTCTACTGCCTCTGTGGTCAATGTGAAACATATTCATTGGCTGGGTTAAGAACCACTGATGCATCCTGCTTTGGCTATGGTGTACCAAAGAAATGACTAGGGTGGAAGAAATCTCCTAGTCCTCTCATCCCTCTCCTGTTAGGGGAGGATTTGAAAGAAATCCTAAAAGCTTTCATGGGAAGTGTGAAGCCCCTTCAGTTCCCCACTAGCCTATTATTAACACTGTTTGTCTCCTATTCCTGCCATTAATGACCTTGCAACTACCGGTATCAAAAAGCAGTGTATTCTTTCATACAGATGTATGTCCTGTGGTGGCTTTTCAATAGCTCTGCTGGCCATTTGTGCTAGCTGCCCCTCTTTTATATAAAAGGAATTTGAAATTGTATTTACATACAAATACAGATAAGAAGGAGAAAATGCAGCAGTCATAGAAAGAAAATGAGTCAGATGTAATAGAAAGAATTTTACATCCATTTCTCTAAGCTATAAGGCTACATGAGGATTGGTAAGCACATGGGAAATAGAAAAGCAAGGAATATGCTGTGCAGAGTGGGACAGGACATCTAGGCATTGGCAGAAAAAAAAGGATCCTGGGGATGCAAGGACAAAGCAGTACAAGGGATAAGATAAAAACCAGAGCAAATACTGGACAAGAAGAAACTGGAAAGAAAGAGATAATGAAACTTTCCCCCAGTCTCAGCCAGAATAATTCCTTCCTCTTTGCAGTTTTCTCTTCAAATGCTTTCTATGCTTTGTCTGACACTGTCTGCTTTGTGGTCCACTTTCATCATGCTTGTAGGTGGTGGTTTGAGTGAAAGAGCTTCTAGCTGAATACTACAAGGGAGAATCAGGCTATAAAACAGCATATGTGCATAATAAGAAGGAACAGACCAGCCCAAATAAAAGAAAAATTATGGTGTTAGCTTCGCTGGAAAGGCTGGAGGGCTCCACTGGGGCTGCTGAAAAATTATATCCTAATGGAGAGAGCTGTATACTAGGGTTTGATGGCATTGTCATCAAAAGTTTGTTGGAAAACTGCACTCCATCATCATGAATTCTCCCTCTGTTAGTTGCATGCTGTACAATTAATATATGGCTGGAGACAAGTGGGGTTTCCACACTTTTTCAGCTATCTTAGTTACTGAAATGGAAAAAACGGCTCTCTAATATCACATAGATTTATTCCAAAATCTATGCAGCAATAATCTAGTGTTCAGAGGTGTGGGTATGGGGGTATAAGCATCTACTTTTAAATATTATAGGCTTAGTATCTATCCCATTAAAGGAACCCAGAAACCTGGTGACATGGCTGAGTGCTCACAGGTGCCAATATTTCTCCACTCACAACAATTAAGTCCAAAAGGAGAAGAAAGCAAAACTTTCCTGGGATAGTAGATGACAAACAGAGAAAAACAGCAATATGGTAGTAAATTGCAGCAATACTTCTGATTTCCCTATCCTTGCCTCCTGGTGGTGCATGGCTGATGATGCTCCTCCTCCACAGCTGGACTGCAGCTCCTTGTCTGGACTTGGTTTTTCACACTGACTCTGTCCATACTAATATATTAAATGGTACTGGAGAATGTTTCCAGGCACTAGAAATCAATCATTCATCCTTTTAAATTGTCTGGGGGGTCAGACAGTTTAATAACACAGACACAGGCCATCCCATGCCAGTGAGCCTCAGGGCCAGAACAGCCCTGGGCATATTGACTGGAGGTCCCCAGCCATTGCCCCTTGCCCCTCCATTGACAGGCTGAACCCGAAGTAGTCATAGTCCTGGTGCAAAGCCTGAGGAGAGAGGATGCCCCAGCTCTCCTGCTGAACTGTGCCTCTGGGACTCAGTCCATGCTGAGTTTGGAGTTATTTGAACCGTCATGGTGATGCCCTATTTACCCCAGCCGGGACATTAAGGGTCGAAACTGGTACCAGTAGGTCCCAGAGAGCCCCCAGCTCCTCAGTGACAGGTAGCAGCTCCCCAGTCTGTTAATGCTTCAGAGCATTTGCTGTCTCGTTCACACACACACCTATTTACCACTGCACAAACATGATGTGTGCGTTTTGCACATGGAGTATCAGTGGGATGCTCTTGGCATTCACCCAGCCAGGAATGAGGAGCCATGGCTGCTGTGGCCACACTCTGCTGCCTTCAGCTGCTCTTTTGTGCTCAGCCTGGTCTCTAAAACTCAGGCACAACTTTTTAGGAAATGGAAATGAACCTGCAGTAGACAAGGAAAATTATAATTTCTCATTCAAAATGTAAGAAAGGGTATAGACTGGTGGAATTACCCCTTTGCTAAGGTGTATTTAGTTGAGGTCCTCTTTAGTTCTATATAAGGAAAATTCTGGTTTGTTGACTGTCCTAAATCACAGTGAAACTCTGGTCAACAAACCTACCTAAGCAGATGAAAATATATTAATAAGAAACCATCTCTGAACATAAAGGTCATTCTACTCATTTTTTACAGCATTCAGAGATGCAGATTGGTAAATCTACTTATCATAAAGAATTTTTGTCCCACATTTATCTGCCCCATAGACAGGTGAGTAAGGCAGTGACCCTCTCTATTGGGGCTGCCTGTTCTTTGCATGTAACAAAGTGCAGTTGTGTTCAGATCAGGACCCAGTTCCCTCTTGCATAGGCTTGACCCGTGTATCACATCTTCTCAGGTGCAGGACCTGAGCCAGAAAACTGCAGCAGTATAATTTTAGTGCTGTTTATTTGTTTGGCTCAAAGATCAACAGCTGTTTTATTTCTTTCCTCTCCTTGGCCATTCAACCACTGCTGAGCTGCTATGGCTGTGATTCACGTAAGTGCATTATCGTAACTTCCACAGCACAGCAGGAGCAATTATTCTACCCAAAGTTGCATCTCCTTCCACCTGGATATATGTTAAATACATGGTCAGAGGGGACCACCCCCAGCAAAAAGATATTTCTAATCTGAATATCAGATGCCTAAACCTCATCCCCAGACACTTTATAAAGTGTTTTGGTTTAAGTGAAAATTGAGATGGGAACAGCAGCATTGGCAGAAGCTTAGCTCCCGTTGATACTGTAATTACTTTTACTGATCATTTCATCTACATGTGGTCTGCACTCAAGGACAGAAGCACTATTCCCCTGGCAAAGACGGGAAAGGTGGAGCCGGTATCAGCATTGTTTCCAAAAAGAAGCTGTACGAGGAAAATCGAGACTGTTTCAACTAAATCCCACAAGCCAGTAACCCTGCTGCATGTTTATGATAAACGTGGTGAGTAAAACTATTCACAATTATTAACTCCTATCAGTTTTGCAAAGAGAAAAGAATAGTTTTTGCTGCCATAGCAACTCAGCGGTGCATACTGCAAATCTTTAAGGGTTAAAAAAAAAAAAATTTAAAAGGGACCAGCCCCCACACAGTTTTTTCCAGAAATAATATCACTTGCAGAATCACAGACCAAGTTTAAAAAGAATCGGGTCCATTGAAAAAGAGTAGTGCGCCAATTTTTTTCTCTATAGTGTTTTTGGAAGTTGGTATTTTGTAAGCAACAAACTCCATTATTGTTCTGACAGCGTATCGACATTTAAAGTATAGGCATTGTTGCATCATTCAAAATTGTAAATTAATGCTTTTTTTTTGGTTTGACTTCCCAGCCAAACTCTGATTGAGGTCTCACTGAGTATCAGTTAATCAGACTACATGTTTTGCCTGCTGAAAGGGTATGAAAACTTTCAAGCAAAATATCGCCTCATGTTCTCAAGCCTGGGTGTAAAAAAAAATCATTCACTTTAACTGTTTATAATCAAACAAAACTTAGTCCATTTTCTTCAAGAGGTGTTGCAAAGGAACATATGCAGCTGTACTAATAGTGACTAAAATTTTATTTGACAACCAATAGGGTAATTAGTAAATTAAAGCTAGTTTGTTTTGATGTCTGATTTATTTGAGTGACATCAGGGTTTTCACTCTAAACTTACTTTTTTAATAATTTGTCACCCACTGGATTTTATCCTTTCAAATATATTCCTCTGGAACACAACTCTGCTTCCTCTTGCTTCAGAAGACCAGCAGATGTAAATCAGATCTAAGTGGTTTTTTTCATTTCTCAAAGAAATCTTGTATTTGTCAGTTTGCTTAACACTAAAGACTTCAATGCAAAACCTGACTACAATATGTCAAGGGAAAGTCTACTTAACAGAGGAAGTAAAGTTACATAATCTCATTTTCAATTATGTTTCATTTAGGGCATATTCACATCATCAGCCACTATTAAATACAAAGAATCTTGACAAGGAACTCCTTGAGGAAAACATGTCATGTTTAAGGATATATAGCACACATGTTTTGTGAAGGGCCAGAAACCTTGTTTAAAAAATCCTAACAGCTCGGTGCTTTAATTATCCTGGGAGGAGCTTCTGCAAATCCAACCTGCATATAGCTCCTATTAGGGAAAGTCTGGTGATAACAGCTTGGATGCAATCTCTTCATCAGAGGGCCACGCTCTCATGCCATGTGTTAATGACATTCTCAGGGTGGACATTCACAAGACAAATGTCCTGTTAAGAGGTGGATGTGTTATATTCGAGGGTAAAGGAAACTAAAGGACACCTCAAACAATCCAAGTTTCTGATGTTATTTAAATGTTATGGGTTAAATTAGTCTCCGGTGTAGGCTGGCGAGTTATTGCTAAGACAAACTTGACACAGTTTATTACTGCTTTACCCAAATGCATCCTTGCATGTATGCCAATGAAAAAGTATGCTAAATAGACACACATAAGAGCTATCACCTTGTTATTCAAAGCAAACCTGGCTTCCTTGAAGGAAGTGTAATCTCATAAAATGCTTGCCCAGAACTGGAGACAGACTTGATTGCTGGACAGGTCACGTTGTTCTCATAGCCAGGATGGTGTCACATCTTCTGCAGAGAGGACACTTGATGAAGGAGACTGGCTCAGAAAGCAGATAGCTTTCAAGCATCTCCCTCTGCACTCTGCCAAGAGACAACAAGGACAAGCCCCCCTGCACTGGAACTGAAGGGGTGGGTCAGCCCAGCGGCAGCCTGTCCTGTAGGAGAAGTCAGGGGGTGAAGCACAGGGACTGACAGCTTTAAAGCTAAACTGAAATGTGTATAAATTAAGCAAGATTTTAAAGCACTTCAGGCTAAATTAGTCTCTGGTGGAACTTTGCTGGTGTTTGTGGAGTTACGCCCTGGATGAATCGGGTTCTCTGGCATGAGAAATGAATGCTGCCTGACTTTAAATAGAGCATGAGCTGTTTGCAGTTGAGCCAGACTTGTTTCCTATTGGAAAAAATTTTCCTTGCAACCTTTGTACCCAGTGATTTTGTGTCCTTATAAATGGACTGACTGAATGAGACAAAAAGTAGTGGGGTACCATGCTGTGTATATATGACAGGCGGACTAATTTAAAGTCCTAACTTATGAGCTGGGTTTTTCCAAGGCCATAGATTTTCATTAGCTATTTGCTGTGTTAATAAGAGACAACCACAGCAACAAGTGGTACGAATGTTAGCTTTGAAATACAGAGCACCTCTTAAACCAACAGAACCAGCAATAAATGGTGTGTGTATATTTGCTCATTTGGCAAAGGTAGAAGTTCAAATTATGTCTTACAGCCAGCTGACATATACCTGATGAAATTCATCCCCAGGGCTACTCCACCAGCTTCAGAGGAGCTACTCAGGGAATGAATTTGCAATTTTTCTCTTAGTGCCACTTCATTCAAAACATAATTATTTTTTCATGGACTGTTCAATATGGTCCATCTGATATGACACAGAAATGGGTCTGCAAAGACCTGTATATTGTTTCTGGTTCTTCCTTTGTGCCTCTGTTGCAATTGCTGTTTCTAATATGTAGCTATGTGCTTCACATACTTTTTGGGGAGCAGGAACTGTTTCTTATCATGTGTTTTATACTGCACAAGAAAGCAGGTTTTTTGCTTCATTAAAGGCTTCTGAAAGTAATCATATAAAAAATTGCAAGACATTAACACTGCCTGTTCATTGAAAGGATAACTAGTTAACCTGAAAAATGATCAGCAGAATTAGTCCAATTTCTCTCCAGTGTTGGATTTTGCTCAGCTCGAGGTAGCTGGCCCTGCTGTGCGTCTATCACCACATGGCATCAGAGGATACAGATGAAACTGATAGGTAATTCCACAATTTTATTCTGGTTTTGCTTTCTTGCTTTAAAAAGTTGGACACACCTCAGCAGGCTTGGCAAAGTCCCATCTGGCTAAATCCTCCCTCATTCATTTTTCTTTTGGCTCAGACAGAAAATGTACACATATAAACCTGAATACGCAAATATAACCTTACTGTAAAGCCCCAGGAGGGCATTTGCTTATGTGCTACCACTTTCTTTGATCATACTCCGCTGGGAACCAGTAGATAATACAGCTGCTTACAAGCAATGAGCAATTTGGTGAGCGGAGGCTCTGTTAATTGATGGCTACTGAGGCCCCACGCTTAGGAGAAGAGTCTTCTCTGCACCTCCACAGATGTAGTGAGATCCAAGAATCTCCCCATCAGTCAGGCTGGTAAAGGGTGGCAGGATTTGGATGGCTTTTCTTATTCACCTGCCCTGCAGCACTTGTCAAGGAGATATGCGACCAGCCAGAAGTACAGACCTGCCAGTGAAATCATTGCCATCCGCTGCAGATCTCACCTGAAACTGGAAAATCTGGTACCTAGTGACGTAACCAGCACAACTGGAGAGGCAGTAAAGTTTGAACCAAAAACCACCTTCCTTTTCTGGAAAGAGCTGCAGCACCATTCTTTCTCTGTAGATGCTTTGTCTGTTGGGATATAAAAAGGATCCTGCCTTTGTCTATTGGGATATATAAGGTCTAGTTGAGCTGCTCTTACATGAAGGTGGGTCATTCCTTTGTTCCCCATGCCCTGTGGCTAATGCTACTGTCACAGCTCTACTTCCTACCTGCACTGCATCATTATTTATCAAATTAGGCTCTTAGATTGTGATTGGTGAAGACCATTGAACAAATCCACTAAATTTAATAAAACCAGTCTAACAGCTCTGGAAGTAAATTGGGGGGGTTAAAATTTAAAAATTTGCTCTCAAAATTGTATAATTTATTCATTTTCCATTACAATTTAATCCATAGAAACACACAAGAAAATGAAATTATCGATTTTTCTGTTATATATTCAGTCCTGCATGTTCAGTATATGTGTTCCGCATGGTCCTTCTTTATCCCTGGTGTCATGCCACTCAGTACAGTAGGATGTGAATCTGCTTGATTTTTTTCCGAGGAGTTTTTCAGGCTTCATGTCTTGTGAATTGACATTGACTTACTGAATTTCTGCCTGTTTTCCATCCCTGTGGGACTGCGGAATTCAAGTCCTTCCCTTCCTCCAAGTTCTGCAGCTCTCCCGCAGCCATGTTGAAGCTTGTTTGCCATGGCCAAACTGCCAGGAAAGTGAGGGACAGGGGCAGCCCATCTGCTCAGACTGATACACTTGTCTTTCAAAATGTCTTATCTCTAGGGGTAATAAGGAGAGTGAATGTATGGGTTGGAGCTGTCTGCTGGCCAGATCCTATGTGAGTTCTGCCTTCAAAAAATATTACATTCCTTTTAAAAATTAATTCCAAATAAAACACACTGGTGGATGCAGTTTCTGAAATGCTGGTAGCTGAATTTTTACATTAGTCATGTGGATATGCTACTAGCAAAGGAGACTTTTGCATAACCTGCTGCAAATATATGACAGACAGCTTGTCAGGAAATGCTCGGTATAGGCAATGATTTGGGACTAATTTCATGGATGTTTTCCAGTTTCTATTTTCTCCCCACGATCCTCCTTTCTCTTTCTCTGAACAAGAGGGCTCCTGAATTTTCCTGCTTAACATCTTTCACTTTGAATAAAGAATACGCTAAACATCCCCCCTGCAGCTGGTTCTGCTGAAATTGCTCCTCTGGAGGGACCAGCAGATGATGTTGGTGGATTTGAGAAGGTCCAGGAGGGAGGATTTAGCCCCCAGCGCAGCCCACACTGGGGCCTGCAACCTGAGACCACCCCCCCGCTGCTGGTCTCCCACCTTCCACTCGCACACGCGTGTGCACACACACACACACATGCAGAGGCAGGCAGGGACTTTAAATGAACCCAGATGGCTGGCACACAGGGAGTAGGCATCCTGGAAAAGTGCCCCAGGGTGCTCTGGTTGCTGTCATCTTATTCTACAAACCAAGTGCCTTCAAGATGTCTGTGTTGTTTCTTAATCGGAGATCACTCCCGTTTGGGCTCTTAGCCCCTTCCTGTTGGGAAATGTCACTGAGGCATCAGAGAGATACACAAAGATTGATTTGACTGAAATCAACCATTCTCTTAACTCAGAGGTTGTAGATTATTATCCTTAATAAAGACCATATTGTAATAAAATCCAAATCAGATCCCAATTGAGAGACTGTACTTTCCCCTCTCCAGTGCTTGTGCTGTTGTCTGATTGAGTGATTTGAGTCTTGTGCAAAAGAAATTAATTGGCTACGAATAATATAAAATGTTGATGAAAAGTGTGAATGTAATGAATGCTGATAACCAGTTTCAATTCTTTTTTTGTTGTGCTTTTTTTTTTTTTTCCCATTTCAATCACAACTGAACACATGTTTCCCTTCTTTATTTCTCTATAAAAATATGCAAACAATTACCTGGCTTTGGAGACATAATTACAAAGAGGTTCATCTCTAAAAGGTTATTATTGATTTATAGAGTTCTTTAGTTTAATGGAAGACAGACAGAAATGAAAAGAAACTTTCTGCTTTCCCCACAAATAATAGATGAGCTGCAAGGGAAATGTAAGATTTAGAAGTAATTTTTACAAGATACACAAGCTGCGTGTTTCAGAGGGATGTTTCTTGCACGTCCACAGAGTAATTCAGAAACTATAACATAGAAAAGCTGGTACAGGCGTCTTCTGTGAGTAATTCCACATGGAGCATTTTGACAAACCATGATAACCAGTATCTGCAGATAGCACTAAAGACAAAGTGTATGGGGATAATTTGTAACGTCAGACCTAGTGCTGGATTTTAAACGTGAAGTACATGAGCAGAAGTGTGTCTAAGAGGAAAATCACTTGACTTGTGTCAGGCAGAGGCTTTGGGGTGAATTTTTTTTTAAATAAGTGTAAATTTATAAATAAATGTGTGTAAGAGGATAGAGTCTGGTTTTGGTACACATGGCCTTCCTCTGGCTCACCTTGTACTCTCTAGGAAACAGCTCAGTGGGGTGGATGGGAACAGGAACACGTCTCTGCCAAAGACACCACCTCCAGCCCCTCTAGGGCTTTGGGCTCTTTTTCATGTGACCTTTTGGTGTGACTTTTGTCTCCTTTAAAAATCTGATGCCGTGGGCCCCTCAGAGCAAGGACCGCCGTTTTGTCCAGCACACACTTATGACGAGCATACTATGGTGGGGCACTGGTGGCATCTCCCAGAGGTTTGGTGATGGGACCTCAGTGATGCCACAGCCCTGCAACCTGCTCCCTTTCTGGACTTGTGCACCAGTGAGCCCTGCCATGATGAGAGAGGTGTGGGTGCTACAGCCATACCTAACAGCAGAGTTAATTCCCTCTTTTCTGTAAGTATCCAGACAGAGCAAAGTCTGGATTGTCTTATTTAATATTTGCGTGCAGCAAGCTGGATTTGCTGTTAAATCCATGCCCTGCAATAAATGTTACATTTATGGTATTGCCAAATTTTTCACCAGCGACCATTAATACTATATTTGATTAGTCCATTTGGACTTAAATAGAGTAAAACATGCCTGATTCCCATTTGCATAACATCCTCAGTGCTTTCCCCGTCCCTCCCGTCTCGCCGCACACCACAGCTCCGGCACAGCTCCCAGGTACACATCCCACCGAGGCCTCAAGGCTTTTGGGAAGAGGGTGCGAGTTTTCCTGAGCCCCAAGAGCCCTCGTGGAGAGCACACTTCTGTTGCCTCTGTTTTATAATTAGCGTTGCCTGAATCTGATAAAACAGCTTGTAAACAAACACAGTCTGAGGCAATTTTAAAAAGAGAAACAGATTAAATCAATAGTGCATCATGTGCACTGTAGTTGTAATTGCTCTTGATGGCCATTCGGCTTGTGTGGTTGTTGTTGTTTTTCTGTCTATGACATGGAAATTCTCAGAATAATGGTCTTTTGTTCAGCAGCACTGCAGAGGGAGTTGAGAGCTCCCATCTAGTGGCTCTGTGCAGCCCCAGTACGACCCCAGTATGGCCACGTGAGCACTGCTGACACCACTGGAAGTTACTGAGCCCCTACAACCTCCACAGCTGCAGCCCAAAGTAGTGGGAAGGGGTTAGATGGACAAGCTCTCTTGGATTTTATCAATATGATTTTATTGTGGGTTGCCCTTTAGGAAGGTGTTCTGTGAGCCTGAATGACTGTCTGAGATGAACAGCTTCCAGCCGTCTGTACAAGCAAAGGTGCAAAGACCTTCCATGCTGTACGTCTCTCCTAGCACACATGTTTAAATTCCCTCGGTTTAACCCCCTACATAGATATAGTTTCTTACATTGTTCTCAACAAAACACGTTCCTTACTGCTTTATGCCTTTTGACAACAGTAAGCAATTGTTGCTGCTGAATATTATCATAATTTAACTTTGGGGCTTGGAATGTAGAAATAAGAAGTAGTGCAGGATTGTTTCATTTTATATACAATCTTATAATGAACGATAATATTCTTTTGGAGATTTTACCATATTAGAAAATAAGACAAGCAACAAGTTTGAATGAAGAATTATCTTCCCTTATGTGTCTGTATTGAATTACTGCTTCGCACCTGATTATACTCATTTAGTTATGATTCTCAAAGGTATTGGGCTTTCAGATCCTTCTCAGAAACATAGAAGCCAACTGAAGTCATGGTCCATGAATAATATTTTAAAACTTTAAAAACTCCAAGGTTCTAACCTCTAAAATAGATAATTTTGTGTCCTATAGTCCAGAAGTTTCATCTGTAGGAAGCACCAAAAAAAGCAAATTAAAAATTTAGTTGTCTTCAGTAGTTCCCAAGCTTTTTTTGGCCAGGTTCACCCTCAACAGTGGCGAAAACATCAGTTACTGCAACCAACAGCAGCAGTGGCAACAGGTACTATCTGTTTGCAACAGCTGACAAGCCTCTGATGGTATCTACACCTCAGTACCATGGTACCCTTACTGAGGTATGGGAGCCTGTCACCTACCTGAGCTTCACCTGAATTCTATAGCTCTAACTTAGCTTAGGCAAGCCAGTCCTATGTCCCTGTTCCCTCAGCATCCCCACTTTGGTAAGCAAAGCTTCTGCAGACAGAGCTTGCTCATCTTGGTCCATGAGCTCAACCATATACTGCTGTCGGTAACAGAAGTCCCATTTGTTACTATCATGTAAGCCAGTGAGAATATGGCTGTTTGAATGAATGCCTACAGAATCCCTCAGAGGGAAAAGTTACAGGCCTCCGAGTGGCCCACAGAGTCCTATTCTCTCCAACTAGATCTGAGATACATTTCCTTTTATTGTACAGCCTTAATAGCGATCATTGATCAGCACAGCTAACGTTATTTAATTTTATTTAGGGCTCATTTTCAGATGTGATTGCAGTTACCGTTTTGCAACTTATTCATTTTGCATCTCCTAATAATAGAGGAAAGTGACACAAAGGACATGAGTGGTGACACTGTGCAGTTGATGCAATAAAGCTAATTCACAACAGCTAATAGCTGGCATATAGCAGCAGATCAGTTGATTAAACAGATGGCAGAAATATCAGCATTTGCCATCCAGAAACTCTGTATATTGCTCTCATCTGTTCTCTAGGAAATGCTTCAGGAAAACAAGGGTACTTTTTATCACTTCAGTCTGCTAAAAAAGCAAACATGAGGAGAAGGTGACTGGTTTCCCTCCTGAGAACTGAAGAGCTGATGGTAGGAGTAGGATGGGAGAAAAGGCCAGATTCCCTAGCTGGTATTTCTCTCGATATGTGGAGAACCTGCAGGATTAGCCCCAAAATTTGGAAGAGGCTGCTTCTCCCTGGTACCTCCTCTAGTGACTGGCTGCCTCTAAAACTGCAGAAGGAATAATACAGCTGAAAAGAATGACTCAACTATTTAACTCCTTCCTTAAATGGAAACAGTTCAAATGCTTCCTTCATTTCTCTGTCCCAGTAGTGTATGAGAAAAATGGCTTGTGGGCTCTGCCTGGTGCCACAGAGATGAGAGGACGCACATGGCTCGCTGCTCCTCTCTAAGGATCTCTTTGTTCTTCCCAGTCCCCAGGGCACATGTTCCATGCGAGGCAATGACAGTTTTTGTTATCGCACAGACGTATCGGTTTCAGTGACAATCACTCCCTTTTCAAAAAAACATTATTTCTCATGATTGTCTCCCTCTTGGAAAATGTGGCCTTTAAAGCCAAAGTCGGGGGAAAGAAGAATGAAGGGGAGACAACGAATGTCCTGGCGACATAGAAGTTAAATGGTGTGTTATGGGACAATCAGTCAATCAGCAAAAAGGGGTATAAATCAACATTCTGCACGCAGAAAGGAAACACTGGACCTTGCATTGCAAAAGAAAGAGGGACCATTTTGTCATGCCTGTGCAGGTTTAGCAGATATTGTGGAGGAAACAGCACATGCAAGAGGAATAAAGGGAGGGAGGAAGGTGGGGGGAGGGAAGTGAGGGGCTCGCTAATAACAACATGTTTTTTCCTTCCTTCCTAACTCAATGGCACATGTGAGCTCATGAAGCCAATAAGTTATGAGCATCTGATGTAAAAGTTCCCCCCAAAAATGCTCCTTTAGCAAAGACCACTGGGTAAACCATGTCACGACTAATTTGTGCAAATGCCTTGATTTAAGGCAGGCGCAGGACCTGAAATTCACACCAGCTCTTTGTGTGCTGGAGTCACGCAGATACCAGGCTTAGTGAGAAGAAACTGCATACTTCCTATTTTATTTCAGCACTGCTCGACCTGCTTTTCCTCAGACTTAAAATCATTTGCCAGGTCAAAATAAACTCTTCAGAATCCCAATGTGAAAAATGTACCTAACAATTCAATCCTTGTAAGTTGGGAATTGGAAGAGAAAGTGCAGTGGAGTCTAATTAAATTATATAATAAGCAGCTTAACTTGTGGTTTCACTTTGGTTTCTGTTATTCTTATTACCATAAGCATTGTAGCTGGCAAAGAGCTATTGAAATATGCAAAGCAGAGATGACCAAACTGGAGTGTGTTTGGGTTTCACAAGAGCTTGTCTGTCAGAGCTTGGTTTTGCAAAGTAGAATCCAGAAAGGAGGTCAGGCCAATACCGATTTAATTCAAAATTTTCCTCAGAGTTTGCAGGGAGTTCTGTGTTTGACCTGTCTCTATTACAGACAAAAATCAAAGGAGATTTGGATTTGCAAATCCTCACCTGTCAGGTCCTTGTTTGCAAAATGAAAACCAGTGCTGGCTCAGATTTGGGTGAAGCTGAGTATATAATCCTGGATTTAACTTTCTCTCATTAACAAGTTGGTTGGTATTGCCCAGAAGATGTCCCTTCACAGACGAGATGACGTTCCTGGCACCCACACAGTGCTGTAGACCTGTTTAGCCTGCCTCACTGCTGGGAGGTCACACTGTGACTTATCAAATCTGGCCCTTCATTTGAGCCCTCTCTAGTGCCTGGCATATATCTATAGGAGCCAGATAAGCAAAATTACTGATGGTACATGAAGTGGGTGAGGAAATGCCCACCAGGGAGGGTGGCAACTTGAAGAGGTCAGCAGCTGCTGGCAGGGAACACTGCAACACCTTAAGCCAGTGACATTTTTTGAGTATTGATTTATGCTCTATCTAGCACAAATATGTTGACAGAGATTTACAGCATGCTTTACCTTAACTGACAGTAAAGCTGACTAGTATTTACATACTGGTGTGTTCCTTCATAAAGTGAATGCTCGTAAATTCGAATAACCAAAACAGAGATCTTTCCAAAACTTTGATATACATCTTGGCCTGCTATGGAAACAGGTTGTACTGCCCACTGAAATCTGAATCTGGATCTAGGACTTTGGTTTGGCAACATTTCTAGTTTTGAAGACTGTCTCATGCAAGCTTCAAGTAAGAATAATTTCAGTCTGTTTAGTGGTCTATAAATCCAAGTGCCCCAAGTAGAAATGAATCACTCTGTTCTCTGCCCCAGGGGGTTGACTATTACAAACAATGACTGAAGTCATCAGCAAAAGACAAGGTCACAGGCTGAAAGAGGAAAATATGCTTTTTCATTTCTAGCATAAAAAAATTGAATGCATTGTTTGAAAATGTCAGTGCATGAACTAGACTAAATGGAAGAAACTAAGTTGGGCTCTGACATCTAATGCTTCCTCCTCCACTCCTATTTTGTTTAATTTGACAGCTACTTACCAAGATACACAAGCTCAAAAATTCAAAATAAGCTGCTAAGGAAGAAGTTTACAACATTATCCATCCTCTTTCCTGTCACTGTGAAGTCTAAGGACTGAAGGTAAAGGCAAGATGAAAGAGCCCTGGACTCCAACCCGGACATTGCCTCCGTCTGCTGCTGCAAACAAGGCACTTAAACCCTCTGCCAAGGCCTTTCTGTCGCAGTTATCTGCCTTGCAGTGGTGAGGTGCTGCCTAATGAACAATCACTGCTTGGGAAGCGCTGTGAGATTCACAGAGCCAGTGCTGAGCACAGGGTGAGTTGCTGAACAACGTATGGGTTCATCAAAGGCTGATGATCTCCAGAGCATGCTGAGGAAAAACTGTTTACCATACACAGCCAAATACTTGGTGGTTCTCAGTCTCAGATAACTCCACAGGTTCTCAAGGTTGGTTAAGAAAAATCAGTTTAAATCTTTATTTATGTATTCATATATATATTCATATATTTATTTATATACTTTCCCATATAGATATATGTAAACACAGTCAGTCTAGTCAAGGTAAACCACTCTAAAATACTTTGCACATACCATCAAGTAAAAGCATGAGCATGGTACGGGCTGCAGAGCAGGAGTGACTTAAAGTAACTTACAATGACAAGTTTTTTTCCCTGGTTGACCAAACATGACCCTTGGATCTTAAATCCCCAGAGGATACAAAAAATGTCCTCTTGGATGTAAACTCACTGTTTGTCAATACTTTCTATCATAATTCAAGGCCAAAGGAGGTGGGGTTTTTTAAATCTTCTGCTTAATATATAATCTCCCAATGCTACGTGCATTAAGTTCTTTATCCTATAAATAGGAAAATCCTAGCTTTACTTGTCAAGCTGCAACAGAAGATGCAGTGTTAGAGATCAGTCTGAACCAAACCTCAGATGAAACTTTGGTTCCAGTGAAGTAAATGTGTGTTTCTCAGTGGCTTTAGCAGAGTCTGCCCTTCCAACATCTTCATCAACCGTAAGCCTTAAAACAAGGGCAGGCTTCGTATCAGTGGCTCACAGGAATATTACTACCTTCTGTAAATCCAAAAGTATAAAAAGGAAGGCTAAACCAAACACATTCTAGTCATAATGTTTCATCAGTAAGAACTGCCTCTAACATACTTTCCATTAATGACAATTTTCAATTCAATATCGAGTTTGAGCTTGTTCTCTGATACACACTCTTTGTCACATACAGCTGTAAATGTGGGTACCAAAGTGAAATTCAAATTTACAAAGCACGCTGGACCTTATCTGATATTCTCTGTCTAATGATGTAAAAAAAAAAAAAAAAAAAGAAGAAGCTGGTAATCTCAAATTACGTTGTTTCATCCATTTTCAGACACTGAGAAGTTTCCTTTTGCCTCCTGTAGATAGAAGATCCTGCCATTGCATTCTTGTTCTTGAGATTCTGGTATATGGTTTTAAAAAGTGTAAAAGTCAGTTTCTCTTTTGTTGCTACAATCATGCAGCTGAGCTGGAACAACTGCTGGTCTGGCCAGGAACACTAATTCTCAGCCTTAAATTCCTGAAAGAAAAATTCAGATGCAGAGCCATGACACTCACCTTTGAAAGGAGAGAAGAATGTTTTTCCCTCCCTCTCCATCTTTTTTTCCTTAATATCCAACAATATTGGAAATCTTGCAGAGAGGAAAATAAAGGGAAGCTGAAGAGCATTCTGCATAGGATAGAAATTCAAGCACTCAGTTAAAGTATCTGCAGGCACAATTACGCTCAAACATCCATTTCTCTGTGTGTATGTAGGCAGTTAGCATGTGTACACCTGAAACTGCTCTGCTTGCCAAAGTTAGCAGCAACCTCACAGACAGACTGTTTCCCTTCCTAAAACTATCAAAGGTAAAAATATTTTGCAGAAATTTCAAACCTTTGATGTGAATCTGTTTTGAAACAGAAGAGAGAAAAAGAAAGCTTTCTACTGTCTTAGAACAGAGCACTTCAATTTCTCTGAAAGATGACTTTTTATTACAAAGTTTTCATTGCATATTATAACAAAATAGTTCTAATGATATAAAAAACCAAATACTGGAACAAACACATCTATCAACTTGTACTCTGAAATTTCCATTTCCAAGAAATGCTTTGGGTTTTGTTCTATTTTGGAATGATCATGGTTTTTTACATTTTGAAATTTCCCCTCAAAATGAAAAATCTGTCTCCCCCCGCCAAAAAAAACCCCACCTCTGTGTCTCTGGCTACTTATCCTATGCCTTTAGGACCTAGATATGCAGTTTTAAAAGAAGCATCACCAGCCGAAATGTGGTTGAAGAATACAGCTGCAAATTTTTTGGGCAGCCGTGTCAGCAGTAGAAGAATCAGCCTTTGGGAATGCTAATCTTTCTTTAGGTTTACTAGGTAGAAGAAAACATGAGCAAGAGATTGTTTATCTTGTCTCAAGCTTCTCTATGTTCTGTGCTGAAAGATTCTGGAAAAAACAAACAAACAAACAAACCAAAAAGGGGAGCAAAAATGTTCCCTTTTGTATCTCCACTGAGTCAACACCCTTTTATTAGGGGTGAATTTGGCCTGTTCTCCCCAGTTGCTGTAACTCCTAAACCTCAGTGCACATACTAAACCTTAGACTGATTTAGTATTTAAATTATATACAGTAACCATCCTGTTAAATGTAAATTAAATGCACACTTACTCTTTAAGACAATTTAAAGTGTCACCTTTATAGCTAAAAGACTGTGACATTTCATGAACTCACAGCCACATCTTCCCACTGATAATAAAGCTGAACTGACTGGGCTAAATTCAGCTGTGGGGTAACCAAATGCAACGTTCCTGCCGTCAGAGGAGTTATACCCATTTACACCAAGACTGATTCCAGGCTTTCATTATCTACACTTAAATCTAGAATAATTTATTTGAAAAAGCAGCTGAGAATAGTAACATTTCAGCTGTTATTCTCACTATAGGCACAATGTTCCCTAGTAACTCCTTTGACTACAATGGAAGTACCTTGATTTATGCTGGGTGAGGACCCAGCCATAGCTGAAAAGCAAAGACAAAGAAAATTCACCTAAACTGAATTGTTCTTGAAGAACTAAATGAAATCATAACGACTGACGAAACCAATAATACCAATTAATTTGCTCCAGTATAAGCTAGCAACACAAAGCAAAGGTGTGGGGTTCAATAAGACATCTTGGACAGAGATGACTGTCCTTCAGCGTGTTTCTGAGCAAGACTGACCATGAGGCATTGATGCTTGTTGGGGATCTGGGCACTACAGCCCAGATTTCAAGGTATTTAGGTGCCCAAAGATGCAAATTGGTACTTAGAGCTGTTACCTTTCTTGGTGTCTCTGAACTGGAGAGGCACCTATGAGCATCATTCAGCCACGGGAGGCTTGTGGAAATCAGACTTTATGTAAATTCAGATAAGCACAAACCCAGCATTGGGATCAACTGTGATGTGAACAAAATATTAACATAAGTAGTCAGTTCTCCGTAGAGTTCATTTTGTGCTATGTGCATCCTTCTCCCTCAGCAGCTCTTCATATGCAGCTTAATCTCTGCGATAGCTTCCTTGCTCACAGGATCTTCTTAGAGGAATCAGAAGCTCTCCTCGTGTTTTCTTCCACTAAACCCTCTGTTTCAAAATGGATGGCATATTTGGCCTTCTTAATTAGTACGTAGAATTTATCTGAAATATTTTTTTGACATTTTCTGTACCAATATTTAAAATTAGAAGTTAGCATGCATTATGAAGTTTTACTGCATTATTTCCCCTCACCTTGGACTCCCTAGATTGAGAAAAAAAGTGCTTTTCAATGTCGAGTGTTTTAAATAAAACACATTCATTGTTGTCAACATGTAGAGCTGGTAAATTGACAAATTCATCATCCCATTATAAACCCTGCACCTGTTCAGTTTGTGGTCTGCGGTGTGTTTTAGCTCATGTATGGTGAGTGCATCTGCTTAACAAGGACAGTTAACTGGCAGAATTTGTTTATAAACCCAGTGAAGAGCTAAATGAGGTAAACTGCATTATCTTACATGTTAATTGTATTTCATTGCAGACAAACATTTATTAAAGATGCAGACGGCATACCATATATTCTAATTGTGTTTGCATCCATTCCTGGTTTTACCCTGGTTTCCAGAATTTCTTTCACCATCATATTTCAGGGCTTCAGGATACAGCCTGAGATATCCCCACAATAGACCTTCGTAGCAGTGCCCGATATGTGCGCATGCATGCTGGGCAAATCATTCACAGGAACAATTTATTAGAAGGATGTTGCCATGTTCTTCTATCTGGCAAATGTCTGTGAAGAGATACAAATTTCTGGGAATCTGACAATCGCTTTGAAATGACATTACGAATGTCTTCTGGGTGCGGTTTCCTCAGCAGTGGGGACAGAGCTCCCCAAGGTCCCTGCCTCCCCATCTTTGCTCTCATCACCTCCCTCATGAGCTCCAGCATCATGGCAGGAGCAGGAATCACTTGATAACTGCCAAAGAAACATCTGCAGGTCCAATCTCACAAGCAGAGTTTGGCATGCTGTTCCTGTCCAAAACATATTTTCTCTCTAACTTGTTATGATTTGAACAGGCAAGGTGGCACAGAGGCTCAGGACTGGGGAAGAAGCATTGCTTGGCAGTTTGGGAGCTGAGACAGAGCTACCCACAATATGTTTGAATCAGTGGAAAGGCTTAGTATGAATAGGATAAAACTCTAAACAAAACCCAGGCAACCTGAGGTCCAGCAATGAACTAAATTCTGATCTCTGAGACTTTGTCTATCAATGTAGCCACAAGAAGCTTCTCCTTCCCTTGCCCCACCTTCTCTGCAGGGTGTCTTATTGACTGACCCTGAGCTCATTTTTATGGGAGGGCAAGGATGGCTGGTTCCTCAGCATGGGAGAAATCCCTCCTCCCATGTCCTGCACTCCTGAAACCTTCCTAAAGTAAAACTGAGCTTTAGCTGAGGAAAGACTGGGTCGCCCAGAAGCATGTCCAGAATATTGACTGTCTGAAGAAAATTGGCCAGTTTGGAGGTTGTACAAGCAAAGTAGGATGGACTTGTTGCAGAGGTGCTATATGAAGACAAAGGGGCACCTGGGGGTAGTTGTACTGTTCTGCAAATATATAGTTGTTGAAAAAAAAAATCATTCACTGGTTTTCTACTGCACACTGAGGTTTGTGGGACTGAAAGTCAGAGACAGAAGAAAGGTTTACATTTTAAACTAAGCAAATATAATATGGAGATGCCAAAAATGTGGAGCTCCTAGTGCCACAACTCCTGAGACAGTTTCCCGGGGAGCCACCACACTGCCATTCCTGCCAGGAGGGTGCTGGAGCCCACCAGCGCGCCCCACATTCCTGGGTGCTGCCCCATTGTAAGGCAATTAAAAACCACGGCAATTTTAGAACATGGGCAGCCGCCCCCCCCCCCCCCCCCAGTGCTCCCAGAGAAGATACATCTGGTCTTGGTTTGTTGACTTTCCTTGGGAATGCTTCAAAATTGAAAGGAGATGGGGAAATTTTTGAAAGATGAAGTTCACTGTGCTAGTCAGTGTGTTTTTTAAGCATAGAAAGGCCTCTTTAAGCAGCAGAGTGGTCACTGTCTCCTCACTTAAGTTGTAGCCAAGACTCACCTGCTCGTGACCAAACACCCAGATTGTTTCTGAAGGTGAGGCCAAGTCCTGGCACTAGAGGTCAAGCATAAAAATAAAGGTCAGACCTCTGCAGAAGTTTAAATACGGGTCTGAATTTATAGCTGCTCTAGGGAAATTAAAGAAAAACAACATTATTGAAGCAAGAAGGGTGCTGAGAATGAAATAGACGTTCTGGCCAGAGAGAGGGGGAATGAAAAATAAATCTGCCAGGCTGAGAAATTGCTTAGCATGTGGCTCTCATCCACTCTGCTTTTTGCTTCATATGCAAAGAGGCTGCAGAATTAGATTCCCTAATCCAAATACTTTAGGACTGATTCTCTAATTTCCCTTGGAAATTCATTAGTTTCTTTTAATGAGTAGTAATGCTGCTTGCATTTTTTGGTTATGGGAAGATTAAATGAAGGAAATCTTTGCCTAGAATAATCATCATTACTTAACCTAAATTTATTCCATTCCTCTGAATCTTTGAAAAAGAGCAGCTCTTTGGTCCCTGAAGTTACACTGAAGTAAAACTCAACAGCTTGCTAAAATATTGCCATATGAGTAGAAATATTCAGCACTGAGGAACTGATGTGGTGGAGGAATAAAAGGTTGTTTGTTAGCACTGGCTGGCACCGGGTTTTAAGCAATACTTTGAGCCTGCCAACAAGAAGCTGATAACAAGTCTTTCTGTATATCTTCCAAAGCTTCACAGAAATCCTTGCTTGCTTAATATTTTACACTTAAGCTCTTAACAGTTTACCAGAGAAAAGTGGCTTTAGGTATGTGCAAGCACCCCGCACACATACATATGTATGCATAGCAGGAGAAAACCTGACATTGTACACAAGAAAATATTAATGTTTAACATGTGCAGGTTGAGCATAAGCAATAAGACAAATGTTTCTGTTTTGCACTCTAATTTCTCCCCTGTAGCACACAAGTGGCTTAACACCTCAGTTGGATTTAGGCTCCTGGTCACCCTACACTTAGGTTTTAGCTATTTCTCAGTGTCCTAAATCAAGGGAGAACTCAGAGCATGATGCCTGCTCTTTTCATTCCCTTCTGTCTTTCCTTCCTTCCTGGTAGTACAGTTTTAATTCAGAGCTAAGAGAATTTTTGTTTCTAACTGTGTGTGAGGCTTCTGCTACTTGCCAGCATAAAATATAAGGCAAGCAACTCTCTACATGCTCCTGATGCCTTTCAGTCTTAACTATAACATCTCTTCTTGCTCTAGTCTGAGCTCTTCAGGACAGGGAGTATGCCCCCAAAAATTTCTATGGATATTAAAAGAAAATGTATGGAAGTGGAACCAGAGCAGGATCTATAGTCCTACAACATGAATTTAAACCTGTATCTCTACAAGTAAAAAGCTACTGTACTCAACAATCCCCACAATTGTACTATCATGGGCAAAATATTACTTCTTAAAATGTTTATAAAAATGCAGAGTGAAATCTTAGCCCTGTTGTGTCAGTAATAACGCTCCCATTGTTTCAACCATCTGCTTTACTTCATCCAGGAATAGATCTACCTTATCCCTGCATGGCATTTCTAGACTGCATACAGTTCAGTACATGCATAGTAAATCTGATTCAGCATGGCTGCCAGTTTGATAGCACTCCCAGATGTCTGGAAATCCCAGATAAACATGGGCAATTCTAAAAATCTGCCAAGACAAAATTTCTGGATAGAAAAAGAGGAGATGCTTGGAAAGCCCTAATGTATAATAATGTGCCTTTATATAGGCTGGCATTGTCTTATGGAAGGCAGAGAGCCTTCTACTTTGTATCTTCTTCTGATTTGTACACATTTTAAACACCTTACATTTTTTTTAAGTCACGGCAGAAGTGTGATGTACTGCAAAATATCCATATGTGCCCCATCAAGTGAACGACACCCCCTGATTCCAGCTAGTCCTCAAAACTGTGGAAGTGTGGAGTGAAGCATCACCAACCATGCCCAATTTAAGGTGAAGTCCACCAACACCTCTTGTTGTTGTTCCCCAAAAGCAACGCGGTAAGAGGCATTACAAGGATCCAAAGTCCAGAACAGAACAGATAAAGGAAATTGCTGCACAGAGCATAGCTTGTATTGAGACCCAGAGCACAGTGACATGGGGTTGCTTTACTAACCCTGGCAACAGTCAGCTGTTTCAGCTGTAGCACGTGCTGCCTGCATGGGTAAAGCTCCGCTTCATTTCTGCTAAAGGGAATAACCTTGAAATGATGAGGATTTTTCGCTGTTCAAGGAACAGTTTCAGGTGATAATGCTCATGAAAGAACAGAAGAATATGGGTTTGTTTGAAGAGGTGATGCCACATCAGCCTGATGAAAGCAGGGAGAGCTGTTTCTCGAAGGTACCCAAATTGGTTTTTTCCTCCACTCATGAGGTCAGTCCTGCCAGCTGCTCAGCTCTGTGACCTGAGCCATCAAACTACCTGAGCTCAGTCAGACTACTTGTGAGTTTGAAGTGGCTCAGGGCAGAGACCCCAGCACCTCTAAGAGCTGAGATGTAGGAGAGAGATTATTTCCATGAACTACATGCAGAAGCACTCGTGGAAATGCTAAATGAATTTAGATCTCTGAATTTCTTGGTCACTGAAAGCTGCTACTCTGGTGGTGAGAGAAGTTAATGTGTCTGTTCTAGAACTATTCCCCAATCATGTTCAGAGATAGGCATAAAAGTAGTTTTTGAAAGCAGCAGTTGGAGTATTGCAATGTCTTTGGGCTGATAAAGGTGTGGGAGAAGCAAAGATCTCACACGTACCCTCTGTAGAAATGAGGAAGGAATTTTATGGGAGAAGAGGAAGGCTGGACCCAAGCACATCAATATCCTTCAAAATTGCTGTTCATACTAGGAAACTAGAGCTGTGCCCAGGTGCTGCCACTCTCAGAGCCCGAGCAGGGGTTTGGCTCTGGCAGTCAGCACTGGCTCCGAGGTCTGATGCAGAGAGGGTAAAACCCCACATATGCACTCCCTGAATCCTATTTCCACCTCTCTTGGGGACAGAGTCACAAAACTCCTCTGGAAGGAGAGGGGAGAAGGGGACTGTAAGCAGAAAGAACAGTTGAAGTTTACTTTCTACATCTGTTTTTTATTGAGGGAGCTATTACTGTGAGTAAAGTCAGCTGAGACATCCCAAGTCATTGCAGCTTGAATATTTAAGCCAGGCTATAAATATCTGATTTTTTTTTTTTTAACAGTGATTATTGTTTATGCTTTCTTCCTATTTACTCTCCTTTGATTTAGTAGCATGGAGAGGTTTGTAACACTTCAGCATGTCAATTGGAAGCAGCCCTCAGCTATGTTACAGATAACCTCTCGTGGATTACATGGTTTGGGATCATGCTGTCCATCTCCCCTCAGCATTGTGACCCCAGGTGGCTCAGAAGTACTTCAGGTCAAACTTATTATATACTATTCACTATCCCAATAAACAAGTAGTGTGTTGTCACATTTAGAGTGCTGCGTATTTTTCTAGTAATTATGCCTTATTATATATTTACTATTCAGAAAATGCAGGTGTGGGCTGTTGAACTGGGGCCAATGAGAATTCACCGAACTGGCAGCAATTCCTCGGTGAGTCATGTTTCACTGTCTGTTGGTTTTATAACTGTTTTCACTACTAATTTAGCTCTGCGATGCAATATGCAATTAGTTCTATTATGGAAGCAGCTGTATTCAGTTTTACAATGGCACTTTCCCCTTTGGCTTGTACCAGAGCCTGTTGTGGTTCTGCTGATTTGATGACTGAAGTTGTAAAGTGGTATCTGGATGAGCCACAGTGAGCCATGAGCCTCATACAAATATGATTCTTGCTTATACACCACTGCTCTAATGCTATTTCTTACAGGCCAATTAGAAATGCGGTCACAGAGAAAAGCTGTTTCTTGCTACAGTAAGTAGAACTGTCATGCAGCGATTTGTTGGCATGCTCATATCACCTCTGGAGTCTTGAAGCTTATTATAAATAACATTTGGTAGCCAGAATGTGAAGAAAAAAAGAAAAAGGAAAAAAAAAAAAAAGAAAAAGAAAAAGAAAAAGCTTCTGCTTGGAAATTAGCTTTTCCAGGCTATAAAAATTAGTTTCCAAGCTGTAGACCCTGAACGGTGGCCCCAGGAATAAAGAAGGGCCAGGTGGGGATGGTGGCTGGGTGCAGACCCTGGGAGGTTTGCTGTTGTGACAGACTGGGACTTTGTGGGCTTACTGAAACTTCCCAGGGTCCATGCTCATCCCTAAAAATCCCTTGTGCCACTGGCATTTTTGCTGCCTATACCCAGCACTTGGATAGCAAGAAGGAACAGCCTCTCTCCAAAATTACATAAGAAAACAGTTGAGAAGTAAATACAAATATCAATTACGCTAATTAGCTGCCTTTACTGTCAACAAGGATGTTACAGAAATCAAATACCTATTGCTTATTAGTTTAATGTGTATTAGAGCTACTCTGTTAAAAAGAGCAGGATCTTGAAAAATCACTGAGAACATTCACTACATTTTTTCTGCTGTGTTATTACCCGTTTTCACACCCATACATATGTTCTGGTTTTGTTGTGTGTCACACAAAATGGTAATTTGGTGGTGAAAAAATGAGAAATCATGACATTTCACATGTGTTTTCAGTAAAACAACAATTTTCCTCCTAAAGGGCCCCAGTTTTCTTCCTCAGAAATAGGGCTATTTACAATGAAAACGTTCCTGTTGTGGTGGAATAATGATACGAAGAAAGGCACCAGGCTGAATACTGCAAAGCAAAGTTAAAATGCCTGTGTTTCCAGTGCTTTGAATGCCAGGTGAGGTGAATTGCAGCCTCTGAAACACCACAAGGCTCACCGGAGCTCGCCAGCTGCAGAGCTGGCCCCAGCAGAGCCCAGTCACCCCTGGGATTGTTTCTGACCACTGTTACCCACAGTTACCATTCTGGTCAGACTATTACAGTAGAAACTATTTTCCAGGAACTTTTCACTATGAGAAACAAAGAAACTCTCTGCCCTGCAGAGAATAGCCATTTGGGAGAGCTGGACTGATGGAGAGTTGGTAGTTTGCCCAGAGCTTATCATTTTCTATCCAGAGGCTGGCTGTATGCTAGAGTAAACAGCTGGAGTTACGCACCATATTTCATCGCAAGCATGTAAAACAATAATGAACTTTATGGTTCTATAAAGATCTGCAAAATTATTCCCAGGTCTAAAGTTTAATTGTTTAATGTCACCAAATGACTTTGCAATAACTGAGCACTGTGGAGTGGCAGAAGTTAATCACTCAACTGAAGTGAATTAAGATTTTCTAAAGCTACATTTATCACTGTAATTTCAGACTAATTTCATTTTCCATTCATAAAATATGATTTGAGTTTCTGTATCTCTATGAGCTGTGGAGAAGGAACGTGCCTGTTTTATAAAATATGTTTTTGTCAAGCAATGTCAAAGGTGATGTGCATACTGATAACAGGAAAATGCTAAGCTTATCTTGATGCTGCATTGCACATACCTCTACACTCGAGTCCACATGCTCTTTAAGACCTCTCTCTATTTTAAAACTCAGTGGGCCAAACCTTCAACATTTGCTTTGCTTTGTCTATTCTTCGTAACCTCCCATCAGGAAGTGAACATGCCAGCAGCCTTGCTTGAAACGAGAGTTGGCCAGGATAGAGTTGCTTAAAGCAAAGCGTGTGAGCCAAGAGGCCTGTTTACAGGGACTGCTTAACTCCTAAAACAGGTGAGGGATGTTTCAGTGCTCCCTGTTTGACTTTTGCTTTCAGGTACATGGAACAGGATTTAGCTGGTTTCCTTTTAGTCATTTCAAAGTAACCAGAAGCCACATATAGTTGAAGTAGTCTAAACAATGGCAATACTCATTGGAAATAAACGGGCGTCTGTCTGAGGTGCTTCATCCCATTTATCTCCAGTGGCTACAGCAGGAGCTCAGACAGGTATTAACGAAAACACCTATCCCTGGCAGGCTGAGGTTCAACCCATTAACCTCACCTTTCTTCTCAGCTTGGACCCCTTGGCATTCCTCCCCAACTCAAGACAGAATACAGTTTTCCCTCCACCTAAGTCCCATGAGGGCCTAATTCAGCTGATGTTGTCAGAGACTGGCCACGACACACTCATGGTTCAAACCCCATCCCGAGGATGCAGGGTTGACTCTCCATCCCATTGTTGTGGGCTCAATACTTGTTCATCAAGTGAGGGAGCCCAGATGGGGCCTGATCTGTCTGAAGGATTCAAGGAGTGTCTCCCTAAATTTAGGGTGAAGCTGGTGAGTGGAGAAGAGGGAGGCAGGACTACCTGCGCCTCTCCCAAACACACTTCAAGGCCACTGTCAATGTAGCCTGGCTGTTGGGTGGTTATTAGGAAGCAGTGCCTGGCAGCTCCTGACCTTATTTCAGTACTTCACAGTAAAAAGTCACGGGGAAATACGCATAATCCAGCTCTCAGCTTCCTAATTATAAACAGTGGGAGCTAAAATGGAGCCCAACTTACCATGTCCAGAAACTCAGAGGGGGACCTCAGCTGTGTCCCAAGGACTCTTCAGAATTTCCCTACCATCCTGAGTCAATTAGTCCTGGAGAAGGACAGGGTGTTACAGCCTTCTCAAGAGTGGTAACTCACCTGCCTACAGGCTCCCAATTCACTGGGCTGGGTGTCCAGATACTGTCCTTGTGCCAAAGATGCTCATGATGGAGCCAAAAGGGGCTGGTATTCATGAGCAAAAATCCCAGCACCCAACATACAAAGGATTAAATCTGCTGACAGATCTGTCCTATGCACCCTTGCAACTTTGCAAATTATAGCTTTTGATATTTTTAATTCAAATGAATATGTTAAGAATCTCTCTGGAAAAGAACTGCACCACCTGCACTCGAAATCCTGGACCAATATCCACAAAGCACTGAGCCCTCTCCTCACCTTTCGGAGTGGCTGGGAACTCAGTATCTCGACTCTTTTTCTTCTAAGTATCAATGGACAAAGAGACAAAACTGACTATGAAGGCCAACATGTCTGCAAAATTTGCCAAACACACAATAGGTCAGCTAAAATGTATCAAAATCAAAGTATCTTTTAAATATTATTACTATTTTTTATTTCTACGCAAAGTAGATTTTCTTTTTTAATTTTTTAAAATCTAAGTTTTATTGAAATAAGGACAACTTCCACCACAAATTTCCTTGTCTTCCTCTTGCATAATCCCCTTTACTGTGAGGGAGGTAAAAGGTACTACTTACTGGTTTTCATTAGTAGTGAATAAAAGCGTGGTTAGCCATATTATGGTATATATATAGACTAGACAAATGGTTTTCACTCTCCCTCTACACAGAGCATGTACTCAGATGGTGTACACACACGTAACATGCTGTCCTGGCCCCAAATTGCTTCCAGGTTAGGTTGTCGCTTCAAGCCCATTTCCCCTGCTTTTCTCCCTCGCATTTTATTGGCCTGGTAAAAATTAGCCACAAATCCAGCCTGGTTTTAGTGTCTTTTGCACTCGTTTGTTCCAATTTTTGTACCCCCTGAACTCTTTCTCTCACACACATACAATTTATTCCCACACATGGCAGGCATGCTTGCTCATGAATTATTTATATAGCTTTGGTAACTTCTACTTTTCAAATAATAAGTGAAGAAAATGTTTCCAGTGTAGGAGTTGTAATAAGGGAGAAATACAGGCAGGCTGGTGGGCAAGAAGGTGGTAAAATGACCCAACTTAAAAATAATACATTGCTTTTGAATGGCTGAGGAAACATCACAAGGGCCTTTCAAAGGCAATCATCTACCCTCAGAAATACTGCTGAAGGGCTAAAATTAGGAACTGATATCTGACAATGACTAAAGAGGCTTTCATTTCTTCAGTTATTCCCAAAGGTTGGGTGGGATAAACTCACACATTGTCTAATATACCAATGGCAGCATTGCCACCTACTTGCATGGAGGAAGAAGCTATCCCTTCCTCTTGTAGTCGAAATGACACAGCTTTGCCAGAAGAACAAAATTTATACACATATTGGGGGAAAACACACTATGTGACACAGCTTCTGTGGTGCTTTGATCTTTTATTATATTGAGAAATAGATGTGGGCTCTGCTTTCACTTCCTTAATACAGCCAAGCACACACATAGCAGGGAAGGCAATATCTAATAAAGATATCTCATTTAGACAGGAACTTGGTAAGAGTTTGAAAAAATAATTCAGTTTCATATGTTTTGAAAAAAGGAAAGACACTGATGGTAACACTGAGGATTAAAGGATATGCTAGCCCAGGAAGGAGCAAGGCATTAGATGAAATATTGACTCATTTTACATAGACTTCATGCCAAGTTTGGATAGGAAGGGTAGAAAACAAAACCTCATGAAGTCATTTTAATGTTAGCAGCTCAAAGCGCAGGGAGCCAGCTACTGCATCTCCTACGTGCTACCATGTTGTGGCTTTGAGCAGGGTGATCCACCTGTGTGTCATTGCCCTGCTGCGGAGGGAGCGGGGTAGCATTGCCAGCATGTACAGCCCAAGTTGAAGGCTCATGTGACAGACACCTCCTGTCACTGGGTCTGTGAAGTTCGATGTATATAGGTATTGATGTACTTTCTGGTGGGTTGTTGTAGCAACTAGGAAATAGGCAGATGGAAATAAACAGCAATCTCCTGCCTCCACCTGCCTGCCCCCATGGTGGCTGTGGGAGACAGCAGCTGAGGGGACAGGGGGAAGCAAGGCACAAGGTCTGGCAGGAGAAAACTGGAAGGTGATCCCAGCTCTGGAGGCCTGTGTGTCCTCTGTGCATGGATGGCTCTGAATCCCATTGCTCTGAGGACTTCTGACCTCTCCTTCTAATTCTTCAGTAGGCTTAAACTTGGCATTTCTCCACTTCATGGCTGATGAAGAGAAGAAACACTGAAATATGAGAAAATTCTGATTCTTCTGAATTTCAGCTGGAATTCAGTATAAATTAGTTGATTAGTGAATGTGGTGATTGCAGCAAGATAAATAATTGTTCCAAAAGTATAATCCAATGAGGATTTGCAATCACTATGTTTTATTCACAAGGCTACACCAAAAAAATCCATTAAAAATAAAGATTCCTAGTTAAAGATTTTACTTTTGCCCTTGAAATGCTTTGACATGATACTTAGTCTGGTATCCCAACAAAGTCAGTGAGAACTAATAAGATCAGTTTTTCCTGGAGCCAAGTGACTTAACACTCTACTGCATTTCCCTGTCAGGTCTTATTGCCCAAAGACTGCCAGTTTTTCAGATGTTCCATACAGATTGCCTGTCCCAACCTACACCTTTCTCATTGCATGTTTTCCAGAAACAAATACTATGATCAACAGGTTTCTGTGCTGATTAAAAAAGCACTTTTTTTTCCATGGAAAGCAGTCCCACCTGTATTTTGAGATCCCTCTGCCAAAAAACGCCACCCAAATATCTTAACATCATGTTTCTTCCTATTGTTGGTTTTGGAAATTCTTGGATCCTTCAGCTTAAGTTCTGCACCCTCAGAGAAATCACCTGGAGGCAGAAAAGTGTCAGCTCAAATAGTTTAAGCCTGGCAAAATTATAAGAGGGTGAAAACAGCCCTATAAAGCTTGAGGGAGCCATCAGTTCCCCAGCTACCCATCCAAACTAGACCTGCCACTCAGCTAAGATAAAAATTCCGAAATGAAACATTTTGTGCTGTTGAATTTAATGAAAAAGAGACTAGAGGCCTAACTAAAGAAAGGAAAAGTCAGGTTTAGGGGATTACAGGAGAAGAACATCAGTGCTAGAACAAACCCTTCAGTCGTGGAGTTGCATCAGTTTTGAGGTGTTCAAAACAAGGCTAATACAAAAGGTTAGTATAACTGTTCCTTACTGGGGTTTGGACTAGATGACCTGAAAGGTCTTTGCCAAAGCTATTATCAATGGTACTGTGATACCTTTATAAGGCAGTTTTTGTACTCCAATAACTCAAAAATGGATGTTCTTTTTAGAATGACATTTCACAGCCTGCAAATCCTAAAATGGACTAATGGCTTTGACTTTTTGGGATAGAAAGATTGGTCTGAAAAGTAAAGGGTTATCTTGTGCTTGAAACTTTTGAACCTTTATTTGTTGGATGAGAAACAGCTCACACACTTCCCCTATCAATAATAATGGTTCAGAAGATGTCATTAAAGTTGAGAAGGTCAACAATTTGTGAACCACGATTTAAGTAAATGGGCTTTGAGAGAAAATCTTTGAGCCAGCCCACGCCATGGCAGGCTGACATTAGGCAGACAGATACATTTCATTGGAGACTCTAGGTATGCTCAGATATTCTCTCACCAACAGATTTGAACTCAGAGGTACATCTTGTTATGGATTATGGTATTTCTATGTGCATTTTTTAATGGAGACAAAGTTACACAGATAAAATTTGTTGAATTGAAAAGGGACACCTCTCTACACAGAAGAGGATGAAAAAAGATAAGGAATGGTGAAAGTGAATGTGATTTTAACCTCTTACTCTGCTTCTATCTCTAGTGCTATAGGGACTAATTTTGGGTTTGGCTGCATTTAAGTTCAGCCTCGGGGCTGCTCTAATATACACCACTTGAGATGGCTTCTGAGTCTTCTTTACCCAGCAATTCCCAAGGCACTTCCTCAGAGCTAATTTTTAGAGAACTTCCCAGAAAATACAGAATTGCTGTCTCAACCATCATCAGGTTGACGATATTTTTCTTCCACCCTTACAAGCCATCAAATAAAGACAAGTTTGTAATGCTACCAATTTGCATAAAGATTGTAAAAGATTATAAAAAAGAACAAGCAGGTGTGGGCCTAGTGAGGGAGGCTCAAAGGGTGGTTAGCTCCACATTCCTCTAGCACTGCGTGGTGCGACATGCACATACACTTCAGCAGCAGTTAAACAGAGCCCCATCCAGCTCATGGTGGCATCTGGCGCAGAACAAACAGCAGACATACAAAATTTGTGTGTATTTTTTGTACAGTTCCTTTGACCTGAATATTCATCTCAGAGAATTTCAGACAGAATTGAAAACTGTTTTCTCTGTCAGGGTAGGCATATCACACCTTGTACCTAATCCTGCATTCCTCCTGCATTCCAGGCACCCACAAAGTCAATGAGAATTTGAGATGCAGAGTGAATACAGGGCCAAGCACATCATTTGAATATTTTAAGGAATGTTCTTGGATTTTTACAGTTGATGTCATGTTTTCTACCCCATCAATATGGATTAACAATGGTCCAGAGCAGCAGGAACTCATTTCCTATTCATTTATGCTAATTGCATGGTGCTGGATAGCAGGGATTTCTTCCTAAACTTAAAGTTTCCTCTTTTTATTTTTTTTTTGTTTCTGAGCAAATGGAAAATAGAAAGAAGGCAGCTATGAAATATAAAAGTGAAGGGGATTTAACACAAACACTGAAATATTCGGTACTTCTAAATATGACCTGCAGTTCATTCTTACACATTTCACATAGACAAAATCCATCCTTCCTTAATCTGAATGCCAGCTGGCTTTGAGGTAAGTCTGTGTGATGGGTTGACCCTGGCTGGACACCAAGTGCTCACCAAAGCCACTCCATCACTCCCCTCCTCAGTTGGACAGGGGAGAGAATATACAACAAAAGGTTCATGGATCAAGGTAAGGATTGGGAGATCACTCACCTATTACTGTCACAGGCAAAACAGACTCGAGCTGGGGAAATTAATTTAATTTATTACCAATTGAACCAGAGTAGGATAATAAGAAATAAAATCAGATCTTAAAATCACTTTCCCCCTACACCTCCCTTCTTTCCGGGCTTAACTTTGCTCCCAATTTTCTCTACCTCCTCCCCACCAGTGGCACTGGTGGATGGGGAATGGGGGTTGCAGTCAGTTCATCACACATTGTCTCTGCTGCTCCTTCCTCCTTAGTGAAGGACTCCTCACACTCTTCCTCTGCTCCAGTGTGGGCTCCCTCACACAGGAGACAGTCCTCCACAAACTTCTCCAACGTGAGTCCTTCCCACGGGTTGCAGCTCTTGATGAACTGCCCCAGCGTGTGTCCCTCCTATGGGGTGCAGTCCCTCAGGAACAGGCTGCTCCAGCGTGGGTCCCCCATGGGCTTACAAGTCCTGCCAGCAAACCTGCCCCAGTGTGGGCTCCTCTCTCCATGGGTCCACAGGTCCTGCCAGGAGCCTGCTCCAGCGTGGGCTTCCCACGGGGTCACAGACTCCTTCAGGCATGCACCTGCTTTATCGTGGGCTCCTCCCCGGGCTGCAGGTGGAGATCTGCTCCATGTTAACCGGCCCGTGCTGCCGGGCACAGCTGCCTCACCATGGGCTGCACCGCGGGCTGCAGGGGAATCTCTGCTCCGGTGCCTGGAGCACCTCCTCCCCCTCCTTCTTCTCTGGCCTTGGTGTCTGCAGAGCTGTTTCTCTCACATAGTCTCACTCCGCTCTTCGGCTGCAGTAGCACAGTTCTATTTTTCCCCTTCTTAAATGTGTTACCCCGGAGGCGCTACCACCATCCCTGATGGGCTCAGCCTTGGCCGGCGGTGGGTCCGTCTCGGAGCCGGCTGGCATTGGCTCTGTCAGACATAGGGAAAGCTTCCAGCAGCTTCTCACAGAAGCCACCCTTGTAGCCGCTTCACTACCAAAACCTTGCCATGCAAACCCAATACAGTCTGTTAATCCTGTAATTTATTTTTCATTATTGTTTCAATATGTTTTTTTCATTTTTTGAAATCTCTATGGACAGAAGTATATACAAAGTGTCTTGGTAATACCAATTCTAGATTTAATGTTTCATATTAAAACGCATTTATTTTGCAGAGACCTGATCAAAAGATGTCCTATCCTTGCAGTGAAATATGATAAAGTCTGAGATGCTGGTCCTTTATTTCTGCCAGTCTTGACTTTCTTCTCATGTACTAGGCAGGGTTGGTTTCTGCTGGCTATGCTGCAAATTTTTTTACTTTTGTAAACTATATGTAACTATTGTCTGTTGCTAGGAAAATAGGTGGGAGAGGGATTGTTTTTGTTAGCATAGGCCTTCAGCAGTGATGTTTCAAAAGATTTGAAAAGAGGGTGATCACACACTGAAACAGGCTTCCTTGAGAGGTGGTTGATGCCCTAAGGCTGCCAGTGTTTAAGAGGCATTTGGACAATGCCCTTAATAACATGTTTTAGCTTTTGGTCAGCCCTAAAGTGGTCAGGTAGTTGGACTAGATGATCATTGTGGGTCCCTTCCAACTGACATAGTATATTCTAGTCTAGTCTGCTCTAGTCTAGTTTATGTTTTATAATGCCTTTTTATTTCCTAGTTCATATATCTCCATCCATCCCATCTGCAGACTTAACAACTGGAACTCCAGAGTTCTGCAGACAGATCAGCATATAACTATGGAATTTACATTTTCAGATAATGCACACAATAAACCTGGTCTTCTCTCCTAGTTATCAATGCCAGCTAGGAACATCTATCATCATTTTATAGGTCATCACATCATCATATGGGTATAGAATCTGTTTTTCATGGGCTCTGTGATTAGATTACTGGTATTAGATTATGGGGGTTTTGCTGATGCTAAAAGCCTATTTACTTATAATTATGAAAATAATGCCAGCTAGCTACTACGTCTCTCCACTCTTTCTTTGCATGCTCTGAATTCAGGACACATTCTAGTTACCTGTTCTTTCATATGATGTCTATCACCTTGGTGTCATTCACAAAAGACACTGGAAATTTGGCAGTGGCTATGGCCTGTGTATATCCCACATGTGAATTCACAGGGATAGAAATTGCATTCAGCTTCAAAATTCTCAGTATATATAAGGGCAGGTGGGAGGCTTTGTTTTGAAGACCTGATGAGACCAGAGGGTCTGGAAAGAAACCTGGCCTCCTGCTTCCCCATAGCTCTGGCACGATGCAGCTTACCCAAGCCATGGCTGGGACACCCCCCCTCTCCACATCCTGCTCCCATGCTGGAGGCGACAGGGCCAGCGAGATGGGCACCAGCCAGGATCCTTCTGCACACTGGGGAAAACTGCCACGCTGGAAAAATCCCCAGCAGGAGACTGACGTGTATTTTCTGCTCATGTAGTGTACGACGTGATGTTGGCATAGGAATAAAAGCAGGGTAAAAGGTCTGTCACAATAAGTGATTTTTATACTAGAGGAATTAGGGGACAAACACCTTTTTAATATACGTTTTGGCTTATAGACAAAGAGAAAGGGGAGAAGACAGTGTTCAAAAAGAAGGAAATGTGTTTATCTCCTGCATAAGAAACATCTCTTAGCATAGCAACATGGAGAACAATATTACTTTTGTGTTCTGCTAAATAATCAGAACAACAATTGCAAGCACAATTGGACTTTGAAGCAAAAATGAGATTAGAATGCCAAATCTGCCACAGCAGCTCAATAGCACCAGCGTCTGGTAACGGCTGTCTCAGTCTGTTTGCAAATGAGCATTTGTGTCTATCTGCATGTACATCTTTTATAACTAATCCTGTCAATTTATACTGCAGATACTGCATTTCCCTAGATTTAATGTAACTTCCCTTATAACTTCTGAGAGATTATTAGGTGTGATTTTCAAAAAAATCAAACTTTTATACTGAAACTCCTTTTGACTTGACTGAGAGCAATACTAGCTGGGGATCAGGCACATCTGAAAATCATATCCAGAAATAACAGCACCTTTTTGAAGAGGCAAAGTGTATTTTTTATTGACATAATAGTGTTTCTCATTCTAAGTTCTTCACAAACGGTAGATAAGTTTCATATCATGCCTAAGATGTATATATTTAGCACATTTAAGCTGCAGAATGGTATCCAGAGAAAACCGAATGTGGTTTTCCTTCTCCAGCTCCTTGTTTTCCTCTGCCTTTACTTTGCTCAGCTCCAACCTTCTGGCCAATGACCTCTCCTGCATCAAATATCTGTAGCTTCTACTTCCTCCTCAGTGATAATTTAACTTTTTTTGATACCACCAGGCCCACTTTCTGAAAGCCTTGTCCACAGCCCTGTTTTCCTCTGATTATCCATCTTTTCAGTCATTGTTGCTCTTTCAGGGTTTCATTCAGGCCATGCAGCTCTTTCCCCTCCCCACAGCAGAGCCTGCAGTCCTCTTTCAGGATCCAAATGGAAATATTGCTCTCATTCTCCAGATCCATTTCAGTGAATGCAATGCTCTCTAAACACGGCATTGTTAAATGTTTGTGTATCTTCTGTAGTGCATATCCTCCAACTTAAAATTAACAAAAGCCCACACAAATTTTTGGGCAAAGGGTGTGAATTGCATTGCTTATTTCAGTTGCAAATATTTTAAATCAAAACATTAATATACGAAATATTATCATCATTTTGGTCAAATTGCATTCAAAGGCACCTAAATCTTCCTGGAAGTCTGGGAGACTCAGAGACATGTGTCTTTTACATTTCTTACCAGACATCTTTGAATGTTTTACATTTTGGAAGAAATAAAAGTCATTCCCAGGTCTATCATAAGAACATTTGGTAGCAGATTTTTTTTTCCATTTTTTCCCATGGAATTTTGAAGTGGGGGGTGGTGGTGTAAGATTATATTTAAGATTTATTTGGTCTTTAGGAACTAGAAGTCTTCAACTCTACACAGATATTCCTTGTGGTGGATCCCACAGGCTTACCTGGTATCACTCTTTGGGTCAAGAGGTTCCTCCAGAGCCAGTCTTGACCACTACTACTGTGCTCCTCCATTCTATCACTTGTAGCAGAAGGACAGTGTTGTTCTGCTTCTGGCTCACCATAGACTTTTGCAAATGTTAGTGAAAGGTTTGTGTTTCTGCTGCATGGACTTGAAGGTCGTACCCTTTGGCCCTGCTGAAAATCATGGCCTTGCAAGAGACCTCTTCTGCTTCTATACTTTCTGGAGGAAAATATTCCTCTCCTGTCATTTCTTATGAATCCAAAGGCTTTGAGGATATTTCCTAGGACGATATATCCAGAGACTGAAAATTAAATATGCTACAACTTTATCCTCATCTTCTCTATCTTTTAAAGCCAGTGACTGCAAACCATATTAACAACTATTGAAGAATGGTTGGGATGGACCGGGACAACTCCCCACTGTTGTGTCTGGGAGAGTCCTCACAGAGCTGGTGTATGTCACACATGATTGAACAGTGTACCTTGCCCTAACACTGGCAATGAGTGCCCACTCTTTTCTTTGGGCTGGCTCAGGTGCCAAAGGTGTGGGGCACTGGTAAGACAACTTCCCCCTCCCCAGAAAAGAGTAAGACGTATCAGGTACCATGGTCTGACATGCACCTCTGCTCATTTCTGATGGTTGCTGCTGCCTCTTGCTACCCATGCCATTTATTCTTGTCTCATGGAACAAGACATTTTACACTGCAGCCACTGCCAGTGACCAGCCCAGCTGAGGGGCTGCTACAGCAGCACCAGGCTGTACTCTGCAAGTCAGCATAAGGAAGATGTAGTTCAGCCCCTCAAATAAAGCACATCAGGAACCATGCCCTGAGTAGTCTGTAACAAAACAGGTCTGGCTACTCCTCTCTCCCTGAAAGGACAATGTGCCCAGCCAGGTACAAGAATCAGTTCCCATTCCTCTGCTGTCAGTGCCCATCGCTTATGATGTTTTCATTACTTTGTAGTTCAGTTTCCCCCATCTGCATTAGTTGCAACATCAGCTGTTTCTGGTTAAGATTCTATTTAGACCAATGAAATGTCAGTGAATGAAGTGGCTGCCTTCTCAGGTGGGGTGGGAAGACCAGAGAATGTGGTTGATTCCTACAGTAAAAGCCAACACATCTGAAACACAGTGGTGCTATTCTTACATCAGCCTTTTGCATTCAGCGTTTGGTATCTCGGGCATGAATGCCTCTCAGTGACCTCCTGAATTACAGAAAACTCTGGTCTTTTGAAAATAAAACAGCTTCATGAAACAGAGAAGAGTTTGGAGCCTCCAACTTTGGAGGCTGAACTGTGTCAAGGTGACACCCCCAACCTGTGGTGGTGGTGATGGAAGTGACATGTCCTTCTGAGGCTGCTTGTGGCAGTGAGAAGGACAGGTAGGCTGTCTAGGTCTAGTTCTCCTGTGGATGTTTAGTGTGCAGAAGGTGATCTTTCTGGTAGTCTGAATCTGTCATACGAGGAATTGGTGATGACCTTCAGTTTCTGAAAGATCCTCAGGCACCTTTTCCCTTAGAAACTACCACTCCACCCACCAACTTAAGAGAAAATTAGAAACTATTTTTGCAGTTATAGAGGCTTGTTTGACTCTTCATTCTGTTAGAGTTACTAATACTCTAGAAAGAGATAGCAGCACCAGACGCAGCTTGCTGATTCTGCTATGTTAAGTTTTCATTCATTTATCTGACAACAAAAACCCTAAAGAAATTCAAGTAGGAATAGCTTTTCATATAAAAATGTCCCATTTTCCCAAAAGGACGTTTACATCCACAGGTCAGTCAGCCAGCCCAGAATATAATTTTAGCAAACTGTCACACTTCTATTTTTAGATGTAAATCCTTTGCTGACCTCAGTGGTGTTCTACATGAAGGAAAGGGCCCATTTATGGGAGACCAATTGTAAGAAAAGAGCCCTAAAGCAAAAATACCACACCTGCCATATGAGTATAGAGTTGAATAGTTAGTAAAGTTTTCAAAGCAGGTTTTGTGGAACGTCAGGACTAGATTTTTGGGTAATGATTCTCCATCTCCAGCATCAGCTGGAATTGCTTGTTCTTGAGACTTCTGGAAAGCAGGGTTTTCATACTTTGTTTTACACATCACACATTTAAGAATTGTTTCCTGGGGAAGCTTCATGTTTTCTACAAAATGGAAAAAATTCTAAGGCAATTTTTATTTTACTTCAATATCTGTCAAAAAAGCTGTGTTAAGTCTTTCTTCTCCAAATAACCAAGTTAAGGTTTGCAGCCAAAGTTTGGCATCTTAACTTTAATGTAGTCAAAGTGTACAAGAAAACTTGCACATAATTTAGTAGTCTAATGCACTTGTTTAAAAAGGAAGAGCAGGTTTAATTGAGCATACAACCATGTCAACTTGTCACTCCTGAGGCAGGTAGTGTCTGCAGACTGGGGTTGATAAATGCTGCTGTAGCTGTCTGAATAAGTCTGAATTTTCAGGGGAAACGGACCGACCAGCATTTTTCTGACACCTAAAGGTCCGGTGGATAATGGAGAACATTTGGGATATGCAACGTATTCAAGCCTGGGGAGGTGCGTGGGAAAACTGTAAAGCTTTACCCCTTTGATTTCTTGGTACTGGAAGTTATCAGCTTATTAGAATACAGGGAAGAGAAAGGAGACCAGCTCCACTCAGTATTTCAGCTTTGGCCCAGATGATGCAATTGACTTTTTGTAGGCTGACTTCTGGTGGGGTCATAGTTAACCTAAAGGCAGTAGTTTCCGCCGGGCTGCAGAAATTCAACCAGACAGGACTGGCTGCAACAATCGGAGCCTCAGTTGTTAAAAACGGAGGATCAGGAACACTCACCAAACAAAACACAGCTTTTGGGTGAAGAAAGAGAGGATACTAGATTTGGTGATGATACAGCTGAATATCTAAAACAGTGTAATAAACCTGTCAACATAATTGCAGTTGTTTGTCTGATGATCCTATTAAGTACTACAATTTCTTTTTCCCCATTTTTTTGTTTGTTTTAGGTAATTTTGGAGTGCATTTTTTAAGCAGTTATATATGAATTATAAAGGAAATAAGAGAAATTATAATCCAAATATCATTTTGAATTGGCTTTTTAGACTGTAAGCAGCTATGATAGCCTTACACTTTCCTCCTAACTGTTTATAAACACCAAGGGTTCATACTGTTAATTGCAAAAGGAAGAGAAGTACATGGTCTCAATAAAACAACATGCACTTCTCAGAAAATCATGTAATACAGACTGTTGTCCATAGTACAGTAGCTGCTGGATCTATGAAACCTGGGGCCCTGTGGTCTACCTGTAGTGAAAGACTAGCTAGACAAAATTGTCAGGGGAAAGGTGCATAAGAAGTCTCAGAGAGGTGGGGTGGTTTCTAAGGTTGCTCAGTGTAAGTCAGTAGTAGAGAGGGAAAGAGAAGAGAGTATTTTGTCAGTATACCTTCTCTAGCAGGCTGTTGCCTTTCCTGTGTCCTTTCTTGTTGACATATTTCTAGCATACTTATGAACATGGTACCCTGGTGCTAGCCACAAACCAAACATCTGTATTACCTTTTGCCCAGGAGGTGCCCTATTCTCCAGGTCTGTGGCAGTGGCATGGGCTCACCAGACATCCCAGCCCTGAGTTCCAGCATCCCTAGGGACAGCAGCATCCTTGCAGATGGTGGGTGTAGGGGCAGTTTCATGGACCTGTCCCTGCTCCCTGACTCCAGGAGGACTAGAGCTCCACTCCTGGTAGTGTAAAGGGCCCCACCAGGAGCAGGATCACAGGCTGCACCCCTGCTGGGTCATCCTCAAAAGATCTGGGAAGGACCATCTTTCTGCTGCTGTGGAGATCGAAGACACTCGGGGTTTGGCAATGCTTCACACCCGGAAGAATCCAACTTTAATATCACCAAACCATTAAGAGATTCATGTGTCAGATTGAATACTTGAATGGTATATTGCAAATACACAGGACATTATACATCATCTGCAAAACTCAGTTAACGTGGAAATCCCATCTAGACTGGGCTTTTTCTGGTTTTATTAAGGCATTTGCATATTTTTAAATACAATCATAAAATAGCACACTAGTAGTTTTACTGTCAAATAAATACCTTGTAAGTACAAGGATTTCTTTCCCTCCACCATCACCACTCCATTTATCTTTTGCTTAAATCCTTCCTCTCTAGAAATAATACAAATCAAGCCTCTGGGGCCTGTTTATATAATGGGGATTTATGTCATTTCAAGACAAATGGCATTTGCTAAGTTTCAGGGAAGCACCTGTATTAATTGTATTTCCTGCTCATGTGTTGCTTTTGTTTGCAATAAAAGAATTCATCTCAGGTGAGTTAACCTTGCTTTTAGAGAGGGCACCTGCAGTTATCTTAGTGCTTATTGTAAATGAAAACATGTTGAGCCTTTAAAGCAGTGAAATAAAGAGGTGCTGACAAGAGGGTATGCCAATAGGATTAGGAGCTTTTCTCACCACTTGTATTATCAGGATGGAGAATTGAGTCATGTTAAATTACAGGGGGAAGAGATATTCCCAGAAATTCCACAGATCGGAGATTGACTTGCTCCTTCAGTAAGCCTATGGATAGGAGGGGCATTCTGTGTTCGACAAGATTAAGAAAAAAAAAAAGAAGAGGGAAAGACACCTCCCTTTTAGCCTTAGGCGTCTATAATTGACCAAGATTTTTCTGCTTGTGATTTGATCCATCCAAACCCTGTTAGAGGCACTTGCCCCCAACTGAGACCAAGGCTGAGGTGAATAAGAATTAGGTGACTCACTCATATGTACTATACATGCATTCACATCTATTAGGATAAATGACATGTCATTCAATTTAAGCACAGGCAACTGGAGATTGTCATATTTTGAAAATGACAACTGTTATTTATTTATTGAGAATATTTATACAGGTTCTTCCTAGGTACAGAGAATGCATTTTTCAGCTGCTCCCACGACACCGGTGAATCAGGCGATTACACAAAGACCAGAAAGGCAATTCCACAAACGGAGAAACAAAGCCAGCGAGATACTGGCCACCAGGTCTGAGCCAGCAGAGCTAAAATTGTGCAAAACACCACCAGAATCATTAATGTAGCGGTTTTGTGTAATCATTTTTAAAAGTGCTCATTGTAATGCTCTGATCCCTGTTATATTAATAAGGTGCTGCAGAAAGCAATGTTAGGTGGCAGCAGGCAACATGATTTAGCCCAGCTTTTAAGAATGGGAAAATTAAGAGAAAAACAGTCAGATGCTGGTTTCCTGGATTTAGGGGCAGAGAGGAAATGGGAAGGAGAGGTTTGCCTTCCCTTGTCCTCACTCCCATACATCCTTCTCCAACAAGGCTAGTGTGATGCATCCCAGGTCACATGGGAGACATGTAGTCTGAGGATTTTCTCCTCCCTATCCCTGTTTAGATCAGGGCTTTCTGTGTCTACATCTACTGCCAGGCTGTGCTGCTTGTTTGAAAAAAACATTTTTGTTAGTGCTGTTCAAATAAGCACTGATCGAATTATTTCCATCAATGTCCTGTCTTTTTATTAAGTACAGAATTTTTCATTGAATATGTAGGTAGGTAGGTAGATAGATAGATAGATAGATAGACAGACAGATAAATAGATATATTGATTAAAAAGAAAAATCCATGTGGTCATAAAGAGACAACATTTACAATGTGGTTATGAGTCTCCTACTCTTATATCAGTACAAAGTAGGATTATCTTCTACATCCATGTGCAGGCTTCAGGTTGGACCCAGCTCTAAATAATCACTGCAGTTTGGTGAGACTCCTTCCAGAGTGGACACAAGAAGCTCAGTTTAATATTGCAATTTTTTTTCTGGACGTCTTTATTGTATTTGTTTTCTAACACATTTAACTAACACATTAGAGAATCTAATCAGTAAAAAGATCATATTTCTGAATCTCCAAATTCTTGTCTTCATTCGTTATTATTTGGGAAACTTTCTTTTCTTTCTGTAATTCTGGATTCTTACTTGTGCACATTAAATGGGAGGCTAGAGCTCACCATATCTTTCATCGCTCACAGCTACTATGCAGTTTTATGTCTGATGGTCCAATTACATAGTGATATGATTTGTTCCACATTAAAAGTCCACATTCACCACAACATTCATCCTGTTTGGTCTTTTTAGCACTATACATTTTAAAAACACTTGAGAGAAAATCACCATAGTTGTGTGAATCACTAAGTGCCCTCAAATGAGAGCAAAAGCCAATCAATCACCTGTTTGGAGGAGAAATTGAGCATTTACCTTGTAGCATAAAACATGTTGTCTCCACTGAAAAGGTGGCCACCAAAGCATCAGAACCAACATTTTCATCTGTGCGTTGGCTGAAGTTAACAGTCCAAATAAATAACCTATGTTTCTTCAACTCTTGTTAAATCAGAGTTGCAACCCCTCTGAAAACTAGTTATGAGTTGGAATCCAAAACTACTTCTTGAAACACTGACCAGCCTTGAAACACTGGCCTGTAGTTTTAATGCTTTACGTTACTGATTTTTCTGAGGATGTACTTTGCAGGGTCTGGCAACCAAAACAGATAAGAACAAACTGAAGACAAGGGACCGACTGAACTTCAGCAGACCTGTTTTATTTTTCCCATGTGTTTTTCTGGTGAGGTACCTGTGAGAAGGGTTGAAGGAAGGGTGAGAAAACAAGACAATGGATGATCAAATTTTATTTCTAAACAGGAGAAAGACGCAGGTGCTGACAAGGTAAATCTGCTCCAACTTGCCAGGCATGGGAAGAGGCTCATAAAGAGGTCTGGCTGTGCGGTTGACCGTGTGTCGAGGAGGACAGCACAGTCTCTCCCGCCTCAGGTCCCACAACACGTGACCTACTCTGCTGGCTAGAGGGAGGATTTGCAGAATTTTTTTAATTCCTTTTTTTTTTTTTTTTTAAGTAGCTTGAAAAAAATTTTTGTTCTTCAACAGGAAACCTGTAACTGAGATTCAGATAATTTCAGTCCACCCAAAGTGAGTGTTTCTGAAGCCCTGGGAAAGTATTTTTATCCATATCAGAAAAAAAATGATGACTTATATTAATTGAACATTCAAAGTTACATTTTATTTCAGAAAGTCAAAGGAATTTATAGAAGGAAAGTCCCATTCGGTTTAACTTTTCTGAATTGTTCCTCCACTGCATTATGGCTCTATGTGGCACTGAAATTTCCCCTTGAATTCATCTATAATTTACAAACACTTTCCATTGCCTAACACTGTGTTTTTCAGGGAATGTATTGAGCAGCTGAAAAATCTCATTAATCATCTCTACAAAAGGAACTGGTGCAGGGGTACAGATCCCTTTTCCCTTTTTGTCCCTCAGCCAGTGTCCTCATGTCCCCCAGAGGTGATGATCCTCACTCATGTTCCATTTTTGCATGATAGTCCCCCTCCCATTTCCTCTCCCATCCATTTCCCATGAACCTTGACAGCACACAAGCCACCTACTTGGTTTGACATGAGGAGTTGCAGGGTACATTTCAATTGTATTCACGGTTCAGACACATAGCTAATGCCCCTCCCTCGAAACATGCCATGAGGTACCAAGTTGAGCAGCAGAGAATACACCCTGGTAAATGCAGTCCTTGATGGCTGTAGGGAGAGAGCAGCCTCGCTCAGGCACAAGTGAAGCAAAAATAGGAGGAAAATGGAGCAAGACTCATTGTCCATGCCCCTTTGGCCTGCCAGAGAAATTCAGGGAATCTGCGTGCGTGTGCTCTCCAGGGAAAACATAGCGAAAAAACAGTTTCTTGTGTTGTTTCCAAGGTTTTAGCAAGGATACTGCAATTCGTCAATTAAATTAATATGAAAATAGTAGAAATTAAGCTATAAAGGATACAATAAATGCTACCACAGAGGTGCTTCTAAATTGCCTAGTTATTTGTGGGCCTGGCAGAAGTTGTGCAGACAGTTAAAAAGATAGTTCAATTACTTGCAACATTTACTGAAGATCAGTAGCCTTAAATTACAAATAATCAGTTCACTCAGAAATATCAAGTGCAACAACAAAGGTGTTTCAGCTGGTGCAGGAGGCTCATCCAATGAGTGTATGTTTGTAAAAGCCACTTACCTATGCAAATTGAATTGCAGTTCCCTGCCCCATCCTTCATGTTTTGCTTACTTATGACACCTGATCATTGCCTTTTTTCCAGAGATGTGTTCTCTGCTGGCAGAGGAACGGATACCATTTCACCAACTGATGGAAAAGTGCATATATCATTTATAAGGTCCAAAATTATGGATAGTGTCTGTCTCAGACTTCATGCTTCAGGAAAACGTTACATTTGTGGAAACTTTTGCGAGATTGGGTGTTTAAGTCTTCTGTACAACGCTTGGACAATAATTGACGAAATTACCTTTAATGAGAAAGGAATTCCTCAGGAAGCAGTTTGAATTTAGCATCCTTTCAGGAAGTATTTCTTGCCTACCAGGTTTTGAGGAACATATATTTGTTAGGATCCTAGAAACACTCTTATTATCTTATTCTATTATGTGCAATGCTTGAACAAAAATATCCTTTTTAACATTATTAGTTTCTCAATAATTCACAACATCTACTGTTTAGACTATAAACTGCATTCCATCCACAAATAAACTCACAGAACCCTTAAAAATCAGTCAACCTCTTAACATTGGCATAGCTATCTGGGTATTAAATTCTGCCCTTCCTACTTCTGGCTTCATGATGTGATTACCTTAGTATCGCCTAGTTGTGAATAATATCATGTGTCAATAATGTTTTGTGATAATATTGTGCGTCAAAGATATTTAATCATCAGAGAAGATAGACAAACTTGGTTTTATACACGTCAAAAAGGTGGAACAATCGGAAAAAAATGATATAAAAATATACGTAGTAAAACATTCCTTTACAGAAAATTGCTTATATGAGATTCACAGCTGCTTCTAGAAAGCCTTGCTGTGGTCTTTCTGTAGATCCTGTAGTAAAATCTATAACACAGTTAATTAAAGAGTTTATCAGAAGGATCCTAGCTGGGAGTCCTTCAAAGCGCAGCTGATCTTAAAAATTCCTGTTTGGCACAAAGCAACCACCTGTCAATATTTCAATTACTGCCCTCCCTGCTTGATCACACTTCAATTGTTTTCCAATAATTATTATAATCATCCACCACAAGGGCAAGTAGTTGTTTCAGGGTTTTAGGTGAGAGGCAAAGAACTGAAAAAAAAAAAAAAAACCAACAAAAAAACCGCCCAGTCATTTGTACAGATCTTTCCTCCGGGCAGCTCCTTATCTGAACAGCTGCTGGGGAGGCACAAATCAGCCTTAGAACTGAGCCAAGCCTGGATAGTATGATGCATCCTGATTTCTGGGAGGGGGTTTTGTTGTTGTTGGTCCTAATTTGAGTCCTGCACATGACCAGCCGCTTTCCCTACTGGAAATAATTTCTCTAAATTAAAGGTTGCTGCAGTGTTTCAAGCCTGTCAAAGATCTCTTGTTGGACAGGCTCCTTCAAAAAAATGAGTCAGAGTCTCAAATCTTAGCTTCAAGATCCAGTGATGAAAGGACTGAAAACTCATTTGCCAATCAGGATATTTTTCTCTCTTAGATTTCATGGGAAGAAAATATTTCAGTATTGTTTTTGTTATGGGAATAAATGGCTTGTGTCTATTGTTATTTATGTGACTTTATTCTCAGGAAAATAAAAAACAAACCTGAAAATCATGACCCACCCTATTAACACTGCAAAACATCTGAAAATGTCCTCGCTGTAATGAAAGCTAGTGCAAGGTAACCTAGAAACACTGAATGTTTCTGACATGATCTCTTACTAATTTACACTGATTTCATGCCAGTGTAAGTTCATTTGAATGAGCAGAACTTCACTGAATCTATTGCTTTGGGCTGCTGTGAATTTTGAAGTGATGTTACAAATATTACTGGAGACAAAATCCTGAAAATCTGTTGAAAACTATTAGGATTTCAATGGAGTCAGGAATTCACATTTGAGGATAAAAATCCTGTGGGACAACATGCTGGATATTATTACGCCACTCAACCCTGGTAATAATAATAATTGTTATGCATGAGGAAGACAGTGAGACTGTGATGTTAGTAATAAATAATATTGCTTTACAACAGAGAAGCAAGATAACACACACTGGGGTGTGGGGAGGAAAGCAGAAATAGCGACTCTTCTACAGTGTTTGCACTGAATCTAACAACTGGTGAAAGGGAGACAGGCACCGCTACTGGCAGTTCCAGAAGACTTCAGCCTAATGTGCAGCTACAGAGCAAAATCAAATAACCACTTTGCTGTGTAAGGAACAGCATGCTCAGTTGTACGGAGAACGCTGCAGAACCTTTGTAAAAAGCAGTAGAGAGTCCCATCTGCAAAGACAGGCAGAGCTCTGCATCCTCCCACCTCAGAGGAGAAGGAGATCCTGCTGGCCAAGAAACGCCTGCTGAGCTGGGCTGGCAAAACTGTCCTCTGAAGACAGAATGAAAAAACAGGGTCAGTTTTCAATAAGAGACAAAAAGCTGAGCTGCAAAAAAAAGTAGATAATAGAAGAATGAATGCATGAGAGAAATTACAGTGGGAAAGTCTGTTTTCTCCATCTCCTAATAACCAGAAAATGAAAACATTCAATTTTGTTAATAAGAGAGAGTATTGAACTAGAAAACACAGAAATGCTTATTCTACACAACCTGCAGTCACTCTGCAGAGCTCCATGCCATCACCAGGTCTCAGAGATGTTATGATACTTCAATTTATATGGATATAAAACACATCCAGAATAAACAGAAAAGACAACAGATCTCTTGGAGGAGAATCCAGGTCAACAGTTAATTAGCAGAGCAGAGGAAGAGGCTTAATGTAAAGGAGTTCCTCCCAGAAGCCTGTGGAAGGCAGTCCCTGCCTGGCAGAGTGGAGCGACTCTCCAGCCTGGGAAGAGCTGCCAGTCCCCTCCGGCTGGAGGGCACCCAGGGTCTGTGCCTGGGGGCAGCAGCACCCCTCTTGCTGCTAACCTCTCCTCCATCTCCTGAATCCCACCCTCCTGCTCCTGACCCTCAGGAGCATTTCCATGCTGAAATACTTGTACTGTCTTCATCATCTCTTCCTACCTCCACCTCTGCTGGTGAGACAGGATAAACTTGGTGTTTTAGCTGGAATTCTCTCATATGATAACCTTTTCTCTCCCATATATACTTTGCCCTGAGATGTAGTAGTAAAACTCTTCAATTAGTCTTTCTCACCCTTACCCAGAGCTCAGCCTGTTTCTTTAGCTTGAATATTGGCAACATAAATGTCTTTCCCCACTGTTTCTTTTCCGCTACTTGTATGACATCCTGCTACAGAAGCCCATAATATGATCTTTTTGTTGGTGGACTCCTGCCTTTCATGTTCGTGTGTTACAGATATTTAAAATCTGTTGCGCTATGATTTTGGGGATATCAGTTGTGAGGACTGATGGTTAGATGTGTGTATCGCCCACCAAGGCCAAGAAAGAAATGGTTGTCCCAGATTTCTGAGAACTCTGAGCCCAAACCAATAAATCCACTAACCACAAGCAGAACTTTTTGGAGGCTCGTTGCCTGTATAGAGTATGTCTGGGAGCAGACCACGACTGCCAGCAATTTAAAGCACACCACCACTTGAAGTAGTCTTGTGCATGTCAGCTGCCAATGTATGACTTTTACCAAATGCTCTGCTTTGCTTCTTTTGTGGGATTAGGCAAAAGACATTGGCAGTAGTGACAGGATATTTTTGAAAGAAACTATGCATAAATACCTACCCAGAAACATATTTAATTGTTGAGGTCAGGAGCTCCGTTGTGGCAGACCATTGGAGAGCTGACTATAAGAAAAACACTTTTGATTCAAGTTCTGGTGGCAGTGCACAAACAGTACACAATAGTCTATATGCTTTTCTTTTGCTCAATTTACATGCGTGGGGTTTTTTTAATGCTTATCTTTGAAAAAATACAATTACATCAATATTGTATTTATATCAGTTGACATGTGAAATCTGGGTTTCCTTACATAAATTGTGTAATTTTGTGAAGTGGCGCATTTAGCAGAAGTTGTTTAAGGTTATACCATTAATTTGTGAAGTTAAAACGCATCACATGGTAAATAGTTTCCAACCCTTGTTGATTCGCATCCTACAAATAGGCCATCAAAAAGATTTACCATAATCCGTTTGTCATTCACCATAATATCTTATAATTCACTCCTATTGCTGCCACCTTCCTCCTCTGCCATGGTACAGTTCTTCACCTGACCTCTGCTCACCTCCTCATTGCCTACTCTGAGCCATTTTAAAGTTTTCCTCTGCTTTTCTTCCAGTCATTTGAGCTCCTGCTAAGTGACACTGCTCTGTTGAGCCATCCTTAGATTGTTCCTTCGTTGATCGCTTCAAATTGGCTCATACTTTGCACTACTTCTGGTTTAAAATTAGGCAGCTACTTAGATGCTTTGCTGAACTTGGGTGTCCTGTGTGTAATTCAGCTTAATCTCTTCCCTGCCTCACGGTCTCCTCTCACTGCCTTGTGGTGATTAGTACTGTTCTCCTCTGATATAGGCTCTTCCAGCAATGTCAATTTTGCAGTTACTTTTCTTGTTGAACTGGTAGGAAAAGGTTATTAACTTGTTGTCCACAGTCTGGTCCTGGTTGCCAATGAACTGTTCCCCACAAACCAAGGGTCAAGAGTTGCCCTAATGTACAGCTGATAAGCCCCTGCTCCAGTAGCTGCAATCTTCACACTTGTACCACACCATCAAGTATAAATGTACACCTGGCAGCAAGATAATGACACAGAGCCACCACCACAGCTTCCACTGAGATGAAGTTTCAAGGACTGAAACCAATAGCTATTGCAAAAGCTATAAAAATTATATTAAAAAACACATTATTGCTCTTTCTACTTAGGGCTTCCACCCAAGGATCACAGTGCACAGTACAAACACCAGGCCAGACACTTTCCACTAATGCTGCTTCACTCTCCAAGGTTTCTACCTTTAATGCCACCCACTTCTCCTGCAGCTTTGATTTCTTTTCTCACCTTTTCCACTACTCCATTTTTTCCAGAGCTTACATAAACTTTCTCTATTCCTACTCCCTCTGCAATGAAAGTCCTGATTTCTGTCACTACCTCTTGGCTTCTTCTTATCCTCCCCCTCCATCCCAAGCCCACTGGCCATTTACTTCAGCAGTCCTCTGACGGTCACCACTGGTCTTTGAGGATGCAGAAAGCGCATCGTTCTTTCCACATCCTGCCCCATCAGGTGAGGGAGCCCCTTGCCCCACTGCAGGGGCCGAGAAGCTCCCATCCCACCGAGGGTGAGCAGGGGCCAAATGTAAAGCAGGTAAATCACTTTGCCTGCTATTATGGGTGAGCAAATTTCCTTGTATAGTGGAGGCACTGAGATGCTCTGTAAATGGTTCCTATAGCAACTGTATCCAGGTGAAAACTCCTGCAAGAGCTTCCCTTCCCCCTTCCCTCTTCCCACCTCTCCTTCCTTTGCAGTGGTTTTTCATGGCAGGGGGTGAGCGAAAGGGATGCTAACCAGGCAATTTAACTGCCTCGGGTTACCCACACAAAATGTGTTAAGTGCTGTGGCTGGGAAGCAGAGCGCCATGCCCCAATATCTGTTGGGCAGCTTGTTGGCCAGCTACGTATCAGTGACCGTGAATGATCAATACATATGGACTGAGGAAACAGCTTAATTTTGTGGAAGGAGAATATCAACTGATTTTTAAGGCTTTGCAAAGGTGTTTATCTGCCACCTTCATTCTATTGTATTTGTCATCTGGGTCCTGCTCTGTGCCCAGTAGCCCTGATGCAGAAATCACCACCTCCTCCTGCAGCAAAATTATAATGGAGTGCTAAGCAAGGGAGTTAAAAATGTCTCCTGGGCAGAAGAAATGAAATTCTCCAGAATAAGTTGCTACAGCATCCAAGAGGGGAAAATACAGACATCATGTCCCTGCTGTGAAGAGAGGACAAGGCCCTGCCTGCGTGCAGAGCTTCGCCTGGGACTTCCATTCAGCCTAAACGATGGGTGCAATGGCCACACACCAAGGTCCACTTTTGGGTCTGCTGTGCCCCTCCTACTGTGTGAGTTATCCTGAGTTCAACCATCAAAGCTGACTGGGTAAGCCTAGATCAGCATTCACAGTCCTTTATCTAAACTAGCTGGCTTTGCTGGGAGACCCTTAAGGAGTGCCCAAGTGTGCTCTTTAGCAGCTCAGTTGGAGGATAACATTCAACAGTGTGGTATCATAACAAACAACTCTTGGGATGGGGCACCATCAATAGGAAAAACTGATTTCACAGCCATATTCAACAGTCAGAGCAAGTTCTGCAGGTGACAACATAGCTTAGGAGTTCAGCTTGGCCAAAATTAGAAGCAAGAGGGAGATCATTCATAGGTTATCCCACATCTTCTTTGCCAGGGTCTTTGCACAAGTTATTGGATCTCAAGTTTTTCTCTCCAGCCATAAGGGCTAGAAATGTACCCTTCATTCAAACAAAAAGTTAAAGTTATGAAATAGCAAGAGTAGTAGGATCTCTAAGTAGAATAAATATTACCATGGCCACAGCAAATGTATAAAAATTGGCAACACTTTTGTTTACGTATCTAATCATCTCCTGATGGAATTAGTGAGAATCATTCTACTGGTATCAGGGAGTTTCCCCTGAGTCCAGAAATTGTTATTTCTGCTAGCAATCATACCAGCTATATGGCAGTTAAAATATAAGAGCGAGAAAACACAAGAAGCTGCAAAACCCCACAAATTTCAGTGTCATATCCCATATTCAGATCCAAAGCCTTTCAGTGTTTAGACCTCCATCATCCCTGGTACATTCCGCTTACAACAGCTATTTGATGTTGGCAAATTACTGACACAGTCATATCCTGAGTAGTTGCTGATAACTGTGAGCGGTCCCACAGCCAATGTTTAGGGTCAGATTCCCCTTTCCCTGCCCACCAGCCTCTGTTAGGACACAAACATGTCTGTTAGGACACAAATGCAGGGCCTTAGATCCACCAGATGCAGAGACCTGAGTTTCTCACTCCTTGCTATCAGCCTACACCTGCTTATGCAGGCACCTGGGGTGCTAGGTGCTAGGACAAAAGTGCCTGCAGATATCCAGAGCAGTGGTGATTAACCCTAGAAGGGCTCCATCTTTTCTGCAATGCCACACTGTGAGGTATCATTTACAGCCAGAGGAGGGTCTTCCTAAACTACATGCCAGTGCTATGTGCTCAAACCATAGAGTCAGGCTATGGATTAATTGACTAATCCAGCATGGAGAGAAAGAGACTCGGTGCAAACACACTTATCACTTACCTCTCACGGGGAGGAAGATGGATTTTTTTCTTTTTCTCCTCAGGGTTCCCTCCTTAGGTCTCAGTAAAGAACGTCCTTTAAATTTTTGCAGCTTTAGGTAGACCATACCATACTGACCTGACTCACTGTATGGGATCACAGGATAAGTCAGTCTGGGAGAGATCTCAGGAAATCTCAATCCAGACTCCAGCTCACAGCAGGGTCAGTTCTGAGATCAGATGATGTTGCTCAGAGCTTTATGCAGCCAGATCTTGAACCCACTCGAATGGAGACTGCATGGATTCCATGGGCAACCTGTTCTAGTGCTTGATTGAATCTCCTTGTCAAGGACAGAGAAGGGCAAATCCATTGACATTTCAGGGACTCTGGAGGCTTCACAATCTGTGGTGGAGTATGTCTAGTGAAAGAAAATGTCTGACAGAATTCACTGGCTCTGGGTGGCTATCAGGACATAGGCAGAAAGCTGTGACTGCCAGTGAGGGAAGGGAAGATGCAGAAGGAGGAGATCAAGGAGATACCAAGGACATCATGCAAGGACACTAGCTCAAAATCATTGGAAGCTAGCTATTTTGAATCTGAAAAAAGACCAGATACTTTTCCTTTGGACTTTTACTTCCAAAGCCTGATGCTCTAAATTCATAGCTTCTCTGAAGTGCAGAGTCCTCTTGCTCTTGCTTGTAAGAGGAAATGGAGTGATTTTTGCTCCTGACTTAGAAAACTGCAGGAGGAAAAATCTTGATCAGAATTTGTAGGATATGTAAGGAAATTACTGAATGATCTTTAAAACTACCTGAAAATAACTCTGAACTGTGCTGTCAGCTCTCCCCAGGGACTGCCACCCTTGGGGTAATTGCAATATATCACACGTTGCGTGACATTCCATGGAACAGGATAAGCAGCACAGAAGCTGAGATGCAGAAGCCCCATACAAGGAAAAAGGCAGGGTCCCATGGCTTTTTTAAGGATCCCAAAAATAAAAGCCAGAAAAATTATTCTGAAAATACTAGAAGAGCTGTTAATAGTTGTGGCCTACTCCAGCCTTTCTCCTGTCTTTCTCAGCTCTCTGCTCTACTTCATTGTACCCCACTGACAACATGGCTGCTGCCAGTCTCATTGCTTCAAATTTATTTTTGATGCAAAAGATGCTGCAGAAATGGAGACACTGCGATGAAGCCATTGCTGTCATAAAGTGAGGGACAGCTCTCCAACTAAGTATGGTTTTACGGGCCATACTTAGTAGAGTCATATTATGGTAGAGTAGTAGTGATAGAGCCGTACCATGGTGGCAGAGTCCTGACATCAATTATGATCTGAGTAAAAGCAAGAAGCAATCTTCAGGTGCAGCAGGAAAAATGAGACAGTGTAAGCAGATGGTCTGGGAATCTCAGTTTGTTGCAACAATTCCAGACACATAATGACCTTCAGGCAAGCCAAATGCCTTGTGACTGGCGTGCCCCAAAAGGACACAACGCAACCTCATCCTCTGTGTCACCAGACTCTGCCCAGAGACTCTTGCCAAAATCAGGGCCTTGAGAAAGCAAAGCAAAAAAAGAAGCATCCTTTTTTTGTGCCGGTTTATGGTGAAGACAGGGAATAGAGGTAGCGATCCTGTGCCCCTGGGAAGAAATGTTGTTCTGACAATGATGTAGCTATATAGACCCCCTAGCTCTCAGCTGAGGTAGGACTACATGGCTGCATGTGATAATTGACAGGAGGGGAAGGTTACAAGATCTCTGCTTTTTCTACCTAGAAAAATATGCCAGCACCATTTTCTATTTATGTGGGACTAGCGAAGGGGGCTCTCGGGAAATGGAAAACAGCAGGAGAGCTGGATTTTCTTTGCTATGCTATGCAAATAAAGCAAGTGAACATGACTCTGAAACTGAGCTGATAAATCTGATTCTCATTTCTTGAGAAGGCTCATTTCTACTGACCTGACAATATACACATGCATTACAGTGGAGACAAATTACTCTCAGCAAATGAGAATCTTGCCAATTCATTTTTATAACTTACCTGCCTCCTCACCACCAACACAATTGTTTGACAATTGAATAATACTTAGAGATGTGAAAATACATGCAAATAAAAAATGTCAAAACTCCCAAAATGGAGGGATCAGCATTTTTTTTTTTTCACATGCAGCAGCCATACTGGTGCCACCAGGTTCATTCTATGCAGCGGTGTCAGTAACAAACATCGCATTGCAAGGAGAAGAAATAACCTGAGCCTTGGAGGAGATATATCACATACATTTACTATGCAAACAAACTATGTGCCTGTGAGAGGAGCAACATTTGGATTCAGCTATGTTAGAAGCCTGCTGCAGCTTAAGGAAAATGTGTGTGAAATGGCTAGAATCAAAAAAGAGCCTTTAATGTACCTTGGCTTTTCAACACATGTTTTTGGCTTCAGAGCTGAGTAACTTTATCGACTCTGAAGAATGACGCAGAGGGAACAGAGAGTGAGAAATTACCGTAAGTGCAGCCAAATATTTGCTATTTCCGAGCAGTTGGCCGTGAACAATCCCTAAGTCTCCAGGAACTGATCAGGAAGACATTTTCTGAACAGCGCAGACCCTGTAGGTGTTTGCCCAGTGCGCTGGGAGCAACAGCCCTGTTGGCTTTCCAGACACAGTGCTGGAGATTCCTGCACCACCACAAGAAAGCCTCGAGTTCATGAAGGGCACATCGTCACAGTTTCTCACTGAGCTATTGCATTTACTCTCCCTCACTCAGTGCTGGTAGATCAGTAATGTTTTTTGAGCTTTCATGTGTCTTTTAACATGGCTGTAATCTTCCTTATTCAGTTTTCTATCAAATCTACCTACTCTGGATCAAAGGTTTTTCTTATGCCTCATGATCATGAAAGCAATACCTGCTGCTGCTGGGAAAACTGAAGAGGCTGAGGCTGAAACAGCTGCCAAGGCCACCAGCCGTCACTCCTGATTCACAGGCAACTGCCAAGCAGATGACTCAAATTCTGCTTTCACAGAATCACAGAATCACAGAATTATCTAGGTTGGAAAAGACCTTGAAGATCATCCAGCCCAACCATTAACCTAACACTGACAGTTCCCAACTGCAGTAGATCCCTCAGCGCTATGTCAACCCGACTCTTAAACACCTCCAGGGATGGGGACTCCACCACCTCCCTGGGCAGCCCATTCCAACCCCTAACAACCCGTTCTGTAAAGAAATGCTTTCTGATATCCAGTCTAAACCTTCCCTGGGACAACTTGAGGCCATTCCCTCTTACCCTATTGCTTATTACTCGGTTAAAGAGGCTCATCCCCAGCTCTCTGCACCCTCCTTTCAGGTAGCTGTAGAGGGCGATGAGGTTTCCCCTCAGCCTCCTCTTCTCCAGACTAAACACCCCCAGTTCCCTCAGCCGCTCCCCATACGACCTGTGCTCCAGACCCTGCACCAGCTTCGTTGCCCTTCTCTGGACACGCTCGAGTCATTCAATGTCCTTTTTGTAGTGAGGGGCCCAAAACTGAACACAGGAATCGAGGTGCGGCCTCCCCAGTGCCGAGTACAGGGGTCAGATCCCTTCCCTGTCCCTGCTGGCCACGCTATTGCTGACACAAGCCAGGATGCCATTGGCCTTCTTGGCCACCTGGGCACACTGCTGGCTCCTGTTCAGCCGGCTGTCAATCAATACCCCCGGGTCCCTCTCTGACTGACAGCTCTCCAGCCACTCCTCCCTAAGCCTGTAGCTCTGCTGGGGGTTGTTGTGGCCCAAGGGCAGCCCCCGGCATTTGGCCTTATTGAAACTCCTCCAGTTGGCCTCAGCCCATGGCTCCAGCCTGCCCAGGTCTCTCTGCAGAGCCTCCCTACCCTCGAGCAGATCAACACTCCCACCCAACCTGGTGTCATCTGCAAACTGACTGAGGGGGCACTCGATCCCCTCGTCTAGATCATCAATAAAGATGTTAAACAGGAGTGGCCCAAACACAGAGCCCTGGGGGACACCACTCCTGACCGGCCGCCAACTGGATTTAACTCCGTTCACCACAACTCTCTGGGCCCGGCCATCCAGACAGTTTTTTACCCAGCAAAGCGTGTGCCCATCCAAGCCACGAGCAGCCAGTCTCACCAGGAGAATGCTGTGGGAAACGGTGCCAAAAGCCTTACTGGAGTCAAGGCAAACAACATCCACAGCCTTTCCCTCATCCAATAAGCAGGTCACCCTGTCGTAGAAGGAGATCAGGTTTGTCAAGCAGGACCTGCTAAAAATATGGAATGCTTCATGAATTTTGCATGTCATCCTTGCTCAGGGGCCATGCTAATCTTCTCTGTATTGTTCCAATTTTACTATATGTGCTGCCAAAGCACATATTGATTTCCCTTCCCACCAGGGAAAACTGCTGTTGCCTCAACTGTAGAAGGCAGCTTTCCGTTGGGCCTGGCTCTCAGCCAGTGTCACGGCCACATCCCTGGGGAAGGATACCTTGCCTCCGTGGGGATGCTGGTAGTGTGCACCCCAGGCTCGCGCTGGCAGCAGGGACCATCGTGGCAGCTCGTCAGAGCAGGGATTGGCTCAGCAGCAAGGTACAACCTTCATGGGAGATGGTGGGACATGCAGGTGGGGACATGCACAGCTCAGGGAAGGATGTGCTGGCTAGGTGCCAAATGTTCTGTCTGAGACAGCAGCAGCTCAGAGCTGATTGCTTCTGACTGGACTTCACTCTAGGATGTTTGGATGATTTTTGGTTGTTTTGGCAAATACCACAGCGACCTACCCTCAGACGTGTCTGCCATATATTTCAGAATATATTAGAGAGAAATCAGAAGCTAAAGTAAAAGACATCTAAAGTTTAACCTTAGTTTTTGAGTTGCATGTGACCCCTTTTTAATTTCCACTTGCCTTTTCTCTCCTTAGTTTACTCTGGCATCAGCAGCAGAAATGCCAAACATCACAAGACAGATTGTTCTCCTGGTAGTTCATGCCCAGAGGGTGAGACAAAATGCTGGAAATATAGCAAGAAAGTCTGCACTATGTCATATTCACAAATTAAGCATCCCTCATTCAGAAGACTGCTTTTCTTCCACTATAGACAAGTTCATATCTTCCAGGGTCAGTTGTCCTGACTACAAGTTTTGACCTGGATCAAATACATTAAGTCTAAGGAAAAAACCACACAATTCTTCATATCCAGCTCCAAGGTACTCTTGCAAATTAGCAACAATTTGGCACGAAACATTCAATTATTTTAAGGGAAAATTTGCTTGAATTAAAGAATTTAAAGGGCATGGGAATAATTTAGGTATTTTTAGGAAGCATGGATATGTGGGAAGATTACCTAATATGAAGTAGTCTCAAAGGTTTCTGAATTCTCACCCATGTTGAGAAACCATGGTTGCTTCTCAGAGAAGTTTGTAAGTACAATTACTAACAGAAAACCATCATAAAGCAGCAATATTCTTGGAGGAAAGTAGTATAAACTAAAATGGTGTATATGCTCTGTGGTTATTCATGTTTGTGGACTAGTTTCTATGAACTGCAAGGACGGTCCTTGGCTCAGATAAAATATTTATTAGTAATAAATAATTTTTGTAGAACTTCACCACACCACCACCACCACCCCCCCACTGAGCCTGGACTCCAGTGCACAAGGCTTACTGGGCCTTTCCTTTACCCTCCTCTGTAATTCAGGTTTGCATTTGTGGAAATCAGTTTTCTTTGTGAAAACATGGCTGTTTTACAGACAAATAGACTTTACAGGGAGTCACCCTTCACCTGTCAGATTACACAGCAGTACTGTTTTATGAAGCTCACTCTGTAAATGTCTCTACATATGGAAAAATAATTGCCTGTATCTATAAAAAACTCTGATGTGACAGAAGACCCAGACTACAGAAGGCAGTACCAGTCCTAGGATTAAGGATAACTGACTACAGCTGAGTATTCAGCTTTCTGTTGAATGATACCCAAAACACCCTGTAGTTGCAATTGTATTTAGCAAGCAGTCTTTCCCTTTTTGCTGTGCATACTTGTATTTCACCTCTTATTTGCCCTTCTCTAATCTATATAGACCTAATCTAGTATCCTCACATATCAGTGCTTCAGCCCTCTGACAATGTATCTTACCTTTTTGTTGGGGTTCTTACTTTGCTGATAAGTATGCTATAGGTATGAGGATAGTGGAAACAAAAACAGCATTCAAGACAAAGGGGTACAAGTGATTTATATAATGAAATATTTTTTCTGACTTTGTGCAGTCAAGACCTTAGGACCACTGTTGTCCATTATTTACAGTGGTGATCTGATATAGCCTTGAATCCACAGACCATGCCCGTGGGTGAAGTTCTCACATGATATGCATAACCACAAATGGAAGAAAAACTTTTGCATATGCTTGAGAGGGCAAAAAATTATTTCAGTTCTTCAATAAATTAAAATCAATAGAAATTAAGTTTTTCCCCACTGAACTTATGGATTGTACAAAGTTACGTGACTGTCATTTTGATAAATAATCATAGTAATGCAGTAAGTTATAGTAACTTTGAAACTACCTGGAATATATGATATTGCAAGTACTTGGTAAGTACAGCACAAAGGACATATTCTCTGCTCTTCATCTGAAATAGGAAAGCTATTTAGTACTTTGTAAAACATGTTAAATGGAGTTTGCTCTCTCTTGGAGATAGCTATTTTTTCTTCATTCTGTGCGGGTGGAATGTTTGAAAATTGCACGAGACAGGCAATTTTGGCACTTCAGCTTGGAGTACCAAATGTTAGCAAATCATCCTGAATGGATCTGAAGTTTAAGCCTGCAATGTTATTCTGTGTGACAGTGGATGCATTTTCATTTTCACCTATTTACATATTCACAGTCAGAAATGCATGGTAGTTATTGTGTAAAAGGGTTCTATTTAGGAAGAAAAGACAGATAGCATTTTTGAAAGCCGTTAGTCAAAGAGTATATATACACCATGATGTGTATAATAAAGCTTTACCCCAAAATGTTTGCAGCAGGAAGCAGAGCTGGACAGGTGCAGAGAGACAAAACAGAAAAAAAACAGAGATGGTTAGGTCTTCATGGGGGACACCGAGCTCCTGTGGGTCATGATGCAGTAGAAACCACCTACCATGTAGAAAGTGAAATAGTTCAGCTCTGTTTCTCAACAAGTCCACATGGCATTTACTCAGAAAATCAATAACCCGTTTCAGTGAGCACAAAACATCCCTTTCTGTCCCTTCTCCATCTCTGTGAAGACCTCAAGTCTGGGAGGGAGTCAGAGTCACCGTGATACTACACTTTGTGCAACTGAGATGCTATTTTAGGCGAAGGGTTGCAACTGTCATTATTTCATTCACACTGGTATTTCTACTCCTAGCTTCCCCATACAACCAACTCTGCTGCTTTTGGGAGCTCCCTGGTGCACCTCTGAGTGAAATGTCCAAGTATTGCCAAAGGCGTGTGCAAGGAGGGCTGGTCTCCACAGCTTGGTGGCTCAGGCAGGAAACTGGATTGTGACTATAAAGTGATAGGACAGGATAAAAGTTATTTATCTACGGGTTTTAATGGGGACTATTTTTTAAATATAGGTTTCATTTTACCACCAGTACATTATAGTGATGATGGCAGGAACCACTTAATGACCCAAGAGCACTGCATCTCCACATTGGCTCTGAGCTAAAGTTCACCCACCTTAGCACCCAGTGGAATGTTCTACAGACCCAGTCTCCATGTGGGGACCCCTTCTATAGACACCATAATGGCACAAAGATCACAGCAGCTACTTGAGGGTGGCAGAAAAAGCAAAAAAGGGTACCATAACTTTGGGGTCAAAATCTAATCTTAAACAAGTCAAGAAGTGCTTTTGATGGAGGCAGGTGGTGTATTAACCCATTACCAGCTAGTTAGATCTCTGATAAAAGGTCTAATAGTAAGGACTGGTCCCAGAAGCAAACATGGATATCTGGGTGTAGGACATCATCAGGCAGCAGGCATGATTTACTTGTCTAATGAACCCAACAGTTCTGTTGTTGGCCCATATGGGTTAATATTTCATTTTCTCATGGGAAAGGTTTGCTGTGTTTCCTCTGGCAGCATTGTTTGTTGACCTCAGCTTCTTCCTTCCATCATCTGAGCAAGCACAGCTTGGCATCCTGGCGGAAGACACAGGCCATTCGCTCTTCTAGTTAAAAAGTGATTTGCTTCAGTGAAGTTGCAAACACTCTCCCTGAAGACTATACTTAATATCCAACACATTAAACAAATTGGTGTGTGTGAGCTTTGGAAGAAAAAACATTTGAGTTTCAATGCAAAGGCCAGCCCTGGATAAAACCAGGGTCTCCACTCATGCAGAGCCACATCTGTGATAATCAGAGCTGAAAGGGGAAGCGTTAACCTCTGGAGCTGATAGAGACTAAAATGATGAAAGGATTTTTTAGATGTGAAAAGATGGATCAAGAGTTTTACTAAATTCCGGGTTGGAGGGAAGGTTGAAAATTGCCTTTGCTCTGAATCTGGGACTTTTCAGGCTGAAGCAGGTGTGCCTCACATCTTGAACATTTCATGTGCTTTCATTTCATTCCCTCTATTTTCAATTCCCATTCCCTCAGATTTTATTTACTTGTGTCTTCCAACAGTATGATAGCAAAAAACAACCAAGCTGCAAAGCTTCTCTCTAAATGCCTGATTTAAATAATGCATCCATTAATTTTTGCACCAATAGTGGTACAACATAAAATAGTACATTATTTTTCAGAATCTGATTCTGCAAACATTAGACCATTTGACTGAAATATTCCTAATGTATAAATAAAGTTACTCTTGTGCATTACTGTTTTCAGGCTCAAAGCTTTAATGTGTTATTTTAAAATACAAATATTTTCAAAGGTGCAAAATATAAATGCAACTGTATTTAAGTCTTCACTGAAATGAAGCATGAAAAAAAAAGTGATGAAGGCTTTTCTTTCTGCTGCTGAAATAGAGGACTTTTACCAATTTTAACAGAACATCCTTAATATATACCTGGAATATTATGTGTATAATAGGTTGTTACTCTGTAATTGGTTTGGCTGATTACAATGATTACACTAAGTTGGCACAATAGTATAGCTATCTGGTGAAAGCACTTCTATAGAGCCCACAGAAATCTGCTCACTGGAGACCATATGTGTTTGGAGGTCAGAAATTCTCACTTACAAGAATGGCAGCTTTTTAACATTGCTTACATTTAATTTAAAAATAAAGCTGACTCTTTTCCAAGTGCTCCTTAAAATAAAAACCCTTTCCTATGAACTGAAATATTCCTTTTGCCAAATGTTAAGATTGTCTTATTGCTTGTATGGGCTAAATCCAAGAAAGGTTATTTCAAAACACATTAAAGAAGTAACACTTCGCTCTCTACATGCAAAATGGGAAGCATTCAACACCACTAAACTTGTCTGTGATCTGGATAGGCATTACAATGGTGATCCCCTTTGCTGGCGGTGTGCCCTTCCACAGAGATTTTTGCTGCCCAGCTCTCGGTATGCACTCAGACAAGCGTCACTGGGAGGAAGGAGCAAGAGGTGAGTTCACACCAACAGTGCCCACCACGCCTGCGAGGAGCAAACCTGGGCACCTCTGCCCTTGGACGTCTTTTTTACACATAGATGCAAACACCTGTACACAGCTGAACCTTTCCAATGTGGGGCTGGACTGGCTTCACAAGCTCAACCTCTCCCATTTCCCTTGCAAACAGGGCAGCAGGTCCCCAGCAAATGTGGGGGCTGATGTGTCCCAGCAGCAATCATAGCTGAGGACAGAAGTCAGGTCTGCCTTGTGACCCCTTGTGCAGAGGTGGGGGGTGGATGGGGCAGCTGTCAGCCCCAGAGGGGAGGATTTAATAGGAAATTCTGCGTTTCAGCAAGTTGAATAATAAAGTCCCGGCATCTCAACTCTTCACACAAAAAAGCGAGCAATGCCGCGCAACGCTGCTTCCCGATGCACATCCCTCTCTGGCATTGAGTGCAGCTTGTTAATGGTTGGTAAAGCTGACGTGAAAGCTCTGTCATCCTCCCAAAGGGGCTCCCTCTGCATGTGGAGAAATTGCACCCCTTTTTAGGGGCTGAATGCTGGGTGGCATGGAGCTGCTGGCCACTGTGCTTCCTGGCCACATGCTGGCAATGGCTTTCTGTCAGCGAGGAGGAGAAATGCCCTCACTCCATTGTGGGGAGTATTAAATGCTTTTAGCAAGCAATGACCACCCTCAATGATTTCCAAGAGAGGAAATGAACCTCCAATCAATTATAACACTTGATTAGGTTACTTAAATTGCTGAATCTCCAGCAAAATCAGCAGTGCCAACTCCCCAACACTGTGTGTGTGATTCGATGGCCCTTATAGTAATGCAGCTCTGCACACCTCCTGTTTTATGTACGTTCCTTTTGCTGTTACTCAACTTCCATCTCATTACTAGGAGCACGGATTTCTACCTTGTCACTTCACAACCTTATTTGAGCATCGCTCTGTTGATCACCTGGTGATTTTTAGGCCTTTTTTTTTTTTCCTTGAAATGCTAATGCATTCCCAATGAAAACAAACACAGGCCTGTAACTGTAATATCGCCTTTGCTCAGTTTTATTTCAAATGAAACAGAAATGCAACTTCAAAGCCATCAAAGCAATGAGTGACTATCAAAGAGAGCATTGGCCTCTGATAACATGAAAGGCCACTTTAATAGGAAGGTCTTATAGGAATTTCTAGTGATCATTAATAGCATGTAATTCACTTATTTGCTAATTATGAGTGCCAGTGGGTAGTAGTTAAGTGGAATATTGAAAACGGCATACTGTGTTATCACAGTGCTGTCCCCGTGGAGAAGGCAATGTCCGCTCTTCTTCCCACCCCACCACCTTTCCACCTTCTGAGGTGGCAGCTGAGAGGGTTCCCCTCTGCTGTTCGGTGTCCCAGACCTCTGTGCCCCTTCCTCTGGCCTGGCACCCCTCCACATAATTTGCCCCATTTCTGAGCAGGGGACAGTTTTTAACCCTGCACACTAGAAGTGAAAAATCTGTGGGCAACTACATCTACTAAATCCCCTGAACGAAGGGGAAGGACAGATGGCATATTGGAGGATGCCGGATCCACAGGGAGGTGTAACAAAATACAGACCCATCTGGGTCGAGTCCCAGGGAGGGTAGGGGTTCTACTGAGCTTGAAGCTCTCCTGCAGTCTCTGTAAGCCTGTTAAAAGACAGCTCTGGCAATCCGAGCAAGACTGTTTTGGCAGGGGAAAGAAAAAAAAATAGGGATCTTTTATGAGAAGTTATAAATTTCAGATATATGTGTTAGGTGATTGAAAATAGTGAGAACTACACTGCTATAAATTCAGTAAACTTCACCAGATAAAAATGACCAACAGAGTCTCAGATTGCCAGTTCCTTAAAATAGCAGAAATATTCCTGAATAGGCAGTGTGGGATTCCCCCCAAAATATGGAATTTTCATTTATTATCATTTCCTCAACAAAGAGCCAGGAGTTGCTGAAACTCTGCAAGACAAGTGACGTAGTGAAAGACCCTGCCTGGCAAATCATCAGTGGGTCTGGCTGCCACCCATACACCCAGGGCACAGGTCCTCTGCTGGTGGGTGGTATGTAGGGGTGTGGAAGGGGACATCCACCCAGCCACTCCCTGCCCTGGGCTAAGGAGTTGCCAGTAACCCTTGTACAATCTCCTGCTCTCTTCCATGTTTACCCTGATCTCAGATCTGAAACGTGTAGCTCTACATGGTACATTCCCACAGAGACTCCTGACTTCAGGAACTAAATATTTTCCAAAAAAAAAAAATTTCTGTCCAGAGACATTCTGGCTAATGCCATAGGGTGTACCCAGGTGAGGATGCATAATGGCTTGCACAACGAGGCGTCTTTGGAAAACCAACAGCTACTTCCAAAATTTCAAAGTAAGCAAAACCAGAACACCCTCCTGCAGGAGAAGTATCTACCCAGGGAAGGTTTCTCCCCAAAGGACATCCACCTGGGAGCTTGCCATCACTTTGTAAAACAGATATGTTGACATATATACAAAGAGGCACAGCCCAGGCCCTGGTGCAACTCTGCATACCAGACACTGGCAAAACACCTACAGCACTCAGGTATGGGGACTGGGCACAAGCATTCAGCCTGATGCAACACGTATCTCCCTGAAGAATGCCGGATCCTTTGCCTCTGAGGTGGTCCCAGTCTGAATTCAACATTTCTTACCGTCTTCAGCTCAGTGGCTGTTGTGGCTTTTACCTCTTTAGCATTTTCACATTTTTTCTTTCCTCATATGTTTTTCCAAACCCACTAATGCAATATTTGACTTACCCCATCCCCTCCCAAACTAACCATATATTTGTTTTCAAGATTTTCCAGCAGTAGGTTGAAGAGGTTCAACTCCTTTCATGAACCTGGGGCTGTTTCTCCAATCACTTGAAGTCTCAGTAAGAACAATCAGTGATGATGATTAACGATGCCCACTACAGAGCTGATGCTGAAGTGCCTCAGATGATCACTGTTGCTTGTCGCTCATTGTAGCTATAAAAGTCACCAGCTTGCACCATGGAGACATCCTCTCATGAAGGCAAAAATATTCCTCCATGACCATTTCCCTACTCAAAACAAGACACCGGTGTCTACCTGCCAGCAGTGCTAGTGGCATGTCTCTGATGGGAAGCTTTGGCTGTAGGGATGCTCATCCCAGACAGGCTCTCCCAGCAGCTGACCCCTCCAGGCACTGAGCCTTTGGGCTGACCTCTTACGGCTGCTCCTCAAGCATGTGGGACTTTCAGTGTATTAAGGTGGTTTTGTACTGTGACACTTACCTCGTGAGTTACCTTGTCAATATGCAGAATATTTGCATTTCTTGCTATGGGGAATCTTCTGTGTCAGTTCTGTGGTTCTTCCCTATCACTTTCTCCCATTTTCAAGACCTCTGTGGAAACAGCAAAGGTGAGACTAGCATGAGACTCTTCCACCTTCTGGAACTGACTTCAGCAAAACTGAGATGGAAGCTCCCTGAGTGATCTTGCTGGGGGAAAAATCACTTCCATGTTCCAAACTTACAGAGCTGAAGCTCACAACATGATTCCAACAGGATGGACTCCAGCCGCCGGACTACAACCAGTAGTTGATGTGCAAACATCAAATATTTGAGAATTTGTAACCTTGCTCAGTATTTTGGAAGGAGTTTGCATCTAGTTAAGATGCTGTATTTAAATAACCACCTTTGCAGTCTTCTGAAGGAAGACTGAAATGAGACCTGTGCCCCTTCCTTACGCACAGAAGGACCCAGCAATACAGGGGTGCCCAGGGAGCAGCTCCATACACAGCACAAACAACCCGGTGGTGTTTCCTTGAGTCCATGGCTGTAGATCATTTTTCCTCCAGGTTCTGGCCCCACACCAGTATGAAATTGACAAACAAACTTTAACATCAATGAAACTAAAGCAGGAGGAGATAAGGACCTGGGAGGCAGTCAGCCTAATTTCCTGCCTTCTGTAATGAAAGAGGTTAGACATGGTACAACACAAACACAAGTTGCATACCATTAACACACAGCAAAAATCACTGCAGTGCTGAGCAGAAGGAGAACAGAAAAGCTATGGTGAGAAAGCACTGAAATGATTATCTGCACTTATCCCCATTACAATGTCCGTATTTCCATACTCCCATGCCTGCATCACACCTACACCCTCTTGCTCAGTCATCACAAAGCATCAAGAAGCAGCCTAATCTTGACTACCAGCTCCATGGTGGACAGACCACTACATCTGAGGGAGAAAAATCTTTCAATGGCTCAATTCAGAACCTGCTGTAAAAATGTGCAGCCTGAATTTGTCTAACTTGAGCTTCCAATCTCTCAGTCTTACTCTTCCTTTACTGTGATGTTAAAAAGCCATCTTCTTATGGGACAATTTTCGTCTCCATAAAGGAACCTGAGAACTACAATCAGATCACCACTCAACCATCTCCTAGATGAAACAAATTGACCAAGTTCCCTATGCCTTTCAGGAATGCTGTTCTTGAAGCTAGAAAGAGAGCTCATTTCATATCAGCCTTTTTAATCCAGAATCAACCCAGATCCAGTCCATTTTACCCATTGAAGCTGAACCAGGATGTCCCTTGCTTTATCCTAACATCTTCACTCAGGACACTCTCCTCTCTTCTGTCTGTCCCCAAACATCCATTATTCATGCTGTTTTACCAATGGTCATCACAACCTACTCCATCATCTTTTGCAGTGTATCCTGTGTGCTGTTTCTGCCTCACTGAGAGCCTCAGGGCAGGGGGGCCATGTCTGATGCTGTGTTTGTAAAAAGCACCATGCATGCCTGGTGTGACAGAGAGCTACTGCTGCAGTGTGTGTTTTCCCAACAAAAGATATAACCTGCAAGCTCTTGATAGCTGTATAATATCAAAGTTATTTTTTAAAAGAACAGCAATTTCTAAACATGTTATCGCAACCAAAAAAAAAAAAAGCCTATTTATAACTGTAATATTCTATTTAATATAAGTCACACAGTTTCTACAGTTCCATCAAATTACAATCAAGTCTCTACCCGTTGGTTTTATAATTACTCTTATAACTGCTGTAATACCTCTAAGGCTTACCCCATGCCAGACCACCTTTGTGGTACAGGCAGCAAGCACCTGCAAAGGGGAACACACAGTCTCTAATGAGGCAAGCTTCAGCCCAACAATGCCTAGAAATTACACCCTGGTAAAGACATACAGTACCAATGTAATCTTACGGGTGCTCACAGGCAATGAAACAGTATTTTGCTCTCTCTTCTAATGGACATTGATCATAGAGTAGCTGAGCAAGGAACAGAATCTAATGTACATTTTAATGAAATCCCTTAAACTTTTTAGCACCTAAAGCTTCATCTGTGAAATGTCAAGTCAGAAACTGGGAGAAAGTCACATTCCTAGGCTAGAGCTGAGGCTCCCAGTAGGCAACACACAGTAGCACCCATCTTGCTGCCACATCTGCACAGCCCATTTCTTTCCTGCAGTACCAGGGATCAGCTACAGACAGACCTGGCTCTGAACAGACTGAAGAGCCACACCTGGTTGCAGTGCTGAGTGTTCAGGAGATGGGAGAGTCAAAAGAACTGAGCTCATACCTGTGGGATGAGGTCTGCTTTATATTGCACCCTCTGCATTTTTAATATGTCTCAGGAAAAAAAAATACTAACATGCCCTAAAAAGCCACTGAAGTAATAGTGTTGTAATGGATCCATCTACACTACTGGTTACATTAAACATTTTGCTATTTCACATGTATTATAATTTGGAGTGAATCCCTCTTTACAGTGATTCAACAGTAGTGCCGTGTGATGTGCTCACCTACCCTCTCAGATGTTGCTTTCTGCTTAGGAGTGATTTTCATCATTTCCCATTTTAACCTTCAGGTAGAAAAGGTTTGGATTGTGTTGTTTTTTTTTTTTTATCTGGCCCCTTGCTGCCACGGTTTCCTGTTTGTCCTGACGTCCTGCTGGGATCCTCGTCCATGGTGAACTGCCAGCCAAGAATAAAGTGTGCTTGGGTGTCAGCTCTGGCAGTTTAAGCACCAGCTCAAGCACCAGCTCACACTCACCTGCACAGAGGGTGCAACAGACAGCTTGGGAAGGGAGGAGGAAATAACGTCTTAAATACCTCAGTCAGATTGATCGAACTCTGCTGCTAGAGTTTACGCCTCTCTGTGGATTTCTGACAAGAACCTATTATCTTTGGCATAAGAAAGCAGTACTGATCTGAGAACAAACAGGATCAGTACACCTTTCTTTTCTGGATTTGCTGGTACCACCCAGACATCCCAATGTTTTCTGTAGGGGAGTATGAGTGACTCTATAGAATCAGTTCATTACCCAAGTCTTGAAAAGCAAGGTCCCAGCATTACTGCCAGTTTACCAGTACCACTGAACAGCCCCGTGTCCGGGACAATTCATCTTTTTAGTCTTTAAGCACGTTAGAGGCTTGGATTGTATAGTTCCACCACATCCTATTCACACACTGCAAACCAATACCACAAGAAAGGGAAACACAGCCCACCACCCACCCACCCTTCCCAGCTGCCCTGTCTTGTCTTTTACATCTCACAGACTCCCAGCTCCCTCGGGAAGGAAGCACTTTTATTTTGCTCATGGCAGGAGGAACCCAAGGCCAGTGGCTGGAGTATTGGTAGGGCTGGTTTCGCATCCTCGGTGAGACACGCAGCTGCGGTGCCTCTATCAGGTGCAATGTAAATCCAGACCAGTGCCTGTTCCCTTTCATTAAGAGCCTCGAGCTCGCTGCAGAAAAGATGAAAAGGGCTGGTCATTATCCATTACATGTGACCCATTCACTTGCTGATGGCATGGTTTTCATCTCCCTGCCCTGCCTGTAGGCAAGTAACCTCCCATACCCTAATCTGCTTTTTTTATTTTCTGCCATTTATTTTCCTGGGGGCCTTGTCAGTGATGGCTCCGTTCCTTCCCCAGGCCTCCCAGAGCTGCAGATTCAGAGCATTAAAAGGTTCCAGCTCACGCTAACAAATTCCAGAAAGTCTGACCGTTTATTATGAAGCCAACACAGGAAGGATTTGAGAAAAGCACTATGTAATGAGAGAGCCAGGGAGATGTGGAGCACGGCCACATCCTGGAAACATGCAAAGGTGAACGGGAAGGGGAGGTGGGGAGCATTTGGAAGCCCATTAAATGAGGGCTTATCATCTGATTTATGTAAATCACTTCAAATGCCTTCATTTATTAAAAGTGTTAAGCTGCATTACTGTTTGCCTTTGGTCTCCTAATTTGGTTGCTAATGTCTAAGACAACTGTTGAAATTAATTTGAAATTAATGTTCCTATATAATTACTTAATGAATCTCACATTCACTGCCCTTAGCTCTCAGCTGACAAAGGATCTCACCCACTGCATGTAAGAGGTTGGAATACTGACTGTGATTTTAAAACAGTTGCTAAATTATAGTTTGCAAATATTTTACATTTATATCACACACTTCATCTTGAAGGATCTTGGTGTGTTTGAAATGTTACATAACATTCATTCTTTAGTAAAATTCCATCACAAAAACTTTCTGGGCATCAATCTTCTTACTTCCCTGCATGACTTGGAATTAAATCAAATTTAGCTGTATTATTATGCAAACACAAAATCATACCTGCATTAAAAGGTTATTATTAGGACTGTAAAGTCAGACACTTAAAAGATAAGAAATGCTGGAACTGTAACTCTGTGCAATATAAATTCCTTTTTCCATACATATGTATTCTCATAGTCTTTAATTTTATGATCCTATATTTTTCTATACTCCCTCTCTCCCTCAGGGGACTTATTAGTCCTTGTTAGTGTTCAAGAATAAACAGGATAAGAAAAAATAAGGTTCAAGAAAAAGCTAGCAGGGGAAGGTAGCGACCTGTGGAGTCTTCGCCCCACTCCTTACAAAAGCTGAAAAGGTTGTAGTGTACGTTCCTCCTTTTCTGGGTGGCTGACTTGATACCCCATAAATCCTGATCGGCAGAAATGCTGAATATGCACAGCAGTAACTGAAGCTAAAGAAACATTCGAACGTGCAGAGCATTTTACATACTACTGAATCCATTGAACCATGAGGTCCTGGGGTCTTAGACCAAGCACTTAAAATTAGTGTACACTTCAAATAGGGGAAAACACTTCTCCGTCTCCCAGGGACAGTGGAAAATGTATTAGAGCATTTGCAAAGCACACAGACTGTGTGATACGGAGACCCAAACTTACTCGTGCTGTACAGTACAGCCTGGACACAGCACAATTAGCGGGGAACAGGACACACTGTGACCCAGGAGCAGAAAGTATCTAGGGAAGCGGCTGGTGCTGTTGTGCAAATTAACAGAGGGAGGCAAGGACCCGATGGGAAAACGCCTTTTCTGAGACAAAAGAGCTGAACTGAAGACTTTCTAGACAGCCTCAATTCTGACTGCTCACCATTTTATGTGCTTATCTGTGACTTTGCATTTCTTCTTATGTGCATATTGTTTCTTAAGGATCAAGATAAGCGAGAGCACCAAACTCATTAGCACTCAGGGACCCTTCAGAGCTTTCCTGAGTTAGCTGAACAGTGCTTTGCCTTAGGCCATCCTCAGCATCTAGGCCAGAGCAAGTCAACCTTCCCCACGCTGCAGAATGCCACCTCAGTCTTCCTGCAGAGGAGAGCTGTAGACAGGTAGGCATACACTGGCGTGGCTCAGACTAACGATACCACGTCCAAGAGTCGCAGGGCTCAGCGGAGGGACGAGCTGGTGAGGTTAGGTCCCCAAACACAGGGCGATGTCAACCTCTTTGTGACCCGAATCTCCTTCCCACAACAGGGAAGGGAGAATACCCAGCAGCCCACACCCAAACAACAGTCCACTCCCTGTTCCCACCACACACACACCTCCACCTGTTGTCCTACTTTCTTAACTAGAAAGCCTAACTTCTCCTGTGCTTACACCTTTGCCAAACCTCCCTCTCTCCATCACATTCCCACCCTTGCCAGGCTGCAGATGCTCCTTCCCAAATGCCTGTCTTCTCTCCCCCACCCCCCAAAGCATTCCTATGTCCCACACTTCATGCATTCCTCAGCTAATGGATTGCTGGAACATCTCCAGGAAAGACCTCCAAAGAAAACCTCTCCCAGCATAGCCAATCAAAAAAAAAAAAAAAAAAAAAAAAAAATCAAGCCTCCAAGCACATGGGAAGATTATTTCCTTTTAAAGCTGTATAGGCAGGTAAATTAAGGTCAACTGCTACAGTGACATCCTGGACAACTACCTCGATTTCCCTCTAGAACACCAAAACTGTCAAAGGTGAAGAAAAAAAAAAAAAAAGGCAAGAAAATATCTAGCTTTAGACTCAAAACCAGCTGGGGTTTAAAATTTTTAGAAAGAAATAAAGCAGCCAATCTGAAGTAGAAAGGTTCCCAAGACATTTTTATACTGGTAAGGTTAAAATAAAAGGAACCATATGGCCACACAATAAACTGGAGGGCAAAAAAATTAAGACTAGAGTGGTAATTATACAGGCCATCAGCCTCCATGAAATGCTTGATTCTGCGATAAGCTGCGTTCTGGTACCATTTTGCACAGGATTTCCTGTTTACTCCTTTGCAACAAATTCTCTTGTGCAGGCAGCATTATACAGACTGTATCAAACTGACCCGCAAAGCAGACTGCTCTTTATTTTCCAGCTGGGGGTTCCAGGTCGTGTGCTAGCAGCCAAAGGAAGGTTATTACTGCAAGAATGCAGAGCCATCAGATTAACTCAGCCTAGCCCTCCCTGCCCAATTTTGCTTTTGTGAAGAAAGTAGAAAAAGATACTAACATGGAGAACAGTAGCTCAGCAAAAAACTAAGATTTCTTGAGGCAAAGATGCTTTTTTGCCTCCGTGGTTTCCTCCTGCTGCTGCTAGCAATTGATGGGACAGGGCTGCTTCAGCCAGGTTTCCAGAATCCTGTAATGGAAAGCAGCTGTCCCTATCCTAAGATTGCACCAGACATCTCCATAGCTCTTCTGTCATCTTCTTTTGGTCAGTCTCATTACTCAACTTCCAATCCCGATGTGTTAGTAACACTAGCAGCAATCCCAGAACTGTACTGAAGGCACTTTTTTCTTAAACTCCCAGCACTAACTTAAGAATGTTTGCATTGCTGTTTGCCACTCCATACACAGATTTTTCAGCTATTACTTGTCAAAATACAAACTCCAGGACTTTATTCTACAGAGTTGGGCTGCATAAGCCACATTTCAATCTGAACAAGTCACTTACTTGAGCATAGGGCAAGACTATTTGACAGGGCCTGCCTTTCTTTTCCCCAAGCAGCACAAAACCAGACAATCTGAAGGCATCCAACACCATCTGACACATCCAGTTTTGTAGAACCATTGAGGTGGCGATGGAAGGTCTCAGGCTTTGTGGAACCATCTTCAGAAAGCAGTAAGGGTCACAATGAATCTTGACTCCATCATAAATACAGCACGATGTAAATAATTTGGGGAGGGGGAAGGTTCCTAGCATTTTGCATTAATAGATGCAATTATAACATAAGATACTCGGTTATTTAGTTAACAAGGTTAAAGCATTTAATACCATTATTGCAGGTCCATCAACTAACTTCTTCATTCTGAAAGCTCACTTTAAATAACAATTACATCTCTGCTTCTCTACAGTAAACTGCTGAAAATCAAGCAGCTAATTCAAACTCCAGGAGTACATCGTTATATTTGCCCCTTTATTAAAATTAATTTTTTTAAACATTTGAAATCATGGCCTACACATCTAGGATCACCAGATCTCCCTCTGTCTTTGCACATGCCAGCTCCTTTGGGGAAGATCCCTGGGACTGGTAATAGGTTTCATAACTTCCACCTTCTGTTGCCTAGTTCAGAGAGTAATCGAATCCAGTCCCTACTGTTGTATCTATCTGGCAACTATTTCTTGGCCTCCATGAAATGAGTTGGAAGTTTTATTTCCGTTCTCAGCAGGCATGTTTACGCGATACATATGAACTGCTGTAACTGGCAAACTGGAGGCTATTTCAGCAGAGATTCCTAGGTTTAAATAAGCATGAGAACAGAACTTCTTTCACCCCAGAGAGGGCTCCTCTTTAATAGGCTTGAGAAATGACAGGACAGGATTAGAGAGTTTGGATTTCTGCTGTGGCAAGATGCACTTTAAAGGGGGATTTATCTTTTGAGTCTATCAAACAGGCACCCACATGGGGTTATTAACAAAAACCCCCAAGTCATTAGGAAATAAAGCTTGAAGCAAAATAAGCATTATCACTCCCCAAAACTCCTTTCTACCTCTGCTGAATTTTACCTGTAATACATGGATATTTTATTTCTTTTTTACATCTCTACACCCCCTATTACAAACGTTCACCACTCTTCATTCTGGTAATGCTTATTTGGTTCCCCATGACAGAGGCTGGTGCAACAGCATCAGCCACTGACACCATTAGTAGCATTCTAGGCAAATCCATGAATTCTGTCACACAAGGCATTTCCGAACTGAAATACAAGCTACCAGGTGAGTAGAGGCTGAACATATGACTAGGCTAAGATTAAAAACTTTATTTTTTATATAAAACAACAATAAATCCAAGCTGATAATGAACTCAGTGTGTCATCTCATTTTCAATCTTTTCTTCTTTTCTCAATATAGTCTATCCACAGTTCAATGTTAAACCACTCCATATTCAGCAAAAACTATGAGGTTTCCATCTTGTATCCATGTTTTTCTAATTCAGCTCTGTATAGAAAAAAGAGAAGTATATTAAAACATGCAAATAAACGCTGTCAGACATCTGCATTCTTAAAAACTAATTATATTGCACAATATACGATCATTTTAGAAATAATATGAACAGGTCACACTGCTTTTTGGTTCATACCTTAACCTCACTAATTCTATAGTTCTTCAACTTCAGCTGAATGTCTTAGATCACTGAAAGTGACCAAGTGAAAAATTCAAATGGTTCTTTTAATCATAGTTATTGTTCTCTGACCCACCATGACTTGAGTACAACTATATGGCACAAAGCAGCACCTTTGAGCCTGAAACAACTCCAGACAGATTAAAAAAAAAAATATTGTCTTATATCAGTTATTTTCAAGATTTCTGAAAGCCAAATAAACTTGTTAATCTAAGTGATTTAAATGCACGCACTTCCAAAAATAATTTTAACTTTCTTCTTTGTTTCTTTTAAATAAAAATACAACTGCATTATTTTAAAATCTTGGTGCAATACACCTTCCAGTGAACAATTCTGAGGGAAAAAGATTGCTTTGTTCCCCCCTAGTTGTCACCAGGACAGCAAGTCAGCAACCTCAAGCTATTGCTCCTACCCTGTTGTCACTTTGCTTTTCACCTGCCTCCAAACACACCAGCCAGAACTACATCCTGTTTAATCTCCTAGTCTTATCATACATGTATCTAAATGCAGCGGTACAAATCTCTAAAAGTATTTCAGGTTAGTTTACATACTTAGTAGAGTAATTTTAGAAGTGGAGAACTGCAGCATTTTCTTTCTAAAGATGAAATAAAAACATGCTGCCACGAAGTAACATTAAAAACTATGATTTTAACACTAGTCTGCAGTCACCAACGCTACAGTCTAGAGTTAGTGAAGGTTTGCCAAGATCAACTATGGTAATCAAGAATTACACTATCCCTTAAAAGGCTATTTCACTACATATCAACTCCTTTTCCTATATTACAATTTAACTGCCTTTCGATCTTAAAAGAACCAACTATACCAACAGACTATTGTTGTATCTTCTACATAAAGGGTCACTTTCACCCGAGTACAACAAGGGAGATCAGCCCAGAAATAGTTCAACCAGGCTGTATTACAGGTGGATTGTCCTCATGCAACATACTGGGGATTAATTATAAAATGTGACTTTGTATTGCTGCTTGAAACAATTTAAGTCATAATTATGCATCAGTAAAAGATTAACTGAAGAGACAAGTGACAAAGAGGATTAAACAACTGGATTAGAGGTACCCAAATTGCTATCACTTTTTTAAAGGCATGTGATGAACAATTACCTTGCTATTGTTGCTCATCAACAGCATGTTCACCACACACAAGAAGGGAACCTTAACATTAATATAGGTAACTGATCTCTAGAAAATTTGTCCATTTGGACAAAGAGCAGCAATACTATTTGAAGATATAGAAAAAAATTTATAACAACACATTTTGCATACCACATCACACAGAAGAGAATCTTGGATCCCTTGCCATTAACCTTTGCAGTATGATTCAGAATTTTCACATATTCAAACAAATCCTTAGAAAAGGACTTACTAATGTTAAACTGAAAAACTGTCAACTGTATCACAAGTTGCAATGATCTTTGTACTGTTTAAGTTGTGTAGCACAGCAAAAGCCTGAATACATCAGGCATATTTCAGGGTTCACAGTACAATTATTAAAAGATTAAATGCTTCTCAGTACTTCACTCCGCTGTAGTCCCTTAAATCTGTTTCTGAAAGGCTTTAGACAGAAAAGCGCAGAGCTTTTTTTGTGTTTCAGATCTCATTTTTAAAGTAAGCAGACTTCAAACTTTCAGATATTAACAGAGCCATTTTGAACATTTTACCCATATTCTAGAACAGTAAATTAAAAATAAAATTACCTTAACTGATTGGAGAAATCATCTTCTACGTTGTCATCATCCCAATTGTCTTCCCAGACATGCGCATCTTCATCTTCATCTAAACCAGTCCAATCTAAAGACAAAAAAGAGGTCTAAATATTCTATGCTGCTTTGCTTTGGTACTGTGTCTTACTGGTACATTAGCTCAGCCTTTGGGCAAAGTAGACTAGACTTCTTTGACAGAAGAGTCTGAATCATATTTAAGCATTTATGAGACAAAACAGCACAGAAAAATCTAACAAACGCCCTGCAATTTCTTGAACTATAATAAAAAAATGCAGCTTGGTAAAAAAAGTAAAATCATTCATTACACACTTCACATCTTGGCTTGCAGCATTACACATTCATAAGAGACATTCTGCATACAAATGGACAAGCTGTAGCACCATTGTAAAAAGAAAGCAACAGTGAGTACTTGACTCCTAAAAGCTCTATAAAAGGTGTGCAATTCCAGGTTTGTAGTTAAATAGTTTTTTTCCAATTAAAAAAGTAAACAGATATCAAATGCTTTTGCCAAAACACATATACACGGATCCTCTGACTCAGATCAGATTCAGAGAGTTTATGGATAAATGCCAAAGAAGAACCTGTGATGCAGAAGCAAAGGCAAATTGAGAGAAGCATCTGCAAACAGCAGTTGCTGCCTGTAACCAACCACTTCTGGGTTCACAAAACAGCAGAAGCTATTTCCTTAGAGAGGCAAGATACTAAATGTCCATTTGCTAACTTAATTTTCTCTTTTTCCTGTAACAAAGTAACTTGGCACATCTGCCTTGACAAACTACTGATCACCCACTTATTGCTTCACTATATTAAAAAAAACCAAACCAACTAGCTAGTTTAGAAAAATAATAAATTAGGAAGGCTCAGAATCTGCGTGTAAATGAAAGTCAGTTTACTTCACTGGGTAACACAGTTTCTCAGTTTTCTTCTACTGACAGACACCAAGTTTTTATAAAGTTACCAAAATAAGCAGCACCACAATTTTGACACTTGTGACCTTTTATTTCTCAAAATCTATCAGTATATTTAAAGAGATAACACCACTCTTCCCCTCACAATTCAGTAAGCCATCTGCTGCCTATCCAGATAAAGCTTTGAGGACTAAGGCCCAAAGTAACATTATGATGAAGTATGGAAAAAAGCTAGTAAGGCAAAACATTAAACACTAATTCACTGTGAACAATTAACTTTACAAGAATGAAGGCTGGCCCTTGCATTTGCTCCTCCTTCTCCTAACACTGATGGGCAACAAAATTAATATTTGAGATTAACCAGAACAAGAAAATCCATTTGTAATTGACTAAAGACAAGGCATTACAATTAAACTTCCCTACTCCAATAAATTATATAATGGGAAAAGATGAAGGAGCACAGAAATCCTACTGGTCCTAAGGACAGCAAAAGAAGGAACTGGAACAAAAAGGTGAAAAAAAAATGCAGTATAAAAAAGCACATTAATTTAGTTGTGCTACTAGTTGCTCAAATGGAAGGATTTTATTTTAGTACTATCTGCAATAAGCTTTGGCGATTTATAGGCAACAGCTTTATTTTTGTGAAAATAAAAGCTTTACCACTCACATCATTTATCTAGATTTCAAAGATACAAAAATAACAAAGCTCGAAACAGTTTAGGAAGAACACAAAGTCAAACCTTTCTATCTGTTAATGTGCAAGCAGCTCAGGCAGATCTACAAATTTGAGAAAAGTCATAGTAACTAGTAAGCAGCCCAACAAACAGCAGCTTCAATCATAAAAGGTCAGTTCGGGAGACGACAAAACCACATTCCAAATTGCACTGAATGAAGAAGAGTCCAAAAGGCCGAAGTCATCTTCCACACTAAGGGGGGCGGGGAGTGCAATTAAAGCCTAAGTTACATTCTCATTGCTGTATCCACAAGATTCTACAGCATCTGTACGTTGACACTATACTCCAGAATTGCATACTAAAGTTATTATTCCCAACAACATTATAAGCCTGTGACTAAATAGAAGTAAATATAGCATTATCTGGGACTGAAAGTATTAAGAACATTTGAAAGCCTGCTACCATTAAGTATTACTAATATACACCGAAATTACAGAATCAATTTTGAGAACCTTGTTACAGCTGGACTCTAAAACAATATTTTAGTACACTGATTACCATATTTTGCACTTGGGAAAGGAAAACAAAAATGCTTTTAAGAGTAGACGATAAAAAACCCTAAAATCCTATTATTTTACACATTACATTTGACATTCTGAGAAGCAACGTACAAAAAGTTCGTGACCAATTCACATACACTGGTATCCATCATGCTATACTTACACTATACTTCAAATAAAGTATCTTATAAAAATAGAACACATCTGCTTTCAATACATAAACTTGATTTGATAAATTATTTGAAGAAAAATTCTATATCTGAATAAAAGAAATTCCCAAAGATCCAGTGTTTTTATCCCTTAACCCAGGTTTGCATTATCTAATTTCCTTTGGATAAAAACTGGGTAATAGAACACAAAGCTTTTCTGCTGCATAGAAAATGGTGTTTTAATTTGAAAGAACAACAGTCTGGCATGAGTTTCAGCACATAGTTAAGATAATTCTTTCCTAAGCACTGAAGATAACATTCAAAGTGGTCTGAACATTCTTTACAACACTGCAAACCTACCATCTCCCTCCAAGATTTTAAGTGGGCCTCTTTAGAGGTTCTTATTTTTTGCAAGATAGATTAGCACAAAGTCTAATTGTGGTCACTCTTTAATAAACCTCTGTTCTACCCAGAAAGTTTGCAAGGTACTTGGCTTTTGTAGTACAGCTTGATTGAAGTAGAATAAATTTCACCTTCTGTAACAGCAGTTCAGCGCTCTGACTAACACAAGGTTCTGAAGCACGCTTCAAGGACTTCCTTCACCCCTACTGCAAATACTTAATTTACATTAAATAAGATAAATATCTTTTGTCTGTTTAGGAAACACGTATGGAAAAGAAAGACTAGTCTTCTCAGTTTAGTTTAGCTATCACCTGAACTACGTCAATAACTTTTTCTGTCAGTAAGCGTAAAAATAGTACTTTTACTGGTACTGAAGAATTCAGAACATCTAAGGCCTGTAAGGCCACAAAAGCCCCTTACAATATAATGAGGACATTACAGAAGAAAAATCCTGATATTTCATCCATCGTGTTTTGTATCATTTCTCATTACCCACAGTTCAAGACAATTCCAGAATTAACGACATGGGGAAAACAATCACGCCCTGATGGGGATCTTTTCAAGACTATATCTGTAAAAAGACACTGAATTGTTTTACTGAATTCAGATTTAATTTCCTCATTCAATACAGCTGCGCCTATGAAAAGCAAACCAACGCATAAATGTTTGTGTTTCAAAAGGAAAAGAGATTCAGAGTAACTACAGACCCGTTGCTTCCTTTCCACACTTTTCTCCACCTTACACTCATTCCCCGCCCCTCACCCCTCCTCTCCCTGGCGATTCTCATCTCCAGAGCCGAGACGCTGCAAGTTCCTCCCGCACTCGTTTCCAGCTCTCCCGCACAATGACGCAGCACTTCGGGTGCGCTGCGCCCCGCGCCGCGAAACCGGCACAGCTGGGCACAGACAGCACGTCCGTGCCGAACCCCGGCGCCGAGGGGGCTGCAGCCCCCCACCTCTGACCGGGGCGGAGTGGGGAGGAACCCGCGAGCCACCGAAAAGCTGCTTCCGTATCGCTGGGGCGCTGCCTGCCGAGACGCATCGCCCCGCCGCGGAGGGCCCCGAGGGCTACTCTGCGGGAAGGGACCACTGGCAAACCGCCCGCCGCCGCTCCCGCCCGCTCCCTCCCCGCCTCAGCACACCGGCCCGGCCCAGGCCGCGGCCTACCGGCGGAACCACCGCCCCCACCGCCTCTCTGCCCTGCCCGGCCCGGCCCCGCCCGGCACCTTCGGCCGGGAACTCCTCAAACTCGTCGTCCTCCTCCAGGAGCCCCAGATCCACCGGCTGCTTCTTCTCCGACATTGCTCGGCCCGCCGACCCACCACCGCGTCCCGCCGCCCGCGGAGACCGATGGGATACGGGCGGCAGCCGCCACCGCGCCTGCGCCCCGCCGGCTGCCGGCTCCGGGCCGGCCCCGCCCTCCCGCCGCCCCGCCCCCGCGCCCCCGCCGCCCCCTGGCAGCGCCGCCCCGCAGCGCTCCCGCCCCCTCGCTCCCCGCCTGCCCCGGCCTTCCCGCCGCCCCGGCCCGGCCCGGCCTCCCCGCCTCTCGCCGGGGTCCCCTCAGGGCGGCCTCCCTGGCGCCGGCTGCCCGCCCGCCGTCCCTCGCTCCCCGCCGGCACCCGCGCTACCCCAGAGCCGCTCCGGCTGCAGGCGAGCCGCGGCCCCCTCCGCCCCCGGGGCGCGGCAAGGGAGCAGGTGCCGGGGAGCTGGGACGGGAAGAAGAGGCCACGAAGCGGGATATAGGCCCGCCGCCGGCGGTGCGTGCTCCCGCCCTCCGCAACGGCGCCTGCCAGGCCGAGGGGTCACCGGCCGGGCCTGGTGGCGGCGGGCTTTATGGCTCCGGAATGAGCTGGGGCTCCCCGGAGCTGGCTGACGTGCCGCACAGGCCGAAGCTGAGAACAGATACCCTGTGTGGAAAGTGTCAAATGTATTTTCAATACTGCGGGTGGAATAAATCTGTCCACCGCAACATTAGGCAGAATTACAGAAGCCAGTGCCACTACTGAACACATCTGTTCTCTTAACAGTCTTTCAGTATTGATTTATATTCAGGCAAAACCTACCAAGTCTCAGCCTTCTGTCCTTCTAATCTATAACCTGTGGTGGTGTCTTTTTTTTTTTTTTTTTTTTTTTTTTTCTTTCTGGCATTTTAACACACAGCTTCAAAACCCACGTCATTTACTATTTTTTAAATTCCTTATCCATCACATCAGAGAAACAAGGAAGCAGCTTGAAAAGGAGATTCTGACTAAAGTATTCAATAAGAGTTAGGATGTTATACAAAAAATAGAAATGCCTTGTTCTTTAAATATTCCAGAGTGCATTCATTTCACTTCATTCTAGATTCTGTTGATGATTTAAACAAAGGCAAAGTTCAACGCTTACCAGCCTGAACAAGTTTGTGCGTGTGGCAGCTCAGATGGCTTCTCTCTAGGCAACCACCACCTAGCAGTCCTGCCAGTTTGTTGGAGCGATATGTTTTCTTTCAGCGAGAAGATGATTCACAAGACAATGGCTTGCACAGCTGGGTTATACTGTGTCCTAGATTTAAAGTTAGGGAAACACAGAACAAAAGATGTGTGGGAATTCATACATAGTTCAGTTTCAACCCAGCATAAGCACGTTCTGGCACGTGGCCACAGTTAAGGCAAGGTGGGAAATGAGTCCTTCTGCCAGATGAAAGGTCTAATCAAGTGGTCACATTTTATTTTTATGTGACGGAAGGACTGACTGACACTGATGATTGTGAAAATTATGAAAACTCCAGTTTAATAAATCAGTATGTGGAATCCAGTTATAATTTGGCTGGGATTTTTAGCAAGCCATGAATTTTGGAATGATAGCCTGCTCTATCCAGAGAGTACAAGATGAAGTCATAAAGTGGATAGGGGTATGTCATACCAAAAGCTTGCAAAGATCTGTGATCATTTAGTTACTAAGGCCCATATTCAAACTCTCTAGTGTTTTACCTTACCTAGAACTAAACTATAGAGTTTGCAGCACATTGGGGAATACTGAGATGCTCAACTGCACCTAGATTATCTAAGAAAAAAATGTAACTTGGAAACTCCTGTGGACAAGTACCTTCAGTTAACCCTGGAGCAGGAGGCAGCTTGAACTTGTTTTGAAGACTTTACCCACATATCTGCTGTGGAGAAAAGATACAGCAGTCCTTTCCACCCTCTTTTCTCCTCCTTCTGTGCCAAGCTGCTGGTTAGGAAGCTCTGGAATGCCAGCAGAGAAAAGAATCTGTCTTTCCCTAGGGGATATGGCCAGCCACCAGGAAACAAGGAAAATCAGGGACTCCCGAAGCAGCGTCTTACTTATGTAGGGACTGACCAGTCAGTCTCGGATCTGAGTCCTCCTTTGCATTTCGCATCTGTGGAGCTGAGTATTCCCATATCACCAGTAAGCCAAATTTAATCTTATGTTGTTTCAAAAATCTGTAATGTCAAATTCTTCTCCTTTTATTATAAATCTCAAAATTTTTGATTGTTCTTTTATATCTGTGGTTTCTAGAGTTTTGTGGTTAAATGAGGAGCTTAGTTTGTCTTTTTAAAGGAGAAAAATAAGTTTCTAGCCCAAGCAATTCAAAATGAGCTTGAAAATATGAATAAAAAGTATTTCAGATTTATCTCTTTTACTTGTAAGATTGCTTTAAAATAATGGATTTAAAAATAAAAACTTTAAATCCATTGTTTTAAGTCCAATACCACAGATTTTGAAATCCTGGAATTTACATTACCTTATCTAGCCTTTCTAGCAGATGAATGCATGAATTCAGACTTCACTGTAATTCCTCAAACCCTTTAACTCTGTAGTTAAAGCTACTAAGGTCTTCGAGGGCATAGGTATCTGCTATGCCATGTTTCTCTCGTGAAGCTATGCCCATCCTACGTTGCCTGAAGGACCTGATCTGCGAGGCATTCTCCAAGCCAGCCTGCTAGACCTTGCAGGAAGAGGCGGGCAAGGTGCAGGCTTGCCTTCAATTATCCACTGTGTCCAAGTTGGATTTGACCTGATGTCAAAGCCAAGGGCCACAAGCACCAGACTGTTTGCTGGTTATTTGGAGGTCAGTCTTTTTCTCTCTTCCAAGGTATATTTAGGTATTTTCAGTCATGGTGGAGCAGATGTGACAAGTAAATAACTCACTCTGCAACACAAAATAGTCTACCAAAGAGAAATTCTGGCAGTTGGTTGATATGGGTAACATACCATATCCCAGATGCATGCTCTTAACAACCAGACTATACAATAAATAAGTAGACAGAACTTGTCCTCCTGCAGGCAGTTGTTAGAAAACACTGATTTTAGTGCCAGTTTTGTGACTGTGATTTCTTAGCAGAGGCACAGTCTTGTATTTTCTTGAGTTTCTTACTGGCATTCTTAGGTAGCTTCCTACTCAGCCTGTAGGCTTTGTATATCTCATCCCATACCCATGCTCCCAGGAAGCATGTAAGGAACTCATATTTCTCCACTGAGAAAAGACATCTTCGAATTCCACAAAGCATCACAGCATCTAAATATCTGATGATACAGTTTATACTGCTCAAGCCTGTTGGTGGACCTTGCCCCATTGACTAGTCTTAATTCTTTAGAGAAAAGAGCTGTCCAGAACAAATTTTCCAGTGTGAAAAGATATTTGAAATGTTACAGGAGAGTGTCCAAGCCTCAAGTAGGATTGGAGTTTGATAGTTTCTAGATGGGCCATCAGGAAAAAGAGTTGCCTTTCAGCATCTACCCTATGCAGTCAGACTGGGAAAAGGCCACTGATACCTAATCGGAACATAGTGCCATTGATTTTTTTTTTGATCCTTCCCCCACTATAGTCCCAAGACCAAGAGGCAATCTTTACAGTCACCAAGCCTGCATTTCACATGGACAGAGGACACATAGAGAAAGGAATGGTTTTGATCAAATTAAGAAGGACACTTCCTACATTCCTAAAACAGCATAAGAGATCTGCTTTCTTGGAGCTGCAGCCCCTGCATAGTACTTCAGCTACATGCTGAATAGATTGGTCTTCCAGGACCAACAGCCCGACACTATTGGGTGCTTCAGCAGAGAGGTCTACATGCCTGTTCCATGGGAATTAAAGGCAAAAATTTCTATAGATTTCAGTGGTTTGGGGTATGACCGTCCCTGTTATTATTAAGTCCTTAACTTAAATATACCCTTAACTGGTAGCATGTTTGAAATAATTGAACAAGACAATCCTAAGTAACTCATCAGTCCCTCTATTATTCTTTCCAGAGCTGTACAGCAGCTATTTACTCAATATGATTTGTTTTAATTTTTTTATTCAGCATGTTTTATGCATTAGTATCAGAAAAGCCTGTCTTTCTCTTGGCAAATGTTACTGCAAGTTGTCTAGCAGGGAGGTGAGATTATGTAGATTTATTTATTCAGAGTGTAATTTGCATAAATGACAAATGGAAATAGAGCATTTTTTCTGAATTAGACCTTTTTTTTTCTTCAAGGTGAAACAAAAATGTGTGTAGTACACTCGTTCAGATCTGCAGATTTTTTTCAGGGGAACTATTAGTCATTTCAATGCCTGGGCCCATTTTCTTCGACTTGGACACTTTTATGGCTGAAAGCATATTCTGAGGAAAAGATTAAGAAGAGGAAATAGAACAGATTGGAAATGAATTTGCTTATAAGCAGTTAAAGGTGTCCTGTTGAAAAAAATCTCAGAGCCATGTTAAGGATTTTAGACACCCTAGGTTTGGAGGTCTTCATGGTCCCAGGCTACCAAACAGTGCCTATTCAGAGAAACCCAATGCTGCAAAGAAAATTTGGCAGTGTGTGTATTTCATCCAGATGGCCTCATCAACGTAATGCAAAATCTGTGTGCACAGGCACTTCATCTAATGGACCACCAGCTCAGACATACGTGGCTCAGGCCAGCAGTGCCCACACAATTTATCCGGATGGGTGAAGGAATGTCTTACAGTCCAGGCTGTTAGATATCCAGGAAAGCACCTAGTTCCTGAAAAAAAAATGCATGAAATCTTATTGCTGTTGTTACCATTCAGAATGCAAGAATTGACTGTGCAGTGCAAAATATCTATCCTGCATTATATAGTATATCTGGCATTCCAAGCACTGGTTAACGCATCCTGGGAATCCCTTCAGAGTTGGCATTCTGTGTCTTAGGATAGCACTGCATTTCATAGTTTTTTGGATTAAATTGAAGTAAAAAGCATATCCTACATTCAGTGCATCTGAATGTTAGGAATGGATTGCTCCACTTCTCTCAATAGCTCTGTGCAACTCTGGACGCATGGCATTATTCTTGAGGTCAGTGCTTTGGTTTGCCACTATTTATTTGTTCATGTCTGCAGAGGTCCTCTTTTTCTCTCCAGCTGCTCCATCATTCACCAGCACCTCCTGGTAGCCCACCCTGCTCCCACAGCCCATCCCTTCTCACAGTTGACCCTCACTGAGGTCAGGATGCGATTAGGTGGCTGGAGATCATAAGGAATATTAATCACAAGGAACACTTAGATGTTGCTTTACAGACTTCCTTATGTGAGATACTCTGTGGCAAGCTATCGGGTTACTGGTGGCTGAAAAAGAAACAGTTCTCTCTTTACCCTTGACAGTCAAAAGAAAGTTTGATTTATTTTCTCATTTTCAGTTAGTCTAAAGGCAGCTGGGCAGTATTGCTGCAAAGCTCTAGCTGTGTGTCATTGTAATAGGGGCAATATGTTTGTTCACTTCTGCTCTCTTCCTCTGTCTAATTGTTCTATTGTCTTTCTGTTTTCTCTCCACATTTGGGCTGACAAAATGTCTCCTTGGGTTTAGCCCTCTAGCCAAAACTTAACGGGCTCCTAATCAAGAACTAACACCACCAGCAGGCTATTTCCTGTCTTTGTTTACCATTCCTAGTATCATCTTTCTTCTCCTCTCAGTCCATCATAGCAAATTTTCACTATTATTTTCCTTTCAATCTTCCTCCATACAGGGTGCAGGAAGCTTCCTATATGTTGTTCCCCTTTAATTTTCTGGCCACTCAACCTCTGTTTTCCCAGCTCTACATCCTGGAAAAGTAGCAGATGCATCTAGAACCAGATTTTGAAAAGCCAAGTAATCCTGGGATAACTGTATATCCCATGTAGATATATCAGCAGAAGGTTTATTGCTGAGCCTCAGTGCAAATTACATTGAACATAAAAGGGGTAATCACGATGTGATTAATTACTAAGTACCATTCACCATGACTTGCATTTCTATGCAAATATCAAGACTGTCAGAGTTCAATTCAGTTGCCTAAACAAGAGTTTCTAACGTCATAGATTGAGATGCCCTAAAACACAGGACTGCCTGGTGTAGTCTGGGAGATCTTGGCTCTTCCCAATGGCAGTTGGAGATGGGGGAAAACCACCAGAGGATTTCCAAAATAGTACCAGTTGCCTGTGTTTAAGCAGCTTAATTGCACTTCTGCTCTATGTTGGAATAACTGCTGTTGGTGCTCAAGTGTCTTTTTCATGTTACTGCACAACTGCCTTTGTTTATTTCTACCAAGTCTACCCTGAGAATACTGTGCTGCAATAACCTCAACATGAGATATTCACTGGATAGGTTAGTATGAATCATGAGGAATCAGGTGAACAGAGTAGGCCTTTTTTTCCATGTAAAACATACTTCTACCTTTACATATCAGGATAGTGGTTAAGGTAGGGCCAGGATGAAGCTCAACTCGAATAAAATCAAATGTTGTAGCCTACAAAGAATTACCTGGTGTTATTTCTGATGTTTATATAGGTAAGCAGGGCTGCTCATTAGCAACCCTGGCAAGCTGAAGGATGTTATGCTTCATCTGAAGCATATGCTTCATCTGAAGTGGATGTTATGCACTAACATCATGTTAGTGATGCTTAGACCATTGCAAGGACAAGTCAGGCCACCAAACAAGGCCACCCTCGCCTTAGGGAGCTTACACAGCCCCTCTGGATTCTCAGTTCAGAAAACAGAGATAAATGGGCTCTTCCAGGTGGAGATTCAGAGCACCTGGGTTAAGTACCAGCCCTGAAATCTAATTTGAAGGGACCTGTCTCATCTCTGACTGTATTAGGAGCCCAGGAAGACTTGTCCCATAATTATGTGCTGGAAGTTAGGGGACGTCAATAATCTCTTACAAGTTCAGGTAACAACAGTCACTCTCATTGGTCATATTTTTTCCTCTGGCAAAGTTCCTCCAGGGCATTTTTAGCCCAACATGTATAAGTTTAGCTTGCTTATCAGCTCAGCTCTCCCCCAGGTGCTTCACCAGTGTCTGGTGGCAGCTGACAGTGGCAATTATGTGTCACTCAGAGCTTGCTGCTGTGTGTTGGCTTGTCTGTGCTGGTAGGCAGAGCCTACTCACTGCCCTTCCATCCCCCTGGGGGCTGCTTTTCACCAGCCCTGGCTGGCGTTCAGCTGTTCTGCAGTGTTGCAGGCAACTCAGTCTCAGCTCAGGGAATTTCACATAATTTATTGCCAATTAACACAAACTTTTAATTACTGATTTGAGTATTGAAGGAATAAAATCCCAATCTACTATTGAACAGACACTCAGGGAAACACCTTTCCTTCAGGCTTAGCTTCAAACACCTCTCCTCCCTCCTTCCTCACTTCAACTCCCCTTGTTTTCACCGTTGGCTCCCACGTTCCCTCCCTCCCAGTACCTTCAGTGAGGTGATGGGCAATGCAGGCAGTTGGGGTCAAGGCATGGTGGTTTCTGTCTGCTGCCCCTTGCAGTTCACTCCTTGTCTTCCACTGCTTCTTCCTTCTTGCTTCTCCTCTGCCCCAGCATGAGTCACCCATGGCCTGTGAAGAGGATCTGTAGTTGGTGGCTTACTTCATGAGCCTGCATACACGTCTTCATTGAAAACATGACAGGAAAGCAAGAAGGGTGTATTTTATCACATAGACATATGCAGTAAATGAAGGTCAGGTATCTAAGGTATATTTTGGTGCTGAAACCATAGATGTAGCTCCTGGGAGATATGGCACAGGTGCCAGCAGAGCAGGACCACCACACTGGCCACCCCAGCTCCCTCACTGCCAGCTGTCACACAAGTGGAGGGGCTGCAAGGCCACTCCAGTTGGAAAAGCAGATTGTGGTGCCTGTGGTGTAACCCAATGCATTACTTCTAATATGCAGAAACACACAGAGCCCCAAAGCTCTTCCTTATCTGTCCTGCAAAGGAGAGGATACCTTCTTCCTCAGAGCTCCTGCTAACCTGTCACGCCTCCTTCAGCATGTGTGGAGGTTTTGATGAACCATCTAGTGGTTTTCCACAGAAGTGAATGAAGAAATGCTATGCCACTAGCAGAGGCATCAATTAATTTCTTTTTAAATGAGGACACTCTTGAGAGCTTAATCAAAGTCTGTTCTTTATCTTAGATTACCAAGTGAAGTTGATGCAGTATGTCAAATCAGAACCACAGGGAGCTATTGGGTCAAGTCCTGATCTTAATCCAGCTCATCCAACCCATCCACATTAGTGCAGCAGTCCAGGTCAGTCTCTGGGCCATTTTAGATACAACCATGCAAAACTTATAGTCCTTTTTGTTTCTGTTATTCTGAATAGTATTTTAAAGAAAATCCTAGAAAACAGACTCTCTCTGCTCCTGACTTGCTTTCCAAAGCACATAAATCTTTTGTAACTTTAATTCTTAGCCACATAGCAAATATGATAGCACCAGTGACAGCTGGAATGCTTATAAAACCAGCATCAGAGTAAATGGTGAGCATGTCAAACCAGTCTACAAAACCAATGGTTTTACAGAATATATATATATATATAAATTCATATACTTATGTGTACAGTACTTAACAGGTAAACTATACAATTAAGGAGGTTCATATGATGGTACAGTGGTGCTTGTTATTATTCTAATGTACAAAGTCAATTAAAAATGGGTAGGATCACCTACAGCAGTATATTACAGCAAAAAAAGTTAGATTTGAGTACATTGTTACTGAGGTTGGCTGAGAAAGAAAGTGAAAGATCTAAACTGATTGTCATGTGAAGGAGTGCATTAAGAAACAGCTCCCTCAGTGTTACTGTTTCTGGCTGTATCTTTTGTAATACACAATAGGAGAGTCTTTTCTCTGATTTGCTTTTAAGGCTTTAGCACAATCAAAAGCTGGAGGTATTGTAAAGAAAATCTGCAAATAGCATGAAAATGTCTTGTGGTGACATTCTTATTCAGGCTCTGGGCCTGATTTTGAAAGGTCTCGAACACCCAGAGATGCCAATGCTAAGCACTTCTGCAGATCAGATCTTTGAGGTCTGAAAGATTGTTTTATAATCTTGTTTTCATACTCTTGCAAATTTATGAAGTCTTTTTTTTTTTTTTTTTTTTTCCCCATGTAGTAGCACAGATTTTATTAAAACCATTCAGAACAGTTATCTATGTTTTAAGGCAACAGATTTATGCTAACTGGTAAGATACATAACTTTAGTCAGTAGAACAATTTCCCTTCTTTCAGGAAACTGATAGTATATTTAAAATTAAGACAACGCTAATTATTTAAAAAACAAATCTCTGCAATGCTGGGGCTTTTAGAGCCTCTACATTGCATCATTCTGCCTGGCTATGGCACTATCTTCACAAAAGTTTCTGCACATTAATGCCAAATGGTTTATAGGCTATATAAAAAGTCAGTGCCTCAAAAATAAAAAAGATTTCTGTTCTTTGTCTTTCATTGCCTTGTCATCTGTAAGGAAAAATCCGTATTTGCCATTGTATCTTCCCTCAGAAGTGGTTTGAGGTGGCTGCAGTCTGAAGTATAACCAAAACAAAACAATAAGGTTTGAAATTGTATGTTCAGTGTTTATGCAGGCTGTATGTAAGCCACAAGGAAAAATAAATGTAAACAATCACATGCAGATCTGAGAGATGCAACTGAAGCAATAGCTCCTCAATTCCCATAAATATGACTAAATTTAGAATTTGATTTCCCAACCAGTTATCACACACATGGTTTATTGGCACAGTGCAACTGAATATATCCAAATGCCTCACTCTTGATTTATATGAGTTTAAACCCAAAGCTAAATTGAGAATTGAAAAAATAAGTATGTTTTTAATGCTGAAAGAAAAAGAGAAAGAAAGGTTGACAGATCTCACCTATGCTGTCAGAAATCAGAATTCCTAACTAAGATATACAAGACTATTTAGAAACATCATATTTTGTCATACTCTTAATGACTCTAAGGATCTCCAGATATTCACCAAGGACTCTTGACAGCCGCCTTTTGGGTATAATGGAAAACCATATTCTCTTAAAAGTACAAAGCAAGTAGCAATTAGCCTTTAGTTCTGTGTGCAGCCAAACTTGCATACTGAAGTCCAAATTCTTTGAAATATTACAAGGTGGATTTCAGCTATCTGGTGTTCACAGAACAACTCCACTTTCCTCAAAATTTGGCCCACAGTACTGACAGTACTGGTTTTACACCTCTTCTTAAGGTAAGTCCACCTTCTCTGCATTTTCAATGACTTTCATAAATGCCCCTATAATATAGTCATTTTTTCTTCAGGATATAAAATGCTGATTTGATTGTCAGAATCATATAACCTACCTTATTTATTTTAAAAAACAGGAAAATCCAATCTATTTGAGACATACATAAGACTGAGCAAAAACTATTAATACAAATTTGCTAAAGCAATGTGGCTGATAACATTAATAATAAAATCTAACCCTTCTTTTGTATTCATATGGGTAGTTGTATATATTATATACATATATACATTATTATATACATGCTGAAGACGGTTCTTTGCGGTTCTGCATAAACTTATTTAACAAGCACATCTGAAACACTTATTGCATAGAAACCTTGAACTGTACATTTTAAATAATGATTTTCAAATTATAAATTGTAATTTTCTTTTGTGGCTGTTACAAATTTATATTAAAGCTTTACTGAATTGGACAATTTTTCAGTAGAGTTTATTTAATGTTAATCTATTCATTTGGGGGGTAAATGAAGAGTTTAATGGTGAAGTGATGTAACTAGAATATAGTCTCAAGTGGTGTGTTAGGTTTATCAATCAGTGAAAATTGTGCACTTGAGTGTAAGAGCACATGTCTATCCATATGATGCTTGCTACCTCAGTTAATTGAAACCCTTTTTCCACCCTATTATCAATACTTGAAAAATAGCTCCAACCACATCTATTAACCAGTGTCTTAATAGATGCTTTATCAGCTCCGTATAAATTGCATGTATTTCACTAGAAAGCAATTTCACTAATATAAGGGTCAGTTCTATGGTTCACTGGAGATGTTCTCTCAGGAGGTGTTGGGGCACAACTGGCTGGATGGATAGAGATGGTTAGAGCTATAGGCTTGGTTTTCAATCCACTGAAACACTGTACAAGGTTGGAGGTCTAGTCTGATTGACTCTTTCAGTCCTCATAGATTTTAACAATAGCAAAGTATGCTCACGATGAAAATTAGTTAGACACCACCACTTCCACTAGGAGATCTAAATCAGAATAGAAATATATATTTTTAACTTTCCTATAAAATGAAAAAAAAAAAAAAAAGTTTATACCCAGGACAGCGGAATTATGCACTGATACTGAGATATCCTAAACAACTCTGAAATGAAAAAAGTTTATCCTTCCAAAGCAACTTCTCCAAAGTCTTCATTGATATTCACACATTTCCTGTCCCTCCTAGATACTTGATTTGAATGAAAAATAAATACAGATTTTCTGAGCGGCTCAGCTCAGTGTCACCTGAGATCATGAGCAATTCAGCTCTGCTTTACTGTGGCCAAACTTACAAAACATGTTTCTGAGCATGTCCCAACCTAATTTTGGTCATGGAAACTTCTTCCACTTTCCAGTTTTCCTACTTTCCACTCCTTCCTTGCCCTTCACGTGCCCTTTTTGGTTCTCTCCAGTTGATTTTCATGCCTGCTTTGCCTTTCTTGGCCAGTTGTAAACCTCATGAATCAACAGTAGCAGGAAAATGAAAGCACCCACAAAACAGGAAGAAAAAGAGGAATATAAGATGACCAACAGTGTCTAATCTAGTACTACCTAAAGCTCTCTAAAGGCTTCTCTAATCCTTAAATGCATTTTGGACCCTTGAACCCATAGGAGTTTGCATCTGCTCAGAGATTACCCACGTACAACAGATTCTGCTTTCCTTTCTGTGGCCAAATTGTTTAATCAACTCCATCAGATATGAGGATACAAAGTGAAGGGCAGTTATGCTGGATAATGCTTCTCCATCTTGGAAGGGGCAAAATGAGAGGCTTACTCTAGGCAGTATCAGTATCTTCCAAGTATCTTCCATTAACTTTACCATTATCTGGGAAAGGTGGGTTGCTAGTAGTTGTTTTCATAAGAGGGGAATTTGTGGAAACACTCCGACAGAGAAAGGGTGTTATTAGTGTGTTGTCTGCATATCTCTGAAAACACATTAACCCCCACCCTTCTGCTCAGTTTTGGGGACATTCTTTCTCATGGTTACTTTGACTCCCAGTTCCTTGGAGAAGTTTGTTGCCATCACACAGAAGAGAGCTTTGCAGTATTGAAGAGAGTTTACTAGACAGAATGAATATCTTGTTGGTTACTATTGATTCTTTGTGTAGATCTGTCCCTATGTTCTTCATCCATGGTCAGTGGGCAAACCAGTGGAGCTACGAAAATTAACATAATAAGGATCTGTACCCAGTTGTTACGTAGAGGTAACACACTGGAAGAATTTGCATTACAAGTGAGTAAATAGCTTTCCTTTTAGTCTTAAAGCACAGTTCTATGGGACTGTGTGTTCTATCGGAAAGCAGAGCTGAAAGTGGTACTACATTTATCAGGGCATGCATAGTTCAGTGCTTGTGGCACAATTATTCATAGGCAGGAAAAAAAGAGCGCCCATCACAGCCATCAGATCCTAGCTATAGATCTGCAAACTGACCAAGGGCAGCTTAAAGTTCAGTGCGATACTAACAAACCTAGTTTGTATACAAGAAATCATGGCTTGAAGTTACAAAAAAGGCTACAACAAAGATCAGTGCTTTACCATATTTGAAAATTTATTGTTTTCATTGTGAAGACTTAAAAAAATTATCCTACAGTGGGCAGACAGGGCAAAACCATAGCTGAAAGCTAACAGAAATCCTGTTATGCAATGAAGAATTTCCTTTTACTGTGCAGTATTTCTTCACTGAAAGCAGATCATTGCTATAAAGAGCAGGTATTTATCAATTTTCAAAGGTCTTGGCCCATCAAAGCTAGTGTTAGATTTGGAATTTCGCTTTTGTTGCCAAGGTGACAAACACTTATAAATATACCACATCTTCTAATGTGCTTTTAACTTAGTATTTTTATGGCTTTTAAATCAGATACCATTAGCAAATATATTAGGTAATTTAGCTGAAAGACCATTTTCTACTAACACTTTTTGTTACATTTCCCCAGGTACTTCAGTAAATGTCTGTTGTGACATCGCAGTCCTGCCAGGCTTCTAGCATATAAGGATATGTACAGTACATCTGGTAAGAATTAACATATTACCTTAGGGTTTTCTATTTTTTTGTATTGATAATTACAAATTGTATAAAAGAAGACAAATATTAAGGGTTGGATCCTACAGTCCACTGACTTCAGAGGGAACTCTACAGAGGTAATGACTCTGGCATTGGCCAGAGGCCGTACTATGCCTTGTTTTTCTTGGCTCTGGTCTCCCCTTTTTATAGCACAGTAATGAGGCTGAAAGCACCAGGGAGACCATAACGGCTCCATAGCAAGGCCCTTCCCTCTGCAAAGGAGAAGCAAACAAACAAACAAAACCTGCCTGAGTGTTTTCTTCTTTTTCATAGACCTGAAGTCCAGAGGAGACCTTTGCCATCACCTGGCCTGGCCCTGCAGGACACCAAGCCAGGAGCTTTCCTGCCAGGAAACCAGCTGGCGGCCACACTGGCCATGTCTTGGATGGAGCACAGCTGGAAGGAACCTGCCTCAGAAACTGGTGCTGGCAGACGAGGTAGCAGCAGGAGCAGGAGCTTCATGGCCACGGCAGGCAACTGCAGCCTCAGGAGGCTCCCAGGGGCCACAGAAGAGTGACCTTCACACGGGCAGGTGCTGCCAGCACTGGTGGTGGGGCCGTGAGAGAGATAGGCAGCAGGTCTGGGGTGGTGCAGCAAGTGAAGGCAGCCATGACCACTGTCAGCCTCTGACTGCAGAGAACCACAGGTGTGGAAGTTGTGCTTTCCTTGCTATCCTGAAACCACATCTGGAGGCAGGGGTTGGGCTGGTTTCTGCTCACCAGACCTGCATCTCACACCAGGAGCCCCATCCTGCACCGAGGGGCATCCTGGTTGGGAGTGCAACCCTGTGAGCAGGCAGGGCTGGAGGGGTGGGGTGCTGACAGAACAGAGCAATCATTTCAAAATAATTTTTTTTTTCTAAATTTGACAAAGCTTGCCGTTACTGAGGATTAAGCACAGTTCATAAACCAATGAATAAGCTTCCTACAATAGCATCATGTTAGATTGGGTGGAAAGGTCTGATGGACAAGCATCCAGGAAACATCTTTCATGTCTGCATATTAAATTTAACCCGCCACCCCTGTCTTTTAAGACTCGGCATTCATCTGCTGAAAAAAGATGTTGATCTGAAAGAAAAAGAGAGGGGGGAAAAAACCCGCAGTCTGCTATAACAGTTTGCTTGGCAAAGTGGGAGAGTCTTAAGGAGAAATTAATTGTGTGCAAGTTACAAAGAGCTGCCCAGCACTGCAGACACAGGGCCTGTATATGTTGCTCTCAGCCCCAATCCAGCACTGTCCCATTGGCCTCTTCATTCAGCACAGCTATCTGTCATGAAGAATTTAAGTTTCATATTTTCGTCTGTCAGTTGCGAAAAGGCCTGTCAGCTGAAGCTTACACTACCATTTGCCAAAAGGCCTATAGCCCACACTGACAATACACTCTTATATTTGTGCTTCCAGGCTCCAGATAATCCCCTCACTTTCCTCCTCAGTAGTCCAGTTATGATGAGGCTTAAATTGCATATTTTGGGGGGTTTTAAATCCAGATTTTGCTGATAAATGCTATCAGCGGGAATGAAATGAAATACAGCATGGTTTAGCTCTTATTACCAGCATAAAGCCTACTATGGGCATTTTGTGAGGGCTATAGAGACGGTATTCATATTAAACAGGTTAATGTCTATAATGTCTATAGTCACAGGAACTAAACGTTGGAATGCTAATATCAGCTTTTATCTACTTTGTCTATTTGTCATCCCTGAGAAAAACCACCCATCCTTCAAACAGGATGGTTTCCAGTTTGTTTCTTTCATTTGATTTGCAAAGGGAAATAAGATAACCAGCTCATTACAAATCCACAGACGATTGTTTTTATGCTCTGAGATGACACCAAATTACTTGTATAATGCCACAGAAGGAAGAAAGTGTCTAAATCCCTGAGGTACACTTTCAAACCGCAACACTTTTCCGCTAAGACAGTTGACAAAAGTACCACAATAAAAGAGTTACAGTAAAAAGCTGGTCACCAACCCATCTCATTCTGATATGTGTTTATGGGGGTAAGGAAGGATGCAAGAAGTTAGTCCTCACACCTGTAACTTTTCAACTACACATCTTTGATGCTCACATCTAAATAACAACACAGCGAAAAGTAAAATTGCTTCAAAAACTCAATCTTGTCTGAGGATTGTGGGGTGACACAGCACAGTAACCCAGGTTAAGCATTTGCTGTCTTGTCTCTAAGAAATCAATTTTCCAACCGTAATGCAGCCACAAAGAAATCACATATTTAACTCATTAAAGACTTTTAAATTGTCTAATCGATTTTGACTCAATTACATTTTTCTGAAGTCAATATTAGATTATGTCCCTATGAAGCAACTTTACCATTTTCTTCTTTGGTGAAACATCATTTTTCCCTGCAGTTCTAAAATATTCTTATATCAGATGGATTTCTGTTTCATTGCCTTATATTGTCATTTGAAACTAGCTTTAGAACAATGTTTTCCAACTAATGGTCTGAGACAGTCTGGAAGGAGAAGAGAGAGCAATTACTGTAGGGAAGTCTGCAAAAAGCCCTATGAAAAGCAGCCTTATTGTTAACAGGTTTCACCCTGATCCAGTTCTCCCTCGGGAAGGGTTTTCAGGCTTTCACATTAAATTAAAAAAAAAAAAAAAGATTGAGAGTTACCGCATTGGAATATCTTTTCCATGAGAAACAAGGTGGGAAGTTGCTTACCCTCAGTGGACTGATGTTCAGAAAACAAGGGCAGCTGCAAGGCACTGTATAAAGTGACTCCTCTATGGATACGTTTCTGCACAGGCTTCATATGGTATTCCTGTGATTGAAACAACTTGTGTGTGCGGATTTGAGCCAGTAAGTGTCCTCCACATCAGAAATGTTCCTGAAAAAGCTTGAAATGGAGGACTGCCATGAATGTTCTAACTGTTGGGGTTCAGCTGTGACAAATAATTCTTCTCCCAATAGGATTAAGTTTCCACCTGTAAAATATTTTTTTGCCCTGCTATATCCTTTGACTTGTCCCACAGTAGGTAAAGAGCAACCAAAAGAAATTAAGTTGGAAGAGAGTGCTGTATTGCAATATTCTGTTTTATTTTATTGATTTACATATGTTAAGATTTGAATAGGATCGTGCAAATAGATAACAGTAGCTGAATAAAAACCCACAACTTAGTAATATTATTAACACCAGCAATAATTATTAGACAACCAGCAAATCTATTTTTTCCATAAAGACAGTGAAATATTGCCAAGACAACAGCAGTGGGGCATTGTCTGTTCAATCCCTGTTCAAAGCAGCAAGTACATCCTGCCCCAAAGTATTCCCACACAACGACATTTAGAAAAGAAGGGTGGGAATTAAGATCAATAGGGATCACTCTGAAAGGCAGGGAAAAAGGAAACGGTAAAAGCTTATGTAGTGTATAAATTGGCTCTTGGTGCATGGAGTAGTTGGAGGTGTCTGTGAAGCTAATCAGTGCTAAAGGACTGTGATTTGTGTCAGCTATTTTTTTTGTCCAGTAGACTGAAATATCTGAGGGACAGAGGTTCTATGTTCCTATAGTTATCTCTTGGAGTATTTTGGATTTCAATATATTCTCACTGTTGTTACAAACAAGAATTCCCTTAGTATTGCATGTGTGTCGACTATCTTTTTTTTAAAAATGGAAGTGAAAAGACTAAAATGTATTCTGTTTCAATAATAAATTACTCCAGGAACTGTAGCAAGTGATATGATTCCCTAAGCAATACGGACTTTTAATGTCTGAGTTGCACTATGTTGGGGTAAAACCGCAGAAAATAAGTTTCACCTCACTGAAAAGCAGGATTTTACTCCTGAATTCCTGGGAAGTTCCCACCTAAGTCTAAGTGCCTTCTGTTTTCCTGCCTCCCAGTTCTTTTGTCTCTGGAGTTACTCATTATGAGCAGGCTCACTGCCTCATTTAAAGAACAACAAATGGAGAAGGTAGATCAACATCTCTTTCTGCATTTTGTTTCACCTACAGTTTGGGAACAGCTTCAGTTAAATCCAGGTTACTGTTCTCCACAGGCACATACAAATCAGTATGAGGGTGTCCAGTATATTTGTAGGTAAATAAAGGAGGGAAAATTGCTCTGATATAACACGTTCTCTTTGCAAGTTAGAAATACTATCTTTTCGTATGAGTTTAGGTTGGGCAGTTCCCTCCTCCAACTGGTGGCTTTTAGGACTTTCATTCCTAGATGTTGAGCAGCTAATTTTAATTTCTTTAATTTTTCTGAGAAACTATGCCCTTACCTTCTGTACAGACCCTCAGCAGCTAACTCAGGGTAATAAACTCATGCGGCTAGCATGATGTTTAACCACCAGGCATGGCAAATACCTCCCAAGTGTCTTTTAGAGATCCCAGCCAAACCTTTCTTTCCTTTTGTGTTATTTCTATTGCAATTATTTCTTCTTCCTGCCCTTGAAGGTTTTGTTTGATTATTAGCTACATTTTCTACTTAAAGTTTGCAGTGGGGTTTGACTCAACACACAGGTTGATGCCAGGAAAAATCACTTCTGTCAGATGGAAAGCTCAAGGTAGCAACAGATCTCTTCTCCAGTCAGCATGGTAATCCACTGGCACCAGCAGAGGAGTCACTGAGATGAAAGACCCTGCACCCACCTCCTTGAAGTCAAGCAGCCATGTTCCAGTCCTCTTGGTGGGAAGCACTGGGTGCAGCTCTCCAGGACTTCTTAGAGAAAGCTGGTAGGACCCTGTGTACTTGCTTAGTTGGTCACGGGATAAAAACAACTACATCTCATCCTGCCCTAAAGCAGACACAGCCTGCTTCTACTGGAGTTGGTGGTAAAAGTCCTAACTTCTTCCCTAACTATTTTGAACAAGATTCACGTTTGATTCTTTGAGTATTTTATTGACATGTCAATAACATTCCCAGAAACTTCAGGCTCCTTTAGTTTTATTTTCTTGTTTGCTTTGCTAGGGGATAAGAGAGCCAGAGGCTAGGCATTTAAATTAGGATTATACTATTCAATCTTTCTTACAGTGTGATAAAGTTGTAATGACTAGCTCTGGGGAGTCATCGCCCTTCTGATCATCAGGATTCACGTTGGTTTTGATCTGGCATTGCAGTAATGAACTTTCTTTGTTTCCTTTATCAGCAGGATAGTACATGCCTCCAGACACAGAAAGACCCCCAGATGAGGGACACAGAGGCCACCAGTAGGACCTGTGTGGGAAGCAGTGCCAAGAGCATTTGCCACCCACATTTTATCCCACTGCTTGCCCTCGTGCTTTTGCCAGCAACCGTGTGGCTCAGGGCAGGCCAGGCTGCAGGAAAATAGTAAGAAAAAACACAGTAGTGTTTCCTTTTTGAGTTACGGTATAATAAAATCAACAGCATGGAGTTACTTATCCCACTCTATGAAACAAATAGATGGACTAAGGACAAATAACTCTGGTCCCCAATTTTTCATCTTCAGTTGATCCTAGATATTAAAAGGGATGGAAAGGTAAACTGGGTATTGTTTTGAGTTCTGTGCACCTGACAGAGCATAACATAAATGAAGGTACAGGAGTGGAACCAGAAGATTTCCATGCTACCATACTGTACATCCACAGTCATCTACTTCAAATTACTCACTTCATGAGATGTACTGAGGTGGGGGAATTCAGAGGCTCCAAGTGACAAAAAGTGAAGAAATGGACTCATTTCTCTCCCAGACAGAATGTTTATTGTGTTCCTCTTGCTTTGTTCTTTGAATCAGTATTTCTTTGCAATTTTTAAACTACACATCTTTGTAAAAGTCACAGCTTCCCACAGTGTTATTAATTTCAGTTTGAGAGGATTGAAAGAGCAAGGGCACAATTAATTGCACAGTATGAAATTGTTAGATTTAACAGGAAACTGTAAAGCTTTATTTTTTTAAATGTGTCTCAACTCCAGAACAAAGTGAAAGTGTAAAGCAAAAGATGCTGGATTTTTTTAAACGTCAGAGTAATTTTGGCCTCTCTCCGGCCTTTCCATTTGCCACATTAAAACAGCCCTGTTATTCTGTTAACTTCACAGACTCAGTGGGAACACAACACAGCATTTGCCAGGGTCAGGCTTTAAGGATAGACAAAGTAGGCAGCTGCCTACCTTAACAAGGAGCGAGACACACCAAAAAAAAGTAAAATTGCAAATATAAAACATTGTTATTTGCAAGCAGTAAGTGTTTCCTGTTCAAATTGGCCAGAGAGAGTAATATAATTCTTCTAGTATTTTATTGGAGAGGCAAGATACCCGGGGGGGGAAGGACATGGAAAAGTCTGTGTGTCTGACATAAAAGGGGTGAAGACTGGCACTGTCTCCTGCTGCTCTGCTATTTGAGGTGAGGTGGCCTTTGGCAGCTGATGGCCAAGGAGGCTGATCAGAGTATATCTGCTAACCCTGCAGAGGCCAACACACCTAAACACACTCGCTGCTACAAAAAGGCCTTGCCTCTACAAGCAAATACTTTTGGAATAACTTTAGAGAGGTTTTATTCAAAATAAACTGCCTTGCAGCCATATGTAAAAGTTGGGGGTTTTTTTTGTTCTCGCTTTTAAACAGTCTGGTGTTTGATTCCACATCACCTGCAAAATGGGCTAAAGCAACTGTTCTGGGTATTTTAACTGATTTCTTTTATCTGTGCAGTTACTACTCTAGAAAGAAGCACTGGCATTTTAGGTTTCCAACACCTGAAAACTGTAATCTTGAGAGCTGGAGTCTTTTAAATGGAAAGCAAGAAAGTAATGAGTGCTTCACAGTGGAAGAATAACTTCTGGGACGAGATATTCGAGTCTCTTAGTTCTGGATCAACTGAGCAAATTAATATAAAACACAAATATACTGCACAGATCAGCTTTGAAAACAACCCTCTTGTAGAAACAAACGGGTAAGTAAAACACAGTTCTTTAAAAGTGCATTAAGTATACTTTATTCCTCAGCTCAGAGTTAATTCAAGCAATAAACTCACAGATTTCACAGAAGCTAAAGCTTCCTACAGATCTTACAACCAAGTTCCCTACTGAACCTCAGGGGAAGCTTTTACAATGATAACTCCCTTCCCCCACCTCCAAGCTGACCTGGAAATGCTTAGAGAATTGCGCTTAGCAAAACTCTTGTCCTAAGACTTTTTATTATTATTACCTGTGTTTTTCTCTGAACCAGGTATATAAAAGAGAGGGGATTTCCCCTTGCAGCAATTAAAACCCAAATCTCACCTCTCCTTTCTTCCCCCTCAACAAAAAGTTAACCCCTGCTGAGCTCTTTCCCCCAAGGCATCTGTAAAGCCTCACAGGTGAGCTTGCTGCAGCGCAATGAGAATGAATCAGCACTGATCTTCCAACAGATAAACCAATCTTTTATTCTAGCCACCTGGCTCTGGACTTATCAGACAAGAAAATGGCTATGGGTTGAGTTAGGTGGATTTTTTTTCTCGTTTGCAATATTCTTCTTTTTGTATTTTTCTTCCCTTAGCAAACACTCCTGGGAGCAAATGCGAGAACATTGTTCTTTGGAACATCTTCAGGCTGGGGCTTTTCTTTCCTAAAATCCACACTCTGACACTTTTTGTTGGAGGAAATTACCTTGGTTTTATATGCTCAGTCTCTTAAAGTCTTTCAGTTGTGTCAGAACTCGTTTTTCACCAAGTCCTTGAAATACAGATGAGTTTGTCACACCTGGACAGAAATAATATGGAAATATTTTCATTAAAGTAAAGGTTTAATTATAATTGAACCTAGTTGTTATACCTTGGGGATAATGAAAAGGTTTGTGTGGTTATACAGGTAAATTTGTCTTGTCTCTCTGTGGTTTTGAGCATAAGAATGTAGAGTCAAGAACTAAAATAGTCCACTAAAATATTTGCTATCCTAGATGTGCATGAATTGTATAATTATTTGCCTAATGAAGCTCTTAAGAATAACTAGAAGAAATGAAACACATTAAGGAGTCTAACTGAAGAACAGGCCATTGCTCCAAATTACTTTGAATTTTTATGATTGTTCTCAAGTAAGGAGTAAAGTGGGAGGATAAGAAGACAATTCTCCAGTGCAATTTCTACCTCTTCACTCATTTCATGTTATAAATAAGTGGTACTGTTTTCAGTAGGACTGTTTTCTATTTACTCTCTGGTCCTGGCAGACAGGTACAGTTCTGTTGCCTTTAAATTTCACCCTTCTCTCTTATCTCATACACTTTGAGAAGAACATCACCAAAAACCATTGAGTTCTGTTTTCTTGAGTACTTTTTAAAAGCATTTCTGAGCAAATGCACATTTAAAATTTGTAATATGAGTTTTGGGCTCTGCTGCTACCCCCAATTTTTTCCAAGCCTCTCACAGGGGAAAGAATAAGTAGTCCATGTTTTGAGCCTTCTAAATGTGTGTCTTTTGTCTGCTGCTTTTTTAATTTGTTCACTCTAAAGGGAATGGTCTTTCTGCAAAAAAATCTCACAGAAACATTTATCATCAGTCTTGTGTGCAGTGGGGCTATTTGTACCAGATAGCAGCACAGATATATTAGCTAGAGTTCATCTTGGGTTAAATTCTGGGAAAGCCACAGGAGAACAAGCCCTCTATTTAACTGGCATTTTGTATGTACAAGGGAGGTTGTGTTGCTAAAACCCAGGCAGGGTAAATATCCCTTGTGTTTAAAAGACTGCAGATCTGCTGCTGAATTTATAATGGCTACCAGTGATTTACTGGTTTTGTTGTGTCCCTTATCCTTTATGATGTACATAGGTGCATTTCTATGCGTATTTGTTGAAATCTTCTTCTCAAGAGCTGCATTTTGGGTTCAGTCACTGCCCCCGGATTACTCCCTGGAAATGGAATGTTAATTGTGTTGGGGACAATTGATGCCAATATTTACTTACATAAATAATCATTATTATTTTTTGCATAAAGCATTTTTTGTTAAAAAAATTTTCTTTCTTGTGGATTTGAAGAGAAATATATTTTCTCGCTTGGTGACTTGGATAAGAGTAAACTATTTTTCTACACTGCACTTTGTGTGGAAAGAGAAAGAAGGGCAGAGAAATAGACATGTTATTCATACTAAATGAGAATTAAAAGTAATTAGTGGAACAACACAACTCAGAGGATTGGTAATAGTATCCAGAGCCTTTTCTCTTCCAGGTGTTCAGATGCTGGGTAATGAATGTGTCATAAATACCTCCATGGCAAGGTCACCAGTTTCAATGAGGTCTGTGTCAAGAGTGGCAGGAATGCATTAATGCATGAGCATCAGTCACTGGGAGAACATACACCACTTCTGTCCGACACAGAATGGTGAAGACTGGGCTGTGTTGTTTAGGTCCACACCAGCCCCATAACCAAGGGACCCTCTGCCATGGCAAGCTGTCACCATATTCCCTGGCATACAGAGGCTGCAGCTGTTTGTGGTAGCTGAGGACCTCGCGGGCCATAGCACATGCTGTGTTTGCTGTGTGACTTCTGCTGGGTTTTCTTTACCTCATACAGCTGCGTACAAAGGCAATGACAAAGAGTCCCTAACAGGCTTATGTGCTGGAAGCAGCAAATTATGGCTTATTTTATGCAGGAGATGTAAACTAGATGACTGTGCTAACTCTGGCCTCACACTGTAGTTCTCACAGTCTGTTTCAATGTAAAAGTAAATGTAGTTCAATGTAAATGTAAAATGTTAAAGGAAATGCCACACTTGCTAACCTGAATCCATACTCTTCCTGATCTGTAGAGGAGCAGGGTTGGATGCCAGGTGTGCCTTTTCTGTTTGAAGGCAAAGCGGCTCACAGACTTGCTCAAATCTTTATTTAGCTGAGGGTTTGTAAAAACATCATTAGAAGTTTAGCTGTTGTTTTGAGCCTTTTGAAAGCAGCAAACAACTTGGTCAGAGAGCCATGTCATTCCAGCACTAAAGAGACTTAATTCCTTTTTTCTTTATATATGGGAAATACGGTCTGTGCAGTTTCTTAGCACTACTCAGAGCTGTGAACAAGAACCTAACGCTTGGAGCTTAGCTGCATATACCTTTAAGTATTTCTAATTGAAAAAAACAAAGCATTGTTTTCTCTTGGAGAATCGCTTCCCACTTTGGATTTAGGAAAGAATGCAAGACTGAGATAATCTCACTTTTCCCATCATCATCCTTTCATTCTTTTTCACTCTCCCCCTCCCCAGACACAAGGTGACATATCCAAGTACTTGTCCTTCAACAGATTCTTCAGCAAGCAACAGAGCAGAAAGCCCTAATATCTATTCATTTGTAATCTGTCATTCTTAAAGTATTAAGGACAATTGACTTCACATGTCTCAGGTAATTAGAATAGTCATCCTTTGCTCCAGATTTTTAAAGTAAGTGTCTCAAACTCTTAATCAGTACATTTATTGATGTCTTTCAACATATCTGTTTCTTGTCAAGTGTGTGTTAGATTTGAAAAAAATCTTGCATACTGAATTGTGCATAAGAATAATATTAAAAACCTTTTTCTATTGCTTTTGTAATCAAATAAAATATATTAGTGACAACGTGGTATTTTCCACATTCAGAGTAATCAATCTCTTTTTTTAATATGGAAAACTGCTCAAAAGCAAATTAATAAATATAAATGTCAGGAGTTACATTTACACAAATGTTTTAGTACTTGTTTTCCCAAGTTTATATTTCCACATCAAGCAATATTAAGTATGATAATAGCTAATACCATTTTACAAGCTCTAAGGGGCTCATAAAAAGAGGTTGTTGGATTTCTTCAGCTGTTATTTATCGTAGCAAGAAAAAGCAGCCATTCCTCACCTCAGAAACCTGAGTCCTAAATTTGGCCACTAGCAGAGGTTTCTGTGAATTTTGTTAGCTACAGATACGGGAGACGTCTAGGGACAGGTACACCTAAATTGAGTGTCCTCAGTGCCCTCTTTGAGCATAAGCACACTTAACAGATAGCGCTCTCCTGGTCTGGCAGATCTGTATTTGGGAGAAGAGCGATCTTTAGTGCTTGCTAGGGTATTGCCATTATTCTATAGCTATGACTATAGGGACTTATCCACAAAAAGTTTTTCTGGGCTCACTGTCACATTGCTCATTTCAGTTGTCCCATTCAAGGCGCTCTTCCCCAGCATCTCTTTAGCAAGGAACATGCAAGTCTTTCAAAAGCTAGCACTATTCACTTGGTCCCGCAATGCTTTAGAGTAGTGGTTACTCAAACCATCCTGCAAATGGGTCTTAGGCTGTCTTCATGTGCTGGACAGGAGAAAAAAAAAAACAAACAAACAAACAAAAAAACCCCCCACAACAATTGGAGTGTTTTTTATTGATTTGAAGGTAGAGTAGGGAAGCATTTTGGGCAGTGGAAGATGCATGTCTCTGTCATTGTTGCAGTTTGTTGCATTGTTTGTTAGCCACACCACACCAAAAGCAGCAAAGTGTTTCTACAGCAGGGATTTTGCATGGAGAACAGGAGCAATGAAATCAGACCAGTGCAGAGAGCAAAGCTGGTCCCTCCATCCCTTTTCCAGTGGTTACCCTTGTGCACCTCACTTTCTAAGATTTTCCGCCTTGTAGGATGTGGTATATTTGCCGTCCCTTTCAGGGACTGGTTTGAACTCTTAAACTGAGCATCTTGTCTTTTGGTTGGGGTTTTTTGTGTTTTGTTGTTGTTGGTTTTTTTTTTCCTAATATTTGGCAATAAATTATTAATAAAGGATGGAGAGAAATATACCATGGTAAAACAAAAGCTTAGAGATAACTTGGTGTGGTCACCATTTCTGAGCTGTCACCCAGCCACAGGATATTCCCCCGCATCTCCCTGGGAAATACACATTGTAGACAGACTAGGAACCACATGTGGACACACATGCTCCTTAAATGGATGTTGTGCAGACCTTTTGCAGATCCAGCTTGTTGGAAGAAACAAGGATGAGCTCCGGTAGCTCTTTCATTGGCACTCTCTCTCCTGTCTTCAGCTGTGCAGGCTGTACCATTGTCAGCAAGAGAAAAACTCGAGCAGGTGGAGTGTAATCCTTAGAGCAGGCCCTGGTCTCTGGGGAAAGCTGCCTGCTCATTATAGGAAAGCTATTTATACGTAAGGGCTGTGTACATGATTCGCTACAGGGGATACAAAGGAATATATCTGAAGTGTGCTTGTCAAGAGGTGTTCCCTTTTTGGTGAACTTCTCCCCTCTTCATTTAATTTCTCTCTGGGACTTGGGGTGGGTTAAAACAGGATTGTGAGGGTGTGGGAAGAGATAAGTCCTTACTAAGGAAGAATCTTGCTAGTCTGTGGACACTGTGTATGCTAGTACCCTGCACACTTCAAATGAACCTCCAGTTTCACCAAAGACTGGAAGACCTATGGGCTATAAGGTGGCTGGCAGTGTCATGAGCGCTGTGAGCACTTGCTCTTTCAAAACACAAGTGTGTGTTTGAGTCTCTCTCTGATGAGCAGAAAACACTCAATTACAGACAGGGGGTTAGGTCCATCCAAGTGACATAGCATTGTGGGGTTTTGTGGTAAAAAGCTGTCCAGATCCCAAAACCAAAACTAAGTCTTCACGTGGATGGTTATCTCCATCAGCCAAGGAGATATATCTCAGGACTTCAGTATGTTGGATACCAAAGTGATTCTGAATTTAAACCTTCAGTGGCAAAACCTTATGAACAAAGAGTTCATAATGGATGAATTCTCCTTACTTCTCGTTTCCATAAGAAATGAATTGGTTCTGCACATACATATTACTTTATCTTTTTTGTAATATATTACTCAACATGAAATAATTAGGAATGCAAAGGTTGCACTGAGCAGCAGAGGGACAATGCTTGCCTCCCTTTGAAACATTTGTGTCTCTTTAAAGGATTCATTTACCAATTACTGAATTATTTTAAACATAATATTTAGCCTTCACCTCCTTTAGTTTGCATGCACATTAAATACGCCTGATAATTAAGGACTGTTGCTGCATTTTGAAAATTTCGGGGCCCCATTCTGAAAACTATTATTCTTACAAACTATCTCAGTGGAATAATTGATGTAAAAATAGCTGTGATTTTAATACATAGACAATCGGATTTAGAATTTTGCCTTTATTCATTTCATTGGAAGGTATTTCCCTGCATCCTTTTGACTGCTTTAAAATTATTTTATGTGGGTATCTAAACATGCACATAGTGATGTATTGCTGTGTTTATCACTGGTTTAGTTCACCAAAAGCCACTTCAGCTGAGCTGCAGATTCAAAGTCTTCCCATAGGAGAGGCTAACTGACTTGTGCTTTTGTGGTTTATGGTCTCACCAAACCCCTTCATGTGATTCTAGCTCTCGAATGGATACGAATCTATTCTTATTCTAACTATTGACTTCATGTTGATATAACATCTATTGTATCCTTCTCTTTCCCAAGAAGACACTTTATCATTCCATTATGATGGTAAATATTGTATCAGCTTGAGACATCGTGACTCCATGAAAAAATAATGTTTTAGTGAAATTATATAGATTTTGGCTTCGTAAAACATATAATACTTTATCAAGAGGAAAAATATTGATACTAGCTCTGTTCAATCTTTTATTTCAGGATTGAGACAAAAGAAACTTGGTTTCATGAAGTGTCCAGAGCAATTTTATTGTTTATTAAAATCCATAAAATATATCTAGGTTTTCTGTTACATTATAAATCATAGGCTTTTTCAAAACTAAGATTGCATAGACTGGATCTCTCTTTCTTCGGTTACATAGCCACAAAAATAAGTTATCCCATGCACTACATTTTGTCAGGGTCCAGAATTATATTGCCGTGAATCCAAGAACTAGAAAGGGGCCAAAGTGGAAGCCAGGGATAGAGTTGGGGCTTAGTTTTATCACAGTGTGACTCTGTTGACTTAAAAATAGCAGCTCAAAGCCTTAAAGTATGAATTCCATCTCAGGTGGGAGCTTTTCCACATGGAATTTAGGAAGAAGATAGAATGGGAGTTTGAAACTTTCCTCTTGGTTAGGAAACTGGATGTGTTTGAAGTTAAAAGGGAGCCTGTTTTTCACTGGTCTAGAGGGCTCAGGTTCTCCTGAGTGGAGCTACTAGGGATAAGATTTTAGCTCAGAGTGGCAGAAAACCATTGTGAGCAACTGCTATCCTGGCTTCATTTCTCATCCCTTTTCAACTGATAAGTACTTCTGAAGCAGTGACAGGAAGAATTTAAAGTCCCATGCCTGAATCTGAGCTTTATTTGACCCAGAAGTTGGGTTTTAGGCTGAATTATAGTACTGTCCCTCTGGCCAACCACAGGTAGTGTAGTAAAAATGAGCAGCTTTACGGTATGTTACTATTCACATTCTTGCTGGGGCAGATCCACCTTGGATGTCTAGAAAGCACAAAGCACACTGGAGCTGTAGCCACAACAAATAACAAGTGGGTTGGTGTGAACATTTTTATCTTCAGTATGTATTGTTCTTTGCTTCCTGACAGGAGAAGATGAGCATATCTGAAAAGAGAGGAATGTTAGGGTATGCCTGGGGAAATGTGGGAAGCTGAAAGGCAAGGCCTGGTGCTCTTAATAACCATTATAATAAATTAGCATATGATACAAATAATGCATCAGAAAAAGAAAAAAAAAAAGCTGTCTTGTAAAGCAGGACATAATTCTGCGACATGTCTACTGTCTCTAGATAAAGGTTTGAATGGTTTTCCCAAGAAGAAGCTTTATGCAAATGTATACTGTCATGTGAATCAGATTAAGGGAAGAAAGACTATTTATGCATGAAATCCAAACATGCTTCTGGGGAAAGGAAAGGAGAAATAAACCCTTTCTTTCACCTCAAATACAATATATATGCAATGACTAAAAAGAAATGAATGTGTCACCTCTATTACTGACACTAAGTGATTTCCCGCTAACAATTAGCATGAATCATAGTCATAAAAATCTGAGATGGAAAAGACCTATTAGAACACCTAGTCCAGTTCCCTGTAAATACAGGAATCTCCCTGACGATTTCTGTAAGATGCAGTTCACTGCTCAAGTTTGTGTTTTTCAGTGCCACTTCACATGGGCATTTGCTAAGAAGTTTTTACAACTACCACCTCTCTTCTTCACCTGAAAATACAATTACATCAATCCTGCTCTTCCAGATCAATGTCCTTCTGGAGAGACTTTTGGTCCTATGAGTACCTGGAGCTTAAAATAGATGTTGTTGCTTTACAACTCTAAATACAATGGGTTGTCTTTGCTTTCATGCACCACAGAAGATGTACAAACTGTTCATGCAGCAGAGAAAGAAAGGAAAGGGAGGTTCTTGGTTGCAGTGAAATAAAATAATGTACCAGAATCATTTTGGGTGACGCCAGACTGTACTCAACTAAGTGGGGAAGGTGCATATGGAGATGGTTTTCTGCCAAGTTTTGGGGCTCCTTGTGTGTTGTCTTTACCTCAAAGGTAGGCTAGAACAACCTTAGGGTTATTCAGACTTCTCCCATCTTGGCTCCCAAAATAATTTGTTCCTGCTCCCTTTTCTCCCCATGTCCCTTCTGCTGGTCTGTGCAGGAGGCCTGGCTGTGCTGGCTCTACTCCCACCAAGGGTCTCTCAAGCAGAGAGCAGCTCTCAGTCAGCAGCTCAAAGCATCAGGGATGTAGATCACAATCCGTCTCTTTGTAACCAATGGGCCAAGCTTCAACAGGAATTTAGGATCAAGTTTGGCACTAATCCCTTTTTTAATAATAGAGATATACCGCTAGAAACAGAACTGGCTGGCAATGCCTTTGAAGGTAGAAAGTGCATGAAGCAAGCCAGGAAGTTAACTCGCATATGCATCTTGGCTTGAAAGTTGGGGTAAGTATGTTCGTTTCACTTCAATCTCAGCATACCTGAGCTAACTGCTTATTTATCTGAATCTGTAGCTGTTTGCACCAGTGTGATGCTGTAGGCATATTCCATGCACTTGAAAACCGCCTGACCAGATTCTCAGCTGACATCAACTGATTTTTCCCCACTAGTTTCCATAGACAATAATTTCTCATCCTACACATGCTGCATGAATCTGAAAGGTGAGGCTAGGCATTTTGCTGATCACCCTCAGAATGCACATCATTACGGTATGATTCAATTCCTATCAAAGACAACTGGAAGCTTTCCACTAAACCCCAGGACTGCCAAAGCAGACCCTGTGGAAGTAAAGGCTGCAAGTATGTGCAGAGATATAAAGCCATATGCTTTTGTGGGAGGTTTGTTTTATTTTTAGAGTGGTGTTTTGGGTGTGTGGTGATTCTGTGTTTGTGGCATCCTCCCACGTCCCTGCAGAGGAGGCAGCGGCCCTGTGCGGGAGTTGCTGTTGTCCCAGGGAGGGAGGAATGAAACAAACCCCCTGTGTGGGTAACATCAGCTACAAGTTTTGCCTAGATGCTTGTGGCTGAACATTGTTTGTGTGTATGCAGCCTGGAACAAATGCGAAGGCTAATCAGATGATCCCAGGCAGATAAATTTTTAAAGGATATTGTTCCTCTGAAATGCGTCAATTTGCCCCACATGAGCTAAAATAATTTAGATAAAATTGATCTGCTCATGGTTTTTCTGATTGCTTGTAATGATTTCTCTGAATTACAATGATCTTTAAATACTACTCGTAACAGCAGCTGTAACAAAATTTTCAGGCAGAAATACGATTTACTTTTTATTTAAAATAGATAATGGGATTTAAAAATAAGAGTTCCGCAGTCCTGGCACAGACTCAGTCATGGGTGTCCTGATGTGTAACTCAGCACAGATCATTTTAAAAACAAGAAGTTTGCTGAACAAATATAAGCTTCCCGCAGCCCAGCATGTCTGTCCCTGAGGACCAATGAACTTCCCTGTGACTCGAGATATTTTTAATTCTGCTCTGGACTTTCTCCAGGAAATCAGTAATAATTACTAATTGTATTTTTGTAAGCTAAATGAAAGGATGCATTCTTTCTTGAAATTCTCCCTTAGCTTTTGCAATTAATTATGTTGCTCTTTTGTGTGATTAATCCTTGTCTTTGTATTACAACTTCACTTAATCAAATAGTGCTGTGTAGCATGCCAAGGGTTCTTAAGTGTAAGATATTTTCTCCCTTTTTATTGTCACTTTTTTCTTTTCTCTGCTACTTACATCTCTCCTAAACTTCTAGCAAAGCAATCTTTTACTGAGGAACTAAAGAGTTCTAAGATCATCAGGGGAAATTTTCATGAAATTATTGTAACTTGGCAAAGCCCCCCTGCCATGCGTGGAGCTACAAACTGATTTTTACCAGCTGAGGATATGTCCTTACATCACCAACACACACTAAGGCGGTTTTCTGATATAACTATTTCAACAGGTCAATCAAAACCCCTAAATGAACTCAGGTTTTCTTTCTAAACTTTTACTCTATGAAATATATTAAAACAGACTTACCTGACCACCTTAAATTATATACTAAAATTATCCTCTTGCAATATGCCCACACTGGAAATGTCAGGAAGAAAGGAGCTGGTTTTGAGTGGTTTAGAGAAAGCCTTAAACACTTAGGTTGTTGTGGAATTTTGTGGCAAATCTTATTTCTTCCTTTGAAGCCAAGGAAAGTTTTTTCCATAGTGGAAATGGAGCACGTCTGTCATTCCATCATAGCACGGCTGCAATATTGCCAGCATTAAATTTTCAGAAGTCAGGAGACTGGCTTACACAGACCAAGGTCCTTACTTTAAAATAAATAATTTTCTCTTCCAGATTCTTATTTTTTAGGGTGCCCTAGGGTCATATTTCCAGGGCCCTTCTGTATCTTAAAATTAATAAAAAAGCAAACAAAATCAACTTCAGGAAAGGTGGCAACCTCATTGCTCCAGGACCTGGGGCTTTAAGAGCAAGATCTTACCAGCCTTGCAGTGGAAAAAGCAGAACTGGTTAGAGCTGTAGGGGAAATGTAGTTGGTTTATCCCCATAAAGGTGTCAGCGGGTCAAGGATGAGTCTGAATATCTATTACCATGGGAACCCTCTCTCCCGTGAGCATGGCAGAGGATGGGCATTGCCCGTTCAAAGCTCCACCAGGATGAACTGGGCTGGAGACTGGGACGACATCAGCTGTTAGTTAGGAAGGCACAGAGGAAGCTGTTTACCTTTCATTATGGAATCACTCTCACAGCTTAATAATGAAATAATAGGTGGAGGCAGTAACTGAAATGTTCGGTGCCAGTGTAAATATGAGTGGTTAGTGAATAGATAAGATATGAAAAGATGTTAAAATACACAGTGCCATCACTGTAGCATGAGTCAGACTTCTTGCTGGTGAGTACCACAGTGGATTCCTCTTTTTACATGGGAGTTACTAATTGCAAGGAGAATGAGCACACAGAGGAAAAAAGTAAAAAAGTAGAATTAATGTCTTCCATTAATAAATGCCAAAAAGTAGCTTCAAATATTCAGACAACTGACCTGCATCAGCAGAGCATGGAGGTGCATGCTCACCTTAAGCATAGTTGCAATCTCATGGAAGTAAAATAAATAAAAAGTATTGTGGAATTGTATGACACTGCTTGCATGAGTAATGCCAGGGATCTGCTTCTTGAACCGGGTCCTTTATGCAAATAATAAGTCACAAATGTGGTAAGGATTTATTTTATGTTCTTTCAAATGAAGATGGGTTGGCTGTATTCAGTATATTAAATCCTTCCTGCTGCTAAGCTTAAAGAAACTGATTCTCTTGTAACATATTTTGATTTGACTACTGTAGCATCCAAGTGCTATAAAGCACTAGAGTAGTTTGCCTTGGCCTCACACCTAGTTACAGTAGTGCTAACTTTAAAATTGCTGAAGAAACCCACATCTGGAGTCAATTGAGTGAATTTTAACCAGCTTTGGTGGTAATATGCAAGTAATATTTCATCTTTGTGTGTATTTCACTCATCTTATAAAAAAGATGCCTCATTCCAAGACTCCTAGACATATTTCTTTGCTGTCTCATATATCAAGAGTATCAGACTAAGCAGACCTCTTAAAACTGGATATGTCCAAACACTCTCTTATCCTAAACAACAGTGAATATTTTTGCCAACACTTCCATTTCCTGCAGCGGAAAAAAAATATATAACCCCAAAGCCTTGGCCAGATCCTTCTTTCCTTGAAATGCATGGCAAATTTGTCAACAAAACACTCTCTGGCTTGGTAGTGGGGGGAGAAGTTTAACAGCTGGAATTAACCAGCAGAAATAATGTGAAGCAGGCTGAAGCTTCGGATTAGGTTTAGTCTAATGCTGGGGTTCAAGGCTGAGCTTGCGTTCCGATCCGCCTGTGCCAAAATCATGGAAGTGACATCCAAAACCCGAACCAGAGAGCAGGCCCTTTCAGCTCTGGATCTGGCCCAAAGCCAAACCAGGGCTGCAGGCATTGGTCCAGGAATCCAGCACCGAGACACCCACAGGCCCTATATTCTGTGGCTTGAAACTCCAGTTTTCTACTGTCAAAAGTATTAGCCTGGTGCAAAGAAAGTACTTTTATTTACAGAAATGTTATAAGTGTAATTCATTCATTTCCATTTGCATGGACTCCGTTTCTCTGACTGTTTGCAGGGGGATGACCAGCCATATGGGAGGCAGGCATTAAGCTAACCAAGACCCCAAATTGCTTTTATTCTTTTTTTTATCTGAAGGGACCACCACTGGTGCAAGGCTCATTTCTTTTAGTGCCTCAAAAAGCTATTAAAGGCAATTGTCATGTTGGACAGACTGAGAGTTGAAATCTGGAGGTACCATCCTATTGGTTCTCCCAACATTTGCCTCCTCCACCCCTCTCTGACATGAATTTAATGCAGGTGCAGACACAAGCCTAACATAAGGGAGCAATTTTCTGATTCATTCATGTAAGACCCTGAGGGAGAGTAGGAACAAGATGTACAAAGGTAATGTGGCATTGTTAAAAAATTAACTTTGCTTCCATTTTATGGAGCTATAGTGCTGTGTTGCTTAGTTACGTGGATCGGGAATTTAACTGTAAACAAGGTATTTCACTCCTCAGTCCCTAGGGTTTTCAGCTCCATTTGAAAAGAAGATAAAAACGTGTGTCTTTTGCCATATCCTTGGGTCGCTTCTTGCCATTGCTTGCACCCTTTGTGTCTGCTGCTGCTGTTCCAGCAGCGCTGGGAGATGGAGGTGGTGGCATCCGTGCTAGCGTGACTGCTGCCGGGCTAGAGCCACACTCCCCTCTGAATGCTGCACTTGTTCGGAGACAAGACAGACCGCTTATGACTTTTGTTTCGGTTTTTGTTTGTACAAACCCTGGCTGCACAGATTCCAAGCATCGGGAGTTTGCCAGATAGACTATGCAGTTATTCAAGCTGTTGGAAGTGGAAAGGGGGTTAATTATCTTGGTATATTATTACATCACTAGTGGAAATTCTGTTTTTGCCCTCAGGATCTCCACTGCTGTGTCTGCTCAGAGCTGTTAAATATGACAAGGTCACTTAGGCTGCTTTAGTAACAATGAGTGCTAACAAATGTGGGGGTTGCATGCATTGTCATTGTTTAACAGGGTCGTTGGTCCCTGTAACCACAAGCGTTGTCTATGTCTTATACCCAGGAAATCTCACAGCAAGTGAGATATTAGATTACACTGCATTATGTTGGAATCTGTTTATAAAAATACAGCGACACACAACTTCCCTGTCTATTTACACTCTAAACAACATTAAGCAATTAACAAATGCAGAGAAGATGGGAAGAGATAAGCGATGAAGAGAGGTTAAGAAGTGGGGCTGAAGATATGAACAAAATACTTTAATTGATAAGGCAAACTTTCAAAATATTTTTCTCCTCCCTTTTCCTTCTGGCTCTGCAGATGGCTGAGCAGAATCTGTCTTTTAAAACACCATGTATTGAAGCAACATGTACGTTTGAAGTTTAGTCACCCACTAATTACTAGTCTTTCATTAACAGCACAGAGACACAAATGATGAAGTACTTTCTTATACCCAGTAGTCTCTATTGTTGAGGCTTAAGAAATAAATCATTAACTACATGCTTGTTAAGCATGCTAAGATCGTTTATGTAAACTCCCTTGCTCTTTTTTTGGCTCACACAGATGGTTAAGATACTTCAGCTACTATTTCTTATTTTAAAGAGAGGGCTAATTGCCTAAATGTCAGAAGTGCCGAGTATTGCTTGTCTTGGAGAGAATGGGAATGTAATGTGGGCACAGTTCATCCTAAATGTGGGCTGCTGTTAGAGATTTGTTGTCTGGCTACCAATTTGTAAGAACAGCATCATCACAGTTGAGGAAAACCTCTGTTGTGGCCACAGCCATGCAGGTCTTTTGAATCTCATGTTATTTAGGAACAGTTTTGCATTTCTCCACCGAGGGTGCTCTTCAAGGGAATATCTGAAGGCTGAGGCAAACATTAGTAAGCAATGCACTTGTTTGGTTAAGACTTCAGCCTTGACCTCCATCTTTAAGCCCTTGTTTGTTATTAATCACGTGTTTCCTGAATCAAAGAGAATATTTTTGGAGAGGGAAAATTGTTCTGGGACTGGAGCGTTATACACCAAACAGACTTGCCCAGATGACAAATAGCCTTCGCATGATAGCCAAGGTTCATCCAGCTGCTCGGCCCCGTACCAAGTGATTGATGGTGTTGATGTTCTAAATAGGCTTAAGATATGCCAAATATCAGGGCTGTAACAAAGTCCTTCAGATATATACTGTAGATAGGCAAGAAGGCATGTTCCCAGCATATGGCAGTTCTGAGAGCGGTGTCAGGATTATAAGTAACCTCACAGGGTTTGTCTGGTTTCTTTCGAAGTTAGACAAAAACAGTTTTCTGTGCCGGAATGAGCAGGGTCACGCGAGGTCTGTGCGAAACTTCCGATTACCACCGATTTTCTCTGTAACTGGACACCCTTCGGAGTTATAACAACATTTGATTTCTTAGCAGAGATCAATAAACTGTTTTTCTACCACAGTTCTGAGGAGGAAAGAAGAATAGGATGTTCTCAGAACTTGCTGTCAGGGGCATTTTTATGTCTTAAAGGAATGGGAAATTCACACCTGAATAGTTTTATCTTGGTAACATGACAGTGCTGGTTCTTTCTACTAATCCACAAAAGGCAGTTCATCGATATTCTGCAGGATCAAGCAGCTGCACTGCAGAAGCAACAGATTCATTGATCACTCCTTTCCCTCAGAGAAATTTCCTTTATTTTGTGTTTTCCCTCTGCTTTGCAGTAAATGCAATTCCCTGGACTGAGCAGGGCTGTGTGTCTGCTAGGCAGGGAGCAGAAGCACAGCCTGGGAAATCCCAGGATCCTGGAAGATGAGCTGCCCTCTGCTCCGGCTACAGGACAGGCAGAGGTTAGAACCAAGGGCGGTAAGGTTTTTCTCTGCTTGGTCATTCAGAGGTGATGGTTAGCCTGCATTAGATTAACCCCTCCCTGACAACTACTCGGGTCTCAGAACCCTAAGGAACGTTCTCTGGTACATTTCATGTCTTCATCTGCCACTGAGCTCTGGTATCTCCACTGGGAAATGTGTGTTCCTGGCCCCCCAAGTTCTCCACGCAATTCTGTAATCTCTCTTTCTAAGAGATTAATCCATCTTGGTTTTGAGTGTGTGTTTGAATAGTTTTCTAGGAACGATACTGAGGAAAGCATCTTTTGTGAAAAGGCCTTGATGGTGTAGGCTATTTCCTGGATAAAACCTTTTCCTTGGTAATTGGAAGATGAGTCAGGCTCACAAAAAATCTACTTCTCTAGTGAGTCACTCCAGTTTGGATCCAAAAGATCTCTACTGGATGCTGCCACGAGAAGTGGCCAGGACAGCCTCTGCCATGCACCAGACCTGTAGTGCAAATTGGCCGTGAAATTGAATCAAGTGACTGCAGGGCAATCGAATTTAGGCAGATTGTACCAGTAAACTCAGGATCAGCGATACTCTGAAACACCAGCTGAGTAACAGAGAATGGCATTTCGTAATAACCAGCTCAGTTTGAGGCCACAACATGGAACAATTGGCCCATGTTCCTTTTCCACTGGGCCCAGCTGCAACTGGCTTCTTAAGTGATCAGAGGTTTCACAATTCCCTTTTCTGTCATCCCCATGGGCTGGCTGGAATCAGCCGAAATCCCAGAATCTATAACTTTATTTATTGCCGACTCACTTCTTGTTGGCAGTTTGCATGTTGTGTTGCCTGCCTACTGAGCCAACAGGCTGTCAGTGGTGATTAGCAATTAAATCATACACCGTTCAGGGCTCTGTGGTGCCTCAAGTGATTTTGTTTGCATCCAGCCTGGGAGCGGAACAACAAGCCAGGTTTTAATTCACATTGTAATTTAAGCGTGAGCCTGTGCGTAGATGTTCTTATCTCTGCGCTCTCCATTTCAATGGAGCTCAAACTTGTTCAAAGTCACTCAAATTAAATCAAAAGTGAGAGCTCAGGGAATGAATGGAAAATGAATAATCACACAATTACCTTCAACTAATTCAATATATAAATGAAACCAGAACTAGCTTTTCCAGTGGGTTCCTGTTCATAGGTAGCCCTCAGTGTGACACATCAAATGCAATGCTAAGAGTAAAGCTGGTCATGGTCACAGTCATATTCTTGACTTTCATGTCATCTGCTGTTGGAGACATTAAGGCCGTAATGGAACACCATGGTCTGACCTGCACAGCACAATTCATCAAACATTATCTAGTAATTTGGGCATCGGACCCTTAACTTCTGCTTGAATTACAGCCTGCATTTCAGAAAGACAGGCAATCATGACTCAAAGGCTACAAGTCACTGAGGCTCTACCACATTCCTATCTGACCTGATCTGAGGGTTAATTACTCTCCTTAAAAGAAGTCCTATTTCTGTTCAGTAGCCTTTTCTCCACGTTGCATGTATAACCTTCTGTAATGATAATGAACTGTGATATTCCTTACTTTTGCTGATTTTCAGATGCTGGGCAAAAAAAATTAGCATCCCTGACTTTGGCTGGACTGATACTGCTATAGCTAATTCCAGCTGAATATTCCAGTTCATTGAATAATTTCAGTAAAACTACATTTGGGAGCAGGAAAGATAGATTTGCCAGACAGCCTAAATAAAGGGTGATGATGTTGTTCCCCTTTTAGGCAACAGCCAGGACACTCTTCCTAGGCTGAATTGAACCCAAGTTCAATTTCGCTCTCTATCTGAGAGGGTTATGACCTGCCAGTCCCTGGCATGGCTCTGACACAGTTGTGCTGTGTTTCTAGGTGGGGGGTCCAGCAGTCCTTTCTGATGATGTTCCTCTTTGCATGAGATGCTGACATACCGTTTAGCCAGAAGGGGTGGCAAGTGGACATGTGGGGAGAACCCTGATTCCAAAGGTGGAACATTTCACCTCAAGCAAAAAATTTAAATATAAGCATAAAAAGTGGAACAGTGCCAAGAAGACAAATTGACAGCTTCCTTTGCCTCAGGATGCTGGAGCCTGTCAGATAAGGAGTTTCCCAGCTATGGCTCCTGGTAAGAGGACTACTTGAACCCCCTTCTCCTCTACAGTAGGAGCCATTGGATGAAAAAAACTTGTCTCCTTCTCCATCTCTGTGACTGTAGTCTCATATGCTTCTCTTAGAAATGACCAAAAGGAGTATTTCCTACTGACCAAAGCAAAATATTTTTTTATATAGAAGAACTGAAACATTTTAAAATGTCATTTAAACTGTTCCTTAAACAGTTGTTCTTTTGGCTGCTAGATCAGAGAACCAAAAATTAGCTAATAACCCCGGGTGATCCTGTCTTTCTAGGAATGACTTGTGAATAGGCTGTACACAAGGAATGGTTTATCTGATGATGTGCTTTTTTTATATGGCCTTTACTGTAAAGAAATTACAGGGCTTCTTTGTTTATTATCTTTTCGTGTACACTGATGCAGCTGTAGTTACATGGGTGTAAAATTGATGTAACATAAGTTCAGTCACGATTTCTATTATGACTTGCATACATCAGTATTAACTCACTGATACTCCTGGAACCTCCTTCAGCAATGGGAAAAACTGAAGACATGATGGCAATATCCAGCAGAGCTAGAAAATAAATCAAGCCTTTTGCCTTTTAGTCCCGTGCCCTGACAAAACTTTCCCTTCTCACTCCTTGTAACAGAGTATGTTTCGCAGCATTTTATTATTGTAACACTTGCATAATTTAAACCCTGTTACTTGTTCTTTTGGCCTTGTAGATTAAAGATTAGTCGGTCCCTGCCTTCTTTTCTGTATCTAGAGATATTTTCTTACTCATCTCAGCTCTTCGTCAGATTGAACTTCCCCAGTTCCTTAGCTTTTCCCACGTGGCAGGTTATACAGATGTCTCATTCTTGCTGCTCTCCTGAGGTCTCTCACAGTCTCAGTCCTTCAGGAAGTTCACTGCCCATCTCATCCTCCCCTTGCTACGCTGGAGAAGTGCCTGGACATGTGCTTACTACACAGCAGATCTGAAGTAAACTTCCAGAAGTCAACAGCTACGTTGGTCCATTGAAATGACAAAGCTGGTTCTAGTTCTTGTAAACTTGCAAAGCTTTTAAATGCACCTAATGAAAGTTTGGCTTTGGATAGCCCCTGCCTGTGAGCATTTGATCTGCTCTGCAGCTCTGAGTCTCCCAGTTATTTACAACTAGCTATTTGTATACTCAATGAGCTCCACTGTGTGAGGAAACTGTTTAAAAATACATTTTAAAGAGATTATTTCACTTCATGTGGGTTTTTGCCAGCACTGTGGTTTTTAGAAATGTTTTTTAAAACCTGTGTAGCACACAACTATGAAGCTGTACCTTAAAAGGTGAAGCAGAGTCCTTCACTTGCCTGGAGTGCTCAAGGGAGCTGCTGTTGGAGCACATTGCGAGCCCTGTGCACTGCTTGAAGGCTTGGTGTGAGTTTTGCTTCCCTGTGTCCTACACACTGTTTTTCCTAAAAACAGTGATAAGGTTGTGCAGAAGCAGGCGGGAAAGGTTATTTAGAAATTGCTTCAATATGGCCCTTGCTATAACATTATCTGAATTGGCCTGGATATTTAAAAGAGAATTAGCCATAATGATCTCACTCTGTCGCTTTTCCTTTTGTTTCTACTTTTCCCAGAAAAAAAAAAAAATTAATTTGGTTTATCAACACAGTTCGGTTGCGGTTTCTGCCTAGATCTCCTGTGTCCGACCAATCTCTCTGCTGTGTTAGTGTCCGCCCCAGGAAGGAGGGCTAAGGGCACACACAGAGATGGAAAGCCACATCAACAAAATCATTCCTGTATAATCTTGCCATCTTGATTAATGTCTGCTACCCCAAAAGAGGTAACAGGTCAGCCAGGTCCAGCTTCAAGGGGTGCTGAGCGTGTCAGTTTGCCCTGTTAGTCAGTGGCTTCTCTGTTACAACGAAGCAGCTTGCACGGAGATCCCATGAGTTGGGAAAGGGGTGATATTCCTCAGCTGGGCAGGAGTAGTCTCCCAAAAGGACATTTGCCTGATACAGCCAAAGCAGTTGTGCAGGGAGGCTGAAAATTAGGGGATTTCAGAAAACCATCAAGCCCTGTAAATATGTTTGCTCATTGCCCAATCTCCAAAGTAGCGAATGTATCACATTCTCAAAACAATGGTAAAAACCCATTTTATAAAATTGAATTTTGAACTGTAACAGACTCAAGATTATTTTAATAAAACAACAGAACTCTTTTCCCCATCCTATACATTAAAAGAAATTTTCAGCTTGGAGCAACTTTTTTGGTCAAGTTATATAAGAAAAGTAAACAAAGAAAAATGAGGTTTCTTATGGAAATGCAGATAGCAGCTGCTATAATTCTCATTAGCAAACCAGTATCTACAAGTTTTATCCATACATACTTTGCATGTAGTGCAGCAGTAATTGTTGGCTGAGCCCCCTATTTTCAAATGATGTGCTAAAAGCAGCTTTCTGGCCACAAGACAAGAATAGTTTCAGTTATTTGACTTAATTTTGCAAGGAGCCTTCCTACCGTGTCATAAATTCTCTTTGCAAAATGAATTCCTTAAAAGCAAATATAAGTAGGGTAAGGTTTCTAGGGAGAGTTAATATCTGTTATTTGACCAGCCGATTTATCCAAAAGCATGTTTGGTTTTTACAGCCAGATTTCTTGGTTTTAATTTGGTTTGTATAAAATCTCAAAACAACATATCTAATCAAACTCTTCATGATGAATTCAAAGGTTCTCAAAAATTCTTCTCAAGCTTGTATAAATTTTTAAAATTTATAACCCTCAGTGGCTCCTGCTGAATTTTGTGTGCCTCGTGTTGAGCAGAATTAGTTTTTTTCTTTTTCCCCATTGGCTCCGTCCAAACAAAATCTTCCAGTTTTGCATTTGCCATCCAAAAATCCTTTTAGTCTCTTTCTTCTCTGCCTTAAAATTTCACAAGTATTAAATTCCATACTGAAAAATTGTCTTCACACACTTCCATACACTTTAATACCAAAAATGTTTGGAAGGCAAAGCAACATTCCAAATGCTAAAAAACATCTGAAAGGGAACAACCAATCAGGGTATGGAGCTTAATTTTTTTTCCCCAAAAAATAAAACAATAACTCTCACACACTTCTTAAGCAAAAAATTTGGATAAAAAATAAAGAAGCTAGAAGTGGCTGGAAAAGATCTTCTGAGGAGTGATTATTTTTTTCCCCACTAGCAAAATAGGTATGGAAAATGTAAGTATGCACAGCTGTGTTTATTCCAATGATTAGACATTCTATTTCTCTGTGACCTCTCTGCATTGAGCTGGCAAGACACCTGGGTATGCTTAGAAGTGTCTCATTCATACATTTACATTTATTCAACTCGGACCTTTCTTTCTCCCTCCCATGCCCTTTTCTTCTCTAAAAAGACCACAGAAAAAAGCAGTCGAATCTGGTGCACTCTTTCCTCTATTTTTTTTCATGTTCATGAGGTGTCAGTTAAGACTCTACCCTGTGCCTTTACACATTTTAAATGAAAGCATTAGCACTATTTTAAAGTCAGCATAAAACTTTCTTTTTCAGGGCTTTTTCAGGCTGAATCAGAGGGAAGGGGTGACTGCAGTGTATCCTGTAATGTGACTGAACACGTGCCGTATCGGGAATGCAATAGAAGTTAAGCCCCAGTGTCTGCATCTCCTGTGCTCTACATCTGTGCTTGCATTCTATTTCGGCAAAATGTGTATGCGTAATCTGGGCTATCCCTGCACTAGAGTGTGGTTGCTCTGTTTGATATTGATGGATATAGAGAGGTTTGCTTACAAAAAAAAGAATGTCCACACAGAAATTCTGCAGTCCAGACAGTGTTACTGATGTAGAAGTGAGACAGAGAGGGGTTAAAGGATTTCCTCACTGACACTGAAGAAATTTGTTACAGAGCTGAAATTCTTCCTAGGTCTTCTGAGTCTTAATCCAATGCCCTACCTGCTACTTTAACCTTCCTCTGCAAGTACGCATCAGGTTTGAAGGCAGGGCTTCCATGTTTGTTTCTTTTTTACTATCATTGAAACCAAAAGCAGAATTTCCAGTAACTGAAAGTTGCCAGATCAATTCAAGACTGATTCCCTCAAACTTATTATAGTTTCTCCCCCTGCTTCTTTGGATATCTAAGGCATTTCAGAGCATGAAATACTGACTGCAAACTGTAGATCCAGTTCTTCTTTAATTACTGCATCTTAACATATTGTTGGTTGCCTGAAGAGTTACTGTAAATTTATACTAAAGAAATATGACTGTATATACACAGAATTAGAGTAAATTAAATGACAATGAGATGCATCTGTACATAAGGCACTCATTTTTCTTTCCTTTCAAGCTATCTGAATTCATTATCTGGCCTTCATACTGTGTACAATACAATGTGTTTTATCTCCTCCACTCTGCCAAATTAGCTTTCTTTTTTTTCTGCTTCAAAACCATAATTCAAAAGCTCTGAATTGCTAATGGGTATTAGTCGAAGTGCATTTGATTTGCTGTTTTGATATTTTTTTACAGGAAATGTTTAGGAAAGAATGACTCCCTTACATATATTAATTTTTACTTTATATACGATTAGGACGTGTTTGTATTTGCCATATTAGTTGTTTTTAGTAGAGGTCAGTGCTGCACAGGGCTGAGTGTCCAAAGCTTTCCACTGGGGTCAGTAGCAGCACCTAGCTGGAGTGCCCTTACCATGCAGAATCAAACTTTATGTTCTCAGTATGTATTTACACACAATCTAAAGAGAGGATTACTGGGAGATTCCTTGCACCCTCACTCCACAGCAAGGTTGAAAAGTCCTGAAACTCAAACACAAGAAAACACAACACGGTAACCCATCTCTTCATGTGCCCCTGACATCCTTCAGAGCTGGGAAAATGCAAGCAGATAGAAAAGACTTCACGCAGAGCAATCTTATAATTAGATTTGTAGGGAAGTGTAAAGAAAAGATCTCACTCTGAGATAAATGAGTTTCTGTGTATTGGTTTGCTTGCCTTTGGCTAGCCTGTTAATGCACTGGAATCTATTGAGCCAGATCTGTATAGTCTGGTTATGGAAAATGGAGATAATCCACTTTGACAACACACAAGGTGGAAGAAAATGAGGGGAGTAAATGAGAATGAAAGTAAGGAATAGAAACAGCTAGTCTGGAAAGGGAGGGAGAGGAAGCAATAATGGGGATGCAGTATGAAATCTTTTCTTCACACTTGAACTGGAAGACTCTTCAGGCAGGACATTTAATATGAAGCCATACAAAGTACTAGCTTATACTGGTTCCTGTTTTAACCTTGTGTTTTACAGGAATGAGCTGATGCTGAAAGGGGTAGACGCATGGAGTAGTTTCCTCTGGTGGCAAAGCTGATTTAACAGGTTTCCACCACCTTGATTAAACTATTTGAGCTAAGGAAAATAACAACTGTTTTTTTCAACCCCTAGTATTTATAAAACTTGGATCATCTCACTTGCCCAGTTTTTAACGTTGCTGTGAAGAACCTGTCCTGCTGGGCATGAACTGAAGAACCCCATCGTGGACAGCAGGCTGGGAGTGCTGCGGCTGGTGGTGATAGAGCGCACCAGAAGGAAGCATCCCCTGTGCCACCAGAGAAACCATGAGCTCTAAGTACCCTTGGCAGCTTTATAAGGATTTCCCTCTGTTTAGTGAAGGGAGAGAGAGGGGATGACTCTTGGGGTTTGCTGTCCAGAAGCATCCAAGGGGTTTAAGCACTAACCCTCAATGAAATGTAATGGGCAAGAGATGCTCATTGCGGTCATGCCTTGGAGGAGCCTAAGCAGAGCATCCCCCTGGGATGGGATGGGATGGGATGGGATGGCATGGGATGGCATGGGGTGGGGTGGGATGGGATGGGATGGGATGGGGTGGCCACCTATGTGGGAGCTCAGCGGCCCTGCAGAGCCGAGATGGCGGAGGCCACATGGAGGTAGGGAGACGTGGGGAGTGCCGGGGGAGTGGGTTATGAGGCTCATTTGAGCTCAAAGCATTTTGCAAGGGGTGGGGAAGGGCTGCCTCTCCAGCCCCAGGTTGAAAGGAGGGCTGAAGGGAAGGGGTAGGAACCGGCAGCCACCCGTGCCCTGGCCTCGGGCGGAAAGGTGGTTCGTTTGCCGCCTTCACCCCTCCCACCTTTCAGCCACATTAAAGCCCGATTATTCACGCTTGATGTCAGGAAGGCAGGGCCCTGCTACTTGCTACTCCCAGATCCCTTCCCCGAGGGGCCAGATTACCCCGACATGCACCAGCCTATTCGGGGTGGGGTTCACAGGGTGCCAGGCAGGCGGGGGCCCGGGGCCGGCGCCCCCAGCCCCACGCGGCGCCCGCTTCATCCATCCCGTGTCCCAGGAGACACCAGTCCGTCGGCCTGTGAAGGCGAGCGGTGGCTGTTCCTCGCCCTGCCAGAGGCTGCGTGCTCCCCAGGGTGACGGCCGGCAGGAGCCATGGGTGCTGCGGCGGCAGACGGGCGCCACAAGGTTCGTGGGCCACGCCGGCCGTGCCGCTCCCGGCACTCAGCCCTGGGCCGAGGAGACACGGAGGGACACCCAGCTGCCCCCCTGCGCGGCTACAGGGGCACGAGGGACGAGGTGAAAATTCAGGAGGAAGGAGAGGGGGAAGGCAGAGGACTGAATTGACCCTTTTTTCCCCTTACCATTCACATGCTTACAGATTTTTATCAGTCTCTTTAGCTTCAGGGCAAAGTGTTTCTTTATAGTTCCTTCCAAAGCGCTGCTGCCAAATTCAGGCTGCGGTTGCAGCAGCTGTAACCCATCCCCCAAGGCCTGCACACCCCTGGTCTGGGAGCAGTTCGGCAGGAGCGTTTAAGAGCACTTGCATAAATCTGGCGGGGAGAAGATTTCGGTATTCTCTCAAGGCCCCTGCGCATGCAGTGCTGTGAGCATTTTGTAAGGGCTTTTGCCAGCTGTCGCAAAAGCGGTTTGCCAAAAACACACGTGGTCACGGCAAAATCCCGCCGCCACGCCCTTACAGCCTGGCTGCTGCAGGGGCCAGGGGAGCCCAGCTGTGAGGCACGTTCTGGGGGCACTGCAGGCTCCCCTGAGTTCAGGGTGCAGGCTGCAGGCTTATTGCTTCCCAGGATGGGATTTACGGGCCAGTCGATGGCAACCATGAGCCGCTGATGCTCATGCAGTGCCAAGGGGCAGGCGGAGGAGGGCCGGGTATGAAATATGTGGTGATGGGCGCTAGTATGTACCCAGCACTGCTCCCTCCACCCTGCCAAGCCCAACACAAGTGTCATGTTGGTGGCATCCCCAGGAAAGGGGCTGTGCAGCACCCACGGGTGGGGAGGGGTATGGGCAAGCTGGCACTGAGCAGCTCTTCCTCCCCCAGGGCTAAAGACGAGGGGGTCACGTTCTTGCAGGCAGAATCAGACACTTTTATGGCCTGTCTGGGGCTAGGTTTCGCCCTCTCTTTTTTTTTTCCCTTCCCTAGTGGAGACTTGCTCGTTTGTAATAGGAAGGTTCATTGTTTTCCTGTCTGATATTTCTCTGATTACTTAAAAAGAAATCCCAGAGGCTTGTTTTCACAAAATAGTGATTGCATAATTGATGTGATTATGATGTATTTTGCTGTGTCACTACAGCTCAGTTGATTATTTTGAGAAGCTCTGAGCACTGTTAGTGCTGCCATGTGTTGTGCGTGCATGGCCCAGGCTTTCATCCCCCTCCACATGTGTACAAGAGCCTTTCAAACACCATTTCCTCCAGCGGGGACTGCACAAGACCTTCCTCGGTGCAAGGAAAAGGATGCAGACTCACAAATGGCTAATACCAATGAAATTACAAATACCATGGCGTGAGCTACAAAGCTTTTTCTGATTTAAACAGTGACTTGCTGGTGTGAACAATCTCCCTAAAATCAGTTTTATCATCCAAGTGAGATTGTGGGGCCAAATTCTGGGCACTTTCCTTGTCTAAAAACGTACAGGTAAAGTAAATGCAGACCAGCCAGGTGTGCTGGAAATAAAATGCTTCCAAATACAAAAACATGCAGCAGATCATTAATGGTAGTTATTAATTGTAACCTGAAAATGTATCAGCTAGTTGCAGATAGGAGTATTTAAGAGCTCACCCAGGGAAGCCTTGGCAAGAGAGGATCATCTTCCCTTTTCTTGGCTAGAACTTTTTAATTATTTTCAGCTTGAGGATAAAGACCATCCTAAGAGTCCGTCCTTTCTCGTGGTGACCTTTTTTTTCCATTTCTTTTCTGTATTCTCCTTTCTTTTCTTTTTTATTCAGGGATGAAACATTGCCCTCAGTAAAGCTTCTTGGCCAAATTTCCAGATTTCTGAACCTTTTGTTTTTCTCAACATGTGTGCAATTTTCACTATTTTTGTCCAGCAGTGACCTCTGGAATTCCACAATAATTTTCCCTCCCCTTCCTGGTGCCCTCACGTGACCCAGGAACACAAACATCTGAGAGACCTCTAGGCATCTTCACATCTGCTGGTATATAAGATCAGAGCGGTTGTGTGATGTATTTTTAACAGCAGGTGTTGGGCTTGGAGAAGGGTGTGTTGGTTTTTGAGGGGCTGGGCAGAATCTGCACTTAATTCTCAGTTCCCAGGCTATTTAGGAACAGCTTAAAAACACACTTAATCTGTTTGTACAAATTTAACATTGTAAAACCACAATAAGGAATTGCTAATCAAGTGCAAGCCTGGATTTAGTTTCAGCTTTGCATCATTGCTGTCCTAAGAAAACAAAAAAACCCACCCAAACAAAAAACTTCAAACTTTAAAGCTGAGTCCAAGATTCTAGTTTACAACTTATTTTCATGAAATACTATTGATTGATTACTTGAAGCCTGTTAATTATTATTTAGTCATGGTTTTCAACACAAACTCCTTACAGCAGCAAAACAAACAGTGTGGATGTTTTATCTTTTGCCAATTAACACAGTTTGAACATGACTTAAAATAGGCTGTTAGCTCAGGGTCTGATTCACGACTGCATGTCTCCTGGTTGTGCTGCTATAATCCTGTTGATTTCCATGGCATCGCGGGAACCTCTGTGCAAAATGAGAGAAATACTTCTTTTTAATTAACAACCCCCCTCCATGTGTAAAGGAGCTCATGGCACACGAAAGCCTCATACATGACTCTCTTCTGTGGTCCATTAGTAGAAATTTAGCATCTAAATTAGAGAAACAGTATAAGCAGAGTGTTTTCCCCAAAATATCATTGAAATCCTATTTTCACAGAATTCTCTCTCAAATTCTTTTATCAGACAAATCTAAAATGGTGCTTAGTGTTCAGTTATCTGCCAGGTATAAATGGCATAAATGGATGATTACTTTAAATACATCTTCTCTGAGAAAGGAGTTATGGGACCTCACAAAAGCATCAAGCTGTGACTACTTTCAGGAAATCACCTGGAAATAAATAAGATGATAAAGGTTGCTTGCAAGTCCTTAGATTCTCATTGCCTTTTTAGGCAGATAATTGAATTCAGTATGAGCTGTAATTCCTTTCTGGTTTCACTAAGGAACAAATTATTTATTATTTGGAAGAAGAGACTGAATGACCTGACAGTTCCTTTCAGTCACAGCATCTATGATTATAAATTCTTACAGCACCCATTGCATGGGTGTATCCATGCTGAAATAAAGATGGAGATTTTAGCCTTGTTGAAATTGGTGAGAGTTGGTGGTTGTTTCACCAGTAACGGTTTCACCCGTCCACTTTTCTAGGCTACATTTGAATTTTACCACATGACCAGTTGTGTTGTCTCTGACTGGAGCCAGAATAGCTATTTTCAAGTAGTTACTTTTAATAACGTGCCATGTGTGGGTACTTCTGAAATGCAAGGCCCTTACTGTGGATTGACTCAGTCTGTTCTTGATTCATCACAGCTGCTGGGTGTTGAATTGTATCCTCCTTTATTCCAAATGTTAATATAGAAAGGCACTAAGGGGATGCATAAGGACCTGACATCCCAGGAGCAACCCAAAATGCCCTGCTTCTTCCCAGCTGCGTCCTGCTGTTGCTGAGATGCCACTTGCTGTCTCAGAGCTAAGCAAATACCAGGCGAACATGACTGTACACCTGGCTTGTTGCACTGGTCAGGAGTCACATGCTGCCCTCTCCTTGCCCTCTTCACCCACATCAGGATTTATCAGGTGAGATATGGGATGCCGACAGGATCTGAATCCCTCTACCTTACATCCAGCAAAGCATGCCTTGCATAGTCAGAGACATGGCTTTCAGATGACCAGAACGGTTCCTTGAAAGATGGGATGCCTGCACGTGAAGCTTCTCTTCATTTTTTAATTTTTTTTTTTTAATTATTCCTATTCTGCAATTGAGAAAATGGCTCTATTGACTGTCTGGACATATGCCAAGGTCTCATCCTTTGGGCTGCTGGACTTCATAGTGCTCCAAATGCTGTTTCCAGTCCTGTGTGCTACATTCTCAGAGAGCACAGAACAACCAGGAAGCTTTCATGGAGCAACTATGAGAAGGTCTGGAGGAAACAAGATCTCTGAAGGAAGGGCAGAAGCATTGGGGTTTCTTAGTTTTAAAACAAATACTAAGGGGTAACAAAATGAGTCTATATTGAAGGCTACTGCAAAAAGGAAAGGAAAGATTTGACCTGCATATTTGTAGGGGATAAAGCAAGGCTTGAGCTTCAGTGGGAAGAATTAATGAGAAGTAAGAGTGGCAAAGCAGCAGAGTGTGTTGCTTGAAAAATCGATGGAGGTCTTCAAGAAGACATCATTCAGTACTGGATGACAGCAACAGCCCACTCTGCCTTAGACTGTGATACCTCCAGAGATGCTTACCAGCCATATCGGGTTTTAGTGATTCTAAGGAGAATGAGTTTTTCCATTCACTTCAGTGTAAGTAGAATCAGAAACAAAGTAGAGGAGGTCTCTACTTCAGTAGAGGTGCTACTGATGGTGGCAGAGGATGGGTTTGGGAAAGCTCTTTGTTAAGATGCTCAGGATGAACAAGCCCCACAGGTTGTGCAGCTGTAGCTGCCCTGTTGCTCTTCTCCATCTGGGGCTGTGGAGTGCTTACTTTGGATCAAGTCTTATGTCCTGTAATGAGATACAGCAATGGACATCTTCCCCAAGCATATCAGACACACATCACCATTTTACAAATGCCACTATCTTTAATGTGGTTGGAAATACTTTCCAAATATTTCTATTCCCAGTTAGCTGTGTCCATAGGGCATTATGAAACCCGTAGTGATTGTGCAAATCCATTTTACACTAAGACTGACTCTGTAACTGATCTGCACTGACTTGGAATGGTTTTTAAGAAATATTAAAATAATTGTGACTTGAATTCCAGATACCTACTCTTGTAAACCTTAGTCTTTGCATCTTTCACAGCACAATAAACCTAGACAATAAAGCAGAGAAGCTGTGGGACAGTTACACAGTCAAAGTAGTGGGAAAGTCACAACAGGCATACAGGGCACTTCCATCTGCCCTGTGATGTTTATAGGCTCTTGGAAACTTGCTTCATTCCACTTAGAATACAATTTGAGTTAGTCTTCAGACACTGATTATGCTTTCAGACAGCAACCTACATAGCTTCCTGAAGCGACAGAGGCAACATTTTTTTCCCTTTCACCATTCCTAAGAAACTGGAGACCAACTGTCTGCTTCTTGTCCTCTGCCAGACTTCTGCAGTTGTTAAGGACTGTCTCTCTTTCCTCTATCCTCCAAGCAAAACAGCCAGTGCTGGTACAGCTGCACTCAACACTGACAGACCTAAAATATCTCTTCTGGTTTTTAGTAAAAGGATAAGAGATGATGACAGGGGAAAGGGCAGTTAAAATCCCAAGTGCTTTTAAAGATAAAGAGAAGGATGAAGGGTGATATCTGCAAAATAATGACGACTATTTGCTAACAGTGGATGCCCCGTGTTCCTATGGATGATGTTACAGAAGGTCCACTGATGCTCAACAAACAAGTTCTTAAGACCTGGCAAACCCCACACATGCTGTCCCAACATGGAAGTGTGATGGAAATACACAATTCCAGACACTTCAAGCCTGGCTAATGCACTAGATAAGGCCAGTGAGTGATTTCCAGAGAAGAGTCAAAAGGTCTCTGGTGGTGTTGCCTGCTGGAACTGAAGCTCTTTATGTAGTGTACTAAGGCTGTTTTGCTGAAAAAAAGGGCCAACAAATGGCAAGCAGAAGGAAATGAGGAGATAGAAAAGCATAAGCTTTCTCCTTCAAAAAGTTTGCTGACCCGTCCAAGTTGGCAGACAGCCTATCTCTTGTCTCTACATCAGCAAGTCCTCTCTTGTAGAGTTAGTGCCTATGCTGACCCTTTCAGAGAGGATACAGACAAAGAGGGTAGCTCTCACTTTGGTTCAGTAAATCCACCACTAGCAGTTTCATCCATGCTTATTGCACTTGATTTCTCTCCTACTTTGCTCCTCACTTGGCCCAATGAGTACCTCCTGACTGGCCCATCCACAGGAGCATCTTCATGAGCAAGAGTACCTTCAATCACAGAAATTATTTGAGACTAGAGCCTGTAAGACAGACAGGCCTCCCTCACTTGAAGGGGATGAACCTCAGTTCACACATGCCGCACAGGTTCTCTGACCACTGCACCATGGAGATTCACCACCATTTTTCTTACTGAACTTTGCATGGTGCCTGATCTGGAAGGTGTGCTCCGAAAATGCGTGTCAGGTCAGGACTGGCAAGTGGGGGCAACGCTTTGTTTGCAAATCCCAAAAGAGCTTAGATGTGATTTAGGTGCTCAGAAGCTCACACTGTTAAGACCTTGGCAAGTTCTGGGCTGATATTTAGGAATCTTTCTGGCAGGGAAATAGAAACCTCCAGGCATATGCAAGAGCTCAATGGGAATGCAAATGGTGGTGCTAAGAAGTACAGTGGCAGGTAAGTGGTGCTAGGTAAGTAAACCTTTTTGTGAATCCAGTCCAAATCCACTGCATGTAAATAAGGATAATATCTGAAATGCTGGAACAGTGAACTGAGGGAGGTGTGGACTTGAAAAGGAGGAGGCTAATAACACCAAGAAGGAACTAATGGAAGAGAAAAATTCCATTTAATGAGCTCATCCAGTGAGGGTTGTGTAGCAGTGCTGAATCTTCTGTTAAAAATCAGACCCTCTGCACTTGTAGCTTACTTTGAGTTACAGAGAAGGGTGGCTACAACATGACTGGCAGAATCAATCATGTCCCAAGAATGGACTGAAATCTTACACTGTGTTTATGTGAAAACACAAGTGCCTCTTTGCCTCCCTCAAACCTTGATGCATAGAATTGCTTTGAGTTGCAACCAGGCTAATTAATCTGGTCTGTGCCTGCTCGTCAAATCTTTCTTGTGGTAAGAGCATTTCAAGCTGTTTTAAGTGAAAATTATTTTATTTTGGAGAAAATTGCCTTGTGTTTCAGATTTGGGGTTATCCAGTAGGATTTTGGATAGGATAAAGGCATCCTGCACGCCTCTCATCTGAGGACCAGAAGCGGTGCTTCCTGCACTCATTTGGCACCAAGTGTCCAGATGGACATATGCAGCCATGGCACTTCAACGGGAGCTCAGCCCTGTTCACCTCATCTCCCATGGCTGCATTGATGTTGATCTGGTAACACCTTATGGGCTACTACAGCGTGGCTGCCCCAGAGCACGTTGTGTGGCCGTGATCTGTCTTCTTCCCACCCCCCTTACTGAGGCTCAGGGCAGTCAATCTGGGCACCCTTCTCAAAGGTCCTTTGAGTTTTGGTTTGTGCAACCAGCATCTATTTTAAATTCTGTGGTAGGAATGTTACACTTTATACTTAGAGTTAGCTGAATCCAGGCAAAATATTTTATCCATTACTAAAAGCTGAGCTGCCTTTGTTGTTGTTAGCAAAACATGTTTTACTTCTTGGCCCATCTTTTCTTTTGTGTGGCATCTACATTTTGCTGTGGAGAAGATCTTTTAGCATGCAAATGCATCTAACCTCAACAGAATGGTTTGTGTTGGATGCAGTATGTTTTCACAGTGGTGTTGTAGAAGAACGAAGATTTTCCCTATGATGTACAGATCGATTCACCTTAACCCCAAAAATGGGTGCTATTGTTGTTGTTTTTGTCTGCACACTGTAGAATAAACACAAGGGAAGAGCAGACATAAAATAGATTTTTTCAAACAAACTCCAGACAGAACAATGGATGAAATGAGTCTCTTTAAGGTTTCCGTGTCATCAGATGTTATTGTTGACACTCTGAATGTAGCAATAGTTGTTACGCTAATTAGAGTGGTGTAGTTCTAGAAACAGGAACTGTGAAAAGACTGTGTCTAGAAGGTACTAATAATCTTTTGATATCTGTATTTTTGCCATTCTTTATTATTATAATGAGAGTGTTAATGTGCAGGAGAGAAATCATGTGTGTCCTTAATAAAGAACGAAGCAGCACAGTTGTTATCATCTTGAGTATCATATTCATTTAAAATCAAGTAGGCAACTCAAAGGTTAAGAGGTTTAATGTTCCTGAACTGTACAATTGAAGCACTATAGTCCAGGTTATTGTTAGCAATTATTCAAAGTGCTTGGGGAGGGTTTATTAGAAACTTCATTTTCCAGAAGAAAGTCCTCCACAACTTTAGCCAACATTGCAGTGTGACCATTTAACAGTCAGACACTTCTGCATGAAGCATACCACGAGATGTTGTCATGACATAATTTGCTCCCAGATATTTGTATGCCGTTAGATAGCCATACTCAAACAATCTTCAACCTCCTTTTACATGCCACATGTCTTTCCAGTGAGAATCACAAAGCTTAAGAAGCTCTGTATTTAGAGATTAATGTGATATTCTGCATGCATTCCTCCCAGCATGAGGAATATGCTGTTTATTTGCAGCTTTCCCGAGCACAAGAAACAGACAGGCTTTACTAAAGCAGACAGTATATCGGTAAATCTATTGGACTGTGTGATAAAAAACAATGAGCACAGAATGAATATTATGGTGAAGAAATACTGAAGGTAAACCAGCTAAACTAGAGGGAAGAGAGAAAGCTTAAAGAGGAATTCCAGATAGTTTAAGAGTGTGTTAAATGCAAAGCTGAACTCCGCATCTTAAGCACAGGCAACCATAAAAGTTAATTGATACAGATAAGGATGATTACAACATAGCACCCACAATTAACCTTTAAAAATAGGGTCTCTATAGTAAACAGGAGAGGTGGCCTACATGCTGGAAAAGATATGTATGAACCTAAATCAACCCAAGGAGCTTCAGAACACTTTTGCAGGAACATTGCAAAACCTAAAAAATGCACTAACAGAACAGTGACATTTTACTGAAAGGCCATGATTCAGACTCTCTTGCCTACTTTTTACTTCTTTAATCCCTCCAGGATGTTCTAGAAACAACAACACTGCTGTGTATTTGATCAGTCACAGCCGTGTTGTCTTCCTTTGGGTCTCTGAATAGAGGCTTATTGGCAAATGCATGTACTACAGGATGGGTGTTCCCAGTCAGATTCTGAAACTCACAGCCTTCTACCTAAGTAACTAATGTACAGCCTGGTGCCTACAAATCAAGACCTTTCAATTGTGACTGTTTAATCTGCTAACACAATTTATGGAAGTTACAACTTAGACTTCATTTGAGCAGCATTGGTCTGTATCAACTGTATCTCAGCTAGCTGAGTTTCTTTCTAAACTCTAACAAAACCCAACCAGAGTAAATTCATTCCTGTTTAGTGATCCTCCCACAGCACAGAAGGACCACTAAGCCAAGGCACATGGGCATAGTTTCTTTGCCTTTATTGATATGCACACTATCCCAGTTTTACTTCGTTAGTTCAGAATTTTGAAGTTTCTTTAACCTGTGCTGCAATACATACGTTTGTGTTTAAAGCAGTGTTTTCATAGCAGTATCCAACAGTCTATCCAGATCCTTTCAAACCTGTGTAAAAGAAGTCACCAGTACCTCTTTGCACATTGTGCCCCATGTGCTTCATGACATAATTTGCTTGTCAACAAATCAAGGGTTTTGGTGAACTGAGACAGAAATTTAGCTCCATAGTACAGTTCTCACACTTTTCAACAGCATGTCATGTCTCAGAGTCAGCAGTTGAGGCCTCCTTGCTATTACACAAGGAAGGACACTATCTGGTGTGGCTGAGATGCAATTCCTTCAGGATGGATAAAATAAAGTGCAAAGAAGAAGATGGGACAGAGCCGAAAGGTAGAATGACAGACCTTTACCAATGTTTTCCCTGATTAGCAGATGCTCTAGTGATGAGGCCATATAGGAACCTCTTAAAATGAGTTCCTGGCCTGTGTGCAGAAGTAACCTACGAACCAGGGTGGCTCCCCAGGCTCTGACCATCTCTTGCAAAAAGCTCCTTCAGGGCCCTGCATTGTTCCTGCTGAGGGAGAGGACTGGAGGTGCTGGGCCGCCACAGTACCATGCTCAATAACGCTGATCCATGATGATGGGGACTGTGGTAAGGATGCCTTCTTCATGCACTTAAGTGTCACAAATCACTGGCATTAAGAAAATAAAACCTGAAGGAGAAAATAGCCATTTGTGCTTCTCTATCTAGCTGGTTCCCCTGACCTCTAGCACAATCCCATCCTTGTCTGATTGACTCATAACCAGTTCTGCTTCATCCAAACCACAGCTGCGTCAAGGCACAGTGAGAGCCAATCAACCCTACCAACTTCGTCTGTGTTTCATGACAGTTTAATCACTGAAGACTGTCCCTGTGTTGAAATACTTCCCCTTGGGCTTTTGGATAGCAGGATTATATCAAGGCAAACAGAACCAAAAGTGAAAAAGGCACTTGCCCTCATGCAAATCCTTTGGAGTGAATACAAAAACACCTATTCTGTTGCCTTTGCAATGAGCATGCATACTTGTCATGAGCCCTCCACCTTGTGCAGTCATAGTGGCTCAAAATTCATCTGAAATGGCTGCATTTTACATTCTTTTCATCTACATCAGTGATGACGTAAGTTAGAGGACACAATCTAGAAAGACAGTCAGTCTCACCATCCACATTAGCTGAAATGAAGCAAAGGCACTGGACAGTGCGAACTGATGGTAAATACATTATTTCCTGGGCTGAGTTCACTCTAGTGACAACCAGGAATTAGTACTGAGGTATTCAGAGTTAGACTGCTCTGTAACCAGGCCAAGTGGAAACGGGGTCAGAGGAACAATTTCTATTCCACCAGTGTCTATTTCAGGTTGTAATTCTGAGTGCACATTGTCATATTTTCCCCTGCATCATATTTTTATATCAACCAGTAGTATATGACTGATGTGGCTCAAACTGCTGTGTTGAGATTCACAAAAGAAACACCAGTTGGAGAGATAATAGAATCGAGTACAGAGAACTGCTAACATGGGGCCTGAGTGCTTTCACCCTTCACTGGAACAAGCATGCAGAGACGTTTGTTCACCATTTTTGTTAAAAATATCTAATCAAACCAATATTATTAATGTGTACCAAAAAGTTATCCCATACACAAGTAACACTGCTGTAAGAAAAACACTTTTTTCAATGATGGTACAAAAATTATAGGTCGTTGCACCCACCAAAGTTATTTTAACAGAGCTATGTTGTTAGCACTGGAACTAAGCCATGTTTTCATAGTCAAATGATAGGCCTTTTCTAAGGTCATGCCCACCCAGTGCAAAGCCCACTAAGTGCTTCATTGAAAAGGCTAAATGGAATTCACACTTCTCAGGCAATCGTTTTATTATGATCAGTATGAGTATTCACAATGTAATTTTTGAAATCTTGGAAATAAAGCAGGCCAGTAGCTAAGAGCAATCATATTACGTGTCACATTGAAAATCTTGTGATTTCTGTCTTTCACTTCCAACATATAACATACCATACAATGAAATTAACATCAGGTACCTTACTCTGGCCTTTCAATCACATGCTTCTGGCTTACAGTTTTGCAGGGAAAAAAATCCACTTAAAAATAATAGAAATCAAATTTCACTTTTTCATACTGAGATCTACCAACACTCATGTAACATTATGCATTATGTAAGTGGTATGGAGCCTTTAGAGAAGGAACAGCAAAATGCCAGTGCATGAATTTAGGAACATTCAGACTTCACTGAGTGTTTGGTTTTTAGCACTTGGTTTAGGCAAATCTACACCAAAATGTGGTCAATGAATTCATGAAATCAGACTTTCATTATCCACCACAAATGGATATTAACTTAATGAATAGATGACCCATGAAGACGTACTTCTTGGTGGTGCTAGGCAAGGCCTCTGCTCTACCCCTCAGCCTCTAGCTATCATCAGGGTCTCTCTGCAGGAGATGACATTCATGCCGTCATAATGAACAGCCACCTCCATCCACCATGAGTTTGTCTAAATCTTTTCTGAGACATTAATACCTCAGACCTCTGTGACAGTCTGGGCAATGCGTTCCCCAGCGTAGCCACACAGGCATAGAAAAGAGTAGAGGCCTGCCAGCAGGCTGGTATGTTCACAGGGTCTTGCAGGGTTGTCTAGCTTGACTTCAGTAAGATTTTTGTCACCTTCGTGCATGGCATTCGTGTAAGCAACCTGTGGAGAAATACCGGAGGGGAAATGCATAACTGACTGGGTACTATACCCAGGGAAGAGTTTAGTGTTTCAACACTAAAATAACAAAAAATAATTCTCAAATAAAAAATCCGCTCCTGCCAGGTTCTGTCTTAAACACACTGCTTTTTTTTCCCTTTAGTGAGCTAGATGATGAAATAGAAAGTATGCTTACTACAGCTACAGATTATATGATACTGCAAAGATTGCTGTCAGATTGGAGGATAGGCTTGGATCCAAACTGATCTGGACAAGCTGAAGAAATAGGGGAAATTTGAAAAAAAGGAGGAAATTTAATAGAGACACCTGCAAAGTGCTAAATTTAGGTAGCAATACTCAAGCAAAAGCACAAGGTTGAGAAAAACTGGTTAGGAAGCAGTTCTTCAAAAAAGGAGACAAGCGTTATAATGGATCCCAGGGTGAGTGAGTCACAGAATCACAGAATCATCCAGGTTGGAAAAGACCTTGAATATCACCCAGTCCAACCATTAAAGTCAACCCTGTCATGCTGTGGCAAAGAAGTCAGACTTTGTGTTGGGTGTCTAGAATATGCTCCCATACAGGACCACAGCTTGCTGGGCATCTGCAGGCATCCTTCTGCTCCATGAAGCACTGGTCCAGCTTCAGCTGCAAGGATGCACTTAGGTTTGGCTACTGTGCATCAAGGAAAGTGAGGTCATCCCAGAGGCATACCATGCAAAGTGTCCTTTGAGGAGGGACTGAAGAAATACCAAAAGAGTTGGGCTAGGGACTCCAAAAGATAATCACCTTCAGGTATGTAAAAGGCCATTGCCAAAGAGAGAAACATCTGACCTCCATTTCTATTGTGTCAGGAAACAGCAACATACTTTAATTGTACCCAGAAAGACTCAGGCTGAGCACTTCAGGAAAAACCTTCCTAATGCTACAGATAGTGAAGTGCTGAGGTTCACTGGCTGGCAAAGCAGTGATGAACCCATTGCTATTTTATAAATCTTACGAACCAATTGGATAAACGTGTCTCAAGGACAGCATGGATATGTTGAGTTGGCCTTCCAAGTCCCTTCCAGCCTTTCCCTTTGATTAGCTGGGATGTGCATTTTGTCCATGGAGACTTACTTGATGTAGAGTCTTCGCAGAATAGTTTCTTGGACTACCCTGTGAAAGCAGCTCTAGCAAATAGGCAGCAGGACTATTCCCAATATGTCTGTCAGGGACAAAAAGCACCTCTGAGGGACAGGAGTCTTGCTGTTCAGATAGACTCCTGATTTGGTTCATTCTCTTCAGGCTTATCCCTCCACTGGAATCAAAGACCAGCTTTTGTGGTATCACAAATGAGCAAAAAACGCCTTTGCTTTCCTTTTATTGTTGAACACTGTAATTCATCCATCCTGGTACCACAGTCCACAGCCTCAAATCACATTGCACATATCAGTGCCATTGTCAGATGAAAATTTTTATCATTTAATGACTCAAAATGATGTGATAAAAATTGTGCTTGTTTACATCAGTGCATGCCAGGGAAGGGGGGCGGGGGGGGGACACAACGTAATTTGTAGTGCCTCCATTATTATTTAAACAAATCTCAGGTTTCGTGGATAAGAAGTATGGAATTTATACAGATAAATGGTAATGAGCCATCACTCAAAGATGAAGATATACGTCCATAGTCCCTGTCAATGCGCACTGAGTGCCCATAGTACATTAAGTCTGACCCAGGAAGGAAAAGGTGGGATCTGTCTTCTCAAGAGGGCTTATGATTTTAAAAGAATCTCACCATCTAAAAAGGAACTTTCCAGCTAGATATGCCATTTTTCATTCTTGTGCACACACAGATGAAGGGAAGGCTGTGAGTCCGTGGCTCATAAAGCAATTTTTAAAAATTTCTTAATCTCCTTTGCTTTGGGAAGTGCTAAGATCTGGTCTCCTTTACTTTGCCTTCTTTTATTTATTTATGAATCCAAAGACTGGGTTCTTTAGAAAAGAGGGAAAATTGCTTTGAAGTTAATTTTAGATGTAGAAGCAAACCCTGACCACAAAAATGCTTTCAAAGGGTCACAGCACTGTCTGGAGATTGAGTTGTCCTGACATTTTCTAATATTGGGCATAAGGCAAATTCCTTTCTCCTTGATGTGAGATATTAAACTTACTCAGGTCTTATGGGTTAAAAAATTGTATCCTACAAAATTAAACTTTGGGAGGACACTTTCCCTTTGTTGTTCTCAGCATTTCTATAACCAAATCCTCCAAAGGTGCCTCTGAACTTGTATTCAGCATGAGTACAGCTTTGCAGTGGTGGGGTTACAGCGTAGACATCATGGAGGTGGTTTTATCACTATATCCTGTAACCTTTTCCCAAGCAATTACCTGACCACCAAACCCATTGCAGCCTGCACTGTTTTTTCCCACTAACCTCTCCCTTCTGCAGTGCTCTCCTCACAGCAGTAACTGCCAGAAATATTTTGAACATTTTGGTTGTGCCAGAGCAATGACAGCATCTCTGTCCTGGTGCTGCCAGCTGGTTTGGTTCCATGAGGAAAAGAGGACACTAATTAGAAGGAAGCCAAAAGCAAACCCAGAGGCAGAGGGGAACATGTGAGGCCTCATGAGCCCTCACAGCCATCAGAGTAGGTGTGCCCTGGCCCTGGAGGATGGGCAGGTGCCAGAAAAAAATGCCACATAAAACCATGGAGGATTTACCCTTCAAAACTGAAGAAGATAGGATTCAGAGGCAAAGCAATGGTAAGTTTTTTGGTACAGAAAGACAAAAACATGTTATCTGACTATTTTATATGTGCATATACTTACTGCACTATGATCAAAATAGTCCAAGTCTATAGCTAGTATATGCCAGTGTGCCATGGCAATGTTTCAAACAGATAACTCTCTGTTTCCAACATCCATGAAACTCCAAACTGTGAAAGCAGGGAACCTTTTTTTTCCATTATATTATTATTTCTTAAGCTCTATTTCAGCTAGCATATCAGTGTGAATATATAGGTGTATACATGATGTTACACTCTAAAAGAGAGTTATTTGTAAAAGTATTGATGTCTTTTCATTCCAGGGTATAAATGGCCCTTCAGAACCAGACACCCCAAACCACTAATTGCTTCTATCAGGCTTGATCACTATTACTTACTGAAAATTATCATTGTTTTACTTTAAAAAATTCACACTCTCTTCATCTTGATGTATTTTTCAACTTCCATCTTTTTGGGACATCTTTAACAGGTTCACCTGAGATGCTACCAACCATTAAACTAAGTCATATTTCTTATCACAGTTTAGAAAGAAAAATGTTTAATCTTACATGACAGTCCTTAAAGCCTAACTGAAGAACAGCCCCAAACACTGGTCTCTTGGCAAAGTGCAAGTTTTAAAAACAAAAATTAAACACAGTTACAGTGAAAACACAAATCTTAAACCTGCACAATCTTCTGGCTTTTCTCTGATTTCAGTGAATACATGGAAAGTGATGTCACCCAGCAGCAGCTTATCAGAAGTGAAGCACTTCCAGTCCTACCTGTAGCCAGAGTTCCCTGCATGCCTTCATTTGGGACCCCCAGTCTGGAAGTATTTCCCTAAAACTCTCCTTTCTGCCTTCAAGTCACCTGCTCCAACTAAGCAGACACAATAGAGGGAAGGCAGGTTTCTGGCCTGTTATTTCTCTATTTTTTAAAGAAGGGAAACTTGTCAAAGCTCTCTTACATAATATTCATTAAGCTTACAAAAATCCTGTTATTTTTTCCCACTGAACAAGTGCATTTTAAAAAATCAAGGTTAACCACACACCCTGTTCCCCCACAGCTCCCCACTCGCTCCCAGCCAGCAGCTCCCCTTCAGCTGGATGCACCCATGCTTACCCACAACCACACCACAGACAAGGGTATGGCCCAGAATATTTTTCCCTAAATGTGTAATTTAGAGAAGGCTTTTAGATTCCCTGGTCAGGCTCCCACAAGGTTAAAAGGATATTTAGTTATATAGGAAGGATGAGGTGGAAAAGGACATCCAAGGTGGCTCAGACCACTGGAGACAGGGAAGCTCTTGGCACATTCCCGATACAAAGAGACTCCCACATGGATGGATCTTCCTCCAGGGACTGCCCAGGTACAATGATGCAATTAAAAAAAATCACCGTTTATATGCAACCAGTGAGCAAGAGTGGCAGGACCATGGCAAGGTGGGAGGATTGACACCTACTTCAGGGTGAGAAATGCCACGTGGTGTGTCAGTGTCCACGTGGAGGAGGGCCGTGGTTTCTGAAGCTTCAGATGGGCACCCAAACATGGTGTGACTTATGCTAGGAAAGACTTTGATGTGTTGTAATTTGGTTGCCTTCAGCATGGAAACCCTTGTTTCATTCATTGTTCATTTTCATTTGAAGGCATATTAAACCATTTTATTTTAAAGGTCTATCAGATAAATGGTAGAGCAAACGTTTGAACATGCTGGTAATGCATGCTTCAGGTTAGTTTATCTCTGGGAATGAGCCAAAGTGGTTCTGTGCGCATATGCCTGTGTGATTAGCCCACAAATTCAGACGCAAATAAAAATAACTAAGCAATGAATGTAAATAACCAGGACCACAATACATACCACTCTCAAAATGTGATTCCCGTGCACTGAGAAGACACGGGGACTGTAAAAAGAGAAACCTAAACTTTCACTTCAACTACTGGGAAGAGCTGTGGGGGAACACAGATACTCCCCCACCATGGTTCCTGTCTAAAAAAGGAAACAAAGCAGAAAATCAGGACCAATTTCCATGCACAAGGAACTGCCTAGGAGAGTAATGCCAACAGCAGAGTCTAGATAGAAGTTGAGAAGGGGGGCCATAGTTGGCAGAGAGTTCTGGTTTGGAAGAATCTTGCTGCCTTGGAGGACCCAGCAGGGCAAGTGGCTGCTCCAGCCCTCACACCTCCTGTCCCAGCCTCACCCGCCAAGAGCTCAGGAAAAGCCAAGCTCAGGTCACCTGCTGCTAGAGAAGGTTTTTATATCCCACCCATCTGGACTGCACAGGTGAGAGTCTGGGGCATTTGGCCTCCCCTCCCAAGCACTTCAGGGACAACTTCACTCCATGGGCCAGGCTTCAGGGCTGGAACCTCAGGTAGTGCTTGCAACACGTGGACATTCCTTCCTGCAGCCAGCCAGCCCTGTGCATGCAGAGCAGCCTCCAGAAACCTCCACCCAACATTTTTTTCCTTCCCTGCAACGTGGCCACAGGTGTCTCAGCAATAGTGATGGGAAGCTTGGGTAAACAGGTCTTCAGCCTTCCTGCTCTTGTGTCACCTAGCGTGAACCAGGACACGCTACGGTGGTGCAGACTCTCGCTGCCAGCAGTAGCCCCTGCTACTATCACTGGAGTTGTACCAGCATTAGTAATGATGGAAAAATTCAAGAGGGAAGCCTGGAGGGCAGTCTGCTGAGATACTTTCTACAGATGCTTTCCCAGAATGAGACAGTGGTTTCACAATATTCAATGGTCTGTTTCTCGTCTACCCCAATATACTGAGGTCAGAGAAGTTGTAGGCAGCCACTGCTGGCACAGCCAGGCAACATCGCATGCTTCCAGGAGATGTGAGGGAATGGAAACACATGAAAATATGCATTTGCAGAATTCTTTTCACCTCAAACATTACTGATCCTTCTTTTCATACAGTCACAGGACCTATGTACTCTGGTTCAGGAGGGTGTCTGGCCATGTGCTAGAGCCATTCGTAGCATCACGTGTGCAAGCCCCAGCCTACGGTCTGTGCTGCAATACTCTTCCATATTACCTGTCACCACTCCTCCTTCCTACCGCTCAGCTACGTATACCTTCATTTATGAAGCATGATGTGGGATGTGGATTTGTATCCTGAGACAAACGTGTTGAAGGTTCCCACATGTACTTACCACTAATTCAGGTGAGCAGAGAATCAAGTAATTTGATTCCCAATATGACCAGCACTGCCAGGCTGTGCTGGGGTAGTACTCCTGAGCACTTGTCCGCAAAGCCTTGCACAGTGTTCAGAACCCCAGGCAGGGCTGAGCATTAGCCCGTGACTGCCCATGTGCAGGGTGACTGGCTGTGCTGCACATGCGACGTGGAGTCGTCCGCAATGGACAGATAGGGCACTCTGGTCTGTCTCGCAGTGGGGTGCAGGAGCTGCTGGCCAGGGAGGATCTCTTATGAGTGGGTACCTGAATCTAACCCCATGGGCTCATGCCTCAACACATCACTGACTGCCAATATGAAAGTAGCTTGCTATCTTTTCCCAATATCAACCGTCCTGCTGCCATGCAACTTGGTAATGCTTACTAAGCCAAGGATTCATTGTAGCTCTTTATGGACACACATGTTTTTTCTTAGGTTCTTAGGTTATTAGTGGTGTTACCACTTCGCTGACTATAGATTGATTACTCAAGAAGCTCTATAGATTGTGGCATCTGAATAATTGTTATTTGATCATTTTAAATTCTAGATATGATTGAAGTCTTAATATCATGATGATGATAGAGATACATTATTGTTCAGCACATTATAATTTAAGTAACAAGCTTTCACCTACCCATCTTCTAAATTCTTTTGAAATAGAAATATTGACAGAAAGCTAACTATTCTCAAATGCCACAAAATTACCCAAAGTATCTGTGTACAGTTTACATTTAATTTCACAGTCAACTGCAAGTTCACTCCAAATCAATGATCTAATTCTTTGTCTACCTGTGTTTGCAGAAACCATATGAACTAGTGGCTAAAGCAGATAAGGCTGTGTTAATGACATTTTACAAGTCACCTGTGAGAATTTATCTCAAATTTTGTGTACCAATTTGATGTTCCCCTTTCTTGAAGGAGCTTGAGATGATGCCCACAACCAAGCAGAGTCAGATTCTGTGGCCCTGAAAGCACCTTTCCAGTCCTGTTGTCCTGTGTGCCAACTGGCATGTGAGAATGAGCTGGATTGATTTATTTTTCACAACTATCCAAATTATTTTAAAAGCATGACCTCACTTCAAAGCATACAGTAGTCTAGATTTAGCTGCAACTATAGGACATCCCATTTGGGTTAAAATTACTGACTGGGATGCAAGCAAGGACACAGATGGGTTTCTGGAGTTCTACATGATGACATTTGAAAATGCACTGCAGTTGTGTCTTGAAGAGGTGGTTTCTCAGCTCCACTGAATCATGGGAAGTTTTACCACTAGTTTTAGTGGTGCAAGACCATCACCTCTAGAATTAGTTGAAATCAGTGTAATTATCCATATTTGCAATGACATCACTGAGATCAGAATCTGGCCCTTGTTTTCTTTCTTGGTGAACCAACAGATTTAGAAGCAGAATCTTAAATTCTTCTAAAAGTTTGTGAAACTCCTATCTCTAGACCCTTGTTGTCAGCACCACCCACTGCTCTGTTTAGCATCCCAGCTCTCTCAATGAGGATCTCACCTCCAAGCCCGCTGCCCGAGGTCCTCTCCTGAATGGGCTACTCTTATCCAGGACTGAGTCCATGCAGTGACTCGGGGTGGAGCAAGTTGCCTTGTACTGGCTCGTCTGTGGTAACTCTCCACCCCTGCAGATCAAAGGCATCTGTCCCCATCAGCATGCTGAGAGAGGCAGCAGCATTTGCAAAGCAGCTGATGAGAGGCATCTTGCCAGAAGGGATGCAAGGCGTGGGTGACAGGCTCCCAAGGACCCCAGAAGTATAGGACCCAAAGTAATCACCTGAACTTGCTTGTGCCTTTGACTGGCCTTGACAGATTTTCTCTCTGGGGGACTCTTGGCAGGTCTTTGTGGCATATAACCCCAAGCATCTCACATAGTGCCCATGTTAGAGTACGAGCTGTCTTGGTCGTAGGGCAATGGCTCCTTCAGCGCACCTACACTAGGCTACTGGAGCCAGCCATCCTCCAGGGAGCCTTCCCTCCTCCATAACTATGCAGGAGAGCCTGCCTGCCTTGCTTCATCACCTGCGCTGTGTGCCTCAGATTGCGTTGTGTAGGTACCCACGCACAGGCTCACATCCCTCCTTCCCTTTCACCTCCTCCCCTCAGGCCCAAATGCATCCATGAGTCACTATGGGAAGTGCAACTGATGAGCTCAGAGCCACAGCACCAAACATGAAGCATCATAAAGCAACCTCATGTGAGGGCTGGAGATCGAGCCAGCTAAAGTCTAACTGGTCAGATATTCATATCTGGGGTTTTATCCATTTTCACAGTGTTTTCCAAGCAATAGTAGTTCTTTGCTGTGTGAGTTTGACAGACATTAAGATTTTGAAGTGGTACATAAAAATTTACATCTGTGATGTTATATGATGTGTCTGAGTGAACAAAATGCAAATAACTGAATTGTCATAAGAGAGATGGAGAGGTTATTTATAGTTTAAAGGTTGCTTTTAATCTACAGATGTATCTGGCATCAATTGGAATAGTGTAATATGATCACAGAGCAGGAGCATGAACTTTTGCTATTGGTGCTGTTCGTGCACCATTAAAAGGGACAGAGAAATTCAGTCATTAAATTAAATTGTCATAAATACCAACAATAATTCAGTGTCCATGTATGGATGCATGCAGTTGTATTTAAATTGGCAATAGCAGATGGTCCATTTGCAAGGAATAGTCATATCTGGCCTCATACATCATGAATTTTGTGTGAAGCTTATGTAAGAAATTAGATCCATCTTACACCACTGAAAAAGCACAGTAAGTCTCACTATACTCTGGCTTCACATCTCTCTGGTCAGGATTTTCTTCAATGCTTTCTGAGGCAGGAAAAGCATTTCTTTCCATTTGTATACATTTAAAGTAATGCTAGAAATTTTTTTTAATAATACAAATACTACCCTGTATGGGAGCAGAGCTCTCATGATGCAGCTGAGGGCAGTAAATCCTATTTTCTGTGGAGATGAACAGGTTTTGCAGGCTGAGTGTGCCTGAAGGCAGCTGTACTCTACACACCCAATTTTTTACAGAACACAGCAAGACAGGTTCATGTCTGGTGTAATCCCTTTGCCTCCAGAACACTTCCATCTTGGCAAATTGGTTTTAGAAGAAAGCAGTACGCTGCAGCTTTGCACCCAGGGGCCAGTTTTTCTTCTATTTCCCCCTAGACCCCATCAGCTTCCTGGGCTTTGTCCTTTTCTTCAGATGGGCAGGACACTCTACAAGGTCAACTTTGAGCAGTCCAAGCAAGAAAAAGAACACAAATCTTCCTTCAGTAGAGAACTGGTGTGAAAATCAGAGATGGGCAGGAGATTGTGGTACAGACCTCATTAACAGGTCCTGTATGGAAGTGGTTTTGGCTGGAATTTCACCAAACAGTCCTTTTCCTTGTGGCTTGGAGCTCCCATACCTTTCTACTCGCGCAGGAGATCTCTTGTGCATCACAGGCTAGTGTGAGTCAGACTTGGAGCCTCTTGCTACTTTGATGTGGCTGCCTCAGATTTGGATCCAGTTTGGAATATGGAGCATTATTTAGGACTTCATCCACATGAAACCACGGACGAGTTCACTGCTGCTTCCTTGTGTCATGGCGGCCCTTGTTCATGGCTGTGCATCCAGATTGCTTCTGCTACACCCATGCGAACCATGCCTCACCACAGGAAACGAGCTGATCCAGTTAAAATTCTCCTCTTTCCCTGTCAACACACAGAAATGAAGACAGAAACTGCTGCCTCCCTGTTGCTCAACGCGCCGGGAGTTTGAAAGGGCTTTTAGGTGAATGTGGAGCCAAAGTGTCTGTCTCCACCCACTCTCCTTTTGCCAAAGAGGCAAGAGGGAGAAAAGAAAATATAGCCCTCGTCATTGTTCTCTGATTTCAGTGGGTTGCTGGATGTGTGTGTGTGCGTCTAGCAGTTTCTGTTATAAAACACCTCCCTGTTTTGGAGGGGAAGAGGTTCTTTTCTGTGTGCACAATTGACTCAGAGACTTGTTTGTCCTGCAGGAAGAGTTGCAGAATTAACTTCAAATACTTTGATATTCAGCTGTGAATAAGCACACACCAACGTAGGGATTTGGGGAAGCTCAGTGTGTCCTTTCTCACTTTTTATGCACCTAGAGCTGGGCATGATTGACAGATTGCTGCTTCACTCCTGGAAATAGTGTCTTGAGGCTTAACCCAAAGAGCAACAAAGGCATCATGAAACCCAGTCCTGCTCTACTGGAAACTCAAGCAGCCAGTTGCAGGCATGAAATTCACAGGTCCAAGTTAGACTTTAATGATCAAATTCACAGCTCTGAAAGGCTTCAGTACAGCCAGCTGGAGCTGCCAAAGACAGAGGCACACGTAAAGCAGTGTCCTTCTCCCAGGCAGCCGTAAGGTGCATCTCTCAGGTGTCAGCTCACCCTGTATCCGTGCTTAATTCAGGAATGAGGCAGAGTGACTTGGTCAGTGTACGCATGTGCATGTCTCTCTTTGATGACAAGAAAGGAGGAGGAAATGCTGATAGCACCAGCCTAGCATTCCTTCAGGAAGAGAAAGACCTAGACACCAGAGCTTACTCAACCTGTGAAGTTTCACAGCTTCACCTCGATGTAAGCTCTCCATGGCTTCTAAAGCATCTCAGAGGAGTATGACCTGAACACTAATTAAGCTCCATAATAGGCTGCATAGTGTGCTAACTTGGATATTATCCCTAACCTCCAGTTTGTAACCCATAAGTACTTAGGCATGCTCTCTGCCCACATTCAGAAATTATAGATCAAAGCTGTAGTTCTCAGACTGCTCAGCACCAAACTAAATCTCTTCAGGAGGGGTGATGAGAGATGGAGTTGTAATGGGGCAAAGAATACAATGGAGTAGGGTGCATTTCTTTCACTCAGGAAGTTGATAAAAACATTTGTCTGTAAATCTTCTTCACACCTGCATTTCTGATACCAATGAATTATAATAATTCATATGAAGTATTTCATCTTGGAACCAGAAAAAGAAAAAAACCTGAAAGGCAGCTGTTGCCTGTTGCTCTGCAAGATGAGTGTGGTTGCTACTGAATTTCTTATCTAAATCTTCCAGTAGGACATCCACACCTCCACACACATATGGCATGAAACACCCCTGTGAAAGCATTGCCTCTGTAGAGGAGCAGGGGTAGATGTGATTCTCTCTTTGAGAGTCTCAGAAGGAAAATACTATATACCAATTATAAAACTGTGATTTTTACTACTTCTTTACCTTTTTTTTTCCCCAGTAATTCTCTCAGCTTGGCTTTCAAAGCCAAAAAGTATCTAACACTCCATCCTTAGGAAGTGCCTTTCTGGTCTTCAAAACACTGGGGGAAAATAATGTTCCTCCATCTGCCAAACTCGTGGAAAATACAGAACTGGTCCTATCTCAAAATGAGTTTAATTTCAACAAAAATAATCAGTGTCAATGCCAAAAAAGAGCAAATCCTGTATTCTTTTTTTTTTTTTTTTTTTTTTTTGCAAGTTACTTACATTAGACCTAGTTAAGAGATTAACGGCATAATGACCTACAATGAGGCGGATATGCTGCAGCATCTTACATTTCTTGAGTAGACTGGGGTTTGTATCCCTCTGTAAGCCTCCCATAGCTGAGACATGAGAAGGATTGAGCATTACAAGTCTAAGGCTGCACTGCTGTCCTACCAAGGTTCAGTGAAACTAGCAGATCTTTAAAGGCAATGGGAAAGGAGACTGACTTTAGCTAAACTTCCGTGACATCAGCTGATGGGTTACCTGCCTAATTTTAGAATGTGAAACATTTTCAGTGAGCTAGTGTTGATAGAAAACTGTTGTATTATTTTAAACTCTGGTCTGAGTTGCATCATTGCCATGGAGTCAATGTAATGTTGACAGCTCACACAGTCCAGGACAGCCTATCCTGGATTTGAGCATAGTGAGATTTAGAAGTCTGTCCGGCTGAGGGCTGTCATTCTCCTGAGGAAAACTGTGCATTCATCTTCAAAATATAAATGTTATTGGGAAAGTGAAGGAATGGCAACTGATTTAAGAAATTATGGACTAATTAGAGTACACAATATGTTTTCGTCAGGACTCTGCTGGATGAAAAATGCAGATTTGTCAACACTGAAACTTTCCAGGAATGTCCCACTTCACCAACTTATTTTCACACACAAAACAGAAGAAATTACCTGAAAATTAAAATCTTTTGTTGAAACATTTTCAAAATTAAGGATTTGGTGTTTCTTTACAAAACAACTTTTTGTTTTGAGATGCCTTTCCACTTTCTTTGAAATAAAATTGAAAACATTTTTTAAAATCTCAATTTCAAAATAAAACAGTTAATTTGGGGATCAAACGAAATATTTCATTTAAGTGGTCAGAAAGGCTTTTTATGCTTTGGAGCTGCTGATGAATCAGAAAAATTCTTTCTTTCCACGATTCTGATATATGCTGTGTTGAAGTTGCTTTGATATTTGATATTTATTACCTTAATCTTATTTGTGCCTTAGCATTACTGGCTATAATGGCTCCATCCTTGCCTGATGTTAGAAGTTTAAATGCTGTGGGCCTGAACAGTGCTAGAATGGAAGCCCACTTAGAAATCATGAATACTATTGACATAAACCAAGCAATTATGATGGGACTGAAGACCTGGTATGCAAAAAAAGAATAATCATCTTGGTCACTGACAGTCACAAAACATGGGCATAAATAGAGGATATAATAACAGTGAATCTTAACTAGAGGAGAATCTGAATGTAGGAGAAAAATAAACTCAAAAGAAACAGAGAGATCTTATGGCATTCAGCTTAACTTTGAATCTATTTAAAATTATATCTGAGAGCTGATGAACAAGGTGACATGTTTTCAATGACTAATAAAAGTAGTCTTGAGCCAGAACTGATCCGAATTTAGGTATTTGCTTTTAGCAAATAACATCTGTTAGTGCTTTGAATACACTGACTTGTGACTGCAGGAAAGCTGCCCGTCATCTGCATTTTATGAGTACATCTCTTTTTTTAATGCAAACGCTAGGGAATGTTGGTCTTTGTGTGGCTGGTTTTCAATGCATTAAGGAAAATACTTTTTTCTGGAAAAGAAAAGGAAACTTTTGCCACCAGAAACCCAAAATTATCACATTAGGACCACCCTGGCTGGCTTCTCTGTGGATTTCTAGCTTCAAGCAAGTAGTATGGATACAGAAAGTTATGTTTAAAGAGAAGATTATATAGGTTTGTACTGGAGATTTTGGTTCTCTATTTGGCTTTAAATAGCAGTCATTATCAGAGTAACTGAGCATCATGCAGATTTTACTCTTAGTGCTTAGGGAAGTATTATCTTCCATTTTCAGAGAGAAAACAGTTTGGCTCAAGGAGAGAGCAACTTCGCAAAGTCCAAATGTTAGGAAGGGAATCAAGGTCTTTGGACCTCCAGTGTGCTGTGACAGCCACAAGCCTGTTCTTCCTGGCAAAGGTTGTTGAAGGCTTCGGAGCTGAAAATCTGCTCTTTTGTCTTGATTTTTGTCTGTGGGCAGGGCAACCCACGAGAATGACCAGCCATGAAATTCCTATACAGTCCTAGGTTTGGATCCTGAAGCTGCTCTCACTAAGCTTCACAGTTTGGATTCAAGCATTTATTTCAGGGCTATTTATACTTACACAAGAAAATCTGAACACATACCAGCTGAGCCTTTGAACTGTATCCCTTCTTCTTAGTGGTCTAGTAATCTTTCCATGATAAATATGTTAGATACAGTGATCACTTAGAGTGGGTTCAGCCAATTCCACATGGAAAATACCTTATGTTGAGATATTGAGAAGTGCAAGGCCTAACTTCAGCTGGACACATTTCTGGAAATGGGCTTTAATTCTAGCTACAAAGAGAGCACGAGCCTGCATTCAAGTGGTACAAATGGTGGGGTCAGTCCCTCAAGCCAGAATTTCAAGGTCAGATATCTTCATGCTAATTCATACAGGCAACTGAACAAATGCTCTCAGAGCAAACATCCATGAGGGACACAATGGATATGAAATAAGGAGAATTTTCTTCAGTTTACTCCTACTTCTGTTTGGTTTCACTACTCGGATATCCATAGTAACCTTCTCTCCATCTCCTTGTCCTGTCCTGGGCTGCATCAAGAGAAGTGTGGCAGGTTGAGGGAGGTGATTCTCCCCTTCTACTCCACTGTTGTGAGACTCCACCTGCAGTACTGTGTCCAGCTGGGGCCCCCAATGTAAGAAGGAGCATAGACATGCTCAAGCAGGTCCAGAGGAGGCTTCCCTTATGAGGACAGGCTGAGAGAGTTGGGGTTGTTCATCCTGGAGAAGAGAAGGCTCCAGGGAGACCTTATAGCAGCCTTCCAGTATTTAAAGGGGGCCTACAGGAAAGATGGGGAGGGACTCTTTATCAGGCGGTGTAGTGATAGGACAAGGGATAACAGTTTTAAACTGAAAGAGGACAGATTTAGATTAGATATAAGGAAGAAATTCTTTATTGTGAAGGTGGTGAGACACTGACACAAGTTGCCCAGAGAAGCTGTGACTGCCCCCTCCCTGGCAGTGTTCAAGGCCAGGTTGGACGGGGCTTTGAGCAACCTGGTCTGGTGGGAGGTGTCCCTGCCCATGGCAAGGGGGTTGGAACTAGATGATCTTTAAGGTCCCTTCCAACCAACCTTAACCATTCTATGATTCTATGATTCTATGAGATAAATTTATGCTTTGAAGTTCTGCCAAAATGCTTTGGCGTGCCATGGGGTGCTCACAAGAGTCTCAGCTCCTTCTGGAGAAAGGGCCGTATTTCAATGCATCTTCATCCCACATCTCCATACTGCTCCATCCAAGTGTGGAAACATCCTACATTGCTCTGTCCGTGCGTGAGCTTTTAGCACTGCTGCAGCATGCTCAGGTGTGTGCTTCAGAATGACCAAACACATCAGGGAAGAAGAATTGGTGGGTTATCTAGGTCACACTGCCAACTCAGGAGTTTTTCCTGATATGTTGTCACCATAGCATAGGCAGCTCTGATAAGGCACTCTGGGCAAATGAAGGGGGTCAGATGAAAGGCACCTGATTCGGAAATCTTGTCGCATTCCTTCCCATTGCTGTGAATACTGCCTGTTTCAAGTTACCTGGTAAATACTTTTGTCATTGTGACTAATGACCTGCCAGAAGAAAAAGGAAAAAGACATATAAAATGGAGCTGCATTCAGGGGTAGGTGGCTGTGCCCTGCCTCTCCAATTTCCTTGCAGGCAAACTGTGATGGCTCCTTTGTGAAGAAGCTCTTTGAAACTTCACATTCAAAGTCTGCCATTTTCCTTACAGTATTGTTTATAGTGGTCATCTGGAAATGGTCTCAAGATTTACTTGTCCCCAAAAAACCCCTCAGGTTTTATTTTAAAATGCATCTTTTGAACAAGAAGGCAACCAGTACCATTAACAGAAAAGCAATGTAGTTAGACAGTAACTGTTCAAAAACAAAGTTCTGCTCTGAGTGTTTCCTGGACAAAACCAGTTCATACAAATAGGGAGTCTGTACACACGGCACAGCTTTCCCATGTAGGGCCTTCAAAGTCCTTACAGAGGATACAGCTACTAGTACCTTTTACAGCACTAAACACTGAGACACAAAGGGACTTATCCAAACTGAAAAAGAACCCCAGCTCTTTTGCAAACCAGGCCACCAAGCGATCTGCTGTCCTCTGCCTCACCTGCAAGAGGGGTGAAGGTGAGGAAATAGTTGTTTTCCCTCTGTCACATCCAAAATTTAAGTTCTGCTCACTCTGATTCCTGGACGTTAAGATTCATTCATGTCCATGTGGAGTCTCTGCTTATCTTCTGCTGCCTGGCTTGTGGTCATTTTGGAACTGCCAGCTTGCATTGTGGCTTTGTTATGCACTTTTTTTTTTTTTTAACTGTCTCTCTTTTATTTTTCCTCTCAGATTTTGCAGCAATAATTGAGCCCCTTTGTTTTGTCTCTGAGGAAGGGAAACTCAATGACTGATAATTACCTTGCATGCCATTTAATGAAATTGAAGCACAGTAACATCCATAATCTAACTCTTCTAGCTTGTTAAGACCTAGTTCTGTATATTTCCAAGTGTTAATATTCAGACATAAATGGAATAAGGTTAAAAGGATTCAGTAAGTTTGTAACAAACATGCCCTTTGTATATATGAATTCCGAGTCGTCTCTACTGGACATGATGTATTGGTTAATCTTGCTATGAATACCAAAATTACCTCCTTGTTAGCAGGACTTTTCACTGCTGTCATTACAGTAGCCCAGTGGAAAGGCCATTGACTTAGGTGCTAAGAGACTTAGTTTCTCATCACATCACTGCTACTGTCCTGACATTTGTCCTAGGACAAATTCCTTCATCTATTTATTCCTCTGTTTCTTTTCCCATCTGGTACTCTCTCGTCTATATAGAGGTTAAGCTCTTTGGGACAGAGAGCTCCTTATACTCAGTGTCAGGTACAAGGGAGCTTGATCTCAGCTAATGTCTTAATGAAGTAGCAACAAATGCAAAACAGTTAAATGCTAAATGTTAGACGAAAAGAAGTTCCATTCAAAATTAATGAACACACTCAAAGCTGAGTATTCTCTGTATGAAGTTTAAACCAGCTTTATCAACTACATTTTCAGCAGTCTTAGTTTATCCGATGCAGGAGATGGCACATTCTACAGCAGCTTCCTCTACATTTTAAATATGGAGGCCTTTAATAAATAAGCATTGAACAAAAGCCAACACAGGTGATCTCATGCCTTTTCAGGTTTACCTTCCTTCCAGTCATCCTGCTTTCATTCTGTCACTTGCCATGCACAGCAGATTTTTGCACTGAAAATGAAAAATGAAAACTCGAGGGGAGAAGATATCATGGGGGAAGACTGAGAGGTGATCAGAGGTTACCTGGAATTAAGGTATATGAGTTCTACAGCTGGAGAGAGAGAGAGAGCGATCAACAAGAAAAGAGAAAAAAGGAGGGGGTGGAGAGAGAGGCAGCACTTTAGTAAGTGCCATCAATGTTTAAGGCATAAGGCAGAAATTCCTGAATCAAGTAATTCATAGTTTAAGTGTTAAATTGTACCTTTAAGTGGAAAAAGCCCACACTGAGGCCAAGAAACCACTTACTGAGATTTCTCAGAACATTTTCCAGCGGTGCTGGGGTCTGCCTTCCTCCCACCACTCCGGTGGAAAAAGGGGGTGTCTCCATAAATCACAATTTCCTTAGAAGCTTGTGTCACCCACATGGATATCCTCTTCCCCCTCCATGACTGTTGCTTTACCATCAGCTTTGTCTTTGCAGTATTCCAACTCTCAGGAAAGTCAACAGCAAGAGAAATGTGGCTGGGCAAGGCACTGCCAATCTAGCAAAGGAGTGAAACCATAAAACCATTTCCTCCTCATGACAAGGACCACAGCTAGTGGGCAGCAGATAACGCGAGCATAAGGACTATTAAGGAGTTCCCATCATCCATAGCTACACTGTCCTCTCTGCAGCTGGATCTATTATGTCAGTGTACACCTTTTCATCAGAAGATACCTGCTGTTTTCTGCAATGTTGATGCCTGAAGATTGTTGCTATTGGTTGTTCTGTTTTTTTCATTTTTATGAGCCTGTAGCTGATGAAGTTTGGTCACTGCTGACTGGACCTCAAATACCTGTGGCAAATTACAACATGCACCTGTCCTGGTTAACACAGGGCAATGGCCTTTAGGTCAGCTGAACCCTTCATCATCCCATCCTAGCATGCCTGGATACCAAAGGGTTTCTCTGAACTCCAACAACTTATGTGGTGGGACAAAAGTGTAAGAAAGACCTTGTATTCCTGCCCCAAGGCCTGATCCACCTCATGTAAGTACAGCACATTCACCGCAGAGGACTTAACCACAGGCATCAAGCTGCTCTGTACTAATACCTTGACATCTACAAAAACAGAAACAACAACTACAAGTAGGGAAAGAGTTATGGGTAACCCTCTCATTAAGCATGTAGGGTGGAAAATGTGACATGTAAAACCTCTTGAAGCATTTCCAATGTCATTCTTGAGTGTGGAGCCCATACGAGGCACACAACCTTAGCCTCTTCCTCTCTCTCTTCTCAACACCTTTGCATGCTCTTCGGCATTTTGCCTGTGTTGGTAATAAAAAACTGACTTTTGACATCATCTAAAAGCACTATCATGCACTGGAAACAGAGGAAGAAAAGAAAAACACGACCCCGTAAGCTGAGAAAGCTGCAGAAAGATACTAAGCCCTCCCAATGGAGCTCTTGGAAGCCTGTTTTACTACCACAAAAAGCAGATAAAAATCTAGCTGAGGACAATCATATTTGGCCTAATATGACCTCTACATTTAGAGTAAGATTCAGAAAGAAATATGTGGCCTTGCAAGCACAGAAAGGTATTAAGGCATCCACCCTAGAAAGGGCCATTAAGCTAAAAAGGCTGCTGATTGGAGCTGTTTGTTTTCTCTGTCCATATTTTTCATACCAGGAAATGTAAGACTTTTTGTTGCCTTTTCAGAAAATACCAAGGTTATAATGTCTACCATGCCAGAGTATGAAACAAAAAGAAAATAAGAATTTGCTTCTGGTTTACAGCTGTTGTCCCAACAGTTGTATATGTACCAATAAAGTATTAGAATGGTCCAGAGAGACTTATTTGCCAAGCCACAAGCACAACATGCTCCAGAAATAAACAAGGGCCAAAAGAAGAAAAGTCAGTCCTGTTGGAACTATGCTAAAAAAGCCTCCTCAGTTTGGTTGAAACCACGTATGCTATTGCCAATCTTGAGATACCATAAAACACTAGTCTTCCACCCCCAGATTGTGAAATTAAATATATCTGCACTAGGTATTTGTCTCCTACAAGCCTCAAAGGTTCAAATGTACAATCTTTTCCTTGACATCATGAGGGCCTAGTGCATTTCTTTTTAAACAAAAGCTGAGATTACCATGTAACTAAGTGGCTCTAGACACTGAGCCTTAAAAGAATACCCTTTAGAGGATCACTTTCAAACAATGAAAGATGGTAACACTGTGAGAGCCAACAAAGAAAGTGTGGCAAGCAGATCTGTGTGAAGGCTAAGGTGAGAGGGGTTGAGCAGGGCTGGTGGCAGTCTCATCTAACCCATGGCAATCAGGGTCTGACCCAGGAGCCTGGGGAAGAGAGAGGCAAATACACAAACCTCCAGCCTTGGCGTTTGGCTGCAGTTTTGCTGTGCTTGATCTGCAATTCCTTTGGGAAATCCCACTGAGATTTTTGGCCGGGGCTTTGGAACACTGGAGAGGAAACTTCATGGAGCCCTCTGCCTGTTTGGAGAGCACTTTAGAAGTTTATGCTATGCTGACTGAACACTTCTGCAGTGCAAACACCAGCCGCTAAGACTTCTACCTTATATGCACAGCAGTCAAGGTCTGCAGAAGGGCTGCCAGTGAAAGACAGTCCGGTGGGCTGGGGTGCAAGGCAGCTCTTCTTGGCACAAGCATCTGCGAATCATTCTTTCACTCTGCAGCTGCAAGTTGCGGTAGTTCCCCAATGGGTAGGTGGAATCTGTTGTTTTCTCTCAAGAGAGTTACTAATCTTTTCAGCTACATAAATACATTTCTATTATTGTCTGAGTAAATTGCCTTAGAAAACTGTTTCTTCAGGAAAAAAAGCTGAAATTTCTTAAAAGGAAAATGTCAGTATATTTTTCATAATTATTCCAGTTCTTTTTTCTGCCATTGTTTATGGTAAAATCTCGATAGTTAGCAACTAGCATATAAACTGACATTATCATACCTACTTAAGAATCTGAGCTTACCGAATCCCAAATAAAAAGTGAGACTTGTGCATCTCAATCTATCTCTCTTGCTCCTCTGCAAATCTCACCTAGATTTTTTCCCAAAGTATCACCTACCTACATTCGTTATTACATTTCTGTTGTATAGCAAAGAACTCTGAAAAGAAGATTATATGACCCCACCATAGGCATCGCACTTCTGTGCTCACATCCAGCCCTTCCCAGAAAGATTCCAGTTCAGTGAGGTATTCATCCAAATGCTTAATTCTGCACACAGCAGTTTGCACTCCCTCTGCCCCCTCCAGCATTAAGATGAGGGGTTTGCTCTGGGAGTTGGAGAAGTAGTGTTTAATAGATCCAGATATTAAATGGTCCAAACACCTCAAAAATGAGGGCAGAAGCCAGAAGAGGGATCTGCTCTATTTTATACACAGCCTTAGGTGTTTGTAAAGATATTACTGGAATGAATAACTCTTACAATACTTAAAACTGGACAGCCTTTTGACTAATTTCTTTTGTAAAAAGAAAATAAACTATTCAACTGGCACTATCTAAATGTAATTTCCAAAGAGATCTGCACTGTGATTTCATGAAGAGGTCTGTAAGTGGAACACAGACACATCCCGAGCAGATTTGTTGAGATGCTTATGGATGTCTGTCGAACCTGCCTTTATACTATAATAAAAGATTTGGTCAGAAAAGAATGCATGACTAAGCAGAGTGCACTGAAGAAACCATAGGCAAATCTGTACCTTATTCATATTATTAATTTAAGTGTCTGGACTTACACCTGAGGGGCATTTAATGAACACAGTGTACAGCTGCAGTTTGGCTCTATTCTTGACAGGTATGTTTATTTGTTATTGGAAGGGTAATAACATCCCAACAGCAGTTCGCATGGAAAAGTCCTGCCCCTAGCTGCAGTTATTAAAATCATAATTGTGGAAGAGACTGTAATAATTTTTGTGTCTGGCCCTGAAATTACCTGCCCAAACAGCAATTTTACATACCAGATCGCATTTACATCTGCAGGGCCAGGAACTTGCACATAATTCCTAAGAAGCTCATATATTTACCAAATTGCAGCTGGATGTGAACATTTTGACTGGTGTGTGGGCCTACTTATGCTGTGACCCTGAAGATTTTGTCACAAGTCTCGGGATAGTTTGCCCCATCAAAATCTCAGATCCTGGCAGAAGCGGTCTTGCAGAATATCAGCTTTCCTTTGTTTATTTTTTTTGAAACCTCAAATTTTCTTGGTTATAGAGCAAAGCTCAGTCATATAATCTTCTAGAGGCTTAGAAATCAGATAAGATAAAGTCTCTGTTTCCTAGATCTAAAAATCTCATGAACATTTAAGCCAAGCTCACTATTCCAGGGATCTCAGCACCAGTAAATAACTGGGACTATGATACTGATTAAGGGGTTCCCAGCACCATCAGTAGCACATCTATTCTGGCTTCCAGCTGTAGCAGGTCTGGCCTGATGTCAGTGATTTATTCATCACAGAGTTCGTCAAAAATATGTTTCAGCTGCCAGTGTTAGCAAGAGGCAAGGGGACAAGAATCAGGTGTTATGTTTTAACAGAGAGGACTGTGCCTATTAACTTTAGAATCTAATGTTTTTGCTTTATAGTTATAAATTTCAGATAAAGCTGTCTCAAAGCCATTTAGTAAATAATGGAGGAGCGGCAGCACTCGGGCAGGCAGCAGCTGCTATCACAACCACAGCTTCTGACTAGAGGCTACTGTGCAGAGCCTTGATTTCCTGCAGCAACATGGACCTGTCAACTTCTGATCTGCGGTGTAAGGAAACCACTACTGCCCTGCTGAACTAATAAAAGGAAAATGTTAAAAAATAAAGGCCATGTTTACATTCACCAGTCAGTGTTTCATTGTGGTAAAAGGTGTCTTGGAGGGCCGGGGGTGTCTGAGCCTTGGCAGTCCCGTACATTCCTGCATGTGCACCCCAGGTTTCTCCCAAGACTTTGCCGGGCACCCCAAGTGCGGATGGAGAAGCCTGACAGCTTTTCATTGCAAACACCGCACCCCAGCACTCGGCAGCCTCCAAAGGCTGCTGACCCAGCATGCTCATGAGAGCTTTTACCCCATCAGAAATGTGGGGTGTGCAGCTGGTGCAACCCCCAAATAAATATTAGTGCAGAGGTGTTGCAGGGGGATCGTGACCCTCCCATGCTCCTTCCGTACTGTCTCAGCACTTTCTGGGTGTTCCCTCCTGCTTTCAAAAGGAAAAGAAAACTTCTGCCATGATCACGAGGATTTCTTCCTCCTGGGCCAATTATTGCACCTTTTTAGTCAGGGTTTAAGACAGCAAAGTGACTCCAAGGTGTGCGGTGCCCTTGAGAGGAGGGGGCCCCAGTCCCCTCCACGGGAAGGGCACAGCGGGCAGGACCAGTAAAAGCAGTGCAAGATTGAGCCCTCCTGACTTTCTTCCAAAAAAAATACTTGCAAAGAAACCTGGAATTATATATAAGTAAAGTTGCCTTTTGATATTACCACGTAATTTCCACTTCTGGCAAAGAGATTTTTGCCTGGGCTAATTTGGAGACATTTCCCTTCACCACATTGGCACCGCCGTGTCATTTTTGATAGAAGTCTCATTCATCGGGAAAGTCGGGGCAACCCGCTCGCCTCTCGCTCCTGCAAACAGGGCTGTTTGTTGAGATTCTTGAAAGACTGTGTGAACAGATAAACATGCTACACATGAAGCACATTAGGTGGAGGTGAAATACAGATGATTATATTTAAGGACTTACAATAGTCGTTAAGAGCTTCTAACCACAGGCCCTGGCACGGCTGGTCCTCAGCTTGCAGTGCATGTCTTGGCTACATCCTCAACTGACTTTCTGTTTCTCCCCCTTGAAACGGGGCCAATCTTGTCAGTCTGGTGGCAAGGAAAAAAAAAAAAAAAAAAAAGGGAAAAAGAAATCAACTCTGTTAATAGGATTATAAGATTTGGGGAATATAATGTTGTTGCAGATCATTTATTTTGAAAGCTGATTTCATTTTAGTGAAAACAAGCTCAGCCCTGCACACTGGGGGTTTGCAGCCATTATGCCAAACACAATCATTGCTGGTTTGTAAGATGTGATTGCTTTTTAATGTGGAAATTTCACAAGGTTACAAAAGAGGAAAAAATTAAACTCCTTTCTTATAACAAAGTCACTCTGGGATATGTGCTACAATGCCCTGACAATGTCCAGATACTCTGACCACATTACACATCAGAAAGGTGGATGAGTGTGATTTACACCATTTCGCAATTGGGTTTTTTTCATGCAGCTGAAAAAGATGAAGAGTTTTGAGCAAAAATAAAAACAGGGCTTTGTAAAACGCATTTGGAATTGCACAAACACAGCCCAGGGGGCAAGGAAGTAGAGAGTGGATGAGGAAAGCGTCCAGAGGGAAAAATGAGGGGATAACGTGATCTCCCCCTCTGTGCCTGATAGTTCTGGACCCACGGTGGCAGCCCACTCAGCGTATTGAAAAGTAAGCTCCTCCTCAGCAGAGCAGACAATCTTTATATTTGTTAGACATCAGAATAAAAAACGATAATCAGCATCCCTGGCCTTTTCAATAGCAACCTCTCAAAGGGCTTAAATATGCTCTAGAAATAATGGCTAAGCCCCATTTTCCTGGGTGTTAGAAGACATTCTGTCACCATCTCAGAAGAACCATTGTTGTGACAAAAGCCTCATGGCACAGCCTGGACAGGGCTGAGCGGGGAAACAGGCACTAGCAGGAACATCCCAGACAGAGGAATTCATCGGGAGGGACCAAAAGGAATGAATTTTTCCAATGTGCTCTTAAAAGAGTGATGAAGGGGGGAATAAGGCTGTCCCTTTCTGAGGTGGGGAAGCAGTACAGATTCATGGGCTCTCTTCTCCTTTGTCGTGAAGACACTACTTTTGATTTACAGCTCAGGGAGAGCTCTCCCCAAAGGCAGGGGTGAGGGAGGGGGTAGATCTGAATGGAGACACAAAGGATAGAGCTGAAGCACTGCCTCGTAGCCAGGGATTGAAATGACACGTGCGCCACGGAACCTTTTTCTTTTCAAAGCAATTTGCTATCATTATATTGCCCGTGCATTTCCAATACATGTCAGCCTGTTCTCTTTTAACTTGGCGGGAGGGGAAGGTGCTTTTATTGCAAGGCTCCTCGCAGAAGCTCGCCAGACATTGCTATTATTACATCTGCCGGGCACAGCACAGAATGATGCATGTTCATTAAAGGAATGGGGTTAGAGTAAAGCAAATCCGTTCAGTCCTTGTTAGAGAATGCTTGAATGGGCTTAGAGGTTTTCATATACAGAAATATTCCAAATTTTAAAAGTAGGATGGTTTCTAACCCTGTAACTTCAGTTCAGCTTCTGGCTGGCATAACCAAAATAATTTAGCTTTGTTTGCCTGGATCCTGGTGAAAATCCAGGAAAATGCTAGAACAACATTTATTAAGGATTTCATAAAGTTGTAAATGACAAGATTCCCATTGACTATTTCTATTGTGATTCCTCTTCTGCTTTAACTCACGTGCTTCTCTAACTGTTAGGGAACAGTGTGTGGTTACATATCTGCATTTGTGGGAGGAGACGTGGGGCAATGTTTGAAACAAAAATTCAGATTTCACTTCTTCAACCAGCTGCTCTCTCATCACATGCCAAGGGATGGAGCTGATAATCCGTGTGGCACCATGCCTGGGCTGATACACTCTGAGGCTTAATATCAATAGGCAGCACGCAGAGGTTAATTTAGTCTCTGTTTTTGCATTTCCAACTATTAGTACAAGGAAAACTACGCAGAGCAGAACAATGTAATTTTGGTTCCCTTGTCTATTTTACCCTGGTGCTAGTTCAACCCCAAACTCCCTGAGAATGACTGAGCCCTTCTTCCCCCAAACTTCTTTTCCTTCTGTTCTTGCATAGGAGGTTGGTAGTTGGAAAGGCCTTTTTGGTGGGACAACAGCCAAAACCAGCCACCCCTGGCTGTTCAGCTTTGGAGTCAGGATTCCTAATGGTACAGAGAGGCTTTGCAAATTCTTTGGTTTATTCTGCAGAATTTTGAAGATGACATCAGTTGCCTCCTCCAAAGTTGTCAAAGACTATGGGAGAGTAGAGCAGAAGTCTCATCCACTTAGATCCATGACCAGCAAGCACCAGAAAACTGGGGACCTTGCAACATAAATATGTGAAATCACCCTGCAACACATGGTGAAGGAGTTTCAGAAAGAAGCACCAACAATAGTGTGCTGCCGGTTTACATCTGTCCTTTCCTTTCTTGGAGCCACTGACAGGGCACTCAAAAAGAATGGTGATGCTCCTGGGTGGTGGTGATGCCTGCAATGCTTCTCTCCATAATGACAGCCTCATAAAGTGCTTTAGAAGGACTTCTACAACTGGGCCAAGAGGTGGGCTTGGGAGATGAGAGGATCAGAATTCACCCTGTGGTTCACTGTGTTCTCCTGCAGGAGTGTTAAACCATGAGGAGTCTCTCTCTTGCTCGCTCTCCTTTTTTGCACAGAAGCCCGACTAACAAAATCAAAAGTGCAGCTTGAAATGAGCCCACTGCGCACAGGTTTTCTCCTGGCATGACAGGCTATTGTAGCCTTAATGGTAGGCTGCTAGACTAGAAGCAGTCTTTCATTGAGTTTGTCTTACTGAGAGGAAAAACTGCTTTGTGTAATAACTTTATGGTAAATGTTGGCAAAAGATTTGCACTGCATACTGAAAGAGAGACATTTCTGACCACAGCTCATGAACCGCATTTATTTACTCTGGCATTTGTCCATTATTTGTTCATAGGCTTTCTGTCTCTGCTAAATGTGTTCCAATTTTGGGAGCTAAATCATTGCCAGTAGTTTCCAGGACATTCCGCTAGGCTAAGCAAAATTGCCCTAAGCAGTTGTCAGAAACCACTGGAGTAGTATTTTAAATACAGAGTATTTGAAGAAAATATAAGATACCAAGCATCCTATCTGTCTGGATCCTGTATTCTGCGTGTTGTAAAAAGTTAGGGAACAGAAGCAGAGGACTTAAAGAAGTTCCTGTCTTTCCTGAGACATTTTCCATCATTTAATGAACCTGTCTGATTTTAAAATGAGAATAGTAATTAAAAAAATATATGTATTTAATAGCAATTCTCCAGATAGAAATCATGCTCAGAGTTCAGTCTGGAAAATCCTAGTTATTTACTTCTTAAAAAAAAAGAATTACAACATACAGGAGGAAAGCCATGGCTGTTAAAACTGACACTCAATTGCTATCAGATGGCCTTACAAAAATGTATATTTATAGCTTAGGCAGGATAATAATATGGGAATTGCCTTATCCTTCTGCTCACTGTCCTGCATCTGATAGAGTTCATCAAAACCTGACGTATTACCAGCACTGACCATGGCCTAACGAAGACTGCAGAATAATCCCTAAAACAATGAGTGACTGCCTTGAAGTAAGAGTTCCTGTATTTTTCTTTAATGTTATTTTTCTTGGCCTTAATTACTGTAATTGCAGATAGCCTTGTTGTCCAAAAGAAAGCTTCTTTGGACTTTGTTGAATTCCTGGTCTGTGTGGTATCCTCTGACAAAGCGGTCCAGAGTCAGCATGAGCCCTCAGGGAGCAGGAAACTTGCCTGCTAGTGCTGTGGAATTAGGTGCCTTTCATTTTCATCAAGTGTCCACTTTTTGCTGTGTATGAGAGGGTACACTGATTATTTTCTCTACTTTTATCATGTCCTTTTCTTTTTCTCTCCATTTCAAAGAGAAGCAAATCCCAGATTTCCAATTTCTCCACCAATGAGTCAGAGTCATTTCTGAGCTCATTTCCAAACACTCTCTTTCTGCAGACAGAACAACCAGTCCCACCTATGCAGTGCCGGGGGAAGTGGTGGTAGCGATTTACGTAACAGCATTCTGCTGTCCTATTCCTTTTTCACCCCATTAAATCCCATGCAGAGTTTTAACCCACAGCTTCAAATTAATGGAGCATTCTCAATGAACTGCCAACTAGAATTCCCCTCTAAATCAGTGCTTAAATTCAGAGCTCTGAAAAAAGGGGGGGGTTCCCTTTCAATATGTATGTATGTATAAATATTTTATCAACACTGAATTTCAGCTGCCGTTTTATTACTCACTAGTCTGTTTGTAACTACATGAACCTCCTCAAAATTCTCTCTTCACACAGTGAAAAAAATAATTCTATGTCCTCTATTATTCATCATACCGACCATTTGTATAGTAAGCACAGTAGTAATAGTAATATAGCAATGGCAGTATAGTAAGTAATGACACTGATCCTAATAAATTGAGCATCTCAATGGTAAACCTTTCACTTTGATAAAAGCTAGCCATTTAATCCCTATCTGAGTAACTGTTTATTCACTAGCTATAAAGACTACTTTGATTCCTGTGTTCTAGCCAGTTTTGATTGATGGAAATAGTCAGTTTAACTTGCACGATGATTTTTTTTTTTTTTTTCATGTGTGTACTTTGTTAGAAGCTTACTGGAAGTCTAGAAGGATGGATGTCTGGTTTGCCTCTGTCCAACCCCTGTGGGCATGAGCAAAGATTCAGAGAGATTAGGGAGGTACGATTTGGCAAAATCTGAGCCAAATCTTATCTGTTTACATATTCCTGTTACTATTTTATTTTTACTTGCCATTTGATAAATTTAATGGGTGCAGATAAGATTCCCACTAATCCATGAATCCCAGATTATCCCTGTATTTTTAAATACTGGTAGTCTAAGCACTATCCTAGTGCTTTAAATATTATATCTTATATTTCCTAGAATTTTTCCTATTCCCATTATTAATAAGGAAATGCAAATGTTCTCCTATCATTTGGCAGTGGTAGATTTACACTGTATAAATTCATTTGCTTTTAGTTTACCAGTGACACCTTTGTTTCACATTCTGTACCATTGCTACTATTAGAAAAGAGGAGGTGGAGAATAGATAACTTTCCAAAACCTCGTGTAATAAAAATCTTCCTTAGCTCCCCCTTTAATTCCTGTGAGCCCAAGCAACACTGCAATTCCCTTGAAGCCTTCAAGCTTGTGATATATTCAAATAAAGCATTCTTCTTCTGTTTGAGACATTCAGCCACTTGGGCCCGTAAAAAGCTATCCTGACTTCCTAATTTGCCTCTTGCTTGTTCTCTGCTAAAAGGCAGCACCGTTATCATTCACTCATGCATTAGAGTATATTTTCTAACAAAAAAAAAAAAAAAAAAAAAAAATTAGAAGCAGTACAGTGGGAAAGCAACGGCATCTGGAAAAATCAAACAATGTGAATTAATACATTCTTTGTGGGCTAGAGGAAGCAATGGAGTCAAGGAAAGCCTTTGGATGTTATGTTTTACAATACCTCTGGAGGCCCAAGCCCCACTGTAGGCTGTTTTCTTCCTGTCTTTGGACAAGCTGAAATTAACTGGTAATAACACACAATTAAAAGCGCATGTGTGTGTCTGTGAGAGGGTGTGTGTCTTTGCTCTAATTCCACTCCTTCTGTGCATTTTAACTTTCAAGCTTAGACAGCAGTGAAGAGGAGACAGACAGGTATACACAGCAGCCACATCAAAATCTTGGTGGGGCAGGGGGAACATTTGACACCTCCTTGTTTCAATGCCCCCTGTCTGTTTTTAATTTCACTAAATCGCTCCCGTCTGGGGATTGTATATTTTCAGTGGCCTCTCCCAGCAATGCAGAGGTAGAGCATTAGTGTGCCAAACCCCAGCTATGCTCAAGCATGAGGCGGCAGCTTTACAGGAGGCAAGAGGAGAGTCAGCTCTCAGGACCAGCCATTCACCAAACTTAACTCAGGTCTAAAAGCAATGCCAAGAAATCTCATTTGCCCTTTTCCCTTTATAGCCATCTTATAAGGGAAGAGGAGAACAACCTGGGTAAAAAATTGGCTAATAGACTTTTTACATCACTGCTTTGAAAGTAACATCAAGGTCTGTGTGTCTGAAAGGTCCCTCATTAGTGAGGGGATATTGTACTGCAGTTGCTGCTCAGGACAACAAGGACTTTGTTGGCTTGGGTAGGAGGTTTGCTTGTTTTTAAGAGGCAAGCAAGATCTGGGCCTGAGTACCTCCAGGGAAAGGAATGACTTGAAAGGGCAATTTGAGGAGGATTTCACTGGACAGCTATGGACACAATGGAGCCTGGGCTCCCATCCCTTGTCACTGAGGCCAGTGGAGGTTTTGTTTTTCATTTTGTTGAAAGAAAAGCTCGCACAGTCTTGGGAGGAGCCACGTCACAGCAAGGAAAGTGAGCAACAAGACAACATTAAATAGGGAAAAAGAAGAGCCCCTCAGTCAGCTGCTCCAAGGAGGAATGTCACTGTCATAGGGAGTAACCCTGCATCCCTCCTCCTGTGATCATCTCACCCGAGCAATCCCCTCATGAGCACTGAATAATGAATAGCAATTTCATGTGGTTATGCCTGAACAGAAACCCTTCCTCACCTATGGATATGTGTCAGGATGTAAAGCAAAGCCATTTCCCCTCGTATTAGTTTGCACAATTCCTGGACGCTCATCTGCTTGTGCATGGATAAGGGCATGGGACAAGTCAGTGTAAAGCACTGAGCAGACTCCAGGCATATGTGGCTGCTGGGGGGTTGCAGAGCTCTGCCTCTAGTAGCCAGGGAGCTAAAATAACCCTCAAGATAAAGCCAGCCAAGAGACACCATGAATTACTTTGGCCCACTGGAGTTCCTCTTGTGAGGAGCGGGATTTGGCCTCAATACAGCAAGGAAACCAAGGTGGTAATAGGATGCTTTGAGAAATCACATTGTGCCATTGCATGGCCCTGAGGATGCAATGAATGACTTACTCAATAACAATAGGCTAGCAAGAGTATGAAAAGATAAAATACCTAAGCCTATTCCACTAGAGCTTCATTATGTGAAAGCACACTTTTTTGAGATCCAAAGGATTTTTTTTTCCTCCCCTGCCCTCACTGAGTTCTCTGTGAATTGAGCATTACAGTGGCTTTGACTGTAACCATTATAATCATTTTCCAGTGCTAATGTTGTGGTTTGAATGAAAGGAAACAGCAAATGGGGTATCGACTCATATACACAAATCTGCACTTCATTTGCGCAAAATAGCTTCTGGATGGCTTTCCTCCATGTTTTTGGTCAACACCACTCTTTTTGAGAAATGATCAATGTCTACAACTGTTTGCTCTTCCACAGATAAAGCAGATGCTATTCATTACTGCCTTTGCCATGCATATATTGCTACTTTCCCCAAAGCAGCCGCAGTGGGTCATGTGTTTATTTTTCTTTAAATCCTTTTGTTCTTAAATCACTCCACTTTTCCTTTCAGGATATGATGAATGATTAATGCTGTAGTAGCAGCATTATTGAATTAGAAAAGTCACTGGCAGCTTCCAGAATCATTGAGACAACCAACAAATAAATACAAACTACTTCTTTAGAGTTAGATATAGTGGAGCAGTGTGATGGAGTTTAGATAAGGAGAGGTGATGCTGATGTGAGCACTTTTAAAGCTGTAGGACAGACTTGCGGTTACTGATGTGTAAATCATAGCAGCTCTGATAACAATGCAGATGTTTTGAACAATCTTGCATTGAAGTAATATAACTGCAACAAAAACAATGTTAAGGCAAACTCAGAACTGTAGGCATTTGGAGGGAATTCTTTTCTCTGAGAAGTTATCATAAAGAAAAGAATTATTCGTGGTTTTATGGTTTGGGTTTATTTAAAGAATAGAGATCTGGAGTCAGATGCTGAAAGGTAGGTGTTCGGCACCTCCCAGGGATTACAGCCAACAGCATGAGCAGCAACTCACCAGGAAAGGAGAGAAATTAATAGATTTCTGGAGTAACCCTTTGCAGTCACCACTAGAATGTCTGTCTGGTTTGCATGTAGAGTAGCATGGTGATACTAGAGAATGGAATAAGGTAAAATTCCAGTTAAATGGGAGTTTGCATGAAAAGGGAAAGCAGGACTACATTCATTTCCCTACATTCATGCACAGAAGGTTCTCTGCTGGCTTTCTAACGAAGCCCATCAGGGTTCTATGTGGGCCTGTCCCTCATGTGTTTCATCACAGCACCTTGGTGGCCAGCAGAACTATGGAGGTCAGGCAACTGCTTGCACCACTGACCCTTTAAAACTCCTTTATGTACAAGTGAAAGACTGAAAAGGCTATGGGATGGTGAGGAATAACCTCTAGCATCTCCAGCTCTCTGGGTTTGCAGTCTGAAGGTAGGAACCTCTGTGGGTATTGCACTGGGTGGTGACTTTGACAGCAGTAATAATGATGGCTTGCCTCACCCAAGGCTGCCCCCAAGCACACTGCAGAACTGGTTAATTCTTCTCCCCGTGGCTCTGTTTAGGATTCCTACAGATATCAAGAGACTCATATTAGTTACTTCAGTGTACTACTGAAAATAAAGGGCCCCTTCATTGAGTGTTGGAGTGCAATATGCTTTCCTGGCCTTAAAATCTTTTTCACTTGTCAATGACTTGTTCCTTATTAGATCTGGGTAGGAAAAATGGTTTCCTTGCAGAGTGAAAGATCTCACAGTTTGAAGAAGGTCCCTGCTGCTGTTCTACTTCAGGATGTTACCAAGGCCTTTCATATCGGGGGTCTCCTCAGAGCAGTCAACAGCAAGGGATTAAGACTCTCACTGGAGCTGCTGAAGAACTGGGTAAAAACCATTTCTATATGGAAACAAGAATAAAATCTGCTGTGGTCCAGGATCAGGTCAGCATGCTGGAGGAGGGTGGGGCGCTTTTACTCATTTCCCTGTCTGAAGCTGTTTCACTTTGTGCAAGTAATGACATGTCAGTCTGGGAAAAGATCTGGACTTCTCCTCCCTGGGAGTCTGCTCCTCCCAGGATGGTGATGTAATTCCTGGACTACCAGCTCAGGCTCATTCACTCTCTTCCTAATGATTGTCTTGATGTGAACTGGACCATCTCCAACAGAAGCAATTCTGATTTTGAAGCAGTCAGCAGCCCAGAACACACGCGGGCTGTGGGGTGCTGAATTTTATGTCCCTGGGTCAATTTAAAGAGATTATAGCCCTACATGTGGTCTGCTATTTTGGATCTGAATAGCCTGCCCAGGGACTTCTGGCTGCCCTGAGGCAGCAAATGAAGGTCTCCTATTTTGACCAGAAACTCATTGAACCAGCGAACATCTTTCCATTGCAAGTTCTGGGTTTGACAAATCAGTATTTTCTGATTTGAGGACATTATTTCAGAAACCTCACAGCCATCTGTGTTCCCTGTCACATTTACCTGTAGATCTTCAGTAGGTTCCACCACCTGTGAGTCTTCGTTTTTCTAAGAAATTGTTGTTAAGTTGATTCAAGGTAAAATAATGGAGACTACTTCATCAGCCTTTCCATAGCACAGGCTCTGCCTTTTTTTTTTTTCACCATTCTTTCAGACAACTTACAGCTATCCTCACCCAGATGCAACCCTAGAAAATTCTCTCTCTTCATTCCCCACCACCAACAGGAAACAAATTGCTGAAATCTTTGGCAGAAGTTATACAAAACTTGCATCTCACCAGCTGAGTAGGGGTACCTGAGCTATTATGGGGAGAAATTGGAGGTTCCTTCCATCTGATTAAGTGAATCCTAGGTGTAGGCAGACGGTGGGGACTAGCATGGGCAGAGGTTGAAAATGGCCCTGCCCCCTTGAAAACCACAAAACCCATATGAGAATCAAACAAAATCTTGACCCATAACAGTCCCATTCACCTTTCCTTTATTTCCTTCCCTCACATGGCAAAGCTTGTAGCTGGAAATCTCTGCTCTTCTCGTGCTTGTGTCAAAAAGAGGGAGGGCAGGGGCTTCTAGAGCCAGCAGAGTTCAACCACATTTTTCCCTCTTCCCATTCAGACTCACTGCTGTTTTGATGCTCCAGCTAAAGAAAATCTCCACAGATTTTTTTTTTTGTCCTCGGAATGAAGCTTCCCACTGCTAGCTTTGGGAGACACAGAACATCCTGGCTGAGCAAGAGCGTTTTATGGATATTTCTAGTGCTCAGAGGGAGAAGGGGAAAAAAAAGCAACAAACTACAGCAAGTTTACGGTAATTGCTTTAATGAGGCAAAGCCCTTTAGAATGCAAACACACTCAACAATACACAAAGAAACAATCAAAAAAAAGTGTTTTATACAGGCTGTTTTATAAGAAGGTAATAAAAACAATTGTATAGCACACTCAGTTGCATAAACAGGCTCACCATGGAAGGTGTTTGTGTGAGAGCAGGACTATGAATACTTAATTGCTTCCATTATTCTTATTTTCAGTACAAAATACTGCAATCAAAACTTAATCTGCAGCTTGATTTTTAAATAAAAAGGTTATATTCCAGTTCCATTGTTGTAAATATAATAAAACACAGTCTTTCTGTTAAATGCTATTTCATTTCTTACACCTTGTAAGGAGGTATAACACTGATTAATATCTAAATCCCTGGCAATTTCAAAACCTTTTCAAAGGCAGGATCATTATTTCTCTTCATATTGAAGATAGACGACCAAAATGTTCAAAAGGTCTTCATTAATGGCATGACTAGAAGTCATGGTAGCCTTTGGTGAGATCCTTCTGTGGCTGCTAATCTTCTTTGAACCAATCCCCCAAAGCAATGCAGATTTCAAATCTATTTTCCTTCACACATCTCTTCTGACAAACACAGTGAGTACAAAGGAAGAATGTAAAGAAATATGAAATTGGGGACCTCAATAAGTTGCAAAGAACAAAACTGAAAAAAATGCCATCCATTTTCCCATACCTCTCAGGAGGGTAAATTACTCAGACAAAAGACTCATATGAATTTGAATACAATCTGGTGTGTCTGGAATGTTGTATAGTACCTCTAGTGATTTTTTTTTTTTTTAATATGTACTGTTACACTTGTGCTTTAGTGGCATCTAGACCAGAGTAATTTTAAATACTCTATACATGAGAACTCCTTTTTTTCCCCTCTGACTTTTTGCTTTAGGAAGAGATACAGAACTGTCAAAGACCTGTTGTGCACATAAACTGAGTGATAGGTCTGAAAAGATTTAGGGGACAAAATTGTCTTATACAAGGCAATGAGTATCTAGATGAAAGAAAAAAAAAATCATTAATGGCTTGTACTTTACAGGCTGAGCACATTGCTGTAAAATAACGTAACAGAAAGACCGGAGTCACTCTCACTGAAAATGGATGTCTCTGGGAAAGCAGCAATGATTTCTGGTTTTAAACTAATGGCAAAGCATGACTTTAAATTTGGTATTTGTTGCACATATTAATTTACATATTTAATTAAAAGAATATTCTGCTACAATAAACAGTATGAAGTAGCACTTTTTCAGTTCACTAGGCCTCTAACTTCTAGCCTAGAAATCATCTGACTGTTGGACTTTCTGTTAGTGCTACAGAGCATCTGAAAAATAGGAAATGTCATTTTTATTTTCATCTTTCTCATCATTACAGATAGCATAATGCTGTCAAGAATCAAGCATGTACCATTAAATGTTTCCTGCTCACAGTTTCACGATCACATTTTAATACATTATATCACTGATGCCCAAAACCAGTTCACATGAAGCATAAAAAATCTGGTCATGCAGAAGCTCTCATTCCCCCTGTCCCAGGGAAAATAACTAATTTTAACACCTTCCATCTCACTACAGTAGAACTACTGCCCAGGAGAACAAAGGACACGTAACTAACTTGATGAATATTTTATTTTAAACTGCCTATGACTTGCATGAAGAGTATGGATCTTCCTACAGTCAAACTCTGATCAGCTCACAAGAAAGATCAGCCTTTCCAGAGACTTATTTGCAGGGTGATCAGGGGGCCAAGAACTCCCAACCACCAACTGTTGACCTTTCAGCAGTATCTTACCTTCCTATCAGACATCAAAACCTGATTGTTTGCTGGCATCCATCCATCTTCAACAATTAAAGGCAAGAGAACATACTGAGAAGAAATGTGTATAGGTGTGTGGATGTATATATAAGAAAGAAGGAATTAATGTACAAATTATATCGAAATTATATGTATATGGAATGCATATATATACAAATATATATAATATCTATTTATATATATATATTAGGCTGAATGCCTACACATATTTTAAGAATATATATATATGTTTGTATGTATGCATATCTGCTGGCCAAAACAGCTTTGATGATTTAAAGCAAACTGATAACGAACAACTGATACAAGCTAACTTGATATACTGAACAATTTCTTTTAAACCAGGCAAATTATGGTTTCTGACCTTCCAGTATATGCGTCTCCTTAATTTAGTCATGAAAAGAACCAATTGCCAAACAAAGATTATATGTGTACCATGGTCCCATTGATCTCATTTCTCCTAGGAAACAACGATGGTATTCAAGACCAAAATTTTGCTTGCAAAATAAATGGGTATCTAGGTTTGGATTGCATATTATGCAGAAAGATCTAGCACACTAATCTAAAATTTTCAGAAGGAATCCAGACCATGTATTAGTATCAAATTCTTCAAGGATCAGAAAGCAAGTCTGCAATCAGAAATCCAAATATGCCAAGGCAATCTATAATATGCTACAGAAGTGGGATTGAAAAGACAAGTCATTCAGTCTGATGAGGTAGATGGTGTCTGGAAGCATGCTGAAATGTCATCTGCTAACAACAGCCATCAAGATCAAGGTGTCTATCAGGGGCAGACTGAACTGATTCCAAAGTTACTCATGAGCTAACATCTACCTAAAAGGATGTGTGAAGAACAGCCAGGAACTAGTAGTGAGGAACTTTCAATAAAGAGGTGTGATATTAACAGCCCCCAAAACTAGTCAGAGAGGCTTAGTAAGATGCCACCATATGATTATCTGGCTGATCCTAAATGCATTTGCTCTAAGATCCTAAAGCAGAGCTTTGCCAATGTATGTTTGTTGTCATGGAGTCATCAAGTTTTCCTCCTCAATCCCTCACCAGACGTCCATCATTACAGAAATCAGGCTACAGTGAAGGTGGTCCTAGATAAACCACACACTGTTCCTTTGACCCTCTTCTCCTTTGGTTTCTCTTTTCTAAGAGGAAGTTCTTTGTATTTGGAGATCAGCTGAGTTCATCCACTGGCCTGCCTACATCTATAGGATATCCACCTAAGTCATCTAACAACAGTCCATTATTACCTTGGAGACGCCTCCATCTCTCCATCTCTACAGACCAGTGAACACCTTCACAGCAACATTCACCAGTGGCAGCTCCACGTGCTGTGGAGATATAGTACTGAAAAAAAATGCAAGTGACTGCCACATACAAGCATACTGATCAGGGTACTGACTGCAGGCAGCACCCTGCAACGATGCTGCACTTTTATTAAGGGCCTCAAAATAGCAAGAATTAAACGCTAATGCACAGAGTTTGGGCTTGTTTTGCATTGCCAGTTATGTATGTTAGATAGTAGGTGAAAGAGCCCTTTCTGGATGTGAACCTGCATGATTCAAATCAAATCAGGATGCCTGATTTGACCCTATGTGATATAACACGTTAGTGACTGCATCTCGATCGGATGTAATATCTCTCATCCTTACTGAAAGAGTCTGCACACAGATCAAACCCCTAACAAGGGCTTTACAAAGCATCATGATCCAAGTCTGTGGAAGGTATAAATGGGCACAGTAGCTATGGTCAATCCCCATTTCCAGTAGCTCTTCCTCTTTACCTCTGTTTTTAACACACTTGCATTGATAACATTGCTTCTGAAGAAAATAAGGCTGCTTCCTTAGAAAAAATGTTGCTCAAGAGCAGTTTACATCCTATGCTATCTGGAAGCTATTCTGTGAAACATCATAATAATTGCTTTTCCTGGACTGAGACACTTATTAGTAGCAGCTAAAGTTAACAGATTGGAAGATTGCCTGAAGATGATGGATGGGTTTTCTCAGACTGTAGATTTCTGGTCATTTTCCATGGCAGCTGTAAATTTAAAAATAATATAAAGTTAAGTAGTGGTAGAATAGAATTCACAAATATTACACAGCTACTGACTTGATCATTAATCATCCTAAATTAATGTTGAAGTGTTACATATGATGAGCCAGATTTTGCCCTGGGGTGTATACAGAAGTTTCTCATTGATTATAAACAGGAAACCTATGTGAATGCTGAATTTAGCTTACTGCTTGTTTGTTTTGCTGATTTTTTTTTTATTACTATTTGAGGGAGGTGGAGATGTTTCTGTTTTACAAATCCCCTTTCATACTAGTGATCTGGAAAAAAATGATCAAGAGCTATTTTCTGATTTGTAGTCAATATCCCATGTTTTTGCAACAATATCTCTACTTATTTTCAAGGCTGAAGAACATCAATGCCCTCCAGAGTTCAGGAGTCATTTGATCTGCTCGATGTCCACTTTTGAGGTTGCTGAAGTCAAAAAAAGATTTCTTATTGGACCAAATAAAGATTTTTGTCCACGACTGAAATACCTTCTAGGCTAAAACACCATTTTTCCTAGACTTTATCTAAATTTACCCTGCTATTTTTGATGAAATCATGTATCATTCTTCTTCAGATGAGTAAGTAGAGAGAAGCTGCCAGAGATCTCCATGTTAAAAAAAAAAAAAAAAAGAAATCCTCCTCTCCTTGTCCAAGAAAGCAAATCTGATGCAAATGAAGACTTCTTGCACTCAGAGATACCATAATAATTCCTCACCTTCTCTGAAGAACCTGGAGGTCAGAAAACCTGTAATACCCTCAGCAAGGTCATGGAATTACATGGGCCTTTATCCTGTGAACATCTAACTTGTCTCCGCTCCTTTTGCACTTACCTAATATTATTATACTAATTATGTATTAGTTATGCTGCATTTAGGCATGTTTATGTTATACATGCTGTTAGTATTAATATATATTAGCTACAGGACTGAGTTTTTCAGCATTGCTTAGTCTTGTATTTAATGTCTTTCAGACTCTAGGTACAAATACTCTACAGTAGTTGCACTGAAAACAACTTATTTGAATGCCAACTACAGAACACTCTTATCAGCATGCTTTCTCAGGGCCGATTTACTTCTGTTTATCCACAGGGTTTGGTAATAAATACATGTATTTTGGGGCTCTAGGTACATTAAACATACTGAATAGGCAAAGCTTGTAGAAGTTAATTTCCCTGTCATTACATTATAGTTAAATTGGTTACGCACGTCTCATTCAATTATGAAACTTGAAGAATACCACCAACATAGGTTCCTGATTTCAATAGTACATATGCTGGTTTTAGCACTTACAATGGATCAGCTTTTAGCATGAGACACTAAACTCATCATGCTTTGAAATTCGGAGCCACAATTGCAATTGTAATATTGTCTTTGTTCATATGTGCCATTAATGGCTTTTCTTTTTATACTTTCTGGATGTATAGTATAATATTTTGTTCAAATCAAAGTGAAACCTGGAAGGTAACTCACAATTAATATATGCAGTTAAGTGTTTACACCATCACATCCTCTACTGATACCAGTTTAGTCAAGCGGGTACTCTACCAGTAACAAAATGTGCAATCGTCAAATAAACTATCTGCTGTTAAATCCTGATGTAGGGAAAGTGCCAGGTATACTATGAGGTCTCTTCAGTGGGACTTCTTTAATAGTATTTATTCTATGTGGAAGGCACTCAGCTACTGCAGTAGTACAGAAGGAACAGGATAAAGGAAGGGTTAAATTAATAACCAAAGAAATTGACACACTATTATGATTTTAGCATTGTGTAATAGTAATAAAACACATATCAAATGGATTAAAAACTGGCTGACAGATCTCAAAAAAATAGGCATCAGCTGGGATTTGTGATTGAATGAATGTTCCAAATGTTCCCTTGAGTTCTGTACTAGGCTTAATATTCTTTAGCAATTTCAGCAATGGTCATGTAAACATATCCCTAAACACAATCTGTGAATGACATGAGTTTGGCACGATGGTATACAATGATGAAGACTGGACAGTCAAATGGAAATTGGGAATGGTACAGGAAAGAACCACAAAGTTGTTCAAAGAATTCCTTTCAGTAAAAACAAAACAAAACAAAACAAAACAAAACAAAAAACCAACCCACAAAAACTAAAATTTAGAGTTCTGCCCGTTAAGTTTATCAGAAAGAAGATGGGAAGAGGTGAGTTGTACATATAAGTAATTCACAGGGGGGAAATACTGAGTAAGACAAGACTCTTCCATCTAGCAGGAGAGCTATGGGCTGGAAACTTAAGCCAGATAGACAGACTGAAAGTAAAGATGCCTTTTTAACAATAAAGATGCTTATCTGTTGGAAAAAAACAGATAAGGGATATACCAGATACATTTTATGATATCTTAAGGCCAAGAGGAAGACATGCTTAAGCCAAAACATTAAGAATAACTGGAGATAGTGTAAAGACCTATAAGCAGACAAATTGATCATATTCTATGAGTATGAATACATGCAAATTTACCAGAGCCAACATTTCCTCATCTGTCTGTGGTATGTCTCATTAAGGCAATTGCTTATTAAGAACCATCTTCTAAGGAGGTGGATCATTGTTTAATCTTACCTTAAGGGATATTATGAAAGAAAAAGCTTATCAAAATTTTAGAAAGTATAGTAAAGTCTATGATAAATCTTGTCTTGCAACACTACAAGTTGCTGGAGAGAACCCTCCATCGCCCTTACTTGTTAGAAACAAACCTGAGGTAAAATACAGTGAAGAAATGGAATTCATCTTAGTCTAGTAAATATTAACAGACTAATCATGAAAATACTGCCACCACATATGCTCTCAACTATGTATTTGCCTCACTGTTAATTTTTAAATAATCAGAACCACAATATATCTTCATATACCTTCTGTCTCTATCAAATAACAATAATTAATAACTGTTAGTATCCTCCCCCCTCTTTCATTTTGTAGCATATTATATCTTCCGGAAACTTGCTGAGCCAGTTACATTAGCAAAACCAGAGAGTAAATCCATTCAAAACAATGTGACTAAAAGCAGAATCTGTCTGTTTGCTTTTGCGTGGTTAGAACAAAAGGTTCCATTGCTGCTTTTACAGCTAAATAGCATTTTATAATGAGCTCTGAAATTTTTGGGAAAGTCAGATTACAATGTTGGTTTAACATCAGACACTCTATTGTTTAGATGTAGGATCACTGCGATGTCCGGTCTCTGAAAACTTTAGCTTTTCTTATGATATTAAAAAGACCACTGAAGTAATCCACAAAGAGCTCGGGCCTCAGGAAAGAAGTCTGAAAAACAAACACTGTTAAAGATCGGTCAGACACAATCATGTAGCTGTCAATTACATATGATAACAATTAAAATTATCTGATTCCAACCACATGGCATCTTAATACAGCAGATCTCCAAGCAAATAACGTGTCACATAATAGGTTTTGACTGATGTTGTCAGCAGCCTTTTGAATGTTACAGATACCTTCAATGTCTCAGAAATCAGTGGAAACTATTGACCTCATCCTAAACTGAAACTATTTGCATGTTCCTAAATACCCTAGTTCTAACTGCTCGGTAACCTAAAATTCTTGTTTTACTAGATGATTAGATACATGCATACATGGTGTCCAGCTGCTTACTTCCAGCTGTAAATAGCTAATATATGCATTAGTGGTCTTTCAGTTACCTGCCAGTACATCTCTGGTAAGATACATCTGATTACAAGCCAGCTGAAACACTCCAAACAATTGCTGAAGTCCATGTGTTGGCTGGCATAGGGGATGTAACCAGAGAGCATAAAGAACTGCCAAGGAGCTGCCACTGAGCAGCATGAGCCTACTCTACTGCCGACTTCGATTTGTGTTAAAAAAATAGGGATGAGTTAATGATTGCTAAAGCAATAAATCATCCTCCTATTGGAGGAGCCCCAGAGGACATTCTGTCTCCAGTGGTGATATAACCAGTAAGCACATTGTCACATTGCCTAGAATGGACATAGAAAAAGCAGAGGGGCTCGGACCAGGAATTCGGAGTATTTTCATGGTGCCAGTCTCCACACATGTTCTTGGCTTAGCCTCCTGCTCCTTATTTTCCTCTAGACCAGCATGAGGGCACAGCCCAAAAACTATTCTTCAGATCTGTGATGCAAGTTTTATTGTTTCCTTCTGTATACTGTTAAGTACGGAGAGAAACATAATGTCTTAAAAACGAATTGAGGAAAAATACCATACATTTGTTAGAAGGACAGCTTTTGCTACCATTGTTGTTTTAAAAAACCCCAACTTTTTCTGCTTTGGCATCTAAATCAGGATTGCAACATTGCAGCTGTAGAAACAGCTGTCTCTTCTAACCATGGCTGCCATGAACACAGTTCTCCCACTGTAGACCGCAGAGCCAACAGCATATTGAGAATGAAGGTTCAGTTAAGATATTGCAATAGCTTTATCAGTGTTGTTGAAGGTAAGCAAAAATCTGATGTGTTATTCACATCACTTCCACTGGTTTGACAGAGTATGTTATCCAGCCACAGTGCAAGATCTTGCCTGTGTTATAACTATATGGGGGTTTTAACCAGTGCATTATAATTTTTCCCGTTCTTTATAACAGATCGCACTAAGGATCAAGAAAAATATGAAGCAATAAAACTCATGAACAGACAATGCAACTCAGCAGTTATTCTTGACACCTCAGTCATGAATGTGTTTCCGTCCTGAGTTAACAATTCTACAATGTATGCCACAGCTTTATCTAAATGGTCTATCCAGTCAGCGATAGTCATTAGACTGCACGGTGAATGTCACCTTACTGTGAAGGAAATATATTGGTTTTCAAATAATAATGAGGGGAATTATCTAGACGGTCCATGTTAAATTAGAATCACATATCGCTTCTCTGCAAGAAAAATCACAGTAGTTGTAGTTACACACCAAAACTGTTAGCATCACATGAGAGCAAGTTCTCCAGAAGAATAGCAAAGCACCAGCTCACTGCAGTACATTACACAGGATGAAAACTCTCCATATCCATATAGCTCTAAATTTTCATCACAAATCTGACAATCACATCCCTTGTCTTGAACTGCAGAGAACTCTCTCCAAAAATCAAGTCATGTGATACTTAGACTTTACAGAAGATCTCAATGTTGTGCAAGAATACATTAGACAAAATGTCCAAGTCATTACAGAGCCCTCAGTAGAGCAATCAGTAGAGTCTGTAAACAAGTCAAGTTATACAAAACCAGATGTAGCCATGCATCTGTAAAGATGTAGCCACAGCCATATTTTCCAAATAACCGGGTGAACAGTATGTCAGAGCTAGTTCATCCCTGATGTCCAACACTATTCATTCAGAGGCTGCTTCATAAGTAAAATGTTTGTGCGGCTGAAGCATGAGCAGAGGTGATTAGCATGGGAGCAGCGCCTCTCGTTTTCTTCATGCAGAGTCTAATACAAAGGGACTTTGATCTTTAGGGGGATCTCTACCACAGTGCAAAATAATAATGATGATAACACAACAGTAATAATAGGTACAGATAGCAATGCTGAACCTTGAACATGTATCCATTATAAACACATAAATATTCAGTTGTCTACCATAAGAGCACAGGTCATAGACTCTTTAGCTTCATTTCCCTCCTACACAGCCAAAAGTAGGCAGGAAAATTATTGAATTATATTTATTAGTTGGTAAACTGTATCTTTTTGAATTGGCATGACAGGAATTTGGGGAGTCAAGCTCCTAATGTGTGTCTGAGAATTTATATAATATTAGAAGAAAACAGAATATTTGAGCTGTGGAAGAATCTACAAATATAGCCAAAACAGCAGAGACTTTTTTTCAAAACAGGACAGGAGAGCTTGTGACACACATCTAAATTCCCTGCAGTGTTTTGAAAAACTTGGCATTTACCTACAAATCAACTGAGGGCCTCAATTTATTATTCTATTGATTCTATATATATGACTTTTTTTTTTTTTTTTTTTTTTTTTTTAGAATAAAGGAGAAATATCCAACCTGTGGCCCTGAGCCGGCTTCCAAAGGCCAGAATAGCATATCCAACCGATAGACACACCACTTCGCTGTCACATCCTTCATGGAGGCCCTCCGTTACAGGGAAGCGATGAATTTCAAGCTGCTAAATTGGCAAAGAGGTGGCCAGAAGCTTGGTCTTAGCATTGGTTTTGCCAATAGAGCATGTGGTCTCTACACCATTACAAACCAGGAATTGTATCCATCCCAATTCAGGCATGTCCCCACCACATGATGAATGGGTGATGTGAACAGCCCTGTGACAAAAGTAAGAGTGAATCTCAGCCTTGAGACAGGTGATACTTGAACCTACTCTTCTACTGCCAAAATGAACATTTTCTGAAGGAAGAACTTGCATTTTGGTTTTCTAATGGATATGCCTCTCACCAAGTCAGAGGTTAGAGCATATGAATTCTTCCTTAAAAAGGACACAGTCTTCCAGACCAAAAGGCTGAGATTGACACAAGTTATGTGGAATACACAACTATCATTTGTTTCCAGATCTAATGCACCAGAACTTGCCTTTGGCATATGTAGCAACAGTCTAGCATTTTCCTGAAGTTGTGAGTAGTGTCCTGTCACAGTGATTCAGCCATGACAGTGAAAGCATATTCATGTTTCAAATGTATGTAGAGACAGAGCACACCTACCTTGGGAAATCAACACTCTTAAGAATAGAAAAGCAAAAAATGGTCCAGAGAGTAAAACATTCAGAAGGTCATCAACAGTGAGATTTTTCTGCAGACATCAATAGGAAGGGAATAGGTAGATTGGAAGTGGAGAAGGTAGTGGCTTGGTGAAAGAATTCAAGGATGCTGAATAATACCAGTGAGGCTGCATGGAAGAAGCCAAACATCTCTGTTATTTTCTAATCAAAAGGAATCAGTTGAACTCCAAACTCACTAAAAAGTGATGAGCTAGTGCTTCAGAGAGGGATTGAAAACAGGGAGGTAGGGATGCTTGCATAGTTTTGCTTGGCATGGTTTCATTGTTCACAAAAATGAGGGGAAGCAACAGTATTCCAAAACTCTTCCCAGGCAGTTATTAATTATTATGCTCCCTTGGATTACAACACACACAAACATCAACAACCCTTTTGGATATGTTGGTCTGGAGTCCTGTTCAGGCCTTCTGTGCGGAGCTCTTAAGGAGCTGTCCCATTCTGTGCGTGTTGAAAGTCTGTCCCCTTGGAAATGCATTTGGGTTGGTGCCTTGAAGTGATATTTGAAACCTGCCCATGCTGATTTGCCTTTTTTCCCCTTCTTGTTGTCAGGCCCATCATGCTGAGTCATATCTGCAGCTAGATCATAATGATTATCCTGAAATGTCAGCAGCTGCTCTTTTCACCCCCATATGGTGCCACATTTAGGATGAGGTTTCCCTAATGCATAAACAATTACTATAATTGTGGTTTTTGACAACCAAGGTATCACAGAGATGTTATTCTGTTGTAAAAAACCTGCATTTCCACAGTTGTAATGCAGGGGTGGGTTATACTGACCCATATGTTTCTTTGTATTTCTCCCCAAGGAAAGTCTATGACATAAGTGAATCCCTGTCAGTGTGGCTGTTGGCCATCGGATGTTGTTTGACAGAGGAAACAGCTAAAAGCTTTAGCAGTTAATATCTTCTTAACTGTGAGAGCATTATTTGCCTAATTCCAGAGCTGATTGTTTGATAGACAAAATCCTGGCTTTAACCTCTAGTCTCTTAATTTAGATGTAATTTCCTTGAAGACCTCAGTTAGATCTGTCTTCTCCCTTAGTGCTGCTTAAAGTTACCATCTTTCTTTACATGTCAACAAAAAAACCCTGAGGTATTAGAGAAATAAAAAATAAAAGCAAAACAAGACAAAAAAATAGGAGGAGTTGACAGAAGTAATGAAAAACCAAGGTTCTGTCTCTTCTTTCATTTATAGATGTGCATCAAAAGTATCTCCACTATCTAGTATCTGGGGAGATAGAAGATAGTGAAACGTGTCAGGGAGAGAGGAATCTTGCCCCAGCACCTCCATTTCATATTTTAATGCCAAATAAAGCAATACAGAGATAAACAAAAGATAAGCAAGTAGAAAACCCTGTAAGGGCAAAAGCAGGGTGAACATGATGTATTATTGTTGAAGACTGGGAGAAGAGTCATTGAAGCTGATGGAAGTAACCACCACCCTTCATTTGAGATAACAGAGCCAAGTAAGTTCTTTGATGAGGTAATACAGGTTTCCAAGACAAGGCAAAAGTACACCCTAAATCTTGAATAATGTGGGCAGAAGGTACTGCTGGTGATTACTTTGGATGAGGGTATATTTGTGTGTATGTATGTACAAGAAAAAACAAGCTAGCTGAAACAGAGAGAGAAATAAGCTCTAAACATAGCAGCTAAAAGGAAGCTATTGAGGCATAAATGCCTAAAGGGACAGCTTATCGGGGGTACTGAACAAGAAAAATGTGATGCTATAAGCAAAGATACTGTCTTTAGTGGTTTGATTGCATCTGCAGTCAGGGAAAGGGGAGTCTGCATGTTCTTTGTAAGTAGGTACAACTGCATCCAAGAAAGGTCTGTCTCCATCAATGATTTATCTTCCTAACCAGAACAAGTTCTGATTTGTGGCCATCTGTGTCAGAGGAAGGAATATTGTAGGTAGTGAAAGAGACTAAAGGGAAGACTACAGACAAACCCACTCTGTCCTGAGAAAGTTAAGGATGTTGTAAGGAATTAAATCTTGTGGTAATTAATTACATTTATTACATTGTAATGAATCAAAAGCCACATTTACAGAAAATATTGCAAATGCAAAATGCATTTAACAGATAGCAACACTGACATTAGCCATTTTTCACTAAAAGAAACTCTCATGAATCTTAAATCAGCCCTCAGGAATGAGCCTGAGAAGACACTAGTGCTCTGCAGGACAAGAGGTTCAGGTTGGGTGAGACCAAAGTGGGAGGTGAGTTCCAGAGCAGCGTCCTTCTGTGAGAACAAAGTCCCTTCAGGCTTAATACATAGGTGCTTAAGCCTTATACTCAAAACTGTCTTAGGCGGCTGAGCCCTAATTAGGTACCTAAGGTCCCATCCCCTCCTTCCCCTGAAACAATCAATGAGATTGGATTTTATGTACCAAATTTTATTTTATTTTATTTTACCTTATTTTATTTTATGTACTAAATGGTACATAAAATGGCAGATAAGGGTCTACCTTTTTATCAAGCCTTTGTGCTGAAGCCATCAGATGAGATGAAAACTAGTTGGAGAGATGAGCACAGGGATGACCGCCACAGTAACCTGAAGCATACATGTTCTACTCTTCCTGTGGCATCAAGCAGTACATGTCACCCTCGTGATCAGCAGTTAATTTGGATCTCTAGTGCTAAAACTATACTGCACTTCCACAGCTGTAGCTGAAAAGTGAAATTAGTCTGACTGGAAGCTATGCTGATTCTTCATAAACTACACACGGAAGAAAATCTCTGGGATGTCAAACATCCAGTTGCAGCTGGATTTTTTTACACATCTTTACTTTCCCTGTGTAGCTGTTCTCTGAGCATCTTGTTTCATCCACTTGGATGGTATCCAGCTCCTTAGATTTAGCTGTCTAAGAATCTGGCATCTAGGATAACTCAGTTGTCTATGACTCCTTTATAGTTATGAAGGTAGATGTTTACTTCGAGAAACATGTCGCCATACCCTAACAAAGATATCTAAGATATCTCTGAAAAATAGTACAGCCTGTCTTTCTCCATTGGCTAAATTGGTAGCCTACACAACTAGCCAGTCTGAACATACTACTTTGGGACAGTAGCAGTCAAGTGACACAAACACTAGCTCTTGTGTATTGGGACATGGTATATTGCTAAATCTTTCTCAAGGGCATCTGTGGTTACTCATGTTAACTTTTCTTGTGTGTGTCAAAAATGACACTTGAATGGAGCAAGCTTATGAGAAGATCCAACAAGAGCTCTCAGAGAAGAGAGCCACTGGGCAGGCTACTTGGGTGTCTCACCTGATGAACAAACGTCACATGGCTTCTTTCCATGAAGGAGCACTACTTGTCATTCAGTATTCCTCCCTCATAAAAAGCTGTGTGTGGTGGGAAAAAAAAAAGAGTACTTGTGTTGTCTCAAAAAGGTGAGTCTTGTTTAGGAGGTTAGACTTGAGCACCATGGTTGTCTGAATGAATAGTAAGAAATGAAAGCATTTTGATCTGTCTGCCACTCCATAAGGGGTAATAGGAGGTTGTTTTATTGTTCCTCTAGCATAACGTACAAGGATGATTTGTAATGAGGCAGAATCTAGGGTAAATAACTTCTGCTATAATACTTTGCCTTCAGATACCTTAAGCGGTAATCTGTGGTGGGTATGCCTGCTGTAAATCAGAGGCTACGTCTTTGCATTTGGAAGTCACTATTACTATGTTAAAGGGTGTATGTTCACATAGTTCAAGTATGGCATTTGGAAAGACGTAATTTCACCTCAGAGTGGAAGTTTCCCTGGGGCACAAATCTTCAACAGTGAAATTTTGTATGTGTACTTTGACAAACACATGCCCAGTGGGAATGTGCCAAATTATGCCTTTGAAGCCATGAAAGCCTGGCTGTGGGAACCTAGAACCTTGAAGAGTTTCTCAAGGGAGAGGAAGCAGAGCCAGCTGGACTCATTTTCTATAGACAGAAATTTAATTGCTAGCTAGTAGCTACTACATTAGAAGAGAAAACATTTCAGAGACCTGGAACTTGCTGGTGTGAAGCCCTTGTTAGGGGACTTGGGTGGCAGCCTGACTGTGACCCATCCAGATCCCTCTCTTTGCACATTCTTTTTAACTCAAATATTTACTGTCATGGTAAAATGTGATCATAATTATAAGAACCAACACATAGTTGTTATTACTCAGCACCTAAGAAGACACTGTAAATACTCTGCTTTTGAGTATTTGCTTTTGAGCAAACCAGCTGAGCAAAGAACAATTTCTCTAGAGTTAATGCATGTCAATTCAGCAGACTTACAGACATGAAATTAAATCTATGAAGTAAAATTGATGCACAGCCTCTTCTGCTAGAAGTGGTTTATTTTCACAACCAAGTGGTGGCTGGGATCTATCTTCCTCATTCTCTGAGACATAATCTTGCAGCCCTCGAGGGGCAGGGTCTCTTTGTGGTAGCAGATACCTGTCTTCTGCTCCATGAGCTTTTTTGACTTCATCCTTCTTCAGTGCTCCCAACTAGGTCCTATACCATCCTTAACTCACACAGACAAATATATGTGTTATTTTTTCTGACTGCCAAAAGAGAGAGAAAACTGGACTAAAACATCACCCTAAGAATAGGCAGTGTGTGTGTGTGTAGTGTGAAATAATAACTGACATGTTACTGTACTATTAAGATAAAGTTTCTCTACCAAAATCATTACTTCATAAAAAAAAGAACTTAATAAAAAGTCCTACTGAGGGAAATTACCTAGTGAAAGGAGGCTCAAGATATACCTTTATCACTACTCTGAGGTCAGAGCTAACAACAAAGCTTATGGTCCCAGAGATTGATTGCTTCCTTCTGCTTTTCTCCACTGACGGATGAGCACACCTCTCCCTCTATTACGCTTGTGATTTATTTTTACTTGTACTCAGACCTCAGATATGATCAGTCCATCATTCTGTTGGACTCTGTACCAACACAGAACGAGAGCATCTCCACTATACAGTTTACAATCTTGACAGAGGGGGAGAAGAGGGAAGTAAAGATTCCTCCCTTTTTCCATGGGCAACAGATGCTCTGATCCACATAGATATTTAGGCGCTTTGCTGATTTGGATCTAATAGGTCAGAATCATAACCACATTAAAATATCTTCAGGCACCAGCTGATCTGCTGTCTCCATGCACATCCTTTTACTGCACAGTAAGGGCAAAGTAACTAGACCTGTTTTACTACATGTTAAATGTATGCCCAACATTGCTACTAAGAAAACGATTCCTGCAGAGTGTCCTGCACCGGGGAACTGATGAAAATTAAAAACAATCCAGAAAAAAGCAAAACAAAAAAACCTTCCATATTTTAAACCAGACCTTCTCAGGGACACAGTCTCATGGGAGCAGAGTTGGTTGCACTGGCTTAATTTGCTCGTATAACTGCACTCGGGATCACATCAGCCTGTGTTTGCCCTGGGTAAGAGTGCACACAAGGACAGTCACTGCTGTTCAACTGAGACACAATAGCTTGTTAAATTGTCATAAACTGATCATAAGTCTGAGTCCCAAATGGCTTACCCGAGGTCACCCAGCAGTTTGAGACACACCCAGTGACTGAACAACATCTCCGGAGTCCAGCCTAGTGTCAAATACAAAGGCACTTTTCCTCTCTAATTGCAACCAATTGTCACTGTCTTCTGGTGGGTGTAACCAGGAGAAAATGGACATGGGAATGAACTGGGACTGTCCAGTGAGCCTTTCCAGTTTCAGCTGAGGCATGTTGGCAAGGCTTCGACAGGAAAACTCCATGGTTCCACCAGGTCCTGTCTCTCCAAAGACAACAAATGATTAGTTATTGTTGAGTAACTCAGAGAAAAGTTCTTGTGATTGGTGTAGGTGTTGCTGCCAGACAACACATTTCAGGGAGAGTGGGCACCAGCTGCAGAAATGAGAAAGCATTTCTGACCCTAAAGAAGCTCGTTCAGTTCAATGCTTTCCCTTCCTATGCACCAGAGTGGTGGAGTGCTGTGGTTAGTGCTATGCAGTGCATAGTTTATTAGCATTACATTGATCTGAAAAGCAACTAACATGGGAGATGTAAAAATGAAATAGCGGGCAGAAGGACCCGGTGTTGGAGGAACACTGCTTTCCACAAGCCATGTAAACCCTAATTAACAGACAAAGGGCTCTATTCTTCGCCTGTGTTTAACCCCCCCACTCCCCTTGCTTCTCTTCCCTTTAACCGTACATCTTTTCCCCCTCCAGTTTGCAGTAGCATATACAGGGCCTAACGAAAGCCCACACAAATCAATGCCAACACTCCCACTGACTTCAATGGGCTTTGTAACAAGCAAAGAGAGAATAGGTGACTATTTTTCCTTTCCAAATGACAACCTCCACCCCACCCCCCCCAGTAAAACAATCCATATAGTAGTCATAAGTGCTTTATATTGTGGAGTGCATGGGCATAATTACTCCAACCCTCTAAACCGCTAGCAGCAGTTGGTCTCTCTAATGCTTGGAAAATTATTTTAAATAGACTTCATATCTAGAAAATAGGATTTTTTTAGATTGTAAATACCTAGGGTCAGATCTCAGCAGTTGCTACCAGCATATCTGCACTGACTTCAAAAAGGATAGTCAATTCACACATGTACAAGAACTACCCCAAACCAGCACTTGCTGCACAGCCAAAATTATTTTGATATCCATGAGCTGTTCTTTCAAATCCATAAACGCAGGGCCAGCCCTGATATTACCCTTCAGCCAATTATCTAGGCATGATCTTGATTAATGACTCACCTGGCTCTTCTCTGAATTGAAGCATTGTCATTCTGTGTCTCTAGAACATCTCCATCTATCTTTCCTACTCTACAACAGAGCATGAAAAGATTCTTCCACCTCTTCTTCTCAATTCATTGATGTAAGGACTTTACTGTGAAGAGTAAAAACCCCAGGTGTATTTAAAAGATTATTTTCTTTTCCGTTATTGCTGCCTGCAAGCTTCTCTGCTCAACAAAGGGCTATGATACAGGAGGAAAAAAATCTGTCACTAATTTAGTGTACTAGCATGTCCTGGACATCTAAAACATCTTTGTTCTGAAAAGCTGCATGCTTTTTTGGCAATGCTTGGACAAAAAAGATCCAACTGTGTTGAAGTTTAGGTCATATGCAAATGCTCTTATTCAAAATGGTGTATGGATTACTATCTTTCTAACCCTTCCACTAAAATATGATTTGTGGCTGTTCTTCAGAATGTCTGCCTGATTAAACATCCTTGGAAAAAAACATGTGTGGGATTGTAATAAAGAAAAATAGAAAGGTTTCTTTTAATCAGTAATTAAGTAGCAATTAAGCATAATTATTACAATTTGTATCTAATTTATAATATCAGTAGAATGAACAGATGCAATTTATCCTCCAATAGTCAACAGTGTTTGGCTTAAGTAAAGCCACCCCACACTTTCTTTCACATTTGCAACAGAAAAGGACGCCGTGGATGGTGAGCAAATGTCTCTTTGCCAAGGGGTGGGAACATTCAGCTGTGGGGTAGGAACTGCTCAGTCATCTGGAAGCATGTGAAAATACCTGCACAGACAACATAAGGTTTTCCTACTGTCTTCAGCAGAGGAATCTTCCCTTTAAGTCAAGTGATAAAAATCTTCGGGTTTTTAACCTCAAGTATGAGGAGCTCTCCCTTTTGTATAGCTGGTGCAGTAACTCTGTTCAATGTTGCAATCACCCTTTGCAAAATATACCCATGGGCTTTTTTCTATAAATTATGATTAAAATCGGTCAAGTTATCTTCATGTGGCGGTTGGGGGGAGTTCTTCATTAACAGGCTAGGAAAACTTACTTAGTTTACTGAGTTACTGAGTAACTCAGAGAGAAAAAAAAAAAAAGTTTTCATTACAAACTCTAGGTTAATTTTCTCCACTGTTTTTAAATACATAGGAGACACTGGCATGATCTTGGACTCTCTGGAAGCAGTCAGTCTGACTACTTTCTGTCATGGATGCTTTCAAACAAAACTATTATGAAAGTTTCTTTTGTTGTGTGGCCTTGCTTCAGGTCCACCTGAGCCATACATGACTTGATTGTAAAAAAATCAGTCTTTACATACAACTGATTATCACAGAACTGTGCTCAGAAAGTTAGGTGATGGACAAAAGCATCTCAGAAAGTTCTCTGGAATCACTCAGTATAAAATAGATACATTTACAGACCAGAAGCTTTACCATTTGTGTAACAATAGCAAATTGTTACACAGGCCTCCTGCAAAGGTGACCTTATGAATCTGGTCCAAGGAGAAGTAAAAACTGTACATGTGATGGATCCAGAATGTACTTCAAGCTCATAACGCTGAATGCACATGCCCCGCCCTCACCCTGATGCCTTATCAGGCTAAGAGTTGATACCCCAAGCATTCTTGCTGCTTAGGGAAGAAGATGCCCAAAGGGAGCTGCAAACATGCCCAGAAGGAGCTGCAGTAAACTAGTGTACTAGTACTAGATCTGACCAGCCTGAATCTAGAATTGCTTGGGATTTGAAAAATCAAAGGAACCTGTCGAGATATTAAAAATCTAGCTTGCTCAAGCCAGCATTACTTTGTAGAAACAAACAGGTCTGTAGTTTTCTCAGTGACAGAGGCCTCACAGAGTTCATGGTATCTGCAAACTAAGGATTTCACGGATTCCTTACCCCTTCCAGGGACAAGGTAAGTCTGTTTAAAAGATTGTTATACAGCAAAAACTTTACGGTTTTAAACATAAGTGGTTTCCTCATGGAATGCACCATTAAAACCTAGCCATTTGAAAGTGGAGGTAATAAGGAGACAGATGCATATTCAAATGTTTATCTCTTTAATTTTCCAACACCTAATCTCTTAAATGAGCGTAATCAGAAAAGAGGCATTCTAATTCTCTTGTGAGGAAGAGAAGGCGCCAGAGATCAAGTGATAACCAGGCTGTGTCTCAAGCCACTCTCATAAGACTTGAGCCATGTTTGAACCCAAATTGGAGAGAAGAGATTTTTTTAGGTACTGTGTCTGCCAGGATTCAAACAGCAGACACACTTCTGCTCTCAGGGCACAAACGATGGGCAATCTTCGTTTCAAAAAAACTTAATAAAAAAGTCAGGCTTGCTTATTTTGCTTTGGTTTACATAAAGATCTTTCTCACTGACATATACCTCAAAGCTAAAAGAACAATAAGATTGTGAAGTTAGTCACTCAAAAGGTAGAAAGTACCAGTCGTGAGGTTACATATGCAACCCAAATTCCGTTCCTTCAGTGAGCTCATGATTAGATGTGCTTGAATTACATGGCCACGTACATTTTTTCCACAGGACAGAGATAGTGGAGCTTGACTTATTAGAGGAGCAAAGACACTGTCACACACTGTGCGGATGGCTCTGGTGAAAGACAGAATTACCAGGTTTGCATGGCAAGAAACAGGTGGAAGGACCCAGCTCTGCCCTGGACAGCGGAGGTGGGAGGCTGTGAAATGCCCTGCTGCCGTGTCAACAGGTTCCTTCCCTTCGGTGTGCTGCTCATCTCCCGCACAGACGTGTGAGGAGGAAAGGAGAAAGAGAGGTAGCAGGCTAGGACTGCTAGGACTGCAGCAGTGTGGCATGCTACATGCCATCAAGGGAGTCACTGACAAAAAGGGGCAGACTGCAGCCAAGGCTGCTCCCTAGCCTGTGACCCGGTTTGTTTTCTGTGGCAATCTGGTTCACATTACAAGTACAGTACTGACAAAGTTGGGGTGGTTTTTGGTGGGTTTTTTTCAGTTGTTCTGGCAGTTCCGTGGGTTTTGTCACCTCTTCCCTAAATATTTCTTTGTTCAGCCTTGTGCCTTTGAAACTTTATACCCAGGTCTAGTTATCTTTGCTTTTCTAGCCCCCTGAACAAAGTAATCACTATCTTGTAAGCAAGCGTTGGGCTCATCTAGGCCCGAAGTTTTCTTAAACAAAAGACCCCCCAAAAAATCGTTATGACTGAAAATACACTAACACTCTCCGAACCGCAGCGGGTATTACAGATATTTGGTTTGACTTCTACAATCACTTCAATGTGCAGGCGTTGGCTTCCTTGAGCCCGAGTCAAGTCACCACATTAAGGATGGCGGGGGCTGGGAAGCCCAGACAGAGGCTCTCATCTCCCAGATAATCGCAGCAGACTGGGCCGGAGCGGTTTTAATCTCGCCGCTCGGGTCATAATTTATCCCTGTCTGCTGCCAGCCAGGCACCTGGCAGGGGAAGCCCGGACGCCTCCGAGGGAGCTCCCCGCAAGGCGCTCATTCCCCTGGCGGGGCCTGCCCGGCCGGGGGCCACCCGGTCTCCGCCGGGATCGCCCGCCAGGCACCCGGCCGGGGCTCAGGTCACCCCCCGCCGCTCGCAGCGGGCACGACAAAACTCGGGGGGCCCACAGCAGCCCGCAGAGACCCGCGGAGGCTCCGCTCGGCAGCGGCCGCCAGCCCCTGGGGCAGGGCCGGGGCCGGCCGCAGGAGGCCGGGCCGCGGGCGGGGGAGGCGGCACCTTTCCCGGCGCGGCGGGTTTCCGCCGCCCGCCAGGCGCCAGGCCCGCGGGGCCGCGGGGCCCGGCAAGTGCCTCCAGGTGCGCCGCTCCCGGCGATCCCCGGCAGCCTGGCGGCGGGGCGAGCGGACCGGCTCCGCGCCGCCGCCCGGGGCCCGCCTCCGGCCGCCGCGCCCCAGCGGGGGGCCGGGCCGCCTCCGGAGCGCGGCGGGGGAAGCGGGGAGGGGAGGCCGCAAGTCCCCCGGGTACAGCCCCCTTCTCTCTCCCTGGGGTGCAGCTCGGGCCCGGAGCGGACTCGGGGATCCAGCCCGAGAGGGTGCCCCCCCCCGGCCGCCCCGCCGGCCGACAGGCCCCGGTGCCCCCCCTGCCGCCCCCGGGCAAGGAGGGAGCGGGGCTGCCGGCCGGGGCGGCGCGGAGCCGGCGGCAGGGCAGCCTGCCTCGGCGGGCGGAAGAGCTGGGTGCGGCTGGACCCTCGGATCCCCGCGTTTAGCCTAATCTAATAGCAGCAGTGATTAGACTTTATTATTATGTGCGCGCTGAACTTTTCGGCTGAAGGGAGATTTAAAAATCAATAGTAAAGTCTCATGCCTGACTGCTTGGGCACTTATGGAAAAGCCGTTGGCCAAGGCCAATAAATCAATCCTCCTTTTTCTTTCTCTGTCCTGTTTGTTTCTTTTCCGCCTCCAGAATTTTCTTCCTTGCAGAAGGGAACCACATCTAACAAGGTGCCACTTTGAAATACATCATGCTTGAAGGCAACGTGCTAATTATAGATTAATAAGAGGTAAAACTCGGTTGAAATGACATAGTGAAAAAAACCCGAGCTGATCAAATTTAGTATGTCATCAAATATATCATGGTTGCTTAAAATCCTATGTTTAAGAGGACGCCGCATAATCTTCCGAACCCCGTGACTCACTGGCACCGGTTTTTACTCGGAGAAGTTAGAATTCACTTAAAGTTATTTTGCGGTAACCGAGCTCTCAGACCTCTGAGAGTTTTCACAGCCCCAGTCGAGGTATGTCCAATATTTCCAGCCTGACACGGCAGCAGCCTGCAGACGGAACAAGTAAATGAAATGGAAGTGTTTAACAGGCTTCACACGTTTCATTTATTTGGATTTGAACTGAGGAGCTGAGCTGAGCCTCGAATCACCAGCGAAGGAAGAGCATAATTACTTGTCATTATATTAATTCCGATTTATAAATAATGTTTCTGGCTTTATTTTATCCAATGCTTAATTTTAAAATAATGATTAAAAATTAGCCCTTGGGCTACATGTTGGATAATAGCCAGATGAGTTATTCTTCTCCCTGGGACTCCGGAAATATCTAACTGGACGGGGAGGGAAAATGAAGATTTCCCACTCGATTAGTTGTGATGGAAGGACAGTGCCGGGGCTTAAGATTTTCAGATTTTAATTGTTCTAAAACGACGAGGTATTTCGCCAGAATCAACACGTACACACTGGGAGAAAACACACTTGCTGAAGGGTGATGGTGCGTGTCTTCGGCATCCTCTCCGCCTCGCCCACGGAGTAGCACACAGCGCTGCATTTCTGGGTCTGTCTGTGTATACACACACACGCGTAAGGAAATCGTAGGTGGCTGCATATCTGCACACACACGTAAATTTCTCTAATATGTTTATATGTTCAGTGCCTGGAACGGCAGCAAAATAAGCGTTCCCTGATTTAGAGCACTTCCCAGGTACTGCAAACACTGATGAACCAAAATCCTTGTGTAGAAAATGAATAGTTCCCTCACACAAACTCACATACACACCCCCAAAAAAGGGAGAAAGGAAGAAAAAGAGGGAGAGAAAGAAAGGAGAGGAAAGGGGAACTCGATTTATTCTCATTTGTTTATCTCTAGATTTTTCCCCCTTTCTGCAAATTCATTTGAATAGCTTTCAAGCTGCAAAATGGAAATGTGGCTCCTGCCCTCTATTTCAGCAGCAGCGTCCTGGCAACAGAGCAATTTTCTATCATCAAGGATAAATGGCATCGAACAGAACATTCTGATAAAAAAGAAAAAAAGCTTTAGCCCAAGAAGCCCATGATTGCTGCCCTTCCTGTCTGTCATCCCTTTACAAAATCCTCTCCTCCAAACCTGAGCTGCATGCTGTCAGAGCTAATAATGTCTTCTAAAGAAAAGGGGAAGAAACAGCATTCATGCACAATGTTCCCATTTATTACATAGAGTGCTTATTTAAAAATTGCAAATATCTTTGTTTGGTTCACTGCAAATTAAAACCAAGATGTAGGAAGTTACACGATGCAACAATTATTCATGTCACAGCAGAGCATCAAACCCTCATATCTTGCTTTTCTATTGGTTAATATGTGTGTGTGTGTGCGTGCCTTGTGTATGTGTGTAACGCGGGGAATATCCCTTGTTGTGAAAATAAAACCCACTTCAGGTAAGTCTGTGTTTTGTTGTTTTAGAGCAAGGGGGGGGGGGGAAGAGTCATTACCGACACGCAGTAGGAAGAAGCTGTGCATGTGCGTCTTTGTGGTTCGGCGCGGGGTTAAGCCCCAGGACTCATCGGAAAGGGGAGGCTGCTCTGGAAGCGGGGTGCTTGGCTGGGGTCCGGCCTCTCTCGGTGCACCCCGTGCCGGAGGGGCCTTTCGGCCCCTGCTCCTCGCCCCACCAACACCCCCGAAAACGCCGGGTGGGTGCCGGGGACCTGACGCTCTGCGGCCATGAGGGGACTCTCATGGGCGGGAACAGCCCGTCCCAGCGGCTCCTCACGGCTCAGAGGCTCTTCAGGGGAGGGGGGGACTGCCCTGTACGGCGAAAGTCCCCCGCCTGCCATCGCCAAGGGCCAGGGGCGGCGGGGCAGTAGGAGCCGGGCGCCCGGCCGGCTCTTACAGGCCGCAGGCGCCGGGGGGGAACACGGCAGGGCCCGAGCGCCGGTCCCTCCCGCTCACCCGACGGGGTTGGGAAGGGAGGGAAGGAGCGAGGCCGCCCGCACCCGGGCACCTGCGCCGGCTGGCGGGTGGAACAGCCCGACCAGGAGGGCTGAAAATAACCCGTCGCGGGGAGTGACTTCACAGGGTGCTTCATCGTTTCGGGGCTTTCCTTAGCCCGCAGACGTAGCGCCCCGGCGGGCGGCGGAGGGCCCCGAAGCGCCGCGGAAGGCGGGGAGGGGGGCGCGGAGGGTCCGGGGCAGGCGCGGGGATGGTGGCCGAGGCGCTTCGCCGCCGCCCGCCGCCCCTCGCGCGCGGCCGGCCGGGCCGTTGAGGCCCGCCGCCCCTCTCGCGCATGCCCCGCGCCGCGGTCACGTGCCGCGCGGGCGACGGCGAACGGCCCGTTGAGGGGAAGACGGCAGGACCCCCCCCCGCCGCCGCGGGAAGCCGGGAGGGACCCCAGCAGCCCCGGTGAGGCCCGAGGGGGAGCCCCGGCCTTCGGCCCGTCAGCGGCGGGAGGGGACCCGGCCCCGAGGCGCCTGTGGCAAGCGGGGGGCGGGTTTCCCCCTCCCCGGTGCGGTAACCGGCCGGAGCCCGGGACATCGCCTTCAGGCGGCCGTGGGGCCCCCGGGGGTCTCCCGCGGGGCTGCCCGTGGCCACGAGGTGCGCAGAGGGGCAGCGGCGCGCCTCTCCGCCCGCCTCACCGCGTCCCGCGGGGGAAGCCTGCTCGAGCAGTCGCGGGGGGCCGCCCGCCGGGCACGGCCAAGCAGCCGTCCCGAAACAAAAAATAAACCCTCGAATCAACCGTTATAAAAAGCCAGGGCCGGGTCTCATGGCCGGGCCCTGATTTTCCTCCTTTCCTCATTCCCACTCGCTTTGGGCTGCGATACTGCCGACTCTTGCTTCGCACGGGGGGGGAGGCAGCACAACCGGTCCCGGCCCGGTGTAGCGAGAACCTTTAAAGTTTAGACTAGTGTCCTGAAAACTTGTATAAAACTTACTTTATCCACGGGCTGCAGGCCACCTGACGGAAAGAAAAAAATCTGAAGATATAAAGCATGAATCACTTTCCTCGGTTTTTATCCATGTATACGCATATAAAATTGAGCGCAACCTTTAAAGTTTGTTTTAGACGCGGCGAAGTCCATGAAAGGCTTCTTGCCCTATTCTAGCTGAGGGCTGCAGGCAGACCATTTGATTTATTTTAAATTTTCAAAGGAATGGAGAAAGTCGTCCGATTAGTAGTGGTATTATTATAATCTCCATTCTTAAACCTTGAAAGACCCTTGTAAACAATCGGCTCCTTCTCCCAGCCCGGTTCCCACCGCCGCTTAGCAATGACTGGAAGATTAATGAGGCTTTTTTAGCAACACCTGTCTTTTTAAGCTGTCGACACAACCAATTAATACTTTTAATTACCACTACAAGGAAACTAACCAGAACCTTTCTGATTTGATTTGCCCGCTGAATTTTATCCCCCCTGAAACGAAGCAGCCCCATCGCCAGGCAGGGCGGCCCGGGGCGCGGGGGGGACACCGGTTTTGCCACGGGTTTATCTTGCCTCGTACAGGATGGGGGGAATGTTTGTTTAGGAGGAAAAATTTGTTTTCGGTTTATTTTGCTTCGCTTTTTTCCCCCGCGCCTTTGGAAGTATTTTGCCGTCCCTTTCGAGAAGAAGAAAATAAAAGCGCTCGCTGACAGGACCCCGGAGCGCACAAGTCCCCCGGCTCCCCGAAAACCAGCCTCTCGCTGGACGGCGGGGGAAAAGGCTGGAGGGAGCAAGCAGCCGCTTAGACAAAAGTTACCGTAGAGAGAATTAATGAGGGGAGCCCGATCCGTCTCGCACAGAATTCCGGGCAGCTTTTAGGAGCTATTTCAACGAAAGAGCGAGTGCCCCGCCGGCGGAGCCGGGAAGGACCGGGGACAGGCGGCACCCGAGCCCCGCAGGGACGGCCGGGGGCTGAGCGATGGGCGGCAGCTCCGCTCTCACTGAGGGGCTGGGCTATTCCCTTCCTGCACCCCCATTTCCTCGGGGGTGGTGGATCGTCGTTTGAATCATCGAGCAGGAGATGGAGAGGAAACTTGAACAGAAAGTGTGTTTTCCGTTCAAACGACATGGGTGCCATCAAAAGTTCACAGACGCCCGTGAACGGTGCCGGTAGGGCACCATCCCCCCTTTCTCCATCCCCTTTCAGCCACGGGGTGCGCGGGTCTGCGTGCCCGCTTCCAGGCCCGCCCGAAGTGCTAGGAAATAGGGCTGCCAAGGACCCCCCGACCTTCTCCGGGGGGAGGATTGCAGCGGATAAGATCAAACCTTGTCCCCACTCACGCCTTTCCCAAGGCGACGCGAAGTGGGCAGCAAAGTGCGGAAACGAAGCGGGAGCCCCCTGCTCGGGATGCTTAACCCCGGACCATCCTCGGTGGGCTTTTCCCTCTCCCCCCAGCCCCCAGCTACGGCATGAGCCTTGCTGGGAGTTCCTGCGATAGAAAGTCGGGCGCTGAGAAGCAGAAAGCGGTGGTCTTCGGGTTAAACAGACACCTCTCCTCCCGGTAAAGCACCCCGTGCTGTTCCCTGCCTGCTCGCCTTTGTGTTATCTATCTCTCGTGCTGCCCAGGCCTCGCAGATTTATGCCGTAAAGGCGATGTCCCACATTAAAACAATATGAATTCGCGGACGGATCCTGAATATGAATGAGGTATGTGGTCGTATGACTGCTTTGAAGCTGTACTTCTCCGAATATGGCTTTAATTAAATGTCTTCCGGCTCTAAAAGATTACATGTTGTGCAAAATATATCCTAGCATGAAATTTACTTCCACGATACGAAATTAGGTTACTTATAAATGTCTTCATTTAAAAAAGAAAATCGCTTCTCCTCGTTCTGGTTTCTGTTTTGTTGAACAGAGAGCTCCAACGAGGAAAGAGGGTTGGGATAATGTATTTATAGAGGCACGTGTAACAAAACCTGCCAGAAGCGGAGTGGGTGAGGGCTCCTTGCTCAAATGCAGACAATTCACAAAACAGGCAAGTTAATCCAGATCTGATTTGTTTCAGATCCAGCTGTCAGAACCCCGGGATACCTCCCGCGTCTCATGCTGCAGATACCTAATGTGCTCTTACCGCCCCCCCCGCCCTCCCCCCCCCCCCCTCTCCGCGCCCGTCCCTTCCTCCTGCATTTATTCCGTGCGAGGGATGCGCGGGGGGAGAGAGGGGTCAGGGCAAACAGGTGGAGAAAGGTGACGGTCTCCACTCGCGAAAAATAAAAGTAATTCTTGGAGGGGTGGAGGTGGAGAGTAGCGTCGTGGTGAGACTGGGACCAGTTAATCGGGCAAAGCAGTTTCACTCCGCCAGTGAAATCGCGCTCGGTGTCAAGAGCTTCCCCGCTCCGGACGGTGGATGCAGGCGGAATTCACGTTGCTGGAGGGGATGCTCTGTTTGTCTGTTTCTTTTTACGCCCTCAGATAAGAGACCTCGCCTAGCTGAATTTCTGTAGAGAGATCAGATAATGGATCCCTCCAGATTACCTTTCTAAATTAACTTTTAGATTTGTTTTTATAGTCCGTTGAGACCCTGACAAAAGAGGCTGTAGCTAGATACAGATACGAGATAAACATATAAAGCAATCTCATTACACGGGAACGAGCGAAGATCTCGCCTTGCAATCTATAATACTCTAGATAACGAGGCTGCCTGAAGAAACAAGTACAGCCGAGATATTTACTTCTTTTCCTATTAAATAAACCTCAATAACTGCACTGACTTCGCGCAGTGTTTACTACATTTTCATTCAACGCTTGGGTAAATGCATCCCTAAAGGTAGAGTAAATAATTGCACTGATCTCAACAAGGGAAATGTGTAGGCATTTGAAGTGTACTAAAAATAAACGAAGGCTAAACAGGCAGAAGAGAGAGGACATCGCGCTCGTTTGCCGCAATTAAAGCCTCTGCTTCCTCTCGCCGGGATCCGAGGCTTCCCGAGCGCAGCCGGAGCGACACGTTCCCCGCGGGTATCACCGGGACAGGACCCGGGTGGCCGTGGGGAGCCGCGGCTCGACCCGGCGCGGCTGGGCTCGGCGCGGCGCTTGGCTCGGGGGAGAAACCGGCCGCTACCGCAGGAGAAATTGCAGCCTCTCTGCTGACTTAAAAGAGACTCGAGTTTCCATTCGCCTCCGAGTCCTTCCAAGACGGGCACTTAAGAGCCGTGGTTTCTTTTTTTGTTGTTGTTTTTTTTTTTTATTTTATTTTTAAATTGGATGGCGTCTTCTTCTTCTGCCAGAAGAAGGGGGTTTTTTTAATTGTTGTTGTTTTTTCTTTCATTTGAAAAGAAAACAAAACAACAAAAGTCCTCGCTAAAACCAACATCTCCTTTTCAGCAGCACCCGAGCAGGCGGGGACGCCTGCCAAGTGAAAGCCTCACAGCCGGAGGTCTGCAAACCTGCGGCTGCGTTCGGGGAGGCTCCCCCTGACCCACGGAGGGGAACGTCCCCCCCCGCCGCTCCCACGTCAGGCTCCCAGTGGAGGGGCGAGGAGGGCAAACGCACCCGCTCACTCTCTTTACGGGGACCCCGCACGCCGGGGCCAGACTCCCCGTGCGGGCAGGGCGGGAGAGACCCCTCCTCGGGGTTTCGGTTGGGGCGGTGTGGATGCACACCTGGCCAGGTGTGGGGGGGAGGCGGCGGCCGAGCCCTCCGCGGGGGTCCCGTCCCCCCGCTGGGCAGCCACTCGCCTGAAGCTTAATTCCATTTTAAAGCAGATATCCAACCACCCCCCCACATCCCCCCCCAACCCCCCCCACCCCCCACCAGGGAAAGCAACCGACGACAACAACACGACAAAACATTAACCAAACAAAAAGCCCCAGCCCCCGGCCCTCTGCAGAGCCGCACATTGAATGAATCTGGCTGTAAGGTTTTAATTACAGCGAAGGCTTCGCTACAAATCTGTACAAGAGACAGTGGCTGGTTCCCTCTGGATCTTTCCCCTTCTGACTCCTATTATTTTGACCCAGGCTACAATATAGTGAGCGGCGTGTGTGATCCATCTGCGAGGCTGGGCTGGGGTTTAGCCCCCCCCTCCGCCTCCCCGCCACTTCCTTCACACTCGCGGTATGGAAAGCCATTGACGCCTGCCTGTCTGTTATAATGTTAGTGGGTTGAAATCCAGAGGAGCCTCCGCTCCGCTCTTGCTCTCGCACTGGCAGCGCTCAAATTCCCCACTCTCTCCTTAAAATGGCTCGCTTCCAGCTTGAGGAGGTGACCTCCTTTTGCGGGAGCCTTTGCTCACCGCTCAGCTGCTATTAAGACGATGACAATATGACATGCTGGCAGAAAGAGAGGAGGCCATGTGTCTTGGGGTAAACAGGCTTGAGAGACCGGGAGAAAAAACTGCCATCGGCAGATGCAAGGCGAGATATTTTGTTGTAGCTTCTCCGGGGGCTGTAAATAACGCGGGCAGAGCCGCGCTGCCAGGGCAGGACGGCGGCTGCCGAGCCGAGCCGAGCCGAGCCGAGCCGAGCCGAGCCGAGCCGAGCCGAGCCGGGCAGCCTCCTTGCACGCCCGCGTCGTGCGGCCGCGGACACCCGCGGAGCGCCACGGCCGCGCGGGGCGGGGGCTCAAGTTTGGCGACCGCCGAAGCCGCGCTCCAGCCGGGGAGAACCCCGTGTCTCTGCGGAGGGAGCCTTTGCACAAAAATCCATTGGGAGGGGTCCACCACTAGCAGGGAATACTCTCCAGCTTTCCACTTCTCTCGAGATTTTTCCCCCATCACTGCGGGAAAACCCCACTCTGTCCCGAACGTCTTTCGACTGCTCTGTGCATTCCGTTCTGTGTCTAAAAAAGCAGGGGACCTCGCACTAACCTTTGACCTCCCCCCCCCCCAGCATTTCGCTGCCCCCTTTTAAAAATCCTGTTCCAAGACCAGCTTCATGCATGTACACGGGTTTCCCGCGGAAAAACACACGCACTAACATCGTTCCTGAAAGAAGCTTCTCCCGGACCTTCCCAGCCACCCTGGTCGGGGTGGGACAGCACTCTCCCGGACCCTGGTGTGAATTGGGGATGGGGGCAGCCCTCAGCCCCTGCGCGCTCTTTCTTGGGGCAGGATCCCCCCAACAAGAGTATCTTGGGGGAGTCTCGTCTGAGGGGCGCCATGGTCCGTTCTTCCGTCCGTCCGTCCCGTCCGTGTGTGTCGTGTGTCCCCCCCCCCGTCCCCCCCCCCCCCCCCAACAAACGGACAACCAAGCTAAACAACCCGAAAGAGGGACGCCGCTGGCAGAGCCCACCCGGGCAAACACCAGAGCAGGACTTCCCGGGAAGGAGGGGATGAGAAACAGAACGGGGATGTTTGTTTGCCCCTGTTGTTATTGTTGAACGCATGAATGAATGGATGAATGGAACAGAAGGTGCTCGGAGGCATATAGGAAGCCTCTGGTCGCTTATATTAACTTCCTATTATATCCTAAAAATAGAACCCCGTTTCCTGTTGTTCGCCAGCTCCTTCCAACTGTTGTGTCTGTTGTGTGACATCTTTCGACTCGCAAATGTGACTTTAAACCGCGCACACACGCCTTGGTCTTTTGAAAGTATTGCCCGCAAGCATCATTGAAGCGGCGCGGTTTAAGGTGACACGGAGGACCGGTGGCACGAAGTCATCCAGTCCTGGGACACAGGGAACCCGGGGCGCGGTGCCACGCTCTCCGCCCGCCACCGCAGCAGCGGAGTGGGAGAGCACCGGGGCGGGGGGAGGGGGGGGCGGGGATGCGGGATGCCCCGCGGCTCCCTGCCAGCCTAGGGGAGGAGAGGGAGAGAGGGACTGACCCGAATCCCGCTCGGGGTGCAAAGGCCTCCCTGCCCTCCAGGAGAGCAAGGGTGTCTTGCGAAGCGCATCGCCAGGGAAGCTTAAATCGGGGGGTGAGGGCAGAAGAAGCCCGGCCGGGTATGCGCGGGGTAGGGCGCGGTGTTGCCCACGGTCCGGAGCGGACTGGGCAAGGGTCAACGCGCAGGGCACATCCCTCTGGCCCTCGGGCAGGGCTGTAGCCCCCTTCGGGAGCTGGCCTTTGCCGACGGAAGGAGCGAAGAAGCCAGGCTGGGGGTTCACGGGCGATGGGCTCCTGCCGCCTTTCCCCGGGGTGGGACGGGAGCTGCCAGGCAGCGGTGCGGAGGCTCCCGCCCCAGGACAGTCTCCACTCGTCCCCTGGCTCGCCCCTTGGCCAGTCGGGCCCACTGCTAGCTCGCCCGGCCCCTCGCTGCTCCCGGGGAGCTGGGCCGAGGCCAGGCAGCTCCCCGCGTTGGCCCCCGCCTGCTCAGCTCCGCGCCCCGCTCGTGACTGCTGCCTGCTCGCTGCGAGGGGACTAGGAGGTGCGGGATGTCGCTCCCCCCCTCCCCCTTTCCATGAGTCACCCCCCCTGGAAACGAGCACCCCACTGCTCCGGTGCGTCCTGAGATATTGATTCAGGTCTATTTTCCTCAGGAGGAGGCCGGTGGCGGAGCTCGGCCGCAGGGTAGCCGGAGCCGGGGAGGACCGGTGTCCGGCAGCGCGGGCTCCCGGCGGGCAGGGACCTCCCGGCCGCCCGGTACCCCCCGCCAGAGCGCGGGCCCGGGGCCTGCCCTCCCTTCGGAGAAAAAATACCCCTGCGGCTGCCGCCGTTATCAGGGCACGGCTCGGGCCCCTGCTGCCCCCCCGGCCCCTGAGTCCCTTTGCCCTTCCCCCCCACACCCCCCGGTGCGCGTAACAGGGCGGGGGGAGGGGCAGGGCGGCGGGGTAACGGGGCGAGGGGCAGCTCCGTCGGGCAAGCAGGGTAGCTTGGACCGGGCCGGGCTGTGCCGGGTCGAGCCGAGCCGGGCAGCCCGGCCCCGCCACCCGCCGTGCCCCGGCTACGCCGCGCTCCCCCTCCCCGCAGTCACGGATCCTTCGTGCCAGAGGCCACGGGGAAAAAACGGGATGGGGGATCGGGAGAGAAAAAGAAAAGAAAACAATAAATATTGACAAGCAGCGTGACTCCTTGCAGCCGAGTCATTAACATCGACCAATCACCGGCAGCTCCATACCGAGAGATTTGCCTAATTAAATTGGGGAAAATTATCGGTGTGAGGCTGGATGGAGTCAACTGTCCTGACGACAGACGAAGATGCCTGAGCACGGCGGGGGAAGAGCAGCGCCGGGTGCCCGGCGCTCCCCTCCCGCCGGCGCCCACCGAGGGCTCGGCGGGGGCTCCCGCACCCCCGCGGCGCCGCCGCTGCCCCCGGCCCGCCCGGGGGCCGCTGCCTGTCCCGGGGGCGCGACGCCCCCTCGCCCCGCCGCAGTCCCTCCGCCAGCCGCGCTGAGCGAGGGGTGCCCGCGTAACTCCGTCCGCTGCCGAGCGAAGGGAGCAGCTCCCGCCGCCTCTCCCTGCCTTTTCTTCGCCTTTTTGTTCCACATTCCCTGACTCACGCGCCTTATTCCCCGCGCCAAGGCGGCTTATAGGTATTATTTCAAACCGATCTTCTCTCCCGCTCAGCTTTCCCCCGTTCCTGGGTTAGCATCCATTATGCGGCAGGAATTATTTCGGAATAAGAAAGCAACATGTTGCAAACACTCCCCAGCCCATTTTCTGACACCTTTTGTTATGCATGCTCTTGCTGCTGGAGAAAATGCTAGTGTGTGCACCTGCGAAAAAAACGCCTTCGTGATGTTAACAGCGAGCTGGAGGGTATAAAGCAATAAAACTGCCAAATGTACCTGTTCCTATTGATTACATTACCTACACCTATGAAAAAAGAGTCCCAGTAGGAATTCTTTCCCTTCTCTTCCCTTTTCTCTATATTTTTATTCATTGTAGATTTGTAAACGCCTGGATCGGGTTACCCTTTCGCGTGTTAAAGTGGAACTCTTGTTAAAAGCAAGAGAACAAGGCAAGACACTTACAACTGCATTCAGAGTTACTGAACCGACTCCAAGGGCTCAAGAAGTGAAACGACGATGAGAGGGTGGGTAAAGGGGGCACAAAACATCCCAGCCGCCCAGGAAAAAAGACACCCCCCCTCCACACCCCCCTGAAATAAACCAGCTGAACTATAAGTGCCGAGAGGCTGTGGGTTATGCCCTACCACCGATCGAGCATCGCTTCGCATCCCCCTTCGCCCCCACCCCCCACGGACGGTGCTATACGCAAGCAGGGGGCTCGCATCCCCCGGCTTCCCACAGCTAGTGACCGGGCTGTAGAGAAACAAAACCCAAAAGCTAATGAAGAAAGGAATAGGGGAGAAAAAAAAAATCCCAGAAATAAAAATAAAACCCCTCTAAATATTTCCAAAAGCGACATTTAAAAAAAAAAAAAAAAATCTGCAAAATCTAGAAACCAATCCTCAGGCAATGTCGCAGCGAGAGGCAGTGTCAGGACCTGGGCTCGGTCTGGGGATGTCTCTGGGCTGTGCGGGGTTTTGCAAGCGGCGGCTGCTGGTGCCGGTGGTGGTTTTCAAAGCCCGAAGCCTCCAGCCCGTTTCCCCATCTAGAGCGACTTTGGGATTTCTCTAGGCTTAGCCAGTTCCGCCGGGTCCTTCCTACCTCAGTCCTCTCCGGTGGGGTCTGTCTCTGGAGTTCATGCTTAGCTGGACGCGAGGAGATTTAAGCGAGGGAAAGGGGGGAAAAAAGGAGAGAGGGAGTGAGGGAGAGAGAGGGGAGAGAGAGGAGAGGGGAGAGAGAGAGAGATCCTCCGCCGTGCTGGATCAAACTTAATGTCTTTCCCTAGTCCATCTTTGAAAGAGAAGTGGTAATACCACCTGGATGTTCGGATATAAATCCCCTTGCAAATAATAAATGGATTAATAATAACAAGGTATGAAGTTCTTTTTATAGAAAAAAGGAGAGAATTGAAACTAAATGCGGCAGTTAGACAACCATTTTGATAAGAGGATAATTGAGGCGACACTGGTGTATAATTAGAGGATAATTTATGCTATATCCACTTTTATTCCACCTCCCAAAATAAACCCAGTCCATAATCATTACAGGCAAATTGTTCTGAATTTTATAGCAGCAATTTGAACAAAGTACTGCAGTTAATCATGGGAGATTTTTGTGTATTCCTGATTAGAAGTCTAATTGCCTCCTTCCAGAAAGTAAAAATAACTGTAAAACGACTCTATTTTTATCATTAACAATGTTGACAATAAAATAAAATCAACTGGAATTGTAATCTAAAGACAAATTTAGGGCGCAGGCACTTTTTTTTTTTTCTTTGGGTCGTTTATATCCTAATCAAGCCTTTGCCAAAACCGCCAACCGCACGTAGCCATTTGCATATATTTGAAAGCGATTACGGGAGCTGCTGCCGCTGCTTTCAGCGGGGGAAAATGCGCTGCGCGTCGCTTCGCCGCAGCGAAAATACCGCGCAAGGGGGAGTGAGGGGGGGGTATGTGTGATGGAGGGGGTCATGTAGTGGGGGGATGCGTGACTGGGGGGTGGGGTGTGGAGGGGGGATGGGGGTAGGCGCTCCCCTTTTCCCCACCTGCGCGCGGGGCGCGGAGCGCGCAATGCTCCGCGCGCCGCGCGCGGGTGGGGAAAAGGGGGGGGGGTGTGGAGGGGGGCGGGCGCGGGCAGAGCGCGCGCTGCCGGCGCGGCGGGGCGGTGACGTCAGGGGGTTGAGTGACCAATGAGGGAGGCGCTGCCCTCCAGAGACGAACCATTCGACTTGTGCGCGTCCCTGCCCTTCAAGTCGAAGCGCCGGAGCCCCAACTTTCCCGGCTCCCACCTTAAACCCCCTCCCTCCCCCCCCTCCTTCCCCCCCCCCCACGCCCGCCCCCCCCCCCAAAAAAAAAAAAAAACAACCCACCCCACGCGCAGGGGGGATGAAGGGAAAGAGCGGCGCAAAAAGCGCCGGGAGTAGCCCGCCCTCCCCCTCCACACACCCCGCACACCGCCCTCCCCTTCCTCCCCTCCCTCAGTGAACGAGGCCCCTCGCACAACGGCTCCTCGGAGAGGAGGGGGGGGGGAAGAAGAAGAAGAAAAAAAAAAAGAAAAAAAAAAGGCGGAAAAGAAAAAAAAAAAAGAAAAGAAATTAAATTAAATCACCGCCGCCTTCTCCAGCGGTGCCGCGGCGGGTAAGGGGAGCGGCGGTGGCTGGGCAGAGAGGAGGCAGAGCGCGGGGGGCGAGCCGGGGAGCGCCGCGCTCTCCCTCCCAAACTTTGATGATGACCATGACTACGATGGCTGACGGGCTGGACGCGCAAGACTCCTCCAAATCCGCCTTCATGGAGTTCGGGCAGCAGCAGCCGCCGCCGCCGCAGCCGCCGCCGCCGCCCCACTCCCAGCAGAGCTCGCCGGCCATGGCCGGCGCCCACTACCCGCTGCACTGCCTGCACTCCGCCGCCGGCTCCCACCCGCACCACCAGCACCACCACCACCACAGCTCGCCCTACTCCGGCACCGCCGGCTCCTACAGCCACCGCTCGCTGGCCGCCTACCCCTACGTGAGCCACTCTCAGCACAGCCCGTACCTCCAGTCCTACCACAACAGCTCCGCCGCCAGCCAGACGCGGGCGGACGACGCAGGTGAGACGGCACCGCTTCCCTAACCCGCTGCCGGCTTCCCCCCCCCCGCCCCCCAACACCCTCCCTCCATCCCCGGGCCTCTCCCCGGCCACCCCCGGGCATCTGCATAACGACCCCCGCCGTGCACCTCCACCACCCCCCAACCGCTCCTGAGCTGCGAGGGGAGAAAGGGGTGGCTGGCTGGCTGGCTGCGTCTGTGTGTCTGTCTGTGTGTTGGTTGTTCCTGCGGCCCCTCTGCGGGCCTACTGCTCCGGTACCCCGCGCTCCCCCCCCCCCCTCCCCGCCCCACCGGCGGTACCGCGGCGCTGGCCACCGGCGCCTCCCCGTTCGCCCCGCGGCCGGCGGGCAGGGGGCTGCGATCGCCGCTCCTTTGTTACGGCAGGACCGGCTCTAGGCAAAATTCCTGCTAACACCTGAGGAGTGAAAGTTTCCAGGCGAGCGGGTCGCATTCCGCTCGGGGGCCGTCTGATTTATGTTTTTTTTTTTTGCAGGGAGCCGCTCATTTGTACGTATTCATCCGGAGGGGCGCGGCGGGGGGGCAGGGGGGGGAAAAGCATTGTTAAAAGTCTCGGACTGGTGATTCACTGACCACCGAACTGGCGACGCGAAGTCAATTAGCTGGGTAAAACCTGGATGGCCCTGAAACCAGGCATCCCTTCACGAAGCCAGCGCCGCACTTTAACTTTTTTTTTTTTTTTAATATTCTTTTTTTTTTTTTTTTTTTTTTTTTAAAAAACTCCCCTGGGGGAAAGGCAGCGCGCCCACCGTGCCCGGACGGGTGGTTTCTGCCCCGGTAGCTCGCAAGCAGCAGCCTGTGTGGCGACGTGCCCTTAAGGAGCCGGAGCCTGTGTGTACGCGGCGGCGTTGAACCAGCGCCGGGGCCGGCGGCTGCTGGGTTTTTAGGAGCTGTGGCAGCCGAAAAGCCCGCGTTCAGTAGCTAAAGGAGGGTGATGTTTCAGCTGCGTTGTTTCGCTTGCAGATCAGCAAAAAACCACGGTGATTGAAAACGGTGAAATCAGATTCAATGGAAAAGGGAAAAAGATTCGGAAGCCTCGAACCATTTACTCTAGTCTACAACTCCAGGCTTTAAATCATCGCTTTCAGCAGACTCAGTACCTGGCGCTTCCAGAGAGAGCTGAGCTGGCAGCTTCATTAGGACTTACCCAGACACAGGTAATTACTGGGAACCCCAAATCACTGAACTCCTGCTCGAGCAATAAAGGCCAAGCAAAGTACGGGGCTGCCTAAACGCTTTGGCCTCTGTCCGGGAATGGTAGAAAATGTAACGCACACGGTCCCCACCTGCGTGTGACGGGACTTCTCTAACGCGCCACAGAGACCCGGCCTCCGCAGAACGAGCCGAACGCGCCCTTCCCTCAGCCGCCCGGCCAGCGATGCCACACACAGCATTTTAAAATTGCCAGTATTTTCGGGTAATTCCAGCGCCGGGATGCAATTGCCCAGCTGTGAAAAGGAGAACAAAACAAAGGCAAGGAATCGCTGGGCCTGAGGTAGAGCTCAAAGCAAAGCAAAGCTGCCTCGTAGCAACCTATAGGTAGAGGGGAGGCAGGAACACGTTAGGAAATACCTGTAAAATCAATAGTTAATTCACCCTGGATGACTAACGCAAACGCAGTGGTTACCCTTGGGCAAAATGTACGAAAGGCGATAATAGATCTGAAGATCAAAGACAGCCGTGTACAAAATTATAGCAGGTTAAGCCATAGTTAAGCGCGGTTGGACTAGCTGTGCCATTCTGCTAATTTAAGCTTGAAAGGCACACGAGGCATTACAGGTTTCCCAGGCTGGGCTTTGCGGAGAAGTGCCTGGATAGATGGGATCAATTCGGGTAAAATGTAATCATGTGAATTTACAAGCTTAACAAACAACTTCAGGGTTTTATCATTGTCACCGGTAACGGTCGCCTCCAGCCAGCGGTTTCTAAATACTCAGCAAACATTAATCATGGGAATAGACCTGATGGTTTTACAAATGGTATTTTAGTATCCTTAGCATGCACGCTCTGTCTCGCTGCTGCCTCGCTTTCCCTCCCGCACGCACAGATTGGGGGGGGGGGGGGGGGGCGACGATCCTGAGCGTGCAGCTAGACAAGCACCCCTGCTTCTGCCCTAACGTTACCTCTGCGAAGTTTGCAAGGTCAAATACACACGCGGAAGTTGTTTTCTTTCTTTGTTTGCTTTTAAGGAATATGTGTGTATATATGTCTTACATATAGATAATTTCTAGAATAGCTGCGATCTGCCAGAGTGGGCCCGATCCTTGCACACCTCATCGAGTGCAGGCTCCCTCCTCGCGAGTTCTGCTGGTTTAGGAACAGGATGAGACCCAAAGCAACCTCGACCGCCAATTACTCGCCGAGAAAGGAGAATTTCCCTTTCTTTAAAAGCCACTTCTAAAATAAAGCCACAATCCTGGTTCCATTGTGCCTCCTCCCCTGTCACATCAGCAAGGACCACTTGATCGTGCGTGTTTTCGGATGCGCGATTTCTTTGTAAGATGCCCTTTGTCTATTGGCTCCTGTCTCCTGGTACAAAATCATATGATTGCCCGAGTTTGACAACAGTTTGTCCAAACGATCGAATGTCTCCCAAAATTCTGAGTGAGGCGTTAAAGCAGGAGAGCTCGATCGATCTGGCCTGCTCAGGGTACATAACTTTCCGGGTTAAAACCTGCATCCCTCTCGCTTTCCAGCTCCGCTCTGCCTCTGCTGTGCTCCCTATCTGCACCCAGAGTCCGGGAGCAGCAGTAGCTGCCCCTCCTTCCCCTCTCCCCATCCCCAACTCCGCACCCGACTGGCGTGGGCTCTCAAGACCTTCTCTGGAGCAAACCCACGGCCCCCGGGGTCTACCCTGCCGGGCCCCGGGTGCTGACGGCAGCCTAATATCTGCTGCGTTTTGGTTTACAGGTGAAGATCTGGTTCCAGAACAAGCGCTCCAAATTCAAGAAGCTGCTGAAGCAGGGCAGCAACCCCCACGAGAGCGACCCCCTGCCCGGCTCCGCTGCCCTCTCGCCTCGCTCTCCGGCTCTGCCTCCAGTCTGGGACGTTTCAGCTTCCGCCAAGGGAGTCAATATGCCTCCCAACAGCTACATGCCTGGCTATTCTCACTGGTATTCTTCTCCACATCAAGACACAATGCAGAGACCACAAATGATGTGAATTGTCCAAGAGAAATAATCTCCCAAGAACGCCTCGTCTCGACATGGCAAGAAGTTCCCCTGCTTTGCCAAGCCGTGCCAGCTAACAGGCTCTGTGTGAACTTGTAGATGCGGCAAAGAGACAGAGTGGCTTTATTTTATTTTATTTTATTTTTTTTAAGTAACCTCAGCGATTGATCTTGAACAGAAAGACACAATTTTCATTCTGGCGCACAGAAGACACTTCTCTTTAGGATATTTTCCTTTGGACTCCAAGGCACCAGCCTCTTTCTCTGTGGAGTATACGTCAAAACAAACTTTTTACAGACTTTGCCCACAAGAAGAACCTGAATCTACCATGGCAGCCGTTTTTACTTGTTTAATGAGCTAAAGACATTACATGATGAAAGAGAGACTAGTCAAAGCTCCTTCATTTTTATTCACCAAATCCGGACTGGGGAAAAAAAAAAAAAAATAGAGAGAAGAAGGGATTTAAAAAAAAAAAAAAAAAAGAAGAAGAAGAAGAGGGGAAAAAAGGAGAACTAGTTGAAAAATGAAAACATACTGTAAGATTAGAACATTACCACGAAGCAAAACCTGCATGCTTTCTCGAAATGCAATGGGCTGCGGCTCAGAAGAAACCACCATCTCTCCCGCGAAGAGCCCCCTCACCCGCACCCGCACAGACCCGCACACAGCCGGACAGACTCCCGGAGACGAGCAGGACAGACAGAGCGAGGGATCCGCGGCACCACCCGCCGCCGCGGTCTGGGGAAGGACGGCTCAGCGCTGCCTAACGGCAGCCTCACCCCCGAGCCAGAGGGACCTTTCCCCCGAGCAACCTTTCTGTATATATTGTTGAATTTTAGTTGTACATATACTTTGTATGTTTTTGTCTTCTTTCATATATAGAGTAAAAGCCACAAAACGCCCGCCTGCCTCCTATTTCTCTCTGCCTTAGTGGATCCCCACCTCCCCCCTCACCTGCCCCCCCAGCTCAGCCCAGGCAGCTGGACGCTGTCCCCCCGCTTGCCTGCACGCACAGACACCGCTACCTGCACACATATCTGTGAGCAAAGACAGAAAAGACGGGGCGGGGGGGAGGGGGGGGAGGGGAGCTGGTGGTTTGCTTAGTTTTAAGGCTACGACTAAGACAGGAGACCTCGAGAGCGCAAAGATAAGCCTAGAAGAAGTTCTCCATCACCCGGCCATTTCTGCTGCGATTTCACGGCTCCGCCGCTCAGCTGAGCAGAGCTTTCTCACCGAGGCAAAGCTCGGAGCCCTGCCTTTCTTCCCAAAGGCTGGAGTCTCCGAATTATTAAGAAAGGAGGCGCCCTCCTTTGTTTTTCAAGAGCAGACAATGCAAGCTGAGGAATGTTTTGCAAAGCCCTGAGAGGTGCCCAGGCACACAACACGCTGTCCAGCCAGCTCCAGCCTCGCCAGCTTGTGGAAAGCACAGCAACTACTGCAAATGAAAAGCCCTTTCCTCCTCCAAGCTGGGTGCCCCATACTGCGAGAATTAATGGCTAGAGACCTGGGCATCCTTCAAATTATGAACCTTGAAACCACTGAGCCATTTATCAGAAGTCAATAGAGATCCTCAGAGTGCTCCATATAATGACAGCTACATACAGTCGTGCAAAAGGACAGTCACTATAATTAGACACAAAGCAAAGACTACTTACCAATATACCAGTTTTTGGGGGGGTGTTTTTTTGTTTTTTTTTGAGCAACTTCCACGCTCAGTCAGTCTTCAGAGTGGTTTAAAACCGATCAGTCTTGTCATTTTCTACCATTCGTATTGTTACATTAGGAAAAATGTTTTCTTTTCTTTTTTTCCCCTTCCCACTGTGAAACTTTGGGTTCAGAGCTCCCCAGGATCAATTCTGAACAAAGCCTCCAGCTGCAGTGCCATCCAATTTGAAGCAGACATTGGGGACAATTTAAGGTTTTTATCCACAAGAAGGTTTTTTTCCATTCTCTTAAATGCAGCCATAATTAGAGTAATTTTTCATGTAGCCCGCTGATTACAGCGTTTTTACCGTCAAAGATAATTACCTGTAATTTTCTTCCACTTTTAATACTAAAAAGCCATCTTTATTTAGATTCAGGAACAGGAAAGGCGAAACAAAAGAGGAAAATTATTCTGTTATTCATACACAAATTGCAGAGACGTAGGGCCTAAAATTGAAAATTAACCAAAATTATAATGCTGAAAAGAATGGAAGAGGCTTCAGAAGTACAGCTGGTAGTGGGGCTCACTGAATTATTCAAATGACACTGGAGAGAAAGCTACCATACATTTAAACCAACAGCATTTGTGTGTGTGTGAGTGTGTGCATCTTTCAGAAGCCCCTGCTCCCCCCCTGCCCCCCCGGCTCTCCCCGGTGCGGGCTCACCCTCGCCCCCACAGAAGGGCCGGCGGGTGCCCCGGTGGGCGAGCTCTGCGGCCGCCCCGCAGCCCGGGGAGCCCGGCCCAGCCGAGCCGAGCCCAGCCGAGCCCAGCCTGGCGGGTCCCGGCCCCCGCAGCCGCCTTAACCCTTTCGCTGCAGCCCCAGAGTGGGAACGGCGGCGGGCGGTCCCGTACCACGTCCACCCCCCTCCCCCCGCTGGCGGGGCCGGGGGGGTGGGAGATGGGGTCTCGCTGTTTCTCGTGGGCTTTCGGGGGGCTCGTCCTCGCCTGCACGCCTCGCCGGTGCCAGCGTGGGTGCCGGCGCGGAGACCCTCTCGGTGCGTCGTGCCCTCCTCCCCCACGAGTGATTTCTCGGGTAGGCTTAAATAAAGCCCAGACAACAAGCAACCAGGGAAACAAATAAATGATAACAGTAATATTATTATTAATAATAATAATAATAATAAGAATAAGAAGAAGAACCCAACGGCTTAACGGAGCAGGAGAAGGTGGGGGAGGCAGGCCCTCCCGAGCGCGGGGTGGGAGCGAACGGCAGCGCCGTCTCCCACTCGCGCCGCTGCCGCCCCGGGAGACTCTCGTGAAACAGCGTCATCTATGGATGGAGCGGCAGCAGCTCCCCACGCCGCCGCCAAACCTGCCGCCGCCGGGCTGACAGCGCCGGCTCCGCCACCGCCGCCGGGCTCCGCCACCGCCGCCGGGCTCCGCCGCCCCGCGGCCGCCGCCCAGAGCCGCGGAAAGGCGCGCCGCCGCGGAGAGCCGCGGAAAGGCGCGCCGCCGTCGCCCCGCCCGCCGCGGGGCCCGGCTGGCCCCGGGGATCGCACGGATCCTTAGCCGGCCGCCCGGCCCCGCGCCGCCCCTCCGATAGCCCGGCGGGACCCCCCCCCGCCGCCCCCGGCAGCACCGGGGGGAGAGGGGACGCGGAGCCGTCGGGGTCCGGCCCGGCGAGGGAAACCACCGGCGCAAGAGCGACCGCGGAGAGGGGGAACGAGAACAGACAGAGCGTGCCTCGAAGGGGAAGGCGCGAAGCGGTCCCAAACCGACCCCAAACCCAAGCGAGCCCCAAAACTTACCCCCTGTGAAAATCTGCTAAGCAAGGATCGGGGTCTAGAAATCTATACTGAACAGAAGCAGTGGAGAATATTTTTCTGAGTCTCAGGGCAGAAGCTCTTTCTCTATATTCTTGGTTGAGTGAGCACATCCAGGTGTGAAATTGTTTGCACACCCCAGCACCTCTTATATTGCCAGCAAAATTAGCTGTTATTACTGTCACTGTTTAGTGATGGTTAGCTTGATAAAAAAAAACTGCTGTAATCAAGACCTGGCGCATCTTTGCAAATTACAGATAATTGTAAACGTCCAGATTATGATAATAGCATCCTAATCCAGCCTGCAATATAATTATTACAGAGTGTTACATCTGAAACTGTCCAGTAGGGCTAATTCAGCCATTATTTAGACCCTATTTTTGCACTGCAAATGGGTTGCTGAGTTGAAAATGTACGATTGTAATTTCACGGGGCACTCAATGAGTAATGGTATAGGGAGAGAAAAATACAAAAGTGAAATGTGAACAGTAGCGATCAAATCAAACTCTGAAGGACAAAAGACTGTTTGATTCATAGGGAATGAGAAGAGCGGGAATTAAGAAAATAGCAAATCAGTGGTCTGCAGCGTTACGTGTCCAAATCTCAACGAGAGCGAGCTTGATGTGCAGGCAGGGACTGATGCTTCGGGCTCCCGCCTGCCTCCGCCCGCCGCTCTGCTCGGCCCGGCCCGGCCCGGTCCGGCCCGGCTCGGCTCTGCCCGCAGCCTCTCCCCGGGACCGGCAGGGTTCCCCGCGCTCCCCAGCCATCCCCAAAAGCGGGCTCGCCCTTCTCGTGTGCCTCCTCTCAGGTGACGACGGAACGTCACTTTCGGGCAAGAAGCTTCGGGAGCCCCGTAACCGGGCGGGGGAGAGCGCGAGGTGCGGGACCGCGCACCCTCCGCGGAGGGCTGCGGAGCTCGCAGCCCTTTGCGCTCCCGCGCACCCTCTGGACCAGTCGTCAGGGATCCTTAAGGACATTCTCACAGAACCGATTCAATTGTAATTAATTAGCCAAGAGAGCCTGGCTAACAGGACTACCTGCAGCTAACGAGGTTAGCTCGTCGGGCTAGTTCGCTTTCGGCTCCGGACTAGCTTTTATTAAACCTGGGCACGAAATACACAAGCCCGCACCATTTTTAATAGGCCAAATCATCAAAGCGCGGTTGCTGCCCCGCCGGTAGCCGCCGGCGGGGTCCGAGTGCAGGGGGGCAGCGCCCGGGGCTGGCCCCGTGGCCAGGAGGGCTGCCGGCCCCGGCCCTTGCTAGCCTCCCCCGGCTGCAGCCGCTCCCGACAGCCCGCAGCCTTCCTCCGTGCGTTTTCCTCCCCGGGAATTAATAAAAATAACGCGAGGAAAAGGCAAGGAAAGCTCAGCGGATACCGCGAGGCGAAAGCGCCTATAAAACGCTTTATATGGTGCATATCGAGGAGACTGTAAAGATTTCCCGGGACGGAGGGCCAGCTCCGCACTCGGGCAGACGATGCCGCTGCAGAGCAGGGAGCCAAGGGGGGATGCGTCTCGGCGAGGCTCGCTGGTCCCCGCTGCAAAGCCCGGCCTGAGGTTTAGGCAACCTCTGCGGGACTGCCGAGGGGCAGGCAGCAGCGAGAGGAGAGCGAGGAGGCATCCCCAAGCTCCTCCTCGCCAAGCGCTGGATCAGTCGCAGCTTCTGGCCGGGCCCGGTTCCCCGGGCCCTCACCTAAAGGGAAATAAGGAGGCGAGGGGACCTGGGAGTTTTTCCCGCGGCCTCGAAGTTCGTGTCCGTGGGAAGTGCTCACACAGACACCCGGGGCGTGAGTGCGTGTCGGGATTTAATGGGTCTGTATTCCTGGCAGATAAACCAATGCTTATCCTCCCCAATCGCATGTAAATAGAGGCACGGCCGAACAAAGAGCAGAAGCATTTAATTGTTGTAACACAGATTATCCCTAAAAAAAAAAAGAGAGAAAGGGAGGCTTAATGTAAACTCCGCGGTTCCTATTTTCACGGCTCTTGCCTGACCCATAAAACAGGTTATTGCAGGCAACCTCTCCAACGACCGAAAGCAAGAAGAGGGGCTTCTCCCCCGCCCCCCCCCGACTTTCCTGAAGCAATAGATCTCCTTTCCGTAATCCTCAACCGAACCACCTAAAGTCTGTCAGTCGCAAAATTGCGTGGTAGAATTCTTTAATCGATGCCACATGTGCGATGCACGTTTGAGGGATACAGCGCTGCCGGCGGCGGACGGGCAGCGCCCGGAGGCCCGCGCAGGCAGCGCGCGCCGCGGGGGGGACTGACTTTATGGGGGACACCGAGGGGAGCGAGAGGGCGACAGACGTGACTGGCGAGCGGGCTGTCTTCACGCGGTGACAGGTTGGAGGGGGTGGGTTTTTGGGTTTGGGGTTGTTTTTTTTCTCTCCTCCACCCCCGAGGGAGGGAGGGGGAGAGAAACTGAGTCAGTTGGCGAGGAGGCAGCGCTCTTCCCCTCCGAGCGATGCGGGGATGCCCGGGCAGGGAGCAGCGGGGGGCTCTTTGGGGAAACGGGGGTGGTGGTGTTCCCCCGGTTTCTGTAGGTGGGGGTGGCGGGCAGTCAGCTGCGTGTGTCTGGGTGCGGGTGTTGTGGGTGTGCCCCCCATCAGGGGCGAGGGGGGAGGGGGGGTAGGTCTGCTGTGGGTGGGAGAGTCCCAGGGGTGCAGGCAGTGTCAGGAGCTCTCGATCTGGGGCAGCTGGGGCTGCAGGCTGCCCTGTCTGTGTGTCTGTGTGTCTGTGTCAGGCCCTGTGGCTCAGCCCTGGAGCCGCTCGGCACCCACAGGAATGCGGCTCCTCTCGGCTCTCCGAGCTGCCCCGGCTCCGCATGGAAGTGGCCGCCAAGAAAAGAGAAGGGAGGGGAAGAGAGAGAGAGTGGGGGAAAAAAAAAAAAAAAAAAAGCCAGCCGAGCCAGCAATCCGCCTAGCCCAAACCCAGCGTCAGACAAAGGACAGTTCATCCCATCCCTTTCCCGGGGAGGCAAGGGGGGGAGGCTCGCACAAGCCAGGCTCCCTCCGGCCGCCGCCGGAGCCCCGAGGGTGCGCCCGGGCGGGGAGAGGCGCCGGGGTGCCTGTCTGTGTGTTCGGGGACGGGGGAACAGGAGCATCCCCGTCGGCCCGGGGCGCTCACGAAGGGGCGGGCGGCTGTAACCCCTGGGTGTGCGCTGGGACCAGGGCCGTGGATGCGGGGAGCCCCGGCAAGGGGCATTTCCCGACCGGGCTCGGCTGCCCTTTCCCGAAGCGGTGCCAGGCTCTCCCCGAGCCACCACCTCGAGGTGGAAGGAGGAGGAAGCAATCGGGGAGGGTGGACCGGCATGGAAACCGAGCCGAGGTGACTCGGCCTTCTCGGAGAGGGGAGCTGTGCCAGAGCGCGGGCGGCCCGGCCAGCGCCGGCGGTGGGAATCGCCCTCCCCGCCTGCCGGCATCCCGCCCCCCCCCGGAGCCGGGCCTGCGCTGGCCCCCCCGACCCTCCCGGCCCCTGCAGGTTACCGTAGCCGAACAGCCCCGCGGCAGCTCCTCAAAGAAAAGGCTGGGTAGGTGGACCGACCTGGGAAATTGACTTCCACCTCTTGTGTCCAAGCCTTTCTGCAAAGGGAAGGGACCTCGGGGAGAGGAGAATCTCTTACTGCAGGTTGGAAAAGAAAAATAACGCTTGTCTAGAGGGAAATGAGGAAAAGAACGGAAGAAAACGAAAAGGTCGGGCGGGGTTTTGTTTTGGTTTTTTTTTTTTGTTTGTTTGGTTTTGGTGTTTTTTTTTTTGTTTTGGGTTTTTTTTTGGTTTTTTTTGTTGTTTTTTTCAGGGGGTGGAAGTTAGCAGAAGAGACAAAGCCGAGCTCTTCAGCAACCCTAGGGTCGCGGAAAGTCCCTGGAACCTTGCGAGTGAGATGGGCAGCGGCCGGTCCCCAGAGCCGCCGAGAGGGCGCGGGGAGCGGCGGGCGGCCGCTAGCCGGCGGCGGGCAGGGGTGGGCAGCCGCCGGCGGCCCCCGCCGCCCTGTCTCCGGCACCCACGCACCCCTTCCCGGCGTGCAGGGAGCAGCTTTACCGAACAAACTGGTCTATTGTACTGCAAGTCATTTACCAACCCCCAAACCTGTTACAAAACAACAACCCCGGGCTTCTTTCTTTGGGGAGAAAACACGCACACACGCACTCACCCTCACGCACAAAACATGGCAGGCAGGAGCGGAGGGAGAAGAAAGGGGGGGGGGGGCAGCGGGGGGGGACTAGAGACAGGTAAGTGCGCCCCGGGGCAGGAGCGTGCCTTTTCAGGCCTCGCCTGCCAGCCCTGCCAGCGCTCTCCCCGCCATCCTCGGGTGACAGGGGGAAATTTTTTATCTCGGTGAGCCTTCAAGCGACGCCTTTGTCACAGCCACTGCTGCCGCCTTACCCCGCGCGGCTGCGAATTCCCAGCGCGGTTCCCCTCTCTCACCCCCCCGCTCCCGGCAGAAAGGGGGGGGGCCCGCGGAAACGTGCGCCGCTGTGGGGGCCCCGTGGGCCGGTTGCTGCTGGGCAAAGCCCGGCGTTTCTGCTGGCAGCGGGGTCCACGCTCGGTGCGTGTGTCCACGCGAGTGCTCCGCGCCCATGGGCAGCGCTCCGGCCACCTCGCTGAAGCCGTGCCCCCATCCCCTCCCCGGTGCACCGGGCAGCGCTGGTGATGGCTCAGCCGCCCGTTTTTTTCCCTAAATCGTGTCGCTAGAGATTAAAACAAAAAAATAGAAGTACCTCCGCGAAGTCCCTCCTTCAGCCGGAGCCGCCGTAGGCTTTTACCAGGAGCAAGGGGAGCGGGGGCCTCATTTTATCCTTTTCTCCTATTTAGTGGCTCCCTTTGACGGAAACGTAATTTGTATAATTAGCCGAGCGCACACGGGCGACTGATGGGCTGTGGAGTGTGCAGCTCTCGACGCTAATTGCTCTCAGGAAAGGATTCAGGGCGGCTCAAGGCGAGAGATTTGCTTTCTAGCGCCAGGATGGGCACTTTTCGCTTCAGCTTAAGCCACCGTGCGACAAGGTGTATGCGGTCTTGCAAAAGCCCCTTTTCCAGCGGCGAGGAAGCATCACCGCCCCTCGGCTCGCCCGTGGGGACCTACAGGGGCCAGATCCTGCCAACACGCCCGGGCTGCGGTGGCACGGCACGGCGACCGAATGGGAGCTCCCAGGATCAGGCCCCTCGAAATCCCTCTTTCCTCGCTCGCTCACTCTCTGCAAGCAAATTGGCATTATCATTATTATTATTATCATCATTATTTTCTCTCTTATTAATAGAAGAAGGGGTGATTTGGAAACGTTTGTCGTGGTCGAAATAGTTTTATTTTATTCAGAATATACAGTTTAATTCCTCTATCTACAATTATTTACAGGGTTAAAATAACATTGAAAAAAAGTCTCTGGAAAAGTTGAGGTCAAAGATTTCAAGGCACCATTGATAGTGTCCACAGCTGAGCCAAAAAATGTCCGTATTGTATAAAAAAGTGTTTCCTTTGAAATGCAATAAGTTACATGCACAAGCTTTACACATTTTAATCTTTTTGTTTGTTTCTTTTCCCTTTTAAAAATCCCCCATATGCATTCTTTTCGTTATTATTCCTTAACAGTAAAACACAGGAGTCCAAGGAACAACCAAAAAAAAAAAAAAAAAAAAGGGTCAGACTCTAATAAATTGTCCCAGATGCCAGCGCTAACGGGTGCTGTAGGGAGCCGTGGGGTTGGAGGTGGGAGTTGATGGAGTTGGCAGCGGGGTACCAGGAAGCGGAGCTCTCCAGGTAGCTGGATGCGGGGGACGGGTTGGAGTTTGGAGGGTGAGCGTGTGCGTGGGCATGGTGGCTGAGGGAGCGGGACGAGCCCTGAGGTTCCCAAACCGCAGGCGACTGTGGAGAGTTGCAGGCCATGGGGTCGCTGGAGCTGGGGCTGTGCTCTGGGGGCATCTCCCCGTTCTTCATGATCTTCTTGATCTTGGATCTTTTATTCTGAAACCAAATTTTCACCTGGGAGGGGGGCGGGAGGAGAGGAGCGGGCAGGAAAGAGGGAGGGGGAGGGAAACCGACACCGTTAATACCCGCCTGGGCAAGCCGGCGCTCCGCCGTGCCAGGGCCCCGCTCCCCGCCGCCCTCCCGCCCCTCCGCGGGGCTCGATCCGGCCCTTCCCGCGGGGGCCGAGCCGGGCCAGGCCGAGCCGAGCCGAGCGCGGTACCTGTGTCTGCGTGAGCCCCAGGGAGGCGGCCAGCTCGGCCCGCTCGGGCAGGGCGAGGTACTGGGTCTTCTGAAACCTCCTCTGCAACGCCGCCAGCTGAAAGCTGGAATAAATAGTCCGGGGTTTGCGCACTTTCTTTGGTTTGCCGTTCACCATCCTCACCTCGGGCTCCGCCACCTCCTTCTCTGCACGGGCGCAAGAGCGGGAGAGAGACACAGACGCAGACGTTAAGGCGCGGGTCACGGCTCCGCTCCGCGCCGCACCGCGCAGCCTGCGCCGTCGCCGGCATCCCGCCTGCGCCCCGGGCCGGGCAGCGGCGCCGGCCCGACGGGCCCCCGCGGCTCCCCCCGGGGCTCCCCCGCGGCCCCGCACACCCTCCGCCGGCTCCCGCGGTGAGGTGGGAGGGGGGAGCCGCCGCTCCCCCCGCGGCCGGGCCTTGGACACCCCGGGCCCCCCGCGACGGCCCCGGGAGCCCTCCGCGGAGGGCGGCGGCGCCGGGCGCGCAGCGCTGCGCGGGCGGGAGCGCGGGGTAAGGATTCTTGGTGCCCTGCCGGGAAGGGGCCGGCCCAGAGCCGAGACCTACCCAGGGCTCCGGCCGCTTCCCCCGCCGCCGCCGGGTCCCCAAGCGCCGTCGCGGCCGCGCTCGTCCCGGCCAAGACCCGGCCGCTTGGCTCGGCCATGGGCTTGCTTTTTTTGTTTTTGTTTTTTCCCCTGTCCTCCCCCCTTTTTTTTTTTTTTTTTTTTTTTTTGCCTTCCACAAGAACTTCCAAAGAAGTCAACGGAAAGATCTAAAACCGCGGCGCTTTCTGGTAAAAAAACCCTCGCGGCTTCGCAGCCCCGCCACGGCTGGGCTCCCCCTCCCAGTCTCCTCCCCCGCCCCTCCAGCACAGGGGGAAGGAAACTTTCTTTGCCACCGCGAACCTGAGTTTGAGACACGCAACAAGCCTCTGCTATTTTCCCCCCTCTTCCTGCGGGGGGAAGGAGGAGGGCAGCCGTGGGGGCCCGGGACAGCTGACCGGCTGTTGCTTCTCTGAAGCATTAGTCCTAGGATTTCTGTTTTAGACGGTGCGGGCTGGTCAGAAAAACTAGACCAGCTGCCACTTCCCCCCCCCCCCCCCCCTTTCTTTAATTTTCCTTTTACTCCCCCCCCCTTTTAATTTTTTTTTTTTTTTTTACTTTCTCCCTGTGGTTTAGGGGAAGCTGCATCCCCGCGGCCCACGGAGCAGGGATCTCCCAGCCTCCCCACGGCCGCGGAAGCTCCCCGCACGCCCCCGGCTCTCACCTGGCTGGCTGGCGGAGCTCTGTACGCGGTTGTAAGCCCCGCTGTACTGGTGGTAGGGGCTGGCGTAGCTGTAGTCTGCATAGGCTTTGGCAGGATAGTTCCCAGCAGATCCGTTCATGCCGTGGTACTGATACTGGTAAGGGTTGAGCGCTTTGCCGTAGGAAGCCGAGGTAGGCGAGCAGTAGCCGTGCGGGGCTCCCCCCGCCGGGCTGTAGTAGTCGGAATCCGTAGCCGAGGACTCGGGTAAAGTGGGAGATTCCTGGGACGGGTGGTGCATGGCTGCGGCCGTCTGGAAAGGAGCCTGGAAGTCGCCGGATCTGATGTTGGGGACCCTTCTGTCAAATACTCCTGTCATAGCTCGGAGCCGGCGGCTGGCTGGGCTGGCTGCTGGGGCTGCTCGGCTCTAAGCAGACATGTCTGGGGGAGGAGGCTGCGGCGCTGTGTCTGTCTCCGGCAGACTGCTGGCTGGGGCGCAGCATAGGCTTGGTTAAATCCTTAATTGCGCTCTTACGCACAGCAGGGTGGATCGGGTTCCATTGGCCAGAGCAATCGGGAGCAGCGACACCCTAACTCGTCCAACTAGTTTAGCACAACAAAGCTTTGGCTTAAAAAAAAAAAAAAAAAAAAAGAGGGAAAAAAAAAAAGGGGGGGGGGGAAAAAAGTCCCATTCAAGCTCTTTTAAAGTGAATACCACCAGCAATCTTCGAGCCGGCGCGGCGCTACCGGGAGGTTTCCGGCTCCCGCCCCCCGCAGCCCGGTGCCCCGCACCGCCAGCCCGCAGCGCCCGGGGGGGGGGCGGCCGCCGCGCCGCTGGGCTCAGCCGGCCCGGCCGGTCCCCCGGGGCCGCCTCGGTGGCCCGGGAACAAGGCGCCGGGCGCTCCGCGTTCCCAGCGCGATTTCTGATCTGGCGGCGATAACCACGAGCGTCTCACGCGGGGTGTTTCGCTCGGACCGTCCTCCCTCTCCGGGGGACGCCGTCCGGCACCTCCCGTTCGGTGAAGTAAATCAACTTACCCCCCCACTCCACCTCAAGCCCCTGAATTTTAGTTACATCATTTCCTGCGCCGAAGACCCTAGCCCGGCCCGGAGCTAGGCGGGAGGCTCCCACCAGGACGCCCTGCCGTGGAGGGGTTGGGGGGGAGCTGCTGGGGGCACCACGCGGCCTAGGGGTACCCCCACCCCGCGGGTTTCGCGAAGGGCGACCCGTCTGTGGGACGATGCCCGCGGGCAGAGACCCCCGGCCCCCCTCCAGGTGCGGCCGTGGCCGCTCGGCCCCACGCGTGGCCGCTCCTCACCGCCCCGTGGCGATGCTCACCACCTGGTCCGGGTCCGGGCCGGGGTCAGATGCCCGTCCCGAGGGGAGCTCAGGTCACCCTCCCGCGTGGGCAGGACCACTGGGAGGCCGCCGCGGGGCTTCTCTGCTTGGAGGTCGTCGCAAGAGCCCACTTCCCAGTTGACAGCCCCCCAAAAGTGGCTGGAGCTCTGCGGGGGTGCCCCCTCCGCAGCACCCCGACCAGCGGCACCCTCCTTTGCCGGCACCGGGTTTTCCGCGCCCGTCCGCCCGCCCAGGTCCCGGGCGGCGGGCTCTGCGGCCGGGCCGGAGCGAGCCACGGGCTGGCGATGCCCGTCCCTGGTGATTTTACAGCAGCGTTGCAAAAAAAGAGATCAGATTTTACTAGACACTAAGGAAAACAAATAAAAGGCTGTTTTCAGTGACCTGGAGTTGTAGATTTTTCTGAAGTTGTTTACTCTCCAGATTTAGCCTGTTTGCTCACCGAAGATCTCCCAGCCAGCTGGGTAACACTTGTAACACAACCATGCATGTTGTACTTGAGCTTATTGTTTGCTTTGGAAATGTCCACAGCTCATATAAAATCACATTAAACAAATCCCTAAGCATTTCATTATACGAATCACTTACTTAAATCCATTGAAAATCTATCTCTCTCTCTCTCCTCCCCCCCCCCCCCCTTTATTTTTTTTCTAAAGAGAGGAACCGGAGAGGGGTATATGTTTACGACTTGGGGAGGGGGGAAGTAAGTTTATTAAGGCTCCCAATTTGCATCCAGTTGGAAGAGACGATAGAGATTTTAAACAGACGAAGAGGGGAGAGGGTGTTGGTGGTGGTGAGAAGCCCATTTGTGTCATAAATTCCAGGGCACTTCAACACGTCCGGGCAGGAAGGTGCCGTTTGAAGGGAGAAAACCGGCGGGGACCGGGGCGCTGGGATCGCACCCGGTCCCGGCAGCGTCCGGAGCCGCGGCGGGTCCCGGCCGAGCCGTCCTGACACGCCGCTTTTGCCCCTCACCGGGGAAATCTTGAGGGATTTCCTGCAGCAGAGAAAGTTTGCTAGTGTTTTATTCAGAGGGAAGGCGGAGGGGAGGGGTGGGAGGAAGTTTCGATATTAAGAGAAAAAAAAAAAAAGACAGAAATCCACCAGATACAACCGCAAAACCCCCAAGCTGATTTTTTTTTTTCTTTCTTTTTGAAGGCGTCCGCAGCCGTTGCAGTCCGAGCGAGGATTACCGAGCTGAGGACATACAAATCCGCCTGTTGGCGGGTTTCCTGCCCCCCGTCCTCCCCAGCCCGAACCCGATTTTCTTGACTTTCTGCTGTTTTTTTCCCCCAGCGGTTTTTATTTAACACATCCGGCGGGGAGCGAGCCTTTCAGAGGGAGCCGGAGTCTGTTTTCTATTGCACAATATGCTCATTGTTTACCGGCACATGCCCGCCGCGCCGCCCCAGCGGCCGCCCGGGGCCCCCGCGGCCCTTTCGGGCCCCGGCCCCGCTAGCCCGCGGGGCGGGGGGCGGCGGGGGGGTGCCGGGGGGGGGTTGTCCCGCCGCCGCGGCCGGTCCCGGGGCGCGGGGGCGCCGCGGCCACGTCGGAGGCCCGGCGGCCGTGCCCGTGACAAGAGCGCCACGGTGTGGGCGCACGGGCGCAGCGCCGCCGCGCTACCTGCGCGCTCCCCGCCCCCCCGGCCCCGCCGCCGCCGCCGCCCCCGCCGGGCCCAGACTGAGCGGCGGCGGCGGCCGCGGAGCCGGGCGGCCCCGCCAGCGCTGTGTCCCCGCAGGGCACGGGCACCGGGGCGCGGGAGCCGCCGCCGGACAACGCGGCGATTGTTCCCGGCCGGCCGCGGCGGGGAGCTGCCGCGGAGGCAGCGCGGGGGGCCCCCGGCCGAGCCCCGCGGCGGGACGGGGCGCGGTGTCCTGGCCGGTGCCCGCCGGCCGGCCCGGCCCGGCCGTGGCTGGGGAGCGGCCCGGCCGTGGCTGGGGAGCAGCCCGGCGGCCGGAGCCCCCGCGGAAGGTCCGTCCGGAGGGCGGGGGGTGCGGGGGTCCCGCCGTCCTCCCTCGCTCGGCAGCGCTTTGTTTCCAGCCAACGAGCGAAGGATTTCGGACGAAGCCTCTCAGACTTTTGGATGAAATCTTGCAATTGTTCAGAGAAAAAAATCTTTCACTTTCTGCATAAAGTATTCGCGTTTGGGCACCGAGTTTTTGCTGGAAACTTTATTTCCATGGAAATTGCTGGCAAAGAATGAAAGGAATTTTTTTTCTCCTTCTTTAAAACAAACCCCAAACAGCCCTACACAGTGGAAACATGGTTTAACTCTTGTTTTACAGCATCAGAAAATGGTGATTTCCAAACAACTTCAGCAGCTGAGGGCTTTCCTGGCGCTCCAGTGCATCGTTTTAGGCTTGGGACTTGTTTGCCTAGGGGACTATTTCCAGAATGGGGAGGCAAAGGGATTGAAAATCCTTGTTATTTTCACCTAAGGCTGGGCAAAAAAAATTTACATCCGCTTCAAAGTAAAAATTTTCTCATGTTTAGTATGGGCAAAAGCTAGCAGGAATCCAGTGGAGAGGGCTAGCAAACTACCCAGAAGGATGCTCACAGGGCAGTGATAAAAGAGGAAAATTCAGGGGAAAAAAACACATTTGGGAGCAGGGGAGGAGAAATAAACCCAACAGAAAACCCAGGGAAAGAGTCTATGACTTCTTTTCTCAGATTTCAGGAGCTTTCCTCAGAGCCTCTGGCTATGGGCACAGATGGTTCAGGGAGAGGAAAATGGGAAGTTCTCCACCTAGGCATGACATGCTCTGCTTTGGAGAACACGTCCTTCCAAAAGAAAAGGAGGTTTTTGTGCTCCTGTGAAGGTCACCATTTGTGTTGATGGAAGGATGCACGTGTGACCTTGGGCTCGAAGCCTGTCTGGTCTCTCAAGCACTGGAGTAGGTGGTGTTTTTGCCTTCCATCCTGAAGCATTTACTAAGCTCCAGTTGTCTCCCACCCCTGGAACAGCCTTTTCTCTTCCAGTTGCTAGCGCATGCCCTGGAAACTCCAGGCCTCTAGTTAACAAAACGAACCTGTCACTTCAGCGTTTCCACAACTGATGGACTCACTGCCGGCGTTGGCTGCAGTCTGGGCTTTGCTGGCCTCGCTCGTTCGGCCTGTAAATTGCACTGCGCATAAAACCCATGACGTACAATGTTAAGAATTAGAATTTGCTTTTTAGGGCAAATTGTGGCTGTCTTTTTTACTCGCCAAGAAGCTGACATGAGAAGCTTACCCTTGCACCTATTTCCCCCCGGCTGTGCTGATATGACTGAAGGGAGGAGCCAGGGATCCTTGTTAGCATCAGCTGTAGCAGACTGAGCTGAATGTGCAGGACAAGATGATGTTAAGAGATTCGTGGAGATGCAAAACCCCTGCCTGCAGCCCCCCCTTCCCTCCTTTCTCAGGGTGTGCCTGCCAGGCTCACTGAGGGGTTGCTTAGCTGTTTCTTGATGTACAACAACCTTCCCAAGGCAGGGCATTGCCTGGCAGTCACAGTCCAGCCATGGCCTGCCCCTCCAGAATGGGAAATACTCAATGAACTCACCCATTCCCTTCCCTTTTGAAGCTCTGTCCACATGACCTCATGGGGCAAATGGGAGCTCCTGTTGTTCTTCGATTCAAGGGCTCAACATGGACGTGACCCATCTTTATAAACAAGGAGATCTACTCTGGGCTGGGCAGGATGTTTCAGGAAAAGCCCGTCCCAGTCTTTTTTCCCATTTTCAGCCCATGTACTTCCATCATGGTGTAACACTGGCCTCTTTTTGAGGCCATGGAGACCAGCAGAGAAACATCATCAGAAAACCCAACTTCTCCCAAATGAGTTGTTCTTCTACCTGCCCACTCCCCAGGTAGCTGGATGTCGTTATTCCAGGAGCTGTAGGTACTTCTACTCATGCGAGGCCCAGGGGTTTCCAAGAAAGGCAAAATACAAACCAGATGGAGCTGTCTTCAGATCTTCAGCTTGGGTCAGCAGTGAGAGCTGCAGTAGCGTGGCTCCCTGCGCAGTTGCCTGAGGTTTCCATAACAGATGTTTGAGGATGGATCTGGAGCCACATGAGCAAAACTGCTGCTGGAGGTACTGCTCTGACATAAAGCATAAGGCAGCACTGCTGGAGAGCTAGATGTAAAAGCTCTCTTTGCCAGAAACACTCCCTAGAAGATATTTGTGCCAGCTGCCCTTGCTGCCCAACTGCGGTGGCATGGGCAGGGTGCTGCAGAGGTCTGGCATGGCAGTCGGAGTGATGGTGGCAGTGGTACGCTGGGAAGGGCCTGCGACCAAGAACAGAGGAGGAAAGAACCTCGGCCGTGGTGGCAGGAGGGAACGACTTCAGGAAATTCAGCGTCCTGGATGAGTGGGCAGCTGGGCTGGATGACTGTAATGATCTTTTCAGGCCTTAAAATTTATTACTGTAGCTTTTAGCTCTGAGTAGCCAAAGGCAGTTGCTCCTCAAGGAATAGGTTGATTCATCTCCAGTACGGCCATTTGCTCTGCTTATTCTCTTGCGCCTGTCACATCTCCTTCAGCCGTAACTCACTTCTCAGCCTCTCAGATAGGAGCAGGGTCGCTGCCTCTCTGCGGGACTTCAGATGTGAGATAAATCCCTTTGCATCCCAATGCAGCAGGAATGCTTTCCCAGATCTCTGACATCCCTGTTAAAAGATGACCAGACAAAGAATTTAGGGCGTAGCTCTTCAGGCCCTTTGGTGTGTTTTCAGCAGAGCAGGGCAGGGCAGGGCAGGGCTGCTGGCCGAGGGGCTCCGGGAAGCCCCTCATGCAATGCTGTATGCGGATTTTTCCCCTACGAGCCTCAGGAATTAAGCTTGCAATTTTCATTTTGCCCTTTTAATAATGATCTAATATGTTGTTATCCTACAGAGGTCAGTCAAACTTTTATAATTGAGACCTTGAAGGATTTGAAGATGATGGCAGCCTTAGGAAAAAATCTCAGAAACTCTTGTTTAGCTAATGCTAAGTTTAGTGCAAGGTTAGCATGCCTGTGCAATCAGCTCGAACCAGGCAGCATTAAACCATACAAATCGATGCTGAAATAAACCGCAACAATTAGGCTGCTGGAGCAGCAAATACGAGAAGTGACATTGAACAAGGGGCCAGGACACCTTGGAGGTTAAAAATCAAAATAGCAAAAGCACATCCCTTGTCATACAGTTCTGTCCTTATTACTTATGTTACATGGTCTGTCAGGCCTTGCCTGTTAAGTCTGTCAATATGTACTCTCTGACAGTATATATGCTAGCCAGCAGTAGATAATATCTTTAAAATGACTCAGTAACTTACATCTGTCATAAAACCCACTTCATGTTCACTTCCTCAGTTATAGCTTAACCTTATTATTATTTTTTAAATGAATATGTGGCTGCAATCCCAGGTCTATATTATTTTATTTAATCTTCTGCCTTAGCTTTTATGTCCTTCATTAAAACGTATGCTGCCATAACCCAGACTTGGTCTTCTAAAAGTTTCCTACGCAGCACAGGGGAACCTTCTCTTCCTTCATCTGTCGCAGTCCAGCCTGCAGCTGCGAGCAGCCCTGCAGGGAAGCTGGATGTCACTGGCTGCGTTGTCAGTGCTGTCTCTTCAAGGGGCTCTGTAAGGTCACCATCATATTCATAAGCATAGAGGAAAAGACTTTTCTTCTTTTTATGGTCTTCATGTTTGAATTACATCTTTGTCCTTGAAAGAGGCCCTGCTGCAAGAAGCATCAAGATGCTCTGCTTTAAGATTCATTTTACATTCCTGTGAAGATCTTCATTTATTGGAAAAATGGAGGTTATTTTCTTCTTCAGCTCAGATTTCTTCATCACAATGTTCTCTAGTCAGTGACTGAAAAATAGCTCTTGGGGCTGTATCATTTGTGCTTCTGTGAGCCTGCTTGTTCTTTTATTATTAGGAAAATGCCTTGGTTTGGGAATGAGAAATGAGGTGTTTTTCTTAAGAGACTTCGAGGCAGGCACGTATTTTGAGGTGAAGTACCACCTGGGTGAATACCTACAGAAGGAAAAGAACTTTCATTAAAGATATTTAGCTGAAAATACATTTGGATCAGAAATAAGACGTTTTATCTTTTTTTCTTCTTTCAGAAATGGTAAATTAACCTTTGGAAAAAACCCCAAAGTGTTGTGGTGGCTTCTGCATGAGTTGCACTTTTTCATGAAGGTGCCTCGATTTTCAAGTGAGACCTTTGGATCAAGAAGAGGATGAACGAATGATGCAGACATGGCCAAATTGGGTTTCACGGCTTGTGCTGTTCGAGAAGTCAGAGCAAATGATTGCTGTAGTCCCTTCTGGCCTTAAAATGGGTGTATTTTCAGTAATCTTTTTGCCAGTTTTACAAAAAATCCACTTTTTTTCTCGTGTGCTGTCAAATAAAGTCCTCATGTTTAATGTGCCATCACCCTGATTTCAGAATCCCTCTTTCTTAGAAATGGTGGGTGCATGACAATGTCTGGATTTGGGCTTGGAACTTTTCATCACTTGAAGGACCGGCAGTTAACCAGTCTTTAAAACAAGATGTCCATGTCTGCCCCTTCCTTTTCCCTGATCTCCATGGGGAACCCACCTGATACAAAGCACCAGCATGATCCAGATCCTGCTAAAAACCAATAGAAAGGGTCCCCGTTAGCTTCAGTAGGGGTAGACAGATGTTTTGTGTGCCCGCACTCCCTCTCCTGCTTCAATACTTGGAACCACAGAGCTGTAGTTTCTGCCTTAGCCTATCCATCTTGGTACCCATTCTTGAGAGGGTCTCACCTGCCCTCTTTCTTCCCCATCCCACTTTGCTGGAGGATTCTGCTGTGATGAATTGAACATGAAATCTTTTCTTCCTCTGGCACTCGTTACTGATTTTAGGCAGATCAGAAATCCTTGTCACTCTCGTTGCTCTTTGCCTCAACATATTTACAGTCTGGAGAAGGTATGAGGTGGACTGGAGAGCAGAGAAAGCCATTGCCACGAAGTCTGTCCTTGGCCTTTTTGCTGTGTTATACAAGAGATGACAATTATCCTCTGTGGCTTTGGAAAAGAAGCTAGATAAAATGCAGAGATTATGAAGGGAGGCAGTCATATTACAACAATTCTGGGCAGCGAAATAATAGTTGTAGATGGAGTGAAAGGATGGTACAGTGCGATCCAAAGGCGTGTTGGTGCCAGTGCAAGTCTTTCCAGCTACAGTCAAAAGAACTTTATGCAGCCCTTTGTGTGCTTACACATTGTGATATAAAAGACGAAATCTTCCATAGACCGAAGTGGCCAGGGCGTTGTTAGTGTTACTTTACAAAGGATTCCAGGGGAGATGGCGTTGGGTGTTTGTGGGCAGGGTTTGGACTGAGGATCTCTATCAGAGTCTGGTTCTTCTCTTGGTGAAATAATAGTTGTTTGAGAACGGTTGCAGTTCAAATGGAGCTGAGCTCCTTATTGAGGGATTCACATTTAATCTTTTCCCGCTAGGACTTCAGAAAGTAATAGAGTGTTAAAAAAAAAGCGACAATCACATATTTCTGCACATTTTGTTTTTATAATTGTAATATTATAGTGCTGTTTACTCAACCAATATAAGCCCAGTGCTCTTGGCAAATACTCACAATGTGTGTGCTCCGAATTTATTCTTTGCAAAGCAGACTTCACACACCACGGATGAAAACGCTTCAGCCTAGTTTAAATAGGAAATAAAAGGGATTGCATTACTCTATTTCTTTGCAAGCTGAAAAAATAAATAAAAGGCATTGTCCTCTTTCAGAGTTCAGATTTCATTTTCTTCAAATGAAGTTGCGGTAGTTTTACAAAACCTCTATTCTTTTTTCTTTTTTTCACAGATCTGCAAATTGCCTATCTTTAAAGTGTTTTCACAGAGTCAAAAAGAGAACAATAGAAACACAAATCTTCAAGCCAAAAGTTCCAAGCTGGCATGAATAATGACAAGAACAAGATTTGAACACTTCTTAATGCCAGTGTCACCACGAGATTACTTTTAAATTCTTTTTCTCTGAAATTCTGTGTTTTATTTATCAGGGCAAAACAGAGTGTAAAGCAAAAAAGACATTTCTGAAGATTTCTTGGACTGTTTAAAGCTGTATCTGAAGACATATAGACTATAATAGAAACACATAGACCAAATTATTACTGTGTTTTACATTTTGGCATTTTTGCAAACTTCCATAATTATGTCATTTTAGTACATTAAAACAAACAGCAAGGAAATAGAAAATACTTCTTCCACAGCTGTGTTTACTACCTTAAATGTGTTTTTTTCTCAACCAGGCAACCAGTCTGAGATAAGAGGTTTCCCTGCTGTGTAACACAGCATAATCAGAAGCGCACGCAGCACCCACCTGGAGTATTCCAACATACAAGAGTAGTGGAAAATTAAAGCAGTAGAATGGAAAAGTCAATAGCTTTTTCCAGTGAGACACATTTGACATAGTAATAGACTTACTTTTTAAATATATGAATGTACAGAAGATCTTGGAGAGTTTCTTTGAGTGAAAATCCTGTTCATACAGGGAAAAAAAAGAATATGCAACCCCCCTCGAAGAAAAAAAAATTAATTGAAAGGCTTTAAAACATATCCCCATTTTACTATAATGTGAAACATGATTTTCCACTTTCTTTGCTACTTTGGGGAGCGTATTTTACACAAATGGAAGCCTAATGAGCTAGTCCTAGTCAAATGGAAATATTTCGTCAAAATTGCAAACATCCAAAGAATCTTATTTAGTTGAAATCAGCAGCATCTTCAGAGGTCTCTTGAGGAGTTTTAATCTGCTTGAATATCTATTTAGAAATAAAATTGATTTTTTTCTTATCACTATTTCTATAGCAGAAATAAGTTGAAAAATCATTGCAGAAAAATATCTTTCCCTTGAAATTAGCAATATTGCTTTTCAGTTTTCAGACATTGCTGATATGAGGTAACCTGGACTTTTCAAAAAGTCCAGGCATTTTAGGTAGGATTTTATTTCACTGGAAAGCCTGATGGGTATTTCAAAAACTTATTTTGAATGATCACTCAATAATTATTCTGAATGTTGTAGAAATCAAAAATTCTAACAAATTTTTCAGGTCATGCAAAACATGCATTTTTCTTGACCTGAAATTAAATATTTTATTTCAGCTTCAAGTGTTTCTTTAAGGTCTTTGGTTCTGTATAAAGGAAGTGAAAGAAATTTGTAATCACAGAATGAAAATGTGTTGTGAACCACCAGCATGGACTTTTTAGACTTCCATACTATTTTTTCTTTTTTTCAGTATGGACAGTTGAAGACAAAAACCTTTCAAATCCAGTCATGGAATGTTTTCGAGTAACTAAATTTACAGTTTTTGTTAAAAAGTTTTGGCTGAAAAAAGTAATCGGAACTTTGTTGTTTAAATCTAGTGCTGGCAAATGTAGCGTAAGCCCCGACAGCAGATAGGCACTTAGAAAAATTCTTCTCATCAGCTGAGTTTTAGGCAACTGCTTTTGCCTTGTTTGAAGGTTCTACCCATGAACATTGGACACAATCTTGTCAGTTAGCTTCATTAACATGGTCTTTGCAGCTTGCCTTATTTTAGCCACTTAAAACCCAAGTCTCAAGTCTAGGCCAGCACCCTCAGCTTCCACTGCTGAGGTTGAGAACCGTGGATGTGTCTCTAGAAGGGATCACTGTCTTCTAGGAGAGACATCATGAGACAGCTGTGTCATGACATACTTGATCTATTGCTTCGAGAAAGAATACCATTAAACTCAAGTATTTAGGATACTTGTGGATGCTAATATAAGCACTGCAAGCTGTATTAATTTGACCCGCCAGGAGCCCTTTCAAGACCATCGACAATACAGGCTGAGTACTGAGCACTGTAACTGCATGTAATCCAGGAGATTCACCAAGAACCAGGAGATAAAGGCAGTTTTGCTCCATGTGTGCATATGCCACAAGTTTAATGTTTGACTCTTCAAACTCGTAAGTAACCAGGTATCTTCTGGCATGGCTGCCACTCCAAGCACTATGGACAAGTGTTCAAACACAGGGACAAGTGTAGCATGGTCCCAGGAGAAGCTGAGGTCAGAGTGCTCCAAACAGAAGTGATACCACTCCTTCTTAATAATGAAGATAACTAAGTCTCAGACATCATAGTAAAGGTCATGGCAAATTCATTACCATCAGCAAAACAAGTTAAAAGTGTTTTGGAGTCAGGCTGCTCCCATTGGTGCCGGAGGAGGTTTACCATGGGCTTCCCCAGAAGCAAAGTCAGGTCAGCACTGAGTCTTTGCGAATTCTTAGCTTACTGTGATATGTGCTAGCTTAGTCATGGAACGGGGCAGGGATAGGAGACACCAGCTGAAGTTTTGTGTCTGTGTTGCAGCAGATGAGGCTGGGTGCTTGCCCTTGCAGAATGCCATTTCACCCTTTGCTATGTCTTCTGCCACACCTGGCTTTAAGGAGGACTTCAGAAGTATTTAGAAATAGTTTTGGTTATGAGATAGCTTAGCAAGGCCTATGACACAGACTTAATAAGGTAAACGCAAAATATTTAGGAAGCTTGGGAGGTTTGTGTTTTACTCAGCAGTGCTAGCCAGTTCACCTCCCTGCTGGGTTGGCCCTGGCCAGCAGCTAAGCACCCCCATTGTCACTCAGTCATTCCTCCCACCCAGTGGGACAGTGGGAGAAATAGGAAGAGCAAAAGCAAGAAAACTCCTGGATCGAGATAAAGGTTGTTTAATGGGTGAAGGAAAGAGCTAAAACCAGCAAGCAAAGCAAAGTCAACCACTCACCATCTCCCACAGGCAGATTGTTGCCCAGCCAGTTGCTGAACATAGGCCACACTGAAGTCAGGTGCCCACCCCTCCTTCTTCTTCTGCCTCAAGTTTTGTTTCTGAGCATGATGTTCCATGGTAGGGAGGTGAACAGCTGCAAAATATAGATCTTTCCTCAAAGAGTGTGGGAATTTTTAGGCACTTGTGACCACTACAAAGTAGAAAAAGAGATACAGAGATAGATTTGTCCTACCTGTGCTGTCTAAAGAGTCCTTTCTTCAGGATAGCATTACAGACATGGGGATGTGAGTTTCCTTATGGAGGATAATTGTGTGAGAAGTGTTTTGTTTTTCCTCCTCTCAGAAGAGAAATGGCTGTTTATTTAAGCAAAATATGCAATGAACCTTCCTATTCCATTTCAGAAGAAACCTGGAGTTGCGACTACTTAAAAATAATTTTCTGCAACAAAACCCACCGTTCTGCTCACAGAGATATTTATAGATGAAATTAGCACTACTTCTTGATAAATCTGTTGGATTAAAAAGTGATGTGGCTGGCAAACGCAGTTTCCCCTTTAAGCTGTTTGAACATTTCTGTCATAACAAACATGGTCCCCAAATTGTGGCACCCTTTCCTCTCACAAATTTTTGAGTGGTGCTGGAACTCACTCTGATATGATTCCCTTTCATTTCTGACACCATTATGTCATTTTATGGATTTGTGCTGACAGCATTTCATTTCGACATCATAATAGCATCTCAACTGGCTTTCCACACTGAGGACACCAAGAGAGTTTTGTGATGATACTATGCTAAGAACAGTTAGATTGCAAAATAACCCTGCTGAAGAGTAATTATTATGCATGAACATGATCAAGTTTTCTTGCTTAAATTTTCAGCTGTTGCAAAGTTTGATATTTTATTTCTTTTAAAAATGGTCAAGAGATTCAAGGTATAGGTAGATCTACCCTGAGGCTGGAGGATGCAGAATCTGATGGGTGCACAGCCTGCTGTTACAGCTGGCAAAGGTGGGCACAAGCACTCACCAGGAGTCAGGAGTCAGTCCATCATCTTCAGCTCCTTGGAAGTCAAGTGCCTGAGCTGGACAGTGAGGGGCCCAGGTACCTCAACATCTGTCACAGGCAGCAGAAGGAACCAAAGGGGTTTTGACCCATCAGAGTTAGGCCCATCTCTTAAGACGTGATGAGATTTTATTGGGACATGGTGGTCCCAACTGCAGAGGGAGACTGGAGAAGTGAATTAACCTTGCTGCCTAGCTTTTAAACAGTAAGTTAGGAGAGTCTAGTTCCATCCAAAAGGATAAAGAAAGGCAACTGGAGAAAAATACCGTAGTATAAAACCAAACCAAAACTCCCAACCCCCCAGCACATCTCTTTTTATGCCTCTCAGTGCTATGTCTTATAGATTCATGGCTGTGCAAGCCAGGGTGTGTATTGAGTGACCTGCCTCTGTGCTGTGCAGAGGAATCCCAGGTGGCAAGGCTCAGCCAGGGGCCTGTCTGAGGTCTCTCTGATGAGGGGGAACTGATCCCACTGGAGATGCTCTTGTAGTGACATCCACGCAAGCCAGCACTGCAGTCACCCCAGGATCACACATCTCCCTGGCCGTGGTGGAGGGTGGATCGGGTTCCCTGAACCCTGCTGCAAAATCTCCGCCTGCACCTGACTGTTGCCATGCTCAGATCTGCTCTAAGCAAGGAAAGATACTCAAAGTCATGCACAATTACATTAAAAATTAAAGAATATTAAGGTAGTGGCAGCTCAAATACAGCAAACCTTGGATTTATCAAAATGTACAATATTCAGAAACTCTTCATTTGTCTCCCTTATGGAAATGTGTTCTAACACAGGCTCTAATTACGTCATCAACCACTATTTTTTTCTTAATTGGAACATTTGTGTTGGCAAGGATATCCAAGACATGCTTAGGAAGTGAGCTAGGTCAGTATTTTTACTGTCATTTTTAAATTAGCGATTCTCTCCCTTAGCTACTGCATTTGGTACAACAAGTAGAGTCAGTCATTTCTTCATGATCTTTTGCAGGTGTGGGAATTTTCTCGTGTCTGTAGTATGTAAGTGCCTTACTAACCTTGATAACATTTTTCCTCAGGTGAAACAAGATAATGAATAGCATTACCTCCCCTGTTTGAGATGGAAAAATGAGACAGAGGAGACTTGTTGGAGTCCAGATTAAAGTCAGCTCCTTGGGCTCCCACATCCATCCCACCAGTGTACACGCACTATCTCCACCTGTGTGTGGATGTCCTCAGGCAGATAGAAAAACAGGGCTCTATTCTCCTTTACATTTTGTGTATGTTTGACAGCGTCACGCTGTAATGAAAATAGTGTGTACCTGAAAGTAGAAAAGTTTCTGAGGTACTTCGAGTCAGTTAAATGTGCCAGCAAGACCTGGCTGCATGGAACAGGGAGCAGGAATGAGAGGAATCAGATGGGGAAGCACTGAGATGGGATTACAGCATTTCGAGACAGTGGCTGCATGTTTCTTTTTTATATTTATGGCTCAGCTGATGTAGATCAAAAAAGTTACCCGAGGGCAATTTAAAATTATCTTATTCCAATGAGAAATCCCATGTAAATGTGAGAGTGTGGAAGCATAGCACTGAGAGCTCAGCAGCCCAAGCCCAGCCTCAGTTGGGAAGTGCAGAGTTTCCTTTGCATCCGCGGGAGAGTGAGCAGCAGTAGGATGTATGACGTGAGTGTAGAGTTGTGCATGGGAAACGGGTATGTCACCTGTAGCCAGACTCATTAATAGTGTTAGGCTTATATTTTGTCATGCGATTATTTTTTTATAAGGGATGACATTGAAATACTGTTAAAGACAAGTTCTGCACTGTGGATGGCTCCTGTATTTGCAAGTGAGTTAATCTGTAAAACAGCAGGTGCTGTTGCTGTGATCCTTAAACATGTCCCATGCATTTTACAGCCCAGAGGAGACTGCTGTACTACCTATGGGCCCCCACTGGGCATCCTTCTGCTCATCCAGTGGAAAGGTTTGGTGGTCTAGACAGCCAACGAGGTCTTCAGTTACAGGGTCTCTCTGCAGGCCACAGGTTCAGCACATGTCTCATATCTGAACTTGGAAACAGCCACAGCTGCGGATGCTCCACCCCTGGAAACGTTCACTGTCAGGTTGGACAAGGCTTTGAGCAATTTGATATAGTGAAAAGTGTCCCTGCCAATAGCAGGAGTTGGAAGTGATGATCTTTAAACATCCCTTCCAACACAAACCGTTCTGTGATTCCTCCCCGTGCAAAAGTGTCCCAGACCAGAAGGGGCTTTGGTGTTCCTGTAAGCAGGCAAGAGGATGAGTCACTCCTCGTAGCTCCCATAGGCGTTGCAAGAGATGTCATTCATCACAGCATCATCTCAGGTTATTCCTGAGTGAGTTAAGCTTGAGCAGAGAGAGACTCATGAGATGGAGCTTGTCCTTTCAAATCCAAGCCTGCGCCTTTCAGCTGCCTCACCCCAACACAGATGTGCTGTGCCCAGCCTCCAGAAAACCTGATTCATGGCTTCATCCACAGCCCATTGCCAGCAAGCAAAAGATTTCCATTGACTTCACTCAGTTTTGTGGCTGGCCCCTGGGACTCAAAACACATTGCAAAAGGCTAGTTCTCTGCTGAATCTGTCAAGGGTCTCCTGTGTTGTTAGAGCCAGCGGAGCCTTGCTGGTTGCTTCCAGCGGGGGATTTGGCCCTACAAGATTTCTGGCGCGGATGTCGCAAGCTGACTTCACCCTCCGTTCATCTTGTGCTGCTTCTTTAGCTTGGGAAATGAGCTGTAATTGAGAATGTAGCTTTTTAGATATCAAAGCCCGTTTACATTCATTAAGTTTATGAAACGATGGTTAAAAATAAAACCTAAAATGATGTCTCTTGAGTTTCTGCTGATAAAAAATATGTCAGACTTTCTGGAAAACCTTACCTCTGGGATGATTGCCAAGTGCTTGCTTCTCTATTGCTACCATATTTTGACCTCAAATGGAACTTTCTAATTACATCACAAATATTATTATATCATGCAAATTAGGAAGCCGTTACATAGTCCAGGATAAAATAGCTGAAAAATAACAGGCTGCAGCCACTTTTCATTACATTCTGAAGGTCTAAAAAGTTCTGAAGTATAAATCCTCAATTCTGCCTCCTTGAGTATTGAAGAGCAGATTACCTCACAGCAAAGCAAGCTGATTACTTAAAGAAGCTGGCTAATCCATGAGACATTATTTCTGTCCTCTTCTGTTGGCATCTTTTGTAATAGTTTATTAGCAATGATTTGTGTCCTGTTGAGTAAGCTTTGTTTGTATAACACCATTGGCACTATATTAGCTGAGACCAAGGGTATTCTGGCTAGTTAGTCACAGCTATCAAATGCTTGGAACTTAATTTTCACTCTTTTCTGGCTAAGCATCTTTCACAAATATTTTGCTGCAGGGTAGAAAAAGTCCTAAATAGTCAACAGCATTGTTTGCAGGACTGGATATGCATTTGCAGCCAGATGAATACGTTTGATGTGCTCTTGCGGTGGAAACACAATGACATCTACCGGCCAATGCAGATGGCTGTAGGAGTGTTTGCAGAAGGATTATACGCAGAAAACAGCATTTCGACTCTGTGAGGAAAGGGGTTGTCATCTTTCTGAGAGGCAGGATGATAAATCAGAACATCTGCAGATAAGTAATACAATGGAAACTGCAAAACAGAAAATATAAGGTATTTTACCACTTATGTACCACTTGTTAATTCTTAGTTGAAAAACAAACAAACGAGCAAGACACTGGCCAAATCCTCTGATGGTGCAAAGCTTCCCTATTGTTTTCAATTAGTGGCTGCCAGATGAAAAAAGGAGTTAAAGCAATTTACACTGGGTGTAACCAGCTGAAATCCACAAACAAGATCCAAAATGCACAAATGTGCCTCCTCTGCTCTTGAAAAAGAGATATATGTAAGCAGGGTTTTCTGATATCCTAGAATGATAGTCCTGATTTCTGCACTGCACTGCTATTAGTGCATTTTTCTCTTAACATGATGCAATCTCTCAGAGTTTTGTGCAGAAAATGATACCTAATCAACTCCAAATGCGTGGTGCTTCAGCAGCAAGGTATTTCTCTTGCAAATAGTGTTATTAAAAATAAATAAAGGAGGCAATCAAAACATGTCTGTTTCTGAAAATGTGAGTGCTAATGATAGCAAAGAGAATAAATTTCCTACCAGCTCACACTTCTTATGTTCAAAGTGTATCATTTTGAAATCCCTTGTCTTCCATCAGCTCTGCTCCTATAATTTTTAGTTCTGTTGCCTCAACAAGATGATGCAGTTCAGCAGAACATGCACCTCCAAAAATCGTTATAGTTGCTTTATAAAATGGGTAGGCTTTGCCAATTTCCTCAGTAAGTGGCACTGGGTTGGAAATGTTGCACAGCTACGGTATCAGTGTAGCATCCAGAAGAGGAATAGGCTGTGTTAAAATGAAACTTTGGCTTCTGTTCATGGAAATAAATCAATCCAGAGCTGAGGGATACAGCATGGACTAGATCTAGTCCAGGGTTGTACAGGCTTCTAAGTGGTGAGAAGAAAATCTAGGTTGTCCAAAAAGGGCCAATATTGTGCACAGAAGCAAGAGCAGCAACTACGAGCAATGTGTTGGCGTAAAGCTCTGCATGAAAGACGGTCACCCTAATCCATGGAGAATTGAGTACCATTGCACATTGATTTTAGTGGGAGTCAAGAATGTGTTCAAAGTAAAGCATCATCTTGTAGGCTCTGTTTATAACATAAGCGAGCAGTCTAAATCTTGGTAAAATTTTGTGTGTTACTCTCTCATTTAGGTTTCATCCCTTAGAAGGCAGAAGAGGGAATGTGAACAAAGGGGTAGGGGTTTGACCCTAATGTCACATCCCCACTGCTCAACAATGGGCTTTTCACAGTGCTGTTTGCACGGGAGAAAAGAGGGGGGGGGGTGTGTGTGGTAGGTGGGGGTGGGTAGAGGGAGTAGACAGAAGGACAAAAGACATAACACAGAAAAGAAAAAAACAGTAAGGTGTTACTAGTTCAGTCTGTGATTATACAGATCTAGAAATGGTCTTTCTTATAGCAATAAAACAGAAATCTGTGATAACAGTGATCTGACAGTCAAAATATTACAGAAAATTCTTACCAGACCACATACAGCAGATGTATTCTTCTGTGCATTGGATTTAGACATCTCCTGCAGGGGATGCAGGGATGTTAGCAGTGGGACAATTGTGGACTGGGTTTCCCTCCTCAAATAATTTCAGAGCATCAGAATTGGCATTTGATTCCTCACTGGCAGCATTCAGGATGCAGGACAAAAACAGGAATGTGTGTATCTGCAAAGCTGCTTGTTTGGATATGACATCCTGGGTTTTGGTTCTGAATGGCTATATTGTATGGAGAAAAAAAAAAATCAAGAGAAAGAAAATGTCTTCCATATTTTCTGATATGTGTAACTTCTTTAAATAGAGCTATTATGGGATGTGAACTTTCATGTTAAACAAGTGACACCTAATCATGAATAAAAAATAAATCAGATGCAGATTTCTGGGCTGCTGTCCTATGTTACCACACTATCTATGACTTCTGCAAGTAGTCATGTACACTAGCGATTTTCTTACTGCAGCAACCCACTGAGATGCAGCCTGAAAACTGTGTGACACTTGTGTCCCTGTTTAGTGCTAATATAAACCTTCTGCCTTTTACATTGGCAGGTGAGCATGCATGTGTATGTGTCCATTTCACAATAATTCTGAATAATAATCACTCTACGGAGTCCCCCTAGTTATTGTCTTTCTTTGTTTGACTTTTACTTACATTTCCCATGTACTTAGTTACATAGGAACTGTTAAGAAAAAATATTTGTTCAGATAATAAAGGGTGGGTTTTTTTCATCCAGACCCCAAAAATCTGCTGGATCTCTTGATCAGCGTGAAGACATTCACTGGTAACCTTTGCTCTCCCTCTGAAAAGCATTGCATTGCCTGGGTTATTTGTTTAAAGGGACACTGTGACGTCAAACTGGGACCTAAAGATAGTAATTGTCAACACAGGGTTTTTTTAACAAACTGAAGACTCATGGAGATATTTCTATGTTTATAATTTCCAGTGGATACAGGGGATTTTGGTGTATGTTTATTACAAATAAACATCTTCCACTTGGCCAATGCATCCCAGACAATGCAGCATTATGCTCATGCATGGGAGTAAGGGAGAGAAAAATTATGAGAAATTAATTACTTAAACCTGAAACAAATCAATCCATTGTGTTTGTCCGAGTTGGGAATATGAGGAAGTACAGAGAGGCAGTTAAAGACTTGAAAAATGTTCAAAAAGTCTCAGAAAATAAAGGTGGGAGGGTTAAGCACCCTGGTTAAAAACACAGATGGAAGTGTCTTCAGGTGTGCCTGATCACTGCTATTGCCAGTTAGACAGAGTGGGGAGGGGCCTTTTACATAATTTTCTGTTTTCTTGTTTTCAATACAGAGGTCTGCTTGCACATGTGAATGCATAAAGATGTTTCTCCACACACATGTGTAGAGATGAACCAGAGAGCTTTGCATGCACAGAGCTGTGATCTCCATTTGGACACACTTTGGGAATGAGCTGACGTTATTCAGCTTTGGGTGCTCATTTGGAGACATCCTGGAAGAACTCGCTTTTCAGGAGCACAAAGCCTGTGCCATCCTTAGGACACTTAGACACTAGGAGTGATGAACACTTCCAGCCTTAGAGCATCATCTGTCAAGCCTGAAGACAGAACTCTGGGACACGCAAAACTGGACATGGGAACTCCATGGGTGAGGGGTGAAGTCAAGAGAGGGAGGTGGGGATGATGAGATGGGTCTGCTCTTGACTTGACCTCTAGTTGGCCATGAGTAAATTTCTTAATTTTCTTTAGCAAGTAGGCAAAAAGGAGACACTTACCCACTGAGGAAGAGATGATTACTAAGTAGCGAATGAGCAAACTGTGGAATGGATAAATGGTATAGCCATGCTAATTATTCTTAGTAGTTTTTAGTCCTCATTTCCTTTTAAACATGCTTTTTCACCTTGTGGCAACACTCAGCTGCCTTCCTCTGGTCTTGCAGAGTGACACAGTACTGAGATTTGGCTTACCACCATCCAGAGGTGAGATGGATGGAATACAAAACTTCTGTTTTGCTGAATGACCAATCACAGCCATCTTTGACCCCTTTGCCTCCTTCTTCACCCTGAAAAGACCAACCAGAGAATGGAATAGGATGCATATAAAATATCCTTAAACTTGTGAGCATCTCCCAATAGGTGGTGTTCATATGACTTTTGAATGTTTCAGCATATCTTTAGTTCTCTTTGATTCTTCTGAGGTTATATGAGTGGTTACTGGCAGAATTATACAAATACAGTTTTCACAGCTCAGCAATCCTTGGATCCAGATTTGGAGTTCAATGTGGGTGGCATAGGAGTAAATGCCAATAAGTCTAGGACAGGGTTGTTACTTACAGAAACTAAATGACTCAGTATAGAGTCTTTGCAAGCTGCAATTAAAGAGCCAGAAGAATATTTTCTAACTACTAAAGTGTAAGAGGGAAACCTCATTTTTTTTTGGTAGTGCTGTTTTATTTTCCCTCTTTAATGAATGTTTTAATCTTGCCTTAAGACATATTTCTGTTACTCAACATCAATCAGAGACAATCAGTATCTTTCAAGTCTTTTGCTGCTAGGGGCATTTGCAACTCTACTGCGGGAATATCTTTCAGTTCATTTTAGGATTAAAACTTCAAACCTCAGTAACTGCATGTTCCCTTTGTCAAGAGAGCCTCTGCAGCGTATACAGAAAGATTTTATTGAACTTTCCAGAGACTTGGCATTGGATTTATATGGGTAACTTATCACAGGATGATATTGTGCAAATATTTTAAATAAAAGCCAACACATTGACACAGTGTGAATTCAAACAAAGTTGTGTAAACCTCAAAGACAATATGAGCTATTGGCTAGAGCACTGAATTTAGACCCAGGAATGTCTTAAGTTATTGTCCCATCTCTGCCACTGTCTTAGTGAATGCTGGCTTCGTGGGATGTCTCAGTTTCCCAAGTTTCCCATCTGTTGAATGGGGAGGTAGTACTCACAGGCACATTTTGAAATGCGAGCATGCAAAGCAATAGGTGAGTGTCAAGCACACATGTGCAGGGTACAGATTAAATTGTGGGAAGTACTGGGATGAGTTACCAGAAAGAAAAAAAAAATTCACCATATTGAAAACCTTAAAAAATCTGATTACAAAGTAAACCAGGGAAATATGGTTTTGGTACATTACTTCAAACCGCTACAATAACAAAACAGCTTTGTGTGCACTTGTGCATGTATGCGTGTGTATGGGCATACATATGTGTTCTTGGAGGGGAATGTGGGTGTATGTATATACATTTATATAAAAATAGGTATATATATATGCACACAGTACTAGTGTAGCATATCTGTGGTATATCTATTCTTTTGCTTGTAAAACACTACATGTATCATACAGACAATAGCTGACCAGGAATTGAAACCATTTACTGACAGCAAGAAAAATGATTTGTGTTCTAGAATCAGAAAAGCAGTTTTTAACTTTGTTTTACTCTTTTTATAATCAATCAGTAGTGTTAAATATTTCTAAACTGTCTGTTTACCAAATTTCAGTAATGTCATTTGGTAAGCTGAAAAGCTGAACATGGGATTCATACCTTCAGATTTTGCTGAGCTGTTAATGAAAAAGCAAGAATAAAAAATTGCTATAAGCAGTTCCACAGAAAGGGAGGGATGACCCCATATTTGCACCATGAACCGTCCTGCAATCATTTTCATGACTGAGTTTTCAAGCTAATGATCATATCCCGGTGGATTTCAGAGCATATTAAATGCAGTCCTCCTGGGAAGGTTGAAAAGAAGGGGTATTATCTGAAGACCTGCTAGACCAACTGACTTCAGACCTGCATGGATAATGTTGCCCCTGGCTCTGATGAAGTATAACAATTTTCAGAACATGTCGGAGATGCCTGTGGATTTTAGAGCACTTTGAAATCCAGGTCTTAAATGAGAAGTTTTGCTCCCAGGGCATAACTTTGAAAACAGAGTGCAGGAAGAGAGTAAATGAGTCACAGTAAAGCCCTCTGGAAGCTGTGAAGAGCACAATTTTGATGTATGAAGCTGAACAACAGAAAGGATACAATTCTTGTCCTTTTGAAGAATTTCTGAAGTATTGATCCCTTCCAGTACAACTCATGGTATGCTTGTGCTCTTCCATGCATAAAAAATAAAAAATGATCCCTCAAACACAGTAAAACTTGCCAGATAGTAATGATGGGATATTTTTAGAGATGGGCTTTATTTTGGGTATCCATTTCTTAAAGAACCTGACATTTGAAAGACAGACGGTTCCCTAGACCTGGACAGGATTCTCCAATTTCTCAACATGACACGTCAAACATTTGACTTTTATTGCTCACAGAAAAATCAACTGCCCTACAGAATGCTGTTTTCACCGTAAACTCCAGAAGTATATCATTGCACCATTAATCACTTTGCTTTCAAAACTCATTGTCAAAGATTTAAAAATATGCATTATTTTTTTCTACCCTGATAATGAATATTAAAATGTTATAATTTATATATGGTAAAAAAACCACCCCAAAATAGGAGAATAAATGATGCTATGGCACTTTGTAGTTGCTGTCTCCAGCGACTTGTTTCTTTAGAAGAGACTGTCACCATCCTACTATCTAACCCATTAGACTGAGACAGTTGATCATTTTTTTCCTGCAGCTTGGTTTTGCAATTGAAGGGCTTTGTGCTTTCTACAGCACCTGGAGCTGCTACTGCTCCATAGCATACAAGAACAAATTATCCTTCAACATCTCAGTGTAAGATCAAATCTCAAAGAAGCAAGAAATCAAATGCCACTTTCACAAATCAGTGAGGAGTTTGTGATCACTAACTTACTTGTTTTTCAGTCTAAAAATTATTCCTGTGGCACCCTGTAAATAACCTTTGTTTTGGTTTAGGAGAAGTGCAAAGCCATAATTCACAAAGCAAACATCAATAAACTCATTATTAAAAACCATATTCCACAGATGGGATCATTTCAATACTAAGAAATGCAGCATGTCTTTTGATCACTACCAATCTTGCCTTCGGGTGGTTTGGGAAGGGGGTGGAGGGAGGAACTGATGAACAGTGATAGTACTGTTGGATGAAGTGGGTTCAAGGAACCTTAAGTATTTATGTTAAAGCTACCTTTTTTTCTTGTGGTATCCTATAGGTCCATCCTGAATCTCAACCATTAATAGATGGTGTTATATCAAGACACCACAAAGGAAAATCCTGCCTACCAAGAAATGTAACTCCAGATACTACCAGATCTAGTGAATAATAAACCCGGGATAAATAACCATCCAGATACCCCCCGGCCTGTAGTGTGGTGCTGAATTTCAGGGTAGGGAACACAACAAACAGACAAGAACGGTTACAGAGCTGCACAGTTTGATATCGGATGTGTTTTCCTGATTGATTACAGCATCAGAAACTGGACAGAGACAAGACATGCTTATTTGACGCTTCACATCAAAGGTGATGCCAAGTGCTTTAACGCAAGGCCAGTTAAATATTCCAGTACTTGGTCAGTATGCTAAATTGTCCTGGACAGACTGGTTGCATTTAGAGAGCTATCAAAGGGCTAGGAAGAGCCTGAGCTGGGAAATGTGCTTTGCTGATAGCATACTGTTTATGCCAAAATGATGAATGACGTTGGATAACACGTGCTTCATTTTAAACAGCAGACTGATCTGGACTCATGAAATACTAACAGCATTATAGCAAAGCCTTGAACCTGAAAATCCATAGCCTCTGAGGAAGGTAAAAGGAGAAATGCAAACATCCTCAAAGGATGACAAAATTCACGTTTGGCTTCAAATTTTGCAGCTCAGCTCTGATTTGTGCTCTGTAGCATGCAGCACAGTCTGCGCTCGCAGCTGCATCTCTCATGACCGGTGCATTTTTCTCCCCATGGGACAGTAAGGGCTCTCATGCCGGTATGAGACCCATAGGGCTCATGCTTCACTTGCGGCATGTAGGCTGTCATCTATAGACCCTAAAAGCCGAGAACGGATTTCCAATTGATCTGTGATTGGTTTACTTGCTGGAGGTAGGGAGAAGGGGAAAGCACAGTCTTCTTCCCAGTCCCCTTTGCCACAGTACTGCTGCCAAAACTGAAGCAGCCACACAGAGAGCTGAGGAAGCTTTTAAAACTTAATTAAGGAAGAAAGCAAACAAAATAATACTATAGTGTGTTTACTTAGAGCTGCAGTGCTGCCAGAGAAACCACATAGCTTGCATTTGTAAGCTATGCTTTTCATATAAAACATATTTAATTAAAACAGAAGACAGGACAACAAGCTTTCTTCTAACTTCATTTAAACACATGTTTATGTTGTGTTTTAAATTCCCCTTGGGTTAATGCAAAGCTGCGCTAAAATCTTAGAAGTGATGTAGCCTAGCTAGTTTTACTCCCCGAGTTTAGACTTGGGGGCCCAATGGCATGTCATCTGAGTCTCCCAGGATCTGTGGATGCCATTGTTCAGGAGGGGTTCACTTGTGCTTACCTCCTGATGCTCGGAGACTGAGCTATGGTTTTGCATTCACACACATATGCTCTTTTCTGAAGATTTTCAAAATATTAATTTATTTAGTCTGGCCATCTTCTCCCTTGTTCTGTTTCTCCTCTGTGTTGCAACCATCAACATAACAATTTCTGTGCTCTTTTTGTGTTCTTCTGGAAGGAATTTTAATGGATTTGTGGAAGCAGCTTTGCATGGATTTAAGTTTTACAATGACTTACTAAGTAGACCGGGAAAAAAACTTTACCCGTGAATGGTGCACGTTTTATATTTTATTTGAAATAACAAAACATGCTCTTTCAAACTGTATTTATGTGAATTAAAAGGAGAATATTGCATGTTTCACAGAATTTTAATGATGTTGAACAGAACAGCACATGTGGCAGAGTAACCAAGAGGATTAGTAGTATATTTATCAGAAAGATTGTTCATAAAAGGAGGACACACATGGTGATTCTAAATATTGACATTTTCAATTTCTGTTTGAATTTTCAAAAGTAGAATTGTTTTGCAATATAGGCAATCTTTTGGGTGTTTTCTTTGAATGTTGAAACCAATAATAGCTTAAAGACAAAAAAGACTTCCAGCTCACAGTCTGATTTGGCACCACTGCCTATAAATTTAAAGTGTAGGATTTTCCCTCTAAAAAGATTTTGCCTGTCTTTACACTGAATTTTGCTGGTCTTTAATCATGCTAGCCAAAATTTTAATTTTGGATCTGTTCACTGAGTTGAACGCTTTTGGAAAATTTCAGATGAATAGTAGGTGTTTCTGAAAATGAGATTAGAGAAAACCCTCACAGGTTCTTTACAATCCTTCTTTCTTTCTTTCACAACCACTTACCTGAGAAGCGCTCGTCCCTCTGTACTTCAAAATCTGGCACTGGACTAGGGAGAGGATTGTTGCAGAGAGGAAGGTGGGGAGGTGGTGAGCAGGAGGGTCCACGAGTCTGGCACTCCTCCAGCATGAAGCTGCCTACATTTGGCTCACTGCAAAGCTCTGCTCAGACATGTTTAAGCAGAATCCTGATAGAGTTTGGCAGCTAAATTCTCTGAAGATTTCCAATACACTTGGCATCTTTCAAGTCTGCAGGAGGCAAGCAGAGCTTCCTCGGGAACTGCTTCTTTTGACTGTCAAAAAAATGTGTTTTGGATGATACAGATCATCTGTTTCAGAAGAAAGAACAAGAAATCCTGCAATGAATGAGCAGCTCAAGCATAAGCTGAACGAAAGGAAAACTTCCTTTTAATGTCCAAAAGCTATCAACACACCAAGCATGCAACTGACTGAAGTCCAGAAACAGATGGCTGTGTCTCCTTTCCAAATTGTCATGTACTTTATTTATTTCATAAGAAATACTTCCTATTATTTGGTTTCATCCTACTATGAGATGCATACAGGAGTACCTGAAGCTATCCTGAGGAGTTACACCAAACAGCATTTTTTATGGCATATTTTTTCCTCACTGAAATGGAGTTTTTGAATGAAAACCATCTGTCCTATTCTTACTACTGTGCCCTGCTGACCAGCCTGGGGCATACCAAGCACAGCCTGTGTGAAGAACAGCAATTTCACCTGGGCCATTCCTGGACAGGCAGCTAGTTGTCTCTGCAGCCAACAGAAAACTTGGCTGGTATCTTCATCAGTCTGTATTTTCCCAAGCCCTGGTGAAAGAGCTGATCCATTTTTTAACAGCATCCATGTATAATAGTTTACATGTCCAAATTTTTGGTGGGTTTTGAAGCAGACCGTCCTATGCTAGGACTGATTTTGCTCCAGTTGAAGCAAGGACAAAGCTCTACTCCACTTCAACAGAGGCAGAAATATCCTGTGAATCTCCAATTACTTTCCAAGTCCCACAAAGAAGGGATAATTCCGCGTCTTTTTAGTTTATGAGGCACACTGGAAGATGCCGCAGAATATTTAGCAGGCAATTTGTGCCTTCATAACAGATCTTTGGCTTAGCTTCTGAATCAGAAAAGCAGAAAAGTCTGCCTTGGTCTGGAATAGTATGCAAAAAGGAGCTGTCTTGAATCTATTTGAATATTTAGAGAGTTTATTAAAAAATTCATCATTCTGAAGTAAGAGATGCAATTTTGTTGTGATCTGCACTATGCACAAGTAAGATTAATGGGACAAAACTATATGTTCGTGGGGTTTTTTTTGTGTTTTTTTTTTTTTTTTTTTTTAAATAACAGGAAATTAGACTGTACTTTAACATTGACCTACAGTTTAGGGGAGAAGATTGCAGATTATCCTCTGTTGTTAACAAGTGACAATACAATTTAGCTTCGTCAGGACTACCAATGGTTCTGGAAAGGAATATCACATCATTGCATTCTATATTTAATCACTTATTTTGATTCACAAAAAGAACTCCTCTCAGGATGCTCTTGATAATTTTTAAAATTACAGCAATTATAACAGCTCAATAAATACTTCAGCTTCATCTTCTTTAGTCAACACATTACTGATAAAAGAAAAAAATAAACATGGAACTGTTCCTCCAGTCTTTCCACATTTGGAGTTAGGACTGTAGCAAACAACATGGTCACTGTGGCAGATTGATGGGATCAAAATCTGTCTTCTCCTTTTTACTGATCTGCTGCTAGCTCAGAAGGATGGCTAAGCAACTAGAGCATTTTGCATCTATGATTTACCGCAGATTTCTTGTATATCCTTGGGAAAAGGCTGAGGAGCTACTCAGACAGTCCAAGCCATGTAAATAAAGATTTAGTACATTGGCTAAGCGACTCTGCCTGCCTTTGTGCTGCCCTATGGCAGAGCTGATACTGCCTCCCCAGATCCAAAGGCACTATGCTGTATGTCACACAGATAGTCTGGTACCTTTGTAGGATCCACTCCAATTTTAGCATAACTAACACCAAGCCAGTACTCAAAAATCCAGCTGGATGCAGAAGAATCCTTTATGGGGCATCTAAATCACATATACCCCAGTACATCCTTCTATCTACAGCTGAAAAGAATTAGGGATTGATTGCCTCCACTTGCCTAAAAGAAGTGGGATGAATCCCTCTCTTGAGGTGCCTTTTTCTTTGGTGCAAGCTAAGAAGTGCTCTTAGGCCATGAAGCACTGGGGGTGGCAGTACAGATGCCCCGGTGCCCTGCACAGAAGCATTACTGCCTGGAAGCACAGGCAGGTGTCTGCAAAAGGCAAGAGGAGGAGTTGCACTCAAGCACATTAGCTAAAACTGTGTCTGGACTTGAGCTGTGGTATAGATATTTTGAGTACTGATGACTGAGAGGTCATTATATGAAAATAATACCTCTAATGTCTTATTATATCTTAACAAGTTCATAAAATAGTAGAATCATAGAATGGTTTGGGCTCGAAGGGACCTTAAAGATCACCTAGTTTGAACCCCACTAGACCAGGTTGCTCAAAGCCCCATCCAACTTGGCCTTGAACGCTTCCAGGGAGGGGGCATCCACAACCTCTCCGCGCAACCTGTGGCAGTGTCTCACCAGCCTCATAGTGAAAAATTTCTTCCTTACATCTAATCTAAATCTACACTTTAAAGCCATTAACCCTCATCCTATCACTACACTCCTTGATAAAGAGTCCTTTCCCATCTTTTCTGTAGGAAAACCACTATATAAGTTCTCTCTGGAGCCTTCTCTTTTCCAGGATGAACAACACCAGCTCTCTCAACCTCGTCCTCATAAGGGAAGTGCTCCAGCACCCTGATCTTCTTTTGACCTTTCTCTGGACCCGCTTGAGCAGGTCCATGTCCTTTTGATGTTGGGTTCCCCAGAGCTCGACACAGTACTGCAGGTGGGGTCTCATGAGAGTGGAGCAGAGGGGGAGAATCACCTCCTTTGACATGCTGGTCATGCTTCTCTTGATGCAGCCCAGGATACGGTTGGCTTTCTGGGCTGCAAGCGCACGATGCTGGCTCATGGTCAGTTTTTCATCTACCAACACTCCCAAGTGCTTCTCTGCAGGGCTGCTCTCAATCCACTCATCATTGCCCATCCTGTATTTGTGCTTGGGATTGCCCTGACCCATGTGCAGGACCTTGCACTTGGCCTTTTTAACTTCATGAGGTTCACATGGTCCCACCTCTCCAGCCTGTCCAGGTCCCTCTGGATGGCACATCCCTTCCCTCCAGCGTGTTGACCACATCACACAGCCTGGTGTCGTCAGCAAACTTGCTGAGGGTGCACTTGATCCCACTGTCCATGTCAGCAAAAAAGGTGTTAAACAGCGCCGGTCCCAACACCAACTCCTGAGGAACGCCACTTGTTACTGCTCTCCACTTGGACATTGAGCTGTTGACTTCAGCTCTTTAAGTGCAATCATCCAGCCAATTCCTCATCCACTGAGTGCTCCATCCATCAAATCCATGTCTCTCCAATTTAGAGACAAGGATGTTGCACAGGACAGTGTCAAATGCTTTGCACAAGTCCAGTCAGTTGCTCTTCCCTTATCCGCTGATGTTGTAACCCCGTCATAGCAGGCCACCAAATTTGTCAGGCATGATTTGCCCTTAGTGAAGCATGTTGGCTGTCAACAATCACCTCCTTATTTTCCATGTGCCTTAGCATAGGTTCCAGTAGGATCCACTCCATGATCTTACTGGGCACAGAGATGAGACTGACTGGCCTGTAGTTTCCTGAGTCTTCCTTTTTTCCTTTTTTTAAAATGGGGTTATGTTTCTCCTCTTCCAGTCCATGGGAACTTCACTGGAATGCCATGACTTGTCAAATATGACGGACAGCAGCTTAGCCACTTCATCTGCCAGTCCCCTCAGGATCCGTGGGTGGATCTCATCAGTTCCCATTGTGCCCCTTCAGGTTCCTTAGAGTTCTGACGGTGAGTCCTTTTGTGCCCATACACAAGGGATATGGCATTCAACTTCCTCTGCAGCCTCTCCACGTTCCCTAATAGTGCAGAGTCCTCTGAGGACTTTGAGCTACAAAAATTATTAATGGGCAAAGGCTGACAGCTTAGTCTGTTATCAACCAGCTTGCTGAGTTTACAGCTTTGTCTTCTGTTCCATGCGGAACTTACCAACAAATTCCTTGCTCCTCTGGCAGCACCTAGGGGAGGTGCAAGGAGGAGGTTCCAGAGCTGCATCTGAAGCAGCCCAGAGGTGCATAGATGCTGTGGGAATCCTCCTCTTCTGCTGGGTAGGAACCACCTGCCCCAGAGGATGGACAAAATGGCTTTTGGTCTATGTGGAAAGGAAGACAAGGTGTAAAAAATGTTTAAGGTTACAGATCTGGCTGATTATCCTGAGCATCTGAGCCACAAAGCAAGTGCCCAGTAGAGGGCTTAAGCAGGCCACTAAAGGAAAAGGACTCCTAAAAAAACCCATAGTATGGATGTAGCAAGGAGAAAGCTGTCAATGTACAAGGTTAAGTACGGTGATCATTATATTAAAAAAGATTTAATGAATGTAAATGAATGCATTCTCAGACAATTCAGTGGAATCGCATCAGCACAAATAAAACTCCTATAACAGATCAGTTTTTTTAACTTCAGTCTCTTAAAGACACTGGGGTAGACAAAATGCGTAAAGTCCAGAAATCCTTCCTCAAACATCTGCAGAAAATAGAATTTGAAAATATAGAAAAACCAATCGATTTGAGGATCAGGCCTCCCCTGCCAGGTGCTGTCTGCCCACCCCAAGAGCATCACAGGCATAAAGAGAACTGGAAACTGCCAGTGAGGGAGAGTGAAACTGTAAGTTTTCTTTCACTTCAGTAACTTTTGTGTTACTGGGACTTGCAGTTTTCCGTCACTGAAGTGCTTGGGGGAATAAACAAACATAGTGAAATGGTAGTGAGCAAAATAGTCTGTAGTTTGCTCTTTTCTCTATTGCTCGTGTATAATTGACTTGGGGTTTTGATGAGGCAGTACATTTTTATGACACTTTCAGTATCCTGGGAAACGCTTAACGCTCCCTGGGCCTGTAGAAATGTTTCTTTTTCATTTTGAAGAGTCAATGATTTGACTGGCGGGAAGGCGCTTTACAGGAACCCATGATGAGGCAGGACTTTCACCCCTGCTGCCACCGCCTGATTTTCAGACTCTGCTTTTTCCAAATATCCACGGCTGTTGACAGTTGAAGATTTTTCCATGTGGGTGGCTTGGATGTGATGTTAAACAGCTGAAAAAACGTTATGGAGAGCTGGGGGAGTTGCAGCTTGGGCTGTAGGTGGGAGGTTAACAGAAAGCTGGAGCTTGGCTCGGTGGTAACAATGTGACGGCACAAAGACCCGAGCAACACCAAGATTTCTTACTGCCTCTGCTCTTGTCTCTCACCCTTACTTAAAAATGCAGATAAATCAAATTTAAGCATAGGAGTCTTGGTTTAGGTGGTCTAATTAATTTGAGCCAAATTCTACCCAGGTATAGAGTCACAGTTTGTTCTTGTGGTGGTGATAACAGAGATAAAAATTGACTAGTTTTAAAATTTTTATGGCGAACCCTGCCATCCCCATACATCTTTTTCAGACAAGGCGAATTGCTTATTCATCCTCCATCTATTTTAAGAGTAATATTTGCAACTGAATATCTTAGTAACGTTTTAAACACTGGGCAGATGAACACGGTGCAGATGAATTTTCTGCAAAGAGTAGGCTCTGAGTTTTTCCGGCGTTATTTTCTCACATAAAATGCCGAGATTTAGTTTCAAGACGCGCCTGTACTACTGTGCAGTCACGCAAGCCGCCAAGCGGGACACCCTCCCTGTGCCCGGCGCTCGGCCCTGCCCGCCCCGGGCCCGGGCCGGCCCTGCCCACAGCTCGGCCCCCTCGCCCCGCCCCCGGCGCGGCCGCCTCAGGGCTCGGCCGGTCCCGCCGCCATGCCGGGCGGTGCGCGGGGCCTGTACCGGCGGATCCTGCTGCTGCACCGGGCGCTGCCGGCCGCCCTGCGGGCGCTGGGGGACCGCTACGTGAAGGAGGAGTTCAGGAAGCACAAGGCCGCCGGGCCCGCCGAGGCCCAGCGCTTCCTGCGGGAATGGGAGGCAAGTGCCCGCCGCCCCGCAGGCTCTGACGGGGCGCCGCCTCCCCAGCCGCGGGCCCGGCGAGGGGCTCGGAGCCCGGCCCTCGCTGCCCGGCACTCGCTGCCGGCGGGCGCCGCGCACCCGCCCGCTGCTCCCCCCCCGGGCCGGGAGCGGCGGGGCCGCAGGGGCGGCCCAGGCAAGGCCCGGGCGCCCGCCGCGCTGAGGGGGACCGGCCTCTCGCAAGCCGCCCTTGAGGCGGCGGCCGGCGCCTCGCTCGCCGGCTGCGCCAGCTGCAGCTCGCTGTGCGAGGCGTTGCTGAGGGATGTGTGTCACGGAGAGCGGCGCAGAAAGTGCCCGTTCCCTCCTTGGCTGCTAGGGCCCGCTGGGGCGCGGGTTGGTGCTTGGCGTGAGTGCCTTCCGCGGGCGCCCTCCCCCCAAGGGCGAGCTCGTTCCACAGGTAGAAAATGCCTTGTAGTTCTGCATCTCTGCGCAGGTTATCTTTTGTGGTATTAATTTCCTTGCCTCATCTCTGTGTGATTACAACTATGCACACACAAGTGTATATATAACAGAATGACAATTACATAATTAGCTATATATACGCGTATAAAAATAAAATGATCTGTATAACTTATACATTAAATAAATGTGTATATATATTTATAACTACATATATAGCTAATTGTATAATTGGCTAAATACATAGGTGTAAATAGCTTCCCTGTGAACTTGTATTTCACTTTTGAATGACATTTTTCCAGAGTGTTTCTGAAGAAAATGAGTCTTACGTGAATATTGCTTCTCTGCTTACCCCACCTCCACCGCTTCCCCTGAACTTAGCGACTGGTTTCACCAACGACAGAAAAGCAGATGGCTCGCAAGTGGTTAGGATGTAAAAAGTTTCACGAGCAGCAGAGGAGGGAGACTTGAGGTGCTTTCCCCACACGCCTGATCTCCGGCAGTTGCTAGCATATTAATTGATCCCCAAAAATCCATGTGACAGGCAAATGTTATAGACGCTTCACAGAGGAAAAACTTCAATTAAAGCATGAAAGCAACTGCGAGAGACAGATCTATAGACAAATTTCCGATTAATTTTCATGCTTGTTGAACTACTGGTTTGGTAATATTTTTGAATCTCAAAGCTGTTTTCCTTTCTGTAGAAGAAATGTATTCTCCTCAGCCCTGGAAGCTGGTTTGTGTAGGTAGCATCCAGTGCCTCCTGGTTTCCCAACAGAAGGATAATGGGGGGAGATCTGATCCATCCTTTCTATCCGCTGTAGCTGAAATCCTGGGGGTAGAGCAGTTCTATTACCTTTGCGCCAGGGTATCAGGAACCAGCAGGGAGAACGGTGCATGGTATTCCCTTCAGAGGAAAGGAATAAGTGTATATTTTAATTGTCTCTTGCCAACTGATAGATCCTGAAATTAGGAAAACTTGTATCTACCGCTCAAATGCCTGATGCTATTGTAATTCTCAGTTGCAGTTTACTTGAAATTGCCAAAATGTTTCTGCATCGCTGCTTCCAGTTTTAACATGAGCTAAAAAGACAAGTTACAGGTTACTGTTTTCAGTGCTGAAATCTTCCTTAAAATAGTTTTAAGAAAGGAAGAAAATGTTTGCATTAAAATATCTTTAGCCATTTCTGTGAAGTAAACAAATAGTGAAAATGTTTCTCAGTTTTAAAATATTTTGTAAGTACATCATAGGGAAAACAAAAAAATTAGACTACAAGGAACAGAAGTTGAATTTTGAAACCTGACATTTAGTGCTATTAGCTATAATATGTTCAAGGAAAGGAAACTAATTTAATAACTGTTTTCAGTGTGTGCGTATAAAGAACTTTGCAAATATGTCTGTCTTCTAACAAGATGCTGGGAGATGTGGTTTTTCATCTTTAATTTTTGTTTTATTCTGAGATTTTTTTTCTCCCCCAAATAATAATCTGTTTCAAGGATGGAATTTAAATCAGACTTTCCCACTTTTTGGCCTGTGGGACTCACTCTGTGTCTTACACTGTGCTGTGGTTCCCAGACCTTTGAAGACTGCACTAGATAACTTTGCACCCTTCCTGGGCAGCAGCACACTCTTTTAATCAGAAATAGGCTGGAGGCTCTAGAATGGTTCTTACAGAACACACCAGCGTACCTGGGAAGCGCGTGGTTCCTGAAGGACGAATGAATCGCACAGTTAAGCAATGTGCAAAGCTGTGATATGCTACCTCACATACATGAGCTGTAACTGCACTTCTTTCTTCCATATCTGTTTTAATTAAAACAAAACCAGAACCAACCGAATCAATCAACCCCCCAAACAAACTTATTCTCTGTTAAATTTTAGCCATTTTTGGGGGAAAAAGGGGAAGTTACAGCTCTGTTAACAGGATTTTGGCATGTTGCATGTCAGGCACTTTTCTTCCCCATTTGCTTGTTTATTAAGGTACATATATACTTTACTGTATGCACTTCAGTGTTGTTGGTACTTAACTTCCATCTGGCAAACCTCTTTCCTCATGTCTTCTACTGCATGCAGGGTGGCTGGTATGGAGTGGCATAATGTCTCATGTTACAGAAAAATAGTATTAATAATTTTATATTAAAATAGTATATCTTAATGTATATACTTTTACCAGAGGGTAAAGATTATGGATATGGTGACTGCATGGATGTTTTTTGACTTTGAATAAGGACTTCAATATGGAAGTGTAATCTTAATAAGCCACCCCATATGCTTTTTGAGTGAAAATTTCCAAGGACGACTTATTTTAACATGAAATTGCTTGACTTTTGTTAAAACTCTTGAGGCTTTTTTTGGATAGTCAGACCTTCTGTATGTGCTTGAATATACCAGTTCATAGTCTGTGTTTGTGGTATGCTTTCTTGTCCTCCAGTTTGCTAATTGTTTGGTTAACAGGCCTGGCATTTTAATCGTATTATGGTTACACCAAACAATTTTCTCTCCCCCTTGGTATTTAAATCATGATGATTCAAGGGAACTGGGCACACTGATTGTTTATCAAAGAAAACAAGCTGAGCAATTTCCCTTTGTTTCTTGTGAAACATGGTAAGAAACCTGTAGGATTTTACGTTAAAAGCTTTTAAAAAACCTTTAAAAAACTTTAAAAAATTAAGGAATCTTAGGTTTTGCACTGCAGCTTGTGGGAAGAACCCAGTGCAGGACCTGAATACACAGCTTAATTCTCCAACAAGGGTACAGCTATTTTGAATATCCTTACAGTCCACAGAAGCACAGGTGGAGCCTTAGAGGGAGATTTCTAAGATTAACTTTAAAAAGAAATGGGCACAAAATAGAGGTAAAAGGGCTCCCAAATGATATTATCATAGTATGTGAATGATTCATATCATTTTCATGTAAAGGAGATGAGAAGGAATCCCCTTGTTTGTCATGCACAGGGAATTGAGGGGTTTAGTGATAGAACCCAACCGCATAGATGGCTAATATCATTTTATGGGAAACCTAAACTGACCTGTTTGCATTTGCAAAATAAGGAAGCTGTCCTTTGAATATTTTTGGAAGAATTCTTAAATGAATAATACTGATAGAAATAGTCTGCCAGTATGTATACATTTATACAAAAGTATAACAATGTAAATTTTGTGTTTTTCCTGTCATTGGTGTTGGATCGATGGTTTGCGTCTTGAAACCTGCTGGGAAGTATTAAAGGGGGATGCCAGAAAGCCAGCTTTGTTGTTCAGGAATTGTGGATGTTCAGGTAGATTCAAATTAAGTATTTAAATTATTAATATAAGTTCCTTTCTATTTTCTAAATATTTAATATTTTAATTAAAATAATTGGTACTCATTTACAGGAGATGGCTAATATAATTAGATTGATAGCGATTATTACCTTGGAGTGCTATTGAATTAATGTTGACAGATATGATAAGTGAATTAGTTCAGCAGTCTTCTAAATCATATGGTAGCTGATGAGAATGCTTACTTAAGATAATAGTAAGATAATATTGATTACCTTATTCCAAGTTACAAATGATATAATGCAGAATACAGATAAGTAATTTCAGTAATCATTTGTTTTACATCATTTAAGTTAATTCTTTTAATTTTGAAAATGATTCTTTCATACTTAGCTTGTTTAAAAAGCCTGACCCTGTAGATTGGAAGGTCTGGACTATCTTGAGATGAGCAGAATTGTTCTGCAGAATTACATGACATTTTCTCACATCTAATAGATTGAATAAATTGCCTTTGAAATGCTTTGGCCACTCTTGACTCTGAAAGCCTTTGACTAAGCTTTCAAATGAACTGAGACTGGTTTGGGAGCTGGCATTTGCTGTTCTATACTCAGAAGAAAGGTGACATTTTTTCATTCTTGATAATAAATCTAGGCATTATATTGGTAAAATGAAGGTGGAACTGTATCTCTGGGGAACTTTGTCACGTAGCTTCTCAAGAACAGCTAATTTTTTTGAATCAGTATGATATTTGATATGTGACAAATAATTGTCATTCATCACATTTGTTTTCAATTGCCCGTATCACTTGCAGTATTTAGTTTGCTGGGGTATTGTGGAATGGTCTCATGGTATTTCCCAGGACATAGTTGTCCTGAGACATCTTTTTCTGCTTTTGAGTGGATACACTTAGATAATTTTCTGCTTCTTAATTCTTTGGGTTAGTATGATCTTCCCTCCCCTTCTTGATTTATATTTAGGCTTCTGGCACTCAAAAATATGTTGAGATGTTGAAAGGAGAATTTGAAGAGCAAATAGCAAATGAAAGTTGGATGGGTGGAAGAGGAAACTGGCCAGTATTGGAGTAAGGCTGGAATGGGAATGGGGTGTGTGGGTTGCCCTTTTTACTGTCTTTCAGCAAATATGTAGGTTGAATAATTCTAAAACTGCTGCTGACTTTCTGTATTCTGCTCTCAGTTTTAGTGAAGTACATTATATAAGTGATCTTTCCTTTGTCTGACAAAGAAATAGATTTTTTTGGAAGTGAAATATGGCTTTAAGGTTTTTGTCATTTGATGACTTCAGTAAAAGTTGTGAAATAGGATTTAAGAGTAGTATTTCACTGTAACATTACCGGATATGTTGGAATTTGCTTTTAGTGATTTTTATGGCTATCTGGATGAAAACCCTCTTATTAAGAATAAATTCCTACTGAGACGTATGTATTTAGCCTCCACTTAGGGTGTTCACTGGGTATTAATTTGTAAGAACTAAATTGGAGACAATTTCCTCTATTTTCTTTGATATTCCTCAAAAGGCAGGAAAGAATTTCTCACTTTTCTGAGAACCGTGGAGTTGTGGCTGATAAATGGAAGAGCATGTGGGATTTGGGTATGACCAGCCACAGGAAATCAGCCTGCTGCTCTGACCCGGTGTTCCTGGTGGCCTGCTTTGCTGTAAGGTTTGAAGTCTACCCGTGTAAGATGGCAATTTTGCCTTGGTGCACCCATGATTTGGTGAGTTTTCTGAACCAGCATTCATCTGCAATTATCCCATTGACCAGAGAAATAAAGGCAAAGGATGACGACCACATGGAGTTTCACAGTAACACCCGTTTCATATTGTGGCATCACTTCCGTGTTTTCAGTGTTCCTTCAAATTTGGGTTTAGAAGCAGGAGCTGGTGTCTGCTTCTCTTCCACGGAGAATCCAGGTGGTCTGGGAGCTTTCTTGTGCAGAGAGACTTGGGGTAAACTGGTGGATACCCGCTGGCTTGTGCGCTGTGCATGCCTGTCACGGGAAGAGGCATTCATACTTCTCATCTGGAGAGCAGTGTAATTCTTTCAGATTCATCTGCTCACTGCTAAGGCCAGTGATTTTTTTTTTTTTTTCTTTTTTCTGTGTACATATTGATGTGGGATAGCATTTGATTAACTTTAAAAAACTGTGTTATGTTTAAATATACTGCATTTTTTTTTTCCAGTTTGGTGTGGTCTAGGGTTGATGGAAAGTAAGACTTAGGGCAAATGTGAGATTTTGGGTTAGACCTTTACTGTATTTTCCAAATTCAACATTTCCTAAGCTGCGGCATCAGTATTCTCTATGCTTCTGTCATGTTACTATGCCAATTATCCTATATTATCGTATCCGTGATTGCATGTAGCTAGTCAGATGGCTGTCTTGATAGCTGTGCCTTGTCTGCTAGTTGAAGTTTTTATTTACAACTGTTTTGCCCCAGTGGGAAATAATATCTGAGTCACTGAGGTCACATCAGACAGTAATGTCCATCACTTGTGTGTGCCAGTCGCCTCACGTAATATAATACATTGCACAGTAAATTCCACTGAAGTGACGGAACTCCGTATAAATGTGTGGTGAGCAAATAGGTGTATAAATTTCAGATGATTTGATCACTGCATGTATTTGTGAAGTATATAACAAGCCTTTGATATTTAAAGTGTGGCATTAATTAAATCCCAACTGAAATTTGCTGGCAGAGTACAGGAGATTTTATTAGTTATAGTTTAGATTGAGAAGTTTAAATTGCTGTAGAAGTAGGGCAAATATGTGTAAACAGTTTATTCCTTGCATTGAGTATCACTGACTTGGGAAATGAGCAGGCCATGTTTGTATGTTAATGCTCTCAGATTTGAAGACACTGTAGAAGTTTTGTGTATGCCTGCTCATGGATTCTTTTTTAATGAGTACAGGTTCATGACAGCCAGCATTTGATTAGATCTCTAAATAAAAGGAGTGGTCAGACACAGTAGAAACAGAACCAGCAGTGGAGCATTTACAGAATTGACAGTTTAAAAGGTAATTCAGGTTTCCATCTAGTGGTGGTATAAAATTGTGTCCAAGCCATATGAGACACAACATATGCATAACCATGCTAGCTAACATACCAGAGTGCTTGTGTATGTGTTTGAAACTTAGGAAATTGAAAGCTTTTATTATGTATAAACTATATACATAATAGCACATAATTCAGATTTTATGAAAAGATTTTTGAAGGTAAAGCTGTAATGATCAAGAATCTGTTATTCTGACAGTGTGCATTCAGATGCCTGAGTACTCTTTGAATCTCACAGTTTATCTTAGTTGCTGCAAATTAGCCCAATTCTGCTTTTTCGGTGTTCCTGGACAGCCATTTCAAAAAGTTTAACTTGGTACAGGTTATAGAAAGAAAACTGATGCTTAAAAAGTTGTCTTTAAGTTGTATGTGTGCAAGTATGAGTCTTGTTAGATTTCTTGTTTCCTCCTTAGGCTTAAAAAGAAAAATAGAGGAAGAGATGGGTGTTCTGATTGCTTTGCCTCCATCTTGATGTTCCAGCACTGTCTATTATTTAAAGTACTTTACAGGAGAATTTAGAGAACCTTACCAGGTTAGGTTTTCAGATGAAGATAATATTGAGGTAACTAATCCACAAATCTTTTTAACTTTGTTGTAGTTTAAGATAATGTAGTGGGTCAGAGAGACAAACTGAGTATGAATTGGAATTGCAAATTTATAAGGATTTTATTGACACCTCCCTTCTAGCATTTGTTCGGTACTTGTGTGAATATTGTCAGCTTGTAGTGTTTTGCAAGCATGGTAGGTTTTACTGTGTTTTCAGTGCATTTCCACTATCAATACTATAAACACTGCCAACTTTCCACAAGTGCTGTCAAGTACCATATTTTGTAATTACTGTAATAATATTATGAGTGCTGTAATTGCGCATACTGTATGGATGTGCTTTTCTGTCCTGTGTAGACACAAAATTGTTATTTTCTGCGAGTTGAAATGGAAACTGTAGCACATCTGAATAATTGTTTTGGAATTGGGTTTTTTTTTCTTCTTTCAGCATAATGTGAGATGTCTGCACAAGCAGCATTACACAAATTGGAGGATTTTTAAAGCCCCAGATGTATCACATCTGAATATAGAGCTGTACTTAGGATGTGTTCAGACCCATTAAGGGATGAAGACTTTTTTTATACACTTCACTAGTATTAAAGTCTGTTGATCAAATACATTTTTTACAAGGAGCTGAGCCTCATTTTTAAAATTCATAATCTTGTATTTAGTAGCATCTTTATCAATCTTCATGTTGTTTTAGCCATCTTTTGTAATGCCAAGAATTTTGGCTGTTTTAGCAGCTGACTGTATCTACAGCCATACATCTTCTAATTGATATCCTGCTGTTTATGCAGATCACTCCTGGGAATACACTGAGCAGAAAATTTCTGTTGAGATATCTTTATTTCTGTGTCTCAAAGCTGCTAATTTCAAACCGCATTTTTTGAAGGATATGATTTTAAAAACATACTAAATCATAGTCTCTGATAAAATGTTTGGATTTATAGGTTTTTAAAGGTCATTTCCAGAAGTAATATTAATGAGATATTTCTAATTAAATGTTCATTATACTAGAAGTAAGTTAGAAGTGATAGTAGAAGTAGAGTTACTGAGTATTGGTATTTAGGCTTAGTGTTATGTGGGGAGCTTGAGTCCTGTTAATATGCTCATTTTTTGTTGTTTCAGGGATATTAGTGAGAGACAGAGTGGTCTGAAGTGAAAGAGAGCATGACGCATTTTTTTTTCCCCTTGCAGTAACTGACTAAATCTGTAGAATACTTTCTGAATTCATCTTGCATGCATCTTTCAAGACCGGCTAGCAACTGTTCCTTGAAATGTAGATGCATATTCCTTTGATCTGTGGGAATTCCTGAATGATGTAAAATTGATATACTAGTTTTATATTATTTTATACTAATTTTTCTTCTTCCTGAAATATTCTATTTCCTAATATAGGGGAAATGAACAGATCATTAGGTCCCTGCAACTTTTTTTTTTTTTCTTCTGAATCTGAACCAGAAGAAGCCTGGTGGAAGGGTTTGAACTTAAGTCCCTATCACCATTGCTTCTTTGGAGATGTTATGGCTGATATCTACATGGAATGAACCTGAGCAATTGACTTAATCTTCTGTGGGCCACCAAATAGCATTTAGCTATTTGTTTCTTGCTTTTTATGATTGCATAGCAGAAGCATGTGGTCTTTGTATGCTGTTTGATGTATATGCAATCTGTATCGAGGGAAAAATTCATAATACATTAGCAGTCTTTGAGACTTCATCACTTTCCAACTGAAGTCTGTAATGCCCTCATGTGTAGTCTGAGCTGATTTTTGACTTGAAAAGTATCCTTCATAAAGCTGCAGTTTTTGAAGTGTACACATGATGGCAGCAAATACTTAAATTGTGAAGGCTTGTTTCTGTACTAGAGACATGTAGGATATTGAATTTTCTACTATAAACTAGAATTTTCACAGATTAAATTCTTCTTAAATTATTTCTTAGAATACATATTGAGATTTGTTAACATACTTCTTCAGATTTTGAGAAGGCTTTTTAATTTGAAAACTCTACTGTGGTTTCTACCTGGGTTAGCCATAATGTTTTCATAATGTGTTTTCTGATTTTGATTTGTACTGGGCTAGTTTGCTACCCCAGTAGCAAAACGCAGCAGCTACCCCAGTAGTTAGCAGTGTTTAGCATGGCTACCCTTTGATACCTTAGCAGGGAAAAGGGCACCTACAACACTCTGTTAACCCTCAGAGTGTTGCCCTGGCAATTCTGGCTCCCAGCTGGTGCTGGTTTGCTTTTCTGAAGCCCAGTTTTTCTCTGTTGGAGAGATATATCTGTACTCTCTGGAAAGAGATCTCTTACATTCCTCTTTCATGCTTCCTTAATAGATGTATATTTTTGATATATTGTGTAGTATTTTGTTAGTTATTTCTCCCCATTGCAGTCTTTCTTTCCAAGTTCTCATCTCCTAATCTAGATGAGTAATGTCAATTTTCCAGCAAGTATTCTTGGCCCAATGAAATATCCTTAGTACTGCTGTCAGTGATCGTACCTAGGCTGTGTCTTGGACTCTGCACTGAGACGTGCACAGCAGCTCCCTGTTTTCCTCCTTTGGGCTTCTAAAGCTGTGGGCCTGGGAGGGAGTTGGGAAGTGCTGTGACTGGGTCCTCAGTACAGCAATGAGGGCAACAGGGCTGAATGTCTGTGAGCATGGCTTGCATTTACCAACAGCAGCCTTCCTTGTTTTTAAACATCTAGCAATTAGATGATTGTTGATGTCTCAGGTCAATATTGGATAATGGTAGTTGGATAACCAGATGGTTTTTTAGCTACAGATCTGATGTCAGATGTCATATATTATGACATACATGACATAAAAGCACAACTTTGCTTGCTACCATAGTATCAGGAAGGGAGATAATTATCAGAGTAGCTTTCAGCTCTTGTTTCATCCAACTAACCTGGCAGCTGGGAAGAGTCATTACAAAGTTCTGATCAGCCACAGTAACCCCCAGTAGAGTATGTCCAGAGGAGATAGGGCCTTGGTGTGTAGACACAAAAACTATCCGAGTTTTGAGTGATTATATTTTTGGAAGCATATAGTAATAGCCTAATATGCATGTTTTTTCACCAAAAGAAAAATTTCATTGTTAATAATGCCACGTTTTAGATGCTGTTGCAAAGTATGTTGGTATTGCAGGGTCCTGTTAAGAGTAGGGAGTTTTCTTTAAAAATTAAATTATAGTATAAAATCATATTTATTCCTACTTTCATTCCTGGATATGGGTGAAACATTTAAACTGAATCTCTTTCTGTCTTTTCTGTCCCTTCCAAAATAAATATGGCATGTGTCAAAATCCACCAGGATATTTTAGGCCAAAAAGTTATAGTCTGCCACAGTTACAGGAACTATGGCTTATCAGAATAACACCTCGTGGAAAGCATAGGTCAGCTTTAGGCTGTGGTACAAGCAGGTTGCTCTAAAATTAAGGGTATTCTGGTTCATGTTGAAATTACTTGTTCTGTAAATGTACTTAATTTACAGTAGTTTAAATTTGATTTAATGTTTAGAATTAATTTTAAGGTGTACAGCAAATCACAATATTCAGTTGTTTTCTGGGCCTCACGAATCTTTAAATTCAGTTGATTGTTTGCAGTGAAGCACACTAGCGAGCTTTTTAACATCCGTTGCACTGAGTCATTGTAAGAATTTAAGAGATCCATGGTGTGAAGAGTTTTAATTAAATAACAAACATATATTATGTCCTTAGTGGTTTACAAAGATGAGCTTGTGTATAGCTGTAGGGTTTTTTTCACCAGTTCTGCTGTTGATTGACTCATGAAAAGAAATTTCATAGGAAGCGCTAGCAATGTCATTCTGGTTCATGGGCAATTCAGTACCATCACTGTAACTGAAAGGAGTTACATTGTTAAGAAAAACATCATCATCCTGTCAGTCAAGAAGCAAGTGAAAGTTGTTTTGTGAATAATGTGAACTCTTGATTTTCCTTTTTTTCTTTTTCTTTGATTTTATTGGTGAATCTGATTTTTGCGGAGTGTCTGTCTGCCAGCAGATGCCACTCCTCAGCAACAGACTAGTTTCCCAAATTTGACCAGATAGAGGAAAATAGTTGTGGTAGACCTTTGTTTTTAGAAACATTGATGGCAGTTTGCCTGGGATTGTCTTTGTTTTCCTTGATAAGAACAATCTATGCTATAAACAATTAAATATTTATATTTTACAATGGAACTGTTTAAAATTTTGTTTCCTGCTGATGCATAAAACCTCAGGGCTGGAAAAATGGCAGTATGTAGAGTAAGATGCTTTTGTTCTTCAAAGTTTTGTGTCGAGCAGTATTTTAGTTGAATAGAGGATGACCCAGAAATCAGGAGGCTTCTTTATGGAAATATTTTGGATGGTGGGAAGGTGTCTACCAGGATTGCTGAAAAGGTGTGATGAGGAGGATGACTTAGAAGCCCAAGTCTCAATGACTTGCATAGGACAAGTTCTTATAAAACCTTTAGGCATATTGAAAAACAGCCAAGTTGTAAGTGCATCTGCCAAGAAAGAACTAAGAAGCTGTGCAGTGAAAATAAACAAGGGAATCCTGGGCAAGAATATTTTTTTTTTGTCTTTCTAAATTTTGGAAAGATATTAGCCTGTGATTAGATATCCTGGGACATGAATAATGGCATATTACTATCTCCAAACAACCATTTTTTTTTTAGACAGCTGATGTTTTGGATGTGAGTGAGGCCTGTCTTGGCCTCTGTAGACATCTGCAGTAGAAGACTATTTTGTTAACTGGTAAATATGGTTGGACCAGCAGGGCCTGGACTGAGGTGATGGATGCTGTCTTTCCAGCCCCAACACCTTCCATCTATATGGATCCAGTCTGATGGTAATGGAAGGCTTCCTGGTATGGCTAACGAGTTGTTGATTTTTCTATGCACATCTACCTGTGTGTGTTGTTCTAAGATGTTTAGTTTTATGTTCCTGGTGAAAGAAGATGTTAGAGATAGATCTATACATTCTGTCATGTCGTGCTTTGCTGAATTGACATATACTGAACTTTCAAACTCTGTTATTGACAATATGCTTGATTTTGCATGACTGACCTTTTTGAAGACCACTGGGTGCTTTTTGCAACATACTCTGTAGAGCACAAACTTGAGGAATTTTGTTGCTATATTGTCATTGATACTTGGAAAGTATTTATTCTCTTAATAAAATAAATGCACAACAGAATATGAATACTTAGTATAGTACTTTTTTTTTGTTTTTTACCAAGTAGAATTTAAAATTTTCAAATAGAAGACAGACTTGTATCTTGCTTAAGGAAGTAAAATACTTTTTTTGTTGCGTTCTGTACAGCACAGTTTTAGACAGTGACTTTTACCTAAACTACTCGTAAGTATTGCTTACGGATTAGACAGGAAACTAGATACACAGGGAAAGACGGGGAAAATAGAAAAAAAGAAAACAGTGAATTTTTTTAACTGGAAATAAGTTGAGACATTGCTGTACAATAGTAAAAAGGAAAATAGTATCAGAGTATTTGGTTAAGAGAAAGGAGTCTGAATTTTGCAATTGAAGAACTTAAGCATTTACCTGTTTGCATTGAAGCAAACCTTTGTAGTAATTCTGCTTGATAACATATGGTTAAATCCAGTCTCTTTCAGACAGTGTGCTCTGCCACCCGGAGTCTTCACAGGCTGAGTGATAAGGTTTTGGAAGAAGCTATCCCAGTACAAAAGCTGCACATCACAGAAAAGATTCTAAACCAAAACCAAGCTGTGTGTGAGATAAACATTTGACTTGGGAATACACCTCTTGCAGAGTGTGGTGTGATCTGTTACTTTTTGGCCCTAGCACTGCTGGGCTAAAGCTGTACTGCTGAATCAGATGTACCTGGCACTGCTTTGCAGCTGTCAGTGGAACAGCCTGTGTCCATGCTGTTAAACTCTTACTCTCCAAAGCGGGGTGGCCACATCCCAACTATCTGCTGGGAGCAGTCCCCGATCTGTGCCAGCTCACTGACTGGGCCTGGGAGTTGTTTGGGAGAAAGCTAGTTATCCTTAATCAAACCCTGTGCCAGAGACCATGGCACCACGCTCCCAGGGTGGGTGGTTGAGGTCTGGTACCTTCTCAAAGCATTCCATGGCACTGGTTTAAATCATTTCTGTAGACAGGGCCCTGACTCCTCTGCTGTCAAGTGCAGTTGCTGCTTTTTTTCTGGATTCTTTCTCTCTGCATTATCAGATTCTCATCAACTATTAGATTTATCTTATTTTCTCCAAATCAAAAGCTGTCGTCTCTGGAACCTGTGTGCAGATCTGAGCCATTCTAAGAAAGAAGTTCTGAACTCTTTAGTGCTGTTCTGTTACTGGCCTGGTAAAATAAGGGGAGGCTCTCTAGGCCTTTATGAAACTGCATGTCAAAGCTGGGCACTGTGTCTGTACATAAGCAGTTGTGAATGTTCTGCTCTGCATAGGTGGAAAATACATTCCTTGAAGGAAAAGAAAGCAAAAAGAATCCCCTTGCTGTCTTTCTAGCCAGGAGGGATTGCCAGTCATGTATCTTGTTACTCTGCATCCTAGATCTGAAATATGTTGAATACTACTATTTCTTTAAAATTTCACTTCTGCTTCAATTTAATGAGAGTGTTCACTGATATTAGCCCTTTCACTGTCCTCTTGAGAACATACTTCATCTGTCATTCATACTTGGTCTTTGCATTAATAAGGCAAGTAAGCACACTTTCTCATCATTCCCTTTTATTGACCCACTTCTGAAATGTCATGTGCCAAGTTTAAACTCTGATGGGCCACAGCAGGTGAAACGATGACACTGTGAAGTTCATTGTGGGTAGTGCCTTTAAGAGGGTGTTGTATGGGTGAAAAGCAGCCCGACGAAGCCCAGTTAAACTTGCTTGGGTAATGGTGGGTGTAGAGGATCTCCCGAGTTCCTTGGAAAAAATAGAGCTACTGTCATCTTACATAATACCCCAAGGACAAGCAGACAGAAAATACACTTTATTTCTCTTTGGGTAACGCCTGTTTGTGGATTAGGACATTTCTAATTTATGTTTTGTTGTTGAGCATAATTTGGTGAACTGGTATCTTTAAGATGTATTGCTTGTAAATTTTGATCAGATATTTTTTGGGTGCTGTTGCATAATGTGTATTGTGTTTCAAGTAGAAAGGAGGTTTTGTTCTTTTCACTTATATATTGTACAAATGAAGCTTCAATGACTGTTCAATTTAGTGAGGAAAAACATAAATGTAGACTGTGATTCTTCTCTGAGAAATAGTTGCCAATGAAGTTTTGTGTGTTATAAAAGGATAGGATGGAAACTAGCTTAAATGTGCATTCAGTAAAAGCTCATGTTCTACAGTTTGAATAAATCAATTGATTATTGAATGATGATAATGTTTTCATCTCTTGAGTATGTGAACTTGTCTGTCTTAGTGAAATTTGTAGTTGGTTTAGTTATTTTCTCCCCGCAAAGCAAATGTATAAAAATAACTGTTATAGTATGCTATATTCAGTACTGGAACATTAAAAAAAAATCTTAAATCTGGTAATACTTGGGGATAGTAATTTAAATATAACTTGGACTAATCTTGGCTTTTTAATAAGTAGAGTGATAATGCAGAGGTAGCCTGGAAGACCTTGGCTGGAAGGCACCTCTGGAACTTCCTACTCAGAACAGAGCCATCTTAGATCAGGTTGCTTGGGGCCTTGTCTGGTCACAAATTCTTGTGATTTTTGCTGTTTGCTGTAAAGGATGTGGAGAAAAGATTTCACTTACAGTATAATTTTCAAATGTTAGCTGAGAAAATTCTCAAGGTTTCTGGTGTTCAAGCAAAACTAATTACAGTGATAAAAGTCAGAAAGTCATGATTTAAATGAGCATTCACAACTAAATGGTACTGAAGTAGAAGTGCTGAATACTCTGAAAGTATGTGATCACTGACACACGTTGGTATCCATTGCACTACATCTAATCACTTGTTTTCAGTCCAAGAGTAATATTCCCGAAGAATTGAAAATCATACTGTGTTGGGTTTTGCCTAATAATTTGTTTAGTTTATATATAAATGTAGCTCTGTAGGTGTGACGTTGGCTGTATGTTTACATTTCAACAATATGTTTAGTAAGCTTTAGTTTAGTTTCTCTGGTTTTATACTGAGACACAAGTCAGCCATATGAATGACATGTGTGGCTGAAATGAGGGTTAATGTTCTAGACAGTATGAAATGTAACTGGGATGGATTTTTACAGCAAATAGTGAGGCCTTGGAAACCAGTATTATCCTGGTGTGAATGCTGTCTACATCATTATTAATTTTTATTGTATTGTTTTTAATGGATTGTTTGTGCACTTACTTGCACAAATACACACTTTTAATGCACAGTAACAAGTATAGGTAGGAATAAATTAAGCATATGAGTTTGCAGATTCTTCTTTTGAAAATCAATTCCATGGTATCCAAAAGACTTAGTTCCAGTCTTTCATGGCATTACAATTTTAGGATGCGTTAGCTCGATTGAAATCTAGCAGTGCCTCACTTGAATTTATTTAGTAGTCTAGCAGAAGGCATGCAACAGTGTGTAATGGATTTAATTGAAGTGTGAGTGAGCATATTGAATTTGTTTTATTTGGCTTTGTCTTTTTGTTCACCTTCAGATGTTCAGTTCTGTTGTGTGAGATGAAGTTCTCATGACCCCTTGTACTATTTAGCATATCCATTTGTTGATTAAAGCTTTTGGTACAGTGATGCATCTGTCACTGGCAAGTTACCAAGTTACTTGCCAAAGGTTTCTTTTTCCTGAGTAATGAGACTTTTTTGTTTGTTTTCATTTGTGATTAGATTGCTTGTAGGCAGTGTTTTTGAGGGCAGATAGGATCCTAAGCATACTTCAAATAGGTATGATAATTTTGACAGCAATTGTGGCAGAACTTTCCCAGGGAAATTCTCCACCCACCTGATGAAATAAAGCATTACTAAACCAGGTTCTGCAAAGGAAGATGTTTTGCAAAGCTGTTATTTGTAAAATCACTGCTGTAGTAGATATAGCAAACAAGTCTGTGAAGACAAGGAGATCTGTTGTATTTTTCTCATAAATATGGTAGAATACAAATGATTCCACTGCTTCCCCCCCCCCCATTGGTGTACAGTCTTGTTTTCAGGTCTTCCTCTTTTAAGAAATTACACATTCATGTTAAAGTGTTATGTTTTGATATAGAGAAGATAAATTGTGCTTTGTTCTGATTTTTCTAGGGCAGCAGTCAATAGTAAGGGCTAGTCCTATATTATAACAGCAGGTGGACTTTATGGTTGAATTTACTGCAGTGCACATGCCTGTGGGTCGGAGATCTGCAGGGAGCCCGGTGAGCTGGGAAGCGCAGTATGGTCAGGACACCAAAGCAATGCCTCGCCGTGGCCCTGGGACCAGCCCATGCAGATGCCTTCAATGTGTAGTCCATAGGGACAGTTCAGCAAGCAGCCCACAAGTGGGTTTTGGTGTAAACAACTGTTCTAGTCTACGCATCTTTTCTGTGATAGAAATGGGACATGTGCTGGGATGGTGGAGGAACCCTCGCAATCCAATGCCTTCCTGTGCAGGGATGGTGCTCGGAGCTGTGACCTGTTGCATCTGTGTGCTGTGCTCACCTGCTGCATCTTCATGGTACTGGTAAGCGGGAGGAGTTTCCACTACATTATTAAACAAATTTAGTTTGACTAGTTTAAGCTCTTCCCTGTTCTGGCAGCTTCATGAATACAGTGGGATAGATGTTACTTAGAGGATTTTTTTTCCCTCCTCATTTAGCAAGCATGATTTTTTTTCAGAGGCACATGAAACATTCTGCAGGACAGCAGAGCTTGCTAATATTCATACCTCCCCCCTTAAGACTGAAATAAATGCCTACTCCTGAAGACCCCGTAATTTACCATCAGTGTGGTTCAGAGGGGAAGCATCGCTGGGTGGTAGGTGATGTAAATGTTACTCAAGATTATTCTGCTGATGTCTTCAGCAGAAAAACTCTTATTTAAGAGGTTTTTCCTGTTTACTATCTTTGCCTAGTGAATTCTGGGACTAAATTAAAAACCAGATTATCTTAACTGGGAATTTGTCTTAAATAGGTAGCTGTAAAAGCCATCCTGCAGAGTGGAGAGTGAGACAAGAAGTCATCCTGATTCTCATGTAACTGCCTACTTGTGGGCAGATGTACACAAGACCATATTTTTCTTGGCTAGCAAGCAAAATTAAAGATGTATAAGCAACTCAAAACTAATTAAAGTTTTTATTGTTCATATAGCATTGCATTGCTTTAAACAAGTCCAGAGTAATTTTAAAGCCATGCAAATATAAGTCGAAGAGTCTTGGAACACAAATGAAATCTCTTGAATAGTTTTGGTATTCTCTGACTGGTAGAAACCTTGAGGCAACCTATTTATTCACATCATCAGTGGATGGCAAGAAGTTTTTTCTAGAACTTACTCTATAGTCAGTTTGAAAACTCCTCTTCCTGATCATATACTGTAGAAAAAGGACTTGTTTCTTAATGTAGTATAAACAAACAGTTCAGCAGTTTGACATTGACGCTAATGATGAAAGTATCATTGTATTAGTGTGAAGAGAACATCTGAGTGGATGTGGATGTACCATACCAAAAAGATTAAATGGTACCACTTAGCACAGAAGTAGTTTCTCTCGTGTGTGTGTGTTTGACATACAAGTAGAACTAATATGCTACCCTTACTATTCTTGGTATCTTCTCTACAGGCAGGCTGCTTCTGCTCCAAATATTATTGTTTTATCTGTAGCTGAAGGCTGTGGTACTCAGCTGTGGAAGCACCTGGGAGGCTGGCAGATGGAGCACAGAGCTGAGCTGGCTTAACGTGGCACATTTGTGTTTCTGAAAGGTTGCCTTGATATTTTCCTGGCTCTGGGGTTTTTGCATTCTTTTTAAGAGACTTTCCTTTAAATTACTGAGGTAAATTAAGTTCTGTTCCAATTCAACATGTATTTGTGCTTGGGAGCAGACAGCCAGTGGTTGCACAGAGAAAAAGGAGAGCTTCTAGGTGGGTGAGAATTTTTAGGAATAAGTAGGCGGTCTGGATTTTTTGTGGAAGCTTAAGATTTTGTTAACTGAGCGTTCATTTCAAAATTAAGTATGTACAACTCTAAGCTATTTTACTTGATTTCCCTCCCTTTATTACTCTCCTACCCTGTTTTCCCTGTCATTTGCTAATTCAAAGCAAGCACCCTTTAACAGTTGGAAAACCTCCTGCAATAGCAGAAACAAAAAAGAAGGAATAAACAAGATTTAGGTGAGTTAATTTTGAAGTATTTGTTGTATAGAGATTACAGGAGAATGTGTTCAGTCTTGAATTTGTAATATGTATTTGATCTCCCCAAAAACAGTACAGAAGATTTTAGGGAGGTTTTCAGAAGTGCTTTCAGATTAGCTGTCTCTACAGTACTTTACTGAATTTTTAAACTTGTTCATCAGATCAGTGAATTTTCTTTTTGTACTTAATCCCTTCAGTCTTCTGCGACACCCCAGCCCATATTTGCTATATTGTGACAGATGCTGTAAAAATCCTCTTAAATGTCAGAGACATTGGATAAAGGGATAAGTAGATAGTGACTTGCAGATGATTACAAAAGTCATGGGGTTTTTCAGATTTGAGGGCTCTGATGTAGTCAGTGGAGATGCATGCTCCCTTACAGCAGCTCTTGAACATTCTGATGACATATTTGTTTCCTTCAGTTAACTTGTGTAATAGTTCAAAGATCGTATAAAACTCTCCAAGTTAAAAACTCTTGGTAAGATGCATATATTTGTAGGCTTTAGAGATTTTTTACCTTAAGAAATTGTTAAAAAAAAATCAATAAAATTTTAGATTTATGTTTAGAATATTAATTTCTCTGACCTTTTTTGTTTGTACTGTTCTGTCAGGAATTTCTGGCTGCATATATGCTATATCACAATATTTTAGGAAAATAAAACAGAGTAAGGAACATTCTGTTGTAATTTTGAGAGCAATAAAACTCAAGAAGAGGGAAATCCTGTGATTTATTCTATTACTTGGAGGATATGGAAGACTTTTTCAGCAATTTATATTATTAGCCTCGTTTGACAGGGGTACATTTATGTGTATGCAAAGTATATGTCTGGTCTAAAACTTCAGCAGCATTTAGCATCTTTTGCTGCAGCAACAAGAACTTTCGAAATTTTCACTGGATCTAGCACAGAGACCAATGAGTTAATATTTTTTGCCTTTTATTAAGTATTATGAAGTACATGTTAATTGCAGTAGTGAGCCTTCTTTCCACAGAGTGAGTTTACAAGTATAAACCAGTATGTTGTTAATTGTCTTAAGTAAAATGTCAGTTACATCAGTATGCATTTATTTACATAGAGATGCCCTATTGCTGCTATTTAAAAGCAAGGAGGACTGAATTGTAACCAAATGATTGTGGTCAAATACACTGAATTACTTCTATAGAGGAGGACTTGCAAAAGTACCCAACTGAACGTCGTACTTAGATAAGTAAATGCCCTTATAAGAATTCACCTGTGTTTCCCAGTGGCAATATTATTTTATTTTTTAAATCATATGAGTCCACCTGTATGTAGGTTTTCTTTTAATGATGGCTAGTCTCCTAGGTAGTGTTCTGTGAAGAGCACACCTCAAAATGTTTGTGCCACGTTGAAGAAGCAGGTAAACTTTAACGACTCCTTGCATGTCTGTTTTAAATGCCTCCGCAAGCACCCAGGTAGAGCTTGTCTCTGTCCCCTGTTACTAGAAGGTCCACGGTAAGACTGGCCAAGAAAATCAGCCTTCGACTAAGTATTTTCTATTGCCAAATTTGCTTTGCTAAATTATCATCCCATGTATTGTATTGGAACAGGTGGTGTAGAATATGTCCACTTAAAACGGTGGAAGTTTCTGTCTCTTTCTTCTAAGGGATGGGTCTGACTTTCACACTAATGACTCTCTGCTTCGTTTATTAAATATAGTCCATGACTTTTTACTTAATTCATTCAAGCACATTATTCTTCTACAGGTCCATTAAAGTAAAAAATTCAGTGCACCCTCAGCAGAAAGGTTATTTGTGGTGTCAGGGAAATCAATGCAAGATGCCTATTAGCAGATTAAATTTTTGTTTATACTTGAGGTTTTCTTCCTGACTGTATTAGTTTAACGTTTTGGCTCTAATGAGCATATAGGAATGTGAGTAATGGAAAAATAAGAATATCAAGTCTCTTTTAGGTATATATGTACATTTGAAATGCTTCATTGGGTATAAATTGAGTAGAAGGACGTGCATGGAAAGTCTTTCAAGTGTCATCATCTGGGATATGTAATCTTTTGCATGTTCTTAGTATCTAGCAGCCTGGAAACTAATGTGGTTCTCTTGGAAATAGGCTTTATTTTCCTTTTGTGAGTATCTAGATGTGAAATCATTGTCTTCCTTGAAAATCTGGAAGTAATTCTTTTGAAATAACTGCAAATTTAAAGCTTGTCCTCTAACGAATTGGTATGAGAGTCTGTAACTGATGTTTGTATTGTGTTCTTTAATTATAGTTGTGTGATTGTGTTGCTAAAACAGTCCTTAGGTTTTTTTAGGTAAAATGCCTGTACTTAGTGTTGATGTTTGTCTGAGAATTATCTGCAGTGAAGCACTTTGCCAAGATTTCCTAGCTTAATATTTAAATAGAAATATTACAGTGTAACTGATGCATTAAGGAAGTCAAGTTCCTAAAAACAAACTGATACTATCACTTTCAGTCTTTTCCCTTCCCCTGCTTTAAATTAACAATGTGTGATAAAACCTTGAATATTCTGTGAAACTGTAGCATAATATTTGCCAGACAAAACATCAGCAGTAGACAAAAGTGCACAGGACAGCTTTTTATTAGCCAAAGAGCTGCCATGCGCAGTGTAAAATGTCAAAGCAAAATAGAATCTGAGTCAAGAAATAACCATCTTTAAAATTGCTGAGCACTTATTAGGATTTGTATGAAAATATGAAACAATGTTCTTGAAAGAAGTTTAACTTTACTGGTCTGTAGCTTATTTGTCCAGTCACAGCAGTCTTAGAGTTTGGTATTAGTAACAGTGTAATTTCTTAATAATTTTTACAGATGAAGGTCCAGACTGAATAATTTTCCATGTTTTGTCCTTAAATTGTTGACTATATTGTTCCAATGGGGTTTTTAATATATTTCTCTTCCAAGTATTTTTGTCTCCAGTACCAATTTAAGACTCTCCAATACTGGTATGTGCTTCAGAGAAGAATATTTTTTAAAATTCTTCCATAAAATAAGTATTTTTTTTTTCGGTGGAGCTGACACTTTGAATGATAGTCCAAGGAAAGAGAACCATGGCAGGATCTCATTGAGCCACTGGAACCCGTTTGTGTGACAATCTCTTTCATCCTACCTCCTATATCTTCCTTCTGCCCCATTTCTTGTTCTGCATCTACATTTCAGATTGATCTCTTCAGAACTTAAGCAGTAATTTTATTTTTTCTTAGGTGTTCTTTTTCCTTCAAGTATGTTCCGATTTGTTTTCTTTTATTCTTCCCTAGAATGAACTCAAGCTTTCTATTTAAGGCCTGAGAAGAAGCTTATTAATATAAGTGAAGAGGATCTTAAAGACTGTGGTTGTTATCAGATGATGTAAAAAGCTTTTAGTGACCTAGATTTTAGCCCTGATGTACAATACTGATGTAAGTATGTGCATCCAGATAGAAATAATTAATCACAGCTTGTTTTTCCGCAAATGACAGTAAAGTCACTCTGATGTACTGTAATGCTCTTGTGCTCCATTTTGGATTTAATAGCATTTATATATGTTTACCTTGATAGTCAGGCCACAAACTTCCCACTTTCACCTCAAATTATGTTCTCATAAGTCTTACATGAAAAAAGGACATTAAAATAACATGTTACTTAAGCTATAAACAAAGTTAGTCCTTGAGCTTTTTTCACATTCCTCTAAATAAATGTCATTTCTTCTAGTTTAACAATATTAGTAAACTGTGTTCAGAAAATAGTAGTCCATTTTGTACCTTCCTGATCAAATAATAATTCTCCATGCTGATTACTAAGTATTACATAATCATATTCCCTGGCTCCGTTTTAGCTGAACAATTTTTCATTCTCTTCTCCCAAACTGCAAATAAGCAAGCAACCAAAAAAAACCCCAACCCATTATACGGTAACAGTTCTGTATAGTTACAGTATGTGCATCATTGTGTTACTGTGATCACTACCCTGAAATTTGGTTGATATTCTAGCATCCTTCCTGAATCTCCTGGGAAAACATGATATTGTGGCTTTTCTTTTCAGATTAACTTTTAGAAAACTTTGACATTTTCTGGTTGTTTCCATTCTTTGTGATCCAGTGACTTTGTCCTGGAGAAATCTGTTTTACTTCTATGTGTTGTAATTAGAAATGGTGACATGGTCTTTCATCCCAGAAATTAAAATATACATAATTCAAAGTTTTCTAAGGATAAAAATGAAGTACTTTTTTTTTTTTTTTTTTTCTATCATGTGTTTCACTTCAGGATGTTGCTAAGTCTGACTTGAGCAGTGTTACCCAAAGATAAAACAAACTCCAGAGTAGATATTATAGATTCATTCAAGGAGAAACGATATTTTTGTTGCCTGTTGTAATTTAAAAACCCACAAAACAAAACTAATGAACACTTCTTTTTACCGAAAGAAAGGAAGTAAGTTGGTTGAAGCCAGTCATCTACAGCCAGAGAGAGAGAGACGTAGTTGTTTTCTGAGTGACGAGACCCACATCTCTGGAGGACAGTGTATCCAGTCATCCATCATGTTTAAGACAGAAGTTTCTTTCTCTGACGCTCAGCACAAAGACAACCTGCATCTCTAGCTTCACTTAGACATGTAACGTATAGATGTAGACAATCCCATCGCAAGTGCTAGGCTAGCCCCTTGGCTTGAAGTGGCCTCTACAAATCTTTCCATCTAATGATGGACCGAAGTACAAAATAGTTCATCCAAACTGTTCTTCACACAACTTGCTTTAGAGCTCCTCATTAATTACAATTGGGTATAGTTGTTAGAAAGGGGAGGATTTTATTTCACCAGTGTTGTTTTTCTTCGGAAGTAGGAGATGTGTCCTGTAGTGAGATGGGTTCTACACACTGTTGGGCTTGAAGGGTACTTGAGAAACCAGTGTGGTCTCTGGCAAACCATGTAATTTTCATACCTCTTGTGTTTTGCATTTATGTTTAAATGAACTCTATGTGTTGCTCTGCTGTCCCTGTTTTTCCTTCTATTCCTGGAGTGCCACCATAGTGGCTGCCTCAGCAGAGAGGCAGGGACAGTGGCTGTGAGTTACTGGCTCTGGTTTAGCCTCACTCTCGGATATTTTTCCCTTTGGGGTTTCCTCAACTGCCATGCTCAAGAGGTGGTGATGCACAGGGGAAGAACAGGGATTTCGTTCTGGGAGGGATGCAGTTTGCACTGTTGCTGGATTAGAAAAAAAAGCTTTAAAAAAATCTTTCACATAATCTGAAATTTAAAAAAAATTGTATGAAAATGTGTTTTCCTTTAATTTCTGAGAAGAGTGGGGTTTTGGGTTTTTTTGTTTGTGTTTTTTTTTTTTTTTTTTTTTTTTTTTAAATAGAGTGTGTAATGTTTCAGCTTTAATGAAAATGAAGTATTCTTTCTCATCACTTTTCCAATTCTTACATATGCTTAAAGTTTCAACTTAGTGTTTTTATGACTGGTCATATAAGATACTCAGTCTGGTTTTAAAGTGTTTGTGGTTTTATACATAGCAAACTTCTGAATAAAATGTACGTCTTTAGTATGTTACATCCTAACTTCGCTTAACTGAACCCTTTTATTGTTAATGGAAAATATCAAGGATGGCTGAAATTTGGAATATAACAGAACTGGCAGACTTTTTAGATTGTTTAAGACGTCTTATTCTTTATGTCTAAGAGCTGTCAGAAGGTGGTAAACAGATCTCAGAACAGCAGTGTTTATAACCAAATTGCTTTCATGAGATACAGATAAATCATTCAACAGAAGAGCTAATTACATCTGTAGCCTATACCATAGGCTCTGCTGTCCCATCCATTAGCAACTCTGGTGCTTCAGTCAAGCCAAAGAGTGAGTTTACAGTATATTTGATTTGAGTGACAGAAGTTTCTGTGTGAATGCAAAAAAGATTAGAATATTATTTACGTGATACCTCAAGGTAAGCAGTGGTGAACACAGGACTTGAAGAGCATTTGTTTACTTACCTGCCTTGCTGCAGCCTTTGCTGGCCAAGTTTGCAGCTATGCCTACCTTAGCCCAAACCACCCTGTTGAAGGGCTGTTCTATGGCTTTCTTTAACATGTCCATGCTGGGAAAATCTTCCTGGTTTTGAAACCAGAAAACTTAGTGTTACTTTGCACAACTGCCTCTCTTAGTAGATAATAAACATTTTGTTGATGGATTCTGTGCTGTGACATTGGTAGTGAAGGAGATGCTAGAACCAGAAAAACATTGATTTCTTTAATAAATAAGCTTGTTGATAGTTTTTTCTTGTATATGCCTGTTAAATTTATTGTGTAACCATATTTTTGTGATGATCAGCTTGTTTGTAATGTTTTATTTAACTGGAGCACAATGCTGTTTTAGAGGCCTTACTGTTACCTCAGAATGCAAGCTTGTCTGCTGCACCAGAGCTGGAGTGTCTGTGGATGTGGCTTCATACCTCTTGTATGTTGGTGTTTTCCAGAGTTACATGTAAAGTCCTGTAGCATTTTCAGGAAGAGAATAGTTTTTGAGATTTCCCTCTTGTGCTCACACTACAGTCAATAAAAATCTTTATTGCAAAACCACTCAGCAGTAACCATTCACCGTACATCCTTCAGGCTTTTGGCAGAAGCAGTGCTGAATGTTTGTGCAACTGCCTCTTGCTAAGAGTTGCCTCTAGTTTGCTGTTGCACGTGATGGAAGGTCAGGTGATTTAAATGTCAGAAGAGAAAGTTGTTTTTTAACCTTCTGTCAAGACTTGCAGTAGGAGCTGGACATCTTTATTCCCCAGAGGTCCTCTGCTGTGCTGGGCACCTCAGAATGAAAGTCCCATCTTCATTCTGTTGCCCTTTTCCTAGCAATTACTATTTTAATTTTCCATGTAAGAAACTGATAATGCCAGCCTTATGTCATTATCTAGTATCATTCAAATAGCATTTCATGGGTATTTTAAAAAGCAGGAGGAAGGCTTACTCATTACCCTTTATAGTATATTGACTTTGTTTTTAAGTGATCATGGGGTGTCCTTTACAAAATCAAAGGTGGTTTGAAATTGTCTTGTAATAACATTTTTCCTGTGAGAGGATGTGTGACTTTACATACCTGTTTATTCAGATTAGGTAATTTATTTGAAAGTAGTTGTTATTTTATGGACTTTAAAAAATGTTTGTGGGCTATTTTAAGTGGTCTTATAGGATGGAGTGTAGGTTGCTATGGCTTAACATGTACATCAGTCTATGAAAATATCCATGGAAATTAAGCTTAAGCTGAGTTTAAGTGTGGTAGAATTTTCCCGAGTTTGTTGTTACATTTCCAACTATACTTATAGCTTCTGGTAAAAGAAAATGAAGATGTTCTGGAATTTCATGTAGTGTAGCTCCCATTTAAAAATTGATGAAGATTTTTGTCTTTTGCTGATACTGAATTAGTTTAACAAACAAAACAGTTTTGTAGTAAAAAATACAGTAAATCAGTTGCAGAATTCTGTCTGAGCGTGCATAAAATAATTCATTCAACATATCTCTGCATAATAATAAGAATAGGTTGTTTCTTGCTGTGCTGTTTGTTCACAGTTGTTTCTTCATGCTACTGTCCTAGCAGCATGTGTTTGATTTTGCTCCTAGTAGCAGCAGAAGAATTTGAAATGTTGCAATGTTAACTTCACTTCCAGGGAGCGATGAGGGTGGCCTGTGAGGCCATGCTTGTTCTTTTGCTGTCACCCTAAGAAAAATAAATTTTAAGTAATTTGATACCATTTTTCAGTGCCTGTCTGTGCCATGTTTGTTTAACATGTCTCTGAGTAGTGATTTCTGATCTGGCCCCATTAATGTTTTATCAGCGTTATCATTAATTTGACTACAACTAGAGTTAGTCTTTTTTGGAATGGATGAATACATCAGCTTTATACTTTTAACTGCTTAAGGGAGATTAAAATTTTAGACCTTTTTTAAAAATAAAATCTGGCAAGAAAGTGAATCATACAGGTAGTTACTGTGAACAGACATATCTATCCTGACTTTTTCTATCTAAATTAATCTTACAGAGATTTTTTTGAGCTATTGTCTAAAATGTAGCTTTGCATATGTTGAGGAGGACACCAAAGAAAATAGAAGTGATGATTACCCTTCTTCCCAGTGAAAATGGGCAAATGGGCTCTTAGCCCATTTAATCTTACAATTAAATCATAAATGTCTCTCAGCATTTCATATTTGCATATGAGATAAATGTCTGTCAGTATGTACTGGATCATGTAGGAGTCTATACATCTGGCAGTCAGGGAGTGGGGCTTTTGGTTGTGTGGGTTTTGCTTTTATTTTTATATTTAATCCTTTCTCAACTTTGAGAACAGCAAGGCTGACACCCTTTCTCTAATCTGTGGTACTTTAAAACCTCAAATGTCACCCATCCTCTTGCCCTTTTGGTGAATTTGTGCATTCTCTGAATGCTTATGAGTCAGGAAGCAGAGGAAAACTGTATTTGCCTCAGTCAGTGAATTTAAATAAAACCCCCTATGGTTATTGATTATAGCAAATACTCCTGTGTTTTTGTAGAAATCACTTGGAGGTTCAAGTTTTTAATCATGCCATAGTATTTTAAGAGAGCCTAATGACTGGATTCAGCTTGCATGCTGTAGACTCCAGTGTGATCCGTGGGCAGAACCAGCATCTCTAAGGAATGGATCAGAGCATTCAGGTGAGGCATCTGCCTCTCTGTACTGGTGTTACAGAGAGTTTTGGGGTGTCTCTGCAGTTGCACGTACTGTTGGCAATGCAGGGACCTGGCCAGTCTGCACCTCAGACTGTTACTGTCCTTTAAGACTGAGATGGGTGCTGGGAGGAGCAGGAGTCTGAGGATGTCTGTGATATGGATAGCCAACACACTGGGATTTAATACTGGATAAGTCAGCTGTCTTTTGATGGTAGATGATTGGGAGGGGTTGATTAGACTTGATTCTGATCCTCTTTGTTTCTGGTGGCAGCCCATATAAAAGGGGCAAAGAGTTTTGTTGTTCAGCTGGTGGTTTGGTTTTTATTTGTTTTTTTTTTCATGGAGGTGCCCAGAAATTGTACAGCTGGTGCAGGCAGGGGATCATTGCAATAAGAGCTACTTACAAAGAACCAACCAACCTAAAAAAACCTAAGGTGCAGAGGTTGTCCCTGACTGACCTGCCATACTTGACCCTCCCTGCAAGGGAGGAGAGCACCTGTGTGCCTCTGCCATCGTTGTGTACGCTGAGTCTGGCTCTGTGAGGGTGCAGGTCTGCTTGTCTTCTGTCTGCGTCTCCTGTTTCTGGTTCTTGTGAGCAGAGTGCAAACCATAATTGGAATAAGATGCCCTTGAAAAATCTGCCAGGGATTCGTGTCATGATTGACAAAGGAGTTTTGTTATATTTGGAAGATGTAGTTACATATAAAATAAAATGAAAGGCAGAAGTGAAGTAATTTTCCTTGATTGGGAAGGCTAAGCAAGAGTTTGTTTCAGTTCTGCTGGTAGAGAAGATGACACTAGAAAATTCTAGTTCAACTAGTTAAATACCGTATCTGTTAAGTTCTAATGAAAACTAGAGCATATGCAAACATGCTGCTCCTCCTTATTGTCTGAGAGGGACTGTGATCATCATATTTTGTGACCAAAGGTGTGTTTTTGAAAGAACAAATGTCAGCTTGTTTTTTTCTTGGTAGTTTTCCTCCCCTCACCCCCCTTACACTTTTACGCCTATTGCTGAACTTTGGAGTTCGACATATTAAAGTTCACATGCAGTTAGCAAAATGGTGCATTTTCTGTATAGAAGCTGAATCTTAAATTACAGAACTATGTACCAGCAAGTTATGTAGTACCTTTTCACAAATCACTGATCAAGTAATAACAGTATGAATTTATGAGGGAACAGTAATGTGTTAAACACTTAAATATCTCAAGCTTTGTTCAGCCGTCATCTGGCATCACAGCCAGAGAAAATGAGATATGTCATACAGCTGATCTTTTCTCAGTGCTTTTCTAAAGGCTGAATCATATTTTCTTTGGTGCATCACTGTCTTTTCGTAAAACGAGGTGAGAAAGTTCCATTTTCTGTTATGAGCCAACCAAAACCCAGCATGTTTTCAGGGTCCAGTTTTGAATTTTTGTTCACATTACAAACCAATGTGAAACCACAGCTACTGAAACTTTCTGGCATGTACAAAACATTTGTTCAGCTAGAAAATGAGTGGGGGAAAAGAGCCAGTGGTGACGTGTCCAGAGCACGCTGGAGTGCTGTGAAGCAGAACACCTGGCGTCAGGGAATGGGGAACACATTGCAGTGTGTCTGGAGGCAGAGGGCATCTGTGAGAGCGGGTGTTGCGGCTTTGTCGAGGACCACCACTTCTAAGATCTGGATTCTTCAACGCTGATGCTTTGTGAAATGTGATGCCTTGATGTTAGATTAAATAAAAAGAATGTTACAGACTCTTTACCAGTAATTAATTTGTTATTATTTGAAAAGATGGTCTTCTAGCCAACAAAGTCTGTAAAATTGTAAACGGTCTTTAAATGGACTTCAGTTATTTCTAGGAACCGTAGCCCGTGCCTGCAGCAGTAGCCTCAGGCTGCTCCCAGGTGGTCGATCATTAGCTGTGGGGAGGACTTTTCTCCCACTGGGGAACCTGAACCGGTGGGAGATCACATGGAGGGGTTCTCAGGGTTTGTACGTTTAGTCAGGTCTCTTGATAAGGTGCGGTGAGTTTCACGTTGCTTGCTTTCAGGGTTGTTTCTGAATTATATGCTGTGAATGTTGTTGTTTGTTATAATGCGAGTTTCTTTTTTTGGAGTCCAGAATCAATAATGACTGTATTGTTTTGTGCAGAAATTTGAAGATAGAATGAGGTGGAATAGTTGATGTGTAACATGTCGGTGTGTTACTGGTCTGCTGACAGCTTCAGAGATCACATTTGTCCATCTGCCTTGATAAGAAATTCTGTAAATCATGAAGTTGAAGACTTTTTAACCCATTTTCATTTTTTACCTTGTTGTTACTGTTTGATTGTTCAGTCATCAGGAAAAAACTGTATTTAGTTCCTTCTAAACTCTGGACCAACTGTACCATAAGGTAACACCACTGAGGTGTAGGATTACTGCAGAGATTAACTGTAGTATCACTGTTCCTGAATGCGTATTTAATGTAAAAAGGGGAGAGGTGATGTGGGAAAGAACCTTAGTATTATGAAACTGGTGTTATTTTTCTTATTAGGTAACTTTAACACAACATTCTGCCACTACAGATCTCTGTTAGAAATGAGGAATCTGTTTAGTTCAGAGTCTATATTAATAAAAATTTACTTTTGTAATTGGTAATTTGGTGATTGGATTAACAATTCAGTATGCAATAATTAGGCTTCTTTTAGCTGAAAATTGGAAATGAAAATAATGCTTATAATTAATTGTTATAATTCTGTGCTTTTCAATACTCCTGATATTTCATCCTTTATTTAAAAAAAAGTGTTAGTGTAGCACAGACACTGTTCTTATTTATTCAGAATATAGTTTTTTTTAGTTCACTTGCTTATATTGAATTCAGAGTTGTGCTTGAAATTTTAAGGGTGTTTTAAAGGATGCCTCACTAAGGTAGGAGAGGAGCCTATATTTTTTCCTATAAAAATTAATTTTTGAAATTAATTTCTTAATTGTGGAGTTTAAGTTCCTCTTAAGGAAAATTAAAGTTCAGGCTCTCTTCCAACCCAATGTTTAAATGTGTGCTTAACTTCTAAACATCCAAATAGGTTCACTGACTTCAGTAAATACACATGCCATGAGGTTTTTCACAAATTCACTCACTACAGCTTCTTTGAGATCTGCTGCAGCGGGGCTGATGCTGGGCTGAGGGAGCCGGAGAGCGCACAGGATCCATGCTGATGGGCTTTGAACACAGCAGTGTCAGTGGTAGCACTGCTAGCTGAATTAAATTTGCAGAATCACTGTCCTTGCAAAACCTCCAGTGTTGTAATTTAGAAAAGTAGTAATGGTCAAAGATTGCTCCAAAGCAGTGAGAAAGCAATTTTCGAAACTATGCCCACATTACTGGTGTGACCTGTTGGCCACTTCCATTTCTGCCCTTGAGAAAGTTTTGCTTTTATAATGATCCTCAGCCTGGTATTGATGTAATACAAACTGTTTTGCCTGTCCACTGACATAAATGCTGTTATTTAAGTAAACATGGTCCAAATACTTCCTGATACAACAGGATTGAAAGTAAGTCTGAACAAATTTATGTTCAAATCAGTACAGAAAGGGGGTTATCATTTTCTTCTTCCTCGGGGAATGAGGATGCAATCTGTTCTTGAAGCCCCTTCTTATTCTCTTCTAACTTTTAATTTTGCTAACTAATTTATCCCAAAACTGACAGAATGACAGAAGTCTCACAGTTGCTGAATTCCTTCTGCATTTGGAGCAATCCAGGGCTGGGTGCAAATGACCTAATCTGTTCTCAGAGATGCAGACAGGCTGTAGGGCATTTGTCTAATTATAGATTGCTTTTTCTAATGCATTTCTTCTTTTCCAGATACTATCAGTTTACAAAGTGAATCCTATTGATATCCTGCTAGATAGAAACATGTATTTTAATAGTTATAGCTATATAAATTTATTTGGTCTTATAATTAAATTTTGTTTTGTTTTCAGTAGTAGTACATAATATGACAGAAATAATCTATACGTATATGATATGCATTTAAACTAGCTACATAAAATTGACTGTAGATACTAGCAATGTCTTAATAACTTTCTTTAAAAAAGTGTATTTTTTTGCCATTTGGTGTTGATTAATAGACTGTTGTAGAAGATTGAGTAAGAGTATGTTATTACAGTAAAATGGTATTAAAAAAAGTTAACCTGAATCCTGCATTTGTCATTTTTGTGACCTTTATATTCCTTCCTCATTAGACATATGCAGCACTGATACAGCAACAAATTAATGAGGACAAACAAAACTTGAGAGAAAAGACTGTATATGGAATCCAGCTCACAGAAGAAAAACTTAATGACTTCCGTGATGAACAGATTGGGCAGCTGAAGGAACTGATGGATGAGGCTACCAAACCTAATAAAAAAATCACCATTTCTAAAGACATGAAACACAAAAACTGAAGCGTTTTAAAAATTGTTAATGCATGTGGAAGCATTTTGAAAGTTCCTTTTCCAGTTGGACTTGAATGTGGTTTCTGTGGAATAATGGGCACTACTTACGCCCTAACTTGTCTGAAATGGATATCTCTGGCTATTTGGCTTTTTGTGCAAGAATAAATGTTAAAATGGAATAATCACAGCAATTGTTTGTTAATTGCAGTATTTTTTTATCCTCATGGAAGGGAGAGACTTACAGGATTCAGTAAAAGTAAACTGACATTTTTGAAATAGAAAGTTGGAATTTTTTTATCATGGCACACATAGGGCAAAACATCTTTCTGTTTGTATATCATCCTCTGCCTGGAAAAGATGCAATTCCCATTTGCTTTCTGATGTGGATACAGTAGACAAAGGTATGGTACTGGAGTGGGTTTGTTTTGATGGAAAGAAATGAACGGTACTGCTGTTGAAATTGAAAGTTGGTTTTCTTGAGCTTTATTGTGAAATGTGCTTTAAGATAAACGTTGTAGTCCATTATTAAATTGACCTCGAACCGCTGGCTTATGAAGAAAATTCTGCATTTTTTTCAAAGCTAGACTCAGATTATTGTTAGTGTATCTGAAGTTATAAAAACCATTCATGAGTTGTGCTGTAGTTAGAATTCAAAGGCTCTTTAAAAGCTCAGTATCCCGTATTATTCAATATTTGATATAGACCAAAATTTGTAAACCCCTCAATCACAGAAATTATCCTGTTGATAATACTGTATGACAAATATAAATAATTCATTTGTAATAGGTTAAGTCTCCATCAGGAAAATGTGTGCCTGTTGTAATACTCATACTATTGGGACTAAGAAAACTTCTGGTTTTTTATCTGTTAAGAAAAAACGCACCCCTTTCTGTGCAAAAGACAGCTTTCATTTTGTATTCCAAACCTAGTTTTATATTATTAGTTTTGTTCTATTTCTGGAGCTTTCCCTGTCTGTTACCCACAGCATGTTCAAGACAACATAATTTCTTTCCTCTTGGGGGATAACAGCTTTGACAAGTAAGCACATTTCCATCTGTCTTGAGTTGTAACAACATGCTGTTTGCCAAAGATACGCTCCTGGATCCTAATGGGGGGCAATTTGGGGAGCAGCCTGCTTCTCTCTCCCTTACCTCTCTTCCCAATCCTTTGTTAGGATTTTAGGTTTCAGGCCGCTCATTTCTATTAAAAGTTCAATTGCAAGACTCCTGTGTAAGGAGCACTCATAGTTGCTTTGTTACATCTTCCTCTGGTAGCCCCAACCTCTGTTGCTTGTGCTGTAGGAAAATCCTTTAGCCTCAAGGGCCTAATCCAAACAGGATCAAAGGGTGGAGATGGCATCCAGACTGAAGGGCTGAGGTTCACAAGTCCTGGTTCTTGGTGCTTCAAGGGCATATTTGCAGAGAATGGCAGCTCCCTTCTGGCCTGCTATGTACCTAGGTCTTGCCCCAGCATCCAAGTGGGAAGTGGATGCAGTGTGCAAGCAGGAGGCTTGAAAATTGTCTCTTGATACTGCCATTCACACATACCTAAAGCTTTTTTCTTTTTAGATTTCAAAGCCTAAAAATCTAGTCCAACCCCAGAGTTTAGGGCATAAGGGTGTATTCTGTTGCACTTCCATCAGATGTACAGTAACCAATAATTTGCATTACTAGATCTACTCAGTTTTAATACCAAAAGCGATGTTTGGGTGTGGACAACAGTTTGTTTCCATTCCTTTATTGCTAGTACACGTCTACCCGCTTTCCAGTTGGTATCCAAGTTGATTCAAATTTATTTCAAATACTGCAATTTAGGGCACAGTTATATTTTTATCAAGACATTTAATGAAACTTTTTAGTTCAATTAAACTAGTTGGAATACTTTTTTTGTGTGTCTCCTCATGTATGTACATGATAATGCACGTTTCTGGAGGCTAAATTAATTTATAATGAAAAAGTGCTATTTGGTATGAAAAATTTAAGCTTATAATGAGACCTAAGGTCACTTGGAGGTGAGGGTAAACATCTTTACACCCACAGTCCCTTTTCTAGTAAATCCAGCAACTTTTTTCTTTCTCTTCCCTGTGGTAGCTCATATTTTGCACTATGTTTTTATTCTTGTTTAAAACAGCTCTTACAAAAGCCAAAATTCCACAATAGGAAGGAAACATCTTTAAAGATTGTTTGCTCTAAGACAGCCAGTGCTAATAGTAAGGCACGCTCTGATCTGAGCAGCTCTTAAACCAGTGGTGGGCATGGGTGGCCCCACAGAAGCTTTGCAATGCCAACACCACCATACGTTGGTGAAATTCTTTGATTTACAAGTGTGGTTAATGACAGTTGAGGAAGACAATGGACCTCTCATCCTGTCCACAGAAGGGTGGACTGACAAAGATGATTTTTCTTTAGTTTTATGTCTTTAAGATATAGGATACTTTTTGTGGGGAATTTTACACAGGGTTTGATGGATAGTGAACAGAGGAAAGCATCCATCAAAATTACTTCAAAACTACAGGCAGCATGCTATTTCAAATAGCAGAAGAGTTCCTTAGAAAAAAAAATACTAATCACCTAACAATGAAAAATAGCTATAATCACTTTAGAAATGAGTACAAAGTTTTAAGCTGTGTTCTGTATCTGTTGGTATGGATTGCTGTTATATAATTTAACACTGAAAAGCTCCTACCACCCTTAAAAGAGCTCTCTCTGTTCAGCTTATCCATTAAGAATGATCCTTTGTATTTTGTTGATCTTAAATCATTTTGGCTCTTCTAGAACTAAAAGAAACTGATAAATTCACTGGTTAATTTGGCTAAACCTTATCTGTGGTAACCCCTTATGTGATCGTCTGGCAGCTGGTAGGAGTTGGAGGGAGCTGAAGTTTTAGATAGCTGGAAAAGGCATGAGCTGAAGTCTTACCAACAAGCAAACAATTTTCAGAAATCTGTCTCATAAAAATTACCAGTTTTGATATACAAAATACAAAGTTAAATATCTTACAAAGAACAACTAAAAATGTCATTCTTCCAGTGTTTTATTATTTCTGTGATGTGGGCTTACGCTTTTTTAACTGGCTGTCCAGCAAGAGCTATTAGAATGTGAAGTTTCTCACTTAAAAATAAATTAATAATTTAACATGTTGAAGGTAGGATTTATGAAGGAGTTTTGTTTCTCAGCTATTTGGGCTTACTTTAATCCTTTTGAATTATTAGTGGACTTTCTATTTCTTCATCTTGGATATGTACATGTGGGAGGCTGGTTATTCACTGATGTGTCAGTGGTCAACTTTTAATTGGCTTCTAGGTAAAAATATTGAACAGTTAGTGAAGAAGCAATACCATGCTTTTCCCTGCCCGTTATCTTCTGTTTTAATTTTTACTCTCTAGACAAAATTAATAGCAGAGGCGTGGCTGAATCAGCAGACCGATTTACTCTAAGTGTGAACACAGAGGGTCCGTGTACCTTTGAGGAAGGGTGAAAGCTGAATCACTGTGAAAGGCATCTCCCATACTAGGGCAAAAGATGTCTCTACATGCCGTCCTGCTTAACTGTTGCTTTTCAGACCTCTTGGAAAGGGTTTCAAGGTAAATCCTTCCTGCTGGAGGGTATAGCTGTGGCAACACAGGTTTTGCAGGGCTGCTTTGATAACAAAGCTGCCTGACCCACCTACCAATCTGTTTCTCAGTGCTGGGCTGGGCTTGGTGCACCTGCCAGCCTTTGGTACCCAAGAGCCTCACAGTCAGAAATGGTGGTACTGGGAAGGCTTCCCCTTTGAACCACATCAGGAAGGTCACTGTAAAGACTGACACAAATCAAATGGCTGATGTTAGAAGTGACAATAATTGCATTCGTAAATGATCTGCTCTTGTTCATGGAGGTTACATATCTGCTGCAAAATCACGGGCTTTGATAGAAACATTTTCAGCAGTTTCAGTGGCCACGGCTCTGCCTAGGGAACAGACTTGACAGTGTTGAGTTCTTCCAGCTTTTCCAGTGGTTTGTGTCTACTGATTAAGGCACACGAAGATCAGAATTTAATTTGGATGCAACCATTATATAAATATAATGCAAAGTATTCTTTATTCATTGAAATTGAGAGCTGTAAGTCAACATATAAATTCAACATATAAATGACTAAAGACTGAATGGTTTTGCCACTCGTAGCAGTGTGTATTAGAAGTAAATGGCAGGTGTTGCAACAAGTCCATTTATGTGATATATAATCCTACGCAACAGATATGTGTGTCTGGGTATTTCAGTGTTTAATGTGCTCTCTAACAATTTCAAAGCATGTACATGAAACTATGAAAAAAGAATTCTTAGTTAATAAAATGACCTTTGGTTACTGAATATCTGTCAACTTGTTTTAAATTCTGAGGAACATTGAAACAAGTGCGTATTATGACTGTAAAGCCCTCAATAAGTAGTTTGCTGAAATACCACCGTTTGCAACAGCATTTCCAGCACAGATAAGCCTTCTGTTTTGTGCCAATTACACTCCTAGAGCGATGAAGTGAAATCTAAATCATCTGTTAAGTGAGCTAACATATTTACCATTTTTTCCCCAAAGGTTCCTATTTCTGGTTTCGACTGGGAAAGCAACTAGTACAGATTCTAAAATAGTTGTATTTGTTTATCCTGAGAGATTAACAGCAAAACCGGTAAAATATGGAGCAGAATGTAAGCTGGCAGTACTCTGTTGGAGTTGTACCAAAGGCAGGATATCACTTAGCTTTACTTTGGTGGAATAATGTACAGAATCTATAGCACAGAAGGTCCGCCAGAGCATCAGAAACTGCCCATGCTCTTCTCTTGTACAAGAGACCCGCATCAAGAATATGATGATGCCTGCCAGCATCCACTCCTAGGCTGCTAAAGGAGTCTGAATTTTCCCTTTCGGGGTGCTGTAGAGAGGCAGTAAGGAGCTGCAGACTAATTCAGCTGATCACAGACCATGTTTCCTACTCACAGAGGGATTCCCTCCTTGTACATCCCCTCTACTAATCGAGTATAGATTAACAATATCATGCTGTCATCAGTGAAGTCACCTTTGATTATGTTCTACTATGTTAAAATAACTTTTCAAAGCTGAAGAAAATACCCTGTTAATCAAAGACCTAGGTAAACCCAAGAATTTCTCTTTCTTTCTATTTAATGTTACAAGGTGAGCACATGCTACTGGGTGGTTGGAAAATGGACCTGACCTAAATATCTTAAAATGTCAATTTCTTAGCCTCTTGGTCAAAATCTTGCAATCCTTTACCACTGGAGAACTTCAACTTAAGATGGTATGGCACAGTGCTCACAGAATGTACCCTCAGGCACAGTAAAAAGGAAAAATTACGTGGGGCTTTTCTTTACAAATTATGAAACTCAACTCTTCTGCTTTGTTTTTTCTTTTGAGTTAGATTATGTCATTCCTTTCCAGTTCAGCTATTCCAGACTAACACTGTCAATTGGAAGATGAGCTTGGAAAAGAGATTAAGTAAGTTTTTATGTGCATTGAGGTACAGTAAGGTTTGTTCAGATGTGTCTGTATTTCAGCCTGCTTTTGTTGTCCTCCTTGTCACACTGTTAATTGCTGATTTCATATGGTAGAACTTTGCTCAGATTGTGAAAGAGAGGGAATCAACACGTTTTGTACAAATGACTCGGATGCCTTAGTGATGTGTGTCTAAGACACGTTGCTGCAGCAGCACGGGCAGGAGCACGGCACGTTAAACTGCACAGTGCAGCCCCTGCTTGCTGCTTGCCAGCAGCCCATGCCCAGGAGGCTGGCAGGCAGGGAAGGAAAGAAGATTTAGGAAGAACTGGCTTTACAAATAGAAAGGTCTTCCAAGTAGCTCTTGGTACTTTAAGGTATTTTCCTCTGGAGGGGCCTCTGCCAAACACTCATTCATCATGCAGAGTGCCAAAGCCACAGCAGAGGTCTTGGTACCAGAGGTTGGCTGGGACTGTGGGGTCCAGTCTTCCTCAGGCTTAAAATTCCCCAGTCTGTCCTGGGGAATTCATTTGGTCCTCCACAGGTTCCTTGAATTTTTCTCCTGGGCATTCAGCAATTTTAGCATTTCATGAACACACATGAAGTATAAAAACAATGTAGCTGCAGGAGTTGGTGGTTGGTGATGGCTCCCAGCTTCCTTGAGCTCAGGAGTGCAGCACTGCCTGCGTGCAGCGCATACACTGTGTAGCTACGGCGGGTTCACAGCAGTAACTTGGGACAAGGCAATTGCTTTGATTTTGGTGCCAATGTAGCAATGCGGCCCCATATTCTTGAGGGAGTTAGTACAGTGTTGCCTTCCTGATCCCACCGCGCTGGGATGGATGGTCAGTATGAGGAAGAGTGGCACTGTACAATGTTATGGTTTCTCTTCTCCAGCACTTTCTTTGCCCTAGGTAATTTGCACCACAGGAGTGTGCTTTACCGCATACAAGTCCTACAGAGGTGAAAATGCTATTTCCCGCCTGCCCTTCCCAAGCCCCTGTCTCGCATCCTGGAGCTCAGGGAAGCTTCTCAGGTCTCATTTGGCTCATGCTACTCACCCCAGTAGCCTGCTTTTAAAACTCTGCAATGAGCAAGTAAGTTAGGAAACGTTTTAACCTCTTGCCAGGCCTCAGATGGGACTGAGGCTTGGAACTGTAAAACTGAGGAAGGAAAACACTTCTCATTGTTGCTATGGAGACTGGAGTTTATGTAGTAATGACTTGTTCTGCTTCCCATCTTCTTGAACTTACGAAAAAAAAAAAAAAAAGGAAAAAATCAGTGGCAAAAGCTCTGGTATATGAGATTACAATTTGAATAACCTCTCAGGAGTGTCGCAAAGGAAAACGAAGATGACAGGAATAGGGGAAAAAAGTCTCTGTCAAGTCAGTCTCTTTTTGCAGAGGAGGAACTAGGAAGAGACTAGAGAAGGAACTAGGGCTGTAGTGGACACAAAGACAACCACCTGTAGCAGGTCCTTTGGAGGATCCAGTGTTCCCCCTGCAGAGCCATTGCTCCAGCCCCTCAGTTCAAGAACTCTGGTCATGATCAGATGCTCAGAGAACAGTGTGAACACTTTCTAACAACAAGAGCTACCCACATTTTCTCTATAATCTGCGTCTTTGGACAAGAGGGTTATGGATTCTGGGACTTCACCTTCTCCTAAATGTCTGTGGATGAGGTCTTCCCTCGCTAGTCCACTACCTGAGGCAAAACCTGCTGCAGGAACTGCATGGCAGTGTAGTGAGGCACAAACGTACCTGTTCCTTGTGGGCACATGATCGGTATAGGTGTGATGACACTGCATGAACTCTGTACCCTGGCCTATTGCATAGCAAAGCATGAGATGTGTCTGATCACATCGCTGCAATAAACAGATTATTGCAGTATTTGCTTATGCATGGTTTTGAAAGCAGCTCTGAAAGTTCAAAAAATGACACATCTTAAGCATAGTAGATTGCCTTTTAAGAGAAATACTATATCCACACCAGAAAGTGATACTCTACCAGACTAAAGCTATTTTGATGTCACAGGATTTAAGCCTGGGAGCAGAGGCACAAGGCATCCCTAACACAGTGGTCAAACAAGTTTCAGAGCATCATGGAGAAATATCCCTTTTGGTTTATGAGCACTGAAGTCCTGTGCTGAAGGAGGAAAGAAGGCGGCCACATGGCCCCATCCCTAACCATTCAGATCCATCAGCAGTCTCTTCTGGTTGTCATGATTCAGGACACACCTGAATCCCTGTGCTTTCCCACAGTCGTCTGTGTGTTAGTCCAGAAACACCAGCCCAACAAGTGGAAATGCTCCAGCATTAGCTTCTCAATATTGTACTCTTTTTCTCTGTTTACATTGGCTCTGCAAAGCCACAGCTGGCTCCCAAAGCAAGAGAGGCCCTCCTGGCTATGTGTAAATGTCTACTATAGCCTCTATGCATTAAGAGCAGCGGGACTGAGGGTGTGCAGACTTTTGTGCTGACTGGCAGTGATTTAAAGACCGGCTAATGGCTTTCAGAATCAAAAAACCAAACAGAAGTGGTATGCCAGGGGACATTTTATAGGAGTTTACTAGTTTGATCCCTAATCCCAAACTGTGGTAAGGGATTTTACTAGATATCACAATAGAAGCTCACTAAAAGCTATACAGTGAGACAAAGCAAGCAAAGAATATTGGCCTGGAATGCCAAGGGGGTATTTGGAGTTAGAGGCAATCCTGTAAAAGCTATTTAGATGTTATTGACATCCTACAATGTGCATAGTTATTTTGAAACCAATATTAATCAAGTTTGTAGGCCAAAATATAATTTCGTCCATCTCAAAAACTGGATGATCTCTAGAAGTCCATGTAAAAATCAATCTCAGAGGAAGAGAGAGTAAAGCAGCAGCTGAGAAAACGTTTAGAGAACTAGAAGGGAGATGTGGGAGATGTGCAGGAGTTCCTTCAAACCCCAGAGTGTCTTCAAATGTCAAGAGCAAGTTAAGAAATTGATACTACTTTGAAGTCAGTTGTTCTTGCCTCTCGCTGTGAGGTACAGTGCTTTTCCTCTGATGCCATTCGGGAAGAGCAGGTCACACGCAGGCTGCAGCTGCTGTCTCTTCTGCTCTTATCTGCAACAAATCTTTTTATCTCACAGGTGACTAGAGAGTCAAAGGGGCTTGTGCGAGCAAATCCCAAACTTTGCAAGATGAAACCTGCTTTGCTGACTTTCTATGAATTCTGATAGTTAAGCTCTGGCATGAATTTCAAGGTAAGTGTCTTCATCTCGACCCAGCTTTCTTCCTTGGTTATTCCCATCAGATTGGGAGGGTAGGACTGTTTTGATTTTTTAAAATTTAATTCTATGAAGTTGAAATTACCCTCTGGTATGGGAATCCCAGATGATCAGCTTTGCTGTTCTTTGTATTTCACTCTGCTTAAGAGCTACTCGATGAGTGAAAAAACCCCTTCTTTTCAAATTTGGGAGTAATTACTAAAAATGATACAAGGATTCTTAAGACCACTATAGACCTGTAAAGTAACTGAGACATTAGGAATCCAAAAATGCCTGGGCTATACTCCAGAAAAAAAACCAAACCAAACCAAACACAATTAGAAAATTAATAATGTTATTCCTTACTTCTGGACATAATATATGTAGCGAGAGATCTGTGCAGATCTTTGTATGTCACATGAACCTTACATGTGACTTGTAATCACTTTTAGGTCTCATCATTACCACATAACCCCTTCTATTAAAACAAACTGATCACTATGTAATTAGTTACAGTGTAGTAATTTGTAAGAGCAAAACTTTGTTCTCTGCCTAAAAGGAACTGGAGAGAGCTATAAACAGGACATATAGTGCTACCTGTGGGATTCAATTGCTATCTTCCAATAGCTGTCATGCTTAACATCATATTGCTGTAGCATGGATGTTTCAGGAACACGAGGCATGATGCTTAGCCATGATTAAAAGCTAAACCTGTACTTTCGCTTTCATTTGGCTTCTTTCTAAATCAGGTATCGCTGGTTGTCACACGCTTGCAGCATCCTCTGAGGCCCAAAGGAGTGCTTGTGCTGGTGGGAGCTGGGTAGCATCCCCATATAGGAAAGGGGGACCTATCCCCAGGGCCATTCCCTGCAGTTCCCGCTAGTGGCACCTCCCCGAGAGTGTGACCAGCTTCAGGGAGCTTGAGGCAGCTGCCTCTCTCCTTCACATGAGGAGGAAGGGCACTTCCCGCATGGCACAGGAAGGCACTGAGGGAAATCCTAATGTTATGCTGCAGGGATTTGCCTATTGCCCTCAGGGGACTGAGGTCTGGACTGCAAAGGGTTCACTTCTCTGTGCAACATGCCAGCATAGCATCTCCTGCCTTAACCTTTCTCTTAGAGACAAAAAAATGGAAGAAACTCAAAATTACATCAAACCAAATCCAGTTCCAACTTGTTTGTTCTGACTATGGTTTTTCTGGTCTCAAGGTGTCATTTCTTTACCAGAACTGTTTGATTTTCAGCTGAAAAAAAGAAAGACTGGCTAGGAGAAAAGACAGTCCTTAGCTCTGCCCATTTGCAGGTAAGTGAACCTGCTTAAGTTTTGCAAACCTGCTTAGGATCATTAAAGCTGATGTAATTTTACAGCAATATCGGAAGCTTTAGGAAACTTGTGACTCGCTGCACTGAGCTCTGCACAAAAGGTCCCCTCTGTCCAAATGAGCAGGGACCTCCAGTGTCACTCCAAGGGATCTGTGTGGCTTTTTGGACTTAATTTTAACATGCTGCAGAGGGAATTATAAAGGAAACTTTGTACCATCTGTCTGTCTCGGACTGCAAGTGTGCCTTTCTGGAAATTAGTTGAACTCTCTAGCATGGACAGGCTGCTCAGATGTTGGCTTCCTGTGAACTGTTTGTCCATCAGCTCAGGACTCAATATGCTATTGCTGCCTCTCCTCAAGCATTTACAGATTGGAGATCAAAGCATTTCCAGGTTGGTTTTTTCCGTCTCAGGGCACTGCTTAAGGCCTGTAACACCCACTGTTTAAAGACAATGGCCTTAAAATGCCACATCTTTTAATAAAAAATGAACTTTTTAACGAACATTGGCAATAAGCCCCAAAACAGGTTGGTTATTTTATTTTTTAAGAAACAATTCTCACTCCCTGTGCCAATGGAAAGATCTATTACTTGTCTCAGAGCAAGTACCAACATCTGCTGCATAAAAAGCACATCTGCTCAGCAGGGGGAGAGGGGGCAGGCACAGAGATCACCCCTGGAGAGTATGGTAAGGGGTGGGCATAAACAGATGTAAGAGGCTGTGGAAGGTGCTGAGGTGCTTGGTACAGCTCTACTCTCTGCATCCTGCAGCACACACCACTCCCCTGCCTCATGCTACTGGTCAGCCTCCTTTGGCACGGAGGAGAGGGCTTCCCGAGCCCCAGGAATGGGGCTCATTGCTAGACTCATAGTTTCTGCCATAAATATGAAGGTTTTTTTCTACTCTTTCCCTGACATTCTGCCCAGATTGCATGCCATGAAAATTAAGAGCTGTCACAGAGGCTTGGTGTGTCATGCTGGTAATTACCTTGTCCCAGCAAGGTTTTATGTGTATTTTCTTTCCCTTGCCAACAGACGGGACATGCAGCTCCTCCTTCTAGGCTTCAGACCACAGGCCTTGCAATGCTTTTGGTGTGCACCATGCTTCAGTGGCATTTGGGAATGTCTGTATGAAACAATTTATAGTACTTGGCATCTTTCTATGAAATATTTATAGAGGTACTATATTCCAGTGAATTATATTGCTGGCTCATGCAATTCAGATGATAAAAATGCCCTTTGTAATCTATGGAAAAGGAACCCATCAGCACTGTAGAAATAAGATTTGCAACTGGCAGCATCATCAACTAGCTGAAATCCAGGACATGGGCAAGCATCATTGCTCCAATAAATTCCAGATACAGCGGAGATGGTGGCAAAGTTCACCTGTGTCTGTGGAGCCAGGCTCCTACTGCTTGTGTCAATGATGGAGTCAGGTCGGTGCCTTGGCCCAAGAACAAACCTGGACTTCCAGTCAAAGCAGATTGCAGCCGAGGAGCAGCACCGCTCACCCTTACACAGCTGGCACAGAAAAAATCCAAAAGCCTCAGACAAATAAATTCACAGTTTCAGGCTCCTCTGCTGGAAGAGAGAAATTGCAAGGATCTATAATATTTGTCTAGAGACAGAAACAATATTTCATTTGGTTAAAGGGAACCTTTCCATTCCCTGAGCACACACATAAAAGTTGGTGCAGAAAAAACCCCCATGAATGAGTTTTCATCAAGTGAGCTATGAAATTGTGTTCAATATAGCAGTGTTTTTCTCTTTTCACTGCAGGACAGGACTCCAAGGGATGTGAGACAGAAAGGCTTGAAATTAAAGTCTTCCTTTTCCGTGGATGTTTTATTTTAGCTCTTTATCTGTGCCTTATTTTTCTTCCTTGAAAGTAAGTCATCATGCCAGAAGCCCCTGACGCTGCCCTGGCAGCCCCCATCACAGAGGAAGAGGAGGTGGCAGTGGGTCAGTCTCCTCCTTTCTGCTCAGTCTGACCATGGCCTGCTCCCAGGACATAGCTCTGGAGCAGAACTGACTTTGGGGGAGGTACCATCTGCAGCCCCAGCCACTTCCCGTGTCGGTCTGTGAGGTGGGAGGTGAGCTGCCTCCCTTTTGAAGAGACTTCCTGGGGGGCCTTGTGGGGATGCTGTGGTTTGTGGTCCTCTGGTCAAAACTGCCCCTGGGAGCCAAGGACATTTGTGCTCCTCAGTGCTCGGTTGGAAGCAAACGAAGCACTTTCCACAGGTAGATTCACTGTTTTTGGAGGTTTTATAAAATATTTTTCTGCAAACTGAAAATAAATCAGGTACTTGTACAAAGTCTCAAATAGCCAAGTTTAGCCAGTCTGATATAATTGTACAGGTTAGAAACCAGCCATCATCTGGAGGGCATGTGTGAGCCCAGCTCTGTCTGTAGGGATCTCTCAGTGGGGATGTTAGGCAAGGGGCTGGCAGGTGAGATTGGGCTTTGGGAGTTTGGTAGGAATCTCTGTGTACTGGTAATGCAGCATATGGTATGAGATGGAGGTGGTCGTCCATTGGTAACAATGACTGGGCTCTTCTGCTGTAGGCTGTGCACTGTGACCTGTGGGTGTCATTGAGGTGGCTGCAGCTCCTCAGTGGAGCATGGCTTCGGTGTTGTGAAGGCCGCTGCCAGCCCGGGGAGGTGACCGCTGCAGCAGGGGCAGGCGGTGATGTGTCTCCCTCCAGGAGCTCTGGTGTGGTGCCCTGCCTGCTGCCACACCTGCCTGTGCAACCCGGGGGGTTGTTGCTGATGGTACAGCGGGGGTCGAACGAGCACTTCCCTGGGTCGGAAGCAGTGAGCCTCCTGAATGCTTTCCAATTTGCTGGTAAATCACAGCAGCCGGCATCGGCTGGCTTAGCATTAATAGCAGCTCTGGCTTCCAACTGGGATCCCATTACAAACTCCCTCTCTGAATCAAGCTGGTATTAAAGAAACAACTGCCTTAGTAATTAGTCAAAATTAGCAATGATTATAATCTTACACATTTAGAGTGATAAACAACTCACTTGAGAAAAGCAGCAATGGCAGTGGAAAGGATTCAGAGCCCCTCCTGAACACAAATAATGGAGATAAGGTGGTGGCTAAATGTGAGACAGAGTCATCACGCCTTTGAGCAGGCAGACAGACAGACACGGGTATGCATCAGAAACACGTGTCTGCTGCCGCTGCAGGACCTGCAGCCACCCACCCACTTTGATGTCCCTGCCCAGTGCCAGCAGAGGTGCCTGACCCTTTCCTCTGAACCCCGCCCTTGGCAGTTGCATTGCTCTTGCCTGTGGGTCATGAGGTGGTCACTGCCAGGAAACACAACCCCTCTTGTCAACAGAGGCTGAAGGACTGTCCCGCTCCATCTTGCCCTCACCTGGGCACTGGCAGGCAGCCTTACCCCTTCCCTGAGCTCCCCCTGTCCCAGCCCTCCTTTTGGGGGGTAAGAGGAATTCCTGGCACTTGGAAAACCCAAACTCTCACCGTACCTCACCAGCAGCACTGGTTTTATCTGCGATAAAACCCAGATAAAAATCAGCAAGGTTTTATCTCAACCCACTGAGTGTCCCCAGCACGATGGCTTGTGTGATGCTGGCAACTGGTTGATGCTTCAAGTCCCCTAGGCTAGATCCTTTGGTCTCATGGTGGCCCTGCCTGTGGTCTTGAGATGTGACATGTCTATGGCTTACAGGCAGAAAAAACCCAAACTGGAGTAAGAGAGAAAGGAGCCAAGGGTGGCATGTGATTGTTTCCTTTGGTCTATATTTTCTGCTTTTTTCCCTGTGTTTTTTACTTCAGGGCAAAGTGGAGTAAGGGAAGAAGAGCTGAATGAAGTAAGCTTGGATCAGGGGAGACCAAAGAAAAAAGGGCTGGAAAACCAAAACATGTGCTTTGTCATGGGACTTTCCTTCCATACACACATCGAGGGCAGCACGTTGGTAGGTCCACCAGAGAGCATGGAGTACTTGGGGCAGTTATCAGGGAATAAAGCTGTCTTCTTAGAGGAAAGCCACCTCCTGTGTTGCAGTTGTCCTGCTTTGGGGTATAAGTTCAGCCTTGGTGAAACCAAAGGTGCTCCATGGCTGAACTGGTTTTTTGAACCTCGAACTCATGTGGTTCTGTGGTACTAGAAAATACCACCCTTTCCTTCTCTCCACACTCATTCGAGTTTTCTCAGCTGTCAGCAGCATGAACTTGTGACAGTTTATAAGGCTGTTTATAAACAGATGTGCAATAATTTTAGGATCATCCTTATTTTAGTGTAGGCTTATATGAATTTGTCTTCAAATGCTTTGGATGGCTAATTCCTCTTTGAATCTCATAAAAAAGCACATGGTGATTCGTCATTAAAATAATAATAATCACTATACTGGCTGCACATAGTTTAGTCTTTCAGCAAATAAAGCAGTGATTGAAACTTGCTATTATCAAACCAGACCAAGTTTGTTCAGAAGAAAAAAATAATTGTTATTTTTGTACAAATTGGTATAATGAGCTGTCTCTGCGCTATTATCTCTGATCATTAACTAGCTCTATTATGCAGGATAATACTCAGAATAATTATTACTTATCTGCATGTACATACATTGAATAATAAAATAATTAGACCTTTTAAAACAGAAGATAGAAAAGATTCCATTTACTGTAATTCTGACTTTCTGATTATAAGGTTGGAATAAATAATGCAATATTTTATCAGTGTGTCAAGCCAGTAAATGCTGGATTCACAGATATCAGTACAGGCTGTGTGTAAGGTATGTATTTTGTCAAACTCTAGACTGAGCAGAGATTTACATAAGAATGTGAAGGATCTGAGCTGCTGAAATTCGGCGGTGGATGAAGGCTGCTGAGAACAGCACACTCTTTCTAAGAACAGTGCACTCCTGCTGCATGCAGCTGCATTTTGGTGCAAGGATTTGCAACGTGTGTCCCTTGGCAACCTGTGCATATAGAGGATTCTCCTGAAATAATGCACTTTTTTGGAAGCCAGTTACCTAGGGAACTTTCATGTGGTTAGACTTTGGGCTCTGTCTCAATCTCTCATCTGTATGATAGGGCAGCTTCTGCTTCACATGAATGTTGGGAAGGCACAAGCGGTAATAGTATTAAAAATGGTGATATATCACTGTACAGAAAGATAAAGAGCTCCAGGCCTGGTATTTCTCTGGGCCTCTCTGTAGATGCACTATGTGTCTTTCAGACACACCCAAAGACATCCCTGCTCTCTGCAGGAGAGGGGTGGGGACCCTGGATGTGACCCCCATGGGTGTCAGTGCAGGAGCAGGACCTGTGGGGTGGCATGAAGCAGACTGCTCCAGCCCCGAAGGGCTTTTCAGAGCCAGGAACAAAATCACACAAATGGTTAGGGATTGTCTTTTAACATGATTGCAAAAGCAGACAGACCCCAGGGATCATCAAAGCCTCCTTATTCTACTGGTCCAAATGAAGTGGAATGGATGGGAGATGGATACTGCAGAGGACAGTATTAAAATGTTGTAGTGGGGAGGTGAGTGGCACTTTGCATTTCATCTTTTCTGCTGTTGCTCATTATTTTCAAGAACTGCATTTCTATATGATATGCTGAATTTTCTTCTCTTCACTCACGCTTCTTCATGAACAGGATGACCTGAGCCAGGCTGGCTGTATGGTTATTCTTGGCCTGTGATTGCTTTTGCTTCATTTGCTGTCTCAAGAATGTGACCTCCCGACTTGCATATACACTGTGCAATGGTCCTGAGGAATGGCAGTGAGTGTTACTCATTTCTCAATAATTATTTTAAGGAGTGGTGGTGGTGGTGGTGGTGTTTGCTTGCTTTTTTTTTAGGACACCTCAAGAATAACTGAACTATATGTCAGATAATGAAGAGAAACCAATTCATCTCACGCTCTCTTGCAAGTCCCAGACACTGGGCTAATCACACAAATGATTAGGAACTCGAAGCAGACTGGTGGAACATTTTAATTCTGTTTGTTGAGAGCTGTAAACGTAATTGATTTACATTTTTCTTCAATAAGTTAATTTGAGAGAGTGTTCCCATTGTGAATAATATCAGATTCAAGGCTATATGGCTTACAAATCTCAATGACTGCACTGGAGAAAATACAGATCACTCCTTGCTGTAAAAGGATGAAAAGGATAAAGACTAATGACTGGTAAATGTTGGCTTCCTGTAAACAGAAAATTACCAAATCTGACAAATGCTATACATTAGCACTGTAACACAAGAAGCAACATGCTCTCCATTATCCCTGATAAGTTAATGGATCAGTGCTGAAATTGGAAAAAATAATTAAAGAAAATCTTCTTTGGAAGCAAAGTCTCCAGCTTGTTTCAGAATAGTTTTGGACTTAAAAATCCCTGTTCCCTGGAAATACTACAGTTAACTGAAGGAGTGGTGTATGAAACATTTTTTCATCAAAAAATGTAGATTGGCTGAAGATGAAGATCCTTACAGAAGGACAGCCCTTTATATGAAATCTTTTGCTTTAATTTTGGTGGTCAGAGAGAGAGAGGGAGGGAGCTGAGGACTGAAATGCAGCAGACCCAGATTCCAACTCCTGCTGATGCTGCATATCTTAATCTTCACTGGCTGTCTAAGCTTTCCCTGATGTGTCCTTGTGTTTTTTTTTTTTTCTTTCCAGAAAAATCTCTTGGTCATTTCTGCATGGAACCAGATCATGTGTGATTTTTTTGTGTGAAAGAGAATTCTTGTTTTCTGTCCAGCTGTGAGCTCCCCCCAGGAAGGCAGGGGAAACACAGACTCTGTGAAAGATCCCTTGCATGCCGTTGTTACCTCCTTGTTTGCATGGCAGAGTGGAACAACTCAGAGACTACAAGGGCTCAGAATTCAGTTTCATCAAAAAACACTAAAAATTCCATAACTAATAAAAAAGGCCCCACAACCTCACAACAACTGGTAGCACAAAAGCACCCTTATCAGCATGATACAGGCAATTGGGTGAAAAGAGCAAAAGAAAGGACCTTATTCATAGTGAAAAGAAGTTTAATTAAATAATACTTTAAAGCATTTCAGCAAATATTAAGACTAGCAAATGTGGAAAAAGTTTCCTTCTGACACAGCCTAATAATGATGACAGGCAAAATAATTCCCTTTCTTAATGTGATTAATGCAGGTCAGGGTTTGCCATGTGTTTTTGCAAGCATGGCTGGAATTAATCACATGGATGTCATGACCATCTCTGCCCTTGCCAACACTCGTATTCACAACTCCCCTCGGTGTCAGCACGGCTTCCCCATCAGCGGTGAGGAAGCCAGGCTGGAGGGCTCAGCCTTGCTCACCCAGCCAGGTGAGCTCCTTCAGTGCAGGATGCTTGGGGTCCCAAGCCTGTCTTCTCAGGGAAGAAATTTTGTCATCATCTGCTGGCAAAAATATAAGAGGAGGGCTCTTTTTAGGAGCAAAATTTGAAGATGTTTGTAATTACCTTTGATGTTGGCTTCTTGTCGGTATTGCTACAAAAGCAGCTCACCTGCATACTACCTTTTAAATATCCCTGGTAATCATAACCCTTTAAGAGTCTAAATTTACATCCAAATCCCTTACACCTTTGCTAGTAACTGAACCATAAAATGATTTTTTTATGTGGTTATTATGAAGGTGCAATTACGTACTGCTGTAAATCTGATTCTTTCTGGACTAAGTCTGAAAAAGGAGAAAATAGAAATTTTTCAGTGAGTCTAAGAATTCTGCTGCTTCACTAGAAAAGACAGGCTGGATATTTTCTGCCCCATCCAGTGAATTTTAAGGATGACACTGTGGATGCCACTGCACCATTAGGATGCGCTGGACAGAAGCTGTGTGGATGGTGCTGGGGTAGGTGTATGGAGGGTAGGCAGGTGGTCTTAGCTCCTCCTCTGCCAAAGCTGCAGTGTGAAGGATGCCAAGTTCTCCAAACTTCCATCTTTCCAGACACAGAAAACATTAATTCTTAGCTCAAGGATCCTGGCCAGGACACCCAGAAATGACAAACTACAGACTGTCATGAGAAATGGATGAATATTAAAAATTTGCTGTGAAATTCAGATTAACATTAATGAAATGTTAACACTTTTTAAACTTACAAAATAAATAGGAAAGGACCTTGCACTGTGAAATTGTACCTAAAATCGGTGGTAACTGACCATTAATCACAGAGTTATAAAGGCTGCAGGTATTATAGTCAAGGACTTGTCCAACATTGCTGTCCTGAGACAGACACAGGCCCCATCTTTTCCCATTTCCTAGCAGTCTCCAGTGATTTCTTCCTAGATTTTAGCTTCTCAGAGACATAAGAATAATTGCCCAAACCTATTATAGATTGATAGGATCTAGTCTAGCTCAAATTAGGTAGAGAAGGTTCTCCAAAAGTGCAGCCATCTTTGCAATGTGACTATGTTTCATCCTGTTTTTCTTGCTGTGAGTTTAATGGTACCTGATCTGTACGAAACATGCCCGTCTTTAAAAGCATTGTGGTTTTCCTCTTTAGATCTAGCTACTTTTGTAGATAGAAGTGTGACAATGGAATATATGTTCTGGATAGGTCCCTGGTAACCAGATATAAGCTCTGCTTAAGATGAAAAACGTGGTGGATCTGACCTAATTTTTGTTGTGAAACCTCATAATGCCCTTGGAAAACATGATCCTGATTTTGCATTGATTATCTCATTTAGAAACAGGTTTACAGCCCTTGGCTTTGTTTTACAGCCCCAAGCTCCTGATGTTTTTTTCTTATATAAGCAAGTTTTTGTTGTACCTGATGACTCTGATGACTCTTGCAGCACACTGCACAGCGACCCGGTGGCTTGGCTCTTCTGAAGCCATGTCAGCCGGAGGCTGCTCTGCGTGCTTGTCTGCATCAAAGTACTTCAGAAGTGCCCTGGTTCATGGATCAGCTTGCTAAGCCTCCCATTGTGTTCTCTGGGAAAAGGCAGATTCATCTTGCTGCAGAGATGGGTCATATCCAGCGTAACTCATTCATCAGTGCTTTCTGACAGGGCAATATTTCATTGATGGAAAAGAAAAACATTTTTAAAACTGTCCTTCACAGGATGAGCTGTTGCCTCAGGCTATTCATCATAGTGATTCATTGCAACTTCATTTCTTTTGGGAAGTACTCTCACTGCTGCTTTAGACTGCTATGTACCACTATTTGTCAGGTAGGGTGGGCTGGTTTGCTCCATGGGGAACCTGGTATTGATAGGATACTGAGATGTATAAAATCATGGAATTATTGATTACTTTCCTCCTCAAATTTCAGATGTGTTTATTTAGACAGATGAATGCACATGGCATGCCTTGTTAATCAGTTTCTTATAAGTGTACTAGTTTTTCATGGCTGAAAGCATTGTGTTTGCTCATGTTTGGTCCAAGAGCAGCTCTGAAGGATGCCGACTCTCCTAACACTTCCATTTGCAACCTAAGTCTCAGAAACTCTGAAAATCTGCTAGTTAAGAGGTAAATAAGACAATATTTGTGCTTTCTATAGCCCTTCAATATCCATCAGTATATGCCCCAATAGGTCTTTCACGCTTTTTATCCATAGTTTTACTAATAGTTTAAGATTGTGGAACAGAAACTCTGGAAATGAGAGCTGGGAAATATTGTGGCTCTCTGCACAGCCCTTTACAGCTTAACCGGCTGTAAACCCCAGAAAGGACTTAGAAAAAAATAATTGAAATATCCATCGTGTCCTCCCCTCCTCTAGTCTTTCATCATTTGCTTACCCCTTGTAAAGTCAAGTCTGAAGTTTAGCTAGCAGGAAGAAGTGCTGAGTGGCGGCTGAATCCCAGGGCTGAAGGGGTGCCAGCTAAGCTGCTGGGAGAACCGGTGCAGGCACTAAGATCTGGGGTTAGCCTTCGAGGAGAGAAAGGAGAAGCCCCATCTCCAAGGTCATCCCATGACTGCTTCTGCGGCTCAGCCAGCTCTTCTGAGGGGTGCTCCAGAGGGAAAGGAGGGAGCCCTTGGCCACTGGAGCTTTTCCTGCTCGAAGTCATTTGTATTTCCGCTGGTGCACAGACTTTTCTCTGTGCACTGCAACTGTTCATGTCTTGTAGTTAGCTTTAGTCTCCAAATTGATTTTGATTTTGAATTGGTGTCTATGTTCTGAACACATGAGAAAATAAAGGAGTGTGGAAGAGACAAAATAATGCCCAGTGCTATTTGAATTTCTTGTAGGAATAAGACTCCATCTACTTTTCTGATGGTTTGCTTGCACAGCAGCTCCTTTGAAGGAACAACTGTTTAAAGTTTCCTTTGTAAAACATATTCAGACTTCCATTTAATAATTTACTTAACTTATATTTTTTAAGGTATTCCGTCCTGAGAATTAAACAGGCCATTTCATTTTTGGGTCAAAGAAAATATCCGGATATCAGATTACCCAAAACTGATTTAGTTTTGTTGGGGTTTTTTTTGCATTTCAGCCAGTGATCTAAAAACTTGTACAGGACATACTGGAGATGTTTAACAAGCTTTATCAAGCCTGTCTCTTTCTGGTAATGACAGGGTAAATGCTTGCAAGCTACATCTCTAATGTCTGATTTTAGGTATAATATTTTATGACAGGTCTGTTCTAACTTATCCAAGGAACACAAGGCAACAGCATTGGGGAACATTATGCAAATTCATCTGGCTAGCTCATTCCTGTGCTCATGGAGTAAATAGTGCATCCTCGGTGCTAAATACAGCATTTCAAATAAGATGGGATTTTTAGTGGGTTGTGCATAAAGACAAATACACTTACTCATTTCAAATTAGCGAGTCACATTATTTCTATCAGAATCTGTAAAGCAGTATTGCATAGGTAATTTAACACCAGACAGGGACATTAGTATTGCAGATACAAATATCAGTTTAAGTATAATTAGAAATAAATCTACAGGTGCTAGCTAATAGATTGCATAAAATAATTAATTACACTAAACCAATCACTTTTTGCAAGATACTTTAATTATAGCATCCCTTATCTGCAAACAGATTACCCTGTCAGATAACAAAAAAATTGGCGTTCAAATGATTATTTTTTTTTCCTCATATATAAAATAGATATTCACTTGTTTATTTCATCTTAGTGTGGAAGTCTAGAATACATTTATGAACAAGATATTAAAAAGTCTACAAAGCTGTCTCTGTTTTATGGCTTTTCCCCAGTATGTGGAATTTTTTGCACTTTTTATGTATTGGACGGTGTTTCCTGCCAGATAGAATCAGAATAGATGAGAGTTTGTTTGATAGCCTCATCCCAGCTGTTCATCTGGGGGTTATGATGAAGTCTTCTGAATGTGTAGTAACATCTGGCTATTGCTGGATAACTTCACATGTGGATATTTTTCCTCCAAATTGAAAATGTCATCTTGTCAGTTTAGCTCAATGCACTTTTAAGGATGAGGTAGATTAGCAGAGGGCAGGCAAAACCATTTGTTGCAAATCTGTAACCTGGAGAAGGATACCAAGAAAGGTAAAAGGAGAGAGGTAGATCCAATTCAAGCTCAGTCTCACTGTGTGAGTGAGGGACTCTACCTGCAGAACAGTGAGATGACAGCGAACCATGAGGGAGAGAAAAAGTATTATCAAGCTTTTCTTACTGCAGATATTCTCTTGGTTATTATACCTTCCTGCTTATAACACAGACACTTCTTCTTATTATAGACAGGCTGTGATCAAGTGATTACAAGTGCATGCGATAGACGGGAAGGCTAAGAGAAGAGCAAGCGACTGACTGTAATCTCAGTCCAGCCACTGAAAAATAGGTCAAGGATTGGATGTAAAATGTTAATGTCTGCAAGTTTACCAATTTTGGTTTTCTTATTGTCACTGATCTTTACAGCAGTGAATTGGCTTTCTAAGACAAGCGCCAGGGAGGGAGCGAGCAGTCTGGGCTGGCGCCAGTGCAGCCAGGGTGTGTGACTGCTGGGGCTGCAGTTAGCAGAGTGCCTGGCCAGTGGCTGCCAGTGCTGCTTGGGGATGCGCTGACTCCTCCTCAGGTATTGAAGCCCTTCCCAGTGCTTTCAACCATGTTTCATTCATCCGTATTGCAGAAGAGTTAGGTGGCTGAGAGATCTGAAGGCTAAATTTGAAAGGAATATGTGCTTCTTGGGTGTGACATGTTGTGGAGCTTCATGGATAAAAGCATCCTCAGGGGGCAACAGAAGCATGTGACAGCAGAGGCAATGAAAGCTATCTTGCTTGGCACAAGCAAGGATGAGAAGATAAGACTGTGTACACAAAACTGGGAGCAAGTAAATACAGGGGAACCAGATGACTGGGAGAAGTAAATAGTTGTGTGTGTCTCTGAATTTCTCAAACAAATCCCAACCTCTGTCAGAGCCAGAAGGTGGGAAAATAAGTGGAAAGTAAGGGAGAGTGTGGGCAGCAGGGAGAAACAGAAACTGTAGTACTTGCAGGACCTTTAGCTTAGACATTTGTTTGAAAGAGAGAGAAAAGTTTAAAAAGTTATGTCAAGAAAAATAATAATGCTTGCAGCTCTGGAGGGCATGAAGGCCAAGACATGAAAAGGCCAAGGGATGTAGACCTGGTTGTAGCTGTAGGGTTCAAGGGCAGGACTTCTTCCCCCTGTGAGGCAGAACTGAGTGACTGCTGATCCTTCATGCCTGTGAGGGACTGCACCATCCTGCAAAGACGACCTGCTCTCTGTTTTGTAGAATACCTTGCAATAGATCCACCTGCTGTCGTGTGAGGCATGGCGTGGGTGAAAGATGAGTTCTGTCCTGAGGAGCTTAAAATATTCACAGCACAGGCCAGCTTCAGGTGAGTGGAACGAAGAAGGAGTAAAATGTACCACTGGGTGTGCTGCTGGTGAAGGTATGTTAGTGCAGGGCAATATAGGAACCTGGGAGAAAAACATATTCCAGGCAAAATTCCAGCCTTTAGGATGCTGATGGGTGGGGAAGAGGTTGTTTTCGCATCTTCATTTTAGGGTTGTTGCGTGCTATGGAGAGGCTCAAGCAGCTTGGGTGAAGGTGGCATTATCACTAGTGAGCAGACATGTCCTGAGAGGAGTGTGCGGGCTCTGGGCACAGCTCTCCTTCCTGGTGATCAGGATCAGACTGACTCACATATATTGTCTGCAGAGTCCTTGGGTTGCCTCTGGTGTGCCTCTCTTCCTCTCCTTGGCTTAACATGCCGAGGCTCTGGGCTTGCCACACTGGATTTTATAGCTGTGTGTATAAAAGAGAGAAAGGGAGAAGTCTACTGAGCATTCAGAGCGTTGCAGAGACAATGAGGTGAGAGGTACTGTGGCGTACCTTGGTCTGGATGAAAGGGTTACAGTTACTCTAAAATCAATAAGATGAAATAAAGCTTCAAGATGAATGTAGGCAGTGGAACTTGCTCACAGCAAAGTCTAATATAGAGCGAGCTCGTCTGCCATTGATAAATGACTTTACTAAATTAGAGTTTTACAGGAACAGGTATTTCAGGAAATTTATTACTCACGTAAGAGTGAAAAACTTATCCCAGTGAGGAAACTACTTGTAACAGTCTCAGGCATGTAATGATCTTGGAAAACTGGTGTGCAGAGCCAGGCATCCAATACCAGAACACAGCCACTCAGGAACAGCCTTGCTCTGATCTACAGAGATAAGTCTTAAATATTGATCATTTAAGCAATATCTAGAAATCCTTACTCAGTTTTTGCTGAAGAAAAACACCCACTGATTCAGTTGGACCCAGACTTTTTTCAATCTTGTTTTTTTATTTTTTTTGGTAACACAAGAGTCCAAAAATACCAAAGCCCTTGCAAAGCGGCCACTCATGTCCACCACCCAAAGATGTACCTTAAACAGACAGTTCTAGATACATTTGTTTACTTGCTTGAAGTCAGTGGGTGAAGCCAAGCTGCCATCAGTTTTTAAGGTGATTATCTCTGGGCAGTTCTGTTTTGAAAAACCTTAGATTAATTCTGTTTTCTAACACAATGACAATGGTTATGTCCTCCAAAAATGTATATAAGTGTCTTTTTCTTTTTTAAGATAATTGCATTTCTTACTAATCATAAGCTGTAGTAAGTAACCTGCAGGATGCAAGCAATGCTGTATATTCAATAAAGTCTGAAGGAATAAATAATAGACCTTTTTATGAGAGGTTACTCTTGAGTAAAGAAGAGATATTAAAATGGTTTCTTTATCCAATTTCTAAGCAAAAGGTAGCTACTGAAAATGGAACACATCCCTTTAACCTAATGCATTTTGATACTTTACAAGCAGAAGAGTGTTATGTTTTCTACTTCCAGACAGACTGACTTAAAAACAACATGAAAGAAGGCTTTAATAAAAATTATTTGAAACATTATGGTCTTAGTTAAAAATTTTTCTGGTATTTTGTTGGTGTTCCTGCACCCAGTGTCTTCCACTCAGATTTTCCATGGGATATGGTGGTTTATGCCATCATGAGAAATGTTATTTTCTTAGTCTTTAATAGAGAACTACCTTTTAGATGACTCCAGGCAAGATTTACAGACATGGACAAGAGGCTGCTATCTTAATTGCACATACTTAAGCTGATATCAATAAACACTAGCAACTACTAATTTCTAACCTTAAGATCTAATTTTCAGATAAAGACCCACTGAATTAAGTGGGATTAAAATCCATGCTTCATGTAAATATGCATTTACATCTGAATAGAGATGGTTTACAACCCATCCTTAGGTACCTCCCCTGAGTATGACTATGGTACTGATGTGTAATTTTGGTTCTTGCTGGAAGAAATTCTCCCAACTCTGATATCCTAAAGTACATTTATTTTAATAGCAGGTAATTCCTTGGTATTCATTAGTCCAGTTTCTGAAACAATCTTTTTGTTGTTTCGTTTTATATGGAACAATTAATAGAATTAATATCTTGCATAAATTGGGAAAAAGATGGTGAGGAAAAGTACCTCGTCAGGTATGAATTTTGTTGTTAAGCTGAGAGCAAAACCAGCATATCCCAAATCTCAGTCATCTGTATGAACCTTTTTTCATCTCACCCATCTCCCACTCATTTACTTCAAATTAGGTGCAGATTTTGCTAATATCATTGCCACAGATTCAGGTCTTCCCCACCCACCCTTTCCTGAGATGTCAGCTTTGTGTGAACAAATCCAGTGAAAGTAAACCTGGACAAAAACACTTAAGGGAAAGAAAAAAAAAAACATCTTTGTGCAACTTTTAAGAATCAGAAATCAAAAGCAATGCCTTCAATCCAATGTGTTCTACAGACTGATTACCAGCATAATGGAATAGCTTGGGAGATCTGTGACCCCATTTGTATGTGTCACGGGAAGTGTGACAATAAAATGTATTTCACACCAAAGAAGTCAAAGTTGCACTTAGAGAGCCTTTTTGTCTGCTATGAACTAGCACATAGCCTCTCTTTCACCAGCCTGGCCAAGCATCTGTTTCAGTGGCATGCATAGAGCGAGTAGTTCTGAACCAGCAATTTTCCAGATCATTAGACACTGACCAAGCATCAGCTTGAGTCTTTCAGTAGATTTATTTTTAAAGATTTTTTCAAAGCAGAAAGTTCAACTGCCTTTAAAACTAATGAAAGAAACACTTACATTGAACGGCCTAGTTTACAGTCTGTGGGACTTGCTGTGCAGACTTAGAGGTCTGAACAAATTTTGAAGCAGATCTTCATGCACTTCACTTTTCTCCCCCATACTGGGGCAGAAAGTTTTTATTCTGCTGAAGCACAAGAAGCTCAGTGAAAACAGGGCTGTCTTCAGTAAGAAAGCCCATGTAGATTGGGACTCACAGAAAGAGAAGGATCTATAATTATTACCTTGCAAGCTAATAGACCAGCAAAAAGAGAAAGTCAAACAGTAATACTAATGACATGACAACAGGTGATAAGTCAACCTTTGTATGAATGAGTTCAGTGAGAGCAACAACCTAAAATTCCAGGGTGAAACATCTAGCACTGATGCACTGGTATCCCAGAGGTACATAATCAAATAAGTTCAGCTTACAACTACAGTGCTATGAAGTACTCTTGCTTTCTGTTCCTTAATTCCAAGCAAAATTATGTATTTTTCAAAAAATGAAAATATTGGGTTTTTTTTAGTCTTTAGTTTTTTCAGACGAAGTCTTCCACTTTGTTTCTTAACAGGACAAACTCAAAGGGATCAAAAAGTAAGTTGGAGAAAAAGTGGTTATAACACTCACCCAAACCTCGAGAGACCAGTTTGCTTCTGTATAGACATCCGAACTCACATCTCACATCATGAAGGAGAGAGCCTTAGCCATTCAAGAAAGGCTAGCTGAGGTGCTGAGAAATGTATCAGCCGCTGTCCTTGTGTAAAGGCAACATTCACATACCTGGGGTGAAAACCAGGTGCTCCCCTCTTCCAAGTGACTGCCTGAGCCAGCAGCCAGGTCATTCTCACTCCATGTCTCAGTGAAGGCTTACTTTACATAATGTAGCCCAAGCCTAGGAGAAAGGCTAGTTTGGGAAAGCCCTTTTCCACCTAAAATAGTGTTTGAAAAACAGTTGCTGCTGGTTAAGATCCTTACCTGGGTTAAGCAGAGTACACCTCATCTTGCAGTGCTGAAGTGAGTGCCCTCACTGAAAGGCCAAAGGATGGCCTGAGGCGGTCTCATTTTGAGTCAGAACAAGGGCAAGGTTCTCCAGCTGAGCATCATGTTTGGAAATATGATTCCACATATTGTCTTCCACCATTCAGATATTTATCCAAAGTCAAACATGAAGAGAGGAACCAAGAGCTCCTCATTTCTTCTGCAACCACACAGGAGCACCCTGTGGGAAGATGCACATCTACCTCTCCACAGGCAGAGGCAGGTACTGGACAGGACTACTACATCAAATAGTAGCAAAAGAGATGCATCTTTCGTCAGCAACATTAGGAACCTCGCTCACATAACAAAATACTGAGTTGAAACTACTCAGGAGCTTGACCTTTAATAAACTGTTAGGTGAAAACAAAAACTGCAAGGCTGGGGGGGAAGGATTTACTGTGCTCCACGGAACTGTTATGTGTTCCCTATAAACTAGTGCTAGGAAACCTTAAGAGTGGATAGATTTTTCAATTCACTCATATATTTTTTTCACAAAAGTTTAAGAAAATGGCATGTGATAAATTCTTTGCCTAAGCAGATAAGCTTTCAGTAAAATTTGCAGCCAAATTTCTTTTCTTCAGACAACAACCCCAACAAAGTGACAATAAATACATATTCTTAAGAGTCGATTCAAAAATAAATGTTGTGAACAAAGAGTGAGAAAACAACAACAGAAAAGAAGGTCCAATACAATACCCAGCCTGATCACAGTATCCATTGCAAATTAAATCTCTCTCTTTTCAAGGATCTTTGAGGGTTTTTTTGCAGGCATGTGGTAAATGGTTTTCCTCATGCATACATGCACACAGTGTGAGATCCCTAGAGTGTGAACTGTACAGGAAATTCTTTAACACAGATATTATGAGACTTTTCAAAGAGACATAATTTTCATTCCTAGAGGAAGAAAGGACTCTTTTGCCTAAGTCTTTGAGTGCAATTCAAAGAAACTGGAAAAAAGTTGTTTTCCAGAAAGGAACACAGCACCATTTGCAGCTGAAACAACTGTCCCTCATTCACAATATTCCTCATTACAATTATCTAGAGAGTGAAGAAGGGAAGGTGTGGGTACAAGGTGGTTGAAGGGGTGTCAGAGTGGGATTCCTGTTCCCTGGTTTCATCATGTAAATAGGGCATCTAGTATAAATCAGTTATCTCCACTCTCACTGTGGTCTTTGAGAAGAAACAGGCACCTTCAGAGGGCCTCTCCACAAAGATGAGAGACTAAGATCTGTGGATTTAAGTTTGTCTAGAAATATTTTTTTTCTGGGAGATGGGCTCATAAAATGTCAGGACTGTGGGACTAGACAATAGGAATGTACCAAATATAAACAGACAAAACCCACATATAGTTAATTTGTGATTGCATGTCAGTTGAATAATACTGCTTGCTTCTACTGTGCAGCATGGAAAAGTGAATGAGTTGTTATGAGTTGTTGTGGACACACTGTAAAATAGGATGGTTCCATAAATGCAAATTGTTTGGCTTTTGGTATTTCCTCTTAGTTGTTTTTTTTTTTTTTTTTTTAAACTCACTATAGTTTGTATTCATACGTAGTTGTGATTACAGCTAATAAGCATCATTATATTGTGTGTGGGTAAATTAATTTCTGTTTTCTTACTGCTGTATACTAAAATTATATAAAGATATAATATAAAAAGTGAACTTCCAATTAATGTAGTTCAATTACCTTTAAATCACCACTGAAGCATTTTAATTGTGAGGCACACGGCTTGCATCACCAAGTGATGTAATGAGGTTTCCTTGAGCATTTCTGCCTACCTAATGGTCTGAGAAAGACACTCTTCCACCTGGTGAACACTATTTTCTCCGGTGTCACTGGTTTCCATGACATTTTTTTGTTGCATCTTGTTGACTTGAACCCAAGAGTTTAACCATCCTTGTCGAACACACAGAATCCTGGTGGGTTAAGGCAGCCTCTGGTAACATTCTTCACATGACAGAAATATCTCCACTCAATAGGTCAAAAGCTTTTCTCGCTGAGGAAATATTTCAGATTTCAGCTCTATGAGATGATTCCTACTCCTCTATGAGATGATTTCTGCTCCTGGCAAAAAATGTTTAGAATGACAATAAGCAAAGACACTCACAAAATTATGATTTTCTGTGACAAATCCTTATCCAAACTGTCTCAAGATTTTTGGTCCATCACAGTACATTAGAAATCTGGAAAGAGCAGCTTCCCTTGAAGGATTACATTGCTTCTGGTTTAATTTGAACTCAGAAATTCAGAGATGGAAACCACCTTCTGTAGGAATAAAAAGACCCCAGTGCTTTCACACCTCAGAATGAGCTCAGTCTGAGTTGGAAGTCAGGTTTTGTAGAGTCCTTTCGGTATCTGAACTGCCTAGTTGCTGCTGAAAAGTAAGATTGTAACTCTCCGACTTTCACAAGGGTAGCTCCCATACCACAAAGTTGTGGAATGGGAAGCCCAAGAGAAAGGGAAGACAACTCTCTCAGGTGGTGGACCACCAAAGTGACATGGTCTTAACTTTCCTCTTTCTGCTGACCAACACATAGAAAGTGAACATGAAAAAGTTAGTAAGTTATGTGCTGTAAGAGTTTATAACAGTATGTGTAAAGAGCCAGTAGACCTGGAACCACCAAAATTCTATGGCAAGACAGGATTAAGCCCTCTTCCCAACTGTGTATGCCAGAGCTAGAGGTCACAATAATTTCATCAGGGCAGGCTGGGTTTTGGTTCCCATGTCCTGAAAAGGACTACATGCAACATCAGAACTGATATACAATGTGACAAAGTCATGTCTTGACTTTTAAATCTTGCAGAAGTCACTTAAATTTAAAAGAACAAACCAAAACACTTCATGCAAGGCTTTCTTCTTTCTCTGAAAGTCTGGGAAAACTGCAACAAATTATGTCAGGAGAAAAAAAATGCTACATTTGGGAATATAATGTGAATTGTTTGGTGCTATGCCATGCTTTCATTGAAGATAACATATAAACACTTATATTCAATATTAAGTAAAAAAGTCTCTCCTCAGTCACACAATGACTTACTATTTATCTCCAGGTCTTTCTGAAGTTTCTTGTGTTCCCACTGACTTAAAACTTCTGTGCCTTCAAAGGTTTGTAGCTGAAGCTCTTAAAAGGAAAACCTGAGTGGAGATGCCTGTTTTGAAATGTGTTTCCAACCTATTGTTTTTCTCCCCCGTTAGTCAAAGGTCAAATTTAATCAAGGAATGTAGATTGTTCTCTATATTTAGCATAAATCTCTTTTGATGGCCTCTCATTCTTCACAATTTAAATGAAGAATAAAAGATTCTGAATTCTCTGTACTGGCTTGGAAATGTATATCATTTAATTTCCTTTAAAAGCTGGACAGTTCTGCATCTCCTACAATGTAAATAAATGTATTCCATAAAATATATTTAGCTGCAAAATGCTAGTCACTTACCTTCTGTACAACATTTGTCAACTCATGTCTCATTTTCTTACTTGCTTTGATGAACATGAAAGATGTGACCATCCACCACAATTTATTTTCTTGGGGAGAAAGGAGAAGGAAAGCAGAGAAAAAAACATAGAGAAAACAGAAAATTGTCACTAATCTGTGAATTTTTTCTTTGTGGGTAATATTTTGAAAAGAAATATTTTTGCACAGGTTAGTTAGGATCCTGTAACTAATAAATACATTGCTGTGTTCCAACTGGAGACAGTAACCCTGTCAGTATAGTTTTAGTGATCAGGAACCACGTCTTTGTCAGATTGTTCTCCGCTGAAGTGCTGCACAGCATCTCTGAAGAGAGAAAAAGTACAAGCTGTTAAAGTGCATAAACTGCATATAGCCCTTAATTAGACACATGTTTCACTGGCATGACCTGGCTCTCCCAAAGGGAATGGAAGACCTGAGACTGTCCACGCCCTTGGCATGGTCCCACTGGGAGCCTTGGGAGACACTGTGCCTATGGGATGTCTCTTGGGGGATGCAGGGCCGCTGAGCCCACTGTTCTCATGTGGCACATGGCACAAATGAGCCTACTATGATTAGTCATGCAATGGAGGGACAAAGCTAGCAGCTAATCTTCAGCATGTAGAAAAAGCCAATGAGTTAACAAAGATGCCTAAGTCACCCTGGTATGCTGCTACTCAAGATTTTAGTCAACATCTCAATTACTTGATAACATGGGAAGTAATAAACATGCTGCTCTTGCAACCTATACCACACTTGAAATCCTCCAACAGGCTTCTAGCACATTCTGAGCAAAGAATTTTTCATCGAGTGACAGTGCTTGTTTACTCCTAGATTTGTTCAGCTATTGGCCCAAAACAGCCCCATACCCCATCCCTTGGAAAGCCCTACTGAAAATGCTGCTTTTCAAAGTATCTTATAATTTTAATTTTCAAATCGTTTCAGGACTCCCTGTGCCAGCCAAACCCCATCTCATGATAGCAGATAGAGGTGTGAGTGCTTTAAGTTTTGAAATGATAGAACATCTTTTCCATTTACAAGGCGATAAGACACTCACGCTAAGAAAGTAATGATATGAAAAGCACAAGTGCAGAAGCAATAGACAGGCTACAGGCTGCTGTTTTGCAGCAGAGAATCATGCAGGTTATGAACTGGAGACATTCATAGTCTTACGGAAATAATTTCATATATTCAGAGCATCAAAGTTTATCATGTAAGGCTTGACAATGAGGGAGACAGAGAAGGAAAAGAGCTAAAGGACTCATTAACAGACTCACATAACTGTTTTATACAGTAACACAAAACTGTTTAAGCTGTTCATTACGCAATCAGGTTTGACATTTCTGATGCAGTGTTCTGATGAGCATGACTCGGCTGAAACAAGTCAGTCAGGTCTGCTCTGGACTTGAGTGGGATGAGTGTTTAGCTTAGTTTTCCCCAGATTTATTTTTTCTTCCTTAATTTTACATTTTTAATGTTTTCCCTTCTTTTATAAAACAGTTTGTAAACATTCTGCTGAATCATCTTGCTTCCACTGAGAAAGTTCTGGGGTTTCTCTTTAACAAAAAAGCACAAAGGTACACTAAACTTCCACAAAATGCCTTCAAAGGTGGAAATTTTCCCAGTATGTGGGTTCCAGGAACTTAATTTATCAGGTGAAGTTGATTAATGAAGCTGAAGAGAACCAGAAAGTTGCTGAAGATAGTGGAGATGCTCATGGCTTTTTGCCATTGCACATGGCTCGCTACAGTTACTGAAATACGGATTTATGGAAATACACAGGACTTGCCTAATGGATACATCCCACTGGGCTACAGGGCAAGTTTGTGTCTCCTTTTATAACCCAATTGCACAAGAAATTTGGAAGGAATGCTGTCACTGTGGTAGAGTGCTTCCTTTCTTTTTAAGGAATAAAAACATAGAAACATTGAAATGATTTACTTCTGTTCCCTCGTTTTCTGACCAGAATGGTTACTTAAGTGCCAAAGTGGGGTCATCATGTTTGAGTAGCTCCATGCAAGCAAGATGTAACAAGAGGTGTGAAAATATCAACTCAGAGAAACAAGGGGAGAAGGAGTCTTGTGATTTTGGTTTCTGTACTTGTCTCCTGTGGACGGGTAAGTGGGGCCTGGAGAAAGGATGGGAAATGCCATGAGGTATTTCTTTAGTTCGTGAGTTAGGGTGGTCCAACCTCACCCAGGGCTACCAAAGTGGAGACTGTGACTTACAGTTTTAAACACTGAGCTACAGACAGTTGCAAAGGGTTTTTTGGGTTTTAGCTGCTGCTCTGACAAACAGTTCTCATCTCCTCAGAGCAAAGAGGTCGTCATGGATGGACAACTTCCATGAGCTGGGTGGTGCCCACAGTCTGCCTGTGGGACCACCCTGGTTTTTCACTTTCCACAAATGTTTCCCAAGTCAGCTGCAGAACAGCAAACTTCCTTAGAGTTAGTATTGTTTGATTTCTGGCTCCTGCCCTTCTTGCTTGCAAAGATCCATCAAATTTTCTGTCTGATCAGCACCCATTCAAGTATCCACCATCTGATACATGCCTGAAGAACCCCAAATCTTCAAAACTTTCCAGCAGATTGAATTCTCTAAATTGGTGCAGATGAAAGGTAGGGAGGATTGTTTTTTGACAGCAGTCCTCTCTTGCAAGGCACATCTCTAAATGGAGCCAAGCATCTTAACAAATAGGCCTCCACGCGACTTCAATTACCAATTGTAATTGGCAATTTCAATTACCACTCTTTTGTGGGAGTTTCACAGCACAGTGAAATCTCATCTTTGCAGTTCAGTGCCATCTTCTAATGGCCTGTAACAAAGCTCAGCCTGGAAAATGCCAGGCACAATGAAATCTCTGCTGAATGCTGGTTTGTCACTATTCACTTCCACATCAATGGGAGCAGCGCAACCTTATTCTGAGTGCTCTGGATCATGACTGACCTGATCTGTGAGGATACTACAACAGTAGTGCTATGCCTGTGTCAAAGTTACTGCGGCTTATTACATACATCAGTGTGATTATTCTGATGTCTTTTTGGAGCTGATGGACTTTATCTTCCACATCAACATATTGATTTTAAGAAGTTTTGTGACTCTTGGGAACTTGGGAAGGAGCAATGCTACAGACAAAGTAGACAGGATCAGAGGAGTTTAGGTGTTAGCTGTGCATGGAGGTCTTAATTATCTTTTGTTCCCTGTTCAGGTGTAGAAATTACCCAGATGGGTCAGAACACTGAGCTGTCTGATGCAGGACAATAATACTAACAAGGTGGCCCCCTACAAGTCCTCTCTGGTTTCATTCTCAGGGAAGACGGTGTGGTTAAGCATGCAACTCATGCTCTGTGGCTTCCTGCCAAGCTTGGGTATAGGATCAGGTACTCAGCCATCACTCATATATGTCAGTTTTTCAAACAAATATAGAAAGGTAGCATTTTTATGGAATATTTATTTTTAAAGGGTATTCAGGAAAAAAAGTATCAGCTTTACCATCTAGAAAAATTATTTGTTCTTTTCTTCCATCTTTGAAACTTTGTGGAATTCTCCATTAGAGATATCACAGGATACTGAAACCATGGGATCTACTGGAAACTCTGCAGTTCATTTAGCATCACAAGTCCACAGTGAAAAAGGAAATATCAAAGTAAATCCAATGGACAAAGCATTTTGCAAATACGACAGGAAAAAAAGAACATTGTTAAAAACTGATTATTTTTGACTCTGTAAATTAAAATTTACAATGATAACAATGATAAGAATTGAGAAAGAAGCTAATCTCATTAGCAATGCTGCTTACTAATGAAACAGCCTGCCTCAGTTTGAAGGTACTATGCATACTCTGAATAAATTGTAAACCATAGAGACTACTTGTTGTAGTCTAGCCCCAGCCAGCAACTAAGCACCATGCAGCTGCTTGCTCGCTCTTCCTCACTCCCAGTGAGATGGGGAGAATTGAAAAAAAGAGTAAAATTCCTGGGTTGAGACAAGAATAGTTTAATAACTAAACTAAAATAGAATATATTAATAACAATAACAACAACAATAATAATGAAAAGGAATATAAAAGAGAGAAATAAAACCCAAGAGAAGACAAGTGATGCACAGTGCAATTACTTCCCACCTTCTGACTGATGCCTGAGCAGTGATCCTCCCCCAGTCAACTTCCCCCAGTTACATACTGCGAATGATGTTCTATGGTATGGAATATCCTTTTGGCTAGTTCAGGTCAGCTGTCCTGTCCATCGTTGTGATTTGAGCCCAGAGAACAACTGAGAACCACACAGCTGTTCATTCGCCCCTTCCTCCTCAGGCAGGGGAAGGAGAAAATACAGTAAAAAGTTCAGGAATCGAGATAAGGACACCCATTATGGTCACAGGCAAAAGACAGACTCGTTAGGGGAAGAAAAAGACCCATCGATTTAATTCAAACACTAACAATAACAACAGACAGAGTGTGACAATGAGAAACATTACCTTATCTTAAAAACACCTTATTCCCACCCCTCCCTTCCTCCCAGCCTCAGCTTTGTTCCCAATATCTCTACCTCCTCCTCCCCAGCGACACAGGGGGCAGGGAATGATGGGTGCCGTCAGTCCAGCTGCTGCTTCCTTCTCGGGTGTGGGGGGGGACTCCTTGCATTCTTCCCCTGGTCCAGTGTGGGGGTCCCTCTCATGGGAGACAGTCCTCCATGAACTTTCTCCAATGTGAGTCCTTCCCAAGGCTGCAGCCATCCCCAAGCTGCTCTGGTGGACACCCCTGCATGTTGCAGTCCTCCCAGCACTGAACTGCAACAAGGGGGGTCTTCCCTCAGAGTCCTGGTCTTCTTTGGGTGCAGCCACCTGCTCTGGTGTGGGGTTCTCCACAGGCTGTAGGTTGGCACCTGCTCCACCATAGACCTCCATGGGTGGTGGCAGGGGGGGTGTCTCTGCCATCTCACAACAGGGTACAGGGGAGTGTCTGCTCTGGCACACCTCCTGCCCTTCCTCCTCCTTTCTCCATGGACCTCAGTGTTCACATAGGTGTCCTCCTTGCAACTCCTCCTCAGAACTCCCTCTCCTCTTCCCAGATTCCCCTTCTTAAATACGTCGTCGCAGAGGGACAGTCACTGCAGTTAACTGGCTCGGCCTTAGCCAGAGGCTGGTCTGACTTGGAGCCAGGGAGCTTTCAAGAAGGTTCTCACAGGAGGCCACCACTGTAGCCCCCTCCCTTGCTACCAAAACCCCCATCACACACACAAACCCAGCATACCATGGTCCTTCCCAGCTTCTTGTGCACCTGCTTGCTGGCAGAGCATGGGAAACTGAAAAATTGTTAATGTAGGATAAGCGCTACTTAGCAACAACTAAAACATCAGTGTGTTATCAACATTATTCTCGCACTAAATCTGAAACACAGCACTGTACCAGCTACTAGGAAGAAAGTTAACTCTCTCCCAGTCAAAACCGGGATACTATTGTAACATATAAAATCATGAAAAAAAAAGCAGAGAATGTAAAAATTCAAGCCCTTGATTTTTTAAAAAAATGAAATTCACATTCTATCAATGTAAATGCACACTAAGAGGACTAGATTAGATTCATTAAACTGTCAGGTTTGAGATGGACAGTCTGACTTTCCATTCCTAGTCTCCATTCAGATTGCCACGCTGAGTCTGCTCTGGTTGCAGAACTTGTCACAGCAATTCCTGAACAGCATTGGGAAGCAAAACTAGCCCAGACAGCAGATCCAACAAGTCTAGATCAGATGCTGAATTATTTTCCTAAAGGACACAGCTGGAGTGTCCTTATTAATCTTAAAGAATATTATTCCACTTTTGCCCTCTTTCACTGTTACCTTCCTAGCACCTGAATATGTATTGCTGGTTTTGTTCACTTTTGCCAACATGCATTACCTGTGCATTTCAAATGCCTTCTCATGATCAGGAGTCTTTAAGGTATATCTGCCTTTTTACCAGATGATGTATTATTTTATTAAAAAGCAGAGATGTCTTGATAACTCTTATACCCAGTATGTGGCTTTGATTCAGGTGAAGTCAACATAGAGGAATTTTCCAAAGGATTTATCTGTGTCGTGTGCTGGGACAATCTGTATTCTTCACTGCCTCTGGTTTCTCTCAGCAGCAAACATTTTTCACATTTAAATGGCTCCTGTCTTGAAGTATGATTCTTTGCATTTCAGAAGAATCTAATCGGTGTCCCTGAAGGAAAAGATGCAAGGCCTAATGGAATCTACTTAATAACATAAGTTAGCAAAAATTCTCACTCATCTCCCAGCTTCCTCATCTCATACACAGCTCAGTAAATGGATGTCAACACTGAATTAGTGAACAGAGATTGGATCAGTTCTTGGTGGCAGTAATAGAGGATTTATCCAGAAAGAATATCTTTAAATAAATCCTGGGATATACCATTTGGTGTTATGAAAAAAAAACCAAGAACGAAAACAAAAACAAAGAGGAGAAAGGAGATGGCATAATCAGCTTGTACCCGTCTGATCTGAAGGTCTGATTTCAAATCCAGCCTGAATCGTTTGGGGGGACACATTTTGTGTTTACGCTCTCAGGCTAGCTCAATATTCATCACGACAAAAACTCTCACAGAGGTTTTGAGAAAGAATCAATCTTTGTTCACCATAACGTGGTTCAGCATGGACTAGGCAAGGCACAGTGACAAAGAGCTTTTTAGGTCAAGTGGGGGACTGTACATCATGTCAGAAATGTCGCTGTCACAGCAGAACATCTGCTTCACAAACAACTTCTTCTGTTATCATGTTGAGATTTGGGAGGTGAGGGCTTGTGGAAGGATTTGCGAGCCCACTACCTGCGTGTCAGAAGAGCTAGGCAGCCCTCAACTGAGAGATGGAGTATAATCTTGAACAACTGCTTTTCCTGTTATTTCAATTTGCCCAGGAGTGTGAATCCTTTGTCTTTATTTCAAATATGAAATTCTTAAATTGTTTGCGTAGTGTGCTTGTTTGCATAACATGGTGTGAATCCTTGCAGGTTTTATACTCTTGCAGCCAAATTCTATTCTTTCATACTTGTCCCGTACAGAATGAAGCTGTGGCTCATGGCTATGTCTCTGGATGTGAATGTGGAAGTACAATTGCAATTCTGTGTCCACTGCAATGAGTGACAATTAAACTATGGCATTCAGCAGGATCCAGACCAAGCAACAGGCTGAGAGCATAGACCCCTAACAGAGGGAGATGTCCACTGGATCTGTGGGTACTATTCATGCTTTGTTCTCCTGGCTGGACAATTCAGTCAACCAATATTCTCGTAACATAGCAAGGAATACGCAACAAAAATATGCTAACTGGGTGTATAATCACTTGGATATACCAGCACCCAATTTTATAGTATCTTCCAAATTATCCTCAAAGCTACCAGTGTACTTTTCCCTCCTTTTTATGAGGCTATCACTTGTTGAGATAATGATTTTTGTTGTTACAGTGAGCTGCCAGGAAGTTTTATTTTGGTGGTACATTCTTGTTGTCAAGTGTAGTGTGGTAGCAATTCTATCCAGAGATCCTACTCAACTGGCCACAGCCAGTGGTGAAAGAAATCTGTACATCAATATATTTAGTGATGCTTTGAGATAGTGTCTTGGGGAGTACATTGTTAATGAGGTGATTCCACAGTTTTTACAAATATAAATTTGTTTGGAGTTCATCTGCTCCTGGGGAGGCAGTCGCTCTGGAGTATCATCAGACCGTAAAACTACCATTCTTCATATTTTCAAGCTTCCCAAGCAAGGCACTTAATCTGCTGGACTTCTCACATATCCACATTCAACTTCCTAGTGCTTTGTATTTTGAGTAATTTAACAAGATAAATTTAACTTTGGCTTACAGAAAAATAGTCATAGGCATGTTTAGATCTGCAATTTTGGCTATCAAACACCAGGACAAAGGGGAAGATACTTTCCACAGAAGAATCTTAACATTTCTTTCCATACTATATATTCTAGAGGCTTCACAGCTTCATAGCTTCCAGGGGAATAAGGGAGAGCTTGAATTACCAAATCTAAAATCACACAGGACATTTATATTCCACACTGTGTATAGGAATGTGTCTTTGTAAAATATGCCATGGTTTTAGTAAATGAAGAATAGTTCTCTAATAAACAAAGCTATAAGAGCTGTACCTTAAAAGTCACCTTCTGTGGTGATAATATTCTCTTGAAACATAGTGAAAAAATTTACTAAGTGGCAGAAATCATGGTAAATAGGATTCATTGCATATTCATTGTCTGGTTTACTTTCAAAAGGAGACATTTAGTGCCAAGCTCATCTGACTGGAGTGTGAATCTTAGACTGGTCATTAAATGCTACTGAAGAGGAGCAGAATCCTTTGGTTTCATACCAAGTATTTTACATCTACCATCATCTTGAAATTCATTAGACCCAGAGGTTAAATACTCAATTAACAATCACAAATTTGTATTCGGAAATCATAACAGCGATAAAAAAGGATATTAAAAATGTTCAGAGCCTCAGTCATTCCAGTTCAAAGGTGAAAAAAAATGTTGTTATCATACAGCCAGATCAGGCACTGCAGCCCTCCTTGTGCTACTGATTTGGAGTGAGGGAGTCTGGGTCCATGGGGATCTCCAGGAGATCATTGTAGATCCCGGTCCCCCCAGTCACACTCCAAATTAAAGGCATAATTTTGTGTGCTCAAGTCTCTTATGAAATGAGTGGTAGAACCACAGTGAAGATCCCATTTCATGATGGCATTGTACATGTGCCTTGATAAGACTGTAGTACAGACAGATATCCACTATACTAATTTTCTGACTTTGAATTTGACTTCAGTTCAGGTAGAGAGAGTTTGCTTTACTTTCAGTCTAAAAGTTCAATCAAAAATTTCAATCTAAAATCTAAACCCCCTGTAATTCTTAACATGACATTGACTCTTATAATACTTTGAAAAATACAGGGTGACCAGAAGCACATTGTTTTAAACAGTGGTTTAAAAGGTAAATGTCCCTTTCCACTAAAAGAAAAGTCAGACATTTTTCTCCCCACAAGGTGTTCAAATAACCTGTCACATCTATGCTCACAATGATTTATCTTGTAAAGGGGCAAATCTATCTGTAAGAAGCAAGGATTAATGTGAGCTGGTAGCCTACCTCACACCCCTCACCTTTGCAGCAAAGGCAATTCTCTGGGGGACTTGAGGACTCTGCATTCAGAAGCTGAAAATATCTAGTATAGTATCAGGAAAGTATTTTTGGTACATTTCTTCTAGGACATGCTGGGAAAGTCAATTAGTCCTACTGGCTGATTAGTGCAGTGCCAGCTCATGTGTTTAATTCAGGCTAGTCTTAAATAAGGTGTCTCTTCAGCAGTGCCACTGAAAGGCTTAATCTGCCTTAAAGTTAAATGCAATAGAAATATCATCCTGAGAGCACAGACAGGCCAAAGCAAGTTGTGGAAGAGATGCCAGCCAAGAGCAGGCTTTTATCCTCAGAGAAGGTCTTGGACCCACAACTCCAACTGGCTGGAGGGGCCCCCACAGTTCCTGTGGTACCCACACTGTGGGGAATAGAGCCCCTTCCCCCATGCCCCCTCCAGCCATGGCATCCACAGTGATGCCAGGGATGGGGCTGCCCCGGCTGCCCCGCTCCTGGTCAAGGTGGTGGGATGGGCCCTGGAACTCTGGAGAGTCCCCATGGCTCCTGGTCCAGGGACACCCTCCAGGCCAGGTGGCACGCTGACACCCAAACTCTGTTCAACCTTGCACATCTGCTTTTCAGCAGTTTTTTCTTGCCTTTAAAAAAAGATCATTGTAGAGCTGTTATGATTCATGACTAGATATTAATAAATTCATGTGGGTAAATATTTGGTTCTCTTCAGCTCTGTGGAGAACAATTAGATGATGAACAGATTGTGACTAAGTACAATTAATAGTGCCAGAGCGTACCTTCACAGGGGAATAAATACAACAATTAGTGTCTTATTTTATCGGTTGTGTAGGATTGTTTCTAGCTATAATAGCATTCACAGAGCAGGCTGAGATTGCATACAAAACATCAGCACCTCTCACATACCGGGACGGTGTAATCTGGGAAGAATAAAACCTACTTTGAGACTGAAACTTCTTATGGACTCGTGTAAGCTCAGAGACCATCTTTGCGTTTTAGAAAGTTAAAGGATAGCTGATCAAGGAAGTTTATGAGCTCTAAACCTGAGCTTTGACCCAGAAACTGGTAACCGTGTGCTCAAGTGACTCTGCTGTGCTGGGAATCAGGGGTTTCCTGACAGAGCATGGCACCCCACTGACCCAGCTACGGATCTTTCACATCGCTGCTGGCTGTGTCTTTCCCTGCTGAGCCCCAGGATGGAGGTCGGCTTCCCCTGGGCTCTCTGTCTGAGCAGGTGCTGGGAGTCAGGCACAACAGGATAGGATGCAGGAAAGTAAAGCTACAGCATAAGCTGCTACTGCTGCTCAGCTTCCTAAGACATTCCCTCAGCAAGGTGCACCAGACACTGAGGTAGGAAATGACTATGCAACTGCAACTGGCTCCCATTTGGCTACTGTCCAGGTTTTGGCTGGGATAATTTTCTTCCCGGTAGCTGGTACAGTGCTGTGTTTTGGATTTAGTATGAGAATAATGTTGATAACACACAGATGTTTTTAGTTGTTGCTAAATAGTGCTTATCCTAAGTCAAGGATTTTTCAGCTTCTCAAGCCCTGCTAACAAGAAGGCTGAAGGTGCGCAAGAAGTTGGGAGGGGACACAGCCGGGACAGCTGACCCAAACCAGCCAAAGGAATATTCCACACCATATGATGTCATGCCCAGCATATAAACCGGGGGGAGTTGGTCAGGAGGGGCGGATTGCTGCTTGGGGACTGGCTGAGCATCTGTCAGCAGGTGGTGAGCAATTGCACTGTGCATCGTTTGTCTTTCTTGGGTTTTATTTGACTCTCTTTTAATTATCTTCCTTTTAATTGATATTATTATTATTAATAATATATATTTTTATTTCAAATATGAAACTGTTCTTATCTCAACCCAAGAATTTTACTTGTTTGCAATTCTCATCCCCATCTCACTTGGGAGGGAGGAGGAATGAGCGAGCAGTTGTGTGGTGCTTAGTTGTTGGCTGTGGTTAAACCATGACAGCTATGCATTATGTCTAATTTTAAATTACAAGGTCACACTTCATGTGGGATAACTTCTGTCAACTGAAGTTTCTCAACTCTGGGAGAACCTGGACAGATCTTTTAGGGGATGAGAGAAGAGCCATCCTTGCCATGTACAATATCCTGCCAAATCCCATGAAAAAGTTGCCTGAATTCTCAGAATGGGCAAACCATCCCTCAGGAATAGCCATATAATTTTCATTACAATTTCTCCCCTACTCCTGCCTGTAAAAGCCTTTCAACCCTTTAGATGAAATAGTCCGGATTAGGCTAAAATGCTGATGGCAAACCAGACTGTTATAATAGAGGGCACTGGAGAACCTCAAAGGCAGGTTTCCACCTGCTACACCAGTAGGGATGGAGGGGAACATGAGTCAGTGGTTGGTCATACATTGGTCAGTAATCCCCTATAACTCCTTGATGTCAGTAAACTTCCTTTTCTTTTTGGAAATCAAGGCTGTCTTGGCTCTTCTTCACGGAGACAGAAATCATGATCATTTCCGTGTTCTGCACAGCTCCTTGACACTGTCAGCAGCACACTTTGTTGCATTATTCAGTCTCAAATGGATCCCTACTTTAATTGCTCTTTCACTTTCCTGTGCATTGTTATAGCACTTAAGAATTACTTCAAAGGTGCTATTGTTTGTCTAAAATGTATTTTATTTTTAAAAAGAAAGCTCAGGTGTTCTATGCAAATGCTGCCATTCAGCTTTTGCTTTTAACTGGATTGTTTTGAACAAGGTTAACTGGTACTTTGCAAACGTAACTACTGTTCACGGGTAGATAACTCCAAAGTTTAAGGGGGAAGAGGGTGCTTTCAGCTATAGACCATTGCAACAAACAGACCTCCAGCTGCAAGAACAGTGTCCCTGACACGCATCTCTGCCAACTCCAGCTATGTTGAGACGGTGTCGTGAGGAAAGAATATGCCTTTGGCAGATGAATGCAAGTGATGTCCCTCTCTCTGCACCCACTCAGCACGTTAATAGCTGGAGCAGGGAAAGGGCTCTGGAGCCCGTCCTTCCTCTGCTCCTGCCCTGAAACCAGCCTCTCATGGGATACGTGGCAAAACCCAGGCAGAATCACATTGGCCTGACCCCTTTCATCTGCCACCCTCTCACTCATGGTGGCGATTCATCTTAGACACTGAATGTTGAAGGAGCACAGAATCAGAAAAATATTAGGTGTGATGTGAGACAGTAGCAGAAAACACAATCTAAACAAAAAAATAAAGTTCCAGACCTTCCATGAAAAACAGAAAGAATATATATGTATATATTTATATTTATTTTCTATGTAATGTCATGATTCATTCTGCAAGATCCAGTGACTTAAGCTAGTTCCAGACCGCATAAAAACTCCATCTTGTATTGTATAAAAGTCAATTGGACCAAAGGTGATATTCAAGACTGAAAGCTGTTGTTCAATCGAAAAGGAACTTTTGTAATTTAAATTAGTCTGAATATGCTTGAAAAAAAGCATATATTTAAAAAAGACTGGGCTTAGATTCTTTTCTTAAAGTCACACAAAACTTCAGCTGGTTTAGTTTAAGAAATGCAGATTTTTTTTCTAAGGCTAATTTTCATGGAGGCAATCTTTTACAGCCCCTATCCCTCCCCCAAATAAGCTTTTACATATCTTCAAAATGTTTATCTTCAGCTGTGTTTTCTGAAGTCTTGACACATTTTCTTTTCCTTATGAAGATGTACAGAAGTTTCAAAGCAATGCATTTCTTGAACTTAAATTGATGGAAGGTTTTATATTTAATGTGAAATCTTAATAAATGGTGAAGTTCTTTTATTTTCTACAATAAAAGCATTTTCTGCTGCTTTCTTGAGGCTGTATGCGTACTACCAATGCTCTAGTCATAAACTTTTTCATTTGTATCAACTTGGAAAAAAACTTTGCATTGTAATTTATCAGAAAATGTTTTTATCTCCTTTTTATCTGCCTTTCCTCAAATTGATTCTTGTGTGTTGATTAGATTTATAACGACTGTAATGAGTGCATAGACTAAGATCAGACTTCATGTTTGCAGAAAAGTCAAACCAATCCAGAGACGTATCACATGCTGGTGTCCTTACATCTGTCCTGTTGCTGGCCCCTTAAAACACAAGTAATCCTTCTTGCTATATTAAGCAAAGCAAGGTATCAACAGGCTGCAAGCAGTTTCTTTATTAAACTTCATCCACAAAATGGAACAAGCCCCCCAAAGCCTTCTTTCTTTCTGGCCTCCTCAAAGATCACTGTGGTGGTTGCGCGTGTGCATTGCATTTAGACATTTCTATTGGCTCAGGTAGTAGCAGAGCTAATTCACTCTATTACAGACATAAAAATGAAAATAAAATAAAGATAGATTAATTCTATATTGTTTCCTGAGCCCTTGTTTATTTCTGTAACCCTACACCAAACACCCTGAATGCTTTGCCCATTTATGATAGCAAACCCACCGTTACCTGGTGAACAGATCTTTTTTCTGCCAGAAGTGGTTTTGTGCTGTTGACCCACTGTAGCTATGCATGAAATTCTGAATTGCAGAAATATTCTGCTTTCTGAGGGATTATAGAAAGAAACACTGTAAAACCATTAGCTTCTGCTGAGCTGCTCTCCTCTATTGTCAAACAGCCTTGGGCAGCCAAGATCCATTCTGTTCCCCCAGGAACCACTATTATGCCAGCATAAATTCATTTGACTTCAGTGAAGTTTCTTTTCACTTACACAGCACAGAGAGATCAGACTAGACCAATTGTCTTTAGCAATGTTTCAATTCGTCACTGGATAGATAGCACATCCAAGATTTAATTTAATAAAATCAGCATATCTAGAACAAACCAGATGGACTAAGGTTTTTTGACAAAATGGATAGGTTATTTTCAAGGACACTGATTCATGGTCTTCCAATGAAAAATAGCATTGAACAGATTAATCGTTGTTCAATAAGCAGCAGAGAAGCTGGGAAAGGTCGATTTACCTAACGTTATTTTTATAATTCTAAAAGCCTTTTGCTGGGTATCAGAATACATTAGGCATAAAGCAAACCTTCTGTTTATTGTTTTTTAGAATCACAGAAGCATGGAGGCTGGAAGGGAGGCTGTCTTCTCCAAGCCCCTGCTCTAAGCAAGATCAAGACTGCTCAGGCTGTGTCCAGTCTGTCTTGGATGTCTCCAAGGATGGAGACCACAACTTCTGGACACTTGTTTCTGTTCTTGACCACCCTCATGATGAACTCTTTTTTCTTGTATGCAGTTGGCCTTTCCCTTTCTTAAGCTTGTGACTGTTGCCTTTTTTTCTTTCACTGTGCAGTGAGAGCAGTTTGACTTCAACTTCTCAATGATTTCCCATTAGGCAGATGAAGGCAGCAGTAAAGTCTCTATTTAGTCTTCCCTTTTAAGAAAGGCTAAACCTAAATCTCAGTGTCTCCTTATCCATCATGTGCCTCAGGCCCCTTATAGATATGTGGCCATCCATAAGGACTGTCACCAGTATGTCAGTGTCTTCTGGACAGCACCAAACTGCATACTTACTTCATAAAATTTTCTCTCTTTTCCTTCCTGCTCCCTGCCCACATTTCCCAAAAATTGTGGATTCAGAAGAAAGTGCTGGACTATAAAATTCTTCCAGCCACTAGCTACAGGCAGCCATTCCTTTGCTAGAACTGAGATAATGCTTCTGAAACTTCATGTAACTAAATTCATCAGAGGTGAAAGATGGTGCCAGTGGGTGAAGCCAATCATTTCTGAAAGATCTAGATGGGCATTTATTGCCTTTGTTATCCATTGAAGACCTCAGAAAGGGAGATGAAGGCTCACTTAGTTTCCATTACGAGTTTTGACTATGTTCCCAACTTGTGTAGATTAAAATGAAATGGTACCACTTCAACAGCAGTGTCAATTTTGGTCAAAAGATGGGTCGGGAAAGGTGAGTTGAGTACTCCTCCATTTTGTTACAAGTGCAAAATCAGGAGAATTAGCAGCTCTTCTCCCTCCTTGTGAGACTCAGGGAGGATGTCCCCAGTCCATGAATCGGGAGGGCATTTTTTTCTCTTGCTGCACAGTGGCACATCATTTTTCCAGTGTGCTTGGCCAGGCTTTCAGGAACTAGGAATTGTCTTACTCATGGGGTTCTTCTTTTAGGGGTCCTCTTAGGACCTTGGGCATTACACAGGCCTCTGATGCTGTGTGAGCTCGCATAGCTACTTGGGTGGTGGGAATGCAAGACAGAGCAGACTAGAAGATTGGCTGGGATGCTGTGGGCACCCCAGATAAAGCCCATGTCACGTCACTTTGGCTTTGACTGATGAGCCTGGCTGTGAGCAGGGGCACCTCTGACAATTAGGTTTAGGTAGGCAAAATGAGGTCTTCCTGCAGCACAGAGCTTCATGAGCCAGGTGCTGCATGGATAGTATTCTGCTCCCTGCCTGCTATTAATATTCATGCTGCTTTTCAAATCTAATATTGATTAGACCTTCATGTGTAAACAAACAAATGAGATGGCATCCTTACAGTAAAAGCTTGATGTTCTTGAGAAAGGAAAGCCATTACATCTGTCTTCTGTTTTTCTCTGTTTGAATATGATCTCTGAGCACTGGCAACATTATCTGAATCTAATATTCAAACAACTGTAGCAGTTGTGATATTCGAGTAGTTCCATCTATCTCAAAGACAGGCACTTCAAAGGACTCCATTTGGTGGTCTGACAAAGCCATGTCTATACAGAATAAGAAGCATATAGATATGAAATGTTGCATTAAAATATCTCTGTCCTTTTCTCCATTAAGGCAATTTCAGTCCTCGTGCATCAAAGTTGCATAAGTGAGCAAAGTTCAGGGCCCTAGATGAACAGAAATTATTTTTACCATAAATAATACTGCAAATCTCAGGGAACTAGAGCATTTGCACAGGTATTTTTCATCTCTCACCATTTTGTCTTTTCTTTCCAGCAAAGTCCCAAGTTCTGCTGGCATTGCTTGGCATCACTGTGTTTCTGCCATGAGAAACAAAAGAAAGACAAGCCAATGCAAAATGATGGCTGCAATATTCACAACAGGAAATACGTAAAGAATATTTTCTGATTTTCTCAATATTAGTTCAGCCACAGCAGGTGTGTTTTAGTCACATGGTCCCGATTCCTCCTTCTTTACCTCTCTCTTATGTAGGCAGCTCTATTCATTTTGTGAACTAAAATCTTGAACTCCATTTGCTCAAATCTAGAGTAGGGGCAGGGCAAGATACTAATAAAGTGAGAGGGTGAAATGCCTGCCATGGGGGAGTGCTGCATTTTGTGTCAGCTTGATGAAAAGCAAACTCCTCCTCTAAAACATTTAATAATTATTAAAATATATTTTAATTACTTATGAAAGGGCTTTAAAGAGCTTTTGTGAAACAAAAACTGACAGAGAAGTGTCAGTTTTTAGAAGCACTTATTACTCTTAGAAACCCACACACTGCATAACTGCTTTCAACACATATATATCTCTAAATTAATAGGGCTTTGAAAATTAGAACCTTTCCCACTCTAGGATTCTCACTATAAGAATTTCCAGAATTTTACCCACAAGACACTCAGACATTACGGAGACAGTACTTGCTGCAAAAAGACTCGAGCAGAAGGACAAGGTGACAGTTTTGCTCCATTGTGCATCAATAGCTCGAGTTCTTGCCCAAGCGTCGTCTCTGGGGCAGAGCATCAAGGCAGATCCCATGCCCAGTGGAGCTCTATGTCAAGAGAGATGCAGACTGCAAATTGGGAAGCACGGCTGGATTTTCCACAAAATGCAGTCTACACCACCACGAGCAGTATGCAGCAGAGATGGAGGCAACAGTTTTCAGAAAAAGTATTGTGCTCAGGTAACTAAAAATTTGTCATGATGTGTCCAAATGAGTCCAGCTTTAAGTTACATCAGCATCCTTAGCTGTCACTTTCTAATTTCTGTGTGCTTTGCTGTACAACTGGAGCAGTATAGTTCTGTTGGGATAGATTTTATGGAATTGACCTTAATACTTGATCCAAAACCTCTCCTAACTGATGTTTCAGAAAGCAAAGCAGAAAGCCTAGCCCAAAGTGCCTTGAAGAGGCAGTTCTATCAGTTCCTCCTACATGAGAATTAGTGAAAAGGTAAGGCTAATTAGCCATGCACATTTGGGTTTTGAAAGAAAATGAAAATGAATATAGGAAAGAGATCACAGACAATCCTTTCTGACAAAGCAGCATGCTTTTTTAGTTTGTTTTGCTCAAGCAACCTATTGATCAAAAATGGAAATTCAGATAGGTTAAATTTCAAATTCAGCTAGTATTTCTCACATTGTTTCATCCAGAAAGAAAGAACTGAAAGAAAATTAAACAAAAGGTAGGAGAAGACAAAGCATTTTGTATTCTGTTTTAAAACAATTAAGTTGTTTACTTTTTGCTTAAGGAAGCAATCACTGGAGAAGAAAAAGCTTTTCTGGATGGTGTCCCAGATGGGATTCTTGCAAGTCGCACTCTCCCTTTGCAACCTTCCTGTTGTTTTAGACCTCTTCAATGAACACAGAAATACATCTTTTATAAAAGAAGACACCATTTCTATGCTGGTAACATGCTTTGTCATGGACTGCATAACGTTCCCCTTGAGCTAATACTAAAATAAGTCCAGATTATTAGGTCAAAACCACATATTCTTTTTACTGTACAGGGTAATGATTTCACTAGGGCCGTGGAAGCCTTTCACAGGGAGCCCTCTGTAGTGGAACATGAAGTCTTCCTTTTGCCACCTTTTGGAACAAATCTAAGTTGTACTGTATGATAAAACACTGGTTTTGCCAGGGCTTTTGTTTCAGGATGCTGGTACTCACAAAGGGACAGACAGTAATGTTGGAAGTGAGAGTGGGGTTTTGGAAATATATTTTCTTCACAAGTCAGTAAAAATTTCTATATCAGAACTATCTGAGTTTTAAATGTATTCCTAAATTCATATCAAATTGTACATTAAAATATGAGCAGCAGCACTATAAAAGCCAGAGCATTTATTTCATAATTTTCAAATAAAGCTATTTGATTTTTTTTATTCCTAAATTATCTAAATTTATTTTTAAAATTCCACCTCAAAATTGAAAAATATCATTCAGTTGGAGATTGGACAAACTGTTTCTTCAACCTGGACAAGTATTGTAGAGACAGGGAGGAGGCTGCCTTTTACAAGACATAAAAATAAATTATTCATGCAGCTTAAATACAATGTATCTATTATTTAGTATTACCCTGTTGTTTCAGTTTCATATTAGGCAGGCAGAAAGAATGGAGAAAAAAAGAGTGCAATTCTGTGAAGCATAATACAGGTTCATCACATTTTATATCATAATAAATGGTATTTGTCTAATAAAGTGGTGTGCCACAGATCTGTAAAGTAGAGTACAAGTAATTAGAAGTGCTCTATGTTAAAACAGGAGAGTTCTGCCTTGTAATCACGGGGAAGGAGCACTTTAGAATCTATGAACCTGGGGAGCTGCTCTCACTGATATTCCCGCTGTCAGTCCAAGGCAATCCTTTCGACAGGTGCCATCGATTTTTCTAAAATGCCAGCAGGCTGACTCCTGACTTCCTCGGCTCTGTTCTTCCATAAAATGTAAGCCACAGTTCTAAGGACAAAAGGAGAAGGCATCCCAAAACAGAGGAATTTAATGTGCTTGGAGGGACTTTCCCTATAGGGAAGATTCCCCAAAGTCTGCAGAAAGAGAGGGTGGTTGTGGGGAAAAACTCAAAAAGATGAAAGCATAAACTGTTTATATTCTAATTTCTATAGAGAGTCAAAAGAAAGAGAAATTTTAAGTAATGGTCTACTGAGATTTGCTCTCCTCTGACTTACAGATTGGAGAAAACAACCTGTATCCTTCGCAGAGCTTGGTTCCCAGTGGAAATGTATACCAATAGAAGAGGAACTGCTTGTCGAATTCCCTGCCAATCTCTGCCTTTAATCTGCAGATGTTTTATTATCTCTCTTGCTTCTCTTTCCACAGTTGCATTCAATTTTCTGCAAGTGCTTTCATGCCAGGAAGAAAGAACATTCAGAACAGAAATGCCTCGTTACATATTTTATGAGGGTCCTTAACCACATGCATGGAAAATGTTTATTTTATAAGTGCAGAATTGTCCCCTGGGGATGTTTTGCTTCACGAATGAGCCTAATGAGCATTAGAGGAGCAGTTTTGCTCAGGAAAGTGGTACGTTTTTTCTTCCTTAATTTTTTAATTACAGCCCCCGACCTGAAGGACTAGCACGAAACTATAAACAGATCACAATGACAAGTAACATGTCTTTTTCATCAGTCTCATTGAGAGGGGATACACTAGTGCGTATCCCCCCCACTGCATGGGTGTGATGCAAGGGGAGCTCCTGCCCTGCTGAGTGTCAGCACAGACCTTGTCGCTGTCCCCTGAGAGTCCCTGTCCCCTCTGTTTTCTGCCAGGAACCTGCTTGGGCTCACGGGCATCTCCCTGACATGAGCCCCATTTAGTACCCACACTGGAATGCGGCATGTGTAAACGGATGGATATTGCCTCCCCGAGGAAGGAGGCGCCATGTGCACCGTGCACCTCCCGGTTTTCTCACCAGACAACATTTAGAGTCAGTTGTAAATACAGTTTTGCAGACATAAGAAAAGACAAAACAGCAAAATGTGTTCTTATCATTATACTTTACAAGGGAAACTCATCTCAGCTAGCTGTGTCCACAGGCAAATGTGGTGACCTGTCCTCCCCTAGCCTGGGATGGAAGGAAACCTTCCTTTCCCTCCTTTTTTATTTGCCTTCCTTTTGTTCCCTCTGATGGAACACAGGAATAATATCTTAATTTACCATAGTGGATTATATATTTTCCTGTTGTCCTCTTCCTTAAGGTTACTTGATTAACATGCCTATTGTGTACTATAAATACATTTTTCCTGGTGATGCAAAAAACTGATCAGCACTCAAAGAGCAACTGAATTTTAATGCTCAGATGTGGTGATATTTTCAGCCCATGTGTACCATTAGGGCAACCCTCTTTTTCTGCACCATCCCCAAATCTGCAGGTGCCAGAGTTGGCAGGTTGGCTCCTTTGGCCAGGTACCACTGCCCTTTTCATACAGAAGCAGAGACTGCAGAGCAAGTGTCATGCTTTCATCACCATTTGTCTGAAAAAAAACAACAAAGGCTTTCTTTTGCTGCTCCCAATTATGCTGTGAGTGTGTCAGCAATGGCCATGTCATATATATATGGTATATTTATATATATATGGGTATATCTATTTCATTACTGATATTCATTTTACACCACAAGGATTGTCAGGCAGTTTTGATCTCTTTACTGATCTATGTTTTTTAATGAAAATGGGTATTTTAAACCACCTACAAAAATAGCTGATATTACCAAACAGTCAAGGCAAAAATGAAACAGAATGATTTTTTTTTTGGAAACTGTTTTGTGCTTTTCTGTTAAATTTATTGTACTAGAAATGTACCAAGTGAACCTGATATATAAAAAAATGGAGGTCAGAAAAACCTCTGGTCACGTACATATGTAAATATTTCTGTGGATCTTTATTCTGAACGTATACACACAGGGCTAGGATCATCTGCAGCTGTAGCTGATGTTCTTGTGTAATTCCTTATGCTAGGGATGTGGAACTGCTGAGACAGAATTGAAGAGAGTAAGCATGCTCAGATGGGGACCGGAGGCCTGGCTTTCAAAAAGATTGAAGCTCTTCTGTCAGTAAAAGCATGGTAACAGTAAGAGCCCATGCCAGAAAGCAAGTATGCATGCCCGGCACAAACAGTCATTACTGAGGGAACACCAGATTTCTGCAGTATAAGTCCATAAAAAGGCATTTTGAAAATGGAAGGATGGATCAAATATATCTGCGATTTTGCTGGTGCCTTGAGAGTCCTTTATACTGTGTATTTCTGAAAAGACCCCATTTTATCCTAGTAGGAGAGTGTGTTTCCCTGTGCTGACTTTGCTCAGTGCTGTTTGCAGAATAGATGTCTTTTTGTTTGCACTCACAGAGTATACAGAACACATAGAATGGTTTAAATTGTACCAGCTGTTTGCAACACCACAACAATGTGTCTGTTGCTTACTTTAGCAGAAAAAAACCCCCAACCCTCAGTGGTTCAAAGTGTTCCTATTTGCTCTTCTACTTCTGTCCCATTCTCTTTCATGATAAAAGCATATTAAGTTAGATGTCAGAGCTCAAAAAAAAGGTCTGGTTTCTGCAGCAAAAATCTTAGATTTGCAAGCTAAATAAGCTTTGCTTAAGACTATGGAAGGGTGGTTGCTGGGTCACTGAATCTGCATACACATTTCCTTTTCAAAAAGGCAGTTTATGGTGTATCCATACCATTTTTGTAGTACTTTTCTTCTTAATTAATATAAAGTGGGAAAGCACGTTTTCCCTGCGAAAAAAGGAAGATAGTTTCCACAACATGCTCCTTTGCTCAGAAGCAGTTGCTTGTAACAGCTGGATCACTTTTTGCTGTGCTGTTCTCTGGCATGTAGGTCCTGCTGGGTCCCAATATGCAGGAAAAAGACAACTCTTAAATATCAAAGACATTATATTTGAAATAATATAGGCTATTACGCATTAAGAAAGAAGAGCAGATAGTTTTTTAAAGAACATTTTTTTCCCTCATCTCAGCTGTAATTTCTGTATTTTTTTTCTTATAGATGAAAATCCTCATAAAAAGGGTCAGGTATTAACAGTTCTATGTCTTAAGTGCCTGTTATCTTTCTTATACTTAAGCGATGTCAGGAACTTTCATTATTTCTAAGACCTCCCCTGCTGTGAAGCAGTTAATTTTGACATTGTCAAAGAGGTGACAACTCCTTTGAACAATGAAAGACTTTTGATTCAGTGAAGCGATGGATTACTTCGCTACATAGCACCAAAGTGTGAATCTCAGGGTGAGACACATTTAACGCAGCAGGAGGTCTTGATGGGTTACTGGTTGGAAAAACTGTTTGCATTGTCTAGAGAAGAAAGGGTTTTGGGAAAGAAAAGTGAGGAACATTAGACAGCCAGGATTGCTTGTTACCTTCTGACACCCCTTGGGTCTGTTCCTCTGAGATATTGAGGGAGGTTAGTAAGATATATACATTTTCATGCCATCTGTAAATTTCTTCTTACAGTGCTAAAATCACAGTCAGATTTTACAAGCCTGGTTTCCTCAGCATTTCTTTTAATTTTTAACTTACCTCCATCATCTTGTGACTTAAAAGTGTAGCAAATGCACACTCGGTCTGTAAATCTGTTATTTGTAGTGTGTTTTGAGAAGACCTATTGTGAAAATACCTTTTGAGGTCTAAAAGATTGAAACAAACTTTCCACTTCCCAGTTGGTGAGAAAAGTAGTTTTTTATGTGGTTACAGCATTTTTGTTTTTCAGAGGTTAGAATCAACAGCACACTTGATCGTGGAAAGCTGTCAGCCTTTTCCAGTGTAAAAGCAACTGCAGTCTCAGGAAAGGTTTGCAAGCAGCTCGTGTGAATCTGTCATGTGCTAGGGTGATCCTAAAGGCATCTTGCAGGCAAATCCTAAGGAGCACTGTAGATACGACAGCCCCACAATTACAAGGGGTATATGCCTAACAGCTTTGTCACTCATCGTACTTCCAAAGTTGCCTGGGCTTCATACAAATTCAGTATTCACTCAATTATGTTTCACTGAAAAATATTTGTATCAATAAGAAAAGGAATAACAAAAACTGAAACTTCAGTTACTAGGTGTGTGCTAATTCAGTGTTTTCACTGAAACAAATTAAAGGACATTCAGAATAGTATTTGTACCTGCACATCTCAAAGGACCTTGGCAACCATGAAGACTTCTGTTCTGCAGACATCCCTTTGGAAAAGAGCTCCAGAGCAAAAGTTGAAAGTCAGAGTTATGAACAGTGAGTCTTCTTTTGACTTTGGTATGAATTTCATGTCCTATCACCAGACGGTGGTATACTTTCCAGACAGGGAAGAGGTGGCCAGGGAAACTTAGAGAAAAAACAGTGAAGAACTTTATGAATGTTGTGTTAACACCTTCTGTCTCTGTTTCTTAACATGGGCTGGGACTTACAATAGAAAATAAGGAAAATAAAACTCTGTTGGGACTCTATTTTACCTTCATCAAGTCATCCAAGCCTTCTATGACAAAGTAACCTGATTGATGTGGGGCAAGCGTTGGACAGTGTCTACCTGGATTTCTCCAAGGCTTTCGATACAGTACCCCACAGCCTCCTCCTGGTGAAACCGATACGTTATGGTCTAGACAAGTGGTTTGTGTTCTGGGTGGGGAGCTGGCTGACAGGCTGCACCGAGAGGGTGGTGGTAAATACCTCCTTTTCAAAATGGCAACCTGTCACAAGTGGGGTCCCTCAAGGATTGATCTTGGACCTGACAATGTTCAATATCTTCTTAAGTGATCTGTATGATGGGATCAAGTGTACCCTGATGAAGTCTGCTGATGAAACAAAACTGAGTGGGGAAGTGGACACTTTGGTAGGGAGAGCCACTCTGAAGGAAGACCTGGATAGGCTGGAAGAGTGGGCTAACAAGAAGTTCAGCAAGGGACAAGCATAAGGTCTTGCATCTGGGAAAACATAATCCAGGAGTGCAGGGCAGCCTGGGATCTACCCGTCTGGAGAGCAGATCTGTGAAAAGGGCCTGGGTATTGCAGTGTACAGCCAGCATAGTATGAGTGAACAGTGTGCTGCAGCGTCAAAGAAAGCTGACAAGATGCTGGACTGCATCAACAGGGACATCATCAGCAGAGATAAAGTCATTATCCCACTCTACTCAGCATTTGTCAGGCCATGCCTGGAGTATTATCATAGAATCATAGAATCACAGAATCATTCAGGTTGAAAAAGACCCTTGGGATCATCAAGTCCAACCATCAGCCCTACTCTACAAAGTTCCCCCCTACACCATATCCCCCAACATCTCATCCAAACGACCCTTAAACACATCCAGGGATGTGACTCCACCACCTCCCTGGGCAGCCTATTCCGCTGTCTGACCACTCTTTCTGGGAAAATTTTTTTCCTAATGTCCAGTCTAAACTTCCCCTGTTGCAGTTTAAAGCTGTTCCCCCTTGTTCTGTCACTAATCACCTGTGAGAAGAGACCAGCACCAGCCTCTCTACAATGTCCTTTCAAGTAGCTGTAGAGAGTGATGAGCTCTCCCCTCAGCCTTCTCTTCCTCAAAGTGAACAGTCCCAGCTCCTTCAATTGCTCCTCACAGGATCTGTTCTCCAGGCCCTTCACGAGCTTCATTGCCCTCCTCTACACTCGCTCCAGCACCTCGATATCTCTCTTGTATTGAGGTGCCCAAAACTGGACACAACACTCCAGGTGCGGCCTCACCAGTGCAGAGCACAGGGGGACCATCACCTCCCTACTTCTGCTGGTCACACTATTTCTAGTACAAGCCAGGATGCCGTTGGCTTTCTTGGCCACCTGGGCACACTGCTGGCTTGTGTTCAGCTTCTTGTCAGTTAGACCCCTAGATCCTTCTCTTCCAGACAGCTCTCCAGCCACACCTCCCCAGGCCTGTAGCCATGCCTGGGGTTGTTGTGGCCCAAGTGCAGGACCTGGCACTTGGCCCTGTTGAAACTCATCCCGTAACATTGGCCCACCGATCCAATCTATCCAAGTCTCTCTGTAGAGCCTCCCTATCTTCATGCAGATCGACACTCCTTAAATTTGTGTCATCTGCAACTTACTAATGATACACTCTATGTCCTTATCAAGATCATCAATAAAGATGTTGAACAGAAATGGTCCCAACACCGAGCCCTGAGGAACACCACTTGTGACTGTCTGCCAGCTGGATTTAGCTCCATTGACCACCACCCTCTGGGACCATTCATCCATCCAGCAGACCATACACTCATCCAGGCCATGGGCAGCCAGTTTTTCTATGAGAATCCTATGGAGAACTGTGTCAAATGCTTTTCGAAAATCCAGGTAGACAATATCCACTGCTTTTCCCTTGTCCAATAGTCGGGTCGTCTTGTCATAGAAGAGATCAGGCTTGTCAGGCAGGACCTGCCTTTCATAAACCCATGCTGACTGGGCCTGATCCCCTGGTTGTCCATTATATGACTTGTAATGGCACTCAAGATGATCTGCTCCATGACCATGACTGTGGTCAGACTGACAGGTCTATAGTTTCCTGGATCATCCTTTCTGCCGTTCTTGTAGATGGGTGTCACATTTGCCACCCTCCAGTCCAATGGGACTGCCCCAGTTAGCCGTGATTTCAGGTAAATCATGGGCAGCAGCTTGGCGAGCACATCTGCCAACTCTTTCAGCACCCTTGGGTGTAGTCCGTCCAGTCCCACAGACTTGTGTGCATCCAAGTGGTGCAGCAGGTCTCTGACTACTTCCTCTTCAACTGTGCTGACCTCAATCTGCTTCCCCTCCCCATCTCCCAGCTCAAGAGTCTGGGTGTCCAGGGAACAGCCAGTTCCACTGCTGAAGACTGAGGCAAAGTAGGCCTTGAGCATCTCAGCCTTTTCCTCATCCTTAGTTACCATGTTTCCTTCTGCATCCAATAAAGGAAGGACATTTTCCCTAATCCTCCTTTTGCCGTTAATGAATTTATAGAAACATTTTTTTATTATCCTTAACAACTGCAGGCAAGTTGAGCTCTAGCTGTGCTTTGGCTCTCCTAATGTTGTCCCTGCATAGCTTCACGACATCTTTATAGTCTTCATGAAAGACCTGGCCCCTCTTCCAAAGGCAACAGATTCTCCTTCTGTTCTTGAGATCCAGCCAAAGGTCCCTGTTTACCCAGGCCGGTCTCCTTCCCCACCTGTTTGTTTTTCGGCACACAGGAACAGCCTGCTTCTGTGCCTTTAAGACTTCACTCTTGAAGTATGTCTAGTCTTCCTGGACTCTCATATCCTTCAAGGCAGCTTCCCAAGGGACTTTGTTAATCAGCCTTTTGAACAGGTCAAAGTTAGCCCTCTGGAACTCTAAGGCACCAGTTTTACTAACCCCTCTCTTTGTTTCTCCAAGGATCGAAAACTCAATCATCTCGTGATCACTGCACCCTAGATGGCCTCCAGCCTTTACCTCCCCCACAAGCTCTTCCCTGTTCACAAGCAGCAGGTCCAGGAGGGCACCTCCCCTGGTCGGCTCACTCACCAGCTGTGTGAGGAAGTTATCCTCCACACACTCCGGGAACCTCCTGGATTGTTCCCTCTCTGCTGTGCTGTGATCCCAGCAGATATCTGGGAGGTTAAAGTCCCCCACAAGAACAGCAGCAAGTGACCGCGAGATTTCTCCCAACTGGTTACAGAAAGCTTCATCCACCTCACTGCTTTGGTTGGGGGGTCTATAGCAGATTCCCACAAAAAGATCTGCTTTATTGGCCCTTAACCTAATCCAAACACTCTCAACCCCGTTATCATTTGATTTCTGAACTGTCACAGCATTCTTTTACATACAGGGTCACTCCACCACCTCTCCTTCCCTGTCTATCCCTCCTGAAGAGCTTGCAGCCATCAATTGAAGCACTCCAGTCGTGTGAGGCATCCCACATCGTTTCTGTGATAACTACTATGTCATAGTTCTCGTGATGCATCACGGCCTCAAGCTCCCTCTGTTTGTTGCTCATACTGTGTGCATTGGTATAGATGCACTTGAGATGAGCTAACGAATCCAACACCTTTTTGTGAGTGTGGGACCCATTCCCTACCAGACCCTTCTCAGGTGCTTCCATGATTTCTGAACATCTTTCCCTTCTCTCAAATGAAATGGCAGACAGAGAGCCCTCACCAGTCCACCATCCTTCAAGCTTTGGCACGCTTCCCTTGAGCTTATATGTAAAAGGCCCAGTTATCGCTTCGTCCCCCCTCATATCTGGTTGAAAGCACTGTCAATAAGCCCTGCTAACTCCTGCCCCAGAATCCTTTTCCCCCTCTGGGACAGCTGCATCCCACCTGTCCCTTTTGTCACCAGCAGACCAGGTGCCTTATAAACCTCGTCATGATCAAAGAACCCAAAATTCCAACGGTGACACCAGTCTCTGAGCCACTTGTTAATCAGATACGTTTTCCACCCTCCTTCAGTGGTTTCCCCTTCCACTTGAGGGATTGATGAAAACACCACCTGAGCTGCCGAGCCTTCAATTAGCCACCTCAGTGCCTTGAAGTCCTTTTTGAGTGACTTAGGGCTTCTCTCTACCACCTCATTGTTACCTGCCTGGATAATCAACAAAAGGTAGTAATCAGAGGGCTGCACCAGAGCAGTGACCTTCCTTTTAATATCTCCGACCCGAGCCCTTGGGAGGCAGCAGACCGCTCTATGGTATGGGTCTGGTCGACATATGGGCCCCTCCATACCCATCAGAACAGAGTAATCTACTACAATTACCCTCCTTCCCTTCTTACTTGAAGAAGTTGCAAGTTGTGGGGCTGAGAGACAAGCTGTGGATGACTCACCAGATGAGTCCTCATTTCTATCTTCTTTCAGCCGGTTTCTAGTTCCAAAGCCTCATACTTCTTGTACAATGACAACTGGGAAGGTAAGGGGGCTGAGAAGGTTTTCACTTGCCTTTCCAAGGAAGGACCTGACTCCATTCCCCCCTGTCCCCCACATGCCCCCCTTCTGCCTGGTGAGAGGAGGGGATGGAGTCATGTATTTCTTGTAGAGCCTCTACCTACTGCCTTTGCCTCAGAGTGTGGCTCCACCAGTTAATTTCAGTTTCACACTCTCTGATTGTTCTTAGCCTTTCTACCTCATCCCTCAGTTCAACCACCTGCCTATTGTGTTCAGTTTTGGTCCCTACTGTACAAAAAAGCTGTGGACAGGCTGGAGAGGATCCAGAGAAGGGCCACAAAGATGATCAAAGGACTGGGAATCCTGCCATGAGGAAAGGCTGAGAGAACTGAATTTGTTCAGCCTTGAAAAGAGAAGACTTAGGGGAGACCACATCCCCATGCTCCAGTACTTAAAGGGTGGCTGCAAAGAAGATGGAGACTCCCTTTTTACAAGGAGTCACATGGAAAAGATGAGGGGTAATGGGTACAAGTTACTTCTGGGGAGATTCCAATTGGACACAGGAGGAAAATTTTTCACCATGAGAACAATCAGCCACTGGAATCATCTCCCCAGGGAAGTGGTGGATTCCCCAACATTGGACAGTTTTCAGATTTAGCTGGACAGGGTGCTGGGGCATCTTGTTAGGCTGTGCTTTTGCCAAGAAAAGTTGGACCAGATGATCCTTGAGGTCCCTTGCCTGCTTGTCAAATACCACAATTTCATGGTTTTTTCCATATAGGTTCCATATAGGTTCAAAACCCCTAGTGAATACTGCTCTGTAATGAAAAGAAAATCACTGAGGATATTTTCATAGCCAGCTGTTCCCCTCATAAGTTCATTTAAGGTGTTTTCTGCTCCCAGGATACTGTAAGGAGAAAAAGCTCTTTGCAGTATTGATTCAAATAATTTTGTGCCTTCTGACACTAGGCTGGCAATGAAAAGTAATTGCTTACACCAACTAATAAAGTGCACAAAATAAAGCATAATCTCAAATTAGGTGATTAGAAAGAATTTCAGGATTTCAGCTAAATAAACTCAGCTCTGTTCTCATGTTTTAAAACAATGAAAAAGGCCACCTGTTGTGACGTGTTAGAGGAGGCAACAGCTTTGGAAGAAATGAAGTATGGTACCGGGCACAGAGATTATGCTAGCTCCGCTTCAAAGTTCACTAACTATTTTTCACTTCTGAGGGCATCAGTCTGAAATACATCCTTGCTGGATCCTCATCTGATACTTACTAAAAAGAAACCTTTGGAAGAAAGGAAAGTCAAGAATTTAATGTACTAAGAAATAATTTTGTTTGATTTCCTTATGGCTGGGATATTTATTTATTTCCCTTAATGTTCTGAAAGTCTGTCCTTTGATGTATTTGGTTGGAAACAATACAGAGACTCAGTTGTTTATTGTTGTCCTAAAAAGTCATCACTTGCAGAAGAGAGTTATGTTCATTACAGCTGAGTACTTGCAGCCAAAAATTAGCGTATCCTGCTCACTTCATGATACTCAATCACATGGTGATGAAGAGCATATTATCTCCTGGAAAGCAGCTCTGGGAACTCTTTCTGCTCCAAGGTAGTCATGTCAGGGAGCTGTCTGCAGCTCAGCCCTGAGCTTCAGTTACTGCATGCATAACTCTTCCCTCAGTCAGTCCATATCCTTCTTGAACTGTTGATACTTGAAAATAAATCCTCAGATAAGAATCAATAAAAGAGGGCAGGGAATGCCCTGATAGAGGGATGAGGTTATGGAGGAGCAGCAGCAGGGAGGCAACTGGGAGAGAGGAACCTGGCAGCGGGGCTACAGTGGCTCTGCAGTGAGTTTCCCCTGGTATTAGCTGCATTGATCTAACCAGAAGTGCTGCAGAGACCTATTTTCCATAAAAAGCTTGTGAGCATATCCATGGAAATGCACTTTCCCTCCTTTCCCCTGCTCACATGCAGTTCAGGGCTCCCAAATCTTCACAAGGTTTCAGCTCTTTTCCTTATTGCTCTCTTTCAGTTCTGTTGATCATTCCCATAGCAAGAAAAATAGTATATCTGACTGATTGAATGCTGTGCTCGTTTTAGCCAATGAATACCTGGGTACAATGAGTGAGAGTGATTCATTTGAGGTTTCAGGTCTAAAAAAGGAATACAGTGAATATACTTCAAAGGTAAACATTCCCCAATGATGTGTTGACTGACTTCCTCTTCATTGGGCTGTTCCCGGTGATGTAATTTTGCAAAAAGAGGACAGAAACTTGACCATGACAGAACAGAAGCTGTGTTTGCCAAACTTTCTTAAGACCTCAGAGTTTTAATTTAGCTTCTAGCTTTGGGCAGCAGGCAAGGAATGAAAGCCAGTTAGCACCCAGGCAGGAAAAAGGAAAGAAAAGATTTAGACTCCAGGGACTAAATGCACACACAAACAGTTCTCTTCTGACCCTGAAATCCCAGATTTCAGCACTGAGATGTAAATCCATGGATTCATCAGTCATGGGAGCTTCTCAGTACATTATGAAGTCAGGGTTGCTAAAGAGTCTCATCTCTAAGCTCCTTGTACATTTGGGCTCTGTGTCACATGAAATAGGAGGCATGTGAAGGCATTTTGTTCCATTTTCCCCTTGTCCTTCCTAGGCCACTTCTCAGTCATCTCCCTTTACTGTGTTATAGATGCTAAAAACTTTTACTTTTTAAAAATACAAGCAAGGTTTCTGTTTATTCTTCCAGGTGTGGAAGCCCATGAATGCAATGAAGGGAGAACACGGGGAGAAAAACAAGTGCTCCTGGGGGCAGTGAGCAGTTCGCCTCTCCAGTGCATGTTGTCATGAAGTGCCTTCTACACTCACTGACTGTGAACTAATCTGGCTCTTCTAGATTTGACCCCATTGCTTCTGCATGGCTGACACCTTGGTTGTGATGATACATTCCTGTGGCTAAGGTGGGTTTGCCAGTATGGACAGAGCCCTCAGATCCCCTAAGTGAATGAATAGGGAGCAGCCCACACAACAGTGTGACTAGGTTGCATCTTCCCCATAACATTGAGCTTCAGGAGATTTAAACATAGTATGAAGCAGCCTGAAACACTGTAGTGATGACAGACTATAAGGATTAGCACACAATCAGGTCTATTTCTGTGTTTGTGGGCATCTGTTGAAACACAGATATACAGTTACTGTTACAGCAATTTTGTTTGCTGTTATTTCCATCTTAAAATGGAAAAACTTGTCCTATTTCATCTTTGAGTCAGTGACTGAACATCTCATAAGCTTCAGTCCTGGTACACTGAAGACTTTTGCAGAAAGAGCGGATCTTTAAACAGTCAAGGACATGGACTGATGTTAATAAGCTGCTTTTCTGCTTTTCATGTTGTGCTTCCCTGAGAAGCTACTCCGTGCCTTCAAAGGCACCCTTCTATCTGTATATGTTTTTCAAGCCTCTCCCTTATTTTGTTTTTCAGCCGTTGTAGTTAAACGCTTTGGAGCAGGTCCCACAGATGCTAGGCACTGAAACATGCTCCTCTAGTGAATGGCAAGGCAGGGTATGGAACACTTGAGTACAACTCTGGGCAAAAGCAATGTGATTGTAGGCTGTTTGGGCATTTTGGATCTAAGATATGTATTTCATAAAAATCTGCACAGATTGGAATTTATTTCCTTTCCATTATTCATGTGCACTACAGACATGCTGTCTGAAGGAGGCTGATTGGACAAAACTGATCCCCCCCTGATGTGTACAGCATAGGAACAGTCTCCTGAGTGACAGAGGAATATACAAATAAAAGACTTGGCATTAAGCTCAGTTTTCTTTGTTTGTTCACACTAAAATAAAATGTGACGGGCTAAGATGCTTTGGTTTTCTAAACAAGTTTTAGGGTACCCTGGTGGAACTAATTTTTCTTTTTTATTTTTCTTATACTTTTTGTTCTTGTTTTGTTTTGTTGAGTCTCAGTGGAGACATGAATCTCCTTGGCCGGAGCACATAGGAAGCCGAAGAGATTTATGGCTGGACAAGCTAGCCTAAAGTAGTGAAAAATACGTATTACTACACCAGTTTCACAAACATGAATGATAGTGGCCTTCCCAGGGCCATGCAGAGTAACCTGAGGCAGGAGCAGCTCTTGCTGTTAGATTTCAGACCAGTTTTCACAAGGCATGTGTTGGTTATTGTTAGCCTGATGCATCACATCGTCACTTTGGTCTGCCTCCTGAATATCAGGGAGAACTTCAGGAGAAAATCTTTCAAATCCTGTTGTCGATGAGGTATCAAGGTGTCTGTCTCAGAACCTCTTCTCCTGTTTTTGTTCACGGGCAAGACGCACATTCTCTTCAAAGCCTGCAGCCCACTTAGGGTCTATGCACCAAGGAGGCACGGAAGAGATGTGAAACAAAGCTGGGTGTTGTGGTTCTGAGAGAAATCTCTTGCAAACTAGAAAGGAGGCTTTACAGTAAAGTGAACCATAGCTGTTTCAATGCATGGTGAATGCATTTCAATGTATTCTCTTGCACAGAACATGGAGTCTCTCTAGCTACAGACAGCACCGTGTCTTTGGGACATGGGTTTGCAAGATCATTTGCAGTTCAGACTAACATCTCTAAATCATGTTTCTTAAAGACAGAGCACATAGTTGCTTTATTAACTTTTTAAGAGTTATAAACTATTATTAAGTTTCTAAAGAATTTTGAAACTTCCATAAGTGTCAAACCAGAGAGGTCTCATTTCCCGCAGCTTCCATAATTTTTTTTCCAAGTGTTCACATTCAGCAGGTCTGAAATCCAGGCCACTTTTATTTAGAAGTCAATTCAGGAACCTATGTTTAAGTGTTCACTTAAATTTCATGTCATACAAAAGACAAACTTCTCTCATGAAACCCCCTCCTTGATAGTCAGGTGAAGCCTGTCCCACTGAAGTAATTTTCTTCTACACAGTGTTACAAAAGGTCCTCCTTTTCTCACTAGAGTTCTATGTGAAGGGCAAGCTCAAATGTAAAATATTTCTTTCTCTGCATCAAAGTAAATGTGACAAGACAAGCTCTCATTCATCACAGTTCCAGGTAAAAGAAGGTTTTCTTTATGATTTGAGCATGGGCATCTTGAAACCGCTGGCAGAAATTCCAAATTAGATATTTTCTGCATATATGAATATATGAATAAGTAAACAAACTACTGAAAGTGATTTAGCAAATATTGTTAGTATAGTCAGTAGAGGTGTTGTATGCCCATAAGGTTTCAGCTTATTCTCAGCTTCTGAGACTCAAAACTCTGTATGGGCTGTAATCTCCTCATCAATATTTCCAAAAACATTATCTGCCCAGTACATTAGCACAGCTTTCTCATATTGTGAAACACCTGTATAAAGAAATACCAGGTTTCAGTCTTGCCTGTTCAAGATTTTAGTAGCAACAGACAATATGTTCTTATAAATTGCTAATAAAGTGACTAAACTGTGCTGTCTGTTGTGCACATGAAACTACAGATGCAACTGGATTAAATCTGGTCTGGCTTTGCCATCTGCCACATTGAAAATTTAAATTTCCAAATCCAGTCCAGCCCTCCTTACTCAGTAAACACTCAGTATTTTTAAGACCTGACACTTGAGTCACACAATCCTATAGAACAGGCACTCAGCACAATGAGAGGACATAGAAGGTTCAAAGGTGCCAGCAGGCTTGTTGTCTGACCCAGAGATGATCGTGACCTGTTGTTTTAAACTTAGTTGCTGAAGCTTTCCATACATATGGTGAAACGTGTTCATCTGGTTATCATCCAAATCAGACATATTTATCCATTTATTCATGCAAATTCCCGAAATATCGAGTCACTGGACTGGAGCACAATATTTTAATAGTTATCACTACATGACATCTTTTGCTGACGCAATGGCTGGGCAAAAGCTACAAAGAGCATAAAACCAACAAGGACTGAATGCAATACCCACCGTCTTCAAAAGTAACTGAAGCTTTTGTTAAGAAAATACTTTAGAAAGTTGGGGTGTGGAAGCAATGCCAAAGCTTCAACTAGAATAATTTGGAGTGCTTGTGGCAAAAGAAAATACATTTCTCATCAGGCTGTGCTACTCACGTAGCACAGCCTGAGGGAGGGAAGCATCACTCACAGTAGGAGATAATTAAGTTAGGGACCACTCAAGCATGAGATCATTCAAAAATGCTGAAAGAACTGGTCAATGTCAACCTGAAACCTCTCTCTATTATCTTTGAAAGGTCACAGTCATCAGGGGAGGGTTCTGATGAGGAGGAAAAGGCAGATGTTACATCCATTTTCATGTAGGGTCAGAAGAAGGATCAGGGGATCTATAGGCCAGTCATCTTAACTTCAGGCCCTGGAGATGTGAGTCCAGGCACAGGATGGACAAAAAGGTAATTTGAACCCCAAGCATTGATTTACCAAGGACAAATCATCCCTGACTGACCTGATTACCTCCTTGGCTCTGGATGAGGGAGAGCAGTGGATGTTGTACACATCGACCTTTAAAAGTTCTTTGACAGTTTCACATAATATGATCAAAGCTGAATTGGTGAAATAAGGCCTGGATAAGTGGGTGATTAATTGTGGGGAAAACTGGTAGGACTGTCCCTGCTCAAAGGGTGGTGTTTAGCCATAAGAATTCCACGCAGCAGCCAGTAACTAGTAGCATCCTTCAGGGATTGGTATCAGGACCGTATAAAATCTTTATCAGTGATCTGGATGAGGGGATGTAGAGTGTTCTCAGAAAACTGGTGGATAAGCTAAGCCCAGGGAAGCCATGTGCCCTGGCAGCAGGGGAGGTCAACTGCACACTGGGCTGCCTTGGCAAGAGTGTTGCCAGTGGGTCTGGGGAAGTGATTATTCCTCTCTCTTCTCCCAGTGAGACCACACCTGGAGCACTTGGTCCAGTTTGGGACTCCCCAGTACGAGAAAGACATTGCACACTGGGATGAATCCAGTGGAGGGCACTAGGATAGGCAGGGGCTGCAGCACATGAAGGTTAAGGAGAGGTAGGGGAGGTCCCAGTCGTTTTAAGAGCTGGCGATGATGGGAACTCACTGCTCTTCAGTGCTTCTCACAGAAGAGGGAGTCAGACTCTTTCCAGAGGTGCATGTGACAGGACAAGGAGCAGCAGATTCAAGTTGCAGCAAGGGAAGTGACTGTTAGATACTAGGAAAAATAAAAATTTGCTATGAGAGTGGTCATGCACTGGAACAGGCGCCCAGACACACGTTTGTGGAGATAGTCTTGGAGATATTCAGACCCTGACTGGACACCGCCCTGAGCAACCTGATCTAACTTCACATTTGACCCTGTTTTGGACAGGAGGTTGGGCCAGGTGATCTCCAGATCTCCCTCTCAAAGGACAGAATTCTGTGATTTTACATACAACAGTTCATCAGCTATCCTTCCGCTCTGCAGACATGCAATGGTACACACACCCTGAGACAGACACACGTCTTACTCAGGTGATGTACATCGATCAGTACTTTACAATTCCTCTATATGCATATGTGACATTTTCCACAGCAGTTAGTTTTATAAACCAGTTGTCTCCCATGTGATTGAGAGATTTCACTGAACAGGCAGCCTTTCTTCCTTTCTCTGTGCTGAAACTCCTCTGATTGTGTAAACTAAAACACAAGGGAAACAGGTAGCTAGTGACATGCATATTGTGCCTGATAATAAAATCCAAAATTATTGCCATGTTCTTATGTGTAAAATGTGTCATCACTGTTCTGACACTCTCGTAAATATAAATTACTGTTTCTTGACCGTGCTAGGCAGGAGCTAGAGGTATTCTGATTGCTGTGATTCCTAAATGAAAAAGGGCAATAGTCCTTATGTGTTCTCTGCTTATTCTCTCCTCATTCTTCATTCTCAGTGGGCAAACAGCTATGATTCATAGTAAGTCACAGCAAAGCTACGACTCCTAGACAATAGATCATTACTGTTAGTTTGTGAATACAAGATGACATTGTTTCTGAGGACAAGAAGTTGCTGAGGTCTCTGCCTCCATAATTTTGCTGTGATCATTTTGCAAATAGCTACACATGAACTTTTTGCAACCAGGAAAAGTATTTACAGAAATCTGTAACTTTTTTCCCTCTCATTGTGGTGTGTGTATCGACTGCCTGGTAAACTGCTACCAAACCATGTTAGAGAATAAAATACATAGCTTCTTTTTGCTTGAGCACAATGGCAACTTTTAAACCTGATGCACTCCCTGCATAGAGGTGTGCTTCTCTGTATCACACTCATCAGTGACCCATAACAGTGCAGGTAACCAGCTGAAAGCAGCAACGAAAATGAATGAGATATTTCAGTTGTGCCGTTGAATATTCACAAGAAGGCACTTAGAGCTTGCCTGCTACCTAGATCTCTTTCAGCTGCATAACCATCTCCTTAGTGTAAGGACTGTGCCACAGCAGAACAGACCGATTAGGCTGTCAATCCCCGTCACTGGAGATTTAGCAACAGCTTCTCAGAGACCGTCTAGGTTCAGATTAAACTGGACTAGATGACCTCCAAGGATTCTTTCAATTCTTTACTTTTGTGAGAATCTGAGAAAATCTAACCTGTTTACAGAAAAGGTTTGGTCTAAGTCAGTGGTATAACCCAGGTGGCAATTTTTCTAAATACACAGAAAAAGGGGGGCTTTCTATCCAGTCAGCCATCTGTTCTTGTTTCGAGTTTTCTCCATCTTCACTGTTCAGTTCCTTGGCTCACTTGCCTGGAGATTTTCTTTTATCTTATGAAGCATCATTTGCATCTGCTCTATTTTATATTATTACTCAAAAGAACTTGTCAAATAGATAGTGTTAGGAAGGTTTACTGCTAAGAGAAATGTCCCCAGTGGTGGTTAGTGCATCTCTCATATTCTGGGAGTTAAATGAAATGTGAGCTCGGGGGGAAATTTTCCCTTGGGTTGGGCTGGGGAATCACCAGGACGTTTCTGGGTTCCCATTTTGGCAGTGGAAATGATACTGAAAAAATTGCCTTCTGTTTCCTGGAGAGTTCCAGGCGGTGCTTCCAGGGGCTGTAGGCAGGCAGCCTCATGTGAGGGTGCATCCTCCCTAACCAAGACAGCTCTCTAGTACCATGATGTGCTCTAATGAGCGGTGTTTTCCTATACTCTGCTTTCCTCATCTTGACCTGAAAAACAAATTAAAGTTATGGAGGCCAGGAACAGCCCTGCATCCTTCTGCCGCACCGGGTGGCATTTAGTCTTCCAGGGGGAAGAATTTAAATTAGTGGAAATCTGCTGTAATTAAATTTTCTTTCAATCTGGCTGCATTTTTAAAACAGTAAGCCCCATGCCCTTTCAATGCTCAAATGGACAGCCCTTGACTAACACTCCTGGAATATATCAGAGTCCAGAGGGGTTTCAGCAGCAGAAAGCAAATATTAAGCATGCAGCAACTCTTCCTTATGCATCTGGTAAATACGCAGTAGGATTCAGGGTCCATCCAGTAACCACGCATGCCTTATTCTTTTGACACCAAGGAACAGGAGAGGAGCAGTGGCAACAGCAGGGATCTAGCAGAGATTTCTTCTTCTCTCCTTCTCTTCTGGAGGGAGTAACCCCAAAGGAGGACTGGGGAGGGAAAGCCAAATTGGAGCTGCCCAAGCCAAGCATTGGAGCTCAGGAGGGGGATGCAGAGGTCTGGCACAGGCAGAGTGGTTGAGCAGGCAAGGGAGCAGGCAGCAGGAAGGGCAGGCTGGCAGCTGGCCTGGATTTCAGCAGCTGGTGTACATGGACCCATGGACCGGGCAAGCTGCTTCCACAAGAGCCCTGTGGATAGTCAGAGTGGCTCACACCTACTGCATAATGCATGCATCCCACCCCAAATGAGTTGTCACAGTTATACAGCAACAGTGATTTTAATTCTTTCGAGCTATTTATTACTGTTGTTTGAAAGCCAAAAAAATGCTTTTTTCTTCTTCAATAGCATCTCAAAAGGCTGCAGGACTGAGAGCACATACTGCTGAAAATTAATTGTGGGTATTTTCCATCGTCTGTTGGGTGAACCTGTGTGAATTACTTGTCTTTTTCTTCCTCTCATGTTCTATGTGTTTAGATCCTGGGCTCTTTCTACCAGGGGTTTATCCACCTGCTGTGATGTTGCCAGGCTAACCCTACAGAGCACAATATTAATACAAGAAAAATTCTCCTTCTCTTCCCTCTTACCATTACTGCCAAGAAGTATGGACCCTTTGCACTAGGAATCTGGAGAGCTCATGTCTGGTCTTCAGCCTGCCACTGGTGACAAGGGTGATTTTAGCTTGTGTCAAACACACGCAGACCTCTAGCAGAAATCTCAAACTGCATGTGTTCAGTGCTGCCTGGCGCAGAATAGGGAAAATACTGGTGAAGACAGGAGTACATTAGGTGGAAGCATTTCTGTGTGTATCGGGGGGCATTACTGGGGCCTGAGGGCAAGTCATCCCATGTAAGCATCAGGTGGAGACATGTAGTGCAGAAAAAACATCTCCTCTAAGAGCCTGGACAGAGGCAGCGGCATGAAGCAGGAATGGTCCCCTAGCATGCTCCTGTGGAAGGCAGATAAAACCATAGTAGCAGGACCTGTTTAGGGGACACAGGAGGAGAGTGGGGGAACTGTGCTCCTGGTTTGGAATGGTAGACAGCATGGTAAAATAGCAGGGAAGGTGTGAATTGCTAGAGGAGATGAAAAGATAAGATTTCTGGCAGATGCTTCCTCCTCTGCCTGCCATAGAGTTAGTTTATTATTAATACTTAGAACCTCTCTGTTTAATTAAAAGGTAGCTAGAGCTTGAGGCACACCATCTCCTGGTCACACACACAGAGCAGCAGCCTTGCACAGAGTCAGAGGGCAGGGCTGCTGCTGAGGGCATTGCCATAGCAAGCAGAGATGCTTTAAGGACTAATGCAGACTGATCTCTTTGGAAACAGCATCCAGACTGATTGGAATTGATGTCAGCACAGTAGATGCTCTTACCCTTAAGATAATTAAAACTGATGAAACTGTGGGTAATTTTCTAGGGAAATCACCAACATTCAAGAACATGACATTATTAAAAGAAGATGCTCTTAAAGTCCTTATGAATGCGCTGAATCAAGAAGACACACTTCTATGGAGGAATTGTACTTTTATAAAAGAGTTCCTGCATTAAACATTAACAAAATTGGGATGACCAAACAATGACTTGCTGTGGCAAGTTGTGATTCAGCTATCACAACACAGTTGTCACACTGAACGAGTGATCCCATGTGGACCCAGGATCTTCCCTGTGGCTAATGCCACTGCCCCTGTACAACTAGACATAAGGGAATCTTAGAGGGAAATAGGGACTTTTGGTCAGCAGAGGTCACATTTTTGATCTCCCCAGTGCTTCCATGCTTTGTGCCCAACTCTGCTGAGGGAAGTCCAGACAATGAGCCCTGCTCAGGCAGGGCTTCTCCTGTTTGCCAGCACCCCTGTGCCCATTTTAGGAGGTAAGACCTGGATGGATTGCACCTACCCTGTGGGGTGTGGCAGATCAGGCAGCAGTTTGGGGAAAGCCTGGCTCCTCTCTGCCTCCCATGCCTGCATTTCCCAAGGGAATCAAGGTGCTTTGCAAGGAGAGACAGCACTTCCTGGCCATGTCTCATCGGAAAGCCACAGCTGTTAGATCTGTCACTTCTGAAACAAAGCACCACATGCAGCCTGCCTGTAGGGAACAGTCCCAGGCGTGTTCTGGCTCCTGAACTGTGCACAAAACATGCCTGGAGGGATGGATGAAGGACTGGCAACAGCAGTGCTGGAGTAATCACAACCTGGGAATTTCACCATCACGGCCATGTTCCAAGTGCCAAGGTTCAACATGATGCTAGGTGGTACTGGGGTACACACACTGGTCTCGATATCCAGCAGTGATTCTTGTGGTGTTCCAAAATCAGGGTGAAGCTAAGAGATGGAGGGAGCTTCACTGAGTTTGCTGAGCCCTGGTGCACCACCAGCATTCCAAATGAGCTTCTTTCCAGCACATCAGCAAGTCCCAGCTGACTCATGCCTGGAAAAGTTTCTTAATAATATAAAGAGTAATCTGGAAGGGATAAATTTTGTGTGGCTTTAGTATTCTCAATATTGTATTTCAACCATGATAGGTAGGCAGGCGAGAGGACAGTATCTGTGATTTAGATTTGTAACTGTTAGTGCAAAATAGAGGCTTCCAGAAAAGTTGGAAATCATTGCCAAATGTAAGAGCTTCTGAGAGATGGAAGTGTACTTGCTGGGAAGAGACAAGCTCCCACCTCACTGATTCTGGAGCTGTGGCTGCTGCAAGGAGAGGAAGGTAGTTATGGCACGGGGTTAGGTGAAACAACATGCACAGCCCTTCAGCCCTTCTGAGTCTCAGCGCTTAGGGAACAGTGTGTCGAAACATCAACTTTCCACCATCTGGCCTCTGCTGTAACAGGCGGAGGGGTGGAGGTGGCATGGGTCGCAGCTACAGCTGCTGTCCAGGCAAGACAAAGAGCAGGGCTGGCTCCTTGCAGGCATCACTGCTTGCTGTGGAGCTGTGGTAGTTTCTAGGTGACTGTAAACTGAGAGGCTGTGAGAGAGGATGACCTCAACATACCCACTGCTGCACATCTAGGTCCATTGCACGGCTGCCATCTTCCATCTCAATTTCATGTTGCTTTGTGAAACAGTGAATTTTTCACTGAAGTTCCTCACCAACAAGGGCTGGTTGTTTTTACAAGGAGATGCTTCATGTTGGGAAGCTCTGAAAGCCTATATCCTACTGCTGATGTGAGTCTGAAAGGTTGGCTGTTTGGATTTGAAACAGCTGGGTCTGGTGACTGACCCTTGACGAAAGACAGTGCAGGTGCGTGAGGTGACTAAAATTTATACCGCAAGTTGTTCCTGATGAAAATACCTATTTGTATACAAAAAGCAGTATGAACATTGACAGTTATGATGCATAAGCACATTTGACTACTCAGAAAAGAAGGGTCAATATTTAGGAATAACATACATTATTTAAAGTATTAAAAATGTAGTGGAAATACAGAAAAGCCCAAGGCTGTATGTCTGCGTGGGGTTAAGGGCAACTACATAGGAAAACATAAAAGCCATGTAGCAATAATAGATAGAATGATCCGTGCAGAGAATGAAAATAGTAAGGAAAAGAGAAAAAAAAGTCTTCTGCTTTATTTAACTTTCAGTCAGAACTCAAGGGTTTGCAGAGCTACATCCATAATTCACTGCTCATGAGGATTGTTCAGGAAAGTTTTTGTTGCTTCTTGAGTGGTAAATGTGACGATGCCAGTGTGGGTTTACAAATAAGCTGATCAGAACCACTTTCTGGATTCCAGTCTGTTTCACGTGGACACAGCTTTTCCAAACTCTAAAGAACATTGGCTATTTTGAGAGATGCTGCTCTACATTTTGGATTCCACTCAAAGCAATTCTTGAATGAATAGTTTAAAGCAGCAGTACAGGCTGGCTGCTCAGAAAAAGCACTTGAACATGTATTTCCTATTCAACTTTTGGTGTTGTCAGATTTGATCATCTTTAATTTTTCCAATACCCACACAAGTTATTTCTACTATGTGTATTATGTTTGTATCCCAAGGTTTTAGTAGTGCAGGCGCTACAGGGGTGGCTTCTGTGAGAAGTTGTTAGTTTCCCTATGCTGACTAACTCCAAGAGGGACCCACTGCTGGCCAAGGCTGAGCCCATCAGTGATGGTAGTAACGCCTCTGGGATAACATATTTAAGAATGGGAAAAAAAAAATCCCTGCACAACAGCAATTGCAGGCAGGAGAGAGGAGTGAGAATATGTGAGAGCAAAACCTCTTCAGGCATCAAGGCCAGAGAAGAAGGAGGGGTAGGAGGTGCTCCAGGCACCAGAGCAGAGATTCCCCTGTAGCCTGTGGTGAAGACCCTCTTGAGGCAGCTGTGCCCGGCAGCACGGGGAGGTTAACAGTGGAGCAGATCTCCATGGAGGACCCCACGCCAGAGCAGGTGGATGCCCAAAGAAGGCTGTGACCCCATAGGAAACCTGTGCTGGAGCAGGTTTGCTGGCAGGACTTGTGACCCTGTGGGGGACCCACACTGGAACAGTCTATTCCTGAAAGACTGCACCCCGTGGGAGGGACCCACACTGGAGCAGCTCTTGAAGAACTGCAGCCTGTGAAAAGGACTCAACATTGGAGAAGTTCATGGAGGACTGTCTCCTGTGTGAGGGACCCCACGCTGCACAGAGGAAGAGTGTGAGGAGTCCTTCCCGGAGGAGGAAGGAGCAGCAGAGACTGTGATGAACTGACTGCAACCCCCATTCCCCATCCACTGGTGCCACTGGTGCCACTGGCGGGGAGGAGGTAGAGAAAACTGGGAGTGAAGTTAAGCCCAGAAAGAAGGGAGAGGTGGGGGGAAGGTGTTTTTAAGATTTGGTTTTATTTCTTATTATCCTACTCTGATTTGATTGGTAATAAATTAAACTATTTCCCCAAGTCTCTTGCCCATGATGGTAATTGCTGAGTGATCTCCCTACCCTTATCTCGATACATGAGCCTTTTGTTATATTTTCTCTTCCCTGTCCAACTGAGGAGGGGAGTGATGGAGCAGCTTTGGTGGGCATCTGGCATCCAACCAAGATCAACCTACCACATTGTGTTTGCATAAAACATCCTTAGGATTAGCTGCAACCAGTGTTTTATCTTGGCTGCCTGAATGATCAGTGGAGGAGGAAGAGTAATTCGTCCTATCCAAAGTGCAAGTGATCTGCTTTGTGAAAATACCTGTCTCTCTCCCCAGGCCAGATGAGAGGACTGCCCTTCCCTCAGCGACGACTCGGTGCGATGGCCCTGGGCTGGCAGAAGCAGCTCTGCCAGTGCTCCTGAAGGCAGGATCACCCAGCACAGCTGTGCTCAGCACCAGCCCCTGCCCTCAAGGTGTGTGGGACAACTGTCATAGAGTCATTTGCAGATACCCTGCCACCCTGCCACTGTCCTCATGATGGATTTTGGTGCCTACTGAGGTAATAGAAATTCAAGGAACCCGTGATTCAGACAGCCTGCTGGGCAGAGCTGCCACACTGCGCTTACCAATAGGATAGCCTTAGCTGCTGAACAAAAGAAAGAGCTTATCTTCTTTTAAGCCTTAGATTCTAAACAATCCAGTCCCTCACAGCATTAGGTTTCAGGCTAAACTTCATTGCATCTGTCAAGGGATATTCTCACTGCTCACCATGCAGCACCATCAGACAAAATGCTTCTCAATTTATATAGACTAAGATACATAGACTAATTCATGGCATATAGGGTTATACACTATTATTTTGATGACATTCTCAGAGTTATTTGCTGTCAGATTACACATGGTCCAATTAAAGTTTTTCAAGGTTTATTTCTGACCAGTTACTCACCAGCCACTTTTGAAAGATCATGGGTTCTCTTTGGCATTCAATCAGACACAATTTGCTTTATCACTTGTATCAAAACTGCTCTCTCCTATGAAGGCACAAGAAACAATACATGGGAATTAGACTTTCTAGCTGTTTATCTCCATGCTCACATAGCTTGCTGACCAGGTTACCAAGTTTTGAGGTTGTCATCAGCTCAGGGACAGCTGCAACAAAGGACACCCCTCCCCCCCCATTTATCTTATGTATTCACTTTTACATATGCATATTCCAGGCATTTCTTAATACTTATTTAATTACATAAAAGTTTGTCATTCTTGTAAATGAGATCACTTGGATCAATCCCTTACACATATGCAAAACTTGCATCACACTCCAAGTAAGGAACATCTCTCATACTATATGCCCTGACTAACAAGAGCTGGTCAAAGTGTTCTGCCCATAATTCAGTCACTTAAGTCAAACTGAAAACTTGTTAAATAAATAGACCTTGCAGAGCTTTACTTTCCCATGTTTGAGAATGTGCATTTCTTCAAAGTTAAACATTGCTTGATAATACCAGCTATATGTATCTGTGGGTTAAAAAATGTTCAGTGTTGCACAGGGACTAATTGAAAGAACTAACAGCTTAATAACTAATAGTTTATGAAAAGACTATGCCCTAAGGCCTTTGTTGAGGTAGCACATGCCTGATAGGGGTAGGCAAGGATATTTGGAATAAGACTGTTCAGATTTCAGCGAATATCCAGATAAAGGTCTGCATCTGCTGCCTTATGTAGGATCTTCCAGGCCCTCTCCATTCCCATACACTGAGAGCAGGACCAGCCCTGCTGCAATACTGACAACAGCTTCCTGAGATTCATCTGATCTCATCTGTGATGGGTGATGCTGTGGAAAGCAGGCAAACCCTGCCACCTTTTTACACTTAGCAGAGCCACACTGCTGCAGGTAGGTACTTTCTCCATGTCCCTGTTGAGGGAAGTCTGATGTTATCCTCGAGAGATGCCTTGGTGGGGATGTACTGCTCAGCTGGGGACAGTGAACAGCATCCGATGACAAAAACATAGAAGCCAGACAGAGCCTTTCTAAGGGCATCTGTCCAAACAATTTCTACATTTCCTTCTTGCCATTCCTCTAAGTTCTGGTATGAAATTACAGTAAGAGATGTATGGTTTATATAATTTTTTTTTCCAGATGGATTTCTAAAGAGCATTCTGAAGCAGGTCTTTCAATTTCCTGCATTGACTCATATGCCTACACTTATTCATTAACTAGTTTTAGTGATGTAATGAGCATCATAGCTGCAAAACCATGAAAACCATAAACCAAATAGTTTATTTCCACATGTTTACAAAATAGTAGATATTTGTGTCACTTGAAGATCATTTTATCATTGAAAATCAACTTCTGTTAATTCTTCTGTCAAAGGAATGTTTGCTCTCAAAATGTCTACATCTTTGTGAATAGATTTGACATAAACATGCAAACTAATGTTAAATGCTCTTTGAAAAGGAAAAAAACAACATGAGCCAGGTTCTCTGCTGATATAAATCCATGTTTCTCAATCACTTCCATTACTTATATTCTCTCTTCTGGTTTCCAAACTACTCTGTCAACACATTGCCATGTTTAGAGGTTTTACGGTCACTACAGTTGTCTCCTGTGTAGGCCTTTATTTGCTGTTTAGTACATTTTCAGCCATCGTTGTGTTTTCTTCTTTGTTGCTGCTTGTGTTTGGGAGGAGCTCCTTCTGAATAACTGCAGAGTCACTTTTTTCCATGGAAGGTCCTCCTGGATTAGGGATTTTTCATAGTCGTGAAGAACATACAACACCAGGATTTCCTGTGCAGGGATATCCGTGTCTTCCATGGTGATTAGAACTGCCCAATGTTTTTTTGTAGTAGCTGTAGCTGCATGTTGCCTCATGTCTAATGATTTGGTAGCACTTTCAAGGAACTGGGATTGATATTTTCATCATCTGTTATGCACAGACGGTCCTAAATTGCCATTTCTAAATGCTACAGTGATATGAATAATATGTACTATGAATAAGCTATTAAGACTTTTAAGCTTGCCCAGTCACTGTACATAATACCCACTAACATGAATGAAATTACTAACATGATGATTCCCTAGCCATAGAGTGCTAAGAAACAGCTATTGACTTGTTTAAGATATTTTTTTCTCCTATCTTAATATTATTAAGTGTGAAATACTGCACCCACAAATAGCTACGCTTCTCCACTGCTAGTTTTATTCCAGTGTGAGAGTTTACTCTTCAGGTTTCTTGTGCCTGCTTCTTGGTTAAATGTCTTCATTTACATAATCACGTTTCCAACTCCAAAGACATTTTGACTATTGCAAATATTTTTAAGACTGACAGCTTATTTTTGAAGACTATTTTCAACAGTCAGTCAGTCAGTAGATTTTTAACAACCTTCAGTGCAAAAAAAACAGAAAAAAAAAGAAGAAAGGAAAAAAAAATAACACTGTAAAAAGCACAGAAACAACAATTATGTTTTAATGATGCAATGCTAGTCACATGCTATATGCTAGTCACATGCTATAGAGAAGAAAAGTGAAAATGAACACGCTTAGTACTTTTTCTGCCTACAATTCATTTTAGCTGGACTGATACGAAAAATCAATCTTGGCAGAAACACCCAAGGTCAAAGGTTCCCCAACTTAAACGCAGACATTACGTGACTAAAAAATATATTCCAGCTTTTGTCTGTGTAATGCTACTTCTGCTGTCCTTAAGATAAATAAAAATTAGGTAAATGAACAACATTTTTAGAAACTAATGCTATCTCAGGACATAATTTTAGCTTTTAATGAAATAGTTCATCATTTCTCACCAGCAAAAACCCTTAAGACTTAATCAGAGAAATACATGTCCAATAGTCTAATAATTTCTCAGTGTGCATGATATATGTGGATCAGTAAAGCTGCTTTGCTTCTTTAACATTTCCAGTCAAAGGGCAGTTTTTCCTCTAAAAGAAACCTTCAGAAAAATAGAGGGAAAGAAAAAAGAATGATTTGTCATCTGTTCCACTTTTTCTGTCTCTAAAACACGAAAGTTTTACAGCTATTCACATTCTCCAATGGCATTCACTTGGACAGATTTTAATACATGTTCTAATAAAAAGAATCAGAGAGGGATTAGGCAATTTTCAGAAAAAAAACCCAACAAAGAAATACTGTGAGACAGAGAAATCAAAAAATCAAATAACTGTAGTTTCACATTAAATGACTAGAGTATTTTTGAATACATTAATTATATATTATTTCCTTACTTTTAATGCAGTATTTAACCCTGATGTTGATAGCTGACCTAGTGCATTATTATCCTATTTGTTAATCGAGTGTAAACAATGTTAGGTTTCATGGGTCTCTTTTGCCTAGTCTAACACTGAAATATATTTTTTGCCTACGATAACAGCTACTAAAATATAGGTAGTTCCATATTGTGAGAGATTGTTCAGATGGATTTCCTACCATGATTCAACTCTTCTCCAGAAAAAAAAATCTTTCTTCTAGAATTACAGATATTCTGAGTCTCAGAATCTTTTCCAATTAGTGGTGTGTAGATTACACAATAAATCATTTACTACCTATACACCACATTTTCTTGGCTGCCTTCTCTGACAGACTACAAGGCTTCCCCAAGACCCATCATTCTGGGCAAACTTTTTTTGGGGGTTTTGCTTTTAGCTGTGTTTTTTGGTGGATCCTCTTCTAGCTGACCATGAGCCAGCAATGGTCCCTTGCAGCAAAGAAATCCAATAACATTCTCACTTGTGTTAGGCAAAGCATTGCCAGCAGGTCAAGGGTGGTGATCCTTCCCCTCTACTCAGCACTGGTGAGACATACCTGGAGTGCTGGGTCCAGTTCTGGGCTCCCCAGTACAATAGCACCATGGCAATGCTTCAGTGAGTCCAGCAAAGGGCCATGGAGGTGATTAAGGGACTGGTGCATCTGTCATGTGAGAAGAGACTGAGAGAGCTGGGTCTGCTCAGCACGCAGAAGAGAAGGCTCGGGGGATCTTATCAACGTGTATAAATAACTGCTAAGAGGATGTAAGGAAGATGGACCCTGGGTCTTCTTGGTGGTGCCCAGTGACAGGCCAAGAGGCAATGGGGACAAACCAAAATACAGGAAATTCCATTTAAACTAAGAAAAACATTTTTCACTGTAGGGTGTTGGGTGAAGATCTCCATCCATGGAGGTATTCGAAACCCCACTGGATACAGCTCTGAGCAATCTTCTGTAGCCAGCAGCACTTTGACTTAAACTTCTTAGGATGACATTAATACAGCTTGCAATGATCTGGGACTGCAAGAAAACCCAACAAACCTCAGTCTTCATTGCCTTTATGAAGAGCAGTATTTTGTTCAGGTTTTGTCAAATATGAACATAAAGAGCAGCTTCACTAACTGAGTCAAGGTCTAGCTAACCCAGAGACAAACGCTGCCCAAAAAAGGATGTGCAGAGAACAGTATAACAACAGAACAAGCACACAGTACATCTACCATCTACTAAAGTGTATTTACTTTCCCAAAATACCAATTTCCAACAGCTGGTTGCTCAGTGACTTCCTGTTTTATATTTAAGAGAAGTCCATAGATTTCTTGTCAGCTTACTTCTATAGTTGTCACTTAAGGTCCAGTCAACTTTTAGCATCTAGAACCTCCTGTGGCAAGGGGTCCCACAAGTTAACAAAGCATGATGTAAGGTGCTTAACTAAACAATCACCTCTGGGAATTGAAGCACGTTTAATGGTAACAAGAGAGTGAGTAACCCAGTGATTGTTGAACTGAGATTCTTTCTTAGCCCTATTAAATATGAGTGTCAATACACTTATGATGTATTATGGTTTTGTCTTCTGTTTACTCTCTCTTTCTTGCTTCATCTCTCTTTTCTTCATTATACCAGTCCTCTTTCAAGCTTGTTTGTTTTTCTGTTCCACTTTTTTCTTCTGATCCCTCCTTGTATTTCTACAATAAGAAGATAATTTTCAAATAATAATAGCTATTAAATTATAATTTTCAGTTCATGTGTCCAAAATGTCATTCAAAATAAGACAGAGGATGACTCATCAAAACATCTGGCATGTTTTTTCTCCTTCTTTTGCTTTCCTTATTGATAGATTTATTCCAAAAATGACCTCGGGTTTAGAGGCCTCCAATTAAGTGGAAACTTCACTGTAGTAACAAATACTATACTGGGTTGCATTAGCAAGAAATTTTTTGCAAGTAAGAAGAAATGAGGACAAAAATAAAAATAATTATCATGTAGTTACTTATTATTACCACCCTGTTTGTTGCTTCTAAACCATGTTAAGCTTTGTCTAACAGATACATCTGGCTATCTTCAGGTGACATTCATCCTGGCTCTCATTCAGTGTGTACCAGTGATTCGGTACTGCTCCTCAAGTTGTCAGCCTGACATAGTATTGTATGTCAGTCTTTCACTTTGTGCCTCTTTGAATGCATGTCTTAAAAACCAGATTGACTCAATTGGAATAAAAAATATGCTGGAGTAGACAATGAAAACAATGGCCATTTGTTTGTCCAATATCATTATAGAATTTAACATGCACAGTGCTCCCAAGGCATAAACAGCTTACTAAAAATCCTTATTTCTACAGATAGGAAATGCCAGAACAAACTCCACAGATGTGTAACTGCGGCTCTGATATACTAGTCAGAGAAATTAAAACTGATGAGTTTGCTGAAGGTTTCCATTAAAATAATGAAAACTGATTCCAACTCCACAACCACCATGGGAGAAAGGCTCCCATGGGATCTGAAGGATTTATGGTGATCTGCAGACATTGCTCAGATATTTGCTTTTTGGTTCTTTGTGGCAATTAAATATAAATACTAAGGCTCATGCTTTTGAGATGTCTTTACTGAGGTAGAAAATACGATGATCTTAAACAGGATGGACTATAAATATTCCAGTGAGATTTTGTCAGACAGGTGAAATAATTCAGGAAGGCAGCCTTTAGTTGGAGCTTGATCACAGCTCCTCAGAGTCTGGAGGGTCCACAGTCTGGGGAGAGCAGGGGCAAAGCACCTCCAAACCCAGGAGCACTAGGTCTTCAACACCAGGGATCTGAAATTATGTGAAATCAGGCCATCTCAGACAGAGGCATTTACCATGCCCGATTTCCCTTCAAAGTGCCCCTCACAAATCTGCCCTACTCCCATCTAAGACACTGCCATTCTTGCCTTTCTATCTACAGAGTTGAAGAGGCTGAGCTAGCTGTGCTTGTGACACTGCTGAGGCTAAAATCAAAGTAGCTACTTTCATGAACTGAAATGATGAATGAATTGTATTTGTCACCTTAGTTTTCTGTTATTTGACTTCTGTTTATGTATGTGTGGCTGAGCAGTTCACTTTCTATTCAAGACACAGGGTTTTTCTTCCACGTTGTAGAAGAAAACTACTGATGAAGTTGCCAGCTTGGGCTTACTTGAAAGAGCCTGTAACCACTTGTGAAAGTATCAGGCACCCATGAGTAGAATCTGCGAAAACGTAGAAAAACTTTGAAGTTGCATCCTGGAAAGAAAAACATACTCTCTCTGCTTTGGAGGCATGGGGACATCAAAACTGCAGCAGTTCCAGTGGGTGTAATGAAACACCCCAGGGGATTATCCGTATGACTTGACACCTAGAGGAAATGCAGGATAATTGCCACCCACAATTTTGAAACGATGGATGACTAACAAACTCAACTGCCAGTCAAGGAGACAGTTTAGTGGGAAGGATGATTCATATGAGAACAATATCACTTTTTCTTCTTTCTAAAATTTTTTTGCCTACCAACAAAAGTGGTAAAAATCACGCAAAATAGTCACTAGTAGCTGAACCAACCATGAGTTATAAATGGTCATTCCAGTCTTTTTTGGTGGCTGCTGATTGCTTGCCTCTTACTGGAAAGCACAGAAGCTTTTTGAGTCCTAGGGTAAGAGTAACAAAACCACAGCGCAAATACAGTGAGCAATGTGACTCCATGGTGTCTGATATTTTGCTTGGTTTGGTAAGGATCCATATGATTTTAGGACAGCCGTGTGCTTCCCATTATGTAACTTTATCTCACATGGTGGGGTCTGCCCAGGTCACAACTCCTTGTCATGTGTAGCCAGGATGTAACACTGTTGTTTTGAAGAAGCCACTTCTGTGGTAAGTATGCAACAGCTACACCAACCACTGTAGTTAAAACTGGAGTAATCTACCTATTCAGGTTTTGAATAACCTCCAAACTGCATGTAAGAGCCCTCATTAAAGCACCACAAGTGTGGCTTGTCCATGCAGGCAGCCCCCTGCCTAATCTTTGCCAGGAGTCGTGTTGATTCATGTCGTCAACCTGAAGGAACACTACTTTTGTAAAAAATTTTAATTTTCATGCCTGTGACATGAACTGTTTCATTCAATGTCATCTTTGCCAATATTTCTAAATATTGGGGTCAAAATCCAGAAACCTATATCCACGCTGAGACACTGCAGTAAATTACAGTCTCTGCTGCTGAGAGGAGTTTCACTCCAAAAATCGAGCCATTTTTAAAAGGTAAGAAAAATTCCCCCAACTTTAACAATCTGTAAGTGAGGTGTCTAATCTAAGCTAATTGTCCAGGTAGGAGGAGCTGACTCTTGAGGTGCCCGTTTCTGTCTTGACTATAAAAAGAACTTGTGTGACAAACTGCATTAACCACCTAACTTGTAGCAGAGAGAAAACCCACTCACAATATCTACCTTATAGACATGGGGATACTTGGGCGGATGCATTTTAAAGTGTTGACTGCTGCATTTGGCTGCTGCTAGGCAATAGTATGTTTTAAGCCATTTGCAGTGATGTATCATGTTGAAGCAACAATAGTTCCTCTGGCTTGTGGCCACAGACACAGGATTAGCTGTATCTTTGACTCTTGCAATCTCATTTTGAGTAGCATTTTCAAGCGAGGAGCCCTGTCACGTCCTGATCAGGCAAGGGAGACAAGTGACTCAGATTCATAAATCCCCAATGGAGTGGACGATGGTGAGACAAGTCTCAAAGTCCAAACACTTATTAACTTCCCACAATGTACTAATTGGATACATGATAACTGGCTAAGTATATAATGAGTTGTGGCAAGCAATACAGTATGCCTTGCATTTCTTAATGGTAGTGAAGAAGAAAAAGGAAAGGAGGAAGATCACCCGTCTGGGTTCCTGCATCGATCCCACCGGCAAGGGTTCCAGGAGGCATCCACCTTCTTCGCTTCACTCTCCAGACCCACCCCCCTTTTTCAACCCCTCAACTTATACACACTTGCCTTGGGTCCATCCCTGAGGTCAACCCACATACCTATGTATCCCATGTATGGGGAGGGGTAACATGTTTTGTTGGAAGAAGTAATTATCATGATTATGTTAGTCTTCGTTAGCATATTGAGGGGTGTTAAATTTAATATGCTTTTCATGAATAATGAAGCAAAGGTCATTCACGGGACAGGTGGCCCTTGAAATTTGACCAGGTGCCCCAGAGCAGGGCCGTCCTGTCTCCACTGGGCTCCCCCCCTCCAGCTGCATCCTGTGTTATTTGGGCAGCCTAATCAGCTTCGACCTCCACACTATCTACCCCATGACTATAGTTTCTTAATTTGCAAGTGCTTGAGACATTCCTTAGCTCAGTGGGCCTCCACTCCCCCTGTTGACCTTTATCTCTCAGTCCTTATTTCTTGTAGGCCTGTTTCTTTCCAGACCTGTTTTTACAAGTCATCTGTCACAAGCTCCCACCTACCCTTCTAGCAACACAGGGTCAAAAGCTGCTCCTGTGTTAGCACACACAGGCAAGCCTGATGCTCATAAGACACTTTTGTTTAGAAGCCATGGTCAATAAAAAATGCTGTGAGACAATAAAAAATGCTGTAATATAAGGAATACATTCAAAAGGCTCTAAGCATCACCAAAGAATATTAAAGTGGGAAAGGGCCTACACAACTCTTTGTTTTACCTAACTCATATTATATCCTTAAGATTTATGTAGGTCCTACTTTTTCCAAGTATTATCAGTCACGGACAAAGGGTTCTGCTTGTTTTCTTGCAGATTCTCTGCCTATCACCTGCTAGTCTCTAGGATAGAGGTTTTCTTGGTATCTGTGGAAGTGTTAGTTTGCAGTTGGACTCGGTGATCTTAGGGGTCTTTTCCAACCTAAATGACTCTATGATTCTATGATTCTATCCTCATGCTACAGCAGAAAAAATATTATACTCATGTTAAAGACAGTATTTCAGAGGCCCTAACACCTGTGAGCTCAGCTAAGCATCACATTCCAGGGTATTCTTAGAACTACGTAAGACTGACTTAATTCTTAAATGCCCTTTAGTACACCACAGATTAAGAGGAAAAAAGCCCATCATATGATATAACTATTACTGATATCTCCTACAGATTTTATTATGTTTTTTCCTAGTCTCTGATCCCAAAATCCTGAATTTACTACCCTTCCTCCAAGTGAAATATGCAATCATCTCATAATTCAATGAGGGGATGTGATTAGAATGGGAGTCTGAGAACTTTATTTCTACTGAATTTTGATTATTTCTGGTACACAACCAGATGCACATAACCTGTTATTGAATATAAACACTCTATTAATTTCCCTCTGCCAAAATTATTTGCATTACACTCAGAAACAAGAAATCAACTTTTCAAATAGGAAAGTGAGTCTGCTAAATAGATGTTTTAATTTTAATTTTGTTGAAAATCTCTGAAGAACTACAGGAAGTGAAACAGTCAGCTCTACGAAATATAAAGAATTTTATTCGGAAGTTGCTGTATTTTTAGTAAAGCCAAAAAAGAGTTTTCATTAAAGTCAATTTGCATAAATCACTTGCCGAGCAGATCGTTCCTCACTAATGACTATGGAAATAAAGATTCTCTGCAATTAAAGTATTTTGTTGCCAGTTAATAAAAACATTAAGTATATGGTTAAACCCATGTTTTCAGATTATATCCATGTAAAAAATGGTTTAAGAAATGTTTTCAGTGTTTAAGCATGCAGTAAATGTTACGTTGAATCAAAGCTTGGAATTAAGATTTATCACTATTTTGAAGATAGCTGTAGTTAAAGCTTTATTAATACTTTTTACTCCCAGCACATTTAAACTTATTTTTGTGAGCCTTAAACCATAACATTTCATTCTTGTATGCCTTCTATTTTAATTGAATCACTTCTCACTGTACACTTGCAAAAACCACTGAAATATATGGATAAATTTGTAGTTAGCCCCCGTTTATTTCAAGTATGACATATGCAAATCCCACCTACCTCTTTGGCAGTGTAATCTGTTTGGTAAATTCAGGATGATGTGATATGGCAATTGCATAACAAAGAGTCAAGCTAGCACGACTGAGAAGAGACGAGGGAGTAATGACAGAGTTACAAATAACTGTCCTCAGCGTGGGGTTTGTTGCTGTTTCAGTCTATTTTAAACCTTTCAAGCCTGAAGTGCAGTGAAGAAAAAAGGCAACACAGCTAAGACAGGAAAGCCTCTTTTAACTTTACTGTATCTAAGCTTGAAAGGACCCTGACGTTCAGAGTCTAGTGTTCTTGAAGGAAATTGCAACTCGAGGAAAATTTGAGTGTTTATCTTGTCTAAGTTTAATTCCATTAGTGTAAGTCATTATACATTTCTTAATGTGGCCCAAAAAATTTTGGGATCTAACTGAGGATATATTATAATACCATTTATCAGGTCATTTCCATGGTAATGTTGTCATTCTTAATACAAAGTGGAAGGAACTGTATTGTTTCTAGCATCTACAGACTGATGAGAGTAATGAACTGACAGGAAAAAAGAATATTAGTGGTTTGGCTGAATAACAAGGCACTTTCGCTAGGAAGAGACCATCAGCAAGCTGGCATTTGCCTATTAGAATCAGATGGTCCCTCAAACCATCCTTACTGTTCTGAGTTGTCACAAAACCAATGGATCTTCTGCTTTAAACCAGGTGCACTTGTTGCCTCACGCTGACACCATTAACTCTGCTGCCTGTGACATCCACTAGACAGCAGCAGCATGGGAAAAAGCACCCTTGTGGCCTAATCCCTATAAATTGCCTAAATCAGCGCCTTTTGGTTACCTGCTGTAGAAGAGGCATACATATGGATTGTGGAAGGTCAGGCATTTTTGCACTCTTCAGCAAACTGCTGGGTGAGATCTGGCCTTTCAGAGTAACAGGACCCCCCTCAGGTACACTGTGAGCATTTCCACATGCTCAAGAGAGAACAGGTTCTGGGCCATTTTCTCAAGTGAGCACAGATCTTTCCCTTCACCTTGCCCCTGGGTCCTGGTGATGCTGAAACCAGTAGAAATGTGTATATAAACCAAGGATATATGGTTGTGCAGTGCAGGCTTCTCTTGAAGTCGAATAAAAGAGAACAGGAAGGATGCAAGCTCTACCCCTGGTAGGCATAACTCCCGTTTTCCTCCTTTGGGATGTATCCAGTGATATTAGCTGATACTAACCTGATGGGCCAAATTTCTCCCAGAGCTACAGTCCAGAAATCTATATTTGTTGCAGTAGAAACAGAACAAAACTATTACAAGAAATGGGTTTTAAAAAGAATTGGGGAAAGCACAGCCAACACGAAAGAAACCTGCATTTTTCAGCCACAGCGTCACTTCAAAGTGCTGTGAACCCATGGGGATCCTACCTGCATCCCGTCTGGGAAAAGGCCATGGACCCCAGAGTGACGAGTGGCTTTGATGACAATGGCTGCTTGATGCTGCCCATGGCTGTGCTCCTGATGCAAGGATTCTCCATGGTGAAGCCCCCTTCCCATTTGGGACTCAGCTAGCCCTAAAGGGTGGTCAAAGGCAAGCTCCTTCATTATCCCAGGGTATGATGGGCACTGGCATGAGTAGTTCAAACTGAAAAGATCTCCCCTTGCACTTGGGAGATCGAATCATGGAAGCATTTTATTTTCAATAAGGAAACCAGGTGGAGCTCTGAGAGAAGACAATCATACATCACATGGTGCTTGCATTTGTGGTCTGAAGGTAATAAAGCTGTTGTGCTGTTCAGAATAGCTTCTTAGAGAGTATTTCAGTGCATGGGGAGACAGCTGGCTGATGCACTGTAATGGCATAGCACGGATGGAAGTACTCATATGGCACCAGTTATATTATGATGTGCAAATATGCATCTGAATGCATTCTGTATGGAGCAGAAACATAGTTGTCTAGCAAAAGATACCATCAGACAAATATTTTGCACATATAATTTGGTAGGATTTAAGAATCTATCCATTAACTTCAGAATCTGACCGTACAATGCCCTGGGTGATTTTATATCTTTCCTAAATTGCTTTCAGGTACTTTCCTTGCTAGTTACTGTATTTCCCAGACTGAATTATATTACAATGATCACTGATTACTTGGGGGCTTTTCTCCCCTCAGGGAAAATCACTGAACAGTTTCAACATGTAAAAATGAAAGTGAAGTTAAATGGTACATCTTTTATTAGAACATAGCTGGATGATTTAAAAACAACAACTATGGATTATGTTAAAATACATTAATAGTTGACTTCCAGAACTCTTATCAAGTGAAGGATGTTGCAGATCAGCATGACTTTTTCGTTTAATTCAGGGCTTATATCTTCACCAAAATGTGGGTGAAGTTTGTGAACTTCTGATTTGTACAAGTTTCAGTCAAAATTCTCAGTTCTGATTTGTTTGACAAGTATTCTTTTGACATGCAAAAGATAGGAAAGTGTGGGGTTCACACACTTTCATTTAGTATTTTAATTGCTGAGTCTAAATTTGGAAGTGTCTCCACATTAATGGAACTTAATGGTACTGTAATTGCTTGGTGGTGTCACGGAGAATCGATTCCTGATTATGTTCAGGAATAGCACTTCCATGTCTCAACTGAATTCAAACACAGAGACATTCCTGCCAGTGGAGAAATATGACACAAAACACCTCTTCATCATCCTTGATGATAAACAGTGGCACTAATGTCTTGATAATAACTTCTGTCTTATTTTTGCAACAAATATTTTCTTTATATTTTAGCACATTTGATTAAACTGCTCTCTAGGGCCTGAGAAGCAATTTTATGTTTCTATTACAGTAATTAGCCTGCATATATTATTAAAGATTACGTGTGTTTGAGAAATTCTTATCTTTATTACAGCATATGTAAATCATGCTTTACTATTGTTTTCTTTTAACCAGGAGTGATTGCTTATGAAATCAACTGCTCTAAATTAGAGTTGCTCTTTCCAGAGCATTTGTCCCACAGCAAATGCACTGAGATTTGCCCCACGGTTGGGGAGGGCAGTGAATAAAGTTCACAGCTACCAAAAGGAGACCTCTGATTAAGGAAAGCTCTGAAGTATTGTTTGCACATAGAGTCAGGTGGCTTGCCTGGGGGCATTGTGCTGAACCGAAACATCCTCAAGTGCTGTCAGAAAAGGATTCAAGCATCTGAAAGCAGCCAGAAATCTGAACCATGTAGCATTAGTGATGCCCTTGGTGTTGCACTGACATTTGTAAATGAGCCGCACTGGTTGCTGGGAATGTGCAGGTTCATATGGGGTCCCTAAGACACTTCGTGTGGGAGAGTCTCACAGGCTGCCTTTTTCCCAGGTAACAAATCCTTTCCTAAAGAAACCCAGTGTATGGTGTTGCTGTAGTCCTCCAAACTGACTTGGCTGGGGACAGGGATGAGCTGCATTTGTGACATGGGAGTTGATGTCGCACTGTTGTTTTACCTGGCCTCGGGGAAAGCTGGCCCCTTGGCAGGCCAGGTAAGCAAGGCTAAATGCAGCATGTGTTTTGACAAAGAATGAAGATGCAGGGGGAAGGGGACAAGGTTGGAGGTGAAGACATCAGTCTGGTATGCAAACACTTGTCTAGGAACGGAAGGATACCAGAGCACACTGAAGCTGGCCATTGAAGTTCAGAAAAAGAGAAGTTACTTGTGCAGATTCTGTGACCAATGAAGTCAGTTGAAAAGCTTCAGCAGGCTGCAAAATAAAGCCTGTACAGCTGTAAATGCATTAACAAAATGTAGATCTGGCGTGTTTGTCAAAAAGTGGTAGGTAGAAAGGAGGACTGCCTGTGCCCCTTGGGCTGCTGTTAGCAGAACACCTCAGCGAAAGGTGGTGTCCAGGGGCAGCTGGTGGGAACTTGAACACATTCTGGTTCTGGGGTCTGTGAAAGCCACAGGCTTGGGCTTTCCACTTACCTACTGTTATTGCTTTTATCGAATAAATGAAATCAACCCCTGAAATCAGAGGTCAGGAAGAGGAAAAATATAGGTAGAAATCTAGTTTTCCCTTTCTAGTTTCTCTCTTTACATACCAGGAACCAGACATTTGTAGGCCAGGTCACTTCCTCATATGAGTGAAGTGGTCCTTGGAAGCAGCTGAAATCCTGAAAGTGCTTTTAAAAGACAGAGTAAAACTGGTGTTGCAAGTGTCACAATACTACATGCAGTTCTGACATGCTTTTTCCTGATGACATGTGGCCAGAAAAGGGAAGATAAAAGATGGAAAAGAACACAAAATCATGTGTGAAATACTTCGCGTACTCCTCTCCTGTGGTGATCTAGAGATGTGTTTGTTCATTTTGATAAGCCTAGCAACTGAGTTCAGGTGCCTCACATGTTGAATGAAAGATCTAGAGCTGATCAAATACTCTGAGCCGAAAATGTCACTTCTCACGAAGCCAACTGACAAAGCCTCATTCTAGTGAGATACTCTTGGAGTCTTTTAGCACTCCCTATTTGAAGCCTGCTGTTTGACTTCTTGTTGAAATATCTTTATTGTCATATCTTTTCAAAATGCAGGTTTTTGTTCTGTCATGGGATGTTATCTGCCAATCACCCAAAATCCATGCTGCTTTGGTAATTAGCTAGTTTTTGATCAGAGGCCAAGAAATAAAAAGGTGAACCCTGCTGTGAACTGAAAAGAGGAAGCTAAAGTGGAATTACAGATGGCAGCTGGAGACCCAACTCTCAGCTGCCCATGATGGGTCCAGCTTCAGTGGTAATAGACATTTTCAGCCTACACTGTCTGAGAAGCTGGTCCCTAAGCTGGGGCAAAAAGGATGGATAGAAATACATGGGAGCTAATTTTTCCCCTGGGTTAAGGAGCACTGCAGACCATCATTCAGATAGTCTCTAAAAAGATGTAGAAGATGTACATGACTGTAGAATTCACCCTTTGGCTCTCTAACATGAAAATGGTCTTCTGTCTCTGACTACCCTGTCACCAACATCTTTTCTCCTGTGCCTCAGGATGTTTAATCCAGTTGTAGCATCAGAATTGCAGCATGATGTCCAGCATCTGCCCTGTCAGGCTCCACCTTGGTCAAAACAAAGGAGGATCTTCATACGAATGAGATAAATGGGATTAGTCCTGTTGAGTGAATTGCAGTCAAACACTTTGATCTAAATCTACAGCTTTCAATTGAATATTTAGCTCTATCACTGAGAAATGGATGTCTCTAGATTCACAGGAGTCTGGGGGTTAGTTTCTTGTGCCATAAGAATTTCAAAGGCTAAATTTAGTTTTGGCCCAAATGTACATAATTGAAGTTACTTCAAAGAATGAAGGGAGAACATTTCATTTAAAATCAGGTTTTTAGCTGGCAGAAGAGAACTAGGATAGATCACTCCTGCTTCTTATACCATATAGTAAGTATTCAGAACATTTTCATTTGTCATTACTTCAGATCATCAAGTATTCCAGATGAGACACAAAAAAGATGATACGATGATAAATTATATTCTTTAATTCACTCATATATTATGTATGCATCTACAGAAGTATTTGAATATACTTATTCCTCTCATTAGTTACAAGTATTAATACAAAACATGATAAACTGTACATTTATTCTGATCCTTCTGATCCTACCATCCACATTCAGATGGAGAAGGAACACCTTCCCTGTAAAGTCCCCCATGGACTGATCAATTGGATGAGCTCCAGTCCACCCACCTGGAATCAAATCTAGGAGATGAAATTACTTTGCAGATGGTGAATCAGAGTGATAGCCATGGCCTTTTTCATTACTTTTGTGGTATGTAATGAGAATACCAAGACTGAGACACTGTGGGTCCTGTGGGATCCTCCTGCCTGGGTTTCTCTTTCTTAGGCAGTGTAAAAAGTCCTTACACTATCTCATAGCACATTTCTAGTGCATGATTGTTTTGAAATGGAGGAAAGTTCATTGTTACATCCTCGGACCACAGTGCATTCATTGTGGAAACTATCTTTCCCTCTTCTTACAGTAAGAGCCAATTAAAGCCCCCAAAGAAAATCCTTTAGTTCACAGACCACAGCTGCTTCTCACAATAGTCCCACTGTGGAACTGTTCTTGCAACATCTAATCATGAAGAAAAGGAAAGTGTACACTGGCTGTCCCTCTACTCTACTCTACTCTACTCTACTCTACTCTACTCTACTCTACTCTACTCTACTCTACTCTGCTCTACTCTACTCTGCTCTACAGCTGCTCTACACTAGCACTGCTCTAGCGCTGCCCTGTTCTACACTACTCTACTCTTTACCCCTTTGATGCACTTCAGCCATCCTCTTTGATCTGAACATATTGTCATCTTGAAACATACAACAAATCTACTTCTCTGGTTTGTTTTTTTTTGTTTTTTTTTTTTTTTTTCCTTTTTTTCATAGTTTAGCCTGTGTATGTAAATCTAAGAATGAGAACAGTAATGAAGCATTTTCTCATTATACATATATAAGATTTTTTTCTCACCATTGGAAAGAAAGTGAACTTTTGTAAATATGTCAGCAGGTGATCTGTCAGTCTGACCAGTTGGTAGCCAGCAGGCAAGGGTTAGTACAATCCTTTCTACAGACCTTGTATATCTTTGAGAGAGAACACTGGAAAGCACCTGAGCTGTCAAGACAAGAATAGCCTTCTTTTCTGCTTTTTTATGATCTCAGATGAATATGGGATGCTTGAGAAGGAAATAGGTTGTTGTATATATTGCAAAGTTTCTGCTCTTTCTACAGAAATTATAATTGAACAACTAGACCATTGCCTACAATGACTTTGAGTTACAAAGACCTGTCAGTATGTGGGAAATACCCCTGTGTAGCTACACTGTTGTAATTTACAAGAGATCCATTATAAAGATTCAGCAGGTGCTTTTTTGCCTCCTACATCTGTATTGCTACAAGCAGTGGAAATTTCCTTGGAATAAGTAAACTCCAAAAAGTAATGTGATTCAGCATTTTGGATGCGGTCAATTCTCATAATTTAACAAGTCGAAGCACTGTTTGCAATTACTGTTGAGTAGCGATTCTAAGTCTGGACCTACGTTTTAGTGACTAAAACAATTTCAAAACCTCACACATATTTTACACCAGCTTATGCAGAGTTGTTATTTATGTAGGACTTGTCTATGTAGCTGCCAAGTTCCAAGGATACCAAATAGCTTCAGTAGTGAGCATTTGTTAAAAGAAGGGGACCAACAGGGCTTGCTCCACCGAAGGTGGTTGTCCTTACAACCTGCACCATTTGGAGACAGCTTCTGTTTAAAAAGAATTTTAATTAATATATCCTTTGCAATGAATGTTGTTGCCAAGCATTAGTCTTTATGAAAGTTTCTTGATGTTAGTCTCAAGAACATATCAAAAAAGTCAAATCTAATATAAAAGAAAATAGTATGTCAATGCTTTCTCAAATGTACGATGTTGACTACAAACTGCAGTTGGATAATTCATGGGCAATCCATCAAATATGCATTTATGAACCCATCTCCTTGGATTTTATTGTAATTGAAGAAAATGTATACTTCAGTCATTGCCTAAATGTAAGTATACATAAAACCACCTCCAACCCCAAATCTTTTGCCTTGACTGGACAAAATGCCCACAGGCACCTTGTTGGATTTTCTCTGCGCAGATTATTTAGTCCAATTCCTGGTATGACAAGTTGTATTACAAGTCCAAAACTAGAGCTGGATGGAAATCTGATCATTCATTTGATAAGAATCCCACAATTTGGACTATTTCCTTTCTGAAAAGCAAGTGAGAAAAGAGATGTTCCCCAGTGAAAAGAAGTACTGAGCAAACAGTAGCAGAGGCTAAACTAAATCCTTCCTGTGAAAGGACAAAAATAATTAATTCCAACTTTGATTTATATCCTCCACTAAAATAATAGAATCTGAAGGTATGTTGTTTTAAACATGACCTGTTGTTTTAAACAAAACATTTAAATTTTTCTGGATGTTATTACAGAATGTTTCAGAATTTCTTTATGTTCCTGCAGAGAATTTTTGCAAAAATCAACTCGTTTATCCAAAAAACTATTAGCTTTCAGTGGAAGATATTTTTCCAGTAGAAAACCTAAATTTTTAGTCAGTTGGTTAAAAGTTCTATTCCAAAGAATATGGTCTAGGAGAAAAAAATCTTTCAGTAAAAATTTCATTCATGAAAAATTTGCCAGATCATTTAGCAAGCTGGTGCAATGATTTTCTATCCTTTGCTGTGATAAGTAATTTACCTTGTTTTGATTATGATTTTATTTGTTTGATTTCTCAAGGTTTTTGTTTTAAGCCAAGTTTTCTGGCAGAAAGCTGATCAGAAACAGACAGAAAAACTAGTCATAATCTTTGTATCATTGTCTTGTTGATGCTGTTATTACTGTTGGTATTTCCTGTATTATTATTTTTATTATTAATAATTCTAATAATAGCAATAGCCATAACAGCAGCAATGAAATGTATCTGGATATTTGGTGAATTCAATCTACTCCATATAAAGTGATTTTTAAGTAATAATGAGATGAACAAAAGAAGCGTTTAGAAGACCACCTGTTTTTTTCAAATCTTATAGAGACCTCCTGAGTCATCAAAATGGGTCTGGAAATATTATCAGAATATACTCCCTTGTGCAATTTGCAATCAATCCTGAATGTAGCATCACCAATAAATTCAGAATTTTCTTATGATAGCATAGCACTTCTGTTTCTGATAATGCTGAGGGAGAGAGAAAAGCATTTTGTAATTACTGTTTTGATTATCTGTGATGTCCATATTTTAATAAAAGACTTGGGAAAAAAGGGTTCTTGTTTTATTAATATTCCATTTCTTTGATGACAACTAATTGCTAACAATTGATCAATATGGTTCATTTTACTAAAAACACTTTAAAAAGGTAAAATTTTCATAGAAAATTAAGAAAACAATGTTTCAGAAAACTCATTGGGTTCATTGGTTTCAAATTTGTTTTTTAAAATACATTTATTTCCTTCTTTTTTTTTTTTTCAAAAAGAAAGGTGGAAAGTCCAAATGCAAAAGAAATATCCCTGGTTTTCATTTTTCAGAGTTTTCTGCTTCTTAAAGAAAAAAACAGAAGTATTTTCAAAAATAAACTATGTATATGCAGGGACAAACAGGCAAATATAGCCACATGCCTTACAAAGTATCAAAAATTCATGAAAGTAGACCAGCACTCAAACACAGACTCCTACAAGGAAAAATAATCACAAAAATCTTGCTATATTTGTTTGCCAGAATGAAAAATATACCCCATACAGTAGTTTAATCGGTCTCCAAACATGCATTTTAAGTTGAGAAGCATCAAAATAATGTAAATTTGATTTAAGAATTAATAAACCTGTGTGAGATGAGGAAAAATTAGTGTTTCATCAATAACAATGGAAGTTAATGAATCAAGCTTGTCTTTGGTGCATATTAGGACTCTGTTATCATTAGGAGAAATAATCTGTTCTAAACATACACCTACACTATATTTGTCTACATTCCACGAAGCCACCTCATCTTTTCAGGCACCCTGCACAGGCTTATGAGAAGCTGTGCCACAGCATCTGGCTAAATGATTTTAAAAAAAAAAAAAAGAAAAGAAAAGAAAAGAAAAGAAAATTTCTGCTTTTAGTATTCAACACAGAAAGGCACTGTGGGCAGGCCATTTGATAAAGTAATGGCATCCCTTGTTCTGTGTTCCTAGCCAGATAATGAAATGCAGTGGAGGTAATCTGGTGCCTTGCTGAGTCACTGCCTAGCTTTGTCCGGAGCTGAGATGCTCGCCTGGGAGATCTGCCTTAAATCACCAGGCAGGGCTGAGCTGAGCTGATTTGTAAGGCTGTGCTGCAGGACGGTGTTTGGGAATCATCAAGGGTCTGCAGTGTCAGGACAGTAGGTTTAGGCTTCTCCTGCCTGAGTCCTGCGGGGTTTGCAATCTCCATTTAACTCCTCGGGAAGATAGCCTTTTGCATGCAAGGCTGAAGTCTCGCCTCTTTTCAGGGACTAACGACCTAATGAAACTTTTTGCAGTAATAAGGTTGGTCATCTGCAGACAGGCTGGTGGGAATCTTGCCATGCATTTATTACTGTGGATTACTGAAAGTGTGTAATGGTAAAAATGTTAAAAGGGCAATGCCTGTGGAGGTCAGCCACCGCGCCAGCTCTGCTGCTCTCCAGGGCACGTGCGATCCCAGATGTCATCAAGCTATGCTGGCACCATTCCCAGAAGAGATGGCTGGGGAAACTCCTAGCAGAAAGTGAGTCAAGGACAGAGGGATTTTCTGACAACAAAGAAGCAAGTTCCGAGAGGAAGACTGATAACCTCTTGAGCGGTCTTGTGCCCTCTCAATAGTTATTTGCTAGATTCTATCTGTTACCTCACAGCATTCAGCTGGAACTAATGTGTATAAATCTTGGAAAGCCAGTCTCTTGAAACAACAAATTAAATAGAAAAAAGGCTTTTCTTAGAACATCTTTGATAAAGCTTTAATTTCTTAATGAGTTAATATTATGTAGAAAGTTTAATGTTCAGTAAGACAGCAAAATAAAACTATTTTCATCACTGAAGAGATAAAGACAGAATATGGAAGGTTGTATAATACCAGCAATAGCAAGGGAGCTAATCCCCAGGTAACATTTTCCTTCCTGACCTCATTTATCTTCATTGCCTATATGTCACCAGTATATTTAGCCCATTGTATAACACCCTGTTATCCATATTGTTATGGTCTGACACATACCATAAGAGTAACACAAGAGAGAAGAAAGTTCACAAGTCTTATGCTTGGTTCTTAACATTTTCCATTTCTCTTATCGGGGATGTTTAGGATACTGTAAAACACACACCACACATACAACTTCTTACTCTGTGATTCAGCTCCTTTCTCCTCAGCTATGCGTTTCCCCAGCACATACAATCTGTAACATTATTTTTCCTTCTTCAGACTTCCTTCAGCATCAGAAAAGTCTCTCCATGACCATATCCTCTCTGCATGGGCCAAACAGAAGCTCACAGTGATTTGCAGGAAAGAAAGAGAAAGACAAAGAAGATGCAGTCAGGCTGTGAAAGCACAAGCAGACAAGAAGTCTTGCTCAAAGCTGCATCTCTTGAACACCTTGACCATCCCTTGGCCACAGAAACACAGACAGGTGCTCTATGGATCTTCAGAAATTACTTACCCAGGAATAACACCTTGTCATGAGGACTGCCTTGTCCCCTGAGTGTTAAAAAACTACAGCTAGTGGGAGAGAACCCTTGGTCCTTGCTCTCTAAACACGGTACTGTTGCCACAGTCTTTCCTCCTACTCAATTTGAGTTCTGCTCAGTTGAGACAGAAAACAGACAGTGAGAACTGGCTGTCAGCCTTGATGCTCAAAGCTATGCCACCTGCCCACCATCTTCCCACTCTATTGTGATTTATCACTTATTTTCCTTGTAAGTCCAAATCTTCTATTTCTTTTCCCACAATTTCTACTTTTCTGTGAGTTTGAGTCTGTACTTTTGAAAAGAATAAATCCATAAACGGCTTTATTTCAGCTGTCAGATCTTTTATTGCAAAATATCAATAAAAAGTTCCAAAAGAGCACATTTTTACTTCTTTATAATGTGAGACAAAGCTGGAGTGAAACAGATCTCGCCCACTGTAAGACAAGAGCCCACACACTCATAATGATTCATTAACTCATCCATTGTACTTTCATGAGAGAGTCTACAGTCTTCTAGCCACCCAAGTGTGTATCCACCTCTCACCTTCTTAGTTGGGAGCTAAATATCTCCTTCACAGATTCATGGAGTAATTTGTGCTGGAAAAGACCCTGGAGATCACCTGGGCCAACCGCTCACTTCACAGCCTGAAGCAAGGCTCTTTTTGCAGGGTGAGAAGCAGAGGATCATAAGGTCTTCTGAAGCAACAGGGGACTGTCAACACCACTGGTGATCACACTGACCGTGAGAACAAGTTGCACTCGACACTGAATGGCAGAGACACAAATGCAATACCAAACAAAATACATCAAGAAATAACTACAACAGGAAGACAAATTGCAGGAAATAGCATTTTTCCTCTGTTTCCAAATCCAAGTGTAAAATACAAGAAAACCGGGATAGTTTGAGTTATCCTACCTCCTGGCCTACCTGTTGCCAACTGCATCGTCATCTCTCTACATGGCTGTCATCTACTCCCACCGTCTCAGGGTCTTGTCCAAAAAAAAGTGCTCATTTCTTGTAAGGAGTTAACTGACTTCATCAAGGGCTGAGTGCCTCATTAAGACACTTGGGTCTTCACAGAGTTCTCAGAGAGGGCTAAAGCTGGTGGATTCAATAGTAGCTGTTGCAGATCCAGCTGAGGATCCAACCTGTAAGAGAAAATTGAAGACTCAGGCAGTGGGACATTGCTTTGTTAGACATTACGCAGCTGAAAAGACAGATTACAAAAAAAGACAGACCAAGGGGACAAAAAGTCATTAAAGCCAGATGCTTACTATAGAGCAAAACAAATATTTTTTCAGTTCAAGTGACCTGGTTTTGCTCCAATAATGAAATGAGCCACACACTTCACACCTTTAAACAGCTTGAACATTAATTGTCACTACATGATTTGGCAGATACCATAATCAGGCTGACATCTCTTTAATTTTCTTTCATGAGACCACAATTAAACTCCTTGGCTTTCTGAGCTGGACAGCACCAGGATTCTTGCAAGAAATGTAGGGAAAGGCATAGGAAAATTGATGGAGTTCCTCATCCACATCCATACTGTTCCTCCATGCCAGCTAATCTGAATGCAACTTTATGCAGTAGATAATGTCACTGACAGCATTACAGAAAGACTGTCTGCTTTGTTCTAACTGTCATTTTAGTACCAAGCAAAAATACAGCCTTCTTCCCCTGGCCTTCGAAACTCATAAATATGTTGTCTATGCAGTTGAAACTCACAGACACTATGTCAGTGTTTCAGCAGTGAAGCTATTTAGGAGAACAAAACAATGCTTCCATACAAGTTGCACGGATCTCATATATCTATACTATGCAGTAGATATTTCCATATAGTGCTGTGGACTCCTGCAGAAGCAGAGTCTCTAGGACAGATACCTGCTGGTAAGACCTTTCACCACCAGCCCCAATACAATCCATGTGTAAGAGCTTGCCGACTGCAGTGAGTAGTACCCAGGTAACCTCAAAAGACTTTTGGTTAACAGAAATCCCTGCGCTAACCCTCCTCATGTGAATGACTCCTCTGAAACCTATGGAGCAGTTCAACCTCTGGTAGTTCTGCTGATGCTGATGTTTACTTTGCTTCAGGATTTTCTATCTGGGATGCACAGGTTCTTCTCTTGGTCGGTTAACAGGCAGTCTGTCTCCCTCCTTTATTTAAAGAGTGCAAGTGGCTTTTTAAGCAGTATTTTAAGAGCGCAAACTCACAGCCAGGAGAAGGCTTGGCTTTTCCAGAGGTGACAGTCAAGTAAGTGCTTAAACTGGCTGGTTGGAATACAATAACAGTGCATGGGGGAAGCAATTTCTTAAAATCGTATTTTCCAAAGCTGCTTACTGAAACATTTCAGCTTGTCTGAATTGTCTTCTCTCGCCCCAAACCACTTGTTGGTTTTAAACTCACTTCCTTTTTCCGTCCCACCAAGGCAAAGGTGTGCCGAAGAGGCCATGCCCTTTCACAGCAGTTGGAGGGGCGCCCCCAGGAGGACCCCTGAGAACCTTTGATGCCTCTTGCTATATCTCTGGCCTGCCTGGGGAACACAGAGAGGCAGGTCTGGGGGCAGGGAGCAGGTGGCAGCAGCAGTGCAGACCTTGGATGAACCCGGTGTCTCACTCCTGCTCTCTGTTATCAACAACAAAGCACGGAAAGACATGTGCGGACAGGGAGGAGAGCACAACCTAATTTTTCCAAATAACTTTGCCTTTTATTTTCATTGAAAGATGAGGAACATTAATGGAAAACTCTTTTTTTTTTTTCAAAAAACCCCCCACAACCACTACATTTTAAAAGTGCAGTGTTCTGACCAGCTCTCTGAGATGGATTATGTTAATTTGTGGCATTTTAAGGCACATTAAAAGAAATGAGAGACGTCTGAGTAGATTTTTCTGATTTCTCAATCTTCTTCTATGTGCTTTTGTGCTAACTTGGCAATGCACTGAGCGTGGACGGGAAAAGCATTAGAACAGCTTTTGCAAAAGTCACACTGTCCCATGGGAGTGAAGATCAGGAGAAGAACAAAGAGAAGAATGAAAAAAATGTGATGCACATATCAATTTAAATTCAGAACCTGACCTGACACCCAATTAAAATTGAAGCTCAGATATTAAGTGGAAATTATTCAATCTTCTTCCAAGTATCCCATCAAAACATCACAGGATGGAAATGCTGGAAATAAGAAGAAAACTACCTGCGGGCTTTAAATACAGTGAAATATTTACAAGAGCACATCATTGGTGAATGCTGACACAACAATGTTCTTGAAAAATTGCTGTCAGAGAATAATTTAGAAAGCCAGAGTCACCAGCAGTGCCACAAAGTCTGAGGATTGAAGGACCAGAGGGTACAGTCCATACCTGAGAAGGTGAGGTTTGTACTGAATGTGTTGACAGCTTTGTGTGGATGCTCTTAGAGATATTTATACCCTTGTGGAAGATGTTCATAACCCCAGCAGTCAAGGAAGTTACCAAACACTGATAATGACTGAAGCTACTGGAGAAAGTAGGCAAAACCAGGTCCAGTGGCAGGATGAGAGGGGAGAGGGAGGAAAGGACTGGGAAGAACAGTGGATTCTGTTTGCCAGATGAGGATGGACAACCACCTCCTGGGCTTTCAGGGAGAGCACTAGCACGCAAGGGAGAAAGGTGACAACTAGGGTGCCGTGGCCACAGAAGATGGAGACTGGGGGTATGTGGATTTACCCTGAGGACAGCAGGATGGTGGCTGGGTGAAAAGCTCATGGGTGGAGATACCTGTGTAGAGCTATGTCAGCCCACCTTTTATCAGGAGTCGTTAATGGTACTTTTAGTAAGTGCCTGAGAACTGCTGATAGCTGCACAAGAGAAGGAAAAGACAGAAAATGCAACTTAATATTTCCTACTCAGAAATTAAATTTTCCACGGAATTGAGTTTTGGACTAAGACATAAACTATTTGCTCTTTCACCTGATCAGCTCCATGCAGCTCCAGATACATTCACCTAACAACATGCTATGTGTACATCTCCCATCAGGACACTTAACAGCTTTTATGTACCTTGAATGATACAAACACTACCATTGGTAAAAATAACTCCTATATAAGGAAGCAACTAGCTCTTCCAGAGTTTTACTGGCCTTTGAAGTGAGAGTTAATTCAGAGCAGAAATATGTCTCTTATCCATGCCAGCCAGTTATCCCAGCCCTCCCAGGTGCACAGGGTCCCTGGGTCTGGGATCAGTATTGCAGGGTGCTCCTGAGCCAGGCATAAAAGCTGCCCAGGCTCCTCCATACTCAATATGGCATTGAGTGGAAAACCAGGTAGATTTCTCCAAGGAAGAAAAAAGGAGCATGTGGTTACAGCACAATGTCCACAAAATGAACCAATTTCCCATGAAGCACCTCATTTCTGAAGATGTAGCATCTCCTGATGGAAAAACACTGACAGGAATATCCCATGAAGCTCTACCGCTCTCTGCTCCTTATGGATACTCCTTATGGACTTCTTTCAGAGTAGCCTTAAGGCTACCTATTTGCTTTGGGAAACCATCTAAATACATAGATGTCCCACGGTTTTAGAATCAGAACTGTAGCTTTTAGTCACCCAGATCCAATTAATTACCCTTGATTTTCTTGAGTGTCAAAGCAATTTTGAAATGCTCCACATGTTCCACATCTATTGAATAACAAGAAAAGACTGATTTTGATTACTTTTGGCCAAATCCAGTTTTTTGATCACCTGCCAATTCCATTTTTATTTTTATAATATGTTTTTTGCATATTTACATTAAAAATACTTTTGAAAGATACATAAACCCATTTTGGCAACGGTGTTACTCATAAAATATATCAGTACAACAGTATGAGAAAAGAGGAACATTTACTTTTATGGTGATTCACTTCCTACTTTATATGCAAATCTGGTGAACTATGTTTCACTTATTTTATGTGTACATAAGCAAATAATTTAAAAAAAGTAAAATTGTTCCATTTATTCAACATCATTCAGAGCTATCTTATATGTCTTTTCAGATGCAAATTTAAATGTGAGTTGTGTTGCCGAAAATATTAATCTTGTCTACAACTATGAAAAGGATAAATGATTTTGGGGATATTAAATCTGAACTAGCATTTTGATGGTAAAAGTTGCATTAGAATTGACATTAAAAATGTGCTCTCTCTTTGCAGTAGTTTTAAGAAGAGTAGAATATGTTAAAATATAATTTACAGGTGTAGTTGTATGTCCTGAGTTACCAGACACACCTCTGCCTGAGGCAGATTTATTAAATTATGCTCTATGCAAACACAATAAACGAAAGACCGTACCCAGACCATTAAGCAACCTAAATTAGCCAAACAAAGCCATTTAATATCTGAGTATTGTTATCTTAATTTTTCAAATAAGGAATGAAGACAAAGAGACATTAAGAAACAGAATAATCAATGTATTTAGTGAATAGTTCAACAAATTTAATCACCACGATATCTTTACAAAGTTCTGTTCATAAACGATTTGTCCCAGGTTATACAGGAAGTCTGTGCCATTGGCTTATGCATGCAGAGTAACTGAAATACATAAAGCATATAGATTTGAAGGACAGATACCAATAAATCACAGGTAACAGTGATACAGCAGGGAGGATGCAGCTAAAACTTTGCAGCACCCAACCTTTGATGTTAAATAATGTTGTACTAAAGAAGAGAAGATTGGTTGTGATTCACTATGGTTCACCTCTGCAGTAAGGAAAGGCAAAGAGTAAAGTGGTTGGACCCTTTGGAAGGTCCCTCATAAGCCGTAGTCCTGCCATGCGAACTAAAACATCTTTGGGTTTCAGAAGAAGAGTAAGACACTTTTACTAAATTATGCAGATAAATAATATGGACTGCACATCTCTAGCTTATTTGTTGCTTCCTGAAACACTTTATGAGCTATTGGAATTGCCTGTTCCAGGAAAGAGGGCACTGTGGCAGCTGCAAGGCAGGGAGATGTAGTGCTTGTCTACTGGGAAATCAGACTGGAATTTAGGGAGAAGTAGCTCAGCTGGATTAAGGCTATCTGTACTAAGAAACCTAATTCTACAAACTACTGAGCACCTCTTCTAACATGCTGGGGACAAGCAGTTTCACTGGTATGCACAGAAGTTTTATGGGAACGGAAGCTTTCATGGTCTGGCACCAAGTCTCAAGCCATCAGAAGTTAAGTAGTACAGTAGAAAATAAAGATGGGCATCACCTTGAAATTCTACAGTGACTGATGCCACTGTCTTAGCACACAAGCTGGCCTACCCTGGTGTGAGCAATGTTCAGGGAGCAGTGTGTCTTCTCATTCCATGTCTAGGACTTCTGAAAACACAGCTGCTCTTTGCATGGAGATCATCTGAGCTGCTCTCTCATTCCTTCAAAGGCACATGGTCCTCCATCCTGTGAAGGCTGAGTGGTGGGATGCTGATGGAATTACTATCACTGGCTGAGAGGTTTATCTTGCATCTTCCTGGCAGTAAGAGAGTTGTCAGCCTCATGCATACTCTTGAGAGTTAGAACTTGTGGTTCTAACTTGAGTCTTAGAACAAGTGGAAAAGTCCCACTAAATGTAAGTCACAGTCTGCATGTGAAGTTAGTAGTAAAAACAAAATAAACACTGAAGAGATACCAAAGTCCACACTACACTGATAGTAAGCATTCATCACAGAGCTATCAGGGAAATGACACATAAATTGTTATGTTAGTGGATGAATAGGAGGCCCATCATTTAAGGGAAATAAAATACATTATTGCATCCACCTGGACTCAAAATTATGGTGCTGGCTCAAAATGAAAATGTGCCATGTCTAAGGGCTTGCATAACTCTTCTATGGTAGAGGAAGAAATCCTTGGGAAAGAGAGGGCTTAGCTAAAGTGATTCAAGGGAATAACTGACTTTCTCATTGTAGCAAATTACATGAACCAGGTCAGAAACAGGGGAAGATGCCTTCTCAGATGGTGAGTTAAAGACTCAACTCTTCCAACATCTTCAGGTTCAGTCATGAGTGGAGTGATCACTTGACCACTACTGGTGTCAGCAAATTACTGTCCCTGTGCTTCCAGGGCAGAGCTGAGGCCACCAGCTGAGGTCACCACTCAGAGCTGAGTCCCTGATCAGCAGAGGGAAAGGGAGTGCAGGGCCTCTCCTGGCTCATGGTGTGCAAAGAAATGCCTTGTGGAGAGCAGACAAAACACCAGGAGGCTATGGCCAGTTGTCCCAAGTCTGGGTGGCCACTCTGTTGGTGAAGCTTTGCTGCTGACCCCAAGAGCAGAAGCCCTGCCCCAGTAAGCTCAGCCCTCACAGCTGCAGCTGGCTCAGAGAACTGTTGAGGGGTAGTCAATCCCAGGACAGCCCAACTTACTCCACAGACCCTTGTTATGGGTTTGCCCAGTGCTAGTTGCTCTCAGGCAAAAACCTGAGGTCAGGGTTCTATCTTTGGGATCTCACATGTGTGGCATTGGATGCTGCACTTGCTCTTGGTATGGGCTGGAGTACTTTACAGAATCACAGAACCATCTAGGTTGGAAAAGACCTTGAAGAACACCTAGTCCAACTATTAACATAACATTGACAGTTCCCAACTACACCATATCCCTCAGCACTATGTTGACCCGACTCTTAAACACCTCCAGGGATGGGGACTCCACCACCTCCCTGGGCAGCCCATTCCAACGCCTAACAACCCCTTCTGGAAAGAAATGCTTCCTAATATCCAGTCTAAACCTTCCCTGGTGCAACTTGAGGCCATTCCCTCTTGTCCTATCACTTGTTACTTGGTTAAAGAGACTCATCCCCAGCTCTCTGCACCCTCCTTTCAGGGAGCTGTAGAGGGCGATGAGGTCTCCCCTCAGCCTCCTCTTCTCCAGACTAAACACCCCCAGTTCCCTCAGCCGCTCCTCATACGACCTGTGCTCCAGACCCTGCACCAGCTTCGTTGCCCTTCTCTGGACACGCTCGAGTCATTCAATGTCCTTTTTGTAGCGAGGGGCCCAAAACTGAACACAGGAATCGAGGTGCGGCCTCACCAGTACCCCCGAGTACAGGGGTCAGATCCCTTCCCTGTCCCTGCTGGCCACGCTATTGCTGACACAAGCCAGGATGCCATTGGCCTTCTTGGCCACCCGGGCACACTGCTGGCTCCTGTTCAGCCGGCTGTCAATCAGCACCCCCAGGTCCCTCTCTGACTGGCAGCTCTCCAGCCACTCCTCCCCAAGCCTGTAGCGCTGCTGGGGGTTGTTGTGGCCCAAGTGGAGAATCTGGCATTTGGCTTTATACAGTTGGTCTTAGCCCATTGCTCTAGGTGATATTTACCCTTGGGGCAGTTACAGCTTTCTGTGAAGTGCAGCACCTGGACCAGCAGATATCTCACCTTTTCATCAGGGATGCCAAAAAAAGTCATAATCCTATAATAAATAAGGAAAGGTTATTTTTTGATCTTAATTCAAGTCCACAACTTCTCCAGGACACTGAGCCGAAGGAACCAGTGCCCCAGACTCGGTAAGGGTAAAAACACCGAGTGTGCCTCAGCTTCTGGCTTTATTTCTATAACAAGCTTAGCCAGAACTTTGCATCTGAAGTCTATTGTGTGCTGGATAGTGTGTTGAGAGTACAAAGCCTTAGGACCTCCTGAATAAAGCCTCATGTAAACTGCAGCACGATCTTCAGAAATATATCTCATTTTGACTTAAGAAATTACCAGTGGATTGCTACTCCCCAAGGAAATCACTGCAAAGATGAGTTACCCTCACTGATAAAAAATGCATTTAGTCTCACTTCTGCTCCTAGCTGTCAGCTTCTACATCTTTGTTGGCTGTTTTGAAACATTGAGAAAAATGCTTTCCTTAGCCAGGCTACAGAAACTGTAAATAAGACTAATTTCAGTTTTGTAATTTTTACAGTGTCTTTTATTTCTATCCTATTTATTAGTATGTTTTTAAATAGGGGATACTGAAATTAACACAGCCTCAATGCTTATTTTCCACAGTCAGTTTTGCAGGAGCATGTGTAGACACCATTGTTTTCCTGGGGGAGCTAAAAGGAGACATGATTGCTAACAGTTCCTTAATAGTTTGATGTATATTAGAGGATACAGCATTACATCTTTTTGATGCTGCTTCTTCATTTGAAATGTCCTCATACTCAGAAGAGCTATCTGTATATAGAGAAGCTTTCTCTTTGCATTGTAAATAATACTTTTACATTTACATGAACGAACCAATTTTTTATTTCATTTTATTTCTTCATGGTTTTCTTACAAACACTGAAGAAAAATATTTACCTTCTGTACGTAGGTGTTTGTAACATATCAAATGAAGTGATAATCATTTGGGGCTCATATATCAGGAGCCCTGTCACATAAAAGAACAAATTGGCAGGGATTTTCTATTTTTACTGCTAGAAAAACACTATGATTTTTAACCAGTGTTAGAGCATCCTGAGATTTCATTCACATATTTAGGACTTCTTTTCCCTGCAATAAAAATCAAAATGAATAAAAGCCAAAGCTCCTGAGAAAGCCTGTTCACAAAAGAACCTCATCTCCCCTGCAGAAGCCATCCTGTTCCAACCCTAGCCTGGCGGGGTGCTGAGGTCTGCTCTCACTTCAGAATCATATTTTATTAGCTTCACCAGGAGAAAATATCCTGAAATGATAAAAAGAATGGTGCTATGCTATACTGAAGGAAACAGGAAAAAAAAGCACAGAAACTGTGTTAGCAGGCATTACAGAATTTGTGTAAAAAGTTAAGGAAGATAAATTCTGATTTACAGCTCAAAGCATTACAAATTTTCTTATTAAAAGTTCACACTACAAAGTATAGAAAGTTCACTAAATTCTAGAAAAATCATATAGCATTAAGATAGAGACAGAAATTTCAATTTTATGTGCTATTTAGTGCAGTCAGTTGTGCAACATGCTATTTAGGTTTTGTTTCTTAATATTGCTGGATTTCTGGCTTCACCTTTATATATAAACTTTCTGCTTAATTTAAATAAATACAGACATAGCAGCCTGGAGAGCAACACTGCTTTCTAAATAATTACATAAGGGAAGCAAGAATACAATTTCTTTTTTCCAAATTGAGTTTGGGTCTATTGCTCTCCCCAACAAGTGTGACTTTATGAAAGCTACCCTGAGCTGTGCTACCACTGACTGTGCAGCTCAGGTCTGAAGGCTCCTCGCCACGCTCTCTGCCCTCTTTCTGTTTGCCCACCACAGTTACAAGAAAGGTTCTTTCTGTGCTTGGCTTAACAGATGAATAATAAAAGTTACAATAGGATTTTGGGGAAATGTTTTTAGCATTTGGTGGTTTTTTTCTTACCTATTTCTTCCTTTTTTTCTTTTTTTTGTTTCCAGATTCCCATTCATGCCATACCATTAGGTATCATACATTTAGAACTTTCTGGAGAATATTGGTGTCTGCTCACACACACTTGTTTCAGGTCAAACAGAAATTCATTGGTCTATGCTTGCAATTATTTTACATTAGATTTCTGGTATCGCTTGAGCAGGCAGGCAATATTAATCCTTGTGCCTATAGAAAATCCAATCTTATCTTAATTATGTGTTACAAATTAATTTCAAATGGCATATCTGGAAACAGAAGTTCAAAATTTGCAGTTTGTTAGTTAAATAAAACATGTACATTTGTTCCTTTTTCCTAATGCCTTACTGTAATAAGATTTGGTCTGGCAAAGTACATAATATGTTTTAGCAGGACAGGCCTCACATTTAAAATTGAACTTATGCTAGATTGCTTTGCTGGCTTCTGAATCATATTAAAATAAGCGCAAAACATTATTGTAATGCTTTATCTATCTCTCTTCTATGCTTAACACGATTATTATAGGCATATATTTTTTATATTAAGAAATTATGATTCAGGACCAAAGTTATATCTTCTGCTTTGTTCTAAAGCACAGAGGACTGAGAAGTCATTCCAGGTCTCAGCTTGCAGTTCCCACTTTATGATAGACTCCTAAGTCTCTGGGGCACATTTGACGTTTCCTTGCAGTTCTCGCCATGACAGGCGTTGGACACAGATCGCTCTGTGAACAGCAAACTCAGTGCATTTGCCGTGGCTGTGATGTACTGCCCATGTGAAGCAAACGTATTCAGTGCATCAAGATCTCATCTAATTGGATCTGGTTTTCCAGAACATCAGTTTCACTATTGATCTTGGTAGTCCTCATTGTCATAACATTTTAACATCACCTTTTAATGCATATTAGCAATCAAATTTCCTGTACAAATAATCCTAGCAGAGCCCATTCACTCTTTCACTGCTGGGGAAGGCAGCACAGTCCTCCGCTTATTACATTTTCCTGATGAAAATGCAGAGATATTTGCTTTGTGGAAGATGTGATTTGACTCACCATGGGGTTTTGCATGAACTATCAGTTTGGGAGCATTATTAACTGATTTTTTTTTTTTTTTTAGTAAGATGCAAGACCTTCTCAACTTTTTTTCTCACAGGTTTTACTAAAAGACAAAGAATCACTTCAAGCAAATTGAAGATTGGATTTATTCTGAAATCTTCCATGTAAGATACTTCTTAGTAGCTTGGATAGTGCTACCTCACCTTCTGGTCCCTCTAGAAGCTAGAGCCCACATGTGGCACAGCATGTGGAACTGATGCAGACAAAGATAAAAAGCTCCCTCTGCTATACACAGTTGCCATCATTTATAGCCAACTGTGCTCTATATCACATTTAATGGGAGAGACAAAATTACTGCAACGACGCTCCCCTTGGCTTCATCCAAGGCATGTGTTCACATCTAAAGCAACAACACACTGAAATACATTGTCTGCAGGCATATATCTCACAAATCATTTGTGGTTGTCTCAGAGGGCTCAATACTTTGCAGAACCAAGTCCTAGAGCATTATGACTTCATATAAGAAAAAAGCTACAATTCCAAGAACCCATTTTACATTGCGATATCCTCCAAGCTGAGCCCAGCCAGGCTAAAAAAAAATGAGATCTACAGGTATTATCTCCTTGTTTCACTCTTGCTTCTGATGCACAGAATGCCTGCTGTCACCAACAAGGAAACAGAAAGAAAATATCCAGATTTCCCCATAACTCACAATCTTTAAACAGTGATAGACATCTAAACCTGCTGCTTTGAGAACTTTGAATTTCTCAATAGATGTCAGTGAGAGGAGGTGTTGGGAAAATATCATAGACAGATGTTCAATTCCTTTGCAAGATGTAGTATAGTAAAGTAGTGCTTGACTTCAAACTTTACATTGTAGTAACCACCAAAAAATGCTACTTTTTTTTTTTCTTTTTAAACAGACTTTGCTCTGTGCTTATAGAAAAGCATCAACCCAAAAAGTTTCCACAATAAGATCTCTGAGATAATTTGTCACTTTGGAAAATATAGAATTAAATATTTATGTCCTTAAAGAAGATTACACCTAGGAGAAATCTGAATTAAATATTTAAAAAAAAAACTTTCTTAGTTTTGGGTTTTTTTTGCATCCGAGTTCTTTCTTTCTGCTTGTAACAGTGAATATGGGAAAATATGTTAGTTATAAGATAGCTCATAGCAAAGATGTCTGATATTCCGGAAACTATGGCAGCATTAGATTTGTAATGAACTCAGTATGCTTAGCAAACTGGCAGCAGACCTTTAGGAGCACAATGATTGCATGGATTCTAATTAATTTATTCATGTAAAATCAAATAGAAGAATCCTTTATCCTCAGTCACATGCCATTCTGCAAGTATTTTCCTTCTGCAAAATATTTGTTTTAGCAGCACTACTAAACAATCTTCTGGAATTAATTCCAGCACTCAAAATAGCATAATGTATTTGTCTAAAGGTAGACAATAGCCTTCCAGTAGGCTTAATTCATGTCTGATTTCATTAAAAGTAAGATACATCAATCAGTTGACAGGTTAGGTACCCTATACTCTTTACATTTTTAATCTCAGAAATATTTGACTGAAACATCTAATAATTTTGTCTGTGTGCATGTGTGTGCTTCAGGAAAGGCATAAATCACATGCTTGAGATCCCTCTGTTTCATAGGGTTAAGCAGAACAAATCACAATAAACCCTACATTAACTCAGTAATGGCAATATACCTTGCTATAGCAGTGCTTGCTTTCTCAAGATGTGTGGGAAAAGCCTGCAAAAACCACCAGAGAAAACCAAGAGGTTTTGAATGGAGGATGCTGCATATCACCAGGTGTGTGTGTGTGTGTGTGACCAGGGCAGCCTCACCGCCTTGCACGAGGGCTGTGGTGATGTGTGCCCCAGGTGCTGAGCTGCAGCCCCAGCAGCCTTGGCACCAACAGGGCAAACACACAGAGAAAGAAAGGCTCCATCAATGGGAGTTTCACTGTGAGTTTTACAGAAGGAGGGTTTTACCCTCAAAATAACTGAACAATCCATGCGTTAGGGTTATGGATTCTGAAGTAGGGACTGATGTTTGGTATTAAATGGCTCAGAATATAGATGGTGTTATATATTTTGATTGGATTCTGTACTATTTTTGGTCTGGAGAGACTGCATTTTCTTGACTTAATTATAAATTAATGATGTAATATCATTGAATTATAGCAATTTAAAGTTTGGTCAAACTTAAATGAATTCAAGGTGTTCACTGATAAAATTACTAGGTTTTAAGTGTAGGTTTTTTATTTCTTACATGACAACTAATAATGGACATGTGCAGTTCCTGCCCCTCTAAAAAAATAGTACTTTTTGTATATTTGAGGACCTGCATTTTAGAACTGTTGATGTAATATTTTCTAAAGTATAGCTTAACCTGTACAGCTGTAGCAAGTCAGATATGTCTTTCAAGTCAATGGGCCTGATCCACAGCCCACTGAGAAATGTGCTGGGCAGGAGATGCATAGACACATGACAGAGCCAGTGACTATGCAGAAACAGAAAACCCTATCTTTACTATTCTGCCTCAAAATACACCCTTTTCACCTTCCTGTGGCCTGCAGCAGTTGTTTCCACACCAACCTTAGAGGGACAGGCATAGATGGGAAGGCAGCCACTGGGTGAGGATTTTTGGAGATTTGAATTTAGGTATACACGTTGTGGATTCAGAGGAGCAAAGGTGAAACAGTCATTCCAGCCAGCAAGAAGGAATAATTGCACTGAAGAAAATGTGCTGTAGGTACACACTCTGGCTGTGGAGACAGGTATCCATGTACAATGTCAAGATTACCAATTTTTGGAGGGATTATGCTGTGTCCTCTACATACTGAGTCAAATGCTTACTTCAAATGCATAACAAAAGAATGCATGAAATGCACAGCAAAAATGTTAAGTAAAGCCATCCATGTGTCCTCTCAGCTTGAAATGATCACCCTTTCCTTCTCCTAAGGGAGGAAGGGAATTGGTGCTCAGTTGGCTGCGAGTTGTGCTGGAGGCTGCTCTGGTTCTGCTTTGGATTCTTAGCCTCTCCCTTCTCAATTTCTGTATGTTCTGCCTAGAAAATTTAGGGAGAAGGACAACTGCTTCACATTTAGCCTAATCACAAAAAAAGTCTATGAGTCAAAAAGTATTTTGTTAATATAATCTCACTGTCATGGACCCAGACAGGGTCTCTGCCATGCAGCAAGTGGGTTGATACTGAAACCTTGTTCTGTAGGAACTGGGAGGAAAAACTTCACTCGATTCATGTGTGTTTTTACAGCCCAGGGATGATCCTGTTGATTACTCCTGACCACAAATATTGGTAACATCCAGCAGTCTCCTAAGCCACCTGATCTCTTGTTAATACAATTTAACTTCAGTCATTCTTATTCACACACATGTGATGTATTTGTGAATAGACTAGCACACTGGTTTCACCTGATGGATTGTCACTTTGTGGAAAGTAGTTTTCTGTCAAAAGGAAATAAATTGTATTATTGGTGCCTCATAATAAGTAAAAGTTTAAAGAACCTGATATTAGGGATTGCAGTAATTAAATCACAGACATAAACAGATGAGAAATTAAAACCAATCATTTCTGCACCATCTGTGCTCTACCTACAAACTTATATACAAAACCAAATTTATTTGTCATTGGGCAAAACCAGACTGTGCAAATTCTGCTTAGCGCTGCAGATTTGTGTCAGAGACATTATAAGAAATAATGGATACTCTAAAGGAGAGATTTCCTGGGGATGTCAAAAAGACCAAAGACTGCTTTCCTCTCCTCCCTACTAAATCTTGCCCAGTTGAGCACACATTTTGTATCATGTGACACAGAAAAATCTGGGAAAACACAGTGCAGCTCGCTGCCCTCTCCATCACCCCCTGACTGCACCTACTATGTTTCTGTAGGACAGAGGCAGACACACACTTGGTTAATAGCCCAAGCATCAATGATGGCATGGAGTTATATAGCAGAGCTGATGTTACACCATCATTTGTTCACATGCCCAGTCTGGCTGTATGTGTTTTGAAGCTATATCTACTATGCAGAATGGATACAGCTGCACTGAGGGAAGGGAAGGTACAGGGATATATAATCCTGTCTGTATTTTTTGTCCCAGGGGAGCAGTTAGCCTCACCTGCTTTAGAATCATTCCCTGTGCAGATACCTGATTTTATCAGAAAACCATTCCTTTAACAGTTATGCTGCTCTAAAGATTTCCATAACCACAGTCCATACCACAGGTAGGACCAGCCAGGGTCTTCAAAGCCTCTCTCACGTTTTCTAGCTGTGTCTGTAGCTGACACCACATCCTACCTAACTGCAAAGTCCTTTAACTATAGTCAGTGAAGCTCCTGATGTAGATTGCTCAAGCAAGGGGGCTCAGGACTGTGTGGCCCTACCGGGCAGTTGCCACCACTCTGACCAAATAACAATCGAGTTTTAATGACTCTGGCAGTCCCTTTCTGCTGCAGCAATAGCACTGCTATCTGTGGACACTGGGCTAGCACTGGTGTGGCTGAGACCCAAACTGAGCTGTGCTCAGCACTTGTGAGGGATGTACATGAGATCTTTGTGGACCTATATAAACCTGGGAGAAAGACTTAATCACCTGGAACTTCCCAAGACATGACACAACCTTGCCGCTTGTCACTGTCACCAAGGGTGCACCACTGAGTGACTCTGAGGAGTTTGTAAAGGGATATTGTAGTGCCAGAAAAGCTACTGAATGCTTGCTCCTAAGGGGAGAAATTGGAGAAACAAGGAATTATGAGGAGATAAAGGAAGAAGGAAGATGAGCACACCCGTATTTCCAGAATAGCTGATAAAAAGAGAATCTCTGACTTTTGGCTTAGTGGTGTGTTGGTATTCGGGCTAGTAGTAGAAGTATAGATAGGCCTTTTCAGCAATAATGGCAAAGATGCAGGATATGGGCTAACTTTAATCACCCTGAATTTCAGAGTAAGTTCAGAGTAAATGTTACTTTAGGAGACTAAATTTTCTGTTAAAGATGGGACATGACACCTGGGTTATTTGGATGCGGTACAAAGAGTATGAATGCAACTCTTTAATCACTTGTGTCCCAAAGCCACTGTTATTTATTAGACAGAATGAATCTCCTCTTAAATTATGATACAAAAAATACACAATCAAGTGTAAAGGCAGATGGTGTTAGCTGCTATGTAAAACCATTGAAATTAGGGTGAGAGCCATTGCTGTGTTTGACTTGCCGTTGTACTGGAAAAACGCATCTTGGTACAGCCCCTTTGCATTGAGAAGGGAAGCAGGCAGAAGGATCCACCAAAACCTTTGAATGATGGAGGAGAGGTGAGATCTGACACCTTGAACTACCCCAGAAATACATCCATGGTGGAGGTTGGCTCGTGGCAGGTGCAGCAGGACAAGCTGCATTGCCACTTCTGCTTTGCACCACCCCAGGACAGACAGACGACCTCTTCAGTGGCAAGCACACAGCTGTGACTCCTCAGGCACCCTCGAGCTGATGAGCTCTCCATCTCACTGCTCAGGTTTTAACTGAGCATGTCTCTCTTCATGGGGAGGAGGTGCTCCCCAGACCCTCCAAGCTATTGCTGGAATCCAGCCGCCTCTGGACCCCTCCAGGCCCTGCCACTCCATTGCCTGACAGGCCACCCAGACCTGCTTACAGATGCTAACCCCAGGCACAGAACTGCATTTTCTATATTGAGAAATACATACAAACACAAGAACAAGACAAGAACTCATCATGTGTAGGAAAGTTCAGGAGTCTTTTTTATTAATGCGTGTTCAGTGTTTAATTGAAACACTGTCTTTTAAGCAGAATATGTACAGCATCATTAAATGTTTTACAATGCTTTTGCAATCAATGGAAACAATTCATGAAGCTTGAATTTTTATTTAATATTTTTTTCCTGTGGGGCAAGAAGCAAGAAAACACAGGTTTTTGTTCCAGTCCTAAAACAAAGTTTGTAATCTCAGTTTCCCAGACTGGAAAGTCCATTTCATTACTATTATTTCCTAGCGTTGCAACAGATCTGTACTGCTGGTTTTTAGTACACATCTTATCTTTAATTTGCTACAATAGTCTAAAGATATTTAAAAATAGAAAATAACATGAGGAGTGCCCCTCATGAATGGCAACACTTTAGATGAGCTTCTGTGTGTACAAATAAAAATATCTGTATAAGCCTGTTTAACTATTGTTCTCATCTATCTTTCAGCATAAGTAGCCAATGCACTGCTGAAATTATTACAAGAAAACCCAGGAAAACCTCCATAAAAGCCCACTAGAGTAATCTCACAGCTCCAGGAAATCAATGACTTCTATAACATGCAGTGGGTTGACCGCAACCAGCAGCTAAACGCTCACAAACTGATCACTCACTTCCCCTTTAGTGGGATGGGAGAGAGAATGAGAAAATCAAAACCAAGCAAAACTCATAGGTCAAGATGACCAATTTTATAAGTGAAGGGGAAAAAAAAACCCACCAACCCAGTGATGCAAAGGCAATCACTCACCATCTCCCACCAGCAGGCAGCCACCTAGTCCTCTGAGCAATGACTACTTTGGAAAGACCAAACACCCAGTCTTACTGCTGACCATGATGCTGTATAGTACGCAATATCCCTTACATGGTATGGAATATCCTTTTGGGCAGCTGGGGTCCGCTGTTCTGGCTGTGTCCCCATCCAGCCACCTGCCCACCCTCAGCCCACTCACTGTGGGAGCAGAGTGAGAAAGAGAAAGCCTTGACACTGCAAACACTGCTTAGCAATAGCTAGGACATTAGTGTGATACCAACACTGTTTTGGTCTCAGATCTGATACACAGCACCATGAAGAAGGTTAACTCCATCTCAGCCAGACCCAGTGCAAATTACGCTGCAGTTACCACACCATGCTTTCTCATGCTAGCTTGTTTTGTGCATATACTAGCTCTGTCCCAGCACTGTAGGAAGTGCTGCAACGACTGGTTGCACTCTCTGTAGAAACACCTGAAACAGATGCCTGGGGCAACCTGAGAAGCACTGCATAAAATTCCCCCCTTGCTCCCAGGGGGGAACAAGGGGTTTAGGGATGGTAGAAAAGTTGGGTGGGAGAAAGTTTTTGATTAATAAAGGGATTTTTTATGTCTGTGGTGTAACAAAGTTGCTATTCTGATGGCTGAGGATAAATGTTAGGAGAAATGTAAGGGCTTACCTTCATATATAGGCCCTATTAAACTCTGAGCATTTAGGCAGAATGCTCATCCTTTGGAGGTGTCTAAAGAGCTGTTCAGCAGTTCCTAAACAAAATATTTCTCTCTAGAATTAAAAAAATTAGCCATCTTGAACCAAACTTTGTTTACCCGGAACTGTCCAGCCCCTGCTTCAAGCAGGCTTAGAGATAAGCTGTCAGGAGAACAGGAGCATAGGAAGGACAATTCTTTAGCTAGAGATGAGACAATGCATTGTTTGGGTGGCTTTAGTTGTGCCTCTCCTGCTCTGGCTGACAGACTAGCCTCCCTGCACCTCCCACTAACACTTTGTTCCTGGGCACACTAGAAGTCTCTGTGCCCAGCATGGATCTCTCCCAAAACATTTCTTTCCTTAGTATTTGCACTGACCTCTGTCCTCTCTGGAAACTCCAGGTTTCATAGAGGTTCTGGCTGCTTGGGGATTACATTTTGCTCCTCTCTACTTTGAATATCTAAATCCCTGAGAGAAGGCAGCCCAGCCTGGAGAGGGAAAGACTGAAACAAACATCTTCTGTGCAATAATAAAACTAAAAATGAGAAAGAGTCAGAGCAGTTTGACGTCTGCAATTGCTCACAAGATAGATTTTTTATTTTCCTATTTATTCTTCTTTTTCTAATATATTCCTAGTACAGACAATTGGCCTCTTGCTATTCAATAGTAAGAAGCCCAGACTAACTCATTAAATGGAGCCACTGCTCATTTTTAATTCCCTGGACTATGAGAAACCACTTCTTGCACAAGCAAGATCATGCATGGCTGATTTTCCCCTCTCTGTGCAGCAGAAGGCAAACCCAAGGACAGGCAAACCCCCAAGCCAGTGTATTGCACCATCCTGTTACGTTTGTGACCCTGCAAATTTTTGGGGTACTGGATAATCCATCAGACAGCTGACAACTGGTGGCTGGCTTGCAAGCTGAGAGCTCAGAGGTTATTATAGTATTATCACCCTCCATCCATGCTATGGTGTTTTCATGTAAAAGATGCACACAGAGGTAACAGCAGTTGGTGTTTAAGTCTCTGTGAGTCTGCCTGGGCTGTCCTGCAGACATGTGGACACTCTGCCCTAAAGAACCAACAGCAGCGACATACAGGGCTCAGCTGGATGGGCTGGTTGACCAAGACCTTAAATGCCCTGTGCATCTCTTAATATCTGACATGAGTGTGTGTCCACCTAAGGAGGATATCAAGTGAACCTCCCTCTGCTGCAGAGAGGCTCTGCCAGTGAGCAGAAAGCAGGAACCTCCCACAGGAACCAGCAGCATTTCCCATGCAGAGCCATGGGAATGCAAAGGGTTTGTGACTTTGACTTCTCCCTCCAATTTAGGTACAACTCTACTGAAGCAAGTGCAGCAGATTGCATCCAGATTAAATCAGGCTGGCTGATGGAAACCAGATCTGCTGGCCTTGAGATCAGTTATTCCATTCTGGAGCACAGTTTATCCATTACAGAGATATACTCTGCTCTGTTTGAAATTGGGGAAAAACTACACATTAGCATAGCTCTGCAGCATCTATCTTTATATTTCTAGAAAGATTCAGGTAGAGAAGAGCAGCTTTTTTTGTCTTTCCTCATTCTTTTGAAAACAGAATTTTTATACTATTTCTTCCATTCCTAAGGAAGAAGCACAGGTTGATGTATAGTCTTTGTGAAGGGATATGGTCATAGATATTTAATAGACAAAGCATAGAAAGAGTTACCAAAGATCACCACGCTATACACACTTTCTACTTTTTTTTCAGCTAATAGCCACATGATTTATATAAGGTGGCCCAAAGGTCAATGAGAGCATCCTTTTTAGTGACTACCCTTGTGGTGAAAAGTCAGGGGCTGGATGGTCTTGACCAATGTTGGACCAAATGAAGAGGTTTCCTCTGGTTTCTTCCTCGAGACACTGAGGGACAGCTGTGTCCCTGTCAAAGACAGTGTTGCAGGCCTGGGTTCTTCCCACTTACCCATTCATCAGTAACTGCGTTCATATGACCGATCCTATTAAACTCAGCAAGACTATTCCCATGAGCAAGTACCCACCACATTAGCACCGTTGTTAGAACACAATTGACTACTCTTTTTTCAAACCTCTACTGCTTTCTGAGTGTAAAATAAGTCAAATTATTTAGTACGTTACAAATCTTTACTATACAGAGAAGTTTAGTGCTTTCAGAAAATATTTTATATCATTTTTATGTATATTATAATTTTTAATGTAAATATTTGAAAATTAATGATGAAAAAATTTTACATAAACATTAATAGCTTTTATGTAAATCCAATCTTCTGGCAATATTAATTTTATTGTATGGATTAAGCTTGCTATAAATTGGTTGCTTTGTACGTAATACTTGACATCATTTAGTTTTCCCATAGGGACTTTAATTAACTGCATGCAATAACAACTGTGTTCCTAAGACACTTAAAGCAAAGACTTTCTGTAATCTTTGGTGTAGTTTTAGATATTTTTGAGCTGTCCAGAGTGACTTTTATTTCCATTTCAAGTACTCTTGACTTTCAGCACCAGTAACCCCTGTTCCAGCTTTTGCTTCGATGAACCAGTAGGAAGAAATGTGAATGTTGGTGAAACCAACAGGACTGCTCTGGTCTTACAGTGGCCCAACATAGATTCTTACTTACCCTTTTGTATTTAAATAGGCATGATTTTCTCTTGATAGAGCTCAGTTATAAGTGCAGAAAGGAGTCTGAATTTAGAGCACCAAACAGGCTGCCAAATTGTATCAGACCAGGGAGTCACCTATTACAATGCCTGAGAAGAGGTGGTATTAGATGCCTTAGACAGAGATAGTAGATGCTGCCTGCTGTGCTTCCCATCCTGAGTCTGGCCTCCCTTCAGCCACACCATGTCTCTGCAGTATTACTGGACAGGAGGTTCGAGAATGAGAAAGCAAATATCTTTGTACACAGCCTTGTCCCATAGAAAAGCCTGGTGCAGTTGCCATCTTCTTATAAGAACAAGACAAAATCTGTTTTAAGGTAGAGGATTCTCATACATGAGTTTCCTCCTCTCTTTCCCGCCCCCTGTCTAGGCCCATCACAGCCTGAATCTATCTATCATGTTGTGAAGGTTAATGGAGATTATGGCTCCATGATTTCTCCTAAAATTGCAAAAAATTAGGAAGAATTGCAAGTCTAAAACCTGGTCTATATATCCTCTGCTGCTGAAGGATGATGGGAAGGAACCATCTGAATTTTTCCAGAGTATTACTCTTTTCTTTGGCTGTCCATAAATTATGTCACTTCTGCTCCCTGACATGTCTTGCATATAGTGGAATTACTTTCAACTGCTTTACATAAGTTTTTATAAATCTGATTATTACAGAACAAAGACCATCAGAAAAAGCAGCTAAGGGTCAACTTTTAACCCACAATCCATCTCTGACATTGGGAAGATGCTTTACCCTTGTTACAGTCAGTCATTGCTCTTACTTTCATTTAGCATAAAAGACAATTCTTAAAAGCATTCATTTTCATCCCCCAAATTTAAAATGTGGAACCTGCCATGTATCTTATAGTGCAGATAACATTAAAGTATAAAAATTGCTCTGTGATCCTTGAATCATTTTCTCTTGAATAATATTCTCCTGGTTGGTATTTCTTCTAAAAGGCTAGCAATGATTTGGAAAAGGAAACAGAAAGAGCGAATCGTATGCCAGGAAAGCTTCATAATCACTTACTTATTCCAGCCAATAAAATAATTGATTCAACTTGGCAAGAGTTTCACACTCTAAATTTGCACCCAAAGTGAATGATTAAGTGCTGTTCTTCCCCTAGACACACTGACTTCCAGCTATAGCCAGCAAAACGGGCCGTGTTAGCTAGTTAGTACCTTTTCTCTCACTGCTCCAGAGGGCTATATAGTACAGCGCTGATGACAGCATTCCCTGGAGAAATGGGAGTCAAGGGCACTGGAGAGGTGATCCTGGATGTGCCACTAACTGAGAGCTCCTCAGCCCTGGGATAGGATTTGCAGAGCACATGAGGGGTTTGGAGGTTTCCGTTGCACTGAGACCTCTGCACAGGTGTCTGTCTTGGTAGCATCTTTCTCCTGGAGGGGGAGAGGGAGGTCGATGGGGCTGCGAAGATGCTCAGCCCCTGCCTCCTTCATGGCAGACAGCCCCCTCCTTCTGAGGACCTGCTGCATTTGGGACCAGGAGTATGAGCAACCCTTGGCCAACTGCGCTTAGCCTAACAGCAAAGAAAAATGGAGGTTTCCAGAAATGGGCTCTTGTAAAATATGGCTGGGAGTGACCCCAGCCAAGCCTGCAGGTTTGGGACTAGGGCTGGCTCCACACCCTAACTGCTCTATCTGGAGGTGGATGGGGCTGGTCAAGGGTGCTGGAGCTGCTGTACTGTCTTGCTTCAGCCCAGGCAGAGCTCTAGCAATGCTGCAAGGGGACATGCTAATGGCTTCTGCTTTGAAACACCATACCTTTGCTGTGACCGACGGTGGAAAAAACAAACTAAAAGGATACATCTCACATGCAAGAGCTTGATTTAGCACCGAACAGCTCTGCAGAGCATTGAGCTCATTTAACACTGGTTTTGTAATATTTTCAAAATACCTCTGTGCATAGTTTCAAGGGACTTACAAGAGCCAGTGCTGTGATACACAAACACTCAAACAAAGTTTATTAGGCTGTTGGAAATACAGTTTCTTAATCTCCCATTAACAAAATTAAATCCAGGACCATATTTCTCTCTGGTCAAGGAGCAAACAGTCAGTAGCTACTATGGTTGTTTGCCTCTATTATCTCTGCTTGTGCTATTTCAAAGGGACCAGTGATACCCCTTTCCCTCTACGTGCACCGGTGCTGGTGCTGCAAAATAACTTTATTAGCTCTGGTAAATTATTTCTTCTCAGTAATGAAGCTAGAGATATGGAAAGAGAAAAGATGAAAAAAACAGGAAGCAACTCAGCCCTACTGTGTTGCAATTAGAGAAAGAAGAGACTCACAGCCTCTCTGCCATGGCCACTGGAGTTATGGCTGCTTGCACTGGTCAGCTGCTGTCCCACCAGGAATTAGTCCTGTTTGTAAAGCAGTTTTGGAGCCTACCTTATTTATTCTTCCTTCTAGTAATAATAACAGGTCAGAAGCTGGTAAAGATTTAGTGTAGATCTCCTTGTCAATCTGACAACAAAGTGATACATGCTAGGGCCAACGTAAGAGGCCTAGCATTTTTTGTGATGTAGCATGGCTAAAATAGACAAAGAGTAATTTAACTTCCATGCGTTCAGACTGCCCATTTCTGAAAATCCTCCTTCCTTCCTTCTCCCACTCTAACCATCATGATTTTTGAACTGCACACTCAGTTCAGAGGAAAAGTAACGACAAAACCACCCCATGGTCAGATAATCCTCTGTCTTCTTTCCTAACTGCTTCTGGTAAAGAGGGAACATAAATCTTCCTCTCCAACCAAACAATAAGTACCAGGGCTTGGAAGCAGGGTGGGGGTTTCCTCGCAGCAAGGTAAAATATTATCTTTCTGTTACAGCTGCAGCAATTCAGTCTGGTCTTGAAGGTAATGAAAGAGCTTCATTCATTTAATCAGATATTGATTGATTGTTATAATATAATATGTCAACAATTCCTGCAAGGGAATGAGAGCTGGCTGAAATAAATCAAATTCCAGCAGACTCAGTTCGAAGAAGTAAAAATTATGTCAATATACTAGATGTTTGATTCTAGTGTTGTGCCAGGATTGTCCATTATTAATTTCCAGTACTGCTAAGTATTTTTTTTATCAAATCCAGTACTATGCATTTGCAAGAGGCAGCAACATCTCAGTTTTGCTCCCATATTGTAATCTTTCATAATTGAAAGCTCTTAAGATGGCCTTGTTTTTCATGCTCATTACAGAGCACAAGTGCTGGAGCAGAAACTTTTTATTTTAGGGGTAAAATTTCACAGTGTGTTTTAGTTGTATTCAAATAATCTGAGATCAGTTCTTAGCTCTGCCGTCACTTTTGGGTCAAATCCATTTCCTTCTGTACCTTCTGTTGTCTACCAATCAAGTGTGTATAACTACAGTCATCCTTTTTTTTTTTTTTTCACCTCGTGCCTATCTACATTATGAACTTTTTACATGAAGCTTTACATGTGAACACATCTAAACCCATATAGTTTCAATCTTTACTGCTCTTAAGGATTACTGCAAGGTAGAATGATATAAATAATAATATCCTGAGGGTTTGGAATGCAAATTTAATGGGAAACGAAACAAATAGCAACATCAATCTATCTCTGCACTTGTGCTGTGGAACAAAAAGCTTATACTTTTCAGATTCTTTGTGAAATGGTTGCAAATAAAATTAGCAAAAGTGTTATAAAAAGTGTCTCATCACTCATTTTCTAGTGCACTAAAGAGTAATGTAAATATTTCCCAAAATAATTTTTTAAATAAGTTTATATAAATAAACATAAGTAAACCTTTAAGTTCAATGAATTTAAAATTATTTTCTGAAATTTCTCAACTGAGCTATCAGTTGTGAAACTTTCATTTTACCTTGTAACACCTGGATGTGTTTGTACTGCATTTAAGCCAATACAGCTGAAGTTGGAGCAGTCAAATCTCCTCTCCCTGTGCTGCATGAATGAAACTACATGAGAATCTCACAGAACAAGATTAGCAACCGATTTAGCCTCAACTTTATACAAAAACCTTCTTAACAAACACAGATCCCTACAGTTGAGAATATCTCAACTTTCTATGAACTGGACTAAGGTGGTATCTTGAAAACTTTAATTCTTACATTACTCGCAAATTTGGTTTGGTTTCATTATGATTCTGCAGTTGAGGACAAGAGCTAAGAGGAAAGTATCAACCAGACATCAGTAGCCAATTCTGCTGGTTTCTTCTGTGTAAAAATGTAAGGAATGTAAAATAGGGAGGTGTGGATCTAATTATTTACCTGATAAAGTGGGCTGTAGGAAGCACAGAAACAGTCAGCAGTTGGACTTGTCATGACTATCTCTGTCTGAAAATGAACGTTAATTTTTTCTGTGGTGGTACCTCTGGGGATGGGTGTGACTGAAGTGCTGTTGGAGCTGCCTTATTCTGGGAAGTGACCACACCAGAAATGGGAGCAATTTCCATTACAAATTTCAAGGAGGGAACATGTCAGAAGTCACTGTCCCAAACTGAAGAGATATAGCAAATATTATCAGCTTCAAAAATCCTTTAACATTGTTGTCACTAATTTTCACATATTGTGGTATTAGATATCATGTTCCAACTTTACTAGGTAGGTCAGATAATTTTGAAAAGACGGTATAGGAAATTTCTCTATGCAAAGGTATGCGAACAAGAAAATTACATTGAGAGCAATTAATTGGAAGCTATCACTGTTACAGAACTTTATATCTGAAGTCATGAAAGAGCTTTCCAAATGCAGGGTGAGATGAATTAATTCCGCTCAATATTCTTCTGACCATACCAGGTGTCTTTCAAGTGCAAATGGAATCCAGATCTGACATACTCAGAATATTAAACTGTCAAGAGAATCAATGTGCTACTTAAATGCTCAATATGACAAATGTCCTTTAAGTAATGTATCTTGCAGCATTCATTTAGCTGGTTTTGAGAGTTTCCCTAAGATCTGAGATGACGTCTTTTGTTTCCAGGGGAGTTCTCTAATGAAGAAGGACTTCCTTGTATTCCCCTTGTTCTGACAACATGCTACCTGTAGCCACTATAGGTTTTACAGTCTCAATCCTGATGTAGATTGTAGGGGAAAGGGACATGAAGACACCGTACCAAAGTGCTTATATGAACATCCTGATTTATGGGATTTTCCTCTCAAAGATGATTGGTTATTCTATCCAGATCTATTCCCTCCTGCGTTTCAGGTACCTGTATCTCAACAGGTATTTGTCAGCAAAAGCCAGAAACACAAATGTCTATGTCTGTGGCTTTCCAGGTCTTTACCAGTCTAAATATTGCCCTGGTACCATTGACTTTGTGCAGTGGTTGGATGGCTCTGGGGTGGGACAGGTGCTCTGTCAGCAGCAGCAGCCCCTGGGTTAGTGAAGGACAGAGTCGCGTCCTTATGGAGCAGCACAAGGCATTAACTGCACAGGGCTTGCAGCAGGTCAGCTGCGAGAGTTCTGACTGCAGCAGCAATGCTACAAGGATGGTTGGGGTTTTGGTTGGGTTTTCTGGTTTGGTTTTTGTTTGTTTGGTTTTTTTTTTTAAATGGCTTTAAGAAATAATAAATCTCTGTACTATTTTAGGACATTTTGAATTTTCCCTCTTTTTTCCTGCAGACATCTCCCTGTGAACAAAAAAGTGTTTGGGTATACAATCTTGTTAACATAAATATAAGAGAGAATCAGGTGTGCACTATGTCCTGAGCAATCTAATTCCCAGTGATTATGCAAATCAGGAGAAATATGAGGCCACGGTAAAGAATGATCTATTCTTCAACTGAAAAAAAGTGTAAATAGAAAAAACAATTTTGTTACAAAACCCAAAATTACAGTTTTTGAGTGGGAGCGGCTTACATGCATTATTAATCTTCATCCATATCAGAGAATGAAGAAAGAAATTTCAATCAGTAGATGAGGCCCTCAAATATCAATATTTGTTTGACTGCCAACGAAAAGCAAGTAACAGCAGCCAAAGGGGATGCATTGCTTGAATTACAGCACTTTTCATTAGCTGATCCCCAGGAGGATTCCTCTGGATGTGCAAAAATTCTAACTGTGCTCACATGAGAGCAGGGAATCAGAAAGAATAAAGTTGTTATGAACACAGTAAAATGTTGACTCCTGGAGAACCAAACAGATGACACACCTTTGTTCCATTTCAGATCCAGAGGTCTGTTTCCAAATCAGAGAGGAAATGATGTATGATGGCGCCAAAACTTTTCCCTTGATCCGTAATTGATTCAGCTCTGCAATATATTATTTATAGAAACCTAACACTGTTTTTGTCATCTACTCTCTGTGACTGCCATATTCATTTTTCTTTCAGTGGGGTTTTATGTGATTCATTGCAGACTCTCTATTATTTGCTAGAGAGGAAAATGATGCCTCCTGTGAAGTTGTATATAGATGGTATAAGCTCTGTGGCCTTTGCCTGTATGCTATGGACAGAGTATTTCAGAGTAAAATGGAATGTGATGCTGAACATGTTGAACCTCTCAATGAACATGATGTTAAAATGCTAGGAGGATGTAATTACTGATAATCCAGTTACTGGCAGTATTCCCTCATCCCTAACCACTATTATTTGGCAGAAGTGAGGCTTGATAAGAAATTTGAGAAAAGAAAATACAGAGTCTTTCCAAATATTACTGTGGGATCCTTGAGTCATAGGGCAGGGGTGAAGTGAGGCAACAATCTGGGTGGAGGAGCAAACAGAGAACTGTCACTTCTCCGAGGCAAGGTGAATGAATGCAGATGGGAAAGAATATTGTAGTGGACTTTAGAAATGAACATGAACAGCCTAATTGTCATCAAATCAATTTATATGTCAAGACACTACCTGACTCAGACCAGGGATGCTCTTTACATTTCCCACATTTTTCTGGTTTTGGCTGTAACACAAATTTGGGCATTAGTGATTCAGTGCTTGCTAAAATACAACCTGCATCTTTTTTCTGACATAGGTCTTATTATTGATGCATATTTAAATTATATCAGTGGTTTGCAACTAAATAATTTCTCCAAAATAAGAAAATGTGGTTATTTCTCCTTCACCTACCAGGTTATTTTGTTGATTCATTTTCAGGGAATATCTGTAATATTCTTTGGGAGCAACCCTGCTTTGTGGATTTGTTTAACATAATGATCATCTGCTCAATTGATTCATGTTTCCAAGAGTCATCTTGTACTTCAACACAGCAATTTTGTGCTTGTACTTTTCTGTTTGTGGTACTAAATAATCATTATAATGTCTCAGAGGATAAGTAAGCATCATACTGCAAACTGCAAATTCAAAACATTTGGTATTTTAGACAAGGAAATAAATTTCTGAAAAGCCAGGTATGAACCTCACCATTTTTCCAAATGCAAAGTAATCCTTAACCAAAGTAGAAACTAGTAGTAATGAATGCTGTAATTTAGAGCATGATAACAGCTATTCACAACTATCAAATGTAAATGAAATACTGGATACCTGAATCATTTTCCTGGGCAAGAAACATGGAGCAAGGTGATTCAAATACAAATTACTCCTCAGATCATATAATGGTGCAAGGCCATGGCTCTTAAGGCTTGGACATGTGTCATCTGACTCTTCCGGACACCTTTTCATCCTTGGAGGATGTCAAGTAGTCTAAACAAGTGCAAACCCTGTGTTATGAAGTGGTAAAAATGTGTAATTCTAAAATGCAAGTATTCCATTCTACACTGCTGATAGGTTTTTGTTGTCCAGGCTGTTTCTTATTCTAATTGCTCGGTTTCACCAAAAATAAGAGGGAGGCCATAATGATTATTTGTTGCTGTTTATTTTCTAAGCATACCCTCAGTTCTCAGAAATGTCCATTAGACAACATAGGAAAGGAATGATGAAAAAGTCCCTGCTGTATTCAAGGCACAAAGCACTTCAGTAGGAGCTATGATTTCTTGGCATCATTGAACCACAGGAGTGTTATTAAGCACGACGCAGCAAACAAAGTTTCTGTTAGCTCCTTACTTGAGATGTATGTGCCAAGAATAGTATTTTACACACACTGACTTACAATCATGTTTTCAAAGGTTTCACATCCTTATTTTAATAAAATATGTAGCAGTTCTATCAATTACTGTATGCACAGGAGTTTTCTTTTCCTTCTGAAGAATAATGACCATGTTAAGCATTTTCAGGACAGGAACTCCACAAGTTAGAATAAAATAAATGACATATTTACATATTATAAATCCCCTACCCAATATAACACTTTTTTTTTTCCAGTTATCAGCTTCTGACTACAGTTAATAGAATTTAAGAAAAAACAAATTCCTGAAATTTTCTGAATGAAATCCTGATTGATTTTCTAGAGAATAGAAGAAGAAGAAGATGAGAAATATTAGAATTGTTGCCCAATTAATGAAGAGAGCAACCTCCAGAATTGCTTTTGTTGTATGAGTGCATGTGCATGTGTGTGTTAAGACATAAATCAGGGGATTTGCCTGAAGGACTCTTAGCTAAGAGATGGCAGCTTCTTAAAGTGTAGTTAATTCAACTGCTTCTACTCGTCTAGACATAATCTCGAAGTAAGCCGTTGCTGCGCATCTACGGTGTACTTCTGAACAAGGAGTAAAATAAAGGAAAGATTAAAAAAAAAAATTCCAAGTAAGGTGTAAAACAAACATGATTTTCTCCTGCACAGGCAGTTATGATCAGCTTATATAGGGCGGGAATATGTTGGGGAAGACCATGTCTGAATAGTATGTAAGATATGATTTCATCTTGTTTTAAAGACATTTGAAATGTTTCATTTTGCTGGGACGATTTTATTGACATATTATTTTGTGGCATTTTATTTCATTACATGTCTCTTTTCCAGGTGCCGGTGGCTTCAGAACATTAAGTAAAAGCAATACTGACTAAGACTACATTAAGTCTGTTCATTCCAAATCACTTCTTTTTTTCTTTTTTTTTTTAATAAGTTTCTGAAGTGATCAGATAGTGGGATGAAACCTGTCATGTTTCATTATTGGATTTTTTTTAAAACTATCGGCTAAAAACTTTTCTGCTTTTGAGATGACTAAATAGGTTTTTTCTATTCATGAATTCTGCTGATTTTTAATAACTTACATTGCAAAAACAAACACAAACCTCCAACCCCCTAGGGTTTAAAGCTGGAATTTGGCTTGTCAGTGCGTTACATGGAAGAGATAGAGAAAATAGCAGCTGTGCAAAAAGACAGCATGACTGAGATGCTCTCAACACCATAGCCCAACAGCCAGCATCGATGAACAGAGCTGAAATCCCAAGAAGGAGCTACAGCTTCCCTGCAACAGGAAAGGAGAGAGGCTGCATGTTGCCCCCCACTTTCAGCAAAACGTGTTTATACTCAACTATCTCATTCACCTTCTTATGTTCCAGTGCCTTACTTTTGGCATCATGTCTAGTCATACCCAGGCTAATGATGTGTTGCTCATCTCTTTCATTTGTGTATTAATTTCTAATTATATTGTGTTTATTTCTGATTCTATCACATAAAAAAATGTCCAGATACATAAAACCATATCCACATGTTTGTCTGCCAGGAAGACACATTTTCTTGGCTTGTTTATAGCCTGCTAAGTGTTAGTCCTGGTACGGTCTGCTGCAAGGAGAGAAGCGCACCATGAGCACCCTTTCACAATATGAAAGGACGCTCTTTCCAAGAGGATAAGCTGTACTGTAGCAGATATCAACCCGTGTTCTCCCTGAATCATCTGCCAAAACACGTGGAAGTCCCAAGGGTGAGCTCACACTTCACCTCAACTAATGAGATCAGAAATGATGAGAGGTGGACTTTTTCCTGCAGGACTAGATCTCAGTTTGGGGAATTGTGTAAATCACTGTAGGAATTAGCCTAATCTGGGAAAATTCTAGTTGAAAGGCATGCAGAATCCTCCTTGAAGCCAAATCAGAGTGTGAAACACCTAAAAGGCTACCTACTTCTATACATAATAATTGATTAATTAAACTTGACAGTTTTAGTGGAAATTAGGAGTCATTTTACTTGCACTTTGAAGTTTGTCTTGTCCTCTTTGTCTTCAGTGCTTTTTTCCCTGAGGTTTAAGCATGTTTCATCTGTATTCCTGGCCAGATCTTTGATATTACGCATCTCTCTCCAGAGAGCACAGAGCAGTGGATGTTCCCTGGTCCAAGTCCCCACATTTGCATATGTCTGTGTCATTATAATAGTTCTATTTCTGTGGTTTTGGTTTTTTTTTTTTTTTGTGTGCCAGATCTTGCTCAAAAACAATTCAAACATCTCCATCTTGGCCAGCACAGTTCTGCACCTGCACATGGGTGCTAGCTAACATCAATACCAATTTCTGTCCCTCATTAATTATACTGAACCATGTGGGAATGCTACATCTCCAGCAGCATCACATTCAATATTTTCCTAAAAGATTCTTTTGTTATAAGAAAACTTTCCCTACTTTTGCCAGCAACAGCTGCAAACCATCCATTTACAAACATTGTTTTGAGTGTCTTTTATCCCATCTTACTTGAGACCACAGTCCTGATCCCTGGCTAGATGATCCCCAAAGCGTGATAAGACTGTCCCTGGATGTGAGCGAACATGGCAATAGCTTTCACTTAGTATGATATCCACCTTTTTTTTTGCATGAACCAACCTTTCCCCCGCTGGACACACACATTTAGCTGCAACTACCAGAAGGCAATTTTCATAATTCACAGTGGTGTCTAGCTTCCCCTTCATAACTCGAGTTTCTTTGCTATATTATACCACTAGCTAACCTTACATTTTGCTTGCTCACATTTATAGTTCAACGTCAGTACCAATGATTTCAACAGCAGTGACTCATATTCCATACCAAATCATATTAAAATATTATATCGTGACTCAGAGATGAAAGGGAGTCGCTTGCATTTTAGTGGGATACTGATTTTTCAGACAGCAATTGAGTTGAAAAAGTTCTGTTATTAACTTCCCTTCAGCTTTGGTTAAATCTTTAGCATATATAAAAAATTCTGACACTAGAATGGATTGAGCATTTCCATAGATGTTAGCATAGGTGTAAACATACTTTCTTGAGGTAATCCATGTTATTATCCTAAAAGCTAGTCTTATGAAAATTGTGTTTACAGTGGGTTAGAACAAAAATCTGCCACGCTGCGTGACATTGTTTTATCATGCTGCATTTTTGGCGTTGCACCTGCAGTGACATACAGCATCCGTATTACTGGGGTACTCACAAATATGGCCTTAACAACCACAGCCTTTTCAAATCCATTCGTACGTTAAATATGATTCATCTCCTGATCAATATATGCCTTTCCTGGAGAGAACAGATCTTTGGGGAATAAGGAGTTCAACAATAGGTAATAGGCTGAGCTGTTTGCACAGCTTACAAAGATGGCACAGCAATGACACAGGCCTGAAAATTCTCATATTAAGCATCAATTCCTGGTTTCTGTGCTTTGCAAGATGAACCTATTGCCACATTTCAAAGACTGTGTCTGAAGGTCAATCACAAAGCTGTTTAACTTAACCAGGATTTTGTCTTTTACTGCTGACTCAGGGTCCTGTCTACTTGGGGGGCAGTCAAGTCTCCTTTTCAAGAGGTACCTGTGAGTTTCAAGAAAAAAAATTACACATAAAGGCATCCTAAATATCATTAATCATTCAGAAGGTAGAAAATAGCCAGATGTTGACAATGTGACCTTAGGTCTGCTCCTCTCCTTGTGCATGTTCTGTGTCATTAACTGTGTGGTCACATACTCTTCTTAATACAGCTCAGTAATTTAATTGAGCTCCCCAAATTACTAAGTGTGTGGGTATATGGTACCAATTACTACTTACTGCATGCTCCATCTCTCCTGGAACTATGTATATTATTCCGGAAATCTGGTAATTTTCTGCAGGCCTTCCTTGGCAGGTCTTGCCCATGCAGTTTTGTTTGCAATTAATAGAAGTCCCTACACTTGAAGAAACCTGGCAACAGAAAGAGAAATAGGCAAGGGATGGGGCAGAGAAGAAAATAACGGAGACACTTCGCCTCTGGGCGCACCAGGTGAGATTGTAGCCCTCTTGATTGTAGCCCTCTTTATAAAGCAGCCTTGGCCATCTTACCACGTAGTGTGGCAGGACTGTCACAAGGGCAAGGTGACAGGGAGCTCACTGAAGACAAACATACTAAAGGACTCAAAATATTTGTACTTCATGTCTACCACTACAAGAAAGCAGTCAGGGAAATGTCTCATTCATACAGCTCACAAAAGTCGCATGGGGTGGCTAGAGAACAACCAGTCTGCAATCTTGCCTCTGACACCACCTTATCTCAGTGTGACCCTGGTCTACAGAGAAAGGGACACAGCTTAATTTTCAGGTCCCCAACTGGAGAGCATTGCTCAGCTGCACTTTGCTGCCAGCACTGTGTAAAACCACTCTGTGCTTCCTGCCTGTGCAGATGTGCCAGGGGTCAGCGTGAGGGATTCATGAGGGAGAATGGACTGGAAGGGATTTGTGTTGTGAATGGAAATAATTAATTCTTTGCTGCTTTGATGGTTTTACTGCTTCTTTGCTAACATGTTTGATTGCTTTTAAATATTGTTTCAAGTAATCAAGCCTAAAGTATGTCCTCTTAATACAGAGAATGGTCTTATGAACTCTGAGTTGGGCGAAAAACCTGTCAGTCCTGTTATCAGCAGTAACTTGACCTGGTATGTTAACTCTTATCAGAAAATAAGTGGCCAATCTGTAAAGCTTTTAGAGTGACAAGGGACAAAAGAGTCTTCTGGAAAACCCCAGACAAGCAAAAAGAAATCCAACATAATAAACCCAGCAAAGATTTTGGTTTTCCATCAGTCCCTGTAGGTCTGCCTGTGGTATCTAGCAGGCTTCATGTGAAGGTCTGCTCCCGCTGCATCCTCTCCTATCTCCATTGCTGCTCCCCAAACTCAGAACAGACCCTCACTGTGCAACCCTCTCAAGTTTTCTCCTTTCCCTCCTTCTGTTTTAGACAGTTTTCCCATGCTGTGGTGTGTTGAATTCTCTGCAGCATAAATAATTAATAAAAGTATCATTTCTGCTTTCAACTCTTACTGTGCTGCTGCTGGATTCAAATGGGTATAATAAAAAAATCTGGAATAGGCGTGGATTTGCTAGCAATGATGAAAACTGTGGAAACATTAGAAGTGGTAGAGAAACTGGCACATTTATATGAAAATACATGCACATGAGCCTTGGGTTTGTTTTTTTTTTTTCTTCATAATAATGATTAACAGTAATGGCATATCAACATTCCCAATAGTAATTGTATCTTCATGATTGTAAACAACTACCAGAATCTTCTGTGTGAAGGAAACAGCAGGGCAAAAACTGTATGAACTATTTTTTTAAAAAAACCCACAATGTTTGTTCCTAGGAGTGTTGTATTAAGTGTACTGTGCTCAATACAAATAGTGTCAACAAGGCAAAGCATAGTAAAAGCTACAGCATGTGCAGTTCCAAATAGATGGTTATCATTTTATTCTGTTTGCTGATCTCACTTGGATTCAGAAACTTCTTATGCTTTATCCTGCTCTCCTGAGTGTCCTTCTTTGTACGTTTACAAGATAAAATGTCTGTATCTTTACCAACTTTGTTACTCTTTTCCAAAATATTAGTAGTTACACTGTATTTCAAAATTTTTTTATTATAGACAATACTGCATTTTACCCTAGTCTGGCCCTACTGAGTAGGTTTTATGTATCTCCTCTTTGGCAGTCTTTCATTGCATGATTTGAAAGACTGATTTTATTAGTTAAATTTCTTTGAAAGACCTCACTGAAGGTAGCAATTGGCTAATTAGAGAAATTTTCCATAAGATTCAGAAAATTAAATGGCCACATCGCTCTTGCAGAATATGTTTCCACTGTGGTCAACAGGATACAAAAGCTACTTCAGGCAAAAGAAGTCAGGGCAGCCAGTGCTTTCTTTGAATCCTCTATAGCTCCTCCAACTGACATCCACTATGTAGCAAAAGTGGCTCGCTTTGTACACAGTGCTTGAAATGCATCATCCATGGTTCTTGTCTATATACCAGTGAAACCAGTGGTGAGTAAGCAAGCCTTTGACTTCTACTGTGCAACAAAGCTGCTAAAGAAAAAGCATCACTCTTGCCTTCAAGGTAGAGAAAGATGGACAATGAAACTGTGGACATCAGTAACTGACCTATGTGTCAAAGCCTGTAAATTGTCAGCACATAAAATCCTACAGGATGAATCATGCAGGCTCAGAGGAGCCTGAAGGATCACCACAAGACTCAGCTCGGTTCTGGAAGATAACCTTGCCAGGGATTCATTGAATCCCATACTTAATTCTTTCCTTTTTTATGCTTCATCTAGTAGTCACCGTCAGAAGCAATATCAAAGGAAAATGGAAAAGTTCATGTTTCAAAAGACCTCCCTTTCTTGTTTATATTTATCAGGATATTCTCTCTGTAAGTCTTCCTTTAAAGAAACCCTACAAATAATTTTCCCAGCAATTTCCTTTCCTCTTTATATAAATTCTTAGAATGTGTTCATCACTACAATGTTCTGTGGTACTTTCAAGGAACCTGGCCAACTTCTGTAATGTCCTTGCTTTCACCTCCCCTCCTCAGGGAAAGATGTGTGTACATTGGAGCCCTTTGTCTGAAATGTTTTTGAGATATAATGTCACAAAAGTGAATGTGCATGTTTGTATGTCTATACATTTCTGTTAAACACCAAGGTCAAAAAAATGTATATTGCACCTAAGTGGGAGGTGGTGAGGCTCAAGGGAAGGTAAGACTGTGAAAGGATGGATGCCAGAGAAGATATCAAACTTTGACTCAAATGTTAAAATATAATTTTAACTGTTCAGCTCCCTAAATTGTGTGTGTTCTCAATACACGTTCTCTGGGATCAATTAGCAATGCTTTCAGTAATTAATTGTAGTTTACTTTCTGAAGCCATTGACCATGAAGATTTGCAGCTGATAGTGAGGTAATTGAAAACACAATGTATATTTTAAATGTGCATCATTTCACAGACAAAATTAATTTATGGTTTAGAGAGTTAAAAACCCACACATTATATATTTTTACTAAATTATCTAGAGAAACAATACTTCAGAAACATGATTTATGTTTTGTGTGGAACATCACTGTAGGAGGGAAGGAAACATTAACAATTTAGAAATGTGTAAACGTGGGGATTAACTGAAAGAATGACATCCTGCTGACAGACCATCAGCAGTGATGCAGCCGGCTGCCAGCTGAGTTAGGGACACAGGAAGCACAGGAGTTGCTGATTTTTAATTCTCTTTGTTACAAGCTTATTCTCACTTCTGTCTCTGAAGCCATGATTTCTTGGACCACAGTCTAATGTCGAGTGATTTGGTAGAGTCTTTCTAATGAGAGATGCTTAAGTGTGGGTCATTCTGGAAAAGGGCTTATACAGTACAAGCATTTTGTTCACAGTGAAAATGGTATAGCAAAAAAAAAAAAAAAAAAAAAAAAAAAATATATATATATTCAATTGTTCAGGCTTTACATTGCTTTGCTTTTCCCTTGTTAATCAGAAACAAATAATTCAGACTCTCCTCTCCTATGGGTGATCAGAAGTACACAGTTAGCAAGGCTTCATGGGGTGACAGGAACTGCCCCGGCCCCTGTTGCTCAGCTCCACGCTCCAAGAGCTGTTTCTCCAGACGGGGCTCTCTGCCTCCCTGCAGTGGGAAGAGAGTGAACTCTGGAGAGTTTTAAAATCAGACGTGGTACAACACTACGACATCAATCAGCAACGTTACTTAATCACCCCACAGCACTTTGCGTGCTGCAAATGGTCCAGCTCAGATTGAAAGGTGTTTAGCAATGATTTGGAGAGGTTTGGGGGAAGAGAATCTTATTTATGTATGGTGCTTTTTGCATTTCTCCAGTTTTAATTATTGGATTTTTTTTCATATCATGAGCTGTACTGTGTAGAGGGGTAAAAAGTTAAAACTAGAGACCATGGGCTGGAGAGGTCCTTCTTGTTGATGAGAACTGGCTCTGCCAAGGAAGCCTGTCATGTAATCCTTCTCACAAGCAGATTAAACTCATTCTTTTCACTTGCTGCTACCCATCACTCTTCCTAAAATCATCCAGTCTATTGATTAGAATCTGCTGCTAATTTCCAGCCTAACTTTATCACTTAACAGTATATTATTATTCAGGAAAATTTTTCATAAATTATATAAATGGATTCTCCATGTATCAATACATTATAGCTTCAAAGTAAAATACTCTTTATCTGGATTAGAAATCTAAAATTTTTAAAACTATTTTGTTGTCTTGAATGGAGGCAGAGGCTTCCTGGGATTTTGAAAAGCACTGAGGAACTGAACCCTTTTGCAAATCTATAGTATTCCTCTACTTGTTGTTTTTCAAATCCAAATGGGCTTTCCAATCTGGCCGTAATGCTGAGTACCACCCTGGAAAATGGAACATCTTCCAAACTCATGGTCACAAAGTTTCATCTTCATCCCAGAGAACCACAAAATGTTAAAGCATTAAACCTGCTTGATGTGGAACTAAATGTGCTCCTTTAGTACCTGCAAAAGCAAGTTTACAAGCCGTGACACTTAAGGACACATGATGGTAAATTGATCAGGTATACGAAGTAAAAACTACAACAAAACTACACAAGGCACAAAAGCTTATCATGGACTGGGAAGTAACAGCTTCTCAATCATCATAGGTATCCTGAAGATCTGTGTAGTTGTGGAGCCCTTGCCTAACATCTAAACAGATGAGTATTTTTAAAAACTTTAATGCTGTGCCAGTAACATTATGACATTAATATGATTTTTTTTGAGTGACATTAATATTTGCTATTGCAAATGGTGAAAAATTGCCAAAATGGGGATGGAGTTTTTATGAAAACACAAAAACACTGAGAGGAGAAAAAGAAACTTCATGACCTCAGACAACTTTTAAATTTTCAACTGATGTCAGTACAGAAAGAGCAGTTGATCCCTTACCACTGAAGTTTAATGACTGCCAGGAGTATTTAGCTCTTCAGTGCACAGTGACCTGCTGTGTTGAACTGAAATTACTGGCTTTTCTTTCTAAGCCAACATTCTTTAGATCTCTGCAATTTAAATACATTTGTGCACAACCTGGGTAGAGATGTGCAGGCAGTGCCCATTTTTGAACATGGAGCCATCTCCCGAGGAGAAGTTCTCCATGAGTGCCAGTGAGCCCTTACCCCCTAATGTTTAACATCCAGATAACACATGAGTAAATCCTTGTGTGGTTCACATGAGAGGGATGTAGCATGACAGCATCAGATGGGAATTTGGTTACAGCTGCACCTGAAGCGAGATGAAAGGAGGATAAGGTGGGAACTGTGGTTGGATGGATAAATCCACATGAGATCATCTCCCCTAACACCGCTTATCTAAGGGCTAGGAATCCAGTCTGAGCCAGGAATCTGGGTACTGCTGTCATCGATAGAGGAAAACAGGGGACAATTCCATAGTGACAGCAGCAGTATTAATCTGGTCTCCCATGGAGGCGTTGCTCTTCCTTCACTGGTTAGAGAGAAAGCCCAGATGGCTCTATCAGATGACGTTAAATTTTAGAAAAACGTAGTTGTACGAGATAGGTCTCATCTTTCTCAGTGGCAATTAATGCCAGGAAGGCAGAGGTCTTGGCTTGTCCTCTGTAGTTGTACCCAGTAGTACAAAGTGTCTCCGAGATCTGTGTGGCAGAGGAGGGATGGCTCCCACCAACAGCACTGCTATCCTTACCAGGATCAGCAGAGTTGGGAAGTCTTTCCTAATTTCTTTAACAGAAAAAACAGAATGCAACTCTAGTCGCAAACTCTGTAATAGGTATTCAGCAAGTATTAAGTCTGGAAACTACTGAGGCTGTATAGGAGGGCGGGCACCTGTGCTTGTTAGGGCCAGGGGGCAAAATACTTACAGAGAGTCTTTAATTATAGTCCTTGTTCCATGATAACTAGGAGCAGAAACCACTGAGAATCTTGCAAGGAACTGAAAAATTTCCAAAGTAGTATTGCAGACTTGTGAAATGTGACTTTTTAAATCGAGTTTGAATAAGCACCGAGACAACTGTATGGGCCTCCAGATCTACAAAATTCAGTGTATCACTAGGAGCTGACACCAGGATTATCGATCTCCTCCCACTTTCATTTTCTAAGCTACAAAACCTACAATTTAAGCATAACGAAGTTTCTTAAATTCATTGCTTAAGAGGACAGTAAATCTCTTTTTCTCCCTGTCAACTATATTCTACACTATGTTTGTCTTTGTTCATATTCAATCTACCATAAACCACATTTGCAATAAATTATTACATGGCAGATTTATTAGCTTCATTTGACTTACATTATGAGAGAGACTAGTCACTGATACCTTATTATTTGGGACCTTTTAAATTTTATCTCTTCTTTTCTTCTTAGCGGTAAAATATTGTCTTAAAAATATTTTTTTTGAAAGGAATTTTAGAACATGTGAAGACTACCTCACAACAAGTTTTTTCCTTATGTTTCCTTTACTTCCCCATCTTCACTGCATCAGGCAGTTTAAATAGTGCTTGCTGCATTTATACATTTGCATAAACGTAATTTGTATTTATTTGTTAGTACCATAGATACCAGAAGATCTCTGTGTGATACCAACTTGTATTGCATCAGCTGCATCTTGCTGAAATGCCCTAAAATAAAAGGGAAAATTACATGTTAATCATTTCACCTATAGGTTCAATGAAGATAATTAAACTTCCAATGTGAGTGCAATGTGTGTTAATACACATTTCATGTGTGTTAATGCAGAAACTTCTGCCAAGTCCTTTTAATTGATTTTATCTTTTCCTAAGAGGAATTTTAAAATTTTTCATCTGGTAGGAAGTTGTCATTTCCTAATTCAGAAGTCACATCACTTCAGATTAAAAATGCCCAAACTCAGTGGCCTGAAATGGAAGAAATAAAAGTTTAGCATTGGCTCAATATCAAGAAAGAAGAAAGACTTATAGCAAGATGACTTTTTCTTCCCAAGGAACAATGTAAGACTTGACAGAATATTTTAGAAGACCTGGCTGACATGCTGCTAACACCATTTCCAGGCTTTGATTGTACCACTCAGCTGGGTTTTGAGGCTTCACTATGCTTGTATAAAGCAAGGAGGTCTGGAAGATACTAGGTAACTTAAACTTGAGGCCATCTTGAAAAACATTTTAGCTTGAATTTACCAGATCACTGAGTAGCTCTTCCAGAATGAGCAGCAGAACCTGAATCACACTAGAGACTTGTAATCGGTGGGACAAGAAGGTCTGTGTCCCCTGCCTGGGAATGGTCCCAGCCTGGTGGCTGATGACGTGGCCGGATTCCAGTGCTGCTTTTCCCGAGTGAGTGTCTGCTTCTGAGAAATGCCCTATGGTGACAACAGCAAACAGCATGACTTTCCACTCCTCCCGCTACACACCCTTTCTTTCATCAGGAGGAGAAAAACACTTCGTTCATTTTTCACCTTTTACTTTCCCAAAATCACACCTGCAGCTAGCTGTACACTTTCCCTGTGTTTATCCACTACAGTATTTACTCCTGTCCCTGTTCTTGCTGGAGGACCAAGCAGGGACATTGTCCAATGACGGGCACATTATAACCACTGCTGCTTGCTCTGCAGCTCTAAATATACATGGGTCCAGAAAAAGTGGATGTCTTCTTGCCTGAGCTTCTCTCATTAAAAAACATAAACATCTGGCTCAATCCCCATATTCCAGTTTGAAAGCTGTGGGGACCAACTTGAAAAAGAAAATAGGGACCTCAAACGTTCAGCTGCAGCTTTCCTTAAATTAAAGCTGTAGCTGTCTGGCTGCCAGAGAGCAGACAGCAATAAGATGGATGCTGCCCTGACTCCCATATGTCCACTGTACAAAATTAAATCCCATTTCTGGCCAGTTAGCACTGAATGGTGGGAAATCCTGTCCGCTGGAGTCCTCAGCAGACCCATTTGCTCGCCTGGCAGCTCTCTCCTGGGGAGAGCTGCGCCTGCTGTATAATTGTGAGAGAAGCAGGACTGCGTGTGGTGCTGTGCAGTGCCCAAAGGCAGTCTGCTGCAGCATCCAAAACTGGTGTGCGAGGAAAAGTCTTGTGAAAGCAGGGGAGGAGCAAAGGGTCTCTCATTGAATCCTGTGAAATACTCTGGCTTTGGGCTTGTGTGCTCTGGCTTGGGTCAGGAAGCAGAGTTTCTCCTTCTTTGAACAAAAAACATTGAACGAAGCCTAAAAAATTGGGGGCCTTAGGACATGTTTGATGGCTGTGCAGATTTCTGGTAGAGCAATGGCACTGGTTGCTTAAGGGAGTGCTTTATAGCCACCCCCAACATGCTGCAGAATATAGCACATGAGCCTCCAGAGAGCCATCAGCTAATAATAAAATTGCTAACTATAATCACACAGCAAGAGGAAGGGAATTATTTTCTTTCACAAATTGTTTTGCAATATTAAAAATATTCATTTTTTCAAAGGCTCCTTCCAGCAGGGAGTAGCTTCTACACAGGCATTTGCAAGCCTATGTTTGCTTCTGGAATAGGCAGGGACAATGCTGCCCTCAAATACTGGGACCTTCAAGAAAAGCAGGAGAGTAGAATCTGGAAAGGTTCAAAGAGGTTAAAATCAAGTCTCTCTGATGGCATTTTTACGAGATGACTCCCCAGATGAAGTGATTTGAACTTCTGTTGCTATTATTAAAATGGGAGTGTATTTTTCCTCTTTCACTTCAAATACCCTTCACTAGATGTGCAAATGCTGTAAATGTCTTTATGAAACACTATTTTGACAGCCTTTTAATTATAATAATTAAAAACTGTTTACAAAGTCAGACGAAAAGAAGGTTGAGCTAGCTCGGCCTGTGACTTTCCCTGCCTAAAGGTTCCTGGTGACAGAGCTGGTAATAGTTTTTGACTGTGAATAAGTCTTAGCTCTACAACAGCCTCAGCCTGATGGAGTGTTTTATGTCTGCAGAAAATTCCAGCATATTATATTGTCATACCCATGATAGTATGAATGACCTCAAGCTTTGAATAAAATACAGTAGCTGGTGTATCTGTTTAAATGATTAAGCAATGAGCTAGGGACAAATCTCCCCTGTCATTACTGTGTCTGCCTGCTGTGCCAAGTACACAAAGAAAACACGAAGACATCAGTATGAGATGCATTTTAAGTCTAGGAGCTTTTAGGGAAATTACAGGGTTCTGCAGAATTTCATTCCCCATTAGGGCTGACTAGTATTAAAGTGGAAAAGGAAAGATCCCTTGTACCTTTTTCCCCTCCATGAATCTGCACGCTATGTTGAGGCAGAATGTTTTATCTAATTGAGAAGAATTGCTCTATAAAACCAAGCCTGCCATTTCCTTTTTGTGGCAATCCAGTTTTAGTCTACCATTAACATGTGCAAAGTAGAGCGCTGCTGTGACATTTTGTGCATAGTTTAAAACACTGAGAGGCTGTCCCTTGTTCTGACCACAGAACCTTAATAAACAAATGAACACTTTCTACTTGGAAAAACCTTCATCTCTAAACCCAAAATAAGAAGCTTTTCTTTGCCAAAATATGGCGCTGCAGGGATTAGACTGTTTTGGTAGTGTCTACCTCCTTTGACAGCTGATGTTGCACTGAATACAGATTTTCTGTGGGTGCAAGATACCTGATTATAACCATTGCCAAATATTTGTGAATATTTTTTTAAAAAAAAAGGTATTTTAACATTTTGTATTTTCTTGTCTATTCAATTCAAGCTGGTCAGTCTACATTGCCCTTTATAAGCCAGAGAAGACAAAAGGCTTAAGGTGAACATTTCCCAAGTGCCAGCCATTGCTTCAGCAGAGGCTGTGCCAATCAGATTGGGAAAATCAGCACAGCTGACCCTCCCAAAAATGAGTTTAAAGACAAACCTCCTATCTCTACCCTGGTCAACATGCACTGTTTGATGCATTAGGACCTTGACTTTTAACCATGTGAGAATAAACTAGTAACTTTTGAAAATATAACCAAAGAAAACATGGGGGATGGGGAATCATGTGGTCTATCATTTGCAAGTCACATGCACTCGTCTTTCTCATATGTCTACAAAAAACATTCTAGTAATAGTGCCTTTTTCGCTTTTTCGTATGTTTGAGGCTTCATATGGCAGATATTCTTCCCCTCTTTATGGGACTTGTTCCACCCCAAACATAGCTGTGAAAAATCTCCACAAAAAACACTCTGTCGTTTACTACTTCTAAACTCTTTATTACCTTCCAAACTCACAGCCAGTTGTACTGAAAGACATTTCTGCATAAGGAGCTCACACATACAGCCTACCTCTCTTCTAAGGCTTGCACCCAGCAACTGGTGCTGCGCTGAGGATTTGTAGATTTTCTTTTTCAGTGTAACTTTCAAAGATGAGTTTGGAGCAAGCCTTTGTCATGGTCAAAGGATGCTTTGCTACCCTACAGCCAACCTGCCAAAGGGAGGGACAAATCCAGATGAGACCCATCATATGTGAAAACTCTATCCCCCTGACTATTAGCATAGAGTTTATGTGCACAAAAAATGGATGTACTGGGAAAATTAGGAATGATCATAAAGATTCTATCAGTAACTTTGTGCCTCCTACAGTGGGCTAATCTCAACCACTAATACTTCTCATCAGCCAAAAGAATCCTTTATTTTCAAGTCTGTCCCTGAAAACAGGAGGGAGGTGATGTAGATGGCATTCAACTTAATATGTGTGCCAGCTGACCTATAGTCCACAGTACAGGAACCGTTTTACTATGGTGTAACATTAAAAATGCAACTTGACACTATTATTCATGTTGAATGTTAGCATCCTGCTCTCATCAGTGCGGCTCAGTGATTTACTCTTGTGCATCAGTATGCAATGTGAACACAGCATGTGGAGTCTGGTCTGAATGTGATTTTCAAATTTATTGAGAAAAATCAGAGAGTCCTTGAAGATGAAAAGCTTCATCTTAGTGCAGGATGTTGTGTTCCATGTATAGACTTCACTAGTACTTCCATATGGTTCAGCTTCCTTAGATTTCAGTAAAAACTAAATTCTTTTCAGGGTCTACTTTTCTTCTCATGCTCATCAGTCCTGAACTTCAACATTCACTCAAAGGCTGTATTTGGCCCCTCACCCTGGTAATGTGGAAAAAGCCCAGCTGTTTAAGGCTCACAGACCTCAGCACATCCACACTCAGTAACCATCAGTGTGAGATCAGGCATTGGCTCTGTGCAGAAACACTGTGTACAGAACCACAGTACACAGCATTAGCTTCCTCCTGTAAATATACTTCCACTCACACCCCACCAACGGAAAAGTATTTAGCTCTCAATGTGAAGTCACCTGAATATTGTTTTCACTATCCTGCAGGAGAGGCCTGCAGGAAATATTTTGCAAGGATCAGGGAGTATTTACCCAGCTCCTAAACAGCAAAGAGACTCTCCTTCAAACTTTTCAGTGAAACTCTCTTTCAAAAAATAAAAACCCAAGCCTGGACTGTTTCCCAAAGGCAAAGTGGGCTAAAAAAACTCCTCCAATGGGAAGAATTTGCACTCGGCATGACAGCTTGACTAATCTTGATTGATGCATCTATCAGCTATTAGCTGCAAAACTAAAGGCACTACAAACACCCAGGTAGGAAGAGGGCTTTTATCAAGGCCCACAGATTTGAAGTCAGATTTCAGGCCAGCAGTTGCTGACAAACACTTTGCTTGATGGAGGAAGGTATCATCATTTTCTCTTTTCTGATTGAAAGAAAGTCCCGGGAGCTCTTTCTTTCTTCATTGTAAAGTCCTCATGAAGCACTGAGGTGTCCCCTAGATCCAGCAGGCTCTCCCCTGCATGCTAAAAACCTCTTCCAAGCAAAACACCCCAGTTAAATCAATGGAAGTGTTGCCTGAATTAGTATCTGGCCTTGTAGATGTTAAGCTGAGTGGAAATATCCTTAGACGATTGACTTCTCAAGCCTCTCAGCATGGGAGTATCCTGTTCCTGAATCCACTGCTCAGGGCCTGAGCCAGAAGGCAATTATATGCAATCTCATCAGCAGTGACTGGGAGGAAATAACTCCCTCTCAGTGCAACCTGTGATAATGATGCTCACTCAGGGTATGTGCCTTGTCCACTGCTGTTGCACCAGTCAGAGGATTATAATTTTCTGAGGTGTTCCTCAGCAGTGCTCCTGTTCAGCAATTATCCTTCCACCTTGTATGAAGGCTGTTGTCAAAGTGGCTGATCCCTAACTTCATTACATTCACTCCAGGATCATATAATATTTAATGTTTTGCTTTGGTTGTTGCCAGTTACCCTGCCCTGCAGAGCTGGAGGACGACTCACAGATAACCCCTGGCAAACAGAGGTGCCACAAAAACATCATAGTTTCCCTCTTTTGTAAAGATTGCCTCAAGAGGATGGTGGAGAGCAAACCGAACAGGACAGCTGCAAGCAATCGGCAACTGGAACCTGTTGTGCTGCTGGCAAATGCATTTCTTTGCTCCTGTCCAAGCAGCAAAGGCTGCCTCAGTTTGAGCAGCTCCCCAAAAAGCCTTTGTAGTGATTGCCACTTGAATCCATGTGCTGGTTTTGTACATGAGGAAACAGGTACGGAGTAAGCCTTCAGAGGGGCAGAGGAGCACACAGAGGATCTTTCACAGCTGGCCCATACCGCTGAGGTTGATACACATTTTCATCTCTCTCTAAACGGGCTTTTACTGCCAGGACTGCAGAGAACCCCCTGTTTCCCTTCCCATCTGTGTTTCTAGAGGTATCTCTCAGGGCTGTTTTCTGCTCCTGCTTGCTGCTCCACAACAGAAAAGCAGATGTCAGGGATGCTCTGGACCATCCTGTTCGGGTTAGCCCAGGCATTGCAAAGCTGCTGGGAGAGACACTGAGCTTCTCCTGTCCCCTCCCAAGTTGATGAATTTTCCCACCCTTACTGGTACATGACTTCCCACTGCCAGGAGAAACCCTCCCAAAATATGAGAGACATTTTTTTCCCAACTGTTTAATAGAGAAGATCCATTTCCCAGGAGATTATCCTGCCACAAGCAAGGATCACAGGACACTTGTCTATCAGTGGTGTTATCACTGGAGGACTGTGAAGTCAGCAGGAGACATTTAAAGGAGCTAACATGCAACAATGAAGACAGCAGATGGTCCAAGGAGTACTGTGGCAGCAAGTGGTGGCTGGAAGGCCAACAGAGGCAAGAGGAAGGAGCAGGCAAAGTGCAGGTTGAAGGGGGTATTTTCTGTGAGGTAGGAAAGAGCAATAACTTGTCAAGAGAATTTTTCTAGCACCATTGGCTGATTTCTGAGAAAGCCCACACTGCTTGGCATCTAGCTTCATAAAACTCACTTGATTTTTCCACCTCCTGCAAGGTCTGCTTTGCTATAACTAGGGTAGCAATGCTGGGTGCCCATCAGCACAGGGGGAAGGCAGACATCTGAACCGGTTCTGTCTCTGCAAAATCAAATATATACTGGTGTTGATATCAAGCTTCCTTCAGAAATTGAAATGGTTTTGAAAGTAGTGACAACAAAGAAGAACATCTAGACTTTATGAAACTCCTCTCTACCTTGACTATGAAGGGTCACTTGAGGTTATTTTTTGTTAGGATGAGAGAAAGGCTTTGCCATTGCCAGGACCTTTTTTGTCAGCATGGCAGTCCTGCTTCAAAGAGATGCAAACAAAAGTGTGGGTAGAAACATTGGCCACCTCTGGGTGCTCCATGCCACTGACCAGGCTCAGAAATCTCCTCCTGACTCAGACCTTCTCCTCTGGAAGTTATCCACAATAGTTCCAAGGCAACAACTTCCCTCCCTCATGACATAAACAAAGTCTGAATTAATTATTCAGTGCAGCTCAAGACATTTTAATAATTGAGCATGAAAGCTTAGAAAAAAAATGCTAATGCTGTTGGTACCTTTCCCAACAATAAAGCTTGCCAAACAGAAGAGTTCAGTGGAGGGAAGATGATTTATCTTCTACTTGCACGGCAGAAGTTGTCAGAGAAGCTGTATGTGGGTCTGATAACCACTCTGCTTCTGCCAAGTGATCCATGCTGTTACACTTCACACAGCATTCAGGGACAGAAATCAAGGTCTCCCCATTTCCGATAGTCTCCCAAGGGCAAATATACCCACTCCCTCAAGATGAGTGGAAGCTCAGACACAGTCCTGGTGCAGATCAGCATCTCTCTGTTGCAGACATTCACTCTGAACCGGGCTTGTATGCTTGTGGTCCTTATTTACTGTGCTAAAGGTGTAGCCTGCAGCACAGGTTTTATCTGAACACCAGTTCCCAAGTAGTCTTCTGCAGTCAGGATGGTTCTAATAGCTTTCCTGTGTCCTCCTACAGTTTCTTAGGCCTGCACTTCTCATCCCTGTACCTCATCCATTCCGATGTGTTGTGGAAGTAAAGGAGAGACCCTCACCCTCAGACCCATGTCTTCATAGGCAGAGAAACTATTTATCTTGTTTGGCATGTTCGTTCCCATTACCCAGAGTGTGTTTTACTTTACCATTTGGTTACACATTTGGCTGACACAATACAGCTGGGATGCCTGTCACTGGTTTTCAATAAACCTTGTTTTTGCAATGTTAATGTTATTTCAGTTGCGAATACATTGGCATGGTTTCCAAAGTGTTGTCCTAAGAGGAAGAAAAGCCAAATATTTTATATTTATACCACAGCTAAGTGCTATATCACATATTCTTATCACTGTGGTCTGTTTTCCAAGTAGGACATTAAATGGAGTACATGCTCATTCCTTATTTCCAAAGTCCTACCTAGACTTGGGCCCTGTGGTTAGAGATGCATTTGCTACCACTTAATAAATTTTGCATGTCACAGCTTGTGTCACGTGCATGTGTCACAAGTCCTGTCACATGCACCTCTGGGAAGAATCTGGCTGCCTCCTCTGTGTCTCCTCCAAGTAAGTAACTGAAGAGAGCAGTAAAGTCTTGTTATCGCCAGCTCTTACAATGGCTGGATGCTTCCCCACCTCTCCTTACCTGCCATGTGATGCAGCTCCCCCCTGTCCTGGTGCCCTCCACTGGACTGACCCCAGTATGGCAGTGTCTTTCTCATGCTGGTGAACACTGAACTGGACCCAGTGCTCAGGGTGTGGTCTCACTCAGCGGAAGAGAGGAAGAATCACTTTCCTGGACCTGCGGTGCTGAGTTTTGCTTTAGCTCACCAAATCCAATCATGACATCGCTACTGACATCACTGGGATTTTGTCAGTCCTAGCCTTGCTGCCCTCAGCACATCCTTCTGTTTCATCACCTCTCTAAACCTGGCAGACAAAGAGGAGAAAGACTATTCACAATTGAAACTGTTGACATTGCAACAATGTGCCAGCTTAATTCAGAGGTGGGCTTGATAAGAAGTCAGATCTAGCAGGAATCCAGAGGTAAAGGTCTCTAGAAGCACACCACCTTCACACGCTCACTGTGGGAAAACTGTTGAGCCCACACCGCAGGGTCTGAAAGCCTCTCTGGACCTACAACACTACCTGAAATCACAAGATGACAGCTCAGCCCTGCTCACGCTTAAGAGCTAAATGGCTGCACAGATTTCAGCTGTCCCTGGTGCAAAACCTATCACTCTTACTTATGTGCATATTATAAATGACCTGTGATTATTTTATACACACTCTAAGCTGCCACATTGCAAACTATGGCCAATCTGACTATCTAACATAATAAATGACAGTTTAACTCCACACATTACAGGCACTGTCATAGCTACTTCGGTGCAAAGTTGTGATTATATTGTGTTATAATACAAAATGCTGACAGCATTATGGTTTCTGGCAATTATCCTATTTTTCTTATCTCTCTGAGTCATAGAATAAACGGAATAAGCGGTAAATGAGAATTTGCGGTCAGGCTAGTGTTATGTTGCCTTTTTTCTGACCAACCCTGTTGAGCTATGAAGATGTAAAAGTCCTTGGCAGAAATAGCTATAAATCAGTTCGATAGGCACCTGCTTGGTTGCTTTTATCTGCTTGATTTATCCTTTGGTAATCAATGACAGATTTTAGCTTTGATCTGACTGTTAGGAAGAAACAAAATTGACACCTCCTCTCAAGTAAAATCACTACTTCAAATTGCAACTGATTTAAAAATGTGAAAGGTTATAAGGTAAATCAAGATTTTCAGGATTGAAAAAAGAGTCCTCTCTCACCCAGCTCATGACTTTAACCTAAATTACGTCATTTTAAAAAATTCTGAGCATGGTTTAAAGCAATGTATGAATGAAATTAATTTTATTCTGTGATTTGAAGTTGTCTTAAGCAATCAAAGTGAAGCCAAAGAAAAGTTGGTGAAGCTGAAAATCAGTGAGAAGTTTCTATGTTTGCAGTACATCCGTATTTACCATCTCCCTGTCTTTGCTGAGCTCAGTTTTGGTTTAGGGTCAGCTGCAGTTCCAAGTCTACCATTGAAGGTATAAGCCAGTCACAGGAGAGTTTATTTGACTGGAAATGAACTTTTAAAGTTCATTTTGAAGTCTCTTATTATCTGAAGTCTCTTATTATCTGTGTACCAAAAAATGCTAAAAGTACTTCAAATGATGTTATTTTGACTAATGGTTTCATCAGTGACTAATGACTTTGTTTAGGTCCTGTTACAAACTCCTCATAATGCTAATATGAAAACACTCCTTAATGACACTGTGCCCTTTGTTTAGTACTTTTCAGATATATGTGTTATTTGTATGAACAAACTTCTTGAAGTATGAAATTACCTGGGGGGACATTTCATAACATTTATTGTGTCAGCAGCAGAAAAGACATTTAATGGAAATATTGTATCCAGCACACATTGCCTCAGAAGTGTCCATTCTCTGCCAGCACTACACAAAACTCAGAAATCTGCATGGAGACAGATGCCCCATTCCTTCACCTCATCAATTAAATGCCAGTAACACTTCATGATGCTGACTGCTTCCTTTTCTCTTATTTGGAAAGCTGGATTCACTGTGCGGGAGGACTAGTAAGGGACAAAAGTCTGCTTTAACCACAACCTGTTTTCTACACTTTAGTGCCCCTGGGAATTTCAAAGGCCTTATTTAACATTTAAGACAGGTAAATATTAGAACAAGGTGGCAACCAGAATTTTCATTTTACAGGAAATTTCACTAGTTTGAAGTTTGTTTTCATTCTGAAGCAGAACAAAATGCCACATGAAAATTTCCATGAAACAAATATTTGAGGAAAAGCCTGGGTGGGACATAGATAAGGTAAAACATTTCACTTCATTTTGTCTTCTTTTTCCTCTCTTCCCAATGTAAGGTTCAACATATTTAGAAATTACAAAGTCATTTCAAAAGAAAGGAAAAAACTAAACATTGCCAAAATAAAAATAAATTGAGTTTAACCCATCTCATTAATAAAATTAATTTCTTCACTACCTGAAATTTCAACTTTGCCTAAGGGTATTTTTGAATGAGAGAATATTACACTGGGGAAAATGATCCACTTTTCTATGATGCAGTACAATAGGATGCTCTGCTGCAGGGACATCATTGCTGAAGCAGAACAGGAGAGGCTGGGAGTCTTCTCAGCCTCTTCGTCATCTTTGGCTGCTGCCTCTTTTTTCCAGAGGTCTTGTGTACCTGTTTGAAAAACAGTCAGGTGGAATGTACTGGTAGCCTGGCAGAGCATGGCCAACAGCCCAGTTCTGATGGGGAATCCATGGGGAGAAATTACAGCCTGTGGCCAGGCAGAAGGAATAGGTAGGAAAAAGACTCCAGGATTTGTGAAAGAAAAATCAGGGAAAGAAGGATTCAGTAAGTAAAAAAAAAAAATCAAAAAAATCAGCATATTTACTTGAAGTTGCAGAATGTTTATTTTGCTGCTTCTTGTAAAATTTGTAACGCATTGGATATAGACCAGGGTACTGTTCTCCTAAAGTTACAGGTTTGGGCTGTGAGTCTTGCTTATTTAAAACCTGATCAGTTGCTTAATGCCCTTGAGCAGATTATAAAGGAGAAAAAGGTCAGATTTTCAAAGGTCCTGAGCATTTTCTGTTCCCACTGAGCTCTGATAATGCTAAAAAGTTCTGATTTTCCTCACTTTTTGGTCATGAATACAAAATTAAATGACTAGCAAGTCACTATGGCTTTTTGTATAAGCATCACACACTGAAGTCAGACAGAAAGACCTGGAGAAAAATCAAATGGAGATTGCATAGGGATTGTGACTTTGGATAGGGATTAAGACAGCAACCATCATTTGTGTTCATCTTCTCCAAAATCTTCAGACATGTGCTCAATGCTCAAAACCAGTGAAAGGGAAGCCTGAGTACTGGGAGCAGAGACACAAGCAGGCACAAATGAGCACAAGGTATGGGAAACGCACTATCAGGCTAGACAAAGGTGATTTTGCAAAGGCATATGTCTTTCTGTAACCAATACTGCTTGGCTGTGCTTTTTAAGGGGTTGATACTTCATCACTGTTTCCAGAATAGGTCACCAAATCCTGACTAGCCAGATCTTCAGCCAATTTAAGCTGCTGTAGTCCTTTGAAGTCTGCAAGGAAACACCAATTTATAGCCTCTGTGGGCCTGGTCCAAGGTTTCTAAATAAGAATAGACATATTAATTACATATGGAAACAGCCGTCAATTCCAGATCACATTGAGAGACAATGGTTATAATGTAATTGTAGTTTTCCACTGTTCATGACAGTCCATGACATCAGCAGATTATTTAATTACAGCTTTCTTTCTCAGCCCAGGATAATATGCTATTGCTCTCTGGAAAACTAGATTAAATTAATTAAGAAATAAGGTGTTAGATATTATCTTGAGATAAATAGGTCTATCTGAGAAAGTATTGAAATATTGCTGAATATTTATCTAAAAAATCTGATGAAGTCACAGAGGCATTAAGGTGATGAATGAGTTATGATTTGTCCAAAGTGGAAGATTGAATGATCCCCAATTTATTTTCAGTCTAACCCTACAGCTCACTTCCTCCTGAAAGACTTGAGGGGGTATACAAAGTTCAGCCAATTTTTAATATGAGTTTGGTAGTTCAGAATGGTGTCATCCTTCCACCTGGACTGAGAGTTTAGCCATGTTGCCAGAGGTGTATGAGAAACCTACCTCTTTGGGTCTCATGGGCACTACCACCAGCCCATGTATGTGGGAGTCTGAGACTGAAGAGGAAGGGGAGCTCTCATCCCTAGAGGCCATGGCTCAACTTTCCTCATTGCTATCAGTGCCTATTTTAGGTTCCAGGGGTGAACTGTTATCTGAGGGCACACCGGTGGTGAAAGTTCTGGACAAAAATCCACAACATCCATGTTGTGGAACCAGGATAGGAAAGATGTTGGGACTGCTTGAACATCTAAATAGAGTGCATGGAAAGAGGAAAATCTTGTTTCAGTATGCCCAGTGTGGGAGAATGCGAGACCTGAGGACGTACGCAAAGTCCAGCCAATTTTAATATGAGTTTGCCTGTTCAGCCTGCTGGAAGTGTATGGTTTTGCTGACATTGGGCTTTAGAGAATGCTTGCATCTCTGGCTGCTCAGTGACAAACCCATGCAAAGCCTTAAATAGCAAGATGATGGTGTTTCACATCAAGAAGCAACAGCCACACTTCTGTTCGCTTTTTAATACCCCCATGTGATTGCCCCAACAATGATGTGATCGTCACCCTACTTAAACAGTAGCACTGTGCAATTCTGGAGCATCTCTCCCATGCAAACTATTTTCTTTTCTCTAGGCAGATGTTAATGCTGGTTTCTCACCACCCTGACAAGTACATTCCTGTCCTTTATAAAGCATAGCCCCAAACTTTAAAAGCTTCTAGCTGAGTAAAAGTATCGCTGCACACTGGAGCTAAAGGTTACATTAAAGAAAACATCCCTTCCTGGAGTATTTGCTAGGAAGAAAACAAGGTGGGGTTTTTTTTTAAGCACCCTTTTGTTGTTTCCCTCACAGAGGAACAGTTCTTTTACAGTTGTTTTGCAGGTTTTGTTCCCATTTATGGGCCTCAGAGAACAGAACATTTTTGCTCTCAAGTCTCACAGCAGATGTTTAACAAGTTCACTCCAGCTAAAGACTGTGCTCCACTCTGGACCACAATGGTGGTTGCCAGCAGAGACTGCTGGTAGATGGGACATTACTTAACACTGCAGAAGGCTTCTATCAAAGATCAAAATGAGCTGTTTTCATGAAGCAAAGGGAAAGGAGTGGCAACTGGTGAAGATACCATCAACCTTCAAAAACCCTGTCTGAATGAGGCACTTTCGTCTGGGCTGGGGGCCTTTGCAAATCCCAGATTGCCTGCTTTGATCATCTTCTTGTCCTAGCTAACTGTACTCAATCCATGTATTTTATCCAAACTGTGGTAGGGTCTGTACAGAGCCAATGGGGGAGTCTTCTATTTTAAATAATTTCTTTTTTTTTTTTTTTTTCCTGCATCAGCACTGTATGCCTGGTATATGTAAAGAATCCAATAAAAGGATCCTGATAAAGCAATGTGGTGGGTTCACATTGTCCGGCTGCCAGACACCCACACAGTCACTCTCACCTCCCCTTCTCAAGCATCAGGGGAAGAAAATAGGATGATAATGCTTATGGCCTTAAATGAAGACAGGAAGATCACTTATCAGATACCATCACAGGCAAAACAGCCTCAATTTGGGGAAAATTAATTTAATTTATTGCCAATTACAATAGAGTAGGATGCTGAGAAAGAAAGAAAAAAAATAAAACACCTTCTCCCTATCCCTCCCTTCTTCCCAGGCCTTCACTCCTATGCTCCCAACTCCTCTACCTCCTCCACCACCTGCGCGGTGCAGGAGGATGGGTGGTTGTGGTCAGTCCAGAACATCTTCTCTCTGTCTTTTCTTTCCCTGGGGGAAGCGTGTGTCTTCTCCATGTGCCTCAGTCCTTCAGAATAAACCTGCTGCACCACAGTCCTCTCCCTGGGTTGCAGGGGAATCTGTTCTGGTGCCTAGACCACCTCCTCCCCCTCCTTCTTCTCTCATCTTGGTGTCTGCAGAGCTGTTTCTCTGCATTTTTTTTTCCTCACTCCTCTGCAGTGTGGTGGTTTTGCCCTTTCTTAAATGCTTTCCCAGAACCTTGCTGATGGGCTGATCTGTGCCCTGCAGTGGGTCCATTGGAGCCATCTGGAACTGGCTGTCCAGCATGGGGCAGCCATGCTCCTAACAAAGGCTTGCCACCTACATCCCATACTAGGAGAAAGAGAGGGCACTTTCCTAGCAGCTGCTGGGCCAAGGCATCACATTTTGCCCATCTTTGAAACTGGGGGAAAGGCTCTGCAATAGCTCGTGGGGCAGCAGGAAGCACTGCCCTAGGACACCAGACTGATGCTTTGTCATGTCCCCAGCAAGTCTGACATGTCTGTACATTGCTGGCCTCTTCCACAGTGCTCGTTTGTCAGAAGTTTGGGCAATAGAGAAGCTGATCCAGCATGTGTGAAATAGCAGTAAACTGTTGCTATACTGGCCTCTCTTCAGGTAGGTAAGAATGACAGAGAGATCATGGTTTTCACCTAATTCTTTCTTCCTTTCAGTTCAATCCCCTGGGCATTCAGGAATTCCCAACAGGCATTTGAGATTCAAAAGCACCACGGGAAGGGAATTGGGCTGCACCTGCAAACAACAGAAAATCTCCCATCCCCAGCAAGTGGCTGATGCTGATGATTACTTCAGCAGGCACTTCAGGGATGGAAGAGCAAAAGCCAACATCATCAAATTCACAGTATTAATTTCATGTCATCCTACGTGTAGCAAGCTTTCCAAACCCTGTGGTGTTCCTAGAGATGTATTATCCTATCTAAATAAGAGAGGTAAGGGCTCCAAAAAGCTAAATGTGGTCCTTGACAAAAGCTTTTCACTGTGACAAATACCTTGTGGCTAAGGATGGTAGTCTTCCCTTAAAGAAAGACTACCTTCGGGGCAGAGCTGCAGTAGGGCTAACATGGGAAGTCTGGCCTGAGGAGACACTTCTTGAAAGTCTGAATTGCTGTACTTGATATGCTGGAAACAGGGAAGCAGACAGGAAAATAAAAGTTGATTAGTTTTCATTTCTTGTGCTTTTTTTTTTGTTCCAATGTGATTTTGAAAAGGAGCTTCCTCAGACCCATCAATTCCTGTCTAATCTGACAGACTCCCCCTTTACCACAGTATCCTAAAATAGCATTAAACATGGGAAAGTTGGGAATCTCTTTAAGCAAATCTAAGACACTGATGGGTTTCCAAATGGTCTTTCCTACTTTTTTTTTTTTTTTTTTTTTCTCCCTTTTCCCTTGCATACATATATCTCATGGGCACTAGCACTTTTGACATGCTAGAACATCATACTTGTTTCTACTGTTTGATTTTGGCTCTGAGCTTGTCTTTTATATGAGGCGGTTGACAGTCACTGCCATCTTTGCGGGTATTCTGCTATAAAGTACCACTGCTCAATCTGAAGCTGATGCTTAGCTATGAAAACTGCAGTGGTAACTGCAAGGATGAGGACATGCTGGTTTAGGAGTTGAATGCAGGACCACCACAACCACCACCACGCTGGATTCAAGAGTGTCATTAATATCTCAAAAGAAGCCTGTCAACCTGAAGAGATGCAAGTTTAATAAAAGGCATTTTATTACCCCAAATTCTTCAAATAACATTTGGCATTTTGAACAACAAAAGCTGTAATTGCTGGATTGTCTCTTACCCTTTGTGAAAGAGCAAAAAACTTTTTGTTCTTTTAATACTTAACTAGAGGCCATGAGAAAACCAATGTCATGCTCTGATTCACATAACAGAGGAAATTGCTGAAGATAGGACTGTCCTGCTGGTATTGTAAATGGAATAGGCTTGTGCTCCAAGACCTGTTCACAAAGCACCTTCTGCAAGTTAAATAATTGATGACATAATAAAGCTAATGAATACATACTCCATACAACTACATGGCTTGTACTGTGCATGTCAGAAATGGACCTTGACACGCTTGCTGGGATCCCATCTAAGGCTCTAACTGTTCTTTGCTTTGTGAAAATATCTTGATAGTAACTCTGGATCTTCACAGGGCAAAATACAAGCTCACCTCTCATTGCTGTTTGCTTCAGTTTCTAAAGTGGGTGTGTTGCTTGGTGAGGTCCACTCTTGCAGCACATGAAAAGCACTCACAGACTGGTTTATTTCAGGCCCAGAAGGACTTGTCCAAGTTACTAACCTGGTATTTAATGGAATATTTCTTCGGGTAAATTCCACAATTATCTTGTTTTTGAAGTTGAGCACAGATTGATGAATGATCAGAGAGGTCATAGGAAGTTCAGTTAGACTATGATTTAGTTTATGAAATTATCCAATCTACCAAACAATGCAAGTGATGCAGAACTACCACAGACTTCCATGAGCTCTGACCAACACCTCGTCATGCTGTAGGCTTAAGCTCTGAGACATTAAGATGCTTCTTGATTATTTCTTGGAAGAACATGTGTGACATAGTTACTGAGCTAAAAGAATTTTCTTATCTATGACATATTATATATGAAAATAATGTTTAATTATATTAAAAGCTAGGGTTTTTTATCCTTTCTGTTTAAGTTCTGTTCTAGGAGATACTGTGATATTGTATTATGACCCTTGTAGAAGACATTGTACTCAAGGAGCAAGTGATTTTGGGCAAGCCATATCTGCTCAGTTGGGCCTTGCATGTAGGGCTTGAGAAACACATAGGTTATTTAGCACAAGTAACTGCTGTAAAGGAATTTCCTGAAACATCCCATGCCTGCCTGTGCTCCACACTGGTGGGTGTTACTATAGACATCTGTCAGGAGAAGGTATATGGTTTTGTTTATTACAAACAATAAAAGGTACCACTCTATGGGAAGGAGGAGGAACATCTCCATGGATGGGATCTGCATAGCATACCATGGGAAAATGTAGCCATGGTCTGTCCAATGCTGCATGAAAGCAGGATCCCCAGCATCTGAAGGGACATAAGATTTGCTCAGTATCTATATTTCTCCTTTTATTCTATCTAATTAAACCAGCTATTTTATTACAGCATCTGTAGCTGTGCCTTCCTTACTAAAATCCAGAAAGAACCCTGCACCACCAGTCCCCACCATCCCGATGCAGAACAGATACATGCAGGTATCCCTGCACAATATCATGTCACAGTTTATTGAGACTCATCTATCTCAGTTATTAACATCCCAAAATTTTGCAGAAATGATACCATGTTTTGGAGACAAGGTCTAAGACTTATCATTAGGGAGAAGTGCTATCTGCATTTAGATTAATTTTACAGGAAGGAAATCTGCAGGGATGAAAGAACAGTGTATCTCTTGTTGGGACTGTGGTACCTCCTCACCTGAGTGTGTGAAGCTCTGGAAACCACTCTGCATCCTGAGGGAGGCTTAATCCTGCCTTCCTTTCTGCAGCCAGTCACTGACAGCCCCATCTGGGGTGAGAAGCTGCTGCCCTGGGACATGTTCCTCTTGCACTTTCCACTCCTACCCCCTGGGCTTCTCATAAGACTGCTTCCCTTTAGTCACAGGGTAGTGACCTCAATGCCCTGCCCTGGACAGCCTCTTGCCCAAATATCACTGGCATCCCTGGGAATGGTCCATTCCTGGTGACATCTCAGTAAGGGTCTGTGCCTTCAGACCTGTTAAAGACAAATCATCTTTTGTGGAAGAGTTTTCAAGAAGTCCTTCAGAGTAAGTCTAGAAGTTAGGTTTCTGAATGGCTTTTCATATTGAAGCAGGTTCTATCTTGCTTATGGTCTGTTAACTGTGCAGCCTTGTGCTCAACATGCACACTCTTTTCTGGAACACACTACTGTAAACTCCTGGCATCATTCAGCATTTTCTCTCAGTACAAGATAAGCTTTTCCATACAAAAGTTTTTGCACATCCTATCCATAAATGTTATCGCTTTTAAAATGTATTAAACTATTCCTTACTACTAATAAAGTACGGAAATAATTTTAAAGTCATTGCTCAACACAGTAGTATCTGGTATTACGAACAAAGCAAAAAGATTCCTACTGTTTCCCAGCATGTAATATACTCTCTACATTTTTAAAAGACTTACATGACATATATTAAGAGTGGCCAGTGACCATTATGTTTGTAAGTATATTGGGGAGGGAAATAAACTCCACATTATACAAAAATAGCATACTTAACATAAGCTAAAAATATTTCTCTGCAGAGACTGACTTCTCTAAATAAGATCTGTGCAATGAATGTCTTCTGTAGATAAAAAAAAAGCCTTTATAAAAGACATTGTCTCTGGGAATATCTCACAAGTAACAAGCTGTAACAATTAAAATGATTCTAGAAAATTATTCTAGACAAAGGACCAGATCCAACATAAAACATAAACTCTCCTAGACTCAGTTGTATAGGACCCAGTCTCCATCTTCCTAGAGAACTCACAGCCATGACTGAAGTACCTTGTACTTTCCTTGTTCTGTACAGTAGGCACAGATTTATGACCATGAGAAGCCAGGACCTTAAGCTGGGAGTCAACGCAGCTAGCTCATGAGCAATGTCTGTGAAGATGTCTGTAAGAGTCATCTCTTCCCAAAATAAAGGCACCTCACTTGGAGCAGTAGGGAAGCATCTCATGCCCCTGAGCAGCTGGGACCCCACATCAGCCTGTCTTCACAAAAGAGGTGCCAGGTGCTCTGTTCTGCTCCACATAAGCACTACTGTGGTGCTTCTTCCCCTTCAGTGATTGCTTAGCCACTGAGAGTCAGGTTCATTCCTTTGCAAACATCTGGATCCCCACATCTCTAGTGGAGATGAGAGGGTGCTCTGGTCTGGGCTCATCAGGACACACACTGATGCTTTCACTGAGGCACCTAAAATCATGTCAACAGTGAAGTTTCTCTGTGGTTTTAGACACCTATATCGACCAGTGAAACTAACCCAGGGCACTTCTCTAGTCTAGAGAAAACCATGCACAGCGACCCATTGGACAGCTGATGCAAGACATTATAATTGCAGAGCTCACAGCTAAATTGAAGCTTCATGCTGCTCCATCTGTATTCAACCAACTAGCTTTCAAAACTTTTTCCATCTGATTCTTCATTGCACGAGGCATTCTTCCATATGATTCTTCATTGCACAAGTGTACCCACTAAAGATGGGTGAGTTACTCATGCATTACTACATCAGTACTTGTCACAGTGAAAATGTCCATATTATTAAAGGTTTCACAACTATTTAACTGTTGGAGAACATGTTCAACATTTTGCAATATGGCAGACTTCTGTCTTTCAAACTGCTTAAACATTTTTGCTTTAAACTTTTCACATTAAAGTGAACAAAAGAAGCTTTCCCGGTCCTCTACCATGTAACAAACTACAGCATGTCATTGCACAATACTGAGGTCATGTTATTTAGACATCATCATTCCTTTCAGAATAGTGATATTATGCCAAACAAAATGTCTCCACAAATCCTTAAAGTTATTCTTTAAAGGAAGCACTCAGAGTTAATCAAGACCATTTGTGGCACTGAGGAATTTCTTTTTAATTCTCTATCTCAGATACAGCTGTAATACACATATTCTCAATTCAATTTGCTGTTTAACAGAAAGAGTTGATCGAATTTATACATTTAATGTAAATTCAAAGATCTGATTCTCTCTTCAGACAGCTGAAGTGAATGTTCCACTCAAGCTGACAAGTTGTGCAAATGTGAATTGACAAAAATTAGAGCCAGTACCTGTTTTTCTTTGTAAAGATTAGTTTAACAGATTTTATCACATGAGTACATTCTAGCACTGAACTATTGAAAGAGGTTTCACTAATCTAAAATCTGGGCCATTTAAATTATAAAACTAAAACCTCTGAGAATTTCAGCTGACAAACCTGCAGTCATTTTCCAAAAATTTGTTTCCTCTGTGTTTCATTGTAAGTTCACAAAATTAAAATTAAAATCCTTTTCCAGCAATCTTGGTTTTCCTGTTTTCTTTGTCAAGCAGCTCAGTAGCAGCTTTTCTTTCAAGGTGCTATCTCACATGGCACCATAATGTTTTGATGGCAGCAGTGCAAAAAAATGACTTTCAAAAGACGAAAACCAAAACATTTTTGCCTCAATTTAGTAATATCGCCTCCAGAATGAGTAAGCAAAGTTCTCAGCTACCACAGTGTATAGCAAGAGTCTACTTTGACCTCCCCCATCATGAAACCAGTTTTCATAGAATAAGAAAAAATGGTTTTAAAAAGCTCTCTGAGACAAAGTTGCTGCAGTCCTCCAAGTGCTACTTCTTCTTTCCCAGTGGGCAAGTGAATAATGAAGGCTTCATTATGCCAATGTTTACTGAATACATCTTTCCAGAACAGTGTATACCGCAAGGAGTATAGCAATTACAGAAATACTGAGGACTCTGTGCATCCTTAAAAAGGGGTATGAAGACATCCAAGTGTAATGGAAAGCACATAGTGAAGATAATGCTGCTTCTTGTAAACAAGAGCATGCGAGTCAGCCATGTAAATCTTCCTATGTCTTCGGGGCCCCAAGAATCAAAGTTATCTATAACAGGATTAGTCCAAGCCCCCATGCAGAACACTGGCAGAAAGGGATTAAAGTCTTCTAGGATGCTTCATGCTCACCTACCATTAACTAGACCACTAAGACAGCACTATTATGGAGTGAACGGTAGCCTCCATTTCAGATGCAGATCTCCTCATGCCCACGCTCCGTGCTTTTCAAGGTGGAAGCTGCACTGCACTCCCCAGTACCTCTCTCAGAGCTCCCCTGGACAGTAACACAGAAGAGATCTGCCAGAGCTTTCTATGAGCCCAGAGGGTTGTGAGGAAAGAGGCAAAACTTTTCTGGCCACAAGTGTCAGAAAGAAGACTTGATCGAATACTTACTGTTTATATTGTCAGAAAGACAATCTTCTGCTGGTCTAGAAAACTGGTCACCAGCCATCTGATGACAACCACGATCCTAGGATCTCTGTGGACAGTAACTCTGGGGAACAAGACACTGAGAACGTGCTACCCTGGGGAAGAGTGGCTCCTCAGTGACTTAGGTAGATCTCTCAAAGTTGATGAAAGCTCTCCTTGCAGGCGGTGAAAAGAGAAACAGGAAAATCTTTATGGGTAAGAGTTTCTGGTCCAAATGAGCCAGGAGCAGTTGCTGTGCTGAACGGATGCTCATATTACCCTGTTCTGATCAGGATGGACTCAGACCAAAAATGAAGCAAGCTTTTGTCAGACACCTTGGCTCTGGATAGCTGAATAAAACAAAGTTTAATAGTAATGCCTTAGCTGACATCCACTCCTTTTCCTGCCATGGACATAACAAGAGCAATTGCAGTTTTATCTCTGGCCACATCCCGGGTCTCTTCCCTCTGCAGAGACTGGTTCTGGCAGAATTTCTGTCCCAATTGGTGCTTTGTCACCCCTCCTCCTTATTCTGCCACGGCAGTCTTTTCCCCTTCAGCAAGAAACAAGCTACAAGGTAAATAAGATTTTCTCACCTAATGCTGAGATTTCTTGAAACTACCTCTAAATTGTCCAGCTAACTAACAATGAGTCAATGAGTCAAGGAGAAGGACTACTTTTGAGAAGAGGTTTTAGTTGTGAGGGTTTCTGGTTTTGCTATGCATGCTGAGTCCACACACAGTCTATTTTCTTGTCGTGGTTCCTAAAACCTTCCTAGGGCCAGCTTCATTTCTCACCAGCTGTCTTCTGAAGTGCAACCACTGATCCCATCACTGCAGGTCTGCTTCTCTCTCTGCTGAAAGGGTGAAGCCAAATTAGGGTCTGAAGACAATTTCTTCACACAAGGGCACTAGTTCATTTTTGGTGAGTCATTTTAGGGCACATCCATGGATTTTTACTGATGAGGATCTGCTTCTCAAACCACGTCTTTCATCTTGAGAGGAAGACTCATGATGAATTAGTTCTTTTTACGCTTGTAGTACATACCAGGACAAATTTGGAAATATTTGCAATATTTTGCTTTGAATAGCATATCATGAGATCATCTGATGTTAGTCCCTAGAAGGTCTGTACCAGAGTTAGTGCCAGGGACTGCAGTGGTGGAATGAAAACTGAAGGAAAATTGCAAGACTCTGCTGCAAACCTAATCTCAGAGCTACAACAAATTTATTCATGAAACTGCCAGTTCTTCCATTCGGACAGTACTTCTGCTTCTCACTGTCTCCCCCTGTTTTTACAGTGGACAAAACTTCCATTTTCTTTTATAAAGCTACAGGAAGGAAGGAAATTCTCTGTGTAAACCTATGGAACTGTCTCTGTCAGAAGCAGAAGATCCCAAGCTATGCTAAGTCTACTGCTGTTAAGAAAACATCTTAAAAAGGGTATGTGTCATGGCTGTAGTGGAGGGACTTCCCTAGCAGATACACACAGGCAGCTACCGATGTTCACTAAATCCTTCTGTGAAGGAGTTGCCTCCTGCATGACTTATGTGATGGGAGGGGCATTTGGCCCAGTACAGCACCCACTGCAAGGATCCTGCCGATGCTGGGACCTATGTTTCCAGCTCAGAACACGGGGCCAGACCCACATGGGCAGAGTACAGACATGTGGGCTTGCTTTAGGTATCTCTAAGGATAGTTCTGAGGCTCTGAGTGTGGGCCAGAGGGGTAGAGCTGGAGGACATTCAATGGTCTGAAGTTATAAGACTGATTTTGCTTCTCTGACATGGGTGTACATAAGGGGATGGGGTTTGTGCCCCAGTCTGGAAGATGACATTGGAGAACAAGACCAAGATTATTAGATCTTCTAGGCAAAGACTTTTTTTTTTTTTTACTTAATGTCTGTACTATTTCTTCCACATCCTTGAGCTTTTATTGTTGCCTTCATGCTATCTTTTAGTAAGAGTAAAGAACAGTAGCAACAATTCATGGTTCAGTCAAATGATATATTCTGTATATTTTGTTCTATTTTATTTATTTATCTCAGTTGATCAGCTGACTGTTTAATCAGATGAATCATATGCTATTTTCCATAAACCATAGCAATTTTATCTGCTCTGGAGCAATATAATGATCCGACAGTTCCTTCTAATGTATCACAACAGGAAGCTGACTAAAATCATAGCTCACTATTAAATATGGAGGACAGAGCTAAAGAACTGTATAAAGTTGCAGAACAGGATAATTCACAAGACTCTGCAGATTGGAGAATTATGTGACTTTTTTTTTAATATGGTAACTAATGTTGCATTTTAGGCATTCTTATTCTCTAAGAAGAGATGTATGGACTATCTATCCACTGAAAGAGCTTTATTGTACTTACCAATGTCATAGGTGTGGATGAGAAATCATAATTTTGCTGGAAATCTTGTTAAGAAACTTTCCTTCCAATGTACATCATTGGCAAGAAACAGAAGTTCTTTTTAAATGGACTGAATTTTCTAAATGGTTCTTTCTAGAAATACTTTGGTTTTGTGATCAGTTATTCCTGGATTCAGCATATCCTAGCAGACGTGATTTTTATTACAGTGAAACAAATCTACAACCTTGATCTCTGAAAATCATCAATACTAGCAGGTGTCCTAACACATTCATTAAATCTGGAGATCAGCTTAATGAACACCCTTATTCCATCTCTCAAAAACATTTCTAGGATTCCCAGAATCATACTGCAATGCACTTGTGGAAATTGCAAGCAAAGTGGTGCTGGTCTGACTTTAGTGACTATGACCAGATTTGAGGATGCAATGGGATTCAGCAGCATGGGTCTGGCACATTCTTCGTAGTTAAACCAGTTCCCAGGCAGTGTGTGAATGACTTGCATACTCATCAGGACACAGCTTGATTAAATTTTTCTTTTCAAATAAATCTTCTGAAGAATTGTATTTTTTTTTGTAAACTGGGCCTGATTTCTGGTGGTTCACCAAATTCTACCTTACAGGTTTTTTGTATAGTAGTCGCTACTTAGTATTTAGTGTATTTTAAGTAAAGCATCTGAATGACTTGTCCAAGTCATGTGTTTTTGCTCTCCAAATGGATGTCTTTTTGAAAGGCAAATCTAAAGAGGGACATGGTTCTAATTACAGTTCTGGAGGATAGAGAAATATGCATGTTAATATTTGTGAAACACCCGGGAATTGCAACTGTTTGCATGAGTAAAGCAGCAAGTCATTAAAGCACTCACAATAGAGAATAATATGTTACCAATAGTAGTTACATGTCTTTTCCATGAATATTCATAAAGCTATTAGTGCTTTATTTTTTATACTGTTCCATTAATGCCAAATGAAACTATACCACAAACATGCACATTAGTAATCACACAAATATATCTTGGAGATGTTGAGAGGTATTAAGCAACTGGTAAGATCAGTGTGTAAAATGTACTTCTAGGACTGTACTTGCTTGGAAAATACACCAAAGAATTCAAATATAACAGACAATGATTTTCATCATGTGGCTGAACACAAATAACTTCCTCTAACTTCAGCAGCATGACACTGTTGGTTTGCACTAAGCATAAATCATTTATACAGGATGTCTCTTATATGTCTCATTATGAGATGCTATGGACAACTGAATGAGAGTGAGGAAAGTTTCATTTCCATAGAATTCAAGTCTTCCCATTCATTCTTCTTTGATCTGTGTATGGTCTTTGATTTCTGTAGTACCAGCAGCTGGTGAATAACAGATTGGCTATCAACATAGATCTGTGAACACCATCTTAATTATTCAGTACTTACCTGGTCTCCCAGAAGGTTGTTGTCCACTTCTGTGTGGTCATCAACCATCTCCTGAAGAACATAAAGCCCCTGGAGACTGATTAGCTGTGTACTCCACACAGTAAAACTGTTAAATGGTGCACAAGACCATGTCCTGAGCCACTGAAACACATTCCTCCCTGTTGAGGTAATGAGAAGCCGCCCTCTTAGTAAGGCAGAAAGGCTTGGGATAGGGTGGGTTTTCAGTATGGAAGGACTGAGAGGGAATTGCCCTGGGGCAATCTGCTCATAGTGGTGGGTCAGGCTCTGCCCCTGGGAAACCCAAAATCTAGTATTGTCTGTGAGGTATTTTAAGCATAATTGGAAAATAGGCAGTAGGCATCACATTCAACTTCACCTACTCACAAAATGATGATAAGGCTAACAGCCAGAAATAGAGTGCTACTTGAAAAAATCACAGCAAATAAATGATTCAGACCTATGAGGAAGGGAATAAATTACATTTGCTTAAAAGCCATGCTAATGAGTGCACTGCCTTTTTCTCTGTATTGTTGGTTTTTCAGTGAGCATATATATCAGATGTTTATCTCACTTTGTTATTCAAGAATTTTATGTACATCTGCCGCACATAGCCAAGGGGACATCTGCAGAAAAGAGATTGGAAAAATTGTATATCTGTGAGAGAATACTACTATTGTTTAAATCTCAAAAATTATTATTGCAGGTATTGATTTATCCTGCAGAAAAATACTGTTAGCAGAAGAGACTTTCATATACCTGCATTCCCCAAAATGACAGAAGAAAAGGGGGTATCTCATCCTAGAAAATAATTTTAGGTTGTCAATGCCTTAAGCCACATTGGTTTCATTAGAAAAGAGGAAATAAAACAAAGAGTCAAATTAATTTTATTTGGAGCAAATAATTTTAAATTTTCCTGCTCTCAGAAACAGTGGTGGAGGACAGAGCTTTGAATGGAATGAGCTTAGAGAAGACGAAAAGTGCCAGATCATTAATTAAAAAATAAACAAGGAAAATTAAGTGATGTGCTGAAAATGAAGGGAAAAGTGAAGAGAGGCTTTAATTGAGGGACAAGTAGGAGAAAAGCAATTAAGATACCATTTGGGAGTAAACAGGAGAGATGACAGAAGATAAATCATCCTCCAAGAAAATCTCTCTCGCTCATTAAATATTTAAAAATTATTTATTATGAGAATTCCCCCCCTCACCTTTCCAAAGCTTTTTGCTATGTGCTCACAGCACTTGGAGTAGTAGGAGGACTCCAGGCCCTGACAGGTTGGCCAGTTTTCCTCTGGCCACAGGAGTTGGTGACATGCTGAAGAGCTAATGCACAACTGCACATTTCTAGTTGACAGCAGGCTCACAGTCACTCTTACCTCCAGTCCCAAACCCACATAGACATAGGTTGCTTGCAAAGCCTTACATCTGAAATGTATTTACCCTCCAAGATGCAAGGCAAAACAGGAGGAAATCCTGGTCTCATTGGGAGTGTAGTGTTCATGTTAGCAGAGCCAATACACCAATTACACACCTCTCAAACCTCTGCTCTCATCTCACAACATCCCCCAGGCATGTAACATTATATGATGGGCAGAGGCAATGCAACAGTAAGCTCAAGCTGAGGATCAAGACGTTCAAGACATTTTTGGAGTATGTGCTTTCCATTTGGAGACTCACTCCACACCTGCAGCACAACACCAAGGCTTTGCTCCCACACCTGACTCTTCACCTCATAACAAGCTGGGGCAGTGCAAGAAAAAGACCACAGTGCAGGCACTGACTGCTGACATGTGATAGGACCTAAGTGCACGATACTGCATGGTGTGCCTGATGCCTCATTTAATGGATGTAATTCCCCCAGGACTTAGAAGAGCTAGAATTAACCATTAAATCCAAGAGCCTCCCTCTCAGGATATCAATGGATGCACTTTGCATTGTGCAACTGTTTGACCTTAGTCTGAAAAATATTTTTTCACATTTTCATCTAGTGCTGTCTGCTGCCTAAAGGCAGAGCCACTTAGCAGGTGTGGCCAGAAATGTTAACTGTTCTCCACTACTCCCCCCATATATTTCTTAATTTCATTGACACTTGTAGATGATGGTACTTGCCTTGGGAGAATCTTCAGACACTCATTGGAGGAAAAAGGTCCTTTGTCCCCCCTTTTACTCCACCCTCAGAATATGCTCCAATACCCTGCAAAGTCCCCCCATGTATAAAAGAGAAAGGGTAAAATGAACAAAAGAGACTGGGACAGACACTCAGGACAAGCAGCACCTTAAAGAGAGATTAAAATTGCCCTAGCAGATGGTTAGAGTTTCTTCTAATGTAAATGTGGATTTGTGGAACAGAGCCACATAATTCTGAACATTCACTTGAGGTTTACATATGTGTTTTACACGTCTCTGTATCTAAAGCTGGGGCAAGGATGCACTAACAGCACAGCAGGATGCTATAGCACTCCCATCAAGCTGAACTGTACTGTACTGTCAGGTCCTACTGAATCCTTCTGGCCAAGTGAGTAGAGAGCAGCCCTGAACTGAGAAATCCCATTTGTTCCTCACATTTAAACTTTCATAGTTATTTCCCTCTCTATTTCAGTCTTCCTGTTTCCCCAGTTAAGTACCAGACACTTGGAACAACACTCGTTCTGCTACAAGGTTAGCTAGCACCCTGAAACTCCATTTTTAGAAAAGGAAATAGCTTTCTAAACCCAAGGAGAAGGGTGGGTGGGAGAGTGGATTCTGCTACATTATCAGTTTGAAAGCAAAAGTATATAAAAGGATGAACATTAGTAGATTCTGCACCATTAGCTAATTTTATGCATACTAATATATCAGCACCATAAAGTGCCTGGTAACTTAAACATCATTATGCTACTGCAGGATTTGACAATTTATGTCATATACCATGGAGAGTACATGGGCAGATTTTGGGAGTGGACCTGACTAAGAGATGAGCATTGAAGTAAGCAGAAAGGACCAACTGTGCTGCAAATCCTTGTCTCCCTGCAGGGAGAGGAGCATCACTGGTGTATCAATCAACTGCATTTTACCCCTTTAACAGCATCTCAAACATCTACTGAGCCCATGCCAGGACACTGCAGCTCTAATTTGGAAAAGGAAGCCCTTCCAGACAGACTATCCTTAAGAGGCTACGAATCTCTGTGTTATGGTACGATATTTTAGACACTTGAACTGATTCTGAAATGTGGCAGCTTCATTGCTGCGGCTTTACACATACTGTAGGGCAATCAATATCACTATAAAGGTTTTGTGCATGCAATTAACAGGTAAAACATGAAAGCTTAACTCCTGGTTGGTTGTTTCTTGCAAAGAAAGATGGATGAAATTTCTCAAGTGAAAAACCAGTGGACACAGTACTACACTGGAGTCCAACTGGAATGGTATTTTCTAAACAATATAAAGAATAGATATCTCTTTCCACTCTAGAAAACTGAAAAGATAAAAATGGTGATATTAAGATGCAAGACTAAGATCTGATGCTTAGAGCAGGAGAGACTGTATCACCATGATTTTTTTTCTGCAAGGTTTCTTTTGTGCTCCATGGCTTGTTTTAAGTATCTTGAATCTAGAGTTTTTCTGTCTGTGTCTTTAAAAAGATTAAAAGGTGAGGAATAAGAATCCTTTACACCAAGTTACAGTTTTTCAGGGTCTGAAAAATATTTTGAAATTATTTGGAATCATGACCAAAGTCTGCCTGTGTGCAGAATGAAGAGCCTAGGCCTCAGTTTTTGATGCAATGTAAAGGCTGTGAACATGAAATAGAGTTCCATTACTCACTTCATTAGTTTGAAACAATTAAGAAGACATCTGCTTATCTACATGTAAGACAAGGATGAACCACTTTTAGGAGACCAGAAATACATATAAGCAAAAATACAGTAAATGAGGAAACCCACTTTGCCCTCCCATGCATCATGTCTGCAATTTACATCCCCTCCAGTCATTCTTACAGCTCCACCATACAGCTGGGAAATGGATCCTTTAATTTTTGACTCAGAAACTTAACAGTTTTTTGGTAGAGGGCATGAATTATCCTCTGGAGATGATGGGTTACCTCCACTGATTACGAAGGGACTTTGGGAACCAGTTTAGACTAAATACCTAACTGTTAAAGATACATGGGATGACTTTTAATAGATCAATAGAGTTTGTATCAAATATTAATTAACCATAAGAATAATTTATTATTCTCTTATACCAACACAATCCAGTCTGTAGCATCTCCTAAGTATGTCTGAATTCAAAATGAAAATGCTGATTTCTGGAACAAGTCTCGCCGCCATAGGAGGCTATGGACACGACTTTGCATCAATTTTACTTTGCAAAGAGTCTTTATGCTGCAAATGAAAAATCTTTATTCAATACAAGCTGATTTACAAGGCTAAATGCTATGAGATTGGAAGTTATTGCAGATAGTAACATTATTTCATATCCAAGCTTTTATTTTAATACTACTTAACCTGGAAGGCCACACTGCAAGTTAAACCTAGTATCATGATTTACCACTGTCAACTTCATAAGTTAACTAAATCACCTATAGAGCTGTAAATAGTAATGAATATTGGAAATGCACACCAGTTATGAGTTGTGTACACTTGGCTCAATGTTATGGATATTAATGAATGCTGGTGAGTGGCTGCTTTGGTTGTGAGTGGTGTTACTAGGTGTAAAATTATAAATATTAACGATGTAGAAAAGACAGTCTATTTGGTTGTGACTTGTGCTTTTTTCTGAGCATGTATATATATTTCACCCTTCAGTGTTTTGATGGGGGTTTAAGCAACAGCCTCATCCTCCGCTGCTGCTACAATGAAACAGTATTTTGACAAACGTGTCCATCCAAAATGCACGAGGTGGTTCCATTTCTGAGTTTTGAACACAGCTCTGTCTGCCAAAGACTGTCTCAGTCCCACCATCAATGCTGCCGGGCTTTTAGAGGAGGATGTATCTGCTGAACCTTTGGCAGCCCCAGACGTACATCTTGTACTTTATGCTATAAGCAGTGCAGATGGCAGCACTTATGTTTAACTTTTGCGGATACTTCCCGTTGTAAAACTTTGTTTTCAGTTGTTTTAAAATTTCCCAAAGTTTTCTGGTGTGTCTGCCCCCAGCTCAGGTTTTCCATTAACCTGTTTCCTGTATCAGTGCTGCAGACAAGGTGAGGACACAGGGCCTTCATGCACACTGAAGGGAGAGCAGCATTCTTCTCCTTCATTCCCCTCTGGAGCCTGAGATGTCCCTGACCAGACCTGATGCTTCTCCATCAGATCTGCCATGGCAATTTGGTGCAATTACTGGTGTAAACTGGGGCAGAGCCTTTACTGTGCACCTTATGTGAAGGGCAAGTGCAGTGCTAGAGTAGGGTGCAGCCTGGAAATCCACCTAACTGTGGGAAAGATAGTGCCCCTGTGACCTCTCTCCTATCTGATTTATTTAGTGTGTGTTAGTATTTAGAAGGGAAAGATCCTCAGGCTGACTCATGCTGTTGCTGTATTTATGCATATTGTAATGCTGTGCTGTTGGACCCAGATGTGATGATTTCCAGAAAAAAAACATGCAAGGGTCACTGGGGTGGGGATGCTGGAGATAGAAAAAATATTCAGAAGAGGGCTACTATTATGAGCAGTTAATCATAACTGGCTAATACTTCAAGGCAACTGAATTTCCCTTAGCTCTTACATTTCTCATTGAGTTTCCACAACCAGACAAGGCACAGGGTCTTCCAAAATTTCTGGAAGAGGGCAGCAAATGCTCACTTTCAGACCTGTAACTTTTTTTTTTTTTTTCAAGCAAGAACAAGTATTTAAAAATGAAGGTACAACAGGAGAAATAAGTTTGAGAAAGACATCCGATTTAGGGGAGGAGGGGTCGTGGGGCATAAAAACGACTACAGGAGCTGCAAATGCTCACCTTTGTCAGAAATGAGAAACCAGTCCTTTGAGATTTCACATTCCTCTTTAGAATTTCATTTGGGAAGTTAGGTCAACACAGTTATTTCTAGATCCCCAATAATTAATATTAGATGAAACTACATTTTCTTCTAATTGTCCATGACTTCTTGACATAGCTCATACCTTTACTTCAGTCTCAGTAAAGCATATATTTTCTGCAACAGACAATCACAAAACTACACTGAAAATGTCTTTTCCATGCTTTCCTTCCCTTTTTACTTTCTGGCAATTTTTCAGAGTATTTCTATTAAAAAAGAAATGGTTTTGGACAACGTAACCCAAATGGAGTTTTTAACTATAGTACCAATACGATAACACTTCAACACAAGTAAAGAAGTATGAAAAAAAATGCAAGACAAAGTTTGAAGGAACTTTCTTCCCTCTTTCCTCCATGGATTAAAAGCACAGTGGTAATAGATTCATCAGTTTTCCAGGGCCTGTTTACAAAATGAATGTTTTTGAGGGTTTGTCTTTAAAGTACAAGTATGAAATTGTAAGTCTCTTGTTTCAAAACCCTTTGGAAACCAGGCTGTAATAATGTCTTGATGTTTCTTGAAAAGTGCCAATTCAGCCAGACTAATCTTTCTGAAAAAGATTTTTAATCCTAGGAAGAAAGTTTCTTAGGTTGCCTGATATTTTATAAACTGGGATTTCTAAACCAGATGAAGTCCATTGGTTTGTAAGTGAGTTTCTGTCTTTATTACAGTAAATTATTGAGTTTATCCTGATTAACATCCCAAAGTTCATTAGTGTTCTGTCTGCCCATGCCTGAACCATATATTACTGAAAAGTTTTGTCTAGAACTTACAGAATCACAGAATCATCTAGGTTGGAAAAGACCTTGAAGATCATCCAGTCCAACCATTAACCTAACATTGACAGTTCCCAACTACACCATATCCCTCAGCGCTATGTCGACTCAACTCTTAAACACCTCCAGGGATGGGGACTCCACCACCTCCCTGGGCAGCCCATTCCAACACCTAACAACCCGTTCTGGAAAGAAATGCTTCCTAATATCCAGCCTAAACCTTCCCTGGTGCAATTTGAAGACCATTACCTCTTGTCCTATTACTTGTTACTTGGTTAAAGAGACTCATCCCCAGCTTTCTGCAACCTCCTTTCAGGTAGCTGTAGAGGGCGATGAGGTCTCCCCTCAGCCTCCTCTTCTCCAGACTAAACACCCCCAGTTCCCTCAGCCGCTCCCCGTACGACCTGTGCTCCAGACCCTGCACCAGCTTCGTTGCCCTTCTCTGGACACGCTGGAGTCATTCAATGTCCTTTTTGTAGTGAGGGGCCCAAAACTGAACACAGGAATCAAGGTGCGGCCTCACCAGTGCCGAGTACAGGGGTCAGATCCCTTCCCTGTCCCTGCTGGCCACGCTATTGCTGACACAAGCCAGGATGCCATTGGCCTTCTTGGCCACCCGGGCACACTGCTGGCTCCTGTTCAGCCGGCTGTCAATCAGCACCCCCAGGTCCCTCTCTGACTGGCAGCTCTCCAGCCACTCCTCCCCAAGCCTGTAGCGCTGCTGGGGGTTGTTGTGGCCCAAGGGCAGCCCCCGGCATTTGGCCTTATGGAAACTCCTCCAGTTGGCCTCAGCCCATGGCTCCAGCCTGTCCAGGTCTCTCTGCAGAGCCTCCCTACCCTCGAGCAGATCAACACTCCCACCCAACTGGGTGTCATCTGCAAACTGACTGAGGGTGCACTCGATCCCCTCGTCCAGATCATCAATAAAGATGTTAAAAAGGAGTGGCCCCAAAACCCAGCCCTGGGGGACACCACTGATGACCGGCCGCCAACTGGATTTAACTCCATTCACCACAACTCTCTGGGCCCGGCCATCCAGACAGTTTTTTACCCAGTGAAGCATGTGCCCATCCAAGCCACGAGCAGCCAGTCTCGCCAGGAGAATGCTGTGGGAAACAGTATCAAAGGTCTTACTAAAGTCAAGGTAGACAACATCCACAGTTTCCAACTTAATTTCTGTATATAAGATATAGATTAAATAATTGCAATGTATTGATATGTTTAAAACACTTTTTATGTGGATGTAATTTTCTATCATGTGTCAACAATTTGTATGAATGCATTTTAGTTTGTCAGATTCATCAGCAATATCACCATTGTTCATGTGAGTGTGTGTGCATGTTTGCATCTATGTGTAGAGATATGTGAGAGCAAAAAACTGGATATCCAGGCATCGCTCTTTGGTACAATCTCGTGATTAGTCTAATACCTTCAACTGAAAAAATCTGTACCTGTTTATCTTTACATAACACTACAGGACTTAATTTCTAAAATACCAGGTAATTCTCATTTGTATTTCCATCAAGGTTTAGTTTCTATTCGAACTTATGCCACTTTTCCTCTCCAAATATTACTAGTCTGTTCTTGTCCTTTTGTTCACCTGTAAACATCTCCAGACCAGCAAGTTCATCCTCATGGTGAGTTGCCACAAACACATCTGTCTGCTCCACTCCCTGCTGCCCGGCAATACCTTTCAGGGAAAAATGTCTCAAACTGAGGTCTCATTCATTACATTTAGAGTTACATTGCACTGGATATAATCATGTTCAACAGGTATTAACACTCTTTGTACAGCTTCACTTTCAAGAGTTGAAAAAATGCTTCTAGATTTTATTTAACCTTTATTTGACTACCTAATATGATTATGACTAACACAGCTCTGTACATATTATGACCATTAATCATTATTTGCACACAGCTCATTTTTTTTGAGGCACAATTTTCTGTATGAGAGAAAGAAAGGACAAAGGTGATTGTATTTTTTAATATCTATTTGCCAAGGAAAGGGAAGATTTTTCCCTGACTCGACCAATAACCCATTTAGCTGGTATGCTTAAGAATTTCTTACTGGTAATTTTATTAGGCTAATTTAATTAGGATGAAACTTGACCTATGGGATGTTCTCATTATTTTTATCTAGATGACTGAAACTTTTTAGGATGGAGAATATGAATGGTAAATGACCAATATTTTTATTCTTATGGAAGTGCAAGCCTTCTAGACTTGTAAGTGGCAAAGTATTTATATATATGTTTAGAAATGCAAGTCTTTCAGTCTAGATGCAGAAGAGTCATCCCCAATGATTTCCTGGGATCAAAAGTCTACTTGCAGACAGGAAAGTGAAGAAGCATAAATGCAGTCAAATGAAAAGTAGTCTTCTGTCTAGTGTTTCCAACTCTCATATGCACTATTCAAGCAATTACAATAATTGCCAAAGACTGCTTCCATAAGTATGGAATACCTTTCTATTTACTCTTTCCTAACTGTCAGGACAGCTACTTCACATGCACTTAATACACCACATAGTGTGTCATTCAGTGATTGCTTAAATGATCAGGTTCAAGCTTTCAGATATACTGTGACATTTTATTTTAAAGAATGTCAATGAAAACGACACTATTTCCTTCTGATGGTTTGATCTCTTGATGCACAGAGAACAGTTGCATTCCCAGTTGCAACTGGGCTGTCAATGCTGTAATAAATTATCAGAAAAGCCCCCACATCTCGCTTATAATCTGAAGTTGTCACTCAGATGTAGTAAAGGGGATAGGTCCCCCAATTAGTACTCTGTGTTCAGACCACAAAATCTGAACACAAAATCTGAAGAGTACACACACTGGGTTAGACCAAAGATACATCTGTCCCAATATCCTTTCTTCGCTACTTACTCAGCATGGAAGAGGACAGCCTGATCAGGAAGGTGTTTTTTTCCCAGGGTGAGACTCATCCCTTGCATTTCTAGAGTGGTGATCTTTAATCTTTCCAAATGCAGGAAATCCAGCTGCACCATTTGTGATTAGCTGGGCTGTGTTCACTTTCTTCCTGTAAAACCCTAATACTAAAAATAACTGAAAGGAAAAAAAATAATAATAAAAAAAAGGCAGGCCAGTACCTGCCCTCCAGTGAAAGGTGCTGAAGCTCCATAAGAAGTCACTGTGGCACCTAAAGCATCTGGTGCATCCTCCAAGTCATTCATCAGTTCCCTGTCTGCCTCTGGGACCAGTCTGAGGAACACAGGAATGAGCAGCGCATGATGAAAGCCATGCAACTGCTCAAATCAGCTGAAAAAGAGTTAATCCACATCTTCACCCTCCCATCATCACCTTTTCTCCTGGTGGCATGTCTTACAAGAGGTGCAAGTGCTATAGGCTCCCTGGATGGTGCCTGGAGCATGGGTATCCTTCTGAGAAGGTAGCATACCCTGATTACCTCTCCCAAAGACTGCAGTGGACAATGTGTGACTTGGAAAGACAGGAAAAAGAATATGAGCAGTTAGAAGAGGCTGATGGTGTAAAAATGGATGTCCTGCCTCCAGCTTGTAAGGAAGGGCAGCTGCTGTTTCTGGGGTGTCACCTAGGCCCCTCAGATGTCTTAAGTAAAATCATTATTTTGAGTGTGAATAAGTGAATATAAAGAGGTTTGCCTTTTGAAAGCAGTAAAATTATCAATAAATATTGGCTACTGTAACTAGTGTAAACCAGATCTAAATAACATAAATGGAAGGTATTTTATGGAAAATAAAACCCAATCCCCAAAACATAGAAGAAGATAACAAAGAGCACACAAATGCAGAGAACTGGTAGCCTCACTTTTCCCTGCCTCCCCCCCCCCCAAAAAAAAAAAACAAACCACCCTTAAATCTCAAGGACTTCCTGAGCCAGGAAGCTCTCAATGGATTTTTTCTCCCCTTTGAGTGTGGAGCATGGCTGGTGGTTAATGAACCCAAGAAATGTGTTTAGCATCCTCAGAATCCCAGGGAAGGAGCTCCACAACTCTTCCTGTGCTATAGACCTCCTTGTGAACCTTCCTCCTGCTGGCTGTTCCGTAATGCCTCCTGCTTCTCGTACTGGGAGAGGTGGTGAAAAACCAGTCCATATCCATCTCTCTAGGGAAGACCATTATCATCTCCCCTTTAGTTAGCTCTAACAGCCTGAAAAATTACCAGAGCCTCTGCCTGCCACCCACCTGTGTGCCCTAAGCACCACACATCATTACCAACTCCATGGCTTCAAACCAGATGGCAAAGGCTCTGTATATGTTTCGGTTGTACATATACATAAGGGGGAATTTGGGGCCCAAAGATAAAACACGGATAGCACCAAGTAGACAAGCTGTTCAGTGAGCAGGCAAATACATGATCTTGGTTTTTTTAGGCTCTACCCTATTTTAGTTTTCCACAGCCATATCCCCTGGCCTTTTCTCCGGTGGAGAGCAATAGTTTCAGCTCTGTTACCAGAAGCATTCTGTTTTCCTGAAACTTGAGAAAAATCTGCTAGAGATCAATACTTTTACCAGATTTGGTTGGAATTGTGACTATCATATTGAAAAATATTTATAGTGGGCTGAGGGGCTGATGAAGAAACATACAGACATCATGATGATATAAGCCTTATTTCCTAGGAAGCTGAGCTAAAGCCTACATTGAACTAATAAGTTATTACTCATTCCAAATCACACTTTTCATATGATCTAATCTTTTATGAGCAGAAAGGAATATTAGGCATGTAAATCCTTCATTCATTGACAAGATAACAGGCCTGCTAACATAAAAGCATTTTATTTTACATATGAAAAGTAAGTCTTTTAACCAATTTAACAAGAAAGCATTTATCTTCTTTTTTTCTATTGTTTTAGTGATTCAAAAGCTGAGAAATCCTGAATTAATTAGAGAATGTGTTAGTTAATAAATTAATTACCCTGCCTATTATTTTACTTTGAAATATCAATGCTGATCAAAACTGGCAAAGAGAATGAAACTCTACAGATAAAATGTTAATATAGATGGAATAATATAATCAAAGCAAAACAGTAATGGTTTGCTAGTGGTAGAGGTTGAGGAAGGGGGAGAAAAGACCTACCTGATCGCAAATTTAAATCCTCTTTTAAGGTAACTGGGTCCACCCTTGATAAAGCAACCTTCTGCTACATGCTGGCACATTTAGCACATTGTAGATTATCACAACAGTGTAACATCACTCTGCATTCCCATTTCTGAATACCATTCAATGAAAAATTGCTTGCTTAATGCCTTTGTGCATCTTCTTTATTATGCAGATACTCTCAACACATTTACAATGAGTTCCCATCTTCTTCCTATTATTTCAGACACAGCGAAGCAGCTTAGGTGCTTTAGGACCAGTATGGAAGCTGTCCATTTTTCTTGTCTTACAGCATCATTTCTCTTGAGCAGCTCCTGATCTTGGCAGCTATGTATGGTCTTGAAAGATTTATTTGAGAGTGATGTTTTTCCCTCTTTGCTCTAAAATGTTGAACAGTGACTGCAGTTACTTGAGACACACTGATGACATTGACAACTTAGACACTGTGCATGGCTCATCACCGAGAGGAAGAAACTGCAACATGTTTTAGGAATAGTGAACACAGCTTTGAAGATCAGTTAACTTTCTTCACCAAGACAGATTTTTAAAGTGGAAAAATCCCTTGAGTGTGTTTCGTGCTTCTATTGTATCATTTTATGTCTTATCACAACACATAAAACAATGTACAGTTTACCTAACATAGCAAGCTGCTTAAGATTTCAACAATTTTCTTTCTTTTTTTTCTCAATTTTTTACCTACTCTATTAAAATAAAACCTTTTCAATGAGAATATCTACCAGATCCTGCTTGTATGAATGATCAGGAGGATGGTCCATGTCAGCACTTCAGTATAATGTATGAAAATGTCTCTTGTGTATCGAGTATCACAGATAAGGTTATTTTACAAGACACACTCTTCTTAGATCAAAACTGAGGCTCCTGGAAGAGCAATGTAAAATATGGATGTACTAGAAAGAAGTACTTTCTACCAAAACCAGATGGAATATATGATGGATAAAGGTTTCAAAACTAACAGGATCAAGTCCTCATCATTCCTGTTTACTCTGATTTAAATATAATTCTGAGCTTGCTTCTCCTTACAGAAACCTGAAAATCTTATTGTATAGCCCCAAGGGCAAATAGGCCAGGCATCAAAGCATTCAGTGAAAACTGGAATTTCTAAATCTCTTATTTTGAAAACTGAAGAATAGGTCACTCTCCAGTGTTTGAATGCCATAGGTAACATGATCTTGATTAAGATCCCCATAGGATGCCTAAAGCACCCTTGAGATAGGATTAAAGCTGTGTAACTATATCCATATAATATTTAATTATGGTAAAATACCTTCATGTAGACAGTGTCTATATTAAGGGGCTTGGGATGCAGACAGATTCCTGAGTTCAGGTATATAATTTAGCCACATACCAACTCTGACTCACAGCAAAATTTAGGTGCTCACCACCAGGATGTTTGAGGACAATCATAGAATGATGCAAATAGGTGCCCGTTGTGGGTAACTGGTCACAGTCCTGTGGCACGTCACAGTGTGCATCAGAAGATTACTCAAGATACAGACTCTGGGCTCCTGTGGAAGGCAGCTCATCCCTACTGTCATAGGACAAATCCCACCCTGCAGTGTCCCCTAAGCAAAGATAGTTCTAAATGCTCAGCTGCAAAATATAGCCACTCAGAAGACGATGAGAACAGAGCAGGAAATGTGTATAATGGGTCTTGAAGAAACCAGAAAAGTACTATTGCTCTATGCAATTATAAATATAATAGCTCCTTTTTGGAAAGGAAGGAAACAACATATATCTGTTATTTTTATATTACCCTACTGCTATATTATGTTATTTTCAGACCATCTACAACTTGAATGTAATTACTATGTACTAGACAGTGATGAACTATCCAAATTATCTATTTTCCCCTTGTGAGTAGAAGGAAATAGTCAATAGTCACCATAACCACTTCTCTCTCTTGATTGTACTAGCTGCCCTGGACAGGCAGTTGTTCTTTTCTCTTGCATAAATATACCACAGCAGCCCTGATCACTAGTGGCACATTTACATGGCCTAGGTCATGAAACCAAAGTGCAAAATTACTCAGTGGCTCCCACCTCTCCCTCTGCTCATGAAGCACAGCACTATTGTGAGAGACAAAAAACCAGGCCTGTGAGAAACTGAGCGGGACATGACAACTATCTTTTTTGATCTCTCTTCAGGTCCACTGTTCATACATCATTTTTCTCTTTATTCCAAGCAAAAAATGGCTTAATTTAAGAGAAGTTTCTCTTTTTTTCTGGACTAATTCTCTGCTAATGTGCTAAAGCATTAAGCCAAAATCAAGCAGCAGTTCTTTACTAACTCAGCAACCACAGCACCAGTTCTGCCCTGGTCTTGCAACAAACAGGTCCTTTAGTTAGAGCATGGCACTGGTGACAGGAAGGTGTCCAGGTTGAAAACATCATGTTCTGCACTCAGTGATCACCAAGCTGACTGGGACATGTGGGACAATGGTTGCATGTGAGTAGTAAGAGAAGAAGGAGTTGGAGACATGTTTCCCAAGCCAACTCCACCTGTGTGACTGATCATGCAACTCATCACCAAGTGCATCACTCTTCACCAGAGAAGAACTTAGGTTGGGCAGTACCTCAGGAGGTCATCCAGTCCGGCCCTTCTCAGTGCTAGGATAACTTCAAAGTTAGATTGGATGACAGCAAGAATGCTCTGCACTTCTTAGCCATGGGTGGACTGAGAGTACACACTCTTGTGCTTCTCAAGCAGTTATTTGCATATCATTACATGGAAGGGGATCATCTTCTACAGTAAAGATTCCACCCCTCAGGCTGACTGGGACAGTGTAGTTTCTGATTGTGGAATCAGTCTAAGCTGAAGTACCTCTCAAAACTTTTCTCCAAGTCCCAAACTTTCCTGTTTCCTCCAAGCAAGTATCACCTCCTGCACGCAAGCCTGAGCTGCAGTTCTGCCTTTAGCTTTTAACCTGTCTTACTCTATTTGCTTCTTTCTCTTCTCCAGTGCCTTTCAGATTCCCTCTCCCATTATGACACCAATCTAGTGGAAGTACCTGTCCTCAAGACTGGCCATGCAACTGAGGGTATCTTGAAGAAGTGGTTTAATCCATATGTGGTTTTTGACACCTTGGTGACCCCTTACCTTCCCTCCGGAAGCCAACAAAACTTCTTTCAGAGTCTTCTTCTAGGACACAAGATACTGTCTGCATACAGGGCAGCATGTAGCTGCTTCATGGGGTTCTTCGTGCTTTAATTCTGCTGCCACTTTCTGCTCCTCAGTCACATATTTTTCCACAGGTCTTGGGAGCACACAGGGAGTATGGCATTTGGTGAAGATCACTGGAGCACAGAAGACCCAGAATTGCTAGCAGTACCACAGCCTCTGTTCTCCATGCACAGCTATAGCAAAAAATTCCAGACTCATCTCTATTTAAGAGAAGGCATCAGATAATTTTATACATGTTTTGGTATCAAGGGGATTAAAGTGTTGCTTATGCATGCTCTGGACTGGGGACACTCTCCTAATCACTGCTTTATTTTGGTGAAAAGTCACACCAAAATAATTTACTCACTAAAAAAGTATAGAAGAGATAATATGCCTTTGAAGTACTAGTAACAATGAGTGATGGCAAAATTAGTCTTAACTAATATGTCTTTAAGAGGAAAGACTTTTGTTCACCTGATGTCATTTTTCATGTTGTACACTTGACCATGTGTTTAGAGCTTGGCTGTACATTAATAAAATAATTGTAATCAAATCACAGTCTGTCAAAGGCAAACCCTTGCTTTCAAAAGTTAGTATAAAAAATACAGTACACAGTTTGACTCAGAAAGCAAATGCTGTCATGTTCCATCTTTCTTAAGGAAAATATCAAGGGAAAAGTACAAAAAGAGAAGAAAACTACTAATGTTTAATGAAATACTTGAGATCATATGAAAAACAGATTACATAATATGTCCTGAGGTAATAGACCTCAGATCTATGAGTAATGTTTTTATCTTTGATGTGTCCAAATATATTTAACATGTTTCTTTTCATTTGCCGTACAAAACTTGGGGTAAGCTACTCAAACTTGGAAATATCATCACTAGTATTTTTATGAATTATATATCAGCACATCCATGTGGAAAGATGTGAACATTTTATGATCACGAACTATCTTCATTACAAGATGGGAAGGAAACTTTCCACCACTCTAGCTTTCATTTGGAACATGTTTATTAAACATACTTCTTTAGTCTGGTGTAGATCTTATATTATCCTAACATTATTAATGAAGAATTTTACTTAAATATTGATTAGAAATGCTGCAATGGAGGTACTGATGCATCTACAAAGCTTACCATCACTGCTAAGAACAACATCACCTTTCAGTCTAGTTGCACTAACCAGAGTTTTACCTGAAGATTGATGGCTTCATCCTTCTTTTCTAAACCTAAGAATAAATTACTCAGCAATATGCATTGCCTTTTATGCATCGCCCAGTGAATGCACACCAGTTATGGCCAATCCACATGTAATTTACTTCTCAGATTGGTTAAAATGGGTGGCATCATTCCTGTAATTTTAAAAGACCACAGCAATTTCCCTTATCCCTCTGACAGAGTGGTTGTGGATCTTTACTTTCAGTGAAGAGCAAAGAGCTGATGAGATGCCTACCTTGAAGAGGGGTAGGATAGGAGAGCTCCAGACTGCCTACTGACTAACCTCAGGTCATCTCACTGTTTGTGCACTGGGTGTTTGAACTCCATTTTCAAGCTTTCAAGCATCTAGTTCTTCCTGGTGTTGGTCAGAAGTAGGAACCTGAATTTCATTCCTTCAGGTGTTCTAATAAGCAACTAAAACTTAAACATTGCAGTCCTTAGTTTTTATGTACCTAAATCCTCTTAAAAAAATGAAAAAAAATTAATAAGTGTATACAAAATTAGTAATTGTATATGAAAATAGAGGAAGACGTCTCTTCCGTAATTTGGAATACATGCAATGCATGTGATATGGTCCCATATGGTAAACACCATGCCACCTGAGCTATGTTTTACTAAATAGCCATTCCTTCCTCACATTCCTGGCTGCAGACAAGAAGCATTGCTTGTGTACTGCACAGCCAGTGCATCCAGCTCTGTGTGCAGCTGTGGGTGCAGAGAGCCAAGCAGACTTGCAAGTTGGCAGGTTATGTGGGAATTAGTACAGCTGCAGATTTGCTCAACATTTCTGTCTGAATTCATTAATCTGGATGTCCTGGGAAAATCAGATGTCTGGGAAACCATTCAGGGTGCTCTTTCATAATCAGTACAGACTACCAAAAATATTTGCATACACATACTACAATGCATCTGTGAGGGCATTGGCACTGAGGCAGAGCACAGGCCTTAACGGTCAGTCTGAGATAAGTCCTCATGCCTCTCCTAATTAGTTAAAATATGACAGCTTTGCCACAACTGGAGAATGCTAGCAACCTAGATGAGACTCCTCTTATTACTGCAAGTGAGCAGAAAGGGGAGGAATGCAGCAGAAAGGGAGATGCTGGCTCATGGGTGTGTGCCTCTTTGTGAGCATGGCTGGGTTGTGAGCAGAAGCAGGTCTTAGACTTGGGAATGACAGTCCTCTGCTGCATAAAACCTTGAAGTGATAAAAGCTTTTGTTTCTAGCCGAGTGATGATCCAGTGATGTTTTCTCATACGTATACCTAAAAGACATGATTTTGTCACCCTCTTAATTTCAGTACTTTTTATTTTATACCTCAAACTTACAAACAATTAATTTTCCCTTAAAGACTGGCTGAATTACTAATTGGGCTGCAATTGGCAAGTGTCTCGGGCCAGTCCAGTAATCTCACTTCAGATGAATGGAAGCCCAGTAGAAGTGAGGACTCTTCCAAAGGTAGTGGTGCTTCCAGGTTAACGTCTCATTTACCATTGTTCATTGGTCTCCACTGTCCAGAGGTAGAATCTGGGAGCAGTCATTATAGCGGGTGGGATGTGAATGTATGGAAAGGGAGGGTGAGGGAGAGGGCCCTTACGGAGCTCTGACTTTCAGGGCACAGCAGCCAGGGCCCAAACACTCAAGAGGGAGACTGTCCTCCTCAGCCCAACCCAAGGCTCTGTGATGTTCCTGCTCTGTCCTCCAGCCCTTCTCAAATGCTCTCGAGTCTTTCATCATGTACATCAAAAGGAATTCTAGAAGAAACAGATGCAAATAACCTAAACATAAATCCCACCATATCAGGGACTTCGCATCAAGCAGTGAGGGCTGCGGGGGGAGAGGAGGCTTCTTTGATTTCCTTGGGCATGGAGGTGGCCCCCCAAGACATGCTGTGAGAAAGTGTCCCCCCCTTCTTTCTGCCGATGAAGGCGGGGTTCACGGCTTGTTAAAGCATTTGCGTCAGTTGTGGCAAGGTTTTAAAATTTCTCAGAAGTCAGCATGGAGTGAGTGGGAAAGGATGACAGTGAGGCAACAAAACCAAACATAAAATAGCCTCACATGCAATCTGATGAAAAAGTCTCAGGTTTCCATAGCATCCACCAGCAACTCTGTCACCTTCCTCTTTAGGAGACACGTTTGAATTCTAGCACAAATAGCCCTTCTTTGGTTAGGCAGATACTTTTGTAAAACGTCTGTGTAATAAATGACCCCCATAAATTCATTTCACACTTTTTTTATCTTTCCAGTTGAATGATTTGGCAGGAAGTGACCTACTTAAAAATGAACTTGTCTCAGACATGAATTTAGAACTTGAGAGTTTTAAAAAAATGCATATATGATTCAAAACTGGAAAAGAAGACAGCCAAACCATAGAAAGATATTTTACTTCAAGTGATTATCAAAGCAGCATGGAAGACTGTCCTTGCTATTTTCACCCTTTCTCTACTCTTTTTCTGCTTTATTTGAGCATCTGAACTCCTTACATCTCCCAGTGATTTTGTCCTCAGGCAATTTCTTTTTCTTTACTTTTATCTCACCATACACAATGTTACATCCAAGACTAAAATTCATGGGTGTTTGTTCCAAAAATGCCAACTTGCTTTTACAAGTTGTTGTGCAGGGTCTTATATATTATTTAAGGATTTAGAATGAAGTCTCCTAAAAGTCGTGGAGTAAACAAAAAGCAGAAAAGTCATAAGCAAAATTTTTGAGGACTTGAAAGACTTCTGGAGATGTTGTAAACTTCTGTTGAAGATGTGTGAGGAAGGAGAGAGATACAACAAGACGCAGCAAGTGCAAATAACAAAGAAGATAGTGTTATTATGGATTTGTAAAAGCTATTAACATAACTACTAAAAAAATGGTAGTTGGAGTAATATTAGAATTCATTTAATTTTGCTGAAACTATACCCTTTTTTCTTGCTGATTTCTGAATCTATTTTTCAAATGTGTTGTGTTACTGAGAAAAATATTAATATTCAATGAAGATATAACCATATAAATTATCTAGTTTCTAAAGCAGAGTAAAAAAGAGGATGATTCATCAGTGTTTGATCCCAAGGTAAGAAACTGTTTCAATTAAGTACAGATTGTAGTAGCCATGAGCAGCATTAATCCCTTTCTGCTGCTGTGATGAACACTGGGAAGCTGTGGGGAATCAGCAGAAGGAACCGGTGCAAAATAAGCCTCATCCTCCCGGCAGGAGAAGGTCGGAGGTAAGGGCAGGAGGCCGGGCTACGGTTGCACATGTCACAGAGATGAAAAAAGGAGAAGAAAGAGTGAGTAGAACAGTCATGTGTCCATGGCTTTCCCAGATAACCAAGAAATGCTGTCGTGTATTCCTAAACTGTGGGACCGGGGTTGTTCCTGAACAACCACTCCAGTGTGACCATCCTCCTTCACCGCCACCATTTGTGGCAGGAGTCAGCTGACCCTCAGTGCAATGAGGAAAGGTTCTGGTGGCAGGATCAGACAGAAGGTACTCAGGTATTGAAAACAGGCCAAGGGCCTGACTTTGATGATCCATCTGCAAAATTTAGTAAGACAAAGATCAGTCTTTGAGGGGTCTCTGAGAAAATTGTTCTTCCTACAGAAAAGCTGTACAGAATTTTCTAGAGCTAGATTAAAAGTCAGCTTTTTGCTTTCACCTGTTGTTGAAGTAAGTTTAAATCCTCCTTTTAACCTCATAGGTCAGTGTGAAGTAGTTTTCAATTTAACTTGGATAACTGAAGCAGAAAGCCTTAGAGAGTGAGCTCCAGACTCAGAAGGTTCAGTTTGAATCAAATCAACGGATTTATAAATACATTTGTAATCTAATAAGTATTCAGGAGACAAACAGGGTCTCTGTTTGCATCAGAACAAAGCGATGTCAGCAATTTTCTTCCAAGAATGATGAACTTAGTTAATCTGAAGCATCTCTTCCTTGACTGCTTTGAGAGGAGAGTTCACATTGCAGTTTTTCTCTGGTCAAGCTGAGACTAGCAATGCTCACAATCTGTCTCAGCTTCTGGAAGTATTTTGTGCCACATTTCATGGTTGCCCCTGGCCATTTTGTTGGGGATGGCAAATGTGGAAAAAACTGGGTTCATGATTCAAAGAGACAGACACTGTCTCTGCAAGAAGAGTACCATTATATATTTGTTATTAAAATGTGTTGTTAGAATGTCATTCACTGTTTTTTTGAGCAAAAATGAGCAAATATTGAACCTTTCATGTTTCTTGTGAAAACTGTTTGGAGAGTTATGGTAAGGAATCTCCAAGTATCTGCAAGTCCAGATCTTTTCACTTTTGTTTTGAATGAACACAGATCTAGAAATTTCACAGAGGCCCTTCTTCTCACCAGCTCCCCACACCTCTTGCAGATGTAGCACAGCTTTCCTTCTCTCTCTGAGACCTCAAAATGGTTGAGAGTAAATGCTTCTTCTCCTGCAAGGACATGCTCTCTCAAGTAGCTCAAGAAGCTCAACGGGACCACATTTATTTCTCTTGTAGCTGATTGCCTCTAGAGCTACAAGATTGGGAGGATAGCTTTGTCCACAATATTTACATTTTATTTTTACATTCAGTCTCTTAACACCCTGACATTTATTTTAATTTCAGTTGGTCCCACATCCCATCCATATGCCAAACTTAGTGTGGACAAAAATAGGCCTGAGATCAGGGTTAAGGAACCTCGCTCTAGGTAAGATGCAAGTGATACTAGTGGCTTGGTGGGATGGAGAACAGTGATGGGAGTGTGAAAGATGTCAGGGATCAGAAGAGTGGGGAAACCCATTAACTTTTCAAAATAAGCACCAAAGACCAACACTGCATTTCCAGCTCTCACCAGATGACTGAATAAGTGTGAGATCAGCCTTGCTTCAGCCTGTACCTGCCTGGGAAAGGGTATTCCTGCAGCATGCAGATCTCCCTGCTTCCTTTCTTGCCTGCCTGTGAGCACAATACAATTGAACCTATAACATCTGATTTCACAAGCAGGAGAATAATCTCTCACTCATTATGGATGGAAAGGGGTGGGGGGGTGGAGGGGAGAGAGAGAGAGATGCATAATTGTCACATATGCTTCATATGCATTAATATGTACAAGCATATGCTCTGAAAATGTAAACCTTCATTAAAGGAAAGATTAAAGATGATGAAGTTGTAATGTAAAATTTAAAATACAGGTGAAGGAGTAATTCACTAACCTGGCCACACTTAATTAGAAAATCAGAGTGCTGTTGTGAATTCTGCTAGTTTTTTCAATGCCATGCAGATGCTTTGCCAATAAATAATCTTACAGTGTCAAAATCAATCACTGTGTTACAATGACTCCTGATCTGTGATTGAAATAATTCTATTTCCCCTGGAGACATATACCTATGAAAAATTTAAGACGTCATCAATCATGGTCTCTCTTTCCAATGTTTATAAAGTTGTATCTTTGAATAAGAACATTTCCAGTGCTCTTTTCACAATAGAAATGAGAGCTGAGATCTAGTACATTTACAGACATATTTACAGACAGGATCACTGTGCTTAGGTAGACTGCATCTAACTCCTAATTTTTTTAAGCTATATAAAATAACTGTTCTGGAGTTGTCTGTTATTTGTAAATCCCAGGTAAAGAGATGAAAATATACATGAGAATTAGGCTCTAGGTTTAAATACATAGCATATAATTGTATAGCATATAATTTTATAGCATAAGGACACTGAAGAACAATGCCAGATGCATTCATTTCATGTCAAGTTCTCTGAAATGGTGTATACTGGAAGAATTCAGATTTGCATTCTGCACAAAATCTTACATGGTCACATATAATTTGCTATTTCCCCATAGGATATTAGCTGTTTGTTGATGGTATAAGAATCACTTGATAACAGTGTAGCAGCCAATGTGTCTTATCATTAAACTATTGGACTTTTTACTGGAAACCAAAACATCATCATAAAATTCAAATAAACATTTCACAAGGATCATCACACAGGATGTATCATATTAAAGTCATCAAAAAAGCAATTCTCTGAGGTGTGTTTCATAGGCAATTGCTTCCCAAATAGTTTTCTTTTAGTGTTGAGATTCAAGCCACAAGAAGTTCCCTAAACCCGATTAGGGAAATGTCTGGATAAGAACTCCAAAAGTGCCTTTCTCTGTCATTTCCACGGGAAATGTCAACCCCTATTTGGTTTACCTTGGGTATAATGATTTCCTGATTCATGAACAAAAATCTTAATGTTAGTTGTTAGAAATCACATGGTCTAACTGTAACAGGAGGGTGGGATCTGTGCCCTGAGCATGGCTAGAGCAGGAATATTCAACATAGACAGCTTGTACCTGCATGATCTCTCACATACTTATTCATAAGGTAACTCATAGATATAAAGCCACTAATATCTTATGTCTGAGGCAGAGGCGGTTTTTGGCAAAACTGTGGGGGTTTTTTGATTGTGCACGAAGGACATTTTACCATGCTCTAATGCATCCCTAGGTCAGGGGCCAGGCAGCACGAAGGCAGGAGCTTCAGCTACTTTCAGGTCAAGATGTAGCTCTTGCTCCTTTATTTGAGCTTTCTACCTCCTCTCTACATGAAAAAGTGAACACGGGAAGTCTTCCTAGAAATTAGTTTTGCTCATTAGCCATGAAATCTGCTCACTTCCTGGAAAGTTCACAGTGTAATATCTGGGTATTGCAGGTCAACGAAAGATTAAGCAGTCAATTTATTTTAGAAACTGAGAAAGAGAAAAGTGAGCTTGACCTATTAGTCATTTTTTCACTCCCACCCAAACTATTAGATAAGTCTGATAAAGTACTTGAATTCATTAAAATTTCTAAAGAATAGAAAGGACTGCTTTTTAATTTTCCATCTCTCACTCTCTCTAAAAAGAAATCCCTGTAATTTCATAGGTCAAGCTATGATTACATCCATTTTGGTAAAAAGCTGAATTACAGAACAGATAGGACTTTTCAGTTCAAATTTATCATACTTATCATGGACTCCTGGATGACAGAAATTGACTTCACAGGAAGCTGGGAGTCCTCAGGATTTCTGTAAAACATGAGGTTCAACAACACTTACAGGATTGGCAAGCCTGTTTTGATATATCTGACCTTTTGCTCCATTGTCATTACAGTAAACAAAAACGGTATAATGAAAAACCACAAGAAAACAGTTTTCCTGCAAGGGTCTTCAAAGTTCACACATCAAAGGGAATGCTGTAAAGCTGCAGCATGAAAATCTGATGGTTTGGGTTCCCAGAGTCGCTAAACAATGTCATTTCTGCCATCTTGTTGATAGGCAGAAGGAGGAGCATTCACACCACCCACACTCCAGGTCTCAGCAGAGGTGCCCACAGCAGGTGCTTGGGCTGCATGAAGTCCCTCGCCAGGCTCCCCCGAAGGACTCTTTTTCTCAACCACCCTCTCAAGCAGCCCGTGTTCAGAGGGACACGCAGAGGACCCCCAGATCACTGGGTCACAATCTTTCTTATTTAAGTGCAGAGTCTTATAGACAAAGTGTGGGCACCCCCAAGAGCCGGGAAGAGGCTCATGCCTGGCTGTGCTTTGGGGAATATTTTGGGTCCTGAGGAGCATTTCTGGTGAACAGGGAGGCCTGGTATTGTTCATGACTTTATTTAGCAAACAAGGTGCCGTGTTTGCCTTGGATCCACAGTTACATGCCGATGGATGGTCCTCAGAGAGGAAGTGTAGCAGTGTCGGCAAGGGCACCTTAATAGTAGCAGCCTGGAGCAAGCAGAGGGGTGGTACAGGGGAGCTGATTCCAGCTCCTGAGCTCTCCCTTCTATAATACCTCAAAAGAAACACTATTAGCTCCTGCTAAACTCAGAGCGCCTGACTTGGGCTGCGGTACCACGCACCACGGCAGCACAGGTGCTGAGGGACCCCCGAGGTTAACTGAGGACCCTCATGCACAACTGAGGTTGGAGAAGTTAGACGGAACAACTGTGAAATGGAAGATAATCTACACGGTTATCGGAGCCGGATGCCGGCGGCAACGCAAAGCTCTCGGAGGGGAAGGATGAAGGAGGGATGTGCTGCGGGAGAGGCTGGCTCGCTTCCAGCGAAGGCCTTCGCCCCATCAGAGCAGCCAGCCCAGCCGCGCCTGCCTGCTGCCCTGCCCTGCCCTGCGCTGGCAGCCCCTCTGCAAGCACACACACCGGCCCCGGGGCGCCCGGCTCCCCACACCCTGCACCCACCGGCCGAGGCCCTCCTCAGCTTCGGGCGCCCCTCGCTGCCGCTCCCGCCCCGCTCCCCGGGCCGGCCGGGGCTGCCCCAGCAGCGGGACCTGGGCCGGGAAGGCGCTCGCCCGGGCACGGGGGGACGCCCGCGGCCGTCCCCGCCGCTGCTCTCTGTCCCCCGGTGCCCCGGTGCCCCGGTCCCTCCCGGCGGTGCCGCTCGCTGCGGAAAGCAGCTCTCCCCTCGGTGCGGGCGCAGGCGGGGGGAGAAGGGAGAAGCCGCATCCGCACCCTTACATCTGCATCCGCACCCTATACCTGCACCCCGCACCCTACACCCGCACCCGTCGCCTTGGCCCCGGCCGGGACGGGGCGGTCCCGGGGACCCGGAGCGGCAGCGGGAGGGACGGGGCGACGGGGGGACGGGGGGGAGAGCCGCCCCGCGCTCCTCGGCCTCTCCGGGAGGCGCCGCGGGAGCGGGAGAGGGGGGCGGGGGCTGCTCGCCGGGGCGGGGGCTGTCACGGGGCTGGGACGATAAAACCGGGGGTAATTGCATTTAGGCAAATGAGGCTGCCTCGGCCCTCCCCGTCGCCAGGTATATAAAGTGGGGAGCGCTCCCGCGGACGGCCAATGCGCACGGAGAGCAGCGCCCGCCCTCCCCGGTGCAGACGGTGCGTGTGCCTCGGCGAGCGCGTCCGTCCGTCTGTGTGTACCTATAGATGCGTGAGGATGCGCTTGTCTCTATGTTTGTGAGGGGGTGTGTGAGCGCGGACTTCTAAGTGCCTGCCTATATGCGTGTGCGGGGGGTCTGTACGTGTGCGCACCTACGGGGGGGGGTCGGGGTCGGGGTGGGGGTGCCTGTGCACGTTGTGTGCCTCTGTATGTGCAAACACTTTTTTGTGCCTGTCCCGATGCGTGTGCCAGGGATGTGTGTGTGCCTCTAGCCGCGCGGGTCTCCGTGTGCGTGGAGAGCTGTACCTCCGCAGGTGTGCGCATCCGAGGCGGGCGGCTGTTTGCGTGCGTTTGTAACGCAAAGGTGTGCCTGTCTATGGACACGCGTGTGAGGGGGGTGTGTCTGGCCGGGTGATCTGTGGGAGGGTGTGAGCATCTGGATGTGCACCTACGTGTGTGTGTGTGTAACTGTGCCTCTGGGTGTGTCTGGCTGCACACCGGGCTGCACACCGGGCTGTACGGGGCGGGGGGCGGCCTGTGTGTGCCCAGCGGTGTCTGTAGCAGTCGGGGGGGGTGGGGGGGTGGGGGGTTGTGCGTGGGGTTCAGCTCGGTGCCTGTGTGTCCGTATGCGCGAGGAAGCGTGTGTGCATCCAGGTGTGCACCGGGCGCGTGTGTGCGCAGGGCTGCGTGTGCTCACCCCCCGGGCGCGGGGACCCCGCCGGGGCGCCGGTGCCGGCGCTTCACCCTCTGCCCCCTCAGGACGTCGAGGCGGCCATGAGGCTCCCGCTGGCTTTCGCCGTGCTCCTCCTGGCCTCGGCGCGGGCGCTGGCCGAGGAGATGGGCGCCACCGACGACCTCAGCTACTGGTCCGACTGGTCCGACGGCGACCAGGGGAAGGTGAGCGCCGGCGGTCGCTGCTCCGCCCGGCGGCCCCCGGGGCTGCGGGAGCAGGGGGGGGGGTGTCCAGGGCGGGGGGTACCGCGCTCAGAGCCGGCCGCTGTCGCCCCGCAGGAGGAGCTGCCGCTGCCCCTGGAGCACTTTCTGCAGAGGATGGCCCGGAGACCCCGGCCCCAGCAGTTCTTCGGCCTCATGGGCAAGCGGGATGCCGGTGAGCAGGGCGGGGGGCTCGGTCCCTCTCACGCCCCCCTCCATTCCTCTTCTCCCGGTGCCGCTCCAAACTTCACGGCGGTTGCCACGCTCGGTTTTGATGCCTTAAACCTTTCCCGAAAGCTGCGATGGGGGTTGTTTGGTTTGGGGATGTTGGGGTTTTGCTCTTTTTTGGTTGGGTTTGGGTTTGGGTTTTTTTTTTTTTTTTTTATGTTTAATATCAGATAAATTCACCGGTCAGAAAAGAGCGGGCTCACGTTAAAGTGGTAAGTGCACACCAATTACAGCACGTAAACACCAGTGAGGAACACCACGGTAATTTACAGGTCGGCATATGCGCCGCTGAATTCCCGAGTGTGGAAATCGGTTGTGTATAGTTATTGCCGTGTTTTCTACATGTTTACTGATCCAAGAACTGATCTAAGAAATTGGAGTTAAACAGATCTAAATTGTGTGGGTTTAGCTAAAACATGTTTTTGTAGTCCTTTCAAAGAGAAATATAGCTGGAAATAATCACCTTAATTTCCCTTAAGTGGAATATGTGTAGGGTAGTTTCTGTATTTGATTCTTCGAAGCATTGCAGTAGCATCATATGCACATGCCAATCGTTTTTCAACCACTCTTTTTCCTTATTTTCTCTTTCCTCTTCCAATTAGGATATGGCCAGATCTCTCACAAAAGTAAGTTAAAAAATTGCAAATATTATAAGCAATTATTAGAAGATATTCAAATAGGGGAGAGTGTATTTGAGGGGATTAGTTAGAAGGTGGACTGGGTTCAGCTAAGGACTGATAGCACCGATGGTGGAGGAATGTTCTGCTAAAGGATTGAATCCCCACCCCAGTGCGGCCGTGAGCCTGTACCTCATCTTAGCTGCCACAAACTCCGAGATTTCAATCCGTGTTAATGTGTGGATGTTGCAGCTCTCTTATTTCCCACGGGGGGGATTCTGTAAGCCTTTCTCATAGGCAAGGCAGGCTTACTGCCAGACTCGGAGAGGAGCAATTAAGATGGCAAAATCTGGAAAATTAGAATAGTGAATTCCCAAATCCCTGAGAATGATTCCACAGGAGAGCCCGTATCACTGCATGCACGATACTGTATCTGACAGCCTCGTCTGGGTGGGAATCAGACCCCCACTCACTGCAGGGGCTGACTGATGATGTGCTGCCACATAAACAGGCATATCTTGCTCCATTAATAAGTGTGCCTTGCTTTCCTTCTATGTAACACTGAGCAGGACATGGCGTCAGCAGTGTGGTGTTACCTTGTTCTGCAAAGTGATAGTTTTATTCCCTGAATTTATCTAAAGATGTTTAGACAGGAGCCGGAATACTTTTAATAAGTAAAATTGCTATTGTATTCTGTGAGACCTCCTGTGTCCACAGAGGTCAATAACTCTCCCGGTGTTCTGCTAGCCACAAGATTTTATCACTAGCATTATGTATCGGAAGATCAATTAAAGAGTTGATACAAAGCTTGTGCCAAGTAACCTGCTGACTAAAGTAAAAAGTTACAGCTTTCTGAAACTGTTTCGGCTTAAAGTAATACCTGTGAGGTCTGAGAATCATTTGTCTTGCTTTGTAGATGAATTAGACAAGCAAAATTATTTACAAAGAGAAATTTCTAAGTTTGCCTCAAAAGTCAGCTTATAGAAAGAAGAACGGCCCCTTTTCGTTCCTTTTCTGAAACTATAGCTACCTCTGTATCTGTTATATGCTGTAGGTCAAAATTTGGGGTAATTTATCCTGTACATATCCATTGCCTTGAGGAGTACTAATGGGACTGGAAGGTAACATTTGAACTCATAAATATTCCAAAAATAGAGCCAGCCTGTCTAGCTCGGACGTGTCCAGACATAGAGTCCCATTGGCTTCCTCTCCAGTAAGGGCTCTGCCTGACCTGCAAGGAAGATTTCTCTTCCACATTACAGAAAAAAACACCAACAGGTAGAAGACATGCATCACACAAATGCAGGCTATACCAAGACACAACCTTCTTGCGCATTTGCTCAGATTAATAGGAATTGTACTGGTAGAAGAGTAAGAATTGGTACATTGGTGTTCTTCCACTGTACGTAAAACAAAACAAAACAAAAAGTCTGAGTTAATGAGAGGATGTCCACTAACTGGCCTGTGCCTTGGTCTAACCTGTTTAGTCTGATTAGTCAGACTGATGTTCATTCTCCATTGTCTGAGAGTGTTGTGAGCAGCTAGTCTGTGAGATGAAGTTTAGCAGCCTGTGCCTTCCTTCCTTGTGAGAACACGTTATCTTAAAAGCCTGACTGTTTAAAATGTGTTAAAACACCTCCAAATGTATTTTTTCAGGGCATAAAACAGACTCCTTTGTTGGACTTATGGGCAAAAGATCTTTAAATTCTGGTATGTATATAATCTAATCATTCTGTTGCCTCTTTGTTATCTTCCAGTGGATGGAAGAAGCAGTCTTTATGTAGTGTAGCCCCAGAGTTCTCTGAAAAAGGATCAGGATTTTGTTTGTTAATCAAGATATTTCAGAGTCTGCTTCACTCCAGTGCTTGAGATGATCAGTCTGGTCTGAGCTGCAGGCAAGGTCAGGTAGAAGTCCCCAGGGTGCTTTCCTTACTTAGAAAAAACTGAATTTCACTGACACATCAAGAAAAATTGAGAGGCTGAAAATGTGAAGCTCATTTAAACTTATGATCCAAATCCCCTGTGTAAAGGGATAGCCTCATCATCTCTGGAGATCTTTACTCCTCAAACTTGGAGCAGAAGGTGGAAAAGCAGAGATCTGCCATTAACACCACCTCATTCTTCAGGTCAAGCTGTTAAACATTCCCAGCCTCTTCCAGCTTTTCATTCTTCCTAAAAAAGAAATAGCAACACACATTTTAAGCTTTGAACTGATACTGTGAATTTGTGTTATTTTACCATAGCATCTATACAGAGCAGAAGCCTCCTCCCTCGTGCAGAGCCCCTGTGGGTAACTGCAGACTGCCAATAGCTCTAGCTTCCCTGGGCTGTACTCAGGAAATCCCTCACTGTCAACCATAAAGTGTCAGTTAATTCCCCAGAATAGGAATTAAAAAAGTAAAAAACCTAATACGTATTTCATGTCTCTGAAATAGTTCTCACTGTTTTGTTAAATGGATGATAAAGTTAAAATTACTAGCTGACACCTTTATATTATGTGGATACATGCTGTGATCTATATTCTGCAATTATGGTTGTCAGTAACTTTTATTTTCAATTAAACCCTGTTCAGACTAGTAATATTGCTCTCTGCATCATTTTGCAAATTGCTATGTATCATGAATAATTTTGTACAATTTTATCTGTGGTGGCAATAGCTATTAAATGCATAATACCTGTAAATATATCTACTATCACAAAAGTAAATAGCCTAAAAAAAATAAATTGGGTTTGGTTGCCATTGGGGTTACATTTACATTAATATGAGAACGTAACACACAGCAAATGTTTTAAAAAGGCTAAGATCGTATTGCCCTAATTTCAAAATTGCTGGTATAGTCAGGATATTGTTATGTAGTGTTTGTAACAAAGGAGAATAATGAAGTTTTACCTACCCTGTCGGGCTATGTAATACCTGCCTGACAGGTAAAACTAGAATTCACTGCTTTTCCACCCGATTCCCTGAGAGGAAAATGGTAAGAACTTGCTTCTGCTCCTAAGGACTGCGTAATCAAAGCAAGATCAGGAGTACGTGCTAGGACTGTCCTTACTTACCCCTGCTGAAAGATATTTAACTGGGCAGGACCTTTTCTTAGTGCCATGCTTTGGTGCCATGGTTTTCTTTTTCTTCAGAAAGCCCCTGAGTCCCCTGGCAATGCGTAGGAGTTTACACTGCCCTGCTGCTGGGTTTGAGCGCAGTGTTGATTTAAAGCCTTTGTGACAAATCAGGGTACTGGGATGCTGGTGTCTCAGTCCCTGGTTTGGTAAAATGGGGTCTGACACTGACTGTCTCCCAAGCTGTGCAGTCTGTTGGATGAACGCTCCAGGTAGAAGCTAGAAAAAAGTCACACGTACAGTAAAGATACCGTAACAATCCATATTGAGAAAGAAAGCTCAACTCCTTTTGCATTTAGCCCGATGAAAATTGAAGTCTTACTAATTTAAAACTGCCACTGATCCAAAATGTCAGCTCCCTGCAGGATGCTGTGCTGAGTCCCCCCAAACCAGCTGTGTGTTTGCATGCAATAGTCAGGCATGCATATGCTCTGTGAAAGCAATCCTTCCTTTGGGGTGGAAGCAAAGATGGTTCTGGTGACTAACTACATCACCCTAGGGTCAGGGTCTCTGGGTTTCCCTCTCATTTTAAAAGAGCAAGGAGAGATCTACTGCTACTAAACACTAAATATGTTACCGAAGACTATTTTAGGCTGCAGTTAGTCCACAGGGTAGTCTGAGGTTTCCTTAGCTCCTGCTGCAAATTTTAGTAAAAGGTATCTCTGTGTACAGGGCTTGGGAACAGGTAGGTTCTAAACCTGGAAGAGCTGACTGCAGGACAGAAGCTTGGTGCAGAATTAGATGGATTACTGGGAAGTAAAGAGACTCTGAGTTAATGGTGCATCGAGCAGCTTGATAGATGAGAGGTAGAAAGTGCTACTCGCCGAGCTTTAGCCTCCTGGAGGATAGTGTAGTCTGAGGGGTAAAACCAAATCAAAGCAGCTCAGAGCTGGGCAAGGGAGCCCTCATCTTCCACACACTCCTCAGTTCCAAACATGCAGATGGGGTCTGGTGGTGAACCAGCAGGTTGCAGGACTCTGACACTTCCTTGTGCTTGTTGGGGTTTACTCAAGTCTGCACCATGTGCTTCATTCTACTTCATTTTTTGCAGGATCCTCTGAAAGGAGCATAGCACAGAATTATGAACGGAGGCGTAAATGAGGCATTCCCGTGCATTATTTATTAAACTTCATTTGTTCCAATGGCCAATGCAGTGTAATATAAACTAACCACCCTATGGAATAACTATTTATTTATTATTAACCAATTTTTTAATTTATTTTTTTGGTTTGGGTTTTTTTTCTGCGTTGTACCTTCAATAAAATTATTATTTTTCATATTGTGGCAGCGATAGATCTTGTGTAGGTGCGTTGTGGTTCTGAAAGAACCAGCAGCCCTGGTGACGTCTCACAACAAAGCACATTGATATGACCTGTAAAGTTGTGTCCACTAAACAGAGAAAATATTATTTTGTCATTGAAAGTGAGTCTATCAGCTTCACAGCCAGTGCAGAACAGAGCTGATGTACAGTCTAGTGCCTCAATTTGTTTTCATGGTTTATAATGTACTGTAATTTCCGTATCAAAAATATATTTGTATCATTGCAGCATGTTTTATGTTTTGTGACTACGTATCTATATATTTTAAAAAGGGGGGTGGGTAAGGTTTGAATGGGAATCCAAGGTCTTCATTTCACAGTCTGGAATTTTATGATAGTAACATTTTAAATAAAAACTACTCTGGGGATTTTGCAACATACTTTCTTTGGTGATAGTTATGGAGTTATTTCCCATGTTGGTCTGGAATGAGACTCAGATTCAAGCAACAGTGGTCTGAGACTGGAAGGAAATATCAAATTCTTCCTTTTTCAGGGAGGCTGTGAGACTCCTGGTGTGGGTTTGGCCAATGTTTGGGGCATTTGCTACCGGAGACAGGCATTCCTGGGGTTGTTTCAGGTCACGCAAAGTGCCATCCGTCCTAAAACCAATGGAAATCAAGAAGTGTGTTGACTGAATGAAAAGGGCACGATGTATCACCTACCTCCAAGTAGAATAATTTGCCGTGCAATTCATCTGCTATTGAAGGTTTATTATTTGAAAACCAAGCTTTTAATAAATTCTAGCTCTCAGATTCACAATAAAAGCACCTGTTATCTTGAAACCATTCAATAGAAGAGAAAAAAATGTGAATGTAATTATCTTTCTAATGAAAATATCTGGTTACTATATTTCTAGGACAGTCCCAAAATGCTACATACATCTCACAGAATGCCAAGGCATCTAGAGATCTATATTCTTTCCACCTGCTAAAAGCTATACTTCTCTGTTTGATGCTATCATACAAGCTTTCAGCATAGATGAATCAGCAGTGAAAACAGCCAGCGTATACAGACCAAATTTCAAAGTAAGTAATACAAAGTGATTAACTAGTTGTTGCTTTCCATTTTGGAAGTGAACTCGGCAACCTCCATTTACAAGTTTACCTGAGGTATCCCCACAACTGCACGCATTAATACCAGGTGGGCATAGGACCTCCCTCCTGCTAGATTAGAAGCAGCACCTAAGCCTGCCCATGCTTAAAGAGATCCCACTTCCAACTAAGCAGGAGCAAGTTCTAGCGAGGTGGGGGGACTACACAGTGGGAAAACTGAGGCAGACGTGACAGGGACCACACTCACATGAGATGCAGTGGTTGTACTGCCACTCTGACAGCTCTTCATCTTGCCGTGGCTAATTTTCAGACTAATAAACTTCTGTATGAGCTCCCACTGAGCTCAGTGAGGGGGGAAGCTGATTTCTGGGCTAACAGCATGGCAAAAGGACTGAGGAAATGCATTTTGAATAACGCTCAGCGAAGGATAAAAAGAAATAAAAAGCTTTAAAACGTTGTTCCCCAAGCCTGGAGGCCCACAGTGTTCCCAGAGCATGCTGATATGTGAGACACAGAGAGGAAAGAAAAAGCCCTTCTGCTCACTCCCAGCAGCCTGCACATCTCTCAAACCTCCCCACAGAAGCAACCACTGCAAACATATTTGCATCCAGAGAAAGCCACACAAGACAGAGCGGGCTATAAGTGTTTGGAGGACAGCACAGGTATTAGTTCACAGCATCTGGCAAAGGTCTGGGACGGAATTTTCTGGCAAAACCATAGAATTATAGAACGGTTTGGGTTGGAAGGTACCTTTAAATATCTTCTATTGGTCAGGGATATCTTTCACTAGATCAGGTTTTTCAAAGCCCCATCCAACCTGACCTTGAACACTTCCAGGGATGGGGCATCCACAGTGTCTCTGGGCAACCTGATCCCGGGTTGTGAGATCTGATCTAAATCTACCCTCTTTCAGTTCAAAACCTGTGCTCCTTGTCCTATCTCTACAGGCCCTGGTAAAAAGTCTCTCTCAGTCTGTTTTATAAGCCCCTTTTATATACTGGAATGTCACTATAAGGTCTTCTTCAAGCCTTCTCTTCTCTAGGCTGAACAACCCCAACTCTGTCAGCCATTATTCATAGGAGAGGGGTTCCAGCCCTCTGACAATTTTTGTGGCCCTCCTCTGGACTCCCTCCAGCTGGTCCACATCTTTCTTCTGCTGAGGCTCCAGAGCTGGACACAGCACTCCAGGTGTGGTCTCACCAGAATGGAGTAGAAGGGGAGAATCACCTACCTCGACTTGCTGACCACACTTCTTTTGATGCAGCTCAGGATACAGTTGGCTTTCTGGGCTGCTGGCACACATTGCCGGCTCATGTCCAACTTTTCATTTACCAGTAACCCCAAGTCCTTCCCCACAGGGCTGCTCTCAATCCATTCATCCCCCAGTCTGTACTGATACTGGGGATTGCTCTGGCCTTGCACTTTGTCTTGTTGAACTTCATGAGTTTTGCATGGGTTCACTCCTCAAGCCTGTCAATGTCACTCTGGATGGCACCCCTTCCCTCTAGTGTATCAACTGCACCACCACTGTTTTCTCTAGAAGGAAAGGCCTTCAGAACATTCTCTTGTTACATGGCTGTCTGATGAGTGGTTTCAGTTTGGCATTTGAGACAACTCATTTTAATTTCCACTGTCAAAATAACATCACATTTGCATTAATTTAGGTTTTGAACAATTGGATTAAAATTGACATTGATTTTTATGTTTACATAGACATACATACCAAGCTAGAAATAAACCAAACACACACCAAAAGGCACAGCCTGAAATGACCCAGCCGACTACCAACAATACAAAAAAAACCCCTTCATCATATTTCAGTGCTGGAGGGGACCATTTGGTCGAGCTGTGCCGTGTGGGGACTGTGAGGCCATGCCTGCCCAGTGGGTCTGGGGCAGATGTGGAGGTACAGGAATCGCACACACCTGCAGGTGTCCAGCCCAGCAGCTGCCCATCCCCACTGCGGGCTCACCCCTGCCACCCTCCTAGCCCAAACATTTGTCCTCACAGGCATCCTGGGATCCTGGAGACTCAAACAGGAATTCTTATGTCTTTTTTTCAGTCTTTAGTAGTAAGCGTTATAGTCTATACATAATTGAGTACTTCAAAGGACTTTTTAATCATTTCTATAGTCTTTAATCTTTGTTTTGAGGCTCTTTCAGCTTTTAAACAGTTTGGACAGCATTGCTTGCAGCCCCAGGCCAGTCGTGCCTTGAATCGCTGGGTGATCCCAGCTCTGCAGCTCCACTACATGCTCTGGAGAAGCTTTCACTAAATCCCCTGCCGTCTCTGCAACAGCCGGCCATGACCGTGGCACAGACTTACCTTTTTTTCGGATGGCAACAGTCTGACATCCTTCAGTCTGCATAAGCTAATCGATAACACTGCAGCAAGGGCATCTGTCAGCGAAATGCAAGCGAGCTTTAAATAAAGCAATAGAAAATCTTTCTAGGAAATCAGCACAGAGAGTAAACCCAGGGTGATGCTGGTAATTGTCCCCACTGGGGAGGTACTACAGGCAGTGTGACATCACTGCCTCCAACATGCTCTGCACCCTTTTTGCTTCTCTTTTTCCCCAGAAATACATCATTCATCTGCATCATAACAGGCAGCTGCTCTTCTGGTAGGCGCTGTCTCCCTCACACACAGGCACTCCTGTTCCCCCAGATGGGGGATGCTGAAGTCAAGGCTCTCAGCAGCCTGCCTTGCCCAAGTGTGACCCAGAGGACTATCAGCTCCATCGATCATCCATCTCTCTGCCGTTGCATGGATACTGTTCCTCCATTGTGCAGATGCAGCCAAACTTACCCTGGGGAGCCAGAGCCACGGTGTACACAGTCCCCCACGAACTGGGGAGCCGTGAGAAGGTCTGAGTCCCCTGTACGCATCTTGCCAGGGAAGCTTAGCCTGTGCAGTGCTTGCCCACACAGTTGCCACGAGCAAGTCCTTTGCTGTGTTCACATCAGGAGGCTGTTGGTTTTTTCAGCATGGTCCTAACCAGAAGAAAAGGAAGAATCTAGAAATGTCTGAGCACAGAGATCTTTGCAGGAACCCAGCCCCCAGCCATCATTAACTAGAGCAGAATAACATCAAGAGGTTTTTAAAAATTATTACAGTGATTCTTAAAAATGCTGTTTATTCAGAGTATGCCAGTAGCGGCTCCTTCAGAGCTACCAAGAGCCATTATTTAAATGCAGACTATGTCCCTGTACCTTCTTAAACTACGACTTAGATAACTGCTTTAGCATAAAGAGATACCAGGCAAGTCCCAGTGCAACTTTGGTAATGACCAAATTTTCCATGATGAGCGTGAACAGTTCCCTTAACCATAATATCACAGACTGCATTAACGAATGTCTCCTGGAGTGCTGTGATGAGCACACAGCGGCTCCTTCCCTGGAGTTATACTATGTCAGGATGCAGCTGCCTGCAATTCTGGGTACAGGTCTATGTCCTCACACTACCTCCAAAATGGCTCGATTCCCTTTACAGAAAATAGTCATTACTGGAAGAGTAGGGATTTTTTTTTTTTGTCTGCTAGCAAGAGTACAAATGTCCTCAAAACTATCTACATCTTTCAGGGAAGACAAACAGACTCTTCACGTTATTCTCTTAATGTTTTTGAAAGAGCCTAGACTGAAATATCTGTCAACAGGAGAGGCATCTGGGCTGTGTGAAATTCATAATGATATTAATTAAAAATTATCACTGTTCCATCCCTGATAGATATCTGGTTTCCGTCAGAATAATACAGTAACTCATCAGCTCAGAAACTCCTTTTTAAAGAGAAGTACCCAGAGTGCATACAACAAACACCAACTCTTGTTTTCTATGTCTATCTCCAAATTAAGCAGTATTACCACTTACTGCATATAGAAGAAATGAAATGTGAAGAGACTGTTAAAAAAAACCCCAAACTCTTTGCCTGTCACTGTGCTTCATGCTCTCCCAGAAACCTGGAGGGAGGAAGCCCAGCAGGGTGAGGTGACTTGACCGGAGGTAACAACAGTGGTTGGACTATAAATGCAATGAGCATTCTGTACCTGACTGGCCACTTCTGCAAGGTACTACCTAAGTGCAAAGAAACTTCGGAAATTATAAGGCTGAATGTTAAGAAAAACTCTGGCAAATAAAAAACCCCACACCTTTTTTTTAATTTTTTTTCCTATCATCTAAGTTACTTACACTGTTATTTCAGAAGCATAGCTGGAAGATAGTTAAAAGATGTACCTGCACCAACATATGTCAACATACTTTTAACATTGTTTTTTACATGAACTGGTTTGTATTGAAAGCACCTAACTAAGTAACAGAAGAACACATTTAAACACAGACATTCAATTTTGGCACATAGAAATGCTTTTTATTTTCACTCATAATACTCAGAAAACAATAAGCACATTGTAATTCTGTGTACCAAAGCACTAAAATTCAAGCAATAACCTCTGAAAGCAAATCTTGCTTGGAGAAGGTATACATTAATTACTGAATATACATACAGTGTGGCTACATTAAGACTGCATTTAAAAGCAAAAGTTAACAGTAAAATCCTGCTGGTAGGGTATCAAACAATGGTGACAGATTTTCTGCCTATCCGTGTGAAAAATAGGCTATATTTGTGTCTGTTAAGTTATGTGATGGGTAGAGCTGAGAAAATAAAGTTTTCAGTGTGATGGAAAAGAAATATTTTGTGCATACCTGCAGTTATCTGCTTGCAGATGAAAAATTTTGCATATGCTTTTAGCTGGATTTTTTATTGCTCATATGATGTACCCATACACTTGAGTTTATTTTAATAGAAGTATACTACACAGTTGAAGAAATAATGTTGCACGCTGTTTCATTTTCTAAAAACATTTTGAGCTACCACTCTGTGGTGGATTATGGGACACTGGGACTACACCCAGAAATATAGATGCTGCACTTATTTAAAAATAAGACCTCTGCAGCAGCCCAGCAAAACTGATTCTGTTTCAGTGCAGCTCCGTGCTCTCTGCCACCAAGAAGAGGAGGGCTGGGGAGCAGGCTGAGTTTGGCAGAGCAGCACCGAGGTGGCTGGACAGCCCTCTGCAGCGGGTTGTGGGACCGTGCAAATGCCCATGGCATGGTCCCACCGACAGCTCAAGGAACTGTGGGCCACAGGACATGCTGCTCCGTGCATAGGTCCTGGTGCCACACTGGCTGCTGATTTGATTGACCTTGTTTTATGAAAATCATCTGTAAAAGATGGTGGAACTGTAAAAAATATTTTTAATTTTACCCTTTTCTATGTACACAGTTACTGGAAGAGTTACAGGGCATTAGCTACTCAAGCAGAGGGGATCTAGCTCAGCAGCACCTGTGGCAGACAGGAATGGTCCTCCAGGCACTCTCCAGCTCCATTAGAGCAAGCCCTTCTCCATCCATCCATCCATCCATCCTGGGGGAAACTCTCCCCAAGCTGCAGACTTCAGCTGTCAAGGAGGAAGAAGAGAAGCTGAATTTCTAGCATGAAAGCAGATCATCCCTCTGTCCCATGTGCTTGGCTGAGTCAGCAAAAGTTATACACTCTTTTCTTTCCATGGAGTGAATTACCACTATAACTGTATTAAATATATGAACAGCCATTTTAGAGCACCTGCCTCTATTCAGAGCTGAGAGTCCAAGAAGAGTTTATTCACTTATCAAGTGTTTTCTAAAGAAACATTTGTTTTACCATCACTGTTGGTATTGCTGCATCTGAAGAATACAGCTACTTGTGTTGCAGAGGAGATGATTTTTTTGCACTGAATACGAAGAGCAAATCTCATCCAGCATTTACCATTACAATGGCAGAATGAATTTGGGCTGAAGCACTTTCCAGCTCAGACAGTTTACAGCTACATGTTTTATTAGCATGTAACAATTAACATGTATTGGGCAAGATGTTGGTAGCGGAGGGGCCACAAGGGTGGCTTCTGTGAGAAGCTGCTGGAAGCTTTCCCTATGTCTGACAGAGCCAATGCCAGCCGGCTCCGAGACGGACCCACCGCCGGCCAAGGCTGAGCCCATCAGGGATGGTGGTAGCGCCTCCGGGGTAACACATTTAAGAAGGGGAAAAATAGAACTGTGCTACTGCAGCCGAAGAGCGGAGTGAGACTATGTGAGAGAAACAGCTCTGCAGACACCAAGGCCAGAGAAGAAGGAGGGGGAGGAGGTGCTCCAGGCACCGGAGAAGAGATTCCCCTGCAGCCCGCGGTGCAGCCCATGGTGAGGCAGCTGTGCCCGGCAGCACGGGCCGGTTAACATGGAGCAGATCTCCACCTGCAGCCCGGGGAGGAGCCCACGATAAAGCAGGTGCATGCCTAAAGGAGTCTGTGACCCCGTGGGAAGCCCATGCTGGAGCAGGTTTGCTGGCAGGACTTGGGACCCTGTGGGGGACCCACACTGAAGCAGAAAAGTAAAACTTCTAAACAAAATAATACCAGATACCAGGATGCTGAATGTAATTTGCCTCCCATCAGGAGGTGTTTGTGCTGAACACAAACTGATGAGCCCATTAAATATTACACATCAGGGGAAGTCTTATGGCTCAAGCAGGCTTTCTTTACTATTTATGTAATACTATTAGTACATTTCAAAGATATTGATTTAGCATTAGTAGATTTTATAGGTGAACTATCTTTGCCAAGCAAAACAATTGTTTTACAATTCTTAATGTTAGGTCTTCCAAAAACTTGTTCAAGAGACCCCAGGGCAGTGCTGCCACATCTAACTTCCTCTGAAGTTTTCCACAGGTGCTGTGTCCTGCAGTCAAGTGATTATATGTCTCACATTTTAGGCTGAAAAAGAAATAGTTTCCAGGCAATAGATTAAGTGGAAAATTTTAAATTATTTGGAAAGAAGAAGGAAAAGAGAAAATGCAGGTACAGTCTTTTACAGAATTTTATGGGCTTTTTAAAAAAATATGAGCACCTGGCACTGTCAGCACTCCATATGTTTGTACACTAGAACTTAATCATAGATTCTCAAAACCATCAAAATGTTGGGGGGAAAAGTGTCATCTTGTGTTAGTTACTCCATTTCTGTGCAACTTTACAGAGCACTGAAACTTGATTCTATAGAATCATTTCTGCATTGCAGAAGATATCCCTTACCATGGAAACCCAACTATGCCCTTTGGGATTTTCATCACCATCTTGTTGTTCCGTTAATGGCTTCATCAGCATAGACGCGAGATGCTGCTGCTACAACAGTCCCCAACCAGAAGGGATGCAAACCATATTGGTTTGGTCCAAATAAGCCCAAGAGCATGGCCAAAGACAGGTAGGAACTCCCTTTTGTCACAGGCATACCATCTGAGTGCACAAAGAGAAGTCCCATCTTCAGGAAAAATACATTTCACATGAAAATTGTTAAAAGAAAAGTCTTTCTTCACTACAAAGGATGTTCCTAAAGATTTTCTCTATGCTTCTCAGGAGGACTTTTGCTTTGAATTTTCAACTGTGTGGTCAGCTATTAGAATTGTAAAGAAAGAATTTTCACCTTCCTGACATAGAAAGAGGGTGCAGGAACAGTTCTGCAGTATTGTTTCTTTCTTCTTTATTAGCTTTTTGGGTTTAATTCTTCTGGTGATGTTTAGGAATAGATCCTGCAGGAAATAGAAGAGAGATATTATTTCTGTTTTACTAGAGTTTAGCAACTTTATCTGAATGTGATATTTCAGTGATCTGAGCTGCAGAGCAACCAAGCCACACAGGTTTATCTTTGGTTATCAAAAACAGAAAAAAAGAGCGCGCTTCTTTTTTTTTTTTTTTTTTTTTTTAATGTGCAATGGGGTTACATTATATCATGAAATGCTTTCTTAAGAGCTGTGCAAGTTCTTTCTTAAAGGAAACACTTAGCAGGGGACCACCAGCACTTTCTGGCAGCTGTAGCCCACTCTCTCAACCAGATTTCATTGGCAAACCCATGGTTAGAAACTGGACAAAAAACCAGTCGCTTGGCAATTCAAATCAGCACTGGGACTGTATTCCTCTCATATGGTTGCACCTTTTAAACAAACCTCAAAAGTTGTAACAATCATGATGCCCCCAAACACAGGCTTTAAGCCTTTGATCCAGCTGAGAAAGCTGTTGCAGCATTTAAGGGTGATAAAGATCGATATTTCTTCAGAACCCCACTCTACTAAACCACTCATGAATCTTTCTATTTTTGTCTCTTAAGAGCAAAGAAGATCAAAGTTATAATGGAAACAAGAAATGCCCCTGAGTAGTTGCAACATTGTTTTAAGGTAACTCAATTGAAAAATTATGATTGATACCTCCTACACTTTGGGTTTTGATATTGATTCCTTCAGACTTATCTAAAACAGGAACAATTAAACAAGCCAATAAAAAGTCCTGAAATTTAAAGACAAGCCTCAAGTAAAAGGACATGTTTTACAGAGTATCCTGGATGGAGCCATCCATCTGCTGAGTAATGTTATCACTTCAGATAAAATTAAATTTGCTATTTACCTATCACCTTTTGCATTTTAAGCAAAAAATGTCTTATCTTGCTGCACTTTTTGCAGCATTTCTTGCCGAGCATTGCATGCAAAGACACCTCTTTATATGAATTCCAGGGAGCAGACCTCCTCTTCCGTGACTCCTGGAGTTGCCAAGGACAAACTCCCTCCCTGTCCAGCCCCTTCACTGCTCTGCAGCAGATGTCCCCTCTGAGGTCACCTCATGGCTCCCAGAATCAGCCAGTACTTCAAAGGCGGAAGCTAAGTAATATTCTGTTGTCATCACTGTAAATGATAAAAACATTTATCCTGAACTTGTGCTGGGTGCCACCCACCTCTATCTTATCCAGTTCTTAAAAACTGCTGATGTCTTCATATAACACCAATTTTCTACAAAACTGGAACACTCTGAGCTCCAGGCTCTTTCTGTCCAACTGGCTAAGGTGAAGCTTTACTAAGTGTGCCTATATTAAAGCAACACATTTGCCAGCAGGTGAAGCCTGAAAGTTTTGTAGCAGGCTGACAGCAGGCTTTCTGCTGTGCAGATTGCCAGCTGCAGCCAGCAGTGCTTTCCATTAGACCCTGATAGAAAGCATCACCTCCACTGGTGTTGTTTCCCACAGCACCTGGCAGTGTGATGGCTCCCATGCAAAACTACAAGTTTTTCCCAGCATCAGGCCTCAGCACGCATGTGCACATAGAAATATAACCAGTATGTGATAAGCACAGGCTGCGATGAGAAGGCATTAGCTCTGCACAACATTTTTCATATCCCGCACCCACTACAAACTCAATGTGCGTGTGACATGCTTTGGCACTGCAAAATTAGCAGCGAGGAATTATCAACAAGTCAGAGGGCTGCAAATATTGCTGTGCCAGGGCAACTTTTATTCACAGAAATAATGTCAGCATCTCTTATTCCCTCCTAGGAACTCTGATAGAGTCAGGTCATCACTGAAAAATATTTGCATATTTAAACTCTTTCATTATCTCATAAATGCCTCTAATCAGCCATTTGCATGCTAAGAGAAGAAGAACGGTAACAAAACTGAAGAGGCATAGGAAATTAAAGCAAATACCTCTTCACAATTTCACGAAGCAAAGGATTTCAAAAAAAGTGTATTCATGAAGAAAAAAATGAACAAAATTACAAAAAGTTCATTTTGGCCATGATGATTAAGAAAATTACACCACAGTAATAGTTTCCATAATAAGCCATTTCAATAAAACATTTGTATAGAGGACACTTACATTTCTACAGAGAGCTACTTACTGCATTTATCTTTTCTATTTCAAGCTGGGGCAGTAAGCCATGCTTAATTTTAAACACGACAGGAGAACTGTCTGACAGCTCCAGCTGTTTCAGCTGTTTCAGCACCAGAACAAAAATATCTGAACAAAACTCTAGATTAATCACCCTGAGCTATATTGAAACCAGTTAATTCTTGAACAGTAAAGGAGGTGTGATTTAAAAATAAATAAATCACGCTGAGATGTCTGAACAAAATTCCTGTAACCTAGCACCCTCCACAAGTACTGTTTAGAAGTTAGAGGGACCAGGAGACCTCGAGATCACCACACATATTTTATGTTGTTCTCTCTGTATGGAGCAGTGTTATATGCTATTCAGCTTACTCAGGATATCTTATTGTCTTTACACAGAACCATAAAGCACTGAAAGGTGATGTTCCTTCCCTAACCATAATCCACCACAGTTAAGCCTGAAAAGAGAAAACCTTGTCCTGAGGACCTTTCCTAAATCATGACAAAAGTCATGGGAATCTTGCAGTGATTTCAGCTGGTTTTCAGCAATGTCTCAAAAGAAAAACTGTATGTCTACTCCTATACCCATGGGCAACCAAACTCTGCCTAGTTGGATGCCAGGTAGCTGAGCTCTTCTCCTTCTTCCAAACCTGAGACATTTCATAAAAATCAGCACGCAGCCTCATACAATATGCATCAATATTAACTAGATAATCAGTTCACTTTTACATCTGGTCCTTTTGTCCCACACAGACCCTGCCTAGAACATGACTGGCCTGTCCAGGTTCTGCTCTGGGGATGTTGCCGAGTCTCTTCTTCATGGTCCTGAGCACCATCAGAAGTCACTGACATCAGACACTGAGAAAGCAGAGTGAAACAGTAGAACTCACTGATTTTTAGTCACTAGGGTGTTTCAAAAGGAGCATTTTTATCTGTCTCAATGAAGCATTCAAGGGACCTACTTCTTACTTCAATTTTTCTTTCATTAGACTTGGGTATGATTTCAGCAGAGATGCCTTTCCAAAAATGAAACAGAAATGTTTTACTGTAGATTATGGCAAAACTAAGGGATTTAGTTTTCTTTTGACTGAAATGATTTTTCTAGAAATGTCATGTCATGTCACAGACCAAGTCTGGCAATACTGTGCTAGAACAGACAGTTTGACCAACAGGAACATTTGCCTGGATCTTGTCAGCATGTGGCTAATTTGAGCCCTAAGACCGTGAGCACACTTAAAATAAATTAATTTCTCTACCAGGCTAAGCATACAAAATTCTGGGACACTCCTTGCCTCGTTAAAATTCCTCTAAATTCACCCTATATGCTTCTGAAATAAGCATAAAAATACCAAGCAAGTGCATTGTCCACCCAGCTATTGCTTTCTGGTAACTTTTAACTTGATTTGCCAAAAAGATATAACACATTCCTTAAATTACACTAGTTGGACTTTAATAATAATTTAAAAATCTTTTTCAATAAGTGTAGTCAAACCTGGCATTCACAAAGGCTCAAACTCAAAAGGTCTCAGAGCTACCTTGCTGCCCCCAGCTTGGTGGTCATGCTCCTGGAGGGAGCATCCCACCTCTGTCTTTTCATGAGAGAGACATTCCTCTGCTCCTATTTAGGTACTATTACAATTTTTTTCCTGGGGCTGCAGAATAAGGAGAGACCTGAAAAAGTCCTTCCAAGCTTGAGCACCAGAAACGTTCAAGATCCAGAGAAACAGAGCATATGAGCTAAGTACTCAGCTGCCACTGTCCCCCGACCCAAACTCCAGCATATGGGGATGCTGATGACTAAAAAGAAAAAGCCATTTTCTGTCATTCCAGTCCTGCACAAACTTGATGTTATTATTATGAAAAGACTCTGAAATTAACAGGCAATAGGAAAGCCAAATAGTGCAACTGTAGTGTGAGGGCTCCAGCAGCTCCTAGTATGCTGTACTGGGAGTTTTGTCTCCATCAGAGAAATCTGCCCCCCAAAGGGCTTTGCAAAAGTGCTAGCAAGGAGGAGGAAAGGAGCAGGAAGGTCCCATATAAAAGGTCTACACATCAGCTAGTAGCTGAAATACATCTCTCACAGCTTATATGAAAACCAGTGCCAGCCACATGAAGTCCAGTTCAGGCATGAGCTGCAGTATCCATGGGGACTGCAAGCTCGGGGTACACTAAGTGTGTCTTCTTCAGGGACGTGTCAGCAGACCAGAGTGTGGGACAGGTAGGTCAGATCCCATCGCTGGTAAGAGTAAGATGACTTGTCTTTTCTGTGTTACTTCCAAAGGCACTTTGGGCTCACGGGTGTTCACCTCTTACTGAGCCACATTCCTCTGGAGCACACGGTGCTGTAGCCGAGGAGACGAGTGGTGCTGAAAGTCTGCTAATGTTCATCTCTAGACCCTTAGCTCCACTCAACTGTTCAAGCAAAAATTGGCTCGACTCAGTGATGCATTACAGAAGTAGTGAAGGCACACCAGGCATGGGATCTGTTTGCATCCTGAGCCCTCCAAGGCATCGTTCTCCTAGATGTGTCACCCGCTCAGTAGAGCTGAGACTTTCAATCTCCTAAAGAACATCACAGCATTTCTCAGTCCTGCACTCCACAGCTTGTTTTTAAAAGACATTTCGCTTAAAGGAAGATGGACTAATACAGATAGATATTGCAAAACACTTTTCTATTCACTCAGCCTGTAGCACAGCTGATTTTGGTTTGTTTTTATAGCTCAGAGAAATAGGCAAGTTTGTCTTCATACCTCCTTGGAGATAAAGGATGTGTATTTAAATAAAAGCTGAGGGGCAGGGGGTATGGGCAGGGATCAAGATTAACAAGTTGTCCTTGACCCCAAGTTTTGGAAAGGCCTCATTCATTTGAAGGTGATATATCCTACCCGAGGAGATCCTGAATCAATTTGCTTAGGTACCACCACGAGTAGTGGCATGCCTGTGCAAGGCTGTAGGCTTCTGGGAGAACAGGTTTGGCTTCATCCCCTCCCCTACCTCACATCCACCCAAAAAGGATCCAGAATTTTGCTCTCATGATATCCACCCCATAACTGCACACTCTCAACCTATACTTCAACCAGCCTTCATCATCTTTTTTCCCAAAAACTGGGACCTACAAGCCCTCACTCTCCTGATAAACACCGTAGCAGTGTTTTTTCCCTTGACTTTCCTGGTCCAGCTAGATCCCGAGGTAGAAGCCCTGGCTGGGTTCCCACAGGCACTGACACAGTGGCATGTTGGTCTTGACCGCATGAGTTTGGTGGCACCCAGATGCAACTGGGCATCAAATATCATTCAATAGAGCCACAGATATTGAGTAGCACCTTCTGACATACAGTAAAGTACAGGCTTGCTCAATTTACGTGGTCAGCTGTAGAGTGACACTCAAGAGAGGTAGGAAGCCCATCTCATCCCTAAATGATGATGCTCAAGCCCCAGATCCCCTTGCTTTTTTCTTGCAGGGGAGAAGAAAGTCTACCTTCCCACTCAAAACTTAAGATGTGATAATTTCATCAGTAGTTGGGAGTTCTGCCACAAAAATTGACCAAAATAAAAGGAGCCATGTAGGAAACCTTGCTAAGTGAGTGGCAGATGAAACCTTCTGGGCTTGCATGCTCTGGAGAGTGTGAAGAAGAGCCCATGCAGCCAGAAACGAAGAAACTCTGAACCTCCCTGGTCATTCCTCAGCTTACCTTCACAGCATCCTTCTGAGAGTGAGACATACCTTCACTGGAGGGGGCAGAGATGCTTAAGTGCTTCCTCTTGCTCACTAAGGAAGTTTTCATTGTAGTGAAGGGTCAATCCCAAATTTTCTATCTTCTTAGAGAACTGAAGATGGCTCAAAGGATGTGCTGGGAGTGGCATTTCACTGTGCCTCACAATACGACATAAAATATTTTATTGCAGAAAACAGAGCTGGCATTACAGTACATGTACACATATCCCCATTCTTAATGGCCTTTCAGTTGTTAAAGTATCTTTTCCATGAATAAATTATCTACTGCAAAGAGCAGTCTGTCATGCCAGGTTTCTTCCTACACTACAATGGAGTATGGTGGCAGCAATGAACAGGCTCTATAACGTGATGACAGAAACAGCCAAGTACTATGCGAGTCTAGATAGGGAGTTTGAGGGTACATGTGCCCTATGCTGTATCCTTGACCTCAGTATGATTCCTCACTCTGCCAATACTGCTACTTTTTCTGTAGAAGGGGCAGGAAGGATTTTCCAGGGTGGAGAACCACAGACAGCAAAAGCTCCTGGTTGCTAAGAAAATAAAAATCTCAGCAAGAGAGTTATTAACAGAGATGTAACAGCCTGTCATCCAGGAAAGCATGGCAGGGGTGTCACAACAGCTGTCTCACTTTAACCTGGGAGGCTGTTGCTCTTGTTTTGAAAGTAGCCAATGACACCGGATTTATGGACCTCTCTGCTACACAGTGAGGGTGTTGCCAAGGGACAGCAATCCTCTGATGGATGCCTCCGCCATCTCCTGCACCAGCTTCTACATGAAAAATTCATAGCGACTTAGAGTCCATAAAGCTCAAAATTCCCAGACACCTGCACTGTGCAGAGTCACCCTGCAGTGCAGGGCTACCAGCAGTGAAAATTTTATAACTCAGTGAATTCTAAGGCAGTGAATTATTATAATTCACAAGTGATATCATAGCTCTTTTGTGAGACCTAAGCATTTGCAGTTTGGATTCCCATGGTGCCAACTCAACCCAAGCAAAGCCTGTGCTGTGCAGGCATAAGCGAGACCAGCCCAGGGCACCAGCAAATCTCACCAAAGTCCCACATGGGCAGAAGTCAGCAATTCAGAACATATTCTTGAAATATAAAGAATTCTGATGTCCACAGATAGCAACCTGTTTGTCCACAGCACATCTTCCCTCTGCTTTCTTGTCAAGCTGATTTCAGCTTGAGGAAACTATCGAACCTTCCTGCCCTGCCCTCCCAGGCTGCCAAAGGAGTTCCAATTAGTGTCAATTTGGATAATAACTCTATTTGCATTTTTAAGCTATTATTAGCAAGTTGTCAGTCAGCCAGTAATTTGTATCAGTTTGGTATAATGAGTATTTAAATATTTAAAAAGGGAACGTTAGTTTCTACCACCCCCTTCCTTTTCGTGCTAAAATAATGGTTTTAATCAAAAGTAATTTGTATTAATATACATTTTGCCCCAGGTGTTAAGAGCAGTCTTCAAGAGCAGTGGTGAGAGATGTTAAGTAATACAGTTTATTAATACAGACAACTACTTCTATCCTCAATAGTAGCAGAAATGGAGGCTGCTTTTGCAAACAAATCATTCTGACTCTCCTCTTGGCCTCTGCCAGGTGACCATGGTGTAGGAATTGAGGTCAGCTGCAATAATTTTATGTACCTGGGATTATAATTCTCTAAAGAACTATTTTAGACTCAATTACTCTATCTTCCCCTTAGTGAAAATTCTTCAATTAAGCATCCCGTACCACAAAAAAAAAAAAAAAAAAAAAAAAAAAAGGCAGAAGACCTCCCTCTGGAGTGAGCCTAGAGCAGGTGAAAGGTTGTGTTTGTCAAATCAGACAGCCAGCGATACATTGCCATTATACCACCGATGGTCGCTGGGGGATGTTTTTTCCGGATGGGGTCAGAGTCCAGATGTTCCTGTATATGCAGTCTGCTGCTGTTCAACATCACACAGAAACAACTGGATTGACCATTTAAACAAATAGGAAAGATTTCCAAATTTATATGACATACTGCATTTTATAATGCATGTATATATATTTTTAAATTTTTTTGAGAGAAAAAGTAGAGGTATGGCCCTAAGCCTTCCTGATGTGCATTTGTAAAACTTCCTACTATGATTTATAGTGTTCTGTGTATGACTATGTGAAATCCTACGATCCACATGTTCATCATGAGAAAAATAGGAAAAAAAAAACCCTAACAACTTCAGAGTTAAAATTAACATTCCTCATTCCCTAGCCCTGTATTACCTTCCATCTTCCCTAGAACCAGCACTTTATACCTCTTCTAACTCACATTTCTAATTTTTAATATCATAAATGGCTTTTAATTAAATTTGAATTAAATATTGAATGCCTTCAATACTAATGTGTTCAACCCTTAGCTGCATTCTCACCTGCAGCACCAGCATGAGAGGCTCTGCACAGTATCTTGTGAGCAAGATCAATTTAACAACATTTTTCTTTTCTGCTTGGCTTTACCCCTGTTCTAATCTAGCATTTACTACATTCGCTTCCACGAAGCTCACGCACAAATCCCCCTGACAAGCACAGGGAGAGCAGGATGGAGAGCAGGATGGAGAACAGTCTTCCCCAGGGATAAAGAGCTCGCTTGCATGGACATGCTAACAGCGGCTGCCATCTGCCGGCTAGAAAAAAAAAAAAAAAAAAAAATATCCCTTGAAGCAACCTCTTGATTCGAATTCCAACTTTGACATACTCGTTTTGGTCTGCTGGAGGAAACGTGCCTGCCCCTTGGCTTCCTCAGACACAGCGCAAGGGACAAAGCTGCGAGGCTGCAGAGCGAGCCAGCCCCGACCCGCTGGCGTGGGACAAACACGAACATGGTGCGGACTCTCCGATACTCTCAGCATCTTCTCTTGTAGTTCATAGCCACTTGAAAGATCCGAACCCGAACATATGGTACAGAACTCTTCCTCTTATTGGAAGAGGTTCCAGGCAACTAAAAGATTGAAAGTGGCACTACAGAGAGGGGTGGGTGAAATACCACGAACAGGTCTTGGAAAGCAGGGATGCACAAACCCTCTTTATCTAGTACCTCCCTGAGCGACTACCGCGAAAGATACTACAGCAGCATAAACCACCTCTCTGCTTTGTCCTCCTCAGTACCTTCTCTCTTTCCTCAAGCTTTGTAAATAAAAAGAAATAAACTTACTAATAATTTTAATTAAATGAAGTTTAAATTAAAATAAATAAAAATTTTTGCATTACCTGCACCTAGAGGCAGGCTCGTTCAAAACTGTCTAAGGCTTTCCTCATTGCAGTCTTCATGTCAACTACAATGTCTATGCAGATATGTGGGTATATCTCATATGTAAATAAAAAACAATAGGCCATGAAATGCCAAAATGAGGAACCATGACAGGCATGGTGCAGTTGATGTACATGCTTTGGCTATCCCTAGGAAAGTCACTGAGGAACCTGCAGCCTACCTCTTTACAGAATTAAGCAGCATCTCCCACACTCCAGCCCCACTCTCCCTAGAGGAGACTGTTCAACAGCCAGCTCAAACACAGTCTTACCTTGTATTAAATCCTCCTTAGACAACTTCTTTCTTATCTAATGGCAATAAGACATTGGGTCTGTGTCAGAACAAAAAGCTAAGTCCATGCCTCCGGAGTCTCAATGCAATTTTTTTATATTTTACTTTAAACCAGAGTCTACCGTATTTTACCTCAGTTCTGAGTGGATAAACTCAACAACCTTGAGTAATATTAACTCTGAATCTGAATAAAATTATAACTGCCATTGAGGAATTAGCTTTCACAACAAAGCAAACACTGGTTCCTGCAACTTTGTTTTCCAGCTTTTTTTTTTTATTCTTGCTGAAGACTGTTAAATATGCATAACCTTGTAGATGTTTATCAAGTGACATTCCCACACCAAAGGTCCTTCACAAAGAGACTCTTCATATTAAGTAAAATAAGCTGCTTTTACACTTGACTGATTTTAAACATAGTTTCAAATATTTTACATTGCAAACCATCCCACACAGAACACTCTGCCCAGTGGACCAAAGGTCCCCAGAGCCCTGTCAAGTGTTCCCTGGCTCTTACACGCTGGTTTGTACTGGAGAGTTTCTCTAGAGCCACTGTCAGGGACACTTGGATGTGGACACAGTGAAGCTCCACACAAGCCAATTAACTGGAGGTTAAAAATAGCAGATAAGCTTTATTAAAAACACAAATGGTGTGGGGGTCACTGAGCAACCTTAAGGAACTAGTAGGTCCCATACACTGCAGCGCTCTCTTTGGAAGATATACTGTTTATTTCTCCTTCCTCAAAAGAGGGAGAGAGTGCAATAAAAGCATTACTTAATAATTTTAATCAATACAAAGCAAAAAAGTCAAATAAAAAAAAAACCCAACAACCCACAGTATTTTATCCACTGCGCAAGAACCCGACAGATCCTCCCCCAGCCCTAAGCAGCCCTGCAAGCCAAGGAGTTATCCATCTCCTCCCTCCCAGGTGGACAGATTTTAATTCCCCATCCCCACCTATGATGTGCTACTCAAATCAACCTATTCAAGCTATCACAAGAGTCCAGCTCAATTTCCTCCAAAAGAAATGGAGTGAGAAAGCAACCATAGCAGGAAGGTAGATAAAAAGTAAAACTGGACAAGACAACAGCACTGTGCACTGGACCTGTGACAAACTACAGACAAGTCTGCAGCTAGCAGATAATCCAGAGTAGCTGTTGTCTTAAGAAAAGTACAGTGTCACAGAAACCAAAAAGGCTGTACAATTCAAGTCTATACATGGAGAAGGAATGAACAGGTTTTCACTCCTGAGACCCCTAGCATTTATCTTTAACAAGAATAAGGCAGCAAACACTGTTTTTCCTCTGCACATGAGTAAAAAGCTAAAATAATTAGGATCGCTAGCCTCGGATCTTGCCTTGCTATGGAAATACCCAACATATTAGGAATTTAAAAAGTTAAAGCAGATTTCCCTTGAATACCCATCAATGTTGCAGCAGAAACTGCATTTGAGTAACTACCACAAATTGTGCTGAACTTATTTTTACTTTGGGCAAATGCTATTTTCTTATCTCAGCCTTGAGAAGTTTACAGTGAATAGTAAATCTTATCTTTACACATCAGTACCTAATCAACATAATCTATATTCCTCTCCAAAGTCAAAATACGCTTTACTGCTTCAAAGAAATCCCAAAAGACAAGCATATGGCCTTTAGCTAAGTAAGGCTGCAGGAACATATTACCTTGCTCATCATATATTTATAAATAACTAGTATGTGCAGCTTTATGTCAAAATATGGCTACTACTGGCCAGAGCTGGACAATTCATGGGGTTCACAGTACCACCTAGAGGTCTTGGTAAGGTTTCTGGAACAGAGATCAAACACAGGATAAAGGGGAAGTAATAAGTAGACAATCAGTCATTTTATGAAGATTTTAAACCGGAACTGCTTATATTTTATCTTTTAAATAACAGTAAGCTTTGGTCTCCTCGTCAAGAGGGACAATAAACAACTCCAGTCTTCATAAAGAGCATAATGCTGATCAAGTCAATCTGCAGCACACACCCATGTTTCATGACCACCCTTATTTTTAAGTTACCTTTAAAAAAGCAGCCCCCACACCTAAGTAGTTAATAAAAAGTTGTCCTGGGTAAAAAAGTCATGTGTTTTTCAGTAAGGTATTAGAAGTTCTTGTGGTTTCTGAAGAAGTTTTTTCTTCCATTTTTCCAAGCAAGGTGTCTGATCCCCTTGTCTTCAGTGATGCTTTGTCTGACTTAAGTCTATGGTTAGCAGAGTTGGTTCACCACATAGTTGGTCACACTCAGTTGAGCAACAACATGGTCTACCTTTTCATCATACAGACGGAAAAACTCTCACAATCAGTGAAAAATTTCTTAAAATACTGAAGTCATGCAACTTCCATCAGATTGATACAAGTTACCCAGTTAACACTATTTTCAAGACTAATAAATACATTTTAAAATTGAAGCCCTCAAATTAGAGACAAAGACATAACTTGGCTTCTCTTGTCTGTTCTGCTCTTTGGTAACAGTCACAATATCTTTAGACTGCTGGTATATTTACAAGATTCAAACCAGCCAACTGGTGGCTTTACAGTAATGAATCAGATTCCCATTCATTTAATTAAGTAACAACCAGCACCACCACTATTATAAACTCCAGGAAGCGTCTCTGCATAGCTATGAATATCTAAATACCTTTTGAAAAATAGACCAAGGTTCTCAAGAATGCTTAGAAAGACATTCAGAATAGCAAAATATAGACAGACCATCCAAATCCCACAGCCTGGAACACAAATCTCTGAATTGGTAGGGTCAGCTTCCCCTTTGCTCAGGGGGCTCGCAGCACTTTGCATTACTTAGCCTTATTCAAGTCCTCAAAACAGAGCTCACATTAAAATACATTAAATGACTGCAAGGCAAATGAATACAATCAAGGTCACATAAGGAACAGTTGCCAAATAAGGTAGCTCCTTGTCCATAAAGTATTTTCCCATGAATTACAAAGTTTTGTTAGAGCAGGGTGAATTTTTTAATAGTACACTAATCACAGAAAGCTCTTATTTCCAACAGCATTGTCAAAATGCATCTTAAAGACCATTTAAGCTTTAGGTTTGCATAATTTGTTTGTTTTTAAAGCAAAGTGCATGCAAATTGCTTGCAGCACTTCTATTTGGGGGATTATTTTGACAGCCTATTCTTGGGTAGCCGACTTGTAATGTTTCAGTGTACGAGCAGAAGGATCAGTAGCTTTAACCCATCTTGGCATCCAGTAGTGGGGCAGCCAGTTGCTTCGTCCTGAGTAGTGCTTTTCAAAGATCTGGCGGTAGTAGTAACTTTCTTTTGTTTTAGGAGGATTGAAAGGATATTTCTCCGCTGCTTTTTCCAGAAGAAGGTCATCAACCTATACACACAAGCAAACTTCAAGTTAAGCTGCAAATACATTTAACACTTACAAATCAGTTTGCTGCAAGTTAAAGACATGCAAAGACACACCAACCACTGAATGCCCATAAATTTAAAAAAAAACCCAGTCTATTCTAGAAGCAGAGGTTTCTGACAGGTGAAATTTGGGCATAGGTTCCCTTGATCTTTATGAATACATAACTATATTTCCAGTGCTGTTAGAATTTCTCTCTGCATTATGTGTGAAGCCTATTTTTTTGGGGGTTACAATCACCTTTGTTCGTAAGCTCAAAAAAACTTCTTTCCTATCATTCTCTTAGCTGTGAATCAAGTGGAACAACTTAAAGCAGTCTTTTTGCCATGTAAGTGGCTTCCTGTTTGGTTTTGTTTTGGTTTGATTTTTTTTTCCTCCAGCTCAGAGAGCTGTTGACTCTGCTTGTATAACCAAGCTCTTAGCGACAAAAGATCTTAGATGCAGAGGCAAAGACACCTGCAGTTGCTAAGTTGGCTAAGAATGGGAGGGTGAATAGTTGCACCAGTTGAGGCAGTTTCTAAAGGATCTTCCACTGCCAACATGCTGTCCAACTCCTCACAGCCATTAAATAAATTTGCTATCTGCAAATACAGGCTCAGTACAGGCAGCACCACACTGTTGCCTGACCCAACTATTTTCTTGCCTGTAGATACAGAGAAAGAAAATGGGAAACAAGCAGTTGGAAGTAGGACAAGCACCCGTCCACAGGCTTGACTACACATATTTCTGTATAAGAGAGCTCTGGTGTAAATTGGGTGTTATTCCTTCCTCTCAGTGACTAAACTACTTCTGTACACCAGAGATGATTATCCTTTGTCCAAAGCCAAAATGCTGTAAGTCTTCATTGGTTAGCAATGCAAAAGAGGCTTTAAAAAGTAAAAGGACTTAGCTAGGCATGGCTGGGAAAAATGAATGACATAAACAAGAAAGGACATTATAAAGTCATTATGCTGTTACTCAGCTGCAAAGTAAGTTCATGCATGTGCCTTCAGCTAAAGGCAGCTGCTTTGCGTGTAACCCAGAAATTGTGTTTGCCGACACACAACCTAATTTGCAATCTAGATACTGAAATGATGTTCATTTCCTTACACAGTCATTTCTGTCAGGCTCTAGCATTTCTTTGTATCTAGGATTTCAAATGCCTTTAAACAAACTCAGATAGCTGGAAGACTGTTGATTAAAGTTTATCTTGCTTCTCCACCATGAAGCTCAACTTACTGTCATACCCAGATTTATTCACCCAACTAAGCATGTGAGCTGCCTCCCCTTGGCAGCCACATCTAATACACCCAAATGTGAAAGACAAACAAACAAATAAATAAATAAATAAATAGGTATTGCACCTGTTGATCAATATAGTCCTGAAGAATAGAAAACCAGGATTTCTTTACTGATGCTATACCATCACTGAAAGCTTCTTTGGGTCTCCAGAGTATTTCTTTGGGAAGCAAGTTGGAATCTTCAAAGGACTGTCTTAAAAGGTATTTTTCAATTCCATTCTGTTTGCAGAAAAACAGTGTCATGAGTCTCAGGAACTACAGTACAAAGACCTGGCTTTACACACTTAAGATATAATTTAATTTCAGAAGGTCTGGTCAGAAAAGGGTGCCCAGCAGTCCAACAATCCAGCAAAATATTTAAGAGCATGCTTAACTTTGGGTAGAGAACTGAACCATTGAATTGAGCAATTTTGTCATGCTTATATCATGTATCAGTGAATCTGTAAGCTTTCACTTGGTTCCAGGCCTAGTTTTACATACCTTTGGGATTCGCAGTTCTGCTGGTAGAGATAAATAATAAGAAGTAAACCGATGATCCAAAAATGGCACTCTCAATTCAAGACTAAACAGGGGAAATAAATAGAAAATAATTAATCCAACAAGTCATCTACTAACAAATTCCATAAGAGTTAAGCTGTCCCTGTCTTTCACAAAAACACAAGGTTTTCTGCTTTTACTTAGAAGTAAAAGCAGAATATTCACTTGCATATTCACGGCTATCTGCATTTACTTCATCAATTCAGGAAGTTAATGATATGCTCTGCACAGATTAAAGAAAGATTTTGATGATTTATGATGCCATCTGCTGGACAGCTTCTAGTATAATGAATATAAAGACCACAGTCCTGCAAGATTTGCAACAACCTTTGTTCCATGTAAGCAAAAACACATTGGGAAAAAAAAAAATTATATAAAAAAATCAAAATCTTGTTGCCCCCAGAGAAGCACCAAGTCACAGAACCAAGCATGAATTTCTGCTGTTATGTCCAAAACCCACATTTGTTTCTATTTTAAAGAAACAAGTCCAAGAAACAACTTTCATCATTTCCTCTCTAATTCCTTCCCTTTTTCTCCACAAATCTGAACACCTTAAATTCAGTTTTATTTTAATACAAGGGTTCTTTCTTCCTAGCAGTGCCACAAAGCTGACCCCAGCTTCTCTTCAACAACCGGCAACTCTCCAAAGAAGAGCACTCAGTCTTGAATACGTGGCCAATTTTTCAGCATAGAACAAATTACAAGGTAAATGGAGGTCTCCTGCACCCTGTCCATCTTTTGTATCAGAAAGAGAAACATAAGAAAGTTATAAAAAACTGGGCAAGCAATTTTGTGGCAGGATCAATATACAACACAAGTTTCCAATAGGTACCCAATTGGCACCATCTGTAGCCAGCCTCCCAACAATATTCTCCTTTTAGTGAAGGTATTTCTTTAGTAATATAATGCTATTTTCTTCAGTGTGCAATCTGGTAATTTCTTAAAGTATCAGTCACACAGATTGTATCCTAACATCTCTATTACAGTCAGCTGACTCAATGCACATACTTTTTCTTTTTCAGTATGTTTTTTACATTCTTCATACACATGCCAATTACCACATTCAAGATTCCTCTTTGTCTAAACCTCAGAAAAACCCTAAGTCAAATACAACTTTGCCTTCCCTCCTTAACTCTGCATATTTATATTTCTAATTTTCTGCTTCTATAAAGACCAGTACAATCCCAGACAAAAGATATTTCCTGCATCAGTCAGCAACACAGTTGGCCTTACAGTCACAGAAGACCAGATTAAACTTTGCAGTGTGGCTTGCTGTTGCTCAAATTCCTTCAGGCTACAACTTCAATTTCATCTTGGCATACAAATCCCCAGCAGTCTTTTGCTTCAGAATCAAGAGCTACTCTAAGCAGATGTAATTAGATTCACTGTTTCATTCCTCCTTACTGTTCAGAAACAGCACTCAAACCCATTGTCTTTTACCAAAGAAATTTTTAGTGGATGAGCAAATATTGTCTGTAACCGTCGTAATAGCAAGTTTGTCTCGTAGTGTTTAGAACAGAAATGTGATGGATGATTACTCTGAAGCCTGCCCTGTAGACTGCTAGCCCTCATGCCATGTTTCCCCCCCATTCGGAGCGCAGGGACCCTGAGTGCCTGCGCATACCTGGAACGTTAGCAATGCCTGTTCTCCCAAAGTGGGTAGTGCCTCAAGCTATACTAAGATACAGAGCTCAAGCAGAATATGGAGTGAACCCCATAATACTACTCTGAAGACCGATGATCATCTTGGAATAGTTTAGACCCAGACAGTAAGAATGGGATTATCCTGCATCACAATACTCTGCATCACTTAGTAATTCAAATGGAACAAGTCAACATTTAAGTGTTGTCATTTCCTCAACAGCAACAGAACTTTTAAGATCTCCTTAGACTTTTAAATCATGAGTCCTCAGCATTCAAGAGACTATGTTTTACCCGTGTGCTGCAGTAGTTCTGTCTGCACGAAGTACATCAAACAGGTAGAGCTCCTTCAGAAGCCTCTCACTCTCTTCTGCAGCTTCTTCAGGAGATGGCGCCTGTAACCAGACACACGCATGTAGGACACAGACATAACACAGATGTACCGAGGGAACCATTACTTGCTGTCCTGTGTTTGAATTGTAGCGATTGCTGAGTGATCTCAGAACTAGCAAAGACTACATACAAAAAACACTCCCCATCTCAGGAATTCTTGAAGGTTTTTTTTAAAAAAGTTTTTTTTTAGGTGATTAAATTAAATTGGTTGGATTTTATGCCACCTCAGGAGCAAGTCTCAACAAATACACAGCTGTGACAACCCTCAAACATCACACCTCGAAGTCTCAGAGATTTTCGGTTGAAGGCAAGAACAAGTAGTTCAAGGGCTTTTTGTACAAGGAATAGACCTACCTTATGGAAATATATATATCCTTGTGTCAGTTCATCTGATCCTTCTCCTGAAAAAATTACCACACTGTCCGTTTTCTTCCGTATATATTTGGAGACAAGATACATACCTTAAAAAAAGAGTATAGTTATTAAAATACAGCTATGTGTATGATGCTACATATAGCTAGTAGTTTTAATTTAACATTTTAGAAGTTTCTTGCCTATGCTACTTTCTTCTGTAGCAGACAACTGCAATATGTTAAAATAACATCTCATTGTTATTCAAAGCCATCAACAGCCACACTAAGTGGTGCAAATACATCTAGACTGTGTACTTACACTTAGCCCTCAAAATATCAGAAAGATGTGTCTGCCTGATCCTGGGAATGCTGAAGGATTCCCGTGGGAACTCACAGAGGAGTTGTTCTGACTCAGTTCAAAATTAAGCCCAAGATTAATTCCAGCAGTCCTGAACAAACCTTCTTTTTGTTTCACTCTCTGCCACCGTGGGTTGAAATGGATGACGCTCTTTTTTCAATTGTTTTTTAAGAATTATTTGTTAATCAGAATTATGACTTCCCCTCATGGCATCTTTCCAAACAATATGCTTTTATAACAAAAGTATTAGAGATCTAATGAAAAGGATCTAGCCCATTATTTCTCATACCAAGCAGCAATCATAAAGAAAGATGACAGATGAAAAGTTGGCTTTAATTTTTTAAAGAAACACTTTAAATATTTTACATTGCAAAGTCCCATCTTCACATACAAAATGCCACGCAGGGACTAGGTTTTCAAAACTCTGTTGCCTATTTGGCTTACTAACTTTTTTACAATGTAAGAGGCTGACATAAGATTAACTGGGTTAAATGTTGTAGATGGCATTACACAGAAGGTGACATTGGATTAGAGTTTTTCATTCTTATCAGGTCAGCAACCTTTTCTAAGAAGCTGCTGGTGACTTCCTTCATTTCTCAGAATCAAACATATGTTATAAGAAGTCTACCTGACTTGAGTGCACATGCTACTAGAAGGTGACAATAAACAGTTCACTGTAGTATTAAAATTATGCAAAGAAAGGGTAATCATAATTGTTTTGCTATCATAACATTCAGTACCTCAGATAACCTGCAAAATTTTCCCCATTCCTCCAAGGCTCACATTTATCGGAGCAAAAAAGCTAGACCTATAGGTCTTACATTTCTTCTTCATTTAACTTCTCTTTTTCATCCCAAAGCTTCAGAAACAGCTCTTGACAACTGTTTTGTACAGTCGGGGACTTTGAAACTAGTAACTGTTTTTGACTCAGTGTGGTATCACAGACAACACTGCGGAGCAGAACCTGGGAGTCCCAGTTCCCAGGTTTTGTGACAGCCAAAGGATCTAGTAGATGACAACATGATTTTGCATAAAATGTTATTTGGGCAATATAAAACAAAGATTGTTATTAAAAAAATCTTACCAATTGAAGCTCTTATTGTTGTTATATCATAGGTTTCCAAGGAGAAAATAACCTCCTCTATGGCCTGAATTCCCTCTTCAGAATTAAATATTACTTCATGATGTTCACTGCCTATATGTGCTGCCACCTGTTTGTAAAGGATCACAATAATGTATTGCTTTTCAATTAAAACACTTAAACATACATTGCATTTAAAATACACACACACACACTGAGTGAAAGCACCAGCTCCCTTCTGCCACAGTGAGAATTATATCTCATTAGGCCAAGAAAAGATGGTACTATAGCAGCCCCTCTGACTTGCAGTGGTACATTCACCAGAGGGGACGAAGCATAGCGGAATCTCTAGAGGCTCCAAATACTCCAGATACTTGCCCTGACGTGAAAAAGCAGCTCAAAAGCCATGACAGTCTGGATACCTAAAGGTACCCAGATGCCAAAGAGTTATACAAGGCTATTAATTCAGTAAACTGATGATTAACTTACAATATTTAGCATATATACAAATACCATGGCATAGGAACAATAGCATGGAGATTTACCTTAAAACCCAAAAGCAGAACTGAGACAACTCCCAAGTACCATCCTTACAGTAGCAATACAATGGGAGTCTGTCATGAAAGTCTTCCAAATGCAAGAGAAAACTGGTAAGGCTCAATTATCTCTTTCATAAGATTTAACTAAGCAGCAAACGTTTGTACCAAATTATTTACTGCAAACTGATTTACACTGTAGCAATACATGAATATTCAGTGTTACTATTAATACCATACCATGAAGTTACCACCATTAATATACACTGTTTAATATTCAGAAGCTCAGAACAAACTGAAAGCAACACTTAACTGTACCTTTCTGGCAGCCAGTAAGTCAGGACTGTTTTCCATTCCAATTGCAAAGGTTTGTAATGGATAATTAATGTTGATGTCTTTCATGAGTTTCAGAAGAACAGCTGCAACCAAGCTGGAATCTAAGCCCCCTGCCAACAAACCAAATTATTCAGTTAGGTGTTTGACTTTTTTCCTTCCCCTTAAGGACACTGAATCTAGATAACGGAATCTTATGAGTGTGCTTAATTTTAAGCCATGTGAATCCAAGGAACTTGTACAAGTGCACAATTACCTCTGCTTAACAAGAGAATCGGGCAACTTTAGTGGAACATCTTCAGTAACAGTTGTTAGTACTTTTGGTATCAGAAGCATCAGTGGAAATCGTTCTTTAAGATACACAAAGTATTCTAAAAACTTGTACTACTACAGAACATGCCCCTTCTCAACTCTGCTATAATGGGATTTATGCTCCATTTCAAAATTGCTCTCTATCCTTTTCTTACCTACACATTTGATACTACTAACAGAGCTATGTGAATTTTTTTTTGTTTGCTTAATAAAAAAAAAAAAGGAACAGAACGTTTAGTGTAAGGATTCCACTCTCCCAATCATTTCTCAAAAATGTTTCACACATTTTGAGCAGAATTAGTTTTTGAAACATCACTTCAAAGTGAAAGGTTCACTAGTGACATTCTTTTTTCCCCTCTTCTTTCTCAGAGGATGACAGTGGAAGGATTTGAACAGTTTGGGGAAAAAAAAAAAAAACCAAACCAAAAAACCAAGAGATGCACAAGCTGCCTAAATGTACTCTAAGGCTCCACCTTCTTATTCTCATGAGCTAGTTCTGCTAAGTCTTGACTAGTTTTACTTGCTGCTCCCCTCTCAAGTACTGAGCAAAACACAGTACTTGTTCTCTCACACTTGCCTGCAGTTCTGACAAGCATGAGGCAGAATACTCTTCTCTGTTTCCTACAGCTTGCATGTGATTTTCCAGCCAAGTGCATTACCATCCATTCCCACCCTGATCCCCTTTGTGGGTATGCTACCTTGTAGTTTCTACAGAAGGAGATTTTTTAATTTTACATGCAGAGTCTGAGAAAAGGAGAGCGCAGAAATCAAACTGAGTGCTCAGGATGCGAAAATCAGGGAAATCAAAATCTGAGTGAATCAAGATCACTGTGAAGTTGCAGAACTCCATCCACAACTGAAAACAAAAGCACTTCAACTGTGATGCTCCAAGCATACTCAAAGTTGCAAAGCACTGAGATACTCCAGTTTTATAACAGCATGAGCGCTTAGTTTTGCTAATACATTCTGCATGCACATCCAAGGAGCTGCTCACTACCTTCTAATTTGATAGCTGAAATTTGGGGTTTGAACAGGCTTTTTACTGAGGCTGGGATCTTCCAATTCTGTGTATCTCCCTGTTTCATTTACCTCCCTCCTACTTTTTATGACGCCACAGTAATGAAATGATCCAACAGTATCTCCTACTCAGTTCTCTCTCATTCAAATGCACATTTAATGGGGTTCATGACAAATGAGTGTAATTACTGATGTTCAGTGAACGCATGAACTGCGCATCAGAACTCTAACCACAAGTACAAAGTGCTGCAGAAACACAGTAAATAAAATGCCAGTCCTATGGCTACAAAGCCTCATGTCAAGTACCTTTGTAACACCGAACCACCAGATCACAACACTGATCAGCTAAGTCAGCAAATAACTTCCTGTACCACAAACTACTACCTCATCTGAAAAAAAGAGTGTAGCAAATAAATTTGGTCCAGACGGTTCCCTGTAATTTCATAAATCAAAGGCAGTCTAGGATGGAGGCTAAAGCAAAAAAGGTGACAAGTATGAATTTCACTTCCTCCTGCTATCTGAAACATGCCAAGGCTTTTTTCTTCTATGCTCAATCTGTGCAAAGTCAATGTAACAATTAGATTTTCTTTTTAGACACCTAGCCTAAGCATAATTAAGAGTATATTGGGTGATTTTTCAATTAGAATATTTCTTTCCTCTTAGTAAAAAATGGTGAGTGTCCCCACAAGCCAATATTCCAGCCCAGAGTAAAATTGAAAAAACGAAGACTTTCAAGATAATTGTAAACTGGAAAACTTTATCACAAACTAACACGTTCCAAATTAAGATGCAAATCACTTCAGGTACATCACAGAAGAGGCAGTATACTTTCCTCTAACTAGTAGAGGATGGGCGAGAGAGAAGATACAGAATCACTGTGATTCTTGCTACTCACCTGACAGAAGACAGCCGATCCTCCTGTGAGCCATCAAGCGTTTTCTAACAGCATTTTCAAACAGAATACGGATGTTGCTTTTCACTGTTTCAAGATCAAAACCTGTCCAGAAAAGAGGAGGAAAAAAAACCCAAACCAAACCAAGAGTTACTCAAGACTTTGCTGGATTATGCTGTTAGGAAACTAAGATATTTGTCTGAATTTCCTTTGCTAATAAGGGCATGCAAGTTCATCTTTGTACATAACTGCCTACAAAACCAATTCTTAAGTCCCTACATTATAAAAGTTCTTCCAGGTTTTTTTTTAAATGGTACTTTTTAAAACCAATGTAAACTTTATACTCAAAGATCGTAATTTTTTCACTTTTTAATCAGAAGAAGTAGCAAATGCTTTGCTGTACTACCTGAAGGCAGAGTTTCCACCGTATCACATGCAACATGGAGTGGTTCATCTTTATAACTATGAAATTTTACTAATTCCACTGATGCAACTTTGCCAGAGGGCTTTAAATCCAACACTTCATAATGACCTGGGAGAAACGGTTCCACTTTTGGACATAAGGATGCTGAATGCTTTAAGTTGATAAGTCCTACAGAATAAATGGGGAAAAAAAAAAGTCAGAGTTTTTGACCCAGAAAGTTATACCTCACTTAACAGCCTCTGTACTAAAACTAGATACAAATATTTTCTCCAGATCCTAAATTTGGTATTAAAAAGTATCATCTTGAGTTGGAGTCTAGTCTGTCTAGAGCATGATTCTGCTTCTGGTAGGTTGCACACATAGATATGAGCCATCTCAAACTGAGGTAGATAGCAGAGAAAGGAAGCCAGCAAATTTTACTCACTGGTAAGTAGCAATTTATCCTTGTGAGCATTATGAAGAGCACTTTTCTAACTGACTACATGATGTCCAGGTCAAGGTGTAATATGCTTATGAAAACTGAAATTACAATTAGTAACTGATTTGGTGTTTAAAATTAAGTGTAGTCAAGCTAATAAGGGGTTTGCAATAAAATTACATCACTGAAGTGATTGCTTAATTGACATTTAGTGATATTGTAACTCATTTCCAGACTGATTGACACCACTGTAAACGAATGCCAAGAATCAGACGTGTAGCCAAACCTCATTTCCACTCCTCTTGTGAAAGAGGATGTTTTGCACCTGCTGGTCACCTGGATGCCCCCTGAGGAACTCTACAAAAGACAGTGAATTGCTTTTAGAGAGGGACCAGTAATTCTCCGTAACAGTTATAGGACACAGTCCCTAAAATATTACTTCTCTTCTTCCTTCCCAAGAAGCAGGGATGGTACAGCTTGGTACTAGGACGTAGTACTAAATAGAGGAGTCAACCTGCATGGAGTCTGCTAATAAAACTGATACACAGTAAGTGGGAGAGACACAAGTAAAATCAATTTTAGCCAAAGTGCATTTTAGGCAATAAAATCTTTTGGCACTGTTTGGATTTGTTTATGGAAGTGTCAAGACTAAAGATAATTACTTAAGGAAAAAAAAAAAAGTAGTGTATGTGTCATCTCAGAGAAAAAAAAATCGTCATCAAATAAAATAAGCATCATTAGATGATTACCCAATGCTACAGGAAATTTCAATATGGTTTTAAAATTCTTGGCTTTTACAGATTAGCAGCACTTGTGGCACTATTTCACTATTCACCAAAGAATACCAGAAACAAATTCTAGTATCATTTATTGTAGTACAAATCTAGCCTAACAACTACATTTAACTTTGGGGTAATATAAAACATCTTGGGCTCAATACTGCTATAGTTCCACAACAAAATGGGATTATGAAGTTAAATAACCACGGTGTTTTACAGATATTAAGGACAATTAAACACCTTATGGGTTTACTCTTGGTAGTTTTTGTTTTAATGACGTGTAGTTCTTATACTACTAAATATAGTTAATTTATTACTGAACTTATAGTTCACTTTCTCTTCACACTTAGAAGAAAAGCCTGACAAAGAAGTTTGTCTCCAACAACAATACCTAAGATTATTTAGGCACTAAACACAACTGATTTTACCTTTTGCTTCAGAACAGACACCTAAAAATCCATCATCAGTCAGCACCTTAAACAGTGGTCTGACTCCATAGGTATCTCTTGCCAGAAACACTTTTCTGTTTGCAGTGTCCAGAAGGATGAAAGCAAATACACCATCTAGCATGGATGCAGTTTGTTCTATTCCTCCTCTGTTGTAAAGATGAAGGATAACCTCACCATCCACTAGCGTTTGATATTCAAATCCAAACTGCTTCTGCAACTAAGAAAAAACAAACAAACAAAACATGAATAAGCATTTGCAAACATTGGCTGCTTATTAATTGAAAAAAACCCACACCACCTTTCATGTAATTATTTAGTAAAAAAGCTTTTTTTTAAAAAAAAAAAAAGTTCAAAAGTTATATAAGTATTTCCACCAAAGGAGAAAATTATACTTTTGGGTTCAAAATATTATCCAGAATCAGACATGTAGATTGACTCTGCAGTTTTATGCAATTCACATTATGGCAGGTTTTCAGGGATACATTTCCACCTGAGGATGTCAAACTGCAGACCCACGACCCTGGTCTTCAGAAGCACTAGCCTCCCCATCTCCCACAGACAAATGGGAGAAGCAGGCAGCCACTGCCTCTAAAAAAACAACTCAAAACAGGACCAGAAACAAAGATGTCATTTATTGTAGTCTCAAATCACTCAGTGCAGCTTTCTTAACAGATAAGAATATTTACATAAGCTTCCCCCGCCCCAAAACACATAGACACTGGTAACATCTCTGCAAAATACTTCAGAAATAAACTGGTTTACTTCTGCAGTCACTGCAATTGCTCAGTATTTTTTTTTTATACACAGAGAATTTCCTTCTGCTTAATCTTCCCCCATTCCTCAAACTAACCTTTTAATTCTGCCTGTGCAGATGGAGTGGGGGTGGAAGATATTAGTTGTCAGACTAAATAGTCTTCGTGTTCTTGTGGTGCTATTCTTTCCAACTGTCTGTAGATATTGAAGGAACTTTAAAAACGGGTGTTCTGATAAAGCACTAACAAACCAAGACACCCCACTATACCAATGCTTTAGTATTTTAACTTAAGTTCTTTGGTTTTAATTGTTATTTATGGAGAAAAGTCTTGGATCAAATGAAGTCAATATTAAAATAATTAACTCATTGCCCTAAACAAGATGCCTATTTCACCAAAGATCCTTTCCTAGGTAGTTTTCAGCCACAAACCTGAAAGAAAAGTCTCTTTTTTAAAGAGGGTACATAATGTAGTGAGAACAATCAAATTCCTGCAGATGGCAATTCAAGTTTTCCATAATTAAAGTTCCCTTAGGATTGTGTGTGTAGCATGATTGAGAGTAATTCTTACTGCTTTCAACAGCAGAAAAAACTCAATGAAAAACACAGCAATTATTACAGTACATTTCACCTTTCTAATAACCAGATACTTGGAGACTGGGGGGAAAAAAAAAATTTAAAAAATCTGCCTATTAAGTCAAATTCCCAATGACGTTACTGTTGTCACTAACATCAGTGACAGCAACCTGACTTCGACTTAAAAAAATGTGATGTCAGAAGTACTAAGATATCTCAGATTATTCATATGTTTTTGATACTATCATGCTCGGTTTATGATTCATTTTAAGCATTCAGTTACAGCATGATTCAGAAAGTCACAACTGTAAGCTGCTTTATATGCCAAATTTGGATGATCTGAATCACCTCCCTTTACAAGTAACACAGACAGCATGGACATCTCAGCACAGGGACCGAGGCACACAGATCATGTTCAGCAGCACTATCACACCCATGAGGGACATTCAGACGCTTTAGCAACAGAGTTGTGTCTTGTTTTGTGCCCAAGAGACTTAGGCAGCTCTCACCAACCCCGAAAAATATCTGCCTTCAACTGCAGATACCTAAGGACTTTGCTGGCATACTGTAAACATCTCCCTAGTGCTTGTTGCTTTTACATAAATACAGAAGCATGCATGCTATACATTAATGCATTATAAGTGACATAGACTATCTACATTGATATGTGGAAATAAAAATGCAGTACCCAACAGCTTGAAGAATGACCCAAAATAACTGAAGAGCAAGACAGCCTAAGAGCACTTTCATTACAAAGAGAAGGGGAGAACAAGGCTTGAAATTTCCCTCCCCAAGAGGTTAGGAAGAATGCATCTTTATTTTAAATTGATTAAACCTAAAGATACAAATACTTATTGCTCTTCTCATCAATTAAAAAGTGATTTTTCAGTATTAAAGACTAAGTATGTTATTATTCCACCACAGATTCACAGCTCAGCGAGATAATTTACTTCCTTTTAAATACTAGTCATCTGATAACTTTTAAATTTTTTCTATATTCTTGTCCACCATGTTTTAACTTTCTGAATATCCACTAGTTTTGAAATAAAAAAAAAGGAAGATGCTGTGTGATCCATACAACACCTACCTGTTTGAAATTGTAGATTTCTCCATTGTAACACAGCCACAGATATGGGAATTTCTTCACCCGGATAGGCTGCATACCATATAACTGATCAACAACCGCAAGGCGGTGGAAGCCAAAACAGCAGTTGGTGAATCCATTGACATTCTCAAAACGAAATGCATCAGGACCTCTGTGTGCTATCTTCATGGCACTTAAACACTGGACAGAAAGGCACTCATCACTCCCAAACAGGGCCCAGATACCACACATTGTGAGGCTGTTGATCTACCCGAAAGTGGAGAAGCTGTTCAATAAAGACATGAACATTATAAGCAAGAGTTGACACCTAGAAAACACAGGTAACAAAGGTAGGCTATGAAGTGCTTAACTGTCAAGAGGACTGATCAGGAGAATAGCTGACTTTACTAACATGAGGTAAACCCCATTTTGCCCAGAATATAAGCAACCTTTGGCCAGCAAGAAATTAGTCTTCAGTTTACCTTTAGGTTGTCTATGATTTTTATATAGAGCTTAAAAAGAAAAAAAAATCATTACTGGACACTGGATATGATCTGCTGAAGTTGCATCATCTCAGCAGAAAGTTAACAGTCCTTTCGGTATATAAAGGGGGCTTGTAAGAAAGACGGAGAGAGACTTTTTACCAAGGCCTGTAGTGACAGGACAAGGGGCAACGATTTCACACTGAACGAGGGAAGGTTTAGCTTGGACCTGCCCAGCACCACGGGTGGCCCAGATGAGAAAGGTGCGGAGGGAGCGGCCTTGGTGCGGTGCCGCGCTCCCCCTCGCACGCTTTCTGCAGCCCCTGTGTCCCTGGAGCGGTAGAGCACGCCTCTCTGAACCCTAACTAGAGGCAGAGGCGAGCTGAGGCTGGCGACCTACAGGTCAAGTGATGGTGCCGGGGCCCTCAGCCTCAGCCCCAGGCCGCCGCTAGGGTTAGGGGGTTCAGGGAGCCCCCAAGCCCACAGCTCCGGGACACCGGCGCTGCCAGCGGCGCGCCGAGGGGAGCAGGGCCCTGCGCCACGGGCGCTCCCGACACACCCCTCCCATCCGGACGAGCGATGGCGCTGTGGAGCTCGGCCCCGGCACATGGAGCTGGGCTCTCCCACCCGCCGCGGCGGGTTCCGAGCGCCGCCCCAGGGCCCCGCCGCTCTTCTAACAGCGGCCCGCAGGCACCCGGGCCGGGGCACGTTCCCTCCGCGCACGCCCGCTGGCTCCCGGCCCCCTCCACAGGGCCGCCCCTCCCTGCGGCGGCTGCCGCGCTCCCCGGGCCGCCGCCGCGCTCACAAGCCGGGGCAAGGCGCGGAGGGGCCGCGCGGCGGCGGGGCGGGGACGCCGGGGGTAGGAGCGGCGAAAGGCCGGGGCCGGGTACTGCCGCCGCCCCCAAAGGCCGCCCGGCGCGGCCACGCTTAGCCCGCGACCCCGGCAGCAGCGACGTCCGCGGCTGGTGGCTTACCCAGTGCCGGCGCAGGGAAAGCCGCCGTCCTCGCCACGCCGGGAGATGAAGAAGGCGGCTCCCCCCGGTGTCGGCCCCTCCTCCGCCCCCTGCGGCTGTTGAAACCCGCCGTGAAGTTTCATCATGCGCCGCCCCGCCCGCCGGGCCCTGTCCGCGCACGCTGAGCAGAGCCGGCCCGGCCCGGCCCGCGGCCTTTCCCTGCGGCCCCGGCCCGGGGAGCCCCACGGCAGGGCAAGAGCCCACCTGGCAGGTCAAGGGGTGTGGGGTGTGCCGGGCCGCCCCGCCCCGCCAGGCACTGCCGGGCTCGCTCGGCTCCTGAGGGCAACTCCCAGCCATCGGGAATCCTGTCCCTGCAAATCGGCCCTGGGTTATACCTTGCGCTGTGTAAAGCAAAAAGAGCTCAGACACCTGCACGTGGCTGCCTTCAAACTGCTCTATTTGGTTTGGGAGAGAGAGCGCTTGCAAAGCTTACACCTTTGGAAGCATTTACTGAGGATTTAGAATTTTGCTGTGCAAGACTCAGTATTGAATAGTAGATGCTACAGGTGAAAAGGGATTTTGATGCCTATCTGAACTCCCATCATTGGACAGTTTTGCCTTTTTGCCTTAGAGAGTGCTAAAGTAAATGAAATTCAACTCCAGACTAGGGTGTGAAGTGCTAAATATAAACCTTAATTCTCCACACCACACATACTTCAAGAGAACCATCAGTAGTAATGAGCACGCAGTGCACTTCCATAGCTAGCTTAGTGTAAAAACTCCAGTGTTGTGCGTAAAGTTCTTCAGGTTATGCAGACCATCACCAGTAAGGGTGGCCTGTGTGTAGAATTTTAAAAGGACCTTTAAGAAGCCGTTAAAAGCATATTTTTAGGCTTTAGAAAGAAAAATGTGTCGAAGCGTCCTATGCATAAGTAGACTCCAGCACTGATCAGGAATCGATGTGGGAGGTTTCTGTTCATGGCTTCACCTGAACACAGGAGCGGCCTTGGCAGAGGCCAGGCTTTGGGCAGCCCGCAGAGGCCATGTGTACAGTCCTCAGAGCTGTGCACTGCTTGGAAGAGCAGAATGGATGTGTGCGCAACGGCACACCAAGTCACTGCTCACAGAAGAGTAGTGGGTGTGCTGGGGAATGCCAGGGGTTTTTTGCAAAGGTCTAAAGGTCACAAACTCTGCATTTTGAAAAACTACAAGAATCACAGAACCACAGAATCATTCAGGTTGGAAAAGACCCTTGGGATCATGCAGTCCAAGTAACAGACAAACATTGTATTAACATAGGTTGGTTTGGTTTGTTGGTGGTTTGTTGTTGTTGTTTGTTTGTCAGAGACTTTTGTAAACAGTTACAAACCATTTGGTAAATTAAGTGTGTTTTCAAGGAAGAACTGAAGCAGAGAGGGTGAGAAGCAACTTGCCGAAAGTGGCCTGGGCAAGCACAGCCAGGAAGAGCAAAACCTCCTAAGTCCTCGTTAATTAGGACTCATCCTTAGAGCACACTGGGTAACAGCCACATAATTATCCTCCACTTTACTACCACTTTTAAAAACTGGGAATAACTGCTGCATTTTACAATGTCTTACATGTTTAATGCCCTATTTTAATGGAGCTGATGGTGTTACATGTGGGACTAATGGCAGAAATACAACACACAATCTATTTTTAAACATTGGTGACGTTACTGTTTGGTAGCTACAATAGTGCAGGTAATAATTGATATGTCCCTGTCCTTTTCTAGCCTTTACTATTGCCACATAGCCTGTTACAGTCCCTTTACATTAGGTGTCGTTCTCCAATATCTAATCTTTCAGCATATCTGCAGACAGCACTAGATGTAATTACACCTCAGTCTCACAGCTGTTCTGAGTCACATCGGTTTTCTCCTTCCTGCAGACATTAGCATATGTAATTGTCTCTCTAAAAAATTTTCTTCTCCACTATACTTCTTTAAAGCTGGTATTTCCCTCCATTTTTCCTGAGAGGAATTTAAGATGACGCTATCTGGGTGGAGAGAACAGGCTTGAATGTAACTATCAGGTGCCATAAGTAGCTAAGAGACTGTTTACCTTGGTGTATCACCTGTTTAGTACCTGAGAGCAACCATCTGGCCACAGGCTAAAACTATTTAAGAATGGTTGAAAAACATAGTAAGAAGGTTTCTGATTAATTAATGGATTAGTTTTGTTTCTAACCAGCTGTAATGAAAGGCTTAAGAGGTTTTTCTGCAGGCAGGGGGTAAATGAGTACAATGTGGAATGAACTGTTGCGGCTCCATGACTGTTACACTGAGCTGGCCACTGTCAGCTCAGATCTTAGTTGAGCATTGCTTGTAACTGAAGTCTTTGCTCCTCATTTTTTCCCACTACAGATTAATACCATTTCTGCATTTGTCGGATGTGGTGCCACCAGCATGCCTGGATGACTGGAAACATGTGAGTTCTGTGAGATCCATGAAATCCATTTGGAGAGGAGGCAGAACTGAGGGGAAAGTGGAGAAGTCAGAGGCTGTGATTAAGAGAGACATACAGTGGAAGTCTTTTGCTTTCACAGCAATGACTAACAAGTTAAGAACCTATAGTAGTTGGGGGTTTTACAGGGAGTAGCCTTCTGAAGGTATCCCTTGTGATTTCTGTCTTTTTGGATGAGAGAACACATTTGAGCTGTTTTTGTGATGGTGGCTTTGCCAGCTCTCTGTTCTCATCCTTTCCTCTCACTGGAGCTGTTCAAGAAAAGATCTGAAGTAGAAAACAGTGGCCAGACTCAAATATTAGAGAAGGACTGTCCTTTTTCTGTTGGCGTCATATGCATGTACTCTACAGTTTCTCAGACAGATACTGAATACCCTTTGTTGACAGTGAAGATTGCCATGAGTGAATTCATAGGACAGGACATTATGACGGGCAGGAATGTAAAAAAGTCAGAAATTCTGTTGATGTGCCTTGGCTCAGCCTTACACCAGCCCTTTGCACAGCAGTTGCTAGTGAGTAGCTGCGGAACACAGACATTCTGCACCCTGCCAGACCATCTACGTAGTCATGGACTGTTAAAGATGCTTCATTACCAACAATTCAAGGGATAAGTGCTGAAACACTTTTTATTTTTGAAAAAATAGAGATTTGGACTGTGGGAAGGAGAGGGATGTATCTTGTCTACACTCTCATGACCCCCTTTGCATCCAGTATCCATTTTTAGCTTGAGGCAACTACTCTGCATCTGGGCTAGAACACATCCTGAATTCCAGTAGTAATACTTTGGGTTTTTTTCTTTTCCAGTCCTAACTGGGTAGTAATAGAATCACAGGAATAGGCAATTTCAAGCTACCAAATGCCTCAAACTATCCTTACCTCATCTCCCAGCGACTGAATGTTCATAATGTAAGCTGGGCACAGATCACCAAGAATCCTGTATTTTCCAGCTCATTTTTTTTTCCATGCTGTATTTGCTACACAACACTTTGCCACATGTCACCACAGGCCCAGCTGAATAGGATATGCTACTGTGGATTTGTTTCTGTTCATCAGCATCTACAAATTACTTCGGGGTTGAAGTCTGTGTACTATATGAGTTTACATCTTCTGTTCCTGAATACACATTAGTAAGAATCTAATGCCATTCTTGGGGCAGCGGGTTAGTCTATGGCTACATTTCTGCCAAGAAAGAGTGATTTTAGAGTGACGTGGCTCCATTATCCATCATTGTAGAGGTAGCAGAAGCAGCAAATGCTCTTTCTGGCAGCAGCCTAGTATATTTTCTAGGACAGGGACTGAGCTTGAAAGCCGAAGGTCCTCATGGAGCCACACAGAAACATCCATGTACCATGGTGTCATTGGCAGCCCATTATACACTGGGAGAGATCAATGGTGGGCAGGACTCAGAGGAAGGTGGAGATCAGTTCCTCCTCCCCACTTGCATGGGTTGACATATGTGGCTATTTTTACAAATACAAAGGCATGTTGGATACATGTATATTCACCAGGCAATAGCTGTAGTGTGAGGTGTTCTGGTAACACATCTGACATCTGAAATGTATGGTTATATGTCAGGGATACGTGTAGGCAGAGAGCAAAGGCCTTTTCCTATTTTGGTTTTCCTTCCCCAGGAGAACAGTAACACAATGTGCTGTTGAAGTTTGCATGCTTGCACTCAAGAGCTCAGGCAGAACTATACTTTAATCCCCGTATCTGACTGGGGAAAAAAAGTGAAAAGAGAACCCATCGAATTCAAAAGCTGTTTGGAGATCTGTAGCTTGAAGCAAGGTAGGCTCCCATTTGTATCACATAGTCTGCCTTTTACCCAGCGGGACTGCACCACATGCCAGAGAGCTTTGAGCCTGCAACTTTTAAAGAACTTATCAACCTAGCAGAGCTGTCTGTTCCTATAATTTTGAATATATTTATTTTTCTTTTTTCCCCTCTCTGTTCTTTTCTCTTTGATCGGAAGACATTTAAAGGACATGCAAACTACTTGTCTCTCCTCCAGACAAAATCCTCTCTCTCATGGTATCAAAAGTAGTTTTCTCCCACTTGGAGTTCCTGTTGCTATAGTCTCTCTGATTTAATCCTTTTTCTTTTCTTTCTGCTTAATTATGTTAAGCCTCAAAACAAATAAGACTTGCTCCGACCTCAGAGTTAGAGGTCACAGCACTGAGGTGTTAAAAGAAAATCTTTTCTAGAGCCCGGGCATTCAGAACTTCAGTAAAGTACTAGGAAGGCATGTCTAGTGCAGCAGCAAGGGAGAACACAAACTAAGGTGATTTGTTACTGCCTGCACAAAAGACTTAAGCATTTTGCACTGTTGCTGCATCCCTTTTTTAACATCCCAGCCCTTCCATTATCCCTCATGTTTCTTAGCACAGACAAGAAAGGGTTGTTGAAAGAGCTGTTGGCCGTACAGTGCACACTGCAGGCATGGCATATGGCATACCAATGGCTGTATTGTCAGTTGGCCCAAGACCACAGAGGAATGAAACATTGCTGACTTTAACTGAATAGTGGTCTTGGCTAATGAGAAGGAATCCAGTGTAATTTATTCTCTCGTCATGGGGAGGGGGGATAGGGGTGGGTAACAAACCACAAAACCAAAGAACTATAACATGTTTTTTTAACCACTTGCAGAATAAGACAGAAAAAATTAGTTGTCAGATATTGATTCTATAACATAAAGCAGAATAATTCTCTAGAGTTTTTAGAGCCACAATGGTGGAACTAATTTAAATTCTGGTTCTTTTTCATGCAGTAAGAAAGATTAGGTGTCAGCTGAATTAGCATTTAAACTAACCCTTGTAGTCAATATAGCAGGATTAACTGCAAATTACAATCTTCAATTCACTTTTTCATTGTAATTTGCCCATTGTGAGATTTTGCCCAGTCCAATAGATATTTTGTTTAATACAAACAAAATCCTTTTCATCTAGAATGCAGCCAGATTCCAGCGCAAGAAACATGGTTAGCTGGGTATAAAGCTGTAACAGCTAAATCCATGCTTGAACATATATAACAGAGACTTAAAATACACTGGAATGTATTTTCAGCTGGAATAACTGGTCATAATTCTAATAAAGTTATTCTGACACACATCATTTGTGCTGCTTTAGTCTTTTAAAGTACTGTATTTAATTTTGTGTTTGTGTCATCAAGAGTGTCCAGTGAAATGTGCTTAAATGCACATATATGCTCTCCTAAATACAATTCAGAACAATAGAGGAAGAAAAATAACAATTTTTGAACACTGCAAGGAGATCTTTCCTTTTTTTTTTTTTTTTTTTTTTAAGAAAATGGTCTTTGGCTTATAAAAACCAGAAACTATTCTAAAACATATGACTGCAGCTGCTCTTCCTCATCACTAGGTCGAGCTATTACCTCAAAATGAGAAACTGTCATCCTGTTAGTATTGTTACCAGAACTAGAGGTGTAGAACAAATACAACAAAGGTCTGCAACAAAATAACTAGACTGACAAATGTAACACTTTGCAGTGTGAAAAATAAAAAACTGCACTATCACATACACCACCTATTTTCTATACAAGAAAAAAAATGTAATCCTGAAAGTAATTTTTCCCCATTTTCTCACAGAAGTTCACACTAAAATAGAATTCACTTCACAGTATGTATTAGCGTCTCACTAATTTTCTTAAATCGAGCAGTACTGAGCCCTTCAAATGAACACCACCTTTCTTCATTATAGCTACTTGTTCTGCTTTTTCCTAGGAGTTAATTCTGAATTCTGTTGTTTTCACTGCAACCGTATAAACAGAAAAATGGAATGTCTCTCCTCCCTATTCTTCTCTAGCTACAAACTCTAACAACAGACTTAATAAAAATAGCTTTGTCTCCTTACATATAAAGAGAAGAAACAGAATTCTTCCTGATTAGAAAAAGAAAACCAAAAAGAGAAGAAAAATAATTCTAATTGAACTCAAAATGCAGTATCAATTCAAAAGGGTTAAAAGAATTAAACAATTAACAGTTGCAAAGTGGAAGAAGAGTTAGCTCTGCATTCTAATTTTTACTGAACCTCACCTCTTATCACAGATGCCAGATAATGTGGGTATTTCTACTATTCTAACAGGCTAATTTCCAGTATTAATTACAACATTTTTATTAAACTTTTTTTTCTTGTTTGTTTTTATTTTTTTTCCAAAGAAACACGAGCCAACTAAAATCTTCTATCAACTCTCACAGAAATACAATTATACAAAAATGACACTTTATAGCAGCATTACTCTGAATCTCATTTCAGCTGACAGCTATCCCCTGAACCTCTGCTTTTGCCAGGAAAAGGTACAAGACAGGCAAAAAAAAAGAATGTGTCTACAAGTGTTGGCTACACCTCAAGCTGTTCTGAAATGCATCTCTTTTATTAGAGACTTTTTTATTAGAGAATGTATTATTTTATTATTATTGTAGGATTTGACAGAGAAAATATTTGTGCTTGCCCTAGCTAACTTTTAAGTTGCATCCATATGTAAAATATACAGAAATATATGTAACTATAAAGAAATATATCAGTAACAAGAATGAAGAGAGATGTATTTTTCTTAAGTGCTTAAAGTAGGTTTTGTGAGGCCATTTCTGTAAATAAATCAGGGCCAGAAAGTAAATTCAAGTATGGGAGGCTGATTAATTATTAGCACACTTGTCGGTGTGATATATGTCCATGCCAAGTAGCATTCTTGGAGAAAATCTCTGGGCAAGGTTTACAGAGTAACACTTGCCAAGAGCTATTTCTAAAGAGCAGTATGGACAAGGCTGAAGTTTCAGTCCATCCACAGTGTAGCCCTCCAACATGCGTGCTCCTGCATGCCCTCCCACCGTGTCCCGCAGCGCTGAAGAGTGTCATTTTCTCAGTTTCATTATAGGAAAATCTCATTCCGGTGGGCTGCAACACAGCCCTCAACTTAATTTGAACTGAAAAATTGTAAAATAATTATGTCAAAGAATGGTCCCTGGCACTGTTTCATCCATAGAAATACAGATGTAGTCCAGAGCATTCTGAAGCAGGCTTTGGGGCAGGTCTGTAAGCCAGATAGAAACATTGTGGGAAGTGCTCTTCTTGCAGAATTTCCAGAAAGATAGCTTATTACATTTTGTCTGATATTTCCAATCAAAATGCAAAGACATTTAATATTTAATTTTTATAATGGACAAACCCTCTTTATTTCAAACTGGTTGAAAGTGTTCTTTAAAATATTAAATTTTTAGTAAGATCCAGTAATTAATTTCTTATTCCACCACTCAAAATCTATCACTAAAGTTTTTGGCACACACTGAATACTAATCTATAAGTTGATAATGGCTTGTTTTAAGTCAAGTATTTGTTGCAAGGAGATCCGGTTAACACAAATAGCAGTGTAGAGACTGTACATTGTTTAAATGCAGACAGTACTTCTAACTTCAGAGATCAGTAATGTGTGTTATTACATGGCAATTCTGCTATTGTTTGTGCAAGAAATACAGTGAGTAAAGATCTGTAGTAGAACCGGATGTCAGATTTTCAGCCAACTGGTGTTCTTATGGGCAAAAGGAACGTGGAATGATACATTTCAGCACAGAGAACCCTCTTTATTATATTATAATCTGCTTTATCTGATGCATTAATCAAACACATTACAGTTAATAAGGTAAATCAGTTTTACATCTCCAATTTGATTCTGACTGTTCTAGGACACCACAGCACCAAACTAGTGTGTCCTGTCCCAAGTCAAGTGGGCATCAGTGTGGTAGGAAATTGAAACTCCGTTCACTTTCCTAAAGGCATTTGTTCTACTCTATGAATTAGGGTAGACATGGATAATACTTGTACTTGATCTGGTCCAGTGTGCCTGCAACAACCATTTGTGGGTTCACAAGTCGACACAGAACTGGTGATATGGTCTTCAGAGAAGAATGGCCTCACTGAATCTGAACGGTCAAGTTAGTGGGATTTTTTATAAATAATATTAAACAAGTAAGGCATTACATTTAATCTGGTTGCCTGTTTGACCAAATAGGGGTGAACAGAGAACACAAAAGTAGCTTTCAGTCAAATTATACGGAAACTACTCATTAATAATATATTTTCATGGTCTTGCTGATGACCCATAAAAGCAATGGCATAAACAGAGTCAAGATAAGACCATTTATAATGGAACAAAATATTAAGAAAACAGAATAGTTATGAACGGAAGCATGTAGAATTTGGTCTGGTAAAGCTGGTTCTTTGTCAGCCATTAGCATGTAGAAAGTTGCTTACAGAAGAAAAACCACAGTTTCACCGCAGATATTAGATACCCAATTAAATATTTAGATGTTTTGTGTGTAGTCAATGACTTGCTAAATCACACAGCCTCACAATAGCCGTAGCATTTTGCCTTCCACCTTAACTTTGTGTCAGCTTTCTTGTTTAGAAACATGTAGTCTCAGACTCCCGTGCGTGGAAATGAAGAGAGTTAAGTAGCAGCTGATCTGTGAGTGGGCTTTTGTGGTAGGTACATACTTGGGAGTGCTATCCAGAGGGCTTAGGGGTGAAAATGCCCAGTTAAACAGCTCATGAAGATCTACCTAGTGACGAATACAGGGATTAAGGGCCTGCTATCCCACTTTTGCCCTGCATGTTTTGGAAGCACGCAGGAAACAGTATTAATGTTGAATGGCTAGCTCTCCTAGGTAGGGAAAGTTCTTATTCTTTTGTATATACTGACATGAAGACTAAAGTGACTAATTCCCTTTTAAATTAAATTACTAAAGATTTAATTCCTTCTCATTTGTTTCCAGCTACACATGATAGAAGGTAAGTGATGTGAATCTCATTGCTATGTTACCATGTGTCCCCCATCAGTACTGGGCCCTCTCAGTAGCAGAGGAGAGTCTTCTGTAGAAGTAGCACATTTACATAGAAAGGGACTGTGGTCAAGCAGATCTGCAGACCCTGCAAGCAAGGGAGAGCACCAGACCTGCTCCCCCTTTCCAACTCAGCAAGAGATGGCTTTTCCCTCTACATAGCTACCCAGAGGCAGCTTGTTATGCAGAGCAGTGCGGCACAGCAGAAGGTGTGGAAGTGTGTTTGCTACTACTGCATGTGCAGGGCATACCCTTGGAGGGGCACATTCCCTTACCCTGAACTCCCAGAGATTGCTCATCTATCCCTGAGTTAAAAAAAACCACAACTGCATGCATGTGTGGTATGTAAATGTCTCCATAAAATATTAAACAGCCATTACAATGTGGCCAAACCAGTCACATTTGTTAAAGCAAACTTTGTGTAAAGCAGTATTCATAGGCAAGCTGTGATTCTTTTAAATTACAGAACATTCCACCTTCTCTCTCTTTGAAATTTTCCTTTCAAAGTAGCCTAACAAAGAGTGAAATGGCTCAATGAACATGTTGGTATGAAAAAGTGTAGCACTTCATGCATACACATACATATGTAATATACATGGGCCACAGTCCTTGGCAGTACAGCTACCATGATGCAAAACCAGCCTTTAGAAATGAAGTCTTACATTCAGCACAACCATATTGCATTATCTAATGTGAGACATTTTGAGAATCTCAATCCATTTCAGAATTTTAAGGCATGCCCTAGACATGGGTGGACACAACTCCTATCAAAATTTGGTGAGGCATAAAAAAAGGAAAACAAGAAGACAGACACCTCAATTTCTTCAGCATCCTTTGCAATTTCCATTGTCTTTGTTAATGTTTATAGTCTAATTCCTTAATGCCACACACTCAAACTTCCCCCTGGAAGTGTACTCATCTCACTTCTGCCCTTTTTTCTATGATGAAACTAGTTCAAGGAGATATTATTCACCAAGTTGCTTGTAATTTTTATATTAAGGGGGGCAGCGAACTGTGGGATAGGGCAGGAATGAGAAACTATGACCTGAAGCCATGTGGGACGTGGGAGCTTCTTAAACCAGTACGAAAGCCAGCATCTCCTGAATGACCAATCATCCAGACAAAAAGAACTAAAAGACAAAAGTGTTGGCGAGAGGGAGGGCAGAAAGCAAACAGATCTATAGCCAGGAAGAGGCAAAGCTATGGTTTGGACTGAACCCCTGGACAGGCTGGAGGAAGGACTGAGAACTATGGGGCGGGAGGAGATACGGCAAGATGTCAAGAGCAGTGTGTGCAGTGACCTCCATTTACAGAAACACTAGTGGCCCTCAGCATGGGCCAGTTCTTGTTTGCACATACCTGCACCCAAGTCCTTTAAAAAAAAAAAAAAAAAAACAAACCACAAAACCAAACAAAACCTTTACCTGTTAATTACAGAGCTCCTTGAACTACCCGCTGTTTGCAAAATTACATCCTTCGGTTACACTGTAATGTAACACCCCCTTTTAAATCTATAATCCGTCTTCATATTTAATAGCTTTTTCCTAGGGAAAGATATCGAGAGAAACGTCACGGATATTAAAAAGGTAGGCAGCATTAGCACGGGGAGATAAGGAACGATTTCAGAGGATTCGGTTACCTAGCAACGTCCCTTGCAGTTGCCTAATAGCATTTTGGAAGTGCAGAGGCTCCAGACCGGCAGAAGTGAAGGGAATGAGGTGCTGGAAAGCGACGGAGCTCCGCAGCCGGGCTTGAGTACACGACACAGCCGCCGCCAGGCACGACCGGAGCAAGGTAAGGCGATAAAAGGTTGGGAGGGCCCATCCCGCGAAGCATTTCTTCCCTAAACGTGTCTGAAGAGGCAGGGGAGCTACCACCTCCAAAACACTTCGCCACCTTTAAGCGGTCAAGGGGCGGTGAAGCTCATCATCCTCCCATGCTCTCCTCTTTCCGCCCTCTGCCATTTCCCACACACACACCCCCCTCAGAGCCCTGGCCGGGCCGACAGGCGAGCCGGCCGCCGCCCTCACGCTGCAGCTCCGGTCCGCAGCACCCGCCTTCCCCCACGGCCGCCGCGCCGGCGGCCTCCCCACGCGGAGCCCGCGGCCTCTACTCGCGGCCTGGCCCAACGACGCGGCCGCGCTCCCGCCGGACAAGCGTGGGCCAGGGGGTGCTGGGGGAAGAAGGGCGGGTTCCCGCCCCCACGCGCGGCTCCCGTGCGGCGGGAGCGGAGCGGTGACTGCTCCCGCCGCGGCGGCCGTGCGGGCACCACAGCGCGAGCAAGCTGCCACGCGGCGCTGCTTGCGGGCCGGGCAAGGGTTAAATGCGCGGGCCGCGACCGGCCCCGCCCCCCGACGCTCGCCACCCAATGAGCAGGCGGCGGGGCGGTTCGGCCCCGCCCCCATCCCGGCGGTGCGCAGCGCGCGGCGGTGGCGGGATGATGCCGGCGGCAGCGCGGGACGGCGGGTCTGGCGGCGGCCTCCCCTGCGCGCGGCCAGCGGCTGCCTGCGGGCCGCGCGGCTGAGCGCGCGCCGGCCGATGAGGTGAGCGGGCGGGCTGCGGCGGCGGCGGCCAGCGGCGCTGAGGGGCGGCGGCGGGCCCCGGGCCGGGCCGGGCCGGGCCGTCGCTGTCGGGAGTCGGCCGGGCCGCCGGCGGGCAGGCCTCTGAAGGCAGCGGCCCGTCCGAGGAGGCGATGTGAAGGAAGGTGCCTCCCTGTGGTGACCGGGTGGGAAGAGGCGGCCGGGGCGGTGCGTGTCACCCCGGCGGCGGCGAGAAGGGCCTGCAGGAGCCGCGGTTGCCGGGACAGCAGGTGCCTGATTCCCCGAGACTCTGAAGGAGGGGTCTCCTTGGAAGACAACGAGTCCCTCGGAGCCCCAACGGAGGGAGCAAGGTGCCTTGTGGAGGGGGGAATCGCTCGCTGCTCCCCACCCCTCTGCCTCTGCTCCTGGGAACGGGGACTTCCTGGATTCAAGTCGCAGTTCCCTTTAGTAAGACCTAGGCTAGCAGAGGTCTAGAAAGCCATGATTTGGACAGGGGAACTTGTTGCTAAAGGAGGGTGTCAGCTTTTGGAATGAGGAAGGAGATTACCGACATCTTTCTTCCCTCTCACCTGTGTGGTGGATACGTATCTTATTTCAATGCTGTTACTGGCCACCTGTACCAAAATACCTTACTGTTGTTGCCTGTATTTTTGCATAGAACAACCAAGCGGTTTTGATGGAAAAAGTTCCTCTCCAAATAAATTCTTACAGCATTAGATATTTTTTAAAAAAAACCCAAAATGTTTTTCAAAGTGAAAAATACTGCCTGTGCTTACTTGATAGGGAACTGCAGCAGTTCACAGTAATCCTCGATGCAGGCAACGTTAGGAGATATACAACTGTTTTGAATATAGCTTCATTTTAGAAGCATATTGAATATGTACATATAAAGCTTCTAAAAATATTGGGACTTAGCAGAAGACGTTTCCTGGTCATTGCACAGCAAACTACATTTCCTAGATTTTGACTTTAATTATTCTGATGTGTTGCTTCACTGTTAAGGACGTGGTAGCAGAGATCAATTTCATGCTAAGTATGCAGCTCTCAAAGGACATTTGCATTCTGTTTTATGCTGGAACCTCAGAGCTTCCCCCTCACTTTGTAAATAAGGGATACAAGGAAGGGTCAGCTGTGTAGGCTAGCAGTATTTCTTATAGTTAATTTATCAAAGTGATTTTGTAATGGTACTAGGAAAATACAGAAAAATACCTAGAGTTATGTCCTGCCTGCTGTAAATTTCCAAATCCCAGACCTTTTTGGTTTTTTTTTTTGTTGAGTATGTTTTTGAAACAAGTTCAAAATTATATGGTCAGAATTTGCTTAACGGTATTAATTTTAAAGGTGGTTGGTTGCTTTTTTTTTTTTTTTTTTTTTTGAGGTAGGAATGGAGCAATTTCCAGTATCATATATTCCTAGTGCATAGGGATTCCCTACATTTGTTTTGGCTTAGAAGGGTGACCTTGACCCTTGCTAGAACAGCTAGCAGAGTGAGAACAGTATTTTAGATTAATGTGTTAAAAGGCTCATTGCCAGGATCGCAGCGGCATGGTGGGGGGGGACCCCATTAATATAATCGGAGGAAGCAGCCCCCGGTTCTGTCACTGCAGAGCCATCAGCCCTGTTGCCCAGGTGTGACACGCATCAAGATAAATCAACAGAAAGGCTCTCTGAAACAGATTACAGGATTGAGGCAGGTAACTGCCACAGAATATGGGACATATTATGGGATGCAGGAGGAGAGCATCTTGTGACGGTACAAATCTTATTATGGGATGCTTAGGGGAGGGGCTAAGGGGAGGGAACAAGACGGTTTAAGGACAAGCAAGTATGAGGAAAAATAGAAGAATAAGGGGATAAAGGGCCTGGTCAATTGTAAATGAGTGTCTGGTCAGTATGTTTGGCCACGCCTGGGGCCAGATTACCTGCAGCCTGTTCTCTTATTAAGCTTCATTTCTAGCTGTATTCCTGGGTGAGGGGTGGCTCTGTGCTATATTCATGAGGCATAAGTGCCAGCAACCAGAGTGGTACCATAAGTTGTAGGGACCTCTGTTCCTGGTGTGCGAGAAACTGGAGTGAGTGCAGGTCTAAGTGCCAGCAGCTAGAGCGGAGACTGTAAGTCATAGAGTCTTGTGTGTCTGGAGTGCCAGTAACTGCGGAGACCGGAGTGCACGCGTATTGTCTTGGCAGGTATGCCAGTGCGTGCTTGCTAGTGCATATCATGCAGGGCTAGCCAGGACGAGAGGCATGGGAGCCAGGTTTGGAGGCAGTGTCCCACACTTCTCACTGGTGAGTGTGGGACAGGTAGTAGTGAGATCAGAGTGTCTTTGGTTTGGCAATATGAGAGTCCAGCAGGTCTAGGCCAGCTACTGGGGGGGACTGTAAGATCTGTGGGTTGTTTTGGAGGCTCATTTGCATGTATGTCTCTTAGCAAGACAACTGGAGATGAAAGGATCCAAGGACCAGTTACTGAGTAGACTGAATGTCTAAGGCCACATACTGGGGGATCATGATATACCTGGGGGGAACTGTGTGGGTATACTTGGGTGAGGAGGTCTGCACCCTCAACTGGAGTGGGGCTTTGGTGAGGCTGAGGATTCAGAGTTGGTTCCTGGATAGATCTAGTGTCTGAGGCCAGTTAGTGAAAGGATCCACATTGTATGTTTATGTATATTCTCCACTAATGGACTTCTGTCCTGGTCGGATAGGGAGAGGAGCCGCATAAGGCCTGACCACGTTTGTGTTGCACGAACACAGGTTTTAGCTGTGTTGATCTGTATGGTCAGCCACGTGTATATGCGTGTTTGTATGTGCAGATATGGGAATACATCCCCAGCCTTGTCACTGACTGGACCTGGGGACATGGAATTGCAGCAGCCTTGTCTCCATTCAGCTGCTAAGTTAAACAGCCCTTAACACTAGAAAATTACTTTTTCTGTAAGTTTGAAGATGCAGAAAACATTGACTCTGAAAACTTAGATTTGGAGCCAAATCTTCAGTGACTGTTAAGCTGTGATACGATTTTAAAACATCTGTTGGTCTGGTTGATGTGAATAGGGCTACCTACATGAATAGATAGATATGTTTGTTTAAGCTGCCGTGACAGAGCAGTGGAGCATAATTTAAATGTAGGCTTTTGTTGTAGGTGTGGTTGTTTGGTTTTTGTTGTTTTTGTTTGTTTTTTTTTTTTTTTAAATAGTGTCTTTTTTAACTCAAGAAAAGTAAAAATAGAAATAGGAATAAAAATTGGGATCTTTTAGTGACCTGGTAGGTCACTTACCTTTTCCCTCTCTGTATGTCATAGAATCACAGCATCACATGATGGTTTGGGTTGGAAGGGACCTTTAAAGATCATCTAGTCCAGCTCCCTGCCATGAGCAGGGGCATCTTTCATTAGATCAGGTTGGATGAAGCTCTGAACAATGTGATCTTGAACAATTAAATGTTTTGCATGTCTTGCCCCTATTTCCATGTATAGAAAAGAGTGTCAGTAGAGTCTGAGTGGGGATGCTTAGCATAATAAGAACTGACCTTTCTTTTAGACATTTTCTGGTTCTAGTCTAATGCTATAGCATTCAGTTGTTTTTGCTGGTAAGTTAAAAGACTCTAGTTAGATCAAATATCAAGATAATAGAAAAAAAAAAGAAGATTTCTGTCCTGTTTACTGATGGAGTTCATGAACATTTGGATGCACACATGTATAGATAGAATAGAATGATGAGCAGATTATTTTACATTGAAAACTGTAACTAGAGGTATTTCACATCAAATATAAAGTACAGCTTCGGTATCTGTCCTTACGTGCTTCTAGAAATCCTCTTTGCTTGTGGAATACTGCCAAATGTGCTGAATGCACTTTTTTCTCTTTTAACATTTCCAATACACTTAATTATTTTTTTTTTCCCCTAAAGAATCTAATTTAATATAATTCCATAGTTTAATAAGCAGTTATTTTCAAGTGATTTTTCTCTTTTCTGTCCAAGCAAGAATAATTTTAACAGCTGGTAGAGCAGATAGCTGAAATTGGATGGCAAAGCGACACTACTACTGAAAAGTGGAACAATGGAGATTATTTCTTCTAGAAAGTACTGTAGCTATGCTGCTTGCATGTGTGGATTTTTATTTTTTCCCCTTTTAACATGCTGACAGAAGGCATTGTTTTATTCTGGTCCTCTCCCTTTGTGTATTACAAATTTTGAGGGGACTCTGTGGTGATAGATGGGGAAAGTGAAAACAAAAAAATAGTAATTTTAGTATAGTGGATAGTTTTCAGTGTCCTAGGCAGCTTGTGCATGTAGGCTTTTGCTTTAATTTTTCTGGTTTTGGAAGGCACCTCATATAAGTGCTCATGTTTTCTTCCCAAGTTAGTGGCATATCAGACAACAGAAATAAAGCTGGAAACCAAGTAATTTTTTCAAGGCTGGGGTCACAAATGATAATACAGTTGGTTTTGTACTTTAAGATGAGATGTCTAAAGGCAACCACTAGTCTCCACTAAGTTGTAGTACTGAGAGAAGGCAATGTATGATTAAAAAAATTATATAATGTGTTTTTTCATATTAAAGAACTACAGCTCCTTGTCAACCACAGTTATGTGAATTTGATACAACCTTTAGGTTTTTTGATTTTTATTTTGTGCTTCAAGTTGTGTTTCCAGTTTTCTTTTTCTAGCAGTGTGGAAAGAAACGCATATCACGTGTTAGAGCTTCATCCCTTTCAAATGATCTAGACCTGCAAGTGTGCAGTAAATCTGATGATTTCTGAAAGTGCCAACCTAACAATATGTACTTGCTTTCTGTCCTTTCTGCTTGCTATTCAGGAGAGCACTCAGACAGACAGAAAGCTGGTATTTGGAGTGTGTTGTTGCAAAGTGATTCATGCACCTTGTTTGGGGACAGTCTTTTTCCGTTAGACTGCAGAACTGTTGAGAGAAGTAGGTGCAGCCTAAACGAGTTGTTTTGGTGGCTGCAGCTTTTTTCTCATCCATGGTTTTCATCAATGCTTTGTACATTCCATAATTTTATTTTATTGGCTTCCTAGGTAACTAAATTGGGTTCTGCGCATTGATGATCCTAATGGAGGGGAATATCATCAACTTGTTTGTACAGCTCTGACTTGAATCCAGTATATATTTGACAGTCAGTGTTTTTGTAATTTAGTCATGAATTATTAAAAAATATCTCAACCCTTTGCAAAGATGAAAAAGCCTCAGGCCTCAGAAAAAGCCTCAGGCCTCAACAGCCTGAAATTGTTCTGCAACTCCTTAATATATAAAAATTCTCACTTGTTTTGGATGTATAAAACTCACTTTATGCAGATGTAGATGCTGATTGTGTTTGATTTTATAAAAATGGTCAGCCAAGTCTTTTATTTTTTGAGGAGCAAGGGTGTGGCTGAAGTGAAGGGTTTTTTTATTACTGGAATACAAGGTTTTTGATGTGTAGAAGAGGCCTTGAGGCTGGTGTTTTTACTTCTCTTCCTCCAAATGCCTTTTAAAAATGAGTGTTTCTGTATGAAAATTCAGATGTCTTACTTTTTCTTCTGAAAGTCTATCCTCAGTACTTTCTAAAAGTAGACGGAAAACTGCCCGACTTTGAGAGCAGATTTACAACTCTTCAAAATCTGTTTGCATTTGACATCTTATTAAAGAATTCTTCTATACTTACTCCTGGAGTTTAAGTACATCTCATGACCATATGGTATCTTGACTTGTAGATTGCCTTGACCATCATCTTTTAGCTTTAGTAAAAAACTTAGGTATTACATTTTAAAGTGCAGATTTATTGGGACGAAGAGAATAAAGAAGTGAATATATATTACAGTTTTATAATTAAGATACTACACTTCAGATATATACATTCTTGTATAAATATAATGAATGTTTTTTGTATGTATAGTCACTGGTGATTTATGGCTGCTCTTCATAATTTTAAGCTAGAGAATATATGATAGACCCTTGGCACTAAATTTATCAATGGTTATACAATTTTATGTGAATATTTGCATTATTCTTGCATTAAACTTCCATGCAAGCTCAGGGAAAATGCTTCTGAGCTAGAACTGAGCTCTCTACTTCCAGAGATTTAGTCCTTGACTTCTTCCCATAGTTTTAGATTTTATTTCTGTGGCTTTAAGATTAATGTCTTTTTCATTTGGTTTTGACAGTGTATTACCTTCAGGAGATGGCCTCTTCTAAGTCTTTGATGAACCTTCTAACCTTCACTTTTGGATCAGCAATAGGATTTTTCGTATGCTATCTTCTGTTTAGCATTATACTTGAAGAGCAGGTTAAGATCCAGCCTCATATTCTTCACAATGATCCACATGGTCAACACTCAGCAGATACTGATAACAATCAGCTGCAAGGACAAATGAATTTCAATGCAGACTCTGGACAGCATAAAGGTATTTTGTTACACCAGATTAATTATATAACCTGCTCCCTTTTCATGCATTGCAAAATGTTGCTTTCTTCACTGCTATGAATTTGTATGAATCCTTTTCTTTTACTTTTCCCATGTTCAGGTTACATCTAAATAACTTTGTTCTCCTGAGGTCTACTGAACAGGGTTTTCTTTGTTTACATTTTTATTAAAAGCGGTGATCTTATTCCTTAGAGCCCAACCGTTTGTCCAGCTTCTGGATCCAAACTTGTTTGGAGCAGGAACTTCTCCGGTGGACTATTGACATCAGATGGTGGTTTTGCTAAGCAGATATATTTGCTAGCATTGTAGATATGGCTAAATTGCTTTTTAGCTTTAAGAAGCTAATTTTGGACCACTTCTAACTTTTGATCTAGCCTCTTAGAAAAAGGTAAAAAAAAAAAATCACTTTTTGATACGATTAGTAAAACGGAATTGGGCTGAGGGGGTCACTGTGGGCATTGTTTGCCAAGGTGATTATGTAGTAGTCCAAACACAGATTGCTGTTAGCAGTCAAAACCAGAAATTTTGTTGCACTCTTATTTTTCCCAAATAAGGTAGATCCTTCAAATATTTCAGGCATACTTTTACATTTGACACATCTCATTAAATGAGTTAATTCTAAATCCTAAATACAGATAATGTCTGAGTTGGGATAGTTTGGATGAGAAAAAATGCACTATAATGCATTTGCGAAAGAAGACGTTAATAAGTAATTTGCTATTTAGATGTATTTAAACTGCAGACTTTGTAAGACAAGTTTGTGAGTGTTTCACATGTAGAACATTGTTACAAAGAAATTTGAGCTGTCGTTGCATGAAGTGTAAGCAGGAATATTTTAGGTTATGCAGATCTCATTCTCCATGGAATATTCTTTTGCATAAGTTAAAATTGGTCTGTATATATCAAATGAAAAAGTTTCTTTGAGGGAAATAAATGCTTTGGTGGTTTGGAACACATTACACACTGCAGATAATTTTGTCTGTTCTGTAGGATTGTCTGCAAAAAAAACCATTTTAGCACAACAATAATACTAGTTTCATAGTATCCTAACTTATTTAACCTGATTTTTTACAAAGAACATTTAACTTGATTTGGTGATAAATTCTTTCTTTCAGGCTTACCATCTGCTTTTTCCTTCAAAAATATATTTCTGTTTTAGAAATATTTACTAGGTTTTGTTAGTTAACATGAATATATATAACAGAGTTTATTAGCTTTTTTGACCTTTCTGTGTTGTAATCATTAAGTTCTGTTCATTGTGAATGGCAAAATATTCAGCTTTTTAATTTTCATTAGTTCTCTGACAACATGTTGCCTCCAAGTAGTTTTTATGTACAAATCCCAGTTTTCTAAAGCCATACTTCCCTGAACAGATACCCATTTTGACATGGCTCTTATGCTTTCCTTTATCCTGTGAAGTTGAAGTAGCTTTAAGCGTTTTAGTTTCTTGGTTTGGGGAGTCTCATTTGTTTTCTTCCTAAATATAACATTAATGTCATTAACTGGTACATCTGGAGCCAAATGCCTCGTCTCTCTCTTCATGTCTCTTCTGATGTAGATACAGAATGCTGGGGGGGAGGTTGCTCTTTGTCTGTTTTTCAATCAAGTCTAATACTGTTTTGGAACTTTCCTCTTTTTTTAGATGAGAATAAAAATATTGCAGAGGGACTGTATCAGAAGGTGAAAATACTGTGTTGGGTCATGACTGGACCTCAAAATCTAGAAAAGAAAGCCAAGCATGTTAAGGCCACTTGGGCCCAACGTTGTAATAAAATACTTTTTATGAGCTCTGAGGAAAATAAAGACTTCCCAACTGTGGGCCTAGAAACCAAAGAAGGCAGGGACCAACTGTACTGGAAGACTATTAAAGCTTTTCAATATGTATATGACCATTATTTTGATGATGCTGATTGGTTTATGAAAGCAGATGATGATACATATGTTATATTGGACAATTTGAGATGGCTTCTTTCAAAATACAATCCTGAACAACCAATATATTTTGGAAGAAGGTTTAAGCCTTATGTGAAACAGGGCTACATGAGTGGAGGAGCAGGATATGTTCTGAGCAAAGAAGCTCTGAAGAGATTCGTTGCTGCATTTAAAATGAACAAATGCTCTCACAGTTCCTCTATTGAAGACCTAGCACTAGGAAAATGCATGGAGATCATTAATGTGGAAGCAGGAGATTCTAGGGACACAAGTGGTAGAGAAACCTTTCATCCCTTCGTTCCAGAACATCACTTAATCAGAGGATACCTACCAAAAACATTCTGGTACTGGAATTACAATTATTATCCTGCTGTAGAGGTAAGTCCTTAGGAACCTGATACCCATTTTGTGAAGTACCTCTTATGATGCGTATGAATTTGTATGATGTCTGAATTCTCAGTTTAATAGCAGCTCAGTATATTTTAGAAAAGAAGATTTTGTTGTGATATTCTGTGATACATCTCAATGTAGATGTGTTAAATACGTTAATCAACTAAAAGTTGCTGCTAAGAACGTTCCAGAAGAGCTAGTGAATCTTAAATTATTACTGCTATTTTGCTGTGTTCTGTGGACAGCAAAAAATGATGAAACCTTTTTGTCGTGCTTGATAATGTCCCTACTACCTTCCTTGAAAAGTTACTGTTCTGTTTTGTTCCCTCGTACCTCACACACAGTGTCCCTAGCTTCTCCTCCAGCCACCCAACTACTAGTGTGCAGTGTGAATTGAGACGGGTGTGGTTCATTCCAAGGGGTGTGTGCTCATTGTACAGAGCCAGATCAAACAGTATGACTGAGCCATGTTATAGCCTGCTGAAGGGAAGGTGGCACTGATACACCTTTATCTTCTACCCAACAGCAAAAAGAAATACAACTAATTTTGAGGGTTGCTCATGATTGTAGCTGGTTAACAGTGTCCAGGAGATTCCCACCTTACTGGAGGAGCTAGCTGGTGGGTAATGGTATGCGTGACTGTACTGCCTGCTGGTCTTTTTCCCTTCAAATGGAAATGTGCTTCAATATACTTCTCTTACCACTGATAACTGTGCAGTATTACCTGTCTTGAACACTGGTAGTTGCCCTGCCCTTATATTTTTTTATTGAAGGTTGTTAAAAACGTATGTTTAAGTGAGTTCCATTAGAAAGATTACAGAAGAATGAATGTTGCCTAGAAGTGAAATAAAAGCATGACCCAAACAAGGAAATATGGTTAGGTTTCCTTGTGTTAGTTGTATTGGACTCTTATCTCCCTTCTGTAGAAGTGAAGGCAAGCATGAGAGCTGGCAAAGCTATTTTTTTTTTTAAAAAATCTGTTGTTGTAGCAACAAAAATAGCATTTACAAGCTGAAACATTGTTTTGACCTGGATTGGGAGCCCAGGAAGTGCTGAAGGTCCTCGGGTTAAATTAAGGTGAAATGACACCAAATGACCGTTTAAAATGTTTTACTTGTGGTGGAAACAACTTAAACTTGGAAAAGGATAATAAGCGATGTGGTCTCTTATTGATAGATCTGTAACAAAGAAAAGAAAAAGGAAAAGAAAAGGAGAGGAAGGGAGTTAAAGAATCCAGATCACCGCCCCAGCTTTCAGTGTTGTCTCAGGTCTGGTAATCTTGGGTGGTGGATGCACACCCAGCAAAGTTTTCTGTTGCTGTTTTAAGTTGGTTTTATCATCTGATTTGCATACTAGATGAGGAGAGGGGTTTTCCACAGACTCATTTGCATGAAAGAATAGGTAAGGTGGAGCATGGGTTCGGCACGCTGTGTTGAGGGGGGATGGGGTGTATTAACGCTTCAACTCAATTGAGTCTGTGGTCATCATCCCCTCCTACCATCTTTACCTTTTCCTCAGTTTTTTTCTTCGGCAGTTATCCAGCCATTAGCTCCATCTGGTGCTGTGTGATTTTTCTCTTTCATCAATTGTTTAACTCTTCTTCAACAGTATAGTCGTAAATTAAGGTGTAGGCATTAACCCAAACATATGGTTTTATTCAGTCTATGTCTCCCCCCATTTGAGGCTTATCTAAGGAATTTGGCTATACAGCTGCAAGGGAGCAAAGCCATGCACCCTCCAATACAGTCTTTGCTTCCCTAGGCAGATAACTCATTCCTTAGACTAACCACAAAGGCCACAATTTGTCCTTGAGGCTTTCTGTGTTAGTGAGTCTTTGAGGCATTAACTCCTTCAGTTCCTCACAACATCTTGAGTGCAAGAACTTCAGATTGTCTTTGAGTTCCACATCTGAAATCTCTGGTTTTAAAAAAACAAAGGGGAGGAAACCAGGGGGCTACTTGAAATTGAAGCAATTTGAAGGTGTTCTGCACTGTAAATTTTGGTGGTCATATAATCTGTGATGTGGCTTCTTTTTTAGGACGATAATCGCAATTTTAAAGGTATTGTTTTTGAGCAAGCTTTGAGATCAGTGTAAGTGGACAAAATCAAGGATAAGATGTGGGATTTTTTTACACAGTAAAGCTGGGGAAAAATAGTTCTTCAGTAGATACTTTTCATTGTAAAGCATCTGTTTGTATACTTGTATTCAGTGGCTAGAGCATTTCTGTAACTGAAAACAGCTATGAACCTGTATTTAGTGTGTCGGGATGCAGCAGCTTTAGCTGTGATTGCAGTTTACGAGTGGCTGAGCTGTGGACAGTTACATCTGTAACTGATGCAGTGGTGGTGGGGATCCATAATGGAAATGGCATAGTTGGTCCTGACCTACCATTTTTGTGTTTGGATAGAGCCTACTTCATCTGGTATCAAAACCAAGCTATACTGATCAAACTTAGTAAGTATTGAAAGAATAGCAATTATATAATAATTGTTTTCTTCAGTGTCTTTAAATCTTAGATCCAGTTAGAGTGGGAATATTAGTATCTCTGCAATCAAATCAGATGAAAGAAACCCCACAAAACTGTCTTCCAGAATAGTGTTCTCAAAGCTGAATTTGAGCTAGAAAATGCAAGTTATAACAGATATGTTAATAATGATCTTCTAGCTCTTAAAAATGCTTCATAATGTCAATGAAATTAATAAATTTTAAAAAAAAGAGTAGTTCCAAAATTATTTGTTAGAACTTTCTATACATAGGAAGTTAGGTACTGACAATTTTGCCAAACTGTATAATGTGTGTTCACACAGAGGTGCCTGCGCACACACGTTTGGCTTATATACTCTGCATGGATGCTGTCAGGAGTAACAAGCATGTATTGTTTTATATATAAGTGCAATGCATTTAGACCTGCTTGCTCCTGCTTGGTTTTCTTTAAACACCAACAAAAAAAAAAAGAAGTATGGAAAAGCAAAAAATCCTCTGACATTAATGAGAGCAGCTAGTTTTTTCATTGGTTTGATTACAGAAGCAAAAGACTTTGTCCAGCTTTATTTTGAAAGAATGCTTTGGCAGGTATGTCTGATATACTTTGCTTGCCTAACATTAAGTTTTGAAGTATATGTATGGCTGACAACAGTGAATTTCTTACCATGAAGTCAAGTATGTGTTTGAAATCTTCCTGGATCTTTAATCCAGGGCATGCTATACAGTTCTTGCTGATTATTTTGACTTGTTTTGTATTTTAGGGTCCCGGATGCTGCTCCGATCTAGCAGTTTCATTCCACTACGTTGATTCCGTGACTATGTATCATTTGGAATATTTGATTTATCATCTCCGTCCATATGGGTATTTGTATCGGTACAATCCTGATTTGGCAAAGAATCCAGAAGAGCAGAGCAAAAATGAAGCACTGGAGGATAATCAAAAGCTAAAGCAAAAAATTTCTGAGAATTAATTGGACTTTGAAGAAAACAAAAGAAGTCAGTACAATGAATTAAGAGTCTCCTCAAACTCCTGCATGAAGCTTGTGGACTAGAATTACTCTTGGCAATTCTTATTTCAAAAATCATGTTGCCGGTACTTTCTGTCCCTGTCTGTGTACAATAGAGTCCAGCGCTGGCTGTGACTGTTTGAGATTAGTGTGACCTTGCAGCCTTGCTCATGAAGATTGAAGGCCCTAAAGCTGTGAAATAGGAGGTTGTTCTGGTACACTAATATCTGGAAGAATTCGTATAGAAACCATAATGGATGGGTTCAAAGATAATCATACAGTATTTTTGTTCCTTTTTCTGTTCTACTCTGTTTCCTTCTAGATGTTCTGTTAGGTCAGTTCTGATATTAGAAATTGGATGTCGCACAGTCGAATACTTCACGATGGCTTTCTCTAGTATTCTCAGTATCTTGAAGTTACTTCGTGTACCTTGCCCTATAAGGAAGAGGCATGAAAATAGAATCTCAAGTCTGCTTTGCCTTAGTGATAGACTGGTTGTTATGAACAGGCAGAGATCCACTCAAAAGATTCGTCTGAATGGTTTCAGAAATGAAATTGACTGCTATGAATTATTTTAAAAATTTTTAAGTCTCTGTTGCACACAATATGATGTTGGATCACTACTGTTTTGCGGAGAAACCCAGAAATAGTTACTTAGTTAATAGTTTAAATAGTTTAAATTGCTGAGGTGATGCGAGCTGCTTACGTATTTGCCTGTGGCTTTTTTTCCCTATAACTTGCCCTATTGGTTGAATTGATAGAAAAATTAATCTCAGAATTTCTAAGCATAAGATAAGGTAGATGCTTTTTGAAATCAAGTCTCTCTCATCACAACTTCTGTGTAAACAAAAAAAAGAATAGTATGTTAGAAAAGTTACAGTGGCATTATAATAACTTGGTTTCAGCCAGTATTATAATGAGTCTGTTTCCATTTCAGTTTGACATCACTACTCTTAGATTGTGGAGTTACCTTATTCATTAGAATCTTACCAGATACAAACAAGTCCTATTTTAAACTGCAGCAAAGCTGATTTGACTGTTTCCCTACCCATCTAGTTTATTTGCCTGAAGTACTTAATTTCACTTTTCTGAACGGTTTCCTTTTTCCTCTGCTTTTAAAAATTTCTTCTGTATCAGCTTCTTGTTACCTTTCTCAGAACAGTGTTAAATGATCCTTACTTTACTCTTTTTGAAGCTGAAGTATGTAGTTATTCAGGTGAGCCAGCCTGAATGCAGGAATCTTTCAAAGTGCATTAACTTTCTCCACTACTTTGAGTATCTCTGCCTCTTAACTGCAAACACTTTCTCGGTGTGAGACAAAACAGGTGTTTTAATTACTGAAAAATTTTCAAAGGCCAAGCCTATGTTTTATATAGTCAGTGTAAAACTTTCTGGTTTTCTTGTTTTCAAACTGAGTGAACAGTAGTATGGGGGATGGGATTAAGCGTCACATGTAGTGTGTCTTTATTCCACACTTGAACAAAAGTTTCTTCATCTTTATCACTTTTCACCTTCATCATATTGATGAATTTGGACACAACGTAATTACCTCCAGTCATTGTTCTGGAAAGGGCACATACTGGTAGCAGACAGCCTTATTTACTACTGCTGTCCTTCAGGATGTTCCTGGAAGAGGATGTTACCATAAAGTACTGGATTTTTTTATTTTTAATTTTTTTTCCAAAGATAGTTCTTGTACAGATCAGGGTTCTTCTGTTGTGCAACAGTAAAGAATCATGACTTCCTTTCTTGCCGTTGCTCTGCAGCAGGATGGCAATTACAGAAATATCTCATGGAATTTAAATATTAGATACATCTTCTCTGCCTGAATATAGGCTGGGTTCATATATCAAGTATTAGTTAAATGAGTAGTTCCTGCAGGGTTAAATCTGTTGGTCTTTTATGAACAAGACTGCCCCTGAAGTACTGAAAGGGACAGAAGCTTTATTTATGTTAATTGACAGAAGTAGAAAATTATAACTTCATTTCTTTAGAAAAGGAAAAGGTCTCCAGTTTGCTCTAGTCAGAGGGATGCTTGTCTAGAGGAGAATGGATAAGAGGTGTTTCCTTCTGTGAGCTAAACGTTTATCCCATGTGCAGCACAACCCAGTAATATTGTGAAATCCATGTGGTATTGATAACTCCAGTGGCATTGTTCAAACATGCAATTAAAATTTTATGGAATACTTCAGTTATGAAATGAAATCAAGATCCAAATTAATCTCTTTGTAAATTCAGTCAGTATAGAAGATCTACTGAACTCCTGTACTGTTCCAGTATTACTGCTTTCTTCCTCATTTCATCTGTGGGGATTTAAAGATTTTTGTACCACAACAGGCAGAACTAATCTTGCATATTCTCTGCAGATTTGTGTCCTATGTTTGCCCTGTGCTGCACTGTGAAGTAACATTTCCTCCTCATATTCCTTACTGTCCTGACTGTCTTGTCTTTGGATTTTCAGTTTCATCATGTATAAGTCTCAGGTGGACAGGAGGAAGTGGGTAGTGAGAAGTTTGAGCTCTGCATAGGTTGGTTCCTGAGGTGGCAAGTTCACCCAGCCACTGCTGAGCTCATGCTGAAGCCTTTTCTCAGCAGCAGTTCTCATTGTTGTCTGCTGCCCACCTGGGGCTTGTGGGTTTAGCAGAGTGGGTCAGGAATGTCCCTTTTCACAAAACGTGCAGGACCACAGAGAATGGAGAAATAAAGGAACAGGTTCAATTTGCGGGAATAAGACTCAGAACATACTACCTTATGATAAATAGGTGGCCCGTCTGGAGAAGTAAGAGGAGTCTTCTTCAACCGTCCATTCTTGCTTGGTTTTAAAGTGTCCTTGTTCTTAGGCTTCTGAATCTCTTTTGCCTTTCTAACAGCACTGCAAAGAATTTTTTTCTTCCTTCCAGACCAGCTAAAAAAGTTATCATTTTTTACGTTCTGTGATTATAACAGAGGACTGTTGTTCTCTGTTTAATTATATTGCCATAACAGTGAGCTGATAACCTCTGAAATAATTGGTTTGTATCTTGCTACCTTCAAAAGCTTCAGTAGTTCAATATTGGAATGTGAACAGTTAGTATAATTTTAATGTACAATATCACACTACTGTTAGTAGTTTGTTATTTCACTCTCAGGTCTCTGTGCTTTGAGAAAGTATTTACTGAGTCTGAGTATTTCTGGAGCCCAAAGAGGCTGCTGTATTTCAGGTGGATTGACCTTTCTGAAGCACAGCAACAGAGGCTGTCTTAGGCTATATCAATTATTTTTCCACGTCTTTGGGGTTTTTTTGCTTCCAGAAAAGGTTTCTTTATTTTATGAAGCCTAAAAGCTTCCATTAGCATTGTAGTGATTTAGATGACCCATCTAAAAATTTTGAACTACTTCTCTTGAAATTACTAGGCAGCAGTTATTTGCATGTGGAGTGGGAATGTCACTTAGGGTAACAGAGTAACATTTTAATCTTGTGTTGTGTTTTTTAGTTCAGAAAGAATGAGAATGCCAAGAAGTTACCTTCTAATCCCTGTTCTTAATCAGAGATAGTATTAATCTTTGCAGAAAAAGACCAATTTTAATCTTTCACTCCCAGTTCATTTTTGCAGTCTATACCGGTCTCATTCAAGAGGTTAAATGCTGGTGATGTTAGCACTGTCTCTCATTTTGCAGAGCTCTTTTCTCAGTACTTTCTGCCTTTAAGGTCACTTTCTTTATTTTACTTTGGTGGGGGTATATATTAAAAGTTACTTTTTCCTCTCATGTTGCCATGTGTTCTGTTACACTTCCAGAAGTATAAATTTTAGTGAGTAGCTTACAGTTTGCTGTCTGAGCAGGGTGTTTTAACTATGTACAACAGAAAAGTGCAGGTTATTTCTTTGATGTACCTTCTACTCATGTTGATGGTGCATGCACAGATGAAAATAGATCCCTCAATACAGGACCACTTGGAAAGGCAATTTTGTCCTTTTTCTGGCAAGAAAAGCTTCTGTGGAACTCCAAAAGTGTTTGCTTTGTTTTACCATATTGTATTTAAAATACTCCACAAATGTTATTAATGCTCTAAAAGAATTGAAGATTGCTGCTGGACAGTATGCTCCATTTAAAACCTGTGAATGTTTCACTTTGCAATTATAGGTAGTTGTGTCCCTAATGGCAGATATAAGTTGGTGACTTGTCTGGGATGATCACCATAAGGATTTGTTTATTAAATATCTTCTTTGAAGTGCCTTTGACCAATTTCTAGCATCAAAATTAAGTTGAGAATTGAATAAATAAGTTATCTCATACACAGTTCATGTCTGTCTTCATTTCCCCCTCCTGTACGCTAGTAGTGTAGCATAGCAGCACAATTTAGCCTAAGAAGAACATTCTTACTTTTTCTTGGGTGGGTACAGGGGAGTCAAAAAGCTTCTAATTTGCCATGGTTTCTGTTACTACGTTTATGCTATGAACAAATCGCAAGCTATTGTGAAAACAAAGATGGTGGGGTTTTTAAGTGTAAAATTAATGGTGCTAGTCCTGAGTCACATAAGCAGGCTGCTGTTACTGCATCGTCCTCATTTTTTCTCCACAGTGTTACAGAGTCCTGAGTGAACTGACTACAGCTGATACGTCAAAGATAAACTGTTCAGAATTAACCAGCTGTTTTTTTTAAAGGGATTTATTATTTCAGTGAACCTCTTCTGCAAAAAAACCTGGTAAGATTTAACAAGATTTTTGTGCTTTCTAACCTAGCTTTCTGCTATTTATGCAAAAGAATATTCTGTGGTAAAGAATATTCCACTTGTGCAGATGGGAGGTGTCTTTAGGTATGAAATGTTGGTTGTTCCATTACCTTATGTACTTACTGTACCTTAAGACCCTGCTAGTACTATTAACCTGGATTAATTAACTATTTCATTTCAAAGCGCAGGAAGTGTGTGACAACCAGTTTAACTGTGCTCAAAGCTAGAATATTTTAGCTAAGGAACAATGGCCAGTTGAATAGATGATAAAAGCTCCTCTCTGAAGTGTTGGGCATAGGTTATGCATTTATGTAATGCCACTATAACTTTCAAGTGTCAGGATCAAACTAGAGCCAGCAAACTGCAGGGTGACGGGAGTACTGGAGCAGAAAACTACTACTGCTCTGAAGATAAACTGTTTCATTAAGTGTGCATTTGCTTTGCTTGCCTTTTTTTTTTTTTTTTTTTTTTATATATGTAACAGACTCTGTGTATTTGATTACCAGAAGTTGTAGACCCAAGAGAAGTATCTTTAAATGAAGGTAGGCTCTTGTAACCTGCTCACTTAGAGAAAGCTTCATTGGCTCACAGGAATTTCCCTAGAGTTCTTCCCTCTGCACTAGTGTGAACTAAAAAGAAATGTAAGTAAATATCTTACACCAGGGGACTGGTAAGTTTGTTCTGAGTTGCAGGGAAGATAAGCCTGCGTATTGCTCATTCCAGCTCTTGCTGCAAAATGTTTAGCAGTCTTTCCTCCTTTCTGACAATGTTTCACCTAAATGAGGCCCTTCTCTGAGTTCCAGAAATGTGGTGATGAGGGACTTACTCCTCATACAGTTGTCAGAATAAGTGAGAAAACCACAGAGTTCTGTAGTGAATGTTTTCATTGTTCCACATGTAAAGTAATTTAACATAGACTTGGGAAAACAGCTGGATCATGGATCTTACTTTTAGGTGTTAGGGTGGTATTTGGCATTTATAAAGGAAAAGGTTATTTAATTCAGAAGTGTAGCCCAAGCTCTCCATTTTTTCATCTTTCTAATACATATTCCTGCAAGACTGCTTGAAATGTCATTAAAAATAAATTGTAGAGATGCTCTCAACAAGGTTAGTCAAACAAAACGTGGCAGGGAGACTGAGTACACTTTTATTAACATTGTAATTTGGATCTGAGCAGCGACCTTTTCTTTTAGCTCTTCTTTCCAGACTCCCTCAGCCCCTGCTCTGCTGTGTGTGCACCCCTCTTTTGTGATGAAACTACAAGCCATGAAGTACAGCCCCTTCTTTCCTTCCTCCTCCAATAGTGTTTTTCTGTCAGCTTTGTTTTATTCATGGAGTTTGAAGCCTCAAGTGCTGGAGTCTGCACTGGTACTGACCAAAGCTTTATGCCCCAGTGTCCCAGTTCTGCTCAGCGCTTCTAGTTTTGGGCCGCTCCGGGGATGAAAAAGGGTCAATTCTTTTACATATTCAAGGTGTTGCCTTCTTTGGAGGTGCGATTTGCCTTTTAAACATTCCCATCTCTTTTCTTTGCCCCATCTTTTTTCCTTTTCCTGTCAGTGGTTTCACCCTCTGCTCTGCAAAGTGCTTTTTGAGGAGTACACGATACCAGATGGATTGCTGTCATTTTCATGCTTCCATGTGGCTGCAGCTCACTTCAGGTCCCTATGTGAAATGGTATGCTGCCTTCAGTAAAGTTACAACGTGTTTTAAAATCAGCCTAAAAGAGCCACTAGCAAAGAAGGAGTTGGAATCATGTTTTATCATTTGATGCTTAAAATACTTCTCAGTTTGGTAGGATGGACAGGTGGACTGGCTCCAAACTCTAGCAGCCAGTTGTGCTAAAGAAGTACGATCTTCTCCTTAGAGAAGAGGATATTCTTTGTAGCAACATTCTTCTAAAAGGAATGTGAATTTTCCAACTGTGCTAAATGTTGCTACAGTCACTATCTTATTTTTTTACTTTTGCACAAAGAGTTGAACAAGCTTTTGCAAAGCTGAGTGGCCATAGAGTTTCAAATTTAGATTTGAATAGAGATGGGAGTTTTGTAAGAATGTTAAATAAAAAGTTGATGTGGGCAGCTTGCTTATTTATTTTCATTGAAACTCTAAAACTTTACTTGAGTAGGTACGTAACTTTGCAGTACTGTTCTTCAGTTGTACAAAACCAAACTGTGGTGTGTGTGAACCCATCACTTTGGCAAGTTGAAGTCAAAAGGCTGGTTTGCTTTGAATTTCTAACCTTGCTTTCAATAACTCCTTGCCCTCTTCTGATTTCTTTCCCCTCCTTGGATAAAATCCCTGCAAGGCAAGGAGCTTTGTCAGTAACTTCAGTCACCTGAAGAATTGGATCAGCTGCCTCCTGCTGCTTCCCAGTTCCACCCTGAGTTTCCTTCCAGTGTTCCCAGCAGCTCTGGATTCTGCATGATCTCGGGTAGTCAAGGTCTCACATCTTCCTCCTCTGTCTAAGAACTGATCAAAAAGACTTAGAAATTAATGTACATTAGTACCCTACACCTTTAAAACCTTGGACTATGATTTTTTTTTTTCCCCTTTCACTGTCCCACATGAATTCTTAACTAACAATCACCTGAATGTTGTGCTGTTAAGTGCTGTCTTTCTGCTTCCTGCCCCTGGATTTGGAGAGCATAACATTTAAGACAAACATTAATTTAGGGCCCAATTCTGAGTATTTGGCAGAAATCAAAATAAATAGGTATGTCTCTGTAATTATTACTTCTAAAATGTTGCCTTCAATCTCCTAGTCCTACTAAATTTGGGAGCATGGCAACATTGTTAAATGTCTGTTCTCTGTTTATCTCAAGTGGAGGATGCGGCTGTAAACTGGTGCCCACACCCTTCCTAGATTTGTAGCCCAGGTGAGCATTCTGCAGGGATTATCATAAATTGTATGAAATGATGCCTGAGGGTCTGAAGTTTTCCCCAGCACAGAAGAGTGCTTCACCAGCACCAGCAGTTCATTTACCATTGAAAACAGCAGGCTTCACATACTACACTGTAGATTCTGTGGAAACTGTAGCTGAACTATGATTAGTGTTTCAAGGTATGTCTAAAACCAATTTTCAAACACTGTTTAGAAAAGCAAACTCTCCTGTTCAGAAGCTGGCAGTGCTTCAATGTGAACAATGAAGTCTTTGTTCCCATTTATCAATGTTTCCCCATTTTTTACCAGAGAATAGGCGGTGTCTCTTTACGCAGATTAGAACATAATTTGTCAGTCTTATCAACCGCATCCTGCTTTTAAAGTATTCCCTGTCAGCTATCTTGGCCTTTATGAGCTTTTCCTTTGTCAGCTCCAAAGCTGCATTTCATGCATCTTGTTTGGACTCATTCAACTAAATATTTCTCAGAATGCATTGGCCATGTTTCCCTTTTAGGTAAGCTTTATGATCTCTAAACGCAGAAGTTGTCTTATCAAATGCAGATCTGAATGTTCACAAATTCACACCAGTCCTGGTGGGAGAGGTCTCAGGCATCAGATGTATCTTGCATCGTTACAAAAGTAGTATTTGGGTCTTATTAGTCACTGTATAACTACTAATACTTTCTCCAGGAGAATGAGTTAGATTCACAGAGCCTTTATTATTTCATATAATGCTATCATAACTGCAAAAAATAGCCCACTGTAAATGCAATTGTGCCAGTCTATGCTTTGGCCAGTGCTGCTTCTTCAAGGAGCTTTCAGCAATACCAACTGAAGACCGGTACCGTACGCATGTGTGGTGGCTCTCTGGTTTGATCTGGTTCTTGCCAAACTGATCAGTCCTGCAGCAAAGAGTTTCAGTATTGCTGAATGGGTCTTTTTAGGAGTCAGAGTTGTGGATTTCATGTATTTTTTCAGCAAAGCTTTTTGAAAGATCCATATGGACTGGTGTTAAGCTACAGCCCTGAAGTCCTTGTGAGCCTCGAAGTGGAGGGAGCATGGGTTACTCTTACATAGAGCATCTAGGAATTTTACTCCTGACATCACTGTAAAATGAGGAAACCGTTTACAAATGTTTAACAGCATGAAAAAAATGAAAGCATTGTTGGAAAAAAGGACACGTTTGCTGTATCCTATTAGCCAAATATATTTGTGGGCTACATGTGGGCCCAGGAGAGAGAGAGAAAGCTATTGTGGCATATAAATGAACCAAAAATGTTAGCCGGTCCTATGGCTTTTGCAGTTAAACAAAGGTTAATTACATACATTCAGCTGGACCACCTAATCTTTTGACTTCTAAACATACAATTGTGTACTGTAGAAGCAGCATCTAGGATGGGTGTAATGAAAGAAAATGCTGGTATGAGAAATGTGGATGTCCCCTGCTAATATATCAAGCAGTAGTAGTAGGGAGATTCTAAACATGGCTGAAGAGAGGACAAACCCTTTTGATTTTACACCTCTGTATTATGCTACTGCCTGGCTTGCTGAACTCCAACATCTGTTTCAGCTGCAGCGTCTCATCAAGGAAACACCTTCATGATGGGTTTTCAGTGTACAGCTGCAACACTTCGTACTTCTGCTGCTGGGCAGCACCTTCTCTATTTAATGCCTGCCCAGACCTTTCCACCTGACTGCCCTCAGGAGCCTTGGGCTGTTCACAATTTTGGTTTGAGGATGAGGCTCACTTTTCTAGGACATTTGCCTGGATGCAGGAGTGTAGAAGCTTGAGTCACCCAATCTGACCCTGTAGCTGCTCTCCTTTGAGCAGGAATCCTGGATAGACTAGATGACTTCTGTGGTCTTTTCCCACCTGAATTACCCTATAATCCTAAATCAGCTTTGCAGGGAGATGTTTTGGCACCTGCATGTTTTTTCTTCAGCTCCTCTGGGTCCAGTTGGTCCCTGCTGCTGCTTTGCAGACAGCTCCCATCCACAGCCCAGAGAGCCCCTGCCTGACTGCCCACAGGGCTGTGTCATGCCCATCTCATCTTTCATGCGTTTTCAGTTTATCGCATTCCTTCCAGAGAAACAGTGGTATTGTGGAACTGCTCATCATTCTGAATAGCACTACACAAAAGATCTTTTTTATTTTCCATTTTATAGAAGAATAGTTAGACTATTCTGTTTTGTCTTAATGCTAACGTATGCTGCCTCCATCACATGGGGAAGGGACTGTTCTGCAGCATTGTGTAAGTGACTAACTACAGGCTGAGTTTGCCTTCCTTCCAATGTTGTGTCCTGGTTAATGCACACTGTGTTTTATGGGTGTAAAGGTTCCCTGTCTCTCTGTTCCTGTACAAGAGTTGTGCCTATTGCATGCTGAACTTGGAGATCACATTTCCTTGGTATGCGGAGCTAGAAGGTTAATTCTGGTATTGGCACAGTTCTTTTCTCTGTTACAAAAGCTTGTAATCTCTGATAGCCAGCAGGTAGCTGCTATTAAAAAAGCCATGAAAAATAATTATAGGCAACGCAAGAACAGGATCCAAAATGTTTTCTCCCACATGGAAGTAATAAAAGGGGGGCCTGCGCTGCTTGCAGCACCTGTGCCTAACTTAAGCCCGGTGCTTAAGAATTACTTCTTGTAATTCTTAAAAAGCAAATACATAATAAACAGGAAACAAACGCAACAAGGCAGGGAACACTTTCCCTTGATGTTCAGTTCAGCATTATTCTGATATTTAGCATTTTACTGCTGTTTCACAAATACATCTGTTCCTTGTTAGAAGAGGAAGCAGGCTGGTTAAAGAAAGTGCAGTTAAAGAAACACAGCCAGTATCCAAAAACTTTAGACCAAGACCCACAGGAGGAAATGTCCAAACAAATACTTGCCTGTGATACCCAGCGGGCAAGTAGAGCACCTGAGGACAGGTGGAGGTGGAGACCAAGGTGTGCTACAGGTATGTCATAAGCGTGAAAGGTCAACATGCATCTGAGAGTGAGAATGATCCGGGTACGATGGTTGGAATGAGTTTTATATCAAATAACTTCTCGATCTGATGTCAGTGCTGCTGTCTCCGATTGCAGCTCTTTGATTAATAGACGCTGCTCTTTTGAAAGCTGGAATGGGCTCTCATTACAGAACAGGATGCTACAGAAAGCAGTGCAAGATACGTAAAAGTAAAAATATTTCCCTGTTCAAAATATACCAATTTAAAAAAAAAAAGGAATGTAGTGAATTAGTGTTCTCATAATGAAGCCTTGTTCTCAGGGCCATATCATGCGCAAGCTTTACAGAGAAGGGGTGTGTTGGGGCACTGCTAGTTTGATTTTACTGGAGGGGTAGGAAGGTAGTTCAGCTTGTACCCCAGGTTGTATCCAGGAGGGCTTATGCTGGGCACATCGAGGCACAATTCAAAAGCAGAGATCAAAATCTTTACTCCTGTCTCAGACCTCTGCACCTCCCTGCACAGCAGTTCATGAGCTCTGGAGCCCTTAACCTCAGATCACTGGGATGAGTAATTGAGAACAAAGTAAAGGCTGCTGCTGCGTAATAGCTTCATTGCCAGCATGACACGTTCTCTGCCTGGCTTTGTGCTGTAGATAAAGCTCAGGGCCCTGGACTCTGTGTTACTACCTCTGCTATTACACTGAGCAGTGACTTCCCTGGGTGCTTGGATTTCCAGAAAGCACTCCTAGGCTTGACATTTATTGCTAGATCTACATTTGCTATTCAGCAGCCTTGCAGTGGTTATAGATGAGGTGGGGTGCTGCAAGGGGATCCATGATGTGATTACAGGGTTATGTTACTCTTTGGCTTTCATACTGTGGTACAGTGCATAAGGGCCCCTTTACAGCTGTGTTCCTGCTTCAGTGTAAAAACCTTGGAAGACGCGTCCCCGCAGTGCTCAATATCTGGTTTGCTGAACATCCTGCTTGCACAATGTCCCATTTAAATATCAGTCCTAAGACAATTTATAAATTTGTCAAACAGACTGAGGAGCATGAAGTAGCTACGGTGGGCAGTAAAAAATGTAGTTTAGTGAGATGAATTAAGAGGTGATTTTAAAAGTCCTCAAACAGCTACTGCTGCTGAGCTGAGTTTTGGAAGTTGTTACTTCAATATAATATGTAAACACCTGTTGATGTCTTGCTATTTGTTTTATAGAAGCGTTTTGTTGTTTTCCTCCTGGTGGCACTGTAGGATAAAGCTGTGGTCGTTGGGGCCCTGTACTGCAGCTGCATCATTTGAGATGCAGGGATTTCTTCTCGCTGACATGGCGAGTTCTGTAATGCTTGACTTGAGGACCAGTACAACATCCTTACTCCATGTTAACCTAAATTACTGATTTGGACTTTAACTTATTTAAGGGAACTTTTGTTGGGTGAATTTCTCCTCTTGAAAAGGAAAGTTCAACCAGCTTATGAATTCTAAACACATCAGAGCATGTCAAAAATCTCAAAAAACCCTGACATATGACTCCTAAATTCTCAAGGATCCTGCTCAAAGTATGGTATTCACTCACACAAGTTTGCCTGTATGCTCTAGATATCCAGCGAGTACTGTGACTTTTGGTTGACTATATCGTATCGTTTATCCAGAATGGAAGTTGAAGATTTCTGTTTTCAAACATGATATTCCCTTCAGGCAGAGTGCAGTTCTGCCTCCAGCACTGCCCTCGTCAGTATGCTTTCTGCTTATTACAGCAACTTGCGTGTTTTGGCAGCCTGTGCCTCATGTAACTTATGATCCGCACAGTTATGCAGTGTGCAGCCTGATGGACTCCCAGTTGTAGTTCTCTGAGGGTCATTGCAATGAAAATAGTAATTTTCAAAACAGGATTTTATCTGTGAATCTCATTATGCTTGAATTAATTGGAAAATACAGCCTTTCTGATCAACAGAAATATATTTTACCCATTAATGTACAGTGTAGTTAAAACTGATAGAAGCTTTCCTTTGAGAAAACATGATGCACTAGGGAGTTGCCCTGAATGAAATAAGGAGTAGCTGAAATTGCCAATTATGTCATGATGGTAATTCAGAAAAACTACTAGCTATTTGCTTTCCATGGAAAAATCACTACTAACTGTCCTCAGCCTCCCTTCCCTGCCCTGCTCTCCACACCCATGCTTGCATGCTCAGCGAGCCCAGGACACCCCTGGGCTAGTGGGCAGCAACCAGGCCACAAAACCCCTGAAATCCTCTCCAAATTGATGTTTTCCACGTGCTGACCCACCCTCCCCTGAGCTCCTCTTCTCCAGGATGTACCCAGGCATGTCCTGGGCTTGGAGGCTTTTTTGAATTGCTGTTCCTTTATTTACTGCTCTGGAAGAGTTTTTTTAAGTGTTCTGAAAGCTTTAAGATGCTGAGAGAGGAGCACCAGCCCAAACACTTCCAGCAGCACCTGGGATTAGCTGAGTTTGCAGCAATTTTAAAGCTAATCCAAAACTCTTTTTGGGGGTTTACTCACATGTCAAGTCTTGTGGTTGCCAGATTTATTCTTGTCAAAACTCTTTATCTACTGTTATTTTTACAGTAAGAAATGGTTTTCTTTGTGTCCCAGCATCAACCAGGCCAGATATTGGAGATCTCTTTTGCCATGCTAATAAAATGCAAAAAATCTCTTTCCCTCTCCGCACTTAGGGAGGTTACAGCTGCTGAAAGCAGAGACTGTGCAACGAGGAAGAGAGCCCACATGTTCTTCCTTTTTTCTTAGAAATGGCTCTGAAATAGGTCATACGTACTGTTAGAAAGCCAAAAAAAGAAAGTCTTTATGGGTCATGTTTTAGAGCTTTATCCATTTGGTTGAATTTCTAAATATTCCTGGTTAGAAAAAAAAAAGTCAAGCTTAAGTAGAATTTGACTCAAAATCTGGGTTTTGTTTATCCCTGAAGCTTAGACCTGATTCTGTCCCTACTAAAAGATGTGATAATATTCCTGAAAGACACTTATATTTAAGGCTGTCTCAAGTAAAAATCTAATAACTAAATATATATTTCTTTGTCTAGCTACCAAGTAGGATAGCTGAGATGTCTGCTTACATTTGCCTGTGCAATTTCAAACCCTTGATCTCCTGCAGCTTCAGCAGCAGCTGGAATTGCTCTGCAACTGGGAAGGTAACAAGTAAGTCAGACTGATATTAAAGGATGACTGATAAAAAGCTTTGGGAGGAATAACAGTAGATAATGGGGATTCAAAGATCTCCGTGCTGGACCTATAGTGTCAGGAGACATTTGCAGGTAGAGCTGGCGTGTCCCAGCCCCCACACCTGCCCATGAAGACTTTGGCACTTTCACCAAGGGTGGAGGAAGAGAAGTTATTTGTTTTAATAAAAGATCTTTCTTAAAAATTCATCAAATTACATGTGAGAACTTGCTTTAAACTGTGTGCTGTGAGCTGGATGCTTTTGCAAGCTTCGAGAAGGGTGTGCTGTATGTACAGATAGTGCCAAACGAGCTAAGAAAGCAGCTACGCAAGAAAAGTGCAGGAATGCTGCAATAAATCTATACTGTCCATTAAATTTTTCTTTTAAAAAAGTGGATGCTGTCTCAGCCATCAGTAAGGTATTTTTATTTCTTTTCCTCCATAGGGAATGTCTTTGATAGCAACTTCCAAATAAGGAAACATGGTAATTGTTTTTCCAAGGATGTTTGAAACTGCAGTGCAAGAAATGTTGCGTATCCTCAGTCAATTTAGGGTAACAGTGAGGAAATTTGAAGATGTAGAAGAAATGGAGGAGTACAGCAAGACAGCCAATGAACAGACAGTGTTATTAAACAGTCTGAATGGGCCCTAGGGACAGACAGCGACTGAACTGACTGAAGGCAAAAGATGAATTCAATTTGATAATTGTTAGCAAGGGACTGAGAAGCATTACTCAAAGTGAAAAGCTGCTGCTGTTCTATGATGAGCAGATGAGGTACTATTTTCATGTTAATTTTCTGACTCTTTTTCTGAATTGTTATAAGTAAGGATGTCAGAAAAATAATTCACCTTATGATTGGTTCTACAGAAAAGAAAAGCCTCTGTTACTCTCTCATTATTCTCATAATTTTTAGCTTTTATGGTTTATAGCATTTGGCCTGGTCTAGCAGAAGATTTAAAGATTTCATGATTGTTTGCTAGTGGAAACTGTAATGCTTTCAGTTAGTAATGATGTTTTATGATTTTATAGAATTTGAGAATAAAGCAGTGGACATTTGGCAAGAGGTGCCCTCTCCTGGTTTATTGATCCATGACACCCTTGAGGATGCAGAGCTGGGTGAGGAGACACCAGAGCCAATGCTGCTAGTCAGTACTGACAGATTTAGAAAAGAGTTGTCCTTTCAGATGGGATTTGTGTATTTTTTCATGGTCTACTAAACATCAGAGCATACCTTCAAAGTTTGCAGTCTGGAGATTTGCAGAAAGACCTGATTAGAAAAGGATGCTTATTTCAGGGTAATCTGATTTGAACAGCATACAGTTTTTAAAAAACCCTTATTTTATAGCCTTTACTTTTGACTCTCTGTTATAAAAGATTTAGTCAAATCTACATGGAAGTGGAAAAGAAAGCAGTGACCTGCTGGATCACACTGGTTTAATTGCATTAAGAAGATTCCTTGTATGCATGTTATAGAGTAACTGCTGCTTTTCTTTAGCATTGTTACGTGGCAAATGGTGTCACTATTTGTACTTATTAAAGCTTGTCAGCTTTACCATAAAGGTTTGCAATAAACATTATACAAGATATTATTGCAAACCCATAACTTCTATCTTCACATTTATTCCCAAATTCATTACTTCCAGTATTTTTTACACAATAATTACTTCTGTCTGCAGATGTAGACCTGAATGCAACAGCTAATCCCATCCCTGAAATTGGAGATTAGAACAGATTTGAAAGATCCTGAAACTTCCTTGCAATTCCAGTGGGCCTTGCTGCTGTGGCTTTCCAAGAGCAGCTAAACCTCAAATATTCCTGACAAGTGTGAAATGAAGCGGATCCCAGAACCTGTTACACTCAGAGGTTTTTCTACAGCTATCCATCAGGTAATCTACAGGAGAGTTTAACTGTGCAAAGTTTTCACCTTTTCTGGATGAAAAGATCTTTTCTCTCTGTCTTCATCTGGATATCTATCTCTATCCCTGTATCTATGTACCTAGCTCTCTCTGTCTAGTTACCTGTATCTATCTGTGTCTTCAATTTAAAGAATTTCTTGCCTTTATCAGTGCAATGAATCATTCCTGCTGAAGGGCAGGATGTCACGTGTACTGTTACTGACTCCAGGCTGCTGTGGGGTGAGAGCCCTTTTGGCATGGGGGAGATGCTGGTGGGTTTTTTTCTTCAGATGATTTTTTCTTCTTTTGAGGATCATATTTTGTGCTAATCTTTTTCTTAAAAATGTCTGTACTGCCTCTTTCTTTTAATATTTCTCACATTGCCTTTGTCATCTAACTGAAATGAATTCTGAATACTTGATTTGAGACCTAGCCTAGAAAAAAGGTTTCTCGATACATCTTGAAGGTTTGACAGTATATTAACACTGTATTTTAGTGTGTTTTAAGTTTTTAATCTACCGTTTCCAGCCAATTTGAAAGCATCATTGTGTTTATCCTGCTTGCTCTTCTTTTTTGCTAAACTTCTGTGTTTATTCCTCTCTTGTTTTGGACATCTGTTGACTATTAAAGGTCTCCAGCACACTGATATTCTTGGTATGATGGCACTGGCTTTACTAATGAACAGTAGTTTGATTCTTTCCATGATCTTTTTGCACCATTAGTAGTCTGTTTGCTTGAAACCTTTTATTTGACCTTTTATTTTATTTACTGTTTATGTCCCAACTTTATATGTGGCTGATTTTATTACAAGAGTCCATCTATATTATTTATTGTGCACTTTGAAGCAATTTGTGTTTCTGATGCAAAAAATCCTAACAGACTTATTAAAAGTTGTTTCAAATTTTACTTTCTCTTTTTATTTTTCTGTGATATGAAGCTAATTACTGATTTCAACAGCTTGACTTCTGTTCTACACCAACTCCCTTCATTTTCAGGATATCACAGGACACGTAGTACAAGGTAATGTCCTTGAGTTCTACTGTTCCATGTCACACAGAAGTTAATTGTGCCCTCAGGTTTTTGGGGTTTTTTTGAGTGATAATCATGTTAGTTCTGAATATAATAAGAGCAGGACGTTTTTTGGGGGCTGCTGTCAGTTTTTTCTTTTCTAATTTGAAACTCACTAAAAAGACCAGAATTTTGGAAAAAAATAATTTAAAACTTTTAAACTGTACTTCAAGCACATCTTTCCATAGAATTAGGTTTGCATCCTATCTGCTGCAAATTAATTCATTTTGTATGGTACATGCTATCATTTGGTTACACGGGGGGGAAAAATTGTGCAAGCAATTGTTTAAACATATCAAGAATTGTTCATACTCCCTGGGTAGATACTATTTTTTTGTTTGCAAAGAAATAAAAATGCATGACTCTCTATCAGGTATTGCTTTCCATTTTAATCACATACTCATTATTTTAAGTTTTAATGATACATTCATATAGGATTATGGCTAAAAGTAGAAAGGATGTAAGTACACATTTATATACATGTTTCAGTGCTTTTCCCTTTTTTAATTTAGTAGCATATATTAGAGTGAAATAACTTTTTTTAACACAGAGGCCCTGAGAAATTGAAATGTACTAACTAGCCTAAAGGACATGTATCCTGTTTTAAATGTAATTCTGAATTAAAGTCCTACCTTTATAACTGAAAAGATTATATTGGTGTTAATCCAAATGTGCTTTAACAGGGGAACCAACCCCTCAAATTACTTATAGGTATGGTATTTACATTCCAAAGAGGTACTCTAATTAATGGAAATCTTAATTTATGTGTCTAAATGTTGTTTTAAGAGTGCTAATTTCAGGAACCACTTACTCTTGTTTAAAACTAGAGCATATTTTATTCTTCCATACAACTAAGAGACCTCTGTTATGAAATGCTAAGTGTAAACATTTTTGACATTTTAATCCTAAAACCAGAATCTCATCATTGCCACAGGTTGTAGTAAGAAAATATGGAGGGAAAAATTTGGAGGGAAAATGTATGTTCCCGTGTGTGTGTATGTGTGATTTTAAGTAATTGTTATGGTGTTGCAGATAACATATGTTATACAGAAATCTAGTTAACGTGAATATCATAGTGGGGAAGCAGTAGAGCGTGGTAGTAATATATTCATGTTAACACATTATTCTGGATTCTTCTCAGGCAGTTCTTCCTCAATACACATGAACTTCCAGCTTTAAAAACTCCAAACAGCAGTCATTTCTAGAAGAAATATGAAATTATTAATTTTCCTGAAATGTTTAGAAAAACACATGTTACAGCTCCATAGAATTCTCCTGTACTGAAAGATGAAATTGAGTACTTAAGACAATTTATTGGGGATGAGCTATATGATTTTTGTAAATTAAGTCATGCATTACTGATAAGCAACCTCTTTGAAGTCCATGCCTCACTCACTAAGCATGTGGACCTAAAGCAGTTAGTACTGTCTGCTTGGATTTCCAAAACATAAGACCCCTCCCCAAAGGAAAGTTACACTGGTTTGAGAGGGACAGTCTTCTAATTTGTAAGTGGTGAAAAGAATAAAACAAAGGAAAGGGGATAAATGGTCAGTGAAGTCACTAGAGGATGTATGCTGTGGTCTGTCCTACTCAACGTAGTTAGTTGTAAGTGATCTAGAGAAGGGAGTAAAAAGCGAGGTAATAAGGCTGGTGACAATACTGTGTTACTCTGAAGTAGTAAAGAAAAGGAGTGACTGCAAGAAATTGCAGAAGCACCTTGTGATATTGACTGTGTAGGCTGTGAGTAGAAAAGGAACTGAGTTTTGATAAATGTGAAATGATACGCAAGGGGAAAAATGATCGTAAATTCACATATAATATGATGGGTTTTCAGCGCATCCTATAGATGAAGTCGTAGAATTATGATCTATGAAAATATCGCCTCCAATCTCAGTAATGGTCAAAAAATCAAATACAATGTTAGAAACTGTAAGATAAGGAATAGAAAACAAAGTAGAAAACCTCACTGTGTCACTGTATAAATCCATGACTACCTTCTGGTCCCACCATCTCAAAAATGTTCAGACAAACACCATGGTTGATCAAAGGTATAAAAGATGATATAACATGTATATATAGTATGGGAGACATTTAAATGGACTAAACCTTTTAAGCCTGGAAAAGAGGTGATTGAAGCAGGACCTGATGAAGGCAACTTACTTATTCATCAGTCAATGCAGGTTTCTCGACATTCTTTTTCTGTTTCAAATCTATTGTTGGTACCATTACAACCTCCATACCAGAACTGGCCACAGGAATTGCCATTCTTGTCATAATACCATTTCACCACATAGTTCCGACAATCCCCTGGTTTCATAGGTTCCAAGCACCGTGGATCTGAAAGAATATCAGTAAGAGTTAGCTTGGATTCTGGGGATAAGTTGTGTTATCTTAGAAATGCCTCCTTCATAAGACCACCCCCCATCTCCCCTTTTTTTAATTTCTTTTAGTGCCTGGAAGAATATATGCCTCTTTAAAATTTGTAGCCAAATTCCATTTCTATTAATGAATTATCTGAACAGGCCTAAACCAAATACAGGATCCATTTGAAATGAGACTGCTTAAATCCTGATGTAAGAACCAAGATACTATTTAAATACCTAAGCAAGGGTTGTTTGTCATCTAGGTTTGAAAATCTGTCTCTCACTGTGTGTGATGTCTGTAGACAGAGGACCCAGAAAAATAAAGATGATAAAATCTAGTAATTATATTGGGGAGGGAGTATGGTTTGTTCGTTGGGGTTTTTGGGTTTGGGTTTTGGGTTGGGTTTTTTTTTGGTACGGACTTGCTACTCAGTGTCTGAGGACAGTATTTATTACTTACCTTTTCGGGTTGTTGCTACTTGTGTTTGCAGTACAGTTAGGTGGTGATCTTCAGTAGCAGTTACATTGAACAAAGGGTTGAGAACTGGACTCTGAGGTCTGATTTCAGATATGTCATAAAGAGGGGGAAATTTCGATTCTGTGTGAGCAGGGGTGGTCACAGTATGATCCTGAGCAGATCGCAGCAGCTCAGTGTATCTGGTCTGTGGTGGACTAAGCTGTAAAAGGAGTCAAAAAACTTATAACTTAAAATTCTGTCTGGACTCAGATGCCAAGAGAAAAAAATGGAGAGGATTACGTAGGAAACCTTTGCTAAGTAACATGAAAAAATACTATTAACAGCTAGTGGGTTTGGACCTCCTTCTAGTGATTACTCAGTACGTGACCATAATTTTCTGTCATGGAATGCTGAATGAAAAGGCAAGGTAATGCCTTTAGTCACTAAGCTGAATTCATTCAGCTGAAGCAAAATTTCAGTAACCACTTGGTCTGTAATAGAAATAAAACAAAAAATGGGAGCAATTGTGGGGTAAATCAGTGCTTCTTAACATCTAGTACACTCACTGGGAATGATCTGACATCTTCAATCTGTCAAGAAATGGAAAATGGCAGGCAAGAGGAATATGGTGCTTGTTATTGATAGAAAGACGCATGCTCCTCCAAAGATCATTTTAGATGTGGAATCCCTTAAGTACAGCAAAAATTTCCAAAACTTGTGTTATGGGAACCACATACTATTAATAACATGTGTCCATGCCTGTACCATGCCAAGTGACAAATCACCCATTTTTCTCTTTCAAGTAACAGCTGGCTAAAATCATTAGAATTTTGGAGTTTACCTTGATAAAAGTGTTAAGAAACCAACCCTGCTCTTCAAATTAAGACTATTATACAAAAGTTTGCCTCTCTAGTGTTTCAGCATATTCAGGAAGATTTGAAAGGGTCTTAGTATAGTATAGTACAGATGTCTGTGTGAATGCCACACACCCATTACCTACTGAGAACAGGAAGGAATTTGATGCTATTCAGTATCTGCCTGTTTACATGTCACTACTGACACACTTAGTTTAAGAAAACTCCTCAGAGTCATTGGGACTGTGAAGTCTAGGTGACCTGTAAATGTGTGGACAATTAATCTAGTCCTTTGCATATTGCATTTCTTCTCCAGATTTACAAAAAGGCTGTGTTTCTTTCTGATAGTAATTCAACAGTTTTGAAAATTTAACTCTAACCATGGCCAGCCAGAACCAAGTGTGTGAGCCTCTAATAATTCAGAATTAATTTTATCTCTGATCCTTATCGCATGCTTTATGAAGTCAGCATCTACAAATCCAGGTTTACATTTATTTTTCTTAATGATACAGAATGTCAAAATTGACCCTCAGTGTCACACAGATCTGTCTGGAGGTATTACAAGCCCCAAACCTCAATGAATCACACTTCTTATTCAAAGAAATTAAACTTAATTTTGAAAGTGAACTATTTAATTATGAATGATATTACGTAAACAGTAATCCAAAGGATTAATACTGGCTAATCTATTGACTCTGCAGTAAATCAGTTATATTTAATTAGCTCAAATCTGTATTCAATTCACTCAATATTTAAATACCAGTATCATGGTCCCCACTATATCTATTCCATGCAGCTGCAGCGGTTTATACATCTAATATTTCAACAGGTTATAGGGACAAGCATTGTCTAATTTTAGGCAAAGCAATATAAACACCCTAGGGAGTTAGTGCTAGTATACTGTAAAGGTGACAAATATCCTACTCTGATACTAAGACAGTGGCTAAAAAAATACCGAAGACCTAAGAAGGGAACTAAGTTGATACACACCCATAGAAAATATTTATCTACTGCATTAAAACTCCACTTGTCTTGTCTATCTGTGCAGCAGCACTGTGCTGGGGGGTAGATCCCCAGTGCAGGGCAGGAGGAATTTAAAGCTGGACAAAGAAGAGCAACAGGAGTGAGGAGTCCTAGAAGTACAGCCCAATGTGGAAGACAAAACAGTACTAAAGGCTCAATAACACCTGGCAAGTGCATGACCATGACAAGAAGCATTGTGCTAACCATCAGCTTGCACATAAATAAATGCCTTCTACACTGTGTATCTAGCTGCTTCAATAGAGACAGATTTTTTTATGATTTTTAACTCACTTTTAAGATGAATAAGAACTACAAAAAATGAGGGCTGTTGGCATTTATTGCAACTAAGAAACAGTATTGCCCCTTTCTTCTGTGATCTTTTGTTCTCAACAAATAAGTTCACTCTAACTGTAAAGGTTTTGTTCAAATCTTGTTTGGTCTAACCAAATGATACATTATTTGCATATTAAAGCACTGGTAAATGGTGAAATAAAGAGTATTTGAATTCAAATAAAGACACATCTTTTAAAAACATTTGATAACTGTTGCTTCTTTACTTACTGGGTAACTGATTCCTTCTGTAGGGAGCACATGAATCTCTGAAGTTGTCATTTTAGGTAACTGGCTATTAGTATCTTCACTAGCAGTTTCAGATTCTGGACTTGGATATGGAGATAAAACATCTTTTCTGGTGTAGACTTCAGACACATTCTCGCAGATTTTTGTGATCAGTTTATTTTCAAGAGCTGAAAAGATTAACAAAAGGATGAAATACATTAAGGGTAATCAAGAAAAGTCATAATGATTCACCACAAGCTTTCAGTGTGGTATTAACCCTAAATCTTTAATGGCAGTGACTTGTGAAAGACCATCTTCTAAAGTTATGTCAAAATGCAAATGAGAAGCAATGAAGTAATGCAGTCTCTGAACTATTTGATTTTAAGGCCCTTCTGTTCCTTTAAGAAGAAACATGAAAATACCAAGTCCCTTTTTTAAGCAGAAGTCATAGCTCAACAGTGAAGAAAGAGTGAAGGAAAGAAAGTGTTTACGTGTAAGAAGGAAAAATTAAAACTGGGTGACGCATTCTACTTATTTGCACAAAAAAAAAAAAAAATCAGTGGCTGGGAATACTTTTATGTTGAATGCTGGAGCATGAGCCAGAGTCCTAAATTTAATCCCAGCTGGGACCAGAACCTTAGCCTGGACTCCCATGTTAGCACTTTATATCCAGACTTAACTCCATCTATAGGTTCAGCATAGCAAAATGTTTATACATAGGAAAAATATACTTTATAGGGCTAGTCTGGTTAGTTTAGATTGATTTTTTTTTTTTTTTCATTATAGGTTTCCTCTGGATTTTCTCCTGATTCCAGGTGTGGCCACAGGATTTTTTCAAGCCACAGTTTGAAATATACAATATACTATCAGACTCCATTCCCTTATGTGTTGCTCCACCACTTCTCCTCTAGAATCAGGATGAAAGTGTAGGTTTTCCTATGGTTTTCAGGAAAAAAACCCAAAAGAGTGCTTGTAAGAGATGGCTGAGGGACTCCAAGACTGACAAGAGCCATATGAAATAGAGAGAGCAAGAGACAGAGATGTTGCATCAAGGTGGAAGGAAACCTGCACCTCTCTGGAATGGTTTTAAGCACAAAAGGACTGTGAGGGAAGGATGAGGCAAGCTCTCGTAAAAGAGGAGTGTTCCCAAAGAAGGCCTTGGCTCAGAAAACTAATGTTCATTGTGTTCTATTGTTTCTGCAAGAAGTAAAAATTTGGTAAAGGTTTCATTTGGCCAAAGAAGAAGAGAAACAGAAGAAAGTGCTGCATCCAAAAGAGAAATGTAAGTTGCCATTCAGCAGGCTGCCTTGCCTTGCTCTGGGAAAGGTCAGACTCTCCTATATGCTTACTTCAAGTTTCCTCTTACTAAAATAGTTTCTTTTACCTGAAAGTGTCATGAAGTCATCTATCTGGTAGACATGTTCTTCATCAGGGTCTGTTGCAATCAGCTGCATTTCTCTCAGAAAGTCATCGTAATGAGGATCAGTCATTTGAACAATCCCAATGACAAATATCTCAATATTTGTAGCATGGGCCTCTCTTACTACAGTATTCAGTTGTACTTTATCACGACTGTCCGCTTGTCCATCTGTTATTACAACAGCCACTTTTCTTACTGCTGGGCGTGCTGCCTGAAATAACTGAATGGCTTTTTGGATAGCAGAAGCTGTGTACGTGCCTTCTCCGAAGTAGGGCATTTTATCAACAGCTGATTTCAGTTGTTCTTTGGTTGTGTATTGCTTCAGAGAAGAAACCAATTGTACTTTATGGCTGAAGTTGATAATGCCAATGCGGGTTGTAACGTGGTTGGCCGATACCTTGTCAATGACTGTTTTCATAAAACTTTTGATAATATTGAAGTTATCTGGTCCAACACTTTCTGAACTGTCAATGACAAATACTAGTTCCAGTGGTGTTACTCTGCATCTGATACCACAACCTAGAAGAATAACCATTTCAGACATTTTATGAGAAGCCATCTTCATAAAAATGAACTAATATATCAGACCTACAGTCAGTTAAAGCTCAGTTAACAGACTAATTTATAGTTGCTGATACTGATAAATAGAAATAGAGCTGGACCAAATTACTTCCAGTATAGCTCTGGCAACACAGTGATCATCGTTTTCATTGGTATCCTTACGCACAAACACACAGAAGACAAATCCATTCAGTTAAAATAAATTGTGTTTTATTAGAACTACTTTTTTCCCCTACTGGAATGCTTACCACATATTTCACTGATGAGTCTGATAACTTCCTCTCTCTGAAAAAGAGCACGAATTATTTTTTTGTGTGTTCTAATTTTAAGAATGCTGAAATCTATTTATTTTCAAAAATACGAGCACTGTAATGCCCCATAAAACACCCTTGTGTAACATCAGATAACCTTTAAATATTTCCCCAATAAACTCCTATCTTTTAAATTAATTCATGTACATACTTACTGAAAGACCGGGTTCACCTTTTTGTCCCCAAATTCCCTGAAAACATGTAGGGAGAGATAATTAACAAAAGCTAAATTTGTTTAATTTCTATGTGTAAAATTAAGTAATATGAAAATGTGTTTTACCTTTGGTCCTGGAGGTCCTAGGTCTCCAATCTCTCCTTTGGCACCTTTGCTCCCTGGATCACCTTTATCTCCATAGTCTCCCTAATTTAAAACCACCGTATTAAACAGTCAGTAACTCCCAATTTTGTTGATAGTCAGAGCTGGAGTTATAGTTCAATGAGCTTTTACAATACATTTTCTGATTTTTTTTTGTGTGTGTCTAGTTTATCTTGTATGTATTATGAAGAGAACATCTGAAAGTTGGTTCTCAGAGAAAGCAAGATGGGCAGTAAAAACATCTCTAAGAAATTTCTATTAAAAATTACCTTAATTTAGGAGTGAGGGGTAAAAACATCTTTATGCAAATGTCAAGAATATATAATTTTGTACTCTTCTCTGATTTTCTTGAACTCTAAAGCAATATTTATACTGGACCTATGTTAATTCAAACCTATAGAGAGATATAACTGCCTCAGATCAGCCAATGTACTGAAATTCACACCAACTTTATATAGAACCCACATGAAAAACTGGGAACTTGCAAAGATCAAAAGAAAAGGCATGCTTGGACTGTTACATCCATTAAAAAATACATAGTTTCACATGTAGAAGCAATTCTGTACTTTTTTCCTCAACTGACTAGAACTTCTGATTTCCAAAAAGAGAAAAGGTTCAACGTTCTGCTATTTCAAGAGAGAGTTTTCACATAATGCGGGTATGAAACATACTAACAAAAGATTCAGGTTCTAAATTAGACATGTCTTCAAGAAGGCAGGACAGATTGTGCAGGACAGATTTTTACTTCTTTCTAGAAGGTACTGACCACCTTACATTTACTTGAAACTTTAAAGCTTAGAAATTTATCTAGATTACTGTCCACTTTGATATTACTCCTCATTATTACCCAGCCAATGGAACCACATAGATATCTCCTGTGTTACAGCATTTGCTGTGGTGATTACTATCAATTTTAAGGAATCTTTTTCACTCTTTCAGTCCGATTCTGATTTTATTCAAACTGGTATAAACCTGAAAATTGTACATAGCTCCTCACACAGCATTAAGAAAACCAGTGTCCACTAAGTAAGCTCTTGGAAGACAGTTTCTGTTCTATTTCAGAAAATTATAATTATCTAGCAAAGGATATTACTTTCTATTACCTGTCCATTAATTGAATCTAAACTTATCAAAGTTAATGTCAGAATAAGGGAGAGCAAATACAATCTACTGACTGCAGTGGTGCTGCTACTCTCTTACACATAAATATACTAAAACCTGATCTCTTTGGTATTTGGCACTTACATGAAATTCCAACTGAACTAAACCATTCCTTTTAATGTGTGACAAGTCTGCTATATTATTAGCAAACAGAAAAATTGTGAGTATTTGGAGAGATTTACATTGGGTCATGACGATTAGTCAGTATACAAGATTAATAGGGAGAACAGTGAAAATATTGTGATTATTATTATAGTATGTAGCATTTGGCATCTGAGAGGAAATATAATTAGGAGGCAGAAATTTGAATCTGTGTGAAATAGCTTGATATTCACTGTTGCATAAAAGCTCCAAGCTGCAGTAGCTTGAATACCACAGAGTCTGAGAAAGTGCTATATAATGTGAGCTAGGGTAGACCATAGTACTACCCTGAACATCATTAGTGCAGGCAACAAATGGCTGGGGCTCTGAACAGGTACTGTCTGCCTCAGGTGACTACAGAGGGGATTGAACCCTTATTTGGGTAACTTCTTAAAGTTAGGGAGCCTGATCTCTCTGCTCTCCCATGAAGACTGCCATGGCTTTTTTCCTCAGGCTTTCCAGACAGAGCCTTCACAATAAATTCAATATTTCAGCTATGTTGTAATTATTGCAGGGAGGCTGCCCAGCTGGCCCAGGCATATGCTGGGAATCAAAGGCAGTGTACTGTCATGCATTTACCTCAATGCTCATTCTGCCTGGGCACACAGTTCTCGCTTGTGTACACACATGTTTGGTCTGCACATCCACACTGACCATGAACCTCAGTTTTCTTGGGCTAGGCTGCTCCCATCAGAAGCTGCACATTTGAAAATCACTAATAAATAGCCACAGTATTTAAATTCTCTTTGCACAAAATTTGTTAGATGGGAATAGGTATGTGTAGGAAATTCTTATAAGGAAGTTGATCAGTAAGGAAAGATTCAAGGTTGGGCTTCAATTATTGTAAAAAAAAAAAAGTCAAATAAAACAAAGCCCTTAAAAGACATCAGTCAAAAAGCAATTCTGTTTTTTGTCAAAGCCTGGCAAATAAAAGGTTGTTTTGTAATACCTGAAAAATATCTAAGATAACTGAATACATAATTTGACTAAATAGTATTATCCTGATAACAGGTATGACCTCATTCTAGATCCTCCTTCAGAGCCTGGTCCTTACTAACAGTTAGGATTTTCACAGACTCCAAAGATGACAGTAAGTAGTAGCCACTTACCTTGCTAGCTACACAAGGCAATGTCTTTGTCTTCTATTAATCTTCAAAGACCTGTCATACCAAATAACCAAGAAAAGAAGAAAAAATTCCCTTTTTTTCCTTACCACAAACCTAGGATTTACCTTTGGTCCAGGAAGGCCAATTCCTATTGATCCCTTTAGTCCACGAAAACCTTGATTTCCTTTTTCTCCCTGAGCAGAATATGGAAAGTAAGTTTAACTGAAAATGAAAGTAAAATCTATGCTGTATCTATTCACTTCATAACATTCTGCATCACAGAGCAAGCCAGATATTTGTATTATGCAATGAAGCACCTAATTTTAAAGACAGAAGTTGTCTGAAGCTGGAGAAATAAGCAATTTGGTACGATTCAGAACACAATGAGGCTTTTATAAAGTATATAATGAAGAACTTATTCCTGATTCCCGAACCAGGTAAAAGACAAAAGTAACCTCACTGAGGCTTGGACAGTTATTCATCCATCTACAAGCAGTAAAACAAGGTCCAACACAAAGGTTCTCTCTACACACCCAGACTCTCTGTTGGGTTGACTTAGTTTTTCTGATCTTAAGTAAATAAAAAGACATCTCTGCTTTTCACAGTGTGGAGAGCAGAACTTCTGCTGATACTTCAAAAGACAGTGTTAGTTCATCTACAAAGTTCAGATTTGTTTATAATGGTTGTTACATATGCCTTGCTGCATGCACAGACTTGAAGAGCATGTTCATGCTAGCAGTATGGCCATACAACATGTTATAAAATAGGTACAGAAAATCCTTCACAACATCTGGCTTCCAGAAACTTTCCTGCTTCATTTAATAGGGTAACACTGATATTTTTTTCAGATTAACTGTTGTATACATTTTAAACACTGCTAGAGATGATTCTATTCCCTGGTACATAAATGCTTCTCCACAGTTCACATTACATACATCATTCACGTAACAGCAGTGCCCAGTGCAGATACCAAGACCAGCTCCAGAGAATGTCAATGAGATCAGGAGCAGTCATCACCTGTACCAAACCTAGCCTATGAGATGCAAGTACAGTGTTAGTTAATTTTTCAGTCAAGAGCTCTCAGACTGTCTTGCTAAAGCATCTTTTATTAATACTTGTACAGCTGCTCACAAATGGGCCTAAAGGGGTTATATTGCTTGTAATGGGCAGAGAAATACAAAAATGTTTCCAAATTTATCAAGACTCCAGCCTTCACCAAAGGCACGCTAGTGCAGAAGGACTGACCACTGTCCATTTCTGCTGTGCTAGATAGTGGCTTATGGATTTCTGCAGGTGGAGAAGCAGCTGTGGAGTGCACAGGCAAGTCAACCTCTTCCTTGTACTCAAGGCTCCTGACTCCCATGAGCTGGGAGTTCATCAGGAGCTAGACAATGAGATGCAGCTCCTAGAAGAGGCAGTATATTACAAGTTGTGGTCCATGGCTGGTTTTCCTTGTCCAAATTCTAGATTTGACTCAGATCCTGCTGAGATGGGAGCTTCTGCTTGCACACGTGGGTGTTGTGGTCTTGCCCTGTGCTAGGCAAAGGCATCCACTGCACTTCACATCTCCACTGGAACACTGCCTCTACAGCCCTACCCTGTGGGAGCCTCTTGGTCTGCTAGACCTAACTCAGGGAGCTAAAATGCTCTGTTTGTCATTGGGAATACCTATCACTGACTTGCTAACTAGCTGCCTCTTGCCTCTGTAAGCAGAACTTCTCCCACCGCCCCCTCCCCAATTTTTTACAGCAGCAAAAATTCAGACACTGTTATGTAGACTCAGGAGACTGGAAACGAAACTGTGATGCACCAAATTACATAGCTGATTCACTAGGGGAAAAAAAAACAATTCCTGCAAACAGAAATATTCCTAAAGCAATGGGATACACAAGGCAATTTATTTCGTACCGTTGTAGGAATACACAGTGACTATTTAATCTAATTTACTTCAAGTCACTTTTTAGCAGGACTGTGTTTCCTGGGTCCTTCATGTAGCTTAGTAATGCAAATGGCTTTTAAACATAGTGAAACAATGTGCCAGCTTGATTCAATGCTATCCTTCCTGACTAGGGTCATCACACAGCTTCCTGATTAACACCTCTGCACATCTGCAGAGCACATATATATATATGAATGAGAATTAGGATATGCTGTGTATTCCAGTGGCCCTTCACTAATAATAAATATCAGATCTGACAAAACTATAGATTTATTGCTGCCATTTGTTACAGCCCATCTGACATTGTTAGGATGGTGTTCAGGCAATGAAAACTGAATAAGACCTACTGTTCTAAAAAAATTCATACCTGTACAGCTGAATTTCTCACCAGAACACATGTGAGCTTTATCCTTTAAAATGTCAACTGCAGAATCAAATCCTGTTTCCTCTATTCATGCAATCAATCAGCATAAGAAGCACTTATCATAGATACCATAACCAAACATTTAGTAAAACCCAAGAAGTATGCTGTATTGATTTAAAAATATTTATTGCTTTGCCAGTTCAGTCCACTTAGATAATTAAATTCAAACTTGACCATCAGGCTTATCATAAAAACCAAAGTGGTATGCATGTAAAAATACAGACCCTTGAATCCCTGACCCTAATATCCTGCTAGATTACTGATCAATAAGCAGACTTATGTGTAAAAATGTCATTCTATGAATTGAGTGCAGATCTGAGAATGTCTAGACTGTGGTTTTGAAAGGAAACCAAACATAAAAAAAAAAGAAGACCTGTGAATGTAGCTATCAACATAAAGTTACGCAAAAACCATCTCATTTTTGACATTCCATTCTTACCATACACAGACTGAGCTATATGTACATATAAAAAAATACTTGGAGTGATATTAATAGTTCAAATGCAGAAATATAGTAGCTTTAAGCTGATGAAGTGTGGCCAAAAGGAATGAAGCTTGACATGGCTGTGAAGAGACAGAAGGATAGAAGAGACAAACAGAAGCTCAACAAGCATCAGCATATGGAGGAAACAGGTATTATGGGATTGCCAAAGTCATTCAGAAATAAATTGTTCCAAAGAATTATATAAAAATAATCTTATTTTTTAAAAAGCAGTTGTTAAGGGAAGAAAATTTAAATGACAAGACTGTATCTACACAACTTGTGGAATGCTACAGAAAAAAACACCAGCTGAGTAGGATCCACCGCATCATTAGTTTTGATTTCAAACCCAAAGACAAAGACCCTCCACAAACAGAGCACATATTACTTTCCTACATGCCTAAATTCCACATCCTTTTATTACAAACATGCTTTTGTCTGACAATGTGTGTCAGTGGACCATGTTCTTCCACTGGAAAACTTCCATGATGAAACTCAGTTCTCTACACTTCTAAAGTACACTTTAATAATTATTCACAGCAGTGCCAACATAACATCCAAATCTCTGTGTGTATCTATGTAGAGATAGACAGACAGATAGATAGATGTGTATGTACACACTGAGAATATTTTGACTAATCTTTATTTTTTCTCAGGAACAGAAAAAATATTACATAATCTCTATTTTTTTTTTCATGGATCATCAGATGAACATGGTAGCTGAAACATTTCTGTTCAGAATGTCTTTTGGACTTTTATAAATAACCCCACATACCCATAGAATTATCAGAGATATTTCCTAAGTATTAGATTCTGGAAACGCATCAGAAATGTCTATTAAAGCCAGGCAGGAAATAGTTTTCCTATACCATAAAGCCATAAAGCCTTACAGAAATTTTTCTGTTTTCCACAAGAAATAGAACAAAGAGCCTTCAGAGATTCAACAAATGAAGAAGATAAAATAAAATAAGAAGTTCCTTATGCTCTCACATTAAAATACATAATAGCTTTGTGCTTCCTGATAACAATTAATACAGAAGAAAACTGCAAACAGATCAGAACCAAAGGTCTAGACAGTCATGACTTTAATCGTGTATCTAACCTCTGCCTAGGAAACTCCTGAGATGAGTTAAATCAGAATCTCTTAAAGAGAGTTATACAATAAGGAGAAAAGAAAGAACACAGTGAAGTATGATTTTATGCTATGAAACACCTCACAGTGAAAAAAGGAGGGCTCTCTGCAGTATAAAAAGGGAAATTCTTGAACATGAATATAAAAATAGAAGACATTGAAGCTGGAATCCGAGCAGATACTGAACAAAACAAATTTGGAATCAGTGTTTTTCTGATAAAGTTTGTATGAAGTAATTTCATGTTGGACCAAAGAAAGGTTCTCCTCTGAAACATTTTGCCAACAAGGTACATTTTTAAAAATTTGTTTCAGCATGTCAGTATTTTCCAGTGAAAACCTATTTTGTCAATAAATTCCCTGGTGGCTTTAGTGTCTACAGCAAGTGCAGCCACAGTATAGAGAGGCATCTTTCCTAAGCCAACTAAAACAGTGCCCCTCTTACTGAATCACTGGTGGTCTGATAACCTAGAGTTGGAGAGCTGAGCACAATCCTCCTGATCTAGGGAAATATTCAATTATATGCTCAGCTTTAAGCACACCGATTTAAGAGAAATAGGAGAAACTTGAGTTGTTCTCCCTAGTCTACAGTTTTAATAATTTTCTTCCATACATTTATGACAAGGCAATTTATTAACTTTGAATGTTCAGAATATGTTACCATGTTTGTGTTTCTCCTTATAAGGAGAGGTGTGGATACGGCTGAAACTGTGTGAGTAAAAACCTGATGAAGAGTATATGGGAGACTGGATAATTTCTTTTATATTCCTGTATGTGTTTTCTAATTTATTTTGACATGGTAGATCTCTGTTACTTTCTTGTACAAGAGTATCCAGAGAAAACCCTGGATGTTTTCTTTTGAACAACCTTTAAATCTAAGGAAATCAGTAAGATGTGACAGAGATGAGACTTTTTTCCCAGGTTAGACATATTTCTAATGACAATAATAATAGAAGAGCAATCAGGTGCCACTGATACCAAAACCTCAACAGCTAAAGTAAATATTACATACCTTATAAACAAGAAACTTAAATGAATATTTGCAGGAATTCACTGACTCAGTGGCAAAGAGCAAACCAGACAATGACTCTCCTTCAGAGACTGTTTTGAGAAGAAACAGATACCACATTAAACTGGATTACCTTGTTTCCTTGTATGCTGTCACCAGGGGGGCCAGGTGGACCAGGCAAGCCATTCTGTCCCATAATACCCTATAACAGTCGGTGGGGCAAAAAAAGATTTAGGAAGTAAATCCCATTCCTGGTAACACTAAGGAAGTAATCTCAATGTCACTGCAAGCAAAAAGTAAAACCATATCAAAGACTCTAGTTCTGACTCTTCTTTGGTTTATGGTTTCTCACTGTGGGCCTTAGTAATTACCTTTGGCAAATTCCCTGGAAAGCAAAGGAACAATTAAGCTGAAAATAATTAAAGAATAAAGTTTTTCCATGACACAGTGTGATATTTTCCCCAGTTTTCCTGCGTAGAAACCATCTTTATACAAAAGCTCTGTCCAATCACTCCACACAAGGGAGGCACAACAGCAGAGGCACAAAGGAACACAGCAATAAAACCCAGTGTGAGTAAATCTGCCAGGCATGTTAGCTAGTGCTTGTACACCATGTATAAATGCTGAGCCCCTGTGGTGCCATAGTCTCTGGGAGCACCAGTCATTCAGAAAATGATAAGTGGGAGAGGAAGAGAGAAAAGCCAAAGCAGCACCTGCTGATCTGTGTTGATACAGGCAAAGCCAGGTAAAGCCTTGTGCTTTGGAGACAGGCTAATCTAACAATTCAAAGCGACAAAGCGAAGCCTATCCCTTTTTTACATAAAAATTAAATGTTTGGTTTTCTTCTTTTTTAGTTGAAAAAAGCTTTTGAAATCTGACCAAGATTCATAAAAGTTTCTGTAGAGTTCAGGTTGGATTTTTGATTACCATCTTAAAATAAATAATCACTGTGCTCCAATACAGTAAATAGAATTCATTCAGTGGTATGTAAATTACCTACATTTTGCATATGTTGAATATTTAGGCAGAAGTACCTCAAAACTTCATCATCATTAAGTAGAAATATATAGCTCTAAATACGGAATTTCTAGATATTAGTGATGTTTGAAAAGTCATCATTCTCATCTGTATAGACAAAAAATTTGCCACAAACTTCAACAGAATCTCTTGTGAAAACCACTGTTAATCTATATATTTATAAGCAGGGATTCACCCAAAATGTTGTGCTACATAGCTTGTCTCAAGAACTAGATTCTACGAGCAGGTCCTCATCGTTGAAAACATTGTTTCCCCACAGAAAACACATTTTTCATTCTCAAAGGCTTTTTAAAAGCAGCACATAGTGTCACACATTTGTAGGATTTTGACACTCACTCCAAATTTACTTAATTTAAACAGACTGTATCCGATTTACCAAGGTACTGAGATTGCTTCAGCTTTCAGAAAGCAAGACAAAGCCAGACATATCTCCTGGGAAAATATTCATGCTCTGTCGCTCACTGCATTTCTGTAACAGGTTCGTAATAGTAATGTTTCTCCATTCAGATACTACTTTATTCAAAACGGCAATGGAGACTTCTGTTAATCTCTGCTAAGGAAATCACAGAAAAAAATACAAAGGCTATTTTAAACTTAAATTAAAATGGAGAAATATACACAATGTTTCTCCCCATTGTGTTTGTAAAAATAATTGATGGATACACCTATAATAAAAAAATCCAGGCATGCAATGAATTCCATTTCTTAGCAGTATGTCTTTTTTGAATTATAAATCACTTCAGTGGAGGGAGGAAAAAATTGTCCAGATGTTGCATGCTGGCTGCTTATAGAATGAACATTTTTTTTTCATGTTTTGTACCTAATGGTTTTACTAATGAAATTAATTGAATTCAATTTCATTGAGCAAAAGTTACAAATATAAAATTAACATTTAACATATTTTCCACCACAAAAGAATCTCTTGGAAACAGAATAGATACAAACAGCAGAAATGCACCATTTAACTAATTTATCAGCCTGATAGTTCTGTTCAATTTCCAGCTGTAATCTCACAAAGTTTAGCTACAAATGCAATTCTCATCCAGTTAGTATTTCTTCCTAATCTGCTGGGTAGAAGTGTATGGTTAGTGCACATGTTTTATGCTTGATTTCTCCTGCAGTTGCACCAATGTAAATCAAGAACTGATGAAGATATATTGGTGTCTGAGAGATCAGAGTCTGGCAGCCTGCATCACGAAAGAGCACAAAAACTTCAGCATGGCATCGTACCAACCTTGGGACCAACTATGCTGTCTCCCTTTGGCCCTGGGGGCCCAGGATAGCCTTTTATTCCTTGGTCTCCCTGAAAATAGTCACAGAAATGTCAGTAGTTTATCACCTATTAACTGTTACATCTTTCATCCACTTACAAAGCAGTCACTCAAACTACTGAGTTTAAACAACAAAACAAATGTTTCATGCATAAACAGATGCTTTATAGATAGATATTAAAAAAACCCAACAACAACAACAAATTCAAGCATCTACATTATTTAAGCTCTAGGTGAAGAACATTATTTGCCAAGCAAAGGTCCACATGATAAAAATCAACAACAGATTTAGGACTCTAATTCGCAAACTTATCAGCTACAGTAGGAAAGGAAAAGCAAACTCATTTGGAAATAACAGCTTTTCCCATCATGATCTGCAGGGGCTTATCAGGATGGACAGTAAACTTACCAGTGGGACACAGCAGTGATCAAGCCCTTTACCTGATACTGTGCTTGTTCTGAAACTAGAGACATTTAGTTTCCAGAACTGTCAAACTAATGTGTTTATGAAAACTAAATGAATTTTAACAACATTGATGTAGAACAAAAAGAACAGCCCTTTTTTTGTTTTCTTAAAAAGCCTTAATGCATATATTTTTAGCTTGATTTCTTAAGGAAATGAGGCTTAAGCGATACTACTCTGCTTGTGTTTCTGCTTGTCTGTGTTAGTCCTCCTTTTTCTCCCAATATATTTTGAACTCATCAGTTGATTCAGCCAAACCTATCAGAAATGTAGAGGCTTTGAGCATACTAATTTTTAGACAGTTTTGGTGATAATTGGAGGCTGGGTAAAGGAGAGCAATTCAATTTATGCTTTTAGTGGAGAAAAAAAATTCAGAGGGGGTTCATCCCTTAACCATCAGGCAGACAGAAATCAGCAGCTGGCTGGCCAGGGGGAATGTGGGCAATGCTGGGCACGGTGCTGCCTCTCTGTCTGTAGACAAGCCCAAGCGAAGCAAATGGGGGTCAGGGGACATTACTGGTAACGGGAAGGCATTGGGACATAAGATGCAGTTTTGTTTTCCTCAGTCCATAATTGTACAAGTGAGGCAATAGGCACATATTCAGCACATGATCACTAGAAAATTCCCATCAGTTTGAAACGAAAAAAGAAATCTATAACTGATAAATTAAAGATGCAGAAAATCCTGAATCAGGTTAAGCAAACATCCCTAAACCTATGCCTGTGCAGGCAAATGCAAAAAAAGAAATGTTCTGATAAGCTACTGATCATCCAATATGTTAACAACACAGAGAAGAAGAAAATGTATTTCTTGACAAAATAAAAAGTATCATTGTAAAAACTCTTAATTGTACTTGGTTTTGCAATCAGAAATGCTGTAGAAATGGCTGTGCCTGCAGAGGGAGCATTCTAACTAGGAGAAAGGTGCAAGTATGAATCACACAAATCACAGATGACACTTGAGTTGTGATAGGTGAAAAGAAACAACATATCAAACTGATTAAAAAGGAAGGAAACAAAAATACAGAACCTTTTACTGACTTCCTTTACTTTCTGGAAGGAATGTTTGCAGTCAATATAACAACTGCTTTTAGGTGAAATGCTCAGGGTTCAATATCTAGCAAGATACCACTCCAATCTGTGTTTTTTATGTATGGCTGTTGTATTCTCATGCTAAGTTCCAACATATGTGCTATTTATGTAAATATATTAGGGTTTAAACTATGCTCAGGTTTGATGGATTTGGAGAGGTGGGAACTCTGAATCTAAAGGCTAAGGCTTAGACTGAGTTTATAATGATTTCCTTCTTGATGTAACATTTGGCTTCTGAATTTATTTTCAACTCCTCTTTCTTCCAAAGCACTGGAGACTGGCCAATTTGAGTCAGGACACAGGCATGGTACATGGATGCTCTTAGCTTTAAACTGGTGTATCAAGCTCCTTGGGTTAAACTGATCACCATGTTCAGTCAGGAGGAAATTTCTCCCTTAGATTTGATCAGAGATGGGAGTTTGTTGTTTTCATCTAGTCTGGTTTGGAAAAGGGAACTAAAGAGAGAGATACTCTTTTTAGTAATGTTCTTCTTAAGATGATTTGAGGCTTTTATATCCCACCTATCCTGCTGATGCAAAGAGCCAAGATACTGGCAATGCCCTTGAACTTTTAAACTCTTAAACATTACAGTCTTAAGTACTCAAAGAATGTATTGCTTAAGTCTGGTACATGGTGCTGGGAAATGCCCCTCTGCAGTGAGATGAATGGTACGATATTCTTGATCTTTTAAAACATGCCTGGTTTCTCAATTCCCCCTGCAATGCATTTTCTTACAATTAGCTTGAGATCGTCAGGAAAAGCTGAGTCTAGGCAGATGTAGCCATCTATTATCAAAAGAATAATTATCGGTCCTCAATGTTCCCACAAACCAAAATACAATCTTAAGCTGTTTGTAGGAAAACTCTTCATGAGCAGAAGTTGCACAGAAGAATCCAAGCCTTCCTCTGAAACCTGCCAGAGTTGCCGGAGCTAAGAAGTGGATATACAGATAAGACTTAGCATTATAAGGTTTTTTAAAGAGATTCTGGGCTGCTGTGGCCTGTGAAAGCCTGTAAGCTGCTGTGATGGAAGCTGAATGGGAGGTTACCAAAGAATTAAATGATTCCTTATGGTTCAGTATCCAATATACCTACAACCTGCTCTTAGACCAGTCCTGACCAAAAAGAGCATAAAGGTGACTTGCAGTCATCTGTCTCTTCCTCCCATGGGTAACACATTCTTACACAGGGTCGTTGCAGGTGAAGGATCGAATTTTAGCCTCACATGCTTAGTTAATACCAGATGTCTCAGTGAAAAGCTCTTTTGTAGAGCTTTGTAGTAATTCTCAAAGTTTCTGTATTTCTTGGCTTAGAGAAAAAGACTTTTATTTTGCTTTATGAGTTGCAAAGTGGAGCAGTTCTTTTTTCTAAGGTGTGACACTAAACCGTCCTCCAGGGAATTCATTTCAAGAAGGATTAGTCCTGTTCTTTGATGAGGTCTAACTTATTTCCTGCATTGTGCTTGTAGACAAGCTTGTCACCATCAGCAAAACAGTGAACTAGAAAAACACCACTGAAACAAGACATAAAGAGCTGAGTCAAGACAGTGTAAAGTATGGGATTCCGATGTCTATTCCCTACCATGTGTTCAAGCAAATTCATTAAATGACCTAACGGTCACGTGAAAAAAATCTTTGACAAATTATTTGGCTTCCAAATATAGACACCCCATTTACTAAAAGTGAAGCATGTATATTTGATACTGAAATATACAACAGACACTGCAATACTCTCTTCAGTGAGACCTAGCAGATGTAACAGTATTTGTAAGAAGAACAGATTAAAAAAAAAGACATTGCATCTCTACTTTCCACCTTTTAGTTGAAATAAAGAGGGTCCCCGCTGCAAAAGTTATTTATATTGCAACTGGATCCAATCCAAATGTTCATGCACTAGGGACTACACTAGGGGTTTTAATAATCCTTCTGATATCCAGTTACTGAGAATGAAGCTCACTTTATTTCTAGTGCTGGGCTCTTGCTCTTGAATGTCTGTAACCCACCTCCTAGTTGGCAACAGTGCTTTTAAATCAATTTTTTTATTATATTCTGACATTATGTGCTTCTGTTTTAATGCTACAGAAAACAGGGTGCTGCCAGGATTGAATGCATCCCACATGTTCCAATTTTGTTTTCATGTGAATTTGACCTCTGATACATAAAATTCCTATCTAGCAGTGTGCACATATGTGAGCCATTTCTGAAAGTGGGGAGAACAGAGCTCTGATTCAGCTGAGTGGAACATTCCTATATAATGATACTCAAAGGAATTTCAAATTAACTACTGTGTAAATTTATGTCTCTTTTATCAAAGAAATGTTCTTTTCTATAGGTAGAAATTGGTGCTGTTCTTCTTATATTCATTTTTTTATGTCGAAGGGATGAGAGGTAGCCAGTGCACTTACATTTTATTCGAAAAAATATATGATTGTCCATTTTATGAACTAAGTTCTGTGGAAATTCTTGCAATTCAAGTGAATTGTTTTTTCCTTGTGGCACCTTTGCTACCAGAAGTTATGTAGAGACTAAGGATTAAAAAAATTGTATAAGCAAACAGGAGAAAAAAATCAGGTAGGGAGAAGAGATGTTTATATCCTTAGTTTCTTCTTTTTCTTTTTTTTTTTTTTTTTTCCAGTGTACTCTACACCATGTCTAGTGTGCACTAAATCACAGATGTTATAGATGTTATCTATTCAGATATAATAGATATTATCTACTCAGATAATGCATGCTTTGGTGCAGCAGTCGCACACTGCAAAAGTTACGGTTGCTCACCATTTATAGAAGGAATAAGCATTTTCCCCTGTAGGATTAATGCACCAATCTAGGTGCATCTTAAAGAAGAAATCAGATGGTTTTAATTCTTGGGGTTTTTTTAAATTTTCTGACAGAGACTGTTAGAAAAGCACTACACTGAGCAGCCAGATTTGATAGACAACACTGCACTGTGACACAATCAAATCCGTAGATCCACACAAAACTTTTCATACAAAATTTGATGTGAACACAATTTGTCCTAATTGTGTTATGTTACTTGCAAAGATATCTACTCTCCAGGGTTCTTTGAAATACAATTCCTCCTAGAACAAGATGCCACTTCTCCATAACCCATGGATATGGTGCATTCTGAATCTACCCCACAGCTGGCTATTGTGAGCAGAAACCTCTGCTTGATAGGCAGCTTCTAACTCTATGTGTCCATCAACAAAAAGTACTACAGGCCCAATAGCAGTGAATTTGCAGCCTGATATTTACACTGTATGCAATGTGCGGAGACCTGCCTGCTCTGTTCCTGTGAACTGATCACCCAGTGCGAGTAGAAGTGCATCAAGAGCACTTCCAGATTAGATCGTCTAGTTTAGCTTCATCTGAAGGAAATCCATTGCCTGGGCTGTGGAACTGCTCAGACCTCTTTTCAGTCTGGAACCCAAAGCACAGTAAATGGGTCCACTGGGAGATTCAGTTCCACAGCACATTTTTGATCCAGCCTAAAACACCCATGCAGATCACCCAAGTTTATGCTGCCTGAACTCAGCAGATGCTGAGGTCTTGCTCCTTAGGCTGTATCACACCCAGCTCCCACAGACACAGGAGGCTCTGTTCTAGCAAGCTTAAAACACAGCTTCCTTTGCATCCATGTTTTTCAAAAATTGGTTCTTAGAATCAAGCTACCTAATTCTGACAATTTTTGTGACAATGCAGATGACTTAATAGAAACGAGGAAGATAATTTTAATTTACCTGACACCCCTGAAATTGTCAGAAAACACATGAGAATAGTGATAACAATTTATCAGTTTGTCTTTGCCTAATCTTTTGCTGGCTTCTTTATAGATAACGGATTAGGATGAGTTTCTGTTACTAGATATTCCATTTTACAATTTCCTGTCATAATTAAATACTATTAAATTATGAGACCCTCACCTCTTGGTCATAGCTATTTCACTTTTGATCAGTCAAATTCAGGTTGAAGTAGTGGGCCTGTTGCCAAATTCATTATTAACTGGTAATGTTCAACTAACACAGCACAGGTCATTTTCTTCCACAAAAAGATACTGCCAATAAACCTCCTTTGCTAGTACCATGAATATACTTCAGCCCACAGAACTGGAGTGATGGTAATACTTCTTATGCTGTTCATGGGTGGAGAAGAGACTGACAAGGAATATTTAATGTCTTTATAAAGTAATATGAACAACTCACTTCAACTGGCAGTGATTTACATTACTTAGAGATGAAAGTGAAAACTGCTTAGTACAATAGCTAATCTATGATTTAATTAAATATATATGTTATTATACCACAAGACTTACAGTGGTTTAAGAGTAATTGCGATAAAAAGGCTAGATCCCATGTTCTCCCCTGCAAGAACTGGATATATTTTCTTTTACTTTCTGCTTTTATCTCCTCCTCTCTAATGCATTTTATGATACCATATTGTACTTCCATCATTTATGATCTGGGTTGAAACTTTCCTGATAATTATGCAGCCAAAGAATTGCTTGTCCCAGCGATTACATAAATTAATGATTATAAGAACAAAAGGAACTTGTGATCCACTTTTTGATCTCTCATGTAAGACAGGCACTATGATTTTCCTAAGTGCATTTCTGTATACCTTGTATATTTGTGATACTTTTCAGAAATACAACCACTAACGTTGATTATAAGAACTGAAGTTGTGAGAAATTTTACTGCAATTATTCTAGTTGTTTCCTTTTACTTAAAAAAACCCAATAAAATCCTTTATTTTCATTTTGGATTCAACTCAGATTTATTTATATTAAACCTCTATATTCCCACTGAAATTCTGATGTATATTTCTGAGGTTTTTAATCTTTCAGCCATGGCATCAGTGTGAGAGGTCATTTTATTTGATCACCTGACATGACCTTCCCATTCCTTTTCTTTGGGAAACACTGCTTTCCAGTATTATGTATTTAAGAAGCAAGGGGGAATTCCAGACATAACAATTCCCCCAGACATTCTGTAGTCATGTCAGTTTTTTACCAATATCTGCCTTAATAATTTCATACAAGATTCTAGGGTTTTAATGTAATGTTCTTCCGTAATACCAAGACAAATGTCTTATAAGATCATATTATATCAAGTCTGATACCTCTATTTGGAAAAGATATAATCTCATATAAAAAAATCTAATTAGTTTAACCATATGTATTTTCTGTAAGTCTGTATTGAATAAGATAATTGGAATGACTTTTAGTTCTTTGGCAGTTTGTGTCAGGGGCCAGACCTTGCATTACTTTATGTGAAATGTCTTGCATTGATGAGCAGTAATTCAGAATAGGGAGCACAAAGCCAGGTTTCCCAGATCCCATTGTCAGGCCACTCTGTGGTCATTCTAAGATCAGGTCATTTTAAGGATTAATGTCTTTCAGTTTTTCCTTTATCGTGGATATGTTTTTAAGAGGTTATTGTAGTTTATTTTAAATGGGAATTCTCATGTTCTGGGAACTGAAGTTGAAAGTTCCTCCTGTTTGGGAAAAAGCTTGTTTGGACAATATTTATTTTGCTTTCTCTTGCAACAGGCTGCCTGTTTCCTATTTCACATATGTAACAAGGCAATCATTAATAAAACCACTCTGTGGGATACTTTAAAGCAATTTCTTGTATGATTTTAGTCTTAAGGCTCTTTTATCCAACTTTTTGTAACACAATAGTTACAATGTGACTTTTAGGTGATTACATTCTACTTAGAACTTTATAACACTTTGTCTAGTCTGTGTTTTATGAAAAAAATTTGGAAGTTTCAGTTTTGTATTCCTAATCCCTTTAACAGTTTCATTTTTTGCTTTTGTTTCGTTTTCTGCCAAATTTTGCCTCTAAACTAATTATTAATTTTAGATGAAGGTTTATAGTCTTCTCTTAGGAATAAATTTCTAGAAACTTTAAAAACATCACACTAGTTCCATGTCACCAACATGTCCCCTGACTCCCTTGAGGCCTTGTTCCTTGCACTTTTGAAGGAGAAAGGAAGTGCATAATTATTAGGCAAATAGGCAATCTGCCTGTGTTGGATTCTGACTTCCACATGGAAACTCCAGCACCTAGAAACATCCTGGGTCTTTGGATGTACAGAAAACCTGCAGATTTGCATTAGATCTGGGGATTAAAGAAAGAACTGGTTTGTATCTATGACAGCAGAGAAGTCTATTGCAAGCTTTTCTTCTAACTGGAATGGAAAGTGAGAGATGAGATTGCAGCATTTTGTCATATATAGGCCATTCTAATCTAATGCATTTTTTCTAGTCAGATGCATGTACTACCACTGTACAAGTACCTTTTGTCCAGCATCTCCCACGCCTTTCAGACCTGGTGGTCCTGGGGGGCCTGGTGGTCCTGGAGGTCCCTGGTACAGCAGAGGAATAAAGCATGTCAGTAGTTGTCCTAAAGGCGGAGTACTTGTATTCTTCAACAAAGAAGATACTTTAAGCAACAGTTACTATTCTCTTTGGTTTTGCTGTGTTTTGTCAAATTCTTCACATTTCCAATGTGTACTGAGCAACAGTCACCCTCAGTTCCAGGTGGAAACCTGAAAAAACTACCAGAGTGGTGGAAAGAGTAGAGCACTGGAGTTGTTCTCAGCCCAGAGAAACCAGTAAGAAAGCAGACATTGCTTCATGATTCATACACTGCAGACAATACACACCTGGGGTACCAGAAATAACCAGAAATTTGAGGGTTGAGTAACCCTAACATACTTTGGTGTATTTTTGTTTGACAGTCTGCTCTCCTGAACTCCCTGCTCAAACTGTCACAGCCACTTCAGCTGCCCTTCACACTGCTGGAGGTATCCCCAGCCTCCCTTTCAGCATTCATAGGGCCATCTTTGCCCCATCATGCTACAGACACTCAGCTACACAAATCTTGTCCATGCCTGCCAGCAGTTTACAAAGTTGGTCCTTCCAGATCATGGGGCATGGAAAGGTGGCCTGAGAAGGGGAAAGATGCATGCTACAGCACAACAGCGCCTTCACATATTTCAAGGACATGTACTACTCATGTGGTAGGGAGAAACACAACCAGCTTTTGCTGAAGCCTGAGACTGAGCTGCAGAGAAGCCTGACTCTTATGGCAGTTGCAGATGGGAATCCTAGAATAGACATGATTTCATGAATACTACTGCAGCACAGAGTTCTTTTTTTTTAATTGTTTAGTCACTACTAGAAATGCAGGAAGTGCATACAGGTTAGCTAGCCATCCTGTGACTGGGCAGACTACAACCATCATTTATGTAGTTTTATTATTCAGTGATTACCAAACCAGGCTTCTCTTGAACTTTGATTAATTGGAAATGAAAAGTTTTCAGCTTCTCATTGACCTCTTTGATTCTGTGTCTACCAATACTTCTTTTTCATACAGTTTAAACAGACAACTTGTAAAGCTGAAAACTTCAGTCCCTATGAGGCATTTTAAGGCCTCATAAAAGTCCGTCAGTCATCTATTTGCATCACTGCCTTCTTGATGACTGCCTTTGCATTTGCTTTGCATTTTTATTTTGAATGACAGAAAGGTTTTTTCATTTGTTTGCATGTGTCTGGGTCTGTTACTGGCACTCCTTGGCTCAAGGAGTCTTGAGCTGATCTAGTGTCACTGTGTGCTGTAAAATGTGACAAGTACATGGCATTACACCAGGAAATATGAGTGAATGCCCTCTGAACTAATTCTGATCCCAAAGGATCTCCCCAGAATCAGTTTGAATGATAGGAAATTGGAGCTGAGCCGTGACTTATTTGAAAGCACTTGGGTTCCACCTCACTGTATTTGGGAATGCCTTTGTGGTTGTAGTTTAAAATAAAGCTGGATTACAGACATAAAGAAAATAGTGCTAATGGAAGTTTGACATGTGGTAGTTGAAGGATGGCAACAGTATTTTCACCTTCTAGTGAAAGGTTGGTCAAACATGTCTGTGTGGCTTTGGATGTCTGAAATTTAGGATGATATGCCCTTATAATGCAATGTGCCAGCTGGAATACTCAGGCATTAACCCCCTCTGGAGCTAACCATCAGAAAAGAAAAGGGGGAGGAGATTTTAAAAAAAGAGGATGTAATGCCCCAGTATGAAAAGCAGCCGAAAACCCAAGGAATTGAAGGCTGCAAGATTTGGCCAAGCAGATGTTATTAGTGATCCTGATCAAAGAACAGTAAAGAAAACAGAGGGAGGGAAGGAGGGAAAGAAAAGAAGTCAAAGCAGTGATTTTATTAAATATGTATGATCAGTCATGAAGATTTTTATGGAATTACACGGTATCTCTTTCATGATGCTGAAATGAGAACAGTTTATAACTTGTTCCAACGGCCTGTAGAACTGGCACTGTATCTAGGACAGGAAAGGACTTCAAAATATGTATGAAATATTAAACTAGCTGAAGGATGAAAGAGAATATTCATTGCACTTATTTAACTAAATTTTGAGTTATCACACAGTTTGGGGTTTTTTATGTTTGGTTGTTTGTTTGTTTGTTTTTCAAAACAGAAAGTACAGTATTAAAATTGTACTTACAGCTTCACCTTTGTGGCCATCGCCTTTTGGTCCACAGGGTCCAGGTGGTCCAGGTAGTCCCGGGTGACCCTAAATACAAAATAGTAAGTCAGGCATTGTGCCAGTAACTGGATCATCATGATGTAACAAATATTAACAAAAATGTAAGAAAACTTTAATATCCTTTTGGAAATACAGAACAACAGCTTTGCTTGCAAATCTCAGAAATTTTTGTGCTTTATTATGATTGCTTCAGTTGATCAAATTAAGATTTCAGGAGAATGGGAGTTCTTATTATGAAATTATGAATTTCTAGATTTGTTGCTGCAGAGAGAAATCTTTAGAACATTGATTTTATCTTCAGCCAATACAAAGTGAAATTCATTTTTAAAAAGTTAAACTTTTATGACTTCGGTGGTAAGTCCTGACATTTTAAAAATTAATTTAGCAATACTGAAACGTAATATGCCAGCCTTAAATTATCACATGCTGCACATTTTGCGTTTCCAGGTAATCACATTGGTTCTTTCTTACAGTGAAGCAAAACTGCATTCTTCAAGGGAAAGAATTAAAAGAAAGAAACAGAACCAGTTATAAGAAATACATAATTTCTCTAAGTTTAGCCTAAAATGCTCTGTATCAGGAGACAATCACTCTTTCTGTTGATGCTTCTACTGACTCCCACTAAAGATTTGTGCATCTGCAAAACCTCAATGCTTCCTTTCACAACCAGAAGAGAAGCAAATAGCAATCTTTTCCTCTTCCCTCATTCCAGTGATCATTTTCCTGACATTTAATGAGAAAATTAACCAAGCTTGCAATAGGCTGTTCTTCACATAACCAAGAAAGAAAACATATTTTGAGATATCCCTCAAGATACGCTGGCAGTCTGTACTGTAGATGTTCACATGACAGCAGCGCCAACTGCTCATCCTTATTGTTACTTGTAGGTTGCACATCCACACCACTCCTAAGTATATAGCCATACACGGAGAAGTGTACACCCTTCGCTCAGTCCCACAGAACAAAGAAATGTAAATGGACCCTCCTGTAGAGTGTTGGAGGGTCAGTTGTTAATATACATAAAGATAATATATCCTGAAGAATAATTACATACAAATAGCAAAAATTTCCCTGTCTATACAAGTAAAAATAAATAGCTAGAAAAAAGAAACTACAAACAACTGAAAATTGTTGTTTCATCAGTGCATGGTGCCTGGAAATTTCTGCAATAACATAATGCTTCAAGAAACCAAGAATGGAGTCCTGATAGCTCAGATCTCAGCAGCTGGTCTATGCAAGTACAGTGTCCATGACTGGAGAACAAACCAACTTATATTCTAGTTAGATATCCAACAAAAACAGACTTCAGGTCCAAATTTCCCATTCTATGAACATCTCTACCACAGACACAAGCAATCAGCTCTTAACTAATTTAGCCCTGTCAAGGAAAAATAAAAGAGCTGGTTTGGGTCTCCTAAAGATATACATCACAGGTTTAGGTTGTAAGTGAATGAAGAAAGACAAGGTAGACTCAATGTTCTGGTTAAGATGAAACCCTGAAACCACTTCAAGATGGAATTTCACACAGAGATGCAAGCATGCCTTATGCTACATAAAATTGTATGAATCTCTCATATTCTCCGGTCCAGAGGGATAGTTTCAGTGGAAGACTTTAAACGCAACCTGACCAACATCAGCCCAGGAAGATGTTTCTTCATGTTTCCTAATTTTCAAATGATGGAATTCTGATCCAGTTCTGTGAAAATTTAACCAACGAGTGTGCTTCTAGTTCATAAATAGCTTTATAATCGAAAGCCAATTTTACCTCTTCCTCATTCTTAATATCCATGCTTCTAAAATTATGGATAAAATGAGAAATGTTTTAGAAATGTATTTTTCTTTAACAAGAAAGGAAACCATGGATCATGAGTTCATCTCTATTTTCACTTCTAATTTCACTACAGTAAAAACCAGTCAAACAGATGTTTTCATTTAATTTTAGCAGACCATTCTAAATACCAAATACATGTTAACACATTCTCTTTTGTAAGAATTAGGATTTTTGTCAAGTGGCTGGTTTTGCCATCAGTAACACAGCTATAAATCTACTTAAATCAAATCTATGGCCAAATGTGCTGTAAGAAACAGTTCTCTAGAACAGATTATGTAATTTTTTTAATAGCTGCATCAAAAATACACAGTAGATGGTCCAGGAGGTATTCTGTGATTACTGCTTCCCACAGCTTTGTGGGGTCTGGAGAAGATGGTCACAGTGACTCACTCTAAGTCAGTGCACTGGTAACAAGGCAAGTTTCATTTATGTCACAGATGGCATGCTGAATTAATTAATCAATCTACTTTGCCAGCTTTTCCAGGGCAGGTTTTAAAGTAATTTTCTGAAGCAGTACTATAGAGATAGCTGCTTCTACACTTTTTCAAACAAAGCCAACCAACCAACCAAACAAGATAAACAGAATAAACATAAATCTTGTGTCCATGATCATTGTTACGAAAAATAACCCAACTGCTATAATCAAAACCTAAATAAGTAACTATATGACTGGACAATTAAGTCATGTTCATCACTACTTTTTATAAGAAAAACAGAGTGAAGTAGCATTCTAGATTACAGACAAATAAATTTAGAGTTTTTGAAAATTCAAAAATAAAAGCTACTGAATGCATGTGGATCAATGTGCTATTCAGCATCCTCTGATAAGTGTACTGGCAGAAGTTTGTCAAGCCAGAAGTAAAGTATTATTGGTATACCTAAGATGTTATCACACGAAAGTTACTGCATCAAGTTACTTTATTTTGAAGTACATTGTGTTAGGTACACATAAACTAATTGGTCTCTGAATTTGGGTCTATCAACTCTATTCCCAAGAAGTGAAACAGTGGAATCAAGTGGAACTTTTTACGGGCAAACATGGTAAATGTGGGAAAAAAAAAACAAACAAAAAGAGGTCTACTAAGAAGGTTCCTGATTTCAGTCTGGAAAGAAGATCACAAGAATGGTACCTTTCCCAAACACTGAAGGAAGTCTTTCTGAATTATTCCCTTATCACAAGTGGCAGAAGGTTTATAGAAAGTTTCAACCCAGATCATGACTGCTAGAGTACAACATGATATCAAAAAATGCATTAGAAGGGAGGAGGTGAAAGCTGCAAAGTAAAAGGAAATATATATATCCAGTTTTTGCAGTAGAGGACTTGTGATCTGTTCTAGGGACTGTGCTTTTCAGTTTGTTCTTAAGTGTAGAAAGGTGAGTGGCACTGTTTTCTAACAATGTCATATTGTTATGATTAGTTAAATGAAAGGCAATTCCAAGGAGTTGAGAAAAAACCCTACTTAAGGGTTTGAGTATTTTGCTGATAAAATATCAGACAAAATTCCATGCTAACTGTAATGCATTATGTAGGGAGAAAAGGCAGTCATAACTTTATGTACCTAACTGTTGTCCTAAACCACTATTACCACTTAAGAAACAGGGAAGATAGAACCATTCTTTGAGAAGGTCTCTGGTCTTTCACTTATGTGTTGATCTTGCCACTTAAGCCCTAAAAGGCTCAAACAATGAGCAAGCAATCCTGCTACAGACTAATGTGCTCCATTCTTGGTGCTGAAGTTAAAAATGTAAAGGATTTAACCAAGTAAATTCTATTCTGTAACTTATATGCAAATAAGTACTTCTAAAAGATCTATTTTTTGAATTCTTTATTTTGGGTCTTTCTTACGTTTTTGAATGTGCAATGTTGGTAATACTGAAACATCACCGCTAAAATAACTAATACCTCTCAGTTTATACTCAGTAAAGAGCATATTGTCCATACAGAGGTATAAAAGGCCACATAAAATAATGGATGGTGGAGATGAATTTGAAGAGCTGCCTTCCTAATGATGACTTCCTGAGGGAAGTTTGCAGGGTGAGGTGCACTGGTCTAGTTATTCAATCCATTTTTTGTTTCTTCTTTAAAAAGGTAGTAAATTTATTTTTAAAAATAGACTTAACACAGAATGATGGAAATGGTCATTTACTTTCCTGAGAAAGTTGTTCAAGTGGTTTCAACATTTTAATGAGTTTTGCATATGTTTCATGTTTCGTTATTTTCCATCTTTGTGTATAAACTCCTACCATTGGTCCCATTATTGAATTTCCATTAATTCCATCCTCTCCCGGTGGCCCCTTGGGTCCTGGATCCCCCTATCAAAAAAAGAAACAAATCCAAAACCATATCCATTATTTTCGGTTTTAATTTCCAAAGTTTTACAGAAAAGAACAAGTATTCAATTCTTTCAGGCAGTGACAATTACTGAACTAGGTAATATGAAATCAGTATTTCTAGAGTAAGGTTTTACTACTATGATTCTGACCTCTCATACTTTTGCTTCCCCACAACTTTGTCAAAGAGTTTGTTCTCCCTTGATGAATAACTTGATGGCTTTAGTTTTCAACTGAAGGTTGAGTATCATAATTCAGATTCAGTGGCCAGATTCATCTGTGGCTTCTGCCTGCTTTTGCCCACACGAGCAAGGCTACATAACCTTATTTCTCCCAGAGCACACAAAGCACAGCAAAGAAATTCTAAGATAAATGCTGACACAGGGTATGATTAGAAAGGCTACAGATGCAATGGTGCAGCACTTCAAAAGTGCAAGCTCCACAGTCTGAAGACCCAAGGAGAAACCCAAGTTTTTCCTCAAGTATTACCCAGTATAACTGTTTAGTAATCTTAGCTCTGTCAGTGGCTTTCCTGGAAAGCAATCAGGCTTAGGACTGAAGTTCCTGGTATTATCCCTTCATAGAGCAAAATTTGGCTCCTTCTACTGTTTATTCTATGGCAACAGATGTTTTACTTTATATTAAGGATCTTAAAAGGAAATTCCATTTTCAGCGAAACTTTTGCAATTTTTAACACCAGTGAGAAGGACAGGCAGTATTTCAGGAAACATTCACTAGGGAATGCAGATCAAATATTCAATCAAAACCACCAAGGAGCTGTAATCATGAGAAAGGAATATGAGAAAAAACAGCTATCTAATGTTACTGTCTCCATATTAGTAACAGCATAATGGTTGTCAAGGGAAATAAAACTCTAGTCCCAAATGTGAGTGTGACTTATGATAAATACATTTCCAGAGGACACAACCATGACTGCCCAGGAGTTAAGACCTCTAGCAATCACCCACTACTACATCAAATACTTAGAGATGTACTGAAAAGACCTCAGACCATGATAACTCCCAGCTTTGAAAAACATTCAGATTCCCTGCATTAGAAATTTATAATGTCTGGCTTCACTACTGCAGATACCAGCATGTTTCAAGAACACAGTTACTAGTAATCATTGTACTTTCCAAAGTGGAGAGAGAAAACGGACCTGTTTAGCCTGCTACATTATTAAGCAATTGTGAGGAACATAGCAGATATTTGTTTAAACAAAGAAATTATTATGGAGCTAAAACACCAAAGTTAAACCAAAGTTTTGTATATTTTCTAAAATATAATACAAATTGTCTTCTCACATCAGCCACTGCACATAAAAGCCCTTATCTAAAATTTAGTAAAGAGTTTGGAAAAACTCCTACAGATTCCAGTAGAATTTGGATCATGGCCAGACTGCTATGAAAGTGATATGAACTGTACTGAAGAGAATAAAATCAGAGTGAAAAAGGCAATAAAATCTACAAAGTTTTTCTTTTTCAGCATGAACTTTATCAATAAACAATCCTGAATCACTTGCTGGTTTATTCAAAAATGTCACAGTAACCAGGAAAATGTGGAGACCAGTGTAGTGAAACCTGTCTTCGTACAAGTAGTGTCTTATAGCATGCTACTTCTATTTTCCTAACTATATTATTGCAGTTTTAAACCAATATGAGCACCCCAATATCCCTTCCTTCCTTCCTTCCTTCCTTCCTTCCTTCCTTCCTTCCTTCCTTCCTTCCTTCCCTCCCTCCCTCCCTCCCTCCCTGTAGATGCATTTTTACTCCAGGTATACCCTGAGGTTTTTGTGTTCTCTTCTTCCTTCCTCCTCCATGCACACACAAGTCCAAACCACATCCTAGCCAGGCTGAAGAGTACCTTGTATGTACAATATCTACATGTGCTTGTGTGTGTGGGCACATATATTGTTAACGAAAAAGAAAAACGGGGATGAAATAACTTCAGAGCAATAGGATGTACATTACTAATTTCTCTACCCTAAAAACTATCACCAAAGCTGAAAAGCATAAATTGAAGTTAACTGATTAATCAGTTAACTGATGTTATGAAAGCAGCACCTATTTTATTCTTAAAATAAAAATGGGGCAGTAGTAAATTTTCAAATGTTTTTAAAACCTTCAAAGTTAGCTTTACTGTTGCTGAATCCACTTATTTTACTCAGCAAGACAAGTCCCACTCATTTCCCATACATTTTCCTCATATAGGAAATGAGGTGGATATAGCTCTAGCTATCTCATATATGACAATTTAAAGTAGTATCTACAGGCCAGCTCTTCACTTGGAAGTGACATATAAACATTCATCTCCAAAAATCATCTTGTTCACCATGTAACTCCCCAGAAATATACATAGACACATTTCTGCAGGGATTTCCTGCCACATTCAGGAAATCTTTAGTCTAAGAAACAAAATGCATAGCAAATTTGAAGGGAAAAAAAAATAAAATAAAAGAAAGACTTGAAAGTGATTAATTTCACAGGACAGGCCAAAACACAACAGAAATGTAATGGATTTTTTTTAAACAAATTTAACCATCTTAACAAATGGTTTCAGAAGCCAATAACATGTACCAAGTTCAGCATCCTGTTAAAGCGCCCCTAAACTCTTTGTTAATTTTTAGTACTTTTCAGTCCTTATTTCTAAAATTCAGTCATCTTTGTTACTACAACAAGGAATTTTAACTTCTTTAACTTATATTCTTTTAGTTTTGACAGAAACTTGCAATACAAATTTTCCAATCGCTGGTCTCCAGCAAACACATATCAGATAATCACCTTTGGCCCAGCAGGTCCCTGAATAGATGATCCAGTGACACCAGGTGGTCCTCTCTCTCCGGGTTCACCCTATTACAAAATGGTATCATCTAGATTTAAACAGACAGTTTAATTTTCTGCGCAAGTAGCCAGTTTAATTTTCTGCGCAAGTAGCAAAAAGTTTTTTCAGCACTTCATATTATAAGAATATCTACAGTATAGATCTATCTAAAAAATAGACAACATGTGGGAAAAAACAAATCCGTTTATTGTTCTTGTGAAAGTTGGTCCAAGTTTCACATTTTAAATATCTATTGGTTGAACCATGTATTAGATATTTTAATTAATTCTTTGTGTTTGGCTAACAAAGCCACTGGAATAATCAGAACACTAGTATTATTTCAATTTCCTTATCATTCAAAGTGACACATACTCACAAAATACTATAAAAGAAAGGTAATATTTCAAAATAAAAATTTGCTAAGTGCTCATGGTTAGAATCACTTGGGCAACTTCACTGTCTCAGTGCTTCTGCATAACTACAAGGTCTGTATATATATGTTTAGCTATTTTTTTTGTCCTTGGGACTTTTGTGTCATTCAGAACAGAGGATGGAAATATTTCTGATTTTCCTTTGTTCTGTTAAGTCTCCAAGCATCAGATGCTTGACAAATTTGCACATTACATAAATTCCATAGAATCTTTTATAAAATACAAACTGAAGAATTACCCTGGAGGAACAAGCTTACTTTTGGTCCAGGTGGGCCTTCTACTCCTTGATTACCAATCATTCCTTTGGATCCTTTTTGTCCGGGGTCACCCTGATAAAAACAAACACTTTTTTTCCAATCACAGCAAAGATTTATTCACAACTGGGAGATGATACACAGATAACCAAAACCATGACAATAATGATGCCCATAATTAGAGAAGTATCGAGATGCTCCACTCCAGCTGAAATCCCACTCAGTTCTAAAATCTCCCCGAAATGTCCTAAATTTAACCAGGTGGGAGATAAATGCTGTCTGTCTAATAATACATCTTTCCAGGTTTTTAATTTCATATTTAGATATCTAACTGGTCACCTAATTTCTCCTAGCTCTTTCTCTCTCCTTGTCAGCATACTGAGATAATTTGCCTCCTCTTAATTTTAATAAAAACTCTGTACTTAATTTTTAGGAAATCTCTACTGTCCAATTAACTTTAGGGTCTATGTTTATAGTCTGATTTTGCTGCACTTGTTCAGGCTAAGGAACATATCAATCTCTCTTAAATCCCTTTAGATCATCAGTTAAAATATAGTTGCTTCCTAAGATATAATGAATGAAAAAATAGGCCAAAATTGGAGCTCTTATAAAATAGGTCCTTCTAAAGTTTGCAGTATTTCTCCTGTGTCCACGTGAAGCCATACCTTCTGGCCTATATTTCCTTTGCCAGGGGGTCCTTCTGGGCCTCTTGGACCTTGATCTCCCTTTTCCCCCTAACAGAGATTAAATGGTTAATTAATTCTCATGTAACTAATTTTATTGAATCAATAAACTCATGAGAAACAATGCTTGCATAAACACTTTTCTAAAAACATTAGTAAATATCTCTTCAGGGATTTTTTCTGGGAAAAAAAGTATTCAGTCTTCTTAAAACCCTTCCACCCTCCTGCAATCATATTGCTTATTTTCACAGATACTTTTAATAGTGCCATTTGCAATTGCATCAATCTTTTGTAGGAGGAATTGCATGCATATACACATATGAGGAAGAGAAATGCTTGCAAAGTTAAGAAAAACAATATTTAAGAAGCAGTAATTTTAGGCAACTCTGTAGCCAAAGGCCAGTCCAGGCTGCAAGTATTTGCCAGACACATTACTTCAAATAATTCACAAATAATCCACATAAAATATTCTATTAAGGAACATTACCTACAGCATATTTATGCATGATGTAAACCAGATTAGTATATCAGAATTCTTGTAGGTAATTCAGAAAGTGAAAAGTAGATTAAAAAGAAGTTTAAAAATCCATTTCTGATTTGATCTGTTGATGGAAGTGGCATTACAGACCCTGCTGTCAATAGGCATCAGTTTGGATCCCACTTCTGTGAGACAGCTTCACACCTGCAAATAACTGCCGTAACATCACTGTGCTACTCACTGCAGGCATCAAGCGGTTGTTTGCACTGTCCTGGATACCCAAGGTAGCTGCTCAGTAGGAATATTTTCACTTATAAAGGATTACAACAGTGAAAGTGACAGCACCAAGTTGATCATCAGAATAAAGGCAATATGTAAGAGAAAAAACCCCCAGCATTCCTAAATACAGAAGCCACCTGTAACTTTAAGCCAACATTTACTCTTAATTCTGATGTCTCACTTCTGATGCTCTGGGATCTTCATTTCTGAGCAATTATATAGTGGGTGATTTCAAGTTTTTAAAAAATAATTAAGCACCAACAAAAATGCTACATATTTTTCCACAGTGGAAGGCTCACTGCCTCAAGCTGTAGCTCATCAAACTGGTATTTGCACTGCCCTTGTAGATGAAAAAAATGTGAAGCTGCATTCTTAATAGATGTTTATTACAGCTATTCAGATATTTTTCTGATTAAAGAACTGCAGTCAAAAAATGCTGATTTGTTTACTCGGAATCACATTCAGTTCATCAATTCTTCACGTTGGCCAGCTGCTGCCCTCATTTAAGAGCTGCACAGTAGCAGAGTTTGGAGGTGCCTGGACTCCCAGCAGCAATCCAATAATCAGCCCAAGCACTGAGTTTTGCTCACTCAGCAGCTCATTCTATTTGTAAAGAGTAAAATTAAAAGCCTCCATTTAACTTACTCTATTTTAGGCACTTTGCTTTGCACCCCTCTAAATTCCTTTCCTTTGAATTTACGCTTCTTTTTCCCAGTGTGGCAGAGTTTCTCTTAAAATCTCAGAATTTCCCTTGGAAACAAGCAGCCCTGGTTTCAGCTGTTTGTGACGGTTTCTGTACCAAGCTGACAGGTTTCAGCCACAGCTCACCACTCTGCTAGATGCCCTAAGTCACATCAGTTTGACCACGGCTTCTTGCTGTCAGGAAAAATCTGAACAGGCTGTAAGGAACGGGCTAAAGACACAAACTATCTGTTCTCCAAGGAGACCGTGAAATATTGCAGTAGACAATAAGCCACAAAAGGCAGGGCAGCTAAATCAGTTGCAGATTCAGATGGTAGACACTGTTACTAAAGTTTGTTGGAAACATCTCAACCAGTCTAGTCCCTTTTCCCTGGCAAAAGTATTGGCACGTGCCCTCCTCCAGCATGAACTCCATTGCATATCTGAAAATGATGGTTTGCTGTTCTTTCATCTACACCTTTTACATGCGGTAAAATATATTTCCTTACCTTTTTCCCTGACTCCCCAGGATCTCCCTTCACCCCTTTCTCTCCTGGGAGTCCTGATAGACCTTTATCTCCCTTAAAGAAGCACAAATAATTATATCTGCATACTTCAATAAGTTCTTTATTCTGTAAAATGGATCCAATAGTGTGTTAAGACATTAATCAATGATATGCAATATTTTTGCTCAAAAGTCATTATTCCCAGTAAGTTAAATATTCTATAGAGCCAGTATTGTTTTCTACTCATACAATCTAAAATAATATATTTTAAATTTCTTTCCAAGCTCCCCACCTACTTCTTAAATCTTGGTTTTGTATTAAATAAATTTACATTTATTCAGTGAGTAAAAACATGATTCAATGCTGTTTGTTATTCTGTGCACAAGAAAAATATGATACAAATGTAATTTACTTGGGAATTCAAATATCTGGGACTTAAGAAATGGTCACCCAAAAATGCCTGAATGGAGCTGCTGACTGGAGACTAACACCTTGCTGGTAGTACAAACTGGTCTAGGCATTAATTTTAAGCCTTGCCACAAAGAGTTGAAACTATCCATAGGAATTAGCTCTGCCAAGCGCTTCTTCCAAGATCCTTGGAAAAATCACCAAAACCAAGATGTCTGTGTCATCTTACACAAGATTTTTGGAGCCCTACTTAAATCAGTAAGGACATGGTATATAGTCTTCAAAATGGCAGCTGAGTTCAAAGCTTTAAGGTTTAACAGCTCTTCTAACATGCAGGCAGTATGACCACAGTACACAGACTGCATTTTGTTCAAATTATTGCAGAGGAACAGAGGTAGTAACATTTCTAAAAGGCCTTGGAAATACCTCAGCAGCTTAGAAAAGATGAGGGAAAACTCTGTTCCAGTTATGGTTGCAGTAATGATTTTAGCAGAGGGGGTGGGAGCTCTAGTGCAGCATTTTGAGATTAAAAGCTAAAACTGTGAAGAATAACTGTCACTGAAATTCCTTCTTATTTTGATCATAGTAAATTTATACCAAAAAATCTTCACTTAGTTTATGAACTAGTGAGAGAATTAGAAGATCCTGTAAGAAGCAGTTAAAAATAAAAACAGGCTCACTTTAGATCCTTTTGAGACAGTTCCTGGAAGTCCTGGTTCTCCTTTTTGTCCACGCTCACCTTGTTGACCCTAGTAACAAAAAGCCTTTTGTTTAACAGAGGAACACAATTTATCTTCATTCACTACTTGCGCTATTTCACTAACTGCTTTACACATAGAAGTGGACTTGATGATCCTTATGGGTCCCTTCCAACATGGGATACTCTATGATTCTAGGTGGTCAAGTTTTCAGCCAAGCAGTTTTCAACTGGAAATTTCTGTTCTTTAAAAACCCCAGTAACTAGCAGGACTGCATATATTTTATATAACCTTGCAGTGAGCAGAAAGTCTAAGTGAATAATTCCAATGTTCTCCTTTTTAATACTTTTTTTTTTTTTTTTTTTTTTAACTGTATACCACTATATCAAAAACTCTTTGGTCACTGAATGAAAAGAGAGTCCAAATAAAGAAAAATCAGAACTTCTGCTTAAGAGAAAGTTTTACTCTCATGATTCTTCCTTCCTAAACAGTTCTAAACCAGTTAAAGAAATAGGAATTCCATTTTCCTATTTTGATTTTTAAAATACTTTTTCACAGTAGGAAAATTTTCCTCATACATAACATGTTTCACAGCTATCTGTTTTTCCCCACATTAATATTAATCATGGCTGCTGTACCTGCTACTTACATGCCAAAGAAATGCCCAGAAGAAAATGTCTGTATTTCTCCCTGCATTTGCTACAGTGACTAATGTCTTCTTTTTGTAAACCAAGGTGATTACAAAGCACACTTCTTTACAGTTCATCAGTTCATTCCACTTGCTCTCCTTAGTATTTCAGCAATTCCTTTTTTCTCCTCTTACGGTGCTCACCTGATCCTGTATCGCTAGAGGCTTGGGCTTTGACAGCAGTAATTGTTCACCTCACTTTCCTGTTCTTTTCCTACTTAGCCTCCTTCTGTGGTGCAGTGTCAGCTACTAAGTACACTTAAGCTCCTTTTGCTCTCCTAGCGTTTCTGTCTTTGGTTTTGGTTCTTTCTCATGATGACCATGGAAGGTCAAAGGACAGGCTGAAGGCATGGTGGGACAATCCTTAAGTCCCAGAACCATTGCTGGCTTACAGCGAAGTGGTTTGGTGTAATGCTTTACTTGAACACAATGTGTAAGTGGCACCAAACTAATTTGATGTAAACATGTCTGAAAGATACTGTGTTTATAAGTTCATGTTTAGAACCTAAAATCTACATTTGCAAAGGTTAAGGGCTGATGCTAAGCAGAAGCCATATGCTCCATTTGGGGAACATCTTGATAACATGTATGGTTTTCCTTCAAAGAGTGAAAAATGAATTGTTATCTCCAATGAAGAGCTGCATCTTCATCTCATCAAACATACTCTTGAAAAGCCTGCCAAAGACATGTTGCTTGTTGTTTCTTGCTGGTGCTATTTTAAAAATACAATGTCTGAATCATTACCTTTGGGCCTGGTAGACCAAAACCTTTCGATCCTTTTGCCCCAGGGATTCCTTGTGGACCCTGTATGCCCTACAAAGCAAAATAAATGAGTTAGTGCATTACACTCTTCCACATCTGAAAATCATCATGTGTCCATCTTTCAGTTAATGATGATTTTCACATCTTTAAAACTATGTGCTTGCCTGTCCTAAGGCTTAGTTTTGACATCATTATTTTATATTTCCTTTGTCACTATCCTGTGGATTTCACTGATGTATCCAAGCGTAATGACAATTACTGTTTAGGGAGAAAACAAATGGGAAGTGCCCCAGTATCTGCATCTAAGCCCTGATTCACTGGGATAGTATGATGGAAGCATGAACTCTTACCTTCTTTCCAAAAAACCCAAACCCGAAAATATCTTTTGGGATGTTTCAGTTTTTCTGTAACCAACTGCTAAAGGCTGTGTACAAGCTTCAAAGGGCTTGAAATTCAGAAATGGTGGATTCTTACCTTCTAAAACTCTTATCTATAGTATGTCATCATCCAAGCAATGCATCTGATTTATCTCCTATGCAAATTATTATGCAGATTAGACCAAATTTCTGTTTGTTTGATCACTCAAATCAGCTGGAATCACTTATATTTACAAGTTTTGCCTAAAGACTAGTCTGATACCTTTAAAATGAAAAATCACTGTGAGATTTTTAATGTCTTCACATCAAAATTAGAGCTTTGATAAAGTATAAAATCAAAACTACATGTAAATGCTCATTACACGTCCAAAATGTAGACTTACCCGGCTTCCTGGATTGCCTATTCCTGGTGGTCCTCCTGGGCCCTGTGGTCCTACTTGGCCTTGTTCACCCTACACAAAAAGTAATTTCTGAGACCTAAATCGCAACAATCCGTGCTAGCTGATTAACATAGTTAACACAGAGCAACAGTCCTCAAGCTGTATTATCTTGAAACTTGCTTCTTCTATTTGAATTAAATGTGTTCTGAATACCTGAAAGTCTACCTATGGCAACTGATCTAATAAAAATAATATCCCTTCCTACTTACGAACTCTATCTCATTTATAACGTTAGATGATCACAGCTGTAATTTTGTTATTAGAAGGATCCACATCTTATCTTTAGATATTGAGATTAATTTTAAAGATCTTATTGTACAGAAATATACACTGTTTCTTGCACAACACTCAGAAGAAAAACTTGCAAGTGTAAACAGAACAGCTAGAGAGGATTTCTGAAAAATCTTTGTCATGTGGTATTGCAATGGTATTGTACAGCACTTGGGGAGGGAATAGAGGAATTATGGCAGAGGGAATTATGGGAATAGAGGAATATGAGGAGGTCATGTGGGTATTGGATGTGGCACAGACCCATGAAGGTGTCAAGGATGTGTGACACCAGTCCCTAGGAAAAAAAATAAAACTAGTTTCACTTATGCCAGAAACACTTATTTACTGAAATGGTCCCAAATGCTTACTGTCCTGGCCATTGCTGCATTTTTCCTAAGATAATAAGATGACTCATTCCTATGCAGACAACCAATTATCCTATGCAGATAACCAATTGCCCTCTAACTAAGACCTTGAGCAAGATGGTCTGACAGGTGCTCAGCAAGCATAACTCTCACCAAATCAGACAACACCACACCACCCAGGCTACTCTGAAGACTTTGGAGGGCCATTTGACCGGACAGTGAGATGAATAAATTCAGGTTAAACTTCCCACATCTGAGAAGCACTCCCTGCTAAGCTGTCAAGAACTTTAGTTGGGAGTGCTGTCCTCAGGCAACGAGGACAGCAGGATTCATGGGGACAGGAAGGGACAACTGGCGTTAGGAGAAGGGCTATGGCACTAAATCATGAGAAGGAAGATCTGGAGTCACTGCCTCTGCTGTATAGGACATCTGAGCATGTTGCATCAGCCACTCTATGGAGATGGACAAGGTACAGGCTGGAATTTAATCAGGCCAAGGGAATTCAAATTGTTCTGGACCCCTCTTTGGGGCACTGGGCACCAAAAAGCTAACAAATTTCAAAAGCCAGAGTGTTCCCTTGTCTGTTCCAGGTCCATTAGATTAGATGACTCAAAGCGGTTTCTACATTTTAAAAAATATTTAAATAAAATTTTAAATATTTTAAATATAATATTTCTGAAATAAATTTAGGAGGAAAAAAGTCTGTTTTTTCCCTGATACTCCCAGCTGCATAGCATACAGTTCTTAGAGCTCTCAGTCAACATTAACAGGCTCAGCTACTTGTATAGATGATTGCAGCCTATGGAGTCACATAGAGTGGTGTAGCACAGTTCCTCAGATCCCAAGTAAAACATACCTTTGTAATTGTTGTGATATTGTGTGACTAATTCAGCATTAATTTAACTATAAATATAATTAACTATAGATATGATTACAAAAATATGCCTCACCTTGTCACCTTTGATTTGTGGTCCTGGCGGTCCAGGAGGACCAGCTACACCTTCAGAGCCTTTTTCACCCTAGAAATACAGGACAGTTTTGTAACTGTATTTGGGAATATATAAAGAACACCATCCCAGACAAACTGGTCATCACAATGTGGATAATGAGTTAAAAAATATTCCTTCACAAATAAACAAGAAAAATAGTCAATAGAATTATCACTGTTGGAGAAAAGCGATTCAGTTACAAGTCACACGATTCATCTGCACTTATTGTGTTGTTGAACATGAGACTTCAAAAGGAGAAAATGAAATACTAGGAAGAAGGAAGGTACATTCTGAAAATGTGATAGTATGTTCATGAGTCAGAGAGCAGTTCAGAAGCTGGTGCAAGGACACAACTAACATCTTTTCCATGAAAGGAAGAAAAATCTTCTTTGCTTAGAAGTTTGACTCTAGAGAATCTTGAAGCCACTAAAGAAGAGGGATACAGTTTGATGACAATCCCAGTTGTGATTAAATCATAAATCTTTGCTTGTTTGTACTTATTTTTTTTTTTTTAAAAGCAATGTTCACATATGTTAACCTAGCAAGTGCCCTTAATGAGCTAACTGTCCATAGAGACTCATACAACCCATCCTGTAGTTTCCCAAAGTGGGAAGACAGAATGAAAAGAGTTCCCAAAAGTTTTCTTCCAATATAGAACATAAATAGCTAAGTAGCCTTACAGAAGACAATTTATCTCATTAATGCTACCAAAATAAGGTATCCTATTAAACATATAAGTAAGGGAATCATAGTTACTACTGTTAGAAGAACTGTGCAACATTTTTGTCATTATCTTCATAGAGTTTCTGAACTTGGAGGGATATTCCAAGATCACAGTGATTCAGAAGACCAAGGTCCATCAACTGACATACCAGTGGAATGATCAGTGATCTTAAGTAACTTAGACATTACTGCAAATTTGGCTCAAATTGTTAAAAAAAAATAATTTCCATAAAAGTACCTTTTGGCCCTGAATGCCCTCTCCTGGTAGACCTTTCTCACCTGGCGAACCATCAGGACCAGGTGGTCCCTGTAAGAAAAGAAAAATATATTCAGACTATATCAGCAATTCAATTTTTTATTGACATTTTGTTTAACTTGCTAGTGCAGGTTCTTGCAACTCTTATGACATTAGCAAGTAAAAATGCTTCTGTAACAGCTGGCTGAGCCCAGGCAATTAAAATGAAGCGTAACAACCCTTAACTATAGGATTTAGATTAAAATAAGCTAATGCTGAAATGGTGTGAATTATATAATGAATGTCTAAAGATTGTACCCTTAAAACTCAAACGAACCTGTAGATTAATTTATAATAAATACATTTACCACTGTGAAATTTATTCCCTATAATTTCATTATTTTCATAATGAAAATCACTAATTTGAACACAGGGGGGGTTTTTTCATACAAAATGCCAGGTTAAACATACAAATTTAGGGAATGTCGATCTTGTTTTAAACAAGTACAGAACTAATTATTCTTGTAATGCTTTCTGTTCTTCCACAAAATTCAGCTATCTTTTGTTATTTAAAGCTAATAAAGAGGTTTTAAGTATGATCTTGATTAAGCAAAAAATTTCTGCATTTTTTGTGAGAAAAATAATCTTTGACAACCACAAAGTGACTTTCAAAAATACTGTTAGGATGAATCTAACACTCATCCACATTTGTGGTTTCCTAATTAACAATCTCTTTTTTTTTAATGAAATACACAAGAAAACCATACATTTCCTACATTTCAGGAAGAAAAAGCAGCCAATGACCACTAACTCAATGTTACAAAAAGCTTGCTAAAGTTCTGTCATTCAGAAGATAAAGATACAAGCATATAATTAGGGTCTTTGATGCAATCCAGATTACACACAGGAGTGAGGAATGTCTCAGCTCTTGGATTTTTTTCTTCTTAAAATTTGGTTTTAGACAATTTTTAAAGATTATCCTCAACTCAAAGAAGTAGAGGTACAGTTATTTATATACAACTCCATGTCTTTCTGAAAGCTGGATACTGAAATCCTTCTCACATGGACCAAACAATTTTTTATTTCCCTGAAACTTGTTTGGCCATGGCTTTTTCTCCTACTTGGGCAAGTCACATGCAATTACTGCTGCAATACTGGGCTGGCGTAGACAAACACACTTCTGCTGCTCCAGACTAGGTACAAGGTGGTTTATGGAATCAGCAGCTAATATAGCTGACGTCAATTAATTACACTCACTAAGACTTTTTTTATTATATTCCCACTTCCAATGCATACATCACTGACTTACAGGTAATCCTGGCACACCAATTCCAGGAGGTCCTGGGAATCCAATTTTACCTTCTTGACCTTGAGCACCCTTGTGAAAAAGAATATTAGAAAGTTCAGTCATAATTCAACCCTATGCTTTTGAAAGGCATAACATTCACATATATATGACTTAATGATGTCACCAGAAAGGTCTGAAATCAAATGTGTAACATATTCTGATGTAAAAAAAACCTGAATAATAATTTGGAAACATTTCAAAGTACCTTTTGATTAACACTTGCATCACTCGATCACATTCCAGCCCTCATGCCAACAGCAAAGGGGTGTTATCACTTTGCATAGGGATAACTGCTTAAAAGTGCAGAACGTGAGAGACGACAGGGATGAAGGAGCAAAGTCAGGTTAAATTTCGTTGCAGTACAACCCAATGAAGCAGGAATGCTCAGGTGTGAGGGATCTTCACTGTAGCCTCTATCTAGACACTCGAATTGAATTGAAGCCTGCTTCAGCGGAATATGGGACTGCATGGGAACTCCTGGAACTGCATAGTTTCTGTATCCTCTATTTATAAGGTGTTATAATCTTCACAATTCCTCCTGTTTACTGAGGAATATGTGCTTCAAGAATAAGAGCACAGAGGAATTTTATCTCTCCCCAGAGTAGTACAGAGACTGGGAGTGACATTCCTTCTCCAGAAACTATTTTCCCTTCAGGAATGACCCAGTGTTGTTCTTTTTACATGTCAAATTACTAGTTTCTGAGCTATATAAACCCCCTCTGTGCGCCAGGGTCTGCCCCACTGCACAGAAAATATGCAAGAGATCAATGAATGTACAAAATAGAGCAGTCAAAGAAAAAAAAAAAAAGTGCAGGGAGTTTAGACAATGGCACTTGGCTCCAAAAAATAGGGAAAATAATGGCATAAAGCAACACCAAAGACTTAGCAGACAGAATAACTAGGATGAGATATAGTTCTGCCCAATTTATATTTCTTGTTTGAGTCTGAGCTGTAGCTCTCTGACAAAACTCTCATAAACTAAGTAGCAATGCTTCCTATGTTGATGCTATTTGCAGTTTCCTAAAAGGAGATGTGGCTGGCCAGCATAGGCAGACATGACTTTTCCAAATTAAGAAAACTGGATTCCACCTTCTAGTCTTTTGCAATAAAATAAGATGGAGGAATTAAATGTTGCATAAGAGAGAGAATTTTATAGTTCTCTAATGAAGAAATAACAGGGCAAATATGTCACTTGACTGTGTATCACAGTGACTGAGATGTATTTTTATGCCTTGAAGTATGATTTACTCATTAGTGCAAGCATCTGCTAGTGCCTGAAAATGATCTCACATATTTAACCCCCTTTTATAAATGGCATTATTTCTGACTTCTATTATATCGATGGGATCATAATAAAAACTTGAGCTACTAGAAAGCTGGGTCTGTTATCTCCATCTTTTGCAATTAAAAAACCCCCTGTCAATATTGTACCAGTTTTACACTTACTTAGATGGTAAGAGTTTGAGTTTGATAAAACAGCAGATGAGAACTTTTATCAAAAAAATGAATGCCCACAGTTAGCACTTTAACAGACATATTACTGAGAATTACCTTGGGTCCTGGCTCTCCAACGCCAGGGAGTCCTGGAGGACCATAGGGACCTAAAGGGCCTTGCTCTCCCTAAAAGAAAAAAATTGTAAAGAAACTGTTTATGCAAATGGAACCTTACTCAAATTCTGCCAGTGTCCTTCCACAGCATCATTTAGGGCTATAGAAATAAGTTTTTAAAGAAAAAGCTAACCAAAACAAAACAAAACACAACCTGTCCTAAAGACAAATGTCTTAAAGATGAGGAGCAGGCTCAATATCCTGGCCATACAAGTTGCTGTGATAGATAATAATGTTATAAAGCCTTTCTTTCATACACATCAGGAAAGATAAAATGCATATTTATTCTTTGTCATATCTTTGGTCTTGACTTTATCCACTAATTTGATGCTTCCTTAGCTTTTTTCTTGCTAGAAGGATGGGCATTTGGAAATTAAGCAGTGTTTATGCTTTAAACATTGCACTTAAGTTTCTTCCCATAGTAACAACTGCGTGTCATGACTTGTTCCTACTGCTGTCTTTGACTGCAGCTCCTAACCTTTTGTGATTTGTATGTTCCTAACAAAGCCAATGTAGCCACACAACTATTAAAAAGGCTTTTTATCAAAATATCCTTATTTTCTGGGGAGGTATTCATATTTGGAGGGGTTGGAATTTTGTATACATGAAGAAATGTTATATGCTGTGTTCTGTAACCTTTCAAGGAGATTTTTGCACTTGAGAGGTCAATGGAAGTGTAAAAAATTACTTCAAAGCCACATATTTCTTCAGAAATCTGCCAGTTTGTAATCTGCCAAAGAATGAAGCTAAAATGCAGGAATGGGAATATACAGTGAAAGTAAATAAAAACACTGGCCTCGAAACTTTATTTCTGATAAGTAGGCACTTGGAGTGCTACTACTGTAGGCTTAAACCTAGAATAAAGTAGAACTTGATGCCCAGTCTTAAATTCATTCCACTCCAGGACAATATGATAATTTGAAAAGCAACTATGAAATTTAATGTTTACTCAAAATACAAGATTTTATAGTATACCTTCATAATCTAATTATTAAACATTAATACAGCATCAATAGGAGATAAGTCTTAAAAGGCAGAGGAAAATCAGGGAAAGCTGGTATAACTCAGCAGAATAGCACACTAATAGGGTATTAGCAACACTGACATTGCTTTAATGTGGATTCTGTGTATGTAGCTGTTGCCAAAATACAGAACATAGCAAAGAAGTTTACTGTATTCCTAGGCGGACCTAATTTTTTGGGTTTCCTAATAATATTTTCACGAAGCCTTTGGACCAGAGTCACAACTCAGTTGATGTGTATCCAGGTTATTGTAAATGCAACTTTTATTGATATAAAACCAATTAGAAATTGACCCTTTTTGCATATAGCCATTTTTTCCTCCTGTGTTTGTTTTGAAACTGATCAAACAACAACAAAAATTCCTCAAATGGCCCATCTTCTAGACTTCCAGTTCCTCCATGGAATTAATTTGACATTGAACAAACTGTCCTTTTAAGGTCAGCTGATCAAGTATTAAGTGTTTCCCATCTGCAGGAAATTTAGAGAAGGCCAAGAACAATACAATCAAAGACCATACTTGTCTCTTCTTTAATTCTCTTTAAAATCTCTCTAAGTACTGTTGTCCTTTAAGACAACAGTTATCTGAATTTCAGGTTTTTTTGGGCTGATTCTGTTTAGACAAGTAGGGGAAATACGTAAGGAAATGTTTCATACTATTTCTTTAGAAAATAATGTATACTAAAATCCACGTATTCAGAAAGGTTTTAATGTCCTAGAAGCCTCCATTTCATTTCCAATGGTAGTAATTTAGGCTACTGAATTTCATTCATGCCAATAGGTCACAAGCTTCTAAGTATCAATAGAAGTTGAGCTTCTAATTGTGCATCAGTATGTAGAAGTGCACTGTCAGAACAGTATCAGCAAAGCTACAGTGCTGTAGTTACACACACCCAGCCCTGTGGTATGCTCTGCTTCCAGGGCAAAATCATCCCTATGGGAGCTATACAAGTATAACTTGTATTAAGGTTTCAGTAGAAAGTTTTGCAAGCAAATTTCCATGCATAGACATTCCCTCAAGGACAATGATACTTCTGCTACTTTTACCCACAGTTGTGTTTCTTGCAAAGCTTGTCAAGATGCACAAAGCATGGCTTTTGGAAGAACCTTAAGCCAAGAACACCAGCCTGGCGCCCAGGAAGCTTTCAGTCTACAGGCTCCCTTATCTCATCACCAACTCTTACTTCAGTAGCTCTCCACTTGACAAGTAACATTAACAGATACATCTCCATGCAGCTTCAGGGCCTTGAGACAGTCTAGTTAGGGATGGACATCTTGTCACGGAAGTGATGCCTCAGTGAGAAAGAAATAGACAGGCTGCTGTAAGGCTAGGCAGTATGCTAAATATTAGCTGTTCAAATCCACAGTCCACATTTCTTTCATGAAGAAGGCAGCCTGGGATCTCTGATGTGCCATAATAAATCAGCATGCCCCACAGAATGAATGCAAAAGATATGCAAAGTTGAAATATATTAAAAAAAACTATCAGATTAAAATAATAATAATTCAGCTGCATGAAGCAACACTACGTGTAAGTAGGCTACTCTGGGCACAGCAAACACCCCTGAGCACATTGGTTCCATTTGTCAAAACTAAACCTCTGAAATGGTCTAGGAACTTGTTCTATTCTGAAAAATGACATTTGATAAATACAGGCTCATCTCTCAGCTGAAACAATAAACCAAACCCCTTTGTTGTGTTTGGAAAGTGTCTTCCAAATTTTTTGTCCTGTCATCCAAATGGACATTGTGTTTCATATCTATTTCTGACAGCCCCTGGCAGAACTTCCCAAGGACAGTAACTCTCAGGGATGCTTCCCACCACAAATCATTTACTCCTTCGCAAGTTCACCCACATGATAGAGCTATGCTAATATATGCGCTGCCTTGAATGCAGATGGGAGTCCTACTGAAGTGATTGTTTTTCCAAAAGCTCTTTTTTAACCATGGTAAAAACATCACGATTTTCTTTCCAATGACTGGTATTGTATAATCTGTCTTGCAGCAGCTGTACTAGTAGGTACTGCTGTAGGCAGAATAAACAGCCCTTATGATAAAAAGTATGTAGGGTTGTATGAAAACATTATTCTGTTGAATGCTTTCTCACTGATAGCTGAAGATGCCTGAACATTGAGAAAGAAACACCACCTTCTACTAGACAACATGAAAAACTTGAAATTTAAACTATTCAATCTATTTTAAAGACTGTATATTTCAAACTTCATATGGCTGTTAGTAAGTCTGACCTTTATCTTCTGTGGTGTTGGTGCTACAGGTAATATGGAATTTATTAAAACCCTAAAGTGCTGGCAATAATAGCATTATTTCTACACGTAGAAGGAAAAGACTTCTTTTCAAATTAGCTTCTTTGTAATTAATTTCTTTGTCTAACACTCTGCTCAAATTATTTTTTCTCTCTCTATTGGGATTTTCCTTCAAGTGGCATCTACTATCAGGTAGAGCAATGGGAAGGAAAATTACACTTGATCTGATCTTAGTACTTCTACAAACTGTACCATTTTAAGCTTGTAACATAACAGTCTAACCCTCCCCCAAAATAGTTTGTTATGTTATGAGGAGTACCAGCTAGTGCCAATATAAATAATTTATCTACTTCTAAGAAAGCACATACATACTGTAATGGACATACTCTGTATTTCAGTCTATAATGCAATTATGATAAACTATAGTAAAAAGTAACATTTCAAATATAATTATTTTCTCTTTAAAGTAAACATTGGCAACAAGAATGCAAGTACATCTAGATATTTTAACAGATGTTATTGAGATTTTGTATTTCTAAGTTAGTTGAGCTATCTAGTAACTACATTTCTTTATAGGGAAATTGGATTTTTCAGTCTCCTGGGAAAGATGTAACTTGCTACATAAGTAAGGAAAGAATTTGTAAGTAAGTCATCAGAGAATAAGCAGCATCCCTTAGCAGTTCATTCTGGGACACATTTTCAGGGAAATATGCAATGATGGATTTTTCACAGGATTATTGGAAGATGTTTTTATGGGAACAATAGCTTTGAATATCCAATTTCAAACTTAACTGTTTCCTTAAAATTTTGAATACATGTCTGTTCATACAGCTTTAAACTCTAATTCAGAATCTTACTATGCATGTAAAATTTTCCAGAGAGGCTCTTACTATAACAGTGGCTTTAAAGAATGTGTTGTTTTCAGCCTTTGGATATATCACGGTTTCCGGAAATGTGTACTTTATTTCTAGTAGCTGGTCTAGGAGTTAAACAAGCAAACCCAGTGTCACTTGTGAAATTATTACCATAACTACTCCTTGTTCATCACTTCTTTATGAGTGGAACACAGGTCATGTCCACTTTCTGATTTTATAATCTGTAACCACATCATTCTGTTTGTAAATTATCCACTGAAATTTATGAATAGTCACTATTATGACCATCACTAATAAATACATTTACAAAATTACCTTGAATACAAACACTCTTCTGGAACCTTACTGGTGCTATTGTTTAGAATTCGTTGCGGGTTTTTTAAAAGTAAGTATTAGTTAAGCATTTTTTAACAAATTAATGAAAACAGACAAAATAATGCCTAGTATTTTGAATAAATTCATAGAGATATGCATGTTGAAAATTCACTTTTTATCTAACACCAAGAATACTAGGAAAGAGTGGATGTGCACATTTTGCATTGTTGACCTCAATGAGGTACTTTAGCTTTGCAAAAATGTAAGCAAAAGAACCTTAGGGCTGAGAAGTTTGCTAGACTGAAATAAAGGGCATTATATTAATTCTTAGAACTTTGTTTTCCAGAAAAATTATGGTGATTCCTTTTCCTTTCTAGAGAGGAAACCAAGATGAATGGAGTTCTTCTGTGCAAGAATACTTGTATTTTTCCTGTTTTTTTATGCAATTGAAGGGCAAAGCCATCTTCTAATCAGAACATAACCACATAATGTATGTGGTAACAAATAAATCCAACAACAGTAAACGCAGTAGCCACTTAGGATGTTATTTTACTGCATTAACCAATGCAGTTATGAGATATGTAGAACCTAAGTATGAAAATGACAGAAAACAGTTACTGGGAATGTTGCAGAGCAAGTAAAACTTTTTGTTTCTATTAATAAAGAATACAGACTTTATGTCCTGTGTCTCCTTTTGAAAGCCTATAGCTTCCTGCGATAATTTCAGTGTAATCTTTGAGAAGCAAACCAAGCAAAAGCAACCACAACTGATTTAATCCCCAAACCACCTATTAACCATCCATCTAGCCAATTCCTGGCTATCTAGGCAGGAATATGAGATACTACTGGAGCAGAAACAAGAGTGGCATGGCTTTTCTCTGACAACTTTCTGGCACTTTTAGTCTCTCTCTAAGTGAGATAGTGTCTCCTGGGTTTTTGGAAATGGTTGCATCACCAGCAAAACTGTATTGTGGGTCATATTTGCATTCTTAGTGAGACAAGGAACACAGAATCTGAGTTCCTTGATCCTATAAGCTGCAGTTTGTCAAGAGTTGAGTGTCTTTACCTTAGACCCAGGGTTATAAATTGATGTTCTGAAAATTCAGTTAATTAATTGTGTGTGATAACTTAAAACAACTACAAAATTTTTTTGAATGGAGTTTTCAAAATTTTCTTTACAAGTTTTATGAATGAGGTATATGGTACACTTTGATTCAAGTTTTTGGTTTATGTTACAACACAGATAATGTGTGGTGGCTAATGAAGCTGACAAAAGCTTTAAAGTAAAGCAAATGTCTAACAAAATATAAAGCACCGATGTAAGCAGTATTTAATATCTTTCTGTTGAAACATTTCCAATAGGCAATAGAAAGTCAATAAAACAGAAAACAGAATAATCCTAGTCCTTTGCTCAGCACATGCTTAGGGAACAGGACCAAGATGACTGCTTCAGAAGACAGGAGATACACAGTGAAAATAGCCAGTTCCCAACTCCCGTGTTTGAGTGAAATGTCCTGTTACTATAATGTTTGCTTGTTAAAGTTATTACATTTTATACTGTGTTGTAGGTTTACTGTTAACATGAATGTTCAGCATTTGGTTAAACGGAAATATATTTAGTCAGGTAATTAATAATATGAGTTAACATGTATTTGTATTTTGATAGAAGTGGATTTCAAATTTGTCATTTTAAATGACTCAGGCTCTTTATGGAGAAGGCTTGTATATATGGTAATAAAACAGTTTAGATGTTTTTGAGATGTTATAACTTTGCAGAAATGCAAATAGAGAAAACTTTTTTTAAAGTTCGTTTAAATAGCAAAAATTGGTTTTAGTTAATGCCACACTGAGCTGCATTCTGTGCAGGATATAGGTTGTTCAACATATTTCTACATAACTTGAAAAGAGGGTGAAAGTAAAGTGACAAAGTTTGCTTGTGTATTGAAGAGATTACTAAAGATAAGGACTGATTGAAAAGTGTATCAGAAAGACTTTAAGCAGTTAAGGATGTGATTCAGTGCCATGTGATCACTCCTAAACTTAGGTGTCTGCATGGAAACAGGTTGGCTGAGTTCCTGTTGCAGTCACTGGAAGGCTGGTCAATGCAGGCAGTGGGACTTTGAGGGAGATTGAACTCAATACTGGCAATATGATAAGGCAATATCTCAAGAAGGGATTGAAGCAGAGTATTGTGCAGCCAGTAAAACTTCATGCTGATAGATTAGCCAGCAGACTGAGAATAAGAAAATGCATATGAACAACAGAAGAAGTAAGGTATGAAAAGTTCTTTTAAGTATTTTCTTGGACATTTCTGGACTCCATGCTACTGTGCTTCAGACAAGTCAAACTGAATGAGCTGAAGTTGCAATTCCACCAACCTTCTCTTGCTGGTGGCTGCCAGAGCCAGCAGCATCCAGAGAGCACACAGATGACACTGTCCCTGGCTGTGTCTGCTGCCTGGCACTGCAAAGCGAGAGAACGGGTACAGCACTGCCTTACAGACAGTGTGGGATGCACTGAGCTGGCCAGATATACGAGTGAACTGTAGACTTCACAATGAGACCCAAAACATCTGTAGTCTGAGCTTGATCCGGGGTTTATATTTTGAGGAATTGAATCTTCTCTTTCAAACTTCAACATGGCACACTAACAATGAATAAAAGTGTTCAGCAGCCATGTTCTGTGTAATGTCACATTGATACTACTGCCACGCAACTGCCTTTAGCTCTGCTAAACTGGAGTGAAGTCACTGGTTCTGCTCAAAAAGCAGAAAGTATTAGCATGGAAAGGCCACGGGTATAAGGAACTGCACTAAGAATAGACTTATTTATTTTATCCAAGGCAGTTATTTATAACTGCCACTTTTCAGAGATATTGTATTATGTGTCATGAAAACTAATTTTAAAAGACTAATTGAATAATCCTTCTGTAAGGACAAAAGATATTGGAAAGTCTCATATGGTTCTAAACCAAAAAAGGCCTTGACCTTTACTATCTGAATGGGTGTTTATGAAGCTGTAAACAACCACTGATTATTTGTACTGAGCATTAGAAAATTTTTCACTCATCTCAAATAAGCTCCAAAATGCCAAAGGTTAGCTTTGGCTCTAGGTATGGACAAGAGATAACCTCTAAACATACATATGTTTCTGCTATACTCTTTAAGTATAATTACCTAAGTATATTAATTAAACCTGTCTGTCAATATTTTTATGATGATAGATGTTTGAGCCTGGAAAAATCTCGACTATAGACTTTAAACAGCAGTTTGCAGAGTTGGAAGCTGAAGAAAGTGCGAACTTTCTTATTCATACTGAAAATCTGCAGCTAAAATATAACAAGAGACCATAAATATTATATCCAGGTAGATGAATTCTAGAGAGAGCTGCATGTATTTTACAGACATGAAAGTGTGTGAAGAGACTGACAGGAGGACGAACAACGTTCAACAAATATGATTTAATGTATAATAAAAGTATCTGGTAGTACTGTCTTGGAGTCACCAGTGTGAAATGACAGATAAAAAAATTGCTGTCATTTGCTGTGCTGAAGTTAGAGATGCATGACTTTTCCACAACATGTATGAATAGCTTCTTTCAGACCCACCACCCTCTTTCTTTCCCTACTTCTGAAATATTTTGTAGCAGCTTTCTTAATGTATTTTGTTGAGAAGATGAAGAAATAAGAAGTATGAAAAAGCACTTGTGAGGAAAAGGAAAATCATGATGGATGCCAGTATTCCACACCCTTTACCATAAACATTTCCCATATCTAAATTTATTTCTGTTAATCTTCAAATGAAATTATTGCCTAAGAAGCAAAACATTAGTGTTTAAATACTGCATCTTTGGCAAATTATTTTGTGTGAATTTAGTTGCCTTGTATAACTCAGATATAGCATTTTATTAATGAGGCTATCAATAATCCTGTGGTCATTAGACCCCGCGTTTTCAAACTGATACATGAAAGATCTTCCTGTACCGAACAATGATGTTAATAGCTATCCCATGGGTGACACAACTGTATTCATGTAAAGCAATTTCCCAAACGTTTGCAAATCAGAAGACTGCCTAAATTAATCAGATACTTTATTCAACTTTATCCAATACTTTATCCAACTGATTTTGCTTGACAAGCTGTAGTCATTAACTCTAAATGTTCTATTTTAAATACAACTACGGCATTAATTGTCATCAAATCTTACACCTCCACCAATTTCAGTTATCTTGAGTTTTGACAGTATACAAGCAATTAAAAATTACTTTAAATACTCAATCTAAAGATTTTATAGCCACCATCTAGAATTACTTAAAATGTTTTAACACAAGGTATTTTAGTTGAAAATACTTCAGAACAAACTTCCCAAGTGATGGCAGAAGCCAAGACACATATTCAGGTGATTTAAATTCCAACCTAAGTGCTGTGGCTCTAGGCAGATCCTTGGTAGCACCCTGTTGTGGCCCTACAAAATGCTCTCAGAGACCCAGATGGAAAACTGGCTGTATGTGCCAAAGATACAAAGCCTTCATAATGTGACACCACTATGGTGCACCACCCAAGGTGCAAAGGACACCACTAACAAAAAACACTGAGGAAAAAGGATAGTAGAATATAAAGATTTTATACAGTTTCTGAATTCTCTCTCCCTATACAAATAACATCTACACATATACAACTACATCTTACCTTGTTTCCTTGAATGCCTTTCGGGCCTGGCTCACCTGGAGGCCCACTGATACCCTACACAAAAGTCAAAGTACAGAATGAGTAGCCTTTCAAGACACATGTAAAGTTTTTTTAATTTGACCTGAACAAGGTACAGTAAAATGTAGCACAATGCTAAACTCTAAAGGAAATTTTTCTCCGTCATATCCTGCAAAGTGACCCCTACATTGAATATTGTTAATATTCAATAACTTGTGCTGGCAGAAAGGATATCTCACTACTGAGACTGCATATGTTTTATCTCAAATTTTCCATTCCTTTCTCCTCCTGCTCCTGACTTTGCCATATTTTCATGTTGTCTCTTCTGCTCAAGCAAATAAACTAAGCTGTCACAGTCTATTTAGCTCTCTTTTTAAGAAATCACTTCCCCAAAATCTCTCTCTGATGATGAGCTGAGATGAATTTTAATTTTCTGACATTACTACAAGCAACGTGTCCCCTCACACAAGGAAATAATTAATGGCTCTTTGGAAGAGACAGAGCAGGTAAGGTACTCTGTCCAGAGTGATGACATTGAGGAGGTCCCTTCAGTGGCTGCTACAATAGCTAGAAAAAAGTAGGTCTGATAATTATGAAGAACCCTCCAGTTCACTGACTTCTGAGTTAGTGAACATCCCACTGCCATCTCCTGGGCTGCCCAGTTAGGTCAGACTAGTCAACGTTGTTGCAACTACCACTAACAGAGCTGATAATCAAAATGAAGTGGAAGCCTCATGAGGTTTTTTTAAGTGACTGGAGAAAAAAAAGTAATGACCTATCAAAAGAATAACACCACAAAACTACAGTTTATTGTAGTAAAAATGCTGGGTCACTTTTGGATAACTTCATGTGTATAAAAAGACACAAAATGAACCAAATCTAAATGTATTGGTTTAGTTGCTGACACAAAAATGTGCTCAGACTGTGTTCATTCCCTTTATTAAATATGATAAACTACAGGAAACACATGACTATCCCAAAAGAAACAAACCCCCTTTCAGCTACCATCACTAATAGCTATAGTAAATCCTCCAAAATACTGCATTTTGGCTCATAAAACAGATATGAAAATTTTGGAATATCTGTGATTTTGTATCTCCCATGAATTTTCCAATCAGAAAAAAAATATGTTCTCCTTTCCTTTTGCAGCTGTTGCACAAAGCATGCAAAAATGCGATCACACAAGTAACAGTTATACGACCACAAATCAGATATTGGGGAGAAAACAGTGAATGAAATTAATATAGCTAGGGTTCCAAATTATGTTCAAATCATAACTTTACAAACTAGGGAATAACTGTCTCATAAGAGTACAGTGATGTCCCAAGTGCTGTATTGTGCACAGACTCACAGTTATATGGCCTTACTCCTTGGTTTATGCATTTTAATTGAGTACTATTTACAAAAAGGAATGTTGCAGGTTTTTTTGTTTCAAAAGAAACAAACTCTACTTTATTCTCTTAGTGTCTCTGTGTCATATAAAGAAACAAAATATTTCTTTAAAAACTCTTAGTACTTGAAAAGCATTTCCAAAAGAGACTTTGAAAAATCATATTTTTCTAAGCTATTTTTCCTGAGGAAAAAATTATGATCACGATGTGAGATGGACAAATGTCCCAGCACTAAACTGGCAATGTGCTCAAGGCAGGGTGTGCTAATAGAAATACATAATATAATCTGTTAATATAAATACATAAGATGAATCATTCTCAAGCTCATTGCATGCTATCTTCCTTTTAGTCATTAAGCAAATTGTAGTTCCCACAGTAGTTCCCTTAGAGAAGAACTCTGCAGTTGGAGACCACAAGTGGGCCATACACCTGTGAGTAGCTTTAAGAAGCAGCAGCAGCAGCCAGGATTTTTTATTTGAAAAGACAAAGATTTACCAGACTCCGCTGTCTTGGTGCCTCATGCACCAAACATGGTGCTCTCCACAGAGCTGACAGGTTGTATGTAGAAGAAACTTACAGAATATAATGTGTTTTCTTTTTATTAGTTAGCTTTCAGTTCCCTTACCTGAGGTCCCCGAGGTCCCCTAGGGCCAAGAGGACCTTCCAAACCCTGAGGAAAAATAAGATGCAATTATCAGATTAATAGTAAATTGCAATTATCTGCTTTAAAGTATTGAAAACTGCGAGTACATGTAATGACTCCTATCTCTATTCAAGCATTTTCTAGGGAGTTTATTCTCTCTCCAGAGTACTGCTGTTCTCATTCTGTATTCAGTAATTGCCAGTTACATTCCATCCTCAATATTTGGGTCGATGGCTACTTAACATCTTAGCTGTTTGATTAATTAGTTTTTATTTGCTACAGGTCTTTAAATTAAATTTCTAGAAGTATATTTGATACAGAATTCTTAAAAAAATGCTGCAGTGCCTATACTAGAATAATTTCAGGTAACTTTGTCTCACTAGCTCAAACTGCTGATCAGTAGCATGGCAGAATCACACTAATAGTTCACAAAAACTGTTAAAAAATGCATCCAAAAAAAGTAAAATGATGTATTTTTTTAATCCATTAGCTGTCACTTGTCCATTTAATGAGTTCTTACCAGTTATCGCCACTGTAGGTTAGTCACAAATATATATAATATTTCTAATATATTAGAACTAATTATATAGTTATATATATTTGTTCTAATATTATATAGAAAGTGGCAGGGGAAAAATGGAACTTTTCCATATCAGACAACAATATTGCCAATTATGCTTCAATACCCATCACTGCAGTTACAGATCCACCTCAGAACAGAGAATTTACATTTAGCCATGTATGTTCTGTTTCTGATTATTTTGTCCACCATGGACTACTTTAATGTAAAAAACAACAACCAAAACACAACAATAATTTTGTCCTAACTTCTGCATTCATAAATGTGAAGCTGGGAATTCTGGAAATGACTAATATTCATTTGTTCACTAAATTCTTGAAGTACATAATCCATTATAATCTCTGATCCTCTACAGATGTCAAACTTCTTTTTCATCACTGACCTCAACAGAAATGAAACTAGCAAATTTCTCACAGCCCTGGCATATTTTTTCTACATCCAGATTTCTTGGCTGCTTTGATTACGTTGTTTGCCAGCTTCTGAACAGCTTCCTTTTATCTTAGTGGACATTTCACATAACATTGTGCTCTTTCTCACATATTTCCTGGACAAAAAAATTATGAACTTTCTTTAGTCCTCTGAGAGATGCAACTCTTCCTCCTCGTTTACCGATATTTCAGCCCTTTATGACTCACTTGCTGCCATTTTGAAGCATCTCGCAGGATATACTCAGCCTTTGGATTTTTATTACAGTATAATGCCCTTTTTTCTTTGCAACAAATACTGCTGCTTTGAGTAGTTCCTAATTCCTACATGAAATTAATCATTAAATAACAGGTTCCAGGAAACATAAACTTTTCAAGTTGGTCTTTGATAAAGGTAAGCATAATATGGATGTTAAAACTGAAGAAATGTGCTTTAATAGAATGAATGATTGCAATCTAATTGGTAGTACTTTACAACTCTAAACTAGTGGTTTGTAGTACTTCTACAAACCTGCTTATATGAACTCAAGATACATGATTATCTCACTCAGAAGTACATTACCCTTTCATCTTTCAGAGAGTAAAAACCAGGTAAAAATCTATACTGACTTGTATCACTTCTGCACTTCATGTTAAAAGAAGAGGAGGACTAGACAGAAGTGTGAATGCATATCAACACAGGTGGACTGCTAGACCTGAAAGTTGTTCAAGTTGTATGAGAACCTGCTTCTACTGTAATATAACTTTATTCATTTGAATTAAAATTAACGTTTTAAGGAAAAAAATATGGTTAACTCCATAACACAGTCCTTTGTAAGCAGGGCTTGGCATTAGTCAGGACATTTGTTTTAGGTAAGTGACTACATTTTTTCTGCAAAATGGAAAAAAAGAAGATGGTGAACTGGGCGTTCAGTTTCTGTGAATCATATTTCTACTATGAATGTCTCTCTATTACCAGGGAATTATAGTATGTTCCAAATTTACAATAATCTTTACAAGTTATGTTTATTAATATGTTACATGATTTTCTAGCATCTTCATCATTGTGAAACCATTCAAATAAAAAGTATACTTACTCTTTCCCCTTTTATTCCTGGGGATCCACATTCTCCTCTTTCGCCCTTTATAAGAAATCAAAAAGTTGACAGCTAATCAAGATGTTCTGATTACACTACATGCATTACAGACTGGGCAAGCAGTTAGTGCAAGAGGTTGAGTAGATTCTGAGGAACAAAGAGTAGCATCATTAGATATGGTCTGTAGAAGATATGGTCTGCTCTACTCAGGTTAGATACTTTTTCTTTTTGAGAATATCTATAAAATTTCCAATCTACATCATAAGAGGATAGTACATTTAATGTCTAATAAGTTTTGTTGCATTTTTCCACCACACTGTGCTGCCTCCAGAGATCCTTTCCATATTCTGATTTCATTACTGTGATATGTGAGATTTTCCTAAATAACAATTGTGAAATTGTACAAATGGAATGAGAATTACTAATGTGTTCCACTGATGATTTAACATATCAATAGACACATGAAAAATAGACATATAAATCTACTTTTCCTATTTCCATGAAATGTTTCTGTAAAATTGACTGAAGCATTTTTCTAATGAATACAAAGATTCAGAGAGGCACTTTTATTAATTTTATTAATCCTTGCAGGGGATAAGTGTCCAAAACAAGTAAAATCAAAATAGGATTATCTCTGTTTCTGTTCTGGCTATGACAGTCCACTTTACAATTTGAATTCCAGCTCTAGAATCTTGTAAATCATTGAGTGTATATTTTTTTTAGCTTCTTGGAGAGCCTATCTTGAGATTTTTTTTGATCAAGAATTAGCCCTTGCAAGTTATAATTAGCTTAAAAGTAAACTTCCTTGTGGTAAGTTTTTTAAAGACTAGTAATTGTCATACTGATTTGTGTTTGTAGTAAACAATTTCACATTCTTTCTATTTAACCTCTTATCCAACCCTCAACTTTCTTTTTCCTTCCAGCGGCTTTATTTCTGGTGTTTGACATTTTTCTTTTTATATTTAGATTACATTTTCTGAATTTTTTTTTTTTTTTTTAATTCAAACAGGCCAGTCTGCAAGCATTTACATAAATGATGAATTTACTTCTAGGGATTGTATTAGGAGCTCTCATGACAAAAAGACAAGACAGGCTCTTTCCATTCTGTCATATACACTGTCAGCAAGTGCCAATCTATTTTCAGACTATTTCTATTTTATAAAAATCTTACCTGGTCTCCCTTGTAGCCAGGAGGTCCCTACTCAAAAATATTAAAAAAAAAAAAAAAAAAGGAAAAAATCATGAAAGAGAAAGAAAAGGCATAACATACTGCTAATATAAGTGGGGGGGGGGGAAACGTAGAGTTATGTTTCAGAAGTTTAACTATTCACAACAATAAAATATCTCTCCGGAATAATTTAACATATAATTCTCTGCAAATTTAGATGTGTCTTTTTTCCTTATAACATTAGCTGTGAATATGCTACTCAGTTTGCCAGCCTCTTAGAAGATATACACTAGCATTTAAATGGGACTTCTAAACTTAATCGATCTTATGCATGGAGCAGTGTTGATCTTTCTACTATAAATCAACAAGAATACAAGCTGAGAAATATCCGAAGTCAGAAGCCACTGGAGGATAATCTAGATGTTTTCAGTGATGATATTTTCAATTCTATCTTTGGGATAAGCTTAATGCAAGTCAATACAAAAATCACATAGCTTCAAAAGTTCCTGTTGTCAGTAGCATCACATATCTATACTTAAGCACATGGTTAGACTGCTTTTCTCAGTATAGATGCTTCCCTAAACCAGAATTTACTTTAGGTGCTCTAAATAATTAAATAAAGTAGATGTGAGAAAAATGGAAAACACATTTTCAGTTCAGTGGAACTAAAATGTGAATCAGGATTTGGAAGATAATCTGAAGGACTAAATATGAGTTAGCACTGCAGTAGTCACATACCTCTTCACCTTTTTCTCCACGATCTCCTTTTTGAGCATCGCCCTATTGGAAGCAAAGGAATACAACTAAAGTATGTATTGCTCTTTTATTTATCACTATTACACTAAAACCAAGAGCACTGTTTAAGGAGCAGAAGTTGCTTTTTTTATTTACAAATATCCACACTTCTTCCTCCCACAATCAAGGACACATAATTCCTGAACATTAACATAAAAAATTCAACCAATGTTATTGGACAACTGAAATCTTAGTCATCACAGCAAGTCAATCTGCTCAAGAGATTTGTGTACTTCTAGAAAGCTCGGTGGAACTTAGCCTTCAGCTAGATTCAGAGACCTCTGCTGTCAGAGAAAACCTGGAATGATAGGCAGTGTTAACTTTGTAGCAGTTTAGTTTCCAATTTTATTCTCTCACTTCTGAAGCAGTTAACTATAAACCTCTCATAGCAAAAGTCCATCCTTTAAATCATATTTTAACATACTTTTCCTTTGCTATCTTCACTTCTACAATTTGAATAAAACTAGATAGAAATTTATTTATTATTTTTAAATTCACTTTACCTTGTTTCCTTTTGGTCCTGGCTCACCTTTTTCCCCTTTGTTACCAGCATCGCCCTGAAACAAAGCAGGGAAAATGTCATTACCACTGTGAAGATAAAATTCTCCAGTTTCTCTAAGACTGTATGTTGGGGGCAGGCCAAAATCTTTTTGGAATAAGCTTAAGTAGAAATCCACATTGATTCAGGTATGATATGTGTGATACTACGTTCACTTAGCTAAAAAAAAATACTGGTATTATCAGGTGTCTGTGATATTTTTATTAATATTCAATGATATTAAATACATTTTCTACAAAGCATTTGAAAATCTAACCAGGAAGGTATCACAAAAAACATACATAGTTCCTCCTCCCCATTTTTCAGAGATACCCACCACTATCTGATCTTTGCTTAGAAAACCTCTATGCACAGAACAGCTTAGTGTCAATATGCAGCATCCTCAAAATAAAAAAACTACTACACCATTATTCCTGTTTGGAGGATCATGAAGGCGGGGACTAGAAAGCTTGGTGTATATGTGTATATATAAAAAATACATATATAATACGTTACATATAACAAGTTTGGATAAAATAACTTAAAATTCTTGGATCTCAAATTTTAAACTGGAAACAAGGCTTTTAGTTCCAGATACATATTATCCAGAGCCCAGGGACTGGATGATAGATAGGCCCTGCTGTCATAACCTGCTACACATTGGTTGACCAGTTGCTTAGTGTCTAGGGAGAAAGGCAAAAACCTCACATATATCTTAGTTGTTTCTGGGGGAGCTAGTAAAGATACAAAAGAGATCAGAGAGAACACACTCTGTCTGAACTCCCACTTCTCTCTCTTTACCAGAGCCAAGAATCAGTTATGTGTTGAAATGTCACAAGAGAAAAGAGAAGGTTGGAAGCAGTTTTAGACCTTTCTTCATATATACCATCACCCTCAATCTTTTGAACCTTTCTCTCTTACACAAATAGAAACTGCTAGTGGAAGTAAACCTTTGTCTAATGGACCTTTCCTTCCCTATTGCAAGATTCAAGAATAACTTTTTGGTTTGGGCTTCAAAATCATGTACCTATTTATCCACAGTGTTTTATTACCCAATAATATAAATATATTTCTAAGATGGTATGTGATTATGGATAGATTTTTTCTTATAACAGTAATATGCTGTGATACATCGCTTCTTTTTGCAGTACATGCACAGCTAATGTCTTGCTTTTTACAGACATAATAACCAATTAAAATACTGTCTAACATTGATCTCAATGATTAAAATTCAAATTCTGGAGGCTTTTCAAATGAATGCGTACTTACAGAATCACCTTTGTCTCCTTTTACTCCCTTTTCACACCCACAGTTCTTCTGCATACACTGAAAGTTTAATAGAAACATTAAGGAGAATGTTTTTCAAATTTATTATTTCAATTTTAAGTTTCAAATTATAATTTTTAAAGAAAAAACTCTGTTTTTGCCTAGCAACAGACTAGAGAACATAAAAATGGAATAACAGGAAATAAATTATTTTCTAATATATAAATTTGTTTTTCAATCAACATTACACTTCTGTATAGCCCACTCAGAATCAGTTTCTTGATTTATTTATAACAAAACCAAATAAATCTGTTACTACTGTAACTACAAACATTTAAGGTAGATATAGTACTGTGAAATCTTACATAATTTTTGGACATATTTGACATTGCTGTTGTTTTCTAATGAGACCACTAACGAACTTACATGTGTTGTACTAGTCCTATTTCACTCTGCTAGGAAGAGTGCTTTATGTCTTATTGTTCATACTACTCACTAATGAACAGAAGTTGTAGAAATCTCAGGAGAAGGGATGGAATAAATGCATGAAAGTTAAAATAAAAGCAACTGTCATCGGAAGCTTTACTCAGGGAAGGAAGATTGATTAGTCCTGGCGTATTGTTGCATTACAGAAGAAGCAGACATCAGGAGACCTAGTATCAATAAGAGTAATGAAAGCACACAAAACTCAAAAAACCTACCTGCTTCTGAAGCAAGGCTTCCTGAAAAGAAAAGGAAAATGTTACTTTCATATAGATTTAACTTAACAGAGTAATAAGTTAACCATTTTTCTTCTCTAGTTCACAGAATTTCCAAGGTGAATGGTAAAGAATGTGAATACCTTCATCCTTCATCCCTTCCTCACAATGGTAAGAATCAATCTGTGGAACTACTCGTAGACAAAAGGATTCTCTGGTAGGAATAGGGGGTTGCTTCATGTGACCCATAATGATCAGAAAACAAATGACAATATCAAGGAACAGTGCTAACAAGGGGAATATGAAAAGTCTTCCTAATGAAAAGGCCTTACTATGGAAGGTCTTACTAACATAATATATAAGGGAAGGACTCAGTGATTTTATCAGCCTTATACATGAGAACAAGTTACCTTCTAAAATATTATCATATGCTCAGAGACACACCCCATGTGCTGGAAAATACCCCGTCCCTCCATCAGTGGCCAATGCAGCTAAGCTACTCCTGTCCAGGCATACAAATCCCCAGACAGCAGCTGGCAGGAGGAAGTTCCCTCTGTCCTGACTTCTCATGTAGCAGAGACATGTACCACAAAAACATTCCTCACGACAGCACCATTCTGTGAGATCTCAGGGAAGAAACTTCTTTTGTAAATACATACCTTCACAGGTACAAAACATAGCCTTGTAATAACATAAATTATTTCAGAAATGCCTTTCACTTACTGTATCTGTGAGATTTCTAGCCACATGTTTAGTGGCGCAACATAATAATTTATTTTTAGACATAACAACTAGCAAGTTTCCATTTCTGATTTTAAATTTTCAAAATTAGTTTTTTACAACCTTTAAATGACTACAAAAATATTACATAAATTCTGCATGGACTACTCCCTACTTAAAGCTATTGTATTTTCTAATAATTATTTTCCTCCAAATTGTCTTAATTTATTATTTGCAAAGTCTTCTCTTACTTAAAAAATATTTTCTAGGATTTTAAACCCTAAATGCTTCCTAGACGGCCCCAACACTTTGCACATTATTGCTCAGAAGTGAGAAATGTCAAGTCCAGCTGACATCCCTCTCATAGGAACACCTTTGTCTACTTTAAACTAAGAAATTAGTTTATTATTCCCTGACTTTCCTTATGTGTGCCTTATGCTGTGCTAGAAGGGCAGAGAGCTAAGTGTCCTTAATTAATAACTACAATGGCAGATTTACAGTACTTTGGGAACCTGATCTCACTGGAGTCAACTAAAATAATTCTATTGGCTTCAGCAGACTTTCTTGAAGTTAATTCTTAAGACCAGAGCTACCGGCCTTCTCTGCTATCGGTGCTGGAGGCCAGGTCTTGCAGATGTCCCACATGATCTTTACAACCTTCCTAAACTTTCAAACCTGAGGCCAGCTCCAGCCCTGGTTCACCTGCAAACCTCTGCACTGCCTTCAGGATTTACCTATCAAAGTTAAATGAAATCTGCCATGGATAGGTGGATGACAAAATTAACATCAGTATTACTTACCAGTTCCAATGCTACATCAGCTATCAGGTTCTGATCATCCAGGCATAAGACATGTTTAGAGGATGAATCACCAGATATCATGCGCAATTTTTCTTCTTGGACATTTTTCTTCGAAAGGCCAATGGTAAAAAAACGTATGCCAAGACTCCTAGCTGCTGTGGCTATACCCTGGACATTAGGGCTGTTTGGGTGATCCACACCATCAGTCATCAAAAAAGCCACTTTTGAACTTCTCTTACGACCTTCAGTTTTAAACAGCTGAGTGGCATTGGAAATTGCATAATAGGAGTAGGTGCCGTGGCCAATAAAGCCCAGAGACTTGATTTTCTCTTTAAAATTCTGTATATTTTTCCAGGCTGTAAAGGGATGATCAATGCTGACTGTGCTGCTGAACTGCATACTTGCTAGTTTGACATTATACTTCTGGGACTTAACTGGCTTCATCTGGAAAATGCTGTCAGTTAAGTTTAGAACAAAATTCTTCTGTATATCAAACAACTGATTTTTGGCACTTTCTGAACTGTCCAGGATAAAGACTATATCAATGAGACACATACCACCTGTAATGGGACAAGAAAGTTAAATCTGTGAATGATGGGCACACCTGCACAACATTTTTCAGATAATTCTCTGCAACTATTCCAGTCCTCAGATAATTTCCCCAAGGATTACTCTACCTTCCCAGTAAAAATTCTAAGGATAAATTTCATTGTAAATGCCAAGAAATTCTATTAAAGTCGAGTAAATAAATTTAAGTTATTATTATTAATTACAGTCTCCAGACATAAACTTTCAAATTAGGATCTTGATGGGATTATTTTAGCATTTTAGTTCATTTTGCATACAAAATTTTCCACGTGCAATTTCAAATTAAAAATTAGGCTTCTTGTCATTGATCTTAAAAGAGATATGCGTGTCAATGAAAATCAATCGAACTGGAGTCCATGATGAAGTAAATGTCACCACAGTATTCTCCAGGCCTGATAATCAAAATAAATCACATTTTTAAAATGCATATATAAGTTGTCAATTACTAGCCAATTGTCCTGAAATATGCAGAGACATACAATATGGTCAATCAGAAATTTTAAGAAAATGGGTTTACCTTCATCCTTTTGCACAAGAGAATCGGAATTCTCTCTTTTCCTTCTGTTTTGCCCATATACTATCTGGTTTGTTGTCACAGCCAGAAGTAAAAAGCAAAAGAAAAAGTGTTTCTTCTGCATAGTGACTTTGATCTCAAATTAGACAACTCTTCCTTGCTGTTAAAAGTAGAAAACCACCTGTGAATATTTCATTAGTAGATGCAAATAAACAAATACAGATACTTTACATACAGAATAAACATTTGTGGGAAGCCCAATTCTAGAGAAAACATACAAAAAACAGTTATAAAATGTCACTGGGTAGGTGATTTCAGCATTGCAGCCAGTACAATCCCAGCTGTAGCTCACATGTATATTAGAACCTGGTTTATTAGAGAAGAAATATGGATAGAGCAAACACAGCAATCCCTTTTCATTCTTAAAAAAAAGGCCAGTGCTATCTTTAGCTTTCATTTGAACATCTAACAAAGAAGGGTAAAACAAATGGTTACTAATGCATATTGCTATTAACATAATTTGCTATTAAACTAATTATATTAAATTAGCAGAAATATTATAGAAAACATAGAATATAGTTTGATTCTAGAAAACCCTAATTTTTAGGAATAAACAAAGGTCTGGGTGTTTAGGGATGCAGATATATTACCTAGGTCTGCAACATCAGTATGAACAACTTACTCTTCCAAAAAACAACAGCTTAGTAATGAAATTCAATACATGAATGTATTATTAATGTTACATGGCTGTAACAGAATGTGTGCAATATTTCCATAAAGGCAATATTCTAATGACAATATATACTAATAAAATAAACATTACATTTAAGTCAGCAATTCAACATATTTCCAGAGAAAACTAAATTCCATTAGAACCTATTTACAAAAAATGCCTGTAATTTACAATAATTCATTTTAAGTATTATTGATAACAAAGATAATATATTCAATTTAAATAACCTTCTCAAATCCTCTTTTAAGTCCATCAAGCAGTTAGTTACATATACAGAAACCATCAGTGCAGTCCTCTAACAATAGAAAGGAAATAACCAAATCTCTTACCTTCGAAGGCATTTAGAAAGCAAATTGTGGATTGAATAAACTGTCAGTGTAGAAGATATGTCCAGTAGGTCATACTGGAAAATATGTTTTGTTTACAGAAATGAAGCAATCTGTAAATAAATAGCCTATCCACTTATAGATGGCTCTACCTTGCATCTAGGTCCTTTATGGTCCATTATTGCTGTTTAGCCAGCCAAAGTTTAAATGAAGATAGTCAGGCACTTCGCCAGGGCCGAGTGGGAGTCCAAGCCATTTTGTTAAAGGGACAGTGTCAGCCTGGGATCATGAGTGTCTTCCCATTTTAAATAACTGAACTTTTACATTAAAAAACTCGCTTCTAGACAATCTGCATCTTTATCCATCACTTTGCCAGCCACACCTCTTCAGCTTGTCCATATTAAAGTTGCAGTACTGACTAGATCAGAGATGTGAGATGAGTACATTATCATTTGTGGGCTAGAACAGAATTCTGACCCAAGGATTTGTGAGTCTGCCAGGACCATGAGCATGTCTCAAAAGTGGTAATTGCATTAGTAATTACAGTAATAAAAGACAGCTTTAAAAAGAGTAATAATTCTGAGCTGTTTTTCTCAGAAATTCTGCTCTTTAAATCCTCTGAACGGTCAGACACAGACAGGATATCTAAAAGGGGGCTGTCATTTAAGTAGCTCTCAGCATGCTGCATGCAAATTACATTTGCTCTATCTAATGGCAGGCTGCAGATTAAAATTGTAATGCTACAGCGTTAAGTAAAATATCAGGGTGAGAGAAAAATATGTCAATGGTAAGTATCAAGGAACCATAACAAGCATTGAGGGAGTTTTGTGCAGTGCCCAGCCTCTGGACAGGCACTGCCTAAGAGACAAGACGTCCCTTGGCACCTTGGTGGCAGGGCAGAGTGGAGAGGTCTTTTGTGTGGTGCTGCAGAAGGGAGAACTCAGGCTTCATCACTGGGATACATCAAGTCCTTAACTGCAATGTGATCAAGCAGAGAAATGTGTCAGTTGTAGACTGAAAAATTCAAGTCATATATGAATAATTTGGGCATTTCAAAAACATGATAAAAAGTTGCTTTTGAGTGAAGCAGATTTTTTGGCAGAGGTCCAATCTTTCATCAAAAATTGAGTATCATAAATTTATAAACAGTTGTTCATTAACCATCCAAATACACGGAATAGCTTAAAAAAAATTCTGCCTAAATACTATGTAAGTTGCACTCTTTAACTTTTCTCACAACAGATTTTCTAGACTTGAGGTGACCTTGATAGCTTATGTCTCAGATATTATTTTTAAACATATATAGAAAAAACAGACTCAGTATCTAATTCTATAGGACAGTAATGTTGTCTATTCTTTGCTCTTTTGTGTTTACAAACCCAAAGACTGTGTTTGCTCTTCTCGCTGCAACCCGATGGAAGTTTCATGGTAAAATTAATACCTCTCATTACCCAGAAGACACTTTCAGCATAGCAAGTAGTGGGCAAAGCTTAGGAATAGTTGTCTTACCAAAAAAATATGAACGTTGAGGCTTTGCATTCTCTGTAAGTAGTTTATGCTTTTCCAGATTTGTAGGAAAAGCACATCTGAAAGATGAAAGGGCAGAGAATATAGAAGTTCTAAACTTTGATTTGGATATTGCAGATTTAATCAGGTTATTTCATAGAAACAGAGTGAACACTATGTTTATTAATTGCCGTTGATACGTCTTCCATGAAGGCATTCAACTTTCAAAAAGTGCTAAAGCACATCTGTTTATTCTGCTTCAAGCATAGTTCTTTCACAGCATTGCCCTTAGAAAGCTATTAGGGCATAACATTGTAGAGTGCAAATACTTGCTCTCAGAGAATTCCTGGTCTCCTTATCAAGAAATGTCATTAACAAGGCTGATGATTTGCTATGATCCAGATTTTTTTATGCATAAAATGGAGAAACAGAAAGAAAAAGAGAGCTGACTACAATTCAAAAGCTTAATGTTGCTTTGTATGATAAATTAAAAATGCAAAATGGAACATACTAAAGCCATTTAGTGATTCCCAAAGCTTAAGGCAACAAGAAGGGCTTCTATAAATACACAAGTAGCAAAGACCAGCCTTCTGTCATTACAAACCCACTGAACTACATTTACAGTAGTCTATCTACTACACCCATATAAACCCAAATCTGTTAAAATTAATGGGGGATATTTTCCCTATGGCAGACTAAACAAGGCGGGGAAAACTTTTTTCCTTTCTCCATAATCCTGAAAGCCTCTTTTCTAATGTGAATTTCATGGTCAGCCTTTGAGTTCTTTGGCTACTTCCTACCCAATTTAAAACAGAGATACTGAATTTGTGCACCTTTAATAAGAAACAGGAGCCATGTAATTAATTGGTGGCATCTCCCACCACCAACCTCTGACACACACACACATGGCAAAGAGAGGTCAGCCCTTACTTGAGTTTCCTCCACTGTCTGCTCAGTCCAGATGAACTCATGATCTTGGCAATCAGTTTCCAAGGCTGCAAACCAGACACTTAATTTGACAACTCCTGTCAGAACAGAGGGAAAAGACATGGGTAGCTGGTAGGGGTGGTGGGAGCAGTGAGGACAGGAAAGGGGAATGAAGACAAGGAACTTAAGTAATATGGAAAGGGAGGAAAAGTACTGCAAAAGAGGACTCCGAGCACTGGAGGAATACCTGGGTACACCACAATAAACAGAACTATTAGGAAATCCAAGGTTACTGTTGTGTGGCTGGATGTAGGGAATGCAGGACTCAAAGAAATCCAGTGTTAGCTTCATTGTTTATCAACTTGCTGTACTACAAGGCATGTATCACAAATCTGGATACAAATATTCTTCCTGAAGGAAGTTAAAACTGTTATGAGCAAGGAGGAAAAGAAGCAATCCACTCAGGAGAATTACATTCTAAAATTCAGATTACCTTCAAATTTTGCAGTATGAAAAAATACAAGGAAAAAACAATGGATTACTTAAACTTCACTAATCAAATCCTCAGTTTTTTATTTTTGGTACAGTGATGGACCCTAATAGCAATGTATTTGAATGTCTTATAGGCAAGTTTTTCTCCTAAACTTTCAACATTCATTGCAATAGTTCATCTTCCTGGCCACAGACACTGAAGCAAGTGGAGTCTGTCAAAGCATTGTCACAATTTAAACACCAATTTTCATTTAGTAAATGTAAATAACAGCAATGGAATATACTAACCAGGAGCTCTTAGGTAAGCAGAGTACCTTTCCTGCTGACAACATTAAAATTTTGGTGAAGAGGAAAGAATAAGGGGAAAAGAATAGGGCATCACTGACCAGTTAGCATAAAAAAAATCTCTGCCTTCATTGAGGCTAGTAGAAGCACCCTTCATCTAGCCTGGAAGCAAGGTCTCCTCTATTGCTAGAGCATACACTTTCTGGAGTACTCACTTTCTGCTTCTCCAATGGTAGATCCCTTTTTTAAAAGACATTCAGCTAGAAATTACATCTTGGCAAATGCCCATAATCTATTCATGTGTGCTGTGAGCCACAAATATGACAGCATATGTAACTTTAACTCAGTACAAGGGAGAAACAACACAAACTAAGAAACTCAGTGAGGTCTTAGCTTTTAGCAAAGATGGAGATGACCCTAGTCTGGTTGCATGGGAGAGCTGTACATCTGCTATATGATTGTACATACTACCATTCCTACACAGAACTGTCAGTCTGTGCATGCTCTGTTAAGATGAAATGTGCTGGAGGAACATGCTGCTACCAGAAAAAAATCATACATGCAGTACTGGTCACACTCTTTCCTCAGGCAACCAAGGAAGGATTAGCTGTCCCAGCAGTTGCAGTCTGCTCCTGAAAGGCCTCCTTCTTAGAAATCTCTACATTATCTCCTGTCAGATGACAGATGAGCATGTGTCACTTCAATTGAAGTTTATTGTCTTCATTAAATAAATGTTGCCTTCATTACACAACCTAAGAGTAAAAACTTCCAATGGATTAGTCTTTTACACTAAATATCTATTAATGCTATATAAAAATGATAATTACTGGCAGCATCCAGCATCTGTTGGATCAGATATGACAGTGATGATTATGCGTTTTATTAGTAACAAATCAGTCACATGAATCACTCCTACTGTTTACATACTTATTCTTACCTTATGCAAGCTTAGATCAAGACTTATAAACTGCCTATCCATCCAGAAACAGATTGTCAGCTATAGAAGAATGCTTTTTCCAGCAGTCATCAAGATTTGTCTGCACTATGTGCCAAAACAGAATTGAGTGAATGGATTTCCTGCTGCGTTCAAAGATTTCTCACTTTTTTTGGACCTGCAAACACAAGTCTCATCAGGCAGAAATCAGGAAATGTTAACATTTATGATTTTTAGACATAAAAATTTGACTGGTCAAATACATATCTAACCTAATAGAGCTCACAAACATCCAGCATTCAAATAGCAATGGGGTCAAGTTTGGTTGTATTTCTCTGGCTAGAAAATCTGTAGATCTGTTACGTGTTGTGTGTAATTAGTCTCTGGAAACAGCCTAAGCTCTTCACTACGTACTGTGCTTTGGAAGAACAATAAGGATCTTGACAGTTCTATTACAGGATTGTAGATTTACAGTTCAGAGCTTTATTTTTTCAGTAGTCTGGCCAGTATATAGTTTCATAGCTTTATATTCAATCAGAAGTCAAATCTGATGGAAGCAATGCCTCCAGATTCACAGCATTGCTTTTAACACTATTAATACTTCTTGCTAAGATGTTAAGTACAGCAGTGTTTCAACGGCTGCTCTAAACCAGATGCTCAGTACAGCTAGCTCCCAGGACTACAAAATCTGTCTAAAGGCACTCATTACGTGACTATGCTAAAGCTCTGGTCTGCAATACAAAGTTTTATCTTAAACTTTATCTTATGTTGCTACTGAATTTCGAGTTAAAAAGGCTTTAGTTCCTGCATTCTTGCTAAGTCACCTCTTCCACTAGAAAAGATCATGTAACAGCTTTCTTTCCTGGTACAATACCTATCATCCTTGAACACTTCCTGCTGTTCTCATTACTCCAACTCAAAAATGGTAAAGAAGAAACAGAGAGAACTGACAAAGATAAGAGAGAGTTTCTGTATGAAGACGGACAAAGTAAATTATGATTCTGTAGCTTGAAAAGCCACACCGAAGGCAAATGTGATACAGAACTAGAAAAGTACTAAAGAAAGTGATTATTCTCTAGTACGTGAATGTAGTATGTCAAAGGACTTACACTGTGGATCAGTTTGGTCGCTGATATTAATCAAAATTGTCTGCCCTAAATTTACTTTTTTTTTTCCCCACAGTATGCTCTTCACTCAATAAGAATGACACTAGATACTATAAAGAATGGTAGATTTTCTTCTGGCTAGGAGACATAGCTAATGGATGCAATTTGAAGCAGATATTTCAAACAGTTTTTAAAAAACATTGTTATTAATATTAGATATGTCTTAATTCAATGCCATTGTTATTCATACACTATGTAAGTAACACAATGATAAGATGCTGTTTTAAAATCAGATTGCAATCAATGTAACAAAAGGATCATTTAGTTGCTGAATTAAATTTACATAAACTATAAAGATATTTATGCTATCTAAATCCTGCCCTCTGGTGTATCTACATGATAATGCATAATGATAGTATTTCATACTGGGTGACTCCTTCAGCATTTAATCTGAACACAGCTAGTAAATGAGGCTACCGTCTGGACAAAACATTTGTTCCCTTGTAATAGAAGGTGGAAGCTAAAGACTAAGATATTAAAAGACTGAGATACAATGCTTCAAGGGGGGAGGGTATCTTCTGGAAGAACTGTTTTTACTCCTGATTCCTATCTGATCCTGAGAAACTAACTACTCATTTCACACATTTCTTTTAGATACCCAGATTGGGAACACCAGTACCTGGACACATGGATCTTCTGAGCACTACAAAGTCAATGAAAGCTGAACTTGATCAGTGAATGTATCAGCAAGGGAATATGATCTGCTGAAGTATGTACAGTTCTGGGTTGTCAGAGAATGCAAATGACAGTCTTGTTGTGTCACTTAGGAAGACATGTAATACTGGTTTTAGAAATGTTCCTAGTAAACGATTACTTACAACTGGAAGAAAACAGAGCAAGGACTAAAACAGTAACCATTCCAAAACAGACTTAATTTACTTTCTGGCAGTCTGGTTACTGAAATTCTACAATCCCCTTTTGGACCAGGCTCACCTTGTTGTTCCTAAAAAAAAAAAACAACAAAACCAACCAACAAACCCAAACCCTAAAAATCTGAATTTGGAATCGTTTTTGTAAAATGTTTGACTTTGCTGACATCTTAAAGCAAAGATGACCAAAGTTTTTATGTGCGGCAACCACATCATTTGTTTTGTGGCCACTTTGTGGCTACAAATAATTACCAGTTTGAAAAAGTGCTTTGGTCAGGCTCAGCAATAAGGAACCTGGTTGGAATACAGCATATTTCATCTTCAAATCCTTTAAATAACCCTTTGTAAAGCCTCTACACTTCAATTTATATTTGTAAGCACCTGGTAACCAAGATAGAGTTCAAGAAGTGTTCTCCCTATAAAAGTTAGCTACTGGTAGTGATCCAAACTGAAGAGTTACTTTTTACCTCATGACTTTCCCTAGAAGAATAAGAGTTCTAAATGTATAAAAAGGCTTGTCCTCAGTCTCGTATATCCCTTGTTCTATCCTTTTAAAATCATGGGTTTTTTTCACAGGTTATCTTTGGACCCTGAACAGCCAAACCTTGGGATCCCCTTGGTCCACTCATTCCTTTAGAACCCTGGATATCCTAAAAACGTAAGGTAGGAGATTAATTTCAAAATTTTCATAGATTAGTTTTCCAATTAATAAAATGAAGTAATTACCTTCTTAAGGAAGTAAATGTGTCTGTGGAAGTCTTGCTGTCTTTATTTGAATTCCCTCACTTACATTTCTGTGCATCTCTGTGAATAGAAAGGAAGGCAACAACTGATACTAATGGAAGAAGTGAAGTCGCAAAGTTCTTTCACTCTTATCCAACCCTATGCAGTGGCATAGGATGCTCTGCCATCTAAAACCAGTCACCTTCCTTAGTCAAAAGGCTTGTTATTTTGAATGCTCAAGGTGAAAGACCTGGTAGGCCAACTGGACCTACTAGACCCTCAAAACTTTTTTCACCCTGAAAATATATAGTATTCAAACACAGCAACTTGCATTAGGATTTTATTACGAAAATTGAACAAGATTAAGTGATAATTAAGTGAAAATTAAGTGATAATCACAACATATACAAAGAATGAAAGTATGATCTCTAAGCAAAAAAAAATTCAGTAGAAATATTAAAACCTAGGGGAAATAGTCTTGCAATGTGTACCCACAACTTTTACAATCACAATGAAGAATCTGTTTAATTTGACATATTTTTAAAAGGACATACATTTTACATACACTGAGAGAAATTTGAATCCCAGCTTTAAACTCCAGATGTAATTCATACTTTCTCTTACCTAAAATCAGACAAACCAGTACTATTGGGTATGCATCATGGCATGGAGGACTACAACAGCACATCTGAAACAGTCTGCCTGGCTCCACTAAGCAATAATTTTTGCAAGTTTAAGTAATCATAATCCAAAACAGAAGTAATGTGAATGACAACAATGTCAGACTAGATATTTTCTGTAAAGGGAAGAGCAGAAGTAAACTTATATAACTTAATTAGATACTGTCATGTATTTAAAAAGTCAGTGTTTACATTGTGTTGCAACATGCAAAACTCTGTAGTCCTGAAAGGATTTGGCTAGTTTGGCTAGTCCCCTTGGCCAGACATGACACAAATACATTAAATCTCAGAGAGGGACATAAACTAAAAGAAAAAGCAGCCTTCCAGGAATCAAATACAGAAAAGCATAATAGTCATAAGGGAAAAACCTGTTTCTAACTAGTATATTGAAGCCCATTAACTAACCTTGGTACACCTTGACCTCTTATGAATTTTAAAGAGATCTTTAATGAAGAAAAGAAGCTCAAAATGGAGCTTCCTCTGTACAAAGTCCCTACATGATTAAAAATTCTTGAAGAACTCATAGACTTGTACATAGAGCAAACTTGAAATTTTCTGCAGAGTTATAAAAAAATGTAAATTTATACCTCACCCATGCAGAGAAATTGCTAAAAATAGTTTGAGATACAACTGCATGAAAGCAATTCCCACGTAGGGTATTAGAACTAAGCAGATCTTACAAAGAATATAAAAGGGACTGATCAGAAGTGTGAGCTAGGTCTGAGAGGCCAGAAAATGTATGATTAAAATGACACTTGGTAAAATCGAGCTGAATTAGATCCTTAATGATTTTTTTTTATGTGTAAGTTTATTTAACCATATCAATTACAAGGAACCCGGAAATATAAAAAGCAGCTATTATGCAATGGTGATGAAGAGATTAATAATAATTTAGGCACAACTTCAAAACTAAATAAATATTCTTCATTATTTATAAATAAAGATGCTGCTATTGGATGAAGGTGCAAATGTAGAGATAGCTACAGGAAAACTAAAAGTGGAAAATCACAGTGTGAAAAACATAAGCAAAGATCCAAGAGATTAAAAGGCTCAGAAACTTTTGAGAAATTCACAGTGTCACTAACCAAACTCTGGTCCAGCATTTACTTTGAGATCAACATAGGAAATATAATTTCTGAGACCAGTTATAAAATGTGTATGTCCCAACTGTGACACAGTGGTCTCTGAGGAGGTGAAATTCTTTTGCATTCTGGAACACTGAATAACTCTTGTGTTTCCATTAAATTTGCTTGGTACTTGTCATTACAGTAACAGCATTTACTGGTTCAAAATACAATTTTTCATTTTTAAATTTCTCTGAATCTCTCTTGTGCCAGAGACACAGGAAATGCCTCTTCTGTAGTTAGCGTATATGCTAGTAGTGTATTTGGACCATCATCAGGACTTAAGAAATGAGTAAGATGTCAGCTATTTAGCTGCTGATTCCCTAGTATCTACCTAAAGAACTTCCTCTTAAAATCGAAGTTACATGATATGGTTATTACAATTATTAACCAAACTCATGTCCGATACCTTCCTATGGAAAAATGTTAGGAACACACAAACTGAAGTTCATCTTTGTTATAAAAAGAACCAGTAGGTGATTATTAGAAACAGATGTAAAAAAGTCACTATGTCCCACTTGAACAGTAGCAGAGGAAGTGGAATGATGAAAAATGAAACAGATAAGCATCAAAATACAGGCTGCCAATTTTGTCTTTGATATATGAGAGACTACTCTATTTGAATTAGTCTTAATTTTTCCACACATTTTGCCCTACTTTATTTTAGAAAACAATTGCTGAGTTCCTGAAGATTACTATAACTAAGGAAAAATGCTGATTTTATGAGGAAAAATGCTTTTCGAATAGAAGGAATATTAGAATGAAATCTAAGCCAACTAACTGTTGCACCATTCAACCACATTTGTGGTTTAAATTAATAAACCCTGTGAATATATAACACATAAAATGTAGTTTCTCGGGTAACACAAATTCTCCAGTATGCTCATAGAAAAGAAAAAACAGCCAACAAACATTAACACAAATGATGGAAAAAAACAGTCCCTCCACATGTTTTTAAACTAAAGGCACTGAATACAGGGGGATTATTGGAAGGATGGAAGAACAGTGGTTTACCATATGCTTTCTTTAAAAAGTTTTGCTAAGCTATAAAAACATTGGAAAGATCATTAAAAATTATTTACTGTAATTCAAAAGAAAAAGTAGGAAAATATTTAATAAAGAAGCCAAAGATTATGTGTTTGCTTTGTTTTCTGAGAAAAATAAATATGAGAGGCAGCTAAAATAAGGAACTAAGACCCTGACTCTAACAGTGCTAAAGAAAACATTAAAAATGTGACATTTAAATATTTCCAGGCCAACTATCGGCCTTTATATCTGAAGAAGCACATTATTCAAAGGGAACCTGAAATTGTCCAAATAGTATTTCAGTTTATAATTTCTATTTCAGACAATTTTAAAGAGAGTTAATAACAAATAACAAATGGATGCCCTCTCCATGGAAGTGTTGAAGGCCAGGTTGAATGTTGCTTTGAGCAACCTGGTCTAGTGGGAGGTGTCCCTGCCCATGGCAGGGGGGTTGGAACTCGATGATCTTTAAGGTCCCTTCCAACCCAAACCATTCTATGATTCTGTGAAATAAAGGAGAAAAGGTAAAAATGCACATCTCCATGGCTTGCAGAAAAAGCAGGTTCTGAAACCCTAATCACACAGGACCAAGGAAATCTCTTTTTTCCAGGTAATTCATAGGTAAGAAGAAAACTTTATTACTGTGAGTGTGATCAAACACTGGAACAGGTTGCCCAGAGAGGATGAGGGGTCTATATTTTTGGAGATACTCAAAAACCAACTGGGCAAGATCCTGAGCAACCATCTCTAACTGACCCTGCCTTGTGCAGAGGAGTTGGACTACATAATCTCCAGAAGTGCCTTCCAACCTCAGACATCCTGTGATACCAGGCCATATTTCACTGAGAAACTAGTCTGTATTTCAGAAATTTCACTCAAAGTATGAAAATGTTCTCATAAGTGTACCTTATTCACACTGAAAGTTGTCAGCAACTGTGTGGGTTGGGTCCCAGACTTATTAATGCATACCTATTTCACCTGACTTTTCATAGTGTTAAAAAAGTAATTTCTGATCTTCTGTGAATGACATGAAAATGCTAATCATCCCTTTCTCTGTTAAACATACAACAGGTCTGACAATGGGACAAACTATACAAAAATACACCACTACACAGAAGCATTAGAAGTCACAAATCCAATAATGAAAAAGATAAGTAAAGCAAATTCCTGCTTTGTGAAAGAAAAATTGATGGCCTAACCATACACATTTGGAAAGAACTGAACAAAACCCAGGTATGCCAAAACCACCATGTTCCAATTCAGTTGCCTCCCTGTTTTAAAGCTGTGAGATCAGCTACTTTACTTGAGAGGAAAGACATGGGTTAAGGTAGGCATGCCTACCTGTTTAATACCCGGTTTTCCTGCATTGTAGTTTCGAGTTGACTACTAACTGAAAATGTTACCAGCTATTTTAACAGCTTTTTTCTTTCATTTAAATAATAAATTCTACCCTATTAAGTTAATACCTAAGCAACATGTAAAAATCACCAACATCCCACATAAAAGTCTTACAAGTCAAAAAGTATTCCAAATCATCTCTCTTTTATGAGGCATTTCTTTATGAAATAATGGAACTTAGTAATATGTAATCACCTATAAATACATTAATATAGATTGTCATGTAATTTATTGCATGGCATATTCATTTATACATTTATATATGTTAATTGGGGGTTGGAGTAGGCAACCTTTAAAAGTCCCTTCCAACCCAAACTATTCTATGGGTTGTATGTCCATTAGTAAGTAATTCATTCCCACTATTTGTTGTTACAGTAAATTACTGGACCAATCCTCTGTTTTAGTAGAATATTCATCTACTTTTCAGTAGTTGTTTTGTTTGTAATGAGAAGTCTGTCAAATAGAAATAGAATGTCGGCTCTTACTTTATGCAGCAGTAATGCAAGGCTTGAAATGATTATAGAAGCAATAATCAAAATAACTAGTACATACTTAAAAGGTAATTCAATCTGGCCTACTTCCACCTTAAAAAATTAGTTTAATAGAAGTCAGTTGTGACTTCACCTGGTAGACCAGCTAACATTTTAAAGTATTACCAATTGAACACTGCAGTAACAGCTTAATTTCTGCAAGGAAATGCTGATTCCTTTGTTTCTCTTTTTAATCTGTTTCATGGCAGATCTTAAATCTCTCAAATCCTTTATGTTCTTCTTTCATAATTAGCAAGAATAACAAATGATGGTTTTTCTTATGTGGGTGCATATGCTGAGTTACTGACCCACACTGACAATGAAAAAGTACAACCAGCACTTGGGTCAGAAGATTAACGATGTCTAAAAACATGAAATAATTACAAGAAGGCCGGAAGAAAAGAATGTGCTTGTTAAGGAAGAAACTGATAAAGAAGGGACTTTTTGGAACTGCCGAAGCAGGAACTTATCTACTGGCTACGTGCAGGTAGCAATGTTCATGGAAAGTATTGAGAGGAGCTATTTTTAGAGCTCAAAATAGCCAAACAGTATATAAGGGCTTGCTGCTATTTTTAGCATGCACAAGAGTATATAAGGGCTTGCTTGCTAATAAAAGCTTGAGCTTGGCCTCCAATCATATTGATTGTCTGTGGTCTTGTCTCTGTGACCTGCATGGGAATCCATCCCCACAAATGGTGACCCCGACGTGATGTGCTACTGGTGTGACCAACGTGATCGACGTGATAGCGACAACCCAGTCAACAGTGTGGACTACGCCCTTCTTAACAGAGGATACCACAAGGCAGGGAGAACGGCTGCAGGGTGCAGAAACAAAGAAAAAGGGACAACGGTGCACACAAGGTGAGCAGCCATGGGAAGTGCAGCATCCGCAGAAGAAAAGTCGGTCCATGGATTTTTAATGAGACTAGTGGACCAGCAGGGTGTATCGATAAACCTAGAAGTGCTTTCCAGACTATTAAAATGGAGACAGTGGACAGGACTTTTTGTCAGACCACAAAATGTGTTTGACATAGGACTTTGGGACTCTCTGGAGGGAGAACTATGGCAAGTGATGACTATGGGAAATTCTCAAGCACCAAAGGCAGCTCAGACTTGGGGAATAGTTAAAAAGATGTTGGAAACTATGAAAGCTGACACTGCTACTGATGCTGCTGTAGCTCAAATTTTTCAGGTGGCTGCTGCAATAAAGGATTTGGGGAGTGGAGAGTTAGGTACTACTCGGACAGAATTGCCCCCACCCGTTGCCTTACCAGTTGGGGCTGCTGAATTTTTCAGAGGACCGGATCCTACATTAATTCCTCTTGTGGGAGGATCAGATTCCAACTCCTTTAAAAAAGGACGATGAGGAAGAGGATGACATGGAGATACCAGACCCTCCTTCTGAACCTATAAAGGACATTTCTCCCTCTTCTGGGGTATATCCTAAGCAGACTCCAACAAAACTGAATTCTTAGAAGAAATGTGATGGCAGGGGCAGCAACTGCAGGATATGCTCGAATGGTTATATCTCATAGAGGGAGGTCAAGGGCTGGCTCCTCAATCTGAATTACAGAAACAATTAAAAAAGTATGGGCTGGATGCTAATGGACGCCCTCTGGAATATCCGGGGTCGGGTTTACAACAATATTCCACTTTCGGCAGCTCTGCTGATCCACCTGACCCTGGGCAAAAGAGGGCGAGGATGCATATTTTGACCCTTGGGAGCAAGATTTATATGCTGAGTCTGTAGGCTGTTATAATATTTTAGACCCTGACACTGTAAATCCTAAAAGAGAATCTGGCCTGTGTCCTCCCTTAGCTGGGGATGATCCATGGGTAAAAGTGAGGCAAGAAGCCTTGGCGCAAGGGGATATGGACATGGTGAGAAAGATTGTTGCTCCTGCAAGCTATGAGCTGGGATGTCAGCCACATTGGAAAGGACGGCATTTTTCTGTTATTAAAGAACTACAGAAAAGCGTTGATGAGGATGGGCTTCAAAACTCATTTACAACAGGTATACTGGAGGCAATCGCTCATGGATTGGTTGGTTGGTTGGTTGGAATTCCATGAATTGGTTGGTCCCATGGAATTGGCTGGACTTTTAAAAACGGTATTAACGCCGGCACAGTATCCTTTACTGGAAAACTGAGTGTGTGGATCTCTGTACTCAGCATTCGCGCCCCCCTCACCTGCAAGCGCAGAGTTGGTGGTGGCAGCCCGGGGCCTCCTCGAGCACCCCTGCTGCGGAGCAGCCGCCTGCGGCCAGGTCTGACACCACGCTCTCGGCCCGCGCCCGCCCCCCCCCGAACACCAAAAGCGGCAGTTTGTACAGCAGGTGCTGACACTGTGATGCGGTGTCCCTTCTCTGTCAACACCACATAATCAATAAGCAAGGGCTTTATATATTCTTAATGGTGTTTTGATGTTTGTCATATTTGTCATTTTATGTTGTGTGAGTAATAAGTGCGAGGGGCCTCTGTGTGGTTGTGTCATTGTTCTGCGAGTGTGAGGCGCAGCCCAGCTGCAGCTGTGCAGTGCGGAGTTCTCTGACCCACGGTTCCATTATCCGCCAGGCAAGCGGCCACAGAGGAATGAAGCACAGGGCAGACTCTGTACCCGTGCGGGGGTAGTGCAGGAGGAGTGAACATTCCTTAGTGCAGAGCCCTAGTGCTCGCCCGCTGGGTCATCGGTGCTGCTGTTTGTTCCTGCTCAGTGTTTTAAGTGTCACAGGTGAAATACCTCCTCTAGTGGGAGGCAGTAATTCTGTGTTCATTGTTGTCTTGAATTTAGGTGCGTACTCTGCGGGGAGAGTGCACCTCTGTACCATCTGCCTGAGGGGGATATTGTCAGAAGATCATCTACAGCCTTACAGGGGTTGTTCGTTTTACCGGGGGTCATAGATGCTGATTATGAAGGGGAAATCAGAATTATGGCCTGGACCTCTGTAGCCCCCTGCTCAGTAACAAAAGGGTCAAAAATTGCTCAGCTTGTTTATTTTTACTGCACCTCCCCCTAATATTATAGTATGCTGAGAAGCTGCGGTGACTCAGGATTTGGATCAGCAGGTACTCCTCAAATATTTTGGGCTCAGACAGTGACACAAGGTTGACTTCTGGTAAAATGTACCCTCACTAAAGCAGAAGGATCTGTTGACTGACAGACATTTTAGATACTGGTGCAGATGTGACTGTAATATCTGTGAGCAGATGGGTTGTTAACTCAGGTAACTCAAGTACTTTTCAGGGGTTGGTGCTCATGCTGTAACACTTCAAAGCAAAGATCTCATTCATGTAAGGGGCCCAGAAAACCGGGTAGCAAACATTCATCCATTTATATTGGAAACCCCTATTACATTATCAGGTCGTGACTGTATGGCTCAATGGGGAACTCAAATTGGATCAAATTTGTCTTAAACATCACTGCAGTCAGTGCAAGCCACCCTGAAACTAACCTGGAAAACAGAATCACCTGTGTGGGTGGATCAGTGGCCCTTGCCAAGGGAAAAGTTGCACCACCTGAATGATTTAATTCAGGAACAATTAAGTGCAGGACATATTGTATCTATCACCAGTCCTTAGAACTCCCCGGAGTTTGTTATTTTAAAGAAAAGTGGTAAATAGTGACTTTTACATGATCTCTGACACATTAATGATGCCATGGAGGATAAGGGTACTTTACAGCCAGGAATGCCCTCCCCAACAACAATACCCTGAAACTGGCATCTTGTAACAATTGATCTAAAGGATTGATTTTTTTACCATTTCCTTGCATCCGGATGATGCACCTATATTTGCCTTCTCTGTTCCCAGTATTAATATTAGTGAACTTGCAAGACGATACCACTGGGTTGTTTTACCATAAGGCATAAAAAATAGTCCCACGATGTGTCAGTGGTTTGTTGCAAAGGCTTTGAGCCTTGTTAGAATGCAGGTCCCCCAGGCTGTTATATATCATTATATGGATGACATCCTTATAGCAGCAGAAACACAGGAGATCATGGAAAAGGCTCTTGCTTTAATCAAAGACTCGGTATCTCAAATGGGGTTACACATAGCACCTAAAAAGGTACAGTGATTATCACTGTGGCAGTACCTGGGGTGGAGAATTTATAAACAGACCATTGTCCCGCAGCAGGTTAAACTTAAAACTGATGTTAAGACTTTAAATGATTTACAGAAACTGTTGGGAGCCATAAATTGGATACGGCTGTTGTTGGGCCTAACTAATCTGCATAGCTTGTTTGATATTTTGCGAGGAGATCCTTCACTGACATCACCCAGAGTACTTACAGAGAAAGCGAAACAAGATCTCCACCGTATAGCTAACACCATCTCAGAAAGACAAGCATCACGACGTGTGCCCGGCCATCCATATCAACTGATATTATTTAACCCTCCAGGGCAGCCATATGCTCTGTTGTTTCAATGGGATGAAACACTTAGTGACCCTCTTGTTACTATTGAATGGATTTTTTTGTCACACCAAATGCACAAGATGGTCACTACTCGTCCAGAAATGTTTGCCAAACTGATCGTGAAAGGTGGGCAGCGCCTACTATTACTTGCTGGTCAGGAACCTGTGTGTATCGTTTCGGTTACTATGCACATGTTAGAGTGGCTAATACAAATGTCTTCGAGCAAGCATGGCTTTCACATGCATTTTTTCCACCAAAATGCCAGGGTAATATATAAAAACAGTTTTCTTTATCAAGGCGTCAGGCTAAAGACATCATTGCGACTTGCCCGGAATACCAGACAGACTCCCTCTCTTCAACAGCCAGTGGTGTCAACCCTCAGGGACTCACGTCCTCAGAATTATGGCAATATGACATCACTCGTGTAGCTGCATTTGGAACGTTAAAATATGTACATGTGTCTGTTGATGCCTTTTCTGGAGCAGTGTTTGCGTCCTGCCATACAGTGGGGAGTCAAGCATCTGACCGGAATTCCCCACTCACCAACTGGACAGGCCATCGTGGGGTGTATGCCTGGCACGCTAAAGCGTCTATTACAACAACAAAGAGGGGAAGATAGAGGGTATCAATCTACACCTCACGAAAGGCTAAATAAGGCATTATATGTCATGAACTTTTAAACATTACCCATCTCACAGGTGCCACCAATATTGTGTCACTTCTCATTGCAGATACTAGATCAACAAGAAGTCCAGGGCAAGGCTCAAGTGTTAGCAAAAAACCTGAAAAGTGGTAACTGGGAAGGACCATATCCTTTAATAACCTGGGGAAGAGGTTATGCTTGTGTCTTCACAGGTCACGGTCTCCGGTGGTTGCCGCCAAGGTGTGTGCGACCATACCTGAGGTGTGATGAGGCAGCTTTTGGTGGACACTCAGGAGTCAGCTGTGGGTGCTATAGAAGCCCCTGTGCTGACAGTTTGAGGTCTCTTCAGCTGATCATTTAAGCAGAATGTATGGGTAATGTTTGCTACTGCAACAGGACAGAATACACTATCTCTGTCCTTAATCACACTACAGTTGCCAACTCTTTTAAGAGAAAATGCTAATAGTAGTTGCAACTCCTTAATACATATGCTTACTAGTCACTAGTGAAAGATGTAGTTTAGATGAAATGTAGTTAATAATAAGGATGGAATACTATAAGAATGTGTGTATTCAACTTCCTTTGTTTAGCAATATTAAGAACTCAAGTGTTTAACCTCATTAGAAACTCCCTTGCTTTTCTCCCTTGTGTGCTGGCCAGGATCTGAGTGGAACACAACAGGAGGATGAAATCAGATGTTTCCGCTCAAGGAAAAGTGCCAGTTATTTTGGCTTGCTGATTTAGATATATGAAGCTGGACCTGCTTGCAGCAACTTTGGATGCCTCCCCTACGGATGGACGCATCGCGTAGGATTTCCGATTTGCAAGGAAGGGCACTCTAAATTCTCGCTGCATCCAGGGATCCCCAGCAATTGCGGATCTGAATGTTAGGACCCCATTAAGTGTGCTATTCTGTGTTTTCCTTACTGTTTAGTTTTGTAGTATTGAGTCATATCCCTTAATTATGGGTAGTAAAATTAGCCTACTCTTTTTAACTAGTAATTGCAACTGTTGTATTGTTTTAGCCTTCTGTGGAACTATTTTAAGTATGCTATGTTTTTTGAAGTTTGCCTAACCCTTAATTAATAAAGCCTTGAAACAAGTCTTGCAGGTGCAGCTGCAAAACAAAGAAAGGGAGATGTGGGAGGCATCGCCCTGTCAGCCTTACACAGCCTCTGAGAAACAGCTAGGCTTTGATGAAGAACAGGCCTTGGAAGATAGATAAGAAATTGCTGAGTTGTGCCAAGGTGGCAGGGAAAAACAGCAGATGGACAGCTGCAACACTGAACTGTGGAAAAGTACTAAACTGTGAGAAGTTACCACCACATGAACAGCGCGTGAACAAGAAGAGTCCATAATACCTCAGTTGCCACAAATGGTGCCCCATGTGTGTGGGAAATAAGTGTGACCAACTTGGATCACTTCAGCGGCAAACCCCACAGAAATTAAGAAGCTGCTGAAAGGAAGCAGAAGACAGCATCAATCACTGTTGCAGTGTGAGCAAGAAAGTCCACTCTGGATTCCAGCCAAGTGGGTCAAGCCATGGCTTCAACCTGCCCGTATCACGGAGAATGATGTCAACCATGGAGGTGCTATAAATGCCCCTGATGCAGCTTGTGTTTTTGGACAGCAGCGAGTGTACTACAGGATACTGCAGATGACCGGAAGCGATGTCCACAGTATGAAAAACTGTAAACTTTGAATTCACGCTTCAACAAGTAGCGGCAAATTGGTTGCACAAAGCAGAACTCTTGTTAGTATCCAATGAGGCCTTAGAAGAACTTACAGAGAACTTGACACTACATTTGCAGGTTTGGCAGTGGTAGAGACAGAAGATTAAATGCTTGTATTGTGTGACTGAAAACAATATTGTGGAATCTGTAGTGTGTGGGGACAGTATATTTGTCCCCAGAAGTTGGAGGGTGGTTAACCATGAGTGGCAATGTCAGAAGCAACACTGGAAAAGAGGGAGGGAATGGAATTGGGGTTTGGTATCTTTTGGCTGTACTAGGTGGAATGGGCCAGGGAATATGGGGAATTGACCTGCAGAAGAATTTCTGGGTAACCTGGGCAAATCAGTCAGGACAGGAGGCATTTTGCCTAGGTTTAGCAACTGCCACCGACCCATTTCGGACCTGTTTGATTGGTATGCCATATTTTAGTGGCCAAGACTTTAAAAGTTTGTTAAAAATATGGCAAGAATAAGTAATGGAACGGAGGATGTTGACGGGATGTGTTGGGCATTGTACAACAACACAGGACAGGCAAAGGTTGGTTGCCCACAAGCAGGCTTGCCTATGTTACAGGGGCATATTGTAAATTATCTTAACCAAACAGCCCCCCTTCCATTACAGGAGTTAGAGCTGAGAGGCTCTCTTCCCCCAGTAGCTGGGAATAACACCCAAGGTCAACCTTGGGGATGTATATAATTTGGGGGGTGGGATACATTGTGGGTTCGCTGGGGTTGGGAAAATCAATCAAAATGGGAAGTTGGCAGAATGTGATTCCTGCTGTGATGCCCATAAGTGAAACACGGTTTTGTGGTGGTCCACACACTTCCAAAATGGGCTTACAGCTCGAAGAAAAAGGAATATGGAATAATGGTTCAGCTAAAAGGTTACCACCTGGATATTTTTTAATATGTGGGGATTGAGCATGGGGAGGGATCCCTGCCAAAGTAGTGGGAGGTCCATGTTATCTGGGAAGCCTAACTCTGCCCCCAGTATAAGAAATCTCAACCTCACACGATATTGAAGATCAAAATGAGCCATAACACATCATGAACTCACCCCAGATTGCCAAGATCAAGTGGAAATGTGGGGGCCTGGAGAGATTGTCACTGCATCTCTCTTGGCCCCAGGAGTAGGGGTTGCAAAAGCTCTATCCACCTTGAGCAAAATGGGCTGTTGGAGTGTAAAAGAATTTAATTTACACCTAATACAATAAGTAATTTGTTGACGGATGTAGATAGTGTAAGGCATGCTGTTTTGCAGAATAGAGCAACTATAGATTTTTTGTTACTGGCACAAGGACATGGATGTGAAGAATGTGAGAACATGTATTGTATGAATCCTTCCGATCACTCTCAATCTATACTTAGTCAGCTTCAGCAATTACAAGATAATATGCATAAGATTCAGCAAGTTTCTTCTCCTTTGGATGAGTTTTTAGTAAGTCTAGGGTGACCAAAGTGGATTATAGAGCTTTTGAGAATGTTAGCAACACCAATAATAATAGTGGGATTATTGATATGTTGTCTTCCTGTTTTAATGAGATGTTGACTGTCTTGTGTGGAAAATAGCATGGAAGCTTTAATAAAAAGAAAGGGGGGAGGTGTGGGTGCATATGCTGGGTTACCGAACCTTCTGCACACACTGACAATGAAAAAGTACAATGAGCACTTGGGTCAGAAGATTAACGATGTCTAAAAACATGAAATAGTTACAAGAAGGCCGGAAGAAAAGAATGTGCATGTTAAGGAAGAAACTGATAAAGAAGGGACTTTTTGGAACTGCAGAAGCAGGCACTTATCTACTGGCTACGTGCAGGTAGCAATGTTCATGGAAAGTATTGAGAGGAGCTATTTTTAGAGCTCAAAATAGCCAAACAGTATATAAGGGCTTGCTGCTATTTTTAGCATGCACAAGAGTATATAAGGGCTTGTTCGCTAATAAAAGCTTGAGCTTGGCCTCCAATCATATTGATTGTCTGTGGTCTTGTCTCTGTGACCTGCATGGGAATCCATCCCCACATTTTTAGACAGCAAACATTTGGTTTTGCTAAAAAAACTGATTTTTATTAGTATTGTAGAAATGACACTGTCCACTATAGAGAAACTGAGTAATATTGCTTTAAACTATGTGGAATGGAATTTAGGACTAAAGGTTCATGTTCTGACCCTAGTAAATTCTCCTTAAGTTCCTACTCTGTTTCCCAACCCCAACCATTCTGTGAATCTGTGATACTCTGTATGTGCTGTACTGTTTCATCTACTCCAGAGATGCTCATGTCCAGGCAGTCGCACTGGAGTAGGAAAATTCTGTCCTCTCTTTGTGGACATACAGAGCTGGCAACATACGACAATGTTTATGAGATCCCTGACACAGTAAGCAATTCTCTACAGATTCCTGTGTCCTCTCCAAAAAGACTGTATAAGTTAAAATACCCAACAGCTGCTTTAACCCCTTCCAGCAACCATCGAGACAGAAAACATCAGGGACACCTGCCACTGACAACCCATAATGAAAAAAAAAAAAAAGTGTTGGGCTACCAAGAGGACTCTGTTTTGATTTTAATCTGATTCAGCACAGAGTTACTTATCAATCACAGCATTTTTGAGACTGCTTGATTGGTTTCAGTCTCTTCAGCTGTTAGAGGAGTTACTTTGCAAGTCATTCTGTGGAAGCTTCCACTTTGGCTCACCAATTTCACTCACCAGAAATTCCAGCAACAGGGAAAAAGAACTGGCAGGTCCTCAGTGAAAGGAAAATAGCGTCACAGACTATATGGAGGGTCCAGCTGAACAGGTGACTGCACCAACACAGCTCTGTGCCCCATGCCAGATGTGCAGCAAATTCTTGGCATTACCAGAATGTATTATTTTTTGTCCCCCAAAACGTACCATTTAGCAGCAAAGTTAGACTGTGTACGAAATATACAACGAACTCTCAGAAAACTATGTAAGAGTATTTCTATACCTTATGTTTCATTTACCTGAGGTCCCCAAGGTCCTTTAGGGCCAAACGGACCTTCAAGTCCCTATGTATAAAAAAAGGAAAGAAAAAAAGAAAGTATTTTTATTTATTAACATTTCTGAAGAAATATCAATAATTTGGTTGGATTATCAAAAATAATTAAAAAACCCATTTAAAATAAAACACATGCAGTATTAATTTTTAAACATGAACTTAATAAAAAAATTCCTTTTAAACAATATGCCAGGATTCTGCATTGAAATACCCTGAACCATCCTCTTTCAGAGACAAACCAAGTCTTTTGTTGCTCTTCTTAGTTCATTAGTTCATTATAGTTTCTGATACTTTACAGACGATAAACGCTTGTTTCATCATTATCTTTTGCAGGTTAGCTAAACAAGTTTTATAACTCCCCCCCCTCCCCCTCGAGATTCTATGTACAGTTTTCTTGGCTCCTTTTTTCATGTTCAGCTGGCCTTCAAAACATGCCCTGAATAATTTCCTGCTATCTGATAGTTTCCCTGGTCTCCTAACAGCTTCTTATAATGTTAAGACATTTTTTGCCTTTCTCATATGAGATACTAAATACTTACTTTCTTATTGATGTTTTAACTTTTTTCTTTTCTATAATTGCCCCGTTTCTGAAGAGATGCTACAAACCCCAGGAAAGACACAAAATCTCCTGTGCCTTCAGAACATTACAATGTTGCAGACTAATTTTTCTTTCTTTTAACAAAATTTCTTGCTTTCCTTTAAGTTCTTTACTGAAATACTTAGTTTAATGACTGCTCTCTAGGAATTTACAATTTACAAATTTCCATTTTGTATTTGATATTATGGAATGTGAAGAAAAATATTCAGAAATATCATTGACAAGATTTAGTTATGATCCACATGATAAATCTGAGCAATGACAATAACACCTATTTTTCAGTATTTTTTACCCACATAAGTGAGATAATTTTGAGTTTATCCTACATGTCTAGGTAATAAGGTTTCAATTGTTCTTGCCCTGGGCATGCTTCTGAGTCTACGAAGTCAAAGACTCCTGTCTGGCATCTGTAGGGTCTGGAACAGACTCCATAGCCACTTCCAATTTCCATCACAGAGCACATTCAAAACCAGAGATGAAACAAAGGACGCATCTACAGAGCGTGTCTAGAACACATCTGTATAATTACTGACAGGCTGGGTATCATGCCCTTTTACTAAGGTTGCCCAGTATTTCCTATTTAAGACTCTGAGTTTTGCTGTTTATAGCTTTATGCAACTTTGAAGACATAAACTGAAACTATTCATGCCAGATGTCTTTCCGTCTAAATTTTAGCCAAAGCAATCCAGTCGTTTCCAAGAATGCTAACAAATAACAGGTGTTTTTCTTTGGTTAAATAAAATCTGCATCCATAATGTTTTAGAGCAGTAAGATATACTTTGGAAAGTACAGAATTTAGGGGAGAAGGAAGATGAGAGGTATGTACTTATTGTCGTTTTTATGCAGATCTGCTGAATTTTGGCCAAACTGTAAGCCTTTGAAAAAGGTAATCTGCACTCAGTCATGAAACACTTGGAACAGGGGAAAGAACTTGGAAAGAAACAAGGTAAGAGGGACTAAATGCAAAAAGGGCCGAACACAAAAGTAAGAGGCAACTGCTACCAGAAAACTTGTGTGTCACACCCCATTTCCGCAGGGGAAAGACTCCGGAATCCCATTGGAACGCAAACAGGCAACAACAGGCTCCAAACCGCACGAGATTTTCGGAGGTTTTCCATCTCAGCTGACACCCGCTGCATTTTTCAACGTCAGTAATACTGTTCAGTTCTTCCTGCTTACAAGCTACTTCCACTAATGTGTAAAAACTGGTATCGTCGCCACTGTTAGCACTTTTCCCACCTGCCACCGACACGCTGAGCGACGCTAACCGTTCAGTGACGACACCGAACGCCATTCCATAAAGCAGTAAGAGCGTTTTATCAAACCGAACCAGAGCGAGCGCCGGGCGGTCCCTCCGCCGCTCCGTCCCTGGTGCGCGGGGTGGCCCCCGTGCGTTCAGCCGTGCGGACCCCCGCGCCTTGGATCAAAACCCCAGTTTTTCACCCGTAACCCAGCCACTCAAAGCCAGCCCGCGGGTGTACGCTGCCGCCCGCGTTCCGCGGCCCAGGGCCCCGCGGGCAGCCCCGCCTGCGGGGGGCGGCCGCCGGCAGGGCCCTCCCTTCGCCGCGGCGGCCGGGCCAATGGCGGAAGCGCGGCCCGGGGCCGGAAGTGGCGTAGCGCTCCGTGCGGCGGTGGGTGCTCTGCGCGCGCCGGAAGCGCCGCGGCGTCGCCTGCCCCGCGCGCCGGAAGCGCCGCTGTTTTCGCTGCCGCGGAGGCCTGCGGTGCCTCCCGCTCTTCCTCCCGGGGCGGCGGGGCCGGCTGGCGGCGGCGGGGTGGGTGAGCAACTGTGGCGCCCGGGAAGGGTGGGAGGGGAGCGGGCGTCCGGGGACGCCTCGGCCGCCTTCTCCTTCCGCGGCTCCTGCGTCGTGTTGCTCCTGGGTGGGGGGCGGCGAGGCGAGTCGGGCTGCGGCCGGGGGGCCCTGCGCCCCCCCGGAGCACGTAGGAGCCGGGCTGGGGTACCCAGCAGACACGCAGAGGAGGCCTGGGAGAAGTAAATAACTTCCTCGTCCAGTACGTCCGTTTCTGCGATTACAGAAGAGGTTTATAGGGTTTGTGGGGCCGTTTTGTATATAGGCACGTGTAGCGATTCTGGGTGTGCAGCTACTGAAAGTGTAAATGGAATTTAAAAATAACGTACCTCTGTGAATGCTGCTAGGCCAGATATGAGCAAAGACAAGGTAATGGTGCAGAAGGTGGGGTTAAGAGCAGTAGAATAAGATGCAGAGTTGAAAGTTGCATTTCTATAGAAATCTTCAAAGAGGGCAAGCCTTTCTAGGATGTGGAACAGACTTCAGACAAAAAAGACAGACTGATTTTTGTCAATTAGTGCACTTCAATTTGGCAGAGACACTTTTGTCTACATGTTTTAGGGAGTGGCTCTTTACCAGCAGCACACCCACATGTCATGCCACATCACATCTCAACATCATCTAATCCCTTCCCTTCTTCTTTAATACTTGTGTGGAGTTTGTAAACGCAGTAAATCCTTTTGTCAGCTTGTAGGTGGCTGTGTTGGTTCTGTCTCAGTAGGTATATACCAGCAAAAACAGAGTGTGCTGTGTGGAGAATCCTGAAGATGTTGGCCTAAAATGTATATGTGTCAAAATCTTGGGGTTAAAGTCATTCCAAACCATGTTTTTGTTTGTTTAAAGATGATCTCAAATTAAAAAGGAATTCGGGTTTGGTAACATTCCTACAAATTATTTTCTCCACAGTTTCCATATGCATGGATATCACCTGAATTTTCTTACAAGAGCTTAAATTGTGTGTCAGTTTACCCTAAAAATGAGTGGCTCCAAACCTGATATTCTGTGGGCCCCGCACCACGTCGACAGATTTGTTGTATGCGATTCGGAATTGAGCCTTTATCACATTGACTCTGCTGTAAGCTCAGACCTCAAGGCAGGGTCCTTGCGGTTATCGGAAGAAACTACAGCTACACTGTTGTCAATAAATTCAGATACACCATATATGAAATGTGTGGCTTGGTATCCAAAGTACGATCCTGAATGTCTCCTTGCTGTTGGACAGGCCAATGGTCGAGTGGTGCTTACTAGCCTTGGTCAAGATCACAACTCAAAATCTAAAGATTTGATAGGCAAAGAATTTGTTCCCAAACATGCACGGCAGTGCAATACCCTTGCATGGAACCCACTAGATAGTAATTGGCTTGCTGCCGGGTTAGATAAACATCGAGCTGACTTTTCAGTATTGATCTGGGATATCAGTAGCAAATATGCTCCAGAGACTGCAGTCGCTACAGAGAAAGTAAGACTTTCAGCAGGAGATCCAGAAGCAGGACTGGTAGTAACAAAGCCACTGTATGAATTGGGACAGAACGATGCTTGTCTCTCTCTCTGTTGGCTTCCACGGGATCAGAAGCTGCTTTTAGCTGGAATGCATCGAAATCTGGCTATCTTTGATCTGCGGAACACAAGCCAAAAAATATTTGTAAACACCAAGGCTGTCCAAGGAGTGACTGTCGATCCGTATTTCCACGATCGTGTAGCTTCCTTCTATGAAGGCCAGGTTGCCATATGGGATTTAAGAAAGTTTGAAAAGCCTGTTTTGACCTTGACAGAGCAACCAAAACCTTTAACAAAAGTCACGTGGTGTCCAACAAGAACTGGACTGTTAGCTACTCTAACAAGGGATAGTAATATCATTAGACTGTATGACATGCAGCATACTCCCACCCCCATTGGAGATGAAACTGAGCCAACGATAATTGAAAGAAGTGTCCAGCCATGTGAAAACTACATTGCTTCGTTTGCCTGGCATCCCACAAGTCAAAATCGAATGGTAGTAGTGACTCCCAACAGGACTATGTCTGACTTCACAGTTTTTGAAAGAATTTCTCTTGCATGGAGTCCAGTGACATCCTTAATGTGGGCTTGTGGGCGACATTTATATGAGTGTACGGAAGAAGGAAAGGCTAGTTCCTTGGAAAAAGACATAGCAACCAAAATGCGGCTCAGAGCTCTGTCAAGGTATGGTCTTGATACTGAACAGGTTTGGAGAAATCACCTACTAGCTGGAAATGACGATCCTCAGCTGAAGTCGCTTTGGTACACTCTGCATTATATCCTTTATTTTACTGTAGTTTATATCCTAAAGAACTAATATACCTTAATATCTAAACCAGTTATATGAAATGCATGAAAATATTTAAATAGAATGCAACATCCTGTAAATAATTTTTATATGTTAATAGGATGTGAATTTAAATTAAAAAAAAAAAAAGTTTTTCAAACACTTGGGAAAAATTAAGCTTCCTATACATGAAAATACTTATGAAGCAGTATACTGAAGATATGGATCAAAAACTTACAGGAAACAAAGGTCCCTTAGTTTATGCTGGCATTAAATCAATTGTGAAGTCATCTTTGGGTAAGAATGTTCCAACTTTGATAAGTTCTATGGTAGTATGTTTACAGAATGATGCACTCATGGGTTAGTCTTTAAAAAATAGATGAAAGAGGCTATTTAAAAATACAGAAACGAAGTATTTATCTTTGTGTTTTAATATATATGCTAACAGTTTATATTAGAGTAATTTCCAGAACCTTCAGTGTTCTTGGAAACTCAGTAATCATAAGAACAAAGTATCCTCAGAGGTGAATCTTCAGGTGAACTATTTCAAAACTTTCGGATTTGACTGCAGCACTGAAAATTCTTGCTCCTCACATAACTTCAGTTTTTCAAAGTTCCAGATAGGGGTATCGTTCTAGGAAGCTGACTTTACTGTAGTCACTGCTAATGTACATCTGTATAACTGTGTTTAAATAAGCTGTCTTCTGAAGTGGTAATAAGCCCTGGTGCATCACGTTACTCCTCTTGTGCTTAGTGAAGTTTTAGTATAATCTGTTATTTGAATCTTTCCTTCTCTCTTCATTATGTGTCTTATTAATATTTATGCTCCTTGGAGCAAAAAATAACTTCAGTGGTGGGAAGAGCTTCTAGCATGTTAATGCTGGCTAAGAAGAGAACTGGTAGAGCAGGTGCTTGAGTGCGTATTACGTATTTTCAAATTGAACATACTGATCACTCCTGTCAACTGTAACAAGAACCCCCAAAATCTTAGGAGGTAGAGGAAAGAAAAAAGACTTAGTGGGGATTATGTATCAAGTTTAGATGCATGATTTTTAGCAGATAATAGTAATTTTGTGTATGCTGCTCCTTATTATGGAGTTTTTAGTGATGTTAATTTATAAGTACTGAAATATGATACTCAGCTTTTGTACTTTGCTTTATGATTGAAATCAAATCATTGCATTGTGATTGCAATTTAAATTGTGATTGGAGCATAATCTAACTTATTTTCTGTTTCTAGGAACAACAGAGAACCTCAGGCACAGCAGGAGTGGATCTGATAGACAGGCAGATATTATTCAGTATCTGAGTGAGGAGAGATCCTTGGCTTTGCAGCTCTGTGGGTGGATAAAGAAGGGAACAGACTTAGATGTGGAACCTTTTTTGAATTCATTGGAACAGGAAGGAGACTGGGAGCGAGCTGCTGCTGTAGCACTTTTCAACTTGGACATACGGCGAGCAATACAAATTCTAAATAAAGGGGCTTCCTCGGGAAAAGGTGCGTATTGTGTTTAATAGCTTTTATTTTGGCATTATATCACCTTAGTAGATTTTTTTTTTCTGTAAACAGAATTATAGAAGATAGTATGGAAAAGATACCTGTTTTCTTAAAAGTAGTTACTCAAAGTGGTTGTATTGGAGCCTGAGAATCTGACAAATCCTGATCTTTCACTCCTCAGACTACCATATGCCTTACTGTTTAGTTAACATAGATTGTATGTTTCAGAATTCCCTATTGATATATACACCAGAAAGTGTTACATTCAGAAATAGTGGGATTCTGTTATTTTAATGGAATTGCATCTTGGCTAGAGGTCGTGTATATCTGCTTCCGTTGGGCTGTATGCAGCTTTCCACCAGCACAATGGCCGTGGAATAACTGAAATGTAATATTCAGGGTCTGCGGAAAACATTTGTTTTGGAGTAATATTTGGTAAGAGTTGCAGTGTATGAGGGGAAAATTAAGATACTGGAGCCAGGAGATGAGTAGTATTTTTGTTCTGTTTTCTTTCCTGTATTCCTCCTACAATTCCGATTTGCATCTGTGTTCTCTTATTAAATTTAAAAGGCTATCTTGCCACCGAAATGGGTAGGTAAGACACAAAGGGAGCAGTTAAGGTTCTTTTGGTTTTAATATTGCCCTTTTTTTGGTGTGTGGGGGGTGTGTGTGCTTTCCATAGGGAAGGTTTGGAGTGGAAACATGCTATCTTCCAATTTAAAAATAAAATTGAACTCTCTGACAGAATGAATATTTAGATTAAATAGATTTAATGTTCTTGGGAAACTTGTTAACTTGAAGTTGCTATATGCAGTTGTCATAATTTGGCTAGGTCTGTTAAGTGATGGCTGTATATACAATTCTATCTTTTCAATTCTTGTGGATATGAATTATAGTAATGACAGTCTTATGATAGAGACAGTATCTTAAAGTATAACTCAGGCTGTCATGCATGTGGGCTTGTGACTTTTAGAGCTGTTAACTTGAACAGAGGCATTTAAAGCAGAAACTAATAAATGCTAGCGTATGCACATTTATCTTAGCTAGTGTTAATTCTACTGCATTTTGTCTTGCCTCCTTGTTTCAAACTGATGCTTTCAACTACAGCTTTAATTGGATTTTTTTTTTAAGTCCTTAACTTGAATATTGTTTCACTGATTGTTTTTAATAAATCAGGTGATCTGAACCTTAATGTAGTAGCAATGGCTTTATCAGGCTACACAGATGAGAAGAACTCACTTTGGAGAGAAATGTGCAGTACTCTAAGACTGCAATTGAACAATCCCTACTTGTGTGCTATGTTTGCTTTCCTGACAAGCGAGTCAGGTTCATATGATGGTGTTTTGGTGAGTAAATTTCCGTTATGTTAAAATTTCTTTAAGCAATAGGTACATAGATATATATATACACACACACAGATATGCAGGGGAAGTACTGTATACCCATGAAGTAATTAGATTAGAATGTATTATTTTCTCCCAATACTGGCAGGTAACATTTTTTTTCTGCTAAACAGACATCTCATTTTAGTGAATGTTATGTTTGTGAACAAAACATGCATAAGCAGCCAAAATATCCAATATAGTTCACACATTTTTTTAGAGGAAATTTTTTTTAGCATGGAGTTAGTAAACCATTAGAAATAAATTATGAAAATAATTTAAGCAGGTGGAAAAAAGGGCAGAGGTTAATAATGGAAATGCACAAAACAGAGTAAGTGCAGGGTAGTTTGCAGAACTTTCATCAAGCTATATTTGCACTGAATTGTATTTTTTCTTTGTTTACTTTAAAAAATAGTTTCACTGTGTTGCAACAGTAAACAACAGTTTGGCATCTTCTGAAATTAGTATAGAACTGCCATGTGAAGAGCAAACTAAATCTTTAATTATGAGATACTTTGAGCCTTTGGAGGAGTAACGTATTTGATCCTTGGTTAGAGAACAACAGAAATACTTGATTCAGTAGGAGTTATTTAGCCCAAGGAAGGTCTCCTATAATGCAACACAGTAATTGGCCTAAACCCATTGAAAACAAAATTGTCATAATATGATGCTTTTAGGCTATTAAAAAATGGTAAAAATTCCAGAGAAGAGAAACCTGAGTTGTTGCGGTTTTTTTCCTCAAGAGAGAATGTTCTTATTCTCTGGATGTTAAATAATAATTTTATAGTTGTTTTTTATTGATGAATTGGAAACCAACAGATCATAAGGTGTGTTATTTTAATTTTTACTTCAGTGAGACCTGTTGAAGTTTGCGTGAAAAAGATTTTGCCAAGCACATGTCCTTGTTTTGGCAGTGTCAATCACAATTTCTACTCTGAGAATGTCAGAAGGGGAAAAATACAGGCACAGCTAAGTAGCAGAATTAGTCTAGCGAAGGATTTATTTTCTTCAGTGTAATGGATTAAAAAGCAGAAAGTAAATATTATTGCATTCCTGCACCTTGAGTGTACCTGTGAGAAATCCATGTTCTGGGTGTTTGGAGTTAGTTTTTGGTTGTTTGGGGTTTTTAAATTTTATTTACTAACTTATAGTTGTGATTTTAGGAAGGAATTGAGTGGCTAGGCTAGTTTTTTGTAAATACGGTAAATGAAGGTTGGTTTATTTTTCTTCCCTCTGTGATTTGGTGAGACACTTGTTTATATGTGCTAGAAGCACTAAGCCCAGCTCTATATGACTTGTAAAGTTTCTTTTTCTAGAGTTTCATAAACTACGTTTGATGTGTTGTGCCGGGCTTTCCTGCCATTTGAGTAGATTGTTCCAGTAGCTGCAGTCTTGCTCTGATACCTCTATCTGAGTATAAACAATCTGATAGTGTTAGCTTTCTTCCAATGTTTTTCTTTGTACATCATCAATGTCATAGTATTAGTTATACAGTAGTGTAAATGTTCTGACTTTTACAATGTATTGAAAAAGTGGAAACTTGCATGTGATGGTAGTATTCCCATTTTTATCTCCAAAGTATGAAAATAACGTAGCTGTAAGAGACAGAGTGGCATTTGCTTGCAAGTTCCTCAATGATGCTCAGGTAAGTTTGTGGTTGCACATTTAAGTGAACTGTTAAGCTGGGCTTTATTTAGAGGTGGATGAAACTCTGGGGTGGCGTGGTGAACAGAGGATGCAATGAGTCATGAGTGATTTGGTTTTTCTTATCACAGTGGGATATAAGGTATGCTATACTCTAGTGTTCAGTTTGGACCTTCAGCTTGATTTTTTTATTTTTCTTGTTTGTTTGGGGTTTTTTAATGACATACGAGTTTGTTAAATGCTATTGTGTTACCTGTATGTGTATTTTACTGGAGGGTATTTTTACTTACTCGGTACTTACTTCCAGATAGTTACATTCTCTCAGATTAAGGCCTAGTTTTGCAGCAGGAATATTTTCTTTTAAATTCACTGAAGTATTTAAAGAATACGTAACCTCCCTCTCTGCACTTCCTATTAGGAGGCTTACAGTTTGTTGATAGTTGCTTGAATTCTTGCAATATAGTGGATATAGCCATATAACTTTTTATTTGTAATATCCAGCAAGCAGCAGACACTCTTAAAGAAAGCTATTCAAATTGTGAAAAGTTTTGTCATATGCCAACATAAATGAGTTAGGAAGAACAGACATCAAAAGTTAAGTAAATTTATTTTTTATAGCTGAACAGGTTTATTGAAAAGTTGACGAATGAAATGAAAGATGCTGGAAATTTGGAGGGAATATTGTTAACAGGGCTGACAAAAGATGGAGTTGACTTGATGGAAAGTTATGTTGACAGAACTGGAGATGTCCAGACAGCAAGCTATTGCATGCTACAGGTTAGTGTTTCACTCAAAAATAAATCTTTAGAGAGGAGAAAACATAGTTTCTTTAGCAGTATAGTACTGAAATTTGTGAACCAAGAAGTATTTGCTGTAATAAATTGGGGCAATATATATCATGCCTGTTTTGCGGAATCATCTGAAACACTCAATGTTAACTATAAACGTGTATCTTCACTCTCTCTGGTTAAGATAGCTTGAGGAGATAGTAGGGGAAAGAAACAAAAAGAAAACATAGTCCTTCTCACTAGCTGAACAGGGAATACCCATCCCCCTGCTTATTGCTGGTGTGTTATCCTGACAGGTTCTCTTTTTTTTTTTTTTTTTTTTTTTTTTTTTTCTCCCAGGATTTTGATAGAGAACTGAGGTGAGGTTCTTTGTAGGCATTGGGTTTGGGTTTTTTTATGACACATTTGTCTTGGCTCTTACACAGTTGTAGCTATTGCCAGCACTGTGTTTAATTGTGTATGTAATCATAACAATGATACAGACTGTGATATGTGACAGAGTTATATAATCCTTCAGCTGACAGACACAGGTTTTTAGGAGGACATGGCAGCACAAGTATTTTCAGCCAGAGGGGCAGACTGAAGAAAATTTTTATCAAACTCGCATTACAGTTTAACACAAAATTAATCTTTTTCTAGACAAATTACACTGTATTATTTCACAGATCTTGTACGCTTTGTAAAGCCTTTTGAAAAAAGTGATTATTATGTATTGTGAATCTTCAGTGTGTGTCTGACATTTTTTTTCCTGCCTGCCTTAGGGTTCTCCATCAGATGTACTTAAGGATGAAAGGGTTCAGTACTGGATCGAGAACTACAGGAATCTTTTAGATGCTTGGAGATTTTGGCATAAACGTGCAGAATTTGATATCCATAGGAGTAAGCTGGATCCCAGTTCAAAACCTTTAGCCCAGGTAAATATAACTGTTGTATATGAAATATGACCAGTCCAGAAAGGAAGGTGGCACAGTACATACTTCTGTGGAGAAAAGTTGCTGGCTACACCTTGGCTTTCATGAAGATTCATGTGCAAAAGAAAGATTTCAACTAAGGCTGCCCTAAAAAAGTAGCTGTGTTTTTTTCAAAACATTTTTTTAGAAAGGACTTGGTAACTGTTTTGATAGAGAGTACAGAAATACAGTGAACAAATCTACATTTCTTCGTATCTAATCTAGGAAATCAGTTCGCTGTCATTTTATTTGTGTACTTTCTTTTTGTTTCGTAAACTTTTTTTTTTCAAATAACAGGTGGTCTTTCAGAAACTTTTCAACACTTTTTCTGGAAAAGCTGGAGGTTTTTTCCTCCCTTGTTGAAAAGCAAAATCAAAGATGTATCATGCAGCTCATCGGGGTGAGAATGATGCTAAAACCAAGGAATATGAACCAAGAACTATTTCAAACTGGCTCTGTCTTAGTTGATGCAAACCTCAAGCTATTGTGAAGCCCTTGAACCATAAACTAAAAAGTGAACAGCGGCAACTTTCATTATCATTTTTGAACATAAGCTAAACCAAAACCTAATATCCTGTCCAAATGCTATCTCCTTAACATCTGGTGGCATTTTTAGCCAACATGGTCTTACCACAGCACCTTCCACTCCCTCATGTCTGCTGAGTCTGTGCATTACAAGCCTTAGGGCCCAAGGGTTTCTAAGGAAGGCTCGTTTTGAATTCATGTATCTGTCACAGCTGTTTAAGGAGAGCTCTATCTGTACTGCTTCAAGTGGGAGGGAGTTGAGTTTACTGCTCCTTCCTTATGTGATCAACATAAATAGCCTCTAGAGTTCAAAATGTGTGCCCCTTGGTATCAAGTTACAACTTGTGGCATAAGGTATGCAGATAAAGATTATTAGGAAAATCCTCATGTTGGGGACTCTAGAGTGGGTCATCTGACTTAAGGAGGGAAAGACCAGATTTAATTACACAGTGAGAGTAAACTTAATTTCTTTCATTACTGAAGATACAGATTTTTATTACCTTAAATAATAATTCTAAAAGCAATTTTAGCAATTGTGCATGTTTTTATGTACTTTTGTGGTAAGTGCGCATCATTAAGGCCTACTTCTCAGGACTGTGTGCCACAGCTGTAAGCCAAGAGGTTAGGAACTCCTTCACAAGTAGCCTTGGCTTTCCAGAGCACTCTAGAATAGCTGGTAAATAAGTGTTTGCTAGCTTGAACAAATTTACTCACAGGTGTAGCAAAAGTGGGACCAAACAAAAATAACTAATGAGCTTTTGTTCTCTTTAGGTGTTTGTGAGTTGCAATTTCTGTGGAAAATCAATTTCGTACAGCTGTTCAGCTATTCCTCATCAGGGGCGAGGTTTTAGCCAATATGGAGTTAGTGGTTCACCTACTAAGTCAAAAGTTACAAGCTGTCCTGGTTGCCGTAAACCTCTTCCTCGCTGTGCACTTTGCTTGATAAATATGGGAACACCAGTTTCCAGCTGTCCAGGTATGACACAGTAGGTTTTAGTATTTCAGCTAGAGTACTAGTTAGAGGCCTAATTAGCAGTTCCTGTTGGAAGATCTTCTGTTGCACCTTCTTCTTTCTATTTGTACTCATACTGTAAATACTCATTCTCGTCATTTTGAGCGAGGAAGACCATAATAGAAAACTTGTTTACACCCCATCTGATTTAGATTAAACCAATGTCTCGGTTCTTTAGTGTCAGACAGGACGCACAGTTACTTGGTTCTGACAGTTTTCCAGTGAGACTGTTGGTGAAATTCCATGGTTAGATGGATTCAAAGATTCAAGTATTGTGGTGACCAGTATTGTGAGCTTTAAAACTGTAAGAAATAGTGTGTTTTCTTGAGATAAATTGTAGGGATGCTACAGAAATATTGGAATGTAACTTAATTGATTTTTAGCTGGAAAAGAGAATAAATTCAATGTGGTATACTTTCTGTCAACTAAGCATGAAAGAATGTATGGGTCATGCTGTTACAGCTAAGAAATACTACGACAATAATCTTTTGGTTCTAAAGGTCTCGGGCTCAGCATTATACAAGGACTAAATGAAACCGCTTTTTAACATATTTTTAGGTCATTCTTGTGAATGAGCCATGACCAACTGTGCAGTGATCATCTATTTATATATCTCTTCTCATCCTTTCACTGCTTTGTGTTACGACTTCTATAGTGTAGTTGTTCCAATTCATAACTTAATTTTGTTGATTTTTCTAAAGCAGAACATTTCATGTGCAGTAAAACAGGCCCATAAATCAGTGGAGCACAAATCAATCACTGAAACATGAATCACTGTTGAAAGAGATTCTGTAAAACTTATTAAATAGGCAAGTTTAGTATGTCCATAAGATGTGAAAGAACAGCTCAGCAATATAATTTTTGTTTTGGCTTTCCATCAGTTCTTGATAATTTTACTGACTTCTATTTTAAAATCAGGCCACCTCTTCACATAATGTTCCTAATTTCATATTTAGTCTAATAGCATTACTGGGACTGACATATAAATGAAGTATAATGACTTACAAGCATATTTGTGGGGGTGGGTTTGTCTCTGCACAGGAGGATCCAAGTCAGATGAAAAAGTGGATCTTAGCAAAGACAAGAAGTTAGCCCAGTTCAACAACTGGTTTACTTGGTGTCACAACTGTAGGCATGGTGGACATGCTGGGCATATGCTTAGCTGGTTCAGGTAAGTTGATCTTAAACTCCTTATTTCTCATGTGTATGCTGCACTGAGTAGGACATCCTTTGCTGTATCTATCATTATAATATTTTGTTGGTTTAGAAAATATGCAAAACTTGTTTTTCTGAGATACTATGTCCCTGCACATACTTAAATGTATAGATTACAAAATTCTTGTTAGTTTATTTTACCCGTTTTTTCTTTTTTTTGCTATTGCTATCTAGGGACCATACGGAGTGCCCAGTTTCTGCCTGCTCTTGTAAGTGTATGCAGCTGGATACAACAGGGAATCTCATTCCAGCGGAGACTGTCCAGGCATAAATATTGTCCGAAAATGTGGGGCTCTAATGGATGTCCATCATAGTCCAAGCATGGATTTTGGATGAAGGTCACTTGTGACTTACTGACTGTGAAAAAATAAATTGCTGTCAGATTAGTAAAATGCTGTGTGTATGACTGTGCTTGGTAGAAACAGGTATTCCTGTAATGAGCCTCTGGGTATCGTCTGTGGTCCTTGTTCAGAGGATTGAAGCAGTTCAAAAGCACTCTTGGAACTGAGGACTCTTTGGATTTGCTAAAATCCAAAGAACTTTTAATAAAGTTTTCAGGGTAATGCTGATCAGCCCTGTTACTTGTTTTCCAAACAAAGCAGTGTTTATATGCTGTGAAAAGTGGGCCTTCAAAAAAAAAAAAAAACCACCTGAAGAGTGTTCTTCAGAAGATTAGTCATGCTGTGGATTCCTCTGTTCATTGTTTGATCACTCTTTCTTGTATGCAAACCATTGTTTCCTCCTAAGTTCATTCAGAGTGCCTAATTGTATTCTACAGGTTTTTATTTTAAAGAAAAATCAATTTATTTCTATTCCCCGGTTTTGTTAATTGTAAAGCAATGTCTTTGCAATTCAAGGTCTTACTTGATTTACTTACATACCGAGCTGATGTAAATTTTAAGAATTTGGGGGTTTTGTCTCCTAGCGATGTCTTGTGTCCTAAAAGAGAGTTCCCTGAAGAGTCACATGTCTTTTGTGCAGTGTGCAGGTAAACTGTAGGAGGTTTGATTGATTAATTTTTAATGTAGTACTATGAAGATCTGAAATTTTAAGGACTGGAGACTTGTAAATATTTAAGTTTTAAACTACTTGCTGAGTTTTGACTACAAAAATATTTGAGACTTTTGGATAATCAACATTTCCTTGTACTTTTGAAATATGCTGGGAAGTGTGAAATCAACCTATATAAATCCTGCTTCTGGTCACTAGCTGGCACCAGTCTGCTCCCAAAACGCTGCACAATATTAGGTCATTGACCAGAAGTAGTTTTAGATATGTTACCAGCTGGAATTAAGATTATTTATTAACTTGAGAGAGAGTCAATGATATTTTGCTAATACTGTGCTAGGAGCCCATCAGTATTGTTGTCCTTGATTTTGTAGGCAACAAAATTGACACAAATTAAGGGAAAAAAAAAACACCTGTTTTAAGGTATGGGATAATAACATCAGTTTACTTGGTGTGTGTTTATTTACTAGTAGAAACAGTATATGAGTTACTTAACACGTGCTATGAAATACTAAATGGAATGCTAGCAATAAACTGGTACTGTATTGCCAGGACTGTGAAAATTGGTGTCTTAAAAGAGAATATATTGTAATATATCACTAGTTTTAAGTGTAGTTGTAGTTTTACTGTAGCTCTAGTGTAGTTGCAACAAGATAGAATGTGGAAATGTTTTCTGTAGATGTTCATGATTACATTCAGGATTTTGGATTCTATTTTCTAATTTAGCATTAATGTTGTATTACATCTGCTACATTTATTCTGATCTACAATTCTTGCTTAATTGACAAAGATCTCTTTAAAGTTAAAAATCTAAGAGGTACCTGATATTTGTGGGCATGGGGGTGCAGTTACTTTTTTTTTCTTGTTATTTATTTCTTTTTCCAGTATTTTTGCACACTTCATGTTGCTGTTGAAGAGCTCTTCAAAATGTTCTCCATTTATAAATGTAAACTGGGATTATGATACCCTACCTATTTATATGAATACAGGCAATAAAAATTTTGCTTTTTGGAAATGAGGATTTTTAAGTGTCAAGGATATGTTTATATTCCACCGTAGTAACAAAGTTTAGTGAATTTTCCTGATAAATTCCATGTCCAGGTGAATGCAACTACGAACTTAAAAATGTCTCTTTTTTTTTAATGTAAAGAAACTAATTTATAATGGTTTTGACTTTACTATACCTGTTGGTGTCCAATTCTATCACTTCCTTAAATTAGCTGCTTACTTTGATACTCAACATGTCTTTGAAATGTTTTGGATTATGAATGTGTGCATATTCTGGCACAGCGTAACTATCAGTCTTGGCTGCTGTAATTAGGCTTTCAGGCCAGCAATTACAATATTTGCAAAATATACAAAGGAAGAGGTGTATGTGTTTTAATGATCACATTTTTTCCTTGTTTTGCTTTTAAATGGATAAAGCTGTGATTTTGGGGGTTGTCATCTTCTAACAAAGAATAGCTACAGACATTACCCACAGTTACGTTTACATTTACTGTTTTCTGATATCTGCTCAACTCTGCAGTTAACTAGATGAAGCTGGCCTTGCGTGCTGAGGTGTTTTGACCCAATTGTTCATGCTGATGACATTTTGTTATTTCATTATATGCTCCAGCCTTGCCTCCCACTTTCTCATCGTGCGCACAGGCTACTTACACATGATCACAATGTAAGGTGTGTGCGTGTGTCCGTGCCGGAGCAAGGACAGGAGAGCAGGTCTGGTGGTGGTGACCAGGGTCGACCTAGAGTCCATTGCTGGCTAGGCAAGCCTGCAGTGACCCCCCTGAGAAGGCTGCTCCCTGTGCAGCCCTAGGTTCCTGCATAGTACCTCCGGACACAGGTGCATTCTGATGGCCTCCCTCATGATCCCCACTAGAACTGAACTTCCCCAAGAGAATTTGTCAGATTTTAGTCTGTTCCTCCATTTCAGGCTCATAGACTTGTTTCTGTACCTTAACCAACTGGGACACAAAACCCTTCCCCCTCTGGGCTGTCAGAGCAGAGGGAAGTCACAGTAGCTTGCTGGCCCACAACAGGCACTACTCCCAGCTTCCTTACCTGGGTGTCCTTCTGCGCCACTGCTCCAGGCCTTTGTGCAGGAGTGACTCTTAACCACCATGTGATGATTTCCACGTCCACCAGGCTTGCCAAGGAGAGATTTGGCTGGAGAAAGTGAGAGCAGCATGGCTGTTGTTACAGTGGCAATCTCTTGTGACTCCACACAAGGGCCAGTTGAGATGCAGCTGTGCCACTGCCCTCAGTGCAGAGATTCTTTCATCCCGTGTGTAGATTCCATAAATAAAACTTAACCTCTGTTTCATAACTTTCATTTGCAGTTTAGCCTGCTAAAGCAGAGTGCTGGTTTAAGATTTGTTTCTCAAAACATAGCTCTCCAACTTCAAAACTATTTCATGAAGACTGGCCCACCTAGGGGCCCCTGCAGCCAGGCAGGCAGCCTTAAGCTACCTCTCGTTTCCAAAGTGCTGAATAACCATCTTCTGCTAAGGCCTAGCCTGCACTGCAGCCAAGGGAGCCCAGTCTGGGACCTGCTCAGTTCCCATCTCCACCTTTCCAACAGCTGTCTTACTCAAATTGTGCTTCCCTGGGCCTCTGGCAGACACACCCCTTCTATACCAGATTTGTTTTTTCCAGTTATGCTTGCTTAGATCAGGATCCTGCCAGCTGTGCCAGATGTTACAGGAGAAGGCGATGTGACTGTGTCCCCCATGCTGATGTTGGGAAGGGTGCTCCAAATGTTCCCTGTGCAAGGGCAGGGGAAAAAGGGCTCGGTCAAGAAAGGGCCAGGTACCAGAAGCTGCTCACAAGTGTGGTGGGAGCAGTTGGCTTGCTGTCCTGCTCCAAATGACAGGAATCTCTCCCAGTCAGCCCCAGTGACATCATTCACATCGTACCTCCCCTTTCTGCTCCCGGGCTCCCACACTTTCGCACCCTCACATCCTCGTCAAGCAGCCGTCAGCTCCCATTTCACTCTTTCCGTTTCTGGCCCTGGTTTTGGTGTCATCCCCCTTCAGTGTTTATGACCATTGCCTTGGTGACTCCCCTTAGTCAGCAACCCACAGAGCTTCTATCTCCTATTGTGTTCTCCCCAAGGCCTGGCAGTTTCTCACACCTGGCATCGTGTCAGCGCAGCGCTAACTTGGGGTTAGCAGCCCCCTGGTTATCCCCTTCCCTTGAGTATCAGGGAGGGCTGGCAGGTTCCCACATTGCTATCCTGGTAAGGGCATATATGACCCAACCATGACATTAATATCCAGAATATTTTACAGTTCCTTGCATTGCTGCCCTTTCAGTACAGCCCTAGAGCCAGGCTAGGCCATTATTCACCAACCTTAATAGTCTATAGAGAAGCAGATGAATGCAATGCACATAGTGGAATCTTCTGTTTGTACCCTGCTCACCCAGCTACACATCATCACTGCGGGACTGCCTGAACAAGAAGAGTCTTGACTGACAAAGGGAAACTGGAACATTTGCTGCTCAGATATGTTCAAACATTACACACAGGATCATGTATCCAAGGATGGTCTCCAGCTGGGGATAAAGTGCTATAAACATCTGGTGGTAGGCTATTCTGCTAGGCCTGGATAGTCTTGGTAACTAACTGTACATAACCCTATACAGAATATATATACATGCTCAAAATATCAATTTTCTAAAGTAGAATAGTATGAAAGACTTCCAAATGCTAGGAACAAATGCATGCAGTTATTAAGAATTTCATTCTACTGAGCACTAAAATACAGCTGTGATAGCACTACAGGACAGAGCATGGTATCAGGCCACACAGACCACACTTTGCTGTATAAGGCTGACTCCTACTTCAGAAATCCTCCTCCTTCCCAGTGACAGTAACTTTGTCACTGTCTGTCTTCTAAGAAGAGAGGGGAAAAAACATAGATCACCTCTTAACTGGATCATCCACCCAGTTTGTAGTAACTTTGGTAAGTAAGAAGTTTTTAAAACATGAATTCCTTGACTGAAAATGGAGATGTCTATAAATAAGCACAAAAGCGAGCAATCTTAGTAAGTCACTAAATCTAGCTATTAAACCTGAAAGCTGTTTGTGTGAAAGGCTAATGAACACAACTAAGATTTATTTAAAAATCTTTAAAGTATCTCACTTATTAATTCACAGAGAATATTTCCAAAGTTAGATTTTACTTGGACTGTGTTACCTTAAGAGATGCAAGAATTCTGCTATGTGCTGTAAGTAGCCTGGATAGTAACAAAACTGGGAACCGTGTGGAAGTTTACATGGTTAAAGTCATCATCACAAGCTGGCTGAACGTGGTACTTCTGCTGAGACTCCCTCCAAGAATAACGTTGTGATGGCAACTCAACAGCACTTGAAATTCCCAAGACTAACTAGACATCTTCCAAGTGTTTAACATCAGTGCAAAAGACAAGTACCTTGTACTCCACTTTGTTAAAATTACCTGTGTAAATTTTATATATATAATAGGGGAGCTACCTATTATATATATATATCTATACAAACAGTTAAATGTAGACAGATCTTTTTTATTGGAGAAGAGACTATTTTCAAGATGCAAAATATACTTTATCAAAGCAAATTAAAAAAAACCTTTACATTAAAGCCCCACCAGATATCTTCAACACAAGTTTCCTGTAAAGTATCCTAGAACCTCTACCAACACCAAAGTTTCCTACAAAACTTCAGTTTCTAGCAAGTCCAATCCCGCAAGAGTACACTCCTTATGGATCCAAAAGGGTTAAATATATACAGACAGTGAGATATCCACAGAAGCATTCTCCTTCTTGCTGAATAAATACATTTTCAAAGAAAACATTCTTCACCAACAATACATGGCACACATAATAATGTCTTTTCAGATTATTTGTCGGAAATAAACTGCTATCATGCTGTCAGGCAAGAAAGTTACAATACTGTTGTCCCCTCTGTATGTCTAAATATATGCTAAGAAAAATCAATTGTTCCTCCCAGTACCGAATGGGAAGTATTCAGGGAATTCATGAATAATTTTTAGTGCTTCATTGTAGAGCTCCAGATCTGAAACAGGGCAAAGAAAATGGTTATGATGCAGAAGCTAAACTCCCCACAAGCAAATTACATCATTAAAGCACTGCTTGTTTTAAAGCAGTACAGCTGAGTGTTCCCAATCCCCCTCATCCTCCTCCTCTGTTTTCCCAAGGCAGCCACACCCTCATTGCTTCCAATCTGGATGGTTATTTTGGGCCTGCTAGCTGCACAATCACACAGGTCCAACGCAAGGCAAGAACCACAAGGCTAGGATTGGAACAGTCACCAGACCATGACCTAGACTGGCTCCAACTTCCAGTCAGTCCCTACAGTTTGAAAGCAAACCAGTATCTTTTGTACACAACTTTTCCCATGGCACTCTGCTTTTCTACATTCCACTCCATGTCTGTCTGGCAGCTTGAGGAAAGACCTTGTCCTTAAGAAAAGATTACCAATCAGGCTCTCCATTCTTAGTTATTGAAGAGTTCAGAACACAAAATGAATTTGTTATAATGTATATTTCTTACTTACCAAATGGACTTTTATCTTCTCTGAACTGGACGTATGACATGCACATGATGGTTGCCTGATTTGTTACTCTTCCCACTACTTCAAGAACTCCTGAGATCTCTTCATCTAGCTACAAAGCATACCAAATACAAAATTAGTATCACCAAGTTAGCTGCCATCTCTATTGCATAGCACTTAAGCTAGGAACTTTGCATAACTGACGGTTTGTTCATGACAACAGATTCTGTTCCATGTCAAACAATACAGTACTACTGAACACCCCTGTCCCCCACCTCAAAAAAACTCCGCAAAAGCCCTGAGCCACTTGAATTTACAGGTTTTGTAACAGCCAATTCACTACCAACACACAAAAAAAAATAAACAAGAAGAAGCATCAGAGGGAAGATGCCAGTTTATAAGTATATAAAACTGTGTCATTTAATCACTGAACAGAGACTAAACTAGGACACAGTGCACAGAAGAATCCAGATTTTAATGCACTGCATTCAAACCTGAGTAAATTACAGAACTCTGTTAAGAGCTAAGTAGGTATCACACATGCCAGAGAGCAGTTCCAACATTCCAGATTCAGGAGGTATAATCAGGAATTATTTCTTAGGTAATCTGTCTGTAAGTGTTCAGAATACAAAGACACTGACAACAACAAGCCTTTGGTTGAACAAGAGAAAAAAAAAGGCAAACAATTTTATCTTACTCCACAAATCATAGAGCTTGAACATGCTTTCTTTCTTTTTTAAGATATCATTTTAAGAGTGCAGTACTACTTCAATAATGTTCTTCCAACATCTAACCCTTAACATTCTAGCAAGTTTCCTGGAACAGAGCAATAGATTTCCTCACCACAAAATTTTGCATTTCTCCATTGAAAGAGCTACACACAAGCAAACAAAGCAGGGCAAAAGTTAGAAAAGCACTTTGATTAGCTGATCTAGAAGTTCCTCCATTTACATCAGGCAAACCACAGGGATAAAGCTGGAACATTTTTCCTGCACACACCAGCTTCTCCTCCCTTACATATCAATAGAGACTGCAAAGTGACCAACGTTACAGTTATGCATTTATGAAATTCAACCATTTACTCTATTATGGAAAGTTGTGGAATTGTTGGTCAGATGCTGACATCTTAAGCTTTGACAGCCCAAGGCAGGAACCTTTTCATGAGCTCAAGAGTTAAGGTACAAGCAGAACTTGTAGGAGACATTTTCTTGCAGTTTGAAGATGAAGTCAGCAAGCTTCACACTTACAAAACAAAACTCTGCAAGATCAAACTGCATTTTCAGTCAACAAGGTGAGACTCCTGTCTGTGAAGTCAGAGAATATCATGTGCAAGTATTTTACATGAAAATGGCCAGATTTCTCAGTTTAACAACTCATTTCAAGAAAAAGATGGAGGAAAGACTACACATATGCTCAGTTAAGCTATAAACCTACACATAAACTCAGTTAAGCATTCACCATCACAATGAAAGTAATCCTTTAATTACAACATTTCTTAAAGAAAAAAAAACCAAAACATAAAGACAGAAGAGAATGCCAGGGTATTATTCCCTTGGTGATACGTGATAAAAAGGGAAGCAACATTTCTATGCAGTAGATATTAGCATATCCCATACCCATTACAGTAATCACTAGATTATTTTTTTTTTAAGAAAAAATGCTTCAAGCTAACTATGACGTTTACTGGAATGCTATGACAAGTGTTCTAAGAGTATAGAGAAATGTCAACTCAAAAGACTCTCGAAAATATCATATTCTCGGATTTTTTGGGTTATCTTCACAAAATATTCTGTTAGGCTTACAAAGGCAATAAATAAGGGAGAAAAAAGTGAAAGGAAATAGAGCTAATACATGCAGTGGACTATATTACACTGTAAGCAACACAGAAGACAAAGCAGCCAAACAGGGATAAAGAATGAGTTCTCTCTCTTAACACCAGCTGAAAATTGACGAAGAGCAAGGCAGTTCATGAATATGAAGACTGCAAGTCCGATGGAAAGTGTAAGAAGCAGCAATGAAACACAGATGGAAAAGGGAGAAACCAGGGATTATTTTTTTTTCCTGCCTGAGAACTCTATACATGCAAGGCATGCACAGGTTTCAGAAAGGACAAAACCTCCGATATCCACAAGAGGCAACATCAAGTATTTCCAAAGTATTCCTTAACTTACAGGTTCGCTCAGCTCCACAGTCGCATGTTTTCCTTCTCCATCCGAAAGCACTAAAAGCTTCCCAGTAGGATGAATCTACAAAAGACATCAGGTTTGTGCGCTCCCAAGGCGGCTGCCAGCGTCACAGGCTGCACCGCCTCAACCAGAACGGCGCCGGGGGCCTTCCTCCGAAAGATCCGACCGTTACGGCCACCTCCCGCCCTACCCCGGGCCCGTCCGGAGCCGCCCGCCTCCCTCAGGCCAGGCGACAGACACCTCAAGGCCCCGGCCCAGGGCAAGGCCCTGCCCAAGGCGACAGGGCAGCTACCGCCCCCCCCCGCTCCCTGTGTCCCCGCGGCACGGCCCAAAGGGGCGGGAGCCGACCGCCGAGCAGCTCACGGACCTTCTCGACGCGGCCCACGAAGCAGACGGGCTGCCCGATGCGCTGCGCCAGGTGGCCGGTGGCGATGCGCGGCCGCGGCACCTCATGAACGTCCCCCATCGCGGCGCGATTTCCCGCCCTTTGCCGAGGGGCGGAGCGACGTTGCCGCTGGCAACAGGGGGACCCGGGGGGGCGGGACTTCCTCTTTTCCTGACGCGACCCGGAAGTGGAGGCGGAGGTTGGTTGAGCGGCGGCGGTAACGGGCTGTCGGGCCGGGGGGTGACGGTGGGGCGAGTTGTCGCTTGCTGCCGCGGCGGGGAGGCCGGCGGGGGGCCGAGCCCCGGGGAAGCCCGGTTACCGGGCTTCCCCGGGGCTCGGCCCCCCGCCGGCCTCCCCGCCGCGGCCCGACCTGCCCCTTCCCCGTTATTTACTCCTTTTCCCTTAAATTACCCCATATTTTCCCTCCCTAACGGCCGTTTTGCCTCTTCCTTTAGATCCTGACTCCCCTCAGGTCACCGTTGCCCAAGCCAAGCATTCCCGTCACCGGTCTGTTAACCCGGTGTTTTACAGGCCGTAGTAGATACTCAGAACGCTGAGTGTTACAGCTGCGATACCCAACGCGTTTCCACAGACACAAGTATAGATTGGGAAAAAAGTGGCTGGGGAGCAACCCTGCAGAAAGGGACTTGGGGGTGCTGGTTGACAGTAGGCTTAATGAAAGGAGGCATTCAGGAGGTCAAACCGCATCCTGGGGTGCATCAAACACAGTATGTAACCCAGTCGATCAAAACTGGTGATTATCCTGCTGTATGCAGTGTTGGTGTATCCTCACCTGTACGGTGTGGAGTTCTATGCACTGCAGTTACATCCAGAGGAGGGTATGGAAGCTGGTGAAAGGGCTGGAAGGAATGTCCTAAGAGGAGCGGCTGAGCACTTAGGGCTTGTCTAGTTTGGAGAAAAGGAGGCTGAGGGGTGACCTCGTTGCTCTCTACAGCTTCCAGAGGATGGGAAGAAGAGAGGGGGGCGCTGAGCTCTTCTCCCTCATATCCAGTGACGGGATGCATGGGAACAGCTCAAAGCTGCACCAGGAGAAGGTTTAAACTGGGCATTAGGAAGCATTTCTTTACCAAGAGGGTACTAAAACACTGGAACAGGCTTCCTGGAGAGGTGGTCAAGGTGCCAAGCCTGTCAGTGTTTAAGAGGCATTTGGACATGCCCTTAATAACGTGCTTTAACTTTTGGTCAGCCTTGAAGTGGTCAGGCAATTGGACTAGATGATCATTGTAGGTCCCTTCCAACTGAACTATTATGTTCTATTCTATTAATTTCATTTCATTTGACCATTAAATAGCTTATGCTTGATCCCCAGAATGAGAGCAACTGATGGACGTTAAGACAGAGCCAGCTTCTGAATGTGGCACTCTCACTATATGTCTTGCCTTTTTCCTTGTGTTTTCCCCAACTGTCCCTTGCATGGAGAGACTCCTCCGCATTGCTCTTGCAGCAAAGCCAGCTGACGGTATCCTGGGCTGCATTTGACCTAGCGTTGCTAGCAGGTTGACGGAGGTGATCCTTCCCCTCTACTCAGCACAGGTGAGGCTGCACCTGGAGCACTGGGTCTAAGTTCTGGGTACAAGAGAGACATGGACATACTGGAGAGAGTCCAGCGAAGGGCCACAATGAAGATTAAGGCTCTGAACCATTTTACATATGAGGAAAGACTTGAGAGAGCTGGGACTGCTGAGCCGAGAGAAGAGAAGGCTCGGGGGATCTTATAATGAATATAAATACCTGAAAGGAGGGCACAAAGAGGATGAAGCCAGGCTTTTTTCAGTGAGCCCAGCGACAGGACCAGAGACAGTGGGCACAAACTGAAACACAGGAGTTTACCTCTGAACATCAGGGAACACTTTTTTTGCTGTGAGAGTGACTGAGCATTAGCACAGGCTGGCCAGGGAGGTTGTCTGGACGTGGTCCTGGGCAGTCAGCTCTAGGTGGCCCTGCTTAAGCAGGGGGTTGGACAAGATGACCTCCGGAGATCCCTTCCAACCTCACCCATCCTGTGGTTCTGTGATTTCCTTTCTATTTCCAGGACTGTTTTTTCAGGAAATACTTGAGAAAATCTAACTGCTCCAGCTTAAAAGGGCAATCCCAAAATTGCCTCGGTGCTGGCTGTCTCTTCTAACCAGCTGTGGGTTAGTTCAGTTTGCTAACCAGCACAAAGTGGTTTTTGTTAGCTGGCCGGGTTAGTGTTGTGATGACTCAGCAAGCTGAGCCAGCTTGCCAAGGAAGCAAGCTGCTGCCAGCAGCTGTGCAAAACCAGCATGTTGCCAGGAAGAGGAGTGCTCTGGGGTTATGTCTTTGCTGGTATCTAGCTGGTAGTCATCTCCACAGTGTCACTATGCCATTCACCTTTTCAGTTGTTTATTTGCAAGAGAATATTGCCATCTTTCTAGTATATCTTCAGAGATTTTAAAGGAGATGTCTCATAATGTAACTGTTGGAGTAAGGTGCAGTGCTGGCTGCTCCAGAGTGGCTCTTCTAGAGCTATTTGTCTGCCACATCCGAAGGGTCAGCTGTTAGAAAAACACAACTGAAGACATGCTTACAAATAAGTGTTTGTATCATGCTTAGCAGCTGTTGAAGGTTTGCAGTCAAGAGAACTGTTTGCAAGGAAAGAAGTAGGTTCCAGCCTACTGAGTATTTGATCTAATAAACATCTAGCTTTCTATTTTAGCATTTTCCATCTTCTTCAGGGTTTTAAGTGTTGACATCTTTTTGAGTACTGTTATTTCACTCCTGGCTTTGCCCTTCTCACCTATGCTTTTATTGTCCTACTTGATTGTGGTGGATTTTTCATGATTCAACATCTGTGAGTGTTTTTTATACTGTGGTGATTTGGATTGCATAGTTCTTGGTACGTCTGCTTCCCTTAAACTTTATGAAAACTTTAAAAATAAATATTCACATTTTATGTAAGTAAAAAAGCCTTTGATAGTGTTTTGTTATATGTATATGCCTTTTTTGTACTTGTGTTTCTCGTGACTCTTCTGTTTTCAAGAAGCACAATCTAAGGGAATATGACTAATGTTAATGCCAGATGAAAGAAATGCTATGTTGGGGTTTTTTTCCTTCACATAGTAACTTAGACTAGGCCAAAAGCTTTTAAACTGTTCTTTTGGTGTCACACAAAAGTCTTTTCAACATGTATGTTCTTGACTCTTAAATTGGTTGTTTTCATGTCATAAGCAGGGCTGTACAGGGCTGTAACCATCTTTCTCTTATTCTGATTGCTACCTTATTGGTGAATCACAGCAGATGCTAATATGGAAGGGAGAACTGCTCTGATGCTCTGTTTTTTCCTTCCATAGATTATATGGGTGAAACTGCTAGATGTGAAATTATTCTGCTTTTTTATTTAAGGTTGGTTTTATATCTTGTTCTGACCTTATTTCATTAAGTATGTAATTACCGGCAGTGCCACTGCAATTCTGTTTTGCTGTATTCCTGGGGATCCTCTCTTTATCTTAGTCTGCGTCTTTGGTGTTTTTAATATTAAATTACCTTTCTCCTCCTGTCACTTGTGAACATGCAGAAAAAAGCTGAAAACTAATGCTAAATATGCCAGGATCTTTATTGTATAGAAAAATTTTATTGGATTTAAAGTATTGGTTTGGCTCAAAGGTCACCCATACTTCTGTCAAAGGAGACTGACAAAATGCAGGAGGAATACATTAACCTCTTTGTGCAGCTCTGTAACTCATCTTTGTCCAATACCACGAATGTTCTCGGAGTCTTACAGAAAGACAAAATATTTTTTGCATCCTCACAGAACTGCTGTAGTTCAGTTTATTACTTGCTAATGACTGAAGCAGTGCCAAAAGCATTATTCTTAACTATGGGCAGTTGGGATTGGAGAAAGGAAAAAATTGTGTTCGCTTTTTGGTGAGGTGGAAACATGAGAAGGGAATTGCATATTCCTACCAAGGGAGATTTTTATCTTTAGGCAGTGAATTCAATTTCAGGTCTCCTATAGAAATAAAATTAATCCCATCTGGAAGGGAAAAGTGCTGTGCTGTATAGGAGAAATTACGGCAGGAACGTGCTACTATCTCTGAATGGTGGGTGTATTTTCTGTGATTTTGTGCTGACAGCTTTTAAAAAAACCCACACAACGAAGTGCTTTTTTCTCTAGTCTGTGTGACCATGCATCCAGGTCCACAAACTTCAAATTTAATTTTTACTCTGAAATGAAACTTGTGTGGAAACTGGTTGTTCTCAGCTTGCGTTAACTGAAACCTCATCTTATCTACAAGTAGTAAAACTCCAGCCTGATTCTGCAAATGCTTAAACTGTGTTCTTATCTTCACGAGCACGAGTGTTTCCATTCAGCTCTGTGTTTCTTTGTTGGACAGGGGCTTTGTTCTGTTTTTAACATGTAATTCAAGAAATTTAGTGGTTGCATTTCCCGTTGTTGGGGAGATTTATGTCTACTTTTGAAGTACCACAGTTGATAAAATTCTTAAGAAAGCAAATATCACAAATGTCCCAGCATTGCCTGTCTGCAGCTTCTCCTTTACCTATGCCATACTGTATACAGTTCTACTTTTTGTTTCTGTGCCCCACTTCTGTATTGTTAGTTGTTCTTTGTGATTTAGTTTAAACTTAATACTATGTTCAGCAACAGTACTGAAATCCTGTAAGTAGTAGTTGGTGAGCTCCGTCCTCCACATTAGTTACACAGACCTGAGATCTACAAGCACAAGTTTTGTTTCTAGGTGGTGAACACTCAAAGAAGGAAATGGCCTCACTAAGCATATTGGTCTTTTTAATATGTAGGTTCCTTACCACCTCCCCAACATTCACAATCACAAGATACAACCTACGCTATTTTCTTACTGTTGGACCAGTGGTTCTAACATTTTAAGAAGTTGAGGACTGAGCTTAGGGGATACTTTTTGTTAGCTTTGTTGTTCTGCTTCAAGCAAAAGTATGTGTGAGATTTTTTTGTTTTGTTTTCTGTTTGAGAAATATTGCTGGCAGTGGAATTAAGTTAAAGCTACTTCAGAAACTGAAAACTACAAAATAGAAATCAACCCTTATGTATGTCGATAAGATTATTTTTGGGGGTTTTAGAAAAAATTGGGATACTCAGGCTGCCTTCTGTCAATGAAAGGAAAAAATCTACTATGTGAAAGCGCTTGTAACATTCATTTGACTAGATCAGATTGTACTTACTGTTAATTTACTCTGAACTGAAATGTCTGTTGTCCTTTAAGGAGTGAGGTTTAGGTATGTTAAATATGCAGGATTTAAAAGATGACAAATGCATCGTTTCCTATACAACTCTTTTGTGCCACATACATACTGTTTAAGATGCTTTTCTTTGTGAAAAAGAGAAAGGAAGTGGAACGCTATGTGATAGAGCTGAAACCTGTACAATAATGCAGATCTCAAAGAGAAGAAAATGTGACTGGAGCAACAGCCAGTCTGGTATCTGAAGTGGTTTACTGGAATCTGAGCCTTTACCAAAGCTATCTGTAAAATTTTGCACATCAAGTTGATTTTGCTTCTTGTTGTTGCACACTTAGGATGAAGGTAAAATTGCATTTTAAACTGTTCCACAACTGCCTCTCCTTCATACATCATTGGAGCAGAAACCTGACTCTTGAGCATTACAGCACAGGTTTTTACCACTTGAGCTATGGGACTGACAAGCCTAATTGGTAGCAGGAGAAGACTTATTCCCTGAGGGCTGAAAAAGGAATATGCTGCTGGCGCCATGTGTTGAGCCTGGGTGTGGGGGAAGGTAAGGAATAAATGAGATAATTAGAAGTTTCTACTGCGTAATCTCTACGGAACTGGAAATATCAGTATTTCACATGGTAAGGTAGGAAAACAAGGAAAAAGGAATAAATTGCAGATAAGTAACATTTTTTTAAGTTTCTGCATACCTGGAATTGGATGGTTTGTTCTGTTCTTGTGTACATCAGTGTAGTTTATTTGGTCAATGGAAATTGTACTGTGTCAGCATAAGCAAGCAGTAGCTGGCCGGCCTGCGGGGTATTCAGTCTTTAAGTCTCAGGTATCAGGCCACAGTTTGAATCGCTGCTGCTTTTGCCATGTTCTATTTATATATTATTCCTGAAAGCTAGTGCTTACACTTCATATAGGACTTTCTGTGATCTGGAGTATAGAAGTGTTTGCTGTTGCTTCTGACAGCAGAGTGTGAGGCAGTTTATGTCTGGTGTATAGTCAGTGCTGATTGTGCAGTTAATTGCTACAGGTCTCTGGCTAGGGAAAAAAAAAATCCTGCTTATGCTACCATGAATATTTGGGTGGAAAGTGAGGGATTCTGGCAAATAATTAATCCAGGATTTTTATGTTTCTTTTTTTTTTTTTAATCCAAACACTACATAGTAGCATTCTTCTCTCTTTCCCACCTTCTAAAGATTCTTTGTTTTTAAACTTAGTGTGAAATAATGTTATTGAAACTTGACACTGTACACCTCTTTCTTTAGCCTGGACTCCTTTGTTTTATTGGAGGTGTATATAAGACATTGCTATTAGTTTGTCAGTCCCTTCTCCTTGAAATGTTGGCATCTGCAAAGTAAATCAGGATTCTGTCCCTCAAACTCTCCTTCAAACTTGAAATGACAGCGTTCCACTTTTCCCAATTTTATATTGGTATCTTAGCAGAGAAGATCTTTCTTTTTTAATACCTTTCTTTAAACCTTCCTGTTTGACACACGGTGTGTTTCAGCCAGACACCAGGCTGAACCATAGGTTGGTTGTTGTCCAGTGGTCCGAGTTCAGCCTTTGAGGGCTGGAGGTGAGCACACCTTCAAAGGCTTCTGCAGTGCCTCTTTCCTCTTCTTGTCCCAGCGCTATGGATAGAGCTGCTGTTCTGGAAGGAGGCTGGGGAGACTCTCAGTTGCTGCATTCAGTGGTGCCATTTAGGCAGAAAATAGAAGGCAAGTGGTGGTACGTTGGTAGTCCTCTCAATAACCTGAACCTGTGAATACATGCTTTGCATAGTTCTGTTGTTCTTCAAAAGAGTGATGCTTCCTTACAAAGCTTTTCTTATAACTTTTCTTGGAATAAGAGAAACTTTCTTGAGTCTACGTCTTAAAAGTTTAGAACAAATAGAGAATTTGCTTAGAAAAAGGTTTGCATAGAAAAATGTTTCAGGTTGTATCTGTGTTTATATATGTCAATTTTGTAAAAGCTGGACCAACTTTTGGCTGATGCTCATGAGGTTATTAATATGAATTTGTCCTTTTAAAGATATTCAGAATTGCCTTTATGTATTCTTCCAGTCTTGAGAGAGAAAAGATACTGAGTGTAATCTTTTGCAGTTAAATGTTTTTATCCCACTGCTTTCCGTGTTTTGTTTAAGCTGTTGTGAACTCTTGTCTGCTTTGGAAGATTCTTTTAATGAATCATTGTTATGAAAAAATTTCAACATATGATTTTGTTGTAGTTTCTTTTAAGGGAATCAGTGATCACTGTTAATCAAATACACCCAAGTGTTAATCAGTCTCTAAGACTGCAGACTGGAAAAATTAAAATAGATACGATGTTAATATTGTAGGGGTCGGTGGGTTGATCTTTTTAATTGGTGCACAGACACTTAAAACTAAAAAATCTCCTGTGAAATTTGCTTTATTCAAGTATTCCTGCATTATAAAGCTGCATTTTCTATAGGATCATGTTTTGGGCTTTGAAGTTTAGATGTTTTAGAACTAACTCTGATGAGAAAGTTTGTGTAACAACAATTCAAAGTAGCAGAAAAATATGAAAATGTGCAGGTTAAATATTGAAGGGAGTTTCCTTCTTTCACTTTCATTTAGAAAGGTTGTAGGGTTTTTTTTTTAATGGTTCCACTCCATTCATAACTTTATAGAAAAGCCTTTTATACTTTCTTTTTGCCTGTTGAAGTCAGTGGCTACATCAACAAGGTAATCTGTCTGACGGAAAAATGCCCGATATTTCAAATCAGGTAATAAAGATTAAACTGTAATATCATGTATGTAGCCTTTGGCATGGTGTGAACTTCTTATGATAAATTCTTTTACCTTTTATTTATTTAACATGTTTTGTCTTCATTTTAGATAACGACCTAGAAGAAAAAAAAAAAGAGGCTATGTTCAGTTTCTTCCGAAAAAGTCAAGATTCAAAGAAGGTTACAGTGCCAGAAAGAGAAGCAGATGGATTTGTTATTGTGGGTAAGTGGTGCTTCTGTATAAAGTGATTCTTATCATCTTTGAAATGTAAAAATTTCTTTGAGATACTTAGACCAAAGAGAAGCCATGATAAAAATTGTTCAGAATTCTTTCTTTTCGTGAAGGAGTTCATATTCCTAATCTCATCATTTGGACTAAATAGCTGAAATTTTATTTACATAGGTACAAACTCTTATTCAAGAGCATTGAAAATGCAGTTTCTTGTTTTCCTCTCAAATTGTGAGCAAGTAGAAGTTATGTCCTCACAAAACAAGAAAGCTTGAATTTGTGTCTTCTAGCTTTATGATTACATCTTGTGGGAAGAGAGAATCTTACTGCAGTTGTTAGAGGACTCTCTGTTTCAGGTTCCTTCCTTTTATTGTTACCCCTGCAGTCTTATATTAGAAGCCAAAAAGCACCAGTGTATTTCTAGTCATATGGCAAATGTCTATGTTCTGTCTCGGAGTCTGACTCTTGCTTAGTTTGGTGAAAATTAAACAGTTTAGGGTTTTCAAAGTCTTATTCAAAAACTAATCTGAAGTGTACTCACCTGTGAACTGGCTACATTTGCAGCTTTAATCAAGCTCTTTCACAGTCTTGTAGGATGGCTCAAGTATGCAGAAGATAAAGAATTTATTGCTGTCATGCTGTAACTGATCCTTTTCTTTTTCCTCTTCTGAAAATTTGTGTTTTCCTCCTTGTAAATCTGTCATCATCAATATTTAGCTTCCGCTGCTCTGATTTACTGACTTGTTCTTATCAGGAATCTTAGTGTTTCTATATTTAACTGTTACTTCTTGAGCATTTCCAAGTCACAAAAGCCTCTAGTTTATCAAAACCTAACAATACGAGAGACTATTGGAACTCTTTCTGAGGAGAACTTAATTATATTTTTTGTAATAGTTCTCTATTAAATCAGGTTTCACATCTGTGGCTCTGTGTTGTCATGTTTAATGGTTGCCTTCCACTAGATCTTGTTCATCTGCACTAGTTTTGATGGCTACATCAAATCACTCCAGCACCTGCATTGTGGAAGGGTCAAAGGAGACACATCATCATCCCAAAAAAGACTGGAGACCATTTAGGGTTTCACATTGTGTAATGGGAAGAGACTTCCGGACCCAAACATTACTTATGTTCCACAATTGTTGGTCCTGATTCTGGATTCAATTTAGCTTAATTCCTTTTTCCTGAAATGCTGTCAGTGCTATCTAAACTTCATTCATATAAATTAATATTAAATTAATCTGTTAACTATAAACAAGAACAAACAATTTTGCTTGAATCTTTATTTCTAGTTATTATTTTTTGCTCAGACAGAAGTTAATTTAGCAAACTGCAATGAAATGGACTGTAATTTCATCTTAATTAACTTTTACTGGGCAAAAGAATTGCCATCAACCTTGTCAGTGGAGCATATCACTGTCTTGCTAGATGGATGTAATTGCAGAATTATAGGTCAGCACTTAAGTAGATACTTATCTAGAAGTTTTGTTTGTCTAGGAATAGTGGTGGTCCAAAAAAAACCCCAAACAAACTACAACACCTAGCTGTTCTATGGTTTGTTTTATTACTCAGATGGGAGGTTCTGCAGCTTTTTTAAACTTAGGTATAAAATACTCTAGAATGCCAGCACTAAATGTCTTTAACAAATCTCAGTAGGACCATTAGTGTGAATACTTCTGTAGGCAGTGAACATTCCTGAAGGAAGTAAGAATTTAACTTCTTATGTTTTAAGTTGGTTCCTAAACCCAGTCTTTCATCCAAAACATACAAGAACAAAAAGCCTGGTTTGCTGATATTCTTGGACATAGGAGGAAGTGCTTTGCTTTTGTTTCCTGGAGAAAGAAGAGGAAAAATACATCCTCAGGGGACTCTTCCTGATTTCCACTGTTGTGGTCATGAGAGCTTGTCTGCCACAAATCCCTTGTAAGATTGTTCACACCATGCACCACTGATAAGGGCAGCCAGGAGTCTTACTGAAAGTCTGAATGAGACTTAACAAGAAAGGGTCAAATGCCATGGCCATTAAAGTATGAAAGATCTATTCAGTAATGTAGTGAGAGTACTGAGTATCACAATTAAATGTAGATAATTAAATGTGATTTTTCCTAACAATATTTAATTATTTTAATCTCTTTCTGTATGATCTGATATTTGAAAAAGAGGGAAGAAGGTTCAACACTTCACTGAGAAAGATCCACTAGAGCTATCACCCTGTCAATCTTGAGGATCTTTTTTTTTTTTTTCTATTTTTTTTCATAACTCCTTCAAGTCTTGTTATATATTGCTGTATTTTAAATCTGCCTTTGCTTTTAGAGTATCAATGCCTTTGGAATTTCAATATCTGAATACCTATTCTTTGACTACAAAGATGACTCATAAAAACACTGGAAGCAACAAAAACAACTTTGCAGCACAGAAGCTGAAAGAAATTCCCTATTTTAGCTTCTGGGGCAAATACTGCATGTGTGGGAGTCAAGAAAAAAGAATTTGTAATTCACTGTCCACGAAATAAATACAAAATGTAATTTTCTAGCAGGGACTAAAGCATTTTTATGTGTAACTACCGGTTCACCTATTTTCCAGATATTGGTCATGTCATCTATTCATGAAGCTGTAAAAGTGGTGCTTGTTCTGTAACAAGCAGAACTATTATTCTGAAAAGGGAAAAGAGGCTTATGAAATGCACACAACGCATGTGATTGGTTTTGATGAGTGAATCAACTGCAGAAATATGAAAAATGTTTCAGAGGTTTGCCTGATTGTCACAAATTATTTCTGTTAATATTCTGTTAATATTCTGAATGCCAGAATTCAGGAAACAAGTATTCAGTTAGTCTGGGGATGCTGAAGTAGTTCTTAAGGAATTTCTTATTGTTCTGTGGCTATTGTAATATAAGATAAATTCCAGCCTACCATCCATTCCTGCTGTTGCTAGCCACACAGGTTAGTGCTAGCATTTTGGTTTGGCACACAACTAAAAATTTCCCATCAGATCTCACAGATGCATGCGACTGGTAGTGCTAATCTCAGCCTAAGATCAGGGATTGAATAACTCAAGACAGCAAGGCTGCTTTCCATATGGTTTTGGTAAGAAGGTCATAAAGTCTGCAAGCATCCACATGGTGCTGATGGTTCCACTGGGGTGGGTGGTAAGTATTTTTCGCTTGAAGACAACTGAAATATAGAATCAGAGAATGGTTTGGGTTGGAAGAGACTTCTAAAGATCACTTAGTCCATGCCACCTGCCATGGGCAGGGACATCTTTCACTAGATCATGTTGTTCAAAGTCTTCTCCAACCTGACTTTGAACACAACTTCTCTGAGCAGCCTGTTCCAGTGTCTCATCACCCCCATCGTTAAAAAAACAGAATCACAGAATATTGTTTTGTATATGCTCTTTAAAAAATACTGCTGAATGTTAATTTTGTTTTCAGGTTTAGTTTAAGATGCTGATGTGCAGGGTCTTGGTTATATTTCCAGAAAACTTTGAAGTAAGCCAGTGTGAGGCAGCAGCAAGTGCTGATGGCTCCACCAGGCAGATGAGCCTGCAGCCGAGCGAGGGTGCCCAGAGGGCAGAGGCGAGGGGTGGGGTCCCACACTACCAGAGCAAGCATAACAGGGGGTATCTGGTGACCCTGACCAGGGTCAGCTGAGAGTGCAGCAATTGCCTGGCAAGTCTGCAGGGACGAGGCAGATCTGAGGCCAGGCTGGGAAGTCAGGTCAGAGGGTTGGGGTCATCAAGGTACACGGGCAGGCTCAGGCATCCCTGCAGGTGGCTTCTTGGCAAGAACTTGAGATGAGGCTTCTCCTGCAGCTCTTTGCCTGGACCCCGATGGATGTACTCAGGCTGCACTGTGTCAGTGCCGGCTGTGGGCACGGACAGCCAAACTCCTTGGGGTTGGGGAAGGGGCTGCTGAGGCCCGTGGTGCCCTCAGAGCTGAAAAGCCAGGATGGCTGTGTTGTCTTTCACTAGCGCCTGGAGGCAGCAGTGTTCTCTGAGGAGCTCTTGCTCTGAGCCTTTGACCATGCCTGAGTTCAAACCTGCTTTGTTTACTTTTAACTTGTGTTTTAAAGACCGTCTGATTATGGATTTAAGAGTTGTTGGTTTTAATTTTGTTTTCTCTCGGGGATCTTTTTATGTCATAAATTGGAGTGGAGTAGATGACTTGGAGAAGCAGCTTAGTTGCTGATGCTGATAAACCTGATTTGTAAACATATTTAACTTCTGTTTCTTCCTGGAAATTAGGACAGCTTCCTGTTTCATTTTTTTAGATTTAAATTAACATGGATTTTCAATACTGACCAATGGCTACTATTTCAGAACTCTGCTCTCAGCCTCAGATGCAGATCTCTTAACGGGTGGTAGGAAGTATTGTTACTGACTTAGAGGGAGCACTTAACTGTCACCTGAAGGTTGTTTTCTGAGATTCAGCAATTTTGCTGTGGAGTTTTTCACAGTTTCAAGAATAGGTACCCAAGGAAAAATGGACAGGCATGGGTTTCTCATCAGAGTGGAGCGACTGTCACAGATGCAGGGAGTCTGTGGCCATGGAGTTGGCGGGAATTTTATAATGAAGATACTATCCTGCTCTGTAAACCTTCCTTTTCTGTACTGTACTTTCCTAGATCCTTGGAGGTCATCTAGTAAACACATACTGGATTAACACCTATTCATTATGCTTCTCACTATTGGAGCAAACATGATTTTTTGCCTGTTATGTTTCCTCTCAAGAGAACATAAATAGTCATAGACATAAGAAACTTAAGTGTTTTGAAATCTCTTCCCAATAAGGAGAAGGACTTGAGGTATTTAAGTGATTTTTGAACCTGTGAAATTAACCAACGTATACCTTCTGTTTCAATGCTGATGTCTGAAGAGAAGGAGCTCTTTGGAACAAATGTGGTCAGGCTTGAACCAACATCTAAAACTTCACAGAAAAGTTGGGAACTACTGTTTTTCATTCTGTGAGATGAAATACGGTATAAAGCAAATATTTCTTTCTTTATAAGAAAGTAGAAGAGAACTGGTATTAGATGGAAGGTGGAAAGTTCAGGGATTTTTTTGTGAGAAGCAAGGTGGTGTAGAATTCATCACTACTACATGCTGTGACAAAGTCAGGAACATAATGGGATGCAAAAAGAGTGCACAATGATTTTGATAAATTATAGCGGATAATAGCAGATATTCTTACCTCAAAATTTTGGTGATCAGGTATGACTTATTATTTTAAGCTAATCTCTGCAAGGCATTCAAGCTTTGGCTTTATCTTAAATGAGGTACTTGAACCTTCCTCTGATGTATTCAGTATATATATTACTGAGTTAATTCAGTATTATAGTTCCTTTGCACAGAATCATCCTCATCTGTGGGCAGGAGCATCCTCACTCAGCTGTGAGACTGAAAATTATGATTTACAGCCAACTGAATGTTTCCTTTTGTTAACTGCAGTTACATTACAAAAGAACATCCTTAACAAATCAGGAAGTCTTCTGTACTGAAGATGTAAAAAAGTAAAATGATCAACACAAGTCAGTCTTTAGTTCTGGAGATCTTGGCTCTTTTTCTGAAGACCAATTTTACATATATTTGTTTCCCTTCAACTCCCCATTTCTGTTTTTCCATTAATTTATTCTGCATGGAGATAGTTTTTGGGGTACTTTTTACTGTGGAAGGAAGAATTGGATAAATTGTATATTTGAATTAAGGGACACTGTCACCCAACATGTAAAAGGGTCTTACAGTAAGATCCTTCTTGTTTCCATATTGATCTTAGTAATACAGATATACCTACATATATTTTGAAGAACTCCTTAAATGTTTGCTTCTGAGAGAAATGTGCTATTTCAAAATCTTCAGGAGTCTGTTATGAAAGAGACCTTTAATATTTTGATCCTCCCAAATCAAAGAACTGCCCCCATACTAGTTTATTACTGCAATTCAAATAGTTTTTTGGTTTCTCCTCTTTGCATACACACCTCACAAATTAAATGCATCAAGACATTTGTAAAATCGTAGTGTAACTGTTGCTGTTTGTTTTCTAGGAGTGAGTACTAATGTGTAGTAGGTTCCTGTGAATCTTTACATTGTTTTTCATTAATATTTAAGGAGCTTTTAGTGGTGCTAGTAAGGAAGGCTGGGCTGCTGCAGTGTTTTAAAAGATACTATTACGTTAAAGAAATGCACAAGGCTTTGTGCCAGTTGGAAAAAAGCAGTCTCAATGTCCTTTCACTTTCTGCATCAATGGGCTTATATTACGTATTTTTTTATATAACAATAAGTGCTTGTGTAGTTATTTCCAACCCTGTAGTTTTCTAATAACCAAACTACTATTTCATTATATTGTTTAAAAATATTTAGTACTAACTTTCTAATAATCTGAGATTTGGGAAATCTTTTGATATTTTAATCTTAAGAATACTTTATAAGCGTCAGCCTGTGCCACTGTAAGTGAACACTTTTGATGCACACCAGGAAGTTAATCTATTAAGTGACCTGTTTCTTGGAAGTGCTGCTTTATGGGTTTTATACTTAAAAATCGTTAGTAGCTCATTTGGGCATTGAATTTTATAGTCAGATTTGACTGAAAAAGGAGGAGGAGGAATTCGGAAGAAACCATCCTCTCCTGTTACCGATCCTTAGTTGCATAAGGAGGTAATGGCTACCCTTCATTCAGTAATGAAGTCAAACTAATCCTCTTGGGTACTAATTTTGCACAAAAACAAACTGCGTTTTTCAATGGTACCGCTAGATGGAGATTTCTCTTGCATTCAAGAGTTGTAGGGCTTTTCTCTTTCATGCACGCGCACACACACACACACACACAAAGTGGAGTAGTAGTAATTATCAGTACACCATTTTATTAGACTGTAGGTTTTCAGCAGATTTATAAAAAGCTTTTTAAAGCCTAATATCAAATCTATAATGGCATTCCAACCTAATAAAAATAATGAAGCTTGAAGTGTTGACAGCATGTATCTAGATGTTGGCTTGTAATTCCTTCCAAACAGATCTGTTGAGGCCCATGTGGGACCTAAATAACACAAAGAAGTAAATTTGCATATTTTACAGCAGGGGGAAAAAACAGAATGCAAAAACATGAATAATTAGGAGCACAAGCTTCATGCTATATTAATACTGTTGAAAAGCATGTGTTGATTGTATTCTGAAAGCCAGTAGTGATCTGGTTGAGTGAACTCAGTCAGCATCTCTTATGCAGATTAAAGGAACTGGGTTACAGAACAACTGAAATTCATTGTTTTGCTGTATAAGGAGGTATATTTCTTAAAGGAAATTTTTTTTCTTGGATTATGTACAGCACACAGAATCTTTCTTTTTAATGCCTCGTCAAAGCATGTTTTTGTTGACAAAGGACCATGCAATTCTTCATTTACTTGTATACCTCTAGATTTTAAAAACAGTTCTCTCAGCAACAAATCAGATGTTAGTATTTTTAGCACTTTAGTATACATGACCTACTTACTTTTCATTCCGTAACATTTCTCTTTTCTTCTTGTTTTCTAAGACTTGAGCCACTGAAACACGTTCATGATGCTTCCATGTTATGATTTTTTTTTTTTTTTTTTTTAATTTGCAGAAATGCCTTTCTTTAAATGTTGGTATTCAGGCCATTTTTGAATCTGAATAATATGAATCATTGTGTTGGCTTCTGTTGATTGCAACATAAGATGTGTAACATACTTTTTATGAAAAAAAAGTTACTTAAGTTACTTAAAAATGGTAAATAGTATTAAAAGTGATTTATTGATTGCCTTGACTGAATATTGTCTTGGCCCCTTAACTCACAGCTATCTCAAAAAGTTACCTGGTTTTGAACACTGTATCAAGGGAGCAGAAAAGAAAGAAGATGAAGACTTCTTGTTTAACTTCTGCAGCAGTTTTCATTCTGGGGAGAAAAAAGAAATATGTGCTGCTATATTAGAGAGCTTTATTTTGGGTCTTTAAGACAGACAAAAATGCACAGAACCAAACATTTTCAATCTGTCTTTTAAGCACATCTTAATTTGCATAACCAAAAGAGGAAAACAGTAAAATGTACCAGTCCTTTTAGAAGTTGCTGTAATTGTAAGAGGTTAAAAAGGCATCTGGCAAAAGGTTGTTTTGAGGTCACACATGCATCTGACAGTTTGCTGCCAGCCCTCTAAGAAAATATTGGTTGGAGTTCTGTTCCTGTTTTTCATATTAACTGCCTTCTGACTTGATGTATAATAGTCACTTTCTACATGTTCAGGTCTCCAAATTGTTCCTGAGAGGTTTGGTCCTACGGATTTTAACTCTTGCAAATAGCGATGGAAGTAGAATATGCTGAAATAAGAAAATCCTTTTTTTTTTTCCTATAAATTTATTCTCAAAAAAGATGAAGGCATTTCTTGGGCATGACTATTCTGCAATGATGTATTGACATAGCTGACATCGCATTCTTTAACCTTTGCTTATAGTAGAGTGATTGATTTTGACACCTAGATTCTGACAGTTTTACTCCCATACACACTAGTTTACTCTCTACTAGTATTGCCTTAGTCTAGTGGCCTATATAGCATTCTTAAAGCAATTTGTGTTTGGAATGTAAGAAAGGAAAATACTGATTGTTTATTGTAAAACAGAGTAGAAATAACAAAATGTAGTGTAGAAGTAGGGATTCTCAAGTGCTGGTTGTAAACTGTGTTTCCCAGAATATGCTGGTCATTAAATCTCTTTTAGAATTAAAAGCTTCTTCGCTTTATGATGGAAAGAACATAGTTCAAGACATAATAATAATTTTTTAGCCCAAGTCTGATTTTCCTATATCAGGTGAACTTACAGCTAGGGCTAACTGAAAAACAAGAAGTGGAAAATGTGGTGCAGGAGGGCAAGTTGCTATTCTGGCGAGTGATAAATTAAAGTTTAAGTCCCTCTTTCAGCAATTTACAGCATAGTTAGAAGATCACTCTTTGCAAAGAGAACACTAGTCATTAGCCCATGCAATCACTGCCTGTCTGGTTGGAGTCATCCAGACTTCTACAGGTGTTGTCCAGTGTTAATTTTCTCTGAAGGAAATGTTACATTGAGATGATTTTACACACACCCCTCCCTATCTCTGGCAAATAAATGTTTTTTTCACATTTTTTCAATGGAAGAAGAAAAATTACCTTGCCAAGGATACATTGTCTTGTTTATATTTAATTAGGTAGTATAAAGAAACTCAAGAAGGTTATGTTCTGTGTTTCACAAGTGTTTCCAGTCAGTTGTGTCATAGGCCTCAATATGTAATAGTAACATGAGTGTAAGGATTTTCTTTATAAAATGAAAGATGGCTTGTTACCTTGTGCATAAAGGTTTCTTCTTTAGCTTCTCTTTCTTGATGTACTAGTTAAGTACCTTTCAGTAGGGACCAAATAAATGAAAGGATATAGGTGATTTATCCAATCAATTGTTTTGCACTTCAGTGCTATTTCATCTGCTTCTGCCATAACACATCTTTGGTGGTTGCCAAAAAATGTAATGTGCTTTCTGATCTCTGCTCACACAGCTGATTGATCTTCAGCTTTTTTATGCTGCTTTTTTCCCCACAAATGAGGGCTGCATGGAGTCAGTTCTGAAATTATTCTCCCTTTCTTCAGTCAAAAATAAGCATTTGCTCACAGCATTGACCATGGCTTGCTGGGGAAATTATAGTCATCATTTTTTTGTGACCATGATCACTTTGTGCTTTTTGTATCTTTTAGTAAATTAATCCAGTGCTTTCCATTTTCATGGGTATGTCCTTCTACATGATAGTAAAAAATAAAGAGGAATGCAAAGACCTCCTAGAAGTAGTAGGTTGCTTCATTTGTGCAGTTTGTTTCTTTAACAATTAGTGCACAGTTTGCTGTTATTACAGTTAACCATGTACATCACAGGATGTAATCACAGTCTTAATTCTGGATATTGTTTCCTCAATTTATGCATGGTTATTTGCTACAAAAACTGTATGGGGCAAAAATGATAATAGACAGAAAATTATTCAAAAACTGAAGTGAGTTTAACACAGGAATATCAATACAGCGTGTTTCTCTGTCTTTCCCCCTCCCAGCAGCTGAGATAAATATGGGACTTCAAATACACTCAGCAGATGTACACAGTCTCTTCATTTCCTTTTTTTGTTTTTGTCAGGGTGTCTAGGAGAAGTTAGGGGAATATGGATTAGGTGAATATGGGGTTTGTATTTTGTCTATAAGAGTACAAGTATGGACTGTAGAGAGAGCTCTCACAATTGGTAGTTTTAAATTGTCAGTGTTGAGGTTCATTTGTTTTGGTAGGTTTTTTTATCTTCTCTTTCAATTACCCCCAGATTCATGACGGGGTCTTTGAGCATATGACTGCCTTTAAACATGTACGATATACCTTTTTTGTTGTTTCATTTAAAATGGGCAAGCTTCCTTAAAATGATCCAAAGTCCCAGCCCTTTTCTGGAATAAACAAAACCCAAAAAAATTTTTGCTGTTAGACTGTATCATTCTAAATCTCTTTCTGCTGAGATCTGTCTAGGCCAGCAATATACTGCAGTTATTCAGGAGTTTAAGCTCATAGTTTTCCTATTCCAGGGTGTATAATGGAAAGGAACAACTTAAAACCCACCAAATTAATTTTTATCCTTCTTTCACTTTGTATGAAACTTCATTTTTTTGAGAGGGAGGGAATGGGACTTTGTGGCTACTTCTCTGCCATTTTATTTTTTCAATGTGAACTTCCTACATTATTTCTTGAGTGATTTCATCCTTAGGTCTTGCAGAAGGGGAAGGCTATGACTAAGGAAGATTTGATTTATAGCAGAAAGCAGCCAATATTGTCTTTAAAACATGGATATTAAATATACATACCAATGCATCCTTCATTAGGAGAGAGAATTAGGGGGTAGATTTTTTTTTTTTGCTAGAACTGCTCGCCTTTACTAACCTACAGGTTATATCAATACTGTTATAAAGAGATGCACAAAGAGATTTCCTTAAACAAAATGTAATATACTGACTCCAGCTGAATCTAAACTTCAGTTGGATATACCAACTCTTCTAAAAATTTACTCCCTACTTACCTGAGTACACCAGAGGTGAGACCCAGGAAGGAAGCAGTAGTAGTTTCCAACTTGTGCACTACATTTTTAAAAAATAGGAAAGAATGAGCCACAACGTAGAATTAAACATCTCTGAAAGTTGGTTTACAAAATGTGTTTTTAGCATATTTGCCTAAAATGACCCACTGGCAGCAGCAGAGACCGGCGTGTATAAGCTTGTATGCTTGGTATGCTCTGGAGCTGAAGTGTCTGAATCAAGGTATCATACATCAAGCATGTCTGTCCACTTGATTCAAAACTAAAATCCAAAGATACAGCATGTTCTTCTTGAAATTTGTTTGGTGTGTACTTGTGCTTATTCAAGCATTCATCTGAGAAGTGGGAGACCTCAAATTTAGTTCAGCACAGGTTTAGTGCAGTCAGATGCACATCTTCTAGCCAAAGTCTGAAATAGTTCAGTTGGGAGGACCTCCACTGTTTATATTGGCGGCACAGTGGTTCTCCTTCAATAATGCAAGATGTAGGAGCTTCTGTGATACGGCATTAATCATTGAACTGCAGTGACATGGGAGTAAGGAGACTGCTCTCTACTCCCTAGCTTGTGTGTGTTGTGGGTTTGCCCTTTTTTCTCTTAAACTGAAATGACTAAAGTTTTAAAAAAATCCAACCTCCCAAGAAACTATGAAAAGGAATGATGCCAACTCTTAGGCATTCGGCTCAGACTCTTTCTGATTTGTTTTAGCTCCGTCCCAGACAACCTTTTCTTTTTGGGTGAACCTAGTCCAGCTTCAAAAGGAAGGGGAGAAAAGTGCCCCACGCAGATTAAATTGTAGCTGACTGGGACAGCTCCCTGTGGGAGGCAGGAGCTTGAATACCTTCAAACCACAGGACCAGATCTCAGGTCCATTGCTTCTTGAGTGGGCCAGTTGGAGGGTGAGGGGAAAAGTGGGATCTGCTCTTGTTTCCCCTGTTTTAATTTCCAGGGAAAAGGTGCCCATTATGCCTGGCTGTGGGGGAGGTGAGGGGAGGTGGGAGTTAAGCTGCTTCCTGATCAGATCCAGGACGCTTGTGTTCATATACAGACGTGACAGCTAATGAATTTAGATCCCTATTGCATTTTGTGCCTTCTGAGACAGCTGCTTTTTTAGATTATTGTTTCAGGTATGCCTTTCCAGGCATCATACCCATTCTAATAATTTTGATAGCAAAAATGTGCATACTGTGTGAAGGTAATAAGTCATGGTTTGTTACAATATGCTTTTCATTTTGAATAGCATTAAACAGCAGTCAAATTCTATACTTGCAAATCTTTGCTATTAGACTAAATCACTTTTTTTAGGAATATGAAGAAACTGTTACAAGAAAGAAGGGGGAGAACTCTAGGAAAAATAATTGAGGGTCATACTTTCAGGTGATACTCGTCACAGCCACGAATGCATTCATTATCTGTCAAAAGTTGATTATAAAAAGCCCTACTTCGTTGCTGGGAGGTGTGTTGCAGGCACAGCTGTTTGGCGGAAGAGGGTGCGTTTTGTTTGTGCATGCTCCTTCTGCTGGCTTAGTGATTCCGCGGGAACAGGCCCTGGCCCCCATGGGGCTAGGGCTGACAACGCTGGCTGGTAAAAGAAATGGGATCTTCTTCTATGTAAAATAAGACTAGAAGCTATCCAGCACATTCTGATTCCAGGTTTGTTCATAAGAAGTTTATTGAGAACTTCAGATTAGCAAATGTTTTATGAGTTTTATTTGCCTGCATATTGCATTTTTTAAGCCTGAAGCACACAGTACTGCTGTGGAACCTGGTTTAAAGTTGATCGGGGCCATAGTGTGAGAGTGTTGGTCTGCTCTTTATCCTTATACTCCTAATTTATCTTGCAGTGTTTGGTTTTTTTTTTCAGTCTTCTATCTAAAAACAAAAAGGCAAAGATTTTTTTTTTTCTTTTTTAAAGACTTTCTTTTCCCCCCAGTTTCTCATGATATCTTTTACTTGTTAAGCAATACAGGCTTCTACCTGCTTAATGTCAGCAGGTATCTTTCAGTTGCATGTCTTATACACTGACCTTCGTAACAGCTACTCTTGAGCAAGAAATGCTTTCTTTTCTAACCTCTATTTGATGAATCAGATGTTAAGCTAAGGATGTCTGTGTTGCTCTTTTATGTTCTTATTTCAGAAGGTGTGATATATGTAAGTGGTCTTGTCTACTACTTCCCTTCTCTCTTTTTTCCTACCCTCTCCCTTGGGTCTAGCGAAATTTCTGAATCCTCTGGGTTTATATTTCTTTCAGTCTTCAGCACATTCCTGGCAGCATAAGCCATCTGTTTGCTTACATTCTGTAGCTAAAGTCAATGAACTTCTTGTGCAGAGAATGAATTATGAAGTTAAGACATTTCTGGTGAGAACATGTGTAGGCACTTTTGATCTTGACTCTGGAGATCAGGCTTAATATGGGGTGCAAATGAACACACTCTCAGAGGCTCTTGCTTTAAAACTTCTATTTCCATTCTACTACTGATGACTTTACTATGTATACCCTCCATTACCTTTGCCAACTGGAGAGCAACCAACAATTAATTTTGTTGTCTGACTTAAAGTAGCGTAAGTGCTCTGATATGATACCTGGTGTTAAGGACCAGTCTATTGATGTCGTGTTTCAGGAATCCAGTGTATTCTGCCCCTTTTGAGAGAATTGAACTGTGTGCTATGCTGACATGCTGCAAGCAGGAGGTGATAGCTGGTATACTGTGTGGGTATTGTTTGACTTTTGCTTTTAGTTTTACTTTGTAAGTATGTCTGGGATGCTTTTGTTACTGTTAAACCAACCAGAATAACAGAATTGGTGTGGAAATGAAAAAAGCAGGCAGTTTTTGAGAGTTCAGGATTTTGAGTGTATTCTTTAAGATAAATAAATAGATAAATGCTATATAAACTGCCTCCAGAAGTCATCTGAAGGTCGGAACATAATGTAACGTTGTCCTTGTCCTTCCTTCTTCCCTCCAAAACAACAGATTCTGGGAACTTTTATTCTGAATTATGAATTCAATGATGTGTATGAAACCTAGTTGTGAAGTACAGTGTGCAGGTAATCAGGATAAGCAATGTGACCATCACTGGTTTAGAAATACTCTGAAATAGTAGTCAGGCAGAACAGAAATATCCTGAAGTGCATTTACTTCTGCCAGTTGGTAAAATCCTGGCTACTTTTAGATATTCCTAGCTTCTGATGTATTTATTAACAAAAGGTAGATAAGAAGAGTCTCAGTTTGCACACTTCATGGACAAAAAGATACCCAAAGAGCTTTCTATATTCTTACACTCTCCACATTCTAGTGGAGTACTAACTAATGCTAAGTATTCTTTCTTTTTAAATGGAAACATCTTATTTGTATATGTTACTATACACCCCGAAGCTAAGCATGATGGACTCTTTCTAAAAGGCGTGGTGAAGAAGCTTAGGAACGGTTTGTAGATTCCCTTGAAATGTTAGGGATGTGTTTGTTTGTGGTCATGTCTGTGGCCTTCCTACTTTCCCGAGGTGGATTTATGTACAATTCTTTTTGTTGGTAAAACTGAGGTTCTCTTGCCAGTGAGTATGCTATAGTCATGGTGGAAGTGTTTGGATGTTTTAGATCTTGATGTAAACTTTGTAGATAGATCAAATAAATACAGTTTGAATAAACAACATTGCAGATGGGGGAGGCTTTCTTACATTTAGTTGATTGTAAACCAAGTGTCTGGTTACCTTTTCCCCCCTTAAATTCTGTACCTGTTTTAGTGTGGGAGGGTCAATTGTTGCCTTTTCCCCCTGCTTACACAATGTAGCAGAAATACTGGACTATGGAATTGATCCTTATGGAACACTACTAAAACTTCACTGCATGTGCACCACCTGCTTCTGAACAAATATTTCTAGCAAGTCACGTGTATATGCTTTTCGATTGGGAATGAATTATTTTCTGAACAGTGAATTGAAGGAATAGTCTCAGTTAAAAAAAGTGTGTGCACTGGAGATAAATTCAGTATAGCATTAAAGTTGAAAAGATTCAAAGCTAAATGTGGAGTTAATCAAGTGAAGCAGGCTTGAACAGTTCTTGACTTTTTATTATGAGATCTTCCAAGGGAGATCCTCAAGCAGTCAAGTAATAGGTAGACAGAGTAGCAAAAGGCTTGAAAAAGACTGAATAACTGATCTGGTCTCATAGCACCATTTAATTCTTGTATCCTGGTATTCTTCATGGATGAATACCACAATATAGTCGTGTTAGTATCTTGCATGATCGTGGCCTCTTGACAAGTTTCAGGACATGAAACATCGGGTATGATGGAACCACTGCAACTAAATCCTCTGTTGATGCCTTAAAACATGAGAGGAAATGGGAGAGGGACCAAATATGTCTTTAATTTACCTTTGAACTAACTGATTTCAGGTGGCCTGTCCAGTAGGTTTGTTGGTCCATGTAAATTAGAGTGCCCTTCTGACCCCAAAGCTAACAAATTTCAAAATGAAGAGGTAGGCAGATAGGAAAAGCATAACTTACCAAAGACATGATACAAAAAGTTAGCTATCCCTGTTCAGAATTCAGCTTCTATTGTTGATAAGACTTGTATCTTAGAGAAACCAATAGCTCTTGGCCAGTTTCCAGACACTCATGGGAAACTTTAGGTTATAATTACTCTTTACAGCTTCTTTTAATTAAAAAAAAAAAAAGCAAACCAAACTCCTTCATGTTGCCAACAATTTACTTGCGTCTAAGTGCTTTCATTAAAATAAATATTGTACCAATGTGAAAATTTGGTTTATAAAAAAATGAACCTAATCTTTAGGAGTTCTTATATGTGAATATATTTCACAGATATATATGATTATTTATACAAATTGTTGGTTTTAAGATTTGGCCACAGTAAAGTTTTCTTTCCCTTTGTAAACTGAAAGCAATGTTACTTATGTTTACCTGGTTTTTTTTGCATTGGATGTAAGTTGAACGTTGATGACATCTATTTTGTATGCAGCTGTGTGCATTTTCAATATAGGAGGAAATACAATCAGTTCAGCATGACTGGATTACTATAAATAGTTCTAGAAAATACCTTCATTTCCTCTCCACATTTTTTTTTTTGGTCATATGCCTTACCGACTAAAAATTTAAAATCTATGATGTAATCAAAGTTGAGTGTTATATTTTTATTTTATAAATTCAATGTTACGACACAGAGTCATGCCAATATTTGAGAATAGTAACAAAAAACCAGAGGCAATCTTATCTAAAAATTTTGGGCATGTTTTGTTTATTGTTTTTTAGGGAGGTAAAGAATTCAGTTATTGCAGATAATAGTGATGAAAGCAAGAATGTAATATATTCTTTTGTTAAAACCATAAAAAGTTATTTTGGGAACGAAATAGTCCATTTCTGCATTAATAAGAAAAAATACAGATTTCGATCCTCTTTTTTCTTCCTTCTAGTGGAAGCTAATTAGATAAAAATGATTTTGCAGTATTTCTAACTTAATATTCATTTGTAGGTGAAAAAGTTGAAATTTTAAATAAAGTAGTTAATGCTTTCTAAGTGTGTCATCATCTGTTAAACTAGTGTGACTTGCCTGCTTCTAACTAGGTATGAAAATCATGCATTTTGTGAGTTAGATAAGTGCGGGCTGCAATAGTACGCAATGCATAACGCATCTGAAAGAAAAAGCACCTTTCAGAAGAGCTTGTTGTTCCATTACGAGTAAATCCCATACAGGCTGCTCCCCTGTGGCTTTACTGCCTACTAGCCTTAGCTCTCCTCCCTTATGCTTCTTCAATCTCATCCCTTCTCCCACAAATCTCTAATAACTTGGCAAAGGAACGGCACTTCTGAAACTAGCTGGCATGCTAGTCTGAAGTCAGGACGGTAGCCACCCTCAGATAAGCCTAATGGAGCGCTTAACTTTGGGCTGCTGGTGGGTGACAACTGACTCTAGAGGCTGCTCACAGCCATATAACCCTTGGTTGCACTGATCTGTTTTAGCAGTGCTGTTTTAAGGACTTGGTTGAAGCTTAATTGACACAGGCCACTGATCACAAAAGTTATTAATGAATAACAAAGGAGAACACACACATCCAATTGTAAAAGCCTTTTTTTAAAAAAAAAAAATAAAATTGTAGTTGTGTACTGCTTGAAGCTTTAAAAACACTAGGATATTTTTTTTTTTACCCCTTACCTGTGAAAGGGCAGGTGTTGTTATTCTAAACTAACTTTTTCTTTAAAAAATATTTTTCAACCTTTTAAAAATGTTTTCCTTTGTTGTATCCATTACATAAAACTTTATTACAAGTGAGAAAAGTCTTAGATTTTCATGCCAAGTCACTGTTATTTTTGCTTTCAAAACTGGGTGGTTAATCAATGTATTCCTTTATTGGTAAAACAGTATCATTTATGTGTATTATAGATTAATTTTACATTTACAAAAACTGAAGTAGCTGTAGCTTAGTTTGTTCCACAAACACAACTGAAGTATTGTGATACTGGATTGATATTAATTCTTTGGGGTTTTTTTTGATTATACTATTTTTATCCTTTGTTTGGAATTAGTTCATGTAACTATGTGGTAGGTTTTACCCCTAAGTTTGTTGGACTTTGTGTGTGGTGGTTTTTTTTTGTTTGTTTGTTTGTTTGTTCATTTGTTTTAAAAAAACCATACTCAAGTCTATACTTGACTTTCTTACTAAGAAAGTAACTTTCAGGAGAGCTGCATAAAGGTCATGAAAATATTCGCACTGATTGTTCCCAGGGACTTGATTCTCACTGTTCTACATGGCAATTCCCTCATGCCAGTGGAAGATGAAAAGCCATCTAGCCATATAAAAGCTGGATGTTAAGGGTTGTGCCTTCCTGTACAAAACTTGCTACAATCCCCAAACTCAAAGTAGGTGAGAATGTGTGCAAGACATCAAGAATAATGGAACAAGGGTGTATGCGATGAAATAAATGTGCTGGAATGTAGATGGATCAGGGTGACTCTGCAGAAATAAAGCTGTGAACTTTGCTGTCCCTAAAAGCATCTTATTAGGTAAATTCAAAGCCTGTCACTGGTAAGCTCACTTGTTTGAGTAGAAACAACTATAAGCAACCTGTCTGAGAGCAAACCATATGCCAGAAGTTGTCTTAAGAGTATGATAAGCCAATGGTGTTTCAGAGATGCATCTTTCAGTAAAAGTTGCTTTTGCAAATTTCTATGCTAGCTAGATACCTGGATGGTTTGATATCTCAAATGGAGTCCTTTAAAGAGGAGTAAAGGCAAGTACACAAGAGAAACATTTAAAAAAAAAAAAAGGAAAAAAAAAAAAAAAAAGCATTGGTTTTAAGAAGTCCCATAAATTGGGAGCAGGATGCCACTGCTTTTTTTTCCTGAAAATACAAGTTACCACCCGGAATTGTAGTGAAGGTGATTGAGAATAGATGGATGAAGCATGACACATAGTAGAAGAAAGAAGTCATGTCTACAGAGGTATTGGTTCATAGCTTCAGAGCCACCTAACTATAAAAGCCAAGCATCATCCAAAGAAAGCAGATCCCTAAATCAATTGATACTGTTGGAGAAAATACTGACATAATGCCTGTATGTATACAGATGCATCTGCATAGCCATTGCAAATTTGTTCTTTAAGCTGATAGATTCCAGGGTGTTTCCAGCTGTAGTTCAGGTACTTTTACTGGTATGTTTAAGGGGCTTACTACAGTTTTTTAAATCAGAAATTTTTTCACAACTGGAGCAAAGGCAGGTTTTTTCCACAATGAATTAAGTACATGCGCTGTGTCCCACAGTGAATTCAGGTTGAAGAAGGTTGGAATACTTATTCCGGTGCTAGTATGAAAGATGGATGATTATCAGCAGACTCAGGTAAAGTTAGAACATTTTATAAGGCTTCAAAAAAATCTGTAAGTCTACAAAAGAAGTAGTCATCATCTGTATTTCTGCTCTGTGTGGAGACTCATCTTTTTTCTCCTTCCTCCATGCTGACCAAGTTAGCTTTCACTAAGAATTGCAAAGTCTTCATATGATTAAGTGAAGTTTTTAGAAAGTTAAACAGTTTTATATACTTGACACATTGAGATAAGGTGTTTAATATTGCCTATAGGTAGCACCTTCAAGTTTATTTTTAGTAAAATGTCAGTTCTTAAGAATTCCTGAGTACTGAACAGAGCAATTGTCACCCTGAAAGTTTACAGTGGCAAGTTTTAGCTTGTACTAACTCAAACTGGGGAGGAGACATATATTTTTGTTTATCTGTTCACCACGGTGACTTGTGAGGACGAAACAGTGTAGTTGGTAATTCTGGTTTGCTATTGAAGGAGTTAATCCATCTACATCTGCTATATGTCCTTCTAGTGTGTAGACATTTCTAAATTTTAAGGACCTAGAAAATACAGAATAGAAGCATGTAGCTGTTTTTAAATTAAAATGTAGTTGAGACTTACTCTCAGGTGTGCCAACCACACTTTGAAAGTAGATTTTTGAAAATAGCTGAGTAAGGGCAGAGCAAAAGCCAAACACTTGACCGTTTCCTGAAGTCTTTGGACAGAATTTGGAGGTAAAGTAATTGAAAAAAATGCTCAGTGTACAAGTGAGGAAGATGCAACAATTCATGAGATGGATTGTGTTGAGTAGGTCTAGAAGTAGAGTGTAGGTCTGGCATGGAGAGCTTCTGTTGGCTCTGCTGACCAAAGCTCAATACTAGCATCGGCCAGGAAAGGTTGATTTGTCTTTCACTGTTGTTGCGCACTTCAGTTGATGAAGTGTTCTGTGGCATTTGGACAATGGTAGTAGTATGGTATTTTGGCATCTTTTGTAGAATGTGAGAAAGGCCGATAGGAATTCTGGGTCTGCATAGTCTCATGCGTTACTGATCCAGATTTCCTAAGATATGTCTATACTAATTACGGATGTTCTTGCATAGCTTGTTCCATTACATCATGTCCAAGTACAAACTGAACTCTAGTTCTGTCTTCCAGTGCCACAGCAGGTGAGTGCAGAGAAATCTGAATATTCAGTACAGTGGGTTTCAGAGCGAGAGCTACACCTACCCATTTGGCCACATGCTGGCCACACTGGTGTCTCAGAACCCACTTTAGATAGTCTTACTGTTTTTGCCTGTTGGTGCATCTGAGGTGAGGATTTCCTAATAACTGGAAGATGAATGGAGTTGTTTTGATTCTAGAGGGGGACTTCTAGGTGGAGCAAAGTTCTTTCTAGATGGAGCTGTTCTAGATAGAGCAGTTTCCCCTCTCTGTACATAGTCCTCCAGGCAGACATGAACTTCAGCATTTGCAAGAGAAGAGCATACCAACAGAGGGTTTGGCCAGGCGAGCCTTTTTTCATCTGAGAGTACAATACCTTGTTGCCACTCCTGTGTGTCAGAATCAAGATCACAGAATAATAGAATCATTTGCTTTGGAAGGGACCTTTAATGTCATCTAGTCCAACACCCCTGCAATGAGCAGGGACATCTTCAACTAGACCAGGTTGCTCAGAGGCCTGTCCAACCTGACCTTAAATGTTTTCAGGGGCATCTGCCACCTCTCTGGGCCACCTGTTCCAGTGTTTCACCATCCTCATTGTAAAAAATTTCTTCCTTATATCTAGTCTAAATCGACCCTCTTTTAGTTTAAAACCATTACCCCTTGTCCTATCACAACAGGTGCTACTAAAAAGTTTGTCCCCATCTTTCTCATAAGCCCCTTTTAAGTATTGAAAGGTGGCAGTAAGGTCTCCCTGGAGCCTTCTCTTCTCCAGGCTGAACAACCCCAACTCTTTCAGTGTTTCTTCATAGGAAAGGTGTTCCATCCTTCTGATCATCTTCACGGTCCTCCTCTGGACCTGCTTCACTTCAACAGGTCCAGTTCTTTCCTGTGCCAAGCATTCCAGAGCTGCATGCAGTACTCCAGGTGGGGTCTCACCAGAGCAGAGTAGAGATGTGGAATGGTGGGTTATTTCTTGTACTCTTGAATAAAGAGCAAGGCCATCACTGTATTTTTAACTTTTTGGTGCTATACCTTTACCCTAGTAAAACCTTGTAGGAAAGAGGATGGTAGTGATACTGCTTGTGAATTTTCTTAAACCTTTCTGCCTGGATGGCCTGTGGCTTTTGTGATTGCTTTAAGTTATATCTTCAGTGTGTCAGTGTTTGTATGGATGAGTCCAGAGAGATTCCAGTTCATTTTGTCTGAACTTGTCAGGTTGTCTGTACTTTTTAAAATGCAAGTGTTGAACTGTGTGTGAGCTGATGACATGAATGAGAGGAAAGTTTTGATTACCTTGACACTAGTGACACAGTAATGGAGCTGCATTGTCTGGGCTGGAGCTGTCTTGACTTCGGCCAGTGTAGCAGGGTTGGCAAAGGAGTTTGTCTGTCAACATATAACTATATAGGCACATACTTGGTCTCAAGAGCAAGTGTGTTACTCATTCCTGACTGTACAATGATTGGTTTAAAAGACTATTGAAATGAGGTGGTTCTTTAGGCTCAAGAGACCAATAGAACTTAAGAAAAATTAATTTACTGCTAGTGGCTGCTATGGAATTTATACTGTAACTTTCTCTCATGATTTAACCCCAGCTGTCAACTAAGCCCCACACAACCACTTGCTCACTCCCCTGCAGTGGAATGGGGGAGTGAATTGGAAGACTTAAAGTCAGAAAAGGTATGGATTGAGATAAAGACAGTTCAATAGGTAAAGCAAAAGCCACACAGACAAGCAAAACAAAACAAGGAATCCATTCACCACTTCCCATCGGCAGGCAGATGTTCAGCCATCTCCAGGAATGCAAGGCTCCATCATGCGTAACGGTTACTTGGGAAGACAAACACCATCACTCCAAACATCCCCCCTTTCCTTCTTCTTCCCCCAGCTCTATATGCCGAGCATGACATCATATGGTGTGGGATACCCCTTTGGTCAGTTGGGGTCAGCTGTCCTGGCTGTGTCTCTTCCCAGCTATTTGTGCACCCCCAGTCTGCTTGCTGGTGGGGTGGGGTGAGGAGCAGGAAAGGCATCAACATTGTGTGAGCGCTGCTCAGCAACAGCTAAACCATCCCTGTACTACCAATGCTGTTTTCAGCATAAATCCAAAACATAGCCCCGTACCAGCTACTCTGAAGAAAATTAACTCTATCCCAGCCAAAACCAGCACATTTTCTTTACAGTGTCAGTCCAGTAAAATGTAACCCAGGGGAGTCTATATTTGAACTAAAGGTCATATGTTTTACAATCTTACTAACATGTTCAAGAAACTGAAGTCCTATTAAATGCCTTTTTTGGGCATCAATCTTGTTCTAAACCTGTTAGTTTAATAATAAGTTCATTTAAATATCTTGTCAATTGGTATAATTTTCCCAGAAGTGATTATTTTCAGTCAAGCATTTTAATTGAACTTAGGAGCTTTCCTTTAAACCTTAGTATTTAACTCAAAAAATTCTAACAGTTTTTTCATTCTTAAAGAGCATATGTTGTGATAAACTTTTTTCCTTCAGTTATGTGATCATGTGAGTTACAGTGTTCAAAATACAAGCTGATTTGGGATACCTAGGAATATTTAGCCATAAGTGCTGTCATTTTCTTTAAAGATTTATTTTTAACATTGTTAACATTAAGACCACCATCATTTCCATTTTATCTTGGTCTAAAAGATCTTTGTATTAGTAGCTAACAAAAATTTCAAGTTGGAGGGAGGACAGTGTTTTTCCCCCCATTGTATTTTACATAACACTGCAAAATGGTTGGCAGAGCTTGATGTAGAATTCTTATGAGAAGTTTTCCATTAACTGGAAAGCCCTGTAGATGTCAACTTTAAAGGTAAAATAGTTGAAGTTGTATAAAATATGTCATAAATAGTTGTCAGGTATATTTATAATTGATTTTGCCATAGTATTTCTGGCCAGCTGCTGATTTTAGGAGCACCACTAAAGTTGCACATGTGGAATATTTTGAAAGACTTTTTGGGGTTTGAATTTTTTTTTTATTCATTTGCTCAAGAGATATGTTCTTTGACGAATAGCACAAGTCTGTTCTAGTGAATGGTTGTACAGTTTAGCTGTAATAGTTCAATCCGTGTTTGCTAAAGGTCTTGTCTGATTCTTTACTGTTTGTTTGATATTGAAGACTGCCTTTATCAGTTTGGAAGGTATGGGGGAATCCAGGCTTTTAGCACTAATTGTTTCCCTATTAGACTTTTATCCTGATCCATGAGTTTTATGTTTGTTGGGGTTTTTTTAATTGTAAATTTTTATGGTAAACCACATTAGTTTTTCACTACATCCTGTAATAAGCATGTTTAACTAGCAAAGAACCTCATCCTTGATCTTTTCTTTCACTTTTGTGTTCAGCTGTTCCTGAATAACATACTAAAAATAAATTAACTTTACTGACATCTCTTGTTGACATTTGTGTTCGGTGAGTCATTGTAGTGTGTTGCTATATGATTAAGATCTGTTTTGGCTTTTAATCATATATCCATGTGGTGTACTCTTGAAAACAACTAGTTCTGATTTCTGTCTTACCAATTTATTGAAGTCTAAATCTCTGTATGATATTAAGCTTCCTATCTGTCTGTTGTCCGAATATATCAGGAGGCAGCTACAGTACATTTTTTTTGCTGTAAAGGCTCAACACTTATATCAGCAACATGATGGACAGTGTCAGTGACCTAGTACAGAATGTGTAATAGATTAAACAGGAATTTTCATTGAACTGTACCAATTAAGGACACTTTTAGTGCTTTGCGAGAAGAGGACATCTAGAATCTACACTTCAGCAAACAAGAGGGAGACCTGATAAGATCTGTGGGTTTTTTTAAAGTAAGATTTTTGTACATGCAATGTTAAACTTTCTGTAAAAGGATCATAGGGCTTGTATAGAGCATGTATAAAGAAAATCAATATATCATTTGCCAAATAGCATATATGGCAATTAATATAGATTTATGCCTAGCATTTACTCTTATCGATGACATTTGCCATCTTGCATGCTATTTTGGCATAAGCTGGCAGATAGTTTTGTTAGTCCATGGTTGCTTTTTGCAAGCCTATATGTGCATCCCCTGAAAAGCGGCAGCGACATACATTCCACGTGCCAGCGTTGCTGGTGTGGCTGCACACAAGTTGGATCAGAGAACTGATCAACTAATCAAGTACGTGTTGAGAGTCTGGCCTGAGGGCGATGATGCAGTCTGGCTGGGATGGGGAAGCGGGTGGAGAGAGAGAGAGGGTGACAGCACAGCCGATTTCAGCTGCAGCTTGCATTTAATGTTGGTTAAATTGATTGTGAAACCAGCCCTCGAGGTAAACCTATAGAGCATATGTGTGCTTACTAAGTTTTTGTAAATAAACATGCAATGAGGAAAATCTAGTGCTGCTTATAAAATGATTATTACAGTTCTCTGAATTTTCATAGTAGATGTTCAGTTTTTCACATCAGAAAATGTGTAGGCAATGCAAGGGAGATTTGTTTTCAAGAGTTGTTTTTCTGAAAACTGGTTGCATTTAAAACAACATAGAAAAAAGTAATGAGAAATATATCTTAGAATTAAGTGGACATTATAATTGACATAAATGAAAATCAGTTTAAGTTAGTGTATCGTGACTGTATTAATTCCACTAACATAGTTACTCAGTAGATAGCTTTCTTAATGGTCTGTCTTGCTGCTCTTACTGAATTTCCTTGTTTTTATATTACTCAGATTATCCATGAGGTTAAATGAGTGAGGAGGTAAAGACCATTATATCTGCATGCACAGAGGGGTTTTTGAGTCCATCAGAGGCTTGGTCAGAATTTTCTTCAGGGGTAAAATTCTGTCCTGGCACGGTTTAAGGCAAATATGAACACTGTTTTCTTAGTAAGGAATATATTTTAAGCTGCTGCAAGATTCTTGGTATGAAACCAGAAATTTATCTTTCATAAAAAATCATACCAACTGAAAAGTCCTGAGTCATTAATTTATGGTTCATTTTGTCAACTTGTGTATGACTAAGTCACGGTGTTTTTCATGCAGTATGTGTTTGGGTTTTTTTCCTTCCTGTTTTATTGTTACTATAGAGTATCACCAAACTGGGTGAAGATTAATACTTAATACTTGACCTTCAGAAAGCTTTTCCTAAGTTGGTTTACTGTAAAGATTTCAAGCAGTTACACTTAATAATTTAAAATCAGGACATACTGGTTCATAGAAAGTCTTGCAAAATTAGGGAGCTATATGTAGGAAAACCCTAGTAAAACTGACTGCTTCTTTACACCATGCTTCAGTGCTGTACAACATATTTCAAGGTAACCAAAGTTAGTGCAGATATAAGATTTATGTATGTATGTGTGTGGGAGGGTCCTCCCCATCTCAACTATAAAAGAGCTGCTGCAGTATTGTACTAGTGGAGTTATTTCATTACCATTTTAATTTTCTACTCATAAAACTTACTGCAGGGAATCAGTTTTGCGCACGTTTCTTCAAAACAGTTTTCAGTCATATATTTGTACTTTGCAACTTGGCTTAAAATCACACAAATGGAGCAGATTCTTAAATGTCCATGCAGATGTGTGTATTCATACACTTTTCATACTCATGGTATTGTACCTGTTTACAGTGATAGTAGAGATGTTTTGAAGAATACAAAATCAGTGTTATGGGAGTTTTTAAAAAGAAAAAGATTGACTGCAGCTTCCTGTTAAATGACAGATTGTTTTAGAGTCTGTTTTTACCAAAAAGTTCTGTTGAACACAGAGCAAAAATAATTTCTTCCTTAAAACTGAAAAAGAAGATTTAAAAAAAAATATCTATTTGACATATATAGAATGTACAGTTTTAATTGACCACTGTAAAGCTTTGGGCTTCGATCTAGTAACATGTATGAAATTCCAGCATTCACAAAGCTCTGATTACAGAGCATGGGACTAGGTGCATGGCAGACAGAATTTCTGATCTGTTGTCACTGCTTGCTAACCTAAAGAAACCACGCAGGTACTGACTTCATCGTTTTAATCTTGATCAGACATGCTTTAAAAGACTATATTAGTTTGTCAAGAACTAAATCTCAAAGAACTAAATCTCACTTTGAGAAATACATGTACATTAAAAAAATCTGTAACCATATCAACTTTTAAACAGTGTGCAAGTAGCAAATGAAGGAAACTACAGAATGGAAGAAAAATCACCTCCACTTTACTGTGTAAACAGTGTTCTCATAGAGCATTGCTCAAGTAATAAATCTTCATATTTACCAAACTTTCATGTAATAGAAATAGATGTCCAGCTGATAAGAGTTTGGTTTTTATAGCTTCATTTATGGCCCTATCACTACCCACCAAACTCAGAATGTAATAAATGACTCCCAGAAGTAGATCAACTAAATTATAGTTTAATGCAATAGTTCTGGATATAGTGGAGGAGTGATTACACTGTGCCTGAATAGTCCTGCTGGCTAGTCATTAGAGGAAGGGACATTGGATTTTTTTCTGAGCATCTAATTCTGAAGTCCTTGCTGAAGCAAAACACTTTATTTTTTTAGGGGGAAGGATTTTACTGTGTTAGTACAGGGACTATAGATTGAAAAGAAACAGTCCATTAGATGGAAATACAAGGTAATAAACTGTCTTAATTTCTCCTCTGGACATGCATATGTTAAAGGCCAAAGCAAGACATTTTTCACTTTAGGGATGGAATAAAAGAAGTTGTACAGAGCTTTCAGACAATTGCAGCTGCAGTTACTTACTCTATTTTTCATCTCATGCCTTTAGTCTTTGTAATAAAAGCTATATTTCACCTCTGATTTAAACAAAATCATTTCAAAGTACTAATTCCTGTTTAGTAATAGCTTTGTTTTGTTTAGTAGCCAACTTTATGATGCAGTGTTATGGAAAGTATCCTTGTCCCAAGAGTTTGTCATCTGAAAGATGGAAAAGAGTTGCACAAATCAAGAAAAATATGAAAAATTGTGGAGATTTTTTTCTTTTTTAAAACTAAAGTTAGGGTTGTGGTTGCTAAATGGCAGCCTGGTGTGTGTGTTCCAGGGAGCAGAATTTTGGGCATTGTCTTGAAAATTCTTATGAATTTTGTTTTGTCATTTTTTCCCACACATGACTGTTGGCATCTGGGAGTTTATCAGACAAACCAGCTGGTGTTATCTTCATGGGTACATTGGAAAGGAAAAATAGAAGCAATACAAATGGTGGAGGTTTATTCAAAGTAAGGAGCTAACAAAAGGGTGGCAGCAAGTCATAGTCAGAAAAGGAGCACAGAAGGATTTTCGCATCAGCAATAATTTGGTATTTGAGTTATCTGAAGCAAACCTTCATGGTTGCAGCTAAAATGATGCCCACGCCATGCATAGGGACAACTTGTAGAGAATAGTGGTGTCTACAGATTTTTGTGCATTACATGGAGTCTTCTTAATTACAGATTTACTCTATTAACTGATGAAGTGAGTTGCTGCCAGTCATTATGGATTTAAAACCAATTTTGTCAACCTGTCATCTATGCAGAAGGTTTGAGACCTGTCCATTGCATGGATTTTGGATTATCGTGCCCCAGACTAGCATATGCCTGAGTTTCAAATATTGGCCTTTTGGACTGAATTCTTACCTGTGAGGGTTTTTTCTAACCAGGCATTAAATTAAGGCCATTAATACCTTTTAAAGTACAGGAGACTCAATTAATTATACTAATTGTTATTAATTTTTCTCCAAGTCATAGTCACGGTATTTTCTAGGGTAAATAGGCATAACATTTTGCTTTGAAAAAAGATGAAGAACATCAGTATGATTTCTTCTGCTGACTGTTCTGCAGGGTTGGTGACCAGCAGCTGTGGGGATGGGAACTGCTTGAGCTGCTCCAACTGGTGTCAGATATCCTTACTGCAGTAACGTGCGAGACTGTATTTGAGGTTTTGGCCAGATGGTGTCAGTTATGGAACCGAGAACCGAACGCAGGAAATGCAGAAGTTAAGGCTTGATTACACTGTGTTAACTGTTTATCCATACGCATCATATTAACGTCTCTTAATTAATGACAACAGGCTATTTTAAAATAGAAATGTTTAAGATATGGCTGTACTTTGCTTTCTGTGCTTCAAACATGATCTTTGCCTAATGCTATGGATTCTTTAATGTCTTTGAACTTACAATTGCAGAAATTTAATTGAATTTGCCTCGTGTTTCAAAAGCAGATTAGTCTTTGAATTTTTAGTTCAGATTTTCTCTCCCTAAACCACAGTATATGAGAACATACTTAAATGTTATATTGAAAGCTTCTGTATTTCTCCTCTGCTTTTCTTGTTGTGACTCTGAGGTAACCTGATCTCTTAGTAACTGGTATAGAGTTTGTCTTTCAGAATTATTTTTTGATTCTTTTAGGTTTTATTTTACATACTTTGTATATTTGGTAAAATGCCTTTAGGTAAGACAACTTTTATAGACAGAGGTAATATCTCCTATTAACCTTAAGTATTGTTAGACAAACTAGACTAGCTACCAGACCTTCTTCAGGTGTGAAAATGAAAGCTTCTGTTCCTCAGCCAGATAGCATCTGAGGCAGTTGCTCAAAATGGAGGTAAACTAAACCATCCGGGGAAAAAAAGAGAGTTGATGCTTTTGAAAGGAGAGGAAGAGCTAGTGGGGTGGAAGGAAAGGTGATAGGTACCCAGATTTTCATGGCAGAGAGAGGTTAGTAGCGGATGGGGATTGAGAATTACTGTAAAACAAAGATCTTTCTTGAGGGCACAATTTTTAATGTCCATCAGAGAAAATAACAGATACTACTTAAACTATGTGCAAACCTGTGATCAACTGCAGACAGCCATTTTGCACTCATATTCCATTGTCAAAACTTAATTGCTTCTGGTTTTAGACTTGAAGGACTTGTGACCCAAAGCCCAATACTTCTGTCTACTCTAGTTGATCTAAAATATATTACTTCAATCTAAGATATATTACCTTTACTTACAGACTTTGTCCTACCTGAGTTCTTAGAACTTTACAACCACAACAAACAACTACTACAGTTATTTTTTAAAGTTGCTTGTTATTTGTCCATAGTCTGAGAGAGATTTATTTTATTCTGGTAGTTGTCTGAGACCATGTGTGGGAATGTTATGAGGTCATTCTGGATATTTCCTCCTTCACTCTTTCTTGACCACCATTTTACATTTCACACAATCTACTATTTGGGTTTTCCAGCAGACTAAGCTTGTTTTTCAGTGAGATATGTAGACATGATTGTTATTATCCTAAAGATATGTTCATTGTATTGTTACTGGGCCCAAAGCAAAACATGCACTTAAACTGGCAAGTTGAGCTTATTTAAAGTGCCAGCGCAATTTAACTTTTCTTGCATTCACATTAAATGCAACACTTTTATTTGTGTGTTGTTTCCAAGCTAATTATTAGCATATGTTTAAAAAGCAATCAGATCTGGTCTGTTAGGTCAAGATAATATGAACATAAATGTACCTTCTTACAAATAAGCTGCCCTAAAATATAAAGTAGAAAAACAAATGTAGTGTGAAATGCTATGTAAAGCTCAGGCATGGCGTAATTAGCAAAGGACAGTAGAAATGTTGTTTGTTAGGACTTGAATAGTAACAGTCAATTAATTTCTCACAACGGGAAACAGCAAAACATTTAACAAAGAAACATCAACTGTCTCTACAGCATAAAGACTACACACAGAATCACAAAACCAAGACAATCATAAGTCATGAATTAAAAAAACAAAAGGGACTGAATTCATATTTCTTTGCAAAGAAATCTGTCTCTACATTTTAATAATTGATAGATTTTTTTTTTTTTAATAGTATATAAATGATGCTATTTTTTATAAAACAAGCACATACACAAAGCACAGCTAGGTATATATGTTGTGGTAAGTAATATGTACAACGAAACTGTAGGTTTGATAACCTAAGCATAGCCATCATTATTCACACTGTAAAAAACCTCTGATTATCAGTTCAAAGTTAAGCTAGTAAGGATATGATTAATGTTTCTTCCCTTCCTTTTCCTCAGTACCAGAATAATGGAAATGATCTGAGTTGGATAAACAGAGAGACAAAGAAAAAGCAGTTATAAACAAATCAAGAGGTTGAGTTCTTGTAATAAAGTAAAGTCCTATGATAGAATGTTTAACACTTTCTACGTAAATACCTTGAATTGCCTCCAGAGAGCTTCGGTAACCATGTAAACTCACTAGGCTTCAATTTATGTACCTTCATTGAATTCCTTGTATTGTATCATGTGGATATCTGCAACAAGCTTATTTTCAGTATATAGACAGTAGAATCATTCTACTTCTATGGTAGGCTTGATCTTGCATCACTAAAGTTAAGTACTTTTCAAAGGACCAGGATCAAACCCCAAAGAAATAACATTATCTTGAAGTGTTCTGTTATCTGGAATTTCTGGTTTACTTCTCCGTAGCTTTTCCAAACATCACATGTCAGGGCTGTTGGGAAAGGTACAACTTTCCATTTAGTTCTCCAGAGCATGTGGGGATCTGCTTAGCAATTTTTGGAATTGGTTTATTTTGAGAAAGGCTGATGCCAAATAGATATTCAGTAGATTTTTAATAGCTGTACTAAGTTTGCTAGTGATACCATGGGCTTTGATGGTGTTGCTTTTTACTCTTGTTTACCTGATATTTTGGAAGTCCTATTACAAAGCACATGCAACTTTGTATCACTCCTCTGGTTATTTGGAAGAAAACCCCAACTAAATCCTTCCCCTCTTCTCTTTCCCCACCCAACCAAAAAAAAAAAAAAAAAAAAAGAGTATTTTGCCTCATTTAAAATAATTTAAAATAGAGAGATGAAGGCTAATGTAAATCAATTCCAGAAACAGTGGATAAGGAGGGAACAAGGAGAGGGGGGAGAAGAACTTGACTCTACATTGCCTCTTTTACCCACAGAGGAATGTTGCCAACAGGAATCTGGACTTGCTGGAAATTAAGTAAAGTGATCTTTCTCAGAGCATAAAAAAAGTAGAATATGTCTGAGTTGCTGTTTTTTTCAAAAATATCTGCTTCTGGGCCAGTGCAGCAACACAGCATTCATTAGTCACGGCAATCTACAACAGTCATACACAGAGTGTAATATGCTTGATCTAGTGGTGCTGCAGTCAGATATCCACATACAAACACTGTCCAACAGTTTAACTTTACTGGGTTGCCTTTGGTCTGCATGTTTACTGCTCTTTTTTTTATTTTGCAGTGTTTTAAGACATTTGTCCACTGTAGAAGTACTTTAAGTGTAATACTGGGGAGCAGTGGCAACCTCTTGGAAATTGTGAATGCCCCAAAACACTTGGTAATAAGTGGTTGATAATGTACTGATATCCTGATGAATTAGGGAGTCAAATGCAAATGAAATTTAGGATATACACAATGTGACATTTTGTACTAAGTCCCAGGCTGCAATTTAAAAATATAATTTGGATTCTATTGAACATGCATAAAGTATTTTTTTTTAATTCTTCTACTTCATTTTCAGCAAAGCTTTAATAGTGTTGTGTTTTGGTTTGTTTTTTTCTCTGTGGATACTACTCCGCCCTTGCAACTTTAAAATGCCAGGAGCTTCTGCTACAAAGAATTTTAAAGAAACATTCTACTTAGTTATAATTTCAAAGTGAGAGGAGGAATTTTGGAAACAACTCTTCATATATGTCCCTGGAGATAGCCGTCACAAATATTTAATATAAGATGGCTGACTTCCAGTGCCAAAGACATGGTGCTTTTTGATTGGTATATTTGCATATTAAAACTTTGGTCAATAAACAGTGTTGCATTATGTGTGATAAGTGATTAAATTTTAGAACTCAGTGAATTGCTGATTTTTCGATTATCTGCAATAAATGTCTGTCAGTGTTCACACACCCCCCCTTTCTGAGACACAGCCTAGTACTAGCTTTAAGTGCCATTCTTATAACATCCTTCTGTTTAAAAAAGGAGAGATAATTTATGAATAATGGAGAATAATCTCATGGGGTTTTGCCCAAGAGGCTTCCACTTAAGGTGCAGATAGGACTGATGAGTTCATTTAACAGCTCACTGTCACTGAAAGGGGCTGGCTGCTTCTCCCCTGCACCTGAGTCAGTCTAGCCATTTGTCTCATTTCTTGGTGTTTTGATGCATTTCACTAAGCTGGTGAAAAACAAGTCACACACACACACACACACATGCTTTGGCGTTTCCTGGCTGCTTAATAAACTGAACTGTCTCTCTGAAGCATCAGATGAACAGCAGAGACAGTTTGAAGGACCAGCTCCCTTTTTAAGGCTTTACCTTGGCTTAGACTTCTTAAAACTACAGGCTAACAACTGCACGGTACATAATTTATAAGAAACAGAATCGTGTTACTTCAGGTAAATACTCTGTAAAATCAGCTTGAGAGGTCATGTGTTTTGAGTTGCAGTAAAAATGCAAAGACATTCTGCTGTTGTTGAACAAATGTTTGAGCAAAGATGGAAAGTAGTAACGAGAGCATAGAAAGGAAGTGGCATAACTGGGAGATAAAAATGCATAGAAAAGCTTAATTAAGAACAAAAGAAGACAGAAGGTATTGAACGAAGGGGTGGCTTTTTTGTTCTACTAACAATAGCCCTCAAAGACAAATATTGCCATCAAGAGAAGATGATTTAAGCTGTGTCTGATAGTCCAAAGGAACATGGTCTTCCCATATGTTGATTCCCATTTGTCTTAGCTTTTACCAGGCTCAGGTAGCAATATCATACATTTTTTCTGCTGTGCCATAAATATCTTCAAAAAAAATTCAGCTTTTTCAAATCCAGTAACTTCATGTTTGCATTTCTTCATTAGACTGAAGAGGCTTAAAATATAAATTGATCGCTGAACAAATGTTTTATTTGTTAAATGGGAGCTTGAAGGCAGTACTTTGCTGATTCTGTGTACTAGTTACTTCACTTCTCAAATCTATAAATGTGTGTGTGGTAAAATCAGCACTTGCCAGTTCTCTGAAATGCTGCAAATTTAGTGAGAAGTATGAACAGAAGTGTGCAGAAGCCATTTGGCCACCAGTCTTAACTCTGGAGAAAGGAGGTCACTGTGCAAGCTGGGTGATGAGTGTCTTGTGAAATTTGAAAGTGGAAACCTGTCCAGGATGGTGACTTACATAACATAGACCAAAGTCTTCACACACAAGCTGTATTACAAAGGCACCGTGCTTTTGTTTTCCTCTACTGCCCAGTGATAGTGAGTTCAGCCTCTCAGTCTTCCAGCTCTTTAGCTTGTCACTTGCAGGGCCTATTTCTAGACTTACCTTTATAGAACAAACTTGTGTCAGTAAATGCTCTGTGGAAAAAAAAAAACCAACTCTATCATCTCCTTACCATTATCAATAAAAATTGCAGTCTATAAAATGCATCCTGACTTTCTACACAGACATTGCTCTGAGTTGCTTCCCCATGTCCTGAATGTTGCAGTCCCTGGTAGGAGATAATAATAAGGGAAGGAAAGGAAAAACATTATGCAATATGGAAAATGTTACATTGCAGTAAGAAGAAACTGGTGTTGCTTTGCCATATTTATCCATTTATTAATAATATTAGTGTAGTAGTACTGAACCTAATCTATTGCCTCTTGAAATTATCTCTTTCTGTCAGTTGTCCACACTGAAAAGGACTTTTATAAGGGTTTTCTGTAATGGAAAACATGTTGTAGCTTTTGAATCAGGTGGTATTACGCTCTTTCAGATATCAGTATCAGCGCTGCCACTTTCAAGGTAATGGAAGTGCAGATGATTGAGAACAAAGGGTTCATGTGATTTAAATAATTTTAATCCTGAATGATTTCATTCAGAACTCAACCTTAAAATATAGTAATACTAAGTGGGAGGGACATGCTTGGGATTTTACTGCTTTTCATAGTAAATGACAATGTATCTAGCCTGTTTAAAACATTTATCAAGATTTACTTCCTGTCAAGGGTTATGATAGTATCCAGTTGATTCTATTACTGCCAGGATATTTTATCAAAGTAGGAATTGAATCCAAACACAGCTTCTCACCCCTTGAAATACTGTTAGGTCTGCTTATTTCTGATTCTGATCTTATTTTTGATCTATACTTTGCAGGTTGTGCCTTGCACTTTGTCACAAAATCCCTGTCAATCTTAAATAGTTGGGATTTCAGAAAAGGTACTTTATAGCCTTGTGATACCCAGTACAAACTTTCAGACCTGCTAAATGACTAACACGATGACTGCTGTATATGTGTAGTGCGTTTTGGTGTATTGATTGTGGTTAGGTTTTATTTTACATATCTAAATGATTACATTTAGCTTCCTTTTGAAGCAGCTATGTATGAAGAATATATATTTGAAAATGTGGCTTCAAAAAAGATTTCAGGTCTTAGATTTTTGATCTTAGTTTACATGCTCTTACTAGGTTTCTTCTGAGCCCTTAAGGAATGTCACCTGATTTATCTTACTAACATTGCTGTAGTAGGAGGTCTTGCATCTGAGTGAATTGGAAAGTATTATCAAAAGTAAAAACTACAAAAGGAGTTTCATAACAATCTGTTATGGTTAAAACAGTTTTCTTTAATTTGCATCCTAAAGCTGATTCTACATTTCTTTTAATTCAAAACCTCCAGATTAGATAATGTTCTTGATGACACTTTTATTATATAATTAAAGATTAGACTTTCTTTTAAGCTTCTCATTCTCCGCATCTAGAAATATTCAGTTGCTATAAGAAAATATGATGTGATATATACACCATAAGAGATATCAAGTGGGTTTTTCATTAAAAACTTGTAATGGTTTTCTACCCTGCACCCTCTCCCCCAATGAATTCAAGTGAGACATTTTTCCGCTGATAAAAGGCCTAGGCCCATCTGTGATTGAAAATAAGGATTCAAAATGGGAGAGCAGCCAGCAAATAAGTAACTTTGCCTCTTTATAAAAACACTAGAGGACTTGGAGGAGACAAGGATCCTAGAACTTTTTCAAGTAGGCATTATTAGGAGATCTAGTACAATGAGAAATGACTTTTTGAAGAAGCTAAAAAAAAAAGTTAATATAGGCTCGATACATAGGTATACTCACGACCTTCTCCCCCCTGTCCTGCCCCTGCCCCACTCTTTGTATCATAGTTATGCTGAAAACACACCAAGAAAAAGTTGTAGAGACTGAGAATTACATTGCTGCTTCTGGGAGGGCTGGTATTATTTTAGTCCTGACTCCTAGGGATTTTTCTCATTATTTATTGCAAAATCTGGCTGAAGGTTTTTCTACAGTTGGAAGCTTAGTTTCTCTCTGCATAGCTGCCTTGTCCATGAAATCTGTGAAGATGTAATAATTTTTGAGACTTATACCCTTGTGTTGTTTTGTTGAAATGAGTTGCTTGTTCTTCTTAGAAGACCAGACTGAAAGAGGGACTGTTGCGTGCATTGTGTTGAATATGGTTCTGTTTGCTTTTCTCATTCTTAATCTTGCCTGAAAATATCTGGAAACTACTTTGGGGAAAATTTTAAACACTATCTCTTTACAGTGTTTAGAGAACTGCATATAATTCTCAAAATACCTGAATTTCAGAGACATTTTCATATTAGAGGAAGGACTGGGGAACACCAGCACATCGGGTCCATTGACCTGGATATGGCAAGTGCCATAACAAATTGAAGTCTTTTTTTTGCCACTTTGAATGGCCTCCAGACAGTCTGTGTCTTCCCTGTCTTCTCAAGCTAAAGGATTGAAAATTGAAAGTAGGGCAGGATTCTCCCTTTGGATACATGTGTATAGTAGAGTAAAAATTAAATGTAGATTCAAATTGTTAACTTTTGCTCCCAGAAGTATGAATTTTCAATATTTAGACTATTTTATATGCAATCTTACCAAAGCGAACATACAGTTTGACAGTTACCTAGAAGTAATTTCTAAAATGAAACTAGTAGTTTTACATCAAAAAGTTCAAAAGTTGTGCTGAATTTAACTGTCTCAAAGACTTTAAAAAAACCCAACAGTCTGGAAGTGGCACAATAATTTTGTGACAGGAGCTGTGGGAAGACCATTATGAATCCTTATTTTTCTTAAGGTCAGAAATTGTCTGTAGAAAAAACGAAAAACAAACCAAACCCCCAAACAAATCAGTTCTGTACTATGAAATACAAACGGAAAGTAGTGTTTCCATTGAAACTGGAAATTATGATTTGCAGATAAACATTTGCTTTCTCTTCATCTTTCACAGTCTTTTTTTGTTTACAGAACAGACTAAAAAAACCCTTTAAAAACAATCTACAAATCTGTTGACCTTTTCATATGGAGTGTGTTGACCTGTGAAGCCATATCCACCAACTAGTTGTTAAAATCCTGAGGTATTTTTTAAGGAAATACTCAAAATATATACAGTGTTGCTAGTCTGCTATCCTGAGTTATCACTTTCAGACTACATTAAAAAAGCAAGAAATATGTGAAATTTGCTTGTAATCATTCGAAAATGCTGCAGTGATACATGTAGCCTAAAACTAGTCTCATTAATTTGCAACAAAGAATCAAACCTTTTCCAACTCCTAAAGGTAGAATAAAAGTAAGGTAGACTAAATATTTGGGGTTTTCTCTTTTTATATGCTAAAAATTGTAATATTCTGAAGTCTTGTGCAATGTCTAGTCTATACACTTAACCTGGTGTTTCTAATATAACTCAAGTACAATAAAGGCAAAAATGAAAAGGTGACAGGGAAGCTACAGACAATATTTTAAAGAAAAATCCTTAATACAGCTCAACTTTTTTCTGTTACTGGAAAAGAAGTGAATTTAAACACCTTGAAGGAGTTGGTTCTCATTTTTGCAACATGAACTTAGGGAAAACTCATGAATATTTTTGACTAAAATGTGAAGTGTTTTCAGCTAGGCAATTTATTTCTGGCTGAGACATAAAATAAATAAAAAACCCTGACTAACCATCCACTATTTTTGAAGTATAAAAGTTAATTTACCTGTAAAGTGTTTCCTGGGCCCATGCTAACCAGTCCACCAAGGAAGTGTTATTAGGATATTGTAGGAAACCTATGTAATGATTTTGGTTCTGATATTTTAATGAAACCAGTTTCAACAAAGTAGAAAACAATTCTCTTTCAGCATTTTTGTGCATATGTTTTGGGTGTCTTACCTTTTTATTATAAACATTTATATTTTGTTGTGGTTAGCTAAAAAAAATGAGGCAGTACATACAAAAGTTGCGCATTGCAAGTTTTACTAAACATGACTTTTATCCAAATTACATATTATGACTTAATTTGCTGCACCTTCACTGTAATGAGATTGTTTTATTTCATGTGTTGTAGAGAAATGTACGTTCTTGGAGAGCCAGTGATCAAGAATTGATTGATATTTTGTCTTAATAAAGGATATTACATTTTCTTATAATTGTGTTAATGTAAATAATAAAAATAATGATGATGAGAATAGTAATAATAATAATAAAGTTGTTATCCTTTCACTGAATATGATATTTAACAGCTTCAGTAGTGATCAGCTGATTAGCAGTATCTTGGTTTGTTAGGTTTTTTTAAAGTTAAGCACTGCAGTTGCTGTTTAATACATCTGCAAACTTTCTGTAGATGGTCATTAAAACTATCTACAGGAACCCCTGTGGTGTGTGTATGCTTGGGGGAGGGGTGGGTTTTGGTTTTGGTTTTTTATTCATAGAGGAACATTGATGTAGAAATCAAAAGCCTGGAGTAAAAAGAAAACACTTGTTTCCAGAATAGTGAAGACTTTTTTTTTTTTTTTTTAAGTCTTTGAAAATTTGGAAGTAGTGTGGTTTGTTTTTATTGTGAAAACTCTCAGGAAGAACAATTCCAAGTCGGTGCCATTCTTCCTAGCTGAATGGCGCTTGGTTTGTGAAATGGAGCAGCTGCGGTAGTTTTAGCTTGGCTCACAAAACCATTTGCTTTTTAATCAAGAACTTCAGATTCTGTGGTAGTTGTTCATGATGGAGATGGCCAGCTATGCCCTGTGAGACAGCTGTAGTATAATTGAGACAGACTATGTGAAGCAAATATAAATGCTGGATGGATGTCTTAAAAGCAGAATATTCACTAAACTAACTGAATTTTTAAAAGGATGACAAGCATTAACACAGGCAAGAATTTATTACACAATGAAACATTTTATGTACAGTGATGTTCTTACATATATTGCATAAAACAGGCTTTAAGTCCTCAGCATTAGCATTCAAGTTACACAGTGCAATAATCCAGGTTTTGGTGAAGTGTGTATATAACTGCATAATGAGAAATGCCCCACTTTTCCAGAAACATTGTTACCAATATAGTTGATGTCTCTTTCTTAAAATGTCTGGGATGCGTTGTTTGTGTGAATGTATGTGTATATGTCACATGATCATACATATGCTTATTTTAATAAAGATGCTTGTATTTTATCAAATGGAATAGAAGGCTACTGGTGGCACTGAAAGGAGCCATTAATCTTTGGTAGCAGTTATGGCAGTTACACATTTAGAAAAAATTTTTAAAGAAGTATTAGAGAAATAAGGGCTCCATCTCTTATAATGTAAAACCTCAGACTGACAGTTTGTTTGAGAAGGGATTTTTCTAAATAGCAGTTTGACTAAACCAAAAATATCTTGTTTCACATCAAATTAAAAAGTGCTGCTCATATGTTAAAAAAAAAAAAAAAAAGGTTGAGTTTTAACATTTTGTAGTAATTTTATAGTCACAGTTAATACGTATTTTGAACTTGGAGTAGCTAGTTGTATGTTTCATGCTGAACTATACATTCTTCATATAAGTGACAAGTTTCTTATGGATTAATTATACAGATCAGAATGTTTCACTCTTTCCAGACAGGCTATTTCATGCTCTTGCCATCTTTTACATAAAGTTTAGCTTAACTTTTTAAAAAGACTTTTCCCAAGTTATATGAAGATTAAGGTCCTTGTGGCAGAATATGATGTTGCTCCTAGATGTTCTCCTTTGTTTTCAAACACTTTGTCCCATTTTATGTTTCCAGTGTGTGCAGTCTCAAGCCTCTTTGATGCTGACTAATTGGGGGGGGTGGGAAGACAATGTAAAAGGGTTAATCCGTTACACTGGTATTAATGAGTCAGCTGGATCCCTGCCATTCTCTCGTTTCTGGTTCACTTAGCACTGATTAGCACAAATGACACTTAGTTTTGTGGGAAGCAAGCTAGGAGGTTGGTAGGTAATGCAGACCTCAGATGAGAACAGCCTGGTTTCAGGTTAATACAGGTAAATCAATCCATGCCATGTGGGATGAGATAAGAAAATAATCCTGTTTTCCTGCTGGACCCCTGGGAACACTGCGAGTGTTGGAAGGGCTAGGATATTTTCAGCTCACATGTGGTAGATCAAAAGATGGTCAGGTTGTTTGCTGAACTCCATTCTCTGATGCACTGCTGGGTATTTGAGCTTTGGATATACTCACCTGCCACCCCTGTATTAGAAATAAGATGGTGAAAGAAAGTAATTGTTCACATGTCCGTGCAACTGAGAACCCCTTTCTTAAATCTGAGATCTCTTGTGACAAAGTTTTGAAAAGGTCTGACTGGGTATTAATGCAGTGGTAAATATTTCTATGGTCGGTCCTGAGCTTTTAATTTGGTATTCAGGGACACTAATAAAGAGACACTAATTCCAGGATGTGTTGTATTTTCATTTCACTTTTGATTGCAACTATAACTGTAAATTGATCAAAGAAGCAGACGGGGAGAAGGAAATCATGCTTCAGAACACACTTGCAGTCCAGTTACTTTTTAAAATGTTTTTTATTGATTTAGAAATAAATTAAAGCAAGGCAAACTCAGAATTCCTCTCTTACACCTTCATTCAGCATTTACGCTGAAGTCCAGGTGAAGCTTCAACTCCTGTCACCTCATGCTTCTGGCATTGATCTTCCCATGATTAAGTCAGAGACCCTTGTTCCCACCTCATTCCTTCATGACAGGCATCATTTTACCTGCAGTGATGCCTACAAGGCAACACATGCAGGGTGGCTGCAATATGGGATGGGCCTCAGGCAAGTAGAGGGGGGGTTGAAGTGTCTCTTGTGCCAGAGCATTTTCTTCCTCCCCAAATCTCTTCAGTTGCTGGGATGCTCTAGGAGTCATGCTCACATTCCACATCTGAAACTCTTCTTGCTGTAGCAGAGCTTTTGTTCTGATCCCATTGCAGAACAGCTGCCTAGGTTTCATCTACCCCTCATGTTGGAGGATGGTGTAGAAATCATGGATTAGGTTGCTTATAGGAGTGTTTGACTTCAGATGTCTTCATTTGGGAGCAATTCTTCCAATTTAGTCACTGGATAGAAAAATGCTTCCCTTTATGTGGAGCAGGTGTTTAACATAGGTGCCTTCTGGTGACCTTTTGGGGAAGCCTATAAGCGATAGCTGTTTGGGGAGCCTGATTTCCTAATTTAGGTGTCTGTGTTGCGGTTGTTCCCCTTTCCCAATAAATTAATCCCAAAACATTCTGTGCATTTGAATGCCGCACCTACATTTTGACAAACTCACAACAGGCACAGTCTTCTAACCTCCAAATGGATTAGAAAGTTTGAGACTGGTTGTTTTTGAGGCCTTCATTCCTAATTAATGCCTTTGGAGCAGGACAATAAAGCAAAGGAATTTTTTCTAACCACAAAAGATTTAAAGTTAAGTAATGTGGGATATCTCAAAGGCAAAATCCTGTATGCTGTCTTCTCAATGTCTGATCTTACTCATTAAAGAGTTGTTTGGCCAGTAGCAGTTTTGCAAGTGAGGATTATCTGATTTTATCAGCTTGCTGCCACCCAAAAGCAAAGGTGCTACTTTCCTCCACTTCAGTGAATCTTACTTTGCTCCAGCTCCAGTGTTTGCTGGACTTTGTCAATTGGCTCAATTCCCAGAAAAAGATAGGTTAGTAAGCGGAAAGTCTGATGTTTGTCAGAGTCACTGCAAGGGCAGGGCCTTCGAGTGAGTGGAACAGGAATTCCCCTCTTCAGTAGTGGTGAGTGATTAGATCAGCTTGATCAGCTTGCGTGGTCTCACACAACATCACCTTTATCCAGGCAACAATTAAAGATGACTGATCATCTTGCATGCAGAAATAGTTTCTCTGTTGAGAAAATCACCCTGTTTTAGGCTAGCTCTGTATGTAGCTAGGCTGATCTTTTGCCCTTCTGAAGAAGGGCCAGTTCCTTCATCCCAGTTCAGACTCTACACTCTTGCCACTTTATTTTTTCTGTAATTTTGTGTACTTTCTTCTGGCTTAGTGTTGTGCTGCTCTAGTAAGGTGAATTGGTTCGAAGGGGTCGAGTGATGGAGCCAGGTAAGGTAAGAGCAAAGACAAAAATGGGAGGTATAAATGGAAACACATCCTAGGGCATTCATGAGCTGCTCAGTTGCCTCTTAGTGTCTCATCACTCAGTGCTATTCAGACACCTGATAGGGAGCCAGGTCTGCTTACTGAGGTGAGAGCTAATTCAGCCAGCAGAAACAGTTCTTCTAGATTAGAGAGCTGAGCGGACACCCTGAGGAGCCAGACTAGCCTCAGAATGGATGAGGGGAATGGAAGGAGCAAACAGCTCAGAGCAGATAGGAAAGATGGGTCCACAGATTTGACAGCATTGAGTTGTTATGACAGGAACCATGTACACTATCTGTCCTGATATGGAGCTTGTGTGTGTAAACCTCTAGGCACTAGGCCTGTCATCCTTACCTCTTCTCAAAGAAGTCAAAGGAGATACGAAATCAGTTGTCTTCCAGACAGAGGCTATGTCTTTGGGGAAGGAAGGGGTGTCATTTTGTGTTCATGCCGCTGTTTTTTTTTTCCTTCTAGTTTTTCTGCACATCAGGCTACATAATGATTGTGGGCAGATCACAGTGTGAGGATTTTAGGTTCTGAATATAGGACACATTCCTGAGTAGAGCACACATTAAAGCAGTACCTGCATCATGGAAACTGAATTCTCTCTTGTTTTGTGAAAATCATTAATTTACCGTAGTGGCTGCCTATCCGATACAGGAGTTCAGGTCTTTATGACCTAGAACTTCATCTGCCAGTTTTCAACTAGCTGAATAGGTTTCTGGTAGCACAGCCGTTTGTGTATGGGATGGGTTGGTTTGTTAGCTTGTTTTATAGGGAGACAGCACGGTGACGTTGTTGGTCTGTGCTTTTTTCTGAGTACTGAGTTCATAATGGACATGGTAAGGAATATGGCTAGAAATAGGAAAGAATATCAGTATGACTGTTTCAGGTCTCATCTTTGCAAAATTCCTCATGTTCAAGGTTCAGCTAAATGCATCTTAAACAGAAATTATAAAAATTGCATGACCTTACCTACTTTTTTACTACTATACTCACAAGAAATTAAATACTTGGATGGATCATTTGCATTGACCAAGTGAGATTTCAGATTTTTCATAAAATTAATTTTCCCATGGTAATTTTTAAAGCCATTTTATGGAAATTCTGAAAGAGCTGTCATCCAGACTAAGGCTATTTGCTTCTCAAGGGGGCTTCTTGAACAAAGCAATTCAGCTTAGTGTTGTGCTTGTTCACTTATCTGATTTCCTGGGGCTGAAAAAGTAAAAATGAATACAAGTTTCTCATGAGGAGAAAGCAAAAGACAGAGAACTAGTTGCACTGTTGACCCCTTAGGAAGAAAAGGAAAAACACTAAAAATACATATTAATCTCTATTTTCCGATGGCCTACTGATAATAACAAAGAGGAGCATTTCCCAATATAATAAATTGTTTGCTTCTTTTGGTATGTTTAAGAACTTCTTCATGTTTTTGATATGTGAATGCTAGCACACCTTTGAAACTTTCCATGCTGATTTGTATGTCTAGAGCGGAGACTACATTTAAATCCGAAATACTGCCTTCTGTTTTTTCCTGATGGAAAGCAAGACAAATGCTACGAGAGGGTATATTTCCACAGGACAGTTGAGCCACCTAACTATCTGAAGAATGGGTCATCCTCCTGCTTGCTCCTGGAAGCAGGATTACTTTCCATGACCTGTGTGCCAGCTCTCCCAGCTCATTTGATGTCTTTGATTTAGCTCACTAAACTGACAGAAAACTAACCCAGCAAGGAAGGAAATATGCATTTATCTTTTTTTTAACCAGTTCAGTGAGCTTAGGTGGCTTGCAAGATCTTAGGAGACTCTGGGAGCCACTATAAAGGAAACAGCGAGAACACCAGGGCTGAGGGGAGAGGCAGGACTGCTCCTTTTGGCAGCACTGAGCTGTTAGGCTGACTCAGCCTTGTTGTGAAAACTCACCCTTAGGTAATAATGTTAACACTGCAGGTTGACTGACAGTTCTTCAAATAGTAGCCAGAAGGGAGTTACCAGATAGGCGCAGTTTGTTTTTGTAGGGTGGCCTTGTCTGGTTTTGGTGTGTTGTGTTTTGAAACAGATACTCATTCTATTCTAATTGTGTTACTGCATGAAAATATTCTTCAGAAAAATTACAAGTGCAGGGTAGATCTGTCTGGGAACTTGACATTGAGCAAGTGGGTAAGGAGCCACAGAACCTGGAAAAATTTGTATTTCAGCCTCTGGGACAATCTGCCTGTTGGATATTTGGGAATTCAGAAACTTTTGTGTTTCTGGTCTGCTGAACATTGCAATCTCAAAAGCCTGAGACAACTTTCATCTTTTGAATATCATTAAGTTTTTCTTAGATCTGGTGGCCCCTGTTAACGTAGCTGACACATCACCATGGATCTTGAGTGCCCATAAGCCTGGAGTTCTTGAAACCCTGGCTGCAGAGTTGGAAACCCACTGCAGCTCACCCTGAGGGCTCCCTCCCCAAGGCCTCTGGGGAAGTGGGTGGTTGCCATCTCAGGAAACAAGAAATGCTCTTTTTGAAAACTGCCTCTCTGCTTTTGTGCTCTTGAAGCTGACATGAATCCTATGTGGGTGTTCTGTTTTTTTGACAAATTGAAATGTTTTCATTTGATCTAGAAAATGCCATTACTGTTGAGTTTAAGGAAGGGACTGATGTACAGTGTAGGCATAACTTGGCATAAGTGATCATAGCCCTCAGGACAGTTCCACACCATTAACAGCTGATGATAAAAGTTACAGTTGACTATGACCTTTCTTCATGTTCTCCATGTAAGATAAGAATATGGTACAAAGTCCTGGCAGAATTTAATATTTTTTTTTTAAGAATTGCTCAAGTACTGCACAATTTTTTCTTTTTTTTTTTTTTTTGCTTTGCTTTGTGGACAGTGTTAATGGTACTTTTCGGTGTACATGCAAGTGTTTGGACACTTCAATGAAAGATGCAGCCAAAAACACATGAGCTGGACTTTTGTATCTGTTGCCCTTATATCTTTGTAAATGGGTATTTTAACATGGTGGGGCTTTTTTAAACTTTGTAAACTAACTTTCTCTGTTCAGAAATTCTCATTCATCTCTTTTCCCCTCAAAATAACCTCTGCCCTGCTCTTTGGATACTTTTCAAGAAGCCTGCTAGTGCTTTTTTGTGCTGATACTTCAATTTTTTTTTCCTACCAGATCTCCACTACTGTGTTTGTGTAACATGAAAATGCAATTGAAGGATCAAACAATGTTTAGAAAGGTTTTAATATACTGAAGCCAGAAATACTAAAAATCTGTGATGCTATTTGTCTTATTACCTTTAAATTCAAGCAATCTAGTGATACTATGTTGAAGTGAACATTTCTGTGTTGTCTACACACAAGTCAAAAGTAAAACAGAAGTTCCATAGTGTAGTATTTTTCTTCAAAACTGGCTTTAGAATAAAGTTCCTAGAAATACTAAACCAGCTTAAAGCACCAAAATAATCAGAAAATAACACTTTAATCCTAGTTAATCCACATTATTGACCTATGTGCTCAAATAAATAAATAATAAATAAAATTATTTAGTCCTTTAATTGTCTGTGTGGAGCTGGTAATTCACGCGAGAGGTCTGATCCAAAGATTAGCTACCGTGCTTTTTTCTGCCATTTCTGAGGAGACGTTAAATGGATTTATGGGGGTTTTTTTTGAGGAGACTGCCTACTTCTTAACCTGTTTTGCTTGGTTGGTTTTTGGTTTTAGATCCCTTTCCTAAATCTGAGGTAGATCAGAAGATGGTAGTAATACAATGGAATTAACAGTGTAAATCAAAAGTAATATTTCAAGGAGTTATGGAAGCAGAGATATTTTGTTTGCTTTATTGAATTGTTTGTTGAGATTGCTTTTGGATGTAGGTTTTCCTTTCTTTTAGTATTCAGAACCTTTGTGTAACAATTTTAGGTATGTTTATAAACTTGTTCCTACACAAAATCCAAACAGAGGGTTTATACTTCTTTTTAGAGGAAAACAAAATATGCTGTGTTCAGAAATACTCTGCAAGCATGTGTCAAAATGCAAAAGCAACAGAGGATGTACCATAAGGTTTTCTGCTCAGAATTGACATTATATAGTCACACTGACATAAGATTGCCAGGCTGCCACCTAGGAAATAACTCAGAAAAATACAGTGAGTTAAGCTTTTTGAGCCGCCGTATTTGTAAGTCTTCTGTTGGAAACTTAGAATTTGTGATTTAACTTCCTGCATCAGGTATATTGGTGCCTGTATGTCACACAGGCACACATAAGCTGTGTGTCAGTGTATTTATGTAACTTCGCGTGTGATGTTTATGTTTTAAATGAATTCTGCTTAACTTGGCTGCAGAATGGAGTGGGGACTTCCATGCCTCTGAGAGATAGTAGCACTTTAAGTATGAAATGATTATCACTTTGGAGAAGATTTCTTATAATTATGTCACATAAAACACTCACTTAAATGAGTGTTCTGTCTTATGCATTAATTCTTCTCCCACAAAGTACTAATTCAGCTTTCTGGTACTTTGAGAGTTTCTAGAAGATGTAACAAAAAGAGTTCTTAATAACTAACATGAATGTTGTAGGCAGCTGCTCACGCAGGAAAGCTAGTTATTGGGATGAGGTGGTATATGATCACCTGCTCATCACGGTGCATCCCACAGCAGCTAGTGGGACAGATGTTTAAGTGGCCCTAATTGGGTAGACTGAGTGACTGATTTACGGATGCTTCTGTGTAATGTAAACCACAGAATTCATTATGCAAAAATGATTTCTTCATTATGCAAAAATTATTTCTTGTTTAAACATACCTGAAATGCTATCAAGATAGAATAAAACATGATGTTCCCTGGAATAGGAAAAATGATGACGTTCTGTTTCTCAAGGACCTCCTTGAAGATCTCCTAGTCCTTGTACCCTATTACAATAGCCCTGGCCATTTCTCTGCATTATTATAGTGGCCTGCCTTCCATTCATTCCCAGTGACCGACCGCAGCAATATTTGCCAATCGACCTGCTAGCAGACCACGAACAGAGAACAAGGGGTTTTTCCTTCAGCTGGGGCATTACTCATGGTCTCTTTTTACTACCCAGCTGCAGATTATTATATTCTGTAAACATCTCTTAAGTCTTCCCTCTCTGTGCCAGTTTCAACCACATTTGACAACATTTTCCTGCATTATCAGGGACAGAAGATTGGACATGTAAATCAAATTCCTTAGGAAACCATCTTAAATTTGCATTATTTTTATTCTAACATAATTTGCATTTATGTAGCAAGCTTCATATGCAAATATTAGACTGTCGACTCCTCAATTTTTGGCAGGCAAATAATTTTAATGCATGCTAGACCTACTGACATTCAAGTTACGCAGTGTAACCAAGAGACTGAGCAGGCAGACCACACTGCAGATTTTTAAGTGCTAGGAAAATCTCTGTCCTTGTCAAAGTGGGCTTCAGTTTGCTGTTTTCATTCTGGACAGGATTGCTTTTAGAACCACATCACAGATAAAACAGGAGGAAGGGAGTCCTAATCTCATAGTTAAGTGAGGATAGTGAAATAATCTTAATTTCATGGTGAAATCTTGTATGTTATAATATTTACCTTTTGAACAACACCTGAGCCTGTGATCTGAGATAGGTTTTATAGGTTGGTTTAACGAGTGACAAGAAAATGATACTGCTGAACAGTGTTTAAGAGGAGTTTGCTTGCCAGCCGTACTCTGTGTGAGCTGTACTATTGTCTTCAACTGAGTTTGTTGTTGTTGTTACCAACGTTTCCCCAAAGCCTCTTACTGCTCATCAGGATCTGAAGAGGTAAAGTCTTTCATTGTTTTGAGATTAAACTTTTTATCATTCTTCCAAGCAAAATAAGAAAACTCAGGAGGGATTGGGAAGGTCACGAACGTCATATTCTCATCAAAGGTAAAGAAGACAAAGTTAGGCAAGAGAAACGGAACAAATAAAGGCAAATAATATTGTCTTTATCTCCCTCCCTTGGAAGAGCAAAAAAGGATCTAGTGGGAGACCGTAACCATGGAAGAAAATCTATCTTGCAAACTGCTGCTTCTTTTGCACTTGTTGCATACCAGTGCATCCATATAGCAATGTAGACACCTTTCACTACCCAGGAAGCAGATCTGAGAGTGAAGTGGAAAGGAAGGAGATTCTATAAAGGAAGGAGAATCTACAGATTTAAGGAACTTCTTGTTTTATTCTTAACCTTAAAACAACATACTTATTCTGTGGGGTGATTGAGTTGGCCTAGATAACCATGACAGTAAGATAACACTCTGATTATGTAGACAATAAATAGAAAAAAAAAAAAAAAGAGGTAATCAGTTGATAAAACTTTTCTTTTACAAAAAAAGTAGTTTAAATGGTTTACTTACCTAGAAAAATATGATTCATGTGGGCTTGGAAGGTTGCATTTGTTTTGATATGAAGAGGAGGGGCTTAACTGGCAGATGAAGTGAATGACAAGAAGATTTAAAGGTTCTCTAGGAATGTCAAGAACAGTGACTTACTGCATGTAGAGACTGGCCTATGGCATCTAATCTATGCCTTCCAGACAGTTGTGCAGATTTATTTTTTTTTTAAGGACAATGTTCATGATAAATACTAACATATAATAGATGTGCTAGAGGCTCGTCCGCAGAACAGTATCAGTTGAGCAAAGGAAGAGTAGTGAATAGTTTTGAGGTTCTCCCTGAAGCATTGGCACACATGCTCAGATAAGCATGATTGTTGGGTCAGAAGACTTAGAGGACATACATACTTATCCTGTGTAGCTTTTGTTTTTGACTTCTTTCTTATAAATTGATTGAACATGTCATAAGCCCTTACTTAGTACAGGTTGTACTATGTTTGTTGGTTGCTTCAGTACTAAGGATGTATTGAGTAGCTGATAAATCACGTTGCCTGCTCATTCCGATAGCAAAACTAGATAAGAAAGGTGCGGCAGCGTCTAGGGTAATGAAATCTAGAAGGATTTCATTAGCTAAAAGGAAAAGTGAGATTTACTGAAAGATAGGCTGTGGTGAGGGGGTTCAGTGTTTTTGTGGGCTACTTAGAAAGGCTAGTATGCACATATAATGGAGGAGAAAGTACTTGCATGGATGCATCATACCAGTAAATCAGAATGAGATTGATCTTCAGCATTTCTTTATGCTTGACATGAAAGTATTATAAGTTAAAACCAAAATAACACTTCATCATTGATGATCCTGGCTAATGGATGAATCAGTTCTACAGCTTTCTTTGAATATGACAGTGGACTTGGAAGTAACAAATAATAGAGGAATAGATATAACTGAGAGACAAGAGTGGCTGTGGAGTCTCCATCTTTGGAGCCTTAAAATTCATCAGGGACAAGCACTTGATGAACATAGTTTCACTTTGAAGTTAGCCCTGTGCTGAACTGGAGGTTGGACTTCTGTGATCTCTAAGGATTCCTTCCAACCAAAATGTTGCTACAAAACTTTGGCTTTTGACTCATCAACTTTCTGAAGGAGTTGGGCACCTCTTAAAAGAAAGCTGTATAAATGCAGTTTGGGGGAGCTGGAATGATTTAGCCTCAGTGAAGTGATTGGAGATGGAGTTGGATTTAAACTCTAACGGTCCTTTGTTTTAGGATCTAGAAAAGCTTTGAAAGAACTCAAGCTTTTAAGTAGTTGGAAGCACAAAAAAAAGGACAGAAATAAAAAGCTTTTTGCAATCTTAAAAATAGGTATATCTGGGATACTGAAACTCTACAGGAGCCACTCTAATCCTCTCATACTGTTTTTCCATCTTCCTAAAAGTTCTCATTTGGGAAAAAGAGGTTTCTGTAGGGGAGTTTTTAATCAGTGGTTTTGCTGTGATCTTGATAGTGGGATGCAGGTTGAGAAGACCCTAACAGAATTGTTTAGGAAAATGGAGACTCTATATTAAGATCACCTGCAGAAGGATGGGATACCAAAATGAAACTCGGTGGCGATTTGGAGTGCCACTCCCATAATCTTCAGTGGCATGTTGGATTTGCTATTCCTCTTTATTGGGAAAGGACTGAACCTTGTTGCTTCATGTCTGTAAATGCAAAAACATTCAGGATAATGTTTACCTTGTTACAGTTTCCCCCCTCCCTTTTACAAGTTTGAAAAAGTCAGTCTTTCAGGGTTCTCAGTCTGAAGGGTTTATATAGATTTTTCTCATGGTTCATCAGGATATTTAGAGAAGATACTGGTAAATTCTAATCCCAGTCAAAGATTTATTTGTAGGACCCCTTAATACTCAGCTATAAAAACACTCTTGAAACTCAGTGTAAGCTGCCAAAGACTTACCATGTGCCTGCTTAGGTTAACACAGACCTCTGCCTTAGCATGAGCTTACACAGACTTCCTTCTCATTCACCCTTATGCAGCATAAACTCTTAAACTCTTGTTTTGATGAAAATTGCAGCTGTGAAGAATCTTTTTGCTGATATATTGGATTTTTAGGGGGTATTATTAGCTTGTTGAAATGAAACTGCTGTTGATAAAGCTTTGATATGAAACCAGTATGAGGTGACTTGAAACTAGGATGACTTCATTGTTTTGCCAACTATACATATTCTTATAAGGTTATTATGTATTGGCCATGTGCACATGGAAGCTAATGAGGATTAATGTGTAGGTTTTATAGCACTAGTGCTAGACAGAATGGTAGTCCCACTTTTAAGAAAAGAGAAGAACCACCTATCCATCATTGTCCCATTTCTCCCATTGAAGAGGGCAGCAACTGGCCAGTGTCCTATTTGATTCAGATGTATCATTGAGTGGTCTGTTAATCACCATTGGGAACTGTCAAATTGCTTACCATTTATTATATTTTTCTCTAATTGTATACAGTCCATTCAGGGAGGGTGGACTAGATGGTCTTTAAAGATCCTTTCCAACCCACACCATTTTGTGATTCTGTGCTTATTACCAGAGATTTCTAAAGTTCTTCCTTCTGTCTTCTGTGAATTGTCTCAATCCCATAAAACTAGCACAATTTTGTGTTCTGAGTACTGCTATCAGTGTTCCCTGGTATCACCCCACTGCAGTCTCCAACTCACTCATTGGGTGGGAATTGGCTGGTAAACATATTTTACTGATATTCTGTATGGGCAGCTCTGCACTCTTTGGTACTAAGTGTAGCTATGGATTCTTCTTGAAAGGAACCAGGGCAACTGAGATGAGGCTTGAGGATGGAAATGGCAGTGAGGAGAACAGCAGCCACTTGATATCCATTGCTGATTGCCCATCTCCTGTACGCACAAAGGAAAGTAACTTTTTGCTAATAAGCTTGCAGGGGCACTGGAAGTAAATGGAAGCTGTGAGACCCTGACAGTGAGTGCTGGAGAAGCAAGCAGGGCTGGGGAGAGACTGAGCAGAAACACACTTCACCATTGCTGAAGGAGCTGGAGGCTGTTTAAATAAGGCTGAGAGAAGAGCAGGACTCAGAAAAGTGATACTGTCAAACCCTTTTTCACAGAAGCACAATTATAAGGACTCCTGAGACTCAGATATTCAGAGGGGAGAGGGAATTACAGTACTTAAATATCTCCATAGATTGAAAGCACTGCCACTATTGATGGCCTGAAGCCTGAAGTTCTGTTAGCTTATTGTGGAGCAGAGTAACTTAAAATTGGTGTGTCTGGCCTCTCTTTCTTCCTTATCTTAGGGAGAGAGGGGAAGATTTATGAGTAAGAAAGAAGGGCAAGAAACTGCAGTAAAACCTTGATGCTTCCACAGAGTCAGCCTCTCCTGTTTTCAGATCCTGCTAATCCTCTCCTAAAACTTTTTGTCTTTTTGCTTTCAAATAAAAGCCAGAATACTCTTTGTTCTTGCCATTTCTGTGCAGGGTAAAGAAGATAGTGACAAGCAACAAAGAGTTAAGCAACTAACTAAAGTATAATGGAAAATAGCTGTGTTCCTTTTGAAGCTGAAGTTGACATTTGAAAATCCATGTATTTGGTAACTAGTTACGGCTTGCTGTGTTGCAATGTTTCACTGTCTCACAGGATTCATGCGCAGACCGGGAGAAATGACAATCTAAGTTATAGAAGACTCTAAAATATATTTACAATTGGTTTTAATTTTTTAAACTGAGTGTGGGAGAGACTTTTAAATGCTGTCTGTTGATCAAGAGACTACACAGCTTGAGGATAACAAAATGCTGGAAGAGGAAAGAGTATAAATAGAAACGCCACTTCCTTGTTGAGTAGAAGCCAAACTTGTGGTTGAACCTTTCTATATGAGAGTTCGCTGAGGTCCAGATAGGCAGCTGAATGCAGATTTCTGAAGAAACCGAAAATTCTGAGGTCTGAGGCGGGACATACATAGTACATACTGAAGACTGGACTGGGTGTTTCTTTCCTGTGCAACACCTGGCTGCAGTTCTTGGAAAAAGAAGGTACCAGTAGAACTCAGAGAATGCTGGTCTAAGTCCAGCACCAACTCAGTGAAAGAAGAAACGTATGTCTGACCTTTGAGTGCAACACCATTTATTGGGGCCTGGAAGAGGCTTAATATAACTTAAAAACAGCCTCCCAAGACCGAAGATTTGAAATATGGGCTTATCTGGACAGTAGTGTAAATATGTCTAGTTCTTTCATTTCGAACTTGAAAATATTTTTCCATTGATAAGTAAGAGAATATTTTATAGCAATAAGCATGCTTATTTTTTTCCTGATAAATTTTTCCAGTAATGTCCTGCATATTAGAGATTATGCTGCTAACGTGTAAACCATATTGCACTGCATGGAGCGTCCTTCATTTCTAATTCTTATAGTCTCTAAATAGTATATGACATTTTAAAATATATTACTTAGATTATTTTATAATAGAAGTTTTATGACTAAAATTTTGCATAGTGCTTTTAAACCAAGGGATATATTAGCCGGAATCTAATTGTTTTGTAAAATGAATTTTGTCTGTTATCTCTTAGTTAAAATACAGCTTAAAACTTGCTGTAGTTCAAACATTAATTCAAGAAATCTTATGGCCTATATTTATACAGGAGGTTAGGCTAGGTGTTTACAGTGGTCCCTCTGGCCTTATCTATGAACATATTTGCAGTTCAGTTCTGATGAAAGACCGTTTGGGGGAGTGGTGGTGGGTATTTGGTAGCTCTTCCTACTAAGGTTATGTGTTTGTGATTTTTTTCAGAGCCAGATTTCAGTTGCTTCATTTGGCAAAATTGTAATTATATACCTGTTTACATCAGGATTGCATAAGGGAAATGGTTTGGGGGTGGGGGGGTTTTCAGGGTATTGGTGGGGAGGAGTGGTTTAGTTGTTTGGTTTTTTTCCCCAGTCAAAAACTATCAACCAGAATGTATAAAGTGCTCAAAAGAACTCACATTAGTTCCCGCTCCCAAAGGTCTGTGCTCTCATGGGATGTCTCTTTATTCGGTGTTTACCTTCATCTACCTTCCTAATATGTAGGTAGATGGGAAGAGGAGATTGCAAGCTTGCAGTGGAGAAGAGAAAAAGCCAGATCAGAGGGAAGCATTTGAAAGGCTGAGCCTGAAGAGAGAAGAAAAACTATGACTTCCAGTTAAGGCAAGAGATTAGAATTTAGGTCAATGGGAAACCATGGCAAGCTGAACAACAAAAATTCAGGGGTGGCTAAACAAGATGGGTCAGCTATGGCAAGCTCGATAAGGTTGGGAACTGATGGAGCTGGGGAAGTATGTGAGAATTAATTCATTATTTGGGCTAGTAGAAATAAGGGTGAGTAATCTGTTTGGATATTTGAGATAGGAACCAGTGAAAGAAGTACACAGAAAATACTGATTTCTCTGGAGAACTATTCTATCTTAGTGAACATCTTGGGCGGCTTGCTGTGCAGCTGCTTGTAGCTGTTTTAACTCCATTAACTCAAATAATAACAATCGATACAAAGATTCATGGCTTATCCTTGCAGGACCATATTCCTGAAAATTTGGTAAGAGGTTGGGATTTTCCTATTTGCTTTTTTTCCCCCTTTTTTTAGTAAAGAAGAGCTCTGCATTAAAGTTCAGATTACAAAGGCAATTTGAGTTTTGAAACACTATCGATTTTGCTACGTTTTGGCCTCCTTAAGAACTTATGACCTCTGGGAGTTGAATGTCAAAGTTCTAAATCAAAAAGTCTAATTTCTGTCCAAATTAGCTGTTCTGATTATTCCTTTCCTGTGAACATTTTTACATTTTTGACCTTTTGGTCTTGATTTCACACAAAGATATGTTTTCATTTTAAGAAAAACTAATCACAGGAAAAAAGTATATTCTGGATAGCATTAACACACATGAATTTGTCGTGTTTTTTGCATATAAAAACTTCCAAGTGCTTTCTCAGAAATGGTATGTAAAGACAAAGAGTAAGAAGTTGGTTCCTGTGTTTCTTAAATCTCCAGTTTAACTCTCTGTCAGTATGTTTATGCATACATCCAACTTTACCCAGTATGCGTCATTTCACTGGCTTCAGTTAGCTGTCCCTTTGCTACTGACTGGCTATGCAGCTCTTCCCTTACACACTTGATGAGTCTTTGTGCAGTCTGCTTGCATTTTCACAAGTCTCCATGCAGCCAGCATAAGTTCCCTTGACAAATCTGGATTTTAGGGAGGAGTATCCTGTAGAGTCTTTCCTCCTGCATCCTTCATGGAATGTTGGACTCGAAGGGAATACTAAAGGTCATTCATCTTCCTTGTCTTGGCAGGATTGAAACTGTTTGTGACAGATGTTTCTTCAACCTACCTCTGAAATCTTTTGGAGACAGACCACTGTTTTGAGAGACCATTTCCTTAGGTTGTTTCAAGTGCTTTAGTAGCGTTACTCCTGGAGAAACTGATTTAGCCTAAATTTGGTACATTTTAAACTTGTTTGCACTCTCATCCACAGCAAACATACCAACATATGTCTTAGTGTCCTCTTCATATATCTGTTAACCATTTTCATGCCTCTCCAAGGTTTTGTGATGTTTCATTGCAGAGCACGTTTACAAGACCTCTAATAATTTTTCTTGGAAGGCCTCTATTTCATTACAAATGTAAACTAATGGTTTGACAGAATTTATTTTCATGGCTGTTACTTACCTCATTGTCTTATAGGTGCTTACAAATTTTGTTTTTTACAGTATTGTGGGGTGGAATTGAAGATTAACTGACTTCCCATCTCCTTTGGTGTCCCCCCCCCCCTTTTGGTTTTTTTTTTTAAGAGCTGGTGCAAATACAAGCCCTTTGGAGTCTTTTGTGTAGAGAATTACTAGTTTACTGAGAAACATTTTTCAACTCCGGTAAAGATCTTGAAAAGTGTAGACATTAATGGAATTATAGGCATTAATGACCTATAACAAAGATAATTTACTGATGATTCTCAGAATGCACTGTTAGGAATAATACTTGGGGATTAAAAAGCAGACCTGATGACTAAATATTACTGCTTGCTTTCATTAGATACTTTACCTAATATTGCATTGTACTCAGGGGACGTGACCAGTCAGTCCTTGGGGGTCGATGACAATGTGGAGCAAGCATGTGTGGACCTGGGTGTGTCATTGGTTTCCAGGCTAACTGGGCATGGGCAGAAGCTGGCTGCCATTCCTGATGGCTTCTGCCAGGTATGGCGACTCTAACTAAACCGCTGGAGAAAATGGAACAGGACAGCCAAAACCACAGGTTTAGCAAAGGAGTTGAACTACAGTAACTTGAACCCTTTCATTTAGTATTGTTGCTACAGGACTCTTTAAGGATACAGACTTTCAAAATACTGCATTAAACAAAGCAGTGCCAGTTAAAATTAAAACAAAACCAGAATTATGTGGCTAAATCTTTCACCTTTCTAAGTTGTCTTCTCTTACAAACTGTTTACTGAGTAGCACTAACAGCAGAAGGTGATAATCCACAAAATCTTTACAAGTCCTTGTACACCCTCCCACTGAAAAAAGAAGATTGGAGAAGATAGGCTAGGTGGGTATTTGTTTTACAATATCTGAGAAACAAATGCTGGGGTTTTTTGTTTTACTGCCTCTGCCTTTTTAATAAAATTAATAATGTACCTTCAGTCTTTAAAAAAAACCCGAACTCTTGTTTCTAGTTTATTGCTGCCTGTCTTAGATTGCTTTCAGCTGCAGCTTTTGGGATAAACCAAATCATGTGTCCTCAGTAAAATCCTGGACAGAGGTAGCCACGACTGTAATGGGAAGAGGTTAATGCCCAGCCTGTTAAGTAGTCATTGTCCTGGTACGGTCAAACCCAGGCAATTTCTCTCAGTATGCTGTGTCTCTCTTTCAGCACTCATGCACAGATATCCTCTGTATGGAAACGAGGTTAAAAATGAGGATAGAGTAATGGTGCACATGTCCTCCTAGCCTGACATGGCACTGGGACATGATGGATAGTGCGTCCGGTATCACCTTCGCAACAGATATCCATACTGCTGTCTCCTTCGTTTGACACTTTGCCGCTACTAGAACTTAATGGTCCTAAAGTGTGCAAAAATAGAGGCCCTGCTTTTTTTCTTTCTCTTTTTTTTTTTCCACTGGACTTTTCCTTTAAACTAATTGACACAAGGTTTTGCAGACTACTTCTCAATGTTTTTCCTTGTGTTCAAAATTGTAAAATATAAATGTGGCAACAACGTTCTCCCTTTCCCAGGGAATTGTATAATTTGATTTTAGGAAGACTCAAGACTACTAATTATTCTATATAAAATATCAAGGATTTCAGTGATTTAATAGATTGATTTGGTTTTTTTTTTCTTTTTTTTTACTTTGCTAGGTGACACAATTGATGATCAAAGTAGAGAGTCAAAGGATAAAACTTCTTTTCCAGAGACCAGACCAATGTACAACCAACCTCCACAGGTAGGAAACTGTTTCCTTACACACATGATGAAACTTCCATAGCAGCTCATTTAAGAAGCAGGAATGGCCTGCAGGAGGTTTCAACATATTCACATCCTCCACAGACAGAGTTCCTATTCAGCCTTCCTTGTCATCTATCATAAAAGAAGCACTGCTAGTAATTAGATGACAATATTATCAAGGCCTGGGCTGTATGATATTGCCGAGTATCTTATTTTTATACTTGAGATGTGCAAGCATGAAGCTAGCTAGAATGTTATTGCATAGAAGCATTAGCATGGTGAGTAGTGATGGAAGATGTCAAACATTTCTGTAAGTCATTTATTTCCACAGCTACCATTATAAGTAAAATGTTGTAAATATGTGAGTATAATAGACTGTCTTCATTGTGTGTTTGCTTTCACTTTCAGTACTGTGTGGCTATAAATCTGGACTTTTTTCTTCATCTGGTTTACTTAGTATTTAATCCATGTATACCAACGAGGACTTTTCAGCATATTTCTGCATAAGATGTACACGTATTTTCTTCCCTGCCTCCTCTGAAAACGTTTCTGCAATGAGTATGAGCCTGTTTTCCATTGCCATATGGCAATGGAAGTTTTAGATGTTTACTTTGAGACCTTTTGCTTGGACTATTTGTGCTTTTGTGGTGTTTTGGGTTATTTTCTTAACCTATACTTTCTCTCTCTCTTTCTCATATCTAGCCTTGGAACTAACTGTGTCTCTGTCTCTCTCTCCTCAATGCCATTTTAATATTTATTACTGCTAAGTCCCTTCATATATCGGAGTTGTATGATAATGTGGCATCTTTAAGACTGGTCAACATTTGTGTGTAATCTGTAGTCTTTTTTAATTTCAAATTAAAAACTGTGTCTGATACAGAAATATTTAATTAATCATAAGTAATGAGTGGTTTGCCTTCTGATAATGTGGAAGTATGAATTAGTTACAAATTAATCACAAAATCTTAGTCTGGCTTCTGGATCCATGCACATCTGAGCTGGTGTGTTTTGCAACTGAAGTCCTGCAGTTTTGAGGCAGCATAATGCACTGATGTTGTGGTTACCTACTGCACAGACATAATTTCCCTTAATGTGATGTTCTCGCTAGGTATTGTGAACTGCCAGTTACTGTAGCATCAGTGGTTTGTTCAGTTCTATGGAATTTCAGTAAAATAGGAACCTGTGTAGATTTTAAGTGTTTATGAGTTAGAGGAAAGAAGCAAGGTTTTCAAAATAACACAGTAGATATTACAGTGAAAACAAAACAGATTTCTTTTAACCTTTCTGTTAAGAGGTTTATATGTCACAAAAACACTTGTATGACCCGGCTTGTGACAATACCACTTAAGATACAGCATTTGGTAGTATCTAAGATTTCTAGATTTCAGACTTCATGTTTACTTGAAGTAATTATCAGTTTCTCAAATTAAATAGAGTAACTGAGAATCATGGAAATTAAATGGATAATTCTGGCCATTGGGAAAGCAATATTCCTACTTGCAGCCATGAGGATATTTTTATAAACTTGTGGGAGAACTCTACCAGTTTAACAAAACTGGAAATCATTACATTACATATTCAATATGTCATTGAGACACAAAACATTAATTGATATAATAATTGTTAGCATTAAAACAAGACTAGTTCATAAACATAGTACAGTATGTTAAAAGATTTGTTAGACTGCAAAGTAGTATTAGATATTCGTCATGGAGAGTTGAACAGAAGAGCATTTAGTTCTTCAGCTGCATCTTTGAATTGCTGGAAACTTGCTTTTATTTTAAAATATAAACTATTTCACAACTTAGACGTAGACTTTGTAGAACATAGAAAGTGCTTTTAGAAATGTATTTTAAAGAAGAATGAAGTAATATTTGTTCATGGTTCAATTCCTTATTCAAGAAGAAAATGTGGTTGAGTCTGATTTTTTGAAGAAAGTATCTTCTGGAGTATGTTTTGGTAACTGTTGTCATCTTTGGAATTTCCCATTTACTTAGGTACTGTTGGTTTTGTTTGCTGGACTGAATTTTCAAGTACATATTTTTGTATAATCATGCATAAATTATATAAACTAATGCATAAATAAAAGCTTACACCCAGATCATCGCTGCAGCTAGCAACATGTAACAGAACCTCTTGTAACAACTTCCATACCCACAGTCAGCACTGTTTGAAGAGGTTTTGATATTGCAGAGGAACTGCACATACTAAGAAACTTGTTCTCAAAGGCCAACTTTAGTCCAGACATTTCATCTTCTGCTGCAGGGAGTGGGAACAGAAGCTCCTGCTTTGAAACAGTCCCATGTGGAGGATCCACTTTGTCTCCACAAGTACAGATGAAGGTTTGGGAGGGTCATCTCCTGATGCCAAGTCAGTCCTAGGGAGCTGCGTTGTCCGGCCGGGTAATGAGTGCTCTGGGCCTCATCAAGCATGTACAATCCTGCTGAAGTTGCTTCAGGCTCACGAACTAAAAGTCATACACACGTTTAAGTGCTTTTCTGGATTGAGGCCAAAATGCTTAGCGCTGTGCATGGCCGAGAACTTAAATTAATCTCTTTGTGACTGTGAAATACAAAGCTTCTAATTTTAACTGCAACATCATCATACTAGAGATATTACAGTTTTATTTTTTCATGCTTATGAGTTTTCCATTATTATAGTACAATTTCCAGATAATTCAATCTTTATCTGCTTTCACTGGGAATTCAAGGTTATAGAAAAGAACAGAATGGAAAGGTTAGTTTTGATACATGAAGAGTGCTGGAAACCGTAGTAAGATGATGGGGTTATTTTTGATAATGAGCTATTCCACTGGTAAAGCAAATTAGTGCAACCATGTATTTTTGTCCTACTGTGAGAGCAATTATGTAGCCTATCTATTAGGAGACATAAAAAATATTTTTGACAGATGGTATAGCTGTGAATTAGGATTTATGAAGATTATTGAATGTCTGGTGTCCAGGACACCTGGGATTATTAAATTGATGCAAGAAACAACAACAACAACAAATTACATTTCCAGTAATAGCTGCAGTATTTTGTATCTCCCTACTGTCACCTTAAGAAGCCGCTTGTGTTTATTTGATATTGCACTTTTTGATAATCCAACATGCGCTCTTTAGCCAACAGATGCCAGCAGATTTAATGGCTGAAAACTATCAGTAAGTGTATTAAAATAAATTTTCAAACATGAGAGCCATCTTTAGATTGTAAATTAAGATTTTGCTCTTGCTGTGTGGGGTTTTATTTGGTTTTCTTTATAGTCCTATTTCTCCCTCAAATACTTAATAGCTATTGCCTTCTATCTAAGGAGCTTGTTATAAGTTTTCTACAATAAGAGAGAATCTCCCAAGGGATTGCTTCATCCATAATTACCTAATTTATATGTTGTTGTCATAGCCCCTCTTAATTATATACCTTGCTGTGATACTTATCATCACAGGACATAGTTTTCTTTATGAATTGCAATAGTTCTGTTATGGTTCTTGTGCCCTGTCTTTTCATAATTTGCTACTAAAAACTGAGAATGTGGCAGAGAGAAAGCCTGTGTTTCCCAAAGTAAATTTAAAATTATCCGTGGTTTTCTACATATAGATACTGGTGTGCATTGTTTTGGGCAAGTATCTAAAAAAAATTAGAAAAAACATGTTTATATCTGGATTGGCAGATAATATCCTCATTAAACTGATCCTTTGTAAAGCTGCTATGTAAGGATTCTGAATAGATGTAAGTAACAGTTTCCTAGGCATCTGGTTATGGGTCATATTAGTCAATTGGAAAGACAGAAATACTGAGAGATATAAAATACCAGGAAAGAGATAATGTCAGTTGTGAGTGCACAGATTCTTTTTACTCTTCTAGAGAAATTAGCAAGTATTGCTGAAGTTGATACGCTCTTTAGATACCCTGAAAAGATCACCTGATATAATTCTGGAGCATGAATATTGCTAATCATAGAATCCTAGAATGGTTTGAGTCCAAAGGGACCTTAAAGATCATCTGGTTCCACCCCCCCTGCCATGGGCAGGGACACCTTCCACTAGCCCAGGTTGCTCAAAGCCCCGTCCAACCTGGCCTGGAACACTGCCAGGGAGGGGGCAGCCACAGCTCCTCTGGGAAACCTGTGTCAGTGCCTCACCACCCTCACAGGAAGGTATTTCTTTCTAATATCTAAATTAAATCTGCCTTCTTCCAGTTTAAAACCATTGCCCCTTATCCTATCACTATACTCCCTGGCAAAGAGTCCCTCCCCATCTTTCCTGTAGGCCCCCTTTAAGTACTGGAAGGCCGCTATAAGGTCTCCCTGGAGCCTTCTCTTTCCAGGCTGAACCACCCCAACTCTCTCAGCCTGTCCTCACAGGGGAGGTGCTCCATCCCCCTCATCATCTTCGTGGCCTCCTCTGGACCTGCTCAAGCAGGTCCATGTTCTTCTTATGCTGGGGGCCCCAGAGCTGGACACAGTGCTGCCAGTGGGGTCTCACAAGAGCAGAGGGGGAGAATCCCCTCCCTCAACCTGCTGATCATGCTTCTCTTGATGCATCCCAGGACACAGCTGGCTTTCTGGGCTGCAAGTGCATGTTTCTGGCTCATAGTTTTCCATCCACCAGTACCTCCAAGTCCTTCTCCACAGGGCTGCTCTCAATCCTCTCATGTGTATTTGTGCTTGGGATTGCCCTGACCCATGGCAGGACCTTGTACTTGGCCTTGTTGAACTTCATGAGGTTTGTATGGGCCCACCTCTCCAGCCTGTCCAGGTCCCTCTGGATGGCACATCCCTTCCCTCCAGCATGTCAACCGCACCACACAGGTTGGTGGTGTTGGCAAACTTACTGAGGGTGCACTTAATCCCACTGTCCACGTCACTGACAAAGATGTTAAACAGCACTGGTCCCAACACCAACCCCTGAGGAACGCCACTTGTTACTGCTCTGCACTTGGACATGGAGCCATTGACCAAAACTCTTTTAAGTGCAACCACCCAGCCAGTTCCTTATCCACCAAGTGCTCCATCCATCAAATCCACGTCTTTCCAATTTAGAGACAAGGATGTTGTGTGGGACAGTATTAAATGCTTTGCACAAGTCCAGGTAGATGATGTCAGTTTCTCTTCCCTTATCTGCCAACACTGTAACCATGTTGTAGAAGGCCACCAAATCTGTCAGGCACAATTTGCCCTTAGTGAAGCATGTTGGCTGTCACCAATCACCTCCTTATTTTCCATGCGCCCTAGCACAGTTTCTATGAAGATATACTCTGTGATCTTGCTGGGCACAGAGGTGAGACTGACTGGTCTGTAGTTCCCTGGGTCTTCCTTTTTTTCCCTTTTTAAGAATGGGGGTCGTTTTCCCTTTTCCAGTCAGCAGGAACTTCACTGGACTGCCATGACTTCTCAAATATGATGGACAGTGGTTTAGACACTTCATCTGCCAGTCCCCTCAGGACCTGTGGATGCATCTCATCGGGTCCCATGGACTTGTGCACCTTCAGGTTCCTTCAACCGTCTTGAACCTGATCTTCATCTAAAGTGGGCGGTTTTTCGTTCTCCCAGTCCCTGCCTTTGCCTTGTTATCTTGTTTTCCTTTTTTAAAATAAAAATAATTAAAATTAATTGGTTCTTCTAGAACTGTTATTGCACAGTTTTCACTAAGGTTTGGCTGTCTGGATTATTTTTACAAGTTACTGGAAAAGGAGCTATTACTGATCATGTCTCTGTTCAGTCACGCAACTCTTAGTTTATGGTTCAGAGGGTCCCATGTTTAAAATCTCAAGAAGGGTGTTCTGGACTAGATTTACTGCATCATATTATATTCCCTAAATTTGCTTTAGAGAAGGTGGTTTATATTTCAAAATTATTGGCCAGTGTTTGTGATTAGTTTGCTCCATTTTGACAAAATATAGTGTTTATAGAAAATATTGCAGGTTAGATTGGCTGGCTTTTTTTTTTTTTTTCTTTAAGACTTCATAAGCTAGCATCCTAGTCATGGCCTGGTTAGATTAATTGCTTGTCATATGTCATATTAACTCCAAGATCTTCTTTTTCACATATAAAGCCCTTAAAGCATGTAGTTCCATATTTTCTCTCTTCTTAATTGGGTATGTAAGCAATAATCATTTAATGAAATTATCCACTCTTAGAAGGGACCAGAATAAGACTGCAGTAAGTAATCAAGCTTTTACTTTTCTCTGATTGCTGGTACTTTCAGAAGAAAGATCTTACGTTTTGCTCAACTATTGTGTATGATCATAAAGCTATAGGAAGTGAAGTTTTAACATTACCTTTAAAGAAGGATGACTAGTTTTCAGTGTTGGTGGCTGCAATAGACATAATCTTTCTTAGCTCTCTCCATCCTTTGCCTGTACAGTAAATAGCTGGCAGTTCTCTGAGGGATCCGTGTGCAGCCACAGATCAAAAGTGCGTACAAAGTAGAGCTGCCCTATGATGAGAAAGCCACACACAGTATATGGTTGTGATCTTACTGAGAATGAAGGTAAATATCCCAGTCAGCTTAAAAAAATCAACTATTATGTATTACAACTATTACTATACAATAGCATATTTACTTTATGGAGCTTCATTATATTGTAATGTTCATATCATTATCTGTTTGAGAATTGACAAAAATATTTAAGAGGTCTTTTCATACTAGGAAGATCTCCAGAACATATGGACCAGTGAACTTCTGTCTGCACTCAACAGTGGGGGCAATTTAGGGGGGAGAAGAGGGGTATGTACATATTATATATAAATATATTAGATATGCATACATACATATGTAAAATTTAAGCAACATGATCATCCATAAGAAAGTCTGCTTCTGCATGTCACAAAAGATTAGTTGCAATGGCCTCACAAACAACATTTTATAAAGTCTGATTTGTGCAATCTATTGACCCCGGGTGAACCAGTAAGACCTGGGGTTTCTTGTAAAACTATCACCTTGTAGGGTTTTTCTCCTAAAATTCTGACAATTCTAAAATTCTAACAAGTTAAACTTGTTATCTGTATAACATGATACACAGCTGGGGTTATTTCAGATACTTAGTAGTCACAGTAACATCAAGAATGCTACATCCATTGTCTTTTTTTTAAAGGGAAGTATTATATTTTTAGATCTATGGAACTGGAGTGGGAATTGAGACTTGTGAATTAGCATGGTTATCACCAACTTCCTCTCTGAACCTAGAAAACAGTTCATTTTCAAAAAAGTTATGCAACGCTCTCTTACAAGGCATTTTCTATAGCATTTTGCAAGTGTGAAATACCATTCAGAACTGAGGAAGCCTTATAGTCTTTTAAGATGGGACTTGAATGTTCTGTCTGGCCAGAAAATATATGTAAACAAAACAGATGGATTGGAGCACCCGTCCCTCTCACAGCCCTGGCTGTGGAGTCTGGAGTCAGTGCTGTGGTCAGTTTGTGTGACTGGTGAGGTTTGAGCAACAGAAGACAAAAGCACCTCCTGTAGCAAAAGAACAACACACAAGCATGATGTATTTTCATCATTTAGTGCCTATAAATAGCAATGTACGTACCCACATGTAAAAAGTTCATAAAATAGTAAAATTGACCTGATTAACAGCTTTTTCGTTTTGAGAGCTAGGCTTTAGTAAAGGAACATAAACTCCAAATAGTGGCCAAGGCATGCCTGTCCAGAAGCACAATTTACATACCTCCATATTTAGTTTGGGCAGAGACTCACTATATGCTTGACTTAATTGTTTGCTTATTCCGTTACATTGGATGGTTATTTGTAGCAGGAGTTGCTCAGATTGGGTGCCCAGATGTTCCCATCACATTTTTTAGCCTTTCTCTAATTTTGGGATCTTCTGACTAGCTTAATCCCCAGATAAAACTACTGATTATCCTGTATCCCTGGCCCAAACACATGCGGTTGGACTAAAAGCCTGTAATGCTGGTGTCAACAAATTGATTGGTCAGTCATCCTGCCTCTGGGAGCAACCCTTCTGGGCTTTCCAAATATTAAAATTGATCTAAAATGCAATATAGATCATACATCACTTGATGAGACTGTGTGCTAATACAGCCTGATGGTATAGTGATATTTACAACATGATGCATTACTGTAAAATGGTGGCTGAAAGACTAGTATAGGGCAACTTATTAATAACTACTCTAAACACCAAGTTAGAAAAAGAACAATGTCTTTAGTTTAGTTTCGCTGCCACTTTCTGGGGAAAAAAAAAAAAAGCACAAACCCCACCACAAACAGCAGTGGGCAGTCCATTTTAATGGAGATATGACATGAAAACTGCCTCATTTCAGTCCAAAATGCTAGTATTGATAAGACAGGAATATGTTTTTTCTGTACTTTCCATCAGTGTGGTTTGATCCTGTTACCACAATGTGCTACTGCTGTAATTTCTGCCTTAAAATAATCCCCCAAACTGAACCACTCTTCAGTCATATCAGACTTGTGAAAGACTATGCTTTGGGTAGCACATCGTCAAGTTTTGTTCTAAAGCATTTCTTAAAAATGCAAGATAAAATGGAAATTATTTGTTTGCAAATTTCTTTTCTTTGTTTCAACAGTATTACGAATATTAATAATATTTTTCTAGTCTTGTAATGCAATCAGTAGTCCTGCTTTATAAAACCAAATCTATTTTAAACGCCAAAAAAGTATCCTTCTTCCTTTTCGTTATGGTCCAACTATCTTCCTCCATAGAGAGCCAAGAGTCTGAAAGAGGCCACCTTAATTGAAAGAGATGACGGACATACGTTCCCTTTAATAAATTTATTTATTTAATTATTAATTATTTGGTTCTTTACTGCTTTAAGAGTCATCCTACTTTTATTCCTGCATTTCAAAAGACTAAGCAGTAGATCCTGAGGACAACTCAGACTTGTTACTGCTTGTAGATTGAAGTTTTACAAACTCTGGCTCCTGGTAGCCTGTTTGCTGAAGGTGCTGTTGACAAGTGCTCCAGCTACAGACTGTGTGTGGAGGAACTTAAAGTCAAGTATCCATTTTTCCGTTCTCTTACTGACTTGAATCTCTATGGAGAGAGCAGGTGGAAAATTGTGTTAGGAGATACTTGCCTAATTCACTTTTTCAGCATTAGAATATTTTAAATTTGTAAATAGGATATATTGCTAGTCTTGCCACATGCTTGGATTTTAAGCAGCACAATAAAAACCTCAGAACAAATGAATTGTTTTTTATTCACACATCTGCCTGAGAATCCGTTTATGTTCTTTAGGACTGAAGAGAGAGACCACTAGGAAGATCCAGGGGTTTAGTTACCTAACAGACCTTCTGAAAACACGGCTGAGGATGTTGTTTGCAGTTATCACTGGAGGAAGCTTCACATGGGTTCAGACTAGTAATTATTTTCTGTTCACTCTACTTAATTATCTTTTTTTCTGCAAACTAAATCCAAGATCATTTCCTCTTATTGTAGATGGAAACTGTTATCCCTCTGTCTTTTTCCTCTCACTGATATTAACATTGTAAGGAGGCATTTCACGGATGTTGCTGACTACCTCAATTACTCAAGGAAAGATTTGCTTTTCTTCTTGAAACAATAACTTCTGATTCATGCAGTTTCTCCCAGATGTTCCAATTTGCTGATAAATTTATTGACTATTTTTTGTGAAACCATGTTTGCTAAATATTTTCTTACTAGTCTTTTTTTTAAGTACGGTTTTTAAGTAGGCAGCTTCCTTTCCCATTCCAGACCTTGGATTTTCATACATTTAGAATGGTGAGAGAATGCAGTATTATCTCTCTTTTTCAGAGGTGCTGCTCCGTGGACATCTAGTATCTCAGAGAAACTCTCATCTTTTTCCTGCCATAGTAGGGTATCATGTTGGAGCTTCTTCAATAGCAGGGGTTGGGAACAAGAGGTAAAGACATGGAGGCAGAGACCCAGTTTGTCTAAGTTCTTCCTATAAAGGACATCAGCTTCCCAAAAAGTCTTCAGGATATTTTTTTGTTTGGAGCAGCAGAGAGAAAGAAGCTCAAATCTTGTTGTCACTAACTACATTGACCAAATGTAGCTGCTAAATTAAAATGGATTGTTTACATACTGTTGATTTCAATATGCAATTAAAGTTTTGTAGCAAATGAATTTCTTAGTATATTCTCTGGCTGTATTGGAAAGTTATCTGAGTTTTGTATTACATTAGGAATGAAGATAGCAGCAAAATAAATGTCAGTACTTTGCGCTTTTGGATGACACTGAAGCAACAGAACAAATCCATTATCAGCATTTATCAGACTTCTCTATTCATTTTGCAATATATTGACTTGTCCTTCATTTCTGATTTGTGGCTGTGGAATGCACTGCTGGATGTCTAAAACTGCCTGCATTTTCAATTACAGTTCTTCTGGCTTGCAGTTTACTTGCTGCAGTAATTTCCATGAACTTTATAATCTTTCAGCATAGATGCTACAGGAAAAAAGAAGAAAAAATCTGGCCCAGTTAGTAACATTTCCTGGCACTGGCAGAAGCACAGCGTGCTGAATATTGTTCATGTTGCTTATTAGAATGTATAAGATCTTTGCTATGAGTAGCTTGCATAGTGCTTCGAAGGAACAGAGAAACTAGATAAACTCTTCCTTACTGAACCCACACCTCTCTCTTTCTTCTAAGATAATTCTTATCACAATATTCATGTTGCAGAAGGGAATGTTGTCCAAAATTTGCCGGTTAAGACTGTGCCCTAAGCTCAGGGGCCTCCAGAGAGGCACAGGGAGGCATCAAGAACAGGAACCCTGCTACCGAGGGGACGTAAATGCTAATACAGCTCTTCACTTATCGGATTCAAAAGTGCGAAAACTGGTTGTGATAGAAGGAAAGATTATAATTATTTAGTTATGGTGGGAAATTAAGACTTAGCATTTTTCATAAAGATTTAGAATCTTTTCTGCTTCCTTATTTCTGCTTTCTCATAGTTCTGCAGTCTTTCTTCATGTTGCATCTTATCCCTGTTTGTTCACAATTTTGTAGTTTCTCCTTAGAGATGTCCATATTTGAGATTATAAAAATGTAATTATCTAATTTTGGTTATATTAAGTTCATTATATTTGCAAAATTTATCACTAAACGCCTCTAAATATTTCCTGGTCACAGTTGTTATTATAGGGGATTGAGTAAAACCAGAACCTTAATCTTGTTTGGTTTGAGTTTGCAAAATTGTTAACAAAGAAAACCAACTTTTTTCTTCTAGGATAAAGAAATTAGATAGTTGGTTTACGCACTAGATATGCAGTCTTTTGTGGTACTTAAGAATGCTTTTCAGGATAGAATTACATTCTATATATGTTTCATAAATAAAACTCACAGGCATCTCTAATATTTACTAGGATAATTAAACCAACCTACATTAACCGTGGAACATTTGGAGTATCCAGAGTTCAAAAGGCAACCTCCCAATTCTTCCCCTCTGCAGAGATCAACAGTTTTAGCTGTTTGAGAGGGCAAGGAGCATGTACTAATTACAGAAAGTTCATTCTGTATTTAAAATATCAAATTGTTCCTATGTTAGAGAAAAAGCTAGTTCTTTACACTTTTCTAATTGCTTTAATGACGGTAAGGATGTACAAATGTACATCATTATTGATTCTGAAAGTGTGGTTTAGCAAAGATTCCCCTACTGTTCTTTGCAGGCCAGGATACTTTGTGGGAAGCTTGCTATAATAATGAAAAAATGTACAACATCCGAGGTCCTTTTCACTGTTTCTTTAGAAATTTTTTCTTTAAGATTTCAGCAAGATTAACCTGACCTTGATTCTGTTCAAGTCTAAGAAACAGCTGAAAAGCATGCTTTAAAGAGGAAAATTAAAAAGAAAAGTATCTAAAACGTATGTCGCAAATCACTACAGATATTCCTAAATGCTTATTTTAAAATCTGGTTCTGAACAGCAATATTGATAAATGGAAAAAAACCATGCTGCCTACTAAACACACAAAATTGTACAGGTGGCAGGAGCTCTTTAAGAAAGACAAATCACTGCTGTATTACAGAATGAGAGTCATAAAAAACTAGGAAACAAGAGCCCAAAGCAAATGAGAAGGCTGATTTCCACTGACAGCCATTCTTGCTTTTAAAAGCTTCTCCAAGGACTCGGTCTTAGCCCAAAGCTTTCAGCATGGAAATCTGCCCTATTGCAATGACTGACACCAGTCTTAGGCGAGTATTACAATCCCATTCACTGCATTTCTGTTAAGAAACAAAGAATGCGACCAGAAGCCATTTGGATACAGCAACAAGCTACTGCAAGGTCTCCAGCGCTACTTCTATCTACTTTTGTTCCCCCAGGTAGAAATAACTTTTTTCTTGAGTCCTCGGAGGGGATTCTGACTAAACTTTTGAGTGAGCCTCAAAATAATAGCAACTCTTCTGATTCAGTGAGTTTTTCTGAACCATCTCAGGGGCATCTGTATTGTGCTTGTCTTGGTGGGTTTCTTCCCTTCTTACAGTTCTGTGAGGGTATAGATTATATACTTATTGGTGTGTTGGGTGTGGGGTTGTGTTGTTGTTGATGTTTTGGGTTGGGTTTTTTGTGACATTTAAAAACTATCGTGTCATTTACACTTTTCCCCATTCCAGCAAGGTTTTACTGATCCTTTTGTCCTAGCTTAAATTTTTGAATACGAAGTGCTAAACATTCAGAGTGCCTTGTGAATAATTTTCCTTTTCCCCTCTGTTCCTCTTTGCCATTACTATTCTTATTTGAAAAGTGAATCGTCATCGATGGAGTTGTAGAATTCCTACGAATTTTCTAAAAAGACCCAGTGAATACCCTAAAAAGCATCAACTGAAACACAATTGGAAGAAAATCCCCTAAGACAATTTCTGTTTCTGGATATGTTAGAAATAACTGCATAATGCTAAATAAATTCTGAGATACATCATGATACAGTCTGAAATACAGTATTTCTATATCACCAGTAGTGGTGTAGATCTCTGTCATAATTATGATATTGCTGGATATTTACTAAATATTCTGGAAGACTGAATGTACTGTTTGCTTCTCAGGGCTGTCTCTTTAAGGAAAATGAGTCTGCTTCTAGAAAAAAAACCCACCCTTTTTTAAACAGAAAGTACAAATTTCTTTAAATGAACAACTTTTTATTAGAAAACCTTGTTCAATAGTTTGGATGATAATAATGCTAGCACTGATCTTTGATTCTCCTCAGAGCACTGTAAATCCAGCTTCTAAGTACATTGTAAACTATGCATTTTTTCTTCCTTACGAGACTCTTGGCAGACTTTAGGGTTAGCACACAGAGATGCAGCAAATTAGATGTTTTTAAAGGCAGCTGAGAAACATTTTTTTAAAAAAAAAGGAGCAAAAAGGAAGAATTTAGAGGATAATTTTATACTTTGTCAGTTTTGAAATAACACGTAACACCCTTGCTGTCAGAGCACAATTAGTGTCTGGTGGCCAGCTACCATGTATGTTTACATACTGTTTCTTTTAACCCTGTTCATTTGGATTGCAAACAAAGAATGAAGAAAATACCTTGCATATTTGAATTAAATCTGATTACCATGCCTTCTGTGATCTTAACTGATTTTTTGACTCCCTGGTGTTTGGTGAAATGTAAATTGTTTGGTGATCTTTTAAGTGCATTCAATTAATATTTCTCATAGCAGGATTGTGTCATAGCATTTGGCAGTGCTTTGTTTAGCTAATGTCCAGAGAATATGCTCTGATTGTATTCTGGATAAATAAGTTAGGCATTTAAGTAGAAACCAGTGTCACTAATCCGGGATATCAAATTCTCTAGGACTTGCAGTTCTATATATGCTTGAAGAGTGGATGCGTGAAGACATAAGCCATTTCATAACCTTGACTTCAATTGCATCACATAGCTGTGTGCTGGTGTTTGCATTGTAACCAACTTGGGTGATCTCAGCACTGATGGGTGATTGTTGTTCTCTACTAGAGTGTCCAGTCCTTCATTACATTACCACAGTGCCTGTAAAAGCCTGGTGGTCAGGTTGGCCTCATCTAGGTCTTTTCACTGATGTGGATTCTCCAGCATATGAGTGAAATATGTCTTAGCCCATTTAAAGGATGTCTTCATGGTTTGGAAGCATAAAAATATGTCTAGCTTGATCTGATCTTTCACATGAGGCCAATATCTAAATATCTCTTCAAGAGTGCTCAGAAAATTCTGCATAGCAAAGGGCAATATGATTCCCTGTAATGACTGCTCTGAAATTGAAAAATTACTTCTTGCAACCTGAATTGTTCAGGACAGGAAGTTTTTTCTTTGTATGTAGTTACCTAATAGATAATGTCATACATGCCATAGTGCATATGACACACTGCATACTAGATAAAGGGATGGGCTCCACAATATTCAAGGATTTAAACTGCAAACATGACAGAGTTTTCCAGCAGCCTATCTTCAGTTAACTTTCCAGGTTAACTTTGGCCAGCATTTGTCTACCAAGTTTGGGTTTTGCATGCTGCATTAAAGAACTGTCCTCCCCAGATTTTCTATTTTTCCCAATTGCATAATTTGTTGGGATGTCAGTCCAATAATAGTAACATAAAATGTGACTTTCTGTAAATGAAAAAGTGAATGTGGATGTTTTAAGATAGTGAAAAATAGCTATTTTCAGGGGAGACAGTAGCGGTTTATGTGTGAGTCTTTTTCTTATTTATATTGTAAACTGATCTTTTCATATTGGACCCAAGACCTTCTCATTGAGGGGGTTGGGTAGACTGGGACCCAAAGACCATTGGATCCAGGGTGAGATTATGGCATTTGTTATACTGACCTGACACTTTCCTTTGTTCCTGACATATCTATTATGTTGGCCCAGCCATTTTGGGCTTTATTTATGATGCTATTTTGACTATCCAATAGTATCAGAATCTATAGCCTATTAAGAACCTTGCTGACATTATGCAGAGGGGGAAGTTTAAGAGTTGTTTAAAGTTGGGAAGTTTATCCTAACCTTTAGGTTTCTAGTAATTGTGAGTGTAAACAAAAGCTTCCAAATAAAGGTCCATTTCAGAACGTGCAGCACAATGACCACCTTCTGTCCCAGTAGCTGATGGAGGAGCGAGCTTCCTCCTCACCTAAGACAAGTACTGACTCTGAACTGACTTAGATTGGCAAGATTATCTATTTCATTGTTGACAGTTTAATAGAAGGTTTTAGTGTTTATCTGTCCTACTAGATGAAATGTTGGGTTGTGTAAGGAATGACTAGTGCTTGGGTTGTGTTCAAGTCCTTCCTTTGAGAAGGAGTTGGAGTGCCTTTCACCTGGCTAAATGCTTAGCTGTGTTACATACTCCTAGGCTGGGAAACAAACAACCCCACCACCATCCCACTGCCCAAACTGTCCTTCTGACAAACAGCCACAACCTAAGATTCTCTCTGTAACATTCAACTCCAGCACAGGTCAGATCTTGAGCAGCAGAGCTCCCCTAAAAATCATGGAATCATTTAGGATGAACGCAACCTCCATACAACTAGATCCATTTAACTCTTACGATCAGCTGAACACCAAATTAGGGTTTAGAGTTTTCAGTGCTCTCCCCTCCCTAATCAGAGTGTAAACTTTGGACTTTTCTGTGTGCTGAGTATGGAAGGTTGGAATGAAGAAGTCAGGACTGTAATCAGAAATTCATGTCTAATGTTCTTGGCTCTGACATGACTTGTTAAGCACTTTAGAACAAATTACTGAATATTTCTGTATGTGTGCTTATAAAAAACAAAAATCCATATAACAAAGATCTTACTCTTAGAGATGATATGAGAGCTGTCAGTTTGCATAACATTTTATTGCTATAAATAGTAAAACAAGTAAGATTTGATTTCTAGAGGCAGAGTAAATAGTATTTTCTTTGTTTTCAAAACAGTAGATATTTTAGGATAGACAATAAGGTGATATTGGTAAGCCAGTATTAAAGCTTGCAAGTCTGTTGGGTCTAGCATCCAATCTGCTGGCATTGTCTGTAAATTCTATTGACTTGATCTGTATGGTGGGGTGGGGTGGGGTGGGGTGGGGGTATTTCATTGCTGGTTTTTTCATTGGTGTTCTTCAGGGTTTTTTAAGTTTTGTTAACAGTGGTTTTCTATAAAGCACATATTTGGCAATGCATATGTTGCCATATATAATAGACCTCACCAGCCAGTCATGCAATTCTGTTTCAAATTGGAAAGCAACATCATTAATACTTTGAAATAACTGGAATAGGGTGGTTTTTAATTATCAAAATCATGCCTTTGTTGGACAACTTCTGAAAAGGCACAGGGGGAACAAAAAATGGAGCTTCATCAGTTTATGCAAGGAGTTATATGAAGTAATTTCCTCTCAACATGACTGGGCATAATGACAGAAAGTCCCACCAGCCTTACAGGTTTCATAAATGCAGAGTAACAGTAGGTGGAGAAATCCCACTAATCATTAAAAAAAAATCTGTTGTTGTTTTACCCTTATTTCAAGTCAGCCTGATCTAAAGAATTATGTCAACATGTATTAAGAATTGCTATTTTAGATCTACCTGATCCAAACTCTGAAACTGATTTTATTTATTGGTTTTTGTTTTTATTTATTAGTAGGTCATGATGGTTCTAAGTACAAAGCCTTAGCTGCCTGATTTGTAGTATCTAAATTTCTGTTCTTCTCTTTAGATAAATACAGGGCACCGATCGCAGTTGACTGTATCAAGTGGAGAGGTGGGAAATGAAAGGAGTCAAAATTTGGAAAGCAGCCCTTTCATGTCAGATCTTCTGAGTGACGTACCCTTTGCCCTAGCACCACATGTGTTGGCAGTACAGGGCACCCATAATGATGTTCCTGACCGATTGCTCACCTACGACATCAATGATAATTTATCAAGGTTTTGGTATGACTTTACACTTGAAAATTCAGTGCTTTGTGATCCATAATGTTTTCTTTATGTTTTCTGTCTGCGTCAAGGAACAAGTCTTAAGGTGAAGATAAAGACTTATTTTAACTGACTTAATATTTTGGGGGCCTGCCACTGGTATATCAGATGCATTGCATCAAAAGAATTATTATTCACAACTGTGTTCTATTTGTTAGCTTTAAGTGAACTGTTACTTGCTATGTTAAATAACCTGTTTATCTCCAAAGAAATCAAGCAAAACTGTTTCAGCTAGAGTATGAGACTGGCTGTTGGTAATCTACTTCCCTTAGGTAGGCTACAGACACAAACATTTCATAACTTTAAGGTGAAGTCTACGCACGTCTGCACTGTTATTTCACTCAGATACTAAACACATAGATACTGTTACACATGTTAGATCACCTCTGATTTTCTACAGATAAAAACCAGTATTAGCACTAAAGCAAAGCAGCTTTGTACTACTGGACAGACAGCTTTTCAGTTAAACCAAGTTCTAAAACTCGGAGTTAATTAGGATACTTAAATAATTATGAAGACTTAATAAAATTGGTTAAACTTACCGATTTCAAACTGACAATCAGTTGCTCCTCTCCCTTTCCAGTAGATGGTATTTTTGACCATGTCTTTTTGTGCCTGGAGAAGTCCTCCCCGCCTGCCTGTTGGCTGCTGTTTGTTCTCATTACCACATGTGTTCCTGATTTATACACAGATCAGCTTTTCCATTTTAACCTCTTTGCCCCCTGAAGAAGGAAATATCAGGACATGTACTTTTAATGGTCACACCCTTCTTTTTTTAATTTGTGTGCCAGAGATACAGATGGCAATGTTTAACAACAGGAAAACATTACATTGTTTCTTATCCAGCTAAATTAAATGGCTAAGTACCTAAACATGCATTCTCACAGACCACTGTGTCCCTCACTCACAAGATTTGGGCATGTTTTCCTCAACTAAAACCAGAGCTGCTGTTGCATGAACAACAGCTCTCTGATGTAACATCACGATTTGTGATGAATAATGATCTGTGTGACACAAAAGACTACACTTGTTTTCTCTCTTGGGGTAGAATATTTATATTGTGCCAAATGTTAGTGGATATTTTCATATATTTTCTATGCTCTGTGATAGCTTAAAATACATATATTTCCAGACTTGCATCCTCTTACAGTATTTGAGATAAATACTGTAAATGGTGGAGAAGTTACATTGTGAATATGTCTTAGGTTGTTCTTCATGTTTTAGATTTTTAAAATTGTATGTATTTAATATTTTTGACAGCTATGTTCATAAATGTTTTGAAGTTACTGTTTCAGGGAAAGTATCTGTGCTGCACACCAATAAAAAAAAAAATGCTAAATAATAGCGAGTTATTTTTTATGCACGAGAGTTATTACTCAGCTTCGTCTGTATTGTTTACTATACATGTGACCATTCAGACTTCGTGGGAGCTTGAACTTGGTAATTCAATTTGGAAATCGTTTCAGTGTCATTTAAAAATCAGAGTCCTTCAAATCAAGTGTGTCACACTTTCATCTGATGTATTATTGTGTGTGCTATGTTGGTGACTTGCAGTGATTTAGGTGGCATCCATGACACTGCTCTGAGGATAGTCTGGCTGTGAGCTAGGAAGTACTCAGACCTCTTAGAAGGAAGAATTAATTTTACCAAGTTGTTTAGAACTGGTTTGTTTGCTGAGTTGTCTAGTTAACACATACCTGAAGGACTAAATTTGATTTTCATTATTGTTTTATATTTAATTGTTAACAAATTAATCATTCTGTAAATAGGATGTTTCCGTTCAAGTTGTCCATTTTGAATCTGAAATGTTTCTGCAGCTCAGCTGGTCTAGAAGCAGAACTGCAAAACACTGTTGAAAACTGAACAAACTCAAAATATTCGTTCTTTCTTTGCTAGCTGACGTTGCATATAATTTTTTGCATTCATTTTTTGCTTAAAGTTAGATCATATATCTAAAATAATTACATTTTGTCAGAATGTTACAGCTTCGTTACACTCAAAAAAAAAGCATCCTTTCAAAAGAAAAGGAGAGGCAAAGGAGAGTAGAGAGGAAGTTGTATTCACCCGTGATGAAAAATGTGGACAGTCCATTTGGCTTTCATCCTTAATCATGTTCCATAAAGGGTAAAATTTACACCTAGCAAGAGTACTAGTAATGGACAAGTGTACTGGGAATGTGTCCCTTGACTGCCCTCTCTTTAGCAAGGGCTGGGGCTCAAGCCTCTCCCTTGCTTGAGATTGTCCATAAAATGTGGATTGAAGCCTAGTGGTATCCAGCTAGAAAAGTTGAATTTTTTCCCCCTGGGATAAGAAAAAAATAAACCTAAACTGTTATAAATTAGTAAGATTTATAGCTATTACTATTTGCCCACTAATAACATGAAGATGGCACAAAATCTTCAGAAAATAAAAGATTTCAAAGACTCTTAGTTCATTAAAAAAATGTTAATTGCTTGTGTAAGGTATGTTTAACATCATACACTAAGTGATTATTGCATAGAATATATGTGAATATGTGTGTATTTGTCACTGTCAACAAATACTGGGTGGTTCTATATATTGTCATTCAAACATTTGACCACCAATGAAGGTATATAGTTAATTTTAAAAAAATTTAAAACTATTAAAAGATAATCAATAATGATAATAACATAGTAAATTGCCCTGGCTCTGCTTTCTGTATATTCTGTATATAATAATGAGAACTTGAATAGAACTGTTTGCTTTGTGTTGTGCATATATATGTAAATTGTTTAGACAGAACTGAAAGATATTTCGTAGCTGATGTCATTAATGTCAGAATTAAGACAGATTGACAACTCCAGAACTAATAAGGAAAGATCAAGGTGTGATCCTGGGCTAGTGATGTGTTGTAAATGGGATCTTTGTCACGGCCATTAGTGGACATATTACTAGGCCTGCACTTATTTATTAAATGGGTTTATTTGGAGTTACTTTAGTTCATGGGAGATTTTGAGTTTCATTTGCAGTTCTCTACATTTTCCCTGCAAGAGATGTACTCTGCATTGTGTGATAGCTTCCTTATGGAACTTTCTAATAAATCAAACATAACAAGACACTTCTTATTTCCTCTGGAAAAGTTGTAAATACAGGCTCTGGAAAAGTCTAATTTTAAACATAGAAAAAGGGGAGCAAAGCCCACATGTTCAAAGGTAAATCAAAGAATAATTGCATCCAGAGCAGCTCGACAGAAGACTGATTGGGAACTGGTCCCTACAGACAACTCCCTGGTGACAAACTCAGAAGTGGAACCAGACAATGCCGTGTCTAGCAGGTCAGTCAAGGAGGTGGTTACAGATTCAGTTTCTGATGTTTTCTGTAAAGTATGATCCAAACCCTGATATTACAGTACTGCAGCTGGCAAATGTACACTTGTGTGGTCACAGATGAGAGGTTTTGACCTTAGAGCAAATAAAGGAAAAAAGCAGAGAGCATATTCACCACAGGAATTACAGTATCTCAAAATAACACACAGTTTATTGCATTTTTAGCTGGAGAACCTGTTATGTTCACAGAAGCACTAAAGCAGCCTCCTGGGCAAGACAAGTGGGTTGTTCTGAACAATAGCATGAAACTTGTGCTTGAGAAACCGCTCTCCTCTCCTCCCCACAACCACCCTTTTGTTATGACATGACAATTCATCTTGCTTTGGGTTTTCTCTGCTTAGCCTAAGCCTAGTGAGCATGGAGAGGAACCAGAAGTGCAACTCTAGGGGTAAGTCCTTCCCTTCTTAGGTAACTGCAACTCTTCTACTGATGACAGGGCAATTTCAGATTAACCATCCTTTCCAAGCTGGAGAGTGTCTGTTATAGCAACAGAGAGGCAGACAATCCTCCTTACATTCCAAAGGTAGGCTCCTGTTTGGTGCTGTAGGAAGAAGGTTTAGTAAGGCAAGCTGGGTTTGTTTAGCCCACCTGCTGTGCTGCAGCTCTTCATCAGCATTAAGTTTGGCATTCTGTAATGAGCTCACAAATTTAGAAGGCGGTATGTTAGGCCTCATTTCTTCCCATCAATGTGTCAAATTCCATAAACTAAAGCAAATTATTGATCTCCCTGTATCCTCCATTGAGACTGTGTTCTGTCTTTACCAGTTAGATATTTACATCCTTTGAGTCTCCTAGAGAACTACCTCTTTTCAACATCATTCACAGCGATGAGACTGTTTTCTGAAAAGACATCTGGGCTTCCTTCTGCCAAAGGGATCTGTTCCCATAGACACTTTCTTAGCCTTCCTTCTGTCTGAATCACAGCCATCCAAAAGAAGAAATGTAAGTATTCATGCTTACTAGAAGGGAAGAAAAGTCAGTACCTTGTTCCCATTGTACTGACAGTCAGTTTGCTTGGAAGCATTACTGCCCATAGAAAGAAACTTAGATTTTTGTCAATTCAGAATTTCATAATTTTCAGATGCTAGTAATGTAAGAAGTAAACTTAATCTTCTAGGCATGGCATCTCACTGTCTGTTTAGTTCTGGAGCACACATTTTAGGTTCTGTGTAGAGGTATGTGAAGTTTTCCTTTGCACTATATGATGCTAATGAGTCAGACTGTTTTAATTCTGCACATGCTGCCAGGCCAGCTGAATGATCTAAAAAGCAGTAAGATCCAAAGCGCTACTTTGACCTCTGTGGATGCAAGTCCCTCGTAAGACAACTCTGTGCAGAGAATTTTTTTTTCCTGCATGTATAAATTGTTTTAAGCATTTAGTAGAACACCGGAAAAATAATGCGTTAAACTTTATTTTCTGAAACATATTAATGGAAAGCTTTACAACCTTTATGACGAGTGCAGTAGATCTTGACTAAGCCTGGCTATTCTACATGCAATTACTTTGAGGCATTAGAAATTACTAGTATTTTACAGATATTTACCTACTATGAAATGGCAAGGTTCTCATGTGTTTGTTAATTCTTTTAGTAGTATAGAGGGACAAATACATAGTAAAATGACATCAGACTAAGGGATGGGAGGGGGAAAGGACATGTAAAGCAGTTTTCATTGAACATTATTTCTGTAGTAACTAACACTGGCTGTAATGAATCTATGGAAACTAAATGACGTGCAGGTGATAAGAATACGATGACACTATCATATTGGTGATCTGAATCAGGAAGTGATTATGGCCCATAGTCTTTTTTTGTGTACATGTAGTAGATAGCACAACAGTCCCTAATGCTAATGCCTCTGTGCATTAACATAAATAATGTGAGAGTAATAATGGATCATATACTTCTTTCAACATCTCAGAGCACATACTTCCTTTTAGTCTGCAGCCTGCCATGAAGTAGTTTTTCTAGACTGTATTTTACTCCAAAAAAGGTGAATATTCTGTTAAATTTTGCTTTCTGATGAGGTATCAGGGTAGCTCAAAGGGTTTTGCTGTATCACAGCTCAGTGGTTTGTCAAATATATCCCTTCTACAGAAGCAGAACAGTCTGAGCATGCTGCATGGTAATAAACCAGGAGTTGTAAAGCTTTCAGCGCTGTACTGCTGGTCATGAGATGTTGGAGAAGTCTTTTTTCATGCTGTGGCAAACGAGAGTATCTAGTGGTGAAAGTGGAAGTTATGATGACCCCAGAAGGATGCAGCAGCTGTAGAACAGAGAGACAAGAGAGGGCTTAGTTCTGCCAGCCAATTCAATTCACTTTTCCTTGCTGCAAAGATAAAATAAACTCTTGAGATCAAAGATCTCATTTACAAGGCTGTTCTCTTAAGTCAGTCAACACATGTACTTCAATAACAGAACATAAAAGAAACTGCTCACAAGCAAACAAAAAAAAGATGAGCCTCAATTATAAACATCCCTTATCCAACTGTTTGTGGATATCAGCATTATGGTTAGAGTAGCCACTCACATCCAATTCATGTAACTGTTCTGGGAGGTCAGCTTTGGGCATCCACCTAAAGCTCACTGGAAAAGAAGTCTGAAGCAGATGGGCTCAGAAAATAAAGACTCAGGGAAATGGACCATCACAGTGAGAAGGGAATTACTTATTTAAAGCAACTGATTCTTATTAGAACTGAAAAAGACTGGGACATTAGTCTGATCACTGTGTCACCCTTTTTATGAAGAGATCTGCTATTTCTCTGTTTGACTTAAGAAAATTAAGCAATGTGTTTTGTTTTGGAAACTGTACTGTAATTTCCTTTTTCAGCTGTTTTTAGAAACTACTGGTGCATCTGCTTGGCTTATTCTGCTCTTAAAGACATTTTTAGATTCTGGTAACTCTGATTTTGTCTATTTTATGTTTAGATAGGGCTTTTGTCACAGACTTAATATTTATCTTACCAATTGATTCAGAGGGTCTTTTGTTGTTATTTGACTTTTATGTCTTTTGTAGTTTGGCTATTTCTCCTTCAGTTGTCTCTCAGATAAAACACATTTACACTTCTCCCTCTACTTGACTGGGTGGAATAGAACACATGCATTAAATTTATCCCAGAAAGGACTGCCAAATTTTATTTCAAGTAGTATTAAAGTACCTGCAGATATTACATATCAATCTTAGTATAATTATAGCTAAAACTGGAGACACAGGGTTAACATACTCTCTACATCTTTTGATGTAGTTCAACTCAAGTTGTAATTTAACTCATGTCTTGGGGGCAGGAAAAGTAGGAAGGTATATTGGCAATTGATATTGGATTAAAATAGGGGGATTTTAAATTACTTCCTTTTTATGTGTTTCTGCATGTAGTGTGCAGTATATGCATCCACTCAATGACAAAATAACTGCTTCAAAGCTAGAACTTGCCATCAGGTTTTTAAATGGCATCAAATAAGAGGCTCTTGATTAAGAAATGGAAATGCAGTGTTTTGCTGTAGATCTCTCAGATGGTTCACAGTAGAAATCAGTATTAAGATTCATCTTGAATCTTAATATCATAAACTAAATTGAAGACAAATTTTAAATCTTATGACAGCTGTAAAAAAATAGAGTGAATGAGGAAAGATGACTGATGTATTTTTGTTTGCTTAGAGGCTACCTAGCAAGATTATTCATGTTGCAGTTATTTCCATAAAAAAAAATTGTATGGCAGACTGTTGTTCTAGCTATTTATTTGTACAAATCTGAATCTCTAGGAATGAAGCCATTTTCCAGGATGATAAGTTCTGTCCAAAACTGTTCACCTTCATGTTAAGACCTCTAAGTCTTCTCAAACCAACCCTCTTCATGACCACCTACAATGGCTGTCTCTCCTTCAGAAGAAAGTTGCACCCTATTTTAGAAACATCAGTCCGATGCCTCCTGGGGGATACTCTACTCCATCCAGCTGGGTCTGGACAGATGGTTTGTTTCTGTGATGGGGCATATACTGGTAGATAGGCATCTCAAGTGTGGTAATCCATCAAGAAAAGGATGTCACACATTGATACCCTGTGTGTAAAAGCAATGCTGACTTGACCGACTTCCATTCCTATCTCCTACATGACTAGCCACGCAATGACAGACACCTGACACAATTCCTCTAAGCATGCAAGGTGGTGTTGAAGTCCCACTCTGTCTTCTTGGAAAACAACATACCTTTAAAATCTTTGAATTTAGCAAGATCATCTTCTGGTGATCTGTCAGTCTTAGCAGATTGCCTGAGCCATTTCACCCTGCTTAGACCAAAAAGGGAGATTTAGGCCAAGATGCTAAAGGCTACCTCCTAGAGGAGGAAGTCATACGAAGACTGATATGTTCACCACAGACATTAAAAAAAAGTCAGATAAGACTTGCTCTGTGAAGATTTCCTGTAGCAATGGAAGTTTCTGGCTATTTATAGTAATGTGTGCACCATGAGTAAAAAGAATCACTTTTTGGTATTATATGGATTTGTATATCCTTGTCTTCATGGCACAGAGTAGGAAAGTTGTTTCTAGTGAGTCCACTGCAACACCAACCTAGCTGTACAAAGATTTTCTCCAAAATAAAAGTAATTATTAGGAAGAATAAAAGCCAAACAGTACACCCTTCTTAAACAGATGAGGTAATTCAAGTGAAGGATAAAATCTTAATTGGAAATTTGCAAATATTGTGGGTTTAGAAAAATTGCAATTAACTGAACAAGGCCTTTCTGGCACCTACTGCCTCATCTTGCTTCAAAGAGTTATTTTGGCTCGTATACAAACTAATATTCTGCTTCCCCAAAAAAGCAAACTATGAAGATGATGCTGAAAAAGTTCTGCTTTGGAACACCATTCGCTTCTGATAGATCACTTCAGTCTGGAAATCATGACCCAGTAATTTGTCAGTCTCTTAGAGAACAGTCCACTCTCTTTTAGGACTTATTCCAAAACTGGTATCCGAACAGGTAATCAGTGCAAAACCATCTCAGCAAAGTGGATCAGTGTAGGCATTGCCAGAGCATTAGAAGACAAGAGAAAGGCATCCCCATAATGGGATTTAACATGGAGAATTTATGACATCAGAAATTAGAATATCCTTTGCTTTTCATCGGGGGGGGGGAAAAAAAAAAAGAGAAAAAAGAGAGGTGGCAGCTTGGCACTTTGCTCTTATTTTTAAAAATACTGAGGGTCTACTTTGTGATAGTTGACAGAAATGTTTTTGAGACCATGGTAACTCGGCAACACATGGCTTACTCTGTTTACCTATTCCCACTGTGTATATCTATTGATCTTAAACTCCTCTGGCCTAGACAAAGCCTCTTCTACAGTGTCTATTACATTGTTATGATGAAATTTGGGTTAAACAGAGAAGAGGGACATTTCTTATGTGAGAATTTCCTCCCTTGAACCTTTTGTCCCAGATACATCCAACCCGGACTTGTAGGTGCATTTCATAACTGCTTGATGGTATGCTGGCTCAGGCCAGACCAGAAGGTCCAAGTGGGGAATTTCTCAGAATCAAATCTCTCTTCTCTGCTTCCTCCGTACTGATGTGCTCAAGTACAATCCTGGACATCCTAGTTTCCATCTGCTTGCAGGAGAAGAGGGAAAGACGAGCTCTTCAGCCAATGTTAAGATGAGAATCACCGTCTGGCTTGTCCTCTCTTCCTTTGGCCATCTAAGCAGGGAGCCAGACATGACTGCTGCTGCCAGAGATAGCTCCAGCAAAGTGCCTGGAAATGGGACAGATTTATCTATCTCAGCATTTTTGTTTTAACTTTCTCCCGATGAATTATTTCTGCAGAGATCAGACCTGTTGTTAGCAGTGGAAGGCTGTATTACAAATGGGAATTCATTTACTTTTAAATAAGTATTTTGATCAGTTCAAAGTGTTTAAGTCCTGACAATGTGGTCAGGAAAGGTTTGGTGGGCTGTTTCTTTGCTCCAGATATAATGAAAGAGCTGGTCTGTTGCCAGTCATGAAGGGAGGAGGAGGAAATTAGAATATGCAGCATTTAAGGAAAAAGATAAAAATAAAACTTCATTCTGTAGATATCGTTTCAGTTATGAAGTGAAGAGCAGTTCAAAGTAGAGAGATGAAGGGGAAGTTCATTTATAACGATCACTTCCTAAAATGGATTGAGATGGAATTCAGAATATACTGCTTAGTGTTAGGCCAGCAAACAGGGTTTTTCAATCTGCTGCTTTCTTCAAATGTGTGAGAAAATGGCCTTGTGTGTTACACGTAACTTCCATGAAGCTCAGTTGCTGTTTGGAGCTTGTATCTTGTCCTTAGCATAGAAATACTTTATGCACACACACAAAAAAGCAGTTCTGAAGGTAAAAAGAAATTTTGGCACAAACTTGGATTTCATCAAAGTTATTATAATTTACATCATCATAACTGAGAATAGGATTTATCCTATAAGTTATTGCAAAATTAATGTAAAATACTAACAGAAATGTGTCATAAACTCAGGTACATATACAGAGAATGTAGATAGATATTATGTGTGTGTATATATGTAGGTATAGATAGATATAAAAGATGATTATTCACAAAAAGAGACACATTGTGTGAGATAGGTCTCCAGTTTCTCCAGAGGAATCTTTTTATGTCCTCTAATTCAGATGTCATATTTTGCTGTATCTGCTTTTAATAACTCAGTTACCAGCTAGTCCACATGAAGAAAATATAAAGATTTTTTTTTTTAATGCCCCATAAAAAATAGTACTTGAAATTTTCCCAATTGTAACTTGTGGGAAGGGGCAAACAGACTATATACATAGATGAAGTTCCAGTTTCTAGACCGGAATGTTTGCTGGTTTCATGTGAACCATGTGCCTTTAAGAACTGCTCTCTATCCTCATAATTCCTTATTATAGGAAATTGCAGTTGGCAGCAATCAGGTTAAGTATTTAAATATTTTACATTTAATTGAGGGGATTAAATTCACATTTCCAATTTAAAATGTTTTCTCATCTTAACTACAAAATCTGGTTGTATGTTTTAAAGCTTTTTTAAAAAGTTAATACTGACTTAGTGTGAAAACACTTGATTTCATGAACACAAAAGAAAACACATTATTATCTTTTTCTTGTCATTTAAAGAAGGACAAGTGTCAAATGTGGAGAAAATCTTCATAATGAAAGTGGTGGAAGAATCTGATCAAGAACAGTGATCCCTCTTGGTAAGGGATCACGTCCAGCTCATTTTTTATAGTTTACATTTTCCTACTTTTCTCTGAGTCTAAGTGATTTAAATATTTCTAAAAATGAGGCTTGGGAAAAAGAAATTGTGGTGACCTCTTCTTTGAAGTAAGATTAAAAAAACGACAGGGAGAAAGTCTATTAAAATGTGGCTGCCTTCCATGCTTTTTTAAAAACCTGCTGCCTGTGTGTGCAATGCCTGCCAAGGAGCCTGTCTGCATCTTGTGTGTTCCAGTCAACAGCGCACACCCTGAAATTGCATCTCATCTCCATTTTCGGGCAACTCTGTCTCACCTTTTCTCTGATCTTAGCAAATATCTGAAAAATTCGCCAGGACAGTCTTCTTAACTTTTTCATAATGGTTTCAGCTATCATTCTGGTGAGGCAGCTGAACCCTGGTGCTGTTGATAGCCAAGGTGGGGTGGCAGTTCAAGCAATGGGATGGATTTTGGAGCAAGAGCTGGCTGCATGTTATCCTAGGGTTATTGGGTTTTTTAAAATCTAGAATATTTCAGCCACTTAATTATAATCTAAAAGAGCATTAGGACCGCACAGCTAAGCATAAGAGTTCTACTGCTTTGGGGGGAACAGTCTGCATCTGGAGAATTTCTAGAAGCTCAGCAAAGTGGCTGTTACCGCAGGGTTCCTAAAAGGCAGCCGACATCGGAGCTGTGCTTTGTAGGTCAGCACGTTCAGCTAATTGCCTGTCTCGCTGACTTAGATTGGAGCCTGCAGCCCCTCGCTGGGTTCACCTGCTGTTCCTGGAGACAGACTGATCACTGATCTCAGTGGAAGCAAGGAGATCGGTTGGGAGCCAGGAGATTTTTTTTCTTACAAAGACAAAATTTCGCTCCTGTGACAGATTGTTCCAAGCTTCTGCTGGATCTGAACCCTGCTTCTCATGGACACGGACTCCTACTTCACAGTTTTTAGTAATTACACATACAATTCAGGGGTCAGAAAGACCTCTTGCCTCAGATACACACCCAGATTATATCCTGGGTGCACATCAAGACAAGGCTGTGGTGTCTGCTATTTTTTTCCCCATGTTGCCTTCGTTTGGAAAGAATGTGTGTGGGTAGAAGAGGAGCTGTGGTGCATTTCAGCAGATCCCCATCTGGACTCTCAGAGATCCAGGCCTGCAGGACACAGCATCCTGCATCCCAAAGCATCCCTTCCAAAAGTCCACATTCAGCAGCAGTCTCATGGCTTTCACAAGGGGGTCTTGTTCCTCAGGGTTAAATCCTTGCCTTCCTTCTCTGTTTCAAGCAGAGGGGTATGTGTTCTACCTTTAGAGGCTGGCTATAACAAACAGAAGGTTTTAAGAAAAACAATCTGAGAAAGAGCATTGCAGTATGGTCTGTTCATAGTCAAAATAATATACCATTGGAAAACAAACGTTTCCAGGTGTTGCTAGGAGTGAAGGATGAACTAAGCCTGATGTCATGGGCAAACAAGTTCTGCATGCTTGGGCTCACCACAGCAACACCGTGGCTCCCTCCGTGCCTCAGGCGGACCAGCGTGATCTCTGCACGCTGTGGAGGTGCCGCTCCTTGGTGGGGGGCGCTTGGGCCAACATTCACATTCTGCTAGGACCAACTCCATTCAGCACTTTGAAAGCCAGCAGAGCCTACCTAAAATCAGTCTGCTGCTTACTAGGGGAATTTGTAAGCTGGCTCAGGACAGACACGGTGTAATCACAGTTTCTTAACCTGCTGAGGGAGGATGCAGTGGGAGCAGGGAGTAATGGAACAGCTGGGTTTTAAATTCATACAGGATGGTTGCATTGGTGGAAGACAGGAGGTTTTCAGAAAATCCTGCGCCCTATCTATCCTCTTAAATAGACATCAGTTTAAGATGATACTCAGTGTACTATGCTTTATTAATACTCAGAGTAGTAACACTTCTCATTAGCCATGTCCATCCTCCAGCAAGTAGTGAAGCCCAAGAGGAGTGGATCCATAGAGTAAAAAATAAACAAGGCTGAGGCTTAACGTGCTTTTACAAGCATTTCTAGTTTAGGCTACTGTTGCTCTTGCCCTACAGGCCAAAGCACATCTTCAGGTTTAGTTTCAATCAAAATGAAACCAGCTTGCATGCTCTGAGATGGCTCTTTGGTTCAGACAGAAGTATGGTTAAGTTGGAATTTTCTGGAGATGGACTCACAAGCTGAAACGCTAACATATATGTACCCCTTGTGTTTAAATAGGACTTCACTGCAAGAGCTCAGCAAGCATGGACTCAAGCTGAAGAGATGCTGAATGTTCTTGTGAAGTCATAAACCAGGGATTTGTTATGCAATCATATAATTATTATGTAACTCCTACAAAAGTGGGATTTCTCATAAAATCAGTTATCCTCTTATCCTCTCAATGCAGATCAGATAATAATATTTTTATTCAAGAGTATCATCCAGTTTCCTACATCCATTCACTCTCTGGATATACTGAAACACTACAATAAATTATTCTGGAATGGCTCTTAATTGTCCATGCTTTGCGTTTTATACACATAACTGTTAGGGAGACAGGTTTTGTATTTTTTGGAAGATTTGTCAAGATTATTATTCCCAATTGAAAGAAAACAAACATCATGGAGTGAAACATAAAACAGATCATTTCTGGGTTTACATTACTTAAAACTGTAAAATAATGTAAAAAATCTTTTCCACTTTTAATTTTTTGGCAAAGTAATTTTGAAAAAAAACTAGAACAAAATGTTAAAATAGATATTAATGAACAACTCTTCCTTCCAAGTAGAAAGTTGCCAGAATAGTAAAGCATGTGAAGAGTTTCAGTTGTGATGACTATTGACTTTCCAGTGGAAAATATTCTCAATAAAACTGATCAGTTGCTTCTTTAAAAGTAGGAAGGAAGATTAACAATGCTTAGTCAGAAAATGCCTTAACTATCCAGAAGGAAAAGCAACTACAAGATTTTGAAACCTCCTCCAGGTTCTTCATCATCATTATCTGAGATAGCCTTCCAATTACAATTGCCACCATTAGTGAGCTTTGTGATGAGGATTTTTTTACTCGAAGAAGAATTAGGAATGTGAATGGTGTTTTGCATATGGTGCACATGCTTTCAGAACTTCTTCCTAATCACACCACGAAATGTAACATGGCCTGGCAGTGCCTACTAAGGGTTTTGGTGGAAAGAAGAAGCACTTTTCACTATACAGCCTTCAGATGTAGCTTTATATAACTCCTATATTGATATATGTATCTTTATATGACTCCTATATTTATGTGACTCCTTTACATGATTCCTATATTGAGAAGCTTTATATTTCTCCTCCAAACACAGTCATCTCCCCTAATCCATACTGTATTGAACAATTTGAAAATAACATTATTAATGGGAAGGTAGTCACCCACAGAAAGCATAATCATATTTGATTTTAGAAAATAATAATAAATTGAGCACACTGCCTGGGTCTCACTTGCCTATTTGCCTTTTAGAAAAGAATATATGGGCTATGGATAATTTATAAACAAATAGTATTATATTATTGATCTCTAATCTCCATGGTTACTGGGCTCCTCCAGTTTCATCTTGGCTTCTATGTAATTAAACCTTGTTGCACATGTACAGCAGTGCAAACTAGATTAGGCTGGAAACATAGGAATCATTACAAAGGACAAACAAGGAAATTTCCTTTATTTTGCACCATGGCATAACTGGCAACTTGTCTCTATATATGGAATTGGTGAAAAAAAACCCCAAATTGTGCTGAAACACCAGAAATTGATTGCTTGTGAGTAACAGTGCACTGTAGTTAATAGTGTGCTGATCGGATTCAGGTCCTGATCTTTGTTCATGGTATTGTTATAGACCTTTTTGGCACTTGCTGCTTCTTTCATACTGGTATCTGTAAGAATACCCTCAGCTTGAGAATTGTTCTGCTCTAATGTGACTTTAAAGCAGTGGTAAGTACTCAGGCTTGTACAGTTAATTTTTTTAATATTTTTTTCTTCCTTCTTGCTGTATGAAAGTCCCAGACAATCAACGGCAGTGTTATTATTTAAAAAAAAAAAAAAAAAAAAAAAGGCCACATGAAAATACCTGCACATACAATATTAAATACCATAAAACTGAGCTTTCTCCCACCCTCTATTTTTCAGTTACAGTAATCTTGGACAGTACTTGGAGCAACAGTATGGGAAAGTTTAAAGTAAACTTCAGTGACATTTACTTTTTTAACAAACATGTTTTGAATACTCTTCTATGTCACCTTTGAAGTGACCTGAAGCAGGTTAGTCCTCTTCTAGATACCTTGAGTCCAAGCTAACTACTTTAAAATGCAAATAGGAAATAGTGGAGAAAGCTTTTGCATCTTGAAATAGGTTTTAAAAAAATCTCTCTTTTAGTCTCCATGAACTGATTATTCTTTCACTTTTCCTTATCAGACTGTTTTCCATTTAATTTTAGTTTCTCTGTTTCTGGATTCAATTTCCCCTAGCTTCATCTTTGTGGCATATTTATCCTGCCGCAAGCTGTTCCCCAAGGTTGTGGATATCTGCTTTCCAATCTAACTGCAGAGGTAACTGCTCTGAAGGGCATGGTCACCTTTACCATGGCAGCTACCAGAGGGCTCAATGACTGCTCCTTCTCCTTGCATTTCTGCATATTTTCAGACAGTAATGTACTGCCTGTTAACCTTGTCAATATTTAATACTCTGTGGCCTCTCTCCTCCCTTTCTCTTTCTTAAAGGCCACAGATTCCTTCCCAAATAAAGCACATTGATTATTAGTTCCACTGTAGGTTCACTCCTAAATGTGGTACTTTTGGCATCTATCATAACTCTTGAGGATCCCAGTGGATTCAACACTCACAACTAGTAACAGATATTAAAAAACAAAAACGGGATTTACAAAGAAGTTTTACAAAATATTCTTCCACATAATCCGTTTCAGAAAATGTAGCAGAAATGAAATGGTTTAAATATAATACACAAAAACCATAAAGTTGTTAAACCAAGATGCTTAGGTACTACTGTAGTCACAGAAGGACCATAAGCAACAAAGAAACCCACTTCTAAAGAAAAAGTATATACAAGACTACAGAAAACAAAACATTCAGCGTATGCAAAGACGATTTGTGGATGTTTTTGGCTAGATCAGATCCTGAAAGTTGACAATGGGAGTCATTCTAGGACTGCATTTAGGTGACACTTCCATAAAAACCAGTGAAGCAACAATAAAATTCTTTCTACACTTCTGCACAATTGCATCATCCCCCACCCTCCCAATGTCTAATTCCCTGAAACTTTTCCCTGTCTTCAAAAGAAAAAGAGTGGCCAAGAAGCGAGCCCGAATGAGCCCACTAGTGAGGACTGAAAATAGGCGTTTGCAAAGTGGAGTCTATGGAAAATTACCATCAGATATATATATTAAAAATTATTTTAAATAGCTTCAGAAATCAGAGAGAGTAGTTTGGTCTTCACTTCTGTCTAAATAAGAATAATAACTTGCAAAATATGCAAGGCTGAATCACATTAGAGAATTCTCATAAATTATATATTACATAGTTGGACATTAAACTGTTAATACAGGAAAGCTTCAGAGTATGGGTTTCCAATTTCCACTTTATGAATTTTTGTCAGCACAGCTTCCTGTGGTCAGATGACGTATCCTGTCAGTGCCAGGCTTTTTTCCCCAAAAGACTTAATTGAATTTTAATGACGCGCAGAAACTCACACACCGGTGTTTGGTTGAAAGGCAGTGCCAGAGACCATTCTGATTTTTCGCTCCTGATTGTACCTTTGTGATTTCTTACTATATTAATTCTTGTAAGCATGTCTAATTTTCTCACCGAAGATTTAGCCACGTGAGCCTTAATTAAACACATTAGTAGTCATGGAACAATTAAAGTAAGTCTTCATCAGAAAGAATTGGTCTGCAGGGAAGAGAAGCCATACAGCAAGTGTACTGTGTGCTAGCACTTTATTTACAGAGGCCATGCTGAGAAAACCCAGGATCAAATCAATAACAGTTTGCCTAAAGAAGAAACTATCATGCCTCATGGACTGAGACACTAAAGTCTTCTTCTTGCCTATTATTCTTAATACACAGCCACTGTCATAGAGCTTAATCAGAATTCATGAAGCTGCTAAACCCGAGAAAGATTATTGATCTTATTAAAGATGTAACAGCACCAGACTGAGAAGATGAGGCCTCCAGAGAAAGGAGAAGACGAGAGCCTCCTGGGGAAGCCAAAGAAGCTATACTTCACATTTAGCTGGCAGGTTCATCGTCATGAGAAACCACAGGCATTTTTCTTCCATAGATTAGGAGTTTGAGAGCCTGGGCACAACAGCCCCATGGTTCGTATCTAAATCTCTTTACCTATAGCTTCTAAGTATGCCTTCCTGGTCATCATCCACAACGTTTTAATTAAGTTTGAAGACTCGATTCCTTCTTCAGTTAATCCTATCGAATGCTACTGAAAACAAAGGAGTGGCATAGGTGTAGCAGGATGGGAATGTAAAAATTGTAGATTACAAAGGGTGTTACAGATGACCTAATTTGACTGACACAGCTAGTACTAACACAGAGAAATCATCTAGGTGTACTGTTGTATCCTAGTTTGTTGGGTTTTTTTCTGTACTAACTCCTTTTAGAGTGCAAATTAATTGCTATATTTATAGAAACTGTTGAGTGAACAGTGGAACCAGAGCTGTGCAAGTGATTTTTTTCGATCAGTTGCCAAACTGAAAAATTAAATAAAATTTGTTTAGACTGACCCAAAATAGATTTTTTCCATTTTTCATGATGAAAAGAAAAACTGAAGAAGTTCCAATTTGAATAAGTTGTTCCTTTTGACAGGAAACTAGCTATTTTATTTAGAAGTAGCTAGAACAAGAGGAATCAAAGCACTCAGTTAATAGAAATTTGGAGTGAGGGGTTTCCCCTGCTGAACAGCATGGTCATGCTGCTTCACTCGCTGAGATGCAAGAACTTGGATTAAACTTGGAGGGATCCTCCAGCCTCAAGAGACAGGATGTTTGGAGCTGAATCTCCCTCAGTCTCTCCTGCTGCAATTCTTCCATGTTACTTGTATATAAAATGCATAATAAATATTAGGCCAGTTGGAGCCCATACTTGTAAGACACAAGCTGCTTACTTCTGGCCCTGGCATTTTTTCCTCTGCCAAAGGGATGGAAGGAAGGACAGCCTTTGCAGGCCAAGGAGGACAGAAGAGCCAACAGCTGGACACCTTCAGGGTGATGACCTTGAGCTCCTCCTAAACTTTCCCCTACCCTGCTTATAGAGGTGCTGCTCCACCCTGAATGCTTAATTACATACACAAAATCCAACATTATCAGGAGCAGTGACTGGGGACCCCACCCAGAAAAACCTAATCACATGATAATTAGAGGACTAATTTATATAGGAAATTAAAAGTCTTGAATTCAAATAATCACATGAAGAAGAAGGTCTTGGTTATACAGCTCCCATATTCTGCATTACTCAAGTGTCAGCTATTGCATCAAAGGAGGCACAAGCCTTTGCTTTTCCTCCTCTGCCTTTATTTATCTAGGGGAAAAAAGCCAACTGAAACTATTTGGCAAATCTGATCCAGATTAAAGTGGGGGGGAAACTAAAACCAGTACTTTTGATAATTACTGTCGTCATCTAAAACATTCACTTAGCTGAACACCACACTGGTATTCTTACAGCACACCTGTGCAGGCAGGATTATCAAGCTAAACTGGAATTCATTTTATCTCTCCACAGCAAGTGAAAATTAAAACTTCAAACCAGAAAGGAATAACACAGGTCTCCTGGCCAGCTATCACTCTCTTGATAACAGGTGACATACAGCTCCTCTTATCAGGGTAAAAGCTACTGCTAGAGAGGTAGGAAAGAATTTTTGGTTTCATTCCCATTGCAAAAGGTGTCAGGTTGGTGCTGTGTTGGCTGGGTGAGCCATGCTGCTGTGAGGAATCCTTTATGGGTCCTTATTCTTTCCAGAAGTGGTCCTTTCTGATGCAGTGCATCCTTGTGTGCTGGCCCAGACAGCTCCTTGGCTGGTGAGTTGGGACCATGACCTCCAGTAGGAAGAGAGAGGGGCCCAAGCACTTGCTCCCCTTGTTTGTCCTCCAGGTATCCATCATCAGAATCAAGTAGTGAGCTCAACCATGGCTCTGTGTGTGCTTACATGCTGTGCAAGGAGCTCATGCTGTGCTTGAATTTCATGCCAGTGACATATTTCCCAGAAACCATGGATCAGGTTAGTCTTTCACTTCCACTGTGTTATTTAGGTAGTGTCATAGATTATTTTTTCACCTACAATTTATATATTCTGTACTTATGATCTATCCAACCTATCTGAGAGACTTTTAGTTGTGAAAAGGAGCTACAGGTTCATCAAGAAAGCAATTAGGAAAAGGCCCCATTGCAGAGATGAATTTTGTTCTGACTTTGCTGCATTAGAAAAGCAAGCTTTTGCCTCTCACAACAGTCCTTTGAAATCAACCTCCACAGTTTCAGTGAAGTGACGGCTGATCTCAGCTTGCAGCTGTGGATCCAAGTGTGTCAACCCACATAAGCCATGTATGTTTTAAGCAAATAAATTCATGCATAATGTTATTTGCCTTTCATGTCAATCTGAATAGTTAAAAAATTAAAATTCTGTGGTATTATGTATTTACTGGGCTGATAAAACAATTTGCAGCATGAAATCTACTATAAAAATAGACAATACTTGACATAAAAATAGAAGAGGCTGCCTAGATGCATGCTATCCTTTTGCAATTTTTTGTGTATCATGTATGCCCTCAAAATATTAAACATGAATGAAAAGTAGTTGTAAAGTGTTTTGTTTGAAGACTGGAACATAGTTCCAGGACAGATAGTACAGGAGTGAGGCCAAGAGGGTGGACTTCTGAAGGATTTTTTTCCTAGGCAGAAAAGAGACTGTGATAAAGCGCTCTCTGATCTTCTGGATGTGGTTGTAAAAAGACAAATGAAGAGGGAGATGACTTACACAGAGGTGCAGCAGATGCTGTGTTTCCATTGATAATCCATGCAAGTCCACTCTGTGTAGAGCAGTATTAATCTCACACAGGATATGAAATATTATCTCAGTATAGGCTGAGAGACAGGAAATGCCCATTCAGGAAAAAAAAACAAACAAACAAACAAAAACAACAGGACAACTGCATAGTCTGGAATACCAGCAATAAGGATACTCACAAATAAACACTTCAAAAGGGCAGAATTACCCTAGGTAGGAGTTCTTTGCCTTTCCAGAGTAAATGTACTGTAACCACTACCAAAGACATGTTCTAAGAAATCATATATAATTAATACACTCAGTATCTCAGGAGGAAAAGGAGATATGTGGATAGAAAGCTTAACTGGTAATTCTGACTCATCCAATTAGTTTCTTGTAGAAGTTTCTTCCTTAAATAAGCCATGGACTGTTTTAGATCACCCTTATTATGTTGTTATTCTATTCATGTACTATTATCATTTAGAGATAGGATAACAGTAGATTGAAATTAAGGTTTCTCTTTCCAAACTGCTGATATGTAACAGAATTTGGCAAACCAACTAACTTCCTTGGTTTTCTTAAAATTCTGTCATGTAATTACAAGCACTTCCTTTTCTCTCTGAATCTATATGAATTTGTAATAGTGTACTTTTATAATGAATGTTTTTCTCCTAAAGATTCAGGTTGCCTTGTTCTGCAGAATTCTTTGAATTAAAACACGCCCATAAAAGCTGCAATGTTGGAGGACGACGTTTTTTGGAGCTGCTGCTGTGTGCTCGTGAGTATGCTGCACATCTTGAGAGAAAATGGTGGTTTCAAGACAAACCTAAATGTCTTATAACAGCTTGTTCTGTACTTTTAATTTATGCTACTTTTTGAACATGTTAAATTTTAGTTTATACGTAGGTTCAGCCCAGTACATTTCTACCAAGTGTGTACGGCTGCTGCAGGGAGTGATGCACTACAAGCTATAATTTAGGGGCAGGTGGGAACTGCCTGAAATATGTGTATCTTCATAAATTATTCCTAAAATGCTATTATTACCCGTACTCTCTTTAGTTTCAGCACTAAATATCCTTTCTTTCCCTCTGCACTGGGGTGGAAAGGCGGTGGGAGGGAAGCAATGTTATTTTTTACTTCCATGGCTGTGGAGATGTTATCACTGCCAGTGGCTCCAAGGGCCCATGCTAGATGAGGGGTGAAGCTGGGCTACCAAGGGCTGAGCTAGCTCTGAGCAAAGCAGGGATTTCCCAAACACTAAGACATCCTCAGAAAGATGGTGTTGGACTATGGATGCACTTCACAAAGCTGATACGCAAATACAAAAGGCCTACCTGCCTATTTCAAACTTTTAAAAGTCAGAGGTGTGTATTAACATGGCGCTCAGATGTCACAGTGATGTCCGTTCGATGCATCCCTATGCCTGGATCAAAGTGATCATGCTAGCGTATGTATTATAGTTTCTAAATACATTACTTAAAATGCTATTGCAAAAGCTAAACCAATGGGATCTTTGTTCTTATGAACTTTATAGTTATTCTTTACATAGTGGCTTGGACATAAGACTCTTGTATAGGTATACAAGATCTGGAGTATTTCTACGGAACTAATACCAGTGAAAATTCTTCACTTGCATGTAGTAAAGTGGGGTATTTTTAGTGTTATCTAGCATAGCCGACTTGTATATATGGAAAATACCGATAAAATACTGAAATTCATATTTAATAAACTGTTCGATGGGAATTTGTAAATGAGAACACTTCTTTGTAAAGTTTGCCACTTGAAAGAAATTGTTTTACTTGGGAATTTAAACCTCCACTGGATGGAAAATGCCAGCTTTTCAGACTATTGGATGGACAAGCCAAGCTTCTAAATGTTTTCTACCCCAATGTGTCTGATCACTGTCACTGCTAAAATTAAGCAGCAAGAATCTTTATTTACAGGTATGTAAGAATAATAAGCAGATACATGAAATGACGTTTACACAGCAGTTACAGGCTATTTATCACAGGGCTATTAAGGAAGCAAGGAAATGCCTGGGAGCTGGCAAAACACTAATAGCAAAACTGGACTTCCACTTGTATAAAACACAGGAATAAAACTTCTAATTTTTTTTTTTTTTAGATCTCTTTGTGTCAACTCAAATGTTAATTTATACTAAGGAGTAACATTTTCGAAAATGTTGTTTTGTTTTCATCTACACAGACACATATTTCCTGAGTGGCAGAAGAAGACAAAAATCAGCTTTCTGATAGTTGCTTGAAAAATAATCAGTTCCCACACAAAGACATTATAATATTTCAACTTTTTGTCACCGTCCAAGGTTCTTAGTATTATTTATACTTCTGACGTTGGAGACTGGAAAAATTTTTTTACTTTTGACATTTTTTTCACATTGATTCAACTTAAGTGACTTCTCCATGTTTACAAAGCAAATATATTTTTAGATTATAAAATACAAGCATTTAATTTAAATAATGCTCTCCTGAAATCAACTTCACACACCTCTTCTATCTTCTATGTTATCAGTTATTTTTCAAGAGAAGATCTAATCAACAAATCCACATGCTTTCTCCTTTCATCCACTCTCCCACTCTTTCCTCTCTCTCCTGATCCCTTATCCTGGCAATTCTTATCTTCTTATTTCTTATTTTCATTTTACCCCTCCTCCTTTATCAGTAATCCTGTATTTTTCTATTTGCTTGGATTTTTTTCCCTAGTTCTTTGTTTTTCTTAACTCTTCATGGCCATCCCAACATACATAGAAGGATGTCTGTCTCACCCATATTTTTAAAAATCCATTTGACCTCATGTTGCTCTCGCATTTCTGCTGAGTTTTCCTCCCGTCCTTCTTCTAAAATAAGATAAATAAATAAAATAACTTCTAAAATAAAATAATGCACTGCCTGAAACTATTACTTTGGATGGCTTTTTGCCAACTTCACCTTTTCCCAAGTTGTCTTTAATTTAGCTGTGTACACTCCTCTCGGCTCTTCTGAGGTCACTGTTAATGATGTGACCAAATCTCAGGACTCCTTCCATCTCCACAGACTGTGACATTAGTGATCATACTGTGACTCTGAAATCTTGTCCTTTCTTGACTCTCTGTCTTTTCTTGTTTTCTTTTCCAAATCATTGCCAATTCCTTAACCTTTCTTCCAGCTGTGGGAAATCTGCATCCCAGCTTTCTCTTTCAACAGATATCTCACCAGGCTCTGGTTTTACCTCTTATTATTCTACTTGTGTGTTTTCTTAGGTGATTTCTTGTGATTACATCAATGCAACTATCATTTTTACAATGCAAGTTCTCCACTTTTCATTACACATACCTGCTTTCCCCTTGAGCCTAAAACACTGAAGTCAAGATGACCTTCTTGTATTCTTTCTCTGATTTTATCAGCCTCTCTTTGTAACCTTTCCTGGCATTACCCTTTATTGCCATTCTGAATACAAGTTAGGGGCATCCATTGGGCGCTCATCTATAATCTTATTTTGTATCTTACTGTGCAGTTTGTTGTTCCAAGAGGACAATGCCATTTTCAGTTGCCCATACATCTCTTTCTCTCAGAAGTTCTTTCATACACGTCTTTCAGGCTTTCTTCTAGAGAACTATCCCTAAAATAGACTGTAAAAAAACCTACACAGCCTTTCTTCAAAGTTATCTCAAATCCTGCTGCTGTCATGATGAGTTCAGGAAACTGAGAATTGGTATCAGTCTGTGGCATTTTCAGGGGGAGTGCTCTTTTAAATTTATTTGTAGATTTGTAAATATGTTGTATGCTACATTTCGCAGTATAGATAGTTTATTTATTTAGTCTATACTAAATACATACTCTAACATCACTCTTGCTCCCTTCTCGTTTCTTACTTCAATTTCTCTTATAAATATTACAAGCTCTTTTGCTTTAAGAACAGCTTTTCTGGGTGTGCACAGTAACTAGTCCAATATCCCCTGACAGAACAAATAATACTAATTTATTTATTTTTAGCTCTACTCACATGATACTGATGAGATTTCCAAAAACAGTTATTCTCCCCAGACACCTGTAGCAGCATATACGCAATAATAAAACTCAGAACTAAATAATGTGATGGCAAAAAAGTAATTAAGCTCAAAGATGTCAGATGATTTGAGGCATTAATATTGTGGCATGTCAGCTCATTTCATCGCATTAAAATAATGCAAAAATACAGTTAGAAAACCAAACCTACGCAGTATTGCACACATCAGCCCAATCAAAATCTTTTCACAATCATGATTTCACCCCTATTTTTAGGATAGTGAGGCAGATAGAGATTCCCACTGCTGCCAATCAGAGCTTTATATATCAGGAGAGGAAAATGTGATGGAGAAGTACTTATGTTCTGTGTATATACAATGCCAGATATAACAAGATCACGATTAACCACTAGGTCACTCAGGTGCTATGACAGTAAATGAGAAAAACAGCTGAATTAAAGTTGGCTAGGGAATATTCTGAATTTAATTTCTTAAAGGTGTGAGAATCCCAGGCCATTTCAAATCAGCATATTCTGATTTTATATGAAACCAAAAAACCCCCAAAATATAAAACTCAAGCCCACTGGATTGCATAACTTATAAATCACTTCAAGAGAGTTCAGTGTGAAAGGTGATATGAAAGTGCAAGTTGTTAACCACCGTTGCAGCTGACTGAGCATTTTGTTTATTCTCTAACCAGATTCTGCTTCAGGAGTCTGTACCACAACTAATTAACCATAATGCTTTATAATTGTATAAACAGAATATATAATAGATCTGTAAGATATATAATTAATTCTGCCCTTAAGGAAAGCTTTTGTAAGTCAAACTATGTGCTGTTTGAGAACTGCATCTTTATGTTCTCTCTTATAAGGCAGGTATATTTCCTTGCTAGTAGGGCTCGGAGAACATTCTAGAAAAGAATGTTCATTAAGGCCGGCCAGGTGTTTTCTTGCAGGACTCACTATTGGGAGCCTCATCTCCGAAGCTGAGGTGGTTGCAGCTGCCTCTGCTCCTTCCTTTATGCAACCTGCAGTGAGGAAAGGGGCTTTGGTGCAGAAACTTGTCTGGTTTTAAAAGATCAAGCTCACTTGCTGTTGTCATGCAGTAGTTATTTGTTTAATCTTGAGTTTTGTCAGTTTTACTTTTCTGTAATTTTTTGTGTATTACATTCCAGGCTCAACTCCATCATTGCTACTGCTCTGCAGGACCAGAACAACCCCCCAAACAAACACAAGTACTTTGTTTCTGGATTATGACCCATAAATAAGCACACCCAATGTGGTTAGAGGATTGCCATTCTTTCATCTGGTGTTTGATGTCCTTCCTGTGAAAAAACAAAGGACACACAGGAGTTCAGGAGACCTGGGGAAGCAGACACCTGATTTCATTAGATGAGGGACTGCTTCCTTGAAGTGACAGAACATGCAACATCCATCTTTAAGGCCTGTTCAGTCCAAGGTGTGGAAGTTCCATGTCACCCTTATGTGGGGACTAGAACTTTGTATGTCCCAGACTCTGGCTAGTAGAGAAGTCTTGAAACAAGGCTTAGCAGAGCTGATTCAGTCCAGCGAAAGACTCCACTAGACTGTCTTCAGAGAAAACCTGTCATTGTAAGATGCTAATCAGAGCCAGTAGCCAGCCAAGCACCCCAAGATGGGAAACTCCCATCTACCTATTGCTGTGCTGATGGTCTAGTTAGAGATCCATTTCCAAGGGCCACTGTGCCTTGGGGCTTTTGATCACTCTTTGGGCATGTTAAATAGATGTGATAAAATAAGTTAACATGAAGATAAGTTGTTTGCTGAAAGGAAGGAAGAAAAAAGAAAGAAAGAAAGAAAGAGAAGAAAGAATGAGCAAAGAACAGAAACCTCCTTGATCTAGCCACCGCTCAGCTGAATGGGAGGCAGAGGTTCACATTACACTCCTTTGGAATGATAATCACACCCTTCCTCAAGCCTGACACACCACTGGGAGGATTATCTTTACATGGCAGCCTAGATCCTTCTCACTGATAAAGCTGCTGTATCTGAGAAGTATTTGGCAGAACTGTCGCCATATGCACAAACAGAGGAGCTGACTCTCCTAACCTCAGAGGCTTGGTATGGGGAGTAGTCTGTATGAACTTCTGTGCCCTCCAGATCAACTCTGCAGATCACCTATGTAACTTGTAGAACAAAGCATACAATTTCCTTGGGAAGCTTTGAGGTGGTTTTATTAATTGGTTTCCAAACCTTTTGAAGTAACATTTTTAAGGTACAAGATTTTTCTTCTTCCATTGCTTTCCCACCCACATCCACTTCTGAATTCAGAGCTGTCTTCTGCCCTCTTGTAAGCCTAGAAGTCCCTCCAAATTTCTTTTTTTTCCTCTTCTTTCCAAAATTAAGAGATACAGCTTCTACCCTTGCATGACCAATTGCACTTCTTACTCCCTTTCTCTATACTTCTTATGATCTCACATATCGTCCTTTTTCCAAATACATTTTTGGTTTAACATTGCCTCTCACGTAACAGATAGGTACACTGTCTGCTGGAAGAGCCAAAGCCATAACTCAGTACTATAGGAGAAGGTCTTCCCCTTGAGACATTTCATCCTGGTCTTATAATAAACAATTGCATCAGAGACCAGTTTCTGCATGATGACATTGATTTCAGCTGTTTATTTGAATGTAGTAGTTCTATCTCCGACAGTAGTGGTTACATTATATCTCAAGCATCGGGGAAATTACATGTGCCTACATCTACCTGGCTGTTCAGTCCAGGTTTGCCCATGACAAGCTTGGAAAAAATTTCTTCAAGTAATGTGTGGGCCTTTTGTTATTTAAGACTACAAAGAATCTGAAGAAATTATCCAAAAGATGAGTTTCATTGGAACTGCTCTGATCTCTCAAAGAAAGAACTCTCTTTATGGGCAAATAACATATAGATGTGCCAAATAACACTTTTCTTTCCAAGGTCCCATAAATCTCACGCTACTCTTGAGAGTAATAAATGTTGCAATAGTGCTACCCTTGAATGCAGGCAAGACTATAAGAGCTCTGACTGGTAGTGATTCTCTAATTATGTTTGATTACAGACGTTCTCCTACTGTAGCAATGCAAAGGGATTATTTGTTGCCTCCTATCAGTCTCCTGGATTCTACTGGAGACCAAGAGCATGCTGTGCCAGCATACACAACTTACTCAGCTGTCTTCCTTAGAGCTTTGTCACTAAAGTGTAGCATTTAATAGCAAGACCTGTGATAGTTGGGCATGCAAAACCTTCCATGGAACTGTAATTAAAACGCCATGTAGCTACATCAGTGATGGCCACCTTCTAAGAGGATCCTGAATTTCAGCAGCTCTTGAGGGCTTGATCTTGCAAATAGAGTTTTACTTCACAGTGGAGGGGCTAAAGTTACTCATGCCTTTACTATATTACAATTACATCACGAACCAAACTGACAATGAGAAATAAAAAAAATCTATACCCATAATATTGTCCATGCTTTCTACTACTACAAAACTTAAAAAAGAAAATGCTCCATTAAGTCAAGTAGCCCTCCCTCTGTCAATGAACAACAACAAAAAAATCATGCCTTACAATTTATTCTCCAGTGCTTTGTTTATTCGGCATTAAATGACTCATGGAATAAGGTTTCCACCTCTCCCTGTGGGAGATTATCCCAGCTGCTGAGACCTACTAGCAGTTCCCTTTGTCTCTCTCTTAATGATGCCTAAGTTTTGCATCCTATTTTACTTTGGGAACCTACAAAGGAAATTTACATCCCCAAACCTGCTTTTAAATGCAATTAAGGCTGTGACATAAACCCACAAACCCAAGGGAACGTGCAGTTAAACAGAAATATATCATATGTTTCACTTAAATACCATGCCACCTCAACAGTATACTTTTAAACTAACTGAATGCTTCCTTGTTTTTACAGGTTTGTCCCTCAGTGTTATTTAAATGCAGTTATTGTATGTAAATTAGCATTAGCCTGTTTTATAGCTGTCACACCAACAAACCACATTTACAAGTAAATATTTATTCTACAGGCAAATATATTACCTGCCTGGAAATAATAATTATTTCCAGCATTTTGTCTCAGTGCTGTGACTCTGCTCTGGCCTCATAGCCTGTTGTATGCACAGAAGCTCTCAAAATGGAACATTCTTACTAAGAGTGCATCACTTACGGAGTAGCAAACCTTAAAATTCTTTACACAATGTGGCTCTCTAATACATTTTATTCTTACTCTTCTTACCAGGCTGAAAAATCTATTTGACAAGAGAATATTCTTTTATTTTGAGGATATAGAGACAGCATGTTTACTTCCCAGTAGTGGTTGTGGAGTCCACTGTGTCACTCAACAGCATCCCATTTGGCTGGTAAATGAATAGTGGTGACAAGCTCCAAAGAAAGTTCAGTGCTGTTTGTTGTGCAGAAGAAAGAACAAGGAAGAAAGAACAAGGCTTTATCTGTAAGAAAAAGTAAAGTAGGATAAATAAAGAGGTAGAGGAAATCCAGAGCAGGACTCTGAAACGGAAGCTGGAGTTCCCAAACCCTCAGATTTGCCTTTTAAATCAGTACTGTCAAAATGAACCTTTTTTAACAGCAGCACAAACCCAACAGCTAGGGCACTGGTGTGGTAGGGGCACTCAGGTTTAACACAGTTCCAAAACCAGATATAGACCAAATCAAGAAATCTTAATGGAAAGATGTCAGGGACTCTACCATCAGACGCTTATAACTGTTCTAATGGACCATAATGGCTTCAAATCTACCTTGTTAAGCGGACACTGCTCATTTAAGAAGTAAAATGCCATATAAATCAAAGTACTATACAGCACATTTGTGCTTTTCTAATACCCTTAGCAAGGTAACTGCTCACATGAATGATGCCTTTCATTTATTATATTTGGTATGATTAGTAACAAATATAGCATTATTAATATATTCAAATTGCTACTCATTTGCTTACTCTTTCTACCTTTTCAATTCAGTACTTTTGCTGTCCATCATACATAACACAGAGTACCTAAGCTACTCTGAAAATGTAATTTGTTTCCTCACGACGATTCTATGATGTAGCATGAGGGTGTTTTATAAATAGGAAGAATTATCTTCAGTATGTCCATGCAGCATGAAGTGTTGCATTATTTAGCTATTATTATTGACATTCTACAGATAAGACACTGGCAAGAGAAATTAAGGTAAAAAATGCTAGAAGCATCTATTACATTTGACACAACAGGTTATCAGAATTTACACTGTTTCGATCGGCTTCACTTTGGTGTACAGCAACCACACAAATCTGGCCGTACGTGTCCCCACACTGATTGCCTAGAAATGGAATAAAAAGAAAACAAATGTGAAAAGCCCTCAGCTACTCCTGTGAAGGGACTTGGGCTTAGTCCCAGCTGTGGCAATTGTTTTTTTTTTCCTAGACAATGAACTGGGGAGAGGGGATGGAGACGGTGATTGAGTCAAGTGAACAAACTCGGAACAGTAACGTGGAGCAGCGCTGCTGGCTGGGGAAAACTCAGCTTCTCATGGGGTACAGTCTGACATGGCTGACTTGTTAGCTGAAGAAAAGTGTTGAATGGAATTACCTGTACCAATGGATAGAAAGAAAAACTTCAGACTGAATGAGGAGCTTGGAAAGAAGAAGGATTGGTGATTTTAGCTGTGAGTTGAATGTTCACATTTATGATAAACTAGATGCCTAAGGAATACATAATTCAAAAGTCCCAAGTGGTTGGCCTATTTTCCTGAAGAAGAGAAGAGGATGCAGCAGCAGGTCTGATTCCAGATGAGATAAGATTTTCTTATAACAAAAGTAATGGTTAATGGGCAGGTTCTGGTTTAAGTGAGTTATTCAGTATCACAAAAAGGCTTCTGGCAGACAGGAAAAAAAGGCAATTATCCAAAATGGTATTCAATTTTCTTAAGGGAAAATCTTAAGCTTCTTTTTCTGTAGTTTCCTGGCTTGTTCATTATGCAGTCCTTACTCATAGTGACAATCCTGTGCACTCAATGAAATACAGTAACATGTAGCATTTGACTAAGAAGACAGCACTATAATCCCTTTTTGCTGAAATTTGATGCTAAAATTAATTCTGAAATTTTCCATTTTGTGAGTATTCATAAACACCAATTTGACCTAGTATAAATATTGTTGGACTCCATAGGTCTAACACTCTTTTACTTAATGCATTTTCCCCATCTCCAGGAAAAAAAGACTTGAGGAAAGGAAATCTAACATTTGACCACAAGTTTGACCCTAAACTAGATGACGAGCAATGTGACGGTAAATCCTCTGTAGTGGGTTTCCTTTTGCTGTTGGAAGATAACTTGAGCGTGTAGAGACTTAAAAGTCATCATGAGTTGGAAGTGCTGTGGGTGGCACTAAATGGGGAGACAGGAATTCTACCTGCCTCTACCTGCCCTATTTTGGCTTCTGCTTTTCTTTATTCTCTGTCCCTGAACCTTGGCCTTCCTACCCATTCCAAAATACTTTCTCTCTTTTTTTTTTTTTTTTTTTTTTTTAATGTCTTGCCCCATTTCTCACTCCTCTGCATTTCACCCAGACTTCTCAACTCAACCTCTTCCCTGGTGAGTGTCAACAAAACCAGCAGTGGGGATAATGACTTTGTATCAGCAGCCCTGGAGAATTCAAGGGCACAACTGCAAGGTAAGTCCCAAGAAGGTTGTGGACAGAGAGCCCTCAGCTGATCTGAGGAGATCATATCTGTGCCATTGAACACTTGGGAGTTGTGAGACGATGGAGTGTGGCTGATAAAGGCAGTGTCCAGCTGTCAAAAAGCCTTGTAGTAAAAATAATCCCATATATTTTGCTTTTTCCATGACTGTCTTGTTCCAGCTAGAACTCTTTTTTAAAGGCAAAACAGGCCAAAACCAAAACTAACACCTCAGCAGTTTGAGATAGATATTTTCTAGGAAAATTTGCCACTCCTTTTTCAGCAGAGCTACTCAGTGCCAGATAGCAGCATTTCACACAGGGGACCTAATTACAGGCGGCGCTCCCATTCCTGCCCAGGGATGCTGCACGTGCAAAGTGGCAAGCTTGTTTTAGACCCAGTTTTATCATTTGAGAGCTATGCCTTGTGTTGTTTGGGGTTGTTCTAGTTACTGGCCACAGCTAATACCTTCTGGTTGTCTCTTTCAGAATATTACTGGGATATAAATACTTAATCTCGTAATTTCTCTCTTCCCAAACATAATATTCCCAACTATATATTCATTACAAATAAATGAAATACAGGCAATGGATTTGAAGGTATGCGAAGATAAACGCACCCTTTCTCGTTGCTATTTTGTGTTAGGTGCTGTGTGAAAACCTTGGAGACAGTCACAAAGGACTCAATTCTAAGTAGAGTGGACAAAGGGCAGCAAAGAAAACATAAGACAGAGGGAGATAAGAGAGACAAAAATAATGAAACAAGAAGGTAGATACACTGAGATCAGAGTATTGATGGCCTTATGCCCAGGTAAGTGCTTAGAAACAAAAGATATGTCAAGATTTGAAGAGTTTGTCCTCTCTAAAACCTTCAAGCAGTAACAAAATAAGGATTAGGATTGCACAATGTCTAGTGACTGCTTAAACCTTCTGGGTTTCCATGGCTCATGGCGCTCAAGTAAACATGTTTCAGCCCTTGAGAGATGAACCTGTTAGTAACTGATAACAGTAGGACAGATGTCTGTAGCTTTGGTCCACACTTGCCTGTCATTGCCCCACTCTTTGGGTTCACTCCCTTGCTCCCATGCTCTCGCTATGATGCATAATTTCCACTGCTTTCAGGATGCCTCTCCCAGAAGCTGTGCTAAAGACGTCCATGTCTCACAAAAGGATTTAAGTTTCAGAAATACCCGTTACCTCCAGTGCAAACTCCTTTAAGCACATGCCATCTGACAAAGCAGTTTCTTAAAATGGAAAAGAGAAGCAAGAAATGCTTCTTATGTGGCTTTTGAAAAGTTGTCTCAAGGTATTTAAGGCAAACATGAGTTTTTGAAAGATAGGAAGATTCTGACAGGAGTTCAGTTTTTGCTTCGCTTTCCCCGTTATATCTTCTGAATATTACAGAGCAATGGTATTCCCTGAAGGAAGTACTCTGAAACCTAGACTGAAAACATAATGAAAAATTCAGCAGTTGGCGTATCCCTTTAAAATAAGGAAGAATACTTTCTTCATCTCTTCTGAAAACACTCTTTCCTGAGCACATGGCATGATGATGTTATACTATGTATGCTAATTCTAGTTAAGAAAGGGCTGAAGATGGAATTAGCTTCTGGGGAGCAAAGACTCCCCTGTACAGCTGTTGATGTGCCTGGTAACAGTTTGACTGGAAGTGGCCCCAGTGGGCCTTCTCTTCCCTGCTTGCTTTGAAGGTATGAAGGCAATGTGTAGTTCCATTCGGACGGTAAGGTTGCGGCATGGTCATCAGCTTGTTTGGTAACTTTTCTTGCTACTGATATTTTATACTGCCATGTCCTGTGCTTTGCTTGTTTGTTTGTTTGTTTGGGGGGGGGCTTTGTTTTGTTCTGGGGCTTGTGTGATTTTCTTTGTGTCACACGTTTACCTTGTCTTTATGCATCTATTCTTCCTATTCAAATACTTCACTTGTTTTGACAGGGAAGAACGTGATGGAAGTATTTTCAGGGATTGTAGAATAGTGTCTAAACAGCTAAATTCAAGAGTTATACTTGTTCACCTTTATTTTAATCTGATGTAACCCTGAGCACTGGCAATAGCTGTAACGTATCAGCTATTGTCCTCGTCAAAGATGCACCTTCTCTCACAGCTGACACCGAATGATTTTCGGTCTGTAAGACATTACTGTATCAGCAATGTTATCTGACAAAGTTACAGATTTAGGAAAATGTGCATGCTATTTAAAACACGACGGGTATTAGTGTGGGTAGACTACTTCTACAGGTGACTGCTTTACAGCCATTTTGATCCCAGTGCAGTGAAGCAGAAAAAATAAAGTAGATAGACTTCATAAGATGTGATTAAGCACGGTGCAAAATCCATGGGGGAAGAAGTCTCTACACCACAGTTTTACAAACAAATCTGGCTCATGCTAGCAGAAAAAAAGAAAAAAAAAAAAAAAAAGACTGGACTATGGGAAAAATATATGGTTGCTGATTTTTCTTAAAATAAATTTATATGTGTGGCTTTGTTGACTGAGTACATGTTCATGTGGATGTGGGGCGTATTATTCCAACCCTTTCTGTAACATAACCACGGTGACTGCATCACATGGTGCTAGTGCAAACAAAGTCTCGATAACAGCCCATGAATAGATAGATACATAGATGCATTTTCCTAGAAGAGTTTCTCATTGGGGCTATCGGCTGGTTCCTGGGATACCAAGGGATAAGGGTAGGTAGGGACAGCTTTGGTGTAGTAGCCTGAAGTGTGCTGCAAGACAATTATGAGTGTTTATCATATAATCAAAAAGAGTACAAGGGATATAGTTAATTCTGACACTGCTGTTTGATAACTGATTGGAAGGCAGTATCTTATACAGTAAAATATAGCTTGTTAAACACCAACCATTCTATGTCTACCTATATTCTATGCCTTTTTTGTTCTCTTAAAGCCTGCCCTGCGAATCTGAGGGGCCATCACACTGAGCTAGCTTCCTCCACGAAGCAACAAGACTCACTGCATTTTTCCTTCACCTTCATTAGCATCCCATTTGCATCAGAGCCAACATAAACACTGCTCTCTCAATGGACTCAGCTCAACTTACCTTTCTGATCTTATAGCCATTTATTTTTTTAGCTATCAAGCTACTCATCTTAATCTTTTATTTCTGCCCCATTGTCTCATGTTATCATCTAGCAGGAGCTCCTTCTCCTAGAACGAAACCACTTAATACCACTGTAAAACTTTTTATTTTCCTCTTGACATTCTCTGCAAAGTGGGTTTGGATGTACATTAGGAAAATATTTGTATATATTCCATATACACTTATATGAAATGATGAAACTACACTTAATTAGACTTGACACTTTGATCTTTTAGCAGAAGGGGAATTATTGTAAAGGCTTGACAGTCACATATGATGGATGTGCATAAACTTCACTGCAGGTGATTTTGACTGTTTCTGAGCCTTCCCCGCATGGGAGTGGAGAAAGTGGGCAAGAGGTAGAGTCTTCTGGGATTAGGGGCAGTGCAAGCCTCGGTTGAGAGCCCTTGCTCTCTTCCCTTCCTATCAAGTCAGATCCTCATGAAGTCAACTTTAAACTCAAGAGCGCGCCTCAGCACCTTACTGAACAGGTCCCCCGCGGGCTGCCGTCGTCCCTTCCCATTGCCAGTACAGCCCAGTGCTCCCAACTCAGCCCCGCGGGCTCGGCCATCCCACCGCACCGAATCCCGGAGGCGGCGGGGAACTGCCGGGGGAGGCCATTTTTACCGGCGGCCTGCGCACCCCGCGCTGGGCGGCCCGGGCGGAGGCAGCCTGGCGGGCAGAAATCGGCCGCTGCCGTGAGGGAAAAGCGGGACGAGCACAGCGGCCCCGAGCCCTCGGAACGGCTCCTCTCCCCCGCCAACCCCCGCCACGCCGGGCCGCCGCCACCGACAGCGCCCGGGCCACGTGCCGGCGGGGCGGCCGCGCCCGCCTCCGCCGCCCCGAAGGGCCCGCGCCGCCCCCGGCGGGCAGCACCGCCCCCCCGGGCCGCCTCCCCGCCCCTCCCGCCGCTGCCACATCCCACTTCCCTCCGCCCGCCCCCCCACCCCCGACGGCCGGCCCGCCCCGCCGCACGGCGCCGCGCTCTCATTGGCTGAGAACCGAGAGCGACGGCGCCTCTGGGCAATGGAGCCTGAGCTGGCGCGGCGGCGGCGCCCAATGGTAGCGCTCGGCTGTCGCCCCTGCCCGTCGCGGCCGGGCGCCGGGGCTGCGCGGTGCCATTCGGCGGCAGGGCGGCGCGGAGAGCGGATGGTGCTGGCCGCGGCTCCCGGGCGCTGGCGGGGGCAGGAGCAGGAGCTGGCTGCGAGCGCCTCCCCCCCTCCCTATCCCACCCCCTCCGGCTGCGTGCGCCCTCGTCGCGCCCCGCCGCTGACCGCCCTGAGCCGGCAGCGCTGTACGATGTGAGCGGCCGCGGGGCTCGGCAGCGCCCCCGGTGCCCACGACGCTGGGGCGGGCAGCGATGGCCAGAGCCTGGCGTGGGAGCAGCCGCCGTCGCCGATAGGAAGCGCCGGGGCAGCTGGGCAGGCGGCGGGGAGATTCCCTCGGGCCGTGAAGCGCTTGTCCCGCCCCGCCCCCTCCCTCCTTCCTCCTCCCCCCTCCTCCTCCTCCTTCCCTTCCTCCCCCCCCCCCCCCCTCGCCCCCCTCCCGGCCGGTGCATGCGGGGTGCCGGGGGCCGAGCTCGGGCGCCCCGCAGCCGCCGGAGCGAGTGACCCGCCGGGTCGTGCGCATCCCCGCCATGTCCTCCTCGTCCAGCTCCTCGCAGACCCCCCCGTCCCACCACCAGCCCCCGCCGCAGAGGATGAGGCGCGGCGCCGCCGGGTCCCCCACTGCCGCCGGCGGCACGGCCGGGGGCCCCGGTAACGGCGCCGGGGGAGGCGCAGCGGGGACCAGCCGGCTGCTCCAGCCCATCCGGGCGACCGTCCCGTACCAGCTCCTGCGGGGCAACCAGCACAGCCCGACCCGCTCCCCTTCCGCCTCGGTGGGCAGCAACACCGGGCCGGGGGGCGGCGGCGGGGGTCGCGGCGGAGGCAGCCCGCCGCCGCCCAGCGCGACGCCGCCGCTGGCGGCGGGAGGCGGCGCGGCGGAGCCGGGCCGGGTGAAGGGCAGGCAGCGGCGCTCGCCGGAGAGCGGCGGCAGCAGGAGGAGCAGCTCACCTGAGAGACGGAGCCCCAGCTCCCCGGTGTACAGAGGTAAAGCACCGGCACAAAGCCGGCGTCCCGCTTCCCTGCCCCCCGGGGGTGCTGGCCGGGCGGGGGCCGCCCTGCCTCCGGGCACCCCTGGCCTCAGCTCCCGGGGGTACGGGGCGCGCCCTTATCCCCCACCCCCCGGCCCGGCGGGAGCGCCCCCACCGGGGTCTTAGAGGGCGGCTTGGGGGGGGGGGGGCGATGATGAGCCCTAAAACACCCTCCCCAGCCCCAAGTGGGCAGGTGCCGTGCGCGGTTTGCCCTGCTAGGAGGGCAGCGCGGCGGCGGAAAGCACCTCGTCCCACTGGGGGGGGGGGGGCGACCGCTTAAATGTCATCCTCCTCCTCCTTGGGCGGCGTGGAGATCCAGCTTGGGAAAACCAGCCCTGTTCTCCCCCCGCGTCGCCGGCCTGGGGAGGAAGTGCCTCCCCGGCGGAGCGGGGACGAGCCCCGCCGCCCGCTCGGGGGGCCGCCGGCGGTCACCCCGCCCCAGCCCGGCCCCTCCGCGGAGGGGAGCGGGCAGAGGCTCCGGCGGCAGCGCTGCTCTCCTGGCGCCTGCCGGCACGGGCTCGGGCAGTGCATGTGTGTGACAGAGCGACGAGGCTAAAATTAACTCGCTTCCCTGTCTACAGGTGTAATTATTTCGTAGGGGTTGTAAATGGGTTAGATGTGTATCTGGGGTGTCACAACCCAATTCTTAAGTGTGTGTTAAAACCAAGCCTTGAACGCTCTTCCTTTTGCAGAGCTTGGTTTCTTAAAGACTTGCATTTTGGTGACATCCTAAGTTAAAATATGTAACGTTTTCAAGCACAGACTCAAACAAAAAGCAAATGTTCATACTGACATGCTTGAAAACAAATGACAGTCAGTCTCCTTGCGGTATTTCATACTGAATCCCTGAGACCGTAAAAAACCCTAAAAACCCGCCAAACCCTGATGTGGCCAAAATGGGCCTGTAAAGTTTAAAATGTGAAATTGATTGCCGGCAAGTCCAACTTAACCTGCGTCAGGTTGTTTGTTAAATTACTGAATCTGTTAAAGTGTCAGTGGCCATCTTACCCCCCCTTCCCCCATCACTTTAGCAGTTGAATGAATCAGACTAAATGCACTTTTTATGTTATCCTGCTGTAGCTATCAGGTATCACACATCATCTCTTTCTGGGAACATTTTATGTGGTTCAATACCCCTTGCTTGTTCTGTCCCTTCCTTAAGTCTTGCTGTGTTTCATTTCTGTGGCAAATTGGTCTGTGTTGGTTGCCAACGTCTTTTGTAGCAGTGGAATCTGTTACCTTCTCCCCACCCCCCCTTTCAGTTTTAACGTGTAGTAAAACCTTACAATCTGTAGTATTTGTAACTTCGGCAAACCTGTCATCAGAATGGTCCTAGGACATGGGCAGCATTCTGCAAACGAGCAGAACGTTGCTGCCAGTTACGCATGGAGTTAATTTACCCTGTACAATATTTGTGCTTATGCAGATGACCAAATTGGTCGTGTTATAATCTGAATGGAGATACTTCATAATTGTTTCTCAAAAATATCATCTATTTATGCAGAAGTTTTTGCATGCTTGAAAATGGAACTGAGCTTCAGGGTTTTGCTTCGTTCAAGCACTATTTAAAATTTTAAAGATCCTATTTTTCCCACTGTATGAAATACTAAATGCAGATTTCCTTTTTTCCTCCTTTAACCTTTGGAAAATGCTAATGGAAGCTAGGCAAAACAAAAATATCAGTGCATGCGAATAGGGATGATGCTGATGATGAATACTGAAATTATTTAATTATGGGAACCCAGAGCAAAACATCGTAGTGGTGCAGTGTATAAAGGTCTGTGCTTAAGGTGTATTGAAGAGGGTGGAATGTGGGCAGTTACCTGCAAGCAAGGAAAAATACTGCAAAGCTGTGAAGTATTTCATTATTACATATGAATTTTTTGTTGGAGGGGAAATTTTAATTTTAGAAAGTGGTTTCAGTTGTCTTCATCTGTGGGCTATTTTAGCCTTAATAAATCAGACTGTAAATCAGTACTGAATGACTTTTCCGTCATTAAACTTGTTTGAGCTTGCCTCACGGTGAACCATGTTAGCAGCATACATGGCTTGATTTGGTTTAATGAGTGCAATGTATAAAATCATAAATGGTCCATCAAGAAATGCGCCCTGTAATCTGTATGCGCTGCAAGGAATTTGTTCCCCCTCCTCCAGGTCAAGCCAGCTGCTGCTGCAGAAGCTGACATCCTCTAGCAAATCCTGAATGAATGAATGAAAACAACGTGATCGCCCTAATAATGACCACAATTGCACACGTCAACAGCTTTATTTTACTGAAATACAGGCACCATTTTCTAGCAGGCAAGGGTAATAAGATACCCTATTTCTTCAGTCTTGCAAATGAAAAAAGGTTATCCAACAACCCCCCCTCCTCAAAACCTAGAACTGTTTTTAAACAATTTAGAATATAGTTGCACGCCACGGGGCAGGATTTTGTCTTTTGTTTCTCTGCTTGTTCTCAGCATTTTAGTACGTGATGTATGGATACTAGAAATGATGTTTGTAGTCTATATGGTGATAGTAGTGTAGAGAAAATTGATTGCTCAACTGGAGGACTGCTGCAGTAATAATGGAGGACTTGGGGAGGGGGGGGAATGTTCTGTTTTCAAACACGGACCATCTTGCTGCAGCTTGTTAAACGATTGCTACTCCAGGTATTTATAGTTGTTATCAGTATGCAAGTCGTGGGGAAGCGACTTGATTTAAGTTTTTTTTGTCAGTTTTTCAAAACCATTTCCCACTGCTGTAAAATGTGAGCTTAGGCTCTAGGTATAATCCTGTTGTTTTTCTCACCAGTGCAGGAGACCTGTTTGTCTTTGGCTCTGCAGCCTGACTTGAATTGTTTCACGAATGTGCTCGTGCTGGAGACTGTTTATGATTCTGATGGATAGATGTTTTTCTCTTAAGACACCTACCCCTTCCCCACCTCCTTTCAGCCTTTTCCAGGGTAGATTCCTTGAATTGGCAAACCTACTAAGCCGTTTTGTTGTGGATATTTTAGTGATTTGGCAGAGGTTCTTTTTATAAAGGAAATTTCTGGGCAAACACTCCAGCTTTGAGCCTCTACAGGTCAGAGCAACTACCGTTGCAGGCGTTGACATCACTACTACATGAATGAAAGCAGCGTGCTCTGTTCCTTCTCCCACCATCATCTTTTCTCTCCCTTTCTAGGATGCCATGGAAGTTTTTGTTTTGCAGCAAAACCTTATGTGTTTAGAACCGAAACTTTAAGAATTTGGTGATAATTTCTTCAGGCAAATTTGGGGATTTGTAGTTGTTAGGAAACCATTGATGCCAGTATTTGTATTTGGTTAGTATCGATACTGAATGGATGAGAAATCATAAATGCTATATACTAATTTCAGGGTGCTAAAAAAGAGGGGGGGAAAAACTTAATGATAGGATAAACCTGCAGTATGTGAGTCTACTCCTCTCCTTCTTTAAACATGTTTATTCCTTACTAGTAGATACATTTTTGTATCCTGTATTCATGCTTTGGAGAGTTGGCAACGTAAAAAGTGTCTGCTTGAATAAAGCAACACATGGTTTTCTTAGAGGAAATGTCTGATACATCTCTGATCGCATAAATGTAATGTCAACAGAATGTGAAGCTGGGTGGTTTGTGACAAAGGACATTCCAATAATAATAATAAAAAAAAACCCCTTGCACAGGTCAAACAAATGATGTTTCTTGCTTGTGAACACTAACTTTTTACAGAAAAAAAAAAAGTTGTTTTCTTTCTTTCCTTACTTGGATAAAATCAGTAGTTTCTGTTACTGTGTAAGGTAGCTTGTATAAATATGAGAGCCAGTTTCGTGTTTAGTTTGGTTTTTTTCACAAGGTATGTGATGTTTTGTATACAAGGAGAGTGGAAATGACTTCTGTATGATTCAGGCTCAATATTGCTTTCATCAAATGCTTTGATTTGTTTAGTGCTAACTCTGGTGGTACTGTAATATTACGCTTCATATTTTTCTTTCGCTTATATAGTGTATAGTAAAAACTTTGTTTCCATATCAAATTTGGGAGGCAAAGGTTAGTTTTAAGGACATTTGAAGAATATTGTAATCAGTTTGTCTCTTAACGGTTCCCAATATCTTTTACTTTCCAAAATAACTCCTGAAGCATTGCCAACATTAAGAAGAGAAATGAATTACAAAAGATGGAAAACAACCGCTTAACCTAGTTCTAAGTAATAAGTATGTATATCTGCTGTTATGCTACTAGATAGAAGGCTAGTGGAGTAAGTAGTAGAGCAAGACGGACAATATTGCTGATCGCTAGATTTGTAAGGGATATCAGTATTTTAAAAAATTCAGACTTCAAAAGGCAGAACTATTTTAATATCCTGGATTCGAGCCATCCAGCATTTTGGCATCATAAGCATTTATACTAGAGATCAAGAAGATCTTTCCTTTATTTCTAACAAATGTAGGTAAGGAAGTAATTTTTGTGACGTTTCCTATTTCCTGATGCCTGAATAACAGCAGTGTTCCCATCATTGTATGGCCAAAACAGTTTTGCTCCAGCTTTATCCCTCTCTCTTCCCAAAATAGCTTTAATTGGAATATAATATGGTGAAATAAAAGACACTGGCTAAATTTGAACCAGTTGTCTTGAACTCAAAGGCTTTTTAGTTACATGTTTTAACATCACTTTAAATGAGAATGGTATACTAGATGTCCTTAAATACATTTCATAAGACAAATTGAACTACTTTCAGGTGTTAAAACAACAGCAGAAAAGAAAACAGAAATGTATTTTTTCCACTGAACTTGGATGGTATTATAGCAAGGCATTAGCTATTAAGAAAGCACCCCCCTAGCCCATGGAAAAAAAACCCCTTATAAAGTATATGTATGTATCTATTTTAAGGTCATTGCTTGACCTTTAATTCTTGTTCTTTGGACATAAGCAAGTATTAGTGTGTTACATATGGCCAAACTGAAGTTACTTGCAAACATTAATGCATAGTAAACCAGTGGCTAATACTGAAATCTGGTTTCTGAAATTCATGATTCCTGTGTTTTCTCCAAAGGAGGTTCTTAAATGTATCTTAAAATGCAGGGAGGGTAGATTAAGGGAGCATATCTTAAAATCTTCCCAAAAAGTCAGTGTTTGCCAATATAGACTGACACGAGTTGTTGGGCTTTGCTATATTGATAAAATTCACAGTGGAAAGCTAGTTATTTTTAAAATTAGGTTTATGCTACTATTCTAGATATCTTGAAAAAAAAGATAACATAAAGTAATTCTGAAATGTCAGATCAACCTGGACTTGAAAGCAATAGCTGTAATAATGCAAAACCTATTGGAAATAAAGTATATGCTCCTCAGTGTTTCAGTTTAAGTGAGTATTTGAAATACTTTTTATGGGACTTCATCAGTTGAGTAATTATCTTCATCTGAAGAAGGTAAGAGTGGTTTTTTTTTTTTCCCCACAGTGAAAAATGAATGCTCCTGTGTAAATTGGTTGGCAGTATCTTCAGCAGAGAAAACCATTGCCAACACTTGACACAGTAGTTCTCCATGGATTTAGCATATGTTCAGGATAAGTTGTTAATATAGTAGGGTTTAAACATCTTGTATTGATTTTAAAAAAGGACCCAGTAGTAAAAATACATAACTGGAAAATTTTGCTCAAGACTTGAGATAGTTAATTGTGTTGATGATGATCATCATACTTTAAAGTTAATATTTAAATGCATTGAGTTCTTTCTCTTTCAACACTGCCTCCCATGTAAACCTGTAGTGCCTAAACAATGACTTAAGGCATTTTCAGGCAAGTAGAATAGCATTTATATCTCTTCATTAGAAGGGTAGAATCCACAGTAACTTGTCACAGAATCCTAGAATTATTTGGGTTGGAAGGGACCTTTAAAGATGATCCAGTTCCACCCCCCCCTGCCATGGGCAGGGACACCTCCCACTAGACCAGGTTGCTCAAAGCCCCGTCCAACCTGGCCTGGAACACTGCCAGGGAGGGGGCAGCCACAGCTCCTCTGGGCAAACTGTTCCACTGTTTCACCACCCTCACAGAAAATAATTTCTTCCTTGTATCTAATCTAAACCTGCCTTTTTTCAGTTTAAAACTGTTACCCCTTGTCTTATCACTATCCTGCCTGATAGAGTCCCTCCCCATCTTTCCTGTAGGCCCTATTTGAATACTGGAAGGCCGCTATCAGGTCTTCTCGGAGCCTTCTCTTCTCCAGGCTGAACAACCCCAACTCCCTTAGTCTGTCCTTACAGGAGGGGTGCTCCAGCCCCCTGATCATCTTCGTGGCCTCCTCTGGACCTGCTCAAGCAGGTTCTTCTTATGCTGGGGGCCCCAGAGCTGCACACAGTACTGCAGGTGGGGTCTCCCAAGAGCAGAGTAGGGGAGGAGAATCCCCTCCCTTGACCTGCTGGTCATGCCTCTCTTGATTCATCCCAGGACACAGTTGGCTTTTTGGGATGTGAGCCCACATTGCTAGCTCATAGTCAGTTTTCCATCTGCCAGTACTCACAAGTCCTTCGCCACAGGGCTGCTCTCAGTTCATTCATTGCCCAGCCTGTATTTGTGCTTGGGATTGCCCTGACCCATGGCAGGACCTTGTACTTGGCCTTTTTAACTTCATGAGGTTCACATGGTCCCACCTCTCCAGCCTGTCCAGGTCCCTCTGGATGGCACATCCCTTCCCTCCAGCGTGTTGACGCACCACACAGCTTGGTGTCATCGGCAAGCTTGCTGAGGGTACACTTGATCGCTCAGAGTGTCCATGTCTCCAACAAAGATATTAAACCGGCAGTCAGTCTGAGATTATCCCCTTTTCCTTCATGTCACCATTTTTAAGGTGTGGGCAATTGCACAATTAAGAGAATCGGAGATTAGAGTGAAGGAAATGGGGCATTTTACTTAATAATCCAATTCTTACATTTTGAGTGTGAATTTGCTTCTTCCCAAAAACTAGACTCTTCTTCAATTATGTTTTATTTTTTCCCTTCCTGATTTGACTCAGGTTCACCACTACTAATTTGTTTTATGACTATTTTTGAATTGGAAATTAAATCCTAAAGCTTGAAAATAGCTGATGGGTACTGAAAGGGATCACAATTTGAGACTCCTGCAGTATGGATGCCACACAGAGTATCATGATACCGTGTGTAATATCAATCCTTTTGAATGGCAAGTCAGTCTCTCCAACTCTTTATTTTTCCAAAGCTCAGTTCTCATCCATGGTTGAAACAAATACATATTCTCTAGGGAACCCTTTCCTGCTATCCTATTTGTGTGAATATGGATTTAGGACCAGACCCTGACATGGTCCCTTTGCACTGTCTGGTGATGACTCTGCTCAGACTATGTGTTCTCTTGTTAGTAAGAAGGCATGTCGCTACTGGAAGTTGTATCTTGGGCAAGGAAACCCAGCCAGGCCAAGTGGGGCTATGCTGGGGAGTGCCCTCAGCCTGCTGTCTCTGGCCTTCTAATGCTACCTATCTCCTGGTCCTTTAATTTCTTTTCTGCACCTTCCCTTCTCCTTTGGTATCTGCACTACTTCTTATTAGCTGCTGTATCCTACCAAACTATTGACTATCCCCCTATTAAAAACCGATTAATTTCCTCTTGATGGGGAGGAACCAGGTGTGGGTCTCTACACTCAAGCAATAACTGTTTTCTGCATAAACAATTTTTAAATAGGAATTAATCTAACCAGTTGGTGTTGGGTCAATAGAAAATGCTTTTGATGGAAAGTTTTCATTTTTTGTAGTCGTAGATCTCTTAATTAGCTTTCCGTATTAGATATTGCTGCTTTGCAGGATAATATATACTTCCCAGTAGGTCAGAAAATGTTACAAGCTTGGGTTTTGAAACTTTAATGCAAAGATAGCATATTGGTTAGACCTTCTTATTTACTGTGTGTCCTAACAAGAAATGATGACACAGGTGTTGGTGTTTATAAGGATTTAACTTTCACTGCTGTTAGTGTTAAATTGAAGAGCAGCAGTTTGCAATGGATATTCTCGGAACTGAATACAAATGAGTGATTAAGAACACTGGTTCTTACATGCCACTTGTTTGCACAACATTTTTTAAAAAACTTTTAAAACTAGTTTTACCCAAACTGCACATCTCGTTTCCTCATTAGGAGGAATGTGTCTCGTATTTTGCTCATAAGAATGGTGACTAAGAACAGTACGATAGCAGTTCTGTCATGGTTTTTGAATAATCTAAAATCCACTGTAGAGTATTTTCTTCTCACCCTGCCTTGAGATAGTCTAAACTGGAATTGAAGTGTCCCATTCCTTGAGCGGTGCAAGTCACCTGTTTGAAGAAGGTTAGCTTCATCCTCCTTTCCTGCACTCTCACCACCAGGCATTAAGCGAAGAGATTAGTAGTAGACACACTTCTGACTTTCAGGAATCAACACTTATATCTAACTAGCTTGACTGATCATTGCAAGATCACTGGCATTCATACTACAAACTTGAAGCTCATTTCTGTAGCTGTATGAATTTTAATATTGTTTTAGTAAATAGGTGTCTTTTGGAAACATTTTCTGTAACTAACTGCTTGCTTATGAACTGATTAAAGGTATGGCAAAATGGGTATTGTTATATTGTGTGCCTTTTAATTTCTGGCGTTTTGATGTACAGTGCCTGTTCTAGAGTTCTGATAGAAATACTTGGTTGGCTAACTAGATTACTTGTATATCAACATTTTTTTAAAAGGCTTCATAGTTAGAAAAATCTATACATTTTAATATAGGTGCTTCGGCTGCAGTACTAGGGAAAAAAAATCAACACTTTCATGATTTGTTGACATCTCTCATCAGTTGAAAACCAAACTGTGATTTGGAAATAATGTGTTCTTACTAGAAAACAAATTATGGTTATTCAAATACTTGATCGCTAGCTAATTCTGTTAATCCTAGTCTGCAGACATTAGCCTGTAAATACAAAACCCGCTTCTTCAAAGTATGACATGAAGTCTGCCTTTGGCTGTTTGAGAGCAGATTAGCTAAGCGTAGGTATAAATGCCCAGGTTTGTGAACATACGGTGTCCAGGGATACCAGTAGAATTGCTTTCATTAGATGAAGCACTGCACCCATGCTGGATCAGAAATGTTGCTGAATAAACCTTGAAAACTGCACTGTTGTTCCCAGAACTCAGGCCACTGAGACACACAGCATGGAGGAGCCAGTGAGTGGCTCTACAAAACTTACAGGTCTCTCTAGGTATTTAGTACCGTCTCATTACTACTCCCGCACATCACAGCAGAGCTCATTAGCCCAATAGGTCTAGAAGATGCTGATGATTGTAGCAGGTATCAGTGTGGTGTGGTCTGTGCTCTGAAAGGATTTGGTGAGTGCAGTTCTCACATACAGGCCTCAGCGTAAATTCAGCTCCACATGTCAGCTAATCAGTCTTTCTGGAGCCTGGAGCCCTGGAAAACACATTGCAAAACCCAAGTGGCTTTGCAGTGTTGACTCTATGCAGTTAGGTGTTACATCTCCATATCCAGTATGTCATATATTGTTCAAAATCTTTCTGTTATACGTGAGATCTTAACTTTCTATTTTTCAAAGTAACGGAGAGTTGACTGCTTACTAAAAATTAAACCCAGATTTTTGCTGAGTGTCCCGGAACAGACTTTGAACAGTGTGACTGTAAAAATACCAGCTAACTGCTGAAGAATGCAGAATAAGACTTAGCTTTACACAGTAGCTGGGAAGCTTCCAGGTTAAAGAAGCAGCTCTTCACAGAAGTAAATTTCTGTTCAAGGTCTTAAAATTTTCATTCTTAACTGATAGCTGTGTTTGCTTAATTTTGGCAGTTGATAGTGGAATACCCTTACACATCTTTTCTCTCATACTCCGATTTCTCAGTTATTTCACCTTCAGTGACTCCTTTGTTGTACCTGATACCCTGCCCTGAATAATCATCTTTGCAATGCTTTCTTCCCCCACAAAGAAACCATAAAATACATTTGAAATACTTGGTGTTCTATTCAAGGGGAACAAGAAAAACTTTTAATCTGGAAGAGAAAAATTTCTCACGGGCAAAAATGTAATTAACTCATGCATGTTTAAAAGTAATGTGTATTTGAAAAACATCCATACAAGGAAATGACCAGAGGCACATATTCATCTTAGGAGGTTGTCAGTACTGAGGATCCTAATAACCTTTGGGCATTACTGTAGAAACAGAGACTCATGCTTTCAAACCAGGTTGTGAAGTATGCAGTCCATATATTGTTTAAAATACTAATTCTATGAAACTGTTGTATACATCTACCTTAATTTCTTCTAAGGAAGGAACTAGGCTATTAGGATGATTTTATGGTGATCTCATGATCTTATTTAGTGGTGTGTGTAACCTTTAATATGAAGTTGGAGTGTGCAGGGAGATCTTTTGATTGCAAGAATTTTAGTAGGAACTCAGTTTGGCTGCATTGGAAGTAGGAATTACCAAGTCTGACAACTCAAAATCTGGGAGAAGCAGAAAAAATGGGTGTGCTGGAACTACATACAATGAATGTTAGATGTTTCCTAGGTGGGCCTTTTTTAATCATGCAATTTTACATGCATATACAGCAAAACAAAAAAAATCCTACATAGGTATTTTAAAATTCATAAATCTGGAGTAAAGTTTCAGATTTCAGAATGAAATAGTTTGACAGTTTGGCTAAACAGGGTTGCTCTGACTTGAATACAGAGAGAATCTGTTTTAATGAAAAATGTTAACACTATTGGGATCTTTCAAACATCAGAAAAACTCAAGGACGTCATCTGATTGCATGGACACTTATACTCTGAAAGGCTGCTAGGAATAAGCAGAGAGCCTGCAAGAAACAGCAGGGAGAACTGAGGAAAGAATGTCACATTATCAATCAAAAAGTGAGTCTTAGCTGAGAATTGTTAAAACCTGAACAGACTTGGACTTTGCATGCTTTAAGACACACAGTAGTACATGCAAGTAGAAAAATAAGAAAAATACAGTTACAGGCGTTTGGTACTAAGAAAAATGAGATTAAGGATGAGCTGAGACTGATTTGCTGGAATTTATGGTTTCAAAATCAACTCCAGGGAATAGTAGCAAAAATTTCAGAGGAAACGGCACAGATATTTATTCAATGCCTTGTGCTCACCAGGATGAGGTATAAGAAATCAACTTTCAATAAGGACAGTGATTTTTAACCCAGGAAAATGGAGGGGAAAAAAAAAAAAAAGAGGGTCATTCAGAATTAGTAATTACCAAAACTATGATATAATACAGATTGTATATTTTAATAAAACAATTCATTGATCTCCACTGCAGGATTCTAGAAAAGCCTATTCAGAAGTTCACACTTACCTTCAAGTTTCTAAGGCAATATTCTGAATAGGAGCTGACACCATTTGAGGATACCTGAGTATAGGAGATACGATGTTTTTAAAATGTGAAAAATGTTGAGTCCAGCTCTAAAACCTAGAGATCTGTTGGTCTAACTTTCAACTATAGATGAAGCTTTAGAAGAAATTCTAAGGGATGGTGGAAAGGAGGGAGAAATGTTAAAGTGCAAAATGAGCTTTCCAGATTGTGTCACGCTAACCTGGTGGTTTTGATAAGAGAACTGATTTTCTAGACGGGAAGTAGATCTTATCTGCTTAGGCAAATTTTAAAATTAGGATGATGAAACTGTTGATGAATTCTGAGAGGTTTAATTAGTACACAGGAAGATTATGCAAGAAGAGTTGAGGGACCTTGGGAATTGAAATAATAATTTTAAAAAGTGAGATTTAAAAGTAAAAAATGGAGGTTTGTGTATGTGAGGTTGTACTTGAGCAGAGTATCTTTTCCTCTAAGGGGGAGCATATGATTTGAAAATGCTGGAGGGTGGAGTTGGGTGATGGTGGGATCTCTAAACTGCCAACATGAAGTGACTGAGACAGTACTGGGCACAGGTCTTGCACAAATGAGCAACCTGCCACACAGGGGCCTGCTGAGACATCGTGTGGGATGCTATGCAGAATTTCGGCGCTCCACAAGTTAAGAAAGGTAAAATCAAACTGGAGCAGACTCAGAGAAGGACTACTCGGTTAGTTTAACCATGCAGTGATTAAAAAAAAATCTACTCTTAATAAAAACACAGTTGTTTTTTCTGAATCCAAGTGAGTGGGGAAGGGAATGGAGAAGTGGGAGGGAAGAGCTGTAAGTTAGTGTACATGAACGGGTGGATTGGTTTAACAATGTCAGTGTTTATGTGGAAAACTATAAGAAGGCCTGAAACCATCGGGGAAAAAAAAAAAATCTTCCTGGATCATTTTTCCAGTAGGAATCATGGGGGCGAAGGAAGACTGAGGACTGAGTTTGTAATCTGTTTTTAAGTGATTGTGTGTGTTTTGTCAATGACAGTTGAGAACTGGGCTCCTGATTTAGGGATTTGTTTCTATGACTTAACTGATAATGAAAAGATAATTTATTTAATCAGCAAAGTTGGGCAGCCTGATTTAGGCAATCAGTTTTAATCTGCGTTTAAGTTTCTATGTTTCAGTATTTTTTTCAGAAAAATACTGTTGTTTTCTAGAATTGTATTCTAATTAGCTGTAGTTAGAAGAATGCTTTCTATCTCTAATCATTGGTGATCATTGTGATGGCATTGTATAGCCTACCATGCATTGATTACGGTTTTTTGTGTATTTTGATTGTGAAAACAGTGAATCATGTGTTCATATTTTTTAAGGTTTTTTTATTCACAGTTATGTCCAGCTGCATTTTGATGGAAAGTGGGGTACAAACCCTTCACTTTTCTACATTTTGTTAAATTGTAGGTATTATTATAACAACAACAACAAAAAAATCCCTTCAGAGTCATCGCTTATTTAATAAAGGTGGTATTATCTTTAGTTACTGAATTAACTTCATATGTTTATAATTTCCTTCAAGATTTTAATTATTAATACACTGGAAGAAAAAAATCAACCAGCTTTAGTGCTCTTTTTGTTTCCCAACTCATTTCTCAGTATTGGGTCAATTTATCATTCAACAGATCTAAATTAATGAACTAAAATGAAGAAAATTCAGTGTATGTGTGGAAATGCACAACAGTCAATGGTTGGTTGTGTGTTTCAGTGTGCTCTTTTTCCCCAAGTATTTAGCCGCTGAGCTCAAATCAATTTTGTTTTAACTTTTTAAAGTAGGAACATTTTTTAGATACTTTATTAAATGATACTAAGTTTAGGTATTTATATAGCATTTGAGTTTGAAGTAATAACCTTACAAAGAAAAAGATATTCTAAAGATGGTAGATACATAAAAATTTGAAAGGTTTGGAATTAGTGTTTTACTTACCTGGTGTCCTGTTAGATTCAAGTATGTTACATCTGTTGAACAAAGCAGGCTTTTGTGATACTAAATGCTTTGTCTTTTGTGTACAGGTCCTATACATGCCAGCAGTAATCTTTGTTACAAGAATAAGTTAGCTTTAGAGGGCTGGAACTTTCTTCCTTATAGCTTGTTTACTTTTCTTACTGAGATTAGAGCGTGCTTTCTATGCTTGATCTCTAAGGATAATGTTGATTTTAAACAGGCGAGTTTTGCTGTGAACAAAATCTGACTCTGACAGATATGCATAGTCACATTTTACTTGAACTGTGGTTGGGTGGAATAAGGACATGAGGCAGACCATGTTCCAACATACTTGCATAGGCAACCAAGATTTTGAGAGGCAACTGTAGGTCCAATGAAATTTGTATGCCTGCAGATTCATCCATTTGTCCCTCTTTCTTCCATGTATCTGTAGCCTAGGTCTGAGCACTGTGCCTTCCTGTGCAGTTAGGTGAGGAGATCTGTATGTCCTTCAAGAGTCATGCATCAGATCTCCCCGGTGAAAGGAAATGCCTTGATCCACCTGCTGGATTCGGTGACTAATCAGAAGACCTCTTCCCTTTCTACGTTGCTTAGTCATGGCTATAAAAGATAACTCAATATGGTTGATTCCTATAACCCTTAGTTTGAGTCTTTGTCTATAATTTTCCTTTGAAAGAGCAAGCTGATTTTGTTTTAGTTTTACAGTGTAGGCGAGCTCATGTATTGATTGACTTGCTGTTTGATGCAGTTCAGTTTAAATCCTCGTAAGCCTTGTCAGGTACAAAACCGAATTTGCTGACTACCCAACTGTAAAATGACCTATGTGGAAGAGACTGGTTCCCCTCTTCCCCCCTCCATGCCCCCCACCCCCCTTCCTCCATGAAGAATCTTGGATGTAGAAGACAGATAATTCATTGACCCGGATCTTTCAAAAGATCTCAGATCTCATCAAGTGAACTTCTTTCTGATAGTTCAGTTTGGTTGTTGGAATCTTCATTAGATTATGGTGCTGTTCTGTGCCCTTTTTTTGGTCGGTTCCATGTAATTGATAATGAGAAGAAATTAGAGTGGATTGTGTCAGTCTGTTTAAAGTAGTTACTTCAGAATGTCACCCCCCTTCATTTTCAGTCATTTTCTGTCTTGGTTTCTTAAAAGAGAAACCCAGGAATAATTTCTGAAGTTGATACAACTAAATCAAAACCAGTGTGGTGCACATAATGAAGACAGGTGTTTTACAGAGCTGAATTTGCAGTATTTTTAGAGATGTGTCAAAAGATAACTTAAAATGACCATCTCTTATTATAACCTCTTAGAAATATCCTTTTGGTAGCAAAACACTCCACTGCATTTTAAATGCTTGAAAAAAACCTGGTATTTTGCTTTGTTTTAATCTATTAAAGATATTAAACTGTTTAATTTAAAATTATAGAAGGAAGACTGCAATAACTTCATAATTTTTTCTGTTAATTTGCATATTAGGGTGTTGTGTTTTTTAAGCTGGTATTTAAAATCCTGTTTTTTGTTATTTTGTAGGAACAGTACGTGGCAAACAGTATGTTCTTTGTTGTTCTGCATGGTTAATATAATCGTTCAGCCAGTTTGCAGATTGGGTCAGAAACAAGTCCATCAGTCACTGACAATTGGGTAATGTCTTTTGATCCAATAAAAAATAAAATAAAACTTCTAGGGACCCCAAATCCCTTGTTAATCTTTTTCTTGAGAGTTTTTTGGCTCCAGTTACAAGGGAAAAGCCTTCTTGAGAATGAAGATTGAAGTATTTCTTTGGAGGGGCCTCTGAATCCCCATTCTTCAATATTTTTCCTCGCAAATTCATACACACAAATTCTCCAAATAAACATGCACTTCTTTGTCCATCTACTGTGAGAGATTGAAAGAGTTAATGCCTCAAATGTGGCTGCGTAGTGAGGTGAGCCACAGGTTGGGGGGGGGATGATGCATGGGCAGCAGGTGGGAGCAGAGTGTGCTGGAGGGCCTGTGGTTCTGTGTTGCTGGTCAAAACAACTTGCAAACTTTCTGTGGGAAAGGGACTTCACAACCATAAGCAGTGGTGCCTGTGCAGAAGATTGAGAGTTACATAAGCTGAAGAGGTGTTTGAGAACCACCTAAGTCCTCAAGGGTCGTGACTGTGTGAACCAAGTAATTAGCATACAGAGTGAGACTAGAGGCAGAGCCTAGCACCCAAATACCGTCCCCCCCTTGCCTCATATGTAAATGAGCACAAAAGGACCTGCCCCCTCCCACCTCACATACAAATGAGCCACTATTTAAGGAACAGTAAGCTGTATCTCAGTGTGCACCCGCCAGTATCACTGACAAGACCAGAAGCTGGACCAGAGATGTCACTGGAACCCAGGGTGGTAATCTGGATCTATCCTCTAGCTCTATTTATCTCTCTGTCCCATTCTTACATGTTAGTGGCAGTTCAGCCCTTTTAAAAATAACAGGGTTTACTAACCACTGTTGAAAACTGTTTACAGAGCTTCAATGGGGTTTAATTAACTTTAAAAGGTTTAATTAGTTTCTATTAAAATAGAGCTTCTGCTGTTAATAAATTTTTCAATCAATTGTTTAGTATTATTTCACCTTAATTTAGCCTAAGGGTATCTCGAATATTGGGGTGGGCTGTGCAGCATGGCCCTCTCTGGCAATAATTGGTCTACCTATTAAGAGGTAAGTCCAGCTGCCCCTAGCCCCTCTAATCTTTGAGGACCAGCTAGAACTCAAGGGGATTAATCGCTTGCCAAATGAATTCATCACCTTGAATGCAACATCTACCCTACATAGTTGGATCAGGAAAGACTAATCAAATACATGTTCAGAAATAAGTACAGTAGCACTATATATGTAATTTAAAAAACAACAAAAAAGCCAAAAAAACCCCTTCACCAGACTCTTCAAAGACTTTTCCTCCTCTTCTATCTGAAAGTCTACTTTTGTAGTACTCAAGGAATCATTGTCCAAAGGAAGCAAGATAGAGGTATCCCTTTTCATGCCTGTAGAAGGCATAACAGAAGAGGGGACTTTTGACTAGACTTGTGTGGGGCGGTCATCAGCAGCCACTGCTGTGGTAACCATACCTAAGTGTTGCACCATCATTCTTAGTAGTTGCTGTGGGTCACCATTCCCTAAAATTTAGCTTTTCATTTCTGTGGTATGATTTCCCGTGCTGCGTTCCCACGTACTTCATTATTTAAGAGGCATTCACACAGGCACTTCTGATTCACTGGTTTTGTAGACTGCTGTAAATTTGTTGTCATGTCTAGTAGGAATGCCCTAGAAATATCTGATGTGTTATCCTTTGTATCTTTTGTATATATATATATGTAAATATCCTTTGTAATGTGATATATGTGTATATCTCTACATCTCCTTTGAGCCAGAATAGTTGAACTCTGACTTTGAAGCTGTTGAAAAGAGTCTTGAGCAGGCTAGGATATCTATCACAGTGAGTCCTTCCAAAGACAAAAATATTTTTGGAGAAAATTCTTTTGAAGTTAGTATTCATTTCCTAGGAAGTCTGAAATTCTTAAGGAATAGTTGAGACCTAAGCATGGGGCTCATTTCACTAGTAGCTCTGAAGGTGAAACAAAAGGTTCTGCAATGTTAGCAACAGGACAGAAGAGAAACAACATTTCATGAAACTTTATTGTGGAATTTAGTACTGATACGGTGTAGTGTCATGACTTGTCTATCTTGGGTAAATAGTTTAACTTACAGATGAACTTTGAAAAAAAAATCAAGATATTGCTGCAAGAATGTTGTCTAGCCTTTTGGCAGGAGAGTGTCACAGCTGATATCGATAATGAGATAACAATACTTCTAGTTTTAGGAAAGTAAGAATTTTATTTTTATTTCATGTTTTTCACCCAACTTGAGAAGAATATGTGACATCTGAGAAGTTCTTAGGATAATTTTAGTCTTTTTAAGCTGGATATATCCATGCAAGGATGTGAGTGGAAAAGTTTTGGCCAAATTTGAACTGCATCTGCTAACTGCTGAAAGAGAAATGGGAAGAAAAGATGCTGACAGATGAGCTCTGGTAGATTTTAGCTGGAGCAGTTTTTATAATCGTACCAATGCTAGCTGTCAGTCTTGCTTTTCTGTTGCAGGTGATTTTCCTCATTGCATGCATGGCAGAAAGCCTTATTTAAGATAAAATGGACTGCGAACATGACTTTGAGATAATGTGCAGGTTAACTGCCTGTGTGTTGGATGGAAAGGAAAACTCTTCATTTTAGAGCTGTAGCAGATGGTTTTATTTGAGCCCCATGTCCCTTTCAAAAGAGTTGTCATGTGTTAGTCTCTTACTAAATTACATTTTGCTGGCAGAGAAATTGAAACCTTTTTTCAGTCAGTCTAGGTGGTATAACTAGAATTCTTTTAGCTCTCAATGCAGCATGCAGAACCATAATTTCATGATTTTGTGCCGTTTATTTTAGTTGATTCCTGCTGGGAGGTAAGATACTACCAGCTGTAGTATTCAGGTGGACCCTTGTGTCATTTCATGTAACTGTCATCACTAGAAATGCGTAGCAATAGCCCTTAAATACATGCTGTTAAAACTTGTGGCATATTTTAAATAACGCATGAGATATTTTGCCTTCCTATGAGAATACATATTGCTTTTGTAATTTCTAGCTAACTTTTTCAGGTAACATTATGCTGCTTAAGTGCTGCGTTCCTTAGATTACTTGTTCTGGAGGTAGAGCTGAGCTCCTTGTGAGATAAGCCACACATCACTGAGGAAGACAACGGAATCATTCTGACTTACCACTGCAGTAAAACCTATTCATACACTCAGATATTGTCAGATGAGGTATGGTCTGAAACATGAGTAAAATCAGTCTGTAATTTTAGAAATTTCTGAATATTGATGAAGCCTTTCTGAATGATGAAATCTGTTGGCTAACTTCAGGAGCTGTTCAAGTGCTTCAGATATCAGATGGTACTTGCAGTGGGTTTTTTTCTTTTTTGCTTCTATGAGAAAACTGAAGCATGAGGTTTGTGTCCGGAAAAAGTGATTTGGACTGGAGAAGGATATTCATTGTAGGAGTGTCAAAATCCCATTGGTAATGAAAGTTTGGGGAGAAGTGAAAGTTCTGTATTAGCTCCCTGGAGTAGCAGGAAGCCAGACTTAAAATGAGTTGAGAAAAGCAAAATTAAGAAAGAAATTCTGAGAGTAGTTTTCATGTTTAGAAAACAATTTGAACTGATCAGTGCCACCACTGTTGTGGTCCAGTTCAACAGCTCTCTGCAGCATCCTCTCATCTTTAAGTACGTTACTGTATAGGACAGTTTGTCAAATGATAATTTGAGGAAGTTACTTCAAATTTCATGCTTACAGATCCCTCTTCCTTTATTTGTTATGATCTAGGGTTATATCATAAAAGGGTGAGAGGTGAAATTGTTACTGAACAGACCTCAGCACTGCTGCAGCAGCCCAGTTGTTCCTTCTGGCTTGCCTGTGGTTGTTTCTGCCCATTATATTATGCCAACTCTGCCTGTAATGGGGAAAATTGTGTATTTATGACTTTTCGGGGGTACATTTTAGGTTTTTTTCTTTTATTTGGTGAATCACTTCGCTAGGTGGGTTCACACATCTGTGCATGCCATCTCAAAGTAGATGGAAGGAGGGCAGACAAAAATGGACTAGGGCTGGCATTAAATAAGTGTGAATTTGGATTGGTTTATGTGGTTGAGAAGTGGTTTGTTTCCTGTAATCCAAAGAAATACTGAAGAGCAGAAGGGACTTAGGAGACTGCATCTTGAACTTTCCTTCTCCTGGCGTTAGGGTCTGACAGTGTCCTGCAGTCTGCTTCCAAGATTACCATGGAAAAATATAAATGTAGTAACTTTTGGTGGTGTTTGTTTCTGTTCAGTTGTAATGGAATTATGGGAGTTATTAGTTTTGGGATTGCTGTTGCCTTTCCTCTGGGTCTAGAACAAGGCACAGACCTTAGTTCATTCTGTGGTTCTATATATTTTATTTGTGTCTTTGGGGCTTTTGTTTTCTTGTTTGTTTGTTTGTTGTTGTTTGGTTTTTTTCCAGCAAGATTTTCTAAATGTAAAGTTTGCAAAGGTACTCTTAGTCCTTATTTCCTCATCTTCAGACACGGTCTTGTGAGTTTGTCTTTGCATGGTCTCTTAAGTTGTTTTAAAAGGTTTTTTTACAACGCACTAAACTATTTTACATATTTAACAAATCCCTGATAGTTTTTTTCATGTAATATGTATCCAATGCACAGAGCTTTTGGAGGAATTTTCAAAACTCAGGCTAACTAAGAGAGAAGCATAGTGCCATAGCATGACAGTGAATGTTGGAAGAATGCTTTGTAGTTATGCACCCTTTAGGTACGCTTGTGTTTCAGAGCAAATGTAAATACTGGTTTCATGTTTAAAATTTGTCACCTTTACTTTGGATTTCAGGCTTCTTTACTTTTAATAGTTCAAAAATCTTTTTTAAAATGCAAAAATTTGTAACAACAGGAATCCTGTGAGGATAGATCAGTTTGAAATTCTAGGAATTTGATTTATAGATGAGGCAGTCTTTGTATAATTATATTATACAAAGGCAGCATGACATACTATGATGCTTCCAATTCATCGCGTTATTTAGAACTCTTCACCTAAAATGAGTAGCTAATTAAGTATTTCAGCAGCTCTACATTTTTCTAAAATGGTCTGATTTAACATTATGTTCATGTATCAAACTACAAGCGTGCGAGCTATATCCTAATCATTGTGCTGAATGCTATATAAACATTGACGATGTAGTCTGCCTTCTGAGATCCAGTGATTTCGGGTGATATACAATAGAGCAAATGCATGTGTAGGTCAGTGGCCATGTTTGGGCTCAGAAGTGTGCTGGCAGGTCTGCTCTCAAGCACTGAGCAGTCAGTAGGGTTTTGGTGGGTCAGATCGTCCATAGCATGTGAGTAACTTGAAAGTAATCTCACTTGCTAACTTCTTTTAGTAGGGGTGAGCAAAATAGATGGTAGGTGTAACGTAGGGCTTAGGTTGTTTTATAGGAAGTCTAGAAAACAAGTATATGAAGTAATTTTGCCTAAAGGACAAAGCAAGATGATCCAGAGAGCATGCTGTAAAACTCTGTTCTTTCCCACATCAATTTCATGAATCACTCTACTCTGCTTTCCAAATGAAATGCAGGAAAAAGTGTTCCATGATCTAGGTGTATGGAGAGAGAGGTGCAGGGAGGAGTCAAAGATCGTAGGCGCTGTGATGAGTGAAGACAAACATGGTAGCTGCTTTGATCTGAGCTGTGTCAAAGGGAAATACACAGTCACATGCTTTCAGCTCGCTAAGGCCTGTATTGGGATCTTGTAAATTATATGGAATGACGTACGCAAGAGCAAGAAATCAGATATGCATCTTCTTAAGAATCATAATTTTTTGTCATGATTTGTGTTCTAATCTTTAGAAGGCTAAGGAAGCTGACTTAAAAAGAAAAAAGAAAAAGAAAGTAGCCCGATACTGATACTATATTTTATATTTCTGTATATCTGGCTTTCCTGAGTTGCATCATTGCTATATTTAAATTTGCTTGATATTTTTTGTTGATGAAAATATATTGCATAAGTAGCCCATTTCTTTGCAGCTATGAACACTTTTAAGTGTTGTTGTTTTTTTAACTGTTAAGTTTTCCCTTTTGTGTTTTTTTTTTTTTTTTTTTCTCCTTTGTCTGATGTTACTTGCTTTGATGTGATGGCATTCTTTTCAGCTTGGCATTTAGACAAAGGTTTTTGATGTTCTTGCCATTGTGTGTCATAGCTAGCTTTTAACATTTCACATCAAATTTAGCCTGACTTTTTTGTTGATTTTGTTCTGGTTTTCTACAGTGGACAGGCCAAAATCCCAGCAAATCAGAACTTCTGGTACCATAAGGCGAACTTCTTCTTTGGACACAATAACAGGACCTTACCTCACAGGACAGTGGCCACGTGATCCCCACGTACACTACCCTTCATGTATGAAAGATAAATCTACTCAGGTAAAAGCTGTAAAACAAGACAACAGAGATGTTTCGTATAATTGATGTCTTCCTGATAATACTTTTATCACCTGATCTGAAATCTTAGCCCAATTTAATTCCAGAGAAATGTGGATTCGCTTAATTTTATTATAAATATGAAGCCCTAAAAATAGGATACAGTAGTGTTTTTTTAATCAGTGTCAATTCAGTAACATACTATGTGACAGATAATATTTTTATGCTTTTAGAAAACAGCTGTTAAAAATAGTTTTCTGTATGTGGGCAGATCTCTTGAGGCTAAATAAGCAGATTTCAATCTCAGCCTTGTATCTGGTTTATTTTGAAGCTGCTATATGCAAAATTATGTTGATTGTTATTTAAAAAACAATTCCATAATAGTAGTGGATGACAAACTAAAGATGTTACTAAATCATGGCAATATATCTGTGGATCTCAAAAAGTGTATTTGTGTGTGTGCGGGGACAGAGGAAGAGAGAGGTTATTGCTAAGAAGATCAGTTTGTCCCTGGAGGGGAAATCAAGAAGCGAAAGCTGGGAGTGAGCATGCGATATGGTCTTGAGATGCCTCCTCTGCTGCTTAGTAGCAAGAAAGACAAATAAAAATGTTCTGTGGAAGAGTTGCCTCTTGAAGCCAGACATCAGAACCAAGAGCCTTGCCACCAGCTAGAAAGGGAGGGCTACTGAGATTATTTATGGCCTGATACACTTGGATCCTTCTCAGGGCTCTATCCTTAGCAGGAATCTCTGGCAGGTAGGCTACTAGGGCATTCAGAGTGCTCCAGTGCTCTTTGAGCGTTGTTTCTTGCCTGATTTCCTCCTCATGCTAGACCTTGTTGCCCACAAAAATGATCACTCTCAAACAGTTAAAAAATACATAATTCTAAAACCCACCAAATTATTAGCAAAGGAGTTGAATTCTTGGGATTTCAGTAGTGTTATTAGGGTATGGAGTAAGTTGTCTGAGTTTGTGTTCTAAACTGAATTGGAAACTAGAATAAACTGTCGATCTTTGGTTATGTTTTCAATCTACAGGCCATGTAGGGATGGTTGTTAAATCAATTTTCTATCTCTTTCCCATGATTCTGGTTATCATGGTTATCATGGGTGTCCTGCAGAAAAAAATTATATTACTTCTGACATCCTACCTTTTGCTTATAACTCTCTTTTGCCATTAAGAATTGTTTTTAATGGAAGCTTACATTGCCACAATGCATATGATACCTTTAAAATATCAAGGATTTTTCCGTTATAACTTCACTTGTAGGCGTATAGATTTTCGTTACTTTCTGCTGTCTTGCAACATACATAGTTGTTACCTATTCTGCCACCATTTCTTAGAGCAAATGAAGCAGCTCTTTACAGTGGTTCTGGGTTTTCAGTCTTTTGTGTAATACTGAATTTCTCAGGACAAGTTTGAATGTATAAATAATTTTCCGTATCTCTTTAAAATATACTGTAATGCAACACATGAAGGCCTTGGATGGGGGAAGGATAAGTGTAGATTGCTTAGTAAAGAGAAAAGATCTGTCTGTGTGTTCCAGAAATCCGATGTAATGAATTTGCGAATCTGGTGATTGAAATTGTTCAAGGAAACTTAGAAACTGTGGTGGGATCCTTTAAAAACAAAGTGTCTTTTTGTCCTACTGTTTCATTTTGAAGCCAGCCAGCCAGTTTTAGCAAAAAAAGAAGCAGCAGCAGTCATCTTTTTTATCATGAAAGATTTAACTTAAAAAGCTCTTAATCCTGTATTTAGTTCCAAGGTGCCTTCCTTTCACAATACTATGCCTTGAAAGTCTTTCTGTTTTGAAACCATAATTTCCTTTCAGGAGACTTTTGATAGCATGCTTTGTAGTAACTGTATTTCTTAACCCCTCTTTTAAAACATATATCCATATCAAACTTTGCAAATACCCTTATGAATAGAAAGTTTAGAATATTTAAACATTCACAAACAAACCTTTTCACTAGTTACAGAAAAGAGAAACAAACTTGTTCTACAAATATTTGAGCTCCAAGCATTTGGCAGTAAAATTGCTTTCCTAGTGAGCTCAAGTAAGTGTTTAGGTTATTTGACCTGTTGGCTGCCACCCTTTGCCTCATTCAGAAACAGGAAGGGGGGGTGGGGAAAAAAAAAGTTTTACCTTTTCAGTGTGATCAAATGTAACAGAGAGGAAAGGCAGTACTGTTATCGTTACAAACTGAAGTATTATTTCAAAGGGATAAGGGCAGGAAAGTTGCATGGTTTGGATTTGTGTATCTTCTATCAGAATTATATTAGCTGTCTTTTTATTCAAATTATGCAAAAATCAAGCATTTAGCAGTGTTTGAGGTGAAAAACATGTCGACTACTCGGTACTATATAAATATGTAAAATGTAACAAACATAGTGATTGGCACAGTGAATTCCAGTTTTTATTAAATAGAATGTTCACTAGGGAGGCTTGTAGATGATCATAAAATTTTGACTTGAGTTATGCTTTGGTTGTGTGGGGCTTTTTTATTGTTTGAGCTCTGTGTAGTCTGAAGTGTATCTGATTTCAAGAACTAAGAATAAGTTCCAAGTCATTGGTAGGATGCATGCATGGCAAATTAAGTTAAATTAAATTAAAACCTTGCTTTTCACTGGAGGACGAGCACGAGTACTGCTACTGCATGTTTGTTGGCCAAGTAACAGTTTAGCTTGTGAGAGTTCATATAGTTTTCAGTAGCTAAAAATACTAACACTTGGTAGTTTAGCAGAGTGGATGATGGTAACAAACAAAATAAATGAAACCAAGATAATGAAAATCAATAAACCAATTTTTTTATATGAGCGTGTTTCCTTGGAGAATAAATTATCCCTTGTTTTACTTCTAAACTCTTGAACAATACTGTCAGTATAACTTACATTGTAGGTGGAATAATTGCTTCTCTTTCAGGGTTATTTTTGTCACTAATTAAACATTAATTTAAAATCCAAATTTTGTGCAGTTTTGTGAAGGTGGTGATTATGGCTGTTCCAAGTTTCTTATAATTCTTGTATTTAAAAAAAAGTCAGATTCTGGTCTTCACCAGCATCACATGACCCCTTAATGAATTTTATTCCAAGTCTTTGTTTTCCCACTTAAGTTCTTTGAACCTGTATAATGCTCATGAATAAAATGTTTCTTCTTCCTCTAATATTAATCTGGGATTAAAAAAAAAATAATTCTATAATATCTTATTATTTAAATAGAGGAAATTGAATTTTGTTTGGTTTAGTTTCTGTTGCATGTTGGAGAACAGTAACTATAGTTCCTATTTCTATGTCCTTCTTACCCACCTCAAATGTTTTGACTGAAAACACTGAAGAGAAATGAGGTTGTTATATTTGCTCTTGGAAAAATATACTATGACACTATGCATTATGACATTTATACAATTTCAGATTTTTCAGAATTCTGCATGTGTTTATGTTCGTGTGTATGTGTGCATATGCATACAACTAACCTTTAAGGAACAGCAAATTTTGGATAATCAAAGGTACACCATTTTATTTAGTAGTTTTAAGTATTTCAGAATCTTCAGACACATTTTGATAATTGTCATAGTTTAATAATATAATTATTTGGCAGTAGCTGAATAATTTGAAAGATTTTTATAAAATTAAAAAGGAGAGATTAGGGATAAACATATGATGTTGATGTCATAACAAAGATATGGCCAGTTAAGGTTTGTCTGTGTAATTTTTCTTGATCTAAATAATACAAAGAAAAGAAAAAATGACCAAGTGGAATATGATGTAGTGATTTCCCTCCCCTCCAGTTGATGACTTAAACTGGATTCGATATGTTTGGATATGCCTTTTCCATTGTATATGGTAATGATGTATGATTACACAAATGGAAATGAACAAAGTTTGCAAAATATGCCTTTCAGAATTTTTACTGCTCTCTAATCTAAAGAATAATGTAGAGTTATTAAACTGGAATGCTTGGCTAAAATATGTTTTTGTTCTTGTGTGTGGGTCAAGGCTTTAATGTAGTTACCTCTCCTTAGTCACCTGTGTAATACTGCTTTTTCTTTAGGGTAGAAATTCTGTTGCTTGAAGATTAACATCATAAACCAGGAGGTTCAATAATATGAAGCTTTTTCAACAGTGTATTAATCAACATTGCTTTCATGGGATACTTTAGGTGGAAGGGACAAGGAGGAAGAGACATGTCATGTAACTACGAATTTATCATTCTAACTTTTCTTAACCCGTCTGATGTTTAAGAGGAATCATCACCTATAGTCAAATTAACATTTAACTGCTTAGGCCATATCTTTCTGTAAAATTTCTAGCGGGCCTTTGAATCCTTTAGAAACATATGAAGACTCATCAGACTTTATCTTACAGTGCTGTTGTTGCATTTCTTTCGAAAGTTCTTCAAAAACATTGCTTCCCCTGTAAAACCTAGACTTGTGTTCTTAATCTTGGCACCCATCCCCCAATGTAGTTAATCTGGAATGCAGGCTAGATATAGTAATTAGAGCAAGGGGCTGGCAATAAAATGTGAGATATTTAGAGTAATTCAGTCTTATTTTAGGTTTAGGTAGGTTGGTACTCTATGCAGTCCTTCTAATCTAAATGAAGTGGAAAGAATGTAGGTGTATATCCCTGACATGGGTGGAAAAGCAAGGCAGAATTACCAAACGTGTTGGAAGAAATGCTAATCTCTACAAGGTTGGGTGAATTAGAACAACGGTAATTGCGATTTACATTAAGACTGAGGAGAGCAACCAGATGTGGTGTTCTCAGCATGTCCTATCCCATGCACATGCATTGTGTCAGCTGAAACTGGGACCATGAACCTTCACATTTCGAAATATCAGTGATCCTCCTCTTGAAGTTGCAGCATGCATTACTTAATGTTTTCAGTGTTCTCCTAAAATGTTTTGAATCTTAGTGTCTGAATATAGACTTGCAGGAATAATCCTTCAGTTTTGTGAGTTCTGTTCATACTAAGTGGTGCTGTAAATTTGTTTCAGCTCTGAAATAGTCACTATCTGTGAACCGGTAATATGACCTTTCTTACTGTGTTTCTGACTTGAGGTGCAGCAACTGTGGTTTCATTTATTGCGATTCAGAAATTTTTCTTCAAATACAGTTTTGAGTTGCTTTTTTTACTTTCACTATTTTTTTTTAATGTTTAACACACGGGAAGTACACTTGCTACTTGAAATTAAGGCCTCCATGGATAAGTCTGTTTTGTAGAAGTTGTAAATAACGATGGGAAAACTTTTCATGAAATGTGTCATATCAAGGGTGGTGTATACCCTTGGCTTGTGATACAAAATACAATATTTAAGTGAGATATGAGGTGCTCATACATAAACTAAACTTATAAAAGCAGAATTTCTGTTTGAATGTAGCAAGTGTGGGGCTTTTTTTGGTTTTGTGGGGTTTTTTGTTTTTTAAAAAAGCTTTTGCTTGAATATAAAGATTTTGGGTTACAAACCCAATATTTGTGTTCATATAATGTGGGTTACAATATATTGTAAACAGCGGTTTCTAGAGTTTGAAGAAGACTGGCTTGCTATAATATTCTAGTAACTGCTTACGTTGTGATGTTATTAACCTTTTCTCTTTTTTCCTTCTGAAATAGCACATTAATATAACATGGCCTGAGTTCACTTCTGTGCTAGGATCATCATACAGTATTTGTAAATAAAATTGAGGGATACAGATAGTCTGCCCCCTGTGTACCGGTACTTGTATGTATATTTTGAAAGCTTGTGACTTGACTCAGTTTACCAGAGATTGAAAGCAACTGTGTAATCCTTGTCTCAAGGGAGATAGTATTTGGGTGGAAGAGAGTGTCAAAGCATATTTGAGAAAGTAAAAAAATTAGTATTAAGTGAATGAATGTTTTATATTTGTTACTTTTGATTTCTGATTAAATCAACTGCAGTATAAGGATTTCTGCCTCTTTCTACTAACAGTCACCAGTGTTGTTGATTAAGTTCTTCAGGGTGTTGCTATTACATTGTTTTTTGCCCTTGCTGTCTGGATGAATATCTGTGCTTATTAAATGCAGGCAAGCTCTTGTTTTCTACTTTTTGTTGTTGTTGTATGGGAGTTTTTTTAAGAGTTTACTTCTCTTTATTGGGAAACTGACCTTGGCTTTTTAGACACTCTTTTCCTGTTTGGTTTATTAAAGCTGTAGTTGAAAGGCTATGAGCTTGTAGTGATCCCTGGTACACTCTCCTGCATTACAGGTGAATATTTAAGCACCTTAAATGCCTGTTTCTACTGGGTCCTGGAGTTGTTCCCCAAACTATGGAGTAGTGCTGTGTTCAGAAAACACTCTTTGAAAGATAAATTTTCAAAGAATTCTCTTTGAATTGAAGGTTTGTATGAAGGTATGGTTTCAGCTGTACTTAAGATCTAGTAAAATAATTTAAGAAAAGAGCAATTTCAATTGGAAAGTAAATTGTAATAGATTGTGAAAGCCCATGATTTTGAAAAGGGAGAACATTTTCCCCCCCCATTTTCTCTAGTTCTTTAGAAATCTGCAAGTCACTTCAGTGTTTAAAAAAAAATTAAAATTAATGCAGTGTCTTTAACACAAACTTCAGGGAAGTGCTAAGTACCTGGTCTGGAAGAACATGGCTCTGCTAAAGTGTATAGTGACAGAATGCACACACAGGTAGCACATGTGTGGTAGAGGCTCTGCTGTGGGTGATGAGAGTCATGGGTTGCCTGGCTGAGGGACTCCCATGTTTCCTTCATAGTTTTAAATAGCTGTTTTACTCTTCACTCTTGGTATTTATTTTTTTTTTTCATAACCACATTATCTTCTGGCTTCTTCCCCAGACCTACACAAAGAGACTCACACAGTAAATACACAGAACCCTAACTTTTATAAAGACTTGCTTTTTCTTTCTTGGGAACTTGCAGCAAAAACTTTGTTACTGTGTTTTTTTCATTTTGCTTTCTAATTGTCCGCACAGCTTGCTGGGCATTTGGTGGAAGTATTCCTGGCGGTGTAAAAATAACTGAGAAAAAACCCCACCAAAAACATGGAAAGTGCAGGGCTGGAGAAAACACAAGTGGGATACATAGGCCTGTGCACACAAAGTGACTTAGCATATTAAATATTATTCCTTACGAGTTACGTGCTGGGCTGTAGGTCATATAGTGGTATGGCTGCGCAGTGATTGTGAAAGTACAGCCTGTGCTCTGAAACTAGTTTAGTGCTTAATGGTACCAGGCTGCCCTGGCATGTTTGGCTTGAGTGGCCTGGCCCCAGAGGGCTACTTCCACCTCCCTTCTCAGGACAGCGAGAGTGAGGAGCTGCAGATGTTTATGTGGTGTTCTCCAAGGCGATGCCCAGCCTCCTTCCTGAGCAGAACAGTGTCCACTATGTGTGTGCATACTACAGAAGTTTCTAGACCCTAGAGTAAGCAAGAGTAAGGAAAGCTGTGGAGAAACAGGGTTTCCATGCATGAGAAGGAAGTCCTTCAGGGAGGTGGATTCCATATCCTACCTGTCCTGCTGGGCTGGGATCCCATCTTCCTTGGGGAAGTATCAGCAGTGGTCCCCTCCCTGAAGAACATCTCTGCCAAATGCTCATCGTTTTCGGTGCTATGGTTTACTTCTTGTGGGCTGATTTTGAAAGATTCAGCTAATACTAGTAGGAATTGTTGAAAAAAAACCCTTTTTTTCTTTTCACAAATTCTATGTGTGTCTGTAGCCCTGAGTTTCATATGGTTCATACCCCAAACTCTCCCTGGATTTGTCCCTGTTGCTCCTCTGGGAGCCAGTAACTCTTGTTTAGAAATGCTGGTGGATGCACTCAATTCTCCTAATAGTCTTGTGGTGAATAAGCACAGGAGTTGGGAGATCTGGCTTCTAGATCCTTTTCACTATTCGGGTTTTAACTTTATATCTCCTACATTCAAGGATTGTCCCCAAACTTCTGGGCTTGCAGACAAGACTGGAAAACACCTGCCTTTTTTTTTTTTTTCTGCTCATGTAGGTCGTTGCCAAAAATAATAAAAGGTATATCAAACTCTGTATCAAGTTGGAGTTGGCAGGAAGGAGCTGATTATATGGCCCAATGATTAAGGAAGACAGGTGGGAGAAGTGAATCCTGGCTTTTGGTCCCTTGAGTTTGTTTGCCTATTTTTTTTTTTATCTTGTGGTTTTCTAAACTGTCCACTGAGTGAAAACTAGAAATGGATTCCAGAGCACAGATGGAAGTAGCCAGGTAAGGTTTTTCAGTGATTGTCAGGCCTCTGATTCTTTCTTCAGTAGTGTGCCTTGTCCTCATCCTTTGTAAATGCAAGCTTACAAAGCCTTAGTTTTCTGTATTGGGGTTTTTTTATTTACTGGGACTATTACTACTGCATATCAGATTTTGAAGTTTTATGCTTCATGAATAATGCCTGAACTCTGAAGCTGCAGAAAAAGCAATATTCTGTGCTAAAAGTTTTTCTTACCTGGAGAATTCAGTATTGTATATTTTCTTTATTTTCCCTCTAGACACCTAGCTGTTGGGCTGAAGAAGGAGCAGAAAAGAGATCACATCAGCGCTCAGCATCGTGGGGAAGTGCTGATCAACTAAAAGAGGTGAGAAGTTTTGCACAGTGGAGCCTTTCAAGTTTTGATATGCCCAAGACATTTTTAAAACCCTATCTGGAGTTCAGGAAACTGCACCCTTTCCCTCCCCTCTGTTGCTGTTGAAACAGGTTTTATCTCCACCGCAAGAGTTGTTTCAAGAGTGGTTGTTATTTTGTGCTTGTTGGATTTCCTCCCTTCCTAGTACATAGTGTTGGCTGTGAAGGAGTGGCCAGAGTGAGTGCTGAGGAACCAGTTTGTGGTTGCTTACTAATTTTTCTGTTCGGAGTTACCTTAGCTAGCTTTTCTGTCCTTGAATGCTGCTCTCCTGAAAGAGGCAAAGTGTGAATTGGTATATTAGCATATTCTTAGAAATTTTATTCGAGTTTTAGGGTGGAGATAGAGAGGGCGTTACTTTCACAAAAAGGAGGGTAAGTCTTGATACAGTAATGGTATGATTAATTGAAATGGTCTTTAATCATATGTATTTGCTGTAAACTACAACAACTGCAACTAGAAAGGACACAGCAAAAGTGAAGTGGATTTGCATCATGAGAAAGTAGATAAAGTAGAATGGTCTCCAGCTCAGCTGAAATGACAGTATTTCAGGTTTTGTCTCAATAAACTCCATTCTGTCCAGAGTTCGTGTGACCCTAACTCTGTCCAGTACCCAATAAGTTACCTGCAATCAGTCTCATGCCCCTGTCAGGAGGGGTGCAGCCTCTTCTCGAGAGCTACACCTTTCTTTTTAGGAAATGAATTTTGCAGCATTTTTTCCAGGGGTGGGTGAGAGTTTTCTCTGATACTCTGGGCTTTTTGCATCCTCTCTCCTGGCTCCTTTTGAAATAGAACATTCAGAAATGAGAAGAAATGTAGAGGCTATCTGAGGAGATGATGTTACTGGCAATATATAGTCCCCTTTTGGACAGCCATTGATAGGAAGAATAGTTGTCTAAAGGAGTGATGTAAATTTTAATTACTTGAATTTTAAAGGCAGATTTAACAAATATGGAATAATCTTGCATTCCAGTGGTGGCAACAGCCTCATTTTTAAAGATGAGAACCAGGGCCAAAGAGAGGTCAGTCCAAGGAGGGTTGTCTGTTCCCATCTTATCGAGTACCTGTTATGAAACCCATCATAGCTGACTTATTAGTACATAGGCCTTCAGTTGCCTGGGTGATTTCATCTGCAGCTGTGAGGAAGCACTCAGAATCACAGACTGAGAGCCCAGAAATTAGCACAAAGAAGTAGTTGAGTCTGAAAAGTTTTGGTTTTAATGTTACCTACCAGCACAAAGAAATTGCACCAGGGGTAGGAATAGCATCCGTATTTCCAGGATAACACTTGCCTGCTTTTACGAGAAACCATCCTTCATTCAGCTGCCAGAAGGCGGTTCCCTATCAAGTTCTGCAACAAGTAGCTTTTCTTCACCACGGGGCTGTGACTGTCAGTGACAGTGAAACCTTCAGCATGTAAGCAAGTCTCTACCAGTTGATGAGTGATCCATTGTGCTAGGTTGACATCCTCTATATGGACTGACCACAAGAGAGATAAGAAGTATGTGGACAGTGGGTTTCATGATTCCTTTTCAGTAGAACACAGTAATGGAAAAAACGGGATTAGAAGGGAATTGTTTCTATTCAAATTCTGCAATGGTTGTTCACCCCAAAACCTGCCCTTGTCTTGTCCAGCTTATAGTTCTTCGCCTTCCTCTGTTTTCCTTTCTCCAGCTTCTCAAGTCAGTTTTCTTGCCTTTCCTAGTTCCCTGGGTTTATAGTCCCAGTGTCATTCTGTGTGCATTATCCACCCAATTATTGTCTATCTTCCCTTCCTTGAGCTCTTAGTTGATTACCTTCCAGCTCCTTGTCTGTTCTGTCTCTACATTGTTGGACTTCTTTTTTATCCCTTTCTTTTTCCTTCCCCTCACCTTTAAGTCCTGGTTCCAGGTTCTCTGTCTAGCTATTTGATGCCTGTGTGATAGGTGTTAAGAGTTTTATTCAATACCAGCAGTATCTGTGCACTCAGTTTCTTTGTGCCACAGTCATCTGCAGTTTCTGGAAGGAGAAATTCTCTGAGGCAGTTCTGTTCAAACTGCAAAGTCCACTAGAGACAGAATTACTAGCAAATGTAATTGCCAGTTTCAAACATCTTACTTGAATGTGTGCAAACTGAAATTAAGCTTTGCAAAATGTGAATGTTTTTCCAAGGGAATAGAGGGGCACGTTATCAGCATAAGGGACTGCAGACAAATTTTTGGCTTTTCCTTCCAAACCATTGGAAAACAGAGATTCCAAGGTAAAAAGCTATGATAATGTGCTTTAGCACATAAAATAGTAAAATTATTTCCACCGCCTTTCTTTAATCTTAAAAAAAACCTGATGGGAAGGGGATAGGAGAACTGAATGTTGCATGGTAGACTTCAGAGAAAATTTGACAGAGCTATAGGCAACTGAAAGCAAGAGCTTAAGTAATGGAAATAAAAGTATCACCTCTCCTGGGCAACTGCATTTGTTATGAGCAACATAAATAACAGTAGTTCTGCTCAGCATTTTGAATTGTTTCCCATAGCATTTGACAGTAAACAAGTAGATAGCTGTTTACAGTTTCCTTGGCTTGTCTTAGCAGTTTGGATTCGTGGGGTTTTTGTTCCAACAATTAATGGAATGATTTCTAGCATGTATTTTTTTATTATATTGATACTGTAAATTAGCCAAATACTTGCATGCGTAGTTTTAATTGGTTTTGATAAAAGGAGATTGAATGTGTTTTTAAGTTTTAAAAAAAATGTTTATTCCTTGGTTAGTTTGAAAACTATTATAATTAAATGCATTTATTTAACACAACTGGGAACTGTTTTAAAAATATTTACATTTAAAAACACTAAAAATAAGCATATAGACTTAAGATCCCAAGCAAGCACATGAATTCTGTATTACCTCATAAAAAAAAATTTTCACTTTGGTTAGTTGAAAATTATTTTGCCCTTGAATTAGCGTAGGTGGGTGTCATGATTCACTGTGTAGCACAGAAATAGGCAATGCTTGCTTTTTGTAGTGAGTCTATTAAAAAATTAAAAACTATCAAGCTCTTGATATGAACCTTGTAATTACCTCCTAACAAAATTTACTTTTTTTATTCTGAAGGGCTCTACTGCTTGTTTTTACAAAATCTTGAATGTAACTTCTAAGATAATGTTAAAACTTCTTTAACATTATTTTGATACATGACTGGGTGATAAAAATTGCTATCAGTCTTTGTACTGGACACAAACCGAGCAGTGGTTTGAACCACTGGTATTTTTTCCCCTTTCAACCTGAATAGTTAGTTTGAAATTCTGTTGAATAGACACAATTTTAGTTGTAGCTTATCCTGAACTGGAATTTAACCAGAACTGGAAAAACCCAGGATTTAAAACAAATAGTTCTCAGTTTGTGTAGGTTTTTAAAGACATGAGTATTTCAGACAGCTGATTTTTCACTTCTCTTAAGCACCTCTGTATGCTGTATCTGTTACACTGACACCAGCAAACCCCCATTGGAAGGTCCCTTTTGCTCTAACAAAGTACTTGAAAAGGAATAAGAGAATGGAATATGAGAGCTTGCACTTTTTCTGTGCTTTCATATACCAATTGAAAGATTGTATTCAGAGGTTTAGGGTGAGTTTCTAATGCTTGTTTTGCTCTTTGACCTACTGGTTGACTTGTTTATTAACAAATGGTTCATGAATGAGTTAGAGCTCGCTCTCATTAATAAGGAGTTTGTGGCTTGTTCAGCAATAGGAAGTTACCATGTTGTGTAGCCTGATATGTAGAAATACAACCTACTGACTGGTAAATATTAATGAGCATTTGAACAGGCATGGTGAGACATGACATGATCCTTCATAATAGTAGTCTGCATCTAGGTCTCTTCAAATGAAAAATTGTCAGGATACTGAGATTATTCCAGTGTTACAAAGAACTGACTTAATTTGCATATTTCTCAGGTTTGTGCCATTAGTTATATTAGACTTCATGTGTATTACACTTGGTATAGACAAGATTCATATTTATTTCAAGTACATATCTAGCTGTAAAAATATTCTGCAAGCAAACATTACATTTATAGGGTTTTTTCCTGATTTCTTCTTTGTCCAGTAATCTTTGATGGTCATCTTATAGTTGGCTATGTGACAGTAAACTGTTAAGGCTGAACTGCAAGCTTGTGTGGTGAATGACCTGACATAGGTTTATTACTGTTATGATGCCCTGCTTTTTGTGTTTTCATGGGTTTTTTGTTGGTGGGTTTTTTATAAGTAACTACGTGAAGAAAAGAGTCTTTCTGATACATCAACAGTGTTGCAGGGAACAACCCCTGGAAGAGGAAAGGCTGAAAACTTTCTTAATTTTTTGAAATGTTTTTTGTTTTGAAACGTACAGAGATGTGTGCTTTTTATCCCCCCCCCCCCGCTATACAGTCACATTAGAGTACTTCCCAAATGTGACCTAAAAGATACACTTTGAAATTTACTACCATATATGTTTACACTTTGTAAAGCAGCAAAATAAATTACTGTATCTGAACATTGGAAGTAGGGTTCAAATTGTATTTTTTCCTTGAGGAATTCCTTGATTTTTTTTTTTTTTTAAATTTCTTTTCAGCTGTATCCTCTAGGAAAATACCTATATTGCATAATAAGAACTTCCTGCCCATCTTCAAGCTAGGTAGACACAGGGAGCATTTGAATTGGTATACTAAAATTGTCACGTTTTATGGATCTGAGTACACATATGTGCAAGGCTAAGGCTTTAATGTCTTCAAAACTGGATGCTTTAAAGGATACACATTAGATCTTTTTGTCATGACTTAGATGTGTTCTTTAGCATGATTGTGTCACCGTCATGCTCAGCACTTGGGCATGTGAGGGAAACAGTGTCCCAAACCCTTTCTGTGCTTAGTTGCCCTGTTAAAATGGGAGTGTTTTGTTACTGCACTTTTTTTTTTTTCCCCCCAGCATGGCACATTTTTCCTTTTCAGCCCATCTTCCTGACTGAAATATCGTATGGAGTTCAGTGTCAGAGTGTATATACACCAGTGTAATGGCTGGATCATCAAGTACAGGTTTTGCTGATACCAGTCACTTGACATCATTTTCTTTGCACAACAAATTCCCTAGCTCTTTAGTTGCATCAGTCAAGTGCCCAAGAGACAGGACCTGCTGCTTCTTTGAGATACTTGGTAAAACAGGTGCCACAAATTAGATCTGTTTTCCTAGGTTTAGTGTATACCTCATACCTGTCTGCAGCTCATTTGGGTTATGTTTGATGCTCTGATTGTGCTTTTCTGCTGCTTAGGAAGAAGGTGAAGATAAACTTCTAGGAAGCTAGCACAGCTACCTTTTCCTGTTAGTAGTAGTGGCTTTATTTGAGTTCAAGATGGAAAATAATTGGCAATAAAAAGATAATCTTGTAGAATGAAAGCTGTTGAGATTTCAGGATTAGCGTTAGCAAGTGGTAGATTCACTGTGGACTCCCCTTGGTGAAGAGATGGAGCATCATTTAGTTTGGAGGATTCTTCTGTCCTTGTGCTCAGTGCCACTGCCTGCATAGTGTGGCTGCTCTGAAGCTGGGTTGTCTGTGCTGGCACTCTGTCTCCTGTGTCTGAGGGATGAATAAGAAATGTCAGATTTCTTTTTATGTGCCCATCCTTACTTTCTCTTTTTTTTTTTTTTTTTTTTTTTTTTTTTTTGTCTGATGGTAACTACCACATCATGGAAAGCTAGGGTCCTTCAAATTCAGGGCTAGGGACAGATGATCAGAGAAGGTATATCTATTTCTTCACTGAGTGGCAGGTTTGGCTTAAGTGATCATATTGACTCCAGATATACAGTCTGATTCTTCAACAAGTTTTCATCTTTTTCTTTCTGCCCAGTGACCTAAGAAGCCTTTTCTTTCTGTTACTGTCCAGAACCTACTGATTGGCAAAATATACGTTGTCTTGAGGTGGCTGAGAACACCTCAGATTCCACAGGTCCATGATTCCTTTCAGGGTATCAGAGCTTCAAGGTTTTGGTCAGTCTAGAGACATACCAGCCTGTCACCACTCCCGTTTAATTCTTTCACTGTCCAGATTTTACAGTGAGAGACTATGTTCTCAAAGATTTGCAAGCTATTTGCAACAGAATTCAGTCAGCCAGATCTCTGAGGTGGAATTGTATAGATCTTTTATAGCATGCTCCTGAGGAAAGCTCAAAAAGCCAGATTTCATTTAAATTAAAAAGAAAAATAGGGTATTTAACTTTTTAACTAGGAGGAAGTTCACAGCATCAAGGAAAGTTAGCAGAAATGAAAGATTGATATACAGCATTCTCCCTGCTTTCTGATTGTACTTGTAGCCAACCATCTCAGTCTACAGCTGTCTTCTGATCTGGGCATTGTTCTTCTCTTCTGTTTTTAAGTTTTTAAAGGGGAAGATGAGGATTATTTCCCTGTTCTGATGTAAGACATAAATCTTTGTAGATATCTGTATACTTACTGGACTGGTTACCTGCTTGCTTTTTCATCTCTCTGTGGAGCTAGGTTTCCTAATTGCCATTGCTCCTTCAGGGAAAATTGAGAAGTTCTGGACAAATTTTTTTTTTTGTGGAGATGAAGTATCTCTTCAGACTCCTTTAAAGTTTCTTTCAACATGTGCCTGAGTTACACTTTTCATCAAGAGGTTAGTCTCCCAGTTCTCTAAGTCTAGCTCGTCTGTGTTAGAAACCCAGTCGTATCAGGGCTCTGTCTGTCTTGATGTATTCTACACGCAGACCCTTTTGGAAGTCTGAACTGTTCGTGTACTGTTGAAAGATGAAAGTATTCAGCCGTTTCTGAGTAACAGTTTTCTGAATATGGGTAAAGAGCTGTGGCAAGACTTGATGTGAAGCCTTAAAAGTGGATCCTTCTTTTATGAGCGATACCAGAAACATCACAAAGAAAAGTCCACAGCCTATGAGCAAGGTTCGATCCAAACCTCTTCACTAAGCACTGTCATCTCTGACACTGTGAAGAGTGATGTGAAGTGATTCTTTACCTCAGAGTTGCTTCGCAAGAGCACTAGTGATATTTTTAACTACTTGGAGTTAACCAGAGTGCGTTTACTTGTAAGCTGTCACTCAGAAAGAGAGGTTACTTTCCAGTTGATGAAGTTCTTTGAAATATGAATTCCATATGCATTCACTTCTTCATACTCACCCTTCAGGTTTTTTAGAAATTTTATCTCTAGCTGAGTTAAAAATGAAATGAGGCTTTGCATGCTTTGCTTTATATGCCAGTGTGCTGAGCATGAGGAAGAGCGGGACTTGAGCCCAAAGGTAAAAAATGATCCAGTCTTAAGGAAGCGTCTGTACCTGTTGTGTGAATTTGCACATAGTCTAACCTTCTGAGACAGTGCTTATAGAGGTAAATACTCTTTCATGTAGAAATTATCCAGGAGGAATAAATAAGTGGAGGAATCCTCAGATGAAATTCTTTGGTTTCTGTTAAGGAGCAGGTCAAATGGATAATGGCTTTAGTTGCATTTGACCTTTAAAATACGTAACTTTTGATTAGACATCTTTGCAGCAGACAGCAGAAAAGATGATTCCATCTGCCTGAAGGAATCTGTGGTAATTTATCCTGCAGGGAAATGCTATTAAATATATTAAATAAGTTCTCCAAGATGAACAATGCATATTGATTGCCAGTTATTTGTGAAGGCTCTTTGCTTTTATGATGAAATATCACTGGAAAACTTTGGTTCTGCTTAAGATCAAGTAAATTGAACTGTAGACTTCATAGTTCCCAGTTTAATCCAGTTATAGGCCAGAAAATTCTATGAATTGTCATTCTTACTATTCTTTCTTCCATCAGTTATTACAGTGCTTGTTTGTAAATGAGGAAATCCAGTAATTTAACTAAGTCTGCTGTCATATTCATGTTGGTGAATAGGGCAGGTACTTTGCAGAAAGTATCTAACAATTAGCTGAAAGAAGCTTTAATGCTCATGCTTCAAGGGAAGGCAATCCCATATGCTTGTAAAATCCTCCAAAGAGGACTTAAAATGTCTGTGATTCACTTTATATGTAAAGATTTGAGCAGTTATCCATTCGATAACTCATTTATCACTTCACCTGAACTTCTTTCCAGCAGATTGCCAAACTGAGGCAGCAGCTTCAGCGCAGTAAGCAGAGTAGTCGTCACAATAAAGAGAAAGAACGTCAGTCACCTCTCCATGGCAACCATATAGCAATCAGTCAGACTCAGGTAAGTAGATAGTTGCTTATATTAACAGCCTCCTACCTTATCAGGGTTGGGTGAATAGCCTGCTGTTCCTCCTGTCTTTTTTCTTTTTGTTTTCTAATGTGGTACGCTGAAATGCTTAATGACCTGATACCATTGCATCTGCACTGAAATTTGGCTGATAGTTGTCACATAATAAAATAAAGAAGGGTTGCAGCAGTATAGCAACTGAAATATATTAAGATGCTGTAAAAATTCTGAGCATGGCCAGATAAGACTGTGTTTCCAGGAATACATACTTGCTTCCAAGACTAATTATTGTGGTACACTCTTAAAAGTCTCTGTTCTCCTGGAAGGTATTTGCTTATTGGTTTTGCAATCCAATTTCATCTGACTTGGTTAAAAAAAAAGTAAAAATAGAAAATAAAGAAAAAGAAAGTACCAAGGGTAAGCAGTCTGGATTGACAAGCCCAACAATTGATCAGTCTTTGAGCAGCAAGCAGAACACTAACTGGCTTTTTATGAACAGACTTGTAATTCACCTTACCATGTATTCATCAGTAAAAGACAGCAACACTGTATCACCAGAGATTTGAGGGAAAATCACATTTCCTTGTCCCATTTTAAGACTCTTTCTGATAATTTGCTTATTGGTCAATTCTTGGTCAGAGAGGCCATTTCCACATGACATCAAGGAAAACAATATTGTGGTGTTTACTTTCTAAAAAGAAAGTGATAATTCACCTTGAAACTCAACTGAAATCAAGATGATGCTTGGTACAGTACCCTATCCTTGGTGACTGGTCACTAGAGGATCTGTCACGCTACAGGATAAAGGTCTTCATGATTTTATCTAGGACATATCTCTTGGTTGTTATGGTAGTCCAAAATAATTTCAATACAGGATCCTGTCTTCTTGCATGAGAGTTTGTGGTTGCAGTGACTATGTTTCAGTACAGTTACCACAGGATATTTTGAGAGTTTCCAACATATTAAATGGAAAAATTGCTATTGTCACCAGCCTGTTCTCATTTCAGACACTGTGACTTACTCTAAAACCTCAATCAGACATAATCTTTAGGGTACAAAATACTATGTCCAGGTTATGTTGATGACCATTCTCGTGTTCTATACCAACAGGCATTGTGATGACAGGACTTCTCTCCAGCCATCAGTCTATGGATTTGATATCCTCCTCTCTGAGGGGGGTTAATCTCAGGTTCCTAGTCAGACAGCTTCTGTTCTCTGTTGTCTTATTACTAACCTATTTTTCCAAGTGATGTGTAAGTTTAGGCAGATTTTAATATAGCTGATCATTTTAACACTAGCCTGGATAAGACAATTTTTGGGTTTGGGTACATTTTCCTGTTTCACAAAGTTATAAAAATCTGCCTGCGCTCTTGAGTATATCTATATTTCTCCTATTATAAAGATGCTGATACATCTGAAGAATAGCTTTGGACAAATTACCTGGCCAAAATATTTGACTGTGAACCACATTCTCAGCAGGGTGCAATGGAGGATGCCCCATGCAGTGTCTGCTCTAGCCATTACAAACTACCAGCAAAATTGAAACCCAATTACAAGTTCTAAAACTCAGGCAAGGTTCAAGTCAATGACTTTGTGAACCTGAAGCCAGTTGTAGAAAGCAGTTAATCATGTTTCATTTGACAGTGCAGACATTTGAGTCCTGATTCAATTTCACCTACAGTGAATCCTTAACTTGAACCCCATGTTACTAACAGGCCACTGTTTGAACTCCTGAAATGTTGGTTCTTCCACTGTTTTTCCTGACTGCCTTTTTAAATAGCTAGTGTTCTATAAAGAAGAGGTTGAGCCGTGGTGACTGATCCTTTATGTTCCTTCTTCTGTTTGGATAAAATCTTGTTCTTAAAACCTAATCTTGTAATGAAGACATATAGGAAATTGATATTCTTCCTGAAACTTTGATGCCTCTATGACAAATGATCCCACTACATGTTGCACAGAAGAGGGTTTTGCTTTCCATCTCAAAGCAAGCTGTTGCAGATTACCTGTGCTACTATTTATAGTCACAGTAAAAACAGTCTTTGACACAGACTGAAATCCATCTAGGACATATGCTTTGATTTAGTACTTAGAGTCACTTTGTCATGGCTTGTGCAACGTGTTGATTTCTCAAGAAGGTATTCTCTGACAAGGCCATTGAAGTTTTCAGTTCTGATGTCATTTTGGGAAGGTGTCCTGTAAGCAATGTGTTTTGTCAGAGAGAATGCCTCCACAAAAGTGGCATGCACCTTTGAAGCTGCACATTGTGCAAAGTGCATTTGGCAGTAAGTCAAAACAAATTTTATGTTTTGTCTTAAGCATCCTGTGATTCTGTGAACAAGAAGACAATGTATATTGGGAAGTGAACACAGTTCATGGCTGTCAGAGTAGGTGCATCTATGCCATGTAGCTGGCCAAGGCAGAGCTTTACAGGTTGGCTGCACAAGATGCATGTGCACTCTTGTGAATGATTCCCGTTGGTAACAGAGCTCCACTCCAACAGATTTTTCTGAAAACCGTACTGGTAGTTATTCACATGCTTGTTTCTTAAACTTGAAGTGATTTTTTTTAAGACTCCTGACATAAAGTTCTGAAAAGCTATAAGCTAATGAAATTAATTCTAGAATTAATGCTTTGTTTTTCTTTCACTATAGCCACCCAAAAGAGAATAAACGTGCATTAACTGAGTATTTCAGTTGAGTGGTTAAGCTTTAGGAATGTTACAAAATGCCTTTTGGATGCCAGTTAAACCATCAGGATCAGCATCCCACATGCTTCCCATTCCCCTGTTGTGTCTTCTGTAATCTATACACCTGGAAAGTACATATACCTCCCTACTTACTGATTAGTGAAGTAGTAGAATGCTTTTATTATAGAACACTTCCTTGAGTGCATTTAATTTTATTTAAATTTGCCAGGTAAAGATGGTCTTCTAGATAGCAGAAATAATGCACAGCTTCTTACTTTTTAGGTATTTTAGTACCAGTCTCAGACTTAAGTCTTTATTCCATTTTCCAACATCAAATCATGTTGCTGTCTACCTTCTAGGCTTCTATTTCCAGATCAGTCCCTATGCCACTGTCAAACATTTCAGTGCCAAAATCAACTGTTTCGCGTGTGCCGTGTAATGTAGAAGGAATAAGCCCTGAACTGGAAAAAGTATTCATTAAAGAAAACAGTGGAAAAGAAGAAGTATCCAAGGTAAGCTTATATTAATGTGTTTGATTACTTTTTCTTTGTAACCTATAAACACGTGGGAAACCTTCCTCATGAGAAACCTTTCTTATGGCTGAAATTACAAATAATTTTCTTCAAAGGACTGTTTGTTTGAAAATTTGGTTTCAGTGTTTTAGGGTGGTGGTTGGGGGTTTTTTTTTGTGGGTTGTTTTGGTTTTTTTTTTTTTAAAGGGCTTCTGGCCAAACATACTTTGTTTAGAATGTCCTTTCTGTAGAGAACTTAAAAAGTTTTTGTGCAAAATGCAAGTGCTTGAAAATTGAGATACTTCAGGCTACAGTAGTAAATAATTAGAGACCAGGAGATTAATTTATTTGCTTCATTTTGCATTCCTTTTCTTAGGTGAGACTTAAGTTTCCTGTGCTATGCTCTGCTTTTTGGTTTTAATGCTTTTCTTCCATAAACTGAATGTGGACTATTTTACTTCCATGAAATCACTGTAATTTGTCATGGGACATCTCCATATGGGAAAGACTGACAAATGGGGCAGCTCTGCTTACGTGGGAGAGCTGGAGCATTGGAACTGTCGTTGAGGAGTACTGAAGTGCTTAGATGATATTTAAAATGTGAAATACTTGGTTTACAGCCACTGTTTCCTAAATAGCCAATCAAAATTTTATGCTGTGGCATAAGATACTGTTTTTATTAATCACCTCTAAGATGTAGGTTCTTTTCTTGTGAATGGTCCTGTAATAGCAATTCAACATATAAGTCAAGCTATAAAACTTTAATCAGAGACTTAAGATTCCAAAACCTGATATTTGTAGTTCTTCATTTCAGCAGTAAACTTAAGTTTTGGAATAGTCTTGGCTTGTCCAGAGACTTAGTTGTGCGGACAAAGCAATCTTAAGAATGAAATAGTGTAGTAGTAGTTTTATCCTAAGTTTGCTTTCCTAAGTCTGTCTCATCCCTGTAGAAGAGGTGTGTGCTGTAATAGCGGAATAGGGAAAAAAACAAACACACAAACTGAAACAGAAAGCCCAAATCAATAAACCTTGTTGCACCATCTCCAAAGAGAGTATAAAAAGATATGTATTACAGTGCCACTGTTGATATTGTAATCTCCTGTGGTTAGAGGACATTTCATTTATTTATCAGACAAAACATCTTCATAAATGTTGTCCTTGGGCTTTAACAGCTTATTACTTGGGATGCAGGACTCAGTCTCCTAAGTTACTGAATGTACTGGCTCTGGTCCAGCAAAACAGTTAAGCACATACTTAAGTGCATTGTTGGATTGGGGCCAGAGGTGCTCAGCAGTTTATGCAACCAAGGCAATAGCGAACCCTTTCTCCAAACATCTAGCTGGGCAGAGTCTTCAGACACAAAAGAAAGTCATAAATTAGACATTGTCCTTGAAGTCAAGTCCATCTTTGTGGGCAGAGGGTTGTTTCCTGCTATGTAACTGTTAATTTCTGTGAAGTCTGGTCTAGTGGGATTCCTAGCACTGTCTCTGAGCTTACTAGATCTCATAGTTTACTTGTGAAAGATCATAACTTGAGTAATTTACTCAGTCTTACTGCGGGTGAACTTGCTCCTAATAAAGCAATTTAGCTTCATTTTAGCCTGGGGGAGTTGGGGCAGCTAGGTTAAAGGTTAAGAATTACTGAACAAAAGATAAACCATAGGAAACCAAACTTCATTAGTTTCACTGCTAGTGAAACAATTTGGTTTTCTTTCAGTTTTTTGCCATTCTTTCCTGCTGTAACATTCTCTATTTTTAGAAAGTATTTTGAAATAGCAATCAAAGATAGTTAGTTGCTTTGGGTGATTTGTGAAGGATACGTTATTGTATAGACTTGCTTGCAAGATTGGTGTTCATCTAGATTTTCAGCTGGTTTCTTTTAACTTGTTTCCACATTTACTTCACAGTTTTAACAGTGCATGTTCAAACCTTAATTTTCATATGAGTCGATCTATCCAGCTACATCAAATACTTTGTGCCTATTGTGAATCTGTATTCATTTACGAGGGAAGATTTGGGGAATAACATACAACCTGCTAAAAAGACTGAGAAGGAATATTACCTTTATTTTAGGTGCAGCTCACTACCTAATTTTTTTTGTTTAAATTTTTATTAAATTTAGGTACTAATAGCTTTCAGATTTCTCCGTTTCGATAATCATGTTTGGGCTGTCCCAAGTAAAATAAAACACAATTCAGTTCTGTTAATTTTTAAAATTTTAGTCTAGTACTCTTCATTTTTTTTCTATTAGTCTCTCATCTCTTCAGTATAAAGTTGTGATTTTTTTTTTTTTTTTAACAAACAGTTCAGATATTGAGATCAGGTGATATATAGGACAAAAATAAGTTTAAGGTTAAAGCAGCTGTATGGATAGTTTTATGGCTATTACTTGAATTACTTTTTAAATTTAGCTCCAGTTAAAATGCGTAACCAGTGAAACTTTCCTCCCAGTTTCATACTACCTTGCTTATTCTTCAGATACACAAATCAATTTATTTTTTAGACTTGTTTTTTCATTTTGTAGGGTATGATGCTACATACTTTCTGTTCTCCCTTTCGCTGACTTGAATTCTTGCAATCCTACTTCGTAAAAAACTGTATAAATTGATTTGGAATATGTCTGCTGTGTTCTTTTCTGCTGACTTAGTTCTGTTAGTTCTTTGAAACACTCATAATACTATTTTTAATATTTTAATGATAGTAGATATTGTACTTATAAAAGCACAATTATAAAAGTAAAATTAATTATTGTAGACATTAGTCTTGTTATTTTTGTGTTTCACAAAGTTGATGATACAGTAATGTCATTATATCACTGTGTTTTAATAATCTAACGGACCATGAAGTTTAAAAGGATTGCATTGTAAGTGGTCAAAACATTCCCAATATTTCGTTCTTTTCAGTTTAGCTATGTATGTGTATATTTTTTCAGATCATTCATCTTGCATAGTTAGCTGAAGGTGTTCTCTTTTTTTCTTTCATAAAATTAAGTTAAAGTTGGCTTGAGTCATTTTTAATCGCCTCTTTCTCCTCAATTTATTAATAATCTTTAATTCATTTTCTAATGCATTTATTCAAAGATCCTGTATATATTTTCCTTTCTTTTGTATAACTTGTTGACTAGCTTTCCAGGAAATTGCAATGGTGTGTCTCTCTTTCCACTGTACTTTGTAAGAGGGAATCAGCTGTTTGTGAAGTTGTGATGGGATTTTGTTCTTTGTCCCATTGTGACTCCACAACACAAATATTGGAGACTTTGGTACGGTAAGATGATGGACTTATTGTAGGGAGTGAGGGGTAAGAGGTGTTCCCTCTTTACAGAATACATTGCAAAAATAATGGACAGTTGCCTGGAGCAGGACATGGACACGCTCATAGGTCTCCTATTAGGAAAAAATTTTACGGGAACTATCTTTCAAATATACAGAAATAATTAGAAATGAAGCAATTTTGATGGACTATAACATAATAAAGTAAAATGATTAATGTGTTTCCTGTTTGATTTCTGACACTTCTGGAAATAGCAAGACGGTTTTATGTACCTATCAGAAGACTTAATCCTGTAATAATAAAAGGCCTTTTCTAATTTGCACAGATGCAGAGGATCCTTACTTAAATCTTCATATCCTTCATCTGGAAAGTCGGGGTTTTGGCAAGTGCTCCTTCCCACAATATGTTGGGTTTTTTGCACTTGCACCTTATTTGATGCATTGATGACTTCATTGATGCTAGAAGGAAGAAGCACTTTCCTATGTCTGCCTTTGTTCCTGTCTAGCAAACAGTTTCTAAATGAAAAGCACTGATGCTTTGCTCTCAACAAGTTCCCTCCCAAATAGACGTAAGGCTTGTGAAGAACAGATTATTTTTAAGGCTCCCATTGGTACATTATAGCATCAGGAATGCTACTGTGATCCTAAATAGGGCATTCTTGTTTTTTCCAGTGAAAAGATTGATGCTGAAAACAATGAATTTTAACAGTGTATTGAGAAATGCATACAGCCTTTGTCAAATTGAGCATTTCCATACCTTTGCAGGGAGATGAGGGTAGTATGTAACTATGTCCAAGAACACACTGTCCCATAGGAGTTGGCAGGTGTCCTGTTAGAATGCATTTGGCATAAGGTTAGTACATGACTGGAAACTCCTGAAAAAAAACCCAAACCAAAACAAAACCCCAGTGTATAGAATGCAGTAATGTCTAGTTGTTTTCCATGCATTGAGTGTTATGAAAACTAATAGCAGCTGTACCAAATTAGTTACCCTATTTCTTATGTTCTAAGATTGTGAAGACTTCAGTTTTTAAAATACTTGAGGCATGACTCATAGAAAGTAACTTCTAAAGTATTTTTGTATGTTGATCAGGTTTAATACATAAAGTTTTTAAAAAGTGGAATACTTCTACTTGATATTTTCATGAAGTTTTTTGTACTTGTCAAAACTTGGATTCAATATTAAGGCAAAGATAAATACATAAGCACAGTAATCTGAAATATTTGCAGGCATTTTCTTGCCTTAAAAGTTATTTTACTTGGAAAGAGTGATAAATATTTAGCTTTTTCTACTTGTGTGTATATTTAGAGGCCTGTCTAAAAACATTTACAACTTTTTGTATCTCTAGTTTTAATTCAGTGAAGGTTGAAATAATGTGATTTGGAATATACTTCCTGACTACATAAGACTATGTTGTTCCTCCAGGTGTGGAAGAACATCTGTGTTATCCTGAAGTCTTTAATTATGTGATCACTTACTGGTTTTTTCCCCTCCCTGGAATCCTTGCTTTACCTGTTACATAGAGCATAGTATATGCACTTAATGAACAGTTGTTGGGTGTTTTTGTTTTCTCCTCATTAGATATGTGTCCTAATGTTCACTATTAAACCTTGCTTTGAAGTCAGAAATCTGAATTTTTTTCCTGGGTTTTTGCTTTTATATAATGAGAGGGTGTCGGAAATTTTGTTCCTGTTTTATCACACCTGTGTGAGAAGAAAGGTGATGGTATCTGCACTTCATGGATGGAGAAACACAAATCCATCAGGCTTCTATAATGTGATTCTTCATGTAACTCAGGATACTGCCTACCATTTTAGGAGTTTAAAGTGCACCTCCCATAGTCTCCTCCTGCATCTGTGAATGTTGAAGACTTTTGCAAATCAGTCCTATATAGACTGGGCATCCAGAAAAGATACCGTAAAAGAGAGAGGTTGGTTCCTGGCATCTCGTAGAATTTTTGTGGCAGAGACAGAAATAAAAATGTTGTTCTGCATGGCAGTTATTCTTTTGGTTAAGTTAATTATGAGACTTTTCTTTCTACAGCTTCAGTCTTGTTTTCTACCTCTCTTCTGTCTGTGTAACAAATGATATAATGCTTCAGGTCTATCTTGTGCCCCGAATGAGTCATGGCCTGTTGGGGGTGATGGGAATAGCAACATGTAGTCGTGTTGTAACGCATATGTAATGTGAACTGAGCTGTTGGAACAGACCACACAGCTGTGTCCAAACTTTTCAGCATTTGATGTAGCAACTGTAATGTTCTCTTTATAGTGTGTTTCTTTACTCTTAATTGAAATGTGAAATGGTATTAACTTGGAAGGCTCATAAGAAGAAAAGGATCTTCCTGCTCTGCTATGTCTGCCTCTTTGTATAACACGTGGTGGTTTTCTGGATAGACTATTGCTGAAAAGGGGAGAATGTGATACTCAGCCAGTAGGTTTCATGTCCTCATTGCTAGCAAAAGTGTTGGGTTGAATTTTAGGCTCTGGAACAAGCCGTTACAGTTTTGGAATACATGGAGAAGAGGAAAGCAATAAAATAAAAATGTTCACTTAAACTGGAAAGGAAAAAGACATTAATGTTTTTGTAGCTAGAACATTTATGCTGTTCTCTATGGCTTGAATACAGTCCTCACTGAAGTGAGGATAAAAATGATATTTAAATCTTGGAGACATTTTTTCCCCTTCACTTTTAAGCAAAACCGTAATTCTGATTTGATTTCTTATATTTAAAACATCACTGTCTTTATGATAAAGCTAATTTTTCAGTGGAAAAGACAAGTAGAGTCTACTGCTGTGAACACATTCCTGCAGTATATTGCAGAATGGGATGCAAGATCTCTCTGGCCAGTGCCAACTAGGCTGATAGGAGCAGGCAGTGCTTACCAGCTTTGGTTCGAGAGAAAGTTTGTGAACCTTGTATAAGCCTGTGCTTCATCTGCTTAGTTGTCATTTTGTCAGAGGTCACCTACAGAAGTGAAGGTGGAGTGTAGAGGTGTGCTAGAGAATTACGACTTACTAGCAAAATCTAGATGGTTTCATTTATAATTGTAATTCGGTTGCTTGTTAGAGCAATAGTGTGCCATTGTATTTGACGTTTTCTACTTTTCCTTTAATCCCAATGTGATGTCTGTCGGGGTACTTGTTTTTCTTTCATAACAACATTGACCTTTATTGAACATTGTATTACTAAGTATAATTAGAAATCTGTTTGTTGGGGAGATTTGCTTTTTTAAAACTACCATAAAAAATGTAAAAACATAATCCTAGCATGTGTTGAAGTGCATTCTGGTGTTAACTTTACATTAAGAGGATATAGTTGGCTTGGAAATCTGCACATTGTCCCAGCATTCAGCATAATTGATGTATGTTGTGTCCGTTGCATTATTTTCTTGTGTAAAAGTTGTTCTTTCAAAAATGGCTTGTTTGCTCTTCTTAAGGCCTTGCCTCTGCTTCAGTTATGAGTGCTACAGCCTGACGTTGCTTAGGAATTTGATCTCTTCTGTGTAACCTGAACTGCTTGTTTCTCTTGCAGCCTCTGGATATCCCTGATGGTCGAAGGGCCCCATTACCTGCTCACTATCGTAGTAGTAGTACACGAAGCATTGACACTCAGACTCCGTCTGTGCAGGAGCGCAGCAGCAGCTGCAGCAGTCATTCACCATGTGTCTCTCCCTTTTGCCCTCCTGAATCTCAGGATGGGAGTCCTTGCTCAACAGAAGATTTACTCTATGACCGTGATAAAGGTGAGAGTAGAATGGCCCACCTTTACCTATGGGAGGCATGTGATGTCCTGCTTTTACAACTACCTTCATTTTACTCATTACATCAGTTTTTGTTTGGTTTGATGATTGTGGAGGGATTGAGGATTTATCTTAAAATTGGTTTTGTTTGTTTACATATCTTTTTCCCTCTTGTTTGTGAAACTTCACAAACATCTTCCATAAATACGTCAGAGGAGCACAGCAAACAGTCTTAACTTATTTATGAAGATTCTAATGTGAAGAATTCAGACTGTAACATGTTTATGTTTAAAAAAGGTTTCAAGAAGCTTTGTGGTAGACTGTATGCTCATCATGGGTGAGTTACTTGCTAATCAAAATGGTGAAGTTTTGGACTGCTTTTACAAGTACTCTGCTTCTGAACTTTTACATTCCACTTGAAGCTATTTGGTGAGGAGCTCAGATACGAGTTTGAACAATCTGATGGAGAGTAATTACTTGTCTGTGTATGTTGCATAACAATCCAAAATTTCTGAATAGCTTATGTGTTTATATGTCAATATCCTGCATTTTTTTTTTCAAAGTCTCTAAAATGTTGTTTGGTTTTGTAGGGGGAGTAAATCGTAGTTTCAGTAATTAAGAGTTACTGACAGAACATGTAGTATGAAAACATAGGCACCAGTGCAAAAAGACTGATTTTTTTGGACAACTGATTACTAATAAAATTATCCTTGGGCTTCTGGTCAGCTAGCTGGAAACATGGACTTTAGTTTGGAGGTATGCAGGGTTTGGGTAAAACATGCAAGCTAAGAGTAGTAAGTTTCACAGAGGAAATTAAAACTTTTAAGATTTAGTGTAGATTTAGCAATGAGCTAAAGACAGTAGTAGCTTGAGGTTAAAAGGTTAAGCTTTTGCTGTAAATATTCACTGTTTAATAATTCTTAAAGTAATTTGGGAGTAAAGTTGGGGAAGGCAGTGGGAGAAACACTATCTTTTCTTGATTTCTTGAAAGTATTGCTTCCCCAGGATGGATTTGAAAGGAAGTAGTGGAAAAACACCTGCCCAAATCCTGAATTGAGGGTGGGTGTAAGTTAACCACATCAGAGTAAAAGTCTCAGCTCAAGATGCTAGTTAGCCATGCTCCAAAAATGAGAGGTATTAGCTCCCCCAGTCCCACTTCTCTTTCTTATAGTATGCGTATGAATTGTAATGTGTTGTCAAGACTGAATCACTATAGAAACATCCACTAAAGTATTAGTACACAAAGGAATGTATTGACAGGTAAATTTGTTCGTATCTGTCCTGATAACAAATATAAGTTCAAAATGAGGAAATGAAAAGAATAATTCCTTTTGCAGTTAGTACTCAAGTTATCAGAGTATTTGGAATTTTCAGTGGTATTTTATTGTCAGTAGCAAGTGAAGACAGTTTGAAATAGTGCATCTAACCTTCTTAATGCTTTGCAGGGGTTTTCATCTCCTGTCTTGGATTTTTGAACAGCTAACTGGAATAAAATTTATTGGTGAACTTTGCAATGAGTAGATACTTACTTGTTTTGGTTTAAAGACTGGCTTTATGTTAGGTTTGTATCAAAAGTCTGATTTAGTAGTAGCATATAGGTGATAGTGACAAACAGCCAGCTTTGTAAAGTTAATATAATTGCATTTTTGAATTAGTTTAAGGTACTTAATACTGTGCTTATGAAAGATAAAAGCTTGAACTGTTCATCACAGCTTTGTTCTTTGAGGACAAGATAGAAAAATGTGTAGCATTTCCAAGAGAAAGTAATCTGTTCCAAGGTTGTAAAAGCATAGCCAGAAAGGTGCCTTTTTCTCTCAGATCGTTAAGATCCCACAGGCCAGTTGTTCTGAATAAGAGAATTATCTTCAAAATAGTTAAATTACAGATAAATAAGGGATATAGGTAGAAATTATATAGGTAGAAATCATAAGGGAGTAGCAAGTTTTGAGGGACAGTTTATTAACATCTGTTGTGGATGTCAACTGCTTTATAAAACAAAACTTGCAAAGTTTTTTGCACCTTCATTGTAGAGGTTTTTGTGATGCTAGAATACAACTGTTGTGAATTTGCTGTGAGGCCTGTTAAGTTTTAAAAAATGCTTTGTATAATCAAATGTAGACAATTTAAACCCAAGATATTTTTCTGTTACATTTCTCAAGTTGAGGTTTTATTTTTCCTCTCTATGGGGATAACTTGGCTTTATCATTTAAAAAATACAATTATCAGCTCTATGAATCAGCTCTTGAGTGTGTGGCTGAATAGGAAAGGAAGGTTAGTAGTTTGAGACACATGAACAGTGAGAGGAGCCAGAACTCTGTACAGACACAGCACTGCTTTACATTTCTAAAGCATCTTTTATTTCTTGAGCAAAGCTGTGCTTTGGCCTGAGGCCCTCACAGCTGCTCTTTGGACTGTATCAGCTGTTTAGTTTACATTTCTGCAAGGAGCTGCTAAATCTATTGAATTTTTCAAAATAAATTAAAGGCTAAATTTCAGAAAAGGCCCAAAATACTGCTCCGAATGAAGCAGTGATACTAAATGGTATTGATTGGATCAGAGAGGGAAGGGTGGGAGAGAAGATATTTTAAGGGTACCTGGCTTTATGATTTTGTTTCAAATATCAGCCTATTTATTGCAAGGCAAGCGACTGCCTTGCTGCATTAAAGCTACTGGTTTCACTAGATCTGTCTTATGATACTCTGGTCCAAGAGACTATAATTCAGAGTGCTACATGGCATACTTAGCAGCTGTGACAGAGGAAAGTTCAAAGGCATCCTAAGGTATAAGCAGATGAAATTTGGGGGGGGGGGTGGTGGTGGTGGTGGTGCAAAAATGGATAGTAAAACCTATTAACTTGTTTTTCAGGGATTTTGATTTAGGTGCTTTTGTGTAGCATTGTGTATTCCCAGTGTTGGTAGCAGGCTGTTACAAGCAGCATGTTCATGAAGATGAACTGAAGATACTTTTTAACTTCTGGGCATCTGATTCATAGTTTTTAAAATGAAAATTGTTCGTGAAGTCTTTGGATAGTCTTAAGAAACAAAGGTATTTTTGAACCTATCAAAACAAATCCTAAGACTCACTGGCAAAGTTTCCTTTGTTTTGTGACTCAAAAAATTGTTTTACAGATTCTTCTTTAGTTTGCCTCCTTTGTTGCTCTAATATATGCAAGCTAAAGTTTGTGGTATTAACTCATCTGGTTAAAATAGTGGGTTTAGTTGTTTAATTACAATCTTAAATATTTTCTAGGTAACAATATATCCATTTTGAATAGTTATGTTTAGAAATTCTATGTGATAGGGCTCCATATTGTCTGCTATGTGGTTATGGTAACAAAACTCACTTCAAAGGTTACATCTGTTAATCTTCAATCATTGTCATCTTAATGAAATGTCATTAGTTGGCTGAAATCTGCCAGTGGAGCACACCCTACTGGTGGAAGTGTGGAAGATGCAGACATGGTCTCTGACATGAAGGCTCATGCACTGCAGCCTCTGAGACAGTAAAAATAAAAAAATGTAAATAGCACAGTTTGAGAATACACATTTGTAGTGCATTAAGGCTTAATAATGTGACAGTTCAGCATTTAAAAGCTTACAGGATACACAAGTGGAGACTGGCTTAAACTGTAAATTCCACCTCTTATCACTTTAACTCATGACCTCTTTTCCCAGTACCCTTTCATTCTTTCACTGCTGCTGGACATGTAGAACCAACACCAAGGTTGTACATGTGAAGCTTGTAATAACCACATATATTTTTCAAATAGTAGTGCGGTATGTGTTTGTTCAAAATAAAAAGCTAACAACTTAGTAAGCTTTAAAAGCAGGGAGGGTAAAGAGGGAAACTGAATGGTTAAATTATACAGTTTGGGTTTTTGTTTTTTACTTTTTTAACAGCTGTCTTATATAGAAAGTTTCAGCCAGACAGGGCTAAATAAACCGAAAACTTGATTGAAAGCTGAACTGGCTAGACAAGGCTCTAGGTCTTCCAAGAACTGACTTAACTTTGAATTCTGTTCGATTCTTCCCTTGGATGTACTTCCACAGTTTTCCACTATTTGGTGGAATGAACAGTAGCACATTTTATGTCTCAAATTTTTTAAATAGAAACTTGGATCTTCAAATTTACATATTAGAAGGAGGAAACAAACTGTCTGGGTTCTGTTAATGATTTCTGTGTTTGGAATGAGCTGTGTGGGCCAACAGTGGAAAGATGCCAACAGGACCATCATGCTCCCAGCTTGGCAAATATCTGTATTGTCTCAAAGCTTTTTCTGCCTTCGTACAATTAACACCTAAAATTCTGTAAATAGAAGTTCTGTGTTCACTCTGTACAGCAGGGAAGAGCTGAATAATCAATACACTACTGAGGTTCACTTCAACTGTTTTTCTTCTCATATCTTTCATAGTAAATCTCCAAAGGGAAGTGTGACATTTGAGTTTATATGTGTCTTCTTGTAAGAGAAAGCAGAGATGTTTCAAAACCTCTAATGATTAGCCTTTGTATTTGTGTCATGGTTATACAAAAGTTTATGTAGTTACTGTTTGCAAGCTGTTAAAGACAACTTTGTATGCTTCAGTGAATCTAGATCATAGTGCTTGAAGCTTTGGTTAGTTTTCCAGTGTCGCTCAAATGGCACATGTGAACAGCAGAATAAACAAAGCTATCTTGAGTTAAAAATGGTAAAAGTACCTCACATTGGTGGAAAGACTCAAAAGGAGCTAAAGCAAAGAGCAGTTACTTCTCTCCAAATAAGGTGCATTTGTAAGTTGGGGCATCCTCTTTAACTTTGCCATTTTATTTCCTTTTTTTTAAATTGTAAGCCCAAACAGAGAATAGGGAGCCACTAATACTAGCCTGAGATAGATGTTGCTCTTTGAAAAAGTATGAGCCACTGCAGAAAGCTAATTTTCTGTAATTATTTTTGTACCTACTTTATTTCCTTAATGCATTGAATATCATGTTGCCAAGATGAGTGTTTAAGGTGAACCCTTTCATAGTCGTAATTTTTCAAACTTTTGTGCTTCTGCCATTACCAGAGTTGAGCCTTCTATCTTATATATAGTTTTCCAAGAAGTACAAAAAAACCTGCCTATTGCATTTTGTCCTTGATCTTCACACCTTTAGTTCTGTGTCTAGTAAAATACACACAGAGAGTTATGGAGAATGCCTGTGTAGTGATGAGTAAATTTATTTTGGAGACTAAAACAACTTCACAATTGTGAAGCAAATAAGGTAGGGCATTGTAATGATGAGGTGTCAGTACCTGTGTTACAAACATGCTTTGTTTCTTTGCAGCTTCTGAACTATTCATGAGACTAATGAGGTCAATATTCCAGTGAAGAATTATGTTTTAAAATAAGATACATGCTGTATACACACATTTTCCATAACTGTGTTTATACAGTGAGAAGGCATATTATCATTACCCCTCATAATTCCTCTGCATGTATTATGCATGTATTATGCATACTACCTTGTTCATTTATGGTTTTTGAAATACATAATAAAAGAATGTATTTGTTTCCAGGATCACAGCTCTGCTTTGTTGCAATTGCAGTGTTCTGGATAAAAATATCCTCCTGTTATGTGTTGTTATATGATAGATTACTGCTGCACTGAATCTTTTATTCAGAAGAAATGTGCTATACAAGGGTGTGCTATACAAGAAATAACCTGCAATAAAGGAAGCATTGTGGTAGAAGCAAACCGACATATAGTGGCTAAATTGTGAAAAAAGGCATCTTGTTTGGAAATCAAATTTAATTAAAAAGCACTCTCAATCTCTAGTAATATAACTGCTTTAAATTTTCAGACAGTGGGAGTAGCTCACCGTTGCCCAAGTATGCCTCATCTCCCAAACCAAACAACAGCTACATGTTCAAACGAGAGCCCCCAGAGGGATGTGAGCGAGTGAAGGTCTTTGAGGAAATGTCGTAAGTAATGCCTTTTATATCAGCTGGTATCTGCAAAGCAGTAAACCTGTTTACTGAGCCTATTCAACTGCAGATGAATAAACTATTCCAGCTGATGAGTTTTTCAGGAGCAAACTATTCTTAGAGTTTGTACAGAAGAAGTTGAAGTGTTCATGTTGGTTTGAAGAGGAAATGGAGTCTTTTATGCTTGAACTCTTTTTGTGCATTTATAAAAGGCAACAAAAATCCAAGCAGAAAAGATAAGGTACATTTAATTTCCTAAGCATTTATAAACCTCTTTCCATATATTTTTTTATTAACTTTTTAAATGTTCGTGGGTTAAAACAAAAACTCCCTTTGTCATAATTCTGTATCAGTTTCAAGCGTAGGTTATGTTTTGATGTGTATAAAACATATAAAATGGAATGAAACACATGTAAACTGTTTGTAGACAGTAGTATGCTTATGGTCTAGACTTTGCTCACTATTTTCACTGAGCAAGAAATCAGAAATTAAACTCTTGGCCATCGTGTCTTCTTACCTTAGACCCAGCAGTATTTGAACACGTGCTGTTGAGGTTGCATGCTAGCACCTGTGGATGAAAGAATTAAGGAGGGGATGTTTCTTGCTCTAACAGCATTCACTGCCTGCTGGATGGTGAAGGAGTAATGTTGGGTTGTGGAGGAAACCTCCAGACAAATTACAGAATGTGGGAAAGGAGAGGTCTGTTTCATGGAGGTTCTCAAAGGGGTTTGATATGACTAAATGTGTTGTTGCTGCACTGTTTTCATTAAAGAAGAATTTGTGCCATTCTAAATTACTGTGGCATTTTTTCAAGTGCATATGTATTGCAGATTTTTCTTGCTGGAAGTTGCATGTTTATCCAGTACTTACCAAGTCATTTTTGTGACAGTGCTGTTTTTAATGCTGTGGATCAGTTAGCTGACTACCAATATGGAAGATGTTTGCCCCTCTGTCCAATTAATCCCATTCCTTGTCATTCACATTTTAGCAATGTGTAGAACCACAAAGTTCATGACGTATAAAACATCTTGGTTGGCCAGGTATATAATGTTTTTTCTTGTTGTAGGTCTCGTCAGCCTGTCTCAGCGCCTCTCTTTTCATGTCCTGACAAAAACAAGGTTAATTTCATCCCAACCGGATCAGCTTTCTGTCCTGTAAAACTTCTGGGCCCCCTTCTTCCCGCTTCAGATCTGACGCTGAAGAACTCTCCAAACTCTGGTCAAAGCACAGCTTTGAGCACCCTGACTGTTGAGCAGCTTTCGTCTCGGGTCTCTTTCTCATCTCTGTCAGATGACACCAGCACAATGGACTCTACAGAGGTCCCAGTACAGCAGCCGTCTCAACAGCAGCAGCCGCTTTTGCAAGAAATTCAGACTGAAGACCATTCCTCTCCTCAGAGCTATGTGTTAATCTAGACCAAGGTGGAGCAGGCCTCTGCCCTGAAACAAGGATTGAGGATATAATAGTTCAGATACATCTGCATGAGGTGGCAACCTTTCAGAACAACACGGAATACTTAGCAGCATTCAAAAAAATATCTCATCGCTGTTCTTGGCAGGGACAGAATTCATTCAGCATTTTTCGTGAGAAAGCAGTAATGCCTGCAGAATCCATATATCATTAAGCGTTTTAAGTGGAGACTATGCATTTCATAGTATGTTTGACCAGATTAGTACTGTGTCCTGTGTTCTGTTTCAAATTCTACAGTATAAATAAGCTCTATATATATTAAAAAAAAAAAAAAGTTGCCTGTCTGAATAGAAAATGTCTTGCTGTGTTGTGTCCTATGGAAAATACTGTACTTCAGGATTATGTTTACAATTGATCCAGGTGTTTATGTTTCTAACTTCTGTAATACACACAATGCAAAAAAAAAAAAAAAAAAAAAAAAAAGACCACAACAGTTGCACAGTGCCCACCCTAAGGCCTAGCTTCAGGTACTTCTCTCGAAGTGTAAACTCAGGTAACTTGGAATGTATATCATATTGGAATATAAAATATTTTACAGCTACAAAGCTAAAGAGGGAACATCACTCTTTTGCCTTTCCTTATTTTATGCATTAATATTTCCTCATTACATTCCACTTTCTTGGAATAAGTGCATTCAGATCCAGGTGAACGATGACCCTGGACATGGGTGAACATGAGGAGAACCAGCAAATCTGTGATGTATATCACTTTGTCATGTGCTTACAAGTAAAACAACTGTTGCATTTACTGTCATTTCAATATATGTAAAAATGTGGCATTTAAAGGTTTCAGGTGTTGCTCAGTTAATGACTGTTAAACTGTTGCAAATAAAAGTGTTCAGTACTAGGCTGTACATGAGAAACATTCCACGTTGTGTGTGAGAGGATTTTGAAAGACAAGAATGTTTTTGTTCAAGGACAGAAATTCTTTCAGGTTTCACAGGGGGGTGATGGGGATTTCCTCTCATGTTTTTGTTGGCAGTTAAGGATGTGAAATGCTACTGTTACCGTCTAAAAGTCAAATTAATGTTTAGTTTCTCTTTTGGAAATGTTCATTCATTTGCTGGTTGGAAATAGGTTTTCAGATTTTGTCAAGCAGTGTTAGATGAGCTGCATTTTATTTATGTAGTGAGTAATTGTGTTTGGATTAAAAGTCCAAAAGTAGCAAGTGGGTGTTCTAAGAGGGATGGGGAAAACAGTAGTTTTAAGTTCATGTTACTTAATCAAAGCTTCTTCCATAACTTTCAGTTACTTAAGTTGTGTGTGTTAAAAGTGTGTTTTTCCCCCCTTCTTAAGTGTGAATAATAATAATAAAAAAAATTCCTTGTAAAATAATCCTGGTTTTGCAGGCTGGACACTTTCTCAGAATAGTACATGGCAAGAATGGGTTAGTGGTGCTCTTCTGTTGTACTGGAACAAGAGGAGCATTGCTCTCAGAGATAATTTCCTGTGATACAAAGAGGACCCCAAAGGCAAAATAAACTTGATGTTCTTGCTCCATTGCTTTCAGCTCAGTGGAACTACATTTATGCTGTCTGCTCCTAAGAGAATAAGGTTCACCTTTTCCAGGAACTGAAGAGATTAGTAGCCTGCAGCTACTGAGCATTTAAACTTGCTCCATTATGTTTTTTTCCTCTTTTGAAGATGAGATTGGAGGGGGGTGAGAGTGAGCCACCAATAACTACTCACTAAATATGTGCTTTCTTTAGAGATAAAAGATCGTTTTCTTTTTATTACTGAGTTTTTGTTAATACTATCTTACAAGGTGGAATTTGCAGCCTATAAAGCAGTTGCTGTTTTTTGACTCCCCTTGCAGAAAATAGGAGGAGAGGTCTGTCTCTAACCATTTTCATGTGAAAAACCTTGAAACACAACAGCCATCTTTAACCCTACTAATCTCAGGCCTAGGTGAAAACACTATATATTTTATAGACTGAAGATAAAGGGGAGAAAATACTTGTAAGTATCGATTCCTTTTAATATTTTTCTTTCTAGATTAACATTGTGCAGTATCATGACCTTTTTATGCTCTGGTAATGTCCAGGTAAGAAATCGTAGTCTGTTATTGGTGTTAGGTTATCAGGGGATATGATGAGTGGTTTTTAGATCAGTGATGAAGTCTGTACAATATTGGCAATGCCATTATGTGTTCTTTTAATTTTTTCCATGAGAAACTAAATATTAATTAAATTGCACATTTGTTCTTAGCAGATTTGAAGGTTTTGAACCAAATGTGTTAAAGCTAATGCTTTGCCATGTAAATTTCCCAGCAGTTGTTTATCTCAATTGTATTCTACATCCAGCTGTAGAAATTTGTCAAATATTGTTTAAAGTTTTGTACATAGATGTACTGTTATTTCTAGCCACTGTGCTGAACAGTATTCAAGTTATCACACAATATTGCTTTACACAAGGAAATGTGTGGCTTTTGTTTTGTATTTTTTTCGTTATAGAAGTTCCTGTGTCTTATTTAAATAAAAACTATAGTTAAAAAAAAAAAAAAAAGTTGTGGGAACGACACACAAAAGCAGTGGTTCATTTATTTGTTTTGGAACTGTGTATGAAACACCACAGAATAAGATTAAAGTTTAATATTGTTCCAAATTTACATCTAGAATAATGTCAACCATGTATCCTTGACTAGTGTGCTGTGTCTTCTAGAACAAGATAATCTCTTATCTATTGATTTTTTGCATAACACTGTTCTGAGATGGGGAAAAAAAATCTAAAAATAGCTGAGTGCCTGAATGTGCTTAAAAATAGCATATTTTATTCATATAATGAGGTTTTTCTTCAGAGCATATAAAAAAAAAATCATTTAAGTGTTATTGGAAACTGTGTATCCGCTGCTGTGTTTGTGGTATGGCTAATCTCAAGTTATCTGTTGAAAATTATGAAAGCCATTAGATGTTTCACTATGTGAAACTAAACTAAACCCCTAAAGGATGTGGTATAAATCTACTGACAGTCTTGGTTTCATGTTGTTTTGTATGAGTCAAATGATTGTCATTTGACTTGCAGAATAATTCTTTCCAGATGGGGGGTGAGGGGGAGGGAGGAAGAAAGAAGAATAATACTTAAATACATGTAAATCCTCCAAAGACAGTGTTTACTGAAGAGCACTATGGCAATAACCATCAAAAATGGTCTAATGCTTGTTACCAGTAAGTGGAAATGTAACTTTTCCGCATCTGAAAGAGCACAAGGTTTCGATGTGACTATGTTAAAACATTAACTGAAAGTTAACTAAGTGCTGAAAGTCTGGAGCGTCGAAGGGTATAGTATCCCACTCTGCTATGAAAGTGCTTGCTGTCCTTCAGTCAGAAACAGTTTGATTTCAGCCATTTCATCACCAGCTTGTAGGGCATGCTCGGAAAAGCTACGTGACCACCTTGTCCTCTAAAGGGATTTGGCTGCTGCAGTTTTGGGCTGTCCTTGGGTGGGAGGGCATTCTCTTCTCAAGAATTACTTTGACAAAAGCGTGTAGCTCGCCCTGAAAAGATGTGATGCAGCTTGTACCACGGGTTGCTTTTTCACCATCCCTGTGAACCTAGGCCTTGCCTGGTTAGTTACAGTTGTGGCAACGTGCCACTTGCACGTAGGCCACACTTCAAAGTTGTGTGCTTGGTGTAATTCACTGTATTATGTCCTCCTTAAAGCCAAGACAAGCAGTCTGAAAAGTGCTGAGAGTAGAGAGTTAACAAAATAATTTTGTCTTGTTTCCCTGCTTTGTGACTAAAAGATCTTCCTTGATTTGAATGTTACATTTTCTAGTATTTCATGGCTCTGGAAGTGGAGTCTTCAGAGACTGGAGGATGGTGTAAGGGGAGCTCTTGGCTACATATGCTGGGGGTAGGGGGCAACAGATAGTGACCTGCTTTTTTTAGAAAGTGGGGTGCTGTCAAGGAAATGATTTATGGCTTCCTGACAAATTGGCTCTTGGGAAGGGCCAGATAGTGGCCCAAGGATAGAATCTCCATATCTTCACAGTATTTAAACGTAAGCCTGGAGTAATACAAAATAAACACAAGAAATTGCATGGATTAGCAATGTTGACTGATGTCGCAGTTGCAAGCGAAGACCACCAAGGCTTAGCAAACTAGCTCCTGGCCTTGCTCCATGGTAATGTATTGATACCTTCAGCTGTTACTTGTGGTAAAATCCAGGCAGCTTGAAGATGGTAGATGACTTGTAGAAGTATAGATCACTTACTGTTGTAAACAGCCTGGCTTGCTTTGCAAAACATAGCCATGCAAACACAAATTTGAAGCTACACAACTGGGAGGAAATAACCGTAGTTCCTCTAATGTGTTTGCAGAACTTAAATGCAAGGAAAAAGTGAGCAAAAGCTGGGAAAGTACATCTGTTACTGGGATGTACACGTACAGCCATTCATAGTTGGTGCTTGGCTAAAGGAAGCTGTTTGATCAAAGACTGTCATGCAGTGAAAATATGTGTATCTTGTCTCCGCATCAGTGTAATGGGTCCTGAAAAAATGCCTAGTTCAGGAGAGACTAAAAGGCTGGAGAAGGCTGAGAGAAGAGCTATAGGAACGAGTGAGGTACTGGAAAAAACAGCAAGGTTTTGTAGGAGCTGAACATGTTTAACTTGGTTGAGGAGTGACTTAATTCCAGGTAGTAAATACCCACATATAAAATACTTAGTAATGAGCTATGAGCTGCTTAAACTTAACAGACATGAAATACTAAAGCAGTAAGAAGATGAAGCTAGATGAATTCACACTAGAAACGTGGATTTATTTTAGCACTAAGTATAATTGGGTACTGGGCGAACTTGTAAAGGTGATGTTTTTCAAGTACTGATATGTTTAAAAAGAGATGATTTTACAAAGGATATGCTCATAGAAGATGTTTTTAATAAGCCTTACTAACTCATGATTATTCGGGGATTTTTACATTTCAGTTGATTTTAAAGAGGTAGGGCTTTTTAACTACTGTCAGCATTCTTGCCTCAATAAAAAAAGTAGCATGCTTCAATATTTTTAACTATGGAATTAACACTTTTTTTTTAAAAAACTGTCTGGAATAGCTCTTTGAAGATAATTCCTGGCTTCTGAAAACCTTTGGTTTGTGTCACACATTCATGAAGTCTCCAGTAAAGCAGAGGTGGTTGTGTAAGTTGTTTTGATTTCTGTCACCTGAATAGCACCATAATTTTGGAGACATGGCAAGAAACTGGAGAGTAGGTGGTGTCGTCTTGGAGTGCAACAGGTCACAGAATGTGTCACTCAAATGGGGCTGACAGGAAAACACTGATTGAGCAGGTAGTGTTTTCTCAGTAAAGACCACGTTGGAAGTGAGTGAACATGCAAGTTAAACTGCTAAGTCAACTGACAACAACAAAGATGACCCCTTTTTTAAGAACAACTTGAAATTTTATCTCGGGCTGTAACAAGTTCTGATGTTAAATTGGCTGCCTTGAGCTGTAGCCTGGAAGCTCAGATGCAGAGGAGCTGGAAGCTTGGGAGAAGAGGAAGTTGTGTAATCTTTTTTTTCCCCCTTGAATTAGAAATTGAGTATGTTAATGAAGCACGATCAGGCTAATAACTGCGCATGTAGACAAATTTGGAGGGGGGGGTGTGTGTTAATTTTTTTGCGTGTGTATGTGCATACTGACATGTGAGGTGAAGCTTTGCAGTGATTTGCACAGTTCTTGGTTGAGAAACAGAGTTTGCTAAGGGCAGTGTATGTTTAGTAATACCCATGGCAACCTATTTCTTGTACCCCTGTTTTACTTCTGCTTCTCCAAATAAGCTGTAAGTAAATAACATTATCTAAATCCAGACTGCTAGGCATAACCGTCATGTTAACTAATTCTGGGTGTCTAACTGCTTACTGCAAGAGGAGATGAGATCTGAGCGCTCTTGAGATTTTTGTGGAAGGAGGTTCTTTCTCCAAGGAGGAGAAAACTAAAAGAAACTAGACTCCCTGTTAAGATTTGGTGCCAAAAGGCTGGGTGATACAGTTATTCCTTTCTGATTTCTAGCTGGGTAAGATTTTCTAGTCCTGCCCTATCTCTGTGATGCAGAGGTTTCTTAGGAAGTAACAGTCTCCCTTTCCATAAATTGGTGGTATCTTTGGGCTTGTTATGTAGGGAAGGAAAACTCATTCTTGTGAAAAGTTAAAAAAGTAATGGTGTTACCTTTAGAAACTAAACGTTGGTTTTAATAAATAAGGGAAAAAAAAAAAAAAAAGCTTGACTCTGCTTTTGTAATTCCATTGGATTCTAATTCATTGTACCTCCTAAGAATGCTGAAAAGCATTCAGCATTTTGGTGTCAGTTGCTGAAAAAAATAAAAACTTTCAGGTGTAGCCTTACATCTCTGTGACAGTACAGAGATGGTACCATACTACAGGCTTTGACTGCATGGCTTTGTTTTGGATGAGGCATATGCATGTACGTTAGGGATTGCCACCTCATTCAGACACTCTTGTTCATGAAGTGAAGTCGGGTACAATGGTGGATGTGTTTTCTTTTCTAGTGAAGAATGCCAGGGAGACAGTTTAGACACTTTCTGAATTCAGTACCTAAGAAACCAGCTTCCCTCTAGGGAGGGCTTTCTGTTTTGACCCTCGTCTGGAGGGGAATACTAAACCCTTGGGAGTGGGGTGGCAGGGAGGAATGGTGGTAGTACGTCTTTCATTTTCTAAGTAGTGGAAAAGCACAGGCAGCCTAGGCCCTACCTGTACCCGATTTGGAGGGTAACCTTGTATGTGCATATTTGTATGTAGAGGAATTTCTTTGGGTTAGGAAGACAGTGGATGCCTTAATACTCCAAAGAAGCATTAGCCTGGATAAGTGTTTTTTGTTCTTTGAATCAGGTCAGATATAGATTGCAATCTGTCTCTGTGGTGGTGTCCTAACTGAAAGGCTGTTGAATGCAGCACTTGTAGCATGATTTGGGTTTGTATCCAGTAAGTGAGAAAAAGTACCTACTAGATTAGACAACAAGCTAGATACTCAGGAAAAAAAACCACCTTGTTTGGGAATCCTGTGAATACTTCAGTGTGGGGCATCCCAGCAGCCTGGGGTCTTTGCTACTTGTGTAGTTGTCCTGTGGTGCCTGTGGAAATGCACTGAGGGAAACTAAATAAATATTTATGTGTCTTTAGGACTAGGGACTGTTGAATAGAATTTTAAGAGTATTCTGGATGTAGAAAGTCAATTTATGGATATAACCTTTTTGATCAAAAATGTCATGATTGTCATAACTGTCATTTGGAGCAGGTTTCTCAGGCAGTATCGAGTTGAGTTTGGAGTATCTCCAGGAACAGAGACTCCATGACCTTTCTGGGCAACCTGTTCCAGTGTTTGACCACACTCACAGTAAAAAAAGTAATTTGGTATGTTTAGATGGAATTTCCTGTATTTCAGTTTGTGCCCATTGTCTCTGGGCACCACTGGGAGAAGTCTAGCTCCATCTTTTTTGACACCAATCCACCTCCTCCCATTTCAGGTATAGATCTGCATGGGTAAGATTCCCCCCTGAGCCTTGTACAGTGCTGAGTAGAGAGGAAGGAGCAGCTAATCCTTGACTTTGGAGCAGTTAATCCTTGAAAATCAACCAGGTGTCCTGGACTCCTTTCCAGGGTTACATTCTATGGGGTTCTTCCAAGCAGGTCCCTAAAGGGGGAAAAGTCCGCTCTCCTAAAGTCAACAGTTGTGATCCTGCTTTTTGCTTTTTTTTTTTTTTTTTTCCCTTCCTCTCAGGAGACTACACTTCTGTCTTCTGGTAACTTCAGCCAAAGCTGTCCCCAACCTTCATGTTCCTGGCTGGTTGTTCTTTGTTTGTAGCTATGAGAGCATCTCCCCTCACCAGCTCCTTGACTTGGCTGTCTCGGGCAGTTTTCAGGGTACTACAGAAACCTCCTGGATTGCTTGTCTTTTGCTGTGTTGTCCCTCCAGCAGATCTCAGGATGGTTGAAGGCCCCCAGGGAACAGGTCCTGTGGATGTGAGGCTTCTTCCAGTTTTCTGAAGGCCTCATCTACTCCTTTGTGATCAGGTGGTCTTGTAGCAGATACTCACCACAGTGTCAGCCATGCTGGTCTGCCCACTAATCCTGACCCCTGAGCGCTCAGTTGGGTCACCCCTCATCCCCTTGGGGGATCCACACCTTCCCACATAAAGGGCAGCTTCCCCTCCCCACCATCCTGTCCAGTCCTATCTAAAGAGCCCATATGCAGCCACGGCAGTGCTCCAGTTGTGTAAGCTGTCCCACCACAACTCTGATCCCAGTGAGATGGTAGCCCTGCAACTGCATGCAGGCTTCTAATTGCTCCTGTTTGTTCCTCAGGCTGTGTGTGTTAGCCTACAGCCTCTTCAGGGAGCCACCCTCATCTCCCAGAAGTGCTCGGAGAGCTCCCCGCAGTGCTGTTGTCTCAGTACTCTGCTTATTTGTTTATTTTTCATCTCTGAGGTGCATCTTGACAACATCATCCTATACCCTCTGTTTGCCAAACCTGGACCACCACTTATTCACTTGGCCAGACTGACCTCAGCAGTGTCTCCGTGACATCCTGGACCCGAGTCTCCAGCAAGTTGCAAACCTCCCTGGATGGTGGGTCAGGGCGTTGCTCACTGCCGCCTAGGACAGCTGCACGGCCCAGGTGTGGCAGGTGCAGGGACTTCTTGGGACATGGCTCCTGGGTCACTGGCCCTGTTCTGCAGGTGCAGATCTGCAGGTGGAGCAGGAGCCGTCCTTCTGGTGTCAGAAAGTCACCAGCTCCCAGCCTTCACTGTGGTGGAAGTCTCCATTTCCCAACCCAGTAAGTACAGGCTCTGCCTGCCCCTCCTGTGTAGGAGTCTCCTTTCTACCATCTGGTTACTGTGAGAGGTTTCTTCCTTCTTGTTGCAAACCAAGAGGATGTGACCTGGTCTCCTGCAGCCTTCAGGACTTCAGACAGGCACCATCATGGTGTTGTTATGGGCTCCAGCAGTAAGCTGGGGACAGGAACCATCATGAGCCTGTGAGTCTTGGTAAGACTGGCCCCAAGCTGCTTGATGCTGTTGTGGTTCAGGTGTTGGGTTTTTTTTCATATGCCCTGGTGCAGAAACCTAAGCACCTTGGTAGAGATTTTATTGATGCTGATGGTGTGTATATTGGATTAAGTCTTCCCTGTGGAAAGGTACTTGCTTCACTTTGGCAGTCCTCCCTGTGGAAAGGAACTTATTTTGTTTTGGTGATGCTATGCAACAGGAGGACTTATTTTGGGGCCTTAAAAACATTTCCCTGTATCTTAAAACACTTTCCTTTTTTCACTGGGATAACAACCATCAAATAAAACAACATTACATACCTCAACCTCAATTAAGTCCTCCATTAGATACTTCATGTGTTTATGGGGAATGGAGAGGGAACCCAAAGCACTTACAGACAAGCCGTACTGTTCATTAAAAACCACCCTAGGACAGACAGTTCAACCTGCTCCTGCAAATCTCAAGTAAGAAAATGATCCCTTATGGATTTTTAGTGCTTTCCGATTGCATTTAATGTCTGCTGACAGGATGGGCTGTGAAAATGGGTGGGGGCAAGAGGGAGGCCTTGAAGCAGTGTCAGTACAGCCTTTCTTCCTGAATGCCTGTTTGCTTTTTAATCTTGTTTCCCTTTATACTTTGTTTTGGCAACATTCCCATGGCTTAAACTGCGAGTGGCAAGATGGACCTGCACGCTCTGAGGTCTAGCCAGCCTTTGAAGCATGGCAATAATAACTAATGAACATGGCAAAGGCTTAGCTCTCCTGCCTTCAAGGAGATCCAGATCGCTTTCCTTAAAAATGAAAGCAAAAGCTGCAAAGTGCTCAGTGTGGGAGGGGGAGGAAGGGTTAAGGGTTGACGAAAGGAAGATTTTGTTCAGTTAAGACTTTCTGTAATTATTCCCCAACACGAAGAGCAGTAACAGGTGTGTATGTCTTGCAGGTAAGCTTGGTTGTGGTTTGGTGACAAGTAGAGGTGACCACAGGCCCTGCGCAAGGGCTCTGGTCGTGCTGTTGCTGCTGCTGACACCTCCCCACTGTGCAGGCTTGCATGTCTGTGTGACCATTGCTGCTTCAAACATTTTTTTTTTTCTTTCCTTGATTTTTTTTTTTTGGCTAAGTTTTCAGCCAGATCCATGCCATTACAGGCTCTTCATTCAGTTGGAAAAACCTGCTAGGACGTGGTGGGGTGGTGGCCCACATTTAGATGGGTTTGGGATGCTCATGGACATGAGCTCTGGGCAAGCTTCTGCAACTTAAAAGCAAGGGCTGGCATTTTGGGGAGAAAGCCTTGAATTGCTCATGTGCCTTTGGCTCCTTTGCAGCCCTGATTGCTGTCACCAAATCCAGGGTCAGATCAGCCCAAGACCCAGGTGACCCATAGATCAGAAAAACCCCTCAGGGCTTGTCTCATTCTTCAGAATCTCTGTTGTCCTCTAAAAATCAAATCAAACTATGACCTGCCCCACCACAGTGAGAGTGGCTCTCTGTTGTCAGACTTTGGTGTCTGAAGCTCTGGTGCTCAAGTTCAAAGCAGAGATGATCATGGGAGACCACACAGACTGCCTAAACAGTCCAGGAAAACATGCAGCTGTAACAGCAAAGCATTTACTTCAGTCACCCATGATTTTAATTTTTGTATTTTATGTGTCAAGGGTTTATTCTGATGATTGCACTTGGAATAATACTAGGGGTTTGGCTTTTTCCTTGGATCCTGCTCCTGTTACATTCAGTATGCTTGTTTCCTGCAGCCAGCTGTTATCCACCCACCTAGATGGAGACAAGGTGGATGATTTAATTGTGTAGCACTTTTAAATTTTTTTTTTTCCTCTCTCAGTCTGTTGATGAAGCAAGCATATGGCTTCCAGCACCTGTCCCGGGGCCTTTCCTACTGCCATAATAGCTGTGGAAGTCCAAAATAAAAGAAACACCCTACAGAGTAGGTTTCTGGGCTAGATTAAAGACTTCTATTTAAAGAGAACACTGGCTGTAACTTTGTTAACAGCTTAGGAAGGTCTGCAGTCACTTCTAAAATACCTTATCTACTTTTTTCTCTTTTTTTTTTTTTTTTTAAAAAAAGTATTCATTACCCCATAAAGATTCCAACAGCAACTAGTGTAAATAGCTTGCAGGTAGAATGAGCCAGACCTTCACCTCCAAGCTACAGCACGTTTCTCTCTTCAATTTAAATTTTTTATTTTTTTGAAAGCAGCCAAAACATCACACCCTTCCACTATGGATTAATTACAAGGTTGGGCACATCAAGCTTTCACTATGGTAGAACAGAGTTAAAAGTTGATGCAGTTGATGGGAGTTGTACACTGTTCCCTGGCAAATGGCAGCCTCCTCACTTCATCACAGAATGGTTTGGATTGGAAGGGACCTTTAAATGTCTTCTAGTCCAACTCCCTGTGATGGCCATCTTTCACTAAATCAGGTTGTTCAAAGCCCCATCCAGCCTGACCTTGAACACTTCCGATGATGCGGCATCTGAAACTTCCTGTTTCAGTGTCTCACCACTCTCATTGTAAAAAATTTGTTCCTTATATCTGATCTAAACCTTACCCTCTTTCAGTTCAATTCTGTTTCCCCTTGTCCTCAGGCCCTGGTAAAAAGTCTCCCCCTGTCTTTCTTACAAGCCTCCTTTATATACTGAAAAGCCACAGTAAAATCTCCTTGGAGCCTTCTCCAAGCTGAACAACCCCAACTCTCTCATCCTTTCTTCATAGGGGAGGTGCTTCAGCCCTCTGCCCAGTTCTGCACCCCTTCTCTGGACCCACTCCAGCTGGTCTAACATGGGGGGGCTCCTGTGCAGGCAAATACCTTGTGTTACTTAAGGGGAAGATTATACTGATTTCTAATTAGTCAACAAGGGGAGAAGTGAATATTATGCTTAGGAGAGCATGGTTAATGAACACCTGGGTAATGGTCTGATTGACTGCAAAGCCAGTCTGCCTTGGGGCTGGAGGCTGGATGGTTACCCAAAGCCAAACTTGCTGAACCTGCAGGGCCTGGTACCAGCAAACCGGCCGTGGGACCCTTGTTTACTGTCATGGGAGAGTCTCTGCGTGTGTGTGTGTGTGGTATTGGGCTCACATGTTCTGCAGCATTGCAGCCAGGCTCTGCATGCTGAGCACATGCTGAGCGGGGACGGCAGCCCCAGCAGTGGGAAGCAGCTCCTTTGTACCTACTTTGCCAACACGGTGCTAGACAGTCTCAGCATTTCTGCTTCTCAACTGAGGCAAACCCTCTGTTGCTTCGCTGTTGGCAAGCCTAGTTGTTGGTCTGCTTCCTGCCTTCCCAGATGGTGGCTTGTTTAAAAATAAGACATTTACAAGGAGCAGAAATTGTAAAAGTAGGCTAACCAGAAGGGGATTTACGGTAAACGTGAGAGGAGATGCTGTGCCGGCTTGCAGTGAAGGCTCAACTTGAGATTACTTACACACCTGTAGTGTTAAACTGTAGAGATACGCTGTCTCCCTAGCTGGCCATGGCTTACTGTGGCAGAAGCCTAACTTCTGCAACTAGTCCTCACTGATAAGGTGAGCAACAGTGGCTGCAGGCTGCCCAGATCGCTGCACGGCAGGGCCTCCCTACGCTGCCCAGCTCATTGTTGCCAGCCTGCCTTGGTGCCTCTCTGCCTGGAGGAGAGCGAGCAGATGGGTGTTGGACCAAGCGGGTGGAAGCAGTAACTGCATGCTGGGCAGAAGAGGAAGAGAGCTTGAAGAAGTGAGGAGGGACCAACACTGGCAGCTGCACCTTTACAATGTCAGTGTCTTGCTGCTACTCTGAGTAACCATCTTCTGGAACTGCACTGAGAGAACACAGGACCTTCCAGCTCTTCTTCCTTTGCCCTGGTGCTATTTCACACCACATACTCTCAGCAGCAAGCATGGACAGTATAACCACCACGCACTCCTCAGCGATGCTCATCCAGTATCCTCTGGGACCTGGAGTGGCAGGGGAGGGGAGGTGTCGGGCAGCAGTGACAGAAGCCCTCAGGAAAACACAGCATGACGCACAATACCTAGGTGGTGCTCGTTGTGTCAACCTCCTGCTCTGCTGAGCCTTCCCAGGCTCAGATCCTGGAGCTGTCAGGGCTTGTAGGCCTGCTGCTCTTCCTACCTGGAACAAAGCTACTACTGGTGCTGCTTCTACACTCACCATCACCTTGTTGCTTAGGTGGTCCTGTTTTTTCTGGCATGTGCAGCCCCTAACATCTGAAGGACACCCATTTTAAAAAGGGTGTTGGGGGAAGGTAGGTGGCTGCTTGTGGCCAAGTGGCCCTGCTCTGAAGTACATCAGAGTCATGCCCATGCAATGTTGCATATGGAAAGAGCAGAAGACAAAAAGGTAAGTCATATTCTACTATGTTGGAAATAAATTCTTATCACTTAAGAAGGCCAGAAAAGTTACTTGTAAAAGTTACTTGTTAGTTTTCTCTATAAGCTGTTCAGTTCTCAAAGAGTACACTCCAATTCCCCTGAAGCAGCTGTTCTTAGATTTGTAGAAACCTCGATTCACCAAAATCAATTACATCAACTTTAATAAACCTCCCAATGAAGACAGTTAATCAATTACCACCATTTTCATCTGTCATAGGGGTTCTGCAGCTGTTTTTATTTTAAAACAATCCACTACTAATCCAGAATATGCAACTGGAATGAAGCATTATTAAAGCAAGATGAACATTATGTGTGTAGAACAATCTGTAATTTTACCAGGATGATAAACTACTCTGTTGTCCCAACTACTGCTGAGCCTGTACACACATCACAGAAAATCTTCTCACAATGGCACTGGGGTTTGGCGTTAGTCTGCAGCCCGGGCTGCCGAGAAGCGCATGCCATACACTTCATTATTAGTAGGGAAGCACTGTTTGTAACTCTGTAATTAGGATTTTTGCCTGAAAAATGCCTATTATTTGTGGGGTGTTCGCTTTCTTGCTCTAGTTTTCAGCTTTAATAAATGGTCATGATAATAATGCATTGTACATAGGTATTTCAATTGCTTTAGGCAAAATTAGTAATACTTTCAATACTTCTGGTTTGATTTTTTTCATATGAAAGTGTGAAAAAATTGCATAGGCTAAAAGACTAGGAATTCAAAGCTAACATTAATTAAAAAAATCACATATTGCAAGAAATTAATGCATAATATGAGCTAATCGATAGTGCAGTTGGGAGAGGGAGGGGAAAAAACCCTGCAGCTGTGATTTCTCCTGTGTAAAAGGGATGATCATTCAGCTGGTTGGTTCTCTATCTAAAAACATGATGAGGATGCAGAACATCTTTAGCTGAACTTGTGCAATGCCCTTAATTGTGTCAATCAAGACAGGAGACCTTTTTTTTAAAAAAAAAATCCTAAAAGCCTACAATCTGTTACCCAAAACACTAACATTTTTCTGAATCTTAAAGAACAGTTAATTAGCTGGTTTTGAAGTTACTTTGGCCTCCTCTTTATCCTAACTAACTAACTGCTTTAGCTACTAAAAATGCTAGCGAATTGTCCACAAGTGTTTTAGCAACTATCAAGACAAACATAATCCTGAGCAAGTTTGGCAACCACAGACTTGCTTAAAGTTGCAAGAATCTGTTTAATGATTTCAGTGGTAACCAAGCTGGGCTGAAAAGCAGCCTGTCTATCCCTTGAGCTCCTAACATTTTTGGCATTGCAGATAATTACAGTTTGAGATGAAGACGATTTTGGGCAAACATCCTGTGTTATGAGTACAGACTAGCACTCATAAATGTAAGTGCACCCCAGCGTAAATCTTAGGTATTTCCCAGTTAATCCACTTTTTAGATGCCTTATTCACTGCCAAAATCAGGAGTTCAGGTTCCTCCCTAATGCTCAAGTTATACATCTCAGAAAATACAGCTTATTGAGCAAGAAGCTACCAGTACCAAACAGCAGGAAATACTGTGGATGGAATCAAGTTTTATCTTTAAAAAACAGTTAGTCTACATCAGCTTCCATGTCTTAAACACTGGCTGGTGATTAAGGCTGGGGACCTGGGTGGGCTGGGTACTGTGCAAAGAGAAGACTAGACTGTCCTTTCCCATTTTACATGAAAATACACTGCTAAACATCCAAAGAACTTCTCTGGCAAAAACTGAAGTACCTTGAGACTTTCAGGCTATGGGGTGGGATTTTGAACACCACAGATTTGGACAGAGGTATTTAAAAATTGCTGAGGATTCAGTCTGATGAACTCTAGTCAGTCCAACCCTCCCCCCTGATAGCACATGGCTTTTCAGCTAGGAGGTATCAAATTAATGCTGCTCAGTGCAGTCATCAAATGATGCTCTGCTGCATCCAAGAAGAAACAGGTCCACTTGGTTAACTTCTGTATTACGTTACTTCCAGGATTCTAACACAGCTAGTTAGTTATCTAATAGACCATGAGGCAAGGATGAACTGAGTGTACAGTTAACTGGTAGTGAAAAACTTCACCAACATAAAAGGAAAAATAACTGAATTAAGAGGTCAAATACAATAAATGGCAAAGCAGGTCTTACACAGTACATAGAGAAAATATGCAGAACTTATGATATTAAGTGGCTGCTGACACATCCTTTTTATTGTCCTTGCTGTAAAAGGAGAGCAAGGAGACAAAGGGACACCGAGTAAGTTCAAATGTTCTTACTGTCCTACTGGATGACTATTCAGAAAGAGCGTGAGGTAATGATATGAAGCATTAGGTATGGTCTAAAAACTGATCATATGCTTTATCTTCAGATGCTTGTTATGTACCAAGTCAACAGCACACCAGCATTCCAGTGGGAATAAAAGGTCTTTTTTTGTCAAAATCATTTTATTAAAGAGTTAATGTCACAACAAGCTCAAAATAACACATGCTTCAGAAATAAATTGGATGAAAAATATTCCAAACAAAAACATGAATGTTTTGAAGGCATGGTAAAGCATCAGTTGCAAGAAACTTCTGCAAACAGGTGCAAATTCTGTTGGTACAATGGAGAAAAACCTCAGAAAAGAAGCCTGCGGGGTGCGACTTCTGTTTATGTAGTGTTTTGTCTAATAAGTTAAATCAGAAAGGGCTCAATTTCCATGGCTGCACAGACCCAAATGTATTTTTTCAATAATTAGCCCAGCACAGATTTTTCACTGTGAGTACTAACAAAACAAATTTAGTTAACACCTTAACATAGCAGTAATATATATATTATATACATGATAGATATTTGTCTCATGCAGCCTCCTCAGTTACATGATTTTTTTTTATTTACTCAAGAAACATTATAAAAAAATAGGTTTGCAATTTGTATTTCACTCCAGTGTTAGCTCCGCATCACCTCAGGCAAAGACAGTGTTTCATCAGATAATCTAATTTGGCAAGAATTCTGCCCTAATTCTTAACCTTATTTTTGTAAATCCACGTAGAAAATAAATGCGAACTCTTATACAAAACAAGAGCAAATAACTGTACCTATATAAAAGGGGATTCATTCCCTTTAGTTTTATTATCATGGCACATAACTTTATAGTTTCACAACAGCATACTAATTTTTATTTAGTTTTTTTTTAAACCCCAAAATAGTGTTGATGAATGGAAGAATGTAAGTTACCATAGGCAGATGAGTCATGCATTAAGCAATTCATGTTCTTTATCAGTTTTCCCAACAGCATCAGGATTGGATAACGGGTCAAGGTCAGCAAAGAGACTGAACCAGGCAGTCAAGTCTTTAGGATTCTTTGTAGGTTCTGGGGAAAAGAAAAAAAAAAAAATAAAAGTACAGACTTGTCAGCTATTTTAAAACAGAATTGACCGAATGTTTGACAGAGGTCAAACAAATTCTATGCTATTGTTTAATTTATACTAAGGGCACTACTGACAAGAAAATCAGAATGAGTGATGGCATTTTAAAACACTACCCTTAACAGAATATGGAACTTTAGTAAGAATGAACGCTTTACATCTGTATGCCTGTGTATTTTATATGGCTACTGCTGTGATAAGTACAGGAACAATTTAATTAAAAATAGAAACAATCTCGCTCTGTCTAGCTTTGTTTCATGAAAGGTATTTTATCTGTGTGTGCACCTGCATGTCTGCAAAAAAGTAAGACAGCGAAGTCAAATTTTACTTTCAACCTCCCTTACAGGACTAAATTCCTTTGCCTAAATCCCGTTCATGTGACTTCTGTCCCCCTCCCATATACGACCAGACGAGGTCATTACTCATCTGGAATGAAGCTTTAATGGGAAGGTAGTGGCTGGACAGAGAAGGGGTATGTTTGATAGCCAGCCTCAAGTACAGCTTCTAATATTAGGGAGTATTTTTTGATGGATATAAAAAAATGTGATCCAGTAATATGTTCCAACAACAGCTGGACTATTGCATCTATGTGTCTATACTGACATACAGGTTTCACAGAGGTCTCCTACCTTCTCTTATTCCAACAGGGCAGATGTTCAGGTTAAAGTGGTGAAAACTCTGGCTGCTATAAAGAAGGTGCATCGCCACTTGCTTTGTTTTTTGTGACCCTATGCTTAACACGTATTATATTGATAGTGAAATAAGATGTACTCTTTCACTGAGAGAGATAATGTCACATGAAAGCATGAAAACACAAAGAATATATGGACAAAATAGGCTCTGCCTGGAATCACTTTCACCTTGGTGTCTGCCAGGCTGGACTATCTGCCACTTTCATAAACACAGCTTTCACAGTACCTAAAGGCTGTTCCTTTTTCTGGTGAAGGTACTGTGGCTGTGATATCACAGTCATTTCCAAAACACCCTAACCGTGCTGAGCTGAAAACTGTCAGTCTTTTAATTCTGGGTGTCAGGGGTAGGAATACAAGCTGTTCCTTTCTTCTGCACTGAACATCATTAATGTAGTTTCTGATCGAACATGAATTCACAGAGCAGGCTACAAACTGGAAATAAGGATTCAACATATTTCTGGTTCACTTATCCAGCAAACCATACTCAAAATCAGCGGGGCTTTGTCTCAGATGATGGCAGGACTATGCAGTCTTGGCTCAATTGCAAGAAGTGAATTAAGTTTCAAACAGATGATTATTGATATGATGTATGTTATCAACAAAATTTGCAGTTAGGGCTCTTCTGCCTTATCAGTAGCCCGTATTTTAGCCACAATGTCCTCCCTAGAGCTTCAAAACATTGTTTAGCTTAGACAAAGTGCATGCAGATGCTTTTCTGTATGAATCAAGATTAAAGTAGTAGAAGAAACTGTAGTTTCAGCTCCCTCATTATATAGTAAATTACTCTTGACATACTACTAGCACTGAAGCCTACAAAAAACCCCAAGCCATCACACACATATCATACACATAATCAACACTGAAACAGAGTAATTAATTAGTGAGCACAAGATTCTTGACATGTAACTACTACAAAAGTAGGTCTTATTATGATAGAGTAACTGAGGAAACTGGAAAGATAGAAGAGTCACAGCTAAAAAGGAAAAGCAAAGTAACTGAAAAAATACATGGCTTTATCACCTTTCAGGGGTGTCTTGTTAGCATTCACATTCAGGCTGTTTGGTTTCTGCGCTGGCTGTGGTATAGATGGTGGGCTCACACTGTTAGCTGCCCATCCTAAAATTCAATAATACAGCAGCATTAGTGAAAAGAATTACTTTGTTTACTCTAGACATCCCATTGTCTGTCAGCACAATGCACACATCAGAGGATGGAGCAGAATATTATGGTTATGGCCATGCGTATCTTTCCTCATACACAAGAAATAAGCATTAGATGCTGCAGACAAGCAACACCCTTAAGAAAATCTGTGGATCAATTTTATCATCTCCAGATTCAGGCAACTGTACTCTATTCAAATTTTTAACCTGGCTAAAAAAGACTTTTCTCTTGTTTCTTTTATCCAATCATATTTAATACTTGTTCACAGAAAGGCCAGTACAATAATCAAGTCAAGCATAGCTGTAGGGAGAAGATGATCACGTACATTTTGGTGAAAATATCTTGCACACTAAAGCTTTTTTTTCACCCTTCTTTATTATACAGTTCCAAAGACTTTGATTTTATTAGCTGTTGCAGAAAAAAACATATTTAGAGACCCTAGATTTTTTAGGTAATTTTGAAATGATTAATTCGGAAAAAAAAATTTCTTGCAAAACACTCTAAAGAATTAAATGTAAGATGTACTACTTCGAGTTATCTTAAAACTAGGTTTTAATGGAGTATTCTTTTGTTCTTCATTTGAAAGGATCTTCTCAACAAGGAAAGAGTAACTATACAGGAAAAAGTGAAACTGTGTATTTACAGTTTTTTGTTCTTACATGCATATTCCATAACCACAAAAGAGCAATGATAAATACAGTTAATGAGGCCAGATGAGCTAGGCTGGCTGAATGAACTAGGGGTGGTGTACCACAGAAACGTATTAGGAAAAAAAGGAGCATTTTTGTCCCTGGCTTAAGATATTTAAATTCTTATGCTGTATCACTTTTAGAGAACTGGTGGTCGTATTTCTAAGTTCAATAATATCTCCTTTAAGTGTTGCCTGATCAATTATCCATCCATCTCAGAGATCTCGTATCTCAAACTCTGCAGCATCACGAACAGGATACTCATCTGTGCACAGTTAGCATTTCCTTATTCAGTCTCTTTTTTCTACAAGTTTATACTCTCCCATCCTTTTCTGCTCTCTTTGTCCTTCCTCCCCTTACTTTCTCCTCTTTTGAGACCCCTGTCAGATATTGGTACCCAGGGTCCTGACAGTTACTGTAACAGCCACTTTAAGTTACATAAACCCTTCCTCTCTCTAATAAATTACTGTCATCACTCTCAGATCTTGTTGACTATAAAAGGTCTGAAGCCCAAGCTGTGTTATTAAAAAGAGGCAAGAAGAGCATTTCTATAAAATTAGGAAGGAAATTTAAAGCCACAAACATCCGCTGTATCTCTAAGGAAACAAACCAAAAACTTCTTCAAAATCTGGATGCAGAGTGCTCACACATATATTTGGTCTAGTCAAAGGCTTATGAGCCAGACTGTGCCCCCTGAAAATGAGATTGTAGAGTTTAATCTTTCAAATAAGCAAATTTGAATAACAAATAATAAAAAACATGGCGTTAACACTTCAGAATGACATACTTTTCCAGGCATTTCTCTGCTTGTGTTACAAAAGAGGAGACTGATAGAGGACATCACACAGCACTACAGAAAACTGTAACGCTTTCGTTTGTTTGGAGATGTATTGCGAGAAAGTGTTTTAATGTGTCAATGGATGGCAACGGATGAATGGAGAGGCTTAAGTGAATAGGGCCAAATCCTAATTTCATAGAAATGAGTGGGAGTGCTGCCCAGAAACTTTCTGTGGAAGTCCCAGTGACTTTCAGTGAGATCAGGAGTTGGATTCCCGAGACCTCACTGATGTTAGTTTACACTGATGTGACTGTCAGACCACAGAGTGAAACACCGCAGACCAGTTAACTCCTTTGGAGCCCTCCTTTTGAGTCTCTGGACTATGGTGTGGTAAGTAGCATGTCTGTGATAGATGGTGTGCTCTGATTATCCGTTCACGGAAATGCACATAGCTCAATTACCGCTTAGGAAACAAAAAGAACCTAATGGCAGCAACAAAAACATCAAACCAAAAATGATCCAGAAAATGTATGATGCTTTTGTAACGAACTTACCTATCTATGAAAGTATTGGGAAAGACACAGAATTTTTATTAATACTTTAATTCATCATGTTTTTAGTGTCCACTCACAGTGAGCTACAGAGAGCAACTTTGCCTTTCAAAAACAAACAGCAGCCTATCAATCTGAAAGCAGTTGTTGGCCCTAAGCCTGTTCTGGTTTGCCTGTTCACAGGATGGCTTTGTTACGTGACTAGACAAAAGATTATTGCCGAGACAGCAAGGAAACTAAACAGCTTACTTTTCAGCTAGCATCGTCACAAACATTACCACAATTAAATTTAAAAATGGAAATGGAGAGCTGCACATTTTCTTACCAACTAGAATATATGCACATGTAAGGAAGATAAAGAGGAGCCCTAGTAAATGAGGCCATAAACATCATGATAGAGAAAGCCAGTGCTGTCTCTGAAAAAGTGGAAAGGCAACCAAACTACAAAGCTGTGTCTGGAAGAGAATCTAAAAAGTTTGTTGGGAGCATGCTTTGTTTCTAATATACATATATATATATATATATATACACACACATACACACATTTATATGTATTTTAAACTAGCACCTGGTAGTCCCATAGCAATTCAAAGTCCCATTGTGCTAGATCCTGCCTATAAATACAGCCAGAGAAAACTCCAAGATGGGAATTCCTGACCGTAACAGTTTATAACCTGCATAGCATTGTGCCTGTTTTACAGATTAAGATCTGAGGCAGAGAGAAAACAAAGCCCCAAAGATTTATGAGTGTGCTTAACGTAAAATAAGTAAGTAATCCCACTGAAGTTAATAGAAAAGTTAATGTGCTTAAAGTTAAGCATGTGAGTTTTAAGAATCTTTATGGTCTTAAGGCCAAATTCACACAGGAAGTATGCAACATCGAGGCTCCAGTGTAGCACCTCACACTGAATAATTATTAAGCAATCCTACCAATTAGGGGGGGAAAAAAAAGTGTAGGAAAGGTATCACAAGTCCTCAATAAAAATATCTGTAACTCATATATTCTAGTATTTCCAACTTGTATGTTTAGATATGTTTATACTGCAGTTAGTATTTTGTTTAAAAAAATAAAAGTCTCTGTTCCCAACTTTACTGATAAGGTCAAATTATGAAAGAAGTGCAGTGAAGTGAAATGAAATGCAGCTTAAGATTAAAGCTGAGACTTCACAAGAGATAAAATGGACAGAGTTTCACCTTCTGTTAAAAAAAAAAGAAACAAAAAACTTAAAAAGAGGCTATGAAATTTAGGTTAAATAGTGCATTTTACTTGACAGATAGAATCAGCTGGGAACATGCTGATTATTGAGCTGATTAGCCCTGACTTTTCAGTTATCATGATCTTCTACCAAAACCTTGGAAATCCATTTGAAAACATCAACATATTTTATTCTTCCAATACAGATTTTTTCTTTTTCTTATTCAAAAACATTTTGGGATATCATATTGACTAGAATGGATTTTCTATTTCTAGTGCTCCTGGAATGCAACATACCTGAGTTCTGATTTTGGAGTGGTAACAGTGCAGCCAATGCCAATGTCTTGTGCAAATGGAAGCAATAACAATAGCCTCAGAGAGGATATCCAGCCCTGTCTGCTATTTACACCTCAAAAATATTCTTGAAGAACATGTTTACATTTAAAACCATGTAAAAACTCTGAAGAAAAATCAATCCCATAATACTCCTGTTACTATTTTCAGTAATTTGCTTAAAATCTGTTTATGTCCCTGTATCAAAGAAGGTGTTTTTCATTGTTCCTTTTTCCCCTTTCAATAGCATCACAGAATCATTCAGGTTGAAAAAGACCCTCGGGATCATCGAATCCAACCATCAGCCCTACTCTACAAAGTTCCCCCCTACACCATATCCCCCAACATCTCATCCAAACGACCCTTAAACACACCCAGGGATGTGACTCCACCCCCTCCCTGGGCAGCCTATTCCGCTGTCTGACCACTCTTTCTGGGAAAAATTTTTTCCTAATGTCCAGTCTAAACCTCCCCTGTTGGAGTTTAAAGCCGTTCCCCCTTGTTCTGTCACTAATCACCTGTGAGAAGAGACCAGCACCAACCTCTCTACAATGTCCTTTCAAGTAGCTGTAGAGAGTGATGAGGTCTCCCCTCAGCCTCCTCCTCCTCCTCAGACTGAACAGTCCCAGCCCCACCAATCTCTCCTCACAGGATCTGTTCTCCAGGCCCTTCACCAGCTCCACTGCCCTCCTCTGCACACGCTCCAGCACCTCGATATCTCTCTCAATTGGTACCATGTCCGCTTCTGCTCACAAACTGTTTGACAATGCAATGACTAAACCTCGTGATTTTTTTAGCTCGTATTTTATGAGGTCAGATCCTACACTATTCCAGTCCCTCTTCACTCTATCAATCACACTCAAATATGTATGTACCTCATCATAAAAATACATCTAAAACTGCATCATTACAAATGTTTCCATCCAAGCACTGAAGTCAGTCAACCCAGATGTCCTGCTTTAGGGGTGGTGGTAGAATCTGTATTAATTATAAGGTAAATTTGACTTTCTTATTCTTGCCAAAATGTCACAGGTTATTTTACATAATGTATGATTGTACCAGTTGCATGATTTCCAAGAAGCAGTTTTTAGGATGGAATCAGTCTTCTAGTCTTTTCTACATCACTCTTCCCCAGATGAGATTTAAATGACTTGGGACAGAGCCCAGAAAGGCAAGGTCCTCTTCCAGCTTGCAAAGCCCCAGGAGAAGTACAGCCAGGCTGTGAGGAGGATGAAGGTAGTTGCTGTTGGCTGGTTATCACCAGCCTAGCTGCCCTCTTTCCTCTCCTCTCCCCTCAGCAGCAGCTTAGAAAACCCAAAATAATAAACTGCACAGAAGAAACGGGAGAGAAAGAGTTGCATCAGTAGATAACCAGCCTACAAGAGGAATCCACCTGTATGGTTGCTAGGACGAGAAAACCCATTCTACCTTACCCATATCCCTACATGCAACAGTATGGGATGCTTTGAAAAAGATAGAAAATTAATGAATGCAATTGATTTTCACTAAGTTGTTTAAAAATAGTATTGCCAGACAAAACACAGTAATAAGTTTTGGTTCTTTGACCCCTTAACAGAGACAGCAGTTGTGATTTAAACAGTAAAACCCACTCAAACAGATTTTCTGTTACAAGAAAAAAAAATCTCAAAGGCCTACAGAGTATTTCAGGAAGCTTAATGAAAACATTCAAGACAGTAATTTTGACTTTAGGTTTTAGGGTACTTCATTCACAAACAGTGTATGAGCAGGGCTAGAAAAACAAATATGCTACTCACATGTTTTTCTCCAGGCCACACTCTGCTTTAACTTCAGGGTTTCTGCAGCAATGGCACAACATAAGCTGTCACCACGCTTCACATAGCAGAAAACCATACTTTAAAATCTAAAACCAAAATGCTAACAGAACAAGATGAGCTCTCACCATGTAAAGATGACTGCAAGTCATTCATGTTTTGGTCTAACAGCTGTGAGGGCAAGTAGCCTGATGGTGTTGGTGCCACAGATGACGAAGCGTTCTCCACATCTGCAGCTGAAGAGTTCACGGTGTGATCAGCAAGCGCAACCTGTCCAAAAACAGCTGTCCACTCTTTGCTGAATTCCCCCTCGTCCAGGGAGGAAGCATTGAGGATCTCGTTCAGTAATATCATGTCATCCTTATCACCAGGTTCTGACTCCAAGGACCTCACAAACTGATCCTTTGAAGCTGTCTCAGAACAAGAGAAAGAATTTTTTAGACAAAGAAAGAAGGAGCCTTATAAAAATATTCATCCTAGGTTTTGTATGTTAAGTGACATAGAATATTTTTCCATGAGTATTTGTTGTTTTCTCTTTGAGACCCAAATTCTCTTGGACATCTGGACTTGTACCTTATCCAACAAATAATTCCTTGATTATCTTAGATAACTTCACTGCTGTTAAGACTAATTTCTCATTAAAAACAATACTACAAGTATGCTTAAAAATCTATTAAACACCAAACCAAAATCATTACATATTCTAATATTTAAAACATTGGAGAAGACTACTTTTATGTTACTTTTTGAAACATTACATAACACTGTCAAAAAAAAAAATCAGTGGTATAAACTGCAAATAAGTAAGAGTGGGGGATTATTCTAGAATTTTGTGAGAACATGCTTAAGATGACCATTATGACCTTCTGACCAATGCTTGAATTACTGGGGTATTTCCCCATGAGAACAGGTTACTCTACAGAGAGTGGTATTTCTACGCCGCTCAGTGTTGTAGTAACTTTTTTTCCCTACTCTTAGGCTGCTGAGAAATGACTGGGGCCACTTTCCTTCTGATTCCCTTTGCTAGGTTTTCTAGAACTGCAGCTGAAGAAGCTCTTATCACTTGAGTCATTACTCCTTAAAAACAATTATTACCTATTCTAGAAATGTTAAACAGTTATATAAAATACATGAAACTTGTAACCAGGATTGCAATTCTTTTATCTAGGTTACAAAATACTTGGAAAATGAAAGAACTATCATGGAACCCTAAATGTTATTTCACTTGGAAACATTCAGAGCTCCAATCTGGGAGCATGCAGAGGACAAAAATGGTGGTTAATGTTGATAATGTTGTATTACCCAGATCAGTTTATCTTAGTTATGCTTGTTTCAAACTTCTGGTAAGGCACAAAAGCAACTTCAGTTTTCCAAAGTTTGGATAGATCAGGTGAGCTCTTCAAGTTGCATACAACTTGCAGAGATGCTTTTATCCCTTTTGGGATGGGATAAAAGATTGATAGTAGCTAGGTAGTTGCAGCAGGCTGTTTTATTTAAATGCAACAGCCTTCTCAGGAAAGTTCCCTTTTAACAGCGGTAATAATTTATAATGAAATGGCTGAAGTTGAGTCAGAGGAGAATAAAAGTGCAAAACTGTGTTTTAAAATGGGCTGATGAGTCAGCAGACACACCTACATACTAAGAAACAAATAAACCAACACATAATATAAAGATTTTATTCATGACTGAAGTCAGCTCTGAGATTCATCTCCTTTCTAATTCACATTTTTATATACCTATGTACTCCCTGACAGGGCCAAAAAATTAGAAATAGAAACATTACAAACACGTCAATTCTCCTGACGTTCTCACTAGACTATAACTAAAATACCATAGAAAACAATTTGTTCTCATGAATCTCCAGGTTGCTTTCCCATCTTCAGATAGACAGCAAAGAATGTTAGTGTTGTCCAAGCAGCTACAATTCCCCCAAGCTATTCAGCAGGTGAGGCAGAGAGGTAAATCCTTCTGTAGGGGAAACACACCTGCTATTTCAAAGGCACTTAAGAACTCTGATCTCTACAGGGCATCATCATCTCAAAGCTGCTTTCAGGAAGCCCCTTCATGAACTTGGAAGGCTTGCAGGGGGAGACGCAAAAGGAGCATCATTAGTAAGAGATCTGCTAAGGCATACCACCAACACTGTACCTAACCACAAATGACCTGTATTGGAACAAAAGCTTTGCAGCAGCACAGCCCAGAGCAAAGCTCTGCTTCATCTGGGGATCCCACTGCAGATCTCATTTTTACTGGGGGAAAAAGTACAACATATAGCTTTACATCTGAAAAGCAGATAGGTCTTGCTGTAATGTATACGACCACCAGAAATCAGAGGAGTGACACATCTCTTGCCTCAGCAGTCTTTCTGATCTTCCTGTGGGAGCAATGTAGCCGTGGCAAGGGAGGATAAGGTGGTGCTTATGCTCAGGCTACCTTGAGTAAGCAGCAGTTAAGTTCTACTCCTGTTTGTAATAAAGGTTATCTTGAAACCGGTCTTGCTTATCAACATATTACTCATGTGGTATCTCTGTCTGATTATGAGAATGATAGGAACTTTCTCACCTAGTTCTTAAATCTTCTATCAGTTCTTTTCCTATTTCTGTTTTCACTGCTCATTTTTACAGTCAAAATCCTTTTTTTTTTGTCCTGCACACGCTGCCCCATACCTTATGAAAGTCCATGAAAAAAACCTCGAAATTTCCAATAAACCACTGAAAAAACAGTATCACTCTATCCTTTTTTGTAGCTGTTTCAACAAGCCTCTAGCAATGCTCATATTCCTTTGAAAACATGCCTCATTTTGCTGGTATTTAAAAAAAAAAAAGAAAGGGAAGAGAAACTAAATATATTCACAATGATAAATGACCAGAAACAGAGGATAAAGACTTCTTTCTGAAATACACATGAACGTGCACCTCTAACTATACTGCTTCACTTAAAATAATACAATATTCATTAGCCTAAAGCTAGCTGGTGTGTAAAATTAGGGTAAATGGCTTATACTGTAACATTAACATAACCATCCCCATCTGATGTAGCTGCTCCACAACTGTTTATGTATTGATTTAACTGACTAAAAAAAAAAAGCGCCTTCTAACTAACATAGCTAAACTTGTATGACCAATAATTGCATGCATTATCTATATCTCCACTAAGAAGGTCCAACAAGGAATGGAACTGAGCTAAGGGGAAAACCAGAAGAAAAAAGGCCACTGTCAGACATGCACTGACCTTTTTTATTAACCACAGAAAAGGAGTCATCACTATCTTATCTATCCAAAGTTTAGGGCTGCTTCTGCACAGACAGCTGAGGAACTTGCCCTGTTTCTGTCTTCATGGGCCATTGCCCACATGGCTAACTTCCCCACAGTGCAAGAGACTGCCCGTGGCAAATCCAAAATCGAGGTGTTTGCAAATGCTCTCTTCCTTACCTTGAACACCCCAAATTACACTCTCAGTCTGACTGACTAAACTGCACAAAGGGATTTTTGTCTTTGCTTCTTTACTTGCTTTTTGACTGTTGCCACAGTTGGTTTTGTTGTCATTGGAAGGTTTTTTTTACTCATGCTTCTGAGATACATGACTGAAAAGCAAATGAGAAATTATAGGCAATACTCTTATTGCATATAAAACCTCAAAATCAAGCTTTTAGTCAGATCTTTCATATGTTACATGGTAAAACAGTATCCTCTGGAAAAAAACAGCACATCCTCTTGAGCTGCCATGGATCTAACAGAAGCGTAAGGATAGGAGCAGAGCCTGGAATGAAAAATTGATTTCTCATGTGTGTATGAGAACAGCACAGCAGATTTAATTAACTATCTGGCTGAAAGAAGTCACCAGTTCTTATATGGTTTTAAGAGGACCAAATAATTTGTTTCAGATACGAAACACTTCTGATATAAATCTTGTGGTTACTAATTTATTGACAAAAGTTGTGATACAACAACTAAAGAATCAAAAAGAAAAGTTTGTGAAATGTTACAGGAGGGATAAGGTTTACAGCGGAACCTATTTCAGAAGGGCAAATGGTATATCCAACCTTGAATCACCTGTTACAATGCCTTTTATCCCCAGTAAGGTTTATTTCATATTATAACATCAGGAACAGGGCCTCTGCATATATATGAAGTTGAGTTTCCTTTAATGCTGTTTAAATACTGGAGCTGAATAATTTCATTCAACTTTTCAGATTATGATAACAATTAAGATCTAAGATTAAAATTATACTTGGTGCCTGTAATTGAAAAGCAGATGAAACAAACATGCACAAATGTTTCATACCATTTTCTTCAGGTTGCAGGTCTAATAAGTCATCTATGGCACCTAAAAGCAAAAAAATAGAAAAAAGAAAAAAGAAAAGCAACACAGGAAGATCTGCAGTACACTGACAATCTATGTATACATCTAAAGGTGGTTTTCTTAAGTCTCTTCACCTGAGTTCTGCTTGTGGTTACAATTTCCTTGTAATGTGGATATGACATCCTTGCCCTCACCAGCTGTAATCAAGATCCATAAACATGTCAAATTGCACTTGGCACAAGACCATGCTTATAAACAGTGTCACTAGAAGATCAACATGTAAGGCTGTTGATATTCATGTTTGAAATGGACGTGGTCATAAAGGATGAAACACCCAAGATACAAGCATTTCTAACAAGTGAGGCAAATTTCTGAATAATAACGTGGGGGGAATCTTCCTTTGAATCACCACCTGCCACACTAGCTCATCTCTAGGCTGAGTGCACCCAACTGAGGCAACTGCAAGAATCAGACAGGTCTCTGCTGTCCTCCAGAAGCAGAAACACTTATTTTAGAAGTTTGTACTTACACTGGCCAGGAGAGAGCACAAAAGTGCCAGGACCTCATCACTCCCTAAATTGCCTTCCTTGACAATATGTTCTTTCTCATGACACCTACTCTGAGAATGGGGAAAAGGAATCTGCCCACAAAGAACCCCAGGTCAGGATATAAGTAACAGCACCTCACCTCCTGCAGGAAAATAAATGGGCTAAGACCAGTAGGAGGGAAAATATATAGCTGAGGGTTACAGGCTATCAGAGGTGAAAAAACACCACCACGCCCCAACTATCACTATCTTAAATTCTCAGCAAGTTTCTTAGATTAGACATGGAGTCAAAACAATCATTTAGATTCTGCGTATCAGTGACGAGAAAGACACTTCCCTCAGGTGATTAATCCCATTTAAGATACATAGAAAAACAGGAGGGATGAGTTACCTGCTGAACATGCCTTTCACTCCTCATTAATTGATGAGGAAATCTAGCTTCTAGACAGCTAAGTCTGTAGCTCTATAATGGCAAATGTTGGGGTTGGTCACAGTACTGCCAGAACTGGAAGACAGATCTGCTGGAAGCCTCAACTTGAGGCTGGAAAGGAGAAATAAAATTCTCTATAGGGGAATAAAAATTGAATGCCAAACCCTTTCAAGGGAAACCTCAAGGTGTGTTCGGGACAAAATGAAACAGAACAGCTTGCTGTTCGAATCATATTATTTTAACAAGGCTTTGCTAGGATGACAGAAATGTGCTACCAGCACTAGAATCAGCTGGTCATTTAAGGACCCATGATCACATCTGATTACACTCTATATAGGAGAGGCATAAACACACATGGACAAATATACATGATGCTTCCATAAAAGGACAATGTACAAAGCTAAAGGGAAAAAAAACAACTCTAAACTGACTGGCAGAGAGAGATAAAAAACCCAAAACAAACAGAAAGAGAAGTTCATGGAAGATGGGATACGGATAGCCACAATTTTGTAATGAAAAAAGTACAACTGTTGCTGAAAGCCTACCTTAGTTCAGTGGTAAACATGATGGAGTCAATCTTAAAAACATCCGTAGTATATTAAGAAAAAATGAAGAGCAAATGATAAAAACTTGGAAGTTATGAAGTAGAAGTAGTTGATGAGGAAAACTAAGAAGAAACATAGCTCCATCACTAGTAGCACTACATCTGTATTACTTTAGACGTACAGAGTTCTTTAAGGAAAAAAGTATCTTAGCAATGGCACAGACCCACTAGTGTATGGAGATGGAAAAATTTAGCAGAGCAGGCAGAAGTATTCCAAAATACTTCAGTTCCTTTTAGGGGCGATGGAGAAAGAGACAGAACAAGGTATTTATATTATGGATGATGGTGAAAGATTTTACAGCCCATAAGTAACTGAGATTCTACAAAACATCTGCTAAGAAAATGTAAGTCAGATTTTGTATCCAATAATATTAAAATATCTTGTCAAAGAGGTATCTGTTCTAATTAACTGAGAAATGGGTGAAAGCTGAAAACACCGGAAAAGTCCTAATACTGTGTCATTATTGTAAAAAACACCCAAACAACAACAATAATTAACAGGGCGACTCAAGTAATTGTAGGTAACTATGGGCTGGTAGCTCACCATTATTCCCAGGCAAAACATTAACAGAATCCCATTCAGTATGGGATTCAGCAAAAGAATATGAGCATAATAAATGCTCCTATAATAAAAGGTGTTTTTATGGAAAGCAGACCTAGCTAAAAAACCCTAACTAATTTAATTCTTTGAAAAACTTAACGTTTTTTTTTTTAAATATATTTGCTTAGAAACAACTTGACTTTGCACTGCATAGCCTTCCAGCTAAAAAGCTGCATAATACCTGTAATGAACATATTGAATGGATTAGGAACATGACAACTAACAGATGTCAAAACCCAGTTGTTAAGAGAAATAATTGCAAAGTAGAAGTGTTTCTAGTTTAGATCTGCAAGGTTTAGTATTCTATCCATTACTATTCGATGGCTTTAGCAGTCATGTGGAAGTAAACACAAAACCACTTTTGAAAAAATGTGCAAACAACTAGCAGACTATTAGAGGTGGTCATTCAGGCCTGTCACTCAGTTTCTGTAATCAGGGCCAGGAGAAATTAATACCACTAAGTTGTAAGTTATGTCTCTAGGAATAAGGCATCTTGCAGATTTTCTATGCTGCAGAAAGGAAGAATTAAGTCCTGGAAAGCTGTGACCAAAAGTAACTGAGTCTTGATAAACAACAAATTCAAATATGAGCTTCTAACTCAATGTTGCAGCAAAATGAGATATCATTCTTGGATACCGAAACAGCAATGTGATTTCACCTTCTAGAAACATGAAGGAGAGACCAACACCAGATATGTCTTGTCCAGTTATATATTTCACATTTTTAAAGGGATGTTGTGAAGTGGAATTGAAACAAAAATGTCAAAAATAATGGAGTAGAAAAGATGTCTTCAAGACACCAAAATGGTTAGCCTATCAAAATGAAAATTTGAGAGGAGTCTCTGTTTTAATGTAGAACCTTTTAAGTATCTTCATGAAGGATAAAATATCACACATTAAAACAATTCTCCATTAGTTTAGTAGAAAAAGATGTATTATAAGCCATGGCATTATTTAGGCTAGAAGGACCTCTGGGGGTCATCTTGTCCAAGCCCCTTTTCAGAGTAGAATCAGCTATAAAGTTAGATCAGGTTCCACAGGGATGTGTCCTGTCAAGTCTTGAAGTTCTCCAGGGACGAAGATCCCATAGCCCCTCCAGGCACTTTTTCCAGCACTTCACCACCCTCACTGTAAACGCTTTTTTCTCCCAGTATGTAATCAGAATTTTCCTTCCTGTCACTTGTGTCTATTGCTTCCCATTCTTTCACTGTGCGCCTCCAATTAGAGCCTGGCTGTGTCACTGAGTAATAACGACTCATCAGATATTGGAAGTGGCTGAATATGACTTTGCCTAGCTTTTGGGCAGAAGTTCCACTCAATTCATCAAGGTTTTTAACAGAGTACATGTTTAAACACTGGAACAAACTAGCAAGCTAAGCAGCATACTTTCCTTGTCTTGACACCTACTAATCTGTAGATCCTTTCCTTGAAGACATGCCCAATGTAAGAATTATGCTTTGGAAGACAAGCTATTTGACCTATCTGAGATGCAGTGGGATATAACATGTAAGAGATTAGTTTTAACAGATCTTTCTGGCCTTAAGTTTTATGCATTTGTAGGGATTTGCTGGGTGAAGCTGAACATATATGAAATAAACAAAAATGAAAAACCCATGAAGTTATGATAACATGAAATAAAATACCTGAATAGTTTGATTCCTTGGTATGGTTCTCCTCATCTAATGAAATCAACCTTATTTGAAAGAATAAGAAAAATATTGAGAAAATAATTGTAAGGCTATAGAATAATAATACATTTTTCTCTTTTTGGTCACATCAGTACAGAATCATATCAATAACAAATAAACAGTAATTTAGATGGACTTTTGCATTTACTGTATATGATGGTCTGTTGTGAACTTTTATTGTTTCATTGCAGAATTCTATTGAAAACCAAACTTAGATTGAAGACCAACCATCAAACCTTTTAATCTAACTCAGTCTCTGTAATGAAAAGTACAGTGTATTCTGCTTTTCCAGACTTGGTCTTTCATACCTATCATGAAGGAGGTACAACTGTTTCAAAAAACAACCAAAAAACCCAACCACTTTGGACTTCTTTTTTTAACATCAACTAATTAAAAATCTACGGTCAGGTGAGTTTTGACCCATGTCAGCACATTTCTAAAAAACCAGTTCAACAGTGTTGATGAAAAAGCTTTTGAAAGAAAACAAAAAAAAGCGCAGTGGTTTACATGCAATTCTTAAACAAAGTTAATCTCTTCAATGAAGAATATATACTAACGGCTATTACTTTGTGTAAAGCCATTCCACCAGTAGGAAATGAAGCAGCCACAAGGCTGATATGGTGGTGAAGAGGACTGTGCAGGCACATTCCTACTATCCTCCCGTGACAGGACAGGAGGAGCCACCTCCTCTGCTCTTGAAGATAGGTTTGCGGCAGAGCAGAGGAAAATTAAGATTCAGGCCAGATTCTAGTGTAATGAAAGTTCATTCTGAATGGAAAGTTCATGTGAATTTTAAAAGCTTTGTTTTTGTAATTCTTTCAGAATCTTAGGTGATTTTATGGTTTTAGGCAGCAAAATGGTGACGTACTTTTTTCCCCTACTTTTATGACAGACAAGGAAAAAGGTAATCTGTAAATAAAAACAGGTACAACCATGACATGGCATCTGATGTATCTGCTGGTAGCTGTCAATGCACATATCTTGCATAAATCATGCATTCGTTCTAGAAATTTATATTCAACATTAAGGAAAAGAACTGTTTAAGAAATTCTTTGTTATTGCCACATGAGATGCAGCAGATTCAAGGAAGTGCTGTGGAGACAACCACCTGCCAAATGGTACTTGGCTGAGTCCTTTCGAATCTGAATACCAGCAAATCCAACCAATTTATAAACTGGTTTTGGTCAGTGGTTCTGAATCTAAACAAGTAAAAGGACTGGAAAACTGAACTCTTTAAAAATCCATTATAAATAGCTGAGCAAAATCTACTAATCAGTCAAGCTGTTCTCTACTTTTTGACAACCGATCCTCTGCTGGGTGCTTAATTTAACCATGGATAGTCAAAACAACAGGTGGCAGCAGGATTATATCAATGTCGCATCTCCTCGCAACTGAATCCTGATGGTCCCGTAGGGGAAGGATCGCATCTCATTCTCCTGTTCTCCTCTCCCCGTAGCAGCCCATTCATAAGTCTCTCTCACCTCAGAACTACAGGTAACTCAAACCTCGATAGCATCAGCTCGCTCAGATGTACTTTATACTAAGTACCTACTGCTTCATTGGATTACTAACCAGTGCTGTATACATTACAAAAACTAATCGCTGCTCAAAGCAATCAGGAATCCATATCCTATTCCCAGGTGAAAGGAGATGCTGCTGAAGGGAGAAATACAGTGCTCATATATCTTCTCCCATGTGCAGTTGCTTACCATTTCTTTTACTCAAGAAAAAATGAAGCAAAAGCTGAAAAATAAAAAGAAGGCTAGGAAAGATGAAAAACATATAAAGGTTTAATGGGCCTTTTTAAAGCTTGTAATTTCACCATAAAGTTGATTAGTTTTCATGTACACATTACAACATTTCAGGAATTCTTGTATTAAGCTTACTATTAGCTAGTATGATCAGACTAGCTGTGTCTATATTTCCATCTATAAATGTTTGGTGACCTTAGCAACCAGAAAGCAGATTATAGACAAAAGTACTCATTATCTTAATATACAGGCTGTGTGACTTACTGACTCTGCTGATCTTGTACTGACTTGGTGCTCTCAATCTGCAGGTCCTCCTTTTCTGCTTTTTCTGTTAGTTTATTCACAGGATCTTGTAAGCTCTAGGTCATAACCATAATATAAATAAAGGGAAGAAAACAAAATAGAATCAGGGAAGCAAAAGTGTACCATTTAAGGCCAAACCAGACTATAGAACCCACATAAATTAAGCACAAATGGGCTTGAGCTGTATCGAAACTGTATCTGACTCAAACAAGAAAAATAAAAATGTTAGAAGATACTCATTCAAACTGAGTCACATGAACACACTTTATGTAAGAAGGTGACCATTAGCTACTTTTAAACTCATGTTCTGTTTCCAATATTTCTAAGTAAAACCATCAATACCATGTGCAAAACAGGCACTGACAGCCTGTTTCTTTGCAATTTGGGGGTGGGTGTGTGCGTGCGCGCCTCTTTTTTCCTCCTTTTTTGCCTTTTTTTTTTTTTTTTTTTTTCAAAGATGAGAAAAATTCATTCTTTACATCTGGTTGTTCCTCATATACTACCTCTTTACTTCTTTGCTCTTTTTTTTCCTGATGCAACTATTTACACAACCTTGGCAAGTGCAGTGTAGTGGGAAGGTACTACTTGTATCCTAAATCTGAAAATGAGGGTTAAAATCTTGGATGATTAGTTAGATAGAGGCCAAGTGTGGTATTACAAAACCTTACTGTCCATTTGCAGTCTGAAAGAGCATGCTACAAGATGACAATGTGCAGCTTCATGGTCAGCATTTTTATAATCAAAATTTGGACATGTGAACAAGCCAACAAATAAAGCATAATAGACTGGCTCTTTGAGATTACAAAAGTGATATACTACCTGTTGTCCCTGTTATGCAGTAATTAGGATTTCTGTATGAAAAATTAAATAACTGAAGATAGTAATTAAATAATCACAGATGTCAGCAATGTGAATATTTGGGTCTATAAAATGGTTTTGATTTGAAGGTGAAAACATGGTCCTCCTTCCAAAGTCCAATTCAGTTTTTGAAAAATAAAACCATGTTTCATGTGAATAGTCCTAACCACTTGTAATTAAGTTTATTTATGTCTCACTGATATTCACAGTAGTGCATCTCACTTATCTTCTCTCCCCACCCCGAAAAAAAATGATGATAAAAATAATAAGCCACCTTTTGTACAAAACTTAACAAACACAAAAGTGTAGTGGTTTCTGGAGTTTCAACCAAATGGTAATATGTTTCATCAGAACAGTAAACCAAAGAAAAGTCCATCTCATCTACTGAATAAAAGTTAGAGTACTCAGCCTATCTGTTACAAGAAAAGCATTCCCAGGCATGTTGCAGGTCTTGTTTGTACTGCCCTGTTAACCAGGACAGATGAGTCCTCAGAAGGGACATTCCAGTTTCTGCTTGGCTCAGTACTTGTCTGTATGAGGAAATGTATACTTCAGTGTTTTAGAAACCAAACTAATGGACCTGTCTATACTGCAGCTGCATTTTTTTTCCTCTCAGTAACTTAATTCTTCTACCTAGAACTACAGATTAATTTGCCATAAGCACCTTTAGCACTGCAGACTTCATGCGTCAAAAGATGAGGGATCACAAAAGCAGCAACAATAGAGGCATTAAAGAAATTTACCTTATTCTGTGGTTGCCACTTTTTTTTTTTTTTTTTTTATACCGTAACAGTGCTAACCAGAATCACATGTAAGTGTACTTCTTGGATTCTGAATAATGGACACTAGACACCTCAGCTAGAACACCTGTGAACGAATATGTTACCCTTTAACTGCATTTGTACTGGGTATTGATAAAACTGCACTTGTACTATTAAAATTCATGGGAATTATTCCACTGACTCCAAGAGGACCTGGATTAGAGTTCAGTAACATAAGAATATGCACTATACTTGCACAAAGCACAAAAGTGCAGCGCAGAGGAGGACAGCAGAGCTTTGCATTATGGTGACTGTATTGCTTCAGGCATTCGAACCATCTTGGACACCTTCACAGCAGGATGCACAGTCCTACTGTAATCAGGAGGTGATGATGCAACAGTTGTGGTGCTCTGCCAGCCACTAAGTATAGCAGCATAGAGCCTGCCCCAAGAAGGATGTCATAGTTTTGAACAACAAACAGAACTACTTCAACCACTGCCTAGTTATACAAGTTAAAGAAAATTATCAGAAGTAAAATTTTCCGCATCTTCACGAAGAAAAATACAGAGAAATCGCCATCCTTCTTTAAGGAATTATATTTTATGAAGCTTCCTTCACATGACTGTTTCGGGAAATCCATATTTAAAGGACTGTGATCAAACCACGGAAATAGCATATAGAAATGGAGTTCACAAGTACCTTGGGAAGGAAACACCATGATAATAATGGCAGTTACTATTTCCTGTATTAGAAAAGTAAACACAGTTCTGAAATATAGCTTCAGTTTCAATGGAGATTACAATCAAAACTGTTAAAAATCAGCAGTTGTATATGAATGCAATAATTCAATGTAACAATTTAATTTAGACAATATTCCCTCAGATTCTGATAGCAAATGACACTATTTTCCTCTCTCCTGACTCCCTCTACATCTTGATGTGCACAACAAACATATCTTTTTTTAAAAGATTAAAAAAAGCTAGGGAATGGGTATGAAACAGAACTGAGTGTTAAAAAGTCATTGTCAACTGTTTTCTAAACATGAACCCACAGTAATGTGATCACTACTGTCAGCATGTGTAGAAATCAAACTATGGTATTTTCTTAATCGTTTCAAGTTACATCAGAGGAAAGGTAGAAATCCTGTCACCTAGAAAGTGCAGTGATTAAACAAGGCTGTAAACACACAGGATGAGTTCAGACAAAAGTAAGCACACTTCAGTTGTGTGTAAGAAGTGTCCCTGACTTTGCTGGCTCAGAGCAGATAAATGCCTGACTTCACAGCACTCTTTTGGGTGCCGACGTGGACTCACACAGACTTTGTTGTGAGCTACACCAGTATATGGCTTAAGTAGGATGCTTGCATGTTCAGAAAGCTGTCTTCCTAGCTTCATTATTTCTCTTTTACTATAAAAATTAGGGTAAGGCTGTAAACACCAGCAGAGCAAGGTCACAGTCATTCACTCTGCCTATATTGTATGTCTACAACCAAAAGTCACCCAGCGATATTTTGTTTGCTCCCAGTACTCAGATGAACTATTTAAGCTGACAAGGGGTTCCTCTGCTGCAGTCTCAGCTCAGGCACCATTCCGAGACTGACTGCTACTGACAAAATTCCTTCACCTGCATCTGGGCTGCTTTCAAGTCAAGCCAAGATCATCTGGACTGCACACAAAACCTGTCCTCTGCACTTAAATCACCACAGTGTTGACAACGCACTCAGCTCATGCACAGTTCCCCCCAAGTGCCTTGGACAGCTAATGTGCTTCCTCTTGACTGAGAAAGAATCAAAGCAACACAGCTAAGGGCAGGTCCAGGAGCCAGGGATACATCCCAGGATGTTACAACACATATGGAGAAGTGCAACACCACTGAAGAGACAAAAATGTGGATATGTTTTGTTTGGGGGGGGGAGCTGAAAGGGAAGAGGAAAAGCAGGTAGTCTCAGAATTTCCTCATGGAGATACATCAGAAAAAAAAAAAAAAATCCCACAAAATCTCCTACAAAATTCCTAGAGATATAAAATTATATACAATCTTGCCTGTGAGTAAAGTCACGGTGCAACAAACAGAAGCAAGAAAGGATACCAACACTACAGAAGAGGTCAGCAGAAGGTGAGAGTGTTGTAGCGCCTGTTTGGACAGAGTTCTCCAAATCATGTAAGGAGCACAGGCAGCAGCATTCCACTTTGCACAGAAATGAAGGGATGCACTGAGATTTATGCCTTTTCACTCCCTTATCAGGGCTGCCATTATCTCTAGGATCTTACAAACTCTTCAGAAAGTTTTGTATTACAGCATTAAGATGTAAAAAATGCAACTTAATATTCATTAACTAAGACAAATAAATGGTGTCAGAAATTAAAAAGAGGTATTATTTATGAAAAGTAGCCCCTGAAATAAATTTGTATTCATTTGATACACAGTAATTTCAAGACAATGAAACCTTAAAGGCTTTACCAAAATAGTAGCCCATCATCTTTAATATTACAGTAATGGATACAGTAGCGGACACTTTTACATCATGATACATAGAGTTGTTAGCACATTAATAATCATCTTTCATCAAGCATAAAACTCGCAGTTAGGAAATACAGCTGCAATAGCACAATTATACTACTCTCAGCATATACCCTGAAGCAAAGAAAACAAATGGGCTGCTTTTCATTAAGGGAATTTGGCAAACATCTCTAAAGACAACATTTTCTTTCCAGAAACAATCCCGAGAGGCATTTAAGAGTCTCTTTCCTGAAGTAAACCTGGTACATGAATATATTCATACTACAAAATACAAATAGTAATTTTCCAGTACATAGCACCTTCTAATTTTTCGGTAAGACAATCTATGTCTAAATCAAATATTGTTTCTTTAAATTCTTGTTTTAAAGTAAAACACTAATCCTACACACACGTATGCTTCATTTAATTCAGAAGGATTATTTGTATGAGCAAAATTAAGCTGTTAGTATCAGAACTGGACAAAAATAATTTGCAAGCACCAAATTAAAAATTTTCTTTTAGGAAAGACCCCTTTTAAGATATAAGACAGGGAAAATTATTCTAAAAGGGGTAACTCCTAATTAAACATAGAAATGGGCACATTGAAATATTTTATGTATGTTTTAAGCAATTACATATTCTGATTGTATATTTTCATGCATACAATCAACAGCAGATGTGGCATCTTCATTGGGTACATTTTTAGACTGGAAGTTTCTCCATTAGAAACTACACTTACCCTAGATCAGCTATAGCCATTTATTATACTTCATAAAAAAATAATACCGTGTGATCTCAATGTAGAATTAGCTTGCAACTCCTTAATATATAGTTTCTCTGGCATGAACATATGATATGACTGGTAGGGATCAGTTCCCTAACCATAAACATCTATTGTTATTCTACACCCAGGTCTAGCAGAGGAGACACACTTCAAAAATGACAAGTAGAATTGAGGCGACTTACCCTAGTAAGGCACCTGAATTAGCAGCAGACATCTACTCTCTTAGGCAACAGAATCTCACCTGATGCAACCACCAGATTTTTATTTAATCTCCTTAGCAATCACTTAAGGTAAACAAACAGAAACTACTAATCGGGGGGAAAAGAGATCATGGAGGAGACTTATCTATGGTCTAGAAAATAATCCCACACTCCAGAGACCAAAAGAAATCAAGAACTCATACTAAAAGGCAATAACATAGTCTTATTCCCAAGTAGCTGTTTTCTGAAAGCAGAGACTTCCATGAAATTTTGCAGCATAAAACTACCTCGTGATTAGCATAATTTCTCAGCATACACATCACTGCAAAACCAGGAAATCACATCTTTTCAGCGCAAGAGGCCAGCAATAAACATGGTTAAGAGTCTCATAACAAAGTCAGGCTGCATCCTAAACACACTACAACATTCACAACCATTTTTACAGTTACTTTTTCTTCAAGGGAGCACTTGTTGCACATGTGTGGACTTAATACAGACTGTATTTCTTCATTATAGATTCCCAGTTTCATTTCAAATATAGATGATACTGAAATCTTTCACTGGAAGAAGTTCAAAAGATAATAAGCATCCCCAAATCCTTCTCATCCTCCATCACAAGGCTACTTCACTCCAGAACAGGGGCATTTTCTGAACAAGTTTCTCTCCAAGGTGTGCAAATGTTACTATACATTTTGAAGCATCATATGACTTGTTCAAATAATTAGATTTTTACATATAAAAGAAAATAAAGAATAAATACCAAGCAACAATACAGGCTACCTACACAAAGTAGACTGAAATTGGTTTATATCAAAGCAAAGAGAAAAAATTCCTCAGAAACCTTCTAACATTGGCAAGTTATGAGAACAGCCCACCAGCACGGTATGCAGGACTCCGGCCGTGCTAAACCCAGGCTGTGAACTAGACATCACTACAATGGGAGGCAATGGCGGGGAAATAAAGGGGACTGTCTTTTCTGGTTTGGAGTTTAATTGGTGAGTCTGTAGACTATTACTAGCAATGTCAAGATAACTATGCCCAGCTGCCTCCTGCTGAAAACTGAACATAAGCTGTGGCTAAAACCCATCTTCCATGATGTGGACTACGCAAGAAAGAAGCTTAGAGTTATGTTAACTTCATAGCAAATGAAGACTTCTCATGCAAGACAGTATTCTTCAGAGGCTGGGTAAGATGAAACAGTTCATAAGCCTCCTTTTATTTTTCTCCTCAGTCAGAAGAGATTGAGCTTGAAATTTGTTTATTTGGTCCTTTGTGATGATTCAAGCTCCTGCAGTAACAGTCTCCACAAGCTATTTATGCACTTCAGAGTTCAGAAACAGCTTCCTCCCAACTCACATTCTAGAAAATAACTTTAAAAATACTGTAGTCATGCACAGACAAGATTGGTAGTCTGGGGTGAAATAAATCTTATACCTTCAGGTGCTTCTTTTCCAGGAGCTCTGGGGTAGCCACAGGCTATATAGCATAATGCAGCCCAGCTTTTACTTCTATGTGTCATATGCACAAGCGTTTAATGGATTGAGTCTATGACTTGTAATTGCTTCCAAACTGGGCTGTCTCTCCAAGCGAAGAGTGGCTTTGCCGCAAGCTGTTCATTCCTCGCTTTCCTCCCGATGGTAACCCTTCCACCAGATCTCCTTCAGACAAATGTTATTTTTCTCCCATGCAAATAGGATCAGCCAATCATGTAATTATTACGTCGCACAAAATATCTACAGGACAAACATGTCTATAGGGATAACTGATTAATGATTTTTTTCTCTGTTTTCCCATTCCTCTACTGAACCTCAAATTGCACTGGGCAAAGCAACTTCATATGCAGGGGCAGGCATAAGCAGGAAAATAGACAGTGCTGAGGGGTTATTTTTAGATACTTGCTGATACTCTGAACTCGGACTTCAGTCAGATATTGCACATATTCCATATTCTAAGATTACAAAGGATCAGCAAACAACATTAGTCAAGCAGTATTTCCCAGAGCAGTTAAGGGTTAAAAAGTCTGAGTACAGGTGTGGGAACCCTGAGCATCCATGTACTTATATTCAGTCCAATAACATGTTCTTAAAGACTGCGAGTTTTTGAAAACACATGCAAAGGCAAAATAGTATTCATTCACTTGTGGGATTTTGGAGAGCAACATAAATACCCAATTCTGCTGGATTTTATGATTCTTTAGGAATAATCAAACATGTTCCCAGTTAGCACTTAAATACATACTTAAGTACAGCCCTGAATAACGTCTTCCTTTGAAATATTCCTTAGTCACTGAACTCTACATGCAGTTTTTGATCCTAGTAGCCAGAAGTGCATTAAACAGAAAACCAGTATTTAAATGAAAAGACAAGACAGGGATAAAATTGTCAGACAATATACAGACAACAAATGAATGTGTGCTTTCTACATACTCGCATGATCTCTTATTGTTATCATTGGGCAAACATATCTCTATATTCCTTACCTTTAACATAGTGAATTCATATGGCTGATAACCTTTGAAACTTTCATGGATGGCTGCCATCGTGTGTGAAGTTTTTTCCCAAAAATGAAGAAGTGTTGCCTGTAAGGTAGGATAAAATTTCAGTGCAATGTTAGCTTTAACACCAATTTGCTTTCAGTGCAAATGTCACATCTCCCCTCCAATACTAGTTACATATTCTTACAGTTGAATATTGCCATGGTAACCTCTTACAAAAACATATTAACAGGAAATCTTTCTTTTGGAGGTCAAGATTTTCTTTGGATACCTGATACGTTGTTAACACATGAGAAAGGAGGTTGCATCTGCTTGCTCCCAAAAGATCCACTTTTTGACAGACATCAGTCTTCAGTTTGTCAAAGTTGAGTTTTGCATGTCGCACTTGAGCCTGAACCTTCAAACAAAGGGACAATTGTTTATGTAGTGATTTTAAAAAATTTCGTTTTTCATGAAAGACCAAACTAATACAACTTTTACAGAAATCAGACAACCAGACTCAATTAAAATTTATATAGAACTTTATTATAGTGTCAGTTGCACTGAAATTAAGATATAGTAGGCTGATATATGCTAAAATATTGCTTTTCCTATTTTACTATTTTTCCAATACATTCAGTGAAGAAATTTTGTTTTCTAATCCCTGATTATAAGATATTAGTATTAAATATATACTGAGAAGATAGTAATTGGAAAACATACTAATTTTGGTATCTCTTTACAGAAATACCAATTCAAAGCCTCTCCAACAAACGTGGAACTAAAAGTTTACTACATAATATACAGGCGCACAGACAGAGACATCTCCATGTACCTATAGTTAGAGACAAATTACACTGACAAACTTTAAAATCTATCTGCAACTCTCGTTGACAATATAGCACTTCAAGAACTTTGAATTGCTACAAAAATTTTGCCCATTAAAGTTATCCTTCTAAAACGGAGTGTTTTTCCTGTTTATTGGTATAAGAAAAATATCAAGACCCCCTCTTTTAGGAGCAAACAATTTCAAAGAGTTTCAGTTTTTTGAATTATTCTTCTACCACCGGTTAAGTACACACAAGACACCTTCTGTTACCAAGCCACACAAGTCTGACAACAATACTGGTATTCTCATGATCAGGTATCAGGGTAGAAAGTTGCTGTAGATGTTCTGTACACAGGATCCCCCATTTTTAAGACAGCTTTGTACACTACCCTAATACTATATTAACAAAACAAATTTGTTTATAACAAAATTTGTATGCAAAACTTAGCTTTCTTCCAAGGAAATGGGAAACAATCAAACTATAAAACCACGGTGATTTTCTTATAGCTCTTTCAGAGTTACAATCAAATATTTACCAAAAAACCCGCTGCATAGTGAAAAAAACCCACTGAATGCAAACTAAGTATGTCTCCTTTACTGGCCTAACTCAGAGAGTATACTGATTTTGTTCAGAAAATGCAGACTCGATCAAACAAGACATGACAAACTTAAATGCTCCTGATCTTCAGAAGTGAAACCAGAACCTTGCAGCAAGTGCCTGTGCTCCTTGTGCAGCAAGGACAAATACATACCTCATAATGCAATCCAAATGTTAGGATTACCATATTTCTAATTTTATTTTCCTAAACTCACTTACAATGTACGGGACTTCCAACCAAGCAGAAAAACAGCAAAAGATCTGCATCATGAATTCATCAGATCACCTACTTGTACAAATTGTTGGACACTTGGGGCAACTTCTTTTCACTGATCAGATCGGCACTCCATTAGTAATATTACAGGGTTGTACACATCATAGGACTGGTATGTTCACAATGAAGAAACCACCATAAATCAAAATTTCTGATAAATGCAGTATCTCACGGGTGATATTTTAATTGTAGAAAAATATGATGCCTAGAAAAGTACTTTTTTTTTTTTTTTTTTTTTTAAATAAAGGAAAAGCAGTGATACTCTACCTTTGTAAAATAGCTTTGTGATTAGTGCATTCATCTAGTAGGGGAAGTTTTCCAGGATAACTCCACATATTACACCAAGCAATCAATGAATAAATCTTGAGTTCTGGTAATAACTTCTGACCTGATCCAGTGCTCTAACCACAAGAATACATCTTACTGATGAGTTGCTTGGCTGGTTTTGCATATGGAAGAGTTTCAAATCAAAGAGGGGTGTCCAGAGCTGGTAGACCTATTGGGTATTTAGGAGATGTTTTGGTGAGGTGGAGACAGATTTGAATTCCCTCAGGAAGGAGGAAATTGCTCCCATGGCTTCCACTCCTTATGCAAGCATCATAAATGTTAAGCTATGATGTAAAAAGCAAGAGATAGCTTCTTCTAAGATATCTCCCTACAAAGTATGATATTTTGTGAAAAGCCTTATCTAGTCAGAACTACACTGGCATGACCTGAGGCTGCCTCTTAGTTTGGGATGCTCGAGGGACTCTACAGTACTTTTAGCTTGTGCCTGGTGGAAGCCCCGGCAAGGCACCATGCTATCCATGCCAGGAGTCCCATCCCATGCACAATTGTCTAGTCAAAAGAGCAGGTGAGGAAAGAGCTTCCACAATTAAGCAGCAGTGGAGGAGGATGGGAGCAGTGGCAAAAAAAGTGTGGAAGCTTTATCTGGTGTTGGATAAAACACTTTGTCCTTCATTAGGTCCGCAAATCCTTTATTTGCTTTAGCTGCAGGTGACTGAGAGCACAGATTTACAACTTCAGTCTAAATAGAATTGTGAAGAAAATCATGGGCCTGTGCAAAACTGAAATCCAAACATGAGATTACCTACATCTTTTGCCAGCAAGAATTGCTGTAACAGGAAGATATTTAAGTAAGAGATGTTATAGGACTTTGAAAAACCTAGTGAGACTCGAGACTAAAATTCTGATCTCAGTTATAACCATGGAAATCCAGAGAAGTTCAACTGATGTCAGTGGAAATGTGTCACACATAAAACTATCTTTTACAATGGTACAGCTAAGATAAGAATTCCTTTTCCTATTCAGTATATCATAGCACTGGTGAAAACACAGTAAGAACAGCTGTGGCTTTGTAGACTGATAGCACCAGTGAGCAAAGAATGTTAGTTCTGGGGAATATAAATACTCTGTCAGAGATGGTGGGCCACAAGGAAAAAAAGTACTACTAAATGTAATTATTTTCTACAACTGCAAGTCTACACAAGGACTTTATAGGACAGACTGGAATTTGGGTCTACCTCATGTCTCCAACTCCTTAAAAAAAGAAAAAAAAATCCAGAAAAAAAACCAACCTGTTTGAGTTGTAGTCTTCCTGTATACAGTCTTCAAGGACATTTAGTAAGAAACAGTGTCAGCATTCATCTTAACTGAACATGTAATTAGTGTCTCTCTTAAAAGCTAGAGCATTCATAAAGAGAAAGACGTGGTCCACACCACCATGTGGAATACAAACCCATATGTCTGACATGCTCATACAGATGATTCAAAATACTTAATGCTGTGTTACCAAATGCCATACATTTATTTTGCTAACCAGGGAAGACACAACACTATGAGAACTATTAAATTAAGGGTGCTTTTAGTTTTTTTGATATACTGTAAGTTTATTGAGCAAAAGTACTCTCCATTTTGCAGCAGCAGTGCAGGACAGCCAAGAAAGAACACTGTATACCATGTTAGCATGACCTTTTCCCTTTTATGTGTTCAAATAAATGCATTTCAATTAAAATTATTATTAGACATCTTTTAAGATTACTTGTGGCTTCAGGAATTAGGTATAAAACCTTAGTGCTTACAAAGCATAAGCTACTTAATACCACACAAGTTATCAGAATGAACCTTTGGTTTTCTACTCAAGGGAAAGCTGAGGTAATACATACTAATCTTCTCCTTTCTCTGGAATTACTAAGACAGGAGAAACAGGACCTCATTGTGGTCTCAGTCTTGAAAATTTTTATTCACATATTTAACTTTGTTAAAGCTCAACATACAAAATTTCTTCAAAATCCTGGTCTGAAAAGCATCAGAATTTTACTGACTGTAAGAGAACTGTACCGATTCAAATGCAACTTAGACATTTTTACGATCAAAGAGGTCCTAAGCATCTTGAAACTGTATGTGCTGGTTGTGAGGTTTATGCTGTAGAAGAAAATCTTATGGTATTACTGACAAAAAAAAAGGTTATTACTCTTCATCTTTTTCTAAGCAGCAACCTGGAACAACCTGCTTTTAATTTCCCAATGCAAACATCTAAACACAGTATTTATGGACTGGAATTCTTTAAAGAGAGCACATAAAACAAATTTGGAAAGCAGCATCTTATTAAATCAATAGTTTGATAAACTGTTAAGTTGCCAGATAAAACGGAAATAATTTCAAAAGACTTAAATAACTAAGCACACAAATAACTGTTAAAAACCTAAATCCTGGGGGCTTGAAAGTCAGATTCTGGAATGCTTGATTGGAAGGGCAAATATTTGCAAGCACAGGTTCCTAAACCTATATTCAAACAGAAAAAGTCCCAATCTTCAAGAGTGCTAACATTTAAAAAAAAATAATATTCAGACTCGGTTAAAAACCCCTGTTCAGTATGTTCAGTTACTGAAAAAAGGATTTGTCATGTAATTTCAAGGAATCTTTATGTCCTCTACAGTACATCTGTGTTATTACTTTCTTTCAGTCTACCATAAAATGCGAAATTTATTTTCAGTCGTAGCCCAATTTCAGGGATAATTCAGCTCGTGAAGCATCATCTCCAAAATGAACTTATGTCAGCTAAAAGCACTAACTCACTTTACATACAGTATATTTTTGTCTCAGCATTTCCAGCATAGAAGCAGAAACAGATGCTTCCAGTCTAATTTGTCACCCAGCCTCTCACTTACTCGATCTGAAAAGCATGCACAGCGTGTGTATAGGCTGGAAGGAGGGGGGTAAGTAAATCAAGAGGGAAAAATGCCTGGAATATAGCAAACCTTCCTGTTGGGGGCTCTGGGTAAACTCTACCAGCAGATGGAATCACCACAAATCTCTGCATTAAATAAGTACAGCACCTTCTGGCATACCTGATCGTTGTAAAGACTACATGAAAATTAAATGCAAACTGAAGTAGGCTGTAGCTTGAGGACAAAGTATTTAGTGTACAGCATATCTTACAGCATTTCTCCATATAGCACAGAAAGCATAAGGAACGAGATTCTCAGTTCCCACAAAACTGTAATAACTTCATAGCTTGAGTGGTGTTATGACAAGAAGCATCCATTACACTTTTACATGAGAATATATAAGCACCTACTGATTTTCTCCTGCCCTTTTTATTCCCTTTTAAATTCAAAATTGATGCTGCATAGTCAAGAGTACAGAAAAGGTAATGTTTATTGAAAATAATGCCTATAACTAAACTCTTCCATGTGCAATGTAAGGACTTCCAATGTCTTGCACAGTACTAACCCTGATTTCAGCGTGCTTTGGTATGTTCTATATTTTGCAGACTGTACTTTGACTCAACTCTTCCCCTGGGTTGGAATAGTATTTATTGCATTCACTAATCTCTGCTACATCAACTTGTAGAAGTAACACATAAGAACAATGGTTAAAAAAGAGGTAGCATACTTCTGCTCATCTGCTTCATCCCTGCTTACTAAAATCTTCATTTATGATGTGATGTGAAAAACTGATAAAAATTAATTTTAGAAGATGAAATTTACAGAGTGAGAAATGCCTAGCTAAAAAGGAAAACATTCAGACAGCACAAGAGATCCAAATAATATCTCTTAGGTCTGAGACTGAGCAGATGTACATCAGATTTGTTCAAGAAATGAAACTATTATTGAAATATGAATTTAGATAATTTAAAGTGCATAATGAGTTCCAATGATACATTTTTTAAGTTTACCATTTTGGACTTAATTATGACCGTCTGTGCTTGTGCACGTGTTCCCATGCATCTCATCCCATTAAGCCTGATTAAGCAAATTTGCAGTCATGTTGCAATTCATATAAAGGACTTAGTTACTCTTGCATGTCTACCTGTCTCACCCTGGGAAGCAACAAAAGTGCCTTTCTGCCACAAAAGAACAACCGAACTGATATGTCAGCTTTGAAAAAAAAGTTACGTCTGTGTGAGGAGAGGAAAAACTGCAGGTATACCTTTTTCTTCTTTCCCTATGCAAGACTAAGAGAGTGGAGCTGCTACCTATTTTCCCTGCCACTACAGCAAGACAGAATCACAGAATCACAAGCAAGTAACACTTTGAAATAGCTATTGAAAATAAACATGTCCTGTGTTGAGTTAGTTTAAATTTATCAGCAAATTCATGTGGAAAGACAGTAGATAAGTGAAAGATGAATTAAATGTGTATCAGGCTAGTTGAATTGTAAGAGAGAAAGATTCTGGAAACTGGCACAACTTTCTGGTGTCCTAAAGTGACAGAAAACTCTCATATATATAGACTTGGTCAAGGCAAGTCTATCACAAGATACAATACAGCACAAAAACTTGTCAGCCACCAAAGACCATTCTTCTAGTGGCTGAAACAGTCACAGTGAAAAACAAACTAAATACTCAACTGAAACACAGTGATATACAACATAATCCAATAAAATCAATACCTACTCAAATAGTTGCAAACTTCTAACAGCAAATTACCTGCCATAATTACAGAGATATTTTAAATTTAATTGAAGCATCTAACTGACCTGTTCATGACTGTCCTGGAACTGAATGTAAGCAACAGAAGAAGAGTGCTAAAGTACAGCAAGGGGGGGGGGGGGGGGGGGAAAGGCTGCAGAAGTAAGGCTATACCACTCCATAACAGAGTACAGAGAAATGCAGCTTAATATGGATTAGCGTTGTAGTATCAGCATTTCACTATATTTACTGGGACCAAGAGCAATCATGTTTGTCTCCCAAACAACTTTATCTGAAACATCAATTGTCTACAAATGACGATAAGGCCATCATATGCTGGTAAAACTTTCTTTTTTCCTTTAATCACAGCATTTCTGTTGCTAGAACAACCAAATCTCCATGTTCTTAACATATATTTTGCTCTCCTTCACACCATGATGAAGTGGTCTAGAGGAAAGAACTAGTAAAACGTCACATTGTAACTGAAATGTTACTCCCCCAAACCAGGAAGCTTTCATGCAAACTTTGTCATTCACGCTTGCTACATTTTAGCTATTTTCACAATCTTATCCCATTTGAATTCACGTTATAAGACTCATTCTTACCCTTAGTTTTCCTTCCCAAAAAATGACTTTAGTCAAACCCAGAATTTTTCATCTACGTCTGCAATCAGAATGGGAGACAAAGTAACAGCTTTAATAGTTTTAATTTACACACAAGAACAATAGCCTCTGATGATAATTCACATTTTTATTTGCATATGTGACTGCTCCCTTTGATTTCAATAGTATTGCTCATTTTTATTTAACATTTGTATTACAGCAGTTCCTGAAGGTTTCAAAGAGACTGGGTCCCATTGTCCTCAACACCAAAAAGCACTGAGTAAATTACAGGTCTGCCCCAGAATTATGGAATATGTAAAGCACAAGCCCAAGCCTTTGAAGGACAGAGGTCTTAAAGTATGATTGCACTGGGCAAGCAAGCCCTTACTGGGTATCTACAGGAGTGAGTGACTCTTGTCCTCGAGACAGTGGAGTCTTCTCCACCAGAACATTATAGTAGCCACTTGTGCCATTTTGCAAAATAAACCAACTAAAGATCCCTGTCTTGCACATATGACCATGAATAGCCTGTTCCATTCCATCATTTGTCTGGTATGGGTCTCTTAAACCTCCATTGCGCTATAGACATATCCATGTGCACACACACGAGGTCTACTACAAACTTCTTCACTGCAACACCTACCAGCTAAAAAGCGTTTGAGCTGCCACTCTCAAGCAAACTTCAGCCTTCAGCTGTGCTCCTGATCTGAGAATTTGAAGGGCTTGGAGGTTTTTTTTTCATCCTATACTGATTTATAATAAAAATATAAACATACCCTCATTGGTGTGAACATAAAATTGAGCTCTTCTACATAAAATTCCAAGTTTTGTGGGGGGCATTTTTGTGATTTTTCATGGGTAAGGCTGTAGGATCTTAAATTCCTCTCTCCTTTTTCCTTCTGTCCCTCTCAGGAAGGAAGGAAGATGCTATGGACAGGAGAATATTTATGTAACAGGCAAGGAAAGGATTACATGACGGAACTAAATTTCACATGGACACTTTACACCGACACATGATAGCTTTGATACAACATACAGCTCTAAATTAGTGTGTAGCATGCATCTAATAATACATTAGAATTTCTCAAGTCCAGGAAATTAATAGAAATAAAAGAACGGGTTTTATGTTGTATTCCCATCCGTGCCTGTGATGCTGTGTTATGCTACAGAACAACTGGGAAGTAAATTATTTTTTCATGAGGAAAGTGATCATACTCTGATAGCTCTTACTTCTACCTCTAACATGCCCTGCTGCCCCGAGGCACTGAATAAATTGTAATTTGAAAAGAAAAAATTTAGCAGCTTTTTAAGAAGCTATATTGAAGGAACTTTGCAAAGTTGCATTACTTAGACCCTATATACATACATTCACATATATGTTTTTATCACTGGAGTATCACTTCCCAGAATGAAACAGAATGACCTGAAAAATCTTATAAGGTTGGCTAATAATATTCTGTATTTAAATCTATTAGCAATTACAACTTTTAAAACCTTATCCATCTAGAAAACAATGTAATCATGTAATAGGGAAAGCTTAGTATATTTGGATTAGATTAAGTTTTCACAGTTTTAAAAACACATCAGATGTCATTAGGGTTTTTTTTGGTTGAACTACTACTTTTTAAAAATACCGCCATTTTTATACTATTTTAAATAAAACAAATTTATACTTAATTTACTTTTTTCAGTATGTTAAAAATACTTTTATTAGAAACATTCAGGTATCTCCTGCACTTACACTAGGTGTGCCTAGCTCAGATGTTGCCATCTACATTGTTACCCTGTGATCTGTTTTAGTGGATGAAGATCTGGCCAACACAAACAACTGAGACTAGAGTTTGGTTCATGTTACCCTAAAAGAGCTCATTTCTCTCCGCTGAACTACAAAGGGAGCTCTTGTTGATTACAAGTGCAGACAGCTACACAGCAGATGAGTTAGGTTTCACAGAATCTAACCTCAGTGATGTCTAGGAAAAAAAACTATTTCCTTTCTCGCTAATAACAACCATAAGTATTTAAATACATGCCTTATTTATCATATGAATTCATCCAGCATAAGCTTCCAAGCCATGATTCTTGATAAACATCTGATGAGTAGATTAAGGACCCTTAGCAATTTACATACCATGGTCAAGCCAACTCTTCAGCTTCTCTTCGTTAAATGAGAAAGACTGACTTAGAAACACCTTATCTTAAGTGATTTCCCCTAGTCCTCAAGTTACATCTTACACTTTTTGATACTCTCCCTCTCCAGTTTTTCAAGCCAGACACGTGGACTGTGATCTGCGCTTACTCAAACTGTATTGAGAGACTCCTGCCATTTGTTGACAGCTATGCTACGTCTTTACAGAAGATCTTCACAAAAACTGTTGCAGAAACTTTGCAAATGTAGTTGCAGAGCTGCAATTAGCAATTTGTGGCCTGGAAGGAGAAAAGAATTAACCTAGAACTCCAAACGTACACTGTCATGTTTGTATCTCCAGTCACTGGAGATGCAGCCGTTATGCTCGGGATACAAATATATCCCAGACAAACTACTTCTTCCCATTCTCTGTTCTCTTCTTTGACCACAGAGCCTCGTGCTTATCTTTTCTCCAGCCTATGTAACTTGGTCCTAATTTCTAGTCCTGTCTTTACCCTCTCAGTACTTTGGCTGACTTTTTCTTCCTGGTTTAAAATCGATGTCTATGGTCCTGGGTGAAGGAGAATGTCCTGTTAAAGAGCAAAGTGCATAATGATTATTGCTCCAAATCTTTTTTCCTTAACAGCAATATAAAAATATAAGGTAAAAAATATGTTATTAGGTACACTGAGTTAACTACTGCTATTTTTAAATCCCAATAGATGATTTTTTTCTAAAAGATATTATAGAAATATCACATTCACCAAACCACCGGGTCATGAACATGCACCATGACTCCTTTGTGGATTTTATTTACTAGAATATGAAATTTGTTTTTTGTGTCACATTCATGCCACAATTCCCTCTTAAGTTTCTCAGTACTTAGCCTGTAAAAATTTTACTGCCTTGAGCCTGTTGGCTCACACGCCACATAACTCCAGCCTGGCAGTAATGAGTAAGCTATGGTCAAAACTGCTTACTTCATAACAACTGACAGTCAGCAGATGTGAGTAATTCTCTGACCCCTGTGAGGATATAAGGTTATGGCTGGCTTGACTATTCTTCCTTTTTTCCCCCTCCAAAAAACAAAGCTGGTTGTACCATCTTCTGATATATTCAAAGGTGGCTATCATAGAAACTGAATCCTACCAAGTAGCTTTCCCTCCCTCCTTTATGCAAACACATACACATTTATCTTAGTCCTTTCTCTCTTTCTTTTTTCCTGATGCTTCACCTCCTTCCCAGCCCTGTGTTTATTCCCACTGTTTTATACTGCATCTTTGTCAACTCTCTTGTGTCTCTTTAGGGATGGGGAAAAATGAGAACCTCCTTGCACATTATGCACGTGATTCCATAAATATTATACAGTGACATGAAGATTTTTTTTAGTTCTATATTTTTCTTCCACCCAAAGCCAAATTGGATCTGCAAGAGCACATTGGTTCAGGGTTAGCAATGGCAGGAAAGAATGAAATGTCTGATCAAAAATGTAAATTAGCTTCTGTAAAAAGAATGATAGACTAGGATTTTCCAGCCCAGAAAAAAGAGATTACTAGGGAGGGGTATGATGGAAGTACATCATACCACACATACAAAAGTTGCAAAAGACCAGACTTCGGCCAACACAGGAACCAGATGGCAGTATACCAAACTAGCCGCTTGAACTCAACACAAGGACAGTGGATCTTTACACAACATCTGTGTCAGTAGGGCAGCTCTCGGGCAGCTCTCTGATCACAGCCATCTGTTGTGACGGCCAGAACTTACATTGGTTCAAAAGGCAACTGGGCAATTTCTTAGAAAAAAAATCAAACACTATGTCTTACGATGCAGCCACTGGTCACAGTACTACAGGAAAATGCCACTGTGTATTTGATCTATGCAACTTCCTGGGTGTTAGCATTGGTCACCAATGAAGACAGATGATGGACAGACAGTGGATTTTTGTTTGAAGTAACCTGTCCATCCTTAAGAATAAGGTAACCCTGAGGCATGTTTGCAGGTCAAGGCGGGTCTGTGAGTTTGCTATGCTGGATTCAGACTGTCTCAGTGCCTTCTCATGGTGGGAGAATTCTCTGTTCTGTGCTCTAAGGCAGCACAGATGCTTCAAATGAGCTTTTCCAACAAGGTAGTAATCTCTTTAACACCTGTTTAACAGCAGATTTTCCAACATGAAAATTCAAAAGCACTCTTTGAGTTATGTAATTCTATAACTGTAAGAGTGCTCAGTTTCAATTGCCAGGGTGTATTCAAGCACTGCCTACGCCCAAACCTGCCTAAGTAACAAAAAGCACGTACAAATGCTTTACATACTGTAACTGTATGACAGTATGCAAGCTTTGCATTCACACATATTGATTTGGAAAAGCGGCAGGGGCAATTCTGACATGCTCCAACATTTCTACAATTATAACTGCAGTGCAGAGAGAAGTGCAGACCTCAGTACTTTATTTTCATTAAAATGTTCGTACCCCCTCACACAGAAGTCTATATGTATATTAAGACCTGGGTATTGAATTTTGGAAATGGATTGTCTAAAACCTGCAGGATCTACTTGGACAGACCTAGTTACAGCATCCATTGCCCAAGCATGCAAGCAACACTCCTCTCTCCTCATTCAAGTCCTAGAGGGTTGTCTGCTGAGTGAAAATGTTACTTATGATATTATAAGAGGGGAGTGGTACACTGAACAGTGTTACTGTCTACACAAATCCTCGGGGAAAAAGTATACATAGCTATTTTTTTTTCCCCTCTCTTTTTTATTTTTAAGAAGGTAGTTTGCTAAAAATAACTGCTGGATTAGATATTTAACCAGAACAGGCCCACCAATTAAAGATACTCTAAATTCATACGCCAAAAGTCTTCCTGCTATTCAATCAATAAGGTGTTCTAATTAAAGAGGTCTCAAGAGAATGTGTTTTTCTCTTGCCTGTTTCATTTTTTTTTACTTGAATTTGGTATCTTTTCCTCCCTCCTATCAATACTATGGTAGTGCAAAGACCTGGAAACCAAACATATCTTTGCAGCAGCAAAGTTTTGTTACATCCAAATCAAATTTCTCTGAGACATGAAAACTATCTGTGGCAAGTTAATACTGCTCTCTGTCCTAAATAACTTTTTGAACAGCTGCCCTGCAGCAGTAGAAATACACTTCCTCCTCGATTATTAAAAAATAATTTAGTCCCTTCACAGGAGAAGAAAGACAGGTTGAAAGGTACAGCCCAACAGCAACTGAAAACCTCTCAAGTTTTTTCTAAGGAATTACCAGGAATTAAAGAGGTATTTTCCTCCTTCTTCCTGATTCCTGTCCCTCTAGCATGGCCCAGTGCAGGCAGACACAGCACATCATTTGGTGAGAGCGCAGCCTCTGCAGAATCCTTTCCACTTATCCAGCAGCTGGACACAGCCCTGATCAAAGTTACATTTTTCAGCACAATTCAGCAAGTTCATCCAGCCAAAAACCAGACAACAAAATCTTTAGCTTTAAGCCTCAGAACAGCTTTCACAAACAGAGCAGCACAGCGCAGTTCCAGAATATGATCCAACTGCTCTACCAGCAATGAGTTCATCGAAACAAACATCAAATGGAACACAGACAGAAAATACAACACACCAGCTTTTAAAAGAATTTCTATCAAATACACGATGCAACCAACTATTAAATATAAGATGTGGATCACTTTCATAACTTCAACCACTATTTACTGTAAAATGAAGGGAAGTTTGTTAAATTTAAGAAGCTCAAAGCAGCAACAGTCTTGATTTTTTCAGAACCACACTCAGAAGTCACTACTGAAATTAAGATCACAACATAAAAATCAGTCAAAGCAAAAAAATGTTACTGAGTCACCCCATCTTAAAAGATTCAAGAGCCTCCAAACCCACAGCCCTAGAAGGGGAGAAGGTGTGTTACTTTTATGCAGCTTAACTAAACTGCTTAAAAAATTATTTTGAATTAAGCAGAGGCTAAGTATTGTGTAAACACACTTATTTCAAGTTAAGAGTTGTTCACTTATATTTAAGCTGGGGAAAATACATTTTTGAGCTAGATTGATAGATGCTCTTCTCAAAACACAGTGAATGTTTACACAGAGCTCTGCACCAGTTCAGCTTCATTCAGGCACCATCTTCCAGAAAAGCAGCATCACTGCATTGCCATACACCTTCCCTGGAAAAAGGGCTATGTGTACGCTTGGATTTTCTTTTCCAAAAATCATCCCCCACTCTTCAAATACTTATACAACCCCATGCTCCTTACATGTTACCTACCAACTTCCCTATCTCCTGCCTGTGCAGGAAGAAATCGGCTCCAAATGAGAGCATTCCCCCTTTATGCAGGGTAGGGTCTGACCTCAGCAGCTTTGACCCAAAGTGCTGTAGTTCTTGCTTCAAAAGGGGTTACAGGGGGAGGCAGAGGGCTGCAGTCAGCAGCCACATCCCAGCTGACACCACTGCTGGTTGCATGAAGCCCCTCCTCTATTTTTCTCCAGCACAGAGACAAACTATGGTTAATCTGTTTAACTTCAAACTGTATCAAAGGAGGGAGTTTTCATGCAGTTTCACGTGACAACTAAGAGCTAGAGCACACACTACCTCTCCTCCTAACTCATGCACCTTGGGTCATTACTGCAGTATGTCGTGTATGAGAGCAGCTCTACTGCCAAGTGCTTATACCTTCTAGCTATTTTCTGATTATCAACCAGCATATAACATAACATACTCCTCAAGCTACTAAGATGGAAAGGTTTCTCACAGTAACTGTATTCATTTTACAGCTTGGATCAATAAGCAAATTATTTTTAAAAGGGAACAAACATGGAATGACAATTTAAATGAAGGAAATGCAATAAATATATAGCTTCTAGCCTTGCTAGAAGTTCTGCTTTTTTCTACTTTAAGAAGCCTAGATACATGCCTCACCTTTCTGTTGGTAACAAGTTTCAGTATTCATCAAACCCAGGATGTGTGCTTTACTAGGCTGAAGGGAAAAAAACCCATGTTGACACCAATAGAGACCTTGAAGCAAGGACATACAAAAAAAATAATTACCGATGACTTTTCTATTCATGTGACCAGGAGACTCTAAAATTGCATACAGAATGACATTAAACTAAACAGCATTTTTTCAGAGTTTGGGGATAGACTGCTACATTACAAGCCCTAAAGATAGTTCTAGTAGTGAGCATGCATTCGTCAATCCGCTGCTGTAGTTAGCAAAACAGTGTGCTTGGACATACACTATTCTAAATTGCAAGTGGGTGCATGTTTTCATGCATGAACATACATCCTCTTTAGGGAAAAGTATGGTCTTGATAACTTCGAATGTCTCCTCTCCTCAAATGATTACAAGGGAGTTGATAAAATCCAACAGTTCTTTGCAGACCTGCAAATAACTTTGTGGAGTCTGAAAAGAGTCACATTTTATTAATATGATAAAAGGCTACAAGTTGCCAAAAATGACTGCAAAGATTTGCAGCAAGAAGCAGGCCGACCAAAATAATTGGCAAAAGCAAAGAGATAAGCTTTCAGATCTAAAAGATCATACTCAGCTCTAAGTCAGAAGTAACATGAACTTAAAAGTGGAGTTAAAAGTGCTGAGAATTGCTGAGTTTATCATAACTCAGTTGTGTTAATCGTATCAGACAACCTGAAAACAAAGGATGGTTGGCACACATGGTGCAGGGGGGTATGCTGACAAGTGGAGAGCAATTAGACAGTTAGCCCCTGCAGGAAACAGGAGACAGGTAATTACTACCTTTGAACACTAAAAGACCAGAGGGGTGATGTAAAGAAAATTATAATATAGCAAAAAACTAATCTCTCTACTATGCTCATGATTTTATTCATCTAGTAATTACACAGTCCAGTTTATCTCATTTACTGAAGACATTTTGGAGGTCGTCTTGGCTCCTTTAGATTCAGTGTTCTCATAATTAGAAAACATCATTTTTTATTTCTTTGCATCCAAATTCAATTCTTCAGGGCCTGAGACTGTTACTTGACTCTGTGTCCCTTCTGAGTAGGCAGACAGGGGAGTGAATAAACTGGAAGTAGGTAAAGGGATGCGAAAATCTCAAGTTCAGGTGAAGTAACATTTTCACCAGTGAAAGCACCATAAAGCAGCAAACTGGCCTGCAAGATCCTCTTGGCCATTACAAAGGGTGGTGGGATGGGCAGATGTACAAAGTGCCAGGGAGTACCATTGACACATATTCTGCAAATTCTAGCTGGATGATGACACCAACACTCCAAGAAAGATAAACTTTAACAAGATCACCATGATGACCAAGTTGCCTTTAATATTTAGTTCCCAGCTGCTCTCGCTGTCCTGAGCACAAAGCCACTCTGTTTACAGTGCTAATGCAGGAGTAAACATACTATAAATTGAGTTTTGGGGGGTTGTTTTCTGTTTAACCTCTTTCAACACAGAATGTGGAATGGCACCCACTAATAATCATGACTCATTTGTTACATATCTGTTTTACATAATCCCGTGCATTGTTATTGCTATTCCTGGTTAGCATTTATTACATCAGCAAGTATGCCTTGTTTTCCTCAAAATAGTTTAATTATATTTCGTCCTGATACAAACTCAGAAAGACTGTACTTATAAAAAAATCCCCAAATCTTTCTGTAGTGCTCTTCAGACTTCACACTGTGCTATTACAGAAGAAACAACATTTGAAATCTAGGCAGGGTTCAGGCAGAATATCCCTAAAACAGAGATGAAATGGCCTATTAGCCATTTTTTTTCTGGTTAGTACAGTACCTTTTGTTGGTTGGTTTTTTTAACCCTATCTTTAATTTGGTTTCATTATGCAAAAAACAAAAATCAAACATAGCATCTTTGTAACCATTCAGAGCCTATGTAGAATGCAACTGAACAGCAAAGGCTTTATGAAGTAAAAGCAGATGGACTGCATTATGTATGTGCCCAGGCATTTTAGGAAAGTATAAGAATTCCTGGGCAGTGGTGACCATAGAAAAACTTGGTTCTCTTGTGTAAACAATGTTTTCCCCAACAGCTGTATTCCCCTTCCTGTTTATTCTTCTCTCCTGGAGAATTTTCTCAGTTTGGTCACATCTGTATTTCATTTATTTTTAAAAAATATTTCTTTAGCTCTCCTTCTAGCCTTTTCAGATTATTAAGGCTGAGGGAATTTTCCAAATCTCATTTCTCCTTTCACAACCTATTCTGTTTACATTTTTACACTTCATTGAGGTTCTGAATTCATATAATGATCCACATGGGTTAGGGGCTTTGCCCACATAGACCAGTTTGCAGGGTTAGAATTTTCATGTGAGCAATAGAAATTGTCTAGGCAATCATTTTTCTTTTTAATTTTAAGACCAAACCAAAGCAGTACAATTAAGTGAAAACAGTGTTCAGTTGTTCCTTTTTTTAAAAAAAATTCAATATTACATTTAATGCTTACACATTTCTATAATTATCAGGCATAAGAAAAATTCTTAGAGATTAATTTTTGTCACATCATATCTGAGAGTGACTTTTTAATATTGGGGCTAATAATTTTTACATTAAAGTTGGACTTAACATTACTATTGACTTAAATGACTTGATTTTTTTTCCCCATATATTTTTTCTATTCTGTTGGAACAGTACAAGTTCTGCTACTTACATGAACAGAAATTTTAGGATGTGTCTGCATGCCTTTTCTTGAAACAAATACAAGTCTGAAAAATGCACAATTAAACCAAGTCTACCTTTTTCCTGATTTCAGCTAGTTCACATGAAACAAGGTTGTTAAAAAATATATTGTATCTGTAGTCTAGCACTTCATTTTATTCTATTTCACAGCCATTTTGCTGAGTCTCACCTCAGACTCTTCTTTCTTAAAAATAACTGAACAGTTGATGAACCACCTCTCAAGGGCACGCATCAATCTCTGGTATCAACTATATTCTACAAGCAGTACCTCTTAAGATGATGTAATCTGTTCCAAGAATCCTGTTTCTATTTTTAAGTGGCATACTCTTATTATGCTTTTAAAAGGGCATCTCCATCACACATTGTTACTTTGCTTCTAACAATCATCGGTGATATTTAATATACATGAAATGGCTTCAGAAAATCATTGATTTTAATCTTATTGCCTACCATGATTCTTACAAACAGTACTTCAAATGGTAATTTAAATTTGTAAGACTGTAAAATGCTAACACTATGAAGAACATTTCTGCTTAAGGCCATCTTTTCAAAAAAGGTGCATCATTCACAATTGCCTTAAAACGCTTGAGTGTTTTGTATGAAAAGTTTTATGGAATGTTTTGTTTTCTCTACTTAATGTTACTGAATTTGACATTGGAGAACCTGGAAAAAACATTACAGCAGAAACTGCACAGAGAAAACACGCTCAGCACTGAAACTCCATCTGCTTTTACAAGGACAGACAATAATGACAAAGCAAAACCTGCAATTTTGTACAAAGAGCACTCTTTTGTGTGTTTTGTTTTTCACTACCATAATTTCTAGGTAAATCATTAATTTTAGCATTTCCAACACCCTATACTTTCATATTAAAAAAACACTTATAAATAATTTAAATTTTTTTTTTAAAAAATCTTACTGCTATTCCCTACCCAAATGAAACCAAACATACTCTTGGTGGCACAGGCATGTCACAAGAAGTGATACATGTAGGTGTTGCTTATCATTATATCGTAAGAGCATGCTGTTATATCTTTATCTCTGCCATCACACTGCTACACTAAGATGCGGATCCTGGAGTGCAGTGTGACACCATCTTACTAATTTTAGAGCATGCAGCTATCTTGCAGCAAGTATTATTGGATCTCCTGAAATCTCACCTATTCATCTCATGAGCAACAACAATCCAAGTCAGCAAACAGACTGTGGGTTCTTTGGGAAGGCTTTTTTCTTTTTAAGGAAGATTTTGAACCAAGAGTGATAAAGATGGACCACCGAAGTGATAGATTCTACCATCTCACATTCCTAATAGGTATGAAAGCCAGCACTGTTTTCCACATTCTAGTGCCACACATATCTAATGTGTGGTCTATTAAAGCCACTCAGATCTTTCTTACATTTTCAGAGCACAACAATCACTGCCTGCTCTCTCACATGCAAAGGTCTACATTTGTCACCTAAAGACAAATGGGTTTTAAGATTTCCAGATGAAGTTAACCTTGGAATTTAGTACAGAAGTATCACCTAAAAAGAAACAGATACAACTGCTGTCTACAACTTGATTTTTAAAAAAAAATAATTTTAAAACCCAAAGTGGGTCAACAGTGACTACCATAGCTGGCTCTAAACGTCAGTTGCTTACAGTTCTATTTGTAACTATGGCAGCTGAGAGTTTATTGATTATACCACTGTGACTGTGATGGCCAAAGACATTTTTCTTTGAGATGCTGGTATACTTTGCTGCTTGGGAAACCAAAAGACTTTCCAGCTCAATAGCGTCTGCAGATGTAATTATCCTTAGCACATTTTCTTTTGGTTGACTTTTTAGTAATTGAACTAGAACACCACCAATATCCACAAAAATTCTAAGAGTCACCATGAACTAAATTATATTTATTAGATGCAGAAAAACACTTGGAAAATATATTACAAATGCACAATTTTGTCCTGGCAAGAAGAGAGTTTAGTTGATCTTTAAGGTATTTTCCATCTTTATATTCTGTGATCCTCTGAAACTTTGTTTAGTGTCCCTCAGCCAATATTCTCAACTCTCAGCTCCTGAGAGCTCTTATTTTTCTAGCAAAGTTAAATTAATTTTTCCAGTAATCACTCATAAGGAACTGCAACAATCCAGATTTGCAATTTTTTCCTAATTTAATAATTTGATTAAAAATGCAAAATAACAAAAAAAAAATCTGCAATGTTATTTATAAACCTGTGTTGTTTATTTATCTTCATGTTTTAGCCTCTAAACGCCTGCAGATTTGCTTTTCATCTTTTTACCAGGAACTGAAATTAAGTTTACAAGGATGGCAACTGCCAAGTCTGTTCTTATTTCAAAGATCAGCATCATATTTGTTTTTTCTCCTTTCCTTGGCTTTTTGCATTTTCTCAGCTGTCCAAGGGTTTTCAAATGTAACAGACAATGCAAAAAAAATTAAAAACCTCCAGCACATTTTCACAGTGCCTCCAGGTTTGCAGGGCTGTTTGGAGCTGATGTTAATGGATAAGTGAGGAACAGATGATGCTGTAACATGGTACAGACCCTTCATCATCACACAAGCCCAATGACAAAAGGCAGTGCTAAGCAGGCAAGGGGAGAGCAGGGGAACAGAGATGTATCTTATCCATACTTGCTGAGATCTCTACAATGAATACATATACATCAGAGTTTCCCTTCTGACCTTTTAATCAATGGATTTATTTAGATCTTCATTATTACCCAGCTGTTCACACAAGCTTTAACTTTTCTTTCTTAAAAGATATTTAACAGAGAACTTGCATAGATCAACCACTCCCTACATTAGTGCACTTATAAAAACAACAGTTTAAGCTATTGTTGAATCCTTATGAGTTCTTGCTGGTTTTCTTTTTCTCACTGCCCTTCCTTTTCTCCTGCCAAATTTATCTCTAAAATGCCATTTAAGGGCATTAATTTTGTTTCAAGTATAAAGAGTGCTACAACTAGGAATAACTTGAGATAAACTGTGCCCAAACAACTGAGATGCAAGCTTGCAAGTTTCTTGACAGCTGCATGCAGAGTAACAGATAGGCTTTAAGGGTCCTATAATGATTTAGGATCTTTTGGGGAATATTCTGACAATTTTCTTCCATAGTAGGATCAATTTCACTTCCTTAACACCACTGAAGTAGTACAGGGCTCTCTGCACTGTGGGATAGGGCCTTTCTAATCTTCCAGATCAAGGAGGCCCATCACAAACCATGCTACTGGTTCCCCTCACAGATCCCATGCAAATATATTGATCAAAACCCAACTCTTTTTCCAGCCAGTACCCTATCTAGTACATACTGTTTTATGTGGGTATTTATTACCGTAATATCCAAGTACGATAGAAACGGATGAAGGACTTGAACTGTACACCAAGCAGATCAGTCTCATAGCATTTACAATGTACTGCTGCAGCCAGCCCTGTGCATCATGCCTTACCCTTACACAGCTTCAACCTACTCTTTGTCCCATTTGAGCTTCATTTGGTTCAGACAGAAGCAGAGCTCATAGGAAAGCAGCTCTGGCGAAGCAGGGAGGACTAGACAAAAAGGAGAAACAGAGCCCAACCCTCCAGGTACTCAGTTCTCAGTACACTGGAGCAGTGCAGTTCGACTCAGGGATCCCAGCATGGGCACTGGGTACTTGCAAAAATACTCCAGCTTCGGTTCAAGACTCAGAATGAAGGGGAAGCAGAGGAGTAGAAAAATGATGGAAGCGAAAAAGAAATATAGAAAGGATTAATTTGCTCTATCAATGTAGATAAGTCCCACCATGTCACAGATGTAATTTTTCTTACAGTTAGTCTACAGATCAGCATAATAATTTTTTCAGCTCTCCCTTTTTACTTGTTATGGGTGGCACTGTAATGTCTAGGTTTGATGAGAAAGTCTATATTGCCCTGCGTAAGCACCTGAGCTAGCTTAGCTCAGTAAAATCGAACAGCAGAGTCTCTTCTGTGTTCCTGTAGGCTGCACACGGGAGGCTATTGCCTGGTATCATAGCTTATCACTCTGCACATTGGCATGTTCCTTCTCAGAAAATGCATGGAAAAGTTTAACTTTTTCAGAGCTGGTGGAAGGACACCAGGGGACCACCAGCATTTGCCAGTTTGGTCTATATTTTCACATCATGGCAGAGCTCATGCTATAGTGTACAGACAGATAAAACAGCCTGGATTTAAGAACCTTAAAAACTTGATCAGTAGTGGAGAATTTGGTAAAGTGGTATTAACTCATTCAAATTGTTTTAAATATCAGAGTATTGTCAAGATGCTGTTTAAATTCTCAAGCAACACTTCAAACTCTGAACTTGGGATGAAAGACCTCTATATCTAGACTACAACTGGAGTGTCCATAGAAACTGTTAATATAATTTGAACAAATGAAGTTACATAGCATTTATAGAACTCTGCAGGGAAAAGAAAATCCTTCACCTGTTTCCTTGGTTTGACTCATGTAGTTACAATCACATGGATATCTTCAAGTAACAATGTAAAAAGGCTGTTCTGCAGTGTCCTGGGACACTTTGAAGTGGTAGTATTGCTGCATCTCGCATATTTAGATTGATGCCTTGAGAACGGCATTAGAAAATTCTTTCAAGTACCTCATTGTTTTGAGAGAGAGCTACAAAAATGCCAATGTTTTAACTCAGATTTTATCAGCTCTGAAAATACTGGCTCAACTACTGATCTTTTAGCCTGAGCTATTCTGAGGGAAGGTATGAAAAACCCATCTGGATTGATTTAGCTTTGGTCTCCAAAAACAAGTACCACATCTGTATGCATAATGATACATTTAGGATTACATTATAAAAGGCTACATACTTGGAAAACAGTCTTATAACCAAGTGATATAAATACTGCTGATGCACTAGGTGCATTAAAGATTACTAAACCAGCACTGTTCACTTGAAATAAAAAAAGATGCTTACTAAAGTAATACTTAGAATTTTTACAAATAGAATTCCCAAGAAAACTTTCTTTGAAGTGCTCTGATAGGATCAGCTTCATTAACTACTTGCTGGTGTATCACTAGATATGCAGCTTCAGATCAAATACTTCTCTCCAGTGATGGTGTGTCTGAGAACTGAAAACCTTACATCAGTAATTATAGTATCTTTCTCAACACAAAAGGAACAAAACTTCCTAAATTGTTACAGATCCAAAACAAGCCCTAAAAACCCAGCATTACACTGCCACACTATGGCATAATTCAGATCTGCAAGCAGGAATAGAACAAATATACAATAAAAATAACTCTTCTACTTTAATTATTTAGGAGTACAGTACCCATCATGTTTTGTTTGCCTACTACATTTGTAAAGCATTAAAACCAAATTGTTGTGTTTTGTTCAGCAACAGCTATCTAGGTACATTACACTTGAGGATTTTATTTTTGTAATTTTTTTTTCCAGAAAGAAAAAAGAAAAAGTTTACTTTCTGCAAGTGTTAAAATCTTCAAAGACTAGTTTGATATGCCTGTTGCACAGATGGGATATGTAGGGAAGTGGATACCCAGGGCATTTCTTTACTTTGTTGGCTACAAAATATAGAGCTTTTTGTTCTCTGCATTACAATGTGATCTGAAGGGTTTTCAGTTGACAGCCAGCGGAAGGAAAGAAAGGTTCAAAATACCTTCTCCAATTTTTTTTTTTTTTTTTTTAAATTATTTGAGATAACACTACAGAATTTTAGAATCAGCATTCATTATTCTTTACATCAGAATATAACTTACTTCAGACCTAGAAATACTTCAAAATACTATCTCCACATTTTTACTACTGTTTTGTAAGAGATTAAAAAAACCCCACATCTTATTTTTGCTAATACTGAAATACAGCAACTCAAGATGGCTGAAATTTCACATCTAACTTTTTAACTACAGCAGCTTACTGTACAAAGCATACATTATTTTAATTACTGTGACATTTATATAATTTATACCTTCCATAGCATTTGTTTTGCAAGAAAGCTATAAATCAATTTTGCATGACCATTACCAGCACTGTCTTATTCATTCTAACATTCCATTTTTTAAGTGTTTTTCTAATAAATCAAACATTATACGTAAGCAATTGGCTGAGGCCAAGACCATACCAATTACTTTACCTGCAAGAACATGCCATTATAAACATTTCCCACAAGGCATAATAAAATACATGTCTGGTGCCACAAGAGTTACAGGAATATCCTGTACAGAAGCATTAAATAAAGATTAGATGACTAGCTGGGGTTTCATTTGTTCCACCCCTTTCTTAATTGCTATTATCACCACTTCAATTTACAAAAAATGCCATAGCCTAGATGCATTGCAGTCCCTTCCCGTTAGGATGGTTTATTGAGCTTTTAAAATCCCAAATTAAGTATCTTTTGCCTCCAAACACTTTCAGCCACGGACTGCTTAAGCTGTTGATGAACAGAGTTTTCTTTTCATACATTACCTGTGTCTAAGCCACATGCACATGCATATATACACACACACTTTAATACAATTTCTGTTATTAAGCCTCTTCCTTCAATTATCACATAATTTTTGTTAATTTTTTTTACTGCCTTTACTCAAAGCACCAGCCATGGTATTATATCTAGGATTATAACTCCTCCTGATAGTCAAGATGTATGAACAGTAAGCTGTGAACATTATAATCTTTTAACAAAATCAGCTCTAGAGCTTCACTAGCAAATGTGGAGTTCTCTTGGACTGATCCTGTCCCAGTCGGTTCAGGAATGCTCATATAAATTCTCTATTCATACCTGGTAGCAAAACTGCAGACTACCACCTAAGACTTATGATTTTTGGAAGCCCTTTGGGAGAGGGAGGAAGAGTTTAGCAAACTTGACTGACACTGAATTAAGAAGATTTATGGAGAGTGCATTCTTAGCAGTTTCAGTTTTTAGCAATTGCCCAAGAGTCATGCTGAACTGCACAAGGAACTTGCAAATTTGGATTTTTATTTTTAACTCCTCTCCAAAATCCAACAATAGCCAATTTTGAAAATGCTCGTCATTGCACCCAAAAAAATTAGAAGCAGCTACTACAGCATTTCTGTTATTCTATACTTTTCAGTTGCAAAAATCAACTTTCCCTTCCCCAGAAGAGAGCAGACATATCTTCTTTCATTAGTCATTCAGGCATCACAGCTAAGTATTTAAAATTAGATAACCTTCTTTAAAAATATATGTTATTTAAATTATAAAGATTTAGGCTGAAGTTGAATAGACTACTGAAAAATGCTGTTTCTTACTACTGTATCTTTCCTTACAGCCCACTCAGTGAAGGATACTGTATTCCATATCAGATTAACTGGACTTCTGTCACACAGAAAAGATTAGTTACGATAAATGGCATCCTTAGTGCTGCTGAATTATGTCTTCCTCCGAAGAATCAAACCAATGCTTCATTGTCATTCATCAGGCATCCCCTTCTATGAAACGACAGGAAACTTCATACCTTTCTAAACTTTTCCATCTGCTTATAAAGATCTGGATCCAGCTCCTGAGACACATCTTTCATCCAGAGTAGAGCTCCTCTGTATTCAGTCCGATACTGTTCCATTCGGTTTACTGTCAGCCATGTGTCTGAGATGGCCCTGTATCTGAAAGTCTCCACTTCTTGATATAATCTACTCAAAGGAGCACGCAGTGCTAATCTGGGGGAAGGCATGAAGGAAAGAAAGGAAGGAGAAAAACATGTTAAAGAAGTTGTTCCACAAAGGTAAATGGATTAATACAACAACTGACACTTTACTAGCAATCAAAAAACCATACACAGTCAAAATAGTTCACTTAAATGCTAGTGTATGTTCAGATGGTTCTACAGCTTGGTTGCGGGTGCACACGAACAGGGTAATTCTGCATGAATATTGTGTTTGCAACCTGCCTGTTCAAGTAATGACCTTTCACTTACACATGCATGTGGAAAAGGAGCCTTTTAGCTAGACAAGCTGCTTGTATATATGCTATTACCATTACTCTTAGCTAGTTGCATTTACCAACTCTAAATATGTACCTACGTAATAAATATGAGGTAATTTATTACTGGATACATACCACAAATGTTTTGGTGGGTTTTTTTTTTTGATAAGGAATCTGAACAACTCCTTTGAAGGACATTTAAATATCTTTTGGAAGGATTTAAGCATTTTCTTAAATGTTTCTTCCAGGAACTACACTTCGGCAAGGCAGTAGGGGACACTGTTGTCTTCCCTATGCCATCACTTTGGCTCCTAATGGGATCTTAGAACTAGACAGAATTACTTCAACTTTTGCTTTGCTTCCTCCTGCTGCTTCTGCTTTCCTCATGGTTGCCAGAAGCCACCTCACTGGAATGGGTTCAATCAGTTCCACACCAGTGTAGAGTCAGTTTAATTTGCTACTTAGGGACTTCCTAGGCATAAAAGAAAGAATTTCTAATTTCAGCTCCAGTAACCAGCAAATTGTGTCTTCTTGATCTCCAGCTACTGAGCTATCTATTGGCACGCAACATAAGTAAGAGCAGTCCCAACTTCAACATGAGCTTGAGAGTGGCTGAAGACAGACAAAGAACTGGTTTTGTTTGTATGTGAGTTTATTTTAAAAGATGCCTTTAAAAAGCACTAAGAGATTTATGAAATGTGAGCTTCTTAGCATGGCTTCCCCCCCCCCCTTTTTTTTTCTCATTCTACAAATACTTACCCAGCCATTCAAAGGAAAATTCAGTTTATACAGACATGTCATACACTGGGATTTCTATAAACAGTTAAGCTTTATATAGAAGCAAATCATCAGTGCTTTTGCTCAAAGGTGCCTTACATGTGTTTTAAAGATCCCACTCATAGCTGTTACTGAATGTGCTAATGACCAAACTCTAGCCCAAGATAAACATATGAAATGCTCAGTGCTCTGAATGCAATGTTTTATTTTGAGCCAAACAGCTGCACTGTTAAGCTAAAGCTGGAAAATATCACAATAGTTAAGAGCTCAAAAAAATCCTGTAAAATGTCATGGTATAGAATTTTCCCTAGCAAATGATGCTGAATTTCAAACTTCCATACTCCCAATACTGTTAACAAAAAAGCGTCATAATACTGATAATGCCATCAGGTACTGCTACTTTTAAACTCTTTAGCAAACAGAAGGTCAACAAGACATCAAGGGCTCTGGGCGTCATGTGTTTGTGAGTCCCTCTGGATTTTTTTCCCTTTAACTGATTTGCTCCTACCCAACTTACTTGACCTCAGTGGGGATCTAGGATCTTCTCCTGCGGGACTCCATGGTGTAAGGTTAAGGCAAATAGTAGCATTCAGACTCCTCCTTTCTCCCCTGTCTACCTGAGGTATGAGACTCCATGACCCAACAAAGCATTCCCTTACCCATTTCCATGCTCCCCCAGGACCCAGACACACCCACAATGAGCCTGCTGCAGAATTCCTCTGCAGAGTGAGAAGTGCCCCCAATCTGGAGAGGGACCCAACATCAGCTACTTTACAACCCCACTGCTATGGAGGCTGTGCAGATGCACCTGTACAGCTTTAGAACTGCTGAGCAGAACAGGCACAGGTGGGGGATCTGGAGATACACACACAGCAGGTTTGTAAGACAAAAAACAGGATCAGGCAAAACTATACAGAGCAAGCCAGTAATACTGCCAATACTATAGCAGGTTTGGACAATCATAACTTACCTATCATTTGGTTCCATTTCAAATGGCTAAACGAATTATGCCAACAGTGAATTAACTAACATTATCCCATAAATTTTGTAAATCAGACAGTAATTCTGACACATATACCTTTGCTGAGAAGAAAAGCAGAGAGCCTTTCCTGTGGCTTGCATCATTTTTCCTGCTCTCGTTTTATCCTGAGAACCCTGTGATCGAAGAAATTTCCCCAATTCATTTTCTTCCTGAGACAGAACTGACGAAAAATAAATGGTCAGACACGTTATTTAATAGGTTCCCAATAGCTTCAAAACTGGCCTAGCATCAAATAGCTTAAGTCACTCTAAACTCAAGCAGCACAGCAAAAAATAAGTAATTTCATGGAATTCCCCCATTTTGTAAACATCCAATTCACTTGATACGTTTGTTGAAATACTTAACAAAAATCACAAAATTCCATCAGTGCCGAAACAGAACAGGAAACACGTGCTACCTCTTTCTTCAACAAAAGAATTAGGTTGGTTAGATTACACAATGGGCCCAATCTTGATTATAGTATCTTTTAGTCTTGGTTTTTTTTATTTGTGTTTTGTTTGGGGTTTTTTTAATACTTTTTTATCATCTGAACTGCCTCAGCTGATCTTTGGTAGCATAGTTTCACTCAAGCTTATTCTGAGTAACACTATCCAAAGCTCACTTGCTTTTCTCTTGCTCTCCATTTTTCATGCTGGACTACAGAAACGACTCTTTCATATAAAAAAAATATAGCTCTTCATTTTAAAGAATGTTTATTTTCAAATTACTTTGCAAGACTTACAAATTTAACATTCTACACAATTCAAACACTATTTTTTAAAATTTATACTTCAAACATCTAAAATATTCTAATTTCAAATTAACTGATTGTTTTTTAAACGAGAAAATGAAGAACAATACAAGTGTTTTCACACCGAATTGCTGACTACTTCCAAACTGGGACCATGGGTCTTCCTCATATCCTTACAAAAACATTTCATTACGGTTTCATCTATTAGTCTTCCAAAGAGGCTGTCTCCTACAGTGCCAATTTCTTCCCACTATCAATAGGGAGAATGGCCCAATATAATGAAAGAAGATCTCTTGAAGTCCTTTTGTCATTTTTCCAAATGTTGACAGTCAAATCCAATGCTGACTCATAGCATAAACATGCTGCATGAACACCCTTGCGTTAAAGATTTCTCCTGCTACTGTGGAACATTTCTTCAACTCAATACACCACCATTCTGATTCTAATCTAGGTCCTGAAACATTATCTCTGACTCTGGACAGGCAAAATTAAAAGGAAAGCCTCAAGAAAATATGGGTAACTTTCAACAAAAGAAAGTAAACTGGAAGATGTCTCCAAAGCTGGATTCTCTTTTTCAAGCCAGAAATCACAGCAGTAGAGAATCAAACAATATTGATTGGAGGGAACCTTTAGAGGTCATTTAATATAACCTGCTGTTTGAAACTTCCCAAATGAGGTCCCTGTCTCTCACTAATGACTACCACTAATTACTGTACACCTGTTACAGCCAAGTCACCATTATCAAATTCATCGTAATAGCATGGATTACTTAATTATAAAACTAGTAATAAGACCAATATTCTTCATAGTCAATCCTAATTAAAAAAAAAAAAAATTAAAACAGTTCAGAACGGAGTTAGGATTTCTAAGACAAGACACTTTTGAATTTAAACAAGCCAAGGAAGTAATGGAAAAAACCCACCAACTTAAAAAACAAGCTTTTTCCCACAATTATTGCTACCTATCACTGCATAATATCAAATATAAAACTTAAGAACTAGGAGATCTTCAAGCAAATAAGCAAGTCCGCCTTTAGCTGTCTGCAAGGAATGTTATCTTTATTTTTAAATAGGATGAAAGTAGTAGCTCCCCATTTTAATTTTGATGATGTTTGATGATTTCATAATGCAGACCTCCCTATCATTTCAACTGTATATTTGATCATACTTACAACAAATCCTTTTTTGATACAGTTCAATTGCTTTCAGCAACTCCATACATGTTCTCTGAATAGAATGGAACAGCTGATATTGAAACAAAATACACACAAAAAAATTGTAAGTGTATGCAAGAAATACTGATGATTGAAATACAAGAAAGAGCTTATTTTTTTTAGAAATTATTAGGGGTCACTATTTTCCTCTTGAACAATGCGTAATCTTTCCAGCTTGAAAGTGTTTTTTCCTTATCAATTGTGCTTTTCTTTCAATTAAGTCGTCCATTGAAACTACAGACAGACCAATCACAACTTACAAAAGGAAAATAAAGACAAAAATAATTTTATAAACACATCTACTCTAAACAGATGATAGTTAATCAAAGTACTCATGTTGAGGTTTTTTAATTGATATCTTTGGATATATATGAAGATGTACAAAACTTTTTTTCTGAAACACACAGTAGAGCAAAAAGTTATCAAAATGTCTATCATGTTTATCATGTGTGGCAATATGCATACTGAATTTTTAATACCGCAAAGTCTGGAGGAACAAACTTGCATTGGTATGCCAACACAGAAAGTTATTGATTTAAACTGAACTTTTACTGGCATAGCTCCTGTTTTCTAACCAAAGTGATAAAGCAGTAGTTTCCAAAGGAAGTAGAGGAAAACAAAGTCAGTCTTGACTAAGTCTAAAGATTGTTTCTAGGAAACAGAAAAATTACTACACTTTCTGTCTGTGTAAAACCTCCAACCTCTAACTTAAACCTAAACTCCTCTGTATAAAGCATTACACAAATACAAGCAAAATAAACTACTGGCACAGTAACCGTCTTCCTTCACATCTGCTTGACTTCCTGCACACTACATGGGCTTTGTCTTTTAAACTGAAAGTGTGACTTGCAGTTGAGAAGTTGTCCAAGTGAAAACACGCTTATAGTTTTTTTATCTGGTAAACACAAGTTTCCCTATTTCTAATACCACCTGAGGTAACAAATCATTCTTCCTGATGAATCTGCAACACAGTAAACATGGTAGGAACTCAGGTATGTATTTATAAAATACTGTTCCGTCCTTCCAGTTTGTTTTACATCAATATTCTTGATTTATAACCCATTATGAAGACCCCATAGATAGAATCATCATGTGGTAAGTTATCACTATTATAGCTAGAACTGAAAAGATTTGTTTGTTGTAAACCAGCCTCTTATTTCAGCTAAAACACGAATAAACTGAGAATCCTAAGTCAACAATTTTCTAAGAAACTGCAAGAAAACCATTAAGGCAAAACCTTTACCCTTATGTAACAAAATACTGATAAAAAGTAGTTGGACACTAACTTGATTATTACACTTCAGAAGTCCATTCTCTATCTTTTGCTTTGTGTCAAAGATGTTCAAGCTCTTCAGTCCAGTGGGGCTGAAGATACTGACTGTATTTGTCACACAGCAGGAATCCTTCTCTTGGTTATACTTTACAGACTTTCAGAAGCTTCTCTGGTCATGTCAGTTACTTGCACAAAAGCTCCAGAGAGCAGAGCTCACTATGCACCTTGCTCTGTCTTGGTATGTTGTACGTTTTCTTGGTATACGTGGTATTTTGTAACTGTATAAATAATGTAATTTGTATATACTATAGAACACTATTTTTAAAAAAATCCTGAACTGATATAAGCAAAGGGTAAGAACAACTGATATAAGCACAAAGGACAATCTCCTGCTCTCTGCAACAACAAAAGGAAAAAACCTGCCCCCAAAACTGAAAATAAATTCAAGAAATGTTAGGTTCCAAATATAGCTTAAGGGATGTGGGGGTTTGTGTTACAAAATGTCGCTATATTCGCTATGTTTGCACAGGTACTTTTGTCAGAAATTGGAAAAGATATTACAAGAAAATAATGATTAAAATATGTGTACACATGTGTACACTTTAGAGGCTTGATGGAAATGAAAACATTTTAAAAATTAACAAACAGAGAAGACACATTATGAAAACATTACAAACCTCTAGTTTTGCATCCAGATCTGCATCTGAAGCCACAACATGTTCGTCTTCCTTTTTTCCTGTAACTTTTATAAGAGTTTGTTTTGTTTTCCAGTATTTCTGTTGCATTTTATTGACCACAGATTTTTCTTGGCTTTGAGCATATTGGTCATAAAATTCCCTTGGATAATTGCTAGAATATTAAGAAACAAAATTACAAAACTTCAATAGGATGTTTAAAAAATAAGTCCAACATGATAGATTTTTTCCATCAAGAATATTGCATTTGCGTGAAGACACATGTATTCTAACATACATTTCTTCATTATGCATTAATAACAAAGCAATTAAATTAGTACTATATTTCCCATCCTACTTTGGAAAATTATACACTGCTTTCAGTTTGAATGTCTTCAGTATGTAGTACTGCCAAATAATCAGCTGCAGAGAATTCTTCCCAATGTATTATGGAATCACTTATAGCCCATGGAATTAACTTATTATCTAACTAATAGGAGAGTTTCAAGTGAACTAGCAGAGTTCCTTAAGCAGGCAGAAATTTTCATGCAATTTCAGCAGTGTTAGGATTTCACAAAGTTAATTTTATGAATGGAATTAGACTACTTCTTCCCCTCCCTTTTTTACAGTTGAATAATAAAGCATTAGAGGAACACTCATCTCTTTTGAGCATGCTATGTGAAAGATAGCTAGCTCATGTCTTTATGCAATGACTACATGACAACTGCGGGTGCGTGACAGGTAATCTTTTTCCAAAGATTATTTTCTACTGACAGATCATTCTGCATTCCTTTAGCAGACCTAATAAAAAGTGCAATCTGAAGACAAACTCCATATTCCACAATATTTAAACCATACCAAGGTGGTTTAATATATAGCCTTACAATAAAATCTTGATCTCTTTCAGAAAGTGTTACTCCATTATTAATTTCTGAAAAAGTACATGCCTTTTCCCCAATGTACAGATATAAAAAGCTGCAGTGATTTTGCCAATCTTTGGAAGTAAAAGGTTTCTAAAACTTGCTATATTAAATACTCCAGGAAAATTAAAGCGGTTGAGTTTATGTTGAAAAAAGATATCCTCTGCCTGTGAAGGGACAAACTGTGGTTCATTACTGAGATAGTGCCTACTAGCTCTGTTCACAACACACAGACAGCTCAGGAATGCTACCCAAGAGGTCTTCAGACCCAATATACACATCAACATGTATTGAGACATGCAGACATATATACATCTATATAATGATATACATGTATGCTTGCTGTGCAATACTATGGCCATTCTGAAACAATAAGCCATTGGTACACGTATTCCCCCAAAGGGTGACATATCTGCCCTACACAGTTATTAGTGACACAGTTTAACTTTAAAAGGAAGTTTTTTTCACATGGATTTGTTACTTGCTTCGGTTATTTTTAATTAGCAAGTTCGGAATCAGTGCCTTCATCACCAAAGAGATGGTAAGAAATTAAACTGGAAGTAAGCATGAACAAAATTTAAAATGCATTTATACACAGCACTTCTTGGCTTCTTCCTCAAACTTGAAAAGCAAAGATATTTACCCATTTAATTCTACCCAAACATTAGTTCCAAGACTTTAATTTATGACTTTAATTAAAATTAAAATAAAGGCCTTCTTGGTGCTACAGCACAAAATAAACAACATATACAGAACATACCACATTTCATGTCAAATTCTGAACAAACAAGCCATTACGCACGCTGACAACAGACAGCCTATCAAGTTAAGTGAAGCCTATATTGACCTGATATATGCTGCATCTTTAAAGTACAACATCTACAACCTCTAATAAATAACAATAAGATCCCCCTGCATTATGAGAAAACAGAATATGAGAGTTCAATCAAGTAGCATTACTTTAAAAATAGTAATAAAAATATAAAACCTGCTCACAAGGTAGTATAAAGACCCTAGCTGTCCAGCTAGTCGTGTGCTTTAACTTCTGCTACAGCTGTGCAAATAACTGATATCTCAGTTCAGTGGTCAAGTGAAGATAAGACCATAATTCATCTCATGTCAACCTGCCTTGCTATCTACCTCACTCGAGGTCACTGGAAATTCTGGGGGCATGGTGCAAAGAATAAAAACGTGTTATTAATATGAGTCACAGAAAAAAACCTAAAATGCTGGGATTAATAGGGATCCCTGAATTAGAGACTGATAAAACAATTGAACGAATAAGAGGAATGTAATTGTTTACCACTACACATAAATTCAGCTTCTGATTTAATTTGGAGAATTTCCTGGCTGCCATTTATGCTTAAAATAATGAAAGACTTATAATCCCATTACTGAAATATTCGGTGGACAATTTTTACTGGTAGACATTTGTCAATACCTTTTAAAATGGATTTCATGTCAAGCAATCACGGACTTACTTAGGTTTTGTTAAACAATCAGAAAATTTAACTAAAATAAGGATGTACTTTATTCTGAAGTTGATGACCATGGATAAACCTCTTTAAATACAACAGTTCATGCCTTTCTTTCCATTAAACAGGAAATTGATAACATGATCTTTTTCTATCTGGTCAATTCACTTGTTTTTCCACTGTTTGGCAGTCATTAATTTTTTATTTTTATTCTTTTTAAACAGAATGTCTACCAGTGACTTCATATAAATACTAGATGCCAGAACATAATGTGTGTTAGACTCAGGCTATGACAAATCAACATGCCAAAAACCATCACTTCTTTAGAATAAGAAAAAATTAACAAGGTACTTACTACTTATGACCTTCCATATTTCTTGTTTTCTTCAGATGTCTAAGTAAGATAAGAAATTACCAGTTAATATAAACATACTTAAAGCATAATTTTTAAGTTAAACAGCAGAAAACCCCTACCTTTTCACAAAGAAAATGACTATGTTGTAGCATAGTATTTTATTTACCATGTTACAACAGAAAACTTTTTCCTCATGTAACTCACAATTCTTGCTTAAAACATGATAAAGACATTTAAATTTTGTTGCTGATGTTGCCAATTATTATATGTTAGCAAATTTTCCAGGCAAAAGCAAATTTACCTGGCATAAATTCAGTGACTTTTGACAACACAAGCCAAAATTGCCCATGCTAGGCATCCTCCTCAGCCAAGTTTCTTTTTCCCCAATGTTTTACCCACAACACAGTTCAGCTACCTTTTTTGCCCATGTCTCACTGATCTGTTTTTTTAAAAACACTAGCTACTGAGCCACAGATGCAAAATTTAACCACCAGGTGTTTTTACTATGAGGAACACCACATTTCCTGAGGATAGAATATGATATGTATGCATTTGGACTTCAGATTTTGTAAGTTAGTATCTATCTCCAGCTTGGATATTCAGTCTCCCACTGTACTTTGAGCTGACCAGATGGTACACACATCACTTCCCACCAGTAACTGAGCACAGTCCTTCCAGGCCAAATTTACAAGCGAAGCCAGACACTCCTTATAAACAACGAGCACCTGGCTTCTCCTCTGCTGCTTTCAGAGAGGACTTTATTCTCCAGCACACAGCCAGCTTGTGAACAGAGGCACTGCAGCATGATCACAGAAGAGACCAAAAAGAAGCAGGTCAGATGGTGCTGCTGGGAAATGGCCTTTGGTAAGAGCAGGCACAGAAGTAACACACCAACAGGCTGCAGTAAGATATGAAGCTGACTGAGAAAACAGTAATGAAAAAAGCAGCAAGGAAGGTAATGGTGCTGAAACTGAACATTGGCACTAATCTGGGTGAGAGAGAAAAGGGGCCGCAACGGGGAGATGTGACACTGGAAACATATCTAGCTCTGTGCTGCTTACAGACAGTATGGTTAGCACTGGAGCGGCAAAGGGACTGGAACAGATTGCAGGAACCTGAACAAGGGAATGCAAACAACCTGAGTGTTTCCCGCAGCCATAAAGCACACGCACTTCCATTTGGAGCCAAATCCCAGATTTCTGATTCTAACCTCTCTGCTGTCAGTACCTATGAAACTTTCTGGCAAAGTTCCGTGAGATGCTGCAAGACTGTATCAGAGCAGGAAATTTTCCTGAATTGGAATTTTTGTGAAGTGCTTATAAGTACTGAAGGAAATTCATTACTCTGTCTTCAGAGCAGAGTTGAAAAGTAAAGACCAGCAGCTAAATAACAGAGGAAGAAAGAACTGTTTCAGATTGGTTTTTGCATTACAGCACCATTGAGTCACACAATATACCGAATGGACAGCATCGGTCATGGTTTTGCCACCTCCTAGAGCCATAAGGCACAGGCAACATTAACTCCAGTTTTCTAACACCTTTATGCTTCACTGTTTTAATACTCGTCCTCCGTAAGTCAACCGTGGGTGTGTGCGAGCGAGATAAGAACTCAGGATTTAGCTTGTATACACATCCATGACTCACTCACTCAGCAGCACACTTGGTTTGACAGGAAGCAAAGAATAGTCTATCTAGACGGAATAGCACACATTATTACGTGGAACAAAGTGTAAATGACCAGCAGAGGGAACAGGACTAAGGCACTGACCTTGTACACTGTACATGTCCACCTGAATCTCCTGGAAATTAATGTCTCTAAAAGAAAAAAATTTTAAAAAGAAAACTATATCAGGCTCACGGTGAAACAGTTCTCATTTGCAAGCATAACTCAGGCTCTTTCTTCCTAAACACCTGACCTTGTATTTTGACTCTGGGATCTTAGTTATACTCTTCCCAGTCCCATATAGCACTCCTACGGCCTTAAGATATTATTTGTGGGGATTCTTTTAGTTCAAAGTGAGGACCGTACCACAGCTATCAGGACAGTGTTTTCATGGTATGAGAATGAGGGCATGTATTCCCTGTCCTGCTGTGTGACATGATGGCATTTGAGGTGTCTGAGGCTACAAGACCTGCTGGGATAGTGTATGGCCCATTAGAGTGGAAGGAAACAGAAGTGCAGTCTTACCTACACTGCCTGCTGAAAATGGTTTCTCGCATGTAGTGTCACTGAAAACATGCCAGGAGAGAGAAAGGTCCCAGAGAGTTCTTGGTGGTATAGATAAAAACCATGCCTGGGAGACGGCAGCAATTAAACAGCATCAACAAGCAGCAGCTCAGTGCTCAAGCTCAATACCTGGGCCTGTTTTAATTCCTAAGTGAGAATTCAGTTTGTACCATACAGCTTAGTAAGCACTGGCGCTGAGGAAACAGAACCGTGGTTGCTCAAAAAGAATCACATTACTTTTGATAAGTAGCACTTCACCTATAATTTCAATCAAGAATGTTCCTGCATCCCATTCATTCCAGATGCTGTTCAAGGAACTTTCATAAAGAAACCAGTTATGCCTCTGAAGACCCAGCTGAGTTTCACCTTTCTCACTGACTGAGAACACTCTGGAAAACCTGGATGTCCACTACAATTTCGCTGTTCTTTTAGCTGTTAATTTAGACAACAAACGTGCATTTGGTTTGGGTCCCACTGATCTCAATGGTACCCTAAATGATTTCCATTCACACAGACTTTGTTTCAAGTTAGATACACTTTTGTAATATTTGCAGCACTGTAAACTAATTCATATTTCATGTTTCAGAATCACAGTTAAGCTCTACTGAAATGGAAACAGCATATATTAACATAGATATTAAAATCAGAAACAAAGGTAGAGGAACATAATAGAGGAGTATTTACTCGAGCTGGATGTAATTGATGTGCTATTACAGGAACTCTCATATCTGTATCTGAGTTCTACTGCAAATATATCTATTTTTAGCTTGTAATGATAGGATTTTATTTGTAAGAAACATCCAGTCTTATTAGATTGGTCATATTCTTAACAGGGTTTTCAAGAGGAGCCCTGGGCAACTGTGTGATCTTTGAGGTCAGCTTCCTCAAAGCACATGAACAGTCCATTTCTACGGGCAGAAAGTTGAGCAGCTGTGGCAGAAGGCCAGGACAGATTAATTTTAATGAACTCAAATGCAAAACTAATGCATGCAGAAGATGGAGGCAGGGATAGGTTACTCAGGAGAACGCAAAAGCATTGCCTTGGTATGCAGGGATGGAATTAGGTTCAATGCTGGGGCCGAAACTCGCAAGGGATGCAAAGGGCAGCAAGCAGTCCTCTGTAAAAACAGTGGGAGCAAAAGGCAGGCTAAGGAAGACACAGAGCCACAGCATGACAGAGAATATGGAAAGGCAGAAGCACATTTTTACCTTGGCTTTCACTGGAAGGTCTGCCCTGTGGCTCTAGTTCTCCAAGCCTACTGTCGGGGTTTGTGGGTATGTATTGTTACCCACATTACAGAAAGAGTGAGCTGAGGTACCTAAGCCATTTGGACATACATGAGTCCATGAGATCAAATGGAACGGATCTTGTAGTGCTTAGAGAGTTGGCTTATGCCATTACAATGGTGTGCTTTCTGCTCTCTTGTAGGTTATGGTGATCAAAAGAGGTGACTGATGACTGGAGAAAGACAAACACCATGTCCTTCTCCAAAAAACACGGCAAAGAGAATCGCAGAAACTTTAGGCCCATTAACTGCACCACCAGTTCCTGGAAATATCATGGAGAAAACCCTCCTGGAAACCATTCCCAGCCACATGAAAGACAAAAGGTGAGTGGGAACAGCCAGCATGGATTTATTAAGGGCATATCATACCTGACTAACCCAACTACCTTCTACTACGAGATGGCTGCCTCTGGTGAATGAGGGGAGAGAGCAGTGGATGTTGTATGCTGATTTTGGCAATGTCTTTGCAATGGTGTCCCATAGAATCCTTACAGCTTCTTGTGGGACCACATCTGAAGTAGTATCCAGTTCTGGGTTCTCCATACAACAAAAACACTGGCATACTGGAGTGAGTCCATTGCTCAGGGTATGGACCCTCTAACATATTTGCTCAGCTATAAGACCACCGGGCTAACAGGAGGCCTTAATGCTGTCTACAACTACCTAATGAGAGATGTAAAGCAAACAGTCAAACTGTTCTCAGACATGCACACTGGAAGGACAACTGGCCACAGACACAGCATGAATGTGTGAAATTCCAACTGAATACAGGCAGGAAATGTTTCACCCCAAGGGTGGTCAACACACTGGAACAAGCTGCCCAGTAAAGCAAGTGCTGGACGTGGTCCCAAGCAATCTCCTCTAACTGGGCCTGGTTGAGCAGGAGGCTGGACTATGTAATTTCCAGTGCTCCCTTCCAACCTATGTGATCCTGTGAAAATTTCTACGATGTAAAAGAAGAGAATGGAGAGCAGCAAGCTTGCTGCTACCATTGGTTTAATACAGAACACCTTCCATAAGAATGGTGTAAGTAGACAGCAGAGTAACATTGCACCATGACCACTGTGACTACACACACACACAAAAAAAGTATAGTATGTTTTCTTCCTAAGAATTATCTCCAATATTCTTACCTTTTAGTCATTTATTTTCATTCATGGTGAAACTTTTAACACAAACAGTTTCCATTCTTCAGGTACTGCTACACGTACAATGTAAATTGTCACCGCAGTCATTTAGCAGGGACATAATTTATTTATTTTTATAATCTCTAACTTGATGTGCTGTTACAGTCTATTCCAAGCCCAAGAACCAAAGAGGTTAAGATACTGGCTCAACTGTAACAAAGGACATTATTAAAAGTATCTGGGACAGTTGAAAGCAGTGAAATTTTTTTTTTAAGAAATCCCAAAGTCATTAATCTGGCCACAAAAAGCGAGAGATGCTAATAAAAGGGTACTGGAAACAGCCCAGGGAGGTATCCAGGGATTAAAAGGAATACTTCATAACCACGTAACAAAGAATCCCTATAGTTGTGAAATGCTGGCCCTGAGGCTTCAGAGGAAAACCAAGGATTGGGCACATAACCTCTGACTACTTTAGGTTTTGAACTCTGTTATGCTTTTGAAGAACAAGACATAAGTGTCCCGAACAGAAGTAACAAGAGAGTTCCTCTTTGCCAAAGCTGACTACAACGGAAGCACATGACACTAACTAGAGTCTACCAATACCTTCCCTGCAAACTACAATCAAATTTAAAATTAACCTACGTTATCATACAGTTTTATGTGTAAAACCAAGCTTAATTTGCTACACGGAGTTGATGTAAGGGATTTTTTTTTCTTTTTTCTTCCCAGGGTATCAAGACTAAAAAAAGAAAGTTTCAATAAATAATATTATGCTGACACTGATTTAAAAAAACCCCAAACAACCCAACAAAAAAAAACCCATTCACCACCCCATCAGAAAGCATCTGTATCGAAAGTTTCCATTATCTTTGATAAGGACTTATGCAAGACTTGTGATCTCTGTGACAGACAGCCTTTATCTTGGCAAACAAAAGGTTGGGATACTCTAGGGGGGGAGGCGGGGCAGGGAAGCAAACACAGGTGCTCTGTAGCATGCTAGGAAAAGCAGTGCTACATTACAGCTGGCATTACAGTTACGGCTGCACAGAGCTGGCACTGAGGTTTCCTGGAGAAGTCCACACAAGGCTCCAGTAATTTTGCAATTTTGCAACTGGCGCTTCCCAGTGTTTTCAGACAGACAGATGCTATCTCAGTTTTAGCATTAAACCTGAACTGGCCCTATTCATAACAAGTCCACCCAGAACACAAGGGACAACAGCACTGAAGCATCCATTCCCGTACTGAACCAGCTGGGTGCATAAGCCCTGCTGAAACCTTGCAAATCCCTATCAGGCCCTCTGAGGAGCCACCAAGAAGCCTCAGCACTGTGTTCCACAAACCTCCCTGTTTGCAGACCGATACCAGAGAGGACTTGCACAGCCTATCGGCCTGGATGCTGAAATACAGCCAAACTGTTTCTAGGCTCAGCCTGGCTTCAGAAGTGGTACAGCTGCCTTCACGCAGTGCTCTGCCACAGCTAACAAAACATGCTGGAACCAAGATGGCCCCGCGAACAGCCAACTATGGCACCTCTGCATCTGTGGCAGAATATACCTGGGCTGCAGGTTATTTACCCGCAAATGATTTCCACAGGAAGCCAAAATAGCTGGAACGCACACAGAACTTCATAATATTTCTGGCATACTGCATCACCCTCTCTTCCTACTGAGATATTTTATTAGCCATGGTGATGGAATGAAACTTAAGGACACTCATTAGCAACTGGCACTTCTCTTCTTATGGAAAATCCTCCAATTCTCTGTATTCTCCAATAACATTTGAATACACCATCTACATCTTTCTGTGCAAACAGGAAAATGCTTTGATGGTGTTTTGAATGATTTAGAGTCTAGACCCTAGGCTTACCTTCCAGCTCATGCTCTGTACGTTTGTACATGCTTGCTTCTCTTTTTAGCTTTATTACATTACACTTTGTTGCAGCATAAGTTGTACAGTTTCCTAAGAGCTGAACAACTTTACACGAGTAGTATCTGAAGATTATTCATAAGACGGTATCAGTACCTTCTCTACAACAGCTAAATTGATAATAAACAATCCTGTACATCAATATCACTCAGATAATTTTCTGGTAAGCACAAATATAAGAAGTGTCATGTGGCAAGGTGAAGTTCAGATCTTAATGCTCTCCTAGGTTATGAGGAAATAAATTTTTCAAAAAGTAAAATCTTTCCCCCTAATTCAAATATCTCCCCTTGGCTGAGCATTGGTTACACAGCTCTTACTTTACTCTTAGCTAACAGATGATGTAGAAGAAAGCAGGAAGCAACCAGAGCCAATGAACAAGAATCTTTTCAACTGAGAAGACTGTATCTAAAAGAAACTGTTAAACTAATCACAACTTCCCAAAACCAAGAAATGATCTGAAATCCTTGCAAAAATATTATAAATGCTGATCTACAGATCAAATTTAACATCCAAAGATGACCTAGCATAGTTATGTAGGAAGGCAGTAGATTGAACATACACTTTGAGATGCATCCAGAAACAACAGGGAACTTAATGAGAGGCAAAGAATTCAGCAACCCTTATGTGAAAGTAATGCGTTCATCAAAAAAGACACAGAAGAGTCTGCACTTTCACTGATAGCACTGCCCTCTCAGTTTACTGTCCTTTCAAAGCAGCTAATACATTCTGTGGTTCTTCAAATCCCAACAGGCTCTCTGCACCCTAAACCCCCTGCAATTTACAACTTAAGATATGGCAGATTCATGCATTGCCGTTGATTTACTTAATACAGCCGTTTTATTAAAATGAATAATCTTCCAAGAAACTTTTAATACAGTAGTAGTAGAGTGGTACTAAGTAACAAAAAAAAAAAAAAAAAAAAAAGAATTTTAAGGAGTTCTATCTGTAAAAGTTAACGGTGATAGCTTCACTTATGTAAAATACTCCTAAGGGAAGAAAATGTGCTTAGGTGAGGGAATCAATGCCATCTGTGCCTCCAAGAGCTCTTGGCTGACAGCTTATCTCCCCCATTCTGCTCCCTTGAAGCTGTGACCAGACTGAATCAAGCAAATGGGCCTCCAAAGCAAGAAGCAGTCTCATTGCAAGATGAAGATTAGGCAGAGCAGTTATATCTTCTCTGATGTGCCTACGAACACACGGATCAGGAGCTTCAAATCAAGTTTCGGTTTGCCTTTCCCAAGCAAAAGAAAATAGAGCAGCCTATTGATCTGAATTATCCATACTGTCAGTGCAGGAAATGAGTGAAAGTTTAAGTCTGGGTCTATGCAGGCATTCAGTGTCAAGATTATACAAAGACTTACAAGTATTCATACTCTTAACAACCTGAATAGCTACCACTGTCATACAGCTAAAATGAATCTAGAGTTTAAGTTATATCAATATGGCAAATGACAAGATTTAATTTTTCCTCTAAAGCTCTTAACGCTCATCACCGATGTTCTAATCCATACTTAGCTTTAAATCCAGGAGTATTTTCATTCTGTGAGACTATTGACTGAAGCACTTGTTTATTAATTCAAAAAGTTTGCAGAATTTGTCTGCAAATGCTGCATTTAGCAGTTCCTTTAATCCACTACAACTTTCTATCTCTTCCTCTGTCTCAGACAGATCCACAGCCTTGCTACTTATCCTGGGAAGCATGTACCTACAGACTATCCACAGCTTTTGAGAAGAAATACTGCAATCTTATAAGGCAGTTGTATCAACAGAATTACTCTTTCAATCTATTTCAGGAGCTGACATCTAGAAAGAAATTTCACACATTCCTAAAAGAAGCACAAGATGAAACAGCATCTGCTGTATAGAGAGGGACTCCTGCTATATTCATACACCTGGGAGGTGCTGAGGGGGGAAAGAAATTCATGCTGTTTGACCCCAACTATCTGTGGTGCCTAAACTACCATACAAGCCTCTCAATACTAAGCCCCTGTACAGACAGTGAATAGAACCTCCAAAGAGCAACTCTGAGCACCTGAACTGGAGCCTCACCGCCGTCCTCTGAGTGCACAGAAATGATGGTTTCTGCATGAAGCACCTGAACTACATGACTAAATCATGCAGTAGGAGCACTTCTCTACTCCACTTGTCTTAGAACCGGAATTTCATGATGGTCTGTTGAATTACTGGAGAAAAAAGATTCAGCAGCATACTGAGTAACACATTGTGCTTGGGACACAGCCACATCCCATAAGCCCACTAGAACCAATTTTTCCTTTCACTGCAAGCACTTCTGGAACTAACATCTGTGTATAAAATTTCTTCCATTTCCTTCTTCTCTCTATCAATGTTTATGAGACACCCCAGTAACAAGTTCATTTATTCCATTTATTCATTTGTCTTGATCCTTCAAATGACAAAAAAAAACCCAAAACAAAATCTGACGTGCAGAAAAACCCCAACCACATACTCAAACCAGAAATATCAGAGAAACTGGAGTCTCTTTTCCAAGGAGGTAGTTTGAGACAATATAACACTCCTTTTCCTTTCTTTTTCAAGCTATTAAATTGTGTGGAGAACAAACCATAGTAATACAAGCAGGTAACTTAAATGACTAAGAAATCATGCACAAGGTATGAAGAACCCCAGATGGTTTGGGTCTTCTTTTTTTCATTTTGTAGCACTATCTAGGCACCTGTCTATAAACAGTACATCCAACAAAATGAGTAGTACTACTACTGACATTAAATCTATAATGGCGTGGCTTTTGCTGAATTTTACACTGACTCTTAATACTGTTGTTACTTTATTCCAAAAAACAATTATCATGCTTCTAATATTTTAGAATATACAATTAACACAGGAAATTATTCTGTTTAATTTCCTGGTGTAGCCTAAACAGAGGATTATATCCAGAGCCCTGTTTCTTATGCTATCATATAGTCTCTTATTTTTCTGTTCCCAACTCTGATATGTAAAAGTTAATAGAAGACTGTGGCAGATAAGCAGAGCAAATTTGCACATTGCAAATTATCACTCAGTTATACCTAGAACGTAAGAGTATCAATCCACCTGAACTGCACTGGCTTTCAGTACTCGGGCAGTTAGAGGCAAGTTTTAGCCAACATGAAAAAGTGGAAATTTGGCACTGTCACCATGTGTTTTAAAGCCTGGTTTTGCTCACACGAAGTGCAAGGACCAAGTCAAACATTAGCATTCCTCTCTAAGAAACAATTTTGTGTCTATTGGGTACTATATGCCTGTCATATTATTTCAAAAACTATCAAGTCAAACTTACGGGCGTGATTTCCTTTCTAGAGTACAACTTGTATTGAAGTGACACCGGGAGCTGGGGTGTTTTTTGCATTTTTTAAACAGTTGAATGACAAATTCCTAAAATCAGTGGTTTACCTCAAAAACATTGATAAGAATGGCACATGTAATCATGACATAGTACAGGTAATCTCAGAACAGAATATTTCAAATAAATGCTGGTAGACTCACGGTTGGAAGATTGACAAGCAAACAACAAACCCTTTCCAGATAAGTTATCTTGCATGCAGAACATCATTTACATAAAGACACAGATATTTAAATTCCTTTCTCAGATTATACTGATTTTTCAGCTGTTTATTGTGAAATAATATAAGAACGCATATATTATCAGTTTGCTCTCAGGTAACGTCTTTTATTTAAGTGTTCCACTTAAATTTGTGAAGAACACTGAGCAAATGTCCTTAGGAAAGAACCAGGCAAGTATCATAAATGATATGTGTGTTTTATGGAAGAATAATTTGAATATAAGTTGTCAAGTGGCAAATCAAACCTCACTCTGCAAATGAGCAAAGCTGGGGATATGCAGTATTTAATCTCATTCTAAATGCAAACTTGCTTCATTTCTCTGAAATGACTATCAAATTGTTTTGTAATACACATTTGTTCTCTGAGTTTAAAAAACAGTTTTTAAATTTAGTAGCCGAATACTATTAAAGAAAATGCCATATGGAACACCTGCTGTGCACAGATTATAAAAGACAATATGAAGATGGTTTTTGTGACACATTCTACCCGCAATCAGTCTAGGGTCTTAATCTTAGAAAACCTTTCCTTTGCAGAGCCTATGAGAAAAGCAGTAGATGTACATGAAAAAATGAAACTTTTTTCACACGTATACTATACTAAATATAAATATATATGGTTTTAGAAGTTCAACTAATGGCTCTCTTATTTAGATACCCTATTTGATGACACAGTCAACACTCTCAGGTTTCTGCCTCCCTCCTCCCTTTTCATCCATGCAGAAGCCAGGAAGCAATGCTATTACACCTGAGGGGAAACAATGCCAGGGGAAAATAGTTTTCTCTAGATTCCCTCAGGAGATCATTTCACATCCATGGATAAGGGATTTGATTAACAAAACAGTTTCAGCATGCACAGCAACAAAAATACTGGGTGATCTTCCTTCATTGCCCTTTGAATAAACACCACGATCTGTACAGGGTGTTATATTCTTGATAGATACATAATCCACTCAACTTTTATATTACTGTTCTCAAATCCTGCCAAACCAGTCAACTGTTCCTAGAGCAGCGGTGATTCCTATGGAGCTACTCGCAAGATGGAGCTGAATACTGTTTCAGAACAGGCAGTTCCCAAGGTTGACGTAAGTGATTGCCTAATGGGTCAAAACGCCCCTCCGTTTGCCATGGGCAACAATAGACACAGGAAAAAATACCATGAGACTATTATTACTAGCAACACATAAAAGGTCAAATGTTTCTACTGTTCTTGACTGTTTGGTGCTTTGTTTAACACTCTTCACACTCCAGTTTTTGTATTTTTATTTTTAATGCTTCTGCATCCTGTGGCATAATTTTGTCTTTAGAGTGATTTTATGGTTGAGAAGTGACAAAACATCTTGAAGAATCAACTACTGCAGAGCAACAGTGTTGGAGAAGATTTTGAAAAAAAGTATTAAAAAGAGTCTTTGAGGACATTTCTTGACTTCTAGTTTAGCTGAGATATTAGCACATTTTTTTCTGCCAACTTGTACCAACAGCTTTCAACACTAGTTGAAGAGTGAAAAGAGCTGTTATTATTCATTTATTCCAGAAAAAGGTTACTTGGGAATTCATCAGAACAATTTAGCAGCCCTGTATAGACAGCAGAGAAGAACAGGCAAGATGGGTGGGCTTGAAACTCTGCTAAGGGGGAAGAAACCAACCCTGTAGTAAGGTTCAACAGAAATTTTACTTTGCACTATGTGATTACCTCCACACTCCAATATTACGATCTTGTGAAGAAAAATATTAAATAAACCTTTCCTCTTTCATACAGTCATAACTGGTCTTCTTGAACCTGCAAACCTTCAGTAACGTGCCATTTGAATCAGCTCCCACAAACACAACGGAAGACGTCGCCATTATCTAGAAAGCACTTAACTCTTTCTCAATCAAGAAGACAGCAAATTCCAGTTACCAAAATCTAACTCGAGTGCACTGTTTGACTCTTTCTGGAAATAACAACGTTTCACCCATTAAGTTTTGACAGTAAAGAAACCTTAGAAATTCATTTAAGCCAAGATTTGTCAGCATTTAACAGCCACATCATCTTCCTGTAGACCTTGTCATGGGAAAAACGTGACTGGTTATACCAGTTATGGCAGTTTACTATTCAAAAGAGCTCTGTGGCTTTATGCTAAATTCCTTCTTCAGTGGTATTAACATAAATCTTAAATCATTAAGTTACTCAGTTTAATCCAGTAGGCTACCCTATTCAAACAGCAGTATAAAAAATTGCTGATGCCTAAACGAGATGTTCCTGGACTTCAAGCTAAGTACCACTAAGAACTGCCGCTCCTAAATCAGTGCCAGGCAGATAGCACTGTCAAGTGGTACTTCCAGTCACTCGTCAGGAACCCTGGACAGATAAAGTGGAAAAAGAGTCGATTACCAGAAAAATCAGATTAAAGACCATAACCAAATGCAGCCTGCAATGCAGACTTCAAAACCCAGACTACCATTTTCTCTGTCCAACACTTTGGAAAAGTAATCAAACACAGTTTTTTGCTTACAACAGCCGCCCTGCTAGAGCAAAACATGAGAACACTTTATTTCCAAGTAGTCTGCTCTGGAACAAGAGCCATAGCTGCTTTCTGATTTTATTTTAAATAAAATCTATCCAGAAACTAAGAGAAAGAGCATAACAGAATGAAACATGGGTGGAAAGAAACCACCAACAAACAGGTGCCTCCTGGAAATAAAACAGTCACCTTGGTTTAAAACAAGACTTGCACGTAGGGGCAAAATACTACAAACAACCAAAGAGAACAACTCAGATGCCAAACTTCTAAAATATCTCCACAATGTGAGCTGGGGGTAGGGAGTTAAAGGATGTAGCCCTGAGATTACCCGATTCATTTTCACATTTACAGATCTGAACCAAGGCAAACCTGAATTACTATTTCAAGAAGGTCCCTGCAGGACCTTGAGGCCATCAGCACTACACAGAACCGTGGGGAACAGGAGACTTATTTACACTTGGCGCTGAACATACACACGACGATACTGATTAATAAAAGAACACAGTGCCCTTCACCCCTTTCTCTCAGAACAAACCCGATTACCAAGATCAACCTTTCACAAAATAGAAGCGTTAAATTGGAAGTTCGGGGGCTTTTAATTCCAACTCCAGCAGCCGTTAACGCCTCGGTGCCTGGTTTGATAACTGGCGTTCTCTTACCAGAGGAAGCCCTGCCACCCCTCGTACCCCAGCCGGCCCGAGGCCCTCAGGTGAAAACAAGGGCCGCCGCCGCCCGGAGAGCGGCGCACACGGCGGCCGGGCAACCTGCGCCTCAGCCCGCAGCCCAGCCGGAAACCGCTGCGGGGAAGCGGCCGTTTTCCTCCCCAACCTCCCCGCTTCCAGCGGGCAGGGCGCCAGAGAGAACGGACGGGAGGAAAGGAGCGAGGCAGAAACGGATAAATGCAATAATCATGGCGAGACAACCGCACGGCGGGAGGGGGAACCCAAGGCAAAAAGGAGGGGCAGATGCCATCTTGTGCCTCGGCTGTTTCACCCCTAGACAGGTCCGGCCCCGGCTACGCCCGCCGCCAAGCCCTGACGGGCACCAGCGCTCCAGGCCCGGCCGCCGCGCCGCCTCCTGCCCTCAAGAGGCAGCGGGCGGGCAGGCAGGCGGCCCCCACCCGGGGCTGCCCACTGCCCGCCGCCGGCCACAGCCGCTGCTGGCGGAACCCGTTTTTCCCGCCAGGACCCGGCACGGAGCCCTGCGAGTCCCCCCTTGCGGCACTCACCTTGCCCGAGGCGGAGGGGAGGAAGGGCCGAGCCGGAGGCGCCGCCGCCCCTCCAGGTGTTCCAGCGCCGCCGGCGTCACAGCAGCGAACGGAGCCGCCTCTGCCGGCCCCCGCAGCGGGGCGGAGCTGCCGCCGCCCGCCCAGCCCCCGAGGCGGGAGGGCGGCGGCCGCCAGGCCCGCGGCGCCCGGGGCCGGCCGCTTCCTGGCGGGGGCCTCGGTCGGGCCGCGTTTCCTTCTCCCTCCCCGGCGGCGCCGTGAGGGCGGCCTGAGGGGAGAGGGGTGGGAAGGACTCCCCGGCTTGGGGCCCCCCCGGGACTCCTCTCACCGCCTCGACCAAAACCCCAAGCCCTTCTCCTCAGCCCCAGGGACCGCAGGCCTCCTGCGAGGAGCATCAAGGAAATAAAATGTTTTGCCCGCTGTCAGTAGGCAGTTGTCCTCAAGGTAGTGGAAAGCCGTTTGGGATTTTGCGAGAGCTGTTCGGAGGTGGATTTAAAGATAATTTCAGAGCTTCGAATGAGGGGGAAAAGTTCACAGGTGGCATTTGAAAATGAGCTATTGGATAAGTGGGAGATAAAAGAAAAAATGGGGAGCAGCAAAACAGGGTGTAAAATTATCCCACTTAAATGGGGAAGCATTAACTGGGGAAGCATTAACATGGAGCAACAGGAGGAGTGGGGGAGATGAGGTTGAGTTGGTGGGGCCCAAGGAAAGGGTTTGAAGAAGAGGGGACGGCAGGGAACTGTAGGAAAATGAAGAGGGAAGAGAGGAGAAGATTGGAAGTGAGGACAGTAATGGGATATCGTTTGCTGAAACTTACAGGTCTGAAGCGCACACGTCAGTGTCTCAGTGTGTCTGTGAGGTGTACCTGAACCACTTCGCTGGAAGTCGTACATCTAGGAGCAAACATGCAAGACATTTACAGCAACGGGGACTTTACTGCAAGACTGTAGCTCTGAAAAAGATTTGGGATCCTAATGGGTAGGTAGCTGAGCGTGCACTCCCAGAGGGCTGAAAAAGTCAAAAGGGATAATTTAGTTAATAGTTGTATAACCTGAGGAATTTCAAGTAATATTTGGGAGGTTGTCTAATTTCCATATTTGACACTGATGTGACCACTAACAGCGGGTTGTACCCGAGCATGGTGTACATAGTGCAGACAGCGTGCTGACAAACTAGAATGGATTTATGGCAAGAAATACAGGATTGCTTTCCAGAACTGCAGAAAACCTAACAGAATAGTCTTTGTTTAAACACAGTAACAGTGAGCAGTTATTTTCATGGGAAACAAATCTCATAATGGGGTCCACAGTCGTAGAGAAAAAGAACACACTTCAGCAGCTGAAAGTTTGGCATATGGGAAACCTGATGTTAGGTATCTCATTTACCTTTAGACATTATAGTGTAGACACTGTTGAGCCATGTTGGTCATTAGAGCTCTTTTTAGAGCAAATAGAAAAAGGTGCATTTTAGGATGTGGTTAATTTATTTTAGTTTCTGATGAGAATAACCATTCTCTGGACATGAGTTCCCTTGACTAAGAGTAACAGGCCCAGGTGTGAACACTTGCATTACACGTATTACTAATTAGTCAAATGAATTCCAGGTATTACTGGTTTTGAGGGAAAGAAATGTTCATGGAGTTACTTCTTACGTCTCCAAAGGGAAGCGGTGCTAATAAGTGACAGAAAGTCTCTCTGCAGCGGATGAGGATCTGGGATCCCTTCAGCCAGGTCTGGCATTGGGTTTTGGTAGTTTTTCCTTCTTAGGTGAACCTGAAGAGCTCATTCTGTCTTTTAATGGGATTTATATGTACAAATCTCCTAGAGGAATATGAAAAAAGAAAATCTCACATCAGGTGAAGGAACTACTTTAGCTGTTGCAGGAGAACCACCAAGGCACAAGGGGAGATTTTACTTGCTAAAATTTAAAGTATTATTTTACTTAGTTGCACCAGGGTAAGGTGGGAAGGCAAATACTCCTGAATAAACCTTGATTCTGAAAAACATTTTGTAATCATGCAACTATTTTTATGCCAACAGTTATGTATCTGTGTGAAGATACCTAGGATCAGGGACTTAGACTAGATCATTTCTAGTTTACTTGAGGCCAACATTCTGCAAGTTATGGGCAACTTCTAGCATTATCCAACTTAAAAGTGTTAGCTGAGATTACTATATAACATCAAAAAATTACTTGTAAACCTTTATTCTTCACTATAGTGCAGTAATTTCTTAATCTTTTATCATGTTTCATATAGCTTATCACCAGACATGAATGTTATAAATATAAGCAACTGCCATCTGGTTGTTCTAGCACCTCTCTTATCTCACATGGAGATATTTTTAGTGCAGCAGAAATACAGAAATGTAACTACAAAAAAACAGTTATTGCAAGCGATACATGAAATAAGGTGTACTTACTACTTTTCACAAGCTTAGTTCTTTGGCAAAGCTGGATGCATGAAATACCCTGAAGCATGGCGCTACGTTCATTCTGTTACTAACATTTTTTCCCCATTTGGGCATCAAAGTATTCTAGTTGCTTAAATCAACTAAGCAGTTGATCCACTGACCTTAAAAAAAGTCCGTTTTTGCTGTTTTATAGAACACCACATCTTGCAAACTGAGACTGTTTGGATGACATCATCAGAATTGCTGTAAGATTCAAGTAAAGATAAAGTACAGTCCTTTGAGGTGTAACTATTATCCATACCACAGTTGGAAATGTTACATTTTATGGTAGAGAACTGACTTTCCAAACTCTTAATTGCACAAACCTAGAGCTTTTGAAAGAGTGAGCTAGCAATAAATATTAGCCCTCTTCTTGTAAGATCTTTTCTGCATCTGAGTTGTGTTACACTTTGCCCCAGCTGCATTTAATTTGTAAAAGGACAAATAAAGATTGGAATCACATGTTGACTCAGTGAGACTCACCATCCAATCATGTTTACTGTATCACAGTGCTGCTATAGTATATTATGGGATATGCTTCTCTTGTCACTTAATTTGTACATTCTCCCGTCTTCTGTGCTGTTTATATAATACAATCTTAACAAATGTGTGGGGGTTTTTTTCCATACCTAGGTTATTATATTTCTTTAAGTAATAAGACAGAAATTCAAATAAGAAAAAGGAAAACCATCAGGAGTGGGAGAGAGTAAACTAGAAATTCAGGTATTTTGGAAGCCCAGTGATAGCTCTTTGTTAGTTGAACCAATAGGAACAACAGTTTTCCCTTTTGCATGTACTGTAATTCTGTCCCTCATGTAGATGTATCTGTGAATTAGTTACTTCAGAAATTTGCATAGTATCAGGTGTCTGAGGAATTACATTGAAGGTTTCTCATCTTCCCTGAACTGTAACATTATTATTCATAATTGATAGTTGAACTTTCACACCTTAAGATGTTTTTTAATTTCCCATAACATGTCACTTGCCCTTTGTTTCTCATCCACATAAGGAAGTACAGACATTTTACACTGTGTTTTATGGACACAGTCACTTTCTGTTTGAGTTTCTGCTCAAAATTTGGAAATGATGCTCCCCTTAAACTTCCTCCAGTCCTTTATATGAATATTTTTGGTCTTTTGTGTCCTCTCTGATCTGTCTGTCTTTTGGGTTTTTTTGCCACACTGCTCTCAGTGTCTGGAACATCACTGTGGTTTATAAATGGTTTTTCAATCTTGATCTGTTTTCAAATTTCTTAGTGAAATTAGCTATTGTAATGGTGTTTAATTTTGCATTTCGGGTTCTGCTCTTTTGTATTTCTTTCTATAGTTAGATAGTTTAACTCTATAAGGCGTGTAGTTTGTATTGTTTGTGTGACAGACCTGTAGATGAAAAGCCAGTGGAAGGTAGAGCATATTCTTTTGGACATTGGCATTATCAACTGACGGAGCCAATTCATACAGATTGGAGGAGACTCTAGAGAGTTTTATATTCTTATGAGCACATTAGTGAGGTGCTAATGTAGGCCAATTCTTAGTCATCAGTTGAGGAAACTATGTTAATGTAAGGACGGCTTGGCCACTGGTGTATCTGATAAACATGATTTCAGCTTAGTGATCTGCTGAAAACCTTTAGCCTATTGGCAGTTTCAGAGATTTAGTCAATTAATGATTTGTTTCTGCATGCATGAGCTGGAAAATACATACTGTTGTAGGATAGTGAAGGTGCTGAAATGACAGCCAGGTTTACAATTAGAGGGCTCCAGGTTGGAGTAGTGCCAGCATCTCTGACCATCAAGGTAGAACCAAAACTTTGCCAAATAGGTGTCAACCTGTAACAGTGGTTTTTATGATGTTTAGTCAGAATTACTTTCCTATACATCTGTGAAATTGAAACAGTTGTGAGCACAAGGTCTTGCCTGGATTCTCTGTGTGCAGCTTTGGTTTCACTTCTAGATACTGTCCAAGGTCCTAACTTTTAATGTTACAGTCTAAGTGAAGATTAATATACTTTTTTTTTGGCAATTCATGATCTGTGAGCTGTGCAGTACTTCTCTTTCCTTTTGTCTGGTTGACACTGAACACTGTTGTTACTGTACTTTTTTTTCCATTATCCTACACTATTTCTTGTCGGGGAAGGCAGCTGGTCTGCCGATAACCTGATTGAAGAAGAGTTTGACCTTGACAAGATTCCGATGTACCCTTGAGATAAGGAAGCTATGCTTAAAGCAAATAACTTCCAAGGAGCTGCTGACTACATAGCAGGATGAAGCAAGCAGGGAGGAAACTGATAAAGGTTATCCAATGAGAATGTTCAAAACAACTTTTTGACCAATTATATTGTAACACTCTGGCACCTGAAATATATAAAAATGCATGCTTTTAGTAATAAAAAAAATAGCCACTTGTTCACCCATGTGAGTGTGTGTGTGTCACTTTGTCTCTACAGCGACATCTTCTCTCTCTCTTATTGTCATTATCAAACTCCTTGGATACTCTTGCAAACAGCACACAAAGCACTCATTCCTATCAAATACTTTCCATTTGAATGACAGGGATGGAGCATGTGGAGTGACCATCTATTTTTCATACATGACATTTTGAATTAGAAGAAGTCTGTTAGTTAATTCGTTGTTTAGATGAAGTTGGTATCTGTGAAAATTCACCAGAGAATTGGCGAGGCATTCAGGAACCAGATTCATCCTTAATGAAGACAAGTAGACAGTAGGAAGATGAGAATTTGCATGGTGGCAATTAGCACCGATTTCCATCTGAGAACAATAAACCCCAAAGGATCTCCTATTTAAGTATTTACTTGAAACAGTGACTTAAACACACATACAACTTATAGTCATTAGTTGTATTCTGAAATGCAGATATACTTGAATTGAGGTTTTCTTCATCTGCTGTGGATGTAGGTAAGCAATCCAGACCCTGCAGTATGCTGTGAATTTATCTTAACGCATTCTGCAACAGTATTTTCGAATAATCCCAGCACAAACCCAAACCGTATTGTTTTGGCCACTATACATATGTGTTACAAATAGTAATTTCTTTCCCAATGAGGCTTACAGTCTGAAAGAAAATGCAAAATAAGAAAGAGACAACAAGGATAATTGTTTCCCCTTTGTAAATGAGAAATTGAGACGCAAAGAGTTACAATGATTTGTCAAAACCAGCCTATGGCAGAGCTGGCCAAAGGTTCTTACATTGGTTTACCACGGCCTTTAACTATCCTGTCTTCCTTCCAATGTTTTCAGAGGCTAGAAATGCATAAGAAGTGCTTGTTTTTCCACAGGGTTGGAGCTGAGAAAGAAGCAGGGTACTAACAGAAACTATGTTTAATAAATAAACCTTATTGGGAGGAGGTTGTATCAACAAAATATTTTTTTTGTTGACTAGATTTGCATGGTGGTAATAAGAAACAAATGGCACTTTTTCTATTAAGTATAATTTTCAGAAGACAAAAATATGGTAAATACAGGGCTGAAGCTCCTGGATGTTACAATGTTCTCTTTGATGCATTCACGAGAGTTGTTTCATCTAAAAAAGAAAATCTTGAAACAATTAATTATTCTTTCCCAGTAAGAATAGGAGTCACCTAATTATTAAAACTCTCCTGGAGATGTTTCATATGTTAGAAAGATAAAAATCTATAAAAAAAAAAAAAAAATCTAACCGCTGTTATGCTGTGATCTGTAGATCCTTCTGCTTCTCAAAAGTGTGAGAATAATTCTAGGTCAAAAATTAAATCTTACAGCACATTAACTATAGCAAGCAACTACAGAGATTGATTTATTTTCAGCCATTCATGTATCATATAAACACTTCTATATTAAAATGTATACTTACTGAATTTTCTGAAGGTATGATCCTTAATAGGCCTTTGTTACCAAAGAATACTATGGTTCAGCACCTCAGGTTCCTACTGAGCACTCTTGACAATCCAAACTGCAGATAATTTAAAATATTTTATATTTTCCAAAACCTGTTAATATTTGGTTTTCTAAACTATTCTGATATTTGCTTGAAAAGAAACTAAAATGAAGTCATCGTGCTTGATAAACTTTTGCAGCATGTGCCAAAGAATTCTTAATGATAAAATGGAAGTAAACCCAAGCATCATGGTTTAAATATCGCCGAGATTTTGACAGGTTGAATCAGATCCTCCAGTGCTGTATAATCTCTTTTCCCTCCAAGGCAATCTGATCTGGCTGTCCCAAGATAACCATGTTGAGATGGAAGATATTTTTCAGTTCCTTATGACATAAGGACTTTATGTTACTTTTACAGTTTAATAGGAAAAATGTGGCATTGCTTGAAATTGAGGAAGAGAATATTGGTGGTCTCATCTTCTAATATCCTGAGATCTTCTATCTGAGGGAAATATCTTTACCAATCATTTTCTTTTTTTATTTTTAGTCACTCAAACAGGAGTTGTGGAGGCTGCTATTCTGAAAATACTGCTTACTCCAACTCCAGTATATCTTTGCATTTGAAAAACAAGCCACTTAATTTTCTAAATTGGAGGGCAGATTGTTTTTTTTTTTTTTTTAAAGTGATGGGAAATATCAATTATTATTGAAAATTCTGTTTTCCACCCCTTTTCATACTATGCTTTTGAAAAGCACTTCACGTCATAGGGATATTATTGAGCTGAACTGAGAAAAAAATGTTGAAGTGTTCTTTTAAATAAAGTATTTGTTCATCAAAACACTACTGCATCTCTCATTCAGCAATGATTTTTTTCACCTCCTCTTTTGGGAACAGCATGGATCATTTGTCCCAAGAGACAAGCTGTACTCTCACAGAGATTCAATATTTTCTGTTTGCGCTCTTCCTTTTTTCTGTCATGTATGTGTGTATTCCACATCACCAAAGATTCCTGCATATTGCCTGTGAGATTATCTTCAGTCTGATTCTGTGAGTTTTGATATCCTCAGAAGATTTAAAAAAGGTGAGAATGTTGTGGACAATTAAACCATTTTGATCACTAGGTTGATATGCTGTAGCTCAGCTCATTCCTGCTAAGGAGAGATCAACGTTTATTTGGAATATACATTTAAAAAACCATTGCGATTCAGCTTCTTTCCTCATGTGGCGTTTGGAAAAGGTTCTTAAACTCCACAGATGCTGTTAGTAAAAAGAATTCAGATATCCATGTAATTTTTGAGAAATCATATTATTTTGTTCATTGTGAAAGCACAGTATATTGATTATTTGTCATTTTGAGTTATCAAAAGCATGCATCATCTTAACGGTTTTAGAGATAAAACCTGCTAAAATTTGCTTGTCTTCTCATGATCACCTCAGTGATTTGTACCACAACAGTTTACTGTACTGAGCTGCTACATACATTGAATGATTTCAGTTCCCATCAGGATAAAACTTGGTTTATAATACATATAGTGGTATTTAAATTCGTTTGCATTTGGAAATACAAAGTATGTCATGTTCTCACAGCTCTGTTTCTAAACTGTTGCTTCTACAGCAGAAGAATTCATTAGACTGAATTCTGGAAAACAAAATATTCAGGGCTAGATCAATGAATGATGTTCAATCTGTGCAACTCGAAGATACCGTGCCTTTGAGACACTCTCCTGTGGTATATTATGGTCTTGCTTCCCTCTGGTCTACACCAACAGCTCATTTTAACTTTTCCCTATAGGAGGTGGTTCCTGTCCAATGTAAAGAAGAGAGAGCTTTATCTCTTCTCCTTCCCAATGAATGTGAGCGGTGAAAAATGTGGTATTTGTTATTTCTGCATACTAGAATACAAGATCTAAGAAACCTGCTCATTGGTACAAAGGCAAACCTTTTACACACTTAGCTGCTCTGATAGAAGAACACAACCCCAATGATATCCTTCCTTTTTGAAAATGCAGTTAACAGTTTTTCAGCTAACTCTATATTTATTTTTTTTTATCTGACAGGATATGTTATAGTGATGACCAATAGTGCAAATTTCATTGAATGGATTTATTGTGGCCAAGTAAAAATTTAGAGTTTGAATTCTTTAAACATTTTTTCAGGAGCTACAGATCCAATCCAAAGTCTCAAAGACTTCAGCGACTGCTGGTTCAAGTTCCTGTAGTGCTTCCGTTTATCTAGTTTTAGAATCTCAGGCCCAGTAAGCTCAATTCAGTCCCTTAGCAATGTTTTTTTCATAAGTTTCTTAAAACTGAAATGAATGCAATCTAAACAATCTAAACCAAACATTAATACTGTAACTCAGACTAAACCAAGATACGTTTGTACTGCCTATAACCTCATTTCTCAGGTTAACATTTCTCTTTTGAACCAGGAAAACCAATGCAGAACCAAATATTTGAGTAATGTTGAAGACACTGAGCTATTTAGTCATACCAAACGTGCACTACAAAATATAGCCCCCCCCAAAAGCCATTAAAAACCTCTTTCCTTTCTATTGGTTTTATACCTACTTTTATAAAGCTATTTTGAGAGCTACAGAAGAATGTGTACAATCATAGCTGTCTTTATTGGTATTTTTTGGTGAGATCTGCTTGCAAGTCTTCCAAGTACCTGTGCCTTCCAACAGAATCGCAGGGAAGGATGTGCTACCCATGGTGGAGAAAGGCTGGATTCAGGACCACTTAGGCACACTGAACATACAGCACTTCATTGGACAGGATGGAATGCTGGCTGGTGTCATGGAGAGGGGGCTATTTCTCATCCTGGAGAGGCTCTGATGACTGCGGGAGATTTCTGATGGCAAAGATCACACCTGTGTTTAAGAAGGGCCATAAAGGTGATTGGGGAGGTGCAGCCTGCTCAGCCTGACCTCAGCCTCTAGGGTGACTGTGAGGCAGATGCTTCTGGAGGCCATTTCCAAGCATTTGAAGGAAAAAAACATGGTTAGAAACAACCAGCATAGATTTGCCAAGGGTAGATCATCCCTCAGCAGTTTGATAGCTTTCTGTGATGCAATAACTGGCCCTGTTAGTAACTAGGAGAAAACAATGGATGTTGTATGCCTTTACTTTGGTAAACTTATGTCAAAGTCTGCCAGAAGATCTTTATAGCCAGATTGGAGAGATGGATGGATTACAAGGCGGCTGGAAAACTGACTCAATCACTAGACTCAAAGAGTCAGTGGTTTAAAGTTCAGGTAGCTGCTAAGGTAGCTCTTCTGAGGTTGATCCTGGGATAATATTGTTTAATGTCTTCATTAAGCCTGGATGATGGGGTGGAATGCCCTCAGCAAGTTCATGGCTGCCACCAAATTGGAGGAAACAGCTGATACACTTGAGGGCAAAGCTGTCATATAGGGGCCTCTTGAAAGACTGGAGAAACAGGCTGATAGGCTGTTTAATGTGCATGTAACTTAGATGCATATACATAGACTTACCTCAGGACAGATATTATACAGGAAATGTCTACATCCTATTCTGCAGTATGAATTATAATTTGATTAAGTGCTTTAAGTGTAGAAACATTATTTCTGTTTAATCTAACTATTAATCAGTGACATAGTTCAAATCTCTGAACACTGCTATGCCCTGCCTGGTACTCAAGATATGAAAGAGGGCACCTACCTCGTAATGAATCTTAAAATGGCTGTGCTGCACCCAGGTATAGTCAGATTTGAGAGACAAGTTTCCAAAGAGCAGTAATGTAAATGTCTTTCCACCAACTTCAGTCCTGCCAGGATTTTACTTCTAATGGTACAGACAAGGTACAAGGGTGGGTACGGCCTTTGGAGAAAATAGCATAAATTTACCTTATATCATGTTACTCAAAAGCACAGAACAAATTTTATAATAAAATGCATATATTTCAGTGTTGTAGAAATGTGTAAGCACTGGTACTTGCTCCATCTTTCATCACATCAGAGCCAAATTCTTCTATTACATTCCTATAAATGTGAAATGTATGGACTTAACTGTTTTAGGTATATGTTTCTAACCACAATGAATTTGACCCACAAAGCTAGAATAATCAGACAACAAAACAGTCAAAAAGCATTCAGTGATCCATAATGTGTCAAGCAAGCGTGGCTGTTACATGGAGAATCACAAAAGAGAGCAGTAAGTCTTTCTTTTATAAAACTTATTCTCAACTTCAGAATGGATTGAAAGAAGTCCTGATACTTGGCTTAGATGGGAGGCAAGATTAGATGGTCTGTTGTGGCGTTACAGCCAGCATATCCTTGTAACGTGAATTTTCATTTGTTCCAAATTAACTTCTGTGACTGAGGAAGGAAACTCCATAAGGCTCTTGTTGCCAAGAAGAAATAATACTGTTTTGTGGTCAGGAGATAATTGCTTTGTATGGCTAGTCCTCTCCACATCTTCTGAAAAAAATGGCTTAACTGCAACATATAGAAGTTCTCCTTTCTGTTTCAGCTTACAAATATGAACTTACTACCCTGACCTTGTTTAACTTATTATCTTGTATACTTTTCCAGAAATATGTCCTTCTCTAAGCCTATCACTAGAAAGCAATAGTCCATCAGTGTGGAGGACTTACTCAATTTTCTGCATATTTGCTCTTTGAACAAAAACAGGCTATGAGTATTTTGCATTAACGTAGACTTACATTATAGTAAACCTTTATCTGTAATGACAAACATCTCATCTTAGGTGTTTTCAACTAAGATTTAATCAGTTACAGCCATTTTTTCCTGTGTTTGGTATTCATTAGTGGAGCTCATAATTTCTAAACTCCAGTCTGCTGAAAATAATGAAATTAGATCAGTAGAGTTGTGTTTAATGGCTTGTGTTATGCAGCTCATCTGAAAGGGCTCTAAATGTACATTTTCATAAGGTCTGCATTATTCAACTCATTGACCAGAGTGTGGTGATGAGCTAATGCTGTTATTTTTTGTTCCTGTGGGTTTTATACAAGGCATTTTGGAGATAAAGAGCTAGAAGGAATGACCGCACTGAATGGGGAAGCAGGGTGCATTATGAATGACTTTTTTTCAGGAATGAAAGTTAGTCAGACTTGAGTAGTGGTATAACTGCAATTTCCTCATTTTAACGACTCCAGTTTATAGTCTTGGGAATGTGCCCATTTTCATAGACTGCGTCCATTGGCTGAAGGCACAAAGAAATCGCACTACTGGATGAGACCTGTTTCCTGTCTTGTCTCTAACCACAGCCAGCACTAGGGGAAGATGCAAAAAGCTGTACAGGAGCTAGTTGCAGGTCACATACAGATCTCAGCCTGATCCCTCAATTTAAGACCAAAACCATGAAGTTTTCTTCCTTCTGCCAGTTTGTTGCTCATATTGACCATTATAACTCTGATATCACTAGTATGTAGACATGGTTAGGATTACTAGGAGGTAGAATTGAAGTGCCTTTACTGTAACTTTTGTTCATTTCCTGTCTAAGAAAAGCAGAATCAGTATTTTAAGTCTCCCTCTGTAAAACATCTCTCTTCTATTTCTTTCATTATTCTCTGAATCCCCTGTAATTCTGCTGTGGTCTTTTTGAGTTGAGACACTGTGTATGATCAGATGCTCACCCAGCACAGAGAAGGCTATTTTTGTAGCTTATCTAACAGCTTTCTGATACCTTTGGTGATTTTCTCTAGCCCTTTCCTCATGCCACTTGCCAGTTTGTCTGTTTTTGTGAGAAGAGTTGCACATTAAACAGAAGCTTGCCATTTTTCTCCTTACCATAAAAGTCACTTTTGCCTTTATTACCTTTATTAACATTGTGCTGTAAGAGTGCCCATTTATCTACTTTGGTCAGAATTCCTTAAACTTCCCCATCACCTTCTCTGGAATTCATTATATTGTAACTGCATTCCAAAGTGTAAAACCTGTATAATTTTTAGATTGACTACAGAGTCATAGAAGAATACTGAGTTTTACTACAGTGCTTTGGATTCTCATATGCAAGGTACCACACAGAGAAAATTGAAAATGATAACATTATAAAAATAATAAGCTGTGCTCCATTTCTGGTTGGATTTTTTAATTCAGAGAAGGTTGTGGCTGGTCCAAAGAAAACCTGGTTTCCTAACATTGTCTTTGCTCTTGCTAGCCTTGTGTTTATAAAGACGTTTGAAATTTACATTAAGAACCTGGTTGAGTGCCTCTTAATGAACCTTGTTGGCTCAGGTCCAAACTGTTTTAAATAATTAGAAAAGCAAATATGGGGCCCCACAGGATATTTTCAAAGGCACAAAGGACAGTTAGGTAACCAGCTCCTGGGACAAATCTAAGGCAAGGCTCTCTGCAGTTTGAGCCATTAAAAAAGCCCCATACCTACATAACTTTACACAAGCTGAAAAATGTGGTCCATAGATACCAGCATATTTCTGCAAACTAAATCTCAAACACTACCTAATTAAAGAAAAAAAAAAAAAAAAAAAGAGTGAAGAGGGAGCTGGAGCAGTAGACTCTGTCAAGATGTAAGCTTCATAATTAGAGCACAGGAAATGGCACCAGATTATGAAAGATCTTTGGCCTGAAATGTTGAAGCAAAAATCTCTGAGCAGCTGGTTAAAGAGGCCTATTAGCAAGTGCCTGAATTTCACCAGACCTTCTGTGTTGACTTATGTTGAACACTTTCAGCTGATGAGAACAAGTGAGTGTAAGATGGCAACTTTGATTTTTCTTTTGATGAATAGTAGGAAGTACTAGTAATTGCCAGTTTGTATTTGTTGAGCTGGTACTCCATAGCATCAGCCCAGCAAAACAAGTTTCTTTGGATATGTCTAGAAGGCAGAGTGGTGCTTACTAGAAATGTCCAGTCTCGTACTGGCCTGTGCTTGTGTGAAACTCTGTATAGTGAACCCAGCTGAGATGTATTTAGTGATGTCTGACTGTGTTGTCATCCTATAGGCATGGCCTTGCTTCCAAGCAATAAAAGAAGACAATTTACCACAGAGGCAGCATTCTGATAGCATCTTGATACTGCTCTTGTTGCCTTGCTACTTAACTATGCTTCTGCCACTGTGTTCACAGTCTTTGGACTGCATGGTGTAAATATGCCCAAAGAGTTGTTAGAATTTATACATTTATCCTCTCATTCATTCGTTTCGTTGCCAACATGGTAGAAAAATATTTCATCTTCACCATGTTTGCCTATTTGATTTCATTCGATTCAACTTTCTCATATTCTGGTCTTATGTACAAATCCAAATCAAATCACATGTGTTTGCAATAACATACATAGTAAGAAACCCAGGTATGTTTTAGTGTCATTGAAATCAATGTCTTTCACTTCTAAGGTCCATAAATTTAGATGTGGTAAAACTGCATTGATGTTAAAATATGACAGTTAACTCCTTTATTACATTCTAATGTACAAACAGGAATTCCCTTCATGAAATCCCAGTATGACTAGATTTTGAGATTATTTCTTTAAAAATTAAACATATTCTTACCTGGTTCTTTCATTACATTAAGAGAAGTGAAAAGGAAACTTGGACAACTTTCCTGATTTCAGGAAATGTTTAATGTAACATTGTAAAAAAAAATTAAAAGATCAATAAAGCGTGAGATGGGTGGCCTTACTTATATGACCAAAAATTGTAAAGCTGTTTTCAGTGAGCTGACATTTGCCATGGTATCTATGATTTACTAATAATGTTGTTGTAATTGTTAGCAGAATAACTGCTTTGCTCGAGCACTCAGACAGCCTGACAATATATGGTCTCTTCTGTGTAAACACAGTGTAAATAAAATGGAAGGCAATCTCTGTCTCTAAATAATCTTAACAGGCAAGACAGAATAAGGCTAGAAGGAAATAAAGAATTATAGTGAGAGAAAGTGACTTGTCTGTGGTCCCATCATATGTAAGCGAGAAGGCTGAAAACAGAAGGCAAGTCTCTCGAGCCTCGGCTAGCTGAGTCTCAGTCCAGTGGCTTGTTTGTTAGTCTAATCTATTCTCACATACCTCTTGATCCCACCTAATTGCAATATCCACAGATCAAAATTTAACAGATTCATTTTAAAGGCTATTTTTAATATTTGCAGAAGTGCGATAAGAAGGAGGCACTAATACACAGGCTGAAAGAAAAGCACATTTTTCAGAGGTCATATGCTGACACTGATTTATTCAGAGGAATATCAAGCTTCTTGTTGATTATATGCTTACTCTGAGCAACTACTTGGCCATATCCTGTGTGACACAGGGTATTGCTCTGCTGGATGGTGGTGCTTGTTGGCTGACCTCAAAAGTATTGTTGGGTGTGTATTACCACATGACTTCTGCTTTATTCTAAATGAGGAAGCCGTTGAATTTCCCTCTTTTTAATGATAAATGAAGCACTAGAAACTAGTTTTAGGCTGGACAAGGCACAAATAGATTTTTAGCTGGGCAGTCAAAGGGACTTGACTCAAAATTGACAACACACTCAGGGACTGATGCATCAATTTGGTGTAGCTGCCTAAAGATAAATAAGAGTTGAAAATAAAAATAACTAGAGAACAAAGGAAACTGTGAATGTAGTCCTGGAAGAACTGTGGAAGACCTATGAGAGAGAGAGAAGCTTATTTTGAGCAGAATGATTAAGTGGAAATCCAGACTTGAAAATTCCAGACTTGAAAATTTATGAGTGGGAAACCCTTCCAATATATATTTATACCGGCTTCTGAGAAATTTGTGCAAGTTCTTTGTATGTACTTGTAATAAAAAGTATAAGACCATGGAAATAATCTGAGTCATGTATTACATTTCTTTTTCAAATGGAAACAAGATGGCTTGTGTATTGACTAACATTTGAAGGTTTTTGTGGTTGAGGCAGATTAAAGGATTTTAAAGTATGGGACCCAAAGGACACTTTCATATGAAGACAGGCCAAAAAATGATTTGAGGATCTCAGAAAAAATGACTACAAGCCCCTACATCAAATTATGGCATGACTTAAAGCAGATAAGAAAATGAAGAGTTGTAAGTCTTCTATAGACACATTTTTTCCTCTGTTCCTTACACATGCTTCCTGCAGGTTAGACTGTAGCGTGGAGGTGGGGAGAGGGTTTAAAAGATCATCAAGAAAGAGCATCAGAAATAGAAAGGGTTGGGTGCTGCACCCATCAGAGTGACTGACAGCATCCCTGGGAATTCAGACTGCTGTGGAAATTGCAGTGTAGCAGGAGATAAGAAGCCTTTTAGTAACTAAATTGCACAAGGACTGATCTTTTTTCACCTTTAGCATACAGAGCGTGTTACAGCCCTTTGTCTTTCAAAAGAAGCATTTTAAAAGTTCTATTCCATGCATTTTTAATAAAGGAACCACTATATTTTGTTTGTATGTTGTGGCACAGCAGAGCAATCATTGGTATTATAAAACACTACCTGTGCGATGTGGCTATGCTAAATAAAAGCCTACACATCGTTTCACCACTTAGAATTTGGTATGAGGAAAATAAATGTGTAAATGTATTATGGACACCATTTCCCTTTTGGAGAAAAGCATCACATGTAAAATGTGGCTGCCAATACAGAGAAATTGTTATTTAACATCTGCCTACAAATACTGACATATTAATTGAATTTCTCATCAGGAAGTTGTTCCAGTCTCCTCGTTCACCTAGTTATAATCCATCTGATGCAGCAGTTGCTATGGTAACATCTGTTACAACATTTTAACCTATATAAATGTTGCTGGATATAGACTTCTTCGATAACACAGTTAACTTGTGTAACTGTTACTCCTCAGAAGAAAATTACTGTCAACATTAATAATCAGATGAAACAAATTTGCAAGAATTTGCTTGTGAGCCAGGGAGAGGCTGGTTGTATAAAGCAAGGCTGACACCTGCCGGCTCTTTCTCTCAGATACAAATGTGTTTTCTGCATGCAGGGCACGTCCAGCTTTATTTAAAATAGTCTTTTTAATTCTCTCTGCATCAGGAGAGTTTTGGTTTTCTAGCATCCTCCCCTGTTTCTTATTTTATCCTTTTCTATGGAGGCTGTGAACAATTCTTCTGGCTTTACAGCTCATATTACAAAGTGCAAGCATATCCTTAGTAAAAACAGAATTGGGGCTTCCAATTCTATCTTCCCAGATTGCTCATTCATAAAGTTTGACATTTAGGACAAATTCAGTGGCACAAATTGTCTAGTTAGACATGCTGATGGCCTCTCTGATTTGAAGGGGAATAAGGCTTTTTATACTCCTTTTAAATACCCTTTGCGATTTTTTGAGGCAGAGAATGAATGAGTATGTAACAAATAATCTCTTCCAGGCAGAGCTTATGTCTTACTAAGTAAGCATCATGTGTATGGCCCGTGCTTAAAAATACCATAAATAAATCCAGCAACAGGACACGCGTAAATCCTGTATGATGCCTATTCTCCCGGTGCTAGCAAGGGCACAGGAAAATCATGGGGGAACCGCAGGTGCACTGCAGCACTGGTAATTCCTGAAAGCACTGTGCCTGTCGGCTCTCAAGGGCAGATGGAATGTCTCAGTGTCATGGAAAGGATTTCTCTAATCACAAGTAGTTTGTGCGTCTCCTTTGTGGGGTACAGCATAAACTCCCTCTGTTTAGTTCGGTAGCTAATGTGAGAGAAAGAGAGCAGAGCTTTAACTGCCCTCCCTTCTGCTCCACTTTCCTTTGAAAAGTGTTCTGCTGCTGGCATTATTAACTCTGAAACTCCCTATACAGCTGTGGACTGCAAGGACTGGCTCTCCTATGCAACCGTGGAAGAGGCACAAAGCTTTCCTTGTGACCACTCGTTCTTTTTGTGTCCCCACAAAAGGCCAGTCACAATGTAGTATGCTGTTAATAGCTGAAGCACAAGATGTGGTAATGTAAATGAAGCCTGAGCAGCTGAAGCTAAGGTCTGGGGGAAACTGGGGCCTAAATGACTGTGCTTTATCTTTCTTATTGAGTCACTGCCACATGACTCTTTTTGGCTTAATCCCTTCATAGCTTTTTATGCAGAGACACTCTGTTCAGATGTTTAAACACAAATTCATTATGTGCCATGTATGCTCAGATGTCCTTGCATGTGAATATGACTTTGTTATTACTCTGCCCTCGAGTATATATTTCACCTGCCCATGTGAATACCGAGGTATTTTGGAAAAGTGCTTCATTGTGGGGCTGTGCTTCCCACTCCTTGAGCTAACATTATGCTCTTCTCATTAGCATGTATGAAACTGCACTTTTTGGTTTAATAAGGGGTTATTAAGAATCTGTGAAATGCCAATGTGGGAGCAAAGAAACTGAGCATCATTGAAGCTGTGCGTGAAGTAGAGATGCAAAGAGCTCTGGCTTTTCAAAGAGAGGAGAGACAGGGGGGTGGGGGGGCTGAGAAGTGTGTGCATGCCATGAATGTCCTTTCTGTTTGTTAGCTCTACAGTGGTGTCAAAGAAGACCCTATCTGTGACAGGCAGACCTGATAGACAGCATTATTTTTGTTGGTTTTATTTCTGCCTCATCTTCCATTTGAGGTTCATAGATCCCAGTGTCAGAATAAAGTAGGACTAAGTAAGTGGTCTCACGGGTCCTGCTCTTCTAGGGCTCAGGAGTGCAGGGTGAGGGTACTACATGTAATTCACATTTTGCTGGCAGGGATTCTGAGATGAAAGTGAAAGGTGAGATTTTTTTGTTAGGATGGAGGCAAGCCACTGTGAAGGTTTGAATCTGTTTCTAGATATAAAATATGTGACCCTCCATAGAGATCCCAGTTTGTGTACTTTTCTGTGACACCTTGCCAAGGTGAGGGTACAGTAGTGGTACAGGCTGATGCTGTAGAGACTGTGAAAAAAGAAAGCAAGAAGAAAGTCAGTCTTCTTGGTGCTGTGCAAAAATCCCAGTAAGTTCATCATCTGCCACTGCAGAACTGTACTGTTTTAGGACACCTGACAACCTCACCATGTTGGTTATTATTTTTTGGCAAAGAATTTCTGTTCCTTACCTGTTACATGCTGCTAGCTTGGATGTCAGTGACTCCTAGAGTGGAGAGCTAATGGACAGAACCATCTGAGGTGATGAGAACCACAGTAAGTTATTATTGTTACAGGAGTGTGAGCATGTGAGGCTAACATGATCTTACTTCACTGAAATGGTAGTTCTCATTGCAGGGAATCATACAGAGCAAGGAATAAATATGGAGGGAAGCATTTTTGTCACCAGCCAAAACAAAATATGTCCCAATTCTCAATTTCTAGTGTAAATTTCTTAAATCCCTCAGATGACCTTGAAATCACCACCTCAAAACTCATCCCTGTCCCCCCCGCCAGAGAAGAATGTCTCTTGAGAGCAATTTCCTGAGAAAGCCTATATATAACTATGTGTAAAGCTGGAGGATCACTAAAGACATGTAAGCATATGGGAGTTCTCTAGATCCAAGTTTCTGCAGCCTTTCTTCCACTCAGGAACCCTTGAGAATCAGGCTAGAGCAGGAAGAAATATTCATAGAACCATGGAATCATAGAATGGTTTAGGTTGGAAGGGACATTAAGGATCATCTAGTTCCACCCCCCCTGCCATGGGCAGGGACACCTTCCACTAGACCAGGTTGTTCAAAGCCCCGTCCAACCTGGCCTTGAACACTGCCAGGGGGAGCATCCACAGCTTCTCTGGGCAACCTGTGCCAGTGTCCCACCACCCTCACAGGGAAGAATTTCTTCCTTATATCTACTCTAAATCTCTTTTAGACCCTCTTTGGGTTTAAAACCATTACCCCTTGTCCTATCACTATACTCCCTGATAAAAAGTCCCTCCCCATCTTTCCTGTAGCCCCCTTGAAGTACTGGAAGGTCGCTATCAGATCTCCTTGGAGCCTTCTCTTCTCCAGCCTGAACAACCCCAACACTCTCAGCCTGTCCTCATGAGGGAGGTGCTTCAGCCTCATGATCATTGTCGTGGCCTCCTCCGGACCCACTCAAGCAGGTCCATGTCCTTCTTACCCTTGGGGCCCCAGAGTTGCACACAGTACTGCAGGTGGAGTCTCACGAGAACAGAGTAGAGAGGGAGAATGCCCTCCCTCAACCTGCTGGTCATGCTTCTCTTAATGCATCCCAGGACACAGTTGGCTTTCTGGGCTGCAAGTGCACACTGCTGCCTCATAGTCAGTTTTCCATTCACCAATAGCTCCAAGGTCCTTCTCCACAGGGCTGCTCTCAATCCACTCATTGCCCAGGCTGGGTTTGTGTTTAGGATTGCCCCGACCCATGTGCAGGACCTTGCACTTGGCCTTGTTGAACATGAGGTTTGTATGGGCCCACCTCTCCTTCCTGTCCAGGTCCCTCTGGATGGCACATCCCTTCCCTCCAGCATGTTGACCGCACCACACAGCTTGGTGTCATCGGCAAACTTGCTGAGAGTGCACTCAATCCCACTGTCCATGTCACCAACAAAGATGTTAAACAGCGCCCGTCCCAACACCAACCCCGGAAGAACACTCACTGCTTGTCACTGCTCTCCACTGGGACATTGAACTGTTGACCACAACTCTTTGAGTGTGACCATCCAGTTAATTCCTCATCCACTGAGTGCTTCATCTGTCAAATCCTTGTCTCTCCAATTTAGAGACAAGGATGTTGTGTGGGACAGTGTCAAAAACTTTGCATAAATCCAGGTAGATAACATCAGTTGCTCTTCCTTTATCCACCAATTTTGTAACCCTGTTGTAGAAGACCACCAGATTTGCCAGGCATGATTTGCCTTAGTGAAGTCACATTGGCTGTCACAAATCACTTCCTTATTTACCATGTGCCTTAGCATAATTTCCAGGAGGATCCACTCCATGATCTTGCCAGGTACAGAGAAGAGACTAACCTGTATTTCTGCAGGTCTTTTTTTCCTTTTTAAAAATGGGTTATGTTTCCCCTTTTCCCGTCAGCGGGAACTTCACTGGACTGCCATGACTTCTCAAATATGATGGACAGTGGCTTAGCCACTTCATCTGCCAGTCCCTTCAGGACCCATGGATGCATCTCATCAGGTCCCATAGACTTGTGCACCTTCATGTTCCTTAGATGGACTTGAACCTGATATTCTCCTACAGTGGGTGGTTCTTCATTCTCCCAGTCCCTGCCTTTGGCTTCTGTGACTTGGGTGGTGTGCCTGAAACACTTGCTGGTGAAGACTGAGGCAAAAAAGTCACTGAGTACCTCAGCCTTCTCCATATCCTGGGTAACCAGGTGTCCCACTTCCTTTTGGAGAGGGCCCATATTTTCCCTAGTCTTCCTTTTATCACTGACATACCTATAGAAGCATTTCTTGTTGCCAGATTTAATTCTATCACGGCTTTGGCTTTCCTAACCTGATCCCTGTCTTCTCAGACAATTTCTCTGTATTCCTACCAGGCTACCTGTCCTTACTTCCACCCTCTGTAGGCTTTCTTTTTGTGTTTGATTTTGTCCAGGAGCGCCTTGTTCATCCATGAAGGCCTCCTGGTGTTTTTGCCTGACTTCCAATTTGGGATGCATCACTCCTGAGTTTGGAGGAGGTGATGCTTGAAAAATAACCAGCTTTCTTGGGCCCCTCTTCCCTCCAAGGCTTTATCCAATGGTATTTACATTGAAGAAAACAATCCAGCACTGTGTTCTGCATTAGCAGTTCATAATTAATAGTTTTAAACTGTGTATCCCAGAGCAGCTCATAGTTGTGTTCTTCCATTTGTACCTTCATGTTGGCACATCCTGTGTTCCTTCAAAGCATTTTGAAGCAAATATTACAGATGCTGATACCTTTCAGTTACTTGTAATGAAGTAACCATCAAGTTATTGTCTAGAGAGGTTCCTGAACTCCCAGTATCACAGAGTGGCTGAGGTTGGGAGGAACTTCTGGACGCTCTCTCGTCCAAGCCACTGCTCAGAGCAGGGTCAGCTGGAGCAGGCTGTTTAGGCCATGTTCAGTTGAGGTTTGAGTATCTCCAAAGATGGAGACTTCTTGACCTCTTTGTTTCAGTGTTTCACCATAGACAAAAAGTTTTCCTTGTATTGAAATAAATTTATTGTATTTCAGTTTGTGTTGCATTGCCTCTTATTCTGCCACTGGGCACTACTGAGAAGAGTATGTCTCTGTCTTCTTTACTCATCCCTGTCAGGTATTTATGCACATTGAGAAGATCCCAATGAGCCATCTGTTCTCTAGGCTGAGCATCCCCATTTCTTGCAGTGTAAAGCAGGCAGACTGGGAAGTCAGGACATTTGAAATCACTTTTGGAACTGGCAACTTTGAGCAAATCATAGTGAAATTCTGTGTCCTGTCTCTAGAGTAAAAGCACAGAAATCATCACCCAGAAGAAAGATAGGCTAAAGTATCTTCAAGATACTTTTGTGCTCCTTTAACCTTGGATTGCCCTGGGGTCTGGTGAAAACTGTAGCATAATCTGTTCATCTCAAACTGTGGTTTCTCTGCAGTGTCCTATGGGGATGTGAAATAGGATTGCATGAAATAGAAATGTCATGGCTGAAATAGCCATAATGCTGTTCCTCTTGTCCCCTCTCCAAACTGTAGCATGCTCCTTGCACGAGACCTTGAGAAAGGATGTTACGAACAAAGCTTATTGCATCCTTTGATATTGCCTCTCCTAAAGAAACCTTACTCTTTGTGAGGGATTTTTAGGGCCCCTTTAGGCCTCCACATTGCTTTTGCATAGGTAAGAGCAAAGATGAGGCTTTTCTCTTTAAACCTTCTAAGTCTCAGACATCTTATATCTGAGACTTGTCCCTAAATTTTAAACTTTTTTGGATTGGGTTTGGATTTTGGGTTGGGTTTGGACTTTGTTCCGTGCATTGGGCCTAGCGGAGAGGAGCCAAGTTTTTTCTGCGTGCTGGAGAGTAAATAATTAAGACAAATACTTCAAAACCACAACACCTGACCTAATAGGTAATTTTATTTTTCAGGAGCAGAAAGGGCAGGGGGCCAGCAAATGACTCATTTTTGCTAAGATGACTTCTGATTGTGAGGACACCTTCCAGAAATGCAACCACAGTGGCAATGCAAGTCCAGACTTCTGGAAACTTTCCCTTAAGAGCTCTCCACTCTTGACAGAGTGGTAATGCTTCCCTACCCATACTCCTTGTGCCAAGTTGGAGCTGCATCTCATCATCTTGGTAATTGTGATGCAGGAAGTGTTGGCAGCTGCTGAGTTAAAGGAGTGATAAGAGAGTTACATAGTCTTATAGCTTCTTCTTCTTGGCATACTTTTTGGTCTTTTTACCAAATGACTATTCTATAAGTTTGTTTACTTTAAACAGAATAGCACAATACCAAAGGCCTTTAAAACTTCTGTAAAGTGGTGCACTTCAGCATCTGAAGTTTGCTTGTATGAGAACTAATTAAAGATCAGTATACAGGTAGTGAGCAAATCAGGATTTGTTCTTGACCTGGTGACATGTCTGTTTCCCTTCACTTTTTAACAATGATACAGTTACCATATTAAATGTTATACTTTCACACAGTTACTCAATATTTGTCAATATTCCCATTGTTATTCAAATCATATGTCCTATTCATGTATTCATGCAGCAGTTAAAATTCTGATTGCTGGATTATAGCAGCCTTTATCATCATAACTGAATTTTTTACCTTGATTTAACTCAAAAACTTTAATGCTCCATTAAGGTACGGTACATTGGATATAAGACAGATGATGAGATTTGAATGAGCCCATATCTCTTGATCCTTTCATCTCTATGCATATGCATGGAATAGAAATACAGTCGAGAGCAACAAGAGTTGGAAAGATAATGGAGAGTAAAAGAGTATTTGGAAATATTGGTTTAAATTTTGGGGAAGGAAAATATTTATAAATGAAAGTATCCTTGAAATCCAGTGGTATCAAAAAGACAACAAACATTGACAGCAAAATAGAAATAATTAGTAATAAAATTATTCTGAAGTTGCGATTGTGATCTCATAAAAAATAATTTCATTCATTTTCAGTTTAATCAGAAGAAATTGTTTTCTTAAGTGACACTGCAGATAGGTCTTGGTTCTCCATCTGTGAAGGAATACTCTGTCTTCCTTGAGGATGGAGGAAAAATTCAAGAAGTTAGTATCTATGTGAACTAAGACCATTTTGGATTCTTTTTTTTTTTTAAAAAAAAAAAACCCTAACAAATCCTGGACAGAATGAGAGAATCTGTAAATACTGGTAAAAAATACTTAAGCTCTGGAAATCAGAGATGACAAGTCCTGTCTTATCTCTCCATGTTGATTATGAGCGACAATAAAAATGATCAAACTGTAATTATATTACCTGTCTGAAAAATTGTCAGAATTATCATACAGGAAAATAAGATTATTTAGCATCTTTCCTCGCTAGGATTTTTCACTAGCCTGTAACAATTTGGAAGGCCAACCTTACACATGTTCTCTCTCCTTTCTCAGGTGTCATGTTTTAGCTTTTGTACTTTTAACTCTTGGGATGAAATCAAGTGACCCTTCTGCACTTTGACTAAGTCCTCTAGCCCTCTTCAGTGGACAGTGGCTAGACTGAGTTTAGTAACTCGATCACTTCTAATCCAAAGTAGAAGTAAGAATACAGCAGTTAGAGAAATAGGTTTTAAAACAAGTCACTTAGTCTTCTCAAAATAATGTTTCCTTTTCCTAAAGGCAGGCAGCCCTACCCAACCAGCCCCGACCAGCCAATATCTGCTTAAACATACCTACATATTTCTAGCTGCCTTTTCCTGGTAAAGAGATATTAACTTTCTACGTGTTCAGAATTGCTTTATCTCCTATGTTCACATAGGACAATTTGTAGGCTCACTGGCAGGCTGAGCCCCCTCCCAGGGCTAGTGAACTGTCACCCAAGTGTTTACCAAGAGGTGCCTAGTCTTCTCACTGACTGTCTTCCTTGCTTGTTGTCCAAACATCATATTGTTTCAACCCCTCATAATCACAAGGGAAGTGTCTTGTGTTTAATGTCATATATAATGTGTCAGGTCAGTATTAACAGTTTCTTGCAGTGCATTGTCAGTTTGGTCAATACAAGTTATCAGGATAAACTAGATTTTTCTAAAAGATCAGGCTTATCCACCCCTAAAGTCTACTGATTTTTTTTTCAAGACATGCCCTAAGAGTCTATTTTAAAATTCAAGGAGGGAAGATGACTCCTCATTTAATTTGTCCTCTCCTGGTGAGCTGGTGTGTAGTACACAGCTGGCAGACATATAAGCAATTGCTTCAGTGCTCTCGTTCTGATTTTTTCAGGCCTTTCTCAGCAATATTAGGACATTCTTGGTTTCCAGTTTATTCTTCTGGGGTTTTATATTGAGCTGATGACCAAAGCACCAGAGTGACATGCAGCAGAGCACAGAGCAGCATGAGAAACAGCTGGTGTATGTTTGTTGTCTCACCCTCTCCTCAGAGGGACGAGTGTGCACTGCTGAATGTTTTCCTTTGGAATTATTTTTAATACTGTGCTAATAAGAGAGAAGTGAAGGTAAAAGCAGTGTGCTTGGTGTTCATAGTATGAACAGCGAGACTGGTTATGTCCTTATTTTCTTGCTTCCCCGAAGCATTGAACAAGCCTCCAGGAAATACCTGTCTACTTCACAGACAGACTTTACTCTTTGTAGAGAATATGTTATGGATATTATCTCTTTGCTGCTCTAGGGAGAAAAAGCTGTTGTTTGTTTTCTTTTTTCTTTTTTTTTAGTAGAATAATCTGAAGGAAAGCTCAAAAAAATTTAGTTTATCTCTCTCCAGCTCCATAGATGGCTATTTTTCCAAGGAAAGTGGATGCTCCTAAATACAGAGAAATAGTGCTGCTATTTCAGTGAAGCCAGTGACAATTAGCCTTATCTATAGTACAACGTCTGTGTCTGGAACAAGATGAAAATTGGACAGGAAGCAACAGTGAGAATTGTTCTTTTGGAAATGAACTTTGGAGCCATTACGTATTGTCCATGGCATCCTGTTTGGAGGAGAAGAAATGAACCAGAATGAGATTACTGTCATTTTATTCTTAGATACTTCTTTCTGTCAAAGGATATTTTCTAAGCTAAACCTTGTCTTTAATCAGGCAAAATTTGATTCCATTGTCCTTATATTGTATTGCTATGGCAACACAACATGAAATGGTGTTTTGGGCTGGCTATTGCCAACTGCTTCCCCCTGTCATGTCCAGTGACCAGCCACCGTTACAGACTCTGCATTCCCCTGAGTGCAGCATCCAGGGCCTCCTGTTGCCTCTCGCAATGCTAGCTTAGCTCTGTGAAGGAGTCTGTAATGAGTCAGAATAATCCCATGGACATTTTGACATGTTTATACTTCCGCAGGTACTGGGACACATCAGAGGACCTGTTAGTCTACAGTAACAGCATGCAACACAAAGCAAATGATCTTCGGGAGCTGTGTCACTCTTCACACCACCAAGACAAGACTCCTGGCGCACAGGGGCCGGGGTGTTACACTAGCTAGCTCAAGTATGGAGAGCTGGAACAGTCCCTCTATGGCAGCTGAGGCTTCACAGCTCAGGATTTACCTGCAGTTTTAGGCAGGACAGTGCAGTCTGAGAGAAGCTGTGCCACTGCAGGCATGCTGCTGTCATTGCCAGTGACAGGCAGGTTATGCCTACCTGAGCTCTAGTCATGCCTTGGAGCTAACTTACCCCTCAAGACTTCAGCTTTCCCTATGTCCTCTCCTGCCAGAGGCAGCTGGTGATGTGCACTCAGTGGACAGCACTGAGCCAACACAACCTAGCCTAATTTTAGTTACTCCTTAACGAATATGCTGGTAAACTGATGTTTCTATTCTAGAAGGATAATAATGATTCTTTCTGAAGTGAAACTTTATCCTTAGCAGAATAATTACAGTGAATTATCTGGGGGTACCATTCCGAGGCAGCAGTTCCCAGGCACTTGCTTTGAAGAATGTACCTCTGCAAATGTGAGAAGGACGATTTCTGACAATCTGCTATTGATTGCAGAAAATTGTTGAGTTCTAGTTTCACCCTCAAACATTTGTCTCTCTGCTGCCTTGTTTTGGAAGGTGAAGCTTTACAGAAACTGAACAGTAGGTCTTATTGATATTGACTCTATTTTACCGAACAGCTCATTTACCCCCTTCCTCTCTGCCTGACTCCCTCCCTTTCCTTTCCTTGCTGCTGCTGGCAAGCTAATTAGGCTGCTCCCTCAAGAAAAATTCATCCAAGGCCATAATAGCCATATCAGATGGAAGCTAGTATAAAACTCTCCACAGTGTAGCCTTATAAGTGCCTCTCAGCTTGTCATAATGTTTCCCTGCCTGCTTTCTTTTTATTTCTCACTTTGTAGGGAGAATTCTCTCATCCTGTGTGCTATGCAAGTATTAAGCAAATTAATTAAAAGAAATTATGATGTATGTTTCCTGAAATGTGCTCTTTTATTTTGTTTTATCCCTTTTATTTATACATTTTAGGTGCTGAATCTCAAACTTTGTCCCCAAAAATGATTTTGTATATTTCTATATCTTTCCTTTTGTAAATCCTTAACCTTCTCTTAGTCTAATATATTAAAATTCTTCAGACACAGAGTAGCAATGTTCATAATCTCCAGTTCATTATCTTAATTAGATCTGTTTTATATTATCCCACAGTTTATTCTCATTACTTTAAAGGTGATCAGCCTTAGAAGAGAATGTGAGCAGAATTTAGTGAATTCTATTGTGGCAACATTTCTATGATCTGGCTTTGGATCTTTCAGGTGCAATAATGATAATGCTGCTGGTGCAGTTAATTAAAAATTGCATTTGAATGGTATGAATATTCATTTTGGGGAATGAACATAGGATTAACTCAAGGGGGGGTAAAATGTCTGCAATGGCCCAAGGATGTGAAGTGAACCTGGATTGCCATTAAAACACAAATGAATCATTAAAAATGATGGAAATTCAAAATCCTCCCACCCTGAAAACTATTAGCAAAGTATTGCCCGGGTTGAGTCTGTCTCCTAAGGTGGCAACAGACATTAATGTTCATCCTGTAGTAACAAATTATACGACATATACTTGACGTACAGCTCTGCCCAGGAGTTAATACCCAGTGCTAAATCTTCATTAAATAATTAAGAAGGGCTACTAGCTTTTTTAAATTCTCGGGTTAAAGTGCTATATCTATAAGATCCAGATTACTTTTAATAGCTTTCTGTGAAAGATCAAAATTGCTTTCCCAGAAAGTGATTGTGACATCCAGGATGCTGTTGGGGAGGATACAGACAAGAAGAACTGCTGAGACCTTTGATAATGAAGCTTTCTATACCCAAATCATCTCTCTGGCAAAGCCCAGGACTTTAATATTCTGGGCAAGAATGTTAAAAATGTATCTTTTCTTTGTCCTGTGAATAGCACCACTGGAAATATCAAAGTGGTGTCTGGGTTTTTTTCCCCAAATTTATTTGTTGTAATTTTTTCTGAACAAAGGAAACATTAAATAATGAACAGCTTTTAAAAAAGCTTATCTGGTACTGCAGGATGCTTAAAGAAATGAGGCTACAAACTGGTGATAAAGCCTCTTTGGTGTAGGAACGTTATGTGAAGTTTAATGGGCATTCGCCAGAGATATTTTGCTGGCTGTTAGCTAGTTGCCAAGGGGATTCACAGAATGCATTTTCTCCAATAAAATGCTCAGTAAATACACTGAGGCCAGTTAAGGTAATTTTTATGGTGCTTTTGACTGGAGCACCAGGGTCTGGTCTTGCTGTGCAGTCAGAGGTAAGTGCATTGATATGTGTCCTCTCCTTCCTCACCCTGCATGTAGGTCCTTCATGAGACACTTTTAGTTTCAGGTCTGCACTAGACATCTGCCTGCGAAAGCCCAAATCCACTTATCGATTATCCCATGCAGCACAGAGTTTGGCCTTCCTTGCGCAAGAGAGAAACAGAAATGTTGTGTCTTCGCAGTTTGAGATGTATCACCAAATAAAGGAAAAAGGACTTTTGACAGTGAGGACCTCTTCCTCCTATCGTCCTAAGTGAGGATAGATAAAAGTAAAAGGATTCTGCTGACTCCTATGCTTTCACGTTTATGCTGAAGAGGAGATATGGTCAGCCTTTCTCTAGGGAGGATGTAGCAGGGACAGGGATAGTCTTTGAGTCAGATTCTTTTTATAGTGGGGATCTCCCAGCTAAGCTGCTCCTCTTTGACCCAGTGGGCTAGGAGAAGGGAGTTCTGTCCTCGGCCTTGCAGTTGTTTGTACTCAAGGGGTCATTTTTCCCTAGTCCTAAGTGGTTCCTTTGGGATTGAAAATAGTATCATAGTAACAAAAAGTTATTATTAATATTTAATCTAATTTTTATTAGCAAGGTTATTTTCTGCATATTAAGCTGAAGAAATGTCGTAAGTAATTTAGGGTAATTGTGTCTGAATACAGCATACATAAAAGACAAAAATCAATTCATTTGACTTATGGGGAACATTTCAGGTTCCTAACCATTGGTGTCTAGTGTCATTGAAAATGCTGTAGGGAATGTGTTCCTGGTAGGTCTGGTATGGGGACCTACAGTGGGTCTACCCCCTCTAGCGCTGCAACTAGTCGATTCACTCTGGATTGTCTTTGGCATCTTAGTCCTTATGCAGAGGAAAGTATCTGAGTGTCAGGACACTCAGTCCTTTTTGAAATCAGATGCCTCAACATCTAAATACTATCAAAGAGTTACTTAAGAAAATCTCTACCATAGCACATTAGTGCAAATGTATGCCACATGCAAACTCCACTGAACGGAGTTACATGAAGGCTTAATTTGGCCTGCTAATTAGACTTGAGAAGGAGATTGTGGCCAGACAGCAGCTGTGGGAGGAAAGAATGAACAAACTCAGACTTTTTATTCATCTGGTCATGCTTTTCATCCTTGTTTAACTATCTGGCAATTATTGTGCATATGCTTATGTTGTTCTTTAAAATTTATCCTGAAAGTGAATGCTGATAGTGAGGAACTGCTGTTTCTTTCCTCCCCCATGGTTTCACCCCACTGTGAAGGCCAGGCTTAAGGTGATAGGGTACCTGGTCTTGCATTAGTGACAGCTGTTTTCCTTGGGCTTTCTTTGGAGGAGCAATCACATTAATTTATTCATGGAATGTCGTGTTGCTCAGTTCTGAGGAGGAGCATGCACTTGCCTTCTGTACCCTGCTTCTGTTTTGTATATTTTTGTGGAATCCATGTGTCTACTGCCTGATAGTTATTCCCATTGATAGTGCAATTTAATAAGAGGAAAGAATGATATGGTTGCATCCTGCCCATTATGCCCTTAGGAAGGAGATTTTTATTTGCTGTCAGATGTCACTGATGGAGCATTTGGCTTCCTTTCATCAATTGACAATTGCAGTTTTAAGAGTACAGTACAGAGTGCCACTTTAAAGCCAAACATCTCAATTCACAAGTGAGAGAAGGATAAAGTTGTGCAGCTGGAGGATGCTATTTCTTCTCGGCAGCTGTCATTGAAAAGGCATGTGAATGCTCTAGATGTCAGGTGTCATAAATGCTCCATCCAGAGTTTGTCACGTGCCTGGTAATATCATGTAAAGTGCTGGAAAGAAGTTTCTTTACACATTAAAATTCTCTAGACAAGCTTGCCCTGGAATTTGCTATACTGAAGTTTTAGGAAATGAGAAATTAATATAAGTGAGATCTTTAACAAATTCTCCGTGTTTTACCAGAATCACAGAGCCTTTTTATGTCACTCAGATCAAAATGTGTGACTTCGGTAGGAAAAATGTCCAAGACAAGTCCCCTGCCTTTGCCCCAGCTCCCCAAATCTTTAGATCTACCTACAAGGTGACATCTGCACCTTCTAAGGACAGATGCATGCATGCAGTGGTGGCCATGAATTCAAATGGGGAAAAAACACTATTCCAATATAAGACAAGACTTTACACTAGGAAAATATTGTGTGCCCTCTGTATACTCAACTGGCACTTCTAAAAGTTTTCCTTATATACCTCTTTCCCTTTTCTCTCCCTTCTTCACTCAGAGCAGTCTTCATCGCTGGAATAGAAGAAGAGAACAGCTGAAGCCATGAAGAACATCCAGGTGTTTTCAAGTGATTTGCAACCTTGTCTTCTACCAGGTCCTTGCTTGGAGCAGTGCAGTGGTTGAGAGAAGTGATGTGTGGTGGTGGCTGGGAGCTCTGGCTATATGAAAGACTTCAAGTCTCAGGTATTTCACTGGTACGTTAGGTACCCCAGATTTCCTGGGGAGTCATTCCCAAATTTGCATATAGTTTCGTCTCCAGAAAGCAGATGGGTACTGAGTTGCACTCATTTTGCTCCTGTCTTTCTAGAATGTATTCGATATGATCTGTGCTTGACAGCCACTGCACTATCCACATATAGGAGCACTTTGAGTCAGTAAAGAAAAATATGAACTTAGGAATTGTTTAGGTCTGATGCTTGGTGACAGCTGGGGCCAGGAAAGGGTGAGATTTGAATCTTATTTTAGTGATCTGTTTGGCCTTGGACTCTGGTGTTAACATACAGGTTTTCTGTAATATCCTGTTCTTTTTCAGTTGTCACTGCTTGGCTTTCTCTGCCTATCAGTTCTGTCAACTATGGAAATCAGAGCATCTTTTTCCTATTCCACCTGGCAGTTGCCAAAGCTATGTGAAACAGAACTGGATATACAGAAGAACACTTTCACTTGTTGTTATGTCAAGTGAAGATGTAACACTAGAAATATAGGCGTGTTTATTGATGCAGGGGCCACCAGGCACTGAGTGCTGGAATTCTGCTCAAAGGAAGCAAGCCTGATGGGAAGAGAAGAGAAATGCCCACCTGTCAAGTGTCTCATCATTATAGGTGAGTCTAAAGAGTAAGAAGTAGCATCTTCTTCCAGTCCATTAGTGCCTTTGCACAAGGTATCCTTTGGTAACACATGCCTGTGGTTCAATTAATTGATTTTTACATGAAGACTATTAAAAAGTTACATACAATGTGCCTCACTGCATTAAGTTCGTATCAGATTTTGTGACATAAGGAGTACTGGGCCCATTACACCAGTCTCCCTTCTGTGCTCATAATCATAGGAGATTTAAAGAGTTTAGATCAAGGCCAACAAGGAGAGTGAACTATGGAAGTACCAGTACCAGTTACTCATTTTGAATTGCAGATGGCAAGTCTGTGAATGTTGTGGATGACTGGAGCATCGACATGGAAGTCTCTTGAGGAGAACTTGTGATTTCACTTTGTGTCTCAGCAGGATACAACTGGTTCATGGTTGCACATAGGCTTATTCTGGATATTTCCAAAGCCTGTTCTATACCTTATAAATCTTAATATAGTTATAATGATTGATAAATACTGCATTTAGTTTTGAACATAAAATTTGTTTCCCAATTTATATGAACATTAAAGAAATACTCTGACTGCTTGACCACATATTTGGTCTTACAAATTTCTGTGATAAATTTGTATTGTATATTGAGGAAAATGTGACTTTTAGGATGAAGGCATGGTTTGGTTTTCATATAAAAATACCAATGACAGGAAGAAAGGGATACAGAAATGTCAATCTTTAGAATATAATGAGAATAGACTACATTTGTATTATTTCCTGTGCTTAAGTTTCATTACAGTAATTTTCCCAATGAATACATTGCATAGTATGCTATTTCCTCTTCTCATTACCATCTTTGTCATGGAGAGGAGGTTGCAGAATCTTAATGATTCAGTTATTTAAGCCTTTTTGATAGTCTCTGAATTTTGAATGACCTCTCTGTTTCACATCTTCCCTAAGGTTACTGAACTTGAGAATAAGAGTTGCTTTCTACTCAACAAGGGAAAGGGCAAGGTAGTTCAAATTGCTATTATCACAATTACTGCAAGGATGAGAAAAAAAAGAAAGAAGCAGCGTAGTCTAAATCTTCACTAGCTTTTCACTACAAAGCAGAGCAAACAATATTAATTATTGTATGTGAGTCTGATTCAAAGCTCACTGGAAATCACAGATCCCCACATACCAGCGCTAAGAGATTGTTCAGACTTCAGACACTATCAAAACAGGTACAGTAGTTCTGGATTTGGGGTAAAAAATCGCAGTCCACTGACAATCACAGACACTCTGATCTTTAAAAGCTTTACCATCTTAAAAAATGTACAGATGTGATTGGTCGTGTGCATTTGAAATATTTCAGGAATGATAATTTATGAGACTTCTTTGTATTCAAATGAGAGAAGAAGAACAGATCCCTCTACATTAGCATTCATGGTGCTGGCCAGTGATATGGATTGAAACAGGCTGCAGAATGCTTGGGATCCATAGTCCCTGGAGGAAAGTTGGTACGTGAAAAGTACTTACTAAAAAAACATTTGTGTCAAGATGCAAAGTATGTTGCTACATAGTGTGTCTGAACGAACTCTGGCAGCCAAATACGTCTCACCATTTAAAGGCATGACCGAGTAGTCTGTGAGGCTTCACAGTCATCTGAGATACTCAACCAAGAACATTAAATGTTAAAAGCCAAGATTAAGGATTCAGTACTTTCCAGCAACATTAAGACCCTGAATGTGTTCACTGACCATTCTAAATGGTAAATACACTTCACAGGCATATGCCCTGTACTTTCTATAAAACTTGTTTTCCTACAGTGGGCAGGGAGATTGCATGGGAGACTCATGGAAAGTGCACGAAGAACAAATATAGGCAAAGGATTTAACCGCAAAGAATTTTTAGAGTTCAGGAATTATGTATTTACTCACATTCTCAAATCTTAATCCGAATAAATAAATGGGTGTCATGGGACATGCTGCAATACTGATAATGAGTTTTATACTCACTCACCCTGAGAAGTTTCAACAGATACAGTTTGCCTGTCAAATGGATTTAAAATTGTATTGTCACTGCTTTGCTTTCTGCACTGATTGCTTTTGTATTGCAGCTCCATGCCTCAATAGACACTTTGATTGTCTATATCTGCCACTTTGTTCACATGAGTCTCCCTATAATCTGTAGTATGAAACCCTTCGTTTTAATACTAAAACTCAACATGTGCTCCTGCAATGATTATTAACTTAGGGCTATGACAGCCAAAATGATATTTTGCTTTCTATTCTCTGTTTCTTTCCTGTGTATGTTGCATGGTAGGCAACAATCCACTTAGTTCAAGAGCTCAGCTTAGTGAAGGAAGGATTTCAGAAGGGGTGTTGTGGGTACAGCTGCAGACATTTCCATGGGTTTGATTACCATGCTGCACACAGCTATAATAATAAACCTTGGCTACCCTTGGCTTAGCTATTATTTTAAATTCATAAGATCTGAATCCTAACTTTCAGCACAAAGGATGACTGCAATTTAACAAGTCTTTTAAGCATGTAGTCCATCTTAAACACACTACCTTAAAAATTAATGTTAAATGTTTTGCAGGACGGAGGTTCTAAGACTTGATCTAATACACTATAGTCTGATTTTTATCAGAAGGGAATCAACCTCCCTACAATTCTGGATATTTATTCTTCTTTTTCTTATTCTATTTGAAGTTATTTCAAAATGGTGAACTGAAAAAGTTTCCTAAAGAAAGTAGGCAAATGAAATCATTGCTGGATTAATATGTGTGTGGATACATGTGTGTCTTACTGTTCCCTTCTCTCATTTCCTTGTAACCACTGAATTTCTTGGCATAGTCCAACAAGACTGAGAGAAAAACTGTAATCTCAAAGATAAACTTCCAAACACTTTATGAAATACGTAGCTGGGTGGAGACAGAAAGAAATGTCTTCCTCTTTGCCTGAAGAAGGGCTGCAGTGTAAGCACAGTCCTGGTACCTGAAAAGAACCCAATTGTAGGACTCAAATCCATAGGAAATCATCTATACTGTTGCTTTTTTCTGCTGTTTAGTTGAGTTTTAGGGACAGCTACAGTTTCTTTTGGAAGGTGTTGGGCTGGTGATGACAGGTGTTTTCCATTTAGAGACTCTTAATAAAAACAAGACTATTTGAAGTTCAGTCCACTATGAAGAAATATATCAGTGGAATATACATATGATATTCTAATTTCTGGAAATAAATACTTTGCCAAGGATGAGAAGTGATAGGGACAAGGAATAAAAAGAGGCAAAGATAAAATTGGGCTGGAAGAGTTAATTCACAGAATGAAGTCTGAGCTTTGTTTCTTGCTGTGTGGGTTTGTTACTTAGTTCTATTCATTTAAGAATTTCATAATACTTTATGAAGGTTAATTATATCACATATCTTATGCCCCAATTCTGACTTCCAACCTGTCTTCCACTCTGTCAACAAGAAAACTAAAGTGTAGGGACATTAAGTGACTGACTGAAGGCTCTGCTGCAGGTCTCTGGTTATATCTCCAGAGCACAGTGCTCTGAACAAGCCTACTTGGGTACCAGAAGCACCACAGTCATTGTATTAAAATGGTCTTTCTAAGATTAAATTACCCTTGGCAAGTGATTTGAAACTGTAGTATATATTATAGATAGATCCTCACTCAGGATGAGGGTAACAGTGTCTGATTCCAGTATTTATACCTTAAGTTACACTCTGGAATTTTGCCATTTCTTTGAATGGAGATCAAATTTCACTATTAATCTATCAGAATACACCGGTTTATTGTGCTAGCCCCTGAATATAGGCTTTTAAATATGTACAGTATAAGAAACCTAACTAAAGAAAGGTGAAATGTAAAGAAAGAATCTATATGCTGGAATGGAAACATAAACCAGAAGTCAAATATTTCACATTTTAATTCTTTTTGGGATGTTCTAGCACCACAATAACCTAATACAAATTTTAAAACTAATTAGCATATTGTTTATTTGTAGGCTTGAAGAAGACCCATTCACATTTCTCTTTGCGGTCACTAGGACCTCTGATTTCAATATGCTTCTGAGCATCTACTGAAACATGAGAGAATTAAGTTTGAATACTGGGCAAACATATATCCAGTAAAGCAAAATTGTACGCGTCCTCTTTAGGGGTTCCTTTGAAGTGGAACATTTAAAAATTCCTAATAAGAAGACTAGAAAACAAGAAAGATATCAAAGAATCACTAAGAAGAAAGGTTTTATTTTCAAATTCATTTAAGGAAGTGGCATTTATAATTGTTAATTCTTTATTTCCCCTCCCCCTAACTAAATTCAGTCATCTATTTAACTCACACTTCAGGATTTGCATTTGAGCTTGATGGCAATAATAATCAAGTGAGATAAATTAAATTAATATTCTTGCTGATACAATTAGTTTAATAACTATGCCATTTCCATTCCCTTTTTATCTGCATTATCACAATTTGATAACATACTACAGTAAACCTATGCCTCAATGAACTTCTCTCTGTGCCCAGAGTGGAGAGATTACGATTTCTAATTTTATTGCTCAGATTGTCATATCTCATCTTATATAGCACCTTTTATTACAAAAAGAAGCCAGATGCTTAGATATAAAGAGGAATGACATTTCTCAGAGTTGATATGTATGTACTTCTGGGGTAGAACAGAGACCTTTTTCACAGCCACCAGCAATATCATACAACCATTAAACCAGAATGCCCAGAGAGACTGGATCAGGATGTAATAGTCTGCTGGGATTCTGGGGCTTCCAGGACACATATGACATGCACTCAAATGCATGTATATCATGTATATTCAAGGGGTTTGTTACTAGGTACTTTTACGCCCTCACTGAGAGCTGCTCTGCTTTTATAGCCTGAGTATTTGAGCTTTAGGAGGATGGAATACATATGGTTTGCAGAGGACAAATCTGCTTTTTAACCTAGGGCCACTGAGCAGGACCATGAAGCTCCTTTGCAACCACTGCCAACAAACTGCAGCCTCTATGAATTCTCTGAGTTACTGGATTTGAGCAAGGACAAGCCCCACAGTTTTCAAGATGATCTGTTAGGTGTCATGAAGAGCTTTTCTGTGATTTTTTTTTTTATATTTCTCAGTGTGAACCAAAACCCACTTATACACATATGTATACACAGAAACATTCCCTCATTTTGGGTTTCTTGGTGGTTTGTTTTGTTTTGTTTTGTTTTGTTTTTTCTCCCCTGCATAACTGATTTTTGTCTTTCCTGTCCAGTTTCTGCAGGATGTGAGGACCCAAGTAGGATGTCCTTCGCAGCAGAAAGGACAGATATCTACGGGAGTTGCCCCGTAATAAATGTGTTGGGTCAGCAATCTATTAACACTGGCAGTTTAAGCCACCATATCCATAATTGTCCTCTATGTTTACAGAAAAGATTAATATAGACACATACAAACTTTTCAAGCCCATGTGTGGGCTGGTTAATAGTTTACCAAGTGTTATCAGCTAGCTTAGTCCTCCCACTTATCCTTGCTCCTGCTGCTGAGTGTGCCTGGAGCAATTTTTGGTGGCAGGGTTATTCATTATATCAATAGCTAGTGCTTTGGTCCTCAGGGCCATCCCAGGTGCACTAGAAGGGAACAAGCCATTTGAGGGAAAGAATTTCAATCCCTCACTCCATTCCAGACTTCTACATGACCTTGGTCAAATCTTTCATACCAAACTTTTCATGTATAGTCAAGCTCAGATCTGAAACCAGACCAGCTTTGGGAGCGGAGTTGACAAATTTGAGTTAGGTACCTAATGTATGGGATGATTTAAGCCCCTCAGCCAGGGATTGCTTTTGTCTATGCCTCCATGTCAACTCATTAGAACAGATGATTAAATCCTTTTCTTCTTTGAAGGTACAGAGAAAGGATAGGAAGAGCAATAGTGCCCATCATTTATATAGTGGTTGAGAGGTAAAAGCCTTCCATCAGGGAGTAGAAGACCTGAGTGAACAGATTCTGTAAGTGTTTATAACTGGTTTGTCTTGATAAAGCATAGTAAAGACCCAAAAGAAGGGGGAAAGTAAAATGAATATAGAAGGCTGAACACATTATGGTTTGCTTGCCATTAATTTCAGGAGTTTTTCCTGTGAGCGTAATGTCACAATTTATTACTTTTGGTGTAAATAGGCTTTTTTTATTCATCAGTAAGAGGGAGCAGGCATACAAAACTTACATACAAAAGCATTACTTTTTATACTAATATGATTGCAGAAACATATGAATGTTGCTGTTCTCACCTACACTCTGCTGAAATAGTTTTGGTTTCATCAAGGCCCAGAAGAAGAGCTCTCCTGAGGTAGCTCTGACAAGCTATTTAGCTCTGCAGAGCTCTGAGACAGCTGAAGCTAAACACATTCAGCCTGTGCAAAAGAGCTTAAGCGTACCACTAATGAAAGAAAGGGAAAACAAAGAAGATTTGTAGATCTAAAAAAGAAATTCCACCCTTTAGGATTTTTTTAAAGGATCACTAATATTGTGGTTAAAGTTTCTCAGGACTTCTGGGTCTTTCTCTGACAGACCCTCTTTCCTGTTGTAGGGTTGGGGGTATTTTGCTATCTTTATTAGAGTGTTGCTTGTAAAATCCAGTTTTAAATATCTCCTTCTCCTGTCCTTCCTCTGTGTTGTTTCTATTCTCCATCCCTTCTTTAATTTGATGCTTAAATTATTAAGAGTTAATGGCTTAGGCAGTGACTTCCACTAATCTTCTGGGCACAAGCCATACAAGGCCCTGAGGAGTCATTTCTGTCTCTCAGGCAGGGTCTCTTTTTGCATAAATTTATTCCATGTTGAAAATAACAGTCATAAACAGAGTTCATAAATAAATGAATTCGTAAGTCTACTGAAAAATATTCTCCAGGCCATCGCGCAAGACAAAAAGTTAGAGTATGGAGAGTTTTCAAAACTGTAAATTGGTGATTGACCCTAGAATAAACCCTCGGAATCGCTATTACTGACTCCCTTCAAGATCAAATACCACACTTATTGCTAAAATAAGTTCTATGAATACATCTTGACTTTGCATGTGTTTCAAAACTTTAAGTAATAAAAATATTTGAACTTGAGAGAAAAAAAAAATAATAATAGAATTACATTAGACACTGAATTTCTCTTGTCCTGACCATGTGTGGCTTAGGCAAGTTGCACTGTCCTCAAAGGTAGTAATTTAATATATATCCATTGCTTCACAATGTGTGATCATTCAAGGTAATACAAGTTCGCAAAATGAGGAATGGCTTGATTGGTAGCTCAAATGTTTCCTGAAGAGGTTTAAAACCATATGCTCCTCTCATTTGACCCCATGTGAACCTGTTGATCTCTATATAGCCTTCTTTGAGCCTCAGTGACCTGAGAACATCAGGTGAGTCAATATGAAATTTATTTTGATTTGGATGACAAATTTTGGGGACTTAGCTAAATGAATTTCTTATGTTTTTGACATGGTCTAAGAGGAAGGATATTTGTACACTTACTGTGGATTATTTAGTGCAAGGTAACTACTTACATGTTGTAACTTGATTGTAGACCTGAGCTTTTTGATTTGGAAAAAAATCACAGACCTCACTGAAATTACTGGGCATCACAATCACTGTGTCTTAAGCTCACTGAGAACAGTTAAGTGATAGTAGGTATTAAGCAGCAACTGACACAATGGGATTGCTACTATGAACAACTGACAGCAGATCCCAGCAGCCCCAAATTTCTGGAAAGTAGTCTCAGAGCCCAAGGAACTAATGAATAGAGCAGAGAATCAGTGACCATGAGAAAAACAAGCAGAAAGGATTAGAAAAACAGGAGACAGAGAAATATGTGTGGCATGACTGAAGGAAAGCTAAAGGGGAAAAAAGCAGCTTTTGGGGCAGAATGATTGTTAAAAAGACACATTTAATATGCTAAAATAATAAAAAAAACCCCCAAAACACCACATTCTATAGCTTGTTCCTGCTGTATCAGGGATTTATGCTTGTTCCTAGTATAGAAAAGGGGTTGTACCAGAGCAATCACAGACTATCTCTTCAATTTATTCCCCTAACAAAACAATTGAGAAACTCCCAAATATCTGGTTAACTACTTGGATAAGAAGAATAAGTATATAAAAGACAGAACAATATTTCCAGCTGTGGAATTTGCTAGATAGGCAATGAAGTGTGTTGTTCAGCTGAGTTTTCCATAAGAAATACATTTATGTTGCATTTCTAATGCAAATTGCCTGTATTTTACATGGACAGAATGAATCCTTGCTGGCTTGATCTTCAGTTTTTCAAATCAATAGAAAGACTCTAATGTATTTTCAATAGACTTTGGAGCAGGCCCTTCCTCCCATGCACTCAAAATGACTTACAATCAATTTATGGCAAGAATCCACTTCAGAAAGCCTGAAAACTAAGAATATGCAGTTTCATGGGGAAGCTAGCATCAGCTGCCTAAAAATAGACTCAATTTCAATATACTGATCCAGATGCCCGCCTGTGAAGAATTTACTCCCTCTGCATATGCTATCTAGCTTTTAGTGGTTTGAACAAGAGGCAGAAGACTGTGTTTAAGGAAGAGATGACAAGTGCCTCTTTTTATCAAATGTTCTCTGCACCAAAATGGAAATACTCAAGGAGTTCATTTTGATGACATGTTATTTCTTCCCCCCCAGTAACTTGTCAGGTGACTGATGCCAGAATTGTTACAGAGAAATGGATCAGCCACTTACATTCACAGAGATGAGACTGTAAGGAACCTTTTTATATGGTCTATTCTAATGCAGGGGATTTTTTTTTTTTCCTGCTTATATCTAGCTTAGGATTTTAGGGTATTTTGCAGCTCCTGGCTGTGAAGGCACTCACCAGCAGTGTCCCACCTCCTTGTTGAGCGAAAACTTAGAAACACCTCCCTCCTTTTGTGCCTCAGTGTGCATGCAAAAAAATATTCCCATGCATCAGCTGGAAGGGGGGATACAGTTTACACCAAGAGCTCATAGAATCATAAGATCATAGAATGGTTTGGGTTGGAAGGGACATTAAAGATCATCTAGTTCCACCCCCCCTGCCATGGGCAGGGACACCTTCCGCCAGACCAGGTTGCTCAAAGCCCCGTCCAACCTGACTTTGAACACTGCCAGGGGGAGCATCCACAGCTTTTCTGGGCAACCTGTGTCAGTGTCCCACCACCCTCACAGGGAAGAATTTCTTCCTTATATCTACTCTAAATCTCTTTTAGACCCTCTTTGGGTTTAAAACCATTACCCCTTGTCCTATCACTATACTCCCTGATAAAAAGTCCCTCCCCATCTTTCCTGTAGCCCCCTTGAAGTACTGGAAGGTCGCTATCAGATCTCCTTGGAGCCTTCTCTTCTCCAGCCTGAACAACCCCAACACTCTCAGCCTGTCCTCATGAGGGAGGTGCTTCAGCCTCATGATCATTGTCGTGGCCTCCTCCGGACCCACTCAAGCAGGTCCATGTCCTTCTTACCCTTGGGGCCCCAGAGTTGCACACAGTACTGCAGGTGGAGTCTCACGAGAACAGAGTAGAGAGGGAGAATGCCCTCCCTCAACCTGCTGGTCATGCTTCTCTTAATGCATCCCAGGACACAGTTGGCTTTCTGGGCTGCAAGTGCACACTGCTGCCTCATAGTCAGTTTTCCATTCACCAATAGCTCCAAGGTCCTTCTCCACAGGGCTGCTCTCAATCCACTCATTGCCCAGGCTGGGTTTGTGTTTAGGATTGCCCCGACCCATGTGCAGGACCTTGCACTTGGCCTTGTTGAACATGAGGTTTGTATGGGCCCACCTCTCCTTCCTGTCCAGGTCCCTCTGGATGGCACATCCCTTCCCTCCAGCATGTTGACCGCACCACACAGCTTGGTGTCATCGGCAAACTTGCTGAGAGTGCACTCAATCCCACTGTCCTTGTCACCAACAAAGATGTTAAACAACACCGGTCCCAACACCAACCCCTGAGGAACACTCACTGCTTGTCACTGCTCTCAAATGGGACATTGGGCCATTGACCCCAACTCTTTGAGTGTGCCCATTGAGCCAATTCATACACTAAGTGGTCCATCCGTTGAATCCATGTTTCTCCAATTTAGAGACAAGGATGTTGTGCTGGACATTGTCAAAAATTTTGCATAAGTCTGGGTAGATGACATCAGTCAGCTGAACAATCCAATCTGAACAAGAAGGGGATCGGGTCCACCAATCTGAACTATCAGGGGATGAGGAGAGATGTTTTGCATAGTTCACATTTCCAGTAATACAGATATAGACTTATAATACTAAATGGGGGCATAGAGCATATATGCTAAAACCCTCAGTTTTCCTGGTATTTATATAGAGGCCAGCCCCTGAAAGAGTCAGTGAGCAGGGTGGACTAATAGAAAAAGATGGACTAGCAAATACAAAAAGGCACAGAAGATTTTGGACTTCAAAAGTAACACAAGAAAAGATGATTAGGAAAGGAGATGATGTATTGCTCTGAGAAGGCACGTGGGGGAGTAGAGGAAGAACGATGGGCAGAGTAGAAAACTACCTGGAGCAGTATGTGAATAGAAGGGGAGAAAATGGGTGAGGGTAAAGGATTAGTATTCTGGTTTAGGAGCTGATAACTTACTGTTGTGCATCTAACTCCTTGCAATGTGAAATAAGGGAGTTTGAGGAGTCCTGATTGGGGTTGAGAGGGGTCATGGGAGTCTTATGTTCCAACAATGCTTTTCTTTACTGTATCAGTAAAAACACATTGTATCAAATCCATACTATGAACAGCCTGGTGGGACAGCAGGAAAATTGGCAGAGATATTGATTAAAAGGTCCGTGGTAGATTTAACTATTCCATATTTCACATTGTAAGAAAATTGCAGTCATAATGCTTTTCAAAGACACCAGCTCAAGGATGAACAGGCAAAAGGAGAAAAGTTTTCGTGCACGAGTAACAAGCTGTGTTAGTCAGATAGATAATCCTAAAGTCATGAGACAGAGCAATGCTGGGAATCCTAACCCTGCCAAAACAAACAGCAAAACTTTGGACAGGGAGCCACCCCCACCATGGCTGTCAGAAAGAATGATGAATTTCATTGTGAAATGCCTGCTGCGAGGACTTGGCCTCATGGGTTCTTGACCAGAATCAGTGCTCTAGGAGGCAACTCTGCCCAGCAAGGAGGATGTCTAGAAAGACGATGAGAGAGCTGTGAAGGCATCATGCACTCACTTAAGTACCTGGCAGTGCAGCCAGCAAGAAAGCTGTGCTCTGGAAGCTGATGTGGAGACTGTTTTATCCCTTTCAAATGGCATGAAGACCCTTCTCCCCTCCTCTTGTTTTGTTGATATAAACCCAACATTTCTTAAAACTATCAACTCAACAAAAGTAAAACTGAAATATAACCAGGCATTTGTATACCACTGCAAAAACTGCCAGCATCCTGCTGCTATAGACAGGGATTTCTTTGAGTCAGTGGAGAACAGAGCCAGCACCTGGTGTTAAAGCACCTGCTAGCAAGGGCTGCCTAGGATGACTTCCTTCCTTTTCTCTCCCTCTGTCTCTGTTTTTAAAACACTCCCTACCATCTCTACCAACTGTTGATGGAGAATTTTCACTGTTTACATCCTCATCCCCCCAGACGGTGGGAGAGGTGCACAAGAAGGTTGTTCCTATCCCACAGACTGTGTGCTCCATGGCATTTGCAAGCTCCTGCTGTGGAATTGCAACCTGCAAAGGGTAGAAAATGTTGCACCGAACTGGGGTTTTAGTGGTATTATATAAAGTGGCAGGTTGGTCTGTGAAAGGGATAGAGACATATAGATAAAAAATAAACTGTTGAGGAAATAACTGCATTTATACAAGGTGAGGCTTATTCTGAGTATCCTTTCTTTCATCAGAGTAGAAGAATTTTAACAGTCCTATTTTTAAGTCATCAAGAACATAACACCTAGAAAAGAAATACATTGGAAAAGGAGTTTTCTTCCTATTATTTTTATTCTTCTTTTTACAACCCTATTCTAAATCCCTTTTATTTACATCCCTAAATCTGTCTCTTTTAGACAGTGAATTCTGGTGTATGCTGCCACACAAATGCATGCTTTGATGCTGATGGTTCAGCTCTAGACTCCTCTTTTCTTCCAGACCAGATGTTCTACTTCTCCCTAGTAATGGTTAACATGACGCTACCTCATTATACACCTCTCTTTGGAAATTATGCCAGTGATACTTCAGCATCAGCCAAGAGCCCTGTGGAATCAATGAGACAGCTGGCTCCCTCCCTGGGGATGGAGTGCTTTACCTTTTGGATTCAGGCAGTCACTGTGAGATGAGATCCAGGACACCATGAATGATTTTTCATAGACAGGTGAGAACAAAAAAGCTTTGAAAGCCTACTTCAATAGAATCTGGAGACAGGGGTCTCTATTGATTAAAAAAACCCCTAACCAAACACATACACAGTCCAGCTGCGTTTTCATCTTAATTGATTTTTGTATGAGATGAGGGAGCAAATTCTGTTGAACAAAAGAGTTTTTGGAAATCTTTTCATTACATACCACTAAGTAAGTAGATTTTTGGATACACAACAGCTGTGTTGTGTTTGCAAAAATCAAATAATTCCCTTATAAAGCTCACAAACTGTAAATTCATCTCTTTGATCTTGTCCACAACATGTGCTAATCCTCAAATATCCAGGGAAGAAGGGGATAAGATAATGCAAACAAAATAAATACCTGGTTAATATAAAACATTTGTAAATTAGGGTTTGAGGCCGTAGTTGGTATATTTACTTTTGGGGGAAAAAAAAAAAAAAGAAAAAAAAAGAAAAAGAAAGAAAGCTAAGACTTTAAAGGAGCGCTTAAACAGGAAGAATTTGAGTTTGTTCTGTGAAGTTTCATTAAACTGCAAGTTGGAAAATTCTCCTGGAAATAATTGAGAATAGACTGCACTTAATTTTCTCCCTACAGTGTGTATACCTACTTTCACAGGAGGTACTTGACAAAACCCATCAAGAATAAAGCAGTCAATTTCTGCAAACGCTGTGTGACTAAAATAGACTGGATGATTCTCAGAGTAATCCCTAACCTTACTTATGAGATTGCCTGACTGATTTACAGCATCTAGTTCAGACCATACTAAGGAGCACTCTGCACATTGTACTGCTTTCCTTTACCTCTGACACTGTATTTAATTTAGGACTATAAGGTTAGGGTCTAGTTCTTGTTGCTACTTGAAAATCTCTCAGTTATGTTGGATGCTGCCAGAAACAAGGATTAGTAATAGCCACTATCCTTCCAAGGTAGATGATCCTCCAGTGTACTAACTAGAGATGTTTCTGATGTCTCCCTCTGCCAGGACTGCATGGAATAACATCTAACCATGCCCTGCCTTTGCTAAGTTTCTTGAAGTCAAAGTCAATATTAACACTCAATTTCAAGCACATTTCTTTGTTTTACCTCAATGGGTTAATTTTTCTTGGATGTCAAGTCTCCAGATCTGCAAAACTCAATGGAATTGGAATGAAAGTGCAAGGTACCAATGTAAACTAGGCATCATTTTCATCAGGAATTGCACTGGCTGTGTGACTGCTGACAGAGATCTCTCTGTGTTTCTTCTTCTTTTTTTTTTTTTTTTTTTTTTTTTTCCTTTGGTATTCAAAGCAAGCACTAGTTTTGCTGAATAGAAAGAAATACAGCTGAGTCACATGTCTTCAAAGTGGCTGCAGGAAAAGAGTTGAAAATGCATTAATATGACAGCCATCCTTCACAACAGTTTTATACATCCTGTAGAGATCATGCCTGGCAGAGAGAGCTATTTCCTTTAAAGAAAAGCACTGTGGTTGGCTTTTCTTTCCTGGATTATCTTTCAACTGCTTTGCTTTTGCTTAATCAAAACCAACTTTCTTCTTTCAAAAAAATGATTAAAGAAACTGAAATCTCAAAAAATGATGATCTTTAATTAATTACATTCAATTTGCCAATTCCTTGTAAATACGCAGGTCATCTGTATGCCCATGGTGCTTTTTATCTCAATCCTCTTAAAAAAATAAAAGGCTTAAACTTCACAACATTCCTGTGAGGCAGGTAAATCTTTTCATAAAAGGATTATTTCACCCTTTACCGAGATACAGGCACCTCCAGGGTGAAACACTGTGGTTGTTTAACTGCCTGTAGCCACACAACACAAGAAGTGAGGGGACAGGAAATGAAAACCATCCTATCCAATTTAATTTTAAGGAGAAAATAGATAGGCAGAATGTAAGGTTCACAGCTGGGATTTCACCAGAGTAGAGGAAATAATACACCTTAGAGAAAAGTGGCACAGTATCTTTAGTGACTGCAAGTAGCAGACTCTTGGTTTTACACCTTATCTGGAAGACAGAACCCTCTGCAGGTCCTTGCTTTTCACATCGTCCTGCAATATCAACCCGAGAATTAGTGTTAGAGGGGAAAATGCAAGCTACCAAATTAGCATTTTTCCTTCCTGAGGAATCTAGATATTCCTTAGAGGTTTGCTATGCAAATACCACCCAGGCATCATTGATGAGTTATGACGGTATCACAGTGCAAGGTGGCAGGATGCAGCAGATGTCTGAAGGTGCCATTGCAGAAAAATGCCAGAGGAAAGGTTATCTACCAAAAATGTTTATTCCTTTTCCCTCAAGTCTCACAACCCATATCTGCCTGTTTAAGTCTCACAACCCATACCTGCCTGTTTATCCGTAGTTCTGTAGCGACTGGAAATGTTCAGATGACTTGGGATTATTTGGATAATTGTACCCATCTGAGAATGGGCTTTTGCACTCAAGGCACCAGCTGAGGATAGAGAAATGATAAATTACACTTTATAGCCCCAAAGAGGCCCAAAGGTGTAAGCAAAAGCAAACGTGACAGCAGAAGGGACAAAAATATGTAGTTTGGTCATGTTTGATTGAAATGGAGGAAACTAGAAGGGAGGAAGATGAGGACAAAGGGTAAACACTTGCTGCATTCTGGTTGTGCTTGTCTTTTTTGAGAGTTAGTGTGAAGGTAATTACTTGGTGTGGCTAAAGAGAGAAATAGCTGTGGCCATGAGCAGAGCCTGTCTGATGAAGAGGGCCAGACTGGTGGCAATGTGGTGGGATGGGGCAGGTGCGCAGAAAAAAACAAAGAAACCCTGCTACAGTTACAGCCAGAGGTATTTGATTTCAAGAAAATCAAGATTGCACTCAAGATGTATCTTTGTGAAGGGGAAATGAGGAAGCATTTTATTCTTATTTGTATACTTGTACCCTTTTCTTCCATTGGGTATGCATGCGGCTTCTTTAGCTTTGAATGGTATAGCCCTTCAGTAAGTGGTTAAAGCAGTGTTTTGCACACATAAAAGAAGGATGAAACTGATTTATAGAAACTCTTTACGAGTAGGTTTGAAAGGAAACCAAGTATCTCTTCTGTAAATGATTCATCAGGAGCCACAACAGCTACGTTCAGAGCTTGAACAGAGCTTTTTCTGCACACCTCTTCCATAAACCGTGCATTTATTTTTGATTTCCCCGGATAAACCCAAGCAATCTGCTGTACTGTTTATGGTTGGCCTTCATGCCTCCCATGTCAAGTTACAGCTATTTCCAAGCCTCCCCACGATGTTCTTCTTTGGTTAGGAAGTCCGTAAGGCTGTGGGGGACCCTGGTGAGAAGACGTGTCTTGTATCACACATGCAGTTTCTATGCATTCCCAGAGAGAGGAAATTATTTTAAACAGCATAGTCTGCCTTGCTTTGTGTTGCTAGAACATAAAGCTGTCAAATGTTCTGCAGTTTCAAAGAGGACAACAGCACTGATAACTGTGGAGATTTCAAATAGATATTGATTTCTGAGTTGTATAGAGAAGAGCCAGTGTTATTTATTTCCTGGTCAAAAGAAGTGGAAACTGAAGTAACCATTGGGTTATGAAAATAAAGATCCCTGAGGATCCGGGCACAAAGACATCAGCCAAGTCAGTCTCTGTGCTGCGGAGGAGCATTTATCTGGAACCCATGACAGCAGTGCCCAGTGCAGTGCTGTCAGCTGCCCTGACCCAGAGTCTGTCCTGCAGCAACAGAAAGTGGGGAGGGCTAGATCTGACCCCACTTCAGCGAAGCGAGCAGAGATGGGAGAAGCAGTGACCGAATTGCCTTTCAGTGGTCAGCAGTGAAAGCCTTCGCCTTGCAGATGGAGATGTGCCAGGAGAAAGGGAAGAAAGAGAAAGGTTCTGCTATTCTCTTCACAGGAAGGAACAGCGGTGTTTCCTTGAAGCAGAGATGATACCATGTTTAAAATGGTGGAGAATTCAAGACGCACAGTTTTCACAGGACTGCCAAGAGATGTAGAAAATTGTATGTGTTATCCTTAGTTCAATTTCAGTATTATATAATGGAAACTAGTGATGACACAATAGCCATAGAAAGGTCTCCAGCAACTGGCAGTGTAAAAAGTTTAACTTATCTGTCTTCTATTTCATAAATGCCAAGGTCTATCATATCATTCTCTAATAGATAGAATACTTGTTTTGAGTCCATAACCTAATGCTTGCAGGGGATACTCAAAATCCAGCAGCTGAGACAGTGAGAAAGGAGTCAGTTTGCATGAGAAACTTAAAATTCTTTCAATGGGGTTTTGCAGAACACACCAAGCTGGTATCTCTTACAGATGAGTCTATGCCTGGACCCAACATGAATCAAATCTCACAATTTCTTTGATGTATAGTCCCATCTTCTCTGCATTCCTACTATGTGAAATTCTTTATCTTCTACTCTGTCTGACACTTTGTTTGCTTTCTCTTTAGAGAGAGAAAGAGGAAAATGGTCTGAGGACTCATTACTTTATCCCCAAGGCAACACTGGAATGAAAACAAGGGACATCATTGTTGAAAGACAGTAAAATGATGGGATGTAATGAGAAATACACTCAGGGAATGCCAGATAATGCTCACAGCCTCTCAAGATAGTTGTAGCACAGAGCATCTTGCATTTGTCACAACCAATCATGCTGAAATTGTTACGGTACTTAACAAATGAAGAGTTTATAGTCATGCGTATTTTATTATATGCTCAATGAAGAATGCAGAAAGAAGTACTGCAAAGACAAAAAATTTTCTGATTAAGATAAATAAAACATGTAAAAAGTTAAAATAGGACTCTGAATAACCTGAGATGTCATTTCATACAAGTGTCACTTACTTGAGATAACTAGGACTCCCTTCTAAAATAAGTCTTTTGAAGCATATTGACCAAATAGTAGCTTATTTAGGAGTTTTATAGGTCACTTGTTGCTACTTAGTTCTCAGGGAATCACACACCTACTCAGGGAAGCCAAACAGGTGTCATCATCAGAAGGTGTAATATGGAAGAATGCTGTGATGTGGTAGGCTGGACCCAAAGTGAAAAGACTCAGCAGAGGCACACTCGTGTTCAGAACAGAACACCTTACACCTGTGCAAAGTTAGCCAATGGGTATTTCAGATAGTTTCTGGACTGGAAGCACCATGGGAAGCTAAGGGAGGAAAAGAAAAGCACAGAGATTTCAGTTCTGTGAAGAACAGAGAGGGTGTCACCACCCTTTCAGTATAGTACAGAAGTGGCTAGCTGACGCAATTAATACATTTTCTATAAGGTGCAAATACTAGTGACATTTCTGTGTTTTCTTCCTATTATTATTCAGAGCCACACTATCCAGCAGCTGCATCTTCCAGAGAGTCCAGCTGAGGCTCAGCACTATGAACTAATCTCACTGTACCTTCAGGCATCACTTTAGCTAGCATCTCTCATTCTTTTAGCTTAGCTAAGACAAAAGACTCTCTTCAGAGTTTGGCTTCCCTGTTTTATGTGGGCAGGAACATGCAGGCAAACTTAGACCCACAAAGAACTACATGACTAAGTGACAGGATCTGCACACATTGAAGTATGTCCTGTTCTGGCAGCCCCTCCTGTGGGATGAAAAAGGGGAAGGGGTTGTTCTGTTCGAACTTTGCAGCTCTGTGGTATGAGTAGAGGGTGGCAAGAGAAGAGGGCCATCTGCAGGCTCCTCCAGACGGTCTGTGTATTCTCTCCCCCAGCCAACACTTCACTTGCTGGCAGTTCCTCCCCTGTGTCCCTTCCCCACTCATCTGCTCATGCAGCTGCTTGACTGAGCTTACCTACCAGTGCCTCACATTTTTACCACTGAGCTATCTAGGAGGCAATACTCCCATTTGCACAACTTTGTTTATTCCAAAGACATTTACAGAGTTTTTATCTTACTAATTACTACTCTTTTTACTCTTTTACTTTCTTACTCTTATTCTCTTACTGCTTACTACTCTTCCTCTTCTCTTTGATTAGAATTGAAGTGAAATTCAGGCAGACACCTCAGGGGTAGCAGCCCCTGTAACAAGATTCAGGACTGCATCTGAACCTATGCAGCTGCCTAAGACTTTCCTCATAGCCTGGCATAACTTCTTTCCATGGTTTTGCAGAATGACCGACTCCAAGCCAACATCTCTCCTCACTACCAGCATCGTTGGAGACATACTGCACACCCAATCACATCTTTCGCTAAGCCACGAACACCCTTTCACAGGCTGGCCTACCAGTAGTGGTGGGTTGAATAACTTGCTTTCTTGGGAACATTGAACAAACTCTTGCCCCTTGGTTTCTTGCATCTCTTTCTCAATGGCTGCTTTTGCAGTGTGCTCTGATGAACAGGTAACATTTTTATAAGGGCATACAGTGGCAGACACTTTCCTACCACTCCCTATTCTTTAAGCAGTTTGGCAGCAATTCCGTACATGCTCTAGTCTTTTCATTCACTCTTTTTTTCCCCTGTTCCTCCTTGAGTAATGTCACTTTCATTTAGTCTTTCACTAGCAGCTCATCTAGCATTAGCTGATACACAGTAGTACAGTATTTCCATTTTCAAGAACCCGTTGCTATACATAATAGTGATCCTTTCATCACATAGCATTCTCTTTCATCTTTGTCAGTCACTGATTCCAGTCCAGTGACCTTTTTGCTTCCTTTTACAATGAGCCTGTTTACAATAGCAAACCATTTCTTGCTTTCATCTCACTTGCCTTGTCCATTTCCAATCTTTTCCCTTGCAAGGACAGTGTCACATCACATCACATCACTGCGCTGTTACCTTTTTATTTGGAACTGGTCTTGTATCTTTTCTTTCTTTTCCTTTCAACCCTACATATTTGTACCTACGGTAGGATCACTGTGAAATTCAGAATTTTGGCACTTCCCCTGCCAGTGGAAGAAAGCACAAAGTTAAGACAAGTGAAACTCAACCAAGATCAGGCTACTGCTGCAGATTATTGTTACAGTATTTGGTCCAGTGATATTCTTTCAAATTCTTTTGCAATGGTCTCTCAAACATGCAAGTTCAATTTTATGTAAGTGCTAAATACAGCCGTGACTTCTTACTTTTCCTTTCAGTCATAAGCTGTATGCCACACATTCTTGTGTAAAATGATTTCTGATTGAAGAGCAGCTCAGCAGGTTGTTCCTGTAATTAACACAGGAGAAAACTCAAATCTTGGTTCAGAAATGCTTGAATGCCTTCAAACAGGGGGATGTTCTGACAGCTGGGTATCCAGTGGGAATTTTGGATAAGAAATAGATACAAATAGAGTAATTTTTCTTCAGGCCTTTGCTAATGAGGACAATGGATGAGTGAGCCAGGCAGCATATAACTCAGCCAAATGGTACACAGGTCTTTTTATTTATAAGTTTGCTTATTGGCAGCAGTAGAACTTGGAGGGAACATTGCCAGCAGAGCTACACAGTGAATATTAATCTATTAATCTATTGATCTATTGTTCCTCTTCTAGAAGAGGCCAAATGCTACATAAATTTGAGTTGCTGTTCCACCACACTGATTTTTGCCATATTCAGACTTTGTCATGGTATCCATTTATTTTGATGCCTACTAGGGCATCTCAGTCTAAGAGAGAAGGACCCAAGACAGAAATCCAGAGGTTGGGGACTTCCAGGTACGGGTTTGTTGCACAGTCAAAGGTGGAATATAGAGTAGGTGTATGACTACACTACTCATCCATTTAAATATTTGTGTTAAACACTGAATCGGAAATTATTTTACCTGGAATTAGAATGTCAAAGGTATCCCTGAAGTCTTTGTGCATTATTAACTTTTTAAACTGGGTGGCTGAGGTGGGCTTCTCAGCAGAACAGATCACTATCCCAGGGAGCCTATAAAAAAAGCTGCTTGTTTAAAGAAACGTGTGAACAATTCCACTGTTGAAAGCACCTCAGCTGTGTTTGAAAATATCCTCTTCCTGACAGTAAATGTTCCTGGTTCATTCCATATGTACATGTGGCGATATGTAGATTCCTGTATCTGAGCAAAAGCTTTACATTTTTCTTTAGCTGGTGACTGCTTGACATTTGTGTGGGAGAAAAAGCAAAAGACTTTGAAGTTTAAACTTCAAAGTGATTTCAAATTGGTATCTCAGGCCATTTTAATTTTTACAAAACAGCTTCTGATTTTGACCATTAAGTAATTTGGAATTTAAGGTTAGGATTTTATTGTCTGGGTGAGGTACCTGGAAGCAAACTCAGGCAAAGGGTTGCCTAGATATTATAATTTAAAATCCACAATTTATGATTCCAGCAAGTTAGAGGACATAAGTTTCATTCTCTCTAACTTTAGTTTTCTGAAAAATAGGATCTAATCTATGTTGGCCCCCCTTCTTCAGCCAATGGAGAAAGATAGCATCTTCAAAACACAATATGCTCTGACTAAAGTAGGTGCCTAATTGGTGCCGAGAAGCTAAATCAAATGTCAAAGTACGGTAAAGCTTCATGTTTGAGTTAGGTGTGATGAAATGCCTTATGGTTTCCTGCCCTAGTCCTTTGATTGTGAAGCCTAGACAGCTAGCTAAGTCTACAGGCCAAATTTTTGATGGTTACACTTAAGTGTGATGAATCCCTATCAGAAATGATAGCTATGAAAATACTGCCCAAAATAGACCTGTTTTGTATGTTTGGCTCTCTGTACTGATAACACTATTTAAGAGTGAAGTATCAGCTGAACAGTCCTTCTGAAAGTAAATGCTCCTGCTTCATGCCCGAAGTGCATCAGGGGATGTGAAGAATAGGAAGCGTTTTGCTTTGTATCACAAGCTTAGCAAAACCTTTGGAAATTTCATCCATAGCAGCATCTGTTGGCATAGTGATGCACCAGGTTAGTTGCTTTCAACAAGTACAAACCACAGTTTAACCTTAAGGCTGGAGCTAGTTGTAGCTTTGTGTTGAATAAACTAGTTTGGTTTTCTAGTGAGGTTAGAGAATATTCAAGCCCATACCATTTCCAAATTGCAATTCCCTTGCATAACCAAACTTGTCTGCTTCAGTTATTGTTGTAAGAATGTGTTGTTTATTATTTGTGAAGCTCTGTACGTGCTGAATATTAAAACATATGAACACCTCAGTTGAGAGTGAAGCACTGTGCATTATATAATACTGTATTTAAGGTCTGTTAAAGTACTGTCATTATCACAGACATAAATACACTGAAAACTCTCTCAGTTGTGACTACAGCTACATCCTGAAGGCTGTATTTTTCAGCAAATTACTTCTGAAGAGGATTCCATGTTTTCCATAAATAGGTAAATAAATAAAACCCAGGTGATACTATAGCTAATCCAAAGTGTAGATACAATTTTGTTCATACCACATTTGCCCAGTCAGCAGGGTTTTAGAAGGATGCCCAGCCTTGCTTTAGCGAGGAGACACCAGAGGCAATCTGATATATGAAAGATTCCCTTTTGGGCTTACAGGGTGGTGCATGCAGTGTCGTGAAGAGATGAAAATATCCACTATAGAAACTACAGCAGCTGGGTAAAGCAAATAGTGTGAAATCAATTTTGGTTGGGAATCTTATGTTTTACAGCACCTCAGGAAAAGATGATGTGATTTGTCCATACATGGGCTGTCTTGTAGTGAAGACTTCTGCAAACACGCAGCTTCAGTTATCAGTCATCTTACACAGTTGTACATGCCTATACCTGCCAGACACAGCTGGTCACATACCTGCAGGGATACAAGCTGTGACTCTGAAAACATTTAAATGTGTAACTAATTTGAAGTGTGCTAATTGTACCATTGATGCATGGTATGGCTTGAGTGAACAGAATTAAAGCAGGTGTTTAAAGGCCCTAGATTAAACAGGGATCTAAAAAATTTATCTCCACACATAGTTGTACTAAAGAACTACATGTTCTGAGTCAGTCTCCAAAACCACCCCAGAACAGCCCACCAGCATTGCCCACAGGGTCATAACAACCCTCACAGAAACATCGAGCAACTTTTAGCCAGAAGTCTTCGAAACCAAAGCACTACTTTGCGTCTGTCTCCTCAGATAGATTATCACTAATTTTAAAATAAATTGTGTTACTTTTCCAGCTCTCTGTAAATGGACTGATACGGTTTTGGTTCTGGGGAGCTGAGCTGTGTGTCAGCTGTGTGCATTACTGAAGACTAATCACTGCACACAAAATTATAACACACAATTAAACTTTGAATGCAGTAGCATAATGATTAGGCTGTTGTGTTTTTTTTGGTTTTTTTTTTTTTTTTTTCTGGTTTGGAAAGCTGTTTTATTTTCACAGTACTCTCCTCTACTCACATATTTCTTCCTTTTTTCTTTGCAACAGTGGCTTTTGGGATGAGGCCTGAATCCTGCTGTAGTGGATCTTCTCTTATACACTTTGCATTAGCAATTTCCTGCTTCACTGCTCCTCCACTATGAGACAAGCTTTAAGATTTAGTGATCGTATAGCAGAGTTGAATAACAGCACTTCCATTTCCTTTTACAAAAATTGGCACCTCTCTTGCCTTTGGAGCCTTAGTCACTCAGATACACCTAAACAAAAATTGCGACAGAAAAAAGTGGCATTAGACTTTTTAATAGTGGCTCTTAGGCATCTGTATTTTTAGGAATATAAGAGCAAACAAGTTGATGCATTTGCATTCAAAGAGGATTTTTTTCAGCCACAGTAGTTCAGCAAAAATTACTGGGGTTTTTTTGCCCCCCTCTGTTGGGTAAGAGTAATTTGCTTTTTGCAATTCCCCTTACTAGGGGAGGGATGTAGGAAAGTGGTTGTGTCCTTCATCTCTCCTGTTCTCTTCTGGCAATTCACTGCAGTTGTGTCTTTTTGCCTTTTACTTAGGTTTTAAGCATGGGGAAGCTTTTTACAGCTCCTGGAGACTGCTGGTACAACAGATCCTTTCTGAGCCAGTCAGCTGCTGTTGGGAAGCCTGTCCTTCTGAGGACTGGATTTGGTGATCCAAACGGTTTCTTCTAGTCATGTTTTGTGCACCTATGCTACTAAAATATAAGGATGACTGGACAGATAAAAGATCTGTTTAGCCTGAAAGTCTGCCTCTGACAGTAAATACTGAAGGAAAGTGTGTAAGAACAAAATTTCTCAGCTTCACGTAACCAGCAATTTAAACACTGACTGACCTAGAAGTGTGCAGCTGGGCTATTGTCACTATTTAATAGCACCTGATGGTTCTATCTTTTCTTGTCTCTTTTTCAGTCCTTTCAGATGTGCAATCTGCATGTCCTTTGCTCACGAGCTCCAGAATTCACTTACATCTTGACTCTCATTTGCCTTTAAAAATACTACCTTAGTTCACTGGATGAGCATTTCTTCATGTATTGAGAGGAGGAGTGCAAAATCATTGCCTGCTTACCTTCTCCACATAATTTTTCTCCTTTATCATTGGCTTTACTAGTAGAGGAGGTGGTTTGTAGAGGCTTTCCTTATGTGGAATCTGTAACACAGTGGTGATCTTATCTTTCTCTGCAGCTTTCCTACTTCTGTTAAAGCCATTTGCAGATAGAGTGAGCAGACCTGTGCACAGTCAATGGTGGGGACATAGTAACCATTTGTGAGCGATGTACTCATGCTTTCTGACTTCTTTGCTCTTTATTTTTTAAAAAATGCCTAAGATCTATTTGTCTACTTAATTTCCACTGACTGTTAAGCTGAACTTTCCACAGACCTCTTTCCTGAGTAGAAGTAGCTAGTTTAGAGCACATGTTTAAATAAGGGTCTACATTTTAATTTACTGACATTGAACTTCACTTTACATTTTATTATCACTTTACATGCAAGCCACTTTGTAAACAAGATCCCTTTGCAACTCTTTGCTGCCATCTTCATTTTTTCCTGTCTTGAATAATTCTGTATCATCATGGTGTGTAAATCTTGGCACATCTCTATGATGATCCTTCCAGACCATTTGTAAATCTGTGAGCCCCATGGCTAAATCCCTCCACTGCAAAAATTTTGAATCCATAGCAGGACCTCCACCTTCCTTCAGGCAAGCTTAGTGTTTTTAAAGCCCTTACAAAGAGAGTTTGACAAAACTTTTTAAGAAATCCACATACTCCTACTGCACTGCAATACCCTTTTTTACATATTAATTGACTCTTCAAAGAAATGTAGTAGATTTATGTAGCATGACTTCCCACCACAAAAGTCATACTGGTCCTTCAGCATATCATGTTTATTTCTGAGTCCATAGATTCTGTGCTTTAATACAGTTTCTACCAGTTCACCCATGATGGAAAACAGATTTCCTAGGTTCATGTCAACAACTATTTAAAAAAGTTGGCTTCACATTTAACATCTCTGGCACTGAGACCAGTGTATGTTTGAAGTTATAAAACAGGGTTGGCTTCAGCAGTTTCATACACAAATTTCTTTAGGAGTCCTGAGTGAATGTTATTTAGTCCTGGAACCTGATTTGTTACAACTTATTTTATACTTTGTTCTGAAATCTTTTCTTCTAACATTGCAGTTTGAGACAGATCATCATATTCTTCTCCCATATAAAGCACTCTGGTGCCTGAGCCTCCCTCAAATCCTCCACCATGAACAGTATTGTAAAAATTCATTAAATGTTTTCAGCCTTATCTTCCATAAGCATTCCTTTTACATCTTGATCATATATCTGCCTGACTAACTAGCTGGCTGACTTCCTACTTCTGAGGTGTTTAAAAAGAGCCTTTTATGAAACATTTTTATGCCTTCAGCAAATTGCTCCTAAAAATATTTTGGGCTTCCTTGTGGTTTTCTTTAAACTTGCCATTTTTTATGATCTTCTCTTTTTCTCACTTGGATGAAACTTCTTTTCTTGTTCTTTTTACTTTTAATTTTTTTTTTTCACCCTGTTGTTTACTATAACTGACTGGTGATTTTCTTCCTTTTAAAGTGTTTTGATAGTTATTACTAGCTTACTCTAACATGACATCTTAAAACAATTTCCACAGCATACAAACATTTTTAGCCTTTTGCCTGTTACATTTACATTCCTCTTCCCTGGCTTTCACTTTGAGGTAGTTCCCTTTTTGAAGTCAAACACTCTTCATGTTAATTCCTTCAGCTCTTTTGCTCCTGTGGGCATAGTCACTCTGCATGTAATATAAGGATATATTATGGCCCTTTTGTGAGCCACTTTGAAGCAGGCCAGTGCTCGGAGATGAGTCAATAATGGCTTTTTCTTGCATGGGCTCTCCAAGCTGTTATGCTATGCAATCATAAGTGGGCAATGTCTATGCTGTTTTCTAAGGCACTCCTGAGGAAAGGACACAGCAGGTGCCTCTGACACCCTTCTGCATGACTACAGTCCCCTGGGACCTTTCAGCACCTGTAGGAAGGTTCTTCAAACTCTTAACAGCTTGCTGACCTGGCTTTATCAAACACATTATATGATTTCATCCTGTCACTGTACTGAAAGGGTCCTGCTTGATTTATCCATGAGTACCTTGCAGCAGAAGGAGGGAATGTCTGAAGTGAATGGAAATTTGGGAGCAGAAATCTTACCCCAGGGTATTTAGTCCAATGAGGAGAGAGTTGTCATCAAATGCCACACATTTATATCTTATGATTCCTTACTAAGAAGAAATACTTGGTTTTTATTTCCCTAGCTATGGCCAAGAGGAAAGAACAGACCCTTGTAGTTAGTCCTCGAGAGCACTGTTCTTTCAGGCCTTGTGTTTATCAAGAATGTCCCAAAGCTTTGGATACTCCAACTCTCAGCCCATCTCAGGATGCTTTGAAACCAGGCACTTAGAAGTTTGTTCTCAGTTCTGGAGCTGAGCCTCATGTCATGGACAGGGGTATCATCTGCCTGTGAAAGGACTGGGAGTTTACAGGTACTCTGGGTGTCTGAATTACCTTGACAGGTCATCATGGAGGTGAGGCGGCTCTGCCTCCAGGAGCTGTCATGTGTATAGTCCTGTCTTAATCAGAAGGTATGAATCCTCTGAGGGACAGAGGGGAGAGCATCCCTTCAAATAGCATGGCAGTAATATACCCCATACAGCTGGATGCTCAGGTGCCTTGCCAGAGCTGTGAACTTGGTGAACAGGAATGTCACTTGTTCGGATAGAAAGAGAGAGAGGTATAACACTACAGAGGGTTAGAAAGAGAATGTGCTTTTTTGCAAGTGTTGACTTCCCTTGAGTTTTATCTTAAAAGTTCTCTTTAATTGTTTAGATGAATCAATGACTTAGTTCTAGTTTGGTTTTGCTTTCCTTCTTATATAGATTTCAGCTATTCCAAAGAGTTCAAAAATTTAAACTTTTTGCCTTTGCTGTTTTCTCAATCGTCTTTAACTTTTCTCTGCCTCTGAGCATGGTACTGGGGGTATTTCAGAGTACACTTTAGTCCCCAGCCCAAAAAGATTACATTTTCTCCCTTTGATATTGATACTGTCATCATCCACAAATACCATATCCTCTCTGATGCTGTATAAGAAACTGTCTAGAAGCCTTCAGAGGTCTAACACTATTACATTTGGCATATAAATCAATGGCCAGTTTTCCATGGCATCAGAAACTGGATTATCTGACAATTGGATCTTTCTGTAGTGTATCTTCACAGTGTAAGCTAGATTCCATGTCCTCTGATGGATAACCTTGGTGCAAAAGAATATATGGACATCCTACAGCTCAGGGAACCCATTCACTGGAGATGTTCACTCCTCTTCAGATGGATGCTGCTCTGACGTAGGACTACTTAGGAGCACAGGTGCTGTTAGCTCGCAGTTGAGACTGCACTGTGATGCCTCCATGAGTACTGGTAGTGCTATTTTGTCTCCCCAAATTCCTTCAATTTGTCACATTTAGCAGGGCCAGGAGCTCAGTTGCTATAAGCGCACCCCATCTGCTCAGAGGGCAGATAATTGTACAGATGATACCTGTGCATTAAGTGAATCAAGTAGCTTCAGCTCTCCTTCTGGTCTCATTAGATAGTTTGCTCCAAGCTTCTACAAAGGAGATAGCTAATTAAGGGTAATTAATCTACTGTTGCAGTGCCCAGCACTCAAATGCAAAACAAACAGCTACCTATTTATCATTCTCTCAGACCAGCTTTATACTGGATCTGGTTAAACCTTCTTAAATCTGTGGATTTAAATCAGGCTAGGATTTTGAACTACCATGCTCAAGGATTTACTAAATTTTAGTCAGCAAGGGCTTAAACTTAAACAAGTTCTAAAACTGTAAGTCTGTTTTATCTAACTACACTCTACCATGCTGGCAATGTTTTAAATTTAGTTGAACTTAAAACTTAATAGATCTAAGCAATCCTTGCCTTAAATTTAAATATAATGCCCCCTTAGGACTAGCTGATCTCTAGAGTCCAAATTTAGTCAATGTATGTTACTGCAGTGTTTGAAACTAGCCAGCTCAGAAAAGCAGATTGCATTCTAAACAGTCTACTGCTATTGCAGAATAGCTACTATATACTATATATTTGAATGTGGCAATGTCCAAACTTGAAAAAAATAGCGTATTCAAGTTTTGACATGTACATAGGTGCCTATTTAGTTAGCATGTGCTTGGCTAAGAAGAGTGTTGTCATTCATCTTGTTACTGTCCTCCAGACCTGTAAAGACAAAATGCAAGCCTCAATTTACCTGGGGAGCTGGAGTGATCATGGCCACCTTGCTAGATTTAAACACAATTGCTGTTTAAATCAGGCCTCTGTCAGCATCTGATAGTCTCCTTAAATCTATGTGTGGATATAAAACCATGGACACATCTTATGTCCTCAAGAGGAAGATGAATCTTCTGAAAATGCGCTTCTTACAATTATGTTTTATGATCCTATTACCTTATGAGTGGTACACTACATAAGCTCAGCACCTTTGAAAACGGCATAATATATACTATCGACAGATGACATGAAACAACAGATTTGTCAGCACAGATCTGTAAGGAATATAGGCTGAAAAGTAAAAGATGGATCTGTCAGTAGGGTAAATGGTTGATTCTCCAAAACAGGAATCCCAGTTTAAGGCCTGCTGTATAACACTTTACTGGCACTGCATGATCATCTGAGACATAATTATCCAGGACTGATTGTGATCTTAGTAAATTCTGCCTTAGGAACCTGTAGATTATTTTTGTACATGTGTCATTTGAGGTTTTAATGGATTTTCGAATTGATAGAAATCAAGCCACTTGATTCCCCTTTGTTTAATTTTTGATGTCCTCCAAATGTCTTTGCCGTCACTGCAAGTCTTGTACAGCTGAGACTGGCAGTTTCACAGTAGGATGCAGGATGAACCAGCCTGGGGAACTGGACTGCCTCATCCATGAATCACAGTTCACAATACCAGTCTGAGTATGAGCTGGTCTGCAGCTATTGCTGTGTCACTGCCATTGCCACTGACACCCCTTTGCCTGGTACACTTTTCCTTCTCAAATATATGCCTTTCCTTTTCAAAAAGGTTATGTCCTCTGGGATGTTTGTCAATGAAATGGATCAGTTTTGTTTCTGGATGATGTATATATCTTAACTTCCACTTTTAAGAAGTCCACTTCTCTGTTGGTGGAAAGGAACTATGTGTCCATGTGCAAGGTGGTGTTCTTGTAGCAATGTGGAAGGGCTCTGCTCAGGATCCATGATCCCATTGCTGAGAGTGTGATAACATAGCTTCTGATTGCAGCAAGAAAAATCCTGGCAGCCTTAGGAAACAGATCTTCACAGTGGGAGTGGTCAAGCACTGGAGTAGGGGCCTGCATGTGATGATGCCTGCACACGGTGATGCACTCAGTTACATTGTGAAATAAGAACGGTGCTTTAAGCCAAAAATTATATCCTTGGTGCTAAATTACATGGTGTAGACATAGAGCAATGCTAAAGTACTTTGGCATGGCCTGTTGCAAAACCTCCCTGGGAGTCTTTCTGAATACTGCTTTGGGTCACGTCCTTGATTAACACCCCAATATTAGCATCAGGTGCGATGGGTCCATGTCTGTAACAGCAAAAGCTGGCATTTTGTTGTAGCAGGGGCAGAAGGTTGTTCAATACATAAGATGAAAAGCTGTCTTCCTGCTCTCACTGTGTTAACTTTATGGACTGCTGCTTGCATAACTGGCTGCGTATGCTTGGCAAATTTGGAGTTTAATGTTGGAGGCATTTTGCAGTATTATGCTAAACCACAAGGTGGCACTGGAAGATTGTAATAATCCAGTGTAATTAAGCCGCCCTCCCCCTCCCCACCCCCCCCCACCCCCCCGCCCCCCCAATCTTTGACAGAGAAAGCATGAATTTTTATATTAAATGATGTAAACCATGGGAATTGGTTATTCCTCTTTCTTCTGATTTTTGTCTTCGCTTCCCAGCAATTTTTTGGTAAAGTTTTCTCAAGAGTAAAATAGAAATGCATCTGTGTGCAGTATAGCTATTGCAACGGCACAACAAAGTAACTCGATGAATCAACATCCCTTTGTTTTTAAACATGTAATCATTAATACTGGTGATCCTGACAGCTGTCTCTCTGTTTGTAGCCAAGTATTCATACCTCAGCAGCAACTGCATGCAAAAATAGGAATTTCATTTCCTCCGTAATTTCTTTGATATGTTGCCTGAAGCTTTCTCTTCCCTTGTAAAGTAAAGATGAAAACCCATTTCAGGTTTTCATCAAAGGTGAAAATTCTTCCAAGATTTGTCCATTTCACAATATTCTGGTCCAAAAAATCTCACTTTGGTTTAATACCAAATGTAGGCTTGGGTAAGCAGAAGTAGTTGATTATCGTATTGTTATTACAGGTGAAATTTGACACATTTTCACATGGTTTTACAAAATAAATAGCTTCTTCCCATGTTCTTACATTTCTTTTTTATCCTCTAAGTACTGAAAATATTGAAGGTGATTCATAGTTGATTAAAGTGACAAGATGACATCCATCTGAGTGGACTCATGTCTGACTGAAGACTATCCTTTACACATACGATTAAGAGAATCCCCTCTAGATAATAAAAAAGATAAACTCTGTTGGGGCCTTTTTAGCCCTAATTACTGTAGTTGCAATGTAAAATCCTGATCCTGAAGTGCAAACAGCCTTGAATGGTATTAAAGATATTCCTTGCTGGCCCTATCACCTGGCCACATGGAATGATTTACTAGATGAGGGACTTAGACAAAACCTGTGTTTAAAAATATTTGTCATTGCAAAAAGTATCCAAACAAGACTTCTCACAAAGGCTCAACTCCACCTTGTTTGAAGGAAGTCTCAAAGCTTTCATTTACCTGAAGAGAAACGGACTGGCCGCCCAAATTAATGGTCTAAAACATGAAAGGCAGAGTTGTATCTGGTTTGCTACCCAATAGCTCATTTTGCTTGTAGGAAAAATGATACTAAATTATGTCATTATGAAAGGTAAAATAGCCCCTTATTCAGGTTCTGCTACTCACTGATCCCCTGGCAAAATCAGTGTGGCAGGTAGTTTACAAACCTGCCACAAAGTAAAAGCAACCTGAAAGGACGCAGAGCTCCACATATCACACTGAAGACCCACCCAGGAGCCCATTTCTTCTTAGCTACAGCCAGTGGAAACAGTATTTGGCATGGAGTCCAGTGTCTGAGCTCAGCTCTTGGGCTGTTCTAACCAAGATCATTTATCCCTTTATCAGCTGCTTTCTTAAAAGGCAATAAGCTTCCTTTTGGACACCAGCAATTCCAGTCCATCACCCCCTGTACTTACCTTCTTGATGTCAGCAGAGCTCTGAGGCTCTTTATTGCAGTGTATAAAAGCTGTAGCCCCAGCCCAGCTCCCCGTGATGGGTGAGCATGTAGCAGAAGACCCAGAAGACCCGCCTGTCGGCCTTGCTCTAACATGCTTGGCACAAAACCCAAGGGATGGAGGGGTGTGTGGAAGGAGTTGCCCTCAGAGCCTTCGGTGTGACTGCTCCAGCCCATGGGAGAGGCCGACCTGCGGTGCAGCCAACCGTCCTGCCCTGACTGGCTTCTGCTGCAGGCACTCTGGAGAGTCATAAGTAAATACCGTTTTCGGGACTATCTGCACAGCACTGCTGTTGAGCATATGTAACCAATACAGTGTGAACAAGAAAAAATGACAGAGGGAAAGACACTAGGAGATCTCCTTTCTGTAACAGTAACTCTGGCTCAGGAAGTTTATTCCTGCTTACAATATGGAACAGTTGATTATGTTGCCTCAGAAGGTGTGGCTAGGTGGTGTCATTTTGGCACAGGTGATATAGAGCCAAGATGCCCTACCCTGACAGGCTTTCAGAGAGAAGTTTTGCCATTCTTCTTCATTCTCCATAAAGTGACCTTCTTCCCTGAATACTTAGGGTTTGTGCAGCTTTCTGACCCAAGCCTTGAAGAGCAGTGTGCTCCCAGGAGCCCAAGAGCAGGTGCTTTGATGCTGGCCTGGGCTGCCAGCATCCCTCCTTCCTCTGGCCCTGCAGGCAGTCCAAGGAGTCTTTGGGGACTTCCCTGCTTTCTTCCTCACCGTCACACAGAAAGAAAAGACAAGTGGCCCTGCAGACTCTCCCACATCAATTCCTACTCTCATATTTTAGCTCTCTTCTATAAAGCCTTCCCATCTGACATTATATACATAGTGTTATTTTTGTGATTAAAAACCATGCACATACACATAGAGATTTTAATAAAACTTTTGTTATCAAGTTTTATTATTTCAACAAGTGTTGCTGTCAGTTAATAATCCCTGGAGTGGCCATCAGGTAGTATTCCAATAATTGGATTTTAATTAAGAAATTCACTTAGTCCTACACTATTTTTGAAATCTAATTATGTCTTCAGTTTTAGTATTTTCTGGACAATGTACAGACTCCTTCCATTACTTTAAGGTTTGGGATTTTTTTTCTTTTCATATGGGTATTATTAAAACTCTTCTATTTCCTATCTTGCCACTGCAGAAAATTGTCAAGATCTAATGGATGAAATAAATGCAGAATGAAAATACAGATCTCTATAATACATATTATGTTAGAAAAGACAGTCCCTATGCAAAGAAGGTCAGAAAGCTTTTTTACTTATATTAGTGATCTTGAGATTCCCTCCCGCCCCCCCACCCCTCCTCCCCCCTCCCCTTTTTGGATTTAAATGTGTTATTAATGAGAAAATCCTGTTGATAAACGTGGCTGTAAATTTTATTCATGTAGACAAGAAGTTATGTCTCACCTCATCTCAAGTATTTTGGGAAAAATCCTTAGTATATATGTGCACACGGAGTCTCTCCTGGAGTAAGTAGTGAAGCATGTAGTCTTGCTCCTATCTGTGTCACAGAAGCACTGAGTGATCCAGATGCTGCTGTTTGTACATTACCTTTTAGTTTTCTTTGATGCTGAACATCACATCTCACTCCAACATTGTGTGAGTCTTCATGACATAGCAACAGGAGAAATATTCAAGAATGCCATGAATTCAAGGCATTTCTCTTGAAGTTGTTGGAATATTCCTGTATTTTTCCATATGGAATACAGAGTAACGAACACTTTGTGGTATGTCTTTGACTGTAAGTAGGCAGAAATCAATATAATAAAAATAAAAGTATCTCAGAGATGTTTTTGTATTTAGAAATATGAATGGTACCTACAGTCATATTCTGACCTTGAAAGAATGGAAATAAAATGTGACAAGTGATTCTGTTTGTAGTATTTATACTAACCATAAAAATACTCTGTTCAAACAGGAAGATTTCCTTGAAACAAAAGAAATCTATTTAAAATGTGAAGAGGGGAAGGGATAAGAAGAGAAGGTCTGATGAATTAATGGTTGGCAATATGAAGAACATTTCAGTAAGATTATTTACATGAGTGATATGAGGCATCTGTCCTGTACACTGTATAGTACAAATATAGAAAATCTGTGGAGGCCATAATCTGTCATTGTAGTGCATATGCAACTCCAGTTGAATTCAATAGTACTTCAACATGCATATAGATGAGATGATATTTGCTTATAGCACAGGCTGATTTTTTATTTCAAGACAGCCATGGTTAACATTTTAATATATCCTTTACAGAGCTGGGGCAAAACTTCCATTGACTTTAACAGAGGCAGAATTTCCAATCATGGCATTGGCTGTAACCCTGAAACACCGAGAAAAAAATCTGGTTAAGAGCAGACTGAAAAATGGTTGTTAAGCTGCATCGGGTTTTCATCTTCTTAGACTTGCTTCAGCCCTTAGTACTCTGGCCTGCCTTTGCTGTCTTTGCTTTACTTTCTTTTTTCTGAGCAGTATTCCAAAATAAGAAACATGGCCTATATGAATAGTATTGCACGGAATTCAGTTCTATTTACTGTCTTTATTTAATCCATAATTGTCCATGTTTAGTCAGGTTACCTACACAGTGCAGTAAATTTAGCATAGCCATTTGATATTTAACATTACAGTATTGTACTTTCTTCTAGCGCCTCAAGCAATTAAACTGTGCCCATCTTCCATCGGAACCTGTAGCAATTATTAGTCACTTGCCATTGTCTTTGGATTTTCTGATTGTGATCCTTTCAGTTCTGCAAGCCAGGAAGCTATCTTCACAGTAACAGGGAAGAAGTCTAAAGGTTAGAATGTATTTCAAATCCTTAAAAATAGTCCAATTGCATTTTAAAGTCTAATTGGTCTTTTTAAAGTCCATTAGTAAACCCAGATTTTGTGATTCTTTAAAACCTTGCTAGCTGACACTACGTTGCTGGGATCCTTATTGCTAAGATTACAAACAGTATGCAAATGTTTGAAATTAAAATTAACTTGAAAAAAATCTAATATTCCACTTAAGCTTCTGTACCAACATTACAGAATCAGATAAAAGTCAAAAGACTGTGTCCAGAAATCCTAAATGTCAGATTTTCATAAGCATTGCATTCCCTTTAATAAAGTATCACATGTTCACATCTGGAATACTTTGGAGCCTGCTTTTTTTTTTTTTTTTTTTTTTTTTTAAATGAAGAAGATCAGTCCAGGCTCCCATATCTCCCATATGATTCTTGCTCCTTTCTTCTGGAGTGACAATGGAGGGAAGCAGCAGTCCAAACAGCATTTCTGAAGGAAAGCTCATTTCCACTGTAGTTAAAGGGTTTGTCCCAGTGGCCTTTGGCTGAGGAGGTCAGCTGAAGAGTGAAGAAACTCTCAGTGAAGCCAATGGATCAGTCCCAACATGACACAAAACAGGTTCGTCTGCCCTTAAGAACTTCACCTCAGGAGCCTGCTGACAACTCAAGAAGACAACACACAGACTGTGCTGTTCATAGAAGACTTTGCTGAATTCACAGGGGGAGAAAGTTTTAGTGGGCTGTAGTAAAAAGGAGCCATGCTTATGACTCCAATAGAGCCTCTGCAGTGCTCCGCTAAATGAGATATAAGAAGCTGAAAGAAAGACTGGGAGGGCCTTCTCTCTGACCAGCTGAAGGAATAATTCTTCTCCAAGGACTACTTCCTTGTCACCTCATATATGAAGACATTAATGATCAGACCTTGGAGAAGCTGAAACAAGTTACACGGACAGTAGAGCTGAATCATTCCTTCTTGAAGAGATGACGACTTAATCAGGAACATGACCCACTGAAATCTGGCAGATTTTGCATTTGCTTTTCCTGCTCCATATTAACCTGGCAATCTCATATCTAAGGTAAGAGTAACCATGTTGGCTCTAAATATGTAACAGCTTACTGCAAAGATCAACAGTACGCTCCATGCAGTTTATGGCAAGTGTGTTCTATGCAAAAAGAGCAACATCCATCCATCCATCCATCCATCCATCCATCCATCCATCCATCTATCTGGATTGATTATTAAGTGTGGACAAAGCTCCTCACAGGGAAGTAACAGTGGAATAGATAGTAAGGAGGGAGTTGAAAGGGGAAAGTTAGCTGTGATTTTTTTGTTACCCATTTGAAGCAAGAAGTCCCTAGGCAGCTTTAGCCTGCGCTGTAATGCAGGGGCTGTCTGGAGGGGCAGGATGACAGCACGATTGCTCGCAGGCTGCACACTTCTGTTCAAAGCTGTGACGTGAGCATCCCACATGTCTAGCAGAGTGATGGTGCTGGAGACATATGGAGGTGTCCATCTTCCAGGTGTTTGGAGTGGAAATGGCCATGGGGGAGGCTCTGGTGCAGCTCTTTCAAAGAGGACTCGTTACCTTTCCCCCCTCCTTTTCCCGCTCCCTTTTTATTACTGCGTTCTAAACTCAGACCCCCAAATTGAAACAGTATCTTACAGCTTGGTACTGAAGCCTCAGATTGCAGATATTATTTACCAGGACGTGCTCTAAGAGCAGCAAGGATTTGGCAGGACAGCTGAAGTCCTCTTTTTCTCTCTCATTTCCCGCTCTGTGCAGCATGCTGGCTTGCTTCTTGGTTCCCCTTTGGGAGGTGATAAATCTTGAGTTTTGCTATCGAGGCTGGGCATCTGGTAAGGCTGCCTTGTGCTGTTGGTATCCTCCCCTTCACCCTGTCCCAGTGTCACGCTGGTAATGATACGGTTTGTGGGGGTGGAAGAGGGCAGGAAAAACCCCGTCGGGCTCCTTGTGAAGAAGAAGGAAAACAAGGTCGACGAGACCTTTCCCTTTGCGTGACCGCTGGCGGGATTCGCCACAGCACGGGCCAGGGACGAGCTTTCCCGCTTCCCTCCGAGGGGCTGTCCAGCTCCAGGTTCCTGCGCGCGGGGGAGAAGCGACCCTTTAATCCCAGGGCTTGTCCCCGCGGCCGTCGCCCGGCCCCGCTCCGCGGCCCCTCACCGCAGCGCCCGGCCTGGGCAGCGCGGGCGCTACTCGGGGCAGCCCGGGGGGCGGTGGGACACCGAAATGAAAGGGAAGGAGAGGGGAAGAGGAGCTCTCCCCGGCTCCTTCCGGGCGCTGGGCAGCCACCGGCTCCCGCGGGCTGGCGGAGAGAGGGAAAGGGGCTGTGCCCCAGCCGGCAGCGCGGGCAGCGGGGCGGGCAGCGCGGGCAGCGCAGGCAGCGCGGGCAGGGCAGGCAGCACAGACAGGGCAGGCAAGAAGGCAGAGGCAGCAGCGCGGGCAGGGCAGGCAGGGCGAGCAAGGCGGGCAGCGCCAGGCAGCTCACGCCGCCCGGGGAGGGCTCTGATTCATCACCCCGTTCAGAGGAGAGGATGGGACGCCGCTAAACTCCCCTCTCTCCCGCCTCCCTTCCCCCCTCGCCAAGCAAGCCCCCCCCCCCCCCCCCCCCCTCCTCCCCCCTCCACTGCTCTGTCTCTCTCCCCAAGCAGTGAGGCTCGGACAGTGCTCGGCTCCAGCGCTTTATTTTAAGATGATCGGCCAAGGTCTTTGCAGATAGATTTTATCTGGAGTTAAATAGCAGGCGCTCGCCGCTCCCTCGCCAATAAGTCATTTTTAATAGAGATAAATCGCCCTGGACGCCCCGGAGCGCCGGTGCCGCCGCTCCTGCCCGCGCCCCCCGCCGAAGGCGAGCGGGCAGCCCGGGCAGCTCCCTCCTCCCGTAAGTGTCCTGCTCGGCGGAGCCGGAGCGCGGCCGTGTGCGGAGAAGGGGAGGCGAGGGGGGGAGAGCCTGCCAGCCGCCCCGCCAGTGCCTGCGCCGGATGCCCAGCGGCCGCGGGACACCTCGGTGCGGAGCGCGGCGAGGAGATGCGCAGGGGCGGCGGGCTGCGCCGCGGCGCTCGGCCCCTCTAGGCTCGCCCATGGAGCGCCCCGCGGAGTCCCGGCCGCCGTCGGACCCCCCACGCCGTACGTATCCCCGCCGTGGCCCCCCCGCGGCGGCGGGGCTGTCCGCGGGGCGCGGGGGCGGAGGAGGGCTGGGCCCGGGGATGGGGGTCCGCGCCCGTCGGGGCGCCCCGGGGCGCGGTCCCGGCCGGGGGCAAGGCACGGCGCGCCTTCGGAGCGGCGGAGGGGGGGCGGGTGGGCGCTTGCGGCGGCGCGCGGAGCCTGCTCGGGCGTCCCGGGGGCGAGGCTCGTCGCCTCGGCTTTACGCGCCCGGGAGCATCCGGAGCCCCGAGCCCGGCGTCTCCCCCTGCCCCTTCCCCCCGCGGCGGCGCCGCTCCGCTCCCCGGCGCGCTGCCGGGGCTCCGCGGCCAGCTGCCGGGCGGCTGCCGCCCGGTGCCCGCCGAGGGCGCGCAGGCAGGCAGGCAGGGCAGGCAGGGCAGGGCTGGCGGTGGCACCCCCGGGCCGTCCCAGCCCACACCACGGGGCTCTTCCGCCCAGTAAAAGGGCTGAGCGCCGGGGAGCGCTGCCTACAGGCGCTCTGCAGCCAGCCCGGACTGTGCGATCACTTTGCTCTGACGCTGGATTAACTCGATTTTAATCGTTTTTTGTTTCCCCACCCCCATCCGCACACCCCATCTCCTCCTTCTCTCCCGCCCCCCCCTTCCCTACACACCTCTCTTCCCCCCTTGTCTCAAGCCTAACCTTGTCTTGTGGTCATGGGGTCTATAATTTCATTTTTGCCTAGGCTGGTGAGAGCTCTGCTTGTTCTGTAAAGTGGATGTCAGGTGGATCTATGTTCTGGAAGGAACAAAGAGGCAGCGAAGGCAGCGCGGGGGAAGTTTGAGCGGCGAGGATGCAGGCTGTGTACTGGTACGCGGTCCTTCTGCTGCAGCCCACCCTCTACCTGGTGAGTGCCCCCGGCCCCTCGCACGGCTCGGGGAGGGGGCAGTTCGGCGGGGAGGAGGGCACCAGCCTGGCGGAGAACGAACAAACTCACGGCAACTACCGGCGCCCCGCCGCCAGCCCTGCCCCGTCCTCCCGGGGTCGGGCCGGGGCCGCGGCGGGGAGGTGCGGGGCTCGGCCGGGAGTCCTCGGCGGGGCGCGGGAGGCGGGGGGGAGGGCAGACCCGCAACTTCTCCTCCGCGGGGAAGGGGCGCGCCGCCGGGCGATAGCAGGCTCCGGGGCTCCCGGGCCGGCTCCCCCGGTGCCACCTCCCGGGCCGGCTCCCCGGGTACCGGCGGGGGCACCGGAGCGCCGCCGCGGGATCGCCCATCCAGGCTGTGGACTGGAGGCAACTTTTTGCCCTCCGCTCCGTCCTGAGGGTGGGAGCCCCTCCTGAAGGGACACCACCACCCCCCGCAGTGTGCCACTACGGGCGGCGCGGCAGAGGCGCTCGGTGACGAGCACAGCTGGTGTTATCCGGGTGAAGTGTCATTGGCTTTCTCAGCAAATCTCCTTTAAGATTACCGGGGGAACACGCGTGAACGGCGGCGTTATCTCCTTTAACGCACACTTTACTCCCTCTACGATCGCATGGAAGAAAACCGAGGCAGGCTGCTGCTTCGCAGCCCTGCCGTGCGTTAAGCGGGCAAGCACTTGGCCGGAGCTCGTCCCCGTGGCGGCGGGGGAGGGAAAGCCCCTTTTTCCCGGAGGGCCGCCCAGAGGGTCGGGGGAGGCGACGGCCCTGCCCGGCTCCGGCTCGGGCCCCGGCTCCGCGGCCGCCGGGCGCTGCCTGCGCCGCCGCTCCCTGCGCTGTGGCGGACCCGCCGCCTGGGGGCGCTGCGGGGCAGCGCGGCGCGGCGCGGCGGCGCGCGGCCGGGCGCGGAGCAGCCAATCCCGAGCGGGCCCGGCGCGGGGCGGGGCGGGGCGGGGCGAGGCGGGGCGGGGGGGCGCGCGCCTCCCGCGGCCGCGCAGCATCCAGCGCGGCCGCGCAGCGCCGGGGGTCGCGCCCCTCCCCTCCCGTCCCGTCCCGTCCCGTCCCGCGGCCGTGGGTGCCGGCTGGGGGCCCTGCCTTCGGCGGGCGGTGCCACGGCTGCCGCGGGCGTCTCTCCTCCCCGCGAATTTTATAGCCGGGGGGAGCGGGGAGAAAAGTGCGTGGCAAATAATTTATCAAAAAGCCGGAGCGAGATCGATACGTCGTGTTAAATTTTAAATGTGTTTGCTGGCAGTTAAACTGCTCTCGACTCATTACAACAACAGCGCTGGATTTATTCTAATGCGCTGCGGTCTGAACAACAAGCGCATTAATTCTCCTTTAATTGTAAACTGGGAGCATTTGAAAACCATTCAGTGTGCAAATTATGCTGATTCAATTACCGTTTAGTTACAGACTTCATTACCTGAATGCTTGCCTTTTTTTTTTTTTTTTTTTTTTTTTTTCCAGAGGGCTTGGCATTACAGAGTAAAGGGGACGATTTTCCCGTTTTCGTCAAAACAATACGAAAATAGGATACCGAAAAAAAAAAAAACCGCGAATAAAAGATAAGCTAGGGGGAGGGGATGCGCTCTTCGGCTGGGCTGTGTGTTCTGCCAAAACACTCGGGGGGATCTGAAGGATTTCCGTGTCAAACCCGATTCTAAGCCGATTCTTCTTTCTGAGTTGGTACTTCCACGTTTATGCCCATCTCTCCCTCTTCTCTATATTTCGAGAGCGACTCTGAAAGTTCGCGTTAGGCCATCGCGTGATAATAAACTGTTTATTAGCGTCGAAGCATGAAGTTTTGATTAAAGCTTCAGTGCGGTGCCACAAGCCAGCCAGGTGCAGCACTTTTGTTGTGCCTATCCGTGTGTGCTCCTCGCTCTGTGTGGGCTAGGGCAGTTTCAATCAGGAATTAAATTTTCAGTACCCAACCTGTTCGGAAGGGCAAATGAAATGGCAGCTAAACCAGCTTCCTATCGAGTTTGTTAAAAAATCCTTTTTGAGAGGAGTTAATAATATCGGGGAGAGGGAAAAATAGCGTGTTCCCCCTCTGCCTGGACTGGGCGGTGTTGAGTGATAGTGGGGAGTCGCAGCGAGGCTGGGCTGCCTCGAAGTTACTCATTTACAGACACTCGCTGGCTTGTAAATTCTCTTCACCTAGCAAACCACTGCTCTTTTTTAATTTTTTTTTTTTTTTTTTTTACCCCCCCACATTTAAACGACTTCCTAATGAAATCGGGGGGGGGGGGGGGGGGGGAAGTGTGCTTCTGCTTTTGTCCCTCTTTTTAATAGAGCCATATGCCATCCAGCCTTATTGCCTGAAATTTATAGAGGTCACGGCCGACCAGAATGCCAGAATGAGGAGGAATTTTGCTGGGGTAGAGATGGTTCGCCGTATTATGTTTATTGATAAGAACATTAGTTAGCCTCTGCGAGACAAGCATTTTCGCCTTGTTTCGAGCTCTGCAATGTATTGAAAATGTTATATTTGATATGCGGTGGAAGTGCATTTCCTTTGGCCTAAGCGGATAACTGAGTACTTACATGGTGGAATTAGGAGTTAGTCTTTGAAAGCTTGCTGTTATTTTCTTTCTTTACATTTAGAGAGCTGCAGAAAGTATTGAAACAGCTACACTCGGTCTTATTTACCATGAGACTCCACTTCAACGTTGTTCTGTCGAAATCATCTTAGTTCTGTTCTGATGGATAATGTTTTCTTAACTAGCAGTGCTGTGCCGAGCTCAAAATCGTCATTAAGGAAGCATGCAAATATTAAGAAAGAAAAAACACCCGGAGATCGTAGACTTTCAGGTTTGAGCTTTGTCTATAAGGACACCGGGGTTTTACACCATTCCCTTAATGGAAGACTTATCGTTTAATTCCTGCCTAGTTGCCGGTGAATTTCCAGCCTGACACCACAGGACAATAAACCGCCAGGCTGTTTCTTTTCATTTCTTTCTTTTCTTTTCATGGGTGGAAGCAACATGCTGCAGAAGCGACTGCAAAACGCGCGGGCTGCTGGCAAAGACGGCGAGGACCCTGACTAGTTATTTCTCGCTGGGACAGGCCGAGCATGACCCCCGAGGAGGCGGCAGATCGCGTCGGTACCGGCTGCCGAGGGGACCGGCCCTGGCTCGGTGCGGGCGGGGCCGGCCGGGCCGCCGGTCCTGCCGCTCCCCGGCCGGGCCCTGCGCACCTTCTCGGCAAAGCCGGGGCGCCCGGCGGCAAAACGCCTGCCTGGTTGCAGGACTGTGCCCCCCGGCATGTTCACAGGCTCTGTCTTCGCCTGCTTCTGGGGGACACTTTCCCGGCACAAGCCAGGAATGAGAACGTGAGAACATGCACCTCTTTTGCTGCGGCGAGCGACCCGGCTTGAAGGGACTTCGGCTCACGACTTGGGTACTCCTTACCCGGAGTAGCGGGTATGGAACTAAAACCAGTCGTAGTTTTGCGTTGCACGCTGCTAGGGTAAGGATCCCTCCCCTCTCAGCCCGCCCCAACCCCCCTCCCCCGCCCAGCTTGTCGTCTTTTCCCAGCAAAGTGTTTCTTCACCGGTGGGGTTGTAAATGAGGACATAGAGCAGAGCAGAGTGGCAGAGCGGTTTAACTCCGTGCGGAATTTAAGCAGCGCACGAGCGGTAATTTTCCACCACCATCTCTCCCCCCCCACCCCGCGGAGAGCTGCGAGCAGGTTGTTTCGCGGGGGGAGCTTCTCCGCGCGGCGCTTTGTCAGAGAAGTGCCCACAACTGCGGGGCTCCCGGGGCCCCCTGTTTTACAGGGCGGTGGCTTTGGCAAAGGGTCTTGGAAACAGCCCGCTAACCTCCCACCCGCGCCGAGAGAGGATTTTAAGGTCTGTTCCACACCGTCACTGTAGTTTGGAGGCCTGGCAGCCGAGCGGAGCTTTCCTGCAAAAATGTTGTGAATAATAGAGGTTTAAAACTGGTCTCAGCGGTGCCACACTTGGGACGGTGTTTGCTGAGGGGGTAAACAGGGGGTTAGCGGCTCCAGAGTTTGTGTACATTTAATTTCGATCTGTGTCGCACTGTTTGCGGTCATTTCACTCCGGTTAATGAAAGCTATGGAGAACGTGAAGAGATATCACGTGCCGGCGAAGATAAGTTGATTTTTTTTTTTTCTTTTTTAAGATAGTTCCTGATTGTGTCCTACTTTGTCGTGGGAGGAAAAAAACCCAAACCTCTAGAGGCAGCGAAGATAAAAGAAAACAAAAAACAAAAGAGACAGAAGGCATTGTCCTATCATAATCACCACCCACAGTATTTCTTCAGAGGCATTTGGTGCTGAAAGCATTCGGGTATTGCTTTTTTCACCCCAAATAAGCGTTTTCTTGCAATTTTGAATTTGACGTCGAAGGGGGGGGGGGAGCGCTTAGCGGGGAGGGAGAGAAGTGGCTTTTTTTGTGCGAGAGAGTTTACTTAGCCTTGAGACGATCCCGCTCCCTCTTTCTAAAGGAGTTTGAGAGACCCTTTGGCGGTGGTGTAGGGGGAATAATCAGAAGGTAAGGCACGGGAATAGCAACCGGACTCGGATCTCGTGTAGGCGAAACAAACTTATCTGCGCTCTAGGAGGTTTTTTTTTTTGTTTTTGTTTTTTTTTTTTTTTAATTAAGTGGAGGTTGGTGCATTCTTTTTCGGGCTTTCTTCCTTCTTTCCTAACCACCAGGGACCTGTTGTAGGAGTTTAAGAAGGGGCTTCTCCGCACTATTATTCCCCCCCCCCCGGTGCTTAGTACACATTATTTTAATTTCTTAAATCGTTGGAGTGAGCAGTCTGAAACAGATTTCACCTTTTAGGGAGGCATCTGAATATAATCCAAGATCCCTGCCTCACTTTGACTAGCCAAATCTTCCAAGTCAGTATCTAGAGGTATCAATTTTAAGCTATTTAATATTTCCCTCCCTCTCTAACCCGCCATTTTAATTAACAAAAAGCCAATTTCCCAGTCGTCTTGGAAAGTGTGGTGAAGCAGGTTAGGAAACCAATTGCTCGGAATAGCCAACACTTGGAGAAATTGAATGTGTGAGCCATCCTTCCCTCCCTAGGATTGCTTCTCTTCTCCCGATTGGGTCTGGGTGAAGCTATGCTGTGATTTATCAGATAGTTTAACATCCAGCTCGCTCTTCTTGTAAGTCAGCATTAAACCACCTCCTGGGTGCTTTGTAAATACAGCTTTAGCATTTTTTTCATGCAGCAGATTGACATGTTGACAATTCTGCTTTAAGGAATGTGACAATAAAGTGGAAAACCAAAGGCTGGCAAGCACTTCATCAAGGATAAAAAGGTTCTGCTGTAAGGATGTCACTCAATTTATTGTGAAAGTCGAATGAATTACGTTTAATGAAAGTGCTCCCCAGATGAATATTACCAGCAATTTCCTGAGTTGGCTCTGTCAGATTGATATGAGGAAATGCCAACCCATATCAAAAAAGATCTCCAATCTCAATTACTATGCAAGCTTTCGAAGAGCTCCTTTTATTGATATGATATATATTGGCGGGTTCTCAATGCTGTGGAAACTGCTCTGTTCACCAGGAGAACATATTTCCTACGTTTTTGTTTAACCCTACGTTTTTCTGGCCGTTGTTTAAACTTAAGCGAGTGCCCTTCTTTTGGAGGGGAAACCGCCTCTCGTCCCCTTTCACTTTCCGTCACCTAGAGAGACCAAAGTTTTGTGTCTGGCAGAGAGCAGTGGTGATGCTCATTGCAGGAAGTTTGTTCAGCCTGGATGGGCAAAGCCGAAGGTCAAGAGAAATAACTCGTCTGAGACAATGGCGTTGGATCTCCTCATATTCAGTGTATTTCTAGGCGAAAATCCAGAGCACGGTAATGTTTATTACGACTAGCAATCCCAATATTCCCGGCCTTTCTTCCTCATTCCTCTAGGGCTTCTTTGGGCAAATTAGAAATTCACTAAACCCGCGAAGAGAGAAAAGCTCTTATGTCGCCTCATCTACATAAGAATTGACTTTGTGAGAGGCTTTTCTGTTCCGTTTTAACTGCTATGACACCAGTCGCTGTTTAGGAAAACAGCTTCTTTTCCCAGAATCCGTCTTGATGGGCTTGTTTGTGATTAAAGACGGGATTCGGTCAGCTTTCTTCTATCACTTCCCCGTTCTCTTTCAATTTTTAAATTGAAGAGGAGACAGAGGCGGTATTGAAGGACAACTGGGAGGTGCTCGGTACTCCGCAGCAGGATGGGGACATGGGCACCCTCACACGTGGAGCCGCGCTCCCTGCGTGCAACATTCAAGAGGAAGCAGAAAGAGCTTGTCCTCATCACATGCCGCGTTAGTTTAGGTTCCCAATTTCCTGTTCGCTGCCGAATCCGAGTTTAAAACTTTCTTCAGTGCACGACTAGTCCACGGGATTTTTTTTTTTTTTTCCCTTTAAGTGTGTTTTTTCCCTTTCGTCGGAGATACTGAACGTTTCGAGCCAAGGAAGGCTAGTGCAGGCGCTGCGGGGAATGCGGACAAGGGTTTGCAGACGGACCAGCACAAGGCTGGCTTTGAGGGGCCCTGCCTGCTCCGCGGCGGCCGCGCCGCGCCCAGCCGCCCGGGCCCAGGGCTGCCCCGCCTTCGCCCGGCCCCGCAGCGCCGGCTGCGGCCGCGCCGTGCAGCACCTCGGAGAGCTCCCGCGGCCGGCGGGAGGGCGGGCAGCGGCGCCAGCACGGCGGACAGCGCCCAGCGCCGCGGACAGCGCCCAGCGCCGCGGACAGCGCCCGGGCCGGCCCCGCCCCACGCCCCGCCCCGGCGCCGTCCGCCGTGCGCTGCCGGGGGCCAGGCCGGCGCCCCTCGGAAGCCCCTCTGTCCCGGGCCGGTCCGTGTTTCGGGCCACGGGTGGTCAGGTCTCACCCGCAACCCGCTCTGGGCTTGGGGTTTGGCTGCCTGCGTTAGCCTTCCTGAAGGAAGAGGTAGGCGGGTGCACCAGTAGACCGATGTATTTACTGTTACTGCTGATTGGCTTTTGTTTAATGGCGAAGCAGCTGCTTTATTTTCTAGGGCAAAACTGACCAGGAGGGCAATACGTGACTGTGGAGGGGAACAGGGATGAGATCTTGGATTTAACCATCTAAGATCCGTGGCAGGATGAATCTGGGGATCAGGAGGTGTGTTCCGGGACACTAGGGTTTGTCTCATTCTATCACAGTTCTACAGCAGTTCCTCCTTTTGAAGAGAGACACCCAAGAGCATTGGAGTCCAAATGGGCTGTGGGACACAGCTGACACCGAGACATGAGAGCCGGCAGTGGTTAATTAATAATGACACTTCCTATCCTGCGGGTCGTGGCAGGAGTGGCTCTCAGACACATGCCATTTTTTGTGGCAGTGGCACTCTGAGACACCTTTGAGGGGTAGCCAGATCTTGCTCCCTCCACTTGCTTGTGTCCTGGCAGTGCTCTGAGTATCTCCAAGCTCCCTTCTTGCATTCAAGAGGAGATAATCGCAGGCAAGTGCCTCCACTACTGTAAATCCCCACTCGCTATCGACAGAGCTGTCTTCTAGAGGTCTGCTGCCTGAAAAACACTTGTCAATGAAACACTGACTTTTGACAAGGCAGGTATAAGTGGATGACTGATAGAGAGTCCTTCAATAAAGGAGTGTGATGGGAATTGACTGGGCTGAGAGGAAAACCAACCCACAATCCCCACCAATCTTCCAGACAAAACCATAAGCCGTTTATTCCTGATCCATATTCTTCCATGAATACCAGTAGCGATTGTGATGCTTTTGCTAGATGTGAACATTTTCCAGTCCCTTTTGATTACACCATGTCCCCATGTGTGGTGCCTGGAAACTGTATTGTCTGCTTCAGAGATATTGCTTTTATCTCCCAAATGCCACCCTCATTAATGTCAGTGTCTCACAGTCCAACTAGTGACAAATGTCTCAGGGACATTCATCCGCCTTGCACAGTGCATCCGTCTCTCCAGGTGCCCTGTCTTTTCCTCTCCAAGGAGTGGTTTAGAAATATTTTCTCCCTTACCCCGTGTTTGCTGTAAAATGATTTGTCCACTAGTTGGTCTCTGTCCTGTCCGTTCACGTGTTAGTTTTGTCAGTGCCCTCTGGGGTATCACCCCTCCTGTTAATCTGTTTCATCACCTCGATGACCAATTGACCAGTGCATGGAAAGTTAATCTGCTCTTTCCACATCTGCAGATGTTGAAGGGGGAGAAATTAGGCTTTTTTGCTTTCTGGGAGCCTACCAAATAATAATGATACCAATGCCACATTTTCCTCTAATTTCACTTTCTACTCCAAACTTGATGTAAAAACTAAAGAATGAAGACCCTGGTTGTTTCTCTGTGTATGTAGCCTGCTTGCTTCTTATTACGTGCACCTGTGATTTTTTTTTTTTTCCCCTGAACTTTGAAAAACTGATAAGTATGTTGTTTATTTTTATGTTTCCTTAAACTTTGGTGAAAGCAGGACAGGATACCTAGGCTTCCTTTTAGTAGCAGAGCTGACAGCCAAAATAATACCAGGACAGAAGTGATCTGGTAGCCTCAGTTCTTGGAACCACCTGTAATTAAAATATTTTTAATATATATAAAAGATATATTAAAATTATATTGTTTGTTAGAAAGAAAGAGTCACTTAAAATCTAACTAATGCAGCATCCTCTGCTGAAAAAGAGATGTTATTTACCTTCCTAGTTAGAACATCTGATGTTTCTATTCAGAAATCCCTGAACTCAGTGATAATTTCTAACAATTACAGTTGTTTTGGATCTGGATCTATGAGTGTATTGCTTCTGCCTGATACTGCATATCTGTGTCAGAAATAACACAAGTAATATTTCAAATGATTAGTGACTAGCATGTCTTATCCCCGCCCCCCCCCCCCCCCCCCCCGTCAGCCCTGCATTATGTGGGAGTTCTTCAGATGGCACAGTATTTCCTGCATTTGTCTTAGAGGTGTGTGTGAACTACTGGGAAAAAGAGAAAAGGAACCAAAAAGATACACTTTAGCCATATATTGAGAGCACTACTGAAAAACAAAGGTTCCTACACAGCAGATCCTACAGCCTGATCCTGCAGTGTTATACAAGATAGGATTCTTGTGTAAATCAGTGGTTTACTTGTGTGGGGACAGATTCTGTCTCCCGTCAAAGATTAAGTAGACTATTTCTATCACTGAGAATTGCTTGTCATTATTCAGATGCCACTTTAAATTGGGAGTGTAATTGGCAGCTCTTAAAAAATTTTAACTAATGGAATTTCTATTATGGATAGTTCAGACCACCTGCACCATAATATTTATCTGCACAGTCATTTCTATAAGCAATTCTTGATTGAACTTTAGAAAAACAGTTCTTCTGCTAGGCTATTTTGTCAAGAAATGTTGTTGTAGGCCTTCAGGTATATAAAACTGCTTATATAAAATTAATGGACTGCTTTTTATATTTACAATCTCATCCATAGCATTTGAGGTCTTGCAAAAGGAGGTATGGTCTTAAAATAGGAATAACATTAAACCCGTGTCCTCACAGTTGCTGCTCTGTCAATAGCAATATTGTAAAGTATTGGTCTGTTTAAAATCAATGTTAGTCCATAATTTGACTCTAATTTAGAGTAATTTCTGTTGTCACTTTCTGCAGCTACTCTGTATTGCATACAGTTTTTTCTTAATGTTTATGTGGGAATGCTTTGCACCTTGAGAAGATTTTGTAAGCAATATTAGTAGGTAAAACATAGCAATAATACTGTCGCTTTATGGAGGACAATTGCTGAGTGAACAGATCTTTAAAGAGCAGGGAAATAAGATGGAGTACAAATACAGAGATGTGACATAAAAAATGTGCATAATAAATAGTACATCAAAACCTTCACCATCAAAAAAGATGGGCTCCATCCTGCTGCCTGCATCTGTAATGGATATTACCTTTTCTTCTCCCTGCTTCCACAAACAATTCTATTTGCTTAATTGGCTTGCTTGTAGTAGATGGTAGTGTAGTACACATTGCAAACAGATGTACAGGAGTATGACCCTTTAGTAACACTACTTTCTAATATCTGAATTATAAAACATTGGGATTTTGAGTAGTTACCTGCACAAAGGATATCCTTAACTTCAGCGGAGCCACTTCTCTGAGTGGTCACTTGGAGTGAGTAAGGACCAACATCGTCTGGCCCCAGATAAGATAATGCTCTGTGTGAATCATCTCCTGTATCTTCAGCTTCTTTCTACTGAATCAAATGGTGGCACCTCTTGCTGTGTGCCTCCTTCCTCTGTGAGCAGCTCTGCTGGCTTTATGAGCACTAGTCATTGCAATAAGATACTATCCCACAGAATTATAAATATATCAGAAAGTAGTTTGTGTTTGCATCTTAAATGCACAGAATATTTGCTAACTAGAGCAGAGCATGAGTCTCGGAAAAGTTATTGGGTGGATTAGCAGATTGTAATGATATGGTTCAGTCTTTCTGTGTAATGCAATCCAAATGAATATGGAAATGTGTGACTAAGTACATTAGAGGAGGTGCGAGTGCTGCTTTTATTCTTCACAATTTATAGAATATTCTGAAATTGTGGGTTTGTAGCAGACACTTCAGAGTAGATGCTAATGGTTTGTAACTACATTTTAGAAGCAAAACACAAGCTTAAGTGAAGTCAGGAGACTGGCTCATGTATGCTTCAGTGCTTTACTGAACTAGGACTGTGAGAAAGTGAATGCAGAATGGTTTTTGGATTTCTGTTTTTAGGATAGAAAATGTCCTTATTCTGTGCTAGAAAAGATCACACATCTATATCTTTATAAATGTTACAAAGTAATATTTTTTGTGAAGAACTTGCTGAATTTTCCTGTGGGCTATTTAAGATCTGTTACAGTCTTATGCTTGTAACCAAGCATTACACTACCTGTCATTCCTTATCCTACACATATTTTCTTTATTATTATTTGATAATTAAAAATTATTCATTAATTAATGGATTTTTTTTTGTTTGCTTAATTCTGAATCTTTGGAGTCATGATTTGTGATTTATTCAGACTATTGTTTCAGCTTCTGAAGTAATGGTCTGCAAAATATCTTTATTTTTAAAATGAAATTAAAGGTAGGCTTTTCAAATATCAATTCATTTGTCCTCGTCCTCGTCCTCCCCCCCCCTTTTTTTTTTTTTTTTTTGTAAATATGTTTTTGAAGTATCCAGGCGCCATCACTTATTGTTTTCTAGAATTACAAAGAGATGCAGATGGTGGTATATCATAGAAGGCCATGTGTGGCCTGTATGCAGTATTATATTTGTGCTCTAGATTTGAAGTCTTAACTGCTATTGATGTACATATTTTGCAGACCACTGCAGATTTTTTTTTCCTTTCAAAAGAAATATGTACTTGAATGATGACCATGTAAGCCAAAAAAATATACCCTTATTTATTCTTCTATGAGAAACTTGTATGTTGATTGAAGAACATTCAGACTCATGAGAACTTTGCCATTGATTTATCTGGTCATAAAAAGGTGTCCTTAGCTTGATAAATATTTCCATTTTTATAAGGTGGTTTGGAATGATATTTCATTATATTTTAGCTTGAGTTGCTTTTTATGAATTGGCTATTCATAGCTAGAACAGGAAGGAAGAAGTAAGCATTTCTAATAAACATGAAAGAATATGTACATATGGCTATGTGGTATTCATAGCCTTTGGTCTGAGCAACTTAGTCTCCTGTGAATTTAAAAAGAGCTGAGTGGGCTCTATAGGCTTTCATTTCTAGCACTGTCTCTATCATTGTGGTATGGTTTAGTAAGTTTACCCAGAAAAGTGTCTTCCTGTCTTTGGTCTGCCACGAGATCCTTCCTTTAGATTCAAGTCCTCTTGTTCTCTGGCAGAATGGCTCAATGGCTACAGTATTCCTTCACCTAGAGTCATGACTACATGATTTGTCCCTAAACTTTAATGTTTTGTTTTATCCGAGCGGAACAGTGTTAGTCATCTATGCCTGGGAAAAAAAAAAAAAAAAAAAAAAAAGCAAGCTGTGCTGCCAGCCGTTTTAGGTGGATGATTTGCTTTAGCTCAACAGGTGGAGCTGTGACTTCGCTAGCCTGTTGATTCAGGCTAAAATTCAGCTTGCTGGACAGGTCTCTGACTCAGTTTTGCTCATGTATTTTACATTCCCTAAATTTGCACCTACATTTCCATTGCTCATAGAAAGTTTTTAATCTCCTGACCTGTAAAGCACTTCAGGCAATGAGAGTCATGCGCTCATGTATTCATCAGGAAAAGTTGTTCATTGGGTTCTAGGGGGCTGCTATGGAAGTTTTTTCTACCCTAGCTTTGCATATTAATGGAGAAATTAGACTGAGTCTAAGACAGTATTTCCACTTAGCTCTCTTTGAATATGGTCCATGTTGCATGACTGATTTAAGATGAATCCCTGAATTCTAGGAATTTTCTGTGCCTTGCCTTTTTGTTAGGACCTCAGAGAATGTAGAAATGATTTGGAATAATCATCTCTTCAGCTTGTTTAGAAAAGGCGAGTTATGGTGGATTTGTGTTAATAACTTTTGAAAAAATATCAAACTCATTGCTTGTGTATCCTGTAATTCTCATTTCATAGACTGCTAGCAACTCCTATGGGCCATGGGCCATTGCCCTTTTAAACTCGATTTAGCTGTAGCTGATCATGTGGTAGTTGGAGTAATGGATGAAGGATCGTTCTGTGTTGGGAAAACATATCGCAGAAAAACAGGGAAGTGGCTTGAAATGAGTTGGGATAATAGCATGAGGATTCACCTATAAAAGTTATTGCTTCTCAGAAACTTTCTATTCTCCTGTATTCTGATCCTTTTCTGTTAATTTTTCAACATAGGCCTGTGTAAACTTGTTTTGTCTGATGAATGTTTAGAGAATGATCGTTTCCATATGGATTTGCGCATCCCTGGGTAAGTCAGTGCTTCAGATATAATACTAGATGTTCACTAATCAGATCAGAAATGTTCCTGATACTACACTTACTGTGTCAAAGTCAGTTAGGGGAATAAAGACAGTACTAACTGAAGACTTCAAGTCACACCATCTCAAGTACAGAAATAATCATTGCAATTAGATGAAGCAAAGAGCTCCCAAAAAAACTCCAGACTAAAATATGCTGAAAACATTCACTAAATGCTCGTGAATAAAAAAAAGCTGGAATCAAAATGGGAGAGGCTATTTCATGAACAGAAATGTAGGGTGATACTGTAGGGTGAATTAATCAAATAAATTGTTTGCTATTAATAATGTGACCAGCTATAGTCAGATTCCAATAAATATGCCCAGTGGGGATGGAAAATCTACCCAACTGAAATTACACTGATAAATTTATTCTACTTTCCAATGCCTTCTGAGTATGTATTTAGGAAACAAAAGCTGTCATAAAGATAGCCTGTCAGAAAATGGAGTCAACTTTCTTTTTTTTTTTTTTTTTCTTTTTGAATTGAGAGAGTTCTCTTTGACAGTGGCAGTAATTTTCAGGTTACTTAAAGATGTTAAATGTGTCACTGCTTAAGTAGAGAATTCTTAGCAGAAATGTCAGCATAGAAGTGACCTCCAATGGTTACGAAAATAAACTTGAGGTTATGCTCTTTTGTTTGTTTTCATGATAAGTGAACATGATGTGAGAGCTACCTTTTTAAAAAAATCACGTGGCTTGATTTGTTTAGTACCTAAGGAAGGTTTGCGATGGTCACCTCTACTTGTACTAGAAGAGTAGTTGGGAATGGGAGAGAATGCATGTTATTAGCTATCATGCCTGAATAAACAGAAGTTCATCTTTAATGAAATCCTGTTGGTTCTAAAATATGAACGAGTCACTAAAGTTACATAGAAACAAGTACAATTATCAAAAGATAATCCCAGCACAAATACCTTCTTAGAAATCAAAACAAAATCTCAGAGAAAACAGAATCTGAAAAAAGATTCATTATGTCCCAGTTCCTTAGCTTTCACAGTCTTTACTCCTTTGATGTCTATTTCTACAAGAATCAGTTTCCTCCAAGCCTGGACCTCTATTTCATTCTTGGCTATTTGAGAATCATTTACACAGCATCTGGAATTATTAGTGACTGAGTCAGTGTTACCCAACAAACCTAGGACTGACTTCAGTCACAGACTTGGTTTAAGGCTGAACTCTTCACTTAGGATTTTTTTTTTTTTTTCTTATACAGTATTACTGACACTGAACACAGTAAAGAAACATTGCAAATGTCCAACAAAATGACTGTGCAGAAAATGTCTCTTACAATATTCTTTATTCTTCATCTTTGTTGTCTTGTACCAAAGCTTCAAAGCTTTAATTGGTTAATTACTTCATATTCACTTGCTTCATGATTACTTCACATCAACCAGGCACTCAAGATCTAGCTTTCCTTAGTGTGGTCATTTCAGTTCATGACAGTCTGAATATAATCTCTCGGCATTTTTCAGAGTGCATGTCCTCACTGTACAGTACCTTTTCCATGGCTGATATAAGTCAGACCATAGCAATCTTGTTTTGATCATTCTGAGCTCAGCTGTCAGCTTCAATCACCCATTCAAGCATCCTATTAGTCAGTTGTAAGAAGCTAACAACACAGAGCTAAGCTCTGCACCCAGATAAATGGCTGCACCTTGCATTCAGCTATCACAACAGAATTAGTATCAGCGGTTATAGTTAGACTTCTGGTTACTTTTGAGCTTAAATGCTACCACTGCAGCCTAAAATACTAAAACTTCTCTAGTATTCATGCTCTTGACTCACTGAGGCACATGAAAGCAAAAAATAGAGCAGTACTGGCCATTGGGAAGTAGTTCCAGCTGGATTTGTAACACCCTAGATTTTCAAAAGATATGGTAGGGTCACAGGACTTTTCCGCTCTCCATTTCCTTTGTCCCCCATTCATATTTTTCTCATCAGTCCAGTGGCTGAATCCCTTGCTATGGATTTAAGAGATTCAGTTTCTTCCTCTGCTTCAGGAAATGTGAACCCAACACTCACAGTTCTGAGGTAATTACTTTAAGCGCTGCCTGATGGAATGATGTGAGGAATTTTCTTATTTTCCTTGTTCAGTTTATTCTGCTTGGTTTAGTACAGTCAGGTACTCTTTTACTCAGGAAACAGGATCTCCTCGTAGGTAAGTTCTGAGACAGTTGTGATATGAAGTTTTTCTCTTTTTCTTTGGCCTTATGAGTGTAAGTTCATTCATAGTGGAAGCACTTCAGATTTTGAGAGCTCTATATCAGAAAAAAAGGTTTATTCTGATGTGAAAGAAATTTTTGAACCAGGAAGTTGAAATTATGTTGCCTTGCCAACTCTATCCATTGGACATATTATCAACAGTAAAATAAGGCGCTTAATTCTAGGAGCAGTTTATGCCTTGGAACTGTCAGAAAGTGTTTAAGTTAATTCCTCGTCTTCCTTTTGTTGCTTCATTTGGACAGTTTAGTAGCTTTTGTGGGTGATGTTTTCAGAAAATTTCTCCCAGCAGTGGGTATCTAATTCCAGGTTATGAACTCTAACAGGTCCTTGGGAGTGAAAGAGTGAACACTTCATTGTAGTAGTTATAGCCTGGGGGCTCTTCCAAAATTGTTAATACAGTCTTGTGCTTTCCTGTTTTTAATGTGCTTGATGGACCTCCTTTATCTTCACAGCTACATCCGAGTCCAGGTCTGGTCCTTACATTTTAAAAAAAACCCTGTCAGTCTGTCATAACACAGTTAATTACTTTTAGAAATCTGGTTTTGTGCCCAAGATCCTGAAGGCCTTTTCCTTTTCCTCCTTTTCCTCCTTTTCCTCCTTTTCCTCCTTTTCCTCCTTTTCCTCCTTTTCCTCCTTTCCCATTCCCTTTCCCTTTCAGCAATACTTATGTTTAGACATGGGTGTATGTTGTTAGCTTGAAACAAGCTGTCAATTTGCAGGCCACTACCCTCACTCCCCGTCCCTTATTTTTAGGCTTCTAATTTCCTTTGTTTAAAGATTTGTATTTATCACTCCCCATAAAAATCTACCAACAAGCTACTGAATGCTTTCTTTCTGTCTATCTGCCTCTTCATCGTCAGTGCACCATCAGGAATTGTCAGTAAAATGATAGAAGAACTTGGCTCCAGTATTTTCTTTTCTTGTTCTAGGATATCAGGAGCAAGGATTGCAGGGATGTTCTGGTTTGGTGCATCTAGCTCTGTGGGCTGAAGAAAGTGAGCTCTGTTCTGCAGAGCTGAAATATGTATAGGTTATTCCAAACAAATAGCTCTGAAGGTTGAAGAATGTAAAGAATACTAGTGATTTTTAGCTGTAAAAGCTGAGGTGCTTCAGGGAAGAAGTAGTTAAGATTTGAGATTAAAAACACCCAACAAAGTAGTCTGGCTTTGAATGGGTATTTCAAGAATTGTAAAAATTATATACCTGACAAAAAGGCCATGCCCTACCACTTTTCAAATGTTTTTCTTTCTCCAAAAAGGCAACATTAGGACTTCTCAAAGAAGAACTGTTTTTTTCAAAGCAATGTATATTTTCCTGTAATCTTGTTCTCTAAACCATTTTGTGTTAAACTTTCCACAACAACTAAACAAATATTAAGGCAGACACCTTGCAGGGAAAATTTTACTCCAAGTGGTTAGAGTTCAGCAAAATTATAAGCAACTGAAAAAAGGTCTTATTATGGGAAGTTTCAGGCAACCTTAATCATAGCCATTGCTACCAGAACCATCTATAATTTATAGACACATGTACCCTCCTAGATGCTGTATGTGACAGTACTTTCCCAAATGGTCTTATCCTATAAATACCTTTTGCACTTGTTTTAACGTTGTACTTTGGAGAAGCTCAAAGTGTTAAATAGAACAGTTAGAAGAATGCAGTTATTGTTATTATTTATAATTTCTTTAATAATGCTGTCGATTGTATACTGGTTACAGACCAGACTTTTAGTAATAACTTTTTCATCATGAGGTCCTTAGAAAGGACAGAGGAAATACTGGGATGTAATGGATATTTTTTTCTTATAATTCTTTTTAAAATTAAGAGTGGCAGATACCCACATTGTTTTGCATAATGAAAAATGCTGTTCTTTAAATACTTAAATGTGCAGATTGTATCAAATTATACATAGGTTTAATTATTTTCTAAATATACCGTTCTAGAAGTATAGACATTATAGTGCTATTGGTCCAGAAGAGTGCAATATATTTCTTTTCAAATAAGGCTTTGAATAACCCTGCCATCTCTTTATGGGTAGACCTTTTAAATCTGTACAGCTGAAACATGTAGCTTGTTATAGCAACTCAAACATAATTAGTGATTACTTTGTGCAGAAACAGCTAAGGGACAAAAGAATCAGTCTCTCATTATTTCTTATTTCTCCATCTTAAAAATAAGGAAATTTTTCAGCTGGTAAATGAAAATAGATTACCAGTGCCACCAGATCTGGCTGAAATGTACTGGTAGCACGATTAAGAAAGTCCTGCTTCATTTCAGCCTACATGTGACCTTGGGAGAGCTCAGTTATTCCTTGGGACAAAAAAATTTAATGTTTCATTTTGTAGCGGTACCATCTTTCACCTTTATGTGGATTTAAAAATGTAAATAAAATTGCTTTCTGTCAATGGTATATGTGAAGGTCACTGTCATATTCACCATGAGAATTCAAACTGCCATTTGACCCATCACTGGTTCAGTAGATAACAATGCATTCTATTCACTTCCAGTAATCTAATTTGTAAGCATTTTATAGCCCAATATTTTATGCCTAGTTGCTAAAAAGTAAGAAATAAACCTTTAACTACTTCATTTTAGATTTATTTACAGAATAACTGTGTATCAAATAGAGAAGTTTTTTTAGAATGCCAAGACATCTTGTATTACAGTCTTGCAAAAATGGTAAGACTGAGTACTACAAAAGATAGGAGGAATGAGACCAGCAAAAGATTTCAAGGGCTCTCTCTCACAGTTTTAACCTCTATGTGCTTATCTCATGCAATTCTCTCACAGATCATCTTTATGGCAGCTTTGGCATAAATTGTATTCTTCTAAAACTGAAAACCAACAAAAGCCACTGTGCCTGCTGTTCAGAGGTGGGGATGGATAAAAACAGTTTTAATGTAGATGATATGGTATAAATGGGATTTTTCTAGTTTTGGCAATGCAAGACCTGGGATTAAGTGTGAGATTTGTTTGCCACAATGAAAACTACCCAAGTGCCTGCAGATTTCTCTCTGGATATCTGGAACATTTGTTGGCCGGACCTTCAGCCGGTATTAAGTCCGGATGGTTCCCTTGATCTGGCCATATGTGACTATACATACCTTCTGCTGTTGCTTCCTCTCTTGGCTAGTGGACCAATTGCTCTGAAAGTGTGTAAGCTGTCATGCTTTGAGACAGAAACAAACCCTTAAATGTGAAATGTTAGCACGAGACTTTCCTACATGCAACTAATTCTGCATTTCCTCAGTGCAAAGAATAGATATTCCTTTCACTGGAATGTGAACAGTAATCTTGTTCTTAAATATTTCTGTGCTGCATTATTTACAACTTCCTTAGAAAGACCTGACATTGACCATAGGTAGACTCAGGACACCAGATTGGGTAACTGATTTGGCCATTACTTTGTTTCTGTATCAAGTGGAACACACTGAATACATGTTACCATGAGATTATATCCACCTATTTGAAAGTAACTGATGAAAGCTAACTACTCTTAGACCACAAATGCTTTATGGCAACAGAATTGTGATGGAAACCACTTCCCAAACTCCCCTTAGATATCCATGGGTCTCCAAAAAGATCTGACATATTAAATGAAGACACTGTGGACTAAATTTTTACAAAAACATTCTTAAGTATTCTGTGGTGGGATTTTATATAACTTATATTAGGAACAGAAGGAGTTTTCAGTATCTGGTAGTGGAGAATTTAGCACTTCTCATAAAGTAGAAGAGATGTCTTTAAAGAGTTACTGCAGAGAACATACTTGTGGCTCTTTCTTAAAACACAACTGCATAGCCAGATGCAGACAACTATAGGCTTGGTTAGTCTATCTTTTGAGCTAGGGGAACAGGAAGCATCCCTAATCCTGAACATATATAGTTGAGTTAAGGAATGGCAGTATTAGAGCAAAGAACTCCTGCCTCTTAGATGAACTATTAGTATGGGTGCAGCTGTGCACAAATGTAAATAGTTTTAACTTGGAAATTGCTCACATTTGGGTGAAGAAATGCACTGTATTTGACCACGCAGATACATTCCTGGTGAGTTCTGTCCTGAACCTCATCATAGATGAACAAGATGAATATTGCATCTGAGACTCAGGAGGAGGAGATCCAGCTTCCTAAAATTGTCTCACCTTTCCTCTTGTCAACTACTTTTCCTGATCTTTGCTTACAGAGGTATCTCTAGATTCATTAAGGGATATGAGGGGAGTGTTTATTTGCGTATTGACTGTCAGTCTCAGCTTGAATATGTGAAAGCAAGCCCATGAGTCTAAAGAAAATGGTTCTTGAGTTTATTAACCAAGAGGGAATATTTTTCAGAATGGATGTGTTTAAAAGAAGTCCTCTTTTAAGCTCAATGAGATATAAGAATATGTGCTGGCTAAAACCAAGATTACTACATGTTTTGGAGAAGTGAAACTTGTTTTGATTTTTTTTTTTCCTTTCTTTCTTTTGTGTTTTTATGCCATCCCTTTGAGGAAAAGTACAAGCAGAAGAGATCCCTAAGGGTTATAAACTGTACTCTCAATATATTATAAAAAGCAGTAAATGTCGAAAGAACAGTGTAATTGTTGCCTATGCTAGACAGTTTGATCCCATCAATGAAATAACTGGGCATTTTTCCCACTGCCTCTAGACAAGTTTAACAAAGTTCCATCCAAACATTTTGGAGCTTTGTAAAAAGTAAAAAAACACTCCCCTCTCCACCCCTCCCCTTCAACAAAAAAACATTGCAACAAGCAAACTAGCAAATCAGAAGTTCAGAGGAAACAAAAGGTGCTGCACATTTTGGTCACATCTACAAACACTTACATCACTTATCTGACTGACTAACCATAAGGGCACCAGTGGTGAAGCTGGAGGTGAAAAGCAACTCTCTGCATGTCACACTCTAACCACAGGCACTCAGCATAAACAATAATGCTGGATACTGAGTGGGACATTATACTATAGCTAAAAAGTATTTATGTGAGGCAAGTTGCTTATCTGCCATAAACAAGGACATACATATATAACTAGGAATACCTCAGCAATTCAGAACAATTAATGGTATGATAGCTCAACACATTTAATCTTTAAATGATGTTGCAGACCTTGTGAAAAAATAAAAGTGAGACAGAAATAGCAGAAAAATATATTGATTGTCAGTAATTGATTTTTAAAAAAAAAAAAACCAAAACACCCCATGAATCCTGCTCTCATTATGCCATCTCAGATTGATGTTCTGAGATATTATGTGCTTTTGCAACTAACTCATCTGTAATAAAAGGCCCAGAGCAGAGAAATATGACTCAGAAAAGGATTTGAAAGCACCAAACTGAACTCATCATGATGCCTTAGAAAGCTCTTCCTAGCTCATTGTCATTGATAGAGGCCTAGCAGAAGAATGGTGAACAATCCCCTTTCTTGGTATTAGCAGAATTGTGCCATAATCTTTAGATGCCAAAAGGTTTTACTGTGTCTGACCTAGCTTGAACAGGTGGGCTGAGCTCTCTGCAAGTCTTTACACATTACTTATATGCTTTATATATTAATTTAAAGATAGTAGCAGGTAAACCAAAGGCTCTTTGATATGTGTTCATTGTATCATTGCAAATAAATCCAGGCTGAGTTTAAATGTTCATTATTAAATTGTTCACTACTATGATAAAGAGAAATTGCTTGATGTCACTTTTTTTCTGATATGGAAGCCCTGTTAGTGACAGTCAAGGAAAACACGAACACGTGTGCTGAACTCTGAATGTGCAATACAGGTTGTAGTGAGGCTCTTCATATTTTTAAATGTATGCTTCCATCCTCTGCTGGACTGAGTCATATGTCCTGCAAGACCATCTCTGAGTACTGTAAAAATGGACACAAGCTTAAATCCTTGTACTACCACTGAATTAATATGAAAATTAATTAAAATTTTCTCTCTGAAAAATGACATTGTAGTACACTTCTTAATATCATACTCCCTGATTTTTCTCTAGTGTGAATTAAAATTTAAACACCTGAGCAGTGCCAAAGTTCACATGACAAATCGTTGTCTGAATTGTGTACAACTCTTGAGGCAATAGCCTGATGATTTAAACTAGAAATAGATCTAACAAGGATAACTTTATTATTTTATATTGTGCCTTATATTTTTGTTACCTAGCTTACTGATGTGTATCTGACTGATGAGGGATAATGATGATTTTGAATGGTACAGAAGCTGAGGATCTTTGTCCTTTAGCAAGGCCCACAGAAGATTTAGGTACTAGCCAAAGCAAGGTTTTTAAGTATAATAGAACAAATGAACAGTAAGGAGTTGTCTTTCTATCTAGTCTTCACTAATAGTGGATATGAGAAATAATTCAACCCTTAGGAGCTTGGAAGTAAATACTTATCAGTAAAACCAGCTGTAATACAGTTTTAATCCTAAGCCTATTGTGAATTTTAAGCTATCGAAATAGCAGAGAAAATGGTGAAATGACCTTGTGTTACACACTGGTCAAAGTAAGAGGTCTATTTCACTTTGTTTTTTGGTCAGAGTTCTGTTTGGCTATTGGTTTTCTAATGTAAACTCTAGTGCATATTTCAAAATGACCCTACTCCGTGCTGGAGAATGCTGATTGTCCACTACTCGGTAGGAGATGATGAGGAGAGCCCTTGGTTACGCCACCCAGTCTCATTTGCTGCAGCCAGAGCCTACCTCACCCCCACAGTTGGACAAGATGTGTCTGGGGTTCTTGATTGAGACAGAAAACATGTCTTTCTGCCTTTCATGCTTATGCTTGATGCTGGCCAAGTGTTGAGAAAAATGTAGCTCAGATTTGCCTACCAGCTCTGTTGCAAACCCTTGACATCAGACAGTTACAGTAGCTTTTGGTGGTCGGCACAACATGCGTAAGTATGCATGGCATTACTTTGACTTCCCACACATGTCTGTGGCTGCTTCTGCTTGGTCCTGCCTCTGCTTAACTTGTATGCCAATGAGTGGAACCAGTCCTGACTTTGTTTATGCATGTGTTGAGTGTTGGAAGTACATGGTGGGTGAGTGGAGAGGCCAGTGAGGAAGGCTGTATAGCTTAAAGAATGTGTTTTCATGTGCTGGTTTTATTGGGGATTTTTCTATTAGAAAGTGGGCTGCCTTTTATTTTTTAAATCCAGATTACTGTGCATGATTTCTTGGTCAGATGGTAACCAGTTTTGATTCAAAGATCTGCCAGAGAGAACAAAGAGTAGCCTTCTGTGAGTAAAGATCAGTGGTTTTTTGGAACAAAATTAAGTATATAGAGCACATACATGAACACATATGAGTAGATATAAATATATGTGTGTTTGTATCAATGACAATTAACTTGGCCTGCTTTTGTGAAAGTCCATACCAGGAGAGGATTCTTAGCTTTGCCTGTCTTTGACGGAGTCTTCAGACTAGGGGTCAGAGAGCTGAGGTATGGCTCCCCATGAAAGTCCATGTTTCAAAATACTACAGGGTATGCTAAGGACGGGGTCCTTTGTGGTGAGTTCTATACTTGCCTCCCAGATTAACCAAGAACACAGAAAAGCACTCAGAATGATGTTTCTTGAAGCAGGGCTGTCAAAATTCATTCTTTGTGAAGAGAGCGAAGTATAGAGTAAGGTCTTTTGTCTTGGAAAACAATAAAGGGTTTTGGAGGAATAAAAATGGTGTGACTTGTTGACATGTAGCTCATCTCCTGCCTATGTGACTTGGGAAAAGAAGCAAATATGAAGGTAATTACATAAAGGAAATTCATTTGCATGTTGTCCTGTCAACTGGAGGAGCTTAATACCCATTGGAAAGCACATCTCATTATAATCCTTTAAACAGGAACCTCAATACACTAACCCTAATCTGTGAAATTTTTCTGTGCTTTTATCTCAGGATTTGGCCCTTGGCTCATGGAAGCCCAATTCATTAGATGCTAAATAACAAAACCAACAAAATATCTATTTTTTTAATAACCATCTTTTCACAATACCTACACTTTAAGCAAAATTTGCATTTTACATTTCTACATTTTGAAAGGCTGAAAGGCCCCCATCTCGCTCTTTTGAAAGTCAAAGGGAGATTTCCACTAGGCAGTAAGCATGATAGATGCATAATTTACAGTGACATCAATTTTCTATCTGATCTATTTTTCTCTCTGCTATTTAAAAAGTATATGAATGGGGACATCAGAACTACAAAGGAGTTAACACAGTCTAGGGTAAAGCTTTATCTGCCTACCAGGCTGCCATGGCTCACAATAAAGCGAAGTTTTTCTTATGCAAACAATTTTAAAAATTTGGAAGCCTTTGTAGGCCAAGATGTACAGGGATACAAGTATTGCCAAGCAGAAATCTTAATTTCAATCGTATGCAAGGCCTACAGTGTTAACATTCATAAGGACTTTATGAATAGGAGTCAAGAGGAAATTACCTACTTCTTATCAAAAGTCACTATTCCCTCCATATGGTGAGAGGGTTAGGGAAGAATATTTGGTATCTTTATTATTAAAATGTCAAGTTATTTCTTTTGTAGACTTTTAGAGTGCATGTGTTGTGTTACAGCACAAAGAGCGCACATCCTCTGTGCACAGAGAACACAAAGTCTATTATACTTTATAATACTCCCGTTATGTGGTGCATAGAACAGAAATAACTAGCATTCCAGGCTTTCTTGCATATAGAAGGATTGCTCAGCTGTCCCTAGTCCTGTGGACCATCAGGGAGTGAAGTACAGGGTTTGCAAAGAGATTTGTAGGAACCCTATGACTGTCCACCCATAAATGCTGACTACTCCATAATGGAAAAAGGAAAGGATGAACCCCAAACACTTCGTGTCTCCTGCAGTGATCACTGAGACAGGTTGTTGTCTAGACCTGATTTGCCTTCAATAGTCATTTTAGAAGGGTGCAACGTGAATAGAGTAACTCATGACTTACACCAGCGGAAAACTGGAAAACAAAGAGGGTTTTTGAGATCATGCGTGTTCAGGATTTTTGCACCATTTGCCAAGACTGGTGAATTTAGGACACCAATGAGCCCACTCATGACTTTTGTGAAAAAGATGTAGCTGTTATTTTGCTGTACCTTAAATTGCCTGAAGTGAGGCAATGGGTGGTGTTTTCCAGAAAGAGTATGTTCTGGCTCAGATCTCTGAGCCACAAATGGTTAGATGTTGGAAGGATATTCCAGACACGTGTCATTACAGACTTGTCTTGTTCCTATACACTTCCCTAAGCACCTTGTGTTTGTCTTTGGTCTCACCTATCTGCTTGTTCTTGCGTGCTTATGTGGGTGGTGATGAATTTGCTTCATGTAATATTAGTTACCAATGACTGGTGGAGAAAGGAAAATGGTTTTCTGTGCCACATCTCGAGATGGAGTACAGCTACTGAATCTGAGTCTTCTGATGTCTGCATCCATCCCTTGAAGCAGTAACAAGTATCTGAGCTGCTGCAAGCTAAGTATAATCAACTCTTTGCAGACAATTCTTTTTTCTGCAGTGAAAATATGCTCATGCAGGTGGATAATCTAATGCAATTTGACTATATTTTCCAACTTAAAGGGAGCAGGTGTCTTATCTAAGAGACATCTGCCTTTACTCTTGAGATTAAATATTCTGGTTCATCTGATAGAAAATAAAATTGGCAAGCTCTAAAAAATTAACATTTTTGTATGATAAACTTGAGTTTGAGATTGGCCACCTGAAAAATGAGGAGCTCATTGGGACTTAATTTTCATTTACCTTCTTCTTTTGCTGTTCAGTCAGCTTCCTTTCTTTAAAAATATTTTTAAAATGTGTATTGCTGAATACGCACTGACAAATTAAAATTGTATACTCTATTTTCATACTGCTTCTAGTTCTGATATGATACGTTGTTCATCTAGCAGATCTGCATGGTATTTACAACCTCTGTGGGTTTCTGAAATCACTGTGGGAATTCTGAAATACACAAAGTTCCATTAAAAAAAATAAAAAAATCATGAGGTAGTATCTGTGTTTCAAAACTTGAACTGAAGTTTCAGCTGACTTTCTCTATAAAGAAATTCCAGTGTGTAACTGTACTCATGACTCTTTCTCTGTTTTCATGTTCAGAGGATGACATATCATAAACGAAATTCGACAAACCAGAAAATATATCTATAAAAATAATTAAAATTCCTTTTTCCATACAGTGCATTACAGATTTCTTTGAAATGTGCTTTTAATTACATTAAATAGATGGATCTGATTTTCTATTAACACCAATGCTGACTTATCCCTTTGTTGACCAGAACAATGACTAGAAAAACACCAGTCTATTACACTTTGTATGAGCATAAATGACTAGTTGCAGTCCAGAATCATAAATCAAGGTCAATGTTTATCTTGTAAATAGAAGACTAAGGAACAGCTGGTCACCATGTTTGAGCCTAAAATGAGATTCCTCAGTCTGTGTTTAAACAGTTCAAGTTGTAAGAAGAAGTGGAGGATCCCATATCTCCCATTTTCTACAACAGATACTTATGGGTGTTTAGTGCTTTTGAAATGAACATCATTTATCTAAGCACCTTTTAAAATCTAGGACTCTGTAGGGATGTCCAACTTTATACTTTATTTGGTATTTTAGTACTCCTTGAAATAAAAGATAGCCATAGAGTCTTATTTTTAAAATTTATTTTAAAAAAGAAAAAATGTTTGCTTTTCATAGTATGAAATTCATGTTCTTTCTGTATACTGTCATTTTTGAACACATCAGGAACTCAAAGAATAAAAACTGGGAATGATCTTCTCTTCACGTGGTTATAGCACTTCTACATGCATCATATATTTACATTTCTATGCATTTAAAGATCTGTACTGGAAATGATGTTGAAAATAATAGAGAAGGTACACATCCACTGCAAAAGTGAATAAAATCTTTGGACATGATTATATTTGCAGTATTCAGAATTTATGAATATAAGTATCAGTTGCAGCTATTCGATCCATTTTCACTTCCTTCACTTCTGCTTATTGAAGGGAGCTCTAAAAATATGAACAGTGTATCCATAGAATGCTGAAGACCTGATATCAGGACATGTTGAGTGATCATAGTATTCATGTGCACAAGAGCTGAGAGACAAAAACGTAACTATACTACTGCATGTGAGAAACTGATGCAGTAAATTCACTTCAGGATGAAGAATTTCTGCATTTTCAGTGTTGGGTCCCTCAGTAAATGTTGCTCCCCTTTCATTGTCCCAGGTGAAGAAACTGAAGTGGAAAAGGCTTTTCTCCTCTCTCTCTCTCTCTCTCTCTCTCTGTGTCTTTCTGTATGTAAATGAAAAGGTATGAGAAGCAAAATATTGATTTTTATCATGTGTACAAATTATATTTTCATAAATTAAAGTAAAAGCACTTCATGAAAATTATTGAAGATGTGGCAAGCCTATTTATACTCCATTAATTTAACTCTGTTGGGGTGAATCACCTATCTTGAATAATAAAACACATAATTAACTAGATTGTTCTATAGTGTAACTACATCTTTATCACCAGTGACAACAAATCACTGTTCTGGTGTTTTCACAGGGTGTTGGAAACACAGCTGTGAATTTTGGGGCCACATCTAACCATTTCTTGTTCATGATGAGAAGGACCCAGTTCTCACTTCAGCAGTTGGAAGGGACACGGAGAGGGAGGTGTAGTTTTGGGTGGTCAGTGGGTTTGTGAATGGTGTTCTTTATTAGTGAGGAAGAGCTCTGGCAGGGAAAAGCAAGTGATTTTTACTTGAATGTGTGGTAACCAGCTGTATGTTGTAGACACCTATAATGTGACAGGCTGCTTTGAAGAGTGTATTATGATGGACATTGCATCAGAGACCTTCCTTTCACATATCTTTGTGCTGACCTGATTGCTGATTGAATTGATAGGAGGATGTGTCAAGGAGGAGCAGAAAATATGTGCAACAAAGGACAAAACTATTCACTGAACAAGGGTAAATGGTCTGAAGCGTTCATGAAAATGTATGTCATGATTTCCTACTTATATAGGCTGTATCATATCTGTGGAACCTAAGAATTACTCCCCAGCTTCTGGATTCATGTGCATGACCTGGCCATTTCCTGAATTGTTTTGCACCAATTTTATTCTTCCTCTCCATTCCTATCACTTTTCTAGGAGAAAGGCTACATGAGCTTTGGGGGAACGTTAATCAGCTTTGGATAGGTTCCCCAACTGACTAATTATGAACAGAGAGTATAAGCTGCATCCTGGAGTGCATTCATTGCAGTCTATGTGCAGTCTTTGTATGGAAGTCTTTGCTTTTCATCTCTGTCAGTGGTATGAACAACACAACTCAAGAGGAAAGGGAGGTTGTTTTAAAACACTTCTAATCTCCCGTAGTTTTGGAGGCTGTATATTCCCTTGAATTCCATCTCCACAAGGTCCCCAAAAGCCATTGTATAATTTAGGGATGACCTTTTATCCTGGTCTTTATCCTATTCATTTCCTTTACTCAGGCTATGGGGATAAGCTAGATGCTTTCCTTTGTATTTCATGAAGTCCCCGTTTACAGTAGTTGCCACAGGAGAAGACTGTGTTGTCTTTAGGCATGCTTTGCACTCATGGTGTGGCAAATGATATTCAAGTACAACTAAGAATCGGGGCCATATGCTAACTGTCAGACATGATTATTTTTCAGAACTATACTCACAGAAGTGAGTCCTTTGGTCATATCCCAAAGGCAAGAGCAAGAGGTTCTCTCTGGTCATATTAATGTCATGCTGGTTTTCATTTATTTTTCAAGTTTTTCCTCACTATGGTGAAAACCCTCATAAATAAATCATGGAGAATTAAATGAATCAGTATGCACTTGCTATTGAAAGCATTTGTCTTTTAATTTTAGAATGCTTTAAAACGTATTTTAGGTGATTCTCTGCTGGTATTGTATCAAGTGTTCAGTGTTCAACAGCTGTGGCATTTCTGCTGGTTGCTTGTCTCTGATGAGATGCCTGAAACAACACTTTCTAGGAGACTTAATTTCCATAAAGAAGGTTGCTTACTCATTAATACATTTTTTCTAGGTCATGGTGTAACTCATCAGTAGATCACGGGGGGAGAACTTGTACTTTAGCTACCTGAAGTGCTGTTGACACAAAGATAGGTAGTGTCTAATTTGGGGTATTATGCAGTACGCCCTCCATGACTCAGAAGTTTCCACTTCAGATGTTTCTCCTATGACAGATACAGAAGGAAAATACTTCTATCAGGGAAAACACAGTGCTGTATTTAACGTTAACAAGTCCTGTGATTGCCCCAAAGTTAATGTCACTAGCAATTTTGGATTAAAAAGATGAAGTTATGAGTAATATATAGTTATATTGCACAGTTAGTGTGCTTTCTTCATGTCAAATCTGGAAATATGGAAGAACCCACTGTCTACTGACATAAAAGAGACATAATAGTCTGAAGGCTGTAATGAGTAAATAAAATACCTATATGGCTGCTGAGCAAAATAAACTCTTGGTGTGTATTTTGAAATAGCTGCCAGTGAGTTAGCTGGAGCAAGTTCAAAATATATATGCAGATGAAGTAGTGTGTTGTGACTGTCTACCTAGATTTGTTGTATAAATACAGTTGGATGAGATGTTTTCCATGTAATTCAGATGCGTGTGTCTCCAAGACTTCCAGAAGATGATGAGATTCTGGGGTAGAGTGATGGGTGTCATAACAATGTAGGCTGGATCAGAGGTGTTGAGTTCTTTGGTTTTTTTTTTGCACTGGGTAAGAAAGGATTAGAACAATCACATCACCCGAAATGGTGCTTCCACATGTATATGGCCCATTAAATATAGAGGGAGATTGAAACTTTTGTCTTGCAAATATCTACATGTACCTGCACATGCAGAAGTGCTACCAAAATCTATGGCACAGCATGGAGAGGCTGTATGCTCATGAATTTCTATGAAATACACTGTGATTGGTAACATGAGCCTCTTACAGATTTGAAATCAGTAAGATTAAAATGTGTTACTGTTATGGCTTTGTATTTATTTCTCCCCCCTCTCCCCCAACCATTTTAATTTGGAATTAGACTATCTTTTCCAAGGACTTTTACCAGGGTTTTAAATTCTGTTAGGCTAATTTATCTTCTTTCTTCTCCAATCTCATTTTCTTCCTTTAAAACTCTCCCAAGACTTTTTCTCCTAGTTTTTTTTTTGTTTGTTTTTTGTTTTTTTTTGTTTTTTGTTTTTTGTTTTTTTGCTACCATTTCTCTCTTCAAGGTTTATTTTTTCTCTCTTTCTTAGTGTTCCTGTTTCACATCTCTGTATTTGCCTTGTTTTTCTGCTACTGTTTAACCCTTTCCCATCTACTTCTTTTACTCCTCCTTTCTCAGTCTTATGCCATCCTGTTTTCTATGGCTTTTGTCCCAGGTTTCATTAAAAGTGAATGGGAAATTGCAGAAAAACAACATATAGCAATCAGTGAACACAATCAAACACATTTTTTATGAGCGTCCATATATTTCAAGAGTACAAGTAATACATTTTTTATATTGCAGTGATTAGAAAAATAATACAGATAGATATGGTTTGGAATTTTTATTCTGTTTAACAAAACAACTTTTTCATAATTTATACCTCTTTCTCTATAGAAAGTGTAGTAACTGTGTACTAAAGCATCTAATAAATAGGATTAGCTTGAGCCAGTTGTGTAGGTTTACAAATTGTACCAACATAAAGGAGAGTGAGATATTTTTCAAGCTTAAGGAAGAATTGCTGATGAAAGCCCTTTAATGAGGTTTGAAATATACATTCTTCTGATTTGCTTTACTCTTGCGCATTTTTTTCAAGGCTGGTTAGGTGTGAACTACATAATTAGTCTTTAAAGAAATGGTCAATTACTGGGAACTGCAAATTAGCTCTACCTGTCAGTGTCTCCAAAGGGAAAGTTTTGCTCATCTGCAATATGGGAAACACGAAGGAAACGAAATGTCATGGGAATCTCTAAATCAGCTGTGACAATAAGCAAATCTATCTTCAAAGAAGATCAAGCCAATAGCCCTTCCTGCCAGAGTGAGGAATTCAAATGGGAAAAATGGGTGAGTTCAGAAGCAGCACTGAAGGATAAGACTTTAGTATTTTTAACAAGTTAAAGGAAATTAACTGGTAGGAAACAGATGAACTAGACAAACTAGGAGAACAGCCTACCTCATAAACTTAAGCTGAACCACAGGTTGAATTCCTAAACTTATTTTGTCTGCCCTTTCCCTACTATTCTCCCAAACATCATTCAAAGGTTCACTGCCTTTGTCTTCCCTACGCTGTTGCAGAGTGGCCCATGCAGTACAGTGACTCTGCCTCATGTTTGGTATCATCTGGAGTCAAAGAAAGGAAGCACTAGGAAAATCCTAGGGTTTTCTCTCATTTTGGCAACCTAAAATATTCTAACTACAGAACTTATCTGCATGGGGTAAGAAATATCAGGGTTTTGTCTTCTAGAGTTTTGGCCAAAGTAACTAGACAAACCCAAATAATTGTAGGTGTCTACTTCAGTTTGGGAAGAATTTCCTGAGCGTCCACTGATCCTATAGGCTAAATCTTCATCAGCCACAATGAAACCTTAGACGCTTGATTTACATGCACAAACCTAAATGTAGCCACCTAAATTTAGCTCAATATCATCCTCATTTTGAAATATTCTTGTGAACATTTCTCATGTCACTTCATTTGGACATTGCTGGTATAGGAGGAATGCTTTTCTTCTTTTGTTACCTGTTGGTGATTTCCTTTAGGCTTTAAGGCAAGGTGAACAACGGGGGAGGTTTGTCCTGGGTGTGACCATGCAATATTTCATGTCCAGATTGCTAGTGAGGCAGGCAAAATCAGATAAGGCCAGTTTTCCAGCTGAAGTATACTGGCTTTACTAGCTTGACTGAGTAATACTACTTCACAGTTGCTGAGGAACTGACATAGGACAATAGCAAGACTTTCAGCAGGTCTCATCATTATTGTGGTTCCAAAATTTTTAAAAATTGGGACCTGGAGGATGTTTCAGCCCTTACCTTGGAAAAAATTTTCTATTAGGAATCCTGAATTTCCTTGCTGAAAGGGTGCTGGAGTAATTTTTTTTCATTTGTTTCCTCACTGAAACAAAGGCATTTTTCATGACTGTCTAAGAAGACGCTGCTACTTTGAAAATCTTCTTGTATTAGTCAAATATTCAGCAAATATTCATGTTCTGTACTTGGAAATTATGCTGAGGAGTATAGTGAAGAGTTTGTCTTACAAGACTGAAAAAAGATGTGGCTTTTGTAGGACTGTGGAGAGTGTCACAAATGAGTTTAAAAAATATCAACATCCTGCTATTTGACACAATATGGTATACTCAAAGAAAATCAGATTTTCACTGCCAAAACCCATGGGAATGTTTAATTTCTGTACTGGATCTGGTTGGGATGCAGTTATTTTTCTTCAAAGCAGCCTGTATGGTGCTGTGTTTTAGATTTGTGATGAAAACAGTGTTGATAACACACCAATGTTCTAGCTGTTGCTGAACTGTTGTTGCACGCTGTCAAGGCCATCTGTTTCTCATTCTACACCTCAACGAGTAGGCTGGAGGTGGGAAAAAGTTTGGGAGGAGACACAGCTGGGACAGTGGACCCTAACTGACCTAAGGGATATTCCATACCATGTAAGAGGATACTCCATACCATAAAAAGTCATACTCAGTTGGTGAGAGATGGTGAATGATTGCCTTTCCATTGCTTGGGCTTTTTTGATTGTTTGTTTGTGTTTTTTTCCTCCCTTCTGTTTTCCTTCAAATAACCAACTGCATTTATTGTAACCCACAAGGTTTTTCTTGCTTTGCCCTTCTGATTCTGTCTTCCATCCTTCTAGAGGGAGAGTGAGTGACTGACTGGATGGGGAATTAACTACTAGATGGGATCAAGCTACCACAATTTCTCATCGGGTCACGATTGTGCTGATTTTTAGCTTGAGTATGCCGCAGCACATCATTTCTCAGCCCCAAGTAATTCTGAAAAGAGGTACTAGGAACCTCAAATGCTGGAAAAGCAAGATCCATCAGATATAGGATTTTCATTTGCTTGAGAGAGGTGTCCAGCAGAGCCCACTGTAGAATGGTCCAGGAAATGATCCACAGCATAAGCCTAGCAGCATGCTGGAGAAACGCTGAAGTTGTATGCAGCAAACTGCAGGCAAATATAGAGTATAGCTTATGGTATCTTTTATGAAAAAACATATTTATGCCTTTCTCTTTACTATTTTGATCACTAGAATTTGCAGACATCACTTATGGTAATGGTAGTAGCCACTAATTTGCAGTTGTTTCTAGAAGATGGTTGGCACCTCAGTAGAACTGAAAAGATAAGGTATATGAAGAGATGGTCTCTTTTTGCTGACAGTTTACAGAGTGAGGTGATGCTTGGATTCAACAAAGAAACATCAGAAAAAACACAAGATGAGACAAAAAAAATTAATATACTCAATAGTAGTCCTTTTCCTTAGGATAGAGATGCTGGAAAGTTCCCTGAACAGTTCTTCCATAAATGAAGGAATATTTTTATATAGAAATGTTCAGAAGTTGCTTCTTTATAGTAGCTTGTCATTATGCATTTCTGAAGTGTTGGGTGCCTTTTAGCTCATCATGCTTACAGGAATCCCATGGCTGCTAACTTGCTGTAGGATTGGAAGGGCTAGACATCATCTTAGGAACCTTACATTTCCTAAAAGGGAAATTTGCACCACTTTTTTTTTGTCCTCTGACACTAATAATTTATTTTGAATAGATATGGAAAATGAGGCTAGAAAGTTAAATGTCACGGCCAAGGTCAAACAGAGAAGAGGGTAGAGCTGGGATTTAAACCCACTTCTCTCCCAGGTGTCTTAACCACAGATCTAATCTGCCATTCTTTATCTTAAAGGTAATTTATTCTGTAAGTCAAATTCTCGGTATATTACTCCTAAGATGTAGCAGTGTAATAAAAATAATTAAGCAGATGTTCGAATCACTAAATGAGTGTCATTTTTTGTTTGAAGGCTATCCCAACATGAACTCAGATTTTCGTCTCTAGTGAAAATGTCTGATATAATGTTGGGTTTTTACATATTACCAGAGAGAAGAATATTTAGATACCTTCAATGTATTCAGCTATTTGATTAATTGAAGGCCTCAGCAGTCAGTGGACATCTCATTAGCCAACTCACGTAGGCATGCTGTGACTATTTTGGATCACATATCCACAATTCAGATTGATGGTAAAAGTCCAATTAAAAAGTAAATGTATTTTCATACATTGTAGCAGTGGTGTTGTCATGTGGCTTTGGTTTTTCCCTTTATTTCATTCCCAATTACTCATTATAATGATGTGCTCCTGAATGTGAAAAACTAATGTTCTTATTTTGAGCTCTGCTTAGAGACACTGTCAGGCAACCTTTCCCATACTGTTCTGCTCAGCTGCTGCAAAGTTGTGTACTTTGACTACATGTGCAGAGGTTATTGTGCCAGATGGTGTGGTTGTTTCTGGGATATAAAGACCCACAGAGAGACCCCTGAAATATATCCCTTATGTCATAAAACATCACTTTAACTGGCTTTTCAGAGATCGGACTTATAGGTAAATTAAGGTGCAGAGAGCCAAATTGTATCTAACACTGAAAATCAAAAAGGTCAGCTGATACGTTTCCAAAGGCATTCAATTTATCTCCAGTATTAGACTACTTTTTAGCAAAATGTTCTTTACTGACATCAGTTTCTTGCTTTAGTCTATTGTTTACAAGACAGAATGTTAATTTATCCATCAAAATAATAAAGTCTCTAAATGATGTATTTTGCTATTCACTATACATAAAGTAGAGATTATAAAATGTATTTGCTAGTACCTCAAACTAGATAGAATTATACAGTTCTATTGAAGTAGTGCAAAACTACCACAAATATATGTTTAGTTTGAATTACATCAGGGCCAAAGCAAAGAATTAGGGAGATGTGGCTGGTTTCCTGTCTACACCCCCCTCCCACCCTCCAAGAAAATACATTAAAAATATTTTTTTCTAATGGCTTAGCACCTTAAACAGCCCTTGAGTTATATGAAGCAAATATCAGTGCTGGAACAAAACAGTGGGCAGAAGAGGGGATGTAATAATCAATTCTGTTGACTGAAATATATTATGAATCTCACACCCCCCCAGGCCCCCGGTAAGAATATGTAGAGGAGGGTACAACATACTTCCATGGCCAGTGAACTTTGTTAGCTGGTGTAGGTTGGAGAAATTTAGGATTCTGGAAGTCCCTTTCTGCTTAATCCAAGGGTAATAGCTGATCTCGCTCACCTGCAGGTGAGTTCTTGGTCACACTGAAAGGGTTTTGTGAGCAATACACGAGATTCCTTTTCTTCATGGGTGCTTGTGTTCCACCAGGTAGCAGCTGAGCTTCAGGATACCAGTGAACTCAGTTTTGTGTAGGAACCCTTCTTGCTCCAACTGACCATGAACAATGCCTGTGAATATACATGGTGGTTTTTTTTTTGTTTTTTTTTGGTTTTTTTTTACATGTATATAGTTCCATTTTCCCCAAGAGTCTTGGAACAGCATTTGGCCATGCCTGCTTATTGATCTCAGAGAATATCCACAACAGTTGAATGTCAGGGAGGTGGGCAACGGATCCAAGTGGGCTAAATCACAGCCCTATGTGGCATATACATTCCTTAGATTTCAGTGAATAGCAGCTAAAATCTGATGTAAACTGCAGTTCCCAGAAATTATTGTAGATGTTTATTTAATCTACCTGCTCAGTGTGTGAATTTGAGTATTCACTTCAGCTTGTATAATACACAAGAGAAAAAAAAGAAAAGATTTGCCAGTGACTGTAGACTTGTGAGTGCAAGCTTTTTCCACACTGTTCTGGAAATCAAAGCTTTTTTTCCTGTGGCAGTTTGTAAGTGTGTGTAATTCAAGATCCTCACATTTAGATGTTGGCAACATGGGTGCTACTTCAATATTTTTGATGTTTCATGGTCAGCTTCTTTCATCTTCAGCATACTTCAGTTACTGATAAAAATGGCACATAAGTGCTTTGAGTAGTAGTAAAGTTCTGTTTGTTAATCCCCACAAAATGCGGAGGTGAACATGGGTATTGTGACCAGAGTTTAATGAAAAGCACTAGACTGATCCATTCACATTGATGCAGACTTTTGAAGTTCATAATTCAGTGTCTAAAACAAGCATTTTACTAACTTGTTATATAGATTAAACTAAAAGGTTATTTTGATTAACTTTTTGTCATTTGTCATTTTGTCAGGGGAACTAAGAAAATATCATTTAAATACTACAGATGTTTATCTTTATTAAAGTAACCCTGGTAAATTTTGAGATGTTGTTTTTCTATGTCACATAATAATACCTTGCTGCTTTGAGATGCACTGACTAGTCAGTCTTTTGTGTCTACCCAGTATTCATTTAAGTATCATTTATTCATTGTGATTAGTAATCAGATTTGAGTAAGAGATACATAAAACAAATGTAAAAATATTCCTCTGTCTCTGAATTATTTCTTGCTTTTAAGGTAGAGGAAAAGCAAAAACAGGTCATCAAGAAATTAAATACATGAAGATCAGAGGTGAGATAATGAGCTCATTTGCATTGCATTCAGGATTTGTTTTGAACTTCAAAACATAAGATCATAAAGCAGTCAACATTTAAATACTGCCAGCTATATGAAAGACTAAATCAAAATAAATCAAAATGGCTTTTTTTTTTTTTTTTTTTTTTTTCCCCCTCCGCTAACAATTATTCTTTCACTGGATGTTTCAGCCTTTCTTTTGGTGGTCTCTGAATGTGAAGTTCTGTCTATTATTTATTTATTTATTTATTTAAAACACTCCACCAAACTAACCAGAAAAACCCCAAAAGTCTACTGTAAATAGCAGTTAGTGGAGAGTGAATAGAAGAGATATTGGGCAGGAAAAAGAGTTCCAAGTGTTGGATTGCTCAAGAAGCTGCTGCTTTTAAAATGTTTTTTCTGCTGGTGTAGTTCAGGGCTTGACTTTGGGCAAATGAGACTTGTGCTACGTCACAGAAAAACAGAGATCAGGTAACTGACCCCAAATACAGTTTTTATGTCCATTAGAAAATATTTTATAGACCTTTCACAGTAGTGTTTATATCTAGTCATTTTACAGACATACTATTCAGACTTTTGTGAGGGCTGAAGGAAAAGAACCTTATTTTTTCTAGATTAAGGCTTTACAAGCTGCCATAGAATGGTGGAAAATACACAGGACAGCTGTACTCATTTTACTCCAAGAACAGACCAAATGACAAGATTTTCCTTGATAGTGGAGAGTATGTTGGCATGTGTGTTAGAAAGTTGACAGTAAGATTTCCAACTTTGCCCTGCTAGTCCTTCCCCATTTAATTTCTTTGTAGAGGATAAGATGCTTCACAATGTTCTACTGACCAGATTATTCCTCATTTCCTTCCGGTAAGGCTGGAGATGGGCTGTACATCTCTTAATTCCCCTTTCCCAATTACTTGTATGAAGCCGCTTTCTTCTTTTCACAACAGAGAAATTCATATTCTGAGCAGAGTCAGGCAAGGACCTATGGCTGTGTCAAGACTTTTCTTTCCTCTGTTTCCCTGAACAGTTGGCCAAGGCTGTGACAATTTTAGCTTGCTGTGATAAATGATAACTCAGCCACCTCATGACTATAGTGGAGGAGGAAGCTTAAAGATATAACAGGATAACATTTCAGGGATGCACAAATAAATAAAATCAGGAAAGTGAACCATATTTTTCCTTGTTTTTTGCAATGTCTAACCCATACCTTGGCTACCACATTACTGTAAAGTCATTTGATTTTCCATGATCTAGATCACCGGTTCAAATTTGGTCCAAGATGTCACTTGGCCCAGTCTTCTGTAAATTAGACATGATTGAGTAGGGGTACTCAAGATTGAGTAGGGGTACTAGGATACTCAGCAACCATAAGTGGATATGCAAAATTACATCTTTGCTTTGCCAGTATAAAAACAGAGACAGAGGCAAAAAGCATATAGAGATATGAGTGAAAAGCAGCTCAGGTGAATTTTTACAGAAAGCCTAATGGAGTCTCCAGTCAGCCCCACTGATAAAGCTGCTATTCCTGCTTGCAATCTATTTTCCACTGAATATAATCAGCCAAACAAACACAAAATAATCTTGTTTGGTGCAGACTGCTGTGTTGGCACCTGAACAGCACCTAATGTGCCAGCTGCTGCTTTGTTTTGTTTTGTTTGTTTGTTTCGTGCTGTATTAATGGATTTTACATCACTTTTATTATCCAGTGAAAATACAATAAAGACCATTCAGGATATGTGGATGCCAAGGTGGTTCTGTGGAGAAATTTGGATGCATCACATCTATTTTTGGAATAGGTGATCTTTGTATGTTTTCACTTGATTACACCTGTACAAAATGTGTAGCCTGTTTACTGATTTGAGTGGACACTAGGGATCCACTATAGATTTTGTAAGGATGCCTGTACACTATACACTCATCAGTCTACAGCAGACACACTGCTGAATTGCCATCAACCTAAAGAATCATTCTATGCCTCTCTTCATCCTCTCTTCCTTTTCCCAGGAAAGCGATTTCAAACACGCTAAAAGTTTTAGTGATAGGTGAAAGAAGAAGGGAGGTTTGAGTTTTTAATTGCATCAACGTTTCAGATAATTTCCTTTTTGTTTGCTTTCACCTTCTCAGTGGTCTATCTCAGGTATATCAGTACCTTCCATTCCTGGACAATGAAAATAGTGTGAGAAAATAAAATATATTATTTTGACCCATAAGAGACTAACCAGAAAAAAACCCAAAACTCATAAATGTGAAAGCCAAGGTATTTAGGGTTCTGTTAAATTTAGTTGGACAGGCTTGATTAACAGCTCGTTTACTTTCCCAGTTGAAATTAGTGCTAATTTCTGAAGCAGGTAAGGGATGAATTTTAGGACTTGTAAGAATTTTTGAATAGTTGTGGAGAGAAATATCAGAGAAAATCTCAGATAGCTAAGCACTAGTTATAGCCTTTTGTGCACAAAATAGCTTATTATATAAATAATTCTCATAACTTTCACATATATAATAAGCACAGATCTTCACATAGCTTTTAGCATTTTACAATGTCTGTGGGGGGTTTAAAAATCATAGCATAGTAATTTAGATGGGAAAATTTGATATATTTTGATTTTGTGTATTGCCCAGAGACCTTCCCTCAACTAATAATCAATTTCATATTTCTGATAAAAGCTTCATGCAATATTTATGGGCTTTAAAGTGTTTTAGACTGGAAGTGTTTATAAAATACTTTGGAAAAAAACCTTGTTTAAAAATGTTGGGATAACATCTGTCCATAAAAACAGTGACAGTATTAAAACAACAGCATAACATTCAGGCTATTTTTATGTCTGCTAACCTAAGCCATATAACTTAATCACAGCTACCCTAACCTCTTTACAATTTTTTTTTACTAAAATAGACAAGTGGTTTATGGCATGTGATTAAACATGAGCAGTAATATAAATAAATATGTATAGAACACAAAAATATAGACAATGGTGTGTCAACAGAGGCAAACAAATAGGCATTTGAGTGCATACACATATATGGTTTTTTGATATATCAGGACATGGAGCTTTTCAAATCATTATTACCACTGTTTACCACTTGCTTGCATTCCAGTCTGCATGGCTTATTGGATATTATAATTTGAAAAGATTATCTTACTAGGGTAATGAACAATGAAAAAATTGTAATTCATCCTAATAAGCTTGAATGGTAACCCACATGCCTTGGACATTTCTAGCCAGGCATAATTTATCCACATCTTTGGCTGTGAAACAGTGTGGATCTTCTTAACTGAGTCCCTGACAGATGGTTTAAGCTTTTTCAGGACTACATTTCCAATCATTTTGCCCATATTGCAAAATTGGCCTTGAAAAAGGGTAAAGAGTTGTAATGCTGCATTAACATCTCTTCTGAATTGCTTGCTGTGAAGGACATGAAAAAAGAAGGAAATCGGAAGAGGAATGTTTCAAAATACATTTTTGAAAGTTACAAATATTAGATATGATGATGATCTTAAATTATTCCCCTCACCTCAATCTAAATGTGAATGTGGGCACATTATGCACGATAATGAAAACATAACTTGTTACTTTATTTCATAAATGATTCCAGTGGCATTCATGGTGTAAGAAGTGTTTAAAGTGCTGTAATTAGAAAGACTTCCTACAGTCTTAAATCCTGCTGATGGATAGCACAATTGACTGCTATTAGATGAACAAGGAATTTCTGTGGCACTTTTCAAGATTTTTGCTACTCTGAATGGAAAGGCTCAAATATCTGCATTTGTTTCTTCATGAAACATGGATTGATCACACGTACTACACCAGATTTTCATTTTCTTTTGCAGCTTCAGCTGACTGGCTTCTTCATATAAAGTGCTGTTCTTTTCTTTTTGCCACCTTTTAGTTTATGATAAAAATCAATGAAAGCTGAAGCCTTCCACAGTCATCTATAAAATGCAATTACTGTATACAACACACAGTAAAACTCCTGTGGTGTATATGTTGAGACATAATTTATGCCACTTACCTCCAGAGAGGTATTGATCCTACTTTGTGAATATCTTACAAAAGGGCTGTTGAATGCAAGCTCAAGGAAATATGTGGTTATTGGGTCTGATCTATAATTTGATTAATAATGACCTATTTCTTGAACTCTGCTCCTTACTGCACTGTTTACCACAACTGAACCTTTTATCTTTGAATATTGCCCCTGGTGATCTCCTTCAGAGGCCCACCCCGCCTTGCTGTCCCTCAGCCTCACCGGTCTCTCTGTGATCCACACCAAAAGAGCCATAGCAGAAGACTGAAAGGACATGGCAGATTTGGTTATTAGTTTTTAAATGGCTGGCAATCTTTGCTAATCCTGAAAGTGGTGGTTGCCCAGCACAGCCTGAACCCATTCTGTGATGAGATCCAGTTCTTAGTTTCCCGCTGTGTATAGGAAGGAAAAGCAATTCTCAATAAATAGTCCAGCAAGGATTATCCAAGATACAATGTGAAAACTCCATCACTTAGTTTAGCTCATGATTTTGAGAGCTGCAGTCTAGCATATAAAATGCCAGGTAAACCCCTCAAGAATTATACAAAAGAGAAAGTGGGTGGATTTTAGGAAAACTTTCAGTGTTCTGGTGTTAGGTAATACATACACAGCAAAATCATGAGAATAAACCCCTTCTCCAAGAAGGTTACTTAGTGTCTCAGCACCTTGTCTCAGGTAAACTCCTCAAATAAAGAATTGTTGAGTAGTGTCTCTGACCTGACAGTTTCCATTTCAAAGTTCATCTTCCTTGAGATGTTGCAAGGGTGTTAGCAATTTGCTGTACTATGTGAAAAAAAAAAAAGTGTATTCATAGAATGAGAGTTCAGGAGAGTTTAATTTGCTTTGGGCAGAGACCTGGTTAGTAGGGTAAGCTTCTCTACTATATGATTACAGTAAATAGTTCAACCTTGTTCTGACATAAACACCTGTTTTGGGATTTGACAAAAGTTAATTGCCTATTGTGATTGAATTGTAGTTCATGAATGCCATAGTGGGGCATGACAAAATAATATTTATTGAAAATGAAAAAAATAACCTGTTAAAGGAACAGTAGCAATATAATTTAGGCCCAAATTGGCCTAAACTAATTCAAAGTAGAAATATGCATAATAAGGGATACTTTCCATCTATTAATTGGTGGGGTTTTCAACAAAGCATAAGCTTATTGCATCAGTTCTGGAAATCTAAAAGTGGTGCTTGAGTAGAAACTGAATAAAGAGCAAATTAAAGCACAATATGCTCACTAAATATACAGACTTCCCCCCCCCCCAAAAAAAAAAAAAACCAACAAAAACCCAAACCCCAAAACAAAAAAAACAAAAAACAAACCAACCAAGAAACCAAACCAAAACAGCCTAGGAAAATAAAACTGGAAACCGAATTTGATTTTAAAATGCCTTTTATTTTACTAATCATATTATTATGAAAACTTAGTCTCAGTAAAGTCAATGCTGGTCTATTATTGCATTCCTCAGAGCAAGGATTACAGCTATGATTTCTGCAGTCAGCACTGTTACCTGCTTGGGCAAAGCCTCATCATGTCTTCCTGTCCCAATTTCCCCAGCTTTGAGATGCTTTATATCTTTTCTTGAAGATAAAAGACAAAATTGCTTGAAAATAACATCTGTTGAGACTATGAAGCTTGACTGTGTATTTAATAAAGATGAAAGGGTTGCTACAGTTGGAAGCAAATCAACTAGTCTAATTTCTTTGCTGATTTAATTTTTTTTTTCTTGCAGTGTATTTTGTAAAGTTTTGTCCACTCTAGCAAGAAAACTGTCTTTTTAATGTTGAGATAATGTGAATAAAAGAACTGAGTAAAGTTCCTGATACAGAGTGGTAGTCCAGCCTAAGTATGGGGTGAAAGTCCAATCCATGCAGGGCTTTCTTACACCATGAATGAACTTACACCAAGCTCTTATACCATGAATGATCTTGACTTTTCATTTGAAAACCAGAGAGTAAGGGTAGTGAAGTGAACATTTTTAGAACTCAGCCACTACATTTACAAACTAACAATAAGAAATTATGTTATAAGCTAGAGAAATCATATTTTGGAAACTGCTGAGGGAAAGGAAGCTTGGTTGAATCAAATGATCACACACTGACCAACTGACAATACGATTTAACCATGAAAAAGGTCAAATGTTCCGGAGGCAAGTCAGGTGAGGTACTTCTAGTGAGAAGGGAAATTATAGTACTGGTACTTTACCTGGAAAATTACATGTAATTCTAGTAATTCATATTTGAGGAAGAAATAAACGAGTCTGGGAAATGTTAGGCTTTTTTTTTTTTTTTTTTTTTTTTTGTAGAGAAGACTAAAAGATGTCTTGTTAAGCCTAGTGGAAAAGCATTATGTCTGCCTTGTATAAATACACCTGGGGTAAATACAAAGGAAGAAGGAGACAGTTTCTTCAGCTAAATAGCAGCATTGCCGTAAGAATGAACACCTTGTGATTGCACATGAGTAAATTGAGGCTAGAAGTCATCTAGCCATCAGACAAGTGGAGTCTGGAGCATCTGGCCAGTTGGAAGGGCTGAATAAAGACCTTAATTATCATTAAGGTGGATTTTGATCATTTTATAAAAGACATGATGGGATGTGGTGCCTGTAGTAGCTCATGAGGGTCCTTGTCCTTCTTTTTTAACTATGTCTTTTAACATATATATGCTAAATCCACCCACTGAAATTGATGTAATGCTGCTGACTTCAGTCTGACTGCATAGCCTTATAAGCGTAGCAGCACTTCATCTCAAAAGTAAATGATACTTAGCAGAGAGAACAGGAGGTTTAAATAAGTTTTAATTACAACCAGGGTTAGTGAATTCATCTGAACTCACTCTGGTGAAGGCCTAAGAGAGGGTCAGGGAGCTATCTGTGATCTTTCTGATGACACAAATTCAACTAGACTAGCTTGAAGCTAAAATCTCTTGGAAGAACATTAGATGAACCAGAGCCTGACAAAATGCAACCATGTTCCTTCAACAATCTATCTACTTCTCATACTGCCCAGGAAATGCAGGAGAGGGCATAGTGGAGACTATGCAATGCTGTCCTGTTTGGAAATTTCCTATTAGTGGAAGAGTTATCAGGGAACTGGTTACTTTTGGCACCTTTTCAGCTTCTGGAATGAGACCAAACTAACTGTATTTGCCCAAGTATATTCTGGTTCGGTAAGTAAAAATAAAAAGACTCTATTATTACACAGTAAAGGCTGAACACCCTTTTTTTACCTGACAAGTACGTCTTCCAGCCACATTGTGGCAGACAACAGTTTCCAGGTGTGTTTGGAAGAGCGTTAGGCCTGTGCTTGCCTTGAGTACAAGATGCAGCCCATTGGGTATTTTTGCAAGTGTAGTAGCTACTATGAAACATAGTTTCTCTTATCGAGGCTGATGCAAAGGAAAGCAGCCACCAGGATATGAAGGGAGACCAGCAGCACACTGGCCCCACACCAGCCCGAGGGCTGTTGTGCTGCTGGGAACAAAGCCAGGGCAAAGGCTAAAGAAAGGGCTGGTCACAGATACAGATGCCAATGCTCAAGAAGTATAATCTGGAACTTGACAGCTGCCAAACTAGCCCTCAGAGTGGCCAAGCTAGTTGGCTTTTTTTGGAGGAGATGACAGAAAGTGGCCAAAGGGACAAGTAATGGCAATTCTCCAACTACAGGACTAAAACAAAGCCAGGCGAGTATTATGATTGTACTGTTTTTTTTTTCAGAAAAAGAGTCACTGTCAGCAGAATCCCAATTCAGACATTCCCTGTTGCATCTGCACATCCTGGAGGGCCCAAGATTAAATGTAAGAACAAAACAGAAGCTTCCCCCTGCTTTTCTTAACTCCATCCCAGTCCAGGGCAATGGCAAAATAAAAAATAGACACCGTCCCCTTCCCCAAGTCTCATAATCCATGAAGCAAGATGGTCTTCAAATTAACAACTTAGCCTTGACTGTTAAGCAGCTGGGCCCTGGTCAGATCAGTCACCCCCTTTAGGGGAGTCCACTTGCTATTACACAGCATAAGATAGGAGATACTTAGAAGCAAACGGTGACAGCTCAGCACCTCACTGGAGCTTGTATTAAACACTGCTAATTCTTTCTAACCTCTCTTTGGTCTGCTGCTGTGCCTGGTGCCCACAGCTGACCTGGCAGCCTTCCACCCTGTGGCTGCAGACTGACCTCTCTCACCCGCACCATGGGAGATAGGGGGCAGAGGCCTCTGTCCTCAACCTCAACACCTCTGGTAGCGTGCTCAGCTAATAAAGCTCCTGAATCGTTGTGTTGCTGTCCCACGGGGAATATTGACTCTGCCAACTAAACCAAGCCAACCTTTCTCAGGTTTAGGCAGGTCTGTCTAAAACCCTTTGACACAGTTAAAGGTGAGACCTTATGCTAGGAATGAGGGAAAAAAGAGATAGAAAGAGAGAGAGAGAGACACTATGAAGTTAAAGAGATGATGTTTCTGAGGTAAGAAAAAAAAAGTCTGGGGAGCAGACCAGGAGAAAGATTTCATATTTGAGAAATAAATCTAGTGTGAAAGGAGATTGATTTCTGGCAAAAAGGCAATATGAAAGCTGTTACTGGAATTGGCTTTTATACTAGTACATCTGAAGAGATCCTTTCCACTTTATACATGCAGGATGGACCATGTGGCAAATTACAGAATCGCATGAGAGCTGAACAGATCATATTTCTATAACCATCTTCATCTATCATATATCCTTTGTCAGGAAGTTCATCTTCTTACAGTTGAGCCATCATCTTAACATGTTAAAATCAATGTAGAAGGGAAATGTTTCCTACTTCTGCTCCTAAATATAGAATTTACTCTATAGTAACCTCAACCAAGTACCGAGGATGGTTACAACCTGCATCTTTTCTAGATGCAAAAATGTCACTCCAGAGTACTTTATTTGAAGTCTGGGGTTACAAAGTGAGCAGTCAGAAAGCTGAGATTCCTAACTGGTGGATCATCCACTCCCATCCCAGGAGACAAGGAAATATAACATGTTTTTATATCTTAGTAAGCCACGTGATTCACTGCCTGAATATATCTGCTTCTCTCTGTTGGCTACAAAGGGAACGCACTATGACAAGTTCAGCTGTAGATGTTTACTTTGTAGACATCTGCAGGTAGATCAGGTGAGTCACACTCAATGGAGTCTTTATGGCTTGATGAGAGCCTGGATTTGAGACCCCAAATTATTAGCACAAGCCTTTTCTTAGGGCTTGTCTACAGCTCATTAAGTGGGAGACTCAACTACTTAGAGACATTGTTCTCACTGCTTGAAAAATGGAGTGCAAATTTTCCCTGTCTGCATGTTTTACTTAGAGGGGAGCTGCACCCTGGGATTCTTTCTTATAAAACAAGAGAAGCATAAGGTATTATTATTATAACTGTTATCACAGAATCTGATAAAACATGTCTAGAACCTACTCTTAAAAAAATCCAATGATATGGATTTTACAGTCTTTCCAGGCAACCTGTTTCGATGTTTTGCTCTTGTCATATTAGAATTTTTTTCTAATGCCTAATCTAAAGTTTCCACATTCCATTATTTCTTGTTCTAATCCCTGTGGACATGGAGAGGAATTGATTCCTATGCCTCAGCAGGATACTGTTGAAGTCCGTTATGACAGTTCTGTGTTTCATTCTGCAGACTGAACAACTCTGATTTTGTTCAATCTTTACTTGCAGATCACTTGTTCCAACTCTCTAATCCACCTTGTTGCTCTCCCTGGACTGCTGCAAGAAGTTCACATCCCTCTTAAAGTATAGTGCCTAAAGGTGCATACACTATGTTAGCTGATTGTTAATTCTGGAGTATTTACAGACAAATCTTACACATGATGCTGCCTATACAATTGATGCAATAGTTTTTTCAGGGAGGTGAGATTGTTCATTTCTGTTCATCTTGTGATCCCCCATAGACCACAAACTGTTTCCTACTGACTCATTTCCTACCTTCTATTTGTACAGTTGATTACTTCTACACAAATGTAGCACTTTCACTTGTCCTTACTGAATTGCATCCTATTGATTTCAGACCATTTCTTCAAATTGCCAAGTTCATTTTTAATAGTGAAAAATGAGGTCTCCTTCCTCAGAGCCCATCGTGCATAGTTTAGTATGGTAACACAGGAGGCAGGAAAGAATCAGACTTTTCTCCACTTGTATTCCTCTGGGGTGGCAAGGCACAATGACCGCACCTCTGCTGGCATGAGTCCATGCTTTGAGATAAGAAATAATCATCTTCTGTTACAGGAGAGCCCAAAGACAAGTTTATCCTACTGTTAGAAACTGTTTTCTGATACTTCACATACAGTTCCTCATTCCATTACTTGTCTTGGAAAGGGAGAAAAATTTACTCCCATTCCTTAGCAGGAGGACCCTTGTTTTAGGTACTGCATTCATATGAATCAGTGAATCATTCCTGTCCTGCTATATCTGTAACCTAAACGGAAGAAACCAGTAACAAAGACAAGGCCCTCACACATAATAGAAAGGTGACAAAAGACATGTTCATTTTTTGGCACTTTCTGTGGAAGGGCTTATTTAAGCGTTGATAAGAGAAATGGAATGCAAAAATGTAGGGGAAAGGTACACTGAAGAGAGTCGAAGGCAACTGAGCATGCTAAGGACAACAGAGAGGGAATGAAGATGAAGGGAGGAGACTGGGAGGAGACTGTAGAAAAGTCAGGCAAAGACAAGCCAAGAAAGTCCAACCTAATCTGTGTAATGTTGTCTGTCTGTCAAGAGGTCCCCATTTTGTCTCTGTCAAACAGTGTCACTAACTGTACGCAGTCTAGAATTTAAGGCCATAAAGTAGGAGAGGAGCATGCAAAGGAATTGAAAAGAGATACTAGTTAGATGTGTTTTGTCAAGTCTCAGTGTGGAGATGAGGGTGTATGTCTCATGAGCACAGCTTGGAAAAGTGTTAAGAAATGAGGTGGCACCTTTGGAGCTACGTTCCACACTGAGTGACATGTCTGGCATTGTACAGCAGGCTCTTCACAAATGAAATGCATACTGTAGATTGGAAGATGATGATGGCACAACTGGGTTTTTTCCTACTCCAGGGACCCTGCCTTCAGGAACACTAGCTGTGGTGTTCTTCCACACTGCCTTTAAAGCATGCTCCTTCCATTGACCTTTAAAACTCTCTAGCTCAGTGGCTATAAAATTGCAGTCTATTTTCAGTTGCTGACTAGTTTGCTGTGAATCAAAATGGGGTGTTCAGAAGGGTGAAATAATTATAATATTTATAATACAAGTTCTTTCTTTGTTTTTTCATTTCCTCTTCCTCCCCCCCTCTCCTCCCCGACATAATTGGGGCACATTAACTTCACTGTCTCAGTTCATTAGGTCATTTCTGAAAATTAAAAATCACAGTTTTGTGTTTATTGGTGTCTTTTTACTTGTAGGAAATAATTTGCAGTGAAACTTCTTATAAATTTCCCACTGTGTAGAAGGCTCTAGAGCTGCTTGCTTATACTTCAACAGAACTGCTGGAAATTATAGCTCTGAGTTAGGGAATGATGTTGCCCAAGGACTCTAGCTTTGATAATTAAAAATGCCAGTCCCTCACAGTGTAGAAAAACTTTAGTTCTCAAGGACTGCAGAGGGTCCTCAGTTCTTTGCAACATTAGGAGCTAATTGTGAAGTGATGGAGTAAGCTTTTCAGAACATGCACAAGGGCAACTTTATTTCTGCTACAGTATCAAAAACCAGTGCAAGAATAGATAAATGGCATCTATGGGATATCCAAGGGTAGTTTCTTTTAACTAGGTTTTACTGATGAGGCGCTCTGCAGCCTATGGTGTATGTAACGGCTAAGATCTGGTCTGTTTCTGTTTGCATCTGACGGAAAATAAGAATCAGAAAACGAAAATTTAAAAAAATGACCTGTAAAGAAAAAAACTTACAGTTTGCCTGGCAGATGGTTTTATTGAATCTTTATAGGCCTTTACAGAGGAAGAAAAAAATCAAGATTATCTCTGCAGGAGAAAGTCCAGTGATTTATTTGTTTGAAGATAACTGGTAAAGGGGAAATTTGTTCATTTTGCTTTTCACAGCCTTTTTACCACAGCTTCACTTCACTCTTTTCTTTCTTCTTCAGTCCCCCTCATCCCTTTTCCTGTCAATGGTATCTCTTTCCTCATTTTTCCAAATTGCAATTTAAAATGTCAGCCTAACCGGTGGGAATAGTAAGCCAATTTAGTCTATTTTTAATGGTGTCTTTGAGTCCTGAAGAACATTTTTTTGCCCATTTTACTGCTTGTTTAAAGATATTCCCAAGGAGTCACTCTGAATATGAATGTGAGATGTGATCTTGAGTAGCAAGCCTTTAGCTAGCACTTGTAACTGGAGAAACTGAAGACCACTCTGACCTTACAATGTACAGAACACTTTTGCAGAATATTTGCTTTATATTCTAGAGTCATTCCTTGGCTTAAATCTAAGATTGACTGCAGCCTGAGTAGGAACTGTGTTTGATTGCTAGATATGACTTTGAAAATAAACACTTTCATTAGGACTTCTGTAATAGACTTGGAAATCTTTTAATCCAAAATTTTGTTCCTGGAATGATTAGTTGCCTGTGCTCTAGCCAGAGGGAAACTGCCACAAGGGAAAATGATATGAAAAATGGATGTAAATGGAGAACTGTGCCACTACTACTTAATATTCAGTTCCTTGTCTATGATGTTTTCTGTGAATACAAAATCATTTAAATATTCAAAATAATTTTAAAATGTGCAATCCATATTAGTCATAATAAATTGGGACTTCCTAAAAGAAAGAATTTGGAAAGATAATTTGCACATTTCCTTTGTTCATTCATTGTAATTTGTTTTCTGTGGAAAATGTCAATGATCTGTCAATGTTCAGACTAGACCCTCTACAAGTGGTGAATTTTTTACTCCTGTATCACCAGGAGATGAAGTTGGCAGTGGGAAATTCAGTTATTAGTCTGAATAAGTGGCTTACTGGGTAGGTGATGGTTGGGAAGGTATGTGAGACAGATATCAAGATGGGTGATTTCCTGAGATGTCAATAAAGTTCTGGCAAGACTTGGGAGACTCTTCTGGCCAGAGCCTGAACTTCTACCTATGGTTTTGGAAGTGGGAAGGGAAATCAATCTTTTAGAAAATAAAATTAAATTGCCAGGAAAATGATGCACCTCTAAGCAACATTTTCATGAATTGTATCCCAGTTTACCAACACACGCAGCACAGGGGAAGTATGTGAAATCTCAGAACTGTGGTGGGAGAACTGATGTAAAGACAAGGGATTTAAATCTACTCAGAACCATAGACAGTTTTGAAGAACAAAAAACCTCCACAGAAAGTGGTGCTTCCTCTTTGCCTAACAGTGCTAAAGTGCGACCACAGAGAACTGACAATGTTTAGGGAGATTATATAAAGCAGGAACAGGAGAAGGCTGACAGGTGCTAAAGAGTATTCAGGTCAGACAAAGACATCTGCCAAAGACATCAGTCATGTGAGATAAGGAAAATTACAATTGAACTAGGAGAGGAACAGGTGCTGCTCACGAAGGAGTATCCTGAAAGTTAATGGTATGTCAGAACACAAAGTTAAATAAAAGAGCCAAAAAATTAAATAAAACCTATATATCTTTGTGCGCAGCTGAGAAGGCTAAGTAGGTGAACTTGATTGCTTGGCCATGTGGTAAGGAGACTCCTGAAACATGGAGGAATTAATGTTAAAATTAAGATGTTTAAAAATCTGGCTTTTACTATTCATAATGAGTAGATTAGCTCATGAAATGTTTGATTCGTGCTACACCTGAATTATTCTACCTTCTCCAGGGAGGTACACTTTCATACTATATGGAAATGCCTACAGAAATACTGGCTTTATCTCACAGATTATTACATTTATTACATTACCAGCATCCTGACCAAGCTATTTTGTATGAAAAAATAAAGGAGATCAATAAGATATCAACTGGTTAAAGACCACAAAAGGGGTGACTTTAGGTACGTGGCTCTAAACTCCAATGAATAAAACATACACTTTTTGTAACATATGAGTCTTAGTCCAATTGGAAGCAGCTGAGATGCCAGATGTGACATTGATATAATTAAGTCCTATTTATTAAGTGACCGTGGAGTTGGAAGCACAGTACTGGAGGCTACTTTGGACAGCTCACCATAAATCTCCACAGTAATCAGCAAAGAGAAATAACATACCATGGAAGAAATAGAAAGATATAATACCATCATTTTATTAACTCTATAGCTGAAGCCATATACATATAAACGAGAAGAGGCCAATAGGTACACTGCAAAAATGGATAGAAGCATGAAGCAATTTTAATCTGAGGGAAGAGATGAAGTAATGAATTTTAGAAAGGAAAAAAGACACAAAGAAGGTATACAAGATAGTGAATATTAATAAGAAGCTAAATCTGAAGCTTCTATTTACTTTCTAAAGATTTCATCAAAAAGGGACTTTGGTTTGGAATTGAAAGCCTCTGCAAAAAAAACCAAAAACAACTGATAAAAGGAAATACATTTAAAGATAATACTTAATTAACTTGTGGCATTTATGTAGACAATGCAAACATCCACAGTACATTAAATAGGAAACAACAAACAAAAATATAATCAGAGAGTTAAGCCCTCAGATGTCAGCATGTTTGCCAACCTGGGGAAAAAAATCTCCTCTGTGGGCAAGTGTGCTGGTTTTGGCTGGGGTAGCTAATTTTTTCCATAGTAGCTAGTATGGGGCTATGTTTTGGATTTGTGCTGGAAACAGTGTTAATAACATGAGTTATTGCTGAGCAGTGCTTACACAGAGTAGAGGCCTTTTCTCCCTCTCGCCCCACCCCACCAGCGAGCAGGCTGGGGGTGCACAAGGAGTTGAGAAAGGACACAGCTGGGACAGCCGACCCCAACTGACCAAAGGGATATCCCACACCACATGGTGTCACAATCAGCATATAAAGCTGAGGAAGAAGGAGGAAGCAAGGCATGTTTGGGGTGATGGCACTTGTCTTCTCAAGTAACTGTTAGACATGATAGAGCCCTGCTCTGCTGAAGATGTCTGAGTAACTCCTGCCAAAGGAGAGTGGTGAATGAATTCCTTGTTTTGTTTTGCTTGTGTGCATGGCTTTTGCTTTACCTGTTAAACTGTCTTTATCTTAACCCATGAGTTTTTTTCACATTTACTCTTCTGATTCTCTCCTAAAGCCCACTGGAGGTGAGAGAGCAAGTGGCTGTGTCAGGCTTAGTTGTCAGCTGGGGTTAAACCATGACAGTCCTTTTTTAAAAATTGTCACTTATGATTTTTGTTTTTTATTTTCTCTCATGCACTGGATGCTGTCTAGATTACTGGAGAATCTGTCAGTCATTGGTTTCAGAAAAGAGGTGAAAAGTAAGATGGAAAAAGTTGCATTAAGTACTCTGACTTGCCAGCTTTCTCTGAAAGCTCAGATTCCAAATCTTAAAGATAAAATATTTTTAAAGCCCTTCTAAACTCATATAGGAGAGATAGCATATACTTTTGTAGCATTTTCTTTACTTAAAAATATATTTTGCTGTCCCAAAGTAAGGGACAGTAACAGTAGGGACTAGTTGGTTCATATCTGTTTTCATCATCCATATATGTGGGTGAGGGATGGAATGAAAAGAGAAAATCCTATAAGTATTTTGTGATTTCTTTGGGAAATGTGCCAACATGAAAAATAAAGGAAGTGATGGCCCAGAACCACCTCCCCTGAATCTGAACATTGTTTCAGGTTTTGAGGTTGCAGCTCCCGTTAAGGATGGTTTGCTGGGCTGGTATGGTTGAGGAATATCAATAAGAGGCAGTAAGGTGATGTGATTAGTATCTTATCTGTCTGTCCTTGAATTCCCCACTCCTGTGACCTCGTTTGCATTTACACAGACTGGCTGGGGAAGTGTGTGTTGAGGGAAAGGCAGGAGAGATTACAGCAGAAGTCCATAAGGAAGTTGACTCACTTCAAGCACAACATCAGCACTCTCTCACTGCTGTGTTTTTGTGCCTTGTGATGGATTCCCTGGTAATGTCTTTTTGTATTAACTGCTGGGTATGGCTTATTTGCATATCTCTTAATGACATATATGGTTAAGGATGCATTTTAAATGAGGTTTTTTTAAGACTATGTTAGTTTTCCACATGCAAAACTTGATTACCGTGTTCATAGATAAAAATGTGTATTTTAACAACTGTTCTTTCAGATTTAGTTCACACCCTGCAAACTTATTTCAGAGATCACACATAATGCACTTTAAAATCATGTCAGTGTAGGTCATCGTTTGGCTCTGTGGGGATACTCAGAGGACCAGGGAAGTACAGGAACCCATGCCCACCTCAGGTAAAGTAGAGAGGCAAGCACTGGGGGCTGCTACCTGGGTGTGAACAATCTGGAGGCGAGGAAGCCTTAGTTCTTCCTTAGAGAGAATCAGTTCACGAAATGTAACTGACAGAAGATGTGTGTGGGGAGGGAGGGAAAGGGAGGAAGTAATCTGCATCCTCTGAGAGCTGTCATCCCTGAGATGGAGAAGGGATTAGAAAGGGAGCTGTGACTCTTGGGCAACCCTATAGTGGAGATATAACAGCTAAGATTTTCCCATTCACTGGGAATGAGAGGAAATTCTCAGTCCTTAGCAGAGTATTTTTCTTATGAATGCATTTTTTCAGTGTATTCTCTGAATGCTTTCAATACCAATAATTACATGTCCTTGCTCTAAGAAGCTAATAATTTACTTTCACACAGTGTACTCTAAGAGGGACAACAGAACAGTGGGATGGGGAAGATCAGAGCACTAAGACTAGGGAGATTATTCAAAAATGGCATGGACACAGCATGGAGGAAGATTTTTTTGCATTTATATGCATTTTATGACTGCTCTATACTGCTAAGGTAGCATAAAGAGGCCTCCTGTAAATGAGTCAAACCTACATGGGTAAGTGATTAAATAGGTTTTAGCTGACACACATTTTTGTAACAACCATGGCAGAGCAGTTTTAAAGAGTGGCTGGAAACAGTCATGGTATTGGCATTGACAGACTGATTTGATATTGGTATGGGCAGTCTGGTTGTCAAAGGGATTTCTTTTGAACGTGTTTGAGACTACCACAGAAATTCACAAGCAATGATCTTCCAAGATGGTTAATGGCTGCTCTGAAACCATTAACCTCGTGAGGCTTCTGTTACCTTGGACATTTCGTGGGAGAAGATAGCAGAAGCCTGCTGAGGGTGGAAATTGGACATATTTCCAAAACATCTGTTGACATTATATATTCTGAGTAATTTAATTTCAAAATTGTCATGTTTTTCAACATAGGACATCTGTGCTGGTAGGCAGTATCTGTGAAGTGCAAACAAAAATGGAATTAAATGTACAACAAATATGCTCAGACAAATAAGCAAGGAGGCAGAGTAACTTCTTTATCAGCTATTCTCTTTTCTCAGAGAATGCACTTTCTCCATTCAACATTCTAGCAACAGACCAATATATAGGTTACATGCCCCAAGTGATTCTGGGACTATAAAATCTTTCTAGTCATGTAAAAGAAGTTATCTAAGCCCTAACTTCTAAACTCCTTGTACTTGATCTTTTCTGAGCAAATAGTATTCATAATGCCAAAGTTACCCCCACACAAAGTGAACTAGCTTTGCTACTTAATCTGGGAGTCACAAAAGCTAATGGACTAATCACTGGGGTATTTAAGTTACCCAATAGGTTATGACCAAAAAGAAGGGTGTCACAGGCTACACTCTATCAAACCAAGAATGAGAGTCTGGAATTGCTTTATGCACCTAAGTATCATTGTGATGCAAGATTTGCAGGATGGTACCTAATAAATACTATAGTATTCTTATGTTATTATGAAGTTGTGAGAGCTCTCACTTGAATTATCTCAGTGGATTTTGCATGCTAGGCAAGCGCCTTCAACACCATTTATTTGGATATATTTTGGATAAGCCCCCTTTCTGTTGAGGCTGGGCTCCTGCTTTTGAGGCAACTTAACTCAGCAAATACTCAGCTGCTATGTAAGAAGTGAATACCATCCACTGCAATGTTTTTTCACACAATTTAAAGCTATCTGAATGAGTTAAATTTGGTCAGATTCTGTATAGAAATCTAGGTTACTCTAAGGTCTCAGACATCGGTGCATCTTTCTGAATTGTTAATAAGAGATGACTTATCTAGGCAGCCAGCTCAGTAAAGATGCCTCTGAGTTTCCATTTGTAATTACCAGAGAGGCTCTTCCCTGAAACCTAAGTGAGTTAGGTAGGATTTTCCTCAATTACTTTCCTGATTTTAGTAACTTAAATTTTATCGATGTTGTATTTTGGGTTTGAAGAAAGTCTGCCCATGTCCCATCAAAGGCCCATGTTCCAGATATCACATACTATCTCAGGGAAGAGACATGACAGGTGAGTGTGAATAGAGAGTTTACTCAGAGACCTAGGAGAACCTATACAGCTCAGTTCCCAAAATGGAGAAAACCACTAACTCAAAGAATTAGATTTGGGGGGCCTTTTTTTGATTTGAGAAACTCCAGAAATTTTACCTGATTCTTCTGGGCCACAAAGAAAATATTATTGCCAGCTTCATATGCTTCAGTGATTTACTTATGATAATAATTTTCAATATAGCTTGGGGAACTTGTGTTAGTGGATGGGTGCCTAAAGTAAAACTCTGGGCTGGATTGCTTCCTTCCAGCTCTAGGTGGCATCTCCTCCAGGGAGTATGGGAGCTCTTCTGGAGTCTGCAGAGGCCTGCAGGAACACAGATAAATTACATTGGAGGCTTTTGCTATTTTCTTTTTTCATATCTGTTTTTCATATGTTTTCTTTCTTTCTGCAGAGAAGAGTATCTGTAAATGGGACTATCTTGGTGCTATGTGTTGTTAAATCGCACACCATGATTTATGGAATTTCTGGGGCGCTCGTGATGGCTGTTCTTAAGATTTGGACAAGGAGGACTAAACTATGTAGCTTCTTGAGTCTGTGTTCTTTCATTCCATGCTTTAGGATAGAAACTGAAATTTTTTTTTCATCGATACTTGAGCTCTGGTCTTCCTCTTCTGCACTGTTCTGCAGGAAGAAGAACAGTAAATAGGAGAGAAGGGCCAGAGCATGAGGGAGGTTGAGGTACACAGAGGATATTGACCTGCAGAGAACTAGGTTTACCTCTCTTGCTGTCACAAGCAGTTTCTTAGGTGGTGGAGCCTCTTCCACCAATGAAGGGTACTGCTCAATGTATTTCCACTTGCCCTGCAGCAGCAGCATGTAGCTTGGGTTTCCAGGGCTCTGCTGTTGACAAAGTAGGTAGAGAGGTAATGTCTGGTTCTGTTGTACCTGTCAATCTGTTGACATAAACAAATTCCTACTTGAATTTTACCTAAAACAAACCTGCTTTTGACATAATAAAACATTTACTGATCTGAAAATGAAAATGTGTCCAAAATGTGACTTTTTTTTGAGATGAATGCTCACTCTTTACAAATATGCCTTGGAATTAGGACAAGTTTGAAAAAAAATGCTGAAGCACTTTTTTTTTTTTTTTAATGACAGTGGCATTCCAGAAAAGCTTTTCTTTTGCTGTGTGTAATTCTGTTAAACTCTTACATGGAAAAAAAACGGATACAACCCATTTCTTTGGAAGTTTTCACAAGTCTTGTTTTGACACATCTGAAACATAGGTTTTCAACTTTTCACTTTGAAACAGTAATTTTGCTTAGAAATGTATCTTCACATATCAAATGTATTTAAAGTCCCATTAATGCCTGTATTTAAACATTGACTCATGAAGATGGAAATAAAGTTCTGCTTGGGAAAAGATTTCAAAAATTTTGTTTATTTGTATCAATTCACAATGACAGGAAGTTTGAAATATTGCAATATTTCCCAGGCTAGCAAATATAGCTTACTCTTCACCTGACTTTATAGTGCAAAATTGAGCAAAACCCATAAAGTTTTTGTCCAGTTATTTAAATATTTAAACCATTTGAAATGAAACTACAAATTAGGAAAGTGTACAGACTACTGTGCTGGAGTAAATTGTTTGAAAAATATAAACCAAATATTTTTAACTTTCTTTCTTGATCAACATGGTCAAAGAATGAACCAAGCAAAAAGAGTAAGAAATCAGCCTTGAGACCTGATCTTAACAACTTGATCAATGTCTCGTATAGAATAAATCACATTAAGTACTGAAAGTGAAGTTGATATTTTAGAACTGATTCCACTGTGTAGTATTACGAAGAGCAGGAAACATCTTTTACACTGCTTGTGCTTCAGCAGTGATTTTAAGTAATTTTTTAGTAATTTCTTTCCTGTATTTTAAAGGGGTTGCTTTTGAGTGGACATGCTTTTAGCTAAGCAGGATAGGTTTTGCATCCTGTTTCTTGTTGGATTTCTGTGGTTTTCACCTGAAGGTTACTGTCAAATAACTTGATACTATCCCTTTACTATGTCTCTGTACTGAGTTTGGGTGTCATTTGACCATTTTTGTTCCAATTTAAAAGACTTAACAGCAACAGTGATAACCAGGTTAGCAACGTTTTTCTTATTTTAGTGCATGTGTCTTTTTTTCAGTTTCATCTGCTCTGACTTTATTGTGATAACTAGCAGATACTGTTTATGTATGTTTTTTTCTCTTCAGTGGTTTACAATACCACTATAATATTGAGAATAATTGTTGAGAACTTAATGGTAGTTGAAAAAGACTGATGCTTGAAGTTCATTATCTTTGTAATCTTGTATTTTTAAAATTTAATTCTATATCATAGAGATGGTCAATTTCTAATGGAAATTTCAGTGAATTTCATCACAGTCTTTATTTGGTCTCCTACAATAATTTTGAAAATTGATACCCCTGTGTATTGAGACATAGGGTTCACAAGGTCACTTTTCTTGTCTAACAGCTTTGAAATTCTCTATTCTCCTTCTTCCCTTCCCTCAGCTTTTCACTAAATCTGAGAGATGACACCTTGGTCTCTAAGGCAATTAAAGCTGCTTTCAGACCTGCAGGTTTGAGCCCTGATCCAAATGGACACTAAATACAAAGCTCGTATATGCAGCTGAGGCCAATGGAAAAGGCCTGTTTTACCTGAAGGCTCTGTTAGAAAAACTGTGAAGGCTGAACATTACAGATATGTATTTTTTTTCCTTCAAAACCGGGCCTCCTTATAGACTCATTTGCCATCTATAGAACTTACCCAGACCATGAGAATCTGGGTTTCATCTTTGCTTACTGGCCTTCCTCAAACATGCATCCTTCATCTCTTTAGAAACTGTTGCTGAAGTTTTGTCCTCAGCGTCTCCTCTTTTGTAGATTGGGATGCTGTTTTTATAGATTGTATTCTGAGTGGCCCAGTTTGCCTTTGCATTGTGCAAATGGTCTGTGTTCCTTTGGTCTGTGATAGGACAGCCAAAAAAGTAGGAAGGTGCTTAGATTTATGGTGGCTATTTCCTTTTGTAGACCTGAAATATTAGCATAATATTAGAAGAAATAAATGAAACAGAAGTTCTCAACTTGTGACTTGATCTACAGTCCCTGGGCATGGAGACTTTCCTCCATGAAACAGCTTTTGTTTTCTTCGGTTTCTGTTTTTTTTTTTTTTTTTTTTTTTTTCCCCCCAGTTATTGCTAGCTTATTGCTCAGTTGTAAATATAATTGCCCTCCGGAAGCAGTGGGAAACAGTTGAAAAAATTTAAGAGGAGCTTGTAACAGGGAATGTTTTACTACTCCTTAAGAGAGGGAGGCATGGTGATTTAGATATGGTATGAATAGCTGAGATAAGTGATGTTTCTCATCTGAAGTACCTGCACAGCTACAAGCATTTTGTTAACGTGCTATAAAGAAACCTCAACACTAGTAGTCAGGGAAAGTTTGGCAAAAGTTATATTTACCTTGGATAGAGAGTATAAAAGTCATACAGTGTGCTTTAAGTTTGCTGTTGCCACTGCATAAAAACATTTACATTCAAGGTATTTTCTATTACCTGCAGTTAGGATCATCCTTGAAAATATATTTGTTAACATAACTCTGTGGTATGCTGTATGTCAGGCTTATTGATGATGTAGAAAATGCCCTTGGTATAGTATTTGTTCCAATTTGTTTAGGTATCAAATCAGTTTGGAACCTTATGTTCCAGATTTGACATAAATTTATCTGCAGATATTATAGAAATGATCCTGAACTTATAGTTCCCAGGAGATGTTTTGGATGCAGCTTTTTCTACAAACAATATTTGGCTATGAAGCATAATTTATTTGGTATAGCAAAGACTTCCATGCATCTTTCACTACGTTATGCTGTTCATTGATAGTGTGAAACATATTATTGATTGCTACAAGGTATTCTGGTAGAGTGCTGTGCAAGGATTGAAGTATAGAGATTTATTATGTATCCTGCAGTACATTTATTCCTGGTGTAATATCTACTAATCGTATATTATTTAGAAGACAAACATTATGAGTGTGAAACAAGATATTGCTTTAGAAGAATGCATATAAATCTTTTTATGGAAGATACTAGCTATTGGTATAAAAGGGATTTCTTTTCATACATTCTGAAGAAATGATGTTTATCAAGGGTTATTAAAGTTGAAAAATCAACTCTTCAGACTGGTAGGAAATACCAGATTATGTATATTCTTCCAAAGACCTCCAAACTTTCTAATATGTTTCAGTATTCTGTGCTAGAATATGCTGATGCATTGTAGATGGTCTTCTGTTTGGAATTCCTTTGTTGAGATGGCAAAATAAGATATGTTCAAAGAAAACCAATAATTCAAAATTTAAAATGGCATCGCCTCACCACATATTAAAATGCTGTTCTGATTGTACATATCCTGCAGTAACCTTCAGAGTCATCTCAGTGGTTTCAAAAGCTGTCCATGGGTCTAGAGACCATGTTAAAATTAATGATATGCAATAAAACTTTCATTGCTAACCATTCCCCTTATTCTTCAATAGAGAAAAAGTGAACTGTTCAGTGTAGGAAGAAGAAAATTGCTTTGTTGGATCTACTGGAAATCTACTGGAAGGAACAAGTCAATTCTGAAGACTACTGTTGAGGAAATAAATTTCCCAGCACTCTAGTTCAAAACTGTATTATACAAAGTCTTTTGGCAAATTGAATACTTTTACATTTATTGTTTTTTCACCTGTAATGCCACACTGAGACTTATTAATATTGTATCCAGTAACAGGTGAATGAAATTTGATCAGAGTAAAAGAAAATATTTTTGAAATTTAAAAAAAAAATATGAGGCTTTTCAGACCTGTAAATAACAAAAAAAGAACACCTTCTGGGCATGAGAATCTACCTATCTATACTGACCACCAGAATAACAAAGGAAATTAACTTCAAGTGTTGAAGATCTCATATTTCTCTCTAGAAATAATATTTTATGGATAAAGTAGTAAACAAATTTCATATATAGAATAATGAGGTGCTTTCCTGTTATGACATTTCATGGTAAGTTTGAAACTGACTTTTTGTAATGATATGCTCATGAAGAGCACAGCACTCTCATGCAAATATATGCTCTTTATGTAACTAAAATACTAAAACTTGCCATCTAATATTTTAAGGATTTAGCATAAAGTGTTTTGAAGTTTCAGTATATTATTACTGGAAACTATTTTTGGTTTCACAAGTTTCTCTTTAAAGCTTGTTAAAACAAAATCCTCTTTTCCTTCATGTCTAAAAATAACTATAGGTAAATTCTGATTTTTTGAAGGTCATGACAGATGTCTGAAATCCCCATAAAACCAGGGTTAGTTATAAGAAATTTCAGTCTTGATACAATTTTTGGGTACAAGGATTGCTATGAATTTTGAATACCAAAGATGTTCAGGGCTTAGCTGCATTTCCTTCCTCTATGTGAATAGTAGTGTTTATTCTTTATAAAGTGAAATTATTGTGCTTTGTCCAGTGGGCTTTTCTCTGACAATAACTATTATGAAGAAGACCCAGGCATTTCTATCCCCTCAGCAGGCATACAGTGCCTGAATAACAGCAAAATGTATGTGGCTTTGCTGTATGTAGTGGTTAGGGAATAGTCAACAGAAAGCTCATGCAGAGATGGAAAGTGAGGGTCGTGTGTACTTAGAGTGGTGCTCTTAAGGTCTCCATTTATCGTTGCAGAGGGAACGAGGGCTTTAGGGACTGGGAGAAAATGTGGTGAATGCAGATCTACCAGTTAACCTCCTGACAGTGAGTGAGTATATAGGGAGCAGTTGCTCTGAAGGATTTAATCGTAAGCCTCTAAAAGACTGTAGCAGGCATGTTGAAAGCAGACTGAAATTTTTGGAAGAATTCACAGTCTAACAGAGGTGTTTAAAAATGATTATAAAAAGAACAATATCTGTCATGTTTGCCTGGCTTCTTCAGTGAATTACTGGATCAATAGATAAAGATGTGGCCATACATACTGTTTAGCTGCGTTTCTGATAAGCATTTGGTGGTGTATCAGAAATAAACTGATCTGTAATATCACAACACATAGCTTGCACACTTGAATCGAAATGAAACATCTTACATTGGAGAAGTCAGGATGAGAAAGTGTAAGAGGAAAGAAATTTTGCCAAATATGATTCAAGTTATGGTACAGTCTACATTATTATAAAGGTCATAAACCATACATATATAAACACACTTTTAAAATGTTTAAATATCTGGATAATCAATCTGATAGAATGAGTATGTGCAGGGTGCCAGTTATTAATGGAGTATAAGTATAATGATGGTCAGGAAAAATCTGTAGTGAATAAGTTTTGGCGCATACATCCATGTTTAATCAATGTCTTTGATTAAGCATCAAATACTGGGTTGTGTATATGATCTTAATGAAATTTGTGCTCCAAGATTGAGCCTTCGAACCACCTGTCTGTACTGGCAAACTGTGACTCGGAAATAATATTTAAAACCGTTCTAAGTTTCTAAACAACTACTGTATGGGCAAAACCTCTCCCTGATCACTCAGGAGCAAGGCTAACTGGTGCCAAGAGTGCAGATGAGAGTTCCAGGAAATGAAATTCTGGGTTGTAGGTTTCTCTGTGTTTGAACAGAAGGAGCAGAAATTAAAGATGAATGGAAGGCAACAAAACACAGGTCAAAAAGAATTAGGACAAGATGTGTAAGCTTTGTAAGAAGAAGACACAAGGAGCTTAAGCAATGGTAGGGAGGAAGGAATCAGCAATTGATGAAGAATGTTTTGAAGTCAGATATGAAAATTATCTGGTAGCAAATAGAAGCTAGTCTGGAATACTAGATACAAACCTCGTACTGGTCTGGAATGTTGTTCCCAATGTTAATACTGTTTTTCAGTACAGATCAAAGAGGTAAGTTAAAATGTGATTAACACAGAGGAGACTTAGAGGTTTCTTGAACGTTCAGCATTTTCTGGTTAAGAAAAGAAACTGGGAAAAAAGAGGATTTGGTATGACATCACTTGGAAAAATTTCTCATGTTATTACATGTCAAGGGACTCAGCTATTGCTGCTTGAGAAATTCTGAAAGTTCTAGGAATCCCATAATGCACATTTTACTATCACATCTCAAATGATTTTTTTTTTTTAGTTGATCAATCAAGAGGAATTATAAGCTTCTGCTCAGTAGTGACACCTTTTATGATGGTGCGGAACATAGTGCCAGAAAAAATGAGTGGATTGCCTAACTTTGTTTTTGACACATATGCCTGTTGTTGGTACCAGCTACTTGTGTTATCTAGGGTTCCTTGAAATCCTGGAGAAGGAAGAGCAAGGGATTAAGTACAATGTCTGATCAGAGAATCTAAATCTGTTGGTGTATTAATCATAGGCAGAAACAAACACTGATCCACAGAGAAAATGGACAATTAATAATTATTTTTATTTAAGTTGTGTTTTTAAAATTAGCCTCTGTGTATAGAAGATGAAGAAACGTTTTCACAGTGGAATTTTTTTGAGCATTATATTCAATCTATGCAGCAGAAAAAATACCTGTTCTTTATGTCCAAGATGTATAATGAGCCCTGTAGGTATAAATATGTCTAGTGTTCATGAGAGAAAGAGATACTAAAGTGATTTATGAAATGCCTGAGATACTTAGAAATACACTAAATAAATTAAATTTAGTTCCCAGAACCTGTGCAATAATGCAAAAAGTAAAAAAAATGCATTTCACTAAATATTGGTACTGTGAAGATTGTTTGTGAAGTGCTTTTTATAAACATAATGCAACATAGGAAGGTACATCAACTCCCTCTGAAAGGTTCATTCCTGCTAAGGAATAAGCAGAAGCAAAATAGGTGGAAGAAGCAGAACAGAAACATTTTATTGCAGATATTTATTTCAGTGTATGTGGTCTGTGAAGATAATGCTCTAAATGGCAGAGTAAGATACTGTGCAGGAAGAAGGAGGAGTAGTGGAAGTACCTCTCTGATGTTCAAATCTTAATCTGGAATTGAGTTTGTTTTGATGCTTGGAGTGGCAAAACTAAGCCTATGATTTGCAGAATTGTAAAATCTATACTATTACTGGACTGTAATATAAAAAGAAGCCAAACAGGTGGTTTTCCTCTCAGCTGTATATCAAAACAGCTTAATTTTCATTTTGTGCTCCTCATTTAAACTAGTGAGAGTTACAGGAAAACTGTGCCCTAGAAGAGGAATTTGCCATAGGACACCATTTTTGTATTTAGTTCCAGATCATATACCTAAAAGTAGGTGTCTGCATGTCTAAGTTCCCAGCAGAATTAGCACAGCTGAAGGCAGAAGTCAGAAGTTGGTTGCTTAAACGTAGCTATCTAGTGTCATTTGAAACTCAGACTTCTCTGCTGCAGGCTGTTGGTCGAGAAGGGCTTGGATTTTTCGTGTGTCTTATGTCATATTTGCCACATTTGTACATCTGAATAGCCAAAAGCACAAATTTCAGGCAACTGAATTGAGCTTGCAGTAAGTAGGGTTACTGGACCCTAAAGATGCATCAAGCCAATCAACAAGGTCTCCCTTGTTGCCTGGTCTCCCCCACCTATTTTCACTAGCTCTTCATTGACTACAACAGAAGCCGAGACTCGTAGTTAGCATGTAGACACCTAAACCCATCTGTTTTAAACCCATGTTGAATCCTATCCTATGCAACTGGGACAGTGCTTAGGGGCTCAGTTCAGTTGCTCACATCAAGATGCCTAGTGCCACTGGAGACACTGTAGGCATCTGTGATATCAGTGTGTAGTTTTGGCAGAGATGGCACAGGACTCGCAGTATGCTTGTGACCTTCTGGAGTGGCAGCTGGATGCAAAGCAGGCAGTCCTAGGCTGTAAGTACCTGTTTCTAGGCAAATGAATATTGTTTTATCTGTGAAGATCAGAACAAGAGGTTAGCAAGTAGCCTAAAAATGCTCTGTGTTAGGGAGCTATACAATTCCCCCCTCTTTCACCTGTTTCAGAACAGAGGAGGTTATTAGGATGTTCCAATTCTCCTTTTTAAAAGGATCAGTTTTATTCAGAGATTTAAATGACTTTCAGATCTAATTTTAAAGGAAGAAAATTAATATAATAATGAGTACTTTCTAAAGACACCGTGTTTAACTCCATACAAAAAAGGACTCTGAAGGAAATCACTATAACAGGATCCATCTCCAGATGAGATCTGTAACCAGAACAGTGTAGGTTCACTCAGTATCAGGGTTAGAGCCAGGTTTGGATCAGGAACACACACCTGCTGCAAGGGATGCAGAATCAGAATTTTTTAAATGGTGGAAGCACTGAGAAAAGAGTTGTTCTTATGTGATTTTCTATTCTCCTGTGTTTAAATCTTGGCAAAAAAATGGTTTTACTTTAATAGGATCCTAAACAGAAGGGAAAATAATTCACCTCCAAGTTGGCACTTGGTTTAGGACCCTAGAGTGACCCCAGATAGACATTAGGACCCCAAATCTAGGCATTCAAAATTATTCACCCTGCAATGCACTGGGATGTGGACACATTTAAAATTCTGGAGTCGGCCAATTCCTAACTCTATGTCATTTTATAACTGATTAGTATTTGTAAATGTATTTTAGAACAATAAAAGATAATGCTGAATTTTTCAAATTGATGTTGCTGATGCTGAGGTTGTAGCTCGTGATTATGACATCATCATATTCAGCAGTCAACTTTCCTCTGTGTGTGATATAAATAGAGGAGAATTGAAACTGTGTCTTAGTCAGTGCCTTAAACTGTTTTCTTGTGTTTATTTTGTATGTGTGGTAAAATGTGATGCTTTGCTCCAGATGATCAAAGCTCCAAGGCACATGCTGAAATAAACATTAATAATGTGTTATCCAGAATAATAATAAAAAAAAATAAATCAAAATTGGATAGTTATAACCTTGCATGTATTAAAACCCACAGTATTACATTTGCAATGAAGTTTCTACTGATGCCAAGATACAGTGTTTTAATGCTATCAAGCTTAAGGAATGTGCAAAGTACATCCTCTTATCTCTTATTGCTAGGAGAAATAGTGCTGCTCTAAGATCTCAGAAGGTGATTGCAGGATATCAAGTATGCAAATTAAAAGGTGGGAGACAGGCCAAGTTGAAAAGTCTTTAGAGGTCCCTGCTGTCAGTATGCAACTTCCAGATAAAGTTGAGAGAAATGAAATCCAGTGTTTCTGTGGCTATAAATCCAAAATTCATCTGATGGCGTTTCTTTTATCAGGTGGCTTTAGCAGTTTTCAGACCTTGGTTCAAGGAGAACTGAAATAATCCGTAAATTATGCTGTAGCTATTTATTCATATGGTAAAAAGGCAACATTATTCTGTCAGTAGATCACAGCATTCTGGAAAGGATAAGGAAGACCTTGAAAAAGCGAATATATTTTAAGGAAGAATATTTCTCTCACTCTCCACAATAATCAATAGATTAATTAATGGCCTATTTAAAAAAAGCACAAAGATTCTATAATATTGATTGTTTTCATAATTAAACGGAAGCAAATTCTAAATATCAACAATTTTAGTGCAAATGGCTTCATTAACATGAGGCAGAGAACATACGCCTACATTGTTGATACCATTTTTCTTGTTTAATCCATGAGAGCTACGCAAACTGGCAGCACTTAATATGATTATGTCAAGATCTCATACAAGTTAGCTCACAGCCAAGGGCTGACATGTAGAGTCAATACGCCAGGGCTAATTATGTTGATGTCAAAAAGTTACCTTTCTTTGTTCATGATGTTTCACACAGATTAAAGCATGTTTGTGTACTGTAATTTTTTACCTGAAAGATTGCACCAAAAGGTCAGCAATCTTTGATGCAATTTACAGTATTGTTGATAATGTTTCCCCTGTAATCTGATACTCTGATCAAAGTCAAATGTGGGATTTGAAAAAGAAACCAAACATGTGTTATGACTTTTAATAATAATTTCTGCCAAAAGAGTATGCCTGGGAAGACTGGTATAGTCTGCATGTTAACCTTTGAAATGAATGATTTGACTACATCTACTGTACTTTAGTTTTAGTAGTTCACAAATTGAAGGCATTATAATTTTATTTTCTGTGAGATTTTGTGTGGTTCATGGCATGCACACGTAAGGAGTAACAGAACTCCCAGAGTTCCTCTTCCAGACTCCAGGTTCAAACTCTTAACATTTTGTTGTAGTGAGAAAATGCCCAGGGCTTCCAGCTCTCCATTCTGATTTAATAATGTTCCTTTACTGCTGATGGAAGGCATATTGCTTATTTTGCAGTACTTAAACTCTTTCTTCTTTTCCTGTGCTACTTAATAATAATTTTAAAATGAGCACAGCTACTAGCTACTGCATGTGTATGGCTTACCTCCTGGGAAAAACATGGATGCAAATGAACCAGAGGATAAACTCCTGCCTTCATTTGTCTGGTTTGCTTCAACCTTCCTCAAAATTGTACAGCTTTTAACTTACCTTCCCAGAGGGACCATCTCTGCACAAGATAATCCATAACCTTTCCCTCCTCTATTACTAGGATGCTTGCTAGTTTATGCAAATTATAATAGTAAGGAGAATTGATATGAAAATCCATCGAATGTCCCACAAGTACCCTTCAATTTTTTCTTTATCGTATTTTCATTGTGAGGTAGAAATGCAGTTTATGTTGGTTCATATAGTGCAAAATTGCTGATTTATTCTGGTTTTCTTGCTGTCTGATCCTAGTGCAAGCACACTATTAATTTCTTCTAGGAAAACATCTGTCAAAGGTTGGTGAAATGCATGCTGCCCATATCTTGTGCTTGTATTTTTTTTATACATGGTGGAAAGGAATGCATATAACTGTCCATTGGCATGTACACCTTGAATGTATGTGAGATAACTGGAAATAGAAACTGCTCTTTATCCAGTATAAGATTATCTAAACAGATTAATGAACTATTTTTTCTTCCATGACTGAGAACCCAACTTTTTATCCTCTTTGGATGGATAAATGTGTTGTGGCACAGCTGAATTTCCTCTTTCCCTTACTCTCCCTCCAACTACATTTCTTCAGTAATGACAGTTAACGGAAAAACTCTCCAGAGGGATATAAAATCTTGGCATCTGTATTTCCTTTTGGAAGCAAGTATTCTGAATAGCTATCCTTGTTGCCTAATGAACCAAAACCCCAAATCTTGGATTTCATTATGGTTATGATTCCTTAACCCACTAGAGTCTCTCATCAAAATGTGGTCTCATTAAGTGAAAGAGACACTGTGCACCACTCCATTAAAATGTGCTAAGCTAACTTGTTGTCTGATGTGAGATGAAATGAAATATAATTATTTCCGATTTGTTCCTAGTGGACTGTAGCATACATCATAAGCTGGAAAAATGTGTGAAACAGTTTGGTATTCTTAGTTCTGGAGACCCAAATCTGAATGTATATATAAAGTAATGAGTCCAGAGAGGCATGGTCTTCTTTTGGGTGAGGAAACTGGAAAGTCTGTTTCCCAGTCCAGATTCAGCCAGTAATTTCTCTTGTTGCTTTGAAAAAAAGTTGCTGCAGTCTGCATTATGCCTGGCATTTGCACATGTATCCAGGAGGCAAGGGAGCAAGGAACCTTTCTTCACATACATGCCCCACTCTACAGACCCTGGGCATGAGTGCAGGCTCTAATTTCTTCCATGTGAAGGGACTGTTCCTTGCTAGTGACAACTGGGAGGTCTACAGAATGATTCTTGTGCTTTTGCAAACAGAAAGATCAGGAGAGCTGCAACATGCTTTAAGATAGTAAACAATTAATTTGCTCCAAGGAAGCTGTGATAAAAGTTAAAGATTGGGAAGGGAAAGAAAATACTTGCAATAGAGTGGCTGAGGTGCTTAGGGAATCTGTTATCGAGGGAAAATCCAATAAAGATCAGAATTGCAAACAGAAAGTCAAGGATTTGAGTATGCAATTAAGTACCTAATTTCAATGCAGTGTTTCTGAACGGTGGCATGTAAACTTAATTAATAAGTGGGTGTTCAGCTAGCTATCTACGTATAAGCTATATGACATATATTTGTGGTACCTGCATATGCAAATGAAACATTGTTCTAGACCCCTATTTCATGCAAAGGAAATATGGCTTTGGATTTCTATGATGTGCTAAAACTTGAAATATCCCTCCATGATTTATCTGAACAGTTCTCTGAAAAGAAATCTTGAAAATTATTTTGTGGATTTCTAGATGCACTAACAATAATCATCGAAAAGGCATAATAGGATGAGATCTTTATTCTCAACTGCTTTCCTACCTTATCTGGGAAAGTGATATCTGAGCATCACACACAAGCATTAAAATTTTCAATCGAAGTCCTCATCATCGCAAATCAGTGAGTTTGTTCTATTGTCCTGTGTTACGTTGTGCATGCTATCAGCATGGTAGGGAAGATCACAAGACAGTGTATGAGAAAAAAATTAGAATTAGAGTGCTGTGTGGTATTAAACAGTCTCCTTTGGACTGCTGCTTGTCAGAAGTCAGGAAAACACGCTGGACCTCTCTGTCAAGAGTGTTCATGTTGACCCAGGCGTCATATGGGTCACTGAATACTTGAATAATTCTTGAATATTTCAGCCCATTTAATTCCTCAAATGCCACTTTAAACTTTGTGTACAAAGTTGATACAGCTGCATGGAGAGTTGTCTTTTTTTTTTTTTTCTCACTCCAAGAATTAATTTGACTCTTCCTGTGACTGAGAACAGTGCTCCTATTTGGCTTAAACTCAAAGATTTGCAGAGAAAAGAGCAAACTGGACGAAGAGTAATGATTTGTAGAAAGCTACAGGAGGTCCAAGTCCCAAATCCAATTGTGACATTGCTTACAATTACATAAATAGTGTTCCCATGCATTTATCCCAGCTATAACCAGTAACTAATAACAAATTATAGAGGCCCAATGTGATTTGCACACAGAGGTTTCTATACAGGACTTTGTGTGAATAAAAATTACTATTATTTCTTTTTCTATCCAAAGAAAGGAATCAATCAAATTCTTGTGGAGAATATAATTTCCTTCCATTTAGTTTTAAATAGCATTAGCACAGCAATCAGACTTTGAGGTGAAAGATAAATACTTCTGGACCTGGGTCTGAAAATGTACAAAACATTAGACAATAAAGAGAACAACTCCCTTGCCTTTGTGTTTCGAAGGGCATTAGCATTTTGCTGTATAGGCGGATAGCTTCTCAAACTGTTTTCCCTCTATGTGACCTATTCCATTATTTTTAAACTGTGTTAAATGACCTCTGAATGTTTACAAAAAGAAAGTAAAGATTTAAACATTAAGATTTTATCGTTCTTTTAAGGGCACTTTGATATCACAGTATAACATCACTAATTGATGATTGCTTCTGATGGCTCTGTACCTTCCACAGTTGAAATTTCAGAGATTATTGTAAATATGCAATAGTATGAAGAAAACTATCTAGCTCTGTCAGAAGAAAAGGATATGTAAAGCATTAATGTTTAAACTACATTTGAAAATACACAGGGAGACCAGTGTGCTGTTATTATAAAAGGCAGCGGTAACAACATGACAAAGACAACCCCATGCAGTCATCTCCAGCACTTAGAAAAAAGCGAATCAAATAAATAAGGGCAACAATCCAATTCTCAGTGGTGGAGGAAACAGCTCCAGGCAGGGGAGGAGGCAGGTCAGGAGAGCACCAAGGGGTGCATGGTTGGGGAGGATGGGTAACAAAGGGAGAGGATAAGAAGGTCTGGGCACTGGGGCTGGTTGCAGCGGCCTCACAAGCTGTGCCCCTGTAACTTTTGGGCTCTGAATGCTGTGCTGCAGACTTCATTCATCTTGTTTTGTGGATGGTAGACAGATTTACTTTTTAATCGGAGCATGCTGCAGAAGCCAAGATGAGATCATGGCTTCTGGTTCATGATTTTTATTTTCTAACAGACAAGGTTATCTTGTTTCTTTACCTTACTAGGCCAGGGCACCTATACAGCACCTCACATGTGAAGTGACTTTAATTATTCTTCTAAAAGAGAGTGATTAGAAATAAAGAAAGTAGGGTTAAATCTTTGGGCTGCTACTTAGGTTTCACTCTCGTTTATTGGATAGATTCCTCTGACTGCAGTGAGAATTTGCCTGAGCAAAAAATTACTAAGAGGCTTTGGTTATAGCTTTAATTACAGGACAGAGTTACGGGAGAAATCAGTGTCATGTTCCTTTAGATTTGCCATATTGGAGCATGCTATTGGCCTCTCCAAACCAGTGCCCTGTCTTTGTAAGCTGTGCAGATCTGAGATGATCTTGCTGATTTTTAAATAGTTTCCTTACAGGTGGATTGCTACAGTTCCAAGTAACTGCAAGATGTGGCAGCAGCTGCTGCTGTTATTGATAAATGGTGCAGCCAGTTTGACTAGGACACACTGAGGTGCCTTTGAGGTAGTGAAATAAGAGGATTTAAAGGCAAAGACCTAGATAGAGTGATGTATGAAGTACTCAGCCTGCCTGGTTATGAATGGTTGTGTTAGGGTGATAGCTGTGCTATAATGCGCTCACAGTAATGTGTCACTGAAGGCAACAGCGCATACTTTGAAATGTCTGTGTAAACATTGTATAGCTGTGCTCCTCCTCAAGCACACCTTAGGGCAATATCTCACCTCCTTCCCTTCCATTTTGGGGAAAGGATGAGCTTTTTTCTGTTTCTCAGGGGACAGCTCATTCCCAGTGAAGTCCCAGGTTTGGTTTGGTTTCCTCTCCTTCCCTCTAGCTCTTTGCTTACTGGGGAGACCTGGGTTTGCTGCCCTTGCTTTTCTTCCTACAAAGTGGGGTTAAATACAAGGAAGACTCTTTCTCCTCTTTATTGCCCTGCATACACAGAGCTGTATCTGATCGTCTCACTGGGACCCTTTCTCTGACTTTCAGACTTTGTTATGGGCTCTTGCTGCCCTTTTCCTTTTCTGTCACTTGCAAGTAGATGTTTTTTCCTCTGTTTTTATGGGCTTGGATCTGAGGGAGAAAAAAAATCAATAAAACATTCAAATAAAAACACAGTGAAAAGGAAAGAAGGAACCACACACAGAGCCCAAGGATGTGCGCTCTTTTGGTTGTAATATACTTGAAAGGCCTTTATATTTCTGTGCAAGAGGGAATGATTGCTTTTGAAGGTATATTCAAAGATATTCACAAAAAATGCTTTGTGAGTATCAGTGGATGAAGACTTAACATTTATAGCAGTCAATGACAGAAAAAAAATTGACACAGAAACAACTTTTCAGCTTACGTGAGTTACAAAAATGTAGTGCAGTATAAAAACATACTGTCACTATCTGATTCAGAAGATAAGCAGGGAGGAAGCAACTAGTCCCAATGAAAAGGCAAACATTACGATTAACAGTTACGAAAGAAGACCATGCCATTTTGCTAGAATACCCAACAGGCTAGCTTGTTTACACTCAGTAAAACAAAACCTTTTGCTAGTACTGTCACATTGTTTTTAGCTGACATTTTTAAGTGTGCATCTATGACAAACATGTAGGGGAAATAACCTGTACTGAGATGACAGGAGATGTGATTAGATCATGAGAAATCCAGGTTCCTCGGCAGAGAGACCATATTCAGAACAGACTAAGATGCAACTAGACAGGTTGTGAAGAGATTAAGGTTTGCATGACACAAAGCTGTGAGCTGGTTGCACAGCATGATACGGGCTTATAAAACAGGCTTTCCTCCCTCCTTCCAGGAACCTTCAAATCACTCACCCTGAAAGGAGATGATTGCTGAGAATTTAGGCAGGGTGCCTCTCATGCCTACAAGGTCGCAGCTGACAAGTGGTGGAGCAGACTACTGATGTTACATCACACGGTGGTAGAATGAGACCCAGTGTGCTGGAGAAAAGGAATTTACAGTGGGCTACATAAAAACCATAAACACTCAGAATATTCTATTCTGCTGGTAGAAATAGATTTGGCTGATACACTGATTTACAGACAGTTTGCCTTGGAAGCATGACAAAACATATTCAATCCTCCCCTTTTGCAATCAGAACATAGATGTTCTGCTAGGTTGCTGGGACTGTAGCCTTCACTGTGATCCATGACGCAAGGTACCAAAATGTTTGTTGTCAGTATTTCTCTATCATCCTGAATTTAAACATCATCTAATATTTCCATGGTTTTTTTTTTTTTTTTCAGTTATGCTGTATGGACTGTTTATATAAGAGTTTGAAAATAATAATCAATACTCTTTCTATTCAGAAAAAAAAGTTCTACAGTTTGTATGTCTATGTTTTGTACCCCATCTTTACTTCACTGAAATTTCAAATTGATGTAAAATCTGTGCAGTAGTAGTTTGAAATAGACCTGGGCTTTTTCTTTACTTTTTTCTCAAATGGTAGAGGTGTTTTCAACAAAAAAGTCCTGAGTTTCCATCACTATTTAAATCTTATTACTTAAATCCAAAATGTCTGCAAGAGAAAAGATAGTGCATTCACTTGAATTAAACATAATTGGGATAGTGAGAACCAGTAGATTATCAGATGATATATTTATAATCATAGGAATCTGTTCTCTCTGAAATTATTAGGTCAAATTGCATTTTAAATCTAGGGTCCTTGTTATATTTTAGTTGTCATGACTCTTCACTGCCATCTCCAGATGTCTCAATAATTGAAAATAGAGTAGGGATTTCACATCATTCCTACAGGGGACACAGATGAAAGGATGAAGGCTGAAGGGATAACACATGAAAAGAAGCAGAAGGAATTATTATTGCCAAGTCCAACAAGCATTCAGATCAGGGTGTCAGAATGGATTGACTTCAATAAAAAACATTGCCCTAGTAACAACTGAGTTAAATGTATGAGTAAGGACCTCAGGAACTGGACTATTATTTGATATTTCCACAGTCACTTTGCATGTCAGTCAGCATTAGTGACTGTCTGGGAAGCTGACACTGTCTGAAATAGTTTGGCTGCTAAGTATTGGCAATGGTCTGATTAACCTTGTTTTGAAGGAGCATTTAGGGTGTAGACTACTGTCTTTATCCTTGGCTTGTTGACTGCTATGTTATACTATTTCCCACACTTATAATCCATTTTGAAGTCTGCTTTGAATATGAATACTTTGTGGTAGTGTTGCCTTCCCTAACAGCTCTTCAGCATACTCCATCCTCATTCATAACTTATTTAATGATGAATAGAAAACATTCTTAACTTATTTGATGATGAATGGAAAACAACAGTAGTACTGGATGTAGCCTGTGAATATATTTTTGTAGGTCTAGCATTGTGTTCAGGCTTCTACTGTAACTGACAGTGTCTGAAATTATTGAAAACTCACTCCTGAATATTATGAGCTTCTTAGCTCAAGTTAATTCTTTATAAGATGCACCCCAGGAGCAGACAAGTCAGTAGGAAAATTTTGGTTTTTATTTGTGTGAATATGTAACTGTAGGGTCTCTATTCTAGTGCAGTTGTATGCTGATAAGTGACAACGCAAAAATATTACTTTCATAAACGTGCTCCCACTCTTCATGGACTATAGATTTATTTATAATAATGACATTAAAAGAAAGAATTCTTTCCTAATGGCAAAAGGGAGAGCTTGTAATAGGACAAGGGGTATATCATCCCCTCGCACTAGGGTTTCCCTAAGCTTGAATCAGGATTTCCAAAACATTAGCATTTTATGAAGTTTCTGAACCTTGACTGTATATGATTTTAATTCCTCTTTCTCCCCAGCACTGCAGCAACCTTTCTTTACATTGGAGCCCACATAGGACCTTGGTTTCCCAACCTACTTTGGGTCAAGGGGTGGACCCAGGGTGCTGAGAGGTAACCCTGTCCCTCCCACTACCAGTCTTTGAAGCAGAATTTGTTGACCAATCCTACCTTACACGTGGCTATTCTGTGGAGACAGCATCCACCCTTGCCTGTATCATGATACACAAATAATTGGATAATATCTGCAGTTTGTAGGCGCTCTTGTGCCCTCCCTTTGGCAAAGAGCCATATCTGGAGAGAAGGCATGTGTACAAAGTGCAGCTAATGGGTGCTACAACCAGCACTTCAGTCTGGGAGCAGTGAGGACTGGTACAGCAAGACCAGACCTTTCACTTCAGGCTCTCAGATCAAAGAACTTCAAAGGGAATTTAGCTGCACTTTTGTTGTCATATCACAATTTTTCTTGGAGCTCACCATGGTGAAATACTTAAGATGCCATCATGAACCAGAATAGTGTGAGTAAACACCAAATCAGTTCATTAGCTGTGGAAATGAGAGTGCTCTGCTGCCAAAGATCATTGCTGTTGAACTTTGAAGAAGCAACAGGCAGTATAGTGCCCAGCCACCTAGTAATTTAACTCTCATAGTACATATGTCAGCAGCTGATTCCTATTACTGGCAGAAAGCTAGACAAAATAAAAATGCTGCCATTCATCAAAACACACTGTTCAGTAGACCTTCTTGTGAATCTAGGCATAAGCACCTTTCCCTCCCTCATAGCAGACTTAATTACATGGGACAAAAGGTACAGTTGGATAATTAGGCAGACCATAAAATAAAGTGTTGTATGTGCCTTCCTGTTTTTGTTTTCATGACAGGAGGGTCAGTTCACAGATGTGAAATGTCTTTTCAGAAGTTACTTATAATCCGTTTCCTTTCCTTTTCTGGACATCGTCACATTCTTGTTTTAATTGATTCTATTTCAAATATACAGTCTTTAATTAGGCAATGATACAAACCCTAAAGGAATTAAGTGCCCAGATACAAACCTGTGTCATAGAGAATGTCTTTCTTCTACGTGGCCTTAATAGATCACAGCTCATGTTTCACCACTGCATTGAAGAATATTTTCTGGGTAATTGATAGATGGGAAAAGAAGAGAAGGACAGCTGCAGTATTGCACTATATGTCCAAGGAGTCATTTTTCTGGGGAAAGGCTTAGGGAAGGAAGCATAAATCATACCTTCTATGATTCAGATTATATAGGCACTCAGTCAAGCAAGTGGCCAGCTTTTCACATAATAGTGAGGTACACATATGTAAATTGTAGTGTATTTTATATAGGAACTTTACTTTAAAAATAAGTCCGATTTATTTTTTAAGAATCAAGCCCTTTGACAGTCTCCCTTACATCCTTTCTTTTACAGTAGTGCCATATTTTTCTGCTGACATTGCAACACTTGCACTGAATTTCTCAGCTCTTCAACACAGTTTGAGAAAGAGCTTGCAAAAAATACCGGAAGAAACAGAGTAGCATGGACCCCTCTGTTTTTCCCTTTTCTCTGTCTGTATTTTTATATCTGTCTTTTCCATTAACACCTTTCAATCTTTTTTTCTGGATGAGGTGATGGGACTTGAATGTTCTACACAAGCCCTGGCTCAAATGACTGTAGTGAAATAGGGACACCTATTGGGAGCCTAGTGTCCTAGTCACATTTTAGATGTTGCATCCATACAGAGCAGAAAAGCTGTTACCTTTTCAAAGCTGTTACCTTTTCAAATTGTGCTTTAAAGGTTCTCATATTATTTCAGACATTGTCAGATACCACTTTAGTTTAGCTTCCATAGAAGGTAGACTCTCAGTAAGGCTGCACATTTGGATGTAATTGCTGGAGACAAAATTTCAAAAGATTTCAGTAGCTTCTTGGTAGTTTGTGTCTTTACCATTTTTTTCTGCATGTTGACATAACCAGTCTGGATTCTAGAATGTGAAAAACATCCTTTATTTATCTTTGAAAGCTCATAAAAAAATCTGAGGTGGGTGGTCTTGAGTAAAGCAGTATGAGAACTAAGAGGAAGCTCAGTGAGTAAATGGGTTCAAATATGCTTTTCTAATTTTCTTGACATTTCACAATACTCAGAATAAGTGAGGATGGACCTACGTTTCTTAGGATCACTTTATGGACATGCTTTAGCAAACAAGGACACTAAAGCACCAGCTTTCAGTATATTATCTCCCTCCCTTCCATGATAAATCTGCTATTGTTATGAAAGTCACACATCTACGTTATTCTTCTTTCATGTTTGCAACCTGTCAAATGTAGCTTAGAGATTTTAAAATTAAATCAAATGTGTCTGTGTTTTCATTGATATTTATGGTGCAGGTTTGGGGGGCGAAAAAGAAGTTAGAAAAAACAGTGAAAAGTAAGTATGCCTTTAATAGTAATTATTTTTTATAGTACAGATGTGTTTAGTGAATAGTATATGTAAAGATGTGACTTTCAGTTTTTAAAATCTAAAACTTTGATAACTTGCTACAGTTGTAGGTAGTGACTGAGACAAATTCTGGAGCAGCACCAAGTGAACTGATGTGTTTACAGAATGGAGTTGTTCCAAGGACGCTGCTGCAAGGCAAGCTTTACATGCACATATCACAGAAAATCACAATTCAGAACCTGTGACTGCTAGTGAAGTATGATGGGATAGTAAAGCAGACAAAAAAAAAAAAAAAGAAAAATAGAAAGAGAATGTGGTTGCCTGAAAACACTGTTCCCGGCTAATGGCTTGCAGTTGCTGAGAAAAGGGGAGCACAAGATCTTCCTGCCCCAATGACCCTGCAAGCCAGGGCTGAAGGGAAAGGCAGGGTAAAGTCCAGGTACCATGTGAGCCCTGCTGTCTACCTGAGCAAGCAGCCCTGGAGAAAGGATAGGAATGATGAGGCATCCCCCAGTAAGCATCACAGGGCACTGGGTGGCTGGCCTCTTCAGTGCATCCCCTGGTCTGGGCCACCCTCTGTGAGAAACTTGGCTGAAATCAGGTCAATCTCTCATTTTCCACATACTCCAGTTCTACAAGGGAATTTACTTAGTTATTTTAGCTGCATCTCCAACAGAGAGGGAGGATACACTCTCACTGCTTGAACACCAGAGGTAAGAAAGGGGCTGAACACCTCTCCCTTCCATAACTCTCTGGGCACTTTTCTTAACCCTGCAAGGCCTGCTTTATTTCACTAACCCATTTGCCACAGACCTATTTGTTAGTGGGGGAAGACAGCTCTCTTGTGATCTGCAAAAGCATTCACTGCTGCTCTGATAAACAGATTGCATTTCAAATGAACTTGAAACATGAGAAGATGACAGTTTGGGAAATGTAAAATTGAAATATGAATGGGTTATATGCTACTGCATGTGTCGGGGAGGGAAACATGATAACTGAGCAGTTTAAATAGCAGGGTTCCCCTCCGTTTCTTTTCTTCCTAGTGCTTGTGGTAAATTACGGGCTTAGTACTCAGACTCCAGCGCATATTTTACCACCTTGTTTCATAAGTCTGAATACAGCATTTAGTGGGAGGACAGCCTGTAATTATGTTGTAAGTTATCAAACAAACTGCAGATGTATAAATGTGAGGGTAGGCTTAACTACTTTGTTTTGAAAGGGAACTTTAATATTAAACAAATGTGTACTTATTGGAAATGGCAGTGTTGAAAGCCTGCATTGTGAGTCTGACTTAATAAACCTAATCTTTCCGTAAAGCTCTGTATATTATGGAGAAGTAATAAGATATCTTGACTAACTTAAATATTTCTTTTAATCTTAGAAAAAGTACCCCACTCCTAAAAGTAATTAATTGTCTGATTTAAAGCCTCCCATGTACATGACAAGATTTTTAATATTACCTGTACAGTTATGATTGGTTGCAATAATGAAGCATGTGCATGCACAGCAGCTAGTTAGAACATGTAAATTAAATGTTTGCACGCTTTTAGAGAAAGGAAAAGTAATATTTTCTTGTATCTATTTTTAGAAATCCTCCTTGTAAGAATCAATCTTTAACAAACAGAACTAGATATGAACCAACCTCCACCAAAAAATTGCAACTGAACCTAGGGCAAATATTTAATATTTCTCATGAGCTGTGCTTTGTATTTCTTCACTTTTTACTGCCTTCTCTTTTCCTTTTTTCACCTGGGACAGAGCAGAAATGGGGAAACACGTCATGAAATGCACAGTTTTAAAAATAACTCTAATTCATTTTAAAGGATGATATACCCTGAACCTCACTTTTTAGTCCACTTTTGTAGACAGTAGATTTGGGTCATTCATACAGACACCAGTTGAGCATGTGGATAATGGGCACTTCTGTGAGCCAATATGAACTACTCTCAAACCTTTCCAAAGTTCTTCTGCTTTTTACTGCTAAATATAAATGGGGTGTTGGTATAGGTACCGTACAGGAAATGTACTATGAGGATAAAGTTTGGGTCAGTTGCCTCACAAAGTAGTTTAAGTAGATGAGGATAAACAGTTAGACAAAATTGATCTCTTCTGATTACCCAAATAATGATAATGAAACATCCAGACATTTAAAGCTTATTTGGTATGGAGAAATATGCACTTATTGTCATCAGGGACAAAGAGGTATCAGCATGAATTATGCTGAGTTGGTGATTGGCTGGCTTTGAAACCCAGGTCATTACTGTGCTAGTGGGTGTGCTTATTGTTGGCTCTGCATATTCAAGGAGCAGGAAAGCAGAAGATAGTTGTGAAGATAGGTTGTGAAGAAGCAGTGCATTTTTCACAGTCCCGAGGAACAGAAGAAAGGAGTGAGAGAGGAGAGGAGGGGAGCAGGGAAATAAGAGTCTTGTAATTCACATGGCTCTCAGTGGGCAGACCATCTAGAGACCAGGGGTGGTGGCAGATGGACACAGGGAGTCCATTCACAATGTGTACTTGAGGTACCTGCTGTATGCTGCAGTTTGACCTTTCATCTGAATATGTCAACTCACCTGCTGTGGAACCAGCATCCAGAGCTTGCATGGTCCATAAGGCTATGGATATTTTTTGTTGGATCAGGCACTTTATGCATTGTTTAATACATAAGGCATGTAAATTGTCATTACAGCCATCTGCAATTTTTTGCAAAGGTTAATGCCTTTAAAGGAATTTTCTTTTTTTGATTAATCCATCCTACAGCAAATAATGTGGCTACTATTTCTTAATGGAGTATTTTCAATGCTGTTAAAGGGCTGCGATAAACCAGGATAAAGTGCTCTCATATTTTCTTCTTTTTCTGTTAAATAATAGATTGACAAAGAACCCAGTTAAGTAGAGCAGTAGTGCATGACTGTATTCATTGTTTACAAAAGCAAAGAATTAAGTACTTGCCACAACAGCAAATTATAGGGAGGAAGAGTTGTGTTGCCCAACACTGACTGAAAGTAGCTCTATAAACTGTCCCTTTCTCATAAGACCAAACAAGTCCTATCAGGGATCAGGTGACTTCTTTATTCATGTTGAACTCAGCAAAAATGTATTTTAATAGACATACCTATTGCTTTACTGATTAGACCAAGTTTTACCTTCAGTGCCTTCAGCTAAGGGAGAACAATGGGCCAACAATACCAGGAGAACTTTTCTATGAAGGTCTCACATGTTCTCAGAAGCCTTTGAAAATTTCCTTTTCCAGTGTGCGAGAATGATATCTCAGAGAACATACTTGAAGGCATAGTACAATGGAGAGGAAAATGCACCTAGCATTGTGTCGTGTGAGTGATGATGACAGGGTGTGCAGCAAGGCAAGGTATAGCAGGAATCTAAGCATGTAAGATCTGATTCTAGTGTAATTTTTAAGTCAGATGCACACTGTGAGCCTTCTAGGTCTTGGGCTAAGGGTCTGAAATGTTGGGAAAGGATAACCATTACATTTGTGTTAATAAACCCAGCTGGTGGCCTTTGCTTTTGATATTAAAAAAACAAACAAACAAACCAGCAGAAATATTTTCATTTGAAAAACTGTCATGTTAGTTTTGTCCTTAGTTATGCTTATTCAGTTAGGTTCTATGTAAGTTAATAGTAAAGCTCCAACAGTTATCCACAGGCTTTGTACTGAGTCCTGGGGACCTGGTCCTGATCCTATGTGCTTTAGCGATCGAAAGTCATAAAAGTCATCTGATCAACAGGCACAGCTAGCGTGTGTATTCTTAACCTATCCCGATTGCAAGATAATGGGATTTACATTAAAACTCAAGGGAAAGTCTAGGCTCAGTGTCATTATGTTGGATTTGAGGTGGAGTGTGCGTGTTGAGTGTTATGATGATTCAGGTGATAGTTGTTACCATTACAAAGCTTTCGTAGCTTTTAGATTTTTAGGTTTGAGCCCTCCACTTCAGTAAGGTTTTGTAACTGACTCTAAGGTAGATGTCACAGTTGTCTGGAGTCCTGTGTAAGAGTAGATAGGTAAAGTGTTGCTTGTGAAAATGTGCTTGAAAACTGGAACATGTGTAAATGTGTAACTGCTTAAAAGATCTACTGTGCATTAATATTGTATTTTGACAGAAAGTAAAGACCTCAGCCCTAGAAACCTTTGTGTTGAGTGCTGTTCATGAATACGGCATGAGATAAATTTTGTTCTGCTTCACCTTGTGATCAAAACATTTGGTTTAGCAGAAAAACTCTTCATTACTTTTAAAGAGAGGGCATAAAATCAGATATACTACAAATTTTCATGATAGAGAACATTTTAATAACTTCCCTCTTTGGCACATGTAAAGTGAAAATGTCCCTTCAAATAGCTTTCCTCTTATTTTAGTGACAGGGAAGAAGGTAAAAGAACTACTGTATCCTCTGTTTCACTAACAATATGCATTTATTGAGCTAGTATGTTTTTGTTTATGAAGATGTGGTGAAAGTAGGAATTAGTTTTTTGTCCAGAGTACAAATTGGGGACCAAAATGTATTGCAAACATGAATCCATCAGTGACAATCTAATTGGATCAGGATGTCTCTTACTGCACGAGACTGGCGACAGCTCTCTGGTAACATATATTTCTAGCTATGTAGATACTGAGACACAAGAAAGGTCATTTACAATCCATGAATCCCTCAGTGGAGACAACAAAATTGCACTGATATCTTTAACCTCTTTCCCAGTAATCACGGAGTTATTTCCCATATGACCAACCTTCAGTATGAAACTTCTAGTAGTAAGTCATCCAGATATGCCAAACAATCTCTCTAAGTAGTAGGTCAATAACATGCAGATGCAATCACAGCCACCAGCAGAGACAAGCTCCACTACTGCTAGTGTAATGAAGAAGGAAACTTGATGGACATATCGAATGTGTTCCTCAGAACACATATTCCTTCCTGAGAGGAAGGGAAAAAGAGAGAAGGCTAACTGAAGAGTTTTGGACAACTATTTGTACTACAACATCAACAGCATTACTTATTATTACTCTGTGCCACAATATCTGCAAGCATCAGGGAAGAGAGCTGTAAATATGAAAGTTCAATGGGGTCTGTGCTTTGTAGCATCCACCCCACTGTTGTTCTGAAAGAGGCTGGGACAGCCGATATTGCAGAAATAATAAATGGAGAATCTGCCTCTATGGGCCAGGAGAGTCTAATTCCACTCAGAGGTCTGTAGGGCAGAGTAACCAGTGTTTTGAAAACTGCTAGTGATGCATCATATAAGCATTTTTTAAAGGCAAAAGTATATGGGGAAAGGAAAAAGATGTCAGTCACTGTGATGACTCGGCAGCTGCCCGACAACCAGTAACTAGAAATGTGTAGATCAGCATTTGAAGGAAGTTTGTGGAATGAAGTTTTATTGGCTCTTCAGAAAAAAAAAAATCTTATTTACTTCTCTTGAAAAACTCAGTACTTGGTCTGTATCAGATTAAAAAAAAAATTGAACCCACAACCTTCCACAGCTGAGTGGCAGTGGCTTTGAAAATCATGTCTCTCAGATACAGTCCTGCTCCCATTATAACAGGTTGCTAGAAACAGCTTTCTAGTGAGAATGCTTTTCTTGCTTGTCAAACTCACAGTATCCTTCCACAGAGACAGATTATATAGTCTACAGACCTCATTTTGTATTAATTCCACATAAAATTTAATTTGAATTGATAGGAAAATTGATCAACAGTTCTACCTCTCTGAAATCTCTTAAAGTTTTGCTATCCTTTTAGTTCCTTCAGGTGCCAGAAGCCTTCAGATTTTAGTTTGAAGCAATTATACCATCTGTATGTACAAAATCCAAGAGGAGGTTCTGGCAGCTCTATGAAAACCTACTATAAGGAACCTAAATTTCCCATGAGTTTATGCGATTATGTAACATGAATTTGTAAATTACAAAGTTCTCCTGGTTCAAAGGAATTTAGGTAAAGGTCTGGGCAAGAAACTGTCAGAATTGGTAAATATTGGAAGACTGCTCAACCTACTACTTTCTGTGCATAGTCTAGGTTCTTTCTTCTCCAAGACTACATTAACTTCTAAAGTTTTTAAAGAGTTCACAGTGAGTAATCATCTGAACTCAGAGTGAACATTTTCTATTTAGAAAATCTTCACTAGAATTCTGTCCCATGCTTATCTTTCCTTCATATCCTAGAATAATCAATTAAAAATGTAATCTTTACGTTCCGAAATATTCTCTCGATATTGGTTGTGATCTTGTTACACCTGTCTCAATAGGCAATTGTAATTGATTTGGAAATTGGCATTCTACATGCATTTTTATCTGTATAACTTTGGTTTATGATGACTTACAGAAGGAAAGCACAAAAAACTCAAACCAAAATGATTTAAAAATCGAAAGGAAATTAATAAATTTGTGTATGTCTGCCTGCATCCATCCAAGCAGTCCCATGACACGTGGGGCAAACCCAATTTTAACTTTTTAAAAATCTGAAGAGGGTCTTTTTGAAACCTGGGAGAATTGCGTACCATGTACTATTACTCAGATTGTGTGTGTCTCAAGTTTTGAATTTTCTGTGGGTATAGGAAGGCCACAGCACTTAATACTTGATTAATAACCTGACCAAATACTAACCCCTGTTTTTAATTTTCTCCATCAACTTCTAGATGATGTATGAATTTCACTGAAATATGCTTTTCTGACTCCTTTGGCTCTTTTTAGAATTTGACTTTGTACATAACATTTTGCATATCAACATGTGCTATAGGTCCAGTTCTGTTGAGTGCTTTCAAACCATACAAAACCCATATAATCCCCACCACCATTCCTGAACTCATCAGCACCTTGTTGTATTAGGCACTTGTGGTCTGACAGGCAAATTGTATTTTAAAAGAAGAGAAAAGTACCTCATAGAAACAAACACATTTGATCTTTTCAACTATTTTTAGTTTGTGTCAATCTTCTGTGGCCCTGGGCAACATAGGCAAAATGCCAATCTTGGCAATCTTTTCAGACACACTAATATGCCAAGTTCTGGCAGCAGCACATTTTTACAGAATTGTTTTCCAGCCTCAATAAACTGCTTCAAATGCTGGTGTGCCTGTTATGGATATGACATCCGTTGAGACCACAATGATTGCAATCAAAAAGTAGCGAAGAAAATGGAAAGAGTTAGTGTCAGTACTGATTCTCACTATCCCCTTCATCATGACAATAATTTAATACAGCTCAGCTTCTGCTCTTGTAAGCCTTTTCCATAAGAACAAGGTATTAGAATTTAGTTCTTAACATTCACAGTGAAATATTCTGGTGTTAGAAATGTAGTGGAAGTGTAGTATGAAATGCAAAAAATAATGTCTGTGCAATGTCATGGTAAGAATGTACATGCACAGAGAAGTCAAGGAATTCAAAGTGATGATTCTCACAGGGATTTTAACTTAGTTCCCTTTTACCTTGCAGAGAATTTTTTAACACTTCCTTTGGCAGCTATTTTCAGTCCTGTGTGCAATGTGGATGTATTTGCCATGGGAATCATAACATTGAATTGCTTGATGTTTTGGTGAGTATGAATTTCTTAACCTAAAGTCACAAAAATATTATTTTAAAGGATTTTTTTTTTAAAAGAGTGCTTTCCTTTTAAAATGTAAACATGTAAAAAGCAAAAATAGTAAACTGTGATGTTTGGTGTGATATTTTGAAGAAAATGATGTGGTGGTGGAGTTTTATTAATAATTGGTTGACTGTATAATCAGTAACCTAACTGCATCTGTGTTTGCATAGTGGTAAGGTTTGATCAGAAGTGCTGAAAAGACAAGGAAATTGTTTTGATTGTTACACACATTTTAGCACTTCCCAAAATGCCAGGATGCATTTTCTATATGTTTAGTAGCTAATTCAATACCCAGAGACTTCTTGCCTTCACAGAACTGGATCAGTACCTGAAGCCTTGACATTCTCTAGTACCTTAAGCATACTTGTAGTCCTTTTGCACTGGAGCATTAAATCAGAATTTTTATAAGTAATGTGTTCCATATAGGCTCATAGATGTGGCTATGACTCATGTTCTAGAATATGTTGGTTTTATGTGTTAATGCATTTGTATCTTATCTGCTACTTCTAAACTCATTCAAGTATGAAATCTTCCCCTTTGACTACATACATTCAGCATTTGAAGCTTGCCAAATAACTCCTTTTGAACTAAGCAGTATGCAAAAAATGACAAGGACATTTTCTGGAAGTACAAAAGGCAATTTTTCATAAAGAGTAGCCATATTTTACTTTATTCATCACTAAAGGTGGTAAACCATGGACTGAGCACAAAAATAAAAAATATCAGCTCAGACGATGTTTTTGCTTCAGAGAAACAAAAAAGAAGCACTCAAAATAGGATTTGGCACAAAATTGCCTCCATGCTTATATTTGCTCTTCAGTTTGCTATAAAAATATGACCTTTTCAATGTTTTCTCCTTGGGAGGAGGCTCTTATCTCCTGTTTCCTTTCCAAAGGAGATTAACGCATTAGTACTAATGCATCCTTCTCCTATGAGAAGGTAGCAGCAGGGCCGAACATGATTTCTTCCTTCACTAATCAATATGGTGGGTACCATGCTATCAGCTGGACTCAGAGACAAGTCTATTCTTTGCTCCCTAGGACAGTAGTCTCAATGAGGAAACTGAAAGATAAGAGTGGACTACAGGGTCCACACTAATACACTGCAAGGTGCAAATGTTGTCTAATTTCTGAAGTGAGGTTTGGCCACCAAATTTTTGGGAAATGATTCTCTAGGGCTCAGTAGATGAGAAATGATGTTCTCTACTCTTAGTCCAAGTATCAGTGGTTACTCGACACTCTTGTTTGTCAGGGGACTTCAACAACGCCAGATGCATGGGCCATCCAATGATATTCTGCTTCAATGAGCTGGCTTCTCTTTTCCTGAAGGGGACATCTTGATCTTATACCGTCATGAACAGTGAAATAACAGTATATCTGGAGCAATGGAATGCACGGCAAAACCATGCAGGTTTCCATGCACCCCCCGCCCTGAATGAAGCCAAACAAGGATAGTGAAATATTAATGCACTCTGATATACCTCTACTAAAGCTGTTGAATGTCACAAGTAGGTGAAGCAGGTTGTTGTTCTTACATGCTGTGCTGAGGGAGTAGAAAATTGTCATTGTTGCTTGCTGGTAATAATTTGTACATTCTCAGATGTTGCTGACTGGTAGGTGAGTTAATTTATGGTAACACAACACTTATGGCATTGTAGTTGAAACTGTTATATTTATTGTATACTCACTATCTACCATGGGAAATGAACTTGAGTAAATTATTGAAAACAGCTGAAATGTTCTGTGCAAAGGTGTTTTCTCTTGGCTTTGTAGTTAGAATTGGAATAATTTGGCATTTCTCATATCTGCTTGTAAGATGTGGATATGACTCTTCTAGTCATAATCCTTTGTCAGATATATCAACTTCAGAAATCCTGTTTGACCTTAAAGACAGAATTAGGGGTTGATTAATATTCTGTGTATGATTTTCTTTTCACATGTACAAAATTAGGAATGTAAGAAAATCTTGAAATAGAATTTTCATAAGAAAATCTTTCAGCAAGTAAAAACAGACCATAAAGGAAATAGATGCTTTGGCTGTCAGAAACTTCTCATTTATAAAATACCTTTGAAGTCAACTAATGGTGAATAGAAATAAAAATAAGTTTCAGTTATTCCAGTGTAAAGCGTAAGAAAGCGTGCTTCATGGAGAAATTCTCTCTAGTACTTCAGACTGGGAATATGGGAGAGCGTTCTCCTTGCAGACAAGCTTCTGCAAAGCTCCCATTTATCTCTGCAGATGCTGTTCCTGCAGTACTTCTCCATGATTGTTTAGAGCATGCAATTTTTACTGCTCTGCCTGGCCATAGCTGGCCTAACATCTGCCCCTGCTAATCTACCTGGAAGACTATACACATCTTTGAGCCTGCACTCTTCAGTTCTTTTTGCAAATTATGCTGTTGCCTCATAGGTCTACAACAGAAAGAAAAAATAATATACACTTTTCATAATTAAATATATTCCACTTCTGAAAGTAAAGTATTTTCAGTTCTAACACTCTGTAACTGTGGTGAGGCAAAAGTGGTGTAAGCTGAGAAACATCTAACTCTACCTAGAAAGTCCTTAGCTTGTGGTAATGCCATACTTCAGTGAAAAATTTAAGATTAACTCTCAATGTAGCATTAAGGGTAGGCTAAGGACATTAAACCTGTGTGTATCTACTGACAGTTACTACCACAGGTCAGCTGCTCTTGGGACCCTTACTAATTTTTGTCTACTACTGAAATTGCTCTGATTGTGATCTTTGAGTTATGGTCAGTGCAGGTTGCTGCAGAGGGCAGATACTAACATGAATCATAAGATCTCTTGCCTATGTTATATTGCATCAAATCTAAAGGTACATCTGGCTCTGTAGCATCTGTCCTTATAGACAGTGACCAGATAACTAGAAATATCTAAAACAAGCATACGGTGATGCCTCCCCAGAACACATCTTTGCTCTCCAACAGTTTGGAGTTCAAGAACTGCCTCTGCCAGAGGATACAGAATGGCAGTTGTATGATACAGGGACAGAGCTAAGACAAGTGAGGTGACTGAATCTTCCTGATGGATAATGGAAATGATGACCAAGTGACCAAAAGGTCTGACTTCAAAGCAAATAATTTTTCTGCAATGATGTTTAATATAATGAAAATCCTGAATTTCACATTGTTGCTGTTGTTATATATGATAAAGATAAATGGACTATCAGAGTCTACACAGAACTTCCGTAAGCATATTTTTTTTTAAAAATAAAGCAATCAGTTTGTGAAAAAAAAGAAAGCGCACCATCATTTTATATTTAACCAATGAATAAATGCAGGAAATTCAACACTCCATAATTGATTGCTTATGTTTCTTTCCATTGGTTGTCTCTTTAACCTATCAAGCTGACTCCCCTTTTGTATTCTATGTTGACAATAGCACTACAGTTAGACTGTTATTCTGCCAACCCAATGCATAGTTAGGAGAAATCTGGAATATGGAAATAGCTTCTGGCTTGTCTAGGAAAAATAACTCTTCTCTGGTAAGTCTGAACAGTTGCAGACTGCTTTGTAGACTAAAATCAACACCTTCACTGTGTAATACTCTATTTAAATATTAATTAAGGTCCATATTTACCAAAATTCTCATCTGAGGTGATATTGGCAAGTGTTATAATGCATGCCTATAAAGATTCTGGAAAATGAGATTCTGAAAACCTTGGCACTCAAAAGGATCTTTGCTGATGAGTACTTCTGAAGAATTAGCTTACATGTCCATGAAAAAGGAGGTGAACAAGTGAGAAGCAAGGAAATATTTGGGAATAGGGAAAGCACAAAATGTTCTCTAGTTAATTTCAATATTCTACCTTTTAATTGGTAGGATAATTAAAGGAAGGGAAACATTTTCATGTTCTTTTGCAAGGAGAAGGAGAGTTTGTTTTGGAAGATGCTGATATTCTGCATAAATGAGAAAATCCCAACACTGATGCACTGACAACAAGCTTTATTGACACCGTCTTGGTGGTGTTCAAGTGGGCGTGTACAAACATTATCTAGATATTTTGTTTGACTTCCTCTCTGACAGTTCCAGCAACTTTTTCCTTAGTCAAGACTTGGGATTTTGCCATCTTCAGTGAAACATGCAAAGATATTATTGCTTATCACACCAGTGATCCTATTTTTCTTTCAAACTCTGCAATTTTACCTGGAAAACCTGAGTCCGTAGTTGTGCAGAGTTTGAATGGCTGATAGTGAGCCAGGGTAGTTATCCTCCCATTGCAGAGGTGATGTATGGACCACGGGGACCTAATAGCTTCCCTTGTCAGAAAGTCTCTAGCTTCTAGAATACTCTTCATTGCTCTGAGTGTTGTTACTGTAGGCCATCTAAGTTTCTCTATGAGGTGTCACTGACTGCTGAAACATCTACTAACCTTTATATGCAAATAGTTACCATCTTTTGCCAGAACTATTCAGAGATGGAAAATCGCTGATATTCCACAGCCTGCAGGAGCACTCAACTTCTGCCTCTTTCTGGGTCCTTATCCGTGGACAGAGGGATTCTCATCTGATGGAAGAACCCTTATTTGAAGCTTTCTGAAGTTGTGAGACAATTTTGGGCTTCCCTGCACCTGCGTGATCTGGGCATTTGGCAGTAGCTCTGTTCCTCAAGGCTGGGGAATGACAGTCAATTCTAATCATTGGCTGATGTTGTAAATATGCCCTTGGTCCTGTAGGATCTGAGCTTCTGCCAGAAATTACAAGCATTTAGTAGTTCCCTGGCTAGTGTAAACACTTGCAGCTACTAATTGACAGTAGCTTTTCACTTCCTTGCTCTGGGGAGAACTGAACTGCTGCTAAATAACAGTGCTTCTTCTAAGATGGTAGTGTTATGTTCAACTTATGCTAGTCTATGACCAGCATGAAGAAAAAGGTGGTCCTGCCCTTCCCTCCAGCCTTGCCTGCTTGTTGTGCTGGCACTAGTGAACATGTGATTGTGTGATGGCTTACACTGAAAACTAACCCTCCAAAAACTAGTTTTCCTTTGGGTCAGTAAACTGATATGGCTCTTTGCATGACTCCATTTAGTGTTAGAGCGGATGAAAAGGTGGAAATTGCAATCTGAGGCCATGGGAAGGGGGATAATTCTTTTTGACAGAAGGGCAAACTTGGATTGGCTTAAAACATCATGAAATAACCCCATTCAGACCTTGTGATCCCCTCTAAATAACTTCTTGGCTCTCAAGGAACACACAACTCACAGTTTTAGAGTACAGTTGGGGAAAAGGAAGTAGCAGATGTGACATGATGAAAATGAACAACACAAGAGCTGTTCAGCAGGCATGTGTGGTTTAATGTCTCTTTGAGAATCACTGGTAGAACTAGTGTGAACCTGAGACTTGTCATATGAGGAACAGCTGAGGGAACTGGGGTTGTTTAGTCTGGAGAAGAGGAGGCTGAGGGGAGACTTCATCGCCCTCTACAGCTACCTGAAAGGAGGGTGCAGAGAGCTGGGGATGAGTCTCTTTAACCAAGATAGGACAAGAGGGAATGGCCTCAAGTTGCACCAGGGAAAATTTAGACTGGATATTAGGAAGCATTTCTTTACAGAACGGGTTGTTAGGGGTTGGAATGGGCTGCCCACGGAGGTGGTGGAGTCCCCATCCCTGAAGACGTTTAAGAGTCGCGTTGACATAATGCTGAGGGATCTGGTGTAGTTGGGAACTGTCAGTGTTAGGTTAAGGGTTGGACTGGATGATCTTCAAGGTCTTTTCCAACCTAGACAATTCTGTGATTCTGTGATTCTTCAAACTTCCTCCCAGCAACCTTTTAAATTAAGTTGGCAGATAAATGATGTATGTTCCTCACCCTTTCCAGCCACTTCCAGTGGTGCCATGGCTCTTGTGCTTGCTTACATTCCTCTTTAACCAAAAAGTGACCTGTAGTGAGTAACTACAAGGTTTGCTGATGGTAAAAGTAACTTCATTTATACTCTATTTATGGCAAGGCTGTGTGCTCAGGGCAATTTGGCAGAGCAGACTAGCCCATTGTAACAGCAGGAGAATTTATTTCTAGAGGAATAATATGTCTATAATCATGGAATTTTGGCTTGGTGTTTTTTCAGTCATTACTTGAAAGAGTTAAAGTCTCTTGCATTCCTCTACAGTGACTGACTTTGTATAGAACATCTGTCATTTGCTCAGTCTTTATTGCCATTCCTATTGAAGGCAATGATGAATTGCTGTTTCAATGTCTCCATCTCAGATGGTGCAGATATTTTATTTGAGCATCTACCCATTTATCCTCAAAGGACTATTTGGATGATTTAATTGATCTAATATAGCACAATGGCATGTGTCAATCTACTAGCCAGCCCTTTCTTATTATCTCACTCCTGTTCTCTTAATTTTGGTTTTAGAGAATGCTCCATCATAGTGAATGAGTAATAACTACCATACCTCCTGATTGTATAGATGTATTGATTGATTCACTGTGTCTATTAGGGCCTCAAGATCTTTCAGAGTTGAGAAAGAAACAGGCTGCTGCTTCTTTTTTTTTTTTTTTTTTTTTTTTTTTTAATAACTCTGCATTTAGTAAGTAATTCAGGATAATTTTTGTTACTCTTGCTGCAGATAGGTCTGATTTCATGTCACCCCTCATGGCCATATATAGGCTTTTGCCTATAATAGATGGGAATCACAGTAATTCTTTTGATAGAAGCTTTGATTCTGTTTCAAGAAGTAATAGTGAAGTCAGTATTTCTTCTCTTTTATGTTTGCAAAACTGTTTTCAGTGTGAAATGAAGAAACTTATATTTCAGTATCAGATCAGAATGAGGGTCTGGATGTCAATCAGGCTCAGTTAACAGAAGCTATTTTGTGGTCTTCAGAAAGTCTGTATCTGTAATAGGGGATTAATCTTATGGCTAGTAGTCAGCTGCGAGTTGAAACAAATGCTAAGCTGAATTGTGTATATATGTTTATGCAGTATACCAAAACCATGGAGTATACACCTCTTCAGAGTAGCAGTATAAATAGCCTCTTTTTTTCCCTTATGTATTCCCCAGACAGATTTCCTTCTAGTTGGCTTCTTATCTACTTCGTAGCTTCTATCACATTTCCCCTTCACCTAACATGCTCTCTGTATTTTGAGCTGCAGATGATACAGCCTAGTGTCCTTCCACATGAGATAAAGGCTTTTGTCTCCAGGTTATTCCCAGATGGATGGGGGAAATAGTGAACCGTAAATCAGCTTCAAAGTCTGATGAAACTATTAGACCTTTTGTCTAATCCAGTACTTTGCATTTTGACTCCACAGATGGCTAAATAGTCTGAATTTATAATTTACTCTAATTTAGTTCAATTTTGTATCCTTAGAAATCACAGCAGATTGCCCATTTCACATTTATGTGGCCATTTCTCCAATCTTTGTACTCCCATGCTCTAGTGGAGATCTCAGTGAAGGTTCTCAATCCAGCTGTGCTTCTATCAGTGAAGATGGCCTGTAGCATTATTTTGCTTGGCAGCATTTTGAATTGTCCACGGCTTTGCATTTGAATATGAAGAAGTTGTGTGCAGAATGTTATTTCTACTCTATCTTATAAAAGCAACTACAAAAATCTTGAGCAAGACAACCTTGACAAACATCACACTACACGGTATTAGTTTAACAGAGCACCCTCAAATTCTTCGTCCTCTATTTTGATTCAAAAAATAACTGTAGCTGGAATTTTTCATCTACAAATAATTACAGCTACATTTTACAGCACTTAGCCTGATTACAGTTCCCACAGAGCTATGGTGAAGTGTGAGTTGCATGTAGCTCTGCATCTAGTACAGGGTCCGAGTTTATCTTGCATTTTTCTGATCCAGCTGATTCTGAAAAATTACACTGCTCAGGCATATTTTGATGAAATGGTATGTCTTAAAAAACATATCAATTTATTGAAACCAAAAAAATTTCACAGTAAATATTTCAGTATGGCTAACTGAGAAGATTTCTTTTCTCTAGGGTTGAACTTCTGATTAAAACCAGTGAAACAGATGGAGAGAGAGCTGAAACTTAAGAGAGCTACTATCTTATAGTGCATTAATATAGGGAGAGTATGAAAATGAACTGAAAATGAGTCTTCACCATATTGGTGCATGATCACTTTATTCCTCAAGGTATCAGCTCTTCTGGATGTTCCAGGCTCACTTGTTTTCTTTTATAACCTCCCTGACAGGGGATTCACCTCCTATATTTTGGAAAATCATGCGCTCCAAAAATAGTGGGGCTGAAAGAAGCAAGCTACTCTCTTCTACACTATTTTAAAAATTAAAAACTCAGATAATGATAATAGGGAAAATACTAATGAAATGTGCAGACTTATCAGCAAGCTGAAAAGGAACTGGAAGGGAAATAAAAAGCAAATCTTGGCCATGGTTCCACACATGTTTTAATGCATTTTTCCTCTGCTGCTCAGTTTATGTAATTTAAAAACTCAAGGTTATAAAGATGACTTGAAAGTCAACTAGAGTCTTGAATTAAGGAAACAATTAGATTTAGAGAAGCTGATTTCTGTTGCTCTAAACCTCTTCTCTCTCTGAGCAGTCAATAGGCTGCTAGATCAGCAGTCTTGAAAAACAGGGACTGCAGTTACAGTTCTTAATAACTTCACTGTACAACTGAAGACTGTAGTACTAATAGTAGCCTTTGGTTTGTTTCTGAAAGAACAATACTAAGTGTTTAATGGTTAGAGCGTTTGCTGGAGTACCATATTCTTTTGCTTTTTTGGAAGGTCAAGTAATAATACTTTCTTGGTAAGGTTATGAATTCTAAGTTATTACAGTTTTAATATGACACTAACAACTCTGATTAGTTGAGTATAGAACTGGAGGCGGTTTCTCAGGAAACATCAGGCTGCATTTTGTGTTCTGTGGTCTGCCTGGAGGTTGTGGAATTATGTTTGATTTTCTTATTACTGTTTGTGGTTTTAGGTGGCACTTCTTTTGCTATGCATGTGCATAGCTCACATGACTTTTCAGAAGTAATAGCTTTTGCTATTAAAAATTTTGAAAAAACCTCCTTCACACTGGCTGTGTTTCCTCTTCAGTCAAATTCACTACTGTGACACCATTATTTAAGATGGCTTCCTTGGCTGAAGATGATAGATTGAGACATTATCCTCCATTCAGCTTGTTTTTGCGGACTGGAGAAGGAAACCATAGTGTCACAAAATTTCCAAAATAATAACCTCTGAAAATAAATGTAACGCAGATGATACATTCCAAGCAGAAAATTGTGCAGGAAATGATTAATATGAATGTTCCCAAAGATCTTTTCATCCTCATATAACAATCTTTCTCTCGCCTTCCCTTCCTAGTCAGTCCAAACCAGGCAATGAATACTCACAAGGTCTTTGGTGATTGGTTTGTTATATCTGATAGAGTTATTTTCTGCTGACTAGAATTCCTGTTGAAAGTATTCAGTGCAGTGCTTTTTCCTGACTTTTTTTTTTCAAACTGATGGTCACATACTGTCTTTGAAGTACTTACCATCAAAAGTTAGCATTTGCCAGAAAGTACCATGTGAATGTTACAAAATCATCTTAATCATCTGGGGCGTGATAATGCATAAGTGAGGTGGTTTTTTTTTTAGAATGATCTCTTGCATGGCAGCTGCAGTAGGAATGTACATATTGCTATGGATGATACAGCCTGCTCCATCAGTCTTGTGACTGATGAGATCTTTAAGCTCAGGGAATTTCTGCTACCAGAATATTTTTATCCCCTTTTATCTTCAAAGGGACTTGAACCTTCAGAAAACAAGAGAAATTTTAATGGTCTGAGGTCTGGGCAGTCATTTCTGGCATTCACATGCTGGGACACTTCTGATGCTTTATTGTATATGAGGGCAAATATTGATGTTTTATAGGATAGCTCTATGAATACACTGTTTAATTGTCCTGCAGAGTACTATGCTAATACCCTACATTACGTTGCACCTAAGACTCTTTACAGATGTTGGTTGAAAAGTAAGGATCTGGGTTTGAGACTACCAGATCTTAATTTATTCTTAACACAGTTGCATTATTTTTTCATGCATTCATATCTTACAATGATAAATATTGACTGCAGTCCCAAGCTCTACACTCCATGGTGTTTGGGTGTCAGTGCTTGAACTACATTTATTCTGTCTGACCTGTTTTCTTGGTGATTACTGGCTCTATTAATACTGGTTTGTGGCGTTTCTTGGGATATGTGGAAACAAAAGAGCTATACAATTGTATACAAGTGTACTATGGTGACACTGCTTATGTGTTGATTTTGGCACGACAACATGCCAGTTGGGGGAAGGCAAAGGCTAATATTCAACAGATGGCAAAGTCCTAAACCCTATAATAATGGCTGCACTTATTTTCATTACTGTCATTTGATGACACATACAATAGTTGGAAAAGACTTGAACGGGGTAATCACAACAAATATACTCCAAAGGACCAGATGCACTTCAAACTATCAAAATGGTGATGGATACTCAGGCTGTGTGCCACTTCTGTCCATATTCCAGGTATATTTACTGCCGAGGACTAGAAGCCACATTGCTTGCTGTCATACACAGCGCTGGCATTTTCTCTTTTGTAGTAACCAGGAACAAAACATAAAAATTGGCATCTGTTATATGTAGGGAGATAATTCTATATTGCTGATATGTCTGTGTACTGTTATCACATATGTAGTGACATATATTAGTTTACAGATTTTTCAACATGAGGATCAAAACATCAAAAAACAGAAAAGGTTTGTTGTGAAAGCCTAAAGAATTTTATAAATAGAGTATAAGCTTCTCCGGTCCTGACAAAAATCATACCAGTTTATGGGAAAAAAAAAAAAAAAAACATTAGATGATTATAACTCAAAGTTTTACAAGGTTAAAGGTATTTTTTTCCATCTAGCTTAAGAAGTCTGTGAACTGTTTGTTATTATCCTTACAGGGGACTTCCATTTCATAATTTGAAGGGGTTTTTTTATGATTTAGATTTTTATGATTTTTCTTTCTCAAATTTGAATGATAAAACTATGATAATCTGTGCTCTGGCAGGAAAAGGTATTGGCTGTTAGAAAATTAATTAGATCATATTTGAATATTCATAATACTCCTTTGCATCTGTGTAAAAATAGATCTTGTTGATTGCCTGGAGATTTAGGAATGACCTGCTATGACCCAATTAAAAAAAAATAGTCCAACAACCAGGCCTTTATTCATTACAGCATCTACCATCATGATACATTCACAGGCTTTGACTCTGTGTTAACAGGGACATGCAGTGATCCCTTCATGTTTATTTTATTTTTCTAAAAAAAGAAAAAGAAAGTAAAATCATGTTGATTTATTTAACAATTCTGTACAAGCCTTCAAACACTACCACAAAGCTAGAATATTTCACATCTGCCGTCAGTGATCTAATACTTAATATTAAGACAGCTCCTACTGTGACATGTTTTAAACTGTTTCTTCCCTCTGCTGGGCTAACAACATAATAGGGATCAGGAGAATAGTTCTGAACACGGAATTGCTAAAATCTCTGCAAAAAATTCTAGGTTAAACCTTCTTTCTGACCCTACCTTCTGTAATTGTTTTAAAGCAGATTGAGAGAACCTGCAGAAAAATCTTGTTAAAACAGACTGCTGTTTTGTCAGCTGATGTTGAGCTACGTATATGAGGTCCCTGGTGCAAATCCTGATGTATTCATGGCTTCTATAAAGTGGAGCATTAAAAAACCCATAAACAAGGGGGGAAATCCATAAATCAACCTGAATGGAAAATTGAAATGATAACAAGACTTTTACAAATCTTCTAATAAAACAAGAGAGTTTGGTGAATATTTTTTTTGTTGGTTTTGGTTTGTTTTTGTGGGTTTTTTTGTTCATTTTTTTGTGGTGGTTTTGATTTTTTTTTTAACTCTACAGCCTTGAAAGATATAAGGAGCACATGTATCTGGAAAGGATTTTCTTATTTTTGCAAGCAGGTGTGTGTACATACTTGCTCTGCAATATCTGTAGGAAATTCTCTCCAGTGTTTTCAGTGCATCTTAGATCAGGTACCTTTCATTTTAAGCTCTCTGCAGAATTTAGCTGGACATCATCTGAGATTAGCCTTTCAAACTTATTTAAAACCAATCAGGAAAGATGATATCACAAGCCAAAGGTATAGGATCAGGAATCAGGAATTTAGGATTTGTTTCTGTGATGTCCCATGTACACTGGGGAAAGTAATTTTGCACTGGGAGATAATTTTAAGTACCTGCATCATTCCAGAAGTAGCTCTGAGATGCTCTGCATTGGAAGCAGAGACCAGCTTCTCACAGTCCCTGTCCAACATCCTTGCTGCTCCAGGGGTGGAGAGGGAAATTTTTTGCTGATCAGAAAATTAAGATACCTGCTGCAGAACAGAGGTACAAAGACCCAACTAGCCCAGGTCTGAAAGGATATTAGTAAGTGGGCTTTATGTTCTTATTTGAAGCAGTTTTCTCAAGGTTATGAGGAAGGTTTTTTCTTCCTTTAAAACACCGCAGAACTCTACATTCCAAGTTTCAATCTTAATAAATCTGGATGCAGTTCTGCCATCTTTACTTAATCTGGGTGCTCCCAGTGACGATGCTCTGTGATCCTGCACTCAATGACAGGATCTAAATTCTAAGTCTGTACTGAACACAAGTCAGAGTCGAGTCATGTGTGCCTCCATCCACCAGCTGTGCAATAGGACATTCCTTTAATTTTAAAATATTCTGAAGACAAATTATTGCAAACTGATTGACTACTAAGGCACTGTGATCCATGTTAAGTAAATATCCAGCCTGCCAGCCAACCTTACACAGAGTAGCACAATCACAAAACCACCAGCGAACATTCAAAGGAGGCCTCCTCCCAAATTATCTGAATATGTCTGAACCTCAGAAATGTTCTGGGCAAAGGTTATGTACAGATTTAATCTGAACTCTTTTTTTCCTGGACTTAATGAGTACCTTTGAGTATTGCAGTGAAGAAAACATTCCATCTGGTGATGGTTTTTGTACAAATGAGGAAAAAGGACATTTTAAGCAAGCTTCATGCTCAAATGGTAGGGTTTATTTTTGTTTATTTGTTTGTTTCTCTCATACTCTGCTATCTTGTGTCACTTTAGAAGCACAGTTTTATATTGTACAGATCCAACACAAATTAAAAATGGTCATTAGTCCATCTAGAACCTATCTTCTATCAGTTATTGTCTCTGTTGAACTGAATGATTTTAACAATACTATTGTCATGGAAAACCTCCTGACCTTTGGTCTTGGTTTTTAATAGATTGTCATAATTGCAGATTCACTTCCTGTAATAGCAAACACAAAATTAAAAGCACAAGTAATTGTGATGCTGATACTGGAAAGCGATGGTTGAAAGTGCAAACCTATTTCTGTTCTTTTAATTTGTATTGTTGAATAGGATAAAAGTCAGATTTATGAGCAGAGGGAGTGTGTGGGAACCATGCTAAACTGATCCAGAGGAATCAGCTTAGATTCTCAAAGGTAATTAGAAGCTCTAAGTCCTGTTTTGATGCTTACAGACTCACTGCAATCAACAGGAGTTCAGGAGATTGGACCACTGTTCTGGAACTGGTTAATTTGATGCAATTTGATTCTGAGCTTACTTCAAAACCCGATCAGCTGAAAAAAGATCTAATACTGAGACTGTTCATAAGAACAACATCTCCCTAAGGCAAGTCTAAAGTGTAGAAGTTTGTGCCATCAGACATCTTATGAAACCAAAGAAAGTGTCGCATAAGCAGTATGATGGCTCTGTTATTTTGCAGGGGCTTGTTTACTAAGAACAATCCTGTACCACCTTCCCAGTGCCCATAGTGCTGGACGCTGAAAGACCTCCTCTGACCTGTCTCCAGTCTCCATGTCCATTTTTTTTTTCTTTTTCTATTTCCTTTTTTCTCTCTTTACATTCTTCACATGGAAATCAGTGGCGACAAAAAGTTGTGACTGAACCAGATGCTTCTTCCAGTGGCTGGATGGGATTTCAGCACATTTATGGGGGTTTGTCTCCATATGAACTTGGGAAGTGAATGAGGTTCCCAGGTCTGTGTGTTTGTAACTTGCCTCTAGAGGTGTAGTGAGTTTCTTTGATGGAGCCACTGATTCTGTATGGTTTTAGTTTTAGAAGTATGCAGGGGCTTCAGAAGAGATTGAGAGCACATTGTACTAGGAGCTGTGTACATAAAGAGACAGTATCTGCCACACAGAGCCTGAAATCTAGACAGCATAAGGCCAAAAGTGAAAAGTCAGTCATACAATGAAATGATGAAGGTTACACACTTCGGAGTGGCCAAATTGGAATTAGTTTCCTAATCCCTGAAATTCAGTCCACTGCTACACACTGCCTTGCACACCAAGAATATTCTTGTATGGGATGAATGGATGTAACTTTAGGGACCATCAGTTGCTCAATAGTCCAGGGACTGAAACCAACATATCATCACCTGACCTGTGGTTATTGCCGGTGTGCTCACACTCATCACAGTATATGCCAAATAATGTGGGTTTTTTAGTCCTCTGTCACTAGATTAGTATCCAGTTATGGTTTCTGAGACTAATGTTACCTATGGAATAGAGTAAATGAAGAAGTACTTCAATTATCTTATCAATATCTTTCTCTTTTTAGCATCCTCCACAGGTTGATTTGGTTTACCATCTGGGACTATGATAGAGCTGTCTATAAAAGATAGATAACATTCTAAAATTCCAAATAGAACTGCCATCAACCTTTGTTACACTAAAGCTTTTTCCTTAAACCCTTAACCTAAATTAATTTTTAATTGTGAAAATTAACCAAAATTTGCATTCCAGTTACAGCAGGTATACCAGCAGCTTAATATCAGAATAATATCTATTTCAAAATTGTTGCATATAGATAGAATGGGATTTCAAACCTCCACAAAATAAATTAATAATAAAAGAATTTATTTATAGCATTTCCTTTTCAGTCACATCACATGACATTATATTTGTAGAGCTGAAACTTAAGATTGGTTTCTGTGTTTTTGCATTGATGCATCCCATGTTTGACATATGTAGACAAAAAATAAAACTTTTCTTCTTGTTTGCTTAGGCTCTTATTTCTACTAGGAGGGAGAATTTCTACTTTCTACCCATCTGTCTGTGGTCAATACTGCTGAAATTCCTGTGAATCTTTCCAGTGATAACAAGAGCAAGCTCTTCCTAGCTAGTTGAAGTAAACAGTCTCTAGGTAGGCAAACCTCTCATGTAGGGTGTCAAATAGTCAAAATTTCTGGCTCTTTCTTGAGAGTGGACCATGAGGTCTCATTTAAATCTGGAAAAGAAGTCCTTGAATATCAGAATGTAGGCTCTCAACTGATCCATTTGAAATAAGTGACTACTCCTAAAAATGTGCATTTGCCTACCAAAATTGTAGTTAAGATATATTGTACACTCCTAAAAGACAGATTAGGTAGAAATGGATTACACAGAATTACTGGAGTGTAATCACAAAGTTAAGAAATAGAAAAATGTTACTGTTAATATGTCATTGTCAAATTAGGTGGTTATATAGTCATATCCTGCATAGTTCAGCTCTTTTATTAATGACTTATGAGTGGAAAGTAGACTTTGTATGTACACAATGTCTTTAGAAGTAGAAAATATCTCTGTATCTTTATATTGTGCAGAATCTAATACTTGCTCAATACTTGTTTAGTTCACACTATTTAGAGTTTAGAGTTATCCCACAAGGAAGCAAACAATTTGCATAAAGCAAGAGGAAAGATATAAGAACAAATTATTTCTCGGAATAGATAGATTTTAAATCCATTGCTTGAAAAGCTCTTTTATCATCAGCAGAATGACAGATTATTTCTTTAAGGGAAAATGGCAGTAATTAGTTATAATACCTGAGAGAACTCAATAAATATTTGCCAAATTAAGATTATTTATTATCTGTATTCTAGGGGTGTCTGGAAGACTCCCGTGAGATCAGAGCACCATTGTTCTAGGAACTGTATAAGAACACCTGCTACCCTAAACAGCATACAGATCAAAAAAGATGGCAGGGAAGACAGGAAGGGAAACAGAATCACAAAGAAACAAAATTAACCGCCTGAGGACACAAAGTTAGCAGCACAGCTAGCTCTGTCATCAGGTAGGTCTCTTCAAAGCCACCCTGGAGCTTTACCTATTGGAGCAGGTACCTCCCCTTCTTATCCTGTTCCTTTTGTCTTCTGACCCATTCCTCAGTGCAACAACCAACCTCTGATACCTGCCATCAAGACTGTATGCAGTTCTTCATCTTGTGGATACCTCAAGTCAACTCTTTTATAGAACATTTCTGTTTTCTGAGTATGATGTGAGGATAATCTTCATTTCCTTTGAGATTGTTCCTCTATCCACAGTCACAGCTCATCTATTATACTTAGGGCAGCAAGTTTCCTTTCGATTTCTTGATATTTCTCACTTCTTTTGATCACACTTTATACCTTCCCTCTTCTGCCAAGTTTGACCCTGTATCTTGGTGGCACTCTATTCTTCTATGGACTGTTATCACTATCCATCTGTGCTGCTGTTCTTGATCCTGTATAAGTGCATGGTGAATTGTGAGTCAGATAAGTTTGTTCTTTGCTGATGTTTTCCGGACAATACACTGCAAATCTTCCATTAGAAGAGTAAACTATATTGTCTGTCCTTTTTTGTTGCTGATGTTCACCTTCTGAGCAGAAAAGGACATGGAGTAGCCAGCAAGTTAATATACCTGAGGGGTGCAAATCCATGTGGACAGCATGTCTGGATAGTGTCCTCCACATTTTGTGTCTTATGTATGGCCCAAATTTAAAAGGAATTTCGCAAACTACTTCTCTAGGCAGTTGAACTAATGAAGCGGTTTGGAGCAAAAGCAAGTGGGTGCAGAAAACCTGCATGGAGACCTTAAGTAAGCCTACCCAGGTGAGAGCAGTGCTCTGCATGGAGTCCCTTCATCTTATGCCAAGGTCACTTAGGGGGCAGTAGAACAGGGTGGGGGAGAAGAGTTCTGGGGACACTGTCATAATATGGATCTTCTGCATTTTCTCCACCATATCCTCTTAGTTTACACATCTGTGTAAAATTTTCATCTATCTTCAGTTATTGCTATGACAAGTGGCCCTCCCTTCTGCATTGGCTGCAGTTCTAAATCCTGAGACTCTTTAGTTCAGGTACCACCTTTGTTCAGCAAAGGTCTTCTTCCAAGGTAGGCTGTGCTAGCGGGGAATTCTTTCTGAGAATGTGCACTGACCAAGCTCTTCTCTAATCTAGATAGCAATTGAGACACCCTCTTGTCCTGTTTCATAAAAGAGTACTCTTTCTCTTCATCTTGCCTTTAAGAATAGGTCTATGGGGGTTACTTACATACTTAAAGCGATGCACTGACTGAGTTATGCAGCTGTTACCTTCATGTTAGGCTTTTCTGTGATTCTTTTTCAGGATTCAGGGTGATTTAAAAAGCTAAGTGATGGTAGCATTAACTGCAAGGTCTGAGAGCTTTGTTTATGTTACAGTGGTGCACTGTCTCTGTACAAAACCAGATAGTAATACAGATATCCCTAGAGGCTGAAATAATTAAAAATGGTTTCTGTGATGACCATTCTCTGAAGCTGGCCTGTTAAGGAGTCTGGCTAGGAAAGACATTCAGGAAAAATTTCTAGGGTTTACTCCAGTTTCATCTTACCACTGTGGTTCACCTTTTGCTGCAATATGTTCCATGCTACAGTCTGATCTTGATATCATCTAGAGACAAGATTTTGTGAGATCATAATAGAGATGCATTGGCAGATATATGTTCAGACTTTTGCTAACAGGTCAACAGTGTGATACTGTATCTTCCAGGCAAACTGTGTAGTTGCAAGTTGAAGTGCACACTGCTGGCTGATGCCACAAACTGATAAGAATCTATTTACAATTGATTTACAATTGAGGCAGTATCCAGGGTATTATAAAATTAATTTATCCAGCTGAAATAATGACATAAGCTGGCACTGAATGAAATTCCAAGAAAATTTCTCCTTTTTAGAGATCAAATTCTCAAGAACCATAGTTTCTGTTTTCTCAAAAAAGCCCAGCAACTCTAGAACTGCTCATTTGTTATGTGTTAAATCTAAAGACCCATAAGTGTCATCTATTCCTGACCCATAATAACTTGTAACTTGCCCTGGGGGGACCAGGTCTGTGACTGAATCCCTAGACCAGTGCAGAGCTGCTGCAGTTCTCCATAGGAATGGAAATAAAGTCTATCACAGGTAATTGTAAGATCAAGACCCAAATTAGGATAAACAGCATTTGAACAAATAAGAATCACAGGAAACAGAATGAGAAGTCTTATAATCTCACAGTTATTTGTGATAATTTTCAAAATGTCTATGTTTCAGCTGAAACAGCCCAGGTAGCTTTAGTTAAATGAAATGTATCAGCAGGACATTGTGGGATAAATGGAGTTTGTTGCTGACTACTTGTGCAGGTGGTTACCCTGAGACAGATTCATATATCTCAATTTAGTTGCACAGTCATTTTTGTTGCCTTAAGTTATCCGATATCTTGGATAACTTAGGGTATCTAAAATGACACTAGATGGCTATGTTTAAACACATAATGTATGTTTGACACTTTTGCAGTGTTTCAGATACATTTGGCAGCCTTTAGTTAGCTCCATATTCGTGGCTGCATAGTTCCTGGATGACCATGCCTTTGCATAGGCAAACCGTGCATTTCTAAAATCTGCAAGAAAAAGGTATGACAGGAACAGGACAGCAACCTGACATACAAGATATCCCATCTTCTATCTTTTGTTTAGTGAGTGTTTCTTTCCATAAAATCTTGAACAAATTACTTTGAACTAAAAAGACAGGCTTTTATGTGCTTAAAGATACGATTAAGTAAAGTGAGATTATCAGATGTTCATATTCTTTTTACTTTCTGAATACAACTCTTCTTCATACCTTAGTGCACAGATACTTTTGAATATTTAAAAAATACTGGAAAGCTAGAATCTACTTCTTCAGATGTCTCAATAACTTGACAAACTTGGCCTTTCATTCCCAGCTGTTAAAAACAAGTAAGAACACTTTGTGTATCTCATAGGTGTTGTGAAATTAAATCCACTAAATACTTTGGGTTATTTACAATGTGAAGCAGGGAAATCCATGTTAGAATGGTATAGTTTCAATCAGTACTATGTAATTATCCGTATGACCTCATCACACAGTTATATTTGACATGCAAAAAATTTAACCTCTATGTCAGATATAGACGTAGAAGAGAGCTGTGCCCTGATGGACTACTGCATAGTGAAGTGCTAAATTTTGTACAGTTATCTTGAATGTGTTCATTCCAGGCTTTGAAAAGACATTATAAATGATTAAGAATTCAGCCTTCACCATTTTGCCATTTCTCTTTTTTGGGATTCATGCAAGCACTTCCCTCGTGTGATAGTTTTGAAACCCCAATCTGAATCTCACTGTCCAAATGCCTGCCACTTCAAAGCGAAAACTCAGCTGAAATCTGTAAGGGGTGTGGAACCTAATCATATGTGAGTTTTCCGTTATTTTAGTAGAAGTCTAAAGATTAGACTTTAGATTGTAAACAGTGCTTACCGGGGAATATGGAAAATATCTGGGTTTTCATTTTTTCACTGCAATGTCCTCTATGGCAGCCATAGTCATAAATTACAGCTTATGTTCAGGAGCGTCCAGGCAGTGCTCCCTTGACATGGTAAATCAGTCCAAGAACTCCAGGACACCTAAACCCTGTAGTGGTCTGCAAAGCTGGCCAGGCTCATGGTGAACACTGTGCTGTGTCATTCTTTTGTCAGTCAGAGGAATCTTAGAAAAAGTTTGGAACTGGAAAGGAAGTTTCATTTGAAGTTCTGCTGACACTTTGACGACAAGATAAATCAAAGTTTGGAGCCTTTCCAAAGCAGGTGAACCTTTCTCAATTTCTCAGTCTCCCTAAACGCAGAGCCTGTTATGTGTAGTTACAAAACAATGATATTATTTCTTCTTAGGCATATTAGTTTGACATCAGGTGCAATATTGCTTCAGAAACAATGTTGTTTGTGCATTATACTTATTTAATTTGGTTTGCATATGTGTATCTGTGTGTACGCTGTTGTGCCAGTATATTAAAGAGTTATCTTCAGTTTCTGTCTCTCTGGGGAAGTCATAGCTCCAGGTAATCTGATCTTATGATATGGAGATATGAGTAAAAAAAAGGTATAAAGAAAGAATCCAGAAGACAGCTAAGAGGCAGTCAGAATCTAAATGTGAAGTATATAGGAGGATCTCAAAAATCATACTCTGACAAACAAGTAATTGCTCTTCATCATTCAGCTACAGTTGTCCTTAGGCACAACTAGAATTACTAACCAATCACAAACATTTGACAATATAGTGAAATTATATAGTTATGTCGTAGAATCAATAGAAGGTGGTGTCATAAAGGTACACATAAGAATTCTATGTGTATTATAGTTTCTATGTGTTTTTTCTAAATTCCAGTGCTCAGTGTTGCCAAATGCTGTGAATACTAGGTAGTCTTTCCTAAAATTCAGATTAGAATAATAGTGCAGTAATGGTGTTATTTGTTTAGGTGATCTAACAATGCATCTGCATAATTTATATTGTATTTATAGATTTGGATTACACCTTTGAATGTCTAGGCTTTGATTAGAGGGAAACTTTTAAAATCAGAACAAAACAAAACAAAAGTTGGATGAACATAGCGATTTTGTTTAAAGCATCGAACTCTTTCTATTTTAGCATCATCACTGTATTCTGGCAGTTTGAACAAGTACCCTGTAAGTCACACTCTTTTTTTTGGCTTATTCAGGAATAGCTCATTTAAACAGAGTTTCCTGGTTCCATTGAGCTGATTCTCTGAAGAAATACGTGTATTCTTTGTTTGTAAATGACACTGTTCATTTGCAGGTACAGTTGACTTTTGTCTATATAATGCAATTTATGTTTTTAGATGTACATTTGAAGTAATGTTTCTGAAAATGTATAATTTTAAAGGAGGAGATTTAATTGAGCAATTTCTGATTTGAATTCTGAAGGATTAGAAAAATCTTACTGGTACACAATTTTTTTTGTTTCTTCTTGGCCCAACAAAAACTACATTTATTGAGCTTTATGGCATTCTGTAAATTGATCTATACATTCAGTATTTGTTTAAAGAAAGGACTAGAAGTAGCTGAGTTTTATTCCGTTATTTCAAAAGACATGATCTCAATTCTTTCCTCGGCTGTAATATTCAGTTGTAATTTTCATAACACAGTAGCCAGACATTAAGGTAGGCAGAAATAACAAATAAATAAACTGGGACAGAGATCTTTCAGTTATGACACTTTATTCAGGAAACTTTTGTAAAGACCATTATATAGCCCTAGATAAATGACACTAGGTTCAGCTAATTATTATTGATTAAAAAGCTGCTGATGATCTGTGAAAGGAAAGCAGGGACAAAGTTTTTCTCTTGAAGAAAATGTCGTAATAATGGAATGCTACATGGTAGCCTTGATTTCTACATGTGATTCTTTTCCAAGGTGAATGACCTATTTACTCTCCTTTTGCTCAGAGATGTAAATTTGCAGCTTTCTTTATATTAGAGGTTGTTTATTAGAAAGGAATAAGAATAAGAAATTGTCTATAGCAAGACATGCTAATCACCAATAAGAGTATCAGGTGCCTCTTCTGCTGATTTTGAAATAACAATATGAATCACCAAATCAAAACTAGTATCAAAAGAACTCGATCTAACTGGATCTAACAACTGCCTAGAGCAATAATTACTAGATAAAGAGGGGCATGAAATGGTCATTGAAAGCAAAAGGGATGGCAAAAATGATTCAGGTAGGTAACTTTAATTAAATCGAAACAAAATAAAGACAAAGTACAGTTTCATCTTGCATATGAATATTAAAATCAGCCATCAGCAAAATTTTAATGTAATGAAGCACAGTATCAAGTCAAGACTGGCAATAATTTAGAAATGTACCTCAAACAAGGATGACTCCAAGGGCAGGCCATAAATAACAACCATAACAAAGGAAGCTCTATCTCAATGAATAAACACAACTCACTAGTGAGTTTATACTCAGCCTGACTCAATATTGAAATTATACTCACGAAACTATCAATTTCAATGAAGGCCAACTGTATACAAAACTGGACTATCACTGTGATGAATCAGGATCAGATTCTCATTTTTCTCTCTTTCATCACCTTGACATTAAGGATTCTTAGCAATGCTTGCCATATTTTTCTGCATTCTCCTTGGTTAGTGTTTTATGTGGTTATGCAGTAACAGTATTAAGAATGGTTTTCCAAGAGATTTGTGACTGGAATGTCTTCCAAGAATTCTGACTGTACATTTTGCTACTAAATTTGCCCGAGACCTAATATTTTTTTTTCTAACCTACGTTCTTCATAAACTTCCTACAGGTTCCTACCAGACCTTTTCCACACACAGTTTTGCCTTTCATAATCCCATATTGCTGGAAAATTGTGTAGGAATTTCCCATGCCATTGTCTAATTTTCAATCACATACACACTGTTGTACCACCCTAATAATTTTAATAGGCAGCTCTTTTACTGCAGTACAAAGACCATGTTGGAAAACGCGATCACACAGTTCTTAAAATCTATTTAAAATACGTATGCTGATCACATTACAATTTTTCTTTGTCACTGAAGTATTGAAAATGTCTGATACATAGAGATGAGATTTATGCTCTATATGTCTGGAAATTTTTGCATTTTCCTATTTTTTGTCTATAAGGACAAAAATCTATATTAAACTATTAAAGCTATGATTCTATGAATCATAATAAGTAGAGAAAACAGTGTCTCTACATTTTGTCTTCCTTTTTGAAATTAGAAATATGCCTACTTTCTTCATTTCCTTTAGCATTTTCACAGACATCCATACCAAACAAGTTATTGGATGAGGTCTCTAAGATTACAGCTTCTTGTTTTTAACATTTCAGTAGCATCACTGTCAACACCAGGTGCTTGTTATTCCTGAGTTCTGATTGCCTCTTGAATTTCTTCAAAATTTGGCTCAGCTGCCTGGAAAGTGGCCATTTGTTGTTAGCCTTTTCATTCTCTTTGTGGAGCTTCTCTAAGTACTCCTACCATATTTTTGTAGTTGCATTCCTTGTAATAAAATGTTTTCCATTTTTATATTTTATTAGACTTTGTCATTACTGATATTCTTTCCTTCATGCATTAGTACCCTTTTAAAATTCTTGCACACTCTCAGCTTCCCTAAACTCAGTCATCAGAAGCAAATTCTTTAGAAACTATAACCTCTGAATATGCCCACTCTTGCCTGAGAAACAAATGTACAATTTACCAGTGCTCACCATAGTAAGTATCTCCTCCAAAGGAACCATTGACAGCCCTGAATCTTGTATTTGAATTTCCCACACTGTAATGTATTTCACCGAGCACACCAAATTTCACACCTAGCACGCCCTTATGGAAACTGGGGATCATTTCCCCCAACCTTCTGCTCGTAGCAGAGCTAATTTTGAAATTAATCAGGTTGATCAGGGCTGTGTTTAGGCCAGTGTTGTAAATTAAGATGTTATGGCCTCTCAAACACCTGTCCCTGTGTTTGACTATTTTCACGGTGAGGAATTTTTTTCTCATGTTCACAAGAAATTTCTCTGTGAATGCTACTTCTTGTCTTTAGACAAAATTTCCTAGAAAAGTCTGTCTCCATCCTCTCTATAGATTCCTTTTAGGTAGTAGAAATCTGGGAATTATATCCTTCCTTAGACTTTTCTCCAGACTGAACCCAGTTTCTTCAGCTTCATATGCTTTAGCACCTTAGCTATCTTCATGTTACTCCACTGAATTACCTCCAGATTGCAGACATCTGTCTCTGTACCAAGAGGTCCAAGAGTGGCCATAGTATTCTACATGCAATTAACTACGTCCTGAAGTCACAAAGGCTACTCAAGTGTTTTGTAAATTTATTCTGATTCATTCTCCTCCTGAACTTTTGTATTACCTTTGTAGACTTGCAGCTTCTCCTTTAGCCTTTTCATATTCCTCACTATCACACTGATTACACTGGCACACTTTCCATGTTGCATATTAGTTTAAAGTTACTCCTTCAGTATGTGGATATATTTCTGGAATCTTTTGTACTGCAGTTTATTTTTCTGATGTCTTTCCTTTTGGTATCAACACATCTCCAATTTAATTCTACAAACTCCAGATTATTTTTTTTTTTTTTCTGAATGAATACTTCATATTTGTGTGTACAATTTGGATTATCTGAAGACAATATTTTATATATGCACTCATATATTTTGTATTTTTTTACTATGTCATTTTTTTCTTACATTTCTCTTGCAAGACAGTCATAAGAGTTACAGTTGCCTCCCTGTAGGTTTTTGATGCCAAGACACAAAGACTTCTATCTTGATTTAGTAAGTGCATGATCAGTCTAGCTGATAGCAACTCCATCTGTGCTATTCATGGATGTTTGTGAGTAGTAGTAGCAGAAAGCACAGTACTCTATAATGGCACTTTACAAAGTCTGTTCGAATCAATTGTTTCACTATCATGAAACATTGTAGTCTTTCAATTTGTTTTTACTTCTTCATTTCTTGTGCAAAAACTGTAGAAATTTTAAGATGTCCTACAGCTGTTGAAGATATTCAGATAATTCATCATCTAATAATCTTTATTTTTCTTCTCTGAAAATAGATATCTTGGTGAAGTCACTACTGAGTTATCTACTTTTAATCTTAATTGTATATTTCTCCCCTAATGGCTTCAAAGGTATTCCTTTTGGCAACATATTTAACTGTTCCCATTTCATGTCTCGTAGTCTTTCTTCCATTATTAATGTAGATTCTTCTGTATTTCTATGTATCTTATCTCCAAGAGGCTGTGACGTGTGCACAAGTCTGCTTTGGTTGTGCTATAACAGTGTGGGGAACCTTTGACCAACATAAGATCAGATGTTCCACATTTCTAATTCCTAGTCTTTTCCAAAGCTAATGGTTTTCATATTATCAACTATGTTTTTTTCTGAAGATTTTTGGCATGTCTCCTTAAAAGTGTGCTCTGCTGTAGATCAAAGAAGCCATTTAAAATTTCTGTTTCCCATATACGTTCTTTTAAGCTGTAGATCAAATCATTCCTAATCTTCTGTAAAAGTATTGAGCTCTTGAAGTATTTAGCTATGAACAGATCTTTTCATCTGTTAAGCATTCTCAAGGCTCTTCTGTGAACTGACTAGAGTTTATCAACATTTCTCTTGAAATGTAGACAGCAGATTGGGACAGTATGTTCTGGCAGTGTTTAGGCCGTTGCCATATATACAAGAGAATATTACTACACTTTTCCTTGAAATTTCCTTTTCCTTGAAAATCCCTAAAGATACCACAGTGATGGGCTTTTTCAGCTGATTCGGTCTCCTCACCAGTGGTCCTAGGCACTGTAGTACATGGTGTGGTATAAGATTCTGACAATTCTTTATTCATAAAATTTCTATTTTCACCTGGGCTTTAGAAAATCTCTTCAGTTGGTTTTGCTCAATTTACTAAACTGTCCCACTGGATTTGTATTGTCTAGTTATCTATAGATTTGCTACCTATTACTTCCTTCAAAATCTACATAATCAAAAGCCCTTATTGGTGATGATTTATGTCACTTTGCAGGTCAGTGACAGATGTTTGTAAACGATGTGGGGCCATGAAACCTGCAAACTGTGTCTCAGGTTTAGCATAAATATCTTGCCTTGGGCAATTTCTCTACACAGTTACTTTTCTTTCTTTCCCTCTTAATCCTTTATTTCTATTGCAGCAAGTCTCAGAATAAAACCCTCACAGGTTAAGAGCATTTATTTTAAGTTAAGGCTACATGAGGCACTTTGACATTTTATACCTATTTTACTTTTCCTCAACTAAATGAGCACTGGTAATGCATACATTTTGTGTACTGGAACAGGTCATGTCCCTTTCTGTCACAGTCCACCTTGTTTTGTGATTGTGCAACCTTGGATGCATAATGGAGATATGTCCGCTTGTGCATAAAGAAACATAGCTTAAATGAACTGTAAAGCTTTGTGCTTTATTGGACAGCACTTTTGGAACTTTTTTCCCCTGAGTGAATTATTCAAAAAGATCTTCGTAAATGGTGCATAACCTTAAATTGGGTCCATAGACTGTAGATCAGGTAATTGATTCTCTTCCTTAACTTCATTTGTTACATGATCACATTATTGCTTTTCCTTTTTTTCATGAGGGTGGTTTTTTGTTTTTGTTTTTGTTTTTGTTTTTTTTTCTGACTCATATTATTACACAAACAATCTAAAACAAGGCCTAATATCTCAGTCTGTTGTTACTTTACATTTCTTCAGATCACTTAAATTACCCTTCATGCTGTCTTGCAAGGTCGTTTCTTGCTAAATCAGAACACAATTTCAGGTGAAGATGTCTGCTTGAATTTGGAGAGAGATTGAAATTGATATTGATATGAAACACACTAAAAATGGTATTAGGAAAGTGATCAAAACCCACTGAAGAAAATAAAAAAAGAGAGATTCTGGAACATTATGGTTTGTTGTTGTGGGGGGATTTGTGGTTTTTTTTGTTTGCTTTGTTTTGTATAGTTTTTATATTTTTTTCCCAAGAACACTTGAGTTTCTTCTTAAGGTGGCTCAACATTTTAAGATGGAACTGTTCACTTTGGATAACTTTCTGAAACGCATAGACTAAGTCAAAAAGTTTGCTAGCAATATTTGTGTGAAAAGAAAGTCCTTACACTGTGAGTTGTCAAAGCTGAGCTTCTGCTGTGTTTAGAAAAAGTGAACATCTCTGTATACTTTCCATAGAGTGAAAGTCCATTCCTTTATAACATGTATCCATCAGAATTGCATAGCTGCTAGTAAGACACTAGCAGGTGCTGACTATAGGAAACAGAGCCTCCTAATAGATGGCATTATTCATTATTATTTTTCCAATAGGTTTCTGATGTGAAAGTTGTAAAGAGATGAATTTCTCTTGAGATAATATTTTACAATTAGATGCAGACTGGTTGATCAGGCTTGACACAATGTTGTCAACGTGAAATCAAAGGGGGACAGTACATTTGCATTTGCTGTCTTTGTACAGTGAGATTATGCTAACAGCATGGAGCTGCCTCACTCCCCTAGGAGCACAAGAAACCTCCATGGCTGCAATTCTGAAATGCTTCTTGAAGAAGTGAAGATTACACCTGCTCCATATTGTCTTCAAACTGCTTCTGTGCTAGAATAAATAGCCTCTGGCTCTGCCTAGTGCTAGAACTGCAGTACCAGGTTTACCTCCCATGGATGTACTATGGGATTAATGAACCACTGAATCTCTATGACTGCTTAAATTCCCATAATTAAACCATTTTCCCATAACTCAGATTGATTAAAAGGATATAACACAGAGTTTAGTCTTTCATGAACAAAACTGATATAATTTGTCAGTTTACATTATTAGCATTCTTTGGAATGGAAACACAGAGGGGAAATTTAGTACCAAGTTTTCCTGAAGTCCTATCACACTTGAGCACACAAAGTCTGTAACTTCATGTCTTTTTGTCTATATAAAACATACAGATGTCAAAATGAACTACTTACACACAAAAATGAGTTGTATGATTTACTAATGTCTGTGGATAATTTTATAGGTGTATATATTTACACATTTTTATCATAGGTGTCTCTCTTGTTAGAAAGGTGCTAAATTTTTTCTCTAGGTGATAGACAGAGAAGGTTTAGACTGGGTATTAGGAAGCATTTCTTTACAGAAGGGGTTGTTAGGTGTTGGAATGGGCTGCCCAGGGAGGTCGTGGAGTCCTCATCCCTGGAGGTGTTCAAGAGTCGCATTGACATAGCACTGAGGAATCTGGTGTAGTTGGGAACTCTCAATGTTAGGTTAATGGTTGGACTGGATGATCTTCAAGGTCTTTTCCAACCTAGATAATTCTGTGATTCTGTGACAATTATCAGCTGAACACGTTACTGAATTGTTCATCTGCCTAAAGTAATTTCTACATCTCTGTGTAGTATTCACATCAATAATGTGTCAGACTGGAGAAATAATTACCCTCCTTGTGAACAGGTGTTATTGTTTGAACAATGCATGAGTGTTAGATTCATCTGGTAAAAAGGACAGAGACAAAGCATAAAAGGGAAAATGCAGTGGCTAAGGACATATTATATATATATGGGACTTAAAAGCCAAACTGGGAACATCAGCCCTCACTGTCACTCTGAGATCCATGAAGAAGAGTTTCATTCATAGGAAGGGATCCTTATAGTGCAGGTGCAGAACTGCTTTGGGTGTGTGTGTTATGGATGATTACAAATAACTTTAAGACCTGAGCATGGAAATAATGCTGAGCTGAGAGGCTGTGAAATGTGTGATGGGAATAACATTTGCTTTTCATTCTGTTCTCTGTCATCAGTGGAAAGATAATTATTTTCCTTCCTGAAGGAAAACATTTCCATTTCCATGGGAAGTGCCAGAGCAGGACTGTGTGCCTTCAAAAGCAGCGGGATTTGGACTGTACCCAGCAAGCAATGACAGTCATGGAAGGAAGAAAGGAAATTACTAATCCACAAGAAAGACCTCATCCTTTCCTTGAAGAGAGTCCTATTTGTTCTGTCCTAAGGGGCAGGAACAGGATGGAGAGAAAATGGGGTTGAACGTCTCTGTCCTCTATGGAAAAAAAATGTGCTGAAACATGAGCTTTTTCCTCTTACCCATAGTTCTCCTTTTCAAATATTTTTTTTCTGAATAGAGGATGAATTAGTCCTTTGCTTGTGTGTTCCCTTCTGAAAAGGGGAGAGAGGACTTTGAGATTATATTATAGTGCTTCTATAATTACGTGCTAGAAACTAACACAAAAGGGAAGTGTGAACATGTTTTCAGGAGCTAGCAAAGTATAATGAGAAGGAAAAGCCTTTTCTTCTGATTATTATTTATATTATCAGCACCAAAGAGCTCTAAGTCATAAACCAGGACCACATGGGGAGGCTATGATTCAAATGTAAGATAAGAGACAACACATGGATCCAGACAGCTAAAGGAGCACAAGGAAACAATGAGGCAATGTTGGTCAGTATGAGAGAATGCATCTCAGTGCATTATTAGCTTAAACATTTTCTCATGTTTTTTGTAGGCATCACAGCAAGAGAGTTTTAATGAGGGATTTGAAGGAAGATAATGAGGTTGTGTGGCAGATGCTTGGAAAAAAATCACAGAGGAACTTGTTTAAAAATATCTGACAAATGGGTGATGGAAACCAACATTATGGTCTAACTGGAGACAGAGCCCACTGAAGATGATAGGAGGATAAAAATGAGAAGGAATTTGAAGATGAACGCAAATAAGTTATATCTGATTCTTTAGAAAATCATAAAGAGGTGTTGGTCAAAGAGGCTGACACTTATGTTCCATTGGATTCTGTGTGAGGGGTTCAGAGTTCACCAGAGGAACAGATGTTATGATGATGGAGATTTGAGGCAGATTATGACACACTGGACAAGACCTTTGGCTTTGTGAGTGAATTAGAATGGCCATTCATTAAAGATGCTACGCAGAAACATCTACAAAATTTAAACTGAAGAGTATCACATAGAACACTGATGTGTTTACAAAACAGATTATGTGATCTCAATTTCTAGAGGCATGTGAGACAAGTTTTTATAGGTAAAAGGGAAGCACTGGCTGCTGTCGAGAGGAAGTTGTGTCAGTGATGCAGTTTGTCCCTCTTTTCTAATGTGGAAAACTAAGAATCTTTTGTCTGAATGAGGGCGATAAAAGAAGTTAAAAAATATTACACATGCATACAAATACATGTGCTTGCATACAAAAATACAGTGTGAGTCATCATAATGACAGAAACTCACTTCTTTCCGTTTTTGTTGGACAGATACTTATGCCATCCCATTAAATTTTTCCAAAAGCTTTAGCTGGTTACTTTGAATTTTAAATAATCCTCACCATTAAAAGTTCTGTTGCAAGACTGGCTATGTCAAAATGCTGGCAAAAAAAATATTAGGTTCCCTGAAAATCAGGGGTTTAATACAGATGATCAAAGCAATTACCACATGACACAGTTGAGATCAGGTAGTGAATGGGAGACTAGTGCACACAATGGATTTCTTTCTTAGCTTTTTTAGAAGGCGGCAAATATGTGTTCTTTGCAGGAAGCCTAAGCCTATAGAAAGAGTCAATATGGGAGAAGACATGCTGAGCTGTTTTGTGAAGTAGTTTTAAAGTACTTTGCATGAGAAGCCCATAAAGGTAGCAGGAGTAAGAAACTAGCATAATTAATGTACAGAACTTCTAGACATTAAATTAATGATTTGCCTTAACATTCACAAGAGAGTGGGTGACAGATGTTGGAAATGGATGTAAATTTCCTACGAGAGGAAGCAGAAGTACTGAGGGAAATCAAGACCATACCTGAACAGATGATCAGGATATTAGAATGTCTAAAGTCTAGCAAGGCTCCAGGGGCAGAGTCTGTCCTGAAGATGAAAAACACAAGAATCTGTTCAGGTACAGGGAAAATCCTATTATAATAATAGAGGGAGGATGTTGGTGGACTTAAAAGTGGTGACTAGAAGCTGTGAGTCAGGAAATTACTGATATTTAAGCATCACTTCTGTTCTTGGGGATAGTGACAGCTAAACATTCACTTTCAGAAAGGTATTATTTGGTTACAGGCAGAACTCTTGAAGGAAAGGATGATGTTTAATTATTTTAAGTAGCAGTCTACTTCATTTAGATAAAAAGTTAACTAGGGAGAGGGAGACAGGGGTGTAAGTGCTGATGATTTTAAGAAGCTTTATCTATAGCACAGTCTGAAAGACAGGCCATACTTTTAAAAGCTTTTCTAACCATCAACATGTCTTTGCATGTATATGTCCCTGGGACTTCCTTTGCAGAGCAGGTCATTGCTTACAATATGTTCTGAGGGTTCAGTGGTACCAAGAAGGATCTGCACCCATCAGATCCAAAATACAGTTGGTGCCAGTTTGTGTTAAATATTGGTCAGTGTCAACTGCAGCAACCCCTGAAAACTTCAGCTTATTTGGATAAGGGAAGATGATTAGCTTCAGGAGATGAAAGACTCCCGGAGTATCAGGTAATGGCAAACACAAATTAAGAACAATGACTTCAGCCATTTTGCAAGGATCAGCATAATGATAATTTTCATTTACTAGAGCAACACAAAGAAGGAGAAGCATGGGTGAGTAAAATGATGAGAAGTAATGATTTGCTGCTGTGAGGAATTTGGCGTCATAATACAAGTAAGCAAAATCATTCACACTTGCCTAGGATAGCTCAGGAATATTGTTCAGTGAACTGGTTTGTACATACCAGGTAGAAAAATGTAAGAGAATTTTAAGAGGAACAAGAAAAAAGATATAAAAATTACTAATCCCCCATAGTCACATGCAAATCAGCATTAATCAGGAGGATGATCTAGATGAAAGAATGGTAGGCATAGCAGGAAACAAAGCAAGCAACATCAAGAATACATAAATATGGCTATTGAATATAAATTATCATGTTATAAAACCCCACAAAATCTGTGATACAAAAATCTCCATTGTTTTTGTCATTTTTAATCTTCTAATAATATCTTGATACATAGAGAATGTCCATATAAGAATACATGGGCTAATAATTTTTCCAAAGGAAAAGGTATGGATCTGTGTTTATTGTAGCCACAGCATTTATTTTTAAAGTGAAAAAATAATTATCTCTTTGCCACCACTCAGGGCAGCAATCAGTCAAAAAACTTGGTGATGAACAAAATGCCATTAGTTCCATGCTTGATTTGTCGTCATCTCGATCTGTTTAAATGTAACACTGATTTATATAATCTAGCAACTGTGGTATAGCTGTGAGTACATCCCATGAGTTTTTCTTGACTAGTGAAGATGTCAAGATTGTATTCTTTGTCTCTGTTTGTCTAGTACAAAACCTCTCTACAAGACTCACAGTTCTTACAGTGCTGATTAATGACTAAAGACCAAAGTCTACCGAAGTTAATGGAAAGACTTCATTGCATTTTTGATCAATCCATCTGTCCTCTGGCATTTTGGACTTGTGGCTTTTCCATTCAGTAAGAAATTATTTCAATTGTTTCCTCTTTACAGAGCAGGGGAGATTTACTTTTAATCAGACTTCACCAGTGAAGAATTTGTTTCTCAGAAGACACAAACCCAGTTTTCAAAGTCAAAGAAGATTTTGAGGAGTCTGGGGGAGGAGGAGGAAAGACCTTGCTAAGTGTCTCAGAGAATTTATGAGAGCAAGCTGAAAGATCTTGCTTCATTTCCTGTTGCATGGTTCTGGAATTTGAAGGACTACACTGGGAGACTTTCCCAGGGAAGACTGATCATATATTGCAAAACCTGAAAGCTATAGAGTCAGTGGGAGCCATTGGAGAGATTATTTTGTATTGTTTCTTAGTGATGAATAACAGGCTGGAAATGCTGTGGTGGGTTGGTGGTGAGTACAGAGTCTCCCCATTCATGAAGAAGCACATTCTTCCCAAAGTAAAAGCTGGCAAGTCTGCTTCTTGACATCTCTTAATATTTCTGGCATAAACACTTCTGTTTCTGCTACTGAATATTTACAGTATCTTCCTAGACTAGACAGGTACGTTTTGCCATTCCATTGTCATTGCAAACATCAACTGATCATTGATGCCAGATCTGCACCCTTTAAATCTTCCAAGCCAGACCTGCTTAGTTTGCTGACAAAAAGAAATTTCCCCACTCAGTACTGTGGAGTCAATAAAAATGTAGCTGTGGTAGAGCAAGGTGCATTCTCTTCTCCCTGATGTACCATAATCATCAAATTGTAGGCTAAGATACAATTCCAGAAATAATGTTGCACATAATAGTTGATGTATGAAGCAGAAAGAACATAGTTAATTTGTAGATGTGAATTTGAGCTTTCATGTCCATCAGACAGGAAAATCTGGTTTTGACTGAAGACTGAGAACATATTAAATGGAAGCCACTGATGGAAATATATATAGAATACAAAAAAGTGTTCATATGGTCAATTTTCTATCCAGATGAAGCTTCTTATTTCTTACTGTTAGCTTTACTGGGACTTTGAATTAATTTCCTTGCTGCTCTTCCTTGTACATTCCTCCGACGCTAATGTTTCTCATGGTTTCTTGTTTTTCCAGACATATTCTATTTCATGCTGTGCAAGAAATGGCACCTCTTTAATGACTTAATATAGGGGTTACCGTCCAAAAGACAAAAGTGTGTAACACTTCATCGTGATATTACATTTCTAATTTTTCCTCTAGTCAGTGTTACTGTATGGGTCTCTCCTCATAGAAACAGCTATTCATGACATTTAAATGCTACATTTAGTCTTTGATTTTAAGATATCTTTAGGAACTGCACCTTAAGCTTCATCCCTGCTGGCTGGCTGGCTAGTGCTATTTTGGGATGTAGGAAGATTGCTGCAGAGGAACTTAAGGTGTGGTATTGAGTATTCTGTAGTAAAAATCTATGCTCTTGCTTTTTTCCTGTAATAAAATTTCGTTGTTGTTTATGCACAAGTGGTCTTGACCTACCTTGAATTTACTACATGCTAAGGACAGGCATGTGGGCTCTTACTGACATGTAGTATCTGAATCTTTGATGACTACTTGTTTAAGTATCAGTGTGATCACAGTAGATGCACAGCTGGGAGCACACCTTGCATATGGCCATATTTCTTTGCAACTTAGATATTTGTACCAAGATGTGCCATAGTATCTTCAGCTGGTACTTTGCTCTTAGAACTTTGCTCAGGCAGGACTGAGCCCTGGCTAACTGGCTTTGCTACTCTGATACCAGCTCCCTTCACATTTTTCAGAAAAGGCTATTCTTAGAGGTTAAAGAGGATATATTCAATGTTGTTGTCCAGCAGCAGCAGATTTCAGAATGGAGTAGGCTGAGAATTTCTTGACAAATATCTTTATTAAGGCTAAGGGTATTCACAGGAATTGAGTGGTGAGTTTGAGTTTAAAATCTTAAACACATTTGTTCAGAAGGAGCTTCTTATAGCAAACAAATGAAAGAGGAAAACTTTTGGGTGCAGGGGCAGGTTATGGTAGCATACCCATCTCCATTTACACAGTTGGTTGCTTTTTGTTCTTCCAGTACAAATCTACTTAAATGTTGGCCATAAACCTTGGCTGCATTTTAATATTGGCTGTGTACTTGTGATCTTTCTCTACTGATGCTTAAAAAGGGCATTGACTCTTCCTTTTATTTGATTTCTGTCTGCAGTTATAAAATTAATCTCCCAGTCTCATGCTGCAATGAGCTGTGTCAGGGGAAGAGAGATAAGTTTCATTTTTTTTTTTCCTTAAAACTTCTTCCAAAGTTACAAGGAGTTTAGCACATTTACTTTCTCTTTTCAGTTTTAACAAAGCCCTTGTCTTTTTTCTGCATTTCTATTTTATCCATGTCATTTTGGTTCTTTTGTTTTATACTTCACATTTTTTCCACACTTTTTTTTTTTTTTTCTCTTCAAGTCTAGTTTATAGTCTCTGACAGGATTCTTTCTATGCTATCTGCCAAAACATCTGTTCCTTTTCTGAATAAAAAGCTTGCTTTTCCAGAAAGTGTCACACGGGTCCACACCAACTATAAACCTTCATTTCTCTCTGCGACTTTCCACTGATGGACCAGCAGTGGGAAGCTTTGTATTCTTGTCTGTCTTGTCTCATTTTTCATTATGCCTAATTCAGGTGGTTTATAGGGGAAAAAATTGGCATCATTTGGATTTCAATGTACACATTTCCTTTCAAAATATGTATTAGTTATTTGTACTTTCTATTTTTAATCTTGCAATTGTTTCCTGAATTTCTGATCAAAGCAGATATTTATTAGCTTAAAAATGATTCCACTTAAACAGATTCTATTGCTTCTTCTTTTCTGCTAGAACCACATTTGCATTAGTACCCTCACCAAAAATGCAGTGTAACTGTTCTTGATTCTTGGATGGATTTTTGGTGATGCTACAATTTGGCAGTCAAAATGAATTCCCTTGAGTAAGTTGCATAACTTTCAGTACTTTGGTTTTGCCATTTAGAATTTTAAATGTTTATGATAATTCCTGTGTAGTAGACAGACTTGATTCTATTGTAAAGTTCTTTGAAATCTTTAAGGAAAAGTGTTGTATTTGAACAGGATACTATTTTTATATAGTGTTCCCCAGTATAATAAAAGTCATGTCAATAAATATTTTTTATCTTACATTTTATAAATGGTCAATACTAGCAATGAATTATTTAAATATTTCCCCCAAATATGGAAAGAAATATTTTCTATACTTCAAAGTGAAGGAAAAAAAGTGACTTGTATATGTATTTGTCTGTGGCATAATTTGTTGTTGATATGCTGATGAGATCATTGTCTTTTGACTATATTAGTAACTAAGAAGAAGAGGTCTTGCTGGTGCATGGTTTAAGGTGTCTGCAAATATCTGAGCCTTAGCATGGTAAATATGAGACAACAATGGGTAGAAACTTCCCCCTGGAGTAACTGTAGATGTTTTGCTATTTCAGTCCCCTGAAATTTTAATTAATTTTCACAGAAATGAATGAGGAAATTTTTTTAATCTGCCAGAACTTTCTTCATCATCTTCCCAGGAAAACGGTGTATTTCCTTCGTAATATTTGTAGCAGTGATTTACGAGTTTCCAGTGTCAATCTGATGGAGATGGGGAAACATGCATTCTGTTCCATTATTCCTTCTCTTTGCTAGACACAGAGTTTCTCCAGGTGGCAGAGATCTGATAAATGCTGGGAAGTCACGTAAAGAGAATTGCTAAGGAAATTGAATTCAACTCCTCTCCATGGCTTGATCCCCCCTAGAACAGGTGGCCTGGCGCACTGGCCACAAGTTCCTGTTGACTGAATCCATCCAGTACCTCAGTCCCCTCATGCAGGGTGTTTGTTTGTGGAAGCTGGCAAGCTGACCTCCTGGAGGAGCTGCAGCAACAGAAAGAGGGCTGGGAATGGTTCAAAAGTCCTGAGACTTTTCATGACACTTGCTGTGTTTTTCTGGTTCTTTGAAGTGCTTAAGAGAGATCAGTGTGTGGTTTGTTATATGGAAGTCTGAAAATTCCTAGTCAAGATATATTGCCAACAGAACACAAAGCACACTTTTGTAGTCAACTTTCTGTGGGGTCTCACTTGTCTCTTGCTGAGATCTTAGGGCAAGACTTGCGAGGGAATTTTTTCTTTTCTTGTCTTAAATTGTCCAAAATATTAATTAGAAAATAATTTTTATTACCTGTGTAGGCCTGCCCCAGTATGACCAAGACAGCAGGAAAGAGAAAATGTTCTCAGTCCTGACAAATATTAATTACTCATTTCAGTATGTTGATATTGACTGGACTATTCAGTTACCGTGTGGAGCAGATTAGAACTGCTGTCACACCAATGTAGTTCTGGAGAAACTCCACTAAAGTGCAGTGAGCTCATACTAGGAATTGTTTTTATTTGTGTACTAGGAAATCATTCCTCTCTCTTTGTCCCTTGATTTGCATCCTGAGTGGCCGGTACCCCATCAAACTGGGAGGTACCTTTCATGTGTCCCTCTGTGTGAACTACCTAGTGCCTGCTAAAGTAATAATGCAACTGGATTCATGAAGCCTGAACTCAGTTCATACAGGAAATTACTCCAGTGAGCACATACAACTACTGAAATTTGTGTTTACTTTGCAAGATTCACATTTTTCAATGGACAAAAATGAAGAAAATTAGGGCTCTCTAATACTGTGCAACAAATATAGCGCAGACCTCTGAGCTAGAACTGTGCAAGCTATCTTCTGAATCGGAAAACTCATAGCTGCATCAGCTCAGCACAATCCCCAAGTTAATAAGCTCTGTTAGTAGGTGGGTCTAATTAGCTTCTGTGCAACATCATGTCCATATAGTTTGTCTGCTCTGAAGGACCTTGCTAGCATTTTTGAGATATTCTGACATATTAATCTGTACAATCTCAGGGCAGTAGGCTCTGTATTCCAGTTTGCAATGATGATGAGCTCTAAATAGTACAGAAAAGTAATTGTAACCCATATAGAGAAGTCTTCAACAGGCAAGTTTAAAGAAGAAATGTGGTTCTAAGCTTAGTTGCATGTATGATCTTAAATCTTGTAAAAAAGCAATATATATTGACATACACATGCAAGAAACATGAATGTATATGACAAACTGCAACAGTAGTAGGCACTGACATTTGCAAGAAAATTAATATCAGTTTAATGCCATTTTAATCTGTCAGACAATGTACAGGTAGAGCCCCATGTTCTTCCAGTTTTAAGCTTTTCAATAAGACCTGAGTACATGGTAAACCATATTGCCTTTATGTTTTTTCTCTCTCCTTTAGTAAATGTTAGGATAGATTGAAATATAATCAAATGTAAATTTGAAAATAACCAAGGAAAAAAGATTAGATCTGGAGATAAGGAACTTAGAATAAACTAATCTTATCCAGAAAAAAAAAAAAAAAAAAAAATCAAAGAAAATGTTCTTCACGCTGTAGCTTGAAATTTGAGGAGGGGAAAATCTTTTGTTAATCTCTTTGCTGTATGATCCTTTTTTTTTTTTTTTACAATGAAATTCAACACAAAGTGAATCTCAGCTGGTTTGGAATTATATTACCATCTGGAGAAAGATTTTGAGACAAGCCAAAACTAACAGATTTTCACCCAGTCCCTTAAGAATTCTAATTGCCAGGAGTTGGACAATTCTTAGGAGCAAACAGAGTGCAGTACTGTGAGTCTGCAAGATCTTCTTGGCTGCAAGATCTACTTGGCTGAAGATACTTTTTGATTCATATAGAATCACCTAGAGCTTGGTAGATATTTTTAATGTTTCTATTTAGACAGTTTCATCTATACTTATACTTTATCTATACTTCACCTGGAAATCATGGCCAAAGTAATAATTAGAGTCTGAGCATACTCTTGATGATATTGTTGGTTAAAACCAATGTTGAATAGAGGGATCAAGCTGCATGCCTCAGGGGCTCTATAGTGTACTTCAGAGTCCCTCAGTAGGGATTATCAATTAAATTACCAGTTCAAATCCAGGAAAGTTCAAGAGTGACTAACACTCTTTTGTTCCATTGGTTAGTGAGAAACAGATGTAGAGTTAAGTGATGATCAAAATCCTATTCCTAGTGGATATTTTACATCACAAACACCAAACTCCTAATGATACCTTTCTGGCAATCTGATTAAAGTGGGCAGTAGTTCAACAGGCACAGAGACGGCCATGCAACCCTTACTACCATTCCCCATAACAAAAATTGCTTCCATTTTCAGACTTAAAGACAAGCTGGAATATTACAGTCACTCTGCCTGAGCTTTTTGTGTTCTGTTGATATATTTGAAAATCTTTCATTCTGAGTGATATCAAATCATATTTTGAACCACAAATATAGCTGAAGATTATCTTAAGTGTTCTGAATGAAGGAGGACCTGCAATTTAAAACTAACAGATTTTTTATAATTTTAAATATATATGGTCAGTCCTCAGATGGATTAATCTGACATGGATCTGCTGAAAAATTAGTTAAGTGGTAGTCAATGAAGCTGGCAAAGGATCTGAATATGCATTACTGAAAGTACGTGTTTATACCTGAAAATGCATAAGTAGATTTAGGGAAAGTATATCATAGCTAAACTATATGCATTTCGCATACAACCCCTACCTTTCTTCTCTTTCTTGGGCACTAAACAGGTTAGAGTTAGGGTTAGGCAAGAGATTGGATGTTAGGGGGTTAAAATGAGGAATTAGGGTTTTGGGTTGGGGCTTAGGCTTCAGGCATTTGGTTAGGGTTACTACCACAATATAGCAAAACTGTAAATTCCAAAGCTTGATGTTCTCATACTATCCTGTGACTGGTGAGTGATAGAATGTCTGTAAACGTTATGTCTTTTAGACCAAATCTATGTGTATGTTGTTCTCTATGGAAAAACTGTTCTAAAATTACCAGGAAATCTATTCTATTCATTAATTCAGGATATTACTGGATTCCACTAGAAAAAAAATGCTTCCTTAATTTAGCAACAAAATCCGTAAGATGAATGCACAAAAAATTTCCAGTGGGTGGATAAAATACTTAAAGGATATAATAAAAAGTACCAGCTGGAATTTTCTTGCTGCTCTATAGTCCCTTGTCTTAGTTATCTATATAGCACACTATGAAAGAAAACATTCTAAAAAAGCTAATAGCTTAAATAAGGTAAGATATTGCTGGTTTCTAGTAAGTTTATAAAAATTGTATTATTAAGATTTTATTAAGTAAATTTAAAACAATGGAAAATATTATTTTTGTTCACTATGTAGTTTATGGACTACCCAGAGCTGCTGTTGACTGAGAGCTGAAAGATAAAGGGGGAATTGAGGAATTCACATTTTGGAAGACGGCATATATTTATATAATTACTTTCACTGTCAGAGGAAGAAATCAAACATTTCTCGCTACTGAAAGCAGGTGTCCCTGCTCTTGGAGAAAACTGGGACCTCTTAAAGCTCTTTGAGTGGGTTTCAGGCTTCTTGATGACATGGACTTAGTGAGTTTAGTAAGACAACTCACTTCTGAGCTGACTTTGTTTCCTTGAGCCTGCGTCCTTTTTAAAACAGCTAGTGCATTTTGTATCTCAACCAGTTACTGGAATCAACCTTTTTTTTTTTTTTTTTTTTTTTAAATATATCGATATAACATTGGAAAGAAAAGTCCAGAGATTTGTACTTTTAGCTCTGCGATTGAGATAGGACATCACCAATATTTCTTCTTTTAGTTTTGTCTTTGCCAAATCTGTTTCAGTGAGAAAGCTCTCTAGGGCAGTGGCTATATATGTTTAGTTTCTAGTACACCTTAACCCTGACCACAGCATAGTCTGCGAGCATTGCAGTAATAGTAATAATATATCGCACTAACTGTGGGTTTTGAAAGGATGTCTATTCTGCCAATGCATTTAAAAGAAACACAAAGAAAAGTGTCATTTACTCCCTGAAAAATGGAACTGCTAAGCTTCTATATTTAAATTAAATGCTTTTATGAGTTCATTGAATGTTATTTAGCAAGTATATTATAGCAATGGCATGTTACCTATTGCCTCAGAATGAGGATTTTATTACTTTTTCATAGTTACCTTTTGTATCAGCATTTGGCAGGTAACAAATGAAATTTGCCTGCTAAGGTTAAATTATCTTGTGCTGCTGCTCAGCCACACAGATATAGAGGATGAGACAATGGAAAAAAGTTATTTTCTTTTTTGGACAGACATAAGAATATATTAATATACAGTCATCTTGACCTGTCTTTGAAGAAATGTTTTTTTCTCTGAAAGGCAAATAACTTAATTCCTGTCTGAATCACTCCACTGAAATCCTGTTCATGCAGGAGGCTGTATGAATGGAACTGCAGATAGAATTGACCCAAATAATTCAGTGTGGTCAAGATGGTGATGCTTGGAACAGTCTGAGGTCAAAGCAGAATGGACTGCAAGTATCAGTCAAGAAAGATGAAGGCTCTCTGGAACTTGGTTGGAAAAATTTTTATTTCTCTGTCCATCTTCAGTACCACTGCATTTCCTAACTCATGCAGATTTGGGACAAATAATGCCTGATTCTCCTTGAATCCTGAATTTGTCACACTTTAGGAATATGAAAGCATACTGTTGAATAAATACTGAAGCCCAAACTTGCAAGGATTTTTTTTCAGACTCCAGCGTTTTCTTTAAATTTCAGAAAACTTCTGGAAACCATGCTTTGCAGGTTTCACTTTAAGTCCATTTTGATAGGCCAGTTGAATTTTTTTATATACCTGAGAAGTCCTTGTGATACAAGGTCAGAATAATAAATTTTATGTTTTTATTCTTTATGTAGGATAAGTAATATAATTCCATCACTACTTTATTACTCTGCAGTCATTCTGTAACTATGGAACTCAAAATGTTTCAGCCATCAGCATTTGGAGAAAGTTCATAGGTGTATGGCACTCCGTTATAATTTACTTTTAAAGACTACATTTTTCCTAGTCACCCTGCCTAGAAATGCAGTTATGGATCAAGACACTGGACCTAGTTCTGAGGTGAGCTGAAAATGCATTTTATTTGCACTAGTATAACCAGTGCTCTAGGGCTCCAGTATTTCTGTTTTTAAGTTGAGTTAATATTTCTTGCTAATTGGAAATGTTTGGACCTTTTCTGAAGACTGGAAAAGTCTCTGGAGTGTTTATGAAACTGGTACTCAAGTTTTGGTTAGAAAAAGTCTTTCTGTAATTTGAAGGTTCTCAGCAGAAGTCAGCAGGCATAAAATAATCCCAAAGATGTCAGTTTACTAGACCTTGAACTATCTTGTATTCAACTTGATTCAGTACATCTTAATATGAATTTAAAGCAATGTATCAAAACTACTGTGTGTTACAGGAGAGAATTCATGGTTCTCCACAGACAAGCTCACAGCACTACTAATTATCCAGAAATCAGTCTGCTGAAGCAATGTTCACGTATTTTCTTCCTAAGTTTTTCATTTCAGTGTGAAAAACTTAGCAATGAATAACCTCCTTCAACTTATGTGTCAATACCCAAAGGACTCTTAACTCATCTCAATTTAAATTAATGACCTTAGTGATAGTACTAGCAATTGGACCATGTCTCTCATGAGCCAGATATTTGCATATGGAATTTGATTAATCCTGCTGGCTATTAATTTTCACTTTTAATTTGGTGTGATACTATTGTAGGAAGAAAATACAAGACTACTATCAGGCACAGACAATGTTGATTTTCTATTGGGTATTCTATTCTGTTTTGTTTGGCTGTGCTAGGTCCCCTCACAAAGACTGTTTGGATCAACTCAGAAAGGTATCATAGATCTAAAAACTGGTCTGTACAAGTTCAGGGATAATCACTACAAAGAAGTATTGTACTGAATGAATATTACTAGTTTTACAAAAGGTAGAGCAATTGGTGTAAGGTATCCCCTTGTAGTACTCTGTAACTCTATTCCTCTTAATGGCATAATAGGTCTCTTGTGATACCTGTGTCCAGAGTCGCAGAAAGACCAGCAATATAAGGAAATAGGGGCAGTACTTTTTCTGAGGCTGCTTGGTCTCCCTGCATCACGACTAAGCAAATGTACACTGACGGTAGAGTTCTGTTCAGATTTGGATCAAGAATAAATTTTGCCTGGATCTTGTAAATATGTAACATGTGGTGTCTCCTAGTTTCTAATAGGACAACCTGTATTTCTTTGACATCTCTACACTTTGGGAGCATTGCAACATGTTTGCACACATCATAGCCTGGAAAACAATGTGCAGCTCTTGACTTGCCCAGAAGAGCTGGTGTCCACATTCTGCTTACTACTGAGCAGATCCCTGTAAGAATTAGCAGACTTTGACAAAACCACCAAGAATATCTCCATAAAAATTGAGTGCCCTTGCAATAGAGTAGCTGATTAATCTTCCCCTTCCTTACCAGAACAACATTAAAGAAACACACGTCTTTCCTCAGAGATGGATTTAATAGATTTTGATATCCATTGACTGACTGACTGACTGATCAATGCCTATTAAACAAACACAGAAAGGGAATATATTGCTTCTCCTGGTTGAAATTCAAAGAGAAGAAAACCACCTTCTTTGTGATCACAGATTTCTGAGAAGTAAGCACGCATACCTGGCAAGGGCATAAGGTGAAGATGAAGGCAATAAATGCTAGCAGGCATATGCCAAACTCCAACTGAACCTTAGAATGGCTTCCTCTGTGCTTTTAAAATGCCTTTTATGAAGTATTCAATTGTTTGTAGTAAATGAATAACTCATAGTGAGTAACAGGCAATTTTAAGGAAAGGTTCTATACTTTTGCAATAGAATTTTTTATACTTGTGCAAGACTTTTTTTTTTTTTTAATTAAATGATCATCTAATACAAATACACAATTTCTTTGTGTGGAAAAGTACACTTTGCCAACATCACTGGGAGTTAAATCTCTTCAAAGGATATCTTTCTTTAGATTCAGATTTCTAGAATGCACCCATAAATATCTATGTGGAAAGTGATTCAGCTGTATCAACATTCTAACGCTTTTCTCTGGAAAAAATATGGTATCAGACACATGAGCAGCAAACTATTTGGTCAAAATATGAGAGTATTTTAATTTTATTAAACTTTTACATTAACAGTGGATGATTGCAAACTGTATGTAGAAAATAATTAATACTAATAGAGCATGTTAATAGTGCACAGTGGCTTTCTTCATTATATAGTACTGGGATATCACATGTGATAGTCTTTTTCACCTTCTTCAGAAGATATGTCTACCCATATGAAAATAGGTATTTTCTTCAGTGTGTTATAGAGAAAGCAAACTACAGTAAAAATTTTGATTAAAATGTTGCTCTGTGGCCTTTCATATAAAATCTAATTTTATTTAATATTACTTTCTACATGTATGCAGAAAATGGCAAGCCAATATTAATAAAAGAAGGCTTATAGGAATGTGGAACAAGAACAATAGATCCTTGACAAAATTTATTTACCTAGCTAGACTTTCATTTCAAAGTTAGCAGCACTCTGTGATACTGGTATAATACAGGGGTCTTAAAACTCTGTTAGACATTTTTAACCTACTTTAATTTATTCCATGAAAGTCTAATCCCCTGCTGAATGGAGATGGGGTGAATTTTCCAAAGTCATAATCCACTGAAGTAAAAAATCTTTAATGACAACATAGGCAGCAGGCTTCAAGAGTTTAGTTTAAAATCTTTCTAAAAATGTAAAACGTAGGGCAAGAGTTAATAGGATATTTCATACAGTTATATTTCAATCCCTTTCCAAATCTTTATAAATTCACTTGTGTCTCCACCATTAGAAATATTTGGGCTGAATTTCTACACTTCTAAGTCAAAAAGCAGAAAGCTGTAAAATTGTAATGTGAAGATTTTCACAGCGTATTGTAACTCATTTGGTCCTTCAGTTCACAGACTATTATACAGGATAGTATAATGTTTTCTAAATTGAAAGAGAAATGATGTTTTACAAACCAAACACCTTCCATTCAGCCTTAACTAGGCAAGAAAATGAAATCAAGCTACATAATATGTTCATTCTTCTGATCCCCCAGGAGTTTTACAATTGACTTTACTGGTGGGTCAGGATTTGGCCTATAAATTGAGCCGAGAGTGTCCATATATTTCCTATGTATTCCAAACCCACAATTTTGTGCTGCCCCTTGACTACCACCTTTGAAGCTGCCTAGTTCTGGAAGTATCTGTAACTGATTCAACCCCTCCTTTTTTGACCTGGAAGCTCCTCTATTGTCAGCCATTAGAGTTTGCTTTTACAGCTTTGCCTGGCCTGAACACCCAGGCATAAAGTTTCTGTTTGAACCGCACAGGAAAAATACTGGCGCCTTGCTCGATTTTGCTGTGACCTGCTGGACAAAAATTTAGGTGGCATCAAATGAAGCTGGGAGGTGATTTGTTCGAAAGAAACAGGAGGAGAAGGTTACTCATACAGTCTGAAGTTAAGAGGTAGAATGACTGGTCACAGCGTGTTTCAGATAGTGGAAGTTTCAGAGAGATACAGACAAGTTCTCATAAATTATATTTGTCGAAAGTTATTAAAATCACAGCCATAAATCCAGCTTAAAAAGTCCTTGATCTGGAAAGGCTTGAAGACGGGCAAGATTTTCTGGTAGAAGTAGTATATTCTTTCCTTAATTTTGTATTCCTTGACAAAACCCAACTTTTAGCCATTGTTGGATACATGGTACAGGTCTAGATGGACTTTTGGTTTCACTTGCTAATGTTCTCAAGCTCTTAAATGAAATAGACAATGACAATCACTTCCTTTTGCTCTAGGAGCTACATCTTTGAAGGAAAACCACTGAAATTTCTTCTTTGAAAGACAGGAGTGACAGCAATGCCTGTCTTCACCCCTGCTTTCCAGAAAAATGGTGGAACATTTCTTAGGGCTGGCTTTTCATTGCTTCCTGCCATGGATCTGTGGTTTTGGTTCCTGGTTCAAAGTTCCCAGTCTTCTCCAGGCACTTGGTGGAGCCTGGATGTTTAATTTTGAGTCTGATTTCTACTCTGGAAGGTTATGAAAGGAAAAAATAGTCATGGGTTCTTACAAAGAGCTGTACTGCCACAGCTGAGAGGGCAGCTCTGTCAGAGTGAAAAAGATAAAACAAGGAGAAAGAGAACATGATCAGTGGGGGCACTGCTACCAGAAGAAATATCTCCATAATTACAATCTAAGTCTGATTGATTTCAAGTGCTTATCTTTAGATGACTAAAGACTGTTTAAAAGCCTGCTTACGAAACGATTTTTGTAGTCACTAGTGAACAGAAGTCTCACAGAAGACTAGTTTTTCAAATTTTAAATACCTGTGAAAATTATTTGTACAATTAAACCCAGGAGATAACAAAATAGTAAAAGCCTACACTGTTTCTGAAAGGAAACCTCCAGACAGGAAATTTCCTGTATCCAAAAGGAGGAGCAATACTAGCAAGTCTGCACACCTTGATGTATGAGTAACATAGCACGAGCTGGAGCATGCTTACAGATGTATAAGGAGTAGTGGACTTGCATGTGACCAGAGCATTTCAGAAAGCATTTAGATAGAGCAACCGTTGTGCTGCTTCCAGCCTGCAGCCTTTGTGTTCTCTCCACGGTGCTCTCTCCAGGACAAACTATGCACTGTAGGTCAGATTTTTCTTGCTTGCCCTTAGGCATCTAGATGAAGAGCATTTATTCAATCCTTGAAGGTTCATCAGTACCTCGTGGAGACAGAGGAGGTAGTTCATTCTGTTTCACTCTCTCTCTTGATTATGAAATAAGACTACATGAATAGTTTAGACCTGAGACCTGAACTCCAGGTGAATGAGGGGATCAGTGAGGTGATTCTCACCCTAGATCATGGGCTGGGCTGGCACAGAATGTGTTCTATTTCCTAACATGTGGTGGCAGGCTGCCACTTGTTTTCATCAGTTTGTTACCATTCACAGGACCTGTGGCAGTGTCAGTTTAGCCCACAGTTCAACATGAACGCAAAGGGAGGGGAAATGAGATGCTAAAGAAAAATTTGACATGGTAATTCTTAAGTATTCTCATTGGAAACCAACCATTGGAAGTGCTTTATCACCTTTGCATTTGCTGAAAATTGTTTGAGACTTCCTAGTTTTCAGACTTATTTACAACAAGCAATTTACATTGTGTAGAAGAGCACTGTAATACTGTAATATTTGCTAGTTATTTTTCCTTTCTGGAGCAGCCCACTGCAATATCTTTATTCTGAGAGCAGCAACTGTTAAGAATTATAATGCCTCTAAACAAAGCAGTGTCTCTATTGTTTTATTAGTGCCTTCATCTTTCTGTGGGTACAAATTTTCTAATTAGTCTTTGATTCTTAGATCTCAAACAGATATAGGCGCTCTAATTTCATTGAAGTTGAATTTCACTGAATTTATATCAGCTGTCATCAGCTGAATTTGTATCAGCTTCTGGTCTTGCATAACCTCTGTCGTGTGAATGATGAGAAAAGCTCAGGTAGCCACATCTTCTTTCTAACAAGGGCCAGTTGGAACAAGAACAGTAGGTCATAGATTAAACCAAGAAAAATACAGAATTTAAAGCTGAGCTGAACACAGTTGATAGCATTAAGCTGCTTTTTATAAATCCTAAGGTAGATCTACACAAAAATTGCACTAAGAGTGTATATTAAGTTCAATATCCCAACTTAAAGACAGTAAAAAAGATTACCTTTCCTCTGTTTTTCTTTTTTTTTTTTTTTTTGTGACAAAAATTTCTAATTTTTTGTGCTTAAATGAATGAGCCTAAGTGATTGCTTTACAAAATATTGTTGAAAACTTCAGATGCTTATTTTTCTATGCTCCATAATGAAAAGAGGTCATCATATGAATTCTTCAGGGCTCTGTGCAAGGACCTCTGCTTTTCAGTATATTTGTAAACAACCTGCGAAAGGTGAATGAGAAAGTTTGTTGATGACGAAATATTTCAGAGTAGAAAAGATAATAGCCAACAGTGAGGAATGGCAAAAAGATCTCATCAGAATTAGTAAACGGGCAATAAATTACAGAATGAATTGTAGTAAATGTAATGTGAAACACATGGGGAAAAAATAAATCCCAGCTTCATATATACATAGGATTGAGATTTTAGGGTTATGACAGTTCCATGCAAGCATTAGTTCAGAGATCATTACTGATCACAACCAGATAAAATACTGTGAATTAGTAGAGAAAAAAGAGTGAACAAATAATGGCAGGACATTTGCCACCATACAAGACCATGGTTCTGCTACATCTTGAATACTGTGTGCCATTCTAGTCTCCTCATCTTAAAGATAGAACTGGGAGTAGAACTGAGGATGCTTCAGAGAAGGGCAAAAAAGAAATTCAAAAATATAGGTATAGAGTGGCTCCCATACAAGGGATTATTCATGTGACCCAGAAAGCTGGTACTCAGGGCTGGAAAAGTGATCAACATTTGTTTACTACTTTGAATAGATATAGCTAGCTATAGAACAAAGGGTTCCCAAAGAAGACAGCAGGAGCCAGGTTTGACACAAACAGCAAGAGGGAATAGAGCTGTGGAACTAATTGCTGAAGGATGCTATGGAAGTTAAATTTTACAAAGGGTCAGAGTGGACAAATGCACAGAATAAGCAACCTACTGAGAGTTACTGAAAGGGAAAACATACAGAAACAATATCTAGCAGAGGAAACTAGCAATACTTGACAGGTGGGAAGAAATTAGGGGACTATCACGTACTTGCCATGTTCTTGCTCTTCTTCAGCCATCTCTTATAGCTGCTATTAGACACATGAAATTTCTTTAAATGAGACTTTGGTTTGATCCTTCATAGCCACTGATGTGTTCTCATTTGACATGGTAGATCAGGGTTTACTGTTCAGTTTGTCAGATTAATCTAAGTTTGCATTTTTTGATTGACCAATCCAAAACTTATTCTTTTCATGTTATGTAGCAAAAAGGCTTGTAAGTTAAAACCAGAGAGGTCTGCTTCTGTGAAATATTAATGTATGTGGTTTTCCATGTTTGTCCTCCCTTTCCAAAGCGTCAGTTTGTAATGGTCCAAGTCCTTCACTGTGCTTTACTCGCCTCTGTCATAATCATATCTCCATTAACTTTCATTCTCAGTTTCTTTGTTTGTGGTCAAATTTCTATAGAATATTTGAAGCTTTGACTTCTCTGGAAATTATTTACTAAATAAAATAATTCCGTGCCACTAGTAACATTGTACAGTGTGTAGACAGTTATGGGAAGAAAAATTGATCAAAGTAGAATGGTAAACTAGGTTCAGGTTACATAAACAGGATTAATATAAGGAAAATGGATCCAGCTAAAATCTTCTGAGTATTGCTCTGCCTTGATAATGGTACATCTTATAGTTCTGTCCATCAGTATTCTCCTACCTGTGCTATATCTGAGATATCTGGACCAAGGAAACAAAATTCTGTATTATTTTATATAGAGCATATGCAAACACAGTGCTGCCAAATTCTTACAGTGCCCTACCAGCAAAAATGATCTTGGTTTTGATTAGATATTTACTTGAAGAGAGAGATTTTCTACCTTAAGTATTAGATTGTTTGTTTACATTTTCATTTGCCCTCAAGTAGTCATACATTCAGAAGAATAAATGCATAATTTCTAAATCAATACTGTAATTATAATAATGAACTGTAATAGAGCTAGAATAAAAGGAAAAGAGTGAGAAATCAAGAGGCATTCTGTAGCTCTTTGAAGAACTATTTTTTTAAGTCTCAAATTGATCTGTCTTAAATTAATGTTAATATACCTATGCTTGATTTTACACCAAGAAGAGGGCCTAAATCACCACTGGAGGCCTTCATGGCTTCCCAATATGCCTTTCCAACTTTATTTTCTCTGTTCCAAATGTTCAGGTTTGACCTGACTAAACATTTGCGGCTCAGTGTCATGAAAGAGAATTTCAGAATTTCTGGGGCAAACAAACTGCCTACCCTTTAGGAAGTCCTAAATAGACTACACATATTCATTAAAATACATTTAATGATGTTGAATATCATCATAGAAAATTCTTCACCCTCAACAAGCAGGATACAGAGTGAATGGAGTATTCTATTTTAATGGAGTAAAAAGTGAATTAGAGATCAATTCCTGTGTCTTTTTAAACGATGTTTTGGGATATTGTTCCCAATGAAATCACTGTCTTTCTCCTTACTAGAAGCAGAAAAAAAATAAATAATTGAATAACAATTTGTTATTATTCGTTGGAAAATAGATACCAGACAGTCAGCTCCTTGTACCTTTCAGATATCAGTAAACTTTACTAGGTATTGGAAATTTATACTTTCCATTAAAAGTGCAAGACTGGAACCAAAGGTCAGTCTGCCATGCTTGCTGAGTGCTTTTCCACTGACATTTGTAACATTGGATAAGGATTTCTAAATCTTTTCCTCCTTACTATTGTTCTATATAGGCACTTCTGATATCATAATCATTCAAAACCACTTCTAGCTATACAGTCACAGAGGAAATCCCCCTCCTTAGCCCTTTTGCAACATTGATATATTGCACTGTAGTGGTGTTGTGGGTTAACCCCAGTGGATGGCTAAGCACCACACATTCTTGCTCAAATCTCCTCCTTCCCTGTTGGGACAGGGGAAGAGGAAAGGAAGAATAAAAGCAAGAATACTTGGGGGTCAAGATAACAAAAATGTTTAATAAGTGGATAAGTGGAAGAAGAGAGAAGAGAAGAAAACAATACAGAATAAGTGATGAAAAGACAACACTCACCACCTCCCATGGGATACCCAGACAGTTCTTGAGCAAAAGATGGCTAACCCCTCCTAAAACTTTTAATTGCTAAGCATGAAATTATGTAGTCTGAAAAATCTCTTTGGTCAGTTCAGATCATCTGCTCAGTTGTGTCCCTTCCCAATGTATTGTGCACCCCTGAATCTATTTGCTTGAGGAAGAAACAGAGAAGGCCTTGATGCTGTGCAAACACTGTTCAGCAAGAGCTAAAATGTTAGTGTGTTACCAGTGTTTGTGTCAAAAATCTAAACCACAGCACTGTATGAGCTGCTATGAAGAAAATCAACTCTATCCTAGCCAGGCCTGGCCCTGGCTTTTCAGTGTTTTGCCTAGTAGTGGTACTAGGACTAGTACTAGTGGAAAAGGCGGCAACTCTCATTGTAGTGAACTAATTGATAAGGTAGAGGACACAAGTTTCTGAATTATGCGTAAATATACTCAAGGAAGAGAACAAAAAAGCCACCATAGAATTTTGGCTGCTCAGTGTTCACCATTAGTTCACCATTAGCAATTTAAAATTGGCTCTTTTTCATGCATCACTAAAATAAGTCTGTTTCAGTAAGTTAGTTTTCACACTACTAAGCGCAAAATCTCATGGATTTGCATGATCTTTCCTGTATTATTGCGGTCGTGTTGGAAAGAAGAGAGATGGAAGAAAATTGTGGATTAGTTCATGTGAAAATAACTGCTGCATTTGCAGAAATTCTATTACACAGCAATGCTCTGTATTACTGGGTGTGTGAGTCTCTGAGGATACATACAGCTACTTTCTATAGCCCATAGTATACTAACAGTATATGAAAAAGCAGTTGGCTGGAAAATGTTAGTGAAGAACAATGAATTCTAGAGATTTTTTTATTAACCCTCATGGGCTGTTTTTTCTAGTGCTTACACAGGCTAGGGAGGGTAGGTTCGGGCCTTTAATCATGAATGCAGCCAGTTAGCTACCCACACTGAAAATCACAAGCAGAGGTCTTGGGGCTAACTGCAGAACCAGAAATCTTTCAGGTATTATGAAATCGATGACACTAACAATCAATTGTATTTGTTAGATCAGGTATGTTGCAATATATCATGCATGAAATCTGAATCATCCATTTCCATGAAATACACTGGCTTTCAAAAAACCTCATGTATTGGATCAGTCAGCAACCATTTCAGAAGATACTTCTTTCCTTTCCTGAGTGTTCAGTTTTATACATCTGAAAAAAAGACACCTTCTCTTTGAAGGGTTTTTATACCTTTACATCTTGTTACATGGAACTTGTAGTGTAATCCAATGAAACGTAAATCAGTGGATGGAGAAAGGAAAACAAAGGAAAAACAAGCTGTAAGCAAAGAAAAATATAGTCTGGTAAGAAATCTGTATCCTACCTACAGATTGCAGGTATACTAGCTCTGCTAGCTAACTGCTTAGATTCATAGCAGGTTGACGGATTCATGCTAGACAGGCACATTTTTCCTTTTAACCACATTTCTTTTCTTATTTTGCACTCCTTCCCCATATGCCACAGCAAAATTATGTTCTGAGTCTCTTTCTCTCTCCCTGTGACATCTTCATTGCTGCTTCATTAACCAGTGCACCATCAGTGCATTCCATTACAGTTTCTCTCCTGGCTCACTGTGTTGATGCTAAGATGCAGCTACAAACTGGCTATTGAAATGCTTGTCTGTGTTTTAATCCTTCCTTCCATTGAAAAGAAGAGGAAGTCATCTCTTTGGCAAAATCCTAAATAAACCCCATATTCTATCTATTACCCTTACTGGCCCACCAATATGAAATGCACTGCGGTGGCGTAGTGTGAGATGTGAGAGATTTATTTACCTATTTGTTTACTGTAAAAAGCTGGGGGCATATCTCCTATCTGATCAATGTATTAAGACAATTTATACTGATTTTATGTATGTGCCTTCAACTGACCTTGAAAAAGTATTGAGGTTAATGAAAGCATGCTTCAATTCCATGATTGTTAGGAAATGAAAAGGGCATGCTGTGATAGATATCCTCTGTGACATATATCTCCAGTTGTACCAGTAGGGAGGGGACATGATTTAAATACTAGCTGGTTTCCAGTGGGTTTCCTGGGTTGAGAATACACTTAATTCATATTTAAGTGAAGAGAAAGATATAACTGCAAGTATGATAGAAGCACATAAATCAGTGCCAGAACACAGAGGAATAAAACAGGCAGATTTAGAATCTCCTATGTAGCCATGAAAAAGGAAATAAGAAACTTGATGGCCTCTTCAGAGCAATTCCAACGTTAAAAAATGTGGCAGTGTGGCTGGTGTGAATTTTTAGGGGGAACAAGACTGAGGGTGTTGTCGGTCCGTTTCCATCCATCCGCTGCCCCCTGCCAATTCCAGCCCTCCCTGCTATGCTCTGTCAGAGCTCTCTACCAGTGCTGCATGTTAGACAGCTGTGAGGCTGCATCTGTTCTCTGTTTTCCACACAATTAAGGCAAAGACAAAAAATATAAATAAGACAAATTGCTCTGACTCTAAATTATGTGAAAAAAATTATCTTTGATTTTGTAAGAATTTGGTGCAAGATTTTGTCTTTTTAAAAAATGTGATTTTGTTGGGTTTTATTATTACTACTTTTATTTTCATTGTATTTATTTATTTATTTTTATTACTATATTAAATTGCCCTATTTTTTCACAAATGGCTTTCTGTCTTGCACAGATCACTTTTTGGTTTGGGGAGGAAAGTGTGAAAAAAAAAGTGAAGTGCGGAAGGAGAAATGTATTTCGTACTTAGATACAGACAAGGCAAATGAGTAACTAATCTGTAAGGGACTATAAAAACCCCCTGTTACTTCTCTTGGATTATTTGAGGTGCAGCACACAGTATATATACCTGTTGACATAAAACTCACTAAAATGATAATTATTGTATTATTTATATTGTAGTTGTGACTGAAGGTCATAGTCAAGAATATAGACCACTATGTACTCAAAAGGAGTAAGGAAATTGTGTTAGTATTACTAGATTTATAATGACGTGGACTCTGATCATGGTCAGGCTGGCACCACCAAGACAACACCCTGACAGTGGACTCCAGGGGCAGCAAAAATAAATGAATGTGAGTCTGATGGTGGAAGACAGTAATTTTGCAAAGAGAACATTCAAGCAAGAGTACTTCACCCCGAGAAGAGAAATGGTCAGTGAAAACCACATACAGACTGAGGCTGACATGGCTGTGCACTGTAGTTTTTGCAGTAATTCATTACATACTTAACACTTACAGCCATCATAACAGAAGTAGATTTCAGGCTGAAGAATATGTGAATATTCTTCATAATGTGAATGACTGGGATTGAATCTCAAGGCCAGTGTAAAACACTGGCAAAAGAGGTTTAAGTAATAACTACTTGGAAAGAAGAGGAAAATAAATGTTTCTGTTTTGTTTCACTAAGTTATACATAGATATAATTTCTAAAATAAACATCCCTATGACTTTGAAATTTGATCATTTTGTTCTCAGGTGGGAGTGATGGATTACAGAGATAGATTTTGTATTACATATCTCAACATTTCTTTCTTCTTACCTTCTTTCTTTTTCAGGTTACCTGTGCAAATTTAACAAATGGAGGAAAAACAGAACTTCTAAAATCAGGAAGCTCCAAATCCACACTAAAGCACATATGGACAGAAAGTAGCAAAGACTTGTCCATCAGCCGACTGCTGTCACAGACTTTTCATGGAAAGGAAAATGATACAGATTTGGACCTGCGATACGATGCCCCAGAAACTTATTCTGAGCAAGATCTCTGGGACTGGCTGAGGAACTCCACAGACCTGCAAGAGCCTCGGCCCAGAGCAAAGAGACGGCCCATAGTCAAGACTGGGAAATTTAAGAAAATGTTTGGCTGGGGCGATTTTCATTCCAACATCAAGACTGTGAAGCTAAATCTGTTAATAACGGGGAAAATCGTTGACCATGGCAATGGGACGTTTAGTGTTTACTTCAGGCATAACTCCACTGGTCAAGGGAATGTATCTGTGAGCCTAGTGCCCCCTACAAAAATAGTGGAATTTGACTTGGCACAACAGACGGTGATTGATGCCAAAGATTCCAAGTCCTTTAACTGTCGAATTGAGTATGAAAAGGTTGACAAGGCTACCAAGAACACACTCTGCAACTATGATCCTTCAAAAACCTGTTATCAGGAGCAGACCCAGAGCCATGTGTCATGGCTCTGCTCTAAGCCCTTTAAAGTAATCTGTATTTACATTTCCTTTTATAGTACAGATTATAAACTAGTACAGAAGGTGTGTCCTGATTACAACTACCACAGTGACACACCCTACTTCCCATCAGGGTGAGGACCAACACGTATCTGAGACTGAAGCCTGGGGAATAAAAGAGGTCATATGACAGGGCTGTAACCTCAAGGAGGAAGGTCACATCTATTGCCTGGAATGTGTCTACCTGCTGCTGATGATGTCAAATGGCTACAAATATGTTAGTGGAAAACAATCTTATGTAATTTTTTCCCAGACAGCTCCATGTATCAATCTAGTTGTAAATCACTATGGATTTGAAATAAAACCATACACATACACAGAGACACACACTCTTTTAAGCTCACATATGTTGAGATTCCTGTTAAGAGAGCTTTCATTGTCTGATATCTAAGGTTTCAGGATAACTTCTCATCAAGCAAAATGGATTAACTAGACAGAGAATTGTTTCTAACACAGACTGTTATGGAAATCTCTTTGAAAGTTCTTTGAGTATACTCCAATCAATAATCCCCACTCACGCATTCTACTACTTGGAGTAGCTGTACTGGTAAATAACACTGCAGGAGTAAATACTTGTTAAAATGGGAAAAATATATGTCTGGAGTTCAGTATTCTTTATCATATGAACACAGCAAAGCATCATGACTTTTTTCCAGCATACAGTAGGCACATTCGAGGTGGTGTTAGGTGGCTCTTTTTCCATGGAGTGAGCCTGTTACTAGTAAAGATGGGCAAACATTTGGAATTTACATGTGGGCAGACATTCTGGTTTCATGTTTCTCTGACTCTTAAGCTCTGATTCTTTAGACCTGGTTGAGTTTAGGCCAGCTAAGCTACTTAAAAGCTCTCCAACTGATCTCTAAGAAGAAAAATGCTTGACGGAGAACATGTAAGTTATAAGTGGCTGTCTTATCTTTATTACAAAATATTGTAACAAATTCAATATCCTAGTCTTCATTTGTATGAATGGTTTGTATTGTACATAATTTAACCAGTGTTATTTGAGCTGCTTATTAATATTAACTTGTAATTGTCTCTCTGCTTGTTATTGGTTAAAAACGATCAAGGAAATGAGGAATCCATTTTATCAATGTAACTGTAAACTCCATTAAAAGACAGAACTATGTACAAAACATTTATTCAGCTAAAGTATTGTTGAAAGCTATACATATACAACATTACAGTCTGTCTGTATTTAGATATTTTATTTCCAGAGAAAAAAAATGAAGTGTACATAAAAATAAAAAAATCTTAAAGTTGAGTTTCAATATGTACTGTGTAGATAGTAGTTTAAATGGTTTTGACAAGCGGATAACACTCCAAGTCTGACATGGTTTTCAATCTTGTCTCTTTGTATATGTACATATATATATATACGTATATTTATAAATTTTTGTGTGTGCATGTTTGTGCGTATATATGTACGTCTGTGTGTGCGTGTGTAAATACATATAGACATATATGTAGAATAGATAAAAATTTCTTAGGCCCTAAACCTAGCAACCAGATCTTATTACTGAAGGGTCTTGCTAACTTGAGTGGAAACCTCCACTCGAATAAGAAATTACAGGAGCAGGACCTTGTTTAAAATGATTCATTATCATTTAGAAGTGGGGAAACAGAGCCACTCTCTGTGTACACAGGCCTGTCTTTGCCTTAATTCAAGCCTCCTCTGAGGCATGGATCTCTCCTTATGGAATGAAGAGATCCCTTTTTATGGTACAAGGGAATTTTTTCCCTATAAACAAAATGCTCATAGCTTTTTTTATATATATATATATATATTTTTTTTTTTTTTCCTGTGTAGTGGCACACTTTACCCCCAGCATCCAGATAACCAGCAACTATAACAAGTCCATGTCTAAAAGAAGGCTACCCAAAGAAGAACTCAGTATTTCATCTCATATCTTTCAGAATTATGGTTCCTGGCAATACTTTCTTTCCCCTTCCACCCTCGCCCCCAGGTTCTGTGCTCTTATGTCACAACTGTGAATGCAGATATGGGTCAGCTTCCAAATGCACAGCTTCATGGACAGCTTCTCCAAAGTCCCAATAAACACTCCACTAATGTTTCAAGAAGTGAGAAGTTTGAAACAACTTCCCATTGTGGACCTCTCTTGCTGAGATGTGCAGAACCCAAATGAGAATGAAACAAAGCAAATGGATAACATTATTGACAAGCAAATATTTTCCCGTTGATGTATAAGTAGGAGAGGAGATGTACATATAATTATTGCTTTGGATTCTTTGAATAGATATACTTGTGGAAATTTTGTCATTATATATGACATTTTCCAGGACAAACCTGTGACCCTGGACCCTGTGTAGATTTGGAGAAAGAAATTTTCCAAGCCATACAGTCCAGATTCTGATCTCATTCAGGAATATACTGAGATACATTTTTATTTTTCTTGGACATGAATTGTGATTTATACTGGTAGTTTTTCCTCTTTGTGTTCTATGGAAAGTAATTGTCCTAAATATAAACCATAAGGTAATTTGTGCCATGACCAAAAGTAAAATCTTGGCTCTATTAAAGTCAATGGGAATTTTGCTATTGAGCTCTATACAATTTTCCGTTAAGTAGTATGTAGAATTCCAGTGTTAGATATGATTAGCAATTTTAGCAATCTGTATTATGATTGAATAATACATGCTTTGTGTTCTCATTTATATTTCTGAAAAATGAATATGAAATATTATTACTGGTACAGCTTCATTATTTTCTTTCTTTTTTAAAACTTCCCATAAATACATGAAGTGCATGCATTCTGTTCATATATATATATATATTTATCCACATTTCAATTAACATCAATACAAAAGGAATTACTCGTCAAGCAATGGTTCCGATCCTTTTAATTGTGGTAGTTGGTACTTTATCATTAACATCTATAGAAAAGGAACTATTTGTCATGCAGTGGTTCTGATCTTTTTCATTGTGGTAGCTGCTACTTTATCTGCCTCTCTCACAGTCAGTCATATTATTTTTTAGTCTTAAGCCTTTGAAGGACTTGCTATTCTTCATAAGCATTATTGAGTCTGAAATTGGAAGAGTTCTTCTGGTGATCTGGTTGTGAAACAGTGATCTAATATCAAAATCTATAATGTGTTACTTAGGTGCTAGTTCACTGCATTTCATTCAATCTCTTTGGGAAATATTTTGTGTTTGATAACTTTGTTGAAAATGTCTTTGGTTTTGCCATTTGAGAAAAGAATTTAATGAACATGAATGTGTTAATTCAGTTAAACAATGTATGTTTGGGTATCTGGGTCTGGCATATGAACAATGCCTTAATGGAGTGCTAGGCCCGGCGAATGTTGGCTCACTATAAGTCACTAATTCTAGATATAATAAAGATGTATATCTCTAAAGGTATATTTTTAGGATTAAAGAAGATTGAGTTCTTTATTTTTAAGAAATGAAGAGACTGTTTTTGTTTGCTTTTTTTTTTTCTTCCAAAAACCCCCATTTAAATAATGTTTTGTGTCTTATTTTCACTACATAGAGAAGTCATAAATAGGGATATTTTAATGAACACAATTATCCTGTTGCAAAAATACATGGATCATGCACTTGAACAAAGATCAATATATTAAACTTGCCTTTGATAGTTGTCACTGATAGAACTTATGTGTCAGCTTCTGTGCTTCAGAGAAAAGGAATCCAGAGTACAGGAAACAGGTAGGTAGTTTTACCTTGAAAAAAATCACTGATCAAAGTTCTAAACAGACTTTCACTTGTTATTTTTCTCAAAATATTTCAGCCTGGGGCAGAAAATATACTTTCTTCCCTCCTTATGAGGTCACCATTAAAGTTTTGTCCCTTTATTCCCTTTCCCAAGTATGCATGGACAGTAAGCAAACTAATAACTTCATCTTTACAAATACCTTGTCTTTCAAAGTTTTCCTTACTTAAAAAATGTGGCAGAAACTCAAAATTTACTAATTTAAAATGAACTAAGAAATATTCAAACTCCATTTATAGGAGAGCAGAATTAAAGTTTTGTATTGCATGTTAGCCTAGAGATTGAAACAATACTATTCAAGAGGTTTAGTAAGAGGGCAGTTTTACTGTGATTAAATCATTACATCCTCATGTGTTCTTAATCCTATGCTGTAATTTGGAATCCTGTAGGAGTATCATAAACTACTCTGAAAACGATGTGTGAGAGAATTGTGGAGGAAATAGGGATTACAAAATATCTGCTGCTTTTAGAGCAAAACCAACCTAAAGCATAGGCATTTGATCTGAAGAATTATTCTTCATCAGAAGACACTGAACCACAGTCTTAGCATCGTATGTGTCCTCCATGTCCTTCTGTGACAGAGGTGGTCAAATTGTATCTGGCTGCATCTAGAAATGGAACAGAATCTTGTCTCTAGTAATCTGTACTTAACTATATGTCTAACATTGCCAGAAACCTCAAATGGCTAAATCAAGGATCTGTTGCGCTAGGAGTTGCATAATACAAAAATGTATATTATACCTATTCAGAAATAGCTTTGATGCCAAGAACTCCCAAATTTCGAAATAGGGTACTGCAGAGTTCCTGTAAATCATGTATTTATAAGTTTGAGGCATACTGTTCATGAAATTATTTGTTTTTAAAAATATGCACAGTTCTGAAAAAGTACTATTTTTAAATACTCAGATTATATATATCAATGAAATACAAACATTCCTAAGCCTTTGCAAAACTTCTGAATCCACTGTATCAGTATGGAATTCATGTGGAAGGAAGCAACTGATTCATTTTGCACATGTATTAAAAAATGAAAACCTTGATTATCATTTATACTGAAGTTCTTTGATGAGTTATTCTGTTACCACTTTAGTGTATGATTATGAGTACTATTTCCAAAAACATTTTGACAGTGGAAAAGCAAACTGTTGCTTAATAAAAAGTGGTTTTCTTTTTACTCTTCTTTTTTTTTTTTTTTTTTTTTTTTTAAAGCATAGGCAATATTTTACTGAAATTATGCTAAGATTCTCAGATTAATTAATTTTCTAGATAAATTGCAAAAAAATCAATATCTATGGATAATGTTAACACTTTTTGCTGCTTGTGAAAGGAGCACTCATTAAAATTAAACTGTCATTTGTAAGGATATCATAAATTTAAGGTCTGTGGGAATATTGTGTTTCCTTGGGTAGTACTCACCTGATAATATGCTCTATGATCTAATATGATCTAGTGTAGTGTAGTATGATCCCTCCAAAATGGTTGATGCATCCCATGGCTAAAAATAAAATATTTTAATTGATTTCTATATTTCCTGCTAATTAGTTAAAGTACTATCATCACCCAAACTAACAAGGAAATAATTTTGTTTTGTACAGGAGTTTGTCATTGGAATATGTCTATGCAATTTTTTATGCTGTTTGAAAGGCACAGCTGGTGGATCTCAACTTTAGCTTGGACTGATGTCCTGTGTATGGTATACATAATTTTAAATCCTTTATTTTAGATTGCCTTTGGGATAAAGAAACAAATGTAGTTTGTTGTAGGTGCTTTAGATCAGGAGCAAACTAATGATTCACTTGAACTTTAATTCTGAGAGTGCTATAGTCCTATTGTCAAGGATAGGATTTGAGAAGATGGAGCATGTATGAGATTTATTCCTAGTTCAAAGTGTACCTCAACCATGTAGCAAGTAGAGATATTGCAATGAGGGAAGGTTTTAGTGGTCTGTGAAATGAACGTCTGCCTGCTGTAACAGGACATTAGAGAGACAAAAAATTTTTTATGAAGTTGAAACTATTCATACACATCAGTGAAGATGTGGAAATTAACCATTTTAAAAGTAAATCAGATACTTTGTCCAATATTTTATGGAAGGTCTACTGAATTCCTGGGAAAAGCCCAGTGTACTTACAGATCTGTTCATCATAAAAAATAAGTAAAACCAGAGCGGGCAGAGGCATAAATAACATGAGACCTTCAATTCCTTATCTATGTCACAATGAATCTAAAATGAGATGCAAAAGCCTACTTAAAAACAGATAACCTGAGGAATAATGAGGTCACTTATGGACCATGAATAAAAAGTAATATTAATTCTTACAATATTAAATAGCTATAGTTGTGTGAAATTTATTATGCCATATTTATGAAACATCTCTGAATTTCTTGGGTAGAAGTATTTTGATTAGTCATAGAGTGGGGAGGTCCTGAAAATAAAGCTGGAAGTTTTTCAACAACTACAACATACTCACTCCAGTGGCAAATACTCTGGACTCTATTCTACTGGCTACATTTAGAATCTAGAGCTGTTATTGCTGAGGGTGAACCAAACAGAAATAATAGATCTTGATTGGCAAGGTACTGTGGTGATCTTGAATTTGTGACAGTTTTATTTGGTTGAGTTTTCTTCTATTTCTGTTTCTGTTTCTGTCTGTTTCTGTTTCTGTCCAAAACTAGAAGTATAGGAAAGGCATTTACCTAGCAATCATTCCTTTTAACCCTCCAAGTGTGGAGTTCACTCATAAACTGTATGAAACAGACTGATTTATAGGTGTGTGACATTAAGCACACCAGTCTATTTTGCTAATGACCTGTGGGTCATGCCCTGTTAATAATGTTGACAGTCAGTAGCAACACAGCTTGTGTGTCCATGAGACTTTAACAAGAATCTTTCCAAATCAATCTTCCATGACTTAAGATCAATTAATGAAAACTTTTACCTGATGATCTTCAATAAATTAGCTGTAGCCCTTTGGAAAACTTGATTAACAATCCTTATTGGATATCTGATGCAAACTTTGGGCTGTGTTCTCAGGAGCTCACAAGTATTTTCCAGAACCATCCCATATTATGGGATGATAATATCTCCTCTCTGTATCAGAGACTTATTGGCCACCATTTCTTTAATCAAAACTGTTACAGTGAGAAACATTTTATTAAGTAATCTCTCCCTTTTCCAATGAAGTTTTATTTTCTCAACTTTTTTCTACCATTGTTCTACAAGCATTGGTCATGTTTCTACTTTTTTCCCTTTTTTTACACTGAGGAAAAAGTTTCCCTTTCATTTATTCATGGGAATATTACAAATTTTGTCCCTTTAGATGATTTTTGTTAATTGCACAAATATTACCTGTAAAGTTGACTTTCATTAGCCATTCCTGAATAACTGTCTTAGTCTTTTCAGAACACCCCCCCATTTCCTCAGTCTCTATTACAGTTAAACTCTACAAATGAATGCTATCTTTTAGATGGAATTCCAATGATAAAGGGCCTCACCACCTTTTTCTAACAAAATTCTTCCACACTGATAGTTACAATGGACTCTCTCAGGTCTCAAACTGAAAAAAAAACCCACCTTCTAATGAGTTGCTCACTATTACTTCTAATAAAAATGTCAAGCCTTAATTATACTACTTTCCAGTATTCTTTCTCATTTACCATTTGAGTTTGAAGTAGTAGTCTTCAGATATCTTAGTAGCTGCTTTCCCACACCACTGCTCTCTGCAGGTCTACCTATTTAGGCCCATTTTTAATACACTTCTAACCTCACAGATGTAAGAATCACCTGTGAACTTCATTAGCAAATTATTAAGACCTACTTCAAGATCAATGCTCTAATATCATATAAAAGAAATAGTTTATGGTTCTTTTTTGACTGATTTCTGGAGTACTTTCATCCCCATTTGATGTGTTTATTCTTACTCTACTTTTTGTTTGAAGTAATTTTGCCTGTTTCAGATCACATGAGAGTAGTGCTCCACACTAATGTGTTTTATGAATAGGAGTGGATGAGATGATAATTGCACATTTTACTAAAATTGAGCTAATGAGATGATTGCATTAACTCATTTGGAAATACTAAGTAACAAGTGGTAGTGGTACTTATAATTAATCCTCAGGTAAAGATTTAAGTATGCCATAAAAAAATGAATAGGTACTTTATTCATAGGGCTGGCAACTGATGTGAAGGAGTTGTTTCCTGTAAATGTCTAAATATCACTAAAAGGCAAAGTGATTTGCTTGGAGTTAGAACAAATCGATAACAGAGTTTCACACTGTTGCTAGTAAATACACACTATTTCCATTTACTTTCCTGTTATGTCTTGTATGTTTCCAGGTAGCAGGCTAATATGCAGTTGGAATTACCAGCTTGTAGATTTAATCTATTACTTCTGCATCCTTTCATTCTCCCCCAGATATTATTATTTTTAAAAAGATTTTATGTTGTGTACCCTTTGCTACTCTTATACTCTAGAACATCTGATGGCTCATTGCCAAGAGAAGGCAATTAACTTCATAATTTCCCCTTTCACATTTTGAATTTGCAAATTTCCAGAACTTTAAGTTTATCCAGTCATCCTACTTTAAATTTACTATCTACCCATTCTCTAGCATGTACTGTTGTTTCATCTCCCTGTTTTAGATCTTTTCCATCTGCTGTCTTTGTGGAAGAGAAATGTGGTCAATTCAAAGACTTTTTTAAAGTTATGTAAGATGTGTTGAACCCATCATAACATGCAAGTTGCAAATTAAATATAGAACCTGTTCAATGATGCAAATTGTATATGGATAACCAAGAGGCACATAGAAGGCCAATTAAATAATTGAAAGCAAATGAATAATAAAACAACACAGAAATATAAGAATAATTTTACATATAATTGTAAACGTCATGTTTAATTATTACTTTTTTCAGTGATAAGTATTATATATATAATGTCTTTTTACATACAGAGAAGATGAGGAAGATAAGTTAGATGAAACATTGAAAACTGGGTGGTAAATGATCAGGCGTAAAATTAGAGTGCTAGTAACTTGCTCTTAGGCTTCAATCAACAGATGTTGCTGCCCGGCAGCTAATTGCAGAGTGTATTTGAACCAAGTACAGGCCACTAGAAGGTCTATATTTTAGTGTGACTGCTATAGATTTAGGAGATAAATAAAAGGGAGTTGCAAAGCTGTCTAATTCCGAACTTCTGCCTAGAAAAAAGTTCAAGAATACTTAGATGTTTGTATAAACTATGACTCCATTTTAGGACTATCCATCTGGTGTGCTTGATTCCTTGTTCTCTTAAGGTAATCTACCCCCAAACTCAGGCAGTATTTCTCATGCTATACATTCTTGTGCCCTTTTCCCAAGGGAAGCTACTCTTGAAATCTCACTTTCTCTCTTTCTCTCTCTCTCTCTCTCTCTCGCTATTGCTCTTGATGTTAGAAATGAAAATAATAAACCCGTTTCTTCTTGCTCCTATTGTTGACCTGCTCTTGTAACCCTCAGGATGGTATACCTCAATGCTTCCCAACCGCTAGTATTAAAAATCACCATTGCAAATGAAACAATTATTTCCTTCCAAATTCCTTTGGACTGAAAAAATAAACAGGAGATTTTTTATAGCATTTTTTTACATCTTTGAAGGCTGTTACCAGACTCAGCCATCATCCATAGTTTTTCTAGACTAAGTAGTCTCAGTTCATATAGCATGTTTAACTGAATTCCTATGACTGCTTTAAAACTTGTCTACCCTTTCAAGTGTGAAACGCCAAATAAAACAGAGTATTCTGGCTCATGTCTTACCAGCAGTGAGCAAAGGAGAATATTAATAATACTCTGCTATTTCTTTCTGCATACTAGAAATGGTGTTGTATGCAATACCAATATCATAATTACTCTTCATTGTTTATCACTGACTATGTTGGTTATGCTGACTACAACTTGATTTTGCAGTAATGCTGGCTAACCTGTAATTCTACATTTTCTATTTGTGCATTTGATTTTCTCTGCCTAAGAGAGTATTTAAACTGGTAAACTGCAGTAAGATAGGGTAAAAAATTACAGCACACTGGCTTCTCTATGCCAGATTCCCCTGTGGATACCTGTAGCCTGCACTGATGGCAGGTGGAATAGACACCACCATGCAGAGCTATACCTACTGCTTAGCAAGAGTATCAACAGGAAAAGTTTGTATGCAGCAGCAAGTGTACTGTAAATTCATGCTTTAGTTTGCTGTACTAACCTGCTTGTGTAGACAAGCCCCAAGTGTAGTACTCTGCACTTCTCTCTATTGAATTTCCTGTTATGGATTTCACACCATTCCCCCATTTATCAAGATGATTTTGGTATTCAATAATGTATCTCTCTCCTCCTCTTTTTCCTTTCAAAGTTACAACATCAGCTCTTCATAGTCTTTAATGATATTGTAAATCATTGCAAGATGGCACAGGTGGAGTCTTAACATTGCCAGAATAATCAAGATGGCATTTTTACAGTTACAGTTTTTGGATTACAATTACACAAGTTTAAAAAAATTATTAATTGGGGACTAAACAGAAGACTCACCAGATTATTTATCTGAAAAGATAACTTCATGTGTTGAGGCAATGAGGTAGTTTTATCATTTATCTGCTTTTGGGAAGAATAAAGGTCATAAAATGTAAACCTTAAGTAGATTTTTGTGTATAAAGTCAAAGCAGAAAAGTGTTTCTCTTGGAGCTAGCAACAATTAATAAAGGTCTAAGTTCTTCTCACAATAATGAATGAAATCTCCAGAGGATATCTGTAGTTTCTTTGGAATTTATGCTGACAGATTCTCATGGATTACAAGTAGCCATTACCTCTAGTCTGTTAGTATGTAAGTGTTAAAAATACAACTTTGCCTGTATCAGAGGTTCTAGTTTGGGGAAACGGCCTTTGTTTAAGACAAGTTCCTACATTTTAATGGGTACCCACCCCATGCCTAAGAGAACATATGCAAGGTTGCATTATATGTTAATACTACCTTCTCATCAAAACAAGGATTTTAACCTTTATAAATATGATTTCATTTTGCTCATCATTAGATTTTGGTCATTTAGTTTTAAACTGCATTTGATACTTCTTTATAAAATTTTAACTACAAATATTTAGAAGACAAAATTCACCTACTGCTACATTGTTTTGCTATTAGCTGTCAGCTTTCTCTTCACCTGTTTCTAATGTCCTATCATAACTTGTGGACTAGTTTCATGTGAAAACAAAGGTGCTGATTTATTTGGTTACTTGCAGGCAGATACAGACTTTGCCAGTGCTCTGACTGGAATGGATAAGAGGAGGTAACCATATAACTGCATTAACTCTTGTGCTAATAAACCTTTGTGAATGGTTTTAAAAGTGAGAAGAATACTGAGGTGATACAGTTACACAGCTTTTCATCTGGAGGGAGGTAAGTTCACAGGATAAATAAAGTCAGCTCAAGCCTGGCAGTAAAAAAATACTTGAACAAATTTGTGGACCCTCAATGGGAGTGATTTCATTTAACACGGGTCTTGTTTCTGCAGATTGCTGGTAAAAGAAGTTTTCTGTTTCTTTTTCTCCTGGCCTGTTGTCTGCAAACAGCCTTATCTTTTTCTCTGAATCAGATCTCATGACAACTGCAGTGTAAGTTGAATCAGCCCTCAGTCCTTTCTTTCCTTCAGAGAATCAAACAGGGTTCATCCTCACCATTCCTGTGAGAACTATCTGGTTACAACACTTGCCTAGATAGTGGAAGATGTGAATTCAGTTGTCTACACTGTCAACTTCCCCACTGTAGTTGCATTTTCTAAGGCTATGAACCCTCTTTTTCTGTTCTGTGTGCTCTGAAAATGCCTACCAAATCAAATGCCTCCAAGGATTCAAGAAGAGATATGTCTCAGGCTTAAGCATATGACAGGTATTCAAATGTTAATTATGGTCAGTGTTTAAGCAGCGTAGAAGCTTTCAAGTGTCCCAGAGTTTTATTATTAAAAATTGTGGGAAGTGTAGTTTTTACCTCCTCTCCTGATAGACAACAGCTGAACAAGTACAATTTTGTCCTGAAGTCTTTTGAGGAATGGGGTCTGGATATTCAAGGCCAGTCATCATCTAAACAAGAATTTTGTGAAATTTTGTGTTCAGTGTCATAAGGACAAGCTTGATGGTCTTCAAGGTGCATTTGTCCTTTGGTAAACCTAACCTCTACAGCTTAATTAAACAGAGTAAAAACGATTTACATTGCAGTGGAGGGCAGTGTCTCTCTCTATTTACTTGTTCACTGATTAGTCAATATATTCAGAGTTTATTTTCAGTGTTCACTGCTAGAATTAAAATACCAATTATTCTCAGTTACTTCACAGCCTGACCAGCATAAATGGGCTCATTTCCTCCAGAAATTCTGTCAGAGGTGGATTCTTCCACTCTTCAATTATTTATATTTTTGTTGTTGGTAGTCCTGTTAACCAGCAGCCTAAGCAGGGGGCAGTATGGAACCCCGTCTTTCCAAGGACTATGCTATGGGCAGGAGACAACGACTGCTGAACATCTCTTCTGTGTGGCACCGTATCAGCTCTTGCATCCATAGTGTCTTCTCACTCATGATGCTTCCTGCTGTTCAAGGAAGGAAGATAGTACTACCTCCTTTTCCTGCCCATGGCCTTTTCTGCATGCCCTGTGGGAAGATCCTCACACTTTCTTCTGTCCCCTTCACCACTACTCTAGACAATTATGTAAGGGCCTTTATTGCACGTATTCCACTTGAAGAAAAACCACTCTGCTAAGAGATGATGACATTTCTAAATCTACAATTACAGGTCATAGTTTTGAAGTTTGTGAAAAGAGCTATTGAAGACCATCATCATTACCAATCTTTTCTTTGTAGGTTTGAACTATCAGATGACCTTAGTGTATTGAAAAAATCATGCAGGAACAATCTGCATCATGAAGAGTAGTTTGGAAGGTCTGTAGACTGAAAATAAATTGCTGGTTCTAAGAGATTTGACTGTAAACTGTCTGTCTGCCAATCATTTGAAGCAACCTAACTGAACATCATCTGCAAATGAGTACAACACAGTGTTATATTTAAGAGTTGATATTTTCTTTTGTGTGTACTTTCAACTATGAAATGAGATATCATGCTCTAACATTTCACTGTTCAGGCAAGTCACATCGCATCATTTTCACAGAGGTCATAGTTACAAGGTCAAATTTACACTTTGAGGGATTCAGGTCTTCTAAGTATTCACTTTGGGTGAGTGTTTGGTCTGTATTTCCTGTTATTCTTTGCTTAAATAAAAGTAATGACATGATTTGAAGTATTCAGTTTTGGAGATGTCTCAGATGCATACCTGACTGTTCATGTGATACCTAACTTCAAGCCCACTGAAATCTGTGACAAGTTTCACGTTGGTACCACTGGATTTTCTGTCAGGATTTTAGTGAACATTACTACAACCCAAAGACATCATAGGTTACGTAAAGGTGTTTCTGTCGCATAGACTAAAATTACTGAATCTTCTCAGTGAGGTTGACAAGATAGCTGAATCAGTCTTTCCTTTTTCTGTTATTGAGAGGCAAGATCTAGTCAGTGGATGTATTACTTGGTGGTTTGTCTTCCTCATCTTCAAAACTAAACACCTCTTCATCCCACTCCCAGGAAACATAAAGAGTGTGGTCTTGATACTACAGCAGGTACAGTCCTACAAAAAGATCTGTCTCCCTTCAGACCATTGCAAAAAGAGGAATGGAACTCTTGATTTTTTACATTTGTCATATAATTATTTATTGCTTACTATTTATTACTTACTATTTACATAACTGGATATGTGATCCCAGCCATTGTGCAGCCACAAATACAGACAGTCGCTGTGCCAAAAACTAGCTAAACTGAGATAGGAGCTTGAAGATGAGTATTATGGATGATAAAAGGGAAGGTTAGGGAGGAAGAGGAAGAAAAGAAGATATGGAGATACTGCCTAGTACCTCAAAACTATCCAAGTGCTGCTGCACCCTATTGCTAAGACAAAATGTATATCTTAAAAGTGTACTCTCAGCTGGTCTCATTAAACACCTGATACCTTGTAGGCTTGTAAAATGAAAGCCTCAAGGACAAGCATAGGGATATATAGTAACGCAACACTCAAGAGAGAGCAGTAGAGTAACTGTGAAAAAGAAATCCAGCATGAGAGCAAGATAGAAGAAAAAAGATCATAAAACCTGCCAGTAGTTACAGGGAAGATTTCTGTACTAAGCTCCATTATATAGTACAGATAGATCCTTGTTTCTGAGCCTCTTTTGGTTTCACCTTACAGGTCTTCCTGTCCAAAGAGGAAGACATATCTGAGTGTCTTTTTTTTTTTTTGTCTTTTTTTTTTTTTTTTCTCTGTAACTTAATTACTAAATGCCCTGATCCGACTGGAAGCTGACCTGAGTTTTGTTGCAGTAAGCGACTGTGCAGAGCTCTACTGCCCATATTCCAGATTCAGCTTGATTTTCTATACCACAGTATATGGCAGTCTTCTGAAATCCTTTTCTGACATATTTAACCATATCTTTGCACCTGGATAACATGAGACTTCTTGCCACCAAAGACTCCTAAAGGCCACCTCAAGGTTAGATATTTGCTCTGTTGAACACAACAGTACCTCAGGAATTGTCTAAATGGTCAGATGTTACCACTTGTATATTACCCTTTCTAGACCTCTGAGCTGTTCAGACTGGCTCATACCAGTAAATGCATCTGAGAAGCAAGGATTGTTAGCAGGACACAGCCATACACAGACCTGTCTAAATGGCTTTGAAGTTTCAGATAGCTTTCATGACTCCAGCTTGAAGCTGGTGCTTAACAGTCACTGGCCGCCCATGGAGACTGGCCATAAGTTTTAAAATGTTTACCCTAAGGATTTATAAACTTGAAGAACAGACTTGCAACATTATCTTCCAGAGCACCTTCTATCAACTTCCAGCAATGTGTCATTACTCAGGTGAGATATGAAATAAACTCATTCCCTTAAAATCTATGCCGTTGAATCTACTCTACATGTAGTAAAAAATGCTCGACTACATGAAAGGACTCAGATTTTTTTTTTTTCAGATCAGATATCTGCCTCCAGACCTGCTTTCTTTATTGACATACAGAAGCTGCATGAAATGCCAAGCAACTTTTGTATCTATGAATTGCTGGATATTGCGGTTCACTGACTACTTGAGTTATTCTGGGGTAATTTGGCACATATCATGTAGAAAATACGGTAAACTGCTCGCTCGTGGTTTTTCTTTTTTTTCTTTTTTTTTTTTTTTTCAGAGCAATGTAATTTTCTTTTCTGAATTCTACTTACACTAAACTTGCTGTCTATTACCCATTGCAGTCCTTGTGATTATCTGGTTTTAGTACATTTTGTGGCAGAAACCATTACAAAGCCTGAAAACATTTCAATCATTTAGGTATATCCAGACAACTTCAAGTGATTTTCTTCTAATGCAAGTTTTCTCTTTCATAGCCCTAAAGAACGTTTGATATGTTTTTTGACAGCATCCTAATATTAATGTGTAGTAGAAGAACTGCTGTGAGTGAGTATACTGTCAGTTTTGTAAAAACATTCAGCACAGCCCACATTTGGATCTGTATTTTTGATTCACAGTGTCTAAATTCTCCATTTCCATTGAAAATCATCTTTATAAAACATATTTCAGTTCATTTCACACTGTGTTAATTGTGTAACACACTGTAACCATTACCTTTTACCAGCCACAGTTGCTCATCTAATGGGAAATTATGACTTTAACAAGGAATTATTAGATCTGTTTGATCTGAGAATGCACATGTGGACAATGGGGGCTGCTGGCTGGAACATGCACCATTTTCTCCCCCTGTGAGTACATAATTGAATTACAAGTCTAATTTTAGGAAGAAAAAAAGTGTCAGTAAGCCTTATGTTTTGTAGCTAGCCCTGCTGTTTGGCAAATTTTATTTAATATTGCTAAATAAATATGGGGCATTTACTGATACCTCAAGGCTAATATAAAATATGTCAGATTTTCTATATGTAGCAGGTAGACAAAACTTTTTTTCTTGTAAGTTAAAAAAAATTTGAAGTATTTTTTCATTAAATACTGGTTCATCTTTAAAATTTGATACTGGGGGGCTCAGTATTTCCGAGTCTTTTACTACAAACATGAGGAATAGATGTAAGTATCAGAAGGTAATGTTTGACACTTTATCTAATCAGAAGACAGTTTTTTTCAACAGTATTGCTTTAAATAAGATGTTTCTGGTTTTGTTGCTTGGGGAACTGAGAGACAGTCCTGGTGAGAGACAGACATCTCTTGGAAACATAAACCCTGAATGTACCATAAAGTCCACCATTGCCATCTATTCTTTGTTGGTGGAATAGTCATTATTTTTATTCTGGAAATTGATAAAGAGAAGTGAAATGCCACTTTAAAACAACTTGGTAAGGAGTAGTCCAGTTTTCATAAGTCACTGAGAGACATGGGAGTTTTGGGATATCTACCCTGTACCCCTGTGAGCAGAAAAGTTAGCTCTTCCATTTGGCAGCTGCTATACCAGTCTCATCAGGGTTCTTAGTCCAAGCAACCATCCCGTTCTGGGAGGGTAAATACACTTATTGGAGTGAACCTATACTGATGTGACTATCTCAGGACCTCTGTGAAACATCCCATCACAAGTTATAGCTGTAGCCCTAAGTCTCCTTGACAGTAATTTACTAGGGCTTTTCAAAGTAATTCAGACTCCCAGAACAACAGATTGGTGCTTAGATTCATTGTACTGGCACTGCTGCTGTTTTCACAGCTATAACCACAACCTAACTTCCCAGGTGTCCAATTCAGTTATGTGTCTAGTCTCTTGCAACTGACGGCTTCAGAGCAACCAAAGCACTGCTGCAATTTTCCTTACTGATTAGCTGTTCAGAGCTGTAGTTCCAGCCTCGAGGCCTTGAAGATGGACTGTTACAGAAGTGGGAATATCTAGTTTGTGAATGATATATAAATCACATAAAGTGCCTAACGTTTTCTATCCTGTAAACTCTGTAACAGAAGGGCCAGATTAAAGTCCCTAGCAGCTGGAACATCTGCATAAACAACAACCAAGTGACACCAGCTGTGTGTGAAAGAGGTATTGTAAATGGGAAGAGAGATTGAGAAGCCTAATTTCATGTGAAAACCACAGTGGGACAAGTTATCTGTCTTGGTGTTATCAGATCCAGTTCCTTAGTCCTTCCACTCCCTGCTCCACCTCTATGTGGTAGATCCTGGAAACCTACGTAGTAGCTTAGTCAAATCTGCCTAGGACTACTGAGAGCATGTTTGATCAGCTAAAAGACCCCTAAATCATTCTAAAAATGAGGCCTAAAGACTTGTATAAAGGATTCTGCTGCCACAAATTAACATGTCCTTAGGTGCTTCTGTGGATGTCTTCTGGCATAACTGCGAGGCAGCCTAGGCTGACTAGGCTTTCAGGTCAGTGTAGCTCATGGAAGTAGTGCTCAGCAGATGTGGACCTTGTAGCATCATGAAGTTTCAAGACGTCAAGTTACTTCTGTGAGGTCAGATGTAGCTGAACTTGGGCAATGCAGGCCCACCAAAGGATGATACTGCTGAACTGTGAGCCCAGTTTTTGTGACTCCTGTTTTGTCATTCCTCCCACCACCCTGGTTTCACAAGCCTGCATTTGCCAAAACTGGTCTTGAAAGGCCTTAAATACTTTAGATACTTTCCAATAAGAATGTGAGATACCTGAGTCACGGAGTCAGAATCACCAAATGGTTGAGATTAATGGGACCTCTGGAAATCATCTTGTCCAACCCTGCTCAAGCAGGGTCACCTAGAGCAGGTTGTCCAGGACCAGGACCATATGGCTTTTGAATATTATAAAGGATATAGATTATACAACCTCTCTGGGTGACCTGTGTCAGTGCTGCATCACCCTCACAGTAAAAGTGTTTCCTGATGTTCAGACAGAACCTTCTGTGTTTCAGTTTGTGCCCACTGCTTCTTGTCCTGTCACTGGCACCAGTGAAAAGAGCCTGGCTCTATCTTCTCTGCAGTCTCCATTCAGATACTTATGCACTCTGACATACCCCCAGAGCCTTCTTCAGGCTTAATAGGCCCAGTTCTACTAATATGAAGGATGCTCCAGTCCCTTAATCAGCTTTGTGGGCCTTCAGTGGTCTGTCTCCATCATGTCCGTATGTAACTTGTACTGGGGAACTCAGAACTGGATGCAGTACTCTAGGTGTGTCCTCATCAGTGCTGAACAGAGGAGAAGGATCACATCTCTTGGCCTACTTGCAACACCCCTCCTAATGAAGCCCAGGACCCTTAGTCTTCTTTGCTGCAAGGTTGAAGTCACTTACATTCTTACAAAAATGTAACCAAAGGTACACAAAATACTATGTTTTTTCACTTGTCTAACCTTCTAAGCCCAAATAATTAAATATTGTTGTGCATATTTTTCTTTTTTAATTTCAAACCAGCTGAACTAGGTCTTGCACTCAGGGAAAAAAAAGCAGAAATCAAAGCTTGTGTTTAACCTCAGACAGTACTACACTCTGGTGTACCTTTACATGCCAAGGTGGTTCCATTTACTTCAGTGGCACGAGCCTTATATGGATAAGGCCTCCAGAGTATAAGAAATTACTCCACCCTCTCTCAGCCTTCTTTATCTAGACCTATGTGTAAATAATGACTAGCAATGCATTCTGAAAGTTGCTACGTTATTATCTGAATCTTATTTAAACCTCAATATGTTAGTGTTTGCAGCAGAATTTGACTCGTTTCAGCAGACCTAAAATGTCTACATCTGTTCAATATCAAACATTTCTGATTTTCAGTGCCCCATGATGTGTGCAAAATGAAAGTCTGATAAAAATATAATCTATGCATCTCAATAGTTTATATACAAAAGTCTCAAGTTAGATGTATAAAATTATACATTCTGATATCGAGTCTGATTTTCAGTATGGCAAGGGTCTCACACCTGTGTGAAAAGAAAGTATTTGACATTTCCATATTTAATGAAGGCAGCAGTTAGTGGAGTCAAACTACCTCATTGTTCTCTTCCAAGGCTAATATGTTATCTTTTGAATATAAAGACAGTACAAAGTCATTCTGTATCCAGGAAGATACTGTATTTTTCTCTCAAATTGGTATTATTTTGATTCCTCTCTTACTCTCTGTATTGGCTTTGAGATTCACTGCCTCTTAGAATATGCTATCAGAAATGTCATTGCATTTCTAGGCAGCTTAATGGAAATATTTTTTGTAGCTTTGATTTTTCTTCATTACACTATTATTTATTTAGCTTATATGATGGAACACCAATAAATTGGACTTTGCTCATATTCCATATCACTTTTTGAATTACAATGCTCAAACCTCCCAGTAAGCAAAAGCAAAACTGGAGAGATTACATCTTTGATAAGATTACAATCCCCTCTTGTAAGTAATATTAAAATTGACTCTCTGAATATAATCAAGAATTTGTCCGGTTATCTTTAATTGATCTCCCTAGAAAGATAGTACAAACTGCAAATGGAATTGCAGTACATTACAAATCAAAGCAATAATATAAAATCAGAGTGTAAAACAAAATGGTAATTTCTGCCTATCTTGGACCTCAGAAGTTATAACTTTAACTGACAGGAGATGTCATCTCCTGTTTATGGAAACGGTAAATAAAGTGAGACATCTAGGACAAGACAAAATGACATATTCAATGTCAAGATGTTGAAAAATATTTTCCTTCTTTGTGGATGTGGTTAGGCTTAATGAAACCTATGAAGAATATCTGGAACAAAAGTAACGTTTCCATAATGTCTTAGGCACTACCAATCACAGTGGATTCAAGATATTTAAATTTCATTGCCACCTTTATTTAAAATCATTCCAGTCCTCTAATTTTAGCCTTCTGCTGCATTTTCTGCAAGGCAATAGAGTGGAGGCCCAGGCTCCAGCTATTTAAAAAGTTTGAAATCAGTTAGATCAGTGGCTTATAGATAGGTGTTTCAAAAGTCCTTCAAGGTCCCTTCTCTTATGAGGCATGTGAACAACACTGTAGTCCTTTCATTCATCACCTGTCTGAATGTGGTTCACGATACACAGTTGTTGATCCCAGCATGTCCTGGTAGCCTTGGATGTATTTGGTCAACTCTTGGTGTTCTCAGTTCATCATTTCTTATAGATTGAGCAGGACCTCTGGTCATGGAGCATACCCGTTTCTGGGAGACTGTTACATACTACATCTCAGCATGCCATTTTAATTTCTTCAGTCTTCTGTTTTCCAGTTATTATTTCTTCATGTGTACCCATACATACCTATAGAAGTTATTTATACATATTCATAGAGAAGGAGTGATATTTTTTCTTCACTAAAACTTGGCTACTTCGATAAGTGTGTATAAGGAAGATGGTGAAGTGGTTTTCCTCTGCAGCCTGCCAAGAAGTGATAACCAGGTTCATGAACTAACTTTCAACAGTACTGACACTTTCTGCAGATGCTTTTTATGCTAAATCTCTCTAGTGAAGTCACTGACAGGTTGAAATATGTAAGTAGTTTTACCTGTATGTTTATGTTGAAATTCCTGTGACTGCATCTTGGTAAGTCACTCTTTTGTAGGTTATGAAATGGTTGCTTCAGTTATTTCATGTCTTTGTCTTATGCTGTGTGTTGGTGTGTGTGTTTAGGTATATAAGATCATAAGGAAATATGTGTAAATACATGGTGAAATTATCTTTGATTAGTAGTACATTTACAATGATTAAATGTCCTCTCTTATTGCAAATAAGTCAAAATACTTAAATACTTGGTGCAGTATGTTAATGACCTGTGCTACTTGATCACTTAAACTCCACAGACCTGGTCCCCTACTGTGCTAGGTATTGTTGCAAACCATTAAAACATCTGAATAAGAACTTTCTTCTTCTGCCCATATAGTGATGTTTCTCCATGGATAAAAAGAGGACTATTTTATCTCCATACAATTACAAGTACACTGCAACCACACAAATTGCTCTATATCATATTTCATATTTCTGTTAGATATAGCATTAAAGAATCATTAGAAAATTCAGGATGGAAGGAGCCTTCTGCTCATCTTTAACTATGAGCTCAGTCCAAGATACTCAGGGCTTTATCCAGTTGATTGTTTAAAATTTCCAAGGCTAGACACAATCCAACCTCTCTGGGCAAACTATTCCAATCCTTAGTTGCCCTCATGATTTTTTTTTTTTTTCCTTACATCTAGGCTGAACCACTGTTATTTCAACTTATGTCTGTGTCATCCTTCCACCATGTACCTCTGTGAAGAGCCCTTTTTGATGCCCTCCTTGTAGGTTTTGGCATTCAGGTTCCCCCAGAATCCAGGTCTTCTCCAGGGTGAACAAGCTCAGTTCCTTCTGTGGCAGTAAGCTGAATTTTTATAAACAGTCATGACATTCTTGCACAGAAATCTGTGGAAAATATAATTTCTATATTATTTGACCAAAAAGTCAAATGGAGGCTTTTGTGGAGCCTGTGTATGCCTGGTTGTTACGAGGTTCATACTGACATTGAATGCAATGTGCTAAAAAGTCAAATATTGGTAAAATAAATATTTGTCTTTTTTTTTTTTTTTTTTTTTCAGTAAAAGAAGAGTTGAGGGAGAAGTTCATAATAGTGAGAATGGAAAGTTTTTTGGTTTATTGCTTCTTATACTTATGAAAGCCATGAAATTACAGAGAGTAACATAGCTGACAGCTATGATTACCATCCAGAAAGAACAAAAGGATCTTTATAAGATTATTCTGAGTCACAGGAAAGAGGTGAAATCTGTACCTGAATGGCTGACAGCCATTACAAGTCTGTGAAGTCTTACAAGATGGAAAAACTCTTCTTAGATGTAAGAAACAGCATTTGCCACAGTTCCTCTATAAGGCTCCTTCTGGAGAGTTTTGAGACAAATTGCAAACTACTTGAGCTGGTCAGATACCCTTCCAAATCTTTTCAGATCCTAATCTAAAATGATTATTCAGCAAATGTAGTTATTCCTTTCTGATTCACTATCAGACAATCTAACACTGATTATCCAAATCAATTCATAATTCTTTCAAATATTTTTTGAAACAAATTACTTGATGTCCAAACCAATTTTCACTCAGTACAAAATACACAGAGAAAACAATCTCTGCCTTGAAGAGGTCAGGATCAAATCTAAGATGGGGCACAATGAATGCAATAAACAAGTCAGAGAGATGAAAAAATTGAAAGGATAGGGGTGAAAAAGTTTAATAGTTTCATGGCTTGCCACACACATACAGAGAACTTGGTAGTTACAAATCATGTAGAAGTTTTGCCTTGTTTTATGTGCCTGGCTAGAAGGTTTATTTCATGTCAGTATGTAAACAAGCTGATGCAGGTAAAAGTGCTACATGTCAATCCAAAGATTCTAGATTTCATCTGTGAGAAAAGTGTAGCTACAGTTTTTTCATTTACTGGGTTCATAAAACTTCTGACTAAATGAAGCCTTTCAAGGGTTCTGAATGTTAACATTGGATACAAATTATAGAATTTATTTAATGCTGTAAAAGTACTTGAATTTTATCTCCATCTGCATTACCCTAGTCATCTGTTACATTGGACAACTTCGTTTTTAGCGTTGTCAATATCACACTGTAAAAACCACGGCTCAATGCAGTTCTTGTATTTTTCTCTGTTCTCACATATAAAATTGGCTATAGTTTATTCTTTAAGATCTATACAGTGAACGAGGCTTTTCTATTCAAGGTGTACTAAATTAGTTTTGTATCTTTGGTCTGTCAATACATTTAAAAAGAACATTCCACTTTTGCTTTTGCATTTCAATGAGCTGTTTGTAGAATCACCTCTTGTGGTCAAAAAAACTTCCAATGTGAGTGATGACATTTTTTTTTCCATGTTAATCTCAACCCTTATCAGAAATCTGAAAGTGTACATTCAGTTAGAAAAGATGAAAGACCCTACAATGGACATTCCAAACTCCTAATGGCAGTTTCTGTGTCTACAGTTTAACTCAAGAAATTAAAACACGTTCTATTAAAACATGCTTGCCGAAATCTTGAGAGGATAAACAATACAAAAGGCTGGGGGAAGATAATAACATTCAAGGTTTCTGGCAAATGACTGGGGTCAAATTAGGCTGAAGTTAGAACACTCAGTGGGAACAACAGGAAACATTACCTTTCCAGTTAGAGAAAGGAGAATAAGTACTGCTAAAGACCCATATATTTTCACATGGGATATTATCAGATTTCTTAACTGAGTAATCATAAAAACAACAACAAAAAGGGCATGCTATTTCCTTTCAATAAGTAATAAAGATCTTTTAAGCGAGTCAGTAAAAGAAGATGACTCAATAATAATGGTAAGATAAAAAAAACCAGGTTTTTGATTTATAATTTTAAAGGAGAAAATTCAAGTCTGAAAGGAATCTGGACAGAAAAATCTCAGAGGAACCTTAGCATCTGCAGTCAAAATGCAAAAACTACCTTGTATTGATAGCTTAAATAAAGACCTATAGGAAAAAACTGAATTCAGGTCTATATGAATGAATATCATCTCCAAAATGGAGTAAATGCATATTGTACAAGAGAAAAATTTCAGTTTTAAACATAAAATAAATCCATAAAAATCAAATAAAGAATTAAAAATATTTTACCACATGTAGCACCATAGTTATTCAAAGAACTACTGACTTGCTGATGTGATCTCAGTAGTACATTGCATAAAAGATTCTGGGAATATTTTAAAGAAACAAAAAATCAAATACCTGAAGGACAGCAAAAAAAAAGGATAATATATTGAAATGAACTTTTCACAGAATCACAGATTCATCTAGGTTGGAAAACACCTTGAAGGTCACCTAGTCCAACCATTAACCAAACACTGACAGTTCTGAACTACACCATATCCCTCAGCACTATGTCGACCCAACTCTGAAACCCCTCCAGGGATGGGGACTCCACCACCTCCCTGGGCAGCCCATTCCAACGCCTAACTACCCATTCTGGAAAGAAATACTTCCTAATATCCAGTCTAAACCTTCCCTGATGCAACTTGAGTCCATTCCCTCTTGTCCTATCACTTGTTACTTGGTTAAAGAGGCTCATCCCCAGCTCTCTGCACCCTCCTTTCAGGGAGCTGTAGAGGGTGATGAGGTCTCCCCTCAGCCTCCTCTTCTCCAGACTAAACACCCCCAGGTCCCTCAGCCGCTCCCCGTACGACCTGTGCTCCAGACCCTGCACCAGCTCCGTTGCCCTTCTCTGGACACGCTCGAGTCATTCAATGTCCTTTTTGTAGTGAGGGGCCCAAAACTGAACACAGGAATCGAGGTGCGGCCTCACCAGTGCCGAGTACAGGGTTCAGATCCCTTCCCTGTCCCTGCTGGCCACGCTATTGCTGACACAAGCCAGGATGCCATTGGCCTTCTTGGCCACCTGGACACACTGCTGGGTCCTGCTCAGCCAGCTGTCAGTCAGCACCCCCAGGTCCCTCTCTGACTGGCAGCTCTCCAGCCACTCCTCCCCAAGCCTGTAGCGCTGCTGGGGGTTGTTGTGGCCCAAGGGCAGCCCCCGGCATTTGGCCTTATGGAAACTCCTCCAGTTGGCCTCAGCCCATGGCTCCAGCCTGTCCAGGTCTCTCTGCAGAGCCTCCCTACCCTCGAGCACATCAACACTCCCACCCAACCTGGTGTCATCTGCAAACTGACTGAGGGTGCACTCGATCCCCTCGTCTAGATCATCAATAAAGATGTTAAACAGGAGTGGCCCCAAAACCGAGCCCTGGGGGACACCACTCGTGACCGGCCGCCAACTGGATTTAACTCTGTTCACCACAACTCTCTGGGCCCGACGATCCAGCCAGTTTTTTACCCAGCAAAGCGTGTGCCCATCCAAGCCACGAGCAGCCAGTTTTGCCAGGAGAATGCTGCGAGAAATGGTGTCAAAGGCCTTGCTAACGTCAAGGTAGACAACATCCACAGCCTTTCCCTCATCCAATAAGCAGGCTGCCCTGTTGTAGAAGGAGATCAGGTTTGTCGAGCAGGACCTGCCTTTCATAAACCCATGCTGACTGCGCCTGATCATCTGGTTGTCCCGCAGGTGTTGTGTGATGGTTTTTAAGTTAGTTTAAGATGTCTAGGTCTGTGAATGCACAGGGAGACTGGATAAACTTGAGAAGTATTCACTTCTGTAGGTTGAACTTTGAGCGGTTAAGAATGCCAGTTAGTGAAGTCACTGCAGACAGAAAACCTCATGGAAGAATCAGAATCTTTAAATCAAAGAATAACATTGAAGTTATTGTTCTCATGAATAGTAAATTTGTACTGGAAGAGGTAGAGAGAAGGCTATTAGGATGAGCAAATGCATCAGAAGTCTACCTTACTGCAGATTTTCAGAGGCTGGCCTGTGTGGTATAGAAGATGAAGCCTGAGAGGCACATAAATATCTTTTATATTTATCTTGGGGGACTAAAAACCAGAGACGGATTAAAATGGTTTAAATAAAAAGAAAATTTTGGCAAAAAAAACCCCAAACCCAAAGAAGGTTTTCCTGGAAGGGGTCATTATAACAGGGAGCAGGCAATGCTAACAGAGCTGTATGGTTTCTATACCAGGGCTAGCCTGTTGAGTGTGCAGTGTAGATAGATCACAGAAGAGATCAGGACAGGGATTATATTTCACTATACCTGTAAGGCATTTTAATAGTAAAGAGCTATGCAAGAGAAACAGGAGACACAAACGATTAGTGCAACATTTAGGACTGATTTCAGGTTTGACTTGAATATGTAGCTATACCTAAGGATGCAATGCACCTCCAGATGGAGGTTTTACTGTGTCTTCACTGAAAAAATCTGCCAGGCATTGTGTCATCCTTCTTAGTCTTTGGGGTACATTTGGATGGATAAAGAGGCTCTTCTGTTTAATTGTGTTAGTTCACTTGATTTTAGTTAATATCACTGCAGAGCCAGGCTAACATATCTAAAATCATGTTAATTGACCATGGTGTCATGTCCCTACCCTGATGTTTTCTCCTGAGGCTGAGCCTGAAATGCAGTAGCCTATTTTGTCAAGGGCTTTTTAATTGGGTTAAAGTCTTCTGAACAAGCAGCACTGATAATTTCACTTACAGCCTGAACAGAGCACACAAATAATGAGTGCAGAACTTTTGCAAACCTTTTGGTACTGGCTGAATTTCTCCTTACAAAATCCCCTTCTCAGCTAAAAAATTAAACATAAAAATCAGTCTTCTGCTGATTAATTGTGTTTTAGAATAGCTAGTAAGATATAAATTGGTTTCAAAAATTAGACTTCTGAGGGGAAACTTTGATTAAATCCCCAGAAAAAATAAATCAGCTATAAAAATAAGCAACGTAAGACAGGTTTTTTGTTTTTTTTTTTTTTTTTTTTTTTTCCCTTATGGATGCCCTCTTGTGTGGGAAGTAACACAAATATAATATTAGTATAAGACAGAGAAATAACATTTACAAAATTACAGCAGTGCTTTATGAATGCATATTAAAATAAATCAGTTGTTTGCTGCACTCTGAAAATGACAACATAAAGAAAAAACTATTCCTTTAATTTCAAGCAGCATTATCTTTAGCAACAGTAGTTCAATGATTTTGTTCTTATTTTTAAACAGCCAAAGCACATGGCAAATGATTGATAATGCAGATAATAGAAAGATATTATAAAACGATCTCTTTATTTTCTGTGATAGAGTTAGAAGAAACGTATTTTTGGAAGGTATGTAATATTTAGCAGCCATTTTCAGTTATATATGAATTAAGTCATGTGTCTTCATTAATTTCCCTGTTAACAATTCAAAATTAAACCTGCATTTTCTGAAAGAACACCAAAATCTGAAATCACTTGGGAATTATTCTAATGCTATTCTCATAAATATTATTAAAATCAGAGTATCTTTCTGCTCTGATGACAAAGATGACAACTATTGATAAGGTAACTTATAAAAGATGTAAGAAATATATCTTTTATTTTTCATTCCTCACAATTATTTTTTATTCCAATGTTTATTAAGTTGTTAAATGTTTTTTACCTGCATTGGAAATACACAGAATGTTGGGTGAAATGAAGGAAATAGTTAATTTCAGGTGTCAGGCTCAGATTTTTTTTTTTTTCTGTGCTGGAACAAGATGAGTACAACATCGTCTAGGTCATGAACAGAAATCTCAGGTACTCTAGCACAGATTTTAGTCAATAACAATCATTTTTTGTAGTATAATTGACAGGATCTGGGAAAAGTCCTGGTAAATCCTAATGATCATTTCTAGATGAGGAATGATTTAAGACGTACAAAACACAGTAAACTTGCTATCACATGATGCAGTCAAGATAAATCTAAAAAGTCATATTTAAGTGGGTATATTTTTCACGTTTCTTGGTATTTGAGACTAGTTTTTTTGTTTGTACAAACAATTTTTGATGTGGTAGTTTGTTGTTTTTTGGTTTGGGGTTTTTTTGGTTGTGTGGTTTTTGTTGGATTTTTTTTTTTTTTTTTCTCTTGAAGTCTTTTCTATACTTGCCTAAGTGCCATTATTCTAGTCAAGCAGATTTGTATCTAAGTACTTTGGAATTTTCTGGAAAAGTTTCCTGTCCTCTCTATGCCAAAGGTATACCTCTATTACCTGTAGCTAGGTCTCTCACATTAGCTGAAAATAGTAAGGGCACCATAATAAGTGATCTCACCAAAACTGACAGTCTCAGTGAAATTCATTTACATAAGTGGAACTGAGGGAAAATTTTTGTCTACTAAGAAATGGAGAACGAAGATCTAGAGTGGACTGGAAACAAGGACAGAGTAGAGATAAAAGAATGAGATCATTAGGTCAAGTCCTTCAATCAGCTAGTCTATTTTTCAGTCCCAGGCTAACTCACTGACAAAAGTGCATTATTCCTCTTCAATCACACCTCAAGTCTGCAAGCCTCTTGATGTCTAGAAACTTTGAATTGTTTTGCATGATTTATGCAGTCACATTTCAACTTAAGAACCTTAGTCTGCTCAGCAGCCATTAGCTTACAGAAGTAGATGCTAGGGTTAAAGCCAGACCAATGTCATCCTATTTTTCACATAGATTTTTATTTTAATTTCTGAAGTCTAATCTCTTTGTAAAAGAGCTAATATTAAAAATGCTATGTGAAAAAATTATGTAGACAGAACCAAATCTGCATAACCAAATTGAATTAATTAGAAAAAGCCTTTATACCATACACTACAATTTAATATGACTTTGTGGATATGTAATCTCTGAGAGATAACAGTTTTGAAAATAGGAGGATTATTTTCTAGTTTGAATGTGTAAAAATGTTATAAATAACTCCTGCCACCCCCACAAAATGACAGTCAAATAAATGGTGATATATCTACACATGCATGGAGTAGAATGAGACAAAAAAGTCCATCTGCAGATCCATTGTCCACTCCCATTAGTCATCTCATTTGGCAAACTGAATGTGAATCATTTGTGTCGGCAGCTCTTATGCAGAAAAGATCACAGCAATATGAGATGTTGAAATGCTAAAAAGTCATCCTCCCAGGAGGGTTTTGCCAATTAGGAAAGGTCTGAGAAGCCTGTGTTATAAGAGGTAGCTCAGTATGCTTCAGGATCAGAAATGGGAAGGAAAGGTGGGAGGAGGAACGAGACAGAAAAGAAGCAAAAATTTATGAGAGGAATTTGAGACCAAAAAAATCTAAAAAGCTTTCAACAACTGGTCTAGCTGGTTGTATGAACTGAAGTGTGGAAGCTGGTTCTAAAGCTCTTGATCGTTGGGTGGCTGCACTTTGTGCAGCTGTGTGGTCTGGCTATTAGGCTGATATAAATGAAAAGCTACGAGTAAAGGCATTGATGAGAGGAATCCGTAACAGAAGCCTCTATTGAATGCTTTTTCATCAACCAGTAGTGGTAGCCTTGTAGCCAAATGCTTCAGTCTCATGCAGATTATCTATCACATATTGTGAGATAGGGAAATAAAATTATTAACCCTTCAGGGAAAACCCACAGGGAAAAAAGAAAACCTAATTGGTATGTCTAAACACAGTCAGTGGCAGAGAAAGGAATTGAATCCTAAGTTTCCTGCTTGCTTCTCCAGGCATGGATCATTCTCTTTTTCTGGATTTTATGTATCTTGTATCTTGTGACAGTGATATACATCTTTCAGAAATTTTCATTGATGTCTGCTTTAGAGTAGAAGTTTCCTTTAGGTAATCACCTTTAGAGTGGAAGATAGTACAGACAATAAATTTATTGCTATTGAATTTCAGACAGATTTTTAATAAATGCTTTTTATTATGTGGAGACATTTCAGTACCATCACAAAAAATTCTCATGGATGAAACTGAATAAAGATTCAGATTAGGTGTATGTAATTAGACCTCCAAGTATGCAGTCAATATGCTCTAAGATTTAGCCACTCACCAAAAGCATAGCAATTTGGAATTAATTTCTGCATTTATATGTAGTTAGAAGAACTTCCATGAGGATGTTTGAATCTGGACATATCATGACAACACAGACAACAAGTGAGTTGTATCCTGTTACATATCAGAATAAGGTCACGATCAGGCTAAAAGCCAGGCCTTTCTGAAGACCCTAAGCACATAGATCGTGCTGCTTTCCTATTCAGTCTTAAGAGTAAAATATCTGTCCTATACTGGTAGTTGTTGAAAATGATAGCTACCCAAAGCTTTACTGTCTTCAAAATACAATTAAAATCAATGTCAGAACAGTGGCTGCGTCCCCAGCCTAGAATAAACCAGCTCCTGGCAGCTCTAGTCACCCAGTATGAGTTTATCATAGCACTGACTTCTATGTGGGTACAGACATTAAATTTATTTAACTACAGAATTCTTAACTAGTTACAAATTTGATTTACCTCTTAAGAGTTTGCTTTCAAAAACTGGAGCATTAAAGTTGTACCTCCTTCTAACACCCAGTGTTTCTTTCATATTATTCCAAAAAGAGAAAAATATTTCTGCAAGAACTCAGTTGTGCTTAAATACAAATTATACAGGCTGCTTACAACTGCTGCAAATACCCTGAATTCCCTTGTTTAATAAGAGATACTATTCTCTGAATGATAAAAGCAAGCTGTGAAATACAGCATTCCCTTTGTATGGAAAAATGGTTTGGAATATTTTTCTGACTGATTGAGGTAAGTCTGTTCCCCTTATTGTGTTATTGTATTATTATTTAAAAAGTAATATTTTTTCCCATTAAAATATTGCTAAATCTAAAAGCTAGAGCTGAATTTCAAAAGGAATATTGCCTTTTATACCTGAGAAACATTTTTTTTTCCTATTTTTCACTTATAAATCCCCTGCTTAAATTCCTCTGTTGTCCACTCAAGGAGCAGGAACTATACTGGGAATTCAACATGAAAAATAATCACGTAGCAGAAAAGATGATATAGTTCAGACATTACAGCAGGTGACAGTGTTACATGTAGAAGCATTTTCTGAAATGGTTTTGAACAGCAAGGACACTAACTATGTGAGACCAGGAGAGGTTTATATGCAGTTCACAAAACTGTCTAGGCTACAGCCATGGCTGTGGATTATGTAACCTAAACCTACTGCTGTTCTTGCTGTAAACTGCCGTCCTTATCTAGTAGTAAAGGCTGCGGTCTTTCTGTGGTACTTAGACAGCGTGTTAAGCAGGCAGGGAGTTATTTGGGAAAGTCAGATGCCAGAATTTGCTTCAATGCTGTAACATTGGGAGCTTACAAGTGACCAATACATAACTACAGGTCCCTTTGTGTACAGACAAGTACAACATGCACTGCTGCTTTTGTGATAATAGCTCACCCCGTTGCATGATATGGCACTAAGTTGTATGTCTAAGGGATGTGACAAAACCACGTTTTCCCATTGTATGACCTAAGTAGGAATACAGTTACATCCAATGGGTTTGGGAAGGAAGGTTTTAGTCCTTATACTGACTTTGTGTCTCTGTGCTTCTGTTGGACATAGACATTTGAACCCTGTGATCGATCACCACCTTCCTTAGGCAAATCTGGCGTATCTTTGTACATCACCCATGTAGTCCAGAAGCTTCTTTGCATAGCTCTTCTACAGACAGGAAGCCTGATGAAGACAGAGCAGATGAAGCTCTGAGCTTGGCATGCCCAATTATTTTTTTCTTAGTTTGAAGTAAATCTGCCCTGTATTTTTTTAATATTTTAAAATAAAAGGAGAAGAGTTAGGCATTTAAGATATATATTTGATCAAGATAGTGATCTGTGAACTAAAAACTCTCCTAGCAGTATTGTTCTTATGGATTCCAGTGGTTCCCAGGGGCCTATGAGAGGATCAGCTCATAATACTGTGGACTTTCAGTTCTCTGAATATGCCTTGCTATAACTCACTGTTGTAGTCTCCAGAGAAACTAGAAAGTTGTTATTTCTTGTATTACAGATAAACAGAGGTGTATTGTCAAGTGTGATCAGTATTAGATTTATTTGTCTGGCATGACTTAACTGATACAACACGATACAAATTGTATATATTTAGTCCTGGTTCTGCTGTTTGAAAATGGGAGCTGTTGAAATCACATGCAATGGGATTTTAGAAAAAAAATCCTTGTCTTTTTATCTCAAAGGAAGTGAAATACAATATTTATAGAAGCATGCTCAAATGACCTACACATTGATGGCAAAAAAAAAATATTTGCACAAAATGTAGATGTCTTAAAACTGGATGTTTAAGTCAGATTTAAATGCCTGAGACTCCCTTTATAGAAAATACAAATCACAAGAGGTACTCACAATTATTCTGATCCACCTGAGCCCATTTTAGGGAGATAAATGGTTGTCTAGAGGTGTCTTTTTAATCTCCACTGACTGTAGCAGGATCTTGGGGTGACTAGGTCAGCCTCAGAAACTAAGATTTGGGTTTCTTGGTAGGGGGGAGATAAATCCTCCCCATCAATGAGTCCTCTAGCTGAGGAATGTTACCCTGAATAAAGAGCAGCTTCACAACCCTCTCCAGGCTCACTTGCTCCTGCTAAATAGTAGAACTGAACTCAAGTGAAGTTGATTTGGCTCAATTCAATAATGCAGGAGCATTATATTTTATCTTACTCACTGGAACAGAAATTAAAAAAAATGGTTGTGACTTTTTTTTTCTGTTTTGTTTGTTTGTTTGTTTGTTTGTTTTCCTGTTTTGACAACACTAAAATATTACTTTGAAAAAAAAAAAAAGTTATAGCAGGATAAATTTTCCATATAGAGTTGATCTAATTAACTTCAAATGGCAGGTGCTTATTCTTTTGGACTGGAAAATCTGATGTCCAGTCCCTCTTTTACCAGAAAATAATGAATACCCTAACTGTGCAGCATGGTGGCAGCTATGAAGATCTACTTTCTTTTCTAAAAATCCAGGTTTCAATCTTGCAGAGGGGATAAATGCAGAAGAAAAGTAATCTCTGGTCTCTCACAGGAGTGTCACTAAAACTAGAGAAATACATTTGGCATGTGTCTTTTTCTTATCTATTGCTGCTACTCAAAATTATCAACAAAAGCCTCTCATTTAAGCAGCAGAAAAGAATGAATAAATGTGTTACCATCTTTAGCATTCATCATACTTTCATAAATTGTCTTGCTTTTCCAATAGGATATGGTGATTTCTAATTAAGTGTTTGCTGGCTATTTATATATGTATTTTGCTTTTTAAGCAAAACTTAAAATGCAACAATCCTTGTCATATTCAGGGAACTAGTTGGTCAGATCCTGTCATATTGTCTTTGTTTTATTGTTCTTTAGGTGCCAGTTATGGTCAATCCATTGTGTTTAAATTGTTGGCCATCACTGTCTCCCTCTTTTTCAACTGACAGCACACAGCAGGAGAGAATTTCAAAATGTCTGGCAAACTCATTACTCCTCATAACTACTGCTGTGCTCAGCTAACTGGAGTTGTGGCAACATAAGCCTTAAATGGCTGACAGCATACTAAACATTAAATTCATTAGCTTTGTTTTTCTTGTTTTTTCACGCTTTTTATTTTTCTTTTTCTATTAAATACTGCTCTTAGAAAAAACTCTCAGACATTTGAAAGAACAACAAATCAAAATAGAAGGTATTTTAAAAGGAAAATTAAAGTAACAGAACTTTCTTACATAAAAATTTCCCTACATAACATACTGTTACATACTGTAGAAATATATTCTTACATTGGTTATTTCTTTCTTCCCAAATACTACACAAGATTAACAAAACTGCCTATGCATTAGATTTTGGGATAATAGTAAAGAGACACAGCCTCTTCCTATTGTGATTGCTTTATGAACTGATGTAGAAGTGATACAACTCCTACAGATAAATCCCAAGGTACAGGATGTATCATGATTCCTGTCCTGCCCGTATAACTCACTGTATTAGTCAGATGCTCATTCTGGTTTTGGGTTGTTTTGGTTTTTTTTGGGTTTTTTTGTTTTCCATTCCCAGAGAGACCTGACTATACCAAGAAGACATTGGGAGTGCATCATATGTGTTTTCTATGGAAATTTTTACAGAGTTGAAACGCAGAGACTTTTTGGTCTCTGGAGACTGCACCCTGACTCCCTGTCCCAGACTGTGAACATCATCATCAGAAACTGCCAGTGTGATAATGGAAATTGAAGGTGGATGGGTGGAATTGAGGAATTTTCTGTCACAACTAGCTCTTGAAGACACTTGCCAGGGAGTCCTCTGAAAACAAGCCCTTCAGTTAGCATCAAAGAGATCTGAAGGGACTAATGCTGGTGACCATGCATTTATAGAATCATTTAGGTTGGAAAAGATCTTTAAAGTCATTTAATCAAACCATTAACCTAGCACTACCAAGTCCACAAGTAAACCATATCTCGAAGTGCCACATGTACATGTCTTTTACCTCTGGGGATAGTGACTCAACCACTTCACTGGGCAGCCTGTTCCAATGATTGACAACCTTTTTGGTGAAGAAATTTGTGCTAATATCCAATTTAGACCTCCCCTGGTGCAACTTGATGCCACTTCCTCTTGTCCTATAGCTTGTTACTTGGGAGAAAAGACTGACACACCTCACTACAGCCTCTTTTCAGTTAGTTGTAGAGAGCAACAAGGTCTTCCCTGAGCCTCCTTTTCTTCAGGCTTAACAACCCCAGTTCCCTCAGCTGTTTCTCATAAAATTTGCTCTCTAGACCCCTTGCCAGCTTCATTGCTCTTCATTGGACACACTCCATCACTTCAATGTCTTTCTTGTAGTGAGGGGCCCCAAATTAAACACAGTATTTGAGGTGTGACCTCACCAGTGCTGAGTACAAGGGGACAGTCACTTCTGTAGTCCTGCTGGCCACAGCATTTCTAATACAAGCCAGGATGCTATTGGCCTTCTTGGCCACCTGGGCACACTGCTGGCTGTTGACCAACACCCCCAGGTTCTTTTACCCTGGGCAGCTTTCCAGACACTTCTCCCCAAGCCTGTAGTATTGCATGGAGTGCAGAACCCAGCACTCAGCCTTGTTGAACCTCACAGAGTTGGCCTTGGCCCATTGATACAGCCTGCTCAGATCCCTCTCTAGATCCTTCCTACCCTCAAGCAGATTAACATTCCCTCCCAATCTGCAAAGTTACTGAGTGTGCACTTACTTGATCCCCTGTCCAGATCACTGATAAAGATACTAAACAGAACATACTTCACACCATCCTTCCTAAAAAAGATTTCCTATTGTCTGCTTCATCCTTTAGACTTTTCATACTTTGTGGGTTTATGGGAAGTTCTGTATTCTTTTCTCCTCCCCATGATACCTTGCTTCTCCCAGTACAGAAGGAACACTGAGGGGACTGTGTCTTTAGCTTCTCTCCTGCTGGGGGACTGCAATTTGCTAGCGCAGGTGATAGGATCATGTTAGGGTAAAGAGAGCAAAAAAAAAATCCCTTCTTTAAGTTCCTTTTGCTGGCTTTTCTGACTTGGTAAATTAGCTTAGCTTGAAGGATAGTCTCAGCAAGGGGTTTAAGGAGACACTTTTGAAATAATGTTGGCTTTCCTTTTTCCCCATATTTCAGCAGACTTGTTATGAGTTTGTATAGTGATGCTTTGAAATTTTGGAAATGGTTGTGTTAGATTTTTAAAGTTTTCATGTTAAAAAATGTTGATGGACAAATTCCATGATGGTTATTATAAGTGAAGATATCTACATGTAGATATATATATAACAATACCAAATTCATTCATTAACACCCCCCCCCCCCCATTTCATGCCAATGTTTAATTCTTACACATTATTTGTTATTATCACTGCATCACTACAGACAACTGTGAGTATTTAACAATTAATAAATTAGATATGAGTATCCTTTTGTTGTATTTGACATTTTATCTTCCCTATTTACAGTCTTTTGCACTTATTTTGTTCTCTACTTACAGTTTATTGTTACCTGAATCCCTCCCACATTCAACTGCACACATCTTTGCCCCTTTGATGTCACATTGCTCACATACTTATGTAAAACGCATGTAGAGTGTCTGCCTATGACACTGCAGTATTACGGATACTATTTTGACTGCAAATGGAATGTGCACCAACAAGTGGAAAATGAATCAGATTTCTTCTGACACTTCTGTTTATGGCTGATATGACCTTTTGTCACCTCATCCATTCAATATCATGGCCTTAATTTTCAGTAACAGCAAGAAACTACTGCTTACTATTGCATGCTTGTGCAAAACTATTATAGAAAGTAAATCTTAATAAAGATGCAAAAATACCTATCAATAAAATAATTCAAATGCTTTTTTGGTGAATTTGTGTTATTAAACTCTTGCTTGCAGTAGAGATGAACTTTTATGGACTGACGTAACCTCCCATTCCTCATTCACCTGTGCTGCTTGGGGCAGGGATGAAGTAGAGAAGTCGGGAATGAAGGAGTGAAGTTGAGCCTAAGAAAAAGAAGGGATAGAAGGAAGGTGTTTTAATTTTTGTCCTTGTTTTCCAGCAGCCAAATCTGTTTCAACTGTCAAAGAATTAAATTAATTTCCCCAAAGTCAAGTCTGTTTTGCCCATAACCATAATTGGTAAGTGATGTCATTATCTTTATCTCAACTTGTGAGATTTTTTCATCTTTTTTCTCCCTCAGCAGAGGGCATGTGAAAAGAGAAGAAATGAGAGAGCAGCTGGGTGGGTATCTGGCACCTGGCCAAGGTCAAGCCACCATAGTTGAAAATGACAGGTTATAAATCTATTTACTGCTTTGGTCAAAAGACAAGCAAAATATAAGCTCATGACAAAGAAAATAATTAATCTTTTAAGATAGTGGTTGATCTCACAGGTAAGTATCATCTTACCCACCTAACAAAACAAAAGTGACTCAACAGACCAAACAAGAAAAATTCCATTACTTACAATAATTCAAGGGGGACATTCAGAATAATTGTTATTACTTGATACTAAATCCAAATCAGTTACCAGGTTTTTCTTTCTTATTTTTGTCTTTCTTTGACGATAAAATCTCATTTTACAACATAACAAAATTCTTAGTTTAAACAATTTTTATAAGAATGCCAAAGGATTTCAATTTTAGACAACACTGATTGTTGGGATATGTTTTACAGAAACTCATTACTTTTAACTTATGCATGTTCTTTCTCTGATGGAAACTTTAATTGTTTCTCAGCTACTTAAGATAAGGCTCTTTTGAAATTTGTAGTTAAAAATACCATATGTCTAAATGTAAACCACTGCATAATACCTTCCTGATTCCATTGTTGTGTGAATACTAAAATAATTATCTGCAATATAACAAAACCATCTGATTTATAACTGGATAACAAAGGAAAAACATTTAAATGTAAAAAAACCCAAAAGCCAAAAAACAACCCCCAAACAACATTATCATTTGGGAAATTCATTAAGAATCTGGCAATGCTTTACCAAACTAAAAAAAAAGACAAAAATCTGTCTTCCAAAGATGAAAGGTAAATGAGAAAAAATAATGCCTTCTCAATTGTCCATTTAGATGTAAAAATAAAAGTTAAGAATAATTAATTTTTAAAAAAACTATTCAGACAACAGAGAAATAAGGGTGTTTGGATTTATTTGAAATGAAAATTCAAATTCTAGTGAGCCTTGGGGAAAATAAAGAGAAATATCAGAAAATAGACTCGGTACAAGGGCAAGACATCTAACTTTAAGAAGATTGTCAGAATCTCCTGCTAGATAAGAAAAGGCAAAATAACTATGATGATAAAACAAAATTATAACACTAATGCATAGATAACCTGTTCACGAGCTTAAATTTCTAACAAGGCAACCTAAAAAATAAATGAATGAAAGTATGACAGCATTTAATTCTGAATCTGGGTAATACTGAAAGAGGCTTTCTTTTCTTCTTCCCTGGTTATGGAGAGAAAGGGATATAAAGCTTCCTGAACTGAATACAGAACACAGCCTGGTTCCATCTTTAGCTTCACAATGCTCATCACAACTACTTATTGATGTTAAGTTTGACTCACAAACAAGTAAAAATGAATTATAACAAAGCTTTGTTATATACAATGGAAAGCTGGGATAACAATATGACTGTACTTACACGGTTTTGATGACACGTACTTTGGCTGGAAGTACAGCTCAGATTGCAGACTGATTTGGTAAAATTAATTTGAAAGACAAGTTCAGGACATTAGGTTGAAATGTACTTGAAATATTTTTCATTTCAAGTTGTTCCTGCTGAATACTGTAAGTGAAGTAATCTTTGTTTATTGTCTTTCTATAATAACTATATTTTGTTTTAATTTTCTACCCTTTCTTAAGCACAGACTTGTCAAACTGAAAATGTAGAAGTGCTACTATGTATCCTCCAGCTGGTGCAAATGAAACTGTTTGTATAGCTATTTTGATGCTCTGACAAATGTTGCTATGAGACACTGTCAGGAAGCACATTTTGATCATTGTTTATAGCCCAGATTGGAATGTGATCGTTGGTCATAACCACGACTGGTCATTGTCTTTAATGTGGTGTCCTCAACACCCAGTAAGTGACCTCTTTGTGTCTGAAAAAACCAGTAGTTTTTAAAAGGACATCAGAAAACTGAAATAAAATTTCGTGTTTCTTTAGACTTCGATTTATTTTTACAGAAATGAACTTGACACTCAGCAAACTGAAAACCTGCTGGTTACATGAAGTGTCCTTGTCTGCTTTTACTTTATCTGCTCTAGGTGCTCACCAGAAACTAAATCCTTGGGGTTTCAAAAGGATGGGTGCTTTTTTTGAAGTGTCTTTCAAGGTAATTAGGTTAGATTATTAGCTACTGAGAGAAAATGCGTTGTGTTGTTTAAACTCAGTTTAAAATCCAGAATCCTGGAGTTTAGGTTATATGGAAAGATGGTCAGACACCTTCAGATGAGATCTAGTTAGCTTACTTAACTGCCAAGAACTTGTCGTGAGGAATACAGAATTCATGGTACCTCGGTAACTTTCCAGGGAGGTTATGGATCAGGGCTGCTAAGAACTAGAGTCCCTACTGATTTGACACACATACCCTGGAACCCTCTCCTACAGATAGGCGCTTATCTCTTACCTTTTTTTCACACTTTCTGTTATAACTCCTTCATCCCTTCTTCCTTCTCTCCCTCAACCATTCTAGAGACCTCTTGTTTTGAATATGCAGATGCACATAGAGACTGGAGTTATATATATAACTTGCTATATGCCCCGCTTGGGTGTTAACATTTTTTGAGCCTGGAATCTGCCAAAGATCCTTGGTAACTACCAGCTGAAATCCAGAAAAAAAAGATGTCAGAGAAAACTCGTCCTAAATTTCTGTGAAACTCAGGTTCCACTCAGGCATACCCATGTCTGAGTCCTGTGGTTCTGGAGTACATTGATAGAATCTAGAATGTTTTAGAGCTGAAACAAACCCATTCTTTTTAAAATTTCATGTTAAACATCACCAGTAACTAATTTTCTCTTCGTATTTCTTTGCAGAAGAAAAGAAATGTCTGCTTGACATTTTTCTCTATCTGTACAAACTACAGTTTTTACCACTCCTATTTAAAAACAGGGGCTTTATATTGCTCCCGCCTCATACTTTTTTCCTCAGGGTAATTTCATTGCTGTTAGATGGTTCACATTCACTAGAGTAATGCACTGGTGACTGAAGTCTCAGAAGTTAAAATGAAGCTATACAGATTATTATATTTTGAAGAACTATAAAATAGCTTTAGTACTGAAAAAATGTTCTTTGGAATTATATTACAGATTGAGAACATCATACCACATGATACCACGTTTCTGAAGATCAAAAGCAATGTCATGTCCTTATCTGATGTAGATTTTCATATCTTCAAGATATATCAGTAGTAGTATTCTGCTTCACACCAGCTGAGAGTCCAGCTGCTGCTTCTTCATGATCACATAAGATCTGACCAAAACACTTGTCTAATTCTTATTCAAAACCAAATGTGCAGTATGTTAGAGATTAACTGAGACTAGATTATGCTTCAGGCACCTAGAGTTGTCTTTTCTTGCTACTAAAAATTCTCTTTACTCATTGACACTACAGTGTGGACCTGTCATGCTTTTTTACCTTGCTGCCACAAATTTTTCATTGTAAAAGGTGATATTACCGCAGTACAGGTGTCACAGAGTATGCTAGTCAGTAAAGAGCCATTTTGTTATTTCTTTTCCATAAATCTGTTTTATAGGACAACACTTAGGAATTATGTAATTCAAGATGCTAGCAGCTATTGGTTCTGGGGTTGTTTTGATGTTTAAATGACAATTTCATTTCCTCAAAATTTTGATGTACTCAGTCACAATATACTGAGACTTAAGTAGACTGAGGTCTCAGTCCTCCTTACATTAATATTTTGTCACTGCTTTCCATGGGAACATGGTTAGAATTTGATTCAGTTGGGATTTTTAAAAGGAAATCTGACTCCTAGGTTTGACAGAGACACATAAAGTCCTGGAATTCAGTAGCCAGGGAAATTAAGATCTGTTGTATTCTCACCTGATAATGTTGAGCCTTAAGTTCCAGATTTTGTACAACAGAATAGAAGCAAAAGTGCTTGGCAGTGGAGACTGACTTCTATGCTATATATGCCAACTATATCTCAACTTTATGCTTACATCTGTATTACTTTAAAAAATATTAGTTTCTGTTCCTCCAAGGCCCATTTGTAGGTGTGTGCTATAGGGTATACCTTATATTAGCAATTATTTCCTTGGCTAATCCTCAAAAAGGGTAGAAAATTACTTAAAAATTAGTGACCTTAAATTTGCCCCTCCAATTGCATTCTCTATGACATTTTAGTCTAGTACTATATTTATATCCTCTTTTTGATTTTAAGTTTTTTTGCTATATCGTATTTTAAGTTTAATCAAAAGTCAACTTAGAAAGGCCATTCTGCCTAAGGGATATTTTTCCATTAAGTATTTGACATATTGGTGGCCTTGAGGGATTATTGGTTTTTGAAGAAATATTAACAGCTGGAAATTTGCATTTTAATACAGTTCTCCTCAACTACTCAAGCAATTTTATTTTTAAGACCTGTGACAGGCTTCAAAGACTTAGTTCTAAAGCAATCTTGCCAAGTAGTAGCTAACATAATTTTACTACAAATGATTAAGTTTCCTAATAGGTTTTCCTTTTCAAAATCTTGTTTGAGATGTCTGTGAAATCAATACCTAAACTTTGTGATTTGTACTAGAACTAGCATTGCTAATTTAGCTGAACTAGAGGGAACTGAAAAGAAACTTCTCCTCAAAATTCTCAAACCCAAACTAAAAATAAAGTGAAAACTGACTCAAACATCACAGTTGTACCATAATTATTTTCTCTAAATCTAAGGAGGATGAGGACATTTGTAAATGTTTATCCTTGACGATTTTGTTAAAATTATGACTATACAATAGGCTATCATAAACATTTGTGTTGTTTACTGATATCTGAGGCTTTTAGGTGAATTGGATGAAGAAAGAGGCACTTATAGTAAAATTGGAACAGACTGCACACTATGGAACTGCTCATACCGTCAGTATGCATGCGGTGTCTGCCCCAGCTGCCATTCAAGTGAAAATGTCTATTGACTTCATGCACTTTATGTCAACCCAACAAAGAACTTATAAGTCAGTGACAGTTTTGAAAATGAGTTGGACTGAGTTAATCTTTTCTGACATGTTAGCATTTCTGGTTGAAATTAAACAGACCCAGTTTGATGAAATAATCATACATTTGAGTATGATAGATTAGTTTTGAGAATGAGATTACAGGGCAAAATTTGGATGATATAGGAGTTTAGCTAAACCATTGAATTTTAGAATATAGTTAAACCACTGCTGGTTGCAGTTGCAGAAAGGAGAAAAAAGGCACTAGCTGGGAGAAACTGTTGCCAAAGTATTCATTATATCATCAAGTCTACTGTAATTATCATTTTCAATGAACTCTTTTCAGAGGAAAATGTGATATAATTTCTCTTTCAGAAAAAAAAGCATATAAACCTGATGAAAAGTCCACCCTAACTGTTGGGAGCTTTTCCAGTTCTTGTATCAGGTCTGAAATTTATTATTAGAACCCAAAGTATTTTAAACAGAGAAAGAGAGTCTGATTGCAGATGAGAGTCTATCCACTGATTGTTCTGTTATGTTCAGTAGTTCACGTATGAACATGGAGGAGCCTCACTGAATATCACCATTGAAATTCTATGGGATATTTTTTTTGGAAAAAAACCAAACATAGACTGCCTTTCCAAATCAGAGATTCATGAGTCAGCTATCTTTAGAGTTTAGTTCCAAAATAATGAGAGAATTTGGTTTTAATGAAAACATTTTTTGTGTATTTGTCCCTTATTTCTGAATTTTAACTTTTCATTCCTGGTATGGAATACTTAACATTATTTAATCCACAATTGATTTAAGTGATTTCCCTTCCACTGAAGATCCCCTTTCCATATGCTTTCCCAAAACTGCCAAATCAGTTCTGGATGCAAAGGGCCCACAGTAACTCTGAGTTTCACCTCATATTTGTCCATACCCTCAAACCAGCATCCCGTCCCTTATTCTGCCCCTTTGATTTGCCCATTGTCTCTTCCACACTAAAAGGCCTGTGTGGCCTTCCAGAAGGGAGTGCAAGCCTCCAGATCGTTACATTGAGTGTATTCGTCAGTCTGATGGTTGCAGTCTTCTAATTCGCATGTAGACTGAATGTCTGCAGTGAGGTGAAGAAACAAATAAAGAAGTAATCATTAGAAGGGTTAAGATGTTAATCCTGTTGGTCCCATACAATAATATTTCCTGTTAGAAACAAAAGGACATTTACTTTACAGCCTGTCTCAGATCGTGTCTGGAATTGGATGCCTCAGAGAGATGGGCAAGAAATACTGTAGAAATAATCTGGATTAACCTCCTCATCAAGTCTTTTCTTTCAGATATCCTCAAAAATTGTTTTATGTCTAAACTATGTTTCTGTTTCTTTTATACATATGTTACTATGTCAATAGCAAATTTTTCAAACTGTAACTGAAACTGTGATGAAACTGACTTATTCTTAGGTTTCAATAATGTCTTTTGGATTCCACAGGTTAATTCAGAACTCTCAAATGATTATAAAATGTGTTTCTTTGCCTCAGTTTTAAGCGAATTTTCTCTTCTCGCTTGCATTGTAATTTCAAATCCAATCATACTATCATTATTCAGAGCAAGGTCAGAAAAAAAACCCTCTTAATTATACAGTCAAAGATTGTTCTGAAAACTGTGTGGAGATGAGAAATTTTAGGCTATTTGGCAAACTCTCACCAATTTAGAGAATGAAAATCTAATTTAAATAGGTAGAGGTGAATCCATTTGATGTAATGACCTATAAAATACTGTTTAGAAAGAAATATGATTGTCTATACTACCCTGGGCTCAGTAAAAAGTCCTCATTGATGTAACGTGAGTTTGTATGTGGGGACTGCAGTTGTATTTTGAAAGTTATGTACATATCTCTTTAGTATATTTCGTAAAAATGGATAAGTTTCAGTGTACCAGTAACTGAATACATCCCAAACCCCAAAAACTTCCCTTTAACTGGTAATTATGTAACAAAATATGTATTTTGTCAGACTTGATAAGACCAGTGTGTTGATTCAAGCACCTCAGGCAAATAAGATACACACATAAGAATATGATTACAGCTAGAGGCTGTAACTTTATTAACTTAATTAACATAATGATAACTGGGGAGATGCAAAACAGCTACTTTACCCAATATCACTACCTAACAGGAGTGCTCCAGAGTGCTTTTACTTAGGATATATCAATCAAGTGAATAATAAAACAGCAAACGTCATTTACATTTCTCAGCAGCTGATGACCAAAACTTTTCCCGTTTTCTTCTTGTGCCAGAGATCAAGGTGTAGGGTGTCTCAGCCTATGTTTAAAACTTTCCCATATACCGGAGCAAGTCAACCACTGACTTGGAAAACACTTGCGACTGCCTGAAAATTTTTCCCCTGAATCACCTTGGACCTTCTACCATAAAGTCCTATATTGCAAATCAGCAAAAACTGCAAGAAAAACATATTCTAAACCAGTTGCTGCTATAAGCTCCTCTGAGCCTGCTAAGATTCTCTTGTGAAACACAAGAAAATTTACATTGCAGAAAAATAATTTCTGGGTAAAATTGAGGACAAGCCATACACAGTATAACACTGTCACACAACTCAGGAATCAAAGACTGGCTATAACCTAGAAATGAAGAAAGAACAAGAGACTAGACAGATTTGTTTAGTAAAAGCTAAAAGCTAATGGTAACATTGAGCCATGTAATGGTTTAGTTTGAAGATGTAGAAAAACTGGAGTCATGACTGATTTTATTTTTATGTAATAAGCTATAGTTAAAGTATCTTGTATCACTAACTCTAGGCTTTTTTTTTTTTTTTTTTAACATTAAGGATATTCTTATTAAGGAAGATCTTTACAATGTACTATGACAAATTTTATTGGTTTGAAAACCCCAGGAACTAAGTTACATAGCTTATAAAAGTTACACTAGAAAATGAGAGGTTTTCAGTAGAAAATGCTGAGGCATTGAAAGGAAACTTTCCACATGAAAGCACCTGTGTTTTTTTCAATCAGGAAAGATTTCTATTATTCAGTGTTTAATTTCTGTCAAAACTGGAAAAAAATCCCAATCCTGTCATTGCCAACAGATAGCCATGCACTGGCAGTATGAAAAACCAGATCTCAGATCTTTGCTCTGATTCGTTTGTAAAGAAGGACTTGAACTTGCAACTCTGATATCCCAGGGGAGCAGCACTTAACTGCTGCCTCTTCTGAGGAGAGGCTCTCTATTTTTTCCATACAAACCCTTCGTAAATATCAGTTTTGGCTTGGTGAGGAGTCACCACAGGCTAAAATAATAATTTACTACCCTATTCTTCAGTGCTCATGCCTTTGAATGATATTTACTAGCAATTTTCCTTAAAAAATAACTATTATTTACAAACTTCTTGCATAACAAGTCTAAACTCTGAGTCAATTGAAGTGTTCTTGGATTTAAAACCCAACACCAGAGGCCCAAGAAGTTAAGCAAGTCCTGAAAACATAGATGACGTTTTGTTTTTCCATAAGCAGGCAGATGAAGTGGTTTTCTCTGGGAGAGTTTAAGCCATTCTGTCACAATGCTCCATATTTCTATACTCTTCACCCATGGTCACTCTAGCCACATTCTCATCTGCTTTGTTTGTCTTGGTACTGATGCTCATATGATCCTTTTGAAGAATCTAAACAAGTTAAGAAAATCAAAGCAACAGTGGAAAAAAAGGAAATGTTTAGATGTAACAGTTTGTCTTCCTTATTTAAATAAAAAGATTGAAGAGGAAATTCTTCTATTGGGTTTGCGTTGCAAGGTTTTGGTAGTGGGGGGGGACTACTGGGGTGGCTTCTGTGAGAAGCTGCTGGAAGCTTTCCCTATGTCTGACAAAGCCCATGCCAGCCGGCTCCAAGACAGACCCACTGCTGGCCAAGGCTGAGCCCAACAGGGATGGTGGTAGCGCCTCTGCTGTAGCATATTTTAAAAGGGGAAAAAAAAAGTTGCTGTGCAACACCAACTGCGGCCAGATGAGAGAGAAGTGAGAATATGTGAGAGAAACAACCGTGCGGTCACCAAGGAGAGTGAAGAAGGAGGGGGAGGAGGTGTTTCAGGCACCAGAGCAGATGTTCCCCTGCAGCCCGTGCTGAAGCAGGCTGTGTCCCTGCAGCCCATGGAGGTTAATGGTGGAGCAGATATTCACCTACAGACTGTGGAGGATCCCATGCTAGAGCAGATATATGTGTCCAACAGAGGCTGTGACCCTATTGGAAGCCCGTACTGGAGCAGGCTCCTGGCAGGATCTGTGGACGTGGGCAGAGAGAGGAGCTCATGCTGGAACATTTTTGCTGACATGACTTGTGACTCCACAGGGGACCCAGACTGGAACAGTTAATGAAGAATTGCAGCCCATGGGAAGGACTCATGCTAGAGGATTTCATGGAGGACTGTCTCCTGTGAGAGATACCCCACGCTGGAGCAGGGGAGAAATGTGAGAAGTCTTCCCTCTAAGGAGGAAGGGGTGGCAGAGACAAGGGGTGATGAACTGACAACAACCCCCATTCCTCATCACCCTGTGCTACTGGGAGGGGAGGACATAGAGAAAATCCTGAGTAAAGTTAAGCCCAGAAAGAAGGGAAGGATGGGGGGAAGGTGTTTTAAGACTTAGTTTTTCTTATTACCCTACTCCGATTTTGACAGAGTAATAAATTTTACTAATTTCCTAAAGTTGTTTTACCTGTGACTGTAATTGCTGAGTGATCTCCCTGCCCTTATCTTGACCAGCGAGGCTTTTGTTATATTTTCTCTCTGTCCATCTGAGGAGGGGAGTGATAGTGACTATGATGGTCACCTGTCATCCAGCCAGGGTCAAGCCACCACAGTCTGACACTGGAATCATCTGTCCAACCTACATAGTATGGTTATGGATTTTCTTCAAGGTTTGCTGAACATGTTTGAGACCATTTTGCCTTCTAAAATAGAAATCAGATTCCTAAGCTATTATTATCTTCTGCTGTCTTGTTCTGTATTTAGTATAACTTATAATACTTGACTTGCTCTATGACTTAAATGAATCATTAAATTCAGATAAGCTTTTGGATTTGCCCGGCCTTTTATGTCTTGCCATGAGTTTGAGGACAGTATAGGCTTGTGAGTATGAGGTCAAAAGTGCATTTTTTCACCAATGATAAATTCTTTGATCATTTAAAATAAGGCATTTTCTTACTGTAAGTTTTTATCACAGTTTTTGGAGTGTCAGTCTGGATAATCATTGCCTTAGACATCACAGTCTACATCCATCAAAAATACCACTGTCTTCAGTCTCCTCTTTGTCTCAGTGTAAAAAACACAGTTACATTTTAATTGGATGAAAGTACCTGAATCTCTACAATCAATACCACGAAAGTGAACTGTAATTACAAATACTGAAACTAATCCTGCTAAAGAACTTGACTGTTCTTAACTCCTGGGTATTGCACAAATGATACTCTAGAGATGTCAAACTTTCATTTCTTTATCATGAGTTTGTTTTTCCAGTGTTTTCCTAGTTTGAGAACACCAGACTTACTAGAAGCCATATCTATGATTCACACAAGACTTTTATTTTAAATTCTGATAATTTACAGTCCTTTGAAACTTGCTTAAATTGATTCCATGTGTATATGAAAACATCATTCTGTAAATTTGCATACTGTAACCTGAAGGATGTGGAAGGATGTGAAGTTTCCCAGAAATTTTAGTAGAGGTCTATGATACCAGTAAGTCAGTTCTGATAAGTGTTCTTATAAGTCACTGTACATGTGAAAGTGATTGAGCAAGTGACATACTCTAATGCTCCACTTTATGATCAGGACGAACAACATAAAATTAGAGTTCTCTTTCCAGGGAGTTTACTATAATTTTTCTCTGTGAAAGGTATCCAGCTGAAAAAATGAAAATTTACTCCAGTTTTATTTTCAACATCTCACAGTGCAGATTTTAAAAATATGCAAGGAAGTTAGAAGTACAAGTTCTGAAAACTTATCACTCATTCTCCTAAATACTTCATTGCTTACTAAATGTCCTTAATGTTCTTGGTGAAAAGGAAGGAGGAATTGACATTCTACCACTTCTACACTGTCCATAAACAATATTAGATATTAGCAGTCATTAAGTGTGATTAGAAGCTGGCTACTTTATCAAATGTTCTTATAAAGGAAATCATACATATTGTGGATGTTAGCTTATTAAAAAAAAACCAAACAAACAAACAGTGAAGTATGTAATTTTTTCCTTATGAACATATTACTACTCTGTATTAAAAATATGAAACATTACAGCAAAAAACACAGGTGTAAGAAGAGATATTTTCAGTAGACATTTGGAAGATTTTCTGTGAATAAAAGAAGATGCATAATTCACTGTGGCCTCAGGGTAGCTATAAATTATATTCAAACAAATCACTGTTTGCTCTGTTATTGTAGTGAAAAATTCTCCTAGCAACTACCATGCCTTACTGTATCTGTTACTTAATATACAGAATATGCTTTCTTAAAAGAATGTATACAAATGTGTGACAAAGGTCTTTATCTTTTTTGGCAAAGCCCACAAGGTAATAGGGTTAATTTTCTGTTGAAAGAAAAAGAAATCTTTTACTTGCTCTAGATTATTGGGATGAAACAGTAGAAAAGTAAGATGTAAGGTGTCAAGAAAAGAAAGAAAAAAGCAAGAAAAGTGCTAAAACAGCAATAGAGGAGAAAATATAAACCAACATATTATTAGGCAAGAATTAAAATATAAAAGAATGAAGTTAAAAGAGTGATAATAAAGCCTGAAATAAACTATTTGAACAATTACAAAGAAAAATAAGAAAAGGAAACAGTACCAACTAGTGATGCTGTATGCCTTGGAAAAATAAATGGGGATGATGAAGAAATGATTGTGTGTATTTGTTATAGGTCATCTGATTTGAAATGGAAAATCTCTACATCAACTCTTGAAGTGTTAAAAACCAGAAGCTACTATATTCATGAGGGACTTAACAATAACCATTTTGAAACCCATTAGGTAATGAAGACAGTAAAACATGAAAGTAGTTCCTAGAATACAGAGAAGACAGCTTTATGATCCAGAAAGTAGAAAATCCATCCAGAGGAGAAACTGTCCTGGATCTACTTCTTCAACAGGGAGGAACTAATTGAGAACGTGAGTATAATACCAAGCTACTTGCATTACTCACCATATGTATCTGATTGTAAGAAAGTAAATCCTGCTGAATAAAGAAACTGAAGAAATATAGCACAGTAGAGAAAGAATATGAGACAGACTAGAATGTGTCTGTGCCAAACTATTAACCCTGACTCACAGTCCCAGGGAAAACAAAATGTACAAGCTCTAGGAACATACAGAAAGTTCTCTGCACAATGGTGCTTGACACATCACTGACGAAGCTACACTAGTGGTCACAAATTATCTACTGAGTTGTTTCTCTCCTGCAGTTTTCATCGTTTTGTTGCTATGGTAAAGTTAGCTGGCAGTGAGTTAAGTGGAAGAAGACTAGTCACAGCAGAATGGAGCTTGATGTAAGCTAATATATCTGGGTTTGTAATTTAAGTTAACTTGTTTTAAAATAATAAGGTATATAAATCTATACTAGAGTGATACATAAAAATGTTTTTTGCTGTTGCTTGATGCTCAGGAGAATGAAGGTGGGAACATAATAACATAGAAGAGTTGAGTCTGAGCACTCAAGCGTCTGTGGAGTAGTGACTTCTCCAAGAAGGTCTCTAGCACTATTTCAAGCCTTCAGTTGTTATTTGATTGGGTAGTCTCCATCCTAACCTGTCTCTTTTCATGTACACAAAATGTCAGCAGAGTCAGACAGGACAATGAAGTGCTAGGGCCAGTTTATAACCTTACAGTAGCACGATCTAACATAATAACCATGACCTTTGATGGACTGAAAATTCTCCAAATTAAGATGCGAATTAGCCTTTGTAATGTAGTTGTGGAGGATGTCAGACAGGCTATTCAAAGCATCAAGGAGTGGCTTGGTAGTGTCTTCATTTATTCAGTGTAACGGTTGTGTTCTCACCAGTAACACAGACAGTTCTCATCTGTTGCTGATCTATGGAGGTAATCAGTCCAGGCAGGATAGAAACAGTGGTTTTAGTGAATAGGACTCAAGAGGCAGTGAAGATCTAGTTGTGGGCTCAAGAGATGGATTAACTTCTCCATTTAATTATTTAATTGATTCTTCATAGGAAAATTCAGTTTGGAAGGGACCTCAGGGTTTCTCTAGTCCAACCTTCAGCTCAAAGTGGAATCACCTATGAGGTCAGACCTCATTGCTCAGGGTAAGGTCAGGTCTTGAAAATCATCAGGGACGGTGACTGTGAAAAATCCGCTCCATTGCTGGACTGATCTTATGGTAAGAACATTTATCAGTGCATCCTGATTGAACTTTACCTATTTAAAATTATGCCTGTTTTTCTTTCAACTGTCATGAACTGCTGTGAAAAGGATGTTTCTGCCTTCTTGGTTATTGCTTTGTAGGCCCTGGCAGACTGCTGTTATGTCCCCCTCAAGCTGTCTCTTCTCCAGGATGAACATGTGCATCTTTCTCATTTTCTTCTCACAGGGCAAGTGCTCCAGCCCTTGACCATCTTGGTGGCTGTCCTGTAAGCTTGCTCCAGTTTATCAGTGTCTTGTGCTGGGGGAACAAAACTGGACACAGTATCCAGATGTGATGTAATGAATATTGAGTAGAGGGGAATAATCATTCCCCTTGAGCTACTGGCTGTGGTCCTGTCCATACAGTGCAGGACCCTGGTGGCTTGCTTTGTTGCAAGGCTTTACTGTGGGCTCATGCTTAGGTCACTGAGTGCTCCCCAGCCCATATCATTACAAGGTGGTCTCTCTTCCCATGTGTGGGACTCAGCATTTGTCCTTGCTGAATTTCATCAGGCCCCTTTGGCCCATTCCTCCAGCCTGCACGTGTCTCTTTGGATGGCAGCCCTGACCTTGAACCTGTTGATTGTCTCCTCCAATTTGGTGTCATCTGCAAACTTGGCATCATTTTTCCTCTTCCTACAATCTTCTTTTTTTTGAGTAAATTCATTCAGGGAAGGGCTGACTCTTGCATGGCATTGCGTGAGGTGCCTGGCTAAGGACTCTTAGAAGACCATCTTCTCAGCAACCTCAGGGCTTTCTCTTATACCAAGAATGACTGTATTTGTTGGAGAACCTATCACCCAATTGTATGCTTAAATCCCTGACTGAAAACTGTGGACAAGATTATAGGAGAGTTGTGCTATGTTTCAGTTCTTAGCCCAAGCAGTAACACTAGATGCTGTGCGACTGGTCTGAGGAAAGAATATATATTCTGAGGAACTAGACACAGTGAAATATTCAGTTATTATTTACTCCAGCTTTGCAACCAAAAACTTCTGTAGACTCTATAATATTTTCTTATTTTAAAAAAATATTGAATGATTTATGAGTATTAAGTCCAGGCTGCCTTCTTATTTAAATAATTTTTTTTTTTTATTACCCCTAACCTTTGATGCTTTAACCTTGTCAAAAATTTGACCTCATTAGTTAGTTAGTTTGATTAGCTAATTTGGAAGAGAAAATCTGGCAGAAAAAAGTGAAAAAAAATCAGCCATTTTTCACTTTTTGCCTCAAGCATGTAACTATGAATGATTCATAGCACTTCTTGCTCTGTGACAGATTCATTATTAAAAGTTTATTTAATTATCAATACTGTGTTCTACTCTATTAAGAAAATCATATTTTATATTGACTATTACTTGTGAATGAAGTTATCAGTGTCATTCAATCCACTTGGAATCCTGAACATCTGTTTCATTAAGCTGATAGCATTTGTTATTGACATGTTTAATGCAATATATTTTCCAAGGGCATATTGGCAGTTTCTCCATGTGTTAAGAGAACTCTCTAGTGTAAGCTAGTATATATGATACTGTGTGTCCTGTTGTTGTCTGTGTGTTTGGGGTATTTTTTACACTCAAACCCACTGAGAGATTGTATTGCAGTGCCCACTTCGGTAGTGCCAGATTAATTTATTTCATTGCTGTTTTCACTGCCACTGTGTGATAATGAACACAATGATCTCAGCATGTAAATTATATCTGGACATACAAAATAAGGGGATTTATTATCTATTGTTAATGTTTCCAGTTTGCCTACATACATTAAAAACATATTATGATATTATGGATATTATGCAAACACTAACATTAACATACTTTAATACATGCTTCTATATTTTCTTCATTCCATTTCAGATTAATATCCATTACCATTATCAATGTTTTATCTTTTTTGTGCTGGAAATTGAATTTTGCATTAGTGAAGGTGGATAATGTTTAATAGGAAAAATTATAAATATTCCAAAATAGAAAAGGTTTGGGTTTTTTTCTATTTAAGATTGTTTTCATGCTCAAATGATATTTTCTGCTTGTTTTCATTAGTCTTAATAGTTTTTATGTTGGGAAAAAAACAGGTAAATTATTGGCTTTTTCTAAACAGAAGTTCCAACTTTAATCCAGAAGCTTTCTTTCAAAGCATGTGATACAATTACAAAAGGATATGTTTATTTATGTATTTTAAATATACAAAGCACAGGGAAATCAATTACCTTTTTGCTCACTTCAGTGGACTAGGTCTTACCCTGAATTCAGTTGCCAAAATATGTCATATTGTGAGGAATCAATATTTTGTCTATATTAAATATTTCTTTCCATATCAAGACAAATTTTGTATCTTTTCATTAAGCATTTTTCTTTCTCAAATTTTACACATATAATTGTGGCTTGACAAATGCTATCATAAAGTTGATGTCATTTGAGAAATAGGAAAATGCAGCAGAGAAAGCATTTTGCATATTTTGAAATGTTTACATGTTTCAAATTTTCTGAGATTTTGTGTATTTTTTTTTGTGGGTTTTGTTTGTTTGTTTGTTGGTTTTTTTGGTGGGTTTTTTGTGTTTGTTTTTTTTTTTTTTTTTTTTTTTAAGTTTTCTTTACTGTACTGGCTTTGGAAAAATAACCCTATTGTAATATAGACCAAATTAATGACAGAAAAATGCAAGTCTTGATTTTATTTAAAATTTGTAAAAAAAATTTTTGTTTTGAGTAGTCTGCAAAAGATTAGACCACTAACTGGGAGAAACAATGGTTTTTTTCTGATGTGTGAATAAGTCTTATGATGAATCAAGTGATTGTCTTCAAAATATAAAGTGGTGTTTACAAATAGTGATAAATTAATTTGAAATTAGAAATACATACAACTTTTTGTCTTGATCAATACAGCCTTAGTGAAAATCAAGCAACAGTTCTTATAAAACCTGTTAACATTACTGACTGTTCCCTGAGCTTTCATCTTTCTCTCTCTGGGTCTACTGAAAAAAATACCATTAGAAGATTTTTTTTTAATTATTTTTTATTAGAATATTCAAAAATCTTCATTTTAAGATACTTACCCAACGTCAACAGATGAGACAACTCTTCTCTTTGATGTCTGTTTGCTATATTCCTGATCAGAGATGATAAGAAAAATTTGCCTTAGAAATGAACTGCTTTGTGGGACTGTGCTAGTGTGAGAAATATTTTGACAAATATGCAGAAAGATTATTTGGATTTAAATATGATATTAAATAAAAATTAAAGATATTCAAGATAAAATAGCAAATAGCATAGAAAAATGGAATAGTAAGACTTGGGAACTTGATTCTAGGTCTTCTATAAACTAAATAAATATTATAATTCATGTCTATACTGACAATCCTTGTTCTGGCATTGGGACAGTGACTAGGCCACTCTAGAATCTCCCAGCTAAAACTTTTGATGAATTCTCATTCTATCTATCACTCAAATTAGGAATTTTCTCTTTGGTATCTCCCTCCAGACAGGCTTCTGTGAATATATGTGGTTTTATGCATGTGGTGAAGAAAGATCCCAAATTACCATATGTTTTTAAAATAGTATGACATTAAACAATTAATGATTTAATCATAAAACACAAAACATCACATAAGCTAGCAACTTTAATGTATGTATTTTCCTATTTCTCAATACCTTAATACCATGTACAAATTTAAAGCAGAAAATAATATCCAAACAAGTTCTATCCTTATTCCAGATCTTATTGTCACATGGTATAACATAAACTAACCTATATGAAAATCATTGAATGATAACAGTTGATACTGGAACACAGTATCTTAAAATACTTTCCTCCATTTGTCCCTCTCAAAGGTCAAATACTATTAATTTTCACACCACCTTGAGCTTGCTAAACTCATCACAAGAGCCAAACATCTCCCAAGCTGATATCACATGGAACCAGATGTTATCAGGACAACAATTGGCAAACCTGTCAATTGAAGCCAGCACAGTCAATCCCTTCCAGAACTATCCTGAAGGGAACTTAAAAAATCATGAATACAGCATATTCTACCTTCCAGTGTTACTTCTGTGCCCAATGCCACATTGAAACTATGCAGGTGTAACAAAGCAATCACCTTGTGTCAAAATGGATTCGATTGGTCAACTAACACTTAGTGGGAGAAAATTTTTAACAAAACAGCTATTTCCTAATCTATTAGTTCTGATGCTCAACAGAGAACTACAAAAAACCTGCAGTCTTTAATTTAAAATTATAACTCTGACATATAATGCAATTTATGAACTTATGATACTGTTTTTCAGACACATTCCAGTCTCTTTTCTTGTTCATCCTTTTTTTTTTTTTTTTTACCTGTTAACTAGCTTGTCCTTGCAGATCATTCTGTATAATTATTTAATTTAAATCTGTTGTTTCAAACTGTGATTTATTTTGAGTTTGCTGCTATTTTGTTAAACACTGAGAAATAATTGAGTTTTAAAGTCTCTCTGCTATTTCTAGCTACTTTATCTGATGCACTAGATGATATTCCTTTCTTCTAAAATTCTTATCTTCTATGTTTTTATTATGTAGAGTGTTTACAGTGCTGGAAGTTCTATCATAAGGGGGAAAAATAATTCTTTTCCATCATACTGTATTTCCTCTTGATGATTTATATTGAAATTGAGTTTAAATGTAACCAAAAGGGAGGGGAAAAAAGCCCACTCATTTAATGATGTATGTCTTGAAGTAAAATACATTTCAAACGGACTTATTTTAGAGAGGCTGATTTCTTTTCTTCCCTGTGTGAACTTTTCATCCTCCTAGTTAGGCTTTGCACAGTGAAACTCAGACACAGCCCACTGAGAGCATTAACTGTGTTTCAAAATTACACAGTTTAGAAATGTTCTTTAGAATTTTCCTGGGGAGGGGGGAAAAAAAAAAAAAAAAAAAAGCATTGATAAGTCTTCATAAAACACATGAAAATGTCAGAAAAAAATTAGATAAATGTTTTTCACCCTTTTTGGCAACATTTACCTGGAAACTACTTTTTATTCAGATTTTAAGAAAAAAAAAAAAAAGATTTTCCAGAAACAATCTGAACTTATTCCTCAGGCAATACTATTTTCTATTGGATTTAGCATAAACAAAATGTTTATTATTATCTGCTGCAAATGAACTATAAATCTCCCTCTTTCTCTCTCTTCTGTACTAAAATTTTCTTTGCAATAGAAATAAATAAATTGTTGGCACTGCAGGAACTGATTTCTTCAATTACTTTATGATACAGATATGCTTTACTAGAACAACCTACAGTATAGTCTGCTGATTCAGCAGAGCATGTAGGGTTAACTAAATGTTTTGCTTCAGTACATTTATACTTATTAAACCTTCACTTATTGCAGTGAGCCATTTTTGATTAATGTTGCTATTTCTGTTTGATGGCTTTGCCGCAAGGTTTTCACTATTTTATGAAATATATTGCTGCTTAAGTTTGTTTGATCGATCAGCTCCCAAATCAGATACTTATGACAATTTAAAATTAACTTTTATTTTGGTCTTTTAGATATAGTTGATGTGTTCTTTACAATGGGTTCTTAACCTGTGAATTTATTGTCACTTATTTTCTAAATAATTGACTTGCTCATGTAATTTTGGTAGAAATTAGGAATACAGTATGGTGCCAGGAATATGATACAGTTGTGAGTCAGTTTAATTTTGGGAAACTTCATTAAAGTTTGTGCTGTACTTTGTATGGAGAAATACCACATATTGCACTTGTAAATTACTATGATGAATTAATAATTAATCTTTATGATGAACTGATGATATGCAAATTCTATTTTTTTGGGGGGGGGAAATAAATAACAGATGTAATCCAGCAAACAACAGAGAAATTATTTACTAATCTTACATATAATGGAAACTTTGTTCAAAATTTCAAAGTGACTGCAACACAGAAGATCAGGAGCTAATGGCTGCAATGACCTCTACTAGGCAACCTCCAGAGTAAAGTTAGACTAATAACACAGTATGTCTAACATAATTGTGAATCTGATAATTTTAAGAGAGCTTGTCAATATATTAACAGAAGTAAATGAATCACTTTCACTCTTTTCTGATTCTCTAACTGTATCACAAACAACAGAAATGTTATAAAACCCTCTTGCTGAGATGTTCAAAGCCTAGTTCAGCAGTATCCAAACTACAAATAGACAACCTGCAGAGTTAAAAATTCATTAACTCCCAGAAAGAAAATATTTTCTCATTTTTAACTTAAAAAAAGAGAAAACTATTACTACTGCTTACGAACATAAATAATAATTCCTTGAGAGCAATTAAAAATGGTTTAAAAGTTTTTGAAAAAAAAAAAAAAAAGAGACATTAAGACGCAAGTAAATTGGTGCCAATTTACTTCAGCAAGTCCCAGAGGAAATAGGACATCAGTTACACAAATACATCTGCTTACTATAAGCTATCACAAATATCTTAGAAATAATGGAAACGGACTGATAGAGATAAAAGGTATCATTAAGTCAAAATCTAAGATGACATGAATAATTCCTTTCCTCTTCTCCTTTTTCCCCACAAAACTAAAAGTTAGCTATCTTTTTTTTTGTTGTTGTTGTTGTTTCTTTCAAAGATAATACATTAAACAACTGAGCTGATAAGAAAGTGAAATGCTAATAATGGAGAATATAAAATATTTGGTCAGGATCTCAGGAATCTGAAATAGTAAAATATGTACCAACTTCTGCATATATTTCCCCAAATGGTTTTCATTTTTGCAACCAATCTATGAATCTTATCAGCTTTTCATACCCTGCCCCTCAGCCTACATGGTTTATATCATTGTCCTAACTTGGTTCTCAATCCTCTTAATGGTTGCTTTAATGGTTTCCTGTTTGGAGTTAGTCAAGCATATTTCACCTAAATTGTGGACTGAGCAATTCTGATGTCCTGCATAGCCAGCTGTTTGGGTGTTGGGGGTTTTTTGGTGTTTTGTTTTGTTTTGTTTTGTTTTGTTTTTCCCCCTTGGGTTTTTATTTTGTTTTGGTTTTGGTTTTTTTGGTTTTTTTTTTACAATTTTGTGAGTGCTTGCTAATACCGGTCAAAGGAAATATATCCAATATTGACACAGCTCTCTTTTGATAAAATGAATCAGAGACTCTCTTACATTCTGTGGTGTTCATACTCCTAAAGGGAAAAATGTTTTTGGGTGGTAAATCTATTAGCAGACTAATGAGTACATTTATGTTAATAGCATGTATTGCCAAGGGTTGAATAATTTATTGATTTCTCTCAGCTGAATTACTTATTTTTCCACTTACATCCACAGAGTTTGTTACTCTGTTGTCCATGCTGAATCACACCTAATTCAGAGGTTCCTTGGAATGACAGTGAGGTTACTGGTAAAGTGAAAGATTACTCAGAGTCAGCATCTGGGTTGCAGTGCAACCCCAGGTGAATTTTTTGTACATCTCCTTTCTAGGTGATTCCTGTAGTGTGGGAAGTATTTCAGGGTGTTGCATAACTACCCCTTACTGCATAGGGAAGTGAGGCAAAAGAGTACAAGAAATTACCTTAGAGTTATCTCTTGGTTGGGGAAAAAGATAACTGGGTCTATGCTGTAGGACACAGGTCCTCTGGGGTAGGTCCTGAATTCCTGATGTCATGAAGAGATCGACTGAATTCATTATTCTCTCAGATTTGCTATGTAAGGAAATTCAGATGCATTTGAAGAGAGAAAAGAATGATGCTCGGTGAAAAGCCCCATGGAGGGATTGAGCAGGCTGTCCAGGGAATGCAACTGTCCTGTAAAAAAGCCCAAATCAAAATAAACGCCACTGCTTGCCAGAGGGGATTATTCTTCCTAAAGATTTTTACAAGACCAGAATTTTTTCAAGAAAGCACATACATGTTGAGCAATGTGCAACATATGCTACATTGTTTTATCTACAATTATGACCCCTATAACCACCAATGTAGTAGATTTTAAAATATCCTGAAATAGACATGTGACTCTTGCTTATGAATACCTATGGTCATTATAGTGGATAATTAATTAGCATTACAGTTAGAAAGCCTTAATGAAGTCTATCAGTGACAACATGCATACATCCTCATTTTCTCTGGTGTTTAGGAAGCACAACCAAATAACCAGTTGCAAAATATTGTACAATATAAGCTGGTTATTGTAAGTGTATGTTGTTTTGAATCTGTATTTGTATATAAATACATAGGGATTAGTAAGGCTAAGAAAGTAGTCAATATTCTATTGTCACATTACTTTTCTAAGGTTATGCTTAATGGGATAGATTTAGTATTTTGAAACCAATCTAAGAGAGAAAGCTCAGCTAGGTGAAGGTTACTATTCAGCTGAGGCTTGGATATTTATTTTTCTGCCAATGAGTAGCATATGTACTATTCTGATCACTCAGCAGCTGAGATATTGCAACAACATTAATATTCTTTAGTTTTTAAGGGTTAATAGTAAAATGTTAATTTCTAATACAAAGCAAATGGACGCTACTGTCAAGTTGGGATGTTTACATAACAGTGATACAGTTTAGAAAACACAGATTCTATTATTGATACTTTTATTTCTTGAGATGGTTGTCAGGATATCGTGACAATTAGTTTGAGTGATTTTTTGAGAGGGCAGGCTATTATTTTTCTTATGACATCATGAAGGGTAAGTGATTTTTCTTGTAACTGCAGGGCAGATTTTGTGGAGATACATAACCCAAACCATAATAAGACTCAGTGAAGGGCATCAGTGTAGGGAATGGGGGTCTTTATTTTCCAAGTTGCACTGGATTACAGATGGCTGGATTAGAAACTTTTTTCTGATCCAGTATTTACAGATGAAGCATTTTACCTGCTGTGCAATGCATGGATTGAAAAGATAGATTTATTTTTTTAGTGTGGGGCACCAGAAGTGATTGCATCAGTCTCAACAGTTGTGAACTGCTTCAAACTCCTAAAGGTGAAGTCAATGCAAAGCTTACTGTTCCTCTATTTTCTGCAAGAGAGAATGACAGAGTCAAAATCAAAGAATTGTGGCAGATGATAGTATCTTTAATATTAACATGCTTCATTGATTTCTTTCTCTACAAAATTATAATATTAACTATGCTTTCCTAAAAGGGTATTTTAAGCTCTTGCAATGTCATTGTTTTTAGAGTGTTTCAAAATCCACAGGTTAAACTCTAAATATACAAGATATTATTATTGTTTATTGCTCCTATTTTTTTTCAAAACATCATTGTTTACCTCTATAATTTTATTTTCAGTTTGTTCAAGCGATGTAATGCTCATTAGTATATTAAAACCATAGCATAGAAGCTGTAAATAAGTCATCCCCCCAAAATAAAAAGAACGCAGATGAAAACAATATGATAAAGCTTGTAATCAAAATAAATTATGCCTTGGGAAAAAACGTAATTTGCACAATTAGGTGATACAATAGAATGTTCCATAATTAGGTGCAATACAAGTGTAACCATCCTTAATATCAGCGGTACGCAAGCCTTTCAGACTTCATTAAAGAGTTCCAATGGAACATGTGAATAATAGGATTAATATAGCCGTGGGCACTGCTGGGTCAGCTGGCAATAGATCAATCCAAAACATAGAGCATATTAAAAGGATTATAGATTAGCAATTAGATGGCTTTTTCATGAGCAAGGAATAGTTCCTCAAGCTTTGCCAAAGGTTAACAGAGATAGGATGTCGATTTTTCCAGTTTATAATCCAGTAAGAGCTTTAAGGTGGGGGAAGTTATGGCATTTTCAGGATGGTAAGAATGATATGAAGAAAATATAACAAACCTTTCAGGATCAGCGGCTTGGCTTCACAGGAAAAATGTTCTTACACGAAATGTAGAATATAAATATGTGCTGTTAATAGCTACATCTCTAAGAAAGATTTCAGGTGAACTATCTGAGAGGTCAGAGACAATTTGGAAGTCTTTATAGCATTCAGTTTGAAAACATTTGTTGCATTTCAGAAAATACATAAATAAGTTCTCTAATTCAAACTCCACAAATCAATGTTGAGTATTACTAACACTATACACCACTGGAATTACAGTTTGACACTTTTAGTTTGTCAATAACACAGACATCTAAGATTTTTTTTATAGCTTCCTGATGAAATACTGGATGGCATTATTGGTATGTTTTCAACTGCATAAAGAGAATGTAGTATGTGGAATCAATACATATTGATCACACTGGGAGCTGAGTCTCAACATTTCTAAAAATCAGGTCACTTATTTGAATGCCTCAATGTGCTTTTCCTTCAGATGTCTAGCTCTGAAAATACAGGCTGTTCTATAAAAGGAGACAGTAAATGTGTTAAATAAGATGAAATGGCCATTCAAATGGGAAACAAATAAAGGATACCTGGAAATAAAAGAATGATTAGCACTGGATAATTTATTCAACAAAAAAACATTTGTGTCTGCTCATGAACAAGTTTATCTCCCTCATTATTTAACTGCCTTGTTTTATTTCTGCAGAAATTTTGGGACAAAATTCTGACTGTTAATATTTTGCTATACCTGTTTGTAACTCAGTAAGAAATGTGTTGGTGAGTTTGTTGGGATTGGAGATAAGCAAATTGAAATAAGCAATTGTCTAAATAATGTCTCTGCTAAATAATAAAGTTTAAGAAGATTTTTTTTTTTTTTTTTAAGAAGCAGAAATATTTGCAAAGATTGTGCAAAAAATTGTCTAGGAATTTCTTGAAAAATATTTTCTTTTGAAGGATTAAGTCTCATGGTTGTCCAGGTTACATGACATTTAGACTACTTAAAAATACTTATTAACAAATGAATGAAGCCAGTCACAGCTGCAAACCTTTTCATAAATTGTGTAATATTGCATGAAGTGACACTGCCTTCACTATGAAGTGACACTGCCTTCACTATTACAACAGCCCCTGTAGAGATCTGTGTGTTGGATAAAAGGTTTAAAAGTAAATCTCCCTTCTTATTCTGCCCAAACCAGCAGCTTTGTGGGGGCTGTAGCTGCATCAGGTAGTTTTCTGGATCATTCACTCTTTTTTAATAAGAACTTTCAGGTGGAATCTGTCTCTCTGAGGACCTGAAGAACTATAATACAAACTCAGTCTCTGATTCTGAATGCCTCTTTAATCTGCCCACCACATTTTATTGGTTCTAGGGTAAATGCCTCAACTTTCTACAGAGAAAAGATTTAATGGATAGAGGATTATGTGTAATAAACGCATGATTAAAACAACAACAACAACAACAACACAGTATTACTTTCTAATACTGCATATATACAGTAATAATATAATCTCAGCTATCTTTGATCTTTCATAATCACACCGGGCATTCAGATAAGCAGAAAAGCAATATTTTATTTTTTAGAAGTATGAAGACTGCATTTTTGATTGAAATCTGTATAATTATTACTTTGACTTTAGATAAAGTATAGTGGAAATTTTATAAAGTGGGGATTTCTAATTACAATTCTTTTCAATTTAGTTGAATTGTGACAGCTGCTCTGATTTTGACAGGCAAGAAATGAAGTGTTTGTAATGCAGTGACAGCAATGTCCACAACACTAATTGCAACTTTCATTGGAAAATGTCATGAATTACATTTCAAAGAGGATCCAGACATAAGGATGGCTCTTCACTCATTTTACTTTGCAACAGGACTCTGCGACATTAACATTATTTTTGTCTTAGTTAGACTAATGATTCATTGTAGCAAATACAGGCACTGACATGGGTAACAGCCCTCAATGAACACTGAAGTAGTCGAGTCAACTCACTGGCTTTATAACATGTTGTTTGGCAGCCATTGCTCCTGGGTGACCAGAAGAATGGTGTTATATGCTTAATTATTTTCTTTTCTAATACAACAAAATAAATGGAAACAAGGAAAAATGTCTGTGTGATCTTTTCCTCTTAAGACTGTTTAAAACATGAGATGAGGTTGCAATTATTTCTAGAACTGGGGCATTTATATTTTTTGTCAAAATCAAAAAGTGACAGTTGCTAAAGGTAGAATTTTCTTAAACTCATAAATAACGTAGAAACAGAAGGCCCACTGTTTTTTCCATATGGTGCATGCTCCTATATTCACTTTAGTTCAGACTTTTTAGAGTGTTTAAATACTTTGGAAGTTTTATTTTCACATTTTATGCTTTTCAGTTTAGTTTTTAATATTTTAATCTACCATTAAATTAGATGCATTTATAAAACTCACTATGAATCTTACTTGTCTTTAGGTGCCCACATACCCCATATAAATATGGCCCTCATAGGAAATCCTATCTGGAATATGCTGAGGTCTTGCCCAAAGGAATTAGAAATGGTAAGAAAACACCTTCCCAAGCCCAATATTACTGCTTTGGGGATAACTGATAATTCCCTTGAGTCTGATGACAGCATTTGTCAACATATATATATACTATGTACTTGCAAGACAACAAGGTTGGAAAAAGCATTCAGGAAATGAAAAATTGGGATTGAAGCTATTACAACATTTTTTAATTAGAATTGAATTTACTGAGGATTTCATTCCTGGGAAAGATGAAGGTTGGAAAGGAGAGACAAGGTTAAGTTTCTGAAGCTAATACAGATATGCAGAAGTAGCTTTCACCTAGGCTATATAGTCAGTACGTTTTCCTTAGGAGTGCTTTGACAGGACTTCCTTCTGTACACTCCAGTACTGGAGAGAATTTGCCAAGCCTGCCTGTGTGACCCATGGCGTCCAAGTAGTCTTTGTGGTCAGCTCCATGTTTTTTAACTTACAATAATTCTGACATTATGACAGGTCACAGTATTAACATTTTTCTTGTGTTATGTGGCATGTCCATATGTCCTATCAGATCTTTCTGATTTGTCTTCTGTAATGAACTGAGATTGATAGATAAGCAATAAGCAACTACGGCAATGTATTATATCTCAAGACCTCTGTCCGATTTCACCACATTTTTCTTTGCTAGCTGACACACATGTCTTTTTAATGTCATCTTCTCATATTGTATAAAGAGTTCAGACCAATGGAGATGAGCATTGGAATCTCCCTCTCATCCCTTGTTTTATCCTACCAGCTGACATGAAACTGCCTTTTTCATTTCCCTTTTCAAAGTATTGCTTCTGACCTGTTGAAACACAATGGACTAGCATTGGATAAAGTCTAGACCCTTACACTCCAGTATCATAATCCATGCCACAGCAGCTGGGTAATAGCGCTGTAAACTGAAGTTTGCAATTATTAATTTGTGGGAATGCAGAAGCAGAACTAAATGCTCCCCCAGTAATCAGCTCATTTCCTTGAGTAGATAATGGTTTCTCACTGAGACTGTGTTATATTCCTGCTTCATTTAACAGGAGTTACAGCGACTAGCCAATCCATCCTTCTCCAAGTCCTTTTCCACCAGTATTTCCCTTAAGGAAGGCTCCTCTTTGCAGCACAGTGTCCTGCAAAACCTTGGCCTCTATTTGGATATCTTCACTTCCATACGGCATCATAAAGTCACTACTGGTAGTACCATAATAGTCAAATTACTTCTACTCAGGTTGAAAAAATCCATAATCATGTTAATAAATAAAGAGCAGTGATCTTCTTTGAAAATTTGCTCTTTAAATGGGAATAAACAGATTGGATTTCTTTTGGGTTTGGGTATTGCAGTTGGATCCTGTGATAATAAGGTGAAAATGGCAACTGTAGCCTTTCTACAGCTGTGAAGCATGTAGGAAGTTACAACTAGGAAGATTGTGATGGCTCTCAGCTGAACAAAATCCCGGTGACCAGCAATAACTGAACACCAAAGCAGCCCTTATCCTTCCATCATTATTCACCAATGCTCTTTCTCTCCTGTTAGATATCTTGGAGACTCTGACCTTCTATTCAATGTGGGTGAGGTTAGAAAATAGATCTGAAAATCATTATTGAGGGCTCCCAAATGTCTGTACACGTAAACGCACTTGTATGGAGCTCTGCTCAATAGCTCCTTACGATGTATGAATTTTCTTTTTTGGATATAGATGAATTTTAACACATTTGTTTTCAAAAATCGGCTATTCTAAATTAATTCGCTTAGGCTTTTTCCTCCTTAACATAACATATTTTGGACTAATTGTTACAAAGGGCTGATTTGCCCTTCATTTATTGACATTTCTATTCTTGCTGTTTATGTTATAGAAAACATAAAATTCAGTAGCAAGCTTGTGATATTCTGAAAATTGTTACTAAAATTTATTATCCTAAATTATGTGCTTTTTTTTTCTTCACTTACAGGTGATAAGGGACAGAGTAGTATCTATCTATCTGAATATAGATGCCTATATATTTTTGTAGTTATGGAGTTGTATGCAGAACTCTATGTGTTTATAGATAAATCTATCTATCATGTGGAATAGCTATTGTAGTTAATAATGATATCTGAGAGTAACTGTATCAAAATAGCATACAGAAACAGCTAATTTTTCCATTCTTTACAAGAAAAATTTTTGGGAGTAATACATAGTTTATATACTTTCATTGAGATTTCCCGAGGAAAATGTCAATTTCATAAAAGTTGCTAAGGAACATGATTGCCTGTAGATTTAACAAAAGGTTTTTTCAAGTTATAAGTTTTTAAGGAAACAATAAATTTTGAGGAACTGCAGAAGTGTGGTTTTAACAAAAATAATTAAATTGTTTTATAATAATAAAAAAAATAAATTTGGGAAATAATTTTCCAGTATTATTTCTACCTAAAGCATCTCTGCAAGGTTAGCATACCTATGAAAAAATACGTGTTTCTGTATTGTGTGCTCAACTGTTTGATTATTGATGGAGTGTAATAGGAGTGATATGTAATCTATAATACGCACCTCTGTAAGATCACAGGGCAAAAATATCTCAAAGCAGAGAGAGTAATTTTTGCATGATTCCCTCTTAGACACATATACAGTATTTTTCCTATGCTTAATGTCTTCTACTTCAAATTACTATGGACAAACTGATTGTACCTGTTCACCTTCCTTTCATAATTTATCTCCTTTGAGAATAATTTCAATTTACTCATAACGTGAAAAAAAACCATCCCTACCCCCTCTCAAAAAAACCCCAAACCAACAAATACAAACCAGAAGAGAAAACTGTCAGGGTATCACTGGAGGAAGTCTACCAGTGCCTGTCCTTTTCTCTAAAGACTCTAAATGTTTCCACTCTTCTCTGCATTTCTAGGCTGACTGTAATGTGCTGTCTGTATTATGTCCTTCTGTTTCAAAGGCAAGTTGCATTTATTTGCTCATGTGTTACAACAAAAATAAGTTCCATGAGTGGAGGTAACAAAGGAAAGTAAAGATCTGGACAGGAAACAGGCCAAAGAAATAGCAGAGCACTGTATAGCAAAAGGATCTGAAAGAGCAGAGTGGGCATTATTGCTAAAAGTACAGAATGTATGTGGTGTTGACAAGTAACTATAGTTCCTATTTACTACTCTAATGTAAGAATGTATATGGTGGTGTCAGGTAATCATAGCTCCTACTTCCTTCTCTAATGTAGGATTAAAAGAAGGGGATTGTATGAGTGTTGAGGATAGGCCTGGAAGAAGACAGAAGCTGCACGAGGGAATTCTCCTTAGCAGCAATACAAACATGAACAGAAGGATGGAGTATTGCTGTGGGAGATTTACAACTTGCCTGAGCAGCTCTACAGCTTTTCTGGTGTGTGTGAGGCTAGAAGTGCCCTGAGCAGAGCAGGGCTCTAGGTGTGTGTTTGGCATTTTCTGTTGTCATTACAAAGAACCGTGCTTTCCATCCTTCAGTCTTAACTGCCTTTGCTTCTCACCTGCTTGCTGGTCCTGTTAATAATCAATCACATTTTATTCACTTAACCTTTGTTTGTCTGCCCCCTGCCTCATGCTTCTTTATGTCACAGTAGATGGCACAACTTCAGCTGTTTGTTGATTAACAAATGTGCACTGTATGTGCTGCAGCCATTTTAACTTCTTCGCTGAGCATTGTGCTGTAGCCACTTTAGCTGCTTCTTTGCATATTGATTGAACACTGCTCGCATTGAGTATTGACTGCCACAGACAATGTTCCTCACTTACCATTATCGCCCTTGTTTCTTTCTCTCTCATCACCATTCTTGTAAACATTGATGTTCATCCAGTTTCTCCTGCCCTTATATTTTTTCACCATCTGCATCTTTGTTTCTTTCTCATACTTGTAAATTAACCACATACAATCATTTCTTTTCTTTTTTTGCTATTGCCTCTGAGGAACATTTCTCCTAAACATAAGTATGGTCAATCTCAGAAGTTCAGCATTCAGAAATCATGAGTCAGCCTCCCTTTTCTCTCAGATCAGGATACTGATCTAACACTGAAAAAACCTTTTTTAAAATTTTCATTTGTTTCCTAGGAAAATAAAGACAGACATGTAGCCTTTCAAGATGTGGAGGAAACCTAGATAGTAACATGAAGGTATTGTTTACAACTCTCTGGAAAATAATTTTGTCTTAATGATAATAAAAATAAAAGCAGCAGTTATCACTAAATACCATGTCTAGGATGTGAACATCAACTAAGATAAACACAGCATGCAGCAGAGAGGGATACAGACACTGCCTGATGTGTCAGGAGATAGTATTGAAGTTCCCAACTCTGTAAACCAATGGTCATTTAATGGAATGTACCCTTGGGAGCAGGGAAAAACAGTCTTAGGGATAAAATAAAGAACAGAAAACTAATATCCAGCATATCTCTGGCACTCTGGATATCGTAACCTTGCATATAATACGGAGCCAAAGATCAATAGAGAAAGAGCACAACATGAAAGCATGTTGGAAAATGTCAAGACACAGTCCCAAGTGGAGGAGGAAGAAAGTATCAACATCATGCTCCTCCTGACAAAGAGGAAGAAACTCTATCACCAACATCACTTGCTTTACTTTGAGTGAGAGGATGGACTAAATTACCTCCATGGGGCATTCTCGACTGACGTGTCTTTGACTCAAACAAATTTTTAGTAAAAATGTGAAAATAGACATTTAAACCTGTTTTCCATCTATATTATTATTATTATGTGATTTGTTTTTTTTTTTCCATAGACATTTTTATTTCTGTCCTCATAGGAAGGACTTTTTGGCACTTTTCTGTCAAAATACTTTCTGGCATATGGTTGCTATAAGGAAAGATATTGTCAGTGTGAAGATAGGGGACTCATTGAGCATTTTTTTTCCAGTTTAGGAACATCAGAAGAAAAGTTATTATTAACTGAAATACCTTCACTTTTAAATACAGTCAAGAAATTTTATTTTGGGACTACAATCACTACATTATCGCACTTAGAGTCTTGGAGCTTCCCATTTCCTTGTGGTTCAAGTTCTTCTTATGGGCCACATTTCTCTTATTATATCCCACCTTACCTTATATATCCTATATCCTATCCTTACCTTGTTTACAGGAATGTACCAGAAACCCTATAAACTTGGTCTATTATAAGAGATGTAGTTTGGCAAATAAGCTGAGTTCATAGAAGAAAATGTAATTTGGCATCCAAATGAAAATGCCTAGTAAGGTTTTGTCAAGCAGGCCTCAAGATATAACATAAAAAAGGTGTGGGAAGTGCTAAAGATAGGGCAGGAAAGAAGAGATCCAGCAGGAGTTCCGCTCTCATATATGCCAGGTCCAGGGGACAAATTTGCTTGCTAAGTCAAACAAAGGCAGTGAAGTGATGCAGCAGCAGGAACTGAAAGCAGAGTTTGCTGAAGGCAAGTGAGATAGAGCCAACTATACTGGGCAAATGTACTGGCCAACCGTACTGGGCAACTGTACTGGGCAACTGTACCAATTTAAACCCTGAGCTACACAGTTCCACCTAGGACAATGTCAGTGCCAAGGGGAAGACAGGTACTGCTCAGTGCCCTATTTAGCAAATCTCCCCCACCTGGTACAGATTTTCTTTTTGTTGTATGGAATTTTTACTCCTAAATAATTTCCACAAGTATTTCTTCCCCAAGCTTTTTTAGATCATTATAGAATGCAAAGACAATTTTTTTAAAACAAACTTTGATAAAATTAAAGAAGCTGGCATGTTTGAATTCCTGTAAAAACATGAGCATTTCAACTTTTATTTCTGAGAAACCTCTCCTGTGCATCAAGGTGAAAAAAAGCTGAAATATTTGACTCAAACTATCCCTATATATGATATAGTAAGTAGAGAAAACACATATTTGTTTATTTAAACCAGTAACCTGAACTTTGAAGGCCTGAATAATAATTTTTGAATGATACAAGCAATACTTTTATATTAAAGGTTGCATTTTCTAATTCTAGCTCAGGTTGTTTGCTTAATCTCACCTTGAACTCTTTGATACTTCCTGAGACTTATTGTGCATAGACACTAAGTCTCTTCCCATTTCAGGAGCTTTCTTGATTCTGAGAGTCTTTGAGCTCACCTTGCTAATTCTTGGATTTCACTGTTCTTTCAGCTAATGTTATAAATTACCCTTTTCTTTCTGATTTGTCCACTATCCTTTGCTGTTACATTCTCCACTGTCACTCTGTCTTTCCCTGTTCCTCATTCTCTGATTCCTTTGGGATACTATTATTTTGCTAATCACTCTGTATTTTCTACTACTTGATAATAGTACCCTTTTCTTGAGAATCTTACTCTCTTATTTGTTCTCGGACTTTGAGGCAAAGGAAATTCTTTACAATTAATTTCACTTGCCTCAAAATTAGGCTTATGCAAGAAAACTTAATGACAGCCAATACATTCTTTAAACAGTCATAGGGTACAAAGTAGGGTGATATAGGAGACATAGTGGCAAGACAAGAGTATCTGGTGGTTTGATTCACTCTATCATGGACGCCTGTAAACCTGAAGGTGATGAGTCTTAATGAATAAGACCCATATATATGAGTGAAAATTTTTTGGTTCTTGGCCTTTGGCAATAATACTGTAGGAATACACTTAAGCAACTTTAATTATAATTATGTAATGACTTGTTCTCAGTGATATGCACTAAACTGCTTAATGTATACTGACACTTTTATATTCTCTTTCCCATGCACTTCTTTTGGGAATGTTCCATAGTGGCACTGAATTTTCTTATTTAATTTAATTTTGCTCAGACCTAACTGCTTTTCAGAGACTAACTGCAGTTTTGACAAATGTTCTTTCTAGACTAGTTAATTTCTTAGGCTGATAAAGGCTATTTTAATAAAAAAAGTAGCTTCCAGCTAGAGTACAGATTTCAAAAGATAAGAGCATCTAGGTTGCTTTTTTTTTCACCCTCTGAATTAGTTACTTTAGTTTAAACACATTTTTTTCTAGACTGATTAAGAAGAAAGACTGACAAATTGAACTTCAGATTTACTCTTTCACCAGGCTGATACAAGAAGCAGGTAATGAGATCAACTCATTGTTAGTCACAAAGCGGTTTCTTTGAAATGAAACTTGTCAGACATACTTATCTCTTTAACAGTCACAAAGATTGATACAAAGAAAAGCACGACACTTAGGCCTACATTCTTTCATAGCTGTTAAAGTAACTAACATGTATCCTCACAGCTTCTCAGAGCTGCCACTAATTTGATATCAATTCGTGTTCTTAAAACTGCATTTCTTAATAATAATTTCCAACAGTATACTGTATTTTTTTGTAAAGCTAATATTTGGTGGTGAGGAACTTTCATCTCTCCCCTCCCAAATAAGTTACAACTCAGCTTTCATTTTTCCAGAAGTCTGATTGTTTTCTACATATTAAATGTAGGAACAGCAAAGAAACAAAACAGCAGGGTTCAGTACTCCCCAGTACTCAGCCTGATGAGCCAACTGATTTTTCCTGTGAGCAGACAAAGTTTAACCATTTTAATGGCATGTGCTCATTTACAAAAGAAATTTGCCCCTTCAGCACTGGTCTGACAAATTATTAAATTATATCCCAAAATGAGGAGTTGAGTCACATTGTATGATTTTCCCAGGTTCAATAAGTCCCACTATCCTTGGTATGGCAGGAAACAAGCGAGGAAAAATACTATACATAAACCAGAAAGCACATCAGGAGATAAAAGGATGGAGTGGGAAGAACTAGTCACCTAGTGATAGTCACTATTGATATAGATGGTTAAGAAATTATAATAGAAGATCCTCCACTGAGCTTTCTTCTGCTACATACCATTCAGTCTTACAGGAAGGAGACGGAAGGCGGCCAGTAGCTAATGGAGAGAAAGAGGAGGGTTTATAATAATTTCACCGTTATGAATCATCACAGATAGAATCAGCACTCCTCTTCCACATTCTCCTCACCCTCTCTCCTCCACACATAACAGATAATGTTCACAGCTTGAAGGAAAATAATTCTACCTACAAAGTACAATAATTTAAAATTTTGCATGCAAATTTAATAATTTTCTTTACCAAATTTACTAATTTTCTCTACCAATGACTCTGTTTTCCCCATCCACCAAGAATTCCTTTCTCACCTAAAGAAAATTCCTCTTTTTTTTGGTGCTTTTTTCTTTGTTTTGTTTGTTTTCCTGATTTCTGCCTCTCTCCCACTGAGAATCCTGACAATGAGAGAATGAACTCCAGCATGTGTGAGGAGACCTCAGAAAAGAAAACATCTTCTTTGTTATGTGCACATTTTAAATACCCTTCTGAAAAATGAATTTGGTTTTAGTAGTTGACAAAAATGTTCTAACTGTAAACAATCTAGAGAGAAAAGTTCTCACAATGTAATAAGTTTTGGGTTTTTGGGGGTGTTCTTTTGGGGATGAAAGGTTGCTCTTCAGCCAGACATCTTATAATCATGAATAAATGAGTCCATCTCATTCCAGACCTAGTGCTGCTTTCTTGATACATGATCTATCAGTCCTGCTATGGGAAAGGGTGACACTGCCTATTATGTCAAAATTCACATCTGCTTTGTTCTTACTGGGACACATGCAAAGACAATTCCCAATGACAGATATACAGTTCCTTATTGTCCTCCCTTCCACAGTGAAACCATAAAAAGCCAGAGTACAAGAGAAAACCTGACTCAACATAACTAAAAATACATTCCCCCCCCCCCCTTTTTTTTTATTTTAAACCAAGATTAGTGTGCTTTTAGTTCCATTTCAGTATGAAATAGTCTCTGGTTCCCTCCAGGAATCAGCTGAATTTTTCTTCTTGTAGTCTCTGTAACTTATCTCAACCAAACGAAAGCAAAGCAAAGCAAAGAAGAGCAAAGCAAAGCAAAGCAAAGCAAACCAAACCAAACCAAAACAAGCAACACCAATGTGGAGTGAAAATCCACCAGCTGCTCCTATGTAGATAGGCAGTCTGAGTACTTCCAGCCCTTCCCTGCAAATTTTGTGTTCTAGATTTTCTGTCAGTTGACTCAGAGTGCTGTTCCTTCAGGAAAGTTTACCTAAAATGATATAGCACCCAAGGCACTTCTCTGATGTTTAGAATGGCTATGAGCAGCATAATCTGATAGTTCCATTTAACCATGTGGTATTATGATGTGTTTGTCAAGACATTAACTTTCAGGAAAGAGTGACTTTCTTTCCTTCTCTCCTCTCCTCTCCTCTCCTCTCCTCTCCTCTCCTCTCCTCTCCTCTCCTCTCCTCTCCTCTCCTCTCCTCTCCTCTCCTCTCCTCTCCTCTCCTCTCCTCTCCTCTCCTCTCCTCTCCTCTCCTCTCCTCTCCTCTCCTCTCCTCTCCTCTCCTCTCCTCTCCTCTCCTCTCCTCCTCTCCTCTTCTCCTCCTCTCCTCCTCTCCTCCTCTCCTCCTCTCCTCCTCTCCTCCTCTCCTTTTTCTCTCCTCCTCTCCTCCTCTCCTTCTCCTCTCCTTCTCCGCTCCCCTCCCCTCCCCTCTCTCCTCCCTCTTCTCATTCTTTCAGAAAGTATACTGATGGTGTTAGATTTTAGTTAATGTTTTGCTGGAGATGGGGGATTTGAGAAGCTTTTCCCCCATTTTAGAAAGATAGAGTCAGACTTTCCACTGGCAGCAAAGTCAGATTCCCACTGGTATGCACAGTGGTTTGACTTCCCTCACAGTAAATAACTGCGAGCAGATACTAGCTCTGGGGAGGGAAGGAAAGAATGGTCCTAGTTTTACATGTGGGAACCGATGAACAGGGGAAATTGAGTAGTTTACCCAAAGTCAAAGATGAAGGACCAGGAGATGTCTCCCAGGTTCTAATCAAGTCATTTAAGCAATAAATTAATTTTCTAGAACTTCCTGCTAGCCAGAAAAACAAGGCTGACAAGTGCAAGGGGCACTCTGATGCCGGCAGAAGAGAGCAGCGGAGCCAGTGGGCTCCTCTCACCAGGGATGCTGAGCTGGCACAGACCGGGGAATCAGTTGCTGAGGGTAGCTGAGAACTGGGAAAAACAAAACAAAATGCTGTGTGCCTTTTCTGTCTTCCTTATCAGGGTTTCAACCCCAGAAAGCCACATCAGTTTCTGCAATAATACAAGTAAGGGGTTTGGGTATGTGGGGAAAGGTAGCACCTGCCTCTTAGAGATGTCTAGTCTCAATTCTCAACTTGTCTGTTCCTTACCACTACAAGGAATGCCAAACCCGGCTCTTTGGGTGCTTACCCTCCAGTGTGCATAGATTCACATCTTCTCTATCCCTGCAGATGTCTGCTAAGGCCCCAGCTGCTAGAAAAAGGATCGGTGTGGTCCCAGTAGAACCCTTGGTCTTGCAGGAACAAAATTGAGTTTATCTATACTGCTGAGAGAATACTTCAGTGGGGCTCTGCCCTAATTCTTTACAGATTGAAAACATTTTTACTGCCCTCTCAAAAATATTTGCATGGTACCAGTATAAAAATAAAGTTTCAGTGAATTGGAACAATTTTTTACAATTATTTAGAAATGTTTTCACTTAATTTTTAAATTAGAAAAAGTAAATAAAATATGAAATAAAGAGCTCTTTCAGATAAAACCACTCAAAACCAGAACCTTTTGTTCCATAGATTTTGGAGCAGAAAGGCAGTGGGAATGGAACCTATCTAAATTTATTTTCTGATTAGTCAGTATTTTCACACAAAATAACATTTCGCAGGCAATTTCCTAAAGGGCTGTAGTCCTGGCTAGATTGTGGGTGCAATGAAATACCCATTCCTCAGTATTTCACTGCCTTTTATTTTCAACCTACACATTATCCCACATTGTTATCCAGGTTTTATTGTAGAATTAGTGACTTAGAAGATATTTTAATGGGAGTTTCCTTGCAGGTTTTGTATATACCCTATTTTCAGCAGTCTGATTGAAGCACCTTGCTTCTCTAAAAATAAAATTGTCACTACCTGGGTCTATACAGATGCGAGTCATTCAGGGGAATTCAGAGTGACAGTGGGATGATACAGGCTGGTGTGGCAGATGGTGTCTCCACACTGCAGCAATCTAATGGTTGCCAAGCTTTTCCAGTCATTTCAGTAAAGAAGGTGTTTGAGAGGGGGCGGATGCCTTAAGCATCAGGCACATGTTGCCCAGGTAGTCTGTGGAGTCTCCATCCTTGGACATATTTAAAAGCTTGACTCTAGATGTCCCTGCTTGAACAGGGAGTTGGACAAGATGACCTCCAGAGGTCTGTTCTAACCTCGGCTGTTCTGTGATTCTGTGATACTAGGAAGGTAATGAAGGGTGGGCTAATCAGGAGGCTGGGGTTGGATTTGCAGTCTGTTTTGTAAGATGTGGACACAAAGGAAATTATTTACCTTAAATATTGTGGAGAGGGGGGAGTCAGTGGTGGGATTTCAAAAGAGAGGTGATACAGATAAAGCAGTGGCCTGAGGAAGTCATCTTAATGTAGCAGAGTGGATAAGGAACATATTGCAGGGGGAACTGCATGGCCCTGATTACAGAAATAGCTATGTCAGTATACCCTTTCACTGTACTTCACGACATTTATGGAGAAAATATTTAAGGTTCAAATTCACAAAAGAATTTTGTGTAGACACATTACAGTGACATTTAAAATCAAAGTTGATTTATTAATTAGCAACGACTCCATTGCCTCTTTTAATATGTCTGTACAGTAACACAGTATATTTGAAGTTCTCTTCTTTCTAATTTACAAATACTGTATTTTGAAGTTTTGCTCTTTGTAATATGAATAATTGCATACTGTATGGTAATACATCTACAGATGCTACACTGTGACAGAGATGAGATACACCTTTTTATTCAACTCAGCAGCCATAACTATAACTATGTGTTTAAAACAATAATAGAAGAATTTAAATAATAACAAAAAATCAGCTCATTCATTTTTAACACTGGAATTTTAGTAATGACACAAAACTGTCTTGCTGTGTCTCCCCTTTGTGCTGGAGGCCTGATAGGATGCCATGATGAGCTTGCTCTTTTAAGCCTAAGGGCTTAATATTAACAGCATATGACAATTTTCTTATCAGAGTCTGCTTTGCAAAGCATGCAGGGAGGGGGAAGTGAACTGGATGCTGTCATATATGGGATAGTGTGGTAATTAAGCAACACTGTTCAAGCATGGAGAGAGCAAAAAACAAGGGTTTCACTGTTAAGCTTCTTACATGATTGCAAAACACACCAGTGCAAAGCTTTTTTGCCTTGCAATAAGGGACTTTTTATTTTTGAAAAAAAAAGTGCAGTTATTAAACTCAGCATGGAGACAATCTGAAACAGGATCTTCATCAATCAGATTAACTGCTTTCCAAGATGAAAGTAGACGAGGCACAGTGTGAGCCTGAGAAGATATTTATCAAAACCCATATTAATAACCACTTTCAGCCTTCTCCTGACAGTTTCATCTTAGCTTCCATGTTTAACATTTGAGTATCATATGTTTTTGTCAGGATGAGGCTGCTAAGAGCATCAATTAATTAATTCCTCTGAAGTATGGTTTGGAAAGGTAATAAAGTAACATTCCCTAAGGCCAGGACCAGTAATGGTAAGCTGCATTCTGGTGCTGCACAATTTGTTACTTCAGAAAGAAATTAAAAGCACAGAATCATTTTCACTTTTAAAACCAGAATATATTCAACTTTATTTTAATAAAATTGCTGAGAGGAATCCATTTTAAAAATAATATTTTCAAAGCAGATAAAGAATGTTGCTGCTTTTTATTTGTTTCGTTTTAATAGGAAAAAGTAGAATGCCTCTGGCAAAATAAAAGGCGAAGAGATGACTGGAATATGTCTCAACATTGTTATTTATTTGTTATCATTATTATGATTTGCCTTGTTAGTTATTTGGGTCTTATTGTTCTGTTCTGGAATTTTCACTGTGGGGTGAAAGATGCCTGCTGAGAGCACAGAGAAATTAACCCTCTCCTTGTTTCTATGCCTGCCACCTTTACACAGGGTCTTTTTCATGAACCATAGCATCCTCATCCTTGTTTCTTGTTTCTTTTACTCCATAAGAAAGAAGATTTTTTTTTCTTGTAAGTAGTGGAAGAAAAGCAAGAATAAAGAGCTCTTTGGTGACCGTCAAGATAGTCTTTTGGTATTTTTAAAATTATAAGCAGATAGTGGTTGAATTTGTATGCCTTGCTTTAATCTTGCAAAATAAATGCACCCTTTTACTTCCACATCCTTTTAGTCCCACCACAAACAAAGTAATGCTTCTACTCAAAAAGATACCTTATATGTATGTGAACTGTTAGAATGGTAGCTCTATTCTCATTGCCTGTGAGGAATATCACCTTATATAATTAGTGTGTCCTAATGACTACATGAGCCAGATCAAAATACTCTACTTTCCAGTCACTAAATAAATGTCTACACACATTGTCAATGAATGTTTCAGTCTGGTCTTGTCAGAGAACGAGAACCAGGTGGCTGTACTCTACATCTGTATGTGAAGTGTGTAAATGTGTGTCTGTGATACCTTTGCCAATCAGTTCTCTTATATAACTTTTGAGTACTTTGACTATTCTCAGCCAGTTTGGGGTAGTTCTGAAGACATTTAGGTTCTTGTGAACTAACTACTCTGTCCCCCAAGAGAGCTAGAAAGGCAGTCAATCACTGCAGAACAGGCTGAGAATAAGAAACTTGGTGAACTTCCTTTGATAAAGATCAGCAAGGCAGGGACTTCTTTTTCTTTCCACACAGGAAGAATTCAGAAAATCACTCCCGAACTTGAAATGCTCCTGACGTCTTATGAGAACTCTTTTGATTTATATTTTTTTTCTACACTTTGGGTCTTCATCTGGACACCATTTATCCTGGGACAACAGACCAAGGGAGCCCTGTGTAACATCATCTCCTTTCCCTAAGTGTGGAGGCCAGAAGCCTGTAAACTAGACTTCCCAACAGATAGTAGGTCATTGTTTCCAAAATACTTGTTTCTAAGGATTATTTTGGGGGGAGATAAGAAATTATCAAGTGGTTAAATAGCCATCAAAAAAGTTGTGTTTTACATGGTGAAGGTATAATTTTGACCTCCTCTAATTTTCAAGAAAATGTTTTTCCTCCTTCCAGATAGAAACCTCTATTTGCTTCATTGTTCATGCTAGGAGTGAAAAGGACTGAACCATCCCCTTCCTCAATCAGAAAACCAAATTCTCAGCTCTTACAGAATCTGAAAGAAAAATCCATTATATTTGTATTCAGTTGTAAGTTTTTTTGCTTATATTCTAACAGTGCATGTGATCAGTCATCAGTGATTTCTGGAGATGCATTCTGCTAAGATATTATAGCACCATCCAGATAAGCTTGAAAGATATTGAAGGGTCTGCCAACACCTTGCTGAGTCCTGACCGATAAAAAGCTGAGCAAAGCATTCAGCATTCGCAGCAGGATACCCAGACTGGAACAGATCATCTCAGGGAAGTAGGACTCTGTGTCAACTCCCCTGACCATGGTCACGATGTGATATAGAGGCTTTTTGTTCCTAGTCTTCTGAGAGGTATTCCCAAATGGCCTGTAGGTCCTCAGGTTGCTGATGCTCATCAGCCTTTTTTGTTGCCCTTGGGATGGTACTCATAAGTAAATGCAGTAACGGAAAGATAAAAGATTGGAAACGAGGTTAACTGAATGCAGAATTTTCTTACAGAAGAGGTTTGGCCTACAATGTAGACAAATTCCATTAACTGTTTTCTGAGCTGTTGAATGTTTTTTCTACTTGGGTCTCTCTAAATATTAACTGAGATTGCTGAGGATTTATGCTTATTTAGTGAAAATGAAACAAATATAAAATTTTTCAGGTAAAATAAAGAAGTAGCCTCCAAATTTACAGCTGGACTATGCTCATATTCAAGGTCAGGAGTGAGGGACAGACAGGAGGGTGTTCTCTGGCCCATTAGATGAACAGGTACGAGTCAGATCAATAGTCCTGTGGTATTCCTCTTGGCTTTTATCCACATATGAAATTGCTGTGAATGTATTCAAAACTAAATATCATTGCAGGACATACAAGTCTGAAAGGGTTTAATTCAAATTGGTTGCACCACACTCTTTTCTAAAGTTTAAGGTAGCTATAAGAAAATTAGGGAGCATTTTCTGTGTAACGCAAGGAGACTTCATAGGAGCGTGAGAGAACTGTTTAGCAGCCATCCAGAATCACCAGCTGAGTCCCTTGATTTGCATTCAGGGGTTACAGAGCATACAGCAAGAGGGAGGATTATGGAATTGAAAGGTCTTAGGCACAGGCAGGCTGAGTTTATAAGTGATGTAAAAGAAACCGAGAAAAATCTCTGTAAGCTGAGAGTTGAAACAAAACTAGTTTGTTTTATGTTCTAATTCAGCTTCAGAGAATTAAGGGTTGATCTCTTTGCTAAAACTCAGAGATTGTGGCTGAACTCTGTGAGCATCAGAAGATCTACTGTTACTGTCTTCCCTACTAGGGTCATTGTTATTGCTGGATAACAAAAGTGTACATCAGAGCAGAAGGATTACTGTGACTTAATATTACTATTCTAATTTGCAATTCTGCAGATGGAATTGATTATTTTGGTGTTTACAACTATAGAAAGTTAACATTTTGAAATACACAACACTTCTTGCTGAGGAAGTTGGTGTTAAAGAAACATCATTAAACTAAGTGGATGCCCACATGCTAAGCTGACCCAAAGCTGCATGACAATGCTGAAAATTAAGTTATGCTAGGTAGGATCTGAGAAGCACTCAAATGAGCATACTGCTTAAGATCAGTACAAAGAATAGACTCTAAATCCTGAATATTGTTAACACCCTGAAGAGGCTTCTTGTAAAAAAACAGCCTACAATTTCTGCTACAGCATCCTGGGAATTGGAGACCTTTTTAAACAAATATTTCCTTTCATGAGTTTTGTGCTGTGCTCCACAGGGTCACTGGGACAGGTTAAAAACATGATAAAAAATATCTTGTCTGTTCCTCCTGCTTTGAAAGCATTTCCCTGCTGTTTGCTGACTATCAGTTCTGGTTACTTGGTGTTACTCCTAAAGCCTGAGGAATGAAACTGAAGATCAGCACAGCGCTGTTAAACACACAGACAACTAAAGCAAAGAAGAAAATGAAGCATTTCTGCAAGTGTCTTTTATTATTACTGAAATGTTGAGTCAATGTGTATATTACATGAATATGTATATGGGTAGCAGCACAGTATTATCTGGTGGAGCAATACTTAAGACAGTGATTTGCCTTTGTAAGTAAATTATTACAGTGAGATAGGTCATAATTCCTGAACATAATAATGTAGGCTATAATTCTTTAGACGATCTGAATGGAGTTGTTGTGGTTTTTCATCCTGTGGAGGTCCACTGATATTCAGAAGCATTTGTGTAGCAGTGTTCGTATACTGTCTTAGTAGTTAAATTTCTTTTGTGGTGTTTTCAGTTCAGTTCAAATCACAGGGTCTCCCTGTTTGGGATTAAATGGAGGGAATCTGTGTAGCTCCTCTCTGAGCATTATTGTTCTGTCAGAGAACCAGCTAATTGAAAAAAAATGTAACTTTGATGAGTCAAAATGGATGTTTCCTGCTAAACAGTTCTTTCCAAGCAATGTTTAGAAGCCGAAATCTTGAGTGAGATACTCATGGTGGCCATACTTTCAATAAATATACTACTGATCTATTATCATACTGAAATGCATACTTTCTACAAACAAGTGTTTGGTAACTTCGGGTTATAGCCTAGCATACTCTGCCCATTGTCCTGGCTCCCAGATGACATCCAGAAAAAGGTCTTCAGTCTTTCCTTACATCTGCTTGGAGCTGTTTTCAGTGTTCACGTCCTTGAGCAGACTCTTAAGGGGAAGATAGTGTGTCTGGAATAACAGAACTGTAGTTGTGGATCATACAGGGCTTTTTGGTAACTTTTCTTTCCTCCTTGGCTATCAACTCCCACTTGTGCCTTTTTTTTTTTTTTTTTTTTTATGTAATTATTCTCATAATTTCACTGCTCAGGGTATTCTATGTAAACCACTTGGCCCCACTGTGGTTCTGTATCAAGACTCAAAGGAGAAGAAATCGATGAGGTCTGTATTTATATATCATGCTTATTTTTAACAGCTTGATATGCCTTTTTTACCTCCCTATGGCTTTGAAAGTTCAAATGGAGTATCTTTATCCTTTTGCTTCTTGTTTGCATATTGACTGAAGGCAGTTGTGCTTGTTGATAACTATATGCTCAGAATGACATGAATCCCTTTTCAAAATGTCATAGCTAATGGTCTGCATATGCAAGTTTCATATATTCCACTGTAAAACTACAAAGAATGCCCTTGCTGCCATCTAACACATGAACTGAAATTTGTCTTATGGATTTGGAGAAAGAATGTTCTGCGGCTTACTTTTACCAGTAAATAATGTATGGCCAGAGAAGAATAGAATATTTTAAAATCTGGAACTTAGAGAAATATTGTCAGTAATGAAACCAAAATAATTTAATTGCAATACCCTATCTAAAACATCCATGAAACCTATAATTCTCTAGAAAACAATTATTCTGTATTACTGAACTTTTGAGAAAACTCACTGATTATTCCTTGTTATTGATTCTGATGGGAAGCATAAAATGGAATGTCCTAGCTGGTCATTAGAAATTGTATTCCTAACAATAAAAGTATTGGAATTAGACTGAACTGTATAGTTGTATTTTTAGACAAACTATTGGTCTTTGTTAAACAAATGTTAAAGGTAACAGAAGACCACTACTGATACGTCCTGGCTGAAAATATTTCATCTGAAGAAATTAGTCCATGTTCCTTGGACCCAGAATCATAATGCCATCTGACAGATACGATTTCAGCATCAAGGGCTTAATCAGATAAGGTGGAGCCAAACATGGATTCAGGATATAAAATGTTTAATAAACTTTTATTCATCATAGTGGACATTTGCATACACTGAGAAGTTCTTACAAGAAACTTTTCACCTTCTAGCATTCTTTAAAATATTGCAGTATACAGGTCTTTTTGAAATATCAATAGTATTTTTATTTCTGTTTCGTTTTTATATTTAGATTGCTATACTCATTTATTAGGATTCAAATTTATGTTAAAATAATTACATTATGTCACACATAACTAAACACATTTTGAGATCTAAGTCACGTAATAGCAGAATGCTGAAGATTCATCATTCTCCTTTCCAACCAATTAAAGTAGGACAGTCAAATGTTTGAAAATTTGAACTCTGAAGTCCACCTATCCCTTGTAGTACTGAACTGGGTAAATTATTACAAGCAAACAGTTTCATTGCCAGAGATGCATATGCATGCATATTCACACACACATCAAAGACAGTAACCTGCTCAACCTTAGATGGCCTGCCAGTATAGCACTGCTAATATACAGCAATTCTTTTATGCCATGTGACACAAGGAACAGTAGTATTAGCAACATGTCTGATTGCTCTCAATGTCTTAGCCATGACGAAGGCTAAGGACAGTCTTCAGTTCAGTTTCAGGTAAAACAAAATGATTTAAACAAAAAGATATTGTGCAGGCATGTACACTGTCTAATGCAGCCGTGGGCATTCTCATTATCCACATAATGGAGAGGCTCTGGTTAAGATTCATCTTGTCTTGGTTATATATAATGCATCTGTCCATATTTGAATTAAGTGTGTAAGTCCCATTATAGACAATGGAGATATAGCCAATACAGTCAATGGCATCTAGAGAGCAGTTCATCTTGTCCTAAATTTGGTCAGATGAATTGTTTTTTAAACCCCATTAACTGTATTGATTAGCTCTCCAAGACTATAACAGAGTCCAGACAGTAAGTCTGTCGTAGACAGCCTAGACGGTAGACATCTAGAGTAAGAATATCATGACCTCTGCTATTCTTTATTACTATGGAATCTCATTGAAATACCTGTGACTTTAGTGACTTAAAGGCAATTTAATACAAGAAGAATATTCAGGTTACAAAAAACTTCACAGAGGACTTTATCATCACATCTCTGGCTACCTAAATAACAAACAACGGTGGAAGAAAAGAATTGATTTCTGCTTGCTCTTTTGGATTTGTGGAGAGGGCCACAATATCCTTTTCCATCCATAATATCATATGATTGTCCAGGCTAACATATTTATCCTCAGACTTGAGGGAACTTTGTCCACTGTCTGAATGTTTTCTCTGCGTCTCTGACCAAATAGCATAACAATGCAATGAACTCAGTAAATCACTCACACAAAGCTAAAACCAAACACTTTGTTGTCCTTTGCTTCTGACTTGCCTTTTCATATTGTGTTGTCTCTATAAGTTCTGAGTTTACAGAGACCAAAGAAATTACTGTAATCACCTAATCACCCCTGTAATCCACCCTCCTGACAGGCTTGGCATGAGATTACCCTGAACAATAACTTCTTGAACCCAGACCACATCTTGGTTTAAGAACAACCACTTGTGAAAAATTGATCACTGTCATCAATAAATAGTTCTAGCTAAAACTTTCCCCCTTATTTCCCATATGAACCTTCTTAGTCTTTATAGTGATTGAAGTAGTGTGCAGGAACAGAAATCTCTCTATTATCATACTTTTCTTCCTTTGGCATATAGTTATAGATGGAACGAGATAAACAAGTGTTTTTCTGTCTATAAGGTATGTGCAGTAGCTGCCAGAATGTAGTGTCTTTTTCCAAGCTGTCTTATTGGAGCTGTTTCACATCAGATAACTGATTAAGTATTTATCACAGTGGAGGCTTGGGTCTCTGTTTCTTGCTTCTCGAGGGAGTACAATGAACATTGGGTCAGCCTTTAAGTAGCTGGCCCAATGGATTATTTATACAGAATGTCACAGTGCTAAAGAAAGGGTATGATAGATCCTCCTTCCATAGTCAGGATGCTCAACTGGGATGTAAAAAATGTCCTTGACTGAGTCTGGCAAAGAAGGACCTTAAACTAAGGACCCTTGCGTCCATGTAACTACTCAACTACTGAGCTCTGACTACTCTGGGTGAGGTTTCTTTTCTTTTGTTGTGATAAAAATTCCAGTGTGTACCTAAAGACATTTTTCAATTCAAATTTAATTCCTGCTGTGTTCATTTTAAAAGTTTTGATTTAGGAGAAATAGCATTTTCTCCCATAAGAATGGCTGTTAAAATTTTTTCATCCTGTTGCTTTCAAGCTATCACTGTTGATAACAATCCCCTCTTCACATAGAAAAATTTTCAGTTGTTTCTCTATTGTCTTCTTGGTCTTGTTTCTCCTCAGAACGGGTGAAAGGAGGCAGATTAGGGTAGAGTATTTTGTTATTTTCCAGTCAATTGTCACAGGAATGTAATACCTTTCCTGTAAATTCATAATTCCTTGTCTCTGAAAATTTTCTATTTCCAATGACAGAACAAATCTACTCTTCTTTTAAACTGATTTCAAGATAATTACTTCTTGGCAGAATATAAGATGAGATGTTTGTGATTAAAAGCATAATGCCAGCTTACCTGATTTTCAGATAACTATTTCTTGTCCCAAGTTTTTCAATGCATATTGATATTTTCCTTTCCTGGTTTCGACCAGGATGGAATTAACTTTCATTGGAATATTTCATACCATGCGATCTCATGCCCAGGGATTTAGGTGGGCTCTCTCTCTCTCTCGGGCTCTCTCTCGGGCCTGGGCTCTCCTGGTTTGCTCGTCGGGCCGCGTTGTTGCTGTGGGGGCGGTCGCCGCGCTCAGTAGGCCACTGCTGCAGTTTACTCGTTTCTTTTTGGACTCACTATTGTTTCTGTTGTTCTCTTGTTATATTTAGTAAATTCTTTCTTTTTATTCAGCCTAAGAATTCTCTTCTTTTTGTCCCTCCCCTATTTCACCAGAGGAGGGAGAGGGAGGTGAATGGCTGGCCACGTGGTGTCTGGCTGCCAGCTGAGTTCAAACATCTACATTTCCCCTTTGGGGGAAAGATTAATGTTGAAAGCTCCTATTATTTTTCCTTGGAAATATTTGTACAGTTAAATGGTGATGCTGGTACTGTCACAGTATAAAGATATGGAGCCACCCTTTGCCTCAAAGCACTTTCAGTTTGAGCAGACAGAGAAACACAAACTTACAGGGACAGCAGTATGCTAAAGCATGTGTAAGTGCATGCAAATATATGTCATATTTCTATGCCATATTTTACTTCGTATAAATACACATGACTGTTTTGACATCCAAGCATCACTTTACATTGCCTTAAAAAAAACCCCTAAAACTCCCAGTGTCACAGAATAAGGTATGATGGGATTTAAGAGAATAAATGGTAGCAGCTTTTCAGATTTGTTTTATGGGGACCACCATGGAAGAGGGTAGCTACAATTTATCTCCCTGACAGCTTTTGCCCTGTGCTGCCTAGCTAAAGACTGTCTGCCAGTGGGGTACCTGGGAGGGAAGGGACACTGCAGCCTCCACTCAGTGTCAAGCACCTGTCTGCCTTTGTGGCCATGCTCCTGGCTGTGGGGAGATGGGGCAAAGGGAAGTGCAGTGCCAGCAAGTCAGCACTGGTCTCCTGTGAACAGGCCTCGGACCTTTTGTGGTCATTATACTCAGGGGAATGCTACTGAGTAGATTAGGTTAAAAGCAGAGTTGCAACTGCTGCCCTAAAACCTGGAAAGCTGTCTTTCTGTCATTCTCTCTCAGTTTTACCATCTCTTGGACATCTGCTTGCCCTCAGAACATGCTTGCTCTGCCTGTATCTGTATCAGGTATTTGCCTGTATCAGGTTAGTGGGACCTGATAGAAACTTATTTGACCATTAAAATACCTTATTACATGAAATGCTGTGATTCTATGGAATTTTCTGTCCCATCAGTTCTGTACTTTGCAGAAAAGAACACCATTTAACTTCTTAATTTCAGAATGGGGGTACTTTTAAAGAGGCTTTCAATGGGGATGGCTAATATGATCTTGCTGATGATGATCTGCATGTTACATCCCTGCATCCTTGCATGCTATCATTCCCTTTGCTGTCCATCCCTGCAAGACATTTCTACCAGTTAGAATCTTTGCTGTAACATAGTCCCAGGTGGAGACTTCTAATATTCAAAAGGTTTGGTTTCATAAGAAATGCTTAAGGGGTTTTTTAAACTGTATGTAAAGAAGGGTAGACATTACACCCCTCAGCATCACAGCTGGAGAAGTGAATCACAAAATAAAGTTTCTAGACAAACTTCACATAAATTTCAATTGCTACCGAATTTAATTTTTTCCATGTTTATAGTTATAGATAATATTTGTGTTTTTCAAGTTAATGGCATTTAAAAAGAGGTATTTTTACTGTTTATTTTAGCCTTAATTTTGCCTTGGTTTACCTTCTCTTTTCTCCCAGTTTCTCCTTTTCATATATCTGATCCGTTTTCATTCTATATAAGCAGTTCTGGGCAAGGTGACAGACCCCTCTGGAGCAGACAAAACTACAGCTGAATCTTTAAGGTTTGTTGTTTTCTGCTTGTAAAGAGGTGGTTGTGGGGGGCAGCCTGGATTAGGCTGGGTTAGACATTTTTGTTCAGTTCACTGCCTTTAATGTCAAGGTGTATGTGGTGGTTTAGGCCCTGCTGGGATGGGAGACCCCTCTCTGCTGGGGAAACTTAACCCTATCCTAGCTGAACCAGGACATAATCCACCCCTTTATTCTATACCATCTGCGTCATGTCCAGCTGTCATTTAGCAGTTAGCAATAACAAAATCACAATTTACAAAGGCAAAGCATAATTCACGGCATGTTCTCACCCAGAATCAAGTCCCCCTGTGGTATGCATCGGACCTCTCCATTGTCCTGCATCACCCACCAGGTACACCCAGGTCCTTGGGCAAAAGCAATCCCATGGCTGGGTTTGCCTTTACCCTTGCCTGGTGCAGGACTAAACCAGATCATTTTTCCCAATAGATTCCTCATGCGCACCACAGGGACTTTATCCCCCATCTACAGCACGTGGAGGTTTTGACTCAGCCGGGCCAGCTTGACTGTCAGATCCTCTTGTGCTGACTAGCCAGGTGGACTTTGCTAGATGCATGCCCCAGTCTTTGAAGGTCCCACCTCCCAGTGCTTTCAATGTGGTTTTTAACAGTCCATTGTAGTGCTCGATCTTCCCAGAGGCTGGTGTGTGGTAGGGGATATGGTAGACCCACTCGATGCCGTGTTCTTCTGCCCAGGCACTTCTGAGGTTGTTTCAGAAGTGGGTCCTGTTGTCTGACTCAATTCTCTCTGGGGTGCCGTGTCGCCACAGGACTTGGGTCTCAAAGCCCAGGATGGTGTTCTGGGCGGTGGCGTGGGGCGCTGGGTAAGTTTACAGCCATCCAGTGGTTACTTCCACCATTGTGAGCACGTGGCGCTTCCTGTGGCGGGTCTGTGGCAGTGTGATGTACTCGATCTGCCAGGCCTCTCCATATCTATATTTCAGCCATCGCTCTCCATTTCTCTGGGGCTTCACCCGCTTGGCATGTTTGATTGCAGCACATGTCTCACATTCGTGGATGATCTCTGCAATGCTGTCAATGGTGAGGTCCACCCCTCGATCTTGAGCCCACCTGTATGTTACATCTCTACCTTGGTGGCCCGAGGTCTCATGGGCCCACCAGGCTATGAACAGTTCACCTTTGTGCTGCCAGTCCAAGTCCACTTGAGCCACTCTGATCTTAGCAGCTTGGTCTGCCTGCTGGTTGTGTCGATGTTCATCAGTGGCCCGACTCTTGGGTACATGGGCATCCACATGGCACACCTTCACAATTTGGTTTTCCACACGGGCTGCAATATCCTGCCATACTTCAGCAGCCCAGACAGTTTTACCCTTATGTTGCCAGTTGTTCTGCTTCCATTGCTGCAACCATTTCCACAGGGTATTCGCCACTGCCCTTGAGTCGATGTAGATGTAGAGCCTTGGCCACTTTTCCTGCTCAGCAATATCCAAAGCAAGCTGGACAGCTTTCATCTCTGCGAACTGGCTCCATTCACCCTGTCCCTCAGCAGCTTCAGTGACCTGTTGTGTGGGACTCCATACAGCAGCCTTCCATCGTCAATGTTTTCCCACAATGCGACAAGACCCATCAGTGAACAGGGCATATCACTGCTCCTTATCCAGGAGCTCACTATATGGTGAGGCCTCCTTAGCACGGTTCACCTCCTGTTCTGGTGACATCCCGGAATCTTTGCTCTCTGGCCAGTTCATAATCACCTCTAGTATCCCTGGGTGGCTTGGGTTCCCTATTCGAGCACCCTGTGTTATCAAAGCAACCAATTTACTCCACGTGGCATCTGTTGCATGATGTGTGGAAGAGGCCTTTCCTTTGAACATCCACCCCAGCACCAGCAGTCAGGGTGCCAGGAGGAGCTGTATTTCAGTGCCAACCACTTCTGAGGCAGCACCAACTCCTTCGTACGCTTCCAGTATCTCCTTCTCAGTTGGTGTATAATTAGCTTCAGAGCCTTTGTATCCCTGGCTCCAAAAGCCTAGAGGTCGGCCTCAGGTTTCCCCAGGTGCTCTCTGCCAGAGGCTCCAGGTAGGGCCATTCTCCCCGGCTGCGGTGTAGAGCATGTTCTTAACCTCCTGCCCTTCCCAGACTGGCCCGAGGGCTACTGCTTGGGCAATCTCCTGCTTAGTTTGTTCAAAGGATTGTTGTTGCTCAGGGCCCCATTCAAAATCGTTTTTACGGGTTACGTGGTAGAGAGGGCTCACAATCAGGCTGTAGTTTGGGACATGCATCCTCCAGAACCCCACAGTGCCCAGGAAAGACTGAGTCTCCTTTTTAGAGGCTGGTGGGGCCATGGCTATTATCTTGTTTATCACCTCCATTGGGATGTGGCGACTCTCATCTTGCCATTTTATTCTTAGGAATTGAATTTCCCTTGCAGGCCCCTTAACTTTCTTCTGCTTAATGGCAAAGCCAGCCTTCAGGAGGATTTCAATTATCTTCTTCCCTTTCACAAAGACCTCCTTGGCTGTGTCCCCCTATACAATGATGTCATCAATGTACTGCAGGTGTTCTGGAGCCCCACCTTTCTCCAGTGCAGTATGGACCAGTCCGTGGCAAATGGTGGAGCTGTGGTTCCACCCCTGGGGCAATCGATTCCAGGTGTACTGGATGCCTCTCCAAGGGAACGCAAACTGTGGCCTGCACTCTGGCGCTATCGGAATGGAGAAGAACGCGTTAGCAATGTCAATCGTGGCGTACCACTTGGCTGCCTTTGACTCCAGTTCATACTGGAGCTCGAGCATGTCCGACACTGCAGCACTCATTGCTGACGTAACTTCATTCAAGCCACGGTAGTCCACAGTTAGCCTCCATTCGCCATTAGGCTTTCTCACTGGCCATATAGGGCTGTTGAAGGGTGAGTGATCACCTTCTGGCTTTCTAGTTGACGGATCAGCTGATGGATGGGGACCAGGGAATCTCGGTTGGTGCGGTACTGCCGCCAGTGCACCGTCCTGGTAGCAATCGGCACTCACTGCTCCTCAACCTTAAGCTGCCCCACCACTGAGGGATCCTCTGAGAGGCCGGGTAAGGTGGACGACTGTTCAACCTCCTCCAGGGCAGCCACACCAAAAGCCCACCGGTACCCTTTTGGGTCTTTGAAGTACCCTCTCCTGAGATAGTCTATGCCCAGGATGCACGGGGCATCTGGGCCAGTCACAATTGGGTGCTTATGCCAGTCCCTCCCAGTCAGGCTCACTTCAGCTTCCAGTAGGGTCAGCTGTTGGGATCCCCCTGTCACTCCAGAGATGCAGATGTATTCAACCCCACTGTAGCTCGATGGCATCAGGGTGCACTGTGTGCCAGTGTCCACCAAGGCCTTATATGCTTGTGGGTCTGATGTGCCAGGCCATCGGATCCACACTGTCCAGTAAATCCGATTATCCCTTCCCTCCACCTGGCTGGAGGCAGGGCCCCTCTAATCCTGCTCATCATCACTCACTTCTTGTAAGAATGATTTACTGGTCCCCTCAAGAGGGTCAGACATAACGTTGGCCATTCCATTCTGTCTGGGGGATTTCTGACTGGACACTGGAGCTGCGCTCCTCTTGGAGGACTCCCCTTTTGTGATGGTCTTCCCTTTCAGCTGCTCTACCCATGCATCTAGGGCGGCAGTGGGCTGTCCATCCCACCTCCTCATGTTTTCTCCATGGTCACGGAGGAAAAACCACAGGGTGCCTCGTGGTGTGTGCCTTCTGCTGCCTTTCTCTTGGGTGGGGAAACGTTTACTTCTAATGGCTGAGACATCAGCCTGTGCAGGTGGAGTGTAGGACATGTCCTCTTCCATTTTCTGGACCCTCTGAGACAGTTCCTCTACAGCTGAGACCCAGAAATGTTGAGATGAAGGGAGATGTCCCTCATATTGCTGGATCTTGCCAACCACTCCGTCCACTGTCAGAGTGTGGGTGTCTGTCCACCAGGACACTATTGCCAATGCTTTCGAGTGTGCTTCTGGTGCACTCTTCAGGAACTTTTGCCACATCAGGTGTGTGCAAGGGGCCTGATCTTGGTCCATGGGTGACCGCTCATTATTCAGATCACCACAGATTATATCAAACACAGCCAGTTCCCTGAGATTCTGGATGCCTTTCTCTATGTTGGTCCATTTGCTTAGCTGACATAGGATATCATCCTTGTAGGGGTTCCTCTCCCTTACACTGAGCAGGAGTCGCTTCCAAAGGCTGAGGGTTAGAGTCTGTTTCTCTATTTCCCTATCAATGCCAGCATCCTTGGCCAAAGATCCCAGCTGCTTGGCCTCTCTCCCCTCCATCTCAAAAGCACTGGCTCCATTGTCCCAGCATCGGAGCAGCCAGGTGCAAATCTGCTCGCCTCCCAGGCGACCGAAATCTCTCCACATATCTCCCAACTCAGTCGGGGATAGAGATCGGACGATCACCTCTGGCCCTTCCTCCTGTTCCTGTGCTGGGCCTGGCTCATCCCCGTCCCCCACTTTGCGAGCCGACTTTCTGGTGTATTTGGTTTTCTGTATCAGGGCAACTGACACCGGCACTGGCTGGCTCTCTGGCTCAGTCGATGTGCTGGTCGAAGTGACTGATACTGGCTCTGCTGTACCAGGAACTTCACTCTGAGGTTCTACAGCCTTTTCTCCCCTTCTGAGGGCAGTGGGTGGTATTAAAGAGGACATGGTAGGCATAGGCAAGTCCCCAACACATTGCAGGGACAGATTTGTGTCTCCTGGGTTTTGCCAGCTTGGTAACACACCCTTTCTAAGCACCCCATCAGCTTATCAGGGCTCTGCATTTGTTTGGGAGTGAAGTTCCAAAGCATTGGAGGTGCCCACTGACTCAGGCATTTGCTCATCTTTTCCCACACCCCTTGCCACTCACTATTATCTGACCTCGGGACAGGTTTCTGGGCTCTGCTGTTAGAGAAGTGCCGCATGGCCAAACCCAAAATCATGCAGACATTCAGAAAGCATTGTGCCGCAATCACACTGGCCTGCAGGCTCCAAGGATAATTGAAACTCCCAAAACCCGAGAGGATCTCTTCCCCTGGCTCACCCATAGAGGGGGTGAGACCCCTAACAAAAGCCCAGGCAGCAAACAGGTACAGCCGCGCCCCCCCCCAGCGATACAAACACATTATAAGCAGTCAATAGCCAGTACATCAACATAAGACCCTTTATACATTTTCGACCAATAACAAACACCAGCACTGGGATCATATACTGGATTTAAGGATTAATCCAGATCCACTACGCAAGCAAGTGGGACAGCATTGCAAACATTTTCTTATCAAACAAATACAAAGAGAAAAATTACACCCAACAGATTGTTCTAACACACTCTGGTCAGGGTCTGTCACTTTTTGATTCTTATTTCAGCCCTCTTGTGCCCCACGTTGGTGCGCCAAAAAGGCTGTGATGGTTTAGGCCTTGCCAGGACCGGAGACCACGTTGCCGTTGCCCTTCCCCCACCCTCAGCCAGTCAGGCTGGAAGTGAGGCACAAACCCTGGGTTAAAATAAGAAGAAAGTTTTAATACAACAGTGTAATAAGCAATCTGAACAACAACAGTAGCAATGATAACAACAATAAACAGTAATAGCAGTGAACAAGACAATAGATATACAGAGAAATACCGCAATGGTTACAGACAGCTCGCTCGCGTGCTCCCCTACACCAAAGCCACCAAGGAAAAAGTTCCAGCGCTCCCATGCCCGGACCTGACATCAGCATGGTATTAATAACCCTTCTGGAGATCCCTTCCCCCTTCTCTACTGGGGAAACTTAAGTCTATCCTAGCTGAACCAGGACAGTGTAAGAAGGGAACATTGGTAAGAAAGACACATAAAGGGCTCAGCTTTCAGTGGTGGTGGTGAGGTCTGGGACAGAATGGGTGTTGAGATTCAGTCTAACAGCAGAAAAAACTACAGAATGAAAACAAATGTAGACCCTTGAAACCCATATTGATCATGAGAAGAACTTTTGTGCTATGTGACCTTCCAATATTTTTAATCTAAATTAATAAATTATAGAGGAAGGAAATAAAAAGATGCTTCAACATGATGATCCCCATTTACTGTGCTAGGAGACAAAACAGAAGCTGTATAACCCTGCCTAAGACTGGGGAGGAGGACCAGAGTAAATCAGGGAGAGGATAAATGAAAAACAAAGAAACAGTAGAAGCTTTTGGGAATTAAAATGAAAATACTTGGTAAAAGAGAAAACAAACAGTGACAGATCATTAATATGTGGTGAGATATCCTGTCACAGTATACTGTACAGTTAACCTTTCTGAACCACTGGAGATCTATTCTAGTTGGTTAAATTTGAACCATTTAACAAAGCTTAGAAATCAAATAAATAACATTACCATTGAATATCATTTAGTAACTCGAGAAGACTTTAAAGTCTTTTCTTATTTGTGACATTTTGTGCTTTTGTCACTACTTTCAAAATGTGTGAACATGCCCATTTACATTAGCTGAATCTTATCTACTTGGTATTTCTTTTCTGGATATGCTTTACAAATTCTACTTCTGTTGAATTTACCTTCATTAATATTTTTGCAGTCTCTGCTGTTGTAACCTGAGCAAATTTCGATCATTCTCTGCTTAGTCATTTCTATACCTCAAACTTGAATACCAGAGTTTCACATTAGCATATTTTAGCAATAACTAGCCAGTCCTCTAAAACTGGTAATGTTAATAGGCATATTTTAGTTATGTAAAACTGAATATTTTTTGCTTTCCATTGTCTTATGTATGATCTCATAGAACTTCAGATCAATGTGGAGACCTTCACCATTGGCTTATGAAGACAGTACTTTAAGGTGTAAGAAGTAGTTATTTCGTGATATTTAAAAAATTGAGTACTAGGTTTGGAATATGTACAAATATAATCTTTTGTACATGTACTAAATTTCAAAACCATTATTTAACATTTTGATAGAAGAATCTATAACTTTACATCTCTATAGATTTTGATGTGACATTACTGTGACCATACAGAGCAGCAATAACAGAATGTCAGTATGATCATGTGCAGTGTTAAAGTGTTATAATGATGTCTTTGTATGGCTAGCTGGCTTTCAGTTCTCTAGCCAATGGAGCAGCCATTATGCATTCAAGCAGGATTACACATCTGAAGGTCTAAGTAATATTTACAAGGAATCAGACTTACTTTCTTATAGTAGCTGTAGCTGAGAGGATTACTAAAGCACTGTGTTGAAGACTAGGATTTATTCCTTGCTACCTGCACCACTTTGGGCAATTCACTTAATCTTCCAGTACTTCAAATCCCTGCTCAGAAATGGGGATAATAATGCTTCTCACCTTACAGGTTATTTCAGGAGGATACATCAATTGGGCTCGAGAACCCCAGACACAAGAAATGCATACAATAATGAGTTCGCTATGTTTGCATCGGCATCCATCTCTTTATATCTCTTTGCTTGTTTATACAACATTTTCTAAGTTGCAGTTAAAAGGTCTGTGTAAGCAATTTCAGCCTTTTCTGCATACACATGCACTCACATACCACAGGCCCATGTTGCATCACAGAGCTACATTGGGTAGTGGACAAAGTGCTGCTCCTAGCTGACTCTGGTCATTTGGTCTGATTCTTGCATTAGGTGTAAAGTGTTACACCTAGCTCCTGAACACCATTTATTATCACAAAAACATTCCCACAACCCCATCAACCTCTTGTAACTTAATCATCTTATTTGAAGTCAGACTTCTAGCAACACCTTTTCACTCTACCTTAATGATGTTTGACTGCTGAAAGAGGAAGGACAAAATCAGGTTTCTCTCAAGACTGCAGCTAAGACATCCTGAAGAGGATTTCTTTAGACAAATAAGGGTCAAATAGCACATAGTTGCCAAAACCAAACCATTATTTTTGCTTCATCTGTCTTTAGAGAAAGAGCTAAAAATTTCTTTACGTTTACATAGCCCAATTAACAGTAAGAAAGACTTCTACATTTGCCTCAGAGATAATTTTTGTCAGTGGTGCCTTTTGAATGGATTGCAGTATATTTTGTGTCTAAACCTTAATAAATTTCTCTCCTCTTTTCTTCACATGCCCCACAATTTGGTCTTTCGGGTAATACAGTGTGCATGCTAAAGTCTTGTTTGGGAGGGGCCCTCAAATTACTGGATTGGAAGAATCTTTTTTGATATTTTTGTTTGCTATTATTATTTTTATTTCTTCTGTTTAAAATATTTGTTTATATATAATCATGCTGAAACTGAAAACAGTACTCAATAGACGAGGCACACAGCTGTGGCAATGGTCAGTTCTGTGGCTGAGCACTAGACTGAGGTGTACAGGAGAGTTCCCAGAGCCAGGTAAAACCTGAGGAAGAGCAGAGATCACCATCAGGAGCCAGCAGCTCTCATGAGACAGGCTGATGTGGCTTGGGTATTGCCAGGAGCAACCATGGGAGGTTCAAATGGCCCTGGGAAACTCTAGTGATCAGGAGTGCTGAGAACAGGGTGTGCAAACAGGGATTGAGAGGGTGCAGCAATTTGCACAGCAGTTCACACAGAAGGGCGTGTAAGAAGAGCCATGTACCCTGCTTGTAGATCCGCAGAAGTGCTCTAGGTGTCTTCCATAATGGTGGGCACTCACCTCATAGTTAAGACCAGTGTTTCTACAGAGAAAGCCACTGAGATGTCTGATGGTTTCACCCAGATGGATCTGGTAAGGAAGAAGACTTCAGTACAGATGGTAGGTTGCAAGGAATGCCCAGACCCTTCTCCTGGAGAAAAGGTAAAAACCTGCAAAAGAATTTTCACAGGTTGATGATCTGTTGTGTCAGGTGGCCAAGTTGCAGGAAACAGTTAAAAGGCTGTGCACTATTAGAGGGGCCAAGATGAAGATAAATGGTTTCAGAACCATGCTCCTGTAGCAAACACCACAGAGAATGAGGCACCTTGGACCCTGGTGAACCACAAAAGCAGGACTCTGTTTCTGTCCCCACCCTCCAGCATTACCACAATAATTAGATATGAAGCTTTAGCAGCTGTAGACATCCACGAGCAAGGTCTTCAAGGAGAAACTGTACCAGAAGCACAGAGTGGATACCGCAAAAAGAAACAATGAGTGCTTGTAGTGTGTGACTCTCTGTCGAGGGGCACTGAGGTGCCCATCTGCTGGCCTGACAGGGAGTCATGAGAGGTATGCTGCCTTCCAGGAACTAAGGTCTGAGATGTTGCCAAGAGGGTGCCATAACTTGTCAAGAGCATGGACTACTATCCATTACTACTCTTTCATGTGGGCATGAATGACACCACAAACTGGAACCTGGGCAGAATCCAAGAAGACTACAAAACCCTGGGGGCACAAGCAAAAAGTATTGGTGCTCAAGTTATCTTTTCATCCATTTTACCAGTTAGGGGAAGGGATGCAGCCAGAAATAAACATATAATGCAAATCAACTTCTAGCTTCATGGCTGGTCCCAACATAAGGGTTTGGCTTTTATGACAACAGGACATTCTTTGATGACTATAACTTGATAGGGAGGTATGGGATCCACCTGTCTAGAAGATGTAAAGTAATCTTTGGCAGCAGGCTGGCCAACTTGGTGAGGCAGGCTTTAAAATGAAGGACTCAGCTGGTGGGGTCCAAAGTGGCAACACTCACACCATTGCAACCAACTGGGGAATAAGCCAGACCAACTGGAGCAGTGGCAGATGTTCCTTAGCCACCTCCCAAGATGAAAAACAGACCAACCTCCTCAAGTGTATGTATACCAGTACACACAGCCTGGGGAGCAAACAGGAGGAACTGGAGCTCTGCACCCAGTCAGAAAGTTATGTTATCATAGGAATAAGTGAAACATGTTGGACAACTCACATGACTGGAGGATCGTGATGGATAGCTATAGGCTGTTTCATAAAGACAGGCAGGGAAAAAGAGGACAAGGAGTCTCACCGTATGTTAAGGAAAACCTTGTATGTGTAGAACTATGGCGACTGTAGAAGCACTATCAAATGCCTCTTGGTCAAGATCAGTGGGGTCATCTCCAAGGGGGGTCTTACAGTAGACATCTACTATCAACCTCCAAACCAAGATAATAAGGCAAACAAAGCAATATTTGGGTCACTTAAGCAAGCTACAGGTCAACAGAAGCTAGTTCTTACAGGTGACTTCAACTACCCAAACATTTGTTGGAAAACAAATACAGCAGCTCACATGTCATCCATCATGTTCCTGGAATGTGTAGAGGATTGCTTCTTCATACAAATGTTAGAGATGTCAACCAGGAAGGGGGCACTGCTGGACTTGGTACTCACAGACTAGGAAAATCTGTTTTACAATATCTTTGTTAGTGATAGCCTTGGCTACAGTGACCACAATATTGTGGAGTTTGGGAACCTGCTGAACACATTGAAGGTTAGTATTAAGGACAAAGGTTTTAGACATTAAGAGAGAAACTTCAGATTGTTCAGAGCTCGGTTGGGAGAGATTTCATGGGAAGATTCCATGGAGGATAAAGGAGCTAGGAAGTGCTTGCAATTTTTCAAGATGACTCTCCTGGAAGCACAAAAAGCAGTTAATCCTCTTTAAAAGTAAGGGAAGTAGGCAGAGCAAGAGACCCACTTGGCTTAACTGTGAGCTTCCAAGTCTGCTCAAAACCAGAAGAGAAGCATACCAGAGTTAGAAAAGTGGATAAATACCCATTGAGGACTACAAGGGCACTGCCAAGGTGTGCAGAGATACAGTTAGAAAAGCAAAAGATAAGTTTGCATTGAAATTGGCCAGAGATGTCAGAAACAAAGATGACTGCTCTTCAGGTATGTAAACAACAAGCAGAAACAGAGGAAAATATTAGCCTGTTGTTAAACAAGAGAGGTGAAAAATTATTAAAAAGCAGAGGTTCTCAACACATTTTTCACTTCTGTCTATACCAGTGCCAGGTCTTGGAAACAAAAATCTACAGGTTGATGTAAACACAGACCCACTGTCAGTGAAGGAAGAGTTGGTATTTGAACTATTACAGGACCTTGGCCCTTAAAAATCAATGGGTCCTGACATTATCCACCTGAGGTGTTAAGAGAGCTGGCTGATGTTGTTGTGAGACCGCTCTCCATAGTCTTTGAGAAGTTGTGGAGATCAGGGGACATCCCAGAAGATTGGAAGAAGCCTAATGTCACCCCCATCTACAAGAAGGCCTCAAGGAGGCTCCAGGTAATTATAGGTCCATCAGTCTTACTTCAGTCCCTGGGAAAGTTATGCAACAAATCCTCCTGGGGATTATCACAAGTCAAATGAATCACGTGATTGGGAAAAGCCAGCACGGATTCACCAGGGTAAATCATGCTTTACGATCTGATCACCTTCTACAACAAAGTAACCTGCTTAGTTGATGTGGGACAAGCGGTGCCCCGTGTCTACCTGGATTTCTCCAAGGCTTTCGATACAGTTCCCCACTAGTTCCTCCTAGAGAAACTGATAGGTTATGGTCTAGACAAGTGGTTTGTGAGGTGGGTGGGGGAACTGGCTGACAAGTTACTCCCAAAGGGTGGTGGTAAATATCTCCTTTTCAAACTGGTAACCTGTCACAAATGAAGTCTCCCAGGGATCAGTCTTGGGCCCAACGCTGTTGAATATCTTCCTAAGTGATCTGTATGGTGGGATCAAGTGTACCCTGTGAAGTTTGCTGATGAAACAAAACTGAGTGAGGAAGTGGACACTTCAGAAGGGAGAGCCACCCTGCAGGAAGACCTGGATAGGCTGGAAGAGTGGGCTAACAAGAACCTTATCTAGCTCAACAAGGACAAGCATAAGGTCTTGAACCTGGAAAAATAGAATCTGGGAACACAAAACAGGTTGGGATCTACCCAGCTGGGGACCAGCTCTGTGGGAAGAGACCTGAGGTCCTAGTGGACAACAGGCTCAATATGAGTGAACAGTGTGCTGCTTTGTTAACAGGATTTTGGGTTACTTGGTTACATCAACAGGGCCAACACCACCAGAAATAAAGAAGTCATTATCCTAGTCTACTCAGTATTTGTCAGGCCACACCTGGAATACTGTGTTTAGTTTTGGTCCTTGCTAGACAAAAAAGATGTAGGCAGGCTGGAGGAGGGCCAAAAAGATGATCAAGGGACTGGGAAAGCTGCCATATGAGGAAAGACTGAGACAACTGAGTTTGTTAGCCTTGAGAAGAGAAGGCTTAGGGGAGACCTCATCACCATGTTCCAGTATTTAAAGGGCAGCTACAAAGAAGATGGAGAACCCCTTTTCACAAGGACTCACATGGAAAAGACATGTTCCGATTGGACACAAGAGGCAAAATTTTCACAAAAAGCAATCAGCCACTGGAATAATCTTCACAGTGAAGTGGTGGATTCCCCAACATTGGACAATTTTAAGATTCAACTGACAGAGTGCTGGGCTATCTTGTCTAGATGGTGCTTTTGCCAAGGAAGGTTGGACCAGATGATCCTTGAAGTCACTTCCAACCTAGTATTTTATGATTCTATAATATACACCTCAGTACAGACTTTGTTTCATCTTGAACTGGGATTTAACCTGGAAGTCAGGCCTGCATCAATGTTTTTCAGCGCTGGCATGCACAGATTCGCAGGTATTTTGGAAATGACATTTTGGAACTGAGAATACTAACAGCAATTTCTTCGGCCATTTGCTATTTCTAGTTAATCTTATTATATTTGTGAGTTTACTGACACTGGGCCAATTAAGTACTTACTCAATCAAAACTCCTACTGAAGTCAGTGGGAGTTTTACTTAAGCTCATAGTGAGTGGGAGTTGTAATTGGAGCTTGTGTTAGTTATAATACATTTCCTTCAAACTTTTTCACTTTGCACTGTTCTGTTCATTTTCCACTCAAAATGAATGATCTTATAGAGCGATAGGACTATTAAGAAATATATAAAAAATATTTAAGTGTATCCTGACTTTGTGTTTTAGGGAGACGGGAGACAACAACCCTACAGAAGAAATCCGTGACTTCAGAATACTACACACCAAGGAGGTCAAAGTGTTGCCTCACTTTAGCAAGTGGATCTGGGGTTGTCCCCACACTACCAGGAAAAACAATGGGTACATGCTATCTACTTGGATTTTACAAACAACGGATAAATGAAAACATGGAGATTTGTTAGCTGTCTCCTCCAGATCTTTCAACTTACCTTTGAGTTGAAAGGTGAGATGCCATACTTTGGGCCTCCTGTTGGGCCTAATAAGGGCACAAAAATTACTGCCCTGGCAATGTACATTTTTGTTGTTTCCTTCAATGTGATATCAGGGTAGAAGACAGGGTTACTATGCCTCTTTTTCTTGGTGAATCCATAGGCCAACACGGGAGAGGGAAAGGTGCAATAGAGGTGGAGAACAGAAAGTGAGAGCAGGTAAGAAAGGATCATGCTCTGAGGTCATCATTAGGATCATGATTTCTGAGAGTAAATGAGCCAGGAAATGAGGGCCTGACAGGACTGTGGTGTTGTCTAATAGAAAGACAAGACATCATAGCCTCGTAGTGGTCCCTCCAGACCTGAGTATCCAGAGCAGCCCTCAGCCACCATTTTAACAATGGGAAAATTAAGGGACTACTTGATCTCCCGGCTTTCTGCTGCTGAATCATAGAGAGACCTAGGGCAATCTACTTAGTGACCTGTAGAGGACTGTGACTTAGTGAACCCTGTACAAAACAGAGATAACTTGTACTGTCAAGTTTTTAAAATCTCCAAAGATAGATATTTCACAATCTCTCTGGGCATCCCATCTACTGCTTTACTATTGCTATTATTTAAAAAAAAAAACAAAAACAAAAAACAAACAAAAAAAAAAGATAAAAACATCCTTATCTCAAAATACTTTGGAAACCACAGAAGTGGACATTACTAGACTTACCCTGTACAGTCTGCATTGTGAACTGGCACATCCACAGGTTTTACATTTACCAAGTGGACATCCTTGACATTATTGGTGTTGTAGTATCATGAAGCTCATAAACAGAGTATAAAAGGAAACCTACCTCACTGAAAATTGTTTGAAATCCTCTTGTCTTTGATAATACAATCATGTTTTATGAGGAAATGCCTGAGACACTACAGAGAAAATATAGACACGAGAGTTTCTGATGGAAATGTGTCAGTTTATAGAAAGAAACTCTGTGTCTTTGCCTCACTATAATGTGAGACTGCAGCTTCTCTCACACAAAACCAGTTCCTATAAACTGTGTAAGTAAACATGGAAAGTAACAGTAAAAAATCCCAAATAACTGGAGGTTCGAAACTGTGCTCACAGTTATCTTTGCAGTTAAAAGCTGATTGAACGAGTAGGCCCAAACAGCAAAACCCTCTTTTTCCACAAATATTTTAAAATTACCTTTTCATTTAGTTACACTAATTTCATAATGTGTCTTCTTGGGTTTGGGGTGAACATACTCTGAGGTACTTATTAAAATATTTTGCTTATATCACACCAAGCACTGATGCTTCTTAGAGAGTATTAGATCCTGGAATTTATGACATATTGAGTGATGTCACTTTTCTTCTTTTGGAGGACAAGAATTTAAATGAGAGACTGTTTGGCTTTGAAATTACTGTCTTTCCAGTTGCTCTGCTCAGAGGAAAGTCAGACTAGAAAGAACAGCACTGAAGTGATGTCTTCACCACTTCCACCTTTTATTTTTCTAGTCCCTAAAGTCAACTTCAGAGTAGGTTTCCAATTTAAAAATAGTTTGGTATTTTGGTTAAGTAGCTTGATTCCATCATTAATGGAAGTATTTTCTTATAAATTTATTGTTTTCTATCCGATCTAACATTACAGAGAAAGGAGGTCTGGGCAGATTGCCTAGTCTATACAGCATTGATATATTGCAGAATATGATGGGTTTTTCTCCAGCATAATGTGTTGGTGAAAGAGAACTGTTTTCAGAAGTTTATGTTTGTTCTCACTGCTGTTCGTAGGCCACCAACAAAAAAGCAAACAGTTTTTCAGAGTTAGTACTTCAGCTTAAACTTGGCTAATAGACCTGTAGAGGGCCCTGCACCAGTGAAAATTTTGCTAGGTTTTATTGGTGAAGTCTAAGAAAAACATGCCCAAACTTGATTTGTAATGATTCTTATTTTACTTTTTACTCACAATTCACATTTATTAGACATATAAAAATTAAAGTTGGAATATGCTGTGGTTTTGAAGGAAATAGGTAATGTAGAAATATTATTTTTACCCATACTTTCTACTTTATTTATGAAAATAAACCCACAGTAAGTGAAATCTAATTGGCAGAACATGTACACATAATAGGCTCTTCAACAAGAGCCCTAAAGTATAAAAATATTCATATTTCTTTCCTTTGTATTTCTTAGTACATTTCTACTGCATTTATAAAGCAGTGGCTTATATCACAGACTGTGGTATGTGCTTAAAGTTAAAGAGCTCAAATCCAATTAAACTGTAATGGGAATGTTCATTGCATTCAACCTATAAAAAAAGTAAAAATTTGTGCTCAAGGCACATTTTTGTCATCATGGTCGAATAAATGAACATTTTGGGATGAAACAAAGCTCAAAATATTCACTTATTATAGAATATGTAGTAGAAATTTTATATAATATAATGTATCATGTATACTTATACTATGTACTCGTATGTACTATAGCATAATATAATATAATTTTCACATATTATGTAATATCAAAAGTTCAGCATGAAATCCAGACAACTGAATATACTCAGATACATAGTAACAAACACCTGCTGAACACTGAGAGCTAGGCTGGTCTTAAGAGTATGAAACATTGAATTTTTATCTATCACCTCTTCTCTTCCTACAGTAGTTATAAGCACCTGACCTAGCACTGCAAGGATCTGAGGAGAACCATGGTGCTACTGTTCAGGGATGCTTGAAGAAAATGGAAAATTACTTATTTCCTTCACACCTCTCCATATGTCATGTGGAGCTGGCTGGAAGAGTGGGGAAGGTATACTGGAGTACCTAGAGGAGTACTGGGAACTTGTAGCAGTAACATATTTCCTGAAAGAACTTTAATTCCAGTGTTGTCCCTGAGATGATGTACCTCTTCAGCACACCTTCCAGTGTGGGATAACATTTTCTGTACCTTAAGTTTTAGGTATCAATCAGGGTCAATTCCCCTGCCAAACTTTTTTTTTTTTTTTTTTTTTTTTTAAAGTGACTGAAAGCCAACCAACCAAGCAACTCAAATTCCACTTACCATCGAGAAGCACATCTTCAGGTTCTAGACTTACAAAAACAAGCTCAGATTTAGAACTATTTGAACAATCTCTACTATGGGTCAATAGATTTGATTGGAAGATAGGAATGCATTGTGGCTATAGTTCAGAATACCGTATATTTGGTATTTAAATTTTATTTTGAAAGGAAAACTTGTTGGAGAGCTAGTCTGCAAATGGAGAAATTTGCTTTGGGATGTATCGTAATACACTAGTGGGCTGCTTCCAACACTTTGGATAAAATATTAATCTTTTTTCTCTTTCATTTAAGATTTTAATTATTTTTGGACATATCTCAGTACATCTATTAGGTTAAGAAAAAGAAAGCAACACCACCAAAATGCACTCTAATTGGATGTAACTATCAAGTAAATACTTAATATACTCTATATGGACTCTTTTTTCAAACTATGGTCATACCCAACTCATAAAGAATATATATTTGCATGATTTATCAGATGTGAGGTTAGAAGAATTTTATTTTTTCTAAAATCTGATCTCTGCACAGAAGTGGCCTGGAAATTAAACCAATAGTGGTTAAATGTAAATGGCAATTTACAGCTACATGAGCTACGTAAGATATGGCATAATTGAAATTATAAACCAGATGTCAAGACTTCAAGTTAGAATTAGTATACTATATCCTTTGTCAAGCTACATCTGCAGTTAATTCCAGATTTAATTCCTCTAATATTAAATATTTGCTGTTTGATACAATAACTGTACTGACCCTAGTTATTTGGTAAAGTAGTAGTCTCCTTCCTATTAATTACAAGACAACTTTTGCAAAACTAAGCTATTTTTAACAAGTTCTGTTCAACTAGTGGTGATTCTCCAAGCTCTTTGAACATGTTAGATTGACATTTTTGATGACTATTTTTACAGCAAAATTTTCAAGATGATAAATAAGACACATTCTTGGTCATATCCAATTAATCAGATTGGAACTGAAAAAAATACATTGATGAAAGGCAATTGGCTTCGTTCACTGTCTTTTAAGTAGTCATTTGCATTTTACTCAAGAGATAGTTGGGGACAATTCCTACTTTGTTCCTTGATAAGTAAATTCAGAATATAAGGAAATATCAGATTAAAAAAACCCCAAACACAACACCACTCCCCAGAAAAAAACCTGACCAAACCCACAAACACTGAAAACAAAACCCCCCAAATGCTTTAACACTTTATTTCAAAATGCACAGCAATTCTTCCTTAGGGATAGTAGTGCAGGGGAGACAGTCCACAGGGAGCCAAGACAATAGAGGGAAATTGTAAAAAGGAGCAGGATAAAGAAAAGGTGACCGTGCACTGGACAGCACATTAAGGTGAAAGAGAAATATCAGAAGTTTGCAGTAGGAAGGCTGTATGATAGTGTTACACCCCTTGAATGGGACTTTCCCCACTGAAATACATCTGTATAAAAGTTAAGAAACTATTCAATCTTGACTTCTTCTCCAGTCAATGGCAAGGCACATACATCTCCAGAGAACAATACCTCCATCCAAGAACTAGATGAATTGCTGTTCGGAGGTGCTTGCCTCTTCAGTGATTACACCATATTTGGACAAGTGGTTTAAATTAGATACTAAATATTTATAAAACTGAAATCAGGAAAGCTGAATTCCACCCTTCATGTAAATCACTATAGTAGTTCCATTCTTTACAAAACAAAGAAAAATATTCTTCTGAATAAAAAGTACTCGTGTTCATCTGACAATAAGGTGAAAGAAGAACTAAATGCATAGTAGATATGGACAATACCATTCTATGCAAAACAATGTCTGAAATAATTTTACTTCAACTTTGTGAGTCATACTAGTTCTGAGTATTCAGTCAGAGGTACATCATTTGCCTTTTGGGAATTACTGGTGACAGAAGAAAACATTCTGTCATGATTTCCATTAAATATAGCTTTTGATACTTCTACACTATCGGTTTTGTTGTGCACAAAATGCATAGCAGTATGGATCATACATGCTATGTGCTGCAGCTAAATAGAGTGTGAACACTCAATTCTAAACATGTATACTTACTGTGAGTAAAATTTTTTATAGTCACACATTATTCCTCCAATACCTGAAAGTGGTTGAAAGCATGGAGAAGCTTGGATGTTTTGATAACTTAAAATCTCCTGTGTCTCTCCACAATGTAATCCATAAATTACTTTTATGAAATTATTTATGGTTTCAGGATTTGCAATCATATCTACAGGTACTTTGATGCATTAATTCCATGTGACTTGTTTAAACAAATGGTATATATACAATTGTCCACACTGACAGTGAGATTTGACAGTCTACTTGGGCATGTGGAAGCTGCAAAGCTCATCAAACTAGAGAATTCAAGAACTGTGCACATTTTGTAATTAGCTTTGGTATCTAGAAGAATGGACTACAACATGCACATGGGAAGGCAATTGTAGACTGAATATCCACTTATAATTAACATCCACATAACTTATTTAGCAGTAAAATACGTTCTCAGTAGCTTCTCAGGTAATTTAAAACAAATTAATGAAGCAGATGTAACAAAGAAAAATGTAAACCCAGTTAAACTGACACACCAGCAACAATAAGACTCCTTCATTTGTTACATAACTATTGTTTTGTGAATAAAGCAAGACTAAGACAGAGTAATAAATATGTACATTGTTATAATAATAGAAAAACATTCTCAGTTTCGTAATCAGCCTTTTTCCCTTTATTACTTTGATTTTCTTCTGCTGCTAATGTACTTCATCTCTCATCAGTTGGGCTCCAGTTCCATTATAACATGTCTTCCTTCCAGATACTGTGCTGATAAGTGTCCTAGAATTTCAAGAGTAAAATAGGAGATTTCTCTCTTTGCAACACTCAGAGACTGTACATGTTGCTAGGCTGAGGGCAAAGGAGACCTTCTAGAATAAATTTCATAGAAGAGTATGACACTATGAACAGATCCATGCACGTTTAAGTTGCTTGTAGCTGTTTTACAATTTTGGCTAGTAAGCAGGTGTAAACTGCAGAAGGTGATAAATTATTTCCTTTCATCGACTCTAAGCTGTCTGCCCTTTGAGGCCACCAGGAAGCTAGGTCTGAAGACAGATGAACAGAACATTATAAAATCTCAGGAAATGATGGAGAGCTCCATTTCTAGTCGCCATCTGGTGGATTCCTGTACAATGGCAAGTAATTGGGAATAGAATCTCTTAATGGTTGTTGTGATGTCATGAGATTATTTTAAAGATTTGCACCAAATGCAATAAACATCAATGCAAACATTTTACTGACTTTTCAAGGTGGTGTGTTTTTCACTAAAAATGTAAGAATAGCATCTACTAACTGATCCTAAATGAATTTTTGATAGTATGTGTTACAGAGGTTTAGCTCTCACAAGTTGAGAATTTTTCTCCTTGCTCACTCTGTTAAGTACTTGTAGCAATAGCAAAATCACAGTATATTTACTACTGTCTGAGAGAACATACTTTTCTGACATGTGATCACCCTGAAGTATTTTCCCACATATTGTTTATTAAGTTTTTTTGCTTCTTTTTATGGAGTTCTTGTCTTTCAAGTGACTGATTTTTCCAGGTGTTGACATGACTGCTTAAGATCATGTCCTTATATATGCATTTCTTTGTGTGAATAAGTGTGCAAGGTGCTTTACAGCCCTTCATCTTTTGTCAGAAAGTGTCTTGTCCCGATCCAGTGTCGGGGGAAGTTTCGATATGATCCCAAGACTGAGATTAAGACACAAACAAGGCCAAATGCCGTACACCCCAAACAGGCTTTTATTATTAAAAAAAGTGAAGGGGGTAGTGATAGGACAGAATGGAAGGAAAAGACAGAAATAAAGCAAGGATGTGGGATAGGGCTGCAAGAATAGTCACCACCATGGATCCAGCAGCGTCCCCTTGGTCCTCAGTCTTCAGTTCTTTGGTGGTGGGTGCACATGGATCTGGCTTCAGTGGTGGATGCACACAGAGCAAAGTTTCTGTTGCCTTTTTAAGCTCATCTGCCCACCTTTAGTTTTTTTGCCTCTGGTCCCACAGGTTTTGTTGCATTTGACTTCAGGGCAGGAACGTTTGCCTCTAATCCGTTCACTAGCAATACGTGCATGGGGTCTGGCCTACACAGTAGAGCCACAAAGGGCTACAGGATGGGGCCAGCTCAGTGCACGTCTGCCCCTTTGAGGCTTGTCTAAGGAGTCCAACACTGCAACCGCAAAGGAATTGGGGGGGCGCATCCTTCAATACACTCCCGCTTCTCTGGGCGACATCCTCCAGACCAATTCACAGGTCGCAGCAGCTTGTCTTGGAGATTTGCACAGACACAAGCAAGCTTTGAGACAGTCATATGACTTTTCAGTCTCTCACAGAAGCAGAAAGGATACTTTCTGTTGGAGATTACCTTCTTTGTTGGTGTTGAATAGGACAGTCACATTTCTAGTCTTTAAGAACATGATGAAGCTGAAGGGCTACTGAAAATCCTCTTTTTATATAGGTGAGTTGTAAGGCTGAGGTATGCAATTAACAAACCAAGGCATAATCAGTGGTTGAAATTTTTACTGGACTTTTGGTCCCTCAGAAAAGATTGAGATCTTGGTATTAAAGAGAGTGTGCTCTCACTAGTTAGTAACTAGAGGAAGAGACTGGTGAGCCACAGCTAGATTATTGATTTACGGTCAGTATAAGTAGAATAGGCATTCTTTGTCTGGTAGAGAAGTTATGGGAAACCTGGAGGGGAGCCAAGGAGCTAACCATCAAGGTTAGAGATTTGGAATAGCAGTAAGACAGTTGTGTTAGGTCTGTGTGGGATATCATTCACCCAAAAGGAGAGTTTAGATAATGTCTGGATTCAAGACAAAAGCTAAGCATTGGGAAAATAATAGGAAGATGATGCTAAATAACATCTAACCAGTCTCAGGAAATAATAACAAACATACAGAAAGCAAATACAGCCAACTGCAACCTGCGTAATTTTTGAGATGGAATTTTGCTGTTTGTAATTAAACAACCCTGACTGCATATTGTCCAAGTATTTTTGCATATCATTACTACAAGACTCAATCAGTGTAAGAAGTAGAACAAATAGGAAAAAACTACATATGCATAATAGAACTGTGTATGTCTTTCTTGACATCCATTATCACAAATAGCAAGAAGCTTTTGAAAACAGAAATATTTGTAATGTAACACAGAAAAATCAGTCTTTGTCTAAGCAGGCATTTTGCATAGTGTCAATATACATCAGGTGTGGTATGGTTTCAGTGGAATGAAGGCGTATTATTTAATGATTTTTATGCTTGCTCCTTTTGCATCCTAGCATATTTTTCCCTTGAAATCATTTTCGGTCATAATTTATTGAGAGTCCTAATAATCTTTTGCTCTTTCACTCTGATTCTAACAAGGTGATGACCTGAATCCTCATGTGTTCCACATCATTTCCTTCTGGAGATTACCAGGCCAAGCTGAAGAGTAAATGAGTTGTAAGGTCAAGAGATTCTCACTGTGAGACAACTGCTGAATTCCTAGTAGCTCTGATTGCATCTTTCTATTACACCTTAATCACTATTTGACAAATTCCAATCAGCGATTCATAAATTAATGTGACTTATTTTAATTAAGGCAATATGTTTCTTTACTACTGGAAAATTAAAAATACACAGACCCTAAAACCAGTAAATACGTCTTAAAAGAATGGTAAAATGATGGAGCTTTAATCATGGGTGACTTCTACAGATATAATCACTGATTTAAGTGTAGGTACAAATCATCACCGAATAGTTATAGTAGAGGGAAAGTAGATTAAATAAAAATATTATTATTAATAATAATAATAAATATTAGTATCTATGGATACTTTTAAGCCTTTAAAAATAAAATTTTAAAAATCACAGTGGAGAATTTAATGACTTTACAATATTTGCTATAAAATATATTTTAAAATCTATGACTTCTGCTTTTTTTTTCACTCACACTACTACAGTGCTAACAGTTGAATGTAATTTATGTGAGTAGCTATGTTCTCTCCAGAATAATCTCTCTTGGTGCTGAAGAATTTAAGAACCAAATCCTTAGATACACATTATTTCTGGCATTTCTTCTAATCAGAATCAATGATGTCACCTCTTTGGTAGCAGAATCTTTCCTAAACACAATAGTACAGTTTTTGTCTCACTAAGTTTTTTAGGTTGCCTTGAAATATTCTTTTCACATAAGGAAGCACCCAGACCAATAAACTTTAACCTGCAGATCTTCAGTGAGGTTGTGTTAAGACACAGCAAGTTCCATTGTAGTGGGAAGGAGAGGGACAAGTCTAATACTTGAAGGCCACTCTAAATTATTAGGTATTCATTTAGTATGCAGATTTGGCAGTGAAAATACAAGACTCTGACTCCTGCCTCTGTATCATTAGGAGGAGAGCAATCACACTTTTATCATACTCACTGTAGTAAATATACCTTAAAATACTTACACTCTCATTTGCCCATCAAAGCTAAACTCTATAGTAAAATCTCAGTTTGCTGAATTGATTCAGTTTTGCAAACCTCATGATCAGGCAGAAAAATGTTTGTTATTTCCTTCTTGTAGATACAGAAGATAAAATACAATCTCTACCCAAATTGACATGACAGTGTGTAGGAATATAAAGAACACAAGAAATGTGTTGTCCCATAATACTTCATTTTCCTAGCAGGATAAGCACTACACTTTCTAGAGATTAATGTAAAACAACCACCTTCATGAAAACTACTTGTATAATAAATGGACTTGATTCAAAGCACAGGACAATAAAAAGGTCTTACTCAGTTTATGATTTCACAAATGGCTATAAATATTAATTTCTAAGGTAAAATTCTGTTGACTTTAGATCAAGACAAACAAGGGATGTCTTTAATGCTGTCAGATTTCTTGAAAATCCAATGCTCTAGTGAAATAGTTCCACTGACAATATACACTATAATATCAATTTTCATTCAAGCTTGCTGTAATCCATGTTTGCTTTAAAGATTATAGACATAGTTGATGTGGGAATCAAAACCCAAGTATAGGTCAGATGATGATTTAAGATACTAAACCTTTATATCTCTCTGTCTATCAAATCCTTCAGTAATATGTGAACTCAAACATCTATACATTCTAGTACAGCAGTCGAAAATTAATCCTTAAAACAGGTGGGCCTAAGAATGACTTTGATATAAATTTAGAAGCAGAGTTTGTGCATAGATATGAATATGATTTCAGTGATTATAATTCACAGGACATCCCCCTCAAGGCTAATTTGGAAACTGAACATGTAGGGTATAGTTGGAGGAAGATAGTTATTGAAATAAAATACATTTTGCAAAATGACTAAAATTTGCTGATGAAACAAATTATAAGGGAGGGAGATATAGAATAGAGAAATATGGTGCCTTAGCTACACTAAATTCATAAGCAGATGACTGATACAAAAGACCTCCCATCCCAAAAGTAAAGGTATATGGGCCCAGGAACTATTTGAGGATTTGCACATCAGGACCAACAAATAGATATGTCCTATGATCCCTATTGTCTAGAATAAAAGCTCTGTTCACATTCTCATCCAGGGTTGAATTCAAACCCAAAATACCTTCATCAGAAAGGCCAGCTGAATTCATTAGATGATGAAACCCAAAGCATTTCTCCTTACGGTGTGTTGATGCTAGATATGTTCTTTCCTAGATTCTGCGTATACTATCAAAAAAGTTTACAAACCAAATTGAAATTTTTATATCTATTTCATAAAAGATTCCATGTCTAGCACAGTGCACAGCGAAAGCTTACTGAGAAGGGTTCATCCCTGCAGTGTTTGGGGCAGCATGGTATCTCACTGCTACTCTGGGACATGTTTAAATTGCGTATGTAACTTACATCATAGGCCTAGGTATTTCCCTACTGAAATGGCCTTGCAAGAACAGATCTCCTTGAAACAGAGAACAGAGAAAGGTAACCAGTGCCAGGTATTTACAGAATGATTTACAAATAGATGATAAATGGTATTAGTGCTCTGCTAGAAAGTCACTTTTTATTTGCCATATTTACTGTCTTAAGTGGTTCAGCTAACAAACTGCTGAGAGATTCTGCAGTCAGCAAAGGAGGGATAGTCATTCAGAGGAAGATGGAAAAGAGATGAGAGGCCGAGAGGAGGATTTTGGGGTTACACAACATTACAATTCTTTCTTAGGGAATACCAGTGATTTTATGTTCAGCGCTGTCAGCTCCTTTTAGTAATCAGTCAAGTGTTAAACCTTATAGCCTTGTGCATACCAAAAAGACTAGCTTTCTGCTACATGGTAACAATAAATTCTTTAAAAATCTACAGAAACTATGCTTACTTTTAAAAACCTGATCACTCAAGGTGACAATTTGTGATTAGGAGAGATGAGTAGTGGTGAGATACTGGAAAAATCCTGTTTTTCAAAGGTCAGTACAGGTGGTAGAACTGCTGAATCTTAGGAAATAGGAAGGAGGACTAATACAAATATACTGAAATTAGGCTGACTTTTGTATGGCAGGGCTAGAATGGATTGATCTAATACTAAAGTATTTACACTGTTTGTAGGTCTGAGGTAAGACAATGCCTTCCTAGACTGAATTCATAGGCCCAGGGGGAGAGTGGTCATGACTTGTTTTAGTGTTTTAACAATGCAAACATAAAGCTTAGTAAGGACCGAACATAGTAGCTACATTTTTCTTCAGTTTCCCCAGCTATGAATACTGCAGCCAGCAATACTGCAGCCAGCATGGAATCCACATTGTGCATCTAAAAATAGTATTTCAACAAAGTAAATTTTTAGACAATGGAATGTAGTCTGAGCCAGCCATTTCCTAGATACAGTTAGGAAGAAGATGCTATGGTGGTTGTAGTATAACATACAATCACTTTTCCTTGTATAAGGTGCACAGTAGAAACATCCTTATATTTTTGAGTTACTTTTCCTTTTCCCAGATGATAGTGTTACACTATGTCATGATAATGCATAGGCAGACTGAAGGCTTGTTTTTGCTGCCGTATATCATACTGTTGTCTAAATTGCTTTCCAGTATCACTCCTCTCTTGACCATCTAGGTTTCTTTCTGAAGCTTATTTTTTTAGTTTTTTTTCTGTGTTTTGTTCACACTTCTAAATCTTTTACACATTCTTTTTTCCTACCATCTTGTCCTTTCCAGTTCTTTATTCCTGTCATAGGCTCATATATTTGGTGCAGACAGGTAGCAAATTATTCTACAAAATCCTTACCGAGTATCAAAACTTTAAGTAAACAATTAATTAGGTTTTTAGAATTAATTAGGACACGGATCTTACTGAGAACTGATCTCAGAAGAAAGACTGGGAGTGAACAATCCTGAACTGCTTCAGTATTTCTTAAAATGTAAATTATAGAAAAGTAGATTTGTGGGAAAGAGCAAAACCTGAGAAATGGAAGAAACATATTAATGGGATTTACTGAGGAGTAGACCCAAAGAATTTGAGCATGGAGGATGGCCAGAATTTTCTTTAAGTAAATGCAAATATTTTCTAAGATTTGTATCTTGGACAATAACTGACAAAGGATAAATAATGAATAAGGAATAAACAATTCACACAGTTATTCCAAAGAAAGGTACAGTCAAGGAGTGGGGAAAAGGATTATGAACAAGAGAAAAGAATGAGATAATTCCTGAAATTAAGAGTATTAAGGAATAGAGTGGAAACAGCTAGAAGCAGAGGAGTTTTTCACCTTGTAAGAAAAAAAAGGTAATACAGCTTTCAGCTACATAAATCAAAAGATAAAAGATGAGGCCTGTGCAACACATTCCAAATACCAAACATGCATACGAGGCTAAAGTCTGTGAACCAAACAGTATTAATACTGTTTAACAGTAAATTAATAATCTATTTACAGTTTTGATATGGACAGTAATTATATATGGATAGTTGTACATACTCATGAAACTGCACACTGAGTAATGAAAGCTGCCAAATCTGTGATGAAAACAGTATTTGGACTACTAATTGGTTAAAATTTAACCACCTCTTGCAAATACGAAAAGAATTAGAAGATGGATTTCTAAATCCAGTAGTAATGATTTCAGTTAATTTGTTAGGAGGGAATTGGACTTAGGACATTAAAATCTATAAATAAAATACCAAGCACAGTATCTACTTTTGAAAAAGGGTGTGTGGTGGGGAGATGGTCAGGAAATACCTGCTCATTGCAGTCTGAGAATGTTATGTAAAGGGTACAGATATAAATGGAAAGTAAACTAAAATTTACAATGATTTTCTCAAAGGTATTTTCTATCAGATCAACTTAATGCCTGTTAAGATAACTGATTTCATTGAAAAATGGTAAATTCATGAACTTTGTATAGCTATGTTTAAGAAAAAGTATTTGATTTAATGCCCTCAAGTAATCATTAAAGTGGAGATAATGGAATGCATGGAGTTTACTGTATGTGGATAAAAAGCTGGCTAAGAGAGAGATGATAATTCACTGATAGTAAAATGAAAGAAAGGGGATAGATCACTTGTTATTTTCTTTGGGTATTGTTTTTTTAATACACTCTATTTAATATTTTCATTAACGAGCTTGGTGATACAGAAAAAGTAGAGGTGATACCAATCCATGTCTTACTAACAGTCTGGGTAATGACAAGACTATCATATGTTATAACTTCAAGGGGTGGAGTGATAGATCAAGTACAAGATCATGCATGTTACCATGGAAGGTATAACATTTGTTTTAAGCAAATGTGATTCATCAATTTAATATGACGGAAGAAGAACAAACGTAAATGAGCAAGATGCTGGTTAAACATTAACCATGGAAAAAGATGGCAGTTCTGCAGTGTATAATGTGAGATATTTTTAGGAGAAATGTTACTCCAAACGCTGTATAGCTGCTTTACAAGGGTATTAGTAGGAACTCAGTTAGAACACAGTAATACTGTGTTAAGCAATTTGTGGTTAAAACAAAATCCTCTGAGAATGGAACAAGAGCAAAGGAAGACTACTTGTATAACTGGAGAAAATGGAGACTTATATCTAAAGAGATTAAAGGGAATTGGTTTGTTCAGCTTAGCAAAATAAAAGTTGAGAAGAGTATGATTATTTTTCATAAATACATTCAGGAAATAAATGTAAAGGCATAAATACTGAAGGATAGTACTTATGGAAATTTAAATGGAAATAAACATATAAATTTAAGCTAGGAATTAGAAATAGTTTTCTAATCAACAAAGGAAGCTTTGGAAAGGCTTACATAGCAATGGAGGAATCTAAATTACTTCAAAACTTGATGAAGTTGGTGAGTTAATGGACGTTTTTTGTAATATGACAGGAATGATTTTGATGTAAGAAGCAAAGATTTTTTTTGTGTAGCTTTTTTTCATTAGTCTTGCTTCACTGAAAAAGCTTTTATTCCAGCCAGTATATTAGTTGTTTTAACAAAAAAGACCCTAACAAAACCCAGATAAAATCATGCTAAGTCATTTCCTGTTCCTATTTCAAAGCTGTCCTCAAAAGTCATTCCATCATGTCATCTCTGAATAGTAGATATAAGAAAAATTTACAATTGTAATTAACAAATCCATTAAGACATGGATGCGTCTGAATATCTACATGCATCATCTTTTTTTTTTTTTTCATTTGCTTTATTTTTTATTTATTCTTCTGTGTGGCTGCCTGCCATCATCCTCAAGTGTTACAGGCATAATATTCTTCACTGGGAATCAGATACACAGGTTAATAAAAATTCAAAACAGAGACTATGTGTTATAGTGACCAAAAAAAAAAAAAAAAAAAAAAAAAAAGTAGCATGGTCTAGTAATTACTTGGGAGGAGAAACTGAAGGATTTGTGGAACTGTTTCACTAATGTCATATCATGCTTTTTCATGGCTGCTTTTGATAGGGGAAGACACAGAAAGTCAAACAACCCAAGTGAACACCATGGAAGAAAACTATGAAAACGTACCAGTATCCGTTGCAGTCCTGAATTGCATATGTAATTGCCAGAGTACTGGTAATTTATAAAGTTCCAGAGATCCAAAAGGGTAATTTTAGATCCACAAACTGAAAGAAATTTAAAAGATAGTATTGGTAAGTAAGCTATACAGGACAAAGTTGAGATGATCATGCAATGAACAAGATACTTAGGTACACATGTACATTAGAGGAGAAAGGTTAGGAATGCCTAGGTTGTGGGTACCATTGAGGAATCATTCTGAGTCCTACACCTTGACAGTTCCAAAATGTTTTGTCATATAACCATCAAGAGAAACATAAGTAATATGGGAGAAACATTCAGAGGTAACTGAAGGTTTTGTGTATCCAGACTGAATATTAGCATCTAAGGTCATCTAAGTCCCTCAGCTGAAAATCAGACATTAGATGATTTGTATTTATCTCGATTGTTTGGTAAAGTTTTAACTTTTTAACATGACAGATATACTTTGATGATATACAAATAAAAGACTGCACAAATACAAAGTCAATAGTTTTAGATATTAGGCTGTGATTAATTTTTTGGGGGAGGAAAAACAAAGAGGTAAGGGAGCGCACATAGTACTTTACGTAAGAATAAAATCGTCCCTAACAACAAAGAGAAAGAAACAATAGTGGTCTGTTAAACCACTGATCGAGCGATGAATTCTGATCAGGGACATTCATGAGGACATAACTGAAATCAGGGAGATTCACCTTTTGCTGAACTCATTCTAGGTCTGGGACCTTAATTTGTATCATGGTGTCTTGCTTTGCATGTACTTGGAAAGTGAAAACAATACAAGCTTAATACTTCTGTTTAAACATACAAATTTGACTACACTTTCATAATCATGGTGAGTCCTTATCTGCAATTCAGTGCATAAGGGAAAGGGTTGTCACAGTGTTTGAACCTAACACCTTGGTACAATGCAACTTCGAAGAAGAGCCTTCTGCCAGACGTGTTGATCATTCACTTCCTCTATTAGAGCTGACAGTGCTAAATTAAAGGTTTTTATACAAATCTTAATCATGATGAAAACCTTTGAAATAATATGCAAGATTATGTCCTGTCAATAAAGAAAACAGCCTCTGAGTGGAAAGTGGTAAAGTAGATAGCCACAATATTGACTATCATACTTACACTGAGAATCAGTACAGTGCTTTCTAACAGAAGGAGCTGTGTCTTATTTTTACTGATGTAAATGGGAGTTTTGCTAATGGTACCACAGTGACACTGAAATCTGGAGTATCACTGACAAAAAATATATGGAAACACAAGCAAGTTAATATAGGCTTCTTTGTTGGGCCTTCGTGCTTTCTTCTTCTGCCCCTCAGAATACATTTTCTTTCATCTGGTAGAGACAGTATAATTTTGCCATTACTTAGCGAAAAATATACTTCCATGTTTTTGAAAGTGTAAAACTATTTGGAGAGAATGATTATATCTTTGAACACATGGTAATATGAGTTTTGGAAATCTGAAAGTATTAAGTGTGGTTGTCTCTACGACAAACTATATTGACTTGAAATAATGTGAAACTTGGCATTTTGACTTTGGAGGGGTCCATACAAATATTTTATTTGGCTTTGATACACTTAGAATAACATCTGCTAATTTAAATTTGAGTTTTTTCTTGTCTCAGTAAAATTCTATCAGAACTCCTGGATATCTCTCCATTTTACATACCATCCATGAAAGACTACAAATTTGGTATGTTAGAAATGCATCACGTATTTTCTCAAGCTGAGTTTCATGAGCTCCAAAGAATGTTTTGTTTAAAAAGAGGAGATTTACACTTCACAAATTGACTAAAAGTTGACAGACAGTTTAACTTGAAATGTCATGTAGATTTTTTGTTGTGAGAAGGAAAGGCCAAGCTAGTACAAAACATGGACATGAAATGATTTTGAGCTATGAGTGGAGTTAACATGGATTTTCAAGAGTTTAGGTAAAGTTAGGGATGAAAAGTCTTAGAAAGATAAAGTAAATACCCACATGTGAACTATCAGAAAGCAAATTAGACAAGACAAGCTGGTTATATGCTTTGGACAGCTTTAATTAAGGAATTCTATGTAACTTATCCAGCCTACAGCATCATTGTCCTCATTAGTGTACTGTCACCATCACCATCATCTCCATCCTACCTAACACCAAAGCCTGAGGGATTTGCCATCACACCATTGGGCATCCCATTTCCTTGATTCTTAGATTGCTTTGAGACACTGTGAATCTCAGCTGCTATTCCCCAAGGAGCCTATTTAAAAAGCAGAACACAGGAGGGGTACTCTGTTGTTGGCAGCTCTCGTGGCTTCCACAGATGGTCTAGTGCGTTCAGAGCCTACTGCATCTTTTAAAAGTTGGTATCATTCCTACATGCAGAAGATTAAAGCAAGAAAGTGTCAATCACAAATGTGCAGATTGCCAAGTCTGACTGGCTTTTGAGTTCCTGGGTAGCAACCACTCAGGTATCCAAAATCAAAGAAAAACTAATTGGCAGAGGATGTATCTATACCATGACCATGCAGACCACAGAAAAAGAATTCTGATGAGTGAAGAGCAGAGACACCCTTGCTTTGGAAATGACATGCCAGACAGCCTGGGCCCACAAGCAGTGATCCTGTGCCCAAGTTAATAATCGTCTCAGAGGGTTTTTTTCACTGAGATGTGACAGTGTGAAAAAACATCTTGGCTATATAAATTTATTGGTTCTTCTGAATACTGCCTTAGGGGTGCAGTGCTCTGTGCATTATGCTGCATGTGCAACACTGACCTGTTCCAGAGTTCTTTTATGCATGCCAGACACCCAGTGGTCCCAGTGTTCAGAGTTATCTGTGTTCATTTTTATTGATAGAGAAAAACAAAGGCAAATATATATAAATGACAGAGCTGCTGGGTTACATGTTTTAAAATTATCAGTTCTAAGGAATTGTTCCCATTTTAACCTGAAATAAGTTAAGATTATATAACTAGGATTTAAAATACAACCCTAACCCTGGATTAGGAGTAGCTACACATCTAGTAGTTTCCAGGTGTCCTCGTTCAGCTAGGGTTAAGTTTCCCCAGCAGAGAGGGGGAAGGGATCTCCAGCCGGGTTATTCATACCATGCTGACATGAGGTCCTGCACGGCAGCGTGGGAACTTTTTTCCTTTGTGGCTTTGGGGGAGCACGTGAGCGAGCTGTCTGTAACCATTGTGGTATTTATCTGTATATCTTTTGTCTTGTTCACTGTTATTGCTGTTTATTGTTGTTATCATTGCTACTGTTGTTGTTCAGATTGCTTATTACACTGTAGTATTAAATTTCTTCTTATTTTAACCGGGGTTTGTGCCCTACTAGGTCTGAGGGTTGGGGAGGTACAACGGCAATGTGATCTCCGGTTCCAGCAGCCTAAACCAGCACACCAGGGAATTGTTTTTTAACAACTCACAGAAGGTCTTCTACTGGAACAATATCACATTGGGAAAAAGTTCATGTATTTAATGAAATCAACACCTCTGCATCAATTTCATTGCCCTTTTTCCAGAAAAAAATTAAAATGTTTTGTTTTGATGTGGCAAGAGCAATTACATTAGTTTATTATGTGACACTTCTACTGTGAATTCTTTACTAATGTCAGCTACGGTATAACAGAAAATGAAAAGGTGAACTTGAAGAGAATGTTGGAGCCTTCCTGAAGGAGCATTTGTTTGAAGTGAACATATTTTTGAGCATTTACAGAGGCAGGAATATGCCATTTTTATTTATTTTATCCCAATTTGGAGAGACAACTAGACCAAATAGTTAATGAGAAATTCTCTTTGACCTGCTCTGTTACTCAAGGAGTAAATGAATGCTCTAAGGGAACAGTGACTGTGGAGCCAGTTCTTTCCCTCCTGTCTTTATAATTTGTACTTAGCGATGTGTAACCCCGCATATTATGAGCAACATGTGATGTCAGCACAAGCAGCTGCCTGATTAAGTGCCACCCACTGCAGAAACTGGGCCCTGGGCTATGATTTGTGGGACAATAGTCATCATAGATAACTACAGTGTTTACAGTAACTTGGAGGGCATACATAACATTTTTAAAGGCAAGAAGAGGAGGAATATATGCCTCATTAATATCTACTTGGTAAATTCTCAGAATATATATCCATATACATATTTGATATATCTCATCCTGTTATCTTCAAAATGCTCCTAGTTTGGATATAGCTTCAACTTCACTCTGGATTAATAAGTTAAAGATATATTTCAAACCTACAGTGTCATTAGAGAGTTGTTTATTTCACTTGAACTGATATAAAACCTCTCCAGTGTCATCTGAGATATAAAAAATGGCTGGAGTGCCATGTTTAAAAAAAGAACACAGAAACATCTTTTAACTTAGAAACTGGCATTTTGGATGCTGTTGCTTTAAATATGTGATGAATTTCTGGTTTTGCTTGGTAACAACGGTGTTTTTCTGAGAATTAAGGCACAAGATGATGACACTTAAAGTTTGCATGTGGGAACTGAATAACTTTCGTCTTACTGTTTCAAACTTACTACCTGGATAAGGCAATTAAACCCATGGAACCAAGCAGTACTGTTGTCTCTCTGCCTCCCAGGTATGCTTCAGTTGAACCTCCTGGGACAGGAAACAAGGTTAAACCAGGCTCTGATTGTTCTTTGCCCTTCTTCAATTTTCTGGTTTGTAAGAGACCAGTGAAGAGGTAGTATAAAATGGCACATAGAGTCTCCTGACAATGTTCTGCTTTATAGCAGACTTAGGGAGATTGCAGTCTTCTGGAGGAGATTCCAGTTACCTAGGGAGTTGTACTTCCAGGGAATGTCGTTCCACTCCAGGTGAAAAATGCTGGCTGGGTCAGGGCTCAGACCCTGGCATATAGCCACGACAGATACAGACACGAAAGTAGACTGCATATGTCCTGCTGAAGACTCCATGGGGAGTGACAAGGTAAGGACAGAAGGTAGGCAGTTCAAGATGACGTGGTGATGGGATAACGTATCAGTTTACATTTGCAAAAAGCATGTGAAACTAGGTATTGAATATTTATTGCTATAGTGTCATCAAAAACTATGTTCCACTGACTTCAGATGGCTTACACCTTGGGTGGATACAGTAGTGTAACAAGTTTTTAGTAGTACAGGGTGAAAGGAACATATTTCTATTTCACATGCTACTTCAGTATTACTAACCCCTAATGTGTATTGTGTGTTGTTGAATTTTGTTCAATTTGCTCATGTTGGAGACATTAAACTCCCATCTGAATACTTCATACACAGAATCACAATATCGTAGAATGGTTTCACTGGGAAAAGACCTTAAAGATCATCTAGTTTCAATACCCCTGCCATGGGCAGGGACACCTTCCACTAGATCAAAGCCCTGTCCAACCTGGCCTTCCAGGGAGGGACATCCACAACTTCTCTGGGCAACATGTTCTAGTGCCTCACCACCCTCACAAGAAAGAATTTCTTCCTTATATCTAGTATAAATCTACCCTCTTTCAGTTTAAAACTGTTACCCCTGGTTCTATCATAACATTCTCTGATAAGAAGTCCCTCTCCATCTTTCCTGTAGGTCCCCTTTATTTATATGGAAGGCTGCCATAAGGTCTCCCTGGACCCTTCTCTTTTCCAGGATGAACAATCCGAACCCTCTCAGCCTGTCATCATAAGGGAGGTACTTCAGCCTCCCAATCATTGTTGTGGTCCTCCTCTGGACCCACTCGAGTAGGTCCATATCCTTCTCATGCTGGGGGCCCCAGAGCTGGAGATAGTACTGCAGGTGGGGTGTCACGAGAGTGGAGTAGAGGGGGACAGTCCCCTCCCTCGACCTGATGGCCACACGCCTTTTGATGCATCCCAGGATACAGTTGGCTTTCTGGGCTGCAAGTGCACACTGCTGGCTCATAGTCAGTTTTCCATCCACCAATACTCCCAAGTCTTTCTCCACAGGGCTGCTCTCAGTCCACTCATTCTGCAGCCTGTGTTTGTGCTTGGGATTGCCCTGACCCATGTGCAGGACCTTGCACTTGGCCTTGTTGAACTTCATGAGGTTCACACAGTCCCACCTCTCCAGCCTGTCCAGGTCCCTCTGGAAGGCACATACCTTCCCTCCAGCGTGTCAACCGCAACATACATCTTGGTGTCAGTGGCAAATTTGCTGAGGGTTGTCCCGATGCAATGTTGGGGGAGGCTTCGATATGATCCAAGAGCAAGATTAAGACACAAACAAGGTCAGATGCTGTACAACCTTCTAAGCTTTATTTCCCATAACAATGGGGTAATAGCAACAGGACAGAGAGAAGAAGAAAGAAAAAGTCAGAATACTTAAGCAAGCAAATGGAAGAGATGCAGCAAGATCAGTTACCACCACCACGAATCCAGTGACATCCTGTTGGCTCAGTCTTGGTGCAGGTGATGGGGTCTTTGCTCCAAGCTCCAAGTTCCAAGCTCTGCTGAGAGATGATGTCAAAATCTCAAAATCCCAGCTCCAAGCCCGGAGGGAAGAGTACACTGTCCTGTTATTGTTCCAGTTCACACGATTTCTCCAGAGTGTGCCCATTTCCACGGAGCTCACTGTCATACATGTCACCCCATGTTTCTCCATGTGTGCATGCCCAGGTGTTCATGGTGGTCATGCCAGGGCGGGGGGGTGTGGGGTGTGTGGAGTTGACCTGTGGTGTCTTCAGCCTCCACATGTCTTCCTCACCCTGATTTCCATTCCACCTGGCTCGTGTGGTAGTGCAGCTTGGTAGGAATTGCCAAGGATGTTGTTCTGTCTTCAGGCAGATATGGTGGTTTCTTCGGGGACAGTTCGTCTCCTTCAGAGCATACTCCTCTACAGTGACAAGATGTTGAGGCCTGGAAGTGGTAGTGGTGCAGCAGCAGTGTTGAGACAAAAACAGTCCAACACAATCTCTTACAAGGGTGCACTCGATCCCTCTGTCCATGTTGACAACAAAGATGTTAAACAGCACTGGTCCCAACACCGACTCCTGAGGAACACCACTCATCATTGCTCTCCACTTGGACACTGAGCTGTTGACCGCAACTCTTTGAGTGCAACCATCCATCCTTATCCACTGAGTGCTCCATCCATCAAAACCTTGTCTCTCCAATTTAGAGACAAAGATGTTGTGTGGGACAGTGTCAAATGCTTTGCACAAGTCCAGATAGATAACATCAGTGAGTGTTTGCCTGTCTAACAACACTGTAACCCCGTCGTAAGCCACCATCAAATTTTTCAGGCATAATTTGCCCTTAGTGAAGCCATGTTGGCTGTCAGACCTCCTAGCATTCTTACCTGACTTCCTCTTTGTTGGGGTGCATTACTCCTGAGCTTGTAGGAACTAATTCTTTAATATTAACCAGCTTTCTTGGGTCCTTCTTCCCTCCAGGGCTTTATCCCATACTACTATGACATTCAGTTTTCTGAAGAGACCAAAGCCTGCTCTCGTGAAGTCCAGGATAACAAGCTTGCTGTGTGCCCTCTTCACTGCCCTAATGATCTTGAACTCCACCATTTCATGGTCACTGTAGCCAAGGCGCTATAGATACATATGAGTAATCTTCCTGAAGTCTGATTTCTGGGTCTGGAAGATCACAACATGATCTTTTATTCAGAATAAACCACAAGTCTTTTTGAAATAATTGAAGAGCTGCCAGAGCTGTGTCACTCAGAATTCCTGCTGCCATGATGCAGCAGGACTAGCGCTGGGTCCTGTGGTTCTGCTTCTGTCCTTGCTTAGTGTGGTTCATGCCAGTCAGATCTGACATGGAGGCCCAAAGGAAAAGTCCTGGTTATAGGACTTTTTTTTTCATCAAAGATATTATGAGGTCAAGGACACTTCCTCTCGGGCAGTTTGAGTATTGTCCATAATGTAGATCCTAGCCTTCAGCCTCACAATATTTTCCCTCTTCATTCTGGAGGGTTTACATTTGCTGTTTTTACAAACACACTTTTTAAAAGACCCTAAGAATTCATCTGCTGTTTGTGCATTCATTCAGCCTTCTTCCCTTGAAAGTCTACTTACCTTGAGAAAAGATGTGTAATGGTTTTATATGGGATATGAAATTTCTCTCATAAATGTGATATGATCTTATAATTAATGAATGCCAGAAGACAAGCTAGAAAGCTTAAAGTCTAACTACTTTTGTCTAAGTTATTCTATCTTCTCACTTTCCATCATCTCAGACTTTCAAATAGGTCTATGGTTTATAACTAGGTAGATATTAAAAGTCCAAATCTCTTTATATTAAAGACCTGTTGTCTCTTTACATGTCTCTGCCCATATAACATAGCATCAAAATGAAGTGAATGTAATGTAATTTATTTCCACTTTAATGTTGCTTAACTGTGTAAGAATAGCATACAATGGTATGGGTATTACTCCAGAACTTTACTATATATAAACTAAAGTTAGGCTAATATTATAATAATAGTAATAGTAATATTTATATGTTCATTTACATATGCCTTTATATATATATATTTTTTCTGACATGTCTGGGGTAAGTGAATTATAGGTACTGTCAACTGTGCAACATTTTTTCTGGACACTGAAAATGGAAAGGATCTTTTTAGATTGAATCAAGTATTTTGTTTGAGAGAAATAGGATGCTTTCTTTTGATTAAGTGATTTTCATTCATATTTTTAATTAGGTTGATAAAAAATTTTGTGTAAAATTGTTAAAATTCAGATTTAAAATATACTGAGTGAATGGAAATCAATTGGCAGAATTTTATAGAACGTAGGGCTGGCATAGGGTCAAAAATTTTTGCAATTTTCCATAACTTCCTGACAATAAAATTTGCAGAATTATATTAAGATATTAGAGAAGATTTTCAAAGTGTTTAAATTGATAAAAGGGTGGCAGATGCCGGACAATATTTTAAAGTGCATAATGGGGCTACCACACTTACTAGCAACTGTATAGATGGTTGTGAATATTGGCACAACATGAGGCATCTTTTGTGCTTATATACTTGACAGATAGATATCTTTTTGCATTTTACTAGAAGTAATCTTTCTGTCTTACGTGTATCATCTTTGCTGCTACTACATATTTTACCTCTGTTCTTTTTTTGGAACACCTATGTATTTTCTTTGGTTTCTCTTTTCCTTCCAGCTCTTTTTTATCTTCTCTTTCTTAGGCGGAAAGAAAACATGCTACATTCGCTGAGGAGACAACATGTAGTAAAATGATTCACTTTGATAAAAGTTGGCAAAATTGCCAATAATAATGTCCCCTGTCAAAAAAAATAAACCATCAGTATTCAGGCAGATTTGCAATTGTTCACATATCTTTGACTTTTCAAGACCATATATAATGCAGCAGTGAATTGCTAACTAATTTCTTACATAAGAATAGGGCCATGGAATATACAAAATCATTGAACGAATACATACAGAAGCTGAAGATGTAACTTTTGAATACAGTAAACAAATGCAAGGAATTACCAATAAAGTAGAGAAAAAAGTGTGAAACTGATTTTGCAGTCTGATTTCAGTAAGATGATGCCATTAATATGGTTCTATTTACTAAGTTTAATTATGCTTCCAAATACATATTTAAAATGTTATTCTCACTGGAAAAGAGTCCAAATCTTCCCTTTTGTGTAAATGCAAAGCCAGATAGAATGTTTTTTTTTATATATATAATTTAAAGACAGAGTAGCCATTGCAATTTTTTAATTAAAAAAACTAAATACATATGTGTTATAGCTTTAGTGACAGTGGAATATCAAATATATAGATATACTTAGCAAATTATCCATTTAACAGACAAATTATTTTCTAAGTGTTCTTTCAAAACACAAACAGAAACATTCAGGACCCATTTGGTTGTCTTCCCTTTGAATCATAAATCAGTACTGGAAATGGAAAAAAATCTGTAGTCCTTGCAATGAAAGCCATTGTTCGGATAAATTCGGAATTGTTGTTTTTATTTTTAAAATGCTGTCTAAAGTTTGGTGTGGACTTACTTATTCCAAAAAAAGTGGATATAGACACAAGATAAAAAAATGTAAAATGATGCATACAAACTATATTTAGAATAATCCTAATGTAATCCTCAATTGCTGAATTTATTTGATCTCCTTATCATGGGAAGAAATTGGACTCTGGGATATTATCAACAGCTTCTAACTCCAATCTGATTATTGCTATAATCCTGACAGTGATTGATTCTTAGTAATTATCTCAGAAGCTGAATTAGATTAAAAAACAATATTCCAGATTATAGAAGACTCCAGTCCATTCTTGTAATTAGTTCCATCTTAGAATGTATGATGCTATCACATTTGAATAATTAGAGTGAATTATTCACAAGCAGCATGTTTGACTATACTTTAATAAGAAAACAGATAAACTAGAAACCATAATATTTTAAGAAACATTGCATTGTAAATTAGCAATCTCATTGCAGTAAAGTTTACTTTGCCAATGTTTCCAGTTTGTCATGTAGCTCCTAAAATATTACTGGGTACTAACCAAAAGCCCAGTGCTACAATAATCAGTGATCATGCACTCATAATGATGATTTATGATTGCTGATGGTGTCATTATTACCATAATTATAGGCTATGAATTAATTTTTCACTATTGGCATCTGAATAATTTTCAACCATAGGCCTTTCCTTTGTAAGAATTACTTGCAGATAATGACTATAAAGAATAGACTTATGAGAATGAACTCATATATGAAGTTGTTGAGCAGTATTAACTTATTATTTTCATTAATTCTGTTTATAGCAGTGATGGTCTGCACCAAATAGGGATGATACTTCATCATGCTAAGTACTTTAAAGAACACATAGAATGGATCATCTCCAAAACACAATAGTAACAGGATCTTAACTGAAAATAAAGAAGTATATGTGTCTTATGTATTGTAATTTATAGAAATTGATGTCTCTAGTTTTTTTCCTCTTTCTTTTCTTCCTTTCTCTCATTATGATTAATTGAAGGAGTGGACTCAAAGAATTTCAAAGTATTTTGAAGATCATGATTACTGTTGTTGCCTTGGAGCCAAAGGTGTTGTGTTCTGGACCGTCTCTTTTCATGAGGTACCTTGGGATTTCAGAATAGGCATTTTGTTCTCCAGGCCCATGATGTTGGTAGTTTTACCAAAGACACAACAAGAAAAATTTCTTCAGGGTTCTCTCCAGTCAGATTCAGACAAATGTTGAGTCAGAAAGGAAAGAAGCAATTCAATTCAGTGGTGAAAGAAACAGAGACAATCAGTCACTGCATTGTATATGGAAAACTCTTATGATCCCCATTATCCCAGGCTTTGATTCTGGACAGACTTCAGTCTCTCATCCTTTTGTCTTCATGTAAAGCTCAAGTACATGTTGTAAAAGAGAATGATGTAAAGGGGAAATAGTTGTTGAGAAAAGTTTTGATCAAGTTCGTAGGAAGAGAAGTTGGACAAGGATAAAGGAATTGAGACAAGGGACAGAGAATAAAAGGATCTTTAAATAGACTAAAACTTTTCACTTTTTAATTTTTATGCAGATGTTTTTATGAAGGCATCTCTTTAAATGCCAGCAGCTTACGTGTTATTTTAAACTGTTAAAACTATATAAGTAAAGCAATCTTGAATACGTGATGGCATCAGGAACTCAATGCAAATACAAGGGCATTGAAGGGAGTACTTGCACTAAAAGTAATGCTAACAAAAATGGATATGACTAAGATTAACTATTAATTTTAGTCTGTTACAAATCAACTATCGCTCTGATGTTTAAGCACAGTAAAAAACTTAAAAGTACAAAAGATATGGCCTCTCTGAACAGTACAAGATTAGTATTTATTCCATCTGGATACGTGCAGTCTAAGGACAATGCCTTATTTTGCTAATGAGATATAAAAACTGTGTTCACTGTGTATTCTATCACTGGTAAACAAACAATGTAATGCCAGCACATAACAGATGATGAAAACAGTAATCGCTTATAAAGCATGGGTGGAAATTGGCACTTTTCTTGTGTCTCTGATTTTCCCACAGGGATTAGATATACTTTGGCCTTTACTAAAGAGGCTGATCTGTTCTTGTTTCTTGAAAATTCTTTGGAATAAAAATACACTGATGTATTTAAGATAGGCATATGAAAGCAGTAGATAAGGTTACTGGAATAGCTTTGTCATGAAACTCCAGATTTAATCTCCAGAACAAAAGTAGATGTGCATTTGAACCTTCCCTTCTATTTTTGTTCTGCACTAAAAAAACATTCTCTTTCTAAATATCGTAACATATTTTGTTTACAGCACTTGAAAATGAACAAGTAGAGTTCTGTATATCAAACACATTGACTCAGCACTAATTCTGAATGTAGAAAAGATTGCTGTCAAGTAGTTCATAGACTGAACTAGTGTAACTTCTCTTAGACCCTTCAACAGTGTTGAATGACAATATCCAGGAGCTGAAAATTTGCATTTTTTCATCACTTTCATCCTGATGAGTCTGAAGCTTACAAATTTGTATTACTCCCTTCACTGTTGCATTAGTTTTGTCAGTCTGTTTTAATAACAATAATAAATGCATTGGTAATTTTGATTATTTTTATATTAATAATATTGTTTAGATACAAGAGTAGAAGGGGTAGAGAATACAGCCCCTAGAACAGCTGAACTTTGAGGCTTTAACCTAAAAGAACATTTATATTTGAAATTCTACACCTAATTCATTTATCTGGTTGTTAACACTAGTTTTCACAATGTTGGTTATGTCAGGCTCTACTTAAACACTGCCTATGCCTAAACAGAATTTGCTGCAGATATTTTTAGATAAAGCTAACTTTGCTATTGAAGCCTTTAGCAGTGAAAATACTGCATAAACTTACAAACAGTAACTGAGAACACAGGAGAGTGTAGACCCATGGGTAAGTGCAAATTCATAAGCTATTAAGTGATTGCATGGATCAGTCACGTCTGCCATTCTAAGGTATTTGAGGTATTCCACTGATGGTTATGGACTTCCAATATAATGAAGTTGCTAATTTTATTTTAGAAAAGCGCCAGATTTAAAGAGTAAAGGAAAGAAAGAGTTGGGGCTGTGCTCTAGAAACCATCGTTATAGTTGTCTAGAGTGTGTTGTATTTATAATTATACAAGGCGATCTATAACTGCTAGAACATGTATCAAAACTTACCTTTGAACTGTAGAAGAGTTGTTTAACCTTTTTAGACTGAGAAGCACATGGACAAAGGCTAGACTGGTGACCTTCTGGTCTGAGAACAGCAAGCATGGTTTGTTTTTATACTTTCAATGGGTTTTGATCCAGTTTTGATCTCACCTATAAATGTGAGCTTCAATGGTTACAGAGGGAGAACTGATCAAAATTATCTCTGCTTTTGAATGAACTAACTAGCAATGACAAAATCTACTTAGTATGTTTATCATCTAGCAAAGCAGAGGTTGGTACACATGGCTCAAACGGACAAAGCTTGAGTGTTCAAACTGTAACTTGAACTAGAATGTAGAATGAGCCTGGTTGTCCATGATAGTTTATCGAGGACATTCTAAAACTTCAAATTATTTGCAAACTTTTAAAATATTTTACCTGCAAACAGACAGAAATGTGAGGGAAGCCTTGTGACAAAAAATCCTTACCGTGTTTGATCTGAAAGTTACCTGTTCACCTAGCATAGCCTGTATTAAACCATACGTACCAAGATATTTTCTTCTGCAGTTTTGAAGGTCACTGACAAAAAAGAACCACTTAGACAAAAATCAGAACTATCAGTTACCTGTGAACTGGATTGCTTCTCTGAATCCTTTAAAAGTTATCCTGAGTGTCACACTATTGTTTGGGTGACATTCTCATGCACAAAGTTTAATAATTCTGTCCTGTGCCTTTGGCTTTGGTACAATTATTTGAACCTTTGGTCTAGATTCAGAGTGAGTAGCTGTACAATCTCATCACTGAGTAGGTGATGAAAGACTGAGAATATATATAAAAAAAATCTTTAATTAACCCTTTGTACATGACAGCATGAACAGCTGAGCTGGCATGTATGCTGTAGCCCACTTACTACTGCTAACACTGGCCACCAGCAAAGTACAATTAATTCCCTGGAAGAAAGGGATTGACAGGGAATGACTTGTGGCACAAAGATGTGTTTGTACCAAAATGATGCCCAGTCTTTCTTCTGAGGTGATGACTCTATTGTAATTTTCTTAGCTGTATGCATCATCATGCTCAAGGCTGTTCCTGGAGGTACATTAGTTTCTCATGTGCAGGGCTCAGCTGTAGCAGGTACCATTATCCAAGGAAGAATACCATCTCATTTCCTCCCGAAGTGAATGACAGACTAGCAGTTTGACTGCATATTTCTGGGAGAGAAATACTTTTCATATTCTAAGCCACTTTAAAAAAAAAATCATATTCTTCTAGTGTTTGAGTATAACAATCTATTTAGCTCTTATTTCCTGTTATTTAAGAGTAGAGCAATCTGTATAACTCTTGTATCCTATATTTACTGCTTTCTTCTGTTCCTAACAGGAAGGTTTCTTTACATCATTAAAGTAAATAAATCCTTTCACTGATAAGCCTTCTTCTACTGTCCTGAAACACTTTGAAAGGGCTAGCCTCACACTCCTGTTCGAATCTGCTGTTCCCAGTTAAAAATGCAAACCTGTTCAGGATGTTTATTTTCAGTAAATATCAAACTAAACACCTGTAAGAAGTATCAAATTGCCTATTCTTTTATGTCATTGAGTGCATAGAAACAGAATTAAGAACACTTTTTCAATATTAAAACAGTATATTTTGCTTTCTCCAAAGGACAAAAAGACGTGATTTTCTTACATGGATTACTTTCTCCATCTCCTACTCATAAGAACACATACCCTTTGACCATCAATGTCAGTAACACCACTCCCTAAATCTCTTTGTAAGTAAATCTCTATCGCTTTATAAAATAGGTTTTTTTCTTTGTTAGCTCATTTTCATTGTAACTAAGCCTAACTCACTCTCTTCTAAAGGATTTATTTTCTGCCAGTATTAAGGGAATGCCATTTGAAATATTTATTTTGAAAAACAAAGAAGCTATAAACCCTAAATATTTTAATCGGGTTAACATTTGTTTCTGTAATGTCATTTTAACAAACGTAGAATGTAGACACACAGCACTTCCCTCTATTTTCAAAGGCAGTCATATAAAAAAGAGCCAAACAGAAAAAGACCCCTCCACATACATCACAATTCTTTTCTTGCTGCATCCATTTCTGATATACTTAGGTGACACATCCATCCTCATTAGCTATTGTTCTTCTTTATGGGCAGACTATCTTGAAAAATCTATACTAGACTTTATGTAGGATAAAAAATAATCTAGCTTTGTTCCTCTAGAACCTTCTGTATGGTTCCTCATCCCTTCTTCCAATTAATACCATCTTTTTAAAATCATTAGACACTTCATATTTAATTTCCTATGTGTTCATATATGCCAGAATATGTTAAATTACATTTTGTTTGCATAAAATAGTTGTTGCATACATATACAGAAAGATATGTTCTTGACTACTTAATCTTGCTGCCTAACTAAATATTTTTTACACTATGAGTTCCATAAAAATTAAGTATTCTTTGATCAAAACTAAATATAATCTTAACATTACAACCTCGGTTTGACAGAATAGTCATCTTTCTACAGTGGATATTAATTATTTGTAAATAAATCTAAGATTAGTTTTTGCAATACTATAGATAGATATATATGAAATTTAGCACAACATTCAGGAACAAATGTTAAGAAGCTGCAAACTTCAGTGAACAGCTGATAATCACTTATGATGAATCACAAAGGCAAAAATGAATTATAGTAGCAAAGTCTACTGAAGAAAAGCAGTTCTCAGGAAATCATTCAAGTACACGTGTAGATATAGAAACCATTAACATTACACATGTTCAGGTAATTTGCTTTAATTAAATATTCATTTTAATGTATTTAAGGTAATTTATTTTCAATTTCATCATCGTTATTATAATCCATTATACTTCCATGCCTGGATGCTTGACATGGCTAAACAGAACAATCAGCAAACAAATCAACATCGAAATAAGAGAAATTTCAAGAAAGGGCATACTACTCTTTGGCACATATATTTAGAATTACTACTATTTCCAAACCTAGAACAGCTTGCAATGCATTTCAGGGTTTTTTTTCTGCCATCCGTAATTTTCCTAAAACTAAGCTTAATTCTCCTACACCTGTTTTCTTCTTTGTATGAGAGGTCTTATTACTTCTGATATTTTGTGGAAGTATCTTCTGCTTTTTGTATTTTGGGCATTGGAGTAGAAAATGGCTTTCAGTTTTGATCTCTACTCTATTGCATCAATTGTAGAGTCAGTCTTCCATAAGTTTCTAGTGCATTTTGTACCATTGGTTTCTATTTCTGTGGTAACAGACTGTATTTTGCTAGGGCAAAACACCTACATATATAACAAACACTGCTATAGAGAATTTGTGTGCAGATTTCTCTTCACTCTCACAATTCAGGCTTTTAGTGAAGAAAGCAGAATGAATAGGGAAAATGGTGTGTTTCTGTCTATGTATAGTTGCATAGCTTATATCAAATTAATCTTTCAGCATACACATGAATTTTAAACATGGCAAGGTTTTACCTACAGTCTTTTCTTCCACTTGCTATAATGTCTAATTAGAATTCAAATCAGGAAAGATGTATGATCTGTCCTTTTTTAGGATGTTCATTTAGCATAAGTACAAGACTATCTGAAGTGACTATGTATGTCCATTTTTATTCAGAAAAGTGTTTTTGCATATTTCTACTGGTACGCTTCTCCTGAAGAATACAGTACAGAGATACCTCTAGTGAGCCATTTTTAAGTTAATTAGCATGGCACTGGGAGCTGTCTGGGCATGGTAGCAGGGAGCACCACAGACGCAAATTACCCTTCTTCTCAGGCAGTTTTTCAGTAGATTAGGCTTCACTTCAACGGAACTCCGTGCTCTTGCAGCTGTTCTGCTCCTGCATTTTTAAGCCTGTGAAAATCTAGTTCAGATGTCTGTAGTTTGCAATGCAGAGAGCTGAAAATGCCACACAAGTTGTTTGTAGTCCCACAAAAGTTTTATTCTGAAAATTTGGGTAAAACAATGAACAAAAGCAAATACCACCATTACGTTAGTGTTTAACATCTTATAATTTTCATATGACCTTGTGAAAACTCTCATGTTGATTACCTTCAAATATCCGTGGACCAGATGATATCAAGCAGTTAGAAAGGAATGGATTCTACTAGTAAATGAGAAGCTAAGAATTGCCGCAGATGTGAAGGAGGAAGAAGTGTGAGAAAGCATATGTAAGCCAATGAATTTGTACAATCCTGTGTTTCTTATACTGTTAACACCTTAGAATCTAACTCCTTGGTTACTTGATTACTACTGATGTAGCAATATAAGTAATGTTAGCTCAACTAGCTAATTTACATCAACAACAGAGCCAGTTTTAATTCAACAAGAGTCAGCAGCTGTCATTTTCTCCCTAACAGCTTTTCCCCAGTCCTTCCTTGAAGAGTGAATGGAAGTCAGTGAAAACTGAGCCTGATTTACTAGTAGTAAGAATTATTTGATGAATATCAGCAAAGAGTGCTTTCTTGAGGAAAGCACATTCTCCTCTTTCTAGGCATACTGAATACTTAAATTTTCATACGAAATGAAATTACACAACTAAGGTTATTTTATGTGATCTGTTACAATGAATTTGACTAGGGCTAACACATGTGAATATTCCTAGTGTATTGCTGCTCTTCTGTAAGTAATGATGTTGGCGATGTTCCAGTCTTTAATGTTTTTTCTTGGTCTTAATAAACTCATAAAAATATCCACTAATTTACTTTAAATTGTTTTCTAACACTTTTTAGTGATCTTGGACTTGCATGTATACACTCTGATCTCAGAGTGCTAACGTACAAGTTTCAAACCTTTTAATAATCATTAACTCTGTTATCAAGATACTTCCTAATTTCTTCTCTTTTGTTCTGGTAAATTTAATTTCTGATGTAGGTAAATGTTCATTGATTTCATTTGTACAGGCTGTGCTTAAGTAATTGTTTAACATCCTTTCTATTTTCTTATCCTGTGTCTCTCTAATTCTGTGCTAATCATTCTTCTGAAGGTGACTTTTCCTCCAATTGGCAAAAGTGGACAGGATATTCTTAGTCTTTTATGTGAAACAGTCTTCAAGGAACTATCCTTTATTATACCTCCTTTTATGGGAGATCTCTTTATTTTATGTGTAACTTTCTGTTCCCATGCAATTGCCTGAAATTGCCCCACTGAAAAATTCAGATATAAATATTAATCATGTTTTTCAAGGCAAGAGAAGCTTTAATTCAAATCATGGTTAGAAATATTTCAGAAACTATACCAGGAATGAAGTACAAAGAGAGCCTTATGGCCTCCTACATGATTCCTAGCTTCTGTGTTAATATTTTCCAACACCTTAACATTTGCAGATAACTTCTTTTAACTTCATATTGGATGGCTCTGCAGAATTAAATATGAAAATATACAATAGAGTAAGCCTGTTGTGTTTATTTTATAGCAATCAATTAACTCTGTGACTACATTTTCAGTTTTCCACATTTCAGAGATTTTTGTACCAGTGCTAGATAATCTTAGCCTAGAAAGTGTGAAGGCTAGAGCTGAATTCAGGTTCCAATAGATATGTCCTATTGTGGGGCAACAACTGGTGTATTTGAGAACAAAGAGAAGTGGCAGAGCATATACATTTATGAAATAATAATTTCATCAGTGATATTAGTGTGAAGCAGTTATTGATGGAACAATTAACACTGCTGGTGTTTGTATCATCACCTCTAGGTTTCAGCGTTAACTCCTTCCTGAAGTGAATGAGACATTTCATGTTACTCAGCCTTGTTTTGTTATTCTACTTGGTAACTTTTTACGCTCTGTTCTTGTTTGAAAAGATACCTTTCTGGTCCTAAAGGACTTAAATAATTCTAAACAGAAATAAAACCAAAGAAAATGCCCCCAAAGAATTTTGGTTTATGATATTGTAATTGTAGATTAGCTTTATTATGAACTTTATGATGGTCACAAGATGAAAAGTCTGTTTTTCCTTTACCCTTTACTTTTACTTTTTTACCATTCATCTAAAAGAAGTGATTTGACTTTTTTCTTTATAATTAGTTTTGACTAGTTTTACTGGTGTATGTTGGCTTTTATCAAAGAAATTGCTGTTGTAATGAACTCTAATGCATCTTTGCTACATTCTCACTAGAAAGCCCAATAAACTACTGAGTTTTTTCATAGACATGTCTTTGTGAAACAAGATAAAACAGTAGGAAGCAGATTTTGTGTTGTCTTTTCCCAGGCCTCTGTGTTTTACATCCCAGTAAACTCAGTATCCAGAAAACCACTTTCAGGAATATCAGTTTTTCATTCTGTTCTATTACATACATCTGCCTGACACTGTTACTCACATGTGCTGTTTCTTAAGGATTCTTTTGATGTGTGTGCTCTTCAGTAGTCAACAAGACTTCACATCATAATGTGCAAGGAGAAATAGGATCACAGGCTGAGACTGGTGGGCAGTGGATCAAAACCAGAGCACTGGATATAGTCAGCTAAAAAAAAAAACCTAAAAATAAGTAAAAAATATAGAACAAAGATGTTTAGGAACTCAGAGTCCTGTCTTCTGATTGTTGAAATTCTGGAAATATTATTTCTTAGACAAGGAGGAGGCTGTCTGCATAAGATATTGGGACTTAAGGATCCAGTACCATAAGAGAAACAAATGCTATGAGAAGTTTGCTAAATAATAGTCCTATTTGGGCTTTCTTGTAAACAGACAAGATCAAGATAGATTCCTAATAAATGCATTTGTTTGCCATTAGTGATACGTCATGTTTACTGGATTTTTTTCTAATGAAACATTAAAAAAGGTCTATTCTGGTGTAAGAAGGTATATATTTGATGAAGCCAGAGTACCTTATGGAAATCTTTTGGTGAACTCTCAGTGATCCATAGGCCAATCTTTGCAGTATCCTGTGTGTTTTTTTACCATGATTTTCCCGGTCCCTATGGCACCTAGCACACAAGGCCTGGAGTGGCCTTACTCTATGGACTGCCTTTGGTGTCTGAGTGCTTACAGACCAAGAACCTGAGACCTGCTGAAGGGAGGACTGGTAAGTCTGGTCGGTTTAAGGCATGGATGGTTAGGGCTTCTAGGATCCCTGTCTTCTGCATTGTAGTCATTGAGTCCCAGAGAGCTATGGTTTGAGTTTCTGTCCAGCACCTTGTCCTGGTATTGAGGGCCTGGCTGGTCTTTCTGAGAGAGAGTACTGGGAGGGGCTGCTAGGTCTTGTGACTCCCCAGTGGAGGATTCCCACGACACTTGGAGACTGTTTTAACTCCTGAAAAGCCAGAGACCATGGCCCGTTCAGCGGTCCACACATTTCCATTTTCGGAAAAAATAAAGTAGAATCAGTTTTTCTGGAGAAAAAAAAAAAAAAAAAAAAAAAAAAGTTCACTTTGAACTGAAAACCACTAAACTGAATTTTCATTCTCAGTTGAAGTGAAAAACTTATTTGTAAAGTTGGAACCTTTTCTAAAATGAAATGTAATACTCTGATCAAGTCTGTCCATGACTGTAGCTTTTTTTTGTTTGTTTGTTTGTTTGTTTTTAATTTGGCACCACCTCAAGTCACACACTGCTATTACTGAAGCAATTATCTATCTTTGGTGAAACTCAGACTGGGAATAACCTTGTAAAGCACTATGGTATACTTATGTCAACCAGAGTCTGTTTCCCTACTCGGTCCTGTAGGTACCCTTTGATTTTTTGGATCAATATAGGAGAAGAGTGACTGAGTAGTTACCACAGGTGTACTGCTACCAGCACTTTACTGTTAGTTTGAACCACATGAGCTAAACCTGCTATACCTTCTTGATATTCTGGTGAATTAATGCAGCTTTTCATCTCTGCTACCATGAGGAACATTGATAAAAATCAAATAAGAATTCTATGCCATGTAAGAGGCACATACTGATGACAAGAAAGAAGAGTTTGTAATATCTCAAGGGACTGACACTGCTTCCTTTCCTGATGACTCCCCAACCTCCTACAAGGAGTAGTTCCTGCTCTGTATGTAGATGAAACATAACCACATAAAATCTTGCAGAAGCTCTGTAAGATGTGAACTGGGAGTAAAAAGTTGCATTCAACTAAACATGAAATGAAAAAAAGGCAAAAAGTAACAATTAAAAGGAGGTTTTTTCCATGACTTCAGGGTTAATGTTTTTCCTATTGTAAGGAAAAAAAAGTCACTTTGAAGAATTTGTTGGGTGTGGTTTGGTTTTGTTTTTAAAATTGTCTGATGATTAATTGTTCTTTGTCCTGGGCCTTTATTAGACCTTGGTTCATATGACTCCATCTGAAGCTGACTTCAAGCTAGGTCTGGATGTCTCAGACCCAGTACAGAGTAAGCAGAATGTACTTGGTAGCCCTGACGTAGTGGGTTAACAGAACCTTTGCAGTCCATGTTCACTGTACATGAAATGCAGACTCTTCTGACTGTGCAGAGTGACTTAACATGCATGTAACTTTAAGCCTCTGCTCATATAGAGTAGTCTTCTGTGTTGACTTCCGAGAACTAGCTGGGAAGCCCAGAATATCCCAGGACTGTTAAAATGATCTTAATACTACTTAAGTATCTTTTTATAAATAGTATTACCTAATGTTAGCACACATCCAATAGATGGCATAAAAGCTGTCCATGGAAGAGTTAAAAACACGAAGCAGGCAGCTTTCTGAAGCTGTTAGGTACTAGAATTTTACCTTCAGGATACTCATAAGAAATGGGAAAGGTGTGGTTTTGCTTGTTTTCTGATAGTTAAATGTTTGCTTCATGCTTTTGAGTAAGTAGTGAAGCCATTTCCTGAGCAGGAATTACTTCCAGTTTATTGTTGTCAATTCAATTAAACCTGAGTTGAATTGAGTTGTCGGTAAAATTGGCTGGTTTTGTGCTTTTTTTTTTTTTAATTCACCTCTGGACTGTTAAATGTTATTGCTTCAAACACAATACGTGTTGGCTACTGTTGGGTGCTTGTAGTTAAGATACGTAAACAGAATGGGCGAAGGTCATCACTGGTGTAATTTACTGGAATTCAGCACTGTCACACCAGGAGTGAATTTGGCTCAATGTTTTGGCATTAGCAGTAAAGGTCATTCCTGCAGTTTGCCCTCGCTATAGAAAGTGTGATCAAAAAGTTTTCCATTTTATTTCTCTTTTGATGGTCACATTAAATCTTATTACACTGTTGGTACTTACCTCACTGGAGTGTCTGTGGGTTTTCTTTATAGGCAAAGCTTTCATCCCTGGACATCCATAAATAACTCTATTCACCACACTTTCTCCCACAGCATTTGAGTTATGTTTCAGAGCTGAGACAAGTGTTAGTTTGCATGTTCTGCAGACAGATTTTTGCTTCATTTTTGTCCACTTCAGAGACGTTGACTATTAAGAAGAGCTTTCTACCCCTGGACCCTCCATTCCAATCAGAGCCATCTGCATGTTCTCCCCTGCACCATGCCTTTGACAGGGCACTTATTCAACTTTTCTGATTAAAGTGGATTCAGTACTGTAGATACAGAGCTCTTGAAAACAGAGACTGCTGCTGCAAATCCTCTTTTAAGATTTGTTTCTGAAACGGATGCCACAATAAGAAGAGAAAAAATGCTAACTGCATATTTTTTTCATTAAAAGTGTTAGTATTTATGTACTTGGGGAAGTTATGACTGAGTTGTATATTATTCAGGACTTCATTTGTGTAAGTTACTTTCTGATTAGTTATTGATTATAATCAGAACCCTTAGAGCTAAATGTGCAATATAGCTAATAAGCAGGTCTTCTGCAGATGAAGAGGATCCTTAAATATAGTTTTGATGCACTTTACACTTTCTATTTATTGAACTTTGTCACAAATGGCAAATTGCACCAGCCCATTGAAACTATAGCGGTAGCAGAAGATTTACAGCATTTCTGTAAGCAGGGAAACAATAGAATCTTAAAGAAAGGTCTTGTTTTTCAGTCTCCAAAGTCAAAGCAATAAAAAAAACATTTCAAAATATCCCTTGGTGTCTAACTCAGTCTGATGCAGGGTGGTTAAATCTTATACACTGACTGTAAAACTCTTATAATGGGTAACTTCCTCATCAGCTCCCACTGACCAGTGTGTGTTGCAGGGGAAGAAAGCTCACAAGGGTGCACCAACAGCTGTGTTACCTAGGAGGGCCCTTGGTCAAACCATATTTACCAACTGCATGCTGATGTTGTTATTCCTTCCCCAACAAGCCACCTGGGCTTCAGATAAGAACCTACCAGATATGAGAAGCACCAGCTGTTTGTCCAGCATGTGTGCCTTCTTCAGTCCTGGAAGATAAGTGACTTAAGGTTCTGCTCTGGAAACTTTAAAAAGCCTCTACTCAGTGGGGGTCAAGGCACAAAAAGGAAGAGGAGTTGGTGTTGCCTAACCCCAACAGCCTGTAGGAAAACAGAAGTGTGCTGTAGATCTGGCCACAGAGTGAAACATGCTCCTTTAGTCCAAGCGCTATATCTGGCTGCTTTTTAGATGCCTTTTCATGCTTAGTACATATTTGCTGGCAGCAGACATGGAGGTCAAAAGTATGTGCTGAATCTGTTAAAGGGCTCCCCTGAAGTTAATGGGAGTGTTTCAATGGCTTTTTGCTTAAGATATTCGGTATCAGCTGTTAGAAATCTCTTTTCCACCATGAGTTTCGGTCAGTAAAATTATGTTAAATTATAAGAAATATATAAATATTTATAATACAATCTTTCTCATGAGATAGCATTGCATTAATATTCACTATAAATAGGAATACTACTGGCAAGATTAGATAAAACTTCGGTAAAAGCAAATTTGTTGTCTAAAGAAGCAATGGAAATAAAATTAAAGGAAAAAATTTTATTATTAATAGGAGTTATAGGATGTTTCAGTTCAACCAATATTTCTCAAAATCCTCTTTTTGGAAGCATATAATCTTTTTGCTGTTTTTAATTTGCATTTTGAAGCAATTGAAATATGGAAAGTGAAATAGTCAAAATCGAAGCATAGTGCATAACACAAGTAGTGGATCTGTAAATGAACATGAATTTATTTCAAAAATAAACCAAATCTCCGTGAAAATTACATATTACTTGATGAACTTTGTCCATACTTTTTAACTTGTAATTGAAAAAAAAAAAAAATCAGTGATTAAATACAGCTGAAATTTTGAAATAAAATGTGTATACTTGTCTTAATAATAAAAGCTCTAATACTATGACAAAAGTATACTCAGCTCTAATACAAACACCACCAAGACACCCACACTGAAAGATTTTCAGCTGACATTTTTTACCATTTGATTCATCTCTGTTATTTGATTCAAAATTCATGTCATGTCTTCCCTGCATCTTAGTTATGAAATTGTTTGATGACAATCATAAACCCCTGACTACTAGATATAGAACCTGCAAAAGCTTTTGAAATTAACACACAAGAATAGAAGATATTTATGAGGCAGATGAAGAAATTATTTTATTTACTAAAAAAAACGAAAAATCAGAACTATATAGGCTTTAGCTATCCTGGTCAACAGAAAAGAGGCCATGGTTTAATGTAACAACAGAGCAAATTGATGTACAAAATTGTAAAAAATGGCTGAGAAATTAGTTTCATACGTCTCAGTGCCAAACTGTGGAAGAATCCGAGTGTCTCTAGGCTGTGGATCTGGCTTTGTATCCATACTCCTCTGCAAAACTCTTAAGACGCTAACAAGTCACATGAGATTACGAGTCCCAGACTAGATAATCATTCCACATTCTCATTCTGGAAAGTGCCTGCTTCAGACTGCCCAGGCAATTAAAATAAATGAGGGGTTTGGGATTTTAACTGTTATTACACTATGTGGACTCCTCTATTTTGTATGAGGAGGAGAAATCATGAATGCAAAGAAAAAAGTTTTCTAAATGCTTCAATTTAATTTCAATCTGTACTTTATATGAGCACATTTATTGGATTTAGAAGAGGTCTCATTAGCAGATTGAAGCTGGGTTAGAACTTTACAGTTTCTTTCCACTTTCTGAAAGCCTGATATCTCATTTCATCATGTCACAGTTTTTAATTCTAGCAGAGGTAAACCTAGACAATATTCATAAGTATATAATAACTGATGGGATGTACGAAGTGAAATTCATATCCTCCACATTGGTGGATTCACTGGTTAGGATTCATACCTGTATCTAAGACAAAGTAAAAAGTCTTTTCCATAAATGTAGTTATTTAAATAGCCAAACATTCTTGAGCTGACTCCACTTACACATTCACAGTTTAATGACCTTTCTCTATTATCCTTAAGTTAGTTCTTAGATTCAGGATGAATGGTTAACAGGCTGATTATCTACCATGTTATCTATTTTCTGTACTTTCTTTCTAATGGAAACATTTTCAGTACACATATGAGTGCTGACAAAGTGTGACTGGATGATTATGTGGTATGTGGGACTCACATCAGACCATCAGATCCTTCTCAAAGCCATTGGTGCAAATTATTTTCTCACTCTATAGTGTATATTACACACTATAATGGATGGAGATTTGCCTGTATAAGTCTAAAATTTTAAAAGACCTCAGAGGTATAAAACCATAGTCCTAGAAAATAATATTTTTACAATAAATTTATCTTTGTTGGTTAATTTCTTTAACCTCTGTTTGAAAGGGATTGAAATAGACAAAAGTCTGGACATCTGAAGATATAACAGTGTATGTACTCATACATGAGGTAAACCAAAGAACTACCCAAAATTCTCCCTAAATGTTACTAGCTTGTTAATCTGTTCTAACAGTCCAATGTCAAAAAACCCCCCAAACCAAACCCAACCAACAAACAAACAACTCAAAAAACCCCAAGCCCACAAACAACTTAAGATCTTCCAGATGACATAACTGTAGATCTGTGCTCAAAATGCATTTTGTGGTGTCAATGATGGTAGGTATGAAGGTATAACAGAGTGTGACTTTAAGAGAGCTGTCAGTGATTTTCGACTGTTTGCCATCTGGGACTGCTAAATAATATTTCCCTATAGAGCAAGTAGAAAGAAATAGGAACTATGTTCATATTATCTATCAATAATACATATTTGTTGTAACCCTTATATTCTTCTATTAACTGACACCCATTAACAGTAGAGATACTGGATCTTTAATCCTGCTTTTAAACTGAGAACAAAAATCTTCCTTAGATGGTGTGGATATAGTCAGTTCTCCTCACAATGAGCAGCAGACAGTTTTATTGCAGGAAAAATTATATTTTGAAGGGCACCAGAGTGTGGAATGATGTGCGAAAATGCATGAGACCATGCTGAACATTTATGGTAAGCAGTTCTTTGGGCCCAGCTGTGAAAGATAGACTAAAATCTTTTGTTTTCATAACAATTCTTAGTTCTGAGGCTACACGCTCTGTAAATTTCCTTTATTAAACTCAAGGAAGGAAATTTCCTTACCAGGCTTATCTTCTTAATTCATTGTTACAGGACTGGTACCACAGCCAGAGGTTCAACGACTTCTATTGTTAGACTTGGTTTGAGAAACCGTGTCTACTGGGGGCTGATAGGGTCTGTCAGAGAAGGGGAAGAGCATCTTCAGTCTTAGGCTTTCCAAGATGGTGAAGAGGGCTTTATACTGAAGTTGCCAGGTGAGGGGAACCTCAATCCATTCTACACAAACCAGCTTGATGCCAATACCAGCAATAGATGCCCAGAGCCCGAAGAGGGATTACAAGTCAGCAAGACAGCACCTGAAAAGCAGCACAAAGGAATTCCAGTCAGTAAGTCAGCTTCACTGGGGGCCAAATTAAATGACTCTGTGAAAATTCACATAACATGAGAAATAAACAAGAGCTAGAGATGTACACACACCTGCAGGGCTGTGATCTTATTGGGATGATGGGATGACTCCTATGTCTAGAGTGTTGGAATAGGAGGATACAGGATCTTTAGGAAGGACAGACAGGGGAGATGAGCATGGGACATCGCCCTCTTTGTCAGTGACTACCTGGAGTGCATGGAGCTCTGCCTGGGGATGAATGAGGAGACAACCAATATTTTATAGGTCAGGATTAAAAGGAAGACAGGGACAGGAGACATTGTGGGGGGCTGCTACAGGCCACCCGACCATGAAGACCGAGTGGTTGGTGGCTGCCTATTGCAGGGTTACAGTGTTGGTGGATAAGGGAAGAGCCACTGATGTCATCTGCCTGGATTTGTGCAAAGCATTTGACACTGTCCTGCACAACATACTTTCTCTAAATTGGAGAGACAAGGTTTTGATGGATAGAACACTTAGTGGATAAGGAACTAACTGGATTATCACACTTAAAGAGTTGGGGTCAACAGTTCAATGTACCAGTGGAGAGCAGTGACGAGTAGTGAGCGTTCCTCAGGGGTTGGTGCTGGGACCAGCACTGTTTAACATCTTTGTTGGTGACATGGACAGAGGGACTGGGTGCACCCTCATCAAGTTCGCAAATGACACCAAGCTATGTGTTGCAGTTGACACACTGGAGGGAAGGGATGTGCCATCCAGAGGGATCTGGACAGGCTGGAGAGGTGGGACCGTGTGAACCCCATGAAGTTCAACAAGGCCAAGTGCAAGGTCCTGCACATGGGTCAGGGCAATCCCAAGCACAAATACAGGCTGGGCAATGATGAATGGATTGAGAGCAGCCCTGCGGAGAAGGACTTGAGTGTATTGGTGGATGGAAAACTGACTATGAGCTAGCAATGTGCGCTCACAGCCCAGAAAGCCAGCTGTGTCCTGGGATGCATCAAGAAAAGTGTGGCCAGAAGGTCGAGGGAGGGGATTGTCCCCCTCTACTCCACTCTCGTGACACCCCACCTGCAGTACTATGTCCAGCTCTGGGGCCCCCAGCATAAGAAGAACATGGACCTGCTTGAGCAGGTCCAGAGGAGGCCACGACAATGATGAGGGGCTGGAGCACCTCCCTTATGAGGACAGGCTGAGAGAGTTCAGGTTGTTCATCCTGGAGAAGAGAAGGCTCTGGGGAGACTTTATAGCAGCCTTCCATATAATTAAAGGGGGCCTACAGGAAAGATGGGGAGGGACTTCTTATCAGAGAATGTAGTGATAGGACAAAGGGTACAGTTTTAAACTGAAAGAGGGTAGATTTGTACTAGACATAAGGAAGAAATTCTTTCCTACGAGGGTGGTGAGACACTGGCACAGGTTGCCCAGAGAAGCTGTGGATGCCTCCTCCCTGGTAGTGTTCAAGGCCAGGTTGGACGGGGCTTTGAGCAACCTGGTCTAGTGGAAGGTGTCCCTGCCCATGGCAGGGGGGTTGGAACTAAATGATCTTAAAGGTCATTTTTAAGACAAACCATTCTATGATTCTATGATTCTATAATTCTGTGATGAAGTATTCAGGCAGGAGTTTAAAAGTTATTCAATAGAGACAAATATATTGCATTCTCTTTTTGTTGAAAAAAATATATGCTGTAGATATAGATGTCTTTCTTTCAGGCATATACATATATTTATGGTAGAGCACTGCCAGGCTGGTGATTACAAATACACTCTGTACATTACATGTTTTAAAAGACCAGTAACTTTGATAAATTAGAACAATTTTCAACAGACTTTTAAAAGTCAAAGTTGTATTTCTATGACAAATTTGATGTGTCTATCTTTTCTCTAATAGGAAAGGTGTATAGTTTTCCTCATTCATTCTTAAAAGTGGCAACTGATTGCCTGGAAGACAGTGGTCAACTGTACCTAGCTTTTGCTTGAAAAGGAGAGGCATTGTTATAAAGAGCTAATGATAATCCCCTAGGATTAGTAACATCAATTTACAAAGATGTAAGATATGATGCTCTTTAATAACATTTTTGGTGCTATGCTCAAATGTTCTGATTTAAAGTTGCTTAATATTGTGAGAAAAATTCTTGCATTAAAAAAATCTCAACATTTCAAAACCAAGACAATATGACAGGTCCTTGAAGCAATTTTTATACAATTTCAATGCCTTTATCCTGGTATTCAGGTGACTTTGTGACAACATGTCACACAATTTAGAAAAAAATATTGGAAAGGATAAAGCAAATATGGGGAGCATGAATCTTTTCAAAGATCATGCTACATATTCTCTTGCAGTCAAGAGTGTGTATATATCTCTCCATATATACTATGTGTATATATATATATATATATATATATAAAAATCAGGTCCAAAGCCATGGCAGATTACAGAAAAGTGCAGGAGATTATAAAATGTAAAAGCAGAAATTTTGACTAGCAAAAATCAAATTAAATAGAAAAGACAGATATAAACAATAACAAGACAAAGTAAAAAGATTATGAAATCCAGTGTCCTTAAATCTTTTTCAAACACAGAAAAAAAAAAAAAAAAGCAGCCGGCAGCCTGCCAGGGAATCTGTAGAACTTATATACAGATCAAGATCTAAAATGAGTTCTCAAGGAGGATGAGGACACCACAGAAAAACAGAATGAATTATTTGACTCAGTGCTCAGTTTAGAGGAGATTATGACAATCTAGACTTATTCTCCAAGGGGGTTGGGACAAATGAACTATCTCAGCTTGTGGTGCCACCATTTAAGGTTTTAGAAAGAACTGATGAAATGAGTATTAGTATCTCCATGCCTAGATATTTTTTACCCCAAATTTCTAAGGAAATCACCATATGAAAACTGCCAAAATATGAGTCATGGTTTGTAATTTATCTACTGAATCAGCCTTTGCACTAGTAAAAAGCAAGATTGTAAACACAGTAACGCACTAGAAGGTTTCAGGAGAAATTTAGAGAACTGCAGACTAGTAAACCTGAAATTAGTAATGGGCAAATTAGTTGAAACTACAGTAGATAGTAGGTTCAAGAGACACCTCATATAGTGATTAAGAATCAGATGGCTTTTCTAGAGGAAAATCACATTTATTAATCTACTAGGGTTCTTTGAGAAATCAAAAATCAGATGATAGAATATTCATAGTCAGGAATCTTTCAACTTGTTTCCTAACAAGGAATCTTAGCCAGCCATAGAGCAAAAGGAATACTCCAACGGATTAAGTAAAATATAAGAAAGGGGATTTTCATTTACTTTGGAGAGAGGACAATACTGGAGGAATCCTAAAGACAGATATTCTGGATCAAGTTGTATTAACTACTTTCATAAGTGATCTGAAAAAGAAAAGAATAATGACACATTTGCTGATAATGCAATTACTTCAGGTTACAACACTAACATTTAAAAGATTAAGATCTTGTGAATGCCTGGGTGGCATTATGAGACATAATTTTTTTAAAAAAGAAATGCAGAACAATTACCCTAAGGAAACAGTCCTGAACATACATGAATGATGGTGGACTCTATCTTCTCTGTTGCTAAATATATCTTATATGTCTGAATTATTCCTCCAAATGCAGTTACGTTAGAGTTTATAAAGAAAATTACAGAGAATGAACTGAAATTCTTATACCCAAACAAATTAGCAATGAACTACTATCATGAATATTATGCACCATTTCACTCAATCCCCTCTCAAAAGAAATATAATTGGATTTGATAAGTTACAGGGAAGTGTAACCTCTATACTCAGAGTTATTGAATGACCTCGGTATAAGGAATGATGAAGTAGATTAGAAATCATCTTGAAAAAGAGACATGACAGGGTGGGGTATTTGATAGAATACTTGGCAAGAAATACTTCATTAAGTTTTGAATACTTTACCAAAGGGTGTTTAGATGCCAAAAGAATAATTGTGGTAAAGGGAAATAAGGATAAAGCATGGACTATTACATGTAGTGATGAAGATACTTTTACTTATGAAGTCTGGAAAGAGGGTAGGTATATCAAAGGAATTATTGTACTGAGGTTCTTAACATTTTTTTTTTTTTTACACAATTTCTCTATAGCAAGTGTTACTATCCCCTTTTCAAGTGTAATTTTGGTTTAAAGGGGGGACTGCTTTGACTTACAAAGGCTGTTTGCATTTTTAGTATGAAAAAACAGAAATATTTGTATAGTAACTGAACTGGTTTTATTAAAATGTCATAGAAATAATTGTCATCTTGAGATGCAGATAGATATACACTCATACTGATAGGGAAGGAGCTAGTTTTGGTTTTGTGCTTGTATGGTATGGTACCTTGAATATTTCTGATTTAGAAACAGTTCATCAACAGTATTGCTGTGATGTCCAGGATGCCAGACACACTCACAGGAAGAGCAATAGATCACAGGCAGTGATCAACAGCCACAAGCAGTGTAGTTCTGGTTCCTCAGTCATCTTTGATGCAGAATAAGATACAAGTCATTCATACTGATAGCTCAGTCTATATAGAATTTTATTCCTAGAAATGACAGTGTGTAAAACAGTTCAGCCACATGGTCGGATGTCAGGAAATCCTTTTAGTCTTCTTGTTCTGTAGAGAATGAGATCAAGAGACTTCTCATACTCTTTTTACCCAGGTACTAACAAAATTATAATGAAAGCATGCTAAAATGTCTCTTGGTGTCACTGAGTAGCACTGTTCATAAACAATTTGTCTCCCTGGGCTATTTCAGTTAGACTGTGTAAAACGCTTAGCAAACAAGTAAAATTTCTCTAGAAGAGGTACATTTTACTGTGACTTCAACAGAATATGGTAAAATCTGCTTTCTAAAATCTTTAGCTTGTCTCATCACAGAAAACACATTCATAGGGTTAATGCAGAATTATGTAATACAGACATAAAGAATGAACACTGGTTCTCTTGACTACACCATTACAAGCTTTTTTTTTTTTTTTTTTTTTTTTTGTGCTGAAAATGAAAGATGACTGTTAAAGTGTAATGGCACAGAACATCTTGTTTAAAAAAATAAAAAGCCTTTTACAGTATTCTTGTTTATAGATGATATTTATTGCCTTTGTATTCTTATCATGTGCTTCTAAGTCAATTGAAATGCAAGTGCTAATGAAACCTCTACCATAACACATTCGTTCTTTTTTTCACCAAATGAGTCTACTACAAGATGTAAATGACTTACATATATCTGCTGCTCAGGTTTTATTGTTTTAGGTTAATTTATTCACTGTAATATTCTTAATGAAAGTAATGACTCTTCCAGTAGTTTGTATATTCATATATTGCAATTTTATTAAATCATGCTGTGAAAGTTCACACTGGCTGCTCTAAACATTCTTGAAGTTTCATGTTATACTTAATATATAAATGCAATCTTCTAGCAGATTATCAGCATAGTATATTTTCTTATCCTTTGTTTTCCTAATTTGTTCACACCAGGGTATATCTAATGTACAGGGGCACTTGTACAGGAAGGGCTGTAACATTCTTATGCATTTCATCAAAATTTACAAAACAGATCCAGGACAGCACATATAGTTTTTTAAAATATATACTTAATTGTTATGGAAACTTAATGTAAATTTACTCTTCCAGAAAAAAACCCCAACATGTTATTTGTTAGACAGAGTATTGGCTTTTACTTTAAGTGCTCAAATTGAATCTTTTGAGGAGGAATTAAGAAATAAAAACCCTGGTGACTAGAATCCTTTCACCAGAATCACAGAACTATAAAATTCTAATTATCAACCACATGTAATCTAAACTATTGGATACTACAGCTTTACATGATCAAAATCTCCTAGACCTCTTTTGTTACATTAACAGCTTGCATTTTCTTTTTTATTATTATTAAACTTGTTGCTCTGTCAATAATGGCAGCTGTCACTTCTTAAAAGTTAAAGCACTGTTCAAACACTAGGTACAAAATATTAGACTTCTCCTAAGAAGGAAGAATTACTAGAAACAATGAAAAGAATAAAAGCTTGACAAGCAAAAGGTTAAGTGAGCTGCCCAAGGACACAGCAGGCGATAACAAAAGATGATTCTGGTAACAGTAAACACTTTTTTGGCCACTGGACTCCATTTAAGCTTAGCACAATCTATTTTAACAGAAAATGAACAATGTTGAAACATGAGCTTACTTGCCTGTACTGCAGTTCTTGGAAAGTATTACCAAATTATCTGAATATTTACCACGTGATTTGCCATGTTTGATATATAAACACAAAATAATGATCTCTTCCTTAAAACAGAGTCAATCTCAGGATTATTCATCATTTTCCAATATGAATTCCCCCACGTTTTACTCACTTAAAAGAAAGGTAACAAACTGGTTATAAAAATGCAGATAATGAAGCTTTAATAATATGGAAAGTCACTGAATGTTAGTCTTCTTTCAGTAAACAGCGTATTAGTTTTCACTGTGCATTCTTCTCTTACTTACTCTACATGTAAAACAGGAACTGTTCCATGGAAGTAGTGAAAGACTAAAGGTATTTATTAATAGCAGTCTGTATTGGGGCAGTCAGTGATTTCATTCCTACCCAACAGCATTACTCACAGGTAAGAGTCCATTGTGTTACCGTTGTGTCAAGGCACTGCAAACAGCCTTCACCTTCCATTCCATGATATACCAGCGTGAAATTGGAGAATAATGATGTAGACAATCACTTGGATTCTGAAGATTATATCTTAAAATAATAAACTGCTGAAATAAAACATGTATTTCTGACTGTATTGACCAAAATGTGCCCTGCCATGAATGTTAAATTCTATTATATTTCTTTTTTGTAAGATTTTTAACATGGGACGTATCAGCCTCGTAATTACAAATATGTGCTACACTAAGTGTCCATAGAGTTGGAAGAAAAATTTCACAGATGGTTTAACATTTAGACAGAAACCATTTTGACTTTATTGCCCTTGACTTTTTCTGCTTTTCATACAGCTATTCTGAGACTCCCTTACAGGTTTTAGATGAATAGACAGATCCAAGAAGTGAAGTCATAAAAGTTTGGTGATACCTAACTTTTGGTGTCAGTCTGAAAAGTGAAATCTGTGTGGATCTCTCTAAGTGGGTTGGAGAAGTGAGCATAACATATATTATTTTCACATGCAATTAAAATGTGTTTCGAATGTCAAGCTAAATTTGTATTATCTCTTGATGTGGAGATGAATAGGTGTATCATTGCAAATCTGAAATGACATGTTTCTAAATTATTCCCTTCTAACTGTCCAATGAGATATCCAGAGACCTTGCTTTCCCATTTTAGTGTAACGACATGATACTCACTATGTATCAATGTATCTCAACATGTTTTCCAGCTAGAGGTGTAATGTGCACAAATATCTAGGAAAGATAACAAAAAATCCAAATCCCACTGAAATTCATGGGAATAACTCCAATATCTTCAGGGGACTTTGGATTCAGCTGCCATAGCTAGGTGCAGGATATAGTTTTATATACTTTGGAATGGTCATAAATATAATTTGATCACAATCACATTAGAAGTAACGGATTGTCTGGTAAGTGTGCTTTCCTCTGAGATACAACTCTGAAACATTTTGAAAGATGGAACTGCCCACTTTTTAGAAACAACACCTGCAATATAATCTGAAGCTATTTCAAAGCAACATAAACTTTCTGAATAGCTAAGATAAAGTTTCAGGTTTTCAGTTTAACTGCTAGAAACAGTTTGTCTATTTTTGTTCTCTCCCTTCAACAAAAGAACAAAGAAGCGCAACATTCTCTGTAAATGTTGAAAACACTTGGAAAATATTTCAGTGTGGGAAGTTGTCTCAAAAGAAATATTTAACACATCACACCTTTGTTCAGAATACATCCTTCTGTTTTCCACATTCATTTATTTCAGAATATTGGTAGTAATCTGAAGGAAATTTCAGTGATTGTGTTTAAGAAATAGGATAGAGGCACTCCTTTTCAAACTTGGAGCCTCTCTCTAAACTTCTTTCTCATAAAACCATGATTTGGTTCTGTTTCCTGGAGTCTTTGCTTCCTTTATTTCACAGTCACTGGCTACATCTGTGTGTCAGAGATGGTATGATGCCTTTTAAAGCCTGTAAACCTAAACCTGAGTTCCCAAAGAAGTTTAAGAATCCTAATTCCATTGAAATCTTGTCACAATAGTACCTTTAGGAATCCCTGTTTTAACTCTCTAACTTATATGGAGAACAGATCTAGTGGAAAAAAAAAATAGCCCATGCTTTACAAAGAGCTGGAAAACATAAAATCAGAGTATTTCTGAGATGGCATGAGAAATATTTTGATTTGATTCACATTCTATTCAGAACAGATATGTATATTTTCTAAATACTTACAACACTTTTAATCTTCATAATTGCTTTGTTGACATTAATTAATCCTTACAATGAGGTGGGTGATAAATTAAGGTGGATGAAGAATTCACAATAATTAATTTATCTAGGAAATACTGTTATTTTCCTGAGTGTGAAGTGTTCAGAAACAGACAGGGAGTTTTATTGACTTATTTGTACTTCACAACAATTATGTTAATATTTTATGAAAATGTAATTCACTCAGTGGATTTCTTGCAAAATGTTTAATGTTGCTGGGTTTGATGTAGAAGCTTCAAGAAATTAACTGTCCAATTTGCACTGATGTTGAACCAGTGCTTCCAGGCTCCTCACACAGAACCTATACATGCACTGTCCCCATTAATGGACAGAGAACTTGATATGTACCAGTGTCTCTTTCAGGGTTGGTTTTGGGAAGGAAACCTGGGTTTGTCAGCTGGATTGGGGCGGTGAGAAACTTCCCATTGATCTTGAATGTGCAGGACTGTGGGATTTGAACCCAGAACATGTCATGGTGTGCAGCCCACTTTCAGTCAAGATACAACAAGCTGCACCCGATTTAAGAGCTGTCAGATTTAACGTTCATGGAAAATGTCTGGTTGCTCTAGCTGCTATTAAATACTTGTAGCCTCATTATTAAGATGAGCTGCCCATGTTACATCAACCTGCAGCTCCTGCTACTGCTGCTGGTAATATGATGTGAACTGCTGCTACTGACTCACGCACTGCATGAGAGCCCTAGTTGATAGTGACATAATTTATAGCTGCTTGCTCTACTTTGACTCAACCTATTCCAGCTTGCTTGGCACTACTATTTTAAATATTAAAGTCAGAAAAAAACCCAAAGAGATAACCCATAATAGAATAAAATAAATAATTTTATGTGAGCACTTTAAACAGTAGGTGAGCTATACATGGAGGAAAGTAGGAAGGGTACATGCCAGCTCGTAAATTTGGCATGAGAACTTTTGTGCTACTTGCCACAAAATCGCATTGTGGGAAATTGCAATATTGTAGTAGAACCTGCAGTAATATAATGCTGTGTGATTTTGTTAAAGAAAGCATTTAATCACTGAAGGAAGAGTTCTCCACTCTGTGAGGGAGAAAAGTATCCTCTCCCTTGAAAAGTGCATCTTCTGTAATAGCTAAATATCTTAAAATTTCCATGCTGAGAAACAAGCATGTGTGATAGCAGAAAATGAAGGCAGACAGGTAAATGCTGTGGTTTCTCCACAGAATTGAGGTGAATTACCTGCAAGAGGAAAGTAAATAAATAAGGATACTAGCAAGCCTTGGCTATCTATTTGTCCCCACTATACAAAAAGGATGTGGAACAGGCTGGAGAGGGTCCAGAGAAGAGCCACAAAGATGGTCAAAGGACTAGGAAACCTGCCATATGAGGAAAGGCTGAGAGAACTGGGTTTGTTCAGTCTTAGGAAGAGAAGGCTTAAGGGAGACCTCATCACCATGTTCCAGTATTTAAGGGGGGGGCTACAAAGATGATGAAGACTCCCTTTTTACAAGGAGTCACATGGAAAAGATGATGGGTAATGAGTACAAGTTATTCCTGGGGAGATTCTAATTGGAGGCGAGAGGAAAATTTTCACCATGAGAACAATCATCCATTAGAATAATCTCCCCAGGGAAGTAATGGATTCCCTAACATCAGACAGTTTCAAAATTCATCTGGACAGGGAGCTGGGCCACCTTGTCTAGACTGTGCTTTTGCCAAGAAAAGTTGGACCAGATGATTCTTAAGGTCCCTTCCAACCTGGTATTTTGTGATTTTATGATTCTATGATGATCTATCTGAGGGGCCTATGTTAAAGGTCCACTCAGTGAAAAGAGAAATTTTGCATATTGCCAGCAGACAGTTCATGTCATTTACTTTTTTTTTCTTACCCTACAGACATCTCAAGTTGACCAGGTTCTTCAGTTAGGTGCTTCTCTTGGGTAAGAGGCGCGAGGGTAGAAAGCCTCCCTGTATGCCAGCTCTGATTTGCCCAATGCTGCCAGAGAACTGATTTCCTGATGTTGCAGGTCTTTACTGTAGGTCCAAATTACTGCGCCATGATGGCATACTGATGGAGAAGGGAGCTTCTCTGTGTCCTCTTCTCTTCATAGTACTCATGGTAATAAACAAAAAAAAAATACCCTGTAAGAACAGCCATTAAATATTTATTCATCATTTTTTTCTATTCTTGTGAAAAAACTTTAAAAATTTCACAGAAATCTTTGAAATTCAGAACAAATTCTTTGGAATCTTTTCTTTAAGCAGCATTCAAAATTTTTCTTTAGCTTTTAATTTCTTTGTTATGTACTATGAAGTGATCAGCGACATATACTTGGTCATCTTCAATATGTACCTTTTTCGTGTTAGAACAAAAATAAGGTTTCCAGGCTGAAGTCAGATTGACCCTGGCTTTACCCTATGGTTGAAAGAAGGTTTTAAACCTAGTCCGGTGCCAGCTGTGGAAAATGGAAAACAATTAAATGTTGCCTAATTGCATTATCTCCTATTTTTGAAGTTAATAAAAGCATAATCTATTTGTACCTGCCATTTGCCTTAGGAGACAGCAGAAGATAATGAAAATATTTTACTATCTATTTTCAAATTATAAGCTGTTGTTTCCAAAGAAAGTCAAAACCCATGTATATTATCACATTATTGTTCTCCAGGGACTGCAGTCACTATAGTGATTGTAATTACATGGCTTCATTAACTTTCTACATTCTACCTGTTATGGGGGTTTCACATTAAGAAAATTTGCATATACAGGAAATGAATGCCGTTTGCAAGGAGCTAATGTCATTAAACATTTAAGCAGCCTCTGAAGTAAACAAGGAATTTTCACTAGAATATCCTTTTAGCATGCGTTTAAAATCAATGCAGTCACAATTGTCACTTTAAAGAAAAACATATAAAAAACATTTAGAGTAAGCAACAGCCATCTTAACAAAACTGCTTTAAAACTGGAAATAATTCAATTACTCTCACAATCATTACAATGCATAATCAGGTGTAATATCGTTCTGTCAGATTAATGGTAGTTCATGTTAAGACAGTGTATCTGTGCTTATGATATACTGAAACCAGTGACCCATATTTAAATAGCACATGCAATGAGAACTTTCATTTTCTAATCTGTAATTGCCTAATTTTTGCTCTCAATTGACTATACATAAAAATAACTTTCAAATTTTACTTATGAGTTATAAAAAGCAAAGAAAGACTTCATAAGAACAGATATTTAATACTGTGCTGTAGGAGTAGGAACAGAAATGCTTTGTAGTCTGTCACATTTTCATTTCATGGGCGTGATGCAAGACCACCAATGCCAGAAGGAGGTTGCTTTTTATTTTTTTCTGTTTGTTTGAACCAGTTTTGACTGAAAATGACTAGCTGCTGACTTCTGTAGACACAAGATTTCAGAAACTGTTTGTGGTTTGAACCCCTTCACCTTGTCCAGAACTCTTATTGCAGCATGCTTTAATATCTCATGTGTGCTCTTTTGAACAGTCTGACCTGAATCTGATTTAATCCGATTCTGTGTTATGATTGTATGTAATACTCTTCTTATAGTTGTCTCCTTTGTCTTGGCCATGATGATCACACTTCTGAGACTTTTCATTATGCACCAGTCCAGTGGATAATACAGATGCACAGATATCTGGAAATTAGGATTAGGAAACCCCAGAGTCTATTCTCTCCTTAGCCCATGGACATACATGTAAGATTGTTCTACAATAGCCAGGTTATAGGCGATGCATGATCAGCTGTCCTTTTGAATGATGTACTTACTGTTTTCTCTAAGAAGCTTACTATGTGCAGGTTTCGGGGATCATTTTTTTGAAGTAAAAAATTTTCTCATGCAGTGCAAGGGAGAATTAAATGTATAACTGTCCTTTGTAGATTCTACTTTAAGGAATTCAGAGGTTCAAAGCTGAAGAATAGGCATTCTAATGCCTAATTTATAGAAGCTTAAGGTCTTTATTGGTTCTCGTTGTTCATGCTTTCTCATTAGCATCTTTCTGAATTAAACTTTATCTTTAAATTTCTTTCCTCTTCTAGCTTTGTATCAGGCAGAAATACCACAAAATAATTTTTTTTCCATGAGGTATTATAGGGTTTATATTTGTTCGTCATTTTGAGCTCTTCTGGTGAAAAATGCTGTAGAAACATAATGCACAATGAGCTGAACTCCAACCTGCCAACATAAGGACATAAAAGAAATGTGAGAATGACCACCATATTCCCTTTTGTACCAGTTCTGAGCACAATAACAATCTTCTGCTTACTCTCAATGCAAGGATTATATTAAACTGGTAGCCATCCACAAGCAAGACAGGGACAACAAAGGATGAAGTAAACCAAAACATTAAGAAGGGAGTCTGAGGTTCATCTGTGAATCTAGTATGAATGGTTAGAGAAGTTACTGCTCTTTAGTTCATGTTGCTGGGAGTACTATCCACACAGCTAACCAAGGTCATGGATCTTGTGAAAATTTCCTGATCAGCTTTAGTAGAAAATACAGCTCATAAGGTCTCCTGTGGTTATTCCAGCTAAACTGGTTTATTTTTCAGGGAAACAATTAAGTAGCACTCACACATGTTCAGCATAGCTAAGAGTGGTAAAGTTTTTAGATGGTTCAATTGCTCTGTGATATAATTCCCTCCTGCCTGGCTACACATCACCTGTCCCTGTGCTGGTTCTCTCCCTTTCTCAGGATGCCTTTCCATTGCATGGGGGAGATAGGCTTGGGGGAGGATAGAGTCCTACTCTCACCTCCAGATAAATCACAAGCTCCTTGGGAGGAGAGTGAGAGGGAAATACATTAAGGAAGGTGTTCATGCCTTATGAGTATGAGAAGGGGTTATGGGTGACTGGTGAAGTCCCCAGTATTCAAACCCTTCTTCCAGAGTGCATCAGAAAATCTATACAAGACTTGTCTGAGTTTAGATTTTCTTCCCTTGGTCACCTATCTTTTTCATCTCAGGATTGTGAGTTATTTCTCATCTATCAACTCACTTTCTTGATGTGCCTAAAGAATTCAATTTTTTTTCTAGTTAATTTAATCAAATTATTTTCACTGACTGATAAAGTTTCCTCCAAGTCAGAGATAGATTACTTGTTTGCAAAAGTTCATGTTAATGATTTCTCTTACACGTATAAAATGTCCTTTCCTTTTGCAATATATTTTTCAGTGTACATGATGTTGTATAAAAGTGACTTTCCAATTGTATATTACAAATACTCAGACACTATTTAAATATACTGGTTTCTTGGACTGCAACTATTGATCTGATCTTTGTCACTGGAAGCTTATGGTGCAAGACCTTCCTTCTCTGTCTCAGTTACCTTTTTTTTTCTCTACATCTTGCTTTGCTTTACTTCCTTACTTACTAGCTCATTTATGTTTGGTGGGTTTTTTGTTTTGTTGTGGTTTTTTTTCTCTTTTTTTTTTTTCTCAGCAGTTATATTTCCTTTCCTTTAACAGCTGCTCTTAAGGAATTTCAGTGTTGTATAGTTATTTGTGAGCTAGACTGTTTTACTCTCTTGGTACCTGCTGTCTTTACTTGAAGCCTCTAAACCAGTAATTGGTAACAAGTTTCTCGCAGTGGGTTTTACACACAGCTGCAAGGCAGAAAATAAACAGTTCTTTCAAGTCTACACTCTTAGGGTTACAGCTGTATACTAATGACTTCCCCAGCTTGCTAATGAAAATTTTAAAGAGATATCATCCATTTCTATTAACAGATTTTTAAAAGCTTTTCCACAGTTTAGGCACGACCTTGTAATGACAATTGTGTGAACAATATTCTTCCTAATAAAAGTATCTTTCCTAATTAAGCTAGTCACTGGTGTGTAAGTTCATAACTTCTCATCAAACAATAATTTTCCTTCTCAAAGTTCTTTTGCTTATAATTTTTTTAAAAAATATGGTAAAAATGACCGATGGCTTGTCACTCCTAATGGTTTCGATGTTTAAATAACAAGAAAAATAACAGAAAAAAAATTATAGCATGAATTAGGTTTGTTCAGAATTTTCTTTTCATGTTTTTTGAGGAGAAATTTTCAAGTATAAATAACATTTAGGTGGAATGCTTTTGTTTTTACTAAAAAATATATGAACACATAGTAACAACTAAAAAAAAGTTAAAAAAGCAGTCTTCAGATAAAATGTTCTGTTCTTTTCATCTTAAAGATTTTTCAAAAAAAATCCAATGCTTTTTGGAAAGTGGAGGAAGGGAGAAATAAATGTTTATTCAGCTATTCCAGTCTTAATAAGCTAGGTCATGACTTAATACACAAGAGGATATCTTTTGTCGAAAATACAACAAATACATCAACTTTGTCTATGTGTGTGTAGATAAAGGAGAAAAAATAGAGTTAAAGAGAATTAATATACCTTTTGCAAGTAAACTTGTTCTACTCAGGGTTTTTTCACCTTCTAAAGAAACATTTTCAAAGGTTTCAGAGATATTTCTCTCAAGCTATACCAGTATTAGCACCCAGGGTTTTTTTACAGAATGAAACAGTATAACTAGCTCTTGTTTAAGCTTTTCATGTGACCGTTTCATCTGCTAATAATACTTCAAAAGCTTATTTAACAGGTTCAAAAAACATCTGCAATTTTGTTTGCGCAGGTATGCAAATCAGACTACTAAATTTTTAGGATGTTGGCAAAATAATATAGTTCTCCCCACCATAAATACAGTAGGAAGAAAAAATTGTTCATTTCTATTGATTTTGAATGATAGATACTGTGACTGTACAGCAGAATAGGGATAACCTCTTGATTTAGGAGGGAGTAGCATGATTGTTGCTTTTGTGTTTGTCTACCCCTACCACCACAGTGAAATGGCAAAGTGCTCAGGGTCGCATGGAATTGGGTTCAGGCTCTAGTTGTGTCATGCTCATTCATGTCATGTCTATAAAACAACTCTGCATTGCTTAATAGAGCAATGCTTTTTGCTCCAGGGCATTTTGTAAGTACTTTGGAAAGAAGTGCAAACCCTCTGCCTCTCTATGTCAAAAACATGAAGGCAAAAACACCTGGCAGCAGTAAGGAGGATCTTTTACCAACTGCAATGTTTGAGTTGCTTGAGTGCAGCTCTCCATTGCAGGCTGATGAGTGGGAAGGAAAAGCCAAGGTGCAAGAAACCAAGAGCTCTAACACCTTTTCACACAGCGTATTATTAGCCTAACCTGAATTTCCTTTCTAAGCAGAGCATGCAAAGTGAGGAGAAATGCTATATTAGTATATTATTTTTAAGATGCCTGTGAACAGGTAGCTGACTATATTATGGTATACCCTGTCAGAACTACGCCCGTTAACTTCTGTTTATTGAAGGCAGGGAATTCAGGTTTAAAATATAAATCAAGAATAACTACAGATGTAGAGAGCTCAGAATGTGTCTTCACAAATCTTCTGTCATTTAGGTAACTACCAGCTTCTGTAATTCTGTGTCCAAAATGCCAGAGGCAATCTTGAAATAGCAGCTTTTTTTTTTTTTTTTCCTTTGAAAAGTTGTTTCCATGACTTGAGGTGTTACATGAAATCTTTACCTTCCTGCCTTCTCCAGGGGACAACAACTTCTTATTTGATTCATTATGTTGAAGATGTAAGCATGGACCATTTGAGGTAGTAGAAGTGAGATTTCCCAGAGTGTGGGAAGAAAAGCATGTTCACTACAGATCTCATTCAGTAAAGTGCTGTGAAGGGGCATTATTTTGCACTTCTCTACTAGTTCCGAGCCGGCAGATACAGGATTCTTTTATTTTAAATAAAGCATTACTCCTGTATGTACAAACTTGATGAACTGACTAGCAGCAAATAATTGTGTGTGCCCCCTACTTTATGAATACAAATTCTAATGTCAGTGTTAATGGGATAGTGCGGTCTATGTTTTTTTAAGATTACAAACATCAGAATGGTGACAAATAGAAATGTGGACAGAACTTCTATAGGTATCATGGTACCTTTGGATCCTGAACGGTGCATTCTCCCTTTTAATCTTAATTACAAGGTAAAAAGCATCTGACAGTTCACAAAATCAGAACACAATCAGCTTGACCACATTATATGCTGTTTCACGTAAGAATTCTTAATGCTCAAATGACTTTTGTTTCCCCACTTTTCATTAGAACCCCTTGTTGCCATCCAGTCTTGATTTTGGAAATTAAAGCTAACAACCAGATTGAAAGAATTCGGAGAATGACAGCGTGGGGCACAGTCTCAAAACTACAACTAACAGCATGAGGCAAAACGAACCTCAAGCTATTCCATCTCTTAAAGAAGGAAGAGGGAGAAAAGAGCATTTGCAGGAAAACTCAATTATAACAACCCACAGCTATAGTAAAGCACTTGTGAATGTTGACACTAAAGCTTTTTCTGCTTAATGATTTAATTAAATACCTAGAAGCCAACTCTTCTCCTCAGTCAGTGTCAGAGCAGTACTCCTCCATGGATAAATGTTTACAGCAAAAGCTCTGCTGAGGGTTTCAGCAAACAAGTCTCAGAGAACTGAGAAGGCTTTCAGCCGAGGCACTTGAGATCAAGAAAGCACCAGTGATTAGAAACTAGCAGTACAATAACAGGACGATTTAATCCACCCAAATGTCAGTTGCTGGTTTACAAGTTGGCAATCCCATCTTCATCTGCAGACAAAAGGGCACTGGTTAGTCATCTGTTTAATTCTCTTGCTGCAGCATGTCATTTGGATGTTGAAGGAAAATCCCTTGATTCAGTCTGCCATTTCTGACAGTCTCCCTCTAGACCACATTAATAAGCTTTTTAGAGAATTGAATGCAGAATAATCAGCAGGCAGCCTGCACTCAAAATGGAGACAGAACAGACAGCAGAAATGCTTTCTTCCCTTTGTAGTTATGGTGTATAGGTGACCCTTCTCTCACAGAGCAGCAAATGATTTAGACTAAGATTGCCTTTGAAAGCCACAACGTAATTAACCATTTTATGCATGTGATGTCTGCCTAGCTTCAAAACCTGATGTTTTGCAATGGAAAAGATTCAGTTGCATTTGAGTTAGACTTACGAAACACGCTAACAATACAGCAGGCAGATAGAAAGGCTGCCTGGCATCCTGGAATACCTGGGGAATTTCACTCAGAAAACAAACATGTTACTCTTTAATGTAGACTCACATCTCATTATAAAATCACAAGTGGAATGAGACACACTTCGCCTTTGTAACTGTGTTGCCAGGAAGCAGGTAAGTGTTGTGCTACAGACAGTCCTGCTAAGATCTGCATGATTTTAATGTATTTTGAAAGCAATTTGTTAGTTAATGGGGTCTTGCTGTGGATATTTCCTGTTTTTCTCTATTAATAATTTCTCTATTGCCAGTTGTAAATTGAAATTGTCAATAGCTTTGTTTAACCTATTGTGCACTGGCTGTTCAAGGTGCACCTGAAAAAAAAAAAAACAAACCAAAAAACCCATTTCAGGTTATCATTTTGTTTTGGGAAGGATTTGCTGGTAAAGCATTACTAAACACTGAAAATGAGAAAGCAGAAACCTTGGAGCCCCCAAACTCCTTTTATTTCACTCAGAGATGAAAAAAGTAAGCACCATTGAAATTCAAGCTCAAGATATGCACATACAGACAAGAAAAGTGAAAGGAGATTAAAAGGAGAAGGGAAGAAATGTAATCCTGTGCGATGTGGTAAGATGTAGGTAAGGTTCGGGGAGGATTTTGTCAAGCAGAAAATTGACAAAACCTGCTATTAATTATTGTGCTGATGCTATCAGTGGCATTACCATAATCAAAAAGTGAGGCGTGAGCATAATTCACAAGGCGCTAGGTAGCTTGGGGGTTAAATCACTTATTCTCAAAGGAGATTTTAAGAAAAAACATAATTAACAGTAAGAGAGAGCACAAGATTTCTTTTATGTAGCCCATGTAGTCAGTAATATCTCAGTAAGAAATTCAGACATACCGGCCTGTTTGTGTGTGAAGGAATACAGGATGATGGAAGGAGACCTTATTTGTCAGCTGCAGCTACCAGGAAAGAAGACTTGATCACACTTAACCAACTTTTGTTACAAAGAAGCTATGGTCTCTTTAAAAAACAATATTCTTGGCATTTTGCAGACAATTACTAGCATAAATCCCCTTCTAGGAAGAGCTTATATTCTAAAGTACCAGGAATATAGGAAAAAAACATGTACAAAAGGAAAAGTGATTAATTGATTACTTTTACAAGTTTCCTTTTTATTTGCTTTTTCCTTTAGAGAGACAAAGAAAATAAAACATGGCAGCAAAGACAGAGACAAGAGACACCACTCTTTTAGAAAGTCTTCATTCTCAACAATAGCATCTTCAAGAGAAATACTGTAGCAAACAAATTTAAAACAAGACCAGACCATCAGGTTAACCATATAACTTGACTCATTGCCGTGCAAATTTAAACTATTAAAGAAGCTGAGACAAATTCAATATTTACAGTAGCTGCATGTTAACAAGTCAACATTTACCAACTGTTATATGCAAAGTTGAATAAATAATGCTGAAAGTGTTTGCAAATGTTACTTTGAAGAAAAACATTACATTCGCTTTGATTCACAACATATTATTCACACGCAGCAAATATTCATGCAAGCAAATCTGTGTTTATGGTGATATTGTAATCTCTCAGGCTAATAACTATCTGCGTTACTGTTCACTCTGGAGAAAGTCATATGGCAGTGCTAAAAGCTCCTGGCTATTCTGAGATTCAAAGAGAAATCACCAGTAATAACTGTGTGACTAGTGATATAAAATAAGAATCAGGTTGGTTTTTAGGGATTTTTAAGGTGAGTGTCATAATTACAAGATCTAAAGATGTTTTTGTTTCTTTGGTTAGTGGTCATATTTTTGTTTTCAGAATGAAAACCAAACTATATACACTGCCTGGATTCTTGGTCTGTTTACCACTTTAAGAAAGCCCATGAAAATCCTTCTCCCAGGAGGGGTCCAGGAACAGTAGCTGATGAAGGCAATGGATATTGCCCTCACTGGTAAGCAGAAAGTGCGTGTTAATACCCTGTTACAAGACTCTTTTTGCTCTCAGTAATCTTTCCAGATTGAACTGTAAATGAAGGTTTCCATTTAGAAGGAAATATCATAGAAAAATTGCAGTAATCCTAATGAAGAACAATATTGGAAGACTAGAGGGTGAAAACTGTTGTGATTTTGTGTGGGACTGCCTGTAGATTTTCAAGATCTACAATACGTTGTAGTGGGTGAATAAATTAATGCAAAATTGTTATAAATCCCATAATATTCTGATCCATGCAACAGCATTACTTGGTAAATTAAATGCTGAATATGAAAAATCAATATTAAAGGGAGACCATTGAATAATATAGGAGAGGTCTATGTAACAAAGGTAAAGATGTGAATTTGAATAGTGAAGAAAGTAATTTATGCTTCTCATCTGTTGGAAGGACTTGTAGGAATGATTCGCTTCAAATCAAATCAAATTTGTCAGCAGCTGTGATCTACTTTTCAAACTAAAAGTGTTTTATGCTTTTTGAAATTCAGTTATGACCTCCTGAATGTTTATAATTCACTTTTGTTGTCTGTTTTAAAACTAATACTAGTGATGTTAATTGGCTCTGATTAGTCAATATAGAAATTCTCTTGGAAACTTTGTTCTTGCCCTTCAGAAAGAACAGAGCTCTCACTCCTCTGTGCACAAAAGCAATACCTCTAGGACCATTTCTAAGACTGAAAATAACTAGTTGAATTTTGTTGGTTTGGACCCAAAATGGCCAACAGCACAAGTGGCTTTGTGATGTTCTGTGATGTGACATCTTAGTGTATACAGAAGCAGCCACTAAACAGATCATCTAACATAGTTAATCATGTTGGTGATAAAAGTCAAATGAGATAAATTAGATTTGTATGAGATGAAAACTAACAAAACTATGTAAAGAAAGACTACTAGACAAGAAATCCTCTCAGAAAGCCTTTGGCAGGTAGAGACATCTAAGTCAACACTTCCTGTATTTGTTGCAGTGAAATGCTGCTTTTAGAGCATCAGTAGGGTACAGTTAGGAGTGGTATAGGACAGCCATTGAGGGAGAAGTATTTAGGAATTTGAGGCCAAATCAGGCCAAAACCACACCATTCTTCATGGGCTATTATGGAACTATTTTGAGATAAGCATTACATTACAAGTTCAAAGTCCCCTGGGCTGATACTAAAAATTATAGCGGTCACTGGAGCAGGCCCTTCTCCATAATTATAATGTTGTATTTCAACATCTCCTTAGTCCGTTGATTACAATAGTTTAGAATGATAGAAGCCACTGAAAGAGACAACTGCAGAATCAAATATGCTTTAGAGGCATATATCACTAGTTAAGTTAATTTTATTCCATTTACCAATAATGTAAAAGACAGTACCAAAAGTCTGGAATATTGTATGACTCAAGAGCCATTTTTGACTTCAGGAGACTAAACCAGTAAAGCATAAAAATTTAGTCTCTTTGCTTCTTTTCTGCTTTCTTTGTTGCATCCAAGTTTAAATAAGAAACCGTAAATACTGTTCCTAAAATAAAATTCCCACACAGAAAAGGCCCTCTAAGTCTTTGTTAAGTCTAATATCTGCATGCAGTCATGTGACTATTCAAAATTACTCACTGAAGCAGCTGTGAATGCATATGAAATGAAAAACTTCTGTCTTATGTACGATGAATATAAAACGTGACTCTCTATTTGCTAAATACTTAGAGCCTTAATTCTCTGCTTTTCCTCATTATTGTAATCACAACTGTTTGAATTACCATTGGCAGAGAGTGTTTGCTAAAACATGAAGTTATTGACAACTATTGCATAGGAGAAGTGAGTCTTTTGAACAGGATGGTTAGCTGCTGTCCTGACAGTGACAATCACCATTTTCAGTATGACAGTGAGTCCAGTTGGATCCAACAAGACTCCCTGAAGTGTTTTTTGCAAATTCTTACACCCACCTGGCCCATAGTCCTATGTGATCACTTGAACACATGCAGTTTGTTGCTATTGATTATCCTAAACTATGTACAAAACACCTAACTATCTTACCCATGTGCAAAGGACTGTCCTACATGATCCATTCTTCATCTTCAGGAGCAGTTCTACTGACTATTACAAGTGCGTATCCATGTACAGTTTAGTCAATTCTGTTGCTGGAACTGTCTGAAGGAGTTTCTGGAATGACCAGGGTTGCCACCCAGAACTAAACTTTATATTTAATAATTAAAATAGTGCCCAGCAGTTGGACTACATACTGCAGAAGCTGCATGTGGGAATCTCTGTGTCTGTCTGAAATTCTCACCTGAAATATGGTAAAAATTGGTCAAATGTTTCATTGTGAAGTCAGCTAGGAATCCAGTCAAACACTTTGGCTCAGGTTAACCTTTTCTCTCAAATCAGTCCACTGTTTCATCTATGCAGAATGTAGCTGTGGAACTCCTGGATGACAAGGTAATTAATGAATAAGTGCATTGGCTATGCTTTCAAGCACAAGATATACAAGTCTATACCGAAATTGTAACTATAACATCCTCTACAATTATAACAGCAATTTGAGGGCTCTTGCCACACCAGCTCCCTAACAGCTGTCTGTTGAATCCAAAGTGGTCATTGACAGTTAAAGGGTGTCCCATACTACGAGCATAAGAGCTGGGTGAAGCCCCTAATGTCTGAACTTACAGACACTCCAACGTCTCAACGTGCTCTTTTCTTTTGGCGTAATGATATGGTTTCCAATGGGACTTATAGTTCAAGAACCTTGACACTACCACCACTCCTGGACTGGTACTGCTGCCAATCTTTTCAGTAATTTACTCATTGGATCATTCACCCAGTAATGGATGTCCTAGCTTCAATATTAAAGTCTAAGGATTTGGTCTGCCTCTTAGAAATCAAATTTCTCGCCCTGAATCCAGATTATGAACAGCTATAAATCCGGAATTATCACATTTTTAATTTTGACTTGATCACTAATAAAAGAGGAACTAGTGACAAATACGCAGATCCTTGTCTGGTGTTTCAATTATTTTGGTGTAGGACTTGCACTATACTTTACAAATAATGGGACTGTAAAAACATTTATTTATCTTTCTACATGACAGCCTCTAAACTCTCTGTAAGGGAAGAGGAATAAAGCTGGTATACAAAGTTGAATCCTAATACTCTACGTTAGATACAGCAAAAAACCTGACAGTTTTCAGAAGTGTTCTTTTTTTCTGATAGTGCTTAAATCAGGCTGTTGTTTATTTTCAACCAGCTCTCTTCTGTGTAATGATTTGCAGAGTTCATCAAATAAATGGACAGACTAACACAGCTGCCATAATGTCAGCTATTGGAATTTCATTAGCAAAATAAGTCATTTGCTATCCTGAGTCATTTACTACCCTTACTATCCTATTACATTCATTTTAGATGCAGTTCCTTTGAACTGCAAGTCTACTTGTCCTAGATTGACCTACCACTCAAGTGAGAAACTACTCACCTGAGCAAAACAAATTGGATTTGGTCTGTGGTTCCTGAAGCCTCACAGGGAGGAGATTTCTTCTGTTTGCCTTTTTTTTTTTTTTTTTTTTAATTTAGTGATGAAACTTTATGAGTCTTCTTTTGAACTCTTCTATTTGCAGCTGAATCAAATCAATGTTACTTGCTCAGATTGGCTGTTGCTTAAGACACATTACAGGCTGGTGCCATACAGAGGATGTCTCCCTTCTTATTGATGCTATTAACTTAATTTTATATTAATCAATGCCAGGACAGTTTTTTTCTGATGGTCTATAATAAAGAGATTTAGTCAGTTTTGTAACTGTATTGCTGGATGTTGTGTTTTTTTTGTCTAAGTATTTCAGATATAACTAACGCAAAACATATTTATTAATTAGTATTATTTGGTCTTATTGGAAACATTTCCAACTATAGAAAAATAAGTAATGAAATTACTTAATTCAAATGCAGACCAATAAAAAAGAAACTAATCTTATTACAAATTATATACATAGTCTTAGGAAGAGCAAAGATTACTCTTTTGGAAGACTGTGTTATATATCTTAAGATGTCCCCTGCATTTTCTCAGGAAGTAATTCCTTGTTTGGTATAAAAAGCACCCTTTATAAATACCACTTGCAGTAAAGAACCTTTTAATTTTTTTCTCTTGCCCTTGTATCTTTCTAATTGACTAACTACATTAACCCCACCTCAAAAGTGCGAGAAGGATGCTGAGGAACTGACAATGATTTTCCCAGATTGAGAGGAAGATGGCTGTGATTAATGTTACCTACTTCCCCTTTCCCATCACACATCTTCATCCTGTATTTTCAAGTACATTCCCTGATGCTTACTTTTTAACTGGGGTCCTGTAGTAATGAGAAGAAAGCATCAAGGTACACAAATTTCTGTGGGAAATATACAACTCTGCAAAAAGCAGTCTTTCTTGTCCATGAACAGACAAAACCTGACACAAAGGCACATTGGTGCTAATTGCAATTCAAAATTTAACATGGTCCTTATGCTACCAAGGTGAAGTCATAACAAAAGTTTCCTCTTCAGAAACTCACCCATCTGTCCTCAAATTCCCATTCAGTTCCAAAGTTGCACATGAAGAACTAGGTTCAAAATCATATGATTAAGTTATATACTTTTCATGCATAGGATTGTCAAATAAATGAGTAATTCAGTAAATATATGTGAAAAACATATCTACACAATTGCAGTAGGATACTTTTTTTTTTTTTTTCTGAACAGCTCAATATTAAAAAATCTCCACATTACCTTCTAGCAGCACACACTTCTGACGAACAGAATAATAAACAAAATAACTTTTTTTTTATACACTTCTTGTAGAAATACACTTTATACACTTCTTTTTTTATACACTTCTTGTAGAAAGAAGTGAATACTTCCATTTGAACACATGTACCTGGGAACACACAAAACTTTCAGGCAAGTAGCCATCTTTCAGGTGTGAAAAAATAGATTCAATATAGTTATAAAATAATAGATAAGATTTTTTTTTACTTGGAGATCGATAAACAACAGTCTACGCTTTTCAAGAGTAAATCCATGCAGGATGATAAGAAACTTTGTTCCTTCATAGCTTATAGCAATAGTTGCAATAGATGGCAGTATTAGAAGACAGTGCCTGCTATGTAACATGTCAAGTTATGGCCTTGGTTCAGCAAGAATGAATGCATATAAACAACTCTGAGCTGCTTGATCTTTGAACAAGGTGAACTGCTAACCCATGGACTGTTCTGAAGCAGAGGTATTTAGGTGTTTACATGTTTACAAGTTTCAAAATTAATATTCAGAGACAATATGGAATCCAGAAAAAAGGGGAATGAGTGAAGGCTGAATTAGTGCAGATGTGGTGCTACAGCTTGGGATGCTGCTATTAATATTACACCTTACTGTTACTAATTTTTTTCTCAAAAGAGGTTTTTTATAGTGCCAGCTGTAGAAATGAAATACCTCAAGTGGAACACAAGCATCTTTGATGCTGTGCATCTTCCATATTGGTAATAAAACAAAATAAAGAAGGTATAACTCTATCCTCTGAACTCTATCAGGATGGAATTTCTGCTTATCATTCTAACTAAAGGCTATGTTCTCACAGTGTATATTAAAAGGTCATAAAAAGCTGTTGATGAGACTCGTGTTTTCTTTCCTTACTTGAAAGTAGTTATGAAAGCAATATGCACACAGATTTTTAATATAAAAGACCTTTTCCACTTTATAGCTAACACAATATGGAATGAGCAGCCATTTACTTGATGGCTGAAGATAGGAATGAATAAAAGCAGATCCTGCTTTTCTTTAGCTTATCTGTAGCATAGCATGAGGCAGCCAGAGAGACGTTTAAGCAGATTGCTGTTAATACAGGAGTACGTATGCTTAATTTCCTTAACTACAGTGTATTAGATCAAGCTTTATTCTGTGATCCTTCCAGTGTGTATAATAACATAATAATAAATGTGCATGCAAGTAGAAATAACTAAGTCATCTAATTCAAGCAGATGCACAGAACTGCACAGGGGATTTTTCATTATCTGAAATGAAAAGATACAGATATTCTAACCTGGCAAACATTAGTATCAGAAGGTGTTATAAATAGCACAGATCTTTTTAATTGCTCAGATCTTGGTCAAAGACCTAAATTGAGCTTGACTGATCTATTCTGTTCTTCTTTAGGCATATTTATGGGGATACAGACAATTAAATGATCAAAGGAGAAAAAACTGATGAAGAGATCTTTTCTAGTCAGGTATTAAATTTCTAGGATGACCTTTACTTTCAAAACATTGAAATTTTTGATATTAGAAAGATGTTATGCCAGCCAAAGAGAATGTGCCATTTTCAATCAGGAGAGATCTATGCATTTTCTTTGAAAGTACATAAAAATATTACATAAATACAGTTTAGGGTATATCTTATGCTACTAAACCATCAAAACATATTTCTCCAAACTGTCATTGTTGTTAATGGTTATTAGATAGAGTGTTTGAGCTAGGTCAAAATTTGTTTTTCCCAGGTATGATGTTTACATTGAGGTTTTCTAGGTTAATCTGCATCTCACCAGGAATTACTATCACTGGTAGCAGGGGTGTTTTAGTTACTGATGGAAAGTTTTCCAGTCACACAGAAGAGAGAAGACAAGAGAAACTAGTCTTCCTTCATGGTTTCTCTAATCCCTTAGGGTACCAGCAGTATATAATTGTAGTGAAGTTTCTGATTTTGACATTTTGCTTGTTTTACTTAGACCATTCTTTGTAGAAATTGTAGCAGGAAAAAAACAACACATTACTCCTTTGAACTTCAGTGCTGTAGAACACCAAGTTGCAAACACACCAAGCTAGCACATTTTGATTTCTCACTTACTTAAAGGAGACAGGTTCTGATCTGTGGCACCATATTGTAATCTAAACATCTCCTAAACAGAGGGTGAAAGGCTAACTTTAGATGAAAGGTTAAGCTGTATTGTAACTTTAGAGTATCTGGGAATACTAGGGAAACATATTGCAGGGAAAGACTGTAGCAGGACAGTCTGTATTGTAGGGAAAGACTGTAGGCTTCCTGATCAAATACAGGTGGACAGGTTAGCTAACACCATAACTGATGTAACTTTTCCTTTTTACATTTTTTTTTTTTATTCTGAAGATTGAACTGTGCAAACCAAATTAAAAAAAAAAATCTATAATAGAATATAAAAATACGTGTGCACCTAAATTCCCTAAACTTTATCATAGTAAATGCTCAATTTTTTTAAACTCATATTTAATACAGCTCTTCTGAAAAGCCAAACAGTAGTTCTAGAAATAACTTCACCTATAAGAAACCCTTTCTGAGAACTTACAATTATATTTCTATCTATAAATACTTATATGTTTAACATGATTACTTGAGAAATAAAGTTCCAGGAAATTGAGAGAAGGGAAGGATCTGTCAACATGAGAAATATGGCAGTCACTTTGTTTCAGGAAATATGTATTCTGAAAAGGATATAATGTCAAAGTCATATCAGCTTAATCGAAATCAAAATACTGTATTTGTCACCTTGGCTATTGACTGGGTCTTTGCAAAACTTTTCTGATCATATCAGTGAAAACTCCCACAATGTTGAGGTTTTCTCCTTAACAGAAATAGAACAATTTTAAAAATAATTTCCCTTGTGCCCTTCTGAATTCTTACAAGAGTGTGGTAGAGTCTAGACAATCAGAAAGTACAGGGCATGAAGTATAAGAGGGATGAACATCATCTTAGTTAGGTGTCTAGGAAGCTGTGGGGGAAGAAAATGCTAAGTAAAGCCTTCTGAGATACTGTACAGTTTGCTAAATAAAGGAACTGTTTTAGAAATTTGTTTCGTATTTTAATTTTATGCTTATAAGTTTCAAGCATAGATTGTCACGTACAAGATGAAATCCATCACCAAGAAAAATGCAATACTCGAGTGTTATGCAAGATTATACATCACACACATTCTGGTATATAAAAACATTTGAGTAAAAACACAACAAATCACAAGAAAGCAAGCCATATGAAATTACGTGGAAGTAATTACAAAGCACGGTGAGTGTAAAAAGGACAGAAAGCATGAGAGGAAACTGCTCAGGGAGGTTGTGTGATCTGTAAAGGTAGTACCTTTAGGAACTGGTTGGACAGTCACATGTAGGGAATGTAGATCTGCCCTTCATGGTTAATGATAAAACAGGAGACAAATATTACTGATTATTTTGCCACAACATGTTCTGTGTTTGACATTTATTTGGGTCAACATTATATTCTGGCAGAGATCCTTCCTGTAGAGACTTCCCCCTCCCTGCGTTGCCTAGAGAACCTGGCAAGGAGCTGGTGTGGCTCAAGGGTACAAGGACTGTGGAGACTTGAGTGATTCGTTACTTCACCTCCTGTGACTGTAGGCTAAAACAGAAAAATAAATGCAAGATATGTACAGCTGAAGGACACTTCACATTGGACAGACAATGAGCAGTCAGGGAGCAATTCTGCTTTAGAGTTTGTCTCATGTCTTCTTTCTTCAGGATTGTTTCTAAAGCAAACCCTATCATTTTGTAGGAAACAAAGGGTGAGGGCAAAATTTTTCAAGGTACCTGTGCTGTATACTAAATAACTGATTACCTCTGATCCTACTACTTTGGAAAACACTAGCTTGTTGTCTTAATTTCACCTTTAATATACAAATTATCTTGAATGAGCTCAGTAACCGACATAAACTAATTCTGCATTTCAGGAATAGAGAGCTGTCTTCCCTTTTACTTGAAGGAATTCTGTGTTATCAGAATAAAGACATGTTACTTCAAGTGTTATTGTCAACAGTAACACATGCAGGGAAATTAAATTGTTAAGGGAGGTTCTACACTATAAGAAATCAGACTCTTTTTCTTTTCCACCCAGAAGCAACTGTAAGTCAAAAGAAAATAACCCTAAATTCTTGCACTCCCTATTTGTCCCATACTTATTATCCAGTTACTGATTCCTCCTCCTTATTCTTTAAATAGAGTTGTCCTGGGGAACCTACCATCTGCCTGATGTAAACTGCCCCGTTAATTCTCACCTGGCTACAGCTGCAAAATAGATGAGAACAAGGAGAGGGACTTAATGAATGAGTCCTGGTAAAGATCTCAGCAGGGTGCCTCTTTTAATTCAGACCACGTTGGTAGTTAGTATGACAACAAGCTGTTACCACCTAATGATTTCAGTTCCTTAAGTATAATGAGTCCCATGTTCTCAGTATGCTTTAGACTGGACAGCTTAGACTACTGTTGTGTTTCATAACCCCTGTGGTATGTTACAAAATTCTGCGCAGAATTTTCACTGAATAAGGCTTCAAAATGGAAACAGATTATTGTAATGGAAAAGCCAACTAGTGAGATATCAATACATTTAAAAATAATAATAAAAAACCCACCAACCACTAAAATCCCAATAAATACATGAAAACATTTTAGATTTAAAAATCTAGTAGCTTCTTGAAAGTAATAGTTTGGGTTTTTTTGTTTGGTTTTTTTTGGTTTTGGTTTTTTTTTTAAAAAAAAAAAGAAAGAAAAGCTATTTGTATCAGTTGAATATATTGCAAAAATCCAAATTGTGTATTTTACACATTATTTTTGGTGCTAAGAATAATATAAAATCTGAGATAATAACATACATGTCATATATGAAAGTTATTACACAAGGAAAATGTCAAAAGAGTTCATTCAAACAAATGCACATCACTGACAAGAATAAGAATAATGAATAAAGTCACAGTAAAGAAAATCTTGCAGTATGGGGTGTTAAGTATGAAGAAGCTGAAGCATTTCTGAAATTTAAAAGAGCAGAAATTCAACTTGTTCAGACTGAGTTATATGTGGCAATATGCAGTCTTAAACAGGTTCTTAAAGTGATCCTTTGGGAAAGATTAAACATCCAAGTCAAAATCTTAAAAGTTATTCACCTGATTTTGGACTGCTGTCTATTTTAGAAATTACTGAGGGCTTAGATATGTAAGATTTTGAAGGGGGAACGGTAGCATTCACATGCCAGATGAATAATCTGTACCCATATGCATATTCATACCATCTTTCACTGCCAGTGAACCTTGCATTAGTCCTATATAAAGCCTGTGAACAAATTCATTTTCCCGAAGTTACTTAAGCTGTGGCGACTTGTTGCCTCTAAGGCATTAGGCACTTTATTACTATCAAGGTTAGGTGGCCCTAGTCAGTTTGGATACAGCAGTGACTTCCCCTTGTATAACTCAGAAGGGCATGATGAGGGTGGAGAGGAGGGACAGAGGCACATTCTGTGAAGGACTTCTAGCTGGCACAAGCTGGAACTATAATTGTGGATGCAACTTTTCAACACCAGATGAGAAGAATCACAGAATTATCTAGGTTGGAAAATACTTTGAAGGTCATCTAATCCAACAATTAACCTAACAATGACTGTTCTCAACTCCACCATATCACTCAGCGCTATGTCAATGTGACTCTTAAACACCTCCAGGGATGGGGACTCCACCACCTCCCTGGGCAGCCCATTCCAACACCTAAGAACCCGTTCTGGAAAGAAATAACATTTCCTAATATCCAGTCTAAACCTTCCCTGGCACAACTTGAGACCATTCCCTCTTGTCCTATCACTTGTTACTTGGTTAAAGAGACTCATCCCCAGCTCTCTGCAGCCTCCTTTCAGGGAGCTGTAGAGGGCGATGAGGTCTCCCCTCAGCCTCCTCTTCTCCAGACTAAACAACCCCAGTTCCCTCAGCCGCTCCCTGTACGACCTGTGCTCCAGACCCTGCACCAGCTTCGTTGCCCTTCTCTGGACACGCTCGAGTCACTCAATGTCCTTTTTGTAGTGAGGGGCCCAAAACTGAACACAGGAATCGAGGTGCGGCCTCACCAGTGCCAAGTACAGGGGTCAGATCCCTTCCCTGTCCCTGCTGGCCACGCTATTGCTGACACAAGCCAGGATACCATTGGCCTTCTTGGCCACCTGGGCACACTGCTGGCTCCTGTTCAATCAGCACCCCCAGGTCCCTCTCTGACTGGCAGCTCTCCAGCCACTCCTCCCCAAGCCTGTAGCGCTGCTGGGGGTTGTTGTGGCCCAAGGGCAGCCCCCGGCATTTGCCCTTATGGAAACTCCTCCAGCTGGCCCCAGCCCATGGCTCCAGCCTGTCCAGGTCTCTCTGCAGAGCCTCCCTACCCTCGAGCACATCAACACTCCCACCCAACTGGGTGTCATCTGCAAACTGACTGAGGGTGCACTCGATCCCCTCGTCTAGATCATCAATAAAGATGTTAAACAGGAGTGGCCCCAACACAGAGCCCTGGGGGACACCACTCGTGACCGGCCGCCAACTGGATTTAACTCCGTTCACCAGAACTCTCTGGGCCCGGCCATCCAGACAGTTTTTTACCCAGCAAAGCGTGTGCCCATCCAAGCCGTGAGCAGCCAGTCTCGCCAGGAGAATGCTGTGGGAAACGGTGTCAAAGGCCTTACTAAAGTCAAGGTAGACAACATCCACAGCCTTTCCCTCATCCAATAAGCAGGCCGCCCTGTCGTAGAAGGAGATCAGGTTTGTCAGGCAGGACCTGCCTTTCATAAACCCATGCTGGCTGCGCCTGATCATCGGGTTGTCCCGCAGGTGTTGTGTGATGGCACTCAGGATGAGCTGCTCCATCAGCTTCCTGGGCACTGAAGTGAAGCTGATAGGCCTGTAATTTCCCAGATCATCCTTCTGACCCTTCTTATAGATGGGCGTCACATTGGCCAATTTCCAATCTGTCGGGACCTCTCCGGTCAGCCAGGACTGCTGGTAAATGATGGCTTGGCAAGCACCCCAGCCAGCTCCTTCAGCACCCTCGGGTGTATCCCATCTGGTCCCATAGACTTGTGTGTGTCTGTGTGATGCAGCAGGTCACTGATTGTTTCCTCCTGGAATGCAGGGGGTTTGTTCTCCCAGTCTCTGTCTTCTGGCTCTCTGAGGAGTCTGGATTCCCTCAATACAACTAGTGTTGTTATTAAAGACTGAGGGAAAGAAGGCATTAAGTACTTCAGCCTTTTTCTCGTCACTTGTCACCATGTTTCCTCCTGTGATGGAGGCTCTCTCTGGTCTTTCTTTTGCTGTTGATGTACTTATAGAAACATTTCTTATTATCCTTGACTGCAGAAGCCAGATTAATTTCCAGCTGGGCTTTAGACCTCCTGATTTCTGCCCTGAATAGCCTCACAGCCTCTTTTTAATCACTGTGAGTCACTAGCCCCATCTTACAAAGGCTGTAAACTCTCCTTTTCTCCCTGAGTTTCAGCCAAAGCTCCCTGTTTAGTCAGTGGCCTTCTCTGGCGTCGGCTTCTCTAACAGCACCTGGGGACAGTCTACTCCTGTGCCATTAAGACTTTCTTCTTAAAGAGTGTCCAGCCTTCCTGGACCCCTATACCCTTCAGGATCATCTCCCAAAGGATCCTGTCAAGCAGGTGTCCAAACAATTCAAAGTCAGTGCTTTGTAAGTCCAGGATGTCAGTTCTGCTGCCGCCTCTCCTGCTCTCTCTAAGAATAGAAAACTCTATTATTTCATGATCACTGGGCCCTAATCATCCTCCAACTGCCACATCTTCCTCTAGTCCTTCATTCACAAAAAGAAGATCCAGCAGGGCACCTTCTCTGGTTGGTTCACTCACCAGCTGCATCAGGAAGTTATCTGCCACATATTTCAGGAATCTCCAGGACCAGTCCCGCTCTGCTGTCTTATATTTCCAGCATAAGCAGTAAGAAGCTCATGGGCTGAAAGGGATCCATACCCTTGAAGATTCTAGATGGTCTAATAAGTCACTTGTCAAAAATGTCAGAGAATGACATAGTTACTAAAGGTTAAACTGTCCTTCTGGTGAAGAGAACTGAAGGGTTTAAGGAAAACTTTCTGTGAAAGCTAATGGTTAAATAAGGTTGTAGTTTGGCTGACTGCTAGTGGTCATTTAAGAATAGGAAGAGTGTATGGTCATACTTACATCTGCATCTCTCTCTCTCACAGGTCACATGCCAAATTTTACTGGGATGACTTTATGATAAATTTGCCTATTTTGGGGAAATGTCATATGCTGTGACTAAGAGACGTGGAAACTCTCCTTCTGGAAGACAGTGGACACTATGACAAATCCATTCAAGAGTGACATCCCAATAGATAAAGATGTGGAACCCCTGAAATGAATAATATGAGAAACTACGGTCATTTTTCTCTTGAATAAAAACAGGAGCATGGCACTTGGTGTGCCTTCTGTTCAGACCATAGTCAATTATCTTTGAGCTTTCCTTAGTGTACTTTTCTTTGGGTAAGAGGTGCTACCCAAAAGGTACCATTAATGCATCCATCTTGTACAGAATTTTGGGCTTTGGACACTGCCTTTTAAGATGACAGTTCTTTCAATAAGAGCTTTGGGAAAACTATGCCATCTAGGCATTCTTGCTTGGGTGAATAAACCTTCATCAAAACTGGTGTTGCTGAATGGGACATTCTAGTTTTAAGAAATGCTTTCGTCTCTACCAGAGATAAGTCTGCTAATACAGTAGTACTCTACAGAACTCACACTTATTATCCAGTCTCATGACATTTTGAAAAGGATTTTTTTTATGAAAGTCTGCTGCTTGTTTTCTGACTGGAGAACTTCCTCTTCACTTACATAGAGAATTTCTTAAAATCAATCTTTTTCCCTGATGATTAAACTGAACAATAAACTCCTAATTAGGAGGTTTTGAAAGTTCTGTTTTTGATGTTAGCTTTGGAAGTTATGCACTATGGGAGGTGATAGGGTAGTGAGGGTGTTTCTGAGTCATCCCCAATGCCCAAGCTGCTATGCAGGATATAAAAGACATGTGCAGGAGAAGAGAACTAGTCAGATTTGGAACTTTTACATCACTGTTACCCCTGAGATGACCTCAATTCATTAAAAAAGTTATTTCTTGGGAAGTGTCTTAAAAGGTTGTTTGAACTTAAAGCTCAGTCTTTGTTGGTATTCAGACCATACCTATTCTTTACAATATTTGGGGCCATGCTTTGAAGTTTTCTGTTTCTCCTGGGTATTCCAGCTAATGTAGTTCATTGTGAAATGAGAGCACAGAAAAATACAGTATCATCATATTACTTGTCTCAAACTTGAAATGCTGCAAGAAACTTAAAACGAAAATTTCTCTTATTAGAAATTAATACACAGTTGTAAATAAAATTTTGAAGACAACATTTTGACAATTGTTTTAACTTGGTATTTTCTTTTGTCTTGTCTTATGATATAGCATTACAGATCACATTCATGCAAAAATCTGTCTTCTGTCTTTTCACTATGTGTCCACTACTCAAAAGCAGCAGAATTTGTCACTGGAGTAAGTCAAAAGAATATGTAATCAGACTCACAATTTCTCTTTTCCATCCTTATTTTCTCAAGTTTCTTATCTGTGCACATACAGAGTTACATATTTGCTGTGTCACTCACTTTGCTGCAAAGAATGGCAGGAAGTTCACTGCTGGGTGGAAGAATATGCATGACTGCTCTGACCAGTCCCCAGAACTCTGGAAGCTGTATTTGAATGACGCCTTGGAAAAAACTCAACTCCTTCCTTCAGATTGTCCTGAGTTCTTTGCTTTTCATCCTCTCAACTGTTTCATCTTCTAGCTGGCCCTTGTCACATTTCAGAATTTGACATGATGCATGAAGTTCACTACAGGCTGTTAAAGTAGCTAGGAAATTTAAACAATTGATTTTACTCAAAAGAAAATTTGACAACAAAGTAGATTTGAAATTAATTTGGCAAATACAATGATTTTGATAAGGAACAGTTTTTATATAGAGATGGTGATTCGGTTGGGCTTTCTCTAGAATGCAAGAGACCCTTCTATGAGATCAAAAGACCACATGTACAGTAGTTTCTGTTGCTTTCTTTTTTGTCCTAGTAAGATCATCCAGAGGACCATTATTTTCTCCTTTCCTTTCCTTTCCTGAAACCTTGGGTGAATATATAATGAAGAAAACTGCTTTACACATGATGCACAGTTCATTTTTGTAAATCTTTGGTGCTCAGCAGGGTCCAATCAGGTCAGTGGGCTTACACTGGTAAGTTCAGTCTTCCTGCTATTTCAGTTTGCCCTAGAGACAGTCCCAACTAGTAAAGGAAGTAGCAATTCCTCCCAAGGCACATGCACTGAGCTACTCATGAAATTCATGCTGTCACTTCTCTTATTCATGCTGTCATGTGGGAAAGGCCCTTCTAAAAGCACTGCTGGAGATAAACCATGAAATAGAAATGCCTGTAGAAGGAAATGACAGTAGAAAGACTGCAAAGCCAAAGAAAACAAGCATGAGCTCAGCTCAAAAAGATCTTCTTTCTTGATGACTGAAGAGCTTTGTGGTCAGTGGAAAACTGTGTCAGGCAGGCAGGTGGCAATGGAAGCAGGAGGAGAATTTTCTGTCTATCAGTGTCACAGAAGTGTCTTTAAAGGGCAAGTAGTCCTTTACAGAAATTATCTGATCCACAATGCAAAACTGGATTTACAGCAGATGTGAAGTAATTCAAACAGATTTTATTATGTTTTTTGGTGGTCTAGTGAAGTCCCCACTGACTGGAAAAGGTGAAATTTAATCTCCATTTTTAAAAGGCAAAAGAGGAAGACCCAGGGAACTACAGAGCAGTCAGTTTCACCTCTGTGCTTGGAAAGATCATGGAGCGGATCCTCCTGGAATGTACTCTAGGGCACATGGAATATAAGGAGATGATTGGTGACAGTGAACACAGCTTCACTAGGGGAAAACCGTACGTGACAAATTTTGTGGCCTTCTACAATAGGGCTACAGCGTTGGTAGATGTCATCTACCTGGACTTGTGCAAAGCATTTGACACTATCCTATGCAATATCCTTGTTTCTAAATTGGAGAGACAAGGTTTTAATGGATGGAACGCTTCGTGAATAAGGCATTGTCTGGATGGTCATACTAAAAGAGTTGCAGTCAACAGCTCAAGGTCCAAGTGGAGACCAGTGATGAGTGGTGTTTTTCAGGGGTCAGTGTTGTGACTGGTGTTCTTTAACATATTTGTTGCCAACATGGACTTTGGGATTACACAGAATCATAGAGTCATCTAGGTTGGAAAATACTTTGAAAGTCATCTAGTCCAACAATTAACCTAACAATGACCGTTCTCAACTCCACCATATCACTCAGTACTATGTCAGTGCGACTCTTAAACACCTCCAGGGATGGGGACTCCACCACCTCCCTGGGCAGCCCATTCCAACACCTAAGAACCCGTTCTGGAAAGAAATAACATTTCCTAATATCCAGTCTAAACCTTCCCTGGCACAACTTGAGACCATTCCCTCTTGTCCTATCACTTGTTACTTGGTTAAAGAGACTCATCCCCAGCTCTCTGCAGCCTCCTTTCAGGGAGCTGTAGAGGGCGATGAGGTCTCCCCTCAGCCTCCTCTTCTCCAGACTAAACAACCCCAGTTCCCTCAGCCGCTCCCCGTACGACCTGTGCTCCAGACCCTGCACCAGCTTCGTTGCCCTTCTCTGGACACGCTCGAGTCATTCAATGTCCTTTTTGGAGTGAGGGGCCAAAACTGAACACAGGAATCGAGGTGCGGCCTCACCAGTGCCAAGTACAGGGCTCAGATCCCTTCCCTGTCCCTGCTGGCCACGCTATTGCTGACACAAGCCAGGATGCCATTGGCCTTCTTGGCCCCCTGGGCACACTGCCGGCTTCTGTTCACTGGGCTGTCAATCAGCACCCCCAGGTCCCTCTCTGACTGGCAGCTCTCCAGCCACTCCTCCCCAAGCCTGTAGCGCTGCTGGGGGTTGTTGTGGCCCAAGGGCAGCCCCCAGCATTTGGCCTTATTGAAACTCCTCCAGTTGGCCTCAGCCCATGGCTCCAGCCTGTCCAGGTCTCTCTGCAGAGCCTCCCTACCCTTGAGCAGATCAACACTCCCACCCAATTTTGTGTCATCACTCATTGCCATGTTTCCTTCTGTGTCTAGCAGGGGATGGAGGCTCTCTCTGGTCTTTCTTTTGCTGTTGATGTACTTATAGAAACATTTCTTGTTATCCTTGACTGCTGAAGCCAGATTAATTTCTAGCTGGGCTTTAGACCTCCTGATTTCCACCCTGCATAGCCTCACAACATCTTTGCAATCACCGTGAGCCACTGGCCCCATCTTTCAAAGGCTTTAAACTCTCCTTTTCTCCCTGAGTTTCAGCCAAAGCTCCCTGTTTAGTCAGTGGCCTTCTCTGGCGTCAGCTTCTCTTACAGCACCTGGGACAGGGTGCTCCTGTGCAATTAACACTTCCTTCTTAAAGAGTGTCCAGCCTTCCTGGACCCCTATACCCTTCAGGACCATCTCCCAAAGGATCCTGTCATGCAGGTGTCCAAACAATTCAAAGTCAGTGTTTTGAAAGTCCAGGATGTCAGTTCCGCTGCTGCCTCTCCTGGTCTCTCTAAGAATAGAGAACTCTTATTTCATGATTGCTATGCCCTAATCGTCCTCCAACCACGACATCATCCACCAGTCCTTCTCTGTTCTCAAAGAGGAATTCCAGAGAATTGAGTACACTGCTCTCTTTTTGGCTGGGATAATTTTCTTCAGCCAAGAGAGACCATAGCTGGAGCGTATGACCTGGATTTCAGCCAGGGTAGAATTAACTTTCCTTGAGCTGGGAGGGAAAACAGCTGGAGTGCCAGACCTGCATTAGACATTGGAATATTCCATATCATGTGACTTTATGCTTGGCATATAAAGAAGGTGGGTTCTCTCATTTTGGCTTCTGGTCAGCACACAGGATTTTTCATTCTCTCAGTATCTCTGCCAGGGAATGGGCTGTCCACTAGCCATCAGGTGGTGAGCAACTGCATTGTGTATTACCTGTTTGGAATTCCTATTGTTACTGTGGTTTTGTTACTATCACTAAACTTTTTTTATCTAACCTATGAATTTTTCCTTTCTATCTCTCCCCTATTTTACCAAGAGGAAAAAATGTTAGTGACTGGTTCCATGGTGATTGGATTCCAGCTAAGCTCAAGCCACAATATGCACTCTTAGCAAGTTTACAAATGACAACAAGCTGTGTGCTGCACTCGACACACTGGAGGGTAAGGATACCATCCAGAGGGACCTGGACAGACTTGAGACGTGGACCCATGCAAACTTCATGAAATTCAACAAGGCCAGATGCAAGGTCCTGCACATGGGTCAGGGCAGTCCCAAGCACAAACACAGGCTGGGTGAAGAGTGAATTGAGAGTAGCCCTGCGGAGGACTTGGGATATTAGTGGATGGAAAACCAACTATGAGCTGGCAACGTGCGCTCACAGATGAGAAAGCCAACTGTATCCTGGGCCCCATCAAGAGAAGTGTGGCCACCAGGTTGAGTGCGAGGAATCTCTCCCTCTAGTCCGCTCTTGTGAGACCCCATCAGGAGTATTGTATCCAGCTCTGGGGTCCTCAACATAAAGATGTGGACCTGATCAAGCAGATCCAGAGGAAGACCATGAGAATGATCAGGAGGCTGAAGCACCTCCCTTAGGAGGACAGGCTGAGAGAGTTGGGGTTGTTCAGCCTGGAGAAGAGAAGGCTCTGGGGAAACTTTATGGCAGCCTTCCAGTACTTAAAGGGGGCTACAGGAAACATGGGGAGGGACTCTGCATCAGGGAATGCAATTGTGGGACAAGGGGTACAGTTTTAAACTGAAAGAGGATAGATTTGTACTAGACATAAGGAAGAAATTCTTTCCTGTGAGGATCATGAGATGTTGGCACAGGTTTCCCAGACAGATTGTAGCTACTCCCTCACTGGAAGAGTTCAAGGGCAGGTTGGATGGGCCTTTGGTCAAACTGATGTTGTGGAAGGTGTCAGTGTCCATGGCAGGGTGGTTGAAACTAGGTGATGTGTAAAGTCCCTTCCAACCCAAACCATTCTATGGTTCTATGGTATGTCAAAACTATCAAAATGTCTATTTTTATGAGAAAGATTTACAAGTGAGAAATATTATCTATATCAAATAATTTCAATCAAGTCACTGCTCACCAGTCATATTATGTTTTAAATGGATATAAGTTTTTTAAAATGCATTGAGATGTTTTGTATTTGTTGTAATCAGCACTATTTCGGAATGTATCTTATTTGTTACAGTTTCTAGTTTTGAAAAATCTTGACTGTATTTGCAGGTTCAGAAAAAATGAATGAGGGATTCCATTTAAACATATAGTAAAATCCCTATGTCTCATTGTCAAGTGCATGTAGTGTGTTTTGAGGGGGTTATTTTTATTGCTTGTAAAATATTTGTTATTACATTTTTAAGGCAATTTAGATTTTGTTATTATGTGCCATAATGACATCTGTTTCAACAGAGTGAGACAAGATCAGACAGAAATCATTAGTATTTCCTGGATTCCAATCTGAAACTCAGAAATATCAACAACGGTTCATTGGTTTGAGTGCTTCTCTCTTACAACATTTTAGTAATATCATACAAAAAAAAAAAAAACCAAAACCCAAAACACCCCCCCCCCCAAACCTACATATGCAGTCTCCTATAATGAAAAACCTGAAACTAAAATAAAGTCTGTGTATATGTGTGTGCATGTGCAAAGTGGTACTTCGTAAAACCAGAATTAGGGAAAATAGAATATTATTTCATACAATGACTGCAATTAATAGCATGTATGTGAGGAAAAGATGTGAAGACAAATGATATGTGGGTGTTTCTCTGTCTACAAAAGTGGAATGGAGATTACAAACTGGATAAAAAAATAAATAATCCAGTGCCATCAGCACTGAGAAGAACTGCCAAAGATGCCAGCTTCATCATTTACTTCAGCTGTGCACCTGGAAATGCCACCTGGATTGTCTGTCACTGCAGCAGTTTCAGAAAGGTCTGAATATTCAGCCAGTGAGTATTCTCATGCTTTATCTGCTAAACATTTTAATTACTTTTGCAGCTAATAAATGACAGAGGAAAAAAATGCCTCTAGGATTTGGCTCTGTAAGCAATAGGGGTTGCAGTGGTTAAGAGTAACTTAATCTACTGTGCCAACAGATGCATCAGTAGACTGCATCAAGCAATCAAATAAGGATTAAAGAAAAAGTCACATTGGCTTTAGTTTTCTTAGTTTGACTGCTTGGCATACATTGGAGAAAACAATTAATTCAGGCTGTTTCTAACAAAGAACAACCTCAGAAGGTTTAGTATTTATGAGCACACCAGCTGAAATGCAACCTCCTTAAAGTTTCTTTAAATTTCCCATAATCAAAAAGGGATATAATAATAACTGTTTTTCACAGGGAATAGCTGTTGTTATAAATTAATGCCATTAACATTCAAAAGAAAAACATCCAGGTGAAGCACCACGGCTGTAGACTTAATTAAGGCACAATATTAAAGGCTGATGAACAGTGGAAAACAATTGGAGAAAGTAGGGGCTGATTATCAGATCACACAGGTTGTGGCAGCTGGTCACTGTCTTGGTGATTCCAGACTAACTGGATTTAAAACAAATGAAGGAAAATGCAAAAGGGAAGGCCTGAAAAATCATAAGACTATGCCTACATTGATACAGTAAATTTTCACATTGCTCTGAGCCTTTGCTCTCTGAATCTCCATAGTTCAATTTTTTGGCTGTTCATCCTGAAATCTCTGCTGAATTTCTGAGGATGAGATCACAGAATCACAGAATCATCTAGGTTGGAAAAGACCTTGAAGATCATCCAGTCCAACATTAACCTAACATTGACAGTTCCCAACTACACCATATCCCTAAGCCAGATTAAACTCCGTTCACCACAACTCTCTGGGCCCGGCCATCCAGCCAGTTTTTTACCCAGCAAAGCGTGTGCCCATCCAAGCCGTGAGCAGCCAGTCTCGCCAGGAGAATGCTGTGGGAAACGGTGTCAAAGGCCTTGCTAAAGTCAAGGTAGACAACATCCACAGCCTTTCCCTCATCCAATAAGCAGGTCGCCCTGTCGTAGAAGGAGATCAGGTTTGTCAGGCAGGACCTGCCTTTCATAAACCCATGCTGACTGGGCCTGATCCCCTGGTTGTCCATGATATGACTTTTAATGGCACTCGAGATGACCTGCTCCATGACCTTCCCTGGCACTGTGGTCAGACTGACAGGTCTATAGTTTCCTGGATCATCCTTTCTGCCTTTCTTGTAGATGGGTGTCACATTTGCCATCCTCCAGTCCAATGGGATCTCCACAGTTAACCATGATTTCAGGTAAATTGTGGACAGTGGCTTGACGAGCACATCTGCCAACTCTTTCAGTACCCTTGGGTGTAACCCATGATGGATCCTGCTTCTTTTGTCTTCTGCTTCTATCCATTGGAGTCTTTTTTATCCACTGTGGTCATACTTTTTTGCAAGCAATCACAGACCTGGAAGCAGAAATAAACAGTGTACAACCTGTTATTAAGAGAGCCGCAGATATGAACCTAAGACTCAGACTATGCTTAAGGAATTAGATTTATAGTCTATAAATGTAGAAGTATGGGTTTCATGATGACAGCAAAAGTGTAGGAAGGTTCACAGTTGTGAAGTACCATGAAGACATCATGAAGAAGACTGTGTGGTACAGAGGGACATGAAGAACAGAATGGAGGAACTCAATGGAAAATACAATAAGATAAGATCATCTCAGCGATTATATTTTTTGTGATCTCCAATTTACCACTGAGGGTCATAAGGAAACCACAGGATATGCAGTACTGGTAACCATGATGAAATGAGATCGGGGCACAGATAAAGGTTTGACCTATGTTAAGACAACACAAAACTGGTTTTACATGTAAATAACTGGGTAATAGCCAAGCACCCAGAAAATAGGGGATTATGGAAAAAATTCTGGTTTGTAAAATAAAGTATCAATACTTAGGTCATTCCTTAGTGTATGTTTCAGGCCTGCTGAAGTATGTTAGAAAGATCTAAATTTTAGAATGTTATGGAAGAAGTGTCAGGATTTATACACAAACAGACTCACTGAGCAAGAAAAGAAAAGGAGGCAGATGGCCTCAATAATACGGGGCCCAAAACCAAATGAAGTGTATATCGTTAAACATATCAGAGTCAATGAAGAGTCTTGTGAACTCCTTTTGTTCATGCAAATTCAACAGGAGGTTTAAAGTGAGATTGAACAAGGATGCTCTTCTATGTCAAACTTTCCCTAGATTGGAAACCTCTGAAGTGTTTAAAATAAGACTTTACAAGAGTATTCTTCATTGTGTGTGCCTTGATAGATTCTACATATTGTCATATAAAGCCATTTGTACAATTAGATGATTTCTTTCCAATCTGTCATATATAAAATCAAATTACACTTTAAGTAATTTATTCTAATTTTGCTTTCCAATGTGCTTAGCAGAAGACAATAAAACAGAAGAAAACCTGTAAGAATGCTGCTAACGTGTTTTTGAGGACAGAAGGTGCCCATTCCATAATCAGAAGGGGCATGGTAAAGTTATATTATCTTCATGATTACCTATGTGATGAAGAAATTTCTTTTAGAAGATACAACATCTCTTCCCATGGGTACTTAGACAGCTCCTTATCCTCCTTTCTTTTTGACAAGTATCTATGGGGAACTACAGGCCAGTCAGTTTTACCTCTGTGCCAAGCAAGATCATGGAGTAGACCTTCCTGGAAACTATGGTAGGGCATATGGAATATAAGGAGGTGATTTGTGACAGCCAACATGCTTTACTAAGGGCAAATTGTACCCGACAAATTTGGTGGCCTTCTACAACAGGGTTACAGTTTTGGTAAATAAGGGAAGAGACACTGACATCATCTACCTGGACTTGTGCAAAGCATTTGATACTGTCCCACATGACATCCTAGTCTCTAAATTGGAGAGATGAAGTTTTGATGGATGGAGCCCTCTGCAGATGGGAATTAGCTGGATGGTCACTCTCAAAGTGAAGTAGTCAATGGCTCAATGTCCAAGTGGAGACCAGTGACAAGTCGTGTTCCTCAGGGGTCAGTGTTAGGATCAGTACTCTTTAACATCTTTGTTGCTGACACAGACAGTGGGATCAAGTGCACTGTCAGCAAGTTTGTGAATGACACTAAGCTCTGTGGTGTGGTCAACATGGTGGAGGGAAGGGATGTGCCATCCAGAGGAAACTGGACAGTCTTGAGAGGTGGGCCTGTGCAAACCTCTTGAAGATCAACAAGGCCAAGTGCAAGGTCCTGCGCATGAATCAGGGCTGGGTGGAGTAGATTGAGAACAGCCCTGAGGAGAAGGACTTGGGAGTAGCAATAGGTGAAAAACTGACCTTGAGCTAGAAGTGTGTGCTCGCAGCCCAGAAAGCCAACTGTGTCCTGGGCTGCATCAAGAGAAGTGTGGCCAGCAAGCTGAGGGAGGGGATTCTCCCCCTCTACTCTGCTCTTGTGAAACCCCACCTGTGGTATTGTGTCCAGCTCTGGGGCCCCCAACATAAAGAGATGGACCTGCTCGAGCAGGTCCAGAGAAGGGCCATGACAATGATCAGGGGGCTGGAGCACCTCCCTTATGAGGACAGGCTGAGAGAGTTGGGGTTGTTCAGCCTGGAGAAGAGAAGGCTCCAGGGAGACCTTATAGCGGCCTTAAAGGGGGCCTACAGGAAAGATGGGGAGAGACTTCTTACCAGAGAATGCAGTGATAGGACAAGGGGTAACAGTTTTTAACTGAAAGAGGGTAGATTTATACTAGACATAAGGGAGAAATTATTTACTATGAGGTTGGTGAGACACTGGCACAGGTTGCCCAGAGAAGCTGTGGCTGCCCCCTCCCTGGCAGTGTTCCAGGCCAGGTTGGATGGGGCTTTGAGCAACCTGGTCTAGTGGAAGGTGTCCCTGCCCATGGCAGGGGGGTTGGAACTGGATGATCTTTAAGGTCCCTTCCAAGCCAAACTATTATACGATTCCATGATTTCCACAAAAGCCTTTGTATTCCTCCAAAAAGACACTTATTGATGAAGGTGGTATGGAGTAAAATACAGATTTTTCTTTATTCCTTGCTAACATAAAGAGATATGACCCCATCTAGTAAACAATGTTAATTGAGAGATGTTTGGGAATTCACCATTAAGAATCTTTTTCAGATAAAAATAATGTCCATTACAAAATCTGGATGTTCCTTTCCCAGTTCATTGATTAAAAAAAAAAAAAAAAATGTATTAATTGTCAGATTTTGTTGCGTTGTAGAAATGATGCTGAGCTGCTTTGAACTGAAACATTTGTCAGATATGCCTAGTTCCAAATTAGAAAATACGGAAATATTTGCTGTTTATATAGGCTGAGATTTTCTGTCATCCATATATAGAAAAGACCATAAGCAGCACTTTCTGACTTAATTATGTGTACATAATGTGTCCTTGACAGATGGCACACATTTCTTAACTTAAAAACTTGGTATCAGAGAAATGTTCAATGTAATTTTAGCTTCTTTTAATATTGTTTGGAAGCTTAATAAGAGCTGGAGATCCATTTTCACATGAGAACTAGTTGTACTACAGAGTACAGGTGGAGAACCCCTGAATTACTTCAGCTAATACTTGCTAAGTATGACTTTAAACATATTGCAGCTTTCTTATAGCATCACAACGATCTCAGGAGTCTGCTCAAATCTGCTAAATCTGGTAAACATGTATAATGATCATACAAATTAACAACAATTGTTGAAAGACTCCTGCCATGAATCCATGGCTGCAAAATGAGCAAGAGAAGATTTGAGCAAATTATTTGCCTTTTATTCTTATTTTTAAAATAAGAAGACTGGACCTGGATTATTTGACTTCTAAAATACAAGGTAATAAAAAATAGTAATAGTTTAATCTGTGTGTCTTTATTGTTAAATATGAAAATTCATGAATTATCCTCCATAAGTTCCTGAAATTTATTCCACTATGAAAAAATATTTAAAAAGTGAGTGAATTTATCTTAAATAATGAATTTTCAAGTGGAAGAAAACAAAGTGTGAAAAAAACCAGAATGAAAGGCATTTATTGTTATTCTACCCACTCTTCCTTCAAACTATTAATATATATATATAAATATTAAATTAGTTTGAATAGTACTTTTCTGGTTTTCCCCAAATTTGAAGTTAAAAAAATAGTTTAGAGTGATAATCCCTCAATATCTCACAATTTTTGGACCCTGTACCATAGTACACTCAAACTCTGGTAATGGGTAAATAGATAACACATATGGGATTGCAATAATTTTTTATTAGCATAATTGAAATCTCAGCAGTGCAATCAAAGAATTACCATTAGTCCAGATATGTCATTCTACACAGAATAACTACTTGTTACTACTACCTGTATTAAAAATCATTACTGTTGCATAGAAAGATAAGAATTTGATCATTAGAAAAATTGCTGTTGTAGCTAAACCAAGTGAAAACAGCAGCAGCAGGCAGGTTAAGTTCAGAGGGAGTAAGCCTGGGAATCCTCAGTCTTGAGGCCTTGCAAACTCAGTACAAAGCCGGTGTCCTGTGACAACCAAGGTCAATATTGTATCCCTGGGCTCCAATATTACCTCTCTGACAGAAATATGTCCTTGTTACTTGCAAACAAATCTTTATTAAGTGGCTAAGAACTATTAGTCAAAGTTTTTGTTTATTTTTTCTGTAGTCTTAAACTGATCCACAGAGTTCTATTAGTGAATCCCTCAAAACCTCAGTCCCTAATGTTTAGTGTGAAATATAAAGTTTTGAAATATCATAGTATAAATGCCTGCTTCAGTAATATCATGGTAACATAATGAAGCTTAATGGCACTTCTCAGGCAAAATTTAATAATTATATCCTTCCTTGTTTGGTCCCTAAATTATACTCGTCCTTCTTTATGAAAGGAACAGTTGGATTAAATCTATGTAATTGGTAATGTGTGCAATGGGGACATAAAGGTAAGTAAAAGAATAGCTCTGCCCTGTTTCTTCTCACACATACCCTCCCAAAGAAGTCTTTTCCTCCTCCACTGCATAGACATAGCAAGCATTTTTCTGTGGCTTTTAAGTAAATTTCTATGAGCTGTGAAACATACTAATTCACTTTTGTTCTATTACCTGCCACAGTTGCTCCACTTCATGCTTTCTCCTATTTCCAGGTAAAGCCAAGAAGCTATGAGGCAGATTATTCTGAGGGCAAGTATTAGTGAAATAAAGTTTTCTGCTTATTCTGTTCAAAGAATGCAGACGTTGCAAATACCTCCTAATAAAACACTATAAACTCAGGGTCTCCACTGTTAAATAACCCAAAATATGTTAAGATATGGAAATATTTTTGTTATAGTTTGTTATAACATTATTGAAATAATTAAGGAAAATAATTCTTTAAAATTACATCATATAATGACAGTACAATTAAAGAAGTTGTTTACTTGTTTTTAATCCCAGTGAAGATTAAAATAAAATTTTAAATCATGCATGTTACACCTTTTTCAAATCTTTCCCTTGCCTGCTTGGCCAAGAGGCAGAATTCAGAGAAGAAATAGAAGTTTACTGTTAAGTAACACGATACAGAGTGACCCAGAGAACTGGCAAAGCCTCAGAGAGAAGTGTCAGCCTTTGAAAATTATTTCTGAGGTTCATTGCCTATCACTCACATGTATCCACCAAAAAAGTTGGAGAATATCTAATATGTGAGATACAATACATGCACCAGCACCTGTTTGCAGATGTAATAACTCATTTTGAAATCTCTGCTAGTTATCTATTTACACTTTTGTCTATAGTTCTTCTGATAAAATGTAGATATCTTTATAGTTCTGGTCAAAAAATATTGACTTGGCTTTCAGTAAATGTTCATCCTCTTGAACAGTTATTCAAATGAAATGTCTGAAGTTGCTGATGCTTTTTTACCACTAAAATATGGGAGCAAAATAGTCTCCAAATCTAGGCAACACAATTGCTATGTCAAATGCACCCTGAGGCTCTGAGCGTGTGCATCAGTCACAGTTATAGTGCAAATGGGTGGGTCTGACTGATCGTGATTGAGTAAACTGCCAGCATAACTGAGTGAGATTGAAGATGACTACACTGATATGCTTGAATTGGCATTAGTATTAATGAACAGGACAGCACATATCTTGACATGAGTAAGTGGTCACAGCCTGGGAGTGTGGAAATGAATATTAGCTCACATGACTTGGTATAACTCCGCATGGGTGTATGTGTGACACATGAGTGATTACTGGAAGTCAGTATTGGTGGGTGGGAGTAGCAGAGTGTCACTTTATATAAATGAGTATCCCTGACAAGGGGCAATTTAGTTGCTGCCTAAAGATTTCCTGTTGGTACAGAATAACCTACCATCTACCAGTGACAGAATATGAACTCCCTTCAGGCAGTTACCCACTACTTTCCATTAGGTTGTGGTATTTCTTAACATTTCTGAAACTAGAGATCTGTATCACTCTGATTAAGGTTATCTCAGAGGATTTTGTTGGAAAGGGATTATTGTGTTTAATCTTGGATGGAATCCAAGCCTTCATTATTGTATAATTTCCTCAGTTTTTCTAATAGACGATATCTGTTTCCTGATTGATGGGATACTATCTCTCTTTCATGTTCCCTGTCAAAAGAGACTTCTGAAATGCTCAGGACATACACCTATTTATATGTATGTCTGTGCATTTATGCATGTATGTATGTTTATAATCCTTAAAAAAAAGTAATTAATATGACTTTAGAAGAATTTAAATTTAGATATAATCTTGATTTCAGGGTGGTAGAGATCACTTCACCCAGCACTCATCAAAGAACTGGAAATGTTAATATTTGAGAGCATGTTCCGTTAGCACTTTCAAAACTGCACTGGAAGTAGGTCCAGCGTAATGCAGACGTCCCAGCTTGCACCCAGGCAATCCCTGACTCACAGCCATACTGGCTGCAGCAGAAGGTCAGAGCTGAAGCTGCAAGGGTGAAACAATAAGTTTTGCCCAGCTGTCCCTAAGTGTGAGTTGGGCAGCAGCTGCTAACAATAAACTGCAGTCAATCTCAGATGTTTCTGAATCAGTTGGACACTCTCCTGTGCCAGCTCTGGGATCCAGAATGCCTGGTATGGTCATGGGGTGGGTATGCATGGACTCGCTATTCTCCTTCCAGGCATGAAATCACAATCTCCTGTGAGCAAGTCCCAGTACCTAGCAAGAGCTAGGAAGTGCTGTTAGCTCCTGATGATTCTGCACAGGGTATGGCTCTCTTGAACCTTCTTTTTTTTTTTTTTTTTCCAGGAGAAGGATTTATTTACCATCCACCTGACTCAGACCAGAATTAACAACAATCTGTTAATTCTGTTAATATGTTAGATAATAATGTTAATTCTGTGCTGTCACTGCCCCAAGCAGAGCAGTTAAGAGCCCCTTTTTTGTTAACAAATATAAATATAAAAAGACTTAATAATAATCAGTGGAAGTTTTTTCAATAAATATGGATTCTCCAGTTAGCAAAAGCTAGAGAAAGAAAGAAAGAAAGAAACAGAAGAAGAAGGAGAAGGAAAGTAATCAGGTCCAAACCTTACACCAGGGACCCAACTCTACTCAGCAGAAAATAGAAGGACGGGTATAATTCTCACTTTACACCCATGAGAAAGCAAAGGGCTCTCTCTCACACACTCTCACACTCTTTCTTTCTTTTCCTAATGCTCTCAGAAACTTGTCTCTTTAGTCAACCATCCTTGTTACGAGTTTCTTTAAATTATAATCTTCCAAATTCTGGGAGATTCCCCTGACAAAGGAATACCAAGGATATAGCACATATTTGATGGAAATGAGCTGCTGAATTAACAAAGACTGACTGAATATAGGATTTTTTCTTCACAGTAGAAATCCTGTGTTGGGAGATAATGGACATGTGAGCAATCCTGCACGTGTGCACACCTCGGCAACGACATGACAAGGACATAGAGCAAAGAATTCAGCAAAGAAACAACTCCAGGAGATGGGTTGGGCAGAGCATGGACAAAGCTAACTATCCAGTCATAAGGATTGTACCATGTACCATGTACCATGCGCGTGCACAGGAGAAAGCTATAAAAGGGCTTGCTTACCTTCAATAAATTGGTATTGCTTGATCATACTGGTCGTGTGCACGTCCATAGTTCCTGCAAACCTGCTACACCAACAATTATTTTTAAAGAAATCCTGTAACAAAATATGTATGCTTGAACATTCATATTCCTGTATTTGATTTTCTGCCAAATATTCTCTGAATTTGTGACTACTGTGGTGTCTGTGTGTTTCTCATTGGAAATTTGGACCTTAGCTTGTGTGTTTGCCATGCTCAACCTTAGAGATCCCAAAAGTTTAGGCACCATTTAAACTAATTTTCCCAAATCAGTTTCATTTTTGCACTCTGAATTTTTGCTAGCTCCTCTTCTGTTGCATCTTACAAAGGCTGTGAATCTGTACCATGAAGAGACATCTGCAGACCCACAATAAGACACTTCGCAACTCTCTGCCTTGCCTGGTGTTCACTAGAGAGTATATACACAGCAGAAGGAAAGTAAAGGACTTTTTTTTTTTTTTTTTTTTTTTTTTTTTTAACTCCTGAGGGTTAAAAAAATAGGAATGGGCATAATACTGAATACACAAGTGTTGAAATGTTTCTTTTTACAAAAGAGGAAGAATTACATATTTTGTTCATGTGATTTCCCATTTACAGGTGTACCCACATACTTAATGGTAATTTTCATGAAACATTTAAATAAGTGACCTTAAAAGTAAGACCCCATGTAAATCATGAACTCTATCATGCAGGAAGATGACAGATTTTATGGATTGGTCATGGCAAAAATGGCAAATTTCACAGTTTGTCATGCATTAATGGAGACAGTTACAAAAACATAGAGTCATTTATAGTGATAAAAAATGGTTCTGAAAGGATTCAAGTTATCTTTTTAACAAATATAAATCATAAAGATATGTGAAAGGCTGTCAGTGGAATTTGGAAAGATTATTTTAAACTGGGGAAAGACACAAAAAATAAAGCAGCAAATAGTGATTGTGAGGGGGTTCTGTCAAAAAGAAAACCAAAAATAATACGTAAGGATGGCACAACTTCAAATTCAATATGCTTGAAGTACACAGTTAAATTTGGACAGAAGTGCATTGTTATGAGCTCTGATGCATAATGTAAACACAGAGGAACAGTGCAAAGACCTTTGTTAAGCAAGTATAAAGACAAGGTATTATCATGGAACATAGTAACTATTCTTATGGTAACAAAGTTGATCTGGATTAAAGCAGTCTATCTCAGGGCAAAACCTGGTCCAGCCACCTGTAACCATGTCCCTTCAGACTGTGATATTTGCCGCCTAATCTAAACAGGGCTGGACCTTAGTGTCTACTTAGATGGGAAGCTAAGAATCTAGCACATTCAAAAGCGTCAGCTGGGTTTTGAATTCCCTGAGTTTTCAGTGGTCCTTCTGGGAGAGTGCTTAATGTTCCTGTCATTACAACAATATCATTACCGACTCAGCCGTCTTCATTTGGCCTTCCCAAACCTGGAGTTGCTTTTGAAAATGTGATAACACTTAAAAGTCGGAACTACAGAAGGCACAATACAGGTTATGGGTAAACCTAGAGATAGGAGCGAGTCGGAAAGTAAATATTTTTGAGGCAGCATAGTTGTGCTAGTATTTCTTTTGCCGTTTTACTCACTCTGCCCTTAGTCAGGGAACTGGTAGGCAAGATACTTTGGGAGTCAGCTCTAAGGGAGTTTAGGAAAATAAGCAGGTCTTGAAAGACCTCCAGTGCAAGAATGGCCCATGCTGGTGCCAAGGAAAAGAAGTAGATGTAATAAGAGACCAGGCTGGTATAACAGGGAACTTGTTATGGAGCTGTAATGGAGAAAGGCAGTTTACAAGAGGTGGAAGTGGGAGTGGGCTACATAGGAGCAGAGCCTGTACTTCAGCCTTAGTAGGCTGAACAATGAAAATGTTTGGCCCCTTGCTGAATGGTGCAAGTGATTTCATCTGAGGGGTTTAATGCCTCATTCTTTACAAACAAAGCCTCCCAGCCCTCTGTGCTTAGTGGAAGGTTTCAAGGAAAAGAACTACCAGCAGTGGATAAGAATTCAATCAGGGACTACTTGAATGAACATGACCTACATAACAAAATGGAACCTGATGGGCTCCATATGAAAGTGCTGAGAGCTTGCCATTGTCATATTGAGGCTACTCTCAATCCTCTTGAATTGTTATGGAGAGCAGGGAAGGTCCTCTAAGACTAGAGAAAGACAAATTTTTAATCCGTATTTTAAAAAGGACAAAGGACAATCTGGGCAACAACAGGCTGATCAGTCTCACTTCAGTACCTTAGAAAATCATGAACCAAGTCCTTTTAGAACACATTTCTGGCCACAAGAAAGATAAGAAGATGACTGGAAAGAGCAAGCATGGATTTACCAAGGGCAAGTCACACCTGACCAACCTGATTTCTTATTATGATGAAAGGATGGTGTTTGTGGATGAAGGGAAAGCAAATCATTTCATTTACCTTGACTACCTCGACTTTTTACATTGATTTACCTTGAGTAGGGCTTTTAACCTTATCTCTCACAGTATTCTTGTACAGGTAGACAACTGGACAGGGTAGAAAAAGTGGTCAAATGGTCACCTTTAGATCGTAGAAGGTAATGTGCTGTACACTACCAGGATGCCTGTTACAAATGAAGTTTGTGTCTACACTGGGACCTCTCCTGTTCAACATTTTCATTGATGTCCTGGAGGAGGCAATGGAGTACCCTCTCCTCAGGTTTGCAGATGACACTTATGAATTGGGAGGGTTACTCAATATCCTCAAGGATACTGTCATCCACAGGGACCTAGACAGGCTGGAGGAATGGGCCAACAGAAACCTACCGGATTCAACAAGGACACATGAAAAGCACTGAAGAAGGAATAACTCCAGCAGTCATACAGACTGGGATTGTAATAACTGAAAAGCACCTGTGAGTCTTCATGCATGGTAAGCTGACCATGATCCAGCAGTGAGCCCTGGCAGCAAAGGTGACCAGTGGACTTCTGTGCTGTAAGGACAGAAGCATGGCCAGTAGCTTGAGGGGTTGATTATCCTCTTCTACTTAACAGTCATTAACAACATTCAAACAGTGTATGCAGTTTTGCCCTTCAGTGTATGCAGTTTTGCCCTTTCCCCTGTCCAAGCAAAAGGTCAATAAGCATGTGAGAGGAAATAAGACAGTGGAATTTGACTGGAACAAGCAAGGTTCAGACTGGATATAAGGAAAAAGGATTTCCACTCTGAGAACAGGACATCAGTGGAGCAGGTTGCCCAGAGTTCATGCACTCTACATCCCTGGATGTTTTCAAGATCTGACTGGATAAAGCTCTGAGCAACCTGGTCTGATCTTAAGACTCTTCTTGGAACAGGTGGCCTCACTAGAGACCTTCTGAAGTCCGTTCCAGCCTGAACTGTTCCATGTGTCTCCCTGAAACATGTCTGGAACACTACATATCTGTGCTGAGCTGAAATATTTATGAACTCAGCAGCCACCTGGTATGCTGAAATTATATTGCTTACCACTGTTTTGTGGCCTTTCAGCAGAATTTACCTAATTAAAGGAGATTCAGAATTATAATGTATCTGAAGTTTAAAGCAGTCTCAGCTCAGCCAGCAAGGACTTCTAGGGACTACAAGGAAATACCATAATTTCAACAGGAACCAAACAGCTGGTGGTAGAGAACAGGGAGGCCAGGATGAATGGGCATCTTCCAAATGGATCCAAAGATGGATTTGTGAAGTGTTTTTCAGAAGTGAAGTGTTTTTCAGAAGTGCACTATGCTGACTAGAGAAAAAGTGTAAAGAAAGATTGTCTTTTTGTAATTCTCATTCCAAAATACAACACATCTTTCACATTTATAAATCTGCAGCTTGCAAATTCTGCATCTGTAACAATTCCCAGAAGGACTTTATCTAATGAACTCTACCATGGCTGCATAAAAAGGCTAATGTAACACCTCCTGCAGCAGACTTTTTCAGTGGGTGACATAATGACATATAGTTAGAGAACTTTTTCAAGAGGCAGTCAAAATAATTTGAGAATGCAGTAGGCAATCCACTATAACATACTTGCAGGAATATGTTTAAGACAATGAACATTTTGTCTGTAACTAAAAATACAATATTTATTAGCTTTACATGCTTCATAAACATGATAAAATGCATCTGCTAATGCTTGCAAGCTATAATATAGGACCTACACACAGTGTTCTCTAGTAAACAGGATTAATTTTTATAGCAAAGACCCTTAATTCAGTAGTAGTACCATGTAGCAGCTTGAAAATTATGTTTCAGTTTCATCTGAAGTAGAAAATAAGCCATATAATCCGCAATGTGTACTTTATTTTTACAATTCTTTTAGTTTCCTTCGTTTTCTTTACCTTTTCAGAATTGCTAGATTGAAAATTGCCAGATTGAAGCTACCATTTTTGACACTTGCTTTTGGTGGCTTGTTAGGCCTTTACTTACAAGGATGTCTGAACAATTCGAGACATGAAGATCTGCCTGCAAAGATCTATTTGGAGGAATCTAGGTAAGCACATGCGGTTCATATTTTGCTAAATTGGTCAGCATTACCATAGTTGCACTGAAATGCAAATTTTCACCATTAAGCTTCCTAGATAGTCTCAAAGACATCAGTAGCAGTATGTTCACATGACCGCAAGCAATTAACTCAACAAAATTTAACAAGCTACCACTTCTCTGAACCATGGCAATGGTATCAGCTCTCCTAGCTTTTTGCAAATACAATTTAAAATTTAATTGTTTGAAATGTGGCAGCATATGCTAATGCATGTTATTTACTGACTCCGTTAACTCTATGTATACTATAAAGGAAGAACAAACTCAAAGGGATCTTAAAGAGTAAGAATGTAGAATTAACAGACCTAAGGGAAGTGAAGAACACAGAATTGTATGTACAGTCAGCTAAAATGGCTCAAGCAGCCACCAATACTTTGTTACGTTGCAGTAACACAGCTGCTTGTCATTGTGCAAAAATAGACAGCTGACATGTTTTGTGGTGCTGTGATCTGTATATAGATTCAGGAAGACACTATTTCAATAGTTTATCTTCAAGTTTTGTTTGGTGTGTTTGCACAATACCCAGAAGAGCTTGGTGTGGGTGTGTATATGCATATATACACACACATAAACACATGTAAATATATAAAAAAGATGTGAACTTAGATTTAACCTCTTACTCCTACAGCAAGAAATAGCTTCCACAGTATTTCCCAGAGTGGTGGATAGCTATAACATTTAAATTAACTTGTGAGGAAAAGGAAGAATAGGTCCCAGACCCAAAGGTATCTTTGAAGAGTGAAATCATAAAAGTAATGAACCTAGTTTTAGTGAAGAATACAGACTGCTATCTTTCATTCAAAATGAAATTACTGTCACCAAAATCTATTCATTGTGCCATTTTCAGTTCTTATTATGATTATTCTCAGTAGAATTAGGTACTAAAATTCCAATTCTTCATATGTTTTATAAATCATAGTAGTAGACTTGAGTATTTTGACCTTTTTAATATTCCTTGGTTTGATTGGCTGTGTTGCTTCTCTGTTCCATGTATCCTATCATTTTACTGCTTCTCTAACCTATGGGGAAGTAGATGAAGTGGGTAGCCAATGAAGATGTAGGATATTGTAAAGGTCAAAGTACTAACATTATTGCTAAATATTTCACAGCATACAGAGCTTTAATACTTAAAATATGCTATTCCTTATAACTAATGGTGAGCAAAGAGCAGAAAATACTATGAATTTTATTCAGTGTCTTAACTTGGCAAAAAATCAAAGTAACTGCATGGAAACTGTAACACGCTTATTACAACTATATTACTGAGCACTAGACCACAATATCTCAGAGTTATGCATTTTAGTCAATACTTTAGTATAAGAGTGTTATCCTCATGCCTTTGATCCCTTTCCCTGAGCATAAGTATTTCATGAGTCTGTGTTCATAGTTCAAAGTTTCTGCGGATGTGTAGGAACACTGAGGAATTATTAATCATTTAGAAGCTCAGTCAATTATGTTGCATCTGGCTGGAGAGCTGCCCAATGGGCAGTCTTTAACAGTAATGTATAAACATAAAATGTGAGTGACCTGTTTACCTATCTGTTTCAGGGACTTGAAAGAATCTGGACAAATCAGGATAAAATCTGAGCACTTATTTCCGTGATGCTTCCACTTAGACTGAAAGCAATGCATAGCACTGCTTCTGTATTGAATCTGCTTCCACAGATTATTTAGTCTTGTTTCATGGAACTTACTCAACTCATTTAAAGAACATCTGAATCTTCTGGGTCTTGATTTGTAATGATCTAGGATTCAGAACTTCCAGAGAATAGCCAGGTGAACTACTAACAGCTGATGGCTTGCCTTGAAAATGCAAGTAGGTGCTGTGATACACATATCTATTATTGAAAAATAAACATTATAGGAGTGGTTTCAACATTATGGCAAAGACATTTCTTTCCCAAGATGACTGGAGTCACTCCAGAAAGAATACTAAAACTGCAGGTTGTGCATTGTATTCTAACTGCTATTTTTCCAATGCTCACATATGATACCATAAGATTGACTAAAACCCACATGTACACACATCATCTTAACTGCAATGGGACCTTTTCTGTGACTGCAATATACAGGATGTTATGCATTTTAAAGCAGAATACTGCACATTTTATTGTACACAGTGTGGCTTATATCTTTAAAAGAGATCCAGTTATTCCAAATGGTTCAGTTTAAAGCTCTTACAATGGTTTTGTACATTTTCAATAAGAAGGAATACTTGTAAAATTAGAGATCACATTATTACCACTTTCAATTTCAAATGTCAAAAAATGTTTGTAACCTGTTGTAACCTGAGTCCTAAATTGGGCCTGTTTGTCTGCATTTGAAGTATATAGAACAATCTACATATTAACAAAACCACAGTTTTGTCTACAGAACATTTAAGCTGAAGTTTAAAATTCCCACTGATGATCCAAAATTTTCATTTTTGCTGGAGGTACTGTAAAATATCGGAACTCTAGATTGATTTTTAATTTACCAGTAAAATCTTGCTAACTTCAGCACTCAGAGAATATTTGTGTCCAGGATGAATTGCAATACATGACCAGAATGTCTACTGAAGTCTTTCTGCAGAAGAATGCTTTGTTTTCCATCAATTTACTTACAACTCAGAAGAGTACTTGAACTGACTGTAGTAGGTTGTATGTTGTGAGAGATGAAGACAGCACACTATCATGGATATAACCCATCTGTTTAGAAATCCCTACTCCCATTCTGCCTTTTTCAGTTTCTTTCATCCCCCAGGATTCAGTAGTGATTCTGTGGCAGCTCAAAAACCATAAAGTGATGTTTAAGCTGGGGTTTCTCCTTCATCTTTTATCATTCTGCCTCTGCCTTTAGTTTTAGGTAACATAAGGATTGATTTATAAGGACATACCTGAGGTGTTTATTATGATTTTTGTGTTTATTTATGATCTTTGCATACTGATTGAATATAGTTTAACAAAGTTCCATGACTTTAGAATCCTGATAAACATCCCTGTAAAGCAGATTATGAGGGGACAGTGACATTTGCTTAACAGTAATGCATGCTGAATTCTATTAAAGGAGCATGAAGACAGATGAATTAAATTGCAGTTGGTTTAATGTTTTTAATGGCTAGTGGTGACAGTTTGGGACTCTCCACAAGCCACTGTATATCAATATAGATCATTCAAGGTACAGTCATCAAGGCAAAAGTGAATGAAATGTAAAACAAAGTGTGTGGTTAAATAAATAATTGGAGCAAATTACCATCTGTAAGAATCCTCTGCAAAAGGGGTTTCTCAATGCAGAAACAGAAGTGAGCCTTATATCTGCTGATACTATTGAAGTTACCAAATAGTGCCTGAAAAGTTCAAAGGGGACCTTTGAAGGAGACCTGAGCATCCTTTATATTACCTGATGTCTTGGTGTCATTGACAGATACCTACAGGACTCTAGGATGGTGCAGGACCATACGATGCCATCCCTCTTCCCTTATACGCAGTGAGATAGTTTTCAACAGCGAGGACCAAGGTGTGTGCAGGCACACCAAGAAACACTCAGCTAGGGTGCTTGGTCCCAGCATGGGGCCAGAGTAAGGGACAGGATGCTAGAGGATCAGGGCATCTCCATCGCTACGCATGTTCATCTCTGCACAAAACCAGAGGCAGGAGTGCTGCCCTGTATGTTGTCTGGCAGTGTGTTGTTTGAAATTTGTAAGACCCTGATATCCACCTAAATCTCCCCACACAGTTAGGGAACAGACTAAATTGTTATTCAGGATGCATCAAGTTCAGGGATCACCAGTTGAAAGCATGTGTTTGTGTGATTTTCTGTATCAGGATTTAAATGCATTAAAGCGTATGTGTCTGGATAGGTGGAGAAATATATATTTTTGTCAGTCTGGACAACACTTCTTAAAATGCAACACCTTTGTTATTTCATGTTCATTTTTTTATTCGGTGCTATATATATAAGCATAACTTTATAATTAAATAAATTGTGATAATAGACCTCAATTTCCAGGTTATAGTGCCCTTTTAATTCCCTGCATGATGTTCCAGTATAAAAGGCATTAAAAGAGATATTCCAATGTTGAAAAGTGAGGGAAATCAGCATCTCAAACTTAGTAAAGTCCTAGGTAGTAAAAAGCCTTTGTTCTGAAGATTGTTCTCCCACAGAGTAGCAGAATTTTCTTTTAGCCTTTACAGTCGATTCTCATGCTGTTGAAATATCATAATCAAAGCTCTTTGCCACCTTGTGTTGAATCTACTGTACTTTAAATCTTTTTATTTAGTGAGAAACAGTGTTTCTAGCCTAAATAATATGATGAAAGCATTCAAAATGTCAAATGAACATTCACCAGTTAAAAATATCTTCACTTTTTACTATTACAATAGTAGAGGGAACTGCCTGTAGGCGACTAGAATGATTAAAAAGGAATAGAGAATATACAATGGTTGCTCCAAAGGGACTGTGAGAGTTCATCATGCTATCAGGTGTCACTGTTACTTTTATCCCCAATTTCCTAGCCAGGATGGTGCAGCACTTTGTTCAGGACAGTTTCCATCAGGAAAACTACAGTTTTGTTCAGACTCTTTTGTCAGTTGCTTTTAGCTTCCACTTGTCATCCTCTCCATTCTTTCCTATGTGAAGGTAGTGTTAGCTTCCAAATAGCTGTTCCTCAAAGGAAATGAGCTATTACCTTAGCAGTCTGTGTACATGTCAGTCCATGGTTCAAACAGAAATTTTAGGAAAATGATATGTTTGAAAATTAATCATCTGGAAGTGAATCATTGTGTGCATATCTTTAGTTTTCCTAGCATCCTGAAGAACAGAATTGGTTGCTGAAATTATCTAAAGAAAAATAATCAGTGAATATTTTTATAGTGAACACCACTATAAATAGATGGTTTCTCAAACAAGACCTGTTTAAAGTCTGACACATTTCCTTTCAGTAGGACATAATACTATATTATTATTCAATGTTTTTGCTAGCCTTACAAAGTCATTAAGAATACAATATCTCATAATGTCTCTTCAATGCACTTCTTTCTTGACAGAAGCAGACTTACCAATATGAGAGAGGTACCTGGTCAGAGTAGCTGTTAAGAAGAATTTTATAATACTGCTTATATTCCAATTGAAATGCCACTGGCTTCTAAATAACTCTAAATCATCTCATACAGCCAAAAGCAACACACTTAGCAGAAAAAGATATACTGGTAAGTGGCCTAGATCAATTGGTACATATGTCCATGATCAAATGGTCTTGGACTATATCAAGCATGCCAAGAGAGTCAATACCAAAAAGCAAAAAACCAAAAAGGACTGCCTAGTTCCTCCCATTCCAAGCCCTGTTTTCCCTCATATTCCCCTTGTGTTCTCCACTGAGTCAGAAAGGAATACTGGCCTGAAATAGATTTGATTTAGCGCATGAGGGAGAAGGAAGTCCAAAAATGGGAAAGAAAGCAAAGAAATGAAAGGGTTTGGGGAAGAGAATGGGAGTGAGGGAGATTTGTCCCATGGCATTTTAAGCGGTGCTTTGTCACTATGTAGCTATACCAAGTCACTGATGAACTGTGACTTAACATAACTACCTGGACACATCACCATCCAGCTACAAGCTGCCTGGTAGACGCTACTGACAGTGCCATGGCACCAGATTCTCTTCATGAGTCTGTATGAGGGGCTATTGCTCACACAGGTCTTCACACTCCCAGGAGGTTTTGGAATTAGTGCCAGAATTATCCATAACTTCTTTTGGAAACTGCTCTGGTCAGGGAAGAAAGGTGTTGAATCTTTATCGCTATGCAGGCCCCAAACAAGCTGATTTGCCAAAAAAGATGCAGCACCAGTGTATCGAGTTTGCATGGCAAGGTTCTGGCAGCAGGGAGGCTACAGGGGTGGCTTCTGTGAGAAGATGCCAGAAGCTGCACCCATGTTGGACAGAACCAGTTCTAGATGGCTCCAAGACAGACTTGCTGCTGGCCAAAGCTGAGCTGATCATTGGTGGTGGTAATGCCTCTGGGATAACATATTTAAGAGGGGGAAAAATTTGCTGCACAACAGCAGCTGGGAGAGAGTAGTGAGAATATGTGAGAGAAACAACCCTGAAGACACCAAGGTCAGTGGAGAAGGAGGGGGAGGAGGTGTTCCAGGTGGTGGAACGGAGTTTCCCCTGCAGCCCATGGTGAAGACCATGGTGAGTGCAGCTGTGCCCTGCAGCCCATGGAGGTTAATGGTGGAGCAGATCTCCACCTGCAGCCCGGGGAAGACCCCAAGATGGAGCAGTTGGATGTGCCCTGAAGGGGACTGTGACCTCGTGGAGATCCTATGCTGGGGCAGGTTTGCTGTCAGGACTTGTGACGCCATGGGTGACCCACACTGGAACAGTCTATTCCTGAAGGACTGCATCCCATGGAAAGGACCCATGCTGGAGCAGTTCATGAAGAACTGCAGCCCGTGGGAAGGACTCACATTCAAGAAGTTCATGAAGGACTGACTCCTGTGGGTAGGATCCCATCATAATGTAGGGCAAGAGCATGAGGAGAAAGGAGCAGCAGACAACATGCAATGAACTGACCACAACTCCCATTCCCGATCCCTCTGCACCACTCAGGGGAGGAATTAGAGAAAGCAGGAGTGAAGTTGAGCTCAGGAAGAAGGGGTGAGGGGAGAGTATTTAAAGATTATTGTTTCTTATGATCCTGCTCTAATTTAGATTGGCAATAAGTGAAATTAATTTCCCAAAGTCGAGTCTGTTTTGTCTGTGATGGTAATTGGTGAATGATCTCCCCATCCTTATCTCAACCCACAAGTCTTTTGTCATATTTTATCTCACCTGTCCAGTTGAGGAGGGGGAGTGATAGAGTGGCTTGGTGGGCACCTGGTGGTCAGCAAAGGTAATTCATCATGAGCAGTCACTCATTTCCCACATGACAGTTGGTGGTTGTGCTCGCCAAGCCACTGTCCATGATTTACCTGAAATCATGGCTAACTGGGGAGGTCCCATTGGACTGGAGGGTGGCAAATGTGACACTCATCTACAAGAAAGGCTGAAAGGACGATCCAGGAAACTACAGACCTGTCAGTCTGACCTCGGTGCCAGGGAAGGTCATTTTGAGTGCCATTAAAAGTTATATAATAGATAACCAGGGGATCAGGCCCAGTCAGCATGGGTTTATGAAAGGCAGGTCCTGCCTGACAAATCTGATCTCCTTTTATGAAAAAATGATCCGACTATTGGACAGGGGAAAAGCCATGGACATTACCTACCTGGATTTTTGAAAAGCATTCGACACAGTTCCCCACAGGATTCTCATAGAAAAACTGGCTGCCCATGGCCTGGATGAGAGAACGGTCTGCTGGGTCAAGCACTGGCTGGATGGATGGTCCCAGAGAGTGGTGGTCAATGGAGCTAAATCCAGCTGGTGGCCAGTCACAAGTGGTGTTCCTCAGGGCTCAGTGTTGGGACCATTTCTGTTCAACATCTTTATTGATGGTCTTGATAAGAACATAGAATGCATTATCAGTAAATTTGCAGATGACACCAAGTTAAGCGGGAGTGTCGATCTGCATGAGAACAGGGAGGCTCTACAGAGAGACCTGGATAGATTAGATCGGGGGGCCAACGTTAATGGGATGAGCTTCAACAGGTCTAAGTGCCGGGTCCTGCACTTGGGCCACAACAACTCCCTGCATGGCTACAGGCCTGGGGAGGTGTGGCTGGAGAGCTGTCTGGAAGAGAAGGATCTAGGGGTCTAACTGACAAGAAGCTGAACACAAGCCAGCAGTGTGCCCAGGTGGCCAAGAAAGCCAACGGCATCCTGGCTTGTACTAGAAATAGTGTGGCCAGCAGAAGTAGGGAGGTGATGGTCCCCCTGTGCTCTGCACTGGTGAGGCCACACCTGGAGTGTTGTGTCCAGTTTTGGGCACCTCAATACAGGAGAGACATCGAGGTGCTGGAGCGAGTGCAGAGGAGGGCAACGAAGCTGGTGAAGGGCCTGGAGAACAGATCCTGTGAGGAGAGGTTGAAGGAGCTGGGACTGTTCAGTCTGAGGAGGAGAAGGCTGAGGGGAGACATCACCACTCTACAGCTCCCTGAAAGGACATTGTAGAGAGGCTGGTGCTGGTCTCTTCTCACAGGTGATTAGTGACAGAACAAAGGGGAACAGCTTTAAACTGCAACGGGAGGTTTAGACTGGACATTAGGAAAAAATTTTTTGCAGAAAGAGTGGTCAGACAGTGGAACAGGCTGCCCAGGGAGGGGGTGGAGTCACATCCCTGGATGTGTTTAAGGGTCGTTTGGATGAGATGTTGGGGGATATGGTGTAGGGGAGAACTTTGTAGAGTAGGGCTGATGGTTGGATTCGATGATCCCAAGGGTCTTTTCCAACCTGAATGATTCTGTGATTCTATGACAGGTTAGTGATTTGTGGAACATACCCTTTATGATTGCCACTGATTGGGTGCTGATATTCTTAGTAACACAGCCTACATCAGATGAGTCTTCCAGAGGGCAGTCCTTTTAGAGTTGAAAGGCTTGATGGTGGGGAATCCTGCACCTCAAACTCCAGGATCATTCTGCTCACTATCCTTTCTTAATGCTCATAGTGCTCTTTTTCAACTAAGCATGATGTTCTGGGTAAAGAACCATTTGTTTACTAGTATTGGAAAAATAAATATTGTTCTTTTATGTAAAAAGACACCATGACAGAGAAAAAAACCCAACAAACCAAAACTCCTCAATGCTACATGGTACTGCCTGCAATATTATAGTAACTACTATATTGCCATTGTTTTGAAAAAGCTGAAATTAATCGTTGCACCATCAGGTGAAATTTTATATATAACTAAGGCCATTTACAATAGTGAAAGGGATTCAACTTAAGCCAATTAAAAGAAGATTGGTCTTTAAGAATGCCACATTTTAGGCAACATGAAAAGTTTTCAAATTTCATTCAATGTCTAATACAGACTATTAAAAGGAAGATTCATGGTATATGACACCAATCACTCACTTCAGCTAAAGAATAATGATACAGTTTTATGAGTTTGAAAATTCCCATGATAGCCACAAAGTGTACACTTAGTATGTGTTCTTTGATGAATAGTATTAAAACTTGTAAAAATAATGAGGATGGTGAACAGAAACTACTGAAAATGGTCACCATATTCTTAAACACAGGGGATCATAGTATTAAGTGAAGCCAGGTTCTGTAAGTTGTCATTGTCCTGAAATTTCAAAGTGATGTGCAACCCTTTTAGGCAAGTTCTTCAATGTTACAGAAATGGGTGAAATACATCAAACAGGACTGGATTTGAAGTACAAGCATCTTTGTCATAACTGCAGCATGTAATTACCAGATAGTCTAAAGCCCACATAGCTATTGGATATTGAAGCACAAAACAAATAGTATATTATTATTGTATATAATAAATGCAATTATATAATTACATTTGATAAGTAATCAAAAGTTTTTAAAAGTTTTACATTTTGTCTTTTGAAGTGTTTACATTTGAAAAACTTAAAAAGGCTATGAATATGTTTATCTGTGCATGGACCATAACTACAAATTTAACAGAGAGTTCCTCACCATGAATGTCCAGAATTCAGGCTTGGAAGCAGTTTTTAGTTAACTAGGATTATTTTGTAATAATTTCATTCTTTCCATCTTAAGTTTTATCTGTACAAGGTATCACTTTCAGTCATATATTTATGATTATCAAGATTCTTTCATGAAGTAGTGTGTTATTTTGAGAACACTGCCTCTAAGGCATTTCTTATGGAAAGAATGGTTCATCAGAGGAAGATTGGTAGAGTTTTGACACCTCTGTCACAGCTTTTTTTCATCCATTAAAGCCAGTTATACCAGACTTCTAATACCTTGTGATGACAAATGTATTAAACATACTAGGATTTCATATGCAGCTTGCCATATGTGGTATGTGTTTTGGCTTGTTTATTTTTTCATAGCTATATACTATGTTTATTCAGATAGTAGCTAGTCCTGCAATTACTTTGGCCTTTGTATTAACTCAGGATTCACTGATACTAAAAAGAAATCCCATAGTAAACATGAGCAATAATAACTATGATAATTCTTCCGCAGTTGTGATAAGTGTCAAACCAGACTTAATTATTTAGATAATTTAAATTATATAATAATAAAGTTTTAATGTAGATAAGTATCTTCCTTTTCAATTATATTGAGATGAATAAGAAAAAGAGACACAGAAATTATAACCAGCTGGTCTATAGTAAGCCTGATGACTCAAGTTATACAAATTTCTTAAAACAACCATGACAGTACACGCACAGACCATGTGTGACTTCACTTGTTTCTTGATAAGGAAAAGTATTTACTAGGACCATTAAGCCATCATCTCCTTAGCTGTGTTACCCCCCAAAATTATAAGGTTTCCTTCCTGAGACTGATCCACAGGCAAAAGAATCCACATTCATCAATTGTGCAGCGTTTAAAACGATCAGTCCAATCTAACGATCTTGCTTCATGCGATAGCCTGTGTCCTCAGGTTGTGTGTATCCTGAGGTAATGATGGAAATTCCAGTTTAATATGTTGTTTCATATACTCAAATAGCATTTTCATTAGAAATTGCAAAGGCTGATAAACTGTAGGAAACTTAAGCTATGGAAAAAGTTTCTATTCATCCTTAAAAAGCACAAAGCTATGACACTTCTAAAGGCAGAGATGGCCCCTAACCAAGCCTGGGTGTACACCCTCAGATTAGAAAGGAACTGTTCGAAACCTTTATTTAGAATATACATTGCATCTTGACAATTTGAAATTTAAAAAAAAATAAAAATATCAGTTCACTTATCATTAGGCATAGTTTGGTAGGGTTTGCATTTCATGTTTTTTCTGTGTCTTAACCAAAACTGGAATGTTTGTATTACAACAGTGTGATATTTCAGAGCTCAGTAGTACTAGCAGAAGGGAGAAGTCTGGAAAGAAAGCAGGCTTTGGACTGTTTTCTAGAGCAAAACATTTCCACTGTCTGAGAGGTCCAAATCCCTGCTTTCTTTGATGATCTGGTTATCACTCAGGGGACATAGAATTTTTTCAGTGCAAAAGACAACAGCTTTGCATTTAATTTTTTTAATCACACATTTTTCATCCTAATACAAGAACACTTTCCCAGCTATGCAGGCAGTTGGTGTGACTGATTAAAACAACAGTCCTCCAAACAGTTTTGTTTAAAACCTATAATAATAATAATAATAATAATAATAATAATAATAATAATAATAGTCTCTCATTTAATTGTCTCTTCATATATTTTGTGTCAACAAATGATCAGTCATATGTATTGCCTGTCTTGTTAAATCTGCTTGTCCCTCTGTTGCCTATGCCCTTTCGCTTTCATCTTTTCTTGCTGCAGTGCAGAGCACTGGGTTTAAGGTGCCAGGTAGGATTAAAGGCATCCCAGGGAGAATTTGCCTTTGAAGTGGCAGAGAGTAAATGCTTCTTATCAGCTGTAAGTGCTCCCTGTGTCATTGGCTTTCATGGCTGTGGCATGTCATTTGTAAGGATCTCTTATTTCTGTATGCTGTAGTAGAAAGTAATCTGTCAGCTTTTTAATAGTATAACAATTCACTGGCAGAGGCTGCTCTTGGTGGATGATGGTGCCTGATTAGTGGTAAATTAGTATCATATATTCCAGTAACTGCAGAACACATGCTTAAATATGATTTTAAAATATATTATCCAGTGTTCTGGCTGATTATGTTCTGTTGTTACAAATGTGCTGTGTCATAGCTGCACCTTTTTTTACCACCCTATATGTTTCACCTGATTTAGGAAGGGCAGTGATCCCAAGGGTGAGTGGATTATTGAATAGCAAGTCCCAGATACTGTATTCTTGTTCAGAAATAGGTTCTCCTGGACATACTTGATGAGGAACTTTATAAAGGATACAAAGATATGATCGATAGATATTTGATGTACAAAAATCAGAATTTATCACCCTTCTTTGAGAGGCCTATGAGTATTTATAGGTAGAGCATGAGTGAATTCCAAAAATGTAATTCTAAATTGCATTATTGGTTGTCCAAGTTTAATAATATTTTGTTTCATTCATTATTAGATGACAGAACATTAAATCTGTTGTTATATAGCATATATTCTAGCAAATATTCCATTTTTTTATTGGTCATTTTCAGAACTGAAAATCTTGTTTAGGGAATATGTTCAGACATTCCATACAAAAATATAATTTTCCAGGAGGATTTCTGCTTGAATGTTTATAATAGGTGAAGATGAAAGGTTTCAAAATGTGGCTGAATCATGCTTGAGTTTGAAATTTAAAAGTTACTCTTTTGAATTTCAGGGAGTAAGCAGTACACTCCAAACACATATTTAACAAAAAAACCTCTTTATCCTCAGATATTTCAGAGCTGAAGGGTCAATCATTAAGCTGATATTTCCTAGAAGTATTCGGTTCTGAAAACAAAGAAATTACATACAGACAACTAAATGTAGTTCAGTGACTTCCTGTAAACTTGAATGATTAGAGTTCAAAGGACTGTTTCTGCTTTCACTAATAGTGGTGCAAAACAGAAGAAAAACCTCTTTAAAGTAAGAAGATGTCTGAATTTTTCCTCAGTGACCAACAACTAAGTGTGTCAACTTTTGAAGTCAAAGGTTAAATATAGTAAGAAAATCTTAAGTGTAGAAAGTGTTAAGTAAAAATCCTATGGAAAAGAGTTGCTGTTATACAAGGTTTTGTTAAAACTTATACAATTAAACTATGTAGGCTTAAGGCTCTAGAGAAAATAAAATCTAGATATTTCATTATTTTGAGTTTATTTAATCTTGTTTTCAATTGTCAGTTTAAACTTTTTTGTACTGCTAAAATTTATATAGAAAGAGCTCAGATGAAAGAATTAGGATTTTTTAAATGGAATTCAAGGTATTTTAACTCTTCTTTTTTCCCTTACAATTTTAAGAAGGTCATCTGACATACTATTATATTTTAAATTATCATTTTCCATGTATTTTAAGCAATATGCAAATGTAATGCCTGTTCTTCCCACCTTTACCCTCATCCATTTAAAACCCCAACCTTCATATAACTTTGAATTTCTTTAATATCTCTCTATATTTTTTTCCATTAGTGGCAGTTCTGGATGACTTAAGTTTTACAGGCTCTTAACTTTTCTAACTTGGCTGACGTAGTTTCTCAACGGTGACAAACTTGTCGTGCATCAGAAGATATATATATGTTTGGAAAATTTAGTACCAGCAAACCAATAAAACCTCTCCAGAGAAAGGCTTGCTGATCATCGCACAGGAGCAACACATCAATCAGTTTCTTAATGTAGTCACTTTACTGCTTCCTTCTTTCCCTTCCTTTTATTTATTTATTTAAAGAATCAGGCCATAAGAAGTAATTATTTCTGTAAAGCCTTAACTTTAGATGACGCATTTGCATTCATCTTTTATATTTTACTTTATATTTTATTTTTAAAAATAGATCAGTTTTTCTCTTCAGGATGGGAGATAACCTATTGGATTTTTCAAGAAGGTTTTTTTTCCTAAGATTTTGTGTTTTTTGTAAAAATAGAAATAGCATCTAAAAATACCAATTTTCGTTTTAAAAAATAAAAATAGCAACAACATCACTTGCAAACACATTGTATGCCTGTGCAAATTAAAGATATACCTCAGCTATTAGATAAGTAGAGGTGAAAATATTTAGAAGAATGGAGCTGTCAGTGTCTATTTATGCAAAGTTTTTACCAGAGTTCAACAAATGAGATCAGGACCTAAAGCATACGGTTTTGATATTCCCTTTTTTTTTCAATCAATCAGATTTAAAACCTGACCATAATAATATAATTTTTCAGCCTTAAATATATGAGACATTCTTGTGAAAAGAGTGGCATGAGTTTAAAATCATATACTCAAAGTAAGAGAAAAAGTGTTTGCAGAGTCAGGCTATTCTCATCTTTACAGAACAGGACAGGACAGAAGTCAATGCTTGCTGGTAACTGGAAATGGAAGATACTGTTTGTGGGAGAATTGAACGTGGCCATTGATATGATCATTTCTGCTGATCTGGACAGTCTAGGAAAATGCTGCTTGCCAATTATGACACAGAACTGTGGAAATATACCTACCCATTCTGGCAGCAATGGGTCAGAGAAAAATGTCCATTCTAGAAAGAATTAGACAAGACTCATCAGAACTGCACCTATATATTAGCTGTATTAGTATAGAATTATAGTATCTTGTAAAGCCTGATTTTATTTTCTTTTCATTCTTCCAGAGAGTGTTCTTCGTGCCCTTCATGTTCCTGATTTTGTGTGATCTTAGATACCATTGGTAAACTAAGGACTTTTTGGACAAATATCTGAAAGAAAGCACTTGAAAGAGTGGGGTGGACTTACAGAGCTTTCAATATAATGGTTATAGGATTTGTACAGATCACGGACACTAAAATATAATTGCAGTATTCCGCAACAATTGTTATGTAGCTCCACAGACATTTGTCTTATTAGAGCATCTCTCAAAAATCAAGTAGGCGGAGAGGATAGACAATATAACTTCTGGAATGTTTGAAAAATTGTTATAATTGTCACTATTATTTCAGCAATATTTCTTTAAAGTTTTGTGGAAATATTTGGTACTAGGACTATTAATTACTAAATGGCCACATAACAAACAACAGCAAACTGCTCACAAGAGATTGGGCAAATAGAGATGGTATGTTCAAATTAACTTGTTCATGATGCAGATAAACAAATCCTGAAAACAGTGCGTTGTATTCAATGGAAAAAAGTACAAATTTGAAAGTCTAATGGAATATTATCATACAATGATATTGTCTCCATTTTCTCTCTTGTTTTAAATGTAGGCCCTTTTCTAGTTTTGTTTCATCAAATACAGTTTAATAGTCTAAGTAGTATCTGATACGTTTTTCTTCAACTTTTCCTCATTTCCTTGCCTTTACAAAAGAGATTTGGTAGGCCAAATGTTGCAACATATGAATCTGTCTCATTTTTAACATGTCCTCTGTATGAACACACAGTTGTGAGGAAAATTGTAGTTCCCAATTTCTGTTTTAGTAACAGTAATTAGTAACAAAATTCCTTGATTAACCACATGAACTGATATTTATTGTGCTTACTTGTTTGAATACTACTGTCTTATGCATAGTCATCTATACAACCTGAGTCTCAACTATACATTTAATTACATATACAAATTGTGTTTGGTCCTCCGATGAAGTAAATTTGGCACTTCAAAAAAAAAGAAACAACACCCCCCCCCCCCATATATATATATATATATATATATCAGCAGAATTTTTGACCCACTTATTGCAGACTAGGTATAAATTGGTATTGTGCTTGCATGGGAACACAGGCAGAAATCACAGGATCACAGAATGTCAGGTTGGAAGCAACCTCAAGGATCATCTGGCACAACCTTTCTTGGCAAAAATAGTCTAGACAATGTGGCCCAGTACCATGTCCAGACAAATCTGAAAACTGGGGAAGCCATAACTTCCCTGGGGAGATTATTGCAGTGGCTGATTGTTCTCATGGTGAAAAATTTTCCTCTTGTGTCGAACTGGAATGTCCCTAGAGTAACTTGTACTCATTACTCTTTGTCTTTTCCATGTGACTCCTTGTGAAAAGGGAGTCTCCATCTTCCTTGTAGCCACCCCTCAAATACTGGAATATGATGATAAGGTCTTCCCTAAGCCTTCTTTTCCCAATGCTGAAGAAATCAATTTCTCTCAGCCTTTCCTCACATGGCAGGCTTCCCAGTCTGTTGACCATCTCTGTGACTTTTCTCTCGACCCTCTACAGCCTGTCCACATCTTCTTTGCACAGTGGGGACCAAAACTGAACACAGTATTCCAGGTGTGACATGACAAGCAGTGAGTAGAGTGGGATAATGACTTATTTATGTCTGCTGGTGATGACCCTGTTGATGCTACCCAGCATCCTGTTGGCTTGCTTTGCCACATCAGCACGCTGGTCACTCAAAATGAATTTGTTGTCTACTAGGATTCCCAGGTCCCTTTTTACAGAGCTGCTCCCCAGCCAGGTATATCCCAGTCTGTTCTAGACTCCGGGATTATGTATTCACAGGTGCAAGACCTTACACTTGTTCTTGATAGTCTTGGCTTCTGTGATCAACATATTGTGGAGTTTGGGATCCTGCTGTTTGGGAGCATGCCGAAGGTTAGTACTAAGACAAAGGTTTTAGATTCTAGAAGAGAAACTTCAGCTTGTTCAGAACTCAGCTGAGAGGGATTCCATGTGAAGCTTCCATGGAGGATAAAGGACCTAGCAAGTGCTGGGAGTTTTTCAAGATCACTCTCCTGGAAACACAAGAACAGTTAATACCCTTTAAAGATAAGGGAAGCAAACAGAGCAATAACCCCCCCTGGATTAACTGCAAGCTTCTGAGTCTGCTCAAAACCGAAAGAGAAGCATCATACCAGAGATGGAAAAGTGGATGAACACCTGTTGAGAACTACAAGGGCACTGCCAGGGTGTGCAGAGATGCAGTTAAAAATTACAAGCTTAGCTCAAAATGAAATTGGACAGAGATGTCAGAAACTACAAGAAAGGGTTCTTCAGGTACATAAAGAGCAAGCAGAAACAGAAGGAAAATATTGGCCTCCTGTTAAACTGGAGAGGTGAATTATTCGTTAACAATGCTGAAAGGAAGAGGTTCTCAACACTTTTTTCACTTCTGTCTCTACCAGTCCTGTCGGGCCCCAGGCCTTGGGAACAAAAATCTCCAGTCTGATGCAAACACAGACCCACTGTCAGTGAAAGAAGACTTGGTATGAGAATTATTACAGGAACTTGAGCCCTAAATATAGATGGGTTCTGATGTTATTCACCTTAGGGTGAAGAGGGATAGCTGACTTCATTGTAAGACTGCTCTCCATAATCTTGAAGATGTTGTGGAGACCAGGGGACATCCCAGAAGATTGGAAGAAGGCTAATGTTATCCCCCATCTACAAGAAGGCCTCAAGGGGGCTCCAGGTAATTATAGGTCGATCAGTCTTACTTCAGTCCCTGGGAAAGTTATGCAACAAATCCTCCTGGGGATTATCACAAGTCAAATGAATCACGTGATTGGGAAAAGCCAGCACGGATTCACCAGGGTAAATCGTGCTTTACAAATCTGATCACCTTCTACAACAAAATAACCTGCTTAGTTGATGTGGGACAAGCGGTGCCCCGTGTTTACCTGGATTTCTCCAAGGCTTTCGATACAGTTCCCCACTAGTTCCTCCTAGAGAAACTGATAGGTTATGGTCTAGACAAGTGGTTTGTGAGGTGGGTGGGGGAACTGGCTGACAAGTTACTCCCAAAGGGTGGTGGTAAATATCTCCTTTTCAAACTGGTAACCTGTCACAGATGGAGTCTCCCAGGGATCAGTCTTGGGCCCAACGCTGTTGAATATCTTCCTAAGTGATCTGTATGGTGGGATCAAGTGTACCCTGTGAAGTTTGCTGATGAAACAAAACTGAGTGAGGAAGTGGACACTTCAGAAGGGAGAGCCACCCTGCAGGAAGACCTGGATAGGCTGGAAGAGTGGGCTAACAAGAACATTATCAAGCTCAACAAGGACAAGTGTAAGGTCTTGACAAATGACGTCTTGCAGGAAATGAGTCAATAGATTGTTGGCTCTGCAAGTCCTGAATTACAAGTGACACCTGACTAGGTAATCCATCCTGCTAAGTCCTCTGAAAAGAAAAATTTAGAAATAATATGAAAGATCCAGATTCATGAGGCAAAATAATAAATAACAGCAGAAGCACAAAGGTCCATATATGGATTTTCAATTATGGTTTGGTTTTTTTTAACAAAACTTCAAAATTAGAAACTGGATCTGCGATCAAAGGTTTGGACTTGTCTCTGCAGCCAATATGTCTTTGAGGTTGCAAAACTGAAAATGTAATTCAAATAGTTTTTGCTGTCTTGGTTTTTCAATATGTTTACCCTATCTAGACTTTATCTGAATGGTGGACGCGTCACCTAATGACAACATGTAGTAAAATCACAATGCAGCTGAAATTTTTATGCTCAGCTAATAAATAAATTAATTAAAAATTATTGTCCTTGTAAGATTTAAATGCAGTAGGCTCAGGATGAATGTGGTATGAAAAGGGAGCATCGGTCTTTAGTTAGGAATAAATTTGCTGTTTCTTTTAACAGACATATTTACCCGAAAAGTATAGCAACACTTACCTACTTACAGAAGTTACATTATTGATATGCTACCTTCTGTATTTTGGGATTAATGGTGTTTTAACTATATAGCCAAGTACTACTATTTTCTACATTTTTCTTTTTTTTTTACAATATAGAAAGAATTTCTCTGAATGACAGTTCATGAATCATGATTAATGTTGGAAAACTCCTTTGAAATATTAAATTGTTTCAGGCTTATATACATACCAAGAAAAATCATTAGTAATAAGTTTTACTCTATCAGTACAGTTTTATAGGTGTGCATATTTAAGTCTTTCTTTCATGTTGATTGTGCTTATGACTCAATCCAATATGAGCAAATAAACCATATTTGTGAAAAATCTAAAAACCCCGTATGAACTGATTCTGTAAGATTAAATTTATTTCCCACATTTATTTCCAGCACACTCCTGACAGCTATCAGGGGTTATATGTGTACTGTTGTAGTACTAATTAATGGTAAGAACACTCAAAGGAATGTTACAAATAGACAAGGAAAGTTAAAACGAGTGTTAAAAGAACTTGGACATGCTTGTAGCATTAACAAGATACATGATGGCTTCACTCATCACTCACTTGGTACTGTGACCTGTTGCCTGCTATTTGCATTTTCCATGCCATAATATCACTGGGAGTTGTTCAATTGACTTTATTGGTTATTTTTTCACTATAGACTATGATGACTAATGTCCTAAAGAAGTGTAGAGCTTACTAAGATATTTTCTCTTTCTCCTGGTCTCCTTCTCTCATCTACATGTAAATACACATGCATATCTTTAAACATTCATCATCTAAAACACAAAAGCTGTCTATGGAAAGGGATCAGAACAAGGTCTCCTCAGCAGGTGTTTTGCTTTATTGGGTGGGAAGGAATTATGTTTCCTATTGCTCTTTTTTTTGAGCCAAACAAAAATACTGTATCTTTTTTTTGAAAATTTTCAAAGCAGGAGAGAGGAAATGTGCGACTGCTTGAAAAAGTGTGGTGCCTTGTAAGGCAGAGATGCAGGCTTGAGTCCTTTCACACTAAGGAGGACATTTTACATAGGTCTTCTAGCCTCTCTGAACAACCACATAGAAAAGGTGGAAATTCACAGTCACCTGTCTTGTTTCATTGGGGTCTCATAAAATTTTTTGTGTCCCCTGTGGTTTCTACAGAGATTATCCACTGCTGACAGAATTGGAGCTATCAGGTTCTGAAGATCCTGATGAGACATATTCATGACATTGCTGCTGAACCGTTTAGGTCTGTTAAGATGGCAGAAGTCCTTGGTATTTATAAAAATAAATAAGATTTATAGGCAATTTAGGAAACTCTGTTGATGAAAATTGAGATACATATAGAAATCAGGCACCCATCTCCTAATTAAGAAAACATCTGAGCATGAGTTTAAGGGAATTACAGTTAGACTCTTAATAAAACTAGCTCGCAATTCTTATATACGCTATGTAAGGCAATTTTATCAAAAGGTTCACTACTGTGCATAAGTTTTGTTTGCTGACTTGAATTACATGTTCTGCATTTATATATTACTTTCTCAGTTTATTCTTTTTCAAGACAGTCCACACTTTATCTGTTTTCATGACAAATCTAATCTAAAAATATTCCAGATAATCTCTTCACTCCAATGCAGTTGATGGATACATTTCTACTGGTTTAGTTTCTTTCTACTTCTCTCATCAGCTAAATCTCTTAACCATATAATTTTATTGTCTATAACATGACAGGTCAGACCTAAGGTCCACTAAAGTCAATAGGCATCTCTTAAATCACTTAAATGGGGTATAGATAAAACTCTTAAAGCTTACAGTTCATACAAAAAATGACAGATAAAAAGTAAGTTTATTCTTCTATTTTATAAAAAAAAAGGAGCTTCACAGTAATATATCTCAGAAGTCAGTGCTATGATATGCAAGAAATTCTGAATGCAACTGAATTTTCTACTTTGTACATAGAATTATAGCACTCAGCAGAGGCACACTCAGCTGCTGGAAAATGGAAATTAACTTCTGAATATGAGGTAACAAAATATGCTGTTCTTGCATAATTGGGTTTCTCATTACTTCATACAACCACAGCAATGTTTACCAATGTGTTGCTGAAGAATGCAAATATTTGCTCCACAAACAATAGGTGGGCTTTTAAAGATACTAGTTGAAACTCTTGAAGTTAGCTGATTAGAGCCTGTGTGTCCATAAAAGTGCAAAGATTAGAAAAAAGGCTTGCAAATGTACTCATAATGAGAAAGGGGAAAGGGGTTGTGTTTGGGACATGATTAGCTGGTAATCAGTAAAGAACAAACTGATTATTAGCTGTTCAATTCTTGTCAGTCTTAGGGGATTCCACTCAGTGGCCTAATTAAACTGAGCTTGAAGTCCTCACATCTCCATTCAGTGGCAATTTCATTATAATATTCAGTTCTTTGCATGAGCTTTGCCTTCCCTCTCTTTAATCATATGTTTTGCATTTGTGTAACACCTTCCTTGATTAGTTTCTCTGCAGGATTAGCTTCTGATAACTGCATGGCTTATGAAAGCAAATGTCACGTATAAGGCAATCCAGATATTAGAATTTATTATCAACACTGGAATTAAAAAATCAACTAACGTAAACATTTTTAATTAAGATTTTCATCAGATGGAAAACTATTAGCTCTTAAAAAGCTAATCATCTCTAGATGAGAAAGTTGGTTTGTTGTTTTGGTTTGGTTTTTTTAAATGGCTGGGATAGTCCATGTCCACCAGTACAAATCTGTTTGGTTGACTCCAAGAAGACAGCCACCAAGCTGAACTAAGGTTCTCATCATTACAGCCCAGCTGAAAGATCATGTGGTGCAGTAGACAAGCCTCAGTATAGCTGGACTATCGCTTTTCCAGCAGAGGGCCTATGGCACACATATACAAAGTACTTTACAAAGAAAGATGGATAAGCTAGTTTGGATTCAGACTATTCTGAATATTTCCCCATTGCTAGAACTTTATTGATATTTAAAAGAAAACTTGGATTTTTTTTCCCCTCAATTATTTTATATTTCTGCCTTTTCTGTACTTTCTACTTGTTGATGGAATCTGGAAATAAAATGGCAAACTTTGATAATAAATGAAGATTTGCAGATGTATATTAATCACACCAGATATATAAAATATTGCAAAATTTAATAGAGGACTTGTACTCTACTTCTTATTTGAATATTATGAATCCTTTTATGTAAACCCAACATAGTGAATTTTAATTTCTGTCAGTAAAGTTACTCCTGGTATTTTTTTTATTTTTTTTTAAATAGATAGCAATTTAGAAGCAGAAAGGAAAATAAATTAATCCCAAATCTTCCTTCCCACGAAGGCATAGGCAGGGATTTAGGGGTATATGACAGGTTCAAAGGGTGGTTTTTTAAATCAAGATTATTTCTGCTGTTCAATTCAGTGGGTTTTCCTATGCCAGAAGTTGGAATGGGGAACATAAGCTGCCACAGAGTCACTGTTATGTTTACTGGCTCTAAAGTATATATATCCTAAGCTCCACACTTCTTTAGAGAAGATGAAGAGGAAAGGGCCTGAGAGAGATTATCATGAGGGTATTTGCATATAAATATGCATTATTATATGAAGTTACATGGTCCAGCTGAAATACCTATCAGTTAATCTAAAAGAGTACATTGTGGAGAGGGGAACTTCACAGAAATTGTTATAAAGTATCATCTCCCAGAACTGTCAAAAAACACTCTAATAACTTTCTTGGAATGATTTATGTTTTTCTTTATGTTTTTTTGTTTTGGGTTTTTTTTGGTCCTGTGTTGGCAGATTTTCCTCCATTACTGCTCCAAAATATGTAATTCTTTCATGCCAGAGAATTTTTAATGAAGGTTTTGAAATGTAGTAACAGTTAATTAAATCTCAAAGCATTTCTGTAGTTAGCTGTTGTTGTTAGTCATTGTTTTAGCAAGGAAATCAAGGCATATGCTTAAGGTTGAATAGTGTCAAAGCAGAGGTAAAAAGCCAGGAGCCCTGCATCCCTTGACCTCATTTTATTTACCTTTTTTCTGCTCCATGTGTGATTTCTAGCAGCAAAATAACAAAGTTGGCCTCAGAAAAAGATGTATAGGAGAATTAAAGCATTTCACCAGGTGTGAAAGGAAACTCATATATGACATCATACATCTCCAAAGAGTGAAAGGACCATTGCCATTGATATGATGGTGATTCATGATGTTACTTTCTGCTTTTATAACAATAGAAAATGATGTACACAAATAAACATAGACAACTGCCACCAGTTTGGCGGCTACAAGGACTGCACAGTCAGTCCATGCTAGTAATACCAGAAGCTGATACTAGTATAGCTGACATAGTGTTAGAGCAAGACTGTGGTTTATTTCAGTGTAAAGAAGTTACTCTTAAAATGTCTTACCTACCAGATCCTGCATGTCTGGTAGAATGAATAGATTCTATGTATGGGCATGCTGCAGATTTTCTCAGATGTACTACTTTCTCCAAGCTAGTAGTTAAACTATTAATAATGTAAATTTTTGCCATTTCCTTTAAAAAGCACAGGTTAGGATGCTAAATTCTTGGCTGTTAAATTCCCTAACCTGTTATTTAGCATTAAAAAGAGTCAAAAGCATTTTAGAACTAAAATCTTATGCTATTGCATACACTGAAAATCCTATGCTATTGCATACACTGAAAATCTTTGTCGTTTGTTTTGTACAGTACATCATTACATGGGAAAATTGATTGAATGTCATCTAACCCAGAGAAATGCTGGAGTAGATCCTCAGCTGGTGTAAATCAGTACTGTTCTTGCCCTTTCTTTTCTGCAGATTTAGCTGGAAATAGGGATGATTTGGAATGTTAATGCTGTTGCTTCTGGGAGGTTTATTGATTTGTTCTACTTTAGTTTTTTAAAAAAGGAAATGAAAACTATTTGTCAGTAGAAGAAGACAGTAAGAAGAGAAGACCCTCAGCCTTTATTTGAACTCTCATCCTGAATAACTTTAGTTACTGGTCATGCACTGAAAAAGAAAAAAAAAAAAAAAAAAAAAGCAGCAGCTATTGGTCTTGTAAGAAGAGTAATATTCAATCATCAAAAAGGCCCCTGTGAAACCATTTAAACAACTTTATTGATTTTTCCCTGGTTGGCAGTGTTTAATTCAAACAACTCCCAAGGAGTACAAGCATCACTGCAGGCAAATTATCAAGTGTTCTGGCCTCTATCACTCTTTGACCACCACTGATACAATTGCCAGTGACAAAAATGAGCATTTCTCTCCCTTTAGTCTCTACGTTGTCCTGTGTTAAGCTAACAAAGACGGTGCAAAATGAAGTCTGAACCTTTGACCTTAACTTACGGTATTGAGAAGAAAATAAATGCCCCATGTGCATACTTTTCTTGGCAGTTACTGCAAAGATGACAATTTTTTAAAGGGACTGAGGCTGCCTTTATGAAATACATCCATGAATTACCATCCATGGCAATTCCTCATTAACATTTCGAAAGGACACATCTGGTCCCCTGCACATACACAAGCATCATTCAAAATAAGTACTGAGTAAGCAGTAGATCTGCTACAAAAAGTGTTAGTCTGACTAGCAATTTATAGGAGCAAGTATATTAAATAGAAAATCCTGGGAACAAGCAAGGTTGTTCTATGCCTCTGTGGATACATTACGTATCTATTATGTCAAGCTGATTGCAACTAGGAACTTTCTTTTTCCCTTCACTCTGTAAAGATCAGTGCAATGAGAATAGGTTTATTCTTACAGGAAAATGTCCTAGGTATTTACTCCCAGCAGGCAGAAAGTGATGTTCTGTAGATATATCTTATACCCCTTAAAAACAAAAAGTTTCCTGAGAAACAGATGACAGCGATAACTACCTTGCCAGTCACATGTACAAAAATAGCCTGACATACATAGATTCAAGGAGAGACTGGAGAAACAGAAGGAAGAGAATTACACCGAGGTTAGTAAATACAAAGAAAGTCCATCTAGCTCAGAAAGTGCATGAGCTGAAAAGAGTTGACAGTATTAGGGGAGGCCCAGATATGGTTGCCTGTTCTGTCCATACAGAAGCGTGGACTCTGGATGAACTCTGTGGACTGAGTTTTCTGAATTCCTTTTAGGGCAGTCTAAGAAAGAACATTTACACTTTCAAGGAGTCTTTCCATCTTGTATAGTGCTCAGTGGAACGATTGCATAACTTAAAGAGTCAACAGATTCTAATTCCACATTATTTAAAAAACAAAACAAAACAAAATAAAACAATCAAAAAACAACAGTACGGAACATTTGAATAGGAAGGAGAAAAACTTGGTATTAGAATAGAAAATTGACTTGAAAGGTATGTATTTGGTTGTCAAACATACCTTAGTACAAAGTCTCCAGCAGTACACTTCACCCAAAATAGGAAATTTAATGAAAGGAAAATCATGGAAACCTTTTAAGCCTTAAATCTTGAAAAGATGGGGGCAGATGAGGGAGGCAATGATAATGATGACAAAATGGTTTCTTGTAATAGTAATGTGAACCTAATTTCTTGTCTAAGAAAAGCGAGAGTGGACTCTTCCTTTCAAGAGGGACTGCTGGAGGACCTAGTTATAAAAACTGCTTGTGAAATGGGAAAAAAGGAATTTTTAGTAGCAACAGATTATGATCAGTTAGGATTTGTGAACCAAAAGGAAGAAACAAACCAGAAAATAGAGTAAATAAGCATCATATCAGAAAGAACAAGAGAAACATACATGAGGTATCATGAAGCTGAAGAAAAGCAATCTTATTATGACATTAAAGCAAGACAAACTTAACAGACATATCTGAAAGTGGACGAGGCAACAAACTGTGTCTTTCAGGAAATAATTTTTTGGTGAAAAGATGTTTCAGCTTATGGTAAGTAACTAAGGCAACATAAAATGTAAATATTGGCAACGTTTGAGGCAGTTGGAAAATATGAACACATATTCATGATATTTATTTTGTCTGTATTCAGCTACTGTTATTGAAAAGCTGTGGAAGGAAAATCATGGAGAACAGAAAAACCCCCAAAGTTAGACTACTCCAAAAACGGGGAAAAATTATCTTGACGTTATTTGTTATAACAAGCAAAACACTAGTAATACTTAGAAAAGTCCTCATCACATCTGCTGAAGACACTGGAGCTGCAAACTAAAGCAGAAAGTAAAAAACAAACCTTAAGCATGACAATGTGACACCATTTAAAGCAATTTTGAATTAAATTAAAATTGAATTTAAATCTGAATGTGAGAGTCAAGCAGACATAACTAACTCCATGACTGGAAAACACTAAACAAGCCTGAGTTCTGGAATGATATCTCATGAGGTATTACTTCCTGTCTCTAAATTGTTTTCAATTTCACTATTGTTTCTAAGCTAACATTTTTTATTTACAAAATTTACTATGTCTTCTCATCAATGGTTTATTTTTTATTCTTTGGTACCTGTGCATTAAAATAGCAGATCATAGTATAATCTTGTTAATTCACACTGATAATGAGAGACCCTGTTAATTAATGCATTTTTTGGAATGAGCAAACATTTCACTATCAGCTCCAAAAACTACTCCATTTATTGCAATTAGTTTAATGGTAATTATTTATGACAGTTCTTCAAAATTTGTTAGTAAATGTACTGTATACTTGTACAAATTTAAAAATTTTATTTTAATATTTTTTTAATAAGAGACTTTTTTTAATAAGAGACTTTAATATCTTTGATTTGATAGTGTATCTTTTCTGAATGATAGAAGTGAACTGGCTTCAAAAATGTGATTTAAAATTTGAAAATGAATTAAATCCCACAATGTAATGAAAGAAAAGCCTGAAATAATTAAAAAAATTATAATGATGATACTTCAAAGAACTCAGAAACCTCAACTTTCACTTTCAGGTTCTTTTCAGGGCAGAGCAATCTTGAGGCTTGCTTTCTTAAAATTATTTGAGCCCTTCCACAAAACAGAGCCCAACTGGAAGCCTAGACCTATTTTTTTGAACATATGTAGGTGATGAACAGTAGCTAAGGTACATTTTGTACTTATTTTAAACGCAGTGTTAATTCTTAACCTCTAGGAAATTCTCATATTTTTCTGTGACTGTGTATAAATATTATGGTGTTCAATTTTTTCAGCACATCTTACATAACCACAGAAAGTTAATATATAGATAACAAAAATGTGAGAAAGAGTAGGTCACATAGAGATAACAAACTGACTAACATCTGAAAGACATGAACACGGATAAAAAAATATTTGCTCTCAGAAGACACTTTAGACATAAAGTGTTTGTGATCTCTCTGTATGGAGGTTTTTAAATGGTTTTATAAAACAAAATAACATTTAATCGTTCAATATTCCACAGAATTAAGTATACTTGAACTTTTCCAAATGGGACGCTCCAAGGGCTATAGTCTGACAGGCAGTTTGCCTAAGCAAAAGACAATTATGCTTCCTAAATTAAGGATTTCTGTACAAGAAATATGGAAGTTCAACACCAGAATCTGGAGACACTGAGCTCAGGATAAATGGTAGAAATAAGATGAAAATGCCTGTTCTGCTTTCTGCTGTTGTCACTGCTGCACTACTTTCTATTACTTCACTATGGGAAGTATTTAAGCAGACAGCTCAAGAATCATCTGGTCATTTGTAAAGAAGAGTATTTATATCTTCCCATCTCTCAGCTTTGATCTTTGCCTCCAGGCTGTATTACCGTAATGTGCTTTATTTAGAGTTACCCTTGAAAACCACTTACAGATTGCAACTCATGTTGAATGCAGCAGCATGACTGCTCAAGGACCTTTTTGCTGCAAGACTCACGCAAACTCAACTCTCTGTCTATTATTCAAAATGTGTGTTCAAGGTCTTGTTATAAGTATTATAGTCTTACACTATCTCTTTAATTCTGTCCTCAACTTTAAAACAAGTGAGGATTGGAAATTTAACTGCCCACCACAAGTATCTTTTCAGATAAATTAAACTTTCTTTTCAGCAGAAATGAGAAAAACAGAAGATTTAATTGCTTCTAATCTTCACTGAACTGTAAAAAGCTTGACTGGTGCTATGATGTGTGACAAGCAAGATTTCCCCATTCTAAGAAAGCCATGGGATATCCCCACAAAAAACCTAAGTGTATTTCTACCATTATAGGAACATGACAGTAAGAATTAGGAAAAATAGAGGGTTGTAGAGAGGAATAGAAATAGCTGTGATTATCTGCCATCTCAGCAAATGGGGTTTGGCAGAGAAGAGCACAGAAGTCACTGCAGGTTCTTTGAGCCCATGTAGTATTCTAGCCATGTTCTTAATGTACAAAGTAATTTTTATTATATAAAGTACTTTTTCCTCTCTTCAGGTACTCCTGTGCATCTTAGGGTTTCTTTTTCCATTTTAAATTCCAAACCCTCCTTCCTTACTGGGAATTAAATTTTGTTGTTGAATGGTCTTGATGATCTGGTCTGCTGGATGTCTGCCTAACTTCAGGTTTCCCCTTCACAATATACCTAATCATCTGTGCCACCATATACCTAACCTTCTGTACCACCACCACCACCACACACCCTCCAAAACTAAAGCAAAACAAAAAACCCCAAGAGTCCAACACCTCGCATATTACTTTTTCATGGCATACACACATTGAATATTCTGGTCTGAAGTAGAAGACCTCTGTAGTGCTAGGGCCTGCATAATATCCCCTGAAACAAAGTTGACCTCTAGATGAACCTCACAACCAAATGTTATCCATTATTAGTATCTGCTAATTAGTCAGATCTGTATTACCATTAGCATTTATTAATTAGTATCTGATCATTAACAAAATATGTATGCTCACTAGTGAAAGACGTCACTTAAGAAAAATGTAATCATTAGTGAGTATGTGTATCCCATTTCCCTTGTTTAACATTGTTCAAGGCTGAGAACCCAAGTGTTTGGCCTTGTTAGAAACTCCCTTGGTTCTCCCCCCTGAGCCCTGGTCAGGCTGTGGTGGAATCCAACAGGAGGATGAAACCAGATGTTTCTGCTCAAAGAAAAGTGCAAGTCATTCTGACTTGCTGATTTTTGGTATATAAGGCTGGACCCTCTTGCTACTACTTTGGATGCCTCACCTATGGATGAACACATCACATAGGACTCCCCACTTGCCGGGACAGGGTCTCAAACAGTCTCGCTGCAACTGGGACTCCCCAGTGACTGTGGATCTGGATGCTGGTAACATACGCAAGTGGTATTGTACCTTTCTTAATTACTATTCTTCCCATTGTGTGGCAATGATTAGGTGCAATACCTTGCTTATTTTGATTTTCTATAATCAACTGTATGTAGTAATAATTAAGTGTACTACTCTGTATTTTTCTTATTGCTTATTTTCTGTGTTACTTGTTTATACCCTTTAATTATTAACAGTAAAATAATCCTATTCTTTTTAGTCTGGTGTTTGAGTTTAATTGGCATCCTTGATCAGCAGAACAACCCCTATGTTTTCTGAGGAGTGACTAAGGACTTTGGGTTTAGCTAGTCTGGAGAAAAGGAGACTGAGAAATGACCTCATTGCTCTCTACAGCTCCCTGAGGAGGGGAATTGGAGAGGGGCGTGCTGAGCTCTTCTCCCTGGATGTGTGGGAATGGTTAAAAGCTGTCAGGAGAGGTTTAGACCCGACATTAGGAAACATCTGTTTACTGAGAGGGTGGTCAAACACTGGAACAGGCTTCCTAGAGAGGTGCTTGAAGGCTCATGCCTCTCAGTGTTTAAGACGCATTTGGACAATGCCCTTAATAATACAGTTTAACATTTGGTCAGATCTGAAGTAGTCAAGCAGTTGGACTAGATGATCATTGTAGGTCCCTTCCAATGGAACTGTTCTATTCTATTCTATTCTATTCTATTCTATTCTATTCTATTCTATCCTATCCTATCCTATCCTATCCTATCCTATCCTATCCTATCCTATCCTATCATCCAGGACAAAAAAGAGGGAATGTACAAAAATGGTGAGAAGGGTAGCATAAGGAAAATTTAGGAAAAACAGGAAGAATATGTGTTGGTTTTTGGACCCTTAAAAATGGTAAAATAAATGATTCAAACAGAAACTCTACTTAAGGCAGATTCAACAGAAACATAGGAATTCCCCTAAACCATTAGTTACATGAAAAATTAGACTGGCATGAAACAAGGGACTTTTTTTAGGAAGTGTGTAGCACTTCTCAGTCCATTAGAAAAATGAAAGATTGTTTGAGTTTCCCTTTAAAAGTTAAGCACCCATGCCTCTGTAATGATGATGATTTGACGGCTAGTTAAGAAGCCTCTGCTTGTTAGTGTCCTGAATTTCTGTGTTCAGACAGTGTCAGTCATTTCTGAAATTTCTTTAGGAAGCTCCATGATCTGTGACAGCGTTGCTGAGCATGAGCAGATGAGCTCTGTGAGAGATGCCCTGCCCTCAGCTTTTCAAGATGACAGTGGAGAGATAATAAATATGTATACTTTTATGGGCTTCTCATGCTGGATAGTTTCTACTGTCAAAGAGTGTCAAAAACTCTCATCAAAGTCTGTGAAAACGGAACATCAAAGGCCTATACAACACCTGTGTATGGATAGTTACAAGTTTCCTTAATCCACATATAAACTCCCTGAGATAAATATATAGTAATCTCTGCAACATCACTGTGATGTCATTGTCATCACCACTGAGTCACCATCTACAGCTCATTACAAAAAGACCCTTAAGAAAATAATCTTTGTATTTCCTTCTTGTATAGTCCTGTCACAGCAGGGTACTGGCCATTACTGAGTTTTTCAGGACTGTCACAATGTTATGTCATTGTCACCACCTTCATGATTCTTATTAAATGAGAACAGCAAACATTTACTGTTCGAAGAGAATTTTTCCTCACCAATCCCCAAAGCAAGCTAGGTACATAAATAAGAAAATTTTGCATTGTTAATTAAGTTGGGTTTAAATTTTGAGGTCTTTTTTTTGTTATCCTTTTACCAGGGTGTCCATATTCTATATATAAAATGCATATATTTATATTTTTAAAGCAGAATTATTATGTAAATAAGTAAATAAATAACATTAAGGGCACATTACAACATTCCTAGGCAAATTATAGGTTGTCACAATACAAATAGCTCTCCTTTGAAAATGTAGGTGTTGTAACTCTCTTTTATGTTTTGTTTAGGTCTCTTTCCTCCCCACAAAAGTTGTGATGGACAACTGGTAGTGATGGTTAAGTTGATTACAGGTGAGTGTTGCACTAAATTTAAAGATGTTACTTTTTTCCGTTAATATAACTCAAAACTTGATTTCCTAAACTAACATATTATTGCCTAACATGAAACTATCTCTGCAAAGCCTGATGATTTGGGCCCACAGAGAGGAACCTGATGTTATTCTCCTTGCTAACACTGAAATTCTACTGCTGGTGCCTGATGTTGGGTACTCGGACTAACTGCTCAACCACACCAGAGACTTCACACCCAAGTTGCAGCACTATGCATGATACCCATTCATTTTATAACTGCAACTATTTTCATCAGCAGAAATACATATCGAGAAAGGGTGAAACTACAAAAAGCTGGGTATGGTGTGTCATTGAAGCAATATGTGTGGATATTTGAAAGTTATTGCTTTATCCCATTTGCTTCTTCTGCCTTTTTAACTTTACAAAGCTGTTTGTGCATGTGTCTTCCTCCCAGTTAGGATCATGAGATCACTTGCATTGGTTAGTCCTTGGCATGTTGTAAGTGAAACAAAAGCACATCTGCACAGCACATCTGCACTGAACTATTCATAACAGCCTGAGATTCTCCAGACTGGCGGTGAGCAAACTCTCTAGATGACACAGTGCATCTATGACAATATTATGTACACTGTTTATCATCTCAGAAGTCTTTAGCTTCACTTATTGCCTCATTTTAGCTAATTAACCATGCCTTTCGGCAGGGCTTGACTGCTACACAGTGATGGTGAAGCTATACCTCTTCTCAAACATGCCTGGCCCATGTTAGCTTTGGAGTTTCTGTGCCTTCACAGCTGTGTATATTATTGCCATATCCTTTAAGTGTTGTTAATACTGCACTGTATGGCTAGAAATTCTGTCTCCCTGCTCTGAATTAATCCTTTCGCTACTCTTAGGTGCTTCATTCATCACTCCACTTGATATTTATCAAGATGAATACACTCAGTGTTACAGCTGAGGAAAACTGTCTTCATGCTCTTTAACAGCATTTACTACTCACCTCTGTGCTTTGGTGAACACAATACTGAGTTTCAGATGTTGTGGTCATTGCACTTCACAACTACTGCATTTCACAATCCAGTGGAAGCAGGAATCTCCTAAGTGGAGAATGACATCAGCAGGGTCATATACTAATAACCTGAGACAGTAATAGTCCTCTGATTAAGTCTTACTGCTTCACCTTTCACAGTTAGAGGCCTTTTCTATAGCATCCTCCTATTATTCACTGCCCCATTATAGCCCCCCCAGAACTCATTCCTCCAGTGAATCTTTCCAAAGGTGCGAGGCGCCAAGATGTGCCCAAATTCACTGGTTCCCACAAAGTTTTCACATTGTTTTATCTTCTTTCATTCACTTTACTGTTGCTCACATTGCAATTCATCCCAGTTAGAAACCTGTTAGCTCTGTGGGTGTTGTACATGAGCAATGATCATGCAAACAGGCCATATGGGCCCCATCTGCTTCAAGGGAGTAATGACAGTTTGACCATTGGCTTCAAAGGTAACAAGACCATGTCCTTCATAAACAGAAAGCACAAAATTTCCTAAATAGGCAGCAGGTGTACAGGAGGACAGAAAAGCAAAGTAGGACTCTCCAGGATTATCCACAGAATCAATGAGAGTATGCCAGTCCAGTGATCCACTGGTGCATAGTCTCCAGTTCACTATATACTGCCTGGTATTTCTTGTATAAGCACAATCAATTCCATTCAATTTTTCTACTGAGTCATGCTCCATTTTTGTTGTTGTCTTTATTGTGTCTATTTACCTCCTAGCATGCTACTGAAAAGCACCATTTAAATTTAATTTATGATTCCTGACTGACCTTCATAACCTGCTTAAAGTGAAAGAGTTATACTAAAATCCTAAGCACTCATGGCCAGAAAATGATTGAAGATCAGCAAAAAAAAAAAAAACAAAAAAAAAAACGAGGAAGTTAGGGTTTTTTGTCCATTTGTTTCTTTCAAAAAAATCTTAATTTATTATTACATTTTACATGAGCTGAAGAGCGAATCCCAGTAGTAGTTTTATAGTTATTAATTCACAGATGTATCTAATGTTGAAAAAATATTACAGAAATACAAAGCAATGATGGAGGATGGTAAAACTTAAGATGTGATTAGAAAGAGAAATGAGAATAACATTTTGACCTGTTCTAATATACTAAGTCCTGAAATAACCTAGAATTTTTCTATAATTTAGGTGCATATTATTGGTTTTATTAGTCAAGTATGGTCTTCTAGGTTAAGATCTACCAGCTAAACCAAAGTTCAAAAGCCATCCAAACCCCTAACCTTCAGGCTGGTGGGATACCATACCTATCTAACGCTGTGTCTAAGCCCTGACCCTCAGGGCAGGATCTAATGTTAATGAAAAATATTTATTTGACCAGTGAAATCTCTTTTCCCCAACATTGTTTTTCCTAACTGATTGCCATTCTTTATGGAACATCCTAGAGGTGTTCTGCCTGATCTACACTCTATGCTCTATCTCTTTTTTTTTTACAGGTTTCTTCCATATTTCTTAAAACCTGGTTTTAAGTCTTGTGTCCCCCATTAAGTAGACATATTAATTTTTTTCTTTTCAGGTGGGATGGTCTACACCTATACTTTATCATATTAAAGGAAAGTCTCACTGTGTGAGTAAACCTAAGATATTAATACGTGTTAACTGACTTTCTGTCATTCACTGTAATGATTTAAAAGTATATATACTTTAAATAGAAAGAGTAAACATAGAAATGAGCTGAACTTTTTAAAGCAAATTAACCGTTCCCTGAATATGTATTTTCACTAACTCAGAACTAATTAAGGATATGGGTCTAAATTAATAATACATTTTATCTGAATGAAACAACTTCTTTTAATGATAGGTAAAACATTTGGAATTTTCTGAATGTATTACCATTTGTGAGAGACTGAAATGTCCTATGCCTGTCTCAAAGCTTGCTTGTGTCTGTACAAACCTCCAAGAAAAGCTGCTGCGGCCTGTGGATTGATCTGGGGAGTGTCGTCCAGGGAGTCAGGAGTGTATTGAAGGATGCACCCCCCCATTCCTTTGCAGTTGCATTGACAGACTCCTTGGATAAGTCTCAAAGGGGCAGACGTGCACTGACCTGGGCCAATCTTGTAGCCCTTTGTGGCTCTATTGTGTAGACCAGACCCCGTGTACTCATTGCTAGTGAACTGATAAGAGGCAAATGTTCCTGTGGGACCAGAGGAAAAAAAACCTAAAGGTGGGCAGATATGGTAATCAGTGATACGTTGAACTTAAAAAGGCAGTAGAAACTTTGCTCTGTGTGCATCCACCACTGAAGCCAAATCCATGTGCACCCACCACTGAAGAACTGAAGACTGAGGACCAGCAGGACGCTGCTGGATCCATGGTGGTGACTATTCTTGCAGCCCTATCCCGCATCCTTGCTTTATTTCTTTCTTTTCCTTCCATTCTGTCCTATCATTACCCCTCTTCACTTTTTAATAATAAAAACCTGTTTGGGGTGTACGGCATTTGACCTCATTTGTGTCTTAATCTTGCTCTTGGGATCATATCGAAACCTCCCCTGTAGTGGTAAGGCATTAGCTGTTTTTTTCCATCTGCTTAGCCACAGGGGTGTGGCGCTCAGATCACAGCTAAGCCTTGCAGGAGGTTAACCTCCGTGGGAAAAGAAAGCACAAACGCCAATATGGTGGATGCTATCTGTTCGGTTTATTAACTGCGCAATTGCTTTATATACCCCTTTCTGTACATCGCGAGATCTTTAGTTCCCTGTTCTTTCCGTGCATCACGAGATCTTTTCATGTGCCTCTGTTTTTCCCTTACATCGCGAGATCTTCCGAGCGCCTCCCCCTACACTCCCCCGACACTGGATCGGGACACCATTGTGCTTGCAAGGAAAACTGACAAGCCTACTCACATCAGAATTTAGATATCCACTTGTACCAGTCACAGAGAGGTCATAGTGAGATACAACTCCTCTCTGCTACAACTTCTGAGGGAGTTCAGCAAGGTTGTGGAGCTATATGATGTGCTGATATTGAAAGTTTCTTGTAGAATGTCACAATTTTCAATTATTCAGTTATTCACTAGGTCATGTGACTGGGTACTTCTTTTCCACCAGAACAGGTAGTCAAGGCAATGCTGCATATAAAGTTTTTCAAGGTGTGCAAGTTCCATGGTAATGATATCTGTTTACTCCAGTTCTTTTTACAGATGTTCAGTTACAATGGAAAAGTACAGTCTGAATGCCTATGAAAACAGATGGAATAATAAGATGCTTGAGATATGTCTACTAATCCTTATTATTACATAATAGAATAGGAGCCAAAATAACTTCTCAGAATAGTTTAAAATATTGTATACCTGATACTACTTTTCCATATGGTCAGTTAATCTAGCTGTTCATTGCATAATTAGAAATAAACGATTACACAATAGTGATCAGATATTGATGTATACATGAACATCTATTGTTTTCAAGACTCGTTTTGTATTACATTATTGCCTACCAGAAGTACGTAATTCAGAGGTATTTGGAAATTTCTGCTATTCTACATCCAAAGGAAAAGAGGTGATCAAGGCCTTAATATTAGTGCTTATTGACAGCCCTACATATGAATAAACTCCTCTCTTCCCGAATTCTTTCTTTCACTTCCCAAGGGCATTTGAAATTATCCTCAGAATCAAGTGACTTCTCTGTAACCCTGAAGGTCCTTGATAACCATTTTTTGCATTCCTGGCTTTGCTTTCAGCTCTAGTAGGCTGCTGCTTTGAAGGCTTTCTCAAGAACAAAGCCCTGTATTTGGTTTACATCTTCTTGAAACCTGTGTCTGAAGTCAAATTTCCGAGTCAAAGAAGGAGAAGGAGTAAGGATCAGTCATGTCTGGGCACTCATAATCTCATTCTTCTGTTCTATTCCAATGGGGTAATACTGGGGTTTTTTATGTGTGTGTCCTTGTTGAATTTTCCTTATGCAGAAATCCCTTCATTATGTCTTGATGCAGAGGTTTCTTGTAACCACTTTTAGAAGCTATTAAAACAGTGCCTCATATGCACAGGAGGTTTAAAAGTTATATGCCATAAGAAAGCTGCGGAGATGCACATAATGAGAATTCCTCTTCATGTATGTTACTTGAACCTGCATATCATCAGGCAGCAGATTTCTGTTTTCTAAATACTCAGTGCTGTGATATTTGTTGGGTTGGGTAGAATAACGAGGGCTCAAACAGATTGTAACATCCTGACAAGTTCTTACAAATTCAAGCTGAAGTCAATGGAAGATCAGATTCAATCTTATTAAAGTAGAAATATGGAAGTATCAGAAACCACATTCTACCTTTTGAGTTGCTGCCCAAACATACAGCAGGAGGGAAAAGGGGCTTTATTTTATATCTACTTTTAGCTGAGTATTTTATCACTGCAGTGAATCTGCCAGGCAGCAATCCCAATCTTATTAGCTTCTAAGCAGCCACCCTATGTAGTCATATTGCAAACAGGGGTTTTTTGCTATATTTTCTTTCCAAGCGCTGGAGGATTTTACTCAGAATTAGAGTTGAGGGCTAAATCTCAAGTGTCACGTGAGCAGCACTTGCTTATTAGAGGAAGCTTCCTGTCAAGCCAAAAGCCTTTTTCAGACACTGTTATGTTATTGATCTCAAATCTGAGAAGGTATAGGCTGCCTGACCTTGACCCAAGGTGTGGATAAGTAGGGTTTTTAATCTCTCATTACAAGTGGAAAGGTGCATTTTATAATGCTGTCAATACATGTTTCATAGGTCATCAATCTTACCAACGAATTATTCTATGCTTTTAACATGTGGTCATTTTCTGTGTCCTGTCTGAAAAGACACATATACTGTAGGTTCTCATTAAAAGATGCTATTTTTCTTTTGCTCTTTCTTTACCTGAAGAAGGTCGTGGTGGTGACTAGTCCTCTGTCCCAACAACAGACTAAAATCTTTGGATCAATATTTTTTGTATGTCTATATTGTTCATTTCAGTTTTTATAAAAAAATCTGCTCATATTTATTCATGTCTTTTATCCTTCCTTTATGAAGAACCCAGTGTGTCTTTTGTTCATGAGGGCTAATGTCAGAAAGAGAATGAAGAAATAAAAGACACAAACTAATTCATGAAGAAAATAAAGAGAGATTGAAGACAGAGCCACTGAGAATATAATATTTAATATTAGTTTTGAACACCAACAAGTATAACAAATTCTGTAAAAATTAAAAGTGTTCTTCCAAACTCTTGAAAAATTTAACTGAAAGCTTTAGTTAGCAATATGCAGTAACACAGTCTTCATAAATGTCTTTGATACTAATTGGAATGAATTCATGCCTTCCCCATTGTAAGTCAAAACTGCACAAGATTTCCCTCTCTGATAATGTTGCAAAGGTAGCCTCACATACATCTATTAATGTCATCTCCAGTGTGCCTGTGAAATTTGCCAGAGCTGATTAGAGCAGATATTAAATGATAATTGGACATTTAGTGCTCATCAAACAGAAAGTGACAGATGGGGCACTAATTAAATTATAGTTCTGACATTATTCACAATGGTTTATGAATCTTCAGTAGTGACCTTCATGCATCTCTTCTCTCTTTTTCAGGATAAGAGTGTGATAAGGAAAAGAAAAAAAAAAGACACTGTTAAAACTGTTAACAAATATATGCAAAATAAAACCTTTTTTCTTCCTAATTGATCCTTCTGTTCAATTAGATAATTAATTATAAAATATTGCAACAAATAATGAGATTAATGTAAATCAGGTTGAGTGGCTAAATTTGGATAAAGAAATGAATCATACCCTAAACCAGGTATGCATGTTTTGAACTAGGCTTTCATTGTGTAAGAAGGAAATGTGCCTAAACATACTCTGATCCTAGAAAAGAAAATTCAGTGCTTCTAGTAGTATGCTCTTTTTCTTATTAATTCAAGATTGCATTACCTACTGTCTCTACCAGATAAATGATAAGGCTTTACTTAATAAAGAAGAGTAAAAACCTGAAATAGAGATTCACTGCTGCTGAGCCAGAACTACATTTTCAATTTCAATTAAAAAGGAAAACACACTGTTAATTAGTTTTTATCTTTGGTTCAACAGTCTTCACTTTTTAGTCACTAGTTTTAAAAAGTAACAGCTGTAATATCCCTTGTTATCAGCAGTCTCCATTTTTGTGTAATTTATTTTCCAATAACTGGCCAAATAATATTTGTATAAAGAACATTCAAATAAATTAATAAATAAATGCTAGATTTAGTGTTTCCTTATGGTTCTACTTGTTCATAACATTGTACAGGTATTACTCTATTAAAGATATTAGTATATATCTATATCATGTTGCATGCACATATATAGCTACATACACATATGCATGTATTGTATGAATTCAGAGACCTGTTGCTATGATAAAAAATGAGTAAGTCTTATTTAGTAACCTTATTTTCAAGAGGGACGGGTCTGCAGGGCAAAAATCCCATCTACATGTTGCTAGAAACTGGCTTTTTAGTATGAGGACATATCAGTGTACTTTAAAGTTTTACAGAGTTATATATTTAATATTTTATTATTTTATGTAATAACTGTAGGTCTAGGTATTATTCATGAAGTCATTATGTATGTGTGCCTTTGTAACTTTAATTTTTTTTCTCAGGTATTTTCTGAAGGTATAATAAATATCAGAACTGGAACTCACAAAAAAAAAAGCACAACCAACTAACCACCCCTAAAACCCTCATTAAAAATAAACTCTTGGAATAGCTGGAAATAAATACAATCTTTAACATGTTTTGTTAATATGCTTCATCTCTACATTATTGAAAAACAACTGTGATTTTGAAAACAATATTTTTTTCTTCATATGAACCTTGCTTTTTGGTCATTATGTCTAACCTTTCAGTAATGCAATAGAAAATTTTTAATCTTTATGAGTCCTGAAGTGTTTGTCACACATGATCAGAACTTCCAGAAAAAAGTATGCAAAACACACAATAGTCAATTCCATACAAACTGTACAAGATAAGAGATTAAAAAAAAAAAATAATTCTAAAGACATAAAAATCACAAAATATAAATAAATGCCTGTAGAAAATATGGATTTTTTTTCTGAAATTCAAGAGTGTTTGGCATCAAATATAGATAACATAAAACCCATATCATATCCTGGATGTATTTTAAAACACTGTGTCCAAACAGTAAAGATTAAAATGCTGAAGAAAAGCAAAATATTATTGTTCTGAAAGGACTGCTCTCCTCTGAGCTTTCAGGAGCCTCCTGCTGTGAAAGTCATTTGGACTTAATGGAAAAATCCTTGATTCAATTATACGTAATGGACCTTTTTCTTCTCTCTGTTAAACCGGTATAAATGTGGAGCAACTTCACTGTCTCCAGTAGTTACTCTGGATTTATACTATTGCCCTGGTCCACCTAATCTGCTGCTTCTGTTCAGTAATGGGTATTGCAGGGGTAAGTAGCTTTGCTGGATAGTCTCTACATTTATTTTCATTCTTTTTCAAGCGACTAACATGAGAAAGCCTACTAATTGCTGCTCATGAGATCTGTGTTATACTTGCTACATTATGTTCTGGGATGCCCTTAAATTCATCATAATTTCTGTTCAAATTCTCTCTTAGTACCTAATTCCTGCAAAGCAAAAATGTTTTTCACGTCTAAGGCATTTTGTATCTGAAAATCTTAGCCTATCCTAAAAATACCAAGGAGATGCAAACTCCTATGCAGTGAGCCATTTGTTTGATTTTAACTTATACTTTCAAAACTGTGTATCTATCAGCTTCCTCAGTAGAAATCATCTCAACTAGACCTGAAATAGAGGGACTTAATATGTCCATGAAGTGACACAAGCAAACAAGCATAGAATTTCCCTAATTGCGGCAGATTTCAGCCTAGTGGTGGGACACATGCTCTGGTTTAAATGTTTTTAAATGCTTTTAAACTGTAAGAAATGCTACTGTATATTTCACAACCTGTGAAATTTCCCCCCTCTGGGAGTTTATATGAATGAGTTAAGGGGTTTAGCTGGCTAAGCCCAAGGTCAGCTACTTTACTGATAAAAGCTGTTGTGAAGAAAACTAGTAGTGAGGGCCTGCCTCTCCTTTCCCTTGGGAACTGCTTTGAAGAAGAGGCTTTACTGCCAGTCCCAGGCTGTACGACTTCTCAGATGGGCAGTAGCAAAGTCTGTGCTTGATATCACACTCTGTTCCATCCATCCTGCCCTTGATCCATACTTGCTGGCTCGGCTTCCTGACCTTTCCCGGGACCTTCCTTGTCTCTGTGGACTTCCCGGGAGATCCCTGCACTGTGTCTGATTCTGATCACAGCCTCTGGACTTGAACCTGACTTGTCATTCACCATCCTTGCTGATCATCAAAGATCCCTGCTCCTACACCTTTTGCAGAAGACGGGGAGGAGAAGGAGGACAGCAACCTTAAGGGCTCAGCAGGCTAAACTCCTTCACCATTTAACTCAGGCAACTAAACTCAGCCAGCTAAAGGGGTGAATACTCCCAGGCCCTGACACCCTAGTTCATAGGAAAGTGCCATCTCAGGTCTTTGAAAGAAACAGTGGTGGAAACAGTGTGTCATGGAGATGTGAACTATGAGACTCTTTTCTGGGCACGTATTTCATATTGGTCATCTCTATGTGCTGGCAGCCTGAACCTTCTTTTCACTTTGCACATGCTGAACATACTAAGAACATGAGGAAGAAAAACAAACAGACAAGCAATCCCCCAGTTTTTCAGCTAAGAAAGTTTTGATCACAAAAGTCTTGAGCCTGATAGAACACAAAGTAAGTTTGGTGCATCTTCAGCCTTTTCATTTCTTTCCTCTGACTGTTGGCAGTTAATAGCTCAAAAGTCACTTATTTCCTGAACCTTCTTCTCACTGAAAACCAGGGAGAGCAAGATAGCAATAGATTCAGGAAAGAGTGATGACAAGACCCTACCAGTCCCAGAAAAGGCTTAGAACAATCAGAATTGTTACACCATGTATATATGAATAATTCATATTATATATGAATAAGCTTCATATATACATATCACACATTTAGTCTGGTTTATTATTTTGATATGCATTTCTCTGCAAGGCTTTTGCTTTTTGCAAATATTACATTTTTCAATATGACTGTTTGGATACCACAGATACCATGGTTATTGCTCGCAGGGAAAACAAAACCTGAGGTACAGGAGATAAATCAGACTGACGGAATTATCCTTAGCTGGAAAACAGTAATATAAAACTAGAGCTTGAGCAGAGAGAGGGAAAAGCAAGTGATTCTTTACTTGTGTTGAGACATGGGTTTAGGCTCCCATGATAGTGCTTTCAAAAGCAGCTCACATCTCTTGTCATACCTGCCTGCATGGTATCTCTTACAGGCAGTCTCAAATGATGACCCCGAACCTTTTCAAATTGGCACATATGTTTCGATCTTGGGGACTGATGTGAGTTTGCATGTTTTTGTATTGTGTTCACTTTAGTTCTCTCTCTCTGTTGTTTTTTTCCTCTGTAGCACTGCTGTTATGAGCTTTGGTATTTGTCTGGGAGAGGGGGGAGTGTGTGATTCTTGGCTGTGTCCCCTGTGTACAATGTACACCATGTCTCTTCAGCAAACTTGTATGATGATACCTGGGTGGATCTGAACACAGGGACTGCAATGCTACAGGCTTGGGGAAGAGTGGCTGGAAAGCTGCTCCGCAGAAAAGGACCTGGGGGGGGGGGGGGGGTGTTGGTCAACAGCCAGCTGAATATGAGCCAGCAGTGTGCCCAGGTGGCCAAGAAGGGCAATGGCATCCTGGCTTGCATTGAAAATGGTGTGGCCAGCAGGACTAGGGAAGTGAGCGTCCCTTTGTACTCACCACTGGTGAAGCTGCACCTCAAATACTGTGTCAAATTTTGAAACTCTCACTACGAGAAAGACATTTTGATGCTGAAGCATGTCCAGAAAGGGGCAATGAAGCTGGTAAAGAGTCTAGAGAACAAGTCTTATGAGGAGCAGCTGAGGGAACTGGGGTTATTTAGCCAGGAGAAAAGGAGGCTTAGGGAGACCTCATCGGTCTCTACAACTACCTGAAAGGAGGTTGCAGTGAGGTGGGTGTCTTGTCTCTTCACCCAGGTAACAAGAGATAGGTCAAGAGGAAATGGTCTCAAGTTGTGCCAGAGGAGATTTAGGTTGGATATTAGGAAAATTTCTTCACTGAAAGGGTTGTCAGGCATTGGAGCATGCTGTCCAGAGAAGTGGTAGTCATCATCCCTGGAGTTATTTAAAAGACATGTAGATGTGGTGCTTAGGGACCTGGTTTAGTGGTGGGCTTGGCAGTGTTAGGTTAACGGTTGGACTCAATGATCTTAAAGATCTTTTCCAACCTAAATAATTCTATGATTCTATGATTCTATATCTGCTGTTGGAAGATGAGAACCTGTTCTGTCCATGATTTTGGTGTCAGGGTGTGGTGAAGCCTTGACTTGAAAGTTGTAATAGAACATGGTTAAGCAGCTTTTTTCCAGTTAAGATCAGGAGGAAGGGAGTTTGTTTCTGTCCACAATACATTAGGCAGAAATATCCAAGAGACCAGGAGGATCCTTACATGTCTTTAGGCCCAATAAGCTGATAAAAGTAGCAACATATACAGCTGAATGATCTTACAGTATATCCATGCTTTATCACTGCTCTTCTGCACCACTTACGCTCTCACTGACACTTGTCAGAACTATAGCAGATATGGTGTGGCTGCTTATGCTGAAAAACTGATGCAGAAAACAAAAAAAAGTGCAGACAACAACTGATGGGGTGGGAGGAGAACACATGGATGTCTGACACCATGTGGAAGGCAGAGCCTGAGGAATAGCTGTCACAAGTTGAATCCAAAGTGCCAGACAGGACCTGACCTGACAACAACTGGTCAGTGTCCTCTGTCCCTGGGTCTATGAGATACTGGTCTAAATTGGATTTAGGGTATTAAGCTTTGTTTTTTGTGTGTATTTTGTGTTTTGTGGAATAAGAATTGCTATTCTACTCCCAACACCGATGCAGCCCAGTTAATACATTTGTGAGTACATGTAACTGAGCTGTGTGGTTATCTTCTAGTGGTCTTTCAACCTACTTTTTCATCTGACATTACTATATATGCATTCACAATAGCTTGTGTCCCCATATCATGGCATACCAAGAGCATAAGTGTAAGGAAAAGGAAGGAGGAAGAAGCATGGAAATCCTCACTCTTAGAAACTCTTAACTGCACAAATTTATCCTTTAATTCTTAGAAAAAGCTGGAAAGCTTCAAAGTTCCTCAGTCATCTGTTATTACTGAACTTAAAATATATTACTAGGTGTAAATCTCCCTTACAGCTGTTCTTATGATAGAGGCATTTCCATTTCTTCAATCTTAAATAATTTCTGATGTCTAGATCGGGCTACTTGTTAGACAATGTACATGGTTTTTCAGGAGTGCCTTCAATCACAAGAGTGCTGATGATTATGCAAAATAATGACTCAAAATTAAGGAAGATGCATTTTTAATCTTTGTTCCTATGTTCTCCACACTTAATTAATTTTTTCTAGTCATGACTGATAATATTTTCAATTTGTTCAGCAAGAGGGATTCATTTGATCAGTTTCTTAGAAAATTAGAAAGAATTCAGAAGTGAAGTGCCACCCCAAGTTTGAACGAACAATGGCAATTAGTTATTTTCCACAGGATTATCAACTTAAAAATATTTAAACTATAGATCAAATAAGGTAAGTTTAAAGAACAAAAAGTTCTTAATTTTTTTTTTCTTTTGTTTAATGGCATTTATAATTGAAGTAGAAAAAAAGAATAAATGTCATTGTTTATCATTAAGATATTTAGGCTTAAAAATGTCATAAAATTGATTAGCTGCTTCACTCAAGGGGATACAGTCACAAATTGGCTCATGTTAGACCACAGTGAGCATGGCTTTCTCCTTTACTTCTGATTTGCGTCTGGCTGCAAAGTGAGTAAATGACTGCAGAGGTTCCCCCTGATCCTTCTCTTCATTTATCTGCTCCAGCTGCCACTTTTCTCCAGTGATTCAGGTGATTAGTCCACCACTTGATATATCATTCCCACTAAAAGAGCAGATGTTTTCAGACATGGGTCCATTTCTATCTTAAGGGATATGCTTTACTGTTTGGGCTTTATTGACAACTCCCTGATTAGGATAATAGGACTTTGATTTCACTATGCATTGAGTTGTGTTTTTTCTGCTCACACTTGGTGATTTAAAGAACTTGTAAAAGAAAAAAATATCTTCTCTTTTTGAGAGTAAAAGATTTGTGAATGAATTGATAGTTGTCATAATGATTTTTACTAATTTTTAGTTTTCTTTAACAATCAGAATGGTGCTTCCAAGAACACTTTAGTTAGTGTACTTATACAGTACGTATTCCTAAGGTATGTACTGTATTTAAGTTATGATTATCAATTCATTCTGCAGGTGGAAAGAAACAGCAGACACTGTCAAAATATATGTTAGAAATCAGCTCAATTGTATTGTTAAACTATTGATAATAATCTAATGAGACCTTTAACCTGTAGCAGTCAAAGGTAAATGAGAAATTTTGCGTCATTTGAGACTAGGCCTGACAGCCAATCCAGCATCCAATAGTTGTCCAGACAGTGCATGGCACAACAGGTGAAACAAGGATGAAGAATATTATATGCAATGAATGACAGATGGGAATAACTGCTTGCTGGGACTATGAATATTTTGTGTTGTCATACAGTGGCTCACTTTCATTAAAGTTTTGTTTTGTAATAAACACAAGTGTTTTAGAAATTATACATTTTAAAGGTGGAATTCTGAAAGACATATATCTGTGTTGATGTGGTCAAAATGGCTATTTGGGGACTTCTACAGTACAATGAGTAGTGAAGGGAGTATGGGGGGAATCCAAGAAGTGATTGATTGTGCACTAGTTTAACTGGTTTATTCAATGCTTTTGGTTTCATACACAGAAAGAAGGAACTATAATTTTTATTACCAGGACATCTAGATCACCTTGTCCCTAAAATTCTTGTAAAACAATGGACTGATTGTTGCTTAATATTGGATGCCCCATATTTTTCAGTAGTCACCAAGGCTTGATGAACCTATGTCTTTCATTAACAAAACATATATTTCTTTGTAAAATAGAAAACTGTACACCAAAGTAATTATTACTTTCCAACAGCTGCTGTATACATGTAACTTTTATGTAAACACTTTAGTTTGTTGTATGCTGCTCTTTTTTATACCTGTTTTTAATAATCATTTATCTTCTAATTTATAGTGATAACCACTACCTGAAATTTACAATTTTCTCTGCAGAGGCTAAGAATAAATCAATCAACTTAAAAGAACATGATACAAAGATTGATACAGATTTTCTCATCTGCAAACTATATTAAAACCAGAAGTGGATAGAAATGTTGCATTAGGTTATGCATATTGATTACACTTGATGCACTATGTTATGTAGTGTGTATAGTATTATGTATTATAACCATATATGCTACCTTTAGGTTTCCCACATTCCTCTAGGCCTAGTAAAAGGACATGAAGTGGTTAGTTCAGCAGCTAAGTTATCTAACTCTCTCTTGTGACTGAATCACCAGGCTAGAGGATTGCGTCTTTTGTCACCAACAGTGCAGGCATACTATTGATTTGACAAAGTGAAAATCTTGCTCGGGGTATAGACACACATGCCTCTTGCATGGTAGCAATGCCCAATACAGGACTTCTTCCATCTGGCCATTCACTCTAGCCTTCCTGCAGCTGATTGACTCTATGCATCTGATTTTAGACTGTCTTGTATATAAATCAGTGAATTGACATTGGTTAAAAATGGGGGAGAAATGGGAGAAAAAAGGAGTGAAAAATAAAAGCTGTGGCAACTCTTTAAGCTGTCATTGCCATAAAGAAAGGCAAGTGTAGAGCTTAGATATGAATTGGTAGAACAGTTTTCAGATAACTCTGAAAAACTGCAGAACATAAGTCAAAATATAGTCAACAAGAAAGGTTTAAATTTATGAGAATGAAAAACCACCTTGGTTGCGACAGTTATACCACAGAAAAAATGCAGATGGAGATATTGCTTATGATGTTCAGTGATAGTTCATGATGTTCTAGTAGATAGTAAATTTGTATGCTTGTAAACTAAGGAAATTAGTGTCTTGTTATTACTAAATACAAGTATAAATCAAAATATTTTAATAGATACTTTCTCCCCTCTATTTAACGGGAAAATAATAATTTTATGAAGTCATTAGATGCAATACTGAATTGAGGCTTAGTTCATCACTGTCAATTAATCATGAAACCCATCTCATTAGCTTTGTCTGCATGAGGCTTGTATCACTCTATGTAAGCCTTTTACATACACAATCTGAAACTGTAGCCTGCTATTTTTTCAGAGTGTTCAACATGACTAAAACTTTCTTGCTGACATCTCATTTTGTCCTATATCTTACAGCTATTAGGCTGCTAATTGAAAAGAGGGTCTCTATTTTGTAAAAAATGAAAGTGTCAGTTAAATTTTCCCATCTATTTTTGAGAGTTCTTAGAAAAATCATTGTTCAGTCTAGACTGTGGTAGAATGAGTCAAGTTCTTTTACTTCCCTATCCAGCTTAACTATGCTTTTCTTAAAAGACAGGGCTTTGTAAAATTATGGTCTGTCTGCCCAATATTATGTATCTCTTGCAGCAGGTTAACATCAAAGTCACTAGAGCTTTTTCATCTGTTGACCAGAAATGTAGAAACTTATTTCTCAGAGGTCAGCAAGCTTTTCTGTGGAGGTGATCACTGTAGTACCTTAGTGCTTCACACACATTAATAGATTAAGCTTCGCAGTGACCTGAATTTGAACTTAAACATGCAAAGACCTATTCTCCAAGTTTAGCTGCTAAAAGTGCTCAGACTTTTGAGCTGTTTCTGGTTTTTTAATTATGATACTCACCTCCATACTCAAGAAAACTCTATTCTGCCCATATATCTGTTTGGTAGGATAAAAGACATGTACAAGTGAACTATGTGAATAATACAGCAGACTTTGTGGGGTAGACAGAAAGTGTGTGAAATATATTGAGGCACTAGAAAACATGGTCAACAGAAACAGAAGAACCTGGTTTAGGACTGGTATCTGTGGAAATTCCAAAGCTTGAATAATTTCCCTGAAAGAGCTGGACTTTAGAACCTGAAGTAGCAATAGAAGTCCCTGAAGTAGCAGTGTAAATGCATGCATTCCTGCTCATTACCTCAAGACAGGAGAAGATTGGGATTTGTACAAGTGTGAGGTGGATAAAGAATTGTCTACAAGAAAGATGGTAGTAAGTTGTGCTCAAGGGACAATTTGGGAGCTAGAAATTACCAGGGTCCTTCAAACAAATACTTTTTACATGTAACCTTATTTAATATTTTCATTAGTGACCTTATCATAAAGTGAATTGTATGCTCATGCATGACACAAAGCTGGAAGATGTGGTCTATATAGAGAAGAAGTGAGGTGTTTCACAGAAAGAATAAGCAGACCTTGGGACCTGCCATAGTAAAATAGGATTTTGTAGAGGCTAGTAACAATATTTTAGTATTATCTGGAAACTGATCAGTTAGAAATGAAGAAAAAAGACTTTGTGTATTAGAGAGTAAAAGGGTAATGATAAGCACTCAATGTGTTGTTAAGTGGGAAACTGTGCCTACAAAACTCAGACTGACTTAGGTCTACACCGTCTTCTATTGTCAATAGTCAGAATATTACATGATGCCTAGCAGTGTGTTTTAATGAAGGAGAAAAGCTGAGTGTTAAAGAAACACAAAGAATAAAGCAGTTGAACAGCCTGGTGATACACATGGATCCAGGAAAGGTGAGTTAGCAGCAAAGCAGCTGTAAATAAAGTCTATTTGGATATACAAAAGCCCAGTGGAGTAGGCTAAGAAATTTTAATTTGTTTATGCTAATAAAAGGTATGTAGAAAGCATCTATAAGAAGAGGCTATCCAAATGTATATTGTAGAGTGGGTGGATGATCGGCACCAAGGGCATGAACTGCATTTTAAGCTCAAGAACTATAAAGAAATGTGAATTGGGCCACATTTTATGTAGACTGAAAATCTGAATGTTAATTACAATCAGAGAAATTATTAGGTTCTTGAATAAGCTTCCACTATTTCCAGCAGAAATTATAGGGACTAAAATCCTTAATCTAGCTGAAGAATGCATTTGAGCCAATGAATTTCCAAAAGCTACATATACTGCCATACAGTCACAGAAAATTTAGATAGTAGATTCAAGGACACAAAGAATATGGATAGTAATATTGGGATATAGAATATGAGCATATTGAGTTCCTGCTCAGAGTGTTAGCCTCACATCAACTTTCAATCTTTTCCTTCCCCCAAGTTAGGTTATATTCAGCCCATAACATTTTAATGTACCAGCCTCCTTATTGCATTGTATGAGTTCTAATTGCTTTTGTAGGAAGATCTTGAGACAAAAACCCTTACTCTGAATCTTGAATTCATCATGTTCATTACAGGAGATCATTATTAAAGATTTTTCTTAGGAAAGAATATGTGTTATAAATTGCACTTTCATAATAATATATGAATCTGTTTCCAGGGATAACCCTTGGCATATACATATGGATTAATAGGAACACCTATCTTGGACATAATGACTTACTGTCATTGTAACAAATGAAAAAATAACCCCATAAAATTCTTAGAGTTTGTTACCCCCATATCTGGGCAAATTTACAATGTTTGTGATTTTAAGTTATACTCTTCAAATTCTAAAAAGTATGGATTATACTACTCTCTCCAGTAGTAAATGAACAAATGTATGAAAAAGAAAAGGAGAGGTAGATGGAAAATTAAAGTAAATGAAGCATTTTTAATGAAAACTGTTAAAAGAAAAAATCAGACTAAAATGTCACTGTCATTAAGCTATATTTAGAAAATGTCAGATAAACAGTTTTATAGAACTTCAGAGACTTCATGAAAGTCTTGTCTCATCAGCTAAGACAGATATTGGAAAATATTATTTTCTGTGACATACATTGCTCCTCCCAAATTTACTACAATGTATTTATGCTGTCCATTTCTGTGGAAGGAACCATTACAGATCTTTTTGTTCCTTTCGATATACACAACTGACATACAGTCTCATCCTTTTATGACAAATCTAAATAACGTCTACAGTACAATGCAGATACAAATAAATCCTTTACTCAGCTACCATATATTTTGGGCTATTGTTCATCAAGAGAGGACTTGTCCACTAACTCTTGCTGTTCTTTTAAGATTAACTTTTTAAAAAAATTTCTAATAACTTAAATTGGGGTAAAGAGAGAAATGTATGTCTTTACAGATATACACAAACTGGAATCATTCAAAGAACATTAGGCTTAAAAAAATCTCATCTTTGTAATGCTTCAAAGTATTCAAGATAAAGAAAGTAAGACAAATAGTGCCTTGTTATCCCTATCTGTCAGGGCCTCCATCAAACCTATGTTATCCCTATCTGTCAGGGCCTCCATCAAACCTACTGTAATCACCAGAAATCAATGAAAAGACACGCATTTACCTTTAAGAGTATAGAATTCCCAGCTGGTAAATTCAGAAAAAAATAATTGACTTCAAGTTCTGTAATCTCATTCCAATCAAAAGGTACTTTCCTTATAATCTTAACCTTCTCTAAAATCTTGTGATCCTCATTCCTGTAATTCAGTCTTACCCAGGAGTAAACCATCGAGACATTATTAACATTTTTAATCCCCACTAATCCCCTTTCAAAGGATCAGTCATCAACCTCCAAAACAGGGGTAGAAGGTATTACTTAATATGGTTTGTACTGAGTTGGCTTCAACCAGTACAGTCCATTGCTCAGACAAGCATATTTTAGTGGTAAATTGCAAGCAGTGAGCCACTCTTTTTTTTTTTTTTTTTTTTTTTTTTTCTTTTTTTTTCTCCAGGAGGTGAGGAGCATTACATGCAAATGCTTACACAAGTGTGATTCTTTAAGCCTTTTGGGGAAGTCATCATAGCAGCCCATGTTACAGCAAAAGAAAGTTTGAGGTTTTCATTGCCGTGTCTTTAGCTCTGAAATGGTGGTAATCACAATAATTTAACTAGGCATTCTATGATAACAGAATGTAAATGTCATTTGGTGATCAGCCTGTAACATGATTATGTTTCAGAATTGCTTCTTTACCTCTAAATGTTTTCTGCCTTCTTGGTATACTGTTTTTTTTGGTTTTTTAAAATATTTATTTATTTATTTATTACCATTCCATTGTATATTACACAGATGTGGCCAGAGATTCACCTTACCTTGTCTGAAACTAAAGTATCACCACATTATACATCTACATGAAGATATTATGAATAATCTTTTGAGATGTCTACCTCTTTCTATGACTATAATAGAAGTCTTGATGGCTAGCTTTAAATGAGACCCTAACTTTCACATAGGTAAAGTTAAATAAAATTAATCTTAAATTCAAAGTATGAGATGTGATTGTAGTACTGCTAGGTATCTAACATACTCTTTCCCTTTGATTTATTACTATGTTCTAGTCAACTTCTAAGCTTCAACCAGACAAATTACATGTCTTTGTAATTTTCTCCCATAGCCATGTTTACAGACTTTAAAATACCCTGATGTTCTCATAAGCTGATATTTACATAATCAGGTATTCACCTGTGAAAGGGTTGTTAAACAAGAGTAGTTTTCTCCATGTAGTCAGTAACTTCTAAGTATTTTACAATGATCTTTCCCTTTATTACTTGTTAGCATCTTACTGAAAAATCTCCTTAACACTTCACTTAAGAATGGCACTAGCCTATGCCAAAAAATATTTGTTGAAAGCAAGGGATGATTATTGATTTAAAGGTATGGTAGTAAGAAGATCAAAAATTAATTATAATTCAAAGGGATTCTCAAGATTATAAGAGGTCAGCCTTTAAACTTAGCACTGCACCATTTCTTCATTTGATTGCATGCAAATTGATGAATTTCCATTTTGTTTACACCATTAAATGGTGTTCTATTTTTTTAGAGATCATTTGATAGCATTTCATTGTGAATAACATAAAAGCAGGTTATGAGGTTTTACAGATAAAATAAACATCTGAAATAATTTAAAATTCATTTGCCTTTGAGACTTGTGGTTAATGAAAATTCTGTCATTAAGCCTCTTAATTTAAATGACTGTACTTGATTCAATTGGACCTAATGTTTAAAAATAATTGTCATGCTACAGTATAAACTCCACACTTGACTAGAGTCTTCTCTCCCTAAAGTGAATACAACTTTCTTGAGCATTGATTAAAATATACCAAACAGTGGTTTCTTAAAGATTTTGTCTTTCTTTTCCTTTTAAAAGAGAATTTTTATTAATACTATTTCTTCCTCTTTCTCTTAATTGAAAAAATGCATTCTGCTCGCCTAAATTCCATCTGTCTGTGTAGAAGGATACTGCAGAACACTAGGCATTTTTAAGTTTGCACCTTCATCATGTCTAAACCCTACGTTTCCACCATTAAGACATGTTGGTCAGTAATGCTTTCTGGAAACTAGATCCCTAAAAGCAGTTGAGACGATATGTTCAACATGGAGCTCAGTTTGAAAACAACTGGGCAACCTTCACATTACATAATCCTCTATAGTCCCCGCCCATTTATATCAGAGAAAATTAGCTATTACAGTTTTACAGCTATTGTAATTTTGGTTTGGGGTTATGTACTGTGGGGTTTTACTGCTTTCTCTGATGGTAAGCAATCCACACAAATATGCAGGTTATGTGAATTACTTTTAAAGGATTGCCACAAATTATTCAGAAAACATAAGCTACTATGTTCACTCATATCTGAATTGCTTTTTGAGCATTATTACTATGAAACATAAAACCTTCAGTGCCTGATCTGAAAAGCAGAGAGGCTGGATTTCATATTGGGAAATAAGAGAAAATTAGAAGGTTAAAATAGTCAGAAACGAGTGAATTACCCTATTAAAAAGTGCCTGTTTCTGGATTCAGTGCCATTTGCAAGGCCTTCTTTTTGTTTTCTTGTGTCTTATGTTTCTAGCCCCATAGATAGCTTTCTGTTTTATCGGTAGCAATGAAAAATTGAGGCTCTCTTTCCCTGAGGGGTATTTCTTAAAACTTATATGAATAAATTTCAAATAAGATACAGTTTTCTTGAAAGACATTGCAATTTGACATTTGTGTTTGAATTTTAAGAGAGCTTAGGAAGAGCCATTACCACCTTAGGCAGATATTGCTGTCTATTTCTGTGATAATGAGGTACCCTGTGTTTTCTACACTCAGTGCAGATCTTGCTGAGAGGTGTCTTATTTGCATTCATTTCTATTGCGCCGTCCCAAGTTCATAGAATAAATAACATTTACAAATCTTAATTTCTTTTATCATTTGTGCACATGGAAACTGCACAAAAGAAAATGAGGTCATTTTTTTTTCTGGCAGAATGTAGAATGATCTACTGAACCAGCAACAGGACTTCAATCAGTGTTCTTGATCTACTAGAAATTCTGGGTAAGATGAAATGCACAAGTGCTAGGTCAAGGGAACAGAAAAGCTTGTGCTCTTTGAATTTACAAGGAAAGACAAAATGCTTTAGTGGTCTTTAAAAATGGTATTTCTTAGAACTCCTTAAAAACTTGTGGCAGCATAAAACATGGCTGTGTCATCACTGACTTCAGTTGTCCTTCAGAGTTTGAATTGTCTTTGTGGAAGGAAGAAATTCACTCTTATAACCCTTCTTTGAGCAAGGAGAGAGATATCATGACTATAAAGACTCTCCAGACATTTTTACAGTAGCAAGATTAAATATGATAACTAGCATAGACAAGGTGTGTTAGATTTGCGAACTGGATTGGCAGAACATGGAAAGACCATAAGAAATAAAAAAATATTTTAGGGGATTCAGAGAAGAAAGGATCACATCTGCCATTACAGAATAAAACAGACACAATTTCCATTTTGATTCATACACACAGTGACACAGACTCCAGTAACACTCATATATTTGGATGAAAATAGCCCCAACATACAGAAAAACAGGTGCAGATTCATAGAGGGTAAACAGTACGAAATGACAGAGAAGATCTATTAAATGAAAGTTTTGATATAAAAAAGGTGTGTTTATTTAGCTGTTCTGCTGCATGTGAAATTGGACTCAAGGAACTTATTTTAAAAGGTAATGTAATCCTCTTGCACCAAGTTTACTGCCCACAGATCCAACTAATTTAGGTTCAGACCGTCAGATACTGTAATGATGCCTAATTCAGAGCTGTGGTCAGCCATCCAAAATCAGTGGCACATGGTGAAACCCTTCACTGCATCAAATGATAAGTAATTAGAACATTTATGGATCTAACAAAAAGATTAGAGAATTAAATTCTAAATCTAGTCATTCAAGAGACATCTCATCAAAATTAGATATCTGAAATTTAAGTAATTACTCTGAATTATTCATCCAGTCATTGAGTGTAATATATGGAAGACAAAGCCACCTAAAGAGTTATTCTACCCCATGTATCTCAGCTACATATTTATGGATTCATTTTCTACACCCATAATTTAGACTAGATATGTCTTTCCTACAATCGTACTTTGATATGTTTTGGAAATGTTCAAGTTCTGGGAAGCACACTAATACATTTGCAGAAGTATTTTTAATTTAGCTATTATGTGCACCATTAGCAAATGCACAAACACACTGTGCTCTTTGCCATTAACCTTCTCAAAAATCAGACTTGCAGTTCATGCATGAAAAGACATGACATTGCAGTTGGACTAGTGTTTTAAGGAGAAGACATTAAGGGGCCAAAATATTTTCATGTCTAACTCACCTCCTTCCATGATGTTAAATCCAAAAGGTTATATGCTTTGTTTACACAATCACTTCAAACTTACAATTTCAAGATAGTTGCTTTTCCTGATAAACGAAGAGAGGGAAGCAAAAAGCCTTAAAACAATATTTTGCAATAAATTGTATACTTCATAATTACTTGGCAAATGGGGCAATGTTTTCTTTGAATCCTGCATTCCGTCAGTGTTTTTCTGTCCCTGACACTGTGCTGATTTAGAAAGTCAGCTCTTAGGTCTTTGTGATAGAACCAATTGAGCAATACAGATTACTTTTAATCATCCATAGTACATTTCAAATATCACTGTAAATTTTTTTCCCATCTTTGGCAAAAATATGTCACCTGTACATAAAGATAAAGAACTGACTGGACTCTTACTATCCTTCTTATCAAGGGACGTAATGGGTATTCAGGAAACATGGTTTAGAGAAAAGTATGTGCTGGCTATAAAAATAATGCTGTAGGGCTTCAAATACTCAGGTTTAAAGCAAAGCAGGCCAGACTATTTCACAGGAACATTTCTTAAGGCTCCATCCCACAGCCAAGGTGAGTCCTTGTCAAAGATAAAAGTGTGCTAGGAAATGTTAATTTATTTTTTAAAAAACTTGTTTTGATAAATCAGATTTTCTACCTCCAAGAAAGAATTAAAATATTAATGATTCTTTTTCTAACTTTCCCTTCAATCCATACCTTTTATAAACTTAAACCAATCCTCTAAAAATGTCTTTGAGGTAAATATAACAAGTAAACACAGACTTACTCTCCCAAAGTGGAAAAAGTAGGCTGACTTTATTTTGGTTTTCCAAAATGAGACAGGTTTTTTACAGTGTTGATATTTAATTGTCGGAAGAATTGATGAAATGGTGGGTTGTCCCTCTCTTGACATTTTCAAATTAGCCTTTTTTGGAGGATGTCCTTCCATCAAGGACATGTTAAAGCACTCAGTATGGTTGAAATGAAAGGAATATTATTACAATATTGGAGGTTAGACTACATTATGCAGTGGTGTTTTGGTTTATTTTTTTACCCTATACACTGGGGGAAAATCACAGTTCTTGTGAACTCAGGAGCTTTGTTGAGGGTGTGTCTACAAATGATCTGAATTATCTGTTCAGGATTTGAGTGACTGAGTATAAACCACATTGCATGTTTGTAAGGCATGTAGCTATGTTACTATGTCCAAAATGTTATGCCTCATTTCCCAGCGTTTAATTACTTAATCTGTTAGCTTCTGGGTGAGTATATGCATTTAGGCACATCACTACATACTAACAAGGCTACCTGCCTTCTGGACAGGTCTGCCTCTCAGCTACAAAAGCTGGAATGCAAGTGAAAGAAGCAAGATCACTCATTTTTTTTTACTGCAGAAGTGAAATGGATCAAAATTTGCAAACCAATTTCTTCTTAGGCTATCCCCAGTACCGCAGCTGGAGTTTGAAGAGCTTCAGAGATAGTCCTTTGAGCCCAGTTAGTCCCTCCTTTTTTCCTGTGAAGATTATTTCAGAGGAAGCACATGATGTATCCTTGACATCATGACTGGAAATGAGCCTAGCCCCTATTATCCTCCAGGAATGTAAAAATAAGTCCCACTGACCTAATGACATTTAGTTGTACCTGTAACTTTGCACTGCTTTGGTGTGATTCCAGAATGGACCAGGTCTGTAGCAGGATGAAAAAGGGGTCAGAGAGGGAGAGAGAATATTCTTTATATTCCAGTACAGTTTGTCAGTGTGAAAATTAAATAGGTGTTTCTGATGGAGGAGAAGAAGGAGGAGATTATCTATACAGTAAACTTTCTATTTTCTCTATCCTGGAGTAAATTATATGAGCAGGCATATTCTGTATATTGTAAAACATTAATAGAGGCAAGTAGGAAAATGGAAGGAAATCTGATATATTTGAGGTGGTTGTGCTTTAATAAACCTAAACCACATTTACATAGCTATCAAATAATCAAATGACTGTTCTATAGAAAACCCTATATTATTCAGTGTCTACTGATTTGATAATAACCTTGAAGAAGGAAATCAATCTCTTCATATTTGTTGTGGAGTTTTTTATGTTTTGTTTTGTTTTGTTTTGTTTTGTTTTTCTGAGATGAGACCTAAATATAAATAAGGAAAAATACTTAAAAATCTTAAAACCACCCCCTATTATTTCAAAACTTGAGCTATGAAGTAAAAAAACTACATACCAATCATGAATTTACATGCTAGGACATGTAAGTTCACATTCATTTGTTAAAAAGTAATAAAGAGCTTTTTTTCTAATTCGTTGGGGTTACAAAATTTTCACCAAATTAGTTTTGCTGTATTTGATACACCAAAGTAGTCAAAGTTTTGGGGAGAAATTTGTTTCAGATTTACCAAAAAAAGACAATAATAAAAATCTAGAATTTTTTTCCAGTTAAAGCAAATTTGTTAGATAGATGATATCTAGGGATTTGTCACACCAAAGAGTAAGAAAAATGTGACAGTCTCAAAAGCAACAAACATTTTTTTTTTCGAAACAGGTAAAAAGATACTACTACAATCATTGAATATTTAGCCATAATCTTCTGTGGGATCAGGATTTTCCTCACCATTTCAAATTTACTCAATAAGAACCTACTTCTGAATTTTCTCTCATCTGAAAGCTGTCAGACCTTTATTTTTTCTAGAAACAATTTTTGGATATATAATTTTTTGAGATAAGCTAGTGTGACCACAATTTCTTCCCAAATAATATTAGGGTATGCAAATTAACATGTAATTTCTTTTTCCTTTACTCATTAAGTCTGATTTTAAAACATGATTGAGGGAATATTTTCATTTCATGTCAGCTATACCCAGGTTATTTCCAACAACAGCTCTGAAAATAACATAAATCTTGGTCTCCACAATGTGAACTTTTAAAATCTTGAGTTACTAATTGAAGACCAAAATCTCTTGAATAAGAGATTTGAGGATTAATTTTTAAATCAGTTTTTAATCTGCTTATTCAGTTTTCATTACTGTGCAGTGGAAATTTATAATAAAAAATACAGTACTTAACCTTTAGTAATTTTCCTGTTTTCAATATACTTAATCCCAAAGAGCCAAAAGGCATTCTACATCTGAAATATATTCTAGGGAAAAGGATACATAGCTCACACCATATTACATTTATTTTACAGTACTCTATTAAACAAAATTTAATAATATTTGTTATAACTTCACTTGCTTAATGTAGTATATAACCATTGGTTGTGTAAATTTGAGATCTTAGTTGCCAGCATGACAGTGGGCAGAAAATACTACCATAGAAAGTATCGTGTTACTCTGTCTGTCACATACCACAAAGTACAAGGGAAAAAAAGTCTTACACCTAATAAAAAAGTTCAAATTTTTAACTAAGCATCTGCATAATTTCATTCATATGAACTGAATTATGCCCAGCTGAATCAGCCAAGGACTTTGTCTCTCACATGTAGATGAGCAGGGGTAAACAGAAATTAATCTTTAGTTGCTTTTTGATTTGACTCATGGAAGTCAACAGGTTTCTTGTCTTTAAAAGGATCAAGTTTCTTTACTAAGGATGGATTGACACAAAGGATAAGATTTTATGAAATGTTCTTGCTTTTGTGATTGTGCAAAGTTAGATTAACTGTGGTTATAACAGCTGGCTGTACAGGAGAATATTTTATGTAAAATCCACAAAAACTACTGTGAAGCCCATAATACTAACTTGCTTGCCTTTTTTTTTTTTTTTTTTTAATGCTGCATTATTTTCTGAATTGGGCTTTAAAGTTAGGATTTAACTTCAGGCTGTTTGTGATTCTTGTTCATGTTACACAAATGAGAGAGCAAGAAAGCATTCATTGAAGTGCAGTTTAAATGGTTTTGGCTAAATAAAGAGATTTTTTTCCTCTGCTTTTTTTGAGGGATTTTCATAGTCCTGTTTTAGAAGAAGAAAGTGAAATAAAGAAATACACCATTTCCCTCTGTTCTTCCTTGGAAAAATAACTTCGATTGAGTCAAAGATGCATTTGAACTAGGATATTCCAACCAAGGTGATAAAAAAATATTGTCTCACAAATAAAATAATGTTAATAATTTCAATAGTATTGCTACTAATTTACAAAGTTTATGCAAACAACAACTCTATGCAAAACTTTTCTTTGTCTGTATAGATTTAATTTTGTTTTCCTTTTCCAGATTAAGAGAACCATCTTGAAGGGTCAGTTTAAGTAGGATGCAACACTTGCTGCCACTAACCAGTGCCTGAAAGAGAAAGCAAAGAGTTTAGCATTGGAACTCATAGCAAAAACTGTGTAAAGTCAAAACATTTACATATGACTTTCCCTGTGATGCTCATCTTATTTACATGAGCAGATAACCATTTATTACAGTGCTGAGACTAATATCATGAGTACCTTCTACTGTTTTTAACTCAGTCCAGCAGCAGGACTCGGAAATGAGTGCAAACTTGGCAGTGAGAGATGTGCCAAGGTCTCTGGAGCAGATCCAGCCACACTGCTGACCAAGGACACATTTTTAATCTCCTACCCAGAGAAAGGCTGAAGCTTATGGCTTGCTTTACTATCTTTCAGCTACTTAGCTGCTCCTGCTCTGCTGCAAAAGCAGTTTTGATGACCCATGTAGCCCTAAGAAGCAAAAGAGATGCCATTCTACATACCTGCATGTGTTTATTCTCTGGAGATTTAGTGTAGTGATCAAGGAAATGACTGCACATCAAATCAGGCCCATGGCCACTGGTAAACCTGGCTAGATGTCTACAACATAGCAATGTTGGCAGTTTTGATGTTGTCTTTTAGGTCTTGTTCTGGTTTGTTTTGTAGCAAATACAAGTATAAATTCCTAGGGTTTGAGTGAATGGTTGGAAAATATTCTGAAAATGTTAAATTCTAAAAGCCAGCAACCCCTCTGCAAACTTGACCTTAAACTTACATGGATCAGCTGAATTTAGGAGGGACTTTTCACCATACACAGTATTTGAAGAGTTTCATTGATTTTCCAAGTTGTTTCTCCTTCTCCCTCAATAGTTCTGATGCAACTGCTTCTGATTAGGACATTGGCCCTTTCAAGGGCTATTGCCCTGCTCACAGATCTCTTTCAGAAAAGAAAGAACTTTCTTTTCTTAACCTTAGATTGTCCCTGCTTTTATGATGTATGGTGTTAAATTGAAAGTAGCTAAGATGTATGAGCAAGGGTGACTTTCTTTTTGGAGGGGAAGTATTTTCAGAAGCTGCCAAAAGCTAAAATTCACTGAAGTCACAAAAATGTTTTTTCCATATAGTTCTTTCCTTACACATTTTCTTTATCTTTGAACTGAAAAGAATAGCAATATTACTCTAATTCCAAAGTTTTGCAGTTCATTGATATCACAAAATATTCGAATTACATACAAGAAGTGTGCAATTATCTTGCTTGGTAAAACAGACTTTAGATACATTTTCCACTGAGTCTATGTGCATAATTGTATTTAACCATTTCATTGCTAAAAACCACTTTGAACGCTGAATTTCAAAGGAACATCATAGCTTTTTTAAAAAAAAAATGTTACAAAAATTTAAGCACTGCAATGGCACTACACTCTGTTTGATTCAATGCTGTGAACAAAGATCTCTCTCATTCCTCAGTAGAGGCTTAATCAAATGTTCTGCATTGTGGACATGAAGAGATACCTCACTCCATCCTGCACAAGACATCCTTTCTTGTAGAAAATAATTTAATATTTATAGACTGAGAAAGAAGGAGAATCTCAGAACAATCCTTTACTTCACTGGTTGGGTAATCAGTTAGAGATGAAGCTCCTCGATTTCATTCTTCATAACAATGAATATACATTTAACCCTGCAAAATGACAGAGCCAGTTTGATAGCTCAAGAGCGGGGTTACAGTGTCATGAATGAGTTTTAGGGAATCTGAGCTAGCACTTCTAGGCCATGGGAACATACAATTTTTTTCTGTTTGTTAAGGATACTCTTAAGCTATTCCACAGCCTAGATGGATAGGTCTGTTGTCCAACGATCCTAGTTATACATTTCTAAAATTTCATCCTTAAATAAAATAGGTCATTAACCTGAGTAACTCCTCTTGGAATGCAGTGGAAATGTCCCTAATATTTAGGAGTAATTTTATAATTTCTAGTCATAAATTATTTGTGCTGGATTATGCACTTTTGCTCATACACCAATGTTAACTTCTATTTAAATAGATAATATTCCACCCCTAAAGATTTTGCCATTTCCTCCTCAATGCATTCATGTTCTTTTCTTACCTTATTTTTCTACTGTGGATACTCTACCCCAGAGTCATCTTGCCTCAGTTTACAACCCAGGTGCTTTGTTCCATTGATTAGTTTGGCAGACCATTTCTGTGCTGGTTGCAGTTTGAATTGACCATTTTTTGAAGAAAGGTGATTGGACCTATGGTTTTTGCCAGGGTCATCCTGTATGATGATTTTAACACATTGTTGTCTCTTTGGGAAATAGTTGTTATTTCCTACTTGCGGGAGAGCTGAGCACACACACGACCAATGTGATCAAGCAATGCCTGTTTATTACAACTAAGAAAGCCCTTTTATAATGTTCTCCCGCACATGTGAGTAACATGCAGTGCAAGTCCTCAAGATTGGACAGTTAACTTAGCCCGCACTTTACACCTTCTTATGACTGGATAAGAAGTGCCACATCAGCCTTGCCAGGCTTCCTGCCTTGTGGAACTTCCTCTTCCGTCCCAGCCCCTTCAGGGGGTTGTTTGTCTTGTCGTTTCTCCCCCCTCATTCAGGGTTACGTCCTTATCGCATTCTTGCTCAGGCTGAGGCTCTGTCAGTCTTGTTCTCACGCAGGATTGCTCACATGGCCATTCTCTCGCAGAAAGTCCTCTTGAATCCCAACACCTATTTATTTATCTTCCCTGGTGCATTCCATGCATGTGTACATGTGTCATTCCTATATGTTTTTGCTTTCTTCTTCAGACTAGTTAGGAAAAAGTCTGCTTTTGCATTGCATAGCACTGTTTCCTGCTTTCTGTTTCTTCCCAAGCAGTTGCCCTGAATGCTATAATCTCTCTACCTGTATTATTGTGCCACTGAACCTTGTGTCCCTGCTCCAAATGACTCCAAAAAGACCAAGCTGCCAAACACCGTTATTTCTGTCTGTTCTTAATATCTCCAGGTAAGCAAAACAGAAAAGCAAACAGTCACATAAAGGTCTTCCCCAAGCTCCACCCGGATGAGATTAAGAAGGTGAAAAAAAAAAACCCAAACATTTCTAGGCAAAAGGCAAATAGTTCTAAGTGAAAAGAATGGTGGAAGCAATGTGCCACATGGATAGTGGCACAGATGCAAACATGTTCTTAAGATAGCTTCCACAGTACCTTACAGAAGACATCTGTTTAAACTGAGCAAACCTTCTATCTACTAAATGGAGAACTCACTGTCCAAGCAGAAAGTGTTCTTCTTTATAGGAACTACAGAGTAGAATTTCCTTTGTGCTAAATTATTTCAGAATTATTCATCAGGCCTGTTTTAGTTTTTCTAAAATTAGACTAATCCTACCCAAGACACCTTTAACTATCTTGACAAGATCTCTACCATCTTTAACCAGAATCAAGAATGGCTACATGTCTGGATTTAATCAAGTCCCATTTTCTGTGTCTGGTTTCCCAAGACCTATCTGCTTTCCTTGGACTCAGCTAACTTGTATTTTTATCAGGCAAGACATGTTGTTACTCTAAAGGGAAAAGAAAAAAGTTAAAAACTGAGCCTATTAAAATAGAGTTGCCTCTTTATCTTTTTCCAGGTGCTATTTTTCTGTTTGCAGGATTTTTCTGTGTGTGTGATCTCAGAAAGAATGGTTTAAAGAAGATTATTTTCAGTTGAACTTAATGAACACCCAGTCCTTTAAAGCAATCTACTCTTTGTCTCATTTTATCCTTTCAGGGAAAGGTAGAAGGACACACAGACATACACAAAGGAGATCTTTTTGTGAAGTTTTCTGCTTGCAAACATAAGGATGGGATCCATTTTATAAGGCTTTAAAAATGGAAATATTTGGGCATATGTTTCTTCTCAAAACCATGCAAATTTGTCATTGTCAACATGTAAATGGATTGGGAGTAGAATGAGATTCAACAGCTTTGTTCAAGCAGTATTGTACCCATGGAGCTGTTTATCTGTGTTCAGAGGTGATTATGTGCATCTCACAGCAGTCAGCAAAGGTATTTGTATGTGGAGCACCTATATTTTTTCACATTCAGGTTCTTTGCAGACTCCTTATTCACAGTGTGGCAGCTTCTAATATTTCTTTGTGTGAAGAAAAAGGTAGATAATGCATTAAAATAACAGTTGGATATTATCAGTTGGAACTAATTCTCTACAATGTTTCTGTTAATCTGAGATTTTAAATTTAAAATCCACAAAAACTCTTCTAAAAATTGGCATACTAAAATTTTTGTTGATGTCGATGTCTTAAAGAATATTTCTCAAAAGAAGAGTAGGTAGATGGATGGTATTTTGGGTAATCAAAATGTGAATTCTTCTCTTAAATAACCCTTGGCTCTGAAGCTTGAACTATGTTGTTAAAAAGTGTGACAATGTGTATACTTTTCAAAACATATCATATCTCCTGTTGTCAGTATTGTGAATCCTAGACCATTGCTAATATTATATCACCGTTTTTCAGAAACATGGCAAAGAAACCCTTGTAAGTTCTGGAAAAGCAATCTCCACAGGAAAATTTATTTTAGTATGGGGAAATAAGGAACTGTATCATTCTTTCATGAATGGTATGGAGCTATTCTTTACAGAGCTTTCTAAGCCTCTATTGTTGCTATACCCTCAGGCTTCTTGCTGCAGAACTTCATACTGCAGGTGCAATTTTTCTCTTTGATAAATTCTTAAGACAACCCTACTCCAGTTCTAAATTGGTCATTCAGCCTAAGTAGTCAAAAGTAGCTAGATATTATTGTAGTCATATGGCTTCTTTGGCAGCTTTGACTACAATTAATTACTCTTAACTTTTGTTTATGGAAGCTTCAAGGCTTATCTTAACCAAGTCAGCCTGGGGACAGGGAGGGTCATATCATCTAACATGGACTTTTATCAACCAGTTCTCAAGCCTAAATCAGTGTATTGTCTGTCAGTGTCATACATTAATGTCTTGAAGGCATTTACTGTCATACTGATTGAGATAGGTAAGTCCCCATTTTACAACTAGAAAACTGAGGCAAGCAAACATGAAGTCCCAGATCCTCATGGCATTTAGACCCCTAAAAACCCTAGCAAATCCTTCTACTCTTGGTCAATCTAAAACTGGGTAGAAGTCTGTGGAAGAACTATTTCTTCCATCCTGTGACCACTGAGACACCCTTACTGTTTAGGTCCTCCTAAAAGAAAAAAGCAAAGCAAAGGACTCAGCAAGGTTCTTCTCAGAATAATATTCAAAATTATTTTTTGTGAGTCTTGAGGTTTTTCAAGCTTGTGTAACAGGTGGTAGTCTTGCTCCAAAGCTGAATATCTGTTTGAGGCACACAGCCAAGAGTCTTAAAACACTAATCACACACTACCAGCTGCAGGCAATCACACGGGTTTCCCTAGCTCCCTGAAAAAGATAACCACAGTGTGGTGGTGTGCGTGTGTCTATTTCTGTCTACAGAGATGCATGAAAGTGGGTTAAGAGTACACAGTACTTCCTTCCATATGTATTTGGGTTTTTGTTCAGTGAAGTTTTAATGTAAACCTACTGATAAAATATTATGGTTTTTAAAAATATCACCCTATAGAATATATGAACATCAATTTCCATATTTTTGTCTACTCTGTAAGAAATGCTTCTTGATAAGGATTTACCAGGTTTTTTTCTTATTACCTTTTCCATTCAGAGAGAAAACAACAGATAGAACCCTTTGAATGGGTTACTCTTCACATTCATTAAAGGGTCAATGACTGGACCTGGCATTTGTACAATAAGAAACCCACACTGGTTTTGGATACATGCCTATAAACCAGTGGACTGAAATGACAGTGCATGTTTGAGTGTGCTACCTCCAACATATTTCTATTTCAGAGACAGAAAGAGGAAAAGAAATAAGGGGACATAGGAAATGGCCTGGAGGAAAGAGCAGGAGAATGATCAGTCGTAAGTAAGAGAAAACAGCTAGTATAAAAAAAATTACCATTTCTGAGTCAAGAGAATGGGTTAATGATCATACTTGTCAGAATCACTGCTAACAAGTATTTTTTTACCTTTATTTTCAATGAAGCATTTTTGCATGGCAATGCCCTGTAAGACCCTCAACAGTAAGTTTGCCCAGAAGTGTTCTAATTAACTGTACCAAATGGTCTTCTATGCTGTCAAGTTAATGCCTTCTATCTGGCTGTTCACTGGCCATCATGTATCATTGTTCAGCGAATGACAGCAGTCAGGTTATTAAAGGTGTAGATATTAAATTAACAACAGTGGTAAACATTGTAGCTGTACTTCACATCTCAGCAGAGCCAATGAAGTGGATGACACTGAATCCATGCTGATATGCTGCAATGACAGATGGGCATCATTTAACACAATACATCAGTGGGCAACCCACGTACCACAGCTGTCCTCCACTAAATGAATTAGATCAGGGTAATTAATCTAAGGCAGAAAGTATTACTAAAGTGGATCCTAAGTGGAATTCGAAACGAATAATATATCCTGTAAAAAAGGGAAGGAAAAAAAAGAAAAAGAAAAAAAAGGGCTCAGTGCAGCACAAGTGTGCCAGGTTTTTTAATCCCACACACAAAAGACAATGCCCATCTCCTTGTGTGAAGGAGTATATAATGAACATCCTTTTGTTCTCCAGTACTTTATCATAATCTCTTTTGTCACCACATACAACAAGGGAGGCAACAACAGTAACAGCAAGGGATCATGACCAAGAAGATACATTTAACACAATACTCTAATGCAAGAAAATCCTATCACACTTATTACTTACATGTACTGCTGATGGAACTACTCTTTGTTACAGATTGTCTGCTGATAATGATTGAACTGTTAAATTTCTATAGTATTTTATCTGAGGGATTTCTTACTTCTGTTTTTGGCCCAGGGGGTAGCTGTAAGAAAAACTACACAATTTCCTTTCCTTCACACAAAATTTGTAGTGTTTCTACATCATCATTGTTCTCTCCTACCTCTCCCACCTGTACTGGATCAAAAACTAGACTACGGAGAAGGACTAAAACAAGTATGTCTTGTTGCCATACTATCTGGCTACAAAAATATTTCAACATTTTTTATTATACAATGATATCAGTGTTCTAAATGAGTATGTTGCAAGTTGGGTTTTGATTAAAAACAAATCGATGTTGTGATGTGTGTTTGAGATTATATGCAGTTTAAATATAAAAGACTTAAAGCTGGCATATATCAATTCATTCCTAAATGTAGTAAATTTAAAGAGCAGTTGTGGGAGAAGAGCAACAAAGAAGTGCAGCCCTGAAAATTTCATTGTTAGTCTTGCAGGTTCTGTATTAATTCTGTTCCACTTCATTTGCTGTATGACATCTGCAATGGAAAATTTCCCTAAAGAATGTCTCTGACAATGGCAAGCATTGATCAAGCATCATGTATGCGCTTGATTCTGTCAGCTCACTAGCAGCTTCCTCTTTATTCTTTTCCCTTTGCCTAAGAGAGCCATCATCTTTTGAAACAGTTCCTTCTCTTAGGTAGACACTGAGATTTGCTACTAGCTTTAACCTGTAGGGGAAAAGGGAGATGGAGAAGGAGAATTATTCTGGGAATAGGTATTATAGCAGTAATTATGTTAGACTGGTGTAATGAAAACATATGCTGCTACAAGGCTGGTGTGAAACTACAGGCAATTCCCGAAATGTATTGATTTTTATGATAGCAAGGTTTAAAAACAAGCCACAGTACGTGTGGGAACTCTTCAGTGTATTTTAAAGTACATTTGAATGACTAAATGCATATTTACTGTTGTTCAGGTAGACTCTCCATTGTGAAACAAACTTATTCTCCGTGAGCATTGCAAACTCTTTCTATTAGCCTCTGCACACTGGTAAACCAGAGCAGTCTTATGAAAAGATTATATGGCGCATGCTTGGACATTCCAGCATAGCATACTTTGTATATATGTTGGTTTTGCATGTGTAAATACTTTAAGAGTGACAGAATGACAGGCCCTCAGTTATTTTTAGTTAATACTCATACTTTTTCTACTTTTGTGTTATTCCTTTTCTGTGACATCATGAAAAATGTCCATCCAACCCACCAGCACTATCTCTTATTAATCTGTTCCTGCTTTCATTATTGCATTCCCCTCTTTGTGTCCCTTGAAACACATTTTACTGCCATGCACAAAACCTAACTGCTCAGATCAGCTTTTTCCCTGTAGCCTTGAGCATGTAACGGATTTCCTTCACTTTTAGTTTCAAGATGCATCATAACTCTTGTCTGTCTAGTTTTATGCAGGTGGAATTTTCCTTTGCACAGATAATCATGGCATGCCTTCCCCGACCAAAGGGATACTTCTATTTTCTTGTCTTCAGGTTTTATTTCTTTTCTGATTCCCACCAGAAAAGCAACCAAATTGCATTGGCTGAATCAAGCAGCATGGGGGGTTTTATGATGCCTTAGAACTTATTCCTGTGCAATATATCAATGTTTTAAACCCACCCACACATGATTTCTACATGAGTATGATACCATTTTTATCTGTGTAGACCTTCCATCACTGATGTCTTGTTTTAATTACTTCACTCTATGAAAATCATAAATAATCTAGCTCTTTGATATCAGGGGTCATACACACCTAGGTTTTAGATACAGTCGTCACTATGATTACAAACACACCCACAAATAAAGCATGGACTGCAATATAAACTAAATGTATAGAATACACTGTCTGTGAATTTTGGGGGAAATGAAATGCCTTCTGTTTTTCTCTATTACACTTGGTTTAACTTGCACAAACCTTTATGCCTATGAAAGGAATATCCTTTCCCTGAAATTCTGCCAGTAATTGGGTGAGAAAGTTACATATGTTTCTTTGTTGCATGAGGCACTGGGAACTTAATGGTGACAATAAATTCACTCTATGTAGGTGATTGAAAAACTGTGGATATCCAGAACCTCAGTTTCTTCTGATTTCATCCCAAGTTGAATTGATATCACTGAGGTGACATGTTACAAAAGTCACATTACTATTATCTTCTCTGACTCGGCCTGTAGAAAATGATCCACTTTTTGCAAACCTTTGAAAATTAGCATCTGTAACAAGGTATAATCAGCTACATTGCAGAAAAATCATGCATAAACTAAGTTAGAAATAAATGATGATTTATCAATGTGTCAGATGTCATGTGGTGATGGATGAACCACGAAGATGTAATAGTTCAGCTTGCATACTTATTGAAATGCTGCATCTTCATCAGCAATATATTCCTATAGCTTCTTTTGAAATTGAGCTGAAAACCTCAGAAGAAGTAACTACCACTTTGCATGCTCCACAGTCTCATAGTGCCTGAATTTTCTGATGCAGTTTGTCTCTTACAAGTTGTTTTAAATATCTCCTATGCTGACTGCATTATAATTCAGAAGATGATAGAAGTTTTATGAACTTTGTAAGATGTTCATGCAGTATCCAGCATAAAGGACTCTTCGTCACTGTAGCTTTTAGTTAATTTTACAACTTAAGAATTAATAATGAATATAATAATGACTTTTTATGAATACAAAAGTGAATGCTTCTCCTAATATGACTTCTTTTACAAAATAACATTGCAGTGCTCAGACCACAAGTACATGATGGACACGCCATCTCAGGACAGAGGTAGATTTTATAGAGAAGAAATAATATAATATTGCACTTTTTTCCTTGCTTTTTCAAAAAATAGCAACTCTGTTTTCAGCACTGGTAAAAGGCTACTGTATAGATACTCTGAGGATTGAATTTCTCTGTTTAACTACAAAGCCAGCTAAGACAAAAGCAACTCTTTCATAAGGTTCATCAATCTCACAGGGGGTTATTATGAAAGAGAGAGAGTACAAATCATTTTTCATTACAATTTAATTCTATATACAGTTTGCTGAATCAACCCAGAAAAGGTTACAATATTATGTGAGCAATGGTCCATGGGGAATGGAAGAACTAATCAGAATATGATCACATAAGATTTCACAATCAGCAGATGATAACATCTCAAAACCGCTGACTTCAAAGGGGAAAAATGATTTCAAATTACATTGATAAACTTCAACTGCAATCTACCTAGCTTTTGAGATTGCACTTCAACTTTTCTTCTTTCTCTTCTTCATCATCATTAGTCAACTCTTACTTTTATGTGGTATTTTCCATATAGAACTAGAGACAATTTCTGAGCCTGTGGTTCCATGAGAATATTTCTTAACCTGATTTGTAACAAAGGTCCTTCTATTATATAATCTCCAACCTATGTTTGTGGAGAGAAATATCTTGGCCAACATTTTCAAAAAAGGTATGAAGCATGAAGGTACTTCATTCATTAAATGTAACTATAAACGTTTAAGTTAAATTAACTTTGGGGGATGTTGAGTTTTAGTTTTGCAAGAGGAGGATACCACAGTACAATGGAAACTAATTTTTTTAGGATCCATTTTCAATGTGTGTTATTGGATACACTATTTCAGGTTTCCAAAATAGCTCCCTATACATACAAAACTTCTTGAAATGTATGCTTTATAGAAACAGAAAATTAAACTGAATCAAACCATTGACACTATTTCAGAAGCTTCACTGCACTTACTGTTTCCAGGGCTTTTTCTTACTGTATCTGTACACTATTTCTAGACAAGTAGTACCATAATAGCACCCCATGTCAGGCTCATGTTAAATCTTTAGTAATAAATAAACAATATTTTCACTGACTTCTAGGAAACGGCAAATATTATAAAAGGCTTGTTTGGCCCTAAATCTCTCATCTGAAGATGTCAGGTTAAGTGGTTACAACCATTCTCTTTTTCTGACCCAGTCTGATGAGGTTAATTAATGCCAGCATTAGCTCCCAGCATTCTTTGCAATCTCAACAACTAAAAGTATGATAATGCTGCTGCAAGACAAGTGCAGAGAGGCATGACTTTTTGTGTCCTTTTCCTTTCCTTATGCACAAACATAGAGCTAGCTAGTCTCAATATACTTGTGTGATATATTTTAGCATCCTTGACAAAAGAATTGGGAGAGCAGGAGTCTCCCTGGAAGAGAACATTTAATTCCTACTAGAGTTGCCTGTGTTTTCATTCTGGAAGGTCTGGTCCACACATTAGTCCTTGTGGTGAGTAATCTATTTTATTACAGGGGGTGTGAATCAAGCTCACCTAATTTTCTGCTATAGTGCATCCTTCTTGTTTCTATGTCTGTTGAAACTAAAAGGTTGCCTGCTAGGCTAGTTCAGCTTGGGTGTGCTGAAGCTTGAGGAGAGAAGTGTGCTGGAAAACAAGACGTAAGAACACAAAAAGGTCAGGAAAGATGAATAAACTAATCAGAACCAAGTACTTCAGTCACCAAAGGAAGCAACCCTTTTTTTATTCTACTCAGGAAGGAGAGTAGTAACTCACTGGTTTTGTCTGTTAACAATTATTAGGTCTTATTATTTTATAACCTATAATAATACTGTAGATCTCAGAAAAATCTTCAATACCAAGTAAAGAAATAAATGTTTTGTCTGTGAGGCAGAAATAGAGGGACATTCACCGGGCTCCAACGCTTGCATTTTTGAGACAAAACAAAATATTAATCTGAAGTCAATCTATATGTTACTGCAAGGGTTTCCATTGGCTTTTATGGACTTTGAATCAGACCCCCTGATGAATGACTTCTTTCTTAAGGGATGATTTTCTCAGCCCTTTTCCTTTATTCTTCCCCATCTTTTGTTCCTATTTTCTTTAAAATAATCTTTTCATTATATTTCATTGGCATGCTTTCTGGTCCACTGAAATCTAAAACTGGAATTAGAATACAGAGTTGACAGAAATGATTCATTGATTGTAGCTGAAATGACCCATGGATTTGTTTTACTAATCGCAACATTTTTATTGAACTAGTTCTGTATGTTTCATTAGAAACAATTCAGGAAGGAAAACCTACTAGGGTGAAACTAAAGTATGGATCTGTTGAAATTCTTCACACCAAAAATGAGGAAATTTGTAGCAAAGAATTAAAACATCATAGCTTATGTCAACAAGAGAAATACTGCTGAAATGATCCTCAGTATTGTTCAGAAATGTAAGAAGATGATCATCAATGTTATAAACTGACCGCAAGAAACTGCCTATAATTTCTACTCTCAGGTCACTTACATTTCTGGAAGCACACTGGGCCTAAACTTCCTGTAGTTAATCTTGTTATTCACACTAGTATAACAAAATTTTGGCAATATAGTGTTATTTTGCACCTAATTTTGAACGGCACTGTAATTGACAAGATGAGTTAAAAAGCAGTTGAGTTCCTGAGGTGCAAAACTGCTGTAGACTTTTTCAGAAATGCTCTTCATTTATATTACTGAAAAAGAAGAAAAATCTCAGTGATCATTTTCATAAACAGAGATCTTCAGATGTTACACAAAAGTTTAACAAAAGACTGTCAGATGGAGTTAATTATAATTTAGAAAATGTGTATAAAAATAAAGAATTCAACATCCACAGGGAGGTCTCACAATTCAATGCATTACATTTTAGATACCCTTGTTTCAGACAGCGGCTTACACAGCTTTCAAATACGTCAGTGAGTATTTAGTTCTTGCTGTTGTGGAATGGTTTGAAATAACAAGAACTTTATTCACTAAATATTTCACAGAATGGAGGAGGAGAAAAGAGAAGAGAGCATCTTCTGCCACAAGATGGGAGAATATATAAATAACGGTTGAAACACAAAACAAAAGAACATGCACTAAAACTAGCATGTTATTTGTATCATCTGATGCAGCCCAAATGTCACTGGTTACTGTAAGTTCTGATTAGAATTTCAGGATATGAATATTATACAAAAAATGTGAAAGTCCCTTATCTGAATTAAATAACCTACATTCTGTCACTTAAAAAAAAAAAAAAAAGGCACACCCCCCCCACACCCCCCCCCCCAAATCAAAGCCCCCAGAATTCCAACATGCCCCTCCCGACAGCAATTGTTTAGGAATGAAATGAGATATATTGCTGTATTGCCTCGTCAGGTAGTGTCATACACTACAAATTATTTGACTTACCTTGACCGTCAAATATCCTTCCTCGAACCCTATGTAATCCTTTCTCATTTTCCTACAGGGATTTTCACTTTTACGTTAAATGGGTGAAATTTTACCCCGTCATCTCATCAGTGAGAGTTTTGCAGTTAGTAGTAACTGAAAAAACAGGATCTCAGTTAGTGTCTGTATGCCCCCCAATTCATGTCCTCTGATCCATGAGCAATTCCCTTACAAGATAATTAAATGAGGCCAATGAGAGTCTATTCTGTTCTATTCATTGGTTCTCAGGCTGAAATCATCAGAGTGTAAGACCACCTGGCAGTAACACAGACTCAGCCGGCTATCGCTCCTGGCCCCAGGTATTTTCATATACAGTGAAATGAAAACCCTTACTGCTTGTCTGGAGGGCTTGACAGTGTATTTTCAAGCTGTGAACTACAGGGCAGTCTGGGTCTCTAGGTGCAGAAGGAATTGGTGGGAGCAGATGGCAAGGCTATCTACATCAGATCACCCCAGAAATTAGCTCAGCTCTGCTGCAGCCATCTCTCACTGTGGGTATGTAAACTGGATGGTGAACTGGTGCTGTGCATTCATCCATGAACTATCCCCAGAGCTCTCTATCTTCTCAACTGTGTGGGGTGTCTTGTAGTCACTCAGCCATTTGATGACTTTGAGTGCCATACAGGGAAAGTTGCCCACCTCTTTGTATTAAATGACACTACTACCATCCCCTTCAAATGCCTTGTACTTATTCTTCAGGGGAGAATTGTGTGCAGTAAAACTTTCAGCTGTGCTAGGCATTTGGCATTGTTTTCCAATGTACACACTGTTATTTTTTTATGTTAGAGTTGGCAAGATTGAAGAAGTGTATGTTGACCTGGCCATTTCCTTGCAGACAACACAAAAGAAGTGTTTCTTTCAGGAAACAATTACACTAGGAAAGGGCAATGGCTTTTCTGACCTGTTCTGGTAGGGCACTTCATTCATATTGATAATGGGAAGAAAGCCATGCAGTATTTGTGTGTTAGTATTGAATCATTGGTGAAGATGTGGTGTGATGTGATGTGATAAGAGAGCGGATGAAATTGATTCAAAAGAAAAATTGTCAAAACACACTTTAAACAGAGCTCTTAACAGAGTGTTTTTCCTGTATTCCATTTTATAATTAACATCCAGTTTTTATCAGACTTCTTTCTGAAGTCTAAATAAATGCCCCTATTTTGTGGCTTCTGGCTTGTATCTTGCAGAAGATACAGGTTCTAGTTCATCATTAAAAACAAATCCTAGTTTTACGAGCCATATAAAGAATAAGGCTGCCCATGGCTATAATTGAGTTACTGTTTTTTATCTCACTACAGTCCGTTGGATGTCTCTCTAGTTATAAAACAAGCAATTTTACAAAGACCCTGCGGTGAATAGAGCAAGACTTTTGGCTTTCTAGTTATTTAGTTCCCTGTTTTCTCTGCTTTTTTCCAGAGGTATCAGATGCAAATTAGGTTTCTAGTTTCTCTTATCTCTTTGTTCTTTCCAAAGCTGAGATTGATAGCTTTAAGGAGATCAAAGTTAACTTTCAAATATATCCCAAATTGATAATCTCCAGACTATCATACACCTTGTACTCAGAACAAAAACCTAAAATCCATAATGGCATGATCATGATAAATATGGTTCTTCTGTTAGACTAAGTAAAAGTAGATTATACATGTGTTTTAGACTTCAAAGGCCTGTCCTTTCAGTCGGGTTTCTTTAAGGTCTTAAAGGCACTGTGCTCTCCCTTTTGTGTAAGAATAATAAAAGACACTGCAGCAACAACTTGAGAGGATCTTTTCCTGCTAACATTACAGTTTCAAAGATAAATGGAAAAAACATTTTAAGAGAAGAAAAGCAGGGACATTTCTAGTCTATTAAAAGTAAATATAGAAATATAACATGCATTAAAACCAGTTCATGCTTTATATCTGACTGTATAAACTGTGCTTTGGTTTAGATATGCTGGCTGAACAGGTTACCAAAAGAGAGACAAAAGATGAGGGCCCCTTATATTCTCTTCCTATACCAAGAAAAACAAAGGAGAAAAATGTCCATTTCCAACAGAGAGCAAAATCTGGTGGTCTAATCCAAAAAAGGTTCCCAGTGACACTAATGAATGATGGCAATATTTCCTAATGTCAATATTCTGGACTGAAATGCCTGGTGCAGATGAGACTATGGTTGGGGCTCACAGAAAGTTACATGACCAGCAACATGTCAGAACCATTGGTGCAGATCATGTGTATCCACACACCGTTACTGCGGAGTGGCTCTCTGGCAGTGGCAGGGCAGCTGGCAGGAAGCCACCTTGCTTACTGGCTGGCAGCCAGTGGCTCTTCTCTGTGCCCCGGTGAACAGTCTCTAATAACTAATCCCAGGTTTAGGGAGAGGTTTTGGTATGCACTCTATGGGAAAAAGTGTCAGGAAGAGCTATATCCTTCTTTCCAAGACTGCCTCTGATTTTTCTTTCACCCAGCACTTATTTTAGAGTGCTCGAAGGCAGATGTTTGGAGGAAAAACAAACATTTTGATCCTTCCAACTGTCCTTCTGTTCTCTTCCTGAACACAAGGATGATTGTGTGTATGTGCATGTGAGAGGAGGAAAATAATCCTATTGTTCAGCATGGATAAATGCTTCTGTGAATTGTACATAAAAGTATTTGCATGGAATAGTGCTTGGTAATCTGTTTATGGGCTAATACCTTCTTTCCAAAAACCTGTCTTGCTGGTATAATACTAGGTGACAATTTGATCCTGTATATGCTTACAAAATATATGTTTTGTTATTCTCTGTGCAGTGCTGGAAGCACCTGCCTGTTTGTCTTATGGGAAGTCTGTTGTGATGCAACAGATCTTAGACAGCACTTCTGGGAAATATCAGAAACTCTACACAGCAGTAAAGCTAGAAGAAATAGAGGGATTTGAGTGTTTTTACACTTCAAAAATTCTTAGAGAAATATATTGTGAAAACACTAGATTGCCAGAAGAATTCCCTTCATTGACTAGTAAAAAAGCAGCAGCAAGAGTGTGCCATCCTCACATTGCTAATTGCTGCATCTCAACTCCCACATCTAAGGATAAGGAATCACATTGGTCTCTCCGGTGTAGTCACTCAGCTGAAACTGACAGTAAAGGTGCAAATTGTTGTCAGTTGTCATTACTTGGTATGTGTTATAACCTAGGTCTAAATGGAAAAATACCTGAGATGCAATGACTTGTCCATATACACTGAAACTGATTCACGTACATAACCACATTTGAATAAAAGCTGTATCTGTGCTAGGCTGAAGTGAAGAATGTCCTCTAAATAAATTAGTAGATCTGATTACCTCTGGAATGCAACTAGGCTCTAAAAGTTGAAAGATGAAGACCCAATATTTTTATTTTCAGTCCACAAGTGTATTTAATTATAAGAGGGAAAGAGAGGAGCAAAACTTACAGGGAAATACAGCATAAGGTGTCATTTTCTCACTGGCTACTGGCTTGATAAGAATAAAAGTCTGCTCCACATGGAGTCCTTTAGTATAAGCCCCTTCTGTCACACTCCAGAGCTCTGCAGAACCAGAGAGAATGAATGAGGTGGAAAGAGGTGGGGAACTGAGCTCTCATTTACTTACCCCAGGTCTGCTGACATCTGTCAGCAGTTACACAGGTGGGACGAAGGGAATATATCTTGGACCTTGCCAAAATGGCTCTAAAACATCATCAGTGGGTTTGCTCTGCTAGTTCCATCTGTCTGTGCCTCAGTGCACATGCAAGGTATTTTTAGGCCACCTGCTGTTGATACAGGGGTTTCTTTTTTGCCAGAGTGCCATTCAGACTTGAAAGATCAAATTATTGACCAAATTCAGTAGAAGGCTTAGTATTATACCTAAACCTTATCTTGCTTAACTAGATTGCCATTACACTAACCCCTAATGGGATGGAACATTTTCTGAAGGATTCATTTTTCACCATAGTGACATTACTATTGTTATATATGCTGCCTTTCACCATAACATATTTACATTAACATTATGGATTTTTTTTTCTGTACTCACTCTCACTCAAGACTTCTACCACGGTAGACTAAGGAAGGTTGAACTAAACCACATTTTGTTCCTTCTTTTTTTTTTTTTTTTTTTTTTTTTTTTCCCTGCTAGTAAAATAAAAAAAAGAATTGTAACAGGATGTTGGTGCGTTCACAACAGGAATTGTGATGTGTGTCATCAAACATTTGTTTCCAGTAAAAAAAAAAAAAAAAAAAGAGAAGGAATAGAATTGTGGAAGCTCTAGCTGTTCTGTGTCTTCCAACAATTGCAGTGCCTGTTCTTGTGCAAACTGAGTTTACTCAGACAGTTTTTTTCACTGATAATTCAGGTTTTGGTGCTTTTAAAAGGATAGGTAAGAATTCAATGTCAGAGGAAGAACTTCAAACAGTAATTGTAGAGTTCTAATACTTTCTGTATTTTTCTATTTATTTGAGGCATCACTCATCACTTAAGTCAATGTTTTGACAGTGATTTCTGCAGAAAAATGATTTAGCCTTGACTGCACAGGGATTCTCTATTCCATCAAGTATTTTCAGTATTGAAGAAGCAAAACTGGAATGTCACTTGGTATGATAAATTTACAATTACAAGTATGAAACAGAGTTTTCTTCACTTACAGTACTCCTTCTTCCAAACATCTTATTCAAAATGTTGTAAAAGATAACAAAGTTTAGGAGAAACTTTAAATATTTCCAAGGGAAAGAAGATGCAGGGATGGTTTATTTTCCCAAAAATATTCCTTACAATGAACAAAAGTCAGGCAAAACTTTTAAAATTATCTTTTTGATGTAATATGTGCAAAAGTATTGGGGGATGTAGATGTTTGTTTATGCATACATGTATGCCTGCATAAACCAACTAAGAAACAAAATGTAAAAATTCCATTATTACCATGTCAACATTTAAAAAATGAAATTATTTCATTTCAAATATTAGTATTAATTTAGTTTGATATCAAGAAATAAGAAAAGAGAAACTTTGGGAGATTGATAATACAACTATGTACAAAATTATGACTATAAATATGAAATATTACTTTGAAATGAGATATATTTAACTTCTGGGAGAAAACAGTAAAGCTGCCTCAGCACAATTAATTAGAAGATAAAATTATGCTTGGGGACACCTTCTATGAAATGGTACCACTGCTTACCACAAAACTCTCCATGACAAGGCAAGACACTGCCTGCAGTTTATTAGTCTTTCAGCAAAGGAAGTTGCTGTCAATAATGTTATCAGATGTCTTTTGAGTTTATGTCACATGTTAGTTTACTGGTTAGTCTTTGATTGCAACTGCTTGGAAAGCAGGAGCCAGGAAGAGCCATTTCAATTAGAGCTTCCAGAGAGTTACAGCTTTTTTTTTTTTTTTTATCACTCAAGCTGTAAACTGTAACCCCTGTGGTACATAATCTAGCACCCTGATATCTGTAAGGACACCTACATAAAACAAAGGACTAAAGGATTAGTAAGAACTAACTGCGTCACAGGCTTAGCCCACTCTCCTTACAGTAGGTAACCCAACAAACTTTTAATCTAAAGAGGTTGCAGAATATCAGTCCTATTTTAACTTGAGGTCATCTATTCATCTTGGTCATAATAGATTATTTACATCTCTGGATCTCCCCTAGCACTTTGTTAGTACATGATATTGTTAGATAGCTTACAGTAGTGAGACTCCAGAGCAAATAAACTGGTCCTGTGGTAAGCATTACAGTATAGGCATTGCTAATTATTTATTTCCTGCTGTTAAGCAGAAAACAGGCTTGACTGCCCTCACAACAGCTGCAGCATTACAATGTGTGAAACACTATGAACTTTATGTGCTAGCTCTCCTCAAGAGCTCTGGGGGCAACGGGTATTACAAGCAGGTAGACTAGTTGTCAGAAGAGCCTTCTGAAGAGTCCTAGTGCATCAGCAGCAATTAATGCAGGTGGTATTTTAGACAAGGGAGCTAATGAGCTTTAATATGCATGCAGGTGAGGGAGTGCTGAATCAGTAGAGCCATTAATGAACCTATGACAGCCTAATTAGCTACAATTTAAAATCTATGGAATCTAATCAGAAGAGCTGAACACTGCTGCAAATCTGTGTATGAATGAGTCTTTCTAAATACTCCAATCTGTTGCTTAGTCACTGATTGATAGTAATTGCTTTTTTTCCTCTATTGTGTATAGGAAAATGCCCAATTTTGTTCTGATAGAGGAGGACACAACATTGAAGTTAAATGCCTGAGATGTTTGACTGCTTAAGTTTTAATCAGGAGATGTTTTAAAAAAATCAAAGTAAAATTAATTTCCAGCTCTGAATATAGATGATTAAAAATACACCACCAACTTTTCATGTATTTGGCTGGCAGAGATTATATGCTAGTTAATCAACTCCAAATAGCTTATACGAAATTAAAGATAGAACTACAGCTGAAGTGGCATAAAATACACATATTAATATAAGAACTTCTTTATATAGGAATTGTATTAAACTCCTTAGATGAATGATTTTTAATACAACCAAAAAAGAATTTTCCTATAAAAGAACAATAATATCTTCTCAATATTGTTATTAACACCCCCACCCCCAAATAATGAGAAACCTATTATGAAACATGAAATTTTCCTTTTCCATAATCACTATGGGAAAAAAAGTATTCGTTAGTGCACAGTAGGGGAAATACACAACAAAACTAAAGGGTATGTCCAATATTCTCACTAAGATATGAAGTATTCTAAATTAAGGTTTAAATACCTAAAGCACTACAAAATCTTCCTTGTGTTGAGGGCTCAGATCCTACTACTTTATGTATATTAAATCCCATAAGAATTTTCCTTTACTAGCCAGCTAGCTATCTCCTATAATAGTACAATAGGCAGATATATTAATGAGTAGGGAGTTGCTGAAGAAATGCTAATGCCTTTTTTTAGCTCAATCCACTACTTTTGGTACCCTTAGTAAACATTACTATACTGAGTATGGGTATTAACATGAATTTATAGGGAATAAGATGCATGGATAACACTTTAAGTCATAGTGTTCTGTGTCACTACTGTAGATTTCATGTTGATACGAAGTATCTGAAAACTGAAAATGTACAAAATAGACTTTTCTGTCATAACTGATGTCCATGAGATTGGAATTGCTGTTTATTGAAGCCTGTGTACACAGCAGGTTAATCAAGAAGAAAGAAGTGGTAAAAGGGTAAAGGAGGACTTTAAAGACAATTTACACCTTAAAGATTGCTCCTTTATTCTCATGATTCCATGATAATTGAGACCACCTGATGCTCTCAAGATCCCAGCTTCCCCCCCTTGTCACCCTACAGGTGAATTAGGAAATACTAGGGAGAAAATACTGTGTAATATTTCTAAGGAGGAGCTATCAGCAATGTTGCTTGCTTTTCCCACTGCCTCAAAGTGACTGGATTTTGAGTAGAAATTGGTCAAGAAAACTGCTCTGTTAAAGATTTTAAGCTTCCTCCCCATAACTTATATTAAACCTCTCTTTCTCAGAGTTAGCATAAAGAACTGCATTTCAACAAGGCAGCCTTTACCAAAAGGAGATCACATCCATTTTCTCCAAGATGTTCTACGAAGGTTAGTGGGAAGCTGGTGAAAAAAGGGTCTCTTGAGACATCTGTTACCTGACAAACTCTTGGAGACAAACACAGGTTTCAGGCCAGGTGTGGACTTCGAATAGTTGTTTGTGTTTTGGATCAAGATACACTCAGCGATGATATCTCTTAACAATTCTGAATGAAGAATAACACTGAGAGAATAGCTATCTGATCACAGATAAATCACAGACAGAAGAAATGGTGAAATTCATTGAATAAAGTTTAATAGGAATTATTTTCTTGTCTGTAATCATGACTGCCACTCACACAGTAATTAGCTGAAGCAGCAACTTTACTACAAATGAACTTTATTTCTGGTGCTGTGTGTTTTTGAGATCATAAAGAGATATTGAAGTCCGATTTCACATATTCCAATGGCACAATTTTCTTCTTTTGACAAAGTGAACAGCCACGTCTCAAAAGGTTCCCTTTTATAAACATTTTTTACCTTGCAGTTCTCGTTATTGAGTTATACAGCAGGAGAAAGAAATAAATAAGCATTGGGCCTGATCCTGAAGTCTTTATTCATACAAATAGGAACTTTGCTTGAATTTTCTATGCATAATCAATCCCTAAGAGGTTCACTATATTTATTTATTTTTCTCTAAAGTAGTGAAATGTTTTCAGTTCATGGACATATATGTTATAATAACCGCATTGTCACATAATAGGCTTCAGTTGAGATTCATCTCTCTTTTAGTTCCTTTACTCTCCGTGATTATGTATATACACACATATATCTATTTACATTCATGGGGGTATTTACTACGTATAATATGAGTTTATCTTCCCTGGTTTTACAGTAATGCTACTAAGCTCAACTCTCAACTCATCATTATTGCTAAAACCATAAATATCTTTCATGTTATTTTTTTCCGCTGTCTTTTTTTCTGCATACAAACAGATCAGAGCTTTTTATCAGTGTGGTCAAAACTGTTGGAACCGCATCAAGAATGACAGTCCAAGGCCTGACTGCTCCTGGCCCCAGTGGAGAAAGGCAGGAATACTTAGAATAAATATTAGAGGAACATTCCTGAAAGTAAGGCTTTCCTGTTCTTACTACCACAGAAAATCTGACATGTTGGAATAGAAATGAGTACTGCTGGGAGAAGTAATGGAATCTGACTTATTCTTTGTACAGCATCAGTAGGCATGGTGGCTTTCTGAGGTTTGGCACGGATAAAGCAGGTAACTGATCTAGGTCTACTGGAACACAGCAGAACCACTACATCCTTTGCTGCTCCAAGCCTGTTCCTAAACACAGGGAAGGCTTTGGGCAATATAGTTAGCAAAGGAGTTCTCTGGGTTGTCAAACTTAGCTCACATTGATGGGACAAAAATCCTGGTGAGAGACTTAGAGCTTGAGTATTTATGAGGATGAAGTTAATTTTACTTGCATAGGAAGCAATGGCCTGGAACAAAGTACTTGAGTGCCCCATCTCAGTGAGGCAAAAGTAGTTGTCTGTTGTTTATTTGTAAAAATAAGTAAACCATCAGGTATGGGGCTAACAAATATATCCAAGATTACACAGTCAATGGCAAAGCCAGGTTAATAATGAAAGGACTGACTCTGTTGTCACTTCTACCACTGTGTATCGGAACTAACCTCACTGAGGCCAGTGGAATGACATACATGTCGTTGTAGAATGAGGCCCCAGTATGCTCCTACCATCTCATTAGGAAATCCTTGGCTTCTTTAAAGATACTGTGCCTCCATCTGACTTTGGGTACCAACCTCATACAGAAACACAACTGAAACACTGTGTGAGATGACAGATTCCCAGTGAAAACCATGAATGGGCTGGAAAAGAAACTTTTAGAACAGCTCTATCACCCTCTTGAAAACAGGCTTACAAGAAATAAGATAACTCAAAATATAATTTAAAGACATCAGCTATGAGAGATGGTGAACTCACTGATATTTAAACTTGAGGTAGCAGGGACCTCTCACACACTTATATTTAAATGTGTATTGGACATGCTTGTTGAACAGAACCAGGGAATGTGACATTATGGAGAATGAAGCCATTGGTGAACAGAGATGTCTTTATACTTTACTAATGCAACACAAGCTATACAAAACTATCTTAAAATAACTTCTTTATCTTTCCTTGTTTGAAAATACATTTATTTATTTATTTTCACACAGTGGAAATTTTACTTTTTATAGGGTTTCCTGCTGGGCCATAGTTGAATAAATTTATTTTAAGATGGTTGGTAAACTGTTTCCTTTCTGTACATTTCTGATGATGCATTTTTAATAAATCATTTTTAAGGTGGCTGTTTCAGTATTTTTCTTTTTATTTCCTGCTGTGGAGATGAGGGCTTTAATAAACAATTTTTTTGAAGTGGCTATTTTTACATTTTTTTCTCCTGTATCCTGCTGTTACAGTGCTGTAAGCTTGTTACATGTTCATTTGTTTTAAATAGCTGCTGTTCCTTGGTTTTTTAGAAATTATTCTTGTACATAGCCTTCTTTTGAGAATTTCCTTCTCTCCTCTAACTAAAACTGAATAGGAAAGGCAGTGGAAAAGACTTTTAAAAGTGTTAGTATTAAAATTCACAGGAATAACTAACCTGAGGACTCAGTTATAATAGCATGTAACCATTCCATAACAAGTTACAGTGTTAACCACTAATAGGTTCAGGCTTGTGACCTTCTTTAAACCAATTTTATTAGTTTAATCTCCTTCTAATTACCTTGTTGTAGTTCACCACAGATCAAGTGCTTACATGGAGATATGACAGTTCAGCTGATCCATGGTAACATTTCAGGATGTGCTAACTCAACCATGGGTGTGAATGCTGATCTCTGTATAGCAAATAGTAGATGCAGTCATAGTGAAACTATTCCTAAATCTGAGTCCCTTTGATTACTCTCTTCTGAATATGATACAATTTCTAAAAATGTTGACATATTTTGTGTTGATTTTAACAACTTTTTTGAAAACTTGACCAATTTAATATTTCATTCTGTAGTGAAAATTGTTGTTTCCATCCACAAATAAAAATAGACTTTAAAAGTTTGAATAATTTGGAATGTAATTCAATACTGCATGTAAGGTTGGCCATACATATTTTGGGTAGGAATAAAAAGCAGAAAGAGAGGTTTTTTTTCAAAGAAAAAAATTATTTCTTGATTTGTCAGAAAAAATTAAATGAGAATTGCAGTATTCATTCAGTCCCAGTAGAGGACTACCGGGATTTTTTTTTTAGTAGCAGACCAGTGCTGTCAAGCCTAGAACCACTAGGAGAATGAAGAAAACAACACAGTGAGATCAAAATGCTAATGAGATTAAGAAGAGAGGACTAGAGATATACAGTTATGAAAATAAGGGAAAGTCATATAGATTTTGAAAAGCATTGTTTCAGTCAACATAATAATCTAGAGGGTTGATACATAATTGAAGGCAAACATTTTGGCTCTCTTAATGGTCTCTGGACATTAACAAGACAAAACTAAACACAAAAGAATCTCAGAAGTGTGATGTAGCCTAAGCATTTCAGATACCTATCTTAGAATGGGATTGTTACTCTCCAGAGACATCTCTCACTACAGAAAACACCTCGATGCTTAACTTTTGAACAAGTGAATTTATGTCAGAAAAACTACTTTTTAATGGAATTGTGTGAACTTGGAGGCCTTCCGTGAGAAAGAGCAGTTAAAGTGACTAGTGTCTAAGGCCATATTGATGAGGTCCATCTTCTATGTTGTGATTATACTTGTCCACTGAATATGAATGAAGTTCTGACAATACCAAACTGAACAGAAGATGCAGCATAGTTTGTGTGAATAGTAATTTTAGATAAGTTAGTCTCAGTGCCAGTTTTCAAGGAATATCTTGATTCAACTGACTTCTGCTTCTGTGTTGATCAGTAGCTTATGTTGGATCATAGTTTGCCTATTGAGGATGCATAGTCTGGTTTTATCCCCTGCAGAAATAGTTATTGTGTAGTGTACAAACCAGTCCTTGGACAGAAGTAGTCATAAATAGAACAGTGATCTTTCCTGACAAGTTTTCAGGCAGTAACTCTGGCCAGAAAAGATTAAGACAGAAAGGGAACTTCCTCACTGCTTGCCAGACACTACACAAAGACTTTGAATCAGAACATAAACATTAATACTCTCTATCTCAAGGGTACACTCTTTCAGGCTAAGAAGTTAGAGTTCAATTTACTGACCCCTGCCCTAGTTTGGCACTGTGTTTTATCTCTCTAAAATATATTTGCCTACAAATTGAATCATACAGCATACTGTAGAGAAGATACTGTTCAAATACTCCTGTGTTCATCTTTTTCTTACTTCACTACAGTGGGGTTTCAGGTTCTTTGCACAGTGTAGAGTTGAAAAAACAGTTTTCTCTTAGGAAAAGATATCTTGTGTACAACCTGGTCACAGAACTTGTTTGGGGAAGATAGCCAAAGCTTTGCTGTTTATGTACAAAACAGTCTGCATAATTGTTATTTTGTACTTACAGAAAACCTGAAGTCAGTGAAAATATTTATTAGCCACACTTTCCATTTTAATTCCTATCCTCATCAAATTAATTCCTCAAATTTATTTAATCCTGCATGGTTTTTAGACAAATAAAAGACATTTGTCTGTGTATCTGGCCCTTTTCATAAGCACAAAAAATGCTTATTAATTAAGATTATGCATACATTCTAGCATCAAATTAATGCAGATTGAAAAGTGGCTTCATGTGTTGACCAAATCCTGAGGTGATTAAAGTAAAATTCTAATTCAAGTTTGAAACAGTTTATTTTCATTGAAAACAGTGCAAAAGTTTCTGTTTCCCAGTCAATAAAAGAGGAACAGTTCTACCGATATCTGAAAAGTAGAACAGCTGGAGATGGAAGGGGAGTGAGAAAGAGGTAGTGATAATATTGTTCCACCAGAAGACCCTCATCTTCAAAAAAAGAAGTGGAAACAGATATTTTGAAAGGCAAATAATCTGTCAGGAGCTTCATTTAAATAAAAGTTTTTTAAAAAAATGTTAAGTAATTCTTCACAGCTAAACACACTGTTCATGATGAACTCTTCTTCATGACCTCTTCTCAGCTTGCACTGAAATGTTGTGATTTCTTGTGTGGGCCTCGGTCCCGCTCTAATTCCCATCTTTTGGCCTATAAAATTTCTTGGTACTTCATAAAACTGCATTTTCCACATCTGTATTTCATGATGAACATATTGTCAGAATCTGTTTTGTGTTAGCCCATCTGCTTATACTTCTTATGAAATGAAGTGTTAGTTACTAGCTATAATTGGAGGGCTCCACAAATTATTATATGTTTTTCTATGTTATCAGCACCTAGACATATATAGGACATTAATGCATATGCCTTAATTCTATAGGAAAACAAGAAAAGAAAGCCTTATTAAGGAAAATGAGAAAAAACAGGTGTTTCAATATCACTGCGATTGATGGGCTGTGGTACAAATAGATGATTACTGGAGATAAGGGTATGTAACAAATCCACTTTCCCTGATACTTGTAAAATTTACTTTGTTTTTATGCAGTATGAGCATCTTGATATTTTGGGACAAGATATTTTGATATAGTTTTTGGCTAGAAAGAAGCATTTATTCTAGACTACGTGGGAAAATTTATCAACATATGAAAGAAACATTTTATGGACTGACTGAAATAGTGAAGCTGTGACTACTGCCAGAGATATGATTAAAAATATCAAAATTTTTCAAAGACCGGAGCTATCATCACAAAGCAAATGAATTTGAGCCACTAATAATACCAGGCATTACCTTGTGCTGCCTCTATCTTTCTTTTTTATTTTTTGCCTCACTTGAATATGAAGATATCCTGTGTGATTGAACTATCGAGTACTGAAGAGTCAGCATTGCTGCCGCATTTGAAAAAGCTACATTGAGAACTTTATTATGCACATCTGAAAAGCAAAATCAGTAATTACAAACAACTTACAGGACAGCTGAATGTAGTTAAATCGTTTACTTGCAATACACCCACAATCTTAAAATGCTTTAATATATAAAAACATATTCAGCAGCTGCAATGCTTTTATCTGACAGGCACTCTCTCTTAAGCTTATGAAAACTCTTTTTTTTAAGAAGGTGTATATGTTCCTTTATAAGCAAAAGGTAACCACAGGTGAAAAGACATCTGTCTGCTTGATAGTTCCTTGAAGCTGCTCTGATTGTGGCCACCAGAGCAGAGAACTGTGTAACAATTCGGACCATGTTCCCTTCATCATCTTACAAATCACCGTAGAAATTGCGTACGTGGTTTTAAGTGAAGGTAACAATAAAGCTGTTATGTCATAATGAACTGCTGAAATAGCATTAAAACAATCTACTATTAATGGATAAGAGAATTCTGAAGATACAGAGATTATCAGAGATGCATAGACATCTCTATATATCTCTCATTGTGTCTACAAATGTCTGATTATCCCTGTATGTTCAGCCTTCCCTCTATATATCCGAGTTTGGAATTTTATTAAAAGTCATAAGAATCAGGACTTACATACCTTTCACATGGGAAATGTTTGGGTAGGGAAAAGGAATATTTTTCTATGAAGAGATGTTGATTCTTATATCACAGTTTTAATGTTGAAATTTTTTTAATATCATGCACTGGTGTCTTCTCTGAGGGATACTTATTTCTGTTTTAAAGTCAAGCCTCTGAGCTCTTTGAAATGTGTGGTTATGCAGGAAGTAATCTTCTGGAGACTTTGAGACTTAAAGCCTGTAACCTTGGGAGATCCCACATCTGCCTTTCAGCCAACGGTGTACTCTGAAGTAGAGCTGCATTCCAACTGTAAATTCAATCTCACTGTAGTTAGCCACTCTATTCTTCTTCACTAGTAATTACACCATGGGAAATAACTATTTAAATGGAACCCTGCACTACGATTACATTTTTCAAAAAGTTATTACAACATACAAGACAGTTTTCAATTTAAACTTCCAAGTTTTAATTCAAAACAACTTTATAGTAACAATTTAGACCCGAGAATGTACAGACATTAAAGTGAGGCAACTTACAATCCAGTTATTTGTACTTCTCCTTTATAAAAATATTTCTAGTATTTCTGAAGACTAAATTCTGCCAACCAATGACAGATCATCAGAGCTGAGTAAACGTTTCATAATAAGCAAGTAATTTGAAAAATTCTGCCGTTTTATTGAGCTACACACATGCAGGTTCAAAATTTCTTAAATTAGATCCTGATATCCAGACATTATATTTTACGTTTAAAGTAGATCTACATGGTCATACCAAAACTCTGGTAATGGTGCTCTGTGAAGTAAATGTATAGAATTGACTACAGGGGAGACCTATTTTCCTGACCAATCCACCACATGACTAAGAGCCAAATTATTTTCTTTTTAGCCTTAATTTTACAAGATACAATAGCCTTACTGCATACCCCAGGCACTTGCCGATACTCTGGGAGAAATTCATAGAGGTATTCACCAAAATTTTCCAGTGATTCTATCATTGTACTCTAGGATGAGATAATATTTGCCTCAGTTACTGCTGCTGGATCACCGGTTTCTGCAGTCAGGTATTCAGACCACCAGAGACCTAAGATGGGAGGTGATGGAGAGTTTTACAATCCAACAGTCACAGCCTGGCTGTCCTAATACACTCAGTTAACATGTTAAACCTGGGTTCATTTAATCAATTTCTGGTTGCTAAACAGAGGGATGTAGCATAAAAAAACCCGTAGCAATGAACTGTAGTATTCTGTAATGTTAAGATTCAATACATGATTTTAAAGAGGTATTTTCACTATGAAAGATGACTTAAAGAGTCATATTTATTGTCTTACCTGAATTTAAAAAAAATCTCTTTAGATACCATAGACAGGAATGTATTCGATTTTACTTGTATATGATGATAAAAGTTGGATTTGAAAGATAACTCAAAGTCAAAAAGATGATTAGAAGAATGAAAAATGAAATGGTAAATGTGATCAATAACAACTACTTTCTGAGAATTTCTGAAACTTTCTGAGTTTAATCATTCACCACATTACTACACAGATAAGGTCTATGGTACCGTAGTTATGAATTTATTCCTCATTCACTTGGATCAGATTACTGACTTCAATGGAGTCTTGTTTGGTTTATACCACTGTGAAAGGAGAATCGAATTAATGTATCAGTTTTTACAATCTCATTGCGTGAAAATTTATTAATTATTACTGGATAACATTTTGTAACAGTCTGTTAGGATTACTAATTATTTATATCTAACCACCAATATATTATTGTAAGGATTGGCTATAAGAATTTTCATACTGTTTAGTCAATTGTTAATAAAAAGTGGTATTTGTCAAAAAAGAAAGGAGAAAGAACTATTTTATTTTTATAACTGTGCATAACAAAATAATTTATTATCTTTGGCTTGAGCACATTGATAGATCATTTTCTATTTTTCTACGAAGAGATGGAGTCTCAGATTAAAAACCCCAAAGAAATAAAAATTAAATAGATGTACAATGTAAACTCAAATAGCAAGCAGCTGTTCTGTGAAAAGTATGACATACCATAACATTATCAATAAAAAAAGTCATGGGCTTGATTCCTTACCCTTGACGGACCAATCTGACCAGACCCATCTGTGTCAAATCCTCCAGGCAAGGATATTTTATTGTTGAATGGCATTTGTCCAGTCAGCAGTGAAATGGGTACCAGCAAGAGTGAAATAAAGCAACAGGAGATCACTCATCAGATATCCTGTGGCCCTTCTGGCTTAGGGGCATTCCTCAGTAGGAGATTTTCACCACTTGCCTGTCATAACACAGCATGCATGGGTCCATTTGTAAAATAAACACATTCATTGCAAAAACTACTCTGAGTGAAGCTGCTATTGTATATTGTAGTAAAGAATCATCATCATCAACCCCATTCAAGCAGTTTAGGGGTATAGGGCTTTACAGGTCATATGTAAAAATTATAAATATTTATCTTTATGGATACTTTCTTGAAGTTAAAAGGGACAGTGAGCAAGATACTAGGCAGGAGTTCTCCAGTAAACCACAGAGAGGCTGTGGTCATCATACTCTGTTTTAATACTCAAAATATTTTTTGTTCACAGCTAGAAAAAAAGTGAGTATCTATGATTCTTTTGGAAAGGAATGTGGCATGCCATTATAGTGTAGTGCTTTCCTTATTCATCTAAGATCAAAGCTGAGGAGCAAACCAATTTGCCAAAAGTAAGGTGAAGAAAACATGTTATTCCTCAAACTGAGGTTCCTCTGTAGCTTACCCACACAATATAGGGAAGAAGCATGAAAATGAAAGTAAAACCAGGGCTGAAAGTTAAACTGAATACAGTGATGTAAATAGAATCATTCAAAAGGATATACGCTACAGGTTTTTATTGTGAAACAGGTGTTGGTCTTTTACTGTTAAAAAAGCTGTGAGTCAATTATGCTACAGACTAACGAGGATGTTAACTAAATCTTTGTTTCCTTTGCAGCTGATTACATAGCTTCCAGCATCCTAATAACAGCCCACCGTGAAAAATCTAAAAAAATATCAAATTACCCAAATTACTTTCAGAACAATCTATCTCTTTAAATAGAAATGTAACAGTAGAAGTAGTTAATAAAATGAAGGGAAAAAAATCAGATAAAGCTGCCAATTTGAATGGGTTCTCAGCTGTGAGAATAATATGCCCCCCTGATACCACCCCCACCCACCCCCCCGATTCTTCTTATGACTTGTTTAGTTTTCTTCCACATAGGAGCTGGATATCACAATATGCCTACAAGAAGGTCATTTAAAAGAGAAATGTCCCAGCTACAGATTTCTTCCCTCTCTCCAAGTATAGAAACATTATCTCCCCTACCCTAGGAAAGGTAGTCTCCTATTTAACTTCACAGACATTTGACTGGGTTTATACGGGACTGTAGCCATTTGTTAGGATGACTGTAAAGGCACAAAGTACCTGTAAAGTTTGGTACTTTTTGCTAGGATTCATATAATTCTTTCAACACATATAGAAAAGACATTTGATTGAGGGGCTTTATCTATTTATTCTGAAAGCACTATATGCCTGGCACATGTCTTTTGGTCCACTGGTAGAAAGTTCGTATCAGTTTTCTTGCCTAGACCCTCCTCAGTTCAGGCTGAATCTCATTCACTCTTAAAGCTACAGTCTCAAAAGAATTGTCATCAAGATTCTGTACAGTAATAGGTTAGAGACGGGAATCCAAGTGTGATGTGTTGGCTCCAATAACAGCATGTGGGGAAATTTCGGCATCTCCAAATGGGAGAAGACTGTAGAAAGGTCCAGTTCACATCAACTTACATTTTAGTTGCCTGAAACTAGCAAACAAGGAGAATGGGATTGTAGTTTGAATTGCAACCACTCTTAAAACTGCCTGTAAGTAAACTTGTTCTTCTCCTGATCAGCCTTCTTTAACTTTTGATATCAAAACAACATTCAAAGGCACACAAAACCATGCTTCTAAAATTGAAAAAAGTATAAATATATATATATATATATATATTTGAGGGGCACATATCAACTATTTGTATAATCTGGTATTGAACACACTCATTCAAAATCCAAACGTTCTGAGGTCTGATGAGATTTAGACCACATCTCTCTCCTAAGGATGATACTCCTCCCAAGGACAGTAGAATATATTGGAGGATAACACCTTTTATTTGCAGCTGAAGTTACCTAGCAAGGCAAAAGAAATACAAAAAGTGGGCTGGATCAGAGAGTGAGTGCAAGGTAGTTTTATAAAGAAAATGTTTGGGATTTTTTTACCATGTGGGCATTCAAGCACTGAAACACATTACCTAGAGAGTTAATGAAATCTTTGGATATATTCAACACTCAACTGGACATGGCCATTTGCAACTCTAACTGGACCCAATCCAAATAGGGTGGAATTCGGGGTGGAAGCAGTAGACTACATGACCTCCAGATGTCACTTTCAACCCAAATTGTTCTAAGACTAAACATAACTCAGTGGTCCATTGTTCAAGATATATAGCTAGGACCAGAGAAGGAAACAAGACAGAAGTCTTCTCCATATCAGTAGAGTGGACTAAAGATGTTGTCCTAATTTTTCTGGCATAATCATTTAAGAAACATCAAAAGTGATATCCTAAAATAAGAAGAATGTTTACATAGGAGATGAAGAATTCACATTCAAATCTCCTTCAATGGACCTGGCTACTCATACACTTGTTAACTGTTTTAGCCACTGGATATGTAGTGAAATGGGAAAAGTAAACTCTCCAGTATTGTGCGAGGCCTCATCCTGTACATCAGTTCTAAAAAATTTTGCTGTATTTGGAAATGCAGGAAAAATAGTTAGGGCAATAGTTATTCTGAGAATCTTGATGGAATCTAGACATGAAATATGGCACTTGCTTGTTTGGCACTATTTATCTTTAATCTCAGAGCAGCAGAGTTTTATAAAAGGAAAACTCAAAACTTATTACTTGGTTCCTCAAGGTTACTCAGGTTTTTTTGTATTTCATTCTTCTGTACTGAAAATACATCCAAACTATTTATCATTAACAAGTTTAACAGTTTAATTAATACCTTCTTTTAGCCCCACAGCTCTTCTTCCCTTTGCTGGTTGCTTGTTCAGCTTATTATTTTTGTATTAATCGGCATTTTTTCCTTCCTAATTGTTTCCCATATGGCCAGTATCAACTGATAGACCCAAGTTATCTGCAGCTATCATATATTTTTTTCTCTGTAGAAAGTAACTTGCTTACAGAAAACTACTAAGTCAGTCTATCATGATGATCTTTCTCTAGTAAATGTTACATTTTATGTTATTTTTCTGTTATCTTAATTCTGTGTGAACCTTTGCTATACAATACATTCTAATGTCTTGTATGGAAGAGAAATCAATTGGCTCATACTCTATTTTTTAAATACAGATACTATATCATCATTCCATTGTCATACAACAGCATTGCTTATCTGACAAACATTTTAAACCCTTGTTACTGAATCTTTGATTTCATGTGATAGTTATTTCAGAAATCTGGTATGGTCATCACCTTGTGCCCATGCTCAAGTATAGTAAGCATTTTGAATTTTCTTTCATCTGATTATGAGAATTTCTATTTCTTTAAATTCATTCCTATTAGCCATTCCATGATGTCCTCGTTAAATAAATAAAAAAATAAATAAATAATTATAAGTAATTTATATTTAATATCAGTGCAATATTCTCTTTGTATGCCTAACTTATTCAGCTTCATTCCTCAATATCCATGTGTCTACCATTTTTTTGGTTTAATATACCTTATAAACTATATCTCAGATTTTTTTTTAGTAATTCTACACCCCATGGACTCGGTGAAAAAGCTTTCTTTGTTAATGATATATTTTCTATTCATAAGGGATGAGAAAATTCTCAAGGAGTTTAAGGGATATATAAGTTCTTTGGGGTTTAAAGTATCAAGAGTTATAATGCAATAACTCTGATTAGAATAAATCTGAGAAGCATAATCTGATTAGTATATAACCTCCCAAACAGTGAAAAGGGCTTTAAATATTTGAGACTGAAATTAATATCCAACATGCAAGATTTATATAACAGGAGTTTTATCCTATTTGTAAATATTGTTAAGGGATTTCCTAATGTTACATAGTTTTCTTAGCTCAAAACATATTGTGATTAATATTGAAAGGTATATGACAGTTCTATTCCAAAGCAATTTTAAGACACCAAAAAATGTTTTATTCTTCCTTAGGATGAAACCAGATATTTCAAGAAGTCAGAATTGTTTTAAAGTAAAATCACACTGATACTTAATGCAATGGAAGAGACCCTGAGTGAGAATATTGTAGATGCAGGGCAAGTCTGTGCTCTGTCCCATTCACATTACAACTTTTCATGCCAGGTTTCTCCATATCAGACTGAGGAGAGACTTGAATTTAAGTTTTTTTTAACTCCAGTCAAAGGTTAATAAAACAGATTAAGCAGAATTGTTTTAAGGTGTGCAAGTCCGTGTCTTTCTTTTAATTGTGTGTATCCCAGTGTACTCTGGGACAAGTATATCTTCATGGCAAAGAGTCTAGACATAGCCAAAACCTAATGCTTGTAAAGCAATGTCGTTGGGAGATACAGTTTATTGGTTTTGAACCAGTTCAAATTGAACCTTTTGGGTCATTTTGGCAATGAAATATTACAGGTTGCACTTATTGAAAATGTAATATTTAATTTCATTTTTAGATAGAAAGTACCTTTTCTCCCCCCCAAAATTTGAGAAAAATACATTTTCTCTCAGAAAATAGTTTGTGTGGTGATTTCCTCATCAGCTTTAACATAAATTAACCACTAAGGTTTGTTTTTTTTTTTTCCATTGAGATCAATAAGTAAATTATTAACAACATACTTGTTATAATTTCTCAACTTCTTTTTCCCATTCTTCCTCTGTTGACCTTTGAACGTATCTATATTTTTCACCACCTTACATTATTTATTTGTATTACAGTGGTGTCTATATGTTTCAAAGTGAAACTGGACTTGCATTGTATTGGACACTTTACTGCTGTACAAAAGGAATACTGGATTTGGAAAGTTACTCTTTATATGGCAAAGGCAAAAGATGGTTAGGAAAGTAGGCACAGAAGACTTCTTAATCACCTGTAGAGACTCTGGATGTAATGCGCAGAGAAACCAGATCAGGAAAACAGTTCAATATTTGATAGACTACACTTTACTATTTATAATGCTATTTCTTGTCACAGAGAGTGTGCATTACAGTGGTTCTAGCTGTTATTCTTTACTTTTGCCAGTGCTGAAGTCCCCAGACACAGTTGAATTCATTCTTCCCAAACTCATTTCCGACAAAGAAACTTTTTGCTGTTTTTGAAAGAACTTCAATTAGAAGGAAAAGCAAACAATATATATAAAAAAATCCATTCTACCAGAGTCAGAGGTAAGGCTCATATTGACATGAATAGACACAGTTGGGTCAACACTCAGCGCTTTTGAAAAAACTCTCTTTTCAGATGGTATGTGAACAAAGGAGAATTTTGTTTCTAAACTGTTAAGTAGTGAATCACAACAAAAATGAAAGACAAAAAGAGACAAAACCAGCCTAATTAAAAACAAAAGGCATTTTATGAACAAAATTGAATGGATCTGCTTAAAACAAAGTTTATAATTTCAGTAATTGTGTTCTGAAACATGTTTTAATTTCTGTTGATATGTAGCTTCAGTTATGTGCAGCTGAGTGTCACTGTGCTGACCTATGTTGAGAGGATGGTAAAGAAGCATTTGATACAAACCACTTCAGACTTTTGTTATCCATCCTTTCTATAAAACTTCAACAAGAAAACCTCTGAAGTTTTCCAATGCAGTAACGAAGGTGAAAATGGAGACCTACAGTTCAGTTTTTGTTGACTATTATGTAGATTCAATATATCAGTGAAAAAAGGTTATTGTGTTGTCAGGAGTGCAATGGTTAATATTCACAAAAGTTCTTAAACTGTACACTACTTCAAAGAAGAATAAAATGCAGTAGTTATGACAGCCCATATCCCTAATTATCTCAGACAGATTTTGATTTGTAATACCTTCCTCTGACTTAATGATAACATGACTGCAATAGAAGTGTAAAAATGTGGTTCTAGTGGTGTGTAACTCTCTATTCTTAGAGAGACCAGGAGAAGCTGCAGCAGAACTGACATCCTGGACTTCCAAAGCACTGACTTTGAGTTGTTTGGACATCTGCATGACAGAATCCCTTGGGAGATGGTCCTGAAGGGTATAGGGGTCCAGGAAGGCTGGACATTCTTTAAGAAGGAAGTGTTAATTGCACAGGAGCACCCTGTCCCAGGTGCTCTAAGAGAAGCCAGCAGCAGAGAAGGCCACTCTGGCTAAACAGGGAGCTTTGGCTGCAACTGAGGGAGAAAAGGAGAGTTTACAGCCTTTGGAAGAAGGGGCTAGCCACTCACAGTGATTACAAAGAGGCTGTGAAGCTATGCAGGGCAGAAATCAGGAGGTCTAAAGCCCAGCTAGAAATTAATCTGGCTTCAGCAGTCAAGGATAACAAGAAATGTTTCTATAAGTATGTCAACAGTAAAAGAAAGGCCAGGGAGAACCTCCATCCCCTGCTAGACACAGGAGGAAACATGGCAGTGAGTGATGAGGAAAAGGCTGAGGTGCTTAATGCCTTCTTTGCCTCAGTCTTTAATAACAAGTCTAGTTGTATTGAAGGAATCCAGCCTCCTCAAGCAGTCAGAAGACAGAGACTAGGAGAACAACCCCCCCGCAATCCAGGAGGAGACCTACTACATCGCATAGACATACACAAGTCTATGGGACCGGATGGGATACACCCGAGGGTGCTGAAGGAGCTGGCTGGGGTGCTCGCCAAGCCTCTTTCCATCATTACCAGCAGTCCTGGCTGACTGGGGAGGTCCCGACAGATTGGAAATTGGCCAATATGACGCCCATCTATAAGAAGGGTCAGAAGGATGATCTTGGAAAGTATGGGTCTGTCAGCTTGACTTCGGTGCCCAGGAAGCTGATGGAGTAGCTCATCATGTGAGTGCCATCACACAACACATGCGGGACAACCAGATGATCAGGCCCAGTCAGCATGGGTTTATGAAAGGCAGGTCCTTCTCGACAAACCTCTTCTCCTTCTATGACAGGGTGACCTGCTTGTAGGATGAGGGAAAGGCTGTGGATGTTGTTTACCTTGACTTTAGTAAGGCCTTCGACACCGTTTCCCACAGCATTCTCCTGGCAAAACTGGCTGCTCACGGCTTGGATGGGCACACACTTTTCTGGGTAAAAAAGTGGCTGGATGGCCAGGCCCAGAGAGTTGTGGTGAACGGAGTTAAATCCAGTTGGCAGCCAGTCACGAGTGGTGTCCCCCAGGGCTCGGTTTTGGGGCCACTCCTGTTTAACATCTTTATTGATGATCTGGACTAGAGGATCGAGTGCCCCCTCAGTCAGTTTGCAGATGACCCCAAGTTGGGTGGGAGTGTTGATCTGCTCGAGGGTAGGGAGGCTCTGCAGAGAGACCTGGACAGGCTGGAGCCATGGGCTGGGGCCAACTGGAGGAGTTTCCATAAGGCCAAATGCCAGGGGCTGCCCTTGGGCCACAACAACCCCCAGCAGCGCTACAGGCTTGGGGAGGAGTGGCTGGAGAGCTGCCAGTCAGAGAGGGACTTGGGGGTGTTGATTGACAGCCGGCTGAACAGGAGCCAGCAGTGTGCCCGGGTGGCCAAGAAGGCCAATGGCATCCTGGCTTGTGTCAGCAATAGCGTGGCCAGCAGGGACAGGGAAGGGATCTGACCCCTGTACTCGGCACTGGTGAGGCCGCACCTCAATTCCCGTGTTCAGTTTTGGGCCCCTCGCTCCAAAAAGGACATTGAGTGACTTGAGCGTGTCCAGAGAAGGGCAACGAATCTGGTGCAGGGTCTGGAGCACAGGTCGTACGGGGAGCGGCTGAGGGACCTGGGGGTGTTGAGTCTGAAGAAGAGGAGGCTGAGGGGAGACCTCATCGCCCTCTACAGCTACCTGAAAGGAGGGTGCAGAGAGCTGGGGATGAGCCTCTTTAACCGAGTAATAAGTGGGACAAGAGGGAATGGCCTCAAGTTGCTCCAGGAAAGGTTTAGACTGGATATTAGGAAACATTTCTTTCCAGAATGGGTTGTTAGGTGTTGGAATGGGCTGCCCAGAGAGGTGGAGGAGTCCCCATCCCTGGAGGTGTTTAAGAGTAGAGTCGACATAGTGCTGAGGGAAATGGTGGAGTTGAGAATGGTCAATGTCTGGTTAATGGTTGGACTAGATGATCTTCAAGGTATTTTCCAACCTAGATGGTTCTGTGATTCTGGATGTTCTTGGTAGTCTGTAAAAATAAAAATATAAATATATTTTACCAGGATCCCTGGGAAGGAAAAATCTCTGAAATGTAACATGCACCCTGCATTTCCTAGCATCTTTTTCTCTCATTTTATTAACTGCTGTAATCTTTCTTAGTCAATACTCTTAGCTCTAACATATCTACTCTGTCTGCATCCTCCCTTCATCCCTCTCCTAAACAAAGTATCATATAGAGAACTAGTGTCTGTGTGTTTGGTTGTGACCTATTGTGTTTTATACATTAATCTGTAAGAAACTCTTGCAGTGCTAGCTGTCTTTTCTAAGAGTAGTTTGAGTCTCCCTGTATTGCAGTGTACCCTTCAACATTGGCTTGTTCATGAATTTAGCTGAGCTAGACTTAATCTAGCTCGTTGACACACTAGGTCAACTACTGATAACCTGAGCACGATGAGCTTTGGTGAAGACTTTGCAGGTCTAACCTGCATCCTGGGAACAAGTTCTTTGTTTGAAACCTCAGTGTTGACCTAATCCAGTTGTATAAAGTGTGTGTATATATACATATGTTATATATATGTTTTATATATTTATATACACACACTGTTGTATACTGTACCTACCACTCTGTATAAACAGGTACTGAGTCTGGTGCCTGAACCAACAGGACAGTGGTTTTTTTTCAGGGCATAGTTAACTGATAATTGCATTATCTTCTTCAATCTTTTCACCTGTTGTAGCAGAGAAGACCTATGCACAACTGTCTCCAACCTGTTATCATGGAAAGAGAAAGATAAAAGAGAGCAAGAGAAGCAATCAAACATTCATAGCTTAATTTTTATTAAAATTACTTTATGGAGCTTGACTGTCTTCTTAACTTGAGAAGTCTATTGTTTTATGTATAAACAGATTTGTAAAGAGCAATGAAATGATCAAACAATACTATCTCGTTCAGTTACTCAAGCTCTGAATACTGTTATTTCAGGTAGAAATCAGTGTTTTCTGATGTTTATATTTTTTGATTGTCACAAATGTATCTTTGTCTTTGCTTCTACAAATGAGACAATCTAACAGAGTAAGAATTGAATTTTTGAGTAAATTCGATGGTGCTTTTTTCTATAATTATCCATGAACATCTTTCTTCCAAAACATAAACAATCAAAACAATGAAGTCTGGGTGTGGAAATTCTCAAAAAAGTTATTTTACATAATTTTAGATTAAGGACAAATATACAAAGTAGCTAGTTCACAATGAGTTGAGACATAAGGAAATTTTTTTGTGAATTCCTAGTATCAAAAAGTAAACAGGTAGCGTCACAGCATGAAATCATCAACTTACATTTCAGTTCAAAATAGCCAAATGTTTAGTTCAAAGGTTTAATAAAACATACATTAAAAAAAAAAAAAAAAAAAGACACAGTCAAATTTCCACAAGATCCTATATAGTTCCTGAAGTAACCAAGATCTATTGGAAAATTTGGTTAAAGTAGATAGGATCTTTGAGAATTGTTAGCTGGGGATAAATAAAATACCATATAAACCCTTTTTTTTTCCTGAGGAAAAACAACTTAATTTTTCCTACTACACTTTCAAAATAATTTGTCTGTTATTTTGTATATTTTATGAGCTGATAAATAATTTTGCCAAATTCTGTTCTGCTCACAGAATAATTATTTTACTTTTTTCACCCAGTACTTTTTACAGACTTAAGGGAGGTAGCCTAGATAATTTTAATGGTTGCTGCCAGATGTTGTGAACCATCTGAAAAAGAAATAAATACCAGCACATTTCAAGGTTTATTTGAAAGAGGTTATTAACAGAGATACAGGGAAATGTATAGAGGTTTGGTCACGGGGGGATGGAAAGGCAGTAAATTCATTCTGTGTTTGCACTCAGAAAGACAATGAATCGGAAATAAATTTTGAATCCTGGCAAAAGTTTTAGATCTTTCAGGTCTTTCAGTGACTTCCATTCTATACTTCACTTTCTTTTACTTCTGGTTTGAAGGAAGTAATGGCACCTTGTGAGCTATGAGTCACGGAGGGAGAACAACATATATGGATAAAGGAAAAAATTACCCTTCAGAGCTACTGGAAAGGTATCACTCAGACACTTCAAAAGAAGGCCCAAAGGGTTAAGCTTTTCGCTTCATTAAGTTTAAGCTGTTCCCTGCCTGAAACCTTGCAAATTTCTGATAAGAGTTGTAAAAAACAGGTGTTTGTTCTAAAACTACCCTTCCATAGCAGTGACTATTTCTCAGATAAAAATTAATGAAGGGAAAACTCATAAATGTGTCAGAAGAAGATAATTATTATTCCAGATATAAGCCAGATGCTCTCTGTTGCAAATCAAGTAGGAGTAGGAGTCTCAGTTTACAAAAGACTTCTCCAGACATGAAGAGTCTTCACTGGTGGACTCTAGGTAGTATAAATCTAAACAAGAAAGATCTCACTCAGTTATAGGATGTTGCACTGTGAAATGAAAGGGCTTGTTGGTGTTGTATTCATACGAGTGTGCTGACATCTTGGCGCATAGATTCTTGAGTGGCTCCTTAAATTTGCTTCAGATCATGTTGTTCTATTCTTTGAACCAGCCATATATTAGCTAGTTTAGAACCCTTCAACAGCTTGTAACTAGTCATTCTGGATAAATTCTATTGCCATTGTGAAAAAACAGAAAAGTTAAGTTTTATTCAGACAGTTTTGATCCAAGTGCAAACAATGTGCATTTGATTATTTATGCATATTTTTATTTGCATAGCCAAAATTGTTCGAAACAAAAGATTATGCAGTGAATAGTAACCCCAACATGTACAATTTATTTATTATTATGGCACTGGAGGCTGGCTTGATGATGAATCTCTTCACTGTTCCACCCAGTCCATCTACATGAGATTTTTAAGCCTGAAGTACACATCACTGCAAACACCTAAAGAAAGCAAAAGGAAGTGGTCTTTTGGGGGATTCCCTTTGTGTCTTTTCCCTGTTGTCCCCATGTACATGTTCTTCTGAAGTCAGCATTTTGTTCTGGTTTTTCATTTTCACAGACAGCATTGCCTGTGTCGTGCAGCATTGTGCAAAGTCAGACCCAAGTCTCCCCCAGTAATACTGCATGGTCATCCTGTTGGGTTGAAGCAGGATGCAGGGGCCTCTCACTGGGGCTCAGTGGACTGGGCTCTTCTTTGCAAATTTTCACCACGGGCCCCTTGGTGACATCCTAGAAGGGATTTGTTAATCCCTGGGCATGTTTCAGCCTGTCTGTGCCCTGTGCACTGTCTCCCCTTGGCACCCATCTGCCCTCTTGAATTTCCCACACCCGAGACATGTTATAGTTTCTGTTGTAACTCGGTAAAGTGGGGACCCTGAACTAGTCTTTTACTGTTCTTTAACTAATTTTTATTCATATTAAAACTTTTATTATTCATTACATTAGCTCTTATTGAGAATGTTTTAGTCATTTTGTACCTATTTTTTACAGTTACTATATTTACTTTCTATAGTTTAATAAAACTATATGTATGTGTTTATATATATCAAAAGCATATTTGTACATATATAGATGTGTATATATATGTAAATAGTGTATCTGTATAATTAAATATAATATGTATTTATACATATTTGTGCACTCCTTTATATATACTATATATGTATGTTGTATGTATTGTATATGGATGTATATATTTTTATATTTGAGCACTTCCTGGTTCAAAGGAAAAGTGGGCAGCCAATCACAAAGCTGCCCGAGAAGACATGGATGTGACGGTGTCAAGAAATGGTCATCAGCCAATCACAAAGAAGCACAATGTTTAACAAAGTGACAGCTGCCTGCCACAAAATGGTGGCACCTTGACCTAAAATGATGACTGAAACAAAATCACAGTCCCCTGTGTATACAGGGGAAGGGCCTTCCATCTCTGATGTACTTTCTGCTAAACTGGTAGCAGGTGTCTGGCCCTGCCAGCCAATCACAACAGACCACATCACTGCAGAAAGGGAGTGACTTCCAGGGCAAATGGCCTCTGAAGCTGCTGGGAAGGGGGACAGAATTTCTTCAGGAAGCTGGGGACACCTGTCATTTCTTATATATTTGTGGTACCTATGCTAGTTACACCCTTGTTTCCACCTAGCCCTGGCCTCACTCTGTACACTGAACAGGCAGAGCAGACCTATGTCCTTACCACTTTCATTGGTAGTGATATTTCTTGACTGTAAATGAAATTATAGTGGCTCTCATCTTCCTAGAGCTGTTCACATTGTCAGTGTTACCTTCTTCCTCCTAAGGAGATGTGGTCTACCTAGATTTCACATCTAGGGAAGAAAATAGCACTTCCACTGGTAATGATGATGTTCTTTCTGCCCTGGAGACATGAATTTCAATCTAGTGGAGTTCCTACCACTTCCCCTATGAACAATACCGTCAGTTAAGCCTCGTAAAAAGGCATGTTAAGGATCTGAAACATAGCAGGAGTGGTATAACTACAGTTTCTTGTACTTTTGAAAGGCTGACAGGAATATTTCCCCTTTCCAGAATATATTAGTTCAAAATAATGCTTTTAAATTGTTCATGATAGGATTTATTCTCTATTGATTATACTTGTAATTCTTCCATTGACACTAATGGTAATTTCCATAGCTATAAGGGAATAAAAAAAGTTCTTGTATTCTGCTCTACTTTTCTGTTCAGTACAATGTTTTCACTGTAAAGAGGAAAGTTAGTAGATTTAATTTTTAAGAAGAAATGTTTATTTTCAAGAGGAAGCAATGTGTTTCACTTATAATTTCCATTCTTAGTATTGTTTAGCAGTGTGCTGTATGTACGAGAAAAACAGAAGGGCTTCTTGAAGAAGTTTGGACTTAAAATAGTAATTTTTAGGTATAAACTTGCTGATGATATGACGCTATGATTAATTAACTTTATCCATGGCAACATCTGACAAAAACCCACCACATTTAGCCCCCAGTGGAAAACAATGTTCCACAACTTTTGAAAGATGATACAGCTTGTATAGAACCAAAACATTCAGGCCATTGTTTAAAAAGCCACAAAATAAAGAACGGACAGGAATTTACCTTGTTAAATAATAATTATTACTTTTAGAGGCATTTATTTCACACTTCTCTTTGGCTAATAGGTAGTTAATACCTTATCTTTCTGTCTGTCCTCCCCTTGTTTTGTTGAGAGCTACAACTTTACCAACAGTTTTACTTCGTCATTGCGCAACATTAAGTACTTCCAGAGAGCTGTCAATAGCCGTTACAGGTCTCGTTGTCACAGCCATTAAACAATACCTTTTTCTGTGCACTTCCATCCTTGGTACACAGTCCTATGAAAGGCTTCTATTAGTCTTTAAAGATTTACGGCATACTTTCTAGGTGAAGGAAGCCTAGGTTCAGACTCAGGTTTACCCAAACTCAGTAAGCAAAAGAAAACAGTAGGACTACACTACTTACCAAGTTAATGAACGCTTTTCTTGGTGCTGTATTAGTTTAGTTTTATTTAACTTGATTTACATCCTGGTGACAAACTGTCAGTGAACAGTAGACTCAAGACTCAAGGATGTTCACTTGCTACCTTGCTGATCTGTAAATGAGCAGTAAGTCAAATATGCCAGGTCTAGAGAGGTCCCCGTACAAGTCCATCAAGTCTGATGAGTCAGACTTGCTCCTTGTCAACAAAATAATTATCTCTTTCTTAACTTTTAAGAATTGGCCAGGCCTGACTTCCTGTAAACTACAGTGAGATCTTTTTCACTGAGAAATTAATGTGCCTTGGGGAAACAGGATTAGTTTTCCTTTCCTTTGATTTATTGTCTTCTTCACCTCTTTATAATAAGGATTGTTTTATTTTGTTTTTAAACCGCTCTTTATTTTAAATATCCCACATAAATGTAATCTTTTGCTGGGTCCAAATCTCAGAGCCAGAATGATTAGCTGGATTTTCTTCATATATTGGTGTATTTGGTATAGGTGGGAAGGGTAGCCTCTTTATGTCTGCAGGGATAGCCTCTGTAAGAAGAGGCCAGGGGCTGTCCTGTGTGAGACACAGTTGGTTCTGGCTGACTTCAATGGACCCACTGCAATACTCACAGATCAGCCCATCAGCCAAGCTGGTGGCATGTCTGGGAAAACAGGTGGCAGTATTTTAAAATTATATTAAAAATAAGTGGAAAAAAGAGGGGCTTGATATTCCAGACATAGTGCACCAGCCCTATTATGCAAAAAATATAACAGCCTAAAAAATATTATTGTTAGTCTAGAATTTAGATTCAGTGTTAAAGGCAAAACTGCACCAAAATATACTGATGGTGGGAGCTTAAGAGATTTTGCTGATTCATCTTCTACAGCAGAAAGTAAAATGGATACATTAAAATTCCAAGAAGCTATGTGAAAAATATAATAACTAATCCTTAATAAGGTTGTGGTTGGCATAATGTATTAGCTAGGCAATATTACCAACTTGGTTTTACTGTCTTTTTATTCATCTTCTCTCAAATGGACTGACACAAACTATTGCTGCTTTCCATTTCTCTGAAGGTCTGTCACTGATATTTTTTCCTTTTTTCTTGGATGAGTATAGTAATAAAATATGCCTTTTCTTGTAGTGGTCAATTGATAGGTGTTGAATATGAGAACAGAAAAGGACTATTTTTGAAAAATGCCACAAATAATTCACAAGGACAATATTTTAAGGAGCTCACAGAATTTTCTGCCAAATAATTGAGACATTAATACCCTTACTTTGTTTTATGACCTCTTCATACATGTTTAAGAACAAATAATGGATTGTAGCCTTCTGTTAATATACTTTACTTCTTTTGGTTTGATTAACTGCCCTTAACAAACTTCTTTGTACAGAAAAGAATGATATTTCAATGTAAACACTTTGTCTGTAGGTTTTTGTGACATGATTGATCTATAAGTTAATTGAAACTATGTTAAATGAAAGCCCACCCTTTTCTGTCAGCTGAAGGAAGCAATCATAAATACATACTCAGAATAATCAAAAGGGATTACTGTGGATATTTATTGCTGCTTTGCCACAGAGACTTGTACCACACAGTGAAGTATTGCAGAAAATTAATACATGAATTAAGGCTAACAGATCTGAATTTCTTGGAGAATGGCAGACATGCTTAGAATTTCACCAGTGAACTGAGAGACTGATGGATGTATGAACATTGTCATTTAAGACACTGCCACATAAAGTCTGGCTTACTAAGGTTAAAATAGTCAACGATAGAGAACTAGAAGGTGATCTGATATGAGAGGGTAAGACAATTTTAAAGGAACTTCTATTTTTTTCCTGGACTCTGAGGGTTTGGCTGTAATATAGTGAATTCAGATTTATGCCAGAATTAGAGCTTAATGGTAGTCTGTCTCATGATACTGTCTTAGCATCTACCATAAATGACTACTAGGTAGGAGAGGTGTGAGAGGTTCGTTCATATCAGATGAAATATCTACAGGCTGCTCCTTTTCAAACCAGAGTGAGCCCTAACACCAACTCCTTCTATATGGCAGCTCAGACCGGTTTTGCATGAATTGTTGGGGTCAAAGAACTGAGCTTTACTGACTACATCAAAAGTCTCTGTTTTCACCTTTGCTATTAAAAGTAAATTTCTGAGTTTAATAAGACTAATTAAAATGGATTAAAAAATACGCACATAGCTAGTTCTTATATCAGTGATTTGGTTACTTTATTGAATTATATCATATTAGCAGGTAATTCGTATTCTGAAAATGAGTCTGTATGACACTGGTAATTACCTGCACTGCTCAAGGATCAGGCATGACAGAAAATTTCCATTCAGTGTTTACTGCCTTTCCATTCACCATCCTGATGAGTGGAGCTGTGCTTCTTCCTCTCTTCTGCGTTACACAAATACAGCTGGAATCTGTCCTGAGATCTGCCTCTCTTACCCCCTTCAGAGTTGGAGGTACTCCCTGAGAAGCACACAAGAGGAAGCAGTGAGAAACCAATTCCCACTGCAGGTTTAAATACAGGCTATGAAAATATAGCCTTTTTATGCGGTGTCTCTGTTTTCTTCAGTGCGGAAGCCACGGAACACAAGCTTACACTGAACATACCTCTCAAAACACATTACTTGAATATGAACACAAATTTCAAGCCCTTGTTCTTTATTGTAGGACTTTTTTTTTTTTTTTTTTTTTTTTTTTCCTGCACTAGTGCCATTCCTAAAACTTCTTTGGGAGAAAATTTTCTTTTCAGGAAAACCAACTGTGCAGAGTTTTGGTACGGTAAATGAAATAGTGTCATATGACAATTTACTTACAAGGACAAATTGGAAGCGAAATACCCTACTTTACTAATTAATTGTGCGTTAAAGGCTTCCTTAGAGCTTATTTTCCCATTTTATATAAGCATCAAAGGACTATGGAGTATTACACAGCAGTGACTGAACTGCATGCAGGGAACCAAACTGAGTGCTATATGTATTTTGCAGAAATGGTATGAAATTAACAATTGATAATTTGTTTATTTATTAGCATCTAAACTGTCTGGAATTTACATAACTCACCAAAATTGCAGTGGCCCTATGAGATGGATTTTACATTCCTATTACTGTTCAATTTTAAATGTCACAAGGTAAGTGTGAAATTAGACAAACACAATAAAATGATGAAGAAAATATCTACAAACACAATTGGCTTGTTTATTGGTGCAGTGAGGGAAATGAATTATTAAAGTGGCAATGAGAAGACTGAAACTCAGAAGAAGGTCTGCCAGTCCAACTACATGGGATTCTATGACTGATTTCAGTGAAATGATTCCTGACTTTAATCTACTTTTTATTTTATGGGACCAAACATTTCTTCCCCTTTTATCTGGACATCTTGTTTTGAATGTGGAAAGTTAGATCATTTAGGAAAGTAAATGATTGATTTTTTCTGACTTATCGGTATGCTCTTTCTGAGAAAGCTCTTGTGAACTGATCAAGTAAAAAAAAAAATAGATGAACTAGTGAATTTTTAATGAGTTTTATGAAATGTCTTATTGTAAAGCTCAAAGCAGAAACACAATTCTAATAGTTACTCACAAAATGGTTCTAACATTGAACATACTGGTGCCGAGAGAATAAACTACATGTCTTCCTTAAGAATATATATTGTGAACTCATGGGACTGCATTCCAGATTTCCTAGAAGCTGCTGGATGCAACTTCCACTAGAATTTACTCATATTTTTTAAAAAAGCTAAAATGTTTATTTGAGGTACATTCTGTCTAGAAAAAGTATGGCTTATCAGGCCATAATTCAATATTTATGATACCTTTTTTAGGATGTGAGTCTGCTTGCATGTCTTGCATGACCTTTCTTCCGTGTTTCTTCTAGAATATAAAAATAATAAGACTCTTGCATCCTGTTCAGCAGAAAACTGATATAAAAATGTATAAAACATAGTTTATCTCATGATACTGGTGTGGTCTTTGCCACCCTCATATGTCCAAACATTATGATCTTAATGAATTTCCTTCATAAGTAAATAGGATTCCTTTTCTCCAGAAAAAAAAATTACATTAAGTTTCTAAGGGAATAACATTCTTGCATGTGTGTTACTTAATGTGGTTGCCTGTGGTATTTTAATTGATGTACATCTATTTTACCAACCAATTCATAGACCTAAGATCTTCAAAGAGGACCAACCAGTTTCTCTTAGCGGTGTGTGTATGTTTTATTTCTCTCTTTAAAATGCATATTCCACAATAAAAAGATAATAACTTTGGAAGTACATGAGACATCAAGACTGGATGAAAATGACAGCATTTTGTCATTTTTATTACAAGGGATTTGAGGTTGCTATGGAACTGCTTACCTATCCAACTGCTGAAGATTCATTCTGACCACCAGCTAAGCACTCACACAGCTGCTCACTTGTTCCTCTCCCTAGTGTGATGTGGAAGAGAACAGGAAGAGCAAAACAGAAAAAAAATACCACAGGTTGATGTAATGACAGTTTAATGAGTGAAGTAAAGAGGCAAAAAAACCTGCAAATGATGCAAAGATATTAATTCACAAGCAGACTGATGCTCAGCCAGTCTCTAAGCAATGGCTACCTTGGACATACCACATCCCCCAAGCCCCCCAGCCAAGTTTTTATTGCTGATGATAACGTCATATGCAACTGAACATCCCTTTGGCCAGTTTGGGTCAGCTGTCCCAGCTGTGTAACTTCTCAAATTCTTGTTTACCCTTAGCCTACTTGCTGTAGGGGCTGAGGCAGAGCGAGAAAAAGTGAAAGCCTTGATACTGCGAGCACTATTCAGTCACAGCCAAAACACTGATGTTATCAACACTGTTTTAGTTCCAAATCAGAAACACAAAACTATATACGTTGTTATGAAGGTTAACTCCATCCCAGACTTAGTACACCAACTTAAAGAGTAATATTTCTCCATTATATTTAACAGTGGTGCCACAGCTAATGAAACTGATAAACCAGTTGTTTCTTGTCCTGAGTTTTCTGACAATAAAAATAAAACACAGTGCCTAGATACTTGGATTCCTTTTCCTTCTTTGACTGACCAGTGTAAAGATTGGAATATGATTCTGTATACAAGGCCTAGACTCTACATGAACGACACAGCTGCTTTGGCTAGAGATTCCTTCTCTTTCACTGATGATCTGCTACTGTTCCCCATTATCACTGTATGATTTTCATTATATATTGATCCAGCTGCAGCTGAACAGAGAAGTGTCTTCTCTCCTCTGTTCTCCTTCCTTTCATTATAAATCATTTAGTGTCTCAGGAATAGGAAACTAATGGAAATTCTTGGTATTACCAATACTCTCTCTTATAAATATGAATTATTTGAATGTACGATATGCATGTTTGAAAGACTGAACTGAGAGTGTGTTGTGGTAAGGTATTAGCTGTCTTTTTCTACCTGCCAAGCCACAGAAATGCGGTGTTCAGATCACAGCTAACCCTTGCAGGAGGTTAAAACCTTAGCGGGAACAAAAGCACAAATGCCAACATGGTGGTTGCTATTTGCTCAATTTATTAACTGCGCAATTGCTTTATATAAGCCTTTCTGTACATCGTGAGAACTTTAGTTCCCTGTTCTTTCCGTACATCACGAGATCTTTCATGTGCCTCTATTCTTCCCGTACATCGTGAGATATTCCGAGCGCCTCTCCCTGCAATAGTGTTGCCACATCAACATCACACTAATTGAACTTCCCCACTACTTCCCTCCTCAGACATGCTCTGTTTTGTGTGAGTTCTTTGGCATTAGAGGAGAAATTCAGCCAACTTCACCACAGGTGAAAGCTCCATTAACATTCCTAAGACAGAATCTTATAGTGTCCTGCCCTAAGACACAGGCCATAAAGTGTTTCTATGAAAGAGCAAAATTATAAAAAAGCCATGGTCTTCCTTTAGCCTAAAAGAGTTGATAATTTTTTAAAAATGTCCGTAACATTCTTTTACTCTGACTGAAGACAAGAAACAAGACCTACTTCTCCTCTGAGTAGGCATTGTTCAGGTCTAGCCTTAGACTTGTGTCAGGCCACACTGAGAATGGATTTATGTTCTCTTGTGTCTAGTTATTAACACCTACTCCAAGTTGTCATCAATGAAGTATTGCAGCCTTTGGAGGAAAAGACACAAAACAGTTCAGCAGGGTTAGTGACCTTTACAACAATAAGAACATAGGAGTGTAACACTGTAAAGATTAGTTTGTGATGAAAATGATCCGTGTAGACAAATCAGATCAGGGAAAGGATAACTTTATCTTTTTTTTTTTTTTAAACATTGCAACTTGTAAACTAGAGTACACACACTACTTATTCACAAGAAGCGACTGGATTACCTTGATAATTACCCATTACAACAGGTCAGGTAAATTTGACAGCTCCTTATGGCTTCGGGCTTTTTTATCAGTCAGACTGTAGGAAAGAAGTAATGTTAATTACAGTTTTCATTTTTTTTTTTTTTTTAAATAAACTAGAACCTGAAAAGAGGAGTTTATATGAAAGCACTGTATTTCTTTAAAACTCTGGAAAATATTTTTTAAAGGAAAGAGTTCCAGGTGGAGCAAAACTTTTTATCTAACATGAAATATAATTTTTATTTTAAAATAATTTTCATTTTAAACATAAAAATATTGTGACATGTACAATTAACAGGAATCAGAATGAAATTTCAACAAGAAATATGTATTTTTAATAAAAAAAAAAGTCAAAAGAAGTGGTTTGAAAATGTCCATGACATTTTTGATTTTTATTTTGAATTCCTTAGAAAGGTTTGTGAGAGACTGAAATGTCCTATGCCTGTCTCAAAGCTTGCTTGTGTCTGTGCAAACCTCCAAGAGAAGCTGCTGTGGCCTGTGAATTGGTCTGGGGGATGCTGCCCAGAGAAGCGGGAGTGTATTGAAGGATGCACTCTCCACTTCTTGGAGGTTGCATTGTCTGGACTCTTTACATAAGCCTCAAAGGGGCAGACATGGACTGATCTGGCCCCATCCTGTAGCCCTTTGTGGCTGCATTGTGTAGGCCAGACCCCATGCACGCATTGCTAGTGAACTGATAAGAGGCAGACGTTCCTGCCCTGAAGTCAAATGCAACAAAACCTGTGGGACCAGAGGCAAAAAAACTAAAGGCGAGTAGATATGCTGATCAGTGATACGATGAACTTAAAAAGGCAGCAGAAAATCTTGCACTTGGTGCATCTGCCATCAAAGCCAGATCCATGTGCACCCACCACCGAATAACTGAAGACTGAGGACCAACGGGCCGCTGCTGGATCCATGGTGGTGACTACTCTTGCAGCCCTATCCTGCATCCTTGCTTTATTTCTGCCCTTTCCTTCCATTCTGTCCTATCACTACCCCATTCACTTTTTTCCCTCCCCTGACATTGGATCAGGACAATGTTATACCTCACTGAAACAATTTTGCAAAAGCTACATGATTTCTAAAAATGTTGCTGTAAGCCTTGGTTTGTTTGCTCATTGTTTTGTTTTTTGTTTGGTGTTTGGTTTTTTGTTTGTTTGTTTGTTTTTTTTTTTTTAATAAAAGGATGTTTTGGCTGGATTTTTTTCCTGAGCTGTAATGTCACTTGTAGTTTATTTCTCATCAGTTTATCGAAAGATTTTATTTTGTATTCTCTAAATATGAAATGACATGTCATGTTTAGGTGTTGTTATCTGACTCACAAATATCACCTAAGGGATTGGTATTTCAAATTAGCAATAGGGAGAAAAGGAGGTTTACAGACCTATTGGTTTGAAAATTATTGTCTTAATCATGAGACATTCATACAACCATAGAAATACTGGCTGGAAGGGATGTTTGTAGGTCATCTAGTCTAACCTTCCACTCTAAGCTGGGCTGACATCACCACCAGGTCAGGTCAGTCATGGCTGTGTCTACAATTTTGAAAACCTCCAAAAACTTCCATTACAAATCTATGTAAACTGCTTCAGTGCTCTACTGCTCAGCTAAAGAAGAAGCTTTTCCTCTTGTCCTTTTGAGTCTCCTATCCCACAGTGTTTCCCTGTTCCCCACCTGATGTACTGTCTGCCATAAATGAACATTCATGGCAAAACAGTTCCTTACTGATACCCTTTTCTATACATGTTGCGGTGTTCCTGTCCCTTCTGATGATGCATCAAATTCTTTGTATGCATGTATTTTCACTAAGGGGGGTCAAGTTCTAATGTATACTTCACTGAACTCATTCTGGTAAGCCCATTACTTCTTTTCTACTGGGGAGTCCAAAACTGGATCCATTACTCCAGGTGTGTCCTCTCCAGTGCTGAGTAGAGAGGAAGCATCACCTCCCTTGACAGGCTGGCAGTGTACTTCCTAAGCCCAACATGCTGTTGACCTTCTGAGCCACGAGGGTGCACTGCTGGCTCATGGTCAGCCAAGGACATCACCAACACGTCAAGGTCCTCTGCAGATCTGCTTGACAGCAGGTCGGCGCCCTGCATATTCTGACGCCTGGGGTTATAGCACTTGCTTTTGTTGCTCCTTTATCACCTGTGTCAGGAAGATGCTGACAATGCACTCCAGATATCTACTAGATTGCTTGTGTCTTGTTGTGTTGTCCTTCTAGAAGATATCAGGGTGGTTCAAGTCCCCCATCTGGGCTTAGGACTCTGAATATGAGATTTATTTTAATTGTTTGAAGAAGGCCTTAACAACCTGGTTTTCCTGATCAGAAGGTTTATAGGATATACTCAGTAGAACACTCATAGGCTCTAAACTGGCTTCTGACTTTTTCCAAGTGTAGTTGGTTTTAGCTTGGATAGAGTTTATTTTCTTCACAGTAGCTCATATGGGGCTATTGTTTGAATCTGAGATGAAAACAATGTTGATAACACTAATAAGTTTTATAAGATGTTTCACTTATTGGTGAACAATGCTCCCACAGCATCAAGGCCTTTTCTGCTTCTCACACTGCTCCACCAGTGAGCAGGCTGGGGCTACACAAGAAACTGATACAGCTGGGACAGCTGGCCCTGCACTGACCAAAGGGATATGCCATAACATATGATGTTGTACTCAGCAACAAAAGCTGAGGAAAGAAAGAGGATGAGGATGTTCAGCGTGTTGGCATTTGTTTTCCCAAGTAACTGTTATATGGAATGGAGCCCTGCTTTCCTGAAAATGGCTGATCACCTGCCTGGCAATGGAAAGTATGAATTAATTCCTTGTTTCCATTTGCTTGTGCTTGAAGCTTTTGCTTTACCTATCAAACTGTCTTTATCTCAACACATGAGTCTTCACACTTTTGCCCTTCTGATTCTCTTTCCCATCCCATTGGGGGCGAGTGAGTGGGTGACTCTCTAGAGCTGAGCTGCCCACCTGGTTAAACTACAACATCAGAACAGAGCTCCATGTGTTCCAGCTGCTCTCTCACATAAAGTGCAACATCCCCTCCTCACCTTCCTGCCCTGTTCTTCCTAAAGAGCCTGTATCTATCCATTACAGCACTCCAGTCCTGTGACCTATCCCACCATTCCTCTGTCATCCTCGTGAGGTCATAGTCCTGTAACTGCACACAAGCTCCCAATTTGTCCTGTCTGTTTCCCATGTTATGTGCATCAGCATATGACAGTTCTATTGTGTTCCTTTCACATTTTCCTTGTTTTATCTGGGATAGAGTTAATTTTCTTCCTAGTACTTGGTATAGTACTGTGGTTTTGACTTAAGATGAGAATAATGTTGATAACACACTGATGTTTTAGTTGTTGCTGAACAGGGCTTATACTAAGTCAAGGACTCTTCAGCTTCTACTGACACACCAGCGAGCAGGCTGGAGCTGCACAAGAAACTAAGAATGGACACAGCCAGGAAAGCTCACTCAGCTGGCCAAAGGTGTATTCCATACTATATGCCATATAAACTAGGGGGAAAGGTGGAAGGGAGGCTGCTGCTTGGGAACAGGCTGGTCATTGGTCTTTTGGTGGCAAGCAATTGTTTTTCATTTACATCACTTGCTTTTTTTGGGTTTTATTTCTCTCTCTTTTTGTTATTTTCCTTTTCATTATTATTATTATTACATTTTATTTCAATTATTAAACTGTTCTTACTTCAACCCACAAGTTCACTTACTTCTACTCTTCTGATTCTCTTATCCATCCTGCCAGGCGTGGGGAGAGCCAGAGGCTACGTGATGCTTAGTTGCTGGTGGGGTTACACAACAGTCCTTTTTGGTGCCCAGCATGGTGCTCGAAGGGTTGAGATAATGACAGAACTGTCCACAGTGTGTTAAAACAAATTTGTTATAAACATTCATGATATTAGTCTAATAATCTCTGGTCACAATGTTGATTTATTTGCTCTCAGTGTTGCTGTGCTTGTTCTCAGAGTTGTGTTATGTAACACCTTACCTGCTGTATATGTACCCTGTTGTGCTGTTTCTAACCTCTGGGGGCTGGATTAACATCATTTTCATGTACTGTGTAACACTGGTTTATGATATGATAAAATTACTGGTCATGAGACTAATCTGCTATTTGCATAAAACAATGCTGTCATCTCTGTACTTCAGGAACCATCTCTTAGAAACTAATAATAATTGTCCTTTATCTTTTCCTCCTCGGAGAGCCAGTCTATGGGGGAGGCAAGGGGGGGACACATTCCCCACTCCTTCACCTTTTCCTTTTCCTTTTCCTCCAGGCTAGTTACAATAGTTGAAAATTTTGAACATCCTTAGGATGTTCAAACCAGCATATTCCAATTGCTATGTCTCCTGAATGTGGTTCAGGTCTTGTTTAAGTTTAAACTACTATTTAAGAATACCACCCAGAGATCTGCCCTGAGACTGGACAGTTCTGAGAAGCTGGGGGTGTGGGAGAGTATGGGCAAGTACCTAGGAGAGTGTGCACATCCAGTGGTCTGGAACTTCACCTTGAAGAATCCTGAAAAACTACAAAAATATTTGAAAAAGTATGCTGTCACCCTGGCAATTTTAGAGACACAGATCACTGCATTGTGCTGGGGCCTGGCCCATGCCTACAGAGCCCTGTTCAACACTGTTCAGTACCTTCAAGTGGAAGAGAAGATCTCTGGAGCTGATGACAAAACGACAGGTGCTGCAGCTACCTCAACCCCCCATGACAGACACTGCGGTTACTCCAACCCCTGCGACAGGCACTGCAGCTGAACCAGACACCCACCTGTTCTAGTATCCCTCTCTCCTATACACAAGAAGTATTGGATGTGAAAGTAGGTCTTTCAGTAAGGGAAGAAACTCCTACTAAGAAAAAGAAGGAGGAAGAAGTGGATCCGAAGCAGGGCCATCATGAGAAAAGGAGGAGGAAGCGGCAGAACTCATAAAAGATGCAGTAACCACCCTATCCCTATCCCTATCCCTATCCCTGAGTGAGCTATATATTATTCTTTTTCTAGTTCTTTTTTAATTGTATTTTATATTTTCTCTTTGCATCATTTTTTTAAAAATTTTGATTTGTTGCTATTGTTGTTTAACCTATCCCCTCCATAGCCACCAAAAATTGTCCTTATTTAGAATCTATTCTCATATTTCTCAAAAGACACAAAAATCTAAAGATTAATTTTTATATGTTACAAGGTCTATTATCCTCTGTCATATGTTCATGCATTTTTATTATTGTTAAAACAAACACTGTACATACCAGAAGTGCTATGGCACAGACTAATAATCTTGTATCCAAGCATATTTAATACTTTTTTTTTTTTTTGTCTATAAGTCCAATTAACGGCCAGAACTTTCCACCACTTTTAAACTTTCCTGTTGATACTAACTAATATACAATACAGTATTACCAAAATATCATAGAAACATAGAATGGTTTGGGTTGAAAGGGACCTTAAAGATCATCCAGTTCCACCCCCCCTGCCATGGGCAGGGACACCTTCCATAGACCAGGTTGCTCAAAGCCCCGTCCAACCTGGCCTTGAACACTGCCAGGGAAGGGGCAGCCACAACTTCTCTGGGCAGCCTGTTCCAGTGTCTCTCTACCCTCACAGGAAAGAATTTATTCCTTGTATCTTATCTACCCTCTTTCAGTTTAAAACTGTTACCCCTCATCCTATCACTGCACTCCCTGATAGAATCCCTCCCCATCTTTCCTGTAGGCCTCCTTTAAGTACTGGAAGGCTGCTATAAGGTGTCTCTGGAGCCTTCATCAGGCTGAACTCTCCCAGCCTATCCTCATAAGGGAGGTGCTCCAGCCCCCTGATCACCTTCATGGCCTTCCTCTGGACCCCCTTGAGCAGGTCCATGTCCTCCTTATGGTGGGGGTCCCAGAGTGGGACACACTATTCCAGGTGTCGTCTTATGAAAGCAGAGTAGAGGGGGACATTCCTCTCCCTTGACCTGCTGGTCACAACCTTCTTGATGCAGGCCAGATTACGGTTGGCTTTCTGAACTGCGAGTGTACACTGCCAGCTCAGAGTTTTCCATCCACTAATACCCACAAGTCTTTCTCCTCAGGGCTGCTCTCATTGCCCAGATTGTATTTGTGCTTGGGATTGCCCTGACCCATGTGCAGGACCTTGCACTTGACCTTTTTAACTTCATGAGGTTCACACGGTCCCACCTCTGCAGCCTGTCCAGGTCCCTCCGGATGGCACATCCCTTCCCTCCAGCATGTTGACCGCACCACACAGGTTGGTGTCATCGGCAAGCTTGCTGAGGGTGCACTTGATCCCTCTGTCCATGTCTCCAACAAATATGTTAGACAGATGTTAAAATATGATACACTACTTTTAATGGTGATATTTTGTATGTTTAGTTCCCAGGGAGATTGAATGACCTAGTATCCATTTTTGAATTCTAGAGCACAAATAATGAAATTTCATTTAACTCTTAGTTTTACAAAGGTTTCACAGTAAAACTGAGTAACTATAAGAATAATATCTTCGTGATGTGTTCCTCTGTTTATATGAAGTCAGGTTATTTTTTACGAATATCCTAACAACAAATCTGAAACTCATTACTAACATTGCTGGCATAGCTGTTGCATAAGAACTTACCTTAGAGATATTGCCATTATGCCAAAACCGTACAAATATTGTGGTTATTATTCTGACATTTACTACTGAGATGAAAAATAAAAAGTGGTTTCATACAGAATCAAACTGTTGAGAGTAACGTTTGATCAGAGGAGTATTACTTTAAATGTGAAGTGTTTTTTAATTGTTTTTACCTAAAGATGGATGAGATGTCTGTTTTATTAAAATTCAGCTCCTAGTAGAGTCACAAGATAAGTTCAGACTGTCACTGCTCTTAAAGAGAACTCGGATACAAAAGTTTCTGTTAGTGTCAGCTTTGTCAGTCAAAGGACTGAAAGGTTTATTTTCAGTTTCATATCTGGTCCCTTTTATTTAAGTTATTGTTATATTTTTCAGTCTGAAGAACTTCCTCTTGTACATTTCTTGCTCATTAGAAGATTTTAAGGATCAAGGAATGTAGGCGTTTTGGAAAGTTGTCAATCTTTTCTCTGAAAACGCATCAATGACCTTTTATTTTGGTATAAATGAGCAGCCACTGTTTTGATTAAGAGCCGTACATTGCTGGAGATGTAAGTTCCTTATTGATCCACAGGTCAGAGCTTCATTGCTTTATTCTGTTTAACCCTTAGAAATAATTCAATCTGTATGATGCCTGAGTCCTGGGTGTTAACAGAGACTGTTTTATTACTGGGTAATGATCCACTATGTGCACGAATGCTTTGACATTGAATATTTCTGATGGAGAGATGGTGGTGAATCCTTCAATCTTATTGCAGTTAGTGTCACAGAAATGAATGATTTCCAAAAGGAAGATTTCTATGGTGTAATTACAGTGATGGGGTTTGGGGATGTTCCATCCCAGAGAGATATCCAGGGTACCTGTAGGTCTGCTGCAATTTTTCTGTGAAGACATCACTGGTTGCAACAGGGGCTAGGTTGAAATGTTAGGAGGCCACACTAAAACAGCGGTTTGAGTTATTATCCAAGCACTTGGTGACATTTACCTGGAGTTTCAGACACCAATTCTTCCCACCTATAAACTTTCATCAGTATGTTTAACAAAAATATTTTATTAAATGAGGAATATTTCTAAAAATATAGAATGATAGAAAGTTTCCACTGTTACATTATTTTTTTCAGTGTGTAAGTGCTTCACGTTGCTAGGACAGCTAGCTGCTTTCTCTGCCGCTTACAGTTCAGGACTGTCAGGTCTTTCTGTGGTGTGACCTGTTTCCCGCCTCATAGCCTCTCCTTCTGACTGCTCCTTGCTCTGCTCTGCAACTACCACTAACCTCTCTCTTCTAGCTGCTCCTTGTTGTGCTTTGTTTCATTAGCTATTCTTGCTCTTCACTGCCATCAGATACTCTTTCCACTGCTTAAGCCACAAGCTCTTCCCACAGGTCTTCGTTCTGCTCCTTGCCAGGAGGCACTCTGACCAACCACTGCATTTGCTAACTCTCTTATTTCAGCTCCTGGCAATGGCCTGGATATCACTGAGGGCCAACAGTGTGGCAGTGCACCACACACTTAAACAGGAGACTCTTAACTTGCTGGTGTCACTTTACAGATAACAGGAGACTTTTAAACAGTATTTTCTACTTTTGTTTTTTCTTTCCGGGCTGTACATTTTTCACGTCAATGTGATGATGTGCTATATATTTAGTCATAATTACTTGCTCCAGAGTTCTATGCACTAGTAAAATCAATAACTTTTCTCCATTTGATGATATGCCTCATTTTTGTTTAAATCAGAAACGGCTCGCTGACATAGCAAAATACCTATAAATATATGTTAAAATATTAATATTAATAATAATAATTTTAAAATTTTTGGAATGCGCACTTATCCTTTTCATTTTCTTCCCCTTCTCTTTACCTTACATCAACACATTATTTCTCCATCTTTGGGCCCTTACTGCCCTGAAATAATTTTGGCTGAAGGGCAGACTGCTTTTACTTTAGGCTTCAGCCTGCAGTGTGTGTTTTTTTATGTACTGTGTCTGCACCAGAAAATGGGGTTTTGGTATGCTACTGAATAAAATCCAACTACAGGTTCTAAGTCTTGTGATTTCTTTAGGGTTTCTTTCAAAGTCACAGTAACTTGACTCTCTTTGACTGGAAGTCTAAAGAACAGTCACTGGTCACCTTTGGGTAGTTAACAAAAGCTTTGTCCACAGAATGCTGTGGAAGCGTGAGTTGAAAAGAGACTGAAAACATTTATGAGAGGAAAATCTATCACAGGCTGCTAAATACAGGACACCATCTCTGATTTAGGAAGACCCTAAGTCACAAAACTTTGGAATCTGGGAGATGTCATTTAAGGTATTCACATATTTTTGCCTCAGCTCTCCCTCTTGGGAGACAAGGTCAGAATGGACCTTTATTAGATCCTGTGAAATGCAGTTTTTCACTTCTCATGTCATATATAATGAAGCAAAAATGTGTGTGCATAGTTTCACATAGATTTTAATTAATTCATAATTGCTATTATAATTGCATTTGCTGCTTGGAATGCAAAACCTCCTAAACTGATTCCTGCTACTGTGCTGATACCTATGATCTGACTACATTACAAATGGGTGCAATGCCCAGGATGATCGAACAAGGTTTGACTTGCTGTGATTACTTATGGTTCCAAAACCATGCTTATGATGTCTTTACAAGCAATTAATTTGGCTAGCTAAAGCTGCCTGTCCTAGGCACACATATCATGCATGTGTGCACTGAGTACAAGTTGTTTGATCATCTTGTGTCCACATTGCAAGAAGGGTGCTCTAGACGGTGCCCTGGTTTATACCACAACAATTCCGTCAGAAAAAAAAAAACACAACAAACCACCACATTTCAGACTCATCAGCATTACACTCAAAGCTGTACTGTATCACAAGTACAAGACACTCTGCAAACACTAGAAGTATCCTTATAGCATATAGTTGCCTCTGTAAACATATTCTATGTCACCTCAATAATTACAAAGAGACGACAGGTTCATGACAAGAAAACAAAACAAAACAAAACCAAACAAATTGAACACTAAAATTCAAATCAGTGGTACTGCAGGCCATAAGGAAGCATTTTGGCAAAGAAGTTCCTTCCTGTATCCACTCACAGGGGAAGTGGATATTCACACCAGCAGATAGTGTACACTTCTATAATAGGGTAAATAGAGCAGTTGGGAAAACAATCTGGGGAGCCTGTCAACATGTGAAGAGGTATGAAAAGAGGAAAAGGATATTTATATATAAGAGAGATTTATGTGGCTGAAGGAGAAAACTGAGTAAGTGCTCATGTAAATACTGGAGGACAACTACATAGAAGAATTAGTAGGTTTGATAGAATGAACCATATGGGTAGGAATTATATAGGCAGTTTTCAGAATGAACTGCAGTGAGGATACACCAGGAAGTTAAATGTGTCTGAGGCAGAGCTATTGTGATGAGGCCAACAGACTATGTCCATACCATTAAATCTTCTTACCTTCTACAACAGGGTGGCCTTATCCAAACTAATCATTGGATTAATGTTATGTTTGTGGCTCAGTTTCACATGAAAGCAGTGCCCTGAAATTCCTAATATAATCCTATTTGCTCTAGATGGAGTCTGGTCAAGAACTATCCTAAAAATGTATGTATAAGAAATGGAGTTTTTCAGTACTCAAGAATGTCCTCGTGGTGCTGTTTAATAATTTACTAGTACTGTTTAAATTACTAGAAAATACAAAACTGGAGGGTAGGAAGCTTGACTAATGGGTAACGGGTGTGGTGTGACCAACAAAGAGACTACAGTTTTAGTGAAAGGAGTTACTAAAGGTGAAAATGCAAAGCATATTTTTAGAACAAAATGTGATGAAAAAGAAGTGGAGAAGCTGAATATTAACGCAAGATAAGATACATATGATTTTGAAAGGTCATAGTTATGTGGTTAACTCTGACAGTGAAAAAATAAAAAGGATGGGTCTTGAACATTTCAGACTTAAGTTTATAGACAGACGTATAGAAGAAGGTGGAAGGCAGAAGAAGACGACAAAGACAGAAGGAAATATTTAGATTAGAAAACTGTTTAGGACAAAAAATGTGATGCAAGGGAATTATATGTTTTCTTTTCTTTTTAAATATGGACATTTTCTGTTTCATAGAAGGTTGAAGATTTGTATTTTTTTCTTTTGTGAATAGCCTGTGGGCCTCCAAAACCCAAATACACAGTAAAACTGATTTTTGTAAGTATTAAGTATTTTTTGTAACACCTCTACACTCATAATAAACTTTAAATAAATGACAGGAAAAGCAGAAGCATACTAATTGTCCTATCTATTACTACTACTACTACAAAAAAAAAAAAAAAAAAAAAAGCAAAACCCAAACCATACCAAACCATAAAAAGATGTAAATGAGCTGTGAATTTTTAGCTATGAGCTAATCATAAATTTCAAATGCATTTTTGCTTACTCCATTAAAACTTTCCACAAGTCATTTTAAAATACATTTTTTTCTGGAAAAAAATATCTGTTTATTGAGTTAATATTTGAGCAAAGAAAATCGACATAGAAATAGCTTTTACAGTAGAAGTACAACTGAATATGCGTATGTGGTTTCTGCTGAAAAGATCAAAAGTATCCTTGGAAATATAGTGAGTCAATATAAGAGTGTCTGAATAAGTTAGAGCAGCAATCTGACCCTAGTATAATGTTGCGTCAATGACAGCTGGTCTGGTAATGGGTGCTCTCAGAGGGGTTTTGAATACAGTTCTGCATCTGAAGACCCTCTCAATACCATGGATGTCTGAAATCCTAAATCAGTCATAGATTATGCAGTAATCCTCATCTCAGATCTTGGATCTGTTCTTCAAGACTACACAGAACTTAGAGGTCAGAACTATATTAAGGTAGACAGATATTTCCCAGATTAGAGTTGTCCTGCATGTGACCATTTTGGTGGTAAGGAGTGGCTCCTCCTCTTTCCTCCCCCCACATGCATGAGTTCATGCACACACAGACCATCTCTCAGATCATACAGGATGGAAAATTAAAAGATCAGTGCAGACTCATAAACACCTTTTTTTTTTTTTTTTTTTTTTACTTCTGACATTAAAGAGATAGCTTTAATGTTGACACTACTGGTAGCAGCAATGAAATTGTATTAGTCATGAAGAACTAAATGGATTGGAGAATTACGATGGCAACTTGAACCACTGAATTCAGTGCGTGGCAACTCCAAACAATTCTTTTTCAGATATGGTTATGCTCACACCCCCAGGGATATAACTTGTAGTGAAGTCTGACCTTAGTAGCTTTTTTGACCTGATGCTACAGGTAAGCCAAACCACAACCGCAATTCCAATTTCTGTGTGCTGGAGAGAGGTGTGGAAAGACTGGAAGACAAAGAAACTCAGAAAAAGTAGGGGTGGGGAATGCTGAGTTTTTCAAAACATGCTAAGATTGTCTGTCAAGTTAGAGTTGGAATAAAGGAGTGACTTGGCTGGCATGTGCAAGGACATGACATATACAGGAGACAACAGGCATGTGAAAAGGAAAGAAGGAAAAATCTTGATATGACTTAGTGGTAGGAAGCATCTTGCTTCAAAACTAGCTTTTATACTGAGGGCATCTGAATTGCAGCCTTTGCCCATGCTCAGCCTCTCACACTGCAAGGATATATCATCAAATATGCAACTCTGTGTACTTGAAATCAAGGGTTGTTTGTACATTTGGGGATATGGTCAAACACTGAGCTGCGCTTTCTTTCTTAGTAAGGATGGAGGTGAGGTCATCACCTGAAAGTTCATGTATTTAGAGTGTATTTCCTCACTGGTTCTTTCACAGTTGAGAAAACAAAATAGGAAACAATATCCTTGTCATATCCAGATACATTGTTGGTCATATACAGTCAAGTGCAAAGACAACAACAAGCCAATGTTCGCTCAAAATCTGATACAACTTTAATTAATGTCTGCAACAGGAATACATCAAACTTCTCCACCTCATTTGAAATAATAATTCAAGCAATCATGTGAAAAACAGTGTACTGAAGGAATGTTCTTCTAGAATATTTGGGAAAAAATACATATTTAATGACCTATTAAAATGCTGTTTGCTTTTTTTTTTTTTTTTTGACTTGGAACTTTCTTGGGTTTTGTTACCTTGATGAATTCATAATGTTTACAGGTATCAGATACAACTGGAAAGAAGGCTTTATTGCTCCAGGTGTTGTGGTGATTGGAGAAGGCTATTATACTAGATCCGAACCCTTCTCAGCCAAGATACAGCTTTCATCCAAGACATTTAGACAGTCCAGATCTGCACAATCATTCATTTCAATAGCATTCTCTTACAGTTTTATTGTACTGTTGCTATGTTAATATCAATAAATATTTCTAAACAACTTGACATTTTGCAGCTTTTTAAAGGAGTTAGTCAAATGGAGCTGAATTCCAAGTTCAATTAACATGCTGTGAACCTGGCAAAGACCACACAAAGGAATTAAGGTAAGAATTTAAAACTGATCTGCTTTACAATTGTCAGCTCTGGATGGTCTAAATCAAGCATAACAGCCACCAGGCAAAGTACCCCAGGATTTGCTGTTACCACTTAAGTCACCTGCTGTTTTACCAAAACCAGGAGCTTTCTCACCCACTTTACAGAAGCTCATCACTGTGTTGACAACTTTATGATCCACAATCTTAGTCATACAGAAAAGAGAAAAAAGGAAAATATAGAAGATGCTAGAAACGAAATACTGGAATTTAAATGCCAGGATTCTCATTTAATGGCTAAAACCCAATTCATATTATTAGAATAAAAGAGCTTTTTAATCTCCTTCTGGTGGCTTTTACATTTTGCACAAAAGTAGAGTTTATACTTAGAAACAAATTGCTATATTAATTGTGAAATAATACATTGAATAATTCAACCCATTGATTCCCCAGATATTTGAACACAAATCCTAATAGGATTTGTAGACTCATTTTAAGAACAGAGTATAACCCTGCCCTTCTGGATTGCTTGTAAAGCCACTTCTTTTAACAGAATTTATCCTCAACGTCCTTGACTAGATCACTATGGTGATAGACGGACTGCTTGTCAGCATGAGTACTATACTCCAGTTTCATTCATTAGCTGACATTTAAAATAGTTCCAGTTAAAATAGTGAAAATAAGGTGCATGAAATGGAAGAATGACTTTGTATGTTTCTTCCTAAAGCTCATACTTTTGAGTCTATGAAAATAATCACTACTACTTTTAAATTCTTTTATAAAGTTGATTCCTGACAGTTTTGCTCTTTCAGGTAATAAAGAACCATGATATTCAAGAGTTGTCTGCAAGAGAACCTGAAGGGTTCTTGAGACTTCAGTCTCAGCCCCAGGCTCCCATTAGAGTTAGGGTTAGGGTTTAGGAAGCCTACAGCTCCAGGGACACAGGGGCTACAAAAGACATTCCAAGGGGAGCACGGCACTGCACCAACATTAGTCCCGCCACACCTTTCTCATCTGCGCCAGCCATGGTGACTGGGACCTCAGGCTTACCACAACTCCACCTTTACAGTTTTTGTTCTGAGGCTACCAAGAAAATCTTTAAATCTTAATTTTTTGCTTCCCCTAAGAAAGAATAAGCATATCTGGTGGTCAGAAAAAATCCTCTTTTTCTTCCCATACTTGCAATCCTTCAACGTGGGCCAGCAAAACCAGCTCTACAACTTGTCATACTGTTACATTCTGTATTTCTTTCCTGTGTATTTAGAACCATTATTCTGAATTTTTGGCAGGATACTCGTGATTTAGCAGATCTTGGTCAGTTAAGGAATTGCGGGAGAGCTGAGCACACACACGACCAATGTGATAAAGCAATGCCCGTTTATTACAACTAAGAAAGCCCTTTTATAATGTTCTCCCGCACACGTGAGTAACATGCAGTGCAAGTCCTCAAGATTGGACAGTTAACTTAGCCCGTGCTTTAAACCTTCTTATGGCTGAATAAGAAGTGCCACATCAGCCTTGCCAGGCTTCCTGCCTTGTGGAACTTCCTCTTCCATCCCAGCCCCTTCCGGGGGTTGTTTGTCTCGTCGTTTCTCCCCCCTCAGTCAGGGTTACGTCCTTATCGCATTCTTGCTCAGGCTGAGGCTCTTATCAGTCTTGTTCTCACACAGGATTGCTCACATGGCCATTTTCTTGCAGAAAGTCCTCTTGAATCCCAACAAAGGAATTATGTATATTTTACCAAGGTCTCATATTCCATTTACCGTGGTTCAGGGAAATTGTTCCTGACGTGCTATTAGGAATAACATAGTCATATCATGTTTGAGCAGCCTTGGAACATTCTTCTCTTTTCATGAGGCCAATAAATTTTAACTTCTCCATTTAATTTTACTTTCTATCCAGACGTATACAGCAGTGCCTTACTTCTATCCCTATGCCTATTAAGTTTTCCTTACAATAGCCAATAGCTTTTGCTTGCTGCAGGTGAGTACATAACACAGGAATAATAACTGTGTTGGTATTACGCTTACCCCATACCTTCACATAACCTCAACTCTGTATTCAGCTTCATACACAGAGATATGACATACATTACAATAGTTTCTGTGGGCAGAAAGACACTGCAGTGGTAATGCCTATTAAGTCATTAGACAATAAATCAAGGAATAAACCGAGGAAAATATTTTCACCAAGGATGGAGTAACTTCATTTATAAAAGCAATAGATTTTACTGCATTTCAAGGTTGACTTTTATTTGAGACTATTTCTGCACTGTTGTTCCTCTGTCTGAACTGTTTCTCCCTCATGTTCCTGTTCTGTCTAGATCAAGTTTTGATTTCTTAGTTCCAGAAGTTAGAAAAAAGTTATTTTACAAAGTGAAAACAGATCATCATTATTTTAACCTACTTGATCCTTAACAAACTAAAGGTTCATATACAATCATACCTTTTTATATCAAATCCTAAATGAAAATGACAGTTGTTTGATGCAGCTATGAAATCACAGGTTCTTACATGTGCCAAATTCTGTCCCCAGTGAAGGGAAGTTTAAAATAATGGAAAGAGTAGGGTTAGGAAAATGTACTTGAACAGTGCCAGACATACAGAAAATGTCTCTGGATTCCAGCTTATTTTAGATATCAAATGTTATTATTTTCAAAATGGTTACTGCTGTTCAGATACTAAAATTTCAGTTTGTTCTCCAGACTCCCTTTTGACTAGGGAATACTCTGGCTTCAGTGTGATACCTGTCATTTGAGAAAGCTCTAGACTTTCAGCTGCTGTTCATGTTTTCAGGTTCATATGTGGGGCTAGAGGTTATCTTGCAGTATTTGGTATTTTTCAGAGGAGTAGTTCACGTTTGGAGTTTTTTATCATTTCTTTTAATCAGCTGTACGGGTATAAAATCAGCAATAGATCTAAAGAAGCTGAACACAACTAGGACAGAAGAAAATATTTTGAAATATGTTTCAAAAAAGCTTAATGTCTGAATGTAGCAAGATGTATTTATTTTTGAAGTGTACATTATACAGCTCATAATGATATTTTACATTACAGACCAGACATTTTATCTTTGTATCTGGATAGACAGCCTAAGAAAAATAAGTTAAATTTGTTAATTTTTAAATGGGATTTTTAAAAAAGTGTAGCTTAAAGTTATAGATGAACTAAATTAATCTCATAATTGAGGGAGAGTGAGACTAGAGTTATGGCAAATTTCAGACTGTGGGATCACTCACTCCTTCCTTCTGAGATAAATAAAATGTTAAGTTCTTTACAATACTGATTTACAATACTGTTTTAGAGAGTTTAAAATCTAGGGGCAAATAAAAAGTCAATTATATTATCATTCAGAAGAGTAAGAATATTAACTGTCGGTTCACTGTCAGAGGCTGAGCTGTCTTACCCTCCTGAGTGTGGTGCTATTGTGCACAGATCTATGGAATCCCTAGGTACTCATTTTTCTTCTCTACTATTATTTCTCTCTCTTTCTTTTTTTTTCTTTTTTTTTTTTTTTTTAATCAGACTTAGCACCTTTTACATCAGCATACACACAGATCAGGGCTTGGTTCACATCATTACTGACAGTAAATACTCTTTATTTCATACAGTTTGGAATACACTTCTTGCTGTGTTGACTCCCTTATTACCAAAGACTGTTGGTAAATGAATGTTGAATATGGAGAAACATGTGGTAGTCAGTACCACTGACAGTCATGGCTGATATAAATAAATGGAATGTGCCCAATTTAAATGCGCAGTTCATGTTAGACATCTGTCTGGAAATGGCTTTCACTGTTGAAAGAACCTAAAGAACCAGACTACATTATAGTTCTATATTTCTTAATATTTACTTTTAGCAAAAAGATAATCCCACTCTCCATGTCATGCAGGAAAAAAAAAAAAAAAAAAAAAAAAAAAGTTATTTTCTAAAAATACCACACCTACTTTCAAGAATAACAGAACTTTCTGTTCCATGAGCAGATTTTCAAATAAGATTAAGGAGGTGAGAAACATGTAACAGAAGCATAATACATTGCCTGTAACTGCTTTCCTAGTTGTGCTAACACCATTCTCTTCCTGGCTTGTGATACATTATTTTGAAGCATTGCAGCATTGCTTGAGCCATATAGGACATGGCAGATATTCCTACCCAGTATAAGTAACAGTTATATTACTGATGGGACCAAGAGGACGTTAAAAGATATTCTCTCCTTTGGTTTCTTTAATAAACATAACAATTATATTTATACTGAATGTCTTACCATAACACCCTTTCTGTGCAAACATTTCAAAACCATCATGCTCTGAATAGAAATTTAATTAATAACCAGATAGTCAGATTAATAATAGCCAGATTACAGATCCACTCATTTATTTGTAGAAGTCACTGTAAATTGGTATAAAATATAAAAATGGAAAAAGGCAGATTGTGAACTTGCAGAAATAGCTTTGATAGCTTTTTTAGTGTTCACAAATGTTGCAGATGTAAACATTTATGAACTGAAATATGGATTTGGGCTTGGGCAAACCTTAATCTTCTAGTCATTGTTCCCCTCAAAACTGTTTCCAGCTATGAGGAAAGTGCCATAACCATGATGCAAAACAATCAAGTTATCAAAATTTCTTTTCCTCCGGCCCTATGAATTACATTCTTAGCTGCATAATAATCCGCTTCTGATGGAAAGAGGAAAGATTTTCCTCTTGCCCCTCCTTTCCAACAGTTTTTCAGAGAGGTGTGATTTTAAGTTCCTTTGCCTGAGGAAGGCACTGAATGGAGAGAAATGCTTCAGCTGAAATGTTATTTTATGTACATGCAATAAGCATCATTACTGATGGTATTTCTGAGCTGCATTTCATGTTAGGTTCAGATACCACCTGAATGCTTCAGTATGCATCTTCTGGAACACAGGCAGAGTTCAGTCAATTCTCTGCATACCTGGTGATCAAAATGGAGTTTACAGGAGAATGGGGTGCCTGGTTCCCATGAATAGTGAGAGCATATGGGAATGCCAGGCCAGCTCTGCAGGTCAAGCAACAGGTGTACATTCATCTGTCTGCAGCTCTAGGTGATTACTTAATATAGTACATTCAGGGTTTAGACATATAAATCTCACTGACATCAGTTTTAGGTGTCAGACTAAGTTTTCTCTATCTTACAATGATACAAGTTTTGCAAATGACTTAAAGAGATTTTCAAAAATTAAGAATTTCACAAGTGGTCAGTGTTGATCTAAATCTTACTATTAGAAGTCCACAGGAAATCTCCTAATATCAATGGAATACAAGCTAGAGAAATGCTGAACCCTTCCAGAATCACATGCCAAAAGTTTTTTCAGTGTATATCAAACACTTCTCATCATATGTCTTTTACCAGCACTTGAATATGATGTTATTTCCCATGTTAAAGTATTCATTATTTTTCTATATAATTGCCAGAGTAAGAAGGTTGAATTCCTACAATCAGTGAACAATCATGGCAACAAAAACACCCTAAAATTTTTTTAATTCTAAACAGTTTTCTAACTCTAGTGATACACAAAAATAAATCACTTGCCACTTTATGGTATTTCACAGCAGGAAAACATTGGTAGTGTCAACTAACAAGAGAAACTTAGAATATGAAACATGAACTATAACAATAATGGAGACGCATGCCAGTATTACAGGTTGTATGCTGGAAGCTTTCCACAAACTGCTATATTCACTATAAGTCTTACTGGTGACAGATATAGTCTATTTTCTGTATTGTTGACATTTCCTTTTCATCTGTGTTTGGATAAGTATTGACTGAATTATTCAAACGAGGATCTGAGTGGGTATCAAGTTACATGATCAAGGAGACTGCAAATTTTAATAGTACATTTACCTGAAGATGTAGAGGATAACACTGAGGTTGAACAACTTTTGCACAAGACAGACTCTAATTAACTTTAGTGGTTATTAGTTTCTATATCAAGCTATCAACAAAAAGCATTGGAAATATTTTATGGGAGAAGTGAGCTATCCCACTGTGACACCTTTTTGGCTTGTATAACACTTAGGATAATAAAATTCTGATCTCTGGCTAGAGTTCCTACATGACAGTGACAGTAGGTATAATAACTGCAAATTATACCCAAATATGGATTTTAGAAACACCAAATATTTATAATATTATATGAGACATTAGATACAGAGTTCATTCAAATGTTGTTTATTTGAAAAGTGGATATAAATATCAAACCTTGTGTACATTTAAACTCAGAATTTATGAATATAAGAAGTACTGAGTGTTCTTCATCCAGATATTATTGTGGTTCACTAATGTAAGCTACCAACTAATTCCCTATAGCAACCTATCACATATTAGTTTTCTGACATCACCAACACATGAAGGAGTTTGTAAATCAGAACTTTCAACTAGACGTTATTCCAATTTTGAAAAGCTATCCAAGACTTTGTAAGCACTAAATGGTTTACAGTTCACACAAGACGCAATGTTGTTCCCTCTTTCCTTAAAAAGTCCCATTCAGAATATCTACCTCCATGAACAGAAAAAAAAGCACCTTTACTTCAGCCTGCTCTTTCTCTCTAATAATCTTCCTGCAAAAGGAACTATGGAGACACCAGGTTTTGACTGGTTCAGACCTAGTTTGAAAATCATTGTCATAAAATAATTTCAGAAACAACTCCTAGTCAGGACTATTTGTTGCTAACATACCCTCTGTTTAATCCAAGAAGAAATTTATTCATAATAAGGTCTGCAGAATGAAAGAAAAAGTAAGCAAGGCTTGAACAAGGATAGCACAAAAATAAGAACATGATCAACCAAGAAGACTGGCACTTCCTCCCAAGATTAATATGAATTTAAAATTCCATGAAAAAGTTTGCTGAGACTGTTATCAACTCTTTACTTTGTAGTTAGCTGATTTTGCAGTTGTAAAAGAAGGTATCATAAAATATTTCTTACAGGATACAATGAACAAACAAGATGTAGGATCTGCCAGTAAACAAACATCTTCAACATTAAAAAGTAAAAGATTATTTAAAATACAGAGAATATACTGTAAAATAGTTATTCCAATGTAATTTAACTGAATTACAAAGAAAATGCAAACTTTTCTAACAGTGCAGTTAACATGACAAGATCAGAATATCCATTCTACAGAGGTGTGCATATTAAAATAGGTGCACATATATTTGTACTATTAGAACTTCAACTTTTTTCCAAACTCTCATGAGTTTGAATTGAAAAAAAAAAAAAATCACTTGGCTTGGTGGCACTGAAAGGTAAAATTTTGATTTTGACAATTTATCTTGCAACCGAATAACATAAAATGTCAGAGCAAATATCTTGAAATTAATAAATATTCTGAAATGAAAAGTCACAATATTCTGTCAAAGAAGGTCAGCTAGAACATCTTGACTTTATTTGACATTATTTCAGCATTCTTTAAAGAAATATTATTGAAATCTAGATGCTTAATTTTAATGAGGTGTCATTCCTCAATGAAAACTATATTATCTCAAAATATTTCATATCAGATTTTTTTTTAATGTCTCTTAATGCAACTATGTATTTGACAAACAACTCAAAATGGGAGACACAAAAGTGTTTCATATTGGCCCAACTTTACTTCCACAGAGGGAAAGGAGTTGGGGGCAGTAAGTTACCAGACATTTCACAAGCTACATACTACTGCATCAAGAGACTTGTAATGAGCAGTGTTATAGCACAGTGATGGAGAATTTACTTCTACTTCAGACCATATCCTATTACAGTCAATTATATATTATTTTTCCCAACTCCAAAATGTAAAACAGAGAACAATAAGGACACCTAGGATAAGACCCTGGTAATTACTCTATTGTCAGTATAAATTACACATAGAAGAGCTTTTCAAATTTATCTTGCCTTTTAAGAACATCCCACCACAAAAATATTTTGCAGCTAGCACTGAATTAAATCCTTTGTACTTTCCTGTGACACTGATGAAGGAATTGTGTGCTATGTTTTCATGACAAACACATCATTAGTGTACATACGTTTAAGCTGATTATTTCATTCAGCACCAGGGACATTAGGGTTAGAATGATACAAAAGCACAAATCACACTTGATGTTTCCCAAATACCAAGCTTTGTGTGATCTAATCAAGATTTCATCAAATGTTTTATTAAACTCAGTCACGCGAGCCTTGCTGAAGCCAGATGATCTCTTATTACCAACTAGCAGTAAATTACATTCATTTTTGAACTGAATTTCAATGAAAACCTTCCTAAAATACTTGGAAGCTAGAAGGGGGTCAATTTATAAAAATACAAAATTGCTGCTGTGTTTTTCCCTAGAAATTAAATGGTGAGCAGAGGAAATCTGGGTTATAAATGTTACTAATCACAAAAAAAAAATAAAGTGGAGATTGTGGTGCTAGCAATATATATTATGATCATTAATGAACAAAAGAAATTCACTTTGATTTACCAGTTACTCTTCATTTGTATTACAAGTACTATCCTTCTAATTACATGACAAATAATAAGAAAATATTTCTGACTAGTGAGATAAATCACATACTAGTAAACAGCACAAAAATTACTGCATGCATCCTCCATATTCAAGTTACATTTCATATGTAAGGTGAACAGGAGAAAGACCTAAATATACATATTTAAAAGCATGAATGAGCCTCTCATTCAGAGTGTGAGAAAGAAAATGCTGAAAAGAGGTCTTTCTACGGCAGGCCCTGCTGAAACAGACCTTATGCTAACAGTAGCATGTGCTACGGATGAGTATCAAAAGTAGGAAGAGACTCGGCCATCCTCTGTAACTCTAATCGTACACCTGAGGTACACTGAATAGAGGAATGCCTCTGTTAATCTGAAGATTAAATCAACATTTTTTTATCAAGAGAGAAACAGTATTTCTAAACTCTGTAACATGCACTCCACAGTTGGAAATTGTGGCATTAACATAACAGAAAGTACAATTGTGAGTAAGAATCCCACTTAAATAAGAATTACCTCAGAAATTACAGAACTATACATGTAGTAGGGATACAGCTCTCTGCAGTTGTGAGCACAGACTTACTTCTTACCTGTTACCATTCACAGACATGTCTGTAAATAGACAGCTTGGTTTTCATCACTCTTTTCACATCAATTAAACCTTTTAGAAGGAACGCTCTTTCCCCAGTAATGCACAGCTGAACACCCAAAGCACACGTCAGTCAGATAAAATAACCTATTTACAATTTCTTCCAAAACCATATGATTATGATTATCTTGGCATACTACACTGGGCACCTGGCAGGGTGGGGATAGCAGGGGGCTGCAGTGTGGCCTGTTTGGGAGGAGGCTATGAACCGCCCTGGGCTGGTATCAGAAGGAGGAGGGCAGGAGATAGGAGGAGACACCAAGGATATGTTCTTGGGGAAGACGTGCAGGGAAGCATTTGGAGGCACGCAGCAGGAGACTTTGCTCTTGGGAGGACACACTTGATGCTGATGAGACACCCCTGACGTACAACATCCCACTGATGACCCATGATGAAACAGAGATACCCCTGAAGGATTGCAGCCCATGGAGGATCCATGATGGAGTATGTATGCTGAGAAGCACAGAAAAGCAGGGGTTACTCAGTACAGAGCAAGGAGCAGCAGAAAAACTGTTACGTGCATGACCCCAACATCCAGCACCACCTGTCACTCAGCCAAAGGAACTGGGATGGACTGAGTTTAACCCACAGTGAAAACAAAGAAGTTGATATGAGAAAGGGGGCAGGATAGGTGCTCAGCTTAAGCTGAGCCTAGGAAAGGAGAAAAAAAAGGTGTTTTTTTGTTTTCTTTTTTCTCAATTACAGATTAGTAATTAGAAGTTTATATTAACTGGCAATGTATTAAACTAATCATTAGTTCCCTGAGCCAAGACTGTTTTTTCTACAACACATCCATAATTTATTATATTTTTATGGGAGTTTCACTGTCATTCAGGTGAAGAGATTCATCAAAAGGAGAGACTAAAACTGCATTATCAGCTTAATTATTACCATTATGCCTCCACTGGAAGAGGTCTTATGTACAACTATTTTTAAATATACTCTCATGTGAAACTTGTGGCCCTGATAACCATAGTAAATGCTCAGGACTGCTTGCTTCTGGTTATTTTTCTTTACATTATGTTGCAACTGTTCTACATTGTTACAGTTGATATAAACTTGGTAGGATGTCTTGCTTCTCAAGTATCAAAATGCATCATACAGAGCATTACATAATGCCAGCACTGTATTTAAACCCTTAATCACAAATTGGAAATTTAAACTGGATGCTTATTTGGAAATTGAGTGTAAGGTATGAAAATTATTTTAAATAATGTTGTTAATGAGTAACTGATATGTCACGTAGCCCTTTCTATCCAAGCGTACCAAATCATTCAAGTAGTGAAAATATAGCAGTCACTTTGACCCTTGTTGCAATATAACCACTTTTAGGTTAAATTATGTTATGCTACTTTCTACACTACAGATATTTCTCAGATTGATACCTCAGCAGGTTGAGACCTCAGCTTCTGCAATAATATAATATAAAATTTACAGCAAGTTGACAGGGAGACGGCAAGGAAATAATCACTGATTATAAAGGATGTCCGAATAATGCAGTTTCCCTCAATACTGATTAAAACAAATAAACCAAATATTTCAGGTCATATAGTAACCAAAATTCTTTCTCTTTCGAAATGCAGAGTTTGATTAGACAGCCACCTGAAGAAAGAGATGCATAATTTACTCTTGGATAAAAATTATGTAAGAGTAAAATCATACTGGGAAATTCTAGTGTCACAATTTTGCCCATATAGTCTTATCATTTACTGCTTTCTTAGGAAAGATTGATGATTCCCAAAACACCAAAACACCAATGACCAAGCCTTCCAAAGTTAAAAAGGAAGACCTAGAAGTCCTGACCAGGCATAATTTTTTTTTACTGTTTGGAAATGCTCAAAACCTTGAAACATTGGCTGAAAATCTCTTCATGGACAGCCAGTCTGCTACTTTTCTTAACATGGGGTATGAGTTAAAGATGTTCTCGTTACACTCTTTAAGGATGTTTCACTATTTAGTACTAAAATATCAGAAGACTAAATGTAACATAACCTTAAATTGGGATACTGTTATGAAAATTGTCTGTTTATGGCCAAAAAATTCCAGTTCTATATACACCCAATGGTAAAAAATGGTTTGGGTTGGATAGGACTTATTTAAAGATCATCTAGTCCAACACCTCTGCCATGGGCAGGGACATCTTTCACTAGACCAGGTTGCTCTAAGACCTGTCCAACCTGACCTTGAACACTTCCAAGCATGAAGCATCGACACCTCCTCTGGGCAACATGTTCCAGGGTCTCACCACCCTCTTCATAAAGAATTTCTTCCTTATATCCAATATAAATCTACCCTCTTTCAGTTTAAAACCATTACCCGTTGTCCTGTTGCTACAGGCCCTGATATAAAGTCTTTCTCCATCTTTCTTATAAGCCCCATTGTAAGTATTAAAAAGCCACAGTAAAGTCTCCCCATGCCTTCTCTTCTCCAGGCTGAACCTAGAAAGAACCTAGAAAAAGTTTACCCTTGTTTGAAAGATTATTTTCTTGTGTGTGGTTTTTTTGTTGTTGTTGTTGTTGTTAATTTGCTTAAATGTTAGTAACAGAAAAAAACATCTTGTCTCTTTTATTCCTTCAGAGATTAAATAGAGAAGTCAATGACTGCAAGCCTGTAGGGACTGGGTGAATCCTTCAATGACCATTCAACTGATGTGAGAAAGGTAATTCTCTGGAATATGATGATTCCCAGATAGTAAAATGTATTGGTAGCACTTCCACAAAGATAAATACAGTAAGAGGTAGGCATCACAGTCGGAAATGGAGAGCAGGCCATTCAGCATATCTGATACTGAAACAGATGGTGTAGCATCTCATACCTTGTGTAGGCACTCAGAACACCTTTGGGTACAAATCTTTTGGAAGGAGGTTAAATAATAAACCCAGTCTGCATAACGAATTGGAAATTCTTATATTTCCTATGCTCAGTGGTAGCCAACTTCAGTTTGTTTTATCATTAGAGGAAAAGGTTTATAGAGCAACTCTCACCTCAAGGTTGAGACTCATGCTACTCAACACAAGTCCCATACTATGGAGGTTTCATTCACTTGTTTTTAGCAACAAATCTGAGCAAAAAGTCAAAATAACACATCACTTCTGGCAAACAAAAGTGGCTGCAGGTTTCAGATGTAACTTGCTGTATTTGTGACTAACCATGTGAAATAGAATTAGTTTTGTTTGCCTGACAACATGAGACGGTCCATGTCATATATTTTTGAATTCCCCACTTTCAACCTGTAAAGCATGAAATAGATGTTTTTTTCAAGGCACAGATATATAGGTATATATATAACTATATGAATTATCAAATCCAATAAACCCTTTCAGTTCAGCCTAACTCAAACTTAATAATATTGTTTGAAAATAAGGTGGAGAAATGATTACTCTTTTGAAGAATTAAACACTATTTGTTTTAGCTTCTTTCAACTGCATGCATAAATATTTAAAAGGCTTAACCTTTACATTTAATATGTTAAATCCTTCTCTCTTATTAACTTTAGCAGAAAGAAAATGGGATTCAGAAAGATCTGTCTTTAGCAGAAAGAAAATCAGAATTTAAAAAGAAATGTTTCTGTAACAATTTCCTAAACTAAGATGCTATCAAAAAAGTTGGTTCTAGAGCTTCCTTTTCTGAAGAGAAGCTTCATTTATCTGAAGTGTGGGACCGATCTGAAGTGATTCTGATATAATCTGAAGTGCTGCAGATGCTGTACGTGCTTCAGTAAATAACATGCAGACAACACTGATTAAGATTATTTCAGTCATTTCAATTGTTTTTCAATGTTGATTTTCAATATGTTATAATCCCTTTTGTAATTTATATAACCTTGACATCATGATGAGACAGTTTCAATCATCCTTTTGAGGTCACAGGAAATTTGATGTAGTTTTTTAGTTGGTGTTAACAGAAAAATATACTTTGAATGGGTCACTTTGAGATATAAATCTATGAGATGTACGAGATCACCAATTTATTTTATTTCATTTAATGGAATCACATCTGTGGAAACAGCAAATTAAGTCATCAAGCACCCTGAGAAGTCAGAGAGAAGGATGGTTATTAGGGAAGGAGCAGTTAGGAAGCAATTATGCTTCCCTCTCTTTTTGTCCATATGAAGCATTTCAGACTGGCTCTGGAGCAAACTCCTCATCTCAGCGGCTGAAGTAACCATCAGCTTACTGAAGCAACTTCTGTTTAAACACTAAGACCAGGTTCATAGGTTAATCCCTTCAGTGCACACTGGCACACTGAAATGCAGTTTTGAATTTACATCTTTTCTTCTTCTACTGTTCTTGGACATCCACAGCCAAAATAGCTTTTTGCTTCTAAACTAACCAAAACCTTTTAAAAATGATAAAACTATTGAATGTGCTATATGTAGGTCCAATCCTGATACCATTGGTATCGGCAGGAGTTTGGCAATGTAATTTCAGTAGGAAGATTAGATTGATTAAGCAGTGGACATTAATAAAAATGGACTGTTATTAATGTGGTTTAAAATTAAGCAAGTTGTCTGTTTCAGTGATAAATCCAGAGGAAATCTAAGTACTTGGGTGAGTGCTCCATAATTTCAACTTCTGTATTTGTTAAAGTACAGAGATGTTTTTTTCCTTTGTTCTGTTGGAAGATTACAGAAATAATTCTGCTGTTTCAAAAGAAATAACTAGATAAAGAGATACCCTACTCCCAGATTAAATTCAATAGGAATTTATTCTGGGAGTAGGTGTACACATGGAGAAAGTAAAAGAGAAAGTGAAAATGCAGTATTTTATTAGGAGGAAAGATCTAGAAAACAGCCAGCATCCTTTCATGTAGACATGGATATATTTCTTTCTAATGGATGAAGGAAGTTCTGACTAAGAAGACCATCCTTTTTACAGAAAGGCATTATTTGGGTTATTTTAATTGTAGGCAGGGTCTTGGTCCCAACATATGATCCTTCCCATTTCAGGAAGCCAAGCTTAAAATTTTACGTCCAAATAAGGACAAAGAAAAAAGATCATAAACTAATTCATAGATATGTTAATACTCCCTGGTATACACTGGCTGCCTAATCTTGTAACAGAGCCAAACAGTTTATAACTCTGGTTTACCTGCACACTTAAGTACAGAAAAAAATTGCGTTGCCAAATCTTCACAATGCAGTCAGGCTATACCAAGAAATCTACCTGAGACATTCTTAGAAAAAGACCCAGTTAGTTCAGAGAAGTTAGGAAAATGTTGTCTTTACTGAAGTAATTTGTAGAAAAGTATATTATTTAAATTTTCATGTGTTTCAGTTATACTTACTGGAAAGTGGCGGTAGCCTTAATATTTTGTATTTGGTAATTTTAGCCTCATGAAAGTTTATTTTACAACATCTATTTTGTTGCATCATACTCTTTTAATTTAATTTTTTAATTTAAAATAGAGCAGAAAGCTCCATAGTGTGCTTTGTTTCCTCCCAATCCCAACCACCTACTTCCTAAAGCACATAAACACTGGTATTTTTATTCTATGGCTCTTACATCGTTTAGACAACTTACACTTACCTGCTGATAAATAGGAGTTCGAACTCAAGAGATGCTACTTGTCTGTGCCAGATCTTCAGTAGTTTCAAAGAAACTTGGTTGAGGCCAGTAAATTTGTATCAAATGCACCAGTGGACAATGTGGTTTATAGCTGGTGAGCATTAGGCTTATACATAATTAACACCATTCAGAAAATCCCCTACAGACTTGATTTTTCTGTATCATTTTAAAGTAGGATGATTAAGGCTGAAATTAATGGCGTGAGCCCTGCTGTAAAACCGATTGCAAAAAATTACAGGAACATGAACTGTTATTTCCCTTCATTTGACCCATTTTTCTTCTATTTCATCAGGTACTACAGGAAAGACACACAAGACCTGGTAACACTGATGTGCCATGCTAACAGCCTGGAGAGCTGTCTAAGTTGTCTAAGGTTAATATCATCTGCTGTACCTAAGGATGCACTTCAGCAGCAGCATGGTAAGGAATTCCCATATCATTCTCTATTTGAGAGTGAAGAAATCTGCAGCAAAATTTCTAAGTTTGGAATTATTATGACTGGAAATGTGTGTGCAAGGGCTAGAACTGAAATATAAAACAAGGGTTAAAAGGAATACAGGGTTACAACCCCTGCATTGACAACATAGGACATTGTTGTTGTGGCCCAAGGGCAGCCCCTGGCATTTGGCCTTATGGAAACTCCTCCAGTTGGCCTCAGCCCATGGCTCCAGCCTGTCCAGGTCTCTCTGCAGAGCCTCCCTACCCTCGAGCACATCAACACTCCCACCCAACCTGGTGTCATCTGCAAACTGACTGAGGGTGCACTCGATCCCCTCGTCTAGATCATCAATAAAGATGTTAAACAGGAGTGGCCCCAAAACCCAGCCCTGGGGGACACCACTCGTGACCGGCCACCAACTGGATTTAACTCCGTTCACCACAACTCTCTGGGCCCGGCCATCCAGCCAGTGTTTTACCTGATGGAGTAAAAAACATCAAGATGTATTCTGGTTTCTCCATTTTCACACTGTCCTTTGCCCTCAGCTTCCTGCTTGCATACAGTAAAATTCTGCCTTTCTGGTTTCTCCATACTGATTTTTTCAATGATCCATGTCTGTCAGTCTTTTTTTTTGTTGTTGTTTTTTCCTTCTGAGTTTCCCCTGCTGTGAAAACCCTGCTGCAATAATCACCTGGTACTGGAAATCCTAACTCCATCAAAACATTCACAGCTTTCCAACGGATGCAGGAGCCAGGTGAGGACCACACCAGAAGGAAGCCCCTGCAACGCGCGTTTGCAGAGGCTCAGTCAAGCTCCCTCTGCTCAGATTTGGCTCTGGCATGGTGTTCAAGCACACCTTTTGCACACATTATCAGACTTTTAAACTGATGACACAATACACAAGCTTAAAGCTGAACAGTCTTCTAGTGGTTTCCTGCCAGATACTGTGAATAAAAACTGGAGTTTTCTGGGAGGAGTGTTACAATTATGTTTTAACTAGAATTAACTTACATCTCAAATTAGGTTAAAAAATATATTAAAATTTAAAAACAAAGATATTTTAATTTTTTTCCAACAGGAAACAAAACCCATATTTACTTATCAGAAGAGAACAAAGCTACCAGCACCACCCCTAAAATCCATTCTCAAAAGAATGAAAACACTATTTTGCAGTGTACTGCCTGCATACCTTGCAAGGCTTCTGTCTGTGCTGCTTTCTTCCCACAGGAAATAATCACTGCCCTTAAAAGAAGCCACCTCTGGCCAAATGCCCAGGCCCACTTGCCCTCTCGTGATTCCCCCTTGGTGGCCAGTGGGCTGTTGTGAGCACACCTGGTGCCCTGTGAGGGGTCAAGCCATGAACAACCCTGGGCCAGTTCCAGGCAGTTCCAGCCCCGTGTGACATCCCCGTCACCCACCAAAACCTCTACCAGTCGCCAGTCAGGGGTCCCCCGATCAGGCAGGTTGCTGTGCTGGGGAGGGGTGGTACACAATAGGGAGCAAGTGAGGAATGTTGGAAGCAGCATGTCTTTGGGGAGCACAGAGGGGATGCCCAAGTGGAGCCTGGTTGAGAGGGACATGTCTGGAGCTGTGCTCCAGGAAGGAGGTGCTCCATGCTGGGGGAAGGGGAGGCCCTGGGGGGCTGCAGCCACTGGTGACCTGCACTGGGGTAGAGAAGCAGGGAGAAGCAAAGAGCAGCAGAGGACAAGGATCAAGCAGCAGACACCACACACTGACCCCCTTCTTCTGTGCTGCCTGTCCTGGCCTCACTGAAGGGATTGGGAGGAAGGAAGTATGACCTGGGGTGGGAACAAGGGGAGCTGTGAGATGACGAGAGGTGTTTGAAGTTGAGCCTGAGGAAGGAGCAGGAGTGGTGGTTCCCACTGTTTGTTTTCCTCAATACCAGTCAGGAATTAAAAGTTTATGTTAATGGATGATAAGTTAAAGTGATAGAATGTCTGGAGTAGAGGAGCTTTGCCCACAGCAGTAACCAGTGTAGGGTGGGGGTGATGTCTGTCGGGTCTGGGACTGACTTTGAAACTCAGCAGCATCAGCCTGGGCGTTGTGAGACCTTGGTGAGGGCTGGGGAGGGACATCATGCCACGGGGTGCCCAGGGCTCACGGCATGCTCCCAGACAGGTTCTGTAGGGACTGGGACTGCCCCGGGCCCAGCTGCCAGGGGAGCAGCTGGTGAGGTGGGAGTGGCCACCCTGTTGGGGGAAGCTGACCCCTTGGGTGCAGAAACTGGCATCCAATCACAATAGATGTATTCGAAGTCTTGTAAGCTTCTGGGGGTTGTGTTTTGCAGGGCAAGAGGAGAGGTCTGTGAGGAGTACTTAAACTGTGGTAATGTTAACCCCAACAGTCTGGTCTCCAGAGGGGAGGGGTGGATATTTACTGAGCATGTGTGGCTGCCCCCTCCCTGGAATTGTTCAAGGCCAGGTTGGACGGGGCTTTGAGCAACCTGATCTAGTGAAAGATTTCTCTGCCCTTGACAGAGGGGTTGGAACTAGATGATCTTTAAGGTCCCTTCCAACCCAAACCATTCTATAATTGTACAAAATCAGTCACTGTGGTCTGAGAGGAAGGGCTGAGTTTACAATTCATGTATATTAGAGTTGTGATTATGTTAAAAGCGCAGTTTATAAAGACATGTGTATTCAAACAGGAATGTGAAGAAGAATGCTTCAAGAGATGATGGAAGAGAAAGCAAAGGAGAAATGAGGAAGGGGACATGGTTGCAGTCATAGCTGGAGAGGTGTTCCTTGCCAGAGGATGTATGGCTCTGAGGCACTGTGGCCTGAAAGTGGGTTGCCCACACTGGGGCACGGACACAGGCAGCCCTGCAAGACTGTGGCCTACAGACAGATGATGTTGAAACAGAGGTGCAGTCAGAAACAGGGAACCATGGGGGAAGAGAAGAAGAAACAAGGACTGACTAAAGGAAACCATTACACAGCAGTCAAAACCTCCTCTACAATGCACTGCTAAAAAAAGGAAAGACAAGGCTAAGAGAGGAGAAAGGAGAGATGTTGGGCTAAGCTGAGCCTGAGGAAGGGTCACTGGGGAAGGTGTTCCTAAGTGTTTGTTTAGCTGTTTGAATATTGAGGGGAAAATATTAAGACAATCAGAAAATAAAAGTTTATATTAAGTGGCAATAGATCAAATTAAGTGAACTTCCCCAAGTCAAGACTGTTGACTGCAACACCGGGACAAGAGAAGAGTAAGAACAAATTGTCTTATCTCTTCTTCCCTGCTTTCTTAGAGGTGTCTAAAACATCCTTGACAATTTTTCTGTCTCCCTGCAGGTAAATGATAATTTCACAACAATATTTCAGGCAAGTAGCAAATAGTCACATTATGATTTTCCCAATTAAAAAAAAAATGAGACCTTTTCAACAAATCTGAAAGTCTACTTTTGAAATAAAATATGCCTTTCTACAATGAAATGTTTATTTTATGAAATAATAGGCTAGCTCTTTTATGTTCAAGAAAGGGACTTAATTCTTGCAATTTTAATAATGTATTTTGAAAGTGATTTTACTCACTTTTTTCATTTTTCTTTTCCTAAAAACAAATCTACTTTGTGACAAAGACTTCCTTATCTTTAGCAGAACTCTGTTTTCCCTGTTGAGCTCAGCTGAATTGGTATAAGAGTTACCAAAATTTGAATATGAAATACTCTCACGGGTCTATTTTAGGAATAACATGCACTCACCTGCTAATGATAACTCTTGAAGAGAAAGCCTTTCCTGTGAAGTAGTCAGAAAAATCAACTTTATATACTTTTATTTATGTCCTGCAGAAGTCTTCCTCTCATGTATTTTCTGAATACCATGTCTAGCTTAGTGACAGAAACACATTTATCTTCTTGTCAGTACTGCCGAGCCAATATAGCTGCAGATGGGCAAGCTGTGTTCTATTTTATCTCGTACATCATCAGCAGAATTTCCAGATTAATTCTCACTCAAGAGTCTTTCCTCTTAGATCTGATATTTCAAACAGAATCAAAAAAAGCTTGATTTTTGAAACCTTGGCTATTGATCTAGAAATTTTGTAAGTCTGAAAAATCATTCCTGGGCTAGGAAAATTACTAAATGAGATATGTTTATAGATAAAAAATCAAAAATGGGCTGTTTGGGGAAGAACAGAGTCTGTATCTCATTCAGTTCTGTGTACAGTGAGAGTACATGAAACTACATACTTAAGATGATTTTTCACTGTCTTGGCTCAACTGAGAATAGGTGACATAAGGAGTTGTATGTTGTGAAGTTGATTTCCATAGGAATAAATGAATGCTTTTCCAAGTGCCCTTTAGGGCATATTCAATTAATTAACTTACACGTATTTGGTACTCGGCTGCCTTGGCCAAATCCCTCTGTCTGAATTTGGTTAAGTCCTATTAAGTCCAGCTTCTCTGTTGGCACCAGAAAAACACACATTAGCAATGCATATGTTCTATTGTATCTGCAGCTCTGTGAACTATCAGCAGTATAAGACAGATAGTCTCCTTTACAGGAAAAAAGCCTATTTTTTTCTTTGACTCTATTAGAATGAAATGGCATTGAATTAAATCAAACCATGAAGAATAATGCCCTACAAAAATAAGAATCTCAAGATATGTTTTTGTGGATAGCTAATAACTTCTGTATTAAATAAGCTGCAGTCATTAGTCAGAATAAAACTGATATACTCACTAAAATTTGAAATTATGCCTCAGGTTGTAGTATTCCTAACAGAATTAAAGGGTAGTACTTTCAAAACACATATTCCTCAGATTTACTCATGATCTACTTGAATCTGTAAGTGGCCTCCTGATTTCTCATGATAAAATCGCTTCTACATTTGCTATTGCCAACCTGGCCTATTGGCAAATACAAAGTATTCCTTGTCTTACTGATATTACAGTCTTAAAAAACAGCAGATGCTGTGATGTGGGCTGAGCTATCTTGACTTCAGACAGTCAAAAGTGAGCAATATCAACGTGTCAAGTGAATGAGCCTCGAAATGTCTTCACTCCTGAAGAGACAATAACCCTTTCTGGTTCATATCCGTACCACTTAACACACTACTGAAGACCTAGCAGTCATTTTTTAAAAGGTTGGGAAAATTTATTAATTTTTGCAAATATATACAAGGAAGGAATGTTTTGACTATTTAATTTAAAATCATATCTCAAAGACTGATTATAAGTGAATGAAGTCAAAAAGATGGAGAAAAAAGGGTTACTAGATTATAGTTGAGAAAGGCTGAAGGGAGGTCTGCATGTACTAAACAAGGTGATAACTCACAGAGCAAAAGGATTTGTGTGGCTTCCTATTCTATTTTCTTAATACAGTTAAGTGGAGGTTGACATCATTCAGTCTGTTTCTTCCGAGGTTCTATATAGACTCAGTTACCATGTTGTATCCTGGGATAAGGAGATATACTCAAGACGGAGCCTGTTCATAGAACTATGAGGGAGATATTAGCAGAGAACTTGGCTTTGTAATATACCTTTTAGCGCTCCAGCCAGACATTGCATAGGAATTGACTTCCCATGCCTGTTCTGCAAAGCACCCTCTTTATCAGGCTTTTGGGTGGAAGCTTCCTCTGTTTTGTATGAAGAATGAAGGTGGGGTGGTTAATTGTACTGGTTCAGCTATCTTGAGGTGGTGTAAGGGGGAATGTGGAGGAGGAAAAAAAGATAATTAATTCTGTTTTGCAATAAAGTCTTTATTAATATTGATGTAAAAGTTACAGACTGCTTAAAAAGAATACCTGGGTGTAAACGTGAAAGATATAATGAGAATGAATTAAAGTCTGAAGAAAAAATATTGATGAGAAATAGTAGATAAGAATGCAACATGCTTAAGACTTGCTAAGTGCTCACCTGCATCAGACATGTAATCTCAACAGACCTGAGGGTTGGTGAATGAACAGAGTCAATACAGGAGTCAGTATTTTTCAGCTCAACGTATCAAGTGAATCTTAAATGAAATAAGCTTAAATAATTTAATATTAGAAGGCAATATGCAAATTCCACAAAGTATATATTAAGGACCCTTCTTTTTCTGTTCAAAATCTTAATAGTGTCTGCTTAGTTCCTGAGCATGGCATTGTGTCTGCAGTCACAAAACAATATTCCAGTTTGCTTACATGACTAGCAAGCTACAATGAACAGATGAACATGAAATAGAAGTATTTTGCATTTTTGAAAAAGCAATAGCAGTTTTCAATGAATATTAAAGAATAAATCAACTCAAATACACCTAATCCTTCCTTACTCAGAAGAAGGACAGTTATATTTACCTTGCAAAATACTGTGTGTTTCTCTTATAATGAGAAATTTATTCCAGTTCCAATTCTGAGGTATTATTTATATAATCCGTAAAAAAAAAAAAAAGAAGAAGAAAAAAAAAAGTCTAACCAGAATGAAAACTTACACAGATCTACTAAGCTTATCAAAATGTAATTCAGGCTGTCAATATACTATATTGTTTTCTACATCTTGAGTTCTGGTTTCTCTGCTGAGTGGGCCAGAATTGCATAAACCTTTTTTTCTGTAAATCAATGTATTATTTAATACAAGAAACTAACCTATATGATATCTATTTAAATTCTGATAAAACAGCATTTCATGTATGAAGCCACAGTGTGTAAAGTGAGTAGAAAATTCGGGCCTTCTCAAAAGATGCACCTGAACACTGTGTTTAAATCAAAATCAAAATCTTTTACCAAATATTTAATTTTTTATAAAATTTTATTTTGAAAGGAGGAAATGAAAATATTGAAATATTTTAAAATATAATGTTTCTAAACAAATGTTTATATTTTTATCCTAAACTGATTTTTCACTTCGATATACATGTTCTTGTACAAAAATACTAAAATAGTCTAACATAAATGAAAGAAATATAAGGTGGTTGGGGTTTTTTTTAGAAAACGGTTCTGAGATTTTCTTGTTCCCCCTAGAATATCTTTTTAATGACAATTTTAAGTTTTCAGATTTTTTTTTTTTAATTTGGGTAAAAATATTTGAAATGACAGCTTTCGAGAAAGTGTTCTAGTGGACTCTGCAGATAATTAGTTCTAACAATCAATGCTACTGTACTGTACAGTTTACTACAGATGCAGTATAATATGCTCAGAGCAGTTTACAAACATGGTTGCTCAGTTGGGCCCAAAATGCTAATGCAGTGTCGTATTTTTTTAAACTATTTTGGCCTGGATCTGAAATATTGAAGTAACACTTTTAATGAATGAAAATTCCCACAGAAAGTCTCGCATTATCACACAGTCTGTGGACAATGGGAGCAATTCTGAACCATGTGTAATGAAAATATCTCAGCTGCAGTAGTATCTGGGTTCTTCTTTGGTAGAAAGTTTGTGTTGCACTAGAGGAAATACAGGTCAGTCAAATGTATACAGAAGAATTAATGCAGGAAGAAAGTAATATTGGAACAATTGTAGTTCAAGCAGATACAGCTTTAGGTCAAACTGAACTAAATTGAAATGTTCTTACCTGTTCCTTTGCCTGCAATGGAAATTCAGTACAAAGTTTAGCATTATTAAAAAATTGTTCTAGGGAGAAATTTAGTTAAAAATACCGGGGTTTTTAAGAGGAAAAAGATTTAAGACATATATTTCAAATAAGGTTCATTTTACCTGACACTTTCCATCTAAAGATTTGATACCTAGTTTTAGCTTTTCATCAGCATTGCCTCCAGAGTCCACAAAAAGAGATAACATCCATCAGATGACTGACCATCCTGGATTGAAGTCTAGCAGCTAGCTACAGATGAAGGGTTGGCTAAGTTTCTCCCTCCCCAACTTCATGGGACCAGCACTGCTTTTTGCCCAAGACTATTCATTGGCTTTTAGTTACTATTCTTCTTCAGATCCTAAACCAACTCACCATGCCTGGTGTTAGGCAAAGCAAACAGCAGCAGCTTGTTACCAGGGATAGGATGGAATGAGAAGACAGGCAGTCATAATTAGATCAACCTAGCCGCACTCATAGAGATGTAGCCTTATTTACTTTCTTAGGATCAGCTGAGTGTCTTTCCATAGACTGGAAAGAGAGTGCCTATGTAACTATCTTAGACTATACACTTAGTTTTCATCTGACTGAAGTTAATTCTTTATTCCAGCTATTTCTGCTGTTCACTTGACTATTTTGGATTGTTTAACCTACAGAACAAGTATAACTTGATGTGGTATTATGTGTTATTTTCAATGTGCTTTGGTACGGTATTTTGTATTATTGCTAATGTTTTGGAATAATTTTAAAAGAACCAAAGACCTGCATCCTATCAGGGCCATGAGGGCATTAACAGGCCTTACTGATCCTGACCAGAGTCCTCTGGGCCTGCCCCACCACACTGCCCACAGCTCAGGACCCCATTCCAGCCCAGCTGCGGGCTGTCAGTCCGTGCTACAGTGATGCTGCAGCAGTGCCAGTCTCTAGATCCAGCCACAGCCTGGCTATGATCTGAGCCAGCCCTGATCCACAGGCTGATGTCTCAGCCTGGCATCATCCTGTCTCTGTCCTTGCAGCCCTTCCCAGCCATCCTGGGGCTTAGTCTGACCCTGGTTACTCTCACCAGTTTTGATCTTGGCCCCTACTTGCAGGCTGCTATCCTGGCATGGCCTTGACCCATCTCTATGGACGTACCTAAAACATCGCGGCTGCCCCAGCAGCCCACCAGCCTGCCCTGCTCCTTTGCAGGAGGCAGTGCCGCGGTCCCTGGCTGGCAAGCCCCATGGCCTGCCAGCTGTGCTATCAGTCCTGACTCCGTGTCCTTAGGGGAGCAGTCAGCTTACTCTGCTCCCTGACAAAATCCTAGGGACTCTTTGGACAATTTATCAAAAATTTATTTACTATGATGTATGGAAAAAAAAATAGGAACTGTTCAGAAGTAACCTGGGAATTTTAAATACACAGACTGACTGTAAATGCAATTTATTGTCCAAATAAATATCTTAATTCTAAATTAAATTTAAAAATCAAGCAAAAGAGTTAAGTATCAATTATTATCCAGATATAGGATTAGCTTGCAATTTGCACTTGCATGTTCTGTAGCTGGCTATGGTAGTGACTTGATTTTTAATATTAACATGGAAAGTTGAAATTTTTCCATTTCATATAATAGTACATGAAGAATTGGTTCTGGATTATGCTCAAAATAAGCATTGGCTTTCTAACTGCTATACGCACAAGGACTCAATTACTGTGTTTCAGTCCACACATGAAAAAGGATATCTATAACCAGTATTTCAGGATGAAGCCCTGACAAGCCTGCAGTGATATCAGCATCATGGGAATTCCTCACCTTTTCAGTAGTTTCAGAAATTCTCTAGTCAATCTCTCATACAAAATTTTTCAGTCAATCTCTAGTATATCTCTGGTCTGATAATAAAATTTTTTAACAAATCTGTATTTGAAAATTGCAGTTTATCAATCCTCTCTGTTCTATTTTTTCAATTCAACAGCCATACCCCCCCCCCCAAAAAAAAAAAAAAAAACAAAAACAAACCCAAGACAAAATATCTTGATGACTTTTAAGAAAGGAGATTATAAAGCCAAACATTTGTATTCTTTCATGTTGCCTCTTTTTCCCCTTGGCCCGTAACAAATTCTAATACTTCAGCTGCATCTAAAACATACTATTCATCTTCTCAGGTCAGTATTTAAGACACAGGAACTCTGAGACAGTACCAAGGATTATGTAGCCAAGCACTTAATTTTTTTCCTAAGTTATTTGTTTTGGAAGACTCTATGATATGGAAACATATACTCGGAAACTATAACATTCACTGGATATGTACTAGTGGAGTAGAGTATTATTCCATTCTCTGGTAATTTCTTACCCAAATTTATACCACAAGGAAATTGAACATCGTTACTCAACTCATTCCATTAGTTTGGGATTTTTTTTATTATACCCAACAGTGATCATCAGTTGCAATGCTTTCGATTCAACAAATAATTTTCTAAGTTAAAAATGCTAATAAAACTGGTTAACAGCATAAAACAGAGCTAAATTATGAGCATTAGAATTACAGATGCTCTCATTTGCACATAATCTTTGCAGATACTAACCACACTAAATTTAACAGTAATGAACCACACTAAACTCAACAAATATTTCAGAAATTATTTTACAGACCATCACCAAGAATGTATTTAAGCCAGTGCAGCCAAAAATAAATGGGCAGCGGTCTAAGAAACAGGGAGGCAAAAAATGTTCTTAGTCTTCATTGTAGGGGAAATGTTGTCTTATCAAATAAAACAGTTTGTGGGACATATGGACCATTGAAAAGAACTTGCAATAAGTTTATCATAAAGTTAATTCTTAGTTCAAAAATATCTTTTATTGTTTGAAAATTGGATGTTATTTAAATAACATAATGGCTTATAACAGATGAAAATGAAACTTAACAGTATGTAGTAGAAATATATTCTGCATGAACAATTCATGAAAAATTGGATAATTTTATTTTTCATCTTGATTTGGAAAAAAAGGAAATTAAATCTTATGCAGTAGGAAAGCATTTTCTACCCACCTGTACTGAAAATTGCCTAATGGTCCAGGAGAAAAAGTGCTGCTGGAACCTACAACTTTAGCAAGAACAGTGCTACTACAATGTGAAACAGAAACTCTACCCTGTTATATCAACTGCTGTTACTACTCAGAGTGGGGAACTCTTGGTCAATAGTTGCTGCAAGAAAGATGGGAGAAAGGCAGACAGTGGGAAAATTATCCGTTTCTTGACTGCTGCCTCCTGTGACAGGTACATTACTGCTGCATAAGGAGGTTGTTCTCTAGCTATGGCTATAATATTCAATATTGCTTTTGACTCTTTTTTCCAAAGGTAAATGTGAATTACCCCTCCTTGATGAGAAGTGAGCCCTCATCCATATTTCCAAATTCTGCTGATCCTACTGCAAAAGTATCTGAAACAAATAGCTGCAGCATGCAATAATGCTGATAAAAGTTAGTGGACACTTAAACAAAATAAGGCATTAATTACAGAACTGGAAATGCTTTGGAGAAATACATGCCTCCATGTCATCAAGCCATATATGTTAGAAACCTGAAGTTGGATCACTTTGTGAACACATCTAATATCAATGAAAACAGAAACAGCATTTAGTTTTATCTTCAGTTATCAACAAGAAGGGATTTCTCATATGTGAGGCATTTCTGAGAGTTCCATTTTTTAATTTGAATTTGCTGTTCCTTTGAGGAAGAAATCACTGGAGTAAAGAATTATTGCTTCCTTGCCTGATTAATACCTGTTGATTTTCCTTAAAATGTGCTAAAAATTCAGAGGTGGTGCATTCAACCCAGGAATTCATTAGCACTGATTTATCAGTGGCACATGTCCAGTTTGACCTGAAACCAAACAAATCAAAATCCACTAGGATTATGAGAAGGAGCAAAAGAATTGTTTCAACAGGGCTCTCCAATTATAAGATATAATTGCATTAAGTATTGGACAAAACCTTGTATTTCAGGAAAAATAAAAAAAAGTATATTTAATAAGAGCTTTCTTTTATCCTAGTTTCTGGGAGAATTTATTATAGTTCCATTTTCTCTCTCAAGTTTTTTTTTTTTTTTCTTCTCAGCAAAGTATCTATCTAACATGCTTTATATATTACATACTAATTTTGGCTTTTCCAAAAGCAAAAATTACTGATCAAGAAGGCATTTATCAATGGATTCTCAATAACTTTGCTCAAGTTTCAAATTGATATTTTTATACGCCATCTTTTCAAATTTATTTTCCTTCATACAGTTCACATATGACGCAGCAACAGTGCAGCTGCACTCTGGGCAGTTCTCTCTGCCTTTTCACTGTTTTCTGTCTCTCTTTATCTTTTTCTATCTCTGCTTAATGCATTCTTCCCTTTTTATTACATTCTACTTTGCCTGTTTCTCACCCTTTTTTCACCTTTGTTGATATTTCTATGACTGTCTTCCTTATAGTAATGTTTTCTATTTTGTGAATATTTGTATTGTAACTTTTTCACAGATCATTTGAAACCTTAGAGATTTTTTCCACTTTTCCCCATTTGTTCTCTGTTTTCTTATTCCAAGAAATCTTAAATTTACTGTCCACTCTACTTTTTATTTAGTCTATTTTTTCCTTCTTTCTTCTTAATATGTTTACAAAAGTACACAGTGGCTCTTGCTGCTATAAGTTCTTTTTGTAAGTTTGTAAGCGCTGTCTTCACTATAGATTATAAAAATAGGAAAATTATTGCCTTAAATTTTAATAGATTTATTTGTAAAGACAACAGAATGGGAGTCTGGTCCTTATGAGTTTTGGTAAAGACAAAAATAAAGGTTTTGTTTTCCAGTAATATCCTAATGAAAAAATGTATATTATGGACAAGGGAACGTTCTCTTGGATTCCTTATTCTACTTTATTACTATGTTGTGTACTGTGTTTTACATTGCCCCTAATTTTGCTCTCCCAATAAAGAAAAATGAACACTGACAGAGAAAATACTTGTTACTCCATTTTGGTTTTCCTTTCACCAAATCATAAAGTGCTTCAAAGCAGATCTTTTTGTTTGTGTTTTGTTATAGTTCAAGTTGCTTAGATGGACTTCTGTCACTTTTCTTGACATAAGCAAATGGATCTTCTGTTCAGAAGTCAATTAAATTCATCTTGCTGACCCATCTATAAAGCCTTTGATCCTGATAGTGTCTACTCTTGTCTGATGATAGTATCTTTCATTATTTAAATGCTTTTGCTCTTATATCCAGGCATTTTACCTCTTTAATAACATGAGAATTGCTACAGCAGCAGCAGTATTTTTGCTGCTCCTATCTGAATTCCATTCACCTTATCTAAACACTCCTAAGGACAGAGTACCAAGTCTGCCTACAGTATTTTAGGTACAATTTGCTATTCATACCCCAAAGAGGGACTTTCTATGCCTTTGTCATGATATGATCCCTCCCATCAAACAGTTCCCAAATCATATTGACATTTTCTTATTGCAAACTTTCTTTATAAGCACATATATAATTTACTTTCCATTATCATTTATAGGTCTTTTCACCAGCGTTCATTTCTAGATTACTGTATCATAGAATGTCTTATTTTCATAGTATTTTACCTGGATAAATATTTCACATGAGAAAACCAGCTGCATCTCCATCCAGATATTTTCTGTCCATATTTTGTCTAGTTTTTATAATTCTGAATCTCTGAGCTCTCTTAACACTCAGAATCTATAAATTTATTGTCAGCTTCAAATTTAGTTTGAATTAAACCACCATGGTGGTTTGCCCCAGCCTGAAATCATTCAGTAGCATGTTTAAGTAAGAGCAGGTGTAACAGTGATCCTCGTAACACTATTGCACGCTTCTGTACACTGTATGCTGCTACATCCTTTCTGTTGTCCTTTGCTACATTTTCATTTCCCAATTGCTTACAACCAAGAGCATTGCCATTAATTTTGCATGATGCTACATAAAACCAACACGTGTATGTATGGGACTTGCGCTGCATGTCTTTCATTCACTCACTTCATGACCCTCCTGTTAAACAAGTCTTATGCCTGCAGTCTCCTAAATATTCACTTATGGGTAAATTGTCACAGATGTGTTAGTTCCACAGAAGAACAAGTATGTGACAGGCTTAGAAGATGACATCTACATTATTACTCTACCCAGTGCAGGGAAAGTTGGGATATTCACTGATACTCTATTCTAACAGCAAACTGTTAGGTGGAAAGATCTGGGAAGAAAACATATCCCCAAGTCCCTCCTTCCCTGCTCTATAGCCAGAGAATATAAATGAATGAACAGAGAGCAGTGTGCAGATTCCCAAGAAAAGAGGAGGGACATGTTCTCTTCTCAAGAGATAAACTGTAACTATCACTTTTAATAATTTGTTTCCAGATCTGCTGCATGTGTGAGCAGGCTGGAGAGGATATGTAATTATGTGTGTCCCTCTTCAAACCATACTATCAAATTCTAGGCTTCTTCATATGATTTTCCTGTATTTCTTACATTATTATGTTGTTATCTTACATATACTTACATTATTATTATGTTTTGTTATCTAACATTATTATGTTTCCCTAAGAAGTGGGGTTAAATATATGGTTCCTAAAGATTAATCTTCTCTCACTTTCTTTTTTTTATGATAACTGGTAGATTTTCTTTTCTTAGGTACTTTCTAATTCTCTCTGGCCTAAACAACTGTAAGTGGTTCAGTAAGTTTGTTAGCTAAGCACCTGAATATCCTAGAATTCATGTTCAAAGTTATTATTACCTCTTAATTGTCCAAAGATGTTTTGCTAATTTTGTATAGAAGTAACACTTTCTCCTTTTTGAAAGTTGAGCCTTAGGAGGACATGTTTGTGTTACCTGTTTTTTTCCACTCCTTATTTATTAATGAGCTAAATCTCACTTGTTTTTCTTTGTCTGTTTATTAGATCTGCAGACATTTTCCTTAATTCCTTGACCCTATTTTGCTAACATGTCTTCTGTTGCTTTTATTACCTAATTGTTACCAGCTATAGTAAATGCGCTTTTCACTTCTGATTAAGAGATCTTTTTAGCCCATCAAGGATTTACTTTTCTCCTTACTCTCTGACCATGTGGTTTTATTTTTTTAATAATTGCCTTACAACTTGCTTCCAAATATATATTTCAACAAATATTTTTTTTGATTTCAGCTTCTGAAGTAGTGCCCTGATCAATCTACTACTGCTTTGGCCTTTGAATGTCGGAAAGAGTTACAACTTACCATCTCAATTGCTTCATTTTGCTCTTACAAAATACAATATTTTTATATTGCTTCTTTCAGGGAGAACATTTCTTACTTTGTTAAACTGAGGCAGTTTGTGGTCCAAAGGTATTGAATGTCACTATTTCTCACAATTTCTACTAATCCTTCTTGAGCAGTCTAGTTAAATCCTCTCCTTTCTGGATCATAAAATTGCCCTCTGTCATGATGCATGCTTGATTAGTTGCGTTTTATCCAACAGCTGTCTTAGTACTTAATGTCCCCCATGACAGGTATGGTTTTGTGCATGTTGGAAGATAGTCCAGGAATCTTCTTTTACATCCAGTCTTGATGCAGTCTTTCAGATACTCAGTGAAGTTCACCTCCACACTCCTTTTTTGATACTCTTGATCAGAGTCCTTCACTAACATTTTATATATTAAATAACCTTTATTTTTGAGTATTGATTAATCTGCATTTATAAACATGTTAGTGTTGCAGTTAATGTAAATTAGTTTAAGACAGTTTATTTGTCAGTGGCAGTGTTACATAGGAGAATCATGCATACAAGTCCTTATATGTCCATGTACACAATAAAATGTCATGCTTTGATGTAAAATTTTTCTGGTAATTAGATTGTTAGCCCAGAGCTTCAGCAAAATATTTTGCCATCATTTTATTCTATCATTTACTCCTTCCCCCATTACTTCTTCATGTCCCGATGTAAAAATTTTATCAAGCGGCTTTAACAGGAAAGATTTTCAGAATTACTTTGTCAAAATTCAGATATTGTTCTATTCTGAAAAAAAAAAAAATGCTCAGTGGTTTCTTTTTTAATTGCTTTTATTAAAAGAACCTCTGTGACCTTAGCTGGGATTAAAATGTAGTTGTGGAAGGACCAGAAAATATACTCAAATGAAATCAGTTGCTGTTCTGAAGATCCAAGAGTTCAGAGAATCGAGTCAGACAAATAATGGGAGAACAGAAGTATTACTATCTTATTTTACAGATAAGGATCTAAATAATGGAAAAAAAAAAGGTCAGACAGGGAGTCTGTGGCAGGTCTGGGAACTAGTCCCATCGTACTTCCTTAATCACAAAACCATTCTTCATTCAGAAAGATTTTATTGTTTATTCTTCAGACACCTTCTATGGAGCTGAAAGAGAAGCAGAGCTGGGATTAAGATTCAGATCCAGAGTGCGGATAACTTTGCTGTTTGACTTAAAGACTAACTTCAGGATAGGGTCTCTATGGAAGTCTCTGAGTTCTTAGAAGTGCGGTTCTTATCAGCTCCTGGTGTTCTAGAGACAGAGGGATTTTGGTTCTATTTAGTTGAATTCAGATCACAGCAGGTTTTACACATCCAGTTCCAATTAATTTTAGTCAGTGTTAGACAAATAAATAAAAGCTACTTTTGTTTTACATTTCTATCACATCAATTATGTGAGAATTCAGGTTTTTCCATCTTGCCTAATTTGTATAAGTAAACACATCTTTAGGATGTTAATGTGCTATTCTTCTGGCATAAGTGGGAACCTGCTGATCCAGAATGGTCTCACTTACCACTGCTTATATTTTAACAGTCTGCGGATTCCAAGATCTGATAATTTATGCCAAAGAATGCCTTTTCAGATTTGTCCTGCTCTTCTGTCACTGGGGACTTTCCCTGTATCAGAAGCTATGTTTTGTAGTTTCCTAATGGCTTTGAAAAGGAACAGTAAATGTCAACAGGCAAAAAGGCCAAAAAACAGGGAGAACGGATGCTCACTAACAGAACCTTTGGGGATTAGTCATACCAGTTCTTGATTCTTTCTTTCCACAGGCATTTTTGCAATAAATGTTATAAGATCCAAAAGCAAGATAAATTTAGTCATTGTCTAGTCCAAAATTGAAGAAAATAACACCTAAAAAGTCTAACCCCTTGAATTCAAACCTTCAGTCGTTTTAAGAAGCAGGTCTTTCTATTTATAACTTTAATTTTCTTGAATTCTATTTCTTATTCAAAGAAACACAAAATATATTTTAAAAGAAGCCTGTAAATGCATTTTGTTATTAAAATTATTTGTGTTCAAAATTATATATACTTTTTATAGAAATAGATGCTACTATTTTTTTTTTCTAGTTCAGTCATTTGTCCTGGAAGATATTCTCCTCATTACAAAACAACAGAAAAGCCCACAACATACTGAATTATTTCAGTTATAATAGCCTCATAGTTCATATGCTACTTGTTTATCTTCTGCTTTATTTTAGTGCTTACACTCTCCTTCCATAGCACAATATCTATAATTGATTTAGGAAAATGAAAGTATCTGCTTGACCTTATGTTGCTTCTTTCAGTCCTGCCTAAAGATGTACAATAATTCCTGATGATAGAGTTAAGCACTAAAGAAATTTTGAGTGTTTTCAATTCTCAAAGGTTCATCATGTCTGATTTAATGAGAAATCATTTTCTGAACCATACCACAACCTGCATAGTCAAGTGATTATTTTTGCTGTCCTTGATCTTTGCATTCTGAAGAACAGAGCTTTTGTCCATCTGTGTTCATTTCCATGGGAAGCCTTTCCATAAAATAATCCTGCAGCAGTCTACTCTGGTTGTTTTTGAATGATACTGAAAATAAGAGACTACTCTTCAAGATGGACCTTTGGGCTATATTTTCCCCTTCATTATTGTTACAAGCTGACATATATATGTAAGAGTAGAGATTACCCTCTGAATTTGGTCATACTGAGCAGGCTAACCTCCCTACCTTCTAAATTAGGTCAAAAGGACACCCTAAGTCATTTTTGAAGAAAACTGTCACCTGAGTCATTGAACCACAGAGCATATTAAGTTGGAGGATGCTGTCTATGTTGGAGGAAGTGGTCTATGCTGACTTCCTGCTCAAGGCAGGACTGACTTTCAAACTATAACCATTGAGTTCCTTAGATGATAAGGCCCACTGGCCCAAGAGTTAAATTCTTCTGCGTGGAAGGTGAGTTTCTTATGTTTTGAGCTATAGAATGAGGTGTGGGTGGGTGGCTTCCCAGAAATGGAAAGACCAGTGGAGGAAACCAGATGAATGAAAATGTGAAGAGCTGATTTGCATAGCCAGCAAATTTTAACAGAGAGTTCTACTGAACTATGTACTCTCCCAGAAAGGTCTTTTGCTTGCAGGATTGAAGACAGTAACCAGGCTTGTTAAGAATAATTTGTGGCTCTGTATCTACCTTTTTTCTGGAACTCTGAACCATAAAAGACAGGCTCTGTCTCTGCTTGTTTTTCGGTGGGCACCTTGCACGAGCAGGACATTTCAAATTTACTGCTGCTTTACTGATATCACAAATACTGTCATGGCAACTAATAGCACTTGCACAGACAAGCAACCTTTAGCAGAAACCCAAGCAACAGAACACAAAAACTAAAACCAGTATTATCTCACTGTCTGGCAGTGATCTATACTTAAAACCAGTGAAGACTGAAAAGCACTGATGACCTTCACGTTCAAAAGTGGGTATCCTTAGGAAGTGTTTGTACGCTTGATGCCTATCTGTCTGTGTATCTATCTATTTGGTGTACTGATGTGCTACCTATATTACTGACAAAATAAAGAAAATAAATTATTTTAATTGGATATAATTGATAAGTACTTCTTTTGCCCTAAAACTTAGTACATAGACTTTAAATAGCAAGTACATTACACAGTTTGGGCTTGTATTGAATTATATATTCTGAGAAAGGGAATATTTTCTCAATACTACATATTAGTATCTTTTAAAAATCTAAATATTAGTTAGCATACTCCACAGAATACAGGAGGCTGTTCACATGGTCACTCCCACTTTACATGCTTCATATTTGTATTCTTGGCAACTAAAGATAACATGATTGCTCATGGCTAGGTGGGGAGAGGGAAGGATCAGATGTGATCAGTACACAGCTCAGAATATGTGGCCCTCCACACAGCATCACTTTAGAGTTGTTGTTACAGCTCTGTATCTTAAGGCCTGGCCATGGGTGTGTACCAGTGGTGAATAAGAAGCTCCTTTTTAGTGGGACAGTTCCTCCCTAACTCACATGTATAATCATTAGTGCACTTGGTCAGCATGGAGTGTTGTCTGTGACCAGTACACTTGGTCATAAACCATAGGAAGAAGCAAAATGCTTTTTTTAAAAATTAATTAAGTGTGGCTAGTGTACTAGTCCCACTCAGGATTTTCTGTTCTGATGAGATGATCAGACCATGCTTCATATATTCTTTACCTGCTAGCATGCCGGATTTCTTATAGTATGATCATTTCTTTAATAACATTGCTTTCATATGGATGTGTGATGAAAATACATTTCTAGCTATTTTGGAACAGACGTTACCTTGCCTGACATAAGCCTTTTGAGAAGGAATTATGGGAGACTGGAGGTTGTCTTTGTTTTTAACAGAAGTTAAAAATGAAGTGACTGAGCATTTTGCAGTTTGTAAACTGTAGCCCTTGGATAAAACAAGAATATTGCCAGCTAAAAGCAGATTTTCTGCTTTGGCAATTCTACTTTCACTGATACCAAATTTCCTTTCAACTGCTGCTCTGGCATATAAAAGCCTTTCACAGAGGTAAATTACTATGGTTCTTCTGGGAGAGGACAGGATTTCTTCATGTATTTTCAAGTGTTAAAATCTCACCAGGACAGAAACCATATGTCAAAATAAAATCTACTGATTTTAAAGTCAAACTCATTATTCTGAAAGAAAAATAAGTCATGATTTGCCATAGGGTAAAATTGGCAGCATTAGAGAGCTGGCTTTTGACCATTCTAACTGGTAACGTTGAAAAGAAGATAATGAAAACTGTAGTATCGGGTTTTGCTCTCTGTAATATCAGATGGTCTGATACCCATAGTCCATATTAAATTGTATAATTACAATTATTCTTCTTGTTGTGCTCTTTACAATGCCCAGTTATTAATCTGAGTTATAAACCCCTCAAATTTACTGACAGTAATGTGCTCCTTTTTCTCTCATTGGCTTGATATTGAGTGTTCAATTACTGTTGTAAATTCCTTTTCACAGAATCACAGAAACATCTCGTTTGGAAAAGACCTTGAAGATCATCCAGTACAACCATTAAACTAACATCGGCAGTTCCCAACTACACCAGATCCCTCAGCGCTGTCGACTACTCCTAAACACCTCCAGGGATGGGGACTCCACCACTACCCTGGGCAGCCCATTCCAACGCCTAACAACCCGTTCTGTAAAGAAATACTTCCTAATATCCAGTTTAAACCTTCCCTGGTGCAATTTGAGGCCATTCCCTCTTGTCCTGTCGCTTACTACTTGGTTAAAGAGGCTCATCCCCAGCTCTCTGCACCCTCCTTTCAGGTAGCTGTAGAGGGCGATGAGGTCTCCCCTCAGCCTCCTCTTCTCCAGACTAAACACCCCCAGTTCCCTCAGCCACTCCCCGTACAACCTGTGCTCCAGACCCTGCACCAGCTTCGTTGCCCTTCTCTGGACACGCTCGAGTCATTCAGTGTTGTTTTTGTAGTGGGGGTCCAAATAATTTTCAATCAGCTCTGTAGTTTTTTATTTCCTACTGATGATTTCCTACTATTCACATCAGTTTGAGAGACTTAAATTTGAACATTGTGACAAAATACTGGAAATCATTTGCACTGAACAAAACAGATCAGTAAGAAGGGATCATGTGTCTCTGAGTCACTTTGTTAGCTTTCAGATTCCAGAATCAGCCAAAGATGTGGCTTTTTCTCAAAAAGAAACAGAAAACAGTCACATAGTTCTTGTACACCCATATCTTCAAAAGAAAAACATGCTGTAGGAATCATTTTTCAAGTTCCAAACATCCAATTAATCCAGGATGATCCCAAAATTACTTTTTTCTTCATTGTTACAATACAGAATAAATTGTTCAGAATAAACATACAGGATAAATAGTATGGCTTCTGTGTTTTTAAGCAATATGAACAAGTAAAATAGAGTGTGAAGCAGGACACTGTTTCCCCCCCCTCATGGTTTAGTAGAAACATTGTTCAGTCTCTAACATCACACCTGCTCAAATCAAATCAGGCTGTCCATCAATTCACTTCCATTGACTAAGCCAGGGAAGTTGAAATTATATTGTTTGAATTACGTATTTTAGCTTGGGATGGCATATCTTCATTTGAAGATAATCTCATCTAACTAATGATTTGTTTGAGTCTTACTTTTGCCCATTTACATTACTTTGCTTTTTTGTGTGACATCTGGCCCTTACACACAGATTCTTCTTGACATTTTATATAGTAAATTACTTTCTTGCTTATAAAATTATTCTGTTTCTCTACTGCTCACTTAGGCTGTTGTGAGTTAGGACCAACCAACAAACACACTGACTTAATCAAAGTCAGTAGAATTAATCCTGTAAAAGTGAGCTCAGAGGTACGCCCACTACTTATTTTCAGTTTAGCCCTTTTTCTCTTCATAAATGCTTTCACGAATAAAGATTTCTAGTTTAATCTTTAATACAATTATTAATTGCTCTTTGTGAATTCTTGCAATGACAGCCAACAATTTGAAACCCATCTGTTATTAATAAATCATTAATTTTGAATATTTCTTGCTGATAATTCATTGTTTGCAGGGAGAAGTGGTAACCTGCCTCTGAAAGATCCAACTGGGCCTTGCTTTGCTAGATTACATCTATTTTTGAAACAGGGAAATGACAAAGCAAATAATTAAGCTCATGTATAAAATACCTTTGAAAGTGTTTGAATTTATGTATTCAGTAAGAGGAGCAGATCTCTCCTAATTGTTCCAAATATAATCATATATAATATAATATATTACATATATGCATGTTAGAAGCACTGTGTACATATTCATAGATTCAGACAGTCCACAAAAGAATGATCATCATTTTTGTATTAACTATGTGATTCAATAATAATTGTCTTTCATATTTGGTCGCGAGTAGTAATTAATGTAGTCATAGTCAATTACTAAGGGAATTGTTGCTCTTTTTTGTTCCTTTCATTTGTGAAAGTAATACATCTGACTTAGGTGAAGTAATGATCAGCACTGAAAACTTCCCATATTTGAAATATAGACTAGGTGTTTGACACTGCTTTTCCAAAAGACCTTAATACTTTATTTGTGGCATCAGGAAATTCTAGCAATCTGAACACTTAAATTCATAACCCTGGTTATGTTCTTTTAATAGATTGTTGCTGTGTAGCTTAGCCATTTTTCTTTTAAGTGAGCTAAAAAATCACTAGACTACTAAGTAGCATCTTGTTGAGATCCATTTATTTCACATTCTTGACTGGAACTTTTTTATCCATCCTATAGATGTTGGAACTATGTTTTCCTAATTATCACTGGCTATTTCTTAGCAATGGCAGAGTTTGTTCAAATTACAAGCTCTCTGAAACAAAAAATAAACTTCACAGTATGTACAATGCCTAGTACTTTCAGTTCAGAGAGCAGAAAAATTTTTTGAACTTCAAATGATCCTTAGCTAGAAGCAGCATTTCTCAATAAAACATAACTTTTCTTGTGAGAGTTTTTTACCTTTGTAAGGTCCATACTGCAAACCTGAACTTTTACATTATAGTTTTTGATGTTTCATTTAAGAAAACCTTAATGAAGTAGTTTAAGAAAGAAGATGAAATTTTTTATGAACTCTGATGTAAAGCTCATCATTAAAATATAAATCAATCTTGTTGGTGTTAATAATAATAAGATAGAGCCATTCTAAAATATCACTATCACAAATTAAGCTAACTGGAACAGCAGTCAAATAAAGCAGATGGAGAAATCTAAAGACTGCCGTGATTGATAGATATTTCAGTTTATTGCGGACACCCATGTACATCCACTTTTGTGCCCCTCTATGTGTAAAGATTAGAATGTGAAAATATGACGTAAATAGAAACATGCCTTCAAGTAGGATAACAAAGAGAATTTCGGGGATGTAAACCTCATTTCCATGCTTCAAGTGCAAAGATAATGCCCTTTTGCAATCTGTTGAGATTTTTTGTTAGACAATGACAGTTAAAGAACTAAATTATTTTTTATACTTCACTAGAAGTGAAATTTCACCAAATTGTTGAGAGAAAAAAAAAACAACCCAAACATTTTAAAAGATGAATCAAAATACAATATGTTTAATTTTTAAAATAAAATAGCTGGGTTCAGTTTTCTTCCATGTTCAAAATATGCTTTTACTTGCAAAGACCCCTGTGGTTTAAATAACCCAGTCAGTGCACACTAATAAAAATCCCATTAAATTAAATGGCCACTAGACATATAGAATGTCCTGTTGCAATTTTAAGAGACAGTTTGTTACAAGACACCCTGCTATGTACCTTTTATTTTATCAAAGTAAAGGAGAAAAAGAAAAGGTTGCAAAATTTATTTATTTCTATGAAAAATATGTTTTTAGTGTACTAGGAAAAATTGATGTGTTGTGTGTTGGTTTTCTGTGTGTGTTTTGTTTTTTTTTTTGTTGTTGTTGTGTTTGTTGGGTTTTTTATATATATATAGAATGAAAGAGTTGGCTTATTCCATGTCTGGTACATTTATAGCACAACCTACAATAAATATATATAATCAGCAGAATCAGTCAGTAATTTTCATCCTCTGAACTATTACTTGATTCTTTTGGAAGGTGGCAATTCAAGAAGTAATTCAGTATATATTGTATTAAACTGTTTTAGAGAACATAGTGTACTTGTTTGCCAGCAAACATTATTTCTGAAATAGGGGACTGTTTTTCTTGCAAATGTTTTTCATTCTTTCCTTTCTTCTCTTTAAAAAACCAAACCAAAACAAAACAGAGCAAAAAACGTGTGGATATATTGAATACTTGTGGAAACAAATTACAAATACCACACTGAGACGAGTTTAGTACCCATGGTTCTCAGCAGATATTCCTCTCCATCCTGCCTACCCAAGCAAGTTCTGTGATATATTGTTGAAGTAGAAAGCAAGAAAAAGGATGGGCTATAAAAATAATTTTATTTTATGATATTTTATTGGAAGCTTAAATTTCCAGAAGTTGCTAAACCTCCTATCTTGCTTTCCAGTATCTTATCTATAATCATAGAAATCACAGTGCTGAAATTTACAGTTCTTTAAATTTGTCTCAAATATTTGAGTCTAATCTGCTTGTTTCCTCTTTCATCATATTACACCTGGCCAATTCAATTTAATAATAGCTGATTCTGAAGGATATATAGGCTCTCCAGGGACAGAAAAGGCTGTCTGCTCAACTGATGTCTGGTCTGCCAATTCCTTCGTATGCCTTCTCTTAAAAATGAATTATCATCATCTTCATTAGTACCACTACCATAGAAAAATGTATATATTCAAACGGTGTTTAATGACAATATGAGATATATCAACGATATTTTTATGAAATATACAATAGGATTGTCTCATGTATAGTCATAGAGCCCCGATTCTTATTTTAGTCTTTGTCTTTTATTGATATAAAATATGGAGGGTGAAAAATGTCTACAATAAGGAAACATAATGTAGCCTTGACATAGCAACATGTATGTTAACTCCCCTGAGACCAATGTGTTTGTATTACAAACAGGTGTTTTGAAACTTTGAGTGTCTTCTGAAGTTAGAAACCAATCTAAAGACCTGACAAGTGTAAAAGTTGTATCGCTGCTCCTTTCTGAATGATGCAAACATTGTAGAGAGCTTTTCCTTTCTACCTTCCAGTTTAGCATTTGGCAAGTTCTGCCATGCTTACCTGTAGTTCTAAAACCCCTCTGTTGAATATTTAAGTTAGCTACGAATTTATCTTTTTTTTCTGAAGACTGAATTGTATTGACACTGTCCTCATTCCTTTAACTACTTGCTTCAGAGCTCAAAAGACAGTCTGTCCTCAAAAGTTTATGGCCCTACTATCGTAAGTATTCTCACCTAGTTGTTTGTCTTTAACTACTATCCCATTTTTGCTTGTTTTTAAGTAGCTGACTGCTAAACCAACCTAATGTATTCACATGCAGAAAGTTTCCTCTTAAATACATTTAAAAAATAACACAGATAATAGCTACTTGCGGCAAATACTTGTTGAACCTTCATTAATTTTCTTCTGTTTATGCCCCTTATACTCACAGTTTAGATCAAAACACCATGCTCTCATAGACAATGTTTATTACTTGTAAATATACATGAAATGGGCATAATATATTACATATTAATAGTATAGATTTCTGCCATTCTCTTTTCAGTTTTGAAACTGAAGGGTTTTTTTACTCTTTGAAGTTTACAGGGCAATAGTCTCAACCCAGTTTTATATTAAAACTTTTCCTTTAAGAACAGGACAGATAGTAACAACATCATATTTTCAATTTTTTTCAGAGATTCATTTTTATGTGGGAATAGATGGATCTTGGCTGTCTTAACATTCCTATAGACTGTTCATGGGACTAAGAGGGATGTGCTGACCCTGCTCAGGCTAAAGGAACAATTTCATGCTACTAAGTAAAACTGAAGAAATTTTTCTGTTAATCCTGAGTAGGTTATGTAAAAAAATTAATCTCCATAATGAGATCTTAGAGGACAATGGAACACTTTTGGATAAAATGGAAAAGGATGTCATCAACAGTTGGCTTTAAAAATAAAAGCAAATAGTGTCCTTTGGAAAATCATTTCTGTAGATATAATGAAATTTTTCTGAGTACAAACATGATTCTCAGGTGTCACCTTAAAGAAGCAGCACAGCAAAAGCATAGGAAGCTCTTTAACTAGTCAAATTTTCCATGGCAAATCTTTTAGATGGGGTTTCTAGCAGTTCCTATTGCTTTGAGAAAAAAATACAAAGGACAAGAGATGTGTTAGAGGGAAAGATACCTTTTCTTCCTTATTTAGCTGTTTTACACAAATATTTAAATTATATGTAAATCATGTTATGTATATTTAAATCATATTGTCTTATAGGAAACATTCTTGCTTCCTCCCCCCATGTAATTAATGTGTAAAAGAAATTACTGATAGAAGGCAAAATGCAGCCACCTGCTTTTCTCAGTGTTATCATTTTTCAGATAGAACTCACAGGTGTCTTTTAAACAATGATGAATTAGAAGGCACAATCTTTTTTCCCTACTCATTTGTTTGGTAACTACCTCTGTGATAATAATGTATTTGCATATTTAATTTCCTCCATTGTAAATAAGCACCTTTGAACCACTTCTTAATTATTTTATAGTATTCTTGTGTTCTTCATTATTCATGCATTCTATTTACCAAATAAAATGATTTTTCCTCCAAAGGACATCTGAAAGTATTATAATCCTATACATAGATCAGTTCTTTCCAAATACAGTATTAGAATGATCAGAAGGGAGTTCTTAATATAAAGCAGACATTAAAAAAAACCCCAGAGTTCTTTATTTTGTCTGAAATTATCTTTCCTTCCTCTCTTTTTTTTTTTTTTTCCTGTGTGCAAAATCTGAATAAACAGCCTGTATATGGACTAACTGGACTAACACATGAGAATAAGGAAAACACCATTCACTCACAACTTTAGGATAGATGGCAAGGAACATACTACAGCAGTCCTGGTTGCATCATCCCGTCAGGACACCTGTATGTCCTCTGATGAGTCTTTCTCTTTCCCTTGACCATATATAGCCCTACTGCTGAGTGTGTACATATAGCTAGAATTTTATTCAGATGCATTTTTTGTGGGAGGCAGTATCATGTTGCCACTAAGGATGCTAGCCAAACTGCATTGTGTTAATTCAAAAAAACATTATTTGACTCTTGGCTATACACACACATAATCACGTCCACTGATTTGCAGATCTTGTAAAGTTTCTTTTAAAAAATATTAAATACTCTAGGTGTTGCACTTACCACCCTCTTGTCAGGTACCTAAACAATATTTTCAAGCTACAATAAAGTCCACTTATTTTTTCTGCTCCCTGCCCTTTTCACCTCTACCTTCTTTCATCCTTGGCTATCTCTTTCTAGCATTGTACATCAATCCTTCACCTCCATGATGCTATTTCTTCCTGATTTTTAACCTTCCATAACATGCTCCTTAATCTCTCATACTCCTCTCTGAATCCTCCACACATTACAAATAAACCCTAAGCTCTATCATTCATTTCTTTTTCAAGTGATAGTATTGGACAGCCCTAAAGGAAGCCAGCACAGCACTTCAGAGACTGGGAGAAAATGTATGGGTTGCACATTGGCAGCGTTGGCAGTTCTACTTCAGCATCACTTCAACATTTAATCAACTACAAAAGCCATTTAATGCTTGGGATACTCCAATGCTATAAATATGATCCCTTAAGTAATTACACAGCTTTACGTCCTGTAACATATTTGGTAACACTTTAAATAAAGTGTCTTCAGTGCATTTCGATGCATTTTTAATTTAGACTGGATATAGCTATGATTGCATGCTAGATAAATAACAGTTCAAATTTAAATAGATGCATCGAGATTTCACAACTAGCTAATAATTAAATAACTTGGGATATTGCAGTTGAAAGTATCAGTATATTTCAATGATTAATTAATAACATATATCTTTTATGCAAAACATCTTTCCTAATAGCACACTATGAGCGACACAGAGAAGCAGTGTGGCGAGGCCTATTACTCTGACTCCAGATGCAGACTCTAGTAGAGATTGTTTTCGGAGCATAGAGAAAAATCTATGTCAATGCCTGGGTTTCTTCTTCTAGATACCAGCTTTTATCACATGAAAATGAGTTACCTCAATCTCTTGTTTACCCATGACATTCAAGATGTAATACCCCTGGCATATTCATCTCTGGTCTGTGAAAATATAGTATGAAAATAAACCAGCTGGTCTTAATTAAAAAGTCAAAGTGTTTTATTGGCAGAATTTTTAAATGAAATGTGTACCTTTGTATTAAAAAATCCTGTTCACTTAATACTTTATTTAGCTTCCCTTTAATTTGAAATCATTATAACCATTACTATGAAATATAACTTTGTATTTCAAGATGAAATTCCAGCTTGAGCTTTACTTTTTATTTCAAAATTAAATTTAAAAAAAGATTAATTCTGAATATCCCCAAACATACCTTCGGAATTGCTAAAGAACAAGTAAAATATACAAGTCACATTATGTATTTCAGAGTGGAATTACACTTCTCTGGCCTTCAGAGTTCTGCACCACTGTAAATACAGACTATACATGAAGAGGTTCAAATGTTACTGCACCTGTGAGCTCACAGTAATATATTTAGCAACGTAATGTTTGAATAACAATTGCTTATTCTGTGCTAATTGAGTGCTAGTTGAGGACCTCTTCTAGCAGGACACTACAATATTGCAAGGATTCACTAAGTTCCAGAAATCAAAAGAAAGCAACAACAGCAAAAAAAGCCAAACCTCTTTTTACTAAAAGCCATTATACAGATAGCTGAACTCCTGATGAATCTTTGGAAGAGTAATATATTTACTTCTGCCACACAAGGTACACTGGTACAGCATTTTACCTTTTTTAATTTAATATTGTTTTACATAACCCTGATGAATTGGATCTCAGATGGACATCTAGGAATATTACAAAGCTCTGTAAAACACCATTTAAATTTGTATACAGTTACTGTATTAGGCCAAGAAAACAAATTTTATTATGCTCAGGTTTCTTCATTTAGTTGGTAAACGTAATTACAAATGCTAATAAAATTTTCACTTTTGTGAAGCCATGAAAACACAAAAAAAAAATTCATAGGGAACGTTTTTTAGGTTTTATAAGGATATACTTTTAAAATATATATGTTTCTTAAGCAAGTACAGTTCTTAAACAATCAAAACGATTGAGTAGCATAGGGACAGCAAGAAAGCTTTGTGGTAAATGAAGGCTATATGCTGACCTAGAAGGCCTGGGCAGCCAAAAGAAAAAAGACATAACGGAAAAAGTTTTCAGATAAGCTCACAGTGAATAATGATAGATAATAATATCCATAATTATGGCATCTATTGAAAGCTTGTGTCTCAAGGTCAATGAGAAACTAACTGTTTAAAAGGAATAGATGCTACATGTGCTGGATCAACCCAACAGTAGAATAAACCTACTATTTTATTCTTCAATTCAAATGCAATAAATAACAAAGAAAGGGAGATTCCCGCAGTCTATGTTGGGCTGTTCCAGTGTTTTATCATCTAAACAATTAAAAAGGGCTTTTGAATTTTTCCTAAAAATGAATCTATCACAACATATCTCCAGTTTAATCAGAGCTGATAGAAGGGAATAGTTCTCTTCGATGTCCTACACAGGATACTTCTGTTGCTGAAGCTCTGATCTGCATTTCCTAATGTAATGTTTTTGTAATGGAAACATGAAGCTGACTCGTATTTAATTTCAAAGACATTATAACCCTTAGATTCTTTTCTGTACTCCTGTACAAGTCTCATTTTATATGAATGCATTTAAATACTTTGAACTGTAGAACTTTGCTCATGCTTTCATTTAATTTGCTCTTATCAATTTCTTGCTTTCTCTCCAATTAGCCAAGATCATTTTGATTTATGAGCATATTCTCCAAAGAGCTTGCAAACCTTGTTCTTTACAGTTTCCTGAAAAAATGTCACTCAGTCGTCCAAACTGTTGAAACTGTTAAGTGGAACTTGGCCTACAATAAATCCTATCGGAAAGAGATCCCTTCCTATTTTAACATAGATGCATTGATAATTCTTTTTGAGAGCTACTGTTTAAATTTGTTGTATGTAAACCAGTCAATTTGTTGTAAAAATGCCATTGATGCAGGTTACATCTAGACCCATATTTCTTTAGCTTGCTTAGAAGCCAAGCCATTTAAATAATACTAAAAATGTTGCAAAATCCAAATATCCAAACAATTCCTCCCATAATCACTATATTCTGTCAAAGAAAAAAGTTGGACAAATTTAACATAATTTGCTCTTGTCAAATCAATGTTAATTCTTTACTCCTGAGTATTTTCAGATATTTATTTGATTATTTAATAATTTTGCACAGACTCTTTCCAGAGATGAAAAAGAAGATAATTTCTGAGTTTTTCATTCTCCTTTTCCTTTCTACTAAAGATAGTTACTATATTTGCTTTCCTTTAGTCCTTGGGGATGACAGTAAAGACTTAGAAATTGCTTCAGAGACTTATTCAAATGTGAATTTCATTAAGTCTCTAACAATTCAGACTGTTCTAATTGCATATTTTTCAGTCTATTCTTATTTGGACTGTGTTCCTATCTTCTGGATAAACTCAAGTAACTAGTCACAATTTAATGTTTTGGTGAAGAGTAAAGAAAGTGGAAGGCACTGAATATTTGAGCTTTTTCTTTGTCATCTATTATTTGCTCTCTTTCCCATTTGGTAATAGAATTATTCTTCTCTTTGTTTCCCCTCCTATTTATAGTGTATTTATAGAACCTTTTCTTGTTGCCTTTTGTGTTCCTTACTAATTGAAACTGTTTCTCAGCCTTTCTGGTTTTATTTCTACATACCTGTGTATTTTGTTTGCAAGCATATGAGTTCACATTCAATTATTATATTCCTCTTGAATCTTTTATTATTATTATTATTATTATTATTATTATTATTATTTTGCATTTTAATTCAGGCAGATCCATTTGAAAATTTGTATTTTGAATGTACTATTTATCCAGAGGACCCTCATTTTATGCATTTTGCACAGAAATGTACTGAGGTGATAAGGAGTAGTCATCATTTATTTCTTGAGTCACACTTGTTTTTCTTTCCTCTTTATCTTTATTCTTGTTTGATATTTCTGTCCCTTATCTATAGTATTCTGGAAGTTGCATGCATTAATAATATAGTAACTGCAAATTTTTTACTGTTATTTTTCATGGCTGTCTTTTTTTTTTTTTTCTTTTTTTTTTTTTTTTTTAATCAGATAGAGTGCAAGTGAACAGTGAGGTTCCCTGAGTGTAAGGGCTAAAGATACATGTCCCTTCCTTTAGTCTGGCCAGTGGAAAATTCTCCTTCATTAGAACTTCAGTAATGAACTTCTTACCAAAAACCTTTCTTAGTTTCAGTGGGATTAGAAACCACGATGGGACCTTTTTTCCTCACAGAATGTCCTTGCAGTAGTTAGTAATTCATTACTCCTGGAAAGCATTTTAATACATTAATATATGAATATACTTTGAGATTTCTGTTGCATTGCACTTCACTAGAATGAAATACTACTACCTTGGCCCCTATTATGTCATTCATGTCCCAAAGAGGTGCACAGCTACTGCAAACATTAGGTTGAAAGTAATCATCATCAGCTGAGACAGTGTGGTCAATACATCTTGCAGTGGCAAAATTCATAGTAGGACAAGGAAACAGGTAAGACAGGAAGTGTTTTACTGGAAAATTTATCATTCAAGTCAAGATGATTCTTCTGTTGGGTGCAGATTAATCCAAAATGTTTTATCAAATAAGATATGGCATCACTGTTTTGAGACCATTTTTTAAAAGACAAAGTCAGTACACATATACAAGTTTCTTGCTATTTCTTTACAATCTTCTTCCTGTTTGATTGGGTTGGGGGTTTTTTGTTTGTTTTGTTTTTTATTTTTACTTAGTGTATGTTATATTTCTAGAATAAATACTGCATATACCCTAGTCAATCTGATTAATGAAAACTATCAATGTATTTCTTGAAGAGTTCCTATCAAGGTAAAAGTTGCAATTCCTGGCCATTTAGGGTGTGCCCATGTTCACTGAAGCATTTGTTCTTTCCAGCAGTCTATCTGTTGCAAGAAATATACTAATGAAATGAACCAGTATTTAATAATCCAATTTATCAGAATCTTCTGTTCCTTTTTCTCACTGTCAAATCAATTAATCAATTTAAACAAGATAGGAATTATCCTACTAGGTTAGACCAATCTAGTTAATAACATATGTCCAAAAATGTGGAAGAGCAATTCCTTTCTTGTGAAGGAAGTGGTTTATGGCTGCTATTTGCCATTTTCCCACCAACCACTTTCCCCTAATCCCAGGTTTAAAACTTCTGATTCTTTCCATTAAGGAAAAAAACCTTGCTGCCTTATGGAGGAATCCAGAAAAAAAAAAAAAAAATGTATGGAAGGAAGACCTCACAGAGATCCAAGAGGCTAAGAGAATAAAGAAGTGGATGAGTCATATTTTTATGTGACTGAGATTAGACATTTTAAATGTTTCTAAAAGTAAGTGTTTGCTCCTCCTGGAAACAAAAAGGTTAGCTGTCTAGAAATGGAGGCAACCAAAACCAGTCATTTTTAATGTCTTGCCCTTTTTTCTTTTGTGATTCCTTCTGTCTTTCCATTTTCCTTCATGTCTATTTTTATTTTTCCCATTAGGAAAAGGTCATCATGATCCAGCTGACAATATTTCATGGAAGAACTTACAAACCAGTTGCAACAATTAATTCTGGGGTTTTTTTATACATATACTCAATTCCTCTGACATGTGAATGATAAGATGAAGTCAAGCAGGGCAGACATAGGTGATCTATATAGAGAATTTATCATGAGAACATTAAGATGAGAAGAAATGAATTGTTCTTGAGTTCTATTGTACCTGTTTCACCATCTGATATATCAAAAAAAGTCAAGCCATAGCTTCTGCATGACACATAATGGTGGTAATTATACATTGAGTTTTACATAGGCTCATATGGATAACAATTTAATAAATGTGAGATCCACCAAGGTGATAAAGTGAGGAAGTTTCGTAAGGGTAGATTTCCTCTTTGATCTGTAAACAGAAAATCAAAATGAGAACATTAGGAAGCATAGCTTTCAAGTAAATTATTTCTCTGATAGCAGGTCTGTAAGTAGACTTAGTAGGGAAAAAAGCTAAATTAAGTATTAAGGCAAATGCTGTCTTCTTGAATATTTATATGGTTTATTTTACTATTCTCCTGTCACTGCTGCTGTCAGAAAATGAGACAACTCAGAATGCTCCAATGTTTGTCCTGTAAAATAGAGGTCATTTTATCTAAAAGCTGGCTGCCCAGGAATGCCAAAGGAATACAGTCAGACCCTTTTTTCTGATTATGACAATAGAGATTATTCAGCCATTTAGACTAAAACAGGTATTCTGAAAGTGGCAGTATGTATTTTTGCTCTAAACTTTACTTGCAATGTAAAGGTTCAATAACTCATTGGAAATTACTGTGTTTTTTCCCTTTGGTTTGGGAAGTAGCTATTGTGTCCTATTCTTGAACTTCTCAGAAATGGAAGTAAAGGAAAGACATTCACAGACCCTTACTTTGTTTTTATCTGCTCTTTGCTGAGGCAGGTTCTTGACAAATATACTGCACAAAAATGCCAGGTAGAGCAAACAGAAGTTTACATTCATTTACCAATCTCAGTATTAAAATTCCATCAGTACATAACCTACTTCACTCTAACTTTTTTAAACAAAATTTGTGTCATGTGTCAGCTTCTGCAATATAAGCTGATATATAGAGATCATGTCATTCTCAGGAAGTTTTTTGTTACTGTATCCTATCAATGACATTTTGTTGCCCATCTAACACTGACCCTTTAAAAAAGTTCTAATTGTTATAGACAAGAACTTTTAAATCAATTACTATTTTCAGCTTTCGTGGTAGTTTCTGCATTAATGTACTGCTTTTCCATTTTCAAATTGGAGTAGGTGGATTTTGTGTACTTAAAGTCCCTTCTCACACTAGAATAAAACAGATTAACCCTTCACAGAGCAAGAAGACCCAAACATTTTATGCACTAGTTTTCAGAAATTTCAGGGAGGAGAATTTGAGGACTCTCAAAAGTATATAATTCAAGTCCATCTCATCCATAGAGCACTGAGAATGGGAAAAGAGGGATATTGTTTAAGAAGCCTGGCCAGTGAAGGAAGAGGAGCTACCAATTCAAGAAAATGGAAGTGGATTTGGGAAGAGATGGGTTGAGGTTGGATCTTAATTTTGACTTTCCAGATGTTTATGTGACCAACCTGAGAAATGTGCTTGAAAAACATTGGTTGGCAATGATGATAACCAAAATATTGGCATAGTTCTAAAAAAAATTTCCCAGAGTGGTCAGACAGTGGAATAGGCTGCCCATGGAGGTGGTGGAGTCACCATCCCTGGATGTGTTTAAGGGTTGTTTGGATGAGATGTTGGGGTATATGGTGTAGGGGAGAACTTTGTAGGGCTGATGGTTGGACTCGATGATCCCAAGGGTCTTTTCCAACCTAAATGGTTCTGTGTGATACTGTGTAGAGTTATATCTGTCTTATTCTTGTTGTCTCTTCCAGGAGGGGGTCACTACATTGTATATTTGCCAGTAAATACTTAGGCAGGACTTTACTTTTTCAGTCCATATATCTTCACAGATTTTCTGTGTTAGTCCAAGCTCTGCACAGTGCCCTCTAAACCCTGGCAGAATCATCTCAAGTGTGAGATGTGACTACATATCTAGTCCCTAGTCTCATAATAGACTCAGTCTCTACTCTTGTCACAGATTCCCCAGTTGCTACAGCTCTATCCTACCTACTCTTTGCAGTTTTTATTACAATGCTCCATGACACATAGGGAAGAAGCATTCCCTAAACCCAACAGATTCTACCTGTATCTGTGTATAAAAGCCAAAATGATGGAAATCCACTGCTCTCTGTGATACCCATAGTCTTTTTTTACAGGTCATGTAGTGCTATAGTCCAAAGAAACAAATAGTATGTCATAAAAACTAATATTTTAGCCTGACAAAAACTTTTGTCAAAGTCCCAATGAGCACTGGAACTCTAGGCAAGACATTTTAGAATTTTAAACAAGTAACTGGGATGCAAGAGAACTTTGGAGTACAACATATCCTTCTGATAACAAACAATGTTTAGAATTTCCAAGACAAATTGAGAAGAAAAGAGTGTCATAAAGTTAATACATTCTGTTCAGTGAATATCACCAGATGATAAAGTTCAGAACATCTCTACTGAACTCCAAAGGTAATACGATTTGCTAGTGTGCTCTTCTACTTGGAAAGAGATCTACAAGTAAAAAAAACCCCAAACCCATGAGAAAAGGATAATTGGAACTGCTGATATTTAAACACTGGAGAAAACCAAAGCCATTGTTTTTCCACATCCAGCTAATACTGGATAGCATCTTGCACAGTATTGAATGAAGCACAGATATTTGCCTGTAATTAAACAAGATTAATGTGTTCTTATCAATAAAATTATTTGAATAACAGCGAGCTTTGACTGCCAACCTAATTTCTTTTCCATGGATGAATAGTCCCCTAGAATTATTCAGAAAATAAAATTGAAAGTTTCCTTATATATGTAAGGATCTTCAAAATAGGTATGTACAGTGTTTACCCTAGCCTGAAGTAGCCAAGTATATATGTGTTCTTCGTCACTTATTTAGATATATTTAACACAACATCAAAAATATTAATTCTTGAGTAATCATATCTATATTAAAGATGTCTAGTCTTCAGAAGATGTAAAATCTACATTGAAACTAACACCATGGATATATACCTGCTTTATAAAGATATTGGATGTATGTTTTCAACCATTTTCTGTAGCAAAGATGAGAAGATGTGTTTCATGTCACAGCATGGTCCAAAATACAAAGTATAATTCCTGCAGTTAATGACCCATTTTCTCAGGCTGAATTTGTCATATAACAGCTTTCTGATTTTTGGTGGGCAAAGAATAGGTGTTTAATCATCATGAAGGAGGGAAAACTTCCATTTCTGGTTTGATCAGAGTATCAAGAGACTCCCTAAGACTTAGGTATATATGAGAATGCCTTGGGTTTAGGCTTAGAAATTATTTTGACAACGGATTATTTCTGCTTGAGCATTCAATTCAGTGATAATTCTAGACCATAATTTTCAGAGGAAAGAATCAGAATCAGTCAATATCCAAAGCTTTCAGAAGTGTAATTAGTTTGAATCTTGCCCCTCTCTTTGCAAATGTCTTTTCACATTTTGTTTCCAAATAAATTGGTTATATTTTAATTGTTTTATTTCTTGGCCTTTTTTTCTTTTTTTTTCTTTTTTTTTTTTTAATAAGATAAAGGTGAGCAAGGTGACATTACTAAACTAGATCTGCAATCTGAGATAGAACTGGAAATAAATTCTACTGAGAAGCCCTCAAGAGATATTTTTTATTTATCAGAAGATATTGTAAGCATCTGTGAAATGGGTATTTGTTTGTATTGTGACAGCAGCAATTGTGGACATACCTTTCAGATCCCACTGGGCATTCTTATGTCTGCTGAGACTCATATCAAGTCAGCATTTGGTATGATTTTTGTAGCGTGCAACTTAGATAAATTTCAGGAGAGTTAGTGATTTAGAGGTAAATGGTTGATTCTTATAAGGAGAGAAAATTTCCTCCTTTACAGTCCTTCCATAAATATTTTACACCTTACATTTGATCAAAGTTTTTACAATGAGCTGTGAGGTAATTTATTTATATTGTATTCATTAGAGATGAATGTTCATATTAATGCATTATTAAGTGATTTTAAACCTTGTACACAAAATATTCAGTTTAATGTCCTTCTGCATTGTTAATTTTAAGATTTTTTTACATGATTCCAGGACATAGCAAATTATTATTCAGCAGAAGTGAGATCTTTCTGAATATCATGCATCTGAAGACCTCATTTTAACATATTTTTTCTAGTAGTTGTGGCTTTTAAAAACTTCAAAATTCTAACAAGAACAGATTTATTAGAAATATTCTTAATATTCTTGACATAATTAAGAATCTTAATTCTACTGGTTTTCACTCTCCAACAGATTCATAGTTGTGCGTTTCCTGCAAACTGTGTTGGTTATTATTATATTTGTCTTCTCTAGGAGCAGAACAATTTCATATGAGCAGTCTCTGTATTAGAGTAAGAAATATAAAATATTAATGGAAAAACTGATAGTGTTTTGAAGTATTTGGGGTGCTGTTGGGTTTTTTTATCAAAAAATATTATATTAAGTCAGATGTTAAATAATTTAGAAGAAATTGTATCATTTTACTGGTGTCCTTCAGCAAGCAGCAATGAGATTACTTTGTCTAATAAATGTTTGTACTTCAGCTTCACAGAGTGCAAACTTAATGAGCAGGCAATTTTAAGGGTTTTAAGGGGAAATGGTAAGGAGCTAAATCCTTAGTAGTGCTTGATTCTGTGAAGCAGTGAGTAGTCTGGCCCAGTCAAGTAAATCCCAAAGAATGTTTAGGTTTAAGTTTAAGCACATGCTTAAGTGCTTTGCTGGAGAAGAGAAAGAATGCTCAGTAGTTTGCAGGACTGAAGCTCTAATAGGTAATTCCAGATAAATTAATTCATCAGTGAAAGCTGGTCAGATTAGTTTTTGGAGCCTAAATGTTTGTTTTCTATTGCTCAATTTCCCTGTTTTCTCTCAGAGGAGAGCTGAGATTTACTTGAGCTTCTCTTTAAAATACCAAGTTGTGGCTGAGCAATGGAGCAATGCATTTTCTCAAAGCTTGCAATCACTATCTCTATAGAGAACAAAAGCACTTGTCTGGTGCGTTTGCAATTCCACTTATACCAGCTTATTCTTCATTACCAAGAGTTTTTCAGATTGTTTGTGATTCAGATGATGATACAACTATTTACCTGAAAATGGATTTAGATTTGAATTCTTTTCCTCTGTTCCAAGGTTTTTGTGCTGGGATCCTAAGAGCTAGAGGGTAGTTTCCAAGAGTTTTATTATAAATGTGTCAAAGATGACTGATTATTGAATTGATCTCATAATATTTAGTCTAATGGTGTATAATTATTTAATTTAATCTAGTTGTACATCATAATGGAAAGCTCACTGTACTATAAGAAATGTAATTTATTAGTCTTTTCATGTACCAGCAAAGAGACTGGGAATATAACTTCTCCTCAGCAAGAAATCGAGTCCAGCCTGACAGCAACTCACTTTTCATTGACATATGTCCACATAAGCACAGAGGAACCATTTGAGAATACCTGTATTAAGCTTCCATCTGTCCATAAAGCAGGAAAAATCTTTGTTTAATTTCAATTTAAAGACTGGCTCAAACTCCGTGTGCCCACATGAACTGTGTGGATGAAATAGGAGGTGATGACAAAAATATCATATACTGTGAAGAGGTACTGTGGAAATGTAAATCCCTCTGTATCTGAAGATGCCTCCATGGTACTCGACACTCTGCTACTTATTTTCACATGTGTGCAAATCCAGTTCTTTATAGATATCACACTTTCCTGAGCATAAGGATGAGAAATAACCTTTATGAAGCTGGATAAACTAAACTATTAAAACAGAATAGAGTGGGGAGATTGCCTTCTCAAGCTGTCTCAGTGTTAGTAAGCTCTTAGTGTGAAATGTATTTGGCCTAAACCCAACATGTAACAGAAAACTTCCTGGCTAATTCAGTTGCTATAAACCTAGTTAATTTTTGCTGGAACACAATTATTTACAAAGAAAAGCACAGTCTATTAAGCACCTTCAGATAGCTGCAGCTAAGTACAGACATTTTGCATTTGGAAATGAAGGTGAAGCAAATTGCACAAGGGATTAGATCTGTTTTTTCTTAAATGTTTTTTAGCAAAGACAATGTTCTCATGATAAAATTCTTGTTCTGAAACTCTGTCCTGTTCAATTTCCTGCCACATCAGCCGTACACCATCGTCTTACATAAAGCACCATTACAGAGCTTGACAGGTGTAGTCTGAAGTGCTATGTCACATCATGATATTTCAGACAAGGAAATTTAAGAAGTCTGTTTTGAAAGAGAAGTGATCAGCAAAATCTGTTTACATTTTTTCTGTAAAAGGAAAAGGGTTTTTACATTCTTTCTTATGAGGAAACAAGTAAAGCAGGTATATTGAAATTAAACTTATAAATTTCACAATCCCTGGAAACAAAGGCAGCAAGAAATACCTGTGACAACTGAGGGGTTTTTTTTATCACTATCACTTTCAGCAAAACAGAATATTTGTTTTGAAAAATGTCTGTTGCCCAAGTTTATTCATAGGTCCCTTCCCTTTTACTTCTCTTCTTTTATCCCTCTCTTCATCATTCTCTGCCTGATCCTTTCATATTGGCAACATCATTAGAGAATATGAAGATTATTTAGTGAATTTATTAGAAAAAGAACACAGAGGTATGTTCTTCCCCTCCTTTGAGGAACTATTCAGCATTGTGCTAGAAATCCTTTAAACCAAGGGCAGTAAGAGGTGTGCCAGACTGCATTTTTCTTGCTCAAATTAGAGGTTAAGTATGCATTGGAATAGCAACAGAAACAAGAAGATGCTGCTTCTGAAAAGTTGATGTTCCCAATACTGCTACATTGGTGTCTTGTCCCCCTGCAAGGGGCTTCTCCAGTCAAAGAATCTGGGATCTGCCTTCTCTCTCTCCTAGATGTCTTCCTCAAGGTGCTGCAGCTCTTGGGCTCATGCAATCCATGTTGTGCAACATTTTAAATCTATGACCCTGTGATTGCTCCTGTTGACCCCTGCTCTATTGGTCACTACATGACACTGTAATGTGAATTTATGGGATGCTGATTAAAAAAAAAAAAAAAAAAGTTAGCAGGTTCTGAATGATTTGTTGGGTGGGGTCTGATTTTCAGAGGGCACTGAATCTTCACACACGTCACCTGTTCATATTATTCTGAGCACAACAGGCAAAGGACCTAAACTCTGTCACATCAGAATTCCATGGGTATTTTTATTATTGTTAATAATAACTTTGTATTTGACTCTTTATAGCCCAGCGGAAATTCTTCTTCCTTTTCCTGTCTCCTAAGCAACGCAAACAAATAGATTTGATTTCCCACTCTTTTTTTCATTTGTGACTGTCTAAATTAGATGTGTGTTAGGCTTCTTGGAATCAAACCTATCTGATCATCATCTTGTCAGAGGCTAGAAAAATTTGTAAAAGAAGATGAAATTGCAGTTTAAATTTCCCTGAATTTTAACCCTCAGCATCTCAGTTCTCAAATTCTGCTTTGCAATTTTAAAACAGATTTTCTTAAACAAGGTAAATTTCTATCTTAATCACTTTTAATTAACTAAAATTGAAATACGGTAACTTACACACATTCCCCTTGAAAGTCAGTTTTTATTCTTACTGAGAAATATTCTGACGTTAAATTACATCTAATCCATGAGCACTACCATCTTTCACTGGAGGATCATTATAGAGACAGACAATAATTCATTCTCTTTACTGAAGGAAAGGTGCAATGCAATGATATCATGAAAGCTGATAATCCACTCATGTTTACACTTTAGATATTTCCCACAGAGCACTCTGGAAAAAGGGACACAGATGATGATTTGACAAATGCGGTCCTTTCATACAAATCCCTGGATGTATTTGGACCAACGTATCAGAGAATTCTGCTCCTGCTATTCATTTCAGTAATTAGATTTGGAGAGAGCAGTGCCACATGCATGTTTATGGTAATCACTATTAACACAAATGGCGATCTTTTTCCTTTCTCCCTCTGCTTTCTCTGTTCCCACTTGCATTTACTGCATACTGCCACAGCATCTGCCAATAAATAAATAAATAACCCAAAATACCAAGCCTGCCATCTAAAAGAAACAAAATCCCTTGTATTTTCCTGATTGCAAAGACAGAAAGAAATCATAGTCAAAATTTGGAGAAGAAGGAGAGAAAACAATGAATTCAAGATGAGAGAGAGAAAAACAAAATTTTCATGGGAATTTTTAAACAAAAGAATTTTTTAAAATCTGAAAAAATAAAAACAAGGTGTTAAGCCATAAAATTTAATTAAATAGTCTTTCTAGGAAAGAAATATACAAATGTATGAGATACTAAAATATAAAGGAAAAAGTATAGATAGTCCTTTATATATTTGCTTTACATCTTTATTCTCATTGATGATAGAAAAGCTATTAAAATATAGCACAGCCTTGAGGCTGAATCTGCAGAAACTCAAAGTCTTTTCACATTTTCATAGAATAAATGTAAATCAAATTAACAAATTTAGATTTTTTCCAAACAGACTTCAGAGTATTTAATCATGAATCATAATGTATTTTTTCCTCTCTCCCTCACCCATATATCTAAACATACTGATGTCCTTACTCCCAACTTAAGTTCTCCTTCAGGTAAACCTCACATTCACTCGATAAATATTTTATCTCAACAGGGTTTCAAATATCATGTAACATTATTGAATATTATTAAGAGTTTCCACGTTTGCCATGTAATTTGCATGAGTATCTCACACATTTTAATTTCATTAGTTATAATAATAGATATATATATAAAATTAAGACACACAAATACATATATATGTGCACACAATTTATTTTATAGTGCACCGGTGCCACAAAATAGACAAACCCTTTTCCAGGATTTAATGTTTTTACTTGCACATATCCTTACGATACAACTGTTGTTTTTACTTCCACTTCCATGTATGACATAAGTAATGGAAATTCAGATATACCATCAAAACACTTCCCTTCTGGGCTAAGGTATGCCTAAGTATAAGCTGTTATTCATTCTTTTAATCAGGTTGGATTGTATTTTTCATCCTGATCTGCTAGCAGTTGAACAACTGATTGTTCTTGTAAAATGAACAGTTGATCTTGGTCAACTAGAATTAGACATTGAACTAATTTTGTATAGGCGACAGAATACCCATTAGAGTACTGTCCATCGCTCTGTAGTGACTTGGGTCATATTCAGACCACTTCGCTAAAGATCATTCTAACAACCCCTCGACTCATCCATTAACTCATAAACAATATATTTTTAACTAGTGGAGGAAAAAACCTCCAGTAAAATGTGTATTTTTGCTGTCAACAGATCAGGTAATATAACTATCCCTGTAGTCAGTTGCTGTTGTTTTCATTAGCTGAGATTCTTGACATTTTAAGTTCTACAGATGAAATTTCACAGTCTATTATCTTTATTAGGACCTGGAAACCAAGAACCTGTTTGAAATCTTTTCTCTTTTTGTGTTGGGCTTTTTTTTTGGCTAGATTTAAAAGAACTGAACAGGAAAATGACCAGCTGCTTAGATTACCACTCCAATCCTCTCATGAATTTTTAAAGGTAGGGATTTTCCGAGAACCAACATCAAATAAAGGATCAAATGCCTTCTATTAGAGAATACAAATGTGTTGTTCAAAATCCCTAGAAATTACAGTCTTTGAGAACCATCTGGACCCACATGTTATGCAGAAGAGGAGAAACACAAAAGAAGTACTGATTAATTTTAATGTAGGGTGAAAAGACATGTAATTATATGCAGTTTTAAGTTAGTGTTTTTCTAGCTCAGAGCTTTGGTACTAGTGTCACAGTCTAGGCTTCTCAATAGTAGATATTTTTCCTCATTTTGAAAACTTAGTGAATATATTGATAACAAGAGTAAACTTGTAGATATGGCATTGAGTTATTTAATGGACAACTTCTGAGCAACACACTGTATTAGGTTAGCAACTCTTTCCATTAATGGTTTGCTGGTTTTTGTCTTTGTATACATATAGATATATCTCCTGTTTATGGCAGTTTACACAAATTTTTCTTTTGTCATGAAAAGCAGTGAGAAGTTTTTATTAACATTTATTCAGTACACTTTCACCTATAAATTAAGAGCTTTAATCTTGATCTGGGTTGCTAGTAAGTGAGAAATTGATTGTTTATCTGAAGTGAATTGACATCAGAGAGATCTATGTTTTCAGACATGCTCAGTGATTCTATGAGAACAGTGAAATGGGACAAACTCTTAAAATGCTGTCTACCACTCCTCTATTGATTTTCATAAGTCATAAATTGTTCACACACTTCTCTCTCTGATCATTTGGACAGATTATTTAGATGACAGACAGCTTTAGCTGAATGAATATACAATTCAATCAGAATAAAGAGATAGTATGTGAACATATCACTAAGTAGCGCATAAACTTAGCACTGCTCTCTGCGCAGAAATTATTTTCTCCCAGAATTACTTGCCAGACATTAAGAGGACTACATTTGCTTTCAGTATGGTATTTTCATTGTGTATATAAACACACCTATTAGAGGAGGGGGGTTTTTTTGTGGGTTGGTTTTTTTTTTTTTTATGCTTACTCTAAAATGCAGAAAGCAAATGGCATATGCACAGATTTCCTATTTCAGATATAAGGGAAAAGAGATAGATAAAAAAAAAAAAAAAAAGAGTAACCAGGAAAATCAAGAAAATCTAAAAATATGAATGATCAAAGTAGTCATATCAGAATTTCTTATGATAAAGCCATAGAAAAGAAATAAAATTAATGATTCATTGTGTAGTTAGTTTTTCAGAAGCTACCTAGTTTAGAGCGAATCTGTTAGGAAAGAAAGAGAAATCAATATCACTGAAAGAATGTCAGAAAATAATGATAATTTATAAGTAAGCAAGAGAATTACAGAAAGACAGGAACAGAGAGGGTCATAAGCAGTTTCATTCTCCTTCCACTTGCCACCACACAGGATGTGGTATGTGTTACTGATACTTATAGCAATCTCAAAAGGTGTTGGTCTGATCTTAATGATCTGTAATGTTGGAAGTCTCCGCAAGTCCTTCAGGCAAACTGCCCTTATACTTCATTATCCATTACCACTAGATTTTTTTTTTTTTTTAATATTTACCCTAAATTTTTGTTGCTGTAAATGAAGTCTATTACTCACAATCTTATCCACCCATTCATAGAGAACAGATTTTTTTCTTTATGACTGTACCAATCATTCAAAATCCTGTTAGGCTTATTGTCTGCTGAAAGCTATTAAATACATGAAAAATACCTCCAAGTTCAGGAAGTCTGTCAGTTGAAAATAGTTAAAGGTTGAAAAGGTTTTGGATGTATCTTCTTTTCTTGTACTTACTTTCTTTGAGCTGCTCTTTCTGGCCATTACTAGAGACATGATAGCAGATAAGGTAGACCTTTGAGATGATATATTCTTTTCCATTCTGATTTTATGTAACTTTGAATATGTTATTGTATCCCCTCTCAGCTTTCTTCTTTTATTTAGGTTTAATAGCTTCATTTTTTTCAGTAGGTAGGTCATGTTTTGTAGAAGTTGATAATTCTCTTTTCTCTATCACAGGCATAGAGTACATAGACTGGTTCACGTCTTCCTTGAAACACAGGTCTCCAAAGAGAACTCTGTACTGAGTTCAGCTGAGCTGAGTGGAATGGAAAGATTTCTTCACTTATTCAGTAGACTGTCCTCATATTTATTCATTCCACTGTGTAGTCTGCCATCTCTGCAATGGTGTGGTGTTATTGTCTTGTGTTCAGTTTGTGATCCACAAAAGCCCAGATCCTTTTCTGAAGAAATGTTATCAGCCTGTCACCTCACTGATCATCTTGCATTTACCTTCATAGGAATAAATTTTGCTCTTTCCAGATCATCTCCCTAATTTATTTAGGCTTTTTTAATTCTAACCCTGTCCCCAACATATCCTCATTCAACTTGGTGTCATTTGTAAATGTAGTATGGCCATTTTGTATTCCATCAGCAAGATTACTAATGAAAATACCAAAGGGTATCATAATCTTCAGAATGCTGCTTGACACATCTTTCTATGTGAAAGTGACTTGCTGAAAACTTACCTTTTCGACTGAGCTGTCCAACCAGTTTTGCTGCAACAGAAGTTTCATCAAAAATATTTTCCCACAGCTTGCTTATGGGAATGTTTTGTGAGAGGTGAGATAATAGGTTAAAGTAACAGAATTTCTATTACTTCTCCGCTATCCATAGCACTTGTTCCTTTATCATGCAGGTTTGTTTGCCTGAATTTGTTTTTGACTGATGTTTATCTCCTTGCTATCATCCATGCACTTGCAAATCATTCCTTTTATTATCTTTTCCAGACTTTTTCAGAATTGAAATTGACTGGCTTCAATTCCTCTATCCATTCCTTTTCAACACCTGCGCTATGACATTCTCTAATGCTCCACTACCTCACCTTTCTCAAAAAAAATGTTGACTATTAAGCTGTTTCAGATGTTTCAGATATTTTTTCAGTTTTCCTAGGAAAAAATCCACAAAAACTAGGTCCACCCAAATCTCTGAAGGAATTCAAGAATTACACGTCTGTGCCACTTACAAAAATAAGTTGTTGTCGTTTATTTTTAAAATGTAAGGCATGCTGAAGTTCTGGAAGGTAACTTTTTACCTTATTCTCAAAACTACTTGTGTTATCTAACTGTGACCATTATGACAGCATTTAAAAAATTGTTTGAAACAAATAATGAATCCTGAAACTGTAAAATATCTTTACAAGTTTAAAGCATCGTTATTCAGCTCAATTACCTGCCTAACACAGGTAAAACAGCTCCTCTATTATGTAAACCCAATTATTTATGTATTTGAGTAAAATACAAGCTTCACATAAAGACTCTGTATTCCTTTGTAAACCTTCTTTGAAATATTGGAAAATTATAAGATATGATGTGTCTGAACCTAGATGGATTCTGGAAAGGAAAAAAAATATAACTCCAACCTATTAGAAAGATATCGTCAAGCTGGTCAGCAAAACAGTAGGTAAACAGGAAATGACAGTTATAATTTATTTTTATTCAAAAATCCTGCAGCCAAACTGCTCATAAAAAGCTATGTGGAAATACAGATATTTTGGGATAAGAGGCAAACTACTGTTATGGATTGGATACTGACAAAATGAACTGTTTTCTAAACACAGAAATATAAAATACAGAGCTTGCTAAATGGTGCAATTTAGGACTGTTTTTAGTCTTCATTAATGATCTGGAAACAGGATGAATAAGGAAAATGAATGAAGCAAATGAAACTAAATGATGGTTGCTTTTACAACTGGTAATAGTCTCTGGGGGTTTTTTTAGGTTCAATCAATATGGTAGCCATTTTTTGTGCTTCAATTTCAGAAGAAGATCATAAAAGCTGCACATCTAAATAACTGTGTTTCATAGCAGGTTCAATTCTGTTGTTCCTTCTCATAAGCAAGTTTTTATACAGGCACTGAAAGTAGAAATGGGTTTAGGAGAACTGAAACTACTTAATGAGTCACTATGTGTTGATCCGAAGCATCTACCGTCAGTTTGTCTTATTACCTGTTCTGCACCAAGACCCTTCTTTCCCAGTTGTATGCACACTACAAGTTTACATGATGTACGGATACACATTAATTCACCCTCAGACTTCCATTATGGTGCAAATCCTGGGTTTTCTTTTAGAAGTTCAGGCATTTTGGTAGAAGAGGAATGGCTTAGATTGTGAATGCTTGTGGGTTGCGTGTGTATGTGTTTGTGCATGAATGTCTCAAACTAAGCCTTTGAATTCTCAAGCACAAGCCTACTACAGTGAGCTACAGTCAGTATGGGCTGGTTGTAAACTGTGATAACATCCTGACTGAACAGTAGTTACACTCATGGGAGTCTCTAAAATGCAGAGATACCTGCTATACATTTGTCAAAAGTACAGCTGGGAAGCTGATGATGCATTGTTCTTCTGCCTATAGACTGTTGAGACTGGGGAAGCTTTGTCCTGTGGGATATATGTTTTGAAATGCACCAGCCATTGTTGGACGAGTTCTAGGGACACAGCTGTAACTGCAAACAGCTGAACCACATGAAACCAACAGGACCAGTCCAGCTTTCCCAGACCAGCAGTAATCTTGATGGGAAGGGAAGGCAAGACAGAATAAAGCTGGGAGGAACTGAGTGCATGAAATAATCAAACAGTAGAAATATTAGTCTTGTTTGTTCTTAAATAAACCTGTGTTCAAGCATACTATAGATTGCCATTTAGTCTGTCTCTCCTGTGATAGGCATGACGGAGAGGATAGCTCACACTCTCTACAAGTATTACAGACACAAACTGTGAGGACCTTAAAATTAATCTTTGCACTTCTTGCTGCTGCTTTATCCAGGGCAAGTTCTCTACACTATGATAAGAGAGCCTGAGGGGTACTCAGCCTTGTGCTGGCCCTAGCTTTTCACAGGAGTCTGAAAACACACTTGAAGATTGACATGGAATAACGATGTTCTGGAAGAACTTTTTTATCAAATTAACTCTCTTTTTGCTACATTAGCAGCTGGAGTTGGGAAGAGGACTGTTGAAAGAATCACTTTATTACCCTTGTAAAATTAGGCTCATCCTTAAATCTAGTTAACCATGGCTGGCTAAAACAGCTTTTGAAACAGGTTATGCTTCCTGCAGGCTGCATTATGCCGTAGAGCTATGCAAAATGCAGACATCCTAAAGAGCTCTGTAGTCTCTCTTTATCCTGCAAGCTGAGTGGCAAATTCTGTCCTTAGCCAAGCATGTGACAATTCAAGTGACACTTAAAACCTTTGCAGGGTTACACAACTGCAACTGAGAGCAAAATCTGACTTTTTAAAAACTAATTCTACCCATCCTCTAATTTTTTCACCAGCAAGTACAGGGACTGGGGTTTACTTTGTGTAAAATCAGTAGAAATTCTTCCCTTGATTTCAGTGGGAGCTTTCACTTCTCCTAAGGAAGGATGTATATTGATCCCTGTCTTTCTTGCAGACATTTTGAATTTTATTACTCAAATAACATCAGACTGCCATCTCAGATCTGGCATCTTCCATGTATTGCATAGAACTTCTTGGTTCATATTATTGATTAGCAGATGAGTAGAACATGCATCTTCTCTAGATTTGTGCTTTCCTTTATCCAATATTCCCCAACAGAACTACTAATAGATGTCATTTAAAGGCTTTATTTGAGGACTTTAGTATGGGCTATTGCAAAAGAAAAACAATATTAATAAATTCTTAGTTTCCCTTATTGTTTTTTCCTAATGTTTCTGTAGTAGCCAATGCCAGGAATTGGCAGAATTTAAGTTTCTGGGTGTTGTTAATCATGTATGGTGCCTCACATTGATCCAGAGAGCCATGTTTCTGCTTTCAGTCCTGGCACAGATGACAGTGTAAGTCTCATCAGGTGCAGTTAGAGCAGCTTATTGCCCATGGTCGTGAAAAGTAATATTGTATTAATAGCCTTCAGCTTCCATCTAATCTGTGGTAAAAGCTAAGGGGTAAAGAGAATTTCCACTTCACAGATGCAAACACCTGTAGGTGGGTAACAGTTTTTAAATGCTCTAACACCTGCACATATACAGGTAGGGTGCTCCAGGGACCATCTGCAACCTGTGCATCTGCCTGAAGCAGTTTACAGCGTGTTGACTTTCTGTTTTGTTTTGGCTTGTGTTTTACCTTGATATCACAGGTGATCATCCTCTGGAGGCTGTCACACAGGGGTTTTTTTGGTCACTTTGAAGTGTATAAGTGTATAACTCCTGATCTGTGTTCTCCCAACTAGATAATTTTTTTCTGCCTTTTAGCATTACACAGGGAGCAGCAAACTTTGATAAGCTGTTTGAGCAAGATACCTACCGGGGTTATTGATTTTTGGTATTCTTTTGTTTGACTTGCTTAAAACAACTTTTAGCAGTTGACTAGGTTGTGGTTTTCCTTCCCCCATTCCTCTCATGAGAAATTTTAATTTTAAAATCCTAAAAGTGAAGGTGTACAATTCAAACAATGGCCAACCTGTAAAAACAGTGGGATAGGTGCTTAGTTTCTGGAATATTTTCCCAGCTGTCATATTGAGAGTTAAAGTGGATTTTTAATTTTTATTCCATTCATTACTAAACAGGAACACTGAGGTCACAGCAAATAAAGCAGTATGAGTTAATGAGAACAGCTTTAGCAAAAAGAGGAGGTGTTTCTCAAAGTACATCAAGTGCTTCACATATATTAAGAAACCCCAGCTGAATCGATTTAATAATGTTGGGATTTACACAATTATTACAGAGCCTTCATTATTCACTCAGCCTGCACATACCACAGCACAAATGAACATCTCAGTCTGGTGGTATTAACATTGCCATTTTCTAACCCATTCCCAGGCCATCTGCTACATGCTGATCATTCACTGCTTTAACATTTAACAGTTACCCAACTGCAACTTAGCAGATTTGTGTACTTTTGAAAACAGCTGGTTTAATAACTGCTTCAGAGCTTTTGGATAAAGAAATTATTCTGTAGTGCTTTACAATAGACTTTTTTTTTTTTTTAAATCAGTGCCTCTGAGAAAAGACTATAACAGTTGCTTCCACAAATTTATGAATTTTCAACTCTTCATTTTATTTCTTGTCACATACGGAAAAAGGTTTGATTAATTATAGAACAATAATTCAGTAAATCTTTTTTACCATTCCTGGTTTATTTTTTGTCCTCTCTCAACTCCAAATGAAATATTTATATGCTGGGCTAATAAAAGAGCTTAATATGTCAATCTGTCTTAAAGGCTCCAACTTGGAGCTACAGACATATAGTTTAAAATACAAAATCATAGCATGATAGTAACAAATATGTTGAATTACTAGTGAACTTTGAACATTGTTGAGCTGTAGCCCTGACTTTCCAAATTTGATGAGAATATGAAAATACTATTTATTCTTCCACTGCTCTTGATGTCACATATTATAATAAATATTAGCTCTAACTGGCTGGAACTATTCTCTTTATTTGTCTTCTGTATATTGTAAATTATCATAATTTAAGTGGTCTTACAATTTCAAAAGATAATCTTAATCACAAGTGTATAAAAGCTTTTATCATTCACCTGAAGGAGTTTAAATATATATGTATATACATCTTGTTAATAACCATTTGACTTGTTTATTCTGAATACCCTTCAGATACTGATGCTGAACCCATGCTTCATAAACATTCAGGTAGTTGTTGCTGGATGCAGACACTGATATTTATATTAGAAACGAGAATGGAAGCAGTTAAAAGGAAGAACTTACTATTAATGTGTCACAAAAGTGACAATTCATGAGTTTTATTTTCAAAGCACCTCTTCTTTTACACAGCCATCAATCAAAATGCCAGCATCCTTTAGATTAAGTTTGGATTCTCCAGCACAAATTAATTAATCTGTCCAATACTTCCTATCTCACTGTTTCAATCAACCAGCAAATAAAGCCAATCAGGACTTCAATTCTTTGCTGATTAGCCAATAAACCATGACAGCAGACTTGTAACAGTACTTCTGGGATTCTCACAGCAGCTTATTTAAAGCAGGTAGCAAGTGCCATGATCAGTCTTCACAGAAACAAATGGGTGTACAGTTTATTATTATTATTTAAAACTAGCTGCATAATAACAACAAATTAAAAAGTGGAACAGCATAAAAACAAATTTGAGAAACACGTTATCTGAAATGAAACAAAATGTAAAATTAAACATCTCAGAAATCACAGAAAATGAAAGTGCTTTGCTGGTATGTAATAATAGCTTTCAACTCCCGTCACTGGAACTGGAGCAGTGAGAAGCGTTAAAACTGAGATATGCAATGATCTGGACAACGGGTAGATGGAAATGTCCTAACAAAGGAAATAAGTCACATGCAGTTACTCCAAGGACTTTCTTATTCTACTGGAAAAGTTATACACTTTTCCTCCAACAGCCAGTGTGAGGTTAGGAAGCAATATTGTGCACAGCTGAATTACTAGCCCATATTAATCTGGTTTGGAGCCTTACAACTACCTCTTTCCAAGACAAAGCCAGGACAGAGTAATGGGAACAATTCATTCTGGATTCTCCCACCAAAAGAAAACAGGAGTGGGACTACGTTGGGTTTATCCCTTCCCCTCAAGCCTATTGTTTACCAGCACTGTCCTAGCAAACTTTTCACATCTAACACTGATCTACAAGTGTATGCAATTTCCCTGGACATAATGCATATATTTCCACCTCACAAAGTCATCATTCTGGTAATATGCAATACTATCTTAAGCATTTTAATCTGATAAAAAAATAGTAGTGATATCTTCCGTTCCAGGGGTAAAGGAGACTTAGAACCAAGAATTAAGTAGTGCAAATAAGACCAGTGTGTTTTAGAGGAAACTCATCCTAAACAACATGGAAAAGGTAATATGTACCACTTGACCTTGGGAGTGAGACTTGTTTCTTGGCCCTATTTTATTTAGCTGTTCAAGGATGCCCTGGACTTACACACTCTAACAGGATCTTAAAATCACAATAAAGTCTATATTACTTTCCATTTGAAGCTAATACTATTATTTTATCTACATCCCAGTCTGAGTATATGGTGGAAGACTCAAGTAGCACAGCTTTCTGCTTTTTTCCACTTCAGTCTGAGAGCTAAATTTTCTTGCCTGCAAAGGGCTTCTCTACTGTATAACTTTTTCTTGGTAGAACAGGAATGTAAAAACTTGGATTCCTGAACAGGAATCCAACCTAGATCTGTGTCCATCATCTGCAAGGTCATTATGTCAGTTTGGTATAACATGAGATCTTCACAGGTTTTGTAAAACTATATAAAATTTTGCTACTCGAGATGAAAAGGTGTTTTTCAGAATTTATTGTAAAGGCCTCATTCAAGTTCCAATTAATTCAGTACCAAAACTGGGAGGTAGCAAGATCAGGCATAAATACAAAAAAGATCTAATCCTTTCTTAATGTAATTCCTACTAGTGTCAACAGATGTCATTTGAAAACAGATGTCTGAGAACATCAAAAAATCTTATAAAATAAATATGCAGAGATTGTGTGACAAAAACGTTATGGCTAACAGAGACGCAAAACATTCTATTTTTGATGTGTTACGGAAATCTAGTTACATATAATGTGCTATTACCATGAGCATAAAATTACATTGTAATTAAATTCCTAAGTAAAATTTTAATACTTTAAATGACTTAAAACCAACAGCAAAACAACAATGTATGAATGAGTAATATTGGATTTCACATTATTTTAACTTTCATTATTACAGTTCTGAAAATAATATGCAAAGCATTATTTTAAATGCATCTTTCATTTCAGCAGTTTTCCAATAAAATTAATATAATTAGATGCACTGACTTTTCTTAGATGTTAAAAACTAGATTGATGATGAAGCATAAAATATTTAATGTAACTCTGGGTAAGAAATTACAGAAAAAACAATATTACAAGTTAAGCATAGCTGATTTTAGAATGATTTATTTAAGTTCAGTTTTTCACCCACAACCTAACAATGGTTGTAACTGTCAGTCAACTTAATATTTACATAAATACAAATGAATAGAATGCTATGTGTTCCTGACATCTGAATATTTTTATTTTATTCTGTTCTTTCTTGTTTTGCTCAGTATGTTGACACACCTGTTAATGTGTTGTCTGATTCTGCTTGAACCTTTCACTGAGGAATGTGACTGAAATCTACCATTTTCTTCATTCTCTGTCTAAAACAAGCAGATTCTAGCAGTTGAAATTATTCTCATAGATTTTTGAGTTTTGTGTGTTTGGTATCTTTTTCTGCTGTGTTGCAATGAAAACAATAAATGTGCTGTAAATAGGAGAGAGAATATGTAATATTAATAGAATCATAGAATCACAGAATACCAGGTTGGAAGTGACCTCAAGGATCATCTGGTCCAACCTTTCTTGGCAAAAGCACAGTCTAAGCAAGATGGTCTAGTACCCTGTCAAGCTGAATCTTAAAACCGGCCAATGTTGGGGAATCCACCGCTTCCCTGGGGAGATGATTCCAGTGGCTGATTGTTCTCATGCTGAAAAATCTTCCTTTGTGTGCAATCGGAATCTCCCCAGGAGTAACTTGTACCCGTTACCCCTTGTGCTTTCCATGTGAGTCCTTGTGAAAAGAGGGTCTCCATCTTCTTTGCAGCCGCCCTTTAAATACTGGAACATGGTGATGAGGTCTCCCGTAAGCCTTCTCTTCTCAAGGCTGAACAAACCCAGTTCTCTCAACCTTTCCTCATATGGCAGCTTTCCCAGTCCTTTGATCATCTTTGTGGACCCTCCTCAGACTGTCCACATCTTCTTTGCACAGGTGGACCAAAACTGAATGCAGTATTCCAGGTGTGGCCTGACAAGCACTGTGCAGAGTGAGATAATGACTTTTATCTCTGCTGGTGATGACCCTGTTGATGCAACCCAGCATCCTGTTGGCTTGCTTTGCTGCAGCAGCACACTGTTCACTCATATTGAGTTTGTTGTCCACCAGAATCCCCAGGTTCCTTTCCACAGAGCTGCTTCTCAGCTGGGTGGATCCCAGCCTGTGCTGCACTCCTGGATTATGTTTTTCCCAGATGCAAGGCCTTACACTTGTCCTTGTTGAACTTCATAATGTTCTGGTTAACTCATCTTTCTAGACTGTTGCTTCAGGTAATGATATTTTAGGCCAGATTCTCATCTGCTAAAAAGGAAGTATCATTTATAAACTCATAGTTGCAAAAAAATCCAAGACTATTTTTAAATTAGGCACTGAATTGTGAGTATGCACTTTCATCACACAAACATTACTCTTCAGAATGATATCTTTCATTTCTCATCATTACTGCTTTTTTTTTTTTTTTTTTTTTTTTTTTTTTTTGTAATTCAGTTCAGCCCTTTAGATTTGTACTGTGGAACATATACACTAGTCATCTTTTGAGTACATAAAACTTACTATAATCTGCTTATTCATTTTAGTCACCACTTCTTTTCTGTATTCTCTTGACTCAGAAATACACTTCAAATTTTCAGTTTTCCCACACACCAGAAAAATTCTAACATAGACTGAAATATTCTTTAATTACAAAGTATATACAAAGTGTTAAAACAGCAGACAGCGGCTAGTGGAGATAATTTAATTTCTTGCATCTCAGTGCTTCTTCCTGATGCTCATCAGCCCTAAAATATTTTGTTCAGTCTTTTTTTGGTGTAACTGATTTTCTTTCCTTGTATAATATTTTTGGTCTTTTCTTTCATATTCTCTGCCTTTGTCTTTTTTCATCCTGAATTTTTGAGGATTTTTTGAAGTTATTTTTGTTGGACTAATATTTCTAGTGATTATGCATTAGTTTCTGTTTATATCCTCAGCCACCTAGTGTATAAGTAATATATGAATTATGTACTCTTTAGAATATTGTAATGAAAAATGTGTGAAAATATAAGTTGTTTGCCTAGTTATCCAGCAATGGCACAACACTTCCAAACCTACTGAAAATATTTATATAATTTATTGATTTCACACTGATATATCAGTTAATGATCCGGCTTCAAAAACCAGGTGAAATACTCATTGACAGTATTTATGAAGTTCAGAATTCATCAGTTTACATTATGAGTTAATTACATTGTCATAAATATTTTAAATACAAAATACTCCTGTAATTAGATATCAGAGAGATGGAGTGAAAAGCAGAAAGAAGAAAGAAATCCGTGGAATTTAGCTGATTTTCCTGGACTACAGAGTCACCTCTAATAACAGGCATCCCTGTTTCTCTTTTGGAAAGTCTATCTTACTATTTGAAGATTAATACTGATTGCATGACTTCTGAACTAATGATAGTTTAAGAAAGACCTATTTATTAGTACATAAAATTATTTTCTCACCAAAAGGCTGTAAGACTATAAATATGGAAAAAAATATATAGATATTTTAAGGTTTGCCTTAGGCTGAAGAACAGCTTGAATAGCTTCTACACCGATTTGACTGTTCTCTTAATTTTAAACACTGTAAGCTTAGTTCTTTAAACAGCTTGTTTCTGCTAAATTCTATTCAATATTGTAGTGGTTTAAACATGTTGTACAAATATATATAGAAATAATTATTGTGATTGAATTTATGCATAAATATTCATATATTTGAAGCAAAATATCAAGAATCTTAAGTGGTTCCTAGATATGATGAAAAATTCTATGACAAAATGTAAGGACTGTGTAGTAAATAGAGATACAATCATGTTAATATATGTTTTTAGCTTCCTTTCTAAGTGTTTTATGGTACAGTCACCATAGCTCTGTTAGTCATTGCTACATGTACAATCTCTGCTAATTATCTCCAAACAGAAGCAAGTGTTTCTTGGGTCAATGAATCCCGATTCTCTCGCTTGTTCTACTTTTCTTCCTACAGATTTCTCTTCCTTTCTTTCATTTTTCCTGGAATGATTTAATCTTTTTATTTAACCATATAGATCTAATCACTTAGAAATTTTACTTGTAGTGTATATATATATAAATTTGCATGTGCACACACACATATGGGTGCTGTCCAGTTTTCACAGAATTCATTATTAGTTGGGTTTACAGTCAGATTTACAGCTGCTTAGGTAGTATTTTTATCTATTAATTATTTTAAAACTGTGGTCTACAATGTTTACACATTACTTCATTGTTCCGTTTCTTATTTTCCCGCATTTTTCCCATAAAATCTTGTTTTCTTGGAATTATATCAGTGCCATTGTTAGCAGTATTTGGGACTTATCTCCGTTAAAATGAGCCAGTGTTGTCCTCAGTGTAAACATTTTCACACTGCTTTAATGCTGTCCTTTCAAATTAAAAAGCTGTGTTACGCTGAGAAGGTACAAACAAAAATATTGCAAAATAATGAAGAAAAGGTCTTTTCAGGTTTCAGAACAATGCTTTGGATTGTGACACATTTTATCAAGTTTCATTGGTCATGCCATGTTTCATATCTCTTGTAACATCAGATGCTGTAGGCTGAAGCAACCTGATGTATGGAACATCAAAATGCACTATACTGTATGTCATCCAAGAAATCATTGACAGTATTGTTAGCAAAAAGTATATGATTCACTGAAGAAAAAAACCCACTGAAAACACCAGAAAAATAAAATGTTTCTTCACTTTACTAAGAGTTAGATCAGATTAAATAATATATATATGGGCCTGGATTTATTCTGATGAAAGAATTGGTCATAAAATAGATATTCTATGAACACATTTACTTTTAGGTGCCCCCATAGGGACACATATAGAGATATGCTCACATTGTGTCTTTTGCTATTTAACAGTATATAATGCATGCTTCTTACAATATATGTCTTAATTTAGCTCCAAGAATTTCTCTGCAGACATGAAAGATCCTGATTTTCAGATAAGTTGCACAACAATTAATCTTTTAAATGTGAAAAGATGATGAAAGATATTTAAAATATGGTTTCAGAATTCCCATTAGAAATAGTATCTGAAAAGAGAAATCTGCTGCAAATAATTCTAATTATTTCTTTTGATGTCTACTTGGGAAACTAACAACTCTGACAGATGAACTCTAGTGAGCCCTGTTGAAGTACAGACTCTATCACCCCAGCTGCTTGCCTTGTTTCTCTGCTCGAGTTTTCTATTTCCACAGCAAAGCTGTGAGAAGGGAACACCTGCCTACACACCAGTAGGTGTCTTGGCTTGAATCTGGTGCCTTGGCTTAAAAATACAATTAAACTGGGTTTGCATTAAGATGCCAGACCCTGCATGGAAGCACACACACTATGGACACATGTTCTCTTTTGCCAGTTCTTCTGTGGAAATGGTAAAATTTTGTGGGTGGCTGCTGTAGTAACTTAAACTGCTGAAAGAATATTTTAAGTGCTGTAAATCCCACAGTCTGAATACTAAAACCCCCAAATTTCTACATCTTCCTGTGTTAGCATAACTACCTAATTAAATCTCAGACAGATAACTTCCTCATTATGCTATCCCGAAAACAATTTTCAGGTACTTACTTTTTCTTTTCCATACCTATCTTTTATGTTTCAGCAAAATTTATGGTCCTATCTCAAGGACAAAATAAATTAATTGAAGAAATCTTAAAGAGTTTTGTTCATAAACCTCAGTTAGTAAGTTCATTTGTAGAACTGTCTCAATGCGTTGTGGAAAGCTGATTTTAAATTATTTAATTCTAAACAAGCCACAGGTTGTTGTGAAAAATTTTAAATTGGAGTAAAGATCTTTTTTACTTCACAAACTGAAGAATTTGAAATAAAAAGTTTTAGAATGTTTGAAAGGTATTTGCAGAAGGAGCCTTATTTTCAGAACTGATAACATTTTTTCTGACAAAAGCCATTAGTTAAAAGAGAAAGTCTACACACTGCACATAACAAATGGCTTTATTATTATTTTTTACATCCTGTATAAGAACTGGTGGTCATGAAACTTAACTATATTATATTAGTAGTCATACTGTCACCAAACAAATCCCTGCTCCATAGGACTTAAATTCCGAGTTTAAATTGGGATTACAGAGAGATAAACAAAAATTTGCAAGAATACAATGCCACTATAGGGGCAGCAAAATTAGCAGGCATAGTAGAACACCAATAATCATCTATGATCAAGTTTTTCATTGATTTCACAGAAAGAGAAAACTTTAGTAGAGTTTGAGGGAAGCTACCAAAAGACATTACAGAAGTTGTGGAGGAGTTTCATCCAAAAAAACAGTTTCACAGAGAAAGAACTCATAAATATTAGATAGAATCTGTATAGGCAGATTATGGTGGTTCAAATCAAGACAGTGTCCAGGTAGTGGTTCTGAGCAACAGCTATTTTTCTTAAATAATTTTAATGCTTTTGAGCATAAGGATTTTTTTTTATTTCTTTCTTGTTTGTGAGGAATATCACAATTTGGCCTAGAATATTTTTTACATTTCTGTATTCACAGAAATTCTACTGAGGTTGTTTTCCTTACAGTTGCTGATGATGCATTATTGCACTCTATCAATGTTAAAGGTTATACTTTTTAAAAAAAATATGCTTGTACTCCTTGTAGTTCATTGGCAGTTAATAAAAATTTTGTACTAAATACCTATGTATCATTAAACCAGTAAGAACAGGGTTTTTTTTTCTGTCTTCTTTTCCTCTGGTCTCCAAATTTAGAGTGGAAAAAAAAAACCTAGTGTTTAAAGACAAACCTGAATATTCAGCCATCTTCAGCATCTGAAACCCCAGGTAATCTTCCTTCTGCAGGATCCCCACTTGCAGCTTTAAAGTGGGGATAAAACTAATCAATTACAAGCTGCCACTATTGATTGACTCAAACTACAAGCAATTTCTATTAATCAATCAAGAAAGACTGGAGATTGATTAAATGCAATTATTTCTTATTTAAACATAGTGAGGTAATGTCTTATCTAAGACAAATATACATACAGAAAAGTTTTCTTGTTTTTAGCTTCACAATGTTGCTGTTGAAATCTGAAGCAAATAGCTATTTTCATAGTGTGAACAACTTAGTTTTCAAAGCATCACAAGGAATGTGTGCTCAGTATGCTGAGCGAAAGTGATTATTCAATCATAAGGTTGTGTTAAACAAAGTTATCAAAGCTTTTTCACACCTCTATAATAAAGCCATTTTAAGTGGCTTTCAGGTTTTTATTTACACATTAATAAACCATTTTCTCAAAATCTCAGAAAAAGGAAAAAATATATCGTAGTAGCTTATGTCTGGAAACGCACACACACATTTAGAGAATCTATCTCTTTAATTTTCGGTGTCAAGCTTTATAAGTCTGCTTCTACTAACTGATAAACCTTTCTTTTTCTTTTTCTTTTTTTTTTTTTTTCCCCCACCATTTCCTTTACTTTTGCCATTTATTATCTTTTTACTTTGGGAATACACATAACATCTCTTAAAAATATTTTGTAAGCCTTTGCAGCAATTGTAAGGAATAGACGATTTCAGCAGAAATGTCATCTGTTCACTTTGAATTGGATTGTAAAGGAAAAAAATCTTGCTTTTCCAGATTGAAATGATTTTTTCTCCTGAAATGTATAATAACTTTGTTTTACTGATTGGAGAGAGACTGTGGGAAAAAACATGAAGCACTTTAAAAAGTAAAAGAAAAAAGGGTTTCTTTCAATGAATAAAGCCAAGCTCCAGAAAATCTCGTTTTATCTAGTTCTCTCTTTTCAAACATGTAACACTACCTTGAATTAATTTTTCAATGAACAACAAAGTATTTACGTGAGTCTATATTTCATAAACTACTGGATAAATTTATTTCGAGAAATTTCAAAATTGCTGTAGCTTCCCATAAATCACACAAATTTATAATTTTGATTAGTTAAAAAAGAAGAGGATATTTTCACAAAAGTTGAAGTTTTTCATTTTAGCTACTTTTATTATATATATATATATATATATATATATATATATATATATTGCTCCTATGACATTTCCTTTGGAAAACTTATTTTTCAAAAAAACTGTATCAGTACCATAAAAAAATAATTTAGGCATTACTTTTTTAATAAAAGTTTTGTTTTAACCATCAGATTGAAAAATCAAGAATTCACATTATTAATAGTTGTGACTGATACTGTATTTCTCATGTTTCTGTGTGTTGAAGTGCGTGTTGATTTCTGCAAAGGTCAGGAGACAAATTTCCTTCCACCTTTTACCCCAGTCTGCAGCATTTAATGCTTGGCTAGAGGCATTCACTGGGACTTTTGACTTTCTTTTAAACATCAACTATTAGTTACTGCCAAAGGCAAGATGCTTTCTTATCTTGTATGGCAAATTGTAGGTTCCTTTTCTCTCCTCACAGGCAAACAGATCTATCTGAACAGATATATAGTCCTTGAAATGAGATGCCATTCACAAAACATATTTTCTATCATAAAAAGCTGTCTAATAAATAATATGTGAACATTTAGAAGTCCCTTTCTTTCTCTAGATGATTTTTTTTTTTTTTTAAATCCAGATTATGGAGAGAAAAAACGAAACAATACTGTTTCTTCAGGTGGTTTCTTCAGGTGGTTCAGGGGACAAAAATATCAGTTTTAGGCACCATTCTGCAGGCCCGCTTGTAGTGAGAGGGAGCAAGTATTCTAAACATGTAATAGTGCCTCTGGGATCTGCTGAAGGCAGAGCAGAGGAGAAGTGTTTGATTTTACCAGTCTGGCAAGCAACACCTTGACTTGTTGAGTAACTACTGCTCTACAGGGATACAACTACTCTTACAGGTCTTCCAAACCTTAAAAATCTGCAATGCTCAAAGTCAAGATCTTTTTTCTCAGTAGCAGAATCTCATAGCTCTTTCTGGGCACATCATTCAGCAGGACCCATGAATCACAGTTCTCCACCTCCAAGATATTTAAGAGCCCTCTTCTGTGACAAGGCTTTACCTAACAGTTGAGAGAAATGGTCATTGCTGGATCAAAGCAATCCCTATTAAATTTTGCCTTTCTAACAGCTTTTGCAGCCTCTGGTGAGCTGAGAGTCTATAAACCAGAAATTACCTTTGATCTAGGAGATAAGTTCTTGTCTGCTAGATTCTTGAGGTCTCTCAGCACCCACTGAATTCATCAATAGAATAGAGTAGAGTAGAGTAGAGTAGAGTAGAATAGAATGAATAGAATAGAATAGAATAGAATAGAATAGAATAGAATAGAATAGAATCTCTTCAGTTGCAAGAGACCTGCTACAATCATCTAGTCCAACTGCCTGACCACTTTAGGACTGACCAAAACCTAAAGCATGTTATTAAAGGCATTGTCCAAATGCCTCTTCAACACTGACAGGCTTGGCATGTCGACCACCTCTCTAGGAAGCCTTTTCCAGTGTTTGATTACCTCTTGGTATTAAATGTTTTTTAATGTCCCGTGTAAACCTCCCTTAATGCAGCTTTGAACCATTCCCATGCATCCTGTCACTGGATATGAGGGAGGAGAGCTCAGCACCCCCTCTTCACTTTCCCTCCTCAGGAAGCTGTAGGAGCAATGAGGTTGCCCCTCCCTCCCAAACTAGAGAAAAACAAAGTCCTTAGCCGTTCTTTATAGTACATGCTTTCAGCCCTTTCACCAGCTTTGCTGCCCATTCACATCCTTCTTAAACTCTGAGGCCCAGAACTGCACACAGTACTCAAGGTGAGGTCACACCAACACTGAATACAGTGGGATAATCACCTCTTTGGCCTCCTGGTTATGCTGTGTTTGATGTACCCTGGGATGCAATTTGCCCTCCTGGCTGCCGGGGCACGCTGCTGACTCTTATGGAGCCTGCTGTCTCCAGATCCCTTTCTGCAGGACTGCTCTTCAGCCACTTCTCTCCCAACCTATACCTGTGCCAAGTGTTACTCCATCCTAGGTGCAGAATCCAATTTGGACTTCTTAAATTTCATCCCATTAATCATAGCCTAATGCTCCAATCTATTTAAATCCCTCTGCAAGGCATCCTGTACTTCAAGAGAGTCAATAGTACCTCCTAGTTTATTAAAGACAGCTACTGTAACACAGCAACAGTATAGGAACCTAGTGGAAAAGCATGCAGGGTTGCAGTCCTCCCCAGCCATCACTGCAGTCAAGAAGCCTTTCTCAGCCACAGAGGAGTATTTTTGGTATCGCGATTGAAGAACGGAATTCTAAAGTAATTTTTAGTTTTGTTGCTTCTGATAGAGATCATTACTTTTAAAATAATAGTAAAGGACACACGAGTTGAAACATTGAGAATAATGTTGAAAGAATGGACTCTGTGAGAGCTCTTCATTTCATTTTGGTGTAATGTTAATGGGGAAGGATGAGAAGTTTCCAAACAAATGGGAGGGTAAGAACATGGAGAAAATAAAAACCTACAGTGCAAGGGAAAAGGGGATCAAATAAAGCAAGTGGTACCTGTGCAAAAAGAAGGAAGAAATTGTAGAAAATAGTTAATCTGAACAAAATGAGGAAAGTCTGCTTAAAACTATGAGAAGCTGAGCTTCTGTTTATTTGTGCTTTGGCAGTAGTCTCAAACTCCTTTCGTGATAGCTTATACTACAGATCAAAACAATGAGAAAGCGTTTAAGTCATGAAGTTTCAATATAAAATTGAACAACAACAGATGTCTAGTTACTGTGAGATATGTCCTGGACCCTTTTTTATTACTAAATAGTTTAAGTAGTTTTGAACTCAGAAATCCATGTCTGCAAATTCGGTATTTCACACTGCATAAGACTTTCAGCTATAGCACTGTTCAATCTGATATGGGTAGATAGGAAGATTTGTGATGGAAACTGAGTGCTTCAAGCCAAAGGTTAAATCTTCATTTTAGTGGACTGAGACTTAGGTGCCTATCTGCTTTGAATACTGTCAGGAAAGTTATCATATGCATGAAAATTCTTGAGCATCAGAATACAACTGCATCCTCAATATTTGAAAGGAGCATTAAACTAAGTATTTCAAAGAGCATATAAGCCATCTTTTTTTAAAATATAGGTGATATGGATTACATGCTCTCTACGTATAACTTTCCATGTTTCATATGCTTGTTTGGATTTACAAATTTATGGAAGTTTCAAAAATTAAATGCTGGTATCGATTAAATGTAAGCTTTGTTCCAAGCTTTGAATCAAGTCTTCTGTTTATCAATAATTTTTTATTTCACATTTGAGACTACTGATTTTTCCACATGCATGCAAGATTATAAGTTCACTAAATAACTCAGTTTTGAATACCTGTCACTTTTCTTTTAGAATTTTGTATTGGTTTCAGCTTTTTTGAGGCTTCATAATTCCACTACCAATGAGTGACTTGAATAATTCAGTTGCAAAATCAATACATTGTATCCTGCAACACAAAAATCTAAGTGTTGTACAGTTTTGACATGAAGCTTCAATCAGTAGGTTTTTAGCACACAAGAAAGGCAATTCACAAAGTTAAGTGCCCACATATGTTAATAAGAGGAACTGCAATTACTTCTAACATCTTTGTTATACAGTTAAAAGCACCATTAAAGTTACTGTGTGTATGTTATTTCAAGTTATTAGGCAAATTGTGTTCCAGATCCTTTGAAATTAGGTGCTTCCATACTTCTTGTGTTTTTAATAAAATGTATTTGATAATATAGTTCAATGAAGAATGAAAAGATTCCCATCATTTTAAAGCAAAACCAAAAAAAAAAAAAAAAGTCTACTTGAAGAAATGTTCACTAAAGTTGGAAAGATTCCCAGATTTAAATGCTGTTATTCAAGCATTAAGTACCTAAATGTGAAGAGTTCTGCCTTGCATGAATTCATTTTGAAGTGCTATCTGGTACAAACACATATGCATACATTCATGCATATTTTTAGGTTTGCATCATTTAGTTTGGAAGAAAAAGTATTTTATACATAGATATATATGTATGTCTCTTTTTTTCCTTTGATATTGTCCAATTTATTATCATCTTCTCTTACTGAAGAAAACAATGGAAAATATTTCCATCTATAAAGTTGTCTAATGTTGATTCAGTAGAAGTTATGGTAAACAGTGTTAAAGTGAATAACGTGTTATCCACTGTGTTTCTATCTATAGAATGTCATAGAATATAATTTGTATTTTACAAAATAATCCGTATGTTTGCATACACAAGTACTACTGACTCTAGGGCAACTACTCAGAGTTTATAAAACCTTACATTTTTCTAATGTTCTGGAAGACTAATGATAGGCATTATTATTTCAGGGTTAAATCAAGAAATGACATAAAAGTCTTAAGGCTAAGCACCATATTACCTACATTTAGGTACTTAGAATACTTGGAATATCATTTGACTGGGCTTTTCCTTTTGGTGGAGAGTTAACAAGTTAGAGCTGCAGTTCAAAGCAACTTGGAGCCAAATAAGGAGTGACTGAAAACTTGACAATAGTTTGCAGAGAGGTAGTAAGTCCCTCTACTAACACCATACTGAGTATGAGTATGTATGATGTATGTATCATGTCTGGGTAACACAGTCTGCAGTTTGTTCTAAGTCTGCTCAAGGGTCCTGGAATAAAATAAAGAATGAGGTCTCCCTCACCTTTCATAAGGATCCAGATGAACAGTCCATGGGTATGGCATTTCCTGTTTGTTTTCCTGACATAATCTTGCACTCTTCCTTTCACATCTCCTTCAGCAGAAAGTTTTGCAGATGCAGCAAGTCGTACTCTAGTATACTTTCCAGGAAAGCAGGAAAATTTGAAATGCCACAAAAGCCTGAGGCTACTACAGAAAAGAGGCCTGCTTTTAAAACTAGAATACCCCCTGGTGCACATTATAATAGATGGCTGTCTGGATATGTACTGGTTCCAAGTTCCAAGACACCTACCAGGTTCAGTACACTTGGGGCACTGATGAATGTTTGATTTCTGACTTCTGACCAGAGGCTGCTCTGTTGGAACAGTTCTGGACACAGTAAAAAAACTCCAAGCATTTACCCTTAGAACCAAACAGGGATTGTCTGGGTAAGGCTGTCACAGAGGTCTTTCTTGTGAATCACTGTTTTGCATACAAGCACCTCAGTTCCATCCCATTCCTGTCAAGATACTCATCCATACTGGCTTCATCCACATCAGACTTATCTGTCATATTTTTGCAGATGAAAATTGCTGTCTTGCATATGAGCCAAATACTGAGAGCACATTTTCTCAAAAAAAGAATTTCTGAGGAAAAGCCAGAGGACAGAGAGGTGGACGTGCTGAAGCCAGAATCTGACTGAGCCCTGAATTATGTAACTATAAAGAAAAGAAAAGAAAAGAAAAGAGAAGAGAAGAGAAGAGAAGAGAAGAGAAGAGAAGAGAAGAGAAGAGAAGAGAAGAGAAGAAAAAAGAAAAGGAAAGAAAAGGAAAGAAAAGGAAAGAAAAGGAAAGAAAAGGAAAGAAAAGGAAAGAAAAGGAAAGAAAAGGAAAGAAAAGGAAAGAAAAGGAAAGAAAAGGAAAGAAAAGGAAAGAAAAGGAAAGAAAAGGAAAGAAAAGGAAAGAAAAGGAAAGAAAAGGAAAGAAAAGGAAAGAAAAGAAAAGAAAAGAAAAGAAAAGAAAAGAAAAGAAAAGAAAAGAAAAGAAAAGAAAAGAAAAGAAAAGAAAAGAAAAGAAAAGAAAAGAAAAGAAAAGAAAAGAAAAGAAAAGAAAAGAAAAGAAAAGAAAAGAAAAGAAAAGAAAAGAAAAGAAAAGAAAAGAAAAGAAAAGAAAAGAAAAGAAAAGAAAAGAAAAGAAAAGAAAAGAAAAGAAAAGAAAAGAAAAGAAAAGAAAAGAAAAGAAAAGAAAACCTGCCTTAGAAAAAGAGATCTTCATCATGTATTTAATTTTAAAACTTTAGTCTTGTTGACTTAATGGACTATCAATACCAAAAAAACTTCTAGTTCTGGAACCAGTATATATATCATGGGAAATTCTGAAGGGCTTGAAATAAAATTTGAATGACATGGTCTATATTGTGAAACCCAGGATTTTTCCTTACTAACTTTCTAGATAATTAAAGTTCTTCGTATACTTTGCCACTTCAGTAATAGAGCTATTATGTTCATTATAATTTTTCCAATATCTCAGAAAATGCAACTTGAATTGTTCTTTAATTTATCTGTGGCAGACACCTACTGCAATCTTTATTGGAAAAATATGAGAACTTCTGACTGGTACTTCAGATGCTTAGATAGCAGCAAAGCAATTTAAACTATATAAAGTACCTCCTATCCCTGCCCAGAAATATTTTTGAGGAAAGCTGTTTTTCCAGAAGAAGAAACTTTTTTTTTTTTTTTTCCCCCGTCGCCATCTACCTTTACTCTATTATGTTGTATTATTTTACATTGAATTATATATTTTAACAGAAAAGCTACTCAAGTTTAGAAAAGTTCAGGTGAGGATTCCTAATCTTCCACAGAGAAAAATAATACATACATACCTACATACATATATAATATACACATACATATATTCCAATAAACATGAATACTGCTTCTACATGTACTGCACATTCTCATAAATTTCAGTCCCAGAAGCAAAGTACTTATTCATTTCTCAGTCTTACTAATATCAACATGTTTTTGTTACCACTAATATAAATCATCAAGGCTTATTTTGGCTTCATAGGTAATTTGCTTCTAGCTCATTTAATAATTTAGAATAATCAGTAGTGTTTAAAATCTTAGCAATTTTGAAGTTGTGTTACAATCAAAATGCATTTAGATTGCCATGCAACTCAACCTTACAAATCATCAGCCAATCAGCACCCCCGATGTTGTGAAGCACTCTTATTTTGCTCTAAGTGTTATCTCATGCTGCTCTTAACACATTTGGAAATTGAGAACATTGACTGCCTTTGGTGCCTGCCTCTATTCAGTGTTTAATGTCTGCGACTACACCACTATTCTGTTCAATTTGGTATGGCGTTTCAGCTGTTGCTATCTATGCAGTAGTCCTTTTCAATTCAATAAATGTGGATTCAACCACACATTATAAAGAAATAAATTATGAATGAATACATTTTTAAATGTGGGATCTCTACTTAGTGTCTGCTTGACTCCAAGGAAATTACGGACTTCAGGATAGTTTTAAGTCCATTTAGATTTCAATAGCACAGTCATTACTGTATTACCTAGGAAGAGGAATGGATATGACCTGCTTTTTCCATTCCAGAGTAAGCATGAAAATGTCAGAAATAAATTCTGCAGTCTTCAGAATGACACCTGCCTTCTAATTTATGAACATTGGAGGATCTGAACAGTTTTTGTTTACATTGTTTTGTGTGATCCAAGACGGATTTAATCTTTTTCCTGGGAGATAATGCAAAAAATAAATAATCTAACCATCTCTCTCTTCTGATATTAGAAACATTTTCATTTCTCTTTTTTTTTTTTTTTTTTACTTGAGTACATTCATAAGAAACACTAGTGCTTCTATTAGATTTTTCTAATTTTTTTAATTGTTGATTTTTTTTTCTTTTGCCTGTAAAATAATATTTAATTTTTATTAGAAATCTAATTTTCTGATTTGGGGAACCCTATAAACTTGTGAAAAAAATATGTCTGTAAGATATGGCTAGCAGTACTGTATTTACTCAAGGTAGGTATACCTTTAAATATAACCTTGCTTATTTTAGGTCACTAACATCACTAATGCAATATGCTTAAATGAAATTTTGTTCTATCTAGTCTTCAGAAAATTTAATTTTTGAAGGAAAAAAAGCAGCACATGTATCTGTTCCAACGGCCCCACTACCAGTATGAGAATCAAAAATAGCCAACTCTATAACCCAAATATTTTTATTTTAAATTATTTTTTCTTATTATGTAGTTGTTTGCTTTATTGCTCATATTCCGCAACTTTCATGGCAAGGTTTAATATCAGAGTTATTGATATCACAGAATGGAACACTTTGAATAAATTAATTGAATGGTCAAATAGTGATGTGAATAAAAAATTTCAATATTTCAGGCAAAATCCTAACCACTCCTCTGAATCAATCTGGTTAGTGTGTGTATTCTCCATCTAAAGTACCATCTTGGGTGTTTTTATTTGTAGTTCAGCTAAGAGGATAATACTTTAATTCTGGAATTCTTTTATCAAAGGTTAAAATAAAAGTTTAATGAATTAATTTTTGTACTTAACTATCAGTTGCCCTTGAAGAGACAGGATTACTATTTTTCCTGTAAAATGTCAAGGAGATGCCCACACCCTGAGTACATGTAGGAACAAAACATTTTGCTTGTGAAAACAGAGAAACACAGAATACAAAAGCCACAGCTTCTCTTTTTTTAGTGTACATATCTTTCATACAGCAGTGATAACTAACATGGATATCTCTAGATGATTCTATGTATTGCATTGCGTAGCATAAAGAACTATAAAGAAATTCAGTTTCAGTCACATTTTCCTTTCTCCAACCTACTGCCACTTCTACATATCTTACCTATGTAGGCCTATTGTCTCTTTAGACACTTCTTAAGCTTCTGGTACATCCCTCAAGCTTCTGTTACATCTCTCTCATCCAAACCCCGGCCTCTGGCAAAGACCTCAACCTGCTATCCACCTTCTCTCTTTCTGTATTCATCCAATTTATGGGTGCCACCATGACTCGTCAAAGTGTCCTCCTTGGCTTCTAACTGCAGTTTCTGAACAACATGGTTCCCACATCTCTCACCCTCTTCTGCTCACCTAATTCTTCAGACACTTCAAATCTCCCTTCTCATCCTTCATTCTCATTCTCCTCTTTCTCAAATTGACAACAGTGCACCACTGCCTTGTCTGGTTTCCCTGCCTGGAGGGTAGCCCCTGTTGGTCCTGGCCCAGCTTGTTTCTCAACATGTCTCTCCATTCAGTACCTTCCCCTGGAGTTTATAATAATTTGCTTCACCAGCAATCTCCCATGGACACATCACATCAGATCACTTTGCCATTCAAATTAGGTGGCTTTTTCCAGATGCTCTGCATGTCTTGGATAAGACAGGAAAGGCACCAAGAACATTTGAGGCACAATCTTATTGTCTGTGCTTTTTAGATCACATACCACTAGATGAAGAAACTCAGAGCTGGAAGGAAGAGGAAGTCCTGTGCAGCGTTAGGGTGGGACATGCTCACCACACAGAAGATTCAAGAATTCCACCTAATAAAACATTTTCAATGAGCATTTACTAACCATGGTGTCTTGAAGGTTTGCAATTTTAGACAAATTTAGGCAGATATTCACAAAGATGGGAAAAGACACCACCAGTGAACTTCAAAATTCAGCTTCAGGGATCTGTAGTGCTTGAGCTGGTTAAAGACAGGGTTCCAGAATTTTGCTATATAAGGAAAACTCTATACTAGTTCTTTTACTTTGTTCTCAGATAGAGCTTAATGATTTTTCACTAAAATTAAACATATCAGCCTGAGGCACACGCTTGGCATGATAAACTTCAGCTTGTTTGGTTAAATTTTGGCAGAACTATTAGCAGCTGAAACACAACTCGTGTAGTAGGAACTTTTACAATCCTGAAAGATGCATGTGTGTGTATGAAATGTGTGCACACATACACACACATATGTATTCTTTATACAGCTGATAGGGTATAATGTGGCATAGCATAGTTTCTGCACTAACATGTTTCATATAAAATTATAGTATTCTTCCTAAAACATCCATCCACAAGAAAAGCAAGCTTAAACATGGCAGAAACCAAACATCTCCAAGTCACATAAAACAGATTAGAACATCATGCAGGTTTCTGCTAGTATAAAATACTAATTTAAGATAAATTCTGAAGATACTGTTGATGATACCAAACTGTGTGGGGAAGTGGACACTTCAGAAGGGACAGCCATCCTGCAGGAAGACCTGGATAGACTGGAAGAATGGGCTAACCTGGCCTAAAATATCATTACCTGAAGTAACAGTCTAGAAAGATGAGTTAACCAGAACGTTATGAAGTTCAACAAGGACAAGTGTAAGGCCTTGCATCTGGGAAAAACATAATCCAGGAGTGCAGCACAGGCTGGGATCCACCCAGCTGAGAAGCAGCTCTGTGGAAAGGAACCTGGGGATTCTGGTGGACAACAAACTCAATATGAGTGAACAGTGTGCTGCTGCAGCAAAGCAAGCCAACAGGATGCTGGGTTGCATCAACAGGGTCATCACCAGCAGAGATAAAAGTCATTATCTCACTCTGCACAGTGCTTGTCAGGCCACACCTGGAATACTGCATTCAGTTTTGGTCCACCTGTGCAAAGAAGATGTGGACAGTCTGAGGAGGGTCCACAAAGATGATTAGAGGACTGGGAAAGCTGCCATATGAGGAAAGGTTGAGAGAACTGGGTTTGTTCAGCCTTGAGAAGAGAAGGCTTACGGGAGACCTCATCACCATGTTCCAGTATTTAAAGGGCGGCTGCAAAGAAGATGGAGACCCTCTTTTCACAAGGACTCACATGGAAAGCACAAGGGGTAACGGGTACAAGTTACTCCTGGGGAGATTCCGATTGCACACAAAAGGAAGATTTTTCAGCATGAGAACAATCAGCCACTGGAATCATCTCCCCAGGGAAGCGGTGGATTCCCCAACATTGGCCGGTTTTAAGATTCAGCTTGACAGGGTACTAGACCATCTTGCTTAGACTGTGCTTTTGCCAAGAAAGGTTGGACCAGATGATCCTTGAGGTCACTTCCAACCTGGTATTCTGTGATTCTATGATTCTGTGATTCTATGCTGTTATTTCTGCTGTGTGGTTCAAGCTTGCTGCACATACAATTTTATTACTTCTGTGTTAAACATAGTAGCAGCTGCCCTCTTTTACACCTCTAGGAGAAAAAAAAAAAAAAAATCTGAATGGATTATTCAAAAGATGTGAATCCCTTTGAGACATGGCCCTTCCAGCAATACCATAAATTCTTTGTCACTCCGAGGTTGTATGCTACGTTGGCCATGATTTAAAACCCAGGATTCTGTGGAAAATGGCAATGATATCCAGGTCTGATAAACTGAATTGGTCTCAAGGTATTGAAGGATGACTAATAAATCTGAGACTTGGTCCTGAAAGTTTTCTACACATGCACTGATTCTCTTTCTTCTTCAAACATTTGAGATACTGTTAAATATTAAAATCATGTCATACCAGTGATCTATTTAATTGACTTAAGCCACATTTAATATTTTCCTTCAGGATAGAATTGGAAACTTTAATGAAGTTTGAGTGAATATATCTTGCCTGCATGTTAGTAACAACTATAATTTACTTTGGGTCAACTCTACTAAACATTTCATCCCCTAAAGCATACAAGGAAGAATTTTCATGTAGATAAAGATTACATGTGCTAGACTACTGTTGTATTTCTAGTGTTAGAGGACTTGTTGTTTCTAAGAAAGGATCAATGTATATTCAGTATCCAAAATGGAATCAATGGTGTTTGACTGAAACCAGCAAGTGTGAGTTTTATGTTTTGCCATCATATATATATTCAGGTTATAGACATTTTGATAAGGGCCAGTTGGTCACCCTGCATGCTAAACAAGCCATCCAAAGGACACATAATGCAATGAGATGAGTTTACAATGGAGTGAAGATCCTAAGATTCAAGTTATTTGTGAATTTAAACTGGATACTTACTAAAATATCAATTCAAATTTTGAATTGGTCCCTTTTCCTTTATAATTTCAGCCCAAAGTGGTCTTCCCTTAAGAGGGCTCTTTACTTCTCTTAAGAACATTGATTATTTGATCAATTAATATATAGAAACTGCTGTAATAAATGTGTATACTGGAAAGCATCCATAGATGGACAAGGAATTACATAGCAGCCAATATCCTACTCCATTTGCACAGAATTCCAACATATTTTTAAGTAACTAAGAAAAAGACGGTTAAAATGTTTTTTCCTACCTACTTAGTTCTGTGTAACTCCAAAAAACCTTTCTCCCAAGTCTTATCATCCTCCAAATAGTCCATGTACCTCTTCTAACTTCCTTTCACTATGCTTGATCTTTAATTCTTTCAGTGGTGCTCCGTTCCCTATCATCTATTAGCCACACTTAATTTTAAGATTATAAACTGTGATTTTGTGCACTTTAAAAAACACCTAGATTGTTAATAGAGGGGGAAAAAATGAATTTTTTTTCTGATTAAAACCAAAATATTTGTCATTTTAACTTTTCTTATTTCTCTTTTAAACGCAAAATGTCACCTGAAAAAAGCTTCAGTGTAAGGAAAAAAAACCCCAGAATTTACATCAATTCTTTTGTTAGTTGTCTCAGACATGAGACATGCCATGTCAATCAGGTCAACAAACTTGTTAAACAAACTCAGGAAAAGTTTTTCATGAAATCAGAAATCTTGTCAAAAACAGAAAAGAAATGGACCATTTCTAAGTCACTTAAAAAAAAGGAGACAAAAAGCCTCCAGCTTTTAATACAGCTCTTCAGTTAATTAAAATCTGATGGATGTAGCTTGCGTGTCTGGAAACGGTCTTCCAGTTTTCATTTTTTTGCCTATTTAGTACTGCTATTGATTGTTCTGAAGCTGGTAAATTGTGGAATGCCATATAAAACGCAAGGTCACTGGTTGGCAAATGTTAATCTCCTGTTATGCACAAACAGATTCTGAACATGAACATCTGTTAACAGAAAAACTCATAATTACAGAAGGATCACCCCCAGCATTTAATCTGGACAGAGTGGCTCTCGCTCCTCTATTAGCCTGCTTTCAGAGTCCTCACATAATAGCTCTCGAAGTGTATCTGAAACGTAATTTTGAGTGCACTCTCAGTAACACTTCTGTGACTTTAGAATCACAGCTCTGGGGATTTTGTCTGTGAAAGAGAGCCCATAATTTTACAAGACTTGGAGACTTACTTCTTATTCCATAATATAAAGATAATTTGGTACAACTGCCGAATCAAAACATCTGGTCTGATTTTCCTCCTGTTGCCAATTCTATTCTTGGCACAAGGTAGGTTCAACTGTGGCTGATATTGGAGACAACCTTATCTGCACACCAGCAGCCATAGAAATTCTGGTGCTCAAAGACTGCAGTGATGGATGGAAAAGTGATGGCTGGGGAAAAAATCCAAAGAAGCATATGAAATGGTTCTTCACATGCAGTGTGGGTATCTAAATTAAAAAAAAAAAAAATCATCAAGAAATCTTCTGTTCCAGGAACTGCAAGGCCCGTTCTGGAGCCCATTTTCTCCTTTCTGCTGTAAAGAACACCATGGCACGGGGAAAATGCAGACATCAGACCCAGCAAATGCTGTAGAGTATGAAATTAATTTTGACTCTCAGGATCTGAGGGCAAGGCTGGATCAACATCACTTCTGCCACAGAAAATGGAAGGTTAAAGGAATAGATGCTGCTCCTGTTTCTGATGAGGAAGATAGGAAAGATGGGGGCATAAAGTTTACTCAGTGGCCTGAACCTCTTTGTTGATAGCTTGCCTTCTGACATTTAAGATAAAACATTGTAACTGTAAGAAAAATTCATCGGTTTGATGCTAGCCCTGCCCAGATGTGAAGCCTGAGCTATGGATTCTGACTGGAAAGGCCAGGGCCAGGCAGCCTTACTTTCCATGTACTGCACAGATCTTTGACTTGCTTTCTTCTCACCTCTTGGGTTGCACAGGATCTTCATTGCCTCAGATCATCTGACTGGGTGGAGGTGCTTAACTTTTGTATGTTGCACCACAACTGTAACATGGAAAGAGGACTATTCTGTTCATGTTCTTTCTCTACAAGTTAGACTGCATATAGTTTGTACTGCATATTAAACACCATTAGACTGACAACAAAATAGTGGATTTCTATTATGTACGCTCAAAAAGGCCTTTTCAAAGGATTACAGTTTAAAATTCTTTTTAAATGAAGCAGAAGTATTGTTACTCAATGGAAAATTTACAGTACTCATTGCTTTAGAACTAATTAAAGGGAATGTTATATTACTTCACAGCACAATCACTGAAGGTACCCTTGAACAGATAAATGGAATTTGCTGTAAAAATATTAGCCATTGGGTAGAGACCAAGCATGGTAAATTTTATCCCAGGATCTTATCACTCAAAGAAAATTATGTCTATCTCCTTTTCCAAGCTTCAAGTTCAGTTACTTCGGTTAGAATTTGTTTAAAAATAAATAGTAGCTATAAAATTTACACTGCAAACTGTTGTTTTCCTTTCTTTTAAAGATTATAAGTGAATTAAATTAGGTCAAAGGGATTTTGCTTAATAATTGTAAAAAAATGTCTTTCTGAAGGGTCAAAACTAGAAAATATCCTCAAAGGAGAATGTTTCTTTCCATAAACTTAAAAATTGGAAGCTATGATGGAAACTTGTTTGTAGTCTTAGAATATGACTAAGCAGCTAAGTCTGATGCAAAGTCTCCTGCTGATGATTTTCATTAGCCAGGTATTAGCCGTTAGCCAGAAGACATAAACCTGTTCCCAAGCTGATCTGCATGACAAGGTATATTAACTTAGGCACTGTGCCATTACAATATGGCTATAAGATTCCTGGACTCGAGCTGGTTTCTATCAGCTCTGATCACAGTGGACTGAGTTCATGCATATTTGTATCTATCTGTTGGAATAACTCTGCCTTTTATATGGTAGGCACAACTGCATATCTTCTATAAAAGAACCAGGTAATGTTATTCTAAAACTACACAAGTGAAACCAACATACTAAATAAGTTGAGTGTCAGGGAAGTGAGAAAGCATATTGTTATTATTAAGGGCAATAACTCCAGTGTAGCAATGACTGGAAATTTTTGCTTTTAAAGACATTGGAAAAGCTAACTTAGCAAAACAGAAACTTTTTAAATAAACTACCAGTTCAGTTAATGTTTTAATTTGTCCACAGCTTTTAGCCACAATATAGAATTTTCTGTGAAAATCATAAAGTTATTAGTCTTTAAAGAAGAAATAAAAAATAGTTTTTCCCAGATCACACATTTTAAGTCCAAAACTGTTGACTTCCATATGAGTACGGCAAGTATTCCAGTACAGAACTCCATCAATCCCTCCTGTTTGAGCTAAATGACTTCACATAAATAAACAACTGTTCTTTGGATGACAGACTATGAAAAAAACTGAAGTTATCATGAAGATGTAAGAAAGACTTGTGTACACCTCTTCTGTTCCCATGAGTCATTACAAAAATGTTTGCCAATTATCTTGGACTACAGTGTCAGCCTCTTTATAGTGTAACTGATCTCATGTGATTGGAACAGCTCCAGCAGACTGGTTACTCCATCCAGAATAGCCATTAGCCTGCTGTTTAGTGCACATGCATGCAAGTTAAAGGCTCAGGTTGTTTGTCTGAATTTTGGAAAGGAAGAATTTACACTCTTACTTCCCAGCTTTGCCTCAGACGGGACACGATAAGAAAGACAAAAATGTCAGAAATATTGGTAGGAAAGGAAAAATGTTATCCACAAATTCGACTGACTGTGTTGTTCACCTTACTAAACATCCTCATATAATTTCTTTCAAATGAATGTGTCATGTCTCTGTAAAGAAAAGCTGCAGATCCTGGGGAAAACCAATGTGTAATGTTGAGAAGAATGTTGCTATTGTTCCTTTACTGCAAACCACGAAGACACACTGAACAATAAAGCAAACAAAATATTTAGAAATAAATGGCCAATCAGCAATCTAAAATGCATTTCCAGGTGTACTATGCTTTGTTACTTGGATTGGGGCAGGACCTTTAGAAAAGTATTTCTGGAAAACAATAGCCATCTGATTTTCAGTACTGTTAATGCTACCACTGCAAATATTTTCTCAAACAAGATAAAAATCTAGTGGTATAAGGAACTGCTCTGATGGTATAATGAATGCTCTAAGAATCTCTGAAATATGCTGTATAAAGGACTTTGTTAGTTATGGGGATCCTGGGCTATAATGTCTTGTCCCATAAGGTACATCTCCACTGTATTTATAAAAATTGTGTCACTCTTCAACAAAGTGTATAAGACTCGTTCCACAGGGAATAGACAAAATAAGAAAATTCATGGTTTTATAACTTCCTAACATGGTTTCTTGGCAACTCTGGTCTCTACATTCAGATCTCCAATGACTGTCTAATTAAATTGGTTATAAACCTACAGTTACCCATTTATTTACCCTCAAGAACTGGTGAAAAAGTTGAGTCCTGACTGTGATTACCAGGCAACACAGGTATGATCATGCTTCTTTGTTCTCCCTTTCACACTGTGTGTCACATGCTCTAAAGCATCAAGCAAACACCAAGCATCAGTACTTCCTATGACTTAAAACAAGCATCCCCTGAAGGAGATCCTCCTCAGGTCTCTTAGGTCTTACAGCAAACGCCTGTAGGTTTATAGACCCTCTGTAGAAGATTCATGAAAAAGGTTTTTTTTCAACTATGCTCCAGGTGCACGACCTTCAGAAATGCGAGTGGTTTCAGATATATTGCTGTGCTTCTTGCCACACAACTCTAGTCTGTTCTGGATAATTCTTCTGAAGCCCATAACTCTATCCATATGGTGCAGTGATCCTTCATGCACAGCTTTATGCTTTGAATTTTTCTCTGGGAGCTATAAGGTGAAAAATAAGGCACTAAAAAAAATGTTGAAGTAATGAATATATAGATGCTCAAGTATTTTATTCAGTTCAACTTTTAGATTGGAGAGGTTGGGGTTGTTTTCTGTTGTGCAATAGGAGACAAGTGAATTTGTCTTCATAAAGTACTTTCCTCACCAAATATCTGGAGATATGAATGGAAGAACATGAAGTGCTGCAAGAAAGCCGAATGTCTGTAAGTCTAACAGCAGGTCAAGACTCAATAAAGGAGTTTTACCAGACTGCTAGAATCTGAAGGTCTCCTGGGATTCTTCTAGAGCTTTGATTTCAGGAACTACAATGATAAAGTTGGGGTTTTTTTTAAGAAAACAACATGTTATTTCAACTAGTTCTACTTCATAACAGGACTTCCTTGCAGCAAACTGCTTCTCTTCCTCTATCACTCACTGTGTTTATAGCAGACTATCATTAACTTTAGTCTTGAAACTTCAGCTTTCATTCCCAAAAATGTGTAAGAGCTAGAAGAATTCTAAAGTTACCCTGTTTTTAGCAATAACAACAAAAAAAGTTTAGAACCTGACTAGTATTTGAATAAGAAAAAGCAGTTGGAAAAGCTTTTTTTCTTTAAATCTCACTAAAATTTTCTTTATATGCTGAAAGCAAATTAGTATAATACAACATTAAAAGAAAATCTTAAATGTATTTAATTACCTACCTTTTAAGTAGTTTCTTTCACTTTCATATTCCTTTCAAGTACTGTATCTTGGCATCTTGTAGTATTTGTTGCCATGAGCAGCACTTTCAGTACTTGCGCTGTGATTTAACCCTTTCCGTTCCTGACAAATCAGATTCTCTGTCCTCAAATAGGCATTTTCTCAGAAATTCAATTTGTGTTCCACCCAACTAGCATAACAGGTTATTTTCTGCAAGCTGAGGTTCTGGTATTGTTTATGCATTGCATATTAACCTTTTCTTTCAACCCTAGAGATCTTATTTATATTTCAGTACAGTGGGTAAGTGAGGCACTATATCAATGATAAGCAGAACTTAGGAGCCCATGAAGCACAGGTAGGGTACATGCAGGGAGCAACTGTCACAGTGATCATAACTACCTTTTTTCTCATGATGTATACTCAGGAATTCTTTCCTCTTCCAAAAGGGCATGGTTTTTTATATGGCTTTGTTGTTGTCAAAGGGCAGGGGACAGACAACATTGCAAGCAAGTCTCATCAGGTGGCCAGAGGATAGAAATTCCTGTCTAAAGAATACAGGATACAAAAATCTTTTTTGGCTTCTCAGAAACTTTCCTAAGCAATCTTTTTGTTGTTGTTGTTGGTTTTTTTTTTGGGTGGTCCTTGTTAATCTGTGAAACCTTATGGCAAGAACACTGGGCACAGGTTTAGTAACTAAAAAGGTATAATAATTGACAGAAAGTTTAAGTTTTGTTCTACATGGAAAAAATGTACAGGATCCATAGTCTGAAACAGAATTAACCTATTTCTGTTATCAGTCAACAGGGTAATACAATATCAATATATTCTACTACCCTGTTCACCACCATCATGATACTTTTTAGTGAGGGGGGAAAGAAAGTGACACTAGAAGGCATTTGAATTTATGTCAAAAGAGATATTTGTAACAGGACATCACTGGGTTCATTTTCCCTTATATAATAGTGCACAGAAATTAGCTCAGTTTTTCTTCTGTTCTGTGGATGAGCATTGTAGTTAAGTTACCTGCATTGTTTAGATCCAGAACACTATACTTTTGAAAAAAGTGGCTATGTTTGCAGGACACACTGAAGTTAAATAATTTATTGCCTTAGTGCTTGCCATGTCTGTAGTGCTTGTCCCTGAGCTCCTGGTTACAGGATCCTCTGGAGAAGGAGTTGAGGAAAATAGCTGTAAAACTTCTTCCAAGGACTATTCACAACATATGTGGTAGGACTCAAGGTAAAAGGGACAGGGTTTGACTTTGGGTGCAACATGAAACAGTGTAGACATATATGCAGTGCTGGACCTTGTTGGTGGCCACAGGAGCATTCTGCCACTCAGGCTGTCATTCAGAGCTCTCTAAGGCTGTGTCCAAACTACCTAGTCTGGAAAGCCTCTCCTTGTCTTTAGCAAAGTGCACATCCGAGATGTATATTATATTGACTCACTGTGGGACAAGATGCAGGTAGCTTGTTCTGCTCCTCTTCTCCTACATACCATGGTTTCCAGTGGAAGGAAAGGGACTACAGGTCCTATGGGAGCTGCAGTGTGTCACATTCTGAGCTCTGGTCAGGATGACTGGCATTACAACTGACAGAGCAACTGGCCGACAGTCTAGATACAACATCAGTTAGTGGGCTCAACCACACTGCACCAAAAAACTTGGAATTGATAATATCTCCTGACATCTGCACTGCCTGTTCTATGAGATATTTGAAGAGCAGCCAAGGTGCCATAAAATCCTGTGGATGAACAGCGGTAGTTCTGAGCTGGACCAACCATAAAACATCACTTACTCTGAGAGGTCCTGTACAGAATCTCACTTCTAATTGTTAAACCTAGATTCCTGGGCATACCTCAGATCCTTAACTTCTGGTTTCCTGCTTTGAAAACCCGTGACTGATCATTTTTTCTGAATTTTGAATAAGCTTGCTTTGTTGTTGCATCTGTTTAATTAAAGAACTTCATTTCACAAATTAAAAAAAGCTTCATTGGAAAATATGTTTTCAGGAAGAAAAACTTCAGAGAATTTCACATCACAACAACAAAAGAAATGGAAACTTCCCTTTCTTGCCATCCCCAAAGAGATAAAGGTTTCTCAGAAATTCAGAACATTCCCCCCAGGTCTTCTATCCCCAACAAAGACAGCGTTCTATTTCCTCTAAAACACTGCCTAATGAAAAATAGTAAGTACTTCAACATAAAAGATTTTTAATCAACCAAAATGGTGTCTCTGTAGTACAAATCAAGGAATTAGCAGCAACTGATTTTACATAGGAGATAGAACAGAAGTGCCTTGGGGCAAATCAAAAGCCAATCTGTACTTCTGTAAAACTGTGAGGCTGAATTTCATTCAGTGTACAACTTAAACATGCTTTTCACAATAATTCCAGATGTAATGTACCTTTTTTTTTTGAGTGGGAATAAGTTAAAATGTACCTTTCATTATTAAATATTATGAAATACTATTTCTTTTCTAAATCCTTCTTCCTATACTACACAGCTATTGTATTAAGGAAGTATTTGCTTTGATACCAGTGATGTTTTTTATTCTTTCATAAGATCCTTTCTCTAAGGTGTGAACATTGAACTCAATGTTTTGCTATTGCACTTGAGTTCTGCTGGTAGCTCAGGAGATAGGTTTACGGATGGCTATAGAAGGGGAAGAGAAGGGAAGAGAGGAAGGAAAGGGGAAGTGAAAGGAAAAAGGTCTCAAAACATGGACTGTCCGTACTTACTATGGTGTGAGAGACTGAAATGTCCTATGCCTGTCTCAAAGCTTGCTTGTGTCTGTACAAACCTCCAAAACAAGCTGCTGCAACCTGTGAATTGGTCTGGAGGATGTCGCCCAGAGAAGCGGGAGTGTATTGAAGGATGAGCCCCCCCATTCCTTTGCGGTTGCATTGTCAGACTCCTTACACAAGCCTCAAAGGGGCAGACATGGACTGATCTGGCCCCATCGTGTAGCCCTTTGTGGCTGCATTATGTAGGCCAGACCCCATGCACGCATTGCTAGTGAACTGATAAGAGGCAAACGTTCCTGCCCTTGAAGCCAGATGCAGCGAAACCTGTGGGACCAGGGAAAAAAACCTAAAGGTGGGCAGATATGCTAATCAGTAATATGATGAACTTAAAAAGGCAACAGAAACTTTGCTCTGTGTGCATCCACCACTGAAGCCAAATCCATGCGCACCCACCACCAAAGAACTGAAAACTGAGGGCCAAGGGGACGCCGCTGGATCCATGGTGGTGACTATTCTTGCAGCCCTATCATGCATCCTTGCTTTATTTCTCTCTTTTCCTTCTATTCTGTCCTATTGCTATCCCTCTTCACTTTTTAATAATAAAAGCCTGTTTTCGGTGTACAGCATTTGGCCTTGTTTGTGTCTTAATCTCGGTCTTGGGATCATATTGAAACCTCCCTGACATGGGATTGGGACATATGGAAAAATAAAGCAAAACACATTTACATATATATTATGACCCATAGCTGAACTGAACAAGGATACAATCTAATTTTCAGAAATGAGGACATTGAAAAAAGTCTTCGTTTATGAGTAAGGCATTACTCATGATCAAGAAACAGTGAGCTGTGACATGTCTTCTCAACAAATACTTAGAGAGAATGGGGAAATGTATCAGGTTGGAGGGTTGAGATTTTTTTTCCTTATTGCATTGCAGCTACACTACTGTAGATGATTTCTGTGGACTGTGGACACTTAAATGAAATTCATGGAAATATTTTGTTTTCCCTATATCACCAGTCTTTTGAATCGTTCAGGGACATAATCTTCTAGAAGCATTCTGCTTACTTGAAGCAACAAAAAAAGTATTTAATTAATCCTTTTTTTTTTCATATGTGGAGGTTTTGTGATATATAGTTTGTCACTGTGTAGACTTTTATGATGTAGTTTCTCATCAGCATGATGGCCCCACCAATTTAATCCTAAATTATAGCTCATTTTAATTTGGTTCTAAATTATAACTCCTGTTAATTGTAAAAGGGAAATAAATACAGGATAGCAGGACAAGTATGCAGCAAGTACTAAAGAGTCCACAGTCAACATGAGTCTGTGATCTAGTCATGAAAACTTGGGTGTGGGTCACCTGGCATGTGGATGGGTACATTTTTACACATTTCTCATCTCTTCATATTCTAGCTCAGCTACCCTGTGCAAATGAAAGCCCTTTGGATTGTTCTAGCAGGAGTTTCAATTTGACTGTGAATGTTGTCTAAATTAAAACACATTATAATCATGCTGGTGGTAGTTTTAGAGTGGGTACCAGTTTGGTTGTATTGGGTCTGGCTGAACTGGAATCGGTTTTCCCCTATAGCAGCCCTCACGGTGCTGTGGTTTATGCTGGGAGCTGGCAGGGTGTTGATAGCACCCTGGTGTTGTGGCTGCTGCTGAGCAGTGCTTGCACAGCACCAAGGCTCTTTCTGATATTTCCCCCAGTGGGACGGGGTGGGCAAGATCTTGGGAGGGGACACAGCCAGGACAGCTGACCCAAACAGACCAAAGGGACATTCCATACCATGTGACATCTGCTCAGTATAAAGCTGGGAGAAAGGAGGAAGGGGGTGGGTGTCACCCTTGGTCCTCCGAGGCAACCACTACGCGTATTGGAGCCCTGCTTCCTGAGAAGGCCCGACATCGCCTCTTCATGGGAAGTAGAGAATAAATCTGTTTGCTTTTGCTTCTGCGTGCGGACTTTTGCTTCGCTTTGCTTATATTAAAACTGCTTTTGTTTCACCCACAAGGGTTAGTTTATCTTCTTTCCCCTCTTTACCCTCTTGAGAAAACAAAGGGAAGGGGGGGGGGGGGGGGGAAGTGATAGAGCGACTTGGTGGATACCTGGCATTTAGCATTCAAACCATCACATTAGTCAAAAGGGATTTTGAGGCCAAAGAGAATCAGTTCTAAGGCCCTTCACAATGTAGTTATTCACATCTACTTGTGTATGCACAAACCCACATAGCAACAAAATTAGGTAATTTACAATACAACAAATGGATAACCGAATATGCAAGATTTACATATACAAATACTTGTACCTGAAAATATTGTCGGTCATTATTTAGAAGCTTATTCAGAATAAGCTATTACAATTCAGGAGATAGCATCTGGAGTTATGATAGATAATATTATGGAAACATAAAATCTCAATAGTGATAAAAAAACCCCAATAACCAACAATCTGAACCCTACAGGTTGGTAGGAAAGGAATAAGAGAAAAATATTTGTAATATAAGACTGCATGGTGCACCTGCATTTTAATATAGTAAAATCCTGGTTGTTCAATGCCAGAAATTATGTGGTGCATTCAGAAAAGATAAAGGTATGAATAATGGTAATGATCACAGAAATTATTTAAACTGTGGAATAGTCTGAGACTGTTTAAACTGGAAAAGAGACAGCTTGGGGGGAATATAATAGTAGTCTGTAATTGTGGGTGTCACAGGGAGTAATTGTTCACGCACAAGAAAGAAGGGTGTCAAATGAAATTATTATATGACAGGAAGAATAAATATCCCTGTATTTGCTTCATATTCTCTGTACTACTCTGACCACTTTTGAAGAATGATACTAAATCAGATACTTGGTTTCACCCAGTAGTGCTGTTCTTATGGAGACCTTTTCATATGACCATTCCATGTAAGTGTTTGCAATAAATACCTATTACAAAACCCCCTTTTGTCTTGAATCATACCATTGGCATGCAACACAGAGTATTTCAGATAATGCCTTTATGCATTCCTGCTATACTGTTCTAAGGAAAAAATATAACCTACTAGGTTTGTTAGCATGAGACAAGTATCTAAGGGTTTCTAAAGTACTTGAATTCATACAGTGGAAATTTCAAGAGTGATTGTGAAATTTTAGTTTTACAACTGAAGTGCATGCTGCACTAGGATTTTCAAGCATATGCACTCTCTCTTATAAACCAAGGCTTCTAAATTCACTTGCACATTAATTTTAAGCACTAAGTTTTGAGAATTTTGCTATAGGGCATTTTTTATTTTTAAATATCTGAGAACAGAAATCTATTTCAATTTTTATTTATTTTGCTTTCTGGTTCTTTTGTTTGTTTAAATTTTACACTTTGGCAAACATTACCTTTGTTTATGTGAAAAGTGAATGAAGAATAAAAGTGTTTATGTGGGTATTTCACACCCCTTTCACTGTAATGCTTGGTTTATTCTTAGATGAATTCTACCATTGTAATTAAGCTCATATACTGCTTGATCTACAGTTTAAGTATGTTCTTGAACTTCTAGTTTGAAGGGAAAGGACACACAAGGTGGGAAGAATAGATTTTTTTTTTTCTACGACTGTAATAACCCCTTTCACATACAAAATTGTCTAAATAATTTCTGAATAAAAACTCAAGGATTTTCAAACTTGAAACTAGCTCAGATGATACATATGCTGGTACTCCGTTTTCATAAGTTCCAGGTCAAAAACTGAAGTCCACTGGAGGACTTGTAACTGTAACTGAAAATTAATGTGCATTTAGCTAATTAGATAATTAAAACCTTTCTGGGAACCAATGAAGAAAGAGCAAGTAAAGAGGCTACATGAGGTAGAAAACTTCACCAGGAGGATCGTACTTCTCCTACCTGAGAACTCAGGACACTGATGCCTTGCTAAAATCTTACCACCTGCATTCACAGACACTCTCACACACACACAAATGCGCATGCACACACAAACTTCTTCTTCAGGAAAAGTGAAGCTTGATTGTCAATTGTAGGGTCCAGAAAGTCTTTGGAGGGGTGAATACAATATCAGAGAATATTATATTAGGAATTATAACAGTTTTAGCTGTGGATAAGTTTTTCTGTAATAATTACATAATTTAGACTAGAAGCATTATTGTTCTTGGAGTTGGACTGATGAGAGGTTTGCTCTTTGATGATTAGAATGTTAAACTAAAAACTCTTAAACTTGCATGTAAATGCTGTATTCGGTTTTTGCAGATGGCAAGATTTTGTGTGTAACAATGTTTGTCTCTTGGCTGTAAGACTAAAAAGTTTTAACTTTTCTAACTTACTTGACATAGTGAATCTTGATTCTGCTCAGCAATAATTTGAAAGCTGGAGGACAGCCTCTTGCCTCTATGTCCAGTATAGCTTGTATCTTGATGGCTGAGGCATTCTCCTGTGAAGAGAGATATGTGTCTGAGAGACAGTTTTTGGTGTTTCAACCCTAGGAAAGATTCAGCAGAGGTTAGGTTCATGTAGGTAAAGTTGCCATCACAACCTGTGATGTTGTGGTCTGTGCTTGGTACAGTGAGGATCCTCTGTGTCATGCATAAAAGATGACATCTAACACACTAAGACCTTCTGTGGATTTGGATGGTGTTCATGCCTTCTGCATTATCAGACATTTAACTTTAGGCTCCTGGACTTTGTCATCCACAGTAGAAACTTCAGCTGAGTACAGGTATTGCTGGCATCTCACCACTTGCACTATTCTTTACCACAGAAATCTGTAGTTCTTTCTTGTTTTGACATAGAGAAAGATGTCACAGTATAAAATTTTAGTCTGCCATACTATAAAACATTCTATATGTTGACTTCAGTAGAAGCAAAGTACTATTGATGACATCTGCCAAAACACTTTCAGTGTGACTATTAAACATCTTTTTCTCAGACTCTCAGTACAGTACATCACATTGTGGAGAACTTTCAGTTTTCTTATTTGCTTCTTATGGTATCAAATATAGGAAACTAACATAATTCCTTCAAAATAAATAGTCAACAGAGCATTTACAAGTGATTAAGGTGAATTAAATTTCATTGTATGCTGCAGTCCTAAATAAATTTCATACTCACCTGAGCTTGTTTCACAGCAAATCAATAATACTAAAGACTTTATTTGAACAGACAATATATAGTTTCCTATTCCTGTTCAGTGTGCATATGAAACTATCAACTTCAGTTAATGAGAAATTTTCCATAAAAATTGACGGGTGGAAATGTTTGCTTTCCTGTAAGTGAACTTGCCATCTTGCATCTGCCATCAACTAAGCCTTGAATATCAAGAGGCACTGTCCAATGCCGGAGAAAGTCTTTCATGGTTTTCATTGGTCTTTGGGCAAGTATTCTATGATTCACTACTAACTAAAATACTGCTGTCTGTTTACAGGTTTCAATACACAACTATCAGTAGGATTAAAAAAAACCCACTGTAGACATTATTAAAGTTATGTGATACCACTGTTGAATCAAGTAGAAATATGAAATATAGAGCAAAGGTAATAACAGTACTGCTGGAATCCACACACTTCTTGGGAATCAGCATGTCTATACCTTCTATCTTTTTTATCTCAGGATGACATTAGTTTCTGCCCATCAAGAAGCCTTCAGAAAGCATCAGCGTTCTAAAATATTTTCTTAAGAAATAAAAGAGGCAAAAGGTACATAGATGTAATTGGGTAAAATAATTGATAAGGGAAAACTGGAAGATTCTAAAATTTCCTATCTAATTGTCAGGGAACAATTTGATTTTATGAGCCATTTTTCATTTATACCTTCAAGGAGAATGCTCCCAAATGGTAATATGTATTGAAGAATGTCATAGAAAGATGTGAAGATAGAAATGTCTTAAAATATTAATATAGATGTAATAGAGACTTAAAGTATTACAAATGTGTGGACCAAATTTTCCATAATAAGTGAGATATCAGAATCTGGTTGTCTATCAGCTGAATACAACACTGTGAGAGTACAAGGAGGAGCAACGTGAGTCACTGCCTGAGTTTTGTATTAGGTATGCATCTCCAGCCCTGCCTCTGACCCTGCACCATGGATAGGCATTGGCCATGTGTTGTAAGTAGATTTTCTCCTGGACTCCTTGAAGATATGCTGTATGCAGCCCTGTCTTCGGCCCTGGCTCCTGGATGGACTTTGACCTTGTGCTGTAACCTTGTCTTCAGCATGGTGTCTGGCCCCGTCTGCTTTTGGTCCAGGCTGGATTTCCACAGAAGGACCCTGGACCTGGTCCATCCCTCACTTGTCTGTGCCTGTTGCTGGACCCCATTGCCAGCACCTGGCTCTGCCTGCTGTGTTCAGCCCATGTGGGACTGGGTTCTGTTAGTGAGGACACAACTCCAGGTAGAATCACCCTCAGTTCCTGGCTTGTCCACTCTTGAGGAGCAGCTCTGCTCCTGCTGCTCCCTGATGTACACATCTAAAGTTGCGTCTTCCTGGTAGGCTTAGAGCTCTAATGAAGAGTGGTGAGTATTTTGATTGTTATGAACAAGCAAGCACAGGATTCATGTGAAGATTTAAGGACAGAGCAATCATGGGGCATCATGTTGCACTCCCAGTAAAAAGGTAATTTTTATATCCAGAGTGGAAAAATGGAAGAGCTATATTTAATAACAATTGAGGAACATCAGTATAAAAACCCCCCATTTTTAAAGATAACATAATCGGTGAATTTCAATTTGTGCATGACTAGAACTTAGCTTTTGTATTACTTGGGAAAAAAAAAAAAAAAAAAAAAGGAATTGAGAATCTTGAAAATGTTTTTAATTGTAATAAGTTCTGAGCTGAGTCGAAAGAAAAATTGAACATGAAAAGTCCATTTTTTAACGTTCTCTTTTCAATCATTCCACATTAACTGATCCAGATTATAAACATAATCTTGAGTCTGCAAATACATAACAAAATTATCTTCCCCAGAATTCATTTTAATCTACATGTGTTAGTTTCTTAATAGGTAGGCATAAATATATTTCTATTATGTTCTAAAAAAATACAATTCAGTTTATGCTACTTACTTCCCTTACTGAATTCCTTATGCACCAGCACCTGCTTCTGACAATGTAAGCACAATGAATTCACAGGTTAGCATAGCATTCATTCAAAAAAAAAAAAAAAAAAAAAGAAAAAAAAGCCATAAATGAAATAGACTGAAGGTTCAATGTGGCTGCAAAAAAAATACTATCCTGCAGTTTATTGCATTCTGAGCCAGGGAACACGGCCTTTATAACACTATTACCAATGAATTTTAAATCATTCCAAAGTTCAAACTTCACTGAAGCATCACATTGTATGTTGAAATCAGATGATCATTTTGGCTAGCAAATGCCATCTATATTTCAGAAAACATCCATGTTCTAATCAAAAATGAATTAAAAGACATAGAAACTTCAAGCACCATTTGTCATCTGAAACTCATGTTCATTAATATGCCTCATATCTGTGACTCTGAGAAAAGCTAAGTCAATTCCCAAATTACCATAACATTCAAAACTAAACAGTAATGCATTTTAAAATGAGTGTATTGAAAATTGAATGCCAACTGAAAATAAATGATGGTACCTTTTAAAATTAAATTACAACAGACTTTTTCTTTGTCCTTTCCCCTGTTGTCATCTTCAGTTAGTCTAGCTGTCCAATTCTTACCATATTTACCCTATGACAAGAAGGGCTTAGAATATAAAAGACAAAACTCCACGTAATTTTTAATAATTAAATACTTCATAACAATCTTAACTTGTTATAAAAAAATCCATTACATAGAAAGGAGTTTCTTAATTTTTCTGTTTTCTGTTCTTTCACTATATCCACCCCAATGAAATTTCATACACATAGCTCTTGCTTTTATTTGATCTTGTCCATAAAAATCCTTATCTGACATGTCGTAATTGTAGTTACAGAGCTCCTCCAGCTAAATACATTTATTCTTTTATAATCTTTGTATCCATTTAAAAACAAACAAACAAAAATATTGCTAACAAAAACATGACAGAGCAATACAATTTTTCACTGTGAAATTTTGGGTGTGCGCAGGTAAAAATAACTATGAAAAAAGAAATCTAAAAAATATTGATTAAATATTGCTATTGAAAATTGAGATTTTTTTTAATAGATATGTTAAAATACTTTTTTGCTGAAGTTATTCTCAAAATACTTCCAATCAAATGTTAAAACACAAAAAAAACCCCAGCAATACTTATATACCTGTATACCCTGTATAAAATAAAATTTATCATAATGAGAATGAAATTGTAAATTCCAGGAAAGTGGGAATTATAGGCAAGATTTTTTGAACTCTAAATGGGAGATAATTACATAATAGATTTATGAAATACCACAAATTGTTATTCTACAATTTTAGATATCTAAATTTTTTAAACTTTCCCAGTTTTTTTTATTTTTTACTTGCACAGTAGTTAGCACAGCATAACTCACTAAGATTTCACATCCGTAAACCAGTAGTCTGAAAATATGCAAAGAATGAAAATAAGATGTTTTGATTATTATTTACAAAAGATTATTTTGGTGAATCTTATTCTTTCCATGTTCTTCTGTTACCATTTCATTTCCACTTAATAGATTATATCTGCTTGCACTATGAGATTGGCAGATGTTGTCTGCTTGGTGTCATATTCGAATAATAATAATTTTAGACTACTTTGGCACTTTAGCATAGAACATCTTTCTTTATTTGGCATCCTTTTTTTCATTTTGAGCCACATTTTTAAATGCAACCTCTAATTTTGCACTGGAAATCAATTACAAGTGCAAGTAATTGGAGCATTTAGATGGCCGAACACCTGATTGCAGGCACAAATCATGTAGTTAAATTCTAAACACTATTGATTGTGACCCCAAAATGAGTGGTTTAGTTGAAATCCCTATGTTGGTTTAGGCACTGCTCGAATGAGAGACCACGTTGCTCTTGTCCCTCCCCCACCCTCGGACACAAGTAGGGCACAAACCCCAAGCTAAAATAAGAAGAAATTTAATATAACAGTGTGATAAACAATCTGAACTACAACATAGCAATGATAACAACAATAAACAGTAATAACAGTAAACAAGACAAAAGATGTACAGAGAAATACCGCAATGGATACAGACAGCCCCATGCTTCCCGTGACCAAAGCCACAAAGGAAAAGTTCCCGTGCTGCCTCGCTGGACCTGATGTCAGCATGGTATGAATAACCCGGCTGGAGATCCCTTCCCCCTCTCTCTCTGCTGGGGAAACTTAACCCTATCCTAGCTGAACCAGGACATAATCCACCCCTTTATTCTATACCATCTGCGTCATGTCCAGCTGCCATTTAGCAGTCAGCAATAACAAAATAACAATTTACAAATGCAGAGCGTAATTCACGGCATGTTCTCACCCAGAATCAAGTCCCCCTATGGTACGCATCGGACCTCTCCATTGTCCTGCATCACCCACCAGGTACACCCAGGTCCTTGGGCAAAAGCAATCCCATGGCTGGGTTTGCCTTTACCTTTGCCTGGTGCAGGACTAAACCAGACCAGTTTTCCCAATATATTCCTCATGCGCACCACACGGACTTTATCCCCATCTACAGCACGTGGAGGTTTTGACTGAGCCGGGCCAGCTCGACTGGCAGATCCTCTTGTGTTGACTAGCCAGGTGGCCTTTGCTAGATGCATGTCCCAGTCTTTGAAGGTCCCACCTCCCAGTGCTTTCAATGTGGTTTTTAACAGTCCATTGCAGCTCTCGATCTTCCCAGAGGCTGGTGCGTGATAGGGGATAGGGTAGACCCACTCGATGCTATGTTCTTCTGCCCAGGCACTTCTGAGGTTGTTTTGGAAGTGGGTCCCGTTGTCTGACTCAATTCTCTCTGGGGTGCCGTGTCGCCACAGGACTTGGGTCTCAAGGCCCAGGATGGTGTTCCGGGCGGTGGCGTGGGGCGCTGGGTAAGCTTCTAGCCATCCAGTGGTTACTTCCACCATTGTGAGCATGTGGCGCTTCCTGTGGCGGGTCTGTGGCAGTGTGATGTAGTCGATCTGCCAGGCCTCTCCTTATCTATATTTCAGCCATCGTTCTCCATTCCGCTGGGGCTTCACCCGCTTGGCATGTTTGATTGCAGCACACGTCACTCCTTCTCAGTTGGTGTATAATTAGCTTCAGAACCTTTGTATCCCTGGCTCCAAAAGCCTAGAGGTCGGCCTCAGGTTTCCCCAGGTGCCCTCTGCCAGAGGCTCCAGGTAGGGCCATTCTCCCCGGCTGCGGTGTAGAGCATGTTCTTAACCTCCTGCCCTTCCCGGACTGGCCCGAGGGCTACTGCTTGGGCAATCTCCCGCTTAATTTGTTCAAAGGATTGTTGTTGCTCAGGGCCCCATTCAAAATCGTTCTTCTTACGGGTTACATGGTAGAGAGGGCTCACAATCAGGCTGTAGTTTGGGATGTGCATCCTACAGAACCCCACAGCGCCCAGGAAAGACTGAGTCTCCTTTTTAGAGGTTGGTGGGGCCATGGCTGTTATCTTGTTTATCACCTCCATTGGGATGTGGCGACGCCCATCTTGCCATTTTATCCCTAGGAATTGAATTTCCCTTGCAGGCCCCTTGACTTTCTTTTGCTTAATGTCAAAGCCGGCCTTCAGGAGGATTTCAATTATCTTCTTCCCTTTCTCAAAGACCTCCTCGGCTGTGTCCCCCCATACAATGATGTCATCAATGTACTGCAGGTGTTCTGGAGCCCCACCTTTCTCCAGTGCAGTATGGACCAGTCCATGGCAAATGGTGGAGCTGTGGTTCCACCCCTGGTGCAAGCGATTCCAGGTGTACTGGATGCCTCTCCAAGTGAACGCAAACTGTGGCCTGCACTCTGGCGCTATCCGAAGGGAGAAGAACGCGTTAGCAATGTCAATCGTGGCGTACCACTTGGCTGCCTTCGACTCCAGTTCATACTGGAGCTCAAGCATGTCCGGCACTGCAGCACTCATTGCTGGCGTAACTTCATTCAGGCCACGGTAGCCCACAGTTAGCCTCCATTCGCCATTAGGCTTTCTCACTGGCCATATAGGGCTGCTGAAGGGTGAGTGAGTTTTGCTGATCTCCTTCTGGCTTTCTAGTTGACGGATCAGCTGATGGATGGGGACCAGGGAATCTCGGTTGGTGCACCGTCCTGGTAGCAATCGGCACTCGCTGCTCCTCAACCTTAAGCCGCCCCACCACTGAGGGATCCTCTGAGAGGCCGGGTAAGGTGGACGACTGTTCAACCTCCTCCAGGGCAGCCACACCAAAAGCCCACGGGTACCCTTTTGGGTCTTTGAAGTACCCTCTCCTGAGATAGTCTATGCCCAGGATGCACGGGGCATCTGGGCCAGTCACAATTGGGTGCTTATGCCAGTCCCTCCCAGTCAGGCTCACTTCAGCTTCCAATAGGCTCAGCTTTTGGGATCCCCCTGTCACTCTGGAGATGCAGATGGGTTCAACCCCACTGTAGCTCGATGGCATCAGGGTGCACCATGCGCCAGTGTCCACCAAGGCCTTGTATTCTTGTGGGTCTGACGTGCCAGGCCATCGGATCCACACTGTCCAGTAAATCCGATTATCCCTTTCCTCCACCTGGCTGGAGGCAGGGCCCCTCTAATCCTGCTCATCATCACTCACTTCTTGTAAGAATGATTCACTGGTCCCCTCAAGAGGGTCAGACATAACGTTGGCCATTCTATTCTGTCTGGGGGATTTCTGACTGGACACTGGAGCTGCGCTTTTCTTGGAGGATTCCCCTTTTGTGATGGTCTTCCCTTTCAGCTTGTGCAGCTAGGGCAGCAGTGGGCCGTCCATCCCACCTCCTCATGTTTTCTCCATGGTCGCAGAGGAAAAACCACAGGGTGCCTCGCGGTGTGTACCTTCTGCTGCCTTTCTCTTGGGTGGGGAAAGGTTTACTTCTAATGGCTGAGACATCAGCCCGTGCAGGTGGAGTGTAGGACATGTCCTCTTCCATTTTCTGGACCCTCTGAGACAATTCCTCCAAAGCTGAGACCCAGGAATGTTGGGATGAAGGGAGATCTCCCTTATATTGCTGGATCTTGCCAACCACTCCATCCACTGTCAGAGTGTGGGTGTCTGTCCACCAGGACACTATTGCCAATGCTTTCAAGTGTGCTTCTAGTGCACTCTTCAGGAACTTTCGCCACGTCAGGTGTGTGCAAGGAGCCTGATCTGGGTCCATGGGTGACTGCTCATTATTCAGATCACCACAGATTATATCAAACACAGCTAGTTCCCTGAGATTCTGGATGCCTTTCTCCATGTTGGTCCATTTGCTTAGCTGACATAGGATATCATCCTTGTAGGGGTGCCTCTCCCTTACACTGGAGTCGCTTCCAAAGGCTGAGGGTTAGAGTCTGTTTCCCTATTTCCCTATCAATGCCAGCATCCTTGGCCAAAGATCCCAGCTGCTTGGCCTCTCTCCCCTCCATCTCAAAAGCACTGGCTCCATTGTCCCAGCATCGGAGCAGCCAGGTGCAAATCTGCTCACCTCCCAGGCGGCCGAAATCTCTCCGCATATCTTGCAGCTCAGTCGGGGATAGAGATCGGACAATCACCTCTGGCCCTTCCTCCTGTTCCTGTGCTGGGTCTGGCTCATCCCCATCCCCCACTTTGCGGACTGACTTTCTGGTGTATTTGGTTTTCTCTATCGGGGCGACTGATACCGGCACTGGCTGGCTCTCTGGCTCAGTCACTGTGCTGGTCGAGGTGACTGATACTGGCTCTGCCTGTTCCCCCGGCCCAGTTGCTGTACCAGTAAGTTCATTCTCAGATCCTGCAGGTCTTTCTCCCCCTTGAGGGCAGTGGGTGGTATTAAAGAGGACACGGTAGGCATGGACAAGTCCCCAACACATTGCAGCCATTTCTGTCTCCTGGGTTTTGCCAGCCTGGTAACACACACTTTCTAAGCACTCCATCAGTTTATCAGGGCTCTGCATTTGTTTGGGAGAGAAATTCCAAAGCATTGGAGGTGCCCACCGACTCAGGCTTTTGCCCATCTTTTCCCACACCCCTTGCCACTCACTATTATCTGACCTCAGGACAGGTTTCCGGGCACTGCTACTGTTAGTGAAGTGCCGCACAGCCAAACCCAAAATCAGGCAGACATTCAGAAAGCATTGTGCCGCAAACACACTGGCCTGCAGGCTCCAAGGATAGTTGAAACTCCCAAAAACTAGAGGATCTCTTCCCCTGGCTCACCCACAGAGGGGGTGAGACTCTTAACAAAAGCCCAGGCAACAAACCGGTCCCCCATGTCCCGTCCCCCCCCCCCCCTCCCCCAGCGATACAAACACATTATAAGCAGTCAATAACCAGTACATCAAAATAAGACCCTTTATACATTATCCATTGATAACAAACACCATCACCGGGATCATATATAAGGATTAATCCAGATCCACTACGCAAGCAAGTGGGCCAGCATTACAAACATTTTCTTATCAAACAGTACAAATACAAACAGAAAAATTACACCCAACAGATTGCTCTAACAGACTCTGGTCAGGGTCTGTCCCTTTTTGATTCTTATTTCAACCCTCTTGTGCCCCACGTTGATGCGCCCAAAAGGCTTGGTGGTTTAAACCCTGCTGGGATGGGAGACCACGTTGCCGTTGTCCCTCTCCCACCCTCAGACACAAGTAGGGCATAAACCCTGGGTTAAAATAAGAAGAAATTTAATACGTGATAAACAATCTGAATAACGACAATAAACAGTAATAACAGTAAACAAGACAAAAAACATACAGAGAAATACCGCAATGGTTACAGACAGCCCCGTGCTTCCTGTGACTAAAGCCACAAAGGAAAAGTTCCCGTGATCCCTCGCTGGACCTGCCGGCTGGAGATCCCTTCCCCCTCTCTGCTGGGGAAACTTAACCCTATCCTAGCTAAACCAGGACAGTCCCCTTTACATGTTTGACCCAAAAAATCAAGATGCTATTTAAAATATATAGAACATTATTTCTTATGTTTAGAACATATGCCTCCACCTTGCAAATGTCTATTCTTTTTGTCTGTTCTCACAAAATGAATATTTGGTGTAGCTTTCTGCTTATGGTGTTACTGGGTTACTGAGATTTTAATGGCTGAACAAATATGATCACAGTGTTCTCTTCACTTTGACCACGTCGCAAAATCTAGAAGGCTAGTTAAGCAAATCATTTCCAGATAAAATTCTTTATTTTGTCTATGGGAATTTTACCAGAAAAAGGACTACAAATCTGAGGCCTTCTAATAAAATTTAATTGAAATAAAACATACATTCATTAGAAAATTTATTTCTATTCATTTTTCTTCCACCTCCCTCCCTGTGGGTACCTACTGTGCTTGAACTGGAGTCTGAAGTGTATCTTGTTTTAGATGTAAAAATGCTTTTCTGAACAGAGATTATCAATCATGCTGAATTATGTGGATGACTGTTGTTGTGTACAAACATCTGTTAAGATATATGTTGAGGCCAACACATTTCCCTTGTCAACTCAAGCAAACGATTTGAACCCAGGTCTCCAGAAGAAAATGGCTTTAAGTACACTAATCCATTGGGTCACTGAGAGACTGAAATTATGGCTGTTACACATTTATAACTATAAGAAATGGTAGTCAGATTTTTTTTTTCTTCATATATAGTGACAATTATGAAGTAAATATGCAGGTGCCCCTTAGTAGGCAAAAGATTAGTGGGAGACAAGTACACGAGTCAGCATTTATGGGCTGGAAAAAGGTAGCTGTACAATTACAGACTTGCTGAAATGGCTTTGGTCTTATGGGGCATGCCCTGGGGAAAAGTCACAGGATTGCTACAATAGATTAGCTTAGAATTTGGTTTCTATATCTTATTTTGACAAGAAACAGACATTGGAAAATCTGCTGCTCTCCCAGCACATTGTCATACACTAATTCTGAGACAGCTATTCTGGCTCAGCTCTCCTAGGAATACTAGCTCCTGGTGATCAGTGTAAAAGCAGGGCTTCAGCTGTTACAGATGAATTTTAGTCTGGGTTTTAAACCTTCACCAAGTTTCTGGGATGGCAGAATTTGACCTGTGGGTCTCACCCCTTGCTAATAAATTTTCTTACAGGAAGTTAACATAAAGCTAATTGTTTTCATTTAAAGTACAATAAAAAAAACAATACAGGGCAAGGGATTTTTTTGTTCTCTTTGACTTTTGCTTTTTGGTGTTTTTTTAGGTGCAATAAGTACTGCTTAGAAGATGCATCATTAAACCATAATAAAAGTTTAAATATCTCACAAGAAATCTGATAAAATCAATGTTTATACCTCTTTTAAATTTCTATGTTTCCAGGGCACAGGTTTTAATTTACAGTCCTTCAAAAGAGTCTTTCAATTATGAACATGCAGATAAATATTATCCCAATTATGAAAATTAGTAAATCATACTTATTAATTGTTTTAATTTTAATTACTGCAGAAGGGCCTACCTACTGTCTAGAACAGTCTTAAGTTGAGGTGAAACTTCTCTTTCTAACCTAGAAAACTCATACCGAGGGTAACAAAATCTAAAAAGCAACACGTACAAGGTCACTGGAATATTACCAGCTTGAAATGAACACATTTTTTTCCCCTTAAAATCCCTCCATAACTTTATAGATAATTAAAGCTGATGTAGAGGACACATCACTGCATTTGTAAACTAAACCCAGTACAGGTTCAGAAAAAGAGCTAAAATGAATATTAATTCTTTGCTAAATCTTGCAGTATGAAAGCTCAGCCCTCAAAAATGTACATGCATATTTAATTTCATGCACATTAATTTTATTTTGAATATTTCTTTCAGAAAAGCCGTATCTACTAACAAGTAGACAATCTTTCCCTTTCACTTCTAGACATAATAGCAACTCTTAAGTTTCATCACACAGGTAGACAAACACTGTCAAATAAGCTTTTGCCAGCTTGCACTATATTTCAGTTCTCAAACACATTTAACTACAGAAGCATTTCAGTGGATGCAACAGATAATTCAGTCTTGGACTCCAGCTACTCTAACATTCAAACTTCTCCAGTATTTTAGTTTGTTTATGGCACTGTCAGTCAAATTACAGACATAAGGTATTTGTTTCATGTAACTCCAGTTGCTTTAAAATCAAGAGCAAATCTTAATATGGTCACAGGGTTCCATCTGTCATCACAGAGAAAGGCGGGCACTCTACTAATGGGTCTTTTGACCTCAAACACCTCCCTGTAGAAAGGAAGGATTTCCTCACCAAAGAGGCCTCTGTTTCTCCAGGAGAGAAAACTTGGATTTCAGGTATAGATCAAATAATTTTTAAGCTTTTCTCATGCAAGAATTTAAAACAAAGCGTTAAATTCTCAGACTTATCTGAAGAGCTTTCCCTCTGATACAGCACATTCACTCTCATCCTCAGCTGAGAAAATAAAACAAGTCTTTATTACCTGTTCTGTGAATGATCTTTAAGCTAAATCTTTTTTTCTTTCTAATTGTGATTAACAAACAGCTTCTGTTTAAAAGTGCTTCTCTGCAGTTGTTTTTCCTTGTGCTCTGTTTCAAACTGAATCCAATTAAAACACTACCTATTTTTCTTTCACAAACAGTTAATGAAGATGAATTTCAGATAAAATAAATGAAATCAAACCTCAAAAGAAATATGATAATCATCTCTGATTGTGTGTTTTCTGTCCCTTTAAGATGCCAAGTAATTGGAACAGAAATCTTAAAAAGACTCAACTCTAACTGATTCACAAGCCTGTCCACAAAAGTAAGTAGTGAAACACTGCAAAAACTAAGTGGGAATTAATTCTAAAACACATATTAGTTGATAATCGACAAAAAGACAAGCACTTTCATTTTTAATACTTACTTCCACTTTTATTGAACTTCTTAGTTACTCTGTACTGAAGTAATCCAGAGTGAAACATAACATGGAAAATAAAAAAATAGATAAAACCAAAAAACACTTGGTTGAGAGGAAATCCCAGACCAAACATAGCACTTGTTTCTTTTTCAAACTCTAAGCAGAAAAATGTCAAAGTTAATGTTAAATTTCAGATAATTTAGTGGACAAGTAATTTTCATTATTCAGCTGTTGAAGAAGGTCACTTAGTAGGTAATCAGAATAATTAAATTACTTCCCCAGAAGTCCCTGTACTAGACCATGTTCAACAGTATTCACTTAGGTCATATTATCTGCATGAATATCACTGAGTACATCTCCTGAAGTATCTTTTTTTTAATCAAAAAAAGACATCCATTGGTTATAAATTGCAATGGCTATGAAAACTTTCATACCTACAAGGTGATGGATATCCACTTAGCAACAGACATGGCCCAGAAATGAGTCCAACAGGTAGATTCTCTCAAATGAAATTTAGTATGCATGAAAGGTATCAGCCTCCTAGCTGTGCTCCCTGCATGCAGTTTACAGTGCTTTCCTGAACTGTGCCATTCTGCTCTGCATGTCAGTTTTAATCCAAAATAACCTGGAAGAAGAATTTATCAGGAAAATACAATTTCCATGAGCAATCATTTTGTTCCTACTCTTTGACAAAGAACATCCATGGCCGTAGTGGCACTAGCAATGCACTTACACACTGGAACTCACAAACATTCCCAGTTTATTTCACATGAGAAGAGTAAAATAAAGGCGTGTAAATGTAAAAAAAGCCAAGAAGTGAAAACAGATTTCTCAAACCTGAGCTCTGTATGATCATAAACATAGCCTTTCTTTCCTTTTGCAATGCTTTAAAATCTACAAATTCCCTTAGAAAATACTTCTGTTCATTCAACATGTTTTATAAGACTTTTGTAGCATGAGTTAAGAATTAGATTTTAATTTCAAGATGTAGCCTATACAACTGAGAGAGGGTAGTAAGTGGCTTTTTGCTATGCTAGAAGGCTAATTCAGTGGCCCCCTGCAACCTCTTTAGTGCCACTGCTTGCTACAAGTGTGGAGGAGGTCCTGGATTTCTGTTGAAACACCACACATGGAAATTATAGAAGTGACATATGTTGAGGCATTAAAGGGTTACTTTTACATTACAAGGGACAGATGACTCAAACTTTACATAAAAAAGGTGGGAAAATTATTAACTTCATAAGATTAAGTGGAAATTCCCAAACAAATACCCGCTTTTAAATCATTCCTATATGTTTCTATTCATTTGCATTATTTTACAATTAGCAATAATATTTATTATTATTGTTATCAGGTGTTTTACACTTCGGAGTGCATGACACAGCTGAGAGTTATGGTTTCCAGCTTTACAGGGATTCCAATTTATCATTTCTTAATTGCCTTCTTGGAACAAAATCAAGACAATTTCCCTTCCCATCTGACCAAAATAGCATTCGTCAGCCTTGATCTTCACGATCCAGAGTTTGAAAGAAGCGTATTGTCAGGCAAAGAGCTCAACAGAAGAACTTTGCAAGCTACATGAAAACTGCTACTTTGAGCCAGTTGATCTTGGATTCACCAAAAGAAGGTAGGTGAAACAGGAAAAGGAAAGTAAAAAATCATTTTTATAGTAAGCAAAAGTGTTTTCTTAAGAAGAAAAATTACATGCAAATATTTCAATAATAAATATATTTTCAGAAAAGCAAAAGTTTAGTCTTTCTGAGCAGTGAGTAAACTTACTTTGTTTTTGGAAAATAATCTAATGCAACGCAACTAATATTATTAGTGTTCAAAATAGGAGTCCTAGAGCAAAAAATAAAACAAAAATTTTAAGGAAAGAGGAATAAGCAATACAATTCTACCCAAAATGTCCTATCAGGAAGGAACAACAATGAAAAAGAAAGTTGAGGAAACGAAGCATTTGCCTAATAAAATGGGTAGCTCTCTAAAAGGTCAGTTCAGGAAGACTAATTCTTTAAGAAACTGTAAGATGATATCCACATCAAAATAAATGCTCAGATGCTTAATGTTAAGGCGTACTACTGTGCTGCATTAGAGCTTTGAATGTCCATACCATAACAATGTCATAACACAGAGAAGCTACTTCACAGTTGCTTGTGATAAAGATCGTGTTTTACAACGCAGTGGTGCTTTACAAATTGCTTAATGATTTTAGGAAAATTATGAATGTGAATGTTATACCACAGGCAGCCTTCAGATTAAATGCTCTCAGCCACTTGCAGCTGAAAACTGGCAAGATTAAATAACCAGAATTAACAGTAATTTTCCAGTACCAGAGAATACTGGTCTCATTAAGATGATAGTAGTAACTTGAAAAGATTAATTATAAAAAGCTATTCATAGAACAGGTTTTTTAAAAGGTATATGAATAAACTTAAACAATAAAAAGCAAAACTGTGACTCCTTTGTGAATTGCCTTCTGGAAAGCAGACATGCAGTGGCATGCATAAATGCTGTGTATTCTCAATTAAAATAACTTCAGTTTGCAGTATTGACAGGGAACCTTTGGGAACCATGGCTACCAGGATAACTGAATACAAACAACAAAAGATGGATTGATGCCTTCAAGGGGTAATGGCTTTAAACTGAAAGAAGGTAAATCTAGGTTAGATGTAAGGAAGAAGTTCCTCACTGTGAGGTTGGTGAGACCCTGGCACAGGTTGCCCAGAGGAGCTGTGGCTGCCCCCTCCCTGGCAGTGTTCAAGGCCAGGTTGGACGGGGCTTTGAGCAACCTGGTCTGGTGGAAGGTGTCCCTGCCCATGGCAGGGGGGGTGGAACCAAATGATCTTTAAGGTCCCTTCCAATCCAAACATTTCTATGACTCTATGAACATAGTAGTCTCTGTAAAATAAAGTGCAAGTGTCTGCAACAGTCACCATCTGTGCATCAGCTTAACTACCAATGAATATGCTTAGTCCGTGGCAGGCTGTTTATGATCCAAATGAACAGAGAAGTCAAGAACAAACCTGCAAAAACTCAGTATTTTCTCTTTAAGTGTGTTAATCATCATCTCTTTGTCCATATCTTCCCTATTATTCATCCAAACTTAACCTTTTTTCTTATCATCAGTTGATCTTGAGGCTAGAGCATTGCAAAGGATTCCTTTTAGGTAAGAACATGCCTGCAATTTAATTTTCCTTTCTTTTATTTTTTATTTTGTTCTTTTCTCTGTGTGTGCATCTGAGCTTACAGGTGGTAAGTGTTTTCTCTCTTTTTTTTTTTCTTCACTACCAGAATCATTATTCTGCATTAAGCTGCATAGAACTACATTTGTCATCTATTAGTCCTGTTACTGTTTGCATTGTTTCTCATTATTTACTGTTCTTCCTAATTTAGAATCACATGGAAATCTTGCTTTCAAAAGCATTATCCAATTCATTTATATGAATAAAAATAGTAGAGGACACAGCACTAGTGCTTGCAATACCAGCATTTCACTAATAACTTCTGTCTGATTTAGGAAAGCAAAGCTTCAACTTTTGCTTTGTTCTCTTGCGGAAATTCACTTTACCGAGTTTCTGTGCTGTAATTCTAGTGCATTTTAGAGGATAACCTTTGAAAGAGAACTTACACAACTCTGTCCTAAGCCAGGTCCTGTCTCATATATACCTGCAGAACTTTAACTTCTTAAAGAAAAGCAACAGTTTTCAGACTCTTGGATACCTGTAATGCAGAAATTGAAATAAACAGGAAAGGAATTCCAGTGAATTAATGAACAGAAAGATCTTTATTTCTTTGGGACCATAAGCTCCAGTCATAACATTCAACATTGTTCTTGTCATTAAAAAGACAGCATTTCCTATCACTTACTCTTACTAGCTTTACTTGTACTAGCAATGTGAAATAACCATTTACCAGCATGGGAAGGTTGGAAAATTATGCCTGTGTTAGATCAACAGTGTAACAATATTCGAGCTGTTTATTCATACATTATGTTAATCTCTAAATATTCCATGTAGCAAATTTCCCAAGCCAAACTGACTTGTTTCACAGGGTTTGAACCCCAAAGTATTTTGGTCCTACTTTCCTTTGATGCCATGCTGTGTTTTAATTAACTTCATCACCGAAACTTCAATTCCCTTGTGTGTTGTTTAGATGAGATAGATGTTTGATAACTTTTAAAAAGCAGTAGTCTTTCAGTGAGCTCTCCATATGGTTTGCTCTCCATAGAAGCATATGATAAAATGTGCCTCCTATATAGGGAGGGATTCTCACCTTCTTTGTCTAGGAGGGCTAGGTTCTGGTTTAGAGTCTGCTAAGGAAACCTGATGTATGTTACAAAAATAAATTTAAAATGTAAATATAGTAAAATATTCTGCAGTGCCTGACAAATGATATGGGTTTTAAAGCTGACCTATATTTTGATGGTGTTTTATCATACCTCTTGCATGAGGTACACAAATCCATATTAACAAACAAGATTTTCTTGTTCTTTCTAGGAATTTTCTAATTTGCATTTTTCCTAAGACAGTTTTTAAAAGGTTAAAAATATCTTTGCCTTCTTGCCCAGAGGCATCCCGAAGGAATTCTGAATGCAGTTTCATCAGTCATAAGAAGCATTACACTTGCTTACACTAACAACTTTTGCTTAGTTATTTTTATTTCAATTATTACCAACTGAAAGCACTGGCACCTATTTGCTTTGTGAACTTTATATGCAGCTATAAAAACACAATATATAGAACAGGAAGAGCACGTGAAATTTATTATAAAGCAGATATAACAATATACCCATAAAAATATATGTGTGTGATGTATGGTTGACAGGAAAGAAAATGAGAATTACTAAGTCAATTATCAAAGTCAATACGGATCTTCAATAAATGAAAACCCTAAGAATGCATCAGATGATAATATCTAATCTATTTCATAAACAAATAAAAGAGGTGGGGTTTTTTTTGTCATAATGATGATTTAAAAAAACCCCTCTGTTTAGCTTTAATGAAAGCCAGATTGTAAAAGAACTCACTAGGAAGCACTTTTCCCTTGAGTTCTTTTAAGTTATGTAAAATCCACAGTCTTTTAACCTGTCTAGAATTCAAGTTATATTAGAAACTGTCAAGAAAAAAGTAGATTTCATAGTAAGGCCTTGATTTCTCTGTTTTTAATGAAGTATGTTTTCAATGCATAAAATTGAGATCTCTGTTCCCTTTAATAGCTTTTATTTACAAGCAATGTTGTGACTGGGTGATATAAACAAATAAGAGCTATTCCCACAAGTATTTAAGCATAACTATCGAACTACCAAATGAATAGAAAAGAAGCAAAGCAGAAAATCAGATAAACAAAAATAAAAATATATTTTTAACCTAGTAGTAAATTGGCAATTATGGATATGATACACAGGTCACTGTTTTGTTTTTATTGTTCCCTCTTGGAAATGAAAGACCTACTAAACTAAGCTAAAGGCAAAGCTCTTGGCAGTGGTTAATTTCAGATAAGTTCTGAAAATAGAATTGTTCATCTCCCAATCCAATTCCCAAATTATGAAGAGAATCTTCATCAAAAGGACAGGTACTTCTGGCAAGGAGCCTTTGAAAACAAATAACAGAACAGAATCGAGACCTGGCTGCAGCTTCAAGAAACAGAAAAGAGCAGAAAGAATGAGAGATTGAAGTGACTGTGGTTTTCAGCTCTAGACAGCAGAAAAGCTGAAATCCATGAAAGGTTTTACATGCCTTTCATCTCTGAAACATTAGTAACTTTAAATCAGGGATTTCTTCACACCTCAGGTTCCCAGCTGTGAAATGGGAATGCAAGCATTTATCTAGTCATGCCCTAAAAATGATACTATCCTCATGCTTCAGTCATTGTTTTACTCAGTGAGTGATTCCACTTGCAGTCTTCATGAACATAACCTATTAAAAATGCCTGCTTTTCTATGAAACCTTTTGTGTGTTCTGCAGAGCTTTGCTTGGAATTTCTGATGAACCCAGCTCTGAAGGAACTGTCATTTTTGTGGGTAGCGTTTATTTGGTAGCACAGGTCTCAACTCCTTAATAGCTTTCTTATTTAATGACAAGAAAAAATGCTAGCAACTCGGGATATGTTTTTGATGATGCCTGGTAAAACTACTTGTTTCTATCAGTCAGGTTACAATAATCCTCATCTTGTTGATATGCAGCTGTTAGCTCTTTTAGTTCAGAGTTAATATTTTGTTTTACTTTCTGACTGGGTGAGTTCCACTTGACATAAAACAAAAGCCAAGGCTGGTGTTCATGAGACAACAGGAACTGAAAGAGCTGGAAGATTCAATTCAGTTTGAAAACTGCAAACACAAAATTAAATAATCAAAATGGCGCTGGAAGTAGTGTCCACTTTAGCATATTTTAGTGGGTTTTTTTCATTTCAATGGTATCAAAAAGTCTGTCACCTCCATTTCCTGAGAATGAAGAAACAAGAACAAGGATTTATCTTTTTTGTGATAATCATTTGGGGTGGTTTTAATGTTTATATGTCTCTTTAACATTTTACAGTCCTAGATTATTAATCTCATTCCATTACATGGAACTATTTTAATATTATTTTGATTGTTCTTCTCTGAACCCTGATAGCGACAATGGCTGAGATATCATCAATGGTATGGGCCACTGTATTGACATCATCAAAGTATTTATTAACTGCTGCAAGAGTGATAATAAAATGAATAAAAATATCAGAAGTCTATACACAGAGATATTTTTTATAAAATTTTGTCTTTTGCAGAATTATTTGACACTATTCATCATTATCATCAAATAGATCAGATAGGTATATTTTGGTGTGTTTTGGTGGTTTTATTTTACAGGAAAGAATACTCTTGGGTTTTTTTCCTCTGTCTATAAAAACACAATGGTTTCAATTTTGCTTTTAAGACTGTATGGATTGTCCTGGTACTGAGGTCAATTTCACTTGTCTGAAATCCTGGGCATCATGATGAACATGTCTTTTAAAGATAGTTAATATATCTGCTGCCATGCAGTATAACAGTTTATTCACATTAAATTACGTACTTTTGTCAGTATCCCAGCTACTTCAGACATCTCCAGTATGAAAACTATTTATTCTCTTCTCTCCTTAGTTCAATTCCTGACAGCCTCATTCTTATTACATGAAAAGATGAAGTAGGAAGGTACTTTTCTAATGGTCTGATTAGACAGATACAAAGAAATTATCAGGCTTCAACTTGACAATGTCCTTATCTAATGTAACAGCACATTCCATTCTCTGCTGTTGGACCAGCAAAGCAAATAATTTTTTGTGGGTTTCTGTCTCTGGTACTTGAGACTTGCTTTTGCTTTTTGAAGCACAGGTCTGGGTCTGAAGCTGATGATTGGGTCCTCCCACAAAGCCCCTTTTGCAGAGTTTGAATAGGATCCATAATGGTGTTATGCAACCTGCAAGAATTTTGACCTACCTGCCCCCAAATATTTGAATCCCTATACAGAAATTAGAATCAAACACATATTACTTATGAATGATATAATAAAATGAACAGCCTCTCATTTCTATGGGTAAATAATACTCTCTCCTCAAGCTAAATAAAATTGCAGAGTTACTAATAAAAATAAGTCATGACTCACAAAGTTAAGTTCTTTTGCATTAATCTTAAACTCTTTAGGAGTTATTGGAGTCTCACATCATTAAAACTAATGTCAGTGGTATAGTCTGCAGTAACTATTAAATTTACAACTGGAAGATAAGACTCATATAAAAGAAACATTATTTTATAACCGTACTAAAGACGAAAATATGTAGATACTGTTTACATTGCACAGTCGAGGCAGGTAATGGTTTACAGGGAAACCCTTCACACTGTAAGAAATTCATTCTGTAAATAGTCACTGGTTTTTGTGACATTATTTTGTCAAATAATTCTGCAAGAGGACTAATTAAATAGCAAATATCTTTCTGTAAAGACGTCCAATGTTTTTACTCATTATCACTTCTTGCAGCAGTTTATAAATACTGCATACACTCATTTAACCGTGTACAGCATATCTAACTGTATTCTACTAGACTGACCTGAATAAAATGAAACCAAATTACAAGAAGTGTGAAATCTGTCCCAGGTCCATCACCAAAGTACAGATAACAAGGTATTGTCCACACAATTACTGTAGCTCCGGGACTATACCAGCCTGAAGAAGGCAAAAAATCCAACGAGAAACACACTGAGGTCACCATCTGAAATGCACTGTAGAAAAGGTTGCCTGAGAATATTTCAGACCTCTTAGATCTAGAGCATGCATACTTATTCTCTCAGTACAGTAACTAAAGACATTTTTTACTGGGGAGAAAAAGAAAGAAAAAAATAAATAATTCCTTTCCTTATAAAGTAAGAATCACCAGGGGGGTTACTCCAGTTCTTCTTCCATCTCACTTAGGCTGCATATACTAGACTTGACATGAGCTGATGGGAGCTACTACTCCAAGGGTTTCTCACCTATTCCTGAATACCATCTTTTTTGGTCCTTGCAACTCATGGAAGGCCCAGGAGGGGATAGCGAAAGGAAGCAGCCTTTCTTTTTCATGAATTACATGTCTCAACAGCCAGTGAGCGGTGGCTGAGCTGTAAAACCTATAAATTAGAGGTGAGCTTATGTGGTTTACAGTCCCAGAAATCTCGGCCTGGATTTCATCTTCCCAGGCTCTTTCAGTAAACATTTTTTTTTTTTTTTTTTTTTTTTAATGCTAGTGGAATATTTCTGAAACCACACTATTTGTTTAAATCAATATTACTCAGAAATTAATCTGAATTTATGAGGCTTAGTGATGATTTTTCAGGTTACTAGCACAGTTCATATAGTATATATGTAAAAGGTATAATCAAAACCACTTGGGGGATTTTTTAAGGAAAAGTGTAATATTTAATAGTAGAATATTTCAACTAATATTCAATTTTTCATTTGAGACTCAAATCCTTCAAATGCATACAGAAAAATATTTATAAAGAATTCTGGATGTGGAATGAAAAATAGAATCATAAAATGATTTGGGTTGGAAAGGTCCTTAAAGATATCTTGTTCCAACCCCCCTGCCATGGGCAGGGACACCTTCCACTAGCCCAGGTTGCTCAAAGCCCCGTCCAACCTGGCCTTGAACACTGCCAGGGAGGGGGCAGCCACAGCTTCTCTGGGCAACCTGTGCCAGTGTCTCACCACCCTCACAGGAAAGAATTTCCTCCTTACATCTAATCTAAATCTACCTTCTTTCAGTTTAAAGTTATTACCCGTCATCCTATCACTATGCTCCCTGATGGAGTCCCTCCCCATCATTCCTGTAGCCCCCTTTAAGTACTAGAAGGCTGTTATAAGGTGTCACCAGAGCCTTCTCTTCTCCAGGCTGAACAATCCCAGCTCTCTCAACCCGATCTCATAAGAGAGGTGCTCCAGTCCCCTGATCATCTCCATGGCTTCCGCTGGACCCACACCAGCAGGTCCATGTCCTTCTTATGTTTGGGGGCCCCAGAGCTGGACACAGCACTCCAGATGGGGTCTCTCAAGAGCAGAGGAGGAGAATCCCCTCCCTTGACCTGCGGGTCATGCTTCTCTTGATGCATCCCAGGATACAGTTGGCTTTCTGGGCTGTGAATGCACATTGCTGGCTCATGGTCAGTTTTTCAATACTCCCAAGTCCTTATCCACAGGGCTGCTCTCAATCCATTCATCACCCAGCCTGTATTTGTGCTTGGGATTGCCCCAACCCATGTGCAGGACCTTGCACTTGGCCTTCCTGAATCTCATGATTTACATGGGCTCACCTCTCCAGCCTGTCAAGGTGCCTTGCTCTGTGTCTATTTAAAAAAACAACCAGACACTCAAAGTGAAATTATTCAAGTTAAATAAAAACTTTTGTTTAATTTGAACAATTTTGATTAGAAAACAGAAATTACTTTCAAGCAACTCAAAAAAATTAGGATTAATTTTTAAGTGGATTTTGAAATAGAAAAATGTTTTAAGCTAATATAAGAAAACCTGTTATTGATACAGTTGGATGTTACTTATTTAATCAGACTTTTAAGTTTTGCTCTAGAAGCAAAGTGAACATAATATTCTAGATAACTGCCTTTCAGTTGTTATCTAATGCTTAATACAAGCATCATACTGTAAATCACTGTTAAACACAGAGAATATATATATTATTTTTTTTCTTATAACAGTTTATAAGCAGCATTTGAAATGAAAATTACCAGCTTGACAAAATGTTTATCCCACATCCATATGTTCAATCTAAGGAAACAATCTCTTAGAAGATTTGATTCAATTTAGCTATACAATAGGGACCAGTTATGTTTTTATGAATCTGATGATGCTGAACAAGTGAAGAAGCAAATAAACAAACTCCTTTAAAGAAGCTTTTATGTTATATCAGCATTGGAATGACTAGAAAATCTACCGTCTTAAAACAATTCCTCTGCCTTTTATAGCTTTATCACTGTTGAAAAAGAAAAATCTACTAAAATGACAATGATCTATTGAAGATTGCTGCACAAAGCAGTGTGTCATTGCTAAAGGCATTTAGTAAAAGACAAGAGAATTCACTTTCCTTTTAACTTTCCTCTTTGAGGCCAAATCATTACTATTCTTTAAATTCTGGGGTTTTTTTAATTGCTCAGTTTTACTGGAAAGCTGCCCATTACTGTAATTGCTGTTTGAAAAAAAAAGTGAGGTGATATAATGTTATTTCTGTTTGTAGATCTCCTTATGCATACCTATTTGTTTGTTTTATTTTAAATATATATGTGTTCTTTTAGGAGCTCATCACCAATGTAACCATATTTACTTCACATCACATAAAACTGGGCATATTCATATTTTCTAATACAAAACTCACTACCAAAATTATGAGCCTTAAGCTTTTGAAGCAGGTGTTAGTATTATGTTAAATTACTGTGGAAAAATGTTCTTTCAGTTGAAATGGGGCTAAGTTTATTTAGAAATATAGCAGGCCATACATTGAATTTTAATAGTTGTTATTCTCCGTAAATATGAACTCAGGTATATAAATGTCTTGTTTAAAAATGCATTACTCTCTATCACTTTCCCATGTTTAAAAGCCAAATGTCTCTATCAATTCAAGTTTCAAAATTATATTTAAAGTCTCTTGGCTAGTCATAGATGTAGACACTGAGACCTCCCAGAAGAATCTAAAACTTCAGCATAAGTCACAAAGTTAACTACTGCTACATTACTTTTATGTCTACAGGAAGGTTATATTCAAGGAGAAAGTATGAGGAGTCCAATGCCATACTTGGCATAGTAACTCCCTCCAGATATCTGATAGCTAAAAAAATCTTACTTTTTTTCTTATTTATTTCATAGATCATACAAACAAATTTATTTTGACTGATTTTGTAATAGGTGAACTAAATATTTCATTAGATATTTTAAAGTGATCCATAAAACTATTCTGAGATTAGCTAAACTAATGTATATGTTAAATCATATATATTTGCTTAAGCTAAAGAGAAATAGGAAGTAACCCGAATTTCACTGATCGCTATAAAAATAGTCAAGGAAGATATTTTGTTTGCTTTGTTAATAGGGCTAAGGAACTCAGAGCTTTATAAATGAGAATTACTTTTTGTATTTCTAAAATCAGTTTTTAGACTGCTTAGAAATGAAGACAGAGGGGAATGAGCTATTATTCAAAACATTAATTGTCTTAATCTATTCATTAATAGAAAGTTGCATTAGGAAAAAACGAACTTTAAAGAGGTAAAGGACATAGAAAAATACAAGCTATACACCACTGCATTTTCCTGAGCTGAGAGGAAGCTAAAAGTACAGAGTGCATGGAGCAATGACAGCATTTGGTACTAGTTGACAATGACATGCAGAGCATCCTAAGCAATAGTGTTTATCTCACAGAGCATCTGAATTATTCATAGATTCCAACAGTAGAATAAATTTATTGTCTCCTATAAGAGATATAAGAGGTTGATAAACTGCTTTTCTGACCTTGGAGAACTTTGTTGGCACATTAAGGGACTTTGATACATAGCAAGGTACAGACACTCACTATGATTTGTTAGGTGCATTCTGCTGGGACTGCACTATCAGGTGAATTGGAAACAAAAAACCTCTCAAGAAAGCAGTGTAAAAAAACCCTAAACCAGCAGATTCACTCCCACTGTCCCTGTGGTAATCATTGCAAAAGAATGCACAGGGGAAAAAAATGCTGAATAACTTCTTTTCTTGGTAGATTGTTTGTTTGGGGTTGGGGGTGGGGGGGGGGGGGAGGTGGGTGTGTGTGTGGTTGTTTGGTTTTGTGTTTGTTTTTTTTTTTTTTTAAACCACTAACATCTGGAGAAGGGGAGATGGAATATTTTGTTCTCTTTGGTTTTCTGCTGTCTATGTACTGTCTGCTGTCTATGTACTCTCCACTCTGGTACCAACGCATCTCACCCATCCTGCTTTGCTCACCAAGTATAGTTCTGTACTGCACACTGGGGTTCCAACGAATGACAGCACGGCCTCAGAGAGTAGATCCAACTGGTAAGCAAGCAAGGATTTGTTTCTTTACTATAGTACACATACCCTTCAAATTTGGAGAATGGGAAAATGGTGGAGGAATAAAATGTATCATACCTCAAAGTTTTCTTTCAATGGATAAGGAAAAAGAATAGCATTAATTACAGGCAACACTTGTGGTTACAGAGCATTCATCTTAACACTCTCTCTTCCATCTGTATAGATTTATTCTACTACCTTAGTACCATTCTCTTCTGGCTGAATAGGCCAATATAGCTTACAGAAGTGGTTAAATTACCTGTTTTTCTCAACCTTAGGGACTCAAGAGTTGTAACTGCAGAGGCGGTGGCATCAGCACACAGGGCCTCCAGAGATCAGCAGTTTGCCTCACAAAACTGCCATCTGTAACTCTGAATAATTAAATATAACTGATAATCAATCAGAAGCATATGGTTAGCATAACAGAAATTGAACTGTCGCTGAAGTCAGGGAAAAAGCTGCTTCATTGAGGATTAAGAAGATTGGATTTTGGTTACCTGCACACGATATTGCATGTGAATAAAAAGAGGATTTTTAGTTTTCAGTATAAGTAGTCTATTAATCCTAATAAATGCAACCATCTTTCCTACAGAAACATTTAACATGAGTTTAGCGTTTACCTCATTCTAATACTCCTGTCATAAAATAGCACAAAAGTAATGTAGCATCTTAACAGAAAACCACAGGGCCATCTTGTATAGACTATTGAGAAAGATCTATTGTTTTCAGCTTGAAAACCACAAGAAAAACATAAGAAGGTTAAGGGCTGAACTGTGATCACTGAACTCAAACAAATGAAAACAAAGCAAACAAAATGATCCTGCTTCTACACCTTGTGAGAAACAGGTTGGGTAAACGTAAGCAAGGCAGTGACGCTTCCTTTAAGAAAATATATTTTAAATAAGCAGCAGTCAATGGCCTTGGTACAAAGGACCAGGTTGCAATATCTCGTTCTTAAAGTTCACTGAAAATGCACGAATGAGGTCCTGTAGGTCTAGATTGGGAGATTCACCACAACAAGCATAGGAATTGTTATCTTGACTACATAAATCCTTTTGGTGGTGAGGAAATTTAAAGTCCTACACTGACTCCAAGACACAACAAACAACAAACAGTAATTGTAGTTATCACAGACCAGGGCGGAAAGAATTGTTACCAAGGACCACAGTCCCTTCCTTTACAAGGAGTTGCTTGTAGTTCTAGCAGCCATTGGCAACCGCTGGCACACCCGTATTTTGATGCTGTCAACTCATAAAGGCATAATTCTGTCTATATCTTCCTTCCATCTTCCTGCTTTCTCTAGGGAGACCCTACTTCGGTTCAAGGAAGCCACTTGATCTTTCAGCCTACAACTGTTGCTCCCTATGGGAGTCCACAGTCCAAATCACACTATTCTAAAAGATGGGGCAGGTACATAGCTGGAAAATTTGGTTAGCCCTACAAGAAACTAATAAGAACCAGTATATTATTAAATATATAAATACATGCACACACACACACACCCCTACAGAAAAAGGAGATTTATTCACTTTGAGGAGTCTGTGTTCATAGGCACAGCCCTGGTAATACTGCATGTTTGAGCCCTAAGCAACAGAAAATGCCAAAGGGCTAGTTATGTATGTCTCTTGAAAATGAATAATCAGCAAGGGATTGACAGTAAGCATAGGTAATTTTGATTGAATAGACTGTCTAGGTTCACATGGACAATTCAGAAGCCCATTATACTTGTTTAATGAACATGAGTAGAGTAATATAGATCATTCATTAATTCACTACATTAATTGAAGCCAGTATTGTTACCTTTCGTCTTTGTTTAATTCTGCCATTATCTGACCCAGCTTTATATTGTTGATATATTTAATACTCTGTGAACTGTTTCGTGTTGACTCTTTGATGTATTATAAAAAATTCAATACAATTTCATTAAGAACAGGACTAAAGTGGGATAAACAGTAACTCCAGTTCTAGTGCTATCTATATTTTAATTTTCAGTGTAAAATGTTCTGCCTGACCTTTTAGAAAGCTCTATTACATTAAATTAGGATGATCAATTTCAATTGGTCTATGTTCATACTGGCATTTCTAATAAACCTTCCAAAAGGAAAATATTTATAATTATTATAATTAATATTAATAAATATAATTAATAAATTTCCATCACCAGATTCATGAAGCAATTGCATTATATTTTACGGAAAAGAATATATATCTTTCGAGTAAAACCAAGAAAAACAGCTTGTGTGACTTTACAGCCTTTTATAAGGTAAAATGAATAGGATTTTTTAACCATTAAGACATTGTCTAGGCTTCTTTCTTTCTCTGACACTTTTGTTTCTAAACATGAACTTTGGTGGTTACTGGGATAGTTTGTGAATTTGTTCATTTATTCATTTTTGGATAGTCCCGAGTCCTGTCTTTGCTTTAGCTGAAAAGACTGATGGCATGTTAAGACTTCTGAGGTTATTTGTTCTTAAGTACATCTTCTGGGTTATATGTCATAATGACAAGCAGCCAGCATTGTAGGTGCCAGAAACATTACAGCCCTGTAGCAGGGTTACAGTTCATAGACTAAATCAGCTCAGAAGATGTATGGGTGGTCCAATGATTGCTGAGTGCTCAGTCCAGGAGTTTAAAGGAGAGAATCAATGAGCCGCAACTGTGTAAAATAGGGGTCAAATATGTACAGCTGAGGCTCCACATATATCAGACAGTGCTATGTTTTATCTTCTGGTGTGTAACATTTGTTGCTAAAATGTGGCTCAGAAAAACTCTATTAAAAGTAGATTGTATTAATTAGTTCAGATTACTGTCTGCTCTAGAAGGCAGGAAGATAGCTGTATGGTTCTGAGCCCCCTTCAGCACATTTCTATCTCAAAATCTAAGTATCAAATCAAAATTGCCAAGAAGATATTCAATCAAAACTGTCTTCTCCACTGACTGCCCTTTGGTTTTGTATCAGTGATTTTCTTGCCAGCACAATCTGCTCCTCCAGCCATGGCTTCCTTGCTTTTTCATCTGCATGACTTTCCACTCTGTGTTCCAGTGGACTGTTGAATCTATTTCAGGTCTTCATAACTATTTCTGGATTGATAAATAGTATTCGCTCTATGGTCTTGATTCAGATTCTTTGAAATTAATAAAATCCTCGTACTGACTTAGTGAGACAAAACCCCAAATTCTTATGGACAAGTAAGAATTCAAAAAGCCTCATCAGCTCACCAAATCGAGCTTACTTCCAGCGTGGGAGAGAACAAGGTTAAAGAAACAAAATGTCAGCTCAAACCATTAAATCTTTTAATTCTCACATTCTGACAACTAGTCTCTATTTGTACAAGTCTATAAGGATTCTTATGGTGATCCCCTGTGGGCTTCCATCCTCTACTTCTGCAGCAGCATCCTTAACACTGAGTTGCTATTTTCCCTACCCTAGGCTGGAGATGGTTTCACAGAGTTGTTTGATCTCAGACCTACTTTCAACATAGAGAAGCCATAGCCCATATCATGAATACATTTTTGAGGGAGAATATAGATTTCCTTTGCAAGGGGTTTGCTGGGGGGGCAGTGGTGGTTGTGGGAAGGGTGCTTTGAGGATGCAGAACTGCTACAATGAGAAAGCTGGAGCATGTCAGATGATACTGTTCATTGAACCAGGATTATTAACTTCTGTCCCCTGAGCATTCATGAAGTCAAGGTTTCTGAAATAATGTTTGGGAAATTGAGATAAGAACAACTTTAAACTAAGGAGAGGAGAGAAAGAGGTTGTGAAAGGTTAGTGTACTAGCTACTTTGAGTTTCAGCAAGAAAATAAATCTTAGTTAAGTATGAATATGGAAGCGAATAAAAGCAATACCACTGAGGAAGGAAAATAACATCTAGAAGGTACTAATAGTGATAAGAAGAACAGTAGAGAGTATAATTTTTGAAAGGATTATATTTAATCTTGTAAGAAACTTGGATATTACCATTAATGCTGTTGTAGGCAGCTCAGAATTAGGAAGGAAGAATACAGATTAAATGGGATTGCTGAGAAGGGAGTGCAGGTTTCTTAAGTGATTTTAAGAAGGGTCTGGGTAATTCCATGAAAAGGACTGATTATGTTATGGTTACTATAATAGGTACTAGATACTCAGGTCTTCTAGCCCTATTTTTTCATGTTTTTTTAAAAGGGAAGCTATCTTAATTGGCCTATGAAAGAAAATTTTACATTTCATTTCATCTTGTTTACATTATAAGCAAGTTTTATACCTAGTCAAAACCAGAATCATTTGTTGACACTACATCTTTTTATTCAGTTCCAACTTTTACTTTATTAATTAAATAACCTGTCAACATTTGAATTTTAAAACATTCAGTAATTTTTTGTTTTTTTCTTTAAAATGGCTGATAAGATTATTTACGCGGAATAGTTTTTGTTCTTTCTGTTTTCAGAAAAAATCCAATAAATCTATATGTACTGCAATGTGAGGTAATGCAAGTGAGAGTAATAGAATCTCACCTTATACTACCCTCAAAAAATTGTTTTAAAAATGTAAAAAAAAATCCCTGGTCACTAAGAATAACAGTTGCTATATAAATCTTCAGTAGACTGTTTTAAGAGAGTCCATCTTGCTTTCATTATCAGTATTAGTACTCTGTTCAGTGCTTAAAAGCTGTATGACTATTTACAGTACTGGAATGCGTAGTAGTAAATGTACATTTTCACCCACAGTTAATCCTATCTGTTTCAGAGTGAGGAATTCATTCCACTGCATCTAAGAAATAATTCTGAAGTATTGGAGATAGATTTTATTTTTGCTGTGGGCCTTGAGGTTTAAGAAAAGCAGTGGATAGATAATAATTCTACCATTAGAATCTTTTATAACTCATTTTGTTACTTTATCTTCTAATGACATTTTATTAATATGTAGCTTTCAGCATGACATAGAAAACTATTATGCATTTTAGCATGGGGTAAAAAGTCTTTGAGATTAAAAAAAAAAAAAATAAAAAATAAAAAAAGCAAGCTTTTTTATTAAGCCAGAAAAGTCAGTTGAACAGGTCACTAAATGTCAATATCCTTATGTTATTTCAATGTGATTATGTCTGCCAGGAAAGAGGAATGAAGTATTCTATAAAGTGACATGGGGATCAGGCTTTGACCCTTAAAAAAATGTTTTCCCTTCTGCTGGCATGTCACAAAAATTTAATCTGCTGCATGAGGTCTTCACGAGAAATGTTTTTGTTAGTGAGAGATGAATCTTAAATGCTTAGTGAGATTTTTAGGTACTGTTCCTATACAATAAATGAGTACTGGGATGGAGCTGGTTCAATTCACCACACGTAGCTAATTGTTGAATAGTTAACCACTGAGTCTAGGCTAATCATCTAGCGTCCCTCTGCAGCACATCAAGATAGAAAGATACTCCTTCCAGACAACAGTATATTTTCACTATTCAAGATACCTATTTTGGGATAATGAACTTCTGGAAGTGCTTTCCTCTCTTTCTCAGTAGACTAGAAGAAGCCCAGATCTAAATTAGTCAATTCAGATTAGATGGCTGACAAGATGGCTGACAGTAGATGAAACTCTCCCAGAAAAACCAAAGCCAAGAGCTTGTAAGGTATTTAATCCCCAGTAAAATCAATAGATGACAATAAGATGAAATAACCTACAATACTTTCTGGACAGAGTCCTGCCCAGAACAGCAGTGCAAATATAAAGATGTTTAGGAAAATCAAAATGGACCTCTTCAGGCCAGAAATGTAAATCTAATAGCCATATCATTTTCTCTGTAGACTTTGTAATAGAAATCACACAGATCTATATGGGGGAAAAAGAGTTATAGTACAGCAATTATTTTTTCACCGGATAGGAAGAAGATATTTTGAAAGACTGTATCAAAAGCTAGACCTTTCTCCAAAAAATCATCTGCTCTTGAGTGTATGTACATGAAGGTCAGGTTTTTTTCCTGAGTGTGGATCACAGTGAGATACAATTGAATTAACCCTAATAACGGGCTATACTCGTGTACAAGATATTAAAAGCGGTGCACAAACAATGTACTCAAAAGAAAATTTAGCTAGGAAAATATTAGATACACCAAACTATAATATTGTCCTTACAGCAAATAAACAAGATATAGTAGATAAAATAAGAGACACAAATGTTAATTTCTTTCACTTGTTAGAAAGAATCCATCATTTCTGCCTTTGACTGTAGCAGCCTTGTTGTCCTGTAAGCTTTTAACAGTTATTCAGCCCTGTTCCCAGTTGAATCAATTATTTCAGCATGGGAGCAGGACTGAACCTAGCTGCTTAAATTCCTCCCATTTTCACTTGATCTTCTCTCACAAATTTCCACTGTTGCAGTATAGAGGCACCCAACTGATTAAAATATTTTTGAGGTGGATCTTTGATAAGGACCTTGGAATCTGGCTCAAGGATATTCAAGCTTAATGGAAGGCATTCAGCCCAACAGGCCAGAAATTAAACAAAAGAGTCAAACTAATTTTTACACAACTACCAAATGAAAGGGATTGTCTTCAGATCCCAAGCAAAGATGATAATTTTAAAAGCTGGCTTTTTTGATAACTCACAGAAAACACTGAACTCATTGGAATCTTTGCTTTCCCAGAGACTGAAAATTAAATTGCTATTACTCGGTTTAAATATCAAATCACATTTTATGCTTAGCAGAAGTTAGAACTTGATCACAACAGCCCATTTAATATAAAAGATATGAGAAAGAGGCACTATCCTCTATACTCTAAAATGCTTTATAGCACAGTCCAATTTAAATAATTCAGATAGAGTACTTTAGCTAAAGATTAAGTTTTATGGTACAAAGAAATTTATGCATATGAATAGGTGTGAGTAAAGATCACTGAACTCTGCATTTCTTTCTACAGTGGCCCTAAAAATCTGTATCAGGGCTATAAACATGCTTTTCGGTTATGCATACTTAAGGCAGAATTCACATCTCTGACTGATAAAAATGTACAGGACTTGAAATTATTTACACACTCATTCAGAAAGAGGGAAACCTGACCCCAATGCAGATTTAGAGTGAAGGGACTAAGATTTAGCCAGGTCTGAGGGGTGTGATGGAGAGAAAGGTCCTTCTCTAAATCATGGCTGTTAGTGCAGTTCTGTCAGAGTCCCTGAATCTTGGGCGTCTCGGCAGCCCCAGGGATCCTGTCCTTCTCAGAAGGATATTGCCAGTAAATTCACATAAATCCACTGTCTGTGCTCCAGTGCACATCTTCTGTGTGAGCCTCATTGTGCAGAACATGGCAAACATGAACAGTCCTGTGCAACATCAGTTCTTTTGAATCCCGCAATTTCCTCTGCTGCAATTACTTCATTTACAAATGTGCATTCCTGTATAACAGTAAACATGTGTGGTATCATGCAGACTTATAGAAATGGCAATAGTGGTACCAACAGGCAAGTATTCACAAAAACACAGAACAAGATGAAAGAAATAAACTAGACTGAGGACATGGAATTAAGGAGTCACTAACATAGTGTCCCAAGAGGGATTAACAAATGTATCTCTACTACTCATTTTCTGAAACTGAAGGGACAAGTCATTTCTAATCCCTCTATTGACTGCCATCTAGGGGCTCTAAGATTTTATAGTGTATCTCTTTTGTGACATCGGCTTTATTTTTGTATAGGGAATATAGACGGGAAATTTTACTTTTCTGTCACCTTAACAGTCATTGTTCCAGCAGATGTCTGAGGCAGAAGCCTTGTAATTGTAAAGGTAATCGGGATTAAAAAAAAAAAAAAAAAAAAGAAAAAATAGAAACTGGAACACTTGTTTAGAGTTTTCTCTTATTTTGCAACCTGTGTACAGAGTAAAACTATAAAACAGATGTGATTAGTAACACCCATGAATTTATTCAGCAAATTTATAGTACTGAGGCATTAACAGTCAAAGAAAAGGATGGATTTTCCTGAGCTCTGAACAATCTCAGCTCTCTCTAATTTGGCCACAATTTCTGGGTAATTTCTATTTCAGAAAATCATGTTCTGTGTTTTGTACTTTTTGTGTAATTTTCATTCACTGGGCTTTGAAATACCACAGCACTCACTCATAAAAAAAAAAAAAAAAAATAAAATCTTGGTTATCATTTTACACTTTCTGCATTAATGACACCAAAGTTTTTTAAGAAGTTCCTGGACTCTTCTGGAAAACAAGTAATATTGCTACTTGATTTCTGAAGATCATTGTGTACAAACTATGACAGCTCACTGAGTTATTCCAGGAATAATTTCCCTAGACATTAAAGAGGCTGTACAGTGCTGTCAATTTTAGTCAAGGCCAGAGGAATTGTTTTATTTCTCATCTTCTGTGTGATATATACATATCCACTCACATACTTATATGTCCTGCATGTAGTTTTCCTTCTCTTAGGCAAAGGTCTGTCTGTCATGAACTATGAACTTCAGGTTAGCAACAAATGATGTAACTTGCACTTTTAAAAAGAGAACTTTAAAATATCAGAATAGCCTTCTGAGTGCATTAGGAGAGTCTAAATGTGTTTGACACTCTACCATTATTTTTGTATAAACCATCTAGCCTTACAATACTGGAAACATCGTTAGATCTATGTGTCTGACCTTTTTCTCTTTTTCTTCCCCCCCCCTCCTTTTTTTTGTTTTTTAGATGGTGTACAGGATTTAATTTTCATTAGTTGTTACACTGCAATTCTATTGTGGCCACCCAGAGATCATTGTAAATAACATGTTACATCACAACGTTGTTCTCATTACAGTCAGTAAATGCAATTTTAATGGTGGCTGCTTATTTATTTTATTTCATTTTGTGGGAAAATTAAGTGGGATAAAAGCAAACAGTGATTTTTTTAAAAAAATCTCGTTAAAAAATTAGCATCTTCTATTCTACCCACCTCTGTGACATAGAAGACAATATATTGTAAGCAAAATACTTATCCTGACTTCAAATCCTTCCTTTGTTGACTAATCAATATTCCCAAACTCAGAGCTCAGATATACAGAAAGATTCAATCAGAACCTATGCGTGTTTCAAATATCATTGTATTGATAAATAAATTCTGGAAAACAAGAATGGCTCTTCTCTTGTAGCTGTCTGCTTTGACTTAGAGAGAGAGTGATGAAGGGAGAATACAAAAATGGTACCTTCATCATTCCAGGAATTAGTGCAACCCAAAGATACTGTGATTAATTCTTTTACTTTCAAGTAGCATGCAAACCCACATTAGAACCAATGCAGCAATTCATGGAGTAAAGTGAAAATTCACTGTGTGTGAGAATGACGGAATCTGGCTCTCAGAATAAATAGTAATAAGTAGCACTGTACAAGACACGCACTGTTTGAAGCCTTTCTTCAGTGAGCTCTTGATATAGGTTCCAAGTGATTAAAAAAATTTTCAGTGAGAACCTGGAATAAGGACTGTGAAATTTTAGGGCACATCACAGTACAGGGATTCTGAACCCCAAATGTCTTATGATGTGGATGTATACACCAGATAAAAAGAAATCAGTCACATTTTTTAATAACTTTTTTACATGATCTCATAGTAATGCCTAAAATTCAGCTATTTTCCTACAACAGTCACAATTTAAAGAAAGAGCAAACTTTCTAGAATGTATTAGAGCAGAACTAAAAATTACTATGTCCTAGCAGGGCTACAACTTGTTATGTTGGTTTAGGTGAGACACTGAAGTTTCCATCTTCAGTTTCATACCTGTAAAATGAAACTAATCATACTTTTTTATAATACCTCATTCCCTGTCCAACTTTTCAAGAACAGGAAGTATTCCATTTTATGTACCTGCACCTGAGTGAAACTCCTACCTGCAGTATGTAAACACTACTATAATAAATATGGTAATCTTAAAACAGTGTTTGGTGTAAAGATCATTTAAGAGAGCACAAAACTAAACCAGAAAAACATCAGAATACCTCTGCTTCACTATTTCTATAGACTATAGAGGTATATTTAGGTGCATGGATAGCTGTCACAACACTGGCTGTTTTCATAGAATCGTAAAATGGTTTGGGCTGGAAGGGACCTTAAAGATCGTCTGGTTCCAACCCCCCTGCCATGGGCAGGGACACCTTCCACTAGACCAGGTTGCTCAAAGCCCCGTCCAACCTGGCCTTGAACACTGCCAGGGAGGGGGCAGCCACAGCTTCTCTGGGCAACCTGTGCCACTGTCTCACCACCTTCATAGCGAACTTCTTCCTTATATCTAATCTAAACCTACCTTCTTTCAGTTTAAAGACATTACCCCTTGTCCTATCAATACATTTGCTGGTAAAAAGTCCCTCTCCAGCTCTCTTGTAGGCCCCCTTTAAGTACTGGAAGGCCTCTATAAGCTCTTCCCAGGCTGAACAACCCCCCTTCCCATACTAAATGTTTTCCCATACTAAATATATTTGTGACCAAAATCATAATTCTTTTCACATGAATATAAGCCACTCTATGTGTGTACATGTAGGAGGGGAGTATTACTACTCAACACAAAATTCAATCATTCAGTCTAAGTGAAAATGTAGTGTTCATCGTCTAATGAGTTGGGTAAGCAACAAATGGCCCCTCCCTTGAGGACCTGCTGACAAGCTACACTGTTTGCTTTTCTGGGCCATTTCACTTAAATAAAACTTTAATCAGGTGATTTAGTTCCTTAAGTGAGTCTCAGAGAGAGATTATTCTGGCAGGTGGTCCTTATTGCCAGCATGCTTGATTGGTACAGTAAACCTATTCACTTATATCTGTGGATAACTTTTCTGTATCAGCCCCTTAGAGTACTGCTCTTTCAAACACCAGTTTTACACCCTCTTATGTAGATGAAATTCAAGCTGGCTGGGACTCCTTTTGCATTCTTGTATTTAATTTTGGCTGCACTGTAAATATGTGAATAGAATCCTACCCAATGATGAAGGCAAATTCTACTCTCAGCTGCCTTAAGGGTTCTTCACCATCAACAAAAGGCAGCAGATGGGCCTGTTTGCTTGTTTATTTTAAAGAGAGGGAGAAAGCAGAAGAGGTTCTGTGATATTTTATCCTATGGTGTGTAGGGCATTTTGGGTACAGAGGTCTGAGTAAAGATTGCCTCAGACTTCTGCACTGTAAAATCTGCTTGTGCTTGTGTAAGAAAATGTTTCCACGTGTGAATTTTTTCTTTCCTAACAGGAAATATTTCCAGATGATTCCTTGCACTATTCCTCAGCCAATGTTTCAAGTATTTTGAGAAATGTCTTGTCTGTGGATTGCTAAACTCTTAAAGCCTCTGATCTGTTCTGTTTGCTAAAGCTGCTTGCTTCAGGTCAGCACTCTCTGGTCCATGGTTATAATAAAAACCCCCGCTCCTTTTGAGACACCAAGGTGTGACTTACATTGAGAGAGGAATAAAAGAGTTAAAACTCAGATATGTGACTGAGTGCACTGGACTAAGTGTTGTTGCCCAAGGGCTGTCAAAGATTAGGCTCTACTCTGGACTCTGCATTTTGCTTGTTATTTTTTGGTTTCTGTAGTGATATTAATATTAATTTCCCCAGCAAAATAATTTCATTGGAATTTACTCTCAGCCAAATCGTAGATCTACTACAGTTTTGTTTGCTGATGCAGCAGATGCTTGGAGAAAAATAAAATGCTATTACTCCGACAATGAAAATACTGGCTGGACTATATTATGCTGTTCAATATATTTTGTCTTGATTCTGGATGTACTGAAATACAGAATCACTTTTTCTGGTCTGATGTACTCCATTTTCTCAAACAGTCATGTCCATTATCAAAGGTCAAAGGCTAAATAAGCAGTAACGGCAAAATAGCGGTATCTGTCTGCCTAACCTCTAAATGTGCATTTAAGTCAGACAGATTTTAAAGGAGCTTGAGGGAGTTAGATTCCTCAACTTAGTTGTTATTCATCTACCATTTTCCACCATCTTTTTTTGCACAGATTCTCCATAACTATAACGTAGATTTTCTGTCGGAAGTTAAGTCTCATTTGATATACTTATCCCAGACCTCTGGGAAACTACAAATCAAAGCAAAATTCCTATGTCCTAGATCTGGTAAGTGCTCTCTCATCTCTTTCTCTGTAAAAATGTCACCCTCATATTCATTATCCATTCTTTTTCTTACTGCCATGTGACTTCCTCCCTGTCCAGGGGTGGTCAGGAGGCCCTGAGCCTAGACAGCAAAGATAGGAAAGGAGGGGGAAGAGAGAAAAATAAGGGAAGAGATAGGAAAATCATGAGTTCCAAATACAGTTTATTTCTGTGAAAATACTTATTTTTACATTATTTTATCAAGAAAAAAGTTTTTGTTGTAAAAATAGAGCTTTTTTACTAAAAAATACAGATAATTTTGAGATGCATAATTTTATATCTAAAAGAAGGAATTTCAGTTGAAACCAACTTCTACAGTGCAAAGAATGTTGATATAAAATTTTCTATCAGCAACAAATCATAGATACATTGTATCCTGTGCTCATCCCTTACTGTTCCAAGTTTATTCCCATCTGGTGAAATATCAGCTTGTCACTATTGTAGCTGATTTCTCAGTGAGTGACTAGCCCAGTGTCAGACAGGAAACATGAGGCAGAGCCAGCAAAAGAAGGCATTTTCCCAGTCCCAAGTTTGTTAACTTTATTTTCTTCCTGTGATTTTTGTTGACTTTATTTCTATTGACAATCCTCTACTAGCTCAGTGTTACTTTTAAATGAAGAACAATTGTAACCTCAGATATCTGCGCCCACACTCCCACAAAAACTTCACCATTACTATTTTCATCATACTAAAAACCTATTTCCTGCTTAGCTACAGAAGCAGAATGTTACTTGTCATAAGATAAGCAAAATGTCTGAAGAACAGGCTGTTCTCTGGCTGTCAGGGAAAGACGCTTGTGTTTCTGCCTTTCCTCCATTTCTCTTTATTTAGACCTCATGTACGTAACTGTCCAAGCGGAAGATGGAATTGTTATTTATGAGAAAATTGAAAGGAAGACATGATGCTACCATAGGAAAGTAGGGTTCAATGATTCCACTTAGAGTATCAGAGAGAAACAGCGGTCACCAAAGCAAAATCCTCAGCTCTGTTGTGATCTTCTATATGCTGTGACAAAGCTAGAAGTAATAGCTGTGTCAGTAGGGAGAGGGAGGAGGCCAACACTTGCTCACAGTAGCCTCCTCATGCATCACTGTCAAGCAGTCTGTAGAGAAAAAGAAGCAAATCCTCACTGTGAAATTGTTTCTCAGATTCAAGCAGTGGCAGAAGCAATGCAGTTTGCTGCTTTTGTAGAAAAGGTGTCAGCAAAGGGAACAAAGGTAGCCCCATGAAAACAACTACTTGCTGAACCCATTTAAACAATATCCGTGCAATGTTAGTAAAAAAGCTGCACAGCATAAAGGTGGAGGAAGACTATATTAAGCAAGCATGGAGGTGAGGCATGAGAGAAATAGTGAGATAGTGCTTTGGAAAAGAAAACACTTCAGCTAAATTTTCTAGTCTGATTGCATCGCCCACAATGGCAGCTAGGGCAGTGCAGTGGTGGGGAACTGTGCCAGGCACAATTCAACATACACTGCAAACCGGTCAGAAACAGACCCCGGTGGAGGTACCCCTCCATTATTAAGGACCAGATTAGATTTTACGCAGTAAATGCAAAACTGTCAAAAGCTGACCAGCCTTACTTACAAAAATAATCAGCAGTTACAGTATCATGACAAATATTTCTGTTGGGCTCTGCTACAACTGCCTGCTTGCAATGCTCTGGGGCTTCTGAGCAAGGAAGATGGGGAAAGTCAGCACTAGCCTTGGGATCCCCATAAAGAAAATATGGACTAAGTCTGTGTGGGTTTCTATCTTCTTTAGGCCTGATACCAGAAGCTATTCAAAGTCAGAGAGAATGACGCAGTGAACCAGCTTAAGCATATCTGTGCAAGAAAATGTTTTCCCTAACTTACATAGGCCCTTGTAATTAACTTTGGGCAATTTAGAAATGGGGACTTGCTCTGAACCTGCTTCATCTGATCATTATCCAGCAATTCTGGCTCTAAGAGGAAAGGAGGATGAGATGTGGTGGGGTTTCCTGTGCATATTAAGGTGGCTAACATCTTCAAAACAAAAAAGGCAGGCTGTTTAGTCAATCTCAGCATTTATCAACTATGTGAAAGGATCATTCACTCCATGACACTGTAGGTTTTAATTTGAGTTTATTGCTATTTATCACTATTCAGTCTCCACAACTGCAATGTTATACAAATAAAGGCAAGCACTTAAAACATTGTCTCAAATAGAAGCAATAATGCTATGCATTTTTTACGGCCCTTTATTTAATACTGGAATCCAATAAATAGCTATTTCTAATAATAAAAGTAGAACTGTAATTGAAATAAATGTCATTACCACTGAAATATAAATGATGTGTTTATAAGACTATGCTGTCCTATGGGAGAAATTATTATATACAAGTAGGTGGGAGAATAAGAATGTAAGTTCCATGAAGGAAAAAGTGGCAGGATGCCTGCAAATTTAAAAACTATAGAACTGCAAGATTTGACCAGAATTCTCTATTTAATATATGTATTGTTCTACTGCTTCTTTAAATGTTCTTTCCTTTCATGGCTTACCTCTATATGCTCAACCCACCTGCTTAATCATTCTATTTTAATTTCTTTCATTTCTTGTGGTTGGAAAAACCCGAGAGTTAAATTCACAAAAGCACCTGCTTGTTCCTTCAACAAATTAGTAATCTCACTGGTTCTAAAGTAGAAAATTTCTTCATGTTCTCTTATTTTCATAATCATACTTCTAGATGAGCAATCTGTTCCAAACCAAATACCACATCCAGATTTATAAACCTGTGCTTATAAACTTAATTTCTTCTATCAGTGTTTAAATTGACTTTGATAGACTCTCATGACAAAATATAAGTCTCAGCTGACTAGGAGATATCCTGCTGTTGCCTTTGTGGGACAGGTTATTCATTTTTTGCCCTGGATGTCTTCTCCTCAGGTGCTCTTCCAAGCTGGGGTAGGACTTTCAGTTTCAGCTGGGTTACTCATTCTGCCAAATAACTGTAAAACTCTGACTTTAAAGAGGTTTATATATCTTTACATACACTTTACATACCTGAATTGAGCTGTAACTATGCTTCATATATTTGTAAATATACATTCTTATTATCAAGAACAGCAATGATTTTCCCAAGCGTGAATCCAAAGAGCAAATCTCTTTTTGCTTTTATATGCCTGAAAAGAGAATAATCATGAACACAAATTAAATGCATAGTAATAATTAATTTGAATAAAACATTTAGCATATTTAAAAAATATAATCATAAAAATAATATTTTTTAATATTATTCATCTAGTCGGATGTGAATGAAATGGAATACAAAATAGAAGTATACTTAAAATGCAATAATTTTACATGTTGTGAACTAAAACAGTTACATTTTTATCATAACTAAAAAAGGTGAGGTTTATTTCCATTTGGTTTGGTACAGTGGAAGATTTCAGGAGTCAATAAGTTCTCTATGTTTATTAATACAGTCTTTATAGGATATTCCTAAAACCAAAAATAAAATATGCCTTATAGGTACAGTCTGACTGTGAGTTAAAAATATTTTCATTCAAACTATTAAGAAATAAGAAGTACACAGCACTCAGAAATATTTCTTCAATAACATGTTCTGTAGCTGAAAGACTGCAAACCATGTGATAAAATTGCAGTTTCCATGGTAACCTTGATTGTTTTTAATAGCAAGGAACTGAGACATAAAACATGACTTGATTGGCAGGTGCCCTAAGGCTGCATCAACTCCTATAACATAACCAAAATGCATTTTTGTTTATTAATACTAAGCAACAAGCTACCTTTTTTTCTTGCTGCTGATTTCACCACTAGATTTTCAATGCCTAGTGATTTGCAATAAGTTCTAAAAACATTACTGACCTTTTATGCAGCAAAAAATAGAACTCCCCTGAGATGTAAAAGGTATAAATGCTACTCCTTTTGGCCTGTCTTTGCAAAAGTTTAGAGAAATGTGAGTCCTGTTATTCTTTCTGTGTCATTAATTAAATTTTTTATGCTGAATGTTCCCCAGCTTCAATGTCTTTAGACACATCAGTAAATTTGTACCTACTTTCCAGCTTAACAATAATTTACACTCATCACTTCTCGTTAGTCACTCTCTTTCTGTTTGATCCAAATCTCTGTTGTCCATATGGTGCTGCTTGATTACAATTTCTTCCCTAAGAACATTCACATCAGAGATGAATCAGTTTTAATAATTGCAAGTTAATTGTAGCATTCCATTACTAAATATGTTTGCTCTGCTAGGGTATTAGGCCACAAGATATATGGAAGATATGGTATCTACCCTGAAAAATAAATAACAGAGGAGCCACCAATAAACAATCTCATCTTTATAAAATCTGTCTAATTAAAAATGCTCTTCTGATAATAATTTGAGATAGCTGCATTTTATTTATGCTGGTTGTGAATGTCTTGATTCCAAGAGTAGACATCTCAAGACACTCCCAATGTTGCCATTGTTGTGGTGAAGTGGGATTCCAACAATCATCAATACCTACATGTCTTTGCTAAGTGATATTATATCCCCTAAAATCAGGAATTCATGTTTTAGACTAAGCTTAAAAGTAAAAGGGAGGAAGAGTAGGAAGAGCTGCCCGTCATTTACCAAAGCTATCCATGGCTCCTTCTCTGGTCACAAGATCAGTTTTTCTCAAAAAGTGAGACAGAACTCCATTTCTTCTTTTTAACTTCAGCTTCAGTCTAAAAGTTGATGTTGATTTCTTAATCTGTGCTTTCTGCTGCTCCACTGGACTTCTCACATGGCCGCCCATCAGTTTTCTCCTTCAGACTTTCTACCAGAACTAATAGTGGGCTCAAAGCCTGCTTTATTACCAGTACTCCTGAGAGGCTGACAGCCAAATGGCAGCTCAGGCAGCTCAGTCACATTCCTCCATACATGTGCAGTCCTACTGCAAACCTATTTCTGCTTCTGGTCCTCCAAGCCTATCTATGTGACTAGACACTGAGGGCATTTTTTACTTCCTTCTCTACTGTTTCTCACAAGCAACAATGGTCCCTAATAGGTAGTTTCCTTCTTCATTCTCAGGTTACTTTATAGCTATAGTTTCATGCATTCAAAACTCTTTAAAAAAAGAACAACTTTTCCATCTGAGTTAATGACAGCATACGCTGGGTTAAGAAACTGTGATATGAGTTCTACAGCATCTCGCTCTGCCTAATAGTGTGTCATAAAATCATCTTTGTGATAGCACTTCTCTGGTTAAGTTTCACTGCTTACTTTATTGTATCACTAATCCAATCAGGTCCACTCCTGCAGAGTCATTGCATAAACTCTCCAGATGAAGGAACTTGGAGTGAAGTATCAGTTGGATAGTTCCAGCATAACCTTCCTGTTCTTTCCTTGCTTTGCTTGGCTTTTCTTAATCGTCAGCTACACTTTTAGTTCACAACTTCTGTGCCATTTCATGAACATGGGAAGAATAATAACATATTACCATTTATACCACCAAAATCAAAAGAAAATCTATGCAACACTGAGTAAACATAATCATGAGTAAACAAAACCAATATAAAGGTGATAGGGCAAAATACACCAAATGCTGAGAGTGAGGAAAAGAAGTCACAAGAAAGATAACACAAGTTAAAAGATGTCAAAAGACTATTTTAAAAGCAGTATTGACACTTTACCATGCAGTAAATAATCACTGGTGTGGAGTCTATATCAACAGACTAGCTGACATAGCATCCTCACATTTACTATACATAGAGTTGTTCTTCTTTGTGTTGGTGTATAACCAAGTGTTTATGATACACACATCAGAGTACAACTGAAAAAGACAGTGTGGTTGTTCAAGGTCAGACTGGATGAGCTACACTGCCCAAAAGAAGAAAGAGCTTCTTCCCCTCTGCTCACCACTGTTTGTTAAACTATTCTAAGTAGTGGTGGTATTTTTCAGACTGTTCTTTTGCTGAAGAGGGTGGAGGTAAAGGAATTGCATATACCATTAGAAAGTTACACTTGCTATCCTGAAACATGTTGTTAAGCAAGTTCATTGCTGTAATATGATGTCTGGGGATAGAAAAATCTTCTAGAAAGTAACTAGGTGTCCATTTTGTCAAAAAAAAATGTCAGATTACCAGGAATGGTTTCAATGTCCCACTCAAAAATCTTCTAAATTATATTTTTTAGTTACAGATCTTCAGAGAGACACAAAACTTTCTCACAATTTAGAGAAACAGTCAATTTTTTTTCCTCTTGAAAAGAAAATAGGAGATAGGAATTCCTTTTCTAACCCCAAATTTATACATAAGTAACATAAACTACATGTTCTAATTTAACAGTTGTGCTGTTGTATGGGCACGCTGTTCCACACAGGTCTCGTGTTTTAACGGAAAAGAAATGCAGACCTGAGTCGTGCTCCTGGTGAGCAAAGACCATGCCACTGTCTAGGATATAATAATGAACCCCAGAGTGGGCCACATTCCGAAATCAGTTTAGAAATGGACATAGTCTCTGTTATCTTTTCTTTGTTGAACTTATGCATTAGGTCATTTTCAGTGAGAAACTACACATGAACAAAATATTTGCCAGATTTTTGTCATAGAGCTCACATTGACATCTACAGTATCTTTCAAGAAACCAATTGGTTGCAAAAGACCATGCAAACAAACCCTGAACTATTACTGAAGTGATCTTTGTAGGTCACTGTGCAGTCTGGAACTATTTCAAAATAACATGTCTGAATAATGGACACTGTCTCTTCAGATAGTTTCTGAATTCTCTTCAAGTGACCGAAATTGTGCATTTCAATGTTTTCTTGATGCACTAATTCTTCACTAATTCACTAATTCCAATATTTACAGATGTCCTTTGTTCATGGAAACTTCCTTTTCTCTGGAAATCTTGACATCTTGTGTGTATATCCTTCAGAGTGATTAAGAATGTCCCTTTTCTTCTCTATAGATGTAACGGAAAGTTCTGTCTCTCTAAGTCCTCTCCATAGGATTTATGTATGTATGTACATCCTCTGGTTGTGATCTGCAAACTCCTGATTTCAGAATAAAATATAGAAGCATATGATGAATTGTACCGGCCAAAACTCAGAAATAAGAAAAGAAATATGCAAAATAGTGGGTGAATTGAAGAAAACTTGATCAGCTGATTTGTCTAGTCACAGATAAAAATAGTACAATAACACTTTAGATTATTAGTGTATTGGTTTTATACTGGGAAAGTAATTTCACTACTTAGCTATTCAATTATGGCCTTTCTCCTAAAAATACATTACAGCAGGTGAGAGTCTTGTTAGTTGTGTGGGAAGCATGTCTCAGTCTAACCATGCTTTTTGAACAAAAATTATCCCATAATTAGTCTGTCAAAGGATGGGACAGTGTGCTTCTATGACATCTGTGGTTAGTAATGTGTTGAGGATTGCTCTTACACCTCAGCCCTTTCAGCATAGTCCACTATATAGATGTATATATATACTTAATATACAAATATCTACACACACTCTCTATATATTACATGTATGTGTGTGTAAATATGTGTCTGCCTTTGTGTATGTGTAATGTATCTAAACCCTTTAGAACAGTGCACTCTCAAGATCTGTAATATTTCTGAAGTTCCAGTAGCTTAACATGCTCCCTTCAGACAAGGCCATTCTGAAGAAATTGACTGTGAAATAAAAAAAAACGAGAATAACACTTTATTCCTGAGAGAAGTCACAGACTGGGGAAAACTTGTGATTACAGTCTCAGTGTTCTCATCACCCGTATGAACACTGGTCTTAGCTCTTTGTGCTTTCTACTTTGGACCAGACAACCCTTCTAGGTGTCTTCACTGACTATTGTATCATGTTCTTTTGAGTTTTCCAAACAGATAATGGAGTCTTTTCCCAATACCACTTTTCCATGGTGAAATTTCTGTGCTACGGGTCCAGCAACCCCAGATCCTGAACAAAGCTATTCAATGGTCCTGTTAGTGGCAAAGTATTGTTTTATTAAAATTCAGTCGGAAATATAAGTGGTGCCTGTGGGTTCAGTGATAGCTACACAGATACAGGCTGTTCACCAGGCGTCCTTTTCACACAAATTCAGGAAGTTCAAAGCCATTCCAAGCTCAAATGCAACTACCTACCTCACACAAACACATCCCCACCAAACTGATCATTCTGGGAGAAACTGATACCAACTTTTTTCCATTTTTTCTCAAACTTAGAACGAGAATTTTTTCTCTTATTTTATAGAATCATAGAATAATTTATGTTAGAACAGAGATCTCTGGAAATCATCTAGACACCAGGTGTCCCGTTCAAACCAGGGCTAACTTCAAAGTTACACAACGTGGCTCAGAACCATTTCCTGTTGAGTTCTGAATATTTCCAAAGACAAAAACTCCACAGTCTGTCCAGGCAGCTCTCATTATTTATTTTTTTTCTTCTATGCAATCAGAATTTACCTTACTAAAACTTGTGCCATTGCCTCTAATCCTTTCACTGAGTACCTGCAAGGTGTCTGGCTCCATTTTGTTTCTGTAACCTCCAGTTAAATACTTCAATACTGAAGTTAGATCCCCCCTTCACCCTTTTCTTCTTCCATCTAAAAAAATGGAGCTCCCTTTGTCTCTGCCCATACATTACGTGGCCCAGCCCCCAGTCCTCTTAGCTGCTCTTTTCATTATACTTGCTCCAGTTTGTCAGTAACTGTCTTGCAAAGGGTGGCTTGAAACTGAGCATTAACTACAGTTTTGTTCACATTTTCTCCAGAAATCTGTCCCATCATAAAAAAAATCTTCATATTTTCACTAATATTTTTCTGGTGATGTAAACTACTAATGTTTCTAATCCAGCCATTTGATCCTATTTGCTTGATTGCAAGACTGCTTTCACATACAGGACTCACTAGTTAATCTCTTTTTTTTTTTTTTTTTTTTTTTTTTTTAAATTCCTCTGTCTTTACCACACATAAAACATCCCTAATCCCCTTCCTTCCCAAAAAACCCACTGGCAAAAAGACCTAGAGGCTGCTTTCTCATTACTGAGTTGCTGTTTATTTATACAGTAGAAGCTAGATAGCATTTGGGTAAAGTGACAAAGCTACATGATATTAATATTAGGCTGCTCAGTGAGCTGTGGAAATGGCCACAGCCCATCAGCCAACTAATTAATGAAAAAATGTGAGAAGTAGAGAGCACTTACTTCTGATATTATGAACGAAAATAGAAAGCAAAGAAAGAAAAAGAAAAATCCCAACATAAAATACTTCAAAAGGCTTGTGATGTTTGAAAATACACTTTTGTGTCATAGGCACTGTATACTGCAGTGTACACTGTAGGCTGAATTATCCCAGGTTACATTGAGTTATTATGCAAAATGAACACCTATGAAAAAATTCTGTGGAGAGTGGAAAGGTCCTTTCTGCTATGCTAGACTGATATACTTTCTTCCTCCCCATATAAGATATGACTCTGATTTCCATACATGATGGATTCTCCCAGATCTACAATAATCCCAGAAGAGTTTCAAAAGTTGAAGCCACCCTCATGAGGAATGTAGTTCTACACTGGCTTGAGCTTTTGCTTCCTCCCATGTTATTTCTTGTGAACAGAGCTCCTGACTCTCTTCGTTGCAGGAATCAGAGAAATTGGCAGCTGTTTTCTCTTTTTCAGGAAAAAACAAAAGAAATCACAGCTACGTAGTAAATTCAGCTTCCAAGCCCATTACACATGATGACTTTTTCAGGTGTCTCCCCAAACAGCAATTGAAATCATTCCTCTTCCATGTATCTTCAGGCTACAAAGCAGTCATCTCCATATTGTGTAAAAAAGAAAGAAATTTCATTGCCTCACAAGAAGGCAGAATTGTAGTGTGGAAGGGACCTTACAATTTATTAATCAGGAGAAATGATGTAGGATGTAGATAGCAGATGAACAAGAATTATTTCTTTCATTAATAAAGTAAAAAAGACAATGTAGCTTGTAAGAGATTTTTTTTTCTTAAAAACAAAATCTGAATTGTGTTTAAAACTTTTTGTTTTTTCTCTAATTAGAATGAGTAGAGCAAGATATTTTGTTCATTTGTACTATTCTGTTTTTTCTGTTCATCATTAAATTTTTATGTTAGTAGTAATTAGCAGAGACAGACATTATGTCCTGTCAGGCAAAAACTTTTTAGGGGAGAAAAATACTTTTATTAATATATTTTTCTATAAAGGCATGAGAGACCTTTGGATAGTTGATATCCTAATATAGTGCAACAGTCACTTGAGAGAACACTAGATTCAGGGCCCTTGCTTTACCTGACTCATTTTGCAGCTTTGTAGGAGTCACCCCATCACTGAGAGTCTCCCTGTGATTTTGCCTGAATGTGTGTAAACATGAAAAGATAAATTGCAGAGGAGTCAGAAAGGTATGCATCTGGAGAGTCTACAATAGAGAGGTTATCATGGACTGTCATTCACACATCAACATCTCAGTCTGCAGAATGTCACAACATATATTAACATATATTTTCTGCATTTAATTTGTTTTAATATACTAGTAATGTTGCTACTAATTATTAATTAATCAATAAATCCTTTTGTTGTTTTTTTTTTTTTGTTAATTTCATTATCTGGAATTACGCAACCAGTTTTACACCTGAATGATTCTTATCAATCCTTCTTTTTCACGTAGGCTTTTTCAGATCTATTATCTAAGTGTCCAGGCTCAAAAATTAAATTTAATTGAAGGAACCTTGTGTCTATATATCTGCTTATATCTCTGCTTATATGTGATTTTTATCTATAGCTATATCTAACATTTGCAGATTTTAATAATACATATTTTTTTACTGTGTTGAATGCCTATTTTTGTGTAATGAAGCATGTCTTTAAGTTCTTAGCCTATGAAGCTATTTATTTGGGAATTTGAAATAAACATGAAGACTTACTAAAACCAATGATGGCACAGTATTTCACAGATGTAAGTAAAGATTATTATGAGAAATTACATTGCAGATACATGCCATTATCTCTTAAATGCACAGTGAAAATATATCAGGGCAAGTAACCTAACTCTGCAGATGGTTAATAATTTTTTTATTTGTGTGCACTGCACATGTGCGGGTGCATTAAGTCACATTTAAAGACATCTGGAAATTTTTTAAATGAAATAATTAAAACTGAAGTTCTTGCTGGATCATGATTGTTCAATAAAGATTTTGTCAAGAAATATCTTCTCAAGAAGAGAATTTCTTAACAGATCTCGAGAAGCATTCATCATCCCAGAAGAGCCAGCACTATCAAGGATGTACCAGATCCATGTTTTCCTCATTCAGATCAGGTTCTAGAGCTTCTAGGTTTGATTTCCCAGATGAATTCTGATCTACTGGAATCATGGATATATTAAGTTTCTATCTCAGTTCACTGCTTTCTTTTTTTTTACGAGCTTGGTAACATCTTTTGCAAAATAGATAGCATCTTCAAATTTGTAACTATTTCCTCAGCTAGAAAACTTGGGAAAATATTGTGTATAGAATTGCTTTCGATTCTTCTCATTTAATGCCTTTAAATGCTGGTCTGAGGGAGATGTCTGTTTCCTGAATACATGTCACAAGACTAAACAGTAGACTTGGGGGAAGAAGGGAGGCAAGCAGTACCTCCATTGTTTTTATGTGCCTTTAAAGTGAAATCCAAACAAGAAACTTTCAGGGCAAGATTAGCTAAATATTGATTAGTTAAAAATTAGTAAAACTCCCCTATTTTTTATACTTGATGGGCAATTAAACATCTTTCAGTCTTCATTCAGAGCTTTTCATTCTTGGAGAGAGAAGAGGGTAAAACAACAAGACACAAGCACAGAAGACACATTCTCCTCTACACTGCAAGTCCAGATTTTTCAACAGCTGAGAGGATTTTGTAATCAGTTTATGCAGAGAAAAATTCAAGTCTTTAGAAAGATCTCAGCTTTGAATTAAATACCTTTCAAAGCATGTTGGCGATATAATCCTGACTTGTTCACCCAGGTTCTCTAAATACATCCTCATCAACTTACTGGAGTCTCCAGAAAGCCTAACCAATAAATTGAGTGAGATATATATATAGATATAGATATATTTTTAATATTCAGTTTACCAATATTCAGTGGTATAATGAATGGTCCGATAGCAAAAAGGGGTAGTTAAAAGACAAAACCTACTCATAGATTCAAGAATTGAAAGAGCCTGACATTTTTCTTTTTAAGTAAATACCGTATTTTAATTGCTGCAGCCCCAAGATAATCATAAAGTCATGCACTGACAGCTCATGCAGATTTTATGAGGCTGTTTGTTGTTCATGAAAAAAAGTTTGTTTAGCAACTGCTGCTGCTCCTGATGCTTACAATCACCTGTAAACTAGAAAGCATCTTCCTAAATAAAGGGAAAAAAAGAGAAATATTTTACCTACAGTGAAAAACCTAAGAAATCCAAGTATATAGTCAAAAGTGAGGAGTTAAGAGTAGAGCCTGGATGTGCCAGTCAATGCCTTCTGTAGTGTTATTTTACTTCCACTTAAGAGAACGGGGACATCCTTCTTGATTGCAAAGATGAATCGTGGGTACTTAATAGCTTCTTTTATTTTTTAATTTCTCCATTTGTAAAACAAGATTAATGATACTCTCAAGGACTTTTTTATTAGCTTTTCAGGACCACAGAGCTTTTTGGGGTCTAATGATGTAGGCCTTGTGATATAACACAAGATCGTGACACCATTGACTGTGCATTTTAATAAATATCATGTTCTAGGAATTAATATTAGTAAGAAGATCGATTTCTAGACATTATTTGTGTCATCCTATGGATTTTATGAATTATATTAGTAAAACCAAATCTATGATTTAATTTGTACTCTTTCTTGTGGTAGCACAAGCAGTGTTACCAATAATATTTCTGAAGATGTGATATGCAATCTTTAACAAACAAGTATGTTTAGAAAGTACATGAATGTTGCAGCAGAAAACATCTAATAAGAACCCAAAGTTCTGTACTGAGATATTTAGATGTAGAATGTAATGGGAATGTCCCATTTTAAAAGGATGTAAACCAGGTAGCTTAAAATTTCATTATGTTTTTTTAAAACTAATATTTCCTATCCAATGTTTTATACAAATAGTAACATATATTCCAATTGTATCTGATTGGTTTGTCCTAGTTGCTTTTATTTCCCACAGTTTAATGCGAGAAAAATCTATTATTACTTAACAGGATAAGTACTGTCCATACTTTTCCACTTCAAAAAATGCAAGCTTCAGTTTTCCTAATCACCTGAAACCACAGTCACTTCTAGCTAGCAAACTGAAATATAATGGAGGATATTTTCTAAGGCACAAAACACCCAATTACATCCCATTTAGAGTCAATTGGAATTTGAAGCCTTTCATTTATTCCCTTAAAATCTTCTGTTAATGTGTATGTTTGGCATTATTAACCCACACCCTTTTCTATTTAATCCCATGATGAACAATTAACCAGGAAGGATGTGGTGGACCCCAACTGTATGGAGTAAAGGACATATTGTCCTTGCAATATGAGAATCAAATATAGGACTCTGCATATGAAATAATAGATATTACTTTTGGTTATTCGACCATCTTGGCCATGATTCAGAAAGGTATATAAGCACATGCTAGGTTTTATGCACATTCTATCGTATTAAAGTTAATGAGGCATAAGCAAATCCTTAAATACGGTTGAAGAGAGGTTAACATATGAGACTTTACTTTTGGAATTACTCTTTCAAAAACAGAAGAAAGAAAGACATTTGCCAGACTTCAGAACCATTTAGTAGTTGGAATGCCTGGAAGTTTTGCACTAATCTTAGATAAACCTGGGAGAAAAGAAGTAATTGTTTATAATGAGTAATGATGAAATCAGCCCATATTTGTACTATTATATAGTAGACTAAATAGAAGAAATTAAAACTTTGGAAGTATCTATAAGTAGCATTTATGACTATTCTGGTGCTCAGTGTAAGTTAAGCTTCTGTACTTATGTTAATTCAATATTTATTTCATTAAATTATGTATTACTGCTTTAAAAATCGGTATTGAGTATTTAAAAAAGTATTGAGATTGTGAAGAACTGACTTGGAGATCTTGCAAGAAAAATGTTGTCCTTCTTGAAGCTAAATATTACTTTTGTGAAATCCACAATTATTATTAAAAAGCAAGAGGTCTGGGATTTATTTGTTGTTCCATTAACTTGAAAGAAAAATGTATTATTATCCGTGTCTTCCCAGAGAATAATCACACCAGGGGTGGGAAAGAGGGCATTGTGCAGCAGTAACTGCAGAAATAAAGTATGGGAGCCTTTTGTCTCTGAAAAAAAAAAAAAAAAAAAAAGAAAAAAGAAAAGGATCCCTCGAGAAATGCACTTTTAAAAAGCTCTGCTTTTAAAAGGCATTAAAGATTTTGTACTGTGCTATAAATGGACATCTGTTCTCTAAGCTATACCTCAACAAGATGACAATGGTTGTCATGTCAAATCTCAACAGGCCACCTTTACTCATGTTCTCCTAAGTTAAGAAATGCCACTGTATTAGAATGAAACATAACCTTTAATATTACTTTCTTTGGTCTAGTCTTCAGTTAAATGCAACAGAAATGTAAGAAATCGGGGCCTCTCGGTGGATTTGATTTAAGCCAGCCTCTCTCCTTTAGAGCTATTGTCAGCTGGGAGTTCTAAGAAGAGAGGTTATTTTGCGTTCCTGTTTCAGTCTTTGTCAGATGAAGAAAGATAAAATTAGATTAACATATATGTCTTCTATCTTGTTGCTGTAAAATGCTACATATACTGCTGTAAGACTTGCATCATATTTCATATTCCTGGCTCAGGTACAAACATCCATAGATTTTGTATGCATTACACAATAGAGCTACACTGTTCCCTGGGCATGTGGCTTTGGGACTGATACAGCTCAAGAACTGTATGTCGCTACCAGGAGTCTCTCAGCTTGAAGTACCATTAGGATTTCTGCAAAAGCCTTAGTTACGATTCAGGAAACACAGATCTCCTTATCTGAGATCGTGCACAGGAAGAAGTTGATAAACATCTCAGTTTCACCATCACCTCAATCCTAAATTCTGTTTCCTTCCATAGAGTCTGATATTCTGTCTTTAAAAATGGAATTCAAAATGTCTAAACTCAGCTGTTATTTTGAAAAACACTTTCATCTTGCTTGGTCTGCCTAATTTGCATTTCTGTTCATTCTCATGGGTATGATAATTCTATCATGCTACTTGACAGAAATTTACATGCATCACAGTAAAAAAAAAAAAAAAAAAAAAAAGTAAATTATGACTATGGAATAGAACCTGGCTAGAGGCATATAGCCCTCACTGTGCCTCTGTGAGATGCTGCTTTCCCAAAAAAATGTTATGTCTCCCAAAAACACCTGCTGTCAAGACTTAGGAGTCACAAAGAACTGGTATGTCCTCCTCCTTGTCAGATTACAAGGACTGCAGAAGTCAGAAAGTGAGAGAACTGGTCAAGGCAGTTAACAAGTTCTCTAAAAAAGTAAATTTTCCTTTCCTTTTCTTCTGTTTTGTCTTCAAGACCGTCTTTTACAAAGAATGAGAACAACATATTTTGATGTCACGGAGAAGTTACTCCTTTCAGTGAGGATATGGTGGTTCCTGTTCATATTCTCCATTCACTAAACATCTGTAAAAAATATTATCCCTGATATACAAATCCGAACTCTGGATGTCCTGTTCTAGATGCAGAGGGTAGAATGGGCTCCAGGAACTATATCACCTTCTGCACTACAGAACAGCTCACCTCTCTCACGCTCACAGCAGGTATATGCGTAAGCAGGCATGTGAGACTTTGTTGCTCTAACTGCTGGGCATGTTTTGAAAGCTTCCATGTGCACTGAAAACTGGACGGTTTGGCTTTTTCAGGAGGAATTAGAGAGATTAATTTATTTTCTTTTTGTTTTTTTAACCTTTCCTCCCTGTTGTGTTTTTTTTTCTTCCCCCCACAGGACTTTATAAATAGCATCCACAATCCACATGGCATGAATTGCAAATGTAATCACCAGCACGCAGAAAGGTTAAAAAGCTCAGAAGTGTTGGGATCTGCTACTTTGGCAAACAAAGACTGTATTGTTCAGGGGGCAGAAAGCAGAGCAAAGAGGTTTGTTGCACTGTGGGAAAGTGCTGATCATTCTTTAAGCCAATGGTAATATCATTAGCTCTATGAGAGAAACCAGTGGAGTTTTGGTAGCGTATAAATCCTGCCAATACTGAATCAAAGGGGCTCTTCTATTCACCTTGTCATTTCATGTGTCTTTCATTTCAGCAGCTAGTTACAGATTGGCATTTGAGGTTTAATTGATACCTAGTGTGTAGCTAGAATATAAGGTCTCCCTTAGTAAAATTTATTGTTTATTGTGCTCAGGAGAAACATTTTTGTAATTTACTGGGCATTTCTGGGAAGTGAAAGCATTATAATTGTCACAGAGAAGATACATGCAAACATGTTTCCCTTTACTTAATTTATTGTTGTGATGGTCAGACATCTCAATACATTTGTAACAGAGTCAGACTATGCAAAAGAAGAAACCAAAGATGTGCTGTTCATATTTTAAAGGCAACATAAATCAATGTCACTCTGCTGATGTTAACGTATTCTCATCAATCTACATGAGCTAAAAATCTGTCCCACAGACTCTCTGTCACAACCAATACTTTGAATATCCTGTGGGTGTTTGACACTGAATGTCCAGTTTGTCTTAAATTGTATTTGAAGACACTAATTAATCTTTTTCAGACCAAAGTTGTGCTTAAACTGCAACCAGATTGTAAAGACCCTCAGAGAATTGTTCTTTTCAACAATCTAGAAATTTTCAGTATGATGAATACCTGATTCAGAAGGCATGTCATACTTCGGGAGATGAAATGTGTTTGTACTGTAGATGGGAGTTTCTATCACACGTTTCTATACAATTTGTTTGGATTGTTTCAAATAGTGTATTTTTGTAGTATTCCAAAATATTTACATAAGATAATAAAGGTCAAAAACCATGATACATAAATCCCGCTTCTCTTAATATTACCTGGAGCTTAATTTTTTCTCCTTTAGTATAAAATCAATGTTTTCCTTAAAATTCAATATGAATTTGAAAGTAGAAAATAATTTTGGCTACAACTATTACATTTTCATACTTTGTAATGTGTGCTAAAGAATATTTTTCAGACAAATAATTGCATTTTTACAATGTTTTGTTCATGAAATTCCTTAAGCTCAGAGCTGTCTTTTAAAAGCAGATTCTAAAAATTAAGAAAATACACTCTTATTTTTTTATATTTTGACACAAAATATTTCTACTATTTAATGTAAACTGTTTATACAGACATATACACCCTTTTAATTATTTTACTTAAGAGTATGAAAATTCATAAACGCCAGGAACCTTATAATTTGAAACATAATCTTTTTACTCTTTTACTCTTTTTTCCCCCTCTGTTCAGTGCACTATAGACTGAAAATATCTATTTTCTCTTGCTTTTCTCTTTTTCTTCTAAGCCCTGAAATTCAAAGAGCCAATGATTCTCATTTGTGGCTTAAAGAATTTAAGACAGAACTCAACCACTGTTACATTAAAATGAAGCAATAAAAAAATTACAGTACTTCAGTGGCACAGCATTGATAAAATATCTGGGATCCTTGATTTATGATCTAGTGATAGTGTGGGAATGCCATTTCTATTATTATTTGTGACATAAAAATATACTAGACTTTTTCATTTTTCCCTTCTCTGAGAGAAATAGCATTTAGAAAAATGGTCATGTGTGTTTGAATGTTACAATTCTGCTGGTTTTTTCTTTGTATTTTGGGAAATGGGGACACACATGAAACTCTAGTAAGGGGCTTGAAGACTGTTGATATAACACTGTACTCAGTTCACATTGGCCAAAGATTTTGTCAAAGTTTTTGGTAGCATATTTTATCTTTGTTAATTGTGTTTCTTGAAGCAGTAGGTATGTGTGGGTGTATGTGGAATATTGTTATTTTGTGGGCCATGGAATAATGGAATCCTTCATCTTATACAAGAAAACGTTGCCAGTAAGCATTAAATAGTTTGAAAGGATATTACAAATTTGCAGATCATATTGTTTCTCAGTTTTAGATCTGTTTGCCCAGTAGCATTTATGAGAATACTTAACTCTTTTTGAGGTGTGATCTTTCTCCTACTAAAGCTCATGTCAGTTTATCCATTATTTTTAGCACAAATGACTCTGACCCATCCTTTGTGAAAGCTGATACTTAAGAGAGTGTGCCTCTTACTGTCAGATGTCAATATTCTGTCAATATTACTTGTATTAAAAAGTGGAAAATTAGGTCAAGAAGCTGTCTGTAGATCAGTGCAGATGGAAGGGCATCTTGTACATTCCTCATGCATATGATTACTCTCTCTAGAATGATTAAGGATATGATGTTCAGGATACCACAGGTATTACACTGACTGATGGTGGATAAATAGCTAAGGCAGACAAATGGCAATGATGGATAGTGATGAAGTTAACACTTCTGTTTATACATGATGGTCCAAGCACACCTCAGCTGGACAGACTGCATGTATCATACTTTGGAGGAAGAAGTAAGATAACGTGCTACACACTGAGTCAATCACTTCCAAAATCTGGTTTGGAGGACCTCAGCATGTTCAAAGATATATCAGTTTGTCTCACAGTGTAGCACTTCCAGAATGCAGCAGTGTTTCAACACAGTAAGGTTAACTAGAAAGGCCACTGATCATTTAAGCTGGAACAAAGCAGCAAAGAAATGGGGCCAAAAGCATAGTTAAGGGAATGACTGTTCATGAGGTGTTTTTCAATAATATCTGGACCACAATGAATCAGATACTGTTGATTCAGTCATGCTTGACACACTACGAACTTAGCAAACAGCAGTTGTTATACTCCACTTATGGTTACCCACTTGCTCTCAGAAAAACTGTGTCTAACCAACCTGATTGCACAATGATTAAAAGGTCATCAAGCCCACAGAAGAACCTGACCTGTGCAAAGAGGGAGAAAAGAGGGAAAAAAGGCAGAAACAGAAAAAGAATGTGTACAATCAACATAAATGGAGAAACAGAGCAGAAATGGAGACTGAAGGAGATAATGAAATTTTCTGCTAGCTAACATTGCATTCCAGGAGTGACACTACCAGCCTCAAAGTCCGTCCTCAGAGACACAACACAGATATGGGAAAGAAGTTGCTTGTAGTTAGGGAATTGAAGGAGAGGTTGATGTAGCAAGAATAATATGAGACATTAGAAAGCTTAGGGCTTTCTTACAAAAATAAGAAACACAAAAAATAAGAATAAACGTAGTTCCTAAGTTATTTACACTTTATGTAAAAAAATCTGGTTCAAACTACAGATTTCAGAGACAAAAAAATCCTAAAACTGTTCTATGATTGTGCTAAGAAAGCTGGCATATTTCAATCTTCTGTAACAGCAGTGAAAAAATAAGTTTCTGTTTTCGGAAAAAACACATACATATACACATCCAGAGGACTGCAATGTAAAGGATTGCAATGCAATTAAATGAAAATGTTTACCCTGATGACTCTTCCAAATTAGAACTGAAGGGTTTGTTGGTTTGAGTTTTGGTTGGTTTTTAAATCAGGAAGCATGTATTTATTTTCATATGTTGATATCAGTAGTGAGGCTATTTTTTTCACAAAAGTAGTCTCTTCATTTTTCTCTTTGAAAGTGCACAAGGCATTAGGACTGGAAAAACAGTTGAAATTCAGCATCTCCTCAAAGGTTCCCACCCAGTTAACAAAGACTATTTAAATACCATCTTTACACATTGCAGTGACTATTTCACAAGTGAATCAGTTAAACATATTACTTGTCTGCAAGAAATATTTATGTGCCTTAGTGTGTTCCAAAGAAGTTGTGGCCATGGACAGACAAAGTGACAAAGTTAGAACTTAAACCTGTCATGAAGCTTGCTGATGTATCTGTTGTTTACAACTGAGTCATGCAGTCAAGATGTTCTGCTTAGGACAGTCTATTAGGCCAAACTGACAACTTTGTGGGATACCATTACCTAACATTCCATTTTTCATGGCATTTTATAATTCATCTGCTCCTTTTGAAGCAGGAGTAAAATTCAGATGAAGGAAGGAGTTTTATTAAGTAGTCCTGAGTCCCTACAGAAGAGAAATTATATTTCCTCTGATCAACATAACAAACAATGCAAGTGAAAATTTATTTTTATCTGTTAAACCAGAGGTAGAAAAAGAGGCCATTTAATGTCCTATGATGTTGAAGTTTACTTTAGAAGAACTTGCAGGTTGCAGATATAAAACCTGCAACACAATGTAGTTAAACAATGGTAGATTGTTACAAGTACAGCAACTTTTTATAAAATTTTGAGTGAGCTTGAAGTTACTGATTTGACATTGTTTGCAGACCACTAAATATTTCAGGTCCCACTAGCCCTGCACTGTCCAAACACCAGTTTTTACAAATGAGATTCCTAGTGTTAAACTCAAAGCAGCACAAGGTGAGGGTGGGAGAGGAGTCATGTGACTGGAATGAAAGACTTCTTACATTAAAGGAATTTGGAATGTCAACCTTTACCTGTTTCCCAAGATAATAAATCTTTGAATTAACTGTGTTCATGAGCACTTGCATTGAAAAAATAGCTTTACTTCTTGTCAGCCACTTTAACAAAATGAAATGAGGTGGTGGTGGGGCGAAAGATCAAAGAGTAGGAAGGCAGAAAAAAGCTGAACAGGCATATAGACTTTAGCACAGAGAAAATTAAAACAGTTAAAAAATTGTCTTCACATAATAGCAACCCAAACTGTTCGAAATAATCGTTGTTCAGCAACAGAGATAATGATATGCTACTTCACATAAATATCTAATGACTTCAACATGAGGAGCTAAATATAACAGAGTGTCATATTAAAATATCAAAACCATTGATGGAAGTTGCAGCAGCAATCCAATCTCTAAAGTTCCATTTTATGGGGAGATGCAGGTCTGGTGATTAGTGATGGGTGCAAAAGCATCTTAATTCACAGCAAACCTGATAAATATCATTGTGTGTATCCTTTTAAAATGCAAACAGTGAAGAGGAAGTATCAGTGTTATTCAGGAAGTTCTAGTAACAAAAGCATCTTATTGAATGTTAAAATGCAAGTAAATGCTGAAAAACTGTGTTAAATATTTTCTAATACCTTAAAATAATGTCTTCTGAAGCTTTCAAAGTAACACACACAGAAAATATTGTCAGTATTTTTTAGGGTTTTTATCATCAAGATGATAGGATCAACTTCATTCATATTCAAATATTTGTGACTGAGTAAAGGATGCAAGACTTTCAATTCTGAAATATAAATATCAGCTGGGGAGAAAGTGTAGTATAGTACAATAACACACATACAGATGTTATTTCAAATACATATAGACAAAACGGATATGTGTAAAACATTTATTAGATATTGTGAATTTTATGAAGTTATAACTAAAGTATTTGAGTACATTCTTACTGTCATTTAAAAAGTGGTTTTCCTTACAATGATAAGAAAATAAAAAACAGAGAAAGGAAGGAAAAGTTTAAGGTCATTTCATTTAATTTCATTAATGCCATTATTCGTTTAAAAAAAATAGATTATAGTTCTTGGTTATCTGCTAGCTAGATTTTAAGTAAACTTCAAGGAATTATTCACATTAGATTATATATTTACATAAGAATATGTATTTTACAACGTAATGAAATAAGACGGAGAGCACCTTATGCTGGAAACAAAAAGATTAATTCTTTCATTTGTCATATAGTGATGGGTTAATCTTACATAAATTATAAGATTGGAAGGGAAAATCAAACAATTCACTTGACAAAGTGCCACAGATCTAAGATTCAATGTTCCTTCACATTACGTGGATGGAAGTATGCAAACGCTGACACAATGGTCTAAGACGCAATGAAAGGACAAAGGAGCTGCCCTAGCACTAGTACTTTTTCTTCCTTATAAACTCCACACCATCAGTGTCCAAATAACAAAAAATATAATTAGAAGATAGAAAGAAAACAAAAATGCCTGGTCTTCCTGTTCAGTACTGCATCTTACTCTGCTGTATTTCTCTATGGAAAAGCATACTGTTCTGTATGACCACCCCTACTGTTCCCCTGTCGTGAAGTGAAGCCCCACTGTCAGTAGGACTTCTGGGGCACGATAAACCAGAGTCTAAAATCAGTATCAGTCGTTGAGCTTAGCACAGGGAAGAAGTATCCTTTCATGAGGGATTTCAAGAGCCTGAAAGATAGTCTATTTTATCTAGGAAGTTTTAGGAAAAGAAAAAAAGTCTGAAAATCATTAAGTACTAACTTTAGACTGAAGGAAACATTTCATTTCAATATAACCAAAATATTTTTATGGTTTCTTTTGTAAGATATATTTTTTAAAATGTAATTACTAACCTAAACTTTTGTTTTGTTCTTGTCAGAATTCCCTCTACTAAAGAAATTCTGACAAAGTCCACATTACTTTTAAAACAATTTAGACTGTAGAGGAACCACCTGTATCATTGAATCCCATATTTCCAAAGATTTATTTACTAATTCAAATAGTACACAGAAACAACTTGATAAGACTTCAAAATTTTGATGGAATTTTAAAAAATAATCAGGAAAAGAGGTGTAATTTCCTATCATTGTCTGATCTGAAAGCACACCTTTATATTGTTATTCCTTACGTAATATGTAGAAATTTAAAGATATCCAGGAATGACTATCTGATATGTAAAAGTGTTCCCTGTATTTGTACAAAAACAGGTAAAAAAAAAAGAGCTATAAATGATCTTTTCTGTGCTCTGCAAGCTGATTGTCTTTACAGCCAAAGACAGTATCTTGTAATCAGTTTTTACTCAGAATTTTATGTCTCTTAACTCTGAGAAAAAAGAAACAGAGACCAGTTAAAAGATGAAGGCTGAGATTAAAAGGAAACAGCAGGTGTCAAAGGCAAGACTGAGGAATATTGAACTGCCTAAATCAGAAAATGGGATCTAAAACCTCCAATTCAGTATCTGCCTGGGTTTCCTAGGCATTGGTGTTTTGCATTATGTTGCTGCTCAGATCTTAGCAGTCGGAGTCCTAATTTTAGTATACCTCTTTTTGAGATTTAAAAATAAGATGGAAGGGATACCTATGCTACTTAAAGGGACTGACCTGTTCCAGTGGCATAACGTCCAAAATGAAGAATTAATGGCTTTCTTTATAATCAATTCCTCAACTGCCGCCCAGTTTTCCATAGTAGACAACTACAAAGAAAAATTCTCTCCTCAGAGGAAGAGGATACAAGCCCTTATTTCTTATCTCCCATGTGAAGGGTCTATCAACTAGGCAGCAGATAAGAGTGTGTGCCCATGTCTCTGTGTATGTACATACAAATATTTGGCTTATTCCCCCCTCTGTTGTTGAGGATAATATCAGAAAGTAGCATTACTAGTTTGTGATTAAACTACATCTAACACTGCAATATTGCTTATACCATTTACAAGATCTCCTCAGTATGATTTAACATTTTGTTTTCTGCTCCTGACATGTTGCAGTCTACACTTTTAATATGAACTAGATCATAAATTTAATGTAGCTAGAATTTTTAAACAGAAGTATCCCAGAATCACATTCCACAGTTTTGCTCTTTTGTCTACAGTGTTTATGTAGAAAAAACCCCTTTGATGATGTGCTTTTATTATCAGTAACTTTGAAAGCATTTCAAAGTAGAAAGGTCAGAATGACTTACCAGGTTGTGTGGTTTCACTGAAAGAAAAATGTCTGTAGTATTATACAGATTATTTCAAGTAATATGTCCTGGAGTATGTGCTTCTTCAGAGTGCATGACTTCTACCAGGTGAGCACTTCAGTACAGTTGTCCCTGTACCCTCTACAGTGTCCTTGTCATTGTGCTAAGCAGTAAGGTTACCTTATGACCTGGTTTAGAGTGTGGTTGTCCATTAAATAAATGTTAATTCGTTTCAGCATCATCATTCTAGTAGATTATAATGACCTTAAGTAGCTTCTAGGTTGAAATGAAGACAATTGTTGTACCAAATGGTTTATTCCAAGATTTAATTGTACTGTTAATCCTTTAAGAAGCTCAGAAAATCCCCTCTAGCAATAGAAATTCTTTGCACAGGCTCAGACAACCCTAGTTGTTCATCTTATAGACCAGCATTAAGGTGCAATTAACACAAAAATGGCCAAGATATTATGGACAGAGAATGCACCATATCCATGCCACTGTAGTAATTCTTGATGGGAAAACAATTTATTGGAGTTGAACATATTTCGGATAAGATGACCCAGCAGACTATAGAGGAGACTGTCACACTCAATGTTCTTTAAATCCTAAACTCAGCACAATGTTCCTTACAATTTCTCTCTGTAAGGACTGTCACAGTGAGCTTTCCACCTTAGCCTAACTTTGTAAGCTTTCCTAGAAAATATGATAAGATTAATACATATTCCCAAGCTTGTGTATCAGATGGTAGCTTGAATTAATTTTGTTAGGTGTGCATATTTTCTTAATAGATATTTAATGTGGCGAGAGGAACATTCGTTTTTGCTAAGAAAATACACTTTTCAGTTGTGTTTTACACTTGCAGATGTGCTGAAACTTTTCAAGTCAGACAAATCAGTGATGTCAGAAAATATTTTGAAAAGAATCAGTAACAAGTATGATAGGTCATTAAGAAATTAAAACATGTAATACATATATTTAATATTAGCTTTCCCAGTTTTCCTTCTACATTTTAAGAGCTATTGTGGGCTAAACCTGGTAGACAGCTAAGCCCCACACATCTCCTTGCTCATGTAAAAAGGACAAGAGAGAAAATTTCTAGGTTGTGATAGTTTAATAGGTGAAACAAAAGCTGTGTGTGGAGCAATTTCCAGGAAAGCAGGGTTTCGTCATGCACAACCATTACTTGGGAAGACAAATGTCATAACTCAACACTCCTCCTTCGTCTTTCTTACCCATCTTTTATTGCTGAGCATGATGTTATATGGTATGGAATATTCCTTTGGTCAGTTGGGGTCAGCTGACCCAGCTGTGTCCCCTCCCAGTTCCTTGTGCAACCCCAGACTGCTTGCTGGTGGAGTTAGGTGAGAAATAGAAAAGGCCTTAATGCTGTGTGAGCACTGCTAAGCAATAGCTAAAACATCGATATGTTATCAACAGTTTTGGTCACAAATCCAAAACATTACATACAAGCTACTATGACTAAAATTAACTCTATTCCAGCCAAAACCAATACAAGACCATTATTATTATTATTATTATTATTATTATTATTATTATTATTATTGTATTTGATCCAACAAATGTGTCAATGAGCATTAAAAACATTAGTTCTGTACCTGGATCTCTATGGTGTTTCTTCAATTCCTGCACACTGTAAAATTCACACCAAAGATCTTCTTGGATATATGATAGCTCAGAAGGGAGATATCTGTTCTAATTATATCCTGCAGACTATATTTCTGAGATCTTTCAAGCCCAGTGCCAGGTCCAGCTATCAAATTGGCACCAGACCTTGGGTGCACACTAACCAAATTAGGAGGCAGGACTTCTGAGTGACTTAATTAATATTGAACTAATTAGTATCAACTGTATTGTCAGATGAAAAGGCTGATACACTTAAAGTTCTTTGTTTATGATGCAACTGGAAGGCTGAGTGAGACTGACCTTACCTACTTAAGCTTTTTTTATGTCTTAACCTCTACATCTCTATTGGTCAACCCATGCTTCTGTACAGTCAAAGGATAAAATTAGGCTCAAAGCTTAATTAATCTGAACTATTTTGTCTATATCACTTGAAAGTATTTTAGATATCTTCTTTAGGATGAGATTAATAGAAGGTCTTCTTTCATAACAAAACAAATCTAGATGATCTAGATGGCAAACTTAGATGTAGTTGTCTACACTTTATCAGATGAATACAGACACCTGTCAAGTCTCATAAATTATTTTATTCTGAGACATCAGATAATCCTTGCATCTAGCCTACATTCCATGTTGAAATGCTTTCATGCACACGATGTTCTTTGTCATCTAAAAGTGACAAAGCTCTCAACAAAAGATCTAACAAAATGAGATACTTCATCTACTCACACTCAGCACAGACCACAAAAGATTGGTTTTTTTCTACAATCAACAAAAAGCCTTTTTTTTTTTTCCCCCCCTTATCTGGTAAGCATTACAAGCCCACAGTGGTACTTTGAACAACATTTTAAATGCATTTGGAGGTATCTGGAATAATAGATGACACTAGTAAAAACTGAATACACTTTTTCAAGACCTGATCCTGTATCTAGTTATTCTCAATGACCATATATCAATCTTTGTCCACATCTGAAGGGTTCAATGAAAAACATGGTTTTGTAGGAGGGCATACCTATTGATATCTTAGAGTCAGAAGGCCATTAAGAGTTGATAAGTTGGCAATGTTAAATGGCCACAAGTAAACAACTATATCAGTTATTCTGGTAAAATAACTTCAATATATGAAGTTTTAACAAGTTGCTGATTTTTATTGGATCAGTGTCACCTTATTCTGTATTCCACTAAAGAAATACAGGGAGATAATCTCCTAGTCATTGTAGATTACCACTGCTACTCATTAACCAAATATACTTGTTAACCAAATGCTATTAAAAAAAGTTTCTTCCAATGTTATTTATGAAGGGACAAATTCACCCATTTAAAATCTTCAGCAATGTATTGCTTTGCACCTTGAGGATGATTTCTAAGCCCCTTACAAATATTCTGGGGTGATAAAGAATATTAAAACTGGTCAAAGATAAGACAAGAGAAGGGACACTGAATCCTCAGTTACACAGATTTAGTAGTTATGGATTTTAACAGAAGGGCAGCAGCATTTATTCTAGGAAATTCTGTCTCCGAAAAACAAAAGGCACTTCTACAGAAGATAAACTTTTATTTTGCTGTAATTGAAAAGCTGTCTCACTGTGAAAGCAGTAACTTTCTCTGTAGGGATGAATATGTTTGCTGACACAAGCACCTAGATATTCCTTGTTACTGTAGACATGATGAAAAACACCAGTTTGGGTTGTTTCTTTCCAGAAAATTAGTAAGAAGGCTGTAATCCTGGAGACGTGAGCTGTAGAGAAGGGAAGTTTTTTCACATCATCTACGTAAAACACCTCAATAAAGTGCAAAAGTTAAGAAAGCTTCCTGGAATCAATAGATTTGAGAGTGTTGACTTCGGCTAAATTTGAATTTTTCTCTGAATTTTCTTCTGCAAGAAACTGTCTGTGTCCACTCCTTATGTAGGGGAAAAGGATGTATTATGTTTCTCAGAGCTGTTTCATTCTTTCACATATCTTTGTGTTTCTTTGTATTCAATTCACATCTAAACCTCACAAACACAAAGCTGAGAGATTTACTTTCTTTCAAATAAAAACTGAGAATACAAAGAAACAGATAATACCTTCGGGGAGGTCAGAAAATGATCTATCAGTAAGTATGGGCAAAAACCAAACTGCTGTTACAATTGAAAGCAGATGCAGGTCAGCAATATGATGCTCTAGATCTCCACCACTGTAACGGGAGCTTTAACACATAACTGAAAGGCAGACACCTGCTTTGGAAATATGAAAAGTTAGGGTTCTGAGCCTGTAGCTGGACAAATTCTTCCAAGGTGTTCATCTAATGTTCTAGTCTATCTCTGATAACAGCTGTAGTGGGTGCTTAGGTATAGAAAGAGTTTAAATACAAAGAGAGTTCCTGAGGATATTCTCCCTGTCACCCAGTGATTAAAAGGCATCAATAGATTTTTCTGCTAGAATTCTTCTGGCCCCTTTCTTAACACATTACCAGTAACTACTGCTTTGGTCTACTCTTGCCAACAGATTTAGACCAACAAAAAGTCTTTCTAGAATTACAGCATCAGCAAAGAGATGTCAACCTGTATAACTCTCCTGGATTCTTCTTGATATTAAGTCATATGGTCAAAGGGGTTTTTTTTTGTTTTGTTTTGTTTTTTTAATAACTGTGCCTTTTGTATTTTTTTAGCTCAAAATTTTCAGTTAAAAAACCTCAAAGGAGTAATTGCCACTTTGAGGACAGTTTTTCATCTGATTACCTTCCAGCTGACTGTTTTGACTGCAAACTAGTTCTCTTGAATTTTCCCAGTTTAATACAACTCATTTTCCAATATTCAGATTTCTGATTATATCATATGATTATGATATATATATATTACATATTATATATATTACATATTACATATATATATACATATATATACATATATATACATATATATACATATATGTATATTATGATATATATATATTACATATTATATATATTACATATTACATATATATATATTACATATACATATATGATTATATCTTACTACAGATATTCACCTTCAACAGAATAGTCCCCTCTTCTCACTCACACATACAGATGTACATTCCAGTTTTATGATGTTTCTTTGTTCTTCAGCTGCATATAGAGTTAATCCAAGTAGCCTTTTATTTATTTATTTTTTAATTCAACAGCTATAAAATTAGTGAGATTTTATTTTTCTTAGTGTAACAAAATGGTTCCTAGGATGTGTATATTTACCTGTTCTCTGAAACTCTGCAGCCAGAGCTGAATAACTTAAGTATTTTCAGATTTATGTCAGATGCTTGGAGTTACATGCAAAACCAAGACTGTACCTTTTGAATTCCTTTGCATATGTAGTCTCACAGTTGATGCAAATCAGCATCTGCAAATGAAAAATGTCTGAAACATGATTTGAAGACAGAAATATTTCACCACATTGCATGTTTACACTGTGGGTTTTTTGTATGAATTAATTCACTTTCTGGAAATCCACACTACAGCATAATAAAAGAAAAATATCAGATTAAACTGTATTTCCTAAATTCTGGTATTCCTAAATATGCTGATTAATTTTAATTTTTTGTATAAATTTGGCAAGAAGGCTAATATACGTGGGAAAGTCTGTTAGAAAATCAGGTTAGAAACAAACACATCTGTACTCTAAAAAAGATAGATAATAAGACATCTGAAGCATGCATAATTTTATGTATATATACAGCACTCTCTACTTAATTTAGGTTAAATATTACATAATTTTAAAGTGTTAAACTGCAAGTACCATTCCAAATACACACAATAAGAACTTATTCAAAAGCTATATCTACACATTTGATAAAATTTTATTGGAAAGCCGCTCATAAAAACTTCAGTTTCTTGGAATTTCTAATAACAACCTATAGTGATTTTTAAAAATGTTAAATTAGAAATTGCCTTGTAAAATGTAACTGCTGCTTAATACATAATAATATTTCATTTAAAACTTCCTGTAACATGTTATGGTAGTATTTAAATAAAGAGGAAAAGGTCTTAAAACAGTTCCTCCAGTGCTTTACTTTTTTAAAATAAATCGTCTTCTGCTTAAATGTTTTGGCAGAATATTTAAAACAGAAAACTGATGGAATACAGCTGTTCAAAGTTAACTAAAAAAAAAAAAAAAAAAAAGACACTATGTGTCTTTCCTCTGAAATTCTAGTGAGTCTGCTACAGAATGGTGTTGAGTATCTACAATTTGAAATACAGCTGTCAATCCTACTCATTATAAAATTCCTTCATTTTCATTAATGTAATCTGTCTGTCTTACTTTCCATTAATGTAATAGTAGCTAGAAAAACAATATTAAATTAAAAAGAAAAAAAAGATCCCATCTTAAAAAATACTCACTTATAAATACTGTTCTATCCTACATTTCATTCCAAGTTTTGGGGGGTTTTTTCTTCCATTTTTGTTTGGTGTTCTTTAAGAATATTAGCCTTGGTAGGTCTTAGAACATTTCTCATAGATCTCAAAGCAACATATATCAAAACTGGTGACTAAAAAGAAAAGAAGAGGAGAAAGAGGAGGAAGAAGAAAGCGAATGAGAATGAGAAGAAGAAAGTGTGCCAGGATATAAATAATAATAATAATAAAAACCACTGTGGGAGAAGAATGCCACAAATATTTACTGGGCATTAACTGTACATAAGGTAAATGATAAACATGGCATACAGTCTGATTTCTTCCAGTAATCTTTTCAGTGCTACTGAACTTTTCTGATTCAGTTTTCACAGAGCAAACACTGGTCCTTCTGCAAATGAAAGATATTTATTCTCACTCAAAGAGATTCTCCTCTGAGGGAGCACAAGAAGGTAAAAAAGCCCTAGTGTTTGTAAAACAGAACATAGTACGGTATGCATAGTTCACAACGGCAGCAGTAGCAAATAAGACTATATTTTATCCCTGAAAGTATATTTTGACTTGCAAGCCAGAATAGTAAAATGTTTTGTGATCTAAATAACATATCTCCTAAACTATTGTCCAAGTCCATAATGTGAGTGTGATCTCTTCTTGAGCTCAGTTTTAGTAAAAATACTCTAGGGTCCCCTTGCTTTCATCCTAAATTTAGAATTTGCCGAATACAACATGAGCAAAGATAAGTTTATAAATTTACTAACTGCATTGTGTAACATTATATAATGATGGAGAATCTGAAGGGCAGAGAGTGTCAGAAAAGGCTCTGGTAAGGGAATTGCAAATGCAATAGATACACTAATTACTTTGATGTACCAAACCACAGTTTCTTTTATTAATTTCCATCGTCCATTTGTCCCCAAATTTGTGTTTGTGTAAAGGACTGTCAAAAAAATAGTTTCTGACAATTCCAAATTAACTAAGTCACTATAATATCAACCCTGGAGGGAGGGTTACAGATGCTGGAGCAAACTTAATCTGAATCAATAGCCAGCGAGAAGGATTCACTAATTTCTTTAACTTCTTTTACACTTAAAAGTAGCTTGTATTTTCTCATACAGCCTCTATAAACTGCGGGTTACTGCTAAGTATCAGGAAATTCTCTCAGCTTGAACTGCTTGTCAGTTTTTTGAAAGAAAAAAAAATAATAATATGAGCATTGCAAAGAGTTTAGTCATAATTCATTTGTCTGCACTTTTCAAAACTAATTAAACACGGAAACTTTCTATCTCATATAGCAACTGGATTTTATTTATTCATTTATTATAAAGATTACCCAAATAACATGTCAAAAGCAACAAATTATAAGAAATAATTTATGTTCTATGTATTAAATCTGAAATACACATTAATGGAGCACCAGCAAGTTTGACAAAATGGCATGGCATAATTATTTGTTAATTAGCTAGTGTAGTCAAACATGTAGGATTTACTGCTACTTACATGACTTTTCATTGTAGAACTCAAAAAAGGAAATGATAATGACTCCATGCCGTAAAGAGAATTTTTTTTTGTTTCGGTTCATCTGCTTAGATAGTTTCAAAATGACATTGTGTGCTGATGCTCCTCATGTTTAGTGTCATCTTTTATTACATTTTGAAATCTCTCCAGAGTATGAAATACAAAACTACAAAGACACTAAACTGATTAATAAGTGTATGTTACAATTGTGTGTTACTATGTACTAACCAAGATCCTAATGTCAAGTCTTTATTGTAAATCACATTGATCTATAATTACTACAAACTGTCAAGTTTTCACATTCCCAGTGTCTTTGGAAATAAATCACTGCATCATTCAGTATCAGTATCAAATACGGAGAAGTAATTCTCCCTAGAAGTGTTGTAAACTGAAGAGATTACTCTGAATTCTTACAGTAGTTTTCACATTTAAAACCAAAGATGACAAATATTTTTTAGTTTCCTTGTTCTTTAATGAAATAAAATGTTTGTACAAGCCTTTGTTAAAAGAAAAAACTTTTCTGAAGTCTTTCTTTAACTCTGAAAGGAACGATCTGATGAACTGTATTTTTTGGCTTGCAGAGCAAGATCTACAATTTCAATTCAACTTATTGATAGGGGTCAGTCTAAAGATAACAGGATGGCATCTTGAAAAGTGTATGTGTTTCCAAACTGAGATAGCACACAAATATAGTGAGAGAATAAAACATTTAAATTCTATTGTAACTTTTTGATGGAGATCAGCAAAGCATTTTATCAACAAGAAGGCTTCTGATTTCTTCTAGCATGGAAGGAAGGAACATTTGAAGTGAGCTCACCACATTGCCGTACATTTACTTTCTGCAGTTCACAACCTATCATTAGTAGCCTACTGGTTAGGACAAGCGAGATGGCTTATCCAAAGAAACAAGGTAATACAAAAGTAGGCTGCAATTATGTGCATCAGAACTTTTTTTTAAAATGGTAGCGTCCTCAAAGTGCTAAGTCTTGGACAACAGGCCCAAGCCAGAGCTGACCTATAGATGAATCCTGTATATTTTATAACTGAAAACATTGTGCCAGTAGGTATTGTACTAAGTTATAACAAACCACTTAGGCTGATGTAAAAAGTGCTAAAACATCGAAATACTGCAGCCTGAACAACAGGCCCCAAGCCGAAGCTGCTAACTTAGTGTGTAATCATTAACAACGTATGTAAACTTGCTAGTGAAAGATGCAGCTTAGACAAAATATAATCAGTAGTGAGGAGAGAATGTATCCAGCTTCCCTTGTTTAGCCTTGTCCAAGGCTGAGAACCCAAGTACCTGGCCTTGTTAGAAACTCCCTTGGTTTCCCCCCCGAGCCCTGGCCAGGCTTTGGGTGGAATACAACAGGAGAATGAAATCAGAAATCTTCCACTCAAAACAAAAGTGCCAGCTATACTGACTTGCTGATTTTGGGGTATATAAGGCTGGGCCCGCTCACAGCGACTTTGGAAACCTCACCTACGGGTGGACGCACCACGTAGGATTTCCCCCTTGCCGGGACAGGCTCTCCAAACCCTCGCTGTGACCGGGGCTGCCCAGACACTGCGGATCTTGGTGATGGTAACGTATGCAAGTGGTGATGGATCTTTCTTAATCTCCATTCTCTCTCTCGTGTAGTAATGATTTGATGCATTATCCTGTATTTTCCTGTTTGTTGCTTTAGGTGCACTATTCTGCCTTTTCTTACTGCATGTCTTTTGTATTACACTGTTACATTACTTGGTTATCACCAGTAAAATACACCTACTCTTTTCACTCTGGTGTCTGAGTGGATTGGTATCCTTAATCAGCAAAACAGTTCTGTCTTTAGACATCCTTCATAGCCCCGGCATGACAAGAACTCTATTTTGATGTCTTGTGAACCCTGGAATGTCCAGCTGAACTGTAGATTGTACCATCTGCGTACTGACTCAACACAAACATGTCAGCTCCTAATACCTCCGCAGATACCAACAGCTCTTGTGGATCTTCTAATATGCACTGATATGATCCCACTTTATTCACTTTAACAAGATCACACCACAATTTAATGCTTAAATATCTACACAATTAAATGCATAATGTAGACCAGGCCCTCATATATATTACATGAAGACTGTGGGAAGTGAAATTTAATTGTCTACACTCTGCCATCTAAGTGTACCTCAGTAAGTAATTAGTAATTTATCCTCTTTTAACAACATTATCTCTTTAAGCTTTTAGGCAATGTAATTTAAAGCTGTTCTTTGAACAACTAGCAGTTGTATAAAATACAATATGGTGGGATGAAGCTCCAAAACTGATCTTTTTAACCTGCTTTCATCACACATATATATGTAATATATAGCATCTGCTATGCTTTCATTCTCCACTTCCTAAAACTTAAATCTTCAGAAAATGATTGCTGAGATTCAGTGAATGCATCGGATACTACCTAGACCCTAAGCAGATAACAATGCACATGTTCAAAAACCAAGGGAAATCCCAATTAATAACACACATATCCGGGCAAAGATGAAGACCCGTCTTCACCACAGAACAGAAACATGGAGACAGAAGGGGAGTAAAGAGCATGGAAACATTTGTAGTGGTTCTCTGGTTTTTCAGGTTGGAAGCAGCCTCCTATTACTGAACTGACTGTTTTACAAGCATATCTTGAACAGAACAATGTGACTCATGCCAGGCATTCCTCATTCAGTAATGAAGAAAACAGGTCAAGGAGAAGACTTAGAGAACTCATACAGAAGAAATTTCATCACCCCACCGCTGTTGCTGAGTGATCCGGAGGCCTGAGTTCAGTGACCAATTACATATACCTTCATATTCTACGATGCATTGCACTTATACATGGTGTCCATGCACTCTGAAATCTTCCTCTGAAAGTTTAGCAGGTATGAAGAGGGACTTCAGTTAGAAGAGACAAGCTGCATTCACACTCAGCAGAGAAAGATCAACACCTGTAGGCAGCTCAAAATTTTTTGGTGCTGAGAGCCATCTGAAACGGGAATCCTTTTTCTTTTGTCTGCTTTGTGAGCTTTTCCTCAAATGTTTGGATGGCATGGCCTTGTTCTCAGAGACACTTGCGGCCATAGTTTTTACAGCTTTCACTGAAAGAAAGGGATGAACATGTTAGTACTTGCCATAGCAGATGACACATTGTGCACAGCACAATAAGAACTTTTAGAGAGATAAATAATTTAGGGCAAAATTTTGCCCATATGTATGTGTTTGTGTCTTCCTTTGAAATCAAAGACAGCCATCTACACATATAACTACGCACAGAACTAGACCTGTATTTATAATCTTTATAGGTTTTTTTCTTCATAATGATTTTTTCATATAGTAAACCAAGACTGAAAAATTTGTAACAATAACAGTATTGTACCTATGTCTTCTAAGGTGCTTTTCATCTTAAAGTTCTTATACATAGTGTCTTTGAAGTTTTAAAGTCCTTAAAAGTCCTTTTTATTTTCATACACAATGCTCTTATTTCCATGTATCTTTTTCAGTGTTTCCACTCATAATCAAAACTGTACATAAGGCTTCCTATAATTCAGATTTTTGATAATTAATAGATAATGTAAAAAATACTTCTTCAAAATTATAAACTGGCCCCACCTGGGTTAAGATGTCCCTGGGGTGAACTCATTTCCTCACTATAGCAATTGACACTCTAGCAATTGATGTGCTACTTAACCGCAGACAAATTGATTTGCCACTTTGTGTGAAATATTCCTCGCAAAACAGCAGACTGATTTTAAACCTCAGTACTCTATATACACTGAAAGATGTATGAATTTAAATTGACAATCTTACTTATGTCTAAAGGGCATAGACATTTGTCCATCTGTATTATCTCTGGACAAAAACTAGATATGATGCTGAACAAACAGCAGCCTGTTGACTAGGAAGGCACTGTGATATAGGCCCTCAGAAGATAAACTTTCAATAAGAGAGGCTATGTAGACAGATTCCTAGAAGGGCAGACCACAGTTTAATTATACTGCTTTTCAAATTAGGTATGATTTGAAATATCTTCAAGCGGCAGCTATCTACAATTTAACTGTCTAGACTAAGATTGAGGCTTAAGATGTCTTTATGGACAATGTATAAACAACTAAGAAGGAGAGCTACCTCTATAGATTTTGAATGGGAAAAAAATGACCAAAAATTGAGGCAGGCTGGATTGTGGATTGTTCTCTGGAGATGCTCTCTCTTCCCATAGAGTTAATGAGGATGGTTACACAGATTACAAGCCTATCTTTTAAGTGCCTGTACTTAAGTAAAGTAAGTCCCACCTTCAGGGTCTCATGATTTTGAAATGTCTCCTCTAACACTTCCCCAAAATCTCCACTGAAAATATGACTCTGTTGATTAATACTGACGTCTTTGAAGTCAGTATTCAACAGCACTGGACCTATCACTTAAAGTATAAAACTGAATTTTTGGAAGGATATTGTTTTATTACAGCAAAATGTAGTGAGTGACTGCTAAATTGTTTTGAAAGTTCTAAATGTTGTGTGGACTCAACGCTTTAAAAATCTTTTCAAATACCTTTGAGGGGAACTGTGAAAAGTAGACTTCCTACTGTAGAGCTGGTCACCATCCTTGGATTTCTAACCTCTGAAAAGTGTAAAGGATAGTTATGCTATTGAATGTGTTTGCATTTTTCACAGCAGGATAATACATTTTTCTATTTATAAACTCAAGCAATTCTACAGTAGTTACTATAACCTGCCTACACAAGTGAAAGCTTATTTCTGTGTGCTCGCCATGGTGTGGCTCATTTCTTGATGCACATGGGAGGACATTGTAAATAACATTTTAACACCCACAACCCAGTTCATACTGAACAGACACAATGTATGGCAAGCCCATTTAAAGAAGAAAAAGTCAATAAATACATGAGAAGTGTTAGTCCTGTCTGTAATCTGTCACATACAGCAATAAGAATCACCACTATAATAGTGAGGTAAAAGAGCTAGTATTACAGATCTTACTTTAGTCACATTATTGCTTGTGTCATGCTAGTTTTTTCAACAGTAAACAAATAGCCCTGTTCTTACTTTTGCTCCTTTCTATGCTTACTGCTTCTACCTACATTACAAAGACAGGACTGTGAGTGGCACACTGATTTTGACCACAGAAGACCTGAGCTCAAGGCAGACAAGATGCAAGGTCTGCCTTTCACTTGGATCTTCTGTGAACACGTATGATTTACTATGGAACATATGTTTCACACCACCAGTCACAGGTAACTCTAGAAAAGAAAATCAGAAGGGAATTGGGAGAGGAAGTGGTGCTTTGGAGGTTACAGGATCAGTTGAAGCAACCATCTCTGCTGCTTAGCCTTTAAAAGACAGAGGGGTAAAACGAAAATACGGTTTTGTGGTGCTTGAGTATCAATATCAATACTGAGGACAGCTTTTGTTATAACTCTTATCTTTTTAAACTTTTGCATTAAGGAAATAGAGGAAAACTACCACTTGAATTCACATTCTTGATAGCAATTATGTATGTACTACAGAAATGGCAGTGTCTAATAATGTTTCATATTCAGAAGCTGAGGCAATTATTAGAAGTTTAACTTGTATACTGACCTTGAGCTTGGCCAATCTCCAGGTCTTACCATTGCTTTGTTGCTGACTTCTTGAAGGAATAATATATATTAACTAATTCCTGTTTATACCCTTCATGTCAACAAATTATCAGGGTGAACAATCTCTGGAAAGCACTTATGAATAAGTTTTAGTCCCTTTAGTTCCCTGGAACCGAAGTAAATAAAAACTAGGGCAGTCCACCCATTTGTAAGTACTAAGAAAGAGAATCTTAAAATACATCTGGCCCAGGAACAATATAAATTACCTGCAAAAAGGTGGGTTTAAAAACTTAAAAGAAAAATGAAATGAAATCATAGCTATTATGTAAGCTTTTTTAATCTTGAGAGAGCTGGCTCTTCACAAAATAATTTATTTTTTGATATCAAAGCATTTCATTCTCAACTTACTTTTAATAGATGGCTTTAGTGACTGTATTTGTGATGGCAGAAACCTTAGAGAACACATTGCACCAATGCTGTAGCTCATGAAGAAACAGACGCAGTGTAGTGTATCATGACAGACTGAAATGGAATTCCAGCCGTGTGAAGGTAAATTTTCCAGCTGTGCTAGCACAGATTGGAATAACTCACTCATGACTGCTGCAGAAGAAAGTGTCAATCTATATCTCAAACTGTAACTATCAACCACTTTGTACTACTGCCTGCAGCAGACAGGGAAAGATTCTGGAGTAACAAGGTGAGATTAATGCATTTCTGGGAATTAACTTAGAGTTTTATAATATTTTTTTTTCAATCTTTATTTTTTCTTCCAATAGTTTTTGCTCTGGGTTTATCAACTTTTAGGTATTTTGTTTAAATAGGTATACTACTTCATGTACATTATTCATTGCCATTACATTCTTTTTTACTTTTAGAGTAGCCACTGTTTTATGAATGTTCAATGTGCTAGGGAAGATTGTGCTGCTATCATGAGCAATTAATGAAGTGGTGTTCACTCAAAACCTTAGAATGGGAACAGAACAACATGAAGAATATTTACATAGGAGGATGTCAAAGGATGTCTGTAGGAGTACTTCGGGTTTCACAAAGTGGGCTCAAAAGAAGTCAGTCATTAAATCAATAATGCATTATGGTTTTACTTCGAAAAAGAGCAGGTGAATTTTGTTCAAGTGAAATTGTAGAACAAACAACACTGATTTCAACTAAGCACGTTTTTTTCCTATTCACCAGTTCAGAAGTCACACCGAGTCTCTCAGGTCTTATTTCTGTGATTAAAATTCATCAGACATTCAGCTGCTTGGCTTGTGCTTACAGAAAAATGGGATTTCTAGATGGGTTTCCTATCTAATGCAGGCTTAGAGCAGTTTGAACTCCAAGATCAGACAAATACAAGTCTTTGAACAGGGACAGAGGAACTTTAAAAGTACAAAAATATCAACAGAAGATACATATTGCCATCAATAACTTCAGATAATGTTTCTCTCTTCCCTTTATTTATTTCTGGCCTCATGATATGTTGCAATATACAGAATATGAGGCATTAGAGGCATTACCTTCAAAAGTAAAATTCAGCATAAACATAAACAAAAGAACTGAAGAGGGGAGGATGAAGAATGCCAAAACGCTAACAGTTCCTACAACATATGTAAATAGGAGTTTCCTTATGAGAGCACACATCCTACTATTTTCTCAAGGGTATTAACTCCTCTTGAAGGTGTGGTTCTCTGTTTCCCCAACTCTCTCACTACAAACTCATTCTTGACTAGACTAGTCAAGACAGTTTCTAAACTGATAATTTCCCTTGGAATATTTTAGATTTCATGCCATCTCAGAAATGACCAACAGTTTTAATTGGTGTCTGGTGTCATGTCACTGATTTCAGGCATAAAAAATCATCAAAGTGATCATACATTAAAATGGTGGGAAAATAGCTGGAGTATAGATGTGTTCTCACTAAACATATCTTGCCTTTTATATGACCACTTAGTAGTTTCTATATCCATAGGAGCACAAATATATCAGGAAAAGATCTACAGTTATTGGCTGCACATTTGCTTGACTGTATATTTATACCTATGAATCAAAACAGAACATTGTATCAAAAGTGAAGGCAAAGGAAAACTTCCCTCTGCTCTTATGCAAGAAATACATGAAGTGCAGACAAGATAGACCCTCTGTGCCTCAGCTGCTCCCACTTCTCTTCTTATTATATACACATCTGGGTCATAGGTGTAATTTAACTTCTAGTGACCCAATGAAAACTTACAGTGACTTCACGGTTGGTACCTTTCAGTCTGTGTAAAACTAAAGGAAAATTCCTCTTTAGGTGATATTGTTCTTTCTGTGATCTCATCCTTTTTCCAGCACCCATTTCACATACACTAATCTCATAATTTCCAAATTTCATTTGGTCTCATAGTGACTTTCTTCAGGAGTTTAAATCCCAACAGAAAACTGTTCAACCACTCAAAAATGTCACTCCTTTCTGAGCTAACCAGCCTTTTCAGACACCTAGAAGAGGACCCTACAATAAGTGACTACTAAATGTCTATAAAGCTGGAATCCAATCCTATCTTTGCAATAGCATACAAAGTCATTGAACTGTGTCTGTTTAAACAACATTTATTTCAGTGAAAATCTTCATTAGCTGTTTGGCAAATTCACTCAACTTCTCCCAGCTGCAGAACTGGATAGAAAATGAACCCTAATTGGACTTTGAGGTAGCAAATTTGACACTCTACAGAAAAAGAACTATCTGAAAATTTGCAGCTGGGGTTTAAGTTTGTTTTGGTTTGCTTAATTTTGATACTTCTTCCACCACAGATGTCAAAATCTTGTGAAGCTTTGAAACACATGAAAATTAATTCCAGGCCCAACCAGCTTTTCACCAGCTGTAGAAAAGTCAAACTGGATGGAAGAGGAGATACTCATTTTAGTATTTCTCTATATAAATTTAACTCAAGCATCCATGACAAATATTATGCTCCATTCACAGGCTATTTATAAAAAGCAGAAGGGAAATTCAGCTAAACTGCCAGAAAGAGGGTGCATGCCTGCAGAACTCAAAGCAGTGATTTAAGAGTGAGTTACAGCACCTAGTGACAGCAAGTGTGAATAACTATGTCCTGTCTCACTTCTTTACTGTTATTCATTATCATGCAACATGAAAACAAAAAATACAAAGATGGAAACAATTCTCAAAAGCCTGGCTACATCAATGAATTGATGTAATTACTGTGCACCCAGGTCAAAGTTGCCTAGCAGCCTTGGAAGAGGAAACATTGGGAAACTTAATGTTGGGAGTACAGGTTTCTGATGAGATGCTGCAAAAGCAGCACCTAAACCAAAAAAAGCGCATATGTGACTGCAAGACAACTTGCATGCCCAGGAAATGAGCTGGATGCAAATATACATTCTTGGACACAAAACATGTAGAATTTATACAACAAGAATTAAAAATTCTATTTATAGAAGTCCCAAATGCCATGGATTTCTAGAGCTGAAACACATTTTTGTATATACACCTGATATTCCTTGCTGTTCTCTTCTATGCTTTTTGAAGTTTTATCACGACCTTCTTGAAATGGGTGATGGGACCTGAGTGGAAAATTCAGTATATGGGTGCACTTATTATCACATACACTGACATGCTGTGGAGTGAGTCCAGCAAAGGGCCACCAAGATGACAAAGGCATTGAAGCACACGGCATATGAGGAGGGTCTGAGATAACTGGTTTTATTCAGCCTTAAGAAGAGAAGATGAAAGGAGATCTGCTTACTGTCTACAGGTGTATGACAAGAGACTATGGACACAATTTCTACCAGGGAAAATTTCAGATAACTCTTAGGAAAAACTGAAATTATTGGAAAAGGTTTCCCAGACACTGTATAATCTCCATCCTTGGAGTTATATTCCAAACATGGCTGAACACAGCATTGAGAAAAGTAATCTAATTGGTCCTGCTTTGAGCAAGTAAGATAAACGACTCTCACATATCTCTTCCAACCAAAATTATTTTATGATTCAGGTAAGAGTAATACTGTGTTTAACTATTCTGCAATGCAGGAGAATACTTAGAATTTTGTCTATTCATTTGTCTGAAGGATGAATTTCAAAGAAACAGATAGGATCACCTTCATAACAATGTCCAAAACTGAATTACCAAGGCATTCACTCTGCTCAATTGAAAAAAGAGAAGAGTAGTTTGCATCTAATTAGTTTGTTACAGGTATTGTTCAATATGTGAAAATTATTTATTTCTGTTGCGGTCTTTCTGAAATGAAATAATCTGTACTGGAGGCAGTACGCACCTCAACACACACCACACACAGGAAGAACTGGTAAAGTGTTCTCCGTAATAGTTTGGGTTTTTGGGTTTTTTTTTTAGTCCTTCTCTATTCCTTTGTCTTCAGTTTAAGGGAATTTCAATGAGAATTAAATTATTTAAATGTCCAATGGGAATTACTAATGTTTATTATGTGGTAGTTATCTATCATTTGTATAACCTATTACTATTTTGCCAGTATACCTTTCCGAGATTACAAAAGAGTTTTAGATCAGCACTGAGTTCTTGCAGTGGTGTGTACTCATTCATGTTTAAGACATGATTACCTTGTCACTTTAGCCTACTGTAAGCCTCTGCTACTACTTAATGAACTGCTTCCCACCTTCTCTCAATGGTTCAGTCCCACTTGCTCATGTATGTCATACCAATGTTTGTGTAGTTGTCTAATGAGCCAAATCAAGGAAGCTGTAGAAGAATCAAGAAGAAAACTAACCATCAGTTTGCAGCCAGATGATTTCCATGAACTGGATCACTGCACAGGAACATGAAGAATATTTGGGGAGAAAAAGTAGGACTCCTTCAGGTCATATTAAAGCAATGACAGTCTAGTTCCATCAATCTAAATAAAAGTTGTCCTGCTAATATATGTTAATGCTGAGGATGTAAACAATGAAGATAACATACATTAATAATGCCAGAACTTAGCATGATGGCTAGTCTGGAGAAAACTATTACTGCTGTAATTGTATTTCATGCTTCAGACAGAAGAATAGCTGGGGTTATAAATAGCTCTTAAGGGACATGGTGGAGGCATTAACTTCTGATGAAGAATCTGACTTTTGTACATTGCTTACTTCCTCCTTTCCTCCTTTTTCTGATGTTTGAAACTTCTCCATGTATTAAGCTTGATTGCACAATCAGCATTCTGACAAATCCCAGTTTCTCTTTCCATTCCTTTTCATCTTGTTACTGTCCATAAATAGAGACAAACCAGGAAGGGGAGATAAGTATATATCTATAATTGTAACAGTATAAAAACATCTCTTGAAACATATTAATCACTGACTAATCTTCCATACTAATTTATCCCACTTGTCTAACAGCAACTCTTTCCTTCTCTGATCTTTCCTATTCTGAGACCAAGACTTCATGATCATATTCCTGACTAGCTGATACAGCAAATTGGTATTATCATTTAGACTACAGCTTCCTGTTTCCCATTATATGACAACTATCAACTTTCTGCATAATCAGGAAAATATGCATCCTCATTTGGGTAGAGGAAAGAGAAGAGGAAAGAGTATTTTTCCTGAATGTGGTAACAATTACTAAATGAAATTGTTTGCACTGTTATTACATTCTGCAAAGCATGAGAGAAACAGGAGAGATACAGAGATAGGAGACGAAAAGAGCAACAATCTTGAACATTAATATTCTCACCTTCAACACAGGAAAGAATGCAGAAGACTGAATAGCAGGACACCTATACCCAGTCTTACTTCTGGCAGTAAAATAAAATTTGGTAGAAATATAATAAGGAAAGCAGGACTTGATTGTAAATGAAGAAATTATTTGACACCAAATAATAAGTACTGACTACCTGCCACTCCTGAACCCATGAGATTAAGCAAATGAATTAAGCTTGTTAGGTAACTAACAAGTGTCAGTAATATATGCATGTCCCTGGCACAGCCAGCCCTTAGTTTCTAAATTATCTTCCTCTTTCTTTATTTTGAAATCAAGGAAACATTTATCCTATATAGTTTCCACTTAGTTGCTTCAGAAACAAAGAAAAGATTGTGTGACCCACCATTCTCTACAATGGCCTGTAAGTCAAATGGATTTGACCCTTCTCCACTGCTTTTTGGTTTGTTGTTCATTTATCTTGGTTGTCAGAGCTCTGTATTTCTTGGAGATTATGTGAAATGTGAAAATGCATCCTCTGCTGTGGCTGGTTGTTATTTTTTAAAGGACAAAAATAGATTGAATCTCCAGACTCGTCCAGGAGAAAAAAAAGGAAAGGAACAAAATTATCTGCTGAGCTTTATCAACAGGAAGTGCTTTTTCCATTCCCTCCCTTGAAAAGACCCTTGAAAAATTAGTGAAATAATAATCTGAACCACTGAAAAGGTAATGTGTTCAATCTACTAATGTTGTGTACTCTTCAATGTATGTACACTAGGCTATTAAAATGTTAAAGGAAAATACACTACTGTACTGCATGTATTTTAAAGTGAAATCTTGTCTTTGGTCAATCTGTGTAGTGCCTTGTTGTATTGACTTTTTTTACAATAGATTTGTTTCATCCTGTGTGTTCCCTTTTAAAAGTAGTTCACTGAACATTTTCAGCTCCACACCAGTAACTCAGAATATTGTGTTAGTTTGTACCTCTTTCTGATGAGGAGAAACATGAAAGATTAGACATTATCATTTCTCAGGACATCCTTTCTGGATGCACAAGTCTGACTTGCTACTTCTGAAAAAGAACAAACAGTTTATCAAAATATTCACTAACGTGCAATGTATTAAACATATTTCAGTATGTATTTTGAAAAAGGTTAACAGCCACTGAAATTTCGTTCAGAAGAGTAGCATGAATTTTTGACTCAGAAAAGAAAAATATCTTGGTAGTCAACTGTACAAACTTAATAGACCAAATTATAGCCTCATTTAAGCTATTATAAATCCATAGCCACTGCTAGTGAATTTAAATTTAGACTAAGCTTAATGACAGGAGAATTTGGGTAATACAGCAAGGGGAGATGCAGTTCATATGCTAATCAACAGAGCAGGGAGATTTTGATGACTGCTGCTTACATGAAAAGATGATATCTCTAAAAGGCTGGAGCTGTGGCCATCAACACAAGACTGGAAGTATATGCACCCCTCCAACTATTGAAACTTCACCTCAGACTTATGAAGTGGGAAGGAACTCTGTTCATCTGCTCCCAATGCGAGTTGTGGAAGTCCCCTTATACTCCCTTCTTCCTCAATTCCTGTTACAATACCTGTATTGGTACTGCCTATTAGTCAGAATTCAGAAATGAGTTTTACCCTGCCAGAATATAACATGTTTTAAATTCAGACCTCCACATTTTTCCACCAACTTTATTTATATAACTTCCACCATTTTAATGATGGAGAACAAACTGCTAACGAGTGCTTCGAGGGATCTTAGGGTAGAGCCAAAAGAGGTGGATACTGTCACTGTGAAATAATGAGGTCAACAGACACAGCTCTGGAGATCAGTCCAGTTTTAGAGCATTTACTTTGTTCTGATATGTTGATTGCCCTGCCAGATATTCAGTGTATAGACTTATGTAGAGCTATATAGCTATTACCTAAGAATATCTACTGTACATCTAAATCAGGAAGAAAATTTACCAAAGATGTCACATTTCATCTTAAAAGATGATATTGACAGTAACTTTTTGACAAATATTTTTCATTTTATATTTTCTTTTAAGCCAAAACTAATCATGGAAATTACTGAGGTTTTTTTAAAATTTGTCTGCTCACTTTTTAGTATTTATACACGTTTAGAGAATTTCTTGTAATGATTTTTTGATTTTTCCTTTCAAGATATCTTCTTGTTTAAAAATATAAACTTGATAAGAAAAGAAAGAGATCAATACTAGCAACCAGAGAGAAATAACTTTATGGTCACTTTTCTGTGTATGTACAAATTCTGAAACATCCAAATTGTCTTGAAATAAAAAAACCCATCTCTCACTCAGTTCCCCTACAGCCAAAGTGTTGACTATCTTTCCTCCAAGTCTTTACTATAACTTCTCTGCCTTTAGCAGCTGATTTTAAATAGATGCTTAAGTAGTTGTCTGGATATATCTCACTGTAGCATAAATGGGTTTCTGTACTTCATGTCTCATGACAGAAATCCGTAAAATGCGTGTTTCTTGGTTCTGTCATTGCTGATTTTGACACCTGCTTCACAGAAAAAAAAAAAAAAAAAAAAAACAAAAAAACAACAAAAAAAAAAGAAAACATTAAAGGTAATCTGTGTAGCAATTGTATCAGACTGTACATTCACATCTATGTCCAAACTAAGGCATGCAAGACACATAGCTAGCAATTCAAAAATCTCATTTAAACTGTAAAGACATCAATATTTCCTCGTGTGGATTTTATTAATTTTCTATAATGCTTTTTGTCAGTTCAACAGGCTCAATACAAAAACACATCAATCTTTTTTCTGTTCTTTTCAGTCAGGTGAGTTCACAAGCTCATCTTCAGATGGAGCAGGTGGGTGTACATACACTGTGTAAACAACGCATTCTTGGCAAGTCTGTGTATTGCCATTATCTCTTCTAGACACCAGACAGAGAGGAAAACCAACTCCTGCTTCTTTTAGTGCCAGACACCTGTTCATTTTTCTTCCATTGCATCTGCTTCACCTTCTGCTGCTCTATCAACTGCTCTTGGGCTGTGGCATATTTCTCTTCAGCAGGAACCATTCCAAAGAGCCAGCAATTTCTCTAGGTTTCTGATCAAATGTACCTGTGTCATAAGAATGATCTTCAACTAAGGTGTCACCATAAGAAGATGCCCAGGGAAAAAACCTTGCTGACTTTCTAGAAGGTACACTGTTCACCATATGGTAGGAAATCAGAACCCTAAGCCACACAGAGGACTGAGAGCTCATTCCACTAATAGCTAAAGATAAAAAACTGTGAAAAAAATAACAGCTTTCATATTGGAAAATATTTTTAGAATATTTAGAACTACATGTAGAGAAAAGCTTCTAATTGGACAGGAGGGAAAAGACCCATAGGACAGAAAGACTAAAGTAATCAATCTGCCTTGCTTCTTGGTTGTTGATGCTGGCAGCGCATACACATAAATGGCAGTTAGTCCTGTGGTTTTAAATTACTATATATTCCCTTTAATATAGCAATTTTATTTCTAATTTATCATTCCAGTGGCAGAATCCTGAAGCTTATCTTACTTAAGACAATTCAAAAAATCTCAGATTTTGAGCAGATGCTGACAACTTCTTGAGGCTATGGTGGTGTTGGGAAAAATGAAGTTAATATTTAAATTTTGTTCTTTGCAAACACACAACATAACATAATTATGCACTCACTTGACTTAGTAAGGAAAGCGTCCCATCATGTTGGCATTCATATATGCTCTTAAAGTGTTTGCCTAAAATATTTAAATAAAATTGACTCAAATATGATATCAAGAGCTTTACTTCAGGTTTCTTGATATTTCTTAATATTTCCCAAGCTACACCACACAGGTATAGAGATTATTTTGTTAATCAATGGTAGAATAAGTTATACAATTTCTACTTACATATGATGGACATTATGTCTTGATTTAATTAAAAAGAACAAATAACTCCTTCATATGAAACAAGGACTAAACATGTCATTTCTGAGACAGCTACTATACACAAGATTTAAGAATATCTGGTATGTCATTATAGTACTTAAAGAGTAGAAAACTGGGGATAGATTTGACTGTTCTCACTCAAACTATGCTTTACGTTAGCCTGCAAGAAATCTAGTGAGTTCAGTAAAATGGCTTGTCAAAAACAGTTATACCTGTTTAATAAGTATATGAAAATTAAATTTGTCTACTTGTTCTGTTTTGCAACAGGACTTTGTTTTGTTTCTATGAAAGCTTTCATATTTTGATGTGCTTTAAACTGTTTCAAAACAAATGATTGCATCAGCTCTCTAGAGGAAAAAACTTTCATGCTTGTGCTTGATAAAATGGAAATTTTATCATGTTTGCATTTTTGCAATACAATTAAATGCTCTTTAAAACTAGCTATTTTTAATTCTTGTGTCTGTACAGCTCTTAGACTGATAACTTCCTTTTTTCTAAACTGGTCGTCATTTGATGTTTTGTTTTTTAGAAAAAAAAAAAAATCCAGCTTATTTTTTCTCATTTAAATTTGCCTAAGTTCAAGCCTGCTATAGAAGAAAAACAAAAGCCAAAACCAACAAACAACCCCCAAAAAAACTAATACAGTATCACTAAAAACCAACAATTCCATACAGAGTAACTTGACTTACTCTATCTTGTGACTTGAGATGTTACTGCATCTGTAAGTGTTCATTCTAGCTTTGAGGAGCCACTGCAGTGCCAAGACACTGGGAAGCATTCAGTGTTTTCTTTCCCTCCATCCCTTTGCTTTTCTTCTCTCTTCCCAAAGCACCTTTACTCTAAGCCTAAACAGATCGGAGGAGTGGGAAGCTTACTGCTAGTTGTGATGTACCAAGTACAAGACACAGGGTACGTAGGCACAGCAGGGCAGGTCGTGGATTCAGTAAATGAACAGTAAATGAAGAGTACAGTAACAGAGAAAAGCAAAACAAAACAAAATAACAAAATAGCCCAAGTTCTTCTGTGCCTCATTTTTCTCATTTGTAAAACAATCTTGTTTCCCTTCCTATAAACATATCCAACAGAAAAAAAAAAAAAAAAAAAAAAAAATCTGGAGGTAAAATCTACAGTGCTTGAGAAGCATTAGCTGAATTATGAGTTATGAATGTAATAACCATAATTAAGCTCATAGAGGTCCAGTGCTGGGCTGGTGTAATGTTCACAAATAAACAAGGCTTACTGAATGGCTATTAGTTATGAATGAGGTTTTAAGTAAATATTTAAAGAGTATGAATTAAAGCTGTAAAGCAGCCTCAATTTTGGCATTTCTGGAGTTTTGGATTTCTTAATTCAAACCTCATAATGTTCTTTTAACAAAATTCATTGTTTTCTGTACAATACTTAGCAGCTCTAGAATCTCTGGAAATTATTTCATTAACAATCTGTTATCTAACTGTTAGAACTACAAGACAGAAAAAAAATTGTAGACAAGAAAAAGAAATAAATCTTGGCCTTCATTACAGCAATCATCATTTTCAGACGAAGTTTAAAATTTACAATAAAATAAGAAAAAAATCTGATATCACTCAAAAATATAATTGAAGCAGAGCTTTCATAGAAAGCTCCAGTCTCGATTATAGTCAAAATTTGACTGACCAAGGTTGAGAAACCTAACCCATGTTAGTTAATGCTTTAAGCCAGAGACTGAAGATGAAATACATTATTCTTTCTGTGATCTGTGAGATGGATTTTTCCCTATCAAGCAACTTGTATCCAGTCACTACTTCTAAATACACCTAGCTAGTGAAGACCAATGTTTAAACATCTTTATTAGACACCTAAAGTGTCCTGTTCACAGAATCACAGAATCATCTAGGTTGGAAAAGACCTTGAAGATCATCCAGCCCAACCATTAACCTAACACTGACCATTCTCAAGTACACCATATCCCTCAGCGCTATGCTAGCCTGACTACACCATATCCCTAAGTGCTGTTGATGGATGCTTTTATAGGTCTTGTAGATAAAGCCATATTTCTACACTTTCTACTTCATAATTATAAAGAGTATCACTGCTAGAGCTGGTTGACATCATACAACACTGGCATAATTTTGTTCTTTGATTTGACCAAAGAGAGCTGAGAAAGTAAGTACTGTGTCACTGGAAGTAGCTTTCAGTGTCTGTTCCTCTGGGATACAAAGCCATCTCAGTCAGTGACCCGTATGGTTGGGGACAATCTGAAAAAGAATAGACATAGCAAAAAAGGTGCAAAGAAGTAAAAGAAATTGAACTCCAAATTGGATTTAAGGTTTCCTTCCTCTGGCCAATCCCACGTTGGTGGGCTACTTTAAATATATTCTGCTTTGCATCATTAACATATTTCTCCATTATATTGGAATGTTGATTTACATTCATTTTCTTCCCTTTCCATGGACCACAACAGACTAAGTATACCTGACAGTGAGGACTGAGTCACTTCAACTATGTCTCTGTTAAGAAATAGAGAGGCTGAACCTAAGGAGACGTGTAGAGCAAAATCCTTGGTGCTGAGGACTCAGTGTCCATGCTATACATATTTTAGGGGATTCTATTTCAGACTGCCTCTAGTGTGACCCCGTAAACTGAATGCTCATTAGAAGTTGTGCCTCTTTCAGTGCATTGTGAAATCAGACCTTCCCATTTCATTTCATCTAAAAAGAAACCCAGTTCATGTGCTTAGAGACTGCACATGAATGTGATACAAAGCATAATGAGCAGAGAAGATCAGGACATTCATTTTGGAAGTAGTCATACTCTGAACTAAACCACTAACATAAATGTAACTAGAAGCTATGCAGGCATTGTTAGTATGGAACCAAGCCCAAGTAACATCCTCTACAATCAGGAAGCTTTATTAATGCAGGTTCTGGCTCAACACTATGCTAATCACATTCACCTGGCTTCTGGCCAGCACAAAGTGCAGGCAGAGGTCACTTGCCTCTGCCGACAAAGTACCATATACACATTGCCTAAATATGCGTTTGTCCTTCATATGGTACAATTATGTTTATTACATTAGTGAATGAAAATTTTGCTAGAGTTTAATGTTGCCTGGAGGATGACGATTCAATTTTACAGCAACTGTAGAAGGTTTAAATGTTTGTTGTTCTGCATTAAAATCAAATTTGCTTAAACATCTGTTTTCAGTTTGAGAAGAGGAAATGAAAGATCTGAATGATAACAGATTATTTGAGTGAGTTAAATGAGGAATGTGGGTGTCAAAGGTCCCTGTTCTCCTCTATGGAGAGCTGCTTTGCAGATTAGGCAAAGACATTTCTTGAACTTGACCTTTCTACACTTCAACCCCATATGCCAAACAAATAGCAGTTTGTGGGATTTGTCACCTCCCTCTACACCCCAAAATTTATCAAGAAGTTCTTGAAATGTTAGATAGCAGTGAAAATCTTAGCAGATTTAATGAAATTAATTGGTTTAAACTGTCCTAATCAGTTTTAAAAGAAGCCACCTTTAATAGGCAACCTACTGTTTTAATGCACTGCCCAAAACTATCTCCAAAGAGCTGAGTACAGTACTGCTCTGTCTTCATTAACAAAGAACATATGTTGGCAGCCAATTTTTTGTAGCTCCCCTGAGTGGTTCTGTAAGTCAGATTTCACTGATAATTGCTTTAATAAAATCTATTTTAACATAAAGGGCTTGATTTCAGAGGTGGCCTACATTTTTCTGTGTTCTGCCTTATGCAGGCAAATATCTGTACAGGCACTCGCCAAACTAATGGGACTGCCCTCCTGGTTAAGCAGATGCTTAAGTGTTTTATCAGATCAAGGTCCAAAGTCTAGCTATACAGTAAAGGACTTTAAACAAGTTTAAATTTTGTATGTGAGTGAAAGAATAAATGATTGCCTGAATTTTCAGAAAATAAGCATGGTCATGCCCATCCATGTACATGGACTAAACAAGTATGTATAGATAGAGTTTACACTTTAACCCTGATGTAACTTGTCACTCCTATATATTCACCATCTGTTTATACATCAATCCTGTTGCTAAAAATAATGTAAATGAACTCTGACTGAGCTTTTGATATGCCAGTAACACAAGAATTAACTGTCCCCATAGACGCTGTTCACCTCTGTGGCATTCTGATCTCTTGCTGGATACAATTCGAAAAGACAAATAAAGGATTTTAAGTCTTTGTGACTGTTGAGCCTGATGAATAAATAAAATTTTAATCTTTCTGTCTGTTAATATCTGAATAAAGGAAAAAAAGCTGTAAATACAGACATAAAAGACCAGTTATGAAATCTAATATCCAAATGTGAGTATAAGTTTGTTTAGGAGACAAGTCTTAACACCAAGACGAAATCTGTCAGCTGACACCTTTTCTAGCGGAATGACCAAAGCTTTCTTTGCCCTTACTTCTCCCCATCATGACCTATGAAAGAGAAGATAGCCTTCCCATCATAACCTGCAGTCAATAGGTGAAGAAAAATAGTCCTCTGTCTCTAAACATTTGACATCACAGAATGCAACAGAGAAACTGCATGAAGCCAAATGTTCCTAAAACAGCGTGCAGAAGAAAAAGGTCACAAGACCCTTTACCGAAGAGACTATACCCTTGAACAGCACAGTCCCAAATGACTGTCCTTGTAGAGATCCTGAGATAAAAAAGTGATCATGGGAGGTTGAATCTTGCCAGGAAGAAGGAATTAAGATTGTTGTTAAGATGTTGGAACATGTATTCTTTTTTTTTTTTGTGATTCAACAGACTGAGGGAGCTTTACTGCCTTTTGGTGAGGCAATCACAAACACCCAATGCATCCTCTGTAATCTTCTGTCAGTTGCCTGGGGGAGGAACAGACCATGATATACAATCCACAAACTACATGACAGAATTAAGACCCTGACAGAAGGGAATCTTCCTTCCTGATACAAATGAAATAATATTTTACAAATCTTTTTCCTCCAAAAGTCTTTTAAAGGCATATATACTTAACATAAAGAGGTCTGTTCCAGAAGAAAGCCTTCTGTTAATTGCTAAGGCTTTATTTTCATGGTTAAAAAGTGTATACGTTATTACTAACTTTCTACCCCCCTCCTATTGCTCACAGGTCACTGCCTTTCCCCTCTTCTTGCTCCCCTCTCCTCTCGAGATGTACTCTCTCCCAGCCAAATAGCACTAAATAACCTGTTCAATGCCAAGCAACCCCTTTGGTGAGCATATTGTTGGCCTGTAATTTGTTCAAAAGTGGTGGATTGCTGAGGCCCTTTCAAGCAAGCTGCATGAAAATCTTCACAAATGAGCCTATGCCATTAGTAACAAGAGCCCTAAGGGAGCCATTGTAGTGACTGAACGTATATTATGGATCTCTCTCTGTAATTTAATTCTAGAACTGGGATCTTAGGTAGCATATGAACAGCTGAAGAACTGCCCCACCACCCCCGCCTCTCTTGCTCACACTCACACACAGAAGGAAATCAATGGGAGAAATGTCCTTGCAGTACTGAATACATATGCACGTTGGCATTTATGAAAACTTGTGCTCCCTGTGGGGATGAAGAACGTGGCTTAGAGGAAATTAGAACAGCCTGACACTGGTGCAGTCTCCCACCCTGCAATACAGGTCGTGATTGACAGGGCCCTTGTAAATAGAGAATTCAAGAAGAAGGAGGTTTTGAAAATTACATATAACATGATTGAAATGACATTTTAAATGCCAATTTAAGCAAGAATGCATTTTCTGAATTATTCACTTCATAATATGCCTTTGCATCTCTGCTGCATTTCCAGGACATTCATTATAATCCTCATCCAATGGCTCATTTAAGGAAATCTGCAAAAGTGGAGTATTTAAGATATGTAATGGTCTTACATACATAAGAACAGTCTTTCTACAAAGTACTGAACTACACAACAAATTTACATTAATATTAGATTAAATTTTTGCAGAATGTTTCTATATGTAAATATAACTGCCATATAAAGCCAAGTGTACAACTACAAGACAAAAAGAGAAAATGTTATTCCATATACCTATAAAACTAATCTGCAGAATCCCTCAATGCTGAAAATGCAGGCTTCCTAAACTATGAAATGATAGCAGAAGCAAATACAAAATATAAGAACAAATGAGATTAATTCCAGCAAAATTGTCAGATATTCTGTGTGAGAAAGTTAATCTCTCCTGGACTGACATTTTTTGTTTGTGGTAATTATAGTCAGAGCTAATAAAAAAAAAAAAAAAAAATCAGTTTGTGGCAGAGATCAGTTACCTTATTCATAAGAACAAAAAGAATCCTGCAGCCACATTTGCAGAAAACATAATGAATCAGTATCAGATTTGTAGGGCATATGTTACAGCTTTCATAGCAGTTATGCTTCAAAAGGTGATTTTTCAACCTGGGGTCTAGGGTATAGAATTCTAATGTATCTATCTCAGTGTATAAATTTCTCTTCACTGGACTTCCCACTGGACAGCACTTGCTTAAGGGATGCAGAATGGAACTATAGCAATGTGGAAGCTAACAATTCTGTTTGGAATAATTTACATATTAATGGGATAGGTTTTGTTTGAAGAATTATGTTGAATACCCCTTGACACAGTAGCTGTTAGAAGGATTATTTTCAAACCAGAAGTCTGTTTCATGCTGGAAGCACACAGCAAAGGAATGTATGGTCTTCAACACAGTGCGACTAAGAGGAATCCCCATAAAACTTGTTTTGTTCGTGTCTTTTCCCCTGCAAAATTCCTGTAGCCTTTAGTTTTGTGTGTCATGGATGATGTGAGACAGTCCAGATTTAGGTACTTTTTGGTATTATTTGAAGGAAAGAAAACATGTAAGATCTGGTTGCAAAAATTGAATGCAGCCCTAAAGAATGTTCTCAGACCCGTCATGTAGCTGGCTGGGCTTCATAGCATTTGGTCTGGTCCCTCAATCCCCATGATGTAATCTGGACTGTAAGATCCTCCAGAGTTTCTTTCCTGACCTTCTCTCTCTTATTCTTGATGTAGCTGGCATATTCCGCTGCACAGCTGCCTCTGCTCTGATTCCCCATAGCAAGCTGACACTTGCACAGTGTACAGAAAACAGAGGAAAGTCACTGAAATGTGATGGGCCTGACAGCTTCAGAAGGAACAGCCAAAGAGCATGATTGGAGAGGTTCTTGCCATCTACATCAGGCAAGCATTTTGGAAGCAAAGGCAAGGGGCAGACAGAAACTGTCAGTTTATACACACAGACATTTGAGATTAGTAACTCATTTGCTTGCTGTTTTCAATTTAAAAGCTCTTCATGTCAAGTTTTGACAGTACTTTTGAAAGTACTTTACAAACCACTTCTGTCTTTCAGCCTTTTTATCCTCCCCACTAGAGTGAATAGCTGTATCTGATCCTTATAAAATAAACGAAGACACTGAGTAAAGCGACCCACTTAAGATATGCAAAGAGTGGCTTCCCACTAAGACAAGGTTAGCAAAAAAATCTCTCATCGTTGGTTGGAAGGACTTTTCACTTTAGCATGTGTCTTTTGACCAGGATCAAGGCTGCTGTCTGGTATTAAGTCTAATCACTGACAACAGATATAACATCAACTGGATATTTTATCTCCAGTATCTGGAAAAATCACATTTTTTACTTGTTAATATTCCAAGATTCATGAATTTAATACTATTTCATTGTAAACATATCTAATTAATCTCTTAATTAAAGCACAACTATCTTATTACAACAGTTATAATAATTTATTAATAATAACTACCAGATTGTGACAATTATTGGTTTTACTATTATTCTTTTTTTTTGTCTGTACTGTACATATTCATCCTAGGGTTTTCTACAGTATACTTTATTGATTAGTATTTTAATATTAATTTTGTGACCAGAGGCTCAGATTAAGATCCGAGCTTTCTTGTGATATGTACTCTGTGAACAGTTGTGAAAATGTAATACTCTTCTCAAATGTAATGGTGTATAGGCATAGGTAAATGAGGAACTAAAGAGTGATAATCAGTTACACAGACATTATGTTCTTTTATTTTTCAGACAGTTTCTCAGATCCTAAAGTAAATATCAACTCCTTACTCTGTTCTTCTAGACAATATTTGAGTTGATTATTTTTGTAACTTTTTCTTGTTTTTTTTTCAGGGATGGATCATCACATTTCAGAGTAACAGCAGAGCTTTTGCTTTATTTCTAAGGGTGTTTATCCAGTTACAGCTTTCTAAGTTAAATTCAGTTCTGGGAAAACTAGCATTTGGTACACTGTATTGGTCCTACAAACAGCAGGTTGGGAAGTATAGACATATTGTAAAAGAATTTACACTTTTTCTTTTTTTTTTTCCAATTGGTTGGGAGAAGGATTCTGATTTTTATATTTTGTTGCAGGTAAATGAGGGAAGGACTAGAAAGGTTAGATCATGCTCTTTCTGCTAACATCTATGGAAAGAAAATCTAGGACAGGTATATGTATTAACCAGCTCGGAATTGTTCTGAAGCAGGGAATGATCAATAAGGGGTGCTAAAATGAGGAGAATGATATGGAAGTAATAGTTCTGAAAAACTGCACTTGCAGCTGAAGTCCTGTGTATAACAACACATCTGATACAATAAAACAGCACTAGTAAAGAGGAGTATGTGGCAAAAAGTTGGGCAGAAGTGAAATCAGGGAGTGGAATGAAATTCCATAGAAATTGATCTAACAAGAACAATCTCTGGGCATTAAATTGATGGAGCTGTGCAGCTCTGTATTCTTAGCAAAACATCAAGAAACAAAGAGAATGAAATTTTAAAAATAAGGGCAATGGCAGAAGAGTATTGACGATGCCACCCTAAATCTGACAGAAAGCATTCATTTGGGCCAAGTTCACAGTGAAAAGATATTTGGAACTGTGAGAAGTAAACTGCTCTCTGTTTAAATCTAATCTGGTCTGGACTTACAAATATCTTTCTAAATAAACAGGAATAGTTTACTTTACAATCTTGTTTAACCATCCCCAAAATGGCTCACATGTTAACTTCCTATATGAAGGATATAAAAAGGACATAAAAGTGGTATGAAGTTATTTGTGTAGTCAGTCATTGGGTTTGGGTATTTTCCACTACAGGACAGTAGTAGGAATTACAGTACCAACTGTCATCATTAAGTGCTAAAACATTTTAAGTTACAGCATATCATCACATTACATCTTTTCCGTTCTCAAGAAAGGATTATCTCTGTGCTCATACTTCACTACACTAAGAAATAAGATAACCTGAAAAGTCCTAAACTGTGTTCCTTTTAGATCATTAAACAAATGCATCAGATATTGGATAAATATTATAACATTATTTGCCTTTGAAGTGTTGGGGCAAAATCTGTGAAAGCTCTGTCTATTCTATCTCATTGTAAATTAAGATAGTAATTGTATGATAGTTGGCCAAGCCCCACAGATTTGCTTGGTGTGCTTTTTAGTCATGTTATAGTAACTGACTGTTCCATTGATTTTCTTGCCTTCTGCTTTCCTCTTAGGTGGCTGGTTTCTGACAAGTTTTGGACAGTCTGCTGAATTCTCTTTCTTGCATTCTTTTCCTTGTGCATCAGCTGGTGTGTCTTATCTGGATTTAGCTCTTCCTTTTTTTTTTTTTTTTTTTTTTTTCAGTAGAAGAGAGAAATGCTCTATTTCCTATCTATTGTCTGAAATATGTTTACCCAATTTTTTTTTATTCTTTTGTAGAAAAATATACTTTACAAGAACTTAGAAATAACCAAAGGCTAACCTACAATCCTACACCTGGCAATGGCCAATTGAAAAGAAAGACCATGACAAAAAAGTGAACAAATAGTTCACACAGTTTATCTCCTCAGCTTCCAGAAATCAGTGTTTCAGGGAATTTCTGAGAAGACATCATATCTGTGTTATAGCCCATAATAGGTATTTTTAATCTAGTTCCCTAGTTTAACTGCCTAACTTGGTTTACTTTAAATCTAAGTCCATCTGATGCTCTTTGTTTCTTGGATTGTTCCCCTTAATCTTCTGCATGCTCCTCCTTATATTACGTCCTGTTTCATATTCCCCTCAGCTGTCTGTTGTTCAAACTAAAGATGATAGGCCAGTTAACCTCTCCTCTGAAGGAGAGATTAAATCAATCCCATCACTTGATTACCTTTGTTGTTTTTCCTTTCACCTTTTGCATTTCTACTCATTTTTTGAATTGTGGAAAGCATATGTCCACTGTATTGAGGATGTTTGAATGCTTATGCTACAATTATGTTTTCAATTTTGTTCTCTAATCTTTCCCTATTAATCCATAATGTATTCTACCATTTTTTTAAAAAAACTACTGAGAAGCACTGAGAGGAATACACAATATTTTTTTGGTGTGTAATTGAGTAACTGGGAACAGTGCACTATGTAGACAGAAACAAATTTTTTTCCATGTGCACACTTTTACACAAATTTACATTAGTTTTAAGTGCAATTTTATTGCCTGATATTCTTTACAGTAGAAGTTGCAAGTAGTTAAACCTTTGGTAATGTTTGAACTGACTGAAAAACACCTGAGCACCTCTAGAGCACCTGACCTATGAGGACAGGCTGAGTAAGTTGGGTTTGTTCAGCCTGGAGAAGAGCTCTGGGGAGAGCTTGTTGTGGCCTTTCAGTACATAAAGGGGTCTATAAGAAACCTGGGGAGGGACTTTTTACAAGGGCATATAGTGATAGGACAAGGGGTCATGGCTTTAAACTGAAAGAACGTAGATTTATATTAGACATGAGGAAGTTCCTCACTGTGAGGTTGGTGAGACACTGGCACAGGTTGCCCAGAGGAGCTGTGGCTGCCCCCTCCCTGGCAGTGTTCAAGGCCAGGTTGGACGGGGCTTTGAGCAACCTGGTCTGGTGGAAGGAACCCCCCCCCATGGCAGGGGGGTTGGAACTAGATGATCTTTAAGGTCCCTTCCAGCCCAAACCATTTTACGATTCTGATTCTAAAAGCCAGTTGGAAGGAAAGAAGGAACAGAACCTTCATTACCTGTTCAGGGTTCTTGAATCAAGATCTAAAGTAGCAGTTATTAAATATATTTAGACTGAGAGAAAATATGAAGTGAAAGATCCCTTTAGATCTGGACCAGATCTTTAGAACATTTTATGTGAATATCTCAGGTAAAGTCCATGCTCAGACTCAGTCAACACAGGATCAAATTTTTTGTCCTTACACCATGAAATTAGTAGTCACCAGTATTTCCTGCCTCTTTTTTGATATTTATCTAAATTCTAGTTATTTAGATAAATTTAGAATTTATCTAAGTTCTAGTCAGATATATCCACAGTCTATATATGCACAGCAGGAGGTATTCAACACTCTTGAAAACCCAAGCCATAATGTACCTAATACATCTAAAAGCTGTCAACATTACAGTTAATGATTTTTTTCCCCACCTTTTTTTTTTTTTCTTGAACTTTTTTTGTGCCTTCTAGACACAGATCTAAACAGCTCAAGTTTGGCATTCATTCACTGGACTTCAGAGGAAGTTGGTCTGATTTTGTAGCCAGTGTCTGATGGAGAAATGTAGCCGAAGTATTAAAATAAAATGCAGAAGTTAGTTAGTATATCCTTCTTTGGCTCAATCTGAAACTAGAAATAGTAGAAATATTAAATAAAAAGAGAGCCTATTCTTCCAAAATACAACATATAATTTTGCATTTTTAAAGACCATATAAAATCTGAACAATCCTTTTGAATAAATATTACAATTTTTGATACTGAAAAATTTAAATGGATTATTAAAAATGCATTTAGAAACCAAAGCAACAAAATAACCTTAAATGATATGAACACTTCCAAAAGGCTAAACTGTTATTTAAGCCACAGATTAGTAAGTGGGATGATATGGAGCCAGAAGATCACAGAAAGGTATGCTATCATTATAGTTTCATGCATAGGAAAGGTAGTAATGTGCAAAATGGTGTTGTTCAGAGATCCAAGAAGATGAACTCCAATTGTTCTAGAGGATCCATCTAATTTTATACCCCTCCAGTCCCCACTTCCAAATAGTCCCTTTGGTTCATATTATTTTGTTGTGTTTGTCTTTGTTTTAAAGGCCATCTCTGAAATATGTTATTAGAAACCATATAAAAGCTACTGAAATCACCAGAACTGTAAATGACTTGGTATCAGACCCTTGTTTTCTAATTAAAAAAATCAGGTATTCAATCATGAGCACACTACATGAAGCTGAGACTGACTCAACTCATCCTGCAGTACTCTAGTTCTGCAAGTCAGATTTGCCATGCTGGTAAATAGGATTGCCATAATGAATACAAAAGGTGTAAGAAAAGAATTGCAGTATTGGCAAAGTTAACCAAGACTATAGTATACATTTATATACATAGGAGTAACTACTGAACTACTGCCAGAAATGGCTGCCACCCATTTTCAACACTATTAAAAAGTAACTGTATTAGGGAAGATACGATTGGCACTCATTTTTTAAAGTTAAATTCTGATTGGTGCCTTTGCTAGCTTCACCGCCTCTGATTGATTTCAAATAAAGCAACAACCTAAAAATACCATTCTTTCATTTTCCTTCCAAGCAATTTGTTTCTTGATGCTCAAACTTCTACTCTGCAGCTCTGCCAGATCTTTCCAGGTTTCTGAATCTCAGAAGAGTTTCGTAATTCTCAGCTAATCTTGCCTACATGTCTCCCAGGTGTTGTAGTCTTATTTATCTTTCTTTTCACTGAAGCAGTGCAACCAGGAATTGTCACACCCACTAATAAATCTAGCCATAATTATGTTAAAAAATCTGAAACATAACTTCCTGCCCAGGAAGATTCTTGATCCTTTCCTTTTAATTTTTTCTTCTCTCCCCTCTTCTTCCTGCTAACTTGTCTCCCTTTGGAAAAATACTGACAAGAATCTCCAGAAAACATTACGAAGATGAGCAACATGTCATTTCTCCCTCAAAATCCACAGATCTCTCAAAAGGTTTGCAATGAAGTTTAAACCTACTTATGCCTGTGATTAGAAATTAGAGATTAATAAGGATTGACATGAACATTTCACAAAGAATCTGTAATTATAGCTGCACAAATGAACAGGGGAAAAATACAAAGGAACTATGATGCCATTCAGACCTCTCCTTTTTTATAAAATTAATGAAATGTTTCCAATTTCATTTTCTGGAGCTAATCAGAAAAGTATTCTGCTGGAAAGAAACCAAATGATGGCAAATATGAAGGATTTCTAATACAATATTTGCATTTTGACAGTCACATATTCTCCATTCTGATTGTGTGCATTTTTTTTTTCTTTTTATATAGTTCAGGTCAAAAGGAGATGTTATTAAACATGAAAAGACCAAAATGTATGAATAATAGCTACATAATCAATGCAATTCATTAAGTGAACAGAGGCAGAAGCAGAACCTTGATAAGTCTGTGATACAGATACAGAGGACAACACTATGAAGACATAAATAATTTTTTATTTCTGGATATATCTTCATATTCATTGTCCTCCACAAGACTTCCATCAGACTTTGATTCAGCTTCAGTTGTTTCACCTCACAAATTTACCACACAGTATCCAGGCAGTAAACTTCAATGAGAATACAAATGATCCTTTACATTCCTAACCCCCATCTGTCCACTGACCATAAGGATAAGATGCCAGTGAGGATTAGCAATAATAAATAGCGGTTTTGCTTTACACCTACTGATTTCAAAATGAATTACAAGAGAACAAGGAAGGAGAAACTAGGCAAAGCTGCTCACATTATTTGCTCTCACTGTGTCTGAGTGGGCAAATATGGTTACAGCCTGAGAACTGCCCTTGCCCTCACGATCAGGCTCAACTTCTCAGACTGCACCTATGCTACCCTTTGGAGCAGAAATCAGTGTGAACCATTGAGTCCTGTACCTGGGTTTCCTGACCTGGAGAGACAGATGTCTTGCATTTGTTTAGACCCAGTGTGATAACTAATGTGTAGATGATATGGAAACATGGGTATTCGCCTGAAGAATTATCTCAATACATTCAACAAAAGACTGCCAATATAGTCTTCAATCTCCAAACTTTGTTTAGAAGACCATTTTGCAAAAGGTAAAAATACCCATCCTGAGTCATGTTAAAAGCCCATCTAAGCCTGTTTCAGACCAAAAAGAACCAAAACCCACACTCAACACCCCACCCCACCCCCACCCCCCCAAACCTTATAATCCTAGGAATAACTGCTTTTGGACATTGGAGGCTTTCACATTTATATAATTTTTTTAAATCACAAATTAGAAGATATGCTGGTACTACAAATATACTGTTATAGAAATAATACAGGGATCTCATCTGAAAAATAGAGGGATTCAAACAAAATTCAGCAAATGTCTCAAGGTTATTTATGGTTTTTCATATCTGGCAACAACTGCTGTAGAAACTGTAAACAGAAATCATATAATCTTTAATGAAGGTTCTCTTATTGTTTAAAAAACTATTGTGTGGACAGGTACAGATACACTTGATCAGACTTTGAAAGCATGTCTGCATGATGTTCTATATTACAGTAAATTACAATTTTATCGCTGATGGCAGCAGGTATTCAAAGAGGTTCACACAGGAGACAGAATTTAATGCACTTTAAGAAGCATCAGCATTGAATCTATAACAGTTTGTATGACATTATATTTATTTTTCCTGATTAAATGAAAACAACTATCATTTACAATAAACTGACATTCATACATTCTATTTCGTATGCACTACATAGTATCTACCTTTAAATATTACTACAGTCTTTAATACCATTAAAAGACGGCCATTTTCAGATTTTCTTTTGTTTTGTTACCTTATTTTTATGTACACCTATAAAAAAAAAAATAATTGTGGTTGGAAAATACAACTTAAAATCACTGGAATATTGGAGTAGTGATAAAAATTTACTGCTGGGTACCCAGCCATCTATACTGCTTACTGAAGGCCACTGAAATTAATAATGTAATGGCTTATGGTTAATAAAATACTGATACCGTTAAGAGACAAATTACTGCCAAAAGAAAAATTGTCTTACAAACATATCTTGTTTAATAGTTTACATATTAGGTAGGGCAAAAACCTATTCAGTGCCAAAAGACTACCACCTTAATATATTTCCTCCCTCAGGACAATTGCAAACGTATTTTCAGCCATTCCTACATGTCTTTTTTCAAAATAACATCACCACTCTTACTCTTTTTATAGTGAAAGAGGGAATTACTTCTTATTTTGATTTCATGAACTAATTAAACTAACTTTTTTTTTATGGTTATGAGAATTATCTTCTTGATAAGATAGCACAATCTTTAACCAAAGTTATATGGGCAGCCTCCTTGGCTGTGCTACATCTTTTCCCCCTTCCCCTTTTTTCTTCTTCCTTGTTTCCATCACATTTCTTCAGCTCTACTGACACCGTCCCCAAGTATGTCTTCAGTGTCTCAAGTTTATGTTGTCTAACCAGTCCAGACATACCAACTCCAATATATATAGATATATTTCTCTCTAGTTCTGACATCTCCTCACAGCCTCATAATGGCCTTTTTTCACCATTTCCATGATATCAAGATACGTTCCATGACTCAACTGTTCACTCAAGAGCAAGACATCTTATCTGGAGAGTGGTGGCATGAGAGAGGCACCTTTCTCCTTCTGGGCACATAAGAACACAATCCATTCCATATGTACCCTCTAGAGTGGACAGAAACTGTTTCAGCTTATTCACATTTTACTGGACTTTTCATTAAAATGGGAACTAAATGGATACACTCTGCTTTGTTGATGTAACTGCCAGGGCCCTGAGGGCACTGCCAGACCTGCCTGGTCTCCCCTGGGGTCTCCCCCAGGCCCCTGTCCGTGGCCCAAGACCCCATGCCAGCCTCTGGAGCTGTCTGTGCATGCCCCAAAAACTTAGCAGGGCCAGTCTTCAGCTCCCCACAGCCCTACCCAACCCTGGGCCCTGCTGAGCCAGACCTACCCTTGAGCTCATGTCCCAGCCTGGACTAGTCCTGTCCCATGCCCAGGGAGATGCCCATTGCGCAGGGCTTTGGCTGCCCCCCGTGCCCCTTGACTGTCCTCCTCCCTGGCTGGGGTGGTGGAATGGGATAAGCTGCAAGTCCCTGCCTTACTATCTCTGGGAGGACTCCCACAATCTCCTCTCCTGGCCCCCAGGGAGCAGCCAGTCCCTTCTGAGCCCCGACAGCAACTAGGGACTAGAAATCTTCTGAGGCAATGGCTTCACCTCACCTACTTTGCCACAAACTCCAACATGTCATGGTGGGGGAAATCATATTCAGTGCTTCCATTACCAGAGACAAGGTCTCTGTCCACATCAAAAAGATGCTTGGAAGCCTTCAGCTGACCTGCTAGTAATGCATGCCACATATGTGCAATATATGCACACATATATACATTGTTTATACAATATAAGCATATATACATTGCTTATACAATATGCACACATATATGAATTTCTTATATACTGGATAAATATAGATAGACATCTATAAAAACTTCATGATATCATGTTATCTAATTTTAATCTGATTTATATTTCTGCCATAGGATACACACAAGCTAAATAACAAATAAAAAATAAGGAAAGATAATAAAATGACAGAAAATCAGTCAAAACAGACACAGAGTATGATATATGGTCCATAAAGAAGGAGAACCTGCCAGAGCTGTCAATACTCAGTTAAGAAATCCTGTAGCATGTCATGTCAGAAACTCACTGAAATGAACAAGTTTCTGTGTAGGCTTAGCAGTCCACCCATGCACTCCACACTGCACAATCGATAGGTAATAAATGCTTACACAGTGACACTATCAACAAGGGAAGTATTTGTACAAATGAAGAAAAGAGGGGATTTAGGGAAGGAAATACTTATACTGTTACTGAACATTAGCTTAAAAATCTTCAAGGAACTGAGTCTTGGCCTGGACTGTTGCTGTGTGGGGAGTATTAGGCATAAGAGCCCAAGAACAAGTTACTAAGTGCTAAAGAAGAACCTTAACTGCATATGCATTCTGGAGTTCGTTCCTTAAGAGAGATTTTTACTATTAACAGCTTTTCTTATTTTTAAAATAGCACCATTTTTTTAGCACCGTCTGGGTAGTCTAGTCTAGCATAAAGTCTGATTAAGCTTGGGACTATATACGCTACAATAAAAGGACAGTCCCTGTACAGAAAACACAAAACAATGACCTTAACAAACTGAACCCAGTAAAAAGTGCTTCAACAGTGTAAGTGCCCAGGAAATAATCTGCAAGTAAGTGGCTGTTACCTAGAAAGTATTATAACCTATTTTATTCACTTGTGGTCCACCGCAAGTATATTCACTCTATCAAAGCAAACTGTTGGAGCTCTCCTACTGTAAAATGGTAGTGAATAGCAGCATTACAGAGTTGAGCAACTGCTCTGTGGTGAGGTTGCAGAGGAAACCCAGAGAAAGGCATGTATATCCATTCTTAACCTGTAAAGCTTATGAAAAAAACAATTGAGAATCCTTGAACAGAGGCCCTGTATGATTAATAAATACATGTATTGATTTGAATGGACATCAGAGGTTGTAACTCATTCCCAGGCTTGGGGCTGTACTTAATTTCTCTGCTCATCTGCATTTCTTTTCTGTGGAACCTGACTGTACAGTTTCTACCTGTATGTCCTGCTTCTTTAAGGCTGCATCTTAGTATTTCAACATCCACAAAAAAAAGTTTCATGCTCATGGATTGGAGATTACTTTCATCTAGAGTAAACTAACCTGTAGAAAATGTTATAGAGGATTGACTAGAAACATTCAGTAAATTTTTCAGGCAGAACTGACATATATTTGTAGTGATTTATTTTAATTCACTCATGGATATTTGCCTTCATTCTTAGAAGAATCTCAGTTGTTGGTTTGTTTTTGTTGTTGCTGTTGTGTTTTCTTGAAATTAGCTGGTGATGATGTCAGGTCAAAAAGCTAGTATCATGTAAGTGATTTTCAAGGTGAACACCAAACTTAGAGTTCCTGGATGTTAAGTTTATGCAGCTCTTATGCTCAATACATTCCTGTTCAAGGTGGTTTCCTATTTTGCACCCACTAAGAAAATGACCTGGGTTAACAATCTCTGCAATTTTCTTATCTTGGTCATTTGACATTTTCTTTTTGTGTGTGGTTAAAACTGAACTCAGAGAAGAATTGACATCACTTCAAAACCCTGGTTTTCCCCACAGGAAATCTTGTACAAGGTTCTCATGTTCAAACTGGGTAAAAGAACTGCCATTTGAGTAATGGACAGTACATTTCTTTTAGCGGAAAATAGGAAAATACTCTCGAGTGACTATTGCCTTGGGAAACAAGCAGAGAAGCCACAACTGAGAATCAGACAATACTGCTGTGAAGAAGAATATGTTTTGTGTTTAACTTTTTTCTTTCTCAAGACTACTAGAAAGATGAGTCCCTCAGAACAATGCTAGAAATATAAGACCAAAGAAGAGAAAGAAATCCTTCAAACTAAAAGGCTTTTTAAAAGATAGGTGCTAGAAAGTGTAACAGATAAGTTCATTAAAAAGTGAACTGATTAGCAAATATTAGTGCTTTCTTTTTGTGCTTTCTAAAGCACAGAACCTGCAACTGACCATTCACTGATTCTTTATGGACTCTGCAAAAACAGGAGGATCTGAAATCAGAGAATTTCTGAAAATGCTGTATGAAACACATCTGTAAAATTCTGTTAAGGAATGTTAAAGGTAAAAACTTTACATGCTTCCTTATTCTCAGCAAAAAGATAACTACTTATATTAATACAATTTAATGTACACAGCAACCAAAATTAAAGAATGCAAGATAGATTTATAAAAGTTGCTTCTGATTTTATCCTTAATGATATCAGGGAAATAATATGCATTTTTTCTTAAACTAGCCAAAGAAGAAAATATCCCAGTAAGGAGTGCCTCTGTTTTGTCTACACTGAACTTTCCACTGAGTCACTCAAGCTAGTGGGGTTCTAGTTAGCTCTGGCTTTTGTAAAATAATCTACAGAGAGTTTTATACTATTTAGTTTACTGTACTTCACCACAATATATATTTTGATTCAAACAACATAGATAGTAGACAGATTTATGACTGATTTTCTGCATAGTCTTCAGCAAGTTATTTGTAGTTTGCAGGGCAAAAAAACCCTCTCTCTCTGAGTGAGGTTTTAAAAAAAAATACAATTCTAACTGGTAGATATTTTTTAAGAGTTTAACAATAATAATTAGATGTAGTGGTATATTTATTTATCTATATAAACTTGCAATGCACTATTCAATTTTGAGTGGTATGGCTCATTACTTTGCCTTGGATTCTCTCTTTCTGACAATGGCAGATGTTTTGTTATTTTCTAATTTTCACTGTATAAACTTGCAAACATAAAACCCACTCAGTTTCTGATAACTGTTTATTTATAAGTTAGTAAATGGACAGACTTCTAGCTTTGCAGCTTAGTTTGTAACAGCTTAAATAATTCTGCACAATTTGCTTTTGTGAGTTCTACTCAGCAAAACCTGCATTAAATCAGTGTCTTCCACATAAAATTACCTGGGAGGGTAATTTTGCTTGTAGATAAGGTTGTGAAAATATTTCCATTGCCCTGATGAGACTCATTTAAGACACAACAAGAATCTACGCTTTTGGAGTGGCTGCTGTAAGCTTGGAGAAAAAGTGGCATCTCTTCACTTTTATAACATTCTGTTGAACGTACTTAAACATGGTGTCTATCTGCCAGTCGTGGTGGTGTGTTTTGCTACATTGATATACTGCCACTGGGACATAAGTTTTACTACCAGTTAACTTTAACCTCACACAAAACAGTGATGAACAGAAATTCATTACACATCCATTCATTATACATCTCCATCTTGTTAGTGATAGTGACCTGAAGTTAAAAGCCTTTGTTGTCTTCATTTTTTATCTCATATATAACACATTTTAATACATTGTAAGAAGAAGTTATTTATCTTCATTTTTTGTTATTTCTGGAGATATTGCTTGATATTATTAGCAGGTTATTCTACAGTGCCCTCATATGTTCTTTTACTTCAGCTAAGCATTGATTTTTAAAAGTAGACCTTACTCTGCAACCTGTTGATCTGCCTGTGTATGCTGTTGGATCATCCTTAGCTGCTGTATATCCAAATTTTGACACCAAATATGGACTAAGCAGCAAAAAAACAAAGGGGAGAAAAGAAAGAAAACCAACCCCCAAAATAAAAATCTTTCTTCAGTTAAGCTGTGACCTTTGCAGACTTAAAAAAAGAAGGCACTTGAACCTGATCCAACTTGGGCCTTGTTCAACATTCAGATGTGACTCTATAACACCAATTTGAAAAAGCCATTTGGAGTCAAATTTATGACTATGTAACCCAGAAATATTTTTTCCTGAATGATATGCAGGCCTTACTCACAAAGACAGCCACGCACAAAAGAGCAGCCATTAAAAACATTAAAGATGTGAAAGTTTCTTATGAGAGAATTGAATATTTCACACAAAGACAGCCAGAGCTTGATGAAATACTCAGTTCTTTTGTATCTTTACTCATTCATGTGGCATAAAATTAAGAACAAAAGAGACTTCTTGATTAATGACCTCTGCTAATCATTCCAGTAGAATACACAGAGACATTTCTTATTTGATTCCACTACCAAATTAAGTTTGCGTTAATCATAAATGTCACTTGCACACAAATCACACATAAATATTCACACTGATCTATATTTTATCAGTTATAACAGAATGCTTGGCAGCCAGAGTGGGTTTAAATAAGCAATTAGTGAATAAGTTATTAAACATTTTAAACAAATGTGATGCATGAAACCCAAATTAGAGGAGTTCAAAGAAATTTAACAATGTCTTGATTATACAGGTGCCTGAGCTGGAGGCAGCTTTGCCACGTATGAAAAAAAAAAAAAAAAGGAATATGCATTAGAGCCTCACATGCCACAGAATTCTCTTTCCTTACTTTTGTTTTAATATCTTTGATAAAGACTTTTGAAAACTTCCCTTGGCAAATCCCATAAAACCAATTTCTGAGAGTTTTTTCCTTAGGTTTGGATTTGTATTGGCTTTCTTCATGTCTCATCTTTTTTTGCATCACTCTAAATTACCAGTTTTGCATTCCTTTTTATGACCGTACAAGCTCACAGAAAATTAGTCTAAAACTGTCTAGTGAAAATATTTTAATGGGGTCAATATATGTATTTATTTAATTGCACTTTTCAGTATTAACACAAAAGCTGCTTTCATGTCAGTTTATCAAGGCATACTAAACAGCAGAAAGAGTGGGTTTTCATATTCTGACTCCCACAGGGCAATGCCTTCTTTAATAGTGTTATTGTATGCAGATTCCCAATAAGGTTTCATGGAAATCTGTTGCTACCTAGTGTGAATAAGGGCTACAAAGCCTGATGTTCTCTCAAGTTATCTGAAAAAACTAAAAAAAATTGGCAGTACACAAATTGATAGAAAAATACTCTGGAAATGTAAAATGAAAACAAGAAGTTGCCTGTGGGACCTCAACCCTGAGCTCTTAGCATGGGAGATCAATGTAATAGTGTACACTGGGAACAGGTCTTCAACTGTGATGAAAAGAATGATCAGGTACTTAAACTGGAGGTGAAATGCTAATTTCTATTCAAACTTGAGAGGCTTTGGGGACTGAGGGAGATACTATATATCACTTCTGTATATATGTATATAAATCATGTATATGTAAGAAGTTACACTGGGTGCTGGATATCAGGGTCTTACTGACTAAAAGAAGGATATTAAGGCTTACAAAAAGTGTGGATGGAAGAAATTGCTTATATTCAGGTAGAACATCACATATGGTTAAGACTTTTCTTAAACTCTCTGTTAAATTCTCTAAAATTGTTATTAACCTCAGCCTAGGGCATTTCCTGGGGATTAATCTTTGACTGGGGTTTATAGCCCAAAGCATAGCTTTGAGCTATCAGCTCCTCCCAAGTATTCATTAATCTCCTGACAGTGCTTCAGCCCGTGTTGCTTAACTAACATTAGAATAGATATGATAGATAGTTCAGAGCTATTTCAGTATAAGAATTGAGTAAAGCTTCTTGTTTTCACCTTTTGACTTGTGGTACATTTATGGTTTTGTAAAAATGAAAGTCTACAAGCTGCAACATAGTCTGGATCTTTTAGACTGATAAGCACTTGCTTCATATTTGTATTGCATCAACACATTTCCCTGCTAGACAAAAGGCTGGAGTGAGGCACTTAGGTTCTAAAAGCATATAGGTTCTTCAGACCTGGCTGACCAGAAATAGGATTCTGGGACTCAAAATCATTGCTCTTATGCTCATCCCTTCTGTATGAGGTAAAGACAGTCTTTATATTTCTCATCAATCAAGGAAAATACAACAGTATCACATCTGACAGTATTCCAAGCTTAAAATTAAGATTTGCAAACAGTGAAAATGAACATGTGGAATACTAGTTGGTTTTCAGGTCTGAAACAGAAAGAATTTGACTTCTCCAGACCAATTCCTTGGTCAGATCTGGTTGGTTAAATTTCTTGGTAAACCTCTTCTCCAACATTTAATATTAAATCTCCTGGTTTTGAAAAAAAAAAAATAATCATAAACTAAATGAAAACTTTATTGCTTTCTTCCTTGGCTATTAAAATTATTTACATAAAGTGATTGTGTGTATAGTTAAACTTCCATTGGTGGCTGACTGAACCTACAGCTCAGCCAAGAGGATAACGTTGAGGAATACTGACTGGTGGACACTAGGAAGGAAAGAATTGTGATTCACAAACCAGGTCTAGACAGATTTTTATCAATTTAAGTCTTTCTGGATCACACTCAGCTTAACACTGTTATCTGATGGCCTTAAAAAGTACATTCATTCATTCTTCCTGTTAATGTGGTTATTATTGCACGGTACCTTGGAGCTCAGTTTATGTGTTGGGAACAGTAGCATGCCAGATACTCACTAGTACAGAAAAAAAAGACTCTTCTTGCTTTCTGAAGTCACCTGTGAGAAGAGATGAGATAAGGCACAGAAGCTAATACAGGGGGATACTGAAGAGGTAGTAGCCCATAAAATACTTGATGGTTTAGCTATTACCAATGTTTTGTAGTCAGCACTATAAATTCAATTCTTAAAGTAGAGATTGGAGAGATCATGAATTGTTCTTTTAAATACAGGGACAGCATGAAAGAAATAATAAGAATTCTTGTTAAATTAATAGAAAAAAATATAATCATTGCTTGAACATTTGTTTATTTATTGTAGTGTTTGTTCAGTTCTAATGTTAATATAAATTCAAAGTGTTCATGAAGGAAATCTCAAGCATAACCAGGAGCCAGAAGAAAGGTTTGTTAGTCTTTTCTTACATATTAGTATTGTACATGGTTCATGGTTTGTTATGTACATTGGGAGAACATAATTGATGTTTTTTCTGCCAGCAGAAAACTGTCTTGATAAGGATGTGGATAATAAAAAGTAATAATAGCACAGGCATCATTAAAATAATAATTCATTTAAATTTCCCTTCATTTATCAGATTAACATAATGAAATTAAATTCCAAGTAATTGTCTCCCACATCTACTTATCTTGAAGACTTGAAAACAGCTTGTTTGCTTGTTATTTAGTCTATAAAATTTTACTTCTGCAAATCTTGATTCATTTAAAAAGAAATTCTAGTGAACATTAAGCTAAAATTTGTCTCAAAGAATATTACCTTCTAGTTCAGGACAAAATTAGTATTAAGCATCTATGAATAATATAAGAAATGCTAACATTTACATGGGCAATTCAGGGATCTTTTCTCATATTTGGGATTTCACTACAGATAATTCCTCAAAGATTTATTATTATAAAAGGCCCGACCCACAGAAGGCATTGCATATATTTCTACTGTGACTGTACATATTATTCTGCAGAATGTTTTGGCTGTAAATGTTTCTCCTGTATTTGCAGACCAGATATATCAATAAGTAGTCACTCCGAACTATAATGTCAAACTCTGAAAATTTTTGCATGCAAAAACTTAGTTGCTAGAGGAATACACAAGTAGATCCTAAAGTCATCTGTACCATTTTTTTACCAAAATAATTAATGTGAACTATAAAAATAGGAATAAGAAAACTGAGGGATAGTCTCAAATTATGAATACCTGATGGCCCTATTATTTTCTCATGGAAGCTTTATATTTTACTAGACATAGCTGCAAAAAAAACCCCAAACTAATAGTTTAACCAATAGACTGCATTAAGAATATAATATTGCAGTACGTCAGCGAACAAGTAACTGTGCTGTCTGATACAACTAAATTATTAGTTTGAAACAAAATATTTCTTTTTAACTGAAGCAATATTTATTTAGAGTTCTGACGTTTGTCGGAAGTTATATTGGGACCCAACAGAGCAATATTGAAAGGCATGCCTTGGTTTAGCTGAATACTATGAAATGCTGTTATGTGTGAATTCTGAGAAACGTTTACCTTGGATTTCAATAGAATAATTATACTCAAAGTTAAAGGCTAAGAAGGAGGAGGAATTTTGAGGAATAGAGAACTCTGTAAGTTGCAAAGCATTTCCGTATATACCTGTATCTCAGAATTTTTAGAGCAAAACAAAGTACATTACCGAACTGTGGCAGAAAGCAAGATTCCTACAATTCCCAGTAAAGGTAGATCTGGTTCCAATGTAGTCTACAGGAAGCACAAAGCCTCCTGTAGATGTATGTACACATTTTAACAGAATTAAAAGCAAAATAAAACCAAGCAAGACAGTGGATACATAATGCTGAAATAAATATGACACAAAAGAAACAATGGGCAGCTTTTCCTCACTTCTTAAACTGATGATTTTCAGTGTTTTCCAATAGTTTTTGCAATACATTTTATGGATGTCACACAAATCCTGTGGAGCTAATATGGATGGAGTTATAACTAAGCTTTTCTGGCCCTTAGGCGCCTTAGTCTTGGCTATCTCCTGCTGTTTGCTATCAATGTTAAACCTGTGTTATTTCTGCAGCCCACAAGAACTTTTTAGTATTCAATATTGTGCCTTTTTATTCCGTCTTCAAACATTTTTCATTTCATTTTATGTAGTTAGGCTGTACTGTAAGTGGTTGATACCACAACTTTCCTTGTCACAGATGTTTTTTTTCCATGTATAATAGAGCATCACCTGCCAGCAACACTGTAGGTATATCTGTTAATATATCTGTATTAAACTCCTATACTCAGTATTCCATAACGTAGCTGCAAAAATTTCAGGGTTGAAAGCTAGCATTGAAGATGAGTCAATAGGGAAGAAAAGGCTAATGGCTCCTCTGAAAATACATTTTATTCAGTGCCACTGTACAGTTTTCTGAGTGCCCTTTTTGCTTAAGTCCATCTGGGAAAGTTCACATCCAAGTTGTCGCTTGATCTTTACAAGTACTGTAGATCCTTTTTTTCATTGTACAGTACTTCTAAATTATATTTAATGTTGCTAGAAGACATTACGCATATATTTTGTTTCCTAAGTGGAATGAAAAGTGATCATTCATGCTAATGATAAATACATAATCTAGAATATTAGCCTTGACATCTTTATATATCAATTAAATCTTAGAATTAGGTGTTCTGCTTGTTTATGGCACACATATACATGCAGAGATGGTGGTCTCTATTAAAAAGCATTTATAAAAGGTAGCTGAGTCACAGTAGCTTAGTAACATAAATGAAATGTTTAAATAGAGGAAAATGTTGTGGCATCTCAGATTTCACAGGGATAACAAAAATCAAGCACTGATTTTTCACTGGTGAACTCTTGTGATATTGCAAACAGTCTGGTGAGGAGAAACAAAAATAAACATGACAGAAATAAAAGAATGTCTGAACTTTTTTCTGGTTTATCCAGCCTGAATTACTAGTTGAGGAATGAGAGTTTCAGTGAGACACTGAGAAATCTATTTCCATCTTTTTCTTATCTCAGATTATGCATTTAGGTTTGTATCAGCTGTTGTAATTTGTGAGATGTTTTATAATTTAATGCTTTAATTAAAATAGGCATGCAAACACTAATCAAACACCAGATTGATAGGTAATAGTCTTTGAACTAAATATAAAGATAGATAAATAAAATATGTTACTTTATATCAATCTTGAAAACTAGAAGGCACTGAGGTAGCTTCTTTCCATCAATGCCTTTCCTTCTTTGTCTGTAAAGTGTTTTGAAGTTAAACTTTTTGCAGGTCATCTAAGAAATTAAGTTGCTAGGCTCACTTTAGGACATGAATCAAAATGACTGCTTCAAGAGACTTCATTTTAGAGCTAAATAATTTCACTTTCATTTTAAATTGTTAAGTGAAGACCTTTCACTAAGTAGGCAAGTGAAACAACCGTTGAATAACACTATATTCAGACCCAGGATAATTTACTAATGAATTTGGTGGTTGTTTGGTGTTTATTTCTAAGGACCTCATAAAAGAGAATTAAAGAGGCAGGTATCCCTTCCAAATGAAAACCAAAGATAAAGTCTTCAGATTTCAATTCATGTCAACTTCACCTCATGTTTTTCATATTCTTTATTCTCAAGGTTCAAACAGTGAAGGTTTGACTGGACTTCACTAAAATTACCTTTTCTAAAAATTGACTAATGATCTCATCAACACATTCTCTCCAGGGTTATATTTGTTTCATAGTGATTACTTCAGTAATTACTCAAACTAATCTCAGCAACGTTAACCAGCAGATGATTAGGAAATTTATATGACTACTTAGTCTTCATGTTGGTTTTTTTTTAGAATATCACAAACTGCTTTTATATTTTAGCTAAGTCAGTTCAATTCATAGGACACAGTTACACTGAGAACCAACTCAAATCTTTGCAAGTTTTTCTTTCAGAAAACAAGTCTGTCCCAAAATGCTCTGCAGTTAAAGCTGACAGGTTCCAGAGCCTAGGGTTCACCTTGCACAAAGGACCAGCTTTTCTGTCATTTTCACTTGAGAGCAAAATTGTTGACATGCAAAATGTAGAGCTGTATTTTATCAATTTTAGCTATAATACAAATTCTAGAGGCACAGCCTGTTGGATTATGTCAGTTAGTTTCACTTCACGTTTGTTAAACATTAGGCCATACAACAAAGAAAAGTACAGTAAGGTAAATTACTGACCAAAGAGCTACAGGAAAAAAAAAAATATTAAAAGCACATAATCATTATTCTGGGATATAAATGAAGTGTCACCTGGTCTTAACTGAGCACAAAGTCAGTGAAAATCCAAATGCAGCAAGTGAATTCTCAAATTTACAAGGTATCAGTCAATCAATTTAAGATAAACATATTGGGACAGAGAATTATTATGAACCAAATTGTAAATTTAGTTTTTGATAACCCCAAATGTTTTTATGTAGGGTCAGTAGAGTGCTGCAGAGTTAGAGGAGGAGCAATAGTTTTCTTCTGTTGAGTGAATTCTCTCAGCTCTAAGGCAGAATCGTAGGCCAGGTGCTGAAATGAGAACAGAGACCATTACACATTTGCTAGTGTTCCTTAACCATATTTTTAAAAGATGCTTAAGAATGAAAGAAAGAAAATTCAGCAGTGCCAAAGCTTCAGTCATATTTAGACAAAGCAGTGGAACTGGACTGCCAGTTAATGATAATGATAATGTATTCTGTTCTTTAAAACATAACATATTAGAAACCTCTTACGTTTTAGAGACTGCCTAGTATCAACTCCACCTCACTGAAAGACTACTTTTGATTAGAACTGTGAATGCATTGAAAATTCTGATGTTTTATTTCTTTTTCAGGATATTTTTAGTTGAAAGTTTTTGCATTGTTAACTATTTCATTGTACTTTGTAAAATGTTAAATTGTGATCTAATTTCAAACCAATAAAACAGGAAACTTTTTTTTTTTATATATAATAATTTGGTAGAACCTGAGGAATTCACTGCAGTGATTTTATTTTATTAGTTTCTTCCAACCCATTTTTGGTAAAAAAACTATTCCTCTAAATTGGGGGGGGACATGGCAGGAGAGAATTTGAACTATAAAACAAATTATAAACGGAATGACCAACCATTAAAAAGAGAATTAGTTTATTCTGAATATGTCAGAGCAGTAAACTTTGACATTAATGAATTAATATTTCCACCCATATGTTTCTGTCCAACAACATTCTGGTTTGCTGGCATTCACAGACTATTTTGTTTATGATGTGATCACAGACTCTCAGCAAATATGCTTCCTTCAAAGTGACACCACCTGGATTCATTCCAGACTCAGTGGTTTCAGCAGAGAAGTAGACCCTACAGGGACCCAGAGAAGGGCTGCAGCTATGTGCCAAGCCTTTGCCCAAAGGATAGAGAAGTGTGATTTTGATCCAATTTCTGCATGAACTTGGAAGAAATTGAAGATGTGATTGACTTAGTGGGTTTCCTGTGTTCCACCATGGGAATCTCCTTCATGTCATTTCCTAAATCTTTGATGTAAATAACATAAGGCCAGCTTCAATCTGTGATTTGGCAGATAAATTTTGAAACTTGATTTCTAATGTCAAAATGAAGCCACGGAGCATAAAAAGATGTGTTCATTTCACATTCACATTTTTATTTTAAGAAACTGAAATGTTTTATTTGTCCAAATAGCAACTTGGACTGCTCCTTCATGTGTTTTTGAATGCCTTTCTGTCAAAATTTTTTTAAGCTACTGACAAAATGCATTTGAAACAAGGGTGAGTCAAAGGATCACATCTAAAAGGGCACAGTAATGCTAACAGCCTATCAGGAACTTAACTACATGACAGCTCTGAAAGCAAATGCAAAGTTGCCAATATTATCTGGGGAGTCAGCCAAGAAGCCAGATGCTACCAAAAAAAAAAAATCCTCTGCTGTTTGGCACTTTGGGGTCTCGTGGGTGCCATTGAAAGACAAAAAGATTCAGTGTATATTATAGAAAAATATGCTAGGCCTCAAACTCCTCCGCTGCTGTTGAGGACTATTTCACGTCAAAAGTGGGTGTCAAAAAACCCCCAAAATTTATTGCTGGCAGTATATGAAAAGGATGTGAAAAATAAAAACTGTTTTCCAATTCATCTTCCTTGTTATATTGAATTTGGGAATCAGAGAAATTCAGGTGTATCTCAGGATCCTGAGGTGAGGAATGAGCTAAGCCGAAAGCTGAATTTCATTAGATCTGGCTGCCAATATTAATTTTTGAATCAGCTTGCTGCTGTGTGAATCAGATAAATTTAAAAGGCAGAGAATTACTTAGCAAAGGGTCCTGCAAAGGAAAACAAATCTAATTGATTTACCTTTTATTTAGTGCTGAGAGATAAGACTAGGCATAGATATTCTTTTAATTAAAGATTCATAAGATTGATCTTGATTTGTGTTATTCATCTGTTTCTTCAAATTTTCTTCTCCCTTTATTTTAAGGATTGATTGGAGTAATACATGTGTCCTGCTTAATATTCAATTGCATTAATAACTGTTGCAGATAAATTTCCTGCACTTTTCCTCTAGATACTTATTTTCTTAAATTTAATATCAATGCACTCTTAAAGAGCTGATGCATTGCATTTTAGAGCTGAGTTTTGTTCAGAAGTATTAGCAGAAATTACCACAGAAGTGGTTTTGAAAGTACTTTAAATTTATTGCACTTGCCTGGGCAAAGAGTGGAATAGAAGAATATAACATATAGGCAATTATCGTAAATACCTGAGATTATAAAAAATATGTTGAAAGAACACTTGGGAGGTATGAATCTGTTCAGATAAAACAAGTGAGTTTCTGATTCTGCAAGACACACTATCCCATTTTATTTTAAAATATCTTACAATACTATGCCTTCCAGTGTCATCTTTTCTCTTGAGGGGGCTAACAGAATTTTTACATTGATTGTGTGTGAAGTTTATTATTATGATAGCTCATTTTCATTTAACTACATATTTGAGAAGTGCAAAAATACTTTTAATAGGCTTTTAATAATTTCTGAGGTTTTGGTAGATGATGAACTTACTTGACTAGGACTAGAATCAGAGAATGAGACGCCAAATATTGCCCTACCTTGTTATGTGGCACAAAAACATATTTTCAAAGCCAAATGTTCTTTTTTAGCAAACTGTTCTTCCTAGATAACTGCCAGATTCCTGTGAAAGCCAAGATTAGAGTGCAGACCAAATTTCCAACTACCAAAATGTAAGACATTGAAAGAAGCAGTGGTGTTTTGAAGGGAAGAGTCCTTATTTTTCAACAAAGATTTCCCTCAAATCTCTCCCACTCACATAAGAATTAGAGCTTGGTTTTTGGTTTGTTTTTTTTTGGTTTTTTTTTTCAGTGAGATCACGTCTTAAATAATTCTGCATTTTAAAATTATATAAATTTTCTGATAGATACGAAAGATTCTGGAATGTTTATTTACTCTAATGCATTCATTACTTTTCACCAGGGAACAGTGTCCTAAACATCTCAGTGACCAAAATGATAATTTCATTATTATGAGCACCAACAGGGCTTTTCTGAATATTTATGGTTTAAAGTGTTAGTTTCAGAGATGAGAAAATACAGGGAAGGAAGCAAAACCTCATCCCTCATAAGGATATAAGGTAAATCCTAATATTGCACAGTAATTTTCCAGTTTTTCCATTTCTGACATCTAAAAGGATGAAATGAAAATGCTGACATTAATTTCAGTGGGGAGGTATGAATCCAGAAGCTGGGTTTATAGGTAACAGGAAAAACTGCTACAGAAAACTGTAACACATTCCACTGTGAGTAATGACTTACACAAAATATGTTTATTACAGTTGAACATTAGCCAGTTACAGTTTAACTCTCTTCATGATATTGGCAGTGTTCTCTTCCTCGTTCCTTTCTCTTTACTTTGAATGAAATCGTATGATTTGAAATTATGTGCAGGGTTTGTGTGTGTGTCAGGGGTTTGGGGAGGGAGGGAGGGAGGGGTTACAGTGGTGGCCCCTGTGATAAGCTTCTTTAAAACTCCCCTGGCTCCAAGTCAGACCTGTCTCTGGTCAAGGCCGAGTAAATTAGTGATGGTGGTTGCGCCTCTGCGATAACATATTTAAGAAGGGGAACCTGGCATGGGATTGGGACTTGTGAGAAGGAGTTGCAAGAAGGACACCTGTGTGAACACCGAGGTCACTGGAAGGAAGGAGGAGAAGGGCAGGAGGTGCACTGGAGCAGAGACTCCCCTGTATCCCGTGGTGAGATGGCAGGGCTGCCCCCCTGTCACCCATGAAAGTCTACAGTGGAGCAGAGATTCTCCTGTGGCTTGTGGAGAACACCACAGTGAAGCAGGTGATGGCAGCTAAAGAAAGTCAGGACTCTCTGGTCCCGCTCTGTTGTAGTTTGATGCTGGGAGGACTGCAGCATGTGGGGGTGACCTACGCCAGAGCATCTCAAGAAGAATGCATCCCATGGAGAGGACTCATGACAGAAAAAGTTTGTGGAGAACTATCTCCCATGAGAGGGGAACCACATGGAACAGGAGAGTGCTTCCCCCTTCCTTGGAAGAAGGAGTGGTGGACTGACCAAAAACCCCCCATTCCCTGCCCCTGCACTGCTGGGAAAAGGAGATAGAGATGTTGGGAACAAAACTAAACCTGGGAAGAAGGGACAGGTGAGTGGAGGTGTTTTTAAGATGTGGTAATGCTTCTCACTGTCCCATTCTGTCTGTTAATTGTTGTTAGTATTTTGAATAGAAGTTATGTTCTTTTTCTTCCCCTAACAATCTGTCTTTTGCCCATGACCATTATGGGTAAATCACTAATTTTTGTCCTTATCTCTATTTCCCAGACTTTTTCTTCATTTTTCTCCTTTCTAGCACCAAGGGGGAAGGAATGAGTGAACAGCTCCGTGGTGCTGTTTCCCTCTGGGCCTAAACTATGACTGAACTACACAATTTTGCAATAATGCAAAACCAAACTCCAAGCATACATTTTAGTTTAACCTGCCAGTACTGTTGAACCAGCAATGGCACCACTAAAATATCTCCTTTAGATCAACAAGAAAAATAAAGTGTGACTGCAAACCCATACTCTAAGCCTGCAGGTAAGGAAACCAGTTAATCAGTAATGTGTCTATGCTGATTCATACCATGTCTCACGGTGTCTCAAAATATTGTACATCTGTGGACAACAGAGCTCATTTTGATTCCTATTCCACCTAGAGAGCATTGAGAGAAGAAAAGATGGTACACCAGTTGAATTTTTAGATTTTACAACTCTGGATACGCTATATATGTCACTTTATGCACCTGAAAAAGTGATTTTACTCTCTGAGAGACTGTCATCCAATAAAGTGATGTAATTCCAAAAGAATAACACGGCTTCTACCAAAAATTTCTAAACTGAACAGTTCAGACAAAAGCCTCCCTAAGTGTCCACACAGAAGTCAGTATCTATGAAGAGCCACTGTGATACTGTTTGCCCATGTCACAAGTTGCAACTTCTCTGAATGGTAAAGGGAAATGATCAAGAACAGAAGACTGGTATCTCTTTTCCTCACAATGAGCTACTGACACAACAAAGAACAGAAAAAAGAGAAATGGTCTGCTAAAGATGTGGAATTATCTTTCCTTTGGAAGAAAGGAGGAACAATAAAGATTTCTGGGTTTCTATTCAAAAACTGATGTTGTGAAAGACTTCATGATTCCCCACAATGGCAAAAAATTCCTCCAAAATATGACAGTAGGAAAGGGGAAAGTAATAATTTATTTCTTGTGAGTGTCTTCAGGATCAGACATTCTACCTTGTGAAGAGGAGGAAATGTTTACATGATAGCTATAACAAAAGAGATTGACCACACTTTAGAATTTCAGATGAAATCATCATTTTTCCTCCAATTTTTTCTTTCAGAAAAAAGGAGTACCATGACTTTAAAAGCTAGTGTAGCATAATTTATCTTGACTTTGTGATTCCCTTGAAAATTATGGCTCCGAATAGCATTTGCTGATTCTGCTGACAGTGTCAGGGAATGAACATGTAAGGTGTGGAAAACACTCTTGACCACGTTATGGATTTGGATATACACATATTGTCAATTGAATTATCAAACATTTAGGGAACTGTGAGAATAAAAATGTTGCCTGCGCAACCATTCCAAATACCAAGAAGTCAAGGTAATCTAAGTATTACCTTCCCAAATATTATGCATATTGTACTGTCCTTCCTAATGTTCTAACCATGTTAATACTCTAAATCCTATTGTTACCTAAAATTATAGGCACTAAAGGAGTACCATTCAATGTATGGGATATTTTCTCAGCCTTCATCCTGGCTGGGAAACAACACAAATTCTAGGTTTCTTGTGGCTTCTTGGGTTTATCTGGTGAATAGGAGGGGAATGTTTCCTCAGTTTTGATGGACAGTGAGGCCTTTCTAAAAGAATGTTTTTTCAAAGAGCGTGAAGGCATCTCCTGGTTTATACAAATTTCTAGCTCCTAAGACCCAGTTGGACCGGGCTTTGAGCAACCTGATCTAGTGGAAGGTGTCCCTGTCCATAGCAGGGGTGGTTGGAAATAGATGATCTTTAAGGTCCATTCCAACCCAAACCATTCTATGATTCTATGATTCACAGAATCACAGAATCATTCAGGTTGGGATCATCGAGACCAACCATCAGCCCTACTCTACAAAGTTCTCCCCTACACCATATCCCCCAACATCTCATCCAAACGACCCTTAAACACACCCAGGGATGTGACTCCACCGTCTCCCTGGGCAGCCTATTCCACTGTCTGACCACTCTTTCTGAGATTTTTTTTCCTAATGTCCAGTCTAAACCTCCCCTGTTGGAGTTTAAAGCCGTTCCCCTTTGTTCTGTCACTAATCACCTGTGAGAAGAGACCAGCACCAACCTCTCTACAATGTCCTTTCAGGGAGCTGTAGAGAGTGATGAGGTCTCCCCTCAGCCTTCTCTTCCTTAAACTGAACAGTCCCAGCTCCTTCAATCTCTCCTCACAGGATCTGTTCTCCAGGCCCTTCACCAGCTTCGTTGCCCTCCTCTGCACGCGCTCCAGCACCTCGATATCTCTCCTGTATTGAGGTGCCCAAAACTGGACACAACACTCCAGGTGTGGCCTCACCAGTGCAGAGCACAGGGGGACCATCACCTCCCTACTTCTGCTGGCCACACTATTTCTAGTACAAGCCACGATGCCGTTGGCTTTCTTGGCCACTGCTGGCTTGCGTTCAGCTGCTTGTCAATTAGACCCCCAGATCCTTCTCTTCCAGACAGCTCTCCAGCCACACCTCCCCAGGCCTGTAGCCATGCAGGGGGTTGTTGTGGCCCAAGTGCAGCCCCTGGCACTTGGCCTTGTTGAAGCTCATCCCATTAACGTTGGCCCCCTGATCCAAACTATCCCGGTCTCTCTGTAGAGCCTCCCTATCTTCATGCAGATCGACACTCCCGCTTAACTAGGTGTCGTCTGCGAATTTACTGATGATACACTCTATGTCCTTATCAAGACCATCAATAAAGATGTCGAACAGAATTGGTCCCAACACCAAGCCCTGAGGAACACCACTTGTGACCTGCCACCAGCTGGATTTAGCTCCATTGACCACCACCCTCTGGGACCATTCATTCATCCAGCAGATGATACGCTCATCCAGGCCATGATCAGCCAATTTTTCTATGAGAATCCTATGGGGAACTGTGTCGAACGCTGTTGAAAATCCAGGTATACAATATCCACATTTTTCCCTCATCCGATAGTCAGGTCATCTTGTCGTAGAAGGAGATCAGGTTTGTCAGGCAGGACCTGCCTTTCATAAACCCATGCTGACCGGGACTGATCCCCTGGTTGTCCATTAGATGACTTGTAATGGCACTCGAGATGACCTGCTCCATGACCTTCCCTGGCACTGAGGTCAGACTGACAGGTCTATAGTTTCCTGGATCCTCCTTTGTGCCTCTCTTGTAGACGGATGTTACATTTGCTACCCTCCAGTCCAGTTAGCCATGATTTCAGGGAAATCATGGAAAGCGGCTTGGCGAGCACATATCCCAACACTTTCAGCACCCTTGGGTGTAGTCTGTCCAGTCCCACAGACTTGTGTGCATCCAAGTGGTGCAGCAGGTCTCTGACTACTTCCTCTTCAACTGTGCTGACCTCAGTCTGCTTCCCCTCCCCATCTCCCAGCTCAAGAGTCTGGGTGTCCAGGGAACAGCCCGTTCCACTGCTAAAGACTGAGGCAAGATAGGTGTTGAGCACCTCAGCCTTTTCCTCATCCTTAGTTACCATGTTTCCTTCTGCATCCAGTAAAGGAGGGACATTTTCCCTAATCCTCCTTTTGCTGTTAATGAATTTATAGAAACACTTTTTATTATCTTTAACAGCTGTAGACAAGTTGAGCTCTACTTGCTCTTTGGCTCTCCTAATGTTTTCCCTGCATAATTTCTATCTTTATAGTCTTCATGAGAGACCTGGCCCCTCTTCCAAAGGTCATAGATTCTCCTTCTGTTCTTGAGATCCAGCCAAAGGTCTCTGTTCACCCAGGCCGGTCTCCTTCCCCACCTGTTTGTTTTTCGGCACACAGGAACAGCCTGCTTCTGTGCCTTTAAGACTTCACTCTTGAAGTATGTCTAGTCTTCCTGGACTCTCATATCCTTCAAGGCAGCTTCCCAAGGGACTTTGTTAATCAGCCTTTTGAACAGGTCAAAGTTAGCCCTCTGGAACTCTAAGGCACCAGTTTTACTAACCCCTCTCTTTGTTTCTCCAAGGATCGAAAACTCAATCATCTCGTGATCACTGCACCCTAGATGGCCTCCAGCCTTTACCTCCCCCACAAGCTCTTCCCTGTTCACAAGCAGCAGGTCCAGGAGGGCACCTCCCCTGGTCGGCTCACTCACCAGCTGTGTGAGGAAGTTATCCTCCACACACTCTGGGAACCTCCTGGATTGTTCCCTCTCTGCTGTGCTGTGATCCCAGCAGATATCTGGGAGGTTAAAGTCCCCCACAAGAACAGCAGCAAGTGACCGCGAGATTTCTCCCAACTGGTTACAGAAAGCTTCATCCACCTCACTGCTTTGGTTGGGGGGGTCTATAGCAGATTCCCACAGAAAGATCTGCTTTATTGGCCCTTAACCTAATCCAAACACTCTCAACCCCGTTATCATTTGATTTCTGAGCTGTCATAGCATTCTTTTACACACAGGGCCACTCCACCACCTCTCCTTCCCTGTCTATCCCTCCTGAAGAGCTTGCAGCCATCAACTGAAGCACTCCAGTCGTGTGAGGCATCCCACATCGTTTCTGTGATAACTACTATGTCATAGTTCTCGTGATGCATCACGGCCTCAAGCTCCCCCTGTTTGTTGCTCATACTGTGTGCATTGGTATAGATGCACTTGAGATGAGCTAACGAATCCAAACCTTTTTCTGAGTGTGGGACCCATTTCCTATCATGCTTCCATGATTTCTGAACATCTTTCCCTTCTCTCAAATGAAATGGCAGACAGAGAGCCCTCACCAGTCCACCATCCTTCAAGCTTTGACAGGCTTCCCTTGAGCTTATATGTAACAGGCCCAGTTATCGCTTCGTCCCCCCTCATATCAAGTTTAAAGCCCTGTCAATAAGCCCTGCTAACTCCTGCCCCAGAATCCTTTTCCCCCTCTGGGACAGCTGCATCCCACCTGTCCCATTTGTCACCAGCAGACCAGGTGCCTTATAAACCTCGTCATGATCAAAGAACCCAAAATTCCAACCCTGACACCAGTCTCTGAGCCACTTGTTAATCAGATATGTTTTCCACCCTCTTTCAGTGGTTTCCCCTTCCACTTGAGGGATTGATGAAAACACCACCTGAGCTGCCGAGCCTTCAATTAGCCACCTCAGTGCCTTGAAGTCCTTTTTGAGTGACTTAGGGCTTCTCTCTACCACCTCATTGTTACCTGCCTGGATAACCAACAAAGGGTAGTAATCAGAGGGCTGCACCAGAGCAGTGACCTTCCTTTTAATATCTCCGACCCGAGCCCTTGGGAGGCAGCAGACCGCTCTATGGTATGGGTCTGGTCGACATATGGACCCCTCCATACCCATCAGAACAGAGTAATCTACTACAATTACCCTCCTTCCCTTCTTACTTGAAGAAGTCACAAGTCATGGGGATGAGGGACAAGCAGTGGATGACTCACCAGATGGATCCTCGTTTGCATCTTCATTTGGCTGTCTAGTTCCAAAGCCTCATACCTGTTTTACAATGGCAACCGTGAAGGTGAGAGGGGCCCAGAAGGATTTTGCTTGCCTTTCCGAGGAAGGACCTCTCTCCATTCCCCCCTGTCCCCCACATGCCCCCCTTCTGCCTGGTGAGAGGAGGGGACGGAGTCATGTATTTCTTGTAGAGCCTCTACCTACTGCCTTTGCCTCAGAGTGTGGCTCCACCAGTTAATTTCGGTTTCACGCTCTGTTCTCAGCATTTCTACCTCTTCCCTCAGTTCAACCACCTGCCTGAACAGATCTTTCACTTGATCACACCGCACGCAAATGGTGTCTCTGACTCCCTCTGGTTCAAGTGCCAGGCTGAGGCACTCTCATCAGGCAGAGACCCGTACAGCTGCCTGTTTGTGCAGGACCTCTCTCTGAGTTCCCAGATTCTTCTTCACTCTGCCTCTTGGCCATGTTGTGACCATCATCTTCTCTCTGATTCTATGACTATGATGCTATTTATTATTTAATTCATACTTTAAAGGGAAAAGAAAAAAAATACAACAGTTTGAGTAAAGAAAGAATTTGCAAATCCTGGAATGGGCATGGGCTCAGTGTTTAGCATTGCCTAGACTCTGCTTTAAAGAAACACTGAGCCTTACAGTTAGTTGAAATGAGTGGAACTGAGAGGGTCAAAGTTAATGAGGACAGAAAGATTGAGCAGGGAGTGGAGTTTTATTTAAGTAAGTAAATAAATAAATAACTATTTATCCAAGAGTGCAGATTCTAAAGGGGTGTTTACTGTTTAAGAGTCTGGTTAAACAGTGTCTTTGAAGAAGCATTTCTTTCCTGAACTGACTAGATATTTAGAAAACCATGGCATTTTAATATTCTCTGAGATCGAAGAAAACACACTGTCTTGTTTCAAGCTTTGGAATGTTAGAAAAGTGGCTATGACCAACATGAGAAAACAGTCTCCTCATGCTTTTCAATGTTCAAAACATATTCAAATGTAAAAATCCAATAATTTAATTGCAATAACAAACTCACTGATGTGTGTTTATCTTTCTTTTACACACAGGGATTTACTAAAAATCACCTTATGGAAAAGTAGTTCTATGTGCTAAAATCCAAACTCAATGGAGCACTACACATAAAAGTTATTAAAATCAAATGGTTCCTTTAAACTTTAAATTCAAACTCAGAGCACCAACTAATCCAAAAGGAAATTAAGTGAAATGCCTCTCTGGGAAATGGTAAAATTAGTGCACTCAGAAAGAAAGTTAAATGATGAACCAAAGTAAGAACAATTAAATTCCTTGGAAAATATCTATTTTCACAATATGTGTACATAGATCTGAACATTAAATAATCAAATTAATTAATTATTGCAAAAGAGTACACTTCTAAAAATCACGTGAGCACCTTTTAGCCTCTCTTTCTTATTGACTGATCTAAATTCAAAGACAAATAGCTCCTTTAAACTTTATTGATATTTTCTCATTGTACAAAATATAAATGTCAAACCCTTAACACAGAAATCATATTACCAACATATAATACTGATTTATGCTTTCTAAGCCCAAGGTCAAGTGTTAGGAAAAATCATCCTGCCTCTGACAACCTTTGTAGATCCCACACTCAATCAAAGGCACTTTGGTGATTTATATGACATGATGATTAGCCCATAGTTTCTCCATAAAATTTGAAAGCAAATCAAATCTTCACAAATTTCATTATTGCTCTTGAAGAGAACCAAACAATAGGTGGATTTTGTTTATTAGAAATAACTCTATATAGATAAACAAATATGTTTCTATAAAGGACTTGGTGGACTTCCAGTACATCTCTGGACAGCACACACATCAGTGTTTTCAGTAGCTGTGAAAAATAGGCTATGTACCTACAGGTGCTGGATTCCTGTAAATACGACTAGACCTGCCACTGGTGTGTGTGGCTTAAACGGCTATCAGCTACATAATGTCCTACTTCACATCTGATTCTTCACCTGAGAACTTATTTGTTTTTCTTAGCAAAATCAGATGATCTAAAGAACAGTATCCCTCCCCCTACAAATAATATTCTCTCTTATTTCCTTAGTCCATCATAGGTGTAACATTACTTTCTGTAACGATGTTATTACTCACTATGAGTGGGCAGCTCCCAAAAGGCAAGCTTCACTCCAGCAATACAGAGTGGGTTGCATATATATTTTCTCTCCCTCAAATCTGTATGTTTAGCAAACTAATCTAATTACTTTGCTCTATTAAGAATGTCTTCATTCTCCTAAAACAGCTTTTACCTTTCACATACTCTTTGTTATATAAAAATATTGTGCTAGATATTTTGCCAATGAGTAAAGGAAGTGGGTGAATTTAAATACATTGCCTCTTTAAGGAAACTTGTTAAACACCAGCACTTGTAAAGTCCTGCAAAGTACAACTAATGCATCCAATAAAATCAGTTCTGTACAACATGTTATTGAGTAATTAGTGCTTAAACCAGAAGTTCTACTCCTTATTAGTCATCTTGATGCTCAGATTGCGTAAGCTAAATTGATTGCTTAAGGAACCACAAATACCATAATCACAAATTTTATCGTTTTATGTAGGATGTTAAGAAAAAAATTGCCTCATTGTCTTCAATGTGAAACAAGATTACTTTTCCCTAAGCAATGCAGTAGAAGGTACATAAAATCAAGTATGTGAAATCATTGGTTCCCTAATGCCACTGTTCTCAGTAGAGATAATTGCTTCATTCAGTTCATAAATTCTCTTGCTTGTTTGCCTTTGTTGCTCTCCCACAGAACCTCAGTCTACTGATCTAATGTTAAATGTTGGTTCAGCTCTGTTATTTCTGATTGAAATAAGGTAAGTTGGCAGCAGTTAAAGATGGATCCAATATAATATTACTGGTTTGTGCACAGAGATCAATTAAGATCCAACAGGATTTCAGTTATTTATTTGCTCTCTGATACTGTCTTAATACTCTCTCACCCTTTCAGAAAGCTTGTCTGATTTCTCATTATGTCATAAATGAAATGTCCTTCTTTTTTCTACATATATATTTATTTCTTCTCAAGAGACAGAACATATTAATTTTGAGGGAATCTATGGATAAAATTTGGAAGGATCAGTCATTTATCGTTGTTTATATTATAGTGTATTTAAGAAGCCCTTACCACATCACTGTCCTGAACAGAAAGAATGACAAAGGTACAACAGCATAGTGAGCAGAAAGAACTTGGAACATGTTACATGTAAACTTATCACCACCCATTTAGTCACCATCTGCTCTAGAGACAGGACTAACACTTATTTTGTAATCAGTCAACTATATATTTTTATTTTTTAATATCAGAGTGATTAATATTAATTAATACCTTGAAATCATTCTTCTTTGGCTTACCACTAGAAAAAATACATATATCTGCTATTCAGAATTTTGGAGACCACCTGTAAGCTCAGCTATTTCATTCTACACTGTTGCTGTATTTTTCATGTCTATGTAAGAATTTTTATATTAGAAAAGGGATTATTTGCTTTCACTAAGCCTTGTTTTTGCAAACATTTCAGAAGCTTGAAAAATAATACTACTTGCCTTTTTATGATCAAGCTGTCATCAAAATAATGATTACTATTTTTTTTTTTATTTCTTGAATCAATTGAACTGTTTACAGTTTATGCTAACTTCCATGTATTAAAACCCCTTATTGATCTACAACAAAGAAACTCCTCAGTAATCTCCTGTTATGCTGCAGTTGTATCAGTTTCAGTAAACTTCACCTTTTTACTGTGTTAGAACATACACATATCAAATTTTTGACCTTTGAGATCAGTCTACATTGGAAAAACGCTTTCATTTTCACTATCTTTGTGTCACAAAGAATTGCTCAGCCTATTTGGCTCATGATGGAATAGAATTGGCATGGTATTACCCTCTTTGATCTTTTTCTTGATTCCTTTCCGGGGGGGGGGAGGAAGAAAGAAAAAAGAGTAAGATTTAGAAACATACATAGAAAACAATTTGAACTATAAATAGTTTTCACATCTCTCTTCTAAATAAATTACATCTGGAGGTCTTTCTCAATGGTAAAACAGATTAAAAATCAGTAAAAACCTATCAAGCCAAGTTCTATGGTGTAGCAAAGACATGATTTTTGTCACTATAAACAGTAATTTAATATTTTGTTAAGTTATGATAACTTTCAAGTTTCTTTACATTATTGTGTCTTCTGAGTGGTTTTCTTAACAAAATTTACTCTGCTTCTCTCACTGTAGCATTTATACAATTTCATACTTGTAGCTGTTAGAGTATCAGTGATGTTATTATACCTGCATCACTTTCCATAATTTCATTTGTATTAATTCAATATAGTTGTTTTTACTTTTGTTCATTTCACATTTGATAAATGGTGGTATTCACCCAAACTGCAGGGCTCATCACTCAAAGGCATAGCTTTTGAGAAGGGTTTCATCATAGTCAAGTATATAGTCCAATGTATCATAAGCATAGGCATTTGTGATTTTTCTTGTAAATTTTCTCTTTGCTACTCTGTGACACGGAGCAGGTTGCCCTATGGAAGTACAAGAAGCAGCACTTTCCTAACCAGTGTTATTTCACAGAGCTTGCAGTGAGCCATCTAGTTTTCTTTGAGAATGAGATGTAGAGATCTGGCTGAATTTCTGAACAAATGATTGAACTCGTGGAATGATTTCCAACAGAGTTTTTTATACTTTTGCTGATTAAGTTGAGATATTTTGTTACTACTATTAATCTGTATCCAATATTTATCTATATCAAAGTTCAAACAGGATAAAAGATCTCTACAAAAGCTGGATGAACTATGCTAGTTTGGAAGAATCAAAAATATTAAATTTCATTCAAGATATTGTGTGGTTATTTTAACTTAAAATAGCTTGATTTTGTTTTAATTTTTCAATTGTATGGCAGTAAAAACCCAATTATTTGAACAGCTGTACTATCATTTTCTTTATCTTCTTTAACTAAATTTAGGTGATTACTATCAGGAATGAAAATTAAAGTTCTGACATAGAGAGCTTACAATATCTTGTAGCTCAGATGATGTTCCTCCACTTGCTGGGTATTCATGTGAGATTTCATTACAGCCCACATTTTTAGTCTTGTGTAACTTTTCCATTCATATAGACACAAAAGATTCTCCAATTTTCTATATCTACCCTCATTCCTTTGCTGTTGATACATATTTTGCGTTGTTTTTGTCTAATCCAAATTAGAATTACTTTATAAATTTGAAAACCAAATATCCAAAACAAATTTTTTTTAAAAAAATACACAACAGAATATTTAATAAACCAAACTATAATAGAGTCTGGGAATCTCACAGAATCTCACAGTAAAAGTAAAGGAGGTTTTATTAAACTCCTCTGTCACAGATGAAACTGTTAACACGGTAATGATTAAACAGGAAATCTAGATTTATTAATAACTAACAGCAATTGATCATTACAAAATAATTCAGAAAATGTTATAAAAATAGTGACTTATTTACAGGTTCTAAGATGACAAGATTCACAGTAACTTACTTTATGGTGTCTTAACTCTATACATATGTACATACATAGACAAACACAAAACTTACAAACACACACAGAGACAAAATTATTCAAATCCGGCAGAATGAAGTATTTACCCACACACACCAGTAAGCAGAAAAAGAGTGGGTGAAAGAGAAGCTAGCTCAAAGTAAAATTTCCTTCCTCTAGAGTTTAGAGCAAACACTCACAATGCCTTGGCATTCCTCAACAGGTGATAATTGAGACTCAAGCGGGTTGACTTCGCCCTGGCCTTCCATCATCTCTGGCAGCAGACGACACCTTAAGGGTTTTGTGGGAGAGCCGAGCAGGCACACGACCAATGTGATCAAGCAGTGCCCGTTTATTACAACTAATAAAGCCCTTTTATAATGTTCTCCCGCACACGTGAGTAACATGCAGTGCAAGTCCTCAAGATTGGACAGTTAACTTAGCCCGTGCTTTAAACCTTCTTATGGCTGGATAAGAAGTGCCACATCAGCCTTGCCAGGCTTCCTGCCTTGTGGAACTTACTCTTCCATTCCAGCCCCTTCCGGGGGTTGTTTGTCTCATCAAGTTTCTCCCCCCTCATTCAGGGTTACGTTCTTACCGTATTCTTGCTCAGGCTGAGGCTCTTATCAGTCTTGTTCTCATGCAGGATTGCTCACATGGCCATTCTCTCGCAGAAAGCCCTCAAGAATCCCAACAGGGTTTTGATACCTGAGAGGCGTCCCAGCTTGGGGAGATGCTGGTCACAGGCCCACTGTGGTCCAGGAGAGCTCAAAGGGTCTGCCTTGTGGTCGTAATTTGTAGGGTCCATGATAACTGACTTTTGTCAGATAAGTTTTGCTCATGCCCAGCTTGAACTACAAAGTATTCTGGTGCCTTTCAGCAGTTGCACAAGAACTTGATGAATGTGCAACTCTATTTTTGTTCCCATTTGACCACAACCCAGGCACAGGTGTGCCAGTCTGTTAGGAGATGGTGAGCTGTTATAACCATTTTGGAGCAATTCGGAGGGCAGGACCCAGGCTCGGTAAGGGGGTGCCTTAACGTTATCCATCCTTATCTCTACAGGTTGGTGTATAGCTCGGAGGAGATAAGTGGAATCACACCTAGCACCAAGCAGCTAAACGAGGAGGGGTGAGAATTGCACCACCACATTCTTTAAGGAAGGCTATGACATACAGTCAAGAAGTAAGAGTAGCTCCATTAGTGGCAGTTCCTTTTAAAAATAAGTATAGTATGTAACTGAATATACTCCAGGTTTCCTTTCTATATAGCGCCATCTTTAGAGTAATATATCATCTCAGCAGCATCTTGTGATAATGTATTACTCAAATACATCATCAGCCTGAACAGTGTTTCAAATGATTTATAAGCCTAGTAAATCATTAGAGTGAGGCACACTGATGATGTATTATTCAAAGATAGTGCCATATGGGTAAGAAGGTTTTAAAAGCATAGCCAACAGAATAACAGAACAAAGCATAAAGCACAAACAAAGCAGCTGCCCTGAGCCTACAAAAGAATGTTAATTCCAAAGGAGCTCCAGAAATTATGTAGACTACTGCTCTTCTTCTCTCATGACTGAATCTGAACACCACTGGATAATGAGGATCTGTACAGGTAATACTTCTAAATAAAACAGATACACATGAGAAGACTCCCAAGTGTAATAATGGGTAATGGGATTCTGGCACTTACCCTTACTAAAATTTCTATAGGGAGATGTGGATTTATTCATCTAACTATCCACTCCAATGAAGGAAAGAGGGAACATGGTTACGTGTGTACACAGGTGTGGGTGTGTAGAAGTGTGTGAAGAGAGTAATAATGAGATGGTTTTTGTTGATTTAGAACATATTTTGGGGTCATTCTTTCAAACTGTAGCAGAATCAGCACACTAAAAATTTTCTCATGCCTGTTTGTGGTTACATGAACAGGCCAAAGCTCTTAGTACATAGCACAATATAAGAGTCTGTGAAAAAAAATTTGGCCATAAGAACTTGACAGTTGCTAGGAAAACTAGAAGTTACTGTAATAACACATTTTATAGCCTTTTATTTCTTGCTACTGTAAATTACTTCCTACCCTACAATAGGCAGACAATACAGATCTAGTTCTCTTACAACAAATGTTGTCAAGGAAAGAAAAATGAGGAAGCTTGGTATGACTAACACTGACATTTCAGTTAGTTACACTTGAAGGTTTCAGTTTCTCTATACACAGCAGGGCCCTATTAGGTGTTTCATAACTTCTCTAAATAAAATACATTATCTAACTATATTCTGCAGAAATATATATTTCTGATGTGAGTGGGCCTATTTCTTTCCTAATCCTAAACTTTTATTTCAGATCACCTAGAGCCCTTGAGGTTTACTTTCAAGTAGTTGTTGTAGCTCTAACAATGGTCCTGCATTTTATAAAGACAGAAGATAATAGCAAGGAAACTCTTCATGCACACATATCTTAAATTTCACAGTGAAATTCTGTGTAATATTTCTGCAGCAGAGACAACAATTAAAATCAAAAAGGATGAAGTTCAAGTGTTTGCAATTCAAAAACACCAGTAGGGTAAGATCCAAAAGTTTATGGGAGGAAAATTTCTAGTTTATCAAAAGATAATCACAAACCCAACTTTCCTTGAGATATCCAACTGCAGGGCTCTACATCTGTGACACACATACACAACAAAAGAAAACCAATAGTTTTTTCCTTAGATGTTAAGATTCTGGGAAGAGGAGCTGCCTTTCTAGTTTTGCTTATATTTGGGAAACAGTTGAATTTTCTGGGATGATCTTTTATCTAAGTCTGACCCTTTTGTTCTAAAGTTTCCTTTCTCATTAGTCTTGAGGAAGATTTCAGATGCTGACCTTTAGATAGAGAATATTTGAGGAGCATAAGAACTGAGAAAAAGGGTTAGTTGCCAGGAAATTTATGTACACTAACCTTAACTGCATTATTAACAGGATTTTTCTGTAATAATTAGATTATGGAGTATTAATGTTAGCACTGTTGTAACTGGACTAACAATAACTTTTTTGTAATTGCATTAGGATGTTAAAATATTAATTGAACTTACAGTAATTTGGATCTGCATATATAAGGTACAGTCATTTCTGCCCATAAGAAGATTTGGAATGCAAGAAGGCGCACCTGGACACAGGTTCTTAAAAGAAGAACTTTTAAAAACAGCTATTGAGGTAGGTGTACAGACAGCAGCAGGCACCATTTACATAGCCCATGCTAGAAAATGCTTTTCCTGAGGAGTAAAGATGTATTTGCAAGCATTAAAGGGTACAGCAAAATGATCCTCAGTTGGATGTCAATTTAGTTTCATCTTTTTCCTCTCTCTGATGTTACCTTTTTAGCGACATTGTATATCTATGTTTCAACAAATTTGCTTGTCTAAGTACATGCATTTTATGTAAAAGAGACCTAAATATGTCTTCAACACATCAGACTTTTTGAGCATGTGCCACTAGTATATGGATATGCATTTCTGTCTAGGAAATCTTGGAAAGAAGTATAGGAGTCTCACCAAATGTATTTGGTACGTCAAAGACATGATTGTAATATGAGGTTTTGCAGGTGGGTTCTCAGACTGGAAGGAGAAAAGAGTAGAAAAACAGCTGGATAATATGGGTTTCGAGTACATTATGTACCACCTGAGTAAATAGCAAATGTGGGCATCTTCCAAGGGAATAGAAGTTTCCCATTCAGAGCTTAACTGTGCCAGGCATCTGATTTCTCCAAGCCAGATATTTAGCATTTGTTGACATTAAAGGTTTCTTCTAGGAAAAAGAATGTTTTCTCATAGGACCTGTTTTCTGAAACTAGTTTCTTCTTGTGATATTTCTTTTCTCCCCTCAAAACTCCCAATTAATTCAAATTTCCATTAATTTATTTTTGTGAGGTAACAACTAAAGCTTTTTAAGTACCCATTAGTATGACTAATGTATTGATTTCAAAAATGTTACTGTACAAAATTGTGGCCCATATTTAATTATTAAAGCAAATTATTGTAAGAAAAAAATATAGTTTTCTACTGAACCTTGTATTCACTACATATGTGACATGGAAACATAGAAATCTTATAGGAAACAATCAAAAAGTAATATCTATTTTGACTTCTGACCATTAAAAGCTCTATTAAGAGTCCTATTTTGGTTTAGGAAAAAAGTTAAATAAAGATGTAATCTAATATCAATCCTTTTTTTTTTTTTCTTTTTAGTTTATTGGATCCAAATAACTTGATTCTTCTATTCACAGCACAGCAGGAATCACCTACTTTTATGAAAATCTAACAGTTTTATTTTCTTTGCAATAGCAGCACCTTTAAGCACCGTTACAATGATGGTTGTATAACTAACAATGCCTTAAACTATATTGGTCCTAGACCTAGAATTTGAAATAATTGTTTTTTCTGGAGTTGCTCACATTCCGAGTTACAAAACATGGCTTTTTGAAAAATCTGGCCATATGTATCTGTTTAAATATGTTATCCTTTAATCTGAACAAAAATAATTGAGAACACTAATCTCAACATCTATCTTGTACACATATCTTTGACAGACCTATTGTAAAGTGTTGTATTTCTACCTTCAGAGTTTTTCTGTCTTCCACACATACTCAGAGATAAAGAAGATGACTTCATATTACTTATGTAAACTTTTAAAGGGGGTTCTGGAAATATCAGTATATTTTTAGTTGCTTTGTTTAGTTTACATTTTTTATAGCAACAGTATAATATGCTGGTGCACAGGAACTCTGATCTACTGAAGCTTAAGAGGCAAGCATGTAGAAGGTGGAAATGAGAAAAAAAAAGTAATTGGAATTAATATAAAAGAAGTCAAGGGTCAAATTCATAGAAGGAAGAAAAGAAGTTGTATTTAGTAAATGACACAAGTGGCATGAAGAAATCAGTTTATAAGATGTTTAGTTGTTGGAGGGAAACTATGGGAAGAGCGTATCCTTTACTGAACCAGGAGAAATGAAATATTTAATGTTTTACTACTTCACAGTTCCCTGAAACGTAGAGAGATCATTGGTTAATAACTGAGCAGAAACCTGGAAACTTAGCCTAGAATAAATTGCAATAAGCTTGATGGTTTCAGGTTTGTCATATTCTAAGAAGTTTGTGCTCAGATGTTTAGAAGGCTGACTGAAACTATTTCAGGACCTTTAACCATGATTTCATAGAATCGTGACTCATAGACCTGTAGAATCATAGAATATCTTAATTTGGAAGGGAACTGTAAGGATAATTGAGTCCAACTCCCTGCTCCTCACAGGACTACCTGAAACTAAACTATATGACCAAGAGCATCATCCAGATGCTCCTTGAACTCTGACAGGCTGGGTGTCATGCCCACTGCCCAGGGGAGTCTGTTCCAGTGAATTACCACCCTCTCAGTGAAGAAACTTTTCCTAGTGACCAATCTGAACTTCCCCTGACTCAGCTTCGTTCCATTTCCTTGTGTCTTATTGCTGGTCATCAGAGAGAGGAGATCAGCACCTCCCCCTCCACTGTTCCCATTATGGAAGTTGTAGACTGCGATGAGGTCACCCCTCAGCCTTCTCTTCTCCAAGTGACCTGTGCTGCTCCTTGTAAGTCTTGCCCTCAAGACTTTTCACCATCTTAGCCGCCCTCCTCTGGACTCACTCTAATAGTTTGATGCCTTTCTTATATTGAGGTGCCCAAAAGTGCACGTGGTACTCAAAGTGGGGCTGCATCAGTGCAGTATAGAGTGGGACAATCACCTCACTGACCAGTTAGCTATGCTGTACTGTATACATCTCAGGACATTGTTGAACCTTTTGGCTGCCAGAGCACACTGTTCAGTCATATTCAACTTGCCATTAACCCAAACCCCCAGATCTCTTTCCGTGGGGCTGGTCTCCAGCCTCTCATTCTCAGATTTATACATATAACCCGGATTACCCTGTCCCAGGTGAGAATCCAGCACTTGCTTTTGTTAAATTTCTGAACACTAGTGGCATACGACTGTCATTGTAACAGTCTGGGGAACAGTCAAACATTGAGTCTGTTACTAAAAAGAACAAAAATAATACCAGAGAATTTTAGACCAAACAGCCGACAGTATATTTAATTACTGCAAATATAACATACAGAAGATCTGCAGATAAACAATGTTAGTGAGTACTGTGTATCTCAGTAGCTGTCAAGCACAAGCTCTATCCATGGTCTTCTGAATTCTGACAACAGCCTATTCTGTAAGACACAGAAAGTAATCCTTCAATTGTAAGGGCTCAGCTGGAGTACTTACACTCAAATTTTGGCAGGAAGTCTCACAATCAATTGAACAGAAACAAAAGAATTAGTGGAGGAACAGAAATACTCAGAATCTCAGAAAGCATCACTTATAAAGAAAATGTTACAGACTTAGAATTTAGTCTAGAGAGGACAATACTGATGGGAGAGAGCAGTCTTCAAATAAATGAAAGATTTTTGTAGAAAGTTGTCTACTATGCATGGAACAAGACTTAATGGGCTTAAATGTTATCAAGGGAGGTTTAAGTTATACATTAAAAAAAAAAATCCTAATGGGAAGGACAGATAAGCAGTAAAATAGGTTGCCTGGGGAGATTTTAGAATCTCTATCATTAGCCAAATAATTATTGGGAATAATTTAAATATAGTTGATCCTACCCTATGGCAAGTTAACACATGAAATGCTCTCTCCAGGTCCCATCTCATATTTTCTATGAGGCTGTTCTTCTCTCTATACCCCGAAATATGTACATTGCACATTTTATGTCTGCCATACCATCATTCCTGAAATTCCATCCTGCTCCCAGCCTTATTTATCCTTTTTTTCACTTCAAGGTTTGTCACAAAATTTAAATACACTGGTAAAAAAAAAGTATAAAGTAAGTCAAAAATGAAAAGGATAGAGAACACAGCCTCTAGAGCAGGAAAAATGAAAAGTACTTCCACAGGTTACCTCTACAAACTTTTAGCTTCATTTCAGCACAGGTGAAAAATTAAATCATACTATTATTTCCTGTAGTAAAGTGTAAAGAAAGGGACATTTGCAATGTGTGGATGTTTTTCTTCTTGCCCACAAATGAAATATATCAAAATACACAGGGAAGTGCACATGGCTGGAGCACTGATCTGCCATTGTTCTCTGTTAGCTGTTATTGCCCAGGGTGTATTAGTTTTCTGCACCTTTAAAAAGACTAGTTCTACCTAAAACCTCAGTCAAGAGCTTTAGTGAACCACATCCCTCACAATTTCCCAATTTTATCACATTTTCAGTGTATTTCCTAATGTGCTGATGAAATCAGGCATGATATAGTGTATTGCTAGTGCATGAAACCAAAGAACTGCTAAAAGAAATACAAAACCACTTTTAAGAATAGCCTTTTAAAAAAGTATTATTTTTGTCAATGTAAATAATTCATGTATACCTCATGTTAATAAAGAGGATCACAGGAATCATAATCCCTTCTTTCCTACTCACTGACAGTCCTCCCTCCCCCCTTTTTCAAAATTATATCTTTAAAAATGTATTAATCCAAAATTTCTGAAAGAGATAAGAAAATAGCTCTTTCATTCAAATTGTCTCTGTATAGAAGACAAAAGATACCTTGTATAAGAAAAAGATGTCTTGTAAGATGAAATACAAAGTAGTGTGCATTAAAACTGTTTATAACATTAACTGCATATTCCCTTTGTTTTAAGATACTCTTCTCTAAAGACTCCTCTTTGAAAAGAATTTTGTATGCACTAATGGATTTGTTAACATATATTTAAATAGAAGTAGTTTTTTGTCTATAATTTCAGATTTTTGGATTTAAAATGAAGATAATTTTTGCCACAAACTTCAGCAATATCAAGATTTCAGTATTTGTTTTGTAGCATTTTTTGTGTTTTGTGTTTTGGACTGGCTAATGGTTCTTTCTCTCAAAAGTTCACATTTAGAGATAAAGGTTTAAAGGATGAATTTGATGAACCTTCTTTTTAGAAGATACTTTGAAAATTTACAGAAGCTTAGGAGGAATTCTGATAAAATTTGCCTAACTAGGAAGAAACAAGGCTGGGAAGGGAAAATGTCACATTTGAACACTTTCTGTTTCAATTTTTCAATTTAAACTTTTTGATTTTGAAGATTTTATTTAAACTTGGCAAACTTTTCAAATGCAAGAAGGCAAAAAGGGTTTCACTAGTACCCAGCAAAAACTCAACAGATAGAATATAAGGGAATATGAATAAGATGGATACAGTTATACTACCTACTCTTTTCCTGAACATTACTTTGACTCTCTGCTTGAATCATGTATTTGGGATGGACATAACAATTTTTAAGAGGGAAAAGGTGAAAAAGTTTGTTACATGAAAAACTATATTAAAACCCCAATGGTTTTAGAATCACATGATGAAACATATTTTCTTCTGATCTTTTCCAAGTATTAACACTGGATGTTGTGAATATTTAGATGAAATAATAAAGAGAATAAACAGCTTCACTGAAACATGAGAGAACACAGAGGTTGGAGGGAAGGCTGCCCTCAGGGCAGAGGTGCAATTAGAGCTAGTTATTTATTATATAAATTATCGTAAACTAAGAGTAAAGATAATTGAGATTACAGACATGAACTATAATGCAGTTAGGAAATCTTTTTGAATTCTTTAGTATTTGACAGACAGTATTAATACATTGGTTTGAAAATATTCATCTTCAAAGTTAAGAATATTTTAAAGTACCTTGTCACTTTGACTCAATTTATGTCAGATTATTACTTGGCTTTTGCATTTTTCCATAACCTCAGTATGATTTTTATTATATTATGACAAACTGTAAGCTCTAGTCATGAGTAACTTCATCTAGCAGAGATCTAACATGTCTGTAAAGTCCCATGAATACCCTTGATGTTAATGAAGACATAACTATTCATAATAATAAACAGCTGAACAAGCTCAGGTCCTGGTCTAGAGGATCCTATAGATGGTTAGATAAAAAAATTATTGGATGGCAAAAGCCTATACCTCAAAGGTAACATCAAATACCAGCACTGAAGAGGTAAATATTGCAGGAGATATTGGTAGATTGAGTTTTGGGGAAGCTGGGAAATACTTCCAGATCTGCACTGACCAGATGTCCTCCTTTTTTATCATGTCATGTGTAGTTGTAAAGGACTGCCCTATCCTATCCAGTGTATAACTGAATTGATTCCTATTCCCTTCAACTGAACATATGAGCTTTTTCTACTGACAGTTTTATGTATAAATAAAGTCTGAGTTTATCCTTCCTTTAATCCCACCTTTGTCTCAGTTGTCAAGGTATGACTCAGTGAAATAAGTAGCATTCTGCTGCACACCCTTCTTGAAAAAGATTAGGCTCCAGTGACCCATTCCACTTTGAAATGTAATAACCATGGTAGGGAGCATGGAGGTTCTCTGCAGAAGAAAATTATTCTCTCTGGTCTACTTCGGTAGTTCAACCATATGACATCCATGGTCTTAATAAATAAGGATGATTCTATGGTCAAGAGAGAGACATGGTCTTAATTCCTAGGTGTTGCAAGGACTTGCCATCTTGGACAACATTTTTTTCTATCTTTTTTTGATACTAGATATCATAACAGTTTTCTGATTATGGGGGGCAGAAAGGATGGAAAGATATCATCACTGTTATCTCCTAACTGCTTCTTGGGGGTCTGATGAAAGTGAAAAATAATCTGTATGTGCATGTTGCCAACATTCTGGACCTATGTGTGTATGTCTTGGGATATACAATTATATCTGAGTTTAAAACCCCATCATTACGCTCTTTACTTGAAATAAACCACTCAGCAGAGGAATTGCATTTCTCTAACAGAAAGGTTACTCTCACAGGTTATCTGACTTTGTTTCTAAAAATGCATTCCCCCTCATACCTCACTGAATATTGTTTCTTTCTCTCTGACATGCTGCTTTCATTCAAGCATAGATTGCTTTTTAGTAATGTGCCACAAAAGACTCATTACCACTGAAGAGTGAGAGTTTTCATTTTACAGTGCCATATTATGGCACACTTTTCCCATTCCCATCTGCTCATGTAAATCTCCTGATAAATTAATATTTCTGTCAAAGAAAAGTTATTTACTTGATCTTTTGGTTAAGCAATTGTTGCTTTATTGAATAGTTTCCGTTGTTCTCTCTCACAAACAGTATTTCTCATGAAGCCTGAGTTGCTATTAATTACAGAAGTGCTTCCAGGTGTCTGTGGCAACTTCAGCTCTGTTTAGAAAACAGAGACTGTTTTATATACCACTATGAGAGCTCCTCTCTATGAAGTTAGAAAGGAGCTTCTATACAAGACCTTTTATCCCCTTAGCCTTGGTAAAGTTCAGATATCAGTTTTCAACAAGTTAACCAAGTTGGAAAAGCTCCTTCCTTATTTGAACTGACCTAGAAAGAACACCAAATGTACAGAAAAATGTGCATTTAATCAGCTTTCAGTCTTTCTTCTGTTAGGATGGAGTGTGACTGGCAAGAAGAAACTTGATTACAAAGACAACCTGTAATTCATATAAGGTATTAAGGACCAGTAAGGAATATGGCTCTTGCAGCACAAATCCTGGATTCTCAGGATAAGTTATACGAAAAATATAACACTTTTGATAGCAGTGTACTGTGATCATGTCATTCAGAGCTATTATCATGTCTGCCATCAATAAAACCTTGAAACAGAGAACTTGTAATCAAAAGAAAAAATAAATAAAAGATATTAAAGGACTAGGAAGTCTACTGCAAATCCTAAGTAGTTCATCCATTTCAGAAATACTCTGTCCTACTCCTGGATTTCAGCTTTTTTTTTGTTTAGTTTATTTAAGCAATGAGATTTTCTTCCCTTTTATTGTAATTCATTCATACTGCTAAACTGTCAAACACTCACTAAAAGCTTATCCACTATTCTTCCAGAGGTTTAACAGAATTACTAAAGTAAAACTGAATCTCAGAGGTAGGAAGTCAGGCTGTGTGAGTTTTTGTCTGGATTGTGTTAAGTTAACCCTTTGTGCTTTTGATGAGAAAGAATAAAAATATATTAATAACCAATCGCATTCTCGAAGTACCATATTAATGGTTAATAAGGGATGTTTTCAAAATTAGTCCCAAATTTAACACACCTATGCAGTGAACTGAAGCTCAGAAAAGCATTACAGATTCACTTTGTGTAAAATCTGGAAACAGTTTCTGCAAATTATTGAATGTTTAAGCAAGATGAGTTATAGTGATTCTCTTACAGAAGTCAAAATGACAGTCAGATTTCTACCAAATGAATTCATTACGATCAGTGAATGAATAGCTAATGAATTTGTAATTGAGGATCTCTTACACTAAAAGTATTCCATAGGGAAATATCCAAGTCTTGTAGAGATTTTACTCAAAATGCAAATCGAATTAAAAAGGACAAGAATGCTAAACAGACAAAATGCATTGTTAATTCCTTGAGAGACAGTGTTAGGTATAATAAAAGGAAGAGAAGAGTCTTTGGAATTACTTGATATATAAACAACAGAATAGGATGGCCTTTCTTTACCAGAAGTGAGAAGATGAAGAAAGGGAGCAACTGATTGCTTTTGATTGCAAGACAAGAAGTATCAAATCATCTGTAAACCTTGGTTTTAGTGAAGATTAAATATAAGTAGAAGATCTGTGACCTTGCTCTCAAAGGTCAGAGTTTAACACTGGAAATCCAGCAAGATTATGCATTAAGAAGGTCTATAGCTGGGTTTGTTCAGACTGCCTGACAGGGATGGAGATGAAGAATTCCATTTCTTCCTGCAGTACCACTGTCATGATTAAAAAGCAGGGCTCCCCTTTAAAAAAGAGACTATAACAAACCATTTAGATTTGTCAGTCTATGATAATTAATTTCCTGAATAAGGAAAGTAACAAGCAGTTGTGACATGTACACTAATGAAAAGACAGAACAGACTAAGTTCACACTAAATACTTAAGACAAAGGAAAAATCTCCCTGGAAAAATAAAACCTAAATATTGCATTACTTTTGATATGAGCTTGCACAACTACACATGATGGAAAAGCCAGAAAATAAGTCATTAAACCCTTCATTCCTGTCACTGCATCAACTTTACATGATCCCAATTAGATCTTCCTTCAGTGAGAAGTATTGACCAATCCAATTCAGGGCTGAATGGAAACAGTGGTGATAAAACCCTCTACACTCAGAAAATACTGATTATTCAGAAGAAAAATATTTTGCTACATCATGTTAAATTCAGTATTTTCAAATTTTAAATTTAGGATCAAAACATGTTGTTTAAAGAAAAAAATAAACATGACATACTATTAAAACTTAGTAATGTTTCTCAAAATCAGAGCATGATTTTCCAGTTTAGATAATTTTTTTTTTTTTACTAATGCAAAATTGTTTGAAATTTCATTTTGAGGAATATTTTTAATTATTTACTTTTATTCTGTTTCACAGGAACACAGGACTTGAAAAGACCTCACAGGTAGCAGCCACTTTATCATAAATGTAAAATGCTCTGTGATAAAACTAGACAGACTGTTTGTTTACATTGCTTCAGGTTCTGGCAGAATTAGAACACCATTGCTCTGTTAATTATAAAACTCTTACTCTTTGGTTAAAGTTTATTCAAGATTTCTTTGTATCTGATTGCTATTGCAACTACACCATCCTTCAGAGTACACTTTTGGGATAAAAGGATTCTGCATATCTTTCAGAAGATTGGAGAGCAGAGATTAAAAAAATTATATTCAGTATTTTTAAAAATATTTAGAATAAAGAAGAAATATTCCATAGGTACAGATCAGTTAGGAAGGGTAAAAGGACTACATGAAGAGCTTAAAAAAATCTTGAGGAAGTGAAGGTACCCATAATGATTAGCTAGGTGGCATCAAAAGGTAAAATTTAAACTATTATCAGATGCTTTTCACAGCCAAAGTGGTTGGTTTTTTAAGTTTCTTTTTTTTTTTTTTTTCTCTTATTAAACCAAATAATTACAACTTTCCATGTCTCTGGAAGCAACAGTCTCATCATTTTCATCATTTTCTGCCTGAAAAGCTCAAACAATAATGGGAGACACAACAACACTGCTCATCCATTGTAAGAGTCTCAGTTGACCGTGCTGATGGCTGTGGCATTTCTTGGCCTGAAATTCATTACATTCTCACAACAGTTCAATAAATCAAAAGAAACATGTAGACCCCAAAGGGTAGAGGAGGTTCTTTTGAATACTGTTCCAGCTGTACTCTATGCATTAGAGCCAAAGGTCAAGTTTTTTCCTTCCCTCACTTAAATGGTAAAACTTGAGGTGTCATTTGAAATGAACAATGAAAAGCTACAAGCTGTGAGAATGCAGCAAGACACCATACAAATAGTCTTAGAGGGCACAGGAAAATGTACTTTGAGATACTTTAGCTCTGGAAAAGCTCCAGCTGAAAAGAGAGACAACTTTGTGACTCACTATATAAAATACAAAATTTCCCAGAGTCCCTAGACCTTACAATGAATCCAGGTGTTTGGAAGTCTGCAGAAAACACTCCCTGGAGATCAAAACATTTTTCAAGTTTGGTATCTTGTGCCACACTTCATTTATAAGAAAACTCAGAGCTGTTAAGTTGCCAGAAATGCCAGGTGTATTTAGATCTTTAAGGACAAGGGCATATTTGCACTGAAATTATAGATTCCTCTCTGCATTTCAAACCTCCAGAAATGCTTTATTTCAAAACACATTTAAAAGAAATTAAGCAGAGATGGGTACACCTGGGGCCAAAACCAAAACATCTTTCTGGGGTAGTTGAAGGAAACTTGTAGAACTTCATATATTTTGATAATACTGTTTTCAAGAGTTGAAAATTTGAGTTTGATTTGACATAAAACTCTAAGTTGTCTGATACCAGTTGAACACACCTGATTGTTCCATCAGCTTGACATAGATAAGAACATGTAATATGTAGAGAGGGCTTGAGATATTGGCTTAGGAGAATTGTAAAAAGATGTTGCAGATTCAGCCCAGAAAGAGCTCTCAGTGACTCTGGCTGCCTAAGTATAGCAGTTATCTATACAAATACGCAGACTAAAATTTTTAGGGGCCTAGGAGTTGTCTAAATTTAGACTGAGCTTTAAGACAACTGGATGGTTCATCCTTTACAGTTCTATCAAGTACATTCCACAAAAAAAGGTGGTAGAGTTTCCTAACTATGGACTTGTGAGACTTATTTTGACAAAATCTCCTTAGTCCTGAAATTGGAAACTATTGACCCATCATAGAGCTTTTAAAAAAAGAGAAAATAAGACTGAGGCAAACACACACCTGCCACAACAAATTTCAACACATATGATCAAAACTTGACAAAGATATAAGCAATTTAATACAAGATTTTGTAATGGGAAGCATCAGTCAATTTTAATTGTATGTGTAGCTATCAGCTCCAGCTATAATTAACAGTATTACACCCTGTTGTTCAGCTGCGTATTCTTTTCCTAGATTTATCTAGAATGAGTCATATAGGAATAAACATAGATCAACATTTTCAAAGCAGAGGGTTGATGTATGAGGGCAGATGTGTCTGTATTTACCCAAACTGAAAGACTCAATTTTGACAGGCAATGAATACTCGCTCAGCAGTCTCTACTGGTTTTCTCAATACTCATTTGACTCTTAGGACTGGTCTGAAACGTATACAAGCTTTAACTATTTATAAAGGATTATGGAGGAATCAAAATACTTTTCTTGAATGAAACAGCATCCTAGGTGTACATATTATGTGAGACAGGAGCTGCTGTATATTACCTAGCCCAACTAATCAAAAAGCAATAACCGTACATTCCATCTTGTTATCTGAACCTTGCATTTAGGACAGGTGCAGGACTTCGTGATTGCCTTTGTTGAACTGCATGAGGTTTCAGTTTCCTCACTCCTCCAGCCTGTTAAAGTCTTCCTGAACAGCAGCCCTACTCTTGGGAGTGTCAGCCTCCCTCCCAATCTGATATTACCTGTGAATTTGCCAAGCGTGAATTCCATCCCATCATCCAGGTTGTTAACAGGGATGTTAAACAGTATTGGCCTCAGTATTGATTTCTGGGGAAAGGCACTGGTAACTAATTACCAGCTGAACTTGATACTATTAAATGTTAAGATGAGAGATCTGCAGGAACACAAAGTGTACTTAGGAATTCATCTTCAACAGGTTGCTGAGAAATTCAGCATCCCAACCTACATGTACCCGTGCAATGACAATCTGGTTTTACAGCCATTGTTTCATTTAACCTCAGAATTAGGGTCTGAAATAACCTCTCTAGAGGTGAGTGGCGAGTGTACTAGCCCATGTTTCTTCCTTCACCCCACCTCCTATTCCTGCATAAGTATTTTTAAGCTATAGCAACTACATCCACTACTGTGAAACATCTTTTACAAATAAATAACGTATAAGCTACTCAAAGGTCCAGTGGGACAGATCTCAAAACTCTATCATAAATAGACTACTGTACATATTCTCCCTTTAATTACCTGAAAAGACAGGTGGGCTAGAGAAATTAACTTCTCTCCACAGTTAGCCTGACCTGTTGTATGTATTTGCCAATTACCAACTCATTCATGACTCTATCTATTCAGAGGTTGTCTGATGTACAGGAGTTTTTCTTCTATAATATATCATTAAAAGCTATAACACTTAAGGTAATATTCAGCTCTCCTTTGCAAAGGATTAAGGAATTGGATAGGATCTAAGTCACTACACTATTATTATATTTTTTCTCCACTTTTGGTTCAAGGCTGAATCTAGAAATGTAATGTGTGATAAAAGAGAATTAATTGGAATGTACTAACATATTATGTTTTGAAACTCATAATTAGATACTTATGTGCATATTATCTGTTTTTCCATCACTGCTTGTAGTCAAAATTTTGTTGATTTTCTCTCTATACGTTTTTTCTGGAAACTTTAATTATGCTTTAACATCTCACCTTTGAGAAAGGCATAAGTCATCTGCATAGTATCCTGCATAGAAATTATGCTGATAAACTGCTTTTTTTAAGAGGATTCTTACTACAGTGTCACTTAAAACACAACTGAAGTGAATAATTTTTGAGTTTCTAGGAATTTTTGTGACATCATCAGAAATTGTAATGATGTGATTATACATCATATACTCGAATCATAATTATATTGTAATTATGCAGTGAGAAGTATTTATACTAAAACAGGCAATTAGGTGTAATTACACTAATGATGCAAATGTGTAAGAATTAACTGAAATTGATTTGAAAAGGAACTAGGGTAACGTATACAAATAAAACACATGTGATGGCTAAAAAAAAGCAAACCTGTCTGTTAAATGTTAAGTCTTAATTATATATTAGGAACATCATGCAAGGAAATGCCCCAAGGTCAGTTTTCCTCCCAGAGCTCCTACTAAACACTACCATTCTCTGACTCTTAAGGAGAGGGACAGATTACTTTTATTCCCCTAGATATTTTAACCAGATGGAGAGGGAATCTCTTAAGAACGCTCTCCAAAAGTAGTATCTGTGGCTATCTATGTGGTTAGTTACTACATAGTGCAACTAAATGACACTGATGTTTTTCATATTTTCCCAAAAATAAATAAGATTTGTTACATGCAGGTGCCTGGAATGTAATTTCTAATTTTCTTTATCAATATTTGCTTTCTAGCCTGAGCAATTTCTTGTTCAGAGATCCCTGTCTTATGTCCTTCCTTCCTTGTTTACCACAGGGCACTAGCTAAAGCAAAATTATATTTTAAGAAAATCCTAGTCTTGGCTGCCCCACCCATGCAGTTAACTCATGATCTGTAGTAAACTTTGCAGAATTTTCTTCCACTTAATTTTATTTGGATTTACCTGAAAAAAACATAAATATTTTGAGCACAATTTAGTTTGTGTGAATCACAGTTTAAACCAAATGCACTTATGTGAAATGTTTATTAAGAGAGCAAAGGAATGCTTTCTTAATCATCATAAAAAGAGTCTATGAACAAAGTAAATCATATGTGGGCAAATTGTTTCGTGTTTAACAACTATGGGTAAATAGTACACTTAAGGAACACATGGATAATTTTCTGTCATTCTAAGATAAACTAGTGTATATCTATGTGAATGCGTATGTCTGAAATCACTGTGTATATATATGTGTGTGTATATATATACATACACATATATTTCATGCACATATACATGAACATTCAGAGAGTTCTTACTGAGCAAGTGGCCACTTTCACTCTGAATTATGAAAGTTGATGATTCCATCCTTGTATTGTCAAAGAAGTTTTTGGTTCATCAGAATCAATGGATTGTCCAGAAATACTGCTTACAAGTATTCTTCTAGGGGAGCATCATCTCTTATCATCCTTTTGTGCTTCTGTTCAAGTCTGGGCACAATGAAATGCTCTTAAATATTATAGAATATTACAGAAAAAAATTAACTGAATGCTTTTCCAGTTTTACTTTATTTTAGACACACAAAAAGGTTATGAAGTCATGACATGATCATCAGTTCAAAACCACTTGTAAATCTCAGCATGAATCTTTATTAGGCATTACACTAGAAAAGTTTGATTGCATTTGTCTTTGAAAAGTGTAACACAAAGAGAATTGATCTCTCAATACAGTTTTCAGATCTTGACAAGGGCTGTTCTGACACAATATTGGAAATTTATGTTGCTAGTCCAGCCCTAATCTCCTTCATTGTCTTTTTGTTTCTTAATCCTGCACTAAGGTAAATGGTTGACCCCTCTTCTGCACCTTTGTATTTCCCCTGCAAGCCTGTATTGCATCATACTGCCTTACAGCTTATAGATGTAATACAATCTTTATTCTGGATAAGTAGGTTCACTGAATCTCATGGAAGAACAGGGGGTTTGCTTTTAAGTCAAAGCTTTTCTCCAGCACTTAAAATGCAAGGCTTTGTAAAGTTGTAAATTGATGTGCACATAATGTAAAAACATCTGTTGCAAAAAACAGCTAATCTTGAGCTCAGCAAGAGTTGTTGAACATTAGAAGTATGGTTTCTTAAGGAAACTGTCACTTTTATTGTCCATCTGTGAGCTCTTTCCTCCCCATCCACCTCTAAGCGTAGTAACCAATTTCACTGAAATTTGCAAACGGAAAAGAAATGGCAAAACTAATTCAATTATCTCAAAAGTTAAGTCAGCTGGGTTGGTGCAAAATCAAAACTTGTCATCTTACTGAAATACAGGCAGCAAAATTTCTCTGGTAAATATTCAACTGGGCAGCCGTGAGTTGGTCAGTATTTATTAATAGTTTCAGAATAAATGCCTTCTATAAGTGCCGTTAAAAATTAAGAGGAAGGCTAAGTAGCAGAAGACTCAAAAGTATAGAAAAACAGACTACTTCAGCAGCTGTAGTGTTTCACTACTGTTTGTGACCCTTATTATTGAAGTTAGTGTTACCTGTTACTTACCCTTTTCACAGGATTCTCCAGTTTCAGCTGTCAGATATGCAAACCTCTGTCTTCAGGGTAAGGTTTCAATTCCAGGGCAACAATTTTTCTGCATGCATAAGAAAGTTGAAACCATGTCTACAGTTGAAACATTACAGACTGAAGCAATTTGTTTAATGGTGTAAGTTAAGAATTGTAAGGGAATACACATAATTAAAAGAAAACTGAATTCCCAACCCTTTCCCAAACCTTATAAAAGTGACATAGTTCAAACTGATTCAAAGATATATTTTTTTTAATGTATTGGCCTTCAATTTTTTACTTTAAAAAAAAATGTGATTAGGAAAAGGATTCTTATCCACTTCTGCTTTACTACCTACCACCAACAACATTTGTTAGAAGTCATTCCCTAGGAGAGGAAAAGAGCAAATATTTTCTTAAGAGTTCCTTTTATTTAAATCTCTTTAATTCAGGAATAATACTTAGCAGTAGACAAATGAAAAGCAATTATGATAACAGAAACTAAAGACAAAGAAAATTACTGCATAAATTTAAGTGGATTTGAATTTGAAATAACTCTTCTTACTTTAAATCTGAAAATGTTCTACCTCAAAGGTTTTCTTTTTCAATTAAATATACAGCCAGATTATGGAGAGCAAAGGAATATTTGATGGAAAATCAGGGATGCGTAGGAAAGGAACAAAAAAAGTGTTGTGTTTTGCCATACATGTCTCCATGGAGCCAGTAATGATGAAAGGAGTTGACAAGACTGTGACTCAGGCAAGCTAGTAGGCTAGAGAGTTACTCCTAATTCCAGACTAACTCTTACTAATTTTTAAACTAAGCTGATGCAACGTTAAGGTTGTGACATAAACTGACAGAAAAACGGACTTAAAATTTAAGAATATAATTTGTACCTTAACCTTTTACAGTCAGACCTTAGTGCTGCCCTCTGACCTTCAAGCACAGTTCACAATATAGTTGATAAAATAAAGATCTTGTCCATAAGTGAAGCGTCAAATCACTGTTCTGTTTCTTAGAGGGATGTGAGTTCTCATTCTGCCCTCCATTTTATCTCACAAACTGAGTTAACTGCTAGGTCAATTTCAGCCTAAGTTAGTATAGGGCATGCTTTATATCATTTCATTTTTGAAAGTCATACTTGTCTCAGCCTTGTTACAAATACAAGATACAAAATTGAGAGTAGACTAAAGACAGTGAGGGATGAAACTGATGACATAAAATGTTATAATATGCTAAAAATGGATCTCAGCAATTCTGGATAAAGCTCTCTTTCTAGCATGTTCCCCTTTTTTTCTAGACTTTTCAGAGTCAACGTCCCAAAAAGATTTAATAAGAGAAAGAATGAGCAGAAAGGAGTTGCTTCCTTTAGACTTTGAAGAAGATAGGTCTAATATATGATGACATATCCTGTAGAATTCTTTCATACTTGCAATGTTGGGAATCTTTCGACTGTTAAAGAATTCAGTAGCATGATGTTGCCAGGAAATAAAGTATGGAAATAAAGTGGCACCAATATCTGCATTTGAACAAAAGCTGTGCAGGAGCAGTGTATTTCAATAGCTGACTAGCTAAAATGGTTTTCTGGGATGTTAGATGACTTGGTCTTCTGTTTTTAATGATTGGGCAGACCACAGATTAACTCCAGTAAAAGCCAACTTCTTGACTACTGCAATTTCGTGACTTATGTCAAAACCTCATAAACTTAAGTGTCTAAGATTGGGAAAAAGCCTGAGTTAAAGTTACATCCATCCCAGGAGCATTATATGAGCACTTGATTAAAGGGAGAAAGAAAAGCAGAAACATCTTTTTCACAAATGAAAGAAAGAGTGACATGCAGAGAGCCTCTACAGCTATGATTCACAAGTAGAGGTGGAATTTCAGCTATCTTTTAACCAAATGCTGGTAATGCTTTTGTGAACTGCAGTTAAAGCTTAACCTTTCCACAGCTTTTCTTATGAGGTAGCCTATGAATATTCCTTCTGTCCTCCTAGTATGTGATGTTCTCAGACTGAAGTGGATTGCTTCCTAGACATGGGGGGACCTCAAAGTCTAACTTTGGGTCCTGCAGGGTGCTGAGAAGTTGAAGAGCTGCAACACAACATTTTGTCACTTATTTGTCCCTTCTATGAGCTGAGACCAGCTGTTTAAATGTGGTTGCATCTTTTTTTTTTCTGTTTTTCCCCAGAAACATATTGGTTACAGGGCAACTGTCTCTTTCAACATCTGTTCAGCGTATTACTCATACATTCAGATTTTCCTGCTCACTCAGCATGTTATAGCTCATTACAATATACTAAATATTCTTCTGCAGTGAGCAGGGGGATTTCACAGGCTTCAAGTCTGTTGGTTCCAGATACATATGGTCCTAAATCAAAAACTCTCAATTTTGACCACTGTGACTATACATGCTGTTTCTCTATGTATAGTTATGCACTGCAGTCTTAGTCCCAAGATAAAGTGGCAAATAGAAAGGTCCATTACATCATGCCATATTATATGTGGCTCACTTTCTACTGAATGTGGTAAACCCCATGCAAAGCATCATTATTCTGTGGAGCTATACAACTCTCAAGCTTGTAGGGTGGTCATTCTTAGAGAATTTTTAGAGCAGTATGAGAACATCAGACAATTTTTCACATATTTTCAGTTTGATTTCATAAGACAAGCCTTGTGTCTGTTTAATCCTTTCTTACTTCCTCTTCTATGTTTTATCTAAAGTATTGGTTATCTTTGATCAAATCTTAAAAAAAAAAAAAAAAAAAAAAAAAGTGGCCTGAAAATAAGTTCTTACAAATAGCATGAAAAAACAGAAATTGGCAAGACAAGAAAACTAGCTTTTTTTGTAGAAATATCAGGTAGATCTTTGCCTGTGAGTGTTTGTAGGTTGTAAAATCTGCTTGGACAGAGCTAGCTGGCCAAGCACCATAGACAGACAGTCCACCTAATTAACACGAGTCACTCAAGATGAGCCACAGTACATATCTCTTTCCTATATATATAAGTCAGGTATCACAGAGAAGTTGTTATCAGAGACTACTATGTGGAAAGCAGACCTGAAATTGGAGGAGTTTTGTGCTCATTATTTCTCTTATCATAGCATGGCTTTATCTATTCAGTCTCCCACGTAATGTTAATATAGATCTGGATTCAGCATTGGTTACTTGCAGGCATAGTTGGAATGCAAGTATATTAAAATAGGCTATGTGTAGACTACTGGGTGTAGAATTCTGTCCTGTTTTTGGCTGGAATAGAAATTATTTTTTTCATAGTAGCATGTATGGGGCTATGTTTTGGATTTGAGCTAAAAACAGTTTTGCAGCACAGGCATGTTTCAGTTATTGCTGAGTGATGCTTACACAGCATCCAGGCTTTTTCTGCTTCTCAGACGGCCCTGCCAGTGAGGAGTCTAGGGGTGCACAAGAAATTGGGAGGGCAGTGCTGGGACAGCTGACCTCATCTGACCTGACATATATTCCGTACAATATGATGTCATGTTCAGCAATAAAATGTGTAGGTCAAAGGAGGGAGGAGGTGTTTGGAGTGATGGTGTTTGTCTTCCCAGGTAACTGCTACGCATGATGGAGCTCTTGGGATGGTTGAATCCCTGCTGATGGGAAGTGGTGAATGAATTCCTTATTTTGTTTTGCTTGTGCACGCAGCTTTTGCTTTACTTATTCAACCGTCTTTTATCACAACACACAAGTTTTCACACTTTTACCCTTCAAATTCTCTCCCCATCCTTCTGGGGAGGAGGGAGCAAGTAGCTGTGTGAAGCTGAGCTGCCCACCTGGGTTAAACCATAACTTCTCAAGAAAAATGTAAGTAATTATATGGTGATTTTCATTGGTTATTCTAACTACAGAGAATCATAGCATTAGTCATGCAATATTTTTTAATTTGAATTATCTTTAATTTGATTTGCTACCTACATTTAAGACAGTTTGCTCATTTTTTTCTTTGTTCTTAGATTTTTAAATAATCAAAAATTATAATCCATATTATACTTCATCTGATGAGTTACAATGCACTGTATTGTACAAAGAAAAAGTGATTATGATGTATAAACTATATTGTAAATCTGAAACTTAACCTTAATACTTTTAAGCATAATTTGCAGTTTAATTCAATACCTGCATGCTGCTACAGATTCTACTGAAACTGTTGCTAGGAAAGAAACACTGCCCTTTCAAAGTTCCTAGAAGTCTATGGTAGCCTGTCTACTTTAAATCTCTTCTTCCCCATTATTGTTTCTGGTCTTTCTTTTATTGTCTATAATCATATGTTTTGCTCTTGACCACGTGATCATCTGCATCTAATGATACTAACTAAATCAAAATGGAGGATCTCTGAGGTATGAAATTGTCACCCTATTTTGTCATCATTTCTGTAACTGATCCTCGATGTATGCATTTTGCTTCAGGAAATACGTTATCTGAAAAGATATAATATATGTGAAAAGCCTAAACGGAATATACTGAAAACTATTCTTAAGGGTACAATGTGAAATCTATTGCCATGTATAAGTGTGTGGATATGTGAGCCACTGAATATCTAGAAACTGTCGAGCACTGGTGTTTCCCATTACTTTTACAAGGAGTTCTGCGTATCCAAAGGCATTGCAGAAGGTGCTAAGCTTGACATATATAACCAAAATGACAGAATAGATCAGCTATAATTCCTTCTACATAACCTGGAAATATCCAGCTCACAGATACAGTCTGACAATTAAAAAGCAGTTCTCCTGTGGTTTCAGGTGATAAATACATAATTCTATCAGACACAGTGACAAAAAATACATAAACTTGGGAAATCTTTCTTTTGCATACCGGACAGTAGGGTGCACATATATGCTGTATCTACGTACAGAGATTTTTTTAGTCTAACATCCTGAGTGACATACTGTAAAATGGTGATTTGTGAAAATCACAGAATAGTAAAAGAGCTAAAACACATCCATTTTTGCTCCACTAAGATTAATTTCTCCACACATAATTCCTCTGATAAAATATAGGTTGAAGTAATGAGGTTACAAGGCATAAAAATCACACAGACCAAGAATGCTAGCTGTGGTCAAATGATTTACTCATCAGCATTAGACTACATATGCAAAGCTTTTGGCCATTGTGTTCCCAGCTGGCAGCTACCACTAACATCTGGGCCATTAACATCAGAATTAGTAATCTAGAGAATTGTTCCTTCTACCACTTCCAGCTAATACTGGACTCCAATTAGCGCTCTTCCAAGCCCACCTGCGAAATGTCTAAGAGTTTCAAATATCCAAATGTTACAGATTGCGGGAGGTTGCATGAACAGAAAATAAGATCACAGCTACTTAGAATATGCTGTAGGGTCAAGGTGCAGGAATCATTCCCTCCATTAACCCCTTAGCAAATTGATGACCATTTCCTTAGAGACAGTGCTCAAACAATTTTATCAAATGGAAATTTTCTGAGTGCAGGTCTGCAGATAAAACCAGTTGTTCTTGAAAGTAAATTAAAAGAAATACAACAGTCACTGGTTCTCCAAGAAACACTTCTGCTGTGACACCTAGCACTTAAACAGTGAGCGCAGAAGCCAGGAATAGGTTTTTATACTGTTATATTTTTATACTGTTATATTTATATACTGTTTTGGATTTTGCTACCAACAACATAAAAATATTCAAACTTGCATGTGATTTAGTCAAGAAGACCCTCTAAATTGCCTACAAAACGATCTTTCTCAAATGAACCCATTATTGCCACTTTATAACATCACAGAGCCTAGAGCTGCCATTTCTCCTATAAATACTTAGTAATTAAAATAACAATGTGGTACCACAGTTGTAGCTCCAGCACATCAGTGGCATGACCAACCTGCTCTTCTCTGAATGCATTTGCTCAGATAGTATAGCTTTCTATGTTAAAGCTGAACTGGACCATGGGGGTTTTTTTCTTTCAGAAATTTGATATAAGCACACAGTTGCAGATATGTTAAACCCCATGTTATGTGGAGGAATGAAATGAAAGCATTCATTTCCAGAAGGTCTTGGGTCTGTCCTTGTCCTAACTTTGGGATTTTGAAGCTTTTTTCTTCCAACCCTTGGTTCATCTCCTCTTTTTTGTAATTTTATCTTCATTCTACCTGAATCACCTAAGTATCAAAAGGAAGTAGATATCCATTCAGCTGTGTCTCACAGTTTATGTGCACTTAGATTTCTTCTCTCTTTGGTTGGCATGTAGGGTCAATAAGACAGAGCTGTGAATCATGGATAAAAATCACTGGACTTTTCATGATCCTGTCTTAAAGTTTAGGTATCCTGATGTTAATTTTGATATCAATGTTTGCTTATGCTTATCAGGCAACTAACGAACTCAAGAAAAACGTAGAGAATGTGGGAGATGTAGACCAGGACTGGATAAACTTAATAACACTTTCATCTTTGGTATTTTTGCTTAAGAGAGATTCTTTATTATCTCTTTCTCCTCCACTTCAACACAATTTAAAATGTTCCCAGTTGAGTAAGGCTCAGACAATTACATGAAAGCTGCAAAGTAATTTGGTTTCACCTAAATCGTGAAGCTACATAACATGTCTCTCCCTCTGAAATAACAAGATACTCACACTTTGAACTTGAAACTTGAGTGAAGCAGAACATCATGCTGAGAATTTGAATTCCTGTAATTTGATTTCAGAACAGTACATTCGTTTCATTTGCAAGTGTACAGAAGAGAGAACACTGCAGTCAATTATGGTCAGATGTGTAGGAATTTGTTTTGACTGATGAGATAAACTGTGTGATGATTCCAATGTGCATGAGAGTCACGTACAGTACCATGTCGCCAGTTGTGGTGGAAAAAAAGATTAAAAAAAAAGGTTCAGTGTCAAGAATAAGAACTTCTATGCAGGAAAAACAAGCACATTTCTCAGCTCTGAGGAATCCTGATTTGGACATTCTGCCATCTGCTATTCACTGGGCTAAGGAAACTTCCATTGTTCAGTAAATCATATTTTTGTTAACTAATCATGCAGGCAGTCTCTGCTGTCAGCAAACAGAGAGAACTTTTTTCTTTGCTGAAAACTTTTTACCTGCCTCATCAGGGAAAACAATTTTGTTCAGCTTGTCAATCAAGCATTTATTACTTTAACTGGTAGGCAAACTTAAATGGCCTCATGTTTCTTTATTTTCATGAATTAAGATATCTGAAGTAGTTTTTGTTATTTTACTGATGTCTGAAATGTATTATTACAAACAACAACACAACAGCAAAATAGAAATTTCCAGCCGAGATAAATGGATGGAGCTTTACCAAATCCTTTGTTACTACACAGATTTACCAGCTGTTAACCTGGCTTTTTAAATGGACAGTATAAAAGCAAGGCAAAAAAAATTGTATAAGAAGGTCAGGTACTTTAACTAATGACTGGCTTCTCAGTAGCTTGCTTCACTACTTTGGCACATGGTTTCCCACAGGAATCAGGCCCTATCTTTCTGAACAAAATTATTTTGAAGGCGGACAATGCAGCATCTCTTAACACTAATTGACTGGTGCTATAATCAGTCGAATTATAGCATGAATTGTATTAATACTAATTACAGTGGAGAAAGATGATCTTGTGCCAGTAGTACAAGACTAAGAGTTCAAGAAATTCAAATGTTTTTTCCATCTTTGTCACTGATTTTCTGTGTACCCTTGGGCAATTCATATGAACTCAATTTACGATACATTGTGCTTGGTAAACTTATTTATCAAAATTTTCCTCTCCCATGTTGCTGCTTTAAAGGAGCAGTGTGAAATTCAGTCCTTGGCAGCACTTGGAAACCATTCATGTAGAGGTATCATAGAACTAATAGCATTATGTTGCTTTATAGGTATGTTACACCTACACACCACTGTGTGTTGGAAATAAGGGTCATCTATTAATTAATCTGTCTCCAAAAATGTACTAAGACTCAGGATATTTCAACGATGTCTTTGATTCCCTTTCTAGAAGGATAAAAAATTAATTACTAGAACTTAGAAATGTTGAAGAAAAAAAAATGAATAAAGGGAGGAGAAAGGGCAAGGCAGATGAAAGTGCTCTGTGTTTGTATAATTGACAGAATAGATATCCGTCATACAGCAAAATATCAAATATCATCACTTTGCCATCTCTTTGCACCAACCATTTGTATTCTTCAATTTTTACAAGCTGAGTATGTCTCACTTTTTTATAAGTACCAGGATATGAAATTTCAGACTTCCTGAGTTCTTCCCCATTCAGTCACATCATAGTAAGTGGCATAAATTTATCCTTTTTATTAAACCACTATTTGATCTCCTTAATCAGTTTTTCCCTTTTGTTTTAAGTAGAAGGAAAGATGGGTGAAAGCCCTGTATTCTAGCAGTAATTAACATAGCAAAATACCTTCTGAATTCTTGAAATTGCAACTTCACATGGACTGTTCTGTAAAGAACAGGGCATCAACTTATAAGTTTTAGAAATCTGAATATAAAATGAAAAATACCTGAGTTCATTGTGATAAAAAACATTCAGTTATTCTATTGTGATGAGAGTCTTTTGTTGAACTATCACAAGTGAATCTATTTAAGTTTCTAAGTTAAATGGCAACTTAATACAATATTAACCACAGCTAACCACTGCCATTTTTGAACCAAAAGTTTTGAAAAAGGGTTAATACATACTTTCTCCTTTAACTTAGAAATACTAAGTCTCATCAATTTCCCAATAGCATATGAAATTCTGAATTCATGGATTTTGTAAGTGTCAACAAATCTTTAGTCTGGTCTCTGATGGGTTTGGTCAAAATATGGTCAAATTCAGATTTAATTAAATCCTTCACATTAAGTGTTACAAACAGATTTTTGCCTGTTTCGTTCCTTATATACCATATGTCAAGGACAAAATATGTTAAATATGGATTTTACATGCTCAGCACCCTTAAGACCGTGAATGTTCTTTAAAGTATGAGAGTTTCTTTGCATTTCTTAGAAATTAGTCTCCAAACACTGCTGTCCATTAGATACTATGAGGAACATAGAATTACTCAATTTTATATGGGTTTCAGTACAGAAGACCTTTGAACAGAGTATCTTGACGGGTTATTGTACTTTTATATGTCTTTTATAATTTTTTTTTTCTGATGTACTTTTTGGAAGGAACATTGTCATGATCTAAACCTGGCCATCAGCCAAACACCATACAGCTGCTCAATCACCCTCCCCCACCCTGGGGGATGGGTGAGAGAATTGGAGAGGTAAACGTAAGGAGGCTCAGAAGTTGAGATAAAAACAATTTCATAATTGAAATGAAATAAATCAAAAATAATAATGACAATAATAGAATATGCAAACAAGTGATGCACAATGCGATTGCTCACCACCCACAAGTCAACTGATGCCCAGCCCATTCCCAGCTAGTGATCCCAGATGAGGGAAAATCCCAAAACTGCAATCCAAGAAGAGAGCAAGACAGCTTGCAGGCCAACCTTCATCTGTATTCTGAGCATGATGTTATATGATATGGAATATTCCATTGTCCAGTTTGGGTGTGTTGCTCTGGCCGTGCTCCCTCCCAGCTTCTTGCACATCTTCACATCAGCAGGACATGGAAATTTAAGTAGTCCTTGATTTCCTAGCAACAACTAAAAACATCAGTGTATTACCAATATTATTGCCATACCAATTCCCTTACTGAATCCAAAACACTATTCTAGCTATTAAGAAGAAAACTTATCTCTATTCCAGCTGAAACCAGGACAATCATCCATGATGGAGAGGCTTAACAAATGATGGCATGGATGATTATTATTGTGCAGTAGAGAATGCTAAATATGAGAAAGCCACTTCTGTTGCCCCCAAAAGTGCAAAAGTTGGTCGAAATCTTAACAAGAAAAGGAAACCACTTATTATAGGAAGCTTTCCTTTTAAAATGGGATGTGGGGGAGAAATTTATTTCAGTTTGTATATTATAATAAAACCAAAAAGACCTGGTTTCTCTTTTTTACTCTAATGTGGATTTTTCTTCTTGGGGTCGAGACCCCAAATCTCTTTCCACACATTTGTAAATCTGACATAACAGTACTTATTTTTAATACAGATTGATATGTCTGGAATATTTTCCAGTGAAGGATGGCCCTTCAAAATAAACACACTGATTGGACAAAACACAGGAACAGCTTGCTCAGAGAGATGGAAAAGTATTCATCTGTGGAGATGTTCAATACACAACTGGACACAGTCCTGAGCAAGCTGCTCCAGTTGACCCTCCTCTGATCAGGGGGTTTGACTGTATGTCCTTTCTAGTCTTAACTGTTTCGGGATTCTATGAAATGCACAATTCAAGTTCTTGTAGAAAAAAATGAAAACAACGGCTAACAACAGCTGGTTTTTCAGACAGAAAGTTCTGAAGCACAGTCTCAATGAGAACTAAATATTTTCATAATCACAAAATTTTTCACAAGAGAAACTTTTCCTTACTAGCAACATTTCTCTGGTTTTCCTAATTAATCTTGTCTCAAGGCCAAAGGCATTCATTTACAGTGACAGAAAAAAAAAAAAAAAAAAAAAATAAAAAAAAAATATATATATATATATATATATACTGTGTGTATATATTTCACATTCAGTTCCTTTCTTCTATATCTCCAACTAAGGCTTCAAATAAGTAACATATATTACTTTATTTTAAACACTGTTTCTAGCTGAGGATCTACAGTGTCCTGAAATACTTAATTAAATATGGAAACAAGTGAAAAATTGCATAAGTCGGACAATTTTGTGGGGGGTAAAACCTAACAGGAACACACAGGAGGACTAACAATATCTTATAATGATTCATCCTGAATTAACTGGAGAGTGATAGAACATTTTAGCAGCAAGTACAGTCTAAAACATAATTTATTTTCCATCAAAAGTTTAAAGGGAAGATGTCTACCTGTTATGGTAACTGAGCTAGATAGTTCCATTTCTATCATTGGAGATGTGCATGTTCTCTTTTAATTTCAGCAGAACACCCATATATCTGATTGGTTTATCAATGTGTAAAGCAACCAGTAATAGCAGTAAGTAGAAATAAAAAAAATAATAAAAAAAAAAAAAGCAGCCGCAGAGATCACAAACTGTCAAACAAGGTCAACCAATACATAAAAACTTTCTTTTCTCCATATTCAAGATCAAAAGTTGTTTATACAACTAGCAGGAGTTATGTCAAGCTTCAAAGAGCTGGTGTCAAACATCATCCAAAAATATAGGAAGGAAATATGACTGAACATCATCAACATACAAATAACAAAACCACAAGTTTTTTAGTTCAGGATTTCAGTGGGCTTAGTGCAGCTACCTGTTCAATATGGCACTTAGCTCTACTAGAATATAAGGCCATCATCAATTCTGGGTATACAATGTATTGCAAGCTATTTGCAACAAAAACCCTTCACTATTGGTTTTGCTTGCTTTTTTTCTCTGTTCTGTAAGTTAATGTACATGTGTATTGCCATCTGTGAACTTGCTGAGAGGTAGTTTTTCAAATTAAAGTGTGAAACATAAAAAAGATAAATGAATCTTATGCAAAAGAAGTTACAGGAAAAATGTGGCTATGATGGTGTCTGTTTTACCCACTCTTTGTTGATATTATGTACAAGAGCATCTCATTCTGGAATTACCTTTTGGCTGAATCACTGATATTTATTAATAAAAATTTATATTATTAAAAGCCAGGGATATTTTAACAGATCATGTGAAAAACCATAGTCTGAACAACTCTTCCTTTCTTTACTTCTGCTTCATTCATTCATTCACACCAATTAAATGATACTATGGTACTTTGACCAAGTGATATTGCATTAGAACTGAAGGAATTAATTGATCTTTCCAAACTGTACTGTTTTAGTCAATAACAATGAGGAAAACTGCAGCACTCTGGCAAAATACCCTCTTAATCTAAAGCTAAACAAATTAGAAGAATACTATTAAATATTACTGTGGGTCTTTCAGTTTTCATTCTCAGTTACTTTGACTTCAAGACACAAAAGAGATACAATCTTTAGTAGAAGTTTGCCCTGTTTGTTTTTACTGTAGCATTTACAAAAGAAAGAAAATCTCAACTATTACACTAAATATTAAACCACCTCAGGATCCATTTCCAAAACAATATCTTCCACTGGCTCTTCAGTCAGATGAAGTTACCAAATTCACAATGCCCTCTATCTAATTATCCTATGTAATTTTATTCCTCTATTTGGAAAAGTGCACCCTGACAATTAAAAGAGCATACCTTCCTTCTGTTAATACCACTGCCCTTAATTAGAAGTATTGTTGCTTTTCAAAAGACATCAGACAACAGCCCATCTGTTTAGGCAGAGGTTTGTTTAACACTGCATATGTAAGATCTGGATAACTACAGTCATATGATTACCAAACAGCAATTGCCTTAGTCAAATAGCTCCTGTGTCCTTGAGTGACTTCAGATGTCTGGGCTCCTTTCTGGTAGCCACCTATTTACCTCAGTTCAGAAAATCCAAAGACTTCAGGTACTATTTCTTTATTCATAACTACCATTATATATGCTAACGCCTGTTAGATAACTCATTACTAATCTTGCTTGCTAATTTAGTTAAATATGTGACTAGGATTAAGCACTAAAAATTTAATCTCTAAACTAAAACTTTATGAAAAGAAAAAGCCTGTTCTTCTACCCTTTATTTCACATATCAACAACAGGAGCAACAGTTATATCACTTTATTATTTTACATATATGTTGCTTTTGTGGCAAGCTTTCAATACTGTACTTCCAATGGCTAAGGTACACAGAAATTATATACCCCCTGTGATTCACACACTACCTTTGAATTCAAGCTCATTTTCTAGAACAAACCAGTGTACTATATTTTTTTAAAAAAGGAAGAATAAGAAAAAGAGCAACTATCCACTTATTAAGTGTGAGTACACCAACTGACACATTGTGTACATCAGGCAGTTGTCATGTCCCGCTCAGACGAGGGGGACAAGTGACTCAGATTCACAAATCCCCAATTGGAGCGGACAACAAGTCTCCAAGTCCAAGCATTTATTAACTACCCACAATGTACTAATTGAACACACAATAATTGGCTAAGTATATAGCAAGTTGTGGCAAGCAATATAATATGCCTTGCATTTCTTAATGGAAAAAGGAAAAGAGGGAGATATAGAGGGAATGGGGAAATACAGATCACTGCTCTGGGTTCCTGCGCTGATCCTGCTGGTGAGGGTTCCAGGAGGCTGCCGTCTTTTTCGCTTGCATCCATCTTCTTCACTTCACTGCTCTCTCCTGGCACCACCACCACCCCCACCCCCCCCTCTTTCTTTCCCCCCCTCAATTTATACCCACTTGCCTTGGGTCCATCCCCTAGGTCAACCCACATACCTACGTATCCCATATATGGGGAGGGATAAGATGTTTCATGGGATGATGTAATTATCATGATCATGTTAGTGTTCATTAGCATATTGAGGGGTGTTAACTTTAATATGCGTTTCATGGATAACGAAGCAAAGGTCATTTATGGGACAGATGGTCTTTGAAATTTGACCAGATGCCCCAGAGCAGAACCATCCTGTCTCCACAGAACTCCCCCTTCAGCTGCATCCTGTGTTATTCAGGCAGCCTTATCAGCTTTGACCTCCACAGAATGCACCCTGTGACTCACAGTTTTGGCTTGCAAGTATTTGAGGCATTTCTTCAATCAGCCTCAACTTTTGCTTTTCCAGGCTGTTTTTCCTAGTTTCTCTCAGGTCTGATTTCTCGTCTCTTGCAGGAGTGACAGAGAAAATGGAGGCAAGAGGGTAGATGCTTCCAGGGTATTTTCTTAATTTCTTTTTTTAGAAACATTTTTGTCTTCAATAAACCCAAACCATAGCACAGCAACATACTTTCCAAGATTTTTTCATAAAGTAACTCTTAAGAAGTTAATATTTATGCTAAAAAAACACATGTATTACAGGACAGTATCTAAAAGATGAACTAGAATTATTTCTATGAGTTGGTTATCAGCATAGTTCAGCACTTTCAATGCCTTCACCTTTTACATTTTGGCTAATATAAATGTTGATCTAATATATTCTCATTAAAATATAGTTATTTAAAAATGTAATATTTAGAATGTCAAGATATGAATGTTAAAAATGGACAAACAGATTTACGTGTAAAGGACAACAACATCTTCACATATGCCTAATTCTAGCTCTGTGGATTTTGAATCAACTAGACCATCAAATGATGTCTGGAATGAGAAACAGGCCGTTTTTATCAATACAAACAAACTCCTTCTGTCTTTGGAAAACAATCCTATAAGGACCAAATTGTGTAAACATACACTTCTGCTCCTCCAGATTTTGGCTTAATTAACTTTTCCCCCTGCTCTTCACTGATAATTACCCTTGGCTCCCTTTATGAAAACAAGGGATCTCTGCAAATTATAGTTCAAGATTGTAGGGACCATTATGATTGTGTTTGTGTTTTAACAACTATTTAACAACATCAACGAAAAAGTGCAAATGCTTTTAGGCAGACAATCCAGGTTTACTCATTTTCTAGTATCTTTGCATTAATGTTTGTTTTCTTACTTGTATTCATTAGTACAGTTGCCCTCCCATTTATATTTGTATAATCCAGATGACTCCTGGTAGTCTTTGAGGAATTATTTTGTGCTATAAGTGGATATATAACAATGTGGAGTCATCTAAGACTCCAGTATGTTAAAGAGTAAGTCTTCTTTCTGGATCGCCACATGGTCCAACAACCAATTGTACCAATAAAAAAGGGAGGCATCATGAATTCCAGAATAAATAAAGTGGACTAGTGGAGACTGATACTGACCAGAGATCACATCAAAACAAAATCCTGCAGTCAGCGACCTCATGACACAAGTGAAGGTTTTATTTGCTAAAGGATCAGTAGAACATCCCACCGATGATCAGATATAAATCACCAAATCATATCAAAAGTTAATTACAAATTGCTGTGTTTAGCCATTGTTAGCATATTTCTCTGCACAGGTAAATTGGGATTTTAGAACCCCTTAAACCATAATCAGAACCACGGCTCACTTTAACAGGAACAAATTTAAAGTTACCTATTTGGTCACTCCTCTTTCTTCTTTCTGAAATGATAACCCACTGAAGCACAAACTGCCACCCAAAACCTATGTCCTTTGATGGAGTTAGAGCAAGAATGTTCTCCAGTTTTCAGACTCCAGTCAGGGAGAAGAGTTTAAGTCTTTCTCTGTGGACTGCAATGCTTTGGGAAAGTCCATCAGAAACACCACTGATAACACCTGACATCCTGATACCTTGTCAAACACCGTCTAAAGTTGCCAGCTAGAATGTATAACTGTGGGAACAGAAGGACAACTATAACACTAAAATAAGAGACAGAAATAAGAATTGATTATATATTTAGACATATAGGAAGATAAATGAAACAAAAATATTTACAACAAAGTCTATGTGCATGATATTTTCTGTTGTAAAATAATGAAAGAAGAGGTTTTATACTGTGGTCAAGTGCTACAAATACTATCTACGAGAGTGCAGATAGAATTAATACTTCAAAAAGCCTCTCAGCATATAATGACACTGCAGGCCTCAGCATGGTAGAGCTTTAAATGAATGATCTCTCTAAACCATACAGCAGGCTGCAGTGTATACATAACCTTGGTCTGTTTGTACACCCAGACTCTACAGTATTCATCAGTTCTGGTGTCAGTCTTGTCACTGTTGCTTCAGATTCCATTTCCCTTTACACAGTGATGTCTATTTACTGAAATATCTGTGTTCTATTATCAAATGCATTAACTCCATATTACAAATAAACATAGTGCTCAGGGTGATGCATGAACACATTGTTAAGAGAAATCTTTCATTAATAACCTGCTTATGCCTTGCACTTCAGTTGCCTGGCTCCTTTTCATGATAGTCCTAATATCAAGAAGCTACATCCTGTCTCCTGTTACAGATGTAGTTCCCTTCTGCTCTCTGCATATTTCTTCCCTCTTGGTAGTGATAACATTCTTTTCCAATTACCTCAGTACCAACTTAAAAAGACATCACTATTTTATCTCCTTTGGAATGAGCTACACTGAAAAGTGTAAAAAAGAAACCTACCCTGACAAGAAGACCAGGTGTTTCTGTCAAGCTTTTTGGTGAAGCATTTTCAGTTTCAGCAGAGCAAAAGCCTAGCCATTTAAGCCCATCTATTTTTCCCTATTTATTTTTAGAATGAGTGAAAATAAGGAATTGGTTTGCAAGCCAAGTCTTATAATAAAATTATTTTCCAGCTTATTCAGAGACACCACAAAAAGAGAAAGAGGTGATACCGTGAAGAAGGAAAAGAAACAGGGAGACTCTAAACACAGGTACATCTTATGCATCTTTTCTATTTGAAAGGTTTTTAGTGAATCTAGTGTAGGAACAAAAATGCTTAAGTCAAAATTTCCTTCATTGAGGATTATCAAAGAAAAAAAGTGAACGAGGAACTGTTACAGAATTTCAGCTAGATTCGATCCACTATGTATGTCCTGCTTCTTGTCACAGACATAGGACATCACATTCAGCAGTTTTTATTATGATGATTTTTCTCTTCAAAAATTTTATGCATATTACTCACTTCTGAGTTTACCGGCTAATTCAGTTCTACCTTTCTTCATGATGATTTGTTTTACTGCAATTACCATCTTACTTTTGACTACAATACAGAATTTGATCTCTGAACAGTTACAAGCAGTTCTTCCACAGGCTTTGGTTTATTTGATTTGATTTTTTACCCTCTTCAGATCCATTTATAGAGTGAAAGGTACTGCACTTCACTCCAGGAAGATTCAAAACCATCCAAAATGTACATCACTGCTTTCGTGAGATTTTTTTTTTGCACACACTACTCTCCCCAAGAAAACAATTCAGTGTTAACACAGTATCTAATGTAAGATCCCAGCTGAAATTGCACACACCTTTGGTACAAGTGTGCTGATCATGTAGGACAACTGCATGGCATCTCTTTCTATATAACTGCCTTAAAAATTCCCTCAGAATTTTCTTCTCAGTTCTTGTTCTGTAAACCAGGCAGGCATGTTTGTTAACATACATACTTTTTCTCATGCAGAATTTTCTCTAATATATAAACTCTGTGTGTTTAATTCTGTGTGTGTGTGCATTCTGATAGAATTTATAAATTATAAAAAAGGTTAGACGTAAAGGAGGAAATTCATATTTGCATGTACATATATGTATGAATATGGATGTGTATGTAGATACAATCAAATTGATGCTTATGGTATTTGGCATCTCTGAAGACAGAGTTTCTCATACACAAACAATGTATTTGAATTAATGTAGCTCCACTACAACCTCATGCAGATAATTCAGAATCTGAGAAGCTACTTTACCCTGTATTTGATTTTTACTTATTTTGCAATATTTATGATTGCTTTTCATTCTACTAGTAAAACTTTTTCTGTTAGGAATGGGGCAATTTACTAACAGAATAACAGCTAGAAGTTAAGTGCTCTTAGTAACAACACCATTTTCTGGATGTAAACTGACAAATTAAAGCTTTCATTTATAAGATCCATCATTTTTCCCTCATGTCTATATGGACATATGTGACTTCTCATCTCAGTGTTCAGAATAGAGAAGTAAAGAAAAAACAATAATCAAAACCACTTTTAATCAATGTTATTGCTGAAGGAGAACTAGAAATAAATTGATTTGCTCACTACCCTGACTGTATTCCTATGTAGCTATAAATAGTAACATTTTATATATTGCACTCACACTGATAGCCTTCCAGGAAGGTTACTTACTTCTGCAGTGTTACTATCTTCTAACAAATATCTACCTCAGTACATATTTGGCCTCCCAGACTGCCTGAAGTTGTTCTAATAAATGGATCTCATTGACTTTCTATGCTTATTGTGTGCTGATTTTTTTTTACTTTGTTAATTTATGTTTGGTTCACTCTGTGCCATCATTACTTTAAACCTCATAGACAGAGAAGGATGAAGGTTTGCAAGTGATACAACTGAGAAACTGAAAAACATCCTATACCACCACTCAAGCTGACCTTTTTAAAAATACTGATTTTTTGTTCCTTTTGGCCCACATAATATTCTAGAACTGGATACGCAGGACTACAAATTGTCATGGCAATATGGGCAGTAACCCATATAGATAAACCATGTTTAAGACTTCCATAGTAACTCCTGTTTATCTTTCCTAATCCCTGCTGGCATCATGCTTTCAACCTCTTAGCTCCAGCACTAACTGAATGCATAGAGTTTCAGTATAATGCACAAGGTATCCTAACTGGGCTATGAAGCTTAGGATAAAAGGCAGGTTATGGTTTTAGATAAGTATTTTTCAACTGTATAATAGATAATCAACAAAGTGCAAACTAGATTATTCCATCCCCAAGAAATCAATGCAGATCTTGCCAATCTCTTGGGACAATGGAAGCTTCTAGGAGTTTCATCACAAGATGGGGAAAAGGTCAAATTGATAAACTGTGACCTAGGAAGGTTCCACGGAGTCTGTGTACAATACCAGCACCATCCAGCAGCTTTCCCCATACACCAGGGATCCTTGTGCCAGATGCTGTAGATCAGCAAACTATCAACCAGTCCAGAGTTGTGTACTTAGGCCAGGGAATAGAAAATAAACTGAATATAAATAGAGAGCAATCAGGAGCTGCTTGCTGGATTGGGCTGGTGGATTTGAGAAGCAGTCTTGATTACTTCTTGATTTTTTACATTCATCATATATAGAGAATACTAATTTCATGTGAGGTACCTCCAGAAAGACTTCTTTTGAGGCAGGATTGGTAGACTTCTCCCCTTACTTTTTTCATTGCTTCCTGATTCGTTTTTCCTCAACTGATACTCAGATGTTAGTGTGTACATACATCTGGATTTAAATCTTCCTGAAGCACTGCTGGTAGGAGTTGCCTGTGAGCCTAAAGCACAGCAACAGCTCAACAAGTGTTCCTAGTTTCACCAGTTGGTTGTGGTTTCTAGGACACTCCATTACACAATCCTGTGCTGGAAGACTACCACTTCCAGTGGAAGACTTTGTCACATATATATATATTTATGGTACCAGTTTCTGTTGCTAAAGATCTTTCCTGAAATTAGGCAATACTCCTCTGGTCAGCTAAGTATTCATCTCAGGATTAGAAAACGGTCTGCAGAAAAGAGAGGGAAGATTAAGCCAACTGTGTAGAAAGTAATGCCTTAATGGGACATCCTCATATGTCTTATGCAGACAAAAGCATTTTTCCTACTCTTGTATTAGGAAAAATTATTAGTTATAAAAAAATTAATTTTTTTTTTTTTTAAATTTTCCTAACAAACACAAAAGAAACTTCTTCTCTGGGAAAGTGGCAAGGTATATGATAAGCTCTATAATTTTTCAATTGCATACTTTTTTTTTTTTTTTCATCCTAGGTCTTCCTGATTAGAAAATATCTAAAGCATTCAGTTACTTCATAAAACTAAGAAAAGACCATTACTGATCTTCTCATTCCATTATATGGTAATGAATTCTGTACACACAAATATCTCAGCTATATTTTCTCTCAGTTGTATTGAAAAAAATAAATGTACATGGAACTAGCTTAGTGGTAGCACACAGGGATTTTCCCCTTTTTCTTTAATTTATGCTGCTATTTAATGCAAAGTGATTAAGTTTCAAACTTCTGAACGACAGCTCTTCTGTGGTAAAATTTCGTAATCAAGAATAGGCTTCACCTCAGTTTTGTTTTGTTTTGTTTTTTTTAATATCAAGAAGATGAAAGTTTTCTGATATTTTATTTGATGCTTCACAACTTGAAAAAATCATATTTTCCTTGTTCTTTCAGGACTCCAAATTGTTCTACATATCTCCAGCATGCACACGTACACACATTCATGTTAACATACATCTACACAAATACATACAACTACACAAATACATGCACTTTTAACCCAAACCAATGAAAACTGAGAAGGGATATCACTGCTTCTTACAAATAAACAAATAACCTAAATAGAATATTTTTTTCATTTGAAAGTGAAATGGTGGTAAATAAAAATGAGTATCACCTTTCCCTTACTAAATATATCTCATATAAAATTGTGACAGTTTTGCCAGCAGTAGGGACCTGTATGTTCAAGAGACTAGTGCAAGAGTTGCTGGCACCAGTCCAGTTACAGTGTTGAGTAATTATGATTCAGAAACAGAATGAAATATATTTCCTTAAAATATAATAGTGAGTTGTTAGCAGGATAACATAGATTACTCCAAACATCTTGTTTCCATATTTAAGCAGGCAAAGACTTGTTTATAGTAGCTGGGGGAAAAAATGGCCTAAACTGTTATCCTTATTTCCTGAGATAGCTTAAATGCACGGCTTCACTTATCAAATCCATTTATTTCAGACTTGTTTTTTTCTAAAATCTGTTATAGTAATGTTTGAGAATAAGCTATAGTTAGTGGGCAAGAGTTTGAACCTTTTGCAATGAAATGTAGCTCAAGCATAACACCGTTAGTTCCCTTGCCTCCTGTCCAAAAGGTTAGTTGAAGATGTTGAAGAAAGGAACTATGAGACTAATCTAGACTGTAATCTAGATTTATGTCTGTCAAATTATGGAACAGTACCCAGAAAGCATCTGTAAAGATATTTTACTGAAAGAGGACAGAACTGTCTGAAAGTGAGATAAAAGATGCCATTACAGAAGGCTTGGAGCTACAATAAGCAAACGATGAAAAAAGCAAAGATTTCAGTGTGGATGAGGTCTGAGCTACTGCCACATTGATGCTGTTGCTGTCATTTTGATTAAACAATAATAAATCATGTAATGGTTGACTGCTGAAATAGCGATAACCTCCATGTCTTTGCCACAGAGTATGGCAACCAATGGCAACCCATTTGTGAATAAGATTCCTGGTGCAAGTAAAATGGTCCCTGTCCTAGTTGTACTAACCTGCATGTACTCTCTTGGGTATATTCCTAGGAGCCAAGCATGGTCTTTTGGGGACTTGGATGGGAGACCACAGGAAATTTGAGGTATCAAAGGCACAAGCCAGGGATTCAGGACTGAAGTCTACATGACAAAAAGCAACAAGTGAGGGAGATGCATTTGTCCTGGCTTGTTTCTACCGATGGAGGAAACTGAAGAATTATCCCACCATATAAAATGCATCATCATGCCAGCTGAGATGCTTTCTGTACATCTGAGAGTAGGGGTTAACCTTGCTATCTTTTGATCTTACCCAAATCCCCAGCTCACTGTATTTATGACAAAAGTAGGAGAGAGGAGCCACAGAAACACCCTTTGACAATGCACACAGGCAGCCCACTGTGTTTTCAGAATCTCAGCGAAGTTCTGCGTCCTTTGTAAAATTCCATGGAAGATGGTATGCACTAGTTTCATCTATACAAAGTAGACTCTCTGTCCTCAAAATACGTAATGAAAATTGTCTGAGCAACAATCCATCCTGGATAAATTTCTGCATCAGTAACCTGACATAAGAATTAAGTCTGAATCAGCACAGAGACTGAATGTGAAAACAATTTAGATAAAAGCTCCACTATATAAGTTCAAAGATTTAAATTATGTTCCTTGCAAAAAATATATTCATGCAAATATATACTTGCATATTATATATGTTTGTGCATATACATAGTCATATTGTAGAATGTATTTTCCCATGGTAGTAACCTCTTTGTTACACTAATTTCTGTAGCTTTCAAAATTGTATCACATTAAATGACAGACTCCTAGTGTTCATGTTTTTGGAATTTGTTGTCTTAGGCCAAATCCCTCAACTTCTTCTTCCTTAGTTTTGTTTATAAATCTCTAACGTAAACTGTTGACTTCAGGTTTCGGTTGGAGGTGGTTTGGGAGACATTGTTAATACAGAAATCATTAGAAAGCACAATTATGGTCCATTACTCATTTTTAGCACATACATTTTCTGATTTTTCAACACAGAGGGTTTGTAAAAAGCGAATAAAAGACCTCTGAATAGGTTCCTTGGTGGTACATTGTAAACTTCAATTATTTGTTCCCAGAAACTTTTTTTTTAATAGAAAAGTGAAATCTCTTTTAAATGGAGCATGATTCAGAAACCCCTACTAGAAAGGTATTAAACATTCTTTCATTAATAACAGTAATCTGGAATCCCAGAGAGCACTGTCACTTTAAAATCTAGATCTAAAGATGTAATTTTTTTCCTCACAGTCCATCATTAAGCTGAAGTCATTTTATAGCTGCAATGATGTAGCCATCACCTCTTCCTGAGAGGGAGGAGGACAGCATGCTGTTAACACACAGCTGTCACTCACAAGCCTGCCTGCAAAGCAATTGGACAAACCATTAGTTTGTAACACTCAAAATTTTCTTCCCCTGTAATTTTTGTTAGATTTGCTTTTTTTGGCTTCCAAAATACAGTAACGCGTCACAACCAGTTCATGGTATAACCATGGCAGGAAGAGAAAACCAGACAATGCTCTTTCTGAGGCAGAAAAGCAATTTTGTTTTTCATCTCAACTTTCCCTCTATCACACACAGAGACTGGTGGATTCTCTCTCATACTTAATGACTTTTGACAGCCACTGATCTCAGAGGGAAGAGCTTGATAACAGTTTTCCTCTCTCCAAAAATGCTAGTTTTCTCAGACAGGCAAAAGTTCACAGGGAAGCTGGCAGGCTCCTTCCGCTTTGCAATCATGTTTTGTAAAGTACAATCATCCAGCGTACTTGAAAAAGCTTAAATTCCCCCCTCTGAATATAGTGCTAGTTCTGAGTGTCAGAGGGGTTTTTGTCCCTTTTCAAAAGAGGATGATTGTACTTTTCACTAGCAGCAGAGTGTAAGGGAGAGCAAGATGAGAGAAGGCCTGTCAGCTGATATGTTGACATTTTCCTATATATGTCTGCAACAAAGTTATTCTGATTTGAAAGCCAATCTAGATCATTGCTAAATTCCTCCCATAAAGACCTTGGGTTTGTTAAAAGGAGCACACTTCTGCTATCACACACACACACACACGCGCGCACACACTCCTGTAAATATCTTATGAAAATCCTTTGCTTTATGCAATTTTCTTTCTGCCACATGTGCATCTCAATTTCTAGCCTCAGTGAAGATCAAGTGAGGGGAGAGAGAGAATAAGAATGGAAAGTGGGGGTGGGGGCAGTTTTAGTTTAAAATGCAGACAAATCTGCCTTTTCTGCTTGATGGCCTGTAACATTTCCATGTAGTGTACTTTGCATGGCAGAATAGCTACTAGTAATAGAATTTCTCACAGTGGAGGTTAATTACTTTTCAGCTACAGCAAAATAAATTTCCTGTCAAGCCCGGTGACAGGAATATGCCACTGTCACCATTTTTACCTGCAGTTTTAATTCACTGTTAATATTTGACACTAACTTGCATTCAAGGGGCTGAACAGTATTGTTTCCCAAAGGAATAGGACAGAGCTGCAGTAATGTAGTATCATGATATGTGGAAGAGAGTACACTTCATCTCTCCCCTGGTGCACTGTAAAGGTTAACTGACCTGTCTCTCACTTTAAAGAACAAAAGAGAACCTTGCACTTGATGAAATAAAAATGGCATTGTAAGGTGCACCTTAAAATTGAGGGCAAAAGAGTGAGGTGGCATATCTGGTCTAACCTTATGCTAAGCAAACTTACATAACATGCCACCTCTTTTTTCAGATGTGATTTTTTTCTGGGCTTTAGAAGTCTGTTTTTTAAGCCTGATAATTTTGTTGTAAAGGCTGAGCTCAGTGGATGAGTGTCCCAGTCTTGGCTAGGATACGTTAATTTTTTTGAGCTGGGAGGAGGCACAGACAGACTGCCAGGCTCAGATTGTCCAGTGGAGTATTCCATATCATGTGACATCCTGCTCAGTTTATAAAGGAGGCACGTTCTCCCTCCTCCCCGTCTGTGACACAGATCTTTGTTCTGTTGAGATCACTGGCTGGGAGCAGGCTGGGTATCAGTTGGTGGGTGGTGAGCAATCGCATTGTGCCTCACCCATTTATACTTTCTGGTTTTGTTACTGTTTTGGTTTATTACAATCACTAAACTGCTTTGGTTTGTTTTGGTTTTTTTTTTTTTTTTTTTTATTTCAACTCATAAGTTTTCCTTGTGTTTCTCCAGCCTCCTCTCCTGTTCACTGGGTGGGGGAAGAATGATCAACTGGCTGCATGGTGTTTAGCTGCCAGCCAAGTTCAAATCACAACAATGAGACACCTTATATGGTAGTGAATTATAGAAGTCGTTTCTCCTAATTGCCTTCATATTCTTCAAATTAGTTCTCACCTTTTTTTTTGTCTAGAAAGAAATCTCTTTTGCTGCAGAGACAATAATGTCATTTATCAATTGTTAGTATGATATGTACTGTTCCACTCTAATCTTTAACTAATAGTCTTATGTGAAGTTACACTGGTAATCCTTAGGGACATAACAAAATTATGCCTAGGGCTTTCCAGTCCCCACTCAGAGTGGTTAGGTTACAAAGGAAACTCCCTGACTTATTTAGCTTCCCTAGTCAAAGTCTTATTTTCCAACATTTTAGTGATTTTCATGATTCTGAGGAAATCAATATGATCCTAACTTTGCCTGGTTGTGCATCTGGGCCTAAGAAAGTGGGAGTTTTATACCTGAGGCTTATTACTGCACTGCTCAGGAAACATAAGGAAAACAGTGTCTCTACTTTTACCAGAATTAAAACCAGAAGGCAGAAGATGAAATATCAGGAGTTTCATCATACCGGCTTTTTCCAGTACCTGTGCTCTTCCTCTTCAGGAGGTGGCCTGTGACAGAATTTTGGAAGCTACATGGGCAGATGAAAGACAGCTGTATCAGTTGGTGGTGAACAGCACAGGGGTGCACATTGCTGAACTGAGAAAGTGCTTGATCCTTCCCATAATCATGCTAGACCATAATGAGTCCCTCTGATTGATAAGGTCCAGTAAACTAGTAAAAATATCAAGGGAGCTTGCATGCATGACTGTTTTGTAAGCAAAATATATTGGCAACACTGAGAACTTAAGATATTTTCAAAAGCAAACAGACTGAAGTTTTCATGAATGATGATGCCAAGTTTCCTTAAGTTCCCAATTAATTGTCTGAATTTCTACATCATGATGCTATTCAGAGGGACCTGCACAAGCTCCAGAAGTGAGCTCATGCGAACCTTGTGAGGTTCAACAAGGCCAAGTGCAAGGTCATGCACATGGGTTGGGGCAACCCCTAGTACCAGTACAGGCTTGGGATGAAGGGATTGAGAACAGCCCTGACGAGAAGGACTTGGGGGTACTGGTGGATGAAAAGCTGGACAGGAGCCAGCAATGTACATTCACAGCCCAGAAAGCCAACTGTATTCTGGGTTGCATCAAGAGAAGTGTGGCCAGCAGGTCGAGGGAGGTGAATCTCCTCCTCTACTCCATTCTCGTGAGGCCCCAGCTGAAGTCCTGTGTCCAGCTCTGGGGTCCTCAGCACAGGAAAGATGTGGACCTGTTGGAGCAGATCCAGAGGAAGGGCACAAAAATAATCAGAGGACTGGAGAACCTTTCCTATGAGAAAAGGCTGAGAGAGTTGAGGTTGTTCAGCCTGGAAAACAGAAGGCTCCAGGGAGACCTTATTGTGGCCTTTCAGTACTTAAAGGGGACTTATATAGAAAGATGGGGACAGAATTTTTAATAGGGCCTTAAGGGATAGGACAAGAGATAGATTCAGACTAGATATAAGGAAGAAATTTTTTTGCAGTGAGGGTAGTGAAACATTGGAACAGGTTGCCCAGAATGGTGGCAGATGCCCCATTCCTGGAAACATTCAAGGCCAGGTTGGATGAGGTTCTGAGTAACCTGTTCCAGTTGAAGATGTCCCTGCTTATTGCAGAGGGGGTTGGACCAGATGACCTTTAAAGGTCCCTTCCAATCCAAACCGATCTATGATTCTATAAAGTCCAAATAGAATAGCACTAATGTGAGTTTTAAAAATGGCCCTGAAAAAGATAGGAATCTTATTCAGAAACATTATTCCTGTTGAAAGAAGTGACTTGAGGTAGAACTGGGCAGTGCCTACTGCATTTAACACCTTGGTCCCTGATGACAGTGAAGAGAGTTTACAGAAAAGATGGAAGCCTGGATCACAGCTTCACTTTAGGAACATATGCTACAAAACCCCACAAAAGATAGGTCACCGCTTATCACGTATGAAACAATTTATTTTAGCTGCAGAGATAGGTTATAAACCGGAAGTATTAGTTTTAATTGATCTTATTGTTGTTTACAGGACTGGAATGGAATTTTTTTTTTTTTTTTTTTTTTTTTTTCAAACCACAGGAGGCATCAGAGTCTTCCAGATCTTTAAAAAACTCTCAAATCCTGTCTGGCAATGTAGTTAGAACAATTGGGTCTACTGAAATTGCATTTTTTTCAGAGCATTAGGCTCAAATTCTGACTGTTAAAGCAGAGATGAACTTTTGGCTTAGAAATGAAGCTAACCCAGAAGGGTGCTATTCAGCATGGTCTGAATTTCTGATTCACTTTCTGAGCTATTTGAAACTGCTTTATGTTGCTTGACTCATATTATTCATCTCTGTGAAAATCTGTATTAGTGAAATGTCAGCTCCTTTGCGGTAGCATATGGGGCTTTATAAGGTGTCTGTAGGTTCATAACAATATTAAAACAGGCACCTTTTTCTCAGAAAAAGTTCCCATGGTATAGTTTCAACTTTTCACAAAAACAGCCCCAGGCAGCATAGTGGAGCACATATCTATACCACCAAAATATTCACACTAGTGTCATTCAGCATTTTAGGATATGATTACATGTATTTTGGTTTCCAGTTAAGTACCCATTGACAGCTCCTAATATTATGAAGAAGGATTGTTAATCTTCATTTTGTGCTCTCTGGTTTTCATTTTGCTATCAATCATTGCTGTTAGCATTTATACAGAAACAAAAATTCAATGCCTATATGGCTTGGAACCTCATTTCTTGCTTCTGAAACTTTTATGAAGCCTTAAACAGAAAACTATAACATCATGCAAAAACAAACAACATGACCAGATAAGCTCTTGAGAAATCAAGTCTTAACTGTGGAAATACACTGAATTCCATATAAAATAAAACATAAGGCATGTGAGCTGCCTACAGACAGAGGTATGTAATTTTCTTACTTGCTATTTTCATTTTCCTCCTTAAGCTTCCTCCACAGCAACTGTTCAAAGTAGAAACTATTACAGAAAGATGTCATCTCAACTTGTATTGTGGTAAGTTAAATCTTGTCATACCTGGAAGATCAGGCACAGCTTCCCAAGTGATCCTGGTGTTGTTGAAGACAATTGCCTACAGCTAAAGTAAGCTGTTATGAAATCAGTTAAATGCATCATGTGGTCATTTAAAGAGCAATTCAGTTTATGTATGTTGCTTTCATATTTAGCTATTTCCACAAATTTTTAATTCAGAATACAGCTATTACACGTAATATCTGTAAGAGAATGAGGAGAAGGCACTAAATCCTGTGTTTACCACACCGGGCATCTAAAATCAACAAATGCATAGCAGTTTGTTTAAGAAGAGAGGAAAATACAGAGATGAAGAATTAGTTTTGGCACCTGTTTTATAGCTGTGGGACTATAATCAAAGGTAAGAAAAACTGATATTTTTGTCTTAGAAAGCATCTCCAAAGACAGTAGTTCCTTTACTTTTTTTTTTTTACTTTTTTTTTTTTTCATTCCACACATTCTGATTTCTCACATCTTATATAACATGATACAAAATTATTAATAAGAAACACTATCTTCTAATCTTGGCTGTCTTAAAACATTAGCAAAGGATGCCATTTATCATCATATTTCTTGTTAAAGCTTGGAAGAAATAGCACACAGCAGTGCATCTTGGAAGTCATAGCTGTGAAGAAAAGCACTTTCTGCTATTTTCTCACTGATTGTGGCTAATGTTAAAATAATTACTAGTAAAGGGTCTCCCTGCTGTTTGATTGCCAAGATCCACAGTTCCAATGACTTCAGGTTCTTCCCTATTTAAAACTTTAGTTGGCTTAATTCAGGCTATTTTATGTATCTCTTTGCATGTTTTCAAAATCCCTTAACACCTCAAGTTCCCTTTGTCAGGGACTTGGCACAATCAAAGTCTTAATGAAGATGCATTGTGAAGGAGCCTGTGCATTCCAGTGATTCTTTCTTTCTTTTAATAAAATTTAAAAGGGGTGTTGGTTAGTGTCGACTGAAAATAGAGTAGAAATGTGCAGGCTATGGACTTTATTCATTGTGCTGGTTTACCATGATCATCCTTGTTAGTGGGAGCACTCAGAGAGCAACACTACTTCATCAAGTAAGGGGGGCCAAAATCCTTTTTAAGAAAAACATGTATCCACTAATTTGTGTTTCTGAGAGTGTTTTCCATTGTAACTTGGGGCTTTTTTCTTTCCAGCTGACTGAGATTCTTAATCTTAAAACTGGGGGGCTTTTCAAGTTGCTTTTCTTTAACACTCACTATATTTGTTGTTACAAGTTAACTACCAAGAAAATTGTAACAAGCTTACCAAAATTAATTAATTAAATAAAGATACAATAATAATGTATGAATCATTAAGCAAAGTCTACAAAGGTTAGTTGTAATTTTAAGCATCATGCAAATATAGCATTAAGATTTGTATATGTTTTATTAAGGCATGTGATGCAAATATAGTTCTCCCTCCCAGTTCCTTCAAAACTGTGGCCTGTGTTGGGTTGACCAAACCGGATACCGCTGTTTGTTGAACATTTCCTTATTCAGGACACTGCTGCTGTGACCATATTCCTTCTCACAGGAATTCCTGCTAAAACAGGAAACATTTTTAAACCCCCTCACCTTCCCCCGCTCTCTAAATCTGAAGCCATCGGTAAATCTTAGTTACAAATTGTATGTGCCTGGCCAAGGTTACCATCGTTTATTTCAGTAGGAAAAATGGCACTTTGTTGTGACTGGCTTATACTATCACATACACAGATCCTTAGCATTTTGAACTGTAACTGTGTGGACAACCATGTACTTTGCAGCAGCTGTTATTTTTAGGTGAAATACCACCACCTATAGAATGCAATCAGGACTCCTGATATAATGTAAAGTGGAAATATAAAGATGGTTGATTATTTTGTGTTAGGTCCTACCATTTCATTCTATCATCTGTCTTTTTTCATCACCTCTAGTGTGATATCCTGGAATGGAGTTCCTGACACGTAATAGAAAGCTGTGGTGAAAACATTAATATGTTCCCTAGTTCAAGCAGTCCATGTTGTTTCAGAAGAAAATAGAAAGTCTCCCGACCTTTTCATTTACTTCTGAGACAACAGACTTGAGAGGAAATATTTTGCCAGCTGTTTTAGTTTTAAATTACAATGCCATGATTGGTTTCATTTCTGGGTCACCCCTAGCAACCATTACTTGAAACCGCAAGAACAGTCCATGCTGCATTTAAAACTCTTTTGGGTTAAAGTTCAAGTGCTATAATTTATCTGACCTTTTTTTTTTTTTTTTTTTACAACAATCAAATTCACTGCCTTGAAAAATCCTGTTATTCCCTCCAGTGTCTCTCTCTTTTCAATACATAATTATGTGGGTGCTTGGCACTAAAATATCAGTTTCTGTATCTAGCAAGAGATTAATCACTGAGCTGAGGTAATTCATGTCATGTACATGCAATCAGTGGCCAGAATAGTATCTTCAGTGCAAATGAATCTTAGGCCAATACAGAGATGAATGCAACTGAATACACTTTGGTCCGATGCAACAGATTTAATTTTATTCCAATTTTAATAGTGTCCATAAGTAACGCAGATATCAAATTATTTAGACTATTGTTTGTAAGAGAATTTGTCTGAAACTTATTCAGGAGCATGTAGAACTGAATCTTAAGTTCCTTCCATCTCTCTATGTAGATGAGATCATCTACATATGTGTAACAGTGTAGCAAACGATGGAATTAGTGTAATGAATTGCTCTAGAAACAGATCTTTGACTTCTGTAGCTATGTTTGAATCCTGGTGTTTTTTCCCCTACAGCCACCTGTCTCTCCCTTAAGTAAAAGAGGCAGGGTCTGCTTCTGCCCCTTAAGGCCAGTGACACAGCAGAGCTTCATGACCTAATTCTCCTCCCTATCAGAGAGGATAACTTTTTACATATTGTCTGTGGCGATCATACCCTGGCCTGCAGTATGTCTCAAACTATACCCAGGTTCTGACAACAGTCCACAGTGAGACCAAGATGTGCTTTAAGAGTTAAACTGTACAGACGATCCTACACTGGTGCTCAAGCCTGCACATTGACCTTGCCTAGTTTCCTAGCATAAACACACCCAGCCAAGCCCCACCTACTGTCCTCTGTAAGGCGAAGGAAGATGATAGGTGGGATGAAAAGAAGGACAAACAGAAAAGCAGGGTAAATTTGGTCCTGAAGTTCATGTAGTGCTACATTGTATAGGTAAGAGGAAACATGCTACCATAGACCACCACTGCATCACTGGACCCTTAATAAATTTGGGCTGGAAACAGACAAAGCGATTGGATTTCTCTCACAAAATGTTCCATGATACAAAATCACAGGAATGATTAAAACTAAGGCAGAAAATGTAGTTCTAGAAACAAAAATAATACTGATACCTCTTCGTGTATAACATATTAACTAATGTCAAACAGCATAGCTTGACATCAGAGCACATGCTAAATGCTGTTTTGAATTTATTAACATATACTTTTTGATTTCTTCATGAGAACTTTAAATACTTAAAGTTTACACAGTACACTACTTGTCCCAGATTATCCTCCAGTAATATTAACTTTGGCTAATGTCTCTATTATTTCTTACAACTTATGTTGAATTTTGTGACTACTCTAGTGAACTCACTCCCCTTTCGAAGTCCTGTATCTCTCTAAATACCATTGAGTATTACCAGCTATGATGTAATTTTAAATGTCAAGGCCAAGGTCTGTCAGGTATAATTTGTTCTTTTCCTGAAATTTAGATGTGTGTTTTAGTTAAATTGAGATTGTTAATTTCAAGAAATGTCCCCATGATAGGACATAAAGCTAATGTCAGTTCTTGCTGAAGAAGGTAAAGGTTTAACAGTAACATCAGAAAAGAATTGATCAGCGAACCTCAACATAATTTCTCCCATCACATCAGCTGGCACAGCCTAGCTGTCCTATACAAACCACTTGACAAAGTCTGCCACTGTAGTTACTGCACTATTTATAGTCACACTGTTTATGCCTCTACAGTTATAGCTGTGTCAGCACTTTAATTATAAAACTTATTTTCCAAAGATTTACTAGTAAGCAACAAAAAAATCACCCTCAGCTGCAAGTTTGGATGTGAAGTGTTCTCAAGTGTACATTTGTAATTTGCACTTAGGTTGTGATAGGCCAGATTCAGTGCCTACTGAATACTGAACGCAATGGAAAAAGCAAAAAGTTATCATATATGTAAAACTATCAACATTGTTCAATGTGAATAAAGAGTTTTACATGGCAAAAAACCCACTTTTTTTCTTATTTTTTCAACTCTAACGTTTGTCACGACCTGGACTGGGAGCCCAGAGAGTCATAATGGTCCTGTGATCCCCTCAGGTTAAATTAAGGTGAAACAATATCAAATGACCAGTTAAAATGTTTTACATGTGTTAGAAAAGGCTTAAACTTGGAAAATAAGAAATGTGGTCTTTATAAATCTATAAGAAAGAAAAGAAAGGAAAGAAAAGGAAAAGAGAGGAGACACAGAGAGAATCAAAGAAATCCAGTCACCACCCCTGGATCCAGCAATGTCTCAGGTCCAGTAACCTGGGGTAGTGGGTGCACATACAGCAAAGTCTTCTGTCGCCTTTTAAGTTCATCTTGTCAGCTGATTAGCATACTGGACGAGAAGAGGTAGGTATTCCACAAACTCATTTCCATGAGAAATGGGGAAAAGGTGGAGCATGGGTTCTGTGCATGCATTGAGGAGGAATGGGGTACATTAACCCTTTTGTCCAATTGAGTCAGTGGTCATGATCTTCCCCTACCAACTTTACCTTTTCCTCAGCTTTTATTTCTTGGGAAATTATCCAGTCATTAGCTCCATCTGGTATTGGTTGTTTATCTCTCTTAATAATCTTTTAGCTCTTCTTCAAGGCTATAGTCATAAATTAAGGTGTAGACCTTAACCCAAACATCTGGTTTTACTCAGTGAAAGTAGAGTCTGTCTACTTTACTGGCAAGCATTATCCCTTAGCAGTTCCTATACTGCCTCCTAATGTGGTGCCTCTATGTGGAGGTACATCAACAACAGGAATTCATATTATCAGGTTCCTAAGACAGTCAAAAACATTATGAGTCTCTCACAAAATATGACCTCACTGCCTGATTCTCTTTGGAAATGATCTTGCTCACTTTCCCCTAAGATTGTATTGGTGATTCGTTTTGCTGGATAGGTAGCTCACTGGAATGTGCTGGAAACTCACCTGAGTACAATGAAAAACATGAAAATAAACATATTCATTATACATTAATTGTAGAGGTCTTCTTGCAGATTTATTTTTGTTCCAACTAGTGGACCCATGATATTCTAGCATAAAAGTAGGTGCGTTGGAACTTCATTGCCAAGAATCCTGAATGGTTTCTAGAGAACACTCGAACTCCTTTCATAAATAAGAACTGCATCCAATTGCATGCAGCTGAGTCAATGGAAAGGTTTTCATGTGATCCATATTTATTGACGTGACTGAAAAAGACCTTTTCCTTTCTTTCTCTGACTTTAATGTAACAAAGAACATTTCCCCAGTTTAAAAAAAAAAAATAAAAAAATAATCTAAGCTTAAAATACTGTTTGGGTCGTTGCCTAGCTAGCAAACAACAGGTAGCCAACCTTTAGGTTGACAGATTCCTTCAGTCACTGCACTTTTTTCCTTCATGTTGGTATGGCTTCATGATTGGCTCCAAGCTTCAGATTTGAGTTTCAAACCTTGTGTCGCTTTGCTTCACAGCATTAAAGTTATTTACCTGAAGTTCCATTTATATCTCTATATAATGATTTTTCTATAACACTGCATACAAAGAAATATCTTCCGTGTACCTGACAGGACACTTGGAAGACAAATGGTCACTTAGAATGGTTAAAAGAAAGTGAAGGAGCATTATGCAAAACAGCTATTCACAAAGGGTAAAGTAGTTGAATTTAAAACACTGAAAGCTGTTGAATCATTATGGTGATGGATTGTCTTTGCTATCTACAAATAATACACTGATCTTCTTGTCTAAAACAGTGAGTTTACTATATTTAATCATCAATACTGAAGAACACTAATCATTACCTCAATCCAAATAAGGTTTCAGAAAATCTCTCTTTAAAAAAACCTATGTTCAAGAGGATAAAATTATAAAATGACAACTTTTATTTGGTGCTTTATCTTTGAAAAACAGAACATATAATTTCATAAGTACTCCATCCACAATACAACACTGGTAGGACAGTCATTGTTAGACACTAGATAGCATGACAGAGCATTTCTGAGGTCAGACTAGTCCACACTAACAAAATTAAAAAAAAAAAAGAAATCTTACTAGTAACAGCTTTAAATATCAGGTGTGAAAATTCTGAAGAGAAACACAGAAAATACAGGGCTTGTCCCCATTTAGGGAATTTCCAAGCAGCCAGTTTCCACAATGAACTCCCCATGGCTCTGGCTGTGAAACCAGAAGCACCAGGCTGAGACATGACAGAGAACTGACACTATTTTATCTCAAAAGGATTCTAAGTATTAGAAGTGGCACCCTGAACAAGTATGACATCTTTTCAGTCCACATCTTATGCCTCACAAACAGAATATCCTTTAAAATACAGACCTCTAGCAGGATGCTCCAGCTGACTGGGGGTGTTCAGTAGCTTCTTTTAGGGGGAGCAGATATGAAAAATGTGTCAAGAGAAGACTAATCGTTCAGGTCAGGAAAACTGGTAGAGTAGCCTGGAGGTTGCACACTACCACTAACACCATCCAACTTCTTAGACATTGTACACTGTGATCCCCTTAGAAATACATTTTCTGCAGTTTTAGTGAAGCCTTGACCAGACTTCCCAACTTGCACACACACATAGTGAAATGGCTGGGTAGACACATACCCCAGAAATCCCAAGGAGATGATGTGCTTGGGACTAAAATGGAAATTAGACCCTTGTAGTTAAAAGGTGTCCAGTGAGACACTGGTTTAGAACCATTGCAACTGTGATTCATTAACTCTACGTTGGAAAAATGAAAAACTAATTGCCTCGATCCTGCATTATGATAACAGCTATCTATTTGCCTGGAGCGTGGGTACTGATTGCTGTCAAGTCATTTGGTTAACCAAAACCCCAAATTGTGCCAGTCAGAGAGGGACCTGGGGGTGTGGATTGACAGCCGGCTGAACAGGAGCCAGCAGAGTGCCCAGGTGACCAAGAAGGCCAATGGCATCCTGGCTTGTGTCAGCAATAGCGTGGCCAGCAGGGACAGGGAAGGGATCTGACCCCTGTACTTGGCGCTAGTGAGGCCACACCTTGATTCCTGTGTTCAGTTTTGGGCCCCTCACTACAAAAAGGACATAGAGTTACTCGAGCATGTCCAGAGAAGGGCAACAAAGCTGGTCAAGGGTCTGGAACACATGTCCTATGAGGAGCGACTGAGGGAACTGGGATTGTTTAGTCTGGAGAACAGGAGGCTGAGGGGAGACCTCATCGCCCTCTACAGCTACCTGAAAGGAGGTTGCAGAGAGCTGGGGATGAGCCTCTTTAGCCTCGTAGAAAGCGACAGGACAAGAGGTAATGGCCTCAAGTTGTGCCAGGGAAGGTTTAGACTGGATATTAGGAAGCATTTCTTTACAGAAGGGGTTGTTAGGCGTTGGAATGGGCTGCCCAGGGAGGTGGTGGAGTCCCCATCCCTGGAGGTGTTCAAGAGTAGGGTTGATTTAGAGCTTAAGGATATGCTGTAGGTGGGAACTGTGCTAGGCGAACAGTTGGACTAGATGATCTCCAGGGTCCTTTCCAACATAGATGATTCTGTGATTCTGTGCCTTTGGACTGTGCCACTTGATAGGCACAAGTGTGAATACCTGATTTTGGGGAAACCTGAGAGCTCCCATTACAGAGCCTTTGCACAGAGATGCAGAAGAGCCTGATTTCCCATGGGCCCTAGGAGCCCTGCAGCATAAAATATATCACTGCACTTGCAGAAAACCATTTTTCCTGCCACCCACTATGGCCATATGATTTGTAAACTCTGTAAGACAACCAGTGTTGAACTTTATTTTGACAAGCTCCATAAAGCTCTAGAATTTTAACTTCACTAGGAAGAGGGTGGTTTCACATGGAGGATTTCTGATTTAGACACATCCAAGAAATAACCTTATTGCACACTTTATTAACTAGTCATTAAAATCTATTGGTTTTAACTGTTTTAATTAAAAGCTACTGGTTTTGTCCTGAAGAAAAAGAGGCAATTCCTGAAACTCAGGGAATCAGATCTCTGTATTATAATTGGCAATTCCACACCTTTCATGTAGCAGTGAAATAGCTCTTTTATGGTAACTTTCTACTATGTCACACTTACATTGCAGAAAATCATACTCCCAATGAATGTAGTCACTGATAATTCAGTTTATGTTACTGGAAATGCTAAAATCTATATTATAGTCATGTAGGAAAAAAAAAAAAAAAAACAAACCGAAAAAACAGAAATGTGACATTTTATTGTTTCCTTAATTATTGTTCCTTAATTATATTTTAAATAGTTTTATTTAGGTATATGATTCATGGTAAGTACACGCCAGCACTTACAATTAAATATGCTTTGCAAAATTAAATGCTTTGTAGAAACAGGATGGTAGTGTTTTATTAGAAATAAGAATGCTTATGAGTGTTGTAATACATTTTTTTTTCTATATTCAAAGTAATTTTTTGCTTTCTTGAAGAACTGCACAGCTTAGAGGCAGATTTTACTTTTTACCTCCTAAAAATCCTAAGTCAGAATGGTCTTCAGCACCTAAGGTGGCCTAACCATTATTGACATATGCTGCAGGCTTTGATGAGTAAAATGATGAGATCTTAAGTAACAGATATATTTTCTCCGAAGAGAACTTCATATGGTTTGGCTATCTTCCAAGAAAAAATCACAAGCATAGTTAACCAATGATAATGACATCTGCCTCTCACAAAAAGACAAGGAAATCTTTTAAAGGTCACAGTGCTAACTGGGAGGGTAACTGATTAAGACAAGCCTGTTTATATATTGTATCGCACACAACATTTTGCTTCCAAAAAGGAAGCAAAACAGAGTAATTTCCCTTTCTGCTGTGTGCACACAAACATGCAGATTTCATAAGGACTGAATGTGAGTCTTCAGCTGAAGGTGAGTGCATTCAGTTATATAGGCAAAATGAATTTTTGATATAAGCAATGCAGGCTTTCTTTTCTGACATAATGTCTGGCAATGGAAATGCAAAGTTTTATGACATTTACATCACTCAGTATTTTAAAAATCCTTATATTTTTTTGTTGCTTTGTGTGGTGATTAAAACTTTTGTGTTTCAGATTTCTAGTGAATTAAAAATAAAAATCATAAATTAAGCTCATGGAGAACTAAACATCTAGGTAAGGAGTAGAAGTGGGACAGAGAGACTACCCACCCTCTACTCTTTTAATTCTTCTTCTTCAGCTTCAGAGGCTTTACAGGTATCTTTCGCACTGCTGCTTTATGCTAGATTAATTTCTGTGGCATCACCTGTGTCTTACACTGACTGATACAGGTAAGAACAGCTTCAGGTGAGACAAGTATTAATAGGGTCCATCAGCCACCAGTTTATCCATGGCAAGCCAACCGGAGGGAGATAATGAGTTGTAGTGAGGGTTTCATCTTGCCCATACTGAAATGAAATGGATGGAAGTGTTCAAGGCCAGGTTGGATGGGATTTTGAGCAATCTGATCTAGTGGAAGGTGTCCCTGCCCATGGCAAGGGAGCCGAAACTAGATGACTTTTAAGGTTCCTTCCAACCCAAAATATTTTACTTCTCTATGATTCTATGTCTTGGTATGCTTTTTTTCTACATATGTTGGAATACCTAGTTGTTAAATCTCACACAAAGATAATAAACTTGACCATTCCTTTTGCCAATCACTTTTAATCAGAGGAACATATCAAGTCTTACATTTCTTCATACTCTCAATCATGTCATGGTACTTTTCTAGATAGCAAGAATGACATGATCTTGGACCTCTCTTCTGCCTGTAACTAACAAATAATATCCAGAGGCATAAAAAGTGGCAGATACAGAATACTTTCTAGATTTTTTCCCCATTGTCATGGTTTGAACTCAGTCGGCAGCCAAACACCACACAGCCAGTCACTCTCCCACAGACCAGGAAATAGGGGAGGGAAAAAAGGAAACTCATAGATTGAGATAAAAAAGGGTTTAGTGGTGGTAATAAAACAAAACAGTAACAGTAATAGAAAGTACAAATGGGTAATGCACAATGCGATTGCTCACCACCTGCCAACTGATACTCATCCCACTCCCAGCCACCAATCCTGACAGAACGAAGACCCTGCCATCGCAGACCAAAAGAAGAGAGAACCCGCCTCCTTTATAAACTGAGCATGACGTCACATGATATGGAATACTTAATTGGCCAATCTGGGTCCAGCACTCCAGCTGTGCCCCCTCCCAGCTCAAGAAAACTTAACTCTATCCCAGCCAAAACCAGGACACCTATCTTTTATTTATCCTATCTATCCTCAACAAACAAAAAGTTCAAATCCTAGAATTAATAGAAAGCTCAGTATTTTAGTTTTAAAACAAATGCACGTTACCATTTCCATTGGCTCACTAAATAATAGCATGAAAAAAATGAAGAAAAAGTTTTATATCTTTTAATCTCCAAATATTTTACGATTTTTCATGCTGTAAGGCAAGATAAGAAACTATATTACTGAGAAAAGTCTCTGAAGATGCATGTGCACTTTTTTCTACTAACACTGAAAACTTTTTATGAATTGTTTATATTACTACAGTAAAAGAAAGCAGTGTGGCACACTCTGAAAAGGGAGCAAAACAGCCCTGTCCCTGAGGACAGCAATGTCTGAAAAGAAATTGTTATTACATACAGTAGAAGCTCTTTCACAGAGAAAGAAAGGACTTGGCACACTGAGAGACATTTTTGGAAGAAGAAAGGAATGGTTGGCTTAATAAAGCCCAGAGAATTAAATACTTTAATATTATTTTCATCAGTATGGGGCCTTTTCATATTAACTGCTTCAACTAAGCAAATATTGTTCTGCAGACACATATTTTTGTACTAGTTATTTTAATTATATAGTCTGCTGGAAATGTAGGCTGAAGCTGGCAATTCCATGTGCCAACTTGTTTGTTTTTATAATTCTGTATTTTATAAGAGAATAAAACAAGGATATGGGTTTCTAAGCATTAGTTTGCATGACTCACTAGGCACAGTGCAATTTGTAGTAGTCTGGGCTGCTTGATGCTGCTAATAAGTGTGGTGGTTCAACCAGTAGGGAGAGAAAAACCATTTCGTCTTGAGAAAATCACAGAACCATTTACAAGTTTGTGTTTTTTTAATGCTAATCATCAACATTTTGCCATTACTTGGGGATGGAAGGGCTGAGCAGGACTGAATCAGCAGAACACAAAAAGAAACAAAAAACCTGCCCATTTTGAAGAAGTTGTTCACAGGATGTGAGTCACGTGGGGCACCTCCAACCCACCTACCACCTTCTGTAGAAAAGTAACCAGGACTACAATAAATCTACAGCCAGAATGATTTTAAAGATAAAGACAATAGCCAGAAAAGCAGCAGCATTTTCCCTGTTTGCCTGAGACTGAGAAAATCAGCCATCAGGACTTGCTGAAGTCCACAGTGAGATGAGGAAAAGACAAGACTGCAATGCCCTGCAATCTCCCATATGCATTCCCTAGATGACAGTGACAAGCTCTAAGAAACAGGTCTCTGTCTTTAGGGCACTGATATCAGTTCCAGTCCTTAGGCTTCATTACGCTGACATACTTTTTTAGCATGTTGTACAGTTTCTGGTAAAAGCTTAGATGAACACAAAATCATGGATTTTCTCTGCTACTGCTCTTCATTTTTAAAAATGGATGCAATATGAAAGACAATCTCTCCAAACAAGTGGGCCTAGCTGATCTTAGAGCAACAGCTGTAGGAGTTTGGAAATCATTTAAAAGGTCACTTAACTTCCAAAGAAGTCTTCTCACTTAGCATTTGGAATTTGCTATTTTCTAAAAATGTAAGTTGATGAATTTTTTTAAGTAAACACTGTGGATAATTATAATACACAGCAGTTTACTGACTTCAGTGGGACTGAAGGTGAAAAGATAGACCTGTATTCTGAAAGATATTAAGTCAATGGGCTTTGCTGTTTTATTCCTGCCTATTTGCTTTCAACTCCTGGGGAGAACCTCAATTGGATTATGTTTTCAGCCATGTTCTATGCAAGTGAATGAGAAGAAATGTACGCATGTATAAAAACAGAGATCAGCTGTAAGGCTTCCAATAGTTCAGAATGGAAGATAAGTACACAGAGCTGTAAAAAATTATACTGTTTGAGTGAACCTACAAATCTAACATATTCACATTTTAAGGGTGTAATACTATATCACAGAATCACAGAATCATTCAGGTTGGAAAAGACCCTTGGGATCATCGAGTCCAACCATCAGCCCTACTCTACAAAGTTCTCCCCTACCCCATATCCCCCAACATCTCATCCAAACGACCCTTAAACACACCCAGGGATGGTGACTCCACCACCTCCCTGGGCAGCCTGTTCCACTGTCTGACCACTCTTTCTGTGAAAATTTTTTTCCTAATGTCCAGTCTAAACCTCCTCTGTTGGAGTTTAAAGCCGTTCCCCCTTGTTCTGTCACTAATCACCTGTGAGAAGAGACCAGCACCAGCCTCTCTACAATGTCCTTTCAGGTAGCTGTAGAGAGTGATGAGGTCTTCCCTCAGCCTTCTCCTCCTCAGACTGAACAGTCCCAGCTCCTTCAACCTCTCCTCACAGGATTTGTTCTCCAGGCCCTTCACCAGCTTCATTGCCCTCCTCTGCACTCGCTCCAGCACCTCGATATCTCTCCTGTATTGAGGTGCCCAAAACTGGACACAACACTCCAGGTGTGGCCTCACCAGTGCAGAGCACAGGGGGACCATCACCTCCCTACTTCTGCTGGCCACACTATTTCTAGTACAAGCCAGGATGCCGTTGGCTTTCTTGGCCACCCAGACACACTGCCAGCTCATATTCAGGTGTTTGTCAATTAGAATCCCCAGATCTTTCTCTTCTAGACGTATTTGCTGAATGAATGCACTAATAACACATGTTCTCTGTAAATCTGCTATTTACTGCAAAAGGTGTAATTCAGAATTTTTCAACAAGACCAAATTCTCTATGCTCAGAAATGCCTCATTGATTTCAGGGGCATAGGAATTAGTAGATCAAGATTGGGCAGCTATCAAAGTGCATTACAGATAAATGGAAAGGAAAATTAAAAAGTGAAATTTTAAATCAAGAAAAAAGGTACATTCAGTGATTAAGGAAAATTATCTAGAAGTCTACTTTTTATTATTCAGTTTGGGCAAATAACTGATAACTAGAAGCAAGAACGTGACTGTTTGGGGATTTAGGTTTCCATATTAATTTGAGGATTTAGGTTTCCAAATTTTTACATGTAAATTTCCGCAATGTGGAGGAATTAATCTCTAGTTTACAAGTCATTTCTAGAAGACAACTGGAACACCCACAGAAAAAAAAATGTAGATCTTCTAGTGTTGCTCAGTCTTCAGCAATTAGGGAATACTCCTCTAGAGCTTCACGAATGAAAGAAAAGACATGAACAGATTTTTACTGATTCAGAAACAGCTTTTTTGCCTACTTGAGTTTTGAGGACACAAAAGTAATTAAAGGAAAAAAAAACAAACCAAAACAAACAACATTTTCCTCCCTTTTTAAATGATCAGAACTTTAAGGCAAAATATTAATGACTTCCTCAGGCATCTCAGAGCTGCAGAGGAAGCCTTTAGATGACCTTACTGTGAAAATTAAGAGGAGTCCTACACAGAAAGAACACTTATTCTTGTTGGGTTTCAAGTTTATTGAACTGAAGATACTCCTGTTTCTCTTCAAAAGACTGTTTGCTCCTCAAACAGAATTACTTCAGAAATTTGCTGTCTCAAACAAGAGCACTTAATTAAAAAAAAAAAAAAAAATTGAAACCTTTCATAAAAACTCTAGGTAATCTAAAAATGTACCATTTCTGAAAAGTCACATAGAAGTCCCCAGTTTCAGACATCTCTCTACACATTTGCTTGAGCAACCAAGCTCTATTAAACGACACCAGTTAGAAAACTTGTATTTGATGGAAATTTCAATTCCTGTCTCATAGTAGCAAGCAACACACTTTGCCAAATGGATACAGGCTTCCAACAGAAGAGCAGAATATGCATTGTTATCCTTTCATATGTTTATCTTATTCAAGTAATGATTTTTAATTGTTCGTTCATATCAGTTGTATGGTAAATTTTTTTTTCTCATGCATCTGCCAAAGACATCAAGTCATAGTATACTAATTACACCCACATAATGTGCCAGGACTTAACATGATGACCAACAGTTTCCCTCCCTTTGCCTTACTTTTGGCAAAGTGCTCAGTCCTGATTCTTTTAATCTATAAAACAGTCCATTAAAGAGTATTCTAGTGCTTTTGGCTTTGTTTTCTGTAATGCACTAACACTGACAGTTTTACACCTCTTTTGCATCAAAGGTCAACAGTATCAGTGTCCCTTGCTGGGAAGAAAAGTGGAATTAATTTAACTAAAAACTATTGAATTGAAAGAGGTTTTCTCTTCTGAATACATCTCTCCACATGATAGCTATACTTGTGTGGCAAGGTGTTCCCAAAGTAAAAACTGTCTCTGAAAGCAAGAGGAATTAGTAGTAGTAGTAGTAGTAGTAGTAATAGAAGTAGTAGTAGTAGTAGTGGTGGTGGTGGTGGTGTTTTGTTGTTGTTGTTGGTTGTTGTTGTTGATTTTTTTTATTGTTATTGCTGTTAATAATTATTATTATTAATTGTTATTGTTATTATATGCTGTTAATAATAATTGTTAATGTCATTAATCAGAATATAATATATGTTAACTAATAATAATAAAAGTAATAATAGTAATTTCTGGGCCATTTCAGAATGTCCTCTGACTGGAGAAAAGGATGAGCCTGATCTTATCCTTTTTAGATTCATTTTTTATGCAAGCTATTCTCCAATGTGATTACAGAAACATTTCTTTTCACTGAAAATGTTGACCAACTCCAATCTTTAGAAACTATAAAAGAAAATAAAACAGACAACATAAAATGTGGTAGGAATATCATTCTGGGTGTCCAACTTGTTTTTGTTTTATTTATTTTCACAGAGTAATGTGACATAAGCATACATATGCACCTAATTCTATTGTCTGCCAAAGAAACTTCACAAAGGAGTGTAATTTCTGTATGCATCACTCAGTTAAAGGAAACTAAGGGGAAATATTTTAATATATTAAATCCACTGCTACTACTAGAATCTCTGAGACTTGTTTGACACAATTTATGATAGGTGGATTATTTGATCATAATTTATGAATAATATTGAAGGTAATAGTATGAAGCTGTCAAGACTGAAAGGAAGTGCTGTCAGGTGATGAAACAGCATTGCTCACACACAAGACTACACCTTCTCTCCTTCAACAGGTCTTCTTTCAAATAACTGTAAAGCAAAAATATAACACTGATGCACTGCACCTCTGTTTGACATAAATGAGAGAAAGCAGTTTTGCTCACAAGATTTGGATGTAATTTCCTCATGCAAATTTAGACTCCAGTTGTTGCCAGCTTGCAAGTTAAAATTCAAAACCAGAATATTACTTATGGCATCTACAAAGACATACAGAAAATGTCTTTTTTGGACTGTTTTTATTTTTCTTTGTGCTTTTGCACTCCACCTAATAATCTCCTTATAGTGTAGTTCTTAAGGAAAGCATTCAACTAACTAAAAACAGTAGCAAAATTCTTTCTGGATGAACTTCAGTAGAATAATAGCATAAGCCCATAGCTTCTACAAAAGTGTTGACAATAAATAATCACTCCAAACAAGTTTTTCTCTTGTATCTGTTGGAACAATTGAAGTAAATTCTGCTGTGCGTTACTGTAAAACTTAACAGAGGGATTTAATCTTGGCATCCTTTCCATTGAAACCAAAACACAGACTATATTTTCTACACATATTCCACATATATATCTATGCATGTAGATACATACAGATACATATATGTATGTAGATAGATATCTGTGTATGTAGTTATATATGTAGAAGACGTATATATATGTAGAATATATCTAGATATCCATATATAAAGATACATATAGACATGTACATAATTATACATATATATTCTACAAATATCAGTCTTTAAGAACCATAACTTCATCTTGCAAGCATATAAGCAATTCATAAAGTAAACACCTTGGTTTTATCTTGTCCCAGTGTCTTGCAAAGAGTAGCTTTTATACACATTTATAATCAGATCAGCTTGGTTTCCAACCCAATACATTAGGTAAAAAGAGCTAAATTAAAAGCTTGTCCAAAAGGCTTCAGAACTGATACCTAAACATGTTAAGAATTCTTGAGAGAATCACTTTCTCCATACAAGTCTTAACAGGAGCTGTATGGTTTTTAACATAATTTACATTATATAGTACAATGGATGTACAGCCAGATGTTGTTACAAAGAATAGATAAAGACTGTATTACTAATTACCATTTCTAATGGCATAAACCACTCCAGCAGCTGTCATATTTTTATATCGCTTTGCTGGATGACTGCGTGATCTACGATTTGGTCTACACCTTGAATATAAAGCAAACTACAGGTTCCCATTTCCTATTCAGGACATCTCTTGTGGTTTTTTCTTGTCTTTCTTCTGCACAACTTTTCTGCATACAGACTTTCATTTTTAAAGGTATTGGTCTCCACAATTGCAATGTCTTGACCCTAATCTGGAATCTTCATCCACCAGGAGAAGTGTTCCTATGACCATTCACAGGGGAAAGTGTTGCAGTTAGTAAGCAGAGTGAAGGCAACTTTAGGACATGAACAGGTTTAATTTGCACACTGCTGCAAACCCAGGTAGAGACATCCATAACTTACTGCAGTAAACCATAGAAGTTATAGCAAAAAACAAACATCAGAGAAAGGGAAATAAAATTTACTCAGAGGTGACCTGGATAGTATGAACCTACACTCAAGTGTAAACTCCCTTAGCTATATGACTTATTGTTCTTTTTGTTAAATGTCATGTGGTATAAATTTGTTCACTTCTACCACAGCTTACCTGTGTCCATTCATGTTTAGTACATAACTGTTACTGGGATAGCAGCAAAGAGCCATATTAAAAGCCTTATCAACTCACATGCTCGAGACTAGTTTCTTTTCTTCTAAAACAAGCAATAAAGCACTGAGGTTTTTAACTATTCGGTGTTTTCCTCTATAGATTATTCACAAAACACATTATTTTGTTATGGTCCTGAGATACAGAGCTTGAAGTTCAGTGCAGGTTAGCAACTTAGCAGGTTAGCAGGTTAGCAACTAGCCAAGTTTATAGATATCATACAAGAAGTTTTCAATAATATGTTCCTTTCAACAGCTTCTTAGGGGGAAAAAGTATCATTTGGGGTGGTTCAAGACTAGCCTGCTCCAAGACAAATTCATGTTTGTATTCAGAAAAATGTTCATAAATACTTTATTGCAGCATTCAACCTATTTCTAATCACAGCACTCTCCAGACTATAACATGAATTGGAAAATTAACTGAATTTTTACTCTATTCAAAGCAGACAGAGTTACTCGGAAGAACTGTGAAGATGTAAAGAACACACTTAATACCAGGAAAACATCTAAAAAAAGATGACCATATTTATCAGAAAAAGCTCAATTTGTTAACATTTGTACTAATTACAGTTAAAAGCGCTTTGCAGAAAATGCTAGCAAGATATCATTACACCTTTAACCACATAAAAATAGGACAATGATTAGAAACTTCATATGCAAAAGGACAGATTTCTTTCTTTGACCATTTCTTTTAACACAAGTAACTCATGCTCACGTTTTAGTTTTGTCTTCTCACAAATGTTATAAATTACTTAAAATTATCCCATACATACATGCTTAGAATAATTTGATTTATTTATCTGGATATTTTTTCCTCGTTTTTTTTTTTTTTCCTCTGGAGATAATGATTCCAGCTTGTTCTCATCAAGTGACTTGGAAGAATCTGACTTTTTACAGCATTACTAATACTACAGCATGGTGATTACAGTCTTGTGGCCTTGCAGAAAATGTTCTTTCTATCCAGTATGAAAAGGGAAAAAATAAATATGCTTTGCTTTGCTCCTCTCATTGTCTCACCAACCTCCCACTAACCATCTGACAGTATACAATGTGGGAGTGCTAATATGAAAAGTATGCAGTGGCTCCTTTGCATGCTTGCATTAGCCTAGCAATGTTTGCATTTACTTTCTTTCCCAGTACAGAAAAGAGATGATACATTTTTAATTTTTTTTTTTCCCAGTGTTATAGCTAGATATAGGCTAGTGAGAGCTCAGAGAGTGCATTACAATAATTTTTATTGGATGTTCCCTAGTCGTTTAGTCTAGAAATTTGTAGGAGTATGTTATCTCATCTTGTCCTGCATTTGGACTTAGGAGTAGATGTTATTTTGTTATGTACAGGGTTTTTTACTTATGGTACTTCTGTGTGCTGGAGGTTGACTGAAAAGTCAAATTATTTCTGCCTTCCAGAAATTCTACATTATTTTCTTTATTTTTACAGTTTTATGACATTCTCTTATTGCGATTCTGCAAAGGCTAAGAACAACTATTTTGAGAACATCACTTAATTAAAAAAACAAAATAATAGATCAACAGATTTGTTGTCACTGAGATAGTCCCAATGTATTTTTCACATAAATGTGTTTCTGAAGTTGGTTTTCAGTTGTAATAGTGTTCCAGCATATATTCTTATATCTCTCTAATTTCTATAATCGTAAAATGTAGATACTAGCTCATAAGATTAAGGTTTTGTTCAACAGTTTTGATACTGTTGGTTAGTTACATTGTGCAGGTGAGCCTCACAGCCTCATTTGTCAGTAGTCACTTTAAAGATAGCAGAGAGCACGTGGCTGCTTCATCACTCTGGAAAAGGGATCAAGTTATACTTCCTCAGAATCAGTGCACACAAGTTGGAAGATAAGGCGACCAAGACATAAAACTCTGACCAAGGCATAAAAAATGTTTGGGCTTTTTTTTTGCCTCCTCTGTTCTAATTCGGTAGAACAGCATCCCTGAGAAGCCCCTGGGTATCAACGTGAATAGATATATTTGTATGCTTCCCTCTGCCAAGGCTACTGTTGTACTGAAAGACCCCTCAAAGGGATGTATGGAAGCGTGGCTTCTTCTGTCTCGCCTTTACTAAGCATTATTATATTGCTAAGACAATCTCTAGGCCTAATCACTAGCATTTTCTATAACCGACAAGTCACATTTAAAGAATCAGAGGCAACATAAGGAAAAGAGAATAGAGTAGCTCTGCTAGCTTCCTCAGAAGGATCAGGAAAGAAATATTCTGTCTTCAGAAACTCTTTCAAAGCAAAAGGAATTCTGTTCGGTTCAGGGCCTCTGCAACATTCCCCCTTTGTCACACACTACAATCATCCAGTCCAACAGAGAAGGAAGGTATCACAATGAGTAGTGATTAGGGGAAATATTGTTGAAATAGAAACATCCAATAGAGGAATTAGAGTATGTAAAGGTGAGATAGAGGAGGAAACAGCAATTTGTACATTACATCATTTGTCTTTTACTGTTTGCTTTTTTTTTTTTTTAATTTTACTTGCAGCTGTGTCTGTTTTCCTATTTTTACTCGCCTTTCAGTCAATCATAGCAGAGCCTCAAACAGATGTGCAGAGTAATAATATGATAGTAAAATCTTACAAGCATGATTCATTTTAGGTTTGCAATTTTTAGATGAAGAAAAGTCTTGTGTATTTACAGAAAATACGGCATACATCTTGTCAAGAGGTATAAAAATGCTTTCTGCTTTTCTTGAAGAAGGATTATGCATGGACTTCACAATTTGCCCATCTCAGTTCACAACAGCTACTGTATTTGAGGTCATTCTTATGGAATACCTTTTAATAAGAATATGAGATAAAGAAAGATATTAGCAGGTTAAAGCCTGCTGTTGGTTATTCCTCTGCAACATTATTTTCTCCTGGTACCTATTTGGAACAGAAATTGAAAGTGAAATTGATATATGCCCTTAACAATAGAAGCACTTAGAGCTGGTTGAATAGCGGAAATCTCATTTGTGAGTAAAAGGGCTGAGTTAGATTTCCTGTGACTCCTGTGGTCATGCCCTGAATGATTTGAAAGATTGAAGATGTACATACAATACACTGGTGAAAATGTTCATGGACCTCAAAGATATCACTGGCATCATCAGAAAAACAGAAGGGCCATGCTGGGTGAGACCTAGGTCAGTCTATCCCAGTAGCCTTTCTTTAACCATAAGAATAAGCATATATCTGGGGAAGCGTAAAAATGAACCAAACATATATGATACTTGTATCTACTACTCCTTAAACTGTAACTATTTTTGGTTCAGATATTTTGGGAATTGTTTGTTCTACACATTTCAAGATCCTGAAGGGTTCCAGGATTGTCTTGTCTCTCCTTGAAGTTCTAGCATGCAACATTCCTTTCACAGGGAATTTCACAGGTCAGCCTATGAAGGTAAAAGAACCCCCTTCTGTTTTTCTTGGAACTTGACTCCTACTACCTTCATTTGATGTTCCTAGGTCTTTTAGTGGCAGATACAATAACCAGGTGTGATTATTTTTCCCAAATTGGACACGTGCTAGTTGTTTGTCAAATAATAAGGAACGCAAGGAATGCTTTTGTGATCCAGGTAGATAATCATGCAACACTATTAAACAGTGAGTAGAGCAATATTGTGCTAAAAAGATCTAAGTGCCTCCAAATAATTTACTTAATCTCTTGCAGGTGATCTTGAACAACTAATATTTTTGAAGAAGAATGTAACTGTCTCAGACATAGCTTGTGGAAGAAGATAACTACACTGTGGCAAACATCTGTAAATAATATTTTAAATGTTCCAGATCAAGTTCAGCAAAAAAGCAAAATGAACCCTCACAGTTATTTCTTACACCCTCAATGTGGAGACAAGGCAAAAAAAGTGAAAGAAATCGAAGAGGGATTTAGTCATATTCGTTCTTATTCCTCAGTCTTGAACTTCTTATTGCTGATGTCATCTTATAGCATGAGCCTATCCCTAGCTCATGTCAATTAAAATGGTCCTTTATAACAATCTAGAACTTCAAGGTTCAAATTTTGATTAAATAATAAGAAAATACAACCAGTTAAAAACATTGATGATGTTTTATCACAAGCATTTTCCTCAAAATGAAAATAATCCTAAACAAATAATTTTCCATGAAGATTTAAAACTAAGTAGACCATCCAGAGATTTCTGAGGCCTTTAAAGAAAACCTCATAACTCCAAAATCATGAATGGAATTTACAGTTATTTGAAAATCAAGGAAAAAAAAGAATATTTACATTTCTTGTGCTTTGAATATTGCATAAAACTATACAACACATTGAAAATAGGAAGGTTGATAATAATTACTAAGATGCAGAGGTAAGAAAAGAAAAGCAATCCATTATTTCATGTCACAGTGGATAGGGTTCTCTGAAAATACAACAGGAATCTAATTCTAGAAATCATGTGAAAGCACAATTAATGTATCACAAGGATAATAAGCTTTCTTACCTGTTTTGGAGAACAGCACAATAGTGTATTCATATTTAAAAGGAGTAATGAAATTATTATTTTCATCAGTAATTAAGGAAAAGTTTGAAACTGAATATTGGGGAGTATATGCAACAGTTTGTATCTGTGAATGTGCAAACAGTATGATAAGTGATAGATAAAAAGGTGAATGGAAAACATAGCCCCCAAATAATGTTATGAAACAATACATGTTCGTTGCTATTTGAATAGTAGACCACAATGTGAATAAATAAATGAAAAACAGCTAATTAAAGACATTTCTGGAGAATGGATGTGTTTGGCTAATCCTTTGTCATGTCACAGATTGTTAAAATGTTTCTCTCTTCGAGCAATAATGGCATATAATTTTGGTGTCTATTTGGGGAGGAAGGAGTGACTCTTCCTGAAAACTGAGCAGGATGATCCCTTGATCTCTAGCTACCTCCTCATTTTCGACTTGCACTGCCAGCAAAATGCCAGCTGCAAAACCTATTTTGCATCTAGTTGTGATTTCAGAATTAAATGCAATGCAATTAGTTCCTTTTATATGTTTGGTAATCTTGTTAAGACAACTCATTAGGTATCTTGGCAATTGGAAATTACTAGGTTTCAGAACATGTGCATTTCCTTTGTGAATGCCAATTATTCCTAAATGAGGCAATTGTTCTTTAAAGGAAAAGGAAAAAATGAGTCCAAAAAACTTTTCTGAGTTTAAATATTGCCCTGACCTTTAAAAAACTTAATCTGGATCTTAATGCTTTCTCCATAAAACTCTAGATATGTATAAATATTGCAATGGTATTTCTTCCTATCTAATTTTTCTGCCTAATCATGTCAAGAGCGTGGAAAAAGAATATATAAATTGTTTAGGAGAAGCATATATTTTTATAATTGAAACTTGAAATAACTGATTAAGATAAGTAAAGTAAGTAGGATTTTTAAATCCTAATACTTATAAACAGGAACATACTATTATGTTCATTAATTATTAATCTATGCAGTTGTAGGAGAATGCTTTAACACAAACCAGTTAATAGGAAGTAGTTACAGATGCAAAAAAATAAACTATAAAATCTTTTTAATATTCAAATAACTTATTAATTTCTGAAGTCTTGGGAAACATCAGTGCAGCCTCCACACAGCTCATGTTTCAGAGACTAGAATCTGGAATCTGGAATCAAGTTTTCAAAGACTGGAATCTGGAAGTTTCTTGCACTTTAGGTTAGATGCAAATAGCACAATTTTAACTAAGCCAGATGAATCTTTTTTCAAAGGTCATACTGACATTTTCAAATTAAGGTGGATTTTTATATTTAAGAAAATACAACAGCAAAGATATTATATTATGGTACTTCCAGTCAGTAAATCTCAGTAGATCACTGATGGCTCATAAACATATGATATAAATGACCTAATGTGGATTCTAAACATTTTTATTTTTTTTTCTAAATTTCTCTCTTCCATAAAGGCTTTTTTTGTCATGGATTAAAAAGTGTTAATCTGTATTACAACAGTGTAGGTAGTAGAATACAGTGTTTATAGTGTGTTGCTCTAAATCAAGGCTAGTTATTTTCATTCCTATATGGGTGGAAGAAGACTTTAATCCATAAACATAGCAAGGTAATAGAAAATGTTTCACAAAAAAAAAAAAACCAACAAAAAAAACACCCCACCCCCCCAAAAAAAAAACCAACAAAACAACAGAATAAAACTATTTTAAAAGCATGCTTTTGAATTAAAAAAGTCATACATTAAAAGAAACTCAGTGTTTTCTTTAAATCAGTATGAATGGAATTTACCATAAGGAGAACTCAATCCAGCAATTTTGGACTGGGTTTTTTCAATTTTTCTTTTCAAAGGTTCAGAAAAAAACTTGAATAGTTTTGAACAAAGTGTAACCTTTCTATTCATAGTTGTGCTGATGAAAGTTTGCTTGGTCTTAAGCTGCATAGATCAGTAGGATACATGGCCTATGCCCACCATGTCTGAAGATAGTCCTGAGGATAAGGTTCACTTATCCTTCCTCTGTATTGCAGGCAAACGCATCTCCATGCTTTCAAACTCCATGTACCAAAACACTTACCCCATGTATTTTTTCATTTGGAAATGCAAAGTAAAAAGGAAGGAGGCAGAAGATGGAGTGTACCCCTCACAGAACTGCTCTGGAAGATGGAACTCCTTTGTGACACAGACATATACAAAAATTTGTGATGAGGCTGTAGTGTCAGGATCAAGTTCTGGCTGTGCTGCTGAAGGCAAAAATTAATTTATGGTCTATCATTTTGAACTGTCTCTGGTACTGACTGCTTTTATTCTCAAGTGTGCCTGCTTCTTCCAGAACAAGATTTACAGTAATAAAACTATATACACACCTCCCAATAAGGTGCTCATAAAGCCTCTAATTAAGTCATTCCCACTCTGCCACTTTCAATAGTCTACAGCTTGCTGCTTTAATACTGTAAGCTTTGTTTTTGTTGATGACTCTTCCTGCAGCCATGTGTATCCATGTCAAAAAAATTATCATTAACACAGTTTATCTCTCTCCAGTGTCTTTTGTGAGGCTGGATCTGAGAAAAAACATGGAAGATTCTTGTGCCAATCTAATTGACCTGAATGCCTCATGCACCACTGGCTGGTTAAATCAGTTCATGATGCTACTGGAGTTAAAAATAATGTCTGAGAAAATTCAACATAAGTCTTAAATTTACTGATAATTTTTTGAAAATGATGGAAGATAGGTTGTATGCAGCTTTACCGAATATGCTTCACTGACTTTTTATATGCAATGACTTTTTTTTTTTTTCCCAGGCAGAAATTATGCTCTTTACCTGCAGTGAAATGATCCTCTCAGTGTAGAATCAGATTTAATAAAATAATAAGTATGATGCTTATAAACTTTATGCAGTCTAACTATATTTAACATGTATCTTACAAAATTTGCATCTATACCTTGGAATATACATCCATGTTATTAAACGTGCTCAGTAAGCTAAGCAAGTTTTTATATAATTAATAAACATTTAGTGGCACTGATTTTTATAGCTTGGTTTTTGAACTCCTTATCAGTATTGAGCAGATGGGACATAACTATGAAAAATTGTATTTTAAACGTGATTACTATACTTGAATTATATTTGAAAAATTTTGTTCAGTGAAGCATTTACAAATACAATTTAACTTCCAGATGAAGCTTCAAAGTTAAGGTATTTTTCTCTGTTTAGCACAATGATATTTAAATGTTGTCTATAGCACACAAAAGGAAACAGAAAACAAAACCTATGCAAAATAAAATATCTAATGTTTTAGAAAAAGCTCTACTTAAGATGTCATTTTGCAATAAAATGTTTGATTGATTCTCTATTCAGTATTTACTAAATCCTTTTTTAATACCAGCCTTAACAAAATTGTACGAAGAATTATTTTTGATTGAAATTTTGGATTATGATGCAGCAACACAGTTAGTCGATTGCAATTTGTATACTTAAAGCATAATCTTTTCATATTAAACATCCTTCTGTAGTCTTTGATATTGAATTGAGGGAGGGGAGATACAAATTTTCTGCATAATCTACTTTTCTGAAAAAAAAAACCAAACATGTATAAGTAGAAAGTGGATCAAGAAGAACTGGACCAGAGGTTTAGCATGGGAACCTCTGGACATAAATCCACCCAGGAGATGTCTGCATAAGCAGATGTGATTGAGATGCTATACTGTAAATAACTTCCAGTTATCTGTCCTTTAAGAACCTATTCTGTTTATTTGTAAACCTTTAGGAAAAATTGTTCATCACTGAAGAGGAAATCAAGACCTTGAACACGAGTGTAAATAGTAAAATGAGATTACTGGGTGTTATGGTTTAACCCCAGTGAGCAACTAAGCACCATGCAGCCACTCGCTTACTCTTCCCCTCTCCCAGTGGGATGGGGAGGAAAACTGAAATAAAGTAAAACTCATTGGTTAAGAATGGTTTAATAACTAAAATAAAATAAAATAATAATAATATTAAATAATTTGTAATGAAAAGTAATATAATTTTTAAAAGAGAGAGATTTAAAAAATCCAAGAAAAAACAAGTGATGCACAATACAATTGCTCAACACCTGCTGACTGATGCTCAAGCAGTGATCCCCCCAGCCAACTTCCACTAGTTTGTATACTGTTCATGATGTTCTATGGTACGGAATATCCCTTGGGCCAGTTCGGGCCAGCTCTCCTGGCCATTCTCCCCCCCAGCTTCTTGTGCACCTGCTCACTGGCAGAGCACGGGAAACTGAAAAGCCCTTAATTTAGGATAAGTGCTACTTAGCAACAACTAAAACATCAGTGTGTTACAACATTATTCTCAACACTAAATCCAAAACACAGCACTGTACCAGCTACCAGGAAGAAAATTAACTCCATCCCAGACAAAACAAGGACACTGGGACACCTGTGATGTTTTACAGCACAAACCATATGTTCCCCATCTTGAATCTCAAATTCACCCTGTTGCCTTATAGCTAAACGATTAGCTGCTTTGAATTCTCTTCTCATGGTTGCTGAACCGAGTATCCATACATGGATTTAGTGTTGTTGCTTTCAGAGAGAAAAGTGCTATGCCACATAAGCTTCTCCTTTAATCTCTTTTGCTGTTTCTTGAAATATAAAACTAAGCTCTAAAGGTCCCATTCATTATTGTCTCACAGTGCTACAGCTGATCGCACCTGTGTCTCACAGATATGAACTGTGACCAAATCAAAATAATAGTGTTTCACTCTTGCATCAGTGTAAATGACCAAAAAAAGAAAGATGAAATGTGCCTTGGTAGGATGATAATTTTATAATATAATGATGAAAAATAAGAGGGAAAAGGGAGGGGAAGGGAAGGGAAGGGAAGGGAAGGGAAGGGAAGGGAAGGGAAGGGAAGGGAAGGGAAGGGAAGGGAAGGGAAGGGAAGGGAAGGGAAGGGAAGGGAAGGGAAGGGAAGGGAAGGGAAGGGAAGGGAAGGGAAGGGAAGGGAAGGGAGAAGGAATTTCTATATGAGGAGAAGTAACTATGTTCTCAAACAGTCAAATCCTGAAATCTCTACTTTGGCAAAGCTGGTAATGGGAACCATAGCAAAAACTTAACCTAGAAAGAGTGACAATTTCTCATGAAACCCAGAAGAAATAAAATCAGATGGAGTAGAGAAATTAAATCACAGCAGTTTATTTAATTCTTCCTTTATAAAATGTATTTTCTAGCCCTAATTTATATTAATTTTTCTTAGAGAGTATTGATAATAGATAAGGTTTGATAAAGGATCCCAGGGGACTTTCACAACTATACATTTATTTATATTTATATTTATATAATTATATTTATAATTTCATAAACATATTTGAAGCAAGCCGGTTATATAGACAGATAGTTAATTCACAGATTTGCTTATTGCTAATGCATTCATCTGTTTCTATCTGTTCTCCCCTCCTTCACAACTTTGAGACTTGTCTCTTCTTAAATTAGGCCTCAAACGTCTACAAAGAGCCCTTCAGCCATTTAAAGTATTTTTTTTTTTTTTTACTTTCTAGCAGTTCCTTAGAATTCAAGGGTTCAAATCAAAACATCTAGGTGGGAATGGAGACTGACAAACCCTGGCATGTAAATGCATTATCTTTCTGCATAAGAAATGTTATATTGATTTTCATAGGAATAGAACAGAGGTCAGTAGAAAGCTAATGAGTCTGCAGTTGAACACATACAGGTTTGCTGTCTTGAAGCCTTCAACTGTGTATACAGTGGGGAAAGATCTGATATCCTTTTATGTGCTTTATAGCATCATGATCACTTACTGAGGAGTTATTTCAATGAGTTACCAAAAAGTCTACCAATGCCTTACCAATGACAAGAGTCTAATAAGTGCCTGTTCCCTTGTTCATTCAGGAGGGATTTCTGTGTCAACATTTCAAAAGGGCTCAACCAAAATGACAGATCATTTGTGTATTGCCTGATCCACCTGCATTGCTACTGAGGAGGGGAAAAATTGTATGTTATGCTATTGGGCAATATGTCTCAACAAAATCAGAGTACAAAATATCTTCCAAAGGACTTCTGTCTTTCTTGATGAGAAAACCAGTGTTCCAGGACCCTCACAACAAGACATGATTCTTCACCATAAACAAAGCCTCCAGTCTGCTGTGCCACTGGACTTCTGTTTATTTTCAAAAAATACAGATTTCAGAGATGCTGAAAGAGTTTGTGATGGAGAGGACAGATAAGGAGAGAGTGTCTGGATGTCTTTTCACAGCAAAATCCAGCTCCCTTTCTTTCTTAAGAGTCTTGAGGACTGCCATGGTGCATATATGAGAGGTTAAGAGAGAGCCCAATTTTTATGTGTAGAGCTAATCAGAAGAAAGGAGGGAGTTACTATCCAATACCAGATTTGTCTGTTCTCAGGGAGAAAATGAAGCTCCAGTAAGGTTGTTTTAAAAGAAGAATGTGCAGCACTGCTGACTCTTTGCCATTGCTCAACAAAGAAAAGCATCCGTAAAGGAGAGCAATAAAGACTCTCCTTTGGCAGCTTTTTCAGCTGTTGCTGAAATGCTGAAAAAATTGAGCTGGAGAAAACAGTATCTGAGTTACACAGGAGGGATAAAGTTGCTGAAAATATGAAAGCTATATGCATGTGTGATCTTTTAGACAGCAAAGCTATTTCTGCTAGGGCTGGTGGAGATACTTGAGAAACTGTATCTTTGGCACCTTTTAGAAATAAATTCAATAGGTTTTATATATGTAAGCACTCAAACTCTGTAATATACTGGACTTCAAAAATAGTAGCAGGACATTGGGTACCTTTCTACTATTTTTAAAATAATCTGAGGAGTAAAAAGCAAACAAACAGTGATTTTTTATTTAGCTTTAAGAAACTGGTATGCAGTTTAAAAGATTGGCTGGCATGTCCTGCCAATGCTAGCTGATAACTTGTAGCTTCTTCCTACAGGTTCAGCAGTTCAGTGATAAACTGGGATTTGCTGAGGTGTACCACAGACAATTGGAGTCCATCCCCTTTTATTGATTTTCAAATTAGAAGCTTATAAGTCACAGATCAATCAACAGGTCTCAGCTGTTAGAGCTCAAGTTACAGCTCAAAACTAGCTAAAAAAGAATAGAAAATTTAGTGAAAAGTTGAAAGTCACACAACAAAGTCCAGCCGCACATTCAGTGAGACACACACGCAGGGAAACAGCTTCTTACGGTTCAGCTGTTCATGTTCCACCAGCAGATGCTTATCACTTCTTCTTCATGGTTTACTACACAGTGACTCAACTCAGAACAGCATTTTGACTCAAAATTTGGATGAAAGATTAGACTCTAATCCAATAAATTTTTCTTTTAAAGACACAGTTTACAGGTGCAGTGTCCATATAGAGGCCTGTCAGCGTCACATTTTTCTGGTCCAACAGGAAACCTCTTTTTTTTCCAAAGGTTTAAACTTCCATGTTGCCCTTTAAGCCACTTAGCTCAGTCACCCCCTGTAATGCTGCTTTTTCTTTTTCCCTCTATCCCTTATAAATTATGATAGTATTACTTTAAAACTATTTTTTTAAACCGCCGTTTATGTTCTTGGTGGGTTACAGCAGCTTTTGGAGATGTTAACCCAATGGCTTCAAAACGGTTACAAACCAAACAGATAAATGAAGAACAGAAATAATTACAAATTCAGGTGATAATCCTGTTTTGAATGCTTGTTTCAAACAGTTTAAACTTCATTTGCTGTTGTCATAAACAAGGTATTAGTTAATGTGTTACAGTTGTCCTAAAACCAAAGTTATATTTCATCTAGGCCTTAAGAAACTTCTTTGTCCTTTTGTCTCAGTGTCTTCCTTGAAGTGTAATGAGTTAGTAAATGTCAGAGTAGACAGAATCAGGGAACATCGCAGTCAGCAGCTTCTAAATCAACAACTAATTAAAAAATTTAGAATGCAGCTTATTTGCATGTGCAAATTTCAGCTACTGCACAGATATTGGGGCTGTTCCAAAATCCTTTAAGCAGCAGTTACTGGGGTTACAAGCAATGGACAATTAATCTTTTATTATTCCTATAATATCTAAATATATAAAATCTAAATCTAAAAATATTATTAAAAAATTTATAATAAAATATTTTTTAAAAATCTTTCTTCTCAAAGATACCCATGAACAAAACCTGGTCTTCACAATACTCTCAAATTTTTGCGTTTAGGTGTGGAATCAGGGTTGTTACTTCTATAAGAGACTGAGATAAAGCAAGACAATTAAATACTCTCTCCTCTCTGAAGTTCCCATATTCTTAGAATACTTTTTATTTCTTTTTCTGCATTTTACATCACATATTAGATTAGATGCAATTGTACTTAACATCACTGAAGTCAATTAATGGAACTGCTTCTTTGTCAGTGGGCCTGTAGGCAAAATAAGCCCCAGCTTGATCCATGTTAAATGCAAAAATGAAAAAGTGTCCTATGAACAGCTAGCCCAGATATCACTGATGAACAGGAAAGAACATGATACAAATGTCATCTCTATCTGTTGAATATCTCATTGGTTTTTTTACTTCCTTGCTCTACCTACCCAGAATATTTTCTTTAAATGTGGCATGTACTCTTCCTCCATGTGTTCCAAGAACTTACTTGCACCCTTCCAATTCCCACTCATTCCCACACATCTAGTTTCCTGAGGCAAGCACCCCTTGTGTCTACATTCATCCATCTATTTTAACAGTTACAGGAGGTCCAATCTTTCCCTTTGCTACTGCAGCCACTGTAGGGAAAGCTTTCTTTTTGAGACAAGGAAAAAAAAAGAAAATAAATGTCTAGACAGGATCATCACTGAAAAATCATTTAAAAAAAACTGAGTCCAGTATTTTTAAATTACATGTTTCATTCCAGAAATCCCAGTTTTCCCATTTCAAGTAACATTTTTCATTTAAAATCAACTTACATTTAAAAAAAGGAATGGGTTTATTTCCAAACAAGCAAATAAATAGCTGTTCTAAATGAAGTTCACTATCTGCCACTCCTGTCACCCTCGTTAATGGCCAATTTAGCAACAAGCAAGCACCAGAGAACAATCTTTCTGGCTTGCAGCCTTTTTCTAGGTCACATATTGGCATGACCCATGTGCTAAACCTGTCAGTCACCACTCACAATCAGACAAACAATCAACTTTTTTACACAGTTTCCTTCTATGTCTCATCCTTGCTAGCTAGCTCTATACCCCTTTTCTTTAAACTCTGCCCTTTGACAGATTAAGATCCTATACCTCATATACACAAACTGCACTGGTTGGCCAACCACAGAGGTAAAAACTGAAGCCCGAGGTTGATTTCTTATAGAGAGAATTTTTTTCAAGCATCTGATTTTATAATGTAAAAGCATTATATTCTTTCAATTTGTGACAATAATGTAATAAAACCAATAGACTATTTATTTACTAACACTGCTGTGTTCCTACTTTAATAGCCTCAGGATTGTTGACCAAACATACATTGTGCACAGTCAGCATTTGATAAGATTTTTAAGATAATGTGATACTTCATATGTTTTCTTTTATTAAGTGCTAATGTTAAAAAACAAAAACAAACCCACAAACAAACAAAAAAACCCTACAAACTTCAATTGTTCTTTGTCTGGTGTTTCCAAAGACATAACTTTCTATGGTGCTAGAGCTATCATTGTTCTAATTAGTGAAGTCCTGAAACTTTTTTATAGAATGACTTTATAATATGCCTTATGTTTTAACAACAGTTGATGTATTTCATTGATAATATATAAAGCAATATCTCCTTAGCTAAGAAAATTTTCACACTGATGTTGTTAAAGTTTATAGACAGAATCCTCGTTCTATATGTTCTTTCTAGGAAAATATGCAGTCTTATGCACAGCATTATCTGCTCCACAACAGATACTTCAATTCAAGCCAGACAAATATTTTATTTACTAAAGACATTATTTTAATCATTGCGAATTGATTTGTGAATTTTGGCTGAAGACACCAGACAATCTCAAGCAGTTTTTCAAGGTTAGGCCCTCCCTTCACACTGCAGAGGAAAAGTCACTGCCTTCTGTCTAGCAACAGTGTGGTTACCATGCCTCGCAGGAGGCAGCAGCCAGGGTCAAGCCTGCACAACACTAATTATCATATCCTAGGATAATCTCAATTGTGGTGCTCTCAGTCTGTCCTACTAATGCCATACCAATTTGCATAAATAATAAGTATTCAGTGGAAAGCTTGTTCTACATGCATATCCTACATACCTTGTCTCACATGCATGTCCTATATACCTGGCTAGAAAATTCTTCTCTGGTGTGCGGCTGTCTCTCAGTTTCATTCTGATTCAATGCATAAATAGTTCAAGAAACTGGAACAGTATTTGAGGTGAACAAAGCCTTTTTATTGAATAGGTAAACATAGTGGTTTTCTGAGCTTGACTAGCTTCCAGTGTTTTCATGTTTACTTAAACAAAATGCTAATACCTCCATCAGAAAGAAGACATTTCTGTTCTCTCAGAATATACAGTACCATACAGTACTCTGGCTATAGAGGTTCAAATGTTTTCAAATGGTAAAAGGAACTGAGTATAGATTCCTTACTTTCAGGTGGTTACACTCAACTTTGGGCCTTTCCTACATAAAAGAATATTACCTTCACCCAGTTTTTATATATTTATCCCTACCTTTGTTTTGCCTATCCATCAAGTGCCCTGAAATTTTTTTATTCCTGTGGGATACTTTTGATTTATGTTTTTTTGAATCTTATTTTCAATTTAAGTAGTCCAAATCAAACTATTTTTATTTAGGATTAATCAAAGCCTCTTCTGTATTTTGAACCAAACTTTCCAACAAAAACTCCTTAATTTCCTTAGAAGTTTTGGACAACATCTGACCATACTTCTCTTCGGACCACCAGTTTTTTTCATCCTTCAGTTTTTTAATCCTTCATTCTGCACCAGGTGTAACTCTAATTTCTTGGTTTTGGCTTTCCCTGACCACAGTAACTATCTCTGTTCCCCACACTTGACTCCATCCTTGCTTTAATCATTGAACCTAGCCATCCACAACCTAGTCTTGTTTCCTCAAAGCTTTAGTTCCACCTCCAACAGAGTGAGAAAAAGATCATTATCTATGTCTGTTCTAAGGGAATGTGCACAGACTTAGAATTCACTCTGGGTTCATGTACACAGTGAACTCTTAAACTTCTAAGGCCTATAACATCTTCCTTTTGTTTAATTCCTCATTCATTTTTCCTTTAGATTCCTAACCCAGCTACTAACTGTGATAACCAAATCATTACAATAGTAACACGTCTTTCCAAATTCTCATTCAAAGCCAGGGAACCGTAACAGGGATGATCTTTTTGTGATAATTTTTGCTACGATAGCTGGTGTTCACAGTGACACCAATTTAGTCGAGAAATGTCTTGGTTTGCTGGACTTTCGGCAAACTAGGAAACCAAAGACAATAAATGATCAAAACTAGGGTCCTAATATTTACATTTGGTCGGTTTTATTTCTTATTACATTAGTTATTAACTCTAATGAACACTGAATTTAAATAAACATAAATAAAGGTTTCTGAGAGATATCCTTATAGAGAATTAGAGTTAGCATTAGGAATGAACAGAGTCAGTTAGATTATTGTTTATTCAAAAGTGACTGACTGATTTGACACACCAGGAGGTTCTGGTGAGAAGTAATTACAAGAACAATTCAGTCATAGAACTGTCAATGGAAAAAAATGACAGATTCAAAGCAATGGCTGGCAATGAGATCTCAAGGTTTATGTTGGAGAAATGGCACTGAAAAGCAGTCTATGGCTATGGAAAGCAGTAAGTGCTGAAATAGCACCTTAGCACTTGTTAAGAAGTATTTTTCATATACTTTAGAATCATTTAGGTTGGAAAAGACCCTTGTCATCAAGTCCAACCATAAACCTAACGCTGCCAAGTCCACCACTAAACCATGTCCCTAAGTGCCACATCTACACATCTTTTAAATACTTCCAGAGATGGTGACTCAACCACTCCCCTGGGCAGCCTGTTCCAATGCTTGTGTGGTAGATTGACCTTGACTGCACACCAAGCTGCTTTATCACTCCCCTCCTCAGCAGGATTGGGGTGGAGAAAATAAGATGGAAAATAACTCGTGGGTCAAGACAAAGGCAGTTTAATAAAGCAAAAGCAAAAACAAAGGCCATGCATGGAAGCAAAGGAAAACAAAAGATTTATTCTCTTCTTCCCATCAGCAGCCAGTGTCCGGTCATGCAGCAGTTCCACTGGAAGACAAATGTCGTAATAACAAATGCTCGCCCTCCTCCTCCTTTCTCTTAGCTTTTATTGATGAGCAGATGTCATATGGTATGGAATATCCATTTGGTCAGTTTGGGTCATCTGTCACGTCTATGTCCCCTCCCAATATCTTGCCTACCCCCAGACTACTGGTGAGGGGATAATGTTGGAGAGGCAGCCTTCATGCTGTATGAGCACTGCTCAGCAGTAGCCAAACCACTGGGGTGTTATCAAGACCTTCTAGCTACCAATACAAAGCACAGCACTATGAGGGTTGCTATGGGGAAAATTAACTCCATCTCAGCTAGACCCAATACAGCTTGATAACTCATTCAGTGAAGAAATTTTTCCTAATATCCAGTCTAAACCTCCCCTGACACAACTTGAGGCCATTTCTTCTTGTCCTATCACGTTACTTGGGAAAAGAGACCAACATCCACCTTGCTACAAGCTCATTTCAGGTAGTTGTAGAGAGCGACAAGGTCTCCCCCGAGCCTCCTTTTCTCCAGACTAAACAACTCCAGTTCCCTCAGCTGCTCCTCATAAGACTTGTTCTTTAGACCATTCACCAGATTTGTTGCTCTTCTCTGGACACTTTCTCAGTTTCTTTTTCCTCCTTCTTCTTTCAAGGTCCTGGCTCTGTGTCTGTTCCTGCTGTGATAGCCAGTGTTCCTCTGGGATCTGTGAGGTGCTTACATCATCCTTGGTGAAATGGTCTGGACAGCCACAGCTGCTGAGTCAGGAGCCCGAGAGTCACTCTACAACTCAACAGGGCACCCAAAACTGCCCAAGAGAGCATTTGCTCAAAACTGATCATGTTGAAGAGGAAGATGACCACCAGCCAGATTAAACCTGGGAATTACAAGGAGATTTCTTAACAGAAAAGGAGTCAGCTTGAAAGAAGTATAAAAGAAGTGCAAATATTCCTAGCAGTGCAGAGAAACCTTGCAGTGGAAACATCAGCAGTCAATGCCAGGCTTGCCATTTCCAGAAATTGCCCCAGGGTAATCACAACCACTGCCAAGGCTGGACAGAGCAGTTGGATGCTGTGAGCAGCCTGTGGGGTGGATGACAATAGGACGTGCAACACCCAGACACCTGCCATGGATGCGCAGGTATGAACTCAGATGTACGTGGGCTGGCAGTTGAAGGGAGCAGCATAGATGCACTTAAAACTTCCCACAGGAGGGGTGTGCAGCTCGGAAGGGTGATACTTGTGACCCACATTTCCACTGGGGTGGGGGTGCATTTAACACAAGGTGGTGGTGGGGATGTAGATGCAATTACAATTTTCTAGGATCAGCCATAGAAAGCTGTTCAGACATATGCAGATGTGTAGCGTCTAGTATTGTGATTAATCTGTTGAGTTGCTGGTATTGATCCTGAACGCATAGATCAACAATTGCTGGTTAATTACACGTTTCCAACAAATCAAATCTCTTTTATCATGATTTGGTTTAACTTATGTGAACTTAGACTGCAAAATGTTCCAAAAGAAATAATTTTGTTAATGATTTGCACAGAAGCAATTTACCAGAACTAAAGAGAAGATTTTTGTGCATTATCCGGTCACTGCCAAATGCCTGTTAAATGCCATTCCAAAAAAAAACCAAACCCAAAATCCCCCAAGCCCCCAAAAGCAATTAAATAAAAACTACCAAAAAAGTCCCTGTTGCTCAAAATTAGAACCAGATAAGGAGTTATGAAATGAGTAAGATGGACAAGGAAAAAAATGTCATAGAAAGTATTGATGAAAGGAACAAAGGATAGAAAGCATGTGTGTGGAGATTTCTATTATATAGGCACTACTATAGATGTTTCCCTTTGTTAGGGATTTCTTAATTCATCTAACAGTTTCCTATAACAACAGTGGAATTTCCTATGAATTTTGGGGGAGGTGGGGGAAAGAAATATTTCACATCCATGAAAGGTCACTTACATAAAGCTTGACAAATATGTTATTCCCAGCCTACCTAAGTATGAATATAATAAATACAATTACACCTTTACTACATGCTACCGTAAAGAAAATCATCCAAAGACAGCATTAATCATCATTCTTATTTTCTGTGAGTTACTCAGCAAACTGAGCCAAGGTATTCTTTGGTCAATGTAAGAATTCTCAAGGAGTTGATAATGAGAAAAAAAAAAAAAAAAAAAAAAAAAAGGATTAAATACCGCCCTGTATGGCAAGCACAGATCATAAGTATTTTTAAATATCAAAAAACAGAGGGAATTATTTTTCTACACCACCTTCTTCTATCACATGGACTCTCTATCAAATAACCAACAAACACAATCCTAAGAATATTATGCAAACAGAATATGAGGTTATGGGCTAGTGGCAAAAACTCACAGAGGGTTAGGTCTTTTGTCTCCACTTTCTCTTTTTTTTTTTTTTTTTTTGTTCTGTATTTCATCTTGCAATTAGTTAAAAACAGTTTAGAATAACGAATTAAGACACTGTTAGTATTTGCTATGCCTTGCCAATGATATGTGCATTCCAGTTAAATAGCTTCAGAAGTTGACAAAGTGATACAGGTGAGGGTGCCTGTATTTTGTCGATGATGCATATTTGAAAGCTAGCTCACCTTTCAGAGGAAGCAGGAGAATTACTTTCAGATCAACAGTGCAAGAAATAGGAAAAGGTATAGAGATACAGCAAAACATTTGCGAGGAAAGTTTTGCTATCATTATCTAAAGATAAGAGACATATAAAGGTTTGGTTTAAGGTGTCAGTTTTCTTACAGCTTTAAATTTTGCAAACCACAGGCACAATTTTTTTTTCTTCTACAATTATTTGCACCCCAATTTAAGTCATTTAGATGTCAAGGGATCTGACTCAAATACACAATTGCTACTTAGATATTTAAATTTGTTAAATTGAGCCTAAAGTTAATTGCATTTGCAAATTGCTTGCCCAGTAAAGGCCAGTTTGACAACCCAGGTACACATAATATTTGCATGTACATCACTTCCAACATTCACACTTCTTCCTAATACCTCCCTACAAGACATGCATTCATCCCCATTATAGCTTCTAAATACGAGTATATGAGTCTAATATGATCATGATGACTAACACTAATTATATATCTGTCCTTTAGTCCTTTAAAATCTCAATCCCATGTCTCCTTGTGCATTATTTTGCCCACAACTCACATCAAACCAACTGCTCTGTGGTTATCCAAATGATCCTGTTCATTCCTTTGTACTGGCACACTCTCAAAGTTCTCTCAGCCTTCTGGAGTTCTCTTGCTGTTCCAAGATCTACTGGAAATTAATATACATAATTTTCAAGAAAATACTATACATCTTTCAAACTAATTCTTTTACCACTCTTGGGTGAATACTCTAGTTATTCATACATATTTTCATTTAATCAAAGCAAAACTTTACAGTTCAGATCTGCCATTTTATACCACTATATTGGAACAACAAAAATGTATTATTAAATCCAAGACAAGATGCCATCATTTTTGAAATACTAAATTATTTGGGGAGGTGGAGTGCTAAGGCTTGGATAACAGGTCCAAGCGAGAGTTGACCTATAGATGAATCCTGTATATTTTATAACTGGTAACCATTATTCTAATAGGTATTATACTAAGTTATAACAAACCACCTATACTGATGTGTACTGAAGCCTGAACAACAGGCCCTGAGCCAAAACTGCTAACTCAGTATGTAAACATTAGTGAAATATATTATGGAAGATGTAGCTATCTTGAATGTGTATTTATCTTTCTTTGTGTATGGATACAATTACAGGGTCATGGAGAGAGTTGTCTGGCACTGTGACCTGATGTGAGACCTTGTGCCTAACCCAATTAGATAAGCAGAGGAACTCCCTTAGCTTCTCCCTTGAGCTCTGGCCAGGCTCTGGGGGAGTCTAATGTGAGATTGAAACCAGGTATTTCTGCTTAAAACAAAGGTGCCAGCTATTCTGGCTTGTCGATCTCTGGTATATAAGGCTAGACCCGCTCACAGCGACTTTGGCAGCCTGACCTACGGGTGGACGCACCGCTCAGGATTTCCCCCTTGCCGGGACAGGTTCTCCAAACCCTCGCTGTAACCGGGGCTGCCCAGCCACTGCGGGTCTGGGTGATGGTAACGTATGAAAGTGGTGATGTATCTTTTCTTAATCACTATTCTCTTTCTCAGGTAGTAATGATTTGATGCATTACCCTGTATTTTCCTATTTGTTTGCTTTAAGTGCACTATTCTATCTCTTCTTGATGTATGTTTTCTGTATTATTCTGTTACAATATTTAGTTATCCCCAGTAAAATACACCTACTCTTTTCACTCTGGTGTCCCAGTTTAATTGGTATCCTTAATCAGCAAACAGGAGTAAATAGTACATTGTGTGTAAAATAATATTTTTTACTAAAATGAAGTTTCGAAAAGAAATTTCCAATCGATGTACGAATTAACTTCAACAAGAGATCATGCTTAGAAAATGGTTTCATTAGAATTAGACATATTTGCATCATAATTATAATTCTTTAAGAAATCTAGGACTAAATTATGAAATTCAGCTATACATTGCCACAATTTTTGTTAGAAAATGGTGCATCTTCTTCCACTGTAATGTCTCTTTTTACAGCTGTCCTATGGTCTTTTTGTGACAATCACCATATTGTTAAATATACAGTGAGCAGCTAGAGCTGTTGATTTTGAAAACTGTGTCAAGTCTATTATGTAGGGTCCCAAGATACTAAGTTTACACCATGTAAATTAAATTGATGCTGTTGAAGACTGCTGACAGGCTGGTGATCTCAGAGTTTTGGGGATTTTTTCTGGTTCTTTAGCTTTCCTCTCTTTAATTGGTTATCCCAAGGCATGGGAAGACAGAATGACCCAATTTCAAAAAATTAGTTGTAATCACTAGGGATTTTTTTCTTTTTTAGAGACATTTCAGGATATAGTCTGAAATCCTGATGGAAATGACAGCGAATAGCTCATCAGCCGCCAGGAGGATGAATCTGAAACATTTTCTGAGACAAAGACAAATCAGGTATGTGAAAGATTGCACTGAGCTGACATACCTTCTAGGCAAAATGTCTCTTATCACTAACGGTAAAGTTTCAACTCTGAACTTCATATACTTGATGTAAGAGTTTAGGGATGTTGAGATGTAAAATGGATCTGAGGTTCCTGTATCTTTAAGATTAGGAAATAGGTTGAAAAGACATCTTGTTCAGATAGTGATAATACAGAAATATTGTGCTATTTCCCACTACAGACCTGATCCTGAAGAAACTCTTAGATGGAAATAGGTGATACTGCTACTGTCAAAGGAGAAACTAGAAATCTATAGCAAAGCTCATCTTGATAGAGTTAGATAAACAAACTGAAAAGATGAACATAAACCCTTTCTTTAGGTATCTATTTCTTTCCAAGAGTCCAAACTTAAAAATTAAATCATTCGTAATATAAGAAATCTCATCAGTATTTATTTTCTGATCTCAAGATTTACTATTATATTAGTTAATGTTTATACTTTTTTCCTAGAGCCTGATTCCAAAAGAAAACAAAAATAAATTTTGACAGTTTAAATGTACTGATCGCGTTTCCACTTCCCAACAGCAGTTGATAACTAGGAGTAGCAGACATCAGGGTGAAAGAATATTTTCATAGATAATGAAATTTTCATAGATAGTGGCAGTGACTGGAAGACATCTTTGAGAACATGCAGCAACAACCGCAAGGAACAGTGAAGAATATTGATCCCACAGTAGATGTAGCAGAACAAAACTTATAAATGCCTAACAAATGAATAATAAACACATCTGCTTATTCTACAAAACAGCTGTCACATGGATTAAATGGGCTGCATCTTGTGGAGAACAACAATTCATAACAATACCATACTTCTGTGGGACAGAATGAACATCATGTCAGATACAGATAAGGTTGGTCAGGGAGAAAACTAGTGCTAATACAGGCAGGTTGCCTGGAGGTCTGAAAGGCAGGAGATGCTTTTTAACATTGAGTTACCCTACACCTTTTGTATTTGAACCCAATATGGGCTTTTGAAGGATTCCATATACCATACCTGAGTCCTTGGAAACTAAATTCCTTCCAGATGAAATTAAACTGCAAGATGCAGTTTGGCCACTTTTGGTATCCATCTGTGTATGTTGATATTCTTCACTTCCAGAGTTATGCTCTCAATATTTATCCAATAACATATTGTACCGAGGTGGGATGAGTGGACTGAAAAAGCATGATGTTGCTAACCACTAGAAATTAATTTCAGTTCTTTATTTGGTTTTGTAATTTACTAAATTCAAGTTAGTTATATTGCTAATGTTTAATCATAATCTATCTGCTGACATTTCTACAGACCTCAAAATATCAAGTGAATAAACATGGTTCTACGGAAGCATTCACATAGCTTAGTTACCAGGTTAGAATAGTCTCTGAAGGGTCAAACTTTCAGGCCTAAACTAGAGAGCTACTCTCTTCATGGTTTCTCTATAGCCTCCAGGAGAAAACTTGAGTCTTTAAGCTGCATCCTGCTCTGAATATCTTTCTGAAGGCTTTTTCCACTATCTATACAGATGAAGTACTAAGGCTTGGACAACAGGCCCAAGCCAGAGTTGACCTATAGATGAATCCTGTATATTTTATAACTGATAACCATTGTGCTAGTAGGTATTGTACTAAGTTATAACAACCCACTTATGCTGATTGAAAAAGTACTAAAGCATTGAAGTACTGAAGCCTGAACAAAGGCCCCAAGACGAAGCTGCTTAGTGTGTAATCAACAAAGTGTGTAAACTCGCTAGTGAAAGATGAAGCCTAGAATATAATCAGAGGACAAAAAGCTGAGAGAACGTATCCAACTTCCCTTGTTTAGCCTTGTCCAAGGCTGAGAACCCTTATTAGAAACTCCCTTGGTCTCCCTCCCTGAGCCCTGGCCAGGCTTTGGGTGGAATCCAACAGGAGAATGAAACCAGAAATTTTCTGCTCAAAACAAAGGTGCCAGCTATTCTGGCTTGTCGATCTCTGGTATATAAGGCTGGGCCCACTCACAGCGACTTTGGAAACCTCACCTACGGGTGGACGCACCACGCAGGATTTCCCCCTTGCCAGGACAGGCTCTGCAAACCCTCGCTGTGACCGGGGCTGCCCAGACACTGCAGGTCTGGGTGATGGTGACGTATGCAAGTGGTGATGGATCTTTCTTAATCACTATTCTCTTTCTCAGGTAGTAATGATTTGATGCATTACCCTGTATTTTCCTGTTTGTTGCTTTAGGTGCATTATTCTGCCTTTTCTTACTGCATGTCTTCTGTATTACACTGTTACATTACTTGGTTATCACCAGTAAAATATGCCCACTCTTTTCACTCTGGTGTCTGAGTTTAATTGGTATCCTTAATCAGCAAACAACAGAGCCCAGGGAAACTAGCTCCCTAAGCATGTCAGGTGGGCAACATGAACCCTCCTCAAAAGGTCATCCTGGTGCTGGGAAGTCATCACTCTCACTGGTAGTGAAAGGGCAGTGAAAACGTGCAAGAACATATTTCACACAACCATGCTGAAAGCCAATCTCTGCCAACAGACAGGAATATCCAGTTTTGAGGTTGGCAAGGTGTCAGTCCAACTTCTCCCAGCGAGGACTTGGATAATGGATGTTCCCAGCATCAAGTCAGACCAACAGGACTTTCACATGGGCAGATGCTGCCAGAACATGTCCTAAACTGAGGAGCTGAAATACAGTGGTTGAACTGTATATATCTAGCATAGCACACAAGCAAAGTACCTGTTATGGATTACCTAACATTTCTAAATGGAGAGGGTTTTTCATTAAGTTGTAGCTTTTCTTCACTGTAGAAAGCTCTACGTCATACTATGTTTACTCAGTATGAGTGAGACTAATGTCATCTTAAACCATCAAAGTCAGAACTCTAGCTGTCCTGGGTTCCCTGCATAGCCAATGAAAAGAAACAGGCCCCTGCAGAAGATTATCTGGACCATAAAATATATTTTAGTCGTCTGGAGATTCCTCCAGAGCTTTCTGTTGATGTTACCAGGCACTTATGTTATCTGTGCTCCTAAGTGACAAATCTGGCATGTATGAAAATTACAGAAGTATATAGTAGTTTCCTCTTCGCTACTACCATAATAAACATACACAGGTTCACTTCAAAGAACTAGAAATTGAAATGAAATACAAGAAGATTTCCTCTGCTTGTTGTTGAACTGCCCATTGCCACTACAGATGAAATGAGATCAAATGCCCAAGCCTATTAAACTGCAATGCTGTCACTGAAATCTGTAAGCCTTTCCTACATATGGCAGCTATGTGTTCTCCTAATCATGTTTCTTAGCATCTGCTATCCAAATATGCTAAATCACACAAGCACTTTAGCCTTTATATAGTACTACATAAGCAACTGTACAAACAACCCTGTCTTTTTCCAGTCATGAAAATCCTTTCAAATTCCTTTTTTCCCTCCTCTTTACAAAGATGACCTGACCCAAACAAACAGAATAGCTGTGGTTTGTATTTGTGAATTGTCTCATCAATTTTGTTTTATACTGCTTTAGTCTATGAATATTATCACATAACTACATGTCATGATGTTGTTGCTACCCCTTTTCTTATACATCTGTGCATTCTGAAGTGCAAGTTTTGTGTTTCGTTTATTTCTTTATCCTTCAATATTTTTAAAATCACTGTGAGTTTTTTGAAGGTTGCTCTGAGCACTCTGATCTTTTTACCACACAGCTGATTCAGCAATTAACATTGCTTCCACACTCTTTTAGCTTTCATGCTGAACCATTTACAGCTAAAATAGCACAAAAAGTTCACTTCAAGTCAGCTAGCACAGAGACTTCTACTCAAAGTAATACTGTTTTGGGTTTTTTTTACTTAGTACTGAATTACATCTTGACACTTATTTTTGTGGGTCAATGTGCTATTTTTTTCTTTTAACATCTGTAGTTCAACAAACTGGAATTCAGTTTTGCATATAATCCTGATGCAGACTTGTTCTTTTATCTCATTTTTCATTTTATACTATCAATCAGCTTTGCCAACACATTTTCGCTGAGCAACATCTAACAGAACTATATCTCATGAAAGAGTATGGAAAGAAGGAAGGCACTGTAGGGAGTTCATGATATAATTACAGTCTTTTATAAAATTAATAGAGGAGCTAATTTAGGTAAGACTTATTCTGAAAGAGAAGGTCCTGAATTTGAATTTTAAGTTAGGACACAGCTCCACCCTCAAATGTCTGCATTAGAGTGGTAACATAATAGTCTGGAGACAGCACTAATTCAGCCTATAATTGCCTGACCTTCAACCAAACAGGTAAATTTCAGTCATTTTACATTTACACTACATCAAGAGGACATAACCATAATCCTTACCCATGGTAGCTGTCCCTCTACCACAACAGCAGGACCACAAGAGGCCGTACATTGATACAGCTTATATTTCAGGGTTTTTTACATTTTCATTTTATGGAAAGACTACCTGTTTGGAAGTGATAAACAAAAGAAACAACAATAACAAGCTAACAGAAATCCAGATAAACATTTTGGACAGCTGTTAAAATGCTTATTTCTCAGGGAGGACTTGCTGATGTTAGCAGAGGCAGAGACAGTGGAACTACCATGACTACAATATGTTATTCCTTCATCATCTTTGCCTGTATTTTCAAGCTGGCTGCTGTCCTTTGAGGAGACTCAAATTGCAGCTGGAGATTATTAGATTCAAAATTATTCAGATATACTATAGAAAAAGGGTGAAAGTAACAGAGAAACCTAGGTGTCCAGGAGAAAACAATATGCGTCTCATTTACTGTCCACATATTGGAAAATTTTCAGAGCTTTCTTCTGTATATTCTGAATAATATTTTATGATTATTCTCAATTATAATTTAAAAATGTGAATTAGAGAATGTTCTTCCAGCATGTAAAAAAAATCCCTGTAGAGTTATTCCTTTGTCAATATGAGAAGAAGTTCACCATGTTCTTTTCACTATGCTTGGCAGGATACTGCAGCTTTACTAGTCCTGTAATACCAAGGTGCAGCTCTCTGTACATTTCCCTTTCATCCAGCATCTGTTGCTGGCATTCTCCAACACGGTAAGATCTGCTCAAGCCATAACAAAGGTTTACATGAAGTGATAATGCCTCTTAGAGCTGCTTGTGGCACTGAAATACTGTTAGACTGTAATGGTATAATGGACATATAAAGGAAAGGTGGCATTATGCCCATCTCTGATAAACTCCCATCTATTTGAATTCTCCCAATATGGGGCGGGGGAAAAAGAGGGAGAGACAAGTTGTTGAAATGGGATGGATACCACAGCTATAGCTCCTTCCTTCCCGTGTGTCTGGTTTAACTGACTGGTACCAATAAAGGAAAAAGAGAATAATTGAGTCTCACTACATATATATCATTTGGTTAAAGTAAAAATATAATCCCAGATTGTACTAAATTACTCCAAGTACCGCTGTGAGTAAGGAAAAAAATAAAAATAGGTGCCACAGAAACTTGGCAATCACCTGGAAGATGGCAATAAAAAATATATGTTGCTATACAAGCTTTGAAAAAGGCCTGGAGGGATACAGAGTGTGTAGTCAAAGTTAGGCTGTTAAAATGCCTGTAAAACTTCGGTGAATGGTGCAGTACAGATCAGGTAAAAATGGAAAAAAATCTTAGTGCATACTGAATCAAAGAGAATGACGGGATACAACATGTAATATTTTCTAATAGGTCGAAAAATAATCCTTACTTAGCAGCTTTTTTTCTTCTCATGACAATCTCGAACAAACTGTAATTGATGGTGTTTGTTCCTACTACTGGACATATCAGAACGGCTAGCTTTTTTTTTTAATTTTTCTCCTTCTTCACAACTTTGAATGAAGAATTTGAATGGCTGTTTCCATTTATAGCTGGTAAGTACTGTTCCACATAGAGCTTTTTTTCCCCCGTTTTGTAATTCACCCACATCAAACTAAAGATACAATAAAGGCATGCTGTTCTTTTAAATCACATTGTGAGGCTGGGCTAACTCCCATTGCCATTTTCTCTTTAACACAAGTAATTATACTCTTCAACTGCCCTTTGACTCTCTGTGGACCAAGGGCAGTTCTGCGTGGAAATGAACTTAATTAATTCTGCTCACTGGAGTGGAGTCTCTTAACCCTGGTGAGGCAGCTTGTTTCCACAGGTTTATGCTGGTAACTGTAAGCAGCTAGATCTATTTTTCCTTTCTAGGTTGCTTCTGTTAGCTCTGATATCTTGTCTTTGCAAATGGCATGTTCAGTGTGAAGAATGAATCCAAATCTTCTTACAGACTGACTGTGACTCCACAAAGAAACTGGCAGATTTTGCAGGTAAAAATTCTCAAATCTTTGAATCAACATATGCAAATGATAAGACCACGGCCTGGGGCACAAGCTTTAGCAAAGCACTGAAGCACGTTTATTTAAGCATGTAATTAGGACTAGATATTTTCTTTTCAGAGTGTTTTACCAAAGAATGCAATTGTAATTCATTAAATTACCTGTGAATGACCTAAAATGTGAATTATTTGCAACAAATTGTATTAGCTAAGTATAGAATTAAAAAAAAAAAACAACTCCAAAACAAAACTCAAAAGTTGTTTGGAGACAAACTTAAATGTCATAATATTCAAGATAGATTTACTGACATAATCTGCTGCCATACAGATATGGTTATATAGCTTCAATTCATGTTAATGATCAGCCTTCACAAAAGGACAGGGACAAACTCTCCCTTGTCTGTATATCCTTGACAGTTAGTTTCAAGTTTTCTGTCTGAAAACTGGAATTGAATCCCTGAATATATTTAAAACACTGTTAATATAAAGCATTTTACAGTGAAGTTGCTATATTTTTCATTCAATCATTAGATATTTGTTGTTGAGGGCTAAAAAGTCTCAAAAGCATAAGACTCAAGTTCCAGATTCCAGTGAATATTATTTATTTTATATACACAGAAACATTTTTTCAGTAGACAATATTATGTACACACTGGTCACACTAGCCAGTGTGTAGGGCACTCTTGTAAGACATGTCTGGCCTTAACTTATATACCTGCCAAAGATCAGAGAAAGTATTTGATTTATGTATCCTTGTGAAGTGACAAATAACAGGGATACTTCTGCTAAAAGATTTGGCTGCGTTTTATTTCTTTTTTTTTTTTTAATCAGGTTTTATTTTTTTCCAGAGACCAATGATAGAGGTGATACTACCACTAGGCCCAGTGGTCAGAAACTCTCCTAGAAATAAGATATTTTAAAGTACGGAACACATTGCCTAATCTTTGAGTAGTGTCTAAAATCATGAAATATTTTTAGATCAGAATAAGTTGGGTCATTTTCACATTTCCTCATGCCTAGCTGCACATTGGGATTCAGAGAGGAATAGAAAATATAAATCCCAATTTAAAGCATGAGTGATCGTTCTCATAGTATTTCAAACTCAGCCAGAACTTGAAAGTACTGGAGATCCCCTTGGGGAAGCCTGTTCTCAGGAGACTTCAGCCAAGTTTTGAGCCTGCACCAGCTGGGTATCTACATTTTTTTTTAGAATTACCTGGTAGGTATCAAATCTATTCAGGTCTCCTATCTAATATATAATTTCATAGAAGTAATAACTTTCTGATTTCTCCTGCTATACTCTGTGGGACTCTAAAAGAATTAGGACTTACTCTGCTGGATTTTTTACTGCATATCCATATGCATGATGTACGTTTAGGTGGAAGGGCCATCATGCAGATTATGACAGTTTAGTAGGCTATATAACTCAGTTATGTTAGGATAGTGGTCCTCAGTTCCAGGTATAATCAGGCTTCTGTTCTACTGCAGAATAGTTAATGAAATAGAGAGACACAAAAAAATTAAATTTCCACTAAATTAGTCATTTAAAAGAAAGCTTTCTTATGGAAGCTTTTTTTAGATAAAAAGCCAAGTTTCAGTACTGTCCATTTAAGCCAAGGACAGTGAAAAGAAAGTAGCATTCAATACAGGAATTCAAGCTTCAAAGGGTTATGCTGAATTGGTTCACTGACAGAGAATTATCCAAGCAAAGGTCAGGCACTCATTAAACCTTATCTGAAGCCAAAGTTATATGTTATGGTTTATTGCCTCAAGTACCAATTAATAAAGAATTAAAGAAATGAAAAACCAGTGATTCATACCTTTGCCGGGAGAACACTCATACTTCAGCATAATGCTAAAATATTAATAGTCATTTTAGTCATGTAGTATTTTATTAGGCACTTAACTCTGTAGGTTTTATCAAAAGATATATGACATTCATTTTTAACAAAATGCTGAGGAGATTTGGGGAACATTTACTCAAAATCTAATAAAGTAGATTTGAGAGATATTTTCAAATGGAAGTCTTAAACACAGGCATCAATTATTAATGCAAAAAAAAAAAGCGCTTAATAATAGGGGTCTGCATAGAGGCCATAAAGAAGTGTTGAAATACCACCATGATATCAAGGACAACTGTCTTCTACGGAAGCTGCAACAGAAAACATTAAGTGCTATAGCAGTATACAAGATCACTAATGCATTTTGCTCACAAGAGGACTTCTAGCAGGCTTATTTTTATCATCACAGGCATTTCATTAGCTTGACACAGTCTAGACATTTCTGCTCAGTGTTCAGAGAGTTAAATACTTCACACACTTGCCTGCACAACTGTCCTCAAAATACTCTTATTTCTTATTATTTTCATCAGCAGCATATGCTCCAAACCACCTAAGGCTCTGAACTGATGCCCTTTAGCATGCTAAACTGAAAATATGTTTGCACCTGCAGATGCCAACAAGGTTGCATCTGTCACAAAGCGCTTTCCATTGTCCTTGTTATCTGTCACATTAAGAGCTGGAAAACAAAAGTCACTGGTGATTCTGAATGAAATAAAAGTGGCAAAACTAATGTCCAACCAGAGACAGAAATTTGAGAGTGCAGATAATCTCCTAGGTCAAATAACACCAATAAATGCCTGGTCTCAGTTAAAACATAATAAATCTGTGTAGAAAAATAAATTCTGGTAACAGTCTTCAAGCCTGAGCATAAGTAACCCTGACTACTTAGTCTGGTAACAGGACTCTTACACCTCTTAAAATTCTTACTCTTTCTGTCTACCCGAAGAGAGAATTTTCCATCACTGTAGTGGTAGCTGAGCTCACCACAGAAAATCTTATCATCCATGATTCCACATGTTTAAATGCCTAACGTATAGCCAACCACGTTGCCTATTTCTTCTACACCTCTGTGGAGGTACACAGCCCTTTGCAAAATATTCTGCACATTTCCATGAGCATTTGGCTATTTTTGCAGGGGATGGAGGCTGAGGTCAGTTCATCACCCATTGCCTCTGCGGCTCCTTCCTCCTTAGGGGGAGGACTCCTCACACTCTTCCCCTGCTCCAGCATGGGGTCCCTTCCACAGGAGACAGTCCTCCATGAACTTCTCTGATGTGGGTCCTTCCCACAGGCTGCAGCTCTTCATGAACTACTCCAGTGTGGGTCCCTGCCAAGGGCTGCAGTTCTCCCAGCAACAGACTGCTCCAGCACGGGTTCCCTCCAAGTCCCGGCCTTCTTTGGGCATGGGCACCTGCTCCAGCCTGGGGTCCTCCACGGGCTGCAGGTCGGCATCTGCTCCACCGTGGACCTCCACAGGCTGCAGGGGCACAACCTGCCCTCTCACCACAGGCTGCAGGGGAGGCTCTGCTTCGGCACACCTCCTCCCCCCTTCATTTCTTCAACTCGCCTAGTTGTCCGCATAGGTATCTCCCTCACCACACCTCCTCTTCTCAGGTTCCCCTTCTTAAATGTGTTATAACAGAGGCATGGCCACCATTTGTAATTGGCTTAGCCTTAGCCAGAGGTGGGTCTGAGTTGGAGCTCGGGGACCTTCTAGAAGCTTCTCACAGGAGCCACCGCTGATGCCCCCTCCTCCCAAAACCCCACCACACACAAAGCCAACACATTCTGCTCCTTGCCTCTGTGAATCACATATCCAAGAACTATCATTAAAACCCACATTCATCAGACAATATTCACAGACTTCCTTCATATCAACAAAAAAATCTTCCCCACACCAAAAGAAAAAGAACCTCATCACGATCCTGAACAAAAGTACACAATCCACCCCTTCACCACAATTACAACAACCAAAATTCCAATGACTGTTCTGCTAACATTATTCAGTCCATGTTTTGCCCGTTACCTCTCTCCAACTGACTGCAACCCCCATCCCCTGACTCTCTGTGCCACTGGAGCGCAGGAGGTAGAAATATCAGGAGCAAAGCTGAGCCCAGCAAGAAGGGAGGGGTGGGGGGAAGGTGTTTTTAAGATGTAGTTGTATTTCTCACTGTCCTACTCTGTTTGACTGGTAAATTAACTGTTGGTGGTTGTGGTGTTGAAATTAAATTGATGTCCTTTCTCTTCCTCCATTGAATCTGTCTTTTGCCCATGAGCCTATGAGTCGTCCCTCCCTGTCCTTGTCTCGATCCTTAAGCCTTTTGTTATACTTTCTCCTCCCCATCCCTGAAGGGGAAGGAGTGAGCAAGGGGCTGTGTGGTACTCAGTTTCCCTCTGGGCTGTTATATCCCCCTAGTCATTATCTAAAGAGACTTGAGATATTAACTCTGAAATTTCTTATATTATGGAAGACCTTGAATGTTCCATACAGGAATTATTCTACAGGACAAATTATACTAAATTTTGACAAATCAAATGATGCAGATTCAAAGTTCCTTGAAGACAACACAGGAATTTTCAATCACCTTTAAATCAGGTTCCTGAATTTTATTTAGATTGAACCATTGTTCTGTATAGTGTCATTGTTGCACTGGAGAAAGCATATTTTTTAAACAATAAAAATAACACATTATGTAATTCAAACTCATTATACTCTTTCGTAGGTAAGATCTCAGAGTATACTACAAAACACTATGATTCCTCTTCTTTTCCTGAAACACGTGAATTGGTTCCTGCACTCAGAGCGTGACTTCTTGTCTGAGTATTCTGTAGGCAGAAGAGGTCTGCAGCAAATGTGGAGTCACGTATCCAGGTGAGTACTGATGAACTTCGGCTGCTCTGATACAGACATTCAGACTAATTAGCCACTGTATTACAGTAGGTTGTTTTATATTGCCTGAGGTGTGGAGGTTTGATACAACTTTTCACAACCAAGTTTACCTACAAAATTGAAAGCATGCTGTCTTCTCACATGCACCATTACAGTGTTTAACAGCCAAGTGACATATATGCCTGTTTCACATGACCGAATACCAATACACTGGAGTACAACTTTGCATTGCAGAAAGGAGAATGAAAATGATCTTTGTCTCATGTATATACTAACCCCTGTGTTTAGCTAGTGAAAAGATTCACAGGGCTGAGGACCAGACGAGACGGTTATATAAACTCATCTGACCTGTAACAAAGACCACGGGAATCCCTTCATCAATCCTGAACTAAGCCCTAAAATCTCTTGCTGAGCTAAAAGCATTATTTCAAGAGATAAGCAGGCTTGGTTTGGAGCTCAGTGACAGGGACCTCTGCACAGGTCTCCAGAGCTGACAAGTAACTGCCCTTCACTGTTAAAAAAGCACACCCTATTTTCTGCTTGAGTCTGTCCAGCTTCAGTTGTTGTGTCTTGCTCTCTTGCTTGCTGCTAGACAATATCATCGACACCAGCTTAATAAATAATATATCTGTATAACCTCAACAGTCTCTGCAGTCAAGGCCATCAGCATCTTTTACATTTGGGGTAATAACTGGAATAAAACTTCTGTTTTCAACAATTCCTTCATGCTGGGGCTCATCGCTTAACATGTAGCTGAGGTGGTTCCACCTCTGTTTTCTTGAGAAGGAAAAGGCATTGAGATATGATGTACCTTTCAGTCACTGGGTACACTTGGTTGCTTAAGAAAGCTTGTATTTTTTTTTTTTTTCCAGGAAATTAGAAAGGTTTACTGGTCTCTTATAGTTTGTATTTTCATAGATTTTGAACAATAGGAAACAAATGTGCCTTTAAAGAGAGAAACTAATTGTTATAAATTAACCTCTGAAGTATGTTTAAATATTTCTCTTTTAATTTGTGCAATAAGGGAACAATTTAAAAGGTATAGCAGGGTGCCTGCCACTTCTGTCATCTGTAGGAGGAAAATACATAGCAGCATATGCCAAGCCTTATTCTCTTCCAAATGCTAACATGAGCGGATGTCAAATCAAATCTCTCATAGAAACAGAAATGCAGCTGCAGGTATTATGTCTGTCAAAACCCTTCTGCTACAGATCTTTCAGTTTCTGTTTCTACGTTTAATTTATTTCCTCAAAATAATTAACAGAAATTTGAAACCCAGGATACAATATGGATGTATGCATGTATGTGTATGCACGCATACTTGTGAGCAGACATCTTTTAATCCCTTTATTATAGCCTTTGACTATTTTGCCAAAAGTGTCTGCATGAAAATAAGAAAAAAAAAAATCTAGAAAAAAAAAATTCATATGATCCTTTATATTTTTTTTTTAACATGTTTGTTTTCTTTGTGTATATACAAGCATTCCTAAGGATGGAGGGGGAAAAAAAAAAAAGTGAATATTGTTATAACCTAGTCTCTGCAATAGATCTTATTTCTTACCATTTTCTGATTGTATGTCATTTGGTATTCTGTAGTGTAACTTCCAGGAAAGTGTGTATCCGATTTTTTTTTTTTCATTCTCTTTCCCTTCTGGCTTCTAGTTACTAAAGCCCTAGGTTTTATTCCATTATTGTTTATAGAAACCCATCCAATAAATACTTTTCCCTCAGACTATTCTGTTAATGTAAAAAGGAATGCATTTTATCTGATTTACAAACTAGAAACCTGTGGAGCTGAAACCACTGAATAAAGATTCATTTATCTTCTGGACTTATTTTACTAAATCCCAAAGGAGGAACTAGAAAGTGCTATATAGTTTCAGAGTTCCCCTCCAAAGACAAAGGCATCCCTGACCGACAATTCAAACTTGGATATTCAGCACCAGGCATGTGCAACAGCGACAACTGGATTTTTGTTCTTGTTCCTCATTCGTATATAATTCCCTGCACATTCAGAGGATTACACACTGTTTATGCATCATGCAATCTCACTGAGTCCTGTTTCTTTACAGTACTTACTCCTGCTGCTAAAAGGAAAATAGGCTCTAACAATCCTCTTTTGGTGCCAAAGCTCCTGCTACTGAATGAACACATCCTGCCTGCAGTAGTCTGATTGATCCCTGCGATCCCTGTATCCAACAGGAGTTCAAAAGAATTCTGCTGCTCAAAGGACTAAAATTGGTATTCGTTTAAGATTTACTGGCAAACTAAAGCTCCTTCATGTAACAGCAGATGCTGTTCTGCCTTTCAACTCCAAGCACACCAAAGTGACACTGAACAAGTTCAAACTTTGGATGGCCTTGACAGTACACTAAACCTTGAGACTGGCATTTTCTAGCTCAGAATCCTCCTCAGCTCATGAGCAATAGGCAATGTCACCGAACTTAGACACAGCTTGCAGCTCCACTCTGAAGCAGGACATGTATTCTTGGGACACATTCAAAATAATAAATTCTAAATAATCTAGCACATGGTAGCTCTTTGCACAGTTACTGTTAATGCCACCTTTGCATCTTGTCAGACCCCATTGCCTTTAAAATCTCAGTCCTGCTGCTACAAAGTACAATTCACACATCCATATAACCCCTTGCAGTGCTTGGTAGGCTAAAAAGATAGGCTTTAATAGATTCTCTCAAGAGTGGAGAATGTAAAGGTTTTCCCATAACAAAGACCTTTGTACGTGATATATGAAGCCTGAGATTATGACCAACCTTAAAACAAATAGATGTCTAGACTAGAGCGATATGATTTTTAGTTTATAAAAGAATCTGATGCTCCACCCACACACTCAGATGCTTCCCTTTCTCTTATTAATTGTCTCTCTTCTGGAGAGATAAAGAACTACAAAATGTATTTGCTATGATGGTCCAAAACACTTCAAGGCTGCAAAGTTTAAATATCGGTGAATTTAAACATATCTGTTACTAAGAACTTTTGACCCTGCATTGATCCTGTTGCTAGCTTTATGCAACCTTCCACAGGCTGTAACAGCTGAAACCTAGTGGTATTCTTCCAGAGTAATAAAGGCGGATTTTATTTCAAAGGGAGTGCTACATCACCAACTGAACAACCCACATGTAATACCTGCATGTATATCTGTCCATATATAACATACTGAACTGTAATCAGCACAAACATAGACCTCACCAGTATATTGGTTAGTTCTACCCATATACTCCTCAGTGAATTGTGAACCTTCAGAAGCCCAAGCAGACTGCAAAGATTATTAGTGGCATGAAGTTTTCTCCACAGAGAAGATTTCATTGTCATTTAAGCAGAAGGCCAACTTCAGGATATTCAGGCCAGGCCAATTTAGAACAGAAATGGAAAACTGTTTAGGAAAGTGCTGACTTTTTATTCACAGAAAGGTAAAACATGATTTCTGTCTTTCCATGACTACACTCCAGGCAATACCACAAAGCCCACATTTGCTCTCCTCCATTATTTACTGTGCAGTCACGGATGCACTTGTCCCATGTTCCATACAGCTTGGATGTGATAACACTATATTACTTTCTCATTACACATGAGAAAGCTGATAATCATAACGTCCCTTGAGGCACATATTTACGCAGTTTCTAATTAAATGGTATATATTACTCAACAGATGCTTTTTACAAGACTGTTACTTTCAAAATATCTTTCAGATTCATAAATGATGTCTTTTCAAAGTCTTCCACAGCACTACTGAATGATTTTACTAGATTGATTGATGCCTAGTGATTTTCACTGAGAATTAATCACTGTCCCTTTTGGGAAAGTGTTTTCATCTAGTCACTAATTCTCGACAAGACATGCCGGGCCAAGGTCATTAATGTCTTTGGATATATAATAGTAAAGCAAAAAATGAAAGTCTAATTTCTGTATCTCCTGAAACTGTCATACTGAATATTTCTATTCATTGAGGGAAAGAGAAGAAATTTGCCTTCCTTCTGGTGGAAGCTACCCCTACTTTGGAAACTGCGAAAATAACCCATCAGCAATGATTTATAATAATAAATACTGTCTTCATTTATTAGAAGACACAGTAATGGAAAAGAGGGACAGAAGAATCATATTGACTTTTCCAAGGGAGAAACTGGGGTACAGGGAAGATAAATAAACTATTTAAGGCCAGCAGCACAGCTGGGAGTAAATCTCAAGCTTCAGGTTTTATCTACTAGCCATGCAAGTCCTGTGTACTAAAACTGGGGAACTGTAGGCCAAAGTCTTGAATCTGCCAGTGATTTTCTGTAGAATACTGAATATTGTGTCTCCCTTGTGATTGTCTCAAGTTTTGTAAAATAATTTTGAATCTGTGTAATAGCTGAAAAAGCAAAAGTCTGTATTTTGGCCACATGTTAGACAAGAGCTAAGGGTCCTAACCTCCTTTTAAACAATAGCCTGATGTCTTAGAGTGTCTCTTGGGATGTCAGGAAACTAAATTCAAATCTCCCAAATGGATTTGAATGTGCACTGCATATTTCTGAATGGAATACCCAAATCAAGAGTATGTAGAAACAAGGTTTTTTTAATTTCTCAGAGCTATTCATTTAGAAGAAGCATCTCCATTATTCATCATGCCTATTAAAATAAAAAGAAAATAATGATAGCAGATTAGTGGTTCCGGTACTCATGCCCTGGTTCCAATCTTTGCATTGGTGAATATGTATATAAAAAGCAGGCCTGGTCTGAGACAAAAGCAGAACAACTTGCTACTTCCCCCTAACATGCTTCCACAGTATCCAGTCTCATTTGGGATGAGGCAAACACCCTAACTTCAGGGCTCCAGCAAAAAACAAGATTTGGGTTATCTGAATCCATTGTGTCACACTGCCTTTGTTTCTACTGCTTTGAACTTTATTTAAAAATTTGAGTCTCCAAATCAAAACTTTAGGCAAAAGCTTATTTACACGTCCCTAAACCAACTTTTTTTTTTTTTTTTTTTCCCCCAGATATCCGATTTTCTTCTTGGAGACTACTTTTAGAGAAACATAGGAACTTTGTGTAGGATATCTGGCTTCCCTTATGAGTTTCTAAGCTTAGTCTTTGTAATTAACAATAGTTTACCATTAGCAACCTGTCGCCTCAACCATGCTGACATATTGGTGTATCAGTAGAGCTATGCAAAAGGAGTAGTCCCTTGCTGAAGCATAAGGAGTCAGATAATATACAAAAGGGTCCATTGTGGCAACACAGAGGTGATATTGAAGAAAATTTATTTTTCCACTCTATCAAATAGGCTATAGAGTATTTTACAGCACATCATAAAACTGTGTTTCAACAAAAGACAGTTACCCCACTCTTCAAGACTAGTTTAAAAGACTTCACTCCAGTTCCATCTTCAGAAATTACTTCAGTACCATGAAAGCCCTTGTACATCAACCCAGCAAAGGTACATTTGGTCTTGCACACCTGTAAAGAAAAAAGTTGGAAAATGATAGATCACTTTTAAGGAAATATCTGTGCACTTCTGATTTCGAAAGAAGCTGCAGACTAACTGGGAAGCGATCACCCACAGATGTACTCCAGGCTCTCCACTTCCTACCTTGAGCTCTGAAAGCGTCCTCAGGTAAGAACAAGCCTACAGGTGCTGAATAGGTCGGAAAAAAATACACTCGGGTCTAACTTGCATTTGCAGGTCCTACAGCAGCAATTCTGGGAAGGTGACCCCTTGCAGTGCGCTGCGCTCCCACTTTCCCCCCACAATTCCCATCTTCGACAGAGCCTGCCAAGTTCCGTTTGGGAGCGGGCCCGTTCCAGACAAGCCGAGCCCGCCCCTCGGCCGTTCCGCGGGCACCAGGCGCCTCGGACGGGCACCGCGACAGCGAAACTGCGCACGGCGGCGGCGCTCGGGGCCCCTGGGCTGCACACTCCGTTTGTTTCCCATGGCCGAAACACCCCGAGGTAGCCGTGCTCCCCGGCGGGCTGCCGCGGCGCCGGCCGCGGGGCTGGGAAGCGCCAAGCGCCCGGTCCCCGAGCGAGGACCCGCGTTACCGCCGCTCCCCGCCCAGAGCCGGGGGGCAGCGGGGAGGGGCGCGGAGCCCCGATGCCGCCCCGGGGGTCGCTGGCCCGCCGCCCCCCGCCGCCCTCCGTCCCCCGCCCGGCGCCGGCGGGATCGCTCCGAAATGCTGCCATCGCGCGGGGGAAGGGGGGCATAACGAAGGGCAGAGCGGCCGAGGCCACCCGCCTGCCCGAGCCTGAGGGGCCGGCGGGGCGGGGCAGAGCGCGGCGGCCGTCACCGCGGCCTCTGGGCGGCCGCTCGCCCTGGCCCCGCGGTCGGTGTTGGCCCAGACGGTGCCGGTTGTTAGGCGTTAAACTTGTCGTATACTCCGAGCCTAAAACCCAGGTCCCGTTTAGGGATTAATAACCCTTCGCATACAGGGCTGTAACTGTCTGGCCCTGCTCATTTGATCCGTGCCAGTTTCCAAATGCCTCACGCTCCCGCACCCTGCGGGGCCGCCGACAGAAGTAGCTGGCGTGGGGCCACTGCACCCGGGCCTGCTACCCACTGCGCGTTCAGAGGCAGGTTCTGAAGCTGAGCAGGAAAAGAAGATTTCAACCTTGAAGTTAAGTAGGCACGTTTCCGACTGGATCCTGAAAGTCCTTATGCCAGAGGGCAGACTCATGTAGGTTCAAATGCATGAGATACAGCAACTGGGATAAGTAGCTGGGCTGACTGGAAGCATCGTGTCAGGTGTTGAAGTGCGACTGTCATAGATGAACTATAGGAAGTGGTCTCCACAAGGAAGCAGTTGTTTTAGTTGGGGTTACTAAATAATTTGCTAGTCCTCTGCTCACATGGAGATGTTTGTTGCATGTGTTATCCACTGAGTTTTTCCATAGGTGTAGAAAGAATGTACATCTGTGTGTGCGTGTGTGAGCAGGGACTAAGAAAGGGCTGCCACGGGAATGTCCAGGCTCATGCTTAGTCACACCAAACTAGGGTATATCAGTTCGTGGTACCTCCTCCCTTCAAGCAAGACTAGGAACATACTTGAACAAGGGAGCTGAAATCCCTTCTGTTCATTTTTACTCCTCCGATACCAAAAGGCTTGCAAATTCAAGCCTCACAGGGAATAACGACTGATTTTGCCACTTGCTTTTAAGTTACTTCATTTTGTCATGACTTGCTTCCCCTGTCTGCTAAACAGACCTAATGAAATGTACCTCATTTGTCAAAAGTTCTTAGTGTTACTTCAGTAATTGTAAAAATATGGGTAGGACATGATCTGAGTCATAACATCTAACTGGGATGCAATCTGACCTCACCAAATTCAAAGCAAGCTCTAATTGAATGAAGGATCAAGGCTGTATTGTGCCTGTGCCAAACAGCTAATGTAATTAGTCATTCCTTGTTTTAAGCTTTGGAAATGAAAAACACTTCTATTGCTCAGCATTGTTACACTAAGTGTTTTTCAAACACAAGAAAAATGGGGAAAGAAAAAAAAATCCCCAACATATTCAAGCCTAGGTTTTCATTTAGAAGTAATATAGAATAATGGTGAAAGCAACTAAAATCATTATTTTCTATACTTTTCCTGATACAAGTGAAGTTCTGTACTTGTCCGTGGTGAAGAACTATTACAGCAAGTATAATTCCAAGAAAAAAGTGAAACACTGGTAAGTATTTTCAGATCAAATTTCCATCGAACAGATCGCTTTTAAATATTTCAGTGTGTCACATTAGCAAAAATTCAGCACAGGTCGCTGTCTAACCTTCCCATGCCTTAAAAGAGTTGTCAGTAAGACTCTAACACTGTCTACTTTTTCCTCTCTTTCATTTTCTGAAGTCAAATATATTTGGGAAAAAGCTGGGTGGTAAAAGCCAAATGTGAAGCACTAGTGTTGCATAGGGTTAGTTGAACCACTTCATCAAGCAAAATCTCCCTTTACCTATTCCCTCATAACATTCGGCCATTTTTCTAACAAAACCCATTTGGAAATCCAGTAGGCTCTGATTAACCTGATTCTGCGGGTCAAATCCCGTGATTGTTTAAACAGGCTCCTGACTGGCCTCCTCAATGGAATTTCAACTACTCAACCCAGAAGCAAATCTGAGACCACTAGTTACATTCACCCCATCAGGAAACAAAACTGGCATTTCAGCATGAAAAATGAAAAAATCAGCCTCATATTTTCAGTATCAACAGTGCCCATACAAACAGTCCAGAAACCAGTGATCTTTTTATTTCATGGAAGGCAAAACAATATCAGAGGTTGAATAAAGACAGAAAAAAAAAACAAAAACCCCCAAAAAACAAAAAACCAGGAGTTGCTGATGGATAATTTGTGAAGAGAAATGTTTAATTCGCTGGAAACAGATTGAACTTCTGCATGTCATCTCTCATCTCTGATCAGCTGTAAATGAAGTCCATTGTCACCCACCTTTTCTAGCACTGGAGTGGAATTTTACTCTCCTGAATGATCAGTGTGTGGGTTGTTTCACAACATATCCTATTGCATGGCATAACCAGCGGTGACTGACGTTGGTCGACACTGCAAATCCCAACAGCCAGCAGAGGAGATTAACTCGGGAAAATACTGTCAAGGATTCAAAAAAATTTTTAATGTCTCCTAATCTGAGGAAAAAACCACTAATCCCCAAAAAGATTTTGCTGGCCCTAGTAATAGCCTCTCTTTGCCTTTAAGAGAGCAACAGCATTTATGTTTTGGGCTCTTGTATCAGATTATGATATAGCAAAGAAGGTACAGTTTTGAAACACCTTCTTTGAACTAGTATCCTGTAAACCTGAGCTGTTCACTTCTGGAAGGCGGAGGGAGAAAGCAGAGAAGCCAGACCCAAAAAAAAAAAAAAAAAAAAGAATTGCTTCTCTGTCCATGGAGGAAACAAAATGTGACTTCCTTCTCCTTGTATTTTAGCAGAGAGGAATTTCTGGAGAACAGTTCATTGTGCATCAAGTTGTTGGGCTGGTGTCTCTTGCATTACTGTCACACCACTCAGTGTAGCAGAACATTGATTTCTGTACAGGGAGCTGAGTTGGAGAAAAAAAAAAAAAAAAAAAAAGCCAATATTCTATTAGACAAAGAAGAGCAGCAGTGGTGGAGCTGCAGCAAGTTTAGCACCCGGTGGATTTGAGCGTGTGCATGTATGTGTGTGTGTGTTAAGGGAGGTGCAGCTATTCATTTGCTTTCTTTTGAAAGCATAAAGAAACACACATCTAGAGGAGAGGAAGAATAAGGCACTGAAAAGAATAATGAGTGAGGTATTAGAGGAAAACAGTAAACAGTGACTGACAAATAGCAGAGGATTAAAGAAAACAGAAAACAGGAGAAGAAATAGGAAGAGAATTTGGTACCTGTCAGTAGAAAAGAAATACACTTTTTTCAAAAAAAGGTTAAAACTAAGTTTTAGTTGGCAAATGTATCTATAAGTAAGGACTTTTAAAATTCAAGCTATTTATTTTCCCCATTTGAAATGAAGTAAATCTCTTTTTTGCGTTTCTCAGTATTAGCGAATCAAGCAACATCATGAAAATACACATTTGTAACACTTATAGCATCGACGTAGTGCCAGATTTAATGAAAAGAAAATCACTGTAAATAACTTCCAATTTCAGGATTTTTTACATTACTTTTTTTCCCTGATCTACACATACATTTAATTTCTATAATCCAGCAAAAGAGATCTGAATTTTTTTTCAAGAGTTACAGGACTTGTCTTCAGCAGACTTAGATTCCCTCAAAACATCTGCATTTCCTCATCAGAGTTAAGTGGGTCCTGCTGTAAAACTTTGTCTTAATAATTCAGCACATACACTTGTCTCAGTTTGGAAGGAAGCTGCTCCAACTCCTGCAGGCTGGCTGTAAGAAGAGCTCTCCACCAGGTGTAAGTTCTCAGGACAAAGTGAATTCATTTGCACCTGCTTAAGGCTTTGCAAGCTGTACAGCAGCTATGGCAGTGCTGCTTGCACTTACTGAATTTACATTCAAAGTAGCTAAATTGTTTTGAAAGTGCATCACAGTGTGAAGTCCTTTCTAGCTCTGCTTGCTATTCAGAAACATAAAGTAGAAAAATGGTATGTATTTGTGACAATTTGTAAAGCACAAAACAAGAAAAAAATTTCTCTAAATAAGACGTGCAGTCATGGCAAAAGGAAGAAAAAAACCACTAGGTATGCAGATGCACATATAGATATACTTCTTTAAGTGTATTAGAAGATATGTTAACAATGGAGCTAGAAAATATATTTAATACTAGAGAAACAGAAGTAAAAAAAAAAAAATGCATGGTTAGGGCTGCATTCTAAGTCTGAATAGCAATATATTGGATGTTCAGCTCTGCTGGATTTCTCTGGTGCAGCACTTGCAGTACTCTGAAATCTCTGAAGGGAACTGTTACAATCCAACTTGAATCCATCAGGTTAGGTGCCTAAATATCTGACAAAGAGTCAATGGTATAAACTTCAGCTTCTTATCCATGTAAATGAGCTTGTAACAGAGATTGCAGGAAAGTGTCATCGGATTTGTTTTTTCCTGCAAATATGCTCTTGCATGCCCTAATGGATATGTGCAAATTTACCTCCTCGGTCACTCCACCAGCCAAGAGCATGAGAGCAGACACACCCCATCTATTCCCGTGTGCCCACCTAGTCTCTGACACTGGCCAGTAGCAGGTGCTTAGGAAAGCTGGTTAGAACAGGTTTGATGCTTATCAGAAAGCGGGGATATGTGACTCAGGTTCATCTTGAACCAAAATGTCAATTTGCATACATAAATAAATAAAATACTTCATCCATAGAACAAAGCCTTCCAAGTCTGTAGGATACTGACTCATGGTGAGTACTAGTTGGAGTATCTTCTGGGAAATGGGGCGCTCCTGGAAGACACAGCTGGGATCCCCAACACAGCAGCACTCAGACACCACAGCAGTCTCCAAGTGGAGTTGTCATGGCTTCCTTGCTGATTAAGAGGAAGCCATTAATTGTATTAAATGCAAGGCTGTGGACACTGTGAGGGACGTCATACTTAGATGCACACACACCAAGAAGAAGAAAGAAAGGGCTGTGGAAACAGAAAAATGAAATTGCTAGGAGATTCTGTACTGATATTTCAGTACTGGTATTTTAAAATTTGAGGGTTCATTTGTCTCCAGTCTTGTCAAGGCTCATGCACTAAGTGGCAGGGATTTGGAATTTGTTCCATCTCACCACCCAATAATAAAACCTTATCTCACCTAACAGAGGCACAGTACCAAAGTCTTCCTTCATATAGCAGGTCAGCCTAATATATGTTGCCTGTCAGCCAGGCTTGCCTAGCATATAAAGTCAGGAGAGATGCATCCTCATAAAAAATCTCTGTTAGATTGAAATTCCAATTTCTTATTAAAAAAAAAAAAAAAAAAAAGTGGACTTTTCTTTTTACTAGTCCTAGCCACAATGTTTTATACTAGCTAAAAATGCACCTTCATTTACTCGTTTATTTTTGTCCCTCTATTTTTAGAGATTGCAATATCTCAAGCTCTTTTTCACCCATAGTGTCAGTTGATGTCAGCTAGAACAGCAGCTGCTCAACAAACAGGCCATATACTTCAGAGTCTAACTGAGGATTTAGGTGTCTAATATTGGAAATGTCAAACATAAGAATCTTTTTCCGTGCCCTTGCTGCTAAATCCTGCATCGCATGCAAACTCTCAGCAATTTACAGCTCCCATCCTCAAAAACTTGAGCAATTTAGATGTAGAACTGTAAGCATTACAGAAGAATAAATCAAGTCTGTTAAATGCCAAGGGATCTCTGCTTCCTCTGAAACAGCCAGGGATCATAGAAAGAGAAGCAGAGACAAGAGGAACCATCCACAATTGGTAGTATGTCAGGGATTATCATATAGCTCATACAGCTTTGATTTATACAAGAAAAAAATGTAAATACAGCTTGTATTGAGAAACTTCAGAAATTCCAGCCCGTTTCCTGAAGAGATTTCTCTCACAGTATCTTGGGTTAGCCCCTGGCTTATTAATGTTAGAGGGTCCCAGTGCTCCAGAATAGGGTAGTGAAACATCTTGTTACACTAGATCTGAAATCCATATGGGGTGTTTTTTGAAAGATGCTGCACTAAAAAGTATCTTGGAGATCACCAAATTTCTCTGAAAAGGAAAATAACAGAGGTGATGAAAAATGTTAACAGAGGACCTGATATGAAACTATGACAAGAAATAGCTCTCTGGACGAACCAGATTTAATTGAGCTTTACTGAACTTCACAGATTGTTTAAGTCAGAGGGCAATAAAATGCTTGTTAAAATACGAATGAATTGATTTTATAGCCATTTCTGTTTATCCATTAAATAGTTCCTCTCAGAATTCTGAGATCTTCTCAGATACTTAAGTGATTAACTTCATTATAGAAACATATAACAACAAGCATGGTTAGTGCATGATTGCATCATCTTATTGTACTGATTATAAATTCATTCAGTAACATTTTTATGTTACTTATGGTGGTTTTGTTTGGGCTTTTAAATCATTTTTTATATATCTCCGTCTGTGTCTTCAGCAAAGATTGGTCAATGCTGAAATTGCCTTATTTCTGAAATATTTTTATACTAACAGATATTGCACCATTTACTTAATGTCTAGGTATGTGGCCAACAGCTTGAAATGTAGTTCCTATAATGGGAACCAGTATCCCCTCAGATTTGACTGGCAGGTGATCTCAGCCTTGTTTCAGAATTTCCAGATATAATTACAGCAAATTTGCTAAGAATGAATACATGTCAGTTTAGTTTAATTCAGACATTTTAAGTCCTTAAATCTTGGAATGCATTTTGCTCAGCATGCTTTCTCTACCCCATTATCCTGTTTAAACTGTTAAAAACCTTGGCCACTCTTATAGCGTAAATCAACATGCCAAAAGGCTATTCAAATCAACTGAACCTATTGTTGAAATTCTGTGTAACCTTTAGAGTTGTGAAGTCCTTTGTTCATGGATTTTTAGAAGGAAAAACGCACAAAGTTTGAGCTCACACCGTGTTCCTAGGAGAAGACAAAAATGCTTCACATGCTCTTACACGTAATGTTATTTAGGGGAGACAAAAGAAATGAGCTTGACCTGGTAATTCCATTGTTTCTATTCAAATGGATCCCTGTGTTTACTGTGTTAATCTTTCTGTCTTCCTATAACAAAACCTGCAGTTCTGCTCTTCTGACAGTTCTGTCATGGTTCTTGTCCATTTTCTTGTTGAAATATCAGCATAACTTCCCCTGATTCTGTCACAGTATCTATAGGTATCCAGCAACATGGTATCTTACAGTAAAACAAAAGATACCAACTATCGACAGCCTTTGGAAAACTCAAAGTCTTTAAAACTTGCTGCTTGACCATTGTACTTCTTTGATGTGCACTATGGGAATAAGTTATAAATGTGGCTTCTAGAAGATGCTACCGGTGGAAAAAAAAAGTACTAACTACTGTTATCTTTACAATTTAAAACACATTTTATTGGCCTTCCTGTCAAAGATATTTTTCATGTGTCTTGGATGTATAGCTTTGAATTAGATGTAAGAATATCTGTGTGGAATCCAAATCAAGTATGATTTGAGAATACAAAATGAACTAAAAATATAAGTACCATCTAATTTTGAGACAATTAGCTAGACTATCTAGGGGGAGCAGGCAAATAATGGTACAAATGAAATAAAAATACCTGGTTAAAAAACTTTTCAGGACAAAACTTTGACTAATTCAACCTTGATAAAATAAAGTCCGTTTTGGAGGAAATTCGGTATAAAACATGTGGGATCTCAGTGAAAATACTTTGGGCTTTGTTGAAAACTTCATGAGGTTTTTTTTTCTTTGAAAAGTTTATATTTTCAATAGAAAAATAAACTTGACCATCTATATTAAATGTAAGTGTTCTCCCATAGTACATAAAATGGGAAACAAATTAGGAAATATAGCTGTCTATGGAAAAAAGAGTTTTATAAACTCAAAATTAAAATAAAGTATCAATGAAAAAGAAACATGCTTTTTTTTTAGACCCTTTTTCACTCAGAAAACATGAACTTCTTTAGCTGTCACCTGACACCCTAAAATGTGACTGAGAGCTAGCAGGATTAGATGCTTGGAATGCTTCCATGAGAAGAAAAAATCAACACTATTTATTTTCCCTTTATTTTTACAAAACTTCAAATTTTGCCATTGATAGCTCCTTAGCATGTAGTTATTTTTCATTTTCAATATATCCACAAAAAGAAAGTTGATACCCATTTTCACTTTCAAGAAAACCATTAATAAATTCCACTTGCTTTAAATATTTGTTTTGTAACAAAGGGAAGGTAACATTTGGAGGCACAGTCTAGTTTCATTTTACTCTTTGGAAGACATAAATCTCAGTGGAAGCTTGAACTGTTTAAGAAAATATGACAGTTCCAATTTCCCACTACTAATCCAGTATTTTGAATACTTCAGTCAATTGACTGAGAAAGAACTGCATAGAAATTGTGAATTATTATTTATAACAAAACACTCTGAGATAGTACAGTTCCCTTTCTTTTTCTGCTCATCTCCTTGTTTGTCTCCACAGAAGAGTTCTAATCAGCTCTGCAACCAATTTCTCAACACCACCTTATGTGATCCCTGGACTCTGAAGTTTCTACTCAGACCTTCCCTGTCCCTCCCTCATTTCACACTTCTGGGGATAAAACCAACCAGAAGATTGTTTGGACTGACATTTTTTCACTGAGAAGAGACCTGTTTTTTCCAAGACAAAGGTTTGTGGAGCTTTCGATGATGTTTCACTGCAGAGGACTGTCAGCACTTCAAAACCAAGAAAGGAAGATGAGTTGACATTGGATGACTTTAGGTTAGTATAGTGTTTTCAAAAGGGATAAGCTAAAGACAACACTGTTGTAGTCTGTTGTCTGAGCACTAGAAGAATGGCTGGACTGGGACAGGAGATGTAGCAACTGGGCTTGATTCTGCAAAGGATTGGACTGGGTGTCTCAGACAGCAAGTATTGGGAACCAGGTATCACTAAGTTAGCAAAATGTCCAGGCATCAGCGATATCAGCAAAGAGTTGTTTCTCACATTGCAGGGCACAACGAAAACAGTCTGTTGCCACTATTAACCACAAGAATTACTCTACTGGAAACTGCAGTATTGAGTTCTTGCTGAGGAATGTGTATGTACAACTTGCAATACTCTCTGTTTTGCCAAGATTATTGAAAGCCTTGTGGCAGCATTAAGCCCATTATCTTGTGATGCATGCTTATTGTATAAGTAGTTAATGGCATGGCCTAAGCCTACATGGGAGGAAGCTGCAAATCACTGCTGTTCAGATCACATGTACAATTTATGGTATATAAATGTCTCTTCAAAGGTACACATAACCCGTGGAAACTGGTCCCTATGGCTGTTTCTAACTGACCTGTGGGAAGAATTTAAATGCTTGCGGTGTGTGAACAGTAGTCAGGCTCCGTGGCAGCATGACATTCAGCATGCATTTGCTCCGCTGTATTATTCCCTGCTGTGGATGCAAAATTAAACTTGGCAACACAGGTTCTAAATTCAGATTATTAGAAAGCAAATATCCTCAATGTGCAGACCAAGAGGCCAGCCAAAGCATAGCCATATAAGCCAATAGCCATCAACTGTGTACCTCTGCAGTTGTATGGGTGTTCCTGAAAAGCAAGCAGAGTGGCTGATGAAGGCAGATGTGCTCAGTTTTAACTACAAGTCTCTGGATTGGTTGAAAAGAAGCCAAAGATAGGAAAAAATTGATTATTATTAAAAAAATATTTATCTTCACCTATCACAGTGCACGTTTGCTTCACACTATCAGTGTCTAATCTTTCAGAGAATGCGTTATTTTTATTTTCAATATTACAATGCTAAGAGCATTTAATTTTCCTGTTCACTTTTAATAAACTGTTGGCTCCGAGCACTGCACATATCCTGACACCTGTATAGCAGTGGAGAGAGAAGAAGCTGCATCAGTTATGTCTGCTGCCTGATCTGAAATTGCCTTGCTTCTTTTTGGAACACTCCTGCAATGCCAAATAGCCGAGTAGTGGTACCACAGGCAGAGGTTCATGGTTGCCTTTCATGCATTCTACCCTGCTTGGGAGCAGTGGGGTGGATCCTCTTCTGGGTATGCTCTGATAAGAGTCCTAACAGAAGAAAAAAGCAGTTTATTCATAGAAAAAAAATCTCTAAATCATAGCAAGTATAGGTGTTTTGAAGAAATAAAAAGTGCAAAAATTGCGTTCTAATTTCTACTTGATTAAAGAACAGTTATTCTTCTGAGTATTTGAACTAATGTATTGGATGGAAATTTTACAGGTTTGGTTTTTTTTTTTTTTCTAGAGTCCTGTCATGTTTATGGTAGCAATTCTTGTTTCTTTGCATGCACACTAGTGTAATCAAATAATCTGGGGACTTTGAATTTCTCACTTCAGGTTTTTTTCTCAGAAAGTCAGCATGTTGTTTCATGTTTAATTCCTTATGCAAAGCTTGTGATAATAATAAAAATCTGTGTCTCATAAACATGAATTTATGTTTTCAACACTTCACTGAATAAGAGAATATTCCATTTTAGAAACATGAGATTAAGAACCAGAAGTTCATTTTTTTAATGCAAATATGTATTGCTTCATTCAGTACTGGAACTCTAGTGAGTCCTTAAGCTCTTAAGGAGTATTTTAATATTTTAAAGTGAAAACTGATGTCTGATGGGATTTCAAAAGTCTCCCCCAAATCAAGGATAATTAGGAACTAAGAGAAATGCTATCAGAATGAGTTTAAAATTACAAATGGTCAGAAATCTTGTGCCAAAAGATTTACATAACCAAGCCCTTTTTCCAGATTTAAAGCTTCAGAGGCACATGGAAATTTTGTTATTGTGTTCCTACAGAAAGGCAGGTGTGGACCTCTCTACCATATGGACTTCTACCTCTGATAAAAGGAATCCTTCCTCCTTCCCTATCTGCCTTCATTTGATCCCCAGTGAAATAATGGATATAGGTAATTAAACAAATATCTATACATGTATATGTTTGTGTCTTAGTTGTATTCACTAGGATCCTTTTCAACCACTGCCTATATAACAGAACTGCAGATTTAAGAAAAGAATAATCTGCTCAAATAATGTGTTCTTCTGCTTGCCCACAAACCACAAAATTTAATTCAATTAGTACTATATCAGCTGTCAAAACCTGTGATTGAGATAAGGGTTATAGTTTGAGCAATCATAAATGCTTCATTCAGTTGTATGGTTCAAGATGCAAAAGTTATGGAGTCATAGAATATACTCTAAATCATATCCAATGTACCTTAAGAAAAGTAGCCTTTGTATTTCTGTGAAGATACCAATCTGTATCTCTGTTTTTCACTTTTTACTTTAAGACAACCTTAAACTGTCCTAAATTAAAATAGCTATCAGAGGGTGTCTCATGCACTCTGATCCCTAGACTCATATATTGGAATGGCAGGGACTGCCCTGTTTCTAGTGGCATACTGAGGATTTTGGTACAAAGAAATTTGACTGAGGTTTGATACAGCTAAACAATTGTAGCTCCAGACTAAATAAATATATTTTGTTGCAACTGTTATTTTATCAAAAATGGGGTTCATCTCAGCAGTCTAAAATGTTAGTTGTCTCATGTACATATGAGTTTTGATGATTTGCCATTTTGTCTATTCATACAGTATCAGGGCAAATTCCTTTCAGAATAAAGTGCAAATAAAGAAAAAAATAGGACCAGAAAAAAAATAAGCTTATCAAGAAAGGTCTTCAGTGTGGCAGCAGTTGAATTTCTGTTGGCAAATGCAGAAAAAGCACCTCTCTTTGAATTTTCCTTCAGCCTACCAGACTTACTTTTGCAGCCTTCTTCAAGGAATCATGGTACAGTTCTTACTTTCTTATACTTAAGAGAAAACTGTTCAAAAGTCACCACTACTTCAGAATCTTTTTTGCATAAGATTTAACTCCTTCGAAGAAATACCAATAACTAATTAATCTGGTTTGTCTAAATAAACACAGAAAATATATTAATGAGAATACTGAAGATTGTAAACAGGAGGTGTAAACGGTGAAAAAAAGTTCTCATGCACACACACTTCATTCAGCTACAGTTCAAGCCCCTGTCCTCCCTCCTGCCTTCTTTCTCCCTTCTTTACTCATGCAGAGAGCAAGACCGTGTTTCAGCTGCCCCGTTCTGCTCTTGGCGAAAATGCTGTGAACCTCCACTTGGGCCTGTGGTGTGCCACAATATCATTACTGAGAGGTATTGAAGCCAGCTTCAGGAGAATCACTTCACTATAGATGGAGCTATAGACAGCACAGAGACAGACTTGTCCTGAAGTTAGGTGTGGTGTAGTCAGCCTTAAGCAGGACCAGACAGCCAGGGGAGGGAGTGATGGAAGGAAACTACGCTTTTGCCATCACCATGTCTTTCTGACTCTTGACAAGCACAGTAATGTATTAAAGCTATTGTTAGCTTCTAAAGGTTAGGGAAGATTTGAGGATTACCTCACAAAAGAATAAGGTAGTGGAACAAAGTGCTGTAACGCTTTTCATGAGCCAAGAGCTACATGTGTTTTGACAACACATTCTTCACTGAAAGGTATTTTTTTAATCTTTATAGATATCTTCTGGTTTGTAATGGAATATTTTAACATTAGAAGTTGTTTAATAATAAAGAATCCAACAGTTTTGTTCAAAAATAAATAGGCTGTGGCTTCCACAATTATTGTGACTGTACAGTATATCAGCTTCCCATGTCCAGGCCAAAAACTTCTACCCCAAATAAACTTTCCTCTTCACAAGTGTTTTACACCATATTTACAGTTAAACTACGCTTTGCATTTTGATGAAGTTCTAGGTAATTTACTAGAAGTGAATTCCCTCACAGCCCTTTTCTACACTGTCTGCCAGACCATACTCCTGATCAAGTTTTATGTTCTTAAGGAGTGAATTTAAACATGTCACATCTCTATTATACACATTCTTTTAACTCTGAATCACTCTGGCCTCAATTTGAGCTAGATAGTCCCTCTGAAAGAAGATTGAGAAAGGTTATTACTAGAGATAAAAATTGCTGTCTCCTGTGCTCCAGCAAAAGAGAAGAAAACTCCTGTGACTGCAAACCAGGGAAAGGACTCAGACTTCCAGCTTAATTTTTTGAATTACCTAGTACATTATATTCATATACAGTACACCGCTGCTTACAATGTATATTCTGTTGATATTCTTTTGTTTCATTCCTCCCATTTACAAAGTCAGAAGTGTCAGTTTTGTAATACTGCTCTTCACTAGCTTTTGACTTCATTTGCAAACCATTTAGTTTGCTCTTTATTAGTACTAGAACAAATGTATGTACATGTCTTTTTCCCCAGTGAATGACCTCAGTACTAAAGGGTACGAAGAAAGGAATCCTGTCCAGTTGACTTTATAAGTTTTCTATAATGCTCTTTTCCCTCTAGTTTTCACTGAGATGGTGGTCCCATTCTCTGAGGCACTCCACAAATTCAAAGTTCCCAGAACCTCCCCAGGATATAGTCTGAATAATTCAGTATTATTCCCTTCAATTTTGCTAGAACTAACTTCTTAGCTGGTTTTGAGTTCAATGAGAGTTTATAGGAGCTCTCTTTCTGCAAACTGTTTTAGTTTCCAGAACATAGAGCCTATTTGTAATTAAGTATAGAAAGTGCAAGTTTGGCTTTATTGTTTATTAAAACTATTCATGTCAAACTCAACATTTTTAGTCAAACTCCAGATTTGTTGATAGAACCAATTTGTTGATGATGCCCACATAGCCGTAGCATTGAGGCTGTACCATCTGATGACATAATGGACTCTCAGGATGTATGAGGGTGATTTATTCTTTGTTTCTTTTTTGACTAGATCCTGTAAGGGCTAAATCATACAGAATTGTATATTTTTCTTTTCTGAGTGACCACTTCAATGTATAAAGGCCTAGCTAAATATTTTAAAGCAAACTGTTCCTTTTGTATTCATTTTAGTAGACCACTAGACCTTACAGCAATACAGGAATGGAAAGACCCTTAGGAAGTCTTCTGGGCCCCACTTAATTTACTGATAATTTTTTTTTAAAAAGCACCTTTCATGGTTCAAAACCTAATTACTAGCATAAAATTATCCACAGCTACTTTTCAGCCATTTAGGATCAAGTATTTCAGATGTGCTTTTAACTTCCAAAGTAGAAACTTTTTTCTTTCCTTTCCCGGATACTCTTATTGATAATATTTTTAAAGAGACCATAACAACAGCTGGTACTGGAATGCCTCATTCATTGGATCTCAGTTTCTTACCTGCTACATGGCCACACACCCTTTCCATTTCACAGTAATATGCAAGGTAGGGGAGTATTGAATGCAGGGCTCAGGCTGATAGATGTGTAGGTTCTCTCATGTTGCCAGATGTGCATTAATCCTATGGTCAAATACAGACTTCACACCCCAGAAATCTTCCCTGTGATCTGACCCACAGATTTATCTCAATATCCCTTATGCCTGTATCCAGGAGACAGTAGGCAGCAGAAAGTTCAGTTTGGGTCTTGTAGAATCCCCATACACTCTGCAACTTACTCTCCATCCTTCAAGCCAGAGATCTGTGAGCTTATATGTTTTGCTGGCTGGCCCTGTCTGTCCAGCACGTCATTAACTGACAGCCTCTGCTTTAAACCAGGAGAGGTGTTTTCCAGACCATCAACGCTTCGAGCCCATGCACACACCACAACCCAGTCAGCACACTGGTAAGACTGTGTCCATCCACACAAAACAGCAGAGGAGTAACTGCTGGCCTCCTCTTTTTGTTCATTAATTCCCTGGTTATATACAATGTTTAAGCAGAGTGTGAAAGACCACAGCTAAAATACTCCTCTTCTGCTTGCAGTAATTTGAAACATAATTTCTCAGTTCTGAGAAAAATGTCTTAATTATTGAGTAACACTGTTCTAAAAAGGGAATTTCTAAACCTTTGCATGGAATCACCGATTTGTTTTGCACAGAACAACTCACTATCCACTGAACAAATGAAAGAATATATAGGTTAATATATAGGTTAATATATTCTTAGGTTTATATTCTTGAGTCAGAGAGTATTGAAGTGTTTTATATAATTAATATTTTAAAGTAGAGACTGGAATTCAGGTCTCTCTTGCCCTTACTTGGTCAGACTACAGCAGCATGACATCTCCATAATATCTTCTAAAGTGAAAGGTAACATCTTTCTGTATCTCTGAGATCACCAGGACATCTACAGGACTTGTTTCTCCTTTCAAATGGCTTATGTGATTCCTTCTCTTCCACTTACTTTATCTAATCAGTTCTTGTTTTTTCATGGGAAAGGCATACAGCTTAACAATCGAATTACCTGAGAAAACAAACAAACAAACTCTTTTTCTTCCAAGCTGTCCCTATGAAAGCCAGCCTGGCTTTGGATGCAGTACAACTGTATTTAGGGAGCACCTAGTCCATCACTAGCCCAGACTAACAGACCCCTATAATCACCTGTCCTCTTCAGTAAAGTTATGCTTTGTATTACTGTGTTTTCTTCCATCCCTCCATTATCCTGGATAATTAAATTTGAGTGTATTGGGTAGTAAATGATGGACACTGGTACCATTGTCCTGAGTGATGTAACTGTATTTTTAAAGATACCCTGAAAGGCAGGACTTTGAATTTCCATTTCCCCAAGTATTCTTGGTTTCTATAACACTTTTAATGACATTTAAAATAGTAGCAAGTTAATGAGCTGTTAGGCTAATACAGTGATTTTACAATACTAAGAATGTATCCCTCACAGAAGTATATGGAAAATGATCCACTAGAGCATGACATAACCTTTGGAACAGTTATGATCTGCTGCATATTTATGATGATTTTCCTTTTTATAAATATTTAGAGAACTTTAAAATAACTTGGTAGACATATAGCTTCTCTGAAACAATTATGTCTTGCTTTCTAAGGATCTATTGAAATTTATTCCAGGGTACCAGGTAGCACTACGTTTTTTTAAATATCGTTTCTTTCATGCAGTGATATGAATTTTTGTCATAGTTCTCTGGAATCAAGGCTAATTCTTACTTAACTGACCCTGTAAGAAATAAATAAATATATATTTTTTTAATATTCTGTACATGTATATATATTTCATGTATGGATATGAGACAGACACATACTTTTTATTTTTGAGAAGCATCTTCTCTGTCATCATCTTTCATTGCTACAACCTATGCAGGAGAACCTTCTCAGTGAGAAATTAGTCCATTTTTTTTATATGGCTAGTTTTAGTCCAGTTTCTCAAGTCATGTAGCAACAACAAATCAGAACTTGGTTTCTACTCTTTCTGGAGATGATCTTTCTTCTTTTGGCCTATTGTTGCCTCTGATAGCATTTGCATTGCACTGATCAGTTGATTAGCTTTTTTTTTAATGTGGAAATCTGAGATATAATTTCTAACTTCATTATTCTTACTGTTCTCTGGCCATGTTTTGTGTTTTGTCACAGTCTTATCAATTGCTTTGAAGGAATCACAACATTTTATTGCAACTGCAGACAGTCTTCCCTGTGGAATCAATGGTACATAAGAGCAGATTTACCTTCAGCTTGTTTTGCTAACATTTCCTAATAACTATATGTTAACAAGAGAGAAAATTATTTTGAGGCAATCTCTGCCCCTATATGTACATCAAATATCTGAACTGATATAGCTGAGCCTTCAAGTCAACTGCCTTTTTCTTTTTGGTCTTTCTAAATCTGAAGTAACTTTCCTCATTGTCTGTGTGATTTCATTTCCAGCTGTATTGTTGTGAGACAGCAGGCTGCTGAGGTACTAGAATTTGCCTATAGATTTAAATGTATCATTGCTAATGCATACCAGCTCAACACGTTTTCCGCAGGGGAAAGGTGAAATGCAATCTCTGTTTTCTTCATGCTGATTTTCTGGCTGAAGCATAATCAAAACCGTCAGTAGTAATGTGCTGTTCTTCTTCTGACACACTTGCATCCAACACGCATTCAGGTTGTCAAAGACAAGGCAGGGACAACTTGCTGTGTGGCCTGAGATTTAGAAAGAAGTCTAGGCAGATTGAGAATTCTGCCATTTATATTATACTGAATGAGAATGAGTTTATACATATTGTAGAGCATCCCAGTCTAAAACTGCCAAGAATCACATAATATATTACACAAAAAAGGTGAAGTAACAATGAAGTATACAGAAAATCTAATCATTAGGAACTTAATTTCAGATCTTTAATATAATCTTGCTTTTATTGTTATTTTGTGTGATGTAAACTGTTCCATTGCAAAACAAAAATCATGTTTTCAAGAAGAAAATCATTTCAATGATGTTTTTAAAAGAGAAAATTCTCATCAATTCTCCTTTTGTGATTCAGAAAATATGACCATTTTCTTACTGGTTTAAGTGAATGTTTGTTTTAATGAATATATTCATGAGGTTAATATTGGTGTTCACACATTTTAAATTTTGATAAATCAAAGTTAAAAAAATTAGCCCAAATCATGATACAATTTTCAATAACAAATTTGAGAAAATATGTAGAATACTAACATTATGAATACATTAAGTTCTTCAGAATAATACCTAAGAAGGCGTATTATAGAGTTATACTTCCAGTTCATTGAAGACAACATGAAATAAGTCACAAATCTGTAAGGCTTCACACACTGGCACACAGTCCTCTTCCTGCTTGACATCCTCTTGCTTATGGCTTCACTCCCTTGCCAGTATTAGCAGCACCTTAAGAAATGTTAATGAAAGTTTCTGAACAGGATATGTTACTGTCTGTTTGTCCTGCAATTTATTAAATGGTGAAATGCCTCATCGTTATGTCATCTAGAAAAGTTGATTTTTATTGTCAGCTGGTGCTATTACCTTCTGCTTTAAGCACCACAGTCAAAACGAAAATAATTGTATAGAAAGGTGTATTTTTTCCAATAAATGAAAAACTTCAGATTAAATATTTCAAAGGTACCTAAGCGATATTTAAAATCACTTGAGAATTTGCCAGTCTGAAGGTAAAACTCAGTGAGAGCTGAAATCATTAGGATCCTTTAGAAAAACGTCCAAATTAATAAGAGATACTTGTCACTAGCAAAAATAAACACCAAAACCTGGAACCTAGAGAAAAATCCAGTTTACCTGTACAATAGATACCCCGTTCATTTTGTTGAGTCTCTATTAAACTAGCTTTGAAAGAGATAAGTATGATTATACATATTGAACATTTTTTCTTCCCAAAATCAGAGTTTAAGTGTACTGGAAAATGTTCCATGACATCTTCGGCATTCTTTTATCTGTATTAATTGATTCATTGCTGCCTATATAAAGACAGCAAATACTTTATTTAAACTATCTTTTATTCAGATGTTTTAGTTTTAAAATCACAAGCTGGACATTCTTTCAGTAATATTATTTAAACAGTAAAATGCCTATTTCCAAAATAATGACTGATAGAGTTTGTCATCTGAGCTGTGATACTGTTATCTGGAAAGCGGATTCATGCCCAGCGTGTAATAAGCCAATCTTAACATGCTCAGGAGAGATACAGCATTTATTCAGGCCCGGGTGCTCTATGGACTTTTTCCACAAATTAAGCACACCAACAGCAGGTTACCACACTTGTTTTGTACACAAAAATCAGAGGTTAGTACTTTTCCAAACATGCCTATTAGATACTGATCGGTTAGTGATTAACATACAATTATAATACGGTTTACATAATGCTTCTACTACTATGCTTGCTCAGGGGAAAGGTCTCAACCTGGACAGGGGTCTTTTTGACCTCTGGATGTGTTTTTTAGTATTATAATGAAGGTAGTTCACTTTCAGGACACTCAAAAGTTAGTTTCATTGCCAAGTTAAATAACTGAATATTCACTTTGCAAGGTTGTCAAATAACTCATTCTCAATGCAATCCAAGACATTGTCTTTATGGCCCAGGATGCTCTACCTATTTTCTAGGGTTTGGAGATCAAAGCCTATTCTTTATGAATTTCTTATCACTCTCCATATGTGCAGTAACTATAGCTACTAGCATAATCATTAACTATGGATACTAGCAAATGTGATATATACTATACCAATATATGTTGCTGTCTTGAAGCTCTTCTTCCATTAAGTGGGAGGAAAGCATCTCCTTTTGAAGAACTGACCCTTAGAATTCTAAATTTATTATAAATTCTTGAGAAAAGACCCCTTAATAGTCATGTTGAGTCAACAATTCATCTATACATAACCAAGATTTTTCTTCACTCGAAACTGCTTCCAGGCTTTTTCCACTGGGGAGCATATTTAGGGTAAACACAAAAGCAAATACTTTGTAGCTACAGATACCTCAAGATGATATAAAAGACGATATGAAGAGCTGGGACTCTTCAGGTGCCAATGGGACAGTATAATCCTTTTAACATATCCTTTTAATACCTTTGGCAGAAGCATCTGAAAAGGATTACACATTTATAGAGAAACACCTCTTTTATGTAAACGCTGAGACAGCCATTCTTGTAATGTCAGGGAGATGCTGCATCATTTATCACTTGATAGTTCATTGCAGAAAGAAGACAGAACATGAATTTATTTGTTAAGAGAGAGTTTGGTGGGGTGTGCTGGTAGCTAAAGAGATTTTTATGTTAGAGTGAAATACAATAGGGTGATCACTTAGACGGATAAAAAATTACTTTCCAAGAGTCATTGCCCATAGGTGTTGGTACACTTGTTCCCCTTTGTACTAAGTAGTGTGAACAATCAGTTCAAGGAACAAGAATTAAAATATGTTCTTTGGGGTTTTTCTACTGTTCTGCTTGATAAAAAAGACATTCACACCTTTCTGAGCTGCCCCTAAACAGCACATAAAGAATGTTATAGCTTATGTAAGGGTCAATTAGAGATAATTACAACTTCAGTGACAAGTCTTGCCACTAAAACACTTAGCAGACTTTGTTCTGTCTTTACAACATGGAGACAGGGGGCACAATCCTTATCATCCTTTGCTTATACATTGGCTCTGATTTTGTAAATCTTTTAGTTTTGTATCCTACTTTTGAGAGTATTCAAATACAGTGATAACTAGAGATAAATAAGCCAATAGGCTTAATGGGATTCCATTGTTCTTCATGACAGACAATGAGAGAAAACTTAACAGGAGATAATCTTGTGGGAAATATTGTAATTTACAACTATAAGAACTTTAAACAAATACCTCTACTCCTGTCCTCTGAAGTTGTCCTGAGCTCTGGCTCCTGCTTGAGGTTTCAACAGTACCACAGTGCACACGTCCTGTTGGTCCATGGCCTCGGGAGCCAGGACTTTCTATAAAAGCAACAAACTAAATTTTCACTTAGTTTGGGTCCTGTACTTCAGTGAAGAATTTCAGTACCCAATTCAGATATCTACACTCAAAAATGTGTCCTAGCTTCATTCTTTATTCTCTGCAAGTCTGTCACAGATTTCTAATTCTCTCTTCCAGTCCTACTACAGATGCCTCATGGTTTAAATTTTTCTATGCAGCAGGCAGTCCTTTCCCCAGATCAGCGAAAAAATACGTTCACTGCTATTCTTAATTTCAGGCAGTTCATTTGGTATTTCTCTACTTGAAATCCAGAGTATGTTTTTTTCATTATAAATTAAACCAAGTGAATTCCCCAGCAGGTATGGTATAGTTCCTGTGACCATTAACTGCCTGCCATTGTTAGCATGCCTATGATATTAAACATGGCATTTCTTCCTATTTGCATTTCAGACAGGAATAAACTCTCAACTGGAAGTATGATTCACAGAAGTTTGGAGCTGTTTGAGCTTCCTTTGCCATTTAACATACAGATTCTTTAAAATTGCCCCTGTATTACTAAAAAATAAATAAAACATAATGAAGGACATTACCAGATTCTTGTAGTCTTTTATATGTATTTGCATCTTCCTCCACCAGCATTTGCTATTATGTTTTGCAAACCAGTAGGTAGGGAACTTAATTTATACAGCTGTGTCATATAAGTGTGTAGATATCGCTGGCAAATGGCTCTGAGCTTTTTCACACTTCTATTGCTTTCACTTTTCTGCAAGCCCAAGCTCTGGATAATGAAAAGGCCCCACAGCTAGAAGACACCATACAGGGCTGCTGAAGATTCATTGTATAATGTTGTCTAGTTTTAGAATTATTAATAGTGTACACCAATAGCTAAAAGCTACAAACTGGAGATCCTCAATACTTGAGCCTTTTTTATGCCTCTGAATCTCCCTTTTGGTTTTGGTTATGTCGCTTTAAGATCTGATTGCCTAGTTTCCTGCCATCCAAGGAGCCTTTCTGTGCTCAGCTTTATATTCCTGACCTCATTTTCACACATTGTAGCTGACTTCCCACTGACTTTGATCTGAGTTACAGGCCATTAGTACCACAGAAAATCAGGAACCAGACATTTAGAAATGAGCACTGCAAGCGACATTTCTGAAGTCAGTGGTCATTCAGCTATTAATCTTTCTGTGCTCCTGCAACAGTTTCTTTGGGTAAAAGAAGGATACAGTCTACTTTGTATGAATATTACACAGATTAATTAATGTTATAGGCACATGGAAGATTATAAGGACTTGGTTATGGCTATCACAGTTGTTATTCCCATGTAGTAACAGCAAAGCGATTTAAAACTGAGTTATAAAACCTTCCCTTGCAAAATGCAGCAGACATCCAGTTCAAGTGCCCTTCAGAGTCACCATCATAGCTTGCTGCTCAACATTTTCAGCATCAAAGAAAGTCACAGCTTAATACTTTAGCCCTCTTATAAAAATATTTATGAGTACAAGGTGAAAATTAGATTTATTTTTTTTTAAGTAATGGTCAATTCTTGATGCTGAACTGACAACCTGAATAGTTTTATATATGACTGGAACATAAAAGAAAATAAAGTCAGGCATACCTGCTCTTAAAAGAGTCTGGCTATGGTTTGCAAAAGTGAGGCAGCCAGGATTCATCTTAAATCTGCATTTTCTGGTTTTAATGCTAATTCTGGTTCTAATTCTGACATTGAATCATTGTGTGGCTACACAATCAGCTTCCTGCATCTCTCTTTCACCTCCATAAACGGTCACAGGAGTTTGTTACTAAAATGTAGCTCACTACATTTGCAAAACACTTTTGGGGTCTTTCAGGGAAAGACACCTGAGAAAGACATAAAATTACTATGAAGTATCACACACATTTTCGACATGATACTAAGCTGAAAGTCTAAAACTTTGACTCAGACTTCGGGTAGAACATTAAATTTGGCTACAGAAAGAATGTAGGACGAGGGTCACAGATGTTAGATGACAAATTCAGAAAAGCAACTGAAGAAGAAAAATACTTTAAAGATTGTCTTTTCAGTGTCATGATTTTTCTTAATTCCTCTCCTTCCATTACCTCTCTTTGTATGTCTGAACAAAGAGTCCCTGGACATTGTGAGCAGTGTTTGTCATGTTTAACCACATTTTACAGACTCTTTGTTAATGACATATAACCCTGTTCTAATTGTATTTGTATACTGTTTATTGAAATTACAGAATGAAATGTAGCTGCCTTGGACAAGCATGCTGAAGAAAAAGAGTAAATACCATTCTGGATGAAAACAGTTGATAGGAGAAAAAAAAAGTTCAGTCATCTCAATTAAATCAGGATCCTTTTCTTCCCATAATTAAAGTATTCTGATACTTTGACAAGTTAACTTCAATGACATGCACACTGAGTGCATACACTTGCACTAGAAGATGCAAGTTGTCCTAGAAGTAGCAGGCAACTAACAGGTGAAGTCATGGGAAAAGTGGTAAATGTACAAATTTCCTTCAGAAGAAGGGTACACTGGACATCAAAAAAGGCTCTAATTAAAGTATGTATGGGATCTTATCATAGGAACCCTGTAAAGAGCAGGCAGTTACTGAGTGGAGAGGGACTGGCCCTGCCCAGGCTGGAATTCCAAGAGTTGATACTTATTTCTTAGGTGCTTTTGTTTATTATTTTATCAGGTTGTAAATAATCTATTTTAAGAGTGCTCAGGCAGATTTAGAACACTTGAGTACATAGCAACTAATTTGGATAAAGAAACAATTATGATGTTAATTTTAAACTGAATCTGTTTTTACAGTCGTCACTGCTTAAATGATTTTAAAATATATTTTTCCTATAATTTATTCCCTCACCTGCTGGTTTTGAATAACAACAAGCAAAATCCTGAGGTAAAGAATACTCTTTTGCAGTTTCCAGCCCTCTTAGCACCAGAAAGGAGAAACAAGGCTGATATTTGTATGGGAATTTCTAAATATCTCAGTATGATGAACAGACTCTTATGGTAATGATTGCTAACACTTAAAAACCAAGACAGGACCAAACAAAAGAGTTAAGAACCCTCAACAACAAAAAGAAGATGCTCATTAGGGAAGCCATTATAAAATGGCTTGTCCAGGATTGTTGAATATCACATCTGCACCCTTTAAAAAGCTAGTTATCTTTCATTCTTTCCCTTGCTTTGCAAGGCATGCTGTCTGAGGTCTCTGTAAATAGGCAGCCCTTCACTGGATGCAAATTAACAGGTTATAGGTAGTGTCAGAGAAGCTTATATAGTTAAGTACTGCTTCATATCAAATGGCTACTTTTCTAGGTGCTGAAATGAGGGCATGAAGAATTAAAATAAGGTTTTACACAGAATACAATAGCAGAGAAGAAGATGAAGAAAAAACCTGAAAACAAGACCAGTGTTGTAAACAGTGCACTTAAGATGCAGAATGGTTGACAAAAGTGCTGCAGAACTTTTAATAAGTATAAATTTAACTGTCTTGTTAAACCAATGTTATTAGAAGTACAATAGCTTGAACAGTTTCAAAAGGCATATACAGTTTACTAGTTTGGGACAATGTGATTTTAGCTCAATCCTTGATATAACTTTATCTGATCTTTGTTCCTTTGACTTTGATACTGGATACCATAAAAAAATTCAGATCATGTATGGTTCCAGAACCTCATAAAACTGAGAAGTATGATCATCTGTGATTATTCTCAAGGAATAAGCTTGATTCATTCTTGCAGTATCTAGTTATTTCTTTAAGGTCTTCTATGGTAAGTTCACAGTACATGCCAACTTGAGCACAAAAAATTATTCTGAAACTTTGAGAGAAAATAAGTCTATAAAATGGCCACTTTCCAGTTTAAAAATCTCAATAACTTACACCCTTAAGACAGCTGTTTTAAGATCGGGGATTTTAATAATCATAAAATTATAATAAATGTTAATTGTAGAGAATCATAGAGAACAAAACCAAAAAGCTGTAGTAGCTGACAATGGAAGTGGGAGCTTTAACTGATGAAAAAGACATTTTTGTACTTGTTTTGCTGATTTTTCAGAAAATTATGTTTATGGAAGAATTATATTGTAATGGTTTTGGGGCATTAGGAAAAGAGGAGTTCTACATCATGAAGATCCTTCTTTCTGAAGCTCATTTCTACCTCTTTCAGTTAGGCTACTAATTCTCTCAATTGCCTGTAGCTGAGAAACCACATAAACCTTTTGTGCTAATTTGCTCTGCTCCCATTTATTACTTGTGAACTTAGCAGTGATAGACAGTGCTGAATGCGATGCAACCTTAAAAAAATGAAGTTTCTTGTTTGCCTTTAAAAAAATTAAGTAGGATTGACTTTTAAGATTATTAACAATAGATAATGATGGTGTATAGGGAAATATCTCGTAAGAAACAAAGTGTTGTTTAACCTAAAAGAAGCACTTCTGTCGACAAATTTTCCTGAAATGCTGGGAAAATTTTAGGGTTAGCATCTGGGTAAATACTTTCAAACACTGGCTAAATACTTTCAAACATATTAGCTATTTGAAGGAATTAATCCTTTAGTTGGCCAAACTTTGCTTACAACATTAAGTTGCTGCAGATGGTAAAAGTCACACTGAATCTGATTGACATAAGAATAGTGGAACATTATGCAGCGTAGTATGAAATTAAGGTGAGTTTGATTGAGACAAAGGTCCTCCATACTGACCTAAGTACTTTAAACTTTTAATGGTTTTGACTGACTCTCAGCGTGTGGGGTCTTCTGAGAATTTTGTCACTTGACACTTCAGGAGCAGGTGACAAACCAAAAAGAGATACATTGAAGTTTAGAGAAAGAGACTAGTCAGAAAGTGGTTGGTTCAACCATGCAAATCCTCTGACTTTAAGAAGACTGACCTTAGCAAAGCCAATAATCAAGGACATAATGGCAATGAAGTGAGAGGGAAATTAGAAGGATAAAAATGGATTTGCAAGAAAAAAATGAAAGAGTTTTAAAACCAGTACCCAGAAGTCATGAAAATACATTTGGAACACTGTGACTGCAATAGAACCAAGAGATCTTCTAAATCCCCACAAAGCAGTGAGGGAAGATAAGAACACTGCTGAGAAGTTAAATGACTTTTTGCATTAATTTTCATTCAAGAATTTGTGGAAGTTTACTGTGAAACCTGCTGGATTTTGATATATAACAATGTGATGCTTCTAAAGCCTTACATGCTACAAAATTTTCCTGTAACTTCATGCATAACAAACAAGATGTATGAAACCTCAAAACTGCAAACTCCCAAATTTCTCCATATAAGTATTCATTATTTCATAGAAATGGAAGAGAAAAAAGCAGTGACTCATATGTTTAAAGAAATGGAACTGGAGATCCTTTTTTGTATATATTTAGAAGCTTGTCTGAAGTGGATCATTAAAAATATAACAAGAAGTGAGAAATTTCACAATATGAAAGTTCCCAGATTGTCATATTTTAAAAGGGAAAAAAAAGCTTCAGAAGTCAGTCACGTGCTAAAGGATCTAATAAAATAAAAGATATAAACCAAGATCATTTCTTTAGCCTTTTAGAAGTTCCAGTTCCTCAGGAAAGGAAAATAAATAGTTTCCTATAGATATGGGACAAGGCAGGATCAAAAAGCACCTAATAGAAAAAATAAAAGAAGTTTAGGATAATGCAGGCTACCTTCATTATGGAATTTTATAAAATGATTGACTGAGTTTTCTCATTATGGCTACATTTATTCTTACTAGTGAACTGGAAGGGAAGGCAATGAAACCAGAATCTGAAAAGCACAAGAAAAAATCTGTTATTCAGGTATAAGGAGGACCATGAAGAATGTCAGAGGGAGAAAATGAGCTAGATGAATTAGTAGCACAACAGCAAAATTTATCAATTCTGATCATGCTGGAGGGAAATACTGAAAAATGCAGTGTACAATGCAGCCTCCTAATTTAACCATATCTAAATTAACCAGTGGAACGCTAGCCATCCTACAGGTTTCTTAGCAGAGGTCACTGTTAATGTGCTACTGCAATCATAAAAAGTAATATGTTACACTGCAACATGTTACAGCAACTTGAATGGTGATGGAATGGACAATATAACACCTTTATTTAAATCAATAGCCCTTCCCAGTATAGTATCCATAACAAAACTATACTTTAAAAGAGGATGTGACAAGCATGATGAAAGCAAAGTAAAAAATCAGTTCTAAATATTGGAAAGATTGGAGGAGTTGCATTCAACAGAAGATGAATAGCGGAAAGAATCAACAAAAAATAACAAGTAGGTTTAGATGCATATGTTATAAATAGCAATGTCAAATCGAAAACCTGTTTTTTTCTGATATAATCCAAGAATAGAGAGGCACTCAGTTTCTAAGTGAATCTGAATTTGAAAAAGTAAACCCTTCTTCATATACTGTGAACAAAACCATAAAATCCTTTGCAAATGAAAATCAATAACTCAACAAAAAAAATTAAAAATTTAGGAAATTTGTGCTAATCAAGACTACTTAATGCTGTTAGCAATGTTTAAAGGGATATTTATTGTTTCCTTCATGTTTTAACTGAGATTGTAATTCTTGAGCTCAATGAGAATAGGAGGCTTCTTCAGATTAGTCTGCCTCAGAGGTATTTTAAATTTCTGTAATGTATCTTGAGCCAGCCACATCTGGAGATGTATATGGCCCTTCATGGTAATTCCTGCTGTGCTGGTTTTGACTGGGATACAGTTAATTTTCTGCATAGTAGCTAGTATGGGGCTATGTTTTGGATTTGTGCTGGAAACAGTGTTAATAACATAAGGATGTTTTAGTTATTGCTGAGCAGTGCTTACACAGAGTAGAGGTCTTTTCTCCCTCTCACCCCACCCCACCAGCAAGCAGGCTGGGGGTGCACAAGGAGTTGAGAAGGGACACAGCTGGGACAGCTGACCCCAACTGACCAAAGGGATATCCCACACCATATGACGTTGTAATCAGCATATAAGAAGGAAGGAGAGATGTTTCTAGTGATAGCACTTGTCTTCCCAAGTAACAGTTACATGTGATGGAGCCCTGCTCTCCTGGAGATGGCTGAGCACCTGCTGGCCCATGGGGAGTGGTAAATGAATTCCTTGTTTTGCTTTGCTTGCGCATGCAGCTTCTGCTTTACCTATTAAAACATCTTTATCTCAGTGCATGAGTTTTTTCACTTTTACTCTTCTGATTGTCTCTCCCATTCCACCGTGGGGGGAGCAAGTGAGCACCATGGGGATGAGCTGCTGGCTGGGGTTCAACCACGACACCTACGTTCTGGTGTTTCATTGTAGCATATAATTAAGACATGATGGACAGGAAAATCAGAAAGGTGAGATAGAAAATACAGCAGAAACATATTTATATTGAACAGTAGTATTGCGTTTTACTGAAGGGAAGCTAGTTCCTCTTTTACAAAGCACATAAAAGTGGTCTCATGAAGAACAGGGGACTTGCAATGTGAAAAATTTAGTGTGAGAATGGAGCTGAAGCTTATCATGTTCATAAGGAAAAAATTCAATATTATTTAGTTCATATTTAATTGTGCACAGTTCATTTTTAATTGTACACTTTTTATAGTACATTTTTGTGTATATTAATGCTATTTTTCATAGCATTCAAACCCACACATATTCAAAAATAAACATTCATGTATTAAATACTAATCCAAACCTACCTAACCTTCACTGCCATCCTGCTGTTCTATAAGCAAAATCGTTTCTGCATCTAGGAGCATATGACCATATCCACCAACAGGAACTTTTCTTTCCATATAAGAGCTTTGAAAGTACAAATTCTTGCTTGCACATCCTGAGACTTTTTGTTTAGATAATATCTGAAAAGTCAATCAGAGATCCAAGCCTTTTTTGAAAATTAGGCCTGTAAGGCACTCCTAGATTCTGAACTGTACCAGTTTTTTGATTAGTTTTGCACTGTAATGAAGAGCCTCACATCTTCAAAATCAGTTCACTCACATCTGCATAGATTGCTAAAAAGTCCCCACACCCAAAAAAACCCTCTGCAGATCTGCAAGTTGTAAGGCTTAGCTGTATGTAGCAGCTTTTTCTTCAGAAAAGCTAAGCTTTTTTTTTTTTTTTTTCTGTTTCACTATTAACCTAAGTTTCGATAATAAATCAGATCGGTCTTATTGAGGTAAGTAGTGGGAAGCTACTTAACGGTTTGTATACCTATGTGTGTGTGAACACACAATATGTGTGATGAATAGAAGTCTGATCAAGAGTTTATTGCAGACATTTTATTTGGGGTCAAAAAGCACCATGGCTCTGCCTGCACAACACATTTTCTAAATATTGAAGCAAATATGCTGCTCTTATCACTTAAGGAATTCCTCAAGCGTGGAGGGTGAAAAATAAGGTTTTTATATCAGCGTCTGCAAACCACATGTAGTGGTGTGAAGTGGATCTATGGTCTCTCACCTAAAGAAATGGACTCAGAAGAAATTAAAAGTATAATCTGAAGGTTTATCTTTAATTCTCACTTTCAAGTTTTCAATATAAACATTCTATTTAGTGTACAGAGTCTTCTCCATTGGCACAGAAATGCATGTGCTCACACCCATCAGCCCTCTGTTTTGTTGTTAAGAGGGAACTATGAATAGTTAAGTATTTGCTGTGATTTAGCTAATGTCCTCTTACCATATAAAATGCAATCCAATTCATTGTGTATGTGCTTATAAGGGAAAGAGGCACAAATGATTTGGTACTAAGTCTTTTTTCTTCATTTCATATTGCTAAAGCTGCCTCTGGAGAAATAAAGAGGCTTTTTCTCTTATTTCTTATAATGGGAATCTAATGAGAACTTTAATTAGTATCATGAATTTTTCCCTTACTTTCTAGATTTAAAGTAATCATTCAGTATTTCTCAGTCATGATTTTCTATTGTATCTCTGTCGTGTTATTTCTTTAAAATAATGTACTCAGTACTGTCTTATTTTAGATTTTGCTTAACCCATTTCATTGCCATAATAACCGGAATCAAAATATCCAAGAATGAGCAGATTCTTGTTAGTAGCTAGATCAGTCTAGTCACCGAGTAGAATATTTTCTCTGTTACATCTGGTGTAAAGATTCTAGTAGAGAGGTCTTGTCTCTATTTAATGGACACCTGAAATGGAGATTGCAAGACAGTCTATTCCTGCTCCCTTTAGTTATTCCTTGAATTTTTCTTCCAAAATAGCTATTTTGGAAAGCATGGTTTTACCTTCCCCCCTGCATTTTTTTCTATAGCACATTGCATTTCATTTGAGGTTAGAATAAGACCTTTTTACCGGAAAACATGAGATCCTGATCTTTCTGATGTAGACACTGCTCAAGTTAACTTGTTGACTTTTACAAAAATCTGTATTTGACAGGCCTAGTCCTGTAGATACCGCACTTTTCTGACAGTCTAGAATATCCTTCTATTTGTCTTGGGAGATGTGATCCACACCCAGTATTCCCATGTTTTGTGCTGTGAATTTCACAATGCTTTTGCAAATATTGTACTGCCCATTGAAGCTCTTACTTTCCCAGAAGATGCTTTTATTCATTTTGCTTGTTTGTATGTTTGCTTTTGTTACTATCTTCCTGGCACAGGATGCCACTGAGTAAGAAACTTCAGTATGGAAACTCTCTGCAAAAGTGTGTGTTTGTGTTAATGAGTAAGATTTAAATAGACCATGACTCTGACCATGGTTCCTAGCTGTGATATTGGTTTTCTGAAAAATCTTAATTCATGTCTTCTGTTCCCCAAGCTGCGAAATGAGGACAAGCATATTGATTTCTTATGCTGAGCACTAGAGATTTACTTCAGAAAAATCACCATTCAAAAGGTGCTTGATGATGATGATGTTAAACTCTATACGACGAGTGCCAGCATATTGGGGATCATATATCTGACAAATAAGCTCTATATTTTGTTATTACTTTCATAGTCACTACAAAATGATAAGTCATTACTAGTAAGTCTATGGAAAACAGTATAGGAAAGCAGATTTTCCGGTGTTTTATTATGATTTTAGAAATGCTGTGTACTATTTTCCACAGGGAAGCTAGCAAATAAAAAATAAACTGAGGTTGGCAATTAGTGAAATTAATCTTAAACTTGTTCAGCTTATTAAGCATTTAATTTTGTGTATAAAGTAATAAATCATTAACACCTTTATTATCCTGAATGTAAAAAGAAAAAATACTTCTGGAAAGGAGGCTGTACAACTGTCTTTAAAAGATCTGGTATTCCTGTGCTTTCCTAACATGTTTATATAGCCTGACTAAACCTGTAGTTTGACTTCATAATAAGACTACAAATTGGCGAGAGCAATTGCACAGGTGTTTTTAAAAAAACCCAAGTTGTTCCTCACTATTCACTAGAAAACAAGGCTTCTCTTTCTAATTCAAATATTGGACTGACTCTGATGTAAAAGGTTTTCTGGTAAAACTCTGCTTAATGGAAGAGTGGACCGAATCAACTGGCAACCTACAGCAAGGAGGACTTGCACTTGTCAAATGATGCTACCAACCTTATTGCTGCCTTGGCTTCCCCAAGAGATTTATTTTGTCTTCCTATACACAACAGGCTGATCTGATCTGAGCACCCTTGAGCTGGGGTAGCTGCCTTCACATCAAGGGGGGGAGTGTACGTTGTCATCCCAACTATGCACAGGTCCTGTAGGCCACTTAGTTGCAAAACACTAATCAGGAGACCAAATTAGTTTTTAAAGCATACTAAAACCTTCAAACCAAAGTCAAAATACTTTGACAATGTTAAGTTTGAATAGATGTGTTGAGGGTTTGATTTTAAATTATAGCTTAAGCCATTTCAAGTAGATATATATTTTAAGAGTATCAGAAAAATGGTATAAAGACTGGAGTTTCTTCTCTTGCTGAAAGGTGTTTATCATTTGAACTGCAGAAAGGAGCGAGCTTGTTGTTAAGTGTGTCCATTTCTCACCATTACTCTGCAACTCCCAAAGTCACACAGCAAATCAATTGCTCAGATAGAAATAGCTCCCATGTCTCCTGATGCAGAGTCAGGTGTCCTATCCTAAAAAACAAAAAAACTTCTGTTAATAAGGTGTCTACAGCAGTTTATTCCTTCAGATCAGATGTACGAACCTAGCCCAAGCTACTAATACTCTCAGGTTCCTAAATCTGACTCTGCATGGGTCAGTTCTATTCCAGTATAAATTTTGTTTCGCAGCAGAGTAAATGAAAATTGGATGAGCTGCCCTTTCCAAAACCTTCTAAACTGAGCTTACTTTGCAGTGACTGGTTAAAAGAACTATCACAGTTAACACTAATTCTTTTAGATATGTCAGCCAAAAGGAAAAGGAGTTCAGAAATTCACAGCTATTTTGAGGAGGTAAGTTGACAAAATACAATTGTTTCAATGAAGTTGTGTTTCTTCACTGTCTACTTTCTTCAGTGTGTAGGGCCCTTCTTACCTAAGGCTGTTAAGGAGGCTGCAGTTAGCACACATTTCTCTTTAAACGGGAAAAATAAACAATGCTAAAAGCTTTTCCTTCAGGTATTTCACTCTGTTGTTTATAAGCAACAGCTCCCTAATGATTTCCCGCTGTGACTGCACTGTGGCCATTGCAAATTCTCACCAGGAGATGCAGTTTGCAGCTTCAGCACAGCTGCAGTTTTGGTAGTCACTTAAGAATATATGTGCTTGATAACCACACGTGAATCGCTGCTTGCAATTGGGACAACACTTAAAAGCATTGCTAGCACAAGGAGGAAGGAACTTCAGAGCACTGTATATATTGATGGTGAAGTTGTGATAAGACCACCTTCCTGACAGTTTACACCCCCTTTCCCTAATGAGTTTTGTTAATTCAAAATTTCAGTGTGCATGGGCCTCAAACTCTCCTTGTGAGATTATTCTACCCCTGAATGTACTTTGCAGTCAGAACTTCATCCTATTTCTTTATAATCAGAAATTTATTTTTTCTTGATTGTCTTCTTTGTTAGGGAACAGCTATATTTATGTAATCATAGTATATACTGTCCATTCTTAGTGCCACTGTAATTCTGCATGAGAGTTTTCCCACAACTTATGTGCAGTATATCATATCTTTCTGCTCATAAATGGCTCATAACTGTAAAAAGTCATTCACAGATCTCAGAAGTCATTGATGGACTGTTATTGATTTTAGAGAATTTCATGTGGACAGGCTCTTAGAGAAGTTGATCCTCCTTTCGCGACTGGTGTGCAACAGGGTCAAGCCAACAACCATTGTATTTTGCTGCTCCACAACCTAATGCCTTTGCAGACAAAAATTGATTAATATATTTTTTCTTTTTTGTACTACATTACAATCTCGTATCTAATCTGTGATCTATCTGATCTCTAAATCTCTTCCAGCATGCCTGCCTACTAGAGATCTCTCTTCTGTTGACTATCTATATGTTTGGATTATCTTCCCATGGATGTATTACGCTGAATTTGGCCAAGCTAAATTTTATTTTTCCTTTTTTTCCTACTCCAGATCTTTCTTGGCATTTCTTTTCTTTCATTGCTGCCCACAATGTTTCACAATGATCAGGAGGACTATATTGTGGTATTGCTTTACAGAGTATTCAACTAAAATCACAACCAATTATTATACAAGAAAGTATTTTAATTTATTAGCCTTTAGGAACAATTTTTAGGCTATTGTGTGCTTTATGATGTTTCATAATTCACTGACTTGTAACATTTCCCTCCTGAAGGAATCTGGTCTACTCGACAGGAAGCTTTAATTGGAGAAGAAGAATCTGCAGAGCTAAAAAAGCCTGTTCTAATAGGAGTCAGATTTTACAATACGGAGGTTGAAATGTTGCAGGGAGAAAGCTGCTCATTACCAGAAAAATGTCTGAATCCCAAAGGGTATGTATTTCACTGAAAAAATGAATGTTGTCAGAAAAGAAAACTCCTAATTTATTAGTTACTAATTGCAAATTAACAGCTAAATAGTGGTTTTCCTTTGAAAGAAATAGTGGGAAAATATAAAAACATACTTACTTTCCATAATGTTACTAAACTAAGAACTTTTTAGACTGCAGATAAAATTATTATAATTCAAAAAGGTTAAATTATTAGTTTGCAAATGCTTAATTTTATGCACTGTTATGCATGTGTGTAACTTCAAAAACAATGAATAAGACCTCTGACTTCCCTGGCACTAGTGGTGTTGTATGAGGTTAAGACACAATGCAATGTTTTCCATGATTGCCAGCATTAGACTTCTGTTTGGACGCCTGAAATTTCTACTTGGATGCCTGAAGCCTGAATCTGATTTCACTTGTCTTATTTAAATATAACTTGCCACATAGTCTAAATATTCATTATAACAACAGGAACTCCTGCTGTATTGATTGCAGAGTAATGTAATATCTTCACAACATCTATTTAAAGAGAAGTGGCATGTTAATTTTTTTCCAAGTCTTATTTTTGGTGCTTGCTAAAAAATATTATCATTTTAAGATGTACTGGACTAATGGTACTATCTTGTACATCCCAGAAGCCACAAGTCTTCCAGAGAAATATTTTAATATCTCCTAAGTGATGTTTTTAATTAGATCATCTTAGTCAGGAGTCTTCATTTCCCTCCATTACACCAAAGAATCTGTTTTGTTCAATTGTGAAGAATAAAATTAAATTCCTATTACCAAGAACAGTTACTCCAGCAGGACAGAAGGAATATGAGTCTTCATTGCCCGTGTGTTATCTGACCTTCCCTCTCATTCTAGCTCGTTTGGTTTATCACTTGGTTTTTTCTCCTGCATCTCAGAGGAACAGCACCTTTGAGCCCGGAGCTGTCATTCACTATGGGCAGTGTCAAGCACACTGGGGTCCTAATTTATTTAAGGCTTCTTGGCACTTCAACAAATAAACAGTACATGCTGATAGGGCTGCAGTTTCAAAGTACCTGCATGAAGGTGCAGGAATCAAGAGCTGAGGCAAGCACTGGAGTCCTGAACAGAGAGGAAGAACAATTTTACAGAGGTGAGGTCATCAGCATCCGGAGAGTGTTTCTCAGAAACTAAGGAAACTAAGGAGAGAAACAGGGGAACCTCTGCACCAAAAAATTGGAAGTAGACAAAATTAAAAAGATTAAAAGGCTGCTATTAACAGTACTTACATAAATGCTGACATTAAAAGGCTCAGTATCAGAGAATTCTGTTCCTTCTATAAGGTGTTACGACAAGGAATCAGCTGCAGCAGGTCTCAGTGAATTACTCTGTTGCTTATGTATATTTCCATATTGTCATAGCTATGGTCTGTCTGCCTTCTGAACGTATAGTGAATAGTACAGTGACCATACCTATAAAGGAAAGCAACAAAACCAACGAAAAAAGCCACCCCACCTAAAATACAACCACCTTCCAAAAATGTCAAAGCAACAACAAAACAGTAACCTCCAGGAAATGAATTATCCTGAGTTTACAAGGCAAGAACGAGATTTATAACCCCCAAGGTCAAAAATTTGTCAGCATAAATCCAATAATAAAATTTCTAAAACAAGTTGTTAATCTCATTTGGAAGGAAGGTATGTGCTCATTTTTAGCAATTTTTCTATGTTTACTGAGCTCCAGATATGAACATTTTTCAAGACGGACCCAAAGCTAAAATTTTCCACCCTCTTCCTGCAATGGAAACAAGATAATGGGAATAATTTATGTTGATTTCCATTTAAGAGGAACTCTTTACATATAAGATCATTCTTATTATTTTCTCTAGGCTCTCTGAAATTTTTTACTTCTTCTCACTCTATTTTCTTTCACTGAGCAACAACAAGCCTTTTCTCAATACTTCATTGCATTATAAGTTGCTGTTGGCTCTTTTCACATGCTCTTATACTTACACTGTGCATAAACTGCCTTCTGCAGAACAGTTGGTACAAAAGGGAACAACAGATCTGGAAGGACAGTTAATTGTGCCCTGAACAGATCAATTAATTCTGACTGAATAGCAGAAGATCTGGTAAGTCTTGCACTTTAAATAGATGGCTTTGCAAGATGTTTACTGCGTGAGTATATATCTAGCCAGTCTCTGCCCTTTTTATATATGAAAATCCTTAGTTTTTACTGTAACACAAGCAAACAAGAACAGAATAAAATATTTAAATAGAAATATGATAACTGTAATAATCATTCTAAAAGGAGAAATATATGATGGACCAATAAAAAAACATTCATTTTAGCTATCTGTTTACTCTTTGGACTATTATGAAATGGCCACTGAAAATTAGATTCTTGCCTCTTTAGCCAGTTATTACAGGCTAAAGAGTGATGCATTTTATCTTAATCTGCTTTGCCTTTTTTTGGTTTTTAGTTTTTATCAGTAATAATGGCATTTATTTCATGTTCTAGTCTCATTATTCCAGTTTTCAAATGTGGAATTTCCGTTTCAATGTATAGGTTATGAAAGTACAGGATAGAACAATGAAGGTGTTATGTACACCTGTAAAATGTTTGCTACATTTTCTGTAGGTTTCTGGGGATTATGCTTCAATCTCGGATACACTGGATTTCACATGCCCCTTAAACTATTTCTAAATCACTTTTGAATTACTGTTTAACAACCATATATTGAATTTGGATTCTTGGTAGTTGTTAGTATAGGTATACTTTTCCAAAACACCAGCTGAGTGATGCTCTATCACAGTTGTTATTTTATGAATGTGAAAACACAGCTTTGGGCATGGATTCAAGGCATTCAGTTGTGCAATTAGACACTGGATGGTGTCTGATGCATTCTAAACACGAACAGTTGGCCATACGATTCCTAAGTATCTGCATGCAAACCAGTAAATTAATTCTGATTTATTGATAGATGTTTCTGCCAACCTCCAGAGCAAAGTCCATAAATGTCTTCAAAAGGAAAGAAAGGTTAGGAGGTGGGGAGTAACATCTAAAAGTGAGAGTGGACTAAATAAGTGTTGTATTGAAATACTTAATTGAATAACGTTACCATGATTAGTGCAGAAAGGACTCTCCATTACAACAGTTCCCTCTGGCAAGTTTGCAAAGTCAGGTATAGCCTTAAAGTTAACTGTACCACTGATGAACAGCTCTAGGAGAACCCACAATTCCAATGTTCTTTCAAATGACAGTTGTTTGTGGGGGGTTTTTCATTGTTTTCTCTTGTCCACGGGAAGGAGTGACTTATTTCCCTTTTTTTTGTAGAATGATTTTGTTTTTTCTTCATTGTCCTCCAAATTACTTCCTGTCAAGCCATGTCTCTTTTTGGTCTCCAATTACCCCATTTGCACTGGAAATTAGGGAGCAAATTGTCTCAACTGCTTGGAAAAAATCTCTGGAGAGGGGACTGCAGCCGCCTAGTTCTTACTTTCTGTATAACTATGCAAAGGCTGGAGTAAGAAAAATGGCATTGTGAAAATAAACAAATATAATTTTTTTAAACTTTGTTTGAATTGAATTGGCACAGATGTAACAAGACCCCAGTAAAGATTATGCAATAAATTAGAAACACTGTAAGTATTTCAGTCAGGGCCATATATACTGCCCTTTGTCTTGCTTCTTTTTCCCCAAAACTGCTGGAGATGTGGTATTCATGCAAATCATAGCTGATATATGTACAAAGTACTTGGGAGAGTTCTGCTGAAAAGGAAGTGAATGAACTGGGAAGTGAGATCTTTGTAAGTTACCTAGATTCATGGCAGTGACTAAAGTAACTGAACTTTTTGACTGGAAAGGCATTGACTATAGCTATTCAGTAAAACCACTGATAACCAACCAGAATTGGGAAAAAAAAAAAAAAAAAAAGGTGAAAAAGACTTTTGAAATATTGACGTTGAAAGTGGGGTAGAGTCCTTTATGGAAAGGCAGGTAGATGATTAACTGAACAAAAGAACTATCTTGCATAGAGCTCTGTATTTCATCACTGAGGGGAAAACGGACACATCACATTTGTACAACAAAAGGAAAAGGTTTATCAGCATTTAAAAGAATTATGTAACAACTATTGTAAATGCTTGGAAAAACTACAGTGGTTAAAGGAAAAATAGTCATAACATAAAGAGCCTAAAAATGGCCAAGTTCAGCCAGATAAAGTATTTGGAGAAAATAAAAAGCAGTAGAAGGATGTTCAAACAATAAGACAGCTCTCTTTCTTCTGCTTGTAGATGTATATAAGGTATATTAAGATTTGTATGCATTATTTTTTAAGTTTTAGTATTATTTCCAATTGAAATATTGCTGCAAATGTTTAGACTCTCATTATATATAATACCTTACAGAAAATGGTGCTAAACTTACCATTAGTTGCACACAGAAAAGCATAATACTCAGAGAAAAGGAATGTAACTTCTATTTCTGTGTTTCTGTTAACACATGGGATCTCAGACTTGCAGATCATCATCTATAATGGTCTACAGCTTAAAGCACTTACCCATTAAGCAGGAGATACAACTTTTCTTCCTCTGGGACAGTATCCATATTGCTCACAAAGTTGTCTGTACTGCTCATAAAGTTGTCTATTCGTGAGAATACATTCTTCTGTCCAGACATTATTAAACATAAGATACAAACCACATTCTTTGAGACAAGGATTACAATACCCATCCCTCCCATTTGCAAACCCTAAGCACTGCAATGCAGCCTTCTATCAGGGCTGTTCTTCCCACTCCAGCCAGTACAGAATATGACTTGTGAACTAGGTAAGTGACAGGTCTGCATCTCTATTCCCCAGAATAGAAGGGTTGTATGGAAACAAGTCTCCCTCTTTGCTGATGATTGCTTTTATGTAGAATTATCAACATTCTATCTTCCTTCATTAAAAAATAAATAAATCCATCTGTAATTTCTTACATCTCAAACTGTGTAACAAGCATCATCCCTGGCTGCCAGTCTGTGGTGGGTTGACCTTGACTGGCCACCAGGTTCCCACTCATACTACTCTTACTTTTTAGTAGGACAAGGGGAGAAATGATGAAAAGCTCATGGGTCAAGACGAGAACAGAGAGATCATTTACCAATTACCATCATGGCCAAAACAGGCTTGACTTGGGGAAAACAATTTAATTTATTCCCAATTAACTATAATAGAGTAGGATAGTGAGAAATGAGAACAAAAACTAAAAACCACTTTCCCCTCACCCCTCCCTTCTTCCCAGGTTCAACTTCACTCTGAATTTCTCTACATCCTCCCCTTGAGTGGTGCAGGGGGACAGGGAATGGGTATTGTGATCAGTTCATAAGACTTTGTGTCCACTGCTCCTTCCTCCTCATGCTCTTCCCCTGCTTGAGCATGGGATCCCATCCACAGGTCCTTCCCATGGGCTGCAGTTCTTCACAGACTGCTCCAGTGTGGGTCCCTTCCATGGGGTGCAGTCCTTCAGGACCAGACTGCTCCAGTGTGGGTCTCATGAGGCCACATGTCCTGACAACAAACCTGCTCCAGCATGGGCTCCTCTCTCTCCACAGGGTCATAGCTCCTGCCAGGAGCCTGCTCCTGCACAGGCTCTTGATACAGAGGGATGATTACTTGTTTGGAGACTTATTTACTTACTTACTTGTAGAAAACTGCTTAGCAACTTATTTACTTACTTATAGCATGTTATAGTATTTTTTAATATTACTAAGAATTCTACTTGCCCAGACTGTTCTGTGGAATTTTACCAAGGACTACTGTGTTCATGAAACAAAGCAGTTTACTGTGAAAATCTACCAAGAACTATAATGTTCAGCAAAATATTATGGTTTTGTCCTTGGGGAACAGGTGTGCTCTAACTAGTTGGAGTCTTGGTAAAGAGTAAAGGTAGCTATATATAGATGGTAAAAGTTCTATTGGTTCTCTTAGATAAGATAGAATGAGTAAACCGGCTGAAAAACACTCTTGTTATTCAAGAAATTGGCCAAGACAATCTGCACATGCTATGGGGAAAAAACAAGGTGAGAAAGACTACGAGCCTTCCTTCCAAAGACCCCTAGAGACGCCCACCGGGAGGCAGCGCACAGGTGCAAAGGTGATATAAACTGCTGACACCGGCCTTTCGAACTAACCCAGCTTTACTCATGCATATGTATGTTTGTGTTATGTAATCCAATGAATATGTATATCCACATTCCATAAGTTTCTGGTAAAATGTGCTGTAGGTGTGCAAGCTTTGTGGAGAAATCCCCTTGCACCCCGGCACCGGAGTAAACATACCTGCTTTATAACTCTATTCGAGTTGTAGAGTCTTTTTTTCTGCGAATCACTCTCCACAGGTTCACAGGGCATGTCCACCAGCTCCACTGTGGTCCTCCATGGGCTGCAGAAGAACAATCTGCATCGCCATGGGCTTCACCACAGGCTGCAGGGGAATCTGCTCTGGTGCCTGTAGCACCTCCCCCCCTCCTTCTTCACTGACCTTGGTGTCTGCAGTTGTTTCTCACATTATTGTCACTCCCCTCTCACAGGTGCTGCACAGTGGTTTTTTACCCTTTCTTAAATATGTTATCACGGAGGTACTGCCAACATTGCTCATTGGCTCAGCTTTGGCCAGTGGTGGGTCTGTCTTGGAGCCAGCTGGAACTGACTCTGACATGGGGGCAGCTTCTGGTATCCCCTCACAGAAGCTACCCCTGCAGCTCCCCCTCCTAACAAAACCTTGCCACATAAACCTAATACATTGTCAAGATAACTACTCTAAGGACTATGCCTACCTTCTAGAAATTTCTTGAACTTAGGCTGCTGTAAGTACCAAAGTGCTTGGACTGGGACAATAGTGTTTTGGAGCAGATTCACAGTGCATGAATAATTTTTTAATATAAAAGGCAGAAACAGCTAGGATAGTACAGTGACTTCAAAGCAGTCAACCACATTGTGATCGTAGTGTGGTGAATTTCTGTTAAAAAAATATTTCTTTTTAATATAACCCTTACAGTAAGGAACTCATCCTAGTTAAGTGAAAGAAAACAATCAATGAAACCTGCAATTAAAGGGCAAAGAAAGAGGAAGGACAATTGTGTTGCCTTGCCCTGTGTTTGTTTCTGCTTCTCCTTTCAGGCTTTCTCTCCTTTCTTCTCTCCTTGTTAACTCTAGCCCCGATCTCACTCCTGTTTTGTTTTGTTTTTTTCTGCTGGTATTTGTGTTAAAGACTCTACAACCTTTGTCTTTTTCTTCACATTCAATTCTTTTCCAGCCCACCAACAATGCTCTGCAAAGTGCCTTAAGCTTGAGGAACAGCAACAAACATTTGGACATCTCCCCTCCAGTAGCTTCTCCATAGGAGCATAGCTCAGTGTCCTCTTCATGCTTCTCAGCAATACAGTATTTCTTAAAAAAAAAAAATTTCAACTTGAAGATTAAATACATTTTCTGTGTCATATAGATAGAAGTAGAGAGATGAGCTCAACATAAAGGTGATTGAAAAGTACCCAAGGTGATTAAGGCTCAGTAGTGCTTGAATGTTTCCAAGCAGCTCTGACCCATAAAGAAGAGTTGGTCCTCCACAAAACTTCATGGAGGGCAGATTACTTTAATACTGGGTGAAATCTGTAAAGTACAGTACATGCTTATCTAGGCTGATACTGATTTCAATAGCTAGCTGGATTTAAAAAGGAAATGATAAAATCATATAAAGATAGACTCTGAAAACAAAGACATTCCTATTTTCAAGAGATGTGGCTCATAATAAAGAGTTATATAGGAACCTACCAAAATAAAATTTGTACAGCTCAGTGAAGTATGAACAGAAACTTGGGAGGGGAAAGCAAGGACATAAATGGACAACAAAATATTTTCTGAGGGAAAAAAATGGTTGAAGGCTTTTCCTAAGACCACCTCTTATCCAAATAAAGACAAAAGAAGGGGAGGGGAGGGGAGGGGAGGGGAGGAGAGGAGAGGGGAGGAGAGGAGAGGAGAGGAGAGGAGAGGAGAGGAGAGGAGAGGAGAGGAGAGGAGAGGAGAGGAGAGGAGAGGAGAGGAGAGGAGAGGAGAGGAGAGGAGAGGAGAGGAGAGGAGAGGAGAGGAGAGGAGAGGAGGGGAGGGGAGGGGAGGGGAGGGGAGGGGAGGGGAGGGGAGGGGAGGGGAGGGGAGGGGGAAGGGCTTGTTTTACATTAAATATATATTAGAGGAAATAATATAATCTAAATCCTACATAGAAAAGACAGTTCCTGATCCATCTATTTCCCTTTAAAGACATTACCATCATCACAAATGGTATTCAAAGAGCAAAGGTTGCACACAGTTATTAAACAGACACTTGATTTTCATAGTGCACTTCATTATCACCTCATTACTAACAGAACTTTATTTTTGTTTTTAATTAACCTTTTAACTGAGAATTTAGGAAGTGCTAAAATAGCAGGATTTATTGTATTGAGGACCAAAAAGGGGAACTGTACTGTCGGCAGTATTTGTTTGTGTTTCTTTGCTTTGTTTTGCTTTCTAACGTTTCTTTGTTTTGAATAGTTTTCTCGTTATAAATAGGTACTTTCGTCTTCACCAGTCTTTTTCAGAAAAAATATGAGCTACAATACCCTGCACCTGGGATACTAGAAACCCAGAATATGGCTTTCAGAATGTTTATTAAAGAAGTTCTTTGCCTTAGTTGCATCAAAAAATATACAAAGCATACAAAAAATCCGAGTCTCACTGTCTGCAGAAGGTGCACAGGCTGCCTTGTCTGTGGGGGTGATGGAATACATTTCAGAATATTTGGGTTGTCAAGAGACTAGACAATACCTGGGAGAGCCCTTGAATGCCATGGCATGCATTTGTAATGGAGTTGATTCCAGCCTGGGGGTTTCACCTCAAAACCATGATTGTGTTTGAACAGGTCTATTTACTAGTATAATGGAAAAAAAACCCGGATCTTTGGCTAATGCCATTTTGTGTTAGCAAGATGTTCAAATTTTCTGATTGACCAATTTATTACCATCGTTATCTCCAGCACTAAATTTAAATGATTAGAAGTTAGCTGATACGGAAAGAAACGTGGACCTAGCTTTTGTTCTTAAAGCAAATGACCGTTCTGATCCAAGAAAGGCTGATTTACTGGGCGATACAGTAGATGCTACAGCACCTTTAATACACTTACTTTTCCACTGCAAAATTGTAGTGTTCCATTTGTCTTCCCCAGGTGGTCACAACTACTGTGGCATACATAGTATCGACTATTTTTTATTTTAAATGCCTCATCTTAAGCTAACTGACACCACACTCCAAGGACATGAGAAACAAACGTATGTTCTTTGCTGCTTCAAAAACAAACCAGTGGGGGGAAAAAAAAAGTTCATATTCCAATACTTAAAGCCTAGCGTTTTCCTTCTTGTGTGAGAAGAAAGCAGGTGGAGGGATTGCATGTATTTTCTGATTAGTGTAGTTCGAGCTCGAATAAGGTTGTCCAAAACACATTTAATATGAGTCAGAAACAAAGCTATTGCTAATTCCCTTCAGATTCTCTTACTATGGCAACACAGTAAGATAAAGATGAAAAGAATTCACTATCTTCTGCTGTTGCTCTACAAGTCTATATGCAGTTTGCATTTAAACGCTTTCAATTAAAGTACCTTGACAGGTATTTGAAAACTAGGTGCAAAAAACTTGAGAAAGTGAGATTGTAAAGATTACCGTTGAAAAGAAAACAAAACAAAAAAAAACCCACAAAAAAACAAAACAAAAACAAACAAACAAAAAAACCAAACAAAACCAAAACCCACGACAGGTTTTACCTCTCCTTTCCCTTTTCTGTCAGTCCTTTTTCACTCCTGCTCTCCCGTTCATTAATATTTTGGTATTTAGCATGTTGGTTACAGTAACTAAGTGTTAATTTGTTCTTTGGCATGTTCCAGCGAGATGAACCTGATTAATTAAAACAGGAAGCACCATCCCTGAAGCACCATGACTGGTGCATTGGTGTTGATGCCTCGGGTTCGGTATGTAATGAGACTCCTAGCTGCAGGCAAAGGGAGACTGCATGCTTCCCCATCTCTGGCGTGGAACAGAATTAAGCATTAACTCTGTAGCAGACCCCTGCTTATCAGCAACCTTGCTATTACTACAGCGACCCTGATGTGCATAAGCAATATTTTCATCCACTTCCCAAGAGATTTATCTAGCTGTTGAAGTAGAAAATGAATATTTTACAGTTCACTTGTCTGATCAATTACCTACAAGCTGCTGCAGTATTTTATAGCCAGTGGGAGAGCTGTGTAGGTGATGATAGAGAAATCTGGAGGGAATCTGTTAGCCAACTACAAAGAAGGGACTAAAACTGTGAAAGAGCCATCAGTAAGAGTCCTTTTGTTCATGAGGGTCTAGCCAGAAATTACTGTGTAACCAATTAAAGTACATAAATGATAATCAGCAGAATGTGAATTCCAGAGGTGAAGAAATTTGATTGCTTGATTGGAGGATAATGAAGTGCAGAGATGATTCAAAGCCAACCCCTTCTCAGTGAAACATCTCCCTCAGTACTTTATTTGCCATTTTTGTCTTTTAGATAATTGGAAGAAACTCTTTCCTAGACACTTTGGAAATTAAATGAACTCAAATTGTGTACACTTTTTAAACAAGGCATTACTGATCATAGTACAGAAAGTTTAAACAACCTAAGTTCCTAGAGGATTTTTTATAACAGAAAAAGTTTGTGTTGGCAATTAAGAACATTATACATGACATCTTGAATAAGTTGGTGAAATCTTTTTTAGCTGATTACATATGAATTATATTTTCTCTCTCAAAAAGTGTAAGGAATAGTATTCTGTTATTTACAGAACGAACAGTGACAAGTTAAAACTCTTATTTAAAAATGGTGAAGCATAAAGGAGCAACCTGAAAGATTCACAAGGTAGTTTGTGTTTGCCTGTTTTAAATTCCTCCAGTTTGGCCCAAGAGCTTTAAACATATCTTCGTTCTTTAATTTACAGACAACCCTGTGAGAGAGATAAGTTTGTATTTGTAACAAGAAAATCAAATCTGATTTGTTTAGTGATAACAACAAATATCACTTAGATTAAAATGAGTTTCAGGCCTTCAAATCTAAAGCGGAAATAAATCTGGGTTCAGTTAAAATTCAGACATAGCATTGAATGTCTGGACTTTTTTTATTTATTCTACAACATCATCAGGAAGTAAACACTGTAAATATATGTTGCTTCCTGAGTACAGAATATTGGCCTCATATTACACACTTGATTAACTGCAGCGACTTTTAGGTTATACTGTGCATTTATGTTTTAGGAGAATGTGTTTTACCCATTGCAAGCTTTTGATAAAGCTCATCTTTATTGTGCCCTTATCAGTGTTTATTAAATATGGAAGAACAGACTGAGGAATGAATTTGTTTTTTCTATAATAAGTTCCATTTTTAACTAGCCTTTGAACTGGAAGTATTCAAAATACATAAAAAATAATCACTTTATATAAAAAGAATTTAATGTGTGAGGAGATACATTTATTAATACTATCTTTTACTATTTTTTATTCCCAAAAATTTGCTTACCTTACATCAATGAAACAGATTTTATCCAAAGGGAAGAACAAAATCATCTTATACTTCTATTATATGTCCATTATTAAAATAACTTGTATCTATTTTACCAAGTCTCCAAAGCCTCATGCTTCTAAGATGAATGTTATTGTGTTGACCTAAGCACACATGATAATCCACCGCTGCAGAAGCTTAAAACCTCTTTCAAGGGCACATTACCTCTATTTCTGAAGCAAAGCATCTGAGACAGGACAGGACATTATCCATACACTACCTACATTTTCTAGTAGAACCACTGTTGTCTTAATATTTTACTTGCATTAAGTGGTTTAGTATATCTAATACCAATAATGATCCAAGAGTACCAATTATTTAAACAATTGTTAAAAACTTGTCTTGATACTCAATTTTAATGTAAATTATTTGTATCTTTAATTGCATCGGTGGTATAACCATTAATTACCTATATAGAGGCTTGCAATACTCAACAGAAATGAAGTTGTCTTGTTAAATTTATAGAGTTACTAAACCAATTTAACATTGAATTCTTATTCCACAGCTCCGTTTTGTGACTTTGTTGGAAGAGTGGAGATGTATAAATGAATTTCCCTATGGGATTCAGTCTGTCTAAGTCGCTCCTCAGCTGCAGTGTGGACACCAAAACTTAATGGTGTCACAGATGGCTTTTCCAGACCTGTTCAGGTCTGAGTTGTGTAAATTCATTGGGTTTCAATCATATCTTGAAAATTCTCTTGCTCCTTTGAATATGTTTTCTTGTGCATGCTCTGAAAATGTTGAATTTGGGCAGCTATACTTATGCATCCTGCCCAAATCTCCCCATATTTATGGAAAAATCTGCCTGAAGGGCTTGAAAGAGTTAATCATCGTTACTGGAAAACAGATCTCATCTGACATGGTAGACAAAGTTTTTTTAATAGCTATAAAGCTGAGTAGACTCCACACTGGTGTAATGCAACACCCACAAGAGGCATGGTCCCAAACAATAGTGAATGCAGAATGAGGGAATGCATGTACCCCGCTCCTCCTCCAGCTGAACCACAGAGCAGCTGGGCCAGGTGGGCCGTGGGCAGGAGGGACCACTGCTCCATCCTGCTGCTCGGAGCAGACCGTTAACAGGTTGATAGCAGGAGGCCTAAATTTATGGTCCCCCTCACCAGGCCTGGTTATTCTTTTACTGCAGTGAGATTTGAGTGTGAAATGCACAGAAAGTCCAGCAAGGAGCACAAGGCCAGTCCTGCCTAGAGAACCAATTCCAGACAAATTAGGCATCTAAATTGGAAGGGTTGGTGTGGGTAGATTCTAGTCCCAAGTTTCCTCTTTTATCAGTCCAACCATATTGTTTTAGAAAGCTACTGTACTAGCCAAAAACTAGTTAACACTATCCTATTGGGCCAAAACAAGAGAAACCTCATATTTTCTACATTTCAGAAAAAAAAAGCATTTTATATTTTTAGACAGAAATTGTGCTTCATATGTAGATAGTAAAGTGTTTCCAAACTGGATTCCTTTGAAGTGTTAGCCATCTGGGAAAAACCAAGATGAAAGGACACACTGTTATGCGGGGTACTCAACATCATAGAAGTCGTCTGTGGAATAGGAAAATAAAATAAATTTAGGAAAAAAAAAATGAGACGGAGAGAGATATTTCTTAGTACCAATCAACTCTAATTCCTACCTTATAGGTAAAAGAAAATAGGGAAAAAAATACTGTCTTTCAGGATTGGATGGAGACTAAAAGTTGCAACCTTTACACAGGTTTTAAGAATTCTTTGCTATATTTGTTTTAATGTTTCAGTCCAATAAATATCTGAAACCATTTTTTGCTCTTGGAAAAAGTTTCAGTTAAAAGAATAGCACATTATAGAACTTAACTGTGTTATTGTTCTGCTAATGTAATATTGCAACTTTATGTTATTTTTTTTTAGATTAGTAGTAGTCTAGACTAGCAGTTGAACTACATCATGAAACTGAGGGGTTCTACTCACAGACCGTACACTGCAAATTAAGATGATTCTGTCATTCCCAGGGTGCACGTGCCTGATTCCTTTGTGTGTAATCTTCAAAAGCACAGTAAAGGAAAGGTCTGTTTACCTCCTTTACCATAAGTAAAATCTTAACACTTACTGCAAACAATTTAGGAAAAAATGAAGGAGGAAACTGTACAGAGATCTATGAGCACATAAACAGCATAACTGAAATGTGTTTATTCACTATTGTAACAAAGGAGCAAGGAGCACACAGTGGAACTAGCAGCAATTTGAAAATAACAGATATAAACACCTTTTTTACATGACACCTAATAAAATTGTGGAACTTACTACTACAGGCTGTTTTAAAGGCCAAAGGTTTAAAGACAAATTAGACAAATTCATGCAGGATAGGTGGTATCAATAGCTATAAAACACAATAACCCTAGTGCAACTAATGGCCCAGGAAATACTTAAACTACATATAGATTGAATAATATTCTATGCGAAGGATCCTTCTCTACCTGCTTCTTTAGCATCCCCTATTGGCCACCACTAAATATGAGATTCTGGGAAACACATTTTTGATGTAACTCATTCTGGTAGTTCTTAAAAATAAATTATATGTAATGATAAAAATCTATTTGTTCTTTCAGGTATTGCCAGAACTGTTGCTCTGACCAGACCTTTTTTTCAGTATAGTTCTGCACCTGTAGTAGCAGAGCAAGTTTTCAAAATTAATCCAATGTGTGTTCCCTTCTAGATTAAAGAAAGCCTATATAATATTTGCTTGACCTACAAAACAGAAAATAGAAATAGTCTGCACTTGTGATGCAGTAAAAATGTATTTCCAGACAGTTTTTCTATTTCACTATAGATAGTCTTTGGACCAAAGATATTACACAGTGGTATTTCCCAGAGATGTTCCAGCTATGTCTAGAGAACTACTATAGGAACCTGGGTTCCAATTTTATGCTCTTTGGACACCCCACATCTTACCTTTCTTCACCTGCACCATTCTCAGGACTTCCAGGATTCTTATTTCTGCAGTATAAAGCTTAGTATGATGTTAATAGTTGTTATGCATCTGGCACTAAACCAGCAGCAGATAAGGTAAAATTACTTTATCTAGGGAAATGGTCGTTACCGCAATTGCCATTGTTGTGTGCATTCACCATGCAGCATCCATCCTGGTGAGTTCATACGAAGAAAACCAAAATTCCTTTACCTGTCCCCAGTATCCAAAGAATCACAAGAAGAGCAGTGCCAAGGCTAGTCCTGCATCCTGTCCACAACGATACCAAATGCTTAAGAAATACACAAAAAAAGTATTAATGGGAAATCATTTATTCAAACTTCTGATAATTAATTATTTTGCTTATACCATAACAGCAAAAAAATACTAAAAATAAAAGATTAAAAAAAATATGGCGAACCTTTATTATTCTGTGTCTTTGAGGACTCAGTGGATGGTGGGCTTCTGACATACTTACAGCTATATCTATTGTTATTTTGTAGTCTCCACAGTCAACATTAAAAATAATCATAGAATCATGGAATCATAGATTCATTTAGGTTGTAAAAGACCTTTAAAATCATCAGGTCCAACCATTAACCTAACACTGCCAAGTCCACCACTAAACCATGCCCTTAAGTGCCACATCTACATCTCTTTGAAATTACTCCAGGGATAATGACTCAACCACTTCCCTGGGCAGCCTGTTCCAATGTGTAATACCCCTTTCTTTGAAGAAATTTTTCCTAATATCCAATCTAAACCTCCCCTGGTGCAATTTGAGGCCAGTTCCTCTCATCCTATTGCTTGTTACTTGAGAGAAGAGACAGACACCTGCCTACAACCTACTTTCAGGTAGTTGTAGAGACCAGTAAGGTCTCCCTTGAGCCACCTTCCTTCCAGGCTAAACAACCCTACTTCCCTCAGCCTCTCCTCATAAGGTTTGCTCCCTAGACCCTTCACTAGAACTTCACATTCAGTTTCACCATCATAGAACCTTATTTTCAAGCAAAATGCAACCCATTTTGACCATACTTGCCTCAGTAAAAGGATAACATTCTTCATTCATCCAAACTATCCTGGTATAGGTGTAATTTTGATATCAACCACTATTTTCTTCACTGTTGCCAAAAAATGAGCCAAAGGCTGATACAGTGTCTTTGTTTAAGCCCACAGGGCAACTGAGCATCACACAGTCACTCTCTCACTCCTCCCCATTGAGGGAATGTGGAGGAGAAAATATACCAAAAGACTCAGGGACCAAGACAAAGACAGGGAAAGATGACTCAACAATTATGGTCACAGGCAACAGACAAGACTCAATTTGGGAAAAAAATAAAGAACATCCATTTAATTTGAACACCACCACCACTAATCTACCAATCAAATCAGAGTAAGACAGTGAGAAATACAACCACATCTTAAAAACACCTTCTCCCCACCCCTCCCTTCTTTCTGGGCTCAACTTTGCTCCAAATTTCTCTACTTCCTCCTCTCCAGAGGCACAAGGTGATGGGGAATGGGGGTTGTATTCAGTTCATCACACATTGCCTCTGCGGCTCCTTCCTCCTCAGGGAGAGGACTCCTCACACTTCCCCTGCTCCATCATGGGATCCCTCCCACAGGAGACAGTCCTCCGTGAACTTCTCTGATGTGGGTCCTTCCCACAGGCTGCAGCTCTTCATGAACTGCTCCAGTGTGGGTCCCTCACAGGCTGCAGCCCTCCCAGCAACAGACTGCTCCAGCACGGGCTTCCCTCTGAGTCCTGGCCTTCTTCGGGCTCAGTCATCTGCTCCGGTGTGGGGTCCTCCACGGGCTGCAGGTCGGCATCTGCTCCACTGTGGACCTCCATGGGCGGGAGGGAGGCAGCCTGCCCTCTCACCACGGGCTGCAGGGGGATCTCTGCTTCGGCACACATTTCCCCTCCTTTTCTTCATTGACCTTAATGTTCGTATAGGTATTTGCCTCACAACTCTTCCTCCTCCCAGGCTCCCCTTCTTAAATAGGTTATCTCAGAGATGCAGCCACTGTCTCTAAATTGCTCAGCCTCAGCCAGAGGTCGTAAGCAGTGTAAAGTGATCCAAGAGACAAGTTATTAACCTTAGAAGAAGGCAGTGTATATTCTGTCAGTGATTCTAAGTATGCTGCCTATTGAACCTGACAGTTGTGTGAAGTTTGTCTCATTGCTTGATGTTTCTCTTTCTTATTATACTCTCTGTCCATCATTTCTACTTAAACTGTAAGCAATTCATAGCTGTTACTTTATTCCACAATACATTTTCCATATTTGCTTGCACAGTGAGGCCTTCATCTCTGTAGGAACTCTATCAGATAGTCTAATGTATCTAAAGAAGAGAAGCCCCAAACTTTTTGTCAGCCAAATATATCTCTAAAATTACAACGTTTAACCAAACCAAGTTCTTTCATAGCTTCTGAATCTAATAGTCAGCAAAAAGTCTTGACACCTTTGAAGGATTAAATGTAGGCACAGTTCCATGCATACATTTTCTTCATTGTAGGATATACGATTTTTGTATTGCCTGGCTCTATCCACATTCCAAAATTGCACCTGCTATGAGAATTCATAAAGTATCACCTTGCTCCTTACTTCTGAAACTTTTTTTTCCCTACTTGAAAGTCTTTTGCATTATGAATAAACACCCTTTGGACTGAATTCATCCCCCGGTTTCTGTCAGGAATTATTACATCCATCCTGGCTGTTATTCCAGGAGCAGTGCTTGCTGACATTGCTACACATGCCTTCTCTGTCAGTCTGAGCTTTTGCTCTCAGTTATTTCAACAGCTTTTATGGAAATCACTGCAATTATTAGTTAAAGCTGTTGAGGCATCTCCCACCCCCAATGGACTCTGATGGTTTCAGTGTCTTAGGGCAAAACCCCTGCCCTATAATTTCCACCGAGGTCTGATCTTCTAGATAGTGTTACCTACTTTCCTAAAGATGAAAGGATACATCAGAACTTCATTTTACAACTTGATATGGATCATAGTCTACCAGTTGTGATGATGCACCTATGCATGGTATATCAGGGCATGCCCTAGCTGTCTGTAAGTCCAAAGTTTAGATGGTACCTGAGAAAAAACAGTTAGATAAGCCAATGTCTTTGTTGAGCTGAGGCATTCTGGTTTTGAGTCTGTTCCTGGGATGGGACAGCATGACATGGAAGGGTAGAGCAGACTAGCATCTTCCTGAAAGGAAAAAAATGAATGGATAATATTATAATAGAAGTCAATAAAAACACAGCAGTTATAGGAAGGGGAAACAAGGAATGATTGTTCAATGTTTCAAGAACTAGACAGCAAAAATGGCCGGTGGCAAGTCCAAAACAAAAAGAAGGAAGCTTTTCACAGAAGAAAAGCTTTGCAGTTTTGTAAATAGGCTTTGAAGTCTCTTGCTACAGAAAAATATTAATGTTAATGTGAACAAAAAGTGTTCAGAAAACAACCAAATTTATGCAATAAAAATCTACTAGAGGTCACTAAAAAATTTGTGAAAAACCACCCCCAACATTTCAGCAAAGCTGTGGAGTCTGGGAGAGTTTCATGGTAAAATATGCTTACCCTGTTTGTATACCTTCTCTAGAATGTTCTTTCTGGGTCCTCTTGGAGACATAATTCTCTACTAGATAGACCTTTGATGTACAGGAGTGTATCCACTTTTAAGGAGAGAATGATAGTGTTTAGGAACATCACTAAGCTGACCTTCTGTCACAAAGCACTTGCAGAGCAAGAACTCTGGTTTTGCCATTAAAGCAAAGTACATTATGGTTTGTGACTGATCAGGTGGAAAGATAAGGACTGGAGTCCGAATACATCCTATAACCCTTCCACTGTGCTCCTGACATTCGACCTCTGTTATCACAGATCATCAGATAGATCAGTAAAGTGAAGAGAGGAATACTAGATGATTTTCTCAGAGTCTTTCTTTTGCAATGCAATCATTTTGATTATAGAAAATTAGTGGAGGAATCTCCAACAGTTTGGCTCACTGCACAAAGTGATACGTAGGCCAAACATCTATTGACCCACAAGTGAAACACCTTCTTGAAAGACTGTGATTATGACAATGGAAGCTGGGACATTCTTGGCCCTATCTGTTCATCAGGATTAAAACCAGCTAGAAAGCAAAGGGAAAGAGAGTGAAAAGATGGAGAAATAATCATGAAAGAAATCATGTGAACTATGTAACTGCACTTACTGCAGCATCAAATTTCAAAATTATTAACAATGCCTCCTGGTATGTGATCCTATGATATTCAGAGAATAATATAATTATAGAAGGTTATCAGGTTCGTCAAGCATGACTTCCCCTTAGTGAATTTATACCTAGTAATCTCGTTTACCTTCTTCTCTTTCATGTGCCTGGAAATGGTTTCCAAGATGAGTTGTTCCATCATCTTCCCAGGGACTGAGGTGAGGCTGACTGGATCATAGTTTTCTGGCTCTTCCTTCTTGCCCTTTTTTAAAGACAGGAGTGACATTTGCTTTCTTCCAGTCCTGAGGCACCTGTCCCAGTCATCATGACTGTTCAAAAATTATTGAGAGTGGCCACAAAATGACCTCAGTCAGCTCCTTCGGTACTCATGAACTACAGTTGTTCATGCTTTTCCATGAAGGAGATGCAAACCACCTTACCTCACAGTAACTTGTTTGTGCAGCCTGTCATGTAGCCATCCTCTACACTTCTGAAAACTATAAAAATCACTCCCCATCCTTAGTTAACCTAACATCCTATAGTGATGTTGTAACTGGAGCTATAAATGTTCTGAAACTGTATAAACTAATTCACTCTGACTTAGGAGCTCGTTGAAAAGCTTGAGATTCTTGATCAATATTTGCTGGTGGGTTTTGGAAAAGATGACATTTACTTAGCAACAGCAGAGACTTTATACTGTATGCTTTACCTATTGAAAGTACTTGTAACTGTACAATGGTGTTTGCCCTTACAATAATTTCAATATAATGTTGACCATAGAAAATGAGAAAAGCAAGTAGAGAAGATAGTCATACAGTCATAATTCCAGTGCATTACACTCACAGTATGAGAGTGAAAACAGACTAATATTTCTGCAGCACTCTTTTTTAAGTTCTTAGTCTGTTCCCTTTGTTTGTACTGCTTCATTTCTTTTGTAGTCTGATGATTTATGAATTTTATTTTAAAATGTAAAAGAACACAGGTTTAAAAAAGATTACTGGAGTTTATGGTCTTTATAACACATACTTTATTTGTAACTTCCATTATCATTAATAAGATTACAGGACAGAGCGTAAAATATATAAACCCCTTTCTGTCTAAAATGCATGATACATACAAATGTAATTTTAAATTTTGCACCTAGCTTTCAAATGCTTCTCAAATATCCAGTTATTAAAACCTGCTGTACTTAATTGTGAATGAAAATAAACATTGAGATTTTATCCCTGTTATTCCTCTTTTCCTCAATCAAGTTTGTGGAACAAAAATTTAATAATCTTAGTGCATAATACTAGAGCGGCAATACTCCTGGAGGAAGATTGCTTTACCTATGTAAACTTCTTAGGTGACCAAATTCCTCCTGTTGGGTTGTGAACACTTTGAGAAAAACGTCATTCTCCCTGCAGTGTATCAAGGCATAATTCATGTGTCTCCTGGTGGTCCTTGTTTGGCCCATCATAAATAAACCTTTTCAAAAGCTTATGATCTTTGGTATATTTGTCTTTAAAAGAAGAATTTGTGGGATAGAGAGGTGATATCATCTCACATTGTCAGAGATATTCAACTGCAGAGAAATGAAGATCCTGAGCCAGGAAAGGGATTGAGCCATACTCAGTTTAGTTAGGCAGTGTAACACCTAAAAGTTCTGAGTCTACATTTACAGATTGTAAATCAAATGCCTAGTTTTCTTACAGACAACAGAGAAAAATTTGCATCTCTGTACCTGAAGGAAAACTTCAGTATCCTCTAGAAATGCCTTGCTCTCTGTCTTCAATATGCCACTGGGGAGTATGTTTGGGCATGTATCTGACATGAAGCTTCACACTGGCAGCCACTTGCTAAGTAACAAACTCTGCTCTGAAAGGCAGTGCTGAAGAGAGAAAGGAGCAGAGCATGTTTTGCACAATAGTCTTGCAGTTCAGGTGTTCACTCAAGATAGGAGTGTCCTCAGTTAACTCCCTTTTCTTTGCGATATTTCAAACATACTGGTCTTCATCCCAGAAGTCACTCCTCATCAAGCAATTCTTTTGGAGTTTAAAAGCATAACACTGAACATCTCAGGTTGGAAGGGACCTCAAAAAATTATCTGATCCAACATTTTGTGAGAAAAGGAGTCTAGATGAGAATATCTAGCACCTTGTCCAGTCATGTCTTGAAAACCTCCATTGAAGGGGACCATACCTTGTCCCTGGGAAAGGTTGTTCCAGTGATTGGTTGTTCTCATTGTAAAAAAAAATTCTTTCTTATATCAAAATGAAACATCTCTTGGTGCAACTTCTACCTGTGGCACTTTGTCCTCTTCATGGGCTCCTTGTGAACAGAGACTCTTTGTCCTCATCGTAGCTCGCCTGTAAGTACTAGAAAACTGTGATGAGGTCCCCCCTGAGCTTTCTCTTCTCCAGGGTAAAATGGCCTAACTCCTTCAGTCTTTCCTCATAGGGCAGGTTCTGTGCACTTTGATCATCTGGGTGACCCTTCTTTGGACCCTTTCCAGTCTGTCTGTAGTTTTTTTGAATTGTGGGGCCTAGAACTGGACACAGTAGTCTGGATGCAGCCTGATTTTCCCATCTACTGTATTCAAATAATTTATTTTCATAAATAATTAAATATTATCTCTGCAGCCAATTGTTTAAGTCTCCTATTTGAAAGGCAGATATGAGAAACAACTAGTTTCTCACTGTTCCCTAGTGAAGGCTCTGATCTATAGACCATGTTCTTACTTAGCAGAGAGCTAAGGAATATTTCTATTTTTCCTTTTTTTTTTTTTTTTTATGCAACAGCATCAAGAAAAGTTAAAAGCCTTCTCTCTTTTCTTACCACTCATTGCTGAATAACTCTTTCACAAGAAGGGGCTATGTGGGTCAGAGTGCCTTAAGCAGATGAAGGCATTGAACTAGAATTTCCCCCTCTTTGTACAAAGTGTAAAGTGGAAAGGGTGGAGGAAGCAATCTTTTAAGAGAAATGAAAAACCTTTTAATTCTTTGATTTCAAAGAAATTTTCAAGAAAATGCCAAGCAAAGATCAAGGCCACTTTCCAGGTAAACTGGGCACTTTTTTGCTGCAAGATGTAGCATTTGAAATCAATCAATTTCTTCCCTGTTGTGTCCTTCAGCTGGTCCATGTGCAGCCATGAGTCTCATTTTGGAGTGATCAATTTGCCCATAGCATTACAGTGGGGTACAAGATGTTCATTCTACTCTCTGAGCTGCAGACCTTAAAGATAAGTGTTGGAAAACACACTGGAACTACTAAATCCTTTCATTAATGTAATCTCAGGAGACAAAAAATAGTTGCCAGAATGCTTGTATTCCATTGCGAATCCAAGAGAGTGATATGCATGCACTAACTCTGGAGTTAGTAATTAAACTGAGGTCCTCATTATCCCAAACTATTGATCTAGCCAAAATATTTTTCCACAGAATTTGTTTTGTTCTCCTGTCTTGTCAAACCTCAGTCTGAAAACCTGAACAGAAAGAAAAGCAAACTCTTCTTTGGAGGAATATATTCACAACATTATGTTTTGAACATCAAGTCTATCAGTTCTGATAGTTAATAGTATCTTATAACATCCCAGAACAAATTTGGTTCATTCATCCTTGATACACACCTACACACAAAGTACCCTTACAAAATGTGCTTTTATCTTATCTATAATCAAGCCACTGTTATTACAGATAGTTACACTGAGATTGTTTTGAGGAATTAATAAGTTTATGATCATTCACCAAACACTTTTTGAACTGTACTTCCACCAGCTTCAAATTAACTTCACTCATGGATTTTTTTTTACACTGATGTTTTATCCTAGCTACCTCTAGATATAATTAGTAACTGAAAATTGTCTTTCTCTATGCCTGGAAAATTATTGCCTGGAAAATGTATTGTACTCTAGCCATAGTTCTTTCTCCTTGCTAGAGAAAAATCCTTCAGCTGATCAAATCTTAGTAATCTCATGATCAGAAACCTATTCAGGAGCATTCAAGACCACTTTTGCTTTTTGAAAAAAGTTATAATTGAAGCACAGTATCCAGATTATTAATGTGTTTTTTTAAACACAGAAAGCCATCTTCAAAAGTAAGGAGTAACTAGCAAGTACAAAAAATGTGTGTTCAAGCAATTTTACTAGCAGCCCAGTTGTCATAAATAGAATGAAATAATTTATTTTAATAAGTACTTCTAGCTCATATGCAGTTGTGAAACTAACAAGCTACAAAGCATGATAAAATCAAAGATAGCAATCTGAAAAACTTTTACAGTTACATTGCTGTTCATTTCCGGCAGCTGGTCCAATTAATCTGTTAACGTTTGGTCTTTCAAATTTAAGAGAAAATGCTAAATCAGTTTTATATAATTTCAAAGGATAACAGAATTTTATTTTGCTAATGTGAAGTCATAAAATAGCTAGATGTGAAAAACCATAAAATGAAAATTGTTCAATTTATCTTCTAGCCTTTGATTTTTGATTTTTTTCTTGTGACTGAGAAGTTATCTAGTAGAGGCTGAACTTTGTCAACAGTAAAACTCTCACTGAACTTCAGAGGCCACAATAGACCCATATTTTGTTTCTCTTTTCTGAAGAGATTTACAGGAAGGCTATAGCACAAAAAACAGTGGCAAAGCTCTTGAAGAAGAATACGTTGCGTAAGGTGATACACTGCACAATGGGAGAACAAGAAAAATATCACATCGGTGTTTTATTCACCGATATCTGCATGTATTCTTTTCCTGATGTTCATTCTTTACATTTACTTACTAGAAAGTTGACTTTACTCATATTATTCCTCTAATACTTTATCCAAAATGCCGAATGTTTATCAAGTAAAAGTAAGTAATCTTTTCTTTTAGGCATAAATAAATACCAAGAAATTTTGAATGTCCAATATTTTCACTCTTTCTGTTATCACCTTGTTAAAATTCAGAACTACAATTTTACTTGGAAATCAAAAATACAAGGAGAATGGAATCCTAAGCTCTCAAGAGCTTCTTCAATAATTGTCTTGTAAATATTTTATGGGTAACCTCTATTGTAATGGTTTACAGTACAGTTTACAAGAGGCTTTATGGGTCAGGTTTAAAAGTCAGATAGGCAAAGGCTGGTGAAATGAGTGTTACAAACCGTGGTTACTCTTGCCTTGAAACCGTGCCTCTGCTCATATCGCTAAACAGCCATTTATAAAAATGAGGAAAGAAAATAATATTCAAAAGATCAGGGAAGATAGAGATGGATTTTCTTCCTGAAGTTATGAAGTGAACCCAAATTTTACAAAGTTAGTAGAAAACCTGGGTAAGCAGGTGTGGCTACATGACACAGCACTGCAGAGCAGCACTTCCAGTTCCTGTGGCAATATGGTTGTAGTAACCTAAAAGCATAGTGTAGCGCTATGGCAACCTGCCATTATTTCTACCTCTTGACCCAGCTCAGTAAGAGCTGGTTCAGCTGTGTTCACCCAGCTCTGTTTGAGCCTGGGTTTGATAGACTGTTCTCAGAAGTTAAGGTAATTAACTGGGAATGTGGTTTGTGCCAGTGCAGGAGTATCAGAAGTCATCAAATATTACTTCTGAGCAAAATAGTTTGTACCTCTTAGGCCTCTCAGTTTGAAGGTCACAGAGGAAGTGTGTGCTTTAAAAGCAAAGCTGGAGAAGAGACAGGAAATACAGGGTGGATAGAATAAATTACCCAGAGTAATTTATTATTATCCAGGATCAGTATGATGTACTTTCCTAGTCCGACATCTACCATTAGAGGAATCACTCCAAACAGCCTTGCAACAGGGACCAAGAGGTGTTTCTCCACATAGACAGTAAGAAATGAGGGAGGCATCTGAGTGACAACCCTGGACAGACGGCTTCTTGCCTAAGTGCCTTCTCAGTACTCAAACCTCCCATGCAGTTCAGTTTAAAAGCTTTAAAGTTTTGTTGCCATATTAGTTAATTATTGTTGTTTATACCAGCAAAGACAAAGGAAAACAAAAATTATCACATTAATTCAGCTGAGTCAGACACTTAAAATGGAAATTTAAGGGCAGATATTTGTTTGACAAAACAGAAGGAGAAACCAGGACAAGAGTCACCTTGATGTGTCTTTAGCTACATTTTACATGCCAGTTTGCTAAGTGCTTTGATTGTATGAATGCTTGAAAAGTTGGGGGTGAAAGCCTATTTGCTTCTGTGTTTTAGGGAGTAAGTCTGCTGTGTTGAAAGGGCAAATGTAGGAACAGTAGAGATACGCAGAGATTGCAACAGAAGTGATGCAGAATGGTTAAATAATGAATCAGATCTGGATAAAAACAAAGACAAAGCTAGGAAGAATACTGAGAAAGAACAGTAAATGCACAAAAGCAGCTAAAACTATCCTGATTAATCTGAAAGAAGTGACAAAGAGTGTCACCTGAGTGTACAGAAGGAACTATGGAGCAGAAAGAACCTAACTTGGCTGACCAGGAGGAACAGCTTCATATAGCCCGTGTCAGAGCTTCTCACATTCAGCACCAGACTGGGAAAAAAAGTGTAGTTCAACTTCATATCTGCAAAGGCAAGATCTATTTGTAAGAATTCATGTGTGTCCTGTTGTGTTTCCCCACTGCTGCTATGCTTCGTTCAAACATTCAGAGTTTATATATACAGGTTGGGTAAAAATGCTGCTGCAGAAAACATCATTATTATGTACCATGGGACTTGAAATCCATGTACCAATCTATTTAAAGCATTGTTAAATTCAACTTTTAGAAAAACCTTCAATACTTCCTACCCCATGCCAGTTTGGCAAAAGTAGCTATGTTACTGTTGATTTTTCTTGATAATGTGCTATTTCTTCTTTTCTTGACAAGCATACAAATGTGCTTAATTCAGTATTCAATATGAAAAACCAAACAAGTTGTAAAAAGAAAAAGATTCTGTTCTTCAAGTTTAGTTTCCAGCGACAAAACACAGGCTTCTCTGACAATAAGTATGGCTTACTGGTAAACTTATTAGTACACATGGCGTTTTTTACATTGAATTTGATAAATTGGCACAGGATTACACAGAATTTATGACATATTTTATCTGTGCCAAGACATTTTTTGGCAAAGATATATATTAAATGGTCAGACATGGCCCAAGAGCTAATAAGGTGCAAAGAAAGACACCTTCACTTCGCTTAACTTCGCTGTCATCCACAAGGACAAATACACTTCTCTCTGTCAGAGAATGAGGTCTTTACAACAATCCATTTATAAGTTATGCAAATAGTTTTTAAATGGATATGGAAGGAGTAGAAAATGAGCTCACTTTTGAGCAACCAAACAGTACATATAGTAATTCCCTTGATGCAAACAGATCTGCACCTTCTTGCTCTTTTATTGAGTTTGACAATTTTGACACCTATGTAACCCATTGAAAATACACGGCAAATCATGTAGTGCTCCTGTAGAATGTTTGGCAGTGAAACACTCTCCATAGGTCTTTCAATCTCAAATGTATTTTTCAATTTCATAAAATATTCCTAAGCTGATCTTAGATTTTAGACTACTGAAGGAAAGGAATGAGGGAAAAGAGTATAACTTCATTTCCAGGTATGGCAGGAGTGTAGTATTTATACTTTTTCTAACAGGCATGACATACCATACTGCTTTATTTAGAGCAAGACTAATTTGGAGCAAAATAACATGTCAGTACTTACAAAGGGTACTACAGTTGCAACAGAAAAATACTGTCCCAGTCCCATTATCACTATGAATAACAAAGTATAATCATTAATAATCAGTGATCTGTTCTGCAGTAGGCATCCCATGCTATTTTTGACCAGAAATTCTACCCTGAAGTGTAAATGTTTAGGAAAAGTGGCAGTGAAGTTCTGACAAAACAGTAATATCAGGACGAAAAATATTCTGTTGAAGTTTTCTTTCTGCTCTGGTCCTGGGAATAGGTAAAATCTGTAAGGCCTAAAACATAAAATACTTTGACAGGAACCATGCATCTAAAAGATACATAAGTCTTTACCAATCTTTGTTTTTAATACTATTAGCTGATCTTTTCTGATGAACTGAACAGGGAAAACAACCCAAACAAAGAAATATAATTTCTTTTCTCACAAAATGAATAATTAAGGAATAATTTCTTATTGATGCTGAAAAATGAAGGCTTTCTTTTTTGTTTGTTGTTGGTTTTTTTTCCCCCCTTGTTTCTATTCTTCACGTGAAATACCTTGTGATTTGAAATGGAGCAGCAAGGAAGCAGAGCTTCCCACAGGTTATTTAAAACTTTTTGGAAGAAGACAGCAAGAAGGTCAGTGGATAGTGAATGTCAGTACATATTTTGGATGGAACCAGAAAATATTCTAAGTGTTCTGGCTGGGTCTGTTCTCATCAGTGTGTGTGTACATAAAGACACACATAGAACAGCAACTGTGCTGAATCAAGGCAGGATTTCTCTTTTCTCATGCAAAGTTTTAGATCTGCATCCATTCCAACCTGTCAGCCCCTATCCTGAAGGTAGAAAAATAAATACAAAATATAAAAAAAAGTTATTTAAAGTTTGTTAATGACACTTTGGTTCTGTTACAAATTTTATTTTCTCTCCAGATAGCACTGATATAGCAAGGTACTTGATCTAACAATGTAAAACCAGAATAAATAAGTAAGTCTTAATCAGTTTGTTCAGCCATTCTTAGGAATATTGGTTTACTGAGAACATAGCTTATGCTTAACTGTAAATTCAGATCTCAGCTACTTGATTAAGAGTAGCTTAATATCTTCATATCTTTTGAAGTTTAGACATGAAAAATAAATACTATCACAAATATGGACCTACATCTCTGAGGTTTTATGCACTTTAGGTTCCATTGCTGATGCTTCATAGCCACAAAGACTTCATATACGATTAAGGGAAACAAACACGACTTCTTGTGATTCTGAGGTGTCTTTGGCACCATACCCGCTCAACTAGCTGTCACCTCCCACAGCTTGCTCTGCCATTGGAGAACTGCATGAGCTGGCAGGAAGATGAATTCTCTGAAAACCTGAATCTGTTTTCCTGAAGCTGAAGAGACAGACATTTCTGTTTAGAAAGCAATTGAAAGGTGATGTTACACAACCATTAATTAGAATACCCTTCAGACACCCTAGATACTGACCTGTTCATCATCTAGCAATTACCTTCCTCCTACTTGTAAACTAAGAATCAGGTTGTCAGCTGAATGTCAAAAGATTATCTTCAGTCTTTTTCATCTTTTAATCCTATTTTGAATGATACCTATTGCCTCGCTGAACACTAATTCCTATCTCTCTTCTAGAGGTTATTAATCTGCTGCCGTATTACTTTGCTCCATCCAGTCCATAGCCTGATATATAACTCCCTTCTCAGAAATGTCAGATAGATTATAAAGTTACATTTAAACAGTGATATTCCCTTGCTGTTCAGGAATGTCTAGATTTGGGATAAAATGTCAAGCTTATATACACAAAAATATACACTTTGTGGTTTTCTGAATTCAGTAACCTCTAGAAAACCAACACACGTTCTATAAAAGAAATGGTTACCCCCTGTTCAAATAGAGGATATTCCACTTAGGCCCCTTAGGGTTGCTTGCTTGACAATTATTCTTTAAGTCTGATGCAACAGGAGAATTTGGACATTGAGTGACATGATTTGCTATTTATTTCTTACTTTCGTGCTTGTGTCTTTTAATCCATTCTTAATTGTAGAGGACAGAAGAAAGAATGGTATGCAAGTTACGAAATATATGCTTTGTGTCATATGTTATTGATTTTCTATCAGTACACGATTTTCACATTGTTAGGCAGTTCCTTACTTATGAAATGTGTTGGGACTATCTAGGTCTGCATCTTCTGGAGTGGCATTTTGACTCTTACTTGGGAGATGGCTTGTTCATTTTCACTGCGTTGTGACATGCTCTTACAATGTGCATTTAGGGTTTTTAGTAAGCACTGTTTTCCTAAAGAGCTATGAAAGTATTCCTTAGTTTTGAATTATGTGCCTGCTAGCATCATATAAAATGTTTTCTGCAAGACCTAGCAAGGCCAGAAAGCCATGCTCCTACAGTGTCTTGTTATAAAATATTCAGATTCAATTAAAAACAACAGTGATCAAGGTGCAAAGGAGGGTCTGTATTTTACTACAGCTCAAGGGTAATGATAATTGTCACCTATTAAGTTACACAGCATAACATGGTGATATTTCATTTTTAAAATAATGGGATTTCTACAGCAGTCTGTGAGATTTGGGTTTGCTTCTGTTTTGTTTTGTTTTCTTTCACTGAAATGCAGAACATCTGGTCTAAAAAAGCTTACACCGATATGTCAGATGAAGATTTATAGAATTACAGTGATTAAAAAGGAAAAGTATTTTACAGTAAACTGACACATCTGCCAAGTGTCAATATTTACTTACAGGCAGCTTTTGATGTCTTATAGAAAAATAGATTATTCTTCCCTTGCCTTCTTTTTGACTGAAATCAATATTGGAAAAATAAAAAGGAGAGAAATTACATTTGGCTGTTTTCTTTCAAGACATTGTTGCACTGGTTCTAGGTATCAGTAATGGAAAATTATGACCTTTTACTATTTATTTCAATATTGATCAATCTACACTTCATCTGTTCATTCTATGGTCAGTTTTTAGCTGTCAATAAGGCATTGTCCCCATAGCTGCATTTGATTGCTGTGTGTATACAGCTGTGCTTGTTTAAACTATGTTGGCATGCACTACATATCTGTAGAAATTAGATTTTGCCTTTAAATTGAACAGAAAATCTGTTCTGACCCTCATTCTGTAATCTATGTTTTCAGTGGATATAACCATTTATTTTGGCACAAGTGTAGAATCTCCAACACAAACAGCATGAGCAATTGCATTACATCAGTTTTTAGGAAGGAAGAAATATCAGTTGTGAATCTCAACTTTTATTTTGTCCTTTTCTTTAGAAAAATGTGCCAGGTTAAAATAAAAACAGACTGAACAATAATAATAACAACATTCCTTGAAAAAACACATGTAAATATTTTTATTTATAAAGAGAGATTTTGTGGGGGTTTTTTTCCTTACACAGAATAGGATATTTTCTCAGTTAAAAAGTCACATACGTTAGTGAGTATCTCATTTTAAAGAATTTAATAGATTGGATGCATAAAATATCCTAGATTAGCTTAAAGTCTGCAGTGATCTCTGTTCAGGTTTTCCCTACTGGGGAGCTTTCAGATGGAATGTTATAGAATGGAATGATACAGATACTGCTTGAGAAACAGGATTGCTGTTTACTCACCTTCTAGTTAGACCTTAAGAGAACAATTTATTTATTTAAAAAAAAAAATCTAGGGGAAACATTCAATAACTTCAATAGAAAGTATAAAAATATATTTACCTATGTATGTGGAATAAATGTGTATAAAACTTGCATAGATCTGAAGATCAGAATATGTTAGATACCTTTTGTATGTGTCATGATTTTGTGTGCCACACCATAAACCCATCAAACTTGCCTAAAATCATCTGCAACTTCAATTTTGTCTCTCGGAGGGGATATTGACATATCTCCCCTGTATGCAGTCTTCTGTTTTCATAAAACTTGTACTGAGATAATCTTGGGATTTTTTACAATTCTTTTTCAACTGTATTTGTCCAATGGGTTTAAAGACCAGAGACCAGACAGACCAGCGACAGTGTGATTGAACATTCTTCCTTTGCAAGAAATCAGGTAAAACATGCCATTTTTTTACCAAGGATATAATTAAGCTACTCAGGAGAGAAAACAGTGCTAGAAGACATTGTATTCTGGAAATATCAGAGAAACAATTATATGTGAATTTATGAATGCAGTCTGGAGAAAAGTACAGGTAACACATGGAGAAGAAAAAGCAGGAGAAAAATGCACGCAATTTAATGTAGTGATTATACTTTTGAAGTTTACAGGCAGCGATTTGCCATAGATCCCATTTTAAAGGATTAAATATATTGGCTTACTTGAGAACATCCAATTTAGCCTAAGGAAAAATGGGTCATAGATTACTGCTTTTCCAGGAATGACTTTGAGGAATATTAATGTAATAGGAGAGGACAGAGTAGCAATCATACAATATCTTTAAGTTTTGAACTTGCTGGAAAGATCAGGTAGTTAAATAGTATAGGAAAATCTGAGCAACCTTAATGCACTGAGTACTGTTGCTGCAATAAAAAAAGGTGAGGAGAACATTGGATTGTATTGCTAGAGGGCATACAGTATAAATCAAAGTAGTTGATACTCTATCCATGTAAGCTATAAATTGAACATTACTTGGAATGGTGTATATATAGTTCTGTCGGCATATTTTAGCAAGGGTATAACTGTGTCTGACGAGAGACTGTATATTATATTAACATGTAGACTAAAGTCATGTGCTAAAGATTTATGTAATAATTAGACTTGCAGAAATAAACTTTACTAAGCTTCTTTAATTAAAGACTATTCTTTTATATTCTAGTCTTACAAATGAGCTGTTGGCAGCAACTGAAATCTACTGCAAGTTAAATTTGCACTTCTGTTAAATATGAGGACTCCAAGTCTACTATTTACCAGGCCGTATTAAAAGAATTCAGACTCTCAGCAGTCTTCAGTTTTATGACTCAGGTCTTGGAGAAGGTAGCCCAGCTCAATAAAAAATGGCACAACAGACCAGGCAGTGGATGTGACCATAAGTCCAAAGCAACACCCAAACCTAAATGGCCGTATCAACCTATGCCAAGATTCCTCACAGGGTATCTCTGAATAGGATACAATTGATGGAGTTGCATATTCTAAATAATTTTACAATATATGCACCTATCCTTCCTAGAGAAATGGAATTAGATAAGATTTATTTTACCTTAAAGGCAAAAATCGCTGTTAGTCTTGCTTTGTACTTGGAAAGAAAGTCTTCAAAAAGGGTGTTAGGAAATACTGCATTCACTATTTTTCTGGGAGAAAACGTCTATATATGAGAAAAAAGAACTGTCGTTTTACTCTCCCTTGCCAATGAACATCAAGTTGTTTTGATGTCTTCTGTTTATTATGCTTTTGCTCTGGGAATTTGAAACTGAAATCCACTTCAATATTATCTTATTTTGTGAAATAAATTGTTTCATTCCCCCATCCATCAAGTAAAGCACACAGCTCTGGATTAATTTAGATTAAGGGAAACAACAAGGAACAAAAAAGACAAAGAGAAAACTTCAATGAAACAATGTTCTGAGTGTCTTTTCTATAGAGGTGATAGCAATTTTTTCAATCAAAATAGCCTGAGAACTCTATCTGGAAGGGAAACTGAAATTTAAGGGTGTAATAGATAAGCAAATGAGTGTAATTTTACAACACAAACTTCACATTTACACTTACCATTTTATTCTTTTTGGCTTGACTAACAGTGAGTGAACACTTCCCCATTCTCCATCTGTATGTTTTCTCTTTAAATTAAGTATACATGTTGCAGGAGAACTACATAGATTTGTATAATTTGTAAAGAGATATAGAAAAAAAGATGGTTGCTACATCCCAGTAGCATTGACAATGACCTTTTCTCTCTTAAATCTGTCTTTGTCTCAATCTGTTGATAGCAGTTTAACATATAACTTCCTTATTGTGCATCTTATATTTTTAAGCATGAGACCATTCTGAAATATCTCATGTCTTTCTATAGTTTTGGCAATGTGGAAAGTAACTGTTTCTATATGCCATTTGAGCCATACATAAATACCTAGCTGATATGAAAGAAAATGATAAAGTTGACATTAGAATCATATGAGAAACAGTTAAGCATACACTGTAGAGTTATTTTTTTCCTTTTCTACAGGTTCTTTCACCAGGATATGGTTCTATTCAGCTCCTGCAGTATTATTGCTACTCTCAACTGACATAAAATCTATACTCATAGGAACTTGGTAAATAATATCTCAAAAGACATGTTTCTATGGCACAGGTATCTTAAAATATGTGTACAAAATGATGACTTTACACAAAGGGCTTGATGCAGCCTTCCAAAGGACATTGATCCAACATGATGTTTTCAGTGTGATATTTTAGATGATTGAAATATTCATGTAAGCCATTATAAAGGGTCCCACAACTGGGAGTACCATGCTTTTCTGATCAGACTCTTGAATTTATTCATTTCTATTTTGTATGAGACTGATGTTGCAGAGTAGATATTTTTCCCAGCATAAGTTAATGCTTAAGAGAAATAAAATTGACAGCAGATATATAACAAATACATTGTTTTACCAGCTGCAAAATCCACATGCTACAATGATGAGGAAAATAGACTTTTACTAAAGCAGAAACCCTGAATTACTGACAAATAATTACTACACTCACAATAAAACTCAGTTTGCCATATTATGTGCTTTTGATTTCCCCTTTTCACGATGATTTTGAATTGCTATAATATAGCACCAATACTTGCACTTTTCCTTGGGTTATTGGTAAATTTTTAGTGGTTGTAAAAAAAAAGCATGCTTTTGTGCAATACAATGCAGATAGTGTGAGAAAAATGCATAAATGTACTCTCGATGTCTTTTTTTTCCACAAGTCTCACTTTTAACAATTAAGCTGTTTGCAAAACTGCAGTGAAGGTCATTGCAACTCTGTTTATCATACCTTTGGTGTACTTGGTGCTCTATTTCTAACTATGAATTTACAAAGGTATATATTGTGAAAGTAAGAAAATCCTTTTGCAACCTCTTATCAAATGAAAAAAAAACAACAAACAAACAAACAAGGAAAAAAAGGAATGCTCAGAGCGCTGTCCAGAAAAGCAAGATTTACATCTAGGAAAGAAAAGGAAATGATCAGTTCCATTTAAGAATGAAACGTCTACTTTTTTATCACTCTTTGGAAATCAGCTATCTTTTAACTTATTAGGAAAACTTTAAGAGAAAAATCCTAATCTAAATATATGAACATTCAGTGTGTCACATTCAAATCCAAAAGAGAAGGAAGATGGGAATGGGTAAGGAAAAGATGTTTGTTGTTTCTGTGATGGATGTTTCCTTAGATGTTGGTCTGGTTGTTCAAATATTACTATCCTTCATTTTCCACCTCTGGAAGTGAAAGGTATTTGGTGAAGAGAGATGAGCAGGAAAGATTACATAGCTAGTCTTGCATTTTCTCTTATTCAAGAGTTAAGTTTCATTCACAATCAGGCAGAATTAGGAAGGAAAAATTAAACTTAGAAAGTCCTAGTTGTGTCGACAGAAAATAAGTCAGTAGATCTCAGAACTAGAATCAATACACTTGCAATGTAACCATGAAACAAATAGCAGGACTCTATTTTCTAGGGATATTTTGAAATAATTTTTTTTATTTTGGCTCCTCTTGACATCTCTTTTTGCAGCTATGGCCTACATTGTTCACCACTGGACAGAGGTCAGTGTTTAACTACCAGACGTACACAGTTTGAGCCCTCTCCTCTAAAAGCTAGCATATAAACCATTCATGATGCTGTGTTATACATGGAATAAACTGGCATTAACCATTAAGCTGCATCATCTATTATTAATTTTTTTCTTTTTTTTTTTCTTAGAGTTAAAGGAATTCAATTTTCAATGGTGAACAACCACACATCAAAATTAGATTTTCATAATTTCGCAGTTACTGTAGTATTAAAATATACTATGAAATATATCATATACTTATGTTTTTAGAAAAAAACTCATAGATATGTCACTTTCGCTTTAAGGAAAAATTATGAAACTTTAAACTGAGATTAAGCATGAGCATCTTAATTTCCAGTGTAAGCTACTAAAAATAAGTGGTTCATCGTGAAAATGCCATGTCCACTGTAAGCTTAATTCAATATCATAATCACCACATCAAAGTTAGTAAAGCCCAACATATTCTATGCACTATATTGGATGAAAAGGATTTTGCAGCCAAGATGAGCAGTGATTCCTTTGTCGTTCTAGGAGATTCTATGGCTTGTATCATGTAGGAGTTTAGATTAGATTATTTTAATGAGTCCTTAAAGAATACGACTGACAAAATTACCATACAGGCTTCATTGTCTCAGAAATTTTCTTCAGAATACTTTACCTTTTCATAAAATCAGCTGATAGCAAATTATTTTCAATCTGTAATTTTTGATAATACCTTACTGTCAAATGACAATATACTGTACAATAGCTTGTGAATATTCATATGCCATTTCCTGGAAAACACATATTCCAAAGCACAGTATTATACTATGATGTTTATACTTCATGAGGATTTTCTGTATTTCTTCTGTGAATGCTTGATGTCACTTCTTTATTGCCTCTTTTTAAAAGACTCCCTTTATGGCTTTTTCGATTGCATGTGTGGTCTTCAATCCTTAAATCTTATTACCACATTTATTGAAAGAAATCAAATCCAAACAATTAGAAATGGAAGGCAACTGATAGGTTGCTGCTGTATCTGTAGATTTCAGTTCCCCAAACAGTCATCATTCAAACTTGTAAGACTTTCTTGGATCGAAATTCTACCAACTGGCCCCTTCAAGTCTAACAACACATTTGGGACAAATTATTTTTTATGAAAGCTTCTTTTTCTTTCTTATAAAAAGCATCTGAGACACATAAAAGGCATCTGAGAGCATCTATACACATGATTACCCAAGAGAGCCGGGTACTTTTAGCATATATATAATGAAATATCTGTCTCTCTTGGGTAATTATGTGTATACCAAAATGTTCACTTGTAATTGGGAAATCTGACCCACCATCTACTCAAAGTGTTGGGTTTTTATTTGGTATATGAGGAAATTACCTGGGAAAAAAAAAAAAAAAAAAGACTGCTAAGGGTTACACAGAATGTTCTTTCATCATCATTCATTGCAGAAGCAGGACAGAGGAAAAACAGAAACATAAGGAGATGAGATGAAAGGAGGATTGAAAAGGAAGCCAGACCTAAACTGAGCTCTGTGATCTCTCTGTCTTTCTCTCTAATGGGTATCCTCCCTGACTAGCCCAACGTTATAATAAGTAACAGGCATGTGGCATTTTCTGCAGCCAGAATGCAGAGAAAGGCAAAGAAAGGACTGTACTATCCATTAGGATGAATCAGCTCATTAAATAAAAATCAGCTCCAACTTTCATGTGCAACTTGAAGTAAACAAAACTTTTTTGAGAGATATATATATGTGTGTGTGTGCGCACATGTATACATATATAAATATATATATACAAACATAATGCTTCTGAAAAAGCTGTGAAGGCTAATGTCACAGTTTTTATGCTTACCTCCTCAGGTGTCCATTTTCTGTGGATCTGACTAGGACAGAGTTATCTTCAGTCAATAACCTCATTCATCACAGTTGACAAATGCAACAGCAGTTTTGATGGGAACATTTGAGTCATAAAAGGATGCCTTCAAGCACTCCAGATTCCTTCTGGGCTATTTTCACAAAAAACTCATCAGTATTAATGTAGCATTAAGTATGGATGTCTTTACCAGATAACAGCAACGAAAAATTGCCTAAAGGTTTGCCCCTACTCTTCCAGGTGCCTGCCTCTCTTACTTCCTCTGGTCACATTAGACAGACGTGGGTATAGGCTAGTCACCTTAGAACCCAAGTGTGAAGGGACCTCACCCTTCCAAGATGAGGATGTGACTGTGGCACTGTGGTGTGACTTTTCTCCCCTTGTGACATTGGGCATGAGCTGCATACAGCTGATTATCCTCAGGCTTCACTCCTACCAATATCAGATGAAGCAAGGTAGTAATAGCCACCACTGCTCAGTTTTCTCAGGGCACAATATTCATACTCTTATGTTTCTGAAGTGTCTCTTGTATAATTACTTTTTTTTCCCTGCCATTCCAGTAATCTCTCTGCTATGTCTGGCAGGTTATTTATGATTCTCAGTATTGCCTAGGACACCCATTTGATGGTGGTGTGAATGGTCCTTGTCAGGGATTTTAAATACAAGTTTTCTTACAACGTGGCAGTCTGTTGAGATCAAAGAGGATATCAGAGGGAAGACTGTCTAGTAGCTAATGATGAGGAATTAAGCTGTTTCTGACCCATCCCACCTCATCTGGCAGTGTCAGATATGTGTGTGAATTTACCACACTCTGGATTTTACTTCTCTGTGGTTTTATATAGCTGCACATCAGGGTAGTGCCAAGGAGCTTTCCAGATAAAATGAACTGTTGCAGCACAGTTTCCAGGAAATTCTTCCTGTTACATCTATGCTGTCATCTGTAGAGTAAGGGCTTGGGCTTTACTATGTGATTAATAATACTGTTTAATTGTGAACAGACTACCAAGCTCCATGTTGGTCTTGCTAACTTGAACTCTGCAGACAGTATTTGGACACATTTCAAGGATTACACAGACCAAAGACTGTTCCAAATAGGTAGTCACCCTCTTTTGGAGGGAAAGGAAGTTTTCATGTGTATGAGGGAGCTGTTCCACTTCACACTTTTCTTCAGTTCCAAAGAATGGACTGTTGCCCTTTTCCTTTAAAACCACTTGGCTTCTGGAATCTCAAGTATTAGCTTTTAAATATAGGAGACAATACTTGAGCATAAGGCTCAGCACCTACAATATAAATGGAAAATTTCCATTGCTATTCAAGTGCCATCCTCAGATGCTCTCTCAGAGATTGTCAAGCTTTTTTTTAATCATCTCATTTCTGCCTATGGTCATGCATAATGCAGTAGGCGTAAGTTACTCTGAGTCTTTTCTTCTGAACCATAAAGAGAGGTCTCCTATCCTGAGCAATTGCATCATCCTCTTCGGTGCATAGTGGCATCTGAATTCAGTCTCCAGGCCTGCAAGGAGAAGGACTCAGGTCTTTCTAGCATGTACCCTTCTTCTCACTGCTAAGATATTCAAAGTTCTGTGGTGGGTTGAGTTCTCTCCATGGATTTTTGCTGCAAAAGCATACATTTATGTTAGTAAAAAAATCCTGGCTCATGGCCATGAACAGAAGTCTCTCTCTATTTCTCTACTCAGGCACTGATGCATAAATCCAATTATCTTTCATTCAGTCCTTCACTTAACTTTTCCTCAGCTCATTTCTAAAGATTGCAGCTGTGCTAGTTTATAGCATAGGCATCCAGTACTAGAACTAGTGAGCATTATACAAACTGCTGGAGCATCTAGGAATTTACTGTAGGCCTTAAATGATTGACTAGTGTTGATAAAAACATTAAAATTTTTATTTTCTTGAAGAATATTCACAAAGAAAGATGGCTAAAAAGTGAAAGTAGAAGAATCTCCAGTAATCACAAGCCAACACAAACATCTCAGGGGTTTTTTTTGTTTTGATTTTTTTTTTCCTTTTCTAACGATATATACATGAAACTGAAAAGAAAGTATAAACTGAGACCACAGGATTCTTCAACTTGTAAATACAGAATCACAGTGGTTGTGATTTTTAATTTTTTAAAAATTCTGTTAGAGGGAAGCTCAGAGCCTGGTTTTCCCATAGCAATGTGTCTTGTACCTATCAGAAGACAGAATCAACTCTGTTGGCTTTATTGACTTTAATTTGAGCTTTTTTTTTACAGCTGAGATAATCATGCTATCTCTTCCCTATAGATCTGGCAGTAATTTCTTCTTACTTAGTGAATAAAATTGGTGCTTTGATTAAATGAGTATTCCTTATTCTTGCAGTCTCAGCAGTGCTGTCTTTATAGTTACAGGAATGGTAAATCTTCTTTCAGACCATCAGCAGTAGCATTAGGTTATACTCAAATACAGTTGAAGCAAATCTCCCATCTTTGTAACTTCAAGTCCAGTTTTTAACTGTTTGCCAGGAAAAGGTATATGCTATTGTCATAAAGCATCACAAAAAATTGCAAAATTAAACTAGCTGAAATAAACAGCTTGGAAAAATACTACTTGCTACTTATGTATATGAGTTATGCTATCATATTCTGAACTAGAGTTTGATAATTGCTGTACTTTGATTCACTGATGGAAAACTGTGAAAGATATTGTCACAGCTTCATCGGTGGGAAAGAGCTAGATTTATGACACTTAGGCACAACTGTGATGAGAACTTTAGCAGAATTTTGATGGGTAATAAGAGACAGATAGAAGGAATATGGGTGAGTACAAAAAAGACATTTATTTTTCAAGTCTATGTTTTATTTTCAGTGCATGTGTTTCTTGTGGTTTTGGTTGTTGGTTTGGTTTGGGTTTTTTGGTGTGGTTTTTTTTTTTTTTTTTTTTTTGGGGGGGGGGGCAGATGTTCAGGGACATCTATTTAAGGCAAATGATGCAAAGAAACTGCTTCTTCAAAAAGCCAGTAATCAGCTGTATTCAGAGGAAGGGCAGTGCACAGTTCTGTAGCGCTTGTCCCATGCTGTATCAATTCTTCCACTGAACAAAAGAATAGAGGAGGGAGAGATAAGGGAAGGCTGTGCAGCCACAGACAATTTCCTGTGTTTAACAATAATATTGAGAGCTTTCTACAATTACAGTGATTAGCAACATAATCTATCAGTGGAAAAATCAAGTATTACTGACAGGGTACAGCCTCATGCAGGACCATCAGCATCAAGAGAGGAGACATGGGTTCCTATAAAAACCAGTTCCTGGGGTATCGAGCCATTTCCCTGTGTCACTGCTGTTATGAAGGTGAGGCTGATGGAAAGCCAGTTGGGGTCAGAAATCCCTGAGAGTGAAGGCATCAGGCATGGTAATACCTGGAGAGCACAATCAGAGAACAAAGGTGCCACCATAGGGAAGAAGCAAAGAGGCTCTTCATCTATGTAAGATGAAAGCTTGGCACCATAGCTCTTAAGCAAATTCTTTTCAAAACAAGCTTCACTGGCTACAGACCACGTGAGATTTTGGTTAACAGTTATTCCTCCTTTCTCCTTGGTTGTAGGTCAGGTTTCAGACTCACTTTAACAGCAGCTCCAATCTTCCTAAAAAGTCAGTGTGCCAGTCTCTGCAAGCGGCTGGGAGCATGTGATCATTATTACTGATTGCTACACATCCAACCAAGGATTTGAAGGTCCATGGGCTCCTCTTTAACCAAAGAGTGCCAAAGTAAGAATAATTTACCTCAGAAGTAGATAGGCAGATGTAATGAGAGAAATCAGTGTTTCACAGCTGTGAATGCTTTGGGGATTTTTTAAGTGAACTACTTTTGCAAGTGGACATGCTCATTCATGGAGAAATTTTCTCCAGAATAAAAATTATGATGAAAATATATAATGACAAAAGATAAAGTCACGGAGGTTCAGGTGTCATCTCTGAACAAGTATCAGCAAGATTCTGAACATGTATATGCCATAATGTAAATTATTTTCTTTATCACTCTAAGTGTAACAGTTTAAATCCAGTCCAGACCAAAAATAACTCCCAAAACATCAAAAACTCCGACAAAATGGAAATCTTATTTCCTTGCTATGTCTATTCACAATGTTTGGTTTTTTGTTCCCTTTTAAGGTCTTTTTTAATTAATTCAAAACATGTAACTGAAATAATCCCCCATAAAATATTGAAATTGCATCTTACTTGCCAAAAAGGCATTTCTTTATCCTCATAGATTATTTTCAATGAATATTTATCACTTTCTCTAGAGCCACTAAATTCCCCATACATCATTTTCATACCATGCTTTATCACAAAGAAGATGTAAATTCCCAAGTTTTTCATTCAGTAGATAATAAATAGATTTTCTTTCCTGACTGCAGTCCAACATAGCACCCACTTCTTCTGTCCTGAATTTCCATTGGTACAATTAGTCCCCTGAGGCGTACACAAGGTGTGTAAGCAAAACTCAGTGAGTCCAACATGTCTAAATAAAACTTTTAATGACATCCCTTAGAGAAACTGCTGTGTTATTGGACGTTCCTCATCAAAGGCATATAAAAAGTGAGAATTTATGCTCCTTTATTTAAGTCATTTGGGTATTACTACCTGTTTCTGCTTCTATTTTTGCCTACAAGTTATTAATCTCCATAATCTAATGAGATCACTGTAATTTAGTTGTAGGAGGTAGAAAGGTCATAGAACAATCTTTGTTGAAAATAAAATGATTTGTGTAGGCACAGTTCAAGAATCCATGTTTGTAGAATATCAGACTTAATAAGCCATATGGAACTGAATTCTGGGTTTCTTCCTTGAAAAGAAAAACCTGATGAAGTGATGATAAAACAAAGCAGAAATTTCATTAACTTTTACTTCCCATTGCCTTTTCTGGAGCCAGAATTTTGCCTTGAAGCTTAATATATCTTTTACCCAATACGCAAACTGCTGAATGCTTCAGACATAGTGGTGTTGATTAGATGACCAAACACTCAGCATTGCACTGGACTAAGGGTTGGTGTGTGGGAAACCGTGTCCAATTCAATATCTGCAATTGACTGTGAACCCCAAAGTTTGTATACATACATATTAATTACCCCTGTAAAGCAATTAGTGAGAAATACAGAAGTTGTCATTTCCAATCATAATTACACTGACTCTTTGCACTTAAAAATTATTTATTTACAAAACTACAGATAAAATATATTTATTTTTTACATTTTATTATTGAAATATTGTGACCTATTGCTTCTGGGCATAGATTCTAGAATACAAATGTAAGATTTAAGGTTTAACATGTTTTCTAATAGTGTATAACATTAAAATATAATAAAAAACCAGGATAATGCTCTTTATGGAGAAAATCAGATGATCCATAATTTAAGATGATGTTATTTAAATAATATATCTTAAGCACTGAAATTGCAGCTTATAAATTTCAAGTGATAAGGAGAATATGGATAAGATAGATTTTATACTCCTTTTGTATTCAAAGATACTTCTTATGTCAAAAAAAATTACCTATATGTGTTTCTGTCTGCTACACAATCTTAGATTGCCCCAGTATTTCATGTTACTACTGACCATTGACTGCTTTCTTTTAAATTTTCTCTGATAAATACAATTAAAAAGCAATTTTTTCTATGGATGTTGAAACCTACCACTTCTGTTATTTCTATTAATATAGAAACTTACTGCACATAAGACTAATCAGAAAGAACTTCCATAATTTTCAGGGGTTTTAGATATCTTTTTGCCAGTCTGTTTATCAAAAAACTTGAGACAATGAAGTGCTACGGCTTGGACAATAGGCCCAAGCCAGAGTTGACCTATAAACGAATCCTGTATATTTTATATCTGATAACCATTGTGCTAGTAGGTATTATATGAAGTTATAACAAACCACCTATCCTGATGTAAAAGGTGGAAGTGTTGAAGCCTGAGCAACAGGCCCCAAGCCGAAGCTGCTAACTTAGCATGTAGCCATTAACGAAATATGTATGCTCATTAGTGAAAGATGTAGCTTAGATATCATATACTCATTACTGGTGATGGATGCAATGAAAACATGTCTATCCTGAATGTCTCTTTCTTCTTCTCTCTGTAGGGGTAGGTTAACAAACCCGTGAAGCTAGCTGTCCAGCCGTGGGACAGACGTATGGCCTTGTTTTAAAAAGAACATAAATAAATGAGATAAGGAGGGAAAACCCTTAGATTCTCCCTTGAGCCCTGGCCAGGCTCTGGGGGATTCTAATGAGAGAGTGAAACCAGATGTTCCGCTCAAAACAAAGGTGCCAGCTATTCTGGCTTGTCGATCTCTGGTATATAAGGCTGGGCCCGCTCACAGCGACTTTGGCAGCCTCACCTACGGTGGACGCACGGCGTAGGATTTCCCCCTTGCCGGGACAGGCTCTCCAAACCCTCGCTGTAACCGGGGCTGTCCAGCCACTGCGGGTCTGGGTGATGGTAATGTATGCAAGGGGTGATGGATCTTTCTTAATCACTATTCTCTCTCTCACGTACTAATGATTTGATGCATTACTCTGTATTTTCCTATTTGTGTAAGCGCGCTGTTCTGTCTTTTCTTACTGTATGTTTTCTGTATTATTCTGTTACCTTATTTAGTTATTATAAGTAAAATACACCTGCTCTTTTCACTCTGGTGTCTGAGTTTAATTGGTATCCCTATCAGCAAAACAGACAACCCCTTTATTTTGAGGAAACTCATTTCGTGCAATGCTATGTGTGAAATACTAGGTGAAGGAAGCTTGCTTAATATTAGAAATCTATAATTAAACATTTGGTCTTGCTAGATGTTTGCATTTTATTTATGGCCAATGGAGAATCAGACATCTCCAGATGGTGAATCACCCCCACCATCTCAGACACATATTTTTTGAATGAAACTAATTGCTCTCTGAAATCCATGGCCTTAGTAGTATTCAGATGCCTAGCATGCAAATAAATCAATGAGAGCTGGGCACTTAGATACCTTTCAGGATCTAGATCTGGAAAGCCTTTGACCCCTCAGAAGCTGGTAAGATCCAAACATTTTATTTAGGTGCTTTGAGGACATAATCACATATCATGATAATAAAGCATGCAGAGCTCTAAACAATAACTGAAAGAGCTAGAAATGCAACATTTAAATAAACACACACACATACAGCTAACCTAGAATTTCTGTTTCCTTCATGTTGTATCAATCTTAAAAGAATTAGTGAGCCTGAATACCTATATGTATTTTTAGAGGTACAATAGCCCACTAAAATCTTTACATAAAAAGCCATCACTTTAAAACCCTTACTCTTAATTACTCTTTTTGAATGAATTAGAGGGATGAATTTTTACACTGAAACATTTGGGGAACAGAATGTTTGCCAGACTTTACATATGAAAATTACAGATGCAAAGAATAAATATGAAAAGTAAGTAACTTATAGCAACTGCTGGGAAAATTACATAAGTAGTTTTTAAACAGTGGGAAAGTATATGTAGGCCTTATGTGTATAATATCCTGCATGCGTGCACGTCCTTTGAGTACTCGTGGGTGTAGAGTCTTTTCAAAGGGTAGACTGGAGCAAATGCCTATATGCAGACAACCTTTCTCCATGTTTTGGTCACTTTGGACACCCACTAAACCAAATTTTATCAAACTTTTTTTTTTTTTTTTTTTGGGGGGGGGGGGGGAAATTCAGAGTCTGTAAAGGAAAGATAAGCCAAATGAGGGTAAGTTCTCACCTAAAAAGTAAAGGGTAACTTTTTAGGATGTTAACTTAGATGGCTCATTTATCACAACTCTATCATCCTTAATAAAATTAGATATGAAGTAAGGGAAACATCTCTAGGGGCAAACAGGTTTAAAAGGGTTCTCATGTAGGCTAAGAACTACTCTACTCACAAACTTAGTAAGACAAGAACAATGCATAAACCAGTCTAACTTGGTTTTGACTATTTCATCTTTTTTCTGACATAACGATGTGCCTTATACACAGCTTGTATACATACTCACCAAAAAGACATGTAACTTTCAGGGTTCTTTTGGCCTAAGTCTTCTGTATATGGTTAGTAAACACTTTGAGAAGAAAGCTGAATTAAGTAAATAGTGATTACAGTGGTTTTTTATTTTCTTTTGAAGTTATAAAAACATTTATATTAACTTTTAATAAAACTTCTAGGACTCATATTCATGTCAATGGAAGTTCTGAATGCATAGCAAAATGGAAGAATAAACTTCAAATTGGATACATGAATTGCCTGAAAATGCCGAAGTCTGTATAGCAATTCTTGTGAGAGAGCTAGCATTGAATTTGGTGATGACCTCTTATCTTTAGGCATCTTTTGGGCAGGAGAAAATTGATCTAGATATTAAAAAAGCCCTACACATTAAGGACATTAAATATTAATTGAAAAACACATTAAGCATTCATGAAATAACAGTAGAAAGTAAAAGATTACTTCTGTGGCTGCTATTGCAAATGTTTTCTTATTCACGTGTTCATAGTTATATGAATATCAGTCTATGTACTTATATCATTGCCTGCCACTGTGATACAGCAGAAATGCAGAAGCAAACACTCATCCAAAATCTGCCTTGTGGTGGAATTTGCATGAATGGAAATATATGAATGACAAATTGTCTAAACCTCCTTTCAGAAGGCACTGCAAAAAAGCTACTAAAAAAAGAAGGGTCTTGTCTTTCTCTCAAAATGTGATTAGTAGTCCCCCTAATATTGGGTAAAGTTTTAAACCTGTCTCTCAGACCCAGGATTTTACCTTTGCTTGTCGTAATGTTACCAGAGCCTCTCTGAGACAGAGAGGGAATTGGGAAGTAATTTCAGAGTTAAAACTAACAATTTGACATGTGCCTAACTTTACTAGTGTCTGGGAACAACTGAACAAAGGCATAAAAGATAACTCATTTTACACAACATCTGTGCCTACCTATGCCTGTGCCATGGCAGCCAGGATCTTCACTGGCAGATGAACTGTGTTTGTAGCTGCCAGCCTGTTCAGGTGCAGGCTTGAGCCTGTGATACACCCTCAACTGAGCGACAGTTTCTGGGTTCAGAATCTTGCCTTTAATTCAGGCCTGTCTGTTAACAACATGGGGAGAGGAGAGTTCTTTCCTTTAAGCAAGTTTTCATGGATACCGCAAGAATGCAGACCGCAGGAAGGGGCAACAGTTTAAATACACACACGCCCAAACACAGCACACAAAGAAAACTTCCTCTAAACATTACTATCTCTGGCAGACCAGGTGGGTTTTCTCAGATCCTGCATGACAGCTAAGTGCAGGAAAGGAAGACTGAAGACACTCTTAATTCTAAATGGCAGAAAATCTGGTTGCTACACAACTTGCCTGAAAGATGAGAGCCACACTGAGTCCCTATTTTAATTTAGGCTGATCACAAATGGAGTGTAAAGCATTAGCCCCCTTGAGTGTCCGATCATTTACCTATTGACTGTTATGTCATGGATTTTTTCCTTCTTACACTCTTCCTGAATTTTCTGATGAAACTCAGTTCATCTTTCCCTGATGAGCACAGCACTGAGTTAGAGCCTTCAAAAGTATTTTCTAGGCATTATCACAACTCCTTCCATCTTGCCTGGATTAAGTTTTAGACAGATCCTTTTCTTTTAAGTATTAAACTTGCTGAAGAGTCCACAGAGCTGGATGAGGGTGCTGTCTGCATATAGTGAAAAATAAATCTGAGTGTTATCTTCATAGAGATGAAACTGGAGTTCATGTTAATTTTATAATCTTCTCAATTTTAACAGATATTGGACTCTACAGGTAAGTAGAGATCAAGGTAAAGGATTAACTGCCTGGTGGGTCCTTTGAGATTCGTTTGAGGAGAGGTGCCAGTATTTATTCAAATCTTTCCACTCTGGAAACATATTTAACAGTATCTTTTTGTTAAGTATGTATATTTAGTGTCTTCTGTATACGTGCACACTCAGATTTGGTACACCTAGATAGCTCTATTGATGTGAAAAATTATATCATTGCCCGAAATATATATATATATATAAAAAAAAAAAAAAAAAAAAGGCTCTATCTCCAGTCCCTATGTCCAGTATTTCAAATATTCAAGAAATATCAAAGCAGAGCAGTGTAGGCATTTGTCAACTGACAACAGAAGAGAGAAAAAATGTTCATAAATCAAACGATTTTTATTTCAGAGATAAAATTCCCTTATTAGGACAGCTTAATACCATTGCTACTATCCATTCACAGGGTCAGGTTTATTTTAGGCTAGTTTTCTATATTCATGTAAAATGTGAACATTTCCCCCTATGGTGCTATAAAATGCTTATTTTTCCTCTCCCATCAGGAACTTCAGCAGACATTAATTAACCCTCTGGAGAAAATATTTATAAAAATAACAAGGAATTACCAGCAATGAAGCAGATTCCACCCCCACCCCCCCACACCCCACACACCCCCGAAAATGTCAAACTGAGAGAGCTAATGTATTACTGCTAAATTGTGAAGTTAACTCACTGGTCAGAATTTTTAATTAGCTGAGACACATTACTAAAAAGCTTTTTGGAAGAAGCAGCATGTGTGTGTTGCCAGCTGGGAATCTTTCATTTCTGCCTAGCAATGTTAGACCATTAGAGAACAATTTCAGAAATGTACACATTTGTTAAGAAATTTTGAACTTTGGCATTTATAAAGAATAATATGATTCCTAGAAGGGACAAACTTTTCACTTTTTATTCCTAAAACCATAGCTAGAGACAGACTGATCTTATCTGGGATACTTTTGTAACATGGGGAACCAGAGGGTTTCAGCTGTACAGAGACAGCACCATCCTACCGATAGTTCTGACTCAGTACAGTTTTATGATGGCTTAGGTATATTTTGAAAAAGCTTTGCCCTAATTTTGCTGTCAAAAAGAAATCCTTATATCTAGATTATTCTCTTTAATATTTTTCTTTAATAATTTCTTTGTATATAAGCTACTTCTATAAATGATAATTTTTCATACATAAAGTTTCAACACTGAGGATTTATAAAAGTTTCTCAGTTCTGTATCATGGCAAATATTTACACTATAAAGTTTTTCAGATTTATTTTGTGCTACCATCAAACCAAATGGATTACCTTTTAAGTTTTCCCTTATTAGTTCTCAATTTCCTGATCTCTTCTCACAGTATTTCCTTTTTCCTGTTGTCTCTCACCTTACAAGAAAAAAGAAATAATTGAATAACATAGCATCTCCAACTAACACAAATTTAAAATTGGAAGACATAATTTTTAAAGCTATGTGAATTAAACATGCTTTAACATTTAAGTCTGTCACAGATGAGAAGTATTCTTTTACTCAAAGTGATAAAATTTAATCTTACATTTGTTTTTTAGCACTAGATAACAAGAAATCAATCCACACAATCCTTAGATCTTTTGCAGTATTAAAAAAATCCAGGTTTAGCTCTAGTGTTTACTTTGGTTTGCTTTAACAGATAATGACCATCTGCAAATTTTGTTCCTGTGCTTTTGAACTTTGTGAGAGTTTGGTTCTTAGAATATGATGGATAGTTCACTCTAAGCAAGCTAAATATTTCAGCCACTACACAGAAGATACATAAACAGTGAGGAACATACAAATCACTTACTGAATGTTTAAGAGACTACAAACACGAATTGCTTCTTCTTACAACCTCTGCCCTCTGCTTCTTTTAAGATGAATTATTACCTTGAAATTATTACAGAAGCTTTGTAAGATCTTAACTTCTTAGCCAAATTAGTGTCTTTTCTGGAAGGCAATGGAAAAAATGTTAGTTGTATAATGTCCAAGTATTTTTTATGTCTTCAAAGAGCAGAACTCACTGGTCATTCAGTTCTACATATCTGTACTACATGCTAATGGTTTTTCTAAGACTGTGTGGAAGAGTTGACTGAAACAAAGAAAAAGCTTTCTTTGAAACTTTTTCTGTAAATAAAATCAAACATAAGCAGGACATGGAGCTGTTGGAATGAGTCCGGAGGAGGACCACAAATATGATCAGAGGGCTGGAGCACCTCTCCTAGAAGACAGGTTGATCCACTTGGGGTTTTTCAGCCTGGAGAAAAGACGGCTCCAGAGAGACCTTCCAGTACTTAAAGGAGGCTACAGGAAAGACGGGGAGGGACTCTTTATCAGGGAGTGCAGTGATAGGAGGAGGGGTAATGGTTTTAAACTGAAAGAGGAAGATTTATATTAATATAAGGAAGAAGTTCTTCACTATGAGGGTGGTGAGACACTGGAATATGTTGCCCAGAGAAGCTGTGGCTGCCCCTCCCTGGAAGTATTCAAAGGCAGGTTGGACAGGGCCTAAACTGTTAGGAATTAGTCTGATTCTAGAAAAACTTATTCCTCCATGTGAAATACAGAGAAGACAACAGAAATAAAACTTAGAAAGCTGAATTTCACATGTCCACATGTGATATGAATCTTACATTCTAAGGATAGCATCTCATCTCTGTTAGGTTGCTTTCTGTTTATTAGGAAACAGTAGACTTCAAAGAGTGCAGAATTCATGAGAATCACCTCCGATATCATTTGTGCATTAGAAACCGTTACATTTTATTGCTATTTCTCTGCATTGACCTGGTAACTTGTATTTGACTAAATCATAAATAATATCTAGAAGGATACCTAAACTAGAAATTAAGGCAATATGTGATGAAGAGTCCATGACTTGACACTTACAGCAAAATAAGTGCCTAATTTCCTTAAATTACCTGGGTTAAATGGATACCCAGTGGCTCTCTGTACAATGAAGTTTCTACATGAGAATTATGAAGCCCTTTGGAATGCTCTGCCCACTACTAAAACTTCAAGAAATAGGCAATTACTCTTTGTTTAAGATAAAGAAATTCAACACTCACTATGTCACTGGAAGACATTTTCTACGATAATATGACTTTATTTGCTTTCTCACCCAAATTTTCAAACTCTTTTAAATGACACAGGACACTATGCAGGTTTCTACTGTCAAGCCTCATCAACAATGCATATATAGAGAAATTACCACTAGTTCTTGTTCTTACATTTAAGGCCTTAGCATGACACCTGATGCATCACATTTGCTCTGTCTTTTTGGAGCTGGGGGAGAGCTGTCAGTTTATGATCCTTTCTTGGACACCCTTTTTAAATTCCCTTTTGAAGACCATGGGTTTCATCACCTACTTGAGCAGAGGTATAGCAGAAACTGAGCCTTCAGCTCCAAACTCCCTGTCTAAATGACATGTCACCTGAAATACAAGTTCTAAATTACCATCTCGATGATGCTGCCAGATTTAAGCTGTTGTGCCATTTCTTGTCTACTTTGGCACAACAGAGAAAAATAGCAGGTTAATGGAGTCACCTGATTCACTAAATCCCACCGGAGAGACTCCTTCCTGCCCAAGGAGGTCAAAATGCTTTTTAGCCATGATTCTTTATGCCTCATTTCACAAGTTTAGGGGACAGTCTTCTTACTCTTACACACATTTCTCTCAGAGATCTTCACATATTTCCGTGTTTTCTCATTATTTTTTTTCCCCTGTGTTTTCTTTTTCACTTTTTTGTAACTCCACTATTCCTCTGGAAACATTTCTTCTCTTGCCGATTCGCAGCTCTGCAGTTTCATTGCCATGAATGTTGCAACATATTCATGTCCTGTGCCCTGAATGTTTCCACCAAAGCCAAATCAAAAGTCAATAGCTGCAACAGTTGTATGAAGTAATATATAGCTGTGATGAAAATCAAACAATGAAAGGGTTTCTAGAGCATCCACAGACCACTGCATGGAACAAAAAATCTCAGATCTTTGACTATGAGCTGGCAAGGTGTCACTCCAGAACAACCACAAGAAAAATGATGACTTCCGCAGAGTGACATTCTCAAGTAAATTTATCAGTGTCTCTTTCAAGCTTTTCAGCAATATGCACCTTTTGCATGTTTTGCTTTTTTTAAAGTAATTTTTGTCCTTTCTATGAGATATTACCAGAGTTGTATAGACTCAGCCACTGAAGCAGATATTTGAACAAAAACAGGTATTCTTTCAAAGACAAACTGATTTTCTCCAGCTTGAAAACTAGTCCCATCATATAGAATTCTAAAATTTCTAAAATTACCCTTGTAAATACAGTTTTACAATGAAAAAAATAATGTATATACCAGTTGTAACCTGTCTGCAGAAACTATGTTTTAGAGTTTTTCCCAAAGATTTAAAAAAAAAAAAAAAAAAGTAATTTTTACTTAGTGTAAGAAGGGAATAAACTAAAAAGTAACTAATGGGAAAAAAAATCAGTAATAAATACAGAATAAAATCTGTCTGCCTTTTTAACTAAACAAAGTGTGTTGTAGTTTTTCTTTAACTTTTGTTATGACAAAGGTTGATTTTTTTTTCTTCTAAGAAGGATTTTCTTCCATTGGACCACACTCCGACTTGGAACATTGTTCCAGTCAGTGTCAAGGAGAAACCAGCAGCCTGCGTACGTCTTCAGGAAGTAGTCAGCAGTGACTATTACAGCGGGTCTCCATTCAACAGCCCTCCCAAAATTAATTATTTGTGTCCCTCACCCCCACATCGTCTGTAGGTTATTGCTACTGCCTGAGTGATCACTCTAATCCATTTCATCCATGATTGGTCCAGAGGTCTTCTATGAATGTCTCAGTGTTCGTTACAGTTTTTATTAAACAATAGCTTCTTACTCTCTGTATATCAGTTTGAGGAAAAACACCAAATAAACAGCAGGTGAAATAGTCATTCTGCAAAACCAGAGCAAAAGCAAACACATTTATTATGTTTTACCAGTGCCCTTTGTTAATCACTTTCTCTTTTGAAAAATGGCAATCTTATTTTTGATTGAAAAGAATATTAGGTGTTAACTGCTTCAGGTATACTGAATGCAAATTAGAATATTTTATTTTTAAATGGTTTTTGTCAAATACATCTCTGTAGAAAAAACAATTCAATAATTCAAAATTCATATCTTGCAACCAACTCAACTTATGGCCTTTGATTTAAAAATTATTCAGGAATAAGCTTCCTGCAGTCAGCTAATTAAAATAAAATAAAACTAAAGTTATTGAGATCATATCAGAATCCAGTAATTCTTTATTCTCATTAAAGTATAGTAACATGATATGGCTGCATTTTCATCCTTATTACTGCCACATACTTCAGGTTCAGATGGACATTCTTTAACAAGTATTTAGTCAGTAAGAAGGAAATGCTTTAACTATTAAAGCTCATCAGTATATTGATAATTATTTGTAAATCTAACCTAAAATATATTTACTAATGTAACAGTGTCAAGAAAACATTTTATGATTTGAAGAATGAACAAATACTTATTTTTAGCCATGAATGCAAATTTGACGGTGCTATTGTAGAATAAAAATAATAGGTCCCAGTACATTATACACAGCTGAATTTTACTATATGAAATACCTGCAACTTCAAGAAGAATGGGAATCCTGGGAGAGACAAAGGAATACATGAAAACAGGTATTGACCACCTGCAGTACAAAATCAAGTAACCATCAGAGGTGGGTCTGATCAAATTGTGTGGGGAGGTAAGCTCTATTAAAAGTAGCTCAACTTTTTCCTTTCCCCTCACTTTATGTGGTTTCAGAGTTTATTAATTCATTATCAATATGATTTTATATGAGTAACTAAGCTCATTAGAAGTCGCCTTGTAAATTCATTATTCATTGATGTAAAAAAAGAGACACGCCTTTGGATAAGTGATCACAGTGCAGTTCCACTGAAATCAGGAAAGCTGTAGAAATTCAGGAAACCTCATAGCTCCTTGTTGTTATGTTATAGTAACTTCAATCAACAAAGTATGAGCAGTCTTAAGAATGCAAAACTGTGAGTTCATTCCCCCCTGCCCCCTTTCTCAAATATAGTGTACAATACAACAAGTCTTTGACAACCCTATACCGTTCAAACCTGGACAGTTGTTATACGTGTTCCTTTGTTCTATTTCTTTTTCCACAAATGAATCGGTTGATCTTTCACTAGTCTCTTGACTTGTCTTCTTAAGCTTTTTAAACGCAGCACAGAAAGAAAAAAAAAAGTTCATTATCATTCCTTTCTGCCCTTCTCAGTGCCTTGATTCCCTGTAAAATTTGGCTGTACTATTATCCTCTTTTCCTGTCAAACCTTTAATCTTGGCATAATCCTTAGTTTTATGACAACAAGCATATTTTCAGCCACTTTTATTTCTACCAAAAGCCTTAGATTCAAGATCAGACCAGTTGATTAGACTAGATTCAATCTAACCACTTGACCACTTGCTTTTATCTTCCACTTGATTTACTATAACTTCTTTTTCTCATTTCTTTCAATATTCACTTTTGCCCTTTCTAGGTCTTCCAAAGTTCTGTTATCTTTTGTGTGATCTCATTTCACTGCATACAACACATTTCTTGAATTTTCAAGGCTATATACACCTTGTCCCATCTTAGTACTTATTTAATATTTCCTTAATCTTGACTTTTTACTATTTATCCTTCCAAAAATTTGAAATCTCCTTAGCATTTTCAAAGCAGCAATATATATCCTTCCTTAGAACATTATATTCTCCTAAAACTCAGCATTGCTGTGAATGAAACAAATACCAAAGGGAGGAAAAACAGTCTAAGTAACAGAATAATCATGTTCCATGCTATGCAATTTTACTGAGGCCCACACTATTTTAAATATGTTCCCTTCTTCTTTTTTTTTTTAATTATATGGACATTATTAATTTTCCTTACATTTTTAAAATCAAACCACACTTTCTTCAGAGCAAGAGACAGAAACAATAGTTTCCTCAAACATTTGGAAAGAACATATCCTGAAAGCCATAAAAATTATTATTCACAATCCATGATTTCATAGACTCACTGTAATGCATGAGTTTTAAACAGATGCTACAAAGAGCATTCAAAGATATGAAATTAGGCTATTTAGTGTGTCCTGAAGATATGGCAGGAAGTAGTTTTGGATGCTCACATAGACATCTAAGTTATTATTTAATAATCTCATTTTTTTAAGTCTGTATATATTTGTATGTGAAAGAGTGAATAAATTGACAGGAACTAGAAAGAAAAAAACCCTTAATACTAAAAATTCCAAAAGAAATGGGATTGAATGAAGGAAGAAGGATTAAATACTCCATCAATATTTATTAAAAGAGTGATATTTTGCACTAAGTCCCAAAAGGACTCAGGTTAGGGCTCAAAACAAAAGCAAAGAGCACAATTTTCCAGTATATTCCTTCCTGACGAACAACCTTGCATCTGACTGAGAAAGGAAAATTACTGACAGTTTTTTTACTGAACTATCTTTTTATAATTTTCTTACATAATAAAAAAGTAATATGGTTGTGCTTCATGCTCTTTCTATACCTTAGGGGCAAACCTGGCATCCTACTGTACCCATGTAGACATTGATTCTTGTAAAGTTCTTCTCATAAACAGACTGCTGGAGGCATTCACCATGGAGTCCATCGGGAGGGTAGGTATATCTCATAAACTGGAATATCCTCTCACAATATCAGTGCATTGAAAAAAACCTGGAAAATATTAGCAGCCACCAAATACTTACCAGCAAATTATATTTCTACGGAACATAATGTCAGAATTTTTTGTATTACATTTAATAATGGGTAGTATGGATTACTTCAAAACTTTTGGCAAACAGCACATAATAAATTTGCATAAGATTTCTGTGATGAAGGGTCCATGTCACATATTACAAAAACCTGTAATTTAGAAATGTAAAAAACACATTTTAGCAGGAAAAGTCTTTTTTCATAATATGTCATCTCACTTTCCCATCACTCAGAGTATTTGTGTTTTTACACTACTAGTAATGGAAGATAAAAAAACGTATCAGATTTCCCAACTACAGTCTTATCTGATCTTTGAAATGCATTTCAGGAGTATTTAGAAAACTACTGGTATCTGAGACTATATTAATAATTTGGATACATACATTTATAGGCTCCTATTTTCTTGACCAGTGATAAAATTACTAGTGTTTGTTATGATGAGAATAGATTGTGATAAAAAACTTCATCTCAAGTAGATCAATGACAGACTGCAGTGTGTGTCATCATGAAGTCTTAAATTTTAAGACAGTCTTGTGAATTTAAGGCTTCTGCTCCAATATTTAAGTTATTTCACTAAAAAGCAGGAGAAAGATACAGTTATCAAAGATAAATATTCATACCAAACCAACAAATGCCAATTTCACTGCTGCATGTACATTAGGTATATTTTGTGGTGAAGGGTGTAGGCAAAAACAGTAATAATTTCATGAGGTGACTGATCCCCCTTCTCTCACATTTGAAAGGAATAGAGTTACAATTTGGTTTTAAATTATACTTGGAATGGGCAAAAACACATTTCCCACCCCATAGCTTTAGATTCTATTTCTCCCCCCCTGAAATTTCTTCATGATAAAACATGAGGTAAAAGGGAATTAGATGTAAATGCCATATACTTGCCATTATAAAGCAACATTTCAGTTGATTGGATTTCTAATTCTGGGCAAGTATCCTAACTCACCAGACTTCTGAGACACTGTAGTCTACTAAATGTTTGTTTACATGAAGTGAAACAGCTCCAAATGAAGAGCACTTGAGAAGAATCATTCCAAAAGATCTTAATGAATTTTAGATAAAATCAACACATATCCAGTAAAATGCTTTTTGTTTTTTTCTTTTGCCTAAGCTGTCACTTTTCAGGAAAAGATTGTTGCAGAGGTCTATTTAATCTGGTTTGGTTTTTGCTGACATTCCTTCCAAATAAAACAGTTTAACAAATTACCCACCAGTTCTAGTTTTCTTCCTTCCTCTGTACAGTTTAGATTTTTAGACACACACCTTCACAAAATATGTTTCTTGTTGTCATATTTCCAAAACAGGAAAAAGTACTGTGGAGTAATACGACATTTGTTATGATCCTAACAGCAATGGAAGTTATATGAAAACATTGTGCTCTAGAGGTTAGAAGGATAAATGAGCAGGCTTTACTAAGCACATTACTGTTCCTGCTATTTGTATGATATCCTTGGCCAATTTACATCCCCTTGTAACTTCTCACTTATTAAGCCATCCCGGGAGTCCAAAGCTCTTATCATAACAATTTTAATACAATCAATCCTTTTTGCTCCTATAATTTTGTGCAGAAATTGAGATACAAATCTGCAAGCACATCTGAAATTTTCTGGAACAGCGATACAGTTGCAAATACAAACAAGCTCAAAAATAAAAGAATATACCACTTAATATTGTAGAATTGCTACCGTTACAATCTTAGTCACTTATCTTCAGAAGAGAGAGAAAATGAGTATGTGTAAAGTCAGATGAAGCCAATCAAGCTGTCTTTCCTGATATGTGAGGTTCTGGATCAGAAATAGCTAGGAGCTGTCATGGTATGCTGAAAAGATGATCCCATAGGTATGTTTACATGCAAATTGAGAAGGTTATTAAGCAGAAGTGGGTGAAAAACAAAATCCTTCATCTCATTTTTGCAGTATTGTGGGAAATGTTTGTGAAGAAATGTCTGTGGTGAGATCAAAAGGGAAAGTCAAATGTCATAGCTCATGTGGCAGAGAGATGTTTCCTTTGATAAAATACTGTTTACAACAAAGGAAATGTGTTAAGAAAGTGTAACTGGAAAAGGAGGTGGGGAGCTACAGAAATTAATATTCAAATAAGAAAAAAATTAGATACACATATTAAGCAAGTTAATTTATCTAGTTATTTTTCTACCAATGCTGTTGACTGTCCTGAAAAATCCTTAAGCAGTAATGATTGAGCGCTTGGCATTTCCAAAAACATTTTTTGAAATACATCACTACAGAGCTATATAATAGGCAGAACTGCATTGGTGTTTTACCTACTAAAAGGTCAGCACTTCTTTTTCAAGCTTCTAATCTATTTTATGTCATTTTCGATTGGTGCTGTGGACTGATTGCTTAAAGATATCCAGTTCCTTAGTAGCTGTACCAGTGCACAGCGTGTCTGTCAGCTCATAAGTTCAAAGTAGCTGGGAATCTTGTCCGCTCCAGTAACCCTGAAGGGACAAGTTGATTTAATTTGAGAACTGTGGTCAAAGACAAAAAAGTATGCAATCTATTACAAATTCAAGTTGAAACACAAGCAATTAATATCAGCAAACAATTCTTGAATAAGTAGTCTATACTACAGTGCAGTAAGAAAGAACAAGCTCAGAAATCTTCAATTCATGTTTCTATTTGTTTATTCTGAATAATAGAGATAGCACAAAGGAAACTAAGGAGATGCTAACACAAGCAGATTACAAATGCAACAGAGAAAGCTACTCTACCTCTCTAATTGAATTGTATACAACAATTTCTGTTTATGTATTCATTCATCCATTATTACAGATTAAGAGATTATACAAGTTATTTAAATAGCTGTTGACTTCATTGAACCAACTGCAGTAAAGATCTACCAAAAGGATTCACTTTCATGAAATATTAATTGGAATACTTTTTCTTGAATTTATAGGTTCTGTCTGCGGAGAGTAGCAGAGGGCTGTAGAGACATAGAGACATTTTTAATAGTGTACATGCAGGTTGACAGCATAAAAGCAGACTTTCTTTTCAAGAATATAACCCACATTTACAAAAGTTCAGTATTATAAGTGAGTGTATAAGAGAAAAAATACAAGGTCAGAGTTACATGAAGATAAATGGAAGAGGAAGAAATAAAGTTAGGACTAAGTTAAAAAGCTCTAGGATTCGGGGGTTCATGGTCTTGACTATGAAAGGAATAGAAACAGTTCAGTTCTACTGATTACATTCATGTGTAAAGCTAAATTCTTATTCATGTCCGCTTCTGAATATCTACAGATGTCATTGCAGGTGTATGACCTTATTCTGTCAACCTGTAGTTATGTATCTACTGAAATTCTAAGAAATATGCAGGTATAAAACCAGAAGAGTCTAATATGTTCGTTGGACACATTTGCGTGCTGTCCTGTAACTCCCTTCAATGACCCAATAAATTATGTATTAATTAAACTAATTCTTTCATTCATTAACAACCATTTCTGTCCTACTAAAATAAATCTTTCTGCAGCAAATATGGTTGCATTGCTTTAGCAGAGGGCAGAAATTAGCCCATACTCTTTTAAGAATATTTTTCTAAAATATATTTTGAACATACAATTACCACCTCTCTATTCTTATTTAGGAAATTACCTACTGAGACTCTTTTTCTTTGTGAAGACACTTTGATCTTTAATTTTCAGGAAAGCCTATTATACACAGGCCTGAAACTAAGGTTCTTTTATTGTGCCTTGTCCCTTTTATTCCTATTGTCCTTGAGGATTTTGCAAGTACTTCTACTATCTTGCGTAGATCGGACATTAGTATATACATAGTGATTTTGTACTGTAAGCACAATATCCAGGTTTATACATGTATTCTATAATAAACACGGATAATATTTACAAAATATTTACATTTATTTTAGGAAAACCAATAAGAATTAAAGATGGTCATTGTACTACAAATAGATTCCCTTACAAAGACAACCTCTAAAATGAGATCTAACATAGAAAATGGAATGGAGTAGGACCGTATCTGGATTGTCAGTCTCTACTGCTTTGGATGAGATCCCCAAGAAGGACTCAAATGTTGCACAAAAAATGCTGATACTGACTTAATTATTCAAAGGGTTATTTGTGGGTCCACATTTCATGGCATATGTCAACTCCAAAGGTAAAGAAAAAAAGAAAAAAAAAAAAAAAGTGGAAAATTCTCTCCGGTGGCCAGCTGGAAAAAGCAGGAATGAGGATATTTTCACAATGTGCACTTCTGGACATCCTCTCCAGTGCAGCAAGTGGTTCCCTGAATACTTAACAATAACCGTAATGTTTCATTAGGACCTGCTCTGTTGCCCTATGGGTTACTCATACTCACTACATGAGTATCACTGACTGGAACACATTTTGATCAGGTACAGAGGATATACATGATAATTGGCTATTAAGCTTTCCAAATTTATATTTTTAGGTAATGCTTAAATAACTATTATTGACAAACATTGTCTACTAAATTCTGCTTTTCCCTAACATAAAGTTATAAACTAAGATCTACAAAGCAAAGGATGAAAATTGAGGAGGAGTTGAGGAAGAAAGGGCAATTGTTTCCTGCAAGGAACTCCACGTAATAGACATGACAATGATCCACACAGTTTCAAACTTTGCCTGTGGAGGCCACAAAGGTAAGAGTGCTTTGGATTACAAATCTGAGATAACCTGTGGAGAGAAAGCAAGCAGGAAAAGTGTGTACATACTATTGTTAGCAAACTGGTATCTAAGAAAAATTGGGAGTAAATGGGAAGAAAAATCCAGGCATGCTACAGAAGTAAGTCTGCGTATGTACTGAAAACCTGGTTTTGCAGCAAAGCACAAAGCTTTTCCTTTCTGCTTCGTGGCTAATCCATCTATAAAAGTTCCATTTCAGAGACTTTCTTGCCCATTTTGTCTTTGCCTCTACTTGTTCTTTCTTCCTTTCTCTTTACTTCTGTTACAATCTGTGTTAAACTATCTCTTCACTCTCCCCTGCCTCAACTGCTTCAATGTTCCAGCTCTTCCCCTTTTTCTCCCTTCTCATTTCCTTTGAATTCTTCTTTTCCTCACACTTAATGTATGTCTCCACATTTTGATCCTCACATCTTTGTTCTGTGCTTTGGGTCTTTCCTCTGAAATGCCAAAGATTCATTTTCTCTTTGCCATTACAAAATCCTGCCTTCTGTTTTCACCTCCCTGTATGCTCTTTAGCCCCTCAAACATTTTTATCTTCATTCCTCTTGAGTGACCCTGCCCTCAGCCATCCGAGCCTTCTCTCCATCTAGCCATTCCCTTCTCAAACATACCACAGCATCTAGGGATGGGGGGACTTAGTTTTTGAAGTAAATTGTGGATGTTCATGTTAGAGGAGTAAAAGTCAAGTAAGATTAGACTTTGATGAGGTGAAAGAGCAGGTACCAAAGAAAGGTTGTGAATGTTTCTGGAAGAATAAAATTATACTTTTACTTTTTCATTCTCCTTCATAGACAATACAGGAATACAGCAAGAATCTTCAGCTAAATTTTATTTTAAAGAGGGAAGCATAATATAGATAATGAATACATTTGCTTATTTAATAAATCAGATTTTGAAGGTTGAATATTTTTAAAACCTAACACATCCCAGTGACCAACTCCCTGAACCTTTGATTATGTTATTAGGTGAAGATCAAGAAAAAAGCTGACTGAACATATGAGAGAGGTACTAAGGATGGTCTCTCAAGCAGTCTAAACGGTTTAGCTGGCCTAGAGGTATCACTCCAGTATAGGTTACAAAAAGCAGAGCTGCCAGGATGAAAGCTGAAAATGCAGTTACACAGGGACGCCTCACTGTACGTATACCAATTCATTAGTGCCCCTGGTAAGTGCTAGGAAATGGCTGTATTATCCACAGTCTTTTCTGCCCTTCCCTTCTGAACTCAGAGCCACAGAACTAGGAGAAATAGCACATAGGAGATATGCTGCTGCACAGTATTGCAGATTTTCTCTAACATTTTACCTCTCAAAAAAAGACAGATATAGGACAGCTGCTTTTTTAAAAGAAGAAAATTTAAAAAATAATAATAAAAAAAAATCCCTTTGAACAACCCTAGTAACTTACTATCCCACTGCAATTTCACCGGGCGTAGAATCCATCTCTCTGTAGAATTATGTATGCAGCCTCCGTTTAGTTCACTCAGCATTATGTACCTAACACAGGAGGCACATTTTTTTCCTGCAGGTTTGTGAAAACAAGTATCAGGCTGATTCTCATTCAGATGCAAATATGAAACCAATCAAAATGGACTGCAAAGCCTGTAGGCTGCCATTGTCGAACTGAGAAGGAGGTGAAAAAGCAGCCCCGTGTTGTCAGCTGTACAGCAAAGGAAACGGTTAAAATATGGTGAAGCAGGCAGTGTTGTGGTATTTCTCATTACGAAAGGTCACTGCTCTGCTAGTTCATCACCATTTTTTGGAGAGAACTGCAGAAGTTTGTGTCAGGGAAAGAAAAGTATTGTACAGGAAGCAAGAAATACTGCAAAGCATTAGGGAGACAAAGAAAGCACTTAATGACTTTAGAGGAGTTGCATGGATATAACCTGGGGCAGAGTTTGGCTCTGACTGCTTCTATCTGCATATCACTTCACAATATTCAGTGCACTAAGTGGTGGTTTTACTTACATGGTTGTAAATCCAATGTATCTCTCTCTACTGAAGACAACCGTCCTGAAACCAGTGGAGGTAATCCAGATTGATGCTGGTGTAAATTAAATCACCCTCTGACCTTAAGCACTTGCTCTGTCTCAGTTGTTTTTTTGTTGTTTTTGGTGTGTTTTTGTTGGTTTTTTTTTAAGTCTTCCTGGTAGTTATATATCTTTCTTCACAAAATCCAGCTTCATTGATTTGCTGGACTCACAGTGGTATGCTCTGATATTGTTTTGTTTCTTTTGAACTCTCTCCATTTTACGAGAAAAAGTCAAAACTACTTTAGCCATTTGTGCATTTCATCAGGGAATCATTCATATTTTGCTAATACTACTCACATATTTTAAACTTTTTTGATATGCAGTTGTCTTTAAAAGGCTGACCCATCTCCTAACACTTCTCTCTCAAAATGACCCCCCAGATAACTTCCAGGAATCCATCTCATTCCAATGGATACTCTCTCTGATGATCACAGTTACATGGCTTGTTGGTCAAGCAAGGTAATGAAGGAAGCCGATGCAGCACTGCAAGAATGTACTGCTGCTGCCAATAATACTCAGACAAAAAGCAAAATAAAATGTAACCTTTTACTCCTTAAATATAACTTTTGAAACTAAGTCTCAGAACAATTACATTCTGTCACTCTCAACAAAAATTATTGACCCATTTGCCAAAGATGGTAGCAAGTTAGAGCAACAGCATCTCTTATTTTGGCAGGAGTAGTAACAGGTAGATTCATCAAGTCACTCCAGAAAACAAGTCAGTGGCGAGGATATCTCCACACCTGCTACTTCCATTACTAATGCCCTCAAAATGGTTTCACCAGATTTCAGTGGTGCCACAGCTGTTGCTTCATGTGCTGAATGTTTTACCTCTTTGGCAGCAAGAAGCCAGATGATGCTACTTATGCAATTTATATTGCTTGTGACATACAGTATAAATGACAGTCTTTCTTTCCTCACTATTACTTTTGTTGCTCTGAAGGACTACTCCAAATCTGAAGGACCTGTTTTGTGTTTATTACTATTAATCCGAATTGCAGTTGCTTCAAGACAGGTCATTCAGAATCCTGTTGTATTGTGTTCCACATAAACAGTTTGATCCCTTTTGGAGATTAAATGTGATCCTTGGGTTCTGAGTCTTTTTTTTAAACATAACTCTCATTCTTACATACAGATTCTTTCAGTTTTGTCTAGGTGCCAGTCATCAACTACACCACTGTTTAGCTGCATTCACTGAACTGCCTCCAGTGAAAAAGCTGCTAGATTACATATCACTCTAGAAGAGCAGATTTGATTTTCCTCTCTGTTTATAAAGCACCATGCATATGTGGTGTTTGAGGCTATATTAACTACCATTGTAAAACACAATTATATGCTGCTATATAGTTAGCTGATGGATATAGGTCATTACCCTACCATTGACACAGTAGCTCCTCTCCACTTCTCTGCTTTGCAAGCGTGCAGGTGGAAAATGAGACAAAGTTTTTTTGTGTGGTCTCTATCCTACAGGTGCAAATATTTTTGTTTTGTTATGATTATATGTTTTTCTACACCATATAACTATATATTTTCTTCACAAACTCAGTGTTTCTAATTCCATTTTTTATATCCAGGTAAATTTGGAGTCCAGTCTATTAAATCCAGTAAAGTTAATCCTGGATCACCAGGAGAGCACATTGAGAGGTCCATCCTAAGTCTTTTACTAGTACCCTTAATTATTTATCATTTAAGAAAAATTTAATTCTTCTCTCTGGAAACAAGACTCATTTACTGACAACTAGAATCACTTTATGACCATAGTGAAGGCAAATAGTTTCAAGGTGAGACTGTCCTTCCCAAAACTATCTGGGATCCTTAAGTATCTGGGAAGTATTTTCATTTCTGAATTAACAAACCTGCAGCAGACCATTTCAGTGGCTGATGCACAAAGTATGTATATACTGAAGAGATCTGAGTAAACAGACAATTCCAAAGAACTATCTCCCTATTTTCTTAGTGGGTAAATGCTACGTATTATCTGAGACATTAAAAAAAAAAAAAAAAAAAAAAAAAATCATAGCATATTTGCCTACTATCAGCTAGAGAGTTTATATGAAAAAAGTTGTATGGTAGGACTGTTAACATCAGATATTCATGAAGTCAAATTCTTGTTTATGATATAATTTGACTGAAAATGTTGGCCTACAGACACAGACTCTGCCACAGAAAATACAAGAACTGAAGTACTGAGATACACAGCACCATTGGGAAACTCACTAATCTTAGAATAAACAAGAATGTGAAATGCTATGCTATGTATTTCATTAAAAATCACATTTGTATTACATCTGCTTGACCCTTGCAATATGACTCTTATCTATGCAAATTAAAATGGTTGTGTTTGTTATATCAATGTGCAGTATTCTTTCTTGGTACTTTTTATGTGTTAAATATTAAAACTCACATACTGAGAGCCTGAAAATTAAATCAGATAAGATTTTTTATGTTTTTTATGTTTCTCCCATCCACAGCATTAGAGCAATGTATTAAATGTCCTTGAGTTAACTTATTTATACAGTTCAACTGTATTTTGTATAGTCTTAGCAAACTTCTGATTGGTACAGTCGCTGACAGTAACACAGGTACTTTCTTATAATCTTTTTTCAACAAAATACACATCAAGACTATTTCACTATGTAGCAGCTGACATAAACTACAAACAGGCATCCTACTTTTATTGTAATTATATTCCTGCAAAAACAAATTTATTGAATAATGTATCAATTTTTAATTTATTTTCAACGTCTATGAAACCTCCTTCCTTACTATTCAGATTGCCTCACACACTAACTCAATATCTTATCCAAATCTGTATGCACCTTCAAAGTAGAATTTAATCTTGCTGTAATTTCAATGTGATAAACAGGAAATATAAATAATTTTTTGATCAGATTACTCAATACAACCTCAGAAGTTCAGTTGAACTAAGAGTCTTACTTTACTATTATATATAAAATAAGTTTTAGGGTTTCCATGATTTTATTTATCAGTGAGGGGAGTGAGAAATGAGGTTCGCTAAACAGGGTGATGAAATTGTACTTTATTAAACAAGACTTAACAAGTCTAGATACTATACAAAATGATTAAAGGTAAATAGGAAATTTTAATTTTAAGTTGTATTAATTCTGTGTCTAATCAGTTAGAAAGTTAGATAAAGGTTGCTTAGCACAACACAGGTTTATGTCACAGGCAGTAAGTGGTCTGCAGTATGGATTCCACCTTCCACCACAGCTAAATTGCTAAAATTGGGATGGGTCTTTCCATTAATCTATCCTTCAAAAATCATTTCAACAACTAGTTCCTCACATTACAGGGTATACTTAAAAACTTTAAGAGAAGGCTAAAGGAAGATCTTGTTGCAGTCCTTAATTATGCAGAAGACAGAACCAGACTTTCCTAGAGGTGCACAGTGACATGAAAATAGGTAATGGACACAAGCTGCAACAAGAAAAATTGCAATTAGGTATAACGACAAATTTTTAATTATAAAGGTTCTTGAGTGTTGGAACAGCTGTCCAGAAGGCTGTGAATCTCCATCCTTGGAGGTACTTGGACCTGATTTGAGTAGAGGATTTAAACTGGATGACCTCCAGGGCTCCTTCCAAAATACTTGATTCTCTGATTCTACATATAATCTTAACAAGGACAATTATCTTTTAAACATTAATCTTAATATTTATATGAATGAATACTGCTTTTTTAATTGGACTTGAGACATAAACACTGAGTCTGTATTCCTACTTGTTGTTAGACATTGTTTTGGCAAAATCTCCATAGTCTCACATGCCTCACATATATAGAAGAGCCTTTTCACATGAGTTTAGCAAGGTCTTTTCCCTTTCTCCTGACTTACCTCTGGTTTGAATGAGGTTTTTAAGTGGGCTGGTCCACTGCCACTTTGCGATACATATTAGGGAGCCAAGAAGAAGCTAGAAGAGCAAATTCTTCTGTTTAATCTTATCTTTATTTTTAAATGAGGAAACAACATTTTCTCCTGATTTAAAATCAGTGGGTAAAATTAGTGAATTAGTGGGTAAAAGAAGTATTTTAGTTCCACAGTTATTCATTATCACAGAACCTTCAACTTACCGCAGTACCACCAGTCTTAACATGTGCCAAAAGACACAGACACAAATGAAACTTCTCAGCTAAGTTAACCTTACAGCTCAGAGCCTGACTTTCGCTATGCAATGGAGACATACTCTGCATTTGAAATGATTATCCAGTGAACTGTACAGAATCTTAGAGTGATACGGATTTCTCCTTTTCTTTGTATGCCTCTTGTATTACATATGGGCTGGGTTCCAAATGCTGCTATTATGGGAAATAATGAAGATTGCTTTTATATAGACTTGAATAGAGTGTAATTATCTTTGCCTTTAAAATGTTCTAGCATTTCTGGCCACAGAAAAGTACTGCTGAAGGACAATCAAGTATTTTCTGAAAAGACCAAAGTGAGACATGAAGTAACAGCACAAATTCAACACCAGCTGCTTAGTTCAGGATCAACAAACTAAATCACTTAAATGAAAGAAATATCATATTGACCAAAGTTAGATTTGCTTATAAGTAGAAATGTCAGAAGAAACTTGACTAATAACTTAAAAGAGACCATGACTAAGTTGACCCAATTTCTGAAAATGCCAGTGGACTTACAGTCTTGTCTAGTCTAGTCTTAGACTTAACTAATCTTATACTCAGAAGGTGAGAAGGTGTTCAAATCTCTTATGTGGTTATTTCACATCCTACACACAGGAAACACAGAGAGAAATAAATTTTCTTCCTTTTGCCCCATTTTTATTTCAGGGCTTACTACAAAAAAATCTTGGAATTAATCTCAGTGTCACTTCTTGGCTTTCTACAATGCCTAAACTAACATTTCATGGGTGAATTATATAATTCAAAATGCTTTGGTGACCAGCTTTGAAGACACTATGCATTACATTACACATGCATCTTATATTGGTGCTGGAATAAGTACAGAATGAATTTCTACTGATAAAAGATAAAGACTTTCTTTAGTATCACATACTTCCCTATGGCATATCAAATAGTCAAGAATGCCAGGTATTCCCTGAAATTCCCAGAGATTCTTCTGGTTTTCTTTTTTAGCCATTCTAATTGAAGTGATAAGGCAAGGAAAACCACAAACACAACTTTTCTTTCAGGTTTGGAAATGTATTCTGCAGTTCAATTCCCCCCAAAGACATCATAGTTTCTTTTATTTATTTTTTTTTTAAACTTCTTTCTAGTCTTTATGTTCTGGAAATATATCATGTAAAAATATGCACAATTACATTTATCACAGGACTATCACTGCCCCTTGAAAATTCATTGTAATGTATATATATATGAATAAGATTTTTAGCCATTTGTCTATATGTATCAGACTATAACTTCTTCTCTGATAGTTGCAATGCTACCTCATTGGCTGTAATTCTTGTCTCAGTTCAGCAGTTTATTTAAAATCTGACTTTCCATTACCATATTCAGACTTTATATTCTTAAGAATGTATTTTTAATTAAAATTATTTATAATTGAATCTTGAAGACTAAAAAGACATCTTTGTAATAGAGTATTTTCCTCATCCATAACTTAATTGTCAAAGTTCGTTACTGCCATATTAACTCAGCTGTCCCCTGCCCTATTAATAATTGGATAACCAGACCCTTGTAGCCACAGCAAATGTGTGGAGGCCCTACATTGTTGGGCAGTGTTTCTAGATTTTAGTCCAGCAATCAGCTGATTACTTAAGATTTAATGTACTCTGCATTAAGTGCTGGATTTTGATCAGTGCTGCCAATTTGCGCAATACCAAAGCCCGTTCATTTAGTGTCTTCCTAATGCTGACCTTTAGTCATGATTTATGCCCAGCTGGCAACTATACACCATGTGTCCACTTTCTCACTCCTCCCCGACAGTGGGATGGTCAGGAGAAAAATACAACAAAAGGCTCGTAGGTCAAGATAAGGATACGAAGGTATGACTCACCAATTATGGTCAAGGACAAGACAGACTCGACTTGGGAAAAAAAGATCAATTTAATATGAACAATAACAACACCACTACTAATTTACCAATCAAACAGAGTAGGACAGTAAGAAATACAACCACATCTTAAAAACACCTTCTCCTCACCCCTCCCTTCTTCCTGGGCTCAGCTTTGCTCCTGCTTTCTCTGACTACTCCTCCTCAGTGGCACAGGGAACAGGAGAGGGGCGTTGCGGTCAGTTCATCACCCACTGTCTCTGACATTCCTTCCTCCTAATGGGGAGCACTGTTCACACCCCTCCCCTCATGCAGTGTGGGGTCCCTCCCATGGGAGACAGTCCTCCACAAACTTTTCAAACGTGAGTCTTTCCCACAGGCTGCAGCTCTTCATGAACTGCTCCAACGTTGGTCCCTTCTGTGGGCTGACGTCCTTCCAGCAACAGATTGCTCCAGCACGGGCTTACCTCAAGTCCCGTCCTTCTTCAGGCACCGTCACCTGCTCCAGTGTGGGGTCTTCTGCGGGCTACAGGTCAGCATCTTCTCCACCGTGGACCTCCATGGTGGCAGGGGTGCAGCCCTGCCGTCTCACCACAGGTTGCAGAGGAGTCTCTGCTCCAGCGCACCTCCTCCCCTCCTTCTTTACTGAGTGTCTGCAGAGGTGTTTCTCTTACATCTCACTCCTCTCCCTTCTGCTCCCTTCTGCTTAGTGGCTTCTTTCCTTCTTAAATACATTATCACAGAGGCACTACCATTGTTGCTAATTGGCTCGGCCTTGGCCAGGGGCAGGTCCCACTTGAAGCCTGGGAGCTTCTAGAAGGTTCTTACAGCAGCCACTTCTGTAGCCCCTTCCCCTGCTACCAAAATCCTGCCACATTCAAACCCAATACACCTTTCCTTGCCTCCTGTTCCTAGATAGCAATGGTATCTGCACCTACTTTCTTACAGTTAGATTGTCTGCAGCCTAGGTTGTGTTTATTATGCATGGTGTATACCTTGCTAGCTCTCAAATGAGAATCCTACTTTCAATATGAGTTTCCAGAGGCTTAAAATAGAGCATGAAAAATGAACACCAGTAAGGGGAGTTTTTATGATAAAAATATCCATTTACCCCCTTAAGCAAACCTGATAATTTTTACTCCATTGGAATCCCATTTTCATATTTGCCTGTATATATTTGAGATTTTTACTAGTGCTGAAAGTTGCCAACAAGGATATAAGACTTAAAAATTTGAAAATAAATTTGGAAGAAAAAGTATTGGTTTTTAATTGGCAAAACTTAGGTAATTCAAATACCAATTTCTGAAACATTCAAATGCATAGTCTTGCTGCAGAAGAGGCCATGTGGGGCCATGTGAGGCGATGTAATTAATTTTTGAGCCCAAAACATACAATAATCCTAAAGCATTTAAAACTTCATTGGGAAAGTCTTTAAAGGTTAAGGACAAACAACTGAAATTATTCAAACACATCCAAGCCACAACAATGTTCCAGACAAGACATTCATACTCTCTGATTATGCTGCATCTTGTTGAAAATCAGAGTTTACTATGACTTTGGGAACAGATACATGAATGGCCTTTGTAGCACATCTCTACCAATTGGTGTCCTGTTCTTACAACTAATCTGAGGGTTATTTCAACATGAAGAATGCAGTGATTTTTGTACATTCACACTACAAAGCTTCCTGATGCTGGTACATGTGAGTGTCAGATTTGCAAAATTACTTGAGCCACAGGTTTGGGTTTTTTTCAACATATATTGTAATTGCAAATGACCACAAAAAAGAAGCCTTGCCTCATGGCTGAAGTTCACATCAGCTCAGTCTTCCCCAAATTGAGAACTTTACAAATGCTCAAGGACCAGCCCTTCGGTGTGCAGCTGGTGGGCTTAGGAGTAAATTTCTAGTTATTCCAGAACTGTCCTTGGAAAGGCTTCTTGCATCACCCTTTGCAGCAGATGTAATTGGTGATTTCTAAAATTTTGGTGTTGGCAGAAAGCAGTCACAAAGTTCGTAGCCCCTATCAAATATAGACAGTTATTTGTTCTGAGGGTCTTCAAGCTAGTGAAGTAATGTAAAATAAAAGACAAAAAGAAAAGGAACATTATCAATCAGGTTTTACTTGCATCCACTAAGAACTGTGCTATGTAGGAGCTGAAAATTTTCCTGTAGTGATTAATTTTAAGATGTAACACTGGATTTTACCCCAATCCCTCTCCAGGCACATGAACCAGTTCATACCGAAGTAATTAACATGACCTGACCTATGTTTCTTTTTGCCAGCTCAGCATAGACTTGAGTCCTTGCTTAGGTTATTGAAAAAAAGACAATAAACATATATTCAGTGTTATCGGACAGAAAGACTGCATCCTAATGTTCTGTAAAGAAAGGTCTATCAACAAAGGAAAGAAAAAATAAGATACAGCTCTGGAAGAGATAAAAATGAAAAGAAAAAATCCAACTCAGCAACTAAGTTTGAAAGGTATTAAGCTATGTAAAGTACCTGATTGGTCCTGACTTTTGATTCTCTCTCTCAAAAAGAAGACAACAACAAATCATGAGTATCATACTCGAATTTAGACTGCTAAAAGCACAAAGTCATTGAGCTTTAAAAAGCGCTGAAATTATTTGAGCTTCTAAAGAAGCCACAACATTTTCCCTTCTGAAGAGATTATTGTCATGAATAGCACAGAAGAATGAAGGAGACTTCAGGGGAGAAGAAATGAAGGAATGAATAGGGAAAACATCTGTGGGAAGAAACATCTGTGGAAAAACATTTTACATCTATTGGGATATTGTTTGAAATAGAGTTCAAGGGACTGTTTGCAGGTAAGAAGGGGTAGATGACAGCAAGGGAGAGATTTATACACAAAAATGTGCGATAGCTATTACAGTGGCAAAATCTAATACTTACTAGTACAAAATGAGAGAACTCAACAGTCTTTGAAGCTCTTGTTCTTTTCTCTTGAGGATATGCATTATGACACAGGCTTTTAATACATAATCTCACACTGTATTTTTTCTGCACAGGACCCCTACCCCATTGAGTGAACAGAATGGATGGTGATCAATTAAAAAAGAACAGCTATTCAGTGTTTTGTTTTACCCTCATTGTTCATTTTGTGGACTTAAGCCTTATCTACTGCACACTATTCAGAGGTTGCAATGAAGACAGAATTATTAATTTCCTCACGGGCTTTTCTCTGGCACTCAGCACTGTGATGCTCCACAAGCATTAATTTATCTTCACAAAGTGCAGTGTGATGTGAGGGGTTACTATTATCCCCACATTACAGATAGCAAGCTGAACCAGCAAGACAGTGAGAGTAAAAGTACCTTCTTGTTTACAGTATGCAATTTAAGACTTAGCAACTGATTTCTCAAATTACATAAAGTAATTGAGAAATTAGCATGTTTAAGAAAATATTCTCATAGTCTTCAGTTATATCTGTGAATGGCCAGAACTCAGACCAACAGAAGTCAGGAAAGGGAGAGCAGTGATTAGCTGCTTCTACTATAACACCAAACTGGACCTCTGCAGCAGAGACAAAATCTAAATTTCTGCTTCATTCAGTAAAAGGTAGGTCATATGAAAAGCACTCCAGATTCACATCCCCAGCAGGTCCAGATAATGCCCTGAATAAAGCATGGTTTCCCATGGAAGGTGCACTAAGTAGCCATTGAATCAAAGTTATTATGCATATGCAAGATAATTTGGAACTGAAGTTACAAGGTAATATGTCATTCTGTGACTTTATAATGCTTGGTTTTGCAACCACAGCAATGCTTTGTAAAGTAGGGCATGTGGCTGTTTCTATGTTAGTTCCTGCACTTTTAAAATTGAAAAGGAAACAAACAGAATTTCTTTTATGTGACACTATCACATTGTCTTTTGGCACATCTTGGAGGTTTACATGGTCTTTGGCCACCTCCGCCTAAGGCATATGTGCTAGCTACAGTATGATATTGAAGAAGTCAGCATTAGGGGAATGAGTCAGACTTACCCTGCTTGTCTTGGACCTAAAGGCTGCCCGTCCTACTGCCTTAGCCATACCAATAACAATGAAATAACCACATACCCTCATAACTTTATTGAATTGTCTTTGCATTGAATCAATGACTTCTTTCTTTGTGTTGGGCCTCACAGGAGAGTCCTGAAGACCATGCAAGAGGCAGACTGCAGCTCTGTGGTCAGCCTTAGCCCAGGCTTCCTTAGAGAAGTTGTGAGCCTTCACTACAAAGTCTTGCTTCATCCCTTCAGCCTTGGACTAGAAAATGATCATTTTTTGCTGTGATTATCAGATGTTCTGAGGGGCTGGACTAAATAAGAACAGAATCTTCTTAGACTTAGCAGCTTAAAATTATCTGCAGACTGTTTACCAGTTTGTAAGTCAGAGTCCTGGCCTATAAAAGTTAATGGTCTTATCAAATTTCATGTAAATTGAGACCAATCAACAGGGAAAATTTAATTTAAATTATTGAAGTCTGATGAAAAATTACAGCTGAAAAGATATTTTTATGAGAAAATTGTAAAGCTCTAACATTCGATACTGCTCCCCGTTCTGATTTTAATACACATTCAAGAGTAAAAAGAGAAGAGAGAAAAACATTGTAGGCATTAATCAGATCTAAGACATAATAAGCACAAGTGAGTTGATAGTTCTGGACAATTTCCAAAAGATATTGTTCAAATGCTGTCTGTCCCATAAACACATGTATTTCTTAATCAAGAAAGTATTTCAGTATAACCTAGATGATAATATATTTTCTGTGATCAAATAGAAAAAAGATCAATAATGTAGTGGCAAATGTGTGTCCTCCTTGTCTTAATACCATGTTTAAAGGAAAGGTTTCTCTAGTCTCCCTGTGAACTAAGGAGTTATCAGCCAGATCCGTGAAAACACTATTTCAGTAGGGGCCCCTAATGACCACAGTATCTGAGTATTACATCATCTTCAGCTCTCCCCTTTCTCTCCCCAGAACACATTTTTTTAAAAAAAAGCTGCAAAATGCATATTCAAAAGTGGAGATCTATAATCAAGATCACAGAAAATGTACTGAAAACCACGGATAAGAGTTGGCAAACTGAACTACAGAACTACTATACCTACAGACTATACCTAGTCTTAGACATATAGAATTAGACATACAGAATACTCTTAGGTAGTCCCCTTTCTCTTCTCCTTATGTAAGGATGCAGATTATCCAAACCCTAAATTTTTAAGAAGCAGTACTTTTAAGAGTATGTTAGTTGGGATGATGATTATACATGTGTAGATAGGGTAAGGTAAAATCTTGCATTTATGGCACTTGTGAAACATACTGAGTAACACACCTAATGTTAGCTAGTGTGCAGATAGGTAATGTGGGTATAAGATTTTATTCATTCTGTCTTCTCTGCATAATTGTTTTGAATGTGAATATTACAAAACTTCAAGTATGCATAGGAGCAAAATATAGTAGTCTGGAAAATTTTTTGAAAAACAAATATGAAACTACATGTTGTTGTCCGGATGCAAAAGAAAAAAAAAATAATCTAGCAATATCTCTGCAATTATTTAAAGACAGGGAAGGATGAGAATACATTCACTAGGTGTTTTCAGAGTGAATCAGTTAATAAAGTCAGATTGATAATTCTATATTTTGTTTCTCCAGTAGTTATAAATACTGAATCCCACTGTATAAGATCATGCATCCATCTGCCTGTTATACTGCCCACATTCTACTCTGAATAGCAACAAAGCTGAGTATCAATATATTTCTTACCACATCACAACACTGTGTAAAAGAGGAGTGGCCAAAGTGTATCCGACTTTGAAAACATATGGATGCAGTTTAGTATAAAAGGCAGAATATGACAGCCAGGTATATTTATAGCAGCTTTTCTTTGGATGAGATGCTTTCAGGTGAATGTATCCTGTACTTGTGGCTTTCACTGACTTCCTTGTATATATGCGTGAGATAAGAATAGTTTAAAAAACTTTATTTTAATCTCACAAGTACATTTTAATGATGAGAAAGCAATGCCATAGTCAGCTCAGATGTAATCAGAAAAGATTTTTGAAGGTTAAACTGACAGTGAAAAAGTAGAGGTTAAGTGTAGGACTCAGCTCTGCTGGAACTGGTGAACACCCAAGAACAGGAGACTTGTTTTTATCAGCAAACTTCAGTGTGGGGTCAAGAGTAATAGAGTAACCTATTTACTTAAAACTCTTTTCATTCTAAATGTAGAGACCGTTGATCTTCAGGGACAAATCCTCAGTCAGAATCCAGCCTCTAAAATAACTGCTTCTCACAGAAAGAAGATGAGTACCTAGAGACTCTGTGTAAGTGATTTACTTCATTAGAGAAAATACTTAACAGAATCCTCAAGCCATCTGTCCCCTGGCATAACAGCTAGAGATTGAAGGCCATATTTTAAGCAGTTGCTCCAGAAGTGTCCTGATAACTACTTAATCTCTGCTGGTGAAATCCTAAGACATCCTCAGAGCTCTCCTGTTTTTCTAGTTCTCTGCTGTTTTCTCCATATTACGTGATACTTGGAGAGACAAAGAGTAACTTAGACTATCTGAGAAGATGAATGAATATACACTCCTTCTATGAGTTCGGACTCCTCTTTGTGCACAAGGGATCACCTCAAATACATTGCACCATTTTGTCAGTTTTTATTGAGATAATCTCCTGTTAAAGTCAAAAGTAAGAATGATTTAGGATGTTAAGATCTGTGTGGCTTCACCAGACAAGAAAGAACCTCAGATTTCCTTCCTGTCTTCAATTTTGCTTTAAGTGGAGAGGATCATTGAAAAATACCTAAGTTTCTTTCTAAAACAATGGTGAAGTACACAATTTTTCCTTGTTGTTGAAATAACCTCCATCTAAAGACAATAGTGTGTGAAGCCTTCTGGTTGTCTATTACTACACAAGACCAGTGGTATGAATTTTAATTAAATTCATTCAGCTCATTCTTTCATGAACAAAGCCTCATGTACAGGTTTGCCTGTATGCTGACCATGCTTTTCAAATTAGGATAGAGGTTATCCTCTATTTTTCTCAAAATACGGAAGGTTGATGCTGGAGAAAACCCAGGGAGACTAATGGTGAAAGGTCCTCTCTGTGTGTCTCTGTGATTCTGTGAACAACCAGTTCTGCAATTTGTATCACTGTAGGATCTGTGAACCAAATCAAGATAAGATTCAGCTGCAACACAATATGTGATTCAATGTTAGTCTGACTAATGATAAACAATATAAGTTTTTTTATTACCTACTTATTATATTCCATGTTGAAACAATAATGAACCTCAAGAAGAGATATTATCTAATGCTGTTACCACATGTATCTCTCATGGCTAAACACACTAAGGAGACAGATTCAAATGTCATTTCAAAATTAAGAAAACCACTAAATGAGTCTCTCCTCTTCTGTCGTGGTTTGAGCTCAGAAAGCAACTGAGCACCATGCAGCAACTCCCCACTTTCCCCCCAGCACTGAGAAGGAATAAATAAGCAAAGATGCTTTTCACTCCCCACTTCCCCCCCTCCCCCCCAAGCACTGAGAAAGAGGAAAGCAAAAGACCTAGGAACTTGAGATAAGGACATAGAGGGATGATGTCATCCTTTAAGGCACAGGCAAAAGACAGACTCATGAAGGGAAGAAAAAAAGAACATAAATTTAATATGGACACTAACAACGACAGACAGAGTAGGACCGTGAGAAGCATCACCACATCCTGAAAGCACCTTCCCCACACCCCTCCCTTCTTCCCAGGCTCATCTTTGCTCCCAATATCTCTACCTCCTCCTCTCCAGTGGCAGAGGGGGTAGGGAATGTAGGGTTCAGTCAGTACTGCTACTTCTTCCCCCTAGGGGAGCGGGAACTTCTGTCATTCTTCCCCTGTTCCAGCACAGTTCCCCTCTCACAGGAGACCGTCCTCCACAAACCAACTCCAAAGAAGAACAAGGCATTTGTCCCAATCCAATATTGGGGAGGGTTCTTAAATGATCCCAAGACCAAGATTAAGACACAAAAGAGGTCAGATGCCATACAACCTTCTAAACTTTATTGTACACACAACTAACAGCAATAGGACAGAGAGGAAAAGAAAGGAAAAGTCAGAATCCCTAAGCAAGCAAATGGCAGAGATGCAGCAAGACTAATTACCACCACCATGAATCCAGCAGTGTCCTACTGGCTCGGTCTCAGTGCAGGTGATGGGGCTCCAAGCTCCGACGAAGTCCCAGCTCCATGGAAGGATGAAATGACCAGAGTGAATAGTGCTCTTGAAAGAGGAGTACTCAGTCCTTTTATAGTCCCAGTCCCCATGATCTCTTCCGAAGAGTCCACCCATTCCCACGGAGCTCACTGTGTGCCACCCCGTGGTCCTGTGCCAGCCTGCACATCTCATCCCAATTTAACTTCTGGCAGATGTCGTGGTCCTGTTGGAAACAATTCGTCCTCTTCAGAGCGTACCCCTCCATGACGACAGGATGCCAAGGCCAGGAAATGGTAGCGGTGCGACAGCAATGTTTGAGACAGATAACACAGTCCCTTACGGTATTGTAGACTTCATTTATTACCCCATGAAGAATTGCTTTGATTGAACACAAGTGACTTTGCACCTCCCATATACCCCTAGAGATGCCATTTGAGGAGAGGTGCAGAAGCTCACAGCAGTCTGAATAGGTTAGAAATGAACAAATTTTGTTGGGATTTCTGGTATTGAAAATGCTTTACAGCATATTTATGTAGTTAGTAAGTCACCATCATTTTGTTTCCGATTTCTGACCACAACAATTTCTTAACAATGCAATCATCTGCTTCTGTCATGGGTTTAGGAGTCTTAGTTCAGTAACATGGGACTTTAAGAAACTTTCTGAGTTATCAAGAAGTTGCATCAAGCACATTTTATAATCCTATATAACTGCATCTTCTTTCATCTTGAACTCATGGGTTTCCTTCTTCCGCAATATTTTTAATTCCTACAGTCTTTTTTCTAATAGCCATTGTAAATGTATTTCAGATTAATTATTATTATTTGTTACTATATCAACATTATAGTTTAGTTGACATAATTTTCTCCCTGCCTGATACTCCCTTGATGCATTAACTTAAAACATGTATTTTCCCTTCGGGCCTAGTTTGCTAAGTTAAATAAGCTGATCTTGCCTCCTTTCTCTGGGTAAACATGCCTTTCCCTCTGACATCTCATTCGTTCTGTACACCTGCTCCAGTTTGCATTCACCTTGTTTAGCATGAACAATTAGAATTTTATATAGTATTCCAGGGGTGTTTCACCATATTAGAAATACTACTTTTCCTCTCTAGTAGGAGTACCATGCCTGACAATTTTGCAGGATTGCATATGCCTTTTTCCACAGCATTTTTGTAGTGGTGACTCTCTTCACCCTGTTCCTAACAAGCACTCAAGATTTGCTACCTTATGTTTCCAGAGAACAATCCCCTGACCTTAGACAATTCCTTCTATTGTCATACTTAAATCAAACTGCATTAGCCCTATTTCTTGTATGAAAGTCATTATAAATGCTTTCTTATTTGCTGAAGTAAAAAGATTATGTGATTGGCTAACTTCCCTTATCTAGAAAACCAGCTCTCTGATAAATAGATTGGATATGTTTAGTTTGATCTGTGAACTTTATGTAAACAATATTGCATTTTATTCCAGTTTTCATTTCCCCTTCCATCTTAACACAAAATTTTGCAAAAAATATTAAAATTTGAGAACAGAGAATATTTAATTTTCAGATTGTTTTAATACTTCTTTTGAAAATAAATACTGAATTCACTGCTTCCCTGTCATATAGCTTCACTCTTGAATATTTCATTCTTAATAGATACTCAATTTAATCTGCTAGTTATTTCAGAAATATAAGTACAGATTTGTTTTATTTATACTAACTAGAGCAAGCAGTTTGAATATTGTTTTGATTTTGAAGGTAGTGATTTCCATGCAGTCATTCTTCTTTGCTATTAAAAATAATATATTGTTTTGATCAGCATCACCTTTTTACCAATATTGAGACAAATATCTACCTAGTTGAGAATCACACTTAGATTCCCTTTTATCTCACTAACATCATTATTATGGCATTTATATCTTTCTTTGGACTAATTTTATTTATATGACTGCAGCATCTTTTAGTATTTCTTTACTCTCTCTTGCAATGCTTAGCTCTCTTTTTGGCAATTCTGCAAGTTTTGACCTTCAAGATGTAATTTTCTTCCTGATTATTACTTTTTTTTTCCATTTTGTAGAATCTTGACTCACTCCTAATAGTCTCTTTAAGAAGTTTATTATACTGAAAGTCTTCGATAAAAGGGTTTTTTCCTTTTATTAAGATACAGTTCTAGACAGTTTTTTATACCGTTGACCTGAGGAAACTTTAGCATTCCACTACATTCAGTCACTCTCATTTCAATTGGCTTAATAAAAGAAAAACAAGGGTAGGGTTGTTTGTTGGTTTTTGGTTTTGTTTTTCCCAAAATGTGCCTTGCCGAGTGAAAATCAAGTCAGTTACTGGTCATCTTATGTTTATCCTTACGTTTACTTGCATTTGTCTTTGCTGAATGTTTTCATGCTATTTGCCAAATCTGGAGGTCTAAAGTTCCTACATCTTCTTGGTTTAGTGATTATTTGGTGGTAGATTTTTTTTGTGTTACAGACCTGAATTTCCTGTTGGGAAGCATAGGTAGATGCCTATTCAGTATGTTACTTTTTTTATGCTTTTCTTATATATTGGATTGATACTCTAGGCACTTTGTAGTGACGCTTAAGAAGTGCTACAATACTTAGCAGTGTGACACCTAAGTCCCTTTGTGGATTCAGTTTTTATCCATTAAAATCGCATGTTGCTTGAATGCATGAAGTGTGCCCACTAAATCAATTAAGCTGATCTTCTGATCACCTTCCTACCACTACAGAACCACTATAGACTTATAGGACAAAATCAGCTGACTTCAGTGGAATTATATCTGTAGTAGCTGAAAAACAGCCTGTATCTCCCAAGTAAAATTATTAACAGACTTCCAATGGACAATTTCTTCTCAAAGAAGCTTTATAGGAAGTTTCTGTCTTAGAAATAGATAAAGAATAAAATATTACAATATGAACAGGCTAATCAAAGCCCCATAGCAGTTGGCTTTGCAGGGTATGTGTCACTAAGAACTCCATTCCTCAGAAATTTCTTCATGACATCCATTCTCTTTAGTTCATGCTATAACAGCATCTAGAACAAATTCCATGTAGTTTCATAGCTCTGTCATAAAACAAATAATGAGACTAAAATATACACTAAAGTAATAAATGGTATACTTCAGACAAACAGATTTTTGTCTTAAGCACCAATTTCTAAATATTTCCAGGCGTTGCCATACAACTTCATTTAACATTTAGTTAAAGACCAGATCTACTAAATTACCAATTTTTCCTCATCCCTAGAGTTGTAACTGAACATGTTTGCCTGTATCATTTCCTGAGTTATAAATAAAGCCTTAAAATAAATCATTTTAATGTGGCTATTTGGCTATATAATTGCATGCTAGAGAGGGACAAGCCAAGAAAATTCCCCAGTTCTACGGTATCATTTTGGAAGTGTCTGCACTATACTCTTTAGTAAGATGCACTAAATTCAGCTTTCCCTGCTGATTTAGGTCTGCTGACCAAGCTGAGCAGGACTAAGGATACTGTTTTTCAGTTGTTCATTTAACCATGTTCACACCCTGAAGAAATATAATAGTGCTGCTACTCTGAATCCTCACGACCTGAGAAATTTTCTGTTCTTTCCCACTCCAACTTTCCCATGGATCCATCTGTGTTTATACACAGTCTGGGCAAGTTATGATTAATACTTTTAAGTGCCCTATAATGTTTTACAAAATTTTACACAGTTTTGAACAGAAAAGTGTTTTTATTTTTAGGATAAATCTGACCACATTTTTTCACAGCTACTCTTCCTTGCTAGTCTTTGCATATCAAGTTCCTTTTTTATGGGACTTCAAGTGCCTTGCTAATACACACTCTCCTCTGCACTATAGCAACATGCCATTTCTAATAGAAAATGCTGACAATCTTGTCAATGTTAAACATTCTACCTCTCTGCAGTACAACATAATACTCTATCCCTCAGCAGTAGTTGAGATAATACACCAAATCACTTCAAATTAACCTGCATTGCACCAGTACTTTATCACCGAATTGATGTGACACAAGTGGCAATAGAAATACACTGATGTACCACTAGAACAAAATATTGGGGAACCATGCTAAAAGCTTAAAGCAGTGATGCAGCTGTAGTTTAATTGTTTGGGATTTGCTTTGGGGTTTTTTTGGTGCAATTATTAGAACACTATCTTTTTGTAAAGAATTATCTCAGTACCCTGCAACTTCTATATTATTTTATTTCATCTCATAATCATATATTATTCTTAACTGTTTTCTCTATCTCCCTGCTGTCAAAAGTCTATTTTTTCTTTTTATTTATACATCAATTATACATCAATTTATACATTCTTTTTATTAACATCAAGCAAGACTAAAAGAGACCCATTCTAAACCTCAATATTATATTTTACAAAAGATGTTGTGGAGAAGTTGCCAAAATAAAGCAGACAGAGCAAGGATTTAGCTTAGAAACCTTCCCACTACTTAGTGAAGTGACTAACATCAATGTTAGTAGAAGCCCAGATCTACATCTTACGCATACATCATCTTACTGGCTTCTTTCACCAAGATCTACATGCATTTTGATTACCACCAGAAATTCCATCTTGAAGTGTAAAAAATCTTTTTGCAATTTACATTTTGTTAAAAATGAATTATCAAATCAAATACTCAAGCAAAACTTTAATATCAATAAATTAAACCAACATAAAACATGTCATCATATATTTCTAACCAGATGTTCTTTTGTGCGCATCTTTAAAGCACAGGAGGATCACATCAACTCATTCAGTCATTCATGCTATGGCACAGTTCTATATTTCCTTCCAGAAGGATAGTTTATGGTTTGAGAAACCTTTTCCTTCACAGAATGAACAAGGACACAAGAAGTCTAGTACATCTCTCATTGAAAAATAGCACTCCCAGTAACGAGAAAAGTAGTGTCATTTTTAAAAACTGATCCGTATTTCTCTAGTGAAAAAATATTTAGTCTGTCAGAAGGAAGGAAGGGGTAGGTTTGCTAACAGACTTTTCCTTCCTGTTGTCAGTTTTTGCTATCCTTTCTGCTGAGTTCCAGCTTTTGTGAGTGTCTGCAGCTGATGCCAAGAGAGAGCAAGGTATGAGCGGTTCCAAAGACAATAGATTATATTAAAGGACCAGAAAAATAGGGAAAAGTACATGTAATAAGCATGCTGTTCTGTACTTCACATGACAACCATGTGTTGCTGCACAGATAAACCAAGAGACTTGGTAGGGCTAATAAAGTTTGGTTGTATTAGAAGAGCTTTCCAAATTCAGCTGGAAAGATTACAAGTCAAAGGCAATTCATGGATAACAAAACCACTGCCAGACATATGGATCTTTAAAAGTAAAGTAACTTCCCAAAATCTTAATCCAATTCTGATATTATTTTCTTTTCTATGATCTTCTTTGCTTTAATATTTATTGTCATGGTTCTTTTCTGTAAAGCCTTTAATAGTATGTCCAGAGAAAAAGGGGGCATGCATAATCAGCACAAAAAAAAAAGATATAAAAATACCCCAAAATGTAATTCACCTATTACACAATGTTATCAGAGTGATATAACTGTGGCTTTGTTGCAAAATAAAACATGATACAAAATATTAATGAGTGTAACTGGCAACAGATGAGGTCATGATCTGTTCAGTTGGTAAAATTTCTGGGAAGTTGCTATCATGAGATAGTTTTTTTTAGCGCTTTGGTATTTCATCTGTCTGTTTTGCTCATATTGTGATGAATATATTCAATTATGGTCTTATCTTGTTTACCTTTATTCTTTTTCCTTGTTGCAGATAAAACTAATTGTGTAGAATCAAAAAAAACCCCATACTTCCGAGAATACACCTGCTGTTACTCTGATGATAGCTTGACAAGAATCCAAGACTATTCCTATTTTTTCATAGAAATAAAGACTGTGTATTTTATCATACTTCCCTTGGTTTTTTTTTCACATGTATTTGAGCTGCAGAGCATTATTCATGTCTGCTTTGGGTCTACCAACAAAGAGAAAGTCCTAAAATGTGTATTTCCCTGTAAATGCAATATCTTTTCATATGTACAACATATGAATGTTCTCCTGCAGTCATCATAAGTCATACATGTATACCCTCGAGCTTTCAGGTACAAGCAACTCCCAAGGCTCTATAGTAATAGTTTCCTGACATCCTTTTAAAGCATCTTTGGACAGCTTGATCTCATTTAATCTGTGATGAATTGTTGATGTTATCAGTAAAGGGGATAAAGGGGCCAGTCAAGTATGAACAGGCTGCTGGTCAGTATGCTTTGCTGTCTAAGCCCTGCACTTCATCACTGCAGTCTGTCCATGTTCTCATTAAATCCTGGTTCTAACTGTACTTTGTCTGATTGTACATCCTATTCTGAGTGAGTACATATGAATGCTAGAACACTTCTATCTGAATGGGCACGAAAATAAGTGGCCTGACTACCAGCAACTGAAGTTGAGGTATGGACCTCAGGGGCTCATAGAACAAAGTGTCAGCAACTGGGGCAGACAGGGAATCTAGGAGCTGCCCACTGGATAAACTGTGTATCTCAAATCAGCTACTAGAGAGATACAAATTGTGTAAATTTGTGTGAAATAATCTGATGCCTGAGCACGTGCATTTAGAGCAGGACTGCAAGCTTCAGGGGCTCATAGGTCCCAGAGCCAGCAGTCAGAGGACACCAGGACACATGGGAGTCAGTATACCATCTGTAGTATATAAAACCACCTGCTGAAGTAATATGTAGTATGTGTGATATATTCATTCCACTACTGACTCCAATGCTAATCAGTCAGATCAGTCAAGGATCAGGCCTTCCATGGTCTTTACATTTGTGTGAGTGCGGTATGCACTTACGTGTGTGCTGATGAAGTTACTTTTTTCACTCTGTGTGACTGCTGGGTGCATTATGCATTTGTGTGTGTCTGTGTGTATGTATGCACTTCTGGAGGATATGTACTCACCCTTGGTACAAGCTGGACCTGACAGTATAGAATGGCAGGAGCCTCACATCTGTCAGGCTACAGAGTTCATCAGCCTTTTACAGGAATGGGGTTAGGCTGACCAGTCTGTAGTCCCCTAGATCTTCCTCCATGCCCTTCTTGAAGAATGACATTAAACTTGCCTTTTTCCAATTTTTTGGACTCCCTCAGAATTTCCACGACCCTTCAAAGATTTTAGAGTGGCCTCACAATGACATCAGCCAGCTCTACCAGCCCACTGAGGTGCATGTTTGATGCCATGGACTTGTATACATGCAACTATAAGCCCCTGACTCCTTCCTCTTCTACTGCAAGTAGCATGTCTGCCTAAAACTTTGCCATAAGATGCACAGACTTGGGAGGCCTGAAAGGAGGACTTGTCAGTAAAGGCCAAGATAAAGAAGGCACTAGGTGTTTCAGACTTATCTTTAGCACTAAGTTACCCATCCCCTTCAGGAACAGGTCCACATTTTATTTGATCTCTCCTATGGTGCACTGCAGGTATAGAAGTGCTTCTAGATACCCTTCACACCCCACACCTCAGTTTTAACTCCAACTATGTGAGGTTTTTTTCTAATTCTGCCAACTGGTATTAAATTTCTAATGCTAATAAGTGTTCAGAGAAGGGCAATAAAAATCGTCAAAATGAATTATTTTCTTACCAGCAAAGCATATTTAAGTAGGAGGGGACTATTCAGGATGGCATAGAGGTGTCTTAGCCACAGATGCAACACAGAGTAAACCTGCAGAAATGCTTGCCAAGTGATGTTATGGTTCAAGGGGACAACTGTACCAGTATTTAGAAGACTGGCATTTTGAAGGTTACTAAACAATCTAATCACTGTAGGCTCAAGAAATCCTGTGTGCTGAGAACAGTTAGAGATAAACTGTCATGTACGTTTGATCTCTTCTTATTTATCCCCAGCTTCTACTTATGACTACTGCTGGGATACTGGGCTGGACATATCCTAGATCTTGAGTATGTACTTTCTTATGTTCCGATCCTATCTAATGCATCCCTAAATTTTTTTTCAATTATTATGCCAACCAAAAAGAAGCAACTATTAGTATCTTCAGAGCATTAACACAGTGATAAGTTTCCACATTCAACAATTCATTTCCACAGTTCCGATTTCTGAACAGAATGCCACTCATCCTCTTTCAACTGTCTTGACTGTATGGGACAGAACACAAAAGATGAAAGAAAAGTATGATTCTGAATATGTCTAAAAATCAGACATTTCAAGTAAAAATATGCAGATTTGGAGTAATGTTTTTTAGATTTTCAGATTGAGAAGATCATATTTCTAAGAACAAAGATGTGCCAAAAAGATATTAAACCTATAATGAGTGTTTATAGAGGAATCTGATTCCTTAACAGATTATTTATCAAATGGTTTTTAAAAAGTCTATCCTCCTCTTTATGTGTATGCTTTGTTTGGTATTCTATTTAACTTCATGAAATATTTGTTAAATAATTGGTTAATAAAGATGATCTGATAAAACAAATGTTAACATATTCTTTTTTTCTTTATAAATAGAAAGTTTTTCAATGTTCAGCAGTTTCTGAATAAAAATACTAAATAAGTCATGAAGTATTTAAAGTAATATTTGCAAATATAGTAGTAATAAACTCTGATATAATGCACTCTCAGAAATTGGATTAAGCCAATCTAGTATTCTTTGTGGTGATCTCAGTTTACCATTGGATTACAAGAGCTTTTAGGAAGTGACTCCTTGAATCTGTTACTTACTAATACTAATTTATCTTTGACTATTAAAATAGAAGAGCTGAAGTAAGAGAAGAATGTGTCTCTTATCAGTTTTGAATGACATAAGCATCTCTTTACATATGAGGTTAAGCTGTTGAATTCTAAAGGATTTATAGGTGAACTTTCTTTAAGTGGTAGATAAAGAAAATTAAGTAATCTGTGTGTAAACGAGAACAATATTCTGAGAACATATGGAGATAAAATTGATCCAATATACAGCCTGTACTGAAATGAGAACATGGAAAGTACTTATGGTTCACTTTTTCTCTATATAGATGTTCTCATTTCAGGAAACCTTTTTTTTTTTTTTTCTTGCAGTTTCTTTCTCTTGTAATGAACAGCCACATCTTCCAGTTTTTACAGAAAACTCTTTTTACAGTTCTAAGGCTTCTACATGAGTAAGAAAGCAAAGGCATTCAAAATCATAACATTTTCATTTGTCTAGGAATTGAAAAGGTGTTTTGGGAAATACAATTGAGAACACCATCTTGCAGTTTTGATGTGAATTTGTGTGCTACATTGCGTGAATTCTCACATGGTTTTGGGACTCACAGTTAGACTGCGTTCTGCTTATTTACAGGCAGGCTATTTATGAGGGACATGGGACATGCATTTGTAGGTAACAGTGTAAATGTTTGTAATAGCAAAAACCCAATAACATGATTATACTTTATGTCACAACAGCAAAGATCAGGGCAGGCTGATGTAGACATTTGAAAAATTCTTTCATTGTGCCAATTGCTGATGCTGGCTGATTCATTGCAAAGAAGAAAAAAAGAAATGGCACGCTATCCCAAATTCACAAACCTTGGACATATCATGTCTTAGCAGTCATAGTAATAAATTTGCAGAAAGTGACACAAATGCTGTCTTACAAGGAATCTACAGGCATTTATTATGCCTTGAATGAGAATTAAATGCCACACACTGTAATCTAATATGCCTCAGAAAAAAGTAACTCTTAGTAAGTATTTCCATGAGCCAGAGATAAAAGTTATCATTAGATGCACACTGTATCAACCTCAGTTAAAAGAATGGGCTTTCCCAGAAGCAAAGATTACTTTCCCTTAACCCTTTTCAAAAATCCTTATCGTGGTCCAGCATATATAAAAATAACAAGGGAATCTCTTCCATAGAGTGGAGAGTGTATTAAAGAAACAGCAGGCTGCAAAATTTCACAGACTTCAGTCTGACAAAGTCTATTAAAAGCCTATATTTGTCTACCTTTCAAAAACAAAACAAAACAAAACAAAAAACATTTCTATGACAATAACAGCTTCCAAGTGATCAAGACATGTATCTTTATGTTCACATGATTCTGAATCACAAAGTGCAGAGAGTAAGCTCATTATCCTGGATTAAAAAAAAAAATAATACTAAAAAAAAAAAGAATATTGTCTCTACTGGATAGCTCTTGCACTGAACACATTGCTATAGAATTTAATTTGCCTTAGATCAATAGCTTCATTTGAACTTTCTCAAAGGCTGCAGCTCTTTGGGCTCTGTGTTTTATTGTGGACCTGTTTCTAAATTAATTATGTGGGACATTTGGCCACAATCCTAAAATAAGATCTCTTGGAGTCAACACCAGGATCTGGTTGTAGTCTCATTGCTGTTAACTTTCTTATTCTACAAGCAAGCTAATATGATACTGATTTATTTTTATCTTATAGGAAACTTACTAAAAAGGATATGGTAAATGTGTAAGAAAAGCCTGCTGTGACAGTCTAGCTTATTTGGTTAGCGTCTATGAATAAATAAACAGTTGAGCTGGTGCCACCTTTTATAGCTATTCTTTTTCTCAGCTGGACGCTAATAGATTATCTCTTTCTCTGAGCTTTTCCTTTTTATGTGCTCTAGACCTGAATTAACAGGTCATTATTTCACAAAGTTGTGGGTTTTTTTCAGCCTGATGGTACAATACAATAATTGCACAGGCCATCACGCAGATTTTAAGGCTTTTATTTTGGGTGTTTTCACAGAGAAACAGACTTGACTGTGATGTGTCATTAGTGTAATATTACTATAAAGAAAAGTGCAGAGCCATTACTAACAAATGAACCAATATGGGTGATGAAGACTTTAAAAAAATATGGAAGATTCCTTTATTGAAAAGTAGTCATTGTTCATTGTTCCATGGGAATGCACTTTTATCTGAGTTTAACAATTGAGGCTTCCATAGACATCAATCAGTAAGACTACTACTTACCTTTCATATTTATCAATGATACATAAATTTCATCTAAACAGTTGTAATTTTTCCAGAATTCTTGTACAAAACACAAATCAGAACAAAATAAGGAAGACTGAGAAAGCATGAGAATATTGAGCCTTAAGGGCAAACATACATTAATTAATTTTAATTGTGTGTCTATTCTATATCTAATTATTTGTGTTAAGGTGTCCTGCTCATCAATAAACCAAAATTAGTAATTATCACTAAAGACAATCTATTCATGATTATAAATGTTGAATCAGAGAATCTCCTTTAAAATGAAAAGTGAACAAATTGTACAGGATGAAACCAGAGTCAGTGTAATCTTTGACCTCAAGCCATAAGTGCAAGAAGTAGAGCTAAGTAAAACTATTCATATCAGATGTCCCCCTGAAAGCTTCAGTAGGACTCTGGATCCAGCAGGATTTTATCCCATTATAATTTCTGCTCAATAAACCAGAATGATATTTATGGAGAAGCCAGAAACTTGATAGCCTTTTCATAAAAATTATTTTTTTTTATTTTTGCAGGAGCAGAGGCAATGCTGTCTGGGAGAGACCTATGAAGAACAGCTTTTGTTTTATTTGTACCGCAGAACCGGAAGGACTATATATTTTTGATGTAAAAGGAGGAAGCTGTAAGCTACCTTTGGGAATGATAACAAGTTGAAGAAAGCTGAAAATTAAGATGGGGAGATTGCAGCAGGGCAATTAGCTAAAATGAGAATATTTTATTCAGTATTGTTGTGGTTTGATCTAGACCGGCAGCCAAACACCACCGCAGCTGCTTCCTCCCCCTTCCTGTCCTGGGGAAAAGGATTGGATAGGCAAAGGGAGACTCATAGGTTGAGATAAAAAGTTTAATAATTGAAATAAAATAAAACAATAACAATAATAGAAAGTACAAACAGGTAATGCCCAATGCAATTGCTCACCACTCACTGACTGATACCCAGCCTGTTTCCAGCTAGTGATCCCAAAACACCAAGATCCTGCAATCGCAATCCCAGAAAAGAGATTGAGGCCCCCCTTCCCAGCCGACCCTCCTTTATATACTGAGCATGACATTACATGATATATACTATTTCACTGGACAATCTGGGTCCAGTGTTCCAGCTTTTCTCCCTCCCAAGTTCTTGTATACTTGCTCATGGTCAGGACATCGGGAGTTGAAGAACCCTTGATCTCTCAGTAACAACTGTGTATTATCAACATTCTTCTCATACCAAATCTCATCTGAATCCAAAACACAGCACTATTCCAGCTACTAAGAAGAAAAATTAACTCTATCCCAGCTGAAACAAGGACAAGTATCCATAAATCTTCCAATAATCCCTTCCTCCAGGTTTGCACAGGTACCAGCTCCACATTGAAAGAACCATGTTCACTGGAGGAAGTGTTAAATCTTGATATTTATATTCTTACAAGTAGTCATTAATAATATCCCTGTCTGGACTGGGGTGGGGCGGGGGAGGGTTGGTCATAGTTCTGTTGGGGCTTTTAATATGGTTTCTAACCATCATTGATTAAAACAGCCCTACTACAAACAAGATGAAAGAGCTTGGATACTCTTGGATTTTTTGGACTTGTTTACAGCTAGCTGAGCCTAAGGATGAATCCTTCCGCTCAAAACACTGTGGGTTAGGTTTTAATCACAGGGTCGCTTTACTTTTCTGTGCCCTTTATAAATGTGAATTTCAAGTACTGGAGAGTTGTTTGTGACTCTGTCTGTGGCATACTTCATCAAAAAACAGTGCTATGCATTAACCCATCCACTTTCAGTCACCTTGCATGTTAGTACAGTGAAAGTTAAGAATTAACATGAAAAATAGTTCTTTTTTTCTGTCTCTGAAACAAGAGCTTACTTTCTATTTTATTTTACTCTGTTTTGTTTTAATTTATTTTTCAAAGATTAGGGTGGGATTTTTGCTTTCTTGGGTTTTTGTTGTTTATAACCGTCCTCCCCAATGTAAGATCATGGAAAAGTGTTCTGTAGTCTGTACTCATGAAGAAACCATCCTACCACATACAGTGAAGAGAGGATTATCTTAAAGTTTGTATTACAGTGTCCACTTCTTTAATTATGAAGGGCAGAGAAAAGAGAAAGAAGAAATATCCTCATTTCTTAGTAGCAGTTTGTGCTTGGCTGATGTGAACTACTGAGTAAATCTGTTCATAAGAGGCCTTGAAATCATTCTTCACTGAAGGCGAACATTATAGGATACTTGTTGAGACACTTTTGGAAAGGAACCTCGACTCTTATGAATTCTGTTCAGATACTGAGTATCTTTTTTTGAAATTGTGATTGCCTTTATGCATTTGAAATTGTACCCAGATATACTTTCATGTGGAAAAAAAGACTTTATATGTTTTTTTGTAAAATAATTTGTTGCTTTTACAGTAGTGAACTATTAATCTTAACAAGTACAAAAAGTACATAAATAATGTAAACAAAAGTGACAAGAATAATGTTTTCAGGAAGCAAAGTTAACATTAGTAATAGACTTCTAATAGAGCAAGTACATTTTGCTCATTATAGTAAACTTAGGGGTAATATTGTTTTTCTCTCTTTAATTGAATGGTGCATTGTAAGTATACCAAATTTTTCCCAAATTCTGTTGTCAAATTACACCTATAGACTTTGGACATTATTACAATATTTATTTAGGTACATCCTCCATATCCTATATCAATTTCTTTCCAAGCAAGTAGGTACTTTCACCAACCACACTCTTTTTAACTCACAGATCATCTGTTAGTTTAATTTTGCAAACTAACAAAGGAATTATAGTTCTGTTCCAGAAGAGTACAAATTGTCTGAAGAACTGCCCAACTAGAATTAGCATAATCTTTTCCTCCAATTTTATTAATATCTCAAAAGAACAATTGAAAAGAGTCATTTTGATCACTACTAGGATGAGAAATCATATGCCTAAAGGTGAGACTAAGTCTGTGTTTAAACATACCTAAAATTACTTTGATCTGTTGAGCAACACCTTCGTGCATTTATTGCATGCAGTCTTACTGAAGAAAACAGGGCAACAGGGAAAAAAATCAATTTAAAAAAGCCTTTAGAACCTTTTGGTCTGAATGGCATACTTAGTTTTAATTTCCTAGTTTTTCAAGAGTTTTTGGTCTAGTTGATTTTTGGTTTATATTCAAAAAAAAAAAAAAAAAAAAAAAAGACTGAAACAAGATATCCAGCATTGTGAGAGAACAGAAGATGAAAAATATCACATTTCCTTTCCACCTTCTGCTCATCTTTGGAAGAAAACATCCACTGAGAAACACGTCAAGTAAGACATCTCACATAGACACTCCTGACTATATATACTCAGTTTAGCCTGCTTACCTTTACAGTTTTGGTTTATCAAAAGGACTTACTTGACTACTGTCACTAACATGACATGTTAAGATGTACGTTGAACTATGCTAGTGTTGCTATGAATCCTCTTAATTTCTAGGTAGGGAAAAAATAAGGCCAAATGATTTCTTTTTAAGCTGCCGAGAATACACTGGGGCTTCTCAAAATGTCATTGTCCTGCTGCCTACACACCCTCGAGACTATTTAACACCTCGGGGAGGAAAAAGTAATAGAATATGGCATTAATTGTTCTTGCTGTTACTCAACGATGATGAGGTCTGAAACACCCGAAAAGAGATGTCTGGTCCTAGCTGGATAGTACTGTAGCTTAACCAGTAAGAGCTAAGGGAAGGAGCCAAAAAAGAGGCTTGCTTTCTCAAATCAGAAACATCTAAAATAGAAATAAAAGAGGAGGAAAAAAGCAGGCTGGCAGCCAGAAGCTTACACAGAACTGCTAACAGATCTGGTACAATCAAATTAGAGCTGTGCTAATGCTACTTTTATTTAATTTCAACAATCTCTCCATGCTAAAACACTCTTGCTGAAAAATAATTAAGCTGAAATATCATCAAACCTCGCTTCCTACTCTATTAAGGCTTTCTCAGTCTTGCTTGAAGGAAAGTATGCATTTATTTACCTGTCAACTGCAAGAGCTGGTTTGCAATAAGAGAAACTGCTGAATGAGACGAAGTGATTGATGACGGAAAAAGGAGGTCAGTTTCTTTATAAGTATTATCAACAGAGAGAAGCAAGTACAAAGAAAATGAAGCTTGTGCCACAGTGCAAATAAAACTTGTAAGTGAACATTTTAATATAAAGCTAGCAAAAAGGGAAATATTAAGTTGCATTTAACTATATTTTCTGTGTTACTATTTTTAAGGCACGGCAGTACTACAGAATCGTGTTTGAGGTACTGGCCTACAACATTTGACCACATTTACAGTACAAGTGTAAAATCAATTTTCTGCACTCCCATTTATCTCAGTACTGATGTTAGCTGGCTCTCTAACAGAATGGCTCTACTAGAGAGGTTATTTTACTTCAGACTGGCATTTCAGAAGCCTTAAATGGTCTGAAGAGATGGCATGTGACCTTTAGGAATATTTTAGCTCTGCTTTCCTCTGAAGAAGAATTATTTAACCCTGTGTGGTCATACAAGTCCCTCACTGTTCTCTTTGTGAAATTCAAAATATATATGTCATTGACTTGTTTCAGCATAACTAACTGTTGACCATACCAAGTTTTTTAATGGAAGCTGGGGATAGAAACCTAGATTGAACACATTTATCTGATACTTTTTTGGTTAACATTTTGAGAACATTAACTTGCTTCATTTATAATTTTGCAAGTCACATCTCTGCATTTTCAATTTATTGTATTTTTATCACTGTTTCAAAGATAGTGTTGGTGTTTGTTCAAATTAAATTATAATGAGGTCTTGAATTGGTTACAGATTAATAACCATTACTGATTAGTAACACTGTGGTTTTGAACAAAAAGGTAGAAATTAGAAATATACATCAATCAAAACAATCACTGGTCCTTTAGAATGCCTACCCAGACAAACAAATGGCTCAAAAATAAATTCAGATCATGAAAAAATGTCTTACAGCACCTGATGACAATAGAGATCAATACCTAATTAACCCTGAGCAAAGCACTATTAAAAAATTGGCTACTTAGAAAAATATAATGGGCAGCAAAACAAAAATAAATATAAGTACTTGATGCATATGAATGACTGAAAGAAATATAAAAGTAACAAAGTATGTCATCATACACAAAGTTTGTTAATAACTGGTTTAAAAATCCACAAGAGATTTGAGAAAAAGAAGAGTTAAAGATTTAAAAACAATGTAGAAGCTGACGACAACAATGAGAATTCCTTAAAGTACTCCAGCAATACTTTTTAATATAGAAGAAATGCAACGCTATTACTCATAGGATAGCTAAAAAACTTAAAAGTCTTTGTCTTTTCCAGTAGTGTCACTGCAGAACTAATAGTTTCAAGTATAAATAGCACCTAGTTGAATTCTCAGTGTTATCAGATGACAGTGAATTGCATAGATCAGCCCTGATGTAATAAAACATAAAGAAATGAAATGTATCATCATTCATACAGTTTAGAGGCTTTGTGGTTTAGTCCTCACTTACATTATTTTTAAACTATAGCCTGACAGAGCAATTCAGACTTCAGATTTTTACAGACCTAACATAGGCCCCAAAGTAGGAAGCTCAACTCCATCCATAGCCACTGCAAAAGAAAGGCTTCTCCAGGGGCTAACTCAGGAGTATAACTTCAGTGTGCTGAATTGTTCTCTAGAGTATCCCCTAGACAACTAAGACAAGTTTCCTAAGAAAGGCAAGTAAATTGTATGCCAGTAGCTATGCCACACAAATATCCTTCCCCTTTTTGATTAAAGCTTCAGTTGAATTAACTCAAAGTGGCTTTGCAGGTGATACTTTATTCCAAAGTTTCTTTCTTATCCCACAGAACCCAAATTTCCATTTTCCTAAAGGGAGAGCAATCACCAGTCATAAATGTTGCTGAGATAGAGTCCCACATACAGGAATTTACCTTAATTGGTGTAGTAATTTCAGTCTTGGATATCAAGTTCATAAGAACTTGTGGAACGAAAACCTCATCTAGGGAAAACATGTAGTGCTGGGCTCATACATCAAAACTACTCTCATGCTAATGTTTTTCAGAATATGGTCAAGACCCACTCTAATACCATTAGGCTTCGTTTCATTTCCACTCCTGTTAGAAATATGTCACAGAGCCACACACTCATATTTATAAACCTAAATGCCAGTTTAAATACTTTAATGGATAGTTTTCCCATTTATTCTTGTGTCAACACTATCCTTTTATACTACAAGCTTTCTTCCCTTTAATGAAAAAAATTAAATAGTCCCCTCAGCATATGATTTTTCAGATGTAGCAATTTTCATAATTTCCTTCCTCTTAGCCATCCAACCTTTTTCTTCTCTCTTTAACATCATCATTCCATGTGAAAGAAAAACATTTCTTCACCTATTGCTATACCTAAATTGTCTGCAGTTTGAGCTTGTAATTTGTGCGATGCCTGCAATTCTTACATTTCTATTCATATATTTCCTACATTCCTATTAATTTATACTGAAAAAGCTTTTGGTCTCTGTTTTAATTGCCATAAGCATATTAAAATTTTACTTTTGGTTAGTTTTATATTATCTCTCTACTTTTTGACTTCTAGACTCTGTTTTTCTATGTTGATTAATTTGGTTTTGACTCCTCACAAGCTCTCTTCTCATTGCGACTTAAGCATATGCTTGCTATAAATCTCTATCAGGCAGAAAAAAACCTGTTATGGGATGTCAGAATGTGTTAAAAGATACATGATAAGGTGCTTCTAGATTCCACAAAGAAGCAGTAATGCAATCATATTATGGTCTACGTCCTATCCTGCAAGCAAGTGACATTTTGGTGAGTAACGGAAGGTTTTGCACTTAACACATTTATATTTCTTCTAAAAGTGGCCTGTGAAGCCAAAAGTGGAGAAGCAGAGGCTCAGTTTGGGACAGGGGATACATAACATTATACAGAACAGTCAACAAAAAGTTCAGAAAATTTGGTGAGACTGCCCACCTTAAAAATAAGGTTTTAATTTATATATCTTGCTGAATAGTGATTGCAGCAGCTTCAACCAAATATCCCACTAGCCTAGCAGTCACTGTCTGACAGTGGACATATAAGAATTTGTTAACAGTGTATGGTATTTCCTCTTAAGTATTTTCTCCATCACCAATCATGTGCAATACAGTTACTACCTGAGCTAGATGTAGCCAGCAGGCTTTTGTTAATCCTCTGTGTATACCTGTTGCATGCACCTGTACAGTTTCCCTTGAAGCAATATAAACCTCTAGTATTTATGACATACTGTGTCATAATTCCCTGTCTTAAATATATGTTACTTAACTTCCCCCTACCCCTGCTGCAATATCCAATTTTGCTTTGAATTTGAAATTCTGATCCAAGTGACTTGTCAAGCATCCTAAAAAGTTTTTTAAAGGGTCCTTGATTTTTCATTGTTAGTCCTAGCGCATTACTTTATTCTTGTTGCTGGTTGTCAGATTACAGCCATTAAGCCTTGACAAGAAAAGAACGGATTTTGGAATAGATGATGTGCTCTCCGCTCTGCCAGTACTCCTCTATTAGCCATGGTAGCATGCACCAAACGAATGTGGTTTTGCAGAACACAGATGTATTTACCCCACATGCACCACAGCACCAAAATTTGCAGATTTAATGCTCATTGCTCCTTCCACATAGCTCAGCAGGGGATTTTGAAGTGTATCGTTCAGTCCATGTTCTCCATTCATTTTGCCATCTTCCCAGGATATGTGAAATAGCTAAAACTTCACTAAAGTGATAACACTGCATCACTATGGATGAGAAGTTCCTAAGGCTGGAGGAAGACTTCTTGATCATTTCTCATGCTGGATGCTTGGGAGAACTTGGCCATTGGTAAGTAAAAACATTATTGTTATTATCTTCAAACTCAACAAAAGAGAAACAAATCCTGAAGAACGGTCCCTCTGTGTGATAAAAATTTCGGGTGTTGTAATCTTTCATGTTCTTTGCAAGATGTCTAACACTAAAATTAGTAGTTGTCTACTGTAACTCACTGTCAGTCTTATATCGTGCTAATTTATTTCAGATACAAAGACATCAGCACTAAGATTTGTCTCCCTTTTTTTATCACACTAAATTACATCTAAATATAATTTGGGCAAAGTTTCATTTTTTAATTTCTTTTTTTGTTATCCATATAGAAGGGTGCCCATGAAGCAAACAAGCACAGCTCGCTAAATTGGAAAATCCTTATCAGTTTAGCCAAAGCTCAAGCCTTTATCTATTAGCAAGGCACGCAAACCTATACATAATCTGGCAGTGGAGTTTCTGCCGTTATAGTCACTATCTCAGCAGCTCTATGTCAGTTCACTTCTTTCAGGTATTTTAAACTTTGCAAAGTTAGAGCTAACATGGTCATGGTACCACTTCTTCAGATGCCAGTATATTAAATTTCCTATTCTTATTCCCTTTTTAAACTCAAATAATATATCAGAACTAGGCAACATTTACCAGGAACAAGTTATATCTTATATTTCTGACCTGCAAAATTTTTCAGTTCTGGATGTCAGTCCTTTAAATTGGCAGAAGCCAGAAATAGAAAACTGTTTTAACAGCAAAATAAGTATCTTCTTTGTAAGTGTTGGAGTATGTGGCAATGGGTTTTCTTCCCTAGCCTGGGAGCTTAGTGACTCTTAGATGCAAACATTTAGTACGGCAGCCTAGAAAACTGATTCAATGCACTTGACCGAATACGTAAAGTTTAGTTCACCTAAACCCCTCAGTATCTAAACTCCTTAGTTAACCATAAATCTCTTCATGTGCTTAAACTTAGGCACTCCATATGTTCATTAATACCCTGCTGGAGAATTAAGTACCTATCTCCTAATTTAGTCCCTTTCCATCCAGAGTTTAGACAATGGAGAAGGCAGAAACTACTTTTTGCCTAACAACCCAGGGTTTGTATCTGTTGCCATGATTCTGGTCTTAGGGACAGGCCTTCCTCAGAGGGATGTTAAAGCCTTGAGGAGGGAGAAGATCAGAGGGCAGCAACTGGAGGAGGAGGAGGAGTCAAAATATTTTTCTCACACTCTTGAAGTTGCCCGTTAAGCAGCCGGAGAACCAAGAGTCATAAAAAGTCTGATGGAGAGCAAACAAGAAAACACAAGTCTAGGAGTGGGGCAGGGGAGATGGACAGGCCCAGATCTGTGGCCTCTTTCCAGGAACTGTTTTTTCTTTTAATCCATTGACTGTGTATTCAAAATATATAAACATTTTAGTGTTATGTAATATCTGATCACACCACTGACTTGCTGCTACCTCCTACGACACAATCTAACTCTAATTACACTAAGACATAGTAAATACCTGAGTTTGTACATCATTAATCACAGAATGGTTTTTATGTCTGCAAAAAATCACCTTGCAGCTCAGAAAGCATTATTCTGGAAATGACTGCATGCTACAACTGACCTAATTTTCGAGCCGTCTCTGTCACACTAGGAAAGGCTATCTTTCATATAAAACTATATGTCAGAGCCTAGCAAAGTAATGAACGTGTCTCAAACCATTTTGGGGAAATATTTCTCTTGAGTATAACTGGTTTTGTTTCCCCCCTCCCCTCCAATAAAACAAGAATAACAGAAAACTAATTAATCAAAAAGATCAGTTATAACTTCGAAAAGATGTGAAACTATGAATATGCCTACTTTTTTAAAAAAATACAGATTTAGACATATTTGTTTAAGCAATTCTACCCACATGAATAAACTCTTCTAAGATTAACACTAAATTTGTTTGGAGGTAGAAATATGGCTTTTTTTTTTTTTTCCCCCCCCACAACTTATGTAGGTAAATTTTATAAAGCCAGTTTGCAGGAGTTGATAAAAGTCATTAGCATTATGCACTGCCTCTGCTGCTTCTGTGTATTTCTGTGTATTGCAGCCACACATTTTTAAGCACAAATAATTCTAAAAAACACTGGCTAACTGAAATGACCTGAATAATATCAGAGTCAATAGTGTAAGTGGAATAATTGCTCAATTTAGCATTTATTTCTGCTTAGGCTCCTCAATCAATAAGATATCTGTGATTTAAAAAAAAAAAAAAAAAAAGCATCTACCTCAGAGGTAATGAAAATAGAAGTAAGGTACTACTAGCGATGTCTAAATTTTTATTATTAGGGGTCACTGAGAAACCTATTTTCCTTGTGCAATAATAATATGAAACATTATTTGCCATCCTTCAGGTGTTCATGGTATTTCAAAGAAAAATAAAAAAAAGACCCTCAAGGTCTACACTCAGAAGCATATAGTATTGCAAGTAGGAATGGACTTGCCTTAACTATCAGCTTAATTTGGCTTAGGTATTTGATCTGGATTCATTTAATCTAAAAGACTAAATCTTAGCTATACTCCCTCCCCAGCCAGTGGAGAAAGAGATCTTCAAAGGACAGTTCATCCAAATTTTCTTAGGACAGATTCATCTCCCTGTGAAGATGCCTATCTCTTTCCATTGACTATAGAGGAAGCCTGAACAGCTGTCTTAAAATAATTGCCCAGCTTGGCAAATTTTAAAGTTAGGAGAGATGAGACCTACTCCAGGTACAGGCACAGACTGAGGGTCATCTTTGTAGGTCCTGTCCCATTAGCCCTTTACTCCAACAGTAATTACACTGACATTATATTGATACTCATCAGAATGAGTGAGATCACAGTTTGGGCTGAAGTGTTTAAAAATTATTGCAGAGGAGTCCTTGGGAAAGCACTGATTTTGTACAGGCCAGTGGCAATTCTTGCCTGATCCTTCCAGAGGCGATGCAGAGTTATGCTGTCTATAACCCTGCCCTGTGTCTAAACAGCACATTTCAGCCCATGGGTAATAACAATAGCAGATGCTTATTATATTTAATTATTAACCATCAGCTCTTTGAACTTATCACCTTAGTCTCTCAGCACCTGCATGATGGATGGCAAAATTCCTGTAATTTCAACTTCCATCAGTCAGTAAGTAAAAGGTGAGCATCTGCTAGTGCTCACCAGTCCCTCAGGATATATATGACTATCATTATGATTGTTTCTAATGGTGTTTTACACAAAAAGAATTAGGGCAAAAAAGGCATGCTAGGTTATTTTACACATATACAATGTCAAAGTATTTATTGCCCTGCATATGCAACTTTTAAATATAAATGGGTAATACCAGTAGAATATTTATTATTGCATTTAATATTTATGCAGCAACATAAATTTACATGTCCTTTTAAATGCCTTTACAGTTTAGACTTGATCAAAAGCTCTAAAGGAAGGAAGGAAAGGTAGGAAAGCTGTGGGGAAGCTGTAGTTTACCTTCCATTGTTATTTCTGCACTTAAAGTTATGTCCACATCACAAAGTGGAGAAAATCTGGAGTGAAGAAAGTGGAAACAAACAAGCCAGGTTTTCGTAATGCCATAAGAAAGCTGGTAAATTCTGCTCAGAGGTTGGGTTTTCTACTTGAAACACAGGACCTACAAACATGGATATGTTGCCTTCAGCTGCTAATACACCTGTATTGGCATCTAATGCACACACACTGCCTCAGTGCATCTTTTCAGATCAGAACACCTGTACCCTCCTTCACTGTGCCACAAGGAGGAGTTGGGAAGGTACTTATAGCAGCAGCCCAAGACCCTCTTCCAGCTGTCCACTTCTGCAGAGTTCAGCCACAGGCGAAATTGTAGTCTTATGTACAATACATTAACAAATTTATAATTTAAAATCTGATTTTCTCTCAAAGTATTTTTATAAATTAGGCCAGAATAATGAAGCAGTTACCATCAGAGTCCTCTGGGAAACTTTCAAGGCGACTACTGTCCCAAGGCTACACACCTAAAGAGATCTCATTGCTGAGAGAATATCATATCCTCTTGCCTCATAGATAATGTGAAAATTATCTAGAAAGTCACCATCTTGCAGGACTTGGTAATGAAGCTTGGAAATCTTGTGACTTCAGTACAAAATGACAATGTAATGGCATACTGGTACACCAAAGGAGTGTTCCAAATATCCCATGAGTTGTAAGAGATGTCCACCACACCTGATAAAATTGGAATAAAATTGTCACTTAAAATTTGTCCGGTAATCCCCGAATATTCCACATAAGTCATTGCTGGGTATAGAACAGAACTGTGTAGTCTATTCCTGGTGCACAGCTGGCATACAGTCAGATGTATAAATACACACACACACAGATCAAAGCTGAAGGTAAATTTCTGGTAAAAAAAAAAAAAAATGTTCAGTATTAGGAAACCAATTTCCCAGCCTTGTTTCTCTTGTAGTAGGGCTATAAAAGCATGCAACCTCTATGCTTGCCCACCAGACATGCAGAATCCATATTGAAAATTCATTTCTGATGAAGAACAGATTTTAATAGTTAAAACACCTTAGTAAGCATATTGTTAAATGTATGGACATTTGTGGAAGACGTGATATTCATAAGCATATGAAAAAATTATTATTCCTATTTTTAAATAGGAAACTGTTGTAAGTGGTACAACAGTTTATAGCTTGTTATATCCGCCATAAGCAAAACATTTTACAAATTCAGAAAATGAAGACACAGCATAAGTGTTTCTTCAGGTGCCAAGAAGTTGTCTGGAAACCAGCTAATAAAAGTTGTGACTCAGGTAAAATCTTCTTCAGAGAGGAAAAGGGACATATCCATATTTGAAAGATCCTGACTTTCCATGGTTTTTGGTGCCAGTTTTTTGCAATTTCAGGAAGAGTTGAATGAGACTCCAATGGAGTTTCCTTCCCCCACTGAAGGACAACTCAGTGAGACAGAGGACCTTTGCAGAATAACCTCCCTAGAAGATCCCTAGGTGCAAAACTTCTATTGTGTGTCTCGATAAATGCAAATTTCTTCATCTCTAACAAGTTTTTTCTCCAGATGCTGAAAGAAGAAAAGAGGATCCTTGAAAGCCTTTGTTGGCATTTTAGAAGGTCCCTACCAGGTACAGATCAATTAACTTTATAACAGTATTTCAGGTTATGACATAGTCTTTCAGAAGTAATTTGAGGATAATGTCCAGTTTTTGTATGAATGTCTGGGACAAAAGTCAGGCAATTAAAATAGTGATTGTAACACAATAGTAAAAGTATATATCAGAGATCATCTGGATAAGTGGTAGGATTAATTTTTTCAAATATACCTTCTGAAACTTCAAAAGGTGCTCATGTGCTCTGATCAGTTACCACACATTGCAGACTACTTTGAAAATCCCCTGTAAAAGTATTACCTACTGGAAAAACTATGTCAAATATCTGTGTATAATATAAGAAATCCATACAAATCTGAATTAATTTGTTTAAAGCAATAGAACTGATAATGAGATTTTTGTTAAATCCATTTTGATCTTTGTTAGCATAAAATCAAAAGATAAAAAACGTTTTCTTCTGCAGTGTTTCAGTCATTCTTTGTCTTGCTTCTAATGTAAGAAGCTGAATGCAAGTGTTTGCTTCTGTGTTCCAGAACATGGTCCATACATTTTAGAACTCCAAATCTGTGTTCCTCAGTTTTCTGAAGATCCCCAAGCAATCTGAATGTAATCTACAAATAAGTGACAGTGAATCTAAATTTTTCCATGGTGCAGTTAATGCTGGTAGATATCTTAGTCTAACCAAGGGTTAGACAGAAATGTGGTATAAAATTAATGGATTTCTTTTTTTGCAGTGTCTGACTGCATGATTTAAAATGATCATTTTTTTCAGGAGTTATCCAAGGCTCTCCACAGGCAAACAGCTGCAATGGGCTCAGACATAAGAGACTTTTGCAGAAAGGATTTTCCTGACAGCAATGATGGGTTACTGTGGCCACTCTAGTTAACACCACTGTAGATATGCTTTCCTGTGCATCACTTCACACTGCTTATCACATGCTTATCTAACTTTTGTTCCTTTCTGACATAAGATAAAAAAGAGGAGAGGTAAGGTGAGGTGAAGAAAGAAGTGTACAGTGTATATACAGTAGGGCATTGCCTTGACCCTTCTATGGGTTCTTCTAATGCAAAACCTTAAGGTAGCTTAGCAGCTTGAATAAAGTAAACAGATGTTTTCCTGATTTTATTTATGCGTACAATAGAAATTCACTAATTCATACCATTGCATGGGAAAACCCATTGTAAATGACAGTAAATTAACATGTTGCAGATCAGAATTTTATTAATTTATTTTCTAATTGTCATTTGGTTTTGGCTATTTGTGGTAATACTACATTATATTGTTATTTATATTAGTAGCTACCTCAGTAAAATTCAGTTCTTTAAAAAAAAAACAAAACCATTGTTCTAGTTAGATGGATATATTGTGCCTAGAAATAGACAAGGACTAATTAATAAATGAATCCTTTCTAGTGCATAGGTCATTTTTACAAAGGTGTTTGGTAAATGGATGTTCAAAAATATGTTGTTCAGATGTCAAACACACTAATAAATACTTTGGAGAATGGCATGTAAATTAATGTCATACAATAATATTATGTCTCAGTAAATCTCTGTTACTAAATCTTTACTGGGATATAAGAAAGTGATAAGTAACAGTTTAGGCTGAAAGTGTACTTCTTCAAAATGCAATATATTTCAGGCAATATCGATTCACATATATACACTCATAAGTGAAATATTACAATGGTTCCCACCTTGACCAACTAACAGCTAGAGCATCCAGTAGCCAATTTTTGAAAATTTTCAATTATTTAATCACTGAATTAGAAAGGTATTCAAAAACTGGCTTATTATCTATCTTTCCTGCTGTTTGTCTAACCAGAAAGAAAGCTTTTTGCTCAATAATTACAGTTTTCGCATCTAAATTTGTACCCCCATTCAGTTTTCTATGAAGCAGAAATGGTTGAGTATACTGCCAATCTCCTGAACTATTCTGAGTGACATGACTGATACAAGAATAGGCTCATATAGACTCTTAGAGTGCCTCCAGATAGCTGTATAATCCACGTCCAAAATATTTAAGAGAACTGCTCTTCCCTGCTCTTTTAGTAATTGTTACCACCTTTGTTAATGGCAGTTAAAGCTAATATGCACACCCATATCTTGGAGTGGCTTAGGAAGTGGTGTATATTTGCCATTGTTCTGTCTCCTATGGGTACAATAGCTTCTGAAAAAAAAAAACAAAAAACCAAACAACAAAGGGTATATTTGAGGGCAATAACCTCTTTACTATTTCACCAGTGGCTTTCTGAAGGCACCCTTCAAGGTAAAGAAGTCCAGAAAAACTTCTTAGATTTAGCATTCTAGTTCACTTAAAATAAATCCAACTGGTCTTTATGTTTGCATATTTTATCTATTTTATGTATTTTATTATATCATGTCTAAAGGCTATTGAAGTCTGAAGAATCTTTGAGCAAAGCTACTTCTTCAACAAATGCTGCACTTTTCTTCCTGTACCCAGATAACTTGGAAAACAGATCTTCTATACAAATACTTATAACGCCTTGAAAATTTTTTTTTTTTTCGGTGCCAGACAGCACAGATGAAAGTAAGTTCTGTAAAGAGTGAGTGCTTCATGGATTTAATAATGAGAAATAGAAATCTAATCTCAAGAATAAAAAAATTGGTTTCAGTTTGAAATCTGTTCAAACCAAGTTTCTGAGTGAATCTCAAAAGATTTGAAGTTCTAGAGGTCAGATTTATTTTCAAAAATATTACATTCAGAAATCAAGATTTTGCTTGATTGAAGAATGCATAAACTATAACCATAGAGCTGAAATTATAGCAATCTCTATCTCATACAGAGACTTACTGGCAATATTCAAACTATCTTCTTTAGGTAGCTCACATAGTCACTATTGCACTTAAAGATCAAATGCCTAGATCTGGACCAGCCTTCATTCTACATATGTTTTTTGAATCCAGCTAAAGAATTTAAAGCCAAAAGGAAAAATAAAATCATCTAGTCAACTGCAGCATATCAAAGTACATTGAATATACAGTATTTGTTCTTATATTGACTAATTATTTGCATTTGGCTAAAAAGTAACTTCTGTCTAAAGCATATCTTCTAAAAAATGTACACTCAGTCTTAATTTAATGACATCTACAGATGGGGAATCTGCTTGGCAGTTTTCTCCCATGATTGATCACTTTCTCTGTGCTTTACTTCTCTTTAGCATCTGCCCTGCGCTAACTACCGGCCACTGGTTCTTGTTATGCATCTCCTTGCTGAAAGTCATATTTTCTCCCTTGGAAGAGTGTTATCCACTACAGTTAAGTGCATCCTCCATCTTTTCTGTCATAAGTCAATAAGTGCAAGCTCTTTAAATCTAAATGGTTGGGGATTTTCCAGTTTTCAAATCAATTCTGTGGCTCTTCCTGAGCCCTTGCCAGCATTTCAAGCTGTCTAGAAGCATCCAGTCTTAGCTTCCTCAGCGTGAGTTATCTATTAGTCATCTGCTTCTACATCTTGGAACTGTATCAGAGCTCTGTAACACAGCACTGCCCTCAGGAATTGGGAAATCATATTCTACTCCAAGATAACCACTTCCCAAGATTCACCTCACCTTTTTGTCCTCCAGGATTTAATTAAAAAAAAAAAAAAAAAAAATCTGCATTTTTCAGGTTCAGTATACTAATAACAACATTCCCAATTTACCAGCCAAGCTAGAGTGACCTGCTCTTACCATTATTTCTCATCCCACTCTTCCATGTACCATTAACACCAATATAGTAGTACACTTCCAAAGAGATATTTCATACTGACCATTGTTTTTTTCAGACCTGTGAGTCATCTAGTTTAAATCCATGTGTTAATGACACTGTATACTGCTGCAGAGTTCTTTAGTTAGATACAAGGAGGTATTCACTTACCCACATTATCAGTCTAAAGATATATATTTACCATTTTCAAACACAGTTATAATGTTATCACACAATTGAGTTTACTTTGTTGAGACATTATCTAAAAATCCAATTCTGACTACCATTAATTATGTCTTTAGTTTTAAATACTGTATGAACTGAATCCTGTCTCATCTTTTCCATTATTTTTCTGCACCTGTAGACACATTAATTTTACATTCACACAGTATCAACAATCTCAGATACTTGGAATCTACTAAGGACTTGTATATTTAATAAATATTAATACTGTCAGTCTAGAGACATCTTTAGAAGTGCAGACATCTTTAAAGTATTCCTTTGCAACTAATGAGCCAGAAAATACCTCATTCTGCTACATTATACATATGTTTCTTTGCAAACAAACACCCGTATTTGTTGAATACTTATGCTTCTCTGTCTCCCTACTAGGAATTTAATAATTTCCTGTTAAGAATAGGATACATGTTTGCTGCTTCTGACTGAATTTCTTTTCTTTCCTAGTACTGCTGTGGTTTCCTGTGTTCCTAATATATATTTTCAACTTTGACTGTGATTTCATAAAGGAAAGCTATTTTTTCAGTGTCTTTAGCTTCCCTCATTAATATTTTTCTGTAAATTTCCACACTTTTCTGTTAAATATCCTTCTTCTGGACTATAATTTCTTTATATAATACCCAAATGTTATACAGATATAAATATATACTCTCACATCAGCCAAAGCTAATTGATGTAATGAAAGAAAGTGACAATAATTTTGTAGGATCTGTTGTGTGTCTTCCTAGCTGGAAGTAATTATCAGTGATGGGAGAAAAGGTGTAGAGACAAGAGGAAACATTTCTCTTTTTCATCCATTCCCTTCATATGCAGACTTTCCTCTGAGTCCAGAAGAGAACTTCCTATGGGGCCAGCTTCCTATGGGGTTTGGAATGTTTCAGGTCCCAGTAGGCCTAGAGTAACTTCTCTTTCCTTCTTCATCAGGAACTGTAATCTTTCTTTGCCTGAATCTAATACAATTCTTACGTGAGTTCCCAAGCTGAAATTTTCTAAATATCAAAACCAAAACAAGTGTTTAATTGAAGGCCATACCTTTTATAGAAAAAAAGTATTCTAACAGATTTCAGAAGACTGATAGGACTTTTCAACAAAAAGCCTGCAGGTTACTCACGTATATAAATTATCAATCTATGTCTTCTTCTGTATGCAGCTGAAATCTAGCCTGAGCCCTTTATACCATTATATTTACCCATTACACCAGGCTATTTCTGTTTTCCTTCTTAATTGGAAATCACACAGTGGTGATAGCTAAATTCTGTGTAAGCATCTTCTCTTTGGAACAATCAGTGATTTCAAAGCAGTCCACTACTAGTAGAACTATGATAAAAGAATTCAAACATCTGTAAATATCCTATTGTCTTTGATTTGCTGCTTCTTTTTTGTAAAATAATGGATGTTTTCCTCATTCAACAGATGCTGAGGACAATAGTAATAAACCATTTCATTGCATTTAATGATTTTTCCTTGGGAACATTGTCCTTTCTTTGTTTAAGAGAAGAGTTCAAGAATCACCAAACACTTCTGAATAAATAATCTATTTGGCTAGAGCTGATATATAAAACTCTTCTCTACGACATCCATCTAAATACTAGTCTAATTTTCTAAATTTAAGGATTGCAGATCACTGGAGAAAGTGTTGCCTAAAATGCAAAAGTGCTAAAATTCTTAAAAAGAATCATAACTTGATGTTTCTTTGACATTACATAAAATTACATGAGGGTAATATTTTTTAGTAGCTATATTACAATATTCTGATTCTGTGTGCATAACTTAATACAAGAATATGACTGATAATCTCTAGGCACCCAACCATCCTAATTCGTTCTTGCCATTTGCTACTGTTATTCAGTCCCTGATTGCCACATCCATCCTGGCTTCAACAGGTTCTATTGTGAGATTACAAAAAGTCAGAGATAGGTAGGTCACAGCAAATTCAGATCATCACCAGAATATCTAATCTGTGGGCATGTCACAGCAGTGTGGAACACAGGGTGAAATATGTACAATATAGAGTAAGAAAGACTCCATATATCATCCCTGAATTTAGAAAACTTCAGGATCTCACTAAGAAACAGACTTAAAGTAATGCAGATATAAGATTTTACATGTCTGTGAGTGTTCCAAGTGTTTCTAAAATGAGTGTTTTGTAAATGTTATCCTCAATCTAAGACTACAGAATGTAGATATATTGCCTGTATTTAAATGTAATAGTGCAGAGATTTTAAATTATTCTGCACTGGGACTGGGAAACAATTGCAGTTCCTTCTTACATGGAATTACAACATAGTATGGAAGCCTCAAGGTATTTTGACATAGAGGTTGTAGTTTCAAGTTTTTGTGACAGCTAGTTTTGGCATTTGGTTAACAACGACTAGATATAGATATAAATTTTGGTAGGAATATCAGAGAGCTCCAGAGATGACTTGAAATTTACTAGGAAAAGCATTTAATACGATGATAGAAACATCTTTTATAATAATAGAAACATTTTCACTAACAGACTTCTGTGCAACATGAATGAAAGGCTTTATTTCAGCAGCTCCACTAGAAGCAAGTGAGTTAATGTCTATTTGAACTCCCATTAGGTGTTTAAGAGAGAATGTCAGGTTGAAAAATTCATTAACATACTCAAAGCAAAAGTACTAGGATAAGTCCTCCCTTTCCAAGGCCCAGTTAGACAGGAGTCTTTCTGTGGAGCTGTGGAACAGAGGGAAGTTCTTGTTCTGCACTAAATTCTAAACTCTAGGCACAATTCCTCCTCCTACTGCTTCCCCAGCCTGTGTCAAGGCTTCTATTTGCTGCCTTCTACTCCAGTTGGGATCATTTCTGAGACTGTTGGAATACATGAGAGAAAGATATCTCTTCAACTATAACAACTTTTAAAAGAGCATTTATTTTTCTCATTTAATGAATGTAATTAAAAAAAAGATAAAAAATTTGCTAATCACCTGAGTAAAATGTCATCAGTTTCCATGATCCAATGTGTGAGAGTTTACAGAGGACTCAGAAGTTCTTCCCAGATTTTTTTCATGGAAAATCTTTCAGCCAGCCATGAGAAAGATACTAATTTCTGTAGTTTCATCTCCCATCATCTAGTTCCCCACTTTTGATTTCCATCCCTTGTGCTTTTATGCCTTATAAAAATTGTAAGCACCTTGGGGCACAAATAAGTCAGTTTAATTTGTCTATAAAGCACCATTCTTTCCTGAGGCATCGAATGAATAATATATGATAATTTATAAAAAAGGTATTTGTAAGTCAGAGGGCTTGACAGCAGGCCAGTGAATTAAAAAGAAAGAAAAGTCTAAAAGACCACCTTCCTTTAAGCCAAGCTGGTCTCAGCAGCCAAGATACATTTTTTTTGTTTGTAAGTATTCTGTATGAAAACTCTGTCCCTTGGTGAAGTACTTCCAAAAATAGGGAAACTGGCTGCACCATCTGAGTTTACACTGAGCTATATGAATGCTGTGTAGAGTACAGCTAGGACAATTAGGCCAGCAAGTGCATCCTTCAGAGCAATATCTAAAACTAAAATGTAGTCACATTTAAACTACAGGAGTGGAAGAAAACAGAAACCGTAGAATTGTACCAAATCTTTTTGTTTACTTTTCCTAGAACTGGTTACACAGTTAATGTGATGCATATTAAACACTCCTCAAGTACTTATTTATCAAACCTATGTTCAAAACAATCTGCTAAAATACATTTACACAATACTGCATCAACATTAGCATGCTTCTGTCAGACTGTCTTCCCATTTTTCCGACTATATTTCACCAGACTTTTTTTTTAAAGCATGACAAAACAAAGTTCCCATATTTCCATTCAAAAACCACTAGATTTGTTGCAAAGATCATGTGTACGGTTCATGCGCAAAAGCTCCCATGTATCCAGAAAGCATGTTCCATAGCACGGATGACTCATGTGATGGGGCCATTTGTCCTGGATTTTCAGACACCCAATAGCCTAGTCAGATCTATAAATTTTGGTTTTAAGTACTTTAGAGCAAAAATCTGTCATTTTAATTTGTTGAGAAAGCACTGTTCTTTCCTAAGGCAAGGTGTGAATAATACATGACAATTTAAAAAGGAGCTGTTTGCTACTGTTATTGCTCCTGCAAAACCTCTAGATTCTCAGACAAATGACCAAGGTACTCTTAATGCACTCAGGCTATAATTTTAGGTGCAAGGAGAGGATATATCCTCTAAAATCTAGACTTATGACAAACTAAATATTTAGTGTTACCAACTAAAAATTCAATCTCAAGTTATTTGCTATCCTATTTAATGTCACGGCTTGTATAAGCAAAGAATTTCAGTTCTCCCTTTAATTTCTTATAAAGTGCCTAAATCCTGTTGAAATCAAGGAATTTTATACTATATGCTTTTGTAGATCCAGAGTTAATCTTCCCAGTTACAAAAAAAAAAAAAAAAAAAAAAAAAAATCCTGACTATAAAACTCAGCTTCAAAAAGTAAAGAAATGGAAAACAAAAAAGAAAAAACCTGACAAAACAGAAATAAGCATGTTAAAATAGCCAATTAAAAACAACAACAGACAAACAAACAAAAATACCCCAAACAAACAAACCCACAACAAAATTATTAGGACATTGATATCTTAAATTTATTTATTTTTTCATATTTCTTCAGTAACCATCACCCCATTACTTAAAAGTACACTGTCAAAACCAAGCATGAACATGGCATGTTGTTGATATGTTCATAATCACTAATGATAATGCTGTAACTTGTAGAAACTGGTTCCTAGAACATGGTGTCTATGAGTCTGTACTATCTGTCTCTTCTAGAACATTGATGGTTTTGTGAAGCGAGCTATTAATTGCGGAGGACAAAGGAAGCAAGCAGCCGATTCAATGTGAATGATAGAGCAAGCTTCAACTTTATTGAAAGAAATCACACCTTATATAAGCACTCTACACTAATCATGCATACTACTCACAAATCTATTGGATACATCTAAAAGGCTACATTATAATATCCCAGCCCCTTGTGGCATTTCAGGTATGTCACAACATCTTACTTCTTCTGGCTTGCTTTCTTTCCCAACGTTGTTTTCCATCATACTCAAGGCCGTTGTGTACCTCAGTTTCTCTCTTTGTTAACATAACAGTCCTTTGTTAGCATAACTGTGCCCTGGGTTTTTTTCCTTTGTTTACCTCAGGTGGCTGCGATCAGCTCCTGCACAGACCTATGGCCTTGTTCTGCAAGCCATTCTCCAACAATTAATGATTGTTAGGTTTAATTATGCTCAGAATTAATTAATAATTATTAATTATATGGATATAACGTGGAATTGCTGAATGAATAGTGCATGTTGGAATATGTATTAAAATAGACATAAAGAGACCCCAGAGTGAGTGGAAGGAAATCATCAACGTTAACATCATTTTCCTCTGGTCAAAGACGAGGAAGAAACTCCCACAATTAACCTAGTTCTCCTGGTGAAGAACTCTGAATACTGATCATTCACCATGAAACCTTCCTTTCTTCTTGTTGAGGAGCACAGGAAGCACAACATTAGAGAAGGAGGAGAGTTATTAGGAAGTTTGTGTATATCACTTTTACCTGGTTTACTGCATTAATGACCATAGTAATAGGATATTTCAGATTGTATGTTCTAATACAATTGCACTTAGATTAATAATAAATCTTTGATTAAACCATTAAATCTTGAATTTGAATTATGACTTCATATAGACAGTGTGCTTCTTCGGCCGAAATTGCACAGGTGTTTGGATTGGCTGTTAAATCTAGGTACACCAATGTTCACATCACCTCTGTTTATGAACAGTCCCTGTTTTCATTATAATCTTTTGGAAAGGCTTGGGTATTTTGTGTAGTGCCGGAGGTTGTTTACAATATTCTGAGAGCTGGAAGTCTCAGCATTTGTATGAAACACATGAGAATAAAGAATTAGGATCCATTTCATGAAAAGGCTTCTTTATTTAGCTTTCTTTTAGGACTGGGCTGTCAGACATCCATTTTCTGCATGTTCAGACTAAGCCCTTTGTAAACCTGACATCTAATCATTAAAAGATAATAAACTCATTGTTCCAAGACAAATGAAAAGAAACAGTGGTGCTTTATTTGCTTAAGACAGTTCTCCAGAAGCCCCAAAGGACAGAGCTTCCAGAGGGAAAGACATGTCCATCTCTGGGGATAAAAAGTATCTCCAGTTATGCCTGCATGCAGTCTCTGCCCGGAACACCCAGAATGGCAGTGATCTGAAACAAACAGGTTGTAAGAACAGAGGATTGAAAATAATCCCTACTTTTAGGTAAAATGATAGATATGGGAAAGATATAGGAACCACATGTTACTATTCTGCCTTTAACAAAGGAAAAAAAAATGTTACATGGTATTTTATTATTCAAGACAACGCACAGGAAGATCCTTATTGAAGCTGCAGTTGACAGCAGCAAAAGGAGCAAGGTTGAATGTACCAACCTGTTAAATAAAGTTCAAATCACACTAGCTGTGTTCAATAACAGAGTCTCTGAACTGGGCCAAAAGGCATTTTGTAAGAGATGGCACATAGGCCTGCCCACAAACACAACTCACTGTCACAGCTACCAATATATGGAAAGAGGAAGCAATGTGGCAAATGGTCCTGCACATGCTGGATAGCACCGGTAGGCTGAGAACTAAATTAGGGGGTTGTTGCCAAAGTCATTGTCAGAGGAACGTTTTAATATCATTCCTAGTGATACATTTCTGAGATGTGTTGCTAGGCTCCTTCTCTCCTTAATAATGATCTCCTTGCTTCATGTGAAGATTCAAAAGTTGTGATGGGACAAATAAGACAAATATCTAAGGTAGTTGTTCAGTATTCCTGGGCAGAGACTTGAGGATGGTCAGTTGTTTGTCAGCCAGCAACCTTGTTAATAGTTTGAGTGTGTTCCATCATGCTGTAAGCTGATACAAAAGTTTACATTTCAATTTCATAATTGGGCTGTAGCAGTAAATTATTTTACTATTCTTACTGAGAGTCTTTATTTTCACATATATATAACTATCCAGAAAGTTCTGCTTTTTGACTCAAATTTCTAGACTGGTTCTTAACCCAAAGGTGAATATTTTAAAGTTATTTTCTTTTTGGTAAATGTGAGCAAAATCAGCTCATTTCCTTTACCTATGCAAGGGATAAAAAAGGTTCTATACCAAGAAGTTAGATGTTTTATGTATGCAGAAAGCATACAAACTTTAAAAGCTGAAACTTACCAAGTTGATACAGAGGATGAGTCTCCAGGCCAATTTTCAAAAATGAAATGTTAACAAAGAGTAAAAATCTACTAAAAACATTATGCAATGTGTTACTTAGTTACTTGTTGCAAATTCATATATTAATTCTGACTTTGCCAATTAGCTTATAATTTTGTTGCTATTTATCTGTATTCAGAATCACTGATCTTGCATAGCAGTACAGGTCTGCTTGTTACATCGTTTCAGTGTTTTCTGGTTCACAATTACAGCAAAGTATGTTCCTAAGTAAACTGCGAATTCCAGCAATAGTGTTAGTGTTCTAACTTCAGTTATTATCTTTCCTCCTTGAGAAGAGCAAATCTAAGATTTGGGAGGCTTTCCAGCCCTTAAAATGTATTGGCAGCTACTTCTGGGCACCACTGTGGCCTTTCATTATAGGTAGAACTGTAAAATCTACCAGGTTGATACAGAACACTGTGGGTTCAGGAAACTGAGCAGATCTAATAAAATTATTTGATAGTGCAGGTAGAAAATTATCTTGTTATTCCAATGTAAGTGAAATGAAAGTGAAGATTTAAGAGATGATTCTCACCATCTTCCCTAAACACAGAATTAAGATGTAGAGCAGAGCACTGGCATCTGAAATACTGAGATGCTTTTGTAGCCACTGGAGCACTGAAGTTTGACACCTAAAGTTAAAACAGATGAATAACTGTCACCATGTCCAAGAACAACATGTGCACAGACTTGGCCAGTGATGGATAGGATGTTTGTGGCCTACAGAAACCTGACCAAGGATCTCCTGCACTCTAGCCAAATGACTTATTCATTGCTGCTCTTTCACCTACTGCTTTAAACTACTGGCTCTTTCTCCAGGTCTACAAGATGTCTATGTAGACTACTGTTTCTTCCCTGTAAGATTTACACTAACCATGGCCTCAGGAATGAAGATGGTGGTTCTCACTTGCTCTTCTCTTTCATTATACTTCCCACTTCTCTGAAATAGATTGGCCCCTGTAAGTTTGCTGCAGGTAGTGGTCTTCTATACAGAGGCCTTGTGCATGATGTATTGTTCCCTATGTAATATACAGTGTACGCAATATGAAAGATGTAAGGCTAGCATTCTTAAAAACACTGTTTATGAACGCGTCTCCACACAGAATTTTCTTGCCTGCAATGTACACTTTCTCCCTAACATGTAATTAAGATCTGTCCTTAATCTTTTACAGGACTTTACAGGACTGAGTGAACAAACTTACTGGGGCACAAGGACAAGCATTATGGGATAAACTGAACTGTCCTACCAGGTGTGCATTTAGACACATATAAACCAGGAAACAAGTTTTAGGTTCAGAGAAGTCACCAGAAAATGATATATGCTTGAGTCAACATTGCAAAACAAGTTTTAGATGCTGCTAAAAAATCATCTCACCATTTTTTTCCAAAAGTGTCCTGCCTCACAATCATCTGTTAATTCAGTCTTGAATGTCTTCATTTCATTTACATAACACAGGCCTTGTCACAGTGTGAAGATACCTAAAATAGTTATTATGTCTTTGGGCGAAAAAAGGCAGACAGTAGCAGAAAGAAAAGACTGTGAGCATTTAGATCTCCTACTGAGACAGAGATTATATGTCTGATTTCCTAAATATCCAAAGCGAGACTAGACTAAAGCAGTTGTGTTTTGAGACCTTTCTAATTTTGCCTGATGCCTTCAACTTGCTTGCCTGACATCAGTGTTGAGTTTACCCCAGTGGGTTTAATTTCATTCACTGTCACCATTCTTGGTGGAAGTAGGCTGAAGCATTCACATTCTTGACTCTATTTCTGACTTAATGATTTTTCCAAGGTTATGCATTATAAGTGGTTTCAAAAGTGGATTTTAATTTTGCATGCCTTGATTTCATGTTGTTTGTACAAGAGTCTGCAGGCAGATGCACAAAATTTGGCCTGCCTATAATTCTGTAACTATATATTACACATATATATATAATACAAATAATAATAAGATTTTAACACTTCAGAAAAACTGGCTTTAGTCATTCTCTGTTCCCAGGAGCGAAGTATGTCTAATAAGTCTTGCTTTTCTCATAAAAGTATTATAAGATTTAATTAATTAATGTTTGTAAAGTACTTTGAGATCCCACCTCCTCTAAATTAAGTGTCCTGTTAGTCCACTTCTCTTAGTGACTCAATACTGTCAGGAGCTGTATCTCCTGCCAATTACCAACAGGCAGGCAGCCAAAAGAGCAGTGTCAGTTACAGAACCTGCACCGGGAAAGCTTGAACGAGGAAACTTATTGAAGTAAATAGTCCAGAGCAAAGGACAGGAAGGAAAAGATGACAAAACTGAGGATAAGAGAGGAGCTAAGCCCATCCTATATCCTCTTTCACTCTACAGATGGACTTTTTCTCTACCAGCTTTCTCTTCTTGCTTGCCCTTTTTCTCTGAGAGTTATTGGGACATTTTAATTCCTTTCCTTCTACCTCCTGCCTCAGAATGCTGTCAGGGGCCCTTTTGGGGAGTTGAGTAGGATGCTGTTAGTTAGACTCACTGGTGTTTAAATCCCAATTTTGCCACTTGCTTGCTGGAGGGGCTTTTTCTCTTCCCTAGTCTGTATTCACCTAGGCCAAATCCAAAGCTCATTGAAGTCACTGACAGTCTATCCCTTGATTACAGAGGATTAGGCCTCTGTGCACTCTGTGGTGTTGATAAAATTAATTCAGTAGTGTCTGCAGAACCCTCTGGAAAAAAAACAGAAATAAATTGCTATCCAAGGAGAAACTGGCATTACTGTTTCCTGGAGACCTGACTGCAGATTTGTATTTTTGTCACAAAACTAGGCATGCAAGAGCAGTGCCAGTGCAGGGCCCTGTGCCAGTCCCAGGGCAGAGGAGGAAGAGTTGTGATCTCCTTTCAGTTAACAGAGTTTAGAATTTGTTTCATCAAAAGTACCTTGACAAATGCATTACTGTTTATGGACCACTGATTACATGTCCCACAGTAGACAAGACAGGTAGTAAGACAGGGCTTATCCCTCAGCACATACTAATGAGGCTGTTCTGCCTGCAGCTCCCTGTGGCCAGATGCTGTACTTGGATGGAGTCCCACTGGGATTCTTTGTGGGTGCAGTTGCAAACAGTCAGTTGCAAAATCACATTTTAACTATTATCTTTGCTGGAGAAAGCCAGGAATCTGTATCAAAGGTAAATGATACATTGATCTGATGATGAGGAAGAATTCCATGTCCCACGCTAATCTGTAAATACCATAGTATATTACTGTGCTAGCTTTTGTCTAAACCCTAACCATTCAACACTTTGGGGTACAGGTACACAGTAGAATGTGTTCCACTACCTCAAAAAACCAATTTCGAAAGGCTACTGAGACTGCAGAATTTCAGAGACCATGCCCACATATCTGTGGCATCAGCAGGCAGCCCAGCAGGGCCCCAGATCTATCTTAGCCAATAGACTTCCCTCATATAGAAGTAACAATGCCTCTGTCTTCAAAACAGAGAGCTTTAAACTGCTGCCACTCCTCGAAGTATCTTAAACGCTGTCAGGAAGCAGACTGGCAAGGACTGCTGCCTGCCCATTTGCCCAGGAAAGTGAGCAGCATGGGTTCCCCTGCAGGTTTAGACTTCTCCGGAGAAAGGACAAGCGATTGTCACCTCCTCTAAATGCTTCGAACATGGTAGCATGGATTACTTGGTCTCAGCAGACTTCAAAAAGCCTTTGTCATCCATTAGAAGCGGCTTCATCCTTTCCCACGTGCCAAGCAGTGCCGTTGTTTTGTAATGAACCACTTCCATCGGAGCGCACAATTTCTCATCCTGTCTGACTCTGCTGATCATTCTTGTAATTAAGTCTCTTTTGATTCTCTTTGGCAGCACACCATCTGCACAAGAAGGCACACCTGGAAAGCGTTTTTCCTCTGGTTTTGCTATCCTTGATTAAACTCTGTTTTAAAGCACAGAACTTTAATCAAAAGAATTGCCTGACTGAAGGTAGCTGCGCCTGTCTCACTTTTGTCACAGATTCTCTCTGAAGGCTGCAGGATTTGGATTTGCATAACAATTTCCAAAAAGGGGTCCACCACGGAGGGGTAATATTTTCAGAGGATTTTGCTCTTAAGGAAAAAAATCCAATGGTATGAATTAAAGAGGAAAATAATAGGGTGCCATAGACATTTAATAGGTTTCAGTAGTAATTTCTATTAAATTCTACACAATTTATTAGAAAAATATTTGTTTTTTGTAGTATTCTTTTATAACTCAGAAGAATGTCATTCCTGAGTGAGTTCAAGAAAATGTGAAAGGAAATATTCCTCTTTTAATGAAGAGTGAGTTTAAAGTGATGCTACCCCCATAATTTTAGGAACTGGAGACCAGGTCAGTGCTGCACTTCATATGAGGCACAGTGCAGCTAAGCAGCATGGGGGAAAAAAGAGAGAGATACTTTTTATATCTGCTGTCTTTGATGGGAGGTGAGGATCAACAAAACTTTTGTTGTTTATTCTGTGTTGAATCAAATGCCAAAGGGAAGATCCATGTGGACTCTGGAATATATACACCTTTGTTTTCATACATATTTCAAACACGCATATATTCCAGACAGGTTCCAGTGCCTTCTTCCAGTTCATATCTGAACAAAACTACATCTCATTGCCAGCCTTACATCAAGCCCCATGCTGGTGCTTCTAGCTTATTACAGGTCTCTAATGGCTTCTGGTAGAGTATAACAAAGCTCTGAGTCCCTGTACCTGTTAACAACATGACAAGCTGCTTCCTGTCTCTGATCTTCCATCATGACCTCTGTACTGTGCAGAAAAGACAAGAAACCTTTTTTTTTGTCACATGAAAAATTTTTCCCTGGTCATTTACAGTACCCAAAAGCAACTCAGTAGAAAGGTTGGGGCAGGAGCCAACAGGTATAAAAATAAAAACTGAAAAAAAAAAAAAAATTCTGAAGTGAGCAAATTACACAGAAAGAGGTGTTTTCTAAGTTTGCAAATAGTTGGCGCCAACTGATTTGAGCTGCTTAACAGCAGTGACACAGCTTTAAAAAGCAACAATAAAAAAGCACTTAGTTTACTAAATAATACACTTTTTTTACCCTTGATGAAAGGCTGCTTCTTATCACACACATATCAAGGCGAGATATCTAATGGCACTAATTTCAAACCCTGCTGCTGTAATGTTTAATGCATGGGATACAAATTACAATGGATTCAAAACAGTTAGTGGCACATTTAAAAGCGGAATAATACTGAAATGCCAGTTTCTTAGCTTTTGAAATATGTGCGTGAATTTTCATAAAATGTCTGGTAAGAACTGGCAAGAATCTGTAACACTGGTAGCTTGGGATGGGCAAGTCTTGGAAATAAAAATAAGTACCTGAAAGACTTGTCACATTCTCAGCAGGAGTTACGCTATTTACAGAGTTTGTAGTTCACTTTTATAGCAGTGTGGGTTGCTCTTTATTTCTCCCACTTTACATCCTTACACTGCAGTTATCTCTTCATTCAGCAAGCATGTTTCAACTGAAGCTTCCCTGACCTGATTTATATCTCAGAAAATGTACTTGTAACAAGCACAATTGGATGCTCAACACCCACTTTTACCTCTGACACTATTCTTTTCTACACCCCTTCCTGACCAAGCCTGAATACGTTATTTCTCTTGGTAAGCTCACATAAGCAGAATGACATGATCGCTAATAAATGGCTTTTTCTAGTAGCTTGTTCCTGTTGAAGAGAAGGAAGTAACTACAGATCAGAATGATCTGCTTACTAATAAATGGCATTTCCTAATATCTTCCTTCCGTAGACAAAAATGAAGTAAATACAGTTCCACTGCTTTCACAGTACTGTCTCACAGTTAGTCTTTATGTTAGGACTTGCACAAACTGGACTTAATTCTGAAATTTATCACCGCTTCACTCTCACCAAAATCATGGCATGGGCATTTCTAGTATGACATCTTCTAAACCTGCTATGAAACTGGGCAGTACTAAAAAAACCAATTCCTTCTCTACATTATCATTGCTGTGCAAACAACTGTGCAGCGGTGTCAGGAAAACGTGTGGCAGGCACGTTTATTACCCACAGGTAATGGAAAATGTTTTGTGTCCCTATGACTGTTGCAAATCTTTCATGCAAAATTGTTTAAAGACTTGAAGTAAGCTGTATAAAGAACATCTCTTAATTTGGTTTACTTACTGTAACAAGAATGCTTATAAATAGCTATATATAAATCAGTGGCTTTTTGTTTGCATACATTGCTAACTAGCACCGTGAAAATCAACTTGTATACATCAGGGTATGTTACTCAAACATAAATAATAGAGCCACACAGACATTAGCTTCTGTGAAGGCCTTTCACACAAAAAAGTTGCTAAAAGTGCCATCTCTTGTGAGTTGTTCTGCATTGTCCATTCTCCCCAACAGCCAACCTGGGACAAAGTTATCACTGGGCCTTGTGATCAGAAGATACCTTCTTCATCCATGTTACAGCTATTACTCCTAAAAAAGTGTAGATCCTGGTGAGGAGACCATCATACCTCAAGGAGGTAGTGATCCACATCACAGTTAAACTGAGCAAGTGCAGACCTGTGCTGCATCTCTAGCATCAGGCTGTGTTGTGCTGCTCAGATCTCTTGGCTGCAGGACCTCAGCCAGCTATTCACAACAGAGGAGGCTGCAGGCAGCTCCTACTCAGCACACACAACTTCACCACAGCCTGCTGTGGCCTTGCCTTTCTTGAGCAGTGCAGCAGGGAGTTCTCAGGGGACCATTCCTTCTTATTGATATTAGAAAGTATGAAGAGAGTTGTTTTCTGGTAAGAGAACCCTATACAAGTAGGTTTCTACCTGCAAACCAGTAGTCAAATTTTGTAAAAAAGGGATCTAGAAAATGCATTCACCAAATTCTAGATAACAAGTCAGTTCACTCTAATATACTCAGCAAGCTCTCAATTCAGTTGCTGAGTGCACTGTGCTGTCTGACATCTCCTAAGATATCAGACACATCTAAGTGGGGTTATCAGATATAAGGAGATAAAAACTTTTCTGACAAATCAGAGTCCAGCTGGAGGTCAGAGTATGTTGAACCCTCCCATACGTTGCTCTTGTTGTACCATTAATTTGTGGAACAGATTAAGAGAACAAGAGATACACGAGCACGGTGTTCATGTGCACAATGAAGTGTTTGAAACAAATGGAAGTAAAGACTTGTTATGGATTCCCTCAAAAAAGCATGAATTTCAGAGGAATCGGTTCAACACAATAGTTGTACCTGCAAATTCATTGGACATTATTTTCCTCTATTTCACTTCTCTTTTCATAGTATATTAATTCTCAACTTGACATTTGCTGCATGAACACTTGATTCAGAGTTAAGAAAACTGCTTAACAAGAAGAGATATGCAAAATTAAAGGTTATTTATATCATCACTAGCAAAGTCACTTAGATGCTTAAAAGGTTGTTAAAACTGATTTGAATCTCAAAATCTTTTAATGCTACATTAAAAAATATGGCTACAACCTTGCTTCATTAAAGAAACATTACTGACTTCAGTAATACAAGATCTAAACAAAACAGTAAATAAAGGTGCTGTTAGTAGGGGGAAGAATGGAGGGCAGAAAACAATTATTTCCCTCACCAACATTGTTTTCAAATCTGGGGGATGCTGAGCATTTGGGGTTGGTGAAGATACAAGGAGGAATCTGTGGAACTAAAGCTACTGACATTTAAATTACAGAATGCTCATATGGACAGATAAACCTTGACAAACAAAGTTTACATTCTTCTTTATCTCCTGGGGGGGGGGGGGGGGGGGGGAAGTCACTATATTTTTTTGCACCAGACTTCATGAGATTTTTGTTGAAAACTTTAAAGGAAATGCTGAGGAAGGAGAAGAGGTGGTCTGAGTTTCACTATCTAAACCAGCATAAAATTAGAAGCATACTTTACCTTCTGAAAGATATCTGGTAAGTGGTCCACAAAAACTATATTTGTGTGAAAAAAAGGGGTTTTTTTTCCCCCAGGGATTCATTACTCTTCAAGAAGTGTCATGTTCAACACAGTCTAATTATACAAAGATGGAAGTCTCTGGTAGAATAAGTTATTGGGGTAGAATAAGTTTTAAATTTAAAATTTATTTTAATTTTTTACTACCTTTGGTGGGCAAATACCCAATCACTTCCCCATTCCCAGCTTCAGGGTGTGCCCTGCTGATCTTGTCACAGTTCCAAGTACAATTCTTCAACCTGGTCTCCTGAGGAGAGAGTATATCAATACAGTATCTCATTGCCTATGAGATTGCAGAGTTATTCGTCTGTCACTCCTAATACCTTCTGAATCCATTGATCGAGAAAACTTTTCAAAAAAGTCATCAAATGAAAGTTTTAATGATCAGTTTTATAAAAATCAGGTAGTCAGGTAGATATGAAACACTTCATAAAGTCCTAGTCAAAAAGAACATTCAGTGAAGAGCTACATCTTATTAAGCATCAAAGGCTGTAACCTGTGATAGTGGGTAGTATAGCTCAACAGAAGCAAAGAACTTGTGCTGGTGACCAGATAGCCACACAATACATATAGCGTAAATGAATGTGTTAGAATTTTGAACCAGCTCAAATTCATCGACTGTGGAAACATAAGGCACCAGTGGGAACTCACTAGAGAGGTTACTTGTTCCTTCTGCATGAAATCAGATTATTAGGTAAGGATAATAAGAATTAAACAATACGGGGCAGGGAACCATCTGGAGAAATACAGTGATAGGAATACTAACCCCGCCATGCTTTTTCCTCCAAATGAAGTAGTAAATGACAAGAGCAGAGAATGAAAAATGAACATATTATTCCCAAAGCAGGACTATTGGGAAGATGAATTAATAGACAAAGGGACTGGATATTCAGATACATATTTAAAATTGTGGAAATTTATCCCAAAGCTCCAAACATCTAGAAGATTGATGTCAATACAAACCATCATCAGATTTTTCAGAAGAATATTACAGTTAATAAGCTGCACTGATGGCAGTCAAATCAGGAGCTTTTGTACTTTCTCCTATGCATTTGACACAGAGGGGTGACTGAACTACAAGCCGGTGAGTGTGCCCTTCAAAACAGGCTCTGGCCTCACCCTTATACAGAGGCAAAAAGTGAAAAATTGGTGATTCATTTGCACTTTTCTTGCCCTGAGGTACTGATTTAGTACAAAATATGTTCTAAGACATAATGCTCACACTTTTAAAAAGGTTAATGTTAATGGTAGTGGCCACTTAATTGGCCTAGCTTGCCTGCTGTGTCCACTGTTCCTCGAATGGAAGACATGAGTAGTAACTATGCCCTGCAGTCAAATGGTCAGGCAAGATATAAAACAATTTCCAGCAAATAGCCATTTATAGAGAAGAAAATGAGAGAAAAGCTAGGGAGACAGACTGACAGCTCAAAGGCTCATCAGAGAATGAACTTTTAGCATATGGCAAGAAGCTGAAGGAAGCCGTGAGGTAAAATAGTAAAGACTTCTATCAGTTTTGGGGCTGCTTTAGCATATTTTGTTGTTGTTGATGTTATTTCCTACAGTAAATAGAAGCTGGTGTTTTCAGCATATTCATTGGTAATTCAATGTAAGTGATGCTATAAAGCCATAATATGAAACAAAGCCAATATGCATTAATGGTTTAAAACTCAAAAAGATCATTAATAACTTGAGTAATTCTTCAGTAATGAGCTGGAGTCTGCAGACACTTTTTGCTGTTTCTTATCCTGTTTCTTAATGCTGAAATGTTGGACAAAGATTTGTTTTCTAAGTGCAAATCACATCGAATGACCTTAGAACACTCTATCCTCCCCAGTGCAGTTGAAGCTAATGGCTTTTTCCATATTCTGCTTAGATTTGATAGTAAGAAATTGCACAAAATCTGAAAATACTATCTAAATATATACTTTATAGTAAAAAGGCATTCATTATAATATAGGTATAATTAGAATGAAGTATGAGTAAAGAAAGGTAGTTCAAAATATTTTTAAGCAACTGGTAGTAAGTTTTTCAGTAGGAAGCAGACCGATTCCAGCTGAATTTCAGCAAATATATAGTTTATGTAACTGGATTCTTAAAACTATCCTGTAACAAGATAGGGTGGTAGCTGTAATAATTTATATGTTACCTTAAACTTCAAATTGCATCAGATGGTGATGTCATTACAGATATAAATACATTAGAGTCATATTCTAGTTACAGAGAAATTATACTGCAGGTAACATATGCCTATGCAAAAGTTATAACTGAAAGTGTCATGAACACTAACAATCCCACTATTTTGTTTGTAGGTCTCAGTTTTGATATATGTCTTCCAGATAAAATACACATTTTCCAATTTCTTATGAAATGCAAAAAAAAGGAAGGGCCATTTGTAGGTATTCTCTAATAAGAGACAAATACAAGTAATGCCAAGGAACGTCAAAAGATTATTTTGATTTTGTTGCTTTGTTTTCTTAGAATCATAGAATCACAAAATCAGCTAAGTTGGAAAGGACCTTGAAGATCATCTAGTCCAACCGTTAACCTAACACTCGCAGTTCCCATCTCCACCCTATCCCTCAGCACTATGTCGACCCGACTCAAACACCTCCAGGGATGGGGACTCCTCCACCTCCCTGGGCAGCCCATTCCAACCCCTAACAACCCCTTCTGGAAAGAAATGCTTCCTAGTATCTAGTCTAAACCTTCCCTGGTGCAACTTGAGGTTATTACCTCTTATCTTATCGCTTGTTACTTGGTTAAAGAGGCTCATCCCCAGCTCTCTGCACCCTCCTTTCAGGGAGCTGTAGAGGATGATGAGGTCTCCCCTCAGCCTCGTCTTCTCCAGACTAAACACCCCCAGTTCCCTCAGCCGCTCCCCGTACGACCTGTGCTCCAGACTCTGCACCAGCTTCGTTGCCCTTCTCTGGACACGCTCGAGTCATTCAATGTCCTTTTTGTAGTGAGGGGCCCAAAACTGAACACAGGAATCGAGGGGCGGCCTCACCAGTGCCGAGTACAGGGGTCAGATCCCTTCCCTGTCCCTGCTGGCCACGCTATTGCTGACACAAGCCAGGATGCCATTGGCCTTCTTGGCCCCCTGGGCACACTGCTGGCTCCTGTTCAGCCGGCTGTCAATCCACACTCCCTGGTCCCTCTCTGACTGTTCTCCCTTGTCTTCGGAGAAATTCGGAAGGAAGTATTTGCTGCAACAGCTCAGAAAAGGAAAGCATTTTTCCCTTACCACAGCAGCTGTCACCTTTTCAGCCTAACGGTGAAACCAACACTGAACTGCAGGTTTGATTCCTCAGACTACTGAATGGATAGAGTAAATTCACTCGATATGGTTTATTAGCAGCAGTGAAGCAGCACAGTAAGCATTCATTCTATTCAACACAGTAAGTTTTTTACATTTATTTGCTGGAGATAATATTGTGGCTTTTCCACAGTGACTAAAAATGCTTCTGTGGGAAATTCTAACTACTTGAACAAGGATGAAATACTGGCAGAGTATACAAAGAATATAAGCATCAGGTCAGGGAGATTGTAACAGTTATTCATTTGGGGTTCAGTCTGAAGGGAGCAATCCAACATGCTAGTTTTTACTGTGGCTTTTTTCTGTGTGACAAGCAGTATGCAGAAAAATAAGCAGGATATTGGCAATATATTCCAGTACTCAGTAGAATGGCTAGTCCTTTCTAATTCCATTAAAATTTGGCTTTGGTGGGGTTATATTGATTTATTTCAGTTGACGATTGAAGTCCTTTAGACTTTAACATTTTTTATAGATGTAAATTTGCAAGCTAGAAACTGCCAGTGCTGGTTGGCTGGACATGGATTGGTGGCCTGCATTTCTTAACACACTATGGATTTCTGGGGAGTCCTTTATTTGTTTCTTTAAATAGACTTTGATGTTCTTCTTAGGGGTTGTTTAATGCTGCTATAGTGTTTGCAGCTCAGCAAACAGATAGAAAAAGGACAAAGTGAGCTGTGGCTATCTTGTGACACAGTATGGCAGAAGCAGTTTTTGTCTATATCTCTCTACAGACTGGAGATGATTAGGAAACTGCTGTTTCATCCTTACATCTACCTCACTGTGACCCAAACATTGCAAGATTAGTATTTGGGAGTTTCTTAAAAATTTTTATACTGCCTTGTGTTTCCATTATAAAATGTTTCTTCCCCCAACTGAATTATTTTCAATGTTGATAATATGAAATCCCCAAAACTTTTGACACACCTGAGAACTTCTACAGAAATAGATTTCTTTGTTTCTCATTAGAATCAAGATATAAACCCACTTTGTAATGTATGTGTACATGAGTGTAGTTTGTATCTATGTGCATGTGTGTTTATATGTACACATAGAAAACATCTAACTAACCCTGATATGAAAATGATGGTAAATAAGATGCCAAAACACTGGAAAGCAAACAGAAGGAAAATTGATGTGGCATTACATACCTGGATCTATAATCATAAATCCACAATCCCCCATAGAATCATTCAGTTGGAATAAACCTCATGAGGTCATCTGGTCCAGCTCTTCCACTCAAAGCTTGAAAGTTAAATGGTACTTCAAAGTTAGATGAGGTTGGTCCAAGTTACATCCTCTTAACATCATATATTGAAATAAAAATATGAATATAGGAAACTTAAAAAATTACCTACTCTATCCCCTTGTGCTGAGGCAGCGTTAACTTCTCTAATATGCATTTGGAGAACATCCATAGAAATATTTCTACTTGTTTGTCCACCTTCTTTCAATACTTGACTGTCCATACACTTAGAATGGAAAAAATCCCATTACTCAAAACTAAGATTTTAGAGCTCTGTTAGCTTATTCTTGTCCTTCTCCTGCAGTATTCAAGCATAAGGAAACCATGCTGTCATTTTGAAAAGATCGTAAAGTCATACTATTTTCAGTAGGAATCCAAAACTTACCCTCTTTCAGGCCATTTATGATTGTAGTCAAATATATTAAAATAACAGTAACTGGAAAATCCAGCTTCAGAAATATGACAAATAATGCTATTTTATGAATGCAGGAATTGATTTTGCAAACTTTTATGTAAGAAGTCATCCACATTTTTATTACACCTTGTAATACTCAACAAAGCTCACAGTTGGCCATTGACTCAAGAATTCCAAACTGAACAGCTGAAAGACAGGAAACGGGTTAAAAATTACTTGTTCATCTATGATTCTTCCTTACTTCTTAGACCTGTTTGTAAAAGACTGAGATCAGTTGAAAGAATAACCAGTTCACACCGTAGAGCATAAAAAGGGCTGAAATAGAGTCCAGTAAATGTTTTCCAACCCTGAATCAAACCTCTTTTTTTAGACTCTAAACTAGAATAGGGGAGCCTTTAAAAGACAAAACAAAACAAAACAAAAAACCCCATAAAGTCTTTAAAACAAATAATACTTTAGAATAAGAATTGTGACATTCTTAAAATTTACAGGAAAAAGTATATAAAATCAAGAAACAAAAAGAGTGCCAACAGCAAGGGGATTTTTATTATATTGCATTATGTTTAGCAGTCAAGAAATATTTTGTGCTACTGACTATTCAACCTGTAAGCATAAGTGCTACAGCTGCACCTGATAGCTCCACACAACAGGCTTACCCTGTTAGTTACATGCAAACACCTGTTTTGTATATGCAGAAACCAAGTGCTCACAGCCTTTTGCTGAGTCTTTTATTACATGAATAGCAGATGATGTATTTCACTGTCCCCCATTAAAAATAATGTTAACAGAGTATAGTATGAAAAGATAATGTATCTGAAAAAAACAAAAATAATTTCTCCCTTTACCTACCCAAAGTAATACTCATAATCAATGCAATTTTTTTCCATATCAGTCAATCATAACTTTTTAAAATAAAATAAAATAAAATATATTTTTGAACAAAATTTACCTAGAATATTTTTGTGATTGTCATACAAAATGCTTGGTCTGCCATAGCATTTAAAACCCTTCTAGCACTTCACCAAATTATATTCTTGCTGATATCTCAAACTCATCTTAATCCTTCCACAAAACTTTCCTTTGCTATTTATCACTAGAATCCACAATGTCCGGTCACATCTCTGTGCCATTTTAGTTCCACTAAAACAGACCCTAAGTGCTATGACTCCCAAACATTTTCACAGTCATAGGGCCGATAACAAGACTACTAAGAAGATTTTTATGTCCATGGGGCATGAAATAGAAATAAGTCCTTCTTCTCCACCTTTGGCATCCTTTTCCCTGTCACATTATGTCGTAACACCCTGTCATACAGGGTGCTTTCCTCACCTCTTTCTTAGGACAGTGACAATATATTTGACTCAGGAAAATTTCAGTCTAAGGCTGAGATAGACCCAAAACTATACTACATTCCCCAGCTTTCATAGAATATGAACAAACTTCCCCCAGCTTTGTGTTTGAGAGTGAAACAGGTGGAACACTAAGATGCAGGGTTATCTCATTTCATGAATAAATTACAAATAAAAATGATGTGTGTCCCTCACAAATTTGATCCAATGTGAGCAAGCAACAAAGGGCATTGCATTCTCCCCACTGCCTTCAGCCTCAGAAGAGAACCTACATCTTACTTCCTTGTCTTTCACACACAGAATATTAATAAACTGCAGCTCATAGGTGCCCCATCATCTACTCCTAACACGTATAAACATACACAATTTACAGAAATCCTCAAGTCAGCCTTACATTACTGATTAATCATACTGTCTTCAATCTCTGTATCTTCCTAGTGATTTCAAATTCCATGGGTTTGATTTTTTAAAATCGTATTCCTTCTAGAGTTTTTTCAATGTTTTCTACTGTGTAGCTTGCCCACTGAAGCTTTGTGCTGTGTTGTTACTCCCTCACCTGCTCTTTCAGTTCATTGCAGGTTGCTAATTTTTTAACATCTGGCTAAACTTGGGTCTACCAGTGAGAGTCTAATGCATTCCCATTGCTTGGAAATAAAAGACGAGCCAAACTGCTTCCAAACCATACACAAACACTATTTGGAGTTTTAAAGGGAAATACAAGTTATTAATTAAGATTTCAGGACAATCAGAAGCAGGTTGAGCAGATGTCTTCTACTTATGTAAAGATATACATGTAAAGCTTCTTGAAAATGTTTGATTTGCCTTAAGTAGCTTTTAAAAAGATTCAGAAAGTATTTTTAAAATGTTCTGAGATTTTTAAGCAAACTGAAACATCAAGAGGGTTTGGTTTTCTGTTGTTGGGTTGGTTGGTTTTTTTTTTTTCAAGAGAAAAAAAAGCTTAAAAATGGTCAAGAAAAATTCAGAGACTGTTTTCTGCAGTTTTTGTCAACAAATTTCATGGAAATTAAAATAATTTCAGAAAATATCTACTCATAAGAAACCAGGTGCTTGCTTTTTTATTATTTTTTAAAATAGATATTTGTAATTATCATATGTGTTACCATATTACATTTATTCATAAAATCACTGCATGATCTGAGGAATGAAAGCTGCTTAGCCCTTTGAAGAGTTTCAAGTAATAAGATAGTTAATGAAAAAGCAAAGTATCAGCAGTCTGACATCCAGTGCACATTCTAGACATATACTCTCCTGCAAGGCAGATTTGAGTTAGAGAGACTCTAGAATAATACAGCAGCTCTTTGCCAGTTACATTAATACAAAGTGAGTAAGATAATATTTATTTTGAATATCACACTCTGAAAACAAATGGTTTGCAATTTTCATTAAATGGTGATTTACCTCACCACTGAAAGCAGGACTGGAGTCAGTACAGACCACATCTGTTTTTAAAAGCTGTACTTTTGTTCCTTAATCCTGTATTCAGGGAATACTGCAAGTTCTGATAATCAGCCTGCTATTTCACTCAGACTTTGTTGTTATAAATGTATTAACTTTTTCATAAAGCAATCTGTATTTGCAATTAATCAAGTGAGTTGTCTCTTTAAGATAGTAGCCTAGCAACTTCCCCGAAGCCAAGGGAAGTCCCAGTTGGTGCTGCAGACCTGCACAATTATTATCTCAAGCCTGATCTAACTCAAGCAAGTGTTTCAAAGCATCTTTCTGATTAAAAGGGAGGAGAGAAAAAAGTTTGGTAGAAGCTGAAAAAACAGTTGCATGTATTCTTTATGTACACGAGCTAAAGAATTTTTCAGAGGGCAAATAATATTTTTATTGTCTCGAAATTAATACAGATTTGTTTCTCATTTCCAGACAGGCCCAACAATAAAAAAAAAAAAAATTCTTTTTTTCTTCTTGTTGTTTTGCTTCAACGTCTCCAAACTAACCACTCATTCAACTGCAGCAAAAGTAGGTTGCTGGAAACATGAAAATATACTTTCCAGGTGAGCTGAACTAAGTGTGAACACACCTAAGTGGATTATATTGAATTCATCTCAAGTTATTTAGATTCCCAACTCTGTGCAAGATTAAAGACTTGATAATTTTGGATTTGGCTAAGCCTTTCACAGCTTCATGGCATGGAGTCTGGAAATACTGGGGTTCCCAGGTCTCCAAGGTCCTCAATACCATTGCTCAATCAGGGCTGCAGACTTTAGAAGTTTTGCCTGAAAATGGCTACAGGGCCACCCTTGTATCAACCACAGACAGAACTTTTGAACAGGAGAAAATGAAACATCAGGGACAGAGATACAAGATCTCACTTTTGCATACACATTGAGCACAGGCACATTGCATTCTTCATTATTTGTAATGTCTGCTTTCAAGTTTAAAACAGAATTCTACTTCCTCTCCCCTTTATAGCAACAGGAAATGTTTGCTACAATGAACAACAGTAAATATACTTCTTTCTTCTGGGACAATAATTACTACTAGCAAATAATGGTCAACAACATACAAGACAGGCTTCTCTGCCTGCGCCTTCCCTGAATGTCAGTCTAAAGCTTTTTAGTATGTTCAACAAGATGGACATAATCTGTGTCTCTTCAGACAATTCGAAGGATCATGGTGGGGGGAAAGTTTTCTTAATTTTTCTGTTTGCTTTCTCTGAGTATCTCAGTGGTCAAAAGGCTCAAGTTATGCAGGGCTAATTTTAAACATTCAATTTAACATCAGTTTACGGGGACTGACCTGAAGACGAGTTTGTCCCTTGTGTAAAGTCAGTTTTGCTGTTCCCCTGAATATTCAGCCATGCAGCAACTGAAACTCCTTTTCTGAAATCTCCTTGTATTCATTACCAGAGAAGCAGAACAGTTCTGATTCAAATTGCTGAAAGGATTTCATTTAAATCAATATATATTGCTTCAGGGCTTTCTGTCTGGGGTCAGGGATGAAGTTTGTTGAAAGCAATAGCAACTCTCTACCAAAGACAGAGCCACTGAATGTTGAGAGACCTAGATGACTGCTTTGTATAATTACCTAAATTTACATGGTTTATATGAAACTGAGGATGCTTTTCTTCTTTCAGTACAGCCTGATTATGAAAGTGCTCCTCTGTTATACAGTCCTTTAAACTTACTCAGTTACAGTGGTTATAATAAGTGGCCAAGTGCTTATGTTATTCCTGGAAGTGATGAAGTTAAAATTACTTTAAAAAAAATTCATTCCTTTTCTATCTTTTTGAAAGACTGGCTAAGTCAAATTCTATAAATCCCAGTTTGACCATCTGTGGATTAATATCATTACTACATCTTGCTACTTAACTCCTAGTATGTTCTCCCTGTCTTCCAATGTGTTATATTGCTAAAGACCAATGGACGGTTCATCTAACCAAGAAGCAGATTTTATGTAATTTTTAAAACATTTCTTCAGAAAAGCTGGATAAGGCTCAGTGTTCTTTGCACAGCAATCAAAGACAATTCTCTCAAACTGCAAATGGTCAATGACTGATTCAGATCCTAAAGCATGAAGATTTATCAGGGATAGGAATCAATACAATGCAGCTGAAAGGAGTGGGAGTAATAAGAACAGAGTTAACTTTAAGAGAGAGAAGGCTGACAGCGGATGTTTGCCTGTCTGCTGCCTTCACCTTTGCAGTTCACTTCCCAGCCTAGACCTTAAGACTTCTACAGTTTGAAGAGCCTTTCAGGCTTCTACTAAGATGTATGGGAAGTGGACAGATCACTGAACAAAGATGAACAAATACAATGTAGAAGAAACAGAACACGTTTGACATAGTTGGCCTCTTGTTTACATGCTATAGGAATAAGATATTTATTTTACAGAATTGAACTACTCACAACATGGTCTCACTATATCTGAAAGAAATGTGGATATTGGGACTTTAATATAAAGTTCTAAAGCTTCCTAAAAATCACCCTAGTCTGTCAATCTCAATCATTCCTACTAGAATGCTACTATGCTCCTGAGAGTAGCGTAAGTTAAATATACTTCATGGGGATGAGCAGGGAAGCATTTTGTTTCATCAGTTTTGAGTACCTGTCATCTAGCTGCACTATATGACCCATTTACAGTTTTGTTTTCTAAGACAGGTTATACAGTAGCTTTAAGAGAACAAAGGATCTCATCCTTGTGCTATGAATAGTACAGAACCTCTCACCCTTGAATTGAGTCATCAGGGACACAAGACAGCTGCCATCCTTGCAAGCTAGGAGATATTCCAGCAATTTCTGCTAGGTGCTGTGTTTAATGGTAACTTTCTTCAGGAACTCAAGGCTGTGTTGGTTTAGGCCCTGCCAGGACCAGAGACCACGTTGCTGTTGCCCCTCCCCCACCCTCAGCCTGTCGGGCTGGAAGTGAGGCACAAACCCAGGTTAAAATAAGAAGAAATTTAATACAACAGTGTGATAAGCAATCTGAACAACAACAGTAGCAATGATAACAACAATAAACAGCAATAACAGTGCACAAGACAAACAATATACAGAGAAATAGCGCAAATGGTCAGGGAACAAAGCCGGCGCGTGGGTCCCACCACCAAAAAGCCAAAGAGAAAGTAAAATCAAAGTTTCCCGCCCCTGGACCTGACGCCAGCATGGTATGAATAACCCGGCTGGAGATCCCTTCCCCCTCTCTCTCTGCTGGGGAAACTTAACCCTATCCTAGTTGAACAAGGACAAAGGGCCTGTTTCCTAGTTTGGTGTCATCTGCCATGACATGTGACACAAAATTATCAACCTTTTCATACGAGGCATTAATCTATAAATTTCCAGATGTCCAGCAACCCAGGCTGCCATGAGTCTGGAAATCTCAAACACATAAATAGAGTGAGTCTTTATCCAAATATGTCCAATAAATTATACTGTGAGTTTGTGCTACATAGCTGATACATCGTATTTACTAAACACAAGTGGATCAAAAGGCATATAGACAGTATGCTCAAGCCACCACTGGCCTGTATCACAAGAAGATAACTGTATCAAGGGATGTAAAGGGATGTCATCTGAACAATGCTTCCATAGAAAGACATTGGAGTTATTACAGGAACATAATCTTCAACTCTTGGATATCTAGTTTCAGATGAGAGTGGAAGAGTATAGTATACTCCAGAACATCCCCAAATTGTAGGCTTTGTGGCTGTTTACCAATCTGAAAGTTGTTGCCTACTTTGTTTTCCAAATTCCTTAAAGAAACCAATGTTTAAAAGAATTTTAGGAATGGTTGTCAGACTGTGTCTTGCAATGTTATGCTAAGAAGTCACGAATAGTCCATTCATTGCTGATATTATAATATTTACAATTAAATTTTTGATAACTAAAAATTCACAACATTTTCAAGGGCTGAGAGTGATCCATAGCTCCTCACCAGTAGTTCCGGTTAATGGAATCACTATCTTGGAAATTGAGCTAATCTATCGTCTAGAAATACTGCTTTTCAGATTGGGTTTAAAACATTGATAGGTCAGCATGGCATGCTTTCACCCCCTGTTCTGCAGATAATTAGAAGACTTTCATCTGATGAAAGCTGACATTTCAGCACTTTGGAAGAACACCATGTTTTACAGATGTACTTCTAAAAAGGTGATTGACATTATGAGTGCAATGGTAACAGCAAAACAAGTCCCTTGGGTTGTCAGGAGAGGAAAAATTCTCACTTAATGCATGGCTGGACTAATAAAGAATTCTTAAAGTCTACAGCATCTGGATTTTTATTCTTCTGTTTCTCTTTTTTTTAACTTTTTTTACAACTACACTACTATTGAATCATTATAATAAAAATAAGCATATGCTTGTGCTCTTGCATCCACATACTCAAGCAGTGATAAGGGTTATTTAATGGAGTTGCTACTGGTATCGATCGCTCATTGCTTAAAAAGGAACTTGCAGGTTAATCAGATCTGCAAGTGTCTTTCTCATTATTTACATTGCTGAAGAGGATTAAATATTAGGGGGAAAGACCAAGGTTTGCTTTGCCAGATAAATAAAAATCAATTTGTTGCCGTTAGTAAATGTGTTAAATGTAGCAAGGTAACAAATCCTGCAGCCCTCTCGAGGATGATTTTTCAAGATAGAGTAGCCTCTGAAAGGCAGTAAAGACATGGCTGTGAACACAGTACTATGTAGGAGGTATTGCTCACTCCCTCTTCTGGTTAATTCTTCTGTTAACCTTATTTCCAAATCTGATTTTTCATGTAATGTGTGATATTAATCTCCACAGGGGATGGACAATTACACACAGCTGTTTCTTCTTTTAATCTTGTTTCCAATTCATAGCTTGGACTTTTCCTATGCAAATTTTTTGTCTCCGTGACATTCAGGGTCTCTAACAGATCTGGAGACAGCTAATGAGACTGGATGTAGATCCTGATGAGTTTCTATAATGCTGAACACCTTCACCACATATTGTTTTGCAGCTGTACTTGCAAATTCCATATCCTTGCGTGTTTGCATCCCTCTGACAACTTGCAACACAGACTGTTGTATTGCTGACGGCCAAAGTTTCTTGGCGAACTCTTTTGCCAAGTTCCAGCAGCTGCAGTACCAAGTACCATGTTCAATAGTGATATCCCCTGGCTTTGCACCAGGCTGCAAAGTATATGGATTTATAGATGAAGGATTGTTGAACCTGATGTGGAGCAAAGTTATAAACAAAATTATATTCATGTTTAAGTCTGCTTTCTCTAAAACTGTCCTACTACCTATATTGGAAAAATTTTTCCTCTGACAGTGTATCTTCACAGACTGGCAGATCATGGATACACATGATTGGTATGTGAGCGGGTTCTTCCTCCTCATATAGTGGGATCTAGTTCTGCAATAAGGGGTATACAACATTTCCATGCCCATGTAACAGAAAAACAAGTTCTTATCTCACTCAGTTGCCTGACAGACAATGCAAGTCAGAGAGCACATCTTATCAGCATTATGTTTGTTTACTTCTGTGTGTCCATATACTGTATAAATCTCTGAGTCCATTTGGCTGAGATTAGAACGGAAGAATCGACTAAGTGACATGGGTGAAATGCAGCTTGCAGTTTGATTGTATATGGAATAGGTTTCATTTTTAAGTATCTGAATAAACCAGATTGCAAGGAGAAATCAAGGTGCTGGTTCTGCAGTTCATGAGCTCAATTTATTTCCCATATTGGAAACAGAAACAGGATTCATCTCTTTTTAATTGGTAATAATTGAGCAGACTGTTGGGCTACAGCACTGAGGAAGCTAGGCCATGTTGTAGTGAACAGCTTCATGCCATACTGCCATAAGTTAAGGATATTCAGTACCTTACAGGACTAAGACTATAATCCACCCACATACAGAAACATGCAGTACAAGCACTTATTTTTAAAAAACAAAATTCATATACACAAGTATATTTAAAACTTCTTTTTCTGCTGCATTTTACATGAGAATTATCTGATCTACAAGTAAAAACAATGATTTCTGTGATTAACCTGAACTCTCCTATTCTTCTAGGCTTCTACCTCTCTCAACACCACAGCTCTTTCTGTCCTTTAACACAATGCTAATTTTTCTCATGTTCTAAGTTCTTTGACATACAAATTCCTTCTAAAAACTCCTGGAGACTATGCAGCTCCAGATTTTCTTCTGCGAAATTGGGCACCTGCTGTCAGGATCCTTCATGCACTACACCCAGTGTGGGGGTTTGCCTGCCTTTCCTTGGCTCGCAGCTGACTGTGGCTCCCATACTTAGGCCTGCTCTTCTCCCCTCACTTGGGTGTGATGGGACTGTGTCCTTGACAGTCAGGGCTCTGCCCTTGACTGCCTTGGTGTCACCCTTGGCTCCCAGCTCCCCTTCTTGCTCCTGGATACATACCTTCAAGGACAGAAGGTCTTGAACTATCAGTTTTGAATGCTCTAAAGCCAGAGCTGCATGGATGAATAGCTTTTTGTTGAGTCTGTATTAGGCATCAGTCTAGTACTTCCAACTTGTGGATGTTAATCTTTTTATTTTAAAAATTTACTAGTTAGCAATCTACCTATTATGCACACTATCATGAGATCATGCTGATGATGAGTCTCCAGTCTTGACAGCAAAGTATCAGCAAGAGCTGCTTTTAACATGCTAGACCAATTTACTCTGTTAAGACAAGAGAAAAACAACTCATCAGCTGTGGATGTTTTGCTGATTTCTGTGTTTTCTGAAAATATATTGCACCTGTCCAGAAGAAATTAAAATTAATTTAATTTTATGAATTCAATTAAAAGGATTCGTAGTATGTCATTACTTTTGCACTGTAATCTTTTTTATAAGAATGGGATGTTAACACTGCAATTTCTCCTGCAAGTTTCCTCTGATGCCTCACTTTTATTCTGTGCAAGGCATGGGTGCTATCTGTTCTTTTCAAGCAAAAGTGTTTACTGCCTCAGCCCTTTAAACAGGTTCTCATTAAAATGGCTCCTGTCACTTCCTCCTTCTTGCAAGTACTGTAGTTCTGCCTGGAGCTTTCACAGGTCATGGCAAGGGCATGATGTATCTTACTGCTCCTAGGTACCTCTGAATGAGCTGATTTTTCAAGCTCCTCTTAATTACTTAAGGTAACCACAGTGCCCCACTCCTGTTCCATGTATTGCTAGATTAGCCAGTGGGAAATCCACCTCGTTCTGGTCATCCTCATAAAGTCACAAGTCACAGTGTGCCATTGTAACACTGAAGAGTAACCGCATGTTAACCTTCATTAATTAGTAAGAGCAGATAGAAGGAGGTGCTTATTTCCCTCTATTCAGCCTTCAGAAGGTCACATCTGGAGTCTTGCACCTGGGTTTGGGCCTCATCAGTGGAAATGCAGTATCAGTAACTAGTAGAAAGTCAATGTAGGGTCGTTGCTATGGTGGGAGGGCTGGACCACACAGACTTACAGGGCCAAGGCAGCTGGGGTTTTTTAGCCTCATGAGGAGACATTGGAAGGTGTTCTATTGCTGCTGTGCAGAAAAAGGCAGAAGCTCAGGGAAACTGTCATCCTGCAGTATTCTTATCCAGGAAGAAACAACAGTCATGAAGTCTTTGTGGTCATTTTACTTTATCAATGAGTGATGAAAAAACAGTTAAGGATTTAGCTTTGGTTTCTTGTTATCAAGAAGAATTGCTGCTGTAATTTACCTTCACATACAAAAGCATTGTCTCACATTTTAGCTATGCTTCCAAGATAAATCATTGAAGAATAAAGTTCTTACTTCGAATAGGTAGTGGCAGAACAGCGTAGAACTTGCCATCAAACAGCTGGACATTTTGAGAAAGGATGGAGTTTACAATAATAGACTGCATACAGCTTACGTACATACAAGCTACATGCTACAACATAGCACAGCATGACAAGTGGTTATTAAACCCAGTCTCAGAAACGACAAAGTTGCTTAAGACTATACAGAGTAGCCAAATGACACAGCACAGTTCGACCTATGCAGATACACATTTTCTCAAATTAAAAACAAAAATTATTTCCTAATGTTTTTTTTTTCTTGATTCAGCAAGCATGTTCTTCATCACACATCTTCTGGTAATGTATATTTCTACAGATATATTTGCCAAAAGTTGTGCAACACAAATATTATAGGACAATGTGTCCCTATGGAAATTATTAGAATGAAGATCAATACCTTACTTTAAAAATTAGTTATTATTATATTGGTATAAGACTGGAGTGATCCAGATGACATTTTTATTTCTGCTCTGTTGGGTAATCTGTATCCTCAAAATTATGAATAGAATTTGATTTCTTGTCCTGATCTACCTGAATTGAGTGATCTCCTTAACAGCATGTAAGGCTTATTATATGATTGTAGCATGTTAAGGGCATTTTGCTTTCCCTACAGAGTATCACTATGCAAGACTTCTCCAAACAAAATCTGTAGGTCCAGACTGAAGCCTAGCAGCAAAGAAGATGAACAGAATGCAATAGCCAAGGCTTTTTCTCATCCTTGGCAGCATGTTGGGTTTCCTCGTAAGAATTCTACATTGCAGATGACATTTTTCTACTCTCCAAATCCTTCATGACACCTGCTACAGTGACTCACTTAGCATTCCCCCTTTTTTTTTCATAGCACTTGAAAACAGTACAGGCTAGAGAAAGTATCCTGCTCGTTTCTGTACCCTAAGATTCTCTCACCTGAAAATAAACATACTTCCCCCAGACAACTGTGTCATTTCTGAAATACTGAGGAGAAGATACAGAGATTCTAACAATCCTCTTGTTCCATTTACCAACTGGAGGAAAAAAGGGATAAAAAAATACTTGATTTTGTAGAAATATAGCACATTAAAAATTTCTGTGAATCATATTCAGCATGAAGGGGTGGGAGCAAAGTGGATTCTGTCCTGTACACAGGTCAGTAATTAAACTACTGGCTGTAAACAGCAGTGCTTTCCACATCTCTAACTAAATTCCACTCTTTCTCTCTAGTGCTTCCTTTCATTTTGGTTTATTTATTTATAATTCACAGCACATTTCTGTTCTGCCTCTGGTTCAAGGATACGATCACTGCAGGTATACTGTAGCACTCTAACTGTTGGCTAGCCCAGCTGATTTATGGAGCAGCTTTCCTTTTCCTTTCTCACTGCTTGTAATGTAATATAAAAAGGAAATATAAAATGGAGTCATAAAGTAATTGATTCACTGACATGTACTAGCAAATGAACTCAGAGTTCAAAAAGGCAGAGGAGCAGAACAGATGATTGTCACATCTAACAGTGACAAATGCCATTTAACTGTTATGAAATGAAGTTAATACTGAGTGTTACTTTCACAGCAGATGAGGAATATGAGAATGACAACGGGTTGTCTTCTGAATCCGTTAATCCATTTCGTGCCTCTTGACTGACACTCTGTTTTGAGCTAATGGGTGAAAGCTGATACTGAAGTTCTTATGTTGGTGGTGCTTTGTTTTGGTTTGTTTTTTTTAAACAAAGAAAGATTCCATTGTTCATCTTTTCTTAAGAGATTCAGCACTCCAGATGACTCTGTCATACTTTCAGTGCTTGCATAGTAGGAAGTAAATGGCTTTAGAATTTGCATGCCACAGAGGGCACTGGATGGCTTTCAGATTTAGTCCACAGGATTATATTTTATGGCACTGTCTGAGATTGTGGGCAGAGGATGGCATTTAAACCAAATGATGAATAATGAACAAATTCACAGCAGAAATTAATCAGACCACTGACTTTTGGGATCAGCAACAATTTCCACTGTGTCCTTCATCATCTGAGTCAAATGGTCATCTTCATTCCAGACCTGAATTATTTCAGAAATCTGAAGATATCAAACAGATGCTACATTATCCTGTTTTCTAACAGTGACCTCCATTAATGCCACCTGTTCTGTAAAGATGTGGAATAGCCTGGCCATCAACAAAGTCAATCACCATTGTCTTGCTTGTCCCCTGCCCTGTCTTGAAGAGAACTTCAGCACTCATTTTGTGTTTCACCCACCAAACACTATTCCACGTTACTCAAAGGGTGCAGAATTCCTAGTTGCAGGTGTCTATCCAGATGCCAAACTCATCAACAGAACCACCTGCTTACTTTAAAAGCAAGTGTGAAACAGAACAAGCTAGAAACAACTAAAAATTGGGTTTCCCTGTCTTGCAAGCAGACATGGCCATCATGATCCTAACTGATGGTGCATAATCACTAGATAGCTCCTTACAAAATACAGAATGCAAAACTAATGCTTACTTACAATTAAACTGCATGTCATAGGATGGACAAATTGCCTTTTCCTGATACTTCTGAACAGTTAGTGTTTCTACCAGTGTTCTCATTTTTAAGCTATTTAATCAAGCCATAACATGGTGTTCCTTAATATCACCACCTTGCAGAAAATTATACCATGCATTGCTGCTCATTCTGGACTATCCCCAACTTAGAGCTGCCTGCTCAAACTGTTAAGTATATCATATGTCTTACAAAGTTAACCCGATACTGCAGGCTGTTCCGTATGGGCATAATATCGATCTATACTGAACGGACTGTAGGATCAGGACTCTTTCTGAGTTAGAAATCAGCTACAAACTGTTTAATATATTCTTCCAATGTATCCATCATTTATTTTTATAACAAATTTCTTCCTTCAAGTACAGCGGTTCCTAGATTCTATCTGTCTAAATAACTGTTAATGGATTGTTCAGTGTCCACTTCCTACTTTTCTCTTGGAAGATATGAAGAATAATGAATTACTGGTAATGCAATGGGATTATGGGCATTAATATATATATATACAAAATATATATAACATAGGATGCAAATTACGAATTTTTTCAAGAATAATAAAGTTTGAGATAAACTACTGTTATATCAATGGGACTTTCTAAATATTTTTAAGTAATAAAAAACAGTCTGAGAATCAGAGTGAAGTAAAAAAACCTGCACTTTTTTTTAAACACGGGGGTTTTCTTTAAGCTTTTGAACAATTTGAAATGCTTATAAAGAGTCTATTTCAATTTAAGATTAAGGTTCGTGTTCTGCTTTTATTCTCTATAACCATCAGTTCTGTGCTAATTGCACTTAGATTTGGCATATACCAGGGTTTATGTCTCAGAATTTAAATCCTTTTAATAAAATAAATGTGTTTGGGAAACACATTTAGAGAATTACTACAAATCTCTGTACGAAATCATAGTAGAATTTGAATGATATTTTATTTCTTATGCACTCTTCCTCTGAAAAAATTCCATTTCTGGAAAGTTGCCCTTGAAAGCATCACTTAATATCTCTGACTTCTAATCTAGTCCCTGTTCTAAACTGGGCAGAGCTTATTATCTTTTTATCCTAAGAAGCATTGGGCATTATGATGTATCCATATAAATAGTTTACAATCAAGATCCAAAAAAATTTCTACTGATGCGTTTTCATTAATGTCAGTAGGAGTGCAGACACACACACACACATATATATAAAAATATGTATTTGGCACATAGGTCCTCACATTTTGCTATCATATTTTTTATTTCTTCCAGTTCCTAATTTTTTGAAGGACTATGAAGAATATTTGGTAGGATGTCTTATGTTTTCAATATAGAACATTTAGACCAATTTCAAAACTTCACTAGGTCCTTAAGATGTAAAATGTCAATAGTCAGAAATAAGAGCTGGCACCTGGCCAACCTGCTCCACAGACAGCACAAATTAGATGCGGATCAATGTACAATAAATGTCTCCTTGTCCCAATACATAGTCAGTGCCCTCCCTGTTCAAAAACCAAAGCCCTATGTTAGCATCTTTATCCAACTTGTTTCATTTTGGTCCTAATGAGAAAGTGAAATGTGTATGATACTACTTCAATTTCCATCATTTTTATTCCCTCATGATATCTCAGGTCTAATCACATGACAAGGAATTGTGAAGCAGCATCACAATGTTTTTTTAAAACACTATCCTTCAAAAGCTGGCCACCAGTTAATGTCTGGCAGCTCAATCCGTATGAGATTTCATCAAGAACCTATTTCCTGCAGGAGGTCAGTAGAAATGTCTGCTCTGAACGGTTAACTAAAACCTTCTACTTATCTCATTACGTGCAGAAACACACTAACTATGATTTTATATCTTCACTTGACTGGTGGAGAGATGATCAAAACCCTAATTGTAAAGGCTCAGAACTGCCAGCAGCACCTTATATCTCCCTACACATGCACACTTTTTTGTTTTTCCTTTCTGCCATAGAAGAGATAGCATAGTGGTTTTTAAAGCAATCATTTCATCTTCAGGTGATCACTGTCAGTTCATACACATATTGGTCCAGTGAGGATTTAGCTAATGTAACCGGGGCCTGATCCAGCTCTCCTTAAAAATCAATATGAGACTCACTGATCTCAGTGGAAGCTGGATCAAGCCTCAAATACACTGGGGGAGACATTTTCTGAAGCACAAAGGATGGTGAGACATATAAGTCCTAATTCCTATTCATTACCTTGAAAATCTCTCATAATACTTCTTTTCCAATGTGAAATAAAAATATAGATCAGGGAAATTTTAAAAAGCTATTACATCCCTGGACATACAAAATTGCTGGCTTGTTTTTTATCTTGACCTGACGTTGCTATAAAAGTGCTTTGAAAACTTCTGCTGTCCCATTTAAGCTAGCTGGAACTCAGACTTTCATCTAATGGCTTCTGTAGAAAAGACAAGACAGAGATAAAGCAAAAAAATATGTAAGAAAGAGAAGCATTTTTCGAAAGAGATACTGAACCAATATAGTTTAGTTGCATACCATCTTTTCATAGCAATCTCCCTCCAAATGTGCAATGGTTTTATTTAATATAGATAGAGTAGATTGAGTTATTAAGAGAGTGGAGAAGAAATATTTCTAATTATCGTGAAAGCACTTCTCCCCTTTTTTGATGGTTTCGACACCTCTAATTACTGTTTGGCTTTATAGTAAGTATACAAATGTATCTTTGCCCTCAATTGATTGTGACACTGTAGCTTAACTATAAAAGGCAAGCTCCTTTTTTGCTTAATAGCTAAAGGTCTAGGTCTTTGGCTTGGAAGGTCATTTGTCTTCTTTGCAATAGAAGAGTGGATAATCTGTTTGTTTAATTATGTTTACAGCTTCATCTTGCCTCTGCCCAAATATTTGTTATAGAGGAAATACACATATCCGTTGTGACATCAAGGATCTTAATTTTGAAATGCGCAATTATTAATCTGCAGAAAGTGAGCTACCACAGATTTTTGTTCGTCAATTACATGCTTAGAGAAAAAATCCATCACATCAAAACTATTTATTCTGTGATCTCATATAGTCACTGCCATAGTGATCTCCTACTGATTTTCTGTTTGTTGGAGAAACATACTTGTTCAAAGAATTCAGAAATTTGGCTGTTGGTGTGCATTTGTAATTGACTTATAAATGTTGGAAGTTCCAGTGGATTTATATAGCCAGAAATGATCCAGTGGTAGTGTAATGCTTAAAAAGCAATAGGGTTGGCCATTGGACATTGATTGTAGAGACGATAATAGAATAACAAGTACAAAACTTAAAGACTATCTCTAGTAGGATTTAAGTGCTTAATCTTTAGTAGGATTCAAGTGCTTAATCTTTAGTAGGATTCATCTCACTGAACTTTAGACATTTACCATATAGAGGTCTACATCTGAATTACTTTATAGTCTCTATAGGTAGTTCTCAGTGTAATTAATCCTGTACTCTTGTGAGCATCTGAAGCAGGTCAATTGAACTGTGCTTTACAAGTGCCTATTTCTCTTGGCTAACCATAACAGTAGTTTAGCTACTAGCTCACAATGTGTCTTCTTTACAAATACCAAGGGATCTGAAAGAAGAGATCTTACCCATGACCCTCAGGATGAAATTTGAAAGACAAACTCTTGGCCAGCCAGGTATTTTAGGCTCTTCCAAGTTCCTACTCAAGAAGGGAGGGAATTGCAGGGAGCTGTTCTTAGCTCCTGATCATTGTAGAAATTCTGGGAGCTTTTATGCAGCTCCAGGACCCCTGTTCCCTTGGAATACTGCTTTGGGGATATTTTCCTGAAGCTAGATAACAATGGTCTTTCTATATAAGAACTAAGCCTCTTCCCTCCTCAGAGGCTAAAGATTTGGAATAACTTTAGAATGGCTTGATTTTTTATACCTATGAATACACTGACCCAACACAAGTTGTCTTCTTAGAAAAACAGGTAGAATGGAACAAAGAGTTTCTCTGTGTAGCAGTCACCCAAGATATTTGTATACTCTCCACAGATAACATACATTACTGTGTAACATTGTCAAACCTTTTGGCTTAAGTATTTCTGTCATATAATCAAACATTTTGATAGCTAATCTTGAAACAACATGACATAATCAAAAATATTAACATTGCAAGCTCAAGTTGTTTATCAGACTGAACTGTACAAAACAGAATATTGTGAAGGCTTCACTGAATTCTCAAACCACTCATCTTACTTTCAAAAACATGACTCCAAAGAAAATACCAGTGAAAGTTTTTCTGTTCCCACTGTTTTCATTCAGTATTCACAAGTGATGGGCAAATGCTTGACTCCAGGAGAAAAATGAGCGTTTTGCCATTGATATCCATGGCAATAGCATTTTTGCTTAATATATCTTTATTTCAATAGCATACCAAGTATATATGTCTTTTGCTAATATGAAAAGGAAGTGCCATTGGTCGTTTTTTCTCTCTTTTTTTTTCCCAACATATATTCATATCCTTCCCACTTAAGAAAAGAAACAGAAGTAATGGAACTATTTATTCCCACTTTCTTTCTATGATAATCTTTTCTGTCATAATGTGTGAGGAACATAGACCTAAATATTGGTCTCTTACGAGCATTTAAGAAAAAGATCTGAGGCCTTGTTAAAATAAAATGGTTTTGGAGGAAGATCTACTTCGGTACTTCATAGATATTAGTGGAAAAAAAGATTCTTAGACTATATCTAAGTCAAAGAGTATTTCCTTTAATTGGCGAATGTTATTGTTACTGTTACCTTATAACATCTAGGTGTCCTGTTGTACTATTATAGTACATGACTGCCTATCAAAAATCTTGGAATGTAACACAAAAAATAGATATGACTAAATAGAGTCTATATAGACAGAAAGCTAAGGAATATCTGAGTTTTAAACACCTTGCCCCGGACCTAGGAGCCAAACACAAATCTCCCAAGTCCTAATATACTGTTTTAGCTTTCTTAAAAACAAAACAAAACAAAACAAAACAAAACAAAACAAAACAACAACAACAAAAACCTCCCCCCCTCCCCAAACAACAAAAGAAACCCCCAAAACAACACACATTTACATAATATTTGATTATCTAATAGATTAGGGCATGGGTTTATAATTACAGAAGAAATAACCACTGTTTGACAACTCTCCATTTTTTTTAATAGTGAAATTTTGGTCCAAATTGTAGTGTCTAAATACTAATAAAATTAAACCTCGGGTGGATAGTCCTAAACATCAGTCAGATTATAGAATTTCCTCTATAGCAGCAATCTGCTGTTAGGCAGCCATGACAGCATCAGCTTCCCTTAGTAGCAGGGACCACCAAAATAAGGAGCAAGATCATAGCAGAAACCATGAAAGTAAAGAACAGGACAATACCTGGGGGTTTTAAGCACAGATGCAAAATGGTCAAGTATAGTTTACTAAAGCAATGCAATACAGAGAGCTGAATAGGACTGCCTTTAGGAGGTAACAAAGAGTGTAAATCTAACGTTCAAAAAGCCCGTATGTCGTGTCAAGACAAAAGAGACAGAGTAGGGTAAGTAAATAAGCTGTGCTCCCTACAAGAATGGGAACAAAAAGAGGAATTGATTCACTATTGACACCCTTGACCCCTCTGCCAGCCTGCTGCCTGTTCAACCCCACAGTTTACCCAAAACAAGCTCCCCTTGCCCTTCAGTGAAGAAAGAGGACAGCTTTTTAGTTGCTATACACAAAATGTAGCTATGGCAAGTTAGCAACTGACAACAATTCCTGCTTTGGATCAGCTGTGTTGACTAGTAAATTAGTGGGGTAAAGCAAATCCTTCACTCCACAGCAGGAGGAAATAAGGAAAGGAAAAAACATTTTAGGTCCAAGGGACTCCTTTTCCTACTATAAATTCTGAAGAACTACCATGAATTCTAAGAACTGTCAACTTTATACCTGTAAAATGCACCAGCAGCCCTCTGTTGTCCTTACCTTTCCACCAAATTGGGCAAAATATTTTCCTGCAACGTGTGATTCATGGTCTTGTAGCCCAGTCCACAGGAGTTTATGTCATGAAATGAGAACAATCACAAAAGTGAAAGAACTAATGGCAACAGTGGCATAAGGTCCTATATTCACCCACTGAGCTTTTTTTTTAATCAGTATTAATATTATGCATCGAATGAAGTGACATCATTCCACTTCACTAATGAAGCCTTGACTGTGTGAACTCTGTTATATAGGAATAACAATAATTCTGAGTAACATTTCTAAGGCAGTTATGTCATTCAGTATTTAAATTAAAGGAGAAGCTCTGTGATTATGATACAGATGTAACAAAATGCATTTCATTTTAGTCTCTATCACCCCTCAATTAACAGAATGCAGCAGATAGGGAATAATTGCACTTACTACTCTACTTCTCTGTTTTACATTAATGCTATTGTAATAATTCTATTACTGGATTTTATTTTTTTTTAACTTTAAAAAATATCAAATATACTGGTGAAATTCAAGCATAGAAGTTATTTATTGCTGAGTGAAAGATATTGTGGAGCAACAGAATTATGATGTGCCTTTGTGAGTTAATTTTGTGTAATTCAGAAAAGCCTTCAAACCCAGTCCAAAATTCAACAAGTGAGAGTTTATATCCTGCATCTGTAAACTACCACTTGTGAACTTTGACCTGTGAAAAGACTACTACCTGCCTGGGCTCTGTGCCTTGTTAAAATAGAATAGAACTTTTCTTTTGTCAAAACAAATTCTGGAAGTGAGAAAGGATCAAATAGCGTCTGAGGAAATATGGATTTTGCACTGTACTATAACACATCAAACTCTCCAGACCTGATGTGCCTTTCAGAAGAGATATCTTCTGGATATCTAGCATAGAATTGCAGCTTCCGAAAATAACAGATTTTTCACAGTAAGACCTGATAGTGAGCAACAGACATACCCATGCTGACTGTTGAATGCCAGTTCTCCCCTTAGATTTGTGAATGTTCTTTTGTTGTAAAACATAGTATTGACAATAAACAACTGCTAGTCCTGACTTAAATATTGCTGATTTACCACAGTTAAATTAGCATTTTACTCAGTGTCTCAGTACAGTAACAAGTTCCAGTAAAAATATCTTCCAACACATACTGTAGACAACAGCTCTGAGCACATTTTTTCTTTTTCATACCAGAGGTTTATACAATTATCAGCTTAAGCTTTAATTGGATTTAACTAATTGGTAAACAGGATTTTTATTCATTAGTTTTATACATGTATCAGTTCCTCATTTAAGGTTTAATTTAAATTCAATATAAGCAACTGGATGTCTCAGATTTGTAAAAAATAAATAAATAAAAGAAACCAGTGAAAAACCTGTCACAGCAATTTCTTCACTCTGGTGTTTTTGAAGATGAATATTATTAAATCTGATTATTTTATATACATATATAATCATATCATATAACATACAGATTTCTAAGAGATCATCCTGTGGATTTTGTTATCAACATGAAAAGAAATGCAAGACCCCTTTAATTTAATGTTTATCAAGTCTTACATATAGTCCATACTGAGAAAAGAAACAAATTCAAAAAATAGTTTGAGAAAATGAAGGTATAACAAAAATATAATATGAATTATGAATATGAATAAATTATAATTCACAAAGCATTAGTTTATTTTCTATAAGTGAAGTGTTGTTATTACAGGTATGGGATACTGAACCATGAACTGAGACCACAAAGTTTCCTTAAAACCCACATAACGCAACACTACTTTGGTATTATTTTAGAAGTCTTTTTAGGTTTGTCTTTACTGTATTTATAACCAGGAACAGTGAAAAATGAAAGCGGTGATGAAAGCATAGGTGGCAGTCTCTCTTCTATAGAGTCTAAGACCTTCCTATTTATTTCAGCAAGAATCTGGCGGTATTCACAGATGTTCTGATTGTAATCCTCTCTGTGCTTTTTGTTAAAGCACATACGCATTCGCAGAAAAGATGTTTTGGTATAATGGATTATCAGCAACATAAACTGTCCCACTATTCTCACTCATCATTTTCCTCAAAAGAAACAGTGCTAAAAAAGACTATCTTTCCAATAAATCTGTCTATGACTGAACATGTTGAGAGAAGATACTGATTCCAGTCTACCATATATATCTACGTGTGATAAAAAAAAAACAAAACTCACGGCAGTAACAATAATTATGCTGGTAATTGCAAAATATAAACAGACACATGATAATTGTGAAAAAAAAAAAAAACAGAAGAAAAAATGCACACTTGAAGAATAAGAAAAAGTGTTGGCATAAATTGTCAAAAGATAGGAGAGATAAAACACATGTAAAGAAGGGGAGTTAATGTAAATAGGGACAATGAAGAAAAACACAGAAAAAAAGAGACTCAAAAAACCCCAAAGACTTAATTTCTTCAAAATAATCTAAAAATTTTAGTAAATATATAGATAATCTTCACAGATGTCCTATAAAAATGAGCACAGTTTTCATCTGACAGATGTCCAAATTTTAATGGTCAATCATCTGTTCTCCTCCACAGATGTCTCCTGGAAGTGCACTGGTGAGAAAGGAAACAGGTGTTTGACTTCACTAAACTGTACCTTTCTTTCACTCTTGCGTTTGCACAATGATTTTGTCTATATGTTACTTGTGACTCAAAAATTTTTGAAATGCTTTTTCAGAGCAATGAGAGATTTTTTAGACAACTATTCAGTCAATTTGCTGAGATATCAGGGGTGTGGGATAAATGCCATCATGGGTATACCTCATATTTTTCATCTCCTTTTTCTTAAATTCCTATTATTTGTCCTTTATTCAATTGTTTCTAATCCTGAAATGCACAGAAATTAATTCTCAGTATTTTCTGATGGACTTGCTGGCTAAAGACCAATTAATCCTTGTAAAATTCTTACAAATAATTGGGCTCCTATTCATGAGGGTTTTGCTGATGAAGTCTTAGATTCTGCTCAAACCCAGCTGTGTTCAACTTCATTCAGCTCTTTTAAAGAGTTTTTTCAACTGCATATGGTTTTAGCATTTCTTTAGCTTCCCGTGTTTTTACGTTACGGTCTTCTCTACAGAGAAGCCCTCGCAGGCAAGATGTTTTACTATGGTCAAGACAGTGATAACATTCATCTTTATCACTTGAAGATTAAGCAAATAAAAAGTCCATGAGCTCATGTCATGTTCTCTTCTTGTGCAAGTCCATTGACAGTCATTTTGCTGCCCAGGAATCTCAGCTATAAGTAGCTGTTAGAACTATGGTTTAAACAGGAAGGGATGCATCCTGCTTAACTGTTACACTATCTTAAATCCCAAGTAATTCCACTGAAGTCAGTGGATTTGCTCTGGATTTAATCCAGTCTAGCTGAAAGCAGAATATGGCCCTTTGATTCCTGCTGCTATTGTTCAGTTGTCGGGAGATTTACTACATGAAGTATACTCTGTACAGCTAACACCCTGTAGCATACTTGTTGATCTACTTACCAGCAGAGTAAGAGCTTTATATTTGACATAGCTGAAACTTCTGAGTAAAAATAGATTGTAGAAAATTCCCAGCTGAGCTCTAATATCAATTTTCATGAAGCAAAATACAGATTTCCACCAAGCTAGACTAGCTGAAATGGAGGTAGTTTAGTGCACAATGGTTTGTAATACATTGAATACTCTGTCTGTAACACTCTAAATGGATAACATGAAGATTTGATAGAAAGCCTAAAAACTACCTTTGCTAAATGTGAAAACAGGGGAAAAAAAAAAATCCAAACACAGCTGGATACTGCACAGCAGCAATTCATCATCAGAATTCTCAGCAAACAGCCATTCTCACTGCCTTCCACAGGTTTTCATAACACAAGAATCAGAGGGGTGACGAGAGCAGAATTTGTCTAATATTTTATGACAAAAACATATTACAAGTTGGCAAATTATTTGACAGGCTATATGAATGACTAAATAATGGGACAAATGGGAAACATATACGAAAAATAGAGCAAGATAGTATAAAAAGTTATTAAATAGCAGAAAATCTTGATGACCACAACAACAAAAAGATTGGTGAAAATCTATACAGAAAAGGAAAGAAATTAGCATAATCTGGGATTAAATTTTCTCCAGTCTACGCTGCTTTCACCAAGTTTACATATGTGTGCCAGTTTTACTTCAAATATAGGCAATGGGCATTTATTTCATTTATACTATTTTCTTTTTACAATATTAAAGCATTTTAATCATCAAGAAGGAAAATTACATGAAAAATAATAAACTCTTGACTCTTCTTAAAAAAAAAGACACGGGAATTCACACATGATTCAGAGACAACTAGGAAATATCTACTATTATGTTAAAATAGAAACATGCATACATCACATCTACTTCTTCCTAACCTATAGTTTGGATGCGGACCTTAACAAAAAGAAAGAGACAGAAATTCTTTAGTGAACTGTAAAGTTTTGGAAACTCAATGTGGGCATGTATACATATATATATATATATATATATATACATACATATATATTTATATGTATACACAATCTCCATTTTCTATTTTTTATTTACTATTATGCAAAATCACTACTTTGCTCCCTCAGCAGTATTTGTGCTCTTTAAAATCCTAACTCTGTTCTGAAGCTGTTTCATGTTTGTTTTCAAAGACTTCTTGTAAAATATTGGTGGGTTGTGGGGGTTTTTTGACAGTAAAAATAAGAAACTACCTTTCCATTTGGGTTAGAACTGAGATGAAATGAGGAATGGCTGCCACCAAGCAGAAAATTTGCTCACTTTATGTGTGCCAGTTAATTACGACACTTCAGAGGCGCTTCTGAAAGGATAAGGCAAGCTGCATAAATTTAGCTGTAATCCAGGCAGGCAAAACTAATTTGCAGGGGATGGCCTTATCTAGCTGCTGCAGCTTTCTCAGAAAATTAACCTTGGATATTTGGGCCCAATTCAGAAAGTGTTTGATTTTTTTTTCCTTTCCTGCTCAGCATAAGAGAATTTTAAATTCAATACCTGACTTTTAAGAGGCACTATGAATGCTGTAGGCAGTTCAGAGTTATTACTGACAAGCAAAACCATACATTTATATACGTACATATATGATTGTCCTTCATGCCCATTATCCTGCCTTCTTGCATGTGCATCAGAGGGTTTATCACCATATGTATGTGGGGGGTGTCTTTGGATTAACAGAAGATGCAGCTCATTTTAATGTACTTAGAAAAATTCATCAAAGTTCATTGCAGAATAAGTCATGCATACTGACTTGTTCATTCCAGTGGAAATGAAGAAATCCCCATAAAAATAGAAGTTTAATGAAGTGTTGAGGCAAAGTCCTGTCTGTCATTCCAATTACCACTGATTTAGAATATTCCTTGATACGCAACTATTAATCGCTCTTACTCAGCACAATTAAAAGTTTACCTTAGATTTCACCAGCTTCACCAGTTCATGGGTGAAATATTTAATTAACAAATGTTGCCAAATCCACCTTAAAAGCTTCAGGCATAACATGAAGTATAAGAAACGTTACTGGCTTCTTAGCATTGTGCAACCTACTTAGTTAAGACTGCCTTTTATTTTAACTAACAGTGTTAATGAGTTCACAGTATGATCCTCCCTTTGCCCAGCCAATAATCACTGTAGAAAAACATGAAAGTATAACCCATATAAATTTTTTTCCTCTATGATTTAACTAGTTTGAAATCACTGGATGCTTTGTGGGCAGTTTGTGATATTGGTTTGGTCAAATCTGACCAAAAATAGGTCTAAGATTATTTGGGAAAAAATTTCTTTTAATATTTTTAGGTGGGTTAATCTCATCTTTTTCCTATTTGCAGAGAGGTAGATATCTCCATTCTAACCACTCATTCTAACCTAAACTTGATGACAAAAACAGGACCACAGAAAGATAGTAAATACTTTTTAGGTCATTTCACAGACTCCCATCTTCACTGACTTAAAGTCTCCTGAATTTAAGACAGCCAAATTCATACTAAATTAATCTAACCTGTAGTTAAAGATCTTTTAAAAGTTAAACTCTTTTGATGTTCAGCAGTACGTTAATCATGACAATCTTTCAAATACATGCTCAGCTATCATTCTATTTTGATTAGGTCTTTGAAAATACAACTAGCTTTCAAAAGGATCTATACATTTTATGCACATAATTCTGAATATTCTTATCAGATACAGAAAATTGCATGGCAGTGCAATCTTCCATTCTTGCACTGAATTTTGCCAGGTTTTAACAATCAAGGGCTATTTATGATTAATGAAACACAGGCTAAATTAGCACTGCCCTTCTTCTTCCCATGCAGCTTCAGTATGCCCCAAGATACCTTTTATTCTTGTATTATGTCAGAACAATTTTATGTTAGTGTCAAGATAATGAGCTGATTTTGGCCTTCAAAGCAATAGTAAAATTGCATGTAAATATAAATGCCAACATAACCATTCTATAAAAAAAATATGTCCTTTCATTATTGTAATCATCACTGTCATTATTTTTTTTATTACTACTTAATTTTTACCACTGCAAAAATTTGCAATATGCTAGCTACTATCCATTCATGTAGGAAAGTCCAACTCTTGCACAGTAAAACTTGTATTCAAAAGGATATATAGTTCAGGAAAGACAGAAAAGTTGCAGTTAAATGTACAGTTAAATACAGACTTTTCCTCAGGGAGTTGAAAAGAGGTTCAAATTTAAAAGTTCCTCCTTCATGTACAAGTAAATATGCAAAGTATTAAAGCTGAGGTATAAAAAAAATGGGGCATACAATTATCAACTGAGAGCATAAAATGAAAATTGACCAAAGCATCTGACCAGTAAAGCATGGCAAACTTCGTACTTTGAAGACAGTTTTAGCAATTATATTGTAAATGTCACAATACATCATATTCTTAAAGCAGAGTTTAAATTGCTTTCATTTCTAAAAGTGTTCTTCCTCTATGAAGTTTTATATTATGTTAGTCAATACGTACAGGTATTTTACTCAGGGCAAATAGCAAACAGGGCCAAGCTGCAAGAGATGCAAAGATCTTGATCTTCAGGATTTTCTTGCTTCAGTCTTTACCACATGCTCACAAAGTTACTGATTCAGTAGATGTCTTAATTTGACATATTTTTATTATTTTGTTGGAGACAAAAAAATAGAGCCATACATTAAGCTGAAGTGGGAATAATACTATTACTGTCCAGCAGAATGCAGTAACTGGTTCATCACACATGCTTAAAAGTGTTGACAGCAAAAGTGTTAGTGATTATTCATATTTTACTTCTTCCCTGTGTGAATAGTCAGAGTTCATGAACTATATTTTATTAGATAGTCTGGTGACTATTACAGATAGGTGTAGTAGCTCTTTTCAGATTTCTAGCTTTTCATATAATTTAAAATAAGGACCTACACAAATGTCCATATTAAACACTAATTTACATGAGTTTCCTTTATGTGGAAACTCTTACTCTTTGCATGTATGGTATAATCTTGAAAAATTGTCCTGTGTTGCTAAGTATGACACATAAAAAAATTCAGTTCAATAATGCCAGGCATCTCCTAAGCTACATATGTAGACTTAAGTGACAATCAATGGAAAGAAAGAAGCATCTCCACTGATATGTGCTCACTGACATATATCTTATAGTAGTTTTATGGTATGATTCATCTTTTCATTCACCACTAAGAAAAATTCTCAATTCTAAATTTATCATGTAAACAACTGAAATTCTGCAGATTGAATCATAGCCTAAATACTCTTTGTAGTTTTTAATGTGTTGATACCTGAAGTGTTACTTAGTTTTCTCTTAGTCAAAGAAAAGTCAGGACTAGAACTACTAAAACCACTTGAAATGGTCAATAGTCACAAAGCTGAACCCCAGATGAAAGAATTCCACAACATATTTTGAATATCTACCCCGTCTAGCATGATCAGAACTGATTATGGGGCTTCATTACTGGAGTCTCCAAGAATCATGCTAGTGTTTTTTCCCCTCATTCTGACTTCTCAATATGAAAGGGCATGATAATACCATAGAGATCTAGTGTAACTGGACTGGTGTTAGCAGTAATCACTACAATAAATGGATCCAACTGTTATGATAAGCAGCATGTGTATGAAATTTGAACTAACGACATAACGTTTATCATTTTCTGAGAAAGGGGATTAATTACAAAATTGTATTTGTATGAATCTTACAACATATATTTGCATGTCATTTGAAAAATTCAAAAATATAGCAGGAAAACACTGGGAAGTACATCTAATGTGAGAAAAATTTGTCTTAGTGGTGACTACCCACAAAGGACATAGGTTTGGAATATTTCCGTTTTGTTGTGATTTATACTTTCTTTAAGTGTTAGAGAGGAGGTTTAACATCAACATTGATTTACATGTATGCTCAAAAATCTAGGTGAAATGGTAATCTGTATGAAATAGCTCTGATTTAATACATTCAGGGGATTTCCAATTATTTGAAGGGTAGAAACATTAAAAAAAAAAAAAAAAAACAACAACAACAAAACAAACAAACAAACAAACAAAAAAAACCCCCAACCAGAAGCAGAAGGGAATATCAGCAACATAACAGTGGAAATTGATTCATTGTAGGCATACAAGTTTGTACAGACACCTCAGGGAGAGGAGAGGAAGTCCTACAACATAGGTATGTGAAGAATCTGCTGACTACTTCAGGTCAGGGAAGAGACTGAGAACATAAGAAACTGTTCAAATAATCAGTTAGAAAAAACAAAGTCAAAAAGGACAATGTGGACCACTGGGTTAGAATAAACTGAGTAGTAACTGAGGGTATAGATGGAACATAGTCTATCAGACTTGGCAACAAAGGTAAATTAAATTTTATGCAAGACATCTTTACAAATAACTCTAGATGCTTTTCAAAGAAGGAGCCAGATTATAGGGACAAATATTACAAAAGAGTGTGGAAATTAAGGACTGATTCTGAGAAAAGTCAAGCTGCAGCTACACCTTGTGCAAATGATTTTTATTATACTGTTTTCATGCACATATTTTTTTCATATCAGGTATGCAACTCCTTTCAAACTCTGTGCATCTTGGTTATGTGGATTTCTCACAAGGCAAACAGGATCTGAATGTACACCTGAATGTGTACATATTGAAACAATAAGCCAGCAAATAGAAACAATTGATTTTATATTTTATCTCTAATGCTCTTTTGTCTAATAGCACAAAGAAGAAATGTGAATAAAGCACCTACATGTTCTTCATTCTAATTTTCCTTCTTTTTTTTTCCACATTGCCAACTGAGAATTGCCAATAGTATATTCATTCCCTAACTAAATGACCCATCAGCATTTCTCAGAAAGAATATGAAAAAACAAGCTTTTCTTAAATTTTGATTCAAATAATTACAAATCCAGCCATCATTTCCAGTTATATTTTCCTTTCAGATTAGGTCTATCTATTTCCAGCAAATCCTTTACACACACGTTTAACAGTTTCTCTTTTCTATCATTCAAATAGACTAGTGTGTGGTAAAGGCAGTTTTACTAATGAGATGTCAAAACACCAAGTGGTTAGTTTTTAATTTAGCCCAAGGTAGAATGCTGTAGTTCAGAGCCAGTGATCCATTGCTAAATTCAATTTCCCAACTGTTTAATTAATTTATGTATACAATTTAATGATATTTAATTTGATATGCACTTTCAAGATACACTGTACTTATCCATTTCTAAATAAAATCCTAAATAGGTTATTAAAAATTACTAAAAACATATTTTTCTTCTATGCAAGTATTCTACCAACTACATTTTTTTAATTAATTTTGTAATTTCATCCATTATATTCAGTTTCCCAGAAGACCTAAATAAATATATTATTTTTTTGAAGAAATATTGCAAAATATAATAACTTTTTAAACGCTCTTTTTAATTTTGACTTTGGGTTGAAATAAGACATGTTGTGGTCATAGAAAAGAATCATCAGGATGCTGGAAAATCCACTGAAAGCAATCTGTGTGTTCATTATATTAGGCAGATAAGGCATTCCAAGGATAATAATGTTATGTATTACAGCCTCATGGAGAGCTCTATGCTCTAGGACAATGAAGGAAAAGGGATATTTTTGTATTGGATTAACTGCAAATAAAATACTGAAAAAAAAAAAAGGAAATTCCATGACAATCTATATGCTAGAAAATAAAATCACATGAAGCTATAAAAGTAACAAAATAATCAGAGAAGGGCTAATTTTATGGATAAAGGATATTTTTTATGGTTCAGGAGTGTAATCTTAACTACCGTGAAATATAGTGTGCTACAATAAAAGCTCTCCCCCAAATCATGGCTCCAGTATTGTGCATGCACCTTATATCAGACTTTGTACTACAGAACTTACTTTTTGAGTAGGTACAGAGACCAGAGGAAGGAACAAACAAATCATAAATCTTACCCTCTGACTATAGTGAAAAAGAAGATAAAGCCCTCAACTGGGTTGCAGTCTAACACTTTTACCTGCAAGATCCTGGTTCTGCTTTTCCAGAAAAGGAGGCAAATGTTACAAGGGAACAACGTGGAATTATGATTTCTATAGCCTCTCTGGATATAAAATGAAGAATTAGAAATATTCTAAGAAGGAAATCCTGACTGAATCTGTCTGGTTGCTGACATAACACCCCACAGAGCAATGTAGTCAAATCTCAAATATCAAACAAGAGGAGCACAGCCTATTTCGCGCTAACCCAGTACCTCACACCACTTTAATGGGCATCAAGGGCACATTTCATCCAGATGCCCTCTTGTGAGTCATATCTAAGGGGCTTTAAAAGTCACAGAAACTTGGCCAAGTTCTACACTAAAAACATTGGCTAAAAACATTGACTGCAATCAGTCAACCATGTTATTCTTCACTTATGGTTCAGCATTGGGTATCTACATTGTGACATGCCTTAGGGATTCCTGTTACTAATGCCTGTTCAACTGTTCTATGAAGGAACAATGTAAGATCAAGACGATTTGAAGTGGGATTCATCTCACCTAGCTTTAGACATTTAAAAGTTAGACATTTAAGTCTGAACTGGAGAGAAATAGGCACCTCTAGAGGGCAATTCGTTTGACCTATCTCAGACGCCTATTTTAGTCAGAGATGAATCACCCTCCAGAGATGCCTAGATTTCTCTATTGACTATAAAGGGAGCCTAGGGCAAGCAGTTCAGTGCTAGACTTCTGACTTTCAGACATGTAATTTAGAAGAGATATATCCCACTCACTGTAGTGGTAAGGTTTAGTTTCCCCACTTAATCACTCATGCTGTTTTCAGATTCATAAAATACCCAAGAACTCATCTTTAAGTATTCCTCATTTGCTCTTTTTAATTTCTATTTTGGGTTGTTGGTTTCTCTCCAAACACTTACTGCCTTTAAATTTCACTCATTTTCTCATTAAAAATATTCACTCATAACAAGTTCATTGCAACCTCTCTATATTTCACCTTCCAAAACAGATGCCTCAGTGAAAACAGCAAGAACACATTATAAAATTACTATGCTTCATCCAGCTGTTATTCTTTCTTAATATTTTATTTTCATTTCTGAGATTTCTGAAGCTACACTTTTCAGGCTTCACTTTTCAGGCCTCTATAATGGAAAGAAATTAATGGTCTTTCTCTAGTCACTGATTTAATAAGATTATTTGTTCAGAATTTTGTATGATACAAATTAAATCCTTGTAACTGATCCTAAACATTCAGAAAACCAGAACTAGTGCTTGAGTTTGATTTAAATTTCTTCTGATTTAGAGCTCTGACATTCTTTTTAGACTGATTTTATACTAGTGTAACTCCACTGACTTCAGTAGAATCCTTACAGGCATAACAAAAATGAGAGAAAAAAAAACGCAAACAGGTTTTTGCTAGACAGGAAATGGTTGCAGGTGTTTAAATTGATTATTTATCTGTATATCCTCAATTAAAAAATAATGAAATCATTTTATTAAAGAGCATTTATGTTTGATTTTAAAAATGTAGACATTTCGACGATTACTTGTTAATATAATGGAGATTTATAATGTTCTATTCTCTCTGACCAGTGGAAAAAGTCTTGGTTAATCAACAGTTTCATAGAGCTGTTAATTGATACAAACAGCAGCTTATGTTCCCTCAGGATTTAAATGCAAGTTTTTCAAAGAAGCATCCAGTATGTCTTGAAATTCTTATACAAATCATGAGTTCTTTTATTAAAATATATATTCATATATTTTAATATCGCTTCAGTTACTTCAAACATTTAAACAGAGGATTCTTAATGTAAAAGTCTTAAAATACAGACTGAGTGCAATCAGCATAAAAATAATTTGACAGCCTTCCACATTGCTGAGTAAATGAGGCATAACCTTGAATATGAAACTTAGAGGCTGGTGATTTCTTTAGACTATATTAGAAAATTTATGACACTTCCTGTGGGAGAGGAAAACTGCTCAGGAAAGTTTATCCCCTTTCCCATAGGGACAGCAATCTTTTCTTATTTATGCTTAGATTATCAGCATGAGCGGGTGTTTCTCATTTTCTGTGGGTGTCAGAACTGCAATAACTGAAGTAAAGTTTGTATGAGCAAGTAAGTGCTGGAAATGTTTTTCAATAACATATGTGGACCTGATTGTGTCTAGTAGTGTCTACTATTTCATGTCCTATTGGTTTTACTACAAGCTTTATCCTAGAAGTGTTGGACACTTTCCAAGTACAGATGACTTTTCCCACCAATGGATTTTAATGATCTTCAACAAAAGTTGATTACCATTAAAGGGACTCTTTCCCATGACTTCAAAACTTTTCTCTTTGGAAGCATTTAGTGCTTGAAACAAGCACTTATGAGCTGGAAGAGCAAGCGTTCCCATGACTTGTCAGGGAGCTGTTATTGTTGAGTTTGGCCCTATTTTTCTGTTTTAGAGAAGCATGATGGATTTGCACAGGATTTACAAATGTGTTCTAAATACTGTACACTTACACACAAATAAATACTGCATATACTTAACAAGATTGTGATAACAGTACATTTAATAAAGTTTTCTAGATATAAAACAAGATAAGAATTATCTCGCAGAAAACTTTAGTGTTGTTAAGGAATGACAGATCAAGAAAAGATAAAGATAAAAGATCCCCAAAAATAAGCTGAAAGTACTGTGGCCCATTTTAAAGAGGCACTTTCAGGACCAGTGGTCAAGTGCTTAGGGAAACAGCTAAGTTTAAATCTGAAGAATTTAAGTCTGATAGAATGATGTGTCTTTAAAAAAAACAGACTTATGCCTAGTTTTCTCGTTATTCAAAACTCCCAATTCTGTTTACATTTTTGCCAGTAACAGACATTAGATAGTGTGGTTGAAAAGTCCAGCAACTAGAAGTCAGGGTGCTTCTTCCCAGATGAGTACCCAGATTACAGAATTACAAAACTCTTTTCTCTCCACCATTAGTAGTGTGCTACACATTGGTATCACTTCAGCAAAAAGGGTGAAGATTGACTAGTATCTCAGTCCAGAGATACCCTGGTTATCTCCTAGGGATTTCAAACCAGTGGGTTCTAGAGACTCTTTTCTTTTCTGAACTTTTCTTCTCTTTTCTGAACAAGTGCTTTAAGGAGTAGTCATCTTATTTAAAGGGGGAGAGAGGGAAGCATGTCCGCCATGGCATCAGCTAACGGACATGTTTTAAAAGAGCCTAGAACGTTTCATGCATATGCTGATTTTCTAGTGTATGTTCTCTTCAGACATATTTTTACCTAGATTTTTGCCTCTTAAAAACTCCTAAATACAGTTCTCAATTAAGTGTAAGCAGAAAAGAGCAGCAGGAGTTTAGGATGGAACAAAAAGAAAGAACTCTTCAATCAGCACTCTTAAATTGTAAACATCCTCACTCCAGGAAGCTGTAGAAGCTCAAAGTTTTACATTCAGGCTTTTTTAGGCATCTCTTTTGTCCAGTTATGCATAGAACCTGGGCAAGATGCTTTGAATAGTGTAGCTATTGTATATAGTAAAATGCAATGTATTAAATCAGCTCAAGACCCAGTCTAAGAGGTTGTAAGTGTGAGGATGCTCAACACAACTATAGTAACTAAAGTTAGAAATTTGAAATTACATACTTTAGCAACGGTGCTAATCTTTCTGAACAACTTGATGCAAGGGCTTAATCTGGTTGCAGTCGTTCAGATCAGTTTTCTTAAATGTAACTATGCAAAGATCAAAACCAAAAGGACTAAAAAATTCCAGCTCAGGAGCAAAAGAATGAGGAAGCTATTCAGAAACTAGAAAGAGAGCAGACATACAAATAGTGTTGTGACAGTGACAAAATGAAGCAGTATTTTTGAACCATTTCATGTTCACTAATTAGTAGAAGTGGAAAGAAAAATCTAAAAAGACTTGTCATTGCTTGAGCTTGCCATTTTAAGCATGATAATTGCACTGTAATTTATCACTGTCTCATAATTAAAAGTAAATCAAAGTGAATTTATACTCTGAACAAAAATGTGTCAGAATTTTACACCAAGCAATACCTTTTTCATTAGATGGAAGCAGATGTTGACAGCAAGTTCAGTAATGGAAACCTACCTAAGATAAAAAACACTAAAAGAACACAAAAATTATGGGATTACTATCACCAAATATATTATTTCTATCAATTTATCATTTTATAGTACTTCATACTTCTATTGTATCACAACATTTTGAGTTTTATGTCAGGGAACAAAATGCCTGCTTACAAGTCCTTATCCCAATGGTGCTTTTTTGAGGCTTCCAGATACATCTCAGACTGGTGTTTATTACTTTATTGTCAACTTGCATGTTTTACTTACCTACCTATGTTACCATATCCCTTAGAATCCTAGAATGCACTACCTAAGTGAAAAAGTAGTCCCAAACAAAGTGCAAAAAGTTAGAAAGGAAGGCAAATACTGTTAGAAAAGAGTGTGTGTGTTCTTTAATGCCTTACATATTAGAGCATTCCAGGCTAATATCCCAGACAAGAAGAATATTTTCCTTCATAGTTCGTTTATATATTATACATAGGCCTGATAGGAATTATGTTTAGAAATACCAAAATCAAATGACAGTCCTGACTCCAAACTAAGCTTTGGGTGCAATAGTTTGCTCAAGATGTTGTGTACAGCTACACAACTAGTCTACTCTTATTCTTTATTGTGATTGCATACAAATCTGGTGAAGTTCATAACAAGACATTTGAATATAGATATATATATTTGTGTATGAATAAGTATACCTATGCATATGTATATTTAAGGATTATTCAGAACTTTTTTCTAGTCTTTTTTTTTTTTTTTTTTTTTTTTTTTTTTTTAACATCTTTGGCTTCAGTGCTTAAGAATTGGTCAATTGTTTTAGGTAGTCTGAATGACTAAAATAAAAACCTCAGCTGATAGCTGCCTTTAATCTTTTACTAGATGGAAAGCAATTTAACATAGTAGGAAACTCAGTTTGATCATGCCATATTTTAAGGTAATAAAATAGATTCAGATTTTCCTTCCTGGAATCTCTCTCAAAACATTCTTTCATACGAAGTATTTTTAGTTCCTAAGTTATTATTACAATATTATGATATTTACTAGATGCATCATGTCTTTGAACATTAGTCAGCATAGACATTAATCATGCAATACACCTCCCCTTTCCAAATGTTATAGGAGGCAAATTGTATCCTCTTTACTCTCCCCCAAAGATAAGAATCTCTGTGCAGAGAACAAATAGGAACAGAAGTACTAAGCATTTGCAACTGTAAGTATAGTAAAAAATTATCATTAGCATCTAAAACAGCTGTTTTTCAGGGTAACATGAAGGGTAGCTTGCAGAAGAGATTCAGCTCTGATTCCTTTTCATACCACTTTGGTACCACTTTTGGTGAGATGTCTGTTTCGAGTCCCACATTCTTATTCAGCTCACCTCTTCCCCACTCCTGATCCACCTTCCCAAGTCCTGCTGTAGATACATTATTCAGTTGTATTATGGAAAAATAGGCCTAGCCATCTCAATTTGGGCATCAGTAATTATTCTGTATACTGCCCTTTTCTTATGAGGGAGTTATGAAAATAAACCCATTACCATTTGTGCAGCAATTCTGGGTTATGTTAGCAAGCATCACAAAAGTGCCCATGAAGAAATTAATTCTGTGTTCAGTGCTGATCTGCTATGTAATAAAAAAGGCTAGAAACCTCACACTGACTGTTGACAGTGCAGTATGTAAACAGTATCTGCACTTTCAGTGAGCCTCAGTTCTCCTACATACTGAAGGATGCAGAGGGTCTAGTTGGAGCTGGGGAAAAGGGGAAAAACCATAAGGTGGGGGATGGAAACTGGGCTGAGAAAAGTAGGAGGGTATGGAGTAACACGGTATAGGGAGATAGGGTTGGGGTCTGCAGATGTGTTTATTATGTACAGTGTCAGAGAATAAATATCACAGAGTAGCAGGGGTGTAACGTGGGACACAAGCACCTTGCCATATGTACAAGCAGTTCAATATAATTCTGAAAGTTGCTGCTGCAGTATCCCAATCAAACTGAGCCTGGAGTTTCTTTTCAAGGTATAGAAGAGTTTTTGACAGCTTGTAAGTACATAGCATGAATTTAGGAGCTGTTCTGAACCAATGCATCTAAAGGCTACATGCAATGCTACAGTTGCAAAGGATTGTAAAGGGTAAGAATTAGCCGGTATACTAAATAAATTGGGGGACTTTTGTAGACAAAACTTGTAAGAACTTGTAACTAAAAACCATACTAAAAAAAGCTGCACCTGTTAAAGTTACCTTAAATCTGTTATTTCTAAACCCTTGAATGTTTAACTTGGCTTTCTTAATTAATGCTTCCTATATGTCATTCATAAAAATTCACCGTGTTTTTAGCTATAGAAAACCAAACATGGTAATATATTTTAGTTTTCTTTTAGTCTTATAAAGGCAAATACATTGCAAAATGTCTGTCTGAAGGATAGATAAAGTATAGAATTTAAATACCAATGGTTTTTCATGTTTTTATAAAAATGATGGGAAAGTGGAGTATGAAGTGAGAAAGATATGTTTTTTTCTGCATAGCAAAAACAAAATCAAGCATTTTCATAACACAAGGTAATATAAACACTACCTAAATTCCTAAAACCAGAAAGCAATCATCCCGAACAATAAATAAATAAACAAATAGATGTTTGTCTACATTTATAAATGAAAAAGAGGAAAGAAGAGTGAAATGAGATGTGACTGCTTGTGAGCACAGGGATTTTTAGGCAATATATTCATTTTCAATAGTTGTCAGAGAAGCAAATGTTCCAGAAATATGGGAGTTGAAAAATTATCTATCATCTCTCTTGGTGAAACAAGACTTAGCTAGAGGATGAGATTCAATGAAACCATATTTTGACAGTGAGCAAGGTCGTGTTATTTTGCAGTTCCAATATCCAAGCAGGGCAGCTTGTCTTCTTTTGCCCGACATCTTAAGCACTTATCATTCAAATTTGTTTAAATTTCTCACTATGACTGACTGATATGTTAGTATCGAGATGGCAGTTAGAAGAACCAAATTTCCTAACTGTGTTGATTTACATGATGTTTCCTTTTTCCTTCAGGAAAATATAAACTCATAAGTAACTGAAACAAGACTGGCCAAAACCTTCTCATAGCTTTGTGAGTTTTGTTGATGGGAGATGATAATGACATAATAATATTCATGAGAATTCACAATTCTAACAACTTTCTATCTTTACAATGATTGGAATAAGGCCTCTGACATGATCAGCACTCTCAAATTGAAACAGCTTGGTTTTACTAAAGGCATTTTTTCAATTGAAACTGTTGTTTACTCAATACTTTTATTTTAATTTAAGCATAAAATTTCAATTGGAAAACAAAAATTAAAGGCATAGTTAGTGTTTGAAGTGAACTGATTCTTGAAATTATATTTAATATTCTTTTGTATTTTTTCACCAAATTTATTACTTAACATGAGACCAGAGCTCCAGCTTTCAATGACTTTTCAAGAATTTTGTGCTACATTATAATCTTTTTCATCAAACATGACCTGTATAGATCAAATGTTACCAATAAGTGAACAATAAATGCAAAAAAAAAGAGAGCGATTACTTCATCTTAAAACTATGACAGAAAAATATTATTTACTTTACAAAGGACAACTTCCTGTGCCAACTTTTCTCTGTGGTAGTAGAGAGCTGCACCCTTACTGTCTGTTTTTGTAGCATCCCTGTGACAGCATTCTTTTTATCCTTCTGGTGACTGCAGGTTTAGGGCTAGTAGATCTGCTTAATATTTACCGTAGTTTCCATGGAGAAGAGCTGATTAGCAGATGCACAGTATTTCCATGCATTTCTTGCGTTTATTATTTATGCAAGGCAAGATCAGGATATGTAGCACCATATTTTAACTAGCCATATAAATACTCTTGCAATGGGTGTTTTTTCACAAATAGAACCAAACTCAACCAGTAGGTTTCCAAATTGCTTTTCTGTCTCTGAAAATTTCTGCTGAGAACAAAATGTACTGCAAACTTTACAGACTTTATTGCTTGAATATGTTTCAGTTACTTATTAGTTTACTGAAGTATGAATCTCCTGATTTAAACCAGGTAATTTTACTCAGAATGAAGCTGTTGAAGCATTCAAGTATGGATTACTCCCATGAGCAAGGATTACAACATTCAACCTTTACAAATTAGTACATCTCTGGTCTTAGTTCTTTGCACTGTTGAAACATAAAGATAAATTCTTCTCAGAAATAAGGAAATATACTTGCCTGAACAGAGATGTATTGTTTTAGCATGTATTTGATAGCTGTGAATAATATTAATTCTCACTGGCAACACTAGACACAGCATATACTTCATAAGGCCTGCTGTGGTATCAAAGGTGATTTAAATAGGATCATCCAGAAGCTGATAACCTCATGAGTGAGATTAGCTGCTGTTAAAGCCACAACTGATACCTAAACTGCACTTTCTTCTTATGCCCTTAGAATGAAAATGGTTCATTTTATTTTTCCTGAATCAGAAATGGCAAGGATACATATTGTCATATTCTCTTCCTTCCAGATAACTTTTTCACAAGGTGAAAGGATGTTTATGTGAATGCAAATAAAGATGTAATTATTGTGGAATTCACCCAGAAAATATTGCATGGCATTCAATTAGAGAATTCTAAAGGCTGATGCTAATGCATATGCCTAAAACAGGAAAAGCAAATGCTATTTTTTATGAAAATTTTCTTAGAAAATAATATAGCAAGTTATTTATGTCAGAGAAGAACAACAGTGTATGTAGGACATATGCAATCTGGGGGATCAAGTTCAAGCTGCAGATAGAATATTTGTTTGCATCTGAAAATAAAGTCAATGCAAATTCTCAATGCATTCCAAAGACAGAATATGGACATTTCAAAAAACAATCATGCAGTAGAGAGCTAGTACCACAAGCAAGTTTTATGTTTTAAAGCAGTATTTTCTGGTTAATTTTTCTTTTCTTTCTCAAAAAAAAAAAAAAAAAAAAAAAAAATTGTTGTTGTTGTTGTTATTATTATTATTATTATTAAAGATATTTATTTTATTTTAATGACACATTCCCAGCTTTTCTGTATTGTGTCAGGCCTTAATAAACATAAAATAGATACATTTTCCTGAATACAAGCTGGAGTATTCCTCATCTCAGGTATCTTGAATACCCAGGAACTTCTTAATACATGGCAATGGCGCCCTCCTCGTTGGCCTGCATCCTGCTTCTTTCAAGCTCATGTACTTTTACATTTCAGTACTAAATGGAGATAGAGGAAATCTTGAATAGAAGAATGATAATGAAAGATTTCTTCATCTGACTTTGCTTTTATAAGCTTTTGGACATTTAATGAAAATAGCGTATATAATTTGGAGGAGAAAGGTCATTAATGCCTACCACTACTGTCAGTTATAGATTGATACATTTATATTCACACAGAAATCAATTAGAGCCATTGCTTTAGATTTGCTTAGCAGACTACTACAATGTTATTCCCGTCTGATATTTCCAGGTTTTAAAATTCCCATCCAAGTGTGACAACATTTTGCTATGTCTTTAAATTATAACTGGGAAGAGAAAACTGTTTCTCATCCAGTTTATTCTCAAACCTCCATGAGTAATCACAAGAGATTTGTCTCAGTATAAAGTGATGTTGAGCCAGAGTAACAGCTCCCATGCCAATTCTCATCTTTCTGGTGCACAGATGGAGTGAAAGGACTTTCCTGTGGGTTTTTGGCAGCTAACATAATCAGATCACCTAACGGCTGCTCTAATTTTTTATAAAACACTATTATCTCCTCCTAAATACAATCACCCATTCAGGATTCCTCTGATTATTTCTTAACAAATAGTCAGTGGCTATCATTTCCACCTTTTCAATGAAGTATACAGAATACTGTAGCAGCAAAGTGTGTAGCACCACCTCTAGTTATGATTACCTCTTCGCTGTTACAAGATCTTATTTTAATTTATTTGAAGGCAATGAATCAGACAGATAAACAGAGTAACAAAAGGTGATTTTTTTCCCCTTAATTTAACATGTGGAACAAAACAAAACAAAAAAATATATATATATATATAAAGCAGAAACCCATGGATCTCACAGGTCCAGATCTGCAGCTGATGGAAGTCAGCACTGCACTGTTTCAGAGGGGCTATGCTGATTCATGCCAGCTGAGAACTTGGCCTGGCTCAAAAAGCTGGGTAATCAAAGATGTCAGTCTACTTTGGAAACTTTCTTTAAATGGCAGCTCATGTAATCTAGGGGGATTTAGAAGAGCTTTCATTCAAATCCCTCATCTGTATAGTCCCTTACTACCTGACAAATAATCACTGCAGATACGCTTTTCACTTCAACACATCTCAAAAAAAAGGCATGCATCCTTTCTCCCAATGTGCCAAAGGAACAGAAAATATTATCTGAGTCTGAAAAGATAGACAAAACAAGTTGAATAAACGATTATCAAAAAAAGTAAGTTTATTTTATTTTATCTGCATTAAATGTGTAGGAAGCAGTAAATCCCAATCATCAATAATGCTTTGACTTAATTCAGCATTGTATTACTTAAGCTGCATTTCAGTATACTTCCATTAACTTTACAGGAAATCTACAGCACCATAAAGGTAGACTAAAACATTCTTTACTCAAATCCTCTATTATCTGCCATCTCTATTGTTTACCTCCCTCCTGAATTTTCATGCATATTAAGAACTTTTGTTTTATTATGTACATATAGAATCAGCCATATACTGTGCCCTTCTGCAGGTCTGTACATGTGCTTAAGTATATATACACTGTCTGTGTGCACAGAGTGCAATATGTTCACTCCGAGCACTGGTTCTTATCAGATAATTGCTCAAGTGTAAACTGTTCCTCATGTCATATTTTAGCAGGTTGCTAAGGATATTTAACATGCTCTGAAGCTGCCTATTTTTGGTTCCACATTGTGAGTCTATAATGTAGCCCAGTTTTTTTACACTTAATGCTTTGTATTATGTGTTGCAAATAAGTATTTAATTTGCACTTCAGTTAACAGGCATTTATTGTACAGTGAGAATCAATTGACTGCTACAAAGACCCTTTTAATGATATAATCCATTCAGAAAAAAATTCAGTTGCTATCATATCCTCAAAATTGTATCAATAATACATATAAAATTATTATATTGTTAGTAACGAAATGTGGATATCTAACTGACATGAAATATGTAAGATATATAGAGAAAATTAGCCATCAATTAACATACTTCCTTAATGCCAAAAAGTATTTAGTCCTTCATTAACTAATTCAAAACAGATTTACTATCTTGGTTTATAAGACAACCAAATTGGTAAAGAAGGGTTTTAGCTTTACTTTCTGATTAATGAAAGCATAGTTATACCCACAATATTTGTGCATCTCAGTTCAGCAGCATTGGATTGTGATTTATATTGCTAAAACACACACACAAATAGCATACTACATTTGCCTTCAAAAGATTATAGGATTTCCATTAAACTGCCACAAAATGTAGTGAAATAGTTAAACATTTAAATCACCAATAATGTTTATCCAGTCAGATATTTAGCTTCACTGATGCTCAGTGTCAGGGGAAGAGTGGAGGAAAGCGACATAAAGTAGTAAAATGAAAGTGAGGGATGCTGAAAGTACAGTAAGCTTACACCCCCCAGCCTCCCCCAGTTGCCTGGCTTGAGTAGGCATGATGCAAATTGAGATGATAAGTGGTGATAGACTGTGGCTGCTGAAGTAGAAAACTTTGAGACATGACAAAGCTTGAGAGAATACCAGAGAATACAGCATTAACAAAATGGTGTAGTTATTTGTTTTATTTATGTCAGCCTATCAAACATTAGGATGAAAGTCCTAAGGTCTAGCTGCCCTTGACAAAGTAATTAGACTGAAGCCTAACAGAAGCACAAAAAGCAAAGGAACAGGCATTCTGCTCAAAACCATATATTTTCCACTTTCTCCCACACAAAGCTTATTTTTCCAGAGTGAAAATCCATTCCTGCGCCATCTCTTCACCTTAGCTTTTCTCAGGCATCAGCTCAAATGCAGAGGCTTCACAGGCTGTCATAAAGGTCAGCATACATAAGCTATTTCCTTTGCCAATCTTGAGAACAAAATCCAAAATCAGTTTTTCAAATCAGCAAACCCTATTTTATGGCCCAAGAAATTTGAGGATGTTGCAGATTAAAACTGAATTCTTCAATCTACTGTCAGAAACCACCAGGCAAAACCTGCAGACTTAAAAGAACATATGTCTCTGTAGCTCAGAAAGTCAGACACCATTTCTACACCAGTATGAATTTCCAGCTAATTTAAGAGGCAGACTTAAAAACAGAATAATGCAGCTGCTGAACCCTTAAGGCAAGGACTGAATGATAGTTGTAAAGACTGCACCAAAACTGTACAGTTGACAAGAGGCTGATTAAAAAGTTATGCTGATAATTAATATAATTGGTTTACACAGTTGGTGTGTAACAAGATAACTAAAAAGCAATGAGTTTGTTAGGCATACTTAGTGGCACACAGTGGTACCAGATTTAGCCATACCCTGAACCGGTGGGACACAAACCAGCTCATGCCTCTACGATGTATAAGTACGTTGATGAGAATTGTACCTACTCTAGTTCCTGTCACTCAGCCTCAAAGCGAGCTCACCTCCTGCCAGCTTGGTGAAAAGTGTCAGCCTGTGCTTGTAACCTCTCACCTTGTTTACCTGTTTTCCCAGGCTACATTAATCACGTTACTCAAATCTGCAGACAGCTAATTCTTTGTAATATATTTCAGTTAGTGCTAAGCACAAAGAAATACCTTCCACTGTGTTCCCTTTGTTAACCAAAATGAAGAGTGGGAATAAATAATTTTGTATATTGAAATTACACCAGAGGAGTTAAAGACTTTTGCACCAGTCACAAGGAAATGCATAGCTTAGGCTGTTTGCCTGTCGTCCAACACCTGGTATAATAGACACCTGACTGTAGGCTGTGACTCCCACACACCATCATTGTTCCAATAACTAATAAACATTCCAGATTTCAGCAATGACTTTGTCTTACATGCAAATGTTTTCACATTACAATATAAAGTTAAAATCTTTGCTAGGTGTGGAAAAAAAACTTCTGCCTCCCAGCTACTCTTTGAGCTTGTATAGTCAGTTGTGCTGAGAGGGAGGAGGACAAAGTTATCCTATGTTCAGATCTTACCCTAGCATGGACATACAATGTAGCAAGGGACATATCATAGACCAGAAACTGAAATGGTAGATCTCCAAAATTTAGGAAAAGTCCACATATAGCCTAAGAAATTTCAAAGTTACCTTTCGTACCTTTCATCTAGCTTGTTTATAAAGCTAGTCTGAGACTTATAAATTTTTGTGACACAACAAGGAGAATTTGTTATCCCACTTCAGGTCTGTTTAAAGTTTTTGAAAATAGGATTTATGTAGCTCTTTACTCACCAACTTCATAAAAAGCGTTATGACAATGATTGTTAAAGTTCTTCAAAGTCAGCTAAACCTTGTAATAAGAGCTAAGCAGAAAGTTCTATTAAAGCTGCAGGTGGCAAAATTATCTAATTCACCCAGTATTTAATAGAAACCTTAAAGGCAGCTTTTGTTATATTCCAAGGCTTTTTAAAAGTTTTTTTTAATAAACACTTTTCCGTTGTGAATCTTTTCATCCACCTTATATCTTGTAAACATTATCAACCTTAACTTATCTCAAAAATCTTCATTAAGTCTCACGATTATTTCTAGCTTGGACGTCTCTTTCCCATTGAGTGTTTTTAATCATTGGTTCCACAGAGACTAGCTTTGAAGATTTTTTTTTTCCCCATTTTGGGTCACACCAGGGCTACCTCTGTGAAATTCAATTAGAACCCTATAACAGTTCTCTGTAAATTTCATCACTTCAAAAAACAAACAGTAGGATCTTGAAAGAAGCACTCTGTGACTGCCAGAAGGGGTTTATTAGCACTTTGTCAGAAAAGTGTATTTGTTTTGGGCAGATCAATCAAATCTACTTCAAATGACAAGTCCTTCAGTTCCAAATACTGTGGACCTAATATTCAGATTTCATTTTTTTAGAAAAAGCCAGCACTCCATCTTAGCATGAAAGACTGTAGAATGAGCTGGTTCTTAACTGCAAAATTATTGCTTCAGAACATTTACTTTTATCTTCAACTTTAGGTAAATGTCTGTTCTTAAACCATTTGTTTTGTCACCTTGATCTGGATAACCAGAACAGCCATTAAGACTTGGCAAATGATTGCTTTACCTTTTTCAAGCCATCATTTCCTAAGGATGTATTTTCTACCTGCAGAAACCACTGACTGATTTGACAAATTTAAGGCATGTCTGCACTAGGAGAATTTGCAATAGAGTAATTATGTCAATGTCACAAGATTAAGTCAGCAACTGAAGTCCCACATTACAACTGCACAGAACATCTACAATGGGAGACTGCAGTGATGTTACTAATTACACTTGTGAAAATTTCACCTGTACAGGTATGCTGCTATAGACTAGATCTCCTTGACATATTTTTTTCTTGAATTCCAAACTGTCAAAGATGGAAGAGAGGTAATCAGAGTGAAAGACTTTTAAAAAACAATCAACAGCCTAAATTATTTGTGAGAAAAAACTGAGCAAAGTCTCAATGAAAATGTAATCTCTTTACTGGTAGTCTTAAAAAAAAAAAAAAAAAAGAGGTAAATATGATGATTTTACCATTTGGGCTAAATCTTCCTCCTAGTTTCTGATGTATTTTGGGTCATTATTTTTGTCACATGAACCACAATGCATGAAGAGTTTCAGGAAACAAAATCATATTGCTTTGATACTTGTTAAGGCATTCATTTGGGATATAATTTTTCATACTCATTAGAGCAGAGTTGAACCCAAGATGCCCAATGACCAAACTATTCTGCAGAATGCCTTACAACTTGTCCCTTATCTACTATTTGTACACTATTAAATAGTCAAGAGAATCTCAATGCAATGGTTACTGTATTTTGTTAAAATAGACACCTGAACTACACTATTTATTACGTATAAAAAATAAAAGTTCCAACATGAATAACAGACTGCATATGTAAATGATTATGGCAATCACTTTTGCTGTGAGACCCAGTTACAGATTTTACCTGTTCCAAATACAACAAAAGGAGGAGTGGAATTTAGGCTGTAAACATCTAATCATACTGTTTAAATATTTATGCTCAGCGTATCTGTGGTTTTGACTAGGAAATACATTTTGGCCTGAACACCTCCTAAGTGAAAGTTGCTTTGAAACTGTTAGGTTAATATACCAAAAAAAGCCACACACGCACACACCCCCCAACCAATCACTTTCAATAAGTTGCCGTTTCAAACTGTGGGAAACACTCTCAGAAAATTCCCAAGCAATTGTATCTTCTGAAGTGCTTTACACCAGTGTAATTCTATTAGTTTCCGGTTTTTTCTTCTAGGTTATGTTAGAAGTCAGCTGAAATCATCACTGCACTCTAGTGACTGAACACGAGTCAATCTGAGCATTGTAATCACCATTCAAGAGTTCTGACTCCACGTAAAAATTTTACAGTTGAGTGAATAAAGGTAGGGGGAGGATAATTATCCAGCATTGCCATCCAATATACATTTAATGTTTCCAGCAATATTCTAACAACCTGCCTTTTCCAATCAAGTGTGTTTTAGTAGATATCCTCAGGCCCACCCATTTGAGCACCCAATGCTCACTAAAATCAATAAGACCTTAGAGTTTGTACTGCTTAAAAATTCAATACCTTAATGGTCTGGATTACATTCCATCATGATTTTCCCAAGAAAAGAGAAAACCAGTAGCAGACAAAGATTAAAACTCAAAAAAATCTGTTGCCTGGGGCCTCTATTCTAATCATTCATCTACACATTTTCACCTTAAAATTGTCAAATTCCCCGTTGCATGGAAATTTGTAAAGAGGAAATCTGTCAACAGAGTTACTATATAAAATACCTAGTTATTCTAGAGAGCTCTGTTGAAAGAAAAGAATATTAATCTGTACTGAATAGGGCACTGGAGTCTTACTGTTCACACATCTCAGCTTCAGCATTCATTTTCTATTTCTGTTGAAGTACATCTGACTTTTTATTATTTGCTTTTGTTTTCTTTTTTATCACTGATTACATTACATTTGTATTGGTTTCCTAAGTACAGTGTCTATAATATGAATTATTTATGCAGTCACTGTTCAGATTATCATTACTTTCCTTCTCACCTTAATGTCATCACAAACATCACACCTTCCTTGCTAACCTGATGTTGATTTAATGACTTGACTTGCTCATGACAATAATGCCTCTTATCTTCCAAGCTGCTTAATGTATTTGTTTTAAGAATAACTTCTCAAGTGACTGTGCAAGCAAATTAGATTCACCACAAAAAGTTTTGTGGTAAAAGATGATTACAGGAGTTTGAATTAATGAATAACCTAAAGGTTTTATGTAGCTCCCAAGTTACAAATAGTTTCTCCACATAGAACAGATGAGAATTAACGATTTTTAGCTCTTGTTTTTATAGGACTTCAACTGGAAATTCATAAAATAATCCCAAACCTTTGCTGCTATTGCCAAAATACATGTTGAAAACTTGTCAATTCAATTAGATAGCTTTCTGAGGACAGTGACCTGGACGGAAAAATCATTGCGACATTTTAGCTAAAATAGCCAAACTGGCTGTTATCCTGACTGATGATAACTGAAATTGTCTCAGTCTCTGGACTGAGTTTGCCTAACATTGCTATCATAACTGTCCTCTGTTCATCCCTGACACCTTCTCTTCCACTTTTACCAACTTACTAGTATAGAAATCTTCTTGACATCTCCCAGCACTTCAGCAAGAATTCAGATATCTCTGACATAGATTACTTTATGGTAGAATAGAAACATTCATTAGTCAAGAAACTAAAATGGAGATATACAGACAATACTCTATCCATTCTTAAAGTGCATATATTATGATGCAGTCAGACCAGATGTGAATGCTTTATTTCCCCAAATTAACCTTTTAAGACTCAGCTACCTCATGTCAATCCTTACATAACTACATATTCAAGTGTACATGTTTAATGAGTCCAGGAGTAATTCTAACAGTGACAAAGGGACTCCTGTGCTTAAAATTAAGTGAATGTATAAGACTAGATGTTATTGATGAAAGAGGCATAATCAAATATGAGAAAAATATCAGCCCATCGTACATCATATTTCTTCGTCTGTGTACATATCTGCAATTTCATTGTGAGCACATCTCTAACTTCTTTGTGTTACACGCTAAAAGGAGAAGTCATCTTCTTAGTGTTCTCCTTATTTTCCTAACGTTGTATATTTTACAAGTGCTTGTCTTGCAAATAGGATCACAGTCTGATAAAACATCATTATTTTTTTGTAACTGATTATGTCTGGTTTGCCACAGAATGCTCTCCACCAAAAAACTCCCACTGGGAGGCAATTTTGCCTTGCTGTTAGCTTGGCCTACAACAAAGCACATTATTATGACTGTTTCACATTACTGCTCACAGTGGGGAAAAACACCAAAAACATTTGAGCACTTGAGATACAGGGCCGACTACTGTGCAAAGTTTGTTACATGTTATTTCCATACCAGTTGGTTCTATTTTGGCTAGCACTAGAGGCCAGGCAACAGAGGAAATTGAGCCTGCCTCCAGTCACTGTACATCTATGTCAAAGTTGTTGGCTTTTTAAAGAGTTAACAGCCTGAAAAGCAGAAAACATGTTGATCAAAAAGGTATAAAATGAATGTATGGCAATTAACAATGAGTGTATAGTATTAATACTCATTTATTTTGGGGCAGGATTTCTTGGTTTGCCTTCTTATTTAATGATCATATGTCAGCAATACTACACTGTCATGAGGGGGGATTTGAATGGTAAGAACATAAGGAAAAGGACAATATAAGAAAAACAAAAAATAGAGACATTTAAAGAAGTTAAATACAGAAAAAAACCTTTTCTATGATCTTGTGGAATTGTTTAGAATTCTTGTGAGCAAGTCTGAGCTATCTGTCTTCAAATAATCCAAATTACAAGAGAAGTCAGGGAAACAAAGATGACTGAAACACTTTAATGCAGAGCTATTTCCTATAAGATATGCAAATCACATTCTGATTTCATAAAATTCTCCTCTCCCTGAGCCTTCAGTTTGTCATTATTAAAAACAATACACAAAGAAAAAAAGCTCAGTGTTTCTTAAGATTCCCTGCAGATTTGTATAAAAAGGGCAAAACTCTAGTCTACAGCGAAAAATAGCAGAGTTGGGTGCTCTGGGTTACTGAATCTGGAAATAAATCATCTGCAACAGAAGGCAACACAGGCAAAAAAAATATAGTCAAGATTCCAAAAGTAAGTATAATGCATAATACATGCATATTTTAGGAGCTGAATTCTATTTCAGGATTATGTGATGTAGATTTTAGAGTTTTAGACCTAAATCTTATGTCTGCTGAATGACTACAGTCCTCTCTTGGCAACATAACTAACGTAGCTGAATTTGTCTACCTCAAATTAGTCTACCTCCCTTTGCTGTTATAGCTGCAGTGTATTAAGATCCAAGTATTTATATAGAACTTGCAATGTTTTAATGACAAAAATGAACCTTCCTAGTTACTTCAAACAAATGAAAATAAAAAGCAAAAGATTTGCCATACTAGCTCTAACACATACAACTACAACAGAATATAGAAAACCATAATCTACTTTTGGATTCTGGAACTGCTGTGGTGAGTTGGTCCCAGCCAGCAGCCAAGCACCCCCACAGCCGCTCACTCCCTGCCCCTCCCCAGAGGGGCAGGGATGAAAATAAGAATAACAAGAGAGAAAACTCATGGGTTGAAAAAATAAAGACAGGGAAATCACTCAGCAAGTACTGTCACGAGCAAAACAGGCTTGGAGAATTTCTTAATTTAAAATATTTAATGTCTGATCTGGGTAAGGGAAACAAAGACAACAAACATTTAAACACTTGGGGAAAACACCTTTCCTCCCCCTTTCCCAGGCTCAGCTTCACTACAGACACCTCCTCTCCTCCTTGCTTTCTCATCTCCTCTATGTTACTGCTGCAGGCTACACTCAGTCCCTTTGGTAAGGCAACAAGTGGTGCAGGAGGTTGGGGTGAGGTTGTTGTGGTTTCAGCCTCTCCTTGTTTCTCACACTTTTCTTCCACTGCTCCTTCCCCTCATCCTAGTTTCCTCTGCTTTGCTGCTCTGGTATGGGCTGTCCATAAGCCACAGTCCCTTCAGGGAAGCAGCTGCTTCTGCATGGGTTATCCAAAGACCACAGTTCTTTCTCGGGTGTACCTCTGCCAACATGGAACACATCCTACTGCTCTGTTCTTACTGTTCCTTTTTCTCCCCTGTCCTGACTGGAGGGGAAGTGATGAGCAGCTGTGCGGGTGCTTGGTTGGCTGCTTGTTGGGGCCAACCCCACACACACTCCAAAGAACATGTAAGAAAGCACTGGTGCTCAATATTTTTCTTTACCATTCATAGGCTTTTGTAAATACAAACTGAATATCTTCTTACAGGTCAAGCCACAGATTCAGATTTCTGAGCAGAAATAGCCCTGACTCCAGATTTGAATCTCAGAGGAGGGCAGGGAGGCAATACAGGGGAAAGAAGGAACACCTCAAATGCAGGGTTTCTTCAAGATCCATTTTTATTTCTAAATTCTCTGACAGTTGATTACATCAACTACAATAGTACTGACATATTTTCCTCCCACTGGATATGAGACTACTTCATGGCAAAAGAATCAGCACGGTCCTCAACTACATGTGTTGCAAAGGGAATGGCACAAGAATTACAAGTCATGCTTTGGTATTGCACAGCCACCTCTGATTGCAAAGTACACAGGGTGAGGGGCCAAAGTAAAGTGGTGAGAGTTATGCTAATGTTCAGGACCTTCAACCCATCTCCTCCAGGAAGGCACACCAAAGATCCTTCCCATCAAAGATCTCCAGGCACAATGATAGAAAACCTCCAGGTATAAGCTTCTGGATGCCTTGAAAGAAGGAAGGGGCTAAAACTGGCTCTGACGGGTTCTATGTGTGTCCACTGCTCTGTTTATCCTGCTCTGTTATCTCTATGTCAAATCTCTCTGAAATCAGAAAATAACAGACACTCTTTCTCAGAAAGAAAATTCATAAACTTTCCTTCATATATCTCAAGTGTGTTCTATTGATGGCATTCTATAGATTTACTCAGATGATGGCGTGTCAACCCAAATATCTATTTGGGTTTTTTTTTCAGCAAACTAGCAAAAAATAATATCATAGATCTGAACTTTAGGGTTGGCCAAATCCCAATTGAAAGCAAAATGAAAGCAAAATGAGATGATTACAAAAACCACCCATGTAATAAGAGCACAAGTCCTCATGGAATTTTTTGTTACTTGCTAAATCTTACTCCTCATTAAACACAATACAAAAGCCTTATATATTTAATTTCATGGAAATATATATATATCACATTTTTGGGGCAGACAGTTGAATACATTCTTATATTGGATTAGAAGATGGTAATAAATTAGATTGTGCTTTTGCATATTTTAACGGGTGTAAGTCATAGCCCTGACTGGAGAGTCTGAAACAAAGTGATGATTACAGAGGGAATATCAGGAAGAATTCTGGCTAAATCTGCAGTTCTTGCAGCTTGGAACAGCATAAGCTGCAAGTAGGATTCTCCTACCTCTTTTTTTGCTTTCTCTTTCATGTCTATGGTTTTTCTTTGGGGAAGATGCTGCCTTTCATAATACTTGCATCAGGCAGTGACTTCAGTCTGCAGGCACTGTGACCAAGTCCTGCATAAGTTACCCATTCATATGGAAATGTTCTCTCTTTTACATGTATGCTCATCAAACTTTACCTATTTTTAAATACACCCAGCACACTGCATGGTTTGACCCCATGCATAGCTACAATTTATGCAAAATGTCTATTTTAATACAGCTGGAAATATATTTCAAGCATATCTTCTGTTTATTCAATCTCCAAAATTTGTACTTGGGAAATATGTATTTTCCTATACAAAATACTACTACAAAACACTTTCACTACAACTTAGTCACAGAAGTATATATTTCTATATGGTGAATCCCAGTGCTACATGACCATTGACTCTCCACATAGAACCTTAGTTCCTTTCACAGAGACTTATAATCACACAAATGGTCACAAGCTTGAGGAAAGCCTGAGACAACTTTCCTCTGTGTGTAGGTATGGAAGAAAGGAAACACACATTATGGATTTCACCACAACACATTGGATTTCACCATTACCATGTTTTGGACTTTATGTTAAAGTAATGTTTTCCTTTCTTCCCATTTTTAGGTTAAAATTAAAGTCCTCACTACTAAATTAGAATAGCATAGTTCTGTATACATTGGATTGTTTCTTCCCATTCCCATTAAATAAATCAATATTAAACAATCACCATCAAAATTTACAGCAGGCACACAGTTCACAGCACAGGAGAAACTGTCTGCAGAGTTCTGAATTTGTAGCAGACTTTAGTTCGTCTTTCAGTACAGCACAATAAACTCTACTAATTGGCCATTGATTCCAATCAGCTGCTGAATGGAAACTTCACAAACTCTTCTTCCTACTAGTGCTATGATGTTTTTACCCCTTCAAATCACAGAAGATGCTTTCAGGTTTAGATCCGCCTCTTTTTAAAGTGGGAAAATAGTAAAAGCAGTCAATTTTAGACAAAGTAGATAAGCATAAAGACTATTACATTGCAGCGTAAAATCTTTGAACCGATAAAACCAAACCAAAAGCAATGATTCTTCAGGTGGACTTCCCATAATTGCTGAGCAATATAAATGGAAACCAAGCTTCTGGTGTAATTAGTAGAGTACTTGTTATTTATCTTGTCCTAGTTGAAATCACTGTGAAGGAACCACTCCATCCACCTCTGGGGTGAAGTCATTTTTGGAGCAAAATACAGTGGCCATTATAGGTTCGATAGCATAGTACAGCAGCCTTTCAAGGGGAGATTACCTTGTTGAAAATACATGATTAAATAGCCTACAGTGCAGCTATACAAGCTGGAATCTATCCAGGACAATAATAACTCCCACACTTTTCCTGAAAAGACTGCCCTGGGATCTTTAATGACCCAAAGTGGATTTCTCCTTGGTTCTCTCTCTCAAAAGCCCTTCAGGTCTTCTTTTAGAATCCTGAACCCTAGATATCCCACTGCAGTGAAGAGCTAAAGGAAAATGAAAAGGGCAAAATGTCAACAGTATGTATTGTTTAGTATAAAGAATCCCCAAAAGTCTGGAAACATGTCTTTTTAATGAGAAACAACAGTTTGTGGCCAGCTGTTCCACATCGTTATGAACACGTTAGCTCCAGCAAGATGTACAAATGGGGACTATAAACACAGTACATTGAAAATAAGGCCTGCATGGATAATCATACCTATTAATATAAATGGCATTGAGAAGAGGGAGACTGAGCTCATATACTGACTGACAATTTAGAGCAAAACACACTGTTTTTCTTCACCATCTCAATAAGAAATTAGATGTAACATGGGTCCAACAACAAGTGAGCCCCCTTAATGTGTTTATTAAAATGTGAATTGAAATGCTGAGGGGAAACATGGTATTGCATATGAATGTGACAGACACTCTTGAGTCTTTTTACACCATTAAATTGTAGACACAATAGGATCATGCATTGGACTTATTTTCAAAACACAGCATAAGTGAGGATTTATGAAGCTTTTCTGAAGGTTATTATGAAAAACATACAAGTACAGGCAAAGAGCTAAGTTTATCACAACCCACAGGACATTTTCTTCCTTAATAATAACAGGGGGTTAGCCAGACATGGTGGAGTTCCAGCAGGTATTTCAACATTTTCTGTCTTGTGATTAAAGAATATCTACTGAAGAAATACTCCTGTCTAACATTAAAACTTTAGAATCTATCTGGCATCAAAACAACTGAAGAAAAAAATCAAGATCCTTATCTGTGAGTTTTCCATAGCAATTTGCTCTGCTGGGTTTCTTTTTATTTTAAATATGTCCATAATAAACTGGGCAGAAAAGAAAGATCAAATTTACTCTCTAAGCTATATTTCCATAGAGGTGCATTAATGTAAATTAGACACAATGACTTTTCCCAGTTATAATTGGGCTGAAATGAGGTGGAAGGAACAGAAAGACAATTAACTTTAGGGGTTTTACTTTTCTTCTTTTTCTTTTCTTTTTTTTTTTTTTTTTTTTTTTTTAATCTCCAGCAGTTTGGAATAGGTTTAGTGCCCGATGGTAGTAGGCTGTCAGTGCTGCCAGGCAAAATTATTCTGAGACCTTCAAGGGGCTTTGTTTATCGCATTTTTCAATTAACCTCTGCATTTTAACTTCATCATAATGCCTGCATCAATTCACACCAAAGAACAAACAAAAATCCCCATTTCCTGTCATTATTACCTTGCTTCATGAAATCAAGGGGCTTGGTTTTTTATCCCTTTCTCTCTCTCATTTAATATGGTGAGGAAAAGGACATAAATTTCAGAAGACCACCACAAAGGCAAAGGGTTTAATATAAATCGCATATCTACATTAACCTTTCTTTCTTTCCTTTCCTTTTCTGCTTATGAAGTGAGGAAAGTGTTTTCCATCCATGTTTTATAAGTTTTAAATTCTGACATGAAGAACTTGAAGTAAATACACAAGGTTCAGTACTAAACTCAAGTTTTAGGAATGTAGTCACAAAGAGAAAATTCTAATTTTGTAACATTAACCCCCTTTACATGGCAAGAGAAGCACCAGATACCTAAGATTTTGGCAGTAGATTCACAGCAGCCATAACGTTAAGCAACGTTAGCTAAACAAGCTTAATTATAAGGTATTTCTGAAATAGCTACAACTCAGATGTTTAACTACGTGGAATAATCCTCTTATTTTCTACTTTGTCCCCTTCTTTACCTCTTCTCCCCAAACTGGTGCTGACCATCTGGATCTAGAATCAAAAGGAATGTAATTGCATGCCCAAAGTTGAGCAGTTTACATTACCTATGCGTTACAAAGTCTGCTGGAATAAACACTTTCTGTCCAAACTGGGATTACAAACCTGGGCACTAGCCCTCAAACAGAATAGGCACTTATGTACAAACACACAGGTATTTTTACAAACCCGTTAAACGCTGCGTGGGACAGGGCTCAAATCATCTAAAGTTTAATGTCTGACTGCTTACACAGAAGCTAGTCCCCGCTGGTTCCCTTTCGGGTTAGTGGAGAGTAATGAGCACTTTCAAGGTTTGATTCATTTTGTTTCTCTTAGCTGCTTTAGGATGAGACAAATTGCACTTTAGTTTCTATGCACTGTACTAACTACATCTCCACTGTCTATGAATGGAGTCTAGTGCATAAACACTACCCCTGATGAATCTCATCCTTTCTGTTTTTCCCATCATCTGCTCCCGGAACATCAACTAACAGATCACTGACTAAATTTAGCAAATCAGTGATTGTTAAACATGCAGTAAGACTGGTAGGCAATAAGCAAATTTTAGGGAAAGACAACTGATGTAAGAATTTGGAGTGGGATTTGAAGGACTGCACTGAACTTCAGTACACTGATTTTTTAATGATTACTAACAACTCCCTGCTGAGTTTTGACAGCCAAATAAATTGATAATTCTTAATTCTTTTATTTTTCAAGCCACAGGTATGTGCATTCTCAGCTATTCACTAATAATAAATAATTTTAAAAGCTGTGGGTTTTTCACTGCATGGTCAGGAACCTGACAACTTGTGAAGTAAGAGCTAAGCATGACTGAAACTGAGAAAAACTGTTGTCTAATGTTTAATCTGGGTAGCAGCTGCACAAAACCTGAGGAAATTTGAAATAAGCCTGTATCAAACTGAAAATGGATTTTTTGGACTAGTATCAAAGGAATCAATTCAAGTATATTTACATCATCTCCAAAGCCGGGACAGAATTTGCCTTACTACAGTCCTTACAGGACATGGCAAATAAAAGGATCTGGGCAATAGGGCACCCAGGTCCAGGCTCAGAATTATAAGTATGAAGAAAACTAGGCTAAGGCACATATTTTAGGCCACGTTAGTAAGCAGTGTAGGTGCGTGTACATGTCACTAAGCAGCATAGCTGACTGCCAGTCAAGGCTTATTCGTCTAGTTGCAGTCCCATATTAAAGAAAATATCTCACTTTGAACATGCAAGTATCTCTGAATCACTCTGTGTACCAGCTCTGCTTGAACTCCACCATGTAGCATGTTTACAAACTTTTTATACACTCAGCATCTGGATAGAGTTAGATGTCCATCACTTTCTAAGAACCACAGCTGTGAAACATCTCCTGAGATTATGAGATGAATTCAGGTCAGTCTTTGCAAGAAAGAAAAAAAAAAAAGCACAACATCACCATCCCCTTTTCTTGCCTCCTTTATTGACTCAATAAATAGCCCCAAGTTAGAGTAGTCTTTCAGGATTTGGGAGATCCAGGTTTAAACCATTTTTTGTCTGGGGTGATTACAAATTGTATCCCTTACCTACCATCATAAGCTTGCCCTAACCAGAGAACTATGGAATATTTTAAGGTGACAACTCTGTTTCCCTTCTGTAAAAACTTTGATTAGTGAAGTAGGTTTATTACCAATATGTTCCTTGGCACAGAATAGGCTGCAAGCATTTGTATAACCTGCTCATTAGAGTATTGTCCTGCTCCCAGAGCAGATGTGGATCTCGGAAGCTGCTCCATATATTATATAAGGACATAGATTCCACCAAACAGCAATTCAGGTCACAAGGGAATGTTGACACACAGCACATCCTGAGTCACTTAGTTCCTTGTACTAAACATAAGAGTATACTTTCATTAAATACTTTAGGCCTCAAAAATAAATGAATAGCAAAGGTAAAATTAGAAACGTAATGTAGTATTCCTTCAATAGAAAAGGTAAAAAGACAGTTCCTGCAACCTTCCAGGCAAATTCAGGTTTCCCTCCTAAAGCCTGCAAGTTCAGGTTACGTTAGAACTTGAAGTAAAAGCTTTAAAAGCAATTTGAAAAGTATAATCTTCACAGGGTACACATTAAGCAAGTGATTCTGTACAAGAATTGACTGAAAGACAGATTTGTCCTGGCAGCATCTCTGTTCTTATTTTACTTGAACATAGTAAGTCCAAAGTGCTTGAAAATTCTGGTAGGACAAAGTTATCAGCTAGTGGTAAAAGATCTATAATCTTTACTTTGTAGATTGTATCAACCTGATTGGAAGAAAAAAGACCATAGCTAGCAGATCTAACAACAAAGCTACTACCCATGGGCTGGTGATCAAAGAGGAGGAAAAAAACAGATAGAGGACAATGGAAAATTCTCATACAAAACAAGAAATTTACATCAAAGTTGAGAAACTTAAAGGAGTGGATTCATTCAGGTATCTCAAAATTACCATCACAAAGGAGATAAAGTCTGAAGCAGAAATCAAAAGTAGAATTACTTTTGTGATAGCAGCACTTGCAAAATTCAACAAAACCTGATAAGACAAGAATATCTCAAGTGCATCAATAGTAAAACTCAGAATAATTGATTACGCCATAGGCCTAAACATATGTGAAACATGGACTCTAGTGGTATGGATTCAATGGCACATTCAGGCCTTTACCTTCAAATACCTCCTAATAAATACATGAATAACATACACTATATAGGACTAGCAACTCTATTGGAATATTTCTAATAATATTTCTGCAATAATTGTGTCTCATGAGTCTGTGAAATCAATTGGAAAATAAAAGCTGTTGGCATGGCTTGTTCAAGTGAGAAGGGCAACACGGGACATTTGCCTTGCAAACACAAGTCAGAAAGTAGAGGAAAAATGTATCTCAATGGCATTACAAGGAGAAGCTTGCACAAAAAACATATATTTGGACAAGAAAATTAAAGGCAATAGGACAATTTCTCTAGACTTATAAAAACTACATCAAAGTCCAATCGGTACCTGAAAATAATAAATTGATGATCAAATAAGTCACAAAAAAAGACTGGAATTTTTTCCCACTAGGCTGAAAGGAAAGCTGTGTGTAAATTCCTCTGACTTTTCTCTTTGTTTTAACAATTTGAAACTGATAAACAGATCTAGTTTATTATGAATGTACACTCTGGATGGCTCCCTGGTACTCTGTTCTGTGGTGATGTTAAACACTGTCTAGAACTGGCCTTAATATTTCATCAGTCATGGTTTTTAAGGTCACATTGTAAGGTGGTATTGCTCCAGCATCAATTATTACTTAAACACATCCGTTGTAAAACTATACACCGATGTTTAAAAGTACATTGCAGCTTAGCTGTTAGAACACCTAAATACGTATTTCTTTCATAAATATTAGGGACTGGGAGCCAACCAGTTTGCCCTTCAGTTTGAACAGAGCAGTAAGCTGTACATGTTTGCTGCAAGCAGTTTGCCAAGTCATTGAGTGTTGCTTCTCTCGACTGTTTCTGCAGCACTTACTCTACAATACTTTGAAAAACATCACTGTTAAAAGTATGATTTGTTTGTATATTTACTATCAATAGTTTTAATAGACAAATAAATTTACTGCAAGAAATTCAAGTGCAAATACAGCAAATAGATAGAACAAAGTCAGTTAACAAAAGCCAAACTTCACATCCTATAGCTAGTGATCCTGTTGATTTCCTTCAAAAGTTTACAGTTGAAAACTGATGACTATCCAAAACACAAAAACACCTAATGCTGTATCACATATGTTGCTCAGGACACAGAGTGGGTAATAAATTAACCGTGAGAAGCAGGGGAGGATTGTTTTTTCTTAACAAGATACAAATGCCACAAAACCAATCACAGAAGGCAGCATTGGAGTGTTGCACACCAGTTAAAATTAGACTCTTCAGAGTAAGATTTTGCTGTGAATTAAGAAATTTTCATAAAACTGAGCAGAAAGTTTGAATGGAAACTGTATTTATACCTTCAGGGTAGAATGTAAGAAATCCAAAGTTTACCAGAGAGAGAGAGAAAGATCTAGCCTATAGATGGTTACGTGTATTTGGAAGTGGTGAGAGTAAAGGCACTGTATTTATTTTTGTCAATACTAGATTTTGACAATGTTCTTGTGTCTGAAGAAAAAAAAGGAGTAAAAAATTCATGAATGGTAGGAAACTTTTAATTAAATATTTAAGGCATTCATCAAGTAAAAATGCTGACTATAATTACTAATAGTATAAACTATATAATTATAATTGGGTTTTTTAAATGTGACCTGATAAATATAGGATGCTATCACTTCAGGAATCTTTTGCAAAATCTCTGTAAATAAGGTAAGAACCAGATTAGCATGACCCAGATCTAGTTTTAAATGTGGAGTAAATACGTGGACCAAATTCTGCGCTTGCATAGATGTAACTTTAATGATGTCAAAGGAAAGATTCTTACCTGTCCCTACCTTCTTCTTAATTCTACAAAGGCTTATGGATGACTGCAGCAAAAGGTTGAACATAACTGAAATTTTCTTTATGTTTATTTTAGTGTACTGATTAAATCTTAGTGAATTATTCACTCAGTTCATAATGGAATATTTCCACTCAAATCAATAGAAGTAAATAATATAACCCAGCTGGGAATCTATCCAATGGTATTCCTAGAGTCATTTTAACTTGTTTTAGTTAAATAGTATACAATGTCTTTTTCCTTTTTTCTATCTGTGTAACAATATCATTCTGTTGTAAGTCATATACATTTTAAAAATTTTTACAAAATTCTGTTTCTGTGGGAGTAAGATGCTGGTTTGTTTTTTTTTTAAAGTTTGCACATATAATATGAAGACAGATTAGCATGAGTATATTTTCCATAACATGTTCATACATCCATCTGGTAGTCTACCAGGCTATCATTCTCCATGACAGGTGAAGCTCCACAGGGCTCTCAGGAAAGATATGTATGTCAGCAAACCACAACCACCAGAACAATTCATTTAGCCTGCACCTTTTTCCCACCTTTCAGCGAAGAGTCTGGAAGATTCTATGCATTGGTTTACAGAATCACAGAATCATCTAGTTTGGAAAATACCTTGAAGATCACCTAGTCCAACCATTAACTGAACACTGACAGTTCCCAACCACACCATATCCCTCAGCGCTGTGTCAGCCCGACTCTTAAACCCCTCCAGGGATGGGGACTCCACCACCTCCCTGGGCAGCCCATTCCAACGCCTAACAACCCCTTCTGTAAAGAAATGCTTCCTAATATCCAGTCTAAACCTTCCCTGGTGCAATTTGAGGCCATTCCCTCTTGTCCTAACACTTGTTACTTGGTTAAAGAGGCTCATCCCCAGCTCTCTGCACCCTCCTTTCAGGGAGCTGTAGAGGGCAATGAGGTCTCCCCTCAGCCTCCTCTTCTCCAGACTAAACACCCCCAGTTCCCTCAGCCGCTCCCCGTACGACCTGTGCTCCAGACCCTGCACCAGCTTCGTTGCCCTTCTCTGGACATGCTCGAGTCATTCAATGTCCTTTTTGGAGTGAGGAGCCAAAACTGAACACAGGAATCGAGGGGCAGCCTCACCAGTGCCCAGTACAGGGGTCAGATCCCTTCCCTGTCCCTGCTGGCCACGCCATTGCTGACACAAGCCAGGATGCCATTGGCCTTCTTGGCCACCTGGGCACACTGCTGGCTCCTGTTCAGCCGGCTGTTAATCAGCACCCCCAGGTCCCTCTCTGACTGGCAGCTCTCCAGCCACTCCCCCCCAAGCCTGTAGCACTGCTGGGGGTTGTTGTGGCCCAAGGGCAGCCCCTGGCATTTGCCCTTATGGAAACTCCTCCAGTTGGCCCCAGCCCATGGCTCCAGCCTGTCCAGGTCTCTCTGCAGAGCCTCCCTACCCTCCAGCAGATCAACACTCCCACCCAACTTGGGGTCATCTGCAAACTGACTGAGGGTGCACTCGATCCCCTCGTCTAGATCATCAATAAAGATGTTAAACAGGAGTGGCCCCAAAACCGAGCCCTGGGGGGCACAACTCGTGACCGACTGCCAACTGGATTTAATTCTGTTCACCACAACTCTCTGGGCCCGGCCATCCAGACAGTTTTTTACCCAGCAAAGCGTGTGCCCATCCAAGCCACAAGCAGCCAGTTTCACCAGGAGAATGCTGTGGGAAACGGTGTCAAAGGCCTTACTAAGGTCAAGGTAGACAACATCCACAGCCTTTCCCTCATCCAATAAGCAGGTCACCCTGTCGTAGAAGGAGATCAGGTTTGTCAAGCAGGACCTGCCTTTCATAAACCCATGCTGACTGGTCCTGAGCATCTGGTTGTCCCGCATGTGTTGTGTGATGGTACTCAGGATGAGCTGCTCCATCAGCTTCCTGGGCACCAAAGTCAAGCTGACAAGCCTGTAATTTCCTGGATCATTCTTCTGACCCTGGTTTTGTTACATGAGTCAGCCCATGTGTCTCTCATTTCATTGCCCAGGCATCCCATCAGGCCTTCAGGCATGAGTTGGGAAGTGGAATGTGCTTTCTATATGTACATGTACAGTGGAGATCTCATAATGCATATGTAGTGGAGATCTCATAATGCACATGCAGTGGAGATTTGGGCAGGTACAGTAAATCCAACAATGTCAGTAAGCACTGGACCTGATACATTCGTGCAGATGAGCTGCAATGTATATTCATCATGATAAGATCGAGAGGTAACATTGCTTCTGGGTTGTACTGCAGGTCAGACACCATTCAGACACCATTTAATACATTACGGTATTTTTAAACCGTCTAGTCTGTTCTCGTGAGTTCCTTCTGGTTTTTTACCATGTTACTGAGAACAGCATTTGGTGAAGGGGCTAACACTTGTCTCAACAGTGAGAATGGTTTCCCAGACTGCTCCTGCTCCATCTGAATTTCTGGTGCTCTGGTAAGGAGTACTTTGAATCTGCATAAAGCATTAAAAGAACAACTCCATCTGACAGCATTTCCCACATAAATAGCTTTGGGAAGTTATTTATGGCCTCACAGACTCCTGTCATGGGTAATGTCAGTGATTAGCTAAGATGATCCCTTGGTGCTCTAGCAACAGGTCTGACCGCCTAATAGGAAAGCATTCAAACCTATGTCATGGACATTGATTCTGTCACTTCAGAACAAGCTTTTACAGCTTCAAAGTATTCCCCATTGCCAGAACACTGCCACTTTCTCCAGAAAATTGACTGTCTTATGATTTACTCCTCTCAACAATGATCCGTCCCTTTGAGCCTGACCTGTACTGCCATACGTATCAGAAGAACATTTAAGATCATATTTTGTAGTAATAAGGAAATAGATGTACAAGCTACTAAGTTCCTTTTAGCATTCAACAGGCATCCCATGCTAGGTAGTTAAAAATCACTGCACTGTAGGGTTTCCAAAGTTCTGACACCCAGCATTAAGCTCTCACACCACATTTTCCCATAACCATATCACATACATTCTACCTGCAATCTGCAATGGGAGAAGCTCACAGGACAGTAGCCATCAATGCATAGAAAACCTGAAAAGGAAAATATAGCTTTAAATAAACAAGGAAATAAATAATGCAAAATAAAGACTACATTCCCCATTGTTTGCCATTGTGACCTGGGTAAAACTCTAAAGACAAGGGATTTTCATGTAAAATGCTAATGAATTTCCTAGGAACCTAGCTTCAACAAAGCTGAAAAGCATCTGTTCAGTTTCAGTGAGACCTGAACACACTGGGTACCCTCTTGAGAACTCCTGATGCTTATTTGGTATGGCTAAAAGAGAAGAAAAGCAAATGTAAGGAGTCAGGTAGACTAGTAAATATTTTCATGCACCTGTTTTAAAATCCCAAACCCTTCCTGAGTTATGAAAAAGACAGTCTGGTTGTCTGACCTGCACGGAACTGAACATTTTCAGAGCTCAATGATCTAAACATTCTCAGGAGCTATTGGCATCCACATTGGTCCTATTCAGTAACTAAGGAATGCTGCACCATTAGACATGAAAGTTTCCCATCATGTCTAATCTATAAAAGTCCACCATCTCATCCCACAACTAAATATCAGAAAATCACACAACTACAACTGATAGTAAGAACCTACATGTTTCCATCCCTAGTAAAGATAACGTAACATTTTCTTTAGTCACAGACCACACAAAGAAAACAGACAGCAGGAAGTCAGAAAATCCAGCAGTGTATGCTCCCAAAGGACCTTGAGCTACTGAGGTTTTTGACAATATGAGAGCAGTCAGGTGCCAAGGCTCCGCAGTACTAGCCGTATCTTGGATAGGTTCCATCTCGCTCCAAGCAAAAAGGCACGAAGACTCAAACATCTGTATGTGTGAAAACTAAACATTTGGCAATACCCAGAATATGCCCAGTATAAAAATAAATGTAATTAATTTCTAAACAAGTCAATGAAAGCGTATGCATAAGCCAGAAAGCCAAAGAGATTTATGTATCTTCCTAATAGACACCAAGGTCCAACGGCTTGACCAAAGGAAAAGCCTTGCGTAGATCTCTTCGTTCCCATTAAAGATTAACGTGAGACATAATCATATGCATTATGATATCAGTTATTTTGTCAAAGTCCAAAGCAGCTACACTATGTCCTAGGTATTTTTCAAGGAGAATTTTGACACATGTAAAGCACCACTCCAACTATTAAAATACAGGAGTGTTTTGCTGGCATGGTGAGGCATAGGAAACTCAATTACTTCTTTAGAGAAATGCTCTACTCATTTTTTTTTTTTTTTTTTGACAGAAGAAGAAAAGCATGGAGCACAACAGTAAGTGAAGGCTCAGAAAGAGCTGGTCTGTGTGAACTCTCCTTCACCAACCTGGGTACATATGTGAAAGTCTTATAGCTTTTGACCCCTTACCTACTTAATTTAGTTAGAACTGTATTACATATATAAAGGAGGAGGAAGAACAGTATTGGTCGTGGTGGCAGATTAGGGTATCATACTTCAGACAATCACAAGAAGCCATTATCTGACATGAAACATAATACAGAAAACACATCTGTTTATATGACATGAACAGGGAGTTCCTCTTCATACCCTGACCAGACAACACACCACTAACTAAGCCAGCCAATTATGCTAATAATATGGTATGTGCCCTGTGCTGTTCCAGAGATTTTGAGAGGCAGAACATATGAAAATATCAAGTGAGATATTATTAGATGTTACAGACATCTAAGTATAAACAGAAGTCTCTATATAGTTTGTGAGAAGTTAGCCCAGTGGGACTGACAGAAAGCCTGAAACCAGAGCACATGGCTTCCCAAACAACATTTAAAGACAATTGCATATGTATCCTAAAACTTATCTTCAAAGGAGCCTACCTAAGAAATGCTTGGAAAGATTATTCAGAGCAGAGTGCAATGGTAAGAAGGTGTTTTGTTACAAACACTGGTTTAAAGTGTAGAAGTAAGTCTGTGGTTTTAGACAAGAGATGTCCTGGTTTGAGTGATGGTTTTGGTAGCAGAGGAGGGGGCTACAGCTGTGGCCCCCTGTGAGAAGCTTCTCGAAGCTCCCCCAGCTCCAAGTCAGGCCCACTGCTGCACCAAGGCCCGGCCAATTAGCTGTGCCTCTGCGATAACGTATTTAAGAAGGGGAACCTGGGAGGACGAGTTGGAGATGTTATGAGAAGTTGTGAGGAGAACATCCGTGCAGACACCAAGGTCAGTGGAAGAAAGAAGAAGGAAGGGGAGGAGATGCACCAGAGCAGAGACTCCCATTTATCCTGTGGTGAGACGGCAGGGCCAACCCCCTGCCACTCAGGGGGATCTACGGAGGAGCAGATGCCAACCTGAAGCCTGTGGAGGACCCCACACAAGAGCAGGTGACTGTGAGTGCCCCCAAAGGAGGCTGGGACTCTGTGGGAAGAAGAAGCCCCTGCTGTTGTAGTTCAGCACCGAGAAGACTGCAACACACCCGGGTGACCCACACCAGAGCAGTTTGGGAAATGCTGCGACCTGAGGGAGGAATTCATGTCAGAGAAAGTTTGTGGAGGACTGTCTCCTGTGAGAGGGGAACCACGCTGGAGCAGCTGAAGAATGACAGAAGTTGAGAATAAGTGGCAGGACTGACTGCACCCCCATTTCACGTTCTCTGCGCCACTGGGGGGTAGGAGGTAGAGGTATTGAATGCAAAGCTGAGCCCAGGAAGAAGGGAGATACAGGGAAGGGTGTTTTCAAGATGTGGTAATGCTTCTCATGGTCTTACTCTACGTGTTAAGTGGTGTTGTTAGTGTCTGGATTAAATTTATGAGGTTTTTTTCTTCCCCTAACGAGTTTGGGTTTTGCCCATAACTGTAATGGCTAGACATCCCTCCCTGTCCTTATCTCGATTCCTGAGTCTTTCACTTTATTTCTTCCTTCCCAGTGCTGGGGGGAAAGGGGGGAGTGAGTGGCTGCATGGTGCTCAGTTGCCCTCTGAGCTCAAACTACGGCAAGAGGTTAAGCAACTGGAGAGATATCCAGCTACTAAGTATGTTGATTTATTCTGTTTCTAAACTTGACTTTTCAGGTTTGTACCTTCAATGTTGTTACATAAATCTGCAGTTTGTTTCGGTTCTATACCTAAATGGTGTTGGGGCAAGCAAATCACTGTGAAATCTTTCAAGCTGAATGTGCACTAACTCCACAGATTTGGCACATATAAAACAATCTGTTCAGACTCCAACAGAACAGAATCCAATAGCATATATCTGAAAAAAATAAGCTGGAGTCTCTTTCCCATCAAGCTGAGAGAGCAAAAATATGAGGTCAGGGCAGAGTTTTTTTAGAAAGGGGATCTTTACAGAAACATTAACCAGGGTCTCTCCTGAAAACTTAAGTCAGTAATGAGACCTCCCAGGGACCCAGGCAATCCCCCAAGCATAACAGCTAAGAGCTGGGCTTGCAAAAAAAGTCTCTGTGAAAACGTAGAAAAGCAGAAAAAAAAAAAAAAAAAAGAAAAAAAAAAAAAGAGCTGAAGAAAACACACAAAAGAGTCACTGGAACAAAACTTTAGAGCAAAATGTAGTTTCCTGCTTGAACCTTCCCATTTCAGGGAAAAAAAAAATCTTGTGTGTTTTTCTGTAAGTAAATAAGACAGGCTAAAAAACTCTGCTATCAATTTTTCCATCTAACTGAAACCATTAAGAAACCCTGAACTTTAGTTAACTATCACAGGATTAAATGGACAGCTAAACAACATTATTGTGGTGCTTGTACCACTACTAATGCTGCCCAGTCATGATTCTGATTCATATGTGCTGTGAATTGTAGACACATGCTGTGGAAGAGACAGTTTCTGTCCCCAGAAGATTAACATCTAAATTATCTCCAGCCTACTGAGGGCTCACTGCTGAATGGGACTGTAGAGATAATTTCCAAACCTCATTTCCAATCTGCCTCCTCATCAGCAATGATCTCAACAATCAGTGTTCCCACACTAGCTGAGCCAGCCTTCATCTGCTACTAGAAGATGTTTTAGCAACCTGATGGACCGTATTTCTTATTTCTTCAAGAGATTACAATTAATCTCTGAAAGGAAGGATACATTTAATCGTGTACTCACCCAGGCTTACAGTCACACAAATTATTACATTGAGGAAGAACAACAGCTGCATTTTTGATAATGTCTCTCATTCTTGTAGATAATGCTCAAAACAAATACTTACAGTTAGCTTAAATCAGTTCTGGCTTCTCAGTCAATCTTCTATCACCAGACTTCTTTCCTAAACCACATCAGCAGTGACTACATCCTAGTACCAAAACAGTCAGAACCTTCCTCGCTTCATGACCTCAGTTGAGAATCCCTCATGTCCCCAGACCAGTACAGTGTCCTTACTTCCACTGACCTGGGCAAAAGAATAATTTGAAGTAATCTGTAGCAGAAGTCTATTCTTCTCCTCTTCAAGTGTAGAAGTTCTGCCTCAAACATCCTTAACCTCTAACTCTTTGAGTGAAATACCATACAAAAGACCACAGAGAAATAAAGGCAGTAAGACCTCTTGCAGGAAGCACTAGGTGGAAGTGAACTTTTGGTAGCCAGGAAATGAAAATCTCTATTTGTTCCAGAAATACTGGTTTGTTCCCAATTTCTATGCTGCAGAAAAATGCGAAGTACCTGATACTCTGTACCAGTTCGACAAGTTCAGCTTAAATAAGGCTATCAACCTACCATGACCCCTGCAACTCACTGTATATCCTTCTGAAGTTTGGCCTGTACCAACATGTCCACATTATTTTTCATTCAGATATCCATTATGCCTCATTAAACATGTGTTTTCACACCCATGTGCATATTAGCTAAATTCCTAAATGTAATTATATACAATAAGAATCATCATGTCCTCAAAGATTCACTAGCACTCATTTAAAAAAAAAAAAAAAAAAAAAAAAAAAAACAAACACAACCAAAACCAGTATAAAATAATGGGAATGAAGACCCAAAAGGACGGTGTGATATTAAGAAGCAATCTGTACATTGACATCTTTTGTATATACTCTTTTCTTCTACATCATCTGCTATAGAAAGTAAGTAAATATGATAAGAAAACATTTCAGTTATTATTATTATTACAATTACAGTGACACTAAGGGGTGAACTCTAACTGGATCTAGAGTCATACACTTTGTGTGTGTGACTTCTGAAGGGAAGTCATACAAGCCAAAGACATTCTACAAATGGACAAAAATAGAAACATACATAGTGTTGATATTATTTTAAAACACAGAATTTGAATACTATCCTTAATATCCCTTTATACATTCACTGGACATCTATAGACAAAGGCGACAAATACAAACCTTTCTTTATATTCAGCAAGAAAGGTATTTAGAGGCACTGAGACACATGCACTATATAACACTGCAGTCCCTACAGTGTTAATACTTGTTTCTTGAAGCAAAAGAGTTCCTATCAGAAAAAAAACAAAACCAAAAAAAAAACCCGACAAACAAAAAAATAAACTACACTACTTTTGATTAGAACAGTTTAATCCTAATCCCTTTTCTCTGATCTTGGCAGCGGATTTTTAGCAAGTAACTATATTTAAATAACTACCCAGAATTAATCCTTTTGGTTGCTCAAGGCATGAAGGGAAAGCAGTCAGAAACAAAGAATTCAGAAAAGTGTTGCAGCTGTTTCATAGAATTCACTATTTATAATTGAAAAGATTCTTTTTTCTTTTCTTTTCTTTTTTTATGTGGTGTGAGGGTAACCTTCAACTGCCTTACTTGTCCTTTCTTTTTCACAATAGCAAATACCAAGAGAGAGACAGGGTAGATATAAAACATTTTCAGCATGAAGTTAAGTGTTTCTGACAGTTTACAGCATGCAGCATAATGCTATATGTAGAAAGAAGATTCTTTCTTCTATATAGCTTGGGTTGATTAAATAAAACTGAAAAAAACCCACTTTTTCCCATGTTTCTCTCAGCAGTAATTGGTTGAAAGTGCCAAGCTCATTCCTAGTTTGCAAAAACAGGAATTGCATGTACTAAGAAGGAATTTTTATATGTAGTTGTAGTCCCCCTGATTCTACATTCCTCTCATAACAGTTGATGCTTTCCAGATTCAAAAACTACTATGACCAATTTAATCTCAAGAACACCATCTAACGTGTAAGTAAATCTTTTTAGACACATTTTAAAGAGGAAAAAAAATGAAGCCAAAAAGTATAGAATAGATATGTTACAATTAAATATTTGAAATACTGTTATATTAAGTAAATACTCTTTAGCGCATGAGTGTCTATGCCTTGCTCAAACACTAGATCCTTATAGTAGGTTTTGAATAGACAGCGATAGGAAGATAGTGTCTGTTCTCAAGAACTCTCAATCTGCAGCATACATTTCAAAACATACAAAAATAGAATTCAAAACATACAAAATAGAATGAGGAGTGTTAGCAGGGTGAAATATTTGAATACTGCAGCTACACCATTGACTTCTGTGAATGGCTGTCTGGATGAAGACTTGTAGGTAAAAGAGAGAACCTGTTGTTTTTTATAGGGATTACTTTTCAAGACTGTTAAAACAAAGCTGATCAAAGAGCATAAAGAAAAAGAATGCTGCATAAATTAGCTTTCAGTTTTTATAAATACACAAATAGTATTTATCTATCCACAGATTGAGCTGTATTGGCACAGATATCCCATGAATGTAACATTTCAACAAATCACCAACAATAACATCTTTACCATATCACTGAGATAAAGATCTGCCTCTTGCACACATTAGAAATCAAAAGCTTAAATCCAGGGAAAAGTGAATTGTTCAAGGTCACACAAGGGGTTGGGGGCAAAGCTAGATTTTTTTCTAGCCTTAGATATGAAATCCTGCTTCTTGAACAAATATTATAGAAATTATTAGCTTAGTTGGGAGTTAATGAAATAGGAAAGTTATTAAAAACTATTCTAAAAAATTGTTTTCTTGTCTAAAATAAATACAAGTTTTGATAGCAAGTTCCTATATCTTGGTCATTCATCAGCACTTCACTCATGTTTCTTTTTCTACTGTGTTTTCTCAGTTTTCCTGAATGCGATGCATCGGACCTCTTTTACTATTAACCTATGGCCTAGTCCTCATTTTCCTTTCCTTGCACACTTATGTAAATGTTTAAGAAGTTGTCAATAACATAAACCCCTTCATAAAAGATGCCATTATAATTCTTTCATCAGAATGTTCTCATAGTCTTTGGACCATATTTCTTGCATTTCCATTGTAAATTCATATCTCTCTAAATGTCACGTTTTCCAATTTGTACAATTTTATATCCTTTGTCTTGTTTATATATTAGAAAAACTCCGGATCAAATTATAAATAATTTCTTTAATTCAGAAGTAGGTAGTGTTCTCAGATTTCCAAAGCAGTCTCTGTAAAAGCCTGGACAGATAAAAAGATTAGAATTTTTTAATTCTTATATGTTTTAGAGCAGGATTTATGGCATACATGAGAGTAGGGTAATATCAGCTGGGAAACCAGTTGCAATTTTACCTCATGGGCTAACAGATTAGATGGAGCATATTATTAAAAGTAATAATAAAGATGTTCATAAAAAAACCCCACCATTGTGTGATATGCACAAAATGCAAACATTTCAAACAGTTTCAGTGTTACCACCATTTCTCCACTCTTCTGCTTACAATTTAGATGTAGAAGCTGAAAGCTCCTCCATCCTTGGTACTCAGCATTATTCACATGCTTTTCATATCATCAGTAAGACTTCTGGCAGATGGCTAAAAGAAGAAGCATGGTCAGCAAGCTCACGAAGAGGATGAACCAACCCAGGGAAAAATCATACTCTTCCTGAGCCAAACAATTGCCAAGACTTTGCACTGTTAAAGTAAACATTCTGCCTGATCAATTGTCAATGCAGGGAAGTTATGTGATTTGTTTCACACGGTATAATCTGTGGGTCCCACAAACATGGCAGAGAGTGACCAGTGTTGCTCCTAACAGGCAAGTAGACTGATACCCAAGGGAGGGGCTGTGAAAAATTTTTTAAAATTAGTAATTGTGAATACAAAGCTGCTAGCTGCTTTGCCTGGCTGCATTATTTAAGAATGTACCATGAGATTCAATCCATTATAGTTATAATAAAACATTGTCGCTCTACAGTTTAAAATGACACTCGGAAATATTTCTTCTCTTTTTTTTGCCTTCTTTAACCATGTGACATCGTTAATGCAGGAGAAAAATAAATTCCAGAAACCAAAGTCATGCTTTGTAGTCTATTAAAGCCCAGCTGTCGACCAGAGTTAAGGAAATGATTGTGCTGTTTGTGCCATTTCTAATTAATAATAACTAAGGATTAATAAAGCAATTTGGAAAAAGAATGTACCAGGTAAGGATTTATAGACAGATGAAAGTCATTTTATTGTAAATAATCAGGGATAAAATTAAATGGGAGCTAAGACATTTTATGGTGCAGCAAAAAATGTTTAACACATTTTTCAAGCTCTGCTTCTCTTGGAAGCATGTTAATGGAGGTGGAGGTACTGAAAAGTCGCAATTTCATCCCTGACAAATAGATAGTTAGCTCAGAGACATTTGCAATGTTTAGCAGTTCTCTTCATTATTGCAAAAAGCATGAAAACTGATCTTATAGCAGGATTTTCCTCTGCCTAATTTTGTACTAAGCCCTATAGAGGTTAGATGGCATGACGGGTGACTTTTAACCACACTGCTGAGAGAGGAATGGTTTGGGCCTTTCAGGAACCACCCTGAGAGGTCGTGTAACTATATACCTTGAAAGGTATAGTTACATTGGTCATGAATTCTTCTGTCCATAAATGAGGAATGTGCAATTCCCCACTTACCTCTTAAGGCTGCTCAACAGGATCATGAGTATGACGATGTTCAAGGCTAGGGCAGTGTGCCACAGTTGCCTCCACCAGAGCCCAGACCTTCTGCAGGCTGCTAATTTTTTTGTATCCATTCTCTAAACAGGGGTCCAAACCCACTGTTTAGTCCTGGACTACCTGTTCATATGGCTTACATAGAGCATCAGCTCAGCTTGGGTGCCTAAATTAAATTTACCTCATACTCCTGGGAAACATGCAGCTGGTCCTTCATGAGCTGCTTCTGAACAACCCGACACAGACTGCCCTCCCATACCACTGGGCACACCCTGCGGGCTGTGGTGGCGGGGGGCTGTGGGGTACCCCATGTAGGGGGAAGGCCATGAACTGCCCACCTGGCTCTGACACCAACATGTGTGCTCCATTGCCCACCACAACATCTGCCAGTTGAGGAGCACCTGGTGCCACTCTGCACACAGGTGACAATAGAGTCTGAGGGGACCCACAAGGGCTCTTCCTGGGTGGGAAGACATTTGGGAAAAGACAAGCCAAAGCTTGCTCCAAGTGCCTGCCCTGGAGCATCAGGCAGCAGCTGGAGGAGCTGCCCTGCCTGTGTTGCAGCTGGGCCCCAGCTGCCAAGGGATCAGCTGCTGAGCTGGGAGTGACTGCTCCGGCACGGCACGGGGAGCTGACCCCTTGGGTGCAGAAACTGAGGGCTCTGGGGTTGTGGGAGAGTAACATTTTAATGTCACATAAATTAGGAGACTATATTGATGATGTGTGTAATACTCTGAGCCCAGCCGTGGGCACAGTCTGCACTATGAAGAGTACACATGGGTAACATCCTTAGGCCTTGCCCTTAACTTCTTTTTAATCTCAGACCACAGACAGAGCCCAAATCTACAGTCATTCACTCCCCTGTCAGACCTCAGTTTCTTCTCTCCCTCTTACGGATGGTCTCTGGCTCACCAGAACAGTGATGGAACAGTTTAGGAGCCAGAATTTTCTTCATAGACACTTGAAAACCTGAAAATTTTGTTTGCAGTAATGTATACTAGTCAGGGCCAGTAGTGCCCTCAGGACCCTGACAGGTATGTTGTGGCCAGAAGTTCAGGCTGAATTAATCCCTCTTTTACAACTCTCACACAGAGTATTTCATTAGATATTGTTTTCTTTCATAGCAGATACTGGCTTAATCATCTATTGCCCTACTGGAAAAAATTCAGATATGTATTTGATGAGAAAAATGCAAAATCAATATAGTTTATAGAACAGAGTGCATGACATTCAGAGCTGCATCCACTCAAAATCTTGCTAGTCTGTCTGCATTAGGGCCCTAATTTCCTTTTGGATGTATAGTTCTATACCTTTCAGAGAATCACTGCTACACAGAGCTTTTACACCAGTTCCTGAGAGTCTAAAAATACATTTTACAGATATCTATGCATTTGTCTGTTCCACATCTTGGAAATGGGATAATATTATCCAGTCAGTGAAATTGTTTGTTTTTAAACTTCTCATTTCTTTTAAAAAAAGCATTACAAATAATTTTTTTAAAAAAAGCACACAGATTCTGGTCTACCGACTGCCAAGGAGTTTTGGAACATTTAGTCATTGGAACAGTTAGTCCTGGTTTCTTCTATGGTTTACTTACATATTTATATACATATACAAACACACACATATGCACAGAATAACAGAGCTTTGTAGTTAGGCGACTGAAGAGTTCCAGTTTGAATAATAAAAACATAATGCCTCAGGAAGGATTAGCAGAAGAGTTCAGATTGGCTTTATCAATATCTATTCATAAATCCACTGTGTAGAAGCGGGGCATAGGTATTCGTTGCTACTAGTGTCAAGTTTCTGGAATTACTTTCACCAGGAAGAGAAGCTTTATATCATTTAAAGGTGAATTTTTACACGTGATAAATCTTGACCATGCGCCAATAACAAAGAGAACTGATAAATCTGCCAAGCTGTAAATCCTTATTTTTTTTTAACCTTGAAACCTACACTGAGGAAATAAATTGTTATTTAGGTTACTCCATTTTTTCAGGGGCAGTCATAATTGTGCTATGGTGATTTCTACATTTTTCTTTTTCCTTGATTTTTATATTTACAAGGTAAATGCTTTGACTGTCAGCTGCCCTGCTTAATACTTTGCAGGACAATAGGATAAGAATCAAAGCAAACAGTTTCTTTCTTTGATTAGCCATATACCAAACACAGCTGTAGTTCTACCTTCTGATTATTTCCCTGCTTCAAATTCATTTGGAGGATAACTTGTGTTAATAACAGAATAGATGCTACACATGATGGATACATTTTTGTCTTTTAGAAATAGCTATTAATGCCTGGCATAAAACTACCCAAATATCAAATATAGGATTATAGGATAGGTTGGAAGGGGATAGCGGGGTCAGTTTAAGTAAGACCAATATTTGTCTTGATAAATTTATCATCCTGTACACCATCTTAAGTACATTTTAAACATAGGTCAAATAAACTGTTTCGTAATCTTTATGTATCAGTTCACAGAAACTCAGAATTGCAAAATCATAGAATGATTGAGGTTGGAAGGGACCTTTGGAGGTCATCTTATCTAATCCCCCTGCTTAAGCAGTAGCACCTAGACCGTGTCTAGATGGCTTTTGAATATTTCCAAGAACAGACATATTCAGTCTTTCAGGGCAATCTGTTCCAGTGCTTAGTCACCTTGACAGTGCTTGGAGGAGGTTAGCTTTGAATATTAATCAACTTTCTTGGGCCCTTCTTCCCTCCAAGGTCTTATCCCATGGGACTCTTCCAAGCAGATCCTTAAGGAGAACAAAGTCCAAAATCTGGTCTCTGAAGTCTAGGGTTATGATCTTGCTTATTACCCTACTCCCTCCTTTCAGAATCCTGAACTCCACCATCTCATGGTCACTGCAGTTAAGGCTGCCCTCAACCTTTGCGTCTCCGATGAGCCTTTCCTTGTTTGTGAGTATGAGATCCAGCAGAACACCTCTCCTCATTGACTCCTCTATCACTTAGGCCAGGAAGTTGTCATCAATCCTCTCCATGTCTTCCTTGATTGCTTATGCCCTGCTGTGGTGTTCCTCCAGCAGATAACAGGGTGGCTGAAGTCCCCCATGACAAACAGGGCCTGTGAATATGAGCATACCCATAACTGTCTGTAAAAGGCCTCATCCACTTATTCTTCCTGATCAGATGACCTTCAGCAGACACTACAGTGTCACCCATATTAGTCTGCTCTTTAATCCTTACCCATAAGCTTTTAGTCAATTCTTCATCAATCCTGAGGCAGAACCCCATGCATTCCATCTGTTCTCTCATGTAAAGGCCAGCTTCCCGTCATCTTCCTGGCCTGTTCCTTCTGTAAAGCCTGTATCCCTCCATTGCAACACTCCAGTCATGGGAGATATCCCACTAACTCTCCATGATCCCAACAGGACTGTAGCCCTACAACTGCACACAGATCTCCTCATGTTTATTCCCCATGCTGTGTGCATTAGTGTACAGGCACTTCAGAGAGGCACCCCAGCATGCTGATCTCCCAGAGAGGGTTGAAGGGGGGGGGGGGGGGGGGGGGGGGGCAAAAAAGGCATGTCCTTGCTTACATAGAAATGCCAGGGGTGGCCCTGCTTAAGTACCATCTTGCTGATTTTGTGTTCACCCTTGCTTGTCAGCCCAGTCCCTCAACCCCTCACAAGGCTGTTGTTAGCTCACTCTTGGTTGTCCCACCCTGCATATTTAGAGAAACAAATTTGTAAAATTACATAGAGGAGAGATTAGAACTACTGGAATTTTTGTTTGTTTGCTCATTTTGTTATTTGTTTGTAATTTAACTAATTCTAATGCAAGGTGTACTTATCTGTACAGAGTGACTTTTAAAATCAGTTATCATCATTTCAGCCTAACCTTGTTTCAAAAACCACTAAGAAAACACAGTAATAAAAGAAGCATCACTAGCCAGTCACTTCTCTTATAAAAGAAAATCTTGAACCAGATGTTCAGCTGGACAAAGCAGAGGAACTATTCCATTTATTTTATCTGGGTAATTGTACTGATAAGACAGCAGTAGAACTCCATGAATTTACACCAGCCAAAGATTGGTCTGGTTTTCCTACCCCTTTCACCCAAAGATTCTCGTTATTTTTCTTTCATGGTATACACTATTTAGGCAAATATTGTCCAGCCCTTTAAAGAGTGAATAAAGTCAACTGCTGTTAGATTAATGACTGGTGTAGCAAAATGGAGGGGGATGCATGCAGTTTGCTTGATTAGGAAAACTCACAGGCCAGGTTCCATCTTTGGGATGATTCTCCGAACAGCAGCAATAGGTGAAGTAGTAAGTGTCTCCCATTCAGTAGGAGCTCAGGGTCAATTCAGCTCAAGACACAGGCTAACAAAATTCAGAAAATATGTAGCAGAGTTATCACTTTGCCATTCCTCTGTTGTTGTGAAAGTGAATACATTTGCAATTACCAGTAGATTCATTCCACATGTGTCTATTGCTGACTCTTGTGATGAGGAAATATTACACTTGGAATAAGAAAGCAAAATGAGAACATTATCAAAACAGGATTATTTGTTTTTCATACTTATTTAATTCTTAAACTGTCAGAACTTCACTATCAATAATGTGTTAAATAGATATACTAGGCACTGTAGAAATGCAGCATTTCTGCAAGAATGTCACCTGAATTGCAAACGATACTATAACAAGCTAATTGTTTTAGGAGTAGAGAAGACTTTTTGACAAAGTCTAAGGAGGAAGCCAAATACAAAACACATTTTTCTGTAAGGAAACTAGTTCATGCTAATACATAGGTAAATAAGGAATACATAATAAACTCTTTAAGTGGGATATTTAATATGTCACTACAGTTGTTGACTGCTACAAACATGAACTTCAGTGTTCAGAAGGTAAAGTACTGTTTGCTACAAGACACAGGGGAACAGGGAACAGAAATTAGGAATTTGAACCTTAACAGTCTGTGCTTGAAGAAAAATGTAAGATTAGGCCTTTATGATCTTTCCAATTTTGCCTATATTCAAAGCATCCAACTCACTAGAGTAACGACTCACCTATTTACTTGCATAAGACCTACTACACATGACCAAAGGAAGCAAAATCATCTTCATAATTTGCCAAGTACATGAGGCCCTGGATAATTTTCTTTATGACTAAATATAATATAACTCCATAAAGAATGTAATTTAAATTTTTAAAGATGAATTATTTTAAAATGTAAGTGAATTTCCCCTGAGCATCCTATACTAGAAGTGCTATATACTAGAAGTGGGTTACCAAAAAAATGAATCCTTCCAGGTATTGCATGGCTTGTCTGTGGCATGCAGTATGCTTTCAAGATAAGCATTTTTCAGATATAGCATTATCAGTAAGGTCTGTGCTAAATTTATGCTGTTGGCCCAAATTCCACAAAGGTTTATTTTACAAAAACTAGAACTCAGGTGCTGCTGTTCTACAACACTTTTATAACATTAATGTGGGTCACTGACATGATGACAGAAAACTATGATTTTATGTCAGCAGGGTTAAAATTTCAGGCTTGAATAAAATGTTTCAGTCAGAAGGGACAATACTGTCAATGAACAAAAAGACATTTCCATTTATCTTATCTGACGGTAGAAAATATGCAGTATAAGAAAGAAAGTACTACAGGAGCACTTGCTAGCACCGTTACAACTAAAGAGGACTTTCACACCAGGGAATGTTTTAAGTATTTTACTTCTAACACGGATTCATTTCCCTTGCAATTACCTTTAAGGTGTTTTATCATTTTGGCTGCTTCCAATAGCTACTTCTACTAATGTATGCCTTCTGCTTCTCTTAGTCTACCTTGCAATTACATTAAAATACATGTTTTAGTGGCATCAGATACATTACTTGATGTACTCTGATGTCAGAATCAAACCTTTGTTCTATAAGAAATGATCATATAAATAATAAGTACTTGAACAGATCTTCCATTCTGAAATATGAAAAATACTAGTTAATAACATAGTATATATTTGCTAAAGATCAAAAATAGAAACAAATGAGATCTATAGGTATGAGATCTATAACTGGTAAAATGTAAAGAATTTTTAGATGTCAATGAAATTGATTCCAACTAGATCTTCATATATCCACCCTTAGCAACAAAATGGGCAATAATTTTTTTTTACTGTATTATCTCTGTCCCAGTCTGGCGGAGATTTTTGCAGGTGACTCCACTGTTTCCAGTTAAGAGTTAATACAAAGTTCAACTTCCTACTTTGTTACTCCTTATTTGCACTTGCAGATTCACAGTCACATAATAAGAAATAAACACAGTGGAGGATGAGGTAGAAAAAAAATGCTGATGAAATTTAGGAACACAAACCTTAAATTGTATTTAGTTTTTCCAATTTAAATATGGGTGGAAAAGTTTCCTCGAGTCCATGTCTAGCATATCTTTGTTTCCCCTCACATATGTACTGTAAGCTGCTCATTCACCTCTAACAATTTACTTAGATGTACTTCTACCCCTAACTAGGAAGTTAGCATGGGCTGCTGAAAATACTAATAATACTGCTAACCCAAACATTCAAAAATCATATAAGACTTGGCTTAAAAATTGCTAGGTTTAAAAAGTATACTGTGTGGACTGATTTTTTTCATTCATTACTAGGTTTTGAAAATTAGTACAATTTTCCTTAAATTATTTATATATTGTCAGTTTGTCTTTGTGTGCTTGCCATGCCCTCTCCCACCAGAGAAAATGTTCTTGGCTTGTATACAGAATCTGAATGCACAAAAGTAGAGGCACAGCCTGCTAAAGCTAGATATTCTGCATTCCTAGGTTTTGCAGGAGAACTCGGTCCAATTTGCATTACTGCTTTAGGAAAAAACTTGTATTTGAACCTGGTCTTGCAGAAAGCTACAGTGATGATAATGCTCATACCAATATTAATGATGGTGATGACAGAAGGCAGAAGTTACTTTGTCTCCTTTTTGCAGAGAGATGACAGTGTATAAGTTGTCCTGGACAAATTGAAATCTGACATGCAACCTTTCTGTGGCATTCACTATTGGTTCTCTGAGGACAGAAAAGAAAAGCTACAGAAATATGCAAAAGACAGGTTTACAGCAGGACAGAGTTTGTACTTGTAAATTCTTGATCCTGCCTTCACCTACACTCAGAGACATTTCTGTGGAGCTATCAGAGTATGACTGAAAAAGATTCACAATTCAGTACAAGTTCATTTTTGATACCTATAGTAGGTTACAGGAAATGCTAGGAATGTCTTATTAACAGATCTATCTGATAGTTGCCAGTGACACCATTAAATCTCTTGTACAAATGAAAAAGTGTGGACTTAATTGCAGCACACTCAGGTATGAATGGCAGTGAAGCCATTCAAGCTTGGCTTTAAGCCATGGCAATTCGGGATTCAGCTGCTGGGTAAGAACAAGCAGCCTTTTGTGTCAACTCAGCTGAAATTGCACCTGGTGAAGGGAAAAACACTGTCAAACAATGTCAAAACAACTCATGAAAATTAGAACATTTCCTTGTGAAATGTTCTCAATTCAGCTGTTCCTAACTTTGTATTAAATAAAATGTTACAAAATTGAAAAGAATTAAGCTAAAGACAAAGTTCTGGTTGGCTTCAGATGACCAGGTCTTTTCTAAAGGCTTCCAAAACAAAATATGGCATCAACCATTTAAGTTTGTAAAAAAAATATCACTTCCAAGGTCAGTTCTAGATGATGATTTTTACTGTATTGGAGTCACACTCTAACTCGCATTTTATAAAAAAAATTCTTTAGCACATGCCACAGAGCAGGTAAGAGACATGTTCCAGCTGTTCTGACAAGGTTATGTATTCATGAATTGCTGAGTCACATTCACAGATAAACCTCAATTCCCTGAAATCTGTAAATGAAGAGCTAATATAAGATCTATAGCAAGTGAGAAAAGACCAGGCTGAACAATGAAGAGATAGACTGTAAACTTAATGCCATTTCATGCACCATAAATACTCAGCTATTTTAAGACAGGTAAACCATCTTTTGTGTATTTTTTAAAGTACATACCTGGAGAAGCTAAAGGGAAATATCGTAGCTATCAGTGCTAAACAACCATAATAATTCTGGAGAGCCTGCACCAGATAAACTATGGTCAGCCCATCTGTAGCATCTTTATTGTCATGACTTCACATAACATCATGACATTTTAGTTTAGCTTCACATGGCAATCCACTAACTATTTACATGTCTAATCATGTTGAATAGTTATAGTCAAATTATCTGTCAAAACTGAATAAATTGAAGACATTCACTCCCTTGCTCTGAAAATAAACTGAAGAATACAGTCATAGTCATTCCATATTTGTTCTGGTAGAAATACTACTGCTGAAAAATTAGAGGTTTTAAGTCCCATGCTCCACAACAGAAGGAAACAATTTTTATTTTTGCAATTGTTGATTTTTCAGCAGAAACATGATGCAAATTGTAAACTTTCAGCCATTTCTATTACCTAAAAAATAGAGATTCTGGAAAAGACAGACTTTTCAACCACTTTTCTTCTCAGCATGGAAAAGTCCTATGCCTTGGATCACCACTGACAGTTATAAGGTCTTGGGGTCCTGGCCACAGAATGTGCTTTCCAGTTACTTTGAACACACTCCACATGGCACCATGGACTCTGTCACCCTGTAACTGCTTGCACCAGACTTGGCTGTTCGGCAGCATTTGGCAGATGGAGTGAGATGGAACCTGTGGGAGTGCAAGGTAGTAGTCTTGTCTGACTATTCTCCCTGTGTAAGACTTCTACACCGCTTGGGCAAGACTGATTTTCTCACACAAAACCTGCTCTCAGATGGGGTCGCTAACCATTGACAAAGCAACACTTGTCTAAATAAGTTTCAGGAATCTGAACAATTAAAAGATGGACTAATTAGAGACTACTCATTTGTGACATGACCAATAAGTGGTTCAAAGCTAGCTAGTAGAAATAAATGGATTTTTGAAGGGCTAATACTGTGTTTTGCAGAAGAGCAAACAAGCAGAGAAAGAACTCAAGAGCATATAATTACAAGTGTCATAAAGACAAAATACAAGAGTAAACAAAAATTGAGATCAGATAGGTTTGCAATAAGCGTTGAACTAATCACAGAACAAAATAAAGGTACAAGAGGTTCAGAGTTGTTTATTCAATAAAATTTCTTCTGATGTACTTGAAAGCACAAACACACAAATTAGTTGTAATGTACTCCAGTGCACATGTGCAGAGCAGCTTTCACTTTGTCACAGCCACAGTACCCATCACCAAGTCTCACTGAACTCTGTTCAGTGTGTTGGTGAGTCTACAGAGTGACTCACCAGCACTTTTTTAAACTTTCTTCTCCCATGATTGTGCAAATTCACCTTGCTCAAGTCCTTCACTCCTGTTTCTCCCGTACATCTTTCCCCTCAGACCTATATTCTTGTCTTATTCTTCACTTTTCCACATTTATTCTGCTCCACTTAATTTCCTTCCAACATGCTCTGGTACTGCAGCCACTTGTCATTTTAAAGAACCAGCTTTCCTCTCTTACCTTGCCTCTTAAAGCTTCCAAATGGTGCCAGTAAGGGTGGTTTCCCTAAAGACTGTGCCAAATAATAGCCTCCAATTTAATTAGTCAGTAGAAGCCTTGTCTTTGGGATTTTGACTGGCATTTTCTTTCAGATGTTAAGGTTTTCCTCCACGATCGTCTTGTGTCAGTCTTAGCATTAGGCTTACATGTAACAATTTCCTACAGAAAATCATTGAGCAACTGTGCCTTCATGTTGATATGACAATAAGAGAAAATATATTGTAAGTTTCAGCTCTGTTTTGCTGATTAGGGATACCAATTAAACTCAGACACCAGAGTGAAAAGAGTAGGTGTATTTTATTCAAAATAAATAAATAACATAACAAAATAATACAGAAAACATATGGTAAGTGCGGGAGAGCTGAGCAAGCACACAACCAATGTGATCAAGCAATGCCCGTTTATTACAACTAAGAAAGCCCTTTTATAATGTTCTCCCGCACACGTGAGTAACATGCAGTGCAAGTCCTCAAGATTAGACAGTTAAGCCTTCGCTTTAAACCTTCTTATGACTGGATAAGAAGTGCCACATCAGCCTTGCCAGGCTTCCTGCCTTGTGGAACTTCCTCTTCCGTCCCAGCCCCTTCCGGGGGTTGTTTGTCTCATTGAGTTTCTCCCCCCTCATTCAGGGTCACATCCTTATTGCATTCTTGCTCAGGCTGAGGCTCTGTCAGTCTTGTTCTCACGCAGGATTGCTCACATGGCCCTTCTCTCGCAGAAAGTCCCCTAGAATCCCAACACGGTAAGAAAAGACAGAATAGTGCACTTACACAAATAGGAAAATACAGAGTAATGCATCAAATCATTACTACATGAGAGAGAGAATAGTGATTAGGAAAAGCTACATCACCCCTTGCATACATTATCATCACCCAGACCCGCAGTGTCTGGGCAGCCCCGGTTACAGCGAGGGTTTGGAGAGCCTGTCCCGGCAAGGGGGAAATCCTGCACGGTGCATCCACCCGTAGGTGAGGCTGCCAAAGTCGCTGTGAGCGGGCCCAGCCTTATATACCAGAGATCGACAAGCCAGAATAGCTGGCACCTTTGTTTTGAGCGGAACATCTGGTTTCACTCTCTCATTAGAATCCCCCAGAGCCTGGCCAGGGCTCAAGGGAGAATCTAAGGGTTTTCCCTCCTTATCTCATTTATTTATGTTCTTTTTAAAACAAGGCCATACGTCTGTCCCACGGCTGGACAGCTAGCTTCACGGGTTTGTTAACCTACCCCTACAGAGAGAAGAAGAAAGAGACATTCAGGATAGACATGTTTTCATTGCATCCATCACCAGTAATGAGTATATGATATCTAAGCTACATCTTTCACTAATGAGCATACATATTTCGTTAATGGCTACATGCTAAGTTAGCAGCTTCGGCTTGGGGCCTGTTGCTCAGGCTTCAACACTTCCACCTTTTACATCAGGATAGGTGGTTTGTTATAACTTCATATAATACCTACTAGCACAATGGTTATCAGATATAAAATATACAGGATTCATCTGTAGGTGAAGTCTGGCTTGGGCCTATTGTCCAAGCCTTAGCACTTCAAGCTCTCATTTTTTTCAGCAGGGTTGATCTTAAATGCAGCTTAGTGACTAAATTCTCATTTTTGAGAGGGCAGAAGCATAAGTACTAATAACATATAGAAGATGTTTCTTCTATTTACATGGGCAAAACTCAATGGCTTCTGCCAAGTGAAGGAAAAAATTTGGTCCATTTCATACATTTTATACTTAGTGATTGAATTCAATTATTAGGCCTATATAAGGTGTTAGATTTTCCATTTTCAGGACAAGTACTTGCAGTAAGTGTGCTCTTCATTTAGTAAAATGGATCATTAACAATTGATGTGAAGTGGCATAATAGATATTCATGTTGTTCTTTTGCATCTAGTGCTGGGTTCAACTGGGGAATAAATTGACTCATGTTCCACATATTAATAATTGCCAAGGCTGACATTTATGAGGGTAGCATGAAGGATATTTCAGGCTTTCAGATGAATGTCATTTCAGAGACTGTGGATTAGATGTTTACATGCTCGTATGGCTGCTAATAATTAAAATGAACTTCAGTTATTGGATGTACAAATATCAAAACTTTCTGGCAAATATTAATAAGACATATATATAATACATATGTAGTATATATAAGGTGTATATAATATCAGTCAGTGTAGGTTTTCAGCAGTAAACAAGACTTCTCTCAAGTACAAATTCCTATTAAGCAAAAATATTATCTGCTACTTAGTTTAATATTTTTTAAAAATACAATAAATCCCAGTTTCTTCATGCAGAGGGGATACAGTTTTTCTGCTTTCATAATGGAATGGAAAGTAATGATGCATTCTAACAAAGGCATAATTCTTTCTTTTTGTGTTTATGATCAACTTCCATAAATACAGCAAAGCACTAAGATCAGAGTATAATACATGAATCCTGTAGTAGCAGAGATGGAAGTGATTATGCCTAAAGAGATATTAGCCAGTAAAAATGAATTGCCTGTAAAATTATTTTTTTATGCTGTAAGGCTGTGTTACAATTATCAACATTTGCAAAGTTTCTGCTGACATCCATAATGCTATGTGCCTATGTTCCAAACTTTGGGTGAAGTATTGCCCTCTACCTTGGTGGACCAGAGTTTAAAATTCGGTTTGTTCTAATTTCACTTTCTACTTTCTCTTGCCCATCGAACATTGGCCTGCTCCTTGTATTGATCAAGCAACTCCATGGCCTGGTATATTTACTTTTCCTTCCAGCATCTCTGGTTTAGCTACTCAGCAAATGGAGTTTTGATTTCAGAACAGGTCAGTGTAAGTGATTTAGCTGTAATCTTGCCTATGGATATGTTGGGACTGAGGCTGGACTTCCTGAGTACTCCGAGTCCCAGTTCTGCGTTGCAAAACTTGCAGTGAAGTTGGGCTGCCAGGGATTCATTTTCTATGCTTAAACAAGTTAGATAAGATCTGTCTCCAGTGTAACACTTCTGCTGCTACTCCTTAAAGACTTTGCACCTACTTGATGGCAGCTGGGCAAAAAGCTGACCTCTTTAAATAGGAATTTTCTAGCTCATTTTATTTTTTTTTTTTTTTATCACTATTTGTTCTCTTTTTCCTTCTGAGATCGTTTAACTCTGGAACTATAACGTTATATGTAAATGAAAATGTCAATTTTAAAACATCATGTAAATTATATGTAAAGGAAAAACAGGAAAAAAAACTAAATGTGGTCAGTAAATTTTATGTATAAAGCAAGAAGAATATCAATCATGTCTCATGAAAGAAAGGAGAATAAGTGAGATTTTAAGAGTCTCTTTATAAAAAACAGCCCAACTAAAATAGTGGTTTGTTAACACCCTCCAAGTAACAAATTGAACAGATGTTGTTTAAAAAATGGCAATCAGAAACTGAAAAATATCAGAGAAATATGTTTTCACTTCCATGCTTACTATACCTAAAGTATACACTCACTGCTCTAACTTAAGAGGTAACTCCAAAATTCCTAAGAAGTTGAGCATAACTATACAGGAGGCAAACCTCAAATAGATGTACCTTTGAATATTTTTAAGTCTTTAAAAACTAACAGTGCCATCTTGAAATTATTCTACTGTTATAGGCAGCCAATTTAGAGAATGCTGGCAGGGGGTAGAGGTATCAGAATTGCTCATACAAAGAAACGAACACATTTCTGCATTCCAAGAAGCTGCAGGGAACAGAAAGCCCTGCATAAGCAATTAGAGAATCACAGTAAACATGCTTTTTGATCACAAGGGCATGTACTGCTGTTGTGAGGTTAAACATAACAGAAATAAAGTCAAGGTGGGTTTTTTAAAACTGGCCAGTTGGGGAAATTCTTTCTATTTTCTATTTGGGGATATTTTTTCTATTTTTTTTTTTTCTACTAGAACTGATACATTGTTTTCCATGAGGAAAGTCCGTTTCTAAACAATGCTGAGGTTTTTAGTGATTTGGGCTCCACATCCACCTCACTTCCCAAAATGAATTGCTATTTTTGCTAACTAAGCCAAAGAGAAGAAATTACAAATATACTCAGGGCTTGCTCAGTCACTCAGAGGTTAAACTCATTGGCTATATGGCCACATCCAATTTGGCACAGCATACTTTCACCACCACATTTTCCCTGTGGTAGTTGTTCTCACAGGTGCCATGGATGGGCCAGACTATGTGTGGCACATTATGAACTGATAATGCTGTTATCAACAGATTTCATTATAAGTGTAGTGACAGATAGTGGGTTTTACAGCCCTAGCGTCTGAAGTTGAATGAGGGTTCTAGATTTTATTTTCTTTGAAAAACAAGTAATCTAAAATTACTTTTCCACTCCTTGTGTCTATGAGGGAGAAATTCACAACCTAAAAGATTCAAAAAACAGACCACAAGCACTAACAAAACGTGTGGATTTTTATCATAATTTTTGCCTATTTGCCTTCCTTTTTCAAAGCTTAGGATTTGGCTATCTTGCTAATGTATCAACACAGAAAAACCTGTAATTACTATCCAAAAGGTACAAATGGGAAACAGAAGTCCAGACGGTCCAGACTTGTTCAGGTTTTCCCAGAAAGCTGTAGTGTGACCCTAAAGCTGAATCTCCTAAACCACAAACCAATCACTTATTCATAAGACTATCTTTAAAATTTGTGTAATGTTTACTTAAAAAAAAACCTAATAACTGACCATTGAAACCAAAGCTTCTGGGGAAAAATATTTTACTTTAAAAATACTTACAGATGTCTATGCCGTGAAAGAAAGAGTCAGTGATGACCTGTTGATCCGCAAGTTTAACAAGGGAAATTTAGAAAAGCTTGTAGAGGAAAGCTCTGTAACATTTCCCAAGATTTTATTCATTTTTAAAATCTGAACTGTTTATTTTCATTCACCCCATAACTACAACAAAGTGCTTCCCATTTTTTGAAGCCTCTCTGTTACAGAAGGCAGATAGAAAAGAAAGAAATTAGATTAAGAAATACTTTGATTTTTGTTGATATTAAACATTTCAGCAAGCTTTGCACAGTTACATCTACATTTGAAACACATTGGGATAGTTTGGAGAAAATGAATGTACAGACCATGGCACGTAGATTTATTTTGTAATACTATGAATGGAAAACAAAATGGAGAGTAGCAGAAGGTGGACAACCTTGCAGAGATTATGTAAAGGTATTGAAAATCCCTATGTTAATTAATGTTTGCTAAACTCTCTTTTATTATCTTCTATCTAAATATCTTCACAATGAATTGCCTTTAGTGATTACTGCTGCCACAACTACCACTGTGGGTAAATTGGTGAAAGGTATTTTACATACAGCAAGTATTGAAAGGGCTGGATTTCGGAATAAGAGTAGGCTTACATAACACATACTTCAGGATTTATAACACAACCGTCTTTTCAATAAAGGGTCACTTTGCAATACAATAGTTGTTTCATTTATCTTGTGCTGAGTTACAATAGAGAGTGGACTCAAAGTTGATTAAAAAATAAAATGCACTTTATTCAACATAATGGTAAAGCAATGCTACATACATTGAACTTTTCCATTTTTTTATCACGGTCTGCTCTCTGTTTTCTTTTCACATGCTGATATTCTTAAATGATGGACATTTTCTGAGAATTTAAATGTTAAGGATTAGAAGAACTAATTGTTCCAGGGCTAATGGCCACTATTACATGGAGCATGACTGGAACATTCTTCTGCTTCATTTAGTTCCCTTCTTGTACAGTCAGGAGGTCACCTGCTATACTCATATGGTATAGAAATACAATGAAAGTGTTTATTACTCCATAAATTTCTAAAATATACATTACAAATATATTTATATTGTACATGAAAGTTTCCAGAGTTAGACTTCACATGAATTCATCCTTAATGCTAGCAATAATTCTATTTGCTACTGAAGAAGACCTACATTTTTTTGTCCTCAGATTAATTCGTAACATTTTAGAGTGTAATCACATTTACACAAGGTGCAACAAGTCATAGATAAGTAAGAATGACTATTAAGACCATTTTCTCACAGGATTAGGCAACCAGTGTAATTTCTCAGACATAAACTCAAAAATCCAGCTGGTTTTTTTATGTCCTGCCCTTACATTCAGGTTCTTTGATATTCCTATTCATTCTAGGGAAGTAAAGCACTTAGTTGTCATTTTCACCCATGACACATATAAAGACGTAACTCCAGAGGCATCTTGTTCTATTACATCCTTGTCTTCTGGAAATGTGATTGCATTATCTTGAATGCAGCTTAAGTTTTTTCTTTGTCCCGGTTTTCCTAAGCTATTGTTAAATAATATAATCAGATTCACTGCCTGTACTATCTTGTTATATAAAGCAGCTTATTGCTAGTAAAAAATTTCATGTACCTTTGATTTTTGGATCTTTGTTTGTTTTGTTTTGTTTTGTTTTTTAATATAGTGTGGTATCTACTTCATACCTTCAGAATCCTCTTACTAAACATAATTAACATTTCGGCATTTTGAGTTTTCTACTTCACGTTGTTACTAATTTTTAATGTATTCTATAGAAAATGAAGCTGTTAATTGATATATATTTGTTGTTAATATTTATTTCTATATAAAAAGAAAAGATACTGTTAGGTGTTTTTACTGCTTTCCTGTGAGGCTCTTTATCAGTAGAAATAATGTCATGAAACACAGCAATTTCCAGATAGCAAAGGAACTACTGAAAATAGATTACATTAAAATACCCTAAAGTCCCAGAATATTCATAGTTAACCCTCTTTCTACTTCCCCTTTCCCAAGGCCTTGGATTTCAGGTCAGCTGTGCAACAGTTTTTAAGGTCAAAAAACTTGTTAGCTTATTAAATGGAACCAGCTTCAAAGAGGAAAGGCCTGCAAATGATCCTTCTTCAGCATAGCTTCCACTACAAAAAAATCCCTTATAAAGTCAGAACTTTATAACAGATGAGAAGAGAGAAAGGAAGAATTATATGTGACAGATTCCAGTATCTTCACTTAATGCACACAGTAACACAGTTCTGAAAATCATCAGGAACCACAAGTATAGGTAAGCACAAGCATCAGAAAGAATAAAATTAGGCTTGAGTCTGATTAGAGTCAGTGGGAAAAATGTAGATGACAAAGCAACAAGCAAAAGAAACCCAAACCCAACAATGTGGCTCCTTATATATACTGGAGTCTCTCACATCAACATTATTTTGTGTGATTCTCTTATGTAGCTGCAAATTCCGTTTTGTAGCCTCTCTATGTCTTGTAGTCTTTGCACTGAAGCTCATTTTTGATACATTTTTCTTATTCTCCCATGCAGCTTCCCATTGTATGTACAATGAATTATGGTTTGGATTGACCTATCTTTGCCTTGCCTTTGGGATTCTCCTGGATGGATTTATTCTGCACTGTGCTTAGGCTTCTCGGTTGCTTTCACCTGCTCCCTTTACAGCTTAGCAGCCTGTGCCATTTGGAAGGATTGCTTTCATTTATTTGGAGGTATCTGCATGGGAATAAGGTAGGGCATAGATAATAATTTATTATTAATTTTTTGTATATTTTCAAAATTTTGCATGTGGGACATGGCTTCACACCTATCTGCCTAATGGTTCCATTTTTCTGCCAAAGGCTTCATATAAGGAAGTATTTCCTTATTTTATCCTTTTGTTTAGGATCACAGTATTCATGAATCCTTTGGCACTTTATGGTGACTGTGCAGAATTTGTGCTGTTCATTTCCTCACCCTTCTACTTTTTTTCCTCCTTTTGAGCAGTAAAGTCTGTTTCTTTTCCTATGTTCCTTTTCCCACCTTGATTTGTTCTGTATAACAGTTCAGTTCTTAATTTCACCTTTTAAAATTAAACTGAAAAGCTAGCTTTCTTAGTGACCATTCTGTATGACCCTTTGACTGCTCTTGACTCCAATAGCAAAGAGTGTGTTTTGAAGTCTTCAGCCTCCTCATTAATGCCTCTGCATTACATGACATGGTCAAGGCCACACAGTCACTGAGCATCTGCCCCCATCAAATTCTGTTATCACTGGGTAAGAGCTGCCGCATTCTATGTTCAATCTCACAGAGGAACATAGAGGCAGACCACTGTGAGCCCAACATTGTACAGACATTAGATAACACATAGCAACTCCAGCTACAGGAGGGATAGTGATAGACAATAAAGGAGGAGTTTACATCAGGGAACTGATATGGGCACAAATGCGGACGTCTGCCCAACAGAAGACTGGGGAACAGTAAAGAATGAGATAAGTCAAGGAGGAAAAGGAGAAAAAAAAAACCAAGATATGAAAAAAGAAGAAAAAAAAAATAGTGAAAAGAGTCAAGAGACCAACATGAGACAAACTATCTGGTGTTTAAGTCCCCAGAAAAGGAGAATGGTTTCCCTAAAACAGACTTCAGGTTGGAGCTTGTCGGTTCCCTTTATCTAATACTGATGGTTAACTAGTCTGAAACTATACTAAAAAAACTAAAAGGAATGTATTTTTAAGCTTTCCGAGACCACGTTAACCTTCCCAAATTAATAAGCATTTGTTCTCATTTGAAAGCTTCCTAAATAGTTCTCTGCCTAGGATAACTTAAACTACAGCACTATAAAATGGAATTTGCAAAGAGATCTGTGAATAGAAATAACAGTGGAAGGTAATGTATACTGTATGGAGTGCTGCCATCTTTTGGTTGTAACAAATTAAGATTGTTACAACAGACCTCTGAATATGTTTGAGCAAGATGAATACAGTCTGAAATCATAATATATAAGTGAAGTATTATTAAATACAATTATTATTGTTACTAACATGACTAAATTTTTTATTAAAGACTTACTCTGAAATGTAAGATTGTTATTTAAAATAATGTGTCATTTCATTTAGACTAATTCTATTTAGTTTTTTAAACCTTTTGCTCTTTCAGAGATCTGGATAAGCAGAACAATGAAAGATCTCTTTGTCTTGCAAGGAATTCAAAACAGTATATAAAGTACATAAGAAATTACATTAGTTAATTATTTCTGCAAGTCCCTCTATGAAAACCAGCAGATTGAAATATAAAATTCCATGAGTAGGCCTAATTTTACTCAAATAATGAACTGCAGTTGTTTTCAAGATATTAAAACCGAGAATCTCTCCTTAAAATATGACATATGTTTTGTTGTTATGTTTTAGAGATACTATACTTTTCTACAGTCCCATAGAAGAACAGCAGGCAGATATTTCTAGCTATTTTTATGGTAACCAATAGAGATTACATTTCATAATTGTAATTAATAAAGAAATAACCGTCATTTTGAGGGAGTTTTCCAGCAGTTTGTTTCTCCTTTTTTCTTTCATGTAAGTATGCCTGGGAAGCTGATGGAGCAGCTCATCCTGAGTACCATCACACAACACATGCCGGACAACCAGATGCTCAGGCCCAGTCAGCGTGGGTTTATGAAAGGCAGGTCCTGCCTGACAAACCTGATCTCCTTCTATGACAGGGCGACCTGCTTATTGGATGAGGGAAAGGCTGTGGGTGTTGTCTACCTTGACTTTAGCAAGGCCTTTGACACCGTTTCCCACAGCATTCTCCTGGCAAAACTGGCTGCTCGTGGCTTGGATGGGCACACACTTTGCTGGGTAAAAAACTGTCTGGATGGCCGGGCCCAGAGAGTTGTGGTGAAGGGAGTTAAATCCAGTCAGCAGCCGGTCACGAGTGGTGTCCCCCAGGACTGGGTTTTGGGGCCACTCCTGTTTAACATCTTTATTGATGATCTAGACGAGGGGATCGAGTGCACCCTCAGCCAGTTTGCAGATGACACCAAGTTGGGTGGGAGTGTTGATGTGCTCGAGGGTAGGGAGGCTCTGCAGAGAGACCTGGAAAGGCTGGAGCCATGGGCTGGGGCCAACTGGAGGAGTTTCAAAAAGGCCAAGTGCTGAGGGATGCCCTTGGGCCACAACAACCCCCAGCAGCGCTACAGGCTTGGGGAGGAGTGGCTGGAGAGCTGCCAGTCAGAGAGGGACCTGGGGGTGCTGATTGACAGCCAGCTGAACAGGAGCCAGCAGTGTGCCCAGGGGGCCAAGAAGGCCAATGGCATCCTGGCTTGTGTCAGCAATAGCGTGGCCAGCAGGGACAGGGAAGGGATCTGACCCCTGTACTCGGCACTGGTGAGGCCGCACCTCGATTCCTGTGTTCAGTTTTGGGCCCCTCACTCCAAAAAGGACATTGAATGACTCGAGCGTGTCCAGAGAAGGGCAACGAAGCTGGTGCAGGGTCTGGAGCACAGGTCGTACGGGGAGCGGCTGAGGGAACTGGGGGTGTTTAGTCTGGAGAAGAGGAGGCTGAGGGGAGACCTCATCGCCCTCTACAGCTTCCTGAAATGAGGGTGCAGAGAGCTGGGGATGAGCCTCTTTAACCAAGTAACAAGTGATAGGACAAGAGGGAATGGCCGCAAATTGTACCAGGGAAGGTTTAGACTGGATATAAGGAAGAATTTATTTCCAGAAGGGATTGTTAGGGGTTGGAATGGGCTGCCCAGGGAGGTGGTGGAGTCCCCATCCCTGGAGGTATTTAAGAGTTGGCTTGACTTAGCACTGAGGGATCTGGAGTAGTTGGGAACTGTCAGTGTTCAGTTAATGGTTGGACTAGGTGATCTTCAAGGTATTTTCCAACCTAGTTTATTCTGTGATTCTGTTATGCTAAATAATTTTCTTTATGTACATAATTCATTTGAATTAATGGTATACTCAGGTTTCATTCTCATCAGAGACATGTCTCTGCAAGTAACTACCTTATAGTTACTTTTCTTTTATATAATTTCCACAGGTGAAAAACTGTATGCATAGAGAATTTATCTTTAGTAGAGCTTAGAAGTGGATGGGGTTGTTTTGTTTTGAAGAAAGTGAGCCATTGTCCCTTGAGCACAGTGTTCTTATTTTGAATTTTCTTTCAAATCTGTAATGTTTCTTTACAGTTAAGTTTGTTTAAGTTTCTGGATTCATGGCTAATAGTAAAAGCTGGAAAATGTGACCTGGAAGACAAGAAGGTCAATAGCCAAATAAGAGTTAAAACCAGATAATTTTCTTTGGAGACTTTTGAATATTCATGTTTTTAAATTTAAGATTTTAATCAGTCTGGAAATATATATATTTGCCCTCAGATTTCTTTGCTTTTTTACTGTAGACTGACAGCTACAATGGAAAAATAAAACAACTATCAACTCAAAACGTATTACCTTCTGTAATGGCTTTCTGTGCTGTTTTCTGTGCAAAGCAGGTGTTTACTGTGCCTAATACTGATGTTTCTCACTTATTCAAGGTGTTTTATTTACCTATTAAGAGAACCAGTGGAACATCTTCTTGGCTCAGGCTGTTTATTTGATGCACTTTACAAGCTTCCATCAGATTTAGGTTTCTTTTTCTTATATGAGTGTGGCTTTTTGGTGCAGACACTGGCATTCACTCTTCCACATTGAGTATATTTTGTCATTTTCTGGTTCTGCTGATACAGTGATACGTTTTCTGTCAAAGGTGGTTTACAGACACATTACCGTGCTTGACAGGAACAGTGAGCTACAAGGATTTCCTGAGGAGAAACTTCCAGATGCAGTGTGCGAGATTTCTCATCTCCCAACTACATTAATTACATTATCTCCCTGAAACAACATTTTAAATGAAATCATTCACTGAAAGTCTTGCACATAGTCCAGCTGCCTGGACTTCTCTAATGCTTCTGTCATGTATAAATAATTCACAGAAAGCCAACTGGGAGACTGCATGCTCATTTTCTGCTGTCTCAATATCTGCCAGTCAAGGGTAAGAAAACATTTTCAACCTGGCAGCTCTGGAGAGATAGAAGTTTACCAATTTCAAGTCTTCAGAAAGTCTCAGGTCCAGTTTTAATAAAAAATGAAATTGTTTTTTTTTTAAGAAGTATTTTAAAAATAGATTTTAAAAATATTTAAACTCTTTTTATTTATTTTGAAGTTCACTCAGGTGATATTTTCACAAGCTTCATTATAACCAAAAGGATAAGAATTTTACTTTGAAAGTAAAATAAAAATGTGATTTTTACATAATCACACATCATTGGAAGCTGGAAATTTAAGAAAAAATGATAGGATTAAAACCATAAGAGCAGCAATAAAATCATAAGAATTAACAGCACTGGTACAGAAAGGTTCTTTACTTGAAAAGACAGAGCCGTCTATTAGAACAGAACAATACAATTCCTTCCATATCCAAAAAGATCATATATGGTGTTGTCCCCAATAGTTAAATAACATGGATGAATTTTGATATATACACACCCTGAATCTATATCTAACAGGACTGCTTATTTTATATGTGTTTTCTTTGCACATTAATACTATGAGGGGAAAATTAGATTATGTCATCATTAATAATATAATTCCAGTCAAAAGACAAGGAGCCTGAACTCAGATATGGTGTAATTGAATTTGTACTTACACCAGTTTCAGATTTGGCTCATTATTTGTATTTTTATGTTGTGTCAAGTGGCAAAAATACTTTTTGACCTTGTCATCAAAGGGGAAACGCACTCACAATTTCCCTTTGAAAGACAAATGGGACATGCAGCTCTGAGTTATCTTTTTTATAGTCACATCCTACAGACTTTGATTATAATAATGAGAATTTTGACTGAAGCTTACAGTATTGGACCAATCATAGACCTAGTTTACCTCCAGATTGATACTACTCCATTGAAAACAATTGGTTGCATCTATTTACACCAGAACTGATTTTGGATCAGTTCCTTTGAGAGACTCTATTTCCCTTCAGCTATTAGAATCTTGGCTCCCAAAGGTAGAGACATTATCATATTGTTTGCACAAAGGAACAACATCAAATGCTGCATACATAAGAATGGAAAATTAAGTTTTAAAAGAGCTTCATGCTTCTTTCTTTAAGGATTTTGAAGAAGTATAGAAGCATGACCTTATATTCCAGTATCTATGGGATGCTTCATGGAATGAAGAGTCCTAGATTCCAGTTTGCACATTTTCGCTCTGCTTACTGTAGTCGGTCTTTTCATGAATTCTCATTTAAAACAGTTCAAGACAAAAAGCTGGTAGCACCTGTAATGACAGCAGTACTTCAACATGTTCTTGAAATTGTTGCAGGTATTGTTTTCCTGTTTCCTGTGGAGCTGAAATGAATAAAATGCACAAAAGACTGACGGTTAATGAGAGTAAGCTTGAGAATGGGGCAATAACAGGTGTAATGAAAGGTGAATTTCAGCTCAGAGAAAATGTAAGTATCTCTTTGTAGTATTCTTGAGGATAGAAATGAAGAAACAAGATTCATTCAGAGGCTTGACAGGATTAACTTGCGAACACATATCACCTTTTAGTCCCTCAGTACTTTTATGAGATAGTCTCAGAACCAGCACTTTTGGTGCTTGAATCAGTGATGAGTTTCTGCATATACAGAGGTATTATTATTGCTTTGGACTCCCTTGTGGGAAAGTCTCACAATCCATTTAAAATTCAGAATTTAATTCCTTAAATTATTATGAGACTTGCATTTAGACACAAAATGTTGTGATTATGCTCCCAAATGCTCTTTAATGGAGATTAAGGTCAGATTTCTATGCTTTCTCTCTCCTGAAAGCAGGAATTTCTACTTCAGAAGTAACATGCATGTTCATCAGAGATATGAAGAAAGAAGACATAAGATTTTTTGTCACATATTTTTAAAAGATATTTTCAAATGCTTTATTAGGGTTTAAAAGGGTGTTTTGGTCTTTTTTTCTGAAAGAAGAAGGGGAAAAGGAAGCTCATTGATATAACTATGTGTAGCTTTAATGACATATTTTAACCACTGTTGGATTTCATAGTATAAAGAATATCTCGTGTAAAGACTACTTATATACTCTTTCAAAAAATTCTTCCTTCTTCCTTTCTAAAATGTGACTATATGGAAAAGTAATTTTTCTTAAGATACAGGTCTCAGGAACTGAATACTAGGCTGGTCCTTCAGCTAGGGAAAATGATCTGTTCTTAGAAGAAATAACCATGTCTTTTATCATCTTTTAGCCACCTGTTGTTAGAATAGGTCTACATTCACTGTAGGCAGGGTTCAACACACCAAACATAGGTTTTTCTATTTAAGAAACTCCTAAAGTAGCTATCTAAAAAAATCCCAGAGGAATCAGTTGTGATCATCTGTCCATAAATAAGTCTGAAAATCACAGAGTTGAATAAGAGGGATAATAATGGTACCACAAAATTCTTATCTGTATAGGTACCATACACTTGCTCCCATAATTTTATTTAAAGCAGTTACAAAGACTTTGGCTGTGAAATAAATTTTATTTCCATCAATTATTCTGAATGGCTAAACAAAACATGGTTTCAGTCAAAAATCCACATAAGTAATACCTATTTAAATCCACAAGATTGTAAACAGTATTACACCACTTCATTGACAGATTCACTATTAAATATATGATTTTTATCATAAAATCTCTCAAACAAGTTTTCAGAATGGACTGTTGAGCAGCTGTCAGAAATGTCACAGGTACTACATATAGTATTGTCTTTAAAGAATGTAAGTGTTGGGCTTAGGGAGGAAATAAAGATTTCTCTACTAGGACTGACAAATTAAGGCTAGTGTTTATGTCATATGAGATTAATTGTGGCATTGTTCCTTTCTCTGTCAGTGTTTATGGATTTCTTATTTCTTCTGTTGCCTCTGTTGCAGTTAAAATTCTCAAGATCTATAATCAGTTTCTGAGAGGAGAATTTTCCATTCCTTTTGATATGTGCTGTGTATTTAGGCCAATTAAAACATGATGCACAGTCACCTCACATACAGAAAGAAAAAGCAATCATAAAGATTACCACAGAAACAATACCAAGCAAGTCTAGTACAGTTGTCAAACATAAAATCTCTTTCCTCTTGCTATCTCGTTCTTCATTTTATCATCATGCTTAAATATCTAAAGCTGAAAAACCAAGTCTATGAGGACCAAAGTAGCAGACCTGCTGGATGAAATTTTATTAACTGATAAAATGGATGATCTAAAAAGAAGACTTTGACACTGAAAATAATCATAAGATGCACTTCTTGACCATGTCCCAAAATTATGTTTCTAAAAGCTTTGTTTAACAACTTTCCATCCCAGATGGTCCCCAAATCTCACTAAGCAACTAGTTAGATTAGAAAGTTCTCTGGGGAGTGTGATTCTGCTTTTGCATTTGCTTAAAATTGTTCTAGTGTGGGCATCTACATCCTTTCAGAAAGCCAAAGCTGCACAGAATGGCAGCAGAGTACTTAGAGGTTTTAAGCCTGTGGAAATATTCAAGGGACACCTACCATATAGTACATAAGACCAATGCCAAAATACAGTAGTAGTTAAGCTTTTGGTTAAAATATTTAAAAAAAAAAAAAAAGAAGAAGAAGGTAGGAATAAATGGACAGTTTTTGTACTAACAGACAGTTTCAGTAGAGTTAAGAAGCACCCTGTGCTGTTCAGCAGACTCATAAATTACTCAGTGTCCTGGTTTGAGTCAGTGGTGGGGGGTTTTCATAGCAAGGGAGGGGGCTACAGTGGTGACCCCCTGTGAGAAGCTTCTTGAAGCTCCCCTGGCTCCACCTGCACACACCTTTGCACCAAGGCTGGTCCAATTAGCTGCGCCTCTGTGATAACATATTTAAGAAGGGGAACCTGTGAAAAGCTGTGAGAACACCTGTGTGAACACTGAGGTCAGTGGAAGAACAGAGGAGGAAGAAGGGGAGTTGTGCAGGAGCAGAGACTTCCCTGTATTGGATGGTGAGATGGCAGGGCCACCCCTTCTGCCACTGATGAGGGTCTATGGTGGAGCAGATGCCAGCCTTCAGGCTGTGGAGGACCCCATGCCACTGTGCCTGAAGGAGGCTGGGAAGATGCCCCTGCTGTTGTAGTTCGATGCTGGGAGGACTGCAACATGCAGAGGTGATCCACATGCCCATGGAAGTGACTCATGTTGGAGAGAGTTTGTGGAGGACTGTCTCCTGTGAGACTGTGCTGGAACATGGAAAGAATGCCAGTTCTGCCCCACCAAGGTGGAAGAAGCAGCAGGACTTACCACAACCCCCATTCCCTGCACCACAAAACTGAGCCCAGGAAGAAGCGAGGGATGGGGGGAAGGTGTTTTCAAGATGTGGTAATGCTTCTCACAGTCCTACTCTATATATAAAGTATTTTTGTTAGTGTCTGTATTAAATTTATGTTCTTTTTTCTTCCCCCAATGAGCCTGTATTTTGCCTTTGTCATAACGGATGAGATCATCCCTCCTTGTCCTTATCTCAATTTCCTGGGCCTTTTGCTTTATTTCCTCCTTCTCAGCACTGGGGGGAAGGGGGGAGTGAGAGGCATGGTGCTCAGTTGCCCTCTGAGCTCAAATCACGATACTCAGAAAATGATAAACACAACAAGGGTTTGACAATGACATATAATAAACAAACCCCTTTTAGGCAGGACAGTGACTGACAGTGGCCGTTTCATACCCTGTTCCTTTGTGTGAACGATTTTCTCTATGAAATCTGAAATACAAGTTTATTTCAGGTTAACCCTCATGAATTGCATCATGCCCAATTCTTTCCTTTAAGACTTTGAAATCTTAATGAACCTAAATAATATTATCTCTACTATTGCAGTATTCAACTCTTTATTAAATATTATAAAAAATTATACTGAATCTCAGTCCAAGGATTAACCTTTAGGACAACAGACACTTAATATCTCATTCTGTTAAAGATGACCTTTTATCCTTATTCTTCTTCTTTCCTGTCTGTCAACAAAATCAGAAAATTTTCTCCTTTTATCTCATGTCATCAAACATAATGAATGCCTACATGGGGTATTTTCAGTTTAATTTTCTCTCCAATTTCTAAATTAAACTGAATAATTTAATTTACCTCACTTTCTTTGTACCATCTGTGGCAGATGCATCCGCCCAATGAAAATAGAGCTTCTTGGCTGCTGAAGTGTAACAGCTATTGATTTCCCCTGTTCTCAGGGCTTCACAGCCTTTGGCCAATAGAAGCCACTATCGACTACAGATCAGATTCACCTGGATATAAATGGAGTCCCTTGGGGGAGCTATTTTGAGCTAGTCCTTTGGAGCAGCATGTTGTGGTTAAGGACTTTTCCCTTGGGTCGGAATGCTGCTTAAGGAAACTCTTTGAGGTTGCTTGGGTCAAGATGCTGCTCTGAGAAGTTCCTTGAAGTTGAGAGCCCTCACTTTTCAGGTGAGTGATAGAGCGTTTTGGATTGTTGTTAAGCCCCAAGAAGTTGTTCTTTGTTCTGTATTTTGGGTTGTTGTTAAACTCTAAGAAATTGTTCTGTTTTCCCCTTGTGGGTATTTGAATAGTTGTGAAGTGCTAGTTAATTGTGTTGGCAATAAATTTTTAAATTTTTGTGGCTGTTTTTTAATTTGAGAGCCTCTGTAACACCATCTGATTATATTTTCTAAAGATTAATATCTCCTATTTTGAGACCATCAACTAAAGCCTCTGGCTGTATAGGAGTAACAGCAACAGGCTGCATAGGTCATGTGTAGATAATGTAATACAGTGCACTAACTACATCAAAAAGAGAAAGTTCATCTATTATGCACCAGATATATTTGTCTGAGTTCTTAATGTGTAGGGATGTATCATCATGGTATTATGTACAGTTTCAGTAAGTGGTTTGAACACGATGCACCACTGACAGGGACATTGATTAGAGCTCCAGCAATTAGGGTCAGCAGTGCTTGGTATCTGCCCATCATGTCAAAGAGCTATAATATGTAACATGACCATAGCTGTGGGGCTAGCCATTTTTGCTAGTTTTTCTGTTGCCACATCAATATGCCAACTTAAAATACCAGCACTTGCTGGCCATGTAGACATATTAGCTTATGTTAAATTAAATTATATTATGTGAAGCAAAAACCTTACTATGCTGTATTTCTCTCTTTTGAAAGATAAAAGTAATTTAAGTCTTTAACTAAATAGAGGGTACCACATTTTAGAGCTATTAGAGACAGTTTTTGAAATAGTTTAATTATTTTTCTCTTTAGATTCTGAAATGATGTTTCACGTCTTCTGAATCTCTACTTCCCTCTGTCTCTTTTTTTCTTCCTTTATCTCTTTATTCATAATTTATATCCAGTAAAATATAGATCTTGAAAATATATACATGTATATATCTATACTTTTCTTCTTTAGTTCATCATCACTGACCTATTATATAGATCAGAAACAAAAAAAAAAGGCGGCACTGACTTTGGATGTTGTGAGTAGCTATGAAATTTCCTTTGCTATATTAAAAAAATTGGCTTTTTTTCCTGCTTAGTGCAGCACAACCAAACAAAGGACAGTACAAGGACATAGAAACCATCATGAAATGCCTTTTATTTCACAGCTCTTTTAATCTGCTCAACAAATAACAGAAACCATGGTTAATCATTGCATACTTCTGGTTCCCTGGGCACTCATGGAGCTCTCCATATGGTCTGTTCAAAATGGAGGCACTTGCATATATCAGATCTAAATTATGCAAAGAAATATGATCATATAGTGGAACAGAGTAATAATAGAAAAGATACCTGCTCAACAAAAACAGAAATCTAGCTAATAATCACTCTACATTTCCAGCTCCCAGGGTAGGAGAACATTGTACTAAATATATAAATCTCCATTCTGACATTAATTTCATAATCTTTAAGACATATTCAATCTTGAGCTTTAAATATTGTTCCCTCATGCTAGAATCCCAATAGCACAATGAATAATTATTGTTTTCTTCATTCCTCTCTTCTTTTTGTCTTTTTTTCACCTTGCTCTTGATACAACAACAAACTCCTCCAAGTCATCTTTTTCTTTACCATTTATTTTGCTTTCCATTCTTATTATTGTTTTCTTAATGCTATACTATTTTATCACTAGTTTTTAATTAGCATCCTATAAGATAAACAAGGTTTCTAAGCAAATTACAGTATATGATTATTTTCTACAGAGAAAAGTTTAAAATAATTTTATTCAGGTACTATCAGCATTACATTGAATAACCTATGGAGAAAACTGCAAATAAACATCATCAGTGAGAAAAGTGGTTTTGATTAAACTTTTTTGCTTCAGCAAGTTTTGAGATGGTACTATTAAGCAAAGAAGGCAGGCCAGAAGAAATAAATGAGTGCATTCCTAGTTGGCAGTAGTAAGCCAGTGTAAACTTGCATAAGGAATGCAATCATATCACTCACTATGCAACTACACACCTGGGTGTCAGGTATTGTTCATCAAGGGCAACTAACAAATGCAGTAACTGCTGTAGATTACTTCATACAGGTGAAAGGAAATATTCAAAAAATGCTAAATTTTGACACACACCTCCCCCCCCCCCCCCCCCCAAAAAAAAAATCTGACTGAAAATTCAGAAATAGAGAAATGCCAAAACCAAGTTTCCATATGGCTCTAAGCCTTAGCCTTGTTAGTGTCAGTGCCTAACTCAGCTGAAGGACACAGCAGACTGAAGAGGTGTGCAGGAAAATTATATGTGCCTTAATTAGAAAAGTAGCATAGATGGTATTTTACATCTGGCAGGAAGTAAATAAGAAAATTAAAAATAAACTGTCTTCCTTTTGTCTGGGTTCAGGTTTTGATTGCTGCAGCTTGTAACTGGCACATTAGTCACATATTAGCACACATAAAGTTCAGCAGATCAGATAAAAATTTCTGGAAAGAAAGTTGGAAGAATGAGTTAAATTAAAAACTTTGGGGAGGTACAGGAGTGATGTGAAGGGGGAGTGATTAAAAAAAAAAAAATCCACCCACAATCTAGGAGACTAGTATTTGCTTGGATCATGGCAAGAGATCCCTGTTTATCCATCTAATAAACGCTTAGGTAATGAGTATTTAATCTTGCCAATCCCCCTTCTCCACTAAATAAGGTTCTTCCTTGTCAGCTGTACTGTAGTGTTTCTTCAAGGCAAAAGGACTTCGTTTTCCTTTAGAGTTATTAGATAACACGTGTTCTTACACTTAGTCTTAAACTAGGTTACTCATACTATTTTTCCATGGGACCTAAGCCTTTTTCTGAACATAAGATGGGCAGTTACATGGACATGTACCCGAGTTGTGCAGTGGAAAGAAAGTAAGTGAATACAGCTAAACCTTGTTTCAAACCCAGCAGATCAGCTAGTGCTTTGAGGTTTAAAGGTCCAGAACAAACAAGGAGAATAATATAGTTGCACAACTGCTGAACTTACAGTTCAATAGCTACTTTACACTAACAAAGTTAGCTAGCTGCCAACAAGATTCCTTCTAATACATTTTGGAGATGTTATTTATGAATTTCAACAGGGCAGAATCTGTTATCATGCTAGAATCAACAAGGTTAGCCTGAGCTACCTTCATCAGTGGGTTAGGACACCTTTGCACTAAAGGAGACAAGGCAAATTCCCTGTGGCTTTGCAGGGAGTTGCCAATCACCTGTTGAGTGATAGTAATAGTTTATACTGATCTACCCCCTTGCAAGAACTGTGAATGAAGTGTCTGAAACATCTCTTATTTTGCTTTTAATGTTGCTTTAATAGAAAATGTATACTAAAATTTGAACATTTTTTTGCAATATTCATACAGTTGGTTTTATTCTTAAAACTATGTTAAAAGGGTAGACATGGTTTGGGTTGGGTTTATTTTAAATAAGTTGATTTGGGATTTCAAACTCTAAATCATAGTGTGAATTTTTCATAGCCAGAGCTTCTTATTAACAGAAGATATCAGCTACCACTTTAGAGTTATATTCTGTTAAATATATAATAGGTTTGGGCCCTTATCTAGCCTATCACCTTTATTCAAAACAGACCCAGGTAAACATTTTTTTCCTTAGACATCTTTTAATGTGAAACTGGTCTTGGTACTGCCAGATATCTAACTGTACGCATTAATGCATTGGTCTATCTGCTGATGGGGACTGATGTTCTCCAGGGAGCTAGAATCAGTTCTGAGACTTACTTTCGCAGTATTCACTCTGCCACGTGAATGGAAGCCAGAGCTGTCCTCCTATTTTGGATACATCCTGCAGTTCAGCCTCTTACTGGAAAACTCTAGAGCCTTGCAATTCAGATTCACTCCACTGCAATATACTTCCATCAGCTGCACCTGTATAATGTGTCCCCTGTTTAATGTGTCCAAATCATTTTAGACACATTTAATTTTAAGCTTAATTGTCATTGGCACTAAGCACAGGTAAGACAAATTGGCTAATACTTTAACAACTCTAAATATGCAAGGGACTTAAATAGTGTTTTCTTTTTGTCTGGATTTGGTTCTTCAGCATTAAAATGAATATTTGAATTCCATGCCCTGTGCTTGGTACAATGCTTCTGTCCCTCCAGGGAAGTTTGCATTACCTCAATGAACATCGAAGTAACGTTGTCACATTGTTCTAGTTCTAAGAGTGACATATATAGAAAAAGCCTGCCTATTAATACTACTGGTTCTACCATCTATACTATTAGTCGAGTCTGCTAAAGGCAATTATTTCTCTAGGACAGGACACTGTCACTTAGCTTAGCCAGGAGCTAGGCCTTTGCCTTAAAAAATGTCTAAATCAACTTCATCCAGTACTTTAAGTTATTTTCTTTTCCATTTTTCTGATGTGTAACTATCAGTGTGATGAGTGAGCAAAGGGACTGTATTCCCTTGAGCATCTGCACGTGCACACACACACAGAGGCACACATACACACATGCTTCATAATACCAACAAGAATGTAGGAGAGGAGACCATGCTACTCCACAGTGCTTCCTCACCACCTCTTGTTGGCTGGAGCTAAGACCCTCTTACAACACTATCCTTCCTCTAATCTTTCTTCTTTACCACTTGCAAATCTCTATCTGTTAAAGAGGCTGGTTGCTTCTCAACCATTTTATAAAATTACTTTTTTCTTTTTCAACAACTTCCTATGCGGAGTTAGGCTTTATCCATTTTTAAATGTTGCTCTGTCCCAACATGATTACCAAGTGTATATTGTTTTCTACCTGCTTTTAAGCCTGTGGCTCTATTTTAGGGCACCAGATGTTTCTCTGCATGAAAATAGTCTCAGTAGGCTGCTGATTTCCAAGTTACTCCATGGATTTTGCTTCAAAGTTCTGAACTGGACATGGCAATACTCAAGAATCAGCATGGAGCAGAATTCATTAGAGATATGCTGATGTATACTGACTTGGACTGCAAATTGCTGCAAAACGACCGAGAATGCATTTTAACCACAAATTTAGTCTATATATAGATGTGTTTCAATGCAGATAATTTAAAATATTTTAATAGCAGAAGGAAGAGAAGTCTAAGGTTCTCAGATACAAGTTTTGAGAAAGATTATGGGTAGGTGTGGAAGAAAACACAAAGAACTAATTCAAGGTGAAAAAACTCAGGCATATGGAGCCATATGGAGGATGGCCTAGATAAGAACAAGAGAAAGATTCAAAGCAATTAGTTCTGAAGCTTTGGAAGAAGAGTGTGGATATGAATTTATGAATGTTGCTTGTCTCAATCTCGATTTGAATTCAATTTATCCCTTATCCCCTTCCCTTATATTTGCTTAAATAGTGCAGAATAATAAAAAGAAATAAATCTTCCTACTCTTTTTCTATTTTGAATAGGAATTAATCAAATCGACTGGTTGTTCTGCATAACACATTTCGTTGTGACTGTTTTTGCCAACACATGCAGATTTGATGCACTGTGTGATTACTGTTTCTGCAAATCTCAGACACCTAATCATTTCTTTTCTTAAATATAGTGAGAACAGATAAGATTCTACTAGACTACTAAGAAAAGTATGTGAACTTATGCACATTTGGTGCAATGCATCAATATTATAAGTGGATATCCATATACATATGGTGAGCTGCTGCTTCACTGGAAGAGGGACCTGAAACTTCTTGTACTGTTAAACTGATGTCAGGGAAACTTTTAGTTGAGTTGAATTTGAGAGTAATGTCAAAACTTGCTATCCTGGGTTTGGCTAGGATAGAGTTAATTTTCACGAGAAGCTGGGAGGGGACACAACCAGCCTAGCTGACCAGAACTAGCCAAGGGGACATTCAATACCATAAGATGTCATACTCAGTGTATATATATTGGGGAGTTGCCCAGGGGAAGAATCAGGTTCCAGGTGGTGAGCAATTGTATTGTGCATCACTCACTTTGTATATTATTAGTATTATTGTTATTATTTATTCTCTTCTTGTGTTGTCTTATTAAACTGTCCTTAACCCACTGAAATGCTGGGGTTTCAACCCCAAGCCCCAAATTAAGGTTGACATATGGGTGATTCTCACAGCCCTTCACAAAGGGGGGGTGAGTTTGCCTTTAGGCTTCCCTCCAGGGTGGTGCCGGCCTGGCAGGGAGAGCCATGGGGTAAATGAGCCCCAGGTGTCCCACAGTAAGTAAACAAGGGTCAGGTGTCCCACTGAGGGATAAAAGCTGGGACCACTTGCAGGAAGGGGCAGTGTCTGTCTGTGAGGTGGATGCACTCTGCAGAGTTCCCTGTTGGGGAAGGACCTCCTGCCTCTCTGGGACTGGGCTCCAGTCAGGTCTGGCTTTTGTAAATGTGGGCTGTGTAGAGATCCAGTATGTGGCTTCCTTGGTCTTATGTATTTGGTTTGTTGACTCGATTGTCTCCTGTCCCTTCTATGGGAGACTGCATGTCATCATTTATTGCACCCATTGTTGGTCATGCGGTGTCATTGTTGGGGTCAGTGGATTGATGTCATTTATGTATAATCTGACTTGTTTGTACCCCCAGCGTTTACCCATGTACTGACCCTTTTTTATCAAATACAATTTGGTTAGTGGTTCATCCATCTTTAGGCTGGCTCTGTCCTTTATACTAGGCTTAATAATTGGCAAAACACCCACAAGTTGCTAACTCCTCCTTCAGTGGCCATGTGGTGCTTAGTTGCCAGCTGGGCCTAAACAATGACACTTGCCTATAGGTTATCAAAATATTGTAGTGAAATGACACATGTCCTAAGAAGATAGCAGTTTTTCATATTGGCTTGACAAAGCCAATATTGATTGGAAAAAAAGAAAATCTATACAGATTTACATTAAAACAATGAAATCAGTTTGAATTCAAGATCCTTGAAATTTCTATCATGAGTTTGATAATCTAACCATCACAAAAGCCATGATGAAAGAAGCAGAATACTGACAAGAAGGGGGTCCAAGTTCATTTTCCAGGTTTGTTAGAAATTGGCTGTGTGGTCTCAAAAATAAGCAGAACTATATGGTACTTTCTCATTCAGTTCCCTGTTACCACAGACAGCTGTGTCAGTGGATCTCACAGACTAGGTGATTATTTCTGCTTGTAATATTACCTACCTATAAACCTGAATAGCTATGTCTACAAACATGTTAAAAGGTTTAAATAATATTTGAAAACATTTTGAGATCTGCAGATTACAGATACTAAGGAAGTCCAGAACATTTAGGAGTTGTAATAGTGTTGCATTTATCAATGTTTTTCTCTTGTACTTTGATCTTCACAGTCACTTTCCATTTCAAAGCAATAAAATACTGAACAATTCTCTCAGATGTGGCTTCTGCATAAGAATTCTCGTTTCTTTCTGAGACACCCTGCATGACAGCACTGGCTGAATTATGAAGAATCAGAATTGTTTAAATGCAATTAAAAATATGATATCAGATTTCCCTATTTGCTCTGGATAGTCACAATTAAGCAAACAGTTTGCATTTCTCCTTACCCAAAATGTAATTTGACTGGGGATTTAAAGCTAAAGGTATGCTTAATTGCTTGGCTAATCAAGACCTTATGTACATAAAAAACCAGTAAAGCTGTATAACAACATGCCTACATTTTCCTTTGTATTTATTAGCCATCGTACAAGCTTACAGTTTATCAAAGACCCCACTGGTTTTGATTCTCAGCCAATGCTTGTGAGGAATTAACTAAAAGACAAAATGCCACTTGCAATTACTACCTGTGTGGCTCCGTTAATTTAAATGGACCAACTTACATATGTAAGATGAGTAGCATTTGGCCCATAAACTGCATACCTTCAGCACTATAACTCCCTAATTTTCCAGGAGTGGTTCTGCTAAGTCACAGAAAAAGGAGACTTGTATTCAGATCTAATATTCACATACTATGTAATATATTTGTATATGCTCATTTATAACTGCATAGATAGCAAAAATGAAGATGCATGTTGTCATAACACAGTCTTGGAATGTTTCTCCAGCCTGCTCCAATGTCTATATTAAAATGCAGAGGAGAAATGTCATAAGTACACTTCTTGAAATAGAATAGCACATCAATAACAGTGTTTAAAGAGACTCTGTTCCAGAAATGAAATGTTCATTTCATTTACACTCAACCTGAGGTGGGTTGGTTTTTTTTGGGTTTTTTTTTTGCAGAAGTGAGGGGGAGAGAAGAGGGAATGTTGCCAAATGAGCGAAGATGGGGACGGTTGCAAAGAAACATTTAGTCAGTTAAACACCATGCTTTCTCATAATGTCATGCATCTCACTCACAATAATTCTTTCTTATTAACTGCTTGGGAACAATTTATTTTCCTCTCAGGCTATGAAGGCAAGTGCAAGTGTAGCAGACTCTGGTTGGAGCTGATAAGCCATCCTATAGAAGCAACACTGCTGGCATGATGAGATTTGTTAAGAGGACAATATCCTATTGGCTCAGACAAACCATGCTGTATATCAAACCTATCAACAATAATATCTGCAAAATAATGCCTTTATGTATCTGCTAACTGCCACAGAAAGCTCTCTGGTATTCCTTTGGAAATGTGGTTTGATTATTTTAATTTTTTTAGGTTTTGGGTTGACATATACAACAGTTGAAGGCTCCCTTAGTCTCGATTATATTTTACAATATTTTTAAACCCAGCTTCTAAAAACACTAAGCGGAAAAATGCACTAAATAAAACATAAATTGATCAGTTACTGTTGTAAAAGAAAAATCAGCCTTTTCTTTTCATCATAAACAAATTTTTTTAAAAATTAACAATTTGCATTGTTAAACTATTGCTGGTTCACTGTATAAAATATTTTAACTGAACTGTATGATCTTAAAAGATCATAAATAAAACAAAAAACTTCTGATCTTGTGATTAAAACTGTATCTCCATTATCAACATTGGTTTAGAAATATTTTTTTTCCAAGTGATTCTGTTTATATTTATAAAACTGTTTCAGATATCATACATTCAAACACTGAGGAACAAATCCTGCTTAGATTTTTTTTTTCTGTTAAAAAAAAGCTCAACTCTCTGATGAAAATTTGTATTGGTCAAGGTCAGCAGGGAAGCATTTTTATTTTGGGAAAACTACTATAAAAGAAAATACAAGTTTGCTCATATGAAGTAAATTTGCATCTCAGAATTATAAAAGACAAAATAAATGTGACAGTTATTTAAAACTACAGGCTGAAGCTTACTATTATGTACTTAATATTCACATGCTTGCAGGATTGAATGAAGATCTCATAAAATTTCTGGGAGAGTATTTCCTGTCAAATCTGTTGGTAAGTCTCAAGTTGAACAGTTCAATAATAGTTTGAGTGGCAATATAATGAACAATCCAGACAGAATTTCTATTTCTCTCTCCACTCATTACAAATATTTCTGGGAAATCAGTACTTATTTGAGTGGACTCCTCAGCTTAGATCACAAATGCTGGACTCCCTGCAGAGCTTAATTTGTTCAAAAATAAATTTCTTGCTGCAAATTTTGCAAGTATCTCACATTTCAGTATAAAACACAGCTTTCATATCTATAAAATGGGAGCACTGGGGGATAGGGAGGATGGTTGTGAGAATTCATGTACTGAATGTAGGAAGCATTCCTCCCACCATTCACTGGAGCAATGTAAGAGCAACGTGTAGGCAGATGGACAAGCAGACAGGTACCTCCTATTGCAGTGAATATTTCATTCTTCTTCAGACACAGTTTTCCTAGGGTGGGTGGAAGGTGTCTCTCTTGCTCATTACCTCCTGTCTGTCACTCCTGATGCAGTCTTGACAATACCTAAATCCTTACTACTATACTTCAGCTCCTCTCCAATTCCAAGAACCCACCTGCCAAATCTGATCAATCAGAGCAAAGTTGCAATCAGTTGGACTTGTGTAAACAGGGGATGGGGAGGCTGGGATTAGCAAAGAAGTAGGACTAAACCCACTCTCCAACTGAAATCACACATTTCTGGTACAACTATATCATGTCACCATTCACATATGGAGCCGTCTCAGCTTTTGTTCTCCATGACTGCATATGGAAGTCAGCCACACTGACAGTGGCTCAACTATACAAGGGCTCAGAGACTGTATATGCAAGCTGCTCCTGTGCCCTGCATGGAGAATATACACATGCACAGGGCTGAAAAGTGGATTAACTCCAGCAGACTGACACTGTCACTGCACCAATTTTGCTAAAAGATAAATTCATTCTTTTTCTTTTTTTTTTTTTTTTCTTAAAAACAGGTAGGCATCTCCATGGTTACAGTTTACGGCCAGTCTTCTAACTTCAGCCCTTAGATGCCAGACCATTCAAACACTGGAAGCACCTCTGATGCGTTATCCTTACTTTTCCTCCAGCTCCACATAAGCAGGGCTGTTTTACACATGGAAGAGCAGTGGACACATACACTATTATCTTAGCTTTGCAGAACTTGACAATAACTGCTTCCATGGAGCTCACATGTCCACAGGCTCAACCGAAATAGAGTCTGTTCTTTTCAGTGGTCCCAGACAACAGGTTTTGACCATGGGCTCAAATGGACATGAAACATTTAATCATGATGGTCAAGGTCTGAGGCTCTCAGCTGTAGCCCCATAGTATGAAAAAGATAAACTACAGAAGAAACAATGTTCCATAAAGTTCAACAGTTATGCTGCTGGTTGAAAGCCTGTTTTGCCCTGCTTCTCCACAGATACCCAACAACCAATGCATAAAGGAGCATTAGGCAGCTCCACCTCCTCCTGGTGAGATCTACCAGCTTGATAGGATCCCAACATTTAATAAGGAGCTCTTAGCTCCCCTCAATATTTGGGCTGTGATCTGTCATCCTCTTTACATGGGCCACTCAGAGAGAAGAGGTTTTTTATTTAACCTAATAAATGAATGCAGCCTTTTCCAAAATGAAGCTTATTTACTAATTAGTACTTTTTGATTAATGCAAGCAATTTATGAAGATTATACTCACAGTGTTCAGTTCAACAAAACACTTAAGATCATGCCAAACTTTAAATTCATCTCTAGTAAAACAAGTTAAGAACATAATTTCCTTACTGTATCAGAGCTGATACCAAGAAGTAAAACCAAGACTCTCTGTTAAAGGACCTTCACACTACTGAAATGCTATTGATAGCAAGCAAACAATCCATGAGCAGGTTGAAATTCATCTGTATATAGACATAACAAAAAAGCTGACCAGCAAGATAATTTTTTAACAATTACAGCTTGGTAGCACTCACTGCACTGCAGCTTCTCAGCTGCACAAAATAGCATTGAGAGCTAGTCTGGATTATTTGTAACTGAAATCGTGTCCTGAATTCCTTTCATAAAAGCATACCCCCTGCATTCAGCTTCTGAAGAGAATGTTCTGTGTCCTTCTGGACCTCAAAGCTTCTGTTTTACACTGATTGCAGTCTTAAAGAATTTTTCACTCTGTCCACAAAATGCAAATTGTCCTTCTGGCAGCTACTGCTCCCAAGGCCTTTCTTAGTTTTCTCTCCTTGTCTATCACGTCTTTGACATTTCTGTCAGTAAGTAAAAATCACAAGAAGAGGCAGGCATTGGCATCTTCATACCATCATCCAAGTAGTGACTCCTGCAAAAAAGTTTCTATTTAGTGTCATGCTCAAGCTACCCACCTAAGTGTATCTTCAGTTTATCCCAAGACCTGAAAAACTGGCATATTACACTGTTAACTGGCATACTGCCATGATGACAGATGGACATGAGTTTAAGCAGCCAAAAGATGGAATATGATATCTAATGTGCATTTCAATTGTTGTTTTCCCAGCCAGGAATGTCACATCTGCAGCTTGCTCCCAGTGCTTACGCCTATGGCTAAGGGGATACACCATCACTAGTTCAGCTCTGAGGTATATTCACATAGTATATTCATATAGAAAACTAACGTCTGTTGTCCCTGGCATGAGACATAGTTTCAGAGATTTAGGGTTAGCTGCTACAGAGGAGTCCCTTTGACTCTCTACCAATGATTTCCATTGAACTCGCTGGTAAAACCCACGGTATGTTAACTGAGAGGGTGAGGAAGGTGTCCAGAGTATTAACAAGATAAAATTTAGTTTTGAAGCAACTGTTATGACTGATCCATAGCACTGAATGAATGATACAATGCAAACTCCTTAATATACCAACAAATTGCAGAGAATCACACAGAACCATTTAGGTTGGAGGGGACTTCTTGAGATCACCTAGTTCAACTCCCCTGCTTAAGCAGAGTCATCTAGAGAAAGTAGCCCAGGACCATGTCCACCTTCTGACTATCTCCACAGATGGGTTCTCCACAACTCATCTGGGCAAACTGTTCCAGTGTTTGACCACTCTCTCAGTAAAAATGTTCAGATGGAATTTCATGTTTCTTAATTTGTGTCCATTGCTTCTTGTCCTGTCACTGAGCACTACTTAGAAGAGTTTGGCTCCATCTTCTTCATTGTCTCCCATTGGTTATTCTGCACATTGATAAGATACCCCTTGAGCCTTCTCTAGGCTAAAGAGTCCCAGCTCTCTCAGCCATTCCTCACAGGAGAGGAATGTCCTTTCATCATCTCTGTGGCCCTTCACTGGATTCTCTCCAGCATGTCCATGTCTCTCTTGTACTGGGGAGCCCAGAACAGGAACAAATACTCCAGGTGTTCCTCGCCAGTGCTGAGTAGAGGGGAACCATCACCTCCCTCGACCTGCTGGCAACACTCCTGCTAATGCAGCCTAGGTGCTGTTGGCCTTCTTTCCCATGAGGGTGAACTGCTGGATCATGGACAGTTTGTTGTCCATCACAACCCCAAGGTGCGACTCTGCAGAGCTGCTTGCCAGCTGGGTGGCTCCAGCATCATCCCCAGATGCAGGAATTTGTGTTTCTCTTTGTTAGAAGAACCTCCTGTCAGTCCAGTTCTTCAGCCTGCTCAGGTCCCTCTTCATGGCAGCACAGCCTCTGCTCTATCAGACACTCCTCACAGTTTTGTATCATCTCCTAACTTGATGAAGATTCACTCTGTCCCTTCCTCCAGAACACTAACGAAGATGCCAAACGGCATTGTTCATGTTATCAATCCCTGTGGTACACACAAGTGACTGGCCTCCCTGGACCTGACCATTCAGCCAGGTTTCGTGTTTAACACTTGCATATTTCCAATGAAGTTTTTCAGAAGCAGGTTTCTACACCAGACATAGAAATCTCCATGGAGTGGGTTTGGGGTTTTTTCTGGCTGCAGTGTATGCATCCCCAGAAGTTAAGCTTTATTACTGACTCCAAGCAACACGGAACAACATGATAGTGCCAAGATGTATCCTTCTAGAAATAATTAATTTCATTCTTAGTTGGTAGTTATGCTAATTCTAGTCTTTCTGTTCATATACAATTGTGCCAAACTAGGTGGTAACTGGGTGTGATTTAACTTTTCATCCACGCATGAGAGTAAACCAGAGCAACAAATTTCATTCCAGAGAATTTGGATTCAGCTGCCAAACACAAGCAGAAAATTGTGAAATGTGATTTGCTAAAACAATTTCAGTAGAAAAAGATTAATACCATGCAAAATGAAAGGTCTGATGTCTCCCACTAATTAAGTCTCAACCAAAGTATTATTGTAGTTCCCATTAACTTGTCATCTTTCTCTTTCAAATTTAAACTGAAGTAGATAATTTGTGTGAATTTTAAGAAAATAATATTTTTTTTAACCAGGTGAATCACACTTTAATTATAAGGATAATATGCTCTCAGTTATGCTGCCATTCATATCACTAATTTTTATGTGACCCATCAGAAGATAAAATTTAATGTTGCTATTCCATCCTTTGGCTGTGAGTATTAATTTTTTTACCTAAAGCTGAATTCATGAATGCTCTCTGAAATGGCACTGTTTGGTTTCGACTCTCTGCAACTCTGGATCACTAGTTTAATACTCTATGCTGTTTTAAAAGGAATCCACATCAAAGTGGTAAGTTTCCTTCTGCTACACCAGACAATAGAGTTGCTAAAGGATAACAATGCCCCCTGGGAAGGAAGTGAAAATGCATTCCTAAACTCTTGTAAGTCAGACCAAAATTGTAACATTCTCTGTATTTGAAGGCAGAATAACATCAAGAAAAATTATCAGAAAGAGACTTGTCAGATACCAAGCACAAACTGCAAGTTATCAGGATCAGAAAAAGTTTTATTTCTGTTTGTCACAATTTCAAATGAAATAGCTCCACAGGGTTAAAAAAAGCCATAACTTTTAAGTGGGAGAAGAAGACCCTGTATCTGACAAGTTAGTGTATTATTGTACTCTGTAATCCATTTGTACACACAGAGACATAAACATATCTATTTGTCAAACTGTACATATCAAAGCAGTCAAAATAGTTCTCCACATAGGTTTATAAAATGATAACACATCATAGAGTTATAATATTTATTGAATATAACAAAAGTGACTTCTGAGTAATTTTTCTTTGCTATACTCTTTACTGAATGATGAGCTTTTAATATTAAGAGGAAAGCCTTACAGAAGACAAAGCTGTAAAAAGAAGTCATGTATTCCAATAACCCTTTGTCCATCTTGAAGCTTTCAATCCTGTATTTCTTTTATTTCTCAGATTAAATGAAATGCATCAAACCCCGTTCACTTTCTGCCTTTAAAATACTGAAGGTGAAAAACAGGGAAGCTGTGGACAATGTGGTAAGCAAAAAAAAGCTCTGTGAGAAGGGAATCTTTGTTATATATCAGCCATTGTCAGAAAAGGAAAGTGGCTGTTCAAAAAGAGAAATGAGAGACTATGTTTTCTTTTTAAATATAAAGGATAATAAATTCTACAAAAGTATATGTGTGATATGTAGATATCTGCTGAAATAGTATTATAACAGAACTAGAGGATAGGGGTGATGATAGCTATGGTAATATCTAGAACAAAGACAGAAATATTGCACAAGGATATGCATATGAGTCAGTTGATTAGGTAGGACCAAAAAATGCTTCCAAATATCATTTGAGGACAAATGTGCTGGGTTTGTGTGAGGGGGGTTTTGGTAGCAGGGGAGGGGGTTACAGCAGTGGTCTCCTGTGAAAAGCTTCTCAAAGCTTCCCCATGCTGCATCCCATGGGAAGGACTTATGCCAGAGAGAGTTCACAGAGGACTGTCTCCTGTGAGAGGGACACCACACTGGAGCAGAGGAGAATGTGAGGAGTCCTCCCCCTGAGGAGGAAGGAGCAGCAGGACTGACCATAACCCCCATTCCCTGCCCTCTGTGCCACTGGTGGGAAGGAGGTAGAGAGATCAGGAACAAAACTGAGCCCAAGAAGAAGGGAGGGGTGGAGGAAGGTGTTTTTTAAGATGTGGTAACGCTTCTCACTGTTCCACTTTGTGTTAAGTGTTGTTGTTAGTGTTTGAAGTGATGGGATTTTTCTTCCCCTGATGAGTCTGTCTTTTGCCCATGACCATAATGGGTGAATCACACCTCCCTGCTCTTATTTTTATTCCTGAGCCTTTAACTTTATTTTCTCCTTCCAATTCCTGAGGGGGAAGTGATGAGTGAAGGCTGCATGGTGTTCAGTTGCCCTCTGGGCTCAAACCACAACAATATTTCACTAAGCAGTTAGCAAAATTTAAGTCAATGGCCAGATTTTTGTTAAGATCAGCTCTTCTGTGTTTAGTCACTACAATATTTATTTACTGTCTCAGGAAAGTTCCCTCCTGAGAAGTCTTCTCATACAAATCAGGGCATTTATTGCAGCCCTCTCATCAGCTTGACCTTCAGTTTCTAGTGTTGGAGGCACACATAGAAAAAATTTATTTATCATTCCTGAGGTCTGCTGAAGTTCACCTCTCACTGGGGACCTGGCTCTGTAGTCCTTACGTGACCTCTCTCAAAGACTGACCTTATCTTCTTCTGGAATACACTGAGATATTTTTCTTATTGTTGGTCATTCATATTCACTACTTTTAGATATGGTCCTGCCCTCCATCCTTCTCTTCAATGGACATGGGATCAAATACCATCGTAAGAACCTTGCTAAAGGCACTTATCTAATCTCTCATCATTATTCCAGCTGAACTGGGTTCTGCTTTTCTGGCTATGTGTGGATTTGCAAAGACTTCCTATCACTTCTTATTAGAACTTTGTCTCCCCATATTGTAGCCCATACAAATGTTTCTCATCAAGTACAGGAACCACTCATCACTAGCTCTCTGGTGTAAACCTGATACTTTGTGACTCTATTGTGTAAACCTGATAGGATGCAGGCCTTGCTAACAACTTCACCATTGAAGAGGAGATAAAAGACTGATAAGATGGGAACATCCTGCCCCAGAAGAGGCCAGAAGCTGGACGATTGCCCAAGAAGCATGAAGTCAGTAAAAAGTCTGTGGTACTTGGGAGAGGGGTAAACGGGGAGATCGCAACCACTGACTCAATTCAAAACCAAAAAGACTTGCCCCCCTACACCTATACGGAGCATGCATGACAATTTATACAGCAAGCAAAGCCAATTTAAATATAACTATCCAATAGCAGATGGAATGGTAATTACAGACCAATGAGTGTAAATTTAGATAGGTTTTTACTAACCATGTAACAGGATATATAGGCTATAGATCCTTCGTGTAGCAGGCTAGTTTTGTGGAATTGCCACTTAACATCCATCTTTGCACAAATAAACTGATATCTCAACTATGTGTGTAAGACCGGCATTTTGCACACTGGGTAACAAACCCTGTTTGAGGGACAACAATATTAGTGGGCACAAAAAATCAAGTCCCCTTTTCTCATGTACTTTTCTTCCCTAACAAAGTGATCAAGTTGATGTTCATGTTCAACTTGGTACAACTGAAACAGGGTCTTTCTTAGTAGCTTAATAGAGCTCTAATTCTCCACAGGCAGAGAAGAGAATAATTTGAACTCTTTGTCCATGCATAAACATACTCTGTCACAAATTTTTATTAATAATTAATGGTCCCAGCTAGCAAACGATCTCAGTACTGAAACTGGGGGTTATGACTGTCTATTTAGGCTTGTCCAAAATCTGACAATCAACTAACAAACAAAACAGAAATCTTATTCCTTGCGTTTGGAGCCTTTTTGAACCAAAGATACACAACCAAGGCAAGGTAATCACTTTATTAAGAGCTTCTAAATTATTTTTTTTTTGTATCTCACAAGTCATTTAATGGGACCTTATTACCTGTTTCTGAAAACGATATAATAATATGTGTATATTTGTGTTATATTCTGGTTTTATTGCTACCTTTTCTCAAGTAGCAGCTAAATTTGAACATATTCTGCTGGAATTCTTATTGATTCTACAATGATCTGACTTTGCCTTTCTAGGATGAATCAGTCAATGTAAAAGGACCTCAGAGATAATCTGTTATTGGGCATAAACAAGAAAAAAATACCTTCACATTTCTTTCATTTTATCTTCCTTTTCTAAAACTGGGTATATAGCCACTTCTTTTTGAAAACCTCTCTGTTGTTTTGGGTTTTTTTTCCAAACCTCCAAACAAATGAAATGGATATGTAGAGAGTTTGTTTGACTTCTCCCTTCATGTATTTAGTACTTCAGTGGAATTCAGTGGATAGATACCAGAAGCTTTGTTGTTTGAACATCCCTGATGCCTCTTGGAACTTGTTAAAATTCAGTTCCTCAACAGTGAGCTCAACCAATGGTTGTTCACATTTACTGAGCTCTTCATTAAAGCACTCGTCAAAATATCTCACCATCTATCTATAACTGCACTCTGTGTAAATGTGTATTCTATTCATATGATAATTCAATTTTTGTCCTTTATTGAGCTTTGTTGTTAATATTCTTGTCTCCATACAGTGACATCCTCATAGAATGACCTCACCTTACTAGTATTTATATCCTGTTCCATCTGCTCTAGCAAGCTGGGCAAGTATTGTCATTTGCATTGTTTTATCAGTCTCTTGGCATTTGTTTTATCTTGATCATATTCCTCAGCAGGAGTCTGACTCCCGTTCTGAACACATGCTGTTCTTACACTGTTGACAGACAGTGTAAATAATTAACCTTTTTACCATTCAGTTTTGCCCACAAAAACAGCTTCAAAAGGCACTCCATTCTACCTTCCTTTACACTTGCCCAGAGCACAGAAATCACAGACTGAGTCTGTCTGTTGACCTTATCCCACAATGGTACCAGTCACACTGGAATTAACCAGAGTTTCAGCCATTGTCCTGAACACAGAATAGAAGTTCCATGGGCTTCATGGTGGGACCCAGAACCCAGGCAAATAGTGAGTATGAGTTTTTATCCCTCTTTCTATTTTCACATTTAAGCAGAGAAGCAGCTGAATTATTTGCGGCCAACTGTATCTTTCACAGGTATCCTTCTGTTTAACTACAGTGCACTCTAGAGTACTAATGGCAGGCAATAAGCCCTTCATCTGCTCAAACATAGACCTATTAAGTAACACACTTTTCTGTTCTTCCCCAGCATTTCCAGGTAATTAGATTCTGGAACTAAGGATGCAACATGGCTTTCCCTAAATAAAATATAATCTTCACCTGGGTTTTTAATGCAGAACAGCTCTGCTGACATCACTTTATATCAGCTGAGGATCTGGCCCATTGAGTCTTTATTGAGACTTGAGTATAATCAGTACCATTAATATCTTGCCAGAAGGCACTAATCCTTTTACAGATTATTGTTTTTTGTAATTTTTTCAATTGTCTTTGCTGCTGATTGAAAGAGGATGTTTGCATTACTGATTTCAATGAGGCTTAGAAGAATAAGAATGCAAAAAGGCAGGCTTGCATGTGGAGACACTTCTGAATTTATAGTATATTTGTTGGTTCATCTAGACTACATTTGGGATGGTGAATTGGTGCGTAATTTTGGGCAATTCTAAGAGCCCTTTTGTGCCATGCATAATTTTACCAGCAGACTAAACTGTTATATATAAAAGTAGAAAGCCTCATGTTCTCTTCTGTTCATCTGATTTAACGGGCAAAAGGAGGCAAACAGTGAAAAAAAAGCAAGTGAAATAATGTTTTTGAAAAAAACAGGGTATTATTCAATAAACAAGCTAACAGATGAACATTGTCCAAGCATAAATATTGTAGGGCAACAGAAAGATGCTGCTGAATAAAAAACAATTGTTTTACAGAGACAGAGTTGTTTTCTGTGTTGTTCTGCACTCCTCTGTTCTTAATTTTTCCCCTTTTTTCTTCCTGCCTCTAATCTGACTCTCCCTCTGTATGAGGTGAATAAACCCCTCATTGCTGTTTCTTTTTTTTCCCTTTTTTTCTCTACTTTTCCTTTTCTTCCAACTACAGCTGGATTTATCTTCATGACATGATCAGTTTTCAACTGTAAACATATTTTTAAATGTCTAGTTTGTATCAGTATAGAGGCATTTTCATTCTCAAACAAATGTGGTTCAAATTGCATTACATGGCCACTGTGTGAAGTAGAAGGAAACCAAACATGACAAGTCCTAAGAGCAACTTAGGAAGTTCTGCACCCTTTCACAGTCAGTCATCCTCAGAAGAGGTGAAAAAGCTGAATTTATTGAGTTGGTATAAAAACAAGGTCTTTGAGCATGCATATTTCCCTTCCCACATCCTACAGCACCCATGCTTAGAAAACATGGGACACCTTTCTAATGCAGTGATACATAATGTTCTCACTAACATGGTCAACAACTTTCCATCAGTTTGAGCTCTGGGTTTTCTGGATTGTGTCCATGGCATGCAGACTGCCAGCCAGGATCAGGAAATATTTTCCCTACTAGGATTTTCAGTCTTCCTCAGCTCTTCTTCAAGTTGTAATAGTAACATCCAGCACAAACCAGCTGTCTGTCACTGGGTACCTTATTATGTTAAAGTGGTAGGGAAAGTAACAAGTTATCTAGCCCACTTTCTTGAGGAATGGTGTGAGTTCCCAGGCAAGTCAGTGAGGACCTCTATTAGTATTTAATTAATTTCCTGGTTTGGCGGAATGTGGCAAAAGGCAGACTATTCAGCTGTAATACCTTTGGTGGCTGCAAAGGATGCCACATAGGAGACTTACATTATTTCATGAATAGGTTTCTTCCCAATCAGCATGGTGCTGCGTGTGTCCGGCTCTGAAACTAGAGAACACGTATATCACTTTTGGGTATGGCAGGACATGACACCAGGTTTTATTCTCAGCATCATCCTGGAAGTAGAACATCGTACCATTGTACCAAGTTCCATCAAAACAGGTTTTCACAGAGTTGCAGCAGGACTCAGCAGAAAGATGGTTGCATACTATCAGTTGAGGCCCACTGGGAAAGCAGTTGCATAGACATTGGCCAAAACAAGAAATGAACTGTGTATAAAAAATCCCAACTATTTTGATATCTTATCTTAAAATTAGAAAAAAATATGAAAGACAGAGTTTAAGCTACCACTACATCTTGAATTTATGTTTTTGTACCAGTTCAGGTGTCTTCCTTAGAAGTTTGCAGAACAGTAGACAAATTAAAATAAACTAATGATGGGGCATGAAAGTATGACCAGCATTTTCTTGAAAAAAAATCCAAATGCCTCCCCCCAAAAAAACCCCCCAACCATGTGGCATTTTAACAAAAACAGGTAAACAAACCTGTTGTGTGTATTTTATCACTTCCTTTGTCATAGTATAATCAGGTAAATGAAGACAATATTTACCAACTTAAAGGTATTTTAGTGAAGCACTGGGGTTGCTGGATTTTTTACTTAAGCACTGAATGGCAGAATCTTCAACATATTTTCAATGTCATTATAAATGAAGTGAGAGAGCTATCTATTGATTTATCTCAGACATTTACAATATAAAATTGGGGAAAAGTTTTTTGAAATCATATACACAAATATTTATGATACAATAAATGACACCTGCCTAATACAGTTTCTAAGTGCTCCACTAGGAACACGGTGCCTTTCTTCTTTGATTTAATGGAAATTTGTTACATTCACTGAAGTACAGTGAAGTGGAGACACCAGGTTCTTTCTTAAATGGGGGAAAATACGAGCCCCGTTACCTTTACATTTTATGAGTTGCTTGCTCTTTAGTGTTTGGCAAGACAAATAGAATTACATACTGTGAGTGACTCAGAACAGAACTTCACTATCAATCACTTGCCTGACTCTGCACAAATTCTGTAGGGCATTCAGGACATTTTGCTGCCTATGAATATTTCAGACAAGATGAATCCCTAAAAGCTTCCTGATGGATTAATACTGGAAAGTAGGACTTTTTCTGGTTTTATAGCTGTTTGTCAAAATACTATTGCCACTACTCCTCTGCAGTAAAAGCATGTCTCTTTAAATAAAGGAACTAACCTAGTGGGATATTGCTGACTACCTTTATCACAAGTCATTTGAAAGTAATTATATTTAATATATTAATATTGTATGAAATACAACAGCATAAAATGGAGAGTTTATTAGCTTCTAAGCCTTTAATATGGCGCTAATAAAAGTAATGCTTTAATAAAACCACATCAACAGCCAGAGTCATCCAAAGGTGCAGGCTATGGGCCTGGGCCTGCTGTGTGTGTCCATAGGTTCCCCAGCAAGCACTATGGGAGGAGAGTCCCCCACACTTTACAGGCAGATTCTTTAATCCAGCTAAAACTGTGTGGTTGTTGACTGTCTTTTTGTAATGACAAGCCACTTTTCTTGAAATCTTTCACTGCCAGAAACTCTGAAAAGGATCTATACTATGTACAGAAATTACTCTGATAACTCCAACATACATGCTCATCACTTCCGAAGTGTATATGACGGAGAATTGTTCTGCGTACACATTTACCTGCCCAAAGACCTCCAGCCACTACTGCAGACAAGGTCTCCAAAAAGATTAAGGTACCTCTATCAATAGTAATCATATGACATTATCTTATTTTTATTTTATATTGTTATCTTATTATTATAGAACTAAAATGACAGCTTTATTTTAAAAATTAGTTCTGCTCCTCCATGCATCCTCGGGAGACTGTTCCAAAACTAACAGTATAGATTTGCTCTGATTTGTGATGCTTTGTTTACACTGGGGAAATCAGAAATACTGTCTGGCACATAATTTTTATCAAAATATAATTTTGTTTGCATCTGATTCAATTAATTGTGTCCATCTAAGTACAGAGAAGACATCCGCTAGTAAAATATCTATTTCTCTATTCAATCTACAACAAACTACAGTTACCATAAACCAGGCATATGGTTTCATGATATAGTCAACAGAGCATTTGCCATAATCTCCATCCTTCAACCAACCTTGGACACTATACCTTTACTACTGTTTTCCCCTTCCTTTTAGCTCATCTCCAGCCTTAAACTGTGCTTCCACCTCCTGTTAAACAGCTGCTACATGCCAGTCCAAGGACAGCTGCATTTCAATTCATGTGAAAGAATTCCTTTATCTCCTGTGACTACCTCTCCAGGTTGTTATAAGTATTAATTAAATTTTGCAGAAGGCTTAGAGACATTTGGATGCCTGCAAAGTATTATTAATTAGAACCTCATGCTAAAAGTTGATATCTTACGTAAGTCCCAAAGTCATATGTGCCTAAGCATTCTTGAACTTTGCAGAAGTTTTCACAAAAAGATGTGAAGTTTGGAGGACAAGCATAATTTCAGTCAGAACATGAGCCTTTGCAGAACAGAAAGAAAATGCACCAACTTTACTCATTTCAGACTTTGTCAAATGACAGAATATTTTTCTTTATTAGCACAAATATTAAACATGATCTGACTAGCATCACTGCAGTACATCTGTTGTAGTAATGGATATGAATTTGCCAAGCTATTCTCTCATTTTGTTGTAGTAAGAATAAAAAGCCCAGCCCATTAACGAGAACAGGGTAAATGATCTCACTTCATCATTTTCAAAGGGACTGATGGAATATGAAATGAGTTTCATGGCAGTAAAGCATCATGGTATTACAGAAATTGTTTGAAATTACATAGATAAATGGACAGATAGACAGCTGCAAACCAGACTCTTGCATATTTGTGTATATATATATGTCTGCATATATATCTACACATTTATATTTAGATTTTAATACAGAAATAAGATAGCATTGTTTAAATTCTCTTATTTATACTTGTGGCATTGTATATGTCCTTACCAGACATATATTTATCCTGTGACAAATCAAGTTGTTATAAGTAATAACGGGTTTTTTCCATCAACTGAGGATCTGAGACTGCATGTGTGCATGTGTGTATGTATGTACATAGATATATGCATCTATATCTACCTTTACTACAGTATATCATAAAGAAACTTGGAGTGAGAGAAGTTTAAGGGTTTTTTTTCCATTATAAAATATTCTATGCCCTTTTTATGTCTTCTACCTTTGATGTAACAGGCAAAAATCAAGAAAGCAGAAAGAAAATGCATGGAAAAAAGAAATGGGTTTTAAATTACATTAATGTTTAGCTGGGGTTGGTTTTATTTATTTATTTATTAAACATGGTTAAAATAATGGTTTGTCCTGCAGTAGCTGGATTCCTCAGAAAAGTTGTGTTCAACTTCCCAACACACTTTCCAAAGTTGTTGCCCTCATGATATGCTATACCAGAGATACCACAAACCGCTGGAGGTTCTACAGTGTTTCTGGACAGAAACCCAGGATTGTTATCCTTTCAGAAAAAAAATTAGATCTAAAGTAATGAAAGTCACCTATTAAGGTTCTAGTTATCCTAAAGTATTCCTTACAAAATACAGTGAAATATCAACTTTCCCTTGACACGTGGTTAAAATATTGAAACTCACACAAATGCATCATAGGTTTAAAGCCAAATGAGGAAAAATGAGATTGTGTTCTATGAAGTCCTTCCTTTAAGAAAACTAAGAAATAGCACTTTAAGGGGTTTTTTTAAACAATGCAGGGTTAGTTTTCAAAATCACAGTTTCATGTTTAAGAACTGCTAACAGTGTTTTTCCCAACATTAGACATTTTTAAGATTCAGCTGGACAGGGTGCAGGGCCACCTTCTTTAGACAGTGCTTTTACTAAGAAAGGTTGGACCTGATGATCCTTGAAGTTCCTTCCAACCTGGTATTCTGTGATTCTATAAATATGTGCTTTCTGCTTCTTTATGTAAAAATCTTATGATGGCTTAACCAATTACATACTATTTTTGCATAGTACTTTGGTTTCTTAGTGCATCCTCATTTCCATGAACATGATTTTGCAACATAAACAATTCTTTTTTCTCCTACTCTTACATGTTCCACAACATAAATGCCTCTCACATCATCACTTGCTCCCAGCTTCTTGTCCCTCACTCTGCCCTGACAGAAGGGTATTGATATCTGTGAGACTGGGATGGCAGCCCTTGGCAAAAACCACACTGAGTTATGAAGGTCATCAAAGAAGAATTATGTTCAGATTCTCTTATTTGTTCATCAAGCAACAATACTTTGTATTTAATCAATAAAAGTCTACACTTTAATGTTAAAATATAAATGTAACAAACTTAGTAAACTTCAGATGGATAGAAAATAATATTAATATTTTACACATGTAAGTCCCAATTTTCAAGATGCAGATCTGCCAGGTGTATATGTGAAATGATCGCCTATTTCCTAAGAATCCTAGCTGTTCAGTGAAGCATATTTCATGTCACATATTTTCTAATATTCTGTAAATTAAATGTATCAATAGGCATTCCAAGTTTTAGTGTCATTAGTTCTATACTGACATGTGTTTTCAGTTGTTGGGGATTTAGAACATCCAGAAGCTTAGCTAAGAAAAAATTGCTCCAGTAATATTACACTAATGCTAAAGTAATACATACAGAACAAAACCAAAATCAGAATAGATTTTTACAGAATCTGTCATGTAAAATTAAAAAAGGGATTTTTTAATACTGTTTGGGGGATTCAATGACTTAAAAAACCCCTTGTTCTAGGCACTAAATATGGTAGTGTACTTCATTTCTAATAGCCTCTGAGCTTCCTTCACACTGCAGTTAGCACAAATTCTGTATAATAACAAGATCATTTTGTTTACAAAACCATAATCTTGCAAAACATTTTCATCACTAATGTAATTAAGTACTTGTGCATATGCTAATGTGTTCTATCTAATCTTAGGTTAGCAAATTTTCAATTCTGTGTAAGGGATAGAATTATAATTTTTTATTTTTAGTAAATGCTTCACATTTTAATGACAAAAAAAATAACTGGATAGCATTATTATATTCCAGGAAACAAAGAAATCCAGGCTGCAGGAAATTATCTTGCCACAAACAAACAAAAAAATCTTGCCATGTAAATGTTACATGACTAACATTAAGGATGTGCTAGGCTTTTAAGAAATAAAATTGCTGTGCTATGTTGAACCATCATTTTATGCTCCAAACTCAGATAAAGTGAGTCAAATACTCCTAATCCAAAACTCACTGATGTCAGTAGGAGACATTGTACTTGTTTGGCAGTCTATTAAAATGTAACTAGTAATCTAGAAGCATAGGCTAAAGCCCAACTCTGAAATGTTCTGAACTGAGACTAGGTGCTCTGTTGAAGCAAATTACTTTTAGGTATCTGTGTTATACCCTGAGGTGGAATACATACCCATTGTTATATTAAAAGCTCATGATTCCTAAACACACCTTTCATTAATTACTGCTGAAGAAAACAATTGGCCCAAGACTGAGAAAATACAGAATAATTATCACTGTCAAAGTGCTCAGTCTCTTGTAGGACTGAATCCTCCATACGGGTATATAATACACTGCTGATGAGGCTTCATTTGAAAGCACTCTCTCAAGTCTAAATAATTTTTGCATTCACATTTATTACAAAATAAAATACAGGTTGGTTTAGTTTTCTGGGTAAGACCTTTCCATGTTTTTACCTATGAAAATCCTAAATCTGCTTACTTACTTCTCCACATGTAATACTTAAAATAGTTGGCATTTACCACACAGAGTCATTAAGAAGAAAGTGATTAGTAGGCCATATCTTCTTTGTCTTATAAACAAGAGTTTCCAGGGTAGGGACATAAGTCATATAAATAAAACACGATAAACGTATTGGCAAAGTAGCAGAAAGAAGTCTCAGCTCTTTCAGTATGGTCAAACTGTAATCCATTCAAGGAGTGAAGAAACAGGACTTTAAGGATAATAAAAACAACTTTAAGCCCCCTCTAGCATCTCCTATTAAATGACCTAATCAGAAATATGTCTCAGCTAGACCCCTTCCCCAGTGCTTAGCCCAACTGTGCTGGAGACCAAATGACTGGGTTTATGTGTGCTTTTATCTCCTCAAGATGCTCAGAGTATGTGAGTGGCCAGAAGGTAACTCAAAATCCTATCTTCTCATGCACCTAAGGACTTTTATTCATGCAGTTATAGTTACAGTTACTGCAGCATTTACTGTGTCTGAACAATTATAGTGCCAAGTCCTTAGGTGAGTGAGCTCCTACTGATTTAATGTTTCTGAAGATGAAAAAGTTATCTAACAGTTACACTTAGAGATTAAATATTAGAAAAACAGTATTCATAAGAATTTTTGAAGATTTTAAATGTCCCGAACATGACATTTATCTTTCATTAGTTACTAGCAGTGAACACTTTGTGAACAATTTCTTCTCAGAGAGTGTTTGCCTGCTCTTGGTACAAAGCCTCAGATCTACATTCAAATGTCATTGACGACCTAGGATAGTCTCTTAATTACTGAATACTCATTACCAGAACCTGTTGTCTTTCTTATTCTATTTAAAATAGTACCTAATTCAGGTGCAAAATATTATCGCACTAGCTGAAGGATCAGCTAAACTTCAAGAATGAATATTAACAGTGGCCATGACTGAATCGTGTTCAGTTTACCACTAATTATTTTTATTTCCAGAGACTGCTCAAGCAATAGGTCACAACATCACTGCTCACAGAAGCACAGATATTGTTAGAAAAGGGGACTACTCAATTGCTTAATAAATGACTAACAGCAGAAAGGGTGATAAATTCTGCTGCACACTGGAGTGTCTTTACTTTCAAACACTTGGCTTTATAACCTTAGCATTGTTGTCTTAACATCTTTTTTTCTGTAGAGTTTTATAATGAAGATACTTACTGAATATTTAGAGCTTGTCATATCCACTTAGAGTGTACTTAAGTATACTTCAGGCCACAGTGAAGCTATATTCATCACACTCTAGAAGTGGAAGGCAAGTACAAAGATTCAGTAAAGGCAAAGTGTTGTAAAACTGCAACTTTTATGAAGTCCATATGAAGTAAAAAAAGTAACGTAATTTATAACTTAATAAAATATTTTTCAATAAAACATGTATCTATACTTATAAGCTTCATATTAATATATAAATTATATCACAAAATTATTTAATACTGAAGTAGAAAAGTAACCCTCAAATAAGAAGTCAAAAAATTACTACCATAAAAACAGCATCAGTTTTTTACTGTTGTAAAAGCCATGGGTCCAATTTCCCACATAGTTAAGTTAACAAAGACTAGATTTGTGTTCATACAGATTCTTTAGTTGCTCTGATGGATGTAGTTAACAATCAGTGACAAATTAAGATAAGCTTCCAACCCTTTTTTACCATTCATTCCTGTAAGCCAAGTCTCACAGTTTTCTTTTACTGCTCTTGTGGTTTGAGCTCTGAGGGCAACAGAGCACCATGCAGCCTCTCACTGCCCTCCTTTTTCCCCCAGTGCTGTGAAGGAGAAAAAAAAAAAACAACAAAACAAAAGGCCAAGGAAATCAAGAGAAGGACAGAGAGTCATGATCTCATCCATTATGACACAGGCAAAATACAGGCTCATTAGGGGAAGAAGAAAAGAATATAAATTTAATACAGACACTAACAACAACACATGGAGTAAGACCATGATAAGCATTACCACATCTTGAAAACACCTTCCCCGCACCCCTCCCTTCTTCCCAGGCTCAGCTTTGCTACCGATATCTCTACCTCCTCCCCTCCAGTGGGAGGGGGGGTAGGGAATGTGGGGTGCAGTCAGTACTGCCACTTCTTCCTCCTCGGGGAGGGTTAGAACTTCTGGCATTCCTGCGCTGTTCCAGCACGGTTCCCCTCTCACAGGAGACCGTCCTCCACAAACCAACGTCGACATGAGTCTCTGCCACGGGCACGTGGGTCACCCCCGCGTGTTGCAGTCCTCCCAGTGCCAAACTACAGCAGAGGGGGCTTCTTCCCATGGGGTCCCAGCCTTCTTTGGGCACAGTCACACGGGTCAGTGTGGGGTCCTCCACGGGCTCTAGGTTGGCATCTGCTCCACCGTAGACCCCCATGGGTAGCCCTGCCGTCTCGCCACGGGGTACAGGGGAGTCTCTGCTCTGGCGCAGCTCCCGCCCTTCTCCTCTGTTCTTCCACTGACTTCAGTACCCGCACAGGTGTTCTCCTCACAAATCCAACTCATCCTCCCACATTCCCCTTCTTAAATACGTTATCGCAGAGGCACAGCTAATTGGTCTGACCTTATGTGCTGGTTTAAGCCCTGCTGGGACCAGAGACCACGTTGCCGTTGTCCCTCCCCCACCCTCGGAGCAAGTAGGGCACAAACCCTGCCTGGGGTTGAAACAAGGAAAATTTAATAAACAATCTGAACAACAACAGTAGCAATGATAACAACAATAAACAGTAATAACAGTAAACAAGACAAAAGATATACAGAGAAATACTGCAGTGAACACAGTCAGCCTGCCGCGTCTGCTCCTCACGACCAAAGCCACAAAGGAAAGCTTCCTGGGCTGCTGCGCTAGACCTGACGTCATCATGGTATGAATAACCCGGCTGGAGATCCCTTCCCCCTTCTGGGGAAACTTAACCCTATCCTAGCTGAACCAGGACACCTTCGTCCAAGGGCCAGTCTGACTGGAGCAGAGGAGCTTCGTGAAGCTCCTCACAGGGGGCTGCCACTGTAGTCCCCTCTCCTGTTACACCACCCTCCACCCCCCACCCCCCTCACTCAAACCAGGACAAATGTTTTACACTATTCATCATACTAACAATTTTCCTATTTGTATCTTCACAAAAGCCATACCAAAAAAATGATCATTGAAATTTATCATGATTCCAGAATGAGACTCCAGTGTCCAAATTCATAGTTGCTCTCCTCCCTCCTGCTATTCTCCTTTATGCTCTTCCTCATCACCAAAGACTTTGTCAACCTGGCTGATGTGATCTCCCCTCTCTGGTTTTCAGCCACAGCCATTGAAAAAGATTTCATCCTCCTTCATAAAGGAAAGAGGCCCTAACTACAACAGACCGAGCAAACCAGCTGGTTGCTACTGGATCTTGAGCAAATAAAGAACATACACAAAGAGTAAGGCTGCATACCAAAGCACTCACATAGAAACAGCCCAGGAAACATGTACGTATACTGAGCGTGACCAGTGCAGACTGACTCCTACACTGATCCTGGATGCTATGCTTGAATCGGGCATTAAACAACAACACAATGGGTGGAAAAATGACAAATTCCACAAATTAAAGTAATTTGCTTGTCTATTTTTTGAGAGCAGAAGAGTGTTAAAGATACTCAGATCACTTGTTTTACATCTCTGCTGTTAGGTATGTTTTTCATTATTCGTTGCAGTTTACAGTCCCCAGTCTGTAAACCCCCTTCAGGATTGTCTCCTTCTTTTGGAGAAAAGAAAAAGCAATACAAGTTGTAAAACTCCTGGTTATTCAGACATGCATGCAGAAGCTGATTTATTTTTAATAGAACTGTGGTACTTTAGGTTTAAATCATATTAATGTAAAAGCATGTTTCCTAGCCCATTAAAGCTTAAATTGTGCAGATTAATATACTTCCTCTACTACTGCTCTAGTTTGGAAAGCAACCAAATTGAAAATTCAGTTCAGTCTGAAACAAAGATATTTTTATTATTATCTTTACTATAACTGGTCTTGTTACTAACAGTATATATTGCCAGTGTAATTTGTGGCAATTGAAACAAATGAGGGTATAGTTATGCCGGATAAAATATAAAACCGTTTCATTTCCTCTGTGACATGTCAAAGCTTATGATTCTGGTGTCTAGAATAGAATAGTTGAGATAACCACAACCCACACACCAGTTTCATTTGTGGATTGCAGACACTCCTTGATCTGTGCCAATAGATTACAGTAGTATGTTTTTAAAGAGCTCATCATTTATATAAGAAGACAAGAGTTGAAATGAAAATGTGTAGAGGAAAACAGCCCTCATAAAGTGAAAGAAGCCCAAGATAGCTGTAAGGTGACATAACATCTATCAGTGAAATGAAACAGCTGTCTCAGGCAAGACAGATAAAAAGTAAATGACTTAAAATCAGAGGAGGAGACTCAGGATTAACTCTGGATTCCTCAGTCTTAAGGGATGTCCACAATGAAGAAAGGGGTTTGAGAACTAAATGTTAAGATTTTTAAAAAGTCTCCACTTCTGGCAGCTGCTGGACAAGTATTGGAGAAGATGGTGCACTTGCTGGGATTCAGTATGGTAATTTTTGCAATTCTTTGTGTTCTTGGTATGCATATGAAAAATCGGAATTTTCAGAGACAATTTAGAAATTTTTGAAAGCATCACTCAAAGAAATTTTAAAAATTTCTGAAAGTATCTTTTCTACCAAACCCACACTGTTAAAGACATGATACAAAAAAAAAAAAAAAAAAAATCAATATCTGTCTCAAACACAAAAAGTCATTACAAAAAAGTTGAAAATTACTGCTGAAAGCTGAAATGTTGGAGTACTTCAGAGTTGAAATATTGGCATTCCAATTAAATGAGAATTAGTGCCTGTTTCTTTAAAGTTTCCCTTTAAATTAAGCAAGTGAACAAGAACTAATGTAGTCTAGCCTGGAAGGAAATATAATTTTTAATGCCCTGCAGCAGATCAAGCAAAATAATCCTATTTCAAACATTATGTCATTAGAGTTGAACAGGATGATTAGTTTTGATTGGGCAAAAAATAGCCTAACACCAAAGTAAATTATCTGTTCAGATGGAATAATGGAGAGAGCTTTAAAATTGTTGTCGGCTGTTGGGTATTATTTTTATGCAAAGTGAAAATTGTGCACTTATAACCATGTTTTATGTTCCTCATTATCTGAAGTCTTACTTGCCTACATTTGCATGTGAACTTAAATTTCTGGCATAGTTCTGAACACCTACCGGTGAACAGGTCCATCATAGCATGCATAAATAGAAGTGAAGGTGCTTGAACTCTTCACAAAGCTAAGAAAGATACAATTAGAACTGCTGATTAACACCCAGGAGGTGTCTGATTGACTGTGAGGTAACAACACAAGTATTTTTCCTGTCATCAGCCCACCAGATCACTGGAAAGAGTATCTAAAGGTAAAAGACTTTGTTTATTCTATTTTTTGCTTGTATTTCTGCTGGAGGTGGGTTTTGCTAATTAAATCAACTCACAAGTTATTCACAGATACAAATGTAATTTGTGATATTCAAGCAGTGTGATATATATATATATATATATATATATATATATATAAAATGGAAATTTACTAAAATAATGCCAAAGAAATATTTCTATTACAGGCTAATATAAAAATAATTATTAGCTACACTAGTAGCACAGCCCGTTTTGCTAAATAAAAAAAAAAAAAAAAGTAGTCTTGTATAAGAAGAAATTATTATTTAAGACAAGACAACAGACAGAGCAGCAGAAAACTGTCTACAAACCTAACAGGGCCAGAACTTATGGACTAGCACACGTTAGTGCTGTCACATTGCTAGTGAGGTCCCAAGTGCAGCTTCCGTTCAGCATCTTCCCAGGCCATATCTCGTCATGGTACTGGATTTAAATCAGGCCAGGGAGCAGTCCTATCAGGGAGTGTAGATACAGCCAGACTATTCTGAAATTTAGTTTAGCTGTAAGGATTGACCCATAACCTGAGAACTGGCCTGAATTTGGAGAGGTGTTTATGGTCTTTTTCTTCTACGGGCATGTTTTGCTAACTATCATGCACGTATTATTGAAAAATTCAATGGTTAGTGATACAGTGGCCTCCAAAGCAAATTCTCCCATAAGTATAACCGTAAGAGAGAAGGAGAACATGCTGTGTCTTCAGAAACATTTACCGCTGAAGCACATCAGACTTGGAGTATGAAGAGCAAAAGCATCAGGATTCTCAAACAGGGGAGGCACTGGCAGTTTAGAGGCTGACTTTGATGTGTGAGTCACTGCTCTGAAGGATCTCTGCTGCTTCATCAGTGAGACTGGCATCAGACAATTACTGCTTTTTTCCAGCCTTCACCATTGCTTGACTTGATTGGGCCTCATCTAAGGAAAGGGGTGATGATGATGATTAGAATGCAATTGTTCAAAGAAGAGGCAAGAGAGTTCACTGCGAAAGGTTTACTTCAGGCTGCATGTTTTATAGACCAAGCAGCTGCTCTGCTCCACACAGCCAGCTTCCAAAAATCCCATTGAGAGTCCTGCTGATGCTCTTCCAGCGTTGCCATCCTCTGTGAAGTATACTGTCCCCATCAGATAAAAGACTATATATTTGCCGTCATGTTGTTTGCTAATGTATTTGATATCCTGAAGGGCAATTCATTGTTTTAATGCATGTTATAGTATAATTCATCATACAGCAAGAACAATACTAATCACCCTCCCTGTTTGCATCAGCCATCACTCTTCAGCCCCTATTGTATCTGAATCAATCTGAGCTCATTTATATTAATCACGAGTTGTTTGTACAGAAAAAAGCCAGTTGCAAATTGTATGTGTAGGTAACATACTGCAATATAGAGAGAGTTGAGTATTAGAGAAGATACAAAGAGGAAATGAGAAGGATGTTTTCTTTTCTTAGGTTTATAAAGCAAATAAATAGATTAAATAAATAACATATAATTGTTACAACCAAATATTCAGGAAGCATAATGTGAAAATGCAGATAAGCTCATTTAAAAGAAATTGAAGAAGAACTTTCAAACTACCAGAAGACTTAAAAAATTCCCTTCCAATTTTCACTCTTGAAGAACTGCAATACAAACACTATGAAATGCTACATATACCTTTTCAATGGTATAATCTCTAAGGTATAGCTTTGTACCAAGCTCAATCCATTTGCACTGAGATTTATCAACCTCCTCTCCTAAGCATGCAAGCTGAACATTTATTTATTTTCATTTCCATTATTAAGGGTTTCATATGCTATACATCAGCTACTAGCATGAATGCAGTACCCTATTGCTCATAAAAAAATATTAGCTTTGACTCTTTGGTTTACAATTAAACCTAAATATAAATGCTCCTTGCATTTATTTGTTACAAAAAAATACATGTCTAATTTTAAATCAAAAAATAATTTTACATCCAAAATAGAAGCACTGAAGTTAAGTGTGCCATCAGAAGTGAACTATATCCTTAAATAACTCTCTGACTCATGGATATTATAGTTTTCCATGGACATAATATGTCATGAACCAATGTATTTTAAAGATGACAGTACAAAATAACCCTACATAATATTTCATATGAATATTTCCCAAGGCACAGTATAAAACCAGGGTGTAAAAGGTGCTATATCATTTAGAATTAACTGAGTCAAGAATTCTTATTTTTCTCTTTAGCTTTTAATATTTATTAACCTGTCAACTTGGATGCAAGCCAAAGCTGATTTCCATATTTCTACTAATGACTAAGAAATTCTCTTTTCTAGTCTGAAATCTTATAATGGAATAGCTCATAGAGAGCAGGTTCAGGCAAAAATAAGAGTAATCTAAAAGTACAGTTCAGCTACAACTATGTTTTACATCGCCAATCCCATTTCAAAGGGTCAGTTCCCCCAGAGTATTCATAAAAAACCTTGTCAGGTTAATGTCCATTAAATATTAGGAAACCAAGGGGAGAATATAAGCAATCATGATATCAAGGCAATATTTATCAGTAAGCTAGTTTAATGTATAGCAGAATATTACCACTAAAATAATCTCAGGAAACAGAAGAAAGAAAACATTCTATTTTGAGCCAACTCATTGGCTGACATTTTGGTAACCAGCTCTGGTAACGGTGCCACTTAAGTGCCATGAAGATGCCTTAATTCTCTTAATTGTTTATTCACCAAATGCTCACATGATACAGGTCCCTCAAAGATGTTCAAGTGATACATTTCTACCTGCTAATGCCCAAATATATGATGCAACTAAGATAATGGTCAGACTGGGGAAACAATCAGAACCTATTCAGACTGAAAAATTCCTGGTACTGCAAGGCTTTTATTTTGTGTAAACTATTCCATGAATTTTTCATGGGGTTTTGTTTGTTTGTTTTCAGTGGTTTTTAACACAGAAAGAAAATAAGACACTGTCCCATTACTGTGATATGTTAGAAGCTGAAGAAATTACATTGGCCGCTGCCCTCAAAATGAGGCAAATAAGGGTGGTATCACTCTAGCAGTGTGGTTACACTGGACTTGGATCTTAGGCTGAAAGTTTCAGGAAAACAGTAACAAAGGCATTTAAGGCATAGCGATAGTCTCACCTACTGGTTTCCAGACATGAGTTATGGTATATATAAGACTGTTAAGAGTACTGGGGTTTTTTAGGAATAATAAAAACAAAATTCTATAAAGGTTCAAGTGAAAAAGGCTTGTCCTGAGAGGTATCATTATTGATAGGAATTACTGAACAGATAGGCAAACCATTAGATTATTACAAGATACAAAAATGCCCTTAAAGGATTCATTTATCTGAAACAAGAATAGAAAAATATTACTGAAGACATTCTTTTTGAGCTGGATATATGTTTTGCAATGTGATTTATGAAACAGGAATTCAATCATCCTCTTTATTGTTCTGCTAGCTACAAAGAAGACTTTGAAATGGCAGGTTTTTTCTAAAATTAAGATTTATTGAAGAGATAATCAGAAAGATTAGACTTGTCAATGTCTCCTAGATATATGGTCTGAACAACTCATTTTTCATTTTGCCAAACAATTTTTTAAGCTCATAACAGGTTTTCTAAAAAACATCCTTCTTTTCATGCAACCTTCTTTTGGTAATCTTTTTTTAAAGAGTAACAAAGTAACCACCAGATTTCTAAGACATTAGAAGTAATCTATGACTCCCAACCATTCTTATGTTGCTTCCAAGACTATAAAGTAAAAAATTGTGACTTAATTTTATTTCTATGTATTCCTTTATTCAATAGCTTTATATAAATATCTATAGAAGAAGCCTTGATAAAAGCACATATTATATTTCTCAAGTAGAAGAAAATTCTACTGGTATCCCCACTATTTGATTGACTGTATTAATTAACAAGTCTAGTCACATAGTAGCAGTCCTGAAATATGACAGGGAAGTAAATTGTTCCATGTTATAAGTGGTAGGGTATTTACATATTTGTCCAATTTTTCCACTGATCTACAAACATATTAGTGCTTTACATGAATTTTTTACTTTACAACTTGCACATAATGTTTCTGCCTGAATATCAGATAAAAGCTTAAAGAAAAGATTGGTGTTTTAAAGGAAAACTCTTCTCACTTAGCAACAATTCATCATCCAAGCCTAGGGCTTCCTGAAAGCAGCTGCAAAGAAAAGAGTGAATGTTCTGTTTTTTCACTTGTTTCTAGCTGTCATTTATTTTATTAGCAACACTACAGGGGACCAATTATAACAAGAATAAACAAGATATCTGTTTGGGCTTTTCATTATTTGACTTCTGCATCTCCTTTTCCTCCGTTAGAGCTTTTCAGCTGAAAACACCCCATGGTTTTGCCTATAAACAGTATTTTGGAAGCATACTTAGAGTAATGGTATTCACTGGTGCAGAATAAACTCAATCATAACGTTAAAATGAAGTCTCTGGGTTTGTTTCTGCGCAACTGCAAGCTTCAGTGTGAATTTCAGTCTGGTTGCACCTTACGCTACCTTTAAAACAGTAATTGCAGTGCTGCCCTGTTTCAAAGACTTTGCCAGAACAGAACAGCTTTAGCCAGTGGTGCTCTGTAGAGCTTTCAGGAGATGTACGTGAATTAAATAATACCTGTGCCCATATGTCGAGGTCAATGTAGTCAAATTTACAACTTCTGTCAAAGGCAAGGCCAAGTCTTGCTCTTGTTGGCCCATATAACTTATAACTTATCTTGTATATCCTTATGGCTTACAGTCTTTGCCCTACTATAATATCCTTGGAGAAGAAAAGCATACACTACAATCAGAAAATTTTGACTGTGCTACAGCCATTTAGCATTAATTCACTGACATAAGATTTAAGTCTGCTAGTTCTTTTTAATCAGCATGGAGGAAGTTTGTGAGTTTTAAAAAAATGTAAAGATGTTGCACTCAGCCTGACAAAGAAAGGAGTTTATACCACATCAAGCCACTGGCTAGTGGTTGGGCATGAAAGTTTAATGAAAGGACCATAAAAATTAATTGAAGATATTTGTTCTTTTGATACACATGCTGGATGCAACCCCAAGGTTTGCCCCTGCCAGAGTTATTTTTGATGATTGCAATTCTAGCCATAATTTTCTACTAAAGCCCAAATATGTAATACCATATGCATAAGAACTCAGAATAAGGGAAAATATTCATACAACTATTCACACTAATTAACACTTACAAGATCTGTGAGTGTCTTTGTGTAAAACTTTGCATTCTTACTTTCATCTTTGGTTTTATTTTGTATTAAGTTTTCCTGCCTTTAATGATTATATGCTTCCCAAGTTAATTTGTCTCACAGCTGCCCTGTGTCTCTCTAAAATCTGTGAAATACCTTCCTTGCCACCATATGTAGGCTTATTTCTTCTAGAAGACCAAAAAACACCAGGCTACCTATCATATGAGTATCAAAAACCAATGCCAACATTCATTTTAACTATCAATAATCATATGAGTAATAGGATCAGTTACTGACCTTGTTAAATGTCATTTCTTATCCCTCATACATATTTTATACAGATTATAATTATTCTGAGCAAGAACCCTTCCTTTGTCGGAAAAAGGATGAAGAGTTGTAGCTGCATGTTTTGGATAAAAGTAGGGCAAGGATAAGTGAAGATGGTGTTGTGGATGTGGCCTGCACATCACAGTTTTTGAGCATAACTTGATGGCTGCTTGTTTCCTGATGGTGTGTATGTTACTCTGGAGGCCTCATGCACACACATTGCTACCAGTATAAGTTGCCAGATTCTGTGCAATATAGGGAAAGATGTATAGGGAAAGATGATGACCTTGGGCTATTTCAGCATACTTAGCTGCTATTGAACTTTGCACTTACTTGAAAATATATGTTTCTTTCCAACTTACTACAGTCCAATAAAAATTACTATTTTTTCATACAAGCTTCAATACAAACAAATGTTTCTGTATTTTTTTGTGTTAAGTAGACTTCACATTTATATTGCACAGACAATATATCTGCACTTGATGAAAAGTATAAAAGAGTACAATGATTCTGTTTCAAATGATCATTAATATTATTTTACTTCCCTAGAGAATGAAGTGCAAAGAAATTTACGAACTGTGTTCCAGGTTCAGAAAAAATAAAAGGAAGATCTTCACCTGGTAAATTTATCAGATCTATGATGATTAACTGTAGGTGAGGTTCTGGCTTACAGTATTGGAGCAGAAGGTAAGAAATACACCATTTGAATATCAATTTCACTTTGGATTTCACCCAATATCTCTTATTAAGTTTATGAGTGTGCTTAGGGAGTTAAAAACTATCTGATCGTGGTATCACAACAAATGTTTGAGAAGCCCTATCCTTCATGACTGACTAGAACTAGTAGAGAAACATGAGCTTCTTACTGTTGAGATTGATACTAATGTTTCTCAAGAAGATAAGCTGCCAGTCCCACATAAACAAGCAGAAATTTTTGCTAAATAAGTCTTCCTCAGATATTAACAATCTCACCAGCTGTTATTCCTTCCTGAACTTGGCAGAAGCATAGAAAGGCAGTCACAAGATCCCCCTTCAGCTATATTTTTATTACACACATTTCTGTTGTTTATCTTAATCTAAGTTTGCAACTTCATAAAAGATTCCAATGATTACAGTTATTTATGACTAATAATTTCTTAGTAGTCACAAAAAGAGATATCTATGAAAATCTCTGCAAGTTGTACTGTTGCCTACAATCAATCCACCGCAAGACTTTACAGAAGTAAAGAAAGGCTTAATAATGAGTTCATTCATCACTCTCCAAAAGGCCCTGAGGTTAATATTGTGGAACTGCTTTTCTTCATCTGGGTCTGTGTATGTTATATCCTGTATGAGTCCATCTTCTCATCTTTCTCCTTCAGTACAAAGAAGAATCCTATACATAGCTCTCAGAAACCTTTCCAAGTGCCTTACAAAGAGAAGCTAGATTAAAACAGCTATAAGAATTTTAACAAAATGCAGAGATACAAGTTAATATAAAAAATATATATTGTACCTTGAGGATATTACAAGGATTGTAGTTCAAATCCATTAGACCTATAGCAAAACCTGGATTCACACCATCAATAGCTTACAAGGTATGTGGCCACCTGGGAAATTATGTGTGTCCAATGAATACCCCACGGTGACCACCTACACCTCTGTCACACAGAAACTCACTGGAATGAGCAGGGTATTTTGAAATTTGATTTGTAGGCCCATGTCAAGCAACACTGATATGACCATCACTTAAGCAACATTAATTTGTAATGCATCTACTCAACAGCTATCTGTTGGACTTTCTGTTTATTCTTGCTTTGCTTTATGCATTTGGCTGTGCTCTTTAAAACCCTCAAATTTCAATGAAGAATACCTGCTTTTCTAAAGAAGAGCAGAAAGCTTGCTATAGATGACATGTGGTGTTCAGTTTTGGGACTGGAGCTGGAGCATATCCAAAGAAGAGCAATAAAGCTGGTGAAGTGCTCTATGGGGTTTGTGTGACAAGATTTTGGTAGGAAGGGGGTTACAGGGGTGGTTTCTGTGGGAAGGTGCTAGAAGCTTCTCCCATATCTGATAGAGCCAATGTCAGCCAGCTCCAAGACGGACCCACCGCTGGCCAAGGCCGAGTCCATCAGCAACAGTGGTAGCGCCTCTGGGGTAACACATTTAAGAAGGGAGAAAAAACACCTGTGCAATTGCAACCAGAGAGAGGCATGAGAATATGTGAGACAAACAACTCTGCAGACACCAAGGTCAGTGAAGACGGAGGGGGAGGAGGTGCTCTGGGTGCTGGAGCAGAGACTCCCCTGCAGCCCATGATGAAGACCCTGGCGAGGCAGCTGTGCCCTGCACCCATGGAGGGTAACGGTGGAGCAGATCTCCACCTGCAGCCTGGGGAGGGCCCCACGCTGGAGCAGGTGGATGCCTGAAAGAAGCTGTGACCCCATGGGGAGCCCACGCTGGAGCAGGCTCCTGGCAGGACCTGTGGCCCCGTGGAGAGAGGAGCCCACGCTGGGGCAGGTTTGCTGGCAGGACTTGGGACCTGCGGGGGACCCACGCTGGAGCAGCCTGTTCCTGAGGGACTGCACCCCATGGGAGGGACCCACGCTGGAGCAGTTCATGAAGAACTGAAGCCCGTGGGAAGGACTCACGTTGGAGATGTTCATGCAGGACTGTCTCCCATGCAAGGGACCCATGCTGGAGCAGGGAAAGAGAGTGATGAGTGCTTTCCCTGAAGAGGAAGGAGCAGCAGAGACAATGTGTGATGAACTGACTGCAACCCCCATTCCCTGCACCCCTGTGCCACTGGGAGGGAGGAGGTAGTGAAGTCGGGAGTAAAATTAAGCCCAGGCAGAAGGGACGGATAGGGGTAAGGTGTTTTTAAGATTTGGTTTTATTTCTTATTATCCTACTCTGATTTGATTGGTAATAAATTATTTTCCCAAGTCCAGTCTGTTTTGCCTGTGACAGTAATTGGCAAGTGATCCCTCCCTGTCTTTGTCTTGACCCACGAGCCTTTTGTTATATTTTCTCTACCCTGTCCAGTTGAGGAGGGGAGTGATAGAGAGATTTTAGTGGGCATCTGGAATCCAGCCAGGGGCAACCCACCACAAGGGTCTAGAGCACAAATCTTGTGAGGAGCAGTTGAGGATACTGGGGTTGTTTAGCCTGCAGAAAAGGATGCTCAGGGAAGACCTTGTTGCTCTCTACAACTACCTGAAAGGAGACTGTAGTGGTGTGGGTGTTGGTCTCTTTTCCCAGGTAACAAGTGATAGCACAAGAGGAAACAGCTTCAAGTTGTGCCAGGGGAGGTTTAGATTGGATATTAGGAAAAATTTCTTCACTGAAAGGGTTATCAAGCATTGAAACAGCCTTCCCGGGGAAGTGGTTAAGCCACCATCCCTCAAGGTATTTACAAGACTTGTAAATGTGGCAGTTAGGAACCTGGTTTAGGGGGACTTGGCAGATTAACACTAGGTTAATGTTGGACTCAATGATCTTAAAGGTCTTTTTCAACCTAAATGATTCTATGAAATTTTAGCATTCCTTGGCTGACTTCAACTGCTCCTTTAGCTGAGGGCTTCTGCCTCTGAAAATGGACTTATTAGAAGACAGTCAGACCTTTACATAGAGACTCTCAAGCTTGATGCAAAATGTTTATTTCATTTAGCATTTAACACTTTTGTTTCTGTAATTCCCATACTTATTACTTTCAAACTTGACAACAGTTCCTACAGAAAAAGCAAATATAGAGAGTCTGATGTGATTGACAAACTGTAATACTTGAGATTTATCATTTGCAACTCAAAGCAACTCAGCCAACCAAAGCTGCTTCTTTTCAGCATATTTCCTCAGAAGTTCCATTTGAAGTTCTTACCCTCAGTGCAAGGGTTTATCCAGATAATAATGAAATTAAGAGAAAGTCTTAATGGGTTTTTGGTCCATCTTTGGACAGCTTTTGTCAACACTATTTTACAAAGAAGAGAAAGGATTAATAGTTCTCAGAATATGGAGATCAAGGACAGCAAAGGCTGCAACGCACTTGTGGAAAACTAGCAAAACGAAAACTATAATCTAAAGAACTAAAGACAGAAAATGGTAACTAATTAATCTAGATTAATTAGCCTATTCAGACCATAATTCTATCAAGTTCTTTGACTTGATTTTCCCAAGCTTCCTGAGTCTACATTATTTTCCTCTTATTCTGCATACTGAGTTCCCCGTTCTCTCTCTGGAAGCCTAACTGTAGTAGAAGCACTGATAGAGTCCTATTTGTTTTATTTTATCCTAATTTAGTGGCTAGGAAGAAAGTTTCACATGATCCGTATAATAAATCCAAACTACAGATCTAAATTACACTTTTTATCAATATTTTTTAGTATTTCTTGAAAAAAGGAGGTTAGGAGGCTCAAAAGCTCTATGCTGCTGTGAGAATGATATTTTGCAGTTCTTTGTTTTGCAAGACTCCACAATGGGTATTTTTTACATTGTACTGAAAGAGGGGAAATTTATAGAAAAAAATTAATAAAGAAATTCCCTGAACAACAACAACAAATCTCTATTTGTAGTTTGGGCACATCTTAAACATTGACATTGTGATAAAGGAATTAAAATAATTAAAAGAATAATTAGTACTACTTTGACATAGAATAGAGCATTTGGTAGTAATGAGCCATCAGAAGCCAATAAAGAGTATTTTGCTCTTGTAGAAACTATTTTTCTCTGACATAACTGTTCCACATTAATTGGTCTGATGCTTCATATTTGGCACTAATTAGAATCAGGGGTCTCCAGGAAAATAGCTAATAGGTTATCAGCAGTATAATGCTACACCTAATCCTGAAAGCTGAATGAATGACATAAACAGTTCCAGGCAAATGTTCATTGGGGTGGAGAACTCTGTGAAACACTGAGTTATCCTCCAGTAAAGGCAATTTCACACAGCAATAGGCTCTTAACATTATTCCTACTTTATAAACAAAATCTAGTCTCTCCCCACTGTTGAGAAACATTTTGATATGTTTACAATGCTTAAGAAGAACCATCGTGATCGATTAAATTTAATCTGTGCCAAAATAAATAAAATCTATCTGACAATTGATTGTACTTTCTATTCTAATCAGCTTTTGAAAGGAAATTAAGGTTTCTTATGCAAAACAAATTAAGACTTTGTTTCTATATCTGCCTATCTCTCCTTCCCTACCAACATGTAAATCTGTTGATTCACTTTTACAAGACCGAAGACAGTGATATAAGTTTCTACAATGATTAGGTTACCACAAGCTTCATGAAAATTGGCAGCTGGAAGGCAGAGACCCAAATATATATCTCTGATGTGCAGGGAGACAGACATTCAGAAATTATTGACTGTGATTGGAATCAGCCAAATGACCACGCAAACACACATCTATCACCCTGGCTAGCCACAGCATGCGCTTCTGGTGATGGAAAACTTGGGCTATCTCTTCCTGGAAGAGTTAGGAGACACCATTAAAGTCTGTAGCCAATGAGGCACTAATAATTCTGCTACTCACAAAATAACTTGCTTTTACTGTGTTTATTCATGTACTTGGAAGTTCAAAAATGTTAGGGAGTTTTTTATTTATATGTGAATATTTATGATTAACGTATAGCAAACAAATAAATTGCTCCTGTAATAAGTGAACTTTAATGGGGTACACAGAAGAAGTAATTTCTAAGTGAGTAGGGAATTGTATTAGAAAAAGGAAGATGTTATTTTCCCAGAAACTAATTCTCCATCTCCTTGCCTCACTGCAGAGCTTCTGACTGTAACCTTTCTCACACCTCCTTCTTCCTAGTTCCTTGCAACAATCTTAAGAGAGAGAGAGAGTCTGGCTGGTCCTATTATTTGACATACAAATCTTTTGAGAGGAATACTACATTTGAGAGAAAAAGGAGAAATCTTTTGTGTAGAAAGTTTGTTTGGTTATTATTATTATTATTACAATTATTACTCTTAGAGCTGCTATATGCTATTTAAGAGCTAAATAAACAGTCAAAAAAATTCTAAGGACATGGAATAGCTGGAGAAGGTCTGAGAAAATATACAGAATAATGTATTTTAAGGTTTTTTTCAAATTAGTGTATCATTTCTTCTGTGGTTTTAATGTCAATAGATATGGAATGTCTATCTACATATATAGAACCCCAGAATTCTTCTGTATGTTCTAATTGTGACTTATTTCCTTTCTTCCTTCCAAAATGCTGAGATTTGCTATGAAGCTACCACTGTCTCCCTAATGTGTTCCAGTCCAATCATCCTCGTTACCAAAAACTGAGGATTTCTGACATAACTGCTAAACTTCCAAGTAGTTGCTTGGGATTTAGATACACTGCTCTTATTGACTTTAACAAGATTAGTGGGACTGCATGAAAAGCTTTGAAAATTTAGGTGGAACCATTAAACATTAATGACTACAAAATTTAGACAAATAAATTAAAACAATTGAACTAATAATGCTATAGTGCCTTACCAGAATTTTATACTTTCTCATAAAATAAAGAATAATTCATCAAGGAATTTTATTTTGTCCTTCCTTCAGATATTCCTTTTTGATGTCTCCTGTCAGCCATGACAAATAATTCCCACAGTAGTACTGTTTACTCAAATGGTGCTATAGAACTGGGTAAGCTCTTTTTTGTTTTCTGTTGTTCATAGATAATTACAAGTATTTTAGAGCTCTTCTAAGCTACTGTTTCAGTATTTGCCACTGTGGTATTATAGTCAGTTCCAGAATATATATATATATACACACACACGTACATATATACACATAACACACATACATCTTGAACTTTGAGGAGATAGATAGAAAAATATCAAAGGAAAAATAAAAACTGGTGAACTAGTTCTGAAAATACAATATTTGTCTTAATGTTACAGTGTATTTTAGTGATGGGAATGGGAAAATTGGTGAAGATAGAGTACAAATTTTCAGGACTGAAAAAAGGAAATAATAACAAAAAACAAATCAAGGGTGAAAAGCCACACTGTACAAAAATGAACAGATAAACGGCAGCCTTTACAACAATAACTGGAGAAAGAAAAGACCATAGTCACTAGGAAGTCTGGAATCAGATATTTTGTATACAAGGGAATGTGAATTTTGCAGCGAGATGCACACAGACGACTACATCACAGAAGGGAGTAATGTGGGCCTCAACACACAGAGCTAGCGAGGGAAGCATAAAAACAGAGCAAGTGCCCATGTTTTGCTCTGGTCATCTCTGCCTGCTCTTGTCCCTAACACCTCTCTCTAAAATAGCCCATCTGCAGACACTTCCTGGGATATCTTCTGGAAGCCTTCAGAAGTAGAGAACAGGAAACCTACTATGATTTCTCAGTGGAAGAAGGATGTGTATGGCATTGAGGAAAGCCCAGCTATGGCAGACGACCATGACTGCTGTGCTGGTGTTTGCTCAGGTCTCTGTTCTCTGCTCAGAGTGTCATGAGCTCCAAAGTGTTGCTACTCCAGAAAGCTTTGCACAGAACTAGACTGACTTGTCTGGGTCACCAGACAAATCCAAGCAAGCACAGCTTCATGTGCCACTGAATGATGGGACTGTGAATTTCACATGTGATGTATCTGGGAGAGAGTACAGGTAAAGTATATTTTCTTGGTCAACTGCCCAGATATCTGAAGCAGAAAAAACCCTTCATATTGCATTATTAACCAAATAAATCCTATATTCTTTGTTTTCTGAGCTTTCCTAGGAAGGCATCTTATTAATGCCAGCTTTTAAAATAGCTATAGAATGTGACACAAATAAAGTGCTTAAAGTTCATGTCTTCTGGAGGGTGCAATGATAGGCAGTTAGAGAACATAATTTTGGGTGAGGAGCAAGGGTGAATTCCACACCATTTCAGTGTTTTCATATTCAATAATCACGTTCCCTAGCCTTTAACTCACCACAAACCTCTACAAATACTTGGGGCGCTGCTGATTTGCCACTGGGATCACTGAGAGTGAATGATGGGATTCATGGGCTACATTGTAAAGGACATTTTTTGTCAAATAGTCACATTAAAATTGTAGCTGGAACTAGCTGCACAGTAGCTAGAGTTAAAGGGTTTGATCCTGTGAAAACATAACAAAGCAAATAACTTGGCTATTGATATAAGGGTGTACATCTTGGTTTCAGAGAGGTTAGTCATATAAGCAAAGCTGTGCATGACGTTTTATATATATTAAGTTGGATCACATTGTCATCTCAGTTATTTCTCTCTTCATGCAATACATTTATTATTCTTAAATAATCCTTCTTGTTATACAGGCAGAAAGAAAAGTCACTTTAGACAAAAAAAATACATATATTTTTGTAATTCACATAATTTTAAAGTAGCTGGTTGACTTCCCTTCTGCATTTGTCATTTAAATAATAAACAAACTAACAAACAGAAAGTACTGGACTTAAATTTTCTGTCATTTTTCATCTTGAGACAAATTTTTTACACATTAGTTAAAAGGTCCTCAAAGGTCTTCTAACAAAAGTGCTGATATAGTTTGGTAAGAGGGTACTCTAAGTGGTGCAGATGGATAGCTACAAAACTGTCAGTTTAGGTCCACAGCAGTCACTAAATTAAGGAGTTTATGTATAATCTAGAGTGTTTCCTCCTGAGTTAGTTTCATTCTGACATTCATTTCCATTTGTACTCATTTTGTTTCCCACTGATTAAATTATTTCCCAAACCACCTTATTTTTTTCCATCATTCCTTATAGTTAAGCACTACTACCAAATTGGTTTTGCTCAATTTACATATTAAATGCAGTAAAATGTGTTACCACAGAAATACAAGCCTCAGAATGTGACAACCTGAAAACATATAATTTTCTGTGTTAAAGTGGGTTCAAAAACTGTGAAATGCTTCTTTTCTTTTTTTTTTTTTTTTTTTTTTTTTTTTTCTTGCTCAGCAGCTAAATTCTAGTCTGCCCTGGTCAGTTCTTAAATTAATTTCTAAGCATTTAGCTCAGAGTAAGAGAAATGCTTTATTTTATAAAAAATAAGTTCATCTTTTTAAGTTCAAAGTTGGCCATCTTGGCCCAATGAGGTGGTCATTCAACATATTCTGAGGACAAGTCAAACCTACACTTAATGATGCTGGTAAAATTGCACTATGCTTTAATTTCATCAGAAACAGTATCTTCACTATAGATTTTAATGCAAGCTCTGACCTCTAAGCAAAAATTCACAATATTTCAGTGCAAGTTAGCTAAACTGAGTTAACCACATCTGTTTAAAATGAATAAAGATTACAGTCCTTTTGTTAATGTAAGTGCGCCTAAGTTGCTGGAGACCACTGACCTCCTCAGGTCACTCCTCACTGCATTTTTAGGCTGCTCATTCTCAGTCCTTCTCTGCCACACATCATGCCGGAAGGATGTGTCTGCTCCTGCTTGGTTACAAACTGCAATGCAAGAGCCTTTTAGGGCTTAACAGCATCTCTGAACCTTTTACGCTGACCCTTAACAGCACACTAATTCTGCTGGATCTGTGTTAGTCTTAACAAAAGGAAGCTCTCAGTGTATCTGAGCAGCATAAGCATTTGCTGTGGTTGGCAGGGAAATGAAAGTGTACTGAGACAGAACCAAGACACAGAAGGATGGCGAGTTGTGTTAATCCAAGTACCTGTTAGAAAAAGAAAATAACATTTCATATTAAATAGGTACCAATCCATTTAATTTAAGGACATGCTCTCCCTTTAGACAATATGCTACTAGCTCTAGCCATTGGTAAACAGAGGCTCGCCTGAACCTCAGGTACCTGCACTTATCCAGGATCCCAAATGTTGTATACACACTATATTCATTAATAGCAATATATCTATATACATTTTCTATCAAGATAGTATTCTAAATTGAAAGTTAACAGAATACATTTGCCATTTCATAAATACTATTCCTAATGTCAGAATGGAAATTAATGAATATAATTCCTTTCACTGACCTTGGAAGTATTCGGTAGATCAGCAAGTTTTACTATTTTAAGCCAAGTAATGTTTTACTGAGCCACACAGAACTACATAAGCATATAGTGAACTGAACAGTGCTAATGTATACCCACAAAAACTGACCCAGGCAGACACTGATCTCAGTATACTCATATAGTCAAGTAATAAACATCAGTAAGTGCTGGAAACTAAAAAGAACAAAAATAATTGGGTTCTTTAATACTTTGACTTATAATAATTAGTTATATTTTAGTGTAACTACTATTTAAAAAAAAATACAACTATTTTTAGGATCTAACTTTTGTGCTGAATCACATTTAAAACAACAACTTTCTGACAATTGTGTAAGCTTGTGTGCTAAGGTCATCTTTGTTCCTGTTTTGTCTTGTGCATGGTATAAAAAGGAGGACTTTAAAATACCAAAAGAAATTCTCAAAAGTTTAATTTTTATATTTCTTTAAACCAGTGTTCTTAAGTTTATCAGGAAGAACTCTACCTAAAAGCATTGCTTAATTAAAATGCAGTATATGATTCCTTAGGGTTTCACTTAAAGGAGTGAGGACACACCAAGCAGCTTTCAGTTTTTCCATTTCTCTCACAAAGAGAAAGAGTCATTGAAAAAAATTTATCGCATTTTTTACTTCCCCACCTTGGCAGCCACAGGAGATGGAAAGCAAGCCCTTGAGCCTGGCCAGGTATACAACAGCACCTCTTATCCTGCAGTTTTCTTCTTAGTTCCCCCTCCTAACACTGAATAAGGGCAAAGACTATCTGCATGCAATTACCAAGTTTGGGGATTTCTTACAGTGACTTTGGTTTTATGTACCTTGGTTAAAGTATGTAAGGCTAATGGAAAAATAATCAGCTTCCTATTTCTGTTGGACCCTTGACAAATGATTCTCAGCTTTTCCCACAGTTTATCAGCTACTCCAGTTTATACCCAGTAGATGGTACAGAAGCTTCAAGAAATGTTTTGAATCTTTTTCTTACCCTGAAGACTTTTGTAAAACTTCATAATCAAGGACCATTTTTTTTTTATTATTTTTCTGCAGTAATAACTGCATTGCTCTATATGTAACAATACACTCAGAAGGAAAATGAAATTCTTGTTAGTGCCTGAACATTTTGTGCTGAACTACATATAATAGTTTTCTTTTTCCTCGTAGAAGGTCTTGCTCAGGAAAGGAAATAATACAACACAGGAGAAGCGAGTCTATAAGAGTTTTACTGGTAGATAGTCATGAAGTCCTTGATGCCTGTATGGTCAGCTATCTCTGGCTAACAAAATGTTTATTCCCATTTGACCTTCCACTTTATTAGGTCAATTCTTTAAATTTATTTTACAAATGATTCAACTTTGGACTCCCTCATAAATACCACCACCAGTAGCTAATCCCTCTTAATGAGACAGGGAAACAAGAATTCTAGCTACATGCAAAACTTTCTCTTGAACTACGTGGTTAAGTTTCAGTTTGCCAGTGACATCTTCACAGAGATGTCTATGTTTTCTTCCATTCTCTTCACTAGTATTTCCAGAGAAACAGCCATTTTGAGTGTTAATGGATTCATAAAGAAATGAAATTAGACATCCTTGCCTCAAACTTGATTACGCAGGAACTTGAAATGTTGATCCTATGGAGGTATGTGTGTACACGACATGGTGCATACGACAAGCATCAGACAGGACTTAACTACTGGATAAGGTTTGTGATGAGCCTAGACTTACTGCAGAAGTGCTCTACACAGCCCCAGTTTCTTAAACAGCATCACTTCTTATTCTTCCACTGGCCTAGAAACCTTGTTCAACATCTATGCTCTCTGTTAGATTTTAGTTATCTGGTAATTCTGAAAGTGCTTAAAATCAAGTACAAAATAAAGTACTGGTTTCTTCCTTTCTTTTTCCTTCCCTTCAACATGCTGGTCTCTATATAAATCAATTGAATGTATCTTTTGTACTCTTTTTATAACCAATGTGGCCACATCACTGAGTTTAGGGTTGAGGTAATTTTACAAATGTCTATCAGCTCCAGTGTTAAAAATAAATTGAACCAACTTGGTGTTTTCAGTGCGCAGAGTTCAAAAGTGAGATTTATAACCAGCTGTGCTGGGAACCAGAGATTCAGTGAACTCTAAGCTTTTCTTTGGGCAGAGGAAGCTACACTCATGCTTGTCAAGGAGATTAACAAGAAATCTGATTGAGTCTGGAAGACTATTGCTGCAGTGGATTACAAGTTTGATCTCCTCTTTTTTCAGGGATAAACAACCTCAAGGGCTAGGACACTGGCACAGAAAAGCAGATAGTATCACTGGCTGTGAAGAAAAAGTGTGACCATATGGCAGGCCCAATAAATGAAAGTAAATGAAAGTGAATCAATCCATTCAATAAAAGTATGGCTATGTACTGCTGTACAAAATTGTTATTTTTATTTTTGTATTTATAGACTTACATGTACCCTTTCTCCAACTACTTCCTATCTTATTTATTCAGACTGCATATTCTTTGAGAAAGGCCAATCTAGTATTATGAGTATGCACTAGATCCTGGAGCTATCATAGTGCAAATGTTTAAAATCGAGTCTTTGAATAATCAGATTAGAATAAACACAGGGATAGAGATTTATAGCTCTTGGTGCACTGTGGAATTTCTAAAACTGCATAGTACACTACATAATAAGGAGGGAAATTCAGGAGAATTTATCAGTTGAAGAAAGAGATGTATCCTCTAACTCTTTGATGTCAAGGACCAGAAGACTATTCAGAGAATACTTACCAAATAAAAAAATTATATAAAAAATAGACTCTCACAACTGGTGCCTCTGGACTGCATGTGTTACTCTTTCTTAAACAGGAAATATTCCTGCATATAAAAACAAAAAAACAACCAACCAAAAAACCTGAGATAATTATAAGCAATATTTCAAAACCTTCCTTTGGAATATTTTATTATATTCAAAAGCTATCACAAGACAAATTACAAATTATTACATATATGTTCTATATATACTTACGAAAAATAGGGCTACCTACCTACCCTAGAATAACACACAAAAAGTAAATCACAGTAACACCCAAAAGCATTAATTTCAGTGATAGCATATCTGCACTAAATGCAGCTTTCTCACTTCTCAGTGAATGTTTTCTGAGCAAGATCAAGAAAAGGATTCTGATGGTTTTAACTCTATCCTAAAGCAAGATGATCACTGAATCAGATAAACTATTAATCTGTTTAAAGCTTGTTACTCCTATTTTGCCAAGGCTGAGATGCTTTGCAGCAAAAAGCAGCCAGGACGCTTCCTGCCAAGAACCAGACATCTCATGCATGTTTCATAAATATGTTTCTCCACTGAAAACACAAGGATTAAGCAAACACTAGTTCAGTTTGAAAAAGCTTCCACTAATGATTTTTAAATAACTCCAAAAGAAATCTTGGCTGTATTTAAATCAACAGTAAATTCTCATTGCATTCAGTATGTCCAAGATTTTACCTCTAATTTTTAGCCACAATACAAACCCTTTCAATTTTAAATGAGGGCAACAGTAAGTCATACAAGTACACTGAATATGATGATGCCCTTTTTATTACACATGTTAAACTTCTAAATACCCAGATAGATGCCTTTATACTATTAAGTAAAATCTCCTTAAAATTTGGATAGATTAAACCAAATTTATGCCTGTATTAAGTGTTCATAGTAAATATTAACTGAAATAAGCCAAGATTTTATAATAAAGCTCTGTCATTTGTAACATAACATCACCACACAGCAAAATTTTGTGTGAAATAGATCAGTTCTCAAAGAAGCACCTTTTATAGCAAGACGAAAGATATTTCCACAAAATAGCAGTGTTATATTTAAAAGAGTATTGATGAAGAGTCCTCCTTTACTTAGAAAATCATAAGCTTTATGCAAGAACAGAGAAAAAAAACACTAGCAAGGTTTGCTTTTCAAGCATGCTGGGATACCAACATGGAATATTAAAACACTCTAAGAAATAGGCTTATTGCCTGATATGCATTATGAGTGTAATGACTGCCATAGCACCTCACACACCTGGGAACCCAGTGGAGAGAAGATAAAGAGAAATTTTCCTTTCCAGGCGGTAAAATAGTAAGAGAGCTGGTAAAACAGCCACTGGGTGACTGCAGTAGCCTCCGCTGCTCTAATGATGCACAGATGTAAGTGCAGCTGGAAGGGCTTGGAGGGTTGGCGCAGTGCACTGTTCAGTGGCCTGCTTCCAACCCCAGCGACACAGAGCTCAGCCCTAGAAATCCTGCCTGCTGCTTGCCCAACGTGACTGCCTCTCTTTCAAGAACTGACATCCCCATGCAGATTCAGCTGCAAAAGGACACACCATGCTCACGAAGGAGAGAAGAGCATATGCCATTTAAATGCCATGGGAGATGAGTGAGTGCTCTGTAGTGGCTGCATGCATGTCATCATATTATTATGTAACGTATCACCTGAAGTGCAACTATTAAATATTTCATGTGTGTACATTATTTCAATATATAAGGCATGTATTATGTGTGCATATATGTGTACACTTTAGTAGAAAATATTTTATGCTCACAAGAGTACAAAAATCACTTATTTACAATGTACATTCTTTGTCCTGTTGGTATTTTGTAGTGTGCAAACACAGAAAAAAGAATTTCCACAGCTCTTTTTTCTTCCAGTCAAAAAAACCATCATAGAAACAGACTAAATCCTTCAGTCTTGCCCTTTAAAATCATTAAGTATGTTCTAGACTGCGTAAATTCACAAGGCAGAGGGCAGTGCTGCACAGCAATAATTGAGATGGCTCTTAAGAAGCTGGCCTGGAGACCAGCAGCCCGGCCTTACAGTAGCGTGAGGTAGCTCTGCTAGCCTGAGCAGATGCAGGGTGCTATGCTCATGTGGCTAGACTGCTACTAATGTGAAAAAACAGGCTTGCTTGCCCAAAGTCATACTGCTGTGGAGTACAGCATTTTGCTGAATAGGTTTCCTTAAGGCACAGGGCATGCTTGAAAGCAAACTGTACGGTCCCTTAACTGATCATATTAGCCAGAACATCCAAGCACAGCTCTCACCAGAAATCAGAAGCTAATTTTTCTTCTCTGTGGGAAGTTTCATGTGCTAATTAGTCCTAAGAAAATTAATATAGTCATGATTGCTTAAAAAAGGCAAAGTTTATTTGGCTTAGGAAACAGAGATAAAATCCAAAATAGTATGCGTTGTACAGAATTAATGTTGTTGAGTCAAAAATGTATGCTAAAACTGACCTTGCTAAAGTTAAATGTATTTGTATGCGTACGCAAAATAGTAAATATACAAAGTAGCTCTCAAAGTAATCTCTGACAGTTTGGATTGGTAAAGTGGCTTTTGTAAACCATCTCTACCCAACTGGAAATCCAATCCTAAAGAGAAGTGTTGGTCTCATTCAAAGCAATCACAAAACTCCATTCGACTACAGTGACATTAAAATATCACCCTGAATGCTTCTTCCTTCCTCCCTGACCCTAAAATAGTCAATAGGCTCATAATACAAAGCCTGCTGTAGCTCTTCGGGAATTCTCTTTTAATTTCAGCAGGTTTTGTATCAGTCCTTGCACAATATTACACTAAACTGGTTAGAAGCAAGTAACATTGTATACCTCATTTCTGAATTTACAAAAATCTCTACTTGGTATTAACAGTTTTTCAGTAGAAAACAAGATACAGAATACAAAGACATTTGTGTCCTCTACAGATGCACTTTTATGTCAAATATATATTTTATTATATTCTTTGTGCATGTGGGGCTTTTTTTTGTTTAAGATACCAAGTCACATACTCATACAATCTTCAAACAGCTAATAATCTTCTAGATGTTTAATGTACAGTGAATTCCCTTTTTCAGAGATTGTTGTAGCCAGGATGTGATATCCCTTCTTTTTCAGAGAGGGCAGACTTCCACCAATGATCCTCAGTTTGTTGGTAGATATTTTTGTAACAAGGCAGTTTTCTGTTGCAAATTCTACAAAGTTTTACTTGGATCACTAAACTTTCCTGCTTACTCAGAAAGATGGTGTCACAGCTGTAATGAGATGTTGATGGGAAAAGGTGCTATTTCTTTCTAACACAAAAGTAGCCAGTGATTCTAGCATGTCAGGAAATAGCATAGCCTAACAGAAGGAAAGCACCTGACAAGCAGAAGATATATGACTGAAGAGGATTTCTCAGGCTAGTAAGCAGAAACTCTGGCTATCTAGCTGAGGAAAGGATGAGAGAATAAAGACTGAAGACAAGAAAAATGGAGACCTTAGGCAACATATCTATACACATTTATATACTGCTGTCACTGAGCTTTTTTCATTTTCAATAAGTGCAACATACAAACAAACAAAAAATCCATCCAATTTTCTATGTCAAAATTCATGTACAAAAACATTTCCCTGTGACAATAATTTGTAATGGAGGAATTCATTACGCTTCCACTGCACATTTTACATCCTCTGCTTTCTTATGCCTGAGTAAGTAGGCCACTTGTTTCTGTCTCTCCATTCTCCTTGCTTTGGATGTAACAAATCTCTCTTTCTGGGGTCTCAAAAAGCTCATTCTTCTTTGCCATAAAAGCTCTCTGTCATGACTGTGAAACACAGCAAAATACATCCAAGTAGAATTTCAGGTAAATTACTGGGCTGTTTATTTTGCATTTGATGTGCACACAGGTAGATAATGGAATATTAAGCTTCATCCAGAAGAGCTCCACTGCTTCTGAAGCATACTCTTTAAGCTCCATGATCCAGTGAATGCAGCTACATGACTCATTTGGCTGCTGGGGCAAGCACCTAGGCTTCAGGATTAGGCGGTCTATTGCTATGTACTATATAAATCACATCTACCTGCCTGACCACTGCATGCTGTGCTCCATGGTGGAAATATTTCTTTGGCAAGATACTCTAAGTTACATGATCCCATTTTAATTTTGTCTATTATCCTCTATTCATTAACAACTCAAGCTCAGGTTATTAAATGGTAGAATTTGTAAAAACTCGACTACTTTACTCCAGCTACCAGACCAGCTGTGAAAGATTTGATTTGGTATGAGAAACAGATAAGGTTTGAGTCATTTTTTTATCCTTACCATGTAAATATTGCATGGCAGACTAGATCACCTTTAAACACACAGCTATTTTAGCCTGTCTCACTCCCAATGTTATTCCCCTCTACCAAGGATTGATAAAAGCAAACAATTGACAGGGCCCTGAATAAAAAGCAGGTCAGGTGGTGATTCTTCACTACCTATCCATCCATCCATGTGAAAGAGTTCTTTCATATTTAGATGTTTTGTCATCAGCATAAAACAGCTCCTGGAAATATTATCTCTCCTTATTTGGGGACGAGATATATGCAATTTCTTACTTTGTTGCACTGTATTACAGAAAAGGGGATGGGGTCCCTTCTCCAATGTTGAATAGCAAGTTGATGAACAACTCTTTCCTGTGATGCAGGTGTTTAATTTTCATACATAAAAATAAAATTAGATTTAAGATGGGAGATCTTCTGAAACTGTTTCCTTGTAAGACAAGTTTTGTTCAAGTACAATAATGTAGGGTGAGATACACAATAATACGATCTTAAACTAATATGAACAGTTGTTGACACTGAAATCGCTAAGAGAAAGCATATCAAATTAAAATACATATAGTTCAGACATGATCCATATATACATTTTACATTATTTGAATATTTTAGAAAAAAGTTAATCTTTAAAGAATGCCATTATGAGGCTATGTAGGAAGAAAGAATGCTATTTTCAAAACTAATCATAAACTTGTTTTTATTTCATGCTACTGCACTAATACAAACTTGTCATTAGCAGCCTAAATTCAAAACAGGGTGAACCAGACTTTCTTCTGCAGTTATTCTGCTACTGCTTTTTTATTTGGAGTAATAATTTAAATCCATCAGAATTTCATGCTTTTGTTTTTACTCTCAATCTAATTCTCACCGCATGCTAATAGACCAAGGAGACACGGTATGTGTAGTGAACAACTTCTGCATTTGTCAAATACATGTAGAAATTGACGGACATAAACAGAAAAAACTCCTGCTCTAAAGCCAAGAACTTGCTGCAATTGATGTAAAAATTGATCCAGCTCCATCTGCCTATTCTGTCACATGTATATTACTCCTTTTTTTCTGGAATAATTCCTGGACTTGTCTGGGCTTTTAGAAAGGGGAGGGAGAGATATGCTTTGCACATGCAGAGAACCACTTCATTGACCCCTGGTCATTTTAAGCACATTGTCTCTATTTCAGGGACAAACTTTCTTCCCCTAAGCTTCCAAAACACTAGGAAGTTAAATCTGTTTGACACATCACAGAGACAGGAACAACAGCTGAAAGAAATTATCCCCTTAACACTCCACCAAAATCCCATAGACTGTCACGAGATGTAAGTGGTTCTGGAGTAGGAAGTTTGAAATTGGGATGAAATTGTTTTCTTCCTGTTGATAATGAGTTCTGCTATTTTCTTGCTCTCAGTCAAAAAAAAAAAAAAAAAAAAGTTATCCATACTGAGGAAATCTTATTAGATGCAACCCTATTTTTAAACAGCTAGGACCAAAATCTTCATTCAGACACACTGGTGCCACTCCATTAAATTCCAGCAGTGGCACCACTGGTACAGAAAGAATGACACTCAGACTTTTCACCATTAAGTAATCTGTTTTCATTACCTTCTCAGCAGTTTGTTTCATTTGCCTGCAGTAGGGAAACTAAAATTAGAAAACATTTCATGTTCATACTTAGTTTGCCTCTAACGTGAAAAAAACAAGTCTATAAATTTGTCTATTGGGTTATGACTTGTGCAGTTCTACTAGAAAAGTTGTCTTTACATTATAGTGATGAACTGTAAATGGTGTAGTGCATTATTTTGTCCAAAGTAATTCAAGTTAATGACCCTAGAAATATTATCTGAGGTGTCTAAGTTATAAAACGTGGCCAACAGTCATGAATATTACCAGCAGAATTTCGATTCTCCTTTGTAATGTATTCATTGCCATGTGTTAATAAACTATTTTCTGATTGTCTTCAGAACTTGCTCTCTTGCAGGAGTTTCACATGCCAGTCTTGTATCAGTTCTAGTAGCAAACAAATGTCAGGTAAATGCTGATAGCAAACTATCAAAAGTTTGAATGCCTTGTTCTTGCCTTGACTTGTATGCTTAAGTTCCTATTTCACATTACCTAAAGTAATACTGATTCTGACTGAAAATAAAATAAATTAAAAAAAAAAGAGCAAGTCAAAATGTGGTGATCTCATAGGTTCTTCAGCTGGTAACTGTAAGAATAACATCAGCTTAGTCTAAAAATTACTATTTATTTTCATTTACATGAAACTTTAGAAAAAGAGAAAAAAATGTAGAATACTTTTCTGGTTCAGGTGAATGTTACTCTGGATGCTAAAAATAGGTTCACTTCTCAAGAAAGGAAGGAGTGTGTATTTTCTTGCACTGTACTGGCTCATGTCTTTCTTACTGAGAAAGTGTTAAGCCTTACCAACAACAGATAATATTTTGAAATGATTAAAACAACCCCAAAATTCATCCAAGCTGCATGGCACCAGAATTAACACACATTTGGGAAACACGCCATCATAGGGGTATCCAGACACACTTTTAAGAAGCTTAGAGATCAGAGGAGGAGATGAAATGATTTGAGCTTCATAGGAACCTCTCATGACTAAATACTGATGCCAACCAAGACTGCTTCTAAGGAAAAGTGGATGAATCATGTAATCGTAAAAGCATGAAGTCAACCAACTTCTGGATTTCAAAAGAAAAGGCTGAAGAGTAAGCTTTTCTATGAAGTAATATTAAAAAAGCCCTACTGTGGCAATGATGCAAGTGAACACCTATTTTCTGGAGTTCTTATAGACCTGCTGTGCTTCACATTGTCCTGGAGAAAGGGTCATACAGTTCCTTTCACAGTAAGGCCGGCCAATGAGTAGGAACAATAGCTTTGTGTGCACTTGTATGTATCTATTTCTTTTTAGTAAATAATTTTCTGTTGTAAATACCTTTTTTAAATTCCTGCAATAACTTTTCAACATTTCTTTCTGACAAAGCATTACAGTCCAACCAGCATTAAACATACTTTTTTTGTTTTAAGGTTCATTCAATACTCACACACCAAACTATCTTCAAAGGTAAAGCAGAGCTTGAAAATCGATCTTAAAATATATTTCCTCAGATGACATTTCGCTAGAAATCCTATGCAAAATTTAAATTATTCTTTTAATATCAGACACATACTTCTAATTTCTTAGAGGCAGTTAGGTGTTTTACACTCACAAGGAACTTTGCTCACTGAAGGCAAATAACAACATAAATCCCACTTACTGGCTATACTAAAAATACAACCAAAGGAAATACATTACAACAAACCACGTGGAGTACAGGTTCATGTGCCTAAACTATGGAAACCTGTAATTCTTTCTATCCTAGGTGGGCAGAATTAATTTCAGATTTGATCACCCTGCTGCATAGCAGGATCACTGATAAGGAGGTGCAGAATAACTGTGGTAACAGAAATCTGACAGTGGCAGTCACAATGCTGTATTGCAAAAGTAACAGACAAATGTCTGTACGTGGCTTATTAACAAGACATGCAGGCCAGGCCTACATTGATCATTCAAAAAAAACCTGCCACAAACTGGAACATAGCAGTTATATCCATCTTAGTTGAAACATAAGACAGCAGAATATTAGTCTCTTTCAGAATACACAGGACATCTGCTTAAGCAGAATTACATGCCATGGTGTTAATGAAGGACCTAAGTTTTCCTATTAATTATGGGATTTAGTTGTTTCATAAAAGTTAATAGCCAAAGATGAACATCAGAAGCTAGAATCCTAAAAATGCACACTGCAATAATTTCTTCATGCTGTCTTCAGGGAATATCATCTCTGACTTCATGAAGAAGAAAGAAGATGGCTTTAAAGAAGACAGGTAAATATTTTAATACAGATAGAATACTGCCAAGTTGTAAAAACAGTTCTCTTTCAGAAACAGTACACCACAAAATTGCAAAGCGTACTGAATACTGATACAGCACTACCAAGCAAATATAAGCTAGGGCCAAGCACATAGTTTTACATGGAATAAATGGTTTTTCTATCCCTAAGGAAAATTCACACCAGAAAAAGGTTAAGCAGGAATTCAAGGCCTTGCAGGACTGGAATTTTAAGAACAAAAACAACATATGAAATAACTATAAAAGGGAACCAGGGACCAACAAAGTACTTTTCTATGTTTAAAAAACACCCACATAAACCCCCCCAAACTACTGAATAGTAACAGACCACAGAACTGAATTACCAGGATAGATCTATCAACCCATAATTTAATTATAAAATATAAAAAATTGTGGAACTTTTCTTTTAGGAATTTGAAGAACAGACATTGTCATACTATCAATGGAGCTGGTGAATTTCGATGCTTCTATGTCCCAAAACCGAAGATTTAAGCAAGTGCTTAATTTCTGCCTACAGAATAATTTAAGACAGATTTACAGTAAATAGTGTAGCCTAAAGTCTCTATAGGTGTAAGGGTACAACAATAAGAAAATAATCTGTAGTGAGAAATTAGTCCCATGGAACCAAAAAATAGCATACTATGTTTGTATGAAAAGAATGTGTTATTGGTTGAGCTGCCAAGTCACACAGAATATGCAGCAAGCTTCATTTGACTCAGTTTCATTTTGGAAATCACGTAACATTTTTCAATTACTTAAGACTGAGAAACAAAATTCTTATGATGTTCATTAAAGTTTGGTAGATAATGGTGACTATTGTCTGTTACCATCTAAAACTGGACCCCCAAAAAGAAAAAGGAACAAGCATTCCCTCAGGATAACTGCCTTTGGAATGAAGTATCATGGTTTTAACTGATAAGACAAAGCTTTGTGTATTTTCAGCAGCAAGTATGCTGCTATGAGGAAAGAGGAAGTAGCATTAATTGCTTTTTTGGTTTCTAGACAATCTGTATTTAAAGCTTTAAAAACCTTAAATTATTGTTAAATATATTTTGAAATGTCAAGAGCAAACAATTTATTTTAAGTGCCTTTATTAAGAAAAACATGAGGCTATACCCTCTTCAGCTGTGACCAAAAGGCACAACCCTGTCTCACCTTACTAAGAATCAGGTTTACTTCCTAGATATTGGTCTTTCCTAATGTCCAGAGAAACAATCTCCATTTGAAGACCATAATAACAGTAAAATCCAAAACTAGCAAGAACACATCCCATTTTTACACGTGACACTTTCAAAACTGAAGAATGAAGTGTTGCAACAGAACATTCTAATTCCAAAAAATATTTAGATTCATATAGCAACCACAGTCCCCAAGGACACTTACAGACTTTGCCCACCATTGTAAACACCATCTCTGTCGTAACGCCCATTTCTTCTTCAGACTCCATGAGCCTCTCAAACAAGAATGTGAAAACTGCAAGTAAATCCACCATTTTTGTATATAATGAAAAGATAATCTGAACTGCTACCAAATAAACATCCAATTGCCCTGTAAGATTTTTCCACATAAAATACGAGTCTTCACAAATTATTTTGCAATTGCCACAGAATAGTTTTTGTTCTCCAGTAAAAGTTCTTGCTGCTCAGTTTCTTTTAATCTATCATTATTTGTCACAGCAGCTATGGTTATCTACATTGTCAGAGTCCACTTTTAAGTGGGCTGAAATGTATCAAGATAGCAACAGCTGTAATATGTCAGATAGTCCAGAATTATATGCCTTATCCAAGAAAACACCAGATGTTCACAGAAAAGCACAAAGAACTACCTACCGTAAACTACAGATTTGCAAAGATATTTTCGTCTTCCCATAAAGGCTCAGTGAAGTACTCAATCTGCCCTTACCAAAAGGTATTCTTGTTATTGCATGAAAAATCTAACTTCTCAAATCCCATACCCTATGCTGCTGTGTGCTTCCCTTCCTTGAAAGCATGATGCACATGAAATTTTGACTATTTTCCTAGAATTTTACTTTTTAAATATTTGTCTTCTTGTCTATTAACAAACTGCTTATGACTTAAAAAAAAGGGGAAGAAAAGCCATGAAACCTTTTGCAGACAGCTTGGCCTTTTTTTTTTTTTCTTCCTTCCAGCAACATACGGCAACATCTGTTGCCTCCCTGCTGGACAATGACTTGTAAGCATTGACTTGTCTGCTACCAAAACTTCTTAAAGTAGAAAAATTCAGGTGTAATTAAAAAGTATATATATTTGCACACACTTATAATATGTGCTTTCAACTTGCAGTTGGGTATACTGCAATGAACATGCAATTATATCCCTAAAGTCAAAAGACTGAGTATAAAGCCCATCAAGACAACTTTGCTGTCTTGCTGAGGAAACACGTATTGGCATTTGCTTACTATTTGATTGATCACAATAAAAAGTTCATAAGAGGATATTCTCATTTTGAAAAATTAAAAAGTAGACACTTCAAGTTTCAGACATTTATTAAGCCTCATCAAAACACTTTCAAACACATGACCTAGTGCAGCATGAGGCAAGTTTGATTATTTCCTGGATGATTAAGCATGACAATTGTGCGGACGGCTTCCGGAAGACCTTTCTGCGCAGCCTACAGAGATGAACGTGTTGTTTAGAAGTCTGGACGGTCCTTTTTCAGTCTACTGTAGTCTATATTAACCGAGTAGAACTAGGAAAGAAGGGGAGAAAAAAAAATGAGTAAGAAGCTCGACTACCCATTTTCCACGGTATTTACTAAAAAAGCATTATTTGAACTCATGTCAGGAAATTAAAAATCACAGTTTGAGTCTGTACACTAGACAATAAATAAAAACTTTGAAGAGCAGTAATTTTTTAGTATTATCTTCATTTTACATACAGTATTAGAAGCTCTGCATTTAAAATGAGGCAGTGCTTATATTTACAACCAGAGAAAACCCACAGAATCTCTTCTTTAATCCTCAGAATGAAAAAACCATTCACAGGAAGTTCTGACAGTACTGCTGAGTTTATACTTGTCCAAAATCTATGTGCTCCTGTATACTGAAGGCAACACCTACCTGGCCAAGTGGCACAAAGCACTGTATGTGAGCAGACAGTGTTACAAGGGAACACCGAGAGCAGTGCTGCAAAAGCCAAGTTTGGTTAAAGCAGCTGCATCTAGAACTGCAAGGTATGACAAGGAGGAAGGAAGTAAGACAGATCCTTTCACATTCTCAGTTTTCAGTAACAAAGCTGGATCCCATTACAAGCAATTAAAACCATCCCAAATAGTCACTGAGGATAATGAATTTACCGACTAATAACATATTTTGACATCCCAGCCTGACTTGACATCAAGCATGTGATGCTATAGTTTTTCTTTTAAAAAAAGTTAAGAAATATTTATCTGATAGCTTGGTTATTTTCATTTATGCCCAATTTTTTTTTTTTTTTAAAGATCCTCAAAGAAACAAAACAGCCTACAGTACATTCAAATTACAGCCTTCTGTGCAGCTTCTACAGTAATGATCAGGTCTTCAACCATTTTCTTTGGGAAGACTGAGGATGTTGATATGACAAAAAGAAGTTTACCAAAGAAAAACGATTTCATCAAAAGCTAAAACTTGTTATATATAAACTTGTAATATTAGCCTTTTACTAAACAGTCATCCTCAATTTAGAGTATCTGCCTTTTCATTTCCCACAGTGCAGATTTGGAAAAAAAAAAATCCTCAATGTTACAGACACCCAAATATGGTAAACCCTGAGGCTGTGTTTGCATGCTAAGACAGAAGGGGACTGCTACACAAGGCATGCACGCTTTAAAAGAATTTGTGCTGCGCACTATGTTGAATTTGCGCTGTGCACTATGTTGAATTTGCCTTTTTCTGCTATTTAAGAAACAGCAACATTCCAGAAGCAGCAATGAAAACAAAGTTTTGTGTTATTCCCGGACCTTTAAGGGAACAGCAACATATTTTATTTTGGAGTTGAGGGTTGCATGGTGGTTTTTTGGGTTTTTTTGGTTTTTTTTTTCTTATTTCAATGATTGGAATAGTAAGATATGGTACTGAACAGACACTAGCTTTGAAAACATCGTAGGTTTTGAGTAGTTTGCAGATAATCTCAGAATATTCTTAACAGGAATCTACTAAAATTTCAGTAAAACATGATAAAAATATGATTTCTATAAACTACCAATGATTTGCTAGTTTTTGACACATCTTTGCATTCTTCCTCATTAGTTCAATTAAAGAATTGAGTATTACTTAAAGAACTTTTGTATTGCATCCAGTTACTTACAGACAGCTGTTTTGTTTTCAATCAACTGCAGAACCAAATTAGTGCTTATGTTAAACACTAACATTTTCCTCTTTTGCTTCTAAGGAGTAAAGGCCAGAGCTCAGGAAGTTTAGTTCAGAATGTACAAGGTTTTGTCCTTCTCCCTATAGTTTATTTCCTAGTATTATGAACTAGTATATACTACTTCTTGCATAGAATTCCTCTTTTTCTTACAGTGCAATATATGACTGCTTCCGTATAGACTTCTTTCACCCATTATCAACCAGCTCTAGGAAATCTTTGTATCTCAAACTCAGCTCTCTCTGCTTCGAGTTCTAGAGACAAACAAATGTTGCACAGCACAGGAAATATATCACTCCTTCAGCTACTTTCCAGTATACTCAAACATCCTAAAGCAGTTAGATCACACCCTTGGTACTATGTTTCCTAAAAATCTGTATTTTACACTTTACCTTGTACTGGTCGCTGGGAGACAGCTTGTTCCAAGGTTCTGGATTATTTTTCTTATCCCAGCTATTGAGAGAAACGCAAGAGATGAGAACATATTAAGAGAATCACACTACCTTCAAAATAAACCCAATTTGTATGTGTGCTGCAGTTACTAGGCCCTGGAGAGGCACCCCTTCAAATAAGTTTCCACATAAAAAACACCCAGTCCCTTATCAACAATCTCTAAATATCATACGGTAAACAAATCACCAAATCAAGGAAATATTCACTCAGTGCCGGTGATATTACAGCAAAACATTAAGGTCTTCAGAAACGTAAAAACTAAGGCAGTGAAGTTTATTTTTATATGCAGACTAGGTGCTGTCAATTATTTTATACATACCTGACATCAGGGTTGAACACAGCCAAGCGCATGAGATACAGGGCTGCGCCAACACCTCCAGATCCAATGATCAAAAACAGAGGGATCAACTAGAACAGAAAAAAATCATGTCATACCACATTATAACAAAACAGCATCATTCCATAACATTTCTGACTACAGCTATGACAAACCAAAGAACAAACTCACACACTTTGAGCCATAACGCATGGCCCTCTAAAACCCTGACATAAGCCCCCTCAGAGCAGGACATCCCTGGGGGTCAGAGAGAAACTAGCAGCTACGAAGAGGCAGACATGAAAAAAATAATGCTACATGCAGAACAACCAAACTTCCCGTAATGACACGTTTCTGAGAAACAAAAGATCAGTCCCTCCATTGCCTAAAACAACCACTACCATCTGCATGCCTGATAAAAATTAAGAAAATGGGAGTGGGAGGGGGGGTGTGGGGAGAGAGAGAAGCAAAAAGAATGGGAAAATCACCTCGGGCTTTGCTGCTGCAGCACGAGAAAGGCCCATACACACTAGAGAAAAAGGTGACCTGACCGTGTCCCGCCGATCAGCCCTGAGGTGCCCACCCGAGGGGCCAGACCGCCGCGAAGGGAGAGGGAAGGGGGGAGGGGGCTGCGATCAACGGGGCCGAGGGCACCAACCGCCATCAGGCAAGGGCGCAGGGAGGGGGCACTCACGCTGGGGTGCTTCTTGGCGTGGCTGACCACAACGCGGAACATGTTGGCAGCGGCCGAAGGTGTCTCTCCCTCTCCCCCAGGCTGCAGAGCCCGTCCTCCCCCTCCAGCCGCCCAGGCCCAATGTCACCCGAGGCCCCCGCGCGGGCAGGTGCCCGCCGCCGCAGCCCGGATGTAGCAGCTCCGGCGTTTGCCTGTTCGCCCGCCGCTGTCCCCCGGTCCGCGCCGAGCTGCCGCCGCCGACACCGCCGAGCGCTCCGGGCTTCGCGGGTGCCGCGTCGGCGCGACCCGCGGCCCACGGCCGGACGACAGGGCCGCGCGGGGAACAGGCACCTGCCGGGGCACCCCGGGACCGCCCCGCCGGCTGCCCACAGCGGCGCGCGGGCAGCGCCTGCGCTCAGAGGGCACGCGCGGGGCGGGCGGGCGCGGGAAGGCCTCTCGCACGGGGGCGAGCGGCTCACACACACGCCCCCCCGGTCCCTCCCTCTCTCGCCGCCTCCGGGCTGGCGCCGCAGGGTCCCCGGTGGGCGCTTGCCCTCCCCTCTGCGGTAACGGGGCTGCTCTGGGGACGTGCGGCGGCGTGGGGGTGCGCAGAGGCACCCCCCGTTCGCCATCACGCCTGTCTGCAGAGGTCCGTCTTCACCGTCACCCCCGTTAAAAGTCGGGTGGGGTGGTTTAAAGGTGAGACAAGGGAGTTAGGGTGTCGTTGTCTTGAAAAAGACAGAAGAGTGACAGTCTTCATACTAATTTAATTGTTCTGCTGCAGGCAGGGCGGCAAATGCTGCGTGCCTATGCAGTGCTGAGCGAGACCTTTGATTTTCAAATTTAATGTACACATGACAATGAAAAGAACTATGCTTGGCAGAGAGGTTTATAAATAATGATATTTTGGCCAAGGTTGTGTTGGATTTCATTATCTTCCTTGTTCAGTAATTCTAAACGAGCAGCAGGGCCGCTTCCTGGGTAATACTAAGCATGGACTCAAGTGTTACCCTAGTATAGTCTCCATCGCTGTAGATCTTATTTATACAGAATTGGGAACCTAATGCCTATCTGGGGGTCGGATCACTGGCCACTTTGATGTATGATTTGTTTCACAAAAGGTAAGTTTGCACCCAGTCATTAAGAACTTCGTCTTTAGGTAGAGCGAATACCAGCGTGCTACTAACCCAAGACAAAAAGACACCTTTTCCTAGGTTAGAAGCAGAATCACTTTACATGAATGCTAGTGGTTTGTGTGGATGTGTATCAAAGTAAAATCTGGAAGTAAAAAATAATGAAATGACAGAAAATAAATGTATTTAAGCAAATGGATGTCTTTTATTTCACTTACTAGTTCCACAGACTGGCATCTGCTTATTGTTCAAGAACTGTCTCAAATTGTCCCTTTCACAATAAATATTAAAAAAAGTCGTATTCCTTGCTTGTCATTCCATAATTCAGCCTTTTGCAAGAGCCAGTTTAATCAGGCTAACAGAGAACCATGGACAAGACAAAAATGCTGGCTGTTGGCTATACTCCTGCAGATATATTTGACAGGTCATTGGATGACACTGGAAAAATCGTAGCAATGTTTTCTTTGGACCCATGCAATCCTATTACTTGTCTTTCTCATTTGTTTTAGAGTTGATAAACAGAAAAGGAGCACAGTCCCTGTGCTATTAATGTCTGTTAACCCTTTCAGTATACGTCATCTGGTGGGGACAGTATTCTTCCATTTTTTCCAAATGAACAATTTGGCCATGTGGTTAAAAGTATTGAAAATAATAGTATTGCTGGTATTTTTTTTAATGAGATAAATACCTGAAATCTCCAAAACTTGGAAAGTTACACTGCTCAGCCTCTAGTACAGTAGCTGAACTTCTCACCATGTATTTGGATCACAGGAAATAGCAGGTGCCGAAGCAGCTGCGGGATAACCAGGGAGAGCTCAAAGGGTAGATGGATAGCCAGGAACCATGTGGGGCTGCTCAGTGAAAGTCGCCTCAGACTGAAACGGTCTGCACAGCCAACAGAAGGCTAAGTGGCAAAAATTGAGAGGTTTTGCATAGCCTGTTTCTACACTACTAAGGGAAGACCATTAGGGATACATTATTTCCACTAGGCATGTCTTGGGTACCTGTTTCTAGGAAATACATCATGGCTTTTATATGCTTCTCAGTATATTTTTTTTCCCTAATAATTTATACATTTGCTGGCTTCTTGTGCTTTTATGAATTTAAACAGAGGCATAGTACCCGATCAATTTGCAAAATTTGTCATGCATTTTATAGGTTTTCATAAATTTTAACCATTGTGTACATCAGCTTTTATTGCCTGGCCCTGTATTGCTCAGATGGTCCAGTGTTCATATACATGTCTTATTATTTATGTTACCTGGACTTCTGTGTATGTTAGTGAACTTTACAGACAAAAAAAATAAAGTGTAAAAACAAGCGGAAACCAGACTTTTTTCATTATAATTTTAGAAATTGTGGGTTGATGTTCTTAAAGTACAGCCAATGCAAACATCGCTAAAAATTCAATCTCTCAGTTGTCTGGCTTGGTGAAATTCTGAGTATAAACTCAAGCAACATCATGGTATCTTCATGGTGGATCCGTGGTTCCTAGAAACAACTACTTAGCTGCCCTGTTTGTGTGCTTGAACTACACTATGATTATATACATTGTATGTGCTAATTTATAGTAATGCTGTCAATATATTGGCCATACTTGAAGGCTAACAATTTTCTGTTACTCATCAAGAATCCATCCATTCCCTTAAAGAGAGTGAACACTAGATAAAGGTAGAGAATTTTACCCCTCTTTATCTGTCGCTTAGCTACTCAAGCTGAAAGTAAACACATTTATTTCCTCTTAAAGTTTGGTGTCTTGGTGTTCACAACTGACAATTAAATTTATGATGCTTTAGTTAGACTAGTCACTTCTTTTATTCTGACTAAAGTTATTTTTGTGTAGGTTTCTGCTTTTTAAATAAGTGAATCCATAAATCCTTCAGGTATTTTGGCAAGGTTTTGTGATGAACTGGTCCATTAAGAACTAAGGGTCTAGATTTGCAGGAGTGCTCAGCACTGCTGAAAATCAATTCCTCGGGTTATTCTGGTGCTTTATCATTTAATTTTTCATCTTTTCTTTTGTTCTGTACAGCCTCACCTCATGCCTTCTGTCTCTCACTTGTCCTTTGATTGCTACCATAGCTTGTTCCTATCCTTGGGCTCATTTGAGCTTTTGGTTTCAGAATATTTTTCTTCTATTCCAGATGCTTTGTTTTCATTATTTGGTGGCCTTCCTGATTATAAAGCCTTTCTTTCTCTGAACCTTACCTGTTTTTATGAGTCATATATCCACATATTTCTTCTCTTTTAATATCAGTTACGGTGTGCTTCATGTTTTTATATTAAAAGCAATTGATTTTAGCCACAGATATAATCATGTCGGATCTCCTGAAGAACAGGAATATGAAGTCATAATAAAATCAGAGGTTATTTGAAGAATTGCACTCCTAAGGTTTGACGGAATCAGATGATTAAAAAAAAATCAACAGAGACATAATTATAGTCACTTTGAAGTTACATATTTTAACAGGAGGAAAATAGGAAGGAAATACTACTAGATCTGGAGACGCTCCAATTTGTCACAGATCAAGACATTAAATTCATTGTGAGTTGTCCTGTATCATCGGGACATTTCTCTGTTAATCAGAACAATGTATAAACAGAGGATTTTCTGTAGGACATATAAATTTTGGTTAAAAGGCAAAGACTTTTAAAAATAATTCTGAGCACAGAAAAGGAATTCTAGGAGAGCAAAATGTATTTAAAAACTTTGGAAAAAAAAAAAAAGAAAAAAATGTAAACCCCAGCTTACATGCAACAAGTACACAGGGATTTTTGTGACTTCTTTTGTGGTTTGTGATTTTTTATGTCTTCTTGTTCCCATTTGTTTGTCTGTTCCCTCTGTTCTAAGTCCTTTCTCTGTACTTAGTGAGGGAGCAGGAGCAGAACAGGATATATGTATGCACACCTCTGCCAAACCCATTTTGAGTAGTATGTTTACATCTTCCTTAAAGTCTGAATTAGGTTTGGTTTTAACACTGTGAAATGGAGTGGCTGTGTATTCTATCCTTGCATCCCTGCTCTAGGGGCAGTAAGGGAATGTAGGGGACTGAGGTGGATGTGTTAGGGCAGTAACATTGCAATATAGCATCTTATGATAAAATCTTCCATTAAGTGTAAACATTATACATAACAGTTCTGCAAAAAAAGTCAAATTCATTATGTAACAGCTAAGTCAAATATGTTTACAAAGAAAAAAAATTGAAAGAAGAAATTACAGATATAGACTAGATTTGTTTTTTAAACTGCAACAAAAATATGTGTAGGATTTAAGAGAACTATGGTGAAAGAATATCAGCTACTGGAAACAAAAAAACACAAGGGCTCTAACAAAGACCAAATGAATTACAAATGGTACTGACTTATATGGTACGGAAATATTCTACTTCTCATTTATGTCTGCCTAAAGTATGGGTTGATAAAGTTTTTTGTCTCCATACATCCGTTAAAAGGACACAATAAACTTACCATTATAAATAGATTATTATTTTATAAAATAATAACCAATTTCAGTTAGAATGAGTTTATTTAAAGACCAGCTATGCAGCATGACCTGCTAGCAACCATAGAATCAAAATTTCTGTTAAATAGGGGTGCTAGAGATCTGGAAAAGAAAAAACTTAGCAACAGTGGTTTTATGTTCTACTACTAAGAGAAGAAGAGTTTTCTAGAGTTTATAATCTGCTCAGCAAGTCAAAAAATATTATTCTATTAAGACAGAAAAACTTTCTTAGTTCGCTTGCATTTATGTGTATAACTTATGATTATTCATTTATATTACAAATGCAAATTGTGTCCCGGATTTTTACAGTGCTATTTGTAAACATAAAGATATTAGCCCTAATATACAGAACTTTTGTAATATTACACTTTTATTAAGTGTACAACTATATAGACTGCTGTAGCATTAAAGTAATTATAATTACTTTTAAGCAAGTAAATCCTTACTTTAAAATATTATTCTTTTAAAATTAAAATAAATACACTCTTTACACAATGAGAGTGAATATGTGATTATGTGCTATTTAGCAAAAGTGAAATTACCAGTAATAAAATGAAACAAGGATTTCCTTAATCTTTCTTTCTTGAACTTAAGAACCTTCTGGCAAAATGTGGATGTATTTACAAGTATTTAAAATTTTGTCCTTGAACATAATTTTTATAAAATCCCTGTTCCTCAGCTGTCATAAATTGTTATTGGTGAAGCTGCATTAAAAAATCTAGAGGGAAGTTCTTTGTTTGTCCCTACAGAGTATAAAAAGAAACATTGGGCAGGACATTTCTTAGCACAAAAATGCTCTTGCCCATTCCTTGCATAGAAAACCTATTAAACTATATATTTCACAGGGAACCAGATGGCTATGAGTTGTTCATAATGGAATATTGAGGGGTTTTACCTGTCAGTTAATAGGTTCAAATCTGGCTCAATTCAATCTTTTTAGAGATTTTGGAGCAGCACAGACTGAGAGAGTAGGAACCTCCTGAGATAACAGATCCCCCAGGAGCAAACAGGTTAAAGCACCTGTCACTAGCAAGAGTTCTTAGCCTACTGAAAGTAAAACTTTGCAGTTGAAAGACTTCAGTAGTTATGGGAGAAAAACAGAAATAGAGATTTGTAAGAGTAATAAAACATTCCAAATGAATGAAATACCTGAAAATAATCAGGTTTTAAGTACCAACATTTATAAAATGTATAGAGTTTTTTAAACGCAGTATCATTCCCTGACTATTACGAAGAGAAAGCAAGAAAGAATGACATGGCAAAAGCAGAACAGCTGAGAATCAGATACTTAAAAGGAACTAAACTGTGGTCCCTGCTTACTCTCTAGGTTCAAGAAAAGAAACAGATTGTCTTCATATGTAAAATATCTTTTATTTTAAATTATATAATCTGCCAAGAGGTTGGATGGAGAAGTACAGGCCCCACAGAGCTTACACCTGGCTGGAAGACTTGAACCTGACCAGAAGACCACAAGAAGTTATTGGTATGATATATCTAAAAAATATGCTGCTTAGGTGCTTTTTTACAGATAATCTCTATCCTGCAGTTACATCCATAGATGGTGTTTCCCTGTAAACTGCTCGTGTTTGATTTGAAAAACCATCTGAACTCTATACATAACAGATAAATTTAATGGCTCAATAGAAAGTCAAAATCTTCACTAAAAATTTAAACAGGACTGGTACCTGGAACTGGTTTTAACTAGGTGCTGCTTCAACTATTTAAGAACTTGTTAGAGACAAATTAAAACTGCTTCAGTTTCTAATGCCTGTAATTGTCTTAAGGTTCTTGATCTTTCATCTTAATAAAGGAGGTTAAAGGATGCTTTTTCATTTCTGCTGTGGAGTAAGGAGAAGCACACTTGAATAATGCTTCCAGGATGATTCTGTGTTGTTTCTTTTACATATGCTAGGGAAAAAAATCATATTCCTTACAAGTCCTCTGCTCTGATGTTCAAAATTTAAGTTAACCTTTGATTAATCTTTTGTTTGCTTATAGTTTTCCCAAAGTACTCAAATCTCAGCTGGGTTTTTTTGTGCTGGGAATCCACACTGACTGATACAAGTCTTGGATTTCCAGGGCTGGCATGACAGTCAGGTTCATGCTACCAAAAACTATTACATTTCATCAGCTGTTGGCTAATTAGTTATAAAATCTGATCAGAGTTTGCTTTCTGAATAAAGCTGTTCTCCTTTACTGGAACAGAATAATTTGGTATTGACAGCCCTTTCCAGGACATACTGCTGCTGCCTAGGAGAAACTGATGCAGCTGCCACAGGAGTGACCCAAGCAGACAGTCTGGGAACAGAGCAAGCTGCTTAAAAGCTGCTTCTGAAATGTAAAAATAACAACAACAAAAAAAAGTATAATTGACTGTGCAACAGCTGTAAGGAATGATATATGAGAACTCATGTTCACTATGTATTCCAGACATTAAAGAGAACAATATAATGTTAACAAAGAAACATGAAACCAGCATATGTTTACAAAGTATAGTCTTACTGCTGTGGCATTATCTGCACAGGCTGTGCCAACAAAGGATTACACAGTTAGAAAAGTATAAATAGATTTTGTATTCTAATTTATTTTTCTGTATTTTTTTCTTTAATGGAGAATGTCAGTATTTTAATGGAAACACAATTTATAGAAAGAATAAGGCTCCCAAATCTAACAGTTTCAATAAGCCAAAACTTGTTCTCATTTAAGACAGTGATGGAGCCTTTAAAGGACAGGATGAGACATAATTCTGATCAAGCTATTTTCCACAAACCTAGGCTGGAGAAAATCTCATCTGTCTTCCACTAACATGTCGTATGCTTTTTGTTTTCTTTATGGAAAGGGTAAATAGAAATTCTTGCAATTTATGAACAGGATAGATACTGCTATTTTGGAAGAATGTTACTCATGTACTTTCCAGAGAAAACATTATTTGCCTCTCTTTTCTGCTGTAGTCTTTAGTGGAAGGTTGATGTTTGCAAAGTAGAAAGGTTTCCTGAATAGAAATTGCAAAAGAATGTTTTGCAGGTAGTTTAGAAATACAGTATGTTTTATGCATTGCATCAAGAAGAGACATGTCAATCCAGCTGCTAATATCAGATGACAGAACTATTATTGATTACTTTAGGAGTCTTTGAATTATGTTGCAGATCCTGACACTTGGGTAACACAAAGCCATCTGAAAAGCATGAATGTGGAGCGTGTTTTTCTTTGTGTTTCAGTGAATGACAGTGCTGTGGGGGCAATACATTTCACAAAACTTTAGGAATGCAGAAGTTAGTTTAGTTAAGCAAGGATCCTTTCTGAAATCAGTAGAAAGATACAGTCAGCTCCCAGAGTCAATCTAACATAGAGCTAGAATAAATCACTCTTTGAGGATGTCATCCTTGGCCTTTGCCAAAATCACTGCAGATAACAAGCTGATGCACAGGGATAGACTTCAGTTGCATTTCAGAAGATGTTACTGGATAAGCCTCATGCTTTCGTTACCCATCAGAGGAAAACCAAGATACCTGCAGTATCCTGGTATAAACCTGGTAAGACCTGGACAGCTTGTGCAGAACATACAATAATACCTGTTTCTTGTTATTCTCACATGTTTCACCCTGTGCAAAAATGTTTGTCTTGGGGTTCCTCCTATAAAGACTGTGATGTCAGACACTGCAAGGGCTGATCAGTTTTGTAAGCAGCCTGATTTTGAAGACAGTGGCATTTATAACTGGGGATAATCTACTGATACCTTGGCAGTGGTTTAAACCCTTTCCTGGCTTTGCCACCTGAAGTACAATTAAACAAAATCTGCATGGAAGGGCATAGTGCCAGGTCTGGTAAAGATGCAAGTAGTGGATCTCCAAGACGTTGCCCTTTTACAATTACAGTATCACCAATTAACACATTCACTTGAATCATTAGTACTTTATGCAGATAATTTCTAGCATAGCAGAATATGAAATCCAGTCCCATCTTGCCTCCTTTCTGGGTATTAGCCACTAAATAAATGTACGGAATTCACTCTGCTTCTGAGAAAGGAGGCAGAGCCTGTTTCAGCCTGGATGCAGATTGAAGTGCTGCACTGTACTCTAACTCATCTGCCACAAATTTTGGAAATTTTGGGGTTTTTGTCTGTATATGCACTTACCTAGATTAGTACAAACCTTGGTGTTCTGTTTCTAAGAATACAAAGTATCCCATGATCTCTGTTTAATAAATCACAAAAGCTTTATCAAAAAGTGCACAAAAGTAATTGCTTGGGCTGCTCTTGAGTTTCACTTGTTTTTCTGGAAACTTCTACACTGTTAACAGTTGTGTGATGTACCATTTATCCAGAAGTAATATTCCCATATTATCCTTTCTTTAAACAGTTTCATTTAAATGTAGGGAATTGTATTATTATTTTTATGGGAAAATTATAATAACATGTTTTGATGTGTGACTGAGCTCATCCTCTTCTTTCGAAAGATACATACAGCCTATCTGTAAGATTCACATTGTGTGATTGCATGAAATATATACCTGTAATAAGACTTCTGAGCAGGAATTTCTTATTTTATTTGAAGAGCAAAGTCTAGACTGAAATGAAAATTATGTGAAGGGGAAAACTACAGCATATTTTGGTATTTTTTCTTATATGTACTAAGACATCAAAATTTTTCTTTGAGAACAGGCGGAACATATGAGTTAGCAAATGTAATTAAAAATGAGTGTCATACATTTTTTTTTTTTCTGTGAAATACTGTTTTCATCTTATATTGCACAAGAAATCAGATTAAAGACAACAGACTGTTCTGCTTGTTTACTTGCTTGTTTCAGAACATCCTGGGTCTGAGAAAGTTGACTGCTGTCTGTCACTAACTCATTTGTCTGGCTAACTTACAAGGTTGTATACTTTGAGATGTTACTCTGTTGATGCTGTCTCTGCCCATCTGTTTTTCTTTTTTGGGACTTGCTGTTAAGAAACACCTTCTTCAGGCTGCCATCACTGTTTATGAAGACATAAGCGGATGTGGTGGTGAAATTCTCGCCCCTCCCTGCCCCTCCTTGTTGGGCTGCTTGGTGCCAGGTGTGATTCGACCCACATTCCCCCGAGCTATACACCAATCTGTGGAGATAAGGACTGCTAAGGTTAAGGCACCCCCTTAATGAGCCCGGCTCCTGCCCCTCCAGATTGCTTGAAATGGTTAAAACGACCCATCATCTCCTGATGGCCTGGCACACCTGTGCCTGGGATGTGGTCAATGGGAACAATAAGAGAGTTGAACATTCATCAAGTTCTTGTCCAACTGCTGGAAGGCACCAAAAGGTATCTGACAAAAGTCAGTTATCTTGGACTCTATAAATGGTGACCACAAGGGAGACCCTTTGAGCTCTCCTGGACCACAGTGGGCCTGTGACCAGCATCTCCCCAAGCTGGGACACCTCTCAGGTACCAAAACCCTTAAGGTGTCATCTGCTGCCAGAGCTGATGGAAGCCAGGATGAAGTCAACCTGCTCGAGTCTCAATTATCGCCCGTTGACGAATGCCAAGGCATTGTGAGCATTTGCTCTAAACTCAAGAGGGAAATTTTTCTTTGAGCTAGCTTCTCTTTCACCCGCTCTTTCTCTGTTTATTGGTGTGTGGGTATGTACTTAATTCTACTGGATCCAAATACTTTTGTCTGTCTGCGTGTGTTTGAATGTTTTGTGTATGCGCATGTATATATATATATAATTTAAGGTACCGTTAAATAAGTTAGTGTGAATCTTGATGATAAATTGCTGTTAGCTATTAATAAATCTAGATTTCCTACTAAATCATTACCGTGACATCCATGACAGTGCAACACTAACACTTGTGCAAAAGAGCTGTCTTAACAAACATATGTAGTACTCTGAAGGTGTTCAGGCACCCAATACTCTTGTCTTTTCTCCATGGAATGTAGAACAGATGTGGATGAAATGAATGAATTTTAAAATTGGTATCTTCTGCAAGCATAATTTAAAATGCTGGAGCTCTGAAAAGCAATACCCATGACAAAAATATGTCTCATGGGAAATACATTTTACACAACCTCTCCACAGGAGAATCATGTAAGGATTTTTTTTTTTTTAAAAAAATAATGTAAGGAGGCCAGTCTAAAGTTTAAATATATTTTTTTCAAAAAAAGTGAAGTAAGTCTTTAAAAGAACAATCTGTCGTATCAAATTTGGACTCAGTATATTTGTAGGGTAAAATGAGCTTTGATTAAAATTTGGCCAAACTGAAATGGCTCACATGATTTAAAAGCAAAAAACTCCAGTGCAATGAGTTTAAAAAGAAGTAATCCATACTGCATCTTCTAAAGAAACAAATCAGGACAGTGGGAATTTTCACTCCCTGTCTCTCCCTCTCTGCTCCCCCATTTGATCTGGGAGGGGAGGAAGCATGATTTTCAAGGTCATAGTTCTTTTAAATCAACTTGCTGGTATACTGTTTCAAGACCATGGAATCTGGAAGAGAGAGGAGTCATCTGAGGGGCAATAGAAAAGACTGTGTACTGTGGTTTCCTCAGATCTTTTTTGTTTAGAGCCACTTTGAGTCACGGAATACAAATAAATAGTAGTGATAACACAGACAGGTATGGTTTTCTTGTATGAAACAGTAAAGGATGTAGTGAATCGCTAAGACCAAGGTTACACAGTCATTTTTAATTCACAGTAAGTCAAAAGTGCTACTTGGGGAGACAGTTTGATCCATCCTTTGCCCCTGGCTACTCATGTGCCAGCACCAGTTCACATAAGGCTGTGCGAGTTTGGATCTGGGTCAAGTCCAGCTCATCGCTAATGCCAGCATAAAGGATGTGATTGCAAAAAGCATCCAGGAGAAGCAAACAGGAGAGGGTCGGTGGGATCGTACCCTCTCACCAAAGGCCTGAGTGATCTGATCACGTAGCCGCCACCACCAGCTGTGTGTGTCACAGCTGATCTAAGGTGGACTGCTGGTGAGCTGGGCAGCCATGCCTGCTTTCCTCTCTCCCTGTGTGTTCCTGTCCCTGTATCCCTGCCCCTGGCTTGCACTGGATCAATCAGTCTTGGAGCCACAGGGCTTCTTGATAGGTGAGATTTCTGTCAGCTCAGAATCTGGTTCACTGTATCGTTGAATAACTACAGAATTTGATACAGGTATTGAGGAACGGAAGATGGCAGATTTCATGTGAAACTGCACCCTACCATCATTGTGACTAGGGAGACATCATTATAGTTGGACATTCTCATTAAAAAAATAAAAGATACTTATAATCATGTCAGTGTGATTGAAAAGAACTTTTCTGTTTTAATTTTTACAGCATTTTCTGAGTTTGACAAATATTTAAAGAAATCTGGAAATTGATTCAATTCTGTATTTGATGAGAAAAATCCCAATGGCCTCATGCTTTTTGTTTGTATTTTCTTCCCCTTTCCAGTAGAAGTATTGATGAGAGAGAGTTTAATCCAGGGTCTCTTATTTGCCCCCTTCCCCTCATCTGGGAATGGGAAGAGGAGGAGAATGAGGAAGGAGATAGCAATCCTTTTTACAATTAATAAAAAAAAAAAAAAAAAAGAAAAAAGAAAAAAAAGATAAAGCTTTGGCAGCATTTAAGAGGACAAAGAAAGGTACATCTTCAGCATCAGAATGTTGTTCCTGCTACATTTCAGAGACTTTAACAAACAAGCTTCTCAAAGCTCTTCTATTATTTTCTAAAATTAGGCTATTTTCTGTTAAATAATTTCCATACAGGGTTGATGCTATTCTTCCCTATAACTATCACACTGTAATAAGCATACTTAATCTTCATAAGCATAAAAATGATCATTGCTATAGGATGATATTTACCATACAAATACCTTCATGAAAGTGGGAGTGGAATGTTTTAGCTAGTTTTGTCCATGTTTTGGACTGGAGAAGTTCATGTCCCTTGAGGATCCCTGTTTTATGAACCATCACAATTACACTAGATTCCCTCTCCACTCACTACCATTAAACTCTCCAAAACCAAGTACTGCCAAGTTTCAAATAATGTAGGGAAAAAAAAAAGTGTTTCTCTTTTTCACATGGAACAGGTCATCACTCTGAATGTCTGGCTCAGCAATATGACAGCATGGAAGAAAATCTGCTGCTTTTTCAGAAGTCCTGCAGCTGCAGGATTTCATCCCAGTTCTCAAAAAACAGTTGAAATTGAGACTGACATATAAAACATTAAATTAACACTATTATTTCTTAGACATTTATACCTTGAAATATTTATTTCACAGTAGCACAGAGAACACAATTACACCGAGAATTCAGAAGGTCCAGCTCTAACAGAGACTGTTGTGGGGGCTCTACTATCACTTAGGAAGGTAAAATCTCTTTCCTTGACTTGCAAAATCAGTTCACCTTCTGCATCCGTTTTCAGGAACTTGTGCTTCTTGCCAGGCAATTGATGGTTGCAGGCCATAAGATTGGCCTCCGCTGTAATCTATTTTCTCCCCAGCCACAGAATGAGATCAGATCTATCAGTTCTTGTCGCACTTCCCAGGCAAGGTGCCAGTATTTTTGCCATATGCCGCCAGCAGGGTACTTTAACAAAGACATGTCTTGGCGATTGTTTTTCTCTTTTAAATAACAAAGAAAACTGTGTATATATGTTTTGATGAAGTGGAGCTCTAACATAACTGATTGCCTTTTCTTTTGCAATAAAATGGATCTTAAATCAGCTAAAATTCTTAAAATACAATTTTTCAAGAAAAACCTGCACAATCTGACAAAACCAGATTAAAACCAGATTAGTTCCTATAAAATCTGCGATGATAAAAGGTATCTTCTGTGTCTTTGCTACACATTGTGCTAATCAGTAAAATAATGATTAGAAAAAGAAGAAAATTGATTCCTAAATGTCACAAGTACATTTAAAGGGAACATTAAAAGCAGTTATTTCCTTTCTTTATTGCTTACTGGTTTTATTATTTCATTATAATTTTTCATACAAATCCAAACCAGGCCAGCTCAGCTTCTTTTGTTTATAGATAATAACTAAACAGAATTTAAAAGGAAGCTATAGAAACCCCTTCAGTAGAATTTCTTCTATAGCAATTCTCAAAGATTTTTGTCAGTATAGCTGAAGCATCTTTTGTCCTTAGTGAGACCAAAACAAGATTGCATTGGAAAAGCTTTATGTGAGAAGGGTCATTGGCATTCATGTTCAAAGTAATTATTCTTGTAAAATTAATTAACTTTTTTTTTTTTTTTTTTTTAAATCCAAGCTCTTAGAATACTTCCCATTAGTAACAGCAGGTCTGTGCTTTTTATGTTCCTTGTGGCAGATGTTCTTTACATCCCAGATTTTTTCAGAACAACAGAATGGTTTGATGGATGAAAGACTGCGTCTGGAAAAAGTGTATCAGTCAGCGTCATTAAAAGCCTGAGCCAGAGCCCACTGAAATCAGTGGGAATCACTGGCTTATGTTCGCATTTTTCATATCTCGTTAAGAGGGAGTAAGCCTTGATAATGAAAAAAAAAGAATGGAATGACATTCTTTACTTGTATTGCACATAATTTCTTTCTCCAACAGTGAGGGAGAGAAAGGCTGTATTGGTGGAAGAATCTGCACATATAGATGGCTGGGTTTGTGATGCCATGAGACTTGTACAGCGACTGCCAGGTGAGAAACCTCCTTAGAGAGTATGGATAGGCTCCTAAGAAGTGCTGGGAAGGGGTAACTGGTTGTGGTGCACCAGTACTATTGACAAAATGGAAGAACATTTAAGCAAACAAGGAAGCTAAAGACTAAGGTTTCTATCATAGTATTTTGTAAAATACTTCCTGCCCTCCTTGGGACCATGGGAAGAGATGGAAAGACAGATGTTTTACTGCCTTGATTGGATAATATACATAGGAAGAAGGCACATTCAACATGAATCAAGAACAGTTTCAGAATAAAGGGAGTACTTTATCTGAAATTAATCTGAATGAGGTGTCAGCAAGAGAGAATTGCTCTGTAATGGGAAGGTGAATGAGGAGCTGTTGCTGACAGCAAGGCAGAGAGGGCACAGTGCCAAGGCCCAAATAAAAAGAGCAAAGCAGGTCTGGTGATGGTAGCATGGGTCAGCCCGTGGTTTGATGATTGCCAGAAAGGTACATAGCAATGAGGCAAGTCTGCAGTCAAGGCAGGATCAGGCAAGATCCTGGTAAGATCAGGCAAGGCAAAACAATGTTGTCCAGGCAGGGACCACAGGTAAGACCTGAGCTTAAATGCAGTTCCAGAGCTGCAGAGCAAGTCTTCTCCCAGCTCTCTTTCACACAACTCTTTTTCCAGAGTCTGATCCAAGGTCACAGGGCTGCATCACATCACTGCTGGTCTTGAGCACTGGCAGCCAAACTGCCCTAGAAGGGTGAACAGCCTGTTGGTGGAGGTCCTTAACAAAGAGTGACACTGTGTGATTTTGACACTTAAAATCTAGAAAGTCATAACTGAGCATTTAAACTGGAGACTGTGAAAGAGCTCACAGATGCGCAAGAACACATGGCTCTGGAATGGTGATGTTGCTGAGAAGAAAAACTGTGAAGTTCTACATCCTCTAGTAAAGAATTGGCTAAAGGATGTAAATACTCAGGTAGGAAATAGGAAACTAACTGAGTGTTATTTAAATGAGTTCCCCAGATGAGAACAAAACAGAGGTACACATGCTTATAGGCAAATGCTATATGTTTAAGAAGTAAGATGGAGCAACAGGAGTGTTCTCCCTTACTTAAAACAATGACATAGGAGACATTGGAAACTTGGTGGGAAGAAGACAATTGGTGGCACACCATAATATCAAGACAGAAAATATACATGAGATTATAGAATAAACTGTGCCCAGGGCAAAGACGTAGTATACATTAAGAAATCAGAACCAAATAAAATCAGCATATTAAACACCTCACCGAATATGTATGGCTTGAAATTCCAGGCCTGAATTGGACAGAGGTAGTACTGGGTCTCTTAAAAACTGCCCAGAAAGGGTGGCAATGAAGACTGCAATATTCTGAGAAAAATCAGGAAGGTAGCAGTTGTACTGGAGGACTTGAGTTATCCCCCTTCAGACTGGATGAACATGATATTGAGATATAAGCAGAGATGAAAATGTCAGATGTTACGAATTACTCTTTCATGGAATAAGTGGTTAATGAGTCCTACATCCAAAAATACAAACCTTGACTTCATACTGAATAACTATCAGGATCTAATAAAAATCTTACTGCTGAAGTGTTCTTCTCTAACAGTGACCACGTACTTATTCAGTGTTCCTCCAAAGGTGGCAAATCTCAAAAAAACCAACACTTCTTTTGCTCTACTTCAAAAGGGACATAGAGAAAATGAGGAAGCTTCTGAACAAGGCATCTGAAAGGGATAGTCCAACGAATTAAATTTTCACAGATGTGTAAACTATTGGAGAACACTATACTGGAATCACAGCATTAGTGCTTATCACCTATGGAAATGGCAGAGAAAATATAAAAGGAAGCTGCTTTCCAGCAAAGACAAAGAGACTGTTATAAACAGGAAGGAATCCTTCAAATTGTATTTAAAACAAGAAAATAAAGAATATCATAAGCTATAATAGATTAAATGTTAAAATATGGTCAGTTAGGAAGAATGGAAAAAGAATTTGACAATCAACAAGATAAAAGAATCAAAATTAGTACTAAGTCATATTTCAAACACGGCAAAAAAACATGCCAGTGTCCACTGTGCCAGTGGATGTTCTGTATGAAACGTACTCAGGGAGATGAATTCTTTCCATCAGTATTTTCTGTGGAAAAGAAATTAAGATACTCCCATGCTAGAGTGCTATTCTCTGGGGGAAGAGGGCTCAGCAGACAATCTGTCTGAATTTGAAGTTATTGTGGAAGCAGCTATAGATAAAATGTTAAGAAAAAAAGATTAAATGCTCTGATAAAATACTAGGAAACCACTACTATCACAAAAACTCTGAAAGAACTCAAGTATGAAACAGCTCAGCTACTACTAGTGTAAACTTATTCAACTGTGCAATAAATAAAATAGCAGATGAAATTCAATCTAAATAAATGCAAAGGAAGTGAAATGCAGTATAGATCAAGGTAAATAAATCACTGCTTCTGAGGAAAAGCAATTCTAGCTTCACAAATAAAATGATGGACTCGGAATTGACTGTTTCCACTCAGGAACAACACTTCAGAATTATGCTAATTTTACAGAAGTGTCAGTTCAGTGCAGTCAGTTCTAACTCCATGTCCAAAGAAAAAAAAATCTTTAAAATTATTAGGAAAAGGATAGAGAACAAAACAGAAAACATTATTATTCAACTGAAGAAATGAACTATTCGCTGCATTTCAGTGCTGTCCTCTCATTACAGAAAGGCTATATATAAAGATTGTAACAGATTCACAGAAGGAAAACAAGGGTCACTGGAGAAATGGAAGTCTATCATCTCAGTCACACTATCAGAAGTGACTGTGTCAGCTGAGATTCTTCAGCCTGGCAAAGAGATGACTTGGAAGGTATAGCAGAAGATGACAGGAGCCATAATCTGTAGAATTCTGTGCCAAATAATGTGATAGTAAATAACTCTACATGGGTTACAAGGGAGAATGGACAAGTTCTTAGAAGAAACATTCTTAGAAGAAAGACTCATTACAGGACACTAAATGGACAAATCACATCAGGATCAAGAAATTCCCAAAGCTGAAAGTAACTGGAAGCTGGGAAATCAGTAGATAGTATAATATATACTTGCTCTGTTTCTGCTTTTCTCTGTTCACTTAGGCTAGATAGACCTTATTCTGAACCAGTACAACACCTCTATAGTCTAATACTTTCAAAATTCTTTATTATATTAAGTATTTTCATTTCTTTATACAGTGGCCCAAATTATATGCACTTTACAAACAAAAAGAATATGGTTTACTTGATGAGTTCACTATCTGAAAGTCATATGATAAAAATTATTAATATTCCTTCTATAGCTTTTATGTCTAGAAGCTTTAATCATGACTCCAAATTCTGCTGCAATGAAAATAAATCATAGACATAAAAAAAAAAATTTAAAAGGGAAATACTAAGTCTGTCCCAAATGGATTAGAAATGCAAGCATAGAAGAAGAAACAGGAACAGACAGCTATAGCAGGGAAGCACAAGTAAACTGTGAGACAATGTGAGAGACAGTATCCACTGGACCTTACAACATTTTTTGGGAACATGGCAGTAGAAGGGTATTTTGAGAGGAAAAATGAACTGAGTTTCAGGTATTTACATTGAACACAATTTAAGTATGAAGGATGCCTGGAAAAAAACAAACCAACCAAACAACAAACTTGTCTGAAAATGTAACAGAGAACAGCAGGCCAATACATTGTGTTAAACAAATCTGTATGGCCAGCGTCATCTGCCGTAAAAAAAATGGCAGATGAAAGAAAGAGTAATCTGTGACGTGTAGTGAAATCAAACCCAAGAAATTTACGACTGGTGTAGCAGAGCCAAATTCACTCTGCGAATTCACTGGAGGGATAAAAATGGAAAACAAACATGGTAGAAGCTGAGAAGAATCATTACAATAGATATGGCAACATCAGAACTGCATTTTTGAAAACCAGAGAAAGGAATACTGTTGTAAGTAAGAAGGGAGATGAGCCTAGACAAGAATTTTGGCTGAATGGGCAGATGGGAAAGCTGCATGTGAGGTACGTTTTGCATCGAATCTTTCAGACATAACTTCAGTGGCAGGATCTGCAGCAAGGTCTGAGCTGAGGAGGATGTCCTTTGTATGGGCATGAGTGACAAGTGGTGGTCTCATAGTGGCTGGAAAGGAGGTAGGCATATAGATCCAGGGTAAAAGTGGGAAGATCTCTCTTAGCTCTCTCAAGCTTGAGCTGACAAAAATCTACAAAACAACACTTTTTTCTTAAGTTAAAATAGCTGTTTGATTAAGGGGTTGCGGGACTGGAACAACACATAGTGGAAAAGAGAGGGTATGGAAGGCAGGAGTTTGCCACCTGTAAGTATCTATATGAGCAGAGATACCTTATGTGGGACCTGAGTGCAACAGAATGCATAGAGCCATCTTTCCTAATGCTCAAGTTTAACACCTGCATCCTGTATCAGCAAGTAAAAGAGGGAGTAGGGCCCATCTCTATCTATTCCTAAAAAAAGACATACATTACTTAGCATGACAATTCACACTGAACTAAAGATAGAGATAGCCCTGATTCTAATATTCCTTAACCTTTGCAATCTTTTAATATATATATATATATATATGTTTATATATATGTTTCTTTAATTCAGAAAGCTATTCTATTGTTTTTCACTCTTCCTGGACTCTTTTACAACATCTGTACCACACAATCAAAAAACCACCCCATAATTAATGGACTGAGGCTGAACATGGCCTAAGGAGTGCAAGAAATATCTTAATAGCTGATGGCAATTCTTGCTGCCAATCTGCAATCCTTGGCAGCATTTGACTGCGGTAGACCTTGTAGCAGTATGCGGTTTATTATTTCAAAGTCTTATTGTTCAGAGACTATTGATACTGAATTTCCTCTCTTTGTTATTTAGAAGAGCAAGGACATCTGATTCAGTCTTCTTCTCTTTATATTTTACCATACAATACCAGACAAAAGAGCAGAGATGACTGAGAGAGGTGCTTGCTGTAATGACACAGTTAAACAGTGAAAGCTGGAACAACTCTCTTTGGAAAGCTACTTGAAGAGGTCAGTCTCCCTACTACAGATGTTTTGACAGACAAAAAAAAGCGTTTGCTGTTTGGATTCAGACAGGTAGGTCATGGCTTTAACTGTCTGCTCACTGACAGGAAAAAAAAAATAGATACAAGTTTTTATACTATTATTTCTCCATTCACAGCTGATGGATGAGTTAAAAATAAACTCTTGAGTTTATTCCCTAGGTGAGAAGATGTTGTATTATTGTATTTCTTTCTTTGGAAACTCAACACTTTTATTAAACTAAGAATGGTATTTTTCAGGTAATTTATGTGAGTGTGACTGTGTTCTCTGCTGACTTGCTATTGTGTAACTCCTTCTAAAATGGTCTGTACAGAACGAGGACAAAGATTCTTTCTTAGAGCAAAAGTACAGTCAGAAGATATTATTTTCTCTTTCTCCCGCAGCTGAAGAGCAGCGCTGAAATGGAGATTCAGACACCTACTCTCGCAACAGGCTGTACACTGAAGGCTCAACCTGAAGAGAACCACTGGAATGCTGAGATAATTGAAAGCCCTGACGTGCTTGACATGACCTGATACACTGAAATATTTCTAGATATTTTTTTAGGTGTTATGTTAGTGATGGAGCTGCCATGACATTTTCATACTAGAGGTACTATTTCAGCTCTTAATTATTTTGCTCTAAAAACGACCTTTTAAGATAATTTTTCATATGTGTATGAGGGTAGTACTTAAAGTTGCTAAACTGACAACACTTACAATCTATTTAATGGATATTACAATGTCAGTACAGTACCCAGCTCCCAGCAGCGAGCCAGCAATACCTCATTTCTTCAACCAGAAAGGCAACTGAAGATTTCAGTATCCTTGATTATCTGTTGAGATTGGCAAAGGCCATGCAGACATAAGGGGATAAGACATTCTCTCTGAAGGCTTCTTTCATTTAGAGATGAATTGTCCTTTTTTTTTCCCCTTATTTGAAATAGTCTGACTCTACTAAAAGGAGGTTGGCATCTGCAAAGGGGAACTTATCTTTTAATAGATGTTTTAATGTTGAGAAACTTCCAAAGAATGATGATCAAAAGATAAACCAGTAGTTCTACTTAATGTCTATGCTGTATGATTTATTTACTTCTAATTACTAAATTTGGAGGATTTGCTGGTAAGCCCTACTTTTGCAGTGCCCAGAATTTTAGGGAGAGAGCTTTTAGGTACTTCACAGTTCTTTTTACTGATGTGTTTTTTCTCTGTTGAGGAATGAGGGCAAAGTATGCAAGCTGACTGTGGAAGATAACAAAGAATGTGTGTATGATATTTTCAGAAATAAAGGTAAGTGTGAGTATTCCTTTGGTGAGAGAAAAATGGAGAGGAGGAATGAAAAGAAAGATTTAGGACAAGAAAGACAGAAGGACTGACAGGGCTTTAGTCATGGGACAAAATACAAAGACGAAAGGAGGAAGGGGCAGCTGGGCAGTGTGAGGTGCTGATGATGAGCAGGAGCAGGCAGCCATTAATTAACTTCTGCTTGATCACCTATTCTTGCCAGAACTGTGTCAGTAGAAACTGGAATAATCCTAGCATTGCAGGCTGCCCCAGAGGGCTGAACTGAAAGCCAGACAGTCCATACATCTGCTTTGACTTTCATGTTTAAAGGAACAGTAAGTTCCTCCACTGCTCTATAGGGTGCTCCCCTCCCCTTGCCTGTGTTACATGCTGAAAGCCCTCATTCTTTAAAGCTGTCCCTGTCCCTCAGTCTGCTCTTCTACATAAAGCCAAATCTGGGGGCAGTTCTGACTACTTTTCCTTCCCCTTATGTGTGATTTGAATTGTTCTGACAGTCACCACGTATGAGACAAGATCAGGGGCTTGTCCATTGGCAAGAAGAACAACCAAACATGTATTGCTGCATGTGTGAGAGACTGAAATGTCAAATGATTGTCTCAAAGCTTCCATGTGTGCTTTGAGTCATAGGGTTCTGTCAGTAATGCCTCAACTACTCATCAAGGACCAGCTGTGGCCTTTATAATCTAAGGAATATCATCCAAGGAAGCAGGAATGTATCAAAGGCTCCAACCCCCCCCTTGCAGTTGCATTGTCAAACTCCTTATATAAGCCTCAAAGAGCTGGACTGAGTGAAACCAGGTGTTTTTCATCAAGCACAAGGACCACTGATCACCAGCCACTCCATAAAGCCTGATATTTTGTGGTTCTACTGTATTGCTAATGGCTTTGCACCTTTGCCATTGAACTTGTAAGAGGTGGGTGCTTCTGTCCCAGAAGCTGGATGATTGCTCAAGAACCAGGAAGTCAGCAAAAACCTGTGGGAATGGAGGAAAAACTACAGGTGGGCAGATATGCTAATCAGCTGATGAATTTAAAAGGCAACTGAGAACTTTGCTTGGTGTGCACCCACCACTGAAGAGGACCAATGGAATGCTGTTAGATCTGGGTGCACCCACCACTGAGGCCCAACGGGATGCTGCTGGATCCATGGTGATGACTATTCTTGCCATATGCTTGCATGATTTCTGTCTTTTCCTTCCATTCTGTCTTATCGCTACCCCTCTTCACTTTTAATAATACAAACTCTTTTGGGTGTATGCCATTTGACCTTGATGGTGTCTTAATATCTCTCTTGGGATCATATTGAAACCTCCCTTGACATTGGATTGGGACAATGTGTCAGCATGGATCTGCAGAGTCTAAATGAAGGGATCTGAGCCCTGCTACTTGTTCTATTAAGACTGAGATTGTGTGTGAAGAGGAAGTAGAATGGAGATGCCAGTTATAGGGAAAAAAAAAATCTTCAGGAATGAAAAGTTAATAAGATGTGCAACTCCTACTGAAATGGAGAAGTTCATCAGAGTTTTGAAGGAAAGACTAGTCTGCATGGGCAGAAAGCATATTTCAGGAGGACTGGCAAAACCAGATTCAGGAAAGGAGTTCATTGTGCAGTCAGGCTACCTATGTAGTCAAAGAATTGCTGGAGGAAACAGGAAGTGCCAGTGTGAACACATCACCTATGGATGTGATAAGGTACTACAAAAAACCTAGGAAATTAAAGCACAGAATGAATGTAGGATTCACATTTTCCTTTGGAATTTTCTGCCCTTCTGAAACACGGAAAATTATTATTGCAAGTATTTCAGATGCATAATTACATCATGCACCAACTGGCCACCTCCATGTTCTGTTTAAAAAATAAAACTAATACACCCATAATGCACTACCTGTCTTTGCAATACCAAGCGGAGTTTTGGCTCTGCAAAGGCTTGTGTGGGTGATCCACGCAGAGCTGCGCTAAATGTAGCGCAGGCTCTTGTCACAGAGCAGCTTCACATTCTCAACTTTACACTCCCGCCATGTTTCATCAGAGAACTAGTTTGACCCTGCTTTGGCTTTTATCCATCGTTAAACACACAGCTTCCAATAACGCTCTTAGAATTCTGTTGTGAGTTTTCATCTTTAGCACTATTCTTGATCCCCAAACTCTTTAAAAAGTCGTAACAGTGTGTGTCAAAGCACCGTTCTTCTAATTACAAAAATAAGTTTGAGGCGAAACCCGGATTATTCCCTGAGATTTTTTAAACACCTCATAAAGGTTTTGTGCCGCTGGCTCACTTTATGTGGGGGCTGGGGGTGGCTCTTGCAAGTGAGGCGGCGTTGGGACTCTTGCAGAAGGCATCGGTCCCGCATTGCTCTCCTTCGCCGTCCACCTCTCACCAGTAGGTTTTTGTGTTTAGCTCGTGGACTCGTGTGATGCGGTCAAATAATTTTTTTTTTTTTTTTCCCCAAATGCAATGTTTGTAAGAGCCCAAGAACGAGCTTGACGATGCTCCTCGTCCACAACGAGCTCAGCTCTTGGAACAATAAAGTTTTATCATACTTCTTTATAACGCTTTTAGAACAACAAAAGCGGTTTTATCATACTTCCACACCGGGGAGCTGAGGCGGTGCCGGACAGGTCTATGCGCGGATTTCCCTGATAGAACCCATGCCGAAGAACCGCCCCCTGCGAACGAACGGGTCTGCACGGAGACCTTGTGCTAAGTGCTCCCGACACGGGGACTACCCGTACCCCTGCCCATGGCCGGGCCAGCGCAGATCTGGACGCTCCGCGGCCGCGGGCGGCGGCCCCGCGCTGCTCCCTCCGCGCCTCCCCCGGCGCCGCGCAAGCGCGCTCGGACGGCGCATGCGCCGCGGCGGGGACGCGCAGGCGCAGCAGCGGGAGCAGCCACGGCGAGCGGGCGGGAGGGCGCGGGTCTGCATCCGGGTCGCCGCCGTGCCCATTGTCTGGGGAAGGGGCCGGGGCTCGGCGGCTCTGCACCTGAGGGCCCCTGCCCGCCCGCCGTGTCACCTGCGCAGGCTTTAGTAAGTGATCCTACGCGGCTCGGCCCGCCCTGCCCCGGGCGGGCGCCGGGGTGCCCGCGGAGCGCCCCTACCCCCGGGCGGGCGGGCGGATCGCCGTCCCTTAGGCGCCCCGCGGCCCCTGCTGCCCTTCCCCCTGCCTCTCGTCGCTGGCGCCGATGGTTCTGGTGGGGCTGGTGGCTCCGGGGGCCTCAGGCGACCCCGGTGTGCGCCCGGCGCCGCTGCCGCCGGGGTTCCTGCGGGTACCTGGGGCGGCGGGGCACGGCCGGTCGGTGCCGTGCCGGTTCCCGGCGCCTGGAGGGAGCACCGCCTCCCCGCCGGGCAGGCGGCTGCTGGCGCTCCCGCTGCGGGGACCCCCCTCCCGGTGCGCCTGCCGCCGCTCCGCTCCCTCGCCTCGGGGGACGCGGGTCTCCGGGCCCCCGGTGCCGCCTGCGCCTGCCGGGCGCTCCTCGGGCGCTGTGGCGGAGGCTGCCCCCGCTCCCCACGGCCGTTCTGCCTCTCCGTTTGAGTTCAGGCTCTGTAACGATGCTCAGTTCTCGTTATGCCACCTAGTAACAATACTGTGTTTTTTTTCCTGCAGTGGACCGCAGTTCGAAGAGGAGACAAGTGAAGCCTTTGGCAGCTTCGCTGCTGGAAGCTTTAGACTATGATAGTTCTGATGACAGTGATTTTAAAGTTGGAGATGCTTCAGGTAAATATGCTTCCTCATCTCCTCGGTTCAGAGTTACCTCATTTTTGTTTATGGTTGCTCATTTAATGTCATATGGGAGACAGAAATGCTGTTAGTGAACTTGTCGGACTTGGAGCCACCTGAAGTTCAGTGACTCGATTGGATAATTGGAAGTTCTTATGCCGCAGATAAGAAACAACTGATTAAACAAAACATCCATAGAATACTTCAATTGCAATTAATTTTTTCTCAAAGAAAACTCATGATTATCAAACAAGTTTTGGCTGAAGCATTTGAGTAGCTTCTGTGCTGTCTGCCTTAGCCATATCTATTGCTTTTTGCTTCTTCAGTGTAGAGATAAGTATTTAAATATTCACAGCATTTAGTACTGAAATAAGAATGTTCTAAAGCCTTTTTGTTTTGAATAAGTGCGAATAATAGTTTGTGGTGGATTCAAGAACTTGTCTGTTTCTCAAGGTTAATTCTACTCGGGTGAGGGAAAACCTTAAGCAGAAAGATAGTCTGTTCAGGTTTTTCTTGTTTTTTACAATAGACAAGGTGTCCGTTCAGATAGCTATCGCAGAAAGGTGTGTGCATTTCATACTAGAAGGAAGCCCTTGCCTCAAAGTGGTTTTGTTCCGCAGTCTTTTCTGTGTGTGCAGATTCCTGTGTCTGCTGTGAACATCCATGGAAACCGAAAGTAAACAAGATGCCAGAATAAAATTAATAAATTCAGTTATATTGGAAGGAAGGGAAAGAAGGGGCAGGACCGTGTTTGTGAATAAACTGCACATTGGATGTTCTGTGACATATGCTCAGAAAAATAGGCAAAGAGATGCAGGATGTGTAAGATGTAAGGGAAACATTAAGACAACTTGTCAAATAACTTCATTTTGTTATTTCTGCACTGGGGACGCTGATCTATGTTTTCATGTGAATGTGTCCTGCAAAAATACTCCCCATCTCCATTTAAAAGCTTATTTTTTAACGGCGAGCTCCTCCTTATTAATGGACTTAAAACCACTTTATCATTTCTCTAGTGCCAGGTTTTAAGGAGCATTATGCCCTAATGCTCCTTGGGGTTTGGTGTTTGTTTTTTGTTTTTTTTTTCCCCCCAAGATTAAATGTATTTCCCTTGTTTGGTCTTGTACAAGCAGACTGCAGAGACTTTGAAGAGTAAAACTGATGTAATTTTATCAATTTCATGCTAAGATTTTTTTGGGGTTTGTTTCATTTACTTTTTTAATCTTGTTTGGGGGATTTTTGATCCTTTCTATTGAGTAAGGGCACTGTCTTTTGTAAAGACAATTTGCCATAAAAGGAGATGATTTTCAGTTCCCAAAGAAAATCTCCCTATTCTTGAATAATAGTCTAGGCAGAATTTAAGGGAAAAGGAGCATTGGAAATGGAGTATGGGAGATGAACACATAATTCAGAACAATATATTATTTGATTAAAAGATGATTATTTAAAATTAATGAATAAAGCTTCCTGACTCAGGTCTAAATGCAGACTATTAATTTGTAATTGATATCCTCTTTGACATTTTGGATATCCTATGTACACATGAGGGGAGTGTGTCAGTGTCTAGTTTTAAGAGTATTTCAATCTCAGTTTTATTTTGAGGAAGTTGGATAGGTTTTGCCTTAAAAAAGCGACACTGAAATAAAAAAATCATGTGAGAAAAACTGAAGTTCTACTCTAGAAAATTTTTTCTAATTAGTTTTGTGTTTGTATATCTCATAGTGTTGTTCTAAAATTTCAGAACCTATAGCTATCGCTTGTAGTAGAAATTAACGTTCTGTTTAATAAAATTAAAAATTTAGTGAAAACGCTTTGAAACAGCAGCACTTTTAACATCTTACACTTTATTCAAATATTTTTAATGTCAAAGGAAAAAGTTGTAAGGGTTTGGAGAAGTTGGGGGGTAAAAAGTTATTAAACATAGAACCTCTTAAGTTGAAAGAAAAAAGAAACATTTCTGATGTGTAATACAGGTTAAATAATAGTTGCAGGGTATTTGAAACAGAACATCTGTGCTGATTTAAAATGAAACTGGTATAACATAGCCTTAAATTTGATTGTACCTAGTCAATTTAGATTTGAATGGAAGAAGTGTAAAAAAGGGACTTTTTTTACACACGCACGTATAAATAAATTGATAATTTCAAAGTTATATGTATAAGAAGAATATATGTGTATACACACAAGCAACTCTAGTAGGCAAATTCTCGATTGTTGCTAATAGAAAACAAGTTTTTCTTTTTTTTTTTCCACTGGACTCAGCCTTCACAGCATAATGTGTATGTCTCCAGTACAATCAGGACTGTTGCTCTTTTCCTTCTGTCTATGACCGTACAGGTCTCTCCATGTGCAGCCTGTTGCAAATAAGTATTTTAGTTTTTGTGTGAATTCAGAATTTCACTGTGTAGTTTGCTTACAAAGGGAAATGAATGTGACAGAAGGAAGAAACAGTCTTTCTACGTTGAAAATGACCATAAATTCTACTCATGCACTCAGAAAAATCCCGTAAGTATGGTAACTCTACAGCTCTGCAATGTATTTATATGATTCACAAATGCACATGTTTAAAAAAATGCAAAACATATTTGAAATTTAAAAGTTAAATGACTATTTCAATACTGAATTAAAAGAATTCTGAAGTTGTTTACTCCTTGTTGATTATGTTGCATCCATATGTATGGGCTTCAGGATGTTAAGTGATATGTGCTAATAGATGATATTGTGTAAGCCTAGGAGGACTGAACCCTCAATATCAAAGCTTTTACACATGTTCATTGTTCTATCAGATTTCTGTGAGATGCAGTAAGGATTTGAGAAATTGATATTAAGTACTTTTAGGAAGGAACCGGTGTTTCTGAATTTTTGTCTTCAGTCCTGATGCCTTGGTTAATGTTTTTTTTCATTACAGAAAATATTTCTAATCACCTAACTTCCATTTCCACAAAAAAAATCCATAGGAGATATGGCCTTTATTTACAGTATAGTTAATTTTTTTTTTTTGGATTTAGGTCACACCAGCAGGCAGTTACCTCCTTTTCCACTTTAAAGATCTCATCATTTTGACATCCCTTTAGGGAAACTGATTTTAGAACTGTCATAGTCTTGTAAATTTAGTTAATCTAAATAGTTTTCAGGCCTGTGGGTTTTTCATTATGTTAATATTGAATAAAGTAATTTTTTAATGGCTGCTTTGTTTTTACATAATAGAAAGTAGTAATGCCATATTTTAAATTACTGTATTTTTCTGTTTTTTACAAACATCTTGAAAAATTTGTTCTTTAAATAAGAATGTCATATGTAATCTTAATGTTGGATCAATGAAAGAAAAGTCCCTTTGGAATGAGAGCATACAAATATGTGACTTGAAATGATGGTGCTGCAGTATACTCAACTGAAGTTTTTTAATAATATGTTTCACAGTACAGATGAGTTATTTGAGATTTTGATTTTTAGTTAACTAGAGCATACTTTGTTGGTGTTTTTTTTTTTTCTTTAATGAGAGCAGCTGGAGATACACTGAAGTTGGAAATCAGTGTATAATTATAATTTCCAGCAGGATTCCAGAGCAAGGATTTACCAATTTTCTTCTCTGTCATCGGTGAAATTGGTCAGTTTTTGCAGCTTATTACTGAAATTGAAATGATTCAGAAAAACGTAGTGTGCTCCCTGAATAAGAAAGATTTGTGAATATGAGGACTGGCTTTCTATCTCAGTGTAGATAAGAAGAGCATAGTTGAATGCTGCCTTGAAGAACTGGATTCTGTCACTACTTCTGCTACAAGTCTTCTAGACTTAAATTTTTAGAGACAATTGTAAATACTGGGTTTTTTGGTGTTGAGTGTGGAGCCTGACTTGCATAAATACCATGTACTATTGTTGCAGCTGCGGTCAGACTCATCTCTATTTAAAATGTGTAACAATCTATATAAATGAATATATTAGGTATACTGAAAACCCTGTGACTTGACCTAGAAATAAAGTTGCAAATATCTTTATCTTTCTGTAATTGGTTTCTTCTTAACACAATGAAGATTCCACTTTCGCTTTCTTGTACAGGATACTGTAATATAAAGAAATGTGTGTAGAGCACCAAAATATTGTAGTGATAAACGCTACTGAAAGATTGATGAAGAAACCAACACGTTTGTGTTTGAGAGTAAACTTAAATGACATGCAACAGAAAAGTTGTAGGGTGTTTCAGTAGACAGTGAAGAAGGTAAGAGAAAATCTTGAATAGCTAATCATTAGCATAATCTTAATTGCAATCAGGGCTTGACTTTGCAACAGTAATGTGTAGTCCCTCAGAGTGGAATTCCCAAGGGCTTTTTCCCACTGAGAAAATGGAAGATATGGTCATTACATTCTCTTGGGTTATCTTCTTCCCAAGTGCAATCTTTTATCCGTACAGGTATCTGCCACTTGAACTACGCTTTGGACTGACTGATGAGCATTCTGAACTTGCATTCTTTTTTTGGAAACATTGAGATTCCTCTTCTTCTGTGTATTTACTGACAGCAGAGGAGTAATGTAACAGAAATCCAGGCTTTCATTCCAGTGTCTGTTCATTACAGTGTGGATTTAGTGATGGGATGGCATATTTTTTCTTTGTTTTTCCCCCTACGGTGACTCTTTGTGCCTCGTCTTTCCAGTCTGTCTGTCCATTATGGAACTCTTGCTGTTAGGTTCAGTGTTGTTCTGTTTGTTCAGTCAGTCTCAAACAGGATTTTTGTGGTGTCCTACTTTACTTTCTCTTGCATCTCTTTTTTGTGTGTATGTCCATCTCTTTATTAACTCCAGCTTGGTGGGGTGGTCTTTTTGCAGCCTGGCCACCTCTGAGAGTCTAGATGTGCTCAGTGAGGATGGAATGTTTCAAGCGTTTCTTGAGCATATGCTTGTTACCATGCCTCAGACACTTAGACTAGCATGTCCCAGACACATGTTCAAACTGTCTCCCAGATGTCACTCCCCTTGTACAAGATGTGAAACTTCTAGGTGTTTCTTGTAAAAATACATATTCTAGCTAACTTTTCAATAATTTGTATTGGAATCCAATTTTATGGATTATTTAGGACTGCAGCTTTACTGGGGAAAGTCATGGGGTAAGGAATACTTAATCTCAAACAAGTTTGATAATGTTAGAAACAGGGACACTGGGAAAAAGCAAACAAATTCAGGAGGTAGGGTTGCCATCTGTGTTGTAACATTGTAAATGAATAAGGCATTTCCCGATGACTCAAGTCAAAGTTGGCAACCTTTAGTTTTGAGTGCTTTTATGATTTTCATAGATGTCTACTGAAATTGTGTGAGGTAGTTAATGCTAGTGTAGAAGTGAGGAAACTGCTTACTAAATAACTTTCATTTATGTTCTATTTCCGTCCTTTTTCTATTAAACTAAATATTTGTTTTCTGAAACCAGTGTAGTCATGGATCACTGATCAGCTTCTTTTCCTACTCTACCCAGTCTATATCTGCAGTTAATACAGATTAGATACTTTTTTTTTCAAAATATTATTTAGAAGTGAATTTCTCTCCTTAGAACAGTAATATCTTAATCTATGTTCATTTTGTTTTGTATGGTCTTAATGATGTTACTTTGGACAGTTCCATTTTTAACTGCCAGAATTACGAGTGTTGAATTGCCAGTAGTTTACCAATACTTAATCCTCATACTCTGCAAAATAGCATAGAAAGTCAGTGGCATATATCTAACTGATGTTAGATTCTCTTTGACGTTAGGTTGAAAGTGAAGTATTATGCCTTTTCAGTTCTTGCTTTCACTATAGTTCTGCTGGTCTTAGCATAATGGACCTCTGTGGCATTAGTCTAATAGACAGATGTGGTCAGGATTTTACCAGTTGCACAACTCTGCCTTTGGTAATTTAAAAGTTCATATTTTCCATATATGATCTAGGTTTTGTGTCTTATTTTAACATCTGGTTATTAATGTCATAACTTTGTACTTAGTTTAAGCGTTTCTGTAAGGTATTTTTGAGTCTTTAAAATTATTTGCAATTTCTAGATCAGTTGTATAGGAAGTGCAGCTGCTTTTACATGTTTGGTATAGCACATGTGCAAAGTAGTTTTTGTGACTGGAGCTGTTCTTGTAAGGAAGTTTGTGGGCAGAGGCTGTTATCGACAACTACTTTTTGCAGTGCTTTCCACTTTCCCGGTCTGTCTGGGTGTAAGCAACCTGAGTGAGGGATTGTACATAGCATGTAACATGGTGTTTCAGCAGAGATACATGGGTGATTTCACATCATCGTGTCAAAGATTTGTCGTCCACCTTGTGACTGGGAGAAGGAGGCTAAAGGACTGCTAGACAGGGTGATGGTGAGGAAGTGGCTTTAACCTCCAGAAGAATTAACGTCACTTGTGGTCTGTTTTTTGTTACTGCCTTGTGAAGCACACTGGGATGACTTCTCCCATGATGCCTGCAGATTGTTATTGAACAATATTATTTAGTAGGAGTAACCTCAGACTTGGTAGTTATTTTCTGTATTGCATGCTTAGTTTTTTGCTTGTTTTCAATGTTCCAGGATCCTGGATCGTATTACTTGTATGTAGCTGTGAGCATCTAGGTAAGATTCAACCAGACAGGACCCAGTGGGGGGCGGGGGGGGGGAAAAAATACTTTCCAAAATGATTCCAGATCCTCTCTTCTGCTATCTGATAGAGTTGGTTAGGCTTTGTTAGTGGAAGATGCAAGCCCAAAATCGAGTCCATGATTTCCTTAAACTAGCTTATTCTTCAAGATTCACTTAAGTCAAGCAATAAAGCTGATTTTTACAGAGCTGCTTGTTAAGCTAAATACTGCATTGAAGAGGTTTTCTGTGAGTGGTTAGCCATATATGTCCTTACATAGTGTAGCACTTACTCGCTCTATAAGTGGATTTTCTTAGAATATAAAAAAAAAATAAAAAATCATAGGGTACCATGTTTAAAGTTGCTTGTAAAAATGGTCCTGCAAAACCCTGGTATGACTTTTTTTTTTTAACTGCTGTAGTGACTTTAGTAGCTTTTTCTTGAAGTTTTTTGCATAGTACATATTATAAAAGACTCCACAGCTGATGTCGAGATTAGTAGTCATTCCTGTTCATTTTTATTAATCTTTTTTGTATGTTAATTCTGGAGCATAATATGCTGTCCTGGAGAATTCTCAGTTGTCCTCTTTGGATTTGACTGCCACCTGCTGTTGTGCTCAGTAGAGCAAAAGATTTAAGGTATACAGGAATGACACCTTTTCTCACAACTGTTATCTCTTATATTTGTTCTCAGTGAAACACTGTATTCTTCACTCTTTGATGGTGTATCTGTTCCCATTTTTCACTGAGAGTAGCTTGACTTTTGTCCCATAGGGAATGACATGATATGGTTGCCAATTTGAAAGAGCCATTCTTTAGGAATTTCTTTCAAGGAGAAAATTGTATACTACAGCCTCTTCCTAACTGAAAGTGCATCTGACAGAAGAACACCTGTGAAAATAGCTGTTATCACAGAATAGCTCTTTCTAGAAAAGCACCTATCACAGTGGATGCATTCAGAAGAGGGATATCCCTTACTATAGGTACTCTGGTGTATATGTGCACACAAAGGGAGTACAAAGCATAATATGCAGGCAGAAGGCAAAGAGAATTTGAAGGAGAGAAGTGAATGAAACTAATGTTAATTTGTTCTCTGCATGGCATAAAGCAGCTAGAAAGCATTCTTAGTGCTGTAGTATTGACGTACAAGACTTGCTGTTGGTAACTTATAGTTCTGTTAAAGATCAAACTATACCCAAACTGAGATTCCCCTCAGAAAATGAAGTGGAAGCTTAAATTCACAAGAAGTCTAAGCATATATAGGAATGGAACATCACAATTAAAACATCCAAACAAATGACTATCATGGAGTTACGGTGGGGAAGTAAACCAGAAGAAAATGATATAAGGTAACTTTATAAAAATAGAGTTAAATTAATTTTAACATGGTAAAACACTATACTACCTTATTTATAGTAAGAAAAGTAGTGCACATTGGCACTCAGAATCTGTGAGATGAAATATAAAAATACATTTTGCTTTTAAACATACATATGGCATTTAGTCTATACTATAAATGTCTAATATGAGTCTAGCTTTAGAAGTTGTAAAGAGTTATGTGAGAGCTGGCAAATATCATACAATGGTTTGGATTGAAAGGAACCTTAAAGATTATCTAGTTCCAACCCCCCTGCCATGGGCAGGGACACCTTCCACTAGACCAGGTTGCTCAAAGCCCCGTCCAACCTGGCCTTGAACACTGCCAGGGAGGGGCAGTAACAGCTTCTCTGGGCAACCTGTGCCAGTGTCTCACCACACCCACAGGGAAGAATTTCTTCTTTATGTCCAATCTAAACTCTACGCTCTTACAGTTTAAAACCGGTCCCTCTTTTCCTGTCACTACACGCCTTGGTATAAAGTTTCTCTTTCTTGTAAGCTCCCGTTATATATCGGAAGGCTGTAATAAGGTCTCCCTTGAGCCTTTTCTTCTCCAGGCTGAACAACCCAACTGTCTCAGCCTTTCTTTATAGAAGTGTTTCAGCGCTCTGGCTGTTTTTGTGGCCCTTCCCTGGACCTGCTTCAACTCCAAACAAAGCTATTGTAGTTTAAAAATAATTTTTTAGATTGCAAATTAGCTAATACTTTTTTTTTTTATTTCTTAGGCATGCCTAAAGAGTGTTCTATTTCAGAACTTCAGTTGTACTCCCATTACTACCATGAAGGCTGGTAGGCATAGGGAAATAACTGAATTACTCTTTTCTCAAAAGACTGTGCAATAACTTGTGTTACTGCATTCTCTTTTTTTTTTTTTTTTTTGGTAGCCTTCTAAAGGTTAGAATGTTTGCAGGAAGCTTTTTACTTTCTATTGGCTTGTAAGGGGAATGATAACATTAATGTCCTGATCAGTAGTAGCAGCACTGATGGATTTTTTTTGTTGTTGATAATAATTTATTTGTCATCAAATACTTACATATACAGGTATATGCAGAAAAACCCCAAACTGTCCATGAAATCAAAATAACAACTGAATTACATGCTAGTCGTAGACAGTGTTCTGTGGGGTGGAAATAAATGCCATGTGAAGTGTGTAGCATGCTGGCCTCACTGTTTATTTGGCTTTATATATGGAGATGAATGTGCACAGAAGTTCTTTTCTGTGTAAGGTGATACTGAATGGTGGAGTTTTTTGTATGGTAACTAAAGCGATTAAGGATTTTTTTTAAATTTACAAGCATAAATATGTTTCTTCTTTGCATTTATGTGACAGTGCATCAAGAACTTGGTGATGGCTCTGAGCAAACTGAAAACTGTAGCCATTGCTTAATCAATACCTTCATTGGGTCAGACAACTTTATGTTTTCTTGTTAATTAAAAAAAATATTTCCTGAGTTTTTCTTCATTAAAACCGATACTGTAAATGAAAACTAGTAGGTGAATATATGATGAGAGATAGTCAAGGTGGATGATGTTTATAAAATTAACCAAGTTGTCATCTTTTTCAATAGTTTTTACGTGTACTTTATAGTACAGATGCCTTATTTTTGTGATTTTTTTTTTTTTTTTTTTTTTCCATACAAATCCTCTGCTGTTCTTTTTTATTGCACACAGATTGGCCTGTGTTAATTAATGGAAATAATGAATACACACAGAACAATGCTGTATGAGTGGTATAAGGTTAGAATTTACACGTAGTTGTGCAGCTGCAACACTGAACGAGGCATGGTTTGTGTGGGATTAGTAAGTGGAATAACACTGGAAATTGAGCCCCCAATCCTAGAAAAACAAATGTGAACTAAAAATGAAGGTGTGGTATTATCCATACTATTGTTAGTACTTGTTATGTAAACTCTTCATTTTGTAATTTAAAACCTCTTCTATGGGATAGCTGTTTTATTTTGAAGATTTAGAAAATGCCTCCAGAAATTAAAAACTGGAATGCTCTTTCTTTAAGATGTGAATTCACATGGAAATTATTCTGTGCTACTGCTTATTGTTAATATGAGCTGCAGTTCAGAGGAACATTTAACGTTCATTTAATAAATTGTGCCATCATTTTTTTTGCCATCTTAAAATGCACTCATGTTTAACAGATTCTCAACATACCACTCGAAATAGCAGTATTTGGACACCAGCTGAAAAAATAGGTGGAATACCTTATGAGGGAGGAACATGCATCATTCTTTTGTTTAACAACTTGCTTCAACAGATTTTATTTTTGGGGGTACATTTGTGTCGGAACTTTTTTTAAATTTTCATATGCTCAACAGATTCTGAAGGAAGTGGTCATGGGAGTGAAGATGCATCAAAGGACAGTGGTGAAGGTTCCTGTACTGAATCAGAAGAAAATATCTTGGAGGAGGAACCAGCAGAAGAGAAGGTAGAAGAGCAACAGCCAAAAAGCTCCACTGAAGAAGAGGTGCCAACAGCAGACAAAGAGGTAATTAAAACTGAAAAGAAAGATCAAGAAGATGAAGAAGAAAAGCCAAAAAAGAAGAAAGAGAAGGAGAAAGCAGCTGAACCTGATGCTGTGACTGATGAGCAAACAAATGAACCAAAAAAATGGAACTTACGCAGGAACCGACCTTTGCTGGATTTTGTATCGATGGAAGAACTAAATGATATGGATGACTATGATAGTGAAGATGACAATGACTGGCGGCCTACTGCTGAGAAGAAAAAAGGAAAAAATGCGCTGCGAAAAGAGGGGAGTGATGGAGATAATGAGGATGATGAAGATGATGGGAGTGGAAGTGATGAGGATGACAATGATGAGGAAGGTAATGAAGAAGATAATAGCAGCACGGCTAGTGATGGAGGATCCAAGAAGAAGAAGAGTAAAGTTCTTAACAGGAATAATGCAGATGATGAGGAATTGACAAATGATAGCCTGGCTCTTTCTCAAAGCAAGAGTAATGAGGTAGTGCAACCAACTTTCTATAATATATCTGTTGACAAATGGAAACTACTCCCCAGTAGCTATTCTGTTAATTTGAAAAGTTAAACTGATTGGTTGGAACTGTTTACAGGAATAAGGGAAACAGCAAAATTGTGCTATATAGGCACTGCATATTAAATAACCTTGCTTGGACCACTTTACCAATCTGGTGCCACTAAAGTCAATGGAGAGACTTCTCTTGGCTTTAAGGGGCGTTGGATTAGTTCTAAAGCAAATAAAAGGTCCAGTATGCAAAGAACATGTTTTAGCGAGACTTCTAGTTCTGTTTTAGCGTAAATGTTGCATATCTGTGATGTTCTAAAAGTTAAAAACATCTGTGACATATTCATAAAATAGCTAAATAGCTAAATGATAGGTTATTCTTTATCCCAGCCCTTCTTTGAGACAGTTCAAAGTCTGAACACTAAGTTCACTGATAGAAGAATTCTAAGTAAAGAAATATGCACACTGTGTTTAAAACCAAATAGGATAATCATGATAATTTATATTGGGTTTGCTTACAATGCTCACAAATGAAGTAATTTCTTCAGTACTAAAAAGCATTTGGGGAACTATTATTATTATATTAAATATCTTATGATTACAGAATGTGAAGATTGTGTAAGTCTTTAATTATGTAACTTTTTTTTTTTCCCATGTGCACAATTACAGTTGCCTTAAAGGTTGTGCCTGTGGAAAAACTAAGGTATTAGGTTGTCAGGATGGTTGACGTCATGTCCTGCAGTAGCAAAATTTTAAACAAAGAAAAAAAAGTTGCTGTAATATCTACATTCAATTTCAGGAAATAATTGCAATGTCAACATAACATTTGATAAATAATAGTGGTATGATGCCATTTAAAGTTCTGCTGTTCCATTTAATCTTTATTTTAATGTGTAAAATGACAGGGGACTAAACAGTATTTGGAAGAATCAGTGGACTCTGTTTCAGATACTTTGCTGTGTATTTTATATATACAATTGCAAATGAGCTGTGCTGTTTAAATTAGTAGGGATTGGGGGATAAAAAAGCATAATTCTGCTTTGTTTTGTTTTTTTTAAAACTTTTTGTATAGGCATCTTTTTTCACTGTCTAGCTCTGTAATTCTAGTGGTGTTACCTGTATTCTCTTGGCTCAGGAACTGGAAGTGCCCTACCAGTACTGATGAGAACTTTAAATAGAGACAGACAATTTTTTCAAACTTGTTTTCCATATCAGAATGCAGATGAGTCAGCATTCTTAGGGTTGTATTCTTGAATATGTCCGTAATTGCCATTGGCTTGAAAAATTAGGCCTGTTTCAGAAACCCAGAGCTGTCTCTGATGTGTCTTTTGTGAAACTTCTTAATATACATGGACCTCAGATTCTGTTATTGCCTTGGATTTAGTACACTGGTCAAAATATAAAATCAAAATTTGAAGATTTGAAGTTCAAATTATAATTTTGTAACTGGCAACTTATCCTTACTGCATGTAAAGCAAAGTGCTGTTTATGAATAGGTTTTTAACAAGAAGTCTTGCAACAGAGTCTCTGTAGACTGGATTGTAGACTGTAATTTTTAGTTTGATACTGTATTATATTATAACAGTATACTCTCCAATACTACATTATTTTAAAATAGTAAAAAAAAAAAAAAGTAAAAAATCCTGTCTAGCAGATAAATCTAGCAAAATCTCATTACGCTGCAAAATCTAAGTTCTTGAAAAACCAGATGTCTGAATGCATGATTAATTTATGAAAGAAAGTTCAGGTAATTAACTCTGAATATGTTGTAGTGTCCTTAATATGCATTCTTCCTTTCTTTTACTTTCAGAGGAGGGGGTGTTGGGTTGTTTGGGTTTTGTTTCTGTAATTTTTATTTTACCTTTCTACATTTAACAAAAAAATGTTGAGGTCTGCATATACACCTATTTTAAGCTGTGCTGTAATGAAATACTATGTGCTTTTCTACTGTATTAAGCACAGAATCCAAATTTAGCTTTCTTTCCTAGGGTTAAGCATCTTTAGTAGATAAATGGTGCTCTTCTGTTTTTATAATTGCTACAACTTTGTGGGATTCTTCTCTGAGATTTTTTTTTAATTCCTTTAAAGTTATAAGTATATAGGCATATAGCTTGAAATGCTTGCTTTCTTCATTAACACCACAGAAATAGGAATTACATACTGATTCAGCTGCAGTTCTTTCTCTCACTTGGGTAGGGAGCAGGACTTTTTTAGGAGTTGGCAGCAGTTGCCATCTGTACATAAAAGTTCCCATGCTTTACACAAGTAGGGTCAGCTTCTGGGGTGGGGTCTTTCAGGTGCTTACGTGGACTAAGTAGGGGAGAGCAGCAGACATCCCAGATCACTCCTTCTCTGTGTCTGCATAGAAAATTAAGTTGTTCTCCTGCTCTATTTGACCTGTTGGCTGTCTTCACATAAAGTAGACCATAATGGATGGGATCCTCATACTAGATCGAAATTTGACACCCTTCCATCATTGCTTGTTTCTTTTCTTTGCCCATGTTTGTGTATGTTCTCACTGCCTAAACAGCTAGTGTTATTTCAATGTTGTTTTTATAGTGCAATTATGTTTATTGAAAGTAATAGTTTCTTTTTTTTTTTTTCTTCTTGTTTTCATTACCAGACTTTGGGCTTCTATAACAGTAGAGATGCAAATTTCTTTTAAACTTATGTTAGTGAAGCCAAATATCAGTTTAAGTCAAAGGTACTGTCAGAAAAAGCTGATTTCTGTACAGTTGCAAGATACATCTAAGAAGCCTGTGCCATTGCACAATTAATCTGCAAGGTTAGGGAGTATCTACTGCCATTTTCGTATCTGTAATGTGAATGGTAAGCTAAACGTGAGTATTTTGAGTAACAATGTGCCACAGTATTTTTGAAAAAAATGTTCAAGTTTCTTGCTTTCCTCAAAATGCCTTGCAAGTTTGTCCTAAAAGGAGGATACTGGATAAAATGCTTCTTAAGTCTGAACTTGTATTTTTCACATAGTTACCTTCCTGTAAGCAAGTATGACTGTGTGAATGGTTGTATAATCTTTCATTTTTACTTCTAGATGAGAGCTGTGGTGGGTTTTTATAGGTCATGTTTCCTTACGTTGCTTAGAGAAAATGAATGAAAGATCCAGAAGCCTTTCCTAACTGCTAGAAGTATGTGTTTGACCTTTCCTAGGTCAAAAACATTACATCAAGCCATCTCTATTACTTGAGGTAAACTATTTGAGCCTAGTTTTAGGTGGTAAGGTTATTTTACCCCTTTATCTTGCTTTAAAAGGAAGTGATTCCCTCCCTCGCCCTCCAAAAACCTGCCCAGGTAAACCTAAATTACAAAGAAACTTCGTTAGTGATTCACTGAACATTTTGCATGGAGACTTACTGTATCAGATTGTGAGGCTATCATGAAATAATTGCTAAGATTAAGAATTAAAGATCCTTGAGGAAGAATACCTACTTCAAGTATCATTCATGATACTTTTTATCTGCTTAGGCTACACAGGCACAGTATTGGTGCTGTGATTTATGTCATAAATGGGGGATCAGAATGAGAGAAAGATGTTTGAGAGGGCATCTTCATCCTTAATTTTATTTCTTTTTCTGGTAGGATAGAGCAGTTTTGGAACATTTTCAGATTTCTGACACTTTGAATGGATGCCATTTAGGCTTCAACTGTCAGCCTCTGTTCTGAAACTATTACTATTTCTTTATACTGCAATGATTATTTTTTACTCGTGTGCCTAATTTCACACTTCCCTAAATGCCTTCATATTACCAATGAAGGTAGTGCAAGCTCAATGTTTGCTTTTAGTATATAAATAAAAGAAAATGTATGGAAGCCATGAAACTTTGCAGAAGAGACAGAGTCTGTATCTCACAATGAAAATAAGAAGCCTAGATGGTGTTTATGAAAAAATTTGAATTTACGTACATCTTTATTTGGTTTGTGAAACATCCTTTGTGGTTTTTTAGAGAAATTCCATATTAAGAGCCACATTCTTTTAAAGTGGTATAGCTCACATTGGAGGTGGCCAAAACAGAGCAATGTACTTGTTCTGCAAATCCTTACTCCTGTATATAATCAGAAGAAAATAAGTTGTTATAGTTTCAATAAATCATATGTTTTTTCATAGAGACATGAATTTGCATTATAACAAAATACAACTGAGTTGATAATTTGTTATATTTTACCTGAGTGAAAGCTTGGCAGGCTTGTGTTAGCTTTTTTTCAGATTTTTCAGATCCATCTGACTACTTTTTTGGAAGGTGCAAATTTTAACAAAATGAAGCAACTTTTCTGAATATTGGGATATTTAAAGGTCACCTTTGGCCTTGCTGTTCTGTTGTGTTGTTTTTTTTTCCTTTTTAATGGTTTCTTTGGGGTGTGTGTCTGTTCCTTTTTTGTAGAACATAAATGGTTTGAAGACATACATGTTTCTGTCTGAGGAAATAAGACCCTTCTCTGGCCTTTAGATCTTAACAGATCTGTAGGTATATTGAGATCAGTTTGTATCCATCCTTTCTCCCAGCTCTTATATTTCTGGATGAAGTGCTTGAATGTTTTGACAACAGTGAAGCTTTTAGTCTTGTGAAAATAATTTTCCATCTTTTTTTTTTTGTTGTTCAAAAATTGAGCAAATAACAGGTCTTTTGTTTTAAATAAAATTGAAGTTCCTGGAATAATCTGTGTGTCTTCATTTTTCAATATTAGGACTCATTGATCCTTGAGAAGTCTCAAAATTGGAGTTCCCAGAAAATGGACCATATTTTGATTTGTTGCGTTTGTCTTGGAGATAACAGCGAAGATGCTGATGAAATAATCCAGTGTGACAACTGTGGAATAACAGTGCATGAAGGTAATGCAGCCCTTCATTGTCATTGCGAGAGGAAAGCCTGTGCTTTGCTTTTAATGAAATTTTGACTTGCTTTCTTCAAGAAAACCGAAGCCTTTGAACTCTGGTAGGTAATTTTGTGTAATACTACATGGATCCTTTTTAGTGGTGAAACATCCATCTTCTACTTTAGCAAAGCAAATATAAGCAACTACAGGACAGGACATGGTCTTACAGATACCTATATAATGAATCACAGTCTGCAAATAAATAGCTATACTTTGTATTTTCAGGTCTTCATGATATTAAATGTGTTTTTGTCTTTACCTATTTCAGTATATGAATTTGATAGCATAACTGGGATATAAGATCATGAGACTAGGAAGGAAAGGGTTTTTACATATATTGCTATTGTACCAGAAAGGTAGAGAGGTGGGGAGGACGAAAGGAAGTGTCCATGGCATTTAGTTATAAGTGAAAACAGTTGGCCTTGAATTTTCACATAATTTTCACTGACAACTTAAAATGGGAATTTTAAAGTTAAAACATGCTCAAATCATTGTTTTACCAATTACTTCAAAACCTAGTCTATGTGTGATATAAATATAGGAGGTCTGGTTTTAAGGAAACACTTCTGGAATGATTCTGCGGTGAGTGTATCTTTAACAGCTTACACAGAAGGTGGGGTTGTATTGTCCGTTGTTGCTTTTGAAAATGGAATGTAGAGTGGATGCTAACACAGAGAAGCATGCATATTTTTTTGAAAAACAACCTGCGTTTTCTTCATTAATCAGGTTTCCTTTTTTAGTATTTTTGATATCCTGTACCTTTTTAGGGCTTCACTTAATTTTAAGGTTTCGAAGGAAAATGAGATAGCCTACTTTCTTTTAATTTCAAGGACTGAAGTATCCTTTCATACTTCAAAAGCATGAAAGGCATTTATTTAACTTACATGGTTCTCTTTGTTTTAAAACTTTTTGGAGCTGTTTAGCATGGCTTTACAGATAGGAAGTGCTTTTATTAATACCCTATTCCCCTTTTGTTTTCTCATACTAGATTGAAAGCTGTTTCAAAACAGTATTTTATGCATTGAGCTGTAGTTCAGTTCTTCACTTAACATCAGTTAGGAAACTGAGGATGGAATTTCTGTCCTCAGGTTCAGGTGCCTTATGTTAAATTTCAGAATCTGCTCTAACTCCCTAACACGTGTTGTGTTCCTTTGAAGAGTTAATCAGTACTGTCAATGGAGCTTAGAGATCAATTTAGTTGACCTAATTTATTTGTAATGAGCTGAATCACACTTTAGGTGCCTTTGAGGGCACTAGTTTGGTATTTGTTGACGATAACAAGTGTTTTATAGGTGTCTTGGTATACTTGCAGAATTCCTTCCTCTGTGTCCGTGAAGTTTTTGGAAAGTAATGTGCAGAATATATTAGAGATGCAGAAAACTACTAAAAGTTCATTTTACAGAATCTTGAGAGATTTTTTTTTTTCCCCCTAGTACAGTCTAATATTAACTAATGAGAAAGGAAACATGAAATGAAAGTGTCATTTGTTGATAATTATGAATGCCTATTTGAGAATTCCCCAAACATTACATACAGTCTAAACCCTAAAGCTGTGGAGCTCCCTGGAAATGCTTCTTTAAGATCGATTTAATGATTGTGCTGTTAGTCTTGTTAAAGTGCAGGATGATTGTGATAGAAAAATGATCTTCTGTCTTTTTAGAATAAAATTATGGCAAATTTGGTTTTTATTCCAGAGGAGTGCCTTAAAAATTCCCAAAAAATCACTTCCTCATTTTTAGTTTACTAAACGTTTCTCCCTGCAAAAGGTAAGATTATAGCTGCCTTTCCTCCACAGAAAAATAGTTCCATAGTTCAAAAGTCACTTGAAGTTTAGTAGTTCCAAATCTGTCTAAAAGTAATTGCTGCTGTTCTTCTTTTTGAAGTGTTATACGCAAAGATTCTCTATAGTCCCAGTGACATAGAGTACAATGTGTATATATTTGTTTTGTTATTGCAACAAAGTAAAATAGATTAATTCAGAATATTTAAATTGTTAGTTTGTTCTGATAAATTCTACAGTGTTCAAGTGAATGCTTGTTAATTTTTCACACTTATGGTTGAATGCTTAGTTCTTTACAATTCATTTTAATAATAAAAGCATGTGTAAAGTAATTGTGAAGGTCTGTTTGAATAGATGAAGTCTTAGAGAAAAAAAATTAACTGTAGGTGAAAATAATTGTTGACTGTGATAAAAATGTAAGTTTCCCCAGCATCAACAAGCTGAACTTCCAATCAATGGTAAATGCAGTTTGGAAGTTTACCTGATGTTTTATGTGTATGTATCACCACTAGGTGTGTATATCAACTTGTTAATACATGAATATTTTTTAAGTAGAAATGAATATTTTTTTTGGTGCATTTTTTCTGTACTTTCATATTTTATAATAAGATCAGGTACTATTTTAATTTGGAGCTTTTTTCAGTAAATTGTTTAAATAATTGCAGCAAATCAGAATTTTATAAAAGTATTTGGAACCTCTTAAATTTTATTTTTGTTCAGTGATAAATAGATTCAATAACCTGGAGATTTCTGCACTCCTGCTCAGTGGTCACTGACTCATTCTGAATTTAGGAGTAATAAATGAAGACACAGACTATTGTAAAGAAGTTCCAGTCAAAACCAAAATGCAGTGCAACAATTAACTTTTTGTTCCTGTTGGCTTATTATTCAACTCAGATGATTTCCAAAAATAAATTGAGAAGGATTTGAAGAAATAATTATTTTCTAATCATATAAACATTGCTTTCAACCTTGAGGATTATTTTTTAAATGTTACTAGGATCAAGATTTACTGTTAATATCATAGTCTTTAATCTGTACTTGGTAACTCTGTGCCCAGATCATTTTACACAGGCTATATTATAAGAAGTCCTGTGTAGTCTTACACATATCTGCTTTATAGTTTGAAAAATGTGTTCTGGTAAAGAGTGAGTTTGTTTTGTAAGCACATTGGAATCCGAGAATTTGTTATTTTTGCAGGTTTCCTTTAGTAGGTAGATTGCTGTGGCTATAGATGCTCTGCTGTGTCCTGAAATTCATTCTCATATTTGAGCTTCCAGGTTAAAATGACATTTCTAGCACAGTATCGAATTTACGAGGCTCCTATTTAAGAATTGGATAGAAAACATTGCAGTGATGTTTACCTGTGTTTGCCTGCAGTTGGGAAGGATAATACTCTTATTTCCTGTGATTTCGATATTTAGCAGTTATCTTTTCCCTAGGATCTCAAAGCCAAGATGTCTGTTACCCTGAAATGCCCAAACAAAGCTGCTGGAATACTGCAGGGTTTTTCTTCATGGTTTTTGCATGCAATTTCAAGTTGTATTATAAATTGTATGTTTTCTCTACTTTTCTAAAGCGCACTGTAGATCCTTATTTGAAAGGAAGTGCACTCCTTTCACACCCTACTGATGATATTGCTGATTTGATTGATCTTTCCATGAAGACCTTATTTTCTCTCTCCTTGTTGACGATTACAGAATATTACAGAAGCTTTTTTACTTCTCAGAGAGGGGTCTTATACTCTTGGCTTGTGCCTTGTGCTCTGCTGAAGTCTGTCTAGCACAGAATATTTCATGTGACTGGAAAAGATTTTTCTATGGTGGCTGCCTTTGTATTTAATATGAAGTTATTCACTAGCCATGAAAATGCAGCCCTTGAGTCAAGCCTATGTCTTCTGGACACCAGGGCTCCCTTTCTCCCCTGGTGGGGGGGACTCTTTGTCTACTTGTGCTACGGGTCAAAGGGCAGGTCCCATGCGATAGTTTGGCCCCTTCACGTGAAGGTGGGCCTTCCAGTTGCGATCCCTAAGTGGCTGCATGGCAGCATAGTTATTAGCAAGAATTTGTACCCTCTTTCAGAGGCTAAGATAATGCTGCCTTGCATTTTAAATCGGGCAGGGTCTAGATCTCCATTCTCCCTTGCTTTGGTAAGTTTTTTTCTATTGTTGTGCATACTGCTCCATTACTTGTGCACCTGGGTACTTAGTACTAGTGCCTTTTCCTTTTGAGTACCTGGTTTAGTGGCTGCCTGTTCAGTCATGATTTGTATTCCTTTCAATTTGCTTAATCAACTATTATGTGAGGTTTTCCATGGGAAAAGAGGGATGATAACTCATCTGGGAACAACTCTGCCAGCACTCATGTGGAACACAGCAACATGGCCCAGAGTTAGAGGGGCATTCTGATTCAGGCTTAGAGTCGTGAACCCTTAATAAACACTTCTACTTGCCTTACTGACAAGTTTTGATATTGCTAGAAATTCAGTTTCCTGTCCATTGCAACTGTTTGTTGTGGGATGTCATATCACCTGCATGGCCTGCATAACTTGTCCAAAAGCTATCTTTGCTCTGCAGACATATTTTCAAAACTCTACAAACTTTGTGGAGTAAATTACTGGTTCAAAATAACAGAAATCAGTAACTACCTCTACAACTCTGCAGCATACATGTGATGCTAATTTAAAACCTGCTCTTTGCATTCATTTTTTATGTCTAAACCACCTGTAATTCATTAATAAGTCCATCAGTTAAAAAAATTGTTCTTATTTCACATATCAAGCTTTTTTCAAAAAAATAGAAGGAAAAAATGTTAACATCGAAAGGAGAAAAAAGAGTCTTTCTTACTGAATTTGTAGTAGTACAGCTGCTTTTTGGAGTGTCTACTTCTGTGTGGAGATAATTCTCATTTCTTTTTATAAAAATCTTCTTTAGACACTAATCTGTCATTTTGGATAAATGCTTTTGTGGTAAGATCTTGTAATAGCAGGACGCCCCCAACTGTGGTGTCAGGTTTTTCTAATGTACTGATTGCAGCATGTCTGAAGAAAATGTCTGGTGCATATCATAGCATGTGCCATAACTGTAGGTAGTACACTTGCCAGTTACTGCCTTGGGATAGTTGCTGTGAATTAGGTGAAAGAAGATCTACATTTTTTTCCAGCTGTTTCTTTTCCATCTCCTCTATTTGTTTCTTACTTTACTGTGATGTGCATCTCAGGGAATAAAATTTCTCTTGCTCAAAGTAATAGTGTAGTTGCCATATGCTTTACAGTGTAGTAAAACATTTTTGCATTTCAGTTTTGTTGCTTACCCTTGTCTGTGGCTTCTGTTATAAATATTCTTTTTGTGAGATAATGTACTTTAGTAAATTTATTTACTAAATAAAAATACTGTTCTGAATTTATCATGTGTGAAATGATTGTCTTAATTGGACCAACAGTTTAGAATAAAGGATTGAATGACATATTTTAAATACTGTGATCTCAAAGCATTTAATTTTGCAAATCTACAGTTTACCTTAAAGTTCATGTTTTGATGATCTTTATAATAAGATCATGTTTCAGACTATAGTTAGATGGAGTTAGTGTATGCAGACGTTGTGTTTGACGGGCAAAAAATTATCCTCCCAGACAAAGCAAGAATTAGATCTCTTTTCCCATTTCCCTCAGTGGTATAGATTTCAGAACAGTTGTTTTAATGGCAGCATTTTAAAGTGTTTGCAACTTCATTTTAATGACAATCACATTAAAAAAAGCTTTCGACAGAGTACAATGACTTTAAAATCAGGAAATAAAAAAAGTTTATTTTCTGTATAAAATGACATACATTCAATAGATGACTTGGCTGTAATCATATGGATGCTGCTTGTGGAACAGAAAATGTTGTGAGAGTTTTAACTTGGCTTTCATGTGTTTAAATTCCTAGGTTAATATTATATGGAACCAGTTTTATCGTTTAGCGTAAGAAGTATTCAAGGAGGTGGTAGACATAGAGCTGTGATACAGTAATTAAGCAATATGCAGACATGAGGATTTAATGAACTTTAGTTGGAAAGGGGATCTCGGGGGTATTCTGAAGATCCAAAATTCAGAATTTTTGTGAACACTAGGGAAAGACAGCATGCATTTTGAGCAGTATTTAAAAGTTGTTTTATTTTCTTCAAAGTATTTTTCCAGTCAGCTGGGTGGGTGGTTGACTTAGTGCTGAATAGGTCATAGGTTCAGTCATAACAACTGAAGCCAAACATGTTGTTTACATCCTTTCCTCTGTTGTCCTGTCAATCCTTAAGTAGTCACACCATCTACAAAACTGTGGTGCTTTTAGAAAGAACCTAAAGAGGTTGCTCAGGAGATTTACTTGTATTAAGCCATTGCATTGCTTTCTGTTCCAACACCAGCAATTCCCAACAATTCATATAGGAAAGTTGGATTGGACAGCTTTTTCTTGGTCATCAGCTTACTCAAATGGAATGATTTATCAAGCAGCAGCTTTGTATCTGCATGTTTATGCATTTCAAAGAGTCACAAAATTACTGCTTTTTAAAATTTTTGTTAATAGAACCAAAATAATTCCTTCAGCATAAAGAAGGCAGACACTAATAAGTTGAACCTGTGTTGTGCTCAGCAGTTTTAAGGATCCTAAAGTGATATATTTAAAGAGGTAATATTCTGTTACAGATAAAAGAATATTACTGTAGTAAAAATACAAAAATATAGCTGCTTTTAAAAACTCTGAACTTTGTCCTATGTATTCTGACTTTTCAGACAGATTTGGACAGAAGTGCATTTAGATTTTTTTTATCAAATGCATTTTGTACTGTAGGTCTGATTTAATATATAAAAATTCAATTATAGCCATGCAGTAGAAAACACACACCCCACCCCACCCCTCATCCCCAGTTTCTCCTTAAGGGAAATAGGAATCCCTTAGCATGACTGTTATAAAATTACTTGAAACTGGAAAGTGAAAGCCACTGAAAGTGTGGTCTAGATCTGCAAGTTCATCTTTTTCATTGATGTTACTTAATTGCATCTGCTTGCTTGAATCTGTTTGATAATCTGTTTATCCACAAGTCTAAATTTGGACAAAGTTGTGTAGCATTCTGTTGTTTAAAAACATGATGTTAATCTGACCAAATTAGTTTTTCTGTTGGCAGTTAGCATTGCAATTCGTGATAACAAAAGAAGAAATAAAGGCAGTATATTGAGAAATTTTGAAAATTTACTTTTTTAATTTTGACACTACAGGTACTTACTAGGTGAGCAACATTCCTCATCTCTGCCAGGGTTTTTGTTATGGTTGCTAGTTAATAATCAGAAAGCAGATTTCCATTTCTTGAAAAACTGTAAGGTATTTAAGTTTTTTTGTTTTTCAGTGTGTTGGAACAATTTTGACCTGCTGTAGTTAGGCTGCAGAATGAGCAAATAGAAACATTACATTGTACTAGGTATGTAGAATTGGAGCAACTCACTGAAGAGAATGAGGTCTTTAATCTGAATTAGCTAACACATGTGATCAGAGCACTGGTTGTGGAAGAATAGATCCTTGCTCTGGTTTGAACTGGGCAAAGACTTCAGACTCTTTCACATCCTGGGTGAATGCTATAAAGATCTTAGCTTTTCATTGTTCCAAATACACTTACTTGGACTGAAATTCAAAGTTTTAGCAAAATTGATGTATTTCTACAAAAAGGTTTTGATCTGAAACTGCTTTTGCTTTCATATTTTACTTGAAGTGAAATAAAGTGGTTTTCTGTTCCTTGTACATTTGAAAAGAAACCATTACATCTGCTCCTGTACACATCTGGCATCTTAATGTCAAGTGACATCATTATTGTGTTATCTGTCATTCTTTAAATCAGGACAAATATATTTTGTCATTAATTATTTTTTATTCTATTTTGCTGGTTTTGAATCATGTAAGTTTTATTATTTAAAAATTGAGCTACTAGTAATTTTTTGCTTCACTATATATTTTTGGCCTGCAAGGAACTTTCACTGCTTTTTTTTTTTTTAAGGAATTTAATTCTCTGCATATACATAGTGATTTTTAGTGTCAAAATCACATGCAAGATTTGTCATACTTTGTAGCTTTACAGACATTTAATGGATACAGCTGTTCAACAGATTTATATTGTCTGTATGGATATTACATTGATGAAATCTGATCTCTCCTTTGGCTTTTGTTAACACTTTACCCAAAAGCAGCAAATGACTGTAGGAAACATAAGAAAAATTCTGGGTTAAAATACTTGTGTTTCCTTAACAAAAAAATACTGCTTAACAAGTGGTCTCTAATTAATTTTCGGACTCAGCTCTTCATTTTGGTAAGTATTATTAGATGAAATTTAAACTTCAGTTTCTGGATACCAAGACTTGATTAGAAATTATTTATGATGCATTACCTAATTACCTATTTAAAAGTATTTTTCATAAAGCTGAGTTTTGTTTCACTACTTACATACATTAGTTCTAACTCCTCCTAGAAGATAAACCCACCAGACTTGTTATGTAGAATTCAGGCTTGTTTTGGAGCATACTGAAATTGGTCCATGCCACTACTCAGTTAAGAACAATTACAAAGTGCCTTCTCTGAAACCCTACGCTGACGTTTTTTTTTTTCCCCTCGTGGTTAAAGGTAATGATCTGATATATGTGGGTATAAGAGGCTACCACTAAGTGCAGCCTTTTTGTTCTTTATGTGATTTCATAGCAAACAAGGCTTTGTATTACAGCTTTGATTCTGTAGCTTTATTTGGCAGTGTACACCAAGTCGACAACACTTTTATGGGCTGGATTTCCTTCAGCTCTTTTGTGGGCAAGATTGTTTCAGTGTATTTATCAGCAGTGATTAATGGTAATCTAGTCTATTTTCTCCAGCTAATGACCACCTCTTTTGCCGGTTGTAATGGTATGGTGTTTAGCTTTTGCTATATGGTGGTTAGGGTAAAGAATAAATGTCTCCTTGTCTGTTATATATCTTAAAGCCTTTAAACGGGTCACTAAGACTTATGTACAAATTGGGACAAAAACTATGGTTTAAAAATCCAGACAATTTTTTTATCTACTTGAAACCCCCCCCCTAGATTTGTATTGTTATAGAAACAATGTTTGATGTCAACACATAGAAAGGTGGAAATAATTACAGCATATGTCATTTTCTAGGAGGAAGGCTAAAAAAAAATCAGGTGTAAATGACCAATAAGTGCAGTAAGGCAACTGTTTCAGAATGAAGGTGAGACAGTTTGGGGAAGTCGTCATTCTCATCTTAGCACACTGATCACATTTAGATTAGAAAAGCAAATCTAGTTACTTTAAATTGGTGGAGAAACATCAGTGTTTGAAAGAAACCAATTTTATTTTGACATATGGATTGATGATAGTATTACTGCTTCTACAGTGTAATTTTTAATAAGTCCATTTAGGAAAATGGTATCATATTAAGAAGTCTGGAGGAATTATAAAAAATTTAATTATTCACCAGCTCTATGATATCAGTGGGCTGTGTGTTTGTACATTAATTGCTTAAAAGTAGCTTTACTGGCATGTATTCAAGATTGTGGTATTAGAACTTTAAAAATGAGTTTCTGGAATACTACTTGAAGCTGGTACCATTTTATAAAGAAAATGGAGTTACCTTGTCTGTGAGCTGTATGATCTTTTATATACACCTCATGAAACTTGTGAATGTACTTCTGCACATTACTTGTCCTTTGATTCTGGAATACTTTTATAATGAAAAGAAACATTCTGGCTTCTTATTTTAATTCTTGTTGATGAGCCTTATTCTGTAATGGAAGACTATATTTCTTGAATGGTTCCTACAGTGTTAGTGCTTATTTCCTGAATGTAGTTTAGTCTATTATGCAGACCTCTGTTTCTGTCACAAGGGGAGTTAGAGCATTGTTGCTATTTTATTACAGTCAGTGGGTAATGAACCAAAGTAACAAATCATGTTGCCATTTAATTGCAGAATACAATAATTTAACTGTTCTGCAAGCACAGATGTTGACTTGATCATTGTATTTGACAAATAGCTGAATTTAATCTTTTAGTAAAGTCTCTACTGTGTTTTGTTGACAACACAACCATATTTTTCTCATATTGAAAAACAGATGAATGTTTAAAATATGGAATATGCAGAGTTACAGTTTTGTGGTGATAAGCTTTTTAAGATTTTCCTTTTTGTCATTTGCAAAATTTAAATCACAAGTTTCTAAATTACTTTAAAAGTACTGTTTTCCTAAATTTGTGGTGATTAAGCATGCATAGACACCTTAATCATAAAGAGTACAGTGGATATACCAAAGAAGAATGGAGAAAATGAATGACTGAGTTTAGCCATAATTTACAACCAGATAAAAATGAGAATGCTTAAAAAAACCCCAATATATGTCATCAGTCACCAATGTGGTGTTTCAAAACTGTCAATCTGTGCTCTGCAAACAGTACTTTGGTTCTGAAGTTATAGGAGGTCTTTTAAGCTCAGTCCTACACCCCCTAAAGAATGCAAATAGGATTTTTTATTTCATGTGTATATTCTCTTTTAGTTGATTTGGATGCTGAATGAAAAGTGGAAAAGCAGAGTGCATATTTCTTGACAGGCATAATCAACCTGTAAAAAAACCCATAAAGGTACCCCCCATGCCCCCCAATGATGTTAATTTTCAGAGCAGGGAGAAGGAGGAAGAAGAATATCCCAAGATAAGCCTGCATATGCTCACAAATTCCTTAGCTTGTTGCATTTAACTTGAAATATATTTCTTTAGTTGAAAAAAAATGATTGGAGTTTTTCCTTAGTCTTTGTTGATTGCTTTAAGTCTTCTTTTCTTTCCTTCTTAATGGATAGCCTGCAAGAACACCAAGGATATAGTAAACCAGCCTTTTTTCTTCTTGTTTTTCACTTGTAATCTAAGCCAAATAAAATGGATAACTCCTTAGAATTAGGAACACTTTAAAATGTAAATTTTGCACTAAATATTATTTAAAAAAAAAAATGTAAGCTTTCTTGGGACTCTCGGTGTCATTCCTCTGAATGTATGTGTCTGTTTCCTGCTGAAATCATAACTGACGGCTGTCTACTTCTACAATTGTCTGTCTTATGTTGCTCTTCCATTTTTTTGTGCGTGTAGGTTGCTATGGTGTTGATGGAGAGAGCGACTCTATCATGAGCTCAGCTTCAGAAAATTCCACAGAACCTTGGTTTTGTGATGCATGCAAATGTGGTGTCACACCTAGTTGTGAACTGTGTCCTAACCAGGATGGGATCTTCAAAGAGACTGATGCAGGCAGGTAAGACTGAAGAAGAGGTGTTTTGAGTTTGATGTCATCTTACATTTAACAGACTGAGTTTTGCCCTAGTCTGTTCCTATAGAAGACTGTCATAAATTAAACTTTGTTGTTGATAACCTCTTTTCTCTCACCTCACTTTTGGGTGCTCTTTGGTTCATATTTATACCCATTATAACATTTGGAAGATGTTGTCTAAAGTTGAATTGGAGCATGAAGATTGATGTGAGCAAAAGATGTACCTAGATGAAATAAAGATCACCATTTACTTCAAGGATTGATAAATCCTGTTCTTCAGTATGAAGTCACCATGTATTGATATATATATATATATACAGAGAGAGAGAGAGAGAGATGTCTTTCTGGATATAATAGAAGACCTTTCTTTGTTCCCTTGAAATACTTGTGTGATGCATTTTTTTTGACAAAAAAATACTGATGAAGGTGATGGGAGTCTTTTTTATCAGAGATGTGGTTTACATTTAAACAAAAAGGTTTCCTGTGTAGAGGAAGTTAATATCCCATAAACTCTTGCTCAGTATTCAGGCACCTGTAAGGTTAATGACATGAAAGACTTCTCACTTACCAATGGCTTGAACTATTGACAGCAAGGTCCTGGGGATCAGGCACTTAGAGAAAAATTGTGTAGTTGTTTTAGTTTTTTTCAAGCTTGGATGTTGCAGTGAGTTAATAATAATTAATAATGCCACAAAAAAGAATGATGAAGTCTGCATCAGAGGGAGAAAACACCTTCTAGACTTCTTGTCATATTAGACTGGGAGAAATATGTGGCCTCTGGAAAAATCAAAGTATGCACTCCATTTCAAGGAAGGAAATGTAGACTTTATCCTTTTGTAGTATTCTGCTTCATGCAGGGTAGTGCCACTGCAACCTTGTACAGACTGCTCGAGTCTACTGACTTTCAAGTATGATGGAAGTGGGAGGAGAATTCCATATTTCTTTTTAGGAGAGCTAAGGACTGGGTGTCGCTAATGTCAGGTAATGGAAAAAAGTAACAAAATTATTCTGAAGTTGTGCTGAAGGTATTCAGACAGCCCTAGTATATTATGATTATTTTGAATCATGAAAATTATATTCTTGATTTTTGAGAATATGCTTGATTTCTGATAATTTCCAGCCAGAGATGGGCTTTTTAGGATGGAGTTCAGGTCTAATTTGATAAGAAGCAGATTAATTTTCATGTGGTGTTTTCCATTCCTGTCACAGTTAGAAAAAAAGGATATTAACGGTAACGGAGAGAGCAAGATTATCATTGATGTCCAATTTATGGCTGGTGTTACTGGTTTTTTTGGTGGATGGTTCGTAGTGTGGGTTGGTTTGGTTTTGGTTGGGTGGTTTGTGGGTTTTTTTTTTTTTTGAACATGACAATTAAGTTCTTTTTATATAAATTGCAGGTGTATGGTAATATAGAAAGCTTTCAGATGCTGGGCCTGTCATAAGACTTTAATTGATCATGAATCAATGGGAAGGCGATAATTAGTTGGTAAGGCTGCTCAGAGGAAAGAGAAGCTTTCTTAATCTTGTTTGAATTTATGTGTTTGAGATATAGCAATATAAAAGTCCGCAGGCATGTTTTACCGATGGCAATGGGTGATTTGGAAAGAATCCTGTTAATTTGTATTATTTAAATAATACAACTATTTAATTTATTAATATTAAACCATAGAAACATATTGTACTAAATATTAGTACAAAAACTTTAAAATTTAGAAATGTCAATATTTATTACTGTAAAACCTTTTGTGGTTTTTAATATGAATTCATAAACACATTGCCATTTACAGTTAGCTATAGATTGTAGAACAACATCTTTTGTACTGGCAAATTGGAAAATATAACTGTGTCCTTGCTCTTTCTTCACCCACTGGTTTGTAGTGGTCTTTATGTTTTTCTACTCACTGGCGAGTTCCCTAGTTAGACTTGCAGTAAAAGTTTAATCTTGCCATCTGCGTTAGGTGATAGCATATACAAACACTGATATAGCTGTCTTGTGTACATAAGCGTATCTATATCTGTCTTTTTTTTTTTACCCCCTCTTTTTCTTCCAGTTCTTTGGTGTTCACTGTAAACTTTTTTTTTTTTACTTTCTGTTCTTACACAGACTTTACTGTTGCTAATACTGTAATCTGGTCCTGCCACCACTGAAAGCTCAGCAGAGCTCAGGATGATGTTTTGGAAAGCTTTTTTAACATATTGTGATGTCTGCTTTCAGAAAAGTAAATAAGGTATTAAAATGTCATAAGTTGACTCATGTTTTCTGGACTAAATTATACATGCCCTTGCATTTCTCCCTTAGTTTGTATTTTTTCCCGATAGCAAAACCAATTTGAGTTTGTGTTGGGAATAAAGAGATAATGAAGGGTATTCATAACACTGACCATTGGGTGCAGATGCTAGAAATAACCTTTGGAGTCATCTGCCTTTCTCCACAGAATATACATTGAGTTCAACTTCTCAATTTGTAGCTGAGATACATTTTAAAGACATATGTACATCATGTAAAAGAAATTTTTTTTTTTTCCCTTCATGTGTTCCACATGCATCTTACAAAGAGGAAACAGTGAAAGCAGGAGAACGTACTGTGCTATTCATAAAAGAAAGAAAAGTTACGCAAGTGAGTCAGGATTTGTAGTAAATAATTTTGACCCTATAGAAGCAGTTGTGCTTCTTCTTAAATACTTGTGGGGGTCAGATCCTCAGTTTCTAGTTTGACTTAAGTTCAACAGCGTCTGCATCTCCCTTATAAAGCTGTTGTACAGGTAAACAAGTGGTGTTTTTCAATTTTGTTTTCTATTTTAATAATAATGCTGCTATATAGAAAAAATGTGTTTAGAGACTAAAGTCAGTTGTCTAACAAAATGTGAGAATCTGTATCACCTGGCAAATTTTATTTCAACCTTCTAATTCCTGTGTTCTGCAAGACAGTTTAAGCAGTGTATATGTAATTTTCCAAATAACCGTAATAGAAAATACAGTCAGCATTTTAAAAATTGCCTAAATTTCTTCTTGCTTGGTGTGGTGGTATGCTTTTGGTTAATGTGGAAGTGTTCTGTCTGTGACACAGATTTTCCCTGCAGAAGCACATGCATGCTTTGCTGATTGTGGGCATTAACGCAATAATTTACTATCATCATTGCTGAATTTTGACTGGCTGGATAATGGAATACAGCTATCATTGAATCAGTACAGATTTATTCTTCTAGATTAACTGATCTTATGTACTAGAAAAAACACATACTACCATGTGAAAATTCCTGTGCTCTCTTACTTTCTATCATTTCTTTACTAACTGGAATTCTCAAAGGTAATGGGTCTCTGTGGGCTAAGGGTAGGGTCTCGGGGCAGGCAATGTCCATTGTGTTTTCATTGTTACTTGGTAAATTCAGTTCTTTTCTTGAAGTACTAGCAGAGAGAGACTACTGAATAACATAATCCCTTAACTCACCACTGATCTCTATCTCCTTACCACCTTTTAAAAACAAATTCTTCATATACATCATTGCTGGAAATTATTCAAAGCAAACCTGTTCAGTTTTTCTTCATAGTCAAGTTGCAATAATTTCTGTGTTCCTATGTGAAAGGTGAATCATTAGTACAATAAGGTGCTTAATTTCTTAGCAGAAGCCTTTTCACATTAACCCCTCAGTTTTACAGGCATGAATGTGAATTTATGAAATTTTATTTCTCAAAATGCTATTATCAAAGAATATGAATTCTGTTGTTGTTTCAATATGGAATTCTTCTTCCTCCCTAATCAACATCTGTCATCATTGCTCCGAGCTAAATGGATGCTGAAGTAACAAGGAAGATTATTATTCTTTGATTACCCAATTTGTCTTAATTACAGTCTTCTAAAACATGTGCAGCTAAACAAATGAGTAGGAAAATATTTAGAACTGGTATTAAAAGCCACTGAAATTGCTTCAGCTGTGAACTTGACTGACTTACGTTTTTTTTTTAATAAAGGTTCAGGTCTGAGTTCGAACATAGGTGGTTAAAGAAATGAGGCACTTGTGTGCCAATCACACTGAAATGGCAGTTTAAATCTGTAATACTGTAATACTTGGTGACATGTACTAAAACATTTTGAGAAGGTCAGTATGAAGCAAGCAGCCAGCTGTTGGGTTTATCATAGATAAACTCCTACAGAGTGCAGCAGCATTTAATACACCAGTGGAGCATGAAAAAACTGCGCAAATTAAATTGAGAAGCAGCTGCTTGTAGAAGATGTGTATCTTCATATTGAACTTTGGAGGATACATTTAGGAGGTTGTATTAAAACTAACTATCAAAAATCTCCGAACAGAACCTTGGATTTTTTTAAGAAAAGTAATTGTGGAGATATGTAACTTCTGTTTATACACATTTATTCTGTATAACACAAATCAATGAAAGAGTGTAGAAAAGATCCACAGAATTCAGAAAAACAAGAATTCTGTTTATCTCAGTGTTACAGATCTCGTTCTCTGTGTGGTATTTTGCTTTTTTTAAAAAAAGTATTTTAATTCCTTTTGAAAACAAGTAGAACATGCTCACTTAAATGAGGTATGTATTTTAGTAAATGCATAGTATTTACCAAACTATACATTTATGCACACTTGTATACTTCTTTATAGAAGATTATTTGATAAAGGTGTGGTGGTGATTTAGGCCAAACTATTACCAGTTCTGGATACAGTGTGGAAGGACAGAGATGATACCAGGTGCTCCATTCTCCCCCACACAAATATCTTGTGCCTCCATTGCTTTTGTGGTGACTCAGACAGAAGATTGTATGCAACATTGTATTCAATTAGAGGGTTGTGCTGGCATGCTAGAGTGTTTATACTGTATTGAAACCAGTGATGAGCTTTGCTCCCTAGCTGAACAGCAAGAGTTTAGCAGAACACTTGAGTATCTCAGCTTGTAGCTGCCATATTTATTTGTACTACGTTATTTAAATTCAAGGTTGTAACTCACCTTTAAAGTTAAAATTTTCTTTGAGTCTTGCAGTAGTTAAAGTGCTGTGACCAAACTGTTTTGTGGATCTAGAGAATCCTAGTAAAATCTATAAAGACAAAGCAATACAGTTGTTGCATGTAAGTGTGTGTATTTGTGATATATGTTTTATATATATATATAAACATAGTTATATATGCTATATATATAACATATTGTATATAACATTATATATAAAATAATATATAATATATAATAAGAATAAAACATATATATTATATATTATATGTTATCTTACTAAGCTTTCATGTTTTAAAGGAAATTTACCACTTAGCATCTCAAACCTGAGCGATTTAGCGATAGAGTAAAAATGTGTTATCAAATGCACAGGTGAAAAGAGTCTTGTCACATATGACACTATGGATCAGTCAGTGTTGTGAGTTACATTAGATTTACTGAGAAATTTCTTACAGAGTGAAGTGACTTAATGGCTTTTAAGTGTTACTGAGACTTTTCTGTTATCCAGTCATTATCATGGACTATTTCTGGGGAAAATAAACAGTCTACCAATTCTGTACATTGGAAGATCATTATTTTCTTTTGTAAAGAATTGAATGTATATGGATTTTTGAGCTTGCTACTGAACCTTTCATATCTTGCTTTTTTGGAATTTCTGTTTGGACGTGAGAGCCATATATAATATAACATGAAATGTATTAATTCTTAATGTGATAAATTTCAGTATTGTAGTCTAAGGACCACTGATGAGAAGTGTGCTGATTTGGGAAACATTGGAAATCAGGGTTACATGTAGCTCCTAGCTAGTATAACTATCAGCTTCAGTTATTTCTTTTGTGTAGACGGCCAGTTAGTAACAGCTTAATAAACATGCTCTTTAAGTGCAGCTAAACCTAGGATCTTATTGCTCTGGTCCCAACTGAAATTTTAATTTACACACAAAATGAAGAGGAAGGAGAAGAGATAGGCTAAACAGTGGTAGAAAATTGGAAAAGAGCACAGCAGCATGGATGCAGGTCTAAGTAGGTAGTAACAAGATTTAAGTAGGTGGTAACAGGTCTGTGCTGAACCCCTGGTGTTTAAGGAGATTGAAAAATTACAGTACAGTGGTAATGAAAAAGACAAGAGAAGTGTTTTTGGCATCAGTATGAGTCTTTTTGAATACAGGGAGTAGATTATATGATTCTGTTAGAACAGAACCGAAGTTCTCGTCTTCACTAGAGATATAGTTACTGTTAAACAATAATGATTGGGAATGTCATAAAGTGCTGAATTAACGTACTTGCTAAGGGTCAAACACAGGATATTTCAGTTTGGTTGCATCCAAAGTAATCTGGGAGCTCCTAGGTTCAAAGCGATGTAGCTACGCGGTAGCTACACACCTCTTCAATTGAATATTTTAAGATAACAAAGTAACAATCTTGACCTCCTACCTAGTGATTTAGCAAGGTGTAGGAAATAGTTTCTGGAATTTTGATAAAACAGATTATTTTGGGGAGGAACACTTTGTTTTTTTGGAGTAGTTTGTCTCCGTTGATTTGAGTCATGCATGCTGTGTAGAACAGATTTTGGGTTTGTCAGTAACTGATGGTTTGTGACAATGAGAGTTGGATCTTTTAAAAAGTGTTCATTATGTAGGAAGAAGAAAATGTGCCTTCTGCTGCAAGGCTGTCTTTTGGTAATTGAGAGTTTCAGGAGGTGGTTGTGTCTGTCAAAGACAGGCTTGAGGCTGAAGCCTTTACCATGGTGTTGTATTTAATTACTAGACACTGAGGTCCAGATTCATGCTGTCTCATTTTATGCCTCTCAGGGCTGAAGATTTGGACCTATTACCCTCCTGTTTGTTTATGGCCAGTGGAGTACAGCTTAAGTAACAGTCTGTTTATCTGAGTCTTAGGTAGGCATTTCTGTAATACAACTCAGGTGTGTTTATAACAGAATGCAGCTCATGTCAGTGTTGCTTAAAACTTGTTTGTTTTGGTGACAGTAACAGTTGTAACAATGCAAAGTCTGACTGATGCGGTGTTGTAGGTACTTCATAGCTACAAGCCTCGAGCTCAGTGTTGCTGTGACTAACAGCGTAATTTTGTTTTTCCCATTTCCACCCTTTGCCTCATCATGAAAGTATCTGTCTGCTTTAGCTTTATAATATCAAAATCTTCATAGATATTTCATGTTGCATGAAAGACAGTCTGGAGCCCCACGTGAGAGCCATCAGAACAGAAAGGTGATGGTAGCCCAACGCTTGATCCAGACAGACAGAACAATCCCAGTGGCTTTGTAAAGCCTTACTCTCTGGGTCAGTGTGTGAGCTGTATCCAAACACGTTTCTTCCAGCATCTGTAACATTTATGAGGCATTTTGAAATATGGAAATGGTGAGTATAATCAAGGATCAAAATGTTGATAACAGTAACCTAATTTTATCTGCTGTTTTAGGTGGGTCCATATTGTTTGTGCCCTCTATGTTCCAGGAGTGGCATTTGGAGATATTGACAAACTGCGGCCAGTAACACTTACAGAAATGAATTACTCAAAGTACGGTGCCAAGGTAAGTTCTAAGAGACATACTGCCAATGAGTAGCTTTTTTTTATATTTTTGCATACAATAGAATAGCATTCATCTTCCCAACTTTATTTTTCTTGTTTATAACAACTGCAGTGAGGTTCAGCACTAAAAATGAGATGACATGGTTGTTACACCATTGCTCTTCTCTCCCTCTTTCTATTTTCCTTACCAATGTTCTCCATAATTTCTGTCACTGTTTTCCCCCTAATTTTCCTTATTTTTCACATGGGTGCTAATTACTTTCTTCTAAAGTCAGTTGGTGGCAGATTGCCAAAATGTGAGTGGAAAGTGAAGAGGATTTATGGGATGCAAAATGTAGAAATGGAGGGTTAGGTTGATTAAGAAAACGACAGATGCACATTCAGAAAGTATTACTTTAGAGTCTATATAATTATAACCTAGAATGCATTCAAAAAGGTTCTTGCAAAGCAGTATTTAAAAAACTACACAACAACATGGGGCCCTCAACTTGAACAGAAAAATGGCTCTAAAATTGAAATGGTTTTGCATCTAAATGTTTTCAGTTCAGATCAGAAGTGATCATGCACAAACCATACAGAAAACCATTGCAATGGGCAGAGGACAGTACTCAGTAATTTGCTAAATACTGTTTCTATAGCTAGTGGAGACAGCAGGGAGAAGCCATATCTATCAGGCTAATATGAGGGAAGGTGGTTGTACTCCTGCTGCTCTAATGCTTCATTTGTGCATCGTCGGTTTCATTTTCTGGAATATCAGTTTGTTGAGTAGAATACTAAATGACAGTGTATAGTAAATTTTTAAAAATGCATGAAATAGATTTAAAACACTTTGGACTGCCTGTGTATAACATACATGTATCAACATACCTGTATCAGGAGCCTGTTCAGCATGGGCCTATGGAGGCATTTAGCTTTGTTTAGGAGAAATGTTTGTATAAAAAAAGTTGGAGTGAGCTCCCCAAACCCTACAAACTGTTGTTGCAATGAATAACACATTTTATTTTTTTATTAACATGAGTGATGTATAGGAGCGGGGCTAAGAATTTGGGCATATTTTCTTACTGTTGAGTAAGGTGAAAAGGAGCTGTACAGATGTGAGGACTCATCACCCTCTCAGAGTTGTAAATAACACTGCTGTATCAGATGTGGAAGTCAGAGCTTACTTGGCTAAATTTCCCTCTGCAAAACCAGCTTAATATAATACTCTTTTTCACTTCATTTCTTACCTGTTACGTGCTGCTGTTATACACACAGCTAAAGGGTGTCCTTCTACTGTAGTGTATGTGCTGTTTTGAGATTCTTCAATCACTGAGTTTCTTTGCCGTTTCTTTCTTTCTGTTGTTTAACTTTCCACGTAGAGATATTTTCTGTAGGTGTTACACAGCTTTGCTACAGTGTGTGAGATATTAAGAAGTGCATGCCTGTATAATTTTAGATCATCTTTATACACTGGATAGCAGCACTGTTTAAGCAGCCCATGTCCCCATTTGCTTGTTCCTGCTTATGTGCTCATCACTCTATTTTGCTGGCACAGCTGTTTGGTATGAATTTGTGGTTCATAGGGACTGAGGAATTGATCTGGCTGAAAAATATGTTCAGGTTTTTTCCCCAGGTCACATTAAGGGATGTCAGTTTCCTGCTTGCAAATGGCTGTGCCTAGAATGCATGCAGCTGAAGTCATAGTGCAATAATTAAGTGAATCATAACCTTCTTTACTGATATTTATGATTCTTGAGTATTTCTTTCTGCACTGTCACACACTCCTCAGTTGTTGCTTGTCAAAGGACATCTATGTAATTATATATGATTTTCATTCATCCAGAGCACTGCTCTTTTGTTGTTTGTCCTCTGAACTTGTTGAACAATTGAACATTTGCTGAGCAGTTACCTTGTTTAATACCATACTTATATAATTAATTGTGTGTTAATTGCTTGGGTGGTATTTAGTGGTATTTAGTTGTTGCTCTCAAGGGAAATACAAGACATGGAAGCTCATATAAAAATTAATCCATCATACTGTTTAGGTTGTTTAAGCACTTTCCCATTGCTTGTTGAAAATGAAATCAATAGCGAGGGTCAGAAAGGGGTGAAGTTTTTAGTGTCGTCATCAGCATACTTGGTTTTTGTACCATAGAGGAGTAAGTCTACCTGTTTCATTTTTATATGTAAGGTGTAAATTATTGAATGTTAGGCAAAATGCACCTGAAATATTTACTGTGGCATTTTCCACTCTTCTTTATAAAGGAATGCAGTTTTTGCGAAGATCCTCGTTTTGCCAGAACTGGTGTATGCATTAGTTGTGACGCTGGGATGTGCAGAGCTTATTTTCATGTGACCTGCGCTCAGAAAGAAGGCCTCCTCTCAGAAGCAGCAGCAGAAGAGGTAGCTGTGGAAAGGATAGAATTAAAAAAGAGTTGTATCAAAAGCTTGTGAAGATGACCTGAAATTGTGCCTTTTTTGCTCACTAACCCTGAGCAAAGTTTTTGTAAATTGGTAGCAAGTTGTAGGCCAAGTAAAGGGACTGTCCAGGGAGGTTTTTTTGTTAACAAAATTGCCCAACTCTGAGCACCTTTTGAAATGGCCTGGAAAAAAGGGATAGAGAGGGTTAACACAGAAGTTGGCTTAATAGACTGTCAGTCAATACAGATGTGGATTCTAACTCTTGAACTTCACCTAGGTTGACATACTTACCCAGCTGTTCATGTAGTATAGCAGTGTCTCTTTCATACCAAATAGGACTGCCTTGAGAAATTTTTCTTCATGCATGTCTTCCAGTATTTTCTTCACATTGCAATACAGGTATACGACTTACCTTGTGGTAACATTTAATCTTGGGAATCAGAATGAAATTCAAACATTCATAACCTATTGATAACTTTTTAATATCTGTTCTTACAAGTTTTCTCCCTGTAATATGATTAAAGCCATTTAGATTTGAAACCCCTTCTTCCAAATTCATTTTTATGGTATAAGTAATTTTGTGTTGCTGAATTTCATCCTGATATGTATCATTTGGGTTAAGCCTGTCTTGTGCATAGCTGCACAATTTAACTTCTTATTGCTTTAGGAAGTACCACAGGTAACGCACAAACAAGCATTACTTGCATTATTGATGTTGACACTTTAGTTTCTGGAAATAGCAGACCACTAAGTGATTCTTACAGAAATTACAAAATACTTTCTTCTGTGAGACTGATAAATAGGAAGATAGCACAATAGGGACAAAAGATTAGGGACCTGGTTTTGTCCCTAATAAATTATGTGTAATGTTGATTCTTCAAACATTCTGGGTGAATTTCTTTTAGGCAAATGCATTTACTTGCCTTTCCACCTTAAAATTTTGTTACATATTTTCTGTAAATATAATATTTTTAATCAAGGTCTCGCAATCTAATTTTAGGGTGCTGCTAATTTTTGGAAGTTGACACACACTTTGAAAACCTGAATCAAAATAAAATATGTTTGTAAGGAAAGCCTGTGTAGATTCTGTTGGTCTGTGTTTTACAGGTGTAGGAAAGGAAAATTTTATATGCAAATTATTTATCAATATTATTAATACTTTAGGAAGGAAGACTGCTTTAGGTTTTTCTTTGTAGCCTTACAGATTTATGATGATGTTTTGACAGTTTTGATAATATACTGGCAATGAAATGTACTTTTCAAACCGTATCTCCTCATGGCTCAGATATTTGTAGTATACTTGCAAGATTTGCGAGTGCTAAAAGTTGCTATAAACTTACAGCCGTGATAATGTGCAGATCTGATGGGGTGAAGAATGAAAAACAGGAAAAAAAAATCATCTGAGAGATGATAAATCCCATGGGTATATAGACACCAAAAACATTTGGAAGATGGTTTGAGAAAATATATTGCCTTTTGTATTATTCAGAATTGCTAATCCCTTCTAAAATACAATGCAAAAGGCAGAGTGAAGCAACAGGAAGTTAGCAATACATGTTAAAGGGATTTGTACTTAACAGTTCCTTCAGCTGTTTCTTCGGGGAATGAGAAAATAGTACAGAGATTAAACAGTAGGGTCACACCATGGATACAATGGAAAAAACACTTTATGTGGTAAATTATATCAGTATGACAAACCTGATTTAGAAACATATGTATTAGTTGTTTTTAAAAACATGCTGTTTGAACATGTGAACTGATTGCCAGAATGTTTGTGCTGTTCAGAGCCTTTTGGCATTGTATGTCTTAATTTATTTTTGTTCCTTCTTCTTTGTTTTCTCTGAAACAGGATATAGCTGACCCTTTTTTTGCTTATTGTAAACAGCATGCAGACAGGTTAGACAGAAAATGGAAGCGAAAGAACTACTTGGCATTACAATCTTACTGTAAAATGTCCTTGCAGGAAAGAGAAAAACAGCTCTCTCCAGAAGCTCAGGTATTGTATTCCTTACACAAATGCGTCTGTACTAATCATCCATGTTAAACAAAAAAGAAATGAAGAGGATGGGAAATTGTTATTGTAGTAGGAAATGAAATGTGAAATATGTTGATAGTGCATGGTCATTTAACAAAGCAGTTAAATTATTTGTAGGTTTTGGTCTCTAAGAACAATTCTCAATAATTATCAAATAGGGATATCTGTGCTTGTCTGAACTGAAAATCTTACTTTGTTTGGTTTTGTTGCAGAAGTTGGTAATTTTCATTGTAATTCAGAGATTTTTGTTTAACATTTTCTTCAAGGCTCTTAACAATAAAAGACAGCCAGACAAGAAATTAGGCATATTTCTACATCCAAGTTCAGTAAAAGTTCACCTTTTTCTATTAGTAATATCTTGAACTTGGCAGAATAGTTTAGCTTGCCTAAAGTTTTTTTCTTGTTAGATCCTTCTTAGTTTTTTGTGGACTTAAGTAGAATTTTATGTGCTGGGTTTTTTCATAGTAAAGATTTTCTAGAAAAAAAAAAAGTAGGTAGATAAACTGAGTCTGTGCTGAGTGGGAGTTGAAAATCCTAGGCAATGTCTGTATCCCTGCCTAGTGGTAGATCCATGTAAAACTATCCTTCTGAGGGACCCTGTGTGCTTTGGTATGTTTTAATGAGTGTACTTTATTATTTTTTCTGATTCTGAGGAATTTATGGCATACTTTGTTTTCACTGTTTAGGCTGAACTGTATTCTGTAGAAAAATCATACCTGTGTAGAAAAGAAGCTTGTTATCTGAATGATCCTGCGTAATTTGTTGTAGAGAGTACAGATGCTGTAAATAACGAAGGCAGTTATGGGAGAGAAATAGCTGCTTTTTTTCTGAAAGGAGAACTATAGTGTAATGATCACAAATCTTTGTATCATCAAACTTTTTATTTAAAAAAAAAAAATTATACCTTTCTGGTTCTTCAGAGATCTTTGAATAGGAGAAGAGAATATTAATTTAAAATTACCCATGCAGTTGAGAAGGAGTTTGACCATATTCAGTAGTGGAAAAATTTTGAATAAAATATTTCTGTGGGGTATTGAGCTTCATGTAGCTTGATTTAAAACTGGTTACATATTTCTTCCTGAATACCCTGAGCTCTCAATTATGTAGTATATACCTATGTAGTGGAGATACCACGATAATATGAATACTACCCAACATAGTGGTAAGTGCTGGTTGTGCAAAAATCGATTTAGGTCCAACAGGGCTTATTAGTTCTGTTTTCAGGCGTTTGTTACACAGCACTGATAATACTTACCTTCAATGATTCTATTTGTAATCAGAGATGTTCCTTATATATGCATGTATCTATATGCACACTTTTTTGCTTTTGTCTCAGGAGTATCTCATACCATATGGTGGGGCAGTCGGATTAGTTTAGTTTCTTCTTTCTGCAGGCAAGTAAACAACTTCTAATAGTCAGCTGGAGTTTTGTCTCTGAAGGTTTTGTATGTTGATGTCATTTTCTGCCAGAATTGCTGCTACATAGAGTTCCCGCAAGACAGTGTTTTCCAACTGTCAGTAACAACTTGATCTTCTGGGGTAGATCTCCCAGATGGAAATAAATATACAGATGTCATCAACAATATATATTATGAGCTTCTCTTGCCTACTTCATTTCTGTTTGGGTTGTGGTTTTGGCACACTGTAATCAGCTATTTCAACATTTATAGAGAGATATGGTGTTGAGAAAGGAGTTCCTACGAAAGGATGTCAAATATGGCAAAAATGCTTTTCAACTTTTATTGTTCACGTAGATACCAGTTTAAAGTGTATCTAAATGTATTTTTGATAGGTCAGCCAAGGCTGTTCCCAGTAGTGAGTTTTCACAGTCCCATCAAATTATCATTATTAGAAGGGATTGTCTGAAAGCCAGCAGTCATTTGTGTTACTTTCATCAGTGCGGAAATCTCATCAAGAAACCTGTGCATAGCTCTGAAACGTAGTGAAAGGATAATATTATTTGTGTACACGCTCTGAAGTAAAATCAAATGTCTCTATCAGGGGCTGTTTCTTGAGTCGTAGAGTTCCGGAATGAAAATGGCATTGATTAAATTGGGTGACTTTAAAATGAAAATAAAATGCAGATATGTTCCAAAAGGATATAACTCAAAACCAATTTTGAATTGTTCCCTTATGTTTTTAATTTATGGAATTCTTTACTACAGGCTCGAATCAATGCCAGGCTACAGCAGTATCGTGCTAAGGCAGAGCTGGCCCGTACCACCAGGCCTCAGGCTTGGGTTCCCAGGGAGAAGCTACCACGACCACTTACTAGCAGTGCTTCGGCCATACGTAAGCTTATGCGCAAAGCTGAATTAATGGGCATTAGTACAGACATTTTTCCAGTGGATACTTCAGATACAAGTTCCAGTGTTGATGGAAGAAGAAAACATAAACAACCAGCTCTCACTGCTGATTTTGTGAATTATTACCTTGGTAAGGATGAAAATTGCATGTTTTTCTCAATGATAAGTTTTCACTTTGCAGTATTTGTACTGTGCTAGTTAATCAGCTTCTTTATTTTACTTGTATTTTTATTAATAGAGAAATATGAATTATGTCTTCATTTTAGGTCAGATATATTACAGCTTGGTATCTCTACACAGTTATTTTTTTAAAGGTTTCAGAAGAAAATCTTTCAAATATCAATAGGAGGCTAAACTGTCTTTGCTAAGAAGGGAATGCAAGTTTAATTACCTTTTGGTATAATTTTTTTTTCTTACTTACACTATTCCACACAGAAATGGAGGAGAGTTTGGGACTGTTTGCTAGATGGCTGATCAAAGCTCAGCATTTAAATAACTTAACATATTTATGTAGCAAAATGTAAATGTCATGACTGTTCATTTTACTCAGTGTGTGTAATAAACCTCTAAGCTATAGTTTTGGGTTTTCATGTTGGTATGGTTTTACGCTTTTCATTGCTTCACTTTTTTTAGTGAATAAAACTGGGAAAATATACACAAGGATAGGAAATAATGCATTTTTCTTTTAAATAGAGAGAAATATGCGCATGATTCAAATCCAGGAGAATATGGCTGAGCAGAAGAATATCAAGGATAAATTAGAGAATGAGCAAGAAAAGCTGCATGTGGAGTATAATAAGGTGAATAAAAAGCGATAATAAACTGTTGTACTGTTTAGTATTGCTGCTGTAACTTTCACAGCGTTTTGCTTTCCAAACAAAATGACTCGGAAAGGTACAAGTTATTATTTCTTTAAAAATAATACTTAAAATCTTTTTTCTCTTAAAAATGTTCTGTGGTCTGTCTCCCCCATACAGTACAGTCAACTTCAAAAATGCTGCATGTTGGCTGGGCATGAGTTCTTTAACTGACCCCGCTGAGAGCTCCAGTAACAAATTGCACATGGACAGACAGGTCCCTCTCATTAGTGAACTGTGTCTTAAAGCCTTCTTTTTATTCTTTGTGTGCATTTCATTTGAGACTTTGAGACAACAGAGTTTGATTCCTCTCTCTGTGGTTTTTGTTTTGTTTTGTTTTGTTTTTGCTAGTGTGTAGTTCTAGGTTCTTTCTGAACCTGCTCGATTTTTTTGCTTGGAACTCTACTTGATAATTGGCAGTCTAGAATTCAGAGTGATAGTAATTTATTTATTTGGTTGGTTACGTCAACTCCAGCTCCAGTTGTGTTCATCCTAGATTTAGTGACTTGGCTAAATTTTCAGGCTGCAGTAATCAGTATTGACACATCTAGTGTCCTCTGTGTGTTTTGTTTGAGTGTAGGAAATTTGGGGGGAGCAATGATGGCATTGGTCCCTCAAAATATACTGCTAATGTAATTTTTTATTAACTCATCTTCATGGTTAAAAGAGCTTTTTGTGTTTTAATTGCATTTTTACTAAATGTTTATTTATTTTAATCTTTAAATGAAACAGAAATACTGTATCTTTTGTGACAGATGACATGCTACAATTCTTTCTGAATTCAGCAACCTATCAAGTGATGATTAGTGATGACAAAAAATAGTGTTTCTATTAATTCTTAAATTGTTGGATGTGTGTGTTTTAAATGAGAACACATGGAAATGAAGGAGCAGGTCCTTGTGAACTACCCAAAGATGATAAGGGGGAGGGAGATTGTGTGTGGGACTTTTAACCAAATTAATAGGTTGTATATGCTGGGTGGTATGGCAGTATAGATCTTTAATTCATTTATATGGTTACATGTTATAATTTGCTGCTTAAGTAGTATGGACAACACATACAAGATGTTGTTGTATCTTAGTTTTCTAATTGACTTTATGAAACCTTATTTTCATGCTGAAATGCTTCAGATCTTCTTTACAAAACACATGGCTGGCCAGGTTTTCATCTTAGTTCTATTAAATTGCTGAATGATTGCACTGGTGTCAGCTATGTTGACATGAGCTCAATTTTTTAAAAAAAATCCCACAATAAAGTAATGCATCTTAGATAGGTAAGAGGTTGAATAAATTTTATTAAATAACTCAATGGATTTTCATTACTGTTGATTTTTTTTTTTCCTTTAACTTTTCAGCTGTGCGAGTCCTTAGAAGAGCTACAAAATATGAATGGAAAACTGCGAAATGAAGGGCAAGGCATTTGGGCTCTGCTGGGTAGAATCATTGGACAGGTTGGTTGGTTTTTTCCTCCTCTTTATAGTACATAGGCAGACGTGGTTTTCTAAGAAGTCTCTATCTGTCACTTCTATGACCGAATAAATTGATTTGATCAGACCCAAGCTTTACTCTGGGGATAATATTTCCTGACTGAAATACCTAGACTTCTGCAAACCACCTACTGGAAACCTGTAGCTTAATTTTGTTGTTGTAGTAGTGATCTTGTTTGCAAAATTCTTTCATTTGATGTAACTGATTGGCCTGTCGTTTGCCATGAACCTTAGCATGAAGCATGAGTTAATCCTACCACTTTCGTTTCCACAGTGACTTTAGTTACTGTAGGCTTCAAATGATATGGTAACACTTTATGGTTTTTATAAGATATAAATCTTTAAAACTGCAGTAATGTCTGTGATAGATTTAACTGGACAGAGGAGAATATTTTGATCAAATGAATATAAACATCTAGGAGAAGAGAAGAGTTGGATTACCTCTTGTTGCCAGCAATTATCTTTGTTCTCATGATATAGGGAGGAGTATAGATTCTTGTAGTGTTTTGATACATGTTTTATGTCAAAGGTATTAAATGACAATGGACGTTTTAGATGTCAAAGAGATTGAAATGATTTCCAATTAAGGTTTTAAGGAAGATTGAAAAAACTATTCAATATGAAAATGCAGACATAAATTTAGTTCACAACTTTGTCATGCCCTTTGGTCGTGAGTGCTGAGTTTGTGCTGCTGTTCAGAAAATGAATCTTGCCCTTTCTTTAGGCAGTAGTCGTTCTTCAGGTATGCTACCTTTTCTAGTTCTATTTGCCTATCTTTTCTACTTGTGAGGAAGGATTCTCACATAGCATATGTCTTGAATCAAGATTATTTTTTTCTCTGCTTTTTAAGATGGCTTTCGGTAAGTATTCACAAATATATATCCTGGTGCAAGTGTTACTACGTAAAAAAAAAAAAGAAAAAAAGAAAAAAAAAGAAGTTGAGGAGAATTCATTTACACAGCTTGCATGACATTTTTTTTCCAGCGGGTTGAACAGATGCAGACCCATGGGGCTGCTGAGAAATGACTTTGATAGATGGTTGCTGTCTGAGAAGCTAGCATACTGCAGATTAGTAGAAACCCGAAGAGAATCTCATCTGCTTTGTGGAGGGGTTGGTCCAATACGATAATTTTTCTAATTAACCTCTTGAGCACCAATGTGGCAGGGATGTTGGGGAAAATAAACTGCCTCAGTATTCTGTCAATTTTGTGAATTTGCCTTTGCTTGTTTCAGCTGCCTAGACAAATGTATCCTTGTCCATCCCTCTATTTCAAGCTTGAAGAATTTTTAAAAGCTACTATTTCAATGTGGTTTTTATTTATTGAATTGAAAAAATGAGTATAATATTACTTTATATTGCAGAATCATACTGGGGTAAACGTCTGTAGTTGCTCTTGTCTGTAAAATAGCTAGCTAAGCAATTCCCACTCATAATTTGAGTCTTGTTCTTTGTGCATTAAGATTGAAGTGGTATTCTTTAAAAAAATCTCAAGACTCATATGTACTGCATTTGTTCAAATCCAATAGAAATTGAACATACCAGCAATTTTACGTGCTCCTAAGGAAAGGAAACCAAGTAAAAAGGAAGGAGGAACACAAAAGACATCTACGCTTCCAGCTGTACTTTATAGGCAAGTAATGAAGTCTTGACAGAAAAGATACAATATCTAGTAAATTTTAGTACCACAAAAGTGTTAAGAGCAAATTGTTTGCTTGGTTTTAATTAACAAAATGCTTCAGATCTGTCTATACTTTTATTATGAAGGCTAAGTTTAATAGTAGCGAATTCTTCACCTTAGCACACCTCAGTAAGGTTTGGGGTTTTTTTTCTAATTTGACAGCAGTGCTTTAAGGGCAAAGGTAACTGTTTACAGCTGAAATAGAAGAATCCTTTGTTATGTGAAAATTTTTAACTGGTCGTCTTTTGAATGCAATCATCTGTGGTGATGATTTTGCCAATAGTGCTGCTGCTGTTCAGTCACAGTAGCTGGGTGCATAAAACACTTGTCATATAAGAATTTTTACTTTCTTGCTTATGGGTTGTCAAATGCTTTGGGTTATCTTGTGTTTTTAAATTTCCCTACTTCTAGTAATTCCCAAGAAAATAAAATGTATTCACTTACTCTGTAATTGTTCCACCTTTTTCCTTTTTTTGTAAGTTGGGAAACTATTCACTGGCTTTTAACCAAGCCTAACAGTGAAACATACCTAGGATCCCAGAACATGACTGTGCAAAATGTACATACTGTCTTGGATCTTATTCTCTTGCCACCAGCTGAGAAGTGGCATGGTCTGTCACTTATCTAGAGAGCAGCAGTCAGGCTTCCAGCCACAGCAAGTGGGCAGCATCTTGCCCAGCTAGCAGGCTAAATGAAGACAGTGAGTTACATAAGCAAAAGTTAAATCTAGTGCTGTGAGAGATGGAAATGGCAGTAGGCTGAGTATTTGGCAATTTAGATATATACACAAACAAATAATAGGAGTCATGGTTTACTAGTTTTGTTTCATTCAAATCCAGTCATACAGTTTCTCCTATTTTATAATGGAATCAATGAACACCTGATCTTTTTGTAATAACTAAAATTTCAATTACAGTGAAATAATAATTATAAAAAGGAAATGTAATGTAATTTCTTTTGAGTTGATACATTGCCCAACATAATAGCAGCATAGCAGCACAGACCTATTTCAGGGTGCTTGCGTTATTAAAAGAAGCATATGATTGTTAAGACTAATAATAGTAGCATGATTTGCTATTTAAGAATTTGAATGGCACAGGTAGTATTTTTTTCTATTTGCTGCTGGTATATTTTGTTGAAGTATCAAGTGGTTACCGGCTAGAAGACCTCAAAACATTACATTGAAAGCAGTTTTAAAGTTAACTATATTAGGTGACTTTTATGCTTTAGGTAGAAGCTCCTTAAAAAGTAATTATGCACTTAAATGATGCATTCAGATTGAAGTTGCCACGTGTTTGTATTGAAACTAGGGAATGTGCTGAGATGTATTTGTTTATTCTTTATGATTACAAATGTAATTATAATGCTTTTCTGCTGCCTGCATTCAAAGCTGTGGAATTTGCAAGAAGAACCATGATCAACATCTACTGCTACTGTGTGATACTTGTAAACTCCATTATCATCTTGGTTGCCTGGATCCACCTCTTACCAGGATGCCAAGGAAGACCAAGAACAGTTATTGGTAAGAATGCAGTTAATATGTTGTCCTGTGCTATCTCTGTACTTAAAGTAGGATGTAAACATAAATAGGCTTGTGAATTCTAAGTGTTTTGGACATTGCTGTAATGCAGTCTGAACCATGTTATTTTATTTTCAGGCTATTAGCAGTGATATTTCAAGGTTTTAAAAAAAAAAAAAAGTCGTAAAGGTTTTTTCATTATTAGCCACTGTGTAGAAATAGATTATATCTTTAATTTTCTTAGCTTTTGAGTTTGTTTGTGATTATTAATGCTCCTATATAGTAATGGTAGGAAACTATAGGCTGCCTTCAGGAAATTAAAAGACTTGGTCTTCTGTTTGTCTTAGGACCCAGATAAGCAACTCTTAGTCCAGATCTTTAGGAAAATACTTGTAAATACTTAAAAACAAACCTGTAAGTAGTCGATCAGTTTATCGCAAAACAGGAAATCAGTTGTGTTTACTTGTGTCTTAAGAATCAAATCTGCAATGACAGAAGCATATGCATAACTGTACTTACTGCAGTTACATTTCCATGAATTAAAATTCTTTTTGTGCCAGTGGAGTAGAACAGAAGCGAACTGGTCACTGGTAAAGGTGGTGATTTTCAAACTGCCATAGAATTAGTGTGCTGCTGTGTTGTGTTAGTGTTATGCATGTTTCTAAACTGCTCTGAAATGTTAGAAGCAGTTATTCAGAAGCAGTTTTTAATTTGGCAAGGAGTTAGTGTTTAGCATCTCCAGGAATAATCATCACGTTGTCTAAATGTTAAAAGGTGCCAAATCAGAACAGTATAAGCATTCCTTCTAAAAATACAGTAAAACTATTTTAATCGAGAAAACTTGGTTTCTGCTTCTCTTTGTATGACTCTTGGTTTATTATTTAAAAAAAAACCCACCAAACTTCCATGAAAGATTTAAGTCATCTTTTGCATAGCTTTGATTGTGTGCAGAGCAAGATGGCCAGTACATGAAATGAAATGGGTGGGTGGTCTCTCTTTTTTTTCATATTTTAACATGACACAACTTGGATTTATCCCAGTAAATTTAGTTAGTAAGTTAACAGAGATTTCCTTTAAAGGCTGGAAATCTCAGAAAGGTTTTCACCATCACTAATACTGTTCTGAACTTAACTAATTATTTAATGTAGTCTGTGATTTTTGACTTTTCATTATTTCAGGGGCATTCTGAGCTCTTGGGTAAAATTTACCAAGTGGTTATGTTATATTGAAACATTTTTTTTTTTTTTTCGGTAGCTTTTTGCATTTGCACAGGAGGTTCTTGATTTTTTTTTTTTTTTTTTTTGTTCTGCTTTTTAACCAAGTTGAAAAGGCACACTAAAAGCCATCAATCCAAAAGATGTAAGACTACAATTCTCAGTAGGTGTTAAAGGCAGAATAGGTCAGGTTAGGTAGTAAAACGGTTTTATTTCAAAGCTCTAACTTATCTTTGTTGTGAATTTCAGGCTTCAATTATATCTCAGATCACAAACTTCGCTTTTACTTCTAATTAGCTAAGGCATATTCTGGAGTGTGAGATTATAGCAGACAAATGGAGCTGTATTGATTGCATTCTTTTCATCATTGAACAAGCCTTCATGTATTCTTTTCAGGACCAGTAGAGAGCATATAGAATGAACCCTTAATCTAAGTTTGAGTTCAGCAGGTTTGTCCCCCCTGCTGTTTTGAATACAACTTAAAACTTTTGATTAAACTATGAAGAAAAGTACTTTTTTTTTTTTTTTTTTCAGGGGCCATGTACTTTAGATATATTTGTATAGGGTATAATGGAAACTTATGCAAAAAGATGAAATACAAAAATGGGTGTAGTGGGAAATTCCTTGAAGGGTTACGCAGGTTTAAAAACTTTATTTAAAGTGGTTTAGAATGTTGATTTAGTCCTCTTTTAAAATAGATGAAACCAGTTAAAAAGAATTGATTTTGCTTTCTATTGTTATCACTGCTAAACATTTACTCTTAATTGCTAACTTGAGCATTTGCAAAAGGTTTGATGGAGTCATATACTTTATCAATACGTATTTAAATATTGGGAAGTTTAGCATAAGTTTATTCCATATTAGTCATATTTTGTACTGTTCGAGGATGCCAAATAATGCAGTTTACATGTGTGATGTTACATAGATTAGTTATTGGACTTTTTGCCCATTTCATGCTCAGCATTTAATAGAAATTTACAGTGTACAAAAAAGGATTTTAAAACTTAACTAAATCCACTATTATATGTAATGGTAAGGAGAAAAATTAAATCTTTTTTCTATTTAAAAGCTAATTTTGCTAAGAAAGCACAAATTATAATTAGTTATCTCAATGTTTCTAAACAGTAAAAGGGGGTAATGATTTTGGTCTTAAGTGAAATCATAGTAAGAGTTTAGACTTAGTGAACACCACTGTGTCTCAGCTTATTAGAAACTGGTTTCAAACACTAAGAAATTCCCCCATTCAGAGGCCTGACAGTTTTCTTCAAGGTAACATTTATGCAAGTTGAATATTTGAGAAATAAATTGTTTGTAATATAGAAAGTTCAAAGCCTGTCCTTATTTCAAAGGGGTTCATTTTGGGAGGAAGAGCATAACAACTGTTTTACATAGTAAAACATGAAAGCATTAATTTCTATCTGTTTTGATGTGGTGCTTTCAAATTAGACCAGCAGCTCTAATCAGAGTAAAATGCTATGGCATACTTTTATTTAAAAATTTGGAAGTTTTCATTTTCTTAGAAATCCTATTGATTAAACACTAGAATATTGTTTTGATTCACATGTTATCATAAAATTAAGTCTTGTCATTCTTTCTGACAACTTGTGTGCTTTTATGTTCCTGCCCTTTCTGAATGGACTGGGAACTGTGTATTTTCATGGTAGAGAATGATCTGAACTGATACAAAAACATTGCACAAGTATTGACAGACAATGCAGTGAATGCAAATCTGATGGTAATATATTGACATTTTCATTAAGAAAATACTTGGCAGCTACCAACAGGGACTAGCTTTTTCTGTTTAAATGAGATTGCTGAAAAACAGGGATAACTTCTACTAGCATATGAAATGATGGCTACTGAGATGAACCAAATAAGGACTAATGATATTAGGCTTGGTGGTTTTTATTTTTGTTCTGGAAGGCCCAGTTATTTTAGTGGTAACTCTTCTGTGGGGAGTATTGGCCACAGAATTGGACAGAATGAGCTGTGGAATTCCTCAACAATAGTGCCATGAACGCTCATTCAGTATCTGGTCATTTGTTCATATTCCTGACCCCACTATTCAGTACTGATCCAGCACATCTTGATTGTTTTTTCATTCCGAGACATTGCATAATTATATAAAATTATTAACTTTTATATAAATGAGTGCAGTATAACATTGCATAAAACATATATTTTTTTATGTATTTGACACCTGTTCTAATTGAAAGATGTTTGGGTCGTTGCAAATGGCAAATTTTTAGTGCTTCTACTGTCTGAAAGATGCTCTTTGAAGATCTTTGACAAACTATTTTTGATTCATATATACTGTCTTTTATGTCTAAAATAAGCAGCACTCCTTTTTTACCAATTCAGTACATCATTCAGCATGTGTGATTTATTCAAATTACCAGAGCATAGGTATCATCTTCAAGCTATAGTCCGTGTTTTTCAAGTTCAAAGTTCAAGTAAACATGGCAAGAAGCAATTTATCATGGAGTATATTTCTGAGACCTGTTTCCTCCTAATTAAAATCAAACCAAATGTAACAAATAACTGTACAATTTTCCTTTTTAAACACTGAGGGCAAAACTGTTTTCTGGATACACTGTGTTGGTGTTCACTCAGCACGGAAGATTGTTCCTTCCAAATACTCTTCTGGACTAGTGCGTAGTTGTGATTATAAGAAAAATTATCTTGTTCAGACTGAGTCCTTTGTATTTTCATCACACAAGCCACTCTGAAACTACGTACCATAACACAGTTAAGGTGGTCTAATTCACCTATGATGTGATAATGTGGCAGTTCATCAAGACTACATTTTTTTCTAATTTTTGTAGTGTTACCTTTTCAATAAAATATTTTTGTGTGTTTTTATCTGGTTCTCTGTCTCATATAGCAAAGATACTGTTTGATGTGTTATTAAAATTTTAAAAATAAAACCAGATTCATGTTAAGTTTACCAATATGTCAGCTTTGAGCCCTGTTTGTGAGTTCTTCAACTTTGTGACCTTTCATTTATAAATGAATGGTGTTCAATGTTTGTTCAGCTTTTCTCATCATCATTTCATAAATGCAGTTAAAATGCATTTAGATTTTTTTGATGTATAAAGCTGCAGTATAAAGAATCATCATAATATCATTGTTTGCACTAAATTTTTTTGGAAGTAACAGGATTATCTCTATGGTTTTGTTTGCCACTTCACCAAAAACCCACCCCATCTCCAAACTTTCTCTCTCTTCCTTGGTTTCTCAGTGAGGTAGATATTAACTTTTTCCATTTGTAAATTGCTAGGTTAAAGATCTTGTGCTATTAGTTTCTAAAACTTCATAAACAGAAAGCACCTTTTGGTCTTCAAGTGCTTACTGAAACCCTGAGGTAAAGCCCCTTTATAGGTTCATGTGTTTCTTGAAGCTGCCCATACTCAAAAATCTATTCACAACCAGGCAATGCAGAAATGTTTGCATCATGCAGTTACACAAAACCAGTGATTCTGAAAATTAATAACGTGTGTCCTTTTTCACTTGCTGTTTGTGTCTTTTGCTAGTGAGTTGAGAAGATCTACTTTCTTTGTGAGATGGAAGGTATCACTGGTACCATTGGTTCTTGTACAAAGTCAGATTGAGAACACAACTCAACACAAGGTGTAACTTTTTTTCTTCTGTAGGTTGTTAGGACCTAGTGAAAGACTTTTTGTATGATTAAAAGGTTTCAAATTGCACTGAGATTTCTTGATAGATCAAACATTTCCAATAATTTTTAGTAGTAGGCTCATTTTAGTAGAAGGCATATTGTGGCCTACTACTGATTTTTCTCTGAGTCTAGATTAGGCAAGTCTAGACTAAAACAAAACCTCTGTATAGAAGTTGAATCTTTGGCACCATTTCTCCTGTTAATTTGTGATGAATGGCAATGTTTGCTAATCTAGAGGTAATAAAAGATTGTTTGAATAGTTGGAAAGGTGACCTATTGTGGTAGGTTCTCTAATCATTAATTGTCCTTGAAGAAATGAAATGAGCATGACTTCAGTGTAACCAAAAGGAAAGGGAGCCATATGGCTGCTTTCTATTAATATATTGAGATTAAACAGCAGAATGAGAGGATAGTTCTTTAAATTCAAGAACCATGTTGAAGTAAACTGTAATAGGAGCTGAAAGTTAGGAGATTGTTTCCAAGTCAGAGGAGTGTGTGTCTAATAGCTTTTCTGTGGGCCTTATGGGAGCTAACAGCTAAACTACATTATAGTTGAAGCTTGACTACTTTATAATAGGGTTGGTAAGATGTGGTTGTCTGTGATAGTAGAAGCTATTCCAGTAAATCAAGAGGTTGCTTGTAAGTTCATGTCTAACTTTCCTTTTTTCTCCTCACTTTCAGTGTATTTCTGAAGTTTTGTTCTGTGATTCATACACCACCCCACCACCCCATCATACTGTGATGTCACAGCTTTCTTTTTGTAGATCTAGGGTTTTTAAAATTTTGATTGCTGTGTCGCTTGCACCACCTTTTTCAGAGTAAGCTTGGTCATAAAAATAGAATTTCAGGAACTTGTATGCAGTACCTAATCTGTTAATGTTTCTTGTCTTCTTCACTAACATCAAAGTTAAAATACTTTATTTATATTTGAATGGGGCCTTAATGAAACTTAACGTACTTTACTGATCTGTGTAGTTATTTTCTGTACAAGTGTCCGAACTTATGTATCAGAAAAATAGTGTCTTTTTAATAGCACAGAGCTGAAGAACAGAAATTATTTAAATCAGAGGTGCAGGGTGGTAGATCCAAGAGACTGTGTTACCAACTCCAAATATTGCTGTAAAATCATGCTACTATTTTTTTTGTCTTATAAAAGCTTAGATTTTTTTAATGCAACTCTTTAATTTGGAGTACTTATTTTTTAAATTTATACGTAGAACATTTTTACCATAATAACAGGGAAAACAAACTTTTTAAGAATTGCTCATCACAGTATTTTTGAACACTTTCATAGCTATTGCTTACATCTGCATAAGCAGATCATAGTAAGTACTTTCAGTTGTGCTTTCCATTACATAAATTAATGACATGACTGATGCTGCATTATTGTGGAGGACTGTGCTCTCTGATGCTTACCAAACAGAAAATCTCCTTAGAGTTTTGAGTTGGGGAACTTGAAGACAATGCATCATAAAAAAGTCAAGAAGGCAAAGTACCCTTTAGCTAAACAGACACACAAAATTTTGAGGGAATACTGCTATCTCTAAAGCTTCTCTCTCTCCTGTTAGATCATTAGAGAGCCTTTCTTCATAAAATCTCACAGTAAGTTAAGTCTGTGTGTGTTTTATTTAGTTAAATTCATTTATATACATATTTGTGTGTATATGCACTCAAATTTATGTAAATATATAACTGTAAAAAGTACCATTTTGTGAAAGCTATTTCTATTGGTGTTAAATTTTGGTGTTCTGAAGAGCCCTAGAAATGTTAAAGAGGTACTGTGTCTGTAGCAAACTGAAGTTTGTAGAGGAGGAAGAGTAGAGTATTACACACTTGTATGCTGGCCCAAAACTCTTTAAAAAGTATAAAACCAGCATAAACTGATTTCCTTCTGTTTTGACTACTCATAAAGTATACATATTCATAAGCAGTAGGGGAGAGAATGTTATTTTCCTGGAGTCTACCCTGTAGTACTTATGCTTTTCTAGATGAGCAAATTCTACTAGCATGTGTTATAATGTGGCCACAATTAAATAAAATTTTACTTATAAAAAAGTTGAAGGAGAAAGGTGTTGATTTAGCCAAGGTTACACCGATAAGTCACCCTTGAAGATTAGATCGCCTCTATTTTGTCTCAGTGGCCACTGGTCTGTCTCGCAGACCATAATGACTGCTCTTGTCATGTGGTTTAGCCAGAAGAGATCTGAGGAGATTGTACTGCTTGGATTAGTTTGAAGGAATTGGAAAACATGGAAAGTTGATGGAGTTGGTAACTGTGTTAGACCTTACTGAAGTTTACAGGAGAAAAACTATCCCTGTTGAACATGTATATTTGAAGAAATCAGCTCAGACACAACATATATACCTGACTTTGTGCTTTTGTTGAAATATGGCATGGGTATGCCTTCTTGTCACAAGTATATTAACATTTAACTTCAAATAATAAATACATAGGTTTTGTTTCTCTCCTTCCAAAAGAAGTTTGCTGCTTAGTTTAGATAAATTTTAATGTGTTAAGGCCTGTTAATGCCAATTAATAGCAGAATATAATGTTGTGGGGTTTTTTTTAGTTGGTATTATAAAATGAACTTACTTATTATGCAAACAGTGATGAGTTGGAATTTGTTTGAAAGGATTTATAATTTTTTGAGTTGGAAGTGTAATGTGAGAAGGATTTTTTAAAAAGACACTTATCAGAGGGTATAATTTTTAAGTTTTCATTAACATCCACATTTATGACTTTGCATGAGCATTTTCTGCAAATAAGAGCAAAACTTGATGAATTTCTGTCTTCTTAATTCTATCATGGAGCTTGTTAATAGCATTTACCTTAACATCTGTTCACTTTTGAAGTTCTGACTGTGATTTTGTACTTTTTTAAAACTCAATAGGCATTTTTTTCAACTCAGTGTTCAAAGTGTGTTAATATGTCTCCAGCTTCTATATCACTAATTGTCTCTTAACTATTTTTTTTCAGATTTAAAACCCACTCCCTTAGAAAATACATATTAAAACTGATTTTTCATAAGACATGTCTTCTAAATCCCCGCCACTAAAGAGTGCTCTCATCAGAATGAATTCAGCAGTGTATCATTGTAAAGATTAAACTGCAGCAGCAGTTAGAATAATGAATAGATTACAGATCAGTGGGCACCATTAAAAATGGAGATACGGTAGGATGCAAATAGTGAAACAGGGTGCATGTTTCTTGAAGATTAAATCCTACTTTCAAAATCTTGGTTTTAAAGTTTAAATCCTGTCAGAAGAAAACCTGTCAACGAGATCATCTTGCTCATTTTTTGCTTGAGTGGTTAAAGCATCATACATTTGAGGGACTTCTTTAGGTGTCCATTGGGTTTCTTGACTTCTGAATTTATTTTAAACCTGATCATTTCAATGTATATCTTTTTCTGCTTTTCTGCCTGTGGTTTTGAATATAAAATCTCCCACTTTGCAGGCAGTGCTCAGAGTGTGACCAGGCAGGTAGCAGTGACATGGAGGCTGATATTGCCATGGAAACCTTACCAGATGGGACCAAAAGATCCAGGAGACAGATTAAGGAACCAGTGAAATTTGTTCCTCAGGATGTGCCACCAGAACCGAAGAAAATTCCAATCAGAAACACGGTAAATTATGGTTGAGTGGTTGTTATACAGCTCATATTCATAATAATTTTGTTTTTCTTCCCTTTTGGACACTTTAAATTGTGGGATTTCAATTTGATTGATGTTCTATTTATGTTATAAATTCCCTTGCCTCTGTTTAATGATTTATTGCTTGTGTTAAACATATAGTTTTGCTAAAGTAGAAAGCTGGGAAACATGGTACTGAATTGAAGAACTGTATAAGCTTTTCCTTTTGTTTGGAGTCCTCCGTTACTTGCAGAAAAAGGGAAATTGCAGTTTGCACTTAAGCCTTTACAGCTGTTCTTCACTTTAGTAGTAAGGACACTTTTTTCCTGTATGCTAAGATTTAAATATATGGGCAACCTACTGACAGTCACAAAATCTGCAGTCAATCACAAGGCTCTGTTATTTCAGTTTGTTTAGCTTTCTAGTCTTACTGCTGTGACACTCTGTATATTTTCTCAAACTTTCCTGGTGGATAGTTTGTAGAGAAGAGAAGTAAAAGCTCTCATACTGATGAAATATGTAGCATCTTTTTTTCATTTGGAAGTGGAACTTTTTTATTAATTAGTGTGCTGCTTTAATTCCTAAAATTTTCTTCTACTTGTTCATAAACCAAGATTTTTTTTCATGTGTGATGTGTCACATCACCTATAAAAAGTACATAAAAGTATCAGAGGTCTTTCAGGTCTGGTTTAGGGAATGAGTAGTGTTCCCATGGTCCTTTGTACATGAGTAGTAATTGTATATAAACCAGTGGTTCATCTTACAATATACGACTTAGTTTTAGGAAATACTTAAACCCTCTCATGTTAGAGGTACTTCATTGTTCGTGCAGCACAACTTTATTTTCCTGACAGAGCTTTCCAGAATTTTTATGCCTGTACCAACAGATACCATGCTAGTTAATTCTTCTGAGTATACACAATAGGATTAAGCACATATTTTCCTGACCTAACCTTAAATGTTTGCTTTAATTATATTTCAGTATATTTGGATTGTTTGGGCCACAGCTTTGATTTACCTAATGGCTTACTTTTCCTGGTTTATGACTAAGAAGAACTTTAAAAATGACAAGTCAAACTGATTAATTTAACTCAAACTGTTAGGAGTGTGAGTAATCCAAAATTAAATTTTGTGAGTAATCTAGGGGAAAAGCTTTTTTTCTTTGTTTTTCCTCATTGAGGGAAAGTTCCCTTCTTCCCTATGTGTAAGAACACATAGGTTCTTACAGCTGTAGGTTGAACTGACTGTCATTGTGCTGTTGTTCACACAGAAAGATGACTTACCCAGTATTCTTGCTTGCTGAACCCTTTGCATCCGCTCTCCCCTTAGTTCACTCTCTTCCCCCTTTTTATACCAGTGATATTAGGGGTTGGGAATTCATGATCATGGTACTAAAGAGAACTAAAAGTGATCCATGAAAGACGTTCATAGTAGTAATAGACAAAAGATTGATATGACACATAGTACAGAAATCCATGGGAAGGCAAGATTGGTTAGTTCTAAGGCCCATGTAGTAACCGCCAGGGTTCTTTCATGCTAAAAGGAGAGAAGTCTCTCTGAAGTGTTCCCCTCATGCTGTGACACTGTGATGTGCTACACTGATGCTGCATTGGTGATTTGGCCCTTCCTGTGTTAGAGAGTATATATACACATGCTGTGGTATGTATACAGAGATGAAATGTACTTTGGGTGGGCTTAGTATGTTGGCACGGTGCAGCATTCCACTGTGGAAAAAGTACTGCTACCAGTCATAGAAAAACTTTGTTCCTCAGCTTGAAGTGTTTGGCTGTGTCAGTTCTCTCCTGTTCTCTGCTTTTCTACAACATACAGATTTTCAAGATAAATCTTCAGTGCTCTTTGGGCAGGGCCGCTCTGTCAAAGTTATCTCCACTCTTCTAGCTTTCCCATAACTGACAGGTTGTTGGTTTTTTTTTTTTTAATTTCCTGCTGCCTTCTACTTTACTGTGGAAGTGAAGGTTCACTCCCTTGACACCTGCTAGATTTCTTTCTCTGAACTAGGCTGAATTCCTTCGTTTCAACTCTTTCATGATCTTGGTGTGCTTAGGCTGTATGACAAAATGAAGGTAACAGACCTCTGAAGACTTAATAAGATTCCCACTCACCTTTGCAATGAACCCAGGAAAGTTGGTGTTAGTTTTTGTTGCTTGTTTGTTTTGGTTTCTTTTTTTATGAAGAGAATACTTTTTAATTCATTAGGTCTGGGGCTGCTTGTATATTTGAGGGGAAAAAACCTGAGCTTTGAACAACTTCCTTAAGTTTTTGAGTCTGACTACACAGAACATCCATGTGGAGCATTTTAACAGTGATGACCAGATACTTGTTCTGTCCTTTGTGTCCTTACTGCTCAAATCCTTTAAAATAGTTTAAAATAAAGAAGAAAAAACAGTTTGAAAATGTACTTTTCCATAATCCTCTCTTCTCAGTGTACTTTGTATCTCTGGACATGTTTTATTCAATCTGGTTTTATTTTGGAAGGAGTTGGCAAGACTGCTTACAGTCATAATCAACAAGTGTAATTATAAGACTGTTGAATTGAATTGTGTGTTGTCTGCTCTTAAGGGAATTTCCATTTGTTTTGCATAAATTTATCTTGAATTGATATAATTGAAAGAAGGGTGTTTTGCCTCATCTAAGAGAGCAGGATGTATCTTACACATTTGGATTTCATTGTAGGGGTTTATCATAGTTAACTCTTCCTTTTTTGACAGAAATTGTGAGTAAGCCCAAATATTATTAATAAAATATTAGTAAACCCTAATATTTTATTGTGATAAAGTTGAATTAGGATGCCAATAATAGATGGTATCTGTAAGACATTTTACACAAATGCATATGATCAACTAAACTGACTATATGTAAAAAAATATTTCATGTTAAATAGTACTTTGAGAATTGATGTTTTGCAGCTCCTGTTTGGTAACACTGATTTCAGATATTATAAAGGATACCCCCTTTCATGAAAAGTTGATTTTTTTTCCTTATTTGTAGTAATTTTTTTCTGATTTCTGTCTGCTTGGGGTGTACTATGAATAGTAAAAGAACCTTTTAGAAGTATTCATAATTTTACCATTGTTTCTCATCCAATCTAATTATGGATGTGTACTTAAATCATACTGCTTTTAAAAAAATTATTATTATCCTTCAAAGTGCATGAATCACTGATATTGTGGATTTTTGTTTCCAGGGATAAACTATTTTTTAAAGAAAATAGCAGTGTGTTTTTTCTGCTTTAAATACTTTCCTTTTGTTTTCCATTATTGCAAGAAATAGTAATGGCATCTGTTTTCAACTTCTGCAACCTGTGCTACTTGTCCTCCTTTTTCTTTACGAACTTAACAGTTCTTTCCAGGTTTTTCTAATCTTAAGTCTCTTGAGTACTTAGCCTTACATCTGTTTCAGGATACCATTAGCAGAGATTTAGAGTGGGTTCCTGTGCATTATTTTGAATTAGGTGACTTTTCTTCAGATAGTCAGTCTGCTTGTGCTAAAACCTTGACTCGTAACTAATTACTGGCTGGGAAGAGCTCTGAGGAATATTCATTTTCCAACTCAATAAGAGGCAAGTGAGACTGTTTAATGAAAACTCAGGTTTTCTTCTAGGGACTATATTGTTCAAATCTTAATATAATCTTGCATCAGAACAATGATAGCCAGAGACCTGTGGCAATTGGAGAACTAGTGTTCCCACCTTCCACGTTGTATCCAAGACTGCTTCCTCCTATGATTTGGAAGTCTGAGAGAAGTGAGACTGAAGCAGGTTATTGAGAGTGAGGATAGTGCTTCTCCCTTGTACAGTTCTCTACATCAATTGTGTGTCACGGCAGTATTTTGCATTCTAATGCTGTATAAACTTTTAAAGACAACCCTGTGAGTGCTCTCTAGTATTTCCATCTCTTAGCTTTCAAATACTTTGGAGGATATTTATATCAAGAAGAGCAGCTGTTTCAAAGAAAATGGGAGGACAGAAAGTTCAGCCATTTGAACTGCATTGTTCTGGAATAGAGAGTGCTTATCACAGAATCAACTAGGTTGGAAAGGACCTTGAGGATGATCTAGTCCAACTGTTAACCTGGCACTGACAGTTCCCAACTACACCATATTATTGTACATTAAGAGGTAACTAAATTTTACAAGACCTCTCTGATTTTAAACTTCCTTAGGACCATGTAAGAGAATATACCCACATGCATAAGGGTAAATTTAAACACATCAGAATTCTACTCTGAGTCAGGGTCTATGCAAATAGTAAGTGAATGTAAATAGAGAAGACATTAGGCCTTTATACTTGTTGTATAAGAGCTGTATTTGTGGACAGAATTTAATTCACTGTTTATGCTTATGTTTCAAGGTCTATGTAGAGATCTTTTAAACAATTTTCTGAATTTCAGTGCATAACTCGTTAAACTAGCTTTTTCTTTCTAATTCCAATTTCATACTTGTATAAGCTTCACAAATCATTATTTCTGCTGCTAGATAATTTCAGAGAAATTAATAGCTAATGATTAGTTAATAGCTAATAGAAATCTATAGCAATCTGCATAAACCAGATGTCTATAAACATTGGTTTTGTATTTGTTAAAAATCTGAGGATGTTTTTTAGCATTGGCTTTTCAGAACTGTGAAGTTTTTTCATACTGGATATTTTAATTATGAATATTAAGAGTATACTAGTTTGTTTATTTGGAAAAAAATCTTTAGATATGGATAGTGCTTTTCAGCAGTAAATTGAGAGATTTTTATCTACTCAACTGTGTATGTTCTGATTTTCAGAGCCTTTATAAGATGATCCATATTTACAAAAAACAGCTTTAAACAGATTGCTAACTTCCTTTGCTGTCCTTGAATTAAAAAGAACATACAGGTTATTGTCTATCTAAGATGTCATTGCTAAAATAATTTTGTTAGTCTGGTGTTGTATTTTTTGCAAAATAAGTGTTGTTCTGTCCCTTGGAAAGAAGTTCTCTTAAGTGTATTTCACTGAACTTCTTTAAAATTTCATGGAGTATGCTTTGCCTACTGTATGTTCTGTTGTCTGGAAGTGTAATGGAGTTTCTGTAAGAAACATCACGTACATGCTCATCTTCTAAAGCAGTATTGTGCAGCTGGGGTTAGTTGTGTGCTGAAAGAGGTGGTACAGGATGCACTTTCCTGTAATTCTGGTGTATCCTTTGTGTTGTTGAATATTTCATCCTTCAGCAAATGCTGTCAGATCCTGGTACTCTTAATGAGCATATTAGAGGGTGGTATGTGGTTTTTTTGGGTGGAAATTCCATATTTTACTCCTTTTTATTGAAGTATCTACCCAGTGTTATAAAGGTGAAAAAGACTTTTTATAAAGGTATTTTGGGAACTGAATTTTTTTTTGAGGGTTTTAAATAAAACCTCTGATCTTTTGATGCCCAATTTATTTTTGTTATCTAAAACCTGAAGATCTTATAGATTTTTTTTTTCCAATAATTGTATCAAATAGAAATGAACAGACAGTGATTATTCTGTTTAGTAGTAAAAAGTGTGGTTTTGGAAGTAATTGTTAACCTATACTATGCTGTTCATTCTTCAGAACTTGGAAGAAAACAAATCTGTGCCTGAGGGGCTATGGTCTAAGTAGATTAGTTTTTAAAAAATAGGAATTAAAAAATACTGACAAAGCACCTACAAACTGTTTTTAGCACAGGGAGTTGTGTATAATGCTTTGTTTTACAAGTAAATACTGCTGTTTGGAATAGACTATTTTTTTCTTAGTTTTATTTCAAATAGGAAAAGATAGCAGAGGAGTGATATTTCCCCACCCCACCCCCCCTTACCCAAGTATATTAAAAGATAAACAGGACTGTTATCTTGTATTTAACTGAAACATTTCCACCAAGGTAGTTTTCAGACATCTATTGTGTAACTTAATTATGTGATGTCATAGATATAAGTTTTGAATAAAACTTATATGGCTACGGGAGGAAAACAGAACATCAGTTCCAGTTTGAGTTTAAGTATCAGCACTTCATAAAACAGCAAATAATTTTAAAACACCTATACTTATCAGTCATCATTTTAATTAACATTGTTAATGATTGGTCAACTCATTTAAGTATGACTTCTAAATAAGTACCTGGAAGACCTTTTAAAGCAACTGTCTAATAATGTGCAGTTTGACATGTTCAATTTAAAAGAAATTGCTGTCAACTGAACCATTAATGGTCTAGAAAAAAATAATTAGGAGTTACTCAGCTTTCTGAAACTTTTAAGTTTTTAACTATAAAGAGCATTGTAAAATAATTTTTCCTTCATCACTGAATGCAAAAGCTCAACTGAGACTATGACATGTCAATGCAAACACAAAAACTAGATCAATCAGCTTGTCAAATACATGGATATGTGATAGTATAGAACTCTTTTCTTTTTGACTTGAGCTCAAATTTAGAAAGGAAGAAAGTAAGATAAATTGATGCAGCTCTTCCACAGTGCTTGAAGGGAATGGAGTATATCAGAGTTTTGCAGGGTTTTTTGTTTGGGGATTGGTTGTTTTTTAAGAAAGTGGGAAGAAAAAAAACCTCACAGGTGAAAGATCACTTCTTTTTGATGTAGCAAAGGCATGAAGAGGTGGATGTATGCCGCATGGTATTCCAGAGGTATGAATATTGATATCTCTGTAAGTAAAGGTAACTAGCATACCTGTCACTTCTGGAAATAAATACATTTAAGTTCAGTTTTCCAGAAGAGAATCACTTGTTTTATCAACATCTGCAAACTGACTTCTTCTGGCCTTTTTGCACTTTCACTTCTGTTTCAGTTCTTCAAATGTGTGTGCTTTGGAGGAAATTACTATTAAGAAGATAAAGAGCAATCCTGCTAGTTCTGAAATTCCGGTCTGTGTTTAGATCTTAGAAACAGAGGTTTCAAGTTACATTCAGTAATAGTATAGCTTGACAGCTGGAATGTTGCAAAATTTTTGCTTTTCTAGAAAATTCCTCAAGAGAATGGAAACTTAAAAAAAAAAAAAAAGGGAAATTGTAATTCTGTGTAATTAAGCTTCATGGTTGAATTGTTTCTTTTTATAATCATATTTTGATTCACTTCTGTTTCTTTTTGTCTGGCAGTTCCCTTTATTACTGCCAGCTTTCCAGAAAATTAAATAATTGTTTCAGAGATATATTTTGAATAGTAGTGATATGTATCATTTAAGGTATTCACTTTGATTTGTATTGAGCGAGTATGCCATCTGGTGTTTGTATAGCTGTCCTTACCTTTATTTCAAATAATTTTATTCCTGTGTGTTGCTATTAATAGATTTTTTTTTTCGCCTTTTAACAAAGCCAAGGAAGTCAAGGGGATTTTTCTGCAATGGACTTGAATGTAACTTATTCATTGCTAAACTATGTTTATAAAACTGAACTTTTAATAAGGATTGTGTGACATCATGGATTCAAAATTGCTATTTCAGCAAAATGGTCAGGGTTTGTGTTTAACAGGAGCGAGATTACATTATCTGTGCAGTTTCAACCTGTGTGGATTTTTTTCTCAGGCTTTTGAAAACCTGTAGTTTGCTTTTACTCTTGATAGCACAGTGCTTTTGATAGGTTACCTTTTTTGGCAGAAGTGGACGTTTTCCTAATTCTGTGTTCTTAGTGTTCACTCTGCTTATGCTTCATATCAATAGTCTTCTGTTCTGCAGTAATGAAATGAATCCTTGCCATGAGCTCTTGGGAATGATTCCAGAGCATTTTAATATTTACAGATTTTTTTGTTTTTCCAATTCTCATTAACAAGTACTTGTTAAAGGCTGCATGAGTTAGAGGGTTAGGGTTAGAAGGCTTTTGATATGTGTGATATTTATCAATGAACCATAGCTTGATAGAAGGTAAAGCTGTGGAAGTTTCAGTGACCTGCTGCATCACATAGACACACACAAGTCTATGAGACCGGATGGGATACACCCAAGGGTGCTGAAGGTGCTGGCTGGGGTGCTCGCCAAGCCGCTTTCCATCATTTAGCAGCAGTCCTGGCTGGCCGGGGAGGTTCCGACAGATTGATAATCAGCCAATGTGACACCCATATTTAAGAAGGGTTGGAAGGTTGATCTGGGAAGTTACAGGCCTGTCAGCTTGACTTTGGTGCCCAGGAAGCTGATGGAGCAGCTCATCCTGAGTGCCATCACACAACACGTGCGGGACAACCAGATGCTCAGGCCCAGTCAGCATGGGTTTATGAAAGGCAGGTCCTGCTTGACAAACCTGATCTCCTTCTACGACAGGGCGACCTGCTTATTGGATGAGGGAAAGGCTGTGGATGTTGTTTACCTTGACTTTAGCAAGGCCTTTGACACCATTTCCCACATCATTCTCCTGGCGAAACTGGCTGCTCAAGGCTTGGATGGGCACACGCTTTGCTGGGTATAAAACTGTCTGGATGGCTGGGCCCAGAGAGTTGTGGTGAACGGAGTTAAATCCAGTTGGCGGCCGGTCACGAGTTGTACCCCCCAGGGCTGGGTTTTGGGGCCACTCCTGTTTAACATCTTTATTGATGATCTAGACGAGGGGATCGAGTGCCCCCTCAGTCAGTTTGCAGATGACACCCAGTTGGGTGGGAGTGTTGATCTGCTCGAGGGTAGGGAGGCTCTGCAGAGAGACCTGGACAGGCTGGAGCCATGGGCTGAGGCCAACTGGAGGAGTTTCCATAAGTCCAAATGCCAGGGGCAGCACTTGGGCCACAACAACCCCCAGCAGCGCTACAGGCTTGGGGAGGAGTGGCTGGAGAGCTGCCAGTCAGAGAGGGACCTGGGGGTGCTGATTGACAGCTGGCTGAACAGGAGCCAGCAGTGTGCCCAGGTGGCCAAGGTGGCCAATGGCATCCTGGCCTGTGTCAGCAATAGCGTGGCCAGCAGGGACAGGGAAGGGATCTGACCCCTGTACTCGGCACTGGTGAGGCCGCACCTCGATTCCTGTGTTCAGTTTTGGGCCCCTCACTCCAAAAAGGACATTGAATGACTCGAGCGTGTCCAGAGAAGGGCAACGAAGCTGGTGCAGGGTCTGGAGCACAGGTCGTACGGGGAGCGGCTGAGGGAACTGGGGGTGTTTAGTCTGGAGAAGAGGAGGCTGAGGGGAGACCTCATCACCCTCTACAGCTCCCTGAAAGGAGGGTGCAGAGAGCTGGGGATGAGCCTCTTTAACCAAGTAACAAGTGTTAGGACAAGAGGGAATGGGCTCAAATTGCACCAGGGAAGGTTTAGACTGGATATTAGGAAGCATTTCTTTCCAGAAGGGGTTGTTAGGGGTTGGAATGGGCTGCCCAGGGAGGTGTCCCCATCCCTGGAGGTGTTTAAGAGTCGGGTCGACTTAGCGCTGGGGGATATGGTGTAGTTGGGAACTGTTTTCAATTAATGGTTGGACTGGATGATCTTCAAGGACTTTTCCAACCTAGATGATTCTGTGACTCTTTGATTCTGTGAAGTATATCGTTATTACTAGTGTGTCAACTATAAGGTGATGTAAGACAAAAATGAAAATACCTGAAGAATTTAGATAGGAAACAGAATTAAAACGTGGCTTTAATCTCATACTGGCCATCTTTGCTGTGTATTTCATGTAGCTATTTGTTTTTCTAGAGCAGTCACCATAGCTGCAGGTCAGTCCAGGAAACAAAAATCAAATGTGTAATTTCAGAGAAGAAATGTAAGATTTACAGATCTACAAAAATCAAACCATCTTAATTTCTTCATATTTAACCCTTTTAATAATTACAACACAAAACAACATTTGCAGACTTTTTACACAGTGAAGAAATTATAGTACCAATCATGTTGGTTTTCCTTTTATTCCATCTGACAAAGCAAAACTGATCCAAGTGAACATTCTGTCTTCTGTTGCTGTCTCTGGATGAACTGGCTTAAAACATTTGTCTTCCAGAGGCATAACAGTGTGTTTTGGTGACAGCCATGGTGGGTTTGGGTCATGTGGGCACCCATTCATTCCAGTTCACTGTTCTGCTTTCATGCTTGGAAAGTAACATAGCAACATATCATCCTTGAATGATGGCAAACAGACTGTTTCCTTTGCGGTTTTACATTGCTGCTTTGTTTACTTTACTGTTTTGCAGTCTGTCTCCTTTCAGAGTGTAGGATTTGTCCTAGGCTTTATTTGTCCCTTAAAGATGTATTCCATTTGTCTCATATATGGAATATTTTTCTGAAAATACTCAAAATCTTACAGTCAGTGCACTATCTAATCTTTTTTTATTTTACATGTGTTACATATTGTTGACTGCTTGTTACCGAGTTGCTTATAAACAACTTGAATGTGTAATTAAGCATTCACTTATAGCTTTTCCTAGTCCAAAATGGAGACTCCCACTGAAGTCTTTCTTCTTCTCCCACTTTTGGGCTGATGGTTCGATCCCATTGTTGATCACATTTTTCCTCAACATTCTTCATTCCATTTTGAATAGCTTTTTTTTAACTGTCTGACTTTAAAAAAGTGTCTTGAGTACACTGTGTCCTTCCATGGGTTGAAATCGTGTTATCTCCACACCTCTACTGATTTCTTGTCCTATATCTTCTAAAAATGTCACCCCAAATCACTCATGCATTTGATCCACATCATGTTATATCATTTATTGCTTCATCATTCATTATTTATTTCTTATATCAGTATTCTGTTTTTCTGTCATTTATGTTCTGGTTCTTTTAATTCCCTAAGCTGATATGCAAGTTTCCACACCGTAACAGTAGAATGCTGCACAGTACAGATGGGTATTTCCATGACACAAAAGAGGATAGCTGAAAGAAAACCTAGTTTTTATTTTTCTTTCCTTTTCTTTCCCTTTACACTGCCTATGGAAATGTCTGCCCTAATTCCCTTAACTGCCTTCTTTTTTTCTTTAAAAAAAGGCATTCTCCATCATTCTTTCTTGAATGTGTTTTATAACTTACACTATATGTTATAAAATACTGTATATTTCATAGAATATTTTAGTAACTTTCATCTTAGATCATTACAGATTAGATTAGATGGGGCAAACAAATGTTGGTTTTACTTCTCCTCTTTATTTTCAGCTGTTGGCAAGTTGTGTCCAGCACTATTTTTTCTGTAGGTAGCCTTGTAATGTTTTTTGTGAATTTTTAAAATGTTGGAGAGGCAAGAGGCAAGGGTTTTTTTTTCCAAATTTTGAATGCAAACTAAGAAGTTAATTAAATAACTCAGAAGAATGATGCATGCTTTAATACCATGGGATGGTTCTCCACCTTCCACAGATTATAAACTTTGAAGAAAAAGACCAAAAGGGGCATTGTTAATCTTTAGGTTTCATTTACCGAGAACATTACTCTTTTTCTAAGGGAGGGCATTAAGATTTCTGTGAAGGCTAAATCTTAGTAAGATATTTTTGGAAAAGATGGCTTGCTTTCATATTGATGACTTCACTGAATCAAATGATTTAGTCTCTTTATCTGAGGAGCATCATCTTACGAGATTTTAAGGAGTTTAATTATAAATTGTTTTGCTGACGTATGGAGGTGTGTTTTTCCCCTCAAAATGTTATACTAGAAATGACTCCTAAGAATTTAATGTCTTTATATTTTATTATTCTTAACTTTTTCATTTATTTTTTTTTCTTGTTTAAAAATACTTTCATTTTATACTTGAATCTTAATTTCAATTCATTGATGTTTTTTGATCTGCTCAGTTTATTTTGGGATTTATTGCTAATGAAATAAATTTTATTTTTCACTTTCATTTCTTTTCAGTATAAGTAAGGTGTGTTCTTCATGACACAGCAGCTAGGTCTTTTGACTTTTTCTTTATTTCAAAAAAGAATAGCTTTTAAGTTGATTTTCTAACGAAAATAAGTTATGTGGTTTCCTACCATTATAGTAGCATTACCTCTAGTAACCTGTTGACCCATTATTGCAAGATTTGATAAAGAGATATGTATGTCTAATGTATTTAAGCTTTTGAGTTTTTTTTGTAGAGCAACTGGATGCGAAGGATTAGTGCTGAGTAAGGAAGAGGTTTTAGTTATGAGCTTGGTTATCCTCTGCGGTTTGGCCTGTTGCTGTCCAGTGTAAAACACGTAGTTTGAAGCCTGTTCTAGTGTGTTCTCACTTTAGTTGGGGAACACAGGGAGAACTTGGGGATATGGTGGGAGAAATAGTTTGAATGTAGTAGAGAAGAAGTAGTTAAGAAGACAAGGAGAGGTTAAGAAGTCACTAGAGAAGGGGAGGGTTAGAAATACTATGATACAGTATTAGGAACTCAAATTTGACTAGTTTGTCTGGCCTTAGCATCTATTTATTTATTATTTAAGGGCCCTAATTATGTAAGAATATGAAATGGAAAATAGTATCTGCCCTGTGTGTCATGATTATGACCTTGATATAAGTTTGTCTGATTTTCTGGAGTAGTTACAGTTATATAGGATCAGCCCTTAGCTATAGATACATAATTTATTTGCCAACAGAACTATTTAAGTTGCCTGTGTGGTAACCAGAAAGTAGGTTCCTGCATGGTGATTCCATTGATGCTGTGGGATCTGAAGCTCAGTGGGTGGAATCTTTCTGTTAATAACAGGGAAGTGTCTGAGCACATAGGACACTTATCTCTTCCTTGAGAGCACGTTGAATGAATTCCAGAGTTGTGCAAGTGTAGAATTTAAGATGAGACACAACCAAAGACTTGCCAGTCAGCGGTTATTAAATGTTAACATTTGAAATAATTTTTTTACAAAAACCTTTTATTTCAACGTATGGGAGAATATATAGTTACATATTTTGGACCACATTCTATTGTTCAGTACTTTTTTTTTTAAATTTTATTCCTGTTCTCAAGTGTCATCTTGTGGCAGTTGCCATGTATGGGTTGCATCTGTCTAATCCAGACCTAGCTGTATTTTGTTCTGGACTGAGTTGTCCATTCCAAATGGTCAATATTTTAGAGCATGTCTACCTTTCGCAGTGAACCAAAAAACATGGAATAGCACTGGCATTAATGGGGATTTTGCTTGGCTGCTGATAACATGAGTTTTTGCTTTCCTGACTTACCGTTTGAGCACTTTGGAAATACAGGGACAAATTTCACAAAACTGGCTTGCTCTGTTTTGTGATATAGGGAAGTTCTAAATTGAAGGTATCTCTATAGTATTGCCAAGTGTTTTGATCAAAAAATTGCTGCCGTTGTATGTATGTATATATATATATACTGGAGATACATCTTTGTTTCCAACTGTGTTCTGAATATGAATAAGTTTATCTCAGTTGTAGTATTTACCACTGGACGTATAAAATGAAACTGTTCCTTTAAGCTTTTCTTTTATAAGAAATCTTAAAGTGTAAATGGTTTGTGGCAAGTACATGCAGCTCTGATGTTTGATGTTTATAATCTCTGATCTTCTTTCTGATTCTGAGCCCCTAATGACAGAAAAAGCATTTAAAATGCAAATATGGTACTTTGAGGTAAACAGCAATGAAAAATACTGGTCAGAGTAATCCAGGTTTATCTGATTCTTTTCTGTGCACCTATAAGGTAACTTCAGTGAAAACATGTAAATTACAAATGCCTAATTACTGCATGGCTATTGTTGAAAATCACAGAATATGCAGTTTTCAGTCATGAATTTGATGTTTTTTTCCATTGTGAATGCTGACAAATAGTATAATGATTCTGAGCATTAACATTGCAAATGTGTTTAAGTGTGGAAAAGTTTGGAAAAACAGTAATGTGAAATTATGTTACTTAAAAACCACTTAAAATATCCTACAAATGTGTATGTCAGAGGTGTTGTATGTCAAAAGTTTGTTTTCTAGGGATTGTCAAACAGGTTCAAGTATGTTTGAAGGTTTAGAAATCTAATGGAAGCATAATGCAAGTGTAATTTAATGTGACATTCCTTGCCATATACATCACATGTTACATAGCAGAAGATGAAAACCAAAATGTTCTTGACAAAGGGGACTAAATTACTTCTTGTATCTCCATTTTGCTGGTTTAAATACGATTCATCATTTCTTCAAATACAGTTATTAACTTGTAATCTTTTCCACTTAGGGTAAAAAACAATTACCTATATTTCCAAATTATATATGTTTTTATGATAGCATTACTCTGAGTGTACAAAGTATGCATTATTGGCTCTTGCTGCTTAAACATGGAGAATGAGTACCATAACACTGGATATATGAGCATACACCTTTACACCTACTTCTTTTTAATCTTTACACAGGTACCTTCAGCAGGGCCTACATGGCTTAAAATTGTAAAAGTTTATAAGTGTTCTTAGGACTAATGGCAGTGCTTGAAAATAGTAAAATTGGCAGTTAATGTGCAGATGTCTTATCAAACATTTTTTGTCTAGTTTTAATTACACTGACCTCAGATTGTTTAACATGTAGTTGATATGTAGCCCATGTTACATTAATATCTCTAATACTAGACTGATAAATTCATTTACCTATAATAAACCAGTTCTTCCAGATTTGGACGTTTAGATATCTATTGTGGAATGTAGAATACTTCAATTATGACTATATTATTAAATGTATATTAAATATTGATATGTATTAGATGGATAAGATTTGAAAGTTTAAAGTAGTGAACAGTCTTAATTTGAAACTAGTATAAATCCCCTTCAGAAAGAACCACAAACATGAGAAACATGATATTACTAGCTTCTTTGGAACTGGATTTGTGGCTGCTTGTGTTTCTAAACTGGTTTAAGATTTGGGGTTTTTTTATCATATGGTTTTTACTTTTTCTGAGGTAAACACTAGCTGCTTCAAAAAAAGTTTTAAGAAATCATAAAGTAGGCAGTGTGGGGTTTTTTTATCATATGACAAATGAGTTACTAAGGTGATTAATTCCTCCCAGAAAAACAAGCATTTAAAAGTTTGTGTCAGTGTATCGGACATTGTGGGTTAGTGGAATAGTCTATGATGTTTTTCATTTCCTTCACATTCCATCTAATTTTCTTTCTTATTAAACAAGGCGGAGAGAGAGTGGTATTACCAGCATGTGGCAGTTACTTAACGTGTGCACATTATAATGCAGTTGTTTCAGAGATAAAAACGTAGTGACTAAAACTGGGCTTATGTGAGTTGTGTGTGGTTTACTTAGAGCTGCCCATAAACCTTTTGTGTTTGTTGTTACAGTCTATGGAAACATCCTTTCCTCTGCACTCTTGGTATTTAGATTTTTTGATCAACTGCAATATGTTGGTATATGCTACAGCTTTGTGAACATCTGCCATATACCCATTATATTAAGCTTCAGTTTGAAAGCTTTAATTCTTGCTTACTCCTCAAAAGCTGTAAGAATTATTTTCTGTTTCTGTTTTAATGAAGTTTTTTAATTTTAATATGATCACTTGGCTTACAAATAGAGCATTTTTAAGTGCTTGAGGATTTTACTGTAATCTAATGATCATATCCATTTTCAAATTATGCATTTTAGTATTGTTAAGTTTGTGGACAGTCTAAGAGATTTGTAGTTCTGGCAGTAGTCTTCTTTAGAATAAGACTCCACATGGTCGGGTCAACACATGTATTTATATTTACTTTGTAGCTAGTTCTGTAGATTTATATCCAGAATCTGAAGATGTTGTTCTAACATCGATTATTGTAGTTGTCTTTTAGTGGTTCTGTAGTTACCACAGGAAATAATTTAAAGCATGGAATTTTTGTTGTTGTTATGAATAATAGATAAATAGCAAAAGCATTCTGTTACCTAATATTGAATTTTAAATATATTTTCTTCTAGAGAACTAGAGGACGAAAACGAAGCTTTGTGCCTGAGGAAGAAAAACCTGAGGTTGGAATACAGTGTTTTGTTTTTTGTTTGTTTGTTTTGGTTTTTTTAACAGTTTCACAAAAAAATTAAACTTTAGGCTGATATGTTACTTTCAGTGCTATAATTGAAAATATTTGCTTTCCTTCTCTCCTTTCCCCCCATTCCTTTCTCTTGCCTTCCACTATGACAGGAACGGATTCCAAGAGAAAGAAGACAACGACAGTCTGTTTTACAAAAGAAGCCCAAGTCAGAGGATTTAAGGACTGAATGTGCTACCTGCAAAGGGACTGGAGACAATGAAAATCTAGTCAGGTAGGTTTGATGCTCTGACCTTATGTGGAATTAAAGTTCCATCTTCATCACTTCATCATCATGATTATATTGAAGAAAATGTGCTTTTCTAAACAACAAACAAAAACTTACTTAGGGGAAAGATTACATCAGAAACGTTGACTTGATTCACTTATTGACCTGCCATACACATTTATACTGTGGATTAAGATGTAAATAACAAAGATAATCTGTTTTTCTAACACAAGAGAATAATTTTCTCTTGTCAGGGTGAATTGTCAGTGTTTTAGAGCAGGTCAGAAAGATAAACAAACCAGCAATTTAATGAAATTAAAGCTACAGGAGCATCCTAAAAGTAATTAAATTAACATAATAAAAAATTGTATGAGCTGAAATGTGGATTATGCAGAATTTATGGTTTTAAAAATGTATTATTGGTACCTCCATTAATGCAGATAATGAAAGGATTTGATAATCGTGTTTCTTATTTGAAACAGAAATGAAAAAAAATAATCTGTTGAATGGTGTTTTAGTAGGTGCAGAAATCTAATTAAAGTGTAGAATAGCTATCATTGAATAGCTAGTGTTGACCACAACTTCTGCTGATTTTGACTTTATAGCTGGCATTGTGGCCTCTGCGAAGCTGTAGAAGCTGCTCACAATTCTTGAAAGAAGAATAATGGAGTTTAGCAACCAGAAAGTGGATTTTAATTGGATCTACTGAGCTTTCATTAAAATTATTCCATAATAAGTTCAGATAAAAAATAGTGCTATATTTAGGTCCTGTAGGCTTCAACTGGACTTTTCTGGACAAGATCTCTTTAGCTCAGATTATGCCAAAATACATCTTTTATTTCAAGAAATCAATTATGAAAAAAGTCAGAATCAATGATATATGCAAGCCACACATAGCTTTAGAATCAGGATGTGTCCCCAGGTTACAGGTGTCTCATACTCAGAATAGCTGATTTTAGTATCAATGACAGCATATGATTTACTGTAGAAGTTAATACAATTTCAAGGGTTGTGTGCCAGATTGTATTTTGTTTCCAGTTTGGAGGAAGAGTGCCCATATGAGCTCATCAGTAGCTGTGTGACTGTCCCACATGGACAAGCTACTACTGCTAGGTACTGCTAGATCCTGCTCACTACCAGACTGTAAAATAGAGGCGGGATGTTACAGTGGTTGCTGATGCAGTTATACTGATGAGAACTGATGGCAACAGTATTTAACTGCCCATGACAAGATAAAGGGCTTTCTTCAGCCCTGTTGTTAGCAAGAAATAAAAGATACAGGAAGTCTGTTTTGTTGTGGGAAGGAATCCTGGGAGCAAAACAGCGTGTACCATGCCTTACTGCGAAAAAGGCAGTGAATTAGTTTTCCTATTTCAGGCTTATTCTAAAAGTGTTAAAAACCACATTTGAGGACATAAAGGATAAGAAAATGTCACGAAGAACTGTATATTTAAGTTGCGATTAAAATATATGGTAGAAGATTAGTAGTATGTCTTGTTTATGACATGAAACAATATTTTAGTAATAATATAGATGGGCCAAAAATAAGCATACGACATGCCAAAACCCAACAAATTCTCTCATAAACCATCCTCATAATTAGACTTGGAAAGAGAGTAGTAATCCTGCATGAGAGAAGGAAATTCTTATGTTCTAATACTTTTTTCATAATTATCTGGAAAATATTTTCTTAAATCTTCTGTCTTGTTTTCCGTATTTTTTTTTAAAAAGATTATGAATTTAAAACTTCCTTTTCTTCAGATAATTCTTATAAAGAGCTGCAATTTTATCCAGGTTAGGTGACCACTGCTTCTAAAGTGCTGTGAAGGCTTATTATTGATAATAACTAAACGATGGTAAAATATTGAGCAAATTTAAATTTTTTTAGTGTGGTATTTTTGGTTCTTAAAGCTGTATGTTTTGATGAGAGTAAATTCAGGGGCTGTAATAAGATGCTGGCTACCAGATAGGCTTTCTGCTGCGTAGCCAAAGCTCTGCAGGGCTGTGATCCACAGAGTGTTGCTATATCAGAAACTTCTAAGAATCCTTTTTTCTCTTATGTTGTCACGAAGTATGAGAAGCGACCTTCTGCCTGCACTGCTGCTTTCTCCTGCCATCATGCAGGACTCCTTTGTGGTAGTAGAAATAGATCACTATTTTAAATGCAGTTTGGTAGGGCTCCTTGTAAGCAAGAGACGTTTAGCCAGGAAAACACTATTTTCAATATCCATTCTGTTTGGCACTGTCTGTTATTAAAGCCAAAACTTTCTCAGAAAGCTAGTAATCTTTGTCAACATCTTTACTCTTCACTCAAATGTTTTGTAATTACTGAATTTTATTTTCACCCTTTCCTAACCATCTGCAACTAAGAAAAGGGAGTTTTGTGGGGATGTTAGAAGAAATTTTTCTGAATGTGAAAGTTGATGAGTAAGTTAAATGGAAACATGCAACTGCTGAAACTGCAGATCTAAGGAATAATCTTGATTGGCCTTCTCGCTTTTACTTCTGTGTGTTACCTCAAATAGAGCTGGTTACATGACTCCTAAACAATCTGCTTTTAAAAATTGTAGATTTTTCTGAAATTTTGTTGCACTCACTTTGGGGTTGCTAACTGAGTAAGGATTAGGGGAAGATAAGCAATTATTTCTTATTTCAAAAAATGCAGCATTTAGTAATTAATCTGAAATAAAATACTAAATTGTTTAACTAGTTATTACTGTTTGACTAATGGAGATTCATTTTTTTAATCTCCATTTTAGGTGCTTGTGTGTAGCATTGGATGGCTGAGGGATTATTGGTTATATATACAGTGTCTTTACTTAACCTGTTGTTCATATGATTTAAAATCATTAAATAATTGTCTGTGAAAGGATTTTAAATTGTTCCTAAAAAAGTATCTTTCATTCTGATAAATTATAATGATTCATTAATGGGCTGAAGTTTGCCTTAGCGACTATAGTTTTGTACCAAAAAAGTGATTAAAGTTAGAATAACTTTAATTATTAGCATTTTTCTAAAACATATTGATGTGTTCCCATGTTCCCTATTTTATATGTTCTAGTAGTTGCCATATTTATATATTGTTAGACATGCCAAGACAGTGCTTTTTTAATCAGAGATGTCAGGTTATATGGTTAGACTATTTCAGTATAGTAGCATGCACTAGAACTGGAAGTTGAGGTTTTGTAGTTTTGTCCACAAAAAAGGATCAGTCTTGTGATCCTTTTGTGATAACTTTTTTTTTTTTTTAGAATTTGCAGTGAATTTATTTTATGGAACTAAATTCTTCTGCAACTTTTACCTTTTACAAGATCAGTGAGTGGCACAGTCAAGATTTACAAATTAGCTGAACAGTGAAAAGTTAATTGAAAACATTTACTCACAGGTCAGGCTTTGCCTCATTTAACATGATAAATGTCAGTAAGGAAGCTATATCTGTAATTAGAAGTATGGATTTTTAACATCTTTTTACTCAAATGTTTTGAGAGGAATAGTAGTAAAATATGGAGCACGTTTAATACTTTATATTTGATGCAGGTAGGTTTGATGGAGGCATGAAGACACAGCACTTTTAAAGAGATTAGTGTTCAGTGGAAGGAGTTATAATGTGTGCTTGAAACTTAAGTACTCTGAAACTAGTGGGCATCTATAACAATATACTGCTCAATCTTAAGAAGTAATCAAATATTGAAAATATTTGCGTGAAATGGAAGGCACATTTTGAAATATGAGAGTTTTTAACGCTTGCTGTAAAAGATAGATTTTCTAATGAACTCAGAAAATAATTTTAAAGGATATATTTGTTGTTAGAGATGACCTCTACTGTTTGGTTTAGAAAACATAGATACAATGATGCTTTTCTTTTGTTTCATTTTGCAAACCTTTTAAAGTTGTATATAATTTAGACATTTAATAGGTTTCCTGAGTGCTTTATTATAGTCTTGCATTAATCACTTAGAATTATAGATGTTGTAAAGGAATTGCTTGATTCATACATACATCCTTTTTTGTTTGTGAGGCCATAACTCACTAATGCATGTCTTTAAAAATAGATCTCTAATAGCTCCCTTTAGAACTTAACCATGTTTAGTAGAAACATGGATAGGGAAGTGTATTTCAGGTGGCTCAATATGTATTAGGTAAAGCTTGCCTTCCATCTTGCACTATACTGTGGAGTAAATCAGTGATGGTGTACCACTGATCACACAAAGAGCTTCTACCACATTAATACTGTCTATTCTGTTTTGGTAAAAGAAAAATTTAAGATGAAATGTGTATTTTAATACGTAGAACAGGTGGTTTTTTTTTTAAAGAAGAATCCATGGTCTAATCTAGTTTAGAGTCTTCCAAGGGAAGACTTCTGAATGACTTCGCTTCTAAAGAAGTGGCCTCCCCTCAAAAAGTAATCCAGCTCCCAACTGCTTCTATTAAAAAATGATACTATACCTTCAGTTGTTGGCTTTAATATATCCTGTGGTAATATTTGGGAATATAGTGCATTAGATAAAATTGATACCTCAATACTAAGATTTGAGAGAAGCAGAGTAGAATTAGCATATCATTTATGTATGGGGCAAAATCATATCTGACCAGGTTAAATAAATCTCTGAAAAAAGCATTATATTTCTTCATCCCGCAGTTTAGAGCAAGCATATAGCAATACATTTTTTCATAGTTTTGTGTATTGGATTTTTATGCTTTATTGTCAGTTGAGTTAGAATTTTCCATTTTGTTTGATTTGCAGCAACTGAGACAAAATTACTACTTCAGCATTACAGAGAGGATAAAATAGACTAAGGTCATGTATTTCAAAGAATATGAATAGAATTTTTTGAAAATGTAGATTTGAATGCTGGTTATAAAGTATTAAAAAAACACAAAGCTGCAAAGCAAATTATTAAGCATGTATGTGGTATTTATTTTTAATGCAGGTGTTTACTAGGAAATAAGCTAAATGTGAAAGTATTTATTTTTCCCAATATACCAAGTCTCATGTTTCAAACAAGTTTGATCTTCTGCGTGTGCAGTCACTGTATCAAGGCAGGCCTGAAAAGGTAAGGTGAGGAGTAGGATAGGAGAAAGAGAAAGAAAAAAAAAAAAACCAAACCCACAACACAAACCACCAGAGAAACAAAAACCAAACAAACCCAAAACCCAAAAAAACCCAACACATATGCAGTGTCATATTTACTAAAGAAAAAAAACTCTTGAGTAAAATTGACGATAAGGTTTGGCATGACTTTGAGTCATCAAATCATACTATAACTGAAAATTTTTAGAAAGTATGCAACATCTGTAATTTTGGTGCTACAAATGTATGTATCAAATTCAGGATAATAATGTATACTGTATAAAGGGCTGAGTCCTTATCTGCACAAAGTGATCTATTTTAATTCTGGTTTTGGTAGAAGGTGTGTTCTAGACAGACTCTTCTGAATCCTCTGGAAATTTTCTCTCTAAAAGTGTTACTCATCATTTTCCTTAATTGCATTTGTCTTGTATAGGCTCATCTTCACGTTTTTATTTCTTACATTTCCATGCAGAGTGGCATGCCAGCCTTCAAGTTAAGGATTTCTTTCTAGTCTGTTATCTGCTGGTTTTGAAGCTCTGCATGAGCTGAAGTTTATTCCAGACAAGCACATTAATTATTAATTACTTCAAATGCACAGCAACAAAATTACCAGTTCTTCATAGTAAGTGAAAGCCTGTGATTTACGGTAGTTTTAGAAGTTTAAGGCTGCTAATGTAGAGATTAATCACAAGGAAAGTCTTAGTTAATTCAGTCACAATTTGCAACAATCTTATGTTATACAGAGGATTACAGATGCATTATTTTGTTGGAATAAGCTACCTGACTGAAACGAAACGTAACATTCAGTTTTGTAGTTTATTTCTGCTATATAATGTACAGGAATTAATTCTGCATACTAACTTTTCTAATTGCTGAAGTTACCTGCTAGATAATTTTTTTTCTGCCATTTATCTCATTTTATTGCATTCTAAAAAGTGTTTCTTTTTATGCTAGATAGCAGGATAATACATATAATGCCAGATGCACATTTTCATTCACGGAGGACTTTATTCAAACTGAATTGCCTGTGCTGCATTGCATTTTGCTGTAAAATACCATAGATGTTTAATTTTCAGTAAATTCATGTGCTAGGACAGACATTCAAAAAAGCTGTAGTCATTCTGAAGCCCTCTTGTGAAGTACTTAAAGTCAGGCATAGGTCTGGTAGGAAGAGTTATGTTGCTGTCATTTAGGACTTCTCTAGAAGCAGAGTGGTAGGCACATTTGCATTTGGGCTACCCAGGTACCTAAAGCTGCACGCGCCTAGAACATTTGAAGTTGTACTGCAAAAAGCCCATGGCAGACTCTTGAATTTTCTGTTAATTAGGAACCTGTCTATTTACCTGGTACCTAAAGGATTTCTTCTGGGAGTGCATTTGTCAGTTATTTTCCCGAAATGAGACAGCAGAATCTGAATTGAAGCCCAGATTACTTTTTTCCCCTGATTGTTTTGCTGGTTGAGTCTTAACGGAATTTAAGCCATCTAAAGAGCAGAAGCTCAGGTCTTTGGATACTGATTTTGTGTTCCATCTTTGGTTTGATGCTTGATGCAGTATGGTCTTGAAGAAACTATATTAGAGGTACTCTATAGGAGTGACCCAAAACTGAAATTTTGAAGATGTTGCCATGATTAAAAGACTCGTTTCCATTCAAATCTGAATTATCAGAACTGGGAAAGCAAGGCTGTGAAATATGCACGGGACCATCTAATGTTAATTTTGTGTAAAGCTTAGCACTGAACCTTCATTTTGAAAAAAAAAGAACAAAACTGTGTGAAAGGTTATTCTGCCTACCTGTGCTTTTTGATCAAGTGCAGATACAGCAAAGGCTGATTTTAATTTTTTTTTTCCCCCATGAAAAAGGTAGGATTTCTGTGAATTTCTTTCTTTTTGCTATTTAATGGCATTTCCTGTTAAAACATTGTGAAGTGTAATTTTTTAAAGTGTCTAGAATAGAGGAAAAAAAGGCATGTTTGTCTCTCTGTGTTATGAAAGTTCTAAAACCCTGTTGGAGTATTATTGTGATATTTGGACAGGTTAGTGTTCCTCTTACCAGGTGACTTGGGGGGGGGGGAGTGGTGTGTGCATCTCCTGAATGTTTTCTTAACATTTCCTGGACTGTTTATGATCTGTCAGTCAAACCTCCTTGAAGTTCAACATTAGATCTTTTTGCAGTTGTAGTCCAGTGACTCAAGCTCTTGTATACTGGGCTTTAATCTGTAGAACCTTTGTGAACAGTAGAAGTTCATGAACTCTTCAGTTACAAGTTTGGTTCAGGTGTTCAGTTGTCAGAAGTTCTTAGTATTGATATTTAAAGTCTGTTGATCTGAAAGGCTTGTGTGCCAGTGTCATAAACTTTAGAAGTATGTAACAAGATAACCATTGTAAAGAAGAGTTTCAAGCAATTCTTTCTACAGGGTTACTTTGTTTTCTACTAACAAATAGTATTTTATCTTTTTCTGATCAGTCAATTTTTAAAAATACAGTTATTCTTTTCTCTCCTTCAGTTACAGCTGATCAAGTCTGGTGCTGCAATCATGGATTTGTACATTACAGCTTGAAACTGTATTTGGCAGTTGTCATCTGTTCCCAAAACAACTATATATTTCAGGATTTATATATTATTTTTCTGGTTGTCTTAGGAAATAAGTGCATTAGAGACCTTTGCACCTTTTTGTCTTTTCTAAGTCCTGGGATTTGGAATAATTTATAAAATAAAAAAAATATAATGCCAAGGATGTCCTAATTATCTTTGCTATAAGTAATTAGTGAATTTTTTAGATGAAAGTGGTCACTGAGTGAGGTGCCTCTTCAGAAGATTAAAATTATTTTAATGAATCAAGATGTGGAGTATAAAATCACATTACCAATGATGGCAGAGGGAAGACTGATGACATATCAAATTGTTTCCCAGTTTGGTTACCAGTAGTAGGTTATGGCTGCAAAAATATCTTGATGGTGTCAGTAGCTTCTTATTTTTGTGGGCATTCTTGAGAATTTTTTCTTACAGCATCAAAATTGCATCAAATAATTCAATTCAGTTGGTGTTTGAATGTGCCAGATACTCCATCATTCTGGCCCAGCTGCTTCAGTCACTTTCAGTGCAGCACAGGTATCACATCAGAGCGTTTTATAGTATAGGATGCTCAGGAAACAACCTTAAATTCTATATAAATTCAGTTGTTTTGCATCATTAATCTCATCCATTGCTACAGAAGCCATGAAACTGAAATTTATGCATGTGAAATTTAAAACCTGAAAATGTTTGTGATCAGGTATTAAAATAATGTAGATGACCACAGCAGGAGACAATAACCATTTAAATGCTGTGTTGCAGGATCAGTTTGACTTGCCACAATTAGTGTCAAGTAAGCATCTGTGCAGTCAATTTTCTGAATTAAATGTCAATCCACTGAACCTTAATATAAATTATAGATTATTTGAGTAGAAATCCTAATATGCAAAATAGTGATTCTTACTGTTACACACATATTTTTGTCTCACTTTTGTTACTGATGCCCAATACTTTTAAAAGTTTTTGATCTGTGTGGGGGTTTGATAGTAGGAGGCCTGAGGTTTGGATGCTAAACTTCATCTAGACTATTCAAAATAAATTCTGTCTTTGAGTAACGTGTGAGTATGTTTTACACTATCAAAGAAACCCATACATGAAAAGCAGGTAGAGGGAGATTAAGGATTTAGAGTCACTTTTCTCAGCATTGACCAGAGTTGTTATTCATGTGATTAAAACGGCATATAGCACAAGCTTTCATTAATAAGTCAATGAAGTGTAGTTGCATGCAATTGATCACTAATTTGGGACTATATCAAGAATTTTGCCCATGACATTAATACCTCAGAGGCTGTAGATAATCTGTATGTATATGGGCTATTATTGTTCTTTTTATCTTAATAGTTTTATACCCTAAAATATTTCAGAGCTACTCACTGGAGAACATACTTTTAAAAACATAAACAACAAAAAATGAAGAAAACCTTTTGTCATAATGTCTCTTCAGCATTATGATATATTTGGTAAAGATTACCTTTTTTGCAGAGTATGTTACAGGATAAATTCAATTTTAATATTGAACATTATTTTGAGGCAGCTGAAATTATTTGCATATAACAGCATCTCAATAAATATGAGAATAGTAAAAGTTAATATTAATCTTTTATGTAATGTCTTTGTTTTTTTGGGAAAAGGAATACAGTTGTCAGTTTTATTTGTTTCTGTACTTTAGCATAATTTTGACATTGACTGGATTTTTTTATTTGTCTATTGTCACTAATCTTTGGTTCCCTATTGGTGTGGCCATTGAAATTATAGGTTGAATTTCTGTAAGGAAATATTAGGAACTGGCTTAATCTTCACAACAGTTGAGATTGTTATTATGACTTATACTTTGTGTGATTCCTTTACATTCTCATCTCAATTAAATTATTGTATCTGATTTGCTTCAGGCCATTTAAAATGCCAAATATGAGATTCTATATTAAGACAGAAATTCAGTATCACTGAATGTTCCAGGTAGCACTTCTTTACCTTATAACAACCTCATTCTTAAGATTTTTTTTCTGCACATTCACCATTGAATGGATTTTTTAAAATACTTGCTCTTTGCCTTAAAGTGGAGTGGTTTTTTTGGTTCTTTGGTTTTGTTTTTTTTGAATCATGTCATTTGAACAAATGTTCTTTGGATATTGCTGTCTTGTAGAGATGAGAAACATTCAGTTTAAGAATCTTGCTGTGCTGTCTTGAATGAGGTTACAGCTAAATTTTTAAGCCTATCTCTGAAATGGTCTTGAGGAAGGCCTAGTAACTTCAGTTAGTTTTGAGAAGAAAGGCTGTGGAAAGGATATGCAAAAAAAAAAAGCTTATTTTTTGTTCAAGAGTATGTAAAAGATTTTAGCAGAGACTAATATGGGTCTGTTCCCTTTTTCATATTATTGGTTGTAACAATGCAAAGGGCAAGGGTAAATTAATTTGCAGTTCTTTTGATTAACTGACTGAACTGATTTTTTTTTTTTAAATCCCCCCCCCCCCCCCCCCCCCCCCGGTTGTCAGTTAAACTAGGTATAGTAATGCTATTGTATTGCATGTGTACTTATTGAGGAACAGGAGCAATAAATCCCTCTAATTCTGACTTTCAGATCTGATGTGATGCCATATTAGGGAAATAGACAGTAAAGTATAAGCTGACATTGGAATATGGTGTAGTAACTGACTTTTACCGTTGCACATAAACAGAGTAATTATTCTACATCATACCATCACTTTCAGCTGGATAACCACTAAAATCACTGCACTGTGGTTTCCTGAAAATGCCACAATCCTTCAACTGCCAAATTAAGCCCAGGGAGAACAACCATCAGTAGTGCCTGCACAGTTATGTAGAGGGATGAGCCCTCAACCAAGTGAAAAGATGTTCTGGAAGAACAGTAACCTTTCCCATGATGTGCACATTTTCCATTACATTTCTGACACAAAACGCTGTGAAATGATTTAATGGTGACATTTTGTTTTGCTGACTTTCCCTTTTCTTATTAAAAAGAAACAAAAGTTAGGTTAGGAAGGTAGAGGAAGGGTGGCCAAGCATACAGAAATATCTGTTCTTTTTTGAAGTCAAAACCAAAGCTGTTCTAGATAGACATTCTTTCTGCATTGGATTTTACTGGGTTGGGGGGGGAAGGGAAATGTATATATCTCCACCATCAATACTGAACACCTTGTTCTGTAAGGTTAATTTATGTTGTTGCTTGGCAGTAATTGCATACCAAGTATGATAATTTAGTAAAGCATCCTTTCTAATTAGCAATCGCAGAGACCTTACACATGTACAGCACAGCACACACAGTACACTTATTTCTGCTTGTCATTTTTGATGTATATTACTAGAAACAATTGTAGAAGGGAGCAAAGCATGAATACACATAGTACACTGAAAGGTCAGTACTTGTCACTTGGCAAAGGATAAATTTTTATGGAGTGAGAAAATAGAGAGCTGCTACCCATTGATGTCGTACAGGAGCTTGTCTGCATCTAAAGCAATACATGTAAGAATGCTTGGGCAGAAAAATTACTTATCTAAAGTGTGGTTCATGCATCCTTTGGCAGCTTTCGATTTCCTTTTTCAGAGCTAATGAAAAGCCTTCCTTGTTTCTAACACAGCATACAATTTTATCTTTAAAAAATACAGCTTTTGCCTTTGTTTTCTTAAGGATGTATGAAGTCTTTTTGGCACATCATTTATTTTATCTTTCTCCCATCCAGTTTTAATGTGTTGGATGATGGTTACTGTCATTGCAAGTCATTCTGCTTCCCTGAGGGGGCATCTAAATATGAATAAAATATTTTAGTTTGGAGTCACTGGAAATAAACAGAGAGTTTCAGTTGTACAGTGACTTACTTGAGAGAAAATACATATATGTTAGAACATGTTTGACATTACATTATTTATTGGTTGGCCAAGAAGGCATGCTAGTTTTGACAAATTCAAAATAATCTTAAATTCTGGGCAGAGAGAACCACAGTTTGTTCAATTAAAATCTAAAACCAAACCCACGTGTATAATTTCAATATTTGTAGTAAAAGTGAACACAGACAACTAACTCCCTACTTTTCCTGAAAGTTAATGTGTACAATCGGGTTTTAAGGGTAGGATGTGTCTTAGGATGGCTGTGGCATCTAATAGCGCCTTCAGGACTTAATGAAAGCTTCAGCATCCCACATATGCTAAAACAGTTTTGATGAGTTGTTTATGTTTCTGAGAGGAAGCTGAAATAGTAGTATAGCCAAAGGTGAATGCGGTACTGATACTTAAAAGTTGAAGTATTTCTCAGTTTTAGCTTGGGTAGATAGAAGTAAATACAACTATAATTCAGTGGTAGTGGTGGACTGATTGCTAACTTACTAAATTCTAAAAAATAATGTTCTAATAAAAGCTAAAATAATTGTAAAAATTCTAATGGTAGTAACCTAAATGATACAATTTGTTGGCATTTATTTGACTATAATACGTAAACAATAATTTCAGAGCTGTTTCTTACAAAAGGCTATTAAAAATGAAATAGATGTGATTAAATTGTTTTGGCAGCCTTTAGCTGTTTGCTAACAATTTAATACAGCAATAAAAGCTAGCAATAGCAGCACCAAAATTGCATAGCAGAAACTTGATTATAATTTGGTAAGAAAATATTGTATGAATAAAAGTGCACACTTCAGTGTAAACTGCAGCCAAGGTTTATCCTTGGGTTTAAAAATCTCATAAATTTGAAGAGCTTTCTAAAGTGTTCTTGTTACTGAAAGTCAGAGACAAATTATGCCTGGTGCTGATGTTGCTACCTAGGGAAACAGAGGAGAGGAGTTGAATTTTTTATTCTATAAGTATGCCTGTATTAAGCCTTCCCAGGCCTCAAAATGGAAGTCTCTTTGGACCTTGTGATATGGACTGCTTATTTAAGTATTCCCATCTCTGCGCAGTGATCCAGGTGAATAAAACATAAAAGAGAATGGATGAGACTGCTGCCTGCATTTTTGCATCTAATGGAGAGCTTGCTGATTAGCACAGACTTGTGGTTTATGCCTGGTGAAAGGCAATTAAAATTAAAAAAAAAAATAAAATCTTTAAACTTTGTCTTTATGAAATTCATTGTGAAGTCCATTGAAATTTGTCATTCCTTTGTAGAACCTTTTTTGAGGTAATGGAGTCTATAGCATTTCTGAATTGGCTGTCCTTTAACTTGTGTATAGAAACTCAGACTACGTGAGGAGGTGTGTGGAAGAATCTTCTGAAAGTGTGATTTATTAGAAATGCTTATTGACATTAAGTAGGTGCAACAAAATACATAGCTGGTTTAATTGGCAAGAGTCCATGCAAGTCCAGAGCAATTTTTATTTGAGAACACCAACTGGTTTTGAGACATTTGTAATTTAAATCATATTTCTATTTTAATTATATTTTTTAAGTATCTTGAGAAAAAGGTGAAAATACAGAAATGCTTCTCAAGAGGGAGCTTCTGGGAAACTGAGAAAAGAAAATGAGACAAAAGAAGGGGTAAGTAGACAGAAAGGAATGTAAATGAGTAATGAATAGAGGAGAAATCAACTTTCAAATTCTGTAAACACTTGAAGCAGTGGAATAAAAATGTGAAATTTTACATAGAGGCTAGAAGGAATCTAGTCTAGAAACTGTTGGGGACATAACTTCTTGAAATTATGTATTTTGTATTACTATTTGATGATGCAGAAATTGAGAAGAGGAAAGATGAAGTGATTTGGGGATGGTACAAACTGTGACCAATAATCAGCGCTGAAAAGGAATGGTTGATTCTGAAGAGTTTCAGAAAGAACAAGAAATGGAATTCAGTAACAGCAAGAGAAATTGTGACAGAGATAACCTTATTTATAAAGCTGTTTGCTTTGGTGTTGAAGACCATTTTGTAATAAATGACAGGAAAAGAAAGCAATTTTGAGATTTTTCTGGCTTTATGAAGACTATTTTTAAGTGCGTATATATGAGTCTCGTGGAGGGATGTTAAGAAAAGCACTTGAGGAAAAAATGTTCTTTCTTGAAAGCAAATGTAATATCAAGATTTTAGGTTTGCATGAGTAAAATCAATAGTGCTAATTTTAGTAGTCCAATTGCATGATGTCAATCAATCCAGTAATATTTAATGGAACTTTTTGTACACTTTGGAGAGATTTGTCAAGTGCTGGTATGTAAAAAGTGAAAAAGCAGCAGTTTAATATCTTAAAATGCAGAACAGATGAAAAGGAAAAAAAAATGTTACTTTGTAACCAGTCTTAGTAAAAAATTGTTGAAATTTACATAAAAACAGACTGTTGTCTGCTGGTACCTACTGACAGTTCTTTTAATAACATTGCTGTGAGAAAGAGATAAGAAAACCAGCAGGCTTTTAAAACTCCAGTGGTAATCTGAGTTTTTCACATTAAAGAACAGAGGACTTTAATTTTCTTTAATTCTGAAGGGCTTGTCTAAACCATTTCTGTTTCTATTAAAAGCAGAATCACAGAGTAGTTGAGATCGGAAGAGACTTCTAGAGCTGGTCTAGTGTCCAGCCACCTTATTCAAAACAAGGTCAGATAGAGGATGTTACTCGAGGCAATGTCTAGTTAGGTTTTGAATATCCCCAAGGATGAAGTCTCTGCAACCTCCCTGGGCAGCTTGTTATGTTGCTTGTCCCTCCTCCTGGTAAAAAAAAAAATAAAAATAATCTTATGTTTAAAAAAAGTTTTCTTTGTTTCAGTTTTTGCCCATTGCCTCTTGTCCTTCACTGGACACTGCTAAGAAGTCTGGCTCTGTATTCCCCTCCCATCGTGTATTTATACATGCTGAGAAGATTTCCACTGAGCCTTCTTTTCTCCGGACTAAATAAACCCAGCACTCTCAGCCTGTCCTTGCATGACAGACACTCCAGTGCCTTAATTATCTTCATGGTCCCTTTGCCGGATTTGCTCCAGTGATAAAATTATCTTTTCTTGTATTTGGCAGCCCAGAATTGGGGACAGTGCTTCAGAGTGGTTTCACCAGTACTGAGTGGAGGGAAAGGAAAAAGCATATTTATTGTCCATAAAAATTCTTGGGTTTTATAACTGGCAAAACTTGGTTTGTTATAAAAGAAACATCTTCCTGTAGTCAATATAGTGAGTCATTAAGAACACTACTTAAGGATAAGAAAGTATTTCAGTTATTTTGCTTATTAAATCCGTGTTTTGGGAATACCATGTCATAGTTGTAGTTTGTAGTTGTAGCTCAAAAGGCTACTACATTGAGCAACATACTGGAGAACTACCAGTGCTAATGCTTACAGTTTTCCATTGAAAGTTACGGCTTTTAGTGGAGGGCTCCACTATATAAGTTAAGGCAAGTCATACAGTTTCAACCCCCTCCTCTGTTCTCTTTGAAAAGTGCCTTTTCCAAACGCATTTCCAAATTCAGTGCATCAGACTGTCATCCCAGCCAATGATAGCTTGCAGTGGGCACCTGTCAAATTGCATTAAGAGAGCTGTATCATCTAACTTAGCAGTGGACTGAGAGACACAGAACTCAACTGTGAAGGGCTGTTTGCTAATTCCTTTCAACCCCAGAAAATAATAAATAACATCATAGCTAAAACTCCATACTTAGCTATGGAGAAGTTAAGAGTTAGAATTTAGTACAAGGGATGGTCTAGTGGCATTATACTAGAGGAATAATGTCCTTTTCCTGAGAGACCGAGAACATGAGGGTAGGAGGATTGTTAGCTTGTAAGTTACCCTTTGCATCCTCTCTGGTGGATAGTGGGGTACCCTACAAAGTGGGGTAGTGGGCGCAGTTTTTACTGCTAAGTGAAGATCCTCCTCCCCCTTCTTTCCAAACAAAAGTGGGAATGGATTAGCTGGCTTTCTGTGGAGTGACAAGAGGACTAACAGTAAGGATTTTTTTCTGATACAGATCCTAGTTACTTGAAGACTTGATCTGAACAGTTTGTGCAAGTTAGCCATTAATATCTAAGCTATATGAAACCCATTGCGGCCTCTTTTTCACCTTGTAGGTAGTAGCTCATATTTGTGTATACATTGTTGATAATTATATCTGCATGTGCATAATTATATCTGCATGTGCATGTGTGTGTGTATTTAGAGTCATTGATGTAAGTCATAGCAAATAGTGTTAGGCATGTCCTGTATTCCTGCTACTGTCATTTCCTCCAGATTCTTCTCTGAAAGAAAATGACACCTTAAAAAAAAATCATTAGCATGTGCTAGCCCATTTGATTGTTGGGTATTTATAACTGTGTGTTTTACATCTTCTGAGAAAGGAAAGGTGGCTTAAGTTTACAGTATATAACTCTTGGTAGCTAAATATTTGTCTTTTTTTTATTTGGTCCAGCTTACCACAGAAAATACATCATAAGATTGTATTTTTAAGAGACCTGAAACTTTTATTTTGAAACTTCAGTTAATAGTGTATGTACTTAGTTCTACTTAAATATCTTACTGTCTCATTCCAGTTATGAAAATACCTTAATATTTTATTCAAAACTAGTTTCACTGTTCCATGGGATGCTTCAGAAAAATTGTCATGCTTCCCTCATTTTTTAATTTATATTTTATATTAAGCCTTGTGTACGAGGTGATAATTAACTTTTTTAGTAAGAAAAAATGGTAAAATTCGGAAATTAAGCAGTACAGTATTTTCAGTATAGATTGATCCATATTAAATATTTTTGAAGTACATTTTCTCTGACATATACATAAAAATGTTTATGTGAAGTTGGTGGTTTTATAAGGTAAAGTGATAAGGTTCAAAACTTAACTCTTGTCACCTTAAGCAAAATTTATCAATTAACAGTGAGTTTAATGCATATAATTAACAAGTTACTTGAAGAAAAGGAAAAACTGTATTTCTGATTAAATGTTGCTGCACTTAACCTTTTTCAGTAGCTTGAATGTATTTAATGTTCTCTACAAGCCCCAGAAATGGGAATGCTTTTAGAGTATTATTTTTTATTTTGCTATTTCATAAGATGTATGAAACATTTTCATTGTTCAAACAGACAGAAGAATTCCTTCTGTCTTAGGCACCAGAGCTTTGGGGGAAAATTGTGCTTCATCTTCTGTTGGTCATTGTATCTAAGGCTTTCTGTGTCTCTGTCATTGTCAACAAGGGAAAAAATTTCTGGAATCCATTAGAGAAGTCTTTGAATGAGCTAAAAGTTAATGTGCGATTACTTTTTTCAGAAGTATTTTCTTATGAAAGTTTGGTTCTTCTTTTACAAAGTTAGTTTCAATTAATGTGTATCAAATTCACACTTATTTTTGTTTCTGAAATAATGAAAGCTAACCACTCAATTTCATCAAGAATCATGAATGATGCGTATTCTGTACAATGATTGTATTATGAAATGCTGACTACAGAGCATGTTAAAGGAGAAGCAGTGAAATCATCAAACAAAATGTCCATGACTGAAACTTAGCAAAGCTTACTTTCTGAAGATTTTTAACTGGCATTGGTCCAGATGAAAGATATGCTGGGCAGTGGTTATAATTAAAGCATGAGACCCCCTTTCCAGTTTCTTATTACTTGTAAAATTTTAATCACTTGGACCAAAATTCTCCATATCTCTGTGTATCTTTATTAGGCTGGATGTTTTCAGCCAAAATTCTTAATCTGAGATTTGAGCAAATGTGTTGTCTTGCCCAGGTTGCCCCCCAACACATACACAAATAGGCTTTTAAGAAGAAAAGTGAATTGAAGTCTTTGATCAGTAAATTGAATTTTGGCAAAGACTTCCCTTTCCCAAGGACAGAGAAGAAATATAACCATGTCAATTTGATGAAACAGGGAAAATAGGAAGCCTTTAAGAATATTGTGAGAGGAATAGTTCCCTCTTAACTACCAGAGTTATGGCATAGCAATTTTTAGACCTTTTGTCATCTGTGCTTTGAGTGTGCTGTGGGCCATGCATATACCTGCAGTTGGACCACTAAGTTGCTACAGGACTTGCAGAGAAAAGAAGTGTGGATTGAGAACAAAGATGGTGTCAGTGACTGGTACTTTGAAGTCTGATTGATTCAAATGCAGAGTGGACAAGTACTGCACTAGATGAGAAGGATAAAATGGGGCAGTGTATGTGGGCAGCTGTGTAACTTCTGGGTCGCTTCAGTCATCTTTTGTCATTCACAGAGAAATGCAAGCAGGATGTACGCAACTCAAGAATACACAGCAATTACACACTCACAATGAGGACTAGCATGTTGCTTTAGTATGAGTATCACACTCAGTGCAGATGTCTGATGAATCTTTGCTGGTCAGGCATTGGTAAGGTGAAGACATTTCAGCCTCTGCTGTTCCTTGGACCAGGCTGGTCCTGATCTTGCTGAATTGCCATCTTCAGATTCTCCATTGTATTCTCAGGGTTTTTAATGTTCATGGGTTTTTTTCTGGTTTATTTATTTATTTATTTTATTGAGTCACTATACCATTTCAAATCAACAGATGCAATGAAATTTTTCACTCATCTAGCAGAGTTTGGCTTTTGTACTGTATTACATCTTAGCTTGTTGCCTCAGTAAAGTTAAGCCAAAGTCATGCAGATGTGGTATATTGGGTTACAGGTAGACAAACCCTTGAGCTGTGATTGTCTGGTCAAAAAAAATGGTACAGCCAAGTACGGAGATCATGGTGGGCCTGAGATTGGTGGGCTGGAGAAGGAACTGAGTTTGGATAGTAAATGTGCAGAAATAGAATTGGGAGACGGTAGTGAACTCATGTAGAAAGGCAGCAAAATCCAGACTTTTCAGGCTCCGGGACTTGAAAGAAAGAAGTTGAACTGGTTAGAGAAAGATACAGGAACAAGAAGACCATGTGAATTGTAGTTGGAAGAGGGGATATACTGAAATTGTTTAAAGAGCTGGGAAGAGGGAGTTATGGATAGGAAGCCTCTGTGGAAAGAGGACATTTGCTATGGTCAAGGCAAGTCAGTGAAGCTGAGATGGGTAGTGGGTGACTGGAAAATGACATCTTAGTAAATTTTCAGCTACTTTATTGATACAGGTGGCAGAGGATATTCTTTAATATGATTGTAAAATTTCTCTTTGTTACTGATACATTATTTTGAAAATACTGAAGACACATAGATAGAAGACCTTTCTCATCCCCAATGCTTCTTCAAGGTGTTTTGTGCAGTGTCATAGGAGATAAGCTGTTTTTTAAAACAGCTTCTGTAAAAAATGCTTACAAGTTGAGAGACACAGAACACAAGCTAGACAAAGTGCCCTCTAAGGTGTTTATTTTCATATACATCACTCTATGATATACAGAGATCTCAAATACAAGTACACCAAATAGATGAAGACTGATTACTGATTTTTTTACTGAGTAGTCAAAATATTAGTAAAGCTCCTAACTGAACAAGAAAGTATATTTTTTTTAAAAAAAGCATGAACAGCAAGCATTAATGAAAAAACAGTGCTAAAGTTAGCACTGCTTCTAAAATAAGTTATAACCTGTTCATTTTACAAGCTTAAAAACACTTTATTCTAAATGCAGAAAAATGTTGGTTATATGACTTAAATATATATCGATTACTAATCCTCCATAAACAAGTTACTTTGGCTGAAATTTTGTGTTTTAAGTTTTTATATATTTTCTTTGCTATATGCTATCTTTCATCTACCTTGGCCAATTAATTAAAAAAATAGATAAAATAGTTAAGGCCTTATTTAGAATATTTACATTTTCTTCTGTTCTCTGAAATAAGTGGTAAAGGAGTCAGTCATAGATTCAAGCACTTTGCCGTTTTCTTGAAATCAAATTCTTTAGCTTCTTTGTATTCATCATTTTTACCTTTCATATGTCTGTCATCCAATGGTTTGATACATTTACATTCTGTGTTTTCTTCGAGAGAGAAAAAAATAATCCAAAGTAGTAGGAGGGGTACAAGGGCATTTCAGAATGATCATTAATAAGACAAAAGGCCAGATCTACTCTCTGTAGTTCCGAAGTCATGTGGAATGACATACAGTCTTTTATTTCATACTTGTGTCCCCAAATTTATGTTCTGAAGACAGAATTTTATATAGAAGCATTGTTTAAAATGCTTTTTAGCCTTTTACGAATTGCTTTTAGAAGCAGTTTCATTTTTGCCTGGACTAAATTCTGAGTTTGTTGACATGTTTCAGAGGGAACTGTACTGTGGAGTGGATCTGGCTGAAAATGCTTAACAACAACAATAACAAAAGCTTAGGAAACTGGTAAAAAAAATGGTAAAAAAAATTGAAAAATAATTTGATCCACCACACACCCAGCATGTCATAGGGTGAGGCATCGGTTCACCCTTACTGGTTTGTTTTGCTTTAGGTTTGTTTCATATAGATTTTACCGCCAAGATGTAATATAATGAGAATGTGTTACAAATAAAAATATTCTTTTGCTATCTAAAAAAGTTATTGCATCTTTTGATTCAGCTGAAGCAAACCACACTTCACGCTTCATCTGTACTATGTTACTGATGTACCTGCTGAAAGTAATATTCAAGAATATACTTACGTGGTAATGACATTTCGAAAAAGCTGCAAAAACTCTTACTTGACTTCCATTTTTGACATAATGAAATAATTTTGTTGAGGGCCCTCTTTTATATTATTTGAGAAAAATCTTTTAAGTAAATGTTACAATGTACATCATGGTATTATTTCACTGATTTTACAAGAGAACTGTAAAAAAAAAACTTAATACTTAGCACAGAGTTCCACAAATAGAGCATTTTCTTAATACACTTCTGTCAAACTAATGGCATTGTCTTAAATGCTATTAATTGACAGATTTTTGTATATAATACAACTAGTCTTTGTCACTGCTTTTAAGATTTTTGTATGATATCTTAATTTTATTTGCATGCATGCTTTCAGCCATGGCATAGAACAACCATGTTTTAACAACTGTTGTTCTAAATAGTTATTTTCAGAAGTGCTGTATGATGCTTTTTGTATATAGCTTGATTATCGTATAAATGTAAATGTATCTGTTGTTTGTACATACTGGTTAACTCCTAGTTTCATTTGAAAAACCTGTTGCTAAATACTGCATGCTCCAAAACTAATTTGAAAGAAAGCTGTAATTCCTGGTTTTGTTTATTTCAGATTTATTCTGTTCATAATTCTTTTCTACTTAGAGATCTGTCACTTCTGGTTTAGGAAGTATTAAAAAGAAAGATTGAAAATGAATTATGAAATTATACTGGAATATGTGAAATGTTTGCCCTGTAAGTTAAGCAAATACATTTTGAAACACATCTTTCTAGCCTTTCTATATCTATCAATCACTGAAAAACTCTCTGGTCTTTAAAAAAAATAGGTCCAGTGTTAAGATGTGTATTTTAAAATGCAGGGATGTGTATATACTGTGCAAGTGAATGCATTACGTTTTCCATACTTTTCTGACTTTATATTTTGTTTGTAAATCCATCTGGGAACTATTTACTTACGCCATTTTAGCCAAGATTTTTTTAGTATGAAGTTGTAAATATACATGAATAATACTAGTTTCTGGGGGGGGTTATTTTGATGGCTACAAATATGCTTTAGATATGCTTGCAGTTATAAAACTTATGCACATAACCTTTCCTGGATCTTACTTGGTGAAATTTTTATAGTATCTAGGTTTCAGTAGGATATATGAAATCACCTTTCAGTCAAAGAAAAGAGCCTTTGGTGTGACAAATACCACTGAAAAGATGGCATCAGGGGCACAATATTTTACTATTTGTGCACAGTGAGACTGATTATAAATCAGTCTCGGACACCGCTTAGAAGCCTAGTGTTTGCCATGTGGACAGTCAGATGCTTTCTATAAGAGGTCTGGGAAGCAATTTTCTTATTCCTTGTAACTGACAGAAATCCACTACTGACCCAGGCACTGAGCATCTCAGGGTTTTTTTCAACATAGCTGCTTTCCGTGCTGATCATAGGAATCAGCAGTACTTAATAATGGCTGATGTAGGCATTTCTAACACCTGAAATGAAGGCATTTAGAATATTAAGAACAAATTTTCCTAACTTCTTACTTGACTGTTCCCATACAGCTGAGTCTGAGTACCTGAGCTCACTGCACTACTCCTTGTAATGAAAGAGCATCTGCTAATGTCCACTCTGAACCTCCCAAGCTGCAGGTTGTGGCTGTGAGCCCATGTGATGTCATCAGTCATGAGTGAGGAGAGTTTGGCTGTGCTGTCTGTGTGTGGACAGACACACAGACACAGGTGGCTGTGCGCTGCAGCTTGATCCCCCTTTCCCAGGCTAAATAAGGCCAGCTCCCTCAGCTCTCCTTGTAGGTTATATGCTGCAGGACCCCTGCCATCTTGGTAGCTGAAAGCACAGTGGGCTGTGCTTTCTCATCTGTCTTGAATTGGGTGGCCTGAAACGGGCTATGGTGTTTTAAGCACAGTGCCATTAGCTCTGAGTAGAGAGGAATAATAACCTCCGTCGATTTGCTGGTCCTGCTTTTATTCAGTCATACCAAGCTTGACATTCACTTTAACTCCCAGGTCCTTTCATCAGGGCCAAGAGCAACTCAGCCAATTGTTTCTCAGTCTGCACTGATGCATGGAGTTACTCCCCCTCCATGCAATATTTTATTCTGCTTCTTGATCAACTTCATGATTATCTACTGGTCTAGTCCTCAAGTTTCCCAAGCAAATTTTGGATTGAAGCTTTACTGTTCAGTGTGTCAGCCACCCTTCCTAATCCAGCATCATTCTGAAAGTTGCAGAGGTTGAACTTTGTCTCATGATGATTTTTTAATGAACTCTCTTATCCCCAAAATCCCCTTGTGGTAATTTGTCTGTTATTAGACATCATCTAGAACCCAAGCTACTGTGTGCTGATCTTTGAGTCAAGTGGGCTTTTGGCCCATTCATCCAGTCTTGTACTTGATAAGGAGAATGCTGTATGGGACTGTTTGAAGACCTTTATTCTGAATATAGTTTGGTATGTTACCACCACTGTTCTTTCCTCTTTTACACAGCCAATCATTTTATCATGGTCATTTCAAACGTGGCCACCTTATCTACCCTTGTTAAATCTGAGTGCTCATAGTTACTTTCTTGTCCTTCATGTGTTTGAAAATAGATCCCAAGAGGATGCTCCTTGATATTTCCTGGGGCAGGGGTGAAGCTGACCACCCTGTGATTTCCTAGGTCCTACTTACTACCTTTAATGGGCTTGTCTTAACTCTTTAAGATGGGCTTGTCTTAGCACTTTTCAGTTGTGAAAGACCTGTCTTTCATTGTCATGATGTTTCTCAGATGTTACACAAGAGCCTGACCGAGGTAACAAGCATCTCTTTTGGAACCATTGGATCCCCATGTATTGGAATATATTCAAATGGAGTAGACCCTGACTTGCTTTCCTGCTGTTGGCTGTGATTCTCTTTCCCATGTCACACTGGTAGGCATGGAAGTCTGAGAGCAAGTTTTCACTGAGCAAACTGAAGCATTGAGCACAAAGGCATCAAGTACATGAGCCCCTTCTGCATTATTAGTTGAAATCCAATCCATATTTTCTTTGTGTTTCCTTTCACTGCTAACATTCTTGTACAACTGCTTTCTGTTTCTCATTGGATCCATCTGGGGTTTTGCCTTCTGAATTTTACCACCAATCATTTTGCATATTTAGTTCCATAAGAGGCTTCTTGCTTAACCAAACGGACCTTCTGCTGGATTTCCTCATCCCATGTACAATGGGATGTTGTTTTTCTCTGAACTCTAAATAAATTTTTAAAATCATCCCTCTCTCATTTGATAACCTTCCCTTTCATGACAGTCACCTTCAGGATTCTGCCCAACAGTTTCTTTGACAAGCTAAGATTTCTTCTTCAAAGCCAAGATACATCTTTTTGTAGTCTTCATTATGAAGTAGTAGTAGCAAATTCTTCTGTCATTTTTAAACCGTCACAGTGATAAGAGACTTTACTTGCACCTCCCTTTGTTCTCTGGAGATAATATTCCAATAAGCAATTAAGATTCAGTAGAACCTTTAATCTTCTCAATCTAAACAATAAATAAAACCTGTTCTTAATTGATTTCTCTTTTTCTCGGTCATAGCAGTAAATGCATCACAGATTTTGACCTGAGCTATGATATAGAGCAGCTTGGTAAAGAGGTTCCATGTGGTGCTGTAGAGACTTGAATGGTTTACAGTAGACCTGTTACAGTTTTAAGGTTTCTAGGAATGGGAGCTCTGGGAAAAAAAAAAAAAAAAAAAAAAAAAAAAAAAAAACATAAATGTATTGAGGAAATTACTTCAGAAAGGAAGAATATATACCCATCTGTTAGCCTTGAATCTGTGTTTTAGACTAAGCAGACTAATATAGTTACATGAAGCTTGTTACTACAGTGGGAAAGCTCACACTTACTATTAGAGATGTGCTTGATAGAGCAGCCAAGTGCGAAAGCAGAATTCATACTTCGGCATATTCTGTGGCATTCTGATAGTCATGCTTAGATTTTAATGTATTGAAGTTACACAGGAAGTTCTAAATTCTTCACAGGTAACAATCAGCCATCAGTAACTGATGGCTTAGTGGTTTAGGCCTGCATTTTCATTAATAGAAGTATGAAAACCATGCAGACCGGTAACTTTCCAACTCCATTAGACCCTGGTGGTGACTGTTGAGTGTTAAAATTTAGATGTTAGAGTGAAATTTAGATTTTCCTGTCAGAACTCATCTATACCCAGTGATAAAGAGCCAACCCACAAAAATTACTTAATCTACTTTTCTGTAAAAAATAAACAGTAATAAAAAACTGTAGACTTCATTTACTATACTGAAATGGAAAAAATACACTTTCCACCATTTTTTGTTTAAAAAAGCTATTTGGGGGTTTTTTACATCAAGTCAATCTTATAATCTAATTTATTGTCTATATAACTGCTAATTAAAATATTTCTCACAGTATATCATAACAATAGTAACAGTAATAAGCAATCAAAGCTAGTTCTGTATTTGAAAGGAGTTTAGATTTTTATTCCCAATAAAAGATGTGATCTGAAAAATTAATGATGTTAGTGTATTTATATAGTATTTAAGAGGGAGTACACAGTTGTCACAGTAACAGAAACAGTTGCAATGAGTGACAGTACTCATAATAAAAATAAATTGTGTAATATATAAACTCAATAAAAATGTTTACATTTTATGCAGTTGGTTTAATTTACTGATAGATTAAGTCTTTAATTGCACACAATTTATGCCAAAGATAATTTTACTGGGAAAATACTTTGTAACTATTATTGTCAATAGAATCTGAAGCTCTTTTAGTCTGCTTTGGGATCAGGCAGACAAAGTGGTTGGTGCTGAAGGTCAGGTTGTGGTTTCCCTGAAGGTGTTTCTACAGGTGTGTCTGGAGTGCATGCTGCTTTGGAACAGCCTGAATGTTCCTGCTGCTATGAATACCTCAAAACTCTTAAAACTTTGAAGTATATAGATTAGACGTAAAAAACTGAATTACAGCAGAACTCGTATCTTCTGAGATACAAACCGTTGGGAGGGTACTGAAGGACTGGCAGTTGATTTTTAGCTCAGTTTTCACTGCTAGTTAGGTTATCAGAGGAAAGCTCACAGTTTTGTTTTTAAGCCAGCTAGCCGTATTTAGTTGGTCAAGCACGATTTGTGTGCGCAGACATCCTAACACTAAGGCTGGATGAGTAAAGGCCAACTTAGTTCTGTAGTGAAAATGTTCTTCTACTTTTTTGTTTCACTTCATTCTACCTTCATGAAATAAAAACAAATCCAAGGAGGAAATAACCCCCAGTCTGAGGAAATACCAAATGGCTGTTTTGTAAGGCAAAGTTTTACTTTTCAAATCGTATATATACTTATGTAGGAGATCAGAAGTATTTTGAAAATACATTTCAGTTCTTTAAGAAGTACAAAGTTTTGCTTTAAAAGACCAGCTTTCATATAATTAAAAATTAAAACATTCTGTCCTTAAATTGGTCTGTACTTATGTAGATAAAATAGACTCTTTAATTTCTGTGCTTATATTTGCCTTTCCCTTTTTCTTTTGTTACTTTGACATTTTTGCATGTTAAATCCATCTTGTTGTGTTAAATAATTGAACATAATGTGTGACTTTGCTGGTCGAACAGATATGCGTTTCATAAGACTTCCCATCTGTTCGCTTTCAAAACCAAGACAGCATACAAACTGAGAAAAACTAAGCATGTGGTAAAGGCATTACTTTGGACATGGTGCATTAAGCTGCTGAGCTCCAGTGTTTAAGGTCAATTTTAGTTGTATTTTATCTTACTGACTTTATCACATGGTTACTTTTGGCTTATTTGTACTAATGTTTCATTGATAAATTGGCCCCTTATTGCAGTATGTTAAAGAAGATTACTTACAACCATTTAAACAGGAGAGTGAAAAGCAGTTTAGTACATTAAAATATTTTTAAAAATAAAATTGTTTTATATGAAAACGAGGACTCCATTTCTTTTCTGAATCTCCACAAAAGGCTTCTTTTTTGAAGCAACACCTTTTTTCAGGTAGCAGTTAGGCCTTACATTTAGAATTTCTATTCCAGTTGCTAGTCATTCATTCATTAAACTGAGACCTTTCATGAAATTCTGGTTTGTAATCTTAAAGTTGACCTGCCAGCTGCATATTGCTGACACCATCTATTGCCACATCCTGATTCAGCTATAGTGTCATTATCTTATAATGATGATTGCATTATTCATCAGTTATCCAAGTATCTGAAAAAGATCGCTTTCTGAATGAGAGACAAAATGATTCAAGTTGAAAGAGTTGTACTGAACTTTAGAGAAAATATCCATGTAAATCATTTGGAGTCTGACATGCACATCAGTGTCAGTGTTCGCCTTAATTCTGATGAAATGTAAACAAGGTGTCCAATGTTTAGGGGTGCAGCAACCTACATGAACAGGGTCTGTGGATAGTGGCCCACCCCTTTCCCCTCAAGGCTTTGTTAACTCCCCATCTGTACCACAATTTTTTTTCTTTGAGATTCATGCTGTTTAATTGTGAAGTTCCCACTGGTACACCTCTTCTCTGTTAAAATTGTTGTAAACTGGACTTGTATGGGAAGAGATGATTTCATACATATCATACCTGCGTTTATAAGTTATTCATTATGCTCATTGTGTACCAAGCAGGTTTTTTTTCTTTTGAACTCATCTAAGTGCTCAACTGAAAATAAGTACAATCTGTTACAGCATAGATTGCATGATATTGTGCAGCTGGGATTGAGAATTAGTTTTGTACTGTCATATGACCTTGTGTTATACAAGCCCTATCAGTATTTCGGTTAATAATAATAAAATCTATGTTCTCCAACCTGTTTTTGTGACTGTGTAATGAATATGCTAGGAGTCACAAGATTTGATTGAATTAATGGGTTGGCATTCAGTTGAATATGTTTTTTCTTATAGTGAGGACAGAGATTAAACTTGAAAATGCTTTCTTCATGTGCTCGTTCAAAATAATAGCAGGAAGAAGGAAGAGTTTTGCTTTAAGTGGGAAGGGATAGTCACTCCTTGCACTTGCACACTGAATCAGATAGAGACAGCTGCAGAGGGAAGATATGCATTGCAAAAACCAGATCAATTGGATTCAGTCACATCTAAATGAAATTACATCAGTCAATAACCTTCCTTTCAAGTTACTGAAATCTTTCTGGCCCAAGTTTCTCTTGTCAAGTTACTGAGTTTTGCCAATGATTAAAGTATCTTGAAATTGCTTCGATAACGTCAAGGACCTTGTTGTGACAAGGTCTGTAAATGCAGTCTCTTAAAAAAGAAGGCTGAGTTTCATGTAGGGTATTGAGTGTATTGACTGAAATTTTTTCATGGATTCTCAGAAACTTGTATTCACAAAGACAGTGCAGAATGAAGGAAAATGACACTTTTATTACCAAATGAAACTATTTCACATGTGTGATACCAATATCTTATTTAATCTTTTGTATAGGATATGTCATTTCTTCTAGGCTTTGAAATAGTTTGAAAATGCGTTCTTGTTTTGAAGTGGGCATAGTAGCACTTGGAGAATAGAATTCTGTAAATCAAGACTCCTGTTAGTCTTACTTGTTTACCTCAGTCAACAGATTTGTGCAGTGACCTGCTCTGAATGTCACTATTTATGCTCCAATGTGCCACTTACTAAAATGCAGCAGAGCTTCATTCCAGTGGCACCTCAGATGCTGTGATGTTTTGTCTTGTAGATAAATTTTTTTACAGACTAATCAGTGTGTATATTAGCAAATAGAAATCTGTAACCGTTCAGGAAGCCTTTATTAATGTTTATAACTTGATCAATACTGAGAAGAATTGAAGTAATTAGCAGTGTCTATAAGACACGTTGTTCATCATTGTTTTGGGGATCTGTTTCTTTTTTCCACTAAAGAGCTCTGTAACTCTCATCCACTTAATGGAGCTGTGGGTACACATTAATTCCTGGGATCAAGAGGTGTACCTTGAGCAGCCTGATTTTTAAAAATGCATGTTACTTACATCACCTTCAGATGGTTTGGCGTTTACTGCAGATACAGTTCCTTGCCTTCTAAAACAGGTCTTTGTCAGCGTTTCAACAATTAAATAGCTCCATTTTCCCTCTCTTTCATTACCATTTTACTTCATTAAAGTTTTTCCCAAATACCCTTTTAGGTTTGCTAGACTTACCAGGTGGGAGAGTCCTAATGTTTCAGAATTGGTAAAATATGCTGAAGCAGCTTCCTACCTTCAGACCTTTGAAGATAAACTGAGCTTACATTATGGTCACAGATGTATTTTTACCTGTGCCCAGTTAGCAGCCAAAAACATTTTTCTTACAACAGGTATTTAACAGGTATTTAATGGCTGAAAAAATCAAGGATCAAAACTACTAACATAAGCCTTACATTCCCAATTTGTACTTTTCAGTAACTGTTACGCAAATGAAGAAGGCCTTTGGAAATTTCAGTAGAAAGTTTTGAAATGACTCGTGGGGTTTCTTGTGCTGTAAATTCCTTTGAAAAGGAAATATGCTCATATTAATAGCACCCCCCCATTACATAGTATTTACTTAACTGAGGAAGCAGATTACAGCCATGTGTGGTTAGGGAGGAGAGTGGGAGAGGTTGATGTGGTTGATGTGTTTCTCTCCCTTTGGACCAAAACTTGAAGGAAAGTGCTTCATAGTTATATTTTGTCCTCCTGGGATGAAGGAGAGCTGGGAGAGAACAACTCTTCTAAAGCACCAGATAAGCAATTGAAAACCTCGCTGTTGAAAGCATCTATTATGGCGTTACCTGTGATGTTTTTTTCTGTCTGATACTTGTTTCATCTACTGGTGAGAAAAGAAGGCTGTTCAGTTTTGCTCACTGTCCTTATTTCAGATTTTTGTGTTCAGTAAATCCTTTTCCCAACTAAGGCTGAAAATGCAAGTTCAGATATCATAGGCATCTCTGGGTACTGCAGTCAGTAGAAATTAGAGTGGATGTATAGGAACGGGAGCACTTTCTCAGATGAGGGAGGGTTGGGAAATGATTTGTAGGGGATTGAGAACAGCAAAAGAAGAGAATACAGCAGGAGAAATGTCATCAATGTCAGAGGTCCCAGGAAAAATTTTTAGTAAGTAGTTCTCCAAAATCAGTAGTCAGTTACCAGATGAGTTTGTGGGTTACAAGCTTAAAAAAAAGCTATCTTATTTATCCATTTATGTTCCTTTGTCTTTTAACAATATATTGCTGGTTAGAAATGTGTTTAAACAAAGTAGTGATTCCTTAACTAAATAATACTTTAGAGATGAGAGGGATGAAGATAAGCCTAAGTGATGTAAAATAAATGGTGTCAAGTTAAATTTTAAAAACAGTAGAAATAGAAAAATGGTCCAACCATTAAAAAAGTAAATTTCCTTTAAAGTATCAGTAAATTATAATATTCTTTACAATTTCTTGATATGTTGTTGTCAGTAAAAATGCAATACAAAGAAATATTATAGGAATCACTAGCGCAGATAGAGGTTACACTTTCTACTTGATGCCTGCATTCTTACAGCCTTACCTAAAGTACTACAAAAAATTAGGATCTTGAGTTTGCTCTGTAGTCACAGGTTTCTTCTGTGAGTCTTGATTGTCTTCGGTTACTTTGATTTGTGAGCCTTTTGTTAAAGTTTTAACTTCTTTATTTATTAGTTATCTATGACATTTTTTGCTTATAAATATGTTTATATAGATATAATTTTATATAAAAATAACTTATAAGTATAAATTTAAGTACATATATATGAGTACGTATACATACATGTATATGTGTTTATATATACACACATTCATTTTGAGAAACAGAAATCAGAAGCTGTATTAAAGGTATGGATCTCTGAATTCATGTCCAAACCTTGCTAGCCCAGGTAGGGCATAGCCCTTCACATTCTGATGACCTGACTCCAATGGTACAGTTGCAGCTACTCATACTGTTGCTGAGAGGATAGAGGTGGCACAAAGACCTTGAACTTATCTCAGTTTGCTTGCTAATGCTACCCTTCACGTTTCTACACTTGAATGTGTACCCATGTCAACCTCACCCACTCTGAGGTGATCAGAACAAAACCAGTTGCAATCACTAAGGGAAGAGTATTGTAATAAGATAACTATTAAAGGTATTTCTATTTTATAACACAGCTTTTCTTCAGTTTTCTTTAAAAGTTCAAAATGGGACTGTATTATTGCAGTTCAGGACACCTGATGTACAATTATAATCGTGTTCCAAATAAGAGATGAACTGAGAATTGAAATGGATTTACATATACTACTTCCTTTCTGTGCCTCTAATTCTTGGACTCAGAGTCCTTACACTCAAAATTAATTTGCAAAGAACTGTTGTTGGAACATGCAGCAACCTTATGGCTCCTGTTCATCAGATTGTTTTTATTTTATGAAAATATGACAGCAGTTTAAAATTCCCTTTTTATTTAAAATTCTAATTTAATAAATTTCAAAGCAGAATACAAAACAAATGCAGTGGAGACTTTATATAGGTCTTTCTTTGAAAACTGATGTGTATTTGATATGCCAGCACAGCTTAAAGATTTTTTTCTACTTAAAAATTTCACAGTGCTATCACTTACATTAATGTGCTGTATTGCACGTAGATTTAAAGAGATTAAATGTAGAGAGTCAGCACTTTAAAATTGTGTTTATTTTTTTTAAAAAAGCATCCTTGAAAAGTATGTATGTCATGAGAGTGTCAAAACACAGGAAGTACAAGTAGGATAAAAAAGCGTGAAGACTTTTGAATTCTTTCCTCAAAGATGTTTTTTTAGGAGTGACTAAAGCTTTCTGTGTACTGATTATTACATTGCATTATGAAAGAAACCCTCCCTTACTTAGTGCTTCCTAAATCCTAAGACTTATTTGCTGTTCTATAGAACAAGCATTTTTAAAGGTTGTAACACAGTACCTATGTTGTGTGTGCTTGTCATGTAGTCAGTCCCATAGCTGCATTTGTGTGGGTTTCAAATCTGAGGAAAAGGGTAGCTTCACAATCAAGCCTACTTGTATTAAATTGTTGCTTTTGTGATTAAAAAAAGAAAATTATCTTCTCTGTCTTATGGTGGACTGCCTTTGTTCTATGAGCTGTATTGAGAAAAAGTTTAAAGGATGCTATAGTTAACTCAGTTTAATGTTTTGACACTTGCAAGTTTTGTATGGGTGTCTTAAACTATTTGGATCTGAGCATACACGTTGCTTTAATTTAGTGTGATGTTAAAATGTTTCATAAGACAGAGCAGAGCTGCTATGATCTTTCAATGTTAATATTTTTTTCTTATCACTTTACTGTGTAGATATCCTTCATGAGACACAACTCTGCCACAACTCATCCTCGGAGGCAATCGTGGAAACCTTTTATAATATGATTTTTAAATGTGGATAAAGCTCTCAATAGAGTACCTAAAGTAAAGGAGAACAGCTACCTTGTCTCTACTATAAGCTTATTACGACAAAAAGTTGAGTTTGCTTGTCAGGCTTGGATAGAATGTAATTGATTGGTTTGTTATTTGGACTGACAAGGTAGTTAACTTGCTTGCATTTTTTGCACTAATCAGGAACATTTCTTATGTGCATTGTTGAAAAATCCCGGATAAATGTCTTGTCAGAATTGTCCTATTAAGTAATGTCTTTTTCCCCTGTGCTTCGTTGGCAAATGATGTTATACAAAGCTTGGATTCACTGAAGAGTGACAGAAGCCTGTGGGACTTAAATATTGTATGTTCCTCTATGGTGATACCGAATGAAATAAGCAACAGTTTGCCATCCGCCTGCCGCTCTACTTATATGCAGTTTCATAAGAACATTTCTATATAGAACACCATGTTGTACATAGACCTTACTGTAAAAAGGATTGTTTCCTTAAAAAAAAAAAAAAATGTTCCGTGATAATGAGACCTGTAAAACACTTGAGACTTACTATTCTGAAGGAATAGATTTGCCACGGAAAAATTGATTTAATGCTAATTAGTATGAACTGATTGTTTCTGACTTCAGACACTCAAGTGAATAGAACTATACCTATATTGGTTTCTGAAAAATTTTTAAGAAAAAGAAAAATTTACATATATGCAGACATTTGTTTTATTTGGTTTACTTCTCTGGCAGTGTTCAGGACAAGTTTATCTCACAATACAAATATGAAATTGTTATGTAAGTTGGGGAATGAATGAAGAACTGATCACACAGCATGACAGCTGAGATCTTCGTCTTCATCCATATATATCCTGGTAGATGCAGATATAGTGTTTTGATCTACAAATGGTACCAATCCAGTTCTTAAATCTACTGTAGCAATGTGTTGACATCTTCATCGTTTTCATCTTGAACTTGCTCGGAAAGATTCTGCTCAAATGCAATCACACTTGTAACTTTATGACATATAATCTTTGAATTTCATGAGATATGGTGGTTTTTGTCATCTATCAAGGCACATTTCCATTTGAAAATATTTTTTAAATTTAAGAAACAAATTAAATGCTGTAATAAATAATAGGAGAAATATACGAATTTGTGTATACTTATCTACAAGTCATATCTTAACAGGGCATTTCATGTTTGGATATTATATTAAATAAAATTAACCTGATGTCTAACACGTCGTTTTGTTTTAAAGAGGGGGTGGGAGGATATCAGAGTAAGATTTTTGTCTGAACTATCAGAAACGCTTACTATTCTGTATTGGCAAGGTACACAGATACACCTTAAAAATAAAGAAATTTGCACTAGGAAATAGGTATTGATACAGGAATTTGATCTGTAAGAATCCATGGATCCGTTTTAGGAAGAAAAGTCCAAGTTTAGTGACCACTTGTGCAAAATTCTGGAGGTAAAAAGTTACATCCAAACACTCTGCTAATAGGGGGAAATAAATGCTGTTTGCCTGTACATCGTGCTGAGTTTAGAAAAAAAAATAAATTAAGGTTTACTGTGATTTATGATCAGTTATTAAACTAACTCAGTCTAGGTATTGTGAGTAGGAGAGAATGATAAATGTAGTATATCTTGGCTTTCGTAAGACTTTTAAAATATTTTTGTGTGTGACATTCTGCTAAATAAACTAGAGAAATATTCTGTTAATTAAGCTGCAATAAAATATGTAGCCCATCAGAAAAGTAGACTAGTTACCATGGACTCACTGTCAAATGATATTCCATTCACTGGTTCCCCTCAGGACTCTCCTGTGTTCAGTATTATTATATTTTTGTTAGTTTTTGCTGCTTTAGTGTATTAGGTGCTGGAATAAAGTATTTGGTTACCTTTGCAGGTGATGCCAGTATGAGGTGAGAGACTACAGTGTTAGAATTAAAAATGAAATTTTAATAAAGCATCCATAAAAAGCATGCAGTGCCAAAGGACAAATTACTGTTTAGTGCATGATTACTATACAAGGAGTAACTGGTTAGGAGATACGTCTTCAAAAAAGAAGGTATGGGGGACTCTGGATCACAAATTGATCATACCTGAGATGTACAGAGAGGTGTTACATTTATCACATGAAAATATTCCTCCTGAATATTCAGAAAACCAGTATCTCACCCTCATGAAAAGCTTCAGCTAGCATATTCTGTCCACTTAGGCAAGAAATAGGTAGAGAAAGTCCAAAGCAAACTGAGTTGAACGATAAGAAGACTATGGGAGACATAAATGAATAAAAAAGCTTAAAATAGTTGGATTTCTTCACTTTAGAGGAGATGGGAATCTGTCTTCAAACAGCCTAAATTAATATAAAGTCGATGAAGAGAGAAGTTGCTCCTAAAAAAAGGGAAAAAGGAAGTTGTTCTTCAAATCTGGTCAGACCAAAAATAAGTTAAATCCTAGCAAGCTGATTTGGGTTAGGGAATAGAAAGGTTTTTTTCTAACAATCATTGTACTGGAGAATTTTGTTAGGGAAATTGAGTGTTCTCTGCTATTGGAGGATTTTAAGGACAGACTAATGTGTGTTAAAAACGGTTTGAGTATTGTTGATGCTCCCCTGGGCATGCTTGATATCCTAATGTGATTTTCTGCTGTATTTTGTATGTTTGTTCCCCAGTACAACTTCTTTGTAGGATTTTCTTCCTTCCTTTGCACTTTCTTCTGACACGATATTTCACCTTTTGAAAGAAGTTGATGGCAATATTCAAAACCATAATGGACTTCTGTAGTAGCTCGCAAACAATACACCATTCAGTATAGTTGTTAGTCTGAGTACCTGAGAATGGCACTATAAATGAGATCATGTATTATGATTAGAATGTACTTCAGAAAAACTAATGCAGCTTTTGCTAATATCTTTCTTAAGTTTTATACTCTCCAGTTTGTCACAGGGATTGTCCTGTTTTTTTCAGAATTTCCTGGTTTTCCCAAGAAAGAAAATATTTTGGACTTTTTTTGAGGGCTATAATATGTGTAGTATTATCTTAATAGATGTTTTGAAGGCATTGTCTTCACAGAAATACTTAGTCTTAGAAATACTGAAAATATAAGTTCTGTAGAGTAGCTGTATAATTTTAACGAAAGCAAACACATTTGACATAGTGTTTACATCAATATATTCCCCTTGTATATGTGCACCTTTAATGAATTTTGCAAAATAATTTATTACAACCATGTGTTTTAAAGTTTTGAAGTAATATGAGAGAGAGAAGTGAACGCTTGCTGAAAGGAAGCTGTTCACATACAGGTATAGTCGTTTCTTTATAGCATTCTTATAATTCGTTGAATACATGCAAACTTAAGTTTCATAAAACAGATGAATTCAGAAAAAATCTGGGTTACATAGGAATGTCACATAATGATAGCCAGTTCAGATTCTTTTTTGCCCATAAATAATCAGGGTTAGGTTTTTTGATTTGGGGGGTTGTTTGTTTGTTTTAGTATTAAAAAGCATGAATGAATCAAGTAGGAGGGGTGGCGCTTTTGCGTTTAGCATGATAAATTTAACTACACAAATATCTGCCAGATTAATGCTTATTTTCTTTTGCTCATTTTGGATAAAATTGATTGACACTTCTCAGTTTTGTTAAAATTAAGTATTCAATGTTCAGCTTACATGAAGGTAAGCATCTGGGGGATGGGGAGTAGAAGCTACATAAAATGTTTTTTTCCTTTTGAATTTATAGGTAGGATGTTTTGCTTACCTTTTTTGCTTTAAAGTACAACTTCCTAGAGATCAAAACCATAGAAATTCATGCTGTTATGTATTATAACTAGTGAAAAATACAGGATTTAAAAAAAAATTGCTTCATGTAGCAGATGTTGAAAAGTGTAGCGTAGATCTTCTGAGTGGATGAAGGTTTTTCCACAGTATAGTTGTACACTAAAGAGAAAAAATAGTCATTTTATTTAATGCCCTTGAGTTTGGATGGAAGTTTGAGTAAGTAAGAGATTATACCAGTTCCCACATCCAAAACTGTATAGGTACTTTATCATTAAACTACTATTAGCTGAAGATCAGTAGTTCTATCCTGCTCTGTCAGGCCATATGTTCGTCTTGCCCCTACGCTGTCTTCATCAGTAGTAAGTAGATATAAAACCTGAAATTTAGTAATCATCCTGCATCTGGTATATTCTCTCACCTTTCAGAAATAGCCATGCCCCTCTCTCTTTCAGGCTTGACAGATGAGAATAATAGTCTACTGTCTCATCTAACATTATAAACTATGGAAGTCAGGAACTTCTTTTTGTATGCTTGCATGGTACCTAGAAATTTGAATGTGGCTTTTAATTACTTTATGTGATACCATAAACATTATCGTTCCCAGAAAGAATATTTCATTTATTAAATCAAAGTCATGAAAATAGTAGAATCCAGAAAGATGTAGGTTGGAAGCAGCCTCTGGAGGACATCTGTTCCAGCCACCCATTCAAAACAGGACTGACTGCAAAGTTAGATCTAATTTTGAAATTAAATCAAGTTCCTTAGAATTATAAGCAGTTGAATTTAGAGCATCTTTGCAGATAGTGAGCCTTTCAGGATAACCAGTACCTGTGCTTGAAGAGGCTGTATAATTGGGCTATATCCTGGTTTATATTCAATACTGTAAGCATGTGCAATCATATAAGAATTTTAGTGCTGGAATCTGTCACACTCCTGATGGTGAAGTCACATAAAGCTTGGCTGGCGTATGTGAGAAGACTTTTAAATTATGCTGATTCTAATAGTTTCTTAAAACTGTTCTGTAGAACAGAAACTGCATGATGATGTGATCATCCATTTTTAATTGTTATGCCACTTATAGGCAAGGGAAAAAATGTAGAGCTCAGAAAGAGGAAAATCAGCTTTTTTCCATTTTCTGCTTAATGTGTTTTTCTCTTTTGACAATATTCTGCCTGAAAACAAGAGAGTTGCTAAGGATCTAGACCTTATATCTTAAATTAGGGTCTAAATACAGCACTGTGTCACTCTCCTTGGCCTATGACATAATCACAGCAAAATGAAAGCAATGTCTGTTGGAATCCATGGGGCTGAATTTAGGAGTTTTGGTGTAGAATGGCAGGGTAAGATATGAAGATGTATCTTTACTTATCTTCCCTTTTTTCAAGAGGTGTCAGCTAAAAAGAAGGATGTTTTCTACATGTTCCATAATGAAAAAGTACTATTGTTTTGGCCTCCTCTCTCAGTAAGCAGAATAAATGTACTTTTTGGACAGCATTAATAATTGCACTAAATATAAGATTATACAGTTATTTCACCATTAGATCTTTAATTAATTTTATGTTTTAAATAAGGGCACATTGGAAAGTGCCTCCTTTTGGCATGACATGTGAGAGTTGCTGCTATAACCAGTCCCATAGTGTTTATTCCTGTCATCCCGAATCTATTACTTCTGTGATCTGGTTGCAATTAAAGTATCACAGGAGCACTCCTCACCAGCTCCAGTCCAAAGTCAGTCATCTTGGTTCTACAGTTTGAAGTCCTTTGAGCTACATCAGTTTCCTCTGCTTTTTTGGGGAATGCTTACATGCTCCTTTCCATTGGATCTATCATACAGCCACTAAGAAGAAACAAAATGATGACAGTGCCTTAAACTGTCATAGCTGGTTGTAAGTTGTTCATCTGACCGTAAGAATGTGCTGCAATTTAAAATGAACCCCTGTAGATGTGTCCAGTTGTTTGCCGTTTCAGAGCAGCGCAGCACTTGGGCACTGAGGGATTAAAGGGGAGAGAGGTCAGTGCCTGAGAAGAAATACCTGTTACTTAGGTGTTAGTCAGAAACAAGCCAACAAGGAAAGATATGTATCAATAGTTAAATCCACACAGGTGCTGGAATTGTGTTGCATCCCCCCAGCTAATGGGTGAGTGAATGCACGCCCATCCCACTGCAGTTGTCTGAGAGTTTAAAAATTCTGGATTAGATTATTTCTAGTTTTGTTCTAATTAAGTTTGCCAAAGTAAGGCTTATATGACAAGTTCTCTAATTTTAACGGAGATGATGGTTTATCAATATGGATCATAGTTTTTTTTTTTTTTTCCATTAAAATAAATCTTTCTAAGCTGTTGTGATGAATAGGGAGTAGGATATATATTTTGCGGTTTTGTATTTTGTTCAACATGATACTTTTTGGCATGACACTGCAGATGATGTGCAGTGTTGTGTACATAAGTGAGAGATTTTCTGTAGTCTCTGAAGCATATTTGGAAAGTTGTATTTAAAGATTAGCTTATTAATGTTGTGTTTCAGGGACATGTAAGTAATTACTTTTACAGCTCTAGATGGGCGATGCTGTCTTGTGAATGCAAAATAGGTTTCTTCACTCTGGCTGAATCAGCTCTTTGTGATTTTCAGTATTAACCAGTGACTTACAAATGTGCCAGTGATGGGCAGGTTTTGCATTCGCTGTTCCTCTGTAAAAGCACAGGTCTTTTTCCCCAGTGCTCGCAGAAAGACTTCTGCAGGCCAACTGATAAGACTCCCTCCTGTGCAGGTAGATGCAGTGTAATGAAATTGGATGTATGTGCTGGGCTTTGTAAATAAAATGAGATTGACCTCAGCCATTATCTCATTTATCTCATTTACATTGTAAAATCAGTATCTACACTATTGATTAGAACATAATTAGTTAATTATGAACAGGAAAATACAAAGTTATGTAGGGCATGAGCACAGCCAGCTGTACTGCTAAAAAACTAATAAAAACAATCCAAGGGCATGAGCAGATGGAGATCGCTTTATTAAAGAACAAAGCAGATATATTTCAGGTATGGAAATGCCTAATCAAGCTTTCTGGTTGTGAAGATGTAGCTGACCTGCTATTCTATACTTTTATAAGTGAAAAATGTTTTGGTTTATTATTTTTTTAATTTATTAACCTAACTCCTTCAGAATTCACCTTTCTTCTTTACACCCCATTTTCTCAGTATATAGTGGGCATATATCTATCCTCATTAATTGCTGGAATGAAGAACACAATGATTTCTAATTTTGATGCATAAAGTAATTTCAGACTTGTTGAAACATTGATAGTAAGCAATTACCTGTCAGTTAGAGGTAATTTAGGAGGTTATGTTAGCTTGTCTTTGTGTGGAGCTCTGTTTTTATTTTTTACAGTTTTCTGTACAACTGCTAGGCAGACCACTGAAGATAGCTGTGCACTTAATTGCATTTGTAAATCATGTACTTAACCACAAAAAAGTTATCCACAAATAAGGGCAAGGCAAAATATTTACTAGTTTAAGGACTGTTTTGAAGGTGTGACCTTGAATCCACAAGGGTAAAAATTTTAACTGAACCTTTAAAATGGAGGAAGCTGTATCTTTCCCTTTTTACCCCCCTAGCCCAACAGTTTGACTTGTACTATTAAGCCATCTTTGGGATGGAAGTAGATGATATTAGTAAATGACAGTACTGTTTGGTTCCTTTTCTCTGTAAGTGTCTGTATTGTGATTGATCTGTGAGTGCATTTACTGAAAGCCTGCAAGACCGTCAGCGTGACACTTTTGTGACCCAGCAATCTCATTCTCTAATTAAGTTGAAAGTACTCCTTATTTTGTGTAGCTTTCTTATTTTCTGAATCTGACAGTGGATTTTCTATCATTTTATCTTGCTAGACAAAAGAACACAAGTAACAGTATACACTTGAGGGCTTAATCTTATTTTTCCAGTGCCATTTTAACCTAGGCATAAGGTTTTCTTTCAGAATTAGGAATTAAGAACGCCAATTTTGTTTTCTGTACTGTGATGTGTGTAAGCTTCACCTTTTGTCCCAAGTCAGTCTCAGCAAACAAGAGAGTTGCCATACAGCTAGGGCATCTTCTTTAACCAAGGTACAGTATGTTTTCATCCGTTTTCCCAGCATCATGCTCTGGGAACTTCAGAATCGGTGAATTTGTATTCCAATACAGGATTGTGTTGTCTTCTGTATTGTATTGTATTACAGTACAGAATTTGTATTCCAATAAAAAACAGTGTGAAGGCAGCATTAAAAATATTTGATATAGTTTCATTTTTATCACCAGGCGACTTTTTATGTTTGGATATGTGAAAATATCCTTTTTTAATTTGCATTTTCTCAGTATGCAGATGCAGATAGAAGCTATTAGTATCTGAAAACTTTTGTATAGATATTTTTAATTCATTCTAGGAAAATGCAATTTTTCTTCTGCCAAACTAAACAGCTTTGAAGTGATCAAAATTAATGACAATAAATATTAAAAACATTCAGCTTTAGAATGGCACCTCCAGATCTGTATTTAATTTCATAATGTTCTGGTTATTTCAACCCAGCCTTGCTAACTCCCTCAGCGTACTTCTGAAATGTGGCTGAAAGTGCAGTCGGGAAATACCACATTCTAGATATAAAATGGAAGAGAAGTGAGAGGAGATAGCAAAGCATAATTTTAGAGGGGAAACATTTTCCTTTGAACATATAAACACTTGTGTTTATAGACAATCACTTCAGAAAAAAAATCTATGTTAATACTGTTTGAAGTCAGATGTAGATTTTAGGATTAAGCTCTGAAAACACACTATATCAGTCAGAAAGAGTGTGATGCTTTATTTTATGATGCTTAGAGGATCCCAGACAATTTACAAGAAGGAAGTTCTGATAAGCACTGCTAATGCAAGCACTTATGTGAGTAAGATTCTAGATACTGAAATAGGTTAGTAAAAATATATTCCTTTACAGATGAGAACACTGAGGCTCAAAGGAGGCTTAATCTTCTGCTGAAGGTCACATACGTTGTTGGGATGTAGGAGTGTGACCTATCTCATCTCCCACTCTCAGCCTTTTTATTAGTTTAATATGCCTTTCACAAGAAATAAAATGATATATTCCTCTTTGTGAATAATATATTACATTAGAACTCTTCTGTCTTTAAAAACTGAGAATGGTTTCCTTTTTTAAGTGTTTTCTTTGTCCTGGAATTAGAATGAGTTATTACTAAACAATCCTAAGGATATAGATTTCTATGGTAATTCCCATTTTTTTAGAAATACCAAAACCATGTCAGTCCAGTGTTGCATACAGTGAATAGGTAGTTTATTGCTTTTAATTTCTTCTTTGCAGTACATGCAATACAATTACCCGTGCTCATGCCTTACATATAACTGCTAAAAACATAAGGCTTCCCTAGCAAGCACAGCTTTCACAGCAAGGACAAAAGTATTTACTTAGGTTAAACAATCATGACCAGAAAACTGTTAACTCTTTTTATTTGGAGATTAATCCTTGGAGAAAAGTCACATGAACATTTTCTTCTGCTAATACAGCAGTATATTCTGTTAGTTGAATCCTCTTTCTGTGACGCACTGTGTGTTCTGTTGATAAATTACATCCCTCTGTCTTTGATCTGATAATGCCTATGCCATGCTATTATTGCAATTTTTGGAGTTTCTTGTGCTTGCATGTTTTGTAGAGGAGAAAATGAGTGGCCAGGAGAGCAGAGAAAGAAAGTGTAGGGGATTTCTTAGAAAATTTGGTTTTTCAACATTTACTCTTATTTCCTATTTTTGGATCATTTATGCAGACTTTAATTCAGTTTAAAGGCATTTAATGAAGAAAACATTCCAGAGTAAATTTGAAAAAAGCTTTCTGTTTCATACAAAAGAATACAGGGGGTTATGCAAATAAAGTGGAGTTCAGTAGGATATATGAAAATACTTGCTTTTAAAAACCTTTCTCATCTTGAGCATATTATTGTACTGATTTAAAAATCCTTTCATGAAGCACTCGTTACACTGTAGTGTTCTTCAGTGTTGGTACATAAGAATAGGTGAACAATAGCTATGCTGTATGCTTTTTGTGAGCTTTTTATGTGGACCATGCATAACACAAAACACTAATGAAAGGTTTATTTTCAAAGAACATAAAATTGTCGTGTGTACATAGGGCAGTTTTATAAGTGAAAGATCACAGTGAAATCCTTTTAAATTAACATCCCTTTCTAGAAAATTTGAAGTGAATCAGAAAATATTTTGTGCATTTATTTATCAACCAGATAGTCCTAGTGTAAAAAATATAATTTATAGCTGTAAATAATACTTGAATTGATGGATATGTGAGAAAACATTTCAGAGTTTGCCTTAAAAAAGTAGATGTGTAAAATAGTGTCTTAAAACTGAAAAATCTATGTTGTCACTGTCTAAACAAATCACAAATCTCTTGAAAATAAATGGCAGTGAATGACATCAAACAATCCAAAAAGTATATCTGGTTATAAATTTTTTCTTTAATTTACAAGTCTCTGAAATAATGTCATTTATATAAGATGACAGCAAAGGTGGTATATGATTGTCTGCATCAGAATATTCCAAATTAGGCAGAGCCTGCTTGAAGTGATTGTGTTTGAAAATACCCCTTAGAAAATGGATTTTCTGTATCATGATAACGGAGCAGGAAATCTTATGCTGAGAATTGCTGGGAAGCTCAATCTAAAATAGTATAGAAGTACCATTTATATATAAATACATATTTTGTTTTTCTCATGCAGGTGTGATGAATGTAGGCTTTGCTACCATTTTGGCTGTCTAGACCCTCCTTTGAAAAAGTCTCCTAAACAGACTGGCTATGGATGGATTTGTCAGGAATGTGACTCTACATCCTCCAAAGTAAGTTAATTCATCCTGTGAAATAGTTCAAGTATTCTGGTTTTAGCAGTCTTACTTAGCGTCTGAAGGTTTTGTTGAAAAGTCTGCTCTGAAAAACAGTAAGATGTCACAAAATAATGTTTTCAGATTCTCTGTAAAACAGGTAAAAAACAGAATGTATGCAAAATGGAAATATTCCTTATCAATAAAGAGATTTTTATTCTCGCAGTTAAATGCTTTCTTTTTACATTACCTTCTCTCTGAGAAAGTAGTGGGTATGGACACTATGTCAGGACTGGCAACATTGTTGACAAGTGAAAGTATTTCAGGAGTAGTACAGAATACAAACTTTTAAGGACAGAGTTAGAAAATGCATGTTTTTCTAAATAAATGAACATGGTTTGAATTACTAAACCTGGGTTTTTTTCACTGGAAAATTGTATGAAGGTTGTTAATACTTTATATCGATTGGTATGCCTTGATCAAATATAACACTGTAAAACTAGAATTAAATTTTTTACATGGATTAACTCTCTTTAATAATATTGAAAGTAATAGTATGCTTCTGTAGTACCAACCTTTCAAAAAATAAAGATTGTGATTCTTTGTCTGCACAGAAGCGTCTTTAGTACTGGCATTCTTTTCTATCATCACTGTAACCTCTGAAGAGACATTTTTTGAATTGTTTTTCAAAATTGGATTTATAAATGCATCTGGTATCTCAACATTAAAATAACAGAGAATTCTGAAAGTCTTTAAAATTTTACAGGCTATTCTGCCACTTTCTTTGTATTTCACAGAATCTTTTCAACTGCTAAGGAGGTGACTCAGTATTTGGATACACAGGGACACAGATATGCGGAGATGTTGTCATAAATTATGTGTTAGCATACTTAGTAAACTCTTTCATGATGTTACTCTTAAGAATGGAAGATACAGAATGTTCAGAGAGGTGTATAATTTTTTGACTTGCGAGTGTCCCTTTCCAAGTGAAAAATATATTACTCAGTTTCACCCCAGGGGGTTTATCAAATTGTTCTTCTGTAAGGAGATATGAAGACAGACATTGGAAATTAGCTGTCCACTGCAGTTTGGACATCAAGTGATCTTTCTTGAATACCACTTACATGCAACAGACATTTCAAGAGTGAATTAAAATTGTTATTGAATTTCTGTCACCTGCTGAAACTAAAAGGGGTTCTTGATAATGTTAGTTAAAATCTTCTGTCTCCTGTTTTCTTGGCTTCTTCTGAGTAAACAAAAAACAGGGTTTGTAATTTCTAAATGTGTTTTTTGGGAGATTAACACACTGTGTACCAGATAAAATTTTAAAAATAATTTATCATGTAAATTATTTATGATTGACTTCACTTAGTGCAGGGTGTGTATTAGTTTTAAGTTGCATGCTGAAAAAGACAATGTTCTGAAGAATAAAAAAAGTTTATCATTAGAATTCTGATATATTTTGTGTTATCTTGGTGATTATTACAAATTTGAAATGCTTGTTACTGTATCTAATTTTCTTTTTCATTCATAAAGTTCTTTAATAAGTAAATTTAAATAAAGTCCTTTGCACTTTCAAGCACAGGCAATTTGAATTGTATTTGAGTGAATATGTGATGAATATGAACGACACTGAAAAATTGTCTTATGGGGACTCCTTGTGGTTTCATTTAGTCACTTTCCCAGAGTTTTTCCACAGAGCTTATGCAGAGCAATTTCTCTGAAAAAGCTATATTGCTCTCTATGTCTTAAAAAGTCTTTTTTTTTGTAGCTTTTTTTTGGTTTATTTTGTACTGTGTAACAAATTCAAACAACATGGTGTTAAGTTAAACAATTTGTGCCTCAATGTGAGTGTATTTTTAAAAGAATTAGGGCTTTCTTTATGTTCTTAATCATTTTAAAATTGAATATTCTCTATGGCTTTAGGATTGTGTTTTGTATATCCATGATTTTGCACAGTTTTTCACAGCCAGGAGGAGTTGATATGGGAAGGGTTTTTCTACCCTTCACTAGAGGGAGTAGTCTCTCAAATGTGTACTTAGAGCTCAGAAGAGGAAAACCATAGAGCAAGTTGGGGTGTTTGCTGCGTTCTGCCTGACCTGTGGATGAACAGCAAACCTGAGCTACCAGCAATTTCAATCTCTCAGTCACTCTCTAAATCCAATTTTTGGTGTGTCAAAATGAAGTTTTTTGGACGGATTATAGCAGTAAAATGGGATTGAATTTGCAGTTTTGGCCAAGGACACTATTGTTTAGTTTTCATTCCTTCACCTTTATTAATCAGTTTTGATACCATTTAAATCACTGCTATAGTATACGTTTTAAAATTCCCCAACAATATCTTCTGTAGCAGTATTGGGCCTTGAAAACAATTGGTAGGTAAATTACACTATTTCAGTGACGAGAAAGATTATAGTGCATAGCATATAATGGTTCAGTTAGTTTTTATTTCTAATTATGAATTTCAGTTTTAGATGTTCAGGAAAAGTTGCGTACTGCTGACAACGAATAATGTGATTTTATTTTCAGACTTCGCTAAGCACTTGCAGGTGTCAGCAGTACAAGGGAGGTAATTTAGCGGTAATAAACATATGCTTTAAATTGTTATCTATCACAAGTGTTGGACATGCTACTTCCATTTTGCTTATAGTGGTAACAAGACTCTCCAGCAATTGTGTCAGTTTTTCCACCAGTGTAACATATTCCCATATTACCCTGCCTGTCAAATAATAGACAGACAGGGACTTTGCTGTAGGGCATGAGGGCAGCAGCTTCTCTGCTGGTAATACTTGCTGTCACTTTTATGGAATGGGTGATTCTCGCTACTGAGGTCTGACAAGCTCTCTCATCTCAAAAACATTGTAGATTTTGTTACATCACATGAAAGCTGAAGTAAACCTATAAGCTCTCAATTTCTATAACATTATCCATCTACCCTGCAAAAGGATTATGGTGTGCTTTCAGGATTGCCAAACAGCACTCTAAATCATAAATTTCTTGACGGTTTGAAATAGTGATATTTAGAATATAGATGTTGTTTTAGTTGAATTTAGTAAAAACAAAATAAAGAAAATATAAACCTAATTATTCAACATTATGATGTGGTAATACTCAGTAGGAATAAATGTGGCCTGACCATTTGTTCATTATGTGCGATAAGGGTCTCATTATGAGGTCTCATTATTATTATTAGATGTGGATTCCTTTCTATTGCCATCCATTTAAAACATACTCTTCAAAGTGTCTTCTCCAATTTTAAAATTTTACAAAGGACCAAGGCAGCAAAGAATTTAAACATATATCATGGTGTTACAGTGACCGTGCTAGTTAGATTTCTGTCTGCTCGTCTTTGCATACAGTCCATTTTGCAAAACATGCAGAGTGCACATGTCAGGTCATTATTTGAGTGCTGCAAGATGGGCTACCTTGTCTCGACTTCTATTTAGTTTGCTTTTATTTTATCTTTTTACTGTATTGCGTTTTTTCAGTGGAAATAAATTGTCAGTATATATGCATAGAATTTTCATCTAAACCCCTCAGGAAATATTTTGTGGAACTACAAATATATGACACACCAACCCTGGCAAGTAATATATTTTTGTACACCTTTTGTGTTGGAAAGCGATCATGGATGATTTTGATTATTAGCCAGGTAGAAGCATTTCTTTGGATATATCTCACTTTCACATAGTGAATAAGAAAATGTAATTGGACACCTTAAAAATATTGACTATAAATTTGAAATAATATTTTAAATTTAAAATAATCCTTTAAATGTAAAACTTATGTCAAACCTCTTAATTTGGTTAGATAGAAGGAAAAAAAAGTGAGCAATTCAATTTAATTCCTGTAGTCCATGGAATTTTATTCTAGTAAAAAATAAACCTGTTGGTTAAGAAGGCCTATGAGGAGCGTAGAAGTTTCTGGTCTACTCATGAGTTGTACAGGTGACAGCCTCATTCTGGTTATGGAATTTAATCTTTTTCATTATGCCTTTTTTCAAACTCAGGGAGCACTTCCTCACACAAGTGTGTTAAAAAATAAACAATGAAACCAAAATTCCTGATGTCAAGCTCTCAGAATTTAGGAAATATCAAAATTAAAGTGGCATGCAGTGCTTTATGTCCCTTTGTGGCTATGTGTGAATTTGCAGCCTTTAATCACTTCATGCTGTGATACTATTTTTTTTCTGTAGGACCCCTGCCTTCTCTGATTTAGCTGTCATGAATCACCAAAAGGGATTAATTTGGGTTGAGTATGAGGAGAACATACTGTCTTTAGGTTTTGCAAGACATAAAAACAAAAGCAATGATTTCAGGAACAGAAAAAAAAAAAGAAAAAAAAAAGTGGTTTGACTTTACATTTTAAGTAGTTGAGTTGTGACCAGAAAATTGAATTTTACCTTTGTCTCACCCAGAGTGAGTGCTAGACAAAAATTTTCAAATGGTGAGTAATTTTTTCTCCTTGTTTGCTGTTGCCCAGCTTGGATCCCTTAGCCCAACTTGCAAAATGCTGAATTCTCTGAGCTGCAGCGATTGATAGTGTAAGCTGTGTTTTGAAAGTACCAAGTCTTCATAATGACGTGGTCTGGACTATTGCAAATTGAGTAACTAATTTAACGCAAATTTTAATTTTCACTCTCTGTGTTGACTTCCATTTTGCAAAATGTCAATACTGCTCCCTTATTTTAGAAATTTACTGTAGATTTGGATGAGTTGTTCTCTGGAGCTGCCTTTTCCTGCCCATTGACTATAGGAGGGAGCCAAGACAGCTAGTTTAGATTAGCAGGGGTTATAGTTTAGGTGGGATTCTCCTTGCTTCAATACACACAGAAGATGGTTGAATCAGCGTTGCATGTACAGACTTTATCTGTGCAATTACCAAATGTTTGGAACAGAACATTTTCAACATAGCCAAAATCTTTAACATTTTATATATGCATAAAACCCTATTTGAGGTTGGCACACAGGGGTAGTATATATGCATGCTTAATCATGTCTCAAATATATTTTATGTATGATATTATTTTATCTTTCAATATGATGTGATTTTAAGTAGTTGCATTGAAATTCAGAAAATAAACCAAAAAATCCTTAAAGGTATTTTGTATTAATTCAGACTTTTTTCAGTCGTATATTCTGACAAAGGGTGACTGCAGCTGTAAAGAAACTGTGACCCTAATTTAGTCACCTTACAACAGACAGACTGTTGCATCAGAGCACTCCTTTTGAGGACACAACATACAAGCAAATGTACTGTCACCGTGGCAAACATCATTGCAGCTGAAAAATTACAGAAGAATGCTGCTAATAATCTGCTTGCTGATACAAGTAGAATATAATGCAAAAAAGTTCCATTTTTATGCATCATTTTTCAGCCAGAATTTAGGAGTACTTCAGAGTAGTTTACAGAACAATAAATTCCATAGTGTAATTCACTGACTGTATTTGTAAAAGTAGAATCTGTCTTTTACTAGGTGTGGATATTATGATCTATTTTATTATATGGTCATCAAGAATGATAGAGTTAAATATTTTTGTGTGTATTCATATATTTTAAAGTTGGTTGAGGAGGGTTGAATTATGCTACATAAATCAAATTAGGACTTTGGCTCCTTGTGTGACATGGAACAGACATGTTTTTCATATAGTAATTGGAAAATATGTTGTTATTTTGAAATCACTGTGGTTTTCCAGATTTGTGAGGAGCAGTCAAACATTGGCACTCGAATGAAATTGAACAAGAAAAAATTATCCAAATCTGTAAGGCTGTGTGAAGATTTAACATAAGTTCTTACACCACTTGTGCCCTGGTTTAAGAATTTCAATAATGCTAAATCTTGGCATAGAAATTAATTTCACTATCAAGATGGTAAAAAAAAAAAAAAAAAAAAAGTGTGAAATTGCAGTGTACAGTAGTTCTTATCAGTTGGCTGAAATATTGCCAACTGTGTTCTAATATTTGTTCCCCAGGTATCATATTTAAAAAAATTAGTTGGCACAGCCTCTGTTATTTTCTGGCAAACAGGTATAATACATCTATGTAATGAATAATTTATACCATAAATGTTCCAAAAATAATCAGCCTTGAAATTAACTTAAGATGGGACTTGATTTATGAACAGTGGGTAAGCTCAGCATAAAGTTAGTTGGTATTAAATCCCCAAATTAATCCAAATAATCAGATACACCTAGTTGGCAGAAGATTCCCTTAGCTGGGAGAAGCTTAGGTTTTAATGGAAAATAAGGTTAAGCACTGTGAAATATTTCTGGAATGGATGGTTATTTTAAATATTTTAATTCTTCACATCAAAATCAATTCTGCCAGTTCCAGTACCCCATGGTACTGACTACCAGATCCTCATCATGGACTTTTTGTGCTTGTACTTGTTCTTAGGTGCAGCTTAATTGTATAAGAAAAGTATAATAAAAAATGGACAATACACTACAGCGTTGTCTTTCCCATAACACTGTACTAACAAGTCACTTTTTCACTGGTTAAACAAATGATAGTACATCTAATACCAGCCAAAAGTTTAAAGAAATTGGAATACAGGGATCTTTTTTCTTAATGAGGTATTGTTCCAAATGGAAAACCAGATTTCAGATTTTGAAGGACAACACTGGGATAGATCGAAGAATATTAATTATAATGTTTAAAAAATAAAGTACCAATTAGGATTCCAAAGTGAAATACATAATTTTTTCTTGCACTAAACTTTGTCAAAAGCCAGCAGTAATAAATGTGATAATAGTCTGTTTTCCCAGTGGTGTATTCTTGGAAAATTAAGATTTAAACTATACACAGTGGTTTTAAATGAGTATTTTTGTTTAAAAAGCCCCATTGTAATAGTACTTGGTCCAAAATTTCTTTGGTTTCCAAGATTCATTTTCTTCTTCCCCATGTCTTTTTCTTATCCAGGAGACTGAAGAAATCACTTGCTGCTTACCTTTATTCCCTCTTTTTCCCAACAACGCAGAATTTTTTCCAAAGCTGGAGCTTTGCACACTGTTATAAGTTCTTTATCTTAATGGGAGAACAGTAGTATCATTTAATGCCTTTCATAATGCTGAATATTTTATGACAAAAGCAGGAGGAAAAAATGTTTCAAATGCTACTGAAAAGAGTGATTGATTCTGATGGCATTATACATACACCTTATACTAACTTTAAAATGAAGCAAATTATTGTTTCAAGAGGCTTTTTAGTGACTCACGAATCAAATCATTACTGAGGTAGTCCTGCTTTTCATAAGTTGTCATGATAGTTTTACTTTTGTGACTACAAATATGTTACTAAAGTAAAAACAAACAAGGATGGCTGAAATTAGAAACTAGCTTGGTCATTAATTATCACTTCGGTTAAAATACACACCCATGTCTAATTTCTATTGGATTATTTAAGAGGTACCTGATTAATAAAGTACTAGACAAAAAAATTTAAATCACAAACACAGCGTAGTGATTATATGTTTTAATGTGTCTAATCTGAATATACACAAGCTTGTATTTAAATGTCTAAACCTCTAGTTTAGATGTGGTTTAGTTTAGATGGAATAACTATTACCCACTCTTAAGTTAGTGGTTAAGGAAGTAAAATCTCTTTGTGGGCAGCTGTTAGAAATGCCACTGCTTTTCCTTACCTTCTTTAGGTTATACTTCTAAGAAAATCTGCTTACAATTATGGTTTATCTGGGAAATAGCTCTTCTACTGAATTATGACTTACACTTCCTAAGCCATGACAAAATGAATTTACCGCCTACGTTGCCTGCTACTGTAATGCTGAGTGGCAAGGAATATCTGCTGGGACCTATGTGCAATTGGGAAAAATCCAAAAAGCAGCTATCATAGTGTTTGAAGTAAGGCCACTAAACCTAGTTTTATGCTAATGCAACATAAGAGAATAAAAACTGAGCATTTTTTCAGCCCTAAGCAGCACCCTGCAAAGGGAAGAAAGATTTTATACCTTCTCTTTGGTATGAGCTACGTGTACTCTCAAAGGATGTAAGAAGGCTGCACGAGGAGTAGTGTCTAGGAAGGACAGGGGGAATGCTTGCTACTTAACTGGAAGGTTTCCGTTTCTTGCTTTTGAAAATCAATTTCTTAGATATTTACAATATTGAGCAGCATTGTGACCATGAATTTTACATATTGAAGATGTTGAAGATTGAAATCTGAAAGACATGGAGATAATAATTTTAACCCAGGTTTTTTTCGGTTCACTTTTTAAGTGAAGTCTTGAAGATATAAGTATGTGAAAGTCACTAGATTGAAGCTGCCAAAGCATCATAGCTTACACCACTGATAGACATTCAGAACTCCTTCATCAATGTAGTTGTCTTCCTACTTCTAGACTCCCTAAAATAATGAGCCTTTTGAGTATTGATAATTAGGGTCTTCATGCTGATAGTGGAGCCATAAACAAATTTATCAATAAATGGTAATTGACCATTACTATGTTCTCTTAACAACCCTATTGGAAATTTTGATTGTTATTTACTTAATTAGTAGAACACCTGTTGATTTTGAAAGCATCTGAAAAAAGTGTGAATGAAAAGCTTGTAACTGACGCTTAAATTTTTTAACCTTTTGAGCCTTGATTAAATTCTTGCTTTAGATTATATAAACTGCCAAGATGGCAGTATTAAAAAAATTTCCATTTGAATATTCATGAAGATTTGAAGAGTCAACAAAAAATAGCAAAAGGTGTGTACTTTGCAGTAACATAAACAAAGAGAATCCTGAGAGATGCAAAGGTATATCTGGAGTCTGGTGGCATCCCATTCGACTCGAGTTTTGCAAAGTAGTGTTCTGTTGCTACCAAACTCCTGAGGTAAATTTCTTTACCTAGAAATATATTTCTTGCCTTTTGTTTAATATAGAACTAGAAAGTATGTAATTAAAGAAGAATTATATATCTTAATTCCTCACTAGTCCAACTTTATTACCCTGCAAATTATATTAGCACATCACCTGTAATCATATTCTATATGATGGAGGAAGAATTAAGATCATTAACTTGTTAGTCTCTGAATGGGATCTGAACACATTATCATAGTTGCCTAATTACCTGCTCATGTTTACTCTCAAGGTTGATTTTGTTTTAAACCCTTTCAAAACAGTGCAACCATATATGTCACTTTAAGTAATGTGTCACTCATCGGTATAAATTACGAATGCTTCCTGGGCAAAATCTAACCATATTGAACTAGGAGAGGGAGAAGAGAGGGGGAAATAAACCAAAAAAGTGCCATTCTATGAAGTGCTAAGCAAGTAATGAATTTTAGCAGAGTCAAGATTTGCTTTTCATTATAGTGTTAGATAGTGAGTGGTAGTGAGGTTTAGTCGCCATTCTCGAATAGAGATTCTCTTAGTGCCAGCCACATTTAATCACATTTTGCAGAAGACAGCTGGGCATTGCCAATTTGTGCTGTGTCAGCCACTTTCTGTGCAAAGGAGTGTCTCATCGCTAGGATTTTAGCATTCTGTAGCAGAAAAGTTCCCTCTTCTTAAAATTGGCTCAGCAAATAGCTTGTGTGGGCATATAACTGTAAGAGCATTACAATCAGCTCTACCAGGAAAAAGCACAAATATTATGTGGAATTTTAAGATGGCTTTTGAAAAGATTTTTACAAAACCTTTAAAATGTATAGTGTATTGATAAATTCTGTTAGCAATTAGGTTTATCTTAGATTTTTTAGTAAATGTGTCTCTGGTAACGGTTGAAAATTATTATCTGGTTCAGTGGTTTGAAACACCTTCGGGCAGGTTTGAAAAGTCGTAACTGTACTTCAGCTCCGTCAAACAGTACCAGAAGATTTCATATATGCAAGGTCTTGGAATCTGTAGATATCAAGATTTCTTCTAGCTACTCATTCCATGAAGACTGAAGGGCAGATGGTGTCCTTTTAGATGTGGTATAAATAGCCAAAGAAAAGAAGTGTCAAAAAGGAAATAGCAAGACAACTGAGTATTTATGGAAGGTACACACAAGTGTACTTAAGAGTGGGTTAATCATTTCACATTTTTATTTTTGCAAACAGAAGGGCGTCAGCAAATTGATACAGTCATTGACAATAAATATTAAATGTGTAACCCATCTTGTGCAATAAATAAGGATACATACCAGGTTCCAATATTTGCAAGTGTATTGTTGTGTATTAATTGAATGCGCAGTTTGTCTTACCATTTTCTTCTGGTGCCTAATGTCTCCACTGCTGGTTATAGGTTGAAAGTATTGCACAAGGCAGAGGAACTTCAGATCAAAATGATATTTTAAATATCTTTTTTAAAACTACTGGTGGTAAGGAACTTTTTGAAGGTTTTTATAAGATGGCTGCATTCATGTAGCGATAGCTTCAAGAATCTTATATTTAAAAGGTAACTCTGAGAAAATACAAAAACTTTGAGATTTGGGAGATGGGATTTATTAATCTGTTATTAATTCTCTCACTGGAATGACTTATAAACATTGTTGTTTATGTCCTTTCTGGGTACAGCATAGACAGAGACTGAAAAGCTCCTTGATGCAAAATAGTAAAATATTCAGAAGACAATTTGTGCCCTTTCTCAAGTACCCTGGTTAGTATACAATGAATCATCTTACCCAGAAACTCATTCTTCCATGCAAAACAACCTGCTTCAGCTAAAGAACAGTAAGATAGCTTAAGCAATCCTTGGGAAATGTGATTCTGAACCCTCTTAAGTAGAAGAAGAGGGAAGTGAACCAGGATCTTCCCTATGATGCTTGAATGTGTTCACCAATTAATTTAGGGCATCAATCAAACCATTGTCTAAAAGTAAGGCTTTGAGTCTGTCACATTGGTTCACGTTACAGAGTGGTCTCAAGAGTCTGCAAACCGGGCTCCTGTCAAGGGACACTAAAGCTGAGGATGTATTCTGGCTGCTAATGGGCATGCCATCTCTGTGACCAAACTAGTCATATCTTTGAAACATGTATAGCACCTCTGGCTCATCCTCAACACTGACTGCTTTGCTCTGCACAACTGTTCCTGTCTTACCACAAGAGTTAGTGGTATAAACCACTCTTATATTTGCTGTATCAGAGGTATATTTGTGGCTTAGTTTACTTGACTGCAAAAGTTATTTCATTCCTATTTTGATAAGAGAATTCATGGGATTCACATATCGGTAGTCTTAAGATTGAAAGCCTAAAAATTAATACATGGTTATATACTGTTAGGGCATTAAATTTTATCATTTCCATGTTTGTATAAGCTCTGTATGCATATGCTTATAACTGAAAGAATCTCGTGTACAATGTTGTTAAGCAACTATATTTAAAAGTAAGGGACTTGGTGTGTGTTTTCTACTATGAGATGAGAAACACAAAAAAGAATTTTGTCTGGGAGATGTATTTTCTAGAAAAAAAAACAACACAGAAAATATTCATGCCTCCTAAAACAAGGCAGTAAAGTCAACATTTCAAGTTAATTTAGCCTCATCATTCCATGTATCATTTTCAGAGTTATTAATTAGGGAAGAATGAGGAATTTCCAGCCTTTCTGAGGATGCTTTAAAACAGCGGTGCTAGTTGTGACCTTTCAGTTCCTGTGGGCTCAGCAAAAGATGGCTGATTAATGTCACATCTTAAACTGTGTCAACTGGGCTGTTCATTTTCTTTTTAGTAAACAGCCCATTGTCAATTTAGCTCAGGTTAATGGAATAAAATAGCCTTCTGGTTTAGCTGGCTACTTTATATTAATAAGGGTATGTATCTCTATTTAGTAGTATAAAGTTATATGGAAATTCTCTCTTAATTACTCTAGTGACTAGTGTGAATGAATAAGTCAGGGGCACCCACAAAATAGTGTTCCTAACATTTGTTTGAATCTTCATAAAGGATTTTCAAGAGATTTTTTTTAAATTTTGCACATTCAGATGTTAGAGAGATCTGAAACGGAGCATATAAGAAACATTTTTATAGAAAGCTTCTCTGTAGATAGATCAGTTATTTTAAAATATTTTTACGGCCTTGAATTAATGTTTTATTTTTCTGCTTTATTAGTTGAAAACAGACAGTGGTACTTTTTAAGAAGAGTGAGAGGGAGAAAGAGAAAAGCAGGCTGGGAAAAAATAATGGGACTGCAAGAAGTGCCCTTGGCATAAAAAGGGAAGTGTGAGTACACACACATTCATAAGAATGAGAGAATTCCGTTTGGAAGAATACACAGAAACACTTATAGGGAAGAATTAAGAAATAGGGCTGTGGCAAAGTGGAAAGGGCACACAGAGAGCCTTCCCCCAGAGCAGGGTAGAGCATTTATAGAAAATGTCTGAAGCACAGGCAGATAAGTGGGTGCCATATATCATAGAATCATACAATACCGGGTTGGAAAGGACCTCAAGGATCACCTCTTCCAACCTTTCTTGGCAGAAAGCACTGTCTAGACAAGATGGCCCAGCACCCTGTCCAGCCAAATCTGAATACTGGAAATCCACCACTTCCTGGGGAGATGATTCCAGTGGCTGATTGTTCTCATGGTGAAAAATTTTCCTTTTGTGTCCAATCAGAATCTCCCCAGGAGTAACTTGTACCCATTACCCCTCGATTTTTCCATGTGCCTTCTTGTGAAAAGGGAGTCTCCATCTTCTTTGTAGCCACCCTTTAAATACTGGAACATGGTGATGAGGTCTCCCCTAAGCCTTCTCTTCTCAAGGCTGAACAAACCCAGTTTTCTCAGCCTTTCCTCCTATGAAAAGTTTAGGGAGCTATAAAACTTGCATAATAGACTGGGAAAAAAAAAAAAAAATATATATATATATATACTGTGCAATACCTTTATTTCATCTTGTTAATGGAAAAAAATTCTGGAAGTGGGGAGAGATGAAAACCAGTCTTGATTTAATAAGTAGCCTTTGACAATTTTGTGAGGCTTTTGGCGATCACACATTTTAATATCACTGTTTTGCATTATGTTGGGAAAATCTGGACTTCAAGGAGTTGAAAAGCAAGAATCAGTGCTGATGAAGATGTAAGGAGCTAAATAAATATTACTTAAAGGACTTCTTAAAGGGGAAAAAAAACAACCACCATATGAATGTGCTGACCCTGTCTTGAGAATTAAGTTAGATGGTACAATTTAAAGCTTTGTTCCAACATCTGACAGACACACTCTGAATGCTGATGCATAATATCTGAAGATTGTGTGCTTGAAAGAAAGCCTTTTCTGAGCTACATTCTATTTTTGTTAGAATAAAGCAGCTGCTTTTTGGAGCAGAGATCTTCTCAAGTGCTCAATCTTCTAGTTCAAGTTAAGTATTAGCCAAGTATTACGTGCATATTTTGTGTATGCTTTTTCCCAAGCTGCTGAAGCGGAGTAAAGCAAACTACTTTGACCATAGATTGTGCGAATATGCAGCTTGACCCTGAGAGGTGGAAGTAAGTTTGCTGCTGTACCTTACTCACACGTTGTCACTGCCTCAGCAATCCAAGATCATGGGAAGTTTGGGTCAGTTTAAACATGATTTTAAAAGTAATGCAGATGGACTGAAGCTATCTTGTAGAGAGACAGTATGGATGGATTGCCGTGGTCTGCCCCTGATAATTTCTGAAGGGAAAAAAAAAACTGCAGACCCAAATGTAGCCTTCCTAATGGAGCAATTATAGCTGCAATGTTGCCTTCCACAAGTAATGGCTGGTGTCTTTGTACATTTATTGTTTAGAAAGTAATTTTAAATTTAGGTGTAAGGTACCCTTATCATTCTGTAAATATCTTGAAGTCAATTGCAGTTATGTATAACGTACATACAGCTGCACAGTAAGCGCCACACTTACTGTGGTCATAGATGCTTGTGATGTGTTTGAGAATTTGTTTTGCAACTTTTGGTGGTTTTTTTGGTTTTTTAGATGGGGAGGAAGGATCAGAGGGATCAGAGCGGTACAAAATGGATACACGGAAGATGCAATGTCCTGATCCAGCAGTAATAAATTATGTGTGTATTGTCTTAAAGAACTTTTAGAACTCCATGAAATGATTTTTAAAACTCCATAAAATATAAAATAAAGACAAAAATAGCTTTCTAAGTTATTGTATATGCCTGTAACCTAATTCATAATAAGAAAAAATAGCAAAACAATATATAGGAAGAAAGTGGTTTGGACAAAAAATTACTGAGTTACTCTTACGTGCAGTGGTAATGGCATAGTACAGCAGTCTTGCCAGTATATTAATATCCCGCAAAAGTATATTCATATAAATTCTACTCTGGTGCACCAGATAATTACCAAATTATGCAAGACATAGGAGATTGATCACAAAAAAGATTGGCTTTTTCCCTTTATTGAAGAAATTCTAAAAAATTCTGGTGATGATGTTCATGCAGAAAATTTTTGCCAACAGATCGAGTCATACTGTACCTGTGATCAGTGGCTTTAATCCATAAGAATAACAGGAAGGTTTTATTCCTTTGCATTATCTGTATGAGATTCACGTGGTGAATCTATATTTTAAAGTTTAATTCCAGTTTTTGTATTTTGATGTTTTTTTATTAATTACAGTGTTTTAAGAGTTTATTTTCAATACAGTTCAGAGAATTCTGGGGTCAGAAAAAGCTGCTATTGGAAGGATAGCTAAAAGAACAACTTCTTAGTGTTAGAAAATAACTAATGATGAAAAAGTAAAAGGGAAATACAGCAATCTGTGTGAGTTTGATTTGAAAGGTGGACAATTCAGTCCAAAGAGAAGTAGAATTAATACACTGGGTAATGGAAATGTAGAAAATACGTACATTAGAAAGGGAAAACTAATTCAGGTTCCAGAGGTCAGTGAATGATAATACTTCCAAATGGCAAAATGTTCTCCTGTTTGCTGTTTCTATTTGCATGTGATAAAGTTGGAAGAATAAATACGAAAAACATTATTTTTGAGAATGCTCTTTCTAGTTTTAAAAATATGTAATTTTTTTTTTTTTCATTTGTTCAAGGCATATGGAAAAAACACATGACCCTGATTCCTTTCACACTACTGGTAAAATATTAGCAATGGTAGCGTCCTTTTTTAAAACCGTAAGAGCAGGAATTCACCCTTTGACACGTGGAAATGTAGGTAGATTTCAAAGATGCAAGCTTGCTTTGTCAGCGCTGTAGTTTGCTGAAGGGTAGAGGGATAATAAATTGAAACAGATGGGTATTTATTGGAAACTTCTTTTAACTTTATTAGTTCCTTCATATTGCACACTGTGTTTGAAGAAAAAAAATAGTGCGAGGCTAAAGAATGTAATTAAGTTTCCTTATTTGGAAAACAGAGAAGTATGAAAAGTTTTTCTTTTATTTCTGCCTTTGAAAGAAAGCTAAGGTTTTAGAGCTAGGTTAAGGTTTATTACCTGAACTGAGGAAGTTTCAGAGTCATCTGAGAATGAGACCCTGTTGTGTTAATAGTGTATAAACACAGAAGTCATCGTCCCCTTCTCAAGAGAGAGAAAAAAGAGCCAAGGACAGAACAACAGTGTTGTCTCTGTGACTGGCAGCATAGGAGGTTAGCACATGTACGTTAAAGGTTGCATTTGTAATTTCCTATCTTTGGAGAGGGCAAGGAAGAGAGGAGATTGTCAGATGTTAAATAAAATCAGCATGAGGAGAGTGGCAAAGGCAGAATAGAAAGAGGGAGGGAAATTTAATAGCTGTGGAGCGTGACTTTAAAGCCCATGTTCTTACCTTATTAACTAGGGGTAAAATCTTAGGAATGGCAAGAGTGATCTCATGTTTAAGCAGGTTGAGATAAACTCTATATTTCTCCTGGGGATTTACTTTGGCCACCTGTGAACTGTGGAGAACTACAGATATCTCATCGTCACTAGATTTTACCAAATTCTGATAAGATGTGAATACTTTTGTAGTGTGCCCCTGGGGTATAAGACATGGATAAGGACAGGTAGGAGTGGTCTGTGCTCTGAATGAGGGATGCTCTGCAGTCTGGGCTAGAGAGGCACCTTCAGTCTGACCCGAGAAGGTTCTTCCTGTGCAGCCCTGAAAATGATACTCTGTGAGGCTACAAGCACTCGAGCACTTCAACAGAAATGTGCTATTTTCTTTCCACAGTCCTTCACCCTTAAGAAGCTGGCTTCATGTTTCAGAAAGGGCTTTTTTTTTACCCTTTTGTAAGTCTAAAGGGGGACAAATATTTCTGCTTTGCTACTGTTAAAAGTCTTTGTTAGTAACTTTGGCTTCCAATTCATTACTGCAGTCATGTTTTCAGAGCCTGGTGTGAGAGATAAACCCTTTGCAAATGAAGACAGCATCCATTTTCTTTCTACCTCAGGCCACACAGAATTGATTGGGGTAATAAAATGACAGTACCATGTAATATAGCGACGGCTCTTTAATTTGAAAACTAGTTCCAGGCTGATTCAAAACTTGTTTAAAGCTAATTTATGACTGGTGTAATTTTCAACTGGACCAAGGTAAAGGTTGATATATGAAAACCGATGCAGAGTTAACATAATACATTCAGACCTGTCAGCTTGAAATCATCTATAACGGGTTTGTGGGTTTGTGGGTTGATTTGTTTCAAATTTTTTTTAGTTTTGTTTTAAAGTGGCAAAGGCAGAAAAAGCAGTGGATACTTGGCTGGTATAAATACCACTGTAAGACACTATTTTTCCATCATCTTGTTTAAAATGTGTTTTCTTATGTTTTCTAGCAGAGCATTTTATGCATGCTTTTTTATATACATTAGTTCTCCATTTTCTTTAAATCAGAAGCTGCATAGAGTTTCTGTTTCATATGAGTCAACATCTGTGCTGATGGTAACATGGACTAGTAAACAAATACAGTATTTTGTTACCATCATGTTCACTGTGAACATTCCCTATGAATATACATGTCTGTATATACATATCTGTATCATATTTACATGTACAATACTTACCTGTATTTGTGTATTGATCTTGTATTTAATGGCCTGTTTTTTAAAAAATAAAAAGTAAAAATCGTCAGGTCCTCAGATTAAGCTACAATGTCAGCATAGCATGCAACTGTTTTCCTCCAAAATCTATCACTTGTGTATCTCACAAATGAAATCCACATCTGTTCTGTATGCGCTATTGATTTTTCAGTGTACCGTATCAGTGATACTGCTGCACAGAAAAGGACAAAACTAAAAGCACACTGTTTGCTTCTGTTACAGTAGGTGCAAACAGCAAATATGCCAAATGGGATGAAAGGGAGAAAAGAACTGAATGGAGGTGCTACAGTTGGATGCAGCTTTGATTTCTCACCTCCTACCAGTCTTTGTTACCTTTGATCTCTGCTGTCCTGAATATAAAAAATGCTGAAGGTCCAAGACTCAGAATTTAACCAGCTACACTTTGGTGTCTGCTGCCAGGAAGGTTCTAACTGGTGCCAAGACTAGTAAGCAAGTTCCATCCCAGGACTAGAATATCTGATTTGATACGTATTTATGTCAACATGTAAAACAAATACTGGGTTTTTTTGCAGAACTGTTATTGATTCAAGCCAGTGCTGTTGTGGTATCTTAAACTGCATGAACTTTTAGGTTGTATGAAAAGAGACACATAGGTCAAAGCAGGGCTTTCTTGCATAAACATAGTAAAATGTCTATACATTTTATGTTTCCTCTTCAAGGTTTCATAAGTCCAGGACGGTTCATGTGCTGAGGAGCTTTGATCAAAATCAGTATTTTACAGGAAAAATGTGATTACTGAGCATTCTGAATTTATTTGTTTATGATGCACTTATATTTTGATAAAGAATTTCTGTATTTTCAGGAAACTGGAAGTACTGCTTAGTCTTCTCCCATAATTTTTTAATTAATGTAATTAAATATCATGATCAATTAGAAAGCTATGCTTTGATCTATCCAAATTGAAAATGCAGATATATGAGCTTTCATATGTAGGTTGGAAAATATAGTATTTTAATGAAATGGAAGGGCTTAAGCACTAGAAAAGATGTGTACCAAATTACTTACTGTGTAGGTTACATGTCCATGATCGGTTGTGTCCATCGCTGGTACAGTTGATGCTCAAAGATCAATAAGAAGGGCCACTGACAGGATTTTCATCATACAAAGCCTTGAAAAAGAAAGAAGTGACTTTTTGCAAAGTCACTCCAGTATATTACAATATTCAAAATAGTTAGGAAGGACAAGAAGCTAATTTAAATAATTTTTTTAATACATTTTTGGTTTTAACAGTTCTTCAATAAAAGTGTTGTTTCAGGTCAGAGATACAGATTTTTTGCTTTTATTTACATAAGTAAACAATGCCAGTATTTTTCAGGTTGTTTTGTTTGCTAAACACAAGTCAAGGTGCCAGGATTTGTTGCCAGAACTGTGGCTTATTTGGCCATGTACTCATAACAGACCGAGAATAAGCTTTATGAAAGTTCTCACTTGCACCTTGCAGCATTTTTATCATTGTACCTTACATGAAAGGATCTTATTACACTTACTGAATGTGTTTATTTCTGAAAGCTGTACTTCATACGTTGCCAGACTAGTTCAGTGCGGCATAGATTGCCTTTCTTACGTATGTTCAGGCTCTGTACGGTTTTTCTAAGAAGTAACAGCAGTGTGAAAAGAAATAATGAAACCAGAGGAGCTGGAAGAGGAGACACCTTTTCTTGGCTTGGTTTCTGAATAATAAAATAAATTTGATTTTCATCCATCTCCTTAAAAATTAAAGTGTTATATTAGCTAGCTGGTTCTTAAGAAAACTATTGAGAACAATAGCCAAGCTGCTTGAAAAGAAGATACTCGAGACTTGATGGGGGAAGAGAATCCGTGACATGCTAGCCCTGTTGAGGCAAGGAATGGAACAGAAATGTATGTTTACCAAACTGCAGTTGCTCAGACATTTTTGAAAACCATCGTTTATTACTTTCAAAAATCACAAGTAACAAAAAAAATTATCTGGCCACAGGTAATAGCAACAAAATGAAAGTTTGTTCAGACACAAAAGACAGGCAGAATTCAAGCAGAGAAATCACTGAACCAAAGAAATCAGACAAGTACGCAATTTTCTTCCAGCAGATGTGTTTGTCACTTTTGGTTTTGTAAGTAGCGCAGAAGAACTTCTGGAAACAAAATGAGCTGATAAATTGCATGGTGGTGATTTAACTTTTCAGTTATTAATCAGAGGACAAAACAGTACTGTTCAGTACTCAGGATCAGTTCATGGCTAATTGGGTCGACAAGAAGAGATAATCTCATCATTATAGTTTACTGGAAACCAAACTGAGGTGGCCTTTGAGGGAGAGGATGTTTGCCTGTGCAAGTCCAGATCTGCTAGGGAAAACAGCGAGCTGTCAGGATGAACATGATACAAAGCTTAATTTGATGGCATATAGAGCATGGGTCTTTCGTACAGTTGGCAGAGGGAAATCAGACTTTTATATCAGAGTGCTAAGATGTTTTTCCTTGTAGTTCACTGTGTTTAGCCATGGTACTAATATTCTTTTGAGGAACTGAGATGAAAAATAGTGATTTATTATTCCTGTCATGGAATTATTTGGGATGGTAGGTCTACCAAGTTATCTTATTTTTCCTTCTTCCACAGACCCAGTGCTTATGCCCATAGAACAGTTCAGTGCAATGGGAGTTCGGACTTCATTGTCAGCATTTTAATCAATAGTATTCTTTAGTCGTTGCTGAAAGGTGATTTTTTTCCTAAAATGTCTTCCTCATATCGAACCTTAAACTTAAGGTTGTAAACCACAGAATGGGCCAGAACATGTTTTTTCTAAATCACAGCTGGTGCAATGAGAAAGGCATAAAAAGCTTTATTTGAAATATTTAAACTCAGAAACTCTTTTAAAGGGATTAACCTGAACAGGTATATGAAGCAGAGACACTAGAGTATTCCCTCTCCAGGCCCAAAGAGATTTTTCCAACTTTCTAGCCTCCAGCAACCCCCTTCATTTATTAATTCTTTTAGAATACCTGTTCTTACCTGTGATTCTCCATATGATTCAGTGACAGGTGTTGGACCACAGTGTTCACTTTTACCCTTGCAGCAGTCCAAACATACATTGGGCTATAGGCAAATGCTGAATATTTTCATTATGAAATTTTAATTTACTTTTTAGAGGTTGTTATGTTGAAAAGCTTAGTAATGAGCTTTGCAGCTTGCAGTTTCCAAAAGTATAATCTTGATTCCTTGCGATTAATGACTGTAGAGAGAAAGCGATAAATCAAAAGCACATATTCTGCTTGCCAAGCGATGACATCTAAAATATCTTCTGTAATGAGCATTACAATATCCACAGTAGAGATAGTACCAATTCATGGATTTTTTTTTCCCTCTGTAATAAAATATCTCAATGCAGTTATCAAAACCACCCTGTGAAGCAGTGAAGGAAGGTATTAAAGTGGTCTTTGTTTTGACTGATCTAGTCATGTTGCATTGCAAAGTCAAGATAACGTGGAAAGTAGAATATAAACTACTTAAGAATTCTGATTTTATTTATTTTACTGTAGTGTTAAAGTTACTAATAGACATCCAACTCTGCTAGCTTTTCTAACTTTACCAGGTTGTGTGCTATATCGATTTGCAGTGATTAATAAAATACATTTGTGGGAGGTTGTTCTAGCATTGTCCCGCCTGTTTTGCAGGAACATCCATATTGAGTAAGGGGATAAAATGTAATATTCCCTTCCTTGCAGTTCAGGAGCAGGGGTAGGTATGAGCAAAACAAGCATGCTTATTCAGAACTTCACAATTCGGAATGCTATATAGCTATTTAATAAGTCTTATAATTCTCTTGTGAAGAAAGTATTACCATTTTAAGAGAAAGTATCTGACAGATGGTTTTGCCTGTGGGGTAAAAGAAGTTGCCCAGGGTGAAAGGAGTTAAAGCTCAAGTATTTTTCATTTCTCTGTCTGTGCTTAGAGCACAGGTCCTCTGAAGTCTCATTTTCTTGGCGTGCCACATCAACACGCTGCTGAGGGGTCAATTTGTCTCTGTTGCCCTCAGGACTCCGAGCCGTCAAATGAGGTGGTCTCAGAGGCCCCAGGTAATGTGGTACCCTCTACCTCAAGAAGTAGCTCTGAAGAGCTGGTATCGGTGGCACAGAAACGTCCAGAAGAGGTAGGACATTCTGTGTCTATTCTTTTTCAAGATTAACTGTTGGGGGATACACGTTTGCCTCTGTTTTTCATGCCTAGTGTTGTACTCATAGCAGAGACTTTTTAAAGCTAAAGCTCAATTTTATTCTCCCATACCAACAACATGCAAGACCATGGTGAATCTCAGGACCTTGATTAACAGTACTTATAATCCAAGTATGTTCCATCTGCTACCTTTTTAATACTGTTTCTTATTATCGGTGATTGGGAAAATATTTTTCCTAGTTCCTGTCTTCCGTGCCATGACAGTAACGGAAGTCCTGTTAGATTCTGGCAAATTAAACTTTATGACACTAAAGAGTCAGGAGTAAAATCTGTACATAGGTATATAGGTAGATATAAAACTTTTGTCATCCTTCACTAAATTTAAATACAGCTAACTTGTTGTGCAAAGGAAAGACCCTTGCTAATCCTGAGCCTTTTTTTGTGCCCTTGTTTTCCAAAAAAATTATACTAGATGATAATTATGTCGTATGATCATAAATCCATACTCCCTGTTGTTATAAGAAAAGGTGGTGGCTTGTAAGGTAGTTCCATAAAATAGCCAATGACTTGGGCTTTTTTCTGTCCCTGCAATGCATACTTGTCACAGTACACCATAGCTGGAGGAGAGGTTATCTGCAGAATTAAGATTCACAACTTATTTTACAGTGGCCATCATCCTTTCAGAGAACAATTATTATACTTAAATTAACCCTTCCTGTGAGAAGGAGATCCTTCATTTGTACTAGCATTAACATTCTTAATCTTGGCTTCCTCAAACAGTTTAGTTGTTACTATTAAAGATATCCTAAGTAAGTACCAGGTAATATAAAGACTAGTCTTTCCTGATTTTTTCTTAGATTTATTTTGACTGTAATATTCCCAGTAGAGTATGAAATAGCCATAGGAAATACAGTGCCATTTATTGGTTCTTTAGTGCAACCTTTAGTTAATTATCAAATACCTTCTTGAATTTCTCCTTTCCTCTGATAGTCTTGTCAATTTGTCTGAAGAAGAGGGAAGTCCGCAGTACAGGGCCAGGAGAATTCTTAAGAGTGTCTTCTGGATTAAGACCAAATAGGTACTTCACTTATTTTGGAGTATCGTCACGTATTCTAAGATAGGAAGTCAGGTTATCACTTCTAAGCAGTCATGAGGATAGAGTAATACAAGATTTTAGTACTACTTTTGTTTATATTCTTGAGTAGCAAAGGGACCTCTAGTCTATGAGGGCCATGGGTTCTGCCTCTTAAATCTCAGTTTTGCCAACTTATCTCATTCCACTGGATAAATCAAAATTGAGAGCACAGATGATATTTAAAAATAAAAATAGAGGGAAAGTGCTGCAGAAAGAGGAATGAAATGTGGTTACTAAAAGGCGAATGAGAGGAATATGAGTATGCCTTTGTGAAATAAAAACTAGCTAAACTGGGGGGGGGGAGAGGAAGCTTCAGAGAATCGAAGTATACATTTTGAATTTTACTAAATATCTCAGTAATAGTTTATGGTGAAGCTGTTTTACTGAATGTGGGGTCATAAAGTATTATGTGTGTTTTATAAGGCAATGAGACTTTCTCCAATCATATTTACTGCAGTTTATATAAAAACAGAGAGAGGTGAGTCAGAAAGAGTTTTGTGGTTGGATTTGCAGGGAACCTTGAGAGGGGAGCACCAGTATGCTGAATTTCCAAATTCAGAATCTACCATGAAACCACCCATCTAACTTACACATGGGTAAGTCAGCATGGTAAACAAACATTTGTGAATTACACCCTAAAAAAAACAGGTCAAAAAACGTGTTTGCAGAGCTTTGCTTCAACTAATGCCTTTTTTATTCCTCATTTTATTTGAAGCCTCCTGGTACATCACTCCCTTATATTCTTTCAGTATCTGCTTAATGAGTTAGTATTTGGAATTATCTACAGCTGCTAACTGATGCATTATTTGTATACATACATTTGTATGTCTCATCTGAATTGAACCCATCAGTATTGGTGAGAAGGCAGTTAAGGAAAAGCTCAAATGCAGCCATGGAAAAGAGAAATAGGGGAAAAGTTCAAAGAAGGCACAATGGCTGACATCTAAGGATTTCAGGAAGGTGGAGGACAGTTTAGGAGGATATGGAAATCGATGTTCAAAAAGAGTCCTCTGACTTGCCAATGTGAGAAGAGACAACTTCTAGTAAGAGAAAGTAAGGAATATCCCATGAGTTGCCACATTAACTTGTATAAAACATAGGTTTTTTCCTGCTTACAGTTTGTTTTCCTCATAGATAGGCCAAGTCTGAATCTAACACTCAGTTACTTGTGTTATCCGTTTTTCTTTTTTGTGGGATGTCATTTGATCACTCAGATGAGGCTTTGTTTTTCTTGTCCAGTCATTCCTTCTAGTAGAAATAGAATTCTGAGATCTAATCAACAGGAGGACAGGATGGCATCCGCTCTTTTTAACTGGTCCCTTCTTCCCAGCCTCTTTTCATCCTCTAAAGTCAGATTTAACTCTCTGGGGGATAGGAACAGTGTTCAGTTATGTGGTATATGGCAAAAGCCACTGCAGAAATAATTAGCATGTCAGGTGTTTAGATACCTGTGAAATTTTTGTACCTGTGAAGGATTCAGAAAAGTTTCAGAAAGTTTAATTTGTCAGTGTTTTTCAGATGCAGAAACACTTTTGGTTGTAAAATAATCAAACAGTTTAAAGTTAGAAAGATACCTTGAATGTTTGAATTATTTCAATTAGTATCCATACAAAAATAAGGAATTTTCCTGTGTGATTGATGAGTTAATATTTTATATATTTCTTTTTTACAAATTGGAATTAAAAGAAAAAAATGTCTTTCAAAGGGGACGGATGCGTGCCATCCTACTTTCAGTGTCATTTCATTAGACCTTCTTAGCAGTTTCTTATGAAACTGTAGAATAACACTGCTTTTCACAGAATGTTATACTAAATTATATAGTTTTGGTAGTTTTCCTCCAGCAGTAGTACTTAAAATAGGAATTTTGTCCCCACAGCCATTTCAGAATTCAAAACTGCATTATTGTCAGCATGCCCTGAGACAATATTTTGAATTATGTCTCTGATATCACACATTCTTTGCCATGAATTGATGAAAGAAAATTCTCTGGACATGTCGATTACTTAAGATTCAGAGCTTTTAAAATGTTTTAAATATATGAATAGGCTTGCTTGAACACTGTAATGGTTTGATAAAATCAAAAGGCAGATGAATCAGATTTCATGACCCTTACTCTGCTTTCTGTGGTTGCTTTCATTGTGCATCTGGCAGTTATGGTATTTTGAGTAAATATATAGGTTTTTTAGATGAATACACACTGGCATTGAAGAAAGCAAAGGTTTGTTATTAAAGTAGTTTTACTTTCCTTTTTTTCATGTAGTGGCTAAAGAGCAAGATGGGTGGGCTGTATCGTTTCTCATAAGCAGCATTTTAATCGACGGGGAGTGGTGGTGTCAGTGGTTGGTTATCTAAGTAAGAAGAGACTAGTTTTGACAGTTCCCTTAAACCTGAGTCTCATAAGGGGCCTATCCTCTTCTTTAATTAGAAGTACAACAGAAATACATGAGTTATGTATGTTAATTTCCTTTGCCGATCCTGTGGCAAATCAATTAATCATGTTTTAATAGTGTAAGCCTAGAGGTTAACAAAGTGGTTCTTTCTGAATGGCTGCATTGCCAGAGCAGTACGGATACAGATGAAATGCTGTGCCATTTTATACTTTGGATAAAAAAATGAATTAAACAACCAACCACCCCCCTACTTTCCCCGGTGAAAAAGCATACATATATGTTCCGCAGTATTTTAGGGTAAAATATGAATGGTGTGATGGTAGCATATGAACATGAGTAGCTTATGTATCTGTGGTGCTTTCTGAGTACAGTATTAAAATTATAAAAGCTGTGCAAAGTGTTGTGATTCTCAACTGAAGAAAGATAAGACAGGTACCCATTAATCTGCTTCTGAACTATTAGACATTAGGTGCTTGCAGTTTATCTGGAGAGAGCACAGACTTTTTTCCATTAGTAAAGCACAGCTGAGGTATAGTGTTTTGTTTTGTAGGAAAAGATGTGTCCTACACTTAAGTCATATGCATTAGTCACAAATATGGTACAAACAGCTTAAAAGGATTATAGAATTCAGTGTTAAAATCATTGCATTATTCTTGGAAAATCAGGGGCAGCCATCTACATTATTTCGTATACAAACAAAGGGAATGATTCTTAGCTTATATGAACACAATTAGCAGCTGATACTACCTTTTGTTTCTTGAGTTATCTTCCTTCTTTGATCTCTGGATAAAATGTTTCCCAACAAGTCCCATTGCCTCTTCAAGTTAGTATGAAAAGAGATTTTTGGTAAAAAAAAAACCAAAAACAAAGCTACAAACTTCATCACCAGAGCATCCAATTCATCCTTATGCTGTTTTATTATACTGAGGTGTTTGCTTTTTAAGCAAAGTATGATGTAACATGTTCTGAAAGAACTGAGTAAAAAGTAATTCCATGGCAGAGCTTGTAATGATGCTCATGTGATATTTTCTTCATCTGCTATTATTAGAAGACTTAGATAACCTGATTTCCATCGCCAACATCTTTTATTTGAGAAAATAACTCCATTATCATGTAGAATAACCATTGGCAAGAAGCAGAAGGATGATTTGCAGTCTTAGAGAACACAAGAAAATATTAAATATACATTTTTATATCTATCTATATGTATAAATGCAAAGCTGTTATGCTTGTGCTTATGAAAAGGCTGTGCATTCTTTTCTAAACTTCATAGGCAGAACAATATTTTCCCTCTGTTCTGTATAGCTGCTAGCTTGAGCTCATTTAACATAAGAAATGCATCAGACTCTTTTTGCTATAAATATGTTGTTCTTTCTGACACACTGTTAATTGAAAAAAAAATACAGTTCCCCACACAGAATGGGTTGGACTGCGTATTTACTCTTGAACACCAAATTTTTCTGTTTAAAGCTCTGAAGAGCTCTTTTGTTTAAAGCTCTGAAGAGCTTTCAGGGTCAGAAAAGTCACTGGAAATTTCCATGCTGTACAGACTGTTTTCTGATGAAAAAATCATGAGTGATAATTTACTAGTTATTCTGTATCACAGATAAATAATCCCCCTTTATATCAGAAGTTATAGGACTGAGATTTCGTAACAGAGGTTGATTTGTACTCTGAACCTGCTGCTACACTTGAGAATAGGATGTTCATTTTGTGCAACATCACAAATACTACATGGCATTCTTTAACAAAGAGAAGAAAACATATTAGGTCATCTGTGTCATCCATCCCCTAGCTGACATAAGATTGATTCCTCCAGTGCATTTCTTTATACTTTATTCTGGTTTTAAAACTTCTGAGCAATGATGGTTTTCACACTTTCAGAGCCTTTTCCTTTATACTCCTGTTCAAAGAACCTCACGAAAGATTTGCTGCATCCATCCTCTTTGTTTTCTTTGAGTGGCAACAGAGTTGCAACAGATTATAGATCTGAAATTGCTGTGTATTTAGAATATTTTCTGGATGTAAGTCAGATTCATTTTAGAGAAGACTGGAATTTGGTTACTTGGCTGAAATTTGGTGATTTGGCCCATAATCCAACTCCTCGTGTCAGAGTGTCAGTTCCAACCATCATACTTATTTATCAAAACAGAGAAGTTGAGTGACCTATTCAGATCACTTGGCACTCAGGAGATTTCTTTGATTTTACTTTTTATGCTTCTACAAGTAATCATTATGATTACTGTAGTTCCCATTAATATTTCATAATGAAAATGCTAAGCCACATACCTAAAAAGCCTTAGAGTCTAACTTGTGTTAAAAGTGAATTAATGATGAACAGAGAACATAATACCTTTGACTACTGAAGTGATTCCTCTGTAAAATAAACTGGGAAATACAGTAAGCATGGAAATGCTCTGGAGTTAGGAATTCATATTTTCCGTCTAATCTCTTCACATGACTGTTTTATGTAATCTCCTTAATAACAAAACATAAAGGTCACAAGATGGCTGGAAAGTGCTGTCATGCAGTTCTGCGTTTGAAGTAAAAATTTATTTATGTCTATTTAAGCTGTAAATGGCCTTATAGAATAAGGGCTCCTCTTAGAAGAACATTATTAATTTAAGAAATGAATTAGGTCTGTTTAAAATTTCCACAAATCCAAGACATTTTTCTTTATTTAACCTTTTCACAGTCTCTGCCCTTCTTTAAAGTACATTCAGTCCTATATCATCTATTACTCAGGAAGGTATTTAATACATGACTTGGCATCATTTGCATTATACAAGAAGATTAACTTTACAAGCTCTGCTATTAATCTGAGTAGCTCTACATATTGACCTATGAAAGAACATAATTAAGTTAGCTTAATTAAGTTAATTAATTGTTACACTCTGATGAACTTACTATTGAGAGGAAATTAAAGGCAAATAGAAAATGGCATTCATTGGTTTGAAATCATATTGTAAAGGATTTCACAAAGATACATTATATTTAGATGACGAAAATATCTATTGTGTAATAACCAAAGCAGAGGCAATTAAACATGTCAAAAGCTAAGAATCCCTACTCTTACAGTCTGACATTCAGACATGTTTCTAAAAGCAGTAAGAAAAGTGTGCTAGAAATTTAGAAAATAACTGATGTGGTATTTTACCCCCAATACCCAAATAATTAAATTCAGAAATTGACACCACTGTCTACACATGGACCACGGAGAAAATCACACTATAAAAGTTAGATAAGGGTTATAATCTGGTATCAGGCTCTCCTTTGGGGGAAAGAAAAGGGGGAAGGATTGAAAGACAGCACAGTGCAGCAAGCAGTACCCAGTCAAAAGTACATACTTGCACGTCAACATAAGAATGTCTTTGTCAGGCAGTGATGGAGGGGAAAGGAGAGACGCTCCTGGAATTTCCTCCCTCAGCTGCATTTCTGTTGTCAGGAGTGCCTGCAAGTTCACTGCAGGAAAACGTACAGGGTTACAGCACAGATGCTGTGCAGGGACAGACCCTCCACGTGACTCCAACACATGGGGTGCGTTCATCAATCTTGCTATGCACTGATGTGTACCCTGAAGATCATTAATTCCAAGTAGCCATAATTAATAAAAAGTAAGAGAAAAAAGGTGAAACATGCACAAGTGTGCCACACTAAATGCTGCCAAATGAGCAGTTTATTAATCTGTGAGATCCATTAATTTTGCCATGGCTTTGGTTTGAAATTAATTTGTCTGAACAATTATTACTTCTCTGCTAATTTTTTTCCCTATATATATAGATTTTCTGGATGGCATCCTCAGTGATTTTAGGATTTCATGCTTGCTTTCTGTTGTAAAAAGGAGTATTTTAACTCAAGTGAAAACAGTATTTTCCCTGAGGTATTATTCTTTGGCATTTCCAGATCACATGAAAGGCTCATTGATCTGTGGATACATTCTCGGGAAAAATAGCAGCATTGAAGACGGGAAGCCAATGGCATTTAGAATCACTTGTGTACAAATTTGTATTCATATTCTGAATACAGATAAGTTGGAATTTCATTCCTTCAAAGAAAAAAAAGAAAATCTTCCCTTGAATGATACTAACTTCTTTTTATTTGAAAAGAAATTCTGAAACATTCTTTAAAAAGGATGGGTTCAGAAGAAACAATTAAACTACAGCTACTGTACATTTAATAAGACATATTGTTTTTCTTTAACACCTTGCCCACAAAATAAATTAGTTTTAATTTTTGTAAAATCAATTTGAAATGAACATGTTCTATTTGGCCACTTCAAAGTGTTATAGAGTGTTAAACAATTAGTTAAATTCTAAGAAGAAAGAGCAGCTTTGATTTCAGCTTAAACAACATGCTTAGATCATTAAATTTTTTTTTTTTTTTTGGCTAGAGGAAGTGAGTGGAAAATTGAATAAAAAATTAGAATTAAGCAAGCTTTCGGTGGGAAAATAGCAGCAAGTTGTACAAGCTGAAGGTTCTTTCCCACATGCTGTATATTTTGGTAGCTGTACTGATGTCAGTGGACTTCAGTGTACCTGTGTGCACTATCTGGTCAGCTGTGACTGGATTGTTTTGAGATATTCATGCCGTGGCATGGTACAATGTCACATAAGCCACTGTTGTAATTTGCTGTGTGGCACATGTGATACACAATGGAAATTCTTTCCTGGAGGAAAGTAAATGTAACTCTTCAATATGTTATGCACACACTCTTTCTGTTCTTTTTTCTTGCTTTTTCGAGGGATTTGTTATCTTCTCTCTTATCTGTAATATTTGAATAAAAAATTAAGCAAATACATTCTCTCGTCATTGTATGCAGTGTAAATATTAGACTTTACATTTCACTATGTGAACAGAGCAATGATCCTTTTTCTAGGTGATATATCAGAAATTTTCTGGTTTATTTTAATATGACAGGTTGAAAATATCATCAGAACCCTTTTAAGTTATTATAGTCTAGATTTCAGATAACGAAGCTTGAGCAGAGTTGAAAATTTCAATGTCATCTTTAAGGTAGTGAAGATAAGCAGAGGTCAGTCAGTAGTCATTAATAACGTAGGTTATATAGATTTTTCCCTATCCAGTTGTTTCAGGGTTATCTCTGAACTGCAGTGCAATCCCAGTAGTGTCGCAATGCTGCTTCATCAAACTATTGTTTCTGTAAATTTCTCTCACTGTTAAGCAGAAATTTAGACATAGAAAGAGTTCATATTACCTAAATATTTTAACACAGTAGGATCAGTGATGTTATTTATTAGAATAGCTCTTTCTACTATTAATGTGAATTTTTTGTCTCATATATAATCTACCCTAATTAACATAAATTAAAACTAAATTTGTTGACGCCAAGTATGTATTTTCTGAAGACTATGAAGTAGATTAACACATACCATTATCTTTCATATCCCTCACTGACTTGGTAAATTTCTTAAGTGAACAGTTTTCTATAATAATTTTTTTAATTTTTAAAAGTGGCTACTCAACTATCTTAGTCTCCCAGAACCTCTAGATTACCTGAGATACCCAGAACTATATATTCTATGCTACAGTTATGGGATGTAGAAACTGTGCAAATGTTAATGAAAATACACGAAAAATACAGTTAAATCCAGAGAGACTTAGGCTGGATGAGGAGTGGTAACTTTGGGAAGTTGGTTCTCCCTTATCCAGGCCTGATCTATTTAGCTCTGGTAAGATTCTTGTTTAAATTGATAGAAGTCAGCACAGGAAATTAGTACACATGCCTTCTGTCAATAAAGATACCTTTGTGTCCTCTCATAAGGACTGATTTGGTATTATTCTGTATTCTCCATATACACAAAAGAGGTGGAGATATGCCTACTGCACAACTTAGCTGGATAAAATTATTTATCTAAACCTCTGTAGATTGTGCCATTGTTCACTGCGAAAGATGCTTGCAGGGGGCTTTTCAGGGCACTCAGAGTAGGCTTTAACCTAGGGGACACTGCTGGCTAAGACAAGAGTCTGGAGGTGCTCTGCAGTTCAGTGGTCAGCAGAGCAAGTCCTCAGCCAGTTTACACCAGCCCAAGCCCGCGCTTGGGCTGCTGCAAGGGCGGTCTGTTCCCGCAGCCTGCCTGCTGCTCTTGTTGGACCAGAAGGTGCGTGAGCTGGGTCAGTGGGCTGATCTGGCAGACCATGGGGTGACATCCATAGGGGGTGGAGGGAATGCATAGCTGTGGACCACCACCTCCCTCTTTAGTCACAGCCTGCAATTAAATGGTCTGGGACTGACAGTGAGACTGCATTGTGGTTTCAGTGCTCTAGAGAAATGAAATTAAAATAACTCTCAAAATACACATTAATGTTTCTGGCATTAGTGTATTGGCCAGTTCTTCTGGTTTTGTCCATTCAAAAGGAGCACTTTTTTCCTCATTTTACAACTCTCCTCACAGTTTAGCCCACAAGAGTAGGCTTGTCATATTTGGGTTGTTCAGGAGATAGACTAAAGTTAAGAGCTACTGCTTAATGTTGTAAGTAATGAAAATCCTGCTCTTCTTTCTGCAAATTAGGATCAATTACTACTTCTAAGGTTTTCAGACAGGTGATTAGTTACACAAAATTTAGACTCTGATTTGCAATCAAGAACAGCAGTCATTGGAGTGCACAGAAAGCAGTATACGTGTGCTTGTATCCTTGTGACTTTTTTTGTGACCTTTATTGGAAGAAACCTTTACAGAGTATTAGTGCACAGAGGTGTAGCCACACCTTCCTTGTTGGAAAACTGTCACTATTGGTTTGGATTCACAAGTTACAGAGAGCCATGTTCAAATCTAAGACTCTAACCTGAGCATCCTCTCTCCAAAAGCGGAGTAAATTTAAGTAGTATGTTCTAATTTGGGGTAGATTTACAACCAAAATTCCAAAATGAGCAGTCAGTCTAGAAAGTTGCCTTAAATCTGTACAAGTGAATGAGAATTGAAGTCTTCCCTGTATCCTTGGTTAGTTGAGGGGTTTTTTTAGTGTGTTAAATATTAGTGATAATTTCAATTTTATTAATCAGTAGATAGGTTTTGTTCTCTAAAATTCATAGATCAGAGGGCCAGAAGAGATTATTATCAGATAGTTTAATTTATTATGTAGTATATGCCATAGTACTTCTAAATTTCATGGGGATAAAAGCATATTTTTGCAAAAAAGGTATCCATCTTCATTAAAACCGTTTCAAATTATATGGAGTGAACCTAAGCCCCTGAATAATAATTTACTTCATGTGCTAATGAGCTCCAGTGTTGAATATTAGTTTAATTTCTAGTCTGGATTTGTCTTAGTTCAGTTTCTGTCTTTGTCAGCTAGATCAGAGACAGATTTGTTTTGGATTTTCTTTTCACTGTATAAGCCTTTATGGATTGTGAGCTATCAGTCTTCCACTTTAACATATGTTTTCCAAACCTTTGATTGTACTTGACTCCGTTTTTCTCCAAATTTTCAATAGACGTTTTGCATGTAGGCAAACTCTAGGTAAACTCAGTTAATCTAATATTGGTCACCCAGGATGGGTATTATGAAGATAAATATTCATAGTTTGGGAGGATAAAGACATACATTTAGAAAATATTTTCTCCGAGAAGTGTAGAGAATTAAACACAAATTCAAGAATAAGAGCATATTTATTCTAATGTAGCTCTGAATCTGAAAATGGAAGAGGAGATATGAAAAGCAGAAAGCATGAAAAGGACATAAAGAAAGGAGCAGAGAAATTTTTCTGCATTTTAGATGCTTATTTTTATTCTCATTTTCGGACTGTCTTTATGTATATAGTTAGCTCTGGGAAAAAGATCTCAGTAAGTCAGCATTTAAAAACGGAGTCACCCATAGAAAATAATTTGTGTGCATGTGTGTGTATGCTGTGCAAAATTTTAGATGTTTGTTTCTGCAAAACGTTGCTTGTTTTCACAGCCTCTTTATAGTTTCAAGGGTGTTACTTGAAATGGGGATAGAGGCAAAAATAATGCAGTGTCTTTTAGAGCCTGTAGATAATCCAAAAGTCACCATTGTTCATATTTTAGTCTGATAAGCAGCAAAGTAAAAATAACCCAGTTTCAGGGTCATGTTGTTATTTGAGAAAGCTTTCACTGTCTGCAGAGGCACCAAGTTATTCAAAAAGGGGAAGCACCTTAAAAACTTAGAAAAACCAAACCCAAACCCTGTTCTTGTAAGACTGAGTAAAGTTCCTTCTTCACCACAAGCATGACACCGTGAGAGATCTCTCATTATGCCGTGGAGGGAAATACATTTGATGCCTCCATCCCTGTCTCAAGGTCTCATGTAGAAACACTGAACACTTAGAGAAATTTGAAAATAAACTTCTGTTTGAATTATTCTGTTTGAGAGGTAGAACAATTTATAGTGTTCTTTAAAATAATATTACTGTTCCCAAAGTCTGTGTTTTCTAAATTCTTCTATGATACAAAGTATTTTGGGTGAAATTTCTTTATCTCAAAGGTTATTGCGTTTAGTAAATAACATTAAATTTGGGAAACTAATAGGGATAAATTTGATTTGTTCTAGCCTTCATCTTGCAGTCTTCCCTGGGTGTCTGCCTGTGGCCATTGAAGGCAACGAGAAACTGGACTAGATAAACATTTGTTGTTAGCCAGTGCAGCTCTTATTTCTTTATGCCAAAAGTTAACTTGACAGTGTCTGGGTAGAGTAATGAAGCTGAGAAATACTCTCAAAATTTAAAAATTTTCAGATACAATATATCATACATGGCATGGTTTCAGGTTTGGGTTTTTTCATGCTGAATTAGCATCTATGAATTTTGTTTTATAGTTCACTGTTTAATACAAATGTAGCACATTCAGAAGACGGCTTAGCCAATTTTTCAAGAGTATCATAACTTTAGAACTTACTGATTTTTATTTACTGAATTAATTCTAGTTGATTTTCATTTAAATCAATATGCATTTTAATTTGAATTTAATAAGCAAGGAGTCTTTATATTACAGTCTGTGAAGCTCCCATAATACAAATTAGCAAATAATTCTGTGCAATTATATATTATACTTTTAGCATGGCAGTCTTACCCCAAGAGCTTGTCATTTTGAGCATTTATATTTAACTCTGTAGTCTGTATTGTGAATACATTTCAGTTTTGCAGTCAAGTCTGTATGTTTAAAAGCACTGAAGAAAAATTGGAGAACTTCCATTTCTGGTATAAAACAAAATGTTGTGGATAAAAAAAATTTTAAAAAATCAAGTTGTATTAGTTCTGTTTGCTACATTTTGACTAGGATTTTCACTTAATAGGAGAGGTTTTCTTTTTTTTTTAAAAAATAATAAGACATAATATTGCTTCAAATATTTGGAAATTTCACTGGTTTTCTTCTACAGTTTATTATGCAGCAGGTTATAATAGTCTCTACTTCTCTGTATAATACAGAAACTTAAGTTAGTAATAGAAACAGGATTGAAGACAGTAAACAGATTGCATAATGGAACAAATGAATTTCTATTCTTATTAATTGGGAAACTTAAGATAGAGAAGTATTGCACGTATAAAGTGGGAAAAAGGAAGGCTGTTTGCAAAAATATTTTTTCCACTGTTAAAGCACATCATTAACAGACTTTATCAAAATCAGACCAAGGATCTGTATCAAGCAGTTTCATCATCCATGTAGTCATGAAGTGAATGTCATCAGAAATCACTGGGCTTAAACACTTATCAGCTCAATATGATAAAATGACTGCATTTTTATTTACACAATAACCTCAGATCCTCATATTAAAAAGTGGCAAATTTTTTCGCCCTTTGCTGTTCTAAGTGTGACACATGTAACAATTATTCATCGTTCCGTAATGGATCATTTTTATCAGAGTCCTGTGTCTCTTCTGTATATATAGAATAAATATTTATGTTTTCTCATTTTTCTGAACTAGAAGATACTGATAGAATAGGTTTGAAGTGTCAACTATAATTCATTGCCTGCAAAGAAAAGCTTTATACTGATACTGTGTGAAAGGAAAAGAATATCTAAATCATTTCAGCAGCGAGCTTATAACCAAGATAATATCAGCATTTTCCTTCTTGAAAATATATCTGCCATAAATTAGAGGAGGTCTTCAGTATTTTATTAAAATGCCTCTGACAAGTTTAACCCCATCTTCAACAGGAATGTAGGTATGAATACAGAAACCTTTTTTTGGAAAGAAAACTGAAGGTCAAGTGAAAGTTAAAACAAGCTGGCAGTAAACTTCTTACTAATTCTGCAAATATTTTGTGTAGAACACAATAACAAATATGATGCTTATTTAGTATCAGTCTAAAGGTACACATTTTATTGTTATAGAAAGCTTAAGATATATGTAACACTTTGCTGTTTTGCACAATAGTAATATAGTTTGCAAAAAAGCCACAAAATATGTGTATACTCTGTGAATTTGAATGAACTCTTAATTTAGTTAAAATTAGCCTTAGCTGTAAACATAATTGAGGAGAGGTGCATATCACAGTATATAATTATGTTTAAAGTAATTGGGATCATATGAATATAGTTAGAATTCAAAATATGTTTGTAATGAAGCATTTTACACGCGAATACTATCGTTCAGTATCTTAACACACTTTCATCTATGCTTCCACTTTCTTTTACAAGAAAATGCAGGAAAGTGTCATTACTATTTGTAATGGACTAATAGGCCAAGAGAAAAGTTGTGTGTGATGAAACCCTGCACCTGTTTTGCTTATTTCATAGCTTTTTTTAATTTATTTTTTAAAACTATTTGATTTGAAGTACATTAAAGGGTCATATACAAATGTACCCGCTCCCTGCTCAAGGGCGAGTGGTTGTTGCGTGCTTTCTTTGTGAGTGCTCCTTCCCCAGGTCTTGCGCTGCAGCAGCAGCAGCACCTCCCACACCTACAGCAACTTGCTCCATAATTCCGGCTGCAGCTGGAGAGCGCTCGTCTTCTGAGGGGACCTCTCTTCAAGGCACTTGGTCAGAAGAGGGATTTATTTTCTGGAGCCTGTCCCATCCACAAAAGACCCAAAGTGTCTGTCACAGGCTGGAACAGCTTTCTGCAAATAAGTAGAAAGCTGAAATGAAGTCTTGGGGTTTCTGATGTGTACAAGAATTTTACTTTGAACGGTTTTTTTCCTGCAATAATTTTAACTTTCATCACTCATTAGTATCACATCACACTGATATTGAAATAAGCTGGAAGATTTTATAAATTCATGTATTTCATAGGAAACTTACAAAAATATGAGTTTTATGAGGTATACCCAGTGTTTCAGTTTAGAATTGCTGCCTATAAACTTGATAATTGTTTTCTTTAAAAAATCAGATTTTAAAAGACAACATGAGAATGAATTCTTCCTTTCCATGACAAAAACACAGAGGCAGTCCTTCATTTTGGAAGCAATTAGTATGTTAGGAAGGTCATTATTGTAAAGCTATGCATTTGTCCCTGCTGGTGACATGAATAAGCTAAGTGATCTTGTGGTATTTGCTGTTGTCAAATTGCATTAGCATCTTAGGCAGGATAAGAATGTCATTTAATGTGAAACAAAAATCAATTACTATGATAAAGCAACAATACTTCTTTAATACTCCATGATCAGTAGCTTGAAAGAAACTTACAATTTCGATTTTAATTCCTTCCGTAAATATTTCCAGTTCCTACTGTCTCTGAGTCTTTACCTTTTGTGATTATTTACAGACAAAGTGGAATTTACTCTTGGATGGGCATGCTGTAGAAACAAAGTGTTAAGAGTGACTTCATTTGCTTGCCATAATGTTTTTAACGTATGTATTAAGGAATTGTGGCACTATCCATCTTAAAATCAATGTGGAAGAGAAGGACGATGAGTTATGTTCTGGGCATTCCTTGTACTGTCCACTGAGTGCATCTTGTGTAAGCAAGTTGTCTAACGTTCAGCGAGCTCAAACGCAGGAAAGATGAATCTGAGTCACAGTCATTGAAATTAAGAGCATTTCTGTATCAAACTGCATAGAAGTGAATCGATCAACTTTGGTCATACTTCATTCAGGTTCTTAGGCATATTTTAAGATTATGCTTTTTATGTATGCTGAATGTTGGTCAGCCACCTCAAGAGGCCTCAAAATAATACAGTACTTTAACCCAAACAACTGTTTAAAGGCAGGATGAGAATCTCCTTTAACTGGTAGGTTCCACTGCTTATTAGAGAGAAACACTGGCATCGATCACATTTGTATCTATAAATTCTACACACGATTTATAAGAAGCATCATACTGGAAAGATTGTTGTTTTCTGGACAGCAGACAACCATTTGTATTTGGTCTTGTCCTGCAGTTTCGCTATGGGTCTGCTTCTGAAGAACTATCTAGAGCTTTCAGTTGCTTGCATGCAATCAAATGCACACTGAGAACTTAAGAGTTCACAATGGCCCATTGTTCTTTCCTTTAAAATCAATATTTCTGTTTCAGTATAAGAGGGATACCATGTGAGAATATGTCAGTATTGAAGTATGAGGTCATAGCTGTTGGATATCAGGCTGTTTCCTATGTTAGGCTGGCACACGCATTTGGCTTTTGGCTATGAAGAGACATGCTAGCAACTTAGCATTCACAGCGCATCTTTCAAAGAACTGCCTTCTGCTATACTGTTGGACAAGTTCATCAGGCAGAACCAGTGTTAGGCTAGCAGTACATATATTTGCACATAGCAGAGGCTTTTCTTGCTCTGGAAAAGCCTCAGTATCTTCTGTTTCAAGAAAGTAGATAAATTAGATTAATTGATTTCAATACAAGTGGAAGTAGTGAGAAGCACTTGGTTGTCTTCATCCCATCCTGAACCACAGAGGCCTGCCTGTGTTGCAGAACAAGTATGATACCTTCATGGCAGGTTGAGCAGGCATGCTGAGTGCTACTTCCTTTATACTTTTCAAACATACAGCAGTACTTCTTGAGGCAACAAGCTCCAGGATTATATAATCTGGTAGACTTTGATTGACTTGGTGGTGACTTCTGAATTTCAGCGTGAGAATTCACATCTTCACAATACTCTGTGAGGAGCTTGCTTCACATCTTCTGACACCAAAAAACTTCATTAAAGAAACCTACTGTTGGTCAGAAATAAAGTCATACTACTTTTTTCATAATAACATTCCAGCTAGCTGTGAGTGTGGCTTAGAAATTTCAGCAAGTCAGCCATATGTGCTTGAGTGTGCCATGCAGAGAGTATGGAAAAAATTGTTAGCTGCAGAGTATCTACTGCTTGATTTTGCAGGGGTTGATAGATCACTGGTTCATAAACATTAATGTAGAAAGTAGGAGAACGATGCACAAACTATGGAGGAGATCTGACCTTTTATATGTTTGGACAGGCATGACATTTTGTTGTCAATTGACTCTTCTTACCCTTTCATGCCCTGGGTTATGAAATCATATGCCCTGAGGAAAGGAAATTCAATTATGCATTTAACATTTTTGGATTGGTGGGGAATATGCATCTGGCGTGATGAAAGCAGGATGGTTTTATCTATAAAAGTTAGTTACAAAAATTATCTCAGTTGATATCAATATGATCACAACCTGCTGTATTCGTCAGAAAATCTGTAACACTTGAGACAAAAGCTGCTATTATCACCGTTAGAATCTAAATCTTTTTCTAGAGTGATGAAATATTAATGTGATGGGAGTTCTAAAATATTTAAAAATTTGGCTTATGAAGGTGATGCTAGAAATCTGTCACTGTGTCCAAAAAGGATTTAGGGGCAACGGCTAACCTAACAGTTTACTAGCAAATAGACCAGTACCATGCAACTTGAGTTCTCCACTCCACCCCATCCCAACCCCAGTAAAATTTTTCAGTTTTTGACAATTCCTTTTGCGTGAAAAGACTGGAAGCTTAATTTTCCAGGGACAGAAGAAAAATGAAATGAAATAAAATTAAAATAAAATAAAATAAAATAAAATAAAATAAAATAAAATAAAATAAAATAAAATAAAATAAAATAAAATAAAATAAAATACTGGAATGAGAGGTGACAGGGTGGTGCTACTGATTTAGTCATGGACTAGTTGTCTTCCCAAATGAGAGAATAAGGACTGAAATCTGGCAACTGCTGTTATTGTCTATGGACTAGACAGGTGGACTGTCATTTAAAACAAAAAAGCAAACAAGCTGAACACATAGGCAGTTGGAAAATTAATTTCTGTATTGTGTCCTTTCATCTGAAATGTCTAATTTTTAGACTCCCAGTCACTCATGGTGAGGTGGGTAAAGTCAGAACTCAACAGAATAAATCTCTCAGAAAACAGGACTCCTGGCCTGAAAGGTCTTTATGACATGAATGAGTTGAAAGTTACATTTATCAGTGAAATATTCCATGCCTCTGTCAACCATTAGAAAATGGACACCATAGGTGGTGGTTTTCTGGTTGGAATACAATGCTGTAGTCCCCGCACATGTTTCTAAGTTCTGAGAGACTGGCACCTGTTTGTTTTTCCTCTTGGATTCCTTTAAATGCCAGATTAGAGAAAAAATTATGATTCTGAATTTAGAAAAAAAGCAAAACAACTGCCAGATATTTCCTTTCTAGGAAAATCTCCTCAGCTCCCCTAACTTGAACATATCTATAAGTGGTAAACTGTTATTTCTACCATATCCTTGTACCAAGAGAAGATAGTCTTTTAAGGAAGTAGACAGAGAACAACAACAAAGAAAGAAGAACTTGTGTCTAAAGAAAAGAATACCAAGAAGATTTTAAGCATTATCCTAAGGATATTTCAGGTACTTTCCTGGTTGAAAAGAAGAGAATTTTGTGAAGTAGACTGTTAAAGGAAAGGAAACAAGCCCAAAGATGGTGAAACATCCACCAAAGGGTGAAGTTCTACACATCTTGAGAAGACAGCAAAAGGAAATAGTTTGTGGGAGAAAGGTGTCACAGCCTTGAGACATTTTATTTTCACCTGCTTTTGTCTAAAGCTGTCAGCTCAAAACAAAACAACCAAAATGGTGTGCTGGTTTAGGCCCTGCCGGGACCGGAGACCACCTTGCCATTGTCCCTCCCCCACTCTCGGACCTAGTAGGGCACAAACCCCGGGTTAAAATAAGAAGAAATTTAATACAACAGTGTAATAAGCAATCTGAACAACAACAACAGCAATAATAACAACAATAAACAGTAATAACAGTAAACAAGACAAAAGATATACAGAGAAATACCGCAGTGAACACAGCCAGCCCAGCATGTGTGCTCCTTGAGACCAAAGCCACAAAGGAAAGGTTCCCACACTGCTGCGCTGGACCTGACTTCAGCATGGTATGAATAACCCGCCTGGAGATCTCTTCCCCCTGCTGGGGAAACTTAACCCTATACTAGCTGAACCAGGACAATGGGCATGGAGAAAATTCTCTTTTATTCTTCATATCAATGGATAAGACCTTGAAAATGAAAAAATATATTTGGGACATTACCTAAGGAGTAAGGGAGGACTGTGTTGCATTTAATGAAGCTGTTCAGACAAAATAATAATCGTAGTTCTCACCTCAATCACTCAGAGAAACAACAGGAAAAAGACAATTACAGATACAGCCTGTATTTTTACATAGGTCAGTAATGCAAATCCTTTTCATTAAGCAAGAATACTAGCTTACTATCGAGAGCCAGTGCAGGCACAGTTCAAGTCACTTTGGAAGGAATATTGCCAGAAAATGTTTTCCATTTTCTTGGGTCTTCTTCCTCCTTCATGCACACTTTTGTGCTTCTACCAGCTTAACTTTGAAATATCCTGTATCCTTGCATCTTGTGAGAATTTGCAGAAATTATTAAGGAACAATTAAGTTTCTGTGGAGAAGTATGTAAAACTGACGAGTTTGGTTATGCAAAAGAAACTACTTTAAGAAAATGTTTGCTTCACAAATGATAGAAAATACCATTTCTTTTTTGCCAGCGGTAGCCAGCTGAGAATTTAACATGGATCCCCAGACTACAGCATTAACTTGAGTTATCTTCCTTTGGCTTGTATCTGTTGTGTTTCCCCACCCTGAAGGAGAGCTGAAGGCTGTCAGAGTTTGCTGTCAGTAAGCGCTCGATTCACTTGCTTTGTGCTTTCTGCAGATTCTGAGTTGTAGGACTGTAATCCATTAGTTTACTGAAATCTGCTTTTAATTTGGATAGGTACCGTTTTCTTTCTCCAGCTCCTGCTCAAGGCATAACTTAAAGACAGGAACCTCTATGAATAGATACTAGTTTGGCTAGAATAAAAAGGTATGTGGCACTGAATATTGTGATGGGAATATTTGTGTGGTATGTTTTCATCATGTCTAAGTTGCTTGAAGATTGTTGGGGTTTTATTTTTGGTTTAAATACCTGGCAAATCTCACTGTACTGACAGAAAGTCTGACATCACATCCACAAGCAATGAGCAGCAATGTTGTGTTGTCATTGAGTCATCAATGCGCCCAGAGCTTCTGCAAGGCAGACACGGTGGTAGCGGTTTTCTGTCCTTTCTTTGCCTTGCATCCACAAGTGTCTGTCATTTTCAGGACATTGTCAAAGTTGCTTCCTGTGGTTACTTAGTCTAAGAAAGAAAAAACAGGAGTAGCAATGTTCATTGAACAGGAAATTATTGTTTTCCGTGGCAGTAAAATATGAATAAGAGTTTTCTGAACAGGCTTCTGTCTGCTGTGCGGCAGCTGTTTAAGGTAGGCATGGGTGCTTTGGCCTATAGGAAAGAGGAGGTAATACCTGCTAATGAGGGAGCTCCTGCTGAGTAGGGCAGCTTATACACTTATGGGCTGCACCAGCAAAGTACCTAATGCTGTAATAACCTACAAATCCAAGCTATTCAAGTTGGAATAAGTGTTACAATCAATTATTGTGACTTTCAATAGAGTGCCTGTTCTTTTTGTCAGACTTAGCCTCTTATCTGCCTTGTTGAGTCATGTCTTGATGTGTGATAATTACATCCAGTGGTAGCTAGTTCTGGATGATGGTTTGTATGAAGCTGTCTGTGGGTTAAACTTCTCAGTTAATGAGGAGCTGACTGTGTGGGATTGGATTACCGTCTGGATTAGATTTCTAACACAATTCATTTCCAGGCATCCTCTTTCAGTATTTTCACTACACTTTAGTCTATATTAAGGTGGAAATTGGATTAAAAGGACAAAGCGTGAAGTCATTTGCTGAAGCAAACAGAGTGGTAGTGCCAAATTTTGTATAAAAGGATGCTGCTGAAAGGACTGCGGGTCTCTCTTCTAATCCATGGAGAATCCTGCCGCCTCTTAGTTTAAGGACTTCATTTCCAAGTACAATGCACAGGGGGTACATAAACCCCTGTTAAACAGTTCATTTTGTGCATTCATCTCTTGTTTGTTTATGGTATTAAAAATGTTGTTTTCAGCCTGGAACAATCCCATTCATGCAGAAATCACTTTGTAAATGTAAATACTGTATTAGTGGCAGCTCTGTTCAGAGCAAGTATTTTAACCTGTTGGGCAGTACCAATAGCTGCAATTGAAGTTTTAAATATATGAAAGAAAATTATGCCTTTTATCTTTCTCAAGCAAATAAAGATTTTCAAGAGGACAAATTGGTTATACAGAGAGACAGTGCTCACTATATCTGAAAATGTTGTGTTGCCAGGGCAAATGAATTATTGCTGTTCTTGGATGAAGGGAATGTTGTGTGTGAACCTTCCACTGTCCATTGAGGAAACAGGAAGGTTTGAATTGTAAGCACAAGGCAGGACATAAATGATACATTTTAAAAATCAAAAATCAGAAACAAAATATCTGAAAGTCTGTGCACCCAAAGATGTAATTCTGGACCACAACCTTGACAATTATCATCACACGATCCAAGACAGCCTAAATATAGAAGTATATTTACATGGAAAAAAGCGATGTAACTCAAGCTGACCACTTCAGCTTTCACAGGAAGGATACTGACTCCCACTTAAATGCTATATTAGGATGTGGTCTTCCTTGGAGAGCAGGTACTTGTCCTTCTGAAAAAGAGGAATAGACACATCAATTTCATTTGATCCTGCTGGTTGATGTACTAGTGCTGACTTGGTAGTTACTTCCTTATTTCATTATGTTTTAAAAATTGACTCCATTCTCTTTTCATCATTCCAAACCAGACACCTTCTTTATGCATTGCCTTCTGATTGCTCTCAAAGCATTTTTCCAATTAAATAATTTCCTGATGAAAAACAAGTTTATATGAAGTAGAACTGTTTTTCATATGCTTTATAGCTTGCTGCATATTATACCATATCGTGTATCATAAAATTCCTACTATTAATGGTTGTTTACTTTTCCTAGAGACAAAAAATATGCATCAGAATTTAAAACCAGACAATTTCTTGCAATAACTGAACTCATTTTATGTTGTCTTTGCTGGTTTCAGAAGGGACGGGTGTTTTTCTGCACTAGAAAAGTTAATGCTTTTAAAGCCTTCTGTACTTTCTGAATGTAATAACAATGACAGCACTTAGCACGTATATAAATCTTCTCATGCATAGAGCTCCATCCTGACACTGAAAGTATTATTATTCACATTTTACGGATAAGTTCTTCAATGTAGCAGCAAGTTTAATTTCCACACCCCCCAGGCCCAATACGTATTCTAGTAGGGGGAAAAATGTCAGAGATTTGACCTGAGAAATTCCTCATCTGAGTCTCAGACCTTGCTTTCCTATGGACACATGCACTAGCTTTATCCTGGCTTCTATTAGTGACCCTCCTCTAGATTATAAATCCTATTATGTACCACTCCTCCATTTCTTCCTCTTCTCCAGTGACATTTTCCAGCTCATTATCCAGAGGTTTTCTCAGCTTTTCTCCACACACCATGCTTCATACAGGGTATTCTCACCTTGACCTCAACTCTGTCACCCACAGAAGCACACCTCTATAGACTGATTCCTCAAGGCCCAGTACTGTTTTGATAAAATATCTACAATAACTGTCTGATTTTTATGTTTGTCCTGTGTAGTCAGTATATTTGTTTTATAAAGAAATATATTTCTATATGAAATAGTTTTATGTACATTTTGGTTATAATCAGTTTTTATCGTTCTTCATTTATTAACTACACATGGCACAAAAATGTGATTGAGATACATGCCCATTATCCTGACCCACTTAGCTTTTATGGTGTTTTACTTCTTGTCCTTCTTGTCATTTTTTTTCATAATTGATTTTAGACTCTGCAAGATCAGACTCTCCAGCTGCGTTTGTACAGTATGTGTCATGATATGACTTGGCCAAGATTCAGATTATTGATTAATAGTACAGTTAAATAAATATTGTATTACCATTTATCAAAATGAACAGCATAATCTTCAAAGGAGCTAGAGACCTTTCTATACATCTAGGTCTTAAAAAGTCATCATGCTGGGAGTTTTGAATGGACAGGGAAGCAACAGCTAACAAAGTTTTTCAGGTTTTGCTTTATTGAGAACTTACCTCCTGAAAGGTACATCTCAATGAGAGGAAGCAAGCAAAATGAGTTGTATCAAATACTAGGTACTATTTGCCACAGGAGGGCATGACCCTGTTTTTTCTACATAACTTTTTTTTTTTTTTAACTCCCTATTCTGTTTTGTGAGTAAAGGAGACATATGCCATAAACAGAAAATAATTAAATTGTTACCAGCTGTTAACTCTTAGAATCGTGCTATCCAATTCCTCAAACTCCTGTATGTGCAGAAAGAGAAAAGCCAGTGAATAAAGCCAGACAAATAGATTGCAGCTAAGTAAAATGAATGAGTATGTAAGCCTTTGCTTGATATTGTTAAGTGACACTGGCAGTTACAAGAGCAGTCGTTGTACAAAAGGAGAGAGCAGCAACTACCAAACATCGCTGTGGGGCTATTGCTGATCCTACTTAAGGTGCTGGGCAGAAACTCTAGAGGCGGCTGTTTGACAGCACTAGGACTTCAGGGAAAAATAGCCCTCTGAAAATAGGCTCATCTTCCTCTTAATTACCCATATTTTAATTGCCATGCTTGGTCCAAGGCCTGTTTAAATCCAGTATTCTATTCCAGAGAAGCCTTGTTCTGTACTATATTTCATACATAATCCCAGTAAATAGTACTGTTCAGGTCAGTGATCGGATGAGTTGAATGTAATGATGCATGTATACGTGTTTGCAAATTGTGGCCCTTAATGGTTGTGAAGAATATTGTGTGTTGGAAACTCTGTGATATAATGTAATGGGAGACAAAATCCTGAGTGAGTAGTCTTCTGAGGAATGGAGTTTAGTGAACTTCAAAAGGAGTTTCAATGAATAATATTAAGTGGCCTCAGTGTTTTCAGGAAAAAGTAGATAAATAATGATTTATAATGTGAGTTCTGTAATGAGCTCTTCTACCATAAATATGCAAAACACTAATTAGTTATAGCCAAATTTCCCTAGCTTTGGGAATCTTTTAGAATACAGCTTTTTAGTAATTGAATCACATCAAAGTATTTTTTCTCCCACTCTTCTAACAAAGCTATGTGTGATTTGTTGGAGGGCAGACAGAGATGGGAAGCAAGCTGTTGACAAACCAAAAGATGACTTTGATGTAGTAGAGTGAAACAGTAACTTCTACATTTATTAGAAGGAAATGCACCATGAACCTGTAAGGAACCGTGTTTGTGGTGACTACCGGCACCAAGGTGAGGTCCGTCAATTTGATTTTAAGTTTCTGAAAGGCAGCTTTTTTTTTTTTTTTTTTTTACGAAGTATATAAATATTGTTAGAGAAAAAGTTTTGGAAGGATATCAGATTTTGTTTAGAGGCAGATGCTGCTTTTACAGGGCAGGTTTTTGTAAAGTTCCTTTTGATGATAGCATTAGCTTAAATGGTTGGACATTGCATTATTTCCAGTTGAAAGTGTTTCATCAGATTCTGACTTCAAAAAATTACAGTGAAGCAACATCACTATCATGACAAATTACCAAAACATCCCTCAGTATACCCACTGAATTAAATAACATTTGGCTTCAGAATCTTAGTTGGAAATCCAAAGATAACTGGAAGTTGAAGAGAATTCATTCTAGTGTTAAAGCTAATACATTCTTTTTTTAATTTAGAAACTGATCAGCTTGATACTGTTGAAACCTTGGTATATTAAATGTTACAACTTTGACTCAAAATTGACTGTGTTTATTACCTATACACCTTTGATGATTCAAATACATAATTTGATCTGTTGTATGAAACAGGACTGTTCAGGCGTCATTGCAGGATCAGAACAGTAAGTGCTATCTTCAGATACAGAAATAAAAGCAAAATATAAAACCAAACAAATCTACAAGCCTTCCTTTGCCATCAGATCAACTGAGTTCCAAGTTCTAAAGCCAGAGATTTCTTGTTTGATTTCAGGTCCATAGCTAAATGTTTGGGCTATATTGTCAAATTAAAAGTATGTTTATATAGCTTGTGAAGGAATGATTTTGACTTCTGGGTAGCTGCAGTGCTTGTGTTTATTTAGATTAAATGAATGATAACAGTAGCGAAGGTGTAAGTCTTCCGTGAGGGATTTTACCTGGGTTCTTAGCATGAAAATGTGGATCTGGTCCTCACCTAGAATGTTCTTTTGAGGATTTTTTTAGATAGATGTTGAAATCATTGAAACATCTGTCTAGTTATATTTGTTGGATTCTGAATTTAAATGTCAGTATGTGTTTTGGGAGACCTACTGAAAGGAATTGTGGGGTTTTTTAAAAAGCAAAAGTCTCTTACATCTCTGATTTCTTTATCAGTAGCACAGGTTCTATTTGCTGTCATAGTCTATGCTCCATCTACTTCTACAGTTTTGTCTATTTCTATCAGTTTCGTTTGCAACTTCATGGATTGTGACTAAATACAGGTATTCAGTATTGCAACAAATATAAAGCCATTTTATACAGCATTTACTTATATCACATTTTGAAAAATAGGTGACTAAAATAAAGGCCTTTTCCATGTTGTTCAGACTCCTATGTCATCGTATTAACTCCATTGAAAGATCCATCTTTTATGCCTTGAGCCTGAATAGAATTTCATGGCTGTACTCAGGTGAAATGTTCTGATGAAATATAAAAGAAGGAAGAAGAAAGCTTTCTGGATTGTTAGCTGTCACATTATAGCAGTATTTTCATGAATTCCCAAGTTATTAAATTTATAATACTGCAGTAAACTTTTTCTAATTAAATGTGCATTTTCTTTTGTCATAAGGAAAAAAAAAAAACCTTTCGTTATGTTTTTTACAGTAATTTAATTAAGCATTTCCTGTAAGTTCATTTCAGTATCTATCATGGCTCACTAAAGTTGGAATTCAGTGTAGAATGTTAGGTTAATTGCCCTTTGTCTTAGATGAAATAAGAACCCTAAATATGCAGAGTCATGAAATTTAATTGTGTTCCTCAATTGCTTATTCAATGCTTTGGAAACCTGAATCAAGAAATACTGAAGAAGAGGGCCAAAGGTTGTTAAATGTAGCGAGTAACACAGATTTTGAACTTTACTTAATGAACCGAGTGTTTATTACTATGAAATAAATGCATCATTTAAAGAATTATGGTGAAAATGTAAAACATTAAAACTCTAATTAATTTTGGTCAGAAGCATGCAATGCACTAATTTTTCCTAAAACATTTTCATTAGGGTCTAGATTTTCTCTGTTACTGAGATAAATTTATTCATTTCATACAGTAGGGCTATCTTTTGCCATTAAAAACTTGTACTTCAATGATGTTTAGAGTGTTGTCTTTCAGCTGTCTTCAACTGTGAGCAGCATGTCTTGATTGTAGCTTACAGAAGCATTTTTCTAGAACCGAGTTATGCCTATTTTTCTATTTAATGTTGTTAATAATTTTGGAAACAAAGTATTTTCAGACCTCTCAATAAAAGGCTGTCTATAGCCAAGCTTACTTGTGAAAACAGTTAAAGCATGAAAAAAATCTTCAGCTATCATTTAGTAACTACCAAGATAGCCTAACTGAGCAGTTAAAAATTAGCTGTTTTTTTTTTTTATATTAAACAGTACTTAGAAATAAAATTATTTAAAAGCACTATTAATTCCTTATTGTTGGCCTGAGCACCTTATATTCTCCTTTAACTATTGTAAAAAGAAGCCATTTTATTTCTTAGTATCAAGAATACAAACAGGAAGAAGTTTTTCTTCTTACAGTTTAGTAAATGTATAGTGTAAATAACCATGAATATTTATAATCATCTTTATTTGATTAGAGTGTGCATTTCTAGGCTATGGAACTTCATTCTGTAGTAGTATTATGAATATATATGAAGTGGAACTTTCTATTTTAGTTTATAATTCATAAAAATAATTATTATATTGCCACATAAGTAGAAAAGGCTACTGTGGTTTCCATATGTGTGTTTATATATGCACAGATGTAAGTATTACAATTGAGTGACAAATTTGCCTTAGAAATTATCTTAATCAGGACAGCATCAGCCTTGAAGTCTTGAAAACTAATGCAAGTGTGCACTCTGAGACCGGAGTGGAAATTAAGGAGGCCTGTCCCATACAGGCATGGTACAATCCCGTTAAAGTAGCGTTTCATCTATTTCTTAGTTGATGTTTCAGGTTTGTGATATCTAAGCATTTACAGATACAGTCTAAAGTTCATAAATCTAAACTTTCAAAGACTCAAGTTGTTAAAGAGGAAATTTTCCTCTACTTTCTTCAAGGAGAACCAGATGAACTTGTAAAACAATGGTTGGGTTTCAAGCACCACCTGCCCTGAAGAGCATCCCAACTGTGGTGGCAGTCAGCCAAAAGGGCCACTCAGTGGAATGGTTGCCTTCTAAAAAAAAGAGAGAAACAGATGGAAGATTTGAAATCTGGCATGAAATTCCACTTCTGTACTAAGCGTTAAATGAAATTCGACTGTAAGAGTTCTTGCAATGGTACGTTTATCTCTATAATCAGAATTAGAAACAAGGAAATAGAAAATACAGAACACTGAAAAACATTTCAAAAAGACTTAAAGTTCTTGTACCATTGCAAGTTAAAGGAAAGTGTTTGTGATAAACATGCAGCTGCTTGTAGCTTCTTAAGAGCTTTAGTATAAAAATAATTCTCCTAGTCTTGCATTGCCACCTAGAGCACGATGCCGTGTACTGCATCGGTGAAGGATACCAACAGTTAAACCTTGCTCTTTTTGCTGAACAAAATGGGGTGGAAAGCTGCTTCCAGTTAATTGATGTCATGTTTACTTACATTGTAATGGTTAGTTCATTCATAGCCTCCATTTTTTAATGTACCAGATCAGCAGAGATTTCGTTGTAAGAATTTGGTGGGCTTTGACAGTAAGAATTAATGCAGATGAGCATTAAAAGTTACGACTGTCAGCTTGCCAGTGGTCCCAGAGGGGGCATTTTCTTGATGGTTGCTTCAGAATACTTCATGAAGCAAATGTCAAACTTGTCAAGGCTGTCACTATGAAAATGATCCATGTAGCAAGGGTCTCCTTTTCTTGGGAAACAAACAGCTGCCTTATCGCTGCAGAGCTACAGTGACAGAAAACTGTCATCTATCACCAGAAATTTATATTTGCTTCTAATATCCACTGGTAAAGAACTGTTCCAGTTGTACTCTGTATTTTTGCACCACTCTTCATTATAAGGGTTGTCAGGAATACATTTGAAGAAGATAGCATAGACTTAGGAAGAAAAATAACTTTTGAATTTAGATGCTGAATGCTCACCTTTTGCCAGTTTAACAGAGAGATTGATTTAACAACCAATTTTTGCCTGAAACTCATTCTCCTCCAAATTTGGCCTATGACACTGGAAAGCTAGACTTTAACATACACAAAGAAAAGCTCTCATAGTTTCTAAAGTCCCTTTTTCCTGATATGTGTTTGAAGAGTGTTAAAAGTATTTTTACCTACTTACAAATGGTGTTTTGCTAGCTAGAATCTGTGAGGCAGGAGAAGAAATAACAGTTAGACACCTTCACCGGAGATTAGTATATTAGTCATATTACAGCTCTTTTGAGTTAAGATACTATGAAAAGTAATATTATCTGAATTTGGTCCTGAGTGCTTTTGAGATGATTTTTCTAGATTATGTGATAGCACAGAGAACCCCTTAGTCATTCCTCACTGTTGTAGGATATTTTTGTGGTTTGCATACTTTTTTATTATTCAGATGTTCATTTACATCATGTTGTAAAATAAAGCTATTTATTACGTTTAGAATATGGGTTACAGTTTGCAAAGCACACAGCAGCAAGTTTATTTTATTAAGTGTACCTTAGTGTAATTTAGAAATTACAGGTGTGGTGTAATGCACAAATCTGTGAATTGGTGCATTTTCTAGCACAGTTAATTGAGGTGGGATCTGTTCGACATACAGAATTAGTGTCAGATTCCCTATAGAGTTAAGAATTGTCTAGTCCACTGTTATCTTCCGTATTTCATTTTGTTAACTAATGGAATAAAAAGAAATTCTCAGACATAGTGAATGAAATTGCTTGGAGGGGGGGGAAAGAGAAAGAGACACTCAAAAGTTTATTTCTAGGCTTTTTTTTTTTTTTTCCCCCCCATGCCAAAATTTGTCTACAGGGGAATATTCTGGAATAATTACTACAAAATTAACTTTCCCCATTGGACCTTTTAGTCTTTGGAGCACCATTTGTAGTTGACATTAATCATGTTTTCAAAGGAGATACAGTTATATGACAGTCTTTTTCAACTGTCAGATCAAAATTTTCAGACATAGGATCTTAAAAGTGAGCTTCTTACCTTTAGTTTTTGGCACCTAAAGACATCTCAATATTGAAGTATTCCCATTAACTTCAGTAAAGCTATCGAATGCTCAATACTTTAATAATAATTCACAGGACTTCTTTAGGTAGCAGATTGTAGGATCAAGAATTTAAAACTGAGACCAGACTAGACCTTAGGACATTTGAAGACATCCATAGAGCATCCAAAGGACCCTTTAATCCAATACCTTGTTTCCATCAGGGAAAAGGTGGGATGCCTGGGGAAAGGATGTATGAAAAAAAGCAGAGGTGGAAGGTCCATCAGTGTCACCAGCACACCAGTGAGGTGTGCAATCACAGAATCATCTAGGCTGGAAAAGACCTTGAAGCTCACCATTTTCAACCCTTAACCTAACACTGACAGTTCTCAACTACACCATATCCCTAAGCGCTATGTCAGCCCGAAATCATCAGTGTCATCAGTGGCTTAAAGAGCTCCTGAGCTGACATTTCACTTCAGCATGATGGGTTTAACAGCACTTTCTAATGTCCTTTCTACTTTTCTTCATCACTGTCAATTTTGTAAATCTGAAAGAATGGCAATTCCAGACTAATAAATTCCATTCACTTTAACATGAAAATAATATTTGGGCTGTTAAATGCACTCTTTCAGTAAGAATAGTAATACAGTCTTGAGGGATTCACTTCCCTTTGCTACTCTTACAAGTTTACCAGATCTGTGCTGAGGCATCTTGTAGGTGAGCACATTCAAAATTCACCGTATAATATTCAAGTCTGTGGTTGTCTGTAGTCAAAAAAGATACTGAGAGAAGTTTGATTTGTTACATCTCTTAGCAAAAGCTACTTTGATCGTTGAACAAATTAACACCAAAATGGCTGTTCTCTGTTTCAGGATTTTTAGTACAGAAAACACTAGATGGTGGAGTCATAGGTGGCTGGAAGCAAAATAAATAATAACATAAAATAGAGATGTAAGACATTAATAGAAATAATGTCAACTGAATTTCTGTGAAACAAAGACTGGAATTCAGTATTTCATCTTCTGTGTAGCCATTGGTAATAGAAACTTTACACACTGTCATCATGGGCTGGTTTTTAACAGATAACATGATAATGAAAGGTTTTCCTTTGCTGTGTGTCAGAATTAAAAACATTATAATGATGATAACAATAGGTGTTAATTAGTAAAACAAATATATTAAATATGTTTAATCTGCAGTCTGTTTGGCATAATTCCTTGATAATTAGACTATATAGGCTATTTAGCTGAAAATTCAAACATTATTAAAAACAATAGAAACTGCAACCAGTTCAATATTCTATGTGCAATCATTGGGATGTGTCTTGGGCTATTAAAAAAAAAAAAAAAAAAGATAAAACATTTCATAGAAATTTTGCCTTGTCAGCAAACTGAAATAATAGTGAGTCTTCACCTCTTGGAGTATGGTTAATATGTGTCCTCTAAACTGCCAGTTCAAATCTTGTGATATTGCAATTATTATTTACTGGAGTTGACATCTCAAAATTTTCTGATAATTTTCAGTCATTAGTAAGTTTGCCATTCTCAGGCCACTGCTGTCACTTATTTTCTGGCAGAAAGCTGGTGGTTCATGCTTTCCAGTGCTCCCTGCTAATCATTTCTGCCATCTCTTTTGTGCTGGCACTGTTGTTCTTGTGGCAGTGCACAGGTCTGGGAACTGATCTGGCTGAAGACATATCTGACAAAGAAAAAGTTTTCTGCCCTTGATAATTCACTGTGTGAAAGTTCAGCCGTCATTACTCTGTGTTTTGCACAACAGCCACCCATGTTCAGCAATACTAAAGTTAGATTTCTGTTTCAAAATGTTCTTAAGTGCTTCTGCAAAATTAAGATGTCCTGTGTGGAGCATGGTTTAATATAGTACTATACAGAAAGCTTTTGTGCATAAAAATATTAAAATAACAAACAATAACAAAGTATCAGTCAGGAACCTGGATGACTTGTGTGTAAGAATGTGCCCACGTAAGTCCAATTTATACTCTACTGATAGATTCTACCTGTTTGAATATATTTTATCTGGTTGAAGCAACAGTAGATGAACAAACGAAAGAGTATTGGTACTGCAAAATATCCCAATGCGGATGCTTCCATCTTGAGCAAATCCTGAACTTGCCATAGCCACTCAGCCATCATTTCTGCATCTCAGAAAACACTGATCACTGCAGCTGCTGCTGTAACCTAGGAAATCTGCCAGAGAGCAAGCATGACCTTACAGAGCACAGAATTACAACATTTCAAGTCTACACAAAGCCAGAATATTCTGTTACAAAACCTCTTTCACTGGATAAAACCTTTTTGTTAAAACCACAAAAAATAGACTCAGGAAGCTGATGTTCGCTATTGAGCCTAATATCCCTTCACCCTCTTGTAGTCCTCAGTGAAGACATGACCCTGTAGTCTCTGAAATTTCTGCATGCTCCCTCTATTAGGAGAGGAAGCCCTAAGCAATGTCAAGTGTGCTGGGAAAAGAATGATTGTGTAGGGTTTGTATTCCCTGTATGAGGGAGTACAAGTCAGGACATTTTAATAATGGCAGGCAGTGTGCTAGGGAGGTGGATTAGTTGGCATTGAGGTCAGTAGGGAAACAACTTCTGCAGGTAAGGACCTTCAGAAATATGCAGATTTGCTGTTCTTTTACTACCAGGTCCTTAATGAAAGAACCTGGCTGGTTTTCTATAGCAGCCAAAAGTTTCTGTGGGTGGCCTTTTTATTCAGAGATATTCATTGTCACCTGTAAGCATTTTACATCTGAGCTTAGTTACACACTGCTCCTGTGTCATTCCCTTTTCTGCCTTGCCTTTATTTTCTTTAGGAGTTTGACCTTAGTGTGTGTACTATACATTACACTCTCTTGAAAATATGCTACACTTGTCATTTCAACAAATCAACAATCTTTGTTTTCACACACATGCACCATGTTTCCTCACCTGAACTAAAGGAGCAACAGCGCTCACTACATGTTTTAAAGGTAGTTGAAGAGATGACAGTCCAGGAAGATAAGAAAAAAAGCTTTTAGCCTTTAGTGGTCAGTCATGTAAATATTTCCCAGTGCCTATCCTATCTCCAGAAGGGGGGAAAATTTAGAAGCAAAATGGAGTGTATGTTTCTTTAATAGAACAACTAGCTTTTCCATTTTATTTTAGTGTTGTGTAACATAATACAAGACCATACTTTTTAAATGAGATATTTTCATTGCTGTTCTATTTTGTGCTGCCCATGTGATCTTCCTATATATTTTATACCTCTAAATCTTTAGAGGTATACAATATATAGGAATATAATTATCCTTACAAAACACTCTTTTATGGTGAAAGGAGGTCTAGGATGCAAAAAGATGAAGTTATTTTCCTAGAAGAATGAAGGTACTGTTTTAAAGGAGGAAACTGCATCCTGGGTTCCTGGGTCCCACCTAGTGTCCCTGACATTTCCTTTCTCTCAACTGTGACTTGTGATGAGTGCTGTTACAGCAGCCAGGACACTTCTTCATTCCCAAATGTCTATTCATTTCTTATTCTTTGTGGTTTTGGAATGAGGAAAATTGTCTGTATATTGAACTAAAATGCAGGCCATACGTTGAATGGGTGATAAGGACTGTTCATGATGCGATAGGTTGCTAGTTGCCTTATAAAACCATTTTCTCAATCTTCCGTAATTTATACTTTGGAGGTCACGATTTTGTACTGGACACAAAATAGTATCCATTCCTATGGAAACAGGCATTATGATGTCACTTCATTTTTTCAGTGAGATCCAAAGGAACCTGTAGTGAATTATGAGACCTACTCTTGGAGCTGAAGCTGTAGAATATTGTAAGCATACTGCTGCCTGACATGCTCATGTTTCCTATTTTAGACCTGACTGATCTTCAGATAACATATGGTGGTACAAGTAATTGGAAAATTGGCAGACCTGTCAAGAAAATATGCTAGATGGGACAAAAATACGATGCTGCAGCACATAAAGTGTCTCTGAAGTTAAATTTATTGTCTTTTATCAAATAGTGAAGTAAACGTATCTGGTCTCAAAAAAATGAAACATTTTTCAATGGCAGATGCTTTTCAAAAGTAATTTTTAGAACAATGATGAAAGTTCTCACATTCAAAAGTAATTTAGTGGAAATCTCTGGTCAAGAACAAAGGGAAGGTGTATAATACTGTCTGCTGCAGATGTTTGAATATTTTGTAATCCATGTATGGGTTAGTAATTTATATAACCATCTTTATATAACCATCCAGTAAATTGGTCAGTGAATACTTACTCATTAAATTATTCTTATACTATAAATGTAGGTAATTACGCTTGTTTAAAGTTCTTATAATTTCTATTTCACCTCTTGAGCAAAAACAAATGCTTGAATAAATGACATTTTTTGCTTATTTTGGAGCTTATTGGTCAGGCAAAGGGTGGCAAAACTCTGCACAGAATTCTATACATATGCCTAAGTACAAAAAGTGTACTTCTTTAATGAGTTGATTAATGTTCAGGTTTTCATTTTCTTTTACAGGAAGATGAAAATGAAGCTGAGGCAGGAAATTCATCTCAGGAGCTGAATCTGGAACAGAAAAAATCAAAAAAATAGAGATCGCTGTCTTGTTTGAAATATTTGCAAGTTGTGTAACAGTGATTATAGTTTCTCATTGTAAAATTAACAAAAAAAGTTCTCAATAAAGTCATTGAAAATTAAATTCATGCTGCACTGGGGAATTAATTAAGTAGCTCCTGGTGATATTCTTGATTGCATTAAAAGCTGAATTATCAGAACTGAGCACCATACCAATGAAATTCTAAAAGCTTTTTGAACACGGTACAGAAAGCTGATGGGTTTTTCATCACTAATAACATTTACTAAGCAAACAGGTCATTTTTTTTTTTTTTGCTCTACAAAGCAATGTTATCCTTAAAGGATAGTTATAACTCAGAGATATTTTAGTATTTCTGAGCATGAGCTTTGATTCTTAAAAGTTAGATAAATGTGTTCTACTAAATGAGTTCTGAAGTTTCTTCTGATCAGTAATTAAAATAAATGTTGCAGAGGACCGGGTGGAGGCAAGGATTTTTTGGCATGTACAGTATGTTTTCATAAGTAATTAGTTTTACATGTTTGTATCTCATGTGATTTTTAATTGTTTTCATGTTGCATTATCATTTTCTTCCATGTAAAACATTTCCATCTTCACATGATAATTGTCTTTTAATGAATGTCAAGTTTTTATCTTGATTAGGACATCCTACCCACGTCTAATTCCTCCATGCCAGTCTTTCCATTCTGACAGAATAAAATAACTTCTTGCTATGTCATTAGACCTTTAAGTGAGTAAAGAAAATATAAAATGAAAAACTTTTATTCCTATACTCATCCTTTTGATTTCCAATTTACGTCTGCTTTTTAGCCGGTGCAGGTCAGTAAATGGGAAGGTTAGTACAAGAAACTCAGATGTAGATTTATAGCTCAATAGTTTCACAGATTGCAATGAAGAAACCAAAAATCTTACTAATTCTGTTTTAGGATTAAAGCAACACTCACTGAATTCCCTTGAGGGAAGTTTATCTTGCTCTAGGAGAAATGAATCATCTTCAACTGAGAAAGTTCACCTCTTTTCCCACTATTTTATATTTTTACTGTTATACTATATATTGAGTTTTAAATCAGACTGTAAATAGTATTAATCTTCAAGTTTATCCTGTCTGTATAAATTATAGTTTCAGCTATTTTAAAAACAACATGCCTATGCATAAGCAATATCTTTTACAAATTCTTTTCTGGTTCATGAGGTACAAATGTGTGTAGTTCATGGACAAATTTCAATCACAATTACTCTACAGGAGTTTAATAACATTAGATCTCATTTTAACGAATGCAGCTATCATGGCATATAAAATAAATTCAGCATTGGTCTGTTTGATGAGGATCATCTACTGTAACCATCTCAGAAATGGGGGGGAGGAGGGGAATATGATTTTGACTTCACAGATTTAGGAAAGAGAAGCACAGATTTACCATGCAGGACCTTATGGACTGTTCTCTGCACAACGGTGTGTAGAATCACAAGGAAGATGAGAATGAAGTGAATATTTTTCCTTTTTTTCAGGCTAACTCAAAAAGTCAAGGTCAACCCTCAGAGCTAAGTATTCATCAGAATCTGAAGAAAGGGCAGGGTTGCCATTGGAAAGGGCTGAAAGGCCTCTGAATTTTAAAGGACAGAACAAGTAACCTATAAAAAAAGGTGAGAGAATGAGGTTTCACACAGGACTTACACAAAGGTAGAATAATGTCAGGGGGAGTTACTGGCTGGGATGGATTATGGCCATGTCTTGTCCTCTCTGCCTACCCCCATCCCCTGTGCACTTGGTTTATCCACTGAAATTATCCTATCCAAAATTAGAAGATAGGATCTAATTTGTGCAAAATACTCTATTTCTATTCCATCCATGGCAGCAGGTTTGTCTGAGCTCTGTGACAGCCTGGGACTATGCGGGTGCATAAGATGAGAAAGGTGGTTATTCAGTGTTCAGGTTTTTTATGAAAATATATTACTTGGCTCTCAAACACTCGAGTGAGAAAAATGGTACAGACGTTGAAAAATACAGAAGCTTCCATTTGATGCATAATGCTGATGAGCTTGAAAGGAGTGTTCTGTATCTTTCCTAAATTCTTAAAAATTTAACGTGCAAGTACAATTACATAAATCATGCTTCTAGTTAACTCATTTTTCAGAAATCCAACATATGTCTTCAGAAGTCTAGTCAGGGTTGATACATAGAAACCAGTCCCTTGGTTAAGTTATTTGTATTCAAAATTCAAATACCAGAACTTAAGAGATTTTCACTGCAAAATAATAATAATAATCAGCACTGTAACATAATCAGCTGGGTTTGAGATGAAGTGAGACAAATGTGACTGAATCAAAGTGCCGTCCTAACTTCATCCCTTCCAGAAAAATGGAGGAGACCTATTTAATAACATGTATAGACATTTTTACTAAACAGAGGGGGGTTTAACTGATAAAGGTCAAATAAAAACTGTACGAAATAGGTGACTGTTTCCTTTATTTTGATTCTGATCTAGTTAAAATTTGCATATGAATTGATTTTTTATATATTCTTTTCAGACTAGCAGTATGGATTTTTTTTATTTTTTTTTTCTCCAATGTCCGGAGGTAAAGCAGATTGTTACAGCAGTCCTACATGACTATGACATGATGCTGCTGAGTGTTACTCTTCGTCATAACTCAGCTGATAAACCTGATGCAGAATATTGTAGCTTTTATTAAAGGTATGTCCACACTGCAGTCAAACACAACCCAGCTTGGATACTGAAAGCAACCTAGCTCCTCTAGGGTGGAGCTCAAGCCATTATCTGAAGATGCTCACTTAGAGATGAAGATGCTCACTTAGAGACAGGATGAGGAAAAGCTTAGACAGCTTTAATTCAGCTGATTATAGGCATTTTTATGGAGTAGCATATTCCTTACATGTAAACGTACAGAGACACCCCTGTGTACATGTGACTGAGCGGCCAGTTATAATGTCCTTTTCATTTTATTCTCTCTCCCTCTCTGCAGTTATTTAATAGTAAGGCTCTGAAAGTCTAGATGAAGAACTATTTGTTTCCCATCCGTCTCATGGTTGGCAGTGGTGGTGCTCCCAGTTGGGAATTGCAGTTTTCTGGTTTGCGCCAGTGATAGCTATTTTAGGGTGGCTTCAGGGATAATTGTTTTCCATGCTTGAAGAGAAACTGTCATTTTCCTCATATTAAAGCAAATTTACTGCTTTTTCTGCAGTTTATGATGGATTACTGTTGGGTTTTGTTCAGTCCTCCATGTTTGCTCTTTCCCCCCTGTGGAACAGTGGGATATTGAGCATTTTGGGGACTCTGACACTGTGTTTTCTGCTACAGACAATCACTTCACCTTCAGATAAGAGCAAATTTGTCTATGATTATAATTTTTTATTTTAGAAAAGAATTTCTAACCTTTCCACTGGCTGTAGGTTCCTGTACTGCTCCTTCATGTGGGGCTCAGCAACCTGAGGTGCTGGAGTTCTTATCAATCACCCACAGAATAATGTTTCTGATTTATGAGAGTGTGTGTTTTGTGTTGTATCATAGATAGAGGTGCAATAGTCTGCTCTTAGTTAAAATTAATTTCCTTAGTATATTACCTAATTGTTGTCATGCAAGGGTTCTTATTCTGAATGCTACATTGTCATGTTAAAGGTAGGAGTCCACATGACTGGTATGAGCCAAAAAAGGAAAACTACTTTTGACACAGATGCTGTTAATCTCCTGTTTGTAGCTCCACAGACATTGAAATAGTTGGATGTAAAATGTTGTGCAGTCATAAGTATTCTACACACACCAGATATATCTTGGTATTTTAATCCCAGTATATGTGTAACTTCTTCCTGGTTAAAATGAGAATTCACAGTATTTTGTTATTAATATATTGAAATGTAGTGCTATGCTGGACATTTGGTGCTCATTTATGTTCTTTTCTCGTGAACAGCACTAGTCATAGGGGGTTATATGCATGAAATGTGACACAACAGCTAATCCTAACACAATACTCATTTTCTGCTCATTAAAAAGCATTTTCATACCTTTAAGTTAAGAAAATTATTTAAACATGATTATTCCTCTCAGACACCTCAATATTTGCACAGTCAGAATTTTTAAAGGGAAAAACCCATACTGACAGAGAAATATATCACTTCGGTGTTTCTTTGTTATTCCAGTCCCATAAGCTGTCTGCCTCTTGGTTGGTTGCTCTGCATCACACTACAGAAACTAACTCTCTCTGACATTAGGCTGGATAGGTTTTACTCTGTGGAAAGTGAAGGTTGATTAGAAACTGACTCTATTTCACATGACCTAAAGAAAACAATTTTTACATAGCAATGAGTAAACAACTTCCATCACCTATCTAAGGCTATAGTGCAAAATCATAGCAGGTAATAAATGTTTCCCCATGGTGAATTCAATGTGGATTCTGCAGCGATGTTATCTGGAGAAAGAAGTAAAATGCTGAAGGCAACAGCATGAAAATGCATGCAGCTATGGTATAATTCTGATTTGTTTTGGAAGAACTATTAATTTCCTTGTTACAAAGCCAAGTAAGAGCAACCCTTTAAAACTCTTGAACCATGAAAGCCATTTCCTTAAGGGTTTTAAATTTAGGAACAGACTCATGAAATTTATAGCTTTGATGAGATATTCTTTGCCTGCAGTCAGAATGAGAGCCAGATCATTGGTTTCCCAGCATGACACCTATGTATTCTTGTGTGCACTAGATATCATTAGGCTCGTAATAACACAGCTATCATCACATTAACGTCTGAAAGGTTCAGTTTTGATGCTTGGTTTAAGTGTTTCATTTATACCTACAGCATACTAAGCAGCTGAATAAAAACAAAAGCTATACCATACCTATATTGTGCTATTGTTCTGCACTTTAACCAAAAATACAGTCATTTTATGCCTGATCAAATTTTTATTAATTTTTTTTCTTGCCAAGTCATGTTGTTTTGAAAGAGCTGCAATGCTGAACTAATAGCATACCATGAATACAGTAGCAGATAATGGTACAGTGAGACCGTTTTTTCCAGGTTCCTGCAGTAAGGACAGTAATGAACATGGTATACATATTGATCTAGTAATTGTAGGTTTTAGTATATTATTGAAAGTTTATGTACTATGTCTGCCATCTTATGGTAGAAAAGAAGTGTATCAGAACAAGTCAATAGTACCTCATATTCTTTCAAGTAAAGCTGGTCAACCTGTAGAGCTCTAGCAAGGCACAAGCAATTAGAAGTCACACAAAGAAGGAATTACTGCTGAAAGCAATTAATGTCACTACTCTGCTACATACTTCTGCTAGTTTCTGTTGGAAAAATAAAGTATGTCCCGTTGCAGCATAAAGTTGCCACCAAGTTTTATAGTGAATATCTTAGTTTTTGTATCAAATGAAATTTGCAGAGAGAGATACTAAGAGAAGTCAGGTTTTATTCTGCCATGTGACTGAACAGGTGGATAGAGTTTGGGAGAAACATCCTCATTCTCAGAATGGAAAGAAAATGTTTGGAGAAACAGCAGTATAGGAAGTCTAGTAAATCGTGGCTTATAGGCAAATTACTTATTGCTGTGATCTGAAATTTTTTTTCCCAGATCAGTGTCAGCTTCTATTTCTATAGACAGGAGATGATGCCTGTAGGAGTTCTGCTATAGTCTGCAAGTTGGGGCTGTGACATAAATTGAGTCAAAACCAGCCAATTCCAGTGATCTGGAAACAAACAAACAAACAAAACAGGGACAGCTTCAATCTTTAATCATCAGTAAGTTGTGAAGTTTTTAAAGGTTCTGTGAGACAATATCCAGCAAGTGCTTAAAACCCTTGTGCCATAAGAAACACTAATTGAGTGCTGAGGAGGTGGGATTTATAAAAGCTAGAACATGACAGTAGTGTAACCCACAAGAAAGAATTTGGGATGTTTTTGTTTTAATTGTATGTCCTGGTCTGAGTGAGGAGTGGGGGCTTTTGGTAGGGGGGAGGGGCTACAGCAGTGGCCCCCTCTGAGAAACTTCTCAAAGCTCCCCCAGCTCCAAGTCAGGCCCACTGCTGCACCAAGGCCCGGCCAATTAGCTGTGCCTCTGCGATAACGTATTTAAGAAGGGGAACCTGGGAGGACGAGTTGGAGATGTGAGGAGGAGTTGTGAGGAGAACACCTGTGTGGACACTGAGGTCAGTGGAAGAAAGGAGGAGGAAGGGCGGGAGCTGCGCCAGAGCAGAGACTCCCCTGTACCCCGTGGCGAGACGGCAGGGCTACCCATGGGGGTCTACGGTGGAGCAGATGCCAACCTAGAGCCCGTGGAGGACCCCACACTGACCCGTGTGACTGTGCCCAAAGAAGGCTGGGACCCCATGGGAAGAAGCCCCCTCTGCTGTAGTTTGGCACTGGGAGGACTGCAACACGCGGGGGTGACCCACGTGCCCGTGGCAGAGACTCATGTCGACGTTGGTTTGTGGAGGACGGTCTCCTGTGAGAGGGGAACCGTGCTGGAACAGCGCAGGAATGCCAGAAGTTCTAACCCTCCCCGAGGAGGAAGAAGTGGCAGTACTGACTGCACCCCACATTCCCTACCCCCCCTCCCACTGGAGGGGAGGAGGTAGAGATATCGGGAGCAAAGCTGAGCCTGGGAAGAAGGGAGGGGTGCGGGGAAGGTGTTTTCAAGATGTGATAATGCTTCTCACGGTCCTACTCTGTCTGTTAAGTGTTCTTGTTGTTAGTGTCTGTCTTAAATTTATGTTCTTTTTTTTCTTCCTGTAATGAGTCTGGTTTTGCCAGTGCCTTAAAAGATGAGTTCATCCCTCCTTGTCCTTATCTCAAATTTCTGGGTCTTCTGCTTTCCTCCTTCACAGCGCTGGGGTTGAGCAGGTGAGTATGCAGCTGCTGAGTTGCCCTCTGACCCCAAACTGTGACATTGTTGAAACACAATTGAGTAGCATTTATTTTAAGGATTATTTTTTCAATCAATATCTGAATTTTTTTGACTCAACACTGGATATTTTAATATTTGCTATGAAAGATGTGTTATAAAATAACCTTTTTTCTTAAATATTTTAATAATCGGTTGTATTTTTTATGTCTTTATATCTTCAGACATCAGCCTCTCTTTCAAATATTTAATCAGCTGCAGTATTACGAGATGTCTCTGAAAAGAAATGCAATGTTCATTCTTAATCACAAACGTCAAGCCAAGCACTTAGGTGGAAAATGCCTATTTTGGCCCTTAGTTGTTCCCTAAAAATTTCCTGCCACATTTCGAATCCAAGCATAGTGCAGATAATACATGACATTGCTAAACCCACCCTTTAACATTCATTGTTGTTGGAATTTGTTTTTAAATGCTTATCTAAATCTTGTTATGTATTTTAAGAATTTTCTTTTGCTGTGTATTTACACTGTTGATTCGTATTTTTAGGATTTGGAGTTGAAACAAAACCAAGACTACCCTTTCTTCCTTGTGGATAAAGCCTTTTTAGACCAGCCAGGAGAATTGCCACCTTTCAGAGATGTCAGCGCAATGGGACCCAGGAGGATGAGACTGCTGCCAGCAGTGGGACAGGAGGACAGCAAAAAGACTCCCATTCCACAGAACTTTGTTTCCATTACAGATGCCAACAGCCTGAAAACCCAGACTGAAGAAGAAGTATAGCTTGGATCATGTTTTTTAGCACATCCCTGCATTGTTTTCTATAATTCTGGGTCTTTGTTAAGAGAGAAGGAAGTAGAAAATCGCACTGCTGAATGCTTAAGATATGTGGCAGGCCACACCGGAGAAAATATGGCAGACCTAGTCGCAGTGAGTATCATCCTTGGGTCCAAGCAGTTACACAATTTCTTCTTACCAGCTCATCTCCAAGGAGAAGGCTTGCAGACATTGCTCTGCTCGTCACTACACACAATAATTGATATACACTTTTATTGCCTTTTAAAAAGCCATGCAGATGTGAAGACAGGATTGTTAGAATAATCTTTTAATTTTTCATAGGTTATCCCCACCCAGTTATTCATAATGGAGAGACTTTCAGAGACAGACCAGACAGATTGAGTAACTTCAGCACCACATACATGCAGGCACTGTTGTCTTGCAAGTGGTTTCTGAGGAGTGGATGAGGCTGGACTTCTGTCACTTTGCTGCTCACAGCCCCAGGAGCATCTCACTGGGTGGCTGTGGTCAGTAACTCCTCTTCCTTAAGGATCTGCCAACAGCAGCATGCCACGATGAGACTGTCATATCTGCAACTGTCATGCCCGCAACTGTTGTGTCCCAAAACAGTGAGTATATGGGGGCCAGAATGGTTGGTGTGGGGCAACTGTAATGCAGCCTGCTGATCAGTATATTAGCTCAGTCCTTCAGCCAGAGATTGATCAAGGTCAGAGCATGAAAAAGAGTGAATTGGCTATATAAGACTGAGATGATGATGAAAGTTTGGGGTCATCAGCTGAAAAGTTGGCAGAAGTAACAGTAGACCTTTAGACTGAACAAATAAGTTTTTTCATTAACAACTATAACTGACAACTAGGTGTTTAGACCCACATTTTCTGGTCATCTCATCATTTCATTCTCAATCTAGTCAGATTTTGCTGTCCACACCTTGTTAGGAAGTTACAGCTTGTTGTAGACATCAGGCCTGTTATCTTTCCGCTTTTCCTCAAGGCTGGAATTCCGTGTAACATTAGTCCCCAAAACTGGTTAGAGTCTCAAGTAGATGTAGAGTGTCACTAAAGAAGGGAAAATACACAAAGCTCTCATTCTTGGCCTACTTGTTGGTCTCTGGTATGAATTTAAACACAAATTTATGACCAGCCACCCTCCTTCTGCCTGTAGCCTGGGACTCTCCTTTTTTCAAAGATTTCCTCTTGACTAGACATGCTGCCACCACTGAAATCATTCAGGCTCATTTGATTTAGGTTCCCTTACCACAGAAGATGGCAGTTCCAAGTATTTTCTGAGAGGACACCAAGGCTGAAATAATTTTCAACCTTCTTACTGTCCAATGTTTGCTAACCTTCAGAGAGCAGCAGGACAAAACCCATCTTTGTTAGGGCTTGAGAGGAGGCTGAAGATATAACCCTTATAACAGTGAAAACAACTGGTTTGTTGGAATGATTAATTACTAAGTCATTTTTCCAGTGTAATCAATCATGGTTAATTACTAAGTCATTTTTTCCAGTGTAATCAATCACCTTACATTCTTGTTTGAGCAGTTCGTCTTGGAAGTTTTTAGATTATTTTAAAACTGAATATTTATTGCGCATGAAGTGTCTAGTTGCTGACTTGCATGCAAGTTCATGGCCTATTCCCTTTACTGCTTCATTCACAATGAGTGAGAAATTTTTATTATGAATGTTTGCCATTATTGTGGAGTTTTATTATTAATTATAGGAATGCCTCATCATCAACCTGAAGCCCAAATTTTTAGGAACAGTAAAAGTGAATGAGAATAAATAAATCTCCATTCTATCCCGAGTTAAAATTTAAATGCACCTAGCAAGGGTTTGGCTGTAGCCTGTGTGTTTTTTCCTGGTGGTATAGTGAGATTTCTTTGTTTGGTGGAAGTAACTTACAAAACCTAAGAAATGTTCATAACTAACTCTAAAAGGTTTGTGCAAAGGAAATTGCACAAACCTGAGAGGACTGCACAAACTCTACAGCATTTTAATAAAGTAGTGACAACAGTGACCATTTACCTTAGAGTAATTATCAAGTTAAGATTTGTTTTAATTTTAATATTTTAAATGTTAGCACAAGATCAAGTATAATATCAAATTCTAATACCAAGGTTACTATTAACCATGTCAACGTTTGACACACTTTTTAAAATTTTGGTGTCTAAGAATCTTAAAATGTAGCTAAAATATGGAAGGGGAAAAAAAAAAATAAAACTACTACCTTCCCATCATTTATTCTATGTTGAACAGATCTGTAGAATGTGAATGGTTTACCTTTGGAGTCATCTGGGTCTGTGAAGGAAAACAAATTAATGTATCTCAGACATAATAATTTCGAAGTGGGAAAATGCACTGATTTTCAAACCTTTGTAGTTAATTTAGAAAAAATAGTCTCCTGTTTCTACCACAGATTGTAAAAATAGAATAATAATGGTTGCCATGCATCAAGATTCTGCCTGTAGTATTGATAGGAAAATCAGATGCACCATTAATATGTTTCACCTACATGTATTTCAGCGTATGTGTTACAGTCTAGACATTCAGTCTGGTAAACAGAAGAATGGTGTTTTTCAAATATTAAAGTACATACCATTCATAAAGTACATGCAGTGAGAGAAGTATGGATCGCTAACACCACTGCAGCTTTGTTATTTTTGAAATCTCACAGGAACAAATCAGCAAGACCAAACATTCAGGCATACCAGTAGAAATTCCATTGCGCCTCATGATCACAGTCCTAAAAAATTGAACTGTTTGCCCAAGTTGGCAGTGAGAGTTAGAGAAATGCAGCAATTAAGCATCAGGTTTATACCATTACATTTCAAAGATCTTGATTTTTAAGTAAAGGTATTTTCTCATCAGGAGCATTGTACCATCAGAAATCAAATTAATATAAGAGTTGTGAATTACATTGCACTTATGAATTGTATTTCATGTGCTTTTAAGAGTACTATTTTGTCTATGGCATGAGGAATTCTAATTTTAGATCACAGCCCTGTTTAGTACATATCTCCTAATACCTGCTATCCAAAACTTTCTAAACATGATCAGCTGTTTTTCTAACTCCAGATATCGATATAGTGGTATATTTAAAAATCTGTATTATGTTTCTTCCAGTTACATGGATTTATATGTTGGGCAGTCTCCATTCTTAGAAGATAAAGCCCTGAGCAACCTGATCTGATCTCAAGCTGACCCTGCTTTGACTTGCTCTCGACTAGAGACCTTCTGAGCTGCTTTCCCACCTGAATTATTCTATGATTCTGTGATAATTGTTTCACATTTATATACTTAGCAGCTTGTATGTGCAAATATAGAAGGTAATAAAACACTTTGCTTATAAACTCCAAGTGTGTCTGTTTTCCCTCTGGGATTGTGAAGGAAATGTCACTTTCCCGTGCATGACCCTGAGCTTCACGGTGCATCCAGTTTCCCAACTTTGAGCAGAATCCAGGCATTTCCCTGGGCTTTGGGGGTCCAGGTGAGCTCCTGGGGCTCAAACCAACACTATCTTCTAGCATATGACTCATAGTGCAACTGTTCAGCTTCTAAAAATGAATAGCAGATTTTAGTTCTCCCTTTCAGAGTGTGTCAGCAATTTGGGCATATTGATTTATTGTTTATCCCTTCAGAAATATGGAAACAGAACTGAGCTGTTGGTTTGAGAGGTTACTTGTTTTCTTTTTTCCCTCTCCTTAAATTTTCAACAACTCTAACATACAGACTTATGTGGTGCTTGTGGAGCTCAAGCTGACACAATTAAATGTGCTCTGGCAGTGACAAGGAGTTTCAGGAAGTTTTCCTCATTCCTCTGTGCACAAGTCTTGCTCTACTGACCACCAGTTCAGTATCTTTGGGAAGTGACTGACTTCTGGACTTTATCACAAACCACACAAGCTTAAACTTGCAAGATAATACATACATGGTATTTCTAAAAAATAGTGGCGGTCTCATAGATACACCTTGGAAGGGATTAATATTTTTGAGTTTATGACCAGTGTACAAGAGAACACTGATAAATCTATGTTTTTCTTGTATTTTCCTTTTGTTATTTTTCTTCTATCATGATAATTATTTTTGCATCTCTTCATTTTATGTCTCACCATAAATGAAACATCTGATAAATACCAAGGAAGAAAAAAGGGGTTATAGGTAGAAAACATTTTAAATCAGTGTTTTAATCTGTTAGGTAGCATTGACTATAGCATTTGCCTTGCCTACTCTTTCTTCAAAAGGCTGGATATAAGCTTTTGCTCTGTAAGGATCTGCCTGTCACCCTGATGACAGAAATGCTGTGCATATGCCCTATAGTAACTGCGGGCTACAGAGCTGTTCTAGTAGCTGTCACTGTTCTGTGGTTCTATAAAAGTTCCTGGTCAGTGTTTCATTACATCCATGTTGGCTAAATGCTCTGTTAGAAATACAGTCATCCCAGAGTGTAATCTACAGTGATACTGCTTTAGGGTACATCCTGCATAGTCTCCTTTTAAACAAAGATGCGTTCATTTTTTGATGATCATTCATTAGAGAGTTCATCCATGATGTATATAACATCTTAATGAAGCCTAAGGGTTTAGTATTTAAGAAAAACAGTGTGGCATAAGGTGGTGATTCTCCCATGAAGCAGTAACCTCAGGAGCTCCGATTCAGGAGAAGCTTCTTGAAATCTTTCCCTTGGGTCAGGTCAATTGAGACTAAAAGCATTGCAAATATCACATATGGAGGTCTGTTGAAGACACAAGTGGCACTTACTTACAAGCCTTTGCTGGCTGGCTTATCTTTGAAGCACTATTGATTACCTCATGAGGAGGAAGCTGTATATTCTTTCCCTTCTGCCAAAGCAAGGTAAGTTATGTGTGCACAGGTAATGGAAACAGTGAATGTGGGGAAAAGGAGATCTATCAGTGAAGTAAAGTATACCAGGCACTCTGATGTCAAGGTGCTGTCATAAAAAAGAGGGGAACAACCAAAGCCGCCAAGAACTTCAGTTGGAGTTAACCTATGGTAGTATGGCAAGCAGCAGAGCTGTTCATATGGCAGATTATCATGCAAGTTGTCTTGTTTTGCCTTACTAAATTATTCTATTCCCATGTCTTGTGAAATAAACTGATTTTCTATCGCAATGTAAGTACATCACCATGGCAGAAGGGTTCTGAAGAACTGTGAGTTGTGTGTCTTCTTGCAGGCTTCACCTAGCAAACTGCTGCTTTATCACAACATGCAGGGCAACATCATCATTCGGAAACCCGGGTGTTCTGTCTGCCCCCCTCTCTCCCATTCACCTCTTTTAGTGTGTAAATATTATGTTTATGGGTAACCCTAAAAGCATAACCAAACCCTGGTTCTTTAATCATGACTGAGACCACATGCAGGCTCCTCGCTACACCGGCAGCAGCATCACGTTTATACAGTTGCATTAAGCATGCTAACATGGGTGGGACAGGGGTAGGGCATCACTGGAGTCCCCTTAACCCTCCCTGCCTCCCTTCCCCACTCCAAGTGGGTCTGTTCCTGACAGAGACCACTAGTGCTTCTGAACTGAAATACTGGTTTCACCGTCACTCAGAAGAACACTGAGCTGACACCTGTGGGCAACACTTCTGAGCTCTGGTTATCTTAGTAGTATTTTTAGATGAAGTGTATTGACTCTGATTGAGCAGAGGCTACATTCTTTCTGTAAATACTTTACATATTTGAGGAAATAAATTATGTCTATATAGTCAAAAAGCCATATATAGTCATAAATTATTTATTCCATCAAAACCTTTTCTTTAGATCAGTACAGTATGGGCGACACTGTCCTGCTCATGCTTCTGAACCCAAAGCTGAAAAGCCTCTTCTGAGTTGGACTCCTCTGAAGTAGAGACAAAACTTGCTTTCATTTTGCTTAAGTTGGAAGAAGTTTGTAAAACTGACAAGTGTCTACCCAGAATTAAGATGGAATAATGAATAGTTTCCTCTGATCCTCAGTAACATGTGTGTGCATGGGCCTGCATGCATACTATTATTTACACACATAGAATATGTGTGTATGTGACCATTTGCTTGATTTTTTCTTGACTGTATGCCACAAGAAATACTGTTTTGTTGTTAAACTGTATTACAGAATGATTTAATTTATAGTAGGAGCTGGTATTTTAATTTCCACTTTGAAAAACTTCTTAGTTTATTAATATAGTTTACTTCATGGGCACATAGGAGCTTGGGGAAAAGTCTTAGTGTTCCGCTTTTGTAGAGATGATAATGTAGTCTAACAGTAAGACAAACTAGCATACTTCATGACATTCTATACAATGAGTATTCCCATGAAAAATATTTTAGAATGTGGTCAAATTACATTTATGTCATAAAATGAAGTTGTACAATGATAGAACTCTAATTGAATTATGATTTTTTTTTCCATTTGGCATAAAAAGAAAACCCAAACTCTTGCTGTTTATCAGCCTAACTTTGCTAATTGAAGGAAATTGTTTGTATGTCCTTTATAGGCTATACAAAGCATATTTGAATTGCCAAATCAGCTTTTTCAAGATTGGTGCAAGGTAGAGAGGAATGGCTGCAGAATAGCTGCAGAATGATTCTTCTGTATTTAAAGACTAGTGCTTTTATTTCTTTTCTTGTCTAAAACCTGTTCAACCTGTTGATTCAACTTATATATATAGCAAAACAAGTGAATAAGAAACCTGACAACAATTTATTTTTGTATGCTAGTTATACACAGTAAGCAAAGAGATGCATATGACTAAGGGCAGAATATACTGGCTTTCTGGCAAATTTACATATTTTTATTACACCTGTCCATAGGCACTCTATAGAATAATAGGACCAATATAATGAGAAATGACATTGTTTGCAGCATATTACAATTGTCCAGTTTATTTAGAATATTATTTCACAGTGCTAATGTGACAACTTTGCTTGCTTAGGACTTTGGGGAAACAGTGTGTGTTTCTTAATGCGGTTATGATTTTTTTAAAAGTTCTCATCTAAAAAATTACTTGAAGCTTCTATTTTGACATTAGACATTTCTTATATTGTGCCAGTCACTACACAGAAGAATTTTCATTCCCATGTATAAGAATTCAGCAGAGACTGATTTTAATAGCAGCAAGTGTTATAACAAACCATTTTGATTTCCATACTGCCACTATTTATCCCAGCAGGAAAACTCTTATTTCTGAATTCCCCGTGGAATTAGCTCTTGTATTGCTAATTACTGTGCCACTTACCTGAAGTTTATCTTCACTAAGGTCCAAGTTTCTGGTATAAAGCTTGTCTATAAAAGAAAGCTCACATAAAGGACATTTTCCACTAAAAACTGGTAAATTATAGTCAACATTCTCATAATGCCTGTTATCCTGTAAATATCTACACATGTACACAGACTGTAATTACACCTAATATTGCAATAGAAATGACACAATCTGCTGATGCCTTCTTGCTTGCTTACCACTTGGATGTTTGTTTAATGGCATAGCATGAAGAGCCACATTAATAACATAGACAAAGTATGTAGCCAGGACTTGAATATTATATGATGAAAATATATGCTTGCATTTGAACGCATGCCAGGACAACCTATTTTTATGTCAATATATAACAAATCCAAACAAGCTTCCCATATGCATAAACTTAAGCTGTGAAGATGATTAATGATTAATTTCTGAAGACTTTTGTATAAGCTCATGCTTTTAATATATAATGTTAAATTATTTGCATAATGGAAATATACTAAATTTTATCATATTTGGGCTGTGATTGTGCCGTACAGCCTAAGTTCTTTTATACTGGATACTATCAACATCAAAGAATGTTTTATATTTTGATTCATGTGGTAAGTATAACAGAAGATTATGTAAGGTAAGAGACCAGATATGTTAAAAAAATACTATATATGCAGATGAAGGATAGCAGCATGTCCTGATTTCAGACTGGAGGCACTCTTTAAGTCAACCTATGTAGAGTCAAGACATGACTGGTTTAATTCATAGTTTAAATTACTACTATGGTAAGTAAAAGAAGACTTCGATTAAGAATGTAATTTTTGCAAAGAGGAAAATATGTTGCAGGTTCCTATTACAGCAAAAAGAAATGTTTGATTCCATGCTGAAGGGACCAGTAAGTCAGTATATGAAATGAAAGGATTTAGTGAACTTGCTTTCTTAATCTATCCGTCATCTAAGGACTCTCTTTTCAACACAGAAATGCAAGTGGTGTATTGTTACAACTGCTGAAGAATGCTATTGACAGGGTAAGGAACTACACCACGCAGTCACATTAGCTATTCATCTTTATGTAACCTTTAGGTGTACCTTTTGTCACAGTTAGTAGAAAATACAAATTGTTACTACATCAGATCTCGGATTCATCCCCAAAATGTTGTCTACGTTATCATGTGCATTGTACATATAAAGATAAATGCTTGGAGTTTTTTTCCTGTATCTTCTCAAAGGTTGGAAAAAACAGTTGATCTGCACTCAATGATTGATAATAGGAAGAATCTGATGAGCTTTGTATCTGCAATACTACCACATTAAATAACAGGATATCATGTTTGAATGATTGAGTATTGCACTGCTGGGTAAAAAAAAAATAAATAAAATTCTGTCCATTGTTTAATATTGGCAAAAAATTATTCCTTATTGAAAAATAAATAGAATTTTACTACTTAATTCCTCCTGTCAGTAGAACATTGCCATCACCTTTTTTCATGTTTCACTGATCTTTAAATGACATAAAATATTAATGAGTTTAAGGGTTATTTTCAAGGAGAGCTTTTGTATGTACTGCCTATCTTTTGTTTAACAAGGAAGCATTTTCTACTTTGAAAGCTGGACTTACTGTACCTTTTTTCTTTCAGCTGTTTCACTACTAATGTGATCAAAAAGATGGTTAATGCGCAATTTCAGGAACAGTTATAGAAATCTTTTTGAAGTAGGTTTCATTCTTGGGCTCTGGTCATCTTGTATACAAACTGATGAATTGTGAAGTTATTTTTTGATGTGTGTTGAGCATGGGCACCTTTCAGTGTAGTCATATAAAATCTTCCTTCTTCTTCTGACATTGCACTGACCCATGGTGAGCTATTTCATCCAGCCTTTGTAATTTCAAATGGGTTTGTCTGGTACTGTTTAAGTTTACTTACATCTTGGTTGTTGCAATGTTTCAGTCTGGCTTTGAAGAACTGATGCTTATGTATCAAATAGATAAATGCTTTAATAAATGCGTAAAATGGTCTGTGCTTTCATTCTGTTATTTCCAGGACTCCGCAGAGTTCCTGGTTTTGGTCTTAATTTGCTTTATTCTTAGGAGCCTTCACTGGATAACATCTAATTCACAATACAAACACTGTACCATGTGCTGATGGTTATATATAGGTATGGATTGGTTCCTTTTCTTCCCTCAGGGAATAAGTTGTAAGACATTCACTCATAGATATTTTGAGGCATGCTGTTAACACAATTTGTTTCACTTGGCATCTTTTTTATCCAGCTCCTGGGTATGATTGTAGGTACAGATAGATTCGTCCCCTTATATGTACAACAGATTGTTCTCTTATTTCACAGACTGCCACCCCAGACACTATGGGTGTTTAAGCATGCGGCTCATCTTACATGAATTTAACATACTGGGTTTTGTTTGATAATTGAACCCCCAAAGAGGCTCCTGGCACCTGAGGACATGACTAGGACCCAGAGGAAATGCATTTAGGTGTTATTTGAAGTGCTTTACCATTTGCAGGCTCCAAGCCCTTGCAGGATTTAAATGCTAAGGTTAAATAGGCAACTAGTTAACTTAATTGCATTTTTAAAAATTATATTAGTTTTTACAGGGCATTGATTTTGCACATCATCTGAATCATCTGAAAAGTCTAATTTAACTGATCATTTACACAGCCTTCCTAGGCTGAAGTCTTTTGATATAACACACCTAGAAGTAAGAAGAGCTATGTTTCCAAACAGCGGTGGCACAAAGGGGTGAGGGACTACTGTGAGCGGCACTGCCAAGATCATTTCAACAGCATGAAAGCCGCTGATAAACGCTGTGGAAAAAACCTGAAGTCCCCAGTTCACGGAGGCCTGCTTGTCCAGATAGGCTTGAACGGCTGCCAGTGGGTGAATCAGATGTCACTTGGGTTTGCACTAGAGGAGACAATCTGTTCCAGCAGCGCCGGAGCCTGAAAAGAGGGAATGAATCAATGGGAAGAGGCTCCATACACAATGTCCTTTTCTTGTTACCAGGAAAACCAGTTTTATGCCAAATTACTCTGGGATCAGGCTTGTGCCATTTACCTCATTGGAAGGCAATAGCTCCCCTTTATCAGTCAGTACAGTACTCATTTTCATTCCCATCTTTGCATTAAGGAAAGGGATATGGTTTCTATGAGAATAGCGTTGAACTGGTTTTCATTCTGTGAGGCCGTGCAACTGTTGATAAATAATTCTATTTGCTGACATTTAAATAGCTGCTGTTTTCATGATAAGGAGAATTTAGATTTTTGTTTGAACTAGCTGCAATTTTATGGGTTGCAGGTTTCATTCTACTGCTGGGGTAATGTCGGCCCCACTTAGAAAATGCCAAATTAAATGAGAGCAAAATAAATTAATCTCAATTTTGTGATTTTAAGCTTTATTCTTCCCCCAGAAGCACTGATGTGCACACGCACACACACACACACACACGGTCACTGAATGCTGGTTTTCATCATTTGAAGGGCTGCAAATGGCTTGAATTTTTTAAAATGGCCAATGAGGGACCCAGTAAGTTTTTATATTCAGCAGTGAATCTTAACTGTGTTCCTGCCTTGGTTCTAACAGTCCATCTTTTCTGTTCAGGTTTGTTTTAGATGGCTTTCAGGTCTCTTAACTATATTCATTAATTTTCTCCAAAACTGACCTTTAAATAATGACCAGTTTCTCTCAAGTTTTTTGAAAACATTTTATGTTGGATGCAGACAGAAAAAAAGGACTTGGAATAATCTATCCTGCCAGTCAGTGAAAAGCCATTCTCAGGTTTAAGTTTCTGAGGGGATAGATTATTGCTGAGTGATAAATTTGTACTTGATATTAAGCAAGTAGTGCTTGTACGGAAGCAGCCAGGATGACAGCTAGTGGTTCCTGAATAGGGAGACATGACACAGCTATAATTTATTGGCTCATTGCAGTGCTTTCTTATCCATTCCCATTGCCCATCTTTCTAAATAAATTTGTTGCTTCGGGTAGCCTATTTGCTAATCAGGAAAATTGCTATCAGGGCAGAAATGAATGGTATATAGGAGAAAGGAAAGCTTGATTTAGATCTAGATTTAGAATTAATCCTTTTAGATCTTTGGCAAAATACTTTTTTGTCTCACACAGCATGATCACTTCTGTGGTATTTTCATATCTTGCCGTTCTTTTAATAATTATACCTCTCTTGATGCAGCACTTCTCAAATGTGTCACAAGTGTCCCCTGTGCTATCTTTTCCATGCGTATTTTGTGTTTGTTGCTGATTTAAGCCATAAATATTTCAAAAGCTCTAAGTTAAAAAAAAAAAAATCAATGATGACATATCATGCAGTGTTCATAATATATAAAGACAGTGGTCTGAAATAGCCATTTTATAGTTCTGGAAAATTAATCACTATAATATTTATTACAGAACTGTCTCCTTTATCAACATAATTATTATTGTTATTGATACTACTATAGACATCCTATTATTGTAGCCTTGTGCATATTAGCCGAGAGCCTGTTTCATATGTGAAGGCAAAATTTCTGCAGGATTTTTTGAGATGTATTCAGATTTAGCTGCTCGGAGATATTCCTGTGTCCTCTTAATCATTTTTTTTTGTCCAGCTGTACTTCCTCCTTTGGACAGGGGCAGAAGAGCCCTTCTGTGGCATTGAAGCATGACTAACTTCTGCTGCCCTGGACATGAAGAGTGGGACTTCAGCATCTGATATCTGAGAAAAGTGACCACACTACTCTCTAGCCTGTAGGCACAAGTGTGTAAAGCAATAGAAAGCATATGGTCCCCATGGCCTCCAGCCCTGAAGTCTCTGAAACACATGGATGATGTACAGGAGAAGGTGTCAAAACAGAGCTAGAGCAGTAACTGCACACCGCTTCTGATTGCAGGTCTTTAGTGTCATGCTTATGACTCCAAATGCTACCATGAATAATTGAATCTCACTTAGAATTGCATTTTCCCTCTGTCATGCTATTTTAAGTGAATATGAGTTTAGAACCTGTGGTGAAGACATATTAGGAGTGTTAAAAATGCATATTCTTTTATTGCCTCAGTTTTTTGTTTGGGTTTTTTTTTTTTTTAATTTTATAAAAAGTAAGCTGCCAAGGACTATATGGGAGTTCAGAACTGAATGGCCGTTAATTTTATGCCTCCAAGTAGGCTTCATGGTTCTGATGTGATTTGCAGATGCTGAGAGATGCCCATCGCCCAGGCTTAAAGGGCAATACTGCCACAACCAGCACAGTAGGTTCTGTGTGCTGTGTCTTACACACTTAGCTAAACAGGGCTCTGCTAGCTATAGCCCTAATTAGCTAGATAACTATAGTAATAATAGTAGTGTGGATTCTGTTGTTCTGTTGGGGGGAAACCAGCCTTTGTGCCAACCCCACGAGTTTCATCTGGATTTCCTCCAGCACGCTCTTCACTGCCAGTAGTTAAGACTGTGCAGCTCCAGTTACGCCCTTCGGGTTATATCTGGAAGATGTTTGTGTAAACCTAATGGGGCTGTCCCCAGAATTGTGGCCCTGAAGGTCTGAGAGTTTGTCTCAGGAGTACCAGGAAAGCTTCTGAGTTTGACACTTACAGAAATTAATGACCTATTTAGACCTGGTAACTAGAAATATTTATTATTGCAGTCAAAGAATTATTGTGGATATAAAGCCTCACAGTAGGTCAGTCTGGAAGTTTACATGGGAAGAAGTATCTGATAAGGGAATTCTGACCCACAGAAGGTAAGTGCTGATATTTTGGTGAATTTTCATGTATGTCAATGCATTCAACTGTTAGCGGAGCTGACCAAACATGATTTTCTTTTCCTAAAATGGTGAGATTGGGTAATCTGTTGTACTTTCTCAATTAGTTGTAATGAGAGACATTTAACTACATTATTGGAAAATTAATATAATTATCAGATGCTGTATTGGAAAATTCATAATAATTTGAAGCTACTGGCAACATTTAATGAGATTTCCAGTTTTGATTTCATTCATTCAAGTATGTCCTTTAGCAGTCAGATTGGTAGAGGTTGAGATATTTTGGCATGAAAGAGTTTCTTAAATGCAAAATTCTTGTATAGTGAGGACTGTTCATACCCCAAGCCTTATCTGAGCCTGATAATAATGGAGAACCTTTATTGGCTTATTTTTTGTCTTTTTTTTTCCACAATGAAGTTTCTGTCATAAATGATGAAAAAAATAGATTTTTCCTGATATCAGATTGCTGCTTACTCTGCAAATGCATTGTGAAAGGGAAAAAAAAAAAAAAAAAAAAGCTCTATTGGAGAGTTTAAATACTCCGATTTTTTTTCTTGAGTAGAAAAAAGGCCAAAATTAAACAAAAGAAGACAAAATAATACTTGTGTTATGCACTCATATACAGCTTGTGACTATACAGTGCTATGAGACTTCAAGACTGCATTTAAATATGATAGCCCACAAAAAAAATAAAATTCTCCTCTGTTAGAAAAATGACTTGTGAAGAATAAAAGTTTTCTGTAGTTTTAAGTAAGCTGTACCTTTTAGTGTAACTTTGAAGTAATTATTTTTATGTTGTATAATATGACCCAAATATTGTATTTTTGTCAGCATGTCTAATAGGTTGCTCAATACCCTTGTTCTGTACAGGTCATTGAGCCCATTCATGTTCAATGATATACAGTATGAATGTTCATGGGTAGTTTGATACATCTTTAATAGAAGGTGAAAGAAATGGCACAAGTTTATTTTTTGACCTTCTAGAAGTGCATTTCCAAGCAAAGTGAATTGCACTTCTAGCCTCATCAATGGAAAGAGAAATTCTGGACTAGAAAATGTTTAATTACTGCAGATAAACCTCTGAGAGCTGGCCAGTCATTTCCTGTGATTACCATTATAAAGCAAATTAAATGAACATTTGTTTTAGATAAACTGTTGTACAAAGTGAAAGGTCATCACAAGCATTTTCCTCTCACTTTTGAGTCCTTGGATTAGTTTATGCTGCTTCGATGACCTCATCTCTGCCCTCAGTGCAAAATGCTCTGAATAAGTAGTTCTGTTCAGGGCCGTTAGCTTAAGACTACTTGAAAGAACTCTGAATACATGATCATAAGTAGCATATACTAAAAATTTAAAGTGACAATTTTACTTCTTAGAAAGTAATAATTTGATATGTGAAATCGTGATGAGAATTAATACGATGATGAAAAGTCTCCAGTCAATAAGATGCATATTATATTGAACAGACAATTATGAAAAGAACCCTGAAAGCCTAGGCCAAGATGACCATTAACTTTATTAATGCAGAATGAAAATGATTTGTGGTCATTCTGGCCCATTTTATAATACCAAGTTTCACAAAACAAATTTAATGAGGCCCAGGATAGCAGTCCAGGCACAATCCCAGATAACTTTGGTGGAGTCCCAGCACGGAGCTGGTAGAAACTAGTAGTGTTTATCTGGAGCTTGAAGAGAGATACCTGTACTCTTTGACTTGTCACTGAACTGATGGGTGAGAGAATTAATTGGAGTGGCATCGTGGAGTCTGACTCAATTGATCAAACTGGTATAACTGTTCACTTCTCAATGGCAGTGCAGGGAGGTGAGTCTGACCTTGTACAATGAAAGGAAAGAGGGGTAGGTGCTCCTTCAGTGCGCCTCTTCTCTGGCAGATCGACAGGCTGTGGCTTTGTGTTCTTGCTCTGAAAAATGCTATCAAAGGAGTGTGGCAAGAGTTCAGTGACATATTAATAAGACATTTTTAGTGGTTTATATCAGTGTATACACAGCATAAAGGAGTTTTAAAACTTAGTGGAGGTACAGTGACACATATTCTGAAAGACCACATGGAGTGATCGTGTAGTGGAGTCAGGTAGAATAAAATGATGGGAAGAAGCACAAAAACATAAGTCTGTATTTTAGAGTCTTTTAACTTGGCATCTCTGAGTATAAGATCCTGTGAAAGAGAAGTCTCTTTCCTACTGGATGGGAACTGTTCCTGCCTAACACACAGTGGGTTGATGGATGGCAGATGACAGTAATGCTTATAACTTGCACGTGTGGAGGTACGAAAAGGTACAGACTGCAGCAGCATACTGCAAATTAATAGCTGAAAAACACTGTGAAATGGGTTAACAGTGCAATTCACTATATAAATGTTGACAGGCCTGAGAACTGGATTTTCTTCTTTTAGCTGAGGCAGTCTGTATTGCATGTTCCTTCTAGAAAAACAAGTCTAGAAAAGGAAGATTAAAATTTTTCTCTGCAGGCAACAAACCAGAGTAAGAATGTCCATAAAATATAGTAGCTTTGCCTTAATCTGCAACAAACCCTGTGCAGTGCAAGCATGACAGACCATGTTCATTGCAGCAGTGGGACCTTTGTCTTAGCTTCAATTTGAATTAGGTTCAAATCACTGATCTCCACTGCTATGCTCTATGACTACAACCCCAGTTTTCTTACTTGATTTAGAATGCCTATGGGACTGTCACGCTCACACCACAATTAGCTTGTGGGTTTAGTTTCGTAAGTTTTATGGAAAAAAATCAGCTAATGACAGTGTTATGTTTCTCTCTCAGCTTCTGCTCCAAGGAGTCTTCAGGAAATGAAAGTGAGACTGTCATTAGTCAAAGGACCAACTTGCAACTGGGTGGCATTTGGTAACACATGTACCATTGCAATGTTTGTAACAAGAGTTGTACCACTGAGGAAGGTGGCTAATGGACAGTTCTGTGACATTGCTTGTTAAAATCAATAATCAGTTTTTATAGAGAAAGGAGGGTTATGAACAGGGAAGAATATACATTGGATGAAGAAGAACCCAAAAAGCTGTGCTAAAATGCTGAACAGCACTTACGAGACAGAATGAAAACATTTACAAAAGAGTTTGTCTAATTAAAATTTCACTGAAGTTTAGAGATCAAATGCAGTGCAAAGTTTGTACTCACCTTATCTTTGTCACATTTGTGCTTGGACATGTGCTCTGCAGTTTCCAGCATATTACTCAGTTTATTTCCAACCTAATTGGAAGGGAGTGGCTCTTCTTTAACTAGTTCTTTTGATTTTTCACCCCAGCATACTTTATTAATTATGCCACAGTACATTGCAGGCATTATAAATCTTACTGTGCACATACCAGTATCCTCTAAATTGCCTTTATGGGCATTTATGTTGGATTTCTGCCAACTAATTGGTCCATCTTCAACTTCTAGGGCATTTTTTAATCTAGTCTCAGTTTCACCTCTGACTTTATTGTTAATTGTGTAAGATTGATTTAAAAGTCTACTTATCATTGTACAGTTGTGTTTGACAGATGTTTAACTGTTTGAGAATAAGGGATGACAAATTAATAACACTTCAAGAGCAATTGACACTGAAAATTTTCAGAATGAAGAGTAAAGTGCTCTTTATGATTGCTGTAAGACCAGGATTTTGCCTGAGATGAGGTGATGGAGTAATGCCAAGGTCTTTACTGTAAGAAGGTGTAAAAGCAGTGACTAATTGCTTTGATACACAGTTTTAGAGAGTGAACAGATTACCAGAGTACGCTGCAAGCAAAGTATAAATAACTATGGTGAGAGAGGGAGAGATGCACATAGTGTTCTGCAACCAGACAGCAGGCAGCTTGGGTAAAAAAAAGAATACAGAGGTGAGGCTTGACAACCCCATCAGAAGAGCTATAAAGGAAGCATAGAAAGTGTGGAGATTAATTTTAAGAGAGAAGGCTTTCTGGCTCTGGCTTCACAGTCGGTGTACAGTCATCTGGATCCTTGCTGACACTATGAGCACAGCTGTGGCTGTATCTTACCTTTCCTACCTTTGCACTTGCTCTAGCAGTCATGGATGCTGGCTGTGAGCACACCAGATGAACACCTTTCTGGGCTCCATGGTTCTGGGCCCACACTCATCTGATGTGTATGCTGGGGGGACCATGGCACTGATGTCTTTTGTCTTGGCTTTACCAGACTGGTTACAGGAGACCTTTTCTTGTCCCTGGGGATTTTACATGTATATAACTGCATGATCATTGAATAGATGTTAGAAATGTTTCCTCTCCTCATTCCCTTGCCTTTTTTTTCCTTATTTTCTTTCATGAAGCAGTTTTAGATGCCACATGCTGAGAGTCTCACTCATTGCAGCATTTAGCAAGAACACTCTGGCAGATAGACTTGGCTTATGAATCGATTTTCTTAATGTTCCAACATCCACATCATGCTTTTTCCCCTGACAAGTGGGAGATTTAAAAAATAATAATTAAAAATAAGCACATTATAACCCAGCAGGAATTATTTTTGCAAAGTTACATCTTAATGCAAGAACTACATAGTAGGAAGCTTTTTAGGTCAGCATATTTGATCTCTAGAGTTTGTTTGGGTTTTGTTTTGCTTCATGTTTGTTTTTTTAGTGCCTGCTATGATTTGATGAACTATGCTGTTTCTGCTGTTTCAGAGACATCGCAAAGAATTAGCAGGTGCAGGAGGAGAACAACTGTCAAACTGGAGCAAAGGAATTTGTGTATGTATGTTTTGTTTGAGTGCAATGAATCTCCAGGAAAAGACAGTCATTAAAAGAAATCACCATGTAAGACCAGTTTTGTGTACAGATTTTCAAAAAAGCTTGCTGCTGCTATGTGGGGGAGGTAAGAGCAATCATATTAAAAGGTGCCCAGGCTGAAGAGATGTTGCAAGTTTACATGATGCCCAGGAGGAAAATAAACCATTATCCCCACAATCAGTCTTCTAACATATGTGGCCTGCCTTTTTCTGTTAGGGAATTAAAGTTTTTCAGCATTTAAGGAGATTTACAAAGGATTTTAATGATTTATAGACTTTTTCTCTTACTCAGCAAGTTATCAGACGCTTCCCCTCAACCCCACAAAACATGGGAACCTACCAGCAAAAGCTGTGCTGCCAGCTATTCCTGCCCCAGCGCGAGCGCTGCTGAGCGATATGTTTCTACAAATCAGCGGGCAAATTTCTCACTTTTCAACAAACTATCTGGAAGCTGATGGGAGCAACAGAAAACCTGTCTCCTCTTCAGTGCCGCTGGCAGGATAAGCAGCCCAGGAACATGTTTGCCAGAGAGATCATCATGCTGTCAGAAGGCATTAGAAGAGTTTAAGCAACTTCAGAGCCCAGTATGCAGGACATCATGTGCATACAAAGTCATCGGTTGTTACCTGATGTACTCACAGTTTAAAAGACTCATTTGAGATGGAGTTGCTTTTTTGGTTTGTTAACATCTCTTCCTCTTGAACTTGCACGTTGCAAAACATAAGCTGTGGAGTCTGAGTATGTAGGTTTAAATTATTGATTGTGTTGTTCAAATCAAACATTGTAGTGTGGCATGTAACATAAGAATACGTCAGATATTTTTTGAAAGTATCTTTTCCGTGTTATAAAATGCCTCAGACAAGCAGCCTTAACTAGTAAGTTTTGACCTCTATTCTAACAGTCTCTACTGGGGCTACCTTGATGAAAATAGTAAGTAATACATTTCAAGAGACAGATGGTTTTGCATTTTTGCTGAAATAAGTATGTGCAGATTTGTTTTAATTGTGATTGAGGGTTTCTTAGATACAAGACACTCTAAAAAGTTCACTTAGTGGAATGGAAGTTTCTCTAGCTTAGCAGGAAAAATCTTGTTCTTCAGCATACAGATAAAGTATGAAAAAATTCACAGAAATGCTGACAGAATAAAAGATATAGTGTATTTATGAAAAATGTTGAAAGATTGGCCTGTAGATTGTCTTTATTATAGATATTATGGTTTTTACTTATGTTTTGCTAAATCAATCATTTAAAATATTTAGAAATGTTTTAATTTTCTCATTACTCATTCTCTAAAATATCTGAAATGAAATAAAAAATGATCAAGACAGTTTTCTCTTAACTGGTTCCAACAAACAGGCCTGTTCGGTCTGAGATTTGAAAGGCTTTCTGCCCATCTGTTTTCTTTTTTGGTCTTTGGCATTTTACCCACTGAGATTAAGTGATCGAAGAGGTAACATCTGTACTCTTTCCAAACCTGGATTACACTCTATGGGAAATAAACATAGGAAATTTGGTGGAATTAAACTTTTATAAAAGGTCTGTAACAGAGGAAACTCTTTAAGTGTGTGTATGCAGTAAATACAGGGAAATCACTGCTTGTCCTCTGGGTTTCACACTGGCATACAGTGAAAGGCTCGACAGAAAAAAGAGAGAGGGTGTTCTTGTTTATTCAAGATTATGCATTTTTCTAACAAAGAGCTGCTTCAGCTAACCTATAATACTGGTTTTCTGCTTTGTGGGCTAAAAACAAAAAAGGAAATTATAGACAATAAGGGAATTTCCAATTTATAAAGTAATAACTGGAAGGAGTGCCACTGCTTTTCCTTTTGTAGCAACAAAGATGGCACTCTCAAATGGCATATTCTTCAAGCAGAGCTTTTATGCACACAGGGCTTCATTTATAGCACTCCAGCTCCTACTAAAATTAGTGACTCAGAAATAAGGCATGTAGTCTTCCTTTGAAGCAAACTCCTATTGCATGAATATTTCATGAAGCTTTCTAGACAGATGGAAGTAAAAAACAAAAACTTGCTTTGGCTACACAAAATGTACCTCAGAATGAGAGTCACTGGGCTGTTCTCTAGAAATCTAACAAAGAAGGTCCTATCGACATTTCTGGAAGAAAAAAAAAAAACAAAAAAACACACAAAAAAAAAAAAAACCACAAAAAAACCCAAAAGCCAAAACCAAAACAAACAAAAAAACCCCACCAAAAAAAACCCACAAAAAAAAAAAAAAAAACAACAAACCAAAAACCAAGGATCAAGCATACTCCTCCACAATGACCAAAATTAAATTACTAATACTTAATATTAGGAATTATTGCTAGAAACAACTTGAAAATAGGAGTTTCAGCTTGCAAAAAACTCAACAGTTGCTACTATGGGCTTCATTGTTTGATTCTGTTCCACAACAGAGTGAAATTTTTCTTGTTGTTTCAGGTAGGGGAAAGTCACCCAGTGTTCAGGACAGTTAAGACAGAAGTAAATAACCTGAATAACCTCTAGAATTGTGAAAGATTTAAATCCGTTCTCTGCTAACTCAAGGAAAAAATATGAAATCTGTAAGTAGCCAAAACCTGCTCAGCCATCTTTTGGTCACTAAACAGTCTTTGCTCACTCTGAGAGTATACCCTACAGAGTCTTGGGCAAAAATGGTATATTTCTTTTGAAACTTTTGTCTAGGTGATTTGACCATTTTCTACCAGACGAAGAAATTCTGAATCAAAGATTTCCCAGGTAACACCTATGTTCAGTTCCAGGAACTATCTCTAGTGCAACATAGGGAAAAAACCCAAGGTGGTGGCACAAATCATACCTAACTCATGTGCTGCTTTGATGAGGTATGCATTTTGTCCTGTAGTGGGATACTACTGAAAGCAGAGGAATAGTTGTATTTTAAAAAAGGTAAATTATTACAGAGGAAGCAGATACAAAAGAGAATTTGCTTAATAGATGTTGGTTTAAATGTTGAAATAGTTCTCACAACATCTTGGAAGATCTAGAAATTTTCTGTTTAAGATTAATTAAGGACATAAAACTCTGCTTTGTGCCCACCCCCATCCAACTGGGAAACATCTGGCTTTGAGCTATCAGAGATCATAACTGTGCTAATAAAGAGAAGATTCTGAGAGTGGTGAGAATTATTTAACATTTGTCTTTACGAAGGATTTAAATTGGCTTTTCATAATGATGTTTCATTTTCAAAAATTTGCAAAAAAAGTTCAAATAGATAAGAGGCAAGAAAGTTCAGCACACACAGAGAAGGATATTCTTTGAAGTTCCTCAGCTACCAAGGACAAATTTTGCCATTAAACCATGAGCAAAAAAACCTTTTATAGCTAAAGACTCTAAATGTTGTGAACTGCTGAGGCCATCTCAGAGCAATAGCAAAGATTTTGCATCCTGTAAGTCCAAACTAGGACATAGTGAAATTGATCTCAGGAAGTCTGCAGACTCTTGAAGGTTTCAGAAATCATTTTCCACTAACACTTTACCTGTGGTCTTTAGAGACATTTTTTATCCATGCTTCAGCACAGTTGCTCTGTTATGATCCATCTTAGGACTAATATGAACTTATCTTTTGGTGCAAATGTTCTTTATGTAAATTATAGAATGGAGAACAGAGAAGCTTTATATCCTTTTATTGCGTAATGCTTCATCATATGGAACAAAGATTTTATATTATGCTTTGGAAATGCTGATATAAGGAAAAGGATAAGAAGGCAAATAAATGCGTCTTTAACACTGATAATTTATAAAAGGAAAAAGGATATCAATGTTTGTTTCACTGACTTTTGCTAACAAGTTCTTGTGAAATTATTTAAAGTTTTCTGTCAAGCATACTCTCATCCTTTTTTCTCCTATGTTGATACTGCATATTCTGTGCAAGTAAAATGTCATTCTTCTGCCATAATCTCTTTAGTGTTTAGAGTTAAAATAATTCGCTAAGTAAAAATTCATTATTTTTATAATTTCAAAATATTGTGTAATCTGTCATAATTCCAAATGCTTCTGCAAACATTTTCTGAACTTTAATCCTTGTCATAGCATAAAACATGGGATATTTGTGGATTAACACAATCCATCTGGCATTCATCTGGGATGGCTTGAGTAATATGTTTTCATATGGTTCCACTACTTATTGAACCAGTTGTACCAAAATTAAATTATTGATATATATCTTTACCATTTTAAAAAAAATGAATAACTGGATGAAGAGAGGTTACATTTACAAACCTGTTTGAAATGGTTTTGTCTGTTTCAATGGTAAAATATAATGATAATTGTCTGGTATGAGTAAAATATGATGTATTTACAGGTTGCTAAATCCACTCTTACAACACTAAGTAATTATGCATAGTTATTGCTAGTTGTACTAGTCACTCAGTAGTGTACATGATTTAAAGAAAATATATTTGTGGCTGATTCTGAATGTTTGCTGCTAAAACTGAGAGTAGAAATTTTATCATTTTATTGTATGGAGATGATTCACTGGTACACCTGATGTTGGAACTATGGTCAAGTCATTGCATCTAGCCATGAGATAAAGGAAATAATGGGTATAATTTTTTTGGCAAAAATTCATATGTTTCAATGTAGACACCCAGAGCCTGCTTACATTTTAGAATATGGAAATCTGGGTGATGCGGAGTGAAACATCCTCTTGGAAAGGGCAATTACTGGTCACAACATGGTCAGAACTTGAAAAGTTATAATCTAAAATTTAGAATAAAATTTGAATCTGATTATAAACAAACTCCCTCTCAAAATAAGAAAAAAGCTCTTTATGTTAGAATCTCCAGTTTTGAAGCAGGAGAGGTGATCTGAAGTGGAGGACAACCAGAGATTGGAAAAGGGTACGGAAAGCCAGACAGGAATGCTGAAAATATAACAAATGCTACAAGAAAAAAAAAAAAAAAATTCTTCAGCTTGTTTCTGTTAATGACTGCATCAATTCTTGGGTTCAACCTCCTCAGCAATGTTCAGACTGCTGATTATGTCTGCAATTTTTTTTTTCTTTCTCCTTCATTTAGTACTGTTTCCGTAATAGCTGGTGCTTTGGAGTTGCACCATGCTGAATGTTGCACCATGCTGAAACCACTTTTTTTTGCTTCTTGTGACATGTAGTCTAGTACTAATGGGCATGTGTTTCAAAATGGAGTGTCTTCACTAAATGAGAGGAACTGGCGTTCAGTCAGTCCCAGAATTTGCTACCTAATCCCGACTCAGTAGTGTCTTCTCAGGGTCAACAATGAGATCGAGAGTGGAACTGAGGAAGGGACTCAGCGAAGACAAAAGGGTGACTGAAAGTGGCGTCAGATAGACTGCTGTTTTAACAGAAGGGTGTTTTGGGAAGCTACTGTCTGTTATGTTGACAGTACACTGAGAGAAATTAATCTTGATATAGGCCAGTATTTGTGTGGTTTAGGAGAGTCTTCAGAAAGTAAGTGAATAAAATGTGTAGTACACAGGGAGTGTATAGAGGGTAGCATAGAAGATGCATAGGCAAGAGTCTAAGAAGGACATTACAGGATGATGATATGGTATGCTTTATTTTTTTTTTATTTCTGATCATATGTATATAATTTCAGAATTAACACATTTACACTGACATCTTTTTTATTATTTCTCCAGAACTACCTGTTACAGTGTCTCTGTTTATTGTTCATACTCTGTTGTAGATGTATTGTTTGCAACATTGTTGCTCAAACCCATCACCCTTCTTCCCTTGAAGTATATGTACCAAAAAACCTCTAAAAATCAAGATTTACTGTACCTATTTGAAGCTTCCACAGGGGGAATTTTCCATCAGACATCTCAAAGAAGTTCTATTTGTTCTGCCTAGTTTAGTCTTTTTTCTACTTTGTGGATAAAATGAAAGCTGTTTCTTTTAAAAGCAATTTTCTCAAATCCTCTACAAAAGTCAAAATCAGTCGGTTTAATGATTCCCTTGGCAACTGGCTCCTTAGGCAACACTGCAGCAATTATAAATAATACTAATACATTCCTCTGATGGTTTCTGATAACAAGTCAATTCAGAATTCCTCTTGTCTTTTTAAAACATGGGGCACTGGTTGTTGAGAAAGAGGCGGAAATATTTGTATGTATATGTACGAGAGCGAGAGAAGCAGAACAGATCTGCATACTGAGCTACAGTGCATAACTGGAAAGAAAGGATCAAGAATTAATTTTAAGAGATTTACTTATAGGAATGTTATGACCATCCTCTCCAAAACAGAATAAAAGCAAGGACCTAAACCTATTTAAAATTGTTTGCTATTCAGTAAACAACCAATTTGAAAAACTTAACTGATTTACCTTAATATAAAATGGAAGACTGTCATAATCAGAGTATTTAAGAAGCAATTTAGATACTTCCATTTCTGTGGCAGCCAACTTGGAATATTTCAAAGGCCTTGATAATTAATATTAAGGGTCAGTCAGAGATTACTGGCTGCTGTACCCAAAAATTTGACTGACATGATTAACTGCTAATACTTAATTAAAAGGAAGAAATTAAGGGAAAAAAATAAATAAAAGGAGGAAAAAAGAGATAAAAGGAGGGGGAAAAAAGGAAAACAAAACAAAAAGATTTTTAAAAAAAGAGGAATAAGAATGATCCAGACGTAAAAAGCTTGAAATTCTTATTCTTGAATCTGCAATTGTATCACGTTTACTGTTAAAGAAAGGTGTAGATGTGCATAACAGAACTTGTACAGAATATTGTACAGAAGGTCTGATACATGTAACACCTGCACATTCAAGATCTATTATCTGAAGTAGAACTAACCTGCTTTCATTCTTGCAATATAGTTCAGTAGTTTTTTTCGCAAACTACAGAAGTTAAAGTACATAGAAATCTCATTTGAAATCATGTTTCAGTAATTACAGCTCTTAGAATAAATACACTTACGTAGAACAAATATAATTTGTACTTCACAAACAGTGCTTTCATTATTAGAGATGGATGTATATTACATTAAAAAATGCTGAAAATAAAATGTTTTCCCGCATATCTTCTTGAAGCTGTGTATACACAATCATTTTTGTATAGAAATATTGCTGTGTAGATTGGTAGGGACAATTTCTCTCATAAAAATAAGTGTGTCTTTACTTCATATGACAATGGTCATATGAAGAGTTTTCATCTGTCCTAGAATTTTCATGGACTCAAACATACGACTGAATCTCATATATCAGTAATGGCTGTTCATCTAAATGACCTTCACTGTTGTTTCCTGGCTCAATGTTTTTTTCTCGTCTTTAACCTCAAAAAGCAATGATTTTATATGTCTTCTAGTTAATTGCCTGAAGTTATTTAGTACTTTCTAGACAAGAACCTAGCTCTCTGGGATGCAACCAGATAATCCAATCAATTAATTAATTAATTGTTAATGTATTATTACAGTAAAAATTAGCTGTGTTGTTCACTTTCTTTTTTAAATGGTTTATTTTGTAATTCTCAATATCGGGAAGTATTTAAACCAGGTACCTGACAGAGAACAATAAAACTTAAACCAGCATAAGTTAATTTCCATAAAGAACTATTGAATAACACCCCCAAAAGCATATAGGATTGTGTTATCTTGTGCAGATGACTTAAAAGTGTAACCATTTAGCTGAACATGCCTGATGCCCTAGATTTATTTCTGTTAACTTAAAACACAAATAATGTGTTTTAAACACATTCTTAAACATTCGAAACCTCTCTCAAGCAGAAGAAATTAATTAAACAATTCAAAATATCTTGTACTATAATTTCTAGGCATTATGGCATTAATCCGGCATTGGAAAGTAAACATAAAACTTTCATGAAGATAGGAATACCAGACCTCTGTGAAGACAGTATTTTCAGTGCATTGCACATACATGAACAAGAAGCAGTCAGGATCTAATAGGTTAAAGGAGGAACATGCCACAGCTTTTAGATTCTGTTTCACAGTAGTACTTCTCCCAGTAATACTCCGCAACCACTGGAGATGTTGAAGTGCACATAGTAACATCTCTATATGTCAGTTCACTGTCTCAAACAATCAAAATGATGATTGCCTTCATCTTGAGCACAGATGCAGATGGATAGGTTTAATGTAATTTGCTGAAAATGGCTTAAGTGGTGTTAAGGAATGTTAGAAACGCAAAGCGACTTTATGTCAAAGAACAAAACAACACAGATAAATTATTGTTCAAGCTGAAATGGTATAGGGAAGCTTAAAATATCTGGTATAAATGAGAACTGTTTCACCAACGATTTTTATAGCATCATATTTGAAAAAGCAAAAGATTTAAAAAACAAAAACATTTATTCATCCCTGTTGCCGAATTCTCCTGTTACTGTTGTACGTAGTGAAAATCAATGATGATAGCACTTCTTTCCATGTTTGGATTTCAAGTACTGGACAGGAATATTTATTTATTGAAAACCTGTTGTCGTCTTTTCATTGTTGAAGGTGGTGGAGTTGGAAGTGAAGTAATTTTGTTGGTCTTGATGTTAGTGATAGGCACTGCAATTTCCCTGGGGAAATGACTGACTAGGTTCTGTGAAAGCTTTAATGGTTCTTTTAGTGCCAGGCAAAGGAAGATTTGAGGCTTTCAAAAGTGTGTGAGATAAGAAACTGAGAAGTAATATGTTCAGAGCTTTTTTTGTTCAGAGCTTTTTTTTTTTTTTTTTTTTTTTTTTTAAAGTTGATTTATTACTATGTATTTTTGTAAGTCATTGTTCTCAGGAAATCTTCTCCAACCTCTCCATCTTATCTGTCTCCATAGGCGAATGCTAGTTACATATTACAAACAAGAGTACTCACAGGTAGGTCTGCAGAGTCTTTGGCTATAGTACACAACTATGATACAAAGGGCAGGTTTCAGGAAGAATGCTTAACCAACGAGGAATAAGAAACATTCAGAGAATAGATCTATTCCCAAGTTAAAGAAGAAAAAAAGGATATGTGCAGAGGGTTTATGAACTATAAATTAGGGAATATGGGTCAGTTAAACTTAGAAAAGTAAGGAGTAGCGTGAAAATACAGAGATTTAGGGACCAATGTGCTTCTGCTAAGTATATTGGGAAGCAACATCCATCAAGGTCCATTCCCACATGCCCATGACATCTTGGCATTATTCGTATGTGGGAAAGAGACAAAGGAAATTACTGAAGAAGCAGAGGGAGACAGAAGCTTCAGATGGAGGCTGCAGTCTGGAGGGATTTTGGTGCTGAGACAAGGAAAACAGTATCTGGTAGTTTGTTACTGTCTGTGCAAAGAATGTGAGAATTTGTACTTTCATATAAATAAATGGAATTGCAGAGAAGATAACGGGCTTAATTACAAATTTCTTTCAAACTAAAACAGTTCTATGTTATTAGATCTAATCAGATTTAAAAAAAAATATTCCATGTAACATTAATTTACATCTAATTTAAGGGGCAGACAACAGTGTGGAATATTTATAACCTGGCAATCACATCATCTACATGAGAAGGCAAATACATATTACACCCATTGTTGGTCATGGTAGCTACCTGCTAGGCAGAAGCTGCTGTTTGAGTCCAGATTTTAAAAGTAAAGATACATTTGGAAACTATTGTTCTGCCACTATTAGTTGGCAGTGCTACTGCAGATAGACATAGCTAATATGGGCACAACTAAATTTCTCATGAATATAATTGTGTCTGAACAGTGTATGAAAATTCCCTCACATACCTTTAGTTAGGATTCCTTTATTCAAAGGTATTCATCTGCTTCTGACACAGATTAGTATCTCCTCAGAAGACGGGTAGAACCTGCTGAACATTCCCAGATATGAACCATCTTTTGTCTTGTAAGACACATGATTAAAGTAGTTATAAAGTCTTACTTGTACATAATAGCCCATGTATCTTACCAACAAGAGCTGTGGTGTGTCAGTAAGCACCTGGATTAAATTTGACTTCTGCAGTGGTGCTAAACCTGTACCAGCGCTCTCAATAGTAGATGCTGAGCACACTGGAGCACCTATACAAACTGCATCATTCTGTGAGCCCCAGAAGGCATGTCCTTAAAATTTCTATAGAAAAAATGTTTTGAAGTTTGATAATCTAAAAGCTTTGTGCTGGGTATGTTTTTCTTTTTCAAAGTGTTTCGCCATGATTAGTACATTTGAATGGCACTGTTTTCAAGACAACTCCCTGATTGAATTGGGGACCATGTTAGTTCTCCCCATGACCCGTCAGAGATAAAGAATTTGTTTACTGTAAATTGCTCACCACTCACTCCTATGCACCATCTGCCACGCTTACCCACAAAGAGCTGCATTTCTAATAATAGCTCTCTTAACTTAAGAAAAATAGTACGAGATATTTCATGTACATGCATGGGATATAACTGCAGTTTTAATCTTCCTGGTTACTTTACCCTTACATATTAAGCTTTAGTGTCAATAAATAAATTTATTTTAGATATCAAACTTTGTGTAACGTTCAAAGATTTGCATCATCAAAAAAAGTAATGAGGAGGGTACTAATCTGCCTTGGCTGAACCTAACTGTAAGTTTAGACATCATTAGCAAATTAGTGCCTTTTAACCAGTAATAGCTTTTTCTCATCCTATATCTGTGAGGTCCTATTTTAGGAACAGGAAAATAAGATACAGAGAGGCAAGCACTAGATAGAACAGTGCAAATGAATGCCTACAACTGTGGGAGAGCTGAGCACACACACAGTCAATGTGATCAAGCAATGCCCGTTTATTACAACTAAGAAAGCCCTTTTATAATGTTCTCCCGCACACGTGAGTAACATGCAGTGCAAGTCCTCAAGATTGGACAGTTAACTTAGCCCGCGCTTTAAACCTTCTTATGACTGGATAAGAAGTGCCACATCAGCCTTGCCAGGCTTCCTGCCTTGTGGAACTTCCTCTCCCGTCCCAGCCCCTTCCAGGGGTTGTTTGTCTCGTCGTTTCTCCCCCCTCATTCAGGGTTACGTCCTTATAGCATTCTTGCTCAGGCTGAGGCTCTTATCAGTCTTGTTCTCACGCAGGATTGCTCACATGGCCATTCTCTCGCAGAAAGTCCTCTTGAATCTCAACATACGACTTGGGTGCATAATAGGTGGGTACCTGGCCCTCCTCATGTTCTTAAAAAATGCAGCAAATAGAATCCCCCTCCCAACCCATGAATTGGCTTGCCTCTTTATTTAAAATCTATCTGAAAGAGGATCTGCTGTTCTCAGCTTCTTATAGGCAAATTCAGGCAGTTCTTTTTTTGCCTGATACCATGATCATTAGTGACAGTGAAAACCAGAAATAACATTGTTTGGTTCTGCCACTGGTGATGACAACCTGTGGCTTTACATCTGGCAGCCCCTCACTTTGAAGATTTGGGATTTTTGATGTCACTTTTGCCAGGAGTACCAGAGTTTGGAACACACTTGTTAGTCCTGAAGTGGGACATTGGGGTTCAAATTCCTTACTGTCTGACCAGCATCGTATCTCCAGCTTTCAAGGGAGCCTTAGTAACTATTAAGCCAAGCCAAGTGTGGACACTTTCCACTCCTTTTGCACCTGGGGCACTGCAGCAAAATATGTAAGGCAAGAATGGCTGGTGAAAAGTAGCATAAGAAGACAACTGATGTTACACCAAATGTGTAAGATACTACCCTCAATGGATGGGGTCATTGCAACTGGAGACTCTTTCGTGTGTTTCACAATGTATAACCAGCCTTTAATAAAAGGACACATTCCTCTCAGCTGAGTCCAAATTCCTTCCCAATTGGCTTCAAACACCCCATCTATATGACACACTGCAAGTTTGCAGGTTTCAGACTTATCTCCACTGCTTCCAACACCAGGCTGACTTAGCTGCGAAGCAAAAATTATTTTTCGTAGGTCTACAGTTCTAAGTTTAGAAATTATAATTTTGGAAAGAGAAGGTTACAAAGAAGCAAACAGAAAACACAATTCCAGCTGTCCAGTTGCTTAACTTCTCATGAAAGTCCCCAGGGCTTGTCCCCCTGTCCGCTTTCCCTGCTTCCTACCAGCCTGGATTACTGTTTCTTGTCCAAACAAACGGGCAACATTGATGAATTACATTTCACGTCTACACTGTCTTTTCCAGACATGAATGTGCTTGGTGGCTCAGTCTTGGAGTCAGATCAACTGGGTATTTATAGGTGACTTCCCAGCTCTGTCATGCAGCTAATCAGACAGGCAGCCAACTGTTTCTCCCCACACTTCGGATTTTTGCCATTTTTGTAGGTTTACTTGCACCCTCATTTTAAATGTAGTATAGAAGATCAGCTATAAGTAGGTTTTGTGATAATTCTGATTATTTTAAAAATAATTTCCTATAGAAATTGCATGTGATTCTTCACTAACACAGATGGAAACTTTAGCAACAAACTGATTTTTCATGGCAACACAGCATGAGCTTATTCCTTTGGTGTTTCTGGTGTCCAGTATACTGGTATCCCTTCCTTTCCATTTTCTATTATAAGCAGTCAAGGTTTTCAGTTGCATTTAGGTGAGCTTGTCCATGTTTCTAGATGCTTTGGCTTCTTCTGTAGTTCTTTGTAAAATGCAGTGTGCATCCCTCCATGCAGTGCCCTAGAACAGAGCTCCTGTATTTAGAAAAATGTCATATAGCTCTTCAGCACAGCTCTGAATGTTACAAATGCTAGGTGTATATATATTTAAAAAAAAAAGCAAAAAAACAACCAAACTTGCCCATCAAGTACCTGGCTATGAATTTGGGTCTAATTCAAGTAATAGTTTTGTCTGGATGCTGAATCAGGTTTACAATTTGATTTTTAGCATTTGAACGTTTAATTTTATTAAACATATAATTAAAATGCTTAAATTTAAATTTGCTTTAAATTTTTCAGCTCTAGATGTTTAGTTTATGCAGCAATTTTAAAGTTAAGAATGTTTTGTTGTATGAAATATATATATAAACATTTAAGTATATACAAGAGAAATATATTACAGTATAAATATGCATTATAGATCCACTTTTTTGATATGAATATATATGTATATATGCCCCTCCTCCTTCCAAATTTGATTGTACCATCTGGATTGATTTTTACCTTCTTCCTGCTACCTCACAGTATAATTAGTAGATATAGACTGTGCTGACAATACACAGTGGTGTTTGCTCGTTAAAATATCTGGGAGATCACTGCTATTCCATTACTTCCACTTTAGCAACAACTTTAAAATCAGTTGTGTATAGTCGTCACCACTGTGACTGCAGTAGAATGTTCTGATTTGCTTATCTTCAAAATGGTTCTTGTAAATTAAGAAGTTTTTCATTAAAATATTTTCAGTGATCAAATATAAAAAATTTTTAAAATAGCTTTAAAATACATGGGGATAGGGAGAAATATTAACTATTTTTCTTTATTTTACTGGGTTCACAAAGGGAAAACTATTTTTTCTCTGAAAGAAATTATAGTATACAAATGCTTCCAAAGGAAGGCTGATTTTTATTATGCTCTTCACTTGATTTATTATTCACAAAGAACCTTTGAATACAAACTGGCCGATGTGTGAGCCAAAATACTGACTTTAAAGAGGTCCTTTGGCTGTAATTCTTACTGCCCTGTGAAAATCAGCAGGGAATATTGCAAGCAGGTTAAACTTTGTGTTTGAAAGTTTAATCTGTTAAAAGTATACTTACAAAAACATATATTGTAAAATAAAATGAAGCATTTCTTTGATATTTTATGTTATTTTTCTTCTCACTTATAAAGAAATGCATGCTACTCATTCTGTCCTACATTTTCAGTTTGTATATTTTACTAATTTCATTTTTATTTGGGGAAAAAAAAAAAAAAGTAAGAAAAATATTGGGTCCAATCTAATTTCATTTTAATTTGGGTTAATATAATGATTGCCAAATGATGGTAATTAGACTTGTTAAAAAAGAATGCAACACGAAGAGTGGAAAATGGCATTATGAAAAAATCTCTGAGACAGTAGGAAAGCTGTAGTCTTTTCTTGGACCTTATGGACAATCTTTGGTCTCCCAAGCCAAGACATTTAGTCTTTGTTCGCTCAGTCTTCCAACCCTTAAGTAAAGATAATATGCTGCTGTATTTGGGGGACTGTGAAATAAGTGCCTACAAACTCTTGGAGCATGTTGTAATTGAACAATGTTCTTTTTTTGCTGTTGATAGATGATAATTATACCATCTGAGAGAGACTGATGGCCTATGTACTAAGTTTTCAACTGCATTATTTATAAGAATTTGTTATTACAATGTGCTTATAAAAAATAAAATTCTGATATCCAGATTTATTTCAAGATTGCAGACACCACTCTTACTCTAGATATAAGCTTTTTTTTTAACCCCTAAACCTCTCATTAACCAACTAGTGAAAAGAAGGCAAAGGGGTTTGCTTCTTCTGAGACCTCTGTGCTCTTCCTCTCAAAAACAGTCCCTCACCATTTTGGCACCTCTGGAGAATACAAACTGTACCAGTAGTTCCCAAATCAGTATCAGGGAGGTGCATGACTCAAGGTTTAGTCAGGAATGAAGGCTTTTATAGTCTCAGTCTTTGCTTCAAGCCAGTCCTTATAGGAACTGAGAGCTGTCTTCCTCATTATGCTTCTTTCTATACCTGCTTCTCCCAGCAGGAGGTTTTAAATTGCCAGAGTTAAGCAATTTAATAATTACTTTTGGAGAGTGAAAGTGCAGATGGTTAGGCAATTTCATGTTCATTTTGAAAATATGTTTTTCTTCTTGTTTCAGAAAAAGAGGAAGAAATTATGCTTGTTTGTAGCTGAAATTAGTTTGTGTAAGTGGTTAGGTATTTGATTGTTTGAGCATCTGTCTTTAAAAGCTGAGAGTTTTGTTGCCTTAAGCAGAAATCAGTGAGGTGAGAGAAGATAGTGGGAAAGAAACAGAAATTGCTCTCAGGCTACTTGCCACACTAACAAGGAGTCTAGTTGCAGAGGGCAGGAGCTGTTGGACTCACATGGTGGATGTAATGGGAAAATCAGAGATCCACTTTAAAAGTGCATATTTTTGCAAGCAGAAATAATCCCAGCTGCAAGTCATTTGGTGTGAAATTCTTTTCCTTTTCTTAGATATAACTCCATGATGGCAAAGAAAATCCCTGATAAAGGAAATTAGTTGGAACTTCAGTGAGAGTCCTGTGTTTCCCTGCCTTGCAGTAGTCCCCCTTATGCCTTGCAGTAGCCCTCTGCCCCCAGGATCCTAACATGTCTGCAAGATTGAACAAAAGTTATCAAAATTTAACCAGCAGAGAAAAAAAAAGTGATTTCCTGCTATTTTCAAGTATTTTAAAATCAGACTCTTCAAATTTTTCTTTTTAGGGAACACTGTGATTTTTGTGTTCTATCAGCCCTTCCAATTCTTCCAGTGCGGGTCACACATCTTTTCTTGTTCTCGTGTCCCATACCTGAAAAACTAAATAGGACAGGGAAACTGAGAAAAGCAGTTGGACAGCCTCTCCTCCTAAACTAAGCTCAGAGCTCTGAAGCTAATCCAGTTTCTGACAGTTACACTTGTTTGCCCTTGGCTAGGATTAGAGGTTAGATATATAGATGAGGAATGTGGCAAGGGAGGTAAGGAGACACGTAAACTTGTAACAGATAAAATGGGAGAATACTTTGCTCAGTCAAAGGAATGAAGTAAGAACCTAGCATATTGCTGTTGCTATTCCTCATAAAGAAGAAAAACAAAAGTTAAAGTAGATGATGGCCATAAGATCATGAACATCCTTGGGGGAGGTGGGGGTGAGAATGGATCCCAAAGGAACAGCTGGCCTCTTACACGACTACTACATTGTTCAGTAGGAAAAGGCAAGTTAAAAGTTTGTTGTATGGCTATTCAGAAGATTTTTCTTTCAGAAGTGAAGGACAACACCCCCATGACTGAAAGGATACACCGTCTGCCAGCCCAGCATCTGCCTTCTGGCAGAATCCCCAGGACCTTAACCTTCAGAAGCCAGAATATCTGAGAGAGATAACACTCTCCACTTAGTAAGACAGCAAGCGTATTTGAACGGCAAGTGAAGTTTCCTTTTACAGTTCATATAAAATAGCTATACTGTACCAAGGCAAAGGACAGTTTCTCAAATTAAAGCAAATTATGCATGAACAGTAAGTAAAATATGCCATGTCATTTCTGTCCAAACCTGGGAATGTACCATGCTTTGTTACAAAATGCGACACATTTCTTTCATCTCCTCTGGAAAAATGGCTAAAATGTGGAAAATATAGAAGCAGGAAAATTAGTGTCCTCAAATCCTTATCTTTCAAAAGTTCCACAAAAAAGAATGGCTCAGCTGAGACCCAAAAGTTTGATGCATTATCTCTGTGTTATATAAAGTAGTGATATTTATATTATTTGCAAAGCTATTACTTTAACCTCATTGGTAAATTGAAGCTAATAAAATGCAATATGCAGCCATGAAAACTTTATGAATGTATGGTTCTATACGTGGATGGTCCAGAGGATAATTAATTCTGGTGCGCTTTTTTTCCCCATATAGTATCACAATAATATTTTATTTACATATGGTATGTTAATAATCTGTGAGTAGTGGAGAATTTTTTTAAAGAAAAAATTAACTTGATCACAGTTATTGTTAAATTGTGGCTACTAATTATGGCTATTAGCCTATTATGTGTCATAAAGCAAGGAAAAAGTTATTAATAGGAAAGTTATGTGTTAAACAGAAACAAACTGTTTTACTGTCCCAAGAAGCAGATTGGAATTGATTGGAAAATAGATAGTAGGCAGGTGTGAAGTGTATCATTACCTAAAATGCAATTTCATAAGTGTCAGACACACAGAACTGTCCTACAATACTCTGGCTAGCTCATAGATTGTCCTGAAATTAGTGTCTATCTACCAGCCCAATATATCTCCCAAGTATCAAAGTTCTCTTGCACTCATGTCTTTTGCAAATGCTTGCAGCCTGTAACAAATAATAGTGTAGTGAAATAAACTCCTAATGACTGCAAAACCATGATAGCCCATAATATAAAGTTCCTTAGAATTTGTAATGGAGATCTTTTCTTTCAGTAAAAAGGATTATGAAGAGCAGAGACCCTCACAAACCATAAAATCTCTAAGAGCAGTAGATTTCATTCGCAGATAAATCATTCTAGCACAATTCTAACACAAAGAGACATCTAAAGGATGCTGATAAAACATGGATCTTCCTTATCAGACATTTAGAAAACTGCATTTATAAAGAGTAATTGAAGAGAAAAAAAAATCCCTGGGACCCTATTACTTTGCACATGAATAACACCTGAATTTTGCATCTTAAAATCGATTTAAGGAATGGGGAGAGGGATTACATGAATCATTGCTATATCCTTATCATTGTTGTTTTAAATATCCTGTAATTATAGGGGAAAAAAATATAATACCAATTTCTAGCTGAATTGTATACAAAGGCTCCACTAGTAAATGTGGGGTTTTTTTCTATTGCTTATCGTTTGTAGACTCACGTGGTCTAATCACTCCCAGATCTGAGGACTAACATGAATTATGTTATCCAGATTATGTTAGTGATCCTGGACTGATGCTGTTTGGGCATTTAAGGGAGTCTTGATTCCAAAATGTTTAGCACATAGCAAGAAAACAATACCAGACATAAGAGTATCTAACCATTTATAAGGCTGCTCTGGCACAGTTAAAGGCCATCTTCAGACTGGAAGATGCAAATTGCAGTTGTTTGCATGATTGGTTTCTTTAAAAAGATTATATGCGACAGACTTTCTGCTGGAGTATCAATCTTGCCACAAATTCCTTTGATGGGGTTGGCTCTGAGGCTCTGAGACTTAGCCTCAGAAAGACAAAAAGCTAGTCAAACAGCTAGAGCTGTCCATATGGCTTCTTCTTTATTGATGACCCACCTCTTGTAGCACAATTCCTCTGCTGCTTTTGGAAAAAAAGATCAGAAATCCTTGTTTTGGTTCCTGTATGATTCTCCCTCAATAGTTCTTTTCATTATTCTGGAAATTAATATCAAAGAGAGAATCTGAAAGACATACATAACAGAAGGTTTGTCTCCACAGATGCGGGGGCAGGAGGGAGAGGAGTACAAGCATCATGCCCAAATAATGATAAATACTGTGATTTCCAAATGCACTGAAGTGAAGGAAGAGCCTGTGTGTTATCTGCAGATGTTTTACAACTGATTTGATATTAATTGACATCCATGATAGCTAACTCTTTTCTAAATCACTTTCAAAATGGAACAAATCTCCGACTTCACCAAGCACTGATAGTACTTAAATATTTGCCTGATGGTTTTTCTGTTCTTTCAGCCTTCCAGCATCTTTCTAAATCTCTGTTGAATGGGGCCTGTCTTCCATAGAATATAATAGTGGTGAAAACCAGAGTTCAGCACAGCAGTTCATTAGCAAGAAATGCTAATGGGAGCAGCCAGACATTTTGCCTGCTTCAGTACAAATCGAAAGAATTTCAGCCTAATGCTCACTATGGCCCCTTCAATAGGATCAGGCAAAGTGTATGTTAGACACAAATTTCTCCGCTCAGTGAGGGGGATTTAATCGGACTTTTTAACCTAGAGAGAGATGTCCTCCAAAACACATGGATTTTTTTCTTAATGCTATTGCAAGTAGTAGGGTGGGGATTTTTTTTTCTGCATTAGCAGGGACAATTCTGTTCCCTCTTTTTCCAGAGTGACTCAGCTGAACTCCCGTAGTTCTGCTTTGGCATTGGAGAGGTTATGATTGTTTCTGTTCTCACCTGAATTACAGGATTTATGGAAGTGTGGAAAGCATGCAGCCAAAGGCATCTATAAATGTTTGTTTGTTTGTTTTTTTGGTTTTTTTTCTGTAATTTTCTGAAAAAAAATTCTGATGTCCTTTAGGAATACAAGCCTATAGAAATACTCAAGTTTTTGTGTGCTACTAATGTAAAACTTGCATCATAGTAAAATGGCAAAACCATCTTCCTGTATGAACTGAAGATTACAAAAATGTTTTTCCTACTCATGCTTAGTTTTTCCAGTGCTCTTGAAATAATTACTGAATTATTTCACCTAAAAATATTTTCAAATATTCATATGCCTAAACATGGATTGAAGTGTTCCATAATATATCTGTGATCCATTAATAAAAATATATCCCTTTCCTACATATGAATATGTCCTTAAGAAGCTGCATGGTGAAATACATTTCATATATTTTAATATATCGTGCCTTAATAGTTATCATGTGTTTTATGTGATCACCTTCTACTTTGTCAGCTTGGAGTGAGATAACAGTCCGTCCGACCCTCAGGAACTGCTGTTGTACCAACCACCTGGGCGCATTTGCATTCTTTACCTTTTTGCAGCAGAATAATAATAATAATAATAATGGAAGAGGGAAAAGAATGGGTAAAGAGCAGGTTCATGTAATTTCTTTCTCAAAGTCAAGTATATACTGCTCTCTTGTGGAACTTGTACGGCAGTTACCAGCACTGGATAAAGGTGTCCTTACCTTTCTGACTCTTTTATTTTGTTCTACTGAATATTACTAAGGGAAATTTAGTGCATAAGAGGTAGGTTTTTGTTTGGGGTTTTTTTGTTTGTTTTTGTTTTTTAATTCTGCTATATAAATTACAATCTTTCCTCTTAATGTACTTTATTGTTTTTTTCTTTTATGGTCAGCATCCATTGTTGACATAGCTGTGTGTGCTGCTTTTGAAATTAGGATTTGTGATATTTTGCAAAAAAACCATGCATTTATAAGTACTGGAAAACTGTCTTTTCGTCTCTTTAGGTGACACTGAAATACATCTGTTGTTTCCTCTGGTACACTCTTTTAATTAACCTCGGTAAGAAAATAAGTGGTTTAAACAAAGGAGTGAAACCTAGGTATTTGTCTGCATGATGTTTGTGTATAAGGGTGTGTTGTCCAAATTATGGACTCTAAAATATTTTCTCATGTATTATGAAACTGAGTGCAGAGTGAAACTTTTGGAATAACGTTGCAAAATATATCACTGTCCCGTCAAAGAACAGAGGTGGTCCAGCCACAGAGCCATCCCCACTGAGGACCTGGGAGGAAAAGAACTCCAGAAGCAGTCAAACCTCGGATGCCTGGTTTCCTGAGGATGTCTTCTGGGTTAGATTCTACACTTTCCTAAAAATATGTGTGTGTGAGTTTACGTGGCAGTTGCTTTGTCGTTAGGAGCACCGCTCTACCTTGCCATCCATTTTCATTACGAGAGAGAAGCATTTGAGGCTGTTGTCCTTAGGTCAGATGTGGTCAAAAATGTTATTTATGATTGAGGGATAGAGAGGAAGAGCAATTTTATTACCTTATTTACCTGGAAAACATAAGTCAGCTCTATTTGTGCCTGAACATGCACTACATCTTACATATTTTACAGCATATTTTATCCAGCAGGATCCTAAAGGAATATACAGGCTAAAGACTAAACTTCCCCCTTCTGGCTCAACGTGAGAACTTCAACTGCAAACCTGATACTTGATCTGTTTCTGGAAAGGCTACTTCAGTTCATTCATACAACACATACACAGCAAAATTCTCGAATGGATAGAAACACTTCGTTCCCCTGATATAAATTCTTGCTGCCACCTCAGCTGAGAAAACAATTCTCCTTAGATCTAGTATGTGTGAGCACCAAGTGATTTTGAGGATAAGTTATATAAGAATACCACCATTATTAAAACCACACAGCCAATTTCAAGAAGGCTGAATTTACTCTTGCCAAGTAAGCCCTGTTCAGTAAGGGGGGGTAGGAATTAGACATTTGGTCCACTCTAACCCTTGGAGGAGTACAGCCGGTTTTCAAAGGGGAGTAAGCAAGGTCCTAGAGGTATCTTTAGTGCAAAACATGCTTCTATGAGGAATTATTGCAATGGCTAATGAGCTATAAACACAGCCCCTAGCTCCTTGCATACCAGCTTCTCTGTATAGCCAAGCCTTGTATTCTCTTGCTTGTAGACAAGATATTCTCTGGTGAAAAGAGGGAGTCTAAAGAATCAAGTCATAATCAGCGTGCTTTTGTGAGTCCTGTGAAATACAATGAGAGTTACAAAGGAAAAGCAAGTAGATTTGAGTGTACAATATTTCAGGAGAGATTGGGAGAGGGCGTTTTTACGATATTCTATTATGTCTCCTCTTTAGAGAGAGGCTAAGCCAGTGACAAAGGAATAGTTTCCCAAAGTGCTATTTGTTCACAGGATGGATAGGAGCTGACAAGCTGACCATCAGAACGGCTTCTTTGTCCTTGGAGCTCCAGGTGGTTTAACAGTGTAGAGAAGTTATGTGTTTTTACCAAAATGACTGTTCATTCGTTTTAAGATGTCTTTTCAGTCCTTTCCAGTGTATTTTCAAGGGCTTTTAAAGGAAAAAAAACAGAGCAGTGTATAAGGGGAGGAGGGTGGGGAGGCGAGGGTAAGGTAAGACTGGCTGTATGTGTGATGTGGAGAGGGTAACTCTTGCCTTATGTAGAAATACATTCATCCAGACAAGGCTCAGATGTAGGAGTAATATCCATATTCATGCTACATAAATAAGAATCATGGCAGAAACACGTGTATAATCATCTTTTCTACTAGCAGCAGGATTAACATGGCTATATTGCATCCTGGGCATTTTCTAAAAGCATATTTAAGGATGTAAACAGCACTACTGCAATCATGCTAGAGCACCTTATAAGATTTTTTAGTTAATATAATATTTTATTGCTTATTGGTTTTTAATAAAATATTTGAAATCTCAGCCCTTTATATCAGGCAAAGATAATATGATAATTACCTAATGTAGACAGCAAATAGCATTGCTGGCATTCATGATTATAATCTGTTTTAGTCCATGTAGAATAGAATAGAATAGAATAGAACAGAATAGAATAGAATAGAACAGATTTATTGCCATTAAAGAAAAAGGAGTTATGCTTGCTTATTAATTTTGGTTCTGATTCTGACCAGTTTGTAGAGGTATAAATTCAGGGCTGAGCAGAGGGGACTAATGGCCTTCTTCAAACTGTTACTAATGCAGCTCTGTGTGCAGCTGCCTCCATCAAGACCAGGGTCTGCAGCTGAGTCATGGTCAGGGTGCTGTCCACTGGGACGTACCCTCAAGCCTGCGAGCTATCTCAGCACCACTGTAATCTCTCTGCATTGTTTGTAAGGATATATTTCTTTTTGTATATTTTCATAATTATCATTAAATTATTTACACCTTTTAAAATAATTAAGCAAAGTATATTACTGGTTTAACAAGTAGTGAGACTTAATTTTGCCCAGAAAGGGATAGCAGTAGGGGTAAGGAACTCTGCATATTTTCTCTATTGCCTACTTGGGGGTGGAAAAATTGCTGACTTCCATATGCAATAGTTACACTGTTATCTTTTCAGGCAAGAAATAGGGAAGAGAATTGGTTTATATTGCATAAAATGGGCTAGAGACCTCTAATCCATTGGATTATCTATAGAACTATGTTGACTTGGCTGACGCTTAGGGACTGTTGGGATAAACTGGAGAATGACATTGGCCACCCTAAATTTCCAATAAAACTACGTTGGCAGTTTATACAAAGAGGGAAAAGTATCCACATGAAGGGCATAATGGCGTGATTATATTTTATTTGTATCATTACTAGAAGCCAAAAGATGGCTGTGAAATTTGATGGAAACTAAGGCCCTTATTTTGAAAGATTTAACTGTTACATGTATAGCAAACTGTTGTGCTCGAGCTGCTTTCCTGCACTCTTTGTCCTCTTTTCTGAGATTCTGCACGGAATAAGAGTGGCAAAATCTATCTGCAGATTTTAGTTTCTGCAAGAATGCTGTTCCCCTAATAAGACCGGTCTTTTTAAACAAGATTTACTTGCACCTTTACAAGTCAGTTTTCCCAGAATGTCAGTAAACTTATTAAACTTCTGGTCCTTATTCCTTTCTTCCATTTATTTTCAGAAGCTGTTCATTAATGCATATGACTGTATCTGCTCTTCAGCAGTAGCATGAACTGTGCTGTGCTTTGTATCATGTCTTCAGAAAATTGCATTGCATTGGTCATAGTTTGAGCTCAGAGGGCAACAGAGCACCACACAGCCACTCACCCCTCCCTTCCCCCTCAGCGCTGGGAAGGGGAAAACAAGCAAAAGCAACACTCACTTCCGTCCTTCCCCCCCAGCACTGAAAAGGAGGTAAGCAAAGGGGTCAGAATACTGAAATAAGGACAAGGAGGGATGACGTCATCCTGTTTAAGGCACAGGCAAAAAACTGGATTTATTAGGGGAAGAAAAAAGAACATAAATTTAAGACAGACACTAACAACAAGAACACTTAACAGACAGAGTAGGACCATGAGAAGCATTATCACATCTTGAAAACACCTTCCCCGCACCCCTCCCTTCTTCCCAGGCTCAGCTTTGCTCCCGATATCTCTACCTCCTCCCCTCCAGTGGGAAGGGGGGGTAGGGAATGTGGGGTGCAGTCAGTACTGCCACTTCTTCCTCCTCGGGGAGGGTTAGAACTTCTGGCATTCCTGCGCTGTTCCAGCACGGTTCCCCTCTCACAGGAGACCGTCCTCCACAAACCAACGTCGACATGAGTCTCTGCCATGGGCACGTGGGTCACCCCTGCGTGTTGCAGTCCTCCCAGTGCCAAACTACAGCAGAGGGGGCTTCTTCCCATGGGGTCCCAGCCTTCTTTGGGCACAGTCACACGGGTCAGTGTGGGGTCCTCCACGGGCTCTAGGTTGGCATCTGCTCCACCGTAGACCCCCATGGGTAGCCCTGCCGTCTCGCCACGGGGTACAGGGGAGTCTCTGCTCTGGCGCAGCTCCCGCCCTTCCTCCTCCTTTCTTCCACTGACCTCAGTGTCCACACAGGTGTTCTCCTCACAACTCCTCCTCACATCTCCAACTCGTCCTCCCAGGTTCCCCTTCTTAAATACGTTATCGCAGAGGCACAGCTAATTGGCCGGGCCTTGGTGCAGCAGTGGGCCTGACTTGGAGCTGGGGGAGCTTCGAGAAGTTTCTCAGAGGGGGCCACTGCTGTAGCCCCCTCCCCACTACCAAAAGCCTCCATTCCTCACTCAAACCAGGACAGTATTTTTTCCTTCTATTTTATGACTTTACCTCCATCTTTTTTTAAAAGCTTAGTGATAGTACCGAAGTCTTTCCTCAGAGTTGTGTGTTCACGAGACTTTTACCACGTGTGCCAATCTGATTTCAGAAGGGAGAGCTGTAAACTGCTGATTTACATGTCAATGTTTCTAGGGGTGCTGAATCAGTAAAAAGGAGCACAAAGGGCAGGGGCAGTGGCAACGGTGGTAGCTAAAGCCAGAGAAAACATTGGCAGAGCAGGGCTTTGCCAGATGTACTGCAGTGGATTCAAAGACATGGAATTAAGAGCAGGAACAGAAAAAGAACATGTTGATCTCTGCTGGGACCTTCCCGGTACAGTAATCTGCGTCTCTAAACCTCCGCATTGCCTTGATTTTATTTCGGCATCCGCTACGAAGAAAACATGTTGGGAGACTTTACAGGATATGGATCTCCAGAGCCGAACCGCATCTGCCTGGGCGGCGAACACGTTGATGAGCTGGGTTCAGTTTTATGCGGTGGAATCGAATGGAAACACCGGTTTTCACTTCAGCTGGTAGGAAAGCGGTTGAGCCATTTGGCGGCAGTGCCACCTCGTGGAAGCGGGGCTGCCGAGCCGCCCCCCGGCCCCGCCGCCCCCCCGCCGGCCCCCGGGCTCCCGCCGAACCCCCTCCCCATCGCGGGGGTCCGCCGAACCCCCTCCCCATCGCCGGGGTCCCTCCGGGCGCGGCCGGCGCCGGTGCGGTCCCCGGGGCACTGCCCGTGCCCGCTTTAGGGGCAGCGGGTGCTAACGCTCTTGATGGTTCGCCGTGAGGTACTGATACATTGGACAAAAACCTGACAATATTTTAAAATTTACAGGATTTGCTTAATGTTACATTGTTTGATTTTGCAAAAGGTAGCTCTCATGAAGGTGCTTGCTGATACCTCGTTACATTTCTTCTCCCTCCTTGCTTCCCCAATGATTTTTCTTCTTTTTTTCCCCTCCGCATCTTGCCTTCCATAGTTATCAATGTCATCTTACCATAAGATTGTCATCTGTCCATAGCAGAGAGTATTTCTGAGTCAGTAAGGGGATCGCTCCCTGGAGAGCCAGGCAAAGGCACTGTCCCATTGTTGCCAGACGTCCAGCTTGCCATTTATGCTAACGCACAGGGTTGTAAAAATTCAGGTATTGTGGTTAGGAGGGGAGGACAGGTCAGACTGGAGAGTTCCTTTGCCAGGAAAATAATTAAGATATCATTTTATCTCGTCTGAAATATTCATCACCCAGACCTGGTGGTGGATTCAGTGACAGAATGTTTCAGATGTAGCCAAAGTGTTTTCATAATGGAAGCCTCAATATTTTTCAAGTAATGAGGCCCTCTGATAACCAAATGTGAAATATTTGTATCACTGTTGTGTTTATTTCCATTCTCATTTTCCACTTTTTTTCCTTCTCAAAGCACATAAGCTCACTGATGAGTCTTATGAGCTTTGTCTCTTCACTTTATTACCTACTGCCAAATACACTTCTCTTATTTAAGCCCAGCACACATCTCAGCATCAGCACTGCTAGGCATAACCGGCTTGGCAAAGTTTATTTACTGTAATTTCTGAGGGAGACTGGAGACACTTTGGTTGATTGACAGCTGCTTTGCAGTCAATCAAAAGTAGAGACATAATTTAATTCCAGCGTCCTCTCCAGATAAATCCTTTGAAATCACTATTATAAAGTGGGAATAGTATGGACAACAGAAAGAAACAGAGAACAAATGCCTCACTTGAGCAGTTTCCATCCAAATGTGTGCCTTGCTCATTATTCATATGTTCAGTACAGGAACTCTCATACCCACCTGTTATTGAGGAAGGAACTGGAAATAGCCATTGGGTTGTTGCAGGAACACTGGCATGAAGAAAGATTAACAAAAAACTCTGGTAATAGTGTTAATAATTGTAGATGCCATATGTAAAAGATAGGGCAGCACTTAGTTTTCTAAAAAAGTAATTGCCTTGTATGTGTTTCTCTGTTGCAGGCCCACCATTAACTTTCCTAGGTCTAACCTCTGGTAAAAGGCAAGTTTAACCTGCCTAGACCCGTGAGAAAATTCATCCTCCCAGGACACCACCGTGACCACCTCACATCTCACTGCTTGTTCCAAGGGAGGTCACTCCTTGTTCTTCACCTTAACTCGCTACAGTGAGGCTTTTGGATGTGTCCAGCTTAGTTGTCATGTGTTTTCACTCTGTGTTGTACCGTGCTTAACACTGATATTAGAATAAAAGAGATGTTACTTTGCTTGGCAGTGATTTCATTTTCATTTCTGAGAGAGGTATTATTTGGTTTGTAAGATAAGAGAAATCTGACTATCAACACAGGCAGTGCTCTTTACTGATAATGCCAAGCTTAAAAATGAATAATGACTTTTCTGCCACTTTAGCAAATGACTAGCTGTTTGTCCAGAGAGTGTAGCTACTTTTGCAGGCCCCACAAAAATGCCAGGCAGAACACTGGACACCTGACTACCTAGTGGAGACTCCTAGGTATTGTATGCACTCTCTTATTATGCGAGAGAGAAAATGTGTCTGTTAGGTCTTCAAAGAGGAAGCAAATGTATTTGAAACTGTATTGTCATCCACATATCCAAGTTCAGGCCTTACATAATCAAAAACTGTCTCATGTTTTGGGCTTAGACATGTCTTGGCTCACTGGTACTGTGCTTAGCTAGCTGGTACCCTGCTTGCATTTATCATTTATTAATGGTATTTTTAATATAGCTCCTAGAGCTAGTCCCCTGGTAATGGATATTGGGCATACACAAGCTACAACCAGCTTATATATGTAGAAATATTTCTGATAAAACACTTTGTTCTTTCTCCCTGGTCTGTACCAAGGCATTATAACATGCAAGAAGTTCTAGTGTCTTAAGACATAAGTATATACAAGCAGATCAGTTTTAAACTATAAGTAAGTTTTCAGGAGTCTAAAGTTCATAATAATTAGCACTGGGAAAATTCTGTAAAGCTTTTCACCATTCATATTTTGATGTGCAAAAACTAATGCTTATACTAAAAGCTCTGCTAGAGATTTATTGCTTTCATTTGCACCTCTACTTGATTAATCTTTTTTCTTGGACCATCACTTTTTTTTTTTTTTTTTAGCAGTTATGGATCTTTGCTCTAAATCTAACATCTTTGATGTGCCACTTTGATTCAAAGAAATGAAAGTTGGATGGTAATGTTTGAAAAGGTGCTATTCCTGTTAAATAATGAAGTAATTTTTGTTCGGTTTGTTCAGATGGGTCTCCTTTTGGCTAATTGGTCTGATGACATGTAAAAGTGTCTAGAAAACATCACACAAGTGACAGAAAAAACATTCCCCCAATTTGTTTTAGTGTTCTGATAAACTTTTCTGAAGCTTCTTCTTTCTTCTTTTTAGAGCTGTAAACATCAGAAGGGGGCTTTATTAAATTGCTTTTACCTCAGACTACAGGGGGTTTTAATGGAAAAGGGAATAATGTTTGAAACTGTTGAGCCTTTGTTCTTTTTCTAAAGCAAGCATATTGAGAGTCCACACAGTGGGATCTTAATAATTGGGCTTATTACCTTCACAGCAGTAGAAATACCAGGGTACTCGGGTTTACTGAACTGGTAAAAAGGATACTAAGCAATTACATACATTACGTACTTGAAAAAAGACGTAACAGTATAAATATGTTATTGTCCAAAATGTTAATCAGTCCTATAGGACATATCTATAAAGTCTGAGAAGATATTCACAGACTCTATTTTGCAGACTTTCAAGTATGACAGTGACACCTGGAATCGTAGCTGCATTTCTCTGAGTACTGAGTCACTAACAGCATTCTCTGGAGCCCTTATGGATCCATCTGTGCTAAAGATAGACCATGACTAGGGTATCTTCTTCAGGACTGAGAACAAGCAGCATGGCACATCTTGCATTAATAGAGCTGCATTTCTCCATTGCCTTTCCTTTAACCACCACCAAAAAACTCCTCAGTGCCCAGACAGGCTTTGTGCAGGCTGCCTTGTGATGGCTCTGCTGTGCCTCCATGTACACATTGCCTGGAAAAGTTCTGACTGCCACAGGGTGAGCCGTCCTTGACAATGACCACAATTCATTTACAAGGTGGCATGTGAATATGTGTTCTACATAGCTAAGGTAACTTTTCCATAAGAGTGAGCAGGACAACGAGGATATTCACAGTGTATGTTGCCATATGTGTATGCCAAGGAAGGTAAGTTCCACTTTTCTTTAAAAAAAAAATATTTTAAGAACTGCAGTTAATGCTGCTATGAAATCAGACAGAGCATATCCTTTATTGCCTTGATTTTTCTATTTCTCTCCTTGAAACGAATGCTTCATTTATTGCCTTCTAAATTAAACAGTTGTCAAGATACCATGGTATTCTCTGTGGACTCTGTTATAAACACAACTGATAAAGCTGAAATTCTCTGGTCTAGCCTCTGGGAGGAGATGGTTGTGGTTTTTTGCACTAGTCTGTCCATGTTCTGTGAGTATTCTCATTTCTTCCTGCTTTTATTGTTTCTTCTTCAGCAATCATTAGTGTTGGGCAAGGAAAACATGCAGTCTTGAGAGTTCTCTGTGCCAGGCTTTCTGCCTGGCTGGCTTTCCTTGCTGTTGCTACATGATCTCAAAAGGCTGTTGCAGCTCTCTGCTCTTCAATAGTACAGTATTCACTGGCACTGCACTTTCTAGTGCAAGCCATAATATCAAAGTAGATATTGTGAACAAGTTGATTTTCTGTTTGTTCGTTTCTTCTATCATCTATCTCCTGAAACATTTAAGGTCCTCAAAACCTGGCTTTGGTAATTTCTGTTGTTTTGCCATGTAACCAGACATTATTTTTTTCAAAAACTTTTTATGAAATGGAAAAAATCTGCAATAATTAGTGAGTTTAATGCTAGAAAGTTTTATAAAGTTTCTGTGGTTACCTAAGTGTCTTATCTGCTAATTTATTAGGAGTCAGGCTGAACAGTGAGTTCTTTTCATCCTTAATTCAGTGAAGTTGGCATCTTTCTCATCCTTTAAGTCATTAGCTATTACTTGCTTCCAGCATATTTGCTCTGGCCCTCTGCTATGCAAATAAGAAAAGCAGTTTTCCCCTAAGTTTTTACCCTTTTTGTACTATTATGATGGCTTATAAATGGTTCCAGTGTTGTGGTTGTACCCTAATTTTTGTAGGCTCACACAGTTATGCTTCATACATCTGTACAGATCTTGGTGCTCAAGTGCTGGGTCTTTGCCCTGTTCTCACCAGACTGTAGGGAAATTGTTCTGAGAATCAAAACTGAGTGGAGCTATGCTATAGCTACAGACTTTATTTTACCTCAAAGTACTATTTACTTTGCCTGGGAGTCCAATGCATGAAAATCCAGAGTATTAAAGAGGGTTCAGGGAAGCCACACAGGCCATGGTTATAGGTGGTACAAGGGTGAAACTAAACCTGGAAGTTTAACATCTTGCAGCACTATAGTGTTTTCCTGTGGAGAAGAGAAGAAACAGAAACATGCCTCTGAGTGTTTGCTATTGAAAGATCATGAAATAGATATTTGTTTTGTCAGAGGAGCCATTCAGGTGTAGCTACATACTCCTTCACTGAAGTGTACAGAAAATTTACATCACCCTCTTTGAAGATAAGGACCTACAACTGGAAAATTAACAACATGGCTGAATTTGTTAGCATACTTATTAAGGCATCAGCTTCTCTATACTAGAAGTCTCAATATGTTTGTTATAAAACCAGTGTAGAGTGTGTGAAATAAGCCGCTCTAATTGTAATCTAGACAATGGCAGGAAAGTGAAGCTAATTCCAGTAAACTGTATTATAAAGTCATCTAACATGGCAGTATATACCATGAGGTAAAAGTGCTTGGATGCGGACTGGTGACAAGGGAAATATTATGTGGCGAGATCATGCCTGTTTTTTTCCTTCTTTCAGCCAAAAAATTAGAAGCTCATCTGAAAAATCATTTTAATTTGATATACTGATGTGGTGATGATAACTTGAAGAACATTTAATTCTCAGGAAGCAAATTTCTGTAAGAGCAAAGCCTGAAATCTTCAGTGATGGAGTATTAATCAGTATTATATAAATTATATAATATATAAATAAATATATAAATCAGTATTAATTTCACAATTTTAATTAATTTTGGTACCTAAAAATCTATAGGTGATTAGTTAATGTCTCTGGGCCATGCTTTCAATATATTTTAGGTCCATTTTATATAAGTAGTGAATAAATATTCTTCTATTAGACAGTGTACGAAGGAAGTTGACCTCTTTGGTCAGTTGAGAACGTAGCAATTGGTTATATGCATGATACATGAAATTCAGATAAACTGTAAGAGAGAAAGCCTTGTTGGCTTTTAAAATATGGAAAAGTTGATGACATATTTATTTTATTTTTCTCTTTTTACTTCAGTATTTTCATCTCAGAGATTACTAGCTGTAGTGGGGAGGGCTTTCTTCACCTGTCTATGATTAATTAATTAGTTTTATATCATAATTTTAAATATTTTCCAGTCCCCAGGAGCCCAGCCTGGCCTACTTGTGGATGTGAGAAATAATGATATTGTCCATGTTTGTGCCTGAATGTATTAGAACCTATAAAACAAAACACTTTTCTGTTATTTGTTAATCCCATCAAGTCTTCTGTGAATCCTAAACTGTTATCTGCCTCAGTGTCCAAAAAAACCAGAGTCATGCATGGAAGCAAAAATGTATGTGGTTTACAATATTGTCAATTATATAATCACATGATATTTTTTCTCACAGCGTTTAGTCTTTATTCACTTCAGATAGCCAAATGTCACCATTCACTTCTCTGCTTCTTGACCCTTACCCCCATCATCCACCCAAATTCATCTTTTCTCTTGTCCATAAGTCCCTTAATCTTCTGCTGACTCCTTAGTGTGGCATGGCAAAGAAATTGTGGGGAAATTGTTTCTAATCTTCTAAGAAGTTTCTAATGGGACAAGGGGGAAATGAAGGGTTTCAAAAGCTTTGTAATTTTTCCTGATTCAAAAGATTGTAGAAAGGATGGTTTTAACTTTACAGTCAGCTCCTCCTCTCAGTTCCCCGCTTTTAGGTTCTCCTCTAAAGTGAAGAAAAATTAAGTCTTCTGACCGAAGTATTCTCAGATATTTTTAAATGAGAAAGTCAACATATGGTATCCTAAACTGCATAAAGATTAATGAAGGTAAAAGTAATGGAAATGAGTTGTTGTAAATATTGCAGGACTGTCACTGTAGGCTACCCTGGCCTATCAGCAGTAACACACCCAGTGCCTCCTAGCAGTGTAACGGTGGGGACCTGGGTGCTTTCCCCTGGCTTGCAGGACTGTTTGGCTCAGCAAATGTTCCACTGCTGTAAGGCAGTTTATTTTGAATGTTTCACCAGATGGGATTTCTACTACTTTCCTGGAGAGAGTATGCTTTAGTCTTAGAAATAATGAATATTCAAGCTGAAATCTGCCCAAATACTCTTTCAAGGCCATATATCTGGGCCATATATCAAAGTCTTTTTGTCTACATGCACTCCCGTTACATGTTTTTTTCTTGCCTTATTCTCAAGGTACACTGAATATCTGAATGTGCTGGAATTTAATTCTGTTCTTGTTTCACCTCATTATGACATTCACATTCCTTCAAATCTTCCTTTCAAAAGAATTTTGTTCAGCTGTCTTCAGCTCAGGACTCTTTCAATCATGCTATTGGTGAACAGGCGTGTTTCAGAAACTTACCTGTGCACTAAGCTACCCCTGCTGCCTGAATTAAAATCATGCTCCAAGGAAAGCAAAGACTGCCAGACACTCCTGCTTCTCAGCAATGAATTTATGGCGACAGCACCTGCTGCAGACCATACCTGAGATCTGCTTCTTAATTGGGCACTCTGGAACCATTAGAAGAGCGGTGAATGCTAAGAGGCAGCATAGGTTCAAAAGCAAATTGGTGGCCATCATAGAAGAAAAAGCCACCTAAGTCTGTGAGATACAGTGGCTGGTGGACACCTGCTGGTCTAGGGAGTCCTGAGACAAATGATGCTTAGCTTAGTAGTTGTAAGAAGATCGGTCAGAAGATCAGCATTGTCTCAACATTGTCATCAGGGACATGGACAGCGAGGTACCTGACAACAGCCTGCTTGGCCTTGACGATCCCTGGAGTGGAATGTGGTGCCAAGGCTCCTGAATACAGAACTGTGCGACACAGCGAGTGCTGTGCTGTTCTCCTGAGCACCAACCCGTGCGGTGCAGGCAGTGCTGGGCTGTTCTGCAGTGCCTGAGCCGTGCAGGACAAAGAGTGCTGGGCTATTGTTCGGTGCCTGGGCCTAGCCAGAGCTGTTAGAGATAACTGCATAGCCACTGTCAAAAAAGATGGATCACAACTGTTGCCATAACATCGATGAAGAAATCATGAACCTTAGACGAACTTTGTTTCATTATAATACCAAAACACACCTCCTGGTGGAAGGCTACCCGCCTCTGTCCTGGTTCAGCTAGGATAGGGTTAGGTTTCCCCAGCAGAGAGAGAGGGGGAAGGGATCTCCAGCCGTGTTATTCATACCATGCTGACGTCAGGTCCAGGGGCAGAACCTTTTTGCCGGGCTCTTTGGCGGGCTCGGTGGCGGGAACCTTTTTTTCCGTAAACCAGCTAGCAGTATTTCTCTGTATATCGTTTGTCTTGTTCACTGTTATTGCTGTTTATTGTTGTTATCATTGCCACTGTTGTTGTTCAGATTGTTCTATCACTCTGTTGTATTAAATTTATTGTTACTTTAGCCCGGGTCTGTGCTTAACTTCCAGCCCGACCGGCCGCAGGTGGGGGAGGGGCAATGGCAACGTGCTCTCCGGTCCTGGCAGGGCTTAAGCCTGCACACTCCAAGACTGACCACACCTCGGACGCCCCTCCTTGCGCATGTGCGATGGCCTCGCTCGAGAAGGGCGGAGACCCCCGAGGCGGAGGTGGAGCAAGGTGTGTTACTGAGCATAAAAGGATGACTTCTGGACAACAAAAATTGGGAGCTTCCCCACCAAGAACCACGACGATCGACGACACAGCATCAGCTGGATCCGGGACCATTAGGACGTCATGAGATCAGCAGTGGTAGCTATAACCTCTCTCGCTCCCCTCTCTCTAAAACTTTACTTTTTTCCTTTCTTTCACCCGTCTCTATCGCATGCCGCTTCACGGGCAACACAATAAAGTTTCACTGTTTTATTAATGCTATCCCCTTTGGTGTTGGTCACCTTAATTTTGCACTTTTGAGATTGTAGCAAACGAACCATCGTGAGTCCACTGAGTGGACCGTGACAGTAGTGTAAATGCAAAAAAAAAGCCCTTCGGGGTATTATGAAATGTTTGCATTTTTTGTTGTCTTTCAAACATGAATTTCAAATTTTCCACTCATTAATCTCTTTTGATAATAAGTCGTTATGTAAGAAGATATGTAAGTAATTCCTTACTTATGCTTTCCCTGTCTTCACCATTTCTTTGTTGAATTATATTTAAAGGCACTAGTTGGCTATTTACTATCACAAATGTGTTATTTTGAAATAATTCTACTCTGCCCTTGAGGGAGAGAAACTTCACAGCACATTCTTTGTTATGTCTTCGATCATACCAGATTTTGCTGTGGCTCATTGCTTTATGACATATTTTCCCTTACTCTTTTTTGTCCCCCAGTGCTATCTTGCAGTGTTTTATAGTTAATACTAGCTACTCTTTAGTTCACTCCAGGCACTTTTTTGTTCCAGTTGCTCATAATTTTACTACTTTCAGTAACTAGCCCATAGGCTTCTTTACCATGTGTGCTCAGTCAGTATTATTCTTTTTTTAGCATTATCAAGTTCTGTATCCTTACGGTAGTTTTCTAGCTCACTGGTATATTAGGCAGACAAAATTAGTTCATCTGGTTACCCTTGTGACACATCATCTGCCATTGCAGTTCAGATAAAAACCTTGCTTATGGTAATCAATACTTTAAATATTTCATACATAAAATGTCATTGTTGATTTTTTTTCTGTCATCACATTGTTTTGCACAGAGTGCAAATTTGGTAAATTTAGGATTTTTCCTTCAGTTCTGAATTAAAAGATCCTACTAAACTAGCTTGAATTTCTCCATTAAAAATAGCAAATGTGCCCTTAAGGTAATGACAACCTTTGCTTTCATTTCTACACATTTGTCTAATGATTTTAAGCCAGAGTGTATCTAGCTTTCAGGTTTTTCTGTTTCTTTTTAAAATTTGATGTACCAAGAAGGGATTACTGTATCTATATTCATGTATCATAAAAATTAATCTATCCTTTTTTTCTTATCCGTCTGACCCAGAATTCTCTCTGCTGCTGCAGAGTTGTTACACTCTTAATCTTGCTTATAGGCACAGAGGAAGCACACCTTTTATATAAGTATTGTTAGCATAACTGAAAGCAAAGCAGTCTAACCATTATTAGTCCAGATCTAATAATTTTAAAAGAATAATAAAAAAGAATGATAATGCAGTTAAAATTTTTATACACACATCTCCTAGCACCCACCCCTTCTCTCAGTGTTAGGCTGACATCTCCACTCACATCTCCGGGTGCTCAGCTTGGTGGTGTCATGCTGGTGGCAGTGGTGGGGTGTTACAATGAATTGTCAGCATCTGGAGTCCTTTACTTGGAGGAATATGATGTTCATGTTAATGGTTTCTTCTTCCTCACTCTACAAGCAACTTGGGGTCACTTTTACATGCCTGACAACACCCTCTTACACCTTTGCTCTGTCTTTATTGGTCTGCAGTGCCGTATTACACCCAAATTTACTGTTTATGGTGTCTTTTACATGTTAGACACTATTTCTTTCTTTTCTTTGTTATCCCTAAAATCAGTTCTGCCCAGCTCCAGCTCTGCATTTCTTTAAATTAACATGGGTGAGTTATAGCCAAGGGATCTCCAGTGCCAGTCTGTGCCCCTTCCTTCAACATCCTGTGCTTGTGGCCCTCTTCACAGCATCTTGTCCTCACAGCCCAAGGGCCCTCCTGTCGTACCAGGCCTGTCTCACTCCGTACTGTATCATCATGTTAGAGTCATAAACACTATTCTGGACAGGATAACTCCTTGTTACAGCTCTCTGTGTAAAACTATGCTTGTACTATATCAAGACAAAAAAAAAAAAAACAAATTAACTGTAGATACCCGGTACCCTTTCTGCTATTCCAGCTTGTTCTCCTCCGTTAATGCTCTTCTTAGCAGCTGGTTCAGCTGGGTCAAAAGACTTCCAGGAGATGAAAGACTGAAACATAGATGTGGATAATGTGGCTGAGAGTCAAATATGTACAAAGTTGACAAGACAAAAGGGGAAAGATTTTTTTTTTCCCCCCAGAAAGGCAATGGAAATATGAAGAAATGCACAGTTAACGCAAGCCTTCCACAGAGAAACTGAGAGCACAGTGAACAAATTCCCTCCCTGTCCTTAGAAATGGTATGGTAACTGGAAGATCTGGGGGTTTTTTGAAAAGCAATAAGAGTGAAAATCTGGAAATTTGCATGCAGTGATTTTAAGGATTATTTAAAATAATATTTTTCCCCTCTTTGAAAGTAATTTAATGTAATTTACTTATATTTAATTGTCCTGTGATTCTGCTGGAAAAAAAAAAACAAAACCAACAACAACTCCCAACACCATTGCATATGTGTTTTCTCCTTATATACATAGTTCGATATAGTTTATGGGGGGAGTGCCCAGGATGTTTTGCATGGTAATTGATAACTACTGAAGCAGGGCTTAAAAGCTTTAAACAAATCAAGTAAGAATAAAGGTTATTATAAACTATATTCTATTCTTATAATCTCTGTAATGTTATTATAGGTATATAAATCCTTAAATAATAACATAAAGCTTTATAGATTATAAGAACTTGTTAAGCATAAAGACAATTTTTAATACATGGTGGTAAGGCTTTTTGATGAGACACATGAAGTATTCTGGAAAAACACATTGTACTGCCATTACATTGATCTAAGGTGGCAGATGGAAGTCTTGTCATCTGCAGTACCACGTCATTTCAAAGAGAATGAATTAACAGAGATATAGCAATTTTTAATGTAAACAATGTTTTGCCCTTCTGAAAGGGCCCATTTACAATTTTGAGGCCATTAGGCTTCTGCCCTGGCTTCTTTAGCACTGTAATTCCGCAATGGGATTGGAGAGCATTTGAGATTGACAATTAACTTCTCGCTTGTGCTGCAAAGCTTCCTTTTATATTTCTGTAAAACTGAACAAATGACTGCTACTAATGGTTTGCTCATCAGCTAGTAAGTGGAGGCCATTTAAGGCAGAAATGTAGGGTTTAGCTCCAGCTGCTATTCTAATGTTGCAGAAAGCTTTTGCTGCAGTTCATTAAATTCAACTTCAAGCAGTCACAAAAATGCCAGCTAATTATTTTTTTCTTTCCTTGGCTGATTGAAAACTGGTGTCACCAATTTCCCCTCACAAAATGATGCCGTAGAATTCTTCAGTCTTGGAGATTGAAGAGACAGAGCAGTGAGGAAGATATCAACATAATCCTTAAAATAACAGGTAATACTGAGCCAGTGAAACTTTATTTCCTACCAGTATGTTAGACTATCTTGGGAGTCAAGTGTTGTATGGAACATTGGTTCTTTGCTAGTAAGTCACAGGGTCAGTATTAGTCACTAACTGGTAGTTTATGTTTCAGGGACTAATACCCAGATGAATGCCTAACAGAGCCTGTTTGAAGAGAGTGATTCCAGCAAGAATTGGTCCCTGCAGAAGAAGCCAGTGAGAGAAAGAAGTGAGGGCCTTCATAGTCTGGTTGGCCACCCGGAGATGCGAGTTACATGTGTTCAGCGCTCTGGTTGAAAAGGAGCAGACCTGTGTTATTCTTCAGTACTGGGTATGTGGGGTGTTTTAGTCTCTATTATGTTGGTTCATATCAAATTACATGATTGATTTTTTTTTCATTTTGTGCAATAACAAAACTAAAAATGAGATCCAAAGCTGAAATACACACACATGGAGATTCCCCTCCTGACCTTAAGTACAGAATATTGACCTGAACTCAGCTCTGTGTTATCACATGTATGATGTTACACCTCTGATAAATCTTTTAAAATATACAGTATCATCTGTACTACCCATGATTTTAAGTTGTTGATAGAATTTATAGATAAAGTAATTAAAACCAGAATATTTGTGTGTGTTTAGTGCAACATTCAGAAATAGTAAATGTGAATACATAACCTCCTGCCATGGAGGTGCTCAAGGGAATAGGGGTTTTGGTTGACTTCTGTGGTGATTTACTCTTCAGGGACTTTACAAATAGAGACCATGTCCAAGCTAGTCCACCAAGCTTTCATCCCAGAATTCTTGAAAAATAATAGATACTGAGGATTTGGGCTTCTGTTAATCATTGTTTATTGTCATATCACAGTCAGGTTTCCAAAGAGGGAGTTCTCTGTTCTGCTATACTTGTACACACAGACCAGACAGCCTTTACTATGATTTTACAATGAAAATTAACACAAAATGAGTATAACAAGGGAACAGTAGGGAAAAGTGTAAAGTAACACCAGCAGAATGGTGTCATTGAACCTGGAATAGTGTAAATCATGTATCTTCAAGGTTTCCAAATACATAGCTGCAGCTTTGGTTGCATGAAGAGAGGAAACAAATTATTTCAGCCTCAAATCCACATTTTAAGCATGCATATTTTTGCTTTTGATAGCATGCCTTCAAATACCTGTTGTATACCAGTTATAAACTGGTAATTATTGTTGTCTAACCATGATCTTAAGAGTAAGAAGACACATCAAAAGAAAATGAAGGCTATGACAGCAATCAGTGCAAATCAGAAGTAAGGACAAAATCTGGCATTCGCTTCAAGCACCAAGACACAATGGGGTCATAGGAAGAAAGTTGTTAAGGGAAACAGGTTTAGAGTAAGAAAACAAGACACAACATGTCACCCTTCCTTTGTTTTTCTGTGACAGTTTTCATATTTTTTTCTGTGACACAAGTTCTGTAAGTAAGTTTGGGTTCAATTTGGGAGATGTTTTTGTAGGACTTCATTAGGCAGCGCATTAAAAATAATCAATATTGGGCAGTCAAGCTGTGAATGTGCATTCACAGTACTGTTAACTAAATTCTGGTCATGGGCTCAAATTATATTGCTATTTTCATACATGCAGCTCAATAAGCAGCACTGGGAAGAATTAAAAATCTGAGATATGTCACAGTTTGACATGTATAGGTAAGAAAGGGGTTTTGTTTTTATAATTGTTAAGGGAAGAAAAAAAATTAGACTTGCTTTCAAATCTAACACTGAATTTGTGATGCAACTCTTTTTATTTGTAAGCTAAGCAAAACTGATCTGATATTTATTGAGAGAAATAAGTAATCTTCTGCCATTTTAAAGAAATATGACACTATGAAGGCTATCTTTGAAAATAAACAAAGCCTCATTTATTTTATAATTTCAACTTCAGAACATAATTCTAATAAACTTCAGGACTACGTTCTGAATACAACCCACAAAATATTTAAATGTATGTGGGAGCCACCAACGCCTCATCTATAAACAGACAAGTACCAAACCTTATTGTCTCTAAAAAGACAAAGGATTTGTAAATACATAAACGTAATTAAATAGGTTCAACCCTGAACTGTTTGAAATATGATTTCTTTGAATATGGAAACCAACAATAGCTACGATCATGGATTATGATCCTGTAGCTAAGTTTTAGCTTCACTACCTTGACAAATTGACGGACATTTTCCCTCACCCAAAGGGGGCCCCAAACCAAACACAGGGCTCCTAACAGAGCCTTGTGAGGGCTGGGGGGATTAATAACCTCCTTCGAGCTCTTGCCAATGCAGCCCTGCATGTGGTTGCTGCCCTCATTGCCAGTGTCTGCAACTGAGTCATGGTCAGTATGTTGTCCACCAGGACCCCCACTCCCACCTCCTTTTCAGCAGACCTGTTACCTAACCAGGCTGGGACAAGCAGGATTAGGTAGCATCCAACAGTATCGGAATATTAATACCAGAAATGGCTTATCCATCAGGCTGGAAAGGTCAACTTAAAGCACTGCCACGCTTGAGTACCAGCAGATTGGTGCTAACAATCTGCCATTCTGAGACTACTGTTCATGAGGCTCAATCTTCTCCTGGTGTGAAATTACCTGATGGCAAATAGAATGAGCAGTGGCATTTGTCACTGAAGGTGTGCCTCACAGTAAGCCTTGCAACCTTTCAGATCAAGTAGAACTTAGTAAAGATGCCAGTTTTCGCAAGGATGTAGGAGATGCTTCACCAGCATGTCACCACAGGACAAGCTGTCCATTGCCAGGGGCACTGCCCAAACGAAGGTAAGCAAAATGAGTCCGCTGCTCACTCTGCTGAAAAATAAACAAACAGGCAAGCAGATACTAAGACCCCTCCTGCTACAGATCCCCACCCCTCTGAAAAAGCACAAATTGTTTGATTATCTGCCTGGTCATTGGCTGCTTTTGGACAGACATTCAGCTTTACTGTGTCTAAGAAAACAACCGTAAGATTCTGAAATAATTTTTTCTGTAGCCAAATTGTGCTTAGTGATGCCAACCAGAACGTGAATGGCTGTTTAAGCTCACTACTGTTTCAGCAAGATAATCTTCTAGACATAATACTGTAGACCTTCACATTACTAAAAAGCTAAAATATTTACAAGACGTATCTAAACTTCTTGACTTACCTGTTTATCTCCTTTCATAATACTTGTACTGGAAAATCGTATCCTCCCAGTATTTTTTAAAATAAAGAATAAATTTCCCACTCTGTAAGCCATTACCCTAGAAGTCTCACAATCATTTGCAGTCTTTCTTTACTGAACGTGAAGACCATATGATCTTCATGAGCATACCATGATTCTCTTCTGCAGGTTTAAATAAGAATTTCATTTTTCTTCTCTCAAGTGTCCTTTTTAACTGTAGAATTCTGCCTGTACTGAATTAAACAGCTTTAAACGATCTAAAAAATTCCTCTATTAAATTGCAGATGGGAAGACAAGTCCAATGCATCTGTTATTTTACTGTGGATTCCAGCAGGAGAAAATGTATATAGGAGGTACTTCTGAAAATCCTGAAATGCCTCTAAAATCAAAGTTGTATGCTCTCAAAACTGGGTTTCAAACTTTTAAGGGTTAGCCTGGAAGGGTTACTGGGGAGGTAATAAATACTAAAACTGGACAAACCCCCATGAACTGGTGTGTAAATATATGCTGCAGAAATGGACATGAAAAAATCGAGTTTTGGAGAGCACAGAGATAGAATACAAGCAGTTATGAAAGAAGTGTGGAGTCACTTTTTTTCTTAGGTAATCAACAACAAATTCCTGATTCTAGAAGAAAATAGAGTGAATTTGGTAATGTTTATTCAACAACTGGGATGTAAACAACAATTTTATTGATTACATTGGGCATGATTGTTTATTTGGAGGAAGGGGATTTTTCTCCTTGTTCCTTCTTGTATAGGGTCAGATTCAGCTTCAGTGAAGTGAATAGATGTCTTTCAGTGAGATCTTGATCCATCCCTTATTCTCCACAATTTTTTTTCTAAACTAAAAATGTCAATTAATAGATAAAAGTTTAAATACCATTGATTTATTGCATTTATTGGACATTTATCGATTGATTAAATATGCATTGTAGACTTCTATGTCAACAAGGACTGTAGCAATATTTACCATAACACCAGGAAGTATTTTTCTTTCTTTTTAAAGAGAAATACCAATTTTTAACAAGAATATGTTTGCTAAATTCTTTCAAAAAAGGAGACTATTTAAAAGGTGGTAATATTTTAGGGATCTGGCTTTTATTGTTACTCTATCCCAGCATAGAATACTACATCTATTAAAAAAAAAGACATTAAATGATTTTGTGTTTATATTTATTGTCAGCAATACATCAGTTATGTAAAAAATAACCCAGATGAAAATGTAAGACTTGTTACATTTTCATGTCATCTGTATTAACTGAATAAAGCTTAGTGACAATATACACAAATTTGCAGTAGTTGTACGTAAACATTTTGTGCATTAAAAAAGAAATATACATAATTTAAAAAATAAAAATGCATTACACAATGTACAAATTAACACTAACAAATAAACGTAAACATTCCTCAGACAGCTGCCTCCTTGTTCTACAAATAAATATTCAAGTAAATTAAGTTAGGCAAAATAAACTCTTAACTTTGGGTGAGCACAATTTACATAAAGGTAAAAAGACAGATTTTTATTTCATTCAAGGTATATTTTACAGTGATTTATACATAGAATTTTTAAATTGGTCTCTTCAGATTGTAGTATTGGAAAACAAACTTTATTACATTTTGGCAGGAGGAAGGGAGTTTCAAAATTGATGCTTTATACCAAATATAAACAAGCTTGTGCAGTTGCATCAAAGTTTCAAGAAGGAACTGCTCCAGGACTCAAAGCAGACACAGTAATCTAGAAACTACAGATTTAAAAAGGAAAATACAAACCACCACACCAACAGGAAGATGTCTACTTTGCTATTTTCTGAATGGTTTATTTGATCACTGGAAACGTTACTTTCACAAACTAACACTCTACGGTAGTGGCTGCTTTAGGCACTGGACTTGTAGAAGCACTCTTATTTTTAAAGCAAATTGCTTTTCATTCTATACTGCTAATTCACCTATTATTTATTTCTGTTTCAATGTTTAAGGGCTTAATCACCTTTGCAACTTTTAGCTTTACATAAAATTTCAGCCCTCCTGATAGCCTAGTATTTTTTTTCTTGATAACGAGGGAAGCCATTCTGGCTTCAAATTTCTGTGCACTTCGTTTGAAAAAAACCTAATAATAAAAATGCACTCTAGATTTTAAATGCAGCACTAGTATGATGCAGATGTGCACCAGCAAAATTTGCTGACCAGATATAAAATGTAATACTTACTAAAATACTTGCATGGATTGCAAAGGCTAAACATACTTAAAAAAATCTCCTATCTCTTTCTTCGGTTGTCCATTTTATATAGTAAGAAAAAGGAGATGGCATACCTTTAACTTCAAGTTATTAAATTCTTAGATTTAGGACATAAAAATCTTCAAGGCAAGAACTAGGCAACGGCTCCTGCTAAGTCCAGCCAGTATAATAAAGAAAGATGACTCATTGACAATGAAAGAAACCCTGTTCCCTCAATTTTCTATTGGGCCAATACTATTTGACAACACAGAATCAGACTTTTAAAAGTACAGAAATCATGATTAAGCTTTATGTCTCCACATGATAGTTATCATTCTTTAAAACTTTATAAATTTTCTGTTATTGTTTGTATGTCTGACAAAACAGGAATTAACAAGGTTTTTCTTGTTTTCTACTCAAGAATGCTGAAGTAATTAAAATCATCAAGATTTGGTTTTTCCCTATGGATCTTTACAAAGTGACGTAAGACTGAAGCCCCCAGTCCTGCAACATGTATATGAATGAACCACTGCTGTGGCAGGGGGCCATGGCACTTTACCAGCTACAGCTGGATTAAGGTGTAAGATGAGAAATTAAACCTGTATAAAAGATTTTTACTATTGTTCCTCTCTGCTCATTGTTCCCATTTGGCCAATACTTACACAGTGGGAAGAAGGTCATTTTCTTGAAGCAGTAACATCACGCTGGTAATATAAATAAGCTAAGTTAAAGCAGGACCATAATGTCTCTTGAACATTCACAAAAAGCACACTGGTTCCAAGAATTATTCTATATGGACCAAAGGCAGGTATTTTTAAGGGACCGAAGTTACCCACTGATGACCGTGAGAGTCTTGTTATCAATTTCAGTGGATCTGGGCCAAAGTTTGCAAAGCTACAGTTTAAGTCAGTGTGCAAAACCTGGTGCTTCTTGAGTAAATATTGTGATGAGTAGGCAGAAATGGTTTAGGTTATAAAAAAGACCTGAGAACCTAATATTGAACTTTATATAACAATTATTTTTGAGAGGTTGCCTGATAAAGTTTTGTATTGCTTAGTAGTGGCACAGTCACTTATCTGTTCAGGCTACACATAGAAGCCATTTGATGAGAATATCCCTTCTCAGGTCATGAATCACATCTGTAACAGGCATGTAGATACAGTGGCAAGTCAATGAGCTTCACGTTGGAAGCGTAACACTGAAAAGCCATAAACATGGAAGAGGTTAACAGTGAGTTTTTATACTGCCCAAGTTTTTAAAAAAGTCATGAGTATTAAAATGGCAGAACTACCAATCTTGTTGTTTACTTGCCAGTACGCTCAAGAGTGTAACTGAATAATTAAAGAGTCTATCCAATTATCCTAATTTGAAAAGACAAAAGGGCTCTGAGTATTGCACTGTCAGCAACAGTGAAAATGCTCTCACTAGCAGAAGGAAAAAAGCAAACCCATTTTATTTAAGTTAAACAAACAATCAGAATACCTTTTTAGACAGTATGTATGTCACTCAGGATTACAGGGCAACCACTTTTCTTTTTCTTTTCTTTTTTTTTCTAACAAAGTTAACAAATATAAAAAATCTAGTCATAAACAGCCTTCAAAGTACAATTACAAACCAGCAGGACAATCTATACCAGTATAGGTAGATGGGGCAGGAAACTAGACACTTGTATTACTGCCATGATATAGACTACAAATGGCTGCTGTGACGAGGAACGGTGTGTATAGTACACGTCGTTAGCCGATTCCATCCAGTCGCAGTCCAAACCAAACGCTACTCTCTTCAGGATTCAAGACCTGTCTACTTGACACTCCTTGCACATCATCATCCTTTCTGAAAAGAGGCAGTTTCTATGGCAATACTAGTTAAGTGCATATCATGCTGCACTAATATAGTGCAAAAATTTGCCTTACATGTAGCAAAAAAGATGCAGGCAACAGTTTAAGAGTTAAAAGTAGAAACGTATTGTAACATTTACAATGGGTATTTTTTTTCCAGACAGCAGCCGCCAGAAAATACTGAATCTGAGAAGGCCTCCTTTCTGGATGTACATATGAGGCCTTTATACTTTGGAGTGATAACAGGACAGAATTTTGCAAGTGAGTCATTGCCCTCTGAAATGCGGGTTAACACAAGTTATCATCAACTGGCAAACTGTTGAACTTGCTCAGTGGGTTAATCCCTGTTAGAAGTTAATATTGTACTAAGCCTTAAAATGCTCTTTAACAAGTATATAATCTGATAGAGTAATACATATGGTTCAACTGAGTATATATGTTATGCTTGAATATAAAGAGTCATAGACAGCTTGGTACAAACTCTTCATGCGCACTGATTATACTTGGTTAATGATGCAGGGGCTTCCAACTGTCATTACTATGTCAGCTACAGTATTCTGGAGACAGAAGTGGTTCTTATAGTTTGTAAGATTGAGGAAAGACCACAAATCTCCAACTGCAGTGTCTGTTAATGTGATTCTGCCAGACTTCTCAGTGCTGATGGTCTAAAGTAAAACAATAATACCTTGAATATCCGTAGGCATTATGAAATCCATCCTTTATCTATGATGCAGTTATAAAAAAGAAAAAGTCAAAACACTTAATCCACTCTATAGAAAATCCCTGTGGCTTTGGATACCTTCTGATTTCAATCCATTAATTTAGACTGCATTTGTCACCATGAGAAGTTATACTTTACATATCTGCATCTCCATCATAAGCCAAGGTTAAAGGTTTCAGCCGGTTGTTCTGCCTTCTCTGGGGCTTCTTTGGCTTTTTGCTGAAACAATAAGATAATTTGTAAATAGAACAAGAAACTAATAACATATAAAGATGGATTTCAGTCTTAAATGAAAGATGAGTGTATTGTTTTAAGATAATACATTTGGTTGTTCATTTGTAAAAGCTATAAGCCTAAAACCTCCACTTGGATGAGTAATTCTCTCTTCATCAATCCAAAGCAACATCCAATTCAAAGCTCAGTTGTTCAGAAATGAGCTGTTATGGTGCTGATGTGACTTGATGAAATCGTTGCTGGTACTCCTGTAATACCAGTCAGTTTTCAGAAGAACCCAGAGCCTGCAGTGCAATATTTGGTCATGTATCAAAGCCACAGTCAGGTTCTTTTAAATTATATAACCCAAATATTAACCTCTCTTGACACATCAAGGATTTCCACAGGAAAGTCCCATCTTTGGGTTAGTTACATCTCATTACACTTGCTGGAATGACTATGGTTAATTCTAGTTGTTATAATCAAACCAGTCATAAATAGCAGGGATATGGTTGTTAGCCATAACCATTCCCTGTCTAGCCTTAAATTAAATTTTAATCCAGCAGTATTTCCAATCCATTTGATATAGTTTTTAAAAATTACCAAGCCAAAATGCATGCTTAGGCATGCTTTAGTACCTGTCTTCTTTTAGAGTGTAGTATTTCTTAAATCAGACCTATGCATCTTCAGTCTTGTCCAAAATCTTATCTCAGCTACGTCATTTAGGTTGCCCAAATCTAAATCTTTGTTACCAAACCAGTTGTGACAGTGGCTTTCTGTGGCCACAGATTTCAGTCTGAAGAATCTGCAGTGAAGTTGTATGCTAACGGATTTTCTTTTCCTCAAAAAATAAAGTATTTCTTTCCTTACTTAGGCAGAAGTGAGATTTTGCAGAAGGTTTACTAAAAACCAAACAAATCTAGAAGCCCCACAAATGCTTACTGATGCAGAACAACCAAGAGCCTGATGTGTATGATCACACTTCCCTCACCTTCCACTTACACAGTCATTTGGATCAGAAATTACAAACAGGACCTAGAAAACTTCAGGAAGAGCATTTTCAAAGATGACTTGTTTTTGTAAAAAAAGCTTTGCTTTCCCAGTGCACTAAGATTTTTCAACAAAGTATTGTATGAAAAATAAACGAGAAAGTTTTCAGACCTTTTTTGGTTGTGTGTCTCTATATCCTGCCAAATATCAAATCTGACTTATCTGATTATTACATTTCTTCCTTGCTATTTCTCTCTGCATTTTGTGATACAGACACAATGAAATTCTCATGGACACAGTACATTCTTAACAGAGATAAACTGAGCAAAAATAGACCATACAATAAGCTACCCTGTATTTGTATGAAGTTCTAACCTCAGGAGAGCATGCATTTATCCATCATCTAGACTACAACCACAGTCCACTACCCTGAGCTTGGACAAAAGGACATCAAAAATTAAACATTGCAGTTCACAGAAGTGCCTGCAGTTTCTACAGCAGCAAATGTAAATGCTTGCATTATAGTCTGTGTGGGACTGCTTGTTTGTAAATAATTAAAGAACTCACCAGGCTAGATAGATCATAGAAACAATAAAGATGAGTAAAACAAATGCACCAGCAGCTACACCATAAACCCAGGTCTTCAGCCTCCCATCTAAAAGGAATGAATGTTAGTCAGTAGTGTTTGAGTTAGTCTTGTTGAATTAGATCTGATATAGTATAGAAGTATTTTATAATCAAAAAATAAATGCCTTCACTAGCAATTACAGCTTAGTAAGTGTAAATACTATTAAGCAGTGGAACATTAACCTGTCTGTGCCCTTCTCTTCTGCTTTTCAGCCAAAGTCTGGGTAATCCAAACAGAGCCGAGATGTGGGGCAGAGGCAGCAAGTGAGACCCCCAGAAACACAGCCCCTGGGCCTGCTGGTAGTGGGCAATCTTTCAGCATGATCGTGGGCTGCTTGTCAGCCCAGGACTCATTTATGCCACTAGCATCACTTTCCATTCTAGCTCCAGTAAATCAATCCCCTGTTATTTTAATTTTTGTTGCTATTTAATTTTATATTTTTAATCACCTTTAGGATGTTTTACCTCATCCATACCTTAACTGCACATACACAATTTTCATTTCTGGATAAAGTAATAGTTTTTCAATTTCTTCCCCTACCAACTGCAAGTTTTGCTGCTATAAAACAACTTCCCCTCACAGAACAAGCAAAAATACACCAAAAAAGACAACCCATGCTCATAAATAGAACAACTGTCTGTTGATAATAAGGACTGTATTTATGTGCAGCCTGGGCAGTTTGTATTTTGGACATGATGTCCCTGCAGGCTGAGGTATACATCCCACACTCCTGCTTGCCTTGATACAAGATGTACCCTGTTCTCCCAGGGAAAACGGTCTGATTTTATCTGTCTGTGGGATTTTGCTCTGAACCCAAAATGATCATGTCCTACCCAAGGTCAGTGCATGCTGTTTGACTCACTACTTTTATCTGACTAATTTTGCAAATTTCTAAAGGGCTTTTTGAAAACATTCTTTTACAGGTGGTTAGCTAGCCTTGTTTCACCTCCTTGACAATGAAAATTCCATTTAAAAAATTTTTTTCATTTACAAGTGACAAAATTTTTATTTTATCAAGTCATGTATATCTTCAACGTAAGCACACATAGCTAAATTTTTTCTGACCAAATACTTATTTCTTCCTGATACCTCTATTGAACAAAAAGGCTTTATCAATGCAGTTGATGCTTACACAACGTAATAATAACAAAAATTATTCAGACTGACTTTGCTCAGATTCACAGCAGCACTCTATTGCTGTGCAGTTAAGTTCAGGCTTTCTGTTCTCTAGCAATGCAAAGTCTTGCACTCATGTGGACAACTTGTTCAAGACTAATCAAATTCAATACACTAATCAACCTAATGAAACGTTATAACTGATAATACCTGATATAACTGAAATAACTGATCCATTAAAGATGAATTGAACAGTAGATTTGACTTGACGTCTCCAGTGATATGATAAAACAAATGAGAGGAATTCAGGTTTCAGTACTGCTAAATAGGTTAGTTTCTTCTCTCCTTGGCTTATTTCCATTGGTAAACGTAAGGGGTTTCGGGTTGTTTTGAGTTTGATAGTTTTAAAATAGTGTTATATCATTGAAAAAAAGACTGGCATTATCTTCTGTATGGATTGAATTATTTTTGCCTGAATTCCCTCTGAACAGATTATTTCTATGTATACAAGGGAACTGGCATCTCAAACTCATCTGGTTTTGGTAATACATCAGCACAGACATCTAAAGAGGACAGTTTTAATACCTTCTTTTCTGGAACTGCAATATAATTTGTTAAAGACAGTGGAAGAATTATTGTAGATCTAGACTTAGAAACTGTGCGGAAAGGAATAATCATGCTAGAGTAAATCAAAACCTTTCCAATAGATAACCAATCCTGAAATTAAAACAATCAAGCATAAATCTCATCTGAAGTGCAAAATGTTCACTTTCTTCCACATTTGCTCATATCTTAATTGGATGAAGTATCAGTTCTATTGAGTACCATTGTTTCCGTCTGAGCTGAGCTATGTTTCCTTCCTAACCTGAATTACTGGAAAACTGGAGAGTTTTCATGAATATCTCAACTGTTCCTTGCTCCAAAAAACCATGTCTGAGCTCACATGAGCATCTACATTCTTAAATATTTGAAGGCAACTGTCTGACATTTGCTTACTGTTTTCACTCTGGCTGCTACAACCCACCCTCTGGCATTTTCAGGTGGAGTTAGCTAGAATGAGGAAAATATAACATATTTGGTAAGATGCTATTTTTTAAAGGAGGACAGAAAAGCTTCATTTTCTTTTTTTTTTTTCTTTTTTTTTTTTTTATTGTGGATTAAGTTATTAACTAATTGAAGTAAAGACCATTTTATTGCAGGTATCAAATATAGTATCACAGTACAAATAACAGTAAATATTAGTAGGACTAATTAATCTAACATAAGTATTTCTAACCCAAACATAATTTAATCTGCTTATTAGAAGCGTTGCTGTAGTTCTCAATTTGCAGCATTTTACGGATTATGAATGTAAATATACTGTTTTCAGTTCTCAAATTAAAAACATTTATAAAAGCCTTAGAGGGAAATGAACATCCTAAGACACACCTGTGTTAGAATATGTAGCTCTATGATTTAAAAGACACTTAAGAAGATAACCAATTGCTGTCTGCATATAATTAACAATTTGGACAAGCATCATATCTCTATCTGAAAATATATTGCTAACTAAAGTTTTATTTATCTTAGTGCTTAATAGTACCAGGAAATATTTACTGAAATCTGATTACATGATGGACTTTATAAAGTATTTCTGATGCGATGTCTTATATTTCTTGCCACTTTTGCACATAAATCCTTGTTCAGCTCTAAAAAACTTGTTCCATCATAAAACCAAATATTGCCTACAGAGCCTTAGATTAGAGCATGTGTACTCTAAATATCAGTAATACGGTTAGCTCTTGTCTAACATGAATTAGTTTAAATATGGATATGGCAGAAAAGCATTAGCATATCTATACTTATTATTTTCCTACAATTTCTGCTACAGCTGCAAATTTTAAGCAGCCTTTACCCTTTGCAGTCTTCAGTGCTACCTTTGCACTCCTCTGTCAACAGCACTATTGGTTGAGACAGCATGATCTAATATCCTGGCTTGCACCTTAGCAGCCAACTCCCTTCTAAGGTCACATTTCAAAGAGCTTCTGTGAATTTTAACAGGTAGAGGGGATTAAAAGGAAATCTGCAATACAAGATTTCATTAAATATATTTATGGAGTAGCTGAGAAGGCTAGGGGTTTGTTTATGTCTCTTCCTTTTTCAGTCAGGGCAGACGCCTGTCTTCTTAAATGAACACTTAAGGGTTTTTCATTTCTTCCTCATCATCACAAAAAAAGTAAATGCCAGACCCTGCAGCAGGACTTAGCATTAAGAACTGCTCATTGCATGACTTCACCTGGCCCAAAAGGCTGTAGAAACCAGGTCCTTCCTCGTCCTGACTGGTTACTGGAGGGCTGGGTAGGGTTCACAGCTCGACTGGTTTTCACATCCCCCTTTTTGTCCTCCATGGTGGGGATCGCCACCACTGGGATGAGAGTGCACTGTTCGAGTGTGCCATCAGAGGACATAACTTCAGTGTATCCATCTTCACAACTGCACGTTCTAGTCTGTAGGGAACAAGTGTTTTACACTGTGTAGCAGAAAAACACAGTCTTCTGTGAGCTATAAAGCATAACAACATGGATGACTAGAAGAGAAGACTGTTTTGATGAGTGCTAGCCTGAAGAGTACCTCTTCATATATTTTTATGCAGGATTGTACCAAATCAACAGAGATTATTCCACATTTAACTGAAAGGTAGAAAATGGTCTGAGGTTGATTTTAACAAATTCATGATTAGCAAAGTCTCTGAATATATTTTTTTGTTGGCATATTCTTTGTAATTCAGCCCTCATGGGGGTGTTTTATGCTCCAATGCAGTAGCACATACCTCACTGCAGTAAGCGTGGGGTTGACTGCACGGTGGATTACATGACCTGTCAGCATCTGGTTGGCGCATCACTAAACAGCCCCCTGTAGGACAGAAAATCATATTTTGACATGGTAATACCTCACCACTGATTAAATTACTGATGTCATAACTTGCTACAGTATGTCATGGATTACAATTTTATTACTAATTTGAGTTTAAGTGCCCTTCTCTTATTCCAAGGTGAAGGATAATTGGTGTCAAAAATCAGTTTTATAGATAGAGTAAGGATACCGCACATGTATTTGCATTCATGTGCATTTTAGAGAACTAATATCTGGCAAGTGAACCTTTTGGTTTTCCACTTGCTCCTTTGACAGATTGCTCAAAAAACAGTTTAAGTGTTTTGCTGGGCTTGAGGAAACAGATTTTGGTTCTCTACAGCCCTCCTTATGACTTGCATATTAAAACTGTGGCCACAAAGAAAATAAAAGCATGATTTTGATTTGTATCTTTGCCTGTTAAACTGAAAACAAACTACGCATTGAGCTTATGAATGGATACCTGTTTTCTGCTGCTCCTCAGTAGCCACTTTTACACATGCTATAGGTTTGCCTCTTACGAAGCCACATTTCATGCTAGTTTAAGATTTTTCAGAAGGAAAGAAGTATTATCAGTAAAGCATGTACTGAATGCTATGATAATGAAGATATAGTGGGCTTCAGTCTTTTTCCGTTATACAGACCTAGTTCTCATTTCTACAGCTTTATGTACAGTGCAGTTATTATTATGGACCAATACACACAATCAGGCTTTCACTGTCATCTCAGCCAGAATGACTTCACAGTACTTTTAGAATGAATTTGAATCTAACTGGTTTCCTTCTAGCTTACAGAAAAGAGATAGACACCACATAGTTTAAAATTTATATTGCTACAGGATGACTTATCTTGCACATCCCAAATTACTAACATTTTTATACTGGTGTGATATGATGATGAAATCCTGATAACTGAGATTGGTCATGACCATAGCAGATGCAGTTAGATGTTGTTACGTAGATCCAAGTGTTAACAGGATGGCCAATGAAGAACAAATAAAATGATGCTGGTTGCCATAAGTTTCCCCATCCCCAGAAAGGAAGATCATACATCCTAGCACACAAATCACATGCCTGTGGGAATCTATGCAATAAAATCATCCAAGGAAGCTGCTGAAGGAAAGAGTTGCCTCATCGCCCATGGGAAACAACACCTTCAAGTAGAAAAGAACTATTCAGCACAATAATACTATGCAAGTAAGTAAATAAATAAAGGCCTCAAAATACCAACAGGACTACTAATAAAAATTTGATAATGTCTGAATTAAAATACACCGTGTTAGAGCCAAACGTGCAGCAACAAGGCAGCAAAGAAACACAATAATCAGAGATATCAGTGATCCTAGATCAAAATAGGTAATTTCCATTTAAATTGTGGATGTGCATCTATCAGTTTGAGCTCTTAAACTGTAGTTTATACAAACCACTTTCAAAAAAGCATTTAAATTTAAATTACGATCTCATTCACAACTTTATACTTCATGCAGAGGAGTGTTCGCAGAACATTATACTTAAGTGCTTTGTTTGAAAACTATCAGGAACATCCGTTAAATACAGTTTCGCTTTGCATGGAAACTGGTGATTACATTGTCTGGAATTTCCACTAGTCTTAATTTCAAATTAGAAAGTTACCACAGCTTTAAAACCATGTACAGACAAACTTTGAAAAAAGATACAATATAGATCTGAGGTTAGTCTGCCTAAGAGGTCTCATCATGAAAAATCTGCCAATAGCACATATTCATACACTTGTCTTTCCTGGAATTTCCTGGAATCACATGGCTGTATTCAGCTACATCAGAACAAACTATTATTTTTATGTGACTGTGATTTATGAATATATGCTGATTTTAACATCTCAGGTCCATAATCACCAAGATGCTATTTATTTTATAATCCTGTAGTACCTTTATTAGACAATAACATATATTAATCTCAATGAGAATTATTACTTCAAGTTTTACTTACCGTACAAGCATCTTAGCTAGGCAGGAAGCAATCAAGGTGCATAAATAATGCCTTGTTGCATTCATTATGAAGATGATGCATTTTAATATTCTTAAAGCACAAGGTGACCTTTGCAAAAGAGACTTTGGGCTATTTATTATTTCAAAACCTTGTGAAAATAATATAGATACTTTTATTTCTACTGTTACAACAGACAGTAGTGGTGGATTCCATCATCAAGAAGTATTTGTACTGGGAGTCCATGAATTAGAGCTCCCCACCTGACAGTGGCTATCATTGAGGATATGCTTACAATCTCTGTGATTCTTTTACTTCCACCTGGGCTGATATAAAAATTATTTAAACAGCAAAAGCATAACTCTTAGCTTAAATGAATCCCTAATTCTGATAAATAAATTCATATAAATAGATATATATGAACATTTTCTTGAATTCAAGGACCTCAGTCATTCTTAATTCATGGTGTTTTGTGCTTTGGTTTGTGCAAAAAGTAACTATGTCCCATAGCTGTCCACTGATGTATCCTGCTATAGGTTTATGTCACTGAAGTAAAGAAATAAACTTTTATTAGCACATTTAATAAAATTTGATATTTTGTAATTTTAAAGAGATATATGATATATCCATGATATTATGAAGCTTTGCATCTCTGCCTCTATATAGGCACTGAAATGAACTTTAATACATAAAAGTTCTATTTGTTGTAGGGCTTGAAATCTGAAACCCTAAATTTAGAAATGTAAAGATGTCTATGGTAAAAAAAAAAAATTACACAGTGTAAAACATTCCAGGTCCAGTACAGAAGATAACGTTTATATTTATTTTTAACATTACATAATTCTGGAAAAGAAATTACATCTTTAGTATGCAAAATATGATGATTCGAGACAACAGCAGGTTGATTCATACATTGGGAACAAGCATTTTTAGTAGATTCTTTAAAAAAAAAAAAGTTCCATTTGTTGGGAAAAGGCATTATTCGCCTGTTTTCAAGCTTTTGCATGTATAGAAAAAGAATAGTTACCTGTGACGTTTAAGCCATCTGACCTTTGGCACCACACAGTTCGAGAAGATCCCTTCCACGGGCTAGCCATCCACTTGTATTCATAGCACTGGCCATCTACACAGAGAATATTCACTTTTCAAGAAATTTGATAACGTTTTAGGCTACCACTGGCAGCAGCCACACTCATCAGTAGACCATACTCATTATGTTTAAATGGTTTTTATGGCTAAATAGGCCCCTTCCTCCTTCACTCAGCAACTTAGAGGGGTACACTGCACACACGGAGGCCCCAAGGTCTCCCGCACTTACTGGATACGTACAGAATAGACCAGATGTGTCCTGGACACTAAGTATAATGGCCGTACACACTGCTTGTGAAGTAAGCATAATATAGTTAATGGGCAAAACAGATGTTTTCAATAACCTCATAATGGTTGTGGCCCATCTGTCACATAAAACTCATTCAGGAGTCAGGTTCCTTTCCTGGCAACACTGAGCTTCAGGGCTTGGTGAATTGTCCTGGGATGCAACTGGCTTCATGTCTCAGCTCTGCTGTACACCTCTCATATGGCCTGGGATAAATCATGAAGTCCTTCTGCACCTTAGCTCCCTTATAAACACAAAATTCCTTTTTGCCTGATCTGACTGGCCTCTGAATGGACAAGAAATGTCTGTACAGGAAATTACTTAGATGCTTTGTCCAGTACCAGCAGTAAGCATGATTAAGACTTTTTAATCCAATTGTCATGTGATTAGCAATTCAAAGGGTTGACAGAAACCTAAATTTGGTTATGTATCAAAACTTAAAGGTTTCTTTTTATTAATGTTATTAAGCAGATAAGGCAATTATTTTTCTCCCATATCATAAAAGAAAATGTCATTATTAAAAAAGGATCATAAGTTCTCCAAAGATTATGTTTAATGTGGTTAACATATGATAGCTAGCATTTAGAAGATTTTCTGTTTACAGCTAATATCTGGAAAATGAAAATTTAAGTGCATTTCTAGTTCTATCAAATCTTTATTTGCATATTCTGGATACTGTGAGCAGAAAAAAACCCAAAACTACTGTTTTTCTGTATTTTTTTCTTACAGGAAGGGGCTTTATGTACATTTTAATGCTTACCATTGCATGGTCTTGTTTCCAAAGCCTGTTCTGGACAGAGATGTTGATTCTCTAATTCCTGAATGATCACTGCCCGAGATCGGACCTGTATCCCTCCAAAGCCTAGATCCTCACCATTGACACAGGTTAGTTGACAAAGGCTCCACTCTGACCACTCTCTCAAGTAACAGTCGCCTGTCAAACAGCAATTTTACAAGATGAATGATCATCATATGTGAAGCTTTTCACACTGAATATGTCTTAGAAAAAAAATGTCTAAATTCAGTTTCTTAATTTTCCCTCTTCATAGTTTCTTTCATTCCTCTTTTTAAATGTGACATACTTAAGATAATATTTTGACACTCCCTGAATATCTGCGCAGTAGAAAATAGTAATAAAAATGTTAAGATCACTCTCAGTTTGAATTTCTGAGTAACACTCCACCCAATGTCTAGATTTTTCTAAATTGTAGGGTATTGTGCACTGTATGCCTTATGCTAAATTTATGTATCTTGTTCACAACTCTTCTTTCATCTTAGAGAGAGAAAACATTGTCTAGTTTTAAAGAGATTAATTGTTGCTTATACTCATGCAGAATTTCTCTAAACAGAGAGTAGAAGCAACTGCTGGAACATTCTTTGCAAAAAAGGGAAATGCGAAGGTGATTAAAATGTCTGCTCTGGCTAGTTCATGTTAGGATAATAGAGACTGGTAGAATTTTATCTTACAGAGTAAAACTGAAAAATAAAATTATACTAATGACACTAATCAGCATGATTGGATAAAGAACATTTAAAGAAGATCTGAGGCACAACACAAAGAGACCATTTTGTTAAAACTGCAGTACAAAATAGGACTAGACTGTGCACAGACTCATAAATAAACCTCAGTTCTCATTATTTCAGTGGAAGGGCTATTAAAAATTCATGCTACCTTGCATTATACTGATGACAGATATAATCAGTACTGTGTTGACCAGATGCCTGATTAATGAAGGAATTTTATTTGCCAACGTTAGGAAAGCATGTGAAGAAATTAATAATTGAAGAACGATGTATACATAATAGGAAAACAAGTAGTGATTTTTTGAAACATTAGTTGGAGTGTATCATTAGTACATCCCCACAGGGCCGTTATTCTTGCTGGCTAAATGTGAGATTGCTGAAGAACAGGTTCCTGCTCAGCAAAATCTTAAAAGCAAGCAGTAAGCAGTTGGCGTTTTTTATATATAAATAATAATAAGAAAACATAATTACAAGCTTTTTGTTCTTCCAATTTTCATTTAAAAAATACGTGAAAATCATGCAATTGGAACGCCATGCACAAAAAGTGATGGAAGCCTCTCTGGTTTTGATTATTTTCTATTTATTGAGGCAACTTTACCTTCAGTCCAGCCTGAAATGAACTGTAAAAAATTCTGAGACAGAGGAGAGTCGCAAGAGAACAAAACCAGAATACTGGTATGGAACAATAGCTACATTAGAACTGAAGGAGTTAATCACTATTTCTGAAGATGCATCACTAATGGCTCTACTGAACAACAGCAATTTACTTCAAATTCTAAAATAAGTGTTTGAAATTAACTGGAGGGGTTTTCCTGGAAATTAACAGCTCTTAAGGGCTCTTAACCCTTCTCAGTATGAGGGTCATGGACCTGATATTTTATAACAGCTCCTTTGGATTCAGTCTACAAAGGCAATGATAGCACATGTTACACCCAGCAAGTTAAACATCTAATAACACTCAGATTTTCTCAGAGATTAAAGTATTAGTTTCAGTTGGAATAGCCCCTTTAATAAAAAAAAAAAAAAAAAGACTCCCTAGCGTAGCTTCCTTACACACCTATAAAAGGCATCAAGTTTGTAGCTACTGTTAAAAGTATTAATAAAATTGTTAGGTGATCTAAGCACTTAAAAGCAAATATTTAGTTATAAGCCAACACTCTTTCTTATAGAGTTAAATACAGGTTTCATTTCAAAAGATTTTGTGAAAAAATGTATTCTTATAAGGTACAATCTGTGACTGAGATGTATTTTATAAAATTTAAAACATGGTATTTTTTTCTAATAGATTTATTGTCATGAATCCAGTATGGAAAGTAACTGTTGGACATTTGATGGATTAATTCAATCAGTAAAGCATGTGAAAAATATTTAACTGCCTGTGGCTAATGCTAGGTGCTGATAACTATAATGATACCCAACAAATCTCGAAATGCAACATTTATTTGAGTAGCTTTTTTACCTGGACAAGGGACAGTGCAGGTTTCCTCAAGTATCATCTTCTTATTACCATCTATAACAGGCTCTATTTCTCCACAGAATTCCTCATCTACTACTTTGCCAACATCTTCAATGGATCCATCAAAAACCACACAGGAAATGTTCCTCGCTCGTGTTCCCTCTCCACATTGAGCATCCTGGGGAAGAAGAATGCACGTGGATGCTGGGCTGAACAAAGTGCCAGAAGACTAGATCTGAGCTACATGACACCCCGTTTTCTCTTATTTTTTGCTTAACTACTTATTCATTCCACTGGGGGACAGGGGGACGGGGATGGGACAGGATGTGGACAGGACATTGTTCTTTACTTCTGAAACAAACAAACAAACCAATCAATCAAAAAACCACCAAAACCCAAAAAACAAACCCAACCAAAAATTCTGCTGGCTGCTGCCACTGTTTCTTAAAGTACATTTATACTTTATTTATCTGTAAGACATTGTTTTATCTGTTGACAAGTATGAACTTTAAGAATAAATCTTTAGTTTTTGTATAAGAGAAGAAAATTGTTTACAGTGTTATGAAGCAGGTATCTGAGCATATCACAAATATGCCTAGATATACAAGCTCCATACCTTCAAAGTCCTATATGGCTTTTACCTCTACTTTGCATGCAGACCACTGGCCGTATTGCCATCGATAACAAGGTTTTACTGGACAGGGTTTGAATTGCTCCATCTGAGATGGACAAGGCCTCCCATCACCCTGAAATGGCTGATTTACGGTCCTCCTTCTGATCATTTTTCCTGAAATAAGAAACAGCAATATAACTAACAACAACGTAGTTAGACTGATTTATTCCTCAAGAGGGTTCTATTTTGGTAAAAAGTGTTATGTTTGAATAAAGTAATTTCTTCCACATATGATAAATTAGATTGTAAAGCAGATCTGTTGGCTCTTGTCTGTTATATGAATTTATATTTTCCAAGTCAGACACTTTATATTCTATCATTTGTTTGTACTGCAAGAAGTGCAGGAGGATGTCTGATTAGGATTTCATATTGCTCCTGTAACGGCAAGAAAAGTAGTAATTTTCTAGTTCAGAAGCCTGGGGAAAAATATTCTTTCTGAACATGACAATATGTTTGTGGCACTTCAGTGGAGATTCTGTCTCCTCTTCTGGAGTCTGCCACTAGAAGAGACCCCGAGTTAATCCAGAATCATGTATCCCATGTCATCTGATTCCAGCAACCAGGAACAGCTTGCAAACTTCCCTCACTGTCTGTCTGGATAATGTGACATGCAGATTTTGCAGGAGATGGAGGATTCTTCACTCAGGCCCAAAGAAAATACAAGAGGCTTATCCAACATTAATCTTCTCTTCAACCATGAGCAGCACACTTACCCAGCATTATTAAGATACAGGTTCTATTTCAAATACTTATATAAACAGGAAAAGGAAGACATTTTTATCCTTTTGCCAACTCTTTCTTCTTTCATCTTGCAGTGGACACTAGACCATTATGCTTCATTACAGAGAGGTCATGTGATATAACCAAAAAAATTTTTGTGTTCCAAAAGTAGTGGCAAAGTGGCTGATCTAGAGTTGGCACCTCTCAAAGGCTTTCACAAAACCAGTGCAGCTGTTATATTTTAATCTCTATATAGATAAATATATGAACTAAGTCTGAAATAAGATGTGTATATTTAAATTTGTATACCGAGGCTTATAATAAACTAAGATTTACCTACATAACACCTGTGTTACCTGGCCAAAACAATTCATCTTGAATTCCAAATTTCAATCAGATGCATTTAGAATTGAACACCCTAATGATCATGACATGAATCTTTTGCCGAGAGCAAGCTACACAAGCCACAATGCAGCAGCAGAACTATATAAATCTTTCAGACAGCTGTGTTGACTGCAGCTAGCTAGAAAGGTGTTTGCCAAGTGAAGCCTCATCATTCTTGGATTCACAGCTGCTCCAACTGAGATATCGCAGGAGAAAAAAGATTTTCTTGAAAGTACGGGAGAAAAAAAAAAAACCAACAAACTGCAACAAGCAGAATTCTTACATACATAATTCTTCCTCAACTTTATGGGCATTTGCATGGGTGCACAAAAGTGGTTCAGCTTTGTGGTCACTAGGTTTATTAGATGGCTACTACTTATTGAAAAACAGCACTCACTCCCAACTTTCTGCCTAACAGGAAAATTACAGCTTCAAGGTTTACATGTGAGGTTGCCGTCACCTGTTAAAAATACTGAAAATTTGAAAGCTGCTTTACATTACTGTTTAAAATAAATTTTTTCACTTCTACAAATAAATTCTATACTCTGAAAGCAGAGGGATTTCAGATAGTGAAATTCACATTTTGTAAAAGCATAGCAGCAATAATTCTCATTCAGAAAAATATCAGGTCAATTGTTCAGGTCTTGTATATAAACAGAAGCTTGTAAAAGAAAATCTGGCAACAAATTTAAGCCTTCAATACAGCTGTGAGTTCAGTTCTCACTCTATAGGGACTCTTTTGCAGGTAGAATTGTAGGTTATTTGAATGTAGAAGTTGTGCTTTGAGAGAAGCTCAAAGAACTGAAACATTATTACATTATTAGACACTGAAGTATCAAATTATTAACTGGTACCATTAAAAAAATCCATAGGTCTTTCTCTTGGAATCCTGAGGTAGCCAGACCTTTCACACATTTTTGCCTAGACATTTTCCCTGTGGTATGCTCCCCGAGGAACACAAAAAGATGCAATATCCTTTTACTCTGAGCCCAGCAGTTGAAATTGGATTCCATACACTGCTAACCATCCAATATCTGTAGTGACATATTCCAGACATGATTACAGAATGAAGAGGCTTCATAGATGGGCTTCCACCCTTCTCTTTCAGTAGTCTCTATACCTTACTTGCCTGGCTTACCTTACTTTACCTTACTTTTAGGTCCTTATTCTGAGACGTATCAGTGCAAAAAAATAACATGAGTTCCTCTCATTAGAATGTGCCTTTGATATCCATTCGTTGACACAGGTTTGATTTAAAAAACTTAGGGGTTAGCAACATTTTGGAAAAAAAAAATTAATGGGATGACAGTGAAAGTAACTTGTCCCTTTTCCCTTGTTCTATTTTAAAAAATATGTAATTCTGCACTGCGTAATTTTTTGGTTTTAATCACTGTGCTTTTCTTCAAGTTTAGCTGTTCTAAATTCACCACTAACAAAATTTAAGAGGAAATCCCTTCCTCCTCTTCTTCTCCCACACCAGCTGAAAAATAAATATTCACATCAGTATTTGGTTTTGTCTCTATATATCATTCTTCATATGTTGTTTTGTTCCCAGAATCAGAAATTATTCTGGGCCAAATTCTCATTATCTTCAGTGAGTACAGTCTTACTGAAGCATATTATTTCCATGAATTAGATGATTTACAGAATCACAGAATCATTCAGGTTGACAAAGACCCTTGGGATCATCAAATCCAACCATCAGCCCTACTCTACAAAGTTCTCCCCTACCCCATATCCCCCAACATCTCATCCAAACGACCCTTAAACACACCCAGGGATGTGACTCCACCACCTCCCTGGGCAGCCTATTCCACTGTCTGACCACTCTTCTTGTGAAAATTTTTTCCTAATGCCCAGTCTAAACCTCCCCTGTTGGAGTTTAAAGCCATTCCCCCTTGTTCTGTCACTAATCACCTGTGAGAAGAGACCAGCACCAGCCTCTCTACAATGTCCTTTCAGGGAGCTGTAGAGTGATGAGGTCTCCCCTCAGCCTTTTCCTCCTCAAACTGAACAGTCCCAGCTCCTTCAATCACTCCTCACAGGATCTGTTCTCCAGGCCCTTCACCAGCTTCGTTGCCCTCCTCTGCACTCGCTCCAGCACCTCGATATCTCTCCTGTATTGAGGTGCCCAAAACGGGACACAACACTCCAGGTGTGGCCTCACCAGTGCAGAGCACAGGGGGACCATCACCTCCCTACTTCTGCTGGCCACACTATTTCTAGTACAAGCCACGATGCTGTTGGCTTTCTTGGCCACCCGGGCACACTGCTGGCTCGTGTTCAGCTGCTTGTCAATTAGAGCCCCCAGATCCTTCTCTTCCAGACAGCTCTCCAGCCACACCTCCCCAGGCCTGTAGCCATGCAGGGGGTTGTTGTGGCCCAAGTGCAGGACCTGGAACTTGGCCTTGTTGAAGCTCATCCCGCTGACGCTGGCCCACCAATCCAATCTATCCAGGTCTCTCTGTAGAGCCTCCCTATCCTCATGCAGATTGACATTCCTGCTTAACTTGGTGTCATCTGTGAACTTACTGATGATACACTCTATGTCCTTATCAAGATCATCAATAAAGATGTTGAGCAGAAATGGCCCTGACACAGCCCTGAGGAACACCAGTGGTGACTGCCAGCTGGATTTAGCTCCATTGACCACCACCCTCTGGGACCATCCAGCCAGCCAGTGCTTGACCCAGCAGAGCGTTCTCTCATCCAGGCCATGAGCAGCCAGTTTTTCTATGAGAATTCTATGGGATACTGTGTCAGATGCATTTAGAAAATCCAGATAGACAATATCCACAGCTTTTCCTTTGAGATTTAGATCCCCATCACTCTCCCTAGCTAGCTACATTTTGTACTTCTGCAAAAAGATATATTATTGCTTTTATTAAAAAAAGAAAAAAGAAAGAAAGAAAGAAAGAAAGAAAGAAAGAAAGAAAGAAAGAAAGAAAGAAAGAAAGAAAGAAAGAAAGAAAGAAAAAAGCTCAGTCTTTAAAACATGCCAAAGGTACCTACTGACCTGTAAGGCCACATGTTTGAGAGCACTCAGACCAAGGGGACCAGTCAGAGAGCTGACAGTTCACAGGACATTCCACCATGCAGGTTGTATTCATTTGCCATGTCTTCTCCAAACCAAGCTAAAAGAAAATATTCAATAGTCAGCAGGTAAGGCCTGGTCTGTGTCACTGGTGCACGGTATGCATTTGGACACAGTGTATCTGAGACAACTAAAACTTTAAGCAAAGTATGAAGTCATTACTAAATAAAAAGTAAAGCAAGTAGGATGTTTAAAAATCTCACTTCAAGACATTCCTAATGCATATACTGGTTTTTAAATATATGCTTAAATTCTATTTTAATCAATTATTTTCTAAATTAGAGCCTATAAATGGAGGGCTTCATCTCTACAGTATTACTGTATACAACACTTAAAGGACAAAGTAATTTATGAAGTATCAATAAAGTATTTTGAAATAGGAGTGTAAAAATACTGAACTATCAACAGCTATTAACAGATGAATTCAAGTGATGCTAGGAGCCAGGTTCAAAACTAACAAAAGAAGGATGAACATGCATTGGATAGTCAGTTTATTTGTCAGAAGATGTTGCAGATACTAAAAATTTGCAGGAGGATCAAGAGAAACTGAACAAGTTAATGAAAAAATCTGAAGGTCTAAACACACCTTGAGCAAATGCAATCCAAGAGCTGAAAACAAGTGGAGGCTGCAAGAAGAGTAGATGGAAATTTCTGTATATCTGTCCTCCTTACTCTTTCTTGGGCATCTGCTTATGCTTCTTTCTTGTTTTTTTTCCTAACATGGTGTGTAAGTTTATTATATATATTATGTTATGCATTCTCTGTATGCAAAAATATTGTCATGACATTGACAATGATTTGTTCTAAAAAAATACAGATTAAATATCTTTTGAGAGAGCCAGTTTTCGAGGTTTAGCAACGGAAGAAGGAGCTGAAGATCAAATTGATCAGACAAGTGTAACGCTCAAAACAAGGAATTCATCATCATAATAATAAAAAAAAATAAAGTAGCAGGTTTAAATTGAGGTGTTTGCATGTTTTTCTGAAAAGCTTTGCAAAAAGCTGAACACTCTAACATCCCTAAAGTAAAAGCTGCAAATGCTGGAGAAGTATGAGAGAAGGGGACATAGAAAATAGCCAGACACTTGTTTTCCCAGAAATACATTCTGTACTGAGCTCTTCTCTGGGCAGGAGTCAGCCTAGCACTAACAAATGATGGAACTTCCACAGGGAAGGAAGAGTTTTGTGGCCATGCTGGAAGATGGATGGCACAGTGGCTACATGGTCCTTTGGTCTGATCCTGTAAAGCCATTTCTATGTTCTTATAAACTCCTATGCTCCAGATTTTCCCCATCCAAGGAAGAAAAGAGATATTCTCACTAACACACATGAGAATATATTACACAAGATGCAATACAACTGATAGCAAAAATACTAGCATGACAATAATTATCCCTGCAGCCTGCCCAACTTCAGAATGAATTAAAAGGATAAGTTGATTATAGTGTGTATGATATAAAACACAAAAGAAAATGAATCCTTCCAATATGAACAGATCTGCAGTTTCCCAGCATAAAAGACTGTCATCTTCATTGACCCTCTCCAGTGGACCTTGATCATCACTGAGGCCTGTCAGAATCACAGGAGTTTGTGGATATCTTTTAAGTAGATAAAATCCCCACATAGTTAAAAAAAAAAAAAAAATTAAAAAAGCAAACTAGACATTTCAAAACTTATTAATTTTAACAACTGGAAAGGTTAATGACATAAAACCGGCAGTTAAGACTTTAAAAAGGAAATAAACCCACTATTTCCTACTAAATGCAAGCATAGAGCAATAATTAGGCACAACATTAGCATGTCCTCCATAAAGAAGCCACCACAAGTACTGGAAATGTCTCAACCTGATAGATTCACCAAGACTTAAATTTGCATTTGCAATACCATTTATTGAGACAAATGAGGTTTTAGACCTCTGTTCTGTTTTATATATCAAAGAATGAGTTCTTGGCTTTTCTCTGTGGTACAGCATAACCTTGATTATCCAGCAATTGCACACGGACAAGACCTGAAACCTTTGGATAATCTGAAGTTTGGATAATTAGGAAACTAGAGAACTGTCTTTAAAGTCCATAGTTGGGTCAAATCTTCTGAGCAAAGGCTTTAAAGTGTGCTGAATTGATTCCTGCTAATTACGGAAACAAAACTGCTCTCTTTCAAGACTGGCCTTCTCAGCTTGACTTTGGCATCTAGAAAAGGAAAAGCCCAAGAGAGATATTAAAGGTGAAGAGGCGAAAGTTGAAGGCCAGATTACCCACAGTGATCTGCCATTTGCATGCCTTAGATACTGAAGTGCAGCTGAAATAGATTTGGGGAACAATTGTCAGGCTGTAATTTGATATGAATCACATATTCTTTTCTCATCTCTCTCTTTCCTTCAATTGGTGAACGACAATTCACCTTGAAGAGCTAAGAAAACATTTGGAAAAGTGTTCAGTAGCTCCCTTCCCTGAAAGAGCCTCTGTTCTGGATGAGTTGTGGTTTCTGATTTTGGAATGGCAAGTACCAGAGGAGCTACACTGAGAGCTACTGCTGAGCACCCTGTACTTCTGGTTGCACATGCCAAGGACAGTGGGCTGCCCAACCGGCATGCTCTATAAACCCTGTGATCCACAATAAGTATCTGTATTTGTTTATAGGAACGTTTGGCACTGCAGATTAACCTCTGCTGGGGGTTAATCATGTAATTTGACAAGCAGACTATCTGCCATTAAACCAGAAAAGTTTGCTTTCTAGTGCAGACAAAACTGCTGGTTTCTAGGCTTTTCTGATCTTTAATTGAAGGTAAATGAATAAAAATGAGATGATAAATATGAATATGACCAGGGCCAGCTGGCTTTAGGTGATCTGATTTTCACAGACTCAAGGAAAAGACAAGCTGAATTCTTGTGATGTGCTAATTTTGTAGAGTTAGAGACCAAGTAATCCAGTTTTACTGTACCTTGAGAGTTTGAAGGGAACTATGTTAACATAACAAGGACTTGGAAATAAGCTCTAGAAACTGATTTATCCTGGCAGTAATCAGGATGACTGGCTAGCTTCTTTAGCTGATTGACTGAAATGCACAAGATCATATGAACGCATCAGGAAACCAGAGCACAGGGGCTTGGAAAAAATGTTTGTATTTAGCTATGCTGATGCTCATAGCTGGAGATGGTGATAGTCAAAAGACAATGTGAAGTTGGGGGCTTTTTGTATATGGCTTTTATTAGTTTCTTGAACCACATATTATATAGGAACTCAGACGTTGCAATCAGGCTTCTTCATTTCTTAGGGATCAAAATACATTTAACTGATCTCTCTTCTTTGTATATAGTAAGAATCATAATTCTGTAAATGTATCTACAAATAAATGAAACAAAACTTTTGTTTTATTTACACATCCAGTATAAAGTTTTATGATAGCCCAGGGGAACTTCCATTAGCTAAGACAATATGAAATTATTTCATCTTTCTCTTATCATCTACTTTTCTAACCACATGCACCTTATTTTGAACTTCACCTAATCCTTCTGCACTGCCCTTACAATACAAAAAACACAGCAAAAAATCCCACCCTGAAGGATCATGTGATTAGATTAGTGAGAGGGACATAGTATGTATTCACATTTTGATAATTTCTTGAATATTCTCCTCTCATGACCTGGAAGGTAACAGAGTTGGCTTTCACATCTTCAGAGTGAAGGGTCTGGTTAGATCTGAACAGCTTGGCTTTCTTGTTAATCAGTTAACAGGTTTTACTCCTCACAGTTATTGGATCAGCCTTTGACCTTGTTGTACCACTGCTTACACATCCATAATTCAACAAATAGTCTTAACAGTATGACCGGGGAGTGGATTGGAGCTTTCTACATGAAGATTTATCTCTCTATGAGATACAATCTATAATCAAAAGGGCAAATAAGACTGTATCACAGTGGCTGCTGATAAAGCCAGGACCCCACTGCAGTGATGTCTGTTGGCCAGTCAATTACAGCAATTAATTTTTGAGATATTATCTTGCTGCCCTTAATATTTCTCTGAGTAATAAACTTTCATTTCTTAAATGCAGGAAATCTCCAGAGCTTTTCTGCAATGAGATTTCAGTGTGAACAGTAATCATTTGTTCTAAATGTTGCTCAAAATCTTTGGTTAACAACAGGAATAATTTCTTGGGTTTATGGTAAAAGAAATGTATATCCCCTTAAAATCTAATAAAACATATTTTTTTCTACTGAAATATTCATGTGGATGGATATTTTATGTCATGTCTTGGTATAAATTAATCAATATTGCAGTCTCTTGCCAAAAGACCGATTTTTTTTTTTTCTTTTAATGCCTTAAAACATTAACATAACGCATTAATACATTCCCCTATTAACTTCACAGAAACTTCCTGGTAGTTAGCCAGATCCTAAGTTTTTTCCTGAGACATAAATGATAAAATTATTAGATTTGATTATAAACCCAAGAGCTACGTGTGAAGGAGGAACATGGCATAAAAGCAGGGTACCAGACTGAAATGCTGAGTTTTTAACCCCAAGCCCCAAATTAAGGTTGACATATGGGTGATTCCCACAGCCCTTCACAAAGGGGGGATGAGTTTGCCTTTAGGCTTCCCTCCAGGGTGCGGCCGGCCTGGCAGGGAGAGCCATTGGGTAAGTGAGCCCCAGGTGTCTGCGTTCAGTAAACAAAGGTCAGGTGTCCCACTGAGGGATAAAAGCTGGGACCACTTGCAGGAAGGGGCAGTGTCTGTCTGTGAGGTGGATGCACTTTGCAGAGTTTCCTGTTGGGGAAGGACCTCCTGCCTCCCTGGGACTGGGCTCCAGTCAGGTCTGGCTTTTGTAAATGTGGGCTGTGTAGAGATCCAGTATGTGGCTTCCTTGGTCTTATGTATTTGGTTTGTTGACTCGATTGTCTCCTGTCCCTTCTATGGGAGACTGCATGTCATCATTTATTCCACCCATTGTTGGTTGTGTGGTGTCATTGTTGGGGTCAGTGGGATTGATGTCACTTATGTATAATCTGGCTGATTTGTCTGTACCCTTAGCGCTCACACATGCACTAAACCTTTTGTATCAAATACAATTTGGTTATTGGTTCATCTTTATGCTGGCTGTGTCCTTTATGCAAGGCCTAATAATTGGCAAAACACAGACTCAGCTGAAACCTCCTGCATTTGATAAGAACTTACAGATTCAGGAATCTGAGATGTTAGAGGGGGTTGGAGAAGCCCAAGAAGGTCAGCTACACTGTTACAAAGCTATACTCCAAAGTAAGTGATGAGTTTCCTGACTCCCTCCACTTCTGATGAAACTCTGCTAGGGGCATGTCCTGAAGAGCAGATACTAGCCAAGGAGGGTCTAACAGAAAAGGTGTTGGTACCAAAGCTGCTGTGGAGATCACTTCACCTTAGTCCCCTATTGCAAGTGATTTTGTTTCTGATGTCAAGATGGTGGGGGAATGGCAGCTGAAACAAGTTCAGTTATTTCCCATCAGAAAAGCATGTATGATTACCCTTAATGTAGCACTTGTGTTGTCTTCCCATTTTCCTTCACATTATCTCCATGCAATTAAAAACATTAAGAGCAACACACAAAATGTCAGAAAACCAGTGCTGCTGAATTTGAAATTAGTTTGAACATTTCCAAAACGGCTCTTTCAAAATTTAAGGGCTCCTGACTGCTAATTAGTTCTCCATATATGCTCCTATTTAATATTACATTCATGCTGCACATTTTTTCACACTAGCTTGAGTATCTTTTGCATTGCACAGCTGGATACAAGAAGTTAGCATTCAGCCCAGCTGCAGAATGGCATGTGAGAAATGTTTTCCAACACATTAAGTAAATGATTGATACTGGCAGCTGTCCAAGGCTCCATGCAGAAATTGTATCAAATTAGAAAGATGATTAGTGTTCTGATTAAGATTTATTATCTTTATTCTACTTTATTAATTATTGTTTCTAAGTCATTTCCTTCAGGACACAATAATTAGCATACATTCATGGAGGCACTTAAAAGTAACCGAAGGAAATTGTATAAAAATCACCGTTGATGGCACAGTTCATTTCAGAAGTACTTAACAATCCGTGAATAGAGTTTCAAAACATCTGGTGAAGATGGCTTAACGCTGGATTGCTCGGTTGGCTCAGCATTAATTAGCACCATTAGAAGGGAGCTTACTCACAGGTACCCACTCACCTCTTCACAGTACTTCAGGTCAACTGATTTGCCATCACTGCGAACACAATCGAGCATCCGTGTTTTGATACCATTACCACAGACAGCCTTCTCGCTGAGCTGACATGTGCTCCAGTCTGGAAATAAGGAATTCATTAGCGTAGCAGGTATTTTAGATAAAACTCAGAATGATCCAATCTCCCATCTAATTCTCATGGTCTAAAATAATCCTTAAAAGCAACTTCTACACATCCAAAGGCCTATGAAGCCCAGCTGCCACACATTTCTGGAAAAAGCAACTTTTACTGCAAATGGTCAGTGCCGTGATGCCTTCCTAAAAAGTTTATATTTGGTTTTGTGTGCATGGCTTTTGAGCAAATCACAAAATGGTAGGAGAAATAAATTTCCTGGAGAACTCACACTTCACCCAAGTTGTAAAGCCTCCAGCAATATTTCATTTGGATCAAATAGCCTGAATCAGTTTTCAGAACAAGCTCCACATCTCCCTCTGGATAAGAACCAGAAAGCTGAAAAATCTGTCCTGTAAGGTGAATGGAAGTAAGCCATAGTCCCAGGCTGTCACTAGAGCATAACACCACAAATACCTGTCACATTGTAGTCATAGTGGTAGCAGTTTTTGTTCAAAGTGCAGACTTCCGTCTCTGTGGCAGCAGGACAAGACTTTCCATCATCTGGTTGTCTCAGAGATTCAGCTGACCTTTCGCGGACGCTACTTCCATTGCATGGCTTGAAAGGGAGATTGGAAACAGCTCTGATATTTTGGTGCCTTGATACCTTTTCATGCAACATTACAACAACCTTTCAAGTAATCCCTTCACAAAACACAAATGTAACATAATGGGCTCATGCTGTTGTATAAGATAAACCATTTGTTTGTTATTTCAGAGAGAATTTAATCTGCTCTTTCACCTTGGTACCACACAAGGTGAAATTTCCTCTTAACTTGGTAACACCTCGATACTTTCATAACTCTTCATGTTTCAGTACTAGTGCCTTGGAATTATTTCACTCATAAACTGGATATTGAAATGCTCACTTTTCAAATGCTGTGTAATGTAGTGCACCAGAGCCCAAACACTCAGAGGTCCTGAAACACTTTTTAATGTTTGATTTGGGTTTTTTGAGATTTCTTTTAGAAATTGCTTAGAGGAAGGGGAGAGGAAAACCCCAAAATTATCCTTCTGTGCTCAGTCTTGATTTACAGACTTTGCTTGTTCCAGGATAGTGACATCTTTAGTACAGTGACTGAACTGCTATGGAGAGGCACACAGCTATACTCAAAGACAGACTCACAAGCCACTGCCAAAGCTATTCCACCACACAGAACCCATCCCACACTGAAGAATGACCACTGGGGACATTATATTTTGTGTTATGGAACAATTTCAATTAACAAAAAATACCGGCACACTTTATTTGCAACTATCAACCACCCTAAAGTTGACAATAAAGATAAATATTTACACATGTAACCCTGCTCAATTCAGCATCTTTGCACAATATGTCATGTATACATTTATAAAGTATCCTCCTAAAACTATATATGTTACACTTCAGTTACTTCTTACCAAAGAACATCGAGACCATGATCCCCATTCAGACATAACACAGTCCTCAGGACAAGGTAACGTGCATTTTCTAGCACCAAGCGGCATCTCTTCAGGATCACAGAGATAGTCCTCTACAGTGTCAGAAGGACCATCCACAGTGTTTAGCATGCACCTGGAAAAAAGAACTGCACATAAACTGCATTTGCCATGGATTTTGTTCAGTAATGTGTTCCATAGTATTCTGAAGCATTTTTACATTTTACCAGCACATAACAATCATGAAGCAACTGAAGTAACACAACTAAGTATTGACCTATCAATATCCAAGAAAATCTGAAGACCCAAAACTAATCCTCATTTTTACAGATGACAGCCATATAAAGAAACACACAGAATTTAGATAGTCCTTATGAGTGATTTGCCAAGAGCTTCTGGGCAGGTGATTTACTTGACATGATCTTACCTCTAAGCCAGAATAATGCAAATCGTCTATAGTTTAAACATATTTTCTTCATGCTTCAACAGATAACTTTCAATCTAGAACTATTAAAACTTTTAAAATTTTATAGTGTTAGTATTAATCCCTAATTTACACAGATGCTTTTTAAATACCATTATATTAAAAGCAGATGGAGGCATGGTTAAGATGAAAAATTAGTATATTTAGCTTTGTAGAGCTGAAGATGACTGTGTTCATTCCACAGTGTTTCCAATGCTGTGGCATCTACTGTTAACATATCCCTTCCACCTGTCAGCAAAAGACCAACTAGTACATGGCTACGATCATTCAAACTAAGAGGCTTGCATCTATTTTTCAAAATTGCAAGAGAAAAGCTCATATCAGCAGGAAGCCTTTCACACACAGAGAAATATTTGGACTTTCTTCCATTTAACCATATTAATTTTTTTACAAATATCTTACTTTGTCAGACTAAACTAGTTTTTGAAACACTCTCTGTTCTAATGTAAACACAAGAGATACATCATGAGCATCTATTAGCTGTGTGGAATTAGTACTTTAATGGCATTATATGATAATAAATTAAAAATTAGGTGTTTTTAGTCCCAAAGGCTGAAAGCACTTTCTTTTTTTATCTTTGACGGTAATTTTAAAATCTATATTGCAACATAAACACTGATTAATTTTGATTTTTCATATTGGAGGAGTTTTTAAGAGTATTCTTATGGGAATTTGTTTAAATGCTAGCGTGGGAGAACAGTTATGCATAGCCTTTCTAACTTTGGTCAAGAAAATATAAAGACTGACCTTCTTGAAGTAAATGCTTACTTCAGTAACAGTGCTATTGTAAACAAAATTCTATAAATGTGTCAGTTTCTAAGCTAAAAAGAACATTTAGCAGTTTACTGTATACAGCTCTCATTTTGGACCTTCACACTAATTCACATTATGCTTTATTATTCAGAATTATAATCTCAAATTGTGTGTCATTTTGTCCTTAGCTGTTAAAAAAATAAAACAACCTCCAGCCAACCCAAACTCCATGTACTCCTTTACTGGCTATTGTATGACACCATGTGAAACTAATTTTAATTAACCTTTGATTAGAGCTCTAGGATGATGAGCAAGCACAGATGCCTAGATCAGGTTCAATAACGAACAAATTTATGGATTTTTCTATTTCACTTCATTCACTTTTGCCAACTTTTTTTGTGTAATAACTATTATTCCCAAGTGCTTATGTACTTAAAAGGGTCTTTAAAATCATAGTTTCATATAGAAAGAGCACTACTTCACCTTTCCGAAAAGCACTAAAATCATAATGTTACAGTGTTTGTGGTAGTGTAAGTACAGTATACATTGGTTTATAAACTAGGAATTATGGTCTATATCCATAATCAGTAGACAGAGCCACACTGCACTCACTGAAGCTATTCTGATTTACATCAGTCAGGGTTCTGGTCCAGTAAACTACAGTTGGACTTAACACTATACATTACACAAAAATACATCAAATTAAATACAGCGATGACTGAAAGTGAGGTTCTCTAAAGTGAAGAAGGAGCAATACTGTTTTACCTGACTTTCCTTGTTTGAACACCTTCTCCACAGTTCTCTTTTAAGTCCACATTTGTCACCTTGCAGACGCTCCATGGCTCAGTAACCCATACGTACTGGCTGCAGTCACTGTGGCAGGGGACTACCTCATATACCTGGAATCCACATTGAGCGAGAGTTTTGTTGCACACAAGTAAGACAAACATGCAACAGTGATCATGCAAAAAAAGGTTAATGCTCTTTTTGGTAAGAATAACAAATGTAAATTTGCTGATTTAGAGGCTGTAGTAATAATACAGATAAAATACTTGATAGAAAACTACAGAAATAACAAAAGTGAGAAGCTAAAACATCTAATGACAGATTCCCTGTTTTTTGCTGCCACTAAGTCCATTCTATGCCATTTCCATGCATAACATCAATACAACTAACATAAAATCTTACAGGCTAGCTCATGAACATACCTTTTAGAAAAATGCTGCTAAAACTTTACTTCCATTCTTCACATCTATCCCCATCTATTCTGTCCCACTGTTATTATTTGTGGGGTTTTTGTATTTCTAAAGAGAGGTGTACTCAAGGTAAATTATACCAATGTATACCGTTTTACTTTATATTTCATTGTGGAGACTTAAAATCACTCTAATATATTTGTGTACCAGCATCAGCATTATGTTTAGATTTGAATAAAATTTGAAATAGTATCTTATATAGTAATTTATATAGTGTTCTATATATTTTCTCAAACACACATTGCAAAAAAAGGACAGACAATGCAAACATTGGAGCACAATCAGGAAGCACAAGGTAATGTCATCTCTTTATTTTAGAAACTCTTACCTGAGCCTGAAGAAAGTATTTTCATGAACCCAAAAGAAAACCAAAGATAAAAAGAAACAAAGATTAGAGTGAAGCATAGGTATTTAAATGGCATTCATTTAGCTTTTATCACAAACTATATTCTATGACTTCTGCCAAGCAAAATGTATCCAATATTTCCTCTTGGATCTCCCTTGCTGTCATGAAGTGTTTTGCAAGAAGTTTGCCCTTGGAAGAAAACAGAAGTTTATAAATCACAACTAGTGGGACGAGACTGTAAATTGGCATCTCTTTTTCAGTCCCTAACATACAAAAAAACTGTTTTCCCTTTTCACCTATAATGAGCATCAACTCCTCACACAGTAGGGAACCCAGTTCCCTAAGACAAGAGAAAATCCTCAGTGGTTTTGGAGGGTACTGGACTTCACTATTACTTTAAATTGTTCTGACAGCACTAAGTGCAATAGATTCAGGGGAATGAAAGGAATTGGCAGTTCTCATCCTTCCAAAGTTCCCAAGTCATTCATCGAGTATCTTAATTATGCATAGATTATTTAAAGCCCATTGCATCAAAATTATATCAACTAACTTCACGTATCATTCTGGGTATTAAGTCAGCACAACTAATGTTTCTAGACAATCTAAGACATTGTCTTAAATGAGTCCTTGATTTCTTTTTTGCAGCACTGCTTGGGTAAAATAAGAGGGCTGGTGGTTTGACAGTTTATCCGTTAACCTGCAACAAAATACCACCAGTCACAAAAAAGTAGTATCTTGGACAATGAATGCATAGAGAGTCTGATATATCACTATGCAGCTGATCAGCCCATACACAAGATGACCAGGATAGTCAGAATATTTGGTCCTTCTCTGAACTGTGTAAGCATTAACTCAGGCATAAAGATGAGTCGTGTAAATGCATGTTAAAGAAGGTACTGAACTCCGTGCACAATTTGTAGTCACATGGGAAGTGGCACTTTATTTATTCTTGTCCAGGATTTCTAAAATGAGAATAGGGAAACCTTAATTTAGAGAAAAGTCTCTATATTTCTCACCCTGGTTGGCATAAGAAATACATAAACCCCAGATATTCAACAGCCTTTCCAATAACATAAAAATTGGGTATCTTGCCGGAAAGCCAAAGGAGTACTCTGTATTGCATTGCATGTGCTTAGTGGTGTTCTCCTGACCCTACTGTCTTTTTTGTAACTATGACTGCAGTGCAAGGATATGCACTGCACTGCAGTGCAAGTAACTATGACTGGTGGTAAAAGGACCACATACCCACCTGCTGGATAAGGGGGAAAATAATGCCTGGAGACAGTGAAGAGAGGGATGTCCTTATTTTCTCTAAAAGTCTCAGACTAGTTTCTTCATTTGAAATCCTCTGAAGGCCATAGACATTATTTTATAATAAAGCTGATGCTATTATTGTTACTGTGAAGACTTTTAGACTAGTCTAAAAAAGCGAGTGCTGAGCAAGCCTCATTCACTTGGAGTGTGGTTTGGGAGTCACCCTGGCATACACAGCTCAGGAGGAAAGACACTCACTGAGACATCTAGAATTCATCTAGCTCCCCTCCAAAATACATGTCAGCCCTGAGTGACATTGAACAACTTACTCTTAAAACTTCACAAACATCTTAAGCTCTTTATTTCAATGTCTCACTAACCTTACTTTTAGAAAGTTTTTCCAAGGCTTAACTCAAATCTGCTTGCAGCAGTCTAAGCCTACTGCTTTTTATCCTATCCACGATGGGCATGGAAAATGGATTATTTCCTCCTTCTTTGCAACAGCCTTTTATGTACATGCTAGCAGAGTGCCAGCATCCCCCCTCCCATCTTCTCTTCCATGGGCTAGACAACATGTTGCAGTCTTTCCTCAGAGTTCATAATTCCTAGATCGCAGCTTACAGCATAGCTCCTCTGTTAATTCTCTTTCACACACTTGTGGGCCCCATCTAACCATTATGCTTTGTATTTATGCAAATAACATGTTACATATCTAAGCAATAAATACATCAATAAAACAAATTACATTTAATAACTGAAATAAATATTCTGAAGAATCATTAGTTTTCCATCTTAATAGATGGTGGATCACATTTAGATTAATTAACTCAAAATTGGAATGCACATGTATTTTCTGCATGTTTCCAAATTGCCAGTGAATGCATTTAAAATTAAAAGATACAGCCTCTATATTCTTTGACATTCCTAACTTATCTGTAAAACTCCCTTGTCATGTAAATACTATATTTCAATTTTATTTTTACAATAATTACATATTGAATGATCCATTATTATTTAGCGAGTACCATGTAAGATTGCAACAAATCAAATTCGAGTCAAAGTACCAGTAGAGGGCAATAGTGTTGCATAAAAGTGGCTAACAGACCTCTAGCAAAATCACCTTTGATGCAGAAAAATACAAGCTTATTATGTACTACATGAATATTAAGGAAGGAAAAAGACTTCTGTATAGACTATAATTTGCTTCTATTTAAACACATTCCTCCTAATTTAAAGCATATTTACATGCTGACCCAAATCCAGCAAGCCTCTATTCTAGTTTGTATTTTGTTAAAGTAGATCACAAACTTAGTTTATTAGCTGCAGTTTAACACTTATTATTTTCTAAATTAGAACTAATTACATTCTCTAAAGTAGAAAATTAGATCAACAAGCCATTCCACTCTGTGCTAGCAAAATGTCAATAGGATAATATTAAGTACATGCATTTTTATTCAAATGTAAATTGACAGCACTTTTTTTTTTTCAATCTTTGAATATTTAGAGAGAAGACTGTGTGGCTGTTTAACATGCCTCTGCAGACTAAATTAAATTCAACAGTAATATGAATATAAATCAACTCTGAAGAGCATAAGTTAATTGACAAGGAAGGTTTTTCTTTCTAAAAGTCTCCAAGCAAATAGGAGCTTCGGGGTTTTGACTTGGACTAGTGCTAAACTTGGTCTCAAACTCTAAATGCTCATTAGTGGTCAAAGCACTCCCAACGTTCTCTGGGATTACATCTTCTGGCTTAGTTGGAGAGGATCCAGACTGTGCAGCCAGACTGATCCGTACTGGAAAATCAAGTGGGGTTTAGTGGGACAACTGGGAGATTGACTTCAGAAGTGCATTCCTCACTGGAACTGCAGTGTCAGGGCAAGTGAATGCGGAAGGTCAAGCTCCAGCTTGACTAAAACCCACTAAGGGTCACTGGGTTACTACTGTATGAGTGTTTGAGAAGTTTCAATGTGTTTTCTGATCTAAGACGGTCAGGGAATGACGCTAAGAATCTTACCAGTCTGAGCACCTGTAATGGAACATTTTAACCATTGTAAGAGAAGATCTTCAGAAACATGGTCTTCACAATCTGCATGTAAGAACGTTTTATTGTCTGTAAATTGCAGTTCAGACATTGTGATGAGTTCCTGTAGATGAGGAAGTAATGAAGGCAGATCCTTTGCTGATTGAGGAAATATAAGCCAACACACGGATCTCCTTCTACCTGCATCTGCCCCTTATGTTGTATAGTTTTTTAATATCAACAAACAATACAGCTAAAAGGTTTTCTGAGGTATGGAAAAAGCTATATCAATAACGTAAATATAAATCAAATTACCTGATTGACATGATCTAGCTTTGGACAGGGTCTTCCACCATTGTAGGGTTTTTCACGAAGCCATTTAGACCGAACCTTTACTCCACTCCCACAGGATTTACTACAGCGAGACCAGTTGGACCACTCACTGAGCTTGCAGTCTGAGGGACATGGAATAATACAGGCTTCCTCAATATAACCTGCATGAATGGAAAAGAAAGTGAAATCTCTTCAGCATGTCACTCTGCCACTTCTCCCTGAAGCCCTCGTCTACTTCATTTAAATTGTCCAGAGTTTGACTTGACAGGACTGTGTGAATAGAGAGATTTCTTCATCATTAGGGCTAAATTAAATTCTGCAGAAAATTGACACATATAGCTGGGAGACTGTGTTATAGTAGCAGCTGAGCATCCTCACTGCGATCTGATTAGGATTCACACTCACCAGATTTCAGCATTCGAACTTTCTGACAGCTACAGTGTAATTGACATTAAGCATCTCTTGGTTGCATCATTCTAAAAACAATATTATTCTTTCCAAGGAAAAAAGGTTTAATTAAAAGCTTATCAAGCTTCTAATATCAAGTAATTCAATTGCAGTTGTACCTCAAAAATCCAACTGAATCAGAAGATATGCATCTTACCAGCCTGGAGCGAGGGAACTTAACACCTTGTGACCTTTCTAAGGCTAGAAAGAGAGAGTGGCCTGCCACATTAATGATCTGCCGATTAACAACCATCTGCCCCCAGTAGCACACTGAATAATTGCACTGAATGGAAAAGCAGATGTTTGGTTTGGATAAGTCATCGGTCCTGAGAGGTTGGAAAGGGGTATGACACGGTCTGCAGGGAGTAACATGAGGCCTCAATTCACTGAATGTCTTTCAAAAGCAACATATGTCATAGCTCTACAATATGTGTCATTTATGCCAATATTTACAGCAGTAGCTATAAAACCTCAAATAAAAAGCTGGCCTTTACTGCATTTTTACTACAGCTATACCTTAAACCTATATGAACTCTCCCTTTTCCTGTGTCAGATCTGCAATGTATTTAATGTTGGCAAATGTTCACTTTAAAGATTAAAGAAGTCTCGGTGCATTTAAAGGGAGTTGAAATATTTGATGAACACAGTTGCAAAATTAAGACATAATTGGGTAAGATCATTCTCAAATGACTGGCACAGTTTGCTAGGCATGGTTTAAAATGTTTCTCACATATCTTGAATTGGTTTTTAGTTTGAAAGCAATCACTGTCATTTTCATCAGAGCTGATGTTAGCAGTTTTATGTTTTTAACCTGTACTTCCAAGTAAAGCTATTCAGTCTCTGCTAAAAGCAACCAATACCAAACCATCACAAATTGTGTAAAGAATTGAAACACTTAAAAGATTTCAAATCTATATACATATTTCTAGTTGCTTCCATTAATTTGTTTTAGATTCAAAGAACAGAAGGGTAGAGTTTTTTTAAATAGAGTATTTTATGGTCAAATTTGGGTGATGAATTTATCCTATATAGCTTTCTTCTGTTTGGAAGTGTTAAACAGGTAAATAAATAGATAGAGCACATCCTGAATTTGAGCACTGTGAAACTACTGTTCACCAAATGTATCTTCCTTAAAACAGCTAGAATATTATTAGCTTGAATTACAAGCACATTTATTAAATATCTCTCGCCATTGGATTGATCAGCTCAGTGATACCGAAAGGTACAATGTGTTAGACTATATTTTTTAAGATCACTGCATATCAGAGGTGGTGACATCAATTGCTTGCAGTAGCAAATACAAAATGGATTACGTTTGGCCCTACCTGAGATCTCTGAGTGAGTCTTAGAAATCAGATGCACCCTATGTCAGAGCCCCATCCTACACTGAACTTTGCATAAATATTAAACTCTGTATCTTCACCAGAAATGAGCTGTCTTAGGTGCTATACAAAACCATACTCATACAATCAAGAAATTACTGAATGAAACTGCATGATAACAAAAAAGTTAAAACAAACAACTCTCTCCAAGCAATAAAACAAGTGTTTCATGATATTTATTGTCTGATAGAACTAACTGAAGATTTTACTGCTCTGTGAATTTTCTTCAAATTCTGAAATGCTGACTTTCAATATGACTTCTAAGGATTTTTTTTTTTTTCTGGAGAAACCCTTCTACTATAACACAATTATGCGATTTAGCATTTGTTAAATTTCTGTCTTTATAACTAATGTCTGGAGGAAACAACTTCAAGTTTTAAATATACGGTACATCCTTAAGTAGGTAACTTTAACCAGCACACGCTGCTTCGGTAACATTTTAAGGACTTCCATAAACCTCTGAACTATCTTAAACTGGTCTTAATTAATCTCAAAGGGATCATCTCATTCATACAAAAAGATGTCCAGGATATCATGATATTTTGGGACTTAGACAACTACAGCATGGGAATACTTCAGAGCCTAGCAAAAGGAGCCTGTGTGGAACATACTAAACTAATATCATTGACCAATTAGAAACTGTTTTGCTTTATTTCCCTTCAGCTCATCTAAATGAGGATGATAAAGGTTTTTTTTGGGATAATGAGAATGTTAGCTAAAAAGTTCAACAAGATTTTTAGAATCTTGCAGACAGATGTGGTAAGAAATACATTATACTATACCAAGTCCCAGGTAACATTTGAATTACACTGAGCTATAGTAGGTGATTCCATAAAGTATCAATTGAAACCATACCACTACAGCAACCTTTTTTCACACTATGAAATATCTACATTGAGGTCAGCCACTAAAACTGCTTTAGCATAGAATGCAATAAAGCCAGAACAGCATCATATTACAGGTATAGTGTCTTTGTAAGAGTTATAACATGGAAAACTACAAACTTGTTTATATGTTAACACATTTTGGAGAGGATGCAGTGGGCCAGCTGATATTTCCCATCCACTTTATAATGAAAAAATGCCGAACTGCGATGTTACACTGGGTTCTTAATCCTACAAGCTTCATAATATAGTTTCTGCTCACCATATAGCTCTTCCTATGCCATATCTAGGATACCTGGCCTGTGGTGCTCTCCCCTCCCTTCTTCCTATTTCCTCAGAAAAATTGGCATCAAGACCCAAACTCCACATGTGAAAATTAACCAGCTGAACAAGAAGAATGGAAAAGCCCCATGAAGGAGACAACAGAAATTGACTCAATCACTGAAGGTATAAAAAGAAGCTCTCCAAGGTGGGAAGGTTTGGAGCTACTGCAAATGTGGAACATTTTTGGAGAGCAGTGAGAAAAAAACTCCTTATTATGCAAAATGCGAGACAAGCATAAAAAACTCCTAACCACTAGTATATACTAAGAACACTGGATAAAAAATAGCTTAAGGACATGAATGAATAAAGGGATCCAGAAAGGGGTTTCACAGTTTCCAAGACTCCAAACAGGGAGAAAAGAAAATAAATGACTGAAGCTACTTTTCACAGCAAAGAGTCAGAAGTCAATACAACAGAAGGGACACGACAAAAGAGGAGTGAGGGGGAATAGAGGAAAGGGTAAGGAAATGACAAGGAGAAGGAAGAGAAAAATAAATGGCTCAGAAAATAGCGTCAAGACAATTGTAAAGACATAGTGCATAGGGACAGAAAACAAAGAAAGAGGAGAAAAGTGAAAATCCTGCCAAAAGTACTATCTTGCTGAGGCACAAACATAATGCAATTCCCACAAGAGCCTACTCTGGTATCTCCTGACCAGACGAAGTGAAATGTAATGAAGAATGTTCCGCAAATAAAAACAGAGGTCAAGGGGAAGAAATAAAAAGACTACGGCCTCTGATTTGCATTCTATAGGCAGAGAGTAGAATGAAAATGACCCTGTTACATCTGACAAAAAAATTTTTGGCATATTCATCCTCTGGCATATTCTTTTCCTCTCAGGCACCTCACTATTTCACTCAACAGATTAGTAGCTGTTCCACTGGACTCCCTTAGAACTCAGGCAGAAGCAGACTTCAAATTTCTTGCAGATATTTCTCTAGCTAAGAAAGAAGACAGAATTAAACAAAGAAAATTACTTGTTGCAACGACTTGTTCCACCCCATTTACTACCCGTCTAATGGAAAATAAGGAGGTGATTGGTGACAGACATGGCTTCACTAAGGGCAAATCGTGCCTGATAAATTTGGTGGCTGCCTATGAGAGAGTTACAGCATTGGTGGATAAGGGAAGAGCAGCTGACATTATTTAAGTAGACTTGTGCAAAACACTGTCCCATATGACATCCTTGTCTCTAAATTGGAAAGACATGGATTTGATGGATGGAGCACTTGGTGGATAAGGAATTGGCTGGATGGTCGCACTCAAAGAGCTGTGGTCAATGGCTCAATGTCCAGGGGGAGAGCACTGATGAGTGGCATTCCTCAGGTATTGGTGTTGGGACCAGTGCTGTTTCACAGCTTTGTTGGTGACATGGGCAGTGGGATTGAGTAAACCCTCAGCAAGTTTGCTGATGACACCTGGTGAGGGAAGGGATGTGCCATCGAGAGGGACCTGGACAGGCTGGAGAGGTGGGACCGTGTGAACCTCATGAAGTTCAACAAGGCCAAGTGCAAGGTCCTGCACACGGGTCAGGGCAATCCCAAGCACAAATACAGGCTGGGTGGAGAATGGACTGAGAGCAGCCCTGAGGAGAAGGACTTGGGGGTGTTGGTTGATGAGAAGCTCAACATGACCCAGCAATGTGTGCTCACAACCCAGACAGCCAGCTGTATCCTGGGCCACATTAAAAGAAGCAAGGCCAGCAGGTCAAGGGAGGTGATTCTCCCCCCCTTCTCCGCTCTCGTGAGACCCCACCTGGAGTACTGTGTTCAGCTCTGGGGCGCCCAACATAAGAATGACATGGACCTGCTGGAGAGAGTCCAGAGGAGGCCACGAAGATGATGAGGGGGCTGGAGCACCTTCCTTATGAGGACAGGCTGAGAGAGTTGAGGTTGTTCAGCCTGGAGAAGTCTCTGGGGAGACCTTATACCAGCCTTCCAGTACCTAAAGGGGGCTACAGGAAAGATGGGGAGGGACATTTTACAAGGGTATGTAGTGATAGGACAAGGGGTAATGGTTTAAAACTTGAAAGATGGTAGATTTAGATTAGATGGAAGGAATAAGTTTTTCACTGTGAGGGTGGTGAGACACTGGCACAGGTTGCCCAGAGAAGCTGTGGCTGCCCCCTCCCTGGCAGTGTTGAAGGCCAGGTTGGACGGGGCTGTGAGCAACCTGGTCTGGTGGGAGGTGTCCCTGCCCATGGCAGGGGGGGTGGAACTAGATGATCGTTAAGGTCCCTTCCAACACAACCCATTCTATGATTTATGCTTATATGATAATGGTACTTTCCAGAAAAACCTTCTCTGAAGCATGTCATCACCTCAGATGCCTTTCTCTGTCAACATATCTTTTAGGGTGATTAAAGTTGATAATCTCCAGAAGTTCATAGCAATCTCCCCTCAAATCCAAGAATGTAGATGTTCACAAACTTCAAAGGTTTATACCCCTTTTGGATTGTTTGTTTTTGTTAAATTTCAAGTACTTGTATTTGTAAACTTTGTCCATGATGTAAAAATTTTAGCAAGTGAAAAGAGGGCATATCATGATACAGAAAAAATACACAGAAAACACAGAAACACGGAAACCAGAAATATTACATCCAAATGGGTCTGGTGATGCAAATGCATAATTTCTTACATGAAAAGGACATAAGTGAGCCATTTTTCGATTTTCAGTCTTGTTTCCACTGTGATCTAATCATCCTTGAAAGGGTGCTCCTTGTGTTAGACAGTGAAAAATCTTATTAAAGAAGCAGTCTAATGTGTGTGTGTGGGCCTGTCTGTATGGTGGAATATCACACAATTGTATCACACAGAAAAGATGTGTAATATAATTGCATCAAATATTATGCTAGAATCTTGAAGTTTAAAGAACAAGTAAGAAATTACCAACGTAGAAATACAATAGATGCAGAGAGAAGGGAAGAATGAGAACAGTGAAACAACTATGAAGAGCTGAGGAAAAGAGTGCGAAGGTGGAGGAGGGATAGTGAAATAGAAGACCAACACTGTAAAGGCTGAATATATATTCTCTAGACACCAGCAGTTCATGTTTTACCTGCTGTTTCTTCTCCTGGCTAAAGTTTTTCATTGCATGCTTCCTGCAGCTCTTCCTTATTTCCACATATGAGAGAAGTTGGAGAGATGAGACTTTGGGATACTGTGGTACAGAGCACTGGCCCTGCGTGGTCTGGAAGGGTAATGGAAAGAGATGCCCATATCTCAAGGCTATTGCTTTTCCCACTGCAGTATTTTCTCGGTTATTTCAGCTCCTATCAGCTGAACTTCACAAGGCTGTGAAATGGGCAGTTGTCTACGATGAGCGAGAACATGGTTATTTTATCATTAAAGATTTATTACCAAGCCACAATTTAACAAATGGCTTTGAACCACTAGGATATGAGCTGAACTAATTTTTAAAAGGGAAAGGTTTACTGTCCCATTGCTAATTGGCTATAAAATCTGGACTCCTAGAACAAAGTCATTAACAGATGTGATGGATAATTTATAAAGTAGGACTTTAATGGACTTCACACTTTGTCTAATGACAAAGCAGGTTAAGCAGGCAGATACAAAATTTTTCTCCACAAACTGCACCTGCAATGCATAAGAACAGACTGACCACTTGAGTTGAAGGGTGCAGACATAAAGAACATCTTAGAAAGTGTTTACATGAAGTCTCTCGTCCTTAGGAATGACAGAGTTGTGCTCCTGCTTTCATGACTATAGTGTCATGCTATGTTTCCAAGAAAAAAACTGCAATGTCAGAATGGTTTATGTTCTTTAACACAGATTTTTTTTCAAGGAAATATAAATTTCTTGGATCTCATCTTCCAGGACAAAGAAACGTACAATTATTTGCATGTCACTTGTAATATAATATATGTATTTCTTGAGACTATTCATATTTGTGCCTAGGCATCGAAAGATAGATTGAACTCCACAAGACTTTTTTTTTTTTTTTTTTTTCCAGGATTACCCTTCAAAGCCTCAAAACCCGAGAGCAATTGTTAATGCTTAACTATCTTCTGCATCAGCAGTTCTGTCTCTGGTGAGCTAACTACAGGTCTTGGGGTTGATGGATGACTGCTTCATGACTGATATCCTGTTGACAGGGCAGATATGGTGTTACCATAATGCAGAGGCCTAAACTAGTGTTTCTGGTGCAGGGCAATAGGTAGCATATTCCTAGAGAACACACAACAAGCCAAATATGGCATCTTGTATATATTTAAAAAAGAGCTGTGAAACAGCAAAGTATCTTAATAACAATTTGGGCATCTAAACCTGCTACCATAGTAGATTAGAATCACCTATGGGAAATATATTTATTTCAGAATAAACACTCAACAGAAAGTCTCAATTAGTTTTTTTGATAAATTTGCATTGCTTCAGGTTAGAATATTGAAAATGAAAAAAAATATTTTAGAAAAAGTGGATACAGCAAGTTCAAACTGACATCTTGGACACTGTAGACTCTGATATAACATATGAGATTTTACTATCACACACATAAGCAATTAAATACAAAATTCCTTGATTCACATTGATACTCCTAGCAGCTGTTGTAAAAGTATTCACTGATACGCAGTTATTTCTCTCTAATCCCCCACATAAGCCTTGTAGCCATGGAGGCCTTTGAAGAGTCAGCACAAATCAATGCATCTCATTTAATTAATGCTAAAGGGGGAAATAATCTCACACTAATAAGGCAGCAGACAAACTATCCTGGACTGGTTGTCTGTGCCTAAGGTCTTAACAGTAAACTGACATGAATTAAGAAGCGTAATATGACCTATATAAAAATACTGCATCTGTCTGCCATGCTACTATGCTTTCACTATGCGCACACAAACACAACCACTGCTCAGCTTATGTGGGTCATGATTCATAATTGATATATGATGGAGGAAAACTAAATATCGAAGAGTAAACACTGTAGTTCATAAGCCTGACAGTGGCCTGCTTTTGATTTTTTGTCATGAAAATTTGAAGGTACAGTTTAAAGGGACCCTGAAGAGACTGTCTTTCAATTTTTTTTTCACAAATACACTGAAACAGATTGTTGGCAGACACATGTCATTATCCACAGAGCTCTACTATGCTAGTGATGACAGGGATAAAGCTATGAAAAACAACTTCTGCTTTTCTAATGGAAAAAACCTCTCACACTTGACTATCAAGTGAACTATACATTTTTGTATTTCTCCAGTAAAATTATATATGTAGTATTGAAACAAAGCAGGAACCAGAGAAAGGGCAATTTATGTGTCTTCCATCAAGGAAAACTGGTAAACAGTTACTACTTTTAGCTGACATCACCACATCTGCTGACAACTGTCAGCTGTTAATTCCTGCCCACACCGCAGAACTGGTATGGCTGAAAAATACCAGCGGCAGAATATTTCAAAGGGCTGCTGAATGGTGCTAACTCTTTTGCCAATAAATCTAGTTCAGATTTGAACCAAAATATTTTGAAAAGAAAAATCAAAATATTCGGCATACATAATACTGAAAAAAAAACCCCCACAGATAAAAAAGAAAATAAGAAAAAAACCCATCTTGTCCCTCTGCTGCCAAAACTTGGGTTTATTTTCAGCAGGGATTTCTTTTGAAGCACCTCTTAAGCTACAGAAAGCTAAGGACCCTCTTCAGAAGGACTCTGCCCTCTGCTTCTCCAGTGTTCTCAACTAGCAGGAACAACAGATTTATTTAACCATATTTTGCCTTCCTTTTTTTTTTTTTTTTTTTTTTTGATATGATCACTCCTGTCTTTTTGAGAAACTAGTTTGTACTTGGGGTTTCATAGCTACATCCAAAATTTCAATGATTAGTGCAAGAATCCTCTTATGGGTCTACTAATTTAGGGCCTTGCTTGTGTCACACCCTTCCTTTAGCTCCGCCGTGTCTGTGAAACTGTTAGTTTACTCCTCAAATCTTTTTAAAATAAGATGTATCAAGCAGTAAAAAGAGCTCTGAAGTATTTATTCTTCTGCTCCTGTTTATACCTTTTCTTTTCTGAGTAAGTCAACCAAATTTTGATTGTAAGCACACAACATTTCGCAAAACAAACAGCTTGTGAATTTTTTGGCACTGCAGAGCACGTCTGTCTTCTGATTCCTCCCACTCAAAACAGCATGATTTGCAACACTGACCTGTTCATGGCCTCATAAATTTACATGGCAGTATTTACATAAAACTTTTGACAGTCTCGCAATTCGAGTTTCTTGTGGCATTTTAGTATATCACACAACATATCCCATAATAATATCTGTGTGGGTGTAGTTCATCCCTCTTGTCAGATTTAAAGGATACTGTCACAGGTGAAGAAGTGCAATTATCACCATTGACCACCTCATGATTTCATAGTGTTGGGAGATAACAAAAGTTCAAGTTGGACGCTGCACAGGGTACGTGTTCCCTTAAATAATTGTCCAAGGTAATTTGCCAAATTATATCCCATAAAAACTGTGATTACATACTATACTACTTGAAAAAGAAATAGCAGACTTACAGGAACTAACAGTAAAACAGATTTCTGAATAAAGCAGTTAACGTAGCAGACAAACCTGACTCTTCTTGTTTGGATCAGTTACAAAATTAGTGAAAAATTCAATGTTATCATTTCTGTAGGGAAATAAACAACTCTGCTACAATTTACAAAAATAACCCAAGCAGGCTTGAATTATGAGTCCTGTCAAGTTTAGCTTGAAAAACTAAAAGCAGATTGATGGAAAGCTACAAGGCACTTTTATTTGCTAGCAGGTGGGGTAACTATTGTGATACCACAGACATCCCTTGTTGATTTGGCATAATACAGCTTTTATGTTTGTTCTTAAAGAAAAAAGCAAACAGCAGACTGAAATCTAGAGATGATGCCAAACTGGAGAACTGTCATACACCAATGGCATGAAAATAGCAACAAAACCATCATAAATACTGGCAAGATATAAAATAAGATTTAACTGGCAAAGCAGCAGTTTATACGTATTGAGAAAAATAAAACAAATAATCAGAACGTAATCCATGAATACAAAGCAGATATTCAGAAAAGGCAGCAAGCAAATACTGAAATTAGATTGAAAAATCTGTATAATTTTTTGTAGCCCCTTGTATCTACAGAACTACACTGAACCTGGAAAAATCCTGAAGGCAGACAATAAATTAGGTTCAAAGCAATTCAGTACCCTCGAGGGGAGGAGAAGGTCTTGATCTGATGACAAAGCATCAGAGGTGGAAGGCTGCTGTATCAAGACCTGTACAACAAATCCGACTAGAACCATCACACTGCCTTAGAAACAATCTGTACCATGTGCATGTACAATAGCTATCAATAACAGATTTTTGTTCTAGAAGAGCTATGGGAAAGGAAACTATAATTGTGGTGACATGTTCCTTAGCATGAGTTTAATTCCTTACCATCAAACTCAGGATACCTCATTCTCTATACAACTGAAATTCCTGTTAAACAATTTTAGGGAGTGCAAGGAATGCACAATTAGTTCAATAGCAATTCCAATCTTCCTCTGCCCATGCACTATGCCACTCGCTGCCTCAAACAGAACTGATGAAAAAACACACACAGATGCCTTGTGCTTCACTATCAGAAACAGGTAATGAAACCGGGGCGGGGAATAAATCAAAGAACCAGACACCTTAATGAACTGATCTAGAGAAAAAGAATTCAAAACAAAACAACACTAAAACCCAAACGGTTTAGTTTTCCCAACCTACAATAAATATAATAATGGCTCACAAACATTTCCCGTTTACAAAGAGAGCTAAAAGAGACTTCAAATCTCTCATGAAAAAAATGGAATGGAACTGTGGAAAGAAAAAATAAAATAAAGAAATCCTATATTGGTTTTTGGGAAGGTTGCCTCTGGAGCCTGCTATTGTTAATAGTGTGTAAACAGTAGCCCTGGCTATAGTAGGTATAATAACAAGGTACTGTTAGTAGCTTTTCCACTGGATTATTATTCATTGTGGTCACTGTGAGTGTAGGCAACATTCACTGATAAAATCCATTAGATTAGAAATTGCTATCATGAAGGGTTATAACAGAGTAAATAAAGATGGTTGAGAATATCCCTTTTTTCCATTTCTTAATTCCTCTTATCTCTCTCTGATTCTTCCAGTGGAATTGCACCTCAACGTGTACTACCAGTGCTTGAAAGTGGCTACATCCATGCTCATTCTACACAAAGAAAGAGTTCCCACCTCCTTTTGCAAGCTACTTCCAGCAGCACATTACCTACCCCATACAACGTCCACAATTTGCTCTTGGACAGACAGTTTCTTCCCCTCTGTGTCTTTCCTTGGGTGTTGACACACAACCTGACATTGAAAACTAACTGGTAGTAGGCCATCAGTCCCTCTAGTTTCTCATCAGTCCCTTCTAGTTTCTCTGACTTTTCAAAGGTCACTCTGGACTTAATACTGAAAGAATACTAATTTCTAACATATTGTCGAGTAAAGTTTTTTAAAAATCAACAGAGAAATAGGAAAAAGTTTCAGTTCTCTATTTTATAATGGTGTCTTCTGAACAACCATTCCATGACTCTTTTTTAAGCATTCCCTACCAGCTTTCTGAGGAGCTTTCTAATTCCCTCAGGACAACTACCCAGCCCCGGCAGATCTGTGCTCACATGACTGCTGGTCATTAGAGGTAGCTGCATCTTTTGGTACTACAAAGATGCCAAGTGGTCCTGGTCAGGCTAAACAAGTGTAGTGTCTCCTCTTTAGACTACACAAAAGAAAAAGACTAAATCTTTGCAGACCTCAACCCAGAGCAAACAGCTGAGAACAGAATTAAAGAACATTCTCAGAGTAGAGAGATTTCCTGTCCCAAGGGAGTTCAGGATTTAGATTCTGTCATTCAGATGTAGTTATGCAAACTTATCTTTCAGTATGAATTAACTACAGCGAAAGGTGATTTTGAATAAAAATAAACATAAGAGAAAATTCCTCACAAAATTATATTCCAGCTTTGCTTTCAGGTATCAAGCTGAATGCTCACTTTTCCATTGAATCACCAATATATGCTACAGCTACAGCTTGGCTTGATACATTCGGTTTCTAATTTATCATAGCTGTAAACAGAATTAATAGTGCTAATTAAAATCCCCTTAAGTTATTTAATTTCTTTGATTAGCTATTGTAACTTTATCCAAGTAAATAAATTTCTCTTAACAATAGAAAGTAGAATATACATACAAATTTAACTTACATGGACCTTTTAATAGCACTGAGACTAACATCCAGCTTTTCATACCAATAGTTGATACAATTTTGCACTGCAAGCAGGAAAGAAAATTAACACAAAAACTCCAGCGATGTAAATCAGCATATTTCTGGCTCACTGAAAATCAGAAAGCGCCAGTTTTGATTCTAACACTATAGATGCATCCACTTTAGGAAGGAACATTGTCCCCTCAAGGAGTAATGTGAATACAAAGAACATAAAGTCTTTAAGCATCTTAGTTTACACATGACAGAATTACACAATTACACAGCGTTGTGTGCTGTTGAACTCAGGTCAGTCAGTGCATACCTGTTAAGGTGCTGAAGAGCAAATGGTAGAGATTAAGGTTATTTAATGAGATTAAAGCTATCTAATGAATCTGCACAAATAATTTCAGCCTTTCCTAAATAGTCCTGTGCTGTTCCTGTTTATTTTCTGATGACCCTTCTACACGGCTTTATTGTCAAATTTGCAGGTACAGTTATTAGGAAAAAACACAAGATTTTACTTTTATCTATTAAAATACCTAATTAGCAATTTACCATGATTCTACTTTTAAATACTGCACTGTAGTACTCAGTAAAAATTAAGTTTATTATTTTATGAGTTAGCAAAAACACTTTCTGGGTTTGAAGGTATCTTGGGATAAAATGCAGCCTAAGCAATAAATTTTAACCTGCTAATTCTACCTGTACACATATTATGTTAAATGAAATAAAGCAGATAAGGAAATGAAATGAAAGAAAAGAGGTTTCTAAATACCGTGACTGTTGCATCGTGATGTTTCCACAAGTCGATTGTTTTGGTCATAGCATGCCATTGCCTGGTAACGATAGCCTTGTCCACATTCCTTAACATCTCCTTGTACCTTCATTCCCAGCAATACTTCCAGCTTACCCTCTGGTAAAATACAGTCTGACCAATTTCCCACAGGCTGAGCACTGTACTTGTCACACGGACAAAACTGATTCTCAATCAGAGGATACAACTGAGAATTTCTGCATTTCTCCCTTTTCTTACTTTTTCCTAGAAAAAAAGAAATAAATATTTTAGAAAGTTTGTATCAGTTTACATCTCCCCAAAAATCTGATTTAGACTTCTGTAACAAGTGCTTGCAATCAAATACACATCCCTAAAACTAGAACATTAATCTTTATTCATTTAGGTTAATGACTTGAACTTCTAAAGTAATCAATGTCTACAATTTGCGCAAAGGTAACATCTTTTAAAATAAAAATATATTTATATTTACTTTGGCTAAAAGGGCTTGGAGAGTACAGTTTGAAAAAGTGAGCAATTAAACAAATATATCCCTTTTCTCCTATTTCATTGGCAGTGTACAGTCCAATAAAAAAAAAATTGTGTCTGGATAAAACTCTCTCAAGTTGAAGGAAATTGCAGAAGGAAGGAACATGCATCTTTGCTACAGCAGCACTTCCTTTCAAAATGTCAGAATCCTTCAATTTCATCACCTGTTATCGTACATTTGCTAATAATCATAATTCTTCCCTTCTAATAGAATAAACAGAGAATACAATGCAGCACATATCACAGTCTTAGCAAGTTTGAAAGAGTAACAACTCAGGACAGAGAAGTATCTCAAAGTGTTAATAGTGTGGTAAGAGAAGCTGTACTTTCTTGCCTTTTTTTTTTTTTTTTTTTTTTTAAATGTTAATCAGGGTAGTTTTTTCCCTTGTGGAAGCAAACCTGGCATAAAGTTCACCGGAGTTATAAAACAGTCACAGCGAGCCTTCTTGAAGATTATGAATTATTCATTGTCCACAGGTTTTCTGATTTACAGGAGGATGGAGTTAAGGACAGAGTTTGGATCCTATCACATTCTTTCTGAGGCTGCTAATGGGCACCCCCCTTAGCTAGCTTTCCTCCACCACAGACAATACAGACTAATTGGCAAATAGTGCTGTGAGAGAAGCCAAGTCTCACTGTTGAAGTATCAGTTATAATTTAGAAGCAGAGCAATTTTTTTTCTCTTTATTTCACTAGAAGAAATAATAATAAATAATAATAATAACCCCCCCAAAAACAACAACAACAACAACAACAACAACAACAACAACAAAAACAAAAAACCAACCCAAACATTAAAAAGAAGCTGAAGAAAAAGATGTTTTGAAGTGGAAGGTTGTCCACCACGTGGAACAAAGAAAAGTTTGTGGCAAGGGATTGGACATCACTGGAAAAACTTTTTATTGTTAAGTAAAACTTCAAGAGGTTTCAAGGGACACAGAAAGCATTCTTACTTGTGTCAAGAAATAAGATGGAAAATTAAGCAACTTATTGCCTCATGTGATGGTCTGAGCTGCTTGGTGAAGGCAATGGGAGAAAGGAGAACACAACTTGGAGAGCAAACATTCAACCAGGGAAAGGACTGGAATAATCATAAATCCAACATTTGAGACTCCAGCTAAGTTCAAAAGAAGTAAACCAAAGCTAAGGCTGAAAATTATAATCTATAGCAAAACGTTGAAGAGCATTCAACTGCCGTAATAGTTCTAAATGTACCAAAACACCATCCGAGAGGGATGTCCTGGTGTAGCCAAGACTGGAAGCAGGAAGAGGGATTCAAGTAGGTTAACATCTGATCCTGTTAAGGAGAGATGATTGTTGATTGGTCTGTTACCAATTAGAAAAAAAAAAAAAAATTCCACTTTCACTAGATTTTCTATTAAAAAGTTTTCTATTGGAAGCTCCAGGGGAATTAACAAGATTTTTTTTTTTTTTTCTCAATTACAGTTCAGTGCAAGAAAAACTAAACCTATAAACACAGACTCAATTCAGTCTGGTGAAAATTCAGTATGGTTAGACAATGATGGTAGGATCCAGCTTGTGCATGGAATCAAGGTTACTGAGTAATCAAAACAAATTGTAGACCTGCTCCCTAAACTTTTAGCTGAGAAGACACACATAAATCAAGAAAAATTAATAGAGTCTGTGGCCACTCTGGTTTTCATTATCAGTTTTCCAAATCTATTTTCTTGCCTTAGTTAAACTTGTTTAACCTTATTTGGGACTGAAAGGAGTTTGAGAGTCACATGAAGAGATCTTCTACCCCAGGACTTCTCCGAGTGCCTCACACTACCTACATCATGTTGAAGACACCAAGGTCTTTGGCTTTTTACACTAATCAGTCAGTGTTTGTGAGTTACATGCTTTTAAACATTCACTAAATTTTTCGTTTGCCTGAAAACTATTAGTAAAATAAAGTTTGACAAAGAAAAAAAAAGTTTTGGAAAAATATTTTTTATATTTTAAGCTCTAACTCAAGGAAATTGCTTGAGAGTGTAACCTCAAAGTTCTGTCTCTAATATTTGTTAAATGCTTAGCACAAATAAATAATCTCAAGGACATCATTCTGTACAAATCATAAACCAAAACCCAACAACCTTTCTGACAATTTTGTACATAGAATCAGGGCTTGGAATAAATACAGTATGAAAACCTTTTAAATAGCAAACAATTGTGCCCCTTTTGGTGAAAAGATAACACAGGGCTCAACAAAAATGCAGATAAACATTTTTTTATTTTATTTCCCTGTACTGGAGCAGAATGTTGATTAATTACGCTGTTTTACATTTTTCACCTCACGTAACTAGAGACAATGCTGACAATGCCTGTCAGGAAAAGCAACGGTATGATTTTCTGTTTACTATGTGTGCTTCATTTAGAAATGGATTTATATCTAAATTTTATATCTAGATTTATAATGGATATAAACATCCATTTAGATGGCCTTCTACATTCTCCCATCTTCTCTCTAGCCACTTCCCCATGATCGAAAGTCTGAGACAAATAGCAGGAGTTTGTTCTCCTGAGGTATTATCTTTTTGTTCCACTAACAGTATATAGAGAATGATGGTGAAATTGGGTCTTCTTTCTGCCACGATGACAAATGTTTGCTTGTCATAAGGGAACCTCAGAACAATGCAGGTTTTAATCAAGACAGTAGCAATAATTAATAAAAGATGCATTATTTTTCTGGTTACTCTTACCGACAAGAGTGCGTTTTCTTGTCCTGACTCCTCCACAGTCCCCATTACAGGATGAAAACTTTGACCAGTTCGTAAACTGACAGTCATCTTGGCAGGGAATCTGACATGTCTGTGTTAAGGATGGTAATGGGCCAGAGTATTTAAGGCATTCACTGATGTCAGCCTGTCCTCCATCTTGTCTGCGACACGTAATTGCTGGAAGCAAACAGGGATGGAGTTTAATTCAGCATTTTTTCCACAAATGTCTCTAATTTAGTAAGTCTACAGTATTCTACCACAAAATCATACTGAAATTCCAGAACAGCTATACAACAGCCTAATATTTGCAGTCAGTTATACCTTGAATGAATACATTTGACATCTCTGACTTTTTCGAGATTCTGTTTGAATTACTATTTATCAGGATTTACCAAGAAAAAAAAAAAAAATCTTACAGGCAACTGTAAATATTATAAAAGTTGCACCATGTTATCCACACCTGTTATACCACTTTTCACATTATTATTTTTTCTACAGATAGTGCCTGTAACTCGGACATTAAAAAACTTGCAATACCATTCAAGTAGATGAATAGTGTATAAGCTATAAAGTTATATCAGCAGCATGTATTTTAGAAAAAGGGATAGGCATGACATTTAGAAACATATTTGAGTTCTGAATACCACTTAAATACAACAGTATTACTGTCTGACGTTCTTCATCATTTTTTAGTCTTGAAAAAGGTTTGAAGGGCAAAGGATGTTTTCTAGGGATGGAGCATCAGCCAATGGTGGTGGAACTTTTAATAAAGGATAGCCATGTCCTGAATAAAAGCTTCTTATGTAAAAGAAAAAAGAACAAAAATTCAGGTGGCACAAAGGGAAGCAGTTGGAACATAAGGCTTTACAAAGAATAGGGCTATTACATTAGTATAGTCTTTAACATTGCTCTATTATTGTTTCTCATGACTATTTTTTTTTACATGGTCGCTTATCTATTATTCTAACCTAAGTCTCAGTAAATCTAACTTTATTTCCTTGTTCAAAAAATCATAAAACTTATTATGCAGTAACAAGATTGGAAAATTCTAGTTGTTTGTTTACATAACAGAATTATATTTATGATTCTTGGTATCTGACAGCACACAGTAGATGCAATATCTCATAATGACTGAAAGTAATTTGGGTCACCAATTGTTGCAGTAACATTGCATTTGAACACAATATATCATGAGGGAATATCACATTTTATATCACACTCCATAATTTAAACATAGCACCTCAATTGTACTGACAATAATTGTTTTATTGGTATGTGAATTGATAAAAAATGTAACTTGTACTAACCAAACTATTATGGCATAATCAAGTTCAACTGTTGGAGAAAAATGGGGTTTGAATACAAAGTTTCAAAATAAAAGAAAACTTTATGAGTGACAATTTACTCCTGGAAGAAAAAGGAAGAATAGTTGAGGAAACTTTTTTTTTAGATTGCTGTAAGGTAAATGTAAAGGCTTAACAACCTATGATTTCTGAAAAAAGCTTTTTTGTCTGACAGTTCTAAACTAAATTTCTACCTCATGTTGACTGTAGGAAGCTGAACTTCATGACCCACATGGTCCGTTTCAACCCTGTTTGCCTACTAAAACATATCCAAAGGTCCTAAGTGAATTGTTTGCGCCACATGTCTGGGGTAAAACATTGTGAAAGGGAGGGGGGTTTGTTTTTCCAGAGATGTTAAGCAAACAACTTCCCTGATCCTTGAGTGCCCTTCGGAGCATGGCTGCCAGCACTGTTTGTAATAGGCTCAGTACTGCATTAAGTTGTTCTTACTGGGGGACTGACCAGCTGTACATTGTCTAATACAATTATTCTGTCAAATCCTATTATTATTGGTGTAGTTTACATGAGGAAATACTTTATTCTTCAGATATAATTATAGTGGTTCAATGAGCAAAATCAATTATCTAAAAATTGAAAATCCATGCAACAACTATTTTAAAGATGCGTTAACTGTAACTACTATAGATTTCTAAAATTACACAAGTATTTTGGAAAAACACGTCAAAACAGTATCTTTATACAACTCTAGTCTATGGTTTTAGATTCTTGTTAGATACTCTTCTCTGCTAATAACACACATTGGTTTCTGACAGAAAAACACAGTTCCGACTAGTTCTCCCATGTGGAAATTCACAGAGGTCAAATTCAAATCCTCTGTCTTGAGTTTGACCTTGGCATGTGCATCCATCAGCAAAACTAACTGCATTATCTTCATTGCGTTCTCAGGGAGATATAGGCAACCATGCTAGCAATGAAAATTACATCTAGACAAGGTCTAAAAGACAGTCCACTGATTAACCCAATAACTTTTAATAACCTTCTACAAAAGTTTAATACCCATTTTAGATACTGCCTCTCCATCTAGTCCTTTGTTAGGCCATAAACATTGTCCATTGAAGAAGATTCTTCTAGGTAAATTGAGTTTTTCTAAAGCCAATATTCCTTCCCTCATCTTTCTTGGTTATTAAACATTATTCCATGGGCAGATATCCACTCTGTCATAAATTTTTTCAGACTCATATTAATGCAGACTCAGGTGAGAAGCTACCCTGAGGACTAATACTTTGGGGCTTTTTTCCAGATTAACTGTCAGTTGTACTGTAGCAATCAAAGCAAGAAAACTCTTCATTCTTGAGACCTAAATATTTTACCGTAAAACAAATTAGAGGACAGCTTGGCACACTAAATCAGTTCCTGAATCTTAATTTTCTCAGTGCCTGTCCATAACTATTCATGTTACATCCAGTTGACAAGACGTGGATGATTCGCTCTATATTGCATTTTCCTATTGTTATTCTACAGATTCCAGTATAAATTTGAAAGGTTTATACACCTTCTGACGTTTGAAGAGTGGGTATTTTTCCATTACTTAAAGCAGGGACTTTGACAACTGTATATATTTCATTAATACCTTATTTTACTTGACATCTGAAATGCTCTTACTCACAGTGGAGTTACTTTTTCCATTCACAACCTTATTTGGGCAAATTCATCCCCTGCCTCTGTGATCAAACCCATGGTTCTTTTATTGTATTCTGTAAAAGTTGCTGAGATCAATAATTAACTCACTATACAGAGAAGTGTCTTCAACTACTCTAACGCCATGTAGTGTCAGACTAATTATTTAGCCCATACAACCATGCTGTATTTATTACAGACATTAGCAGTAAGTGGAAAGAGCATGGTACTTCTATTACTGAAATAAGATCAAGTAATTGTTAAGTGAAAACATAAAACAGAAGTAAGCTAACAGAAAAATCAAATTTAACATGGAAACCATTCACTTAGAAAATTGTTTTGGTATTTAGCAATTATTATCTTCCAGAAGAAAGGTGTGAAATAAATGGCAGTCTAAATTTTCTAGACAAGGAACTTAAATGTAATTAAAACTTTATCTGATAGCATTGTTTCCACCAAGCCACAGGGGGACTACAGACTAATATATTTGTTGTTGGCATAACAAAACACTAAGACTGTATTTTTAAAAGTCTTGTTATGTGTGGGTTTGTATAAAAAACTTGCCAGTGTTACCATCCTTAGTATACTTCACTGAGATGTGAAATTCAGTGACCCCTACAACTAAAAATTATTTTATAAATTAATGTGCTTTACGTCCTTTGTTTTCCAATACTCTTGTGATACCATTTTTTTCAATTTTTAGGTATTTTTACCAACAGAAATATTGTTTTATTTCTAGAAAGGAAAAAGTTATTTCAGCCCACTAACTTTTCTTACACCTACCATCAATGCTGCCCAGGCTATGATTTCATCTATGTTTATTTCTTTTACTGTGGGACACAAAAGACTAGACACTGCATGATGAACTCTTTCTATCATGAAGCATCTTAAGCAGGAGAACGTGCCAGTAATATTGTGAAAATACAAGCCTGAGTGTTCTTTACATGCCAAAGAGAATAATGTGTTTCTTATGAATAAAGCTGTCTGGCGATTCTGGCTCTTCTTTTGTCAATAAAAAATTAATTTCTCATGTAAATACTGCTTCTGAGCATTGTTGTCCAAATTCTTACTTCAGTACAAAACCTGAAGCTGTCTGTTGTACTGTGCAGCAACTAAAATACAAACAAGGCAACAGTGTGCTCTCATCTCAACAACAAAATAGTAGTTTATAGTTCCATGAAGGAGCAATACTCCTTCAGGATTTTGTCTCCTTTCTTGTGCTTTCAATAAGGGCATGAAAAACCCAGATCTGCCACCCCCTAAGCGATGCCCAAAGAGAGAGGCTTCTGTCCCTGCGTAGTCACAGTGAGAGGAAAAGGCTTTTGACCACTGGTTCTGCCTGTGAGCCTCCCTGCAGCTCAAGCAAGCCTGCAAAGCCTGCTCATGTGCTCACAGCCTCTCTGGGAAAATTCCTCTGATTCCTCCGCTCCACTGTCTTACAAATAACTCTACATACACCCTGAAAATGAAGCATAGCAAGAGCTTGGGTTCAGCTCTTTAATACTGGCAAACTCCCAGCAACATCAAGTTCAGCTATTCAGATATTTTCTCCGACAACCAGGTCACTTAAGCTTCTGCTTTAATTTGACAAATACTCTTCCTCCTGCTATTAGAAAATATGCTGACAGATTCACGATTTTCATCCCATTCCTCCTACAAAACTCTGAGGAAGATTTATGGTGGCAAGGACTGCAGGCTGTGCATCCTTCTGCAAATATCTTCTTGGTCACCGGGATAGCCCTTACCATGTGCAGCCATCCATATATATCATAATGTGATTAGGCTATTGCAGTCTGAGCACTCGAGCATCTCATCTGCTACATGTCCTCTTCACCAGCACTGGGATGCAGTCCAATAAGCCCTGCTTAAATCTGCAGAATCTACTGGCAAAACAAGCCTTTTCAGTAAGTTTCCTAGGCTTTCCTATAGAATTCAAAAGGGATTTGAACTGTATTTCTAAGTTCCTTCAGAAGTCACTGAAGCTGAGGTTTACCGACAGAGATTTTTAAAAGATATGAGGACAACATAACACAGACCTGCCTAAGTTGTTCACATTTTCAAACAATTTCATACACTATACTTTGAAGTTATCTATGTGCTAATAAATGTCAGCCTTAAAAATACAAAGTAGTTATCTCTTAGCAAACCCTAGTTGGAGCAGGTTCCTCTTACAATGAGTTTTATAGCTCACATTCCTATCATATACTACTAGTCTGACTTTATCAAGCATTTAGTTTCCTGTTCTAGTTTTCAGGGGGGCTTTTTTTGGTATTTTATATTTGCCAACACTCTGTGCCCCTCCCTCCTGGGTTTCAGGTAACTCGTCAAGACATCTGATCAATTTACTCTTGTTAATTGAGAAACAGCTCATGAAACTAAACACAACATAAATGATGTTGCAAAAAAAATATGGATTTTCTCTACAACTTCCTCAAAAGGAAGTTTCCAACTCCTTGCTGATGCACCCAAAATACCCTCTCTTGTGGGTTTTGAACACAAGACAGAAGTCTTAAGTTATTGCAATTCTATAATACATTCCTGCCCCGCTCATGTACCGTTAAAAGGCATTTTACTGGTGATACAACTGCAAGTTTTCATTTATCATGGAAATTCAACACAATTGTTATGACTATCTGCCTTGTTCAAGTAAGATTATGACTACAACAGTGAATTTGCTGCTCAGGTATTAAATGCTGTGTTAATATGCTTAGGCTTAGCTATAAATACCTGTCCATCGTTTCCATAAAAAATTAACAAACATTCTTCTTTTAAAAATTCTAGAGAAAATCTTTTCCTAAAACAAACCCCAAAACCACCAAACCCTTTTCTTCCCTCTGCATTGACTCAAGTTGTAATTTCGTGACATGTTCATTTAAACTGACTTGATTTGCAACAAAATCTTCATTATACAAGATAGAAACAGAGCCGTCTTTAACAGTGAATCACAATTCTAAACTTTATGATTCACCCAAGTATCTCAAGACCAATGTGATAAAAAAGCTGAAGGAAACATAAATAGTACATCTGTGATATAGACCAAGGCATGCATATGCTCTAGTCACTCATAGACTCTTAAGATCAGACACCTAACCAGTCATTTTTAGTGATTTCTAACCTCTAGTTTTTCCTCCAGATTTAATTATCTTTCTAACTAAAATATGAACAGTAACAGACTATTTTGTTCAAAATAAACTGCTAATGAATGCATAGTCAGATGTGCCTTTTCCCTGGTGTACATCCGTACTCTTTCATATTCAACACATTTGGTGATACATTGCGTGTTAGAGTGTTTGTGCGTAGGCATTCAGATCATAAATAGGCCAAACTAATAGCACTGGCAATATCCCTTTGCAGTGAAAAAGAGGAACTGAGAACTGTTCTCACAAAGGGCTGAGATTACTTCTATAAGATTATTGTTTCACTTTGTCATCAAATGTAAATTACCACAAACAGATGAATGAATGTGTGATTTCTGCATTCATGAGCATCAGAAATTTGAGCGAACTCTTTTAATTGAAAAAGAAATGCTGCTATATCTACAAATTTCACAGTACGGTAAACAATTGTACAGAAATCACTAACAAACAGTTAAATGTACTGTTCAAAATATCTGTATTCCAGTATCACATTATAAATGTAGTATCAGAATCTTATACTAAATGGATTTCATATTTCAGCATTTAGCATTTCCTGATTTTAGGGTGATTAAAAGGACTTGCACAGTACTAGCTCAGTCTTTTTTGCATCTACATCACAAAATAATCTTTAAATAAATGATTTATAGTACAGAATTTTTAATAACGTATTATCATGTAAAGTTTTGCATAGCCTGTAGAAACTTTATTTACAAGAAGCCAAGTAATCAGAAGGGAGCCAAGAATTAGCAGAGAGAGGGGACAAAATCTCTTTTCAGAGTCTTCCTTCAGCAACTGGTGAAATCTTTCTAATATTGTCCAGGGCAGAGCTCAGTCATGCAGATGCTTGCTTTCAGGTCAGACTCCCTTCAGTGAGCAGAAATCAACTTTTGTGCAGGGGACCAAATAAAATAATGTACATCACTGAAAATTCACACATGCCTATTTTCAGAGCAGAAGTGGAAATGTAAGAGGGGAAAGGGAATATGTTAATGCCTTGTGTAGAAGATAGCCTACATAAAACAAATAAAATACACTATCCATGTTAACAGTGTAGTTTTCTGAGGTGTGAAGTGAATAAAACTTCAACCAATAATCTCTAGAATTGCAGAAGTATGCTTTCCAAAGTGAAAGTTACTTTTGTGCAAAAATTCAACTTCTATTTCCAAGTCATATTAATTGTAAAGGTGTTCAAGAAACCATAAAATATTTTACTTTTATAATTCTAAAGAAAAGTGGTACTAGTTTATTTGCCTCCTACAGAATACCAGTTTAGATTTCTGAGCAAAAAGGTAAAAGATATATTCAACACATTGTCAGGTATTAAAACACTGAGACATGATACATAAACGTGTTTGAAACGTATATTTTATGTTAATTTACATAATTTAAATCAATGGGAAAAATACTGGGCCAAAAAAGGCTCTGTCTTTAATGCATGTAACTTTCACCACTACAACAGGCTAGACAGTATTTAGATTTGTATTTAGATACTTGGACTGAGGCAGAAATAATCTTTGGTTATCCAATTTAATAACTTCCTCTGTGAATTCTTCAATAAAATTTATGCATTGGACAGACAACAAAAATCTTCCCTCTCTAACAGATGATCTCAGAAACATTTACAGAATTCTACCAAGTCCACCTGCTTTCTTAAGGTTTAGGTGCTCTGAGGGTTCTTAATTAAAGATTGCTCATCCTACCACTTGATCACGTTACACTAGAGAGCTACTTCCATTATACCTGCTTGTAGGAACAAGACTACAAGACTATTGTTTGAATACATCATCCTTTGCAAGATCAAACTCTGTGTAGTACCGGAGGGAAATTCTGCCAGTCTATTTTACCAGATTTGAAAACTGTATGCCCAGTAATTTCCAAAATCACATATTATTCCATATACATTCCAGTCATGTGTGTACTGCACACGACTGGAGTTACAGTTAAAAAAATATAGGAAATTCTCATGACACACAAAAATAATAAAACCCAATTTGCATGCACTGCAGTTAGCTATCTTTCATTATTAACCGACTTTGAGGCAAAGTCAAGAGATTCATGTACTACCATGCCAGCACAGAAGACATTTTGTATTATCTGAACTCCTACTGTCAAAGACAGTAATCTTATTTTCTCAGTGTGTAATCTGAATGCATCCTTCAGAGCTGCTGGAAATAGATTGAATTAGTGATAGACCTTTGAAAGAATTACCACAGTCAGAAGTCTTTTGTATTAGCAGGCAATACCTTCAGGTTTCATTTTTGTGGTAAGCCCTAAATTGATCTCATGTAACATTTTGAGTCAGTGGTAGGAGTTACTAGTTTAAGATTTACTCTATGACTTTTCTAAGTATACCATAACCTCCTCTAACACTGCAAGGAAGTTAATGACCTGAATTTTTCACTTCTGCAGTTAGCAGTGTCCTTGTTCAGGAATTTCACAATCTGCTGAGTCAATATTGTTTTAATGGATAGGAGTTTGCACTCCGAATAGGCAAAAGAAATAAACCTTCCGGGAATTCAGGGTTGTCTAGTAGTTCAAAGCAGTTCAATTACTGTAACACAGTAAGTAGGAACTGCAATTATTTTCATAATTAATTTATTTAATGCACCTAAAGAAACCTCCTCCGGACTATACTTAACAGAGTCACATACATGATTCTGTTAAAGCCATAAAATTCTCAATGAAGACAGGTGACAGTAAAGTTGGATTTGGATGCAAAAATTATTTGTTATTAAATGGAAATGGTGGAAAAATGTCTAGATCATTGGGCTCAAAGGGTCAGTGGTTTTGAAGTCCAATCAGTAGCTGTTTAAGAGCACTGCACCTCAGTGCATTCCAGGGCCGATTCTGTTCAGCATTTTTAACAACCTGTGCAGAAAGCATCCTCAGCAAGTTTGGGGACATCACCAGTTTGAGAGGAGAAGTCAATACCTACCTGAAGGGGAGGACTGCCATTCAGAGGACCTTGACAACCTGAAGAAATGGGCTGGCACTGAACTTTAACAGTGTAAATAAATAGTCCTACATCTCATGCTCTCATTACTCTCTAAAACTACCTAATTTAAGGGTATAGAGAAGTGACACGCAGACTGTTCAGAGATAGGTAGTCAAAGGATAAGAGGCCACAGACAGAAATTGCAGCAAGGAAAATTTTGGTTTAGGTATTAGGAAAAAACCCGCAGTGCTAGACTGGGCAAGCACTGGAGTAAGTGCCCAGAGAAGCTGTAGGATCTCCATTCTGGGAAATACTCCAAATGTGTTGAGACACAGCCCTGAGCAACCTGCTTTAATCTGGGTGGGATCTGACTTTGAAACTGGCCCTGCTCTGGGTGAAGGGTTAGACCAAGGGACCTCCAGAGCATCCTTCCAGCTCAAAATTACTGGAGGGTTCTCTGATTCTAAATTTTCAGAGAAACACAGGAAGCAAAAATCTTATAACCCATCTAATGGTTATACCCATAAACACATCGTGACATGCTCGCCACATGAAAAATGTCACATTTTCACAGGTGAATTTACACATTTTTTTCACAAACTTTTTTCACAAAAAGAAGCTCATAAAGTCACCCATCTCTTTCTTTCTTTGGTTCTTTTTGAAAACATACTTTCTACAAACACCTCTGCAAACTTGTTTTAGGTAAGGATGGTGAAATAAACTGAAAAACAATATAATGAAATTAGTGACTAATGTGGTATCTATACATAAAAATAAATTAACACATATTTTATGAATAAAACATTTGCCAAATACCAGTCAGGATGTACCCTACCATACTAGCATTCAGTATTTTCCTTTGCTGATGCATGCAAACATAGATAAAATTAATCTCAGGCTATAATGACTAAAATTTTAGGCATTTCCCACAACAGTGCAGCTATAGATTTCTAAGGAATAAATGACAGAAACAAAGGGTCTAACCTCTTGCTTGTAGCCCAGGTCCACAAGTCTCATGTGCTCCTGGACTGTCTTGGCGGACATACCATGGTACTAGCTGGCACCTGCGCCACTTGTGGGTCTTCCACCTGAAATGAGGGTGGGAGCAATCAACTTCGAACAATCCATCTAAACTTGTAGCCATCAAAACTGAGGCTGCACAAGTGCTAGACAGTATCAGAAACCACCATAAGCTGTTGCTTATTATTACTAACTGGTGACAGACAATTCACAACAAACAGTAACAATACTGTAAACTTTTCCCTCTTTCTTGTTTTTTTCTCCTTTTAGGATAAGGCCATTAAGAACACGGGGAAAGAAGGAGGAGGCAAAGGAGGGAAGAGAAAGCAAACCATATATATTTTCAAGGATTTCAAAGTACAAAGGTACATTAACATTACCTAAGAAATATACAGTGAATATGAACCACAATATCAGGTTTATACTTTAATACAAAGCATTAACATGCTTACACAAGATGTCAGAGAGAAATTTCAAAAAAGAATACTATATAAAATAATAAAATTATATGACTTGAATACCCATTTAATAGAACTCCTTTGCTATGGCTTTTTAGTGTACTAAAATTTGGAAAGTGGATTTAGCAAAGTGACACTAACATTTCATAAAAACGAGGACCTAGTAAATAAGGATGAGTTTTAAATACTAGTAAACCCTAATAAACTTCCCCTCTTTCTCAGTTTCGCTTCCTTTCTTTCTTTCTTCCACCTATATCAGTGAAACAAAGATGTGTTGAAGTTTCCCAAATACACTCCAGAGATAAGACTCCAGGGTTGATTTCTGGTTCGTGCAGTATTGGGAGTGTCTTTTGGCAGTAAATACATATAGGTGTTACTGCATTTATCTTTTCCTTCTTTTCTTTTCCCCAGGTCTTTTCTTTCCCCCTCCCTTGGGTATGCCTTTCGACACAACAAAAAATGGAGAAATTCTGCCTTACTTGAAGCACAAACAAGTCTTGGAGCTACAGAAAGAGATTAAGTCAGATGAGCAAGGTTTTAGGATTTTTGTTTTGTTTTCTCAAATTTCAAATTGTATGATTAGAAGGGTAAAGTTTTCACAACAAATTCCTTTGCTAAGTTTCATATTGCAAATAATATCCCAAAAGGAGAAATCAGAAGCAAAAAGAAACCCCAGCTACAGTGACCTATGGTGACAGTGGGTTTAAATGACTGTGAGGATGCCTCAGGCAATCCCAGAGGACTCGAAGACTCCTGTAACTGAATGGCAGCACCTTACAAATGTGAAATCAACCAAGGGATCCAACACAATGTGAATATGGGCCCAGGCCATATCAGAATAAAACACAGACAGAAAGAACTTGCAAAGAACTTTGATAACAAATGCAATATTGTGCTGCTTAAATTGATCTATCATGAATATAAACTGCTACAAAACTTTTACGAAGTTCCTTCCTAGTGCTGCAGAATACCCTAGGTCTTAAACACAGCAAATTGAGGTAAGTCTGGTTACTGTCACATCTCTGAATTACTGAGTCGGAGGAAAAAATGCTACATCCACAGCTCAAACCATCAGCTTCTCTCATGTTTAAAATTATCTCAATGGTTTTGCACCTCAAGTTTCACTGCAACCTGCCTCTGAGGGCCAGTATCTGAACTAAGGCATGAGCCAAGCTGAGTGAAAGATGCTAAAGGAAACACACAGAAAATGTTTTTAGTATTAGTTCGTGTCATGAAATGTAAACAACCTCATCTACCACTCCCTTGCAACTCTTCTTTCTTCTGCTCAGCACATTATCATGCACTACCTCAGGTAAAATTTGCTACTGAAGATGCTAAAGAGATGAGGGGCAGCCAGCATTTTAAAAAAATAAAATTCTGACTCTGATATTGACCAGAAAAAGTTCTCGAGCTATATTTCTCTGCTGTTTGAAGTACTGATTTTGGTAGCTTCCCAAATGCTCTTTTACATCCTTTCATATCTCTCAGTTACATACAGTGTGATCTCCTAATGAATTTGCAGTGTTAATATTTACCAGAGGATGAAAGCAACACATTTCTTTAATCTCTATTTGGTTTTGCTAAAATAAGCTTAAATTCTTTTTGTACCTCTGCAACAGACAGTTGTTTCATGGGAATTAGCAGGTGGAGAAACAGAACATTGGCTTCCAACAAATACATTTGATATTTATTATTTATTTAAAAAAAAAAATCTTTTTTAAAAAAAATTTTGGTCAAGTAAATTCAATCAACTGCATCAGAATTTTCTAAATTTTGTATCAACGGCCAGATCTTGTCATATATATAGACCTTTCCACGCTACTCAGGTGGATACTACAAAACTGCCTGAAATTTTTCTTAAGCAGTTCCAGTGGAGATCCCCCACCTGTTGGAACAGTCCTCAGTATTCTCTGGTGAAGATTAGGTCAACAAAGAGAATTTTGTATATTAGGGGGCATAATCAACCGTGGAATTTCTCAGGGCTGACAGGGATGGAAAGATGGAGGATACAGCGTATGGCACAGCGCAGCAGTGGAACTCAGTTTTTCTAAACAGACAAGGCTGCATTTCAGTGCTTTGGATAATTTAGAAAGGAAAATAATTTAAATTATATAGAATGTCAAAAGACTTGCTAAGAAAGATTTATCCTGGAAAGTAATTCTTCATTGTTGCAATGTTCCTGCAAAGCAACTGGAACAAAATGAAGCAGTGATTCACTATGGGCCCAACTCAGTCTACATATCTGTTCTGAAACCTTGATTTAGCTACGTATCCTGTTTTGATTTGTAGTGCATATTAGAAAAAAACCTCCTGTTAAGAAGTGGAATTCAGCAAACTTTAGAGGTAGTACAAATTGAAAAATCATGTCTGAGCTGTCTCTGGTTGATTAACGCTACCTGTAGCTATAGCAGACGGGAGACGCTTCACATTCCTTTTCCTCAAACAAAGAGTCCGGGCACTCTCGACCACCATTGGCGGGGAGCTGGATGATGACTCGGTGACGGGACTGCTTCCTTACTGTGACACCTCCTGCAAAGAGTAGAAGAGCTTGTTTTCTCTGTTACTACATGGGGATGACAGTAATTAGGGGAAATTTAACATAACAAGTACTTGAACTGATCGTTGTAATACTGACATGCTATTTTGTCCATAAGCAGAAAACAGTCTAACAGATAAACCACTTTAATCTCAGCTAAAGGCCAGGAATATACAGCCAAAATGAATACACAGTTCAAGTGAACAAAAATGAAACCGGCTGTTTGCTGTTTGTGTAAGTTTGCCCTAATCATTTCCATGTAAAACCAGAAAGAGAAATTCCACTCTGGAATTAATTTACAGTTTATAGTTTTTAATTATTATAGTAATTCATTATTAATGATAAACAGTAAATAGATCCTGTAGGAATTTTTATTCCAGTCATCTTCTGGTATCAGTTCTTCAAGCAGAAAATTAAGAGAAAAGACACAAATCTGTATTAGTTCCACAGCAATACCTAACACACAAATATTTTTTGGTAAAAATCTTGGATTTTTTTTTTTTTTTTTTCCCCCCAGAGAGCTGTAGCACAGACATTTGGCTGACTGGGTTGATATCAGCTTTGGGTGGGTTATTACAGCAGCTGCAGCTTGTCTGAATACAGAAGCATGCTGGACCACAGCCAAGCAATTGTAATTAGGAGCAAACAGTAGGAGAATCCCGGTGGTGGCTCTCCACCACCTGGCTGCTTTTCAATGCAGAGGAAACCCTCCACTCCCAAGTCAATCAGCTCCAGGAGATGCCAGGAGCTGGCACAAGGGACAAGACAGACGTACAGCCTAGCAAAGCTGCTGACCAGCTTGCTGACACAAATGGGTAAACCCCATGAAATAAAAATTGTTTGTGCAGTATAAAAAGAGTTTGACTCACTGAACAGACAAAATGCCTGTATTGGTTCACAAATATACTGTTTTACAGAATGCTAGATGGCGGTAAATATTCATGAAGATATGCTCACTGCATCAATAACTTTCTTAAAACCCGCAGAAATAAGAACAGAAAAGGTTGGCATTTCTGTCCAGGATTATCTACCCTATTGAAAATATTTCAGAAAGAACGATTAATACTACTGTAAAACAACACAGTATTTAATAACAAATAACTATTTCATAGATTCAGATTCAATGGTCTTAATTCTCTGTTCTTTTTCAAATTTAATTCCCTAACCCTTTTTTCATTTGTTAGAAAGCACTAATAGGACTTACTGCAAAAATGCCTTTATGCTTTGTGTCCTTTATAAAGCATAAAGAATTGGCCATGACATTCGAAGTGTGTATATTTGATGTAACAATATCTTACATTCTGGTAATATGGTAGCTCTGAGTAATCACCACATCCCACACAGGGATTAGCACCCTGTGCAACACAAGGTATTAGAGAGTCTGTCTGTAATAGTACATATTAGAAAAACACCTCCTGTTAAGCTTAAAAGAGATAAGGCATAAAAATGTGGGCAATATTAAGCCACTCATCACTTTAACTTCATGTATGATTTCGAAGTAATAAAAATTCAGGGGAGACATGCACTTTTTTTAAGAGCTTTGCCAAGTAGGGCACTGGAATGTGTTTAAATCAGACCATTAACATCAGTTTAAAGCCTGCTGATTTTTATTAACTTTCCTTCAGTTTTCCTTGGAGTAGAAGAACCCAGGCAAAATTATATGCATATGTATCTATCTATTTACCTACCTACTATCTGCTGGTATACAAAGCCTCAGGTTTTTCTTTTCCAAAGACCAAATCTGACCATTTTATAATCTGACAATGTAAATGCTACAATTATGCATCTGTTTCGGTGTTACACTAAGACATATCTGTCTAGTCACCTCTTTATCAGTAGAATATACTAATAGAACTTTGTAACATAAAAGTAGGCAAAATGGGGAAAAAAAATCCAAACGGATACATATAGAAAATGCATAGAAATAACTATTCTTTTCAGCAAAAACATTATGTCCTCCCTGCAGCTGCTGTACTAGAAGATGTGTATAAGCATTCTGCCAAAGGTGATGGCTAGTCTAACTCCTTTTTTTCTTAAAATCTGTCTACTAGTACACAATGGATAAAATTACCTTCTTGACATGAAGAAGGACACAATGTCCAGTCACTGAATGGAGTCACAATACAGTCCTTCCTACAGGGAAGCAGACAAGGCCTCACAGTTTCTGGTCGGAGGCTCTCAGGGCATCTAAAAAAATAAAAAAAAAGAAAAAGAAGCGTTATCAAATAAATGATCATTCTGCAGTAAGGGGTGAATCATGAGAGGTACTGAATGCCTGCAGGCACACAGTGGAGTGCTAGTTGCTCAGAGTTCACCAGAATGGAGAACAGAAATAAAAACTATTAGCATTTAAATATATCAGATGAAAACAAGCCAAAACCGGTGCCATTCTGCACCTGGGGATTTAACTTTAAAAAATTCATCATTTCTCACTCACCATTCCAGACTCTGCCCTTTGAGTGTTATTTTCAAGCTTCCAAATGATTATGAAGAAAAGCCATCTAGTTTAGCTTAGCAAAATATATCTTTAGTTCTTCATAAATTTACCAGAACTCTGGAAGGAGGCATATTTAAACTAAATAATACTGCTAACCCAGGAACAAATAGGTATAAGCTGGCCGTGATTATGACAGAAACCAGAAAAGGGCTTGAAACTGCCAGATCAATGAGACTGAAAGAGTGTGTCAGAAGGGACAGAAAACCTCACTTGTTTTAGGAAGAGGCTTGATCAGCATACAAAGGGGATTATTGGACCGCCACATATGGGGCTCATTAACCCAGGTCATTTTCCCCATTCTGTGTTCCTATTTTTTCATCAAGGATAAACAACTCTACACTGCAATATTTGTTTTCAAAATGATGCAATAACTCTTGCAGAAGTATTGCAAATTCTTTAAAGTAATTTCAAAATTACTATTGCCCTAAAAGCACACAGACTGTAGACTGTCAGAGGAATATGGTAATGAGGTAAGAAAAATATCACTTCCTTGTTTTAGACCTTTTGGCTCATTACAGAAAAACATTGCTATGACTAGCTTTTCCTTTTGTGGCTGCTGGGCATCTGGGACCAGAGGGATGAGAGACCACTTTTATATTTGGATTGGATCAGCTGGTGAAGCTGAGCTTGCGCAAGGCATCTTTCTTGCTAGGCTGAAGGAAGCATTACACAGGTGAGTGTAATGGTTAACTTCCAAGAAAATGTGGTTTCCATGCTCAGTGGAGAACTATGCCTGTGCAGTGTGACAGGAGAAGCAGGGGAAAAGGGGAAGAAAAGTTGAGTTGCAGCTTTAGAGGAACATATTCTTCAGCAATAACACCTGCTAGTTCATGATTTCCATCAGTTGTCTCTGCATTTTTCTGTCAATTCACATAAAATTCTCAGAGTATGATACGTTACTGTGAATCAGCACTGACTTCTTGGTGCTCTCTTTAATGACATCTCCCCCCTTTCTCTTCCCTAAAATACCAGTGTGAAAGACCACGAAATATCCCAGCTGTAGCAGCACAAATCTCCATCACCTCTCTGTAAGCTCTCTCTACATTTTGAAGTCAAATTGTGCCTTGTTTCTATGTGATTCATAAAATCAGGTTATGTATACGTGGATGTATTATGGTCAGGTACACTTTAAAAAAAGATCTGCCACCCAATCACACATACTGACTACATTTTCAGAAATTTTCTCTAAGGTTAAAATTAAAAGTTTCTGAAAAGTATTGAACATCAGCCCACTAATGGCTTTTTTGTTGAAGAACAACAGAAATTATAAGCATACAAAAAAGTCTGGATTATACACATTCACTGTTTCACTGAGAACTTAATTTTTCAGCAGCACTGAACATTACAATTCCTCTTCAGATCCTTCGGCAAGGCAATTAGTTCAATTAGAATACTGTTTCTATCTTTTATATTGTTTGTATTTAGTATATACGGCTTAAAGCAAAGTATTGATTTTTTTGCAGTCCTTACTCAAGGTCAAATTAAACAGAAAAGATACAAGCTGAAATCTGTAACTTGTGAGGAAGATAAGGCAATAATATTGATTGTATCATACCACAGTAATCCTTTTTATTAAGGGGAGTTTAAAACAAGGTTCCTATTTACATTTTCATGTTAAATGTCTGGGTCTTTAAAAACGATTCAGTGATTTTAATGTGACAATTTGAAGGATCAACCAAGACTTTTTTTCACATTTCACGGGATTCATTTATGACACAATAAAACAGCCCTCCTCCCCAAAATTTAAGGTCAAATCAAAGGCAGAGACATTAACAGTAGATTTAAAAAGGAAGATAAATCATTAGAGGGTTTTTTTAAATGTAAAATGAGTACCAAATAAGATATAATGGTATAATGACTGAATAGAACAGCAACTTAATGCACATATACAACAATTTAGATTACTGAATGTGCTGGTATTATTCCCCATATTTCCATTTAAAGTAAATTAGGGATAAGTCTACTTGCTGAATAAAGCCACAAACATCAGGCACCGTGCAAATATTCAGTTCAAGAATAGCTGCCTCATGAACTTTTTAAATGACTGCTATCAGCTCTTCCAGCTTTGAATCTGTCCTGAGTGGGATATATTTACAGACTGCCAAACTGCACGAAGATATTATAAAATGCATTTTACTAGCAGCTAATCTGTATTTAACCCTGGCTATATATTCAACTGTAAAATTAAATCATTGAGCCAAAGGCATCTCTTAAAAAAACATGTATAGGGGACAAAGACCTCACAAAGGTTGTTAAACTGATGTTCAAACTAATGTTTCAAACTAATGCTCTGTCAGAGCTGCACCATGCTTCACCTCCTTCATCTGCTTCTGATAATATGCACTTACATGGGTTGTACTGTATTTAGATCCAAACCAGTACTTTTGCATGGGATTGCACTAATCCATATAGTACACCACTTGCTTGTAGATACCACAAGGATCTTGGAAATGGTACTGCACTGCACACCACAGACATACCCTAAGACTTTTATCTCGACTCAACCTGATGATGGCAAGGAGTCAGTTGGATTTAGTAGTCAGTCAGCTGTCAGCAGCTGTAAACATCAGCCATAAAAATCAATAGTAAGAAAGGTTTTATATATTCCTCCTGTAGCTTCAAGTTTTATAAAGATGAATTGTTCCCTCATGAGAACACAAAGAACAGAGTCTTTGTCTTTGCATGCAGTCATTGGTGATGTAAGTATCAAGCAGCAAAATCCAAAGATAATTACAGCATGAAGACATTTTTTAAGATCTTTACTTTTTTGGGCCCACTTGTCCCACGTTGACTCTAACACAGATGACCTTCCTTGTCTGCATCCCCACGGAACAGGTGGCCTCCCCGTTCCAGCTGGCAGAGGAGTTGAAAGCAGAGACAGACGTATCCTCTATGCACTGTCCCCATGGGCCGGTCTGCCAATGATACACAGTGCAAGAGTGTTCGTTACAGCTGCGTGTTTCCTGTAGTGCACTACTGTTTGGGCACTGTATTCCTCCTGGAACAGTAAAACAGGGCAAAAGTTCATGCAGTGGAAGGAAACGGAGTTTTATTTAAAAAAAAAAACAAGCCATAACCCACTCCGAAATCTTATCAGTTACATACTGTCACTTTGATTACATGAAAGAAACGTTCCTTTTTCCTCCTCTTCATATGCCCAGTGTTGACTTTGACAAACTTCAGCCAACAGACTACACAAAAATTCTATAACACACTAATGTGCTTGAATTAATTTACAGTCTTTTTATTTTGGGGTTCTCTAAAAGAGACTGTAAGAGATCACATAAGGAGGTATGAAGGCTCGAGGCAGAAAAAATGGTTAAATATTCTAGTTATGTATGTGAGAGATCACTGTTTATGTCTAATTCACAGATCAATTAAAAAGATTTTTGGAGCTCTTGTTCTAGCTCCCAGTGGATATTTTTCCATGTTACGTAATTACCAAAGAAGATGGCACAGCTGGCAATTTCAGGTCCAGATTGAAATAACAAAGGCTGTTGCACGTTAAGATTAAAATGCATTCATGTGTCAATAATTGTGAAGAAAAGCTCAGATAGTGCTCAGATATTTCTGTTGTGTCTGGTTTCAGATACTATGTTCAGTTTCTTATATTCAAACACTTCAAAGATAATCTGGCCTCCCAATCCTCCATGAGTAAAGAGGAGGTCTTTCCTCCTAGCCTTGATCACAGGCTACTAGATGTCTAGCCCTGTGAGTAGATAGCATGTCTGATAGACCTCTGGTGTTACTAGACACACAGAATCTAGATTTAAGAACTAATTTAAACACTCAAGGCCTACAGAGCAACAATTGGACTCCTATCTCCTAGTGATGGAAAGTCAAGGAAATTCTAAATAACATCTCAGTTTTTCCTAAAAGACAAGAACAGTAAGAAAGATGACTGAAAGAGGAGGTTTTTATTAGTTACTGCAGATGAGCCATACTTTTCTGTAAAAAGAAAAATGTGTGCTCACACCAAGCACATGTCAGAAAGCGTATTAGCCTTTATATCCCAACACTGAACTTTAGGTGGACCTCCTGCTCCACAGATATGCAAGAGGGTAGGGGTTTTAAGCACTCATTGTTGAAAGAATGAACTAAATGTAGAATGAAAGAAACAACTAAATGTAATCAAAGAAACCATGGATACTTCAAGTGCTCCAACACAAGTCAGTCAAGTGTCACAAGTGTGAAAATACTTTATATCCCAAGTTGCTTTTGTGCTATATCTGCAGCAAATGTAAGGAAAGGGCCATTCTAACAGAACCACAGGACAAAATCCAAATTCTCAAATTATTTCCATAGAGATATTTTAAACTTCTGACTTTGGGCTAAAAATATTGATGCAACCAAGCAACAGTAAACATCATATTAGCTGAGATGTCATGCCAAAGACTAGCTAATCTTAAATTTTGCAAAGGGGCATTAGAAAAACCTGAAAACGTGTGAATGTAATTAAACAATGACTGGAATTAAATTGTTTTTTGGCTCAGAATGGATGCAACTCAAGTGTATCAGAATTTCTTAAAATATATGTCAATAAGCAAAGCATCAAAACAAAATGTCATATGCATTTTCTTAAATAAACAAATGATAAAACAAAATTATGGTTATGTAATAACTTTCAGAAATATATTCAAGCACTTTCTTTCAGGAAATAAAAAAATCTTCTAGCTAACACCAGCAGATAGAAATATAAGCAAGGAAATTAGGAAAGTGTGTACATTTTGAAAAGAAAAAAAAAATCAAATATAGTAAAGCCACAAATTATTTGGCATGGGAGAGAAAATTATTCCACATGAGGAGTCTAGACATGCTTCCCCAGTACAAGGGTTACAAAAGGGAGAATTTAGAAGAGATAATAAAGGTTAATAGATTAATTATTTCCATCTGAAGTTAGCTCAAGAAGAAACACAAGGGAAATATTTAAGCAAATTCATAAATTAAAGAGGGTGTGTGTGGGAAGAAATGTTTCCCCAGGAATGGATGCCATAGCCACCAGTTCCTAAGGCATTTGAGAATAAAGTGACAACTTAGATTCAGTTTTGACAGCTATGCAAGAATGTATATTCAGGGAAAAAATGAGAGTGACATTGAGTTATAAATTAAAAACACTGGGGCATGAATGTCTGCAGCTCAGTGGGAATTCAGTTCTGTTCAGATTAAACCACTAGTTAAAAAACTGTGTAAAGAATAAACAAAATGTGAAAATAGTGTTACTGAAATATAAAACAACTATCACTAGTACCAAGTCTTTGTAATAATAAAAAATATACTGTTTATTTATAAATCAGTATGCCATTCTCTCCAGGAAAACAGCATTGCTTTGTGCTTTCTCAAATTAAAATAGGTACAGAAAAAGCAGGAGGACTTGGAAAACTGGCAGTTACAGATAACCTTAACAACATCTGTGTAGGGGTAACAAGATCAGGGCTGCTCAACTTTAAGAGCATTTCACTGACTGAGAACAGGCTTGACAAGAATATAAAAATTAATGCATATCATGGAAAAAATAAAATAGACATTAAGTTTTATCAGAATACATGAAAAGGGACATACCCTACTAAATAAATTTTATATAATATGTGATCAGATGACTGTAAATAACTGCTTGGCAGTACTAAAAATGATCATTTCAAGGTACAACAAACAGTTCAAGCTGAAGCATTTCTTTGTGGTTTTGGATACTTAAGCAAAGCACACTTGGCAATGAAAGGCTCGCCTTACAGAGGGACTGGCATATTGCTCATAAAATAGTAAAGATATGAGGGCAGTTTCCTTGAATGCTTTAAGAGAATTGTCATACGCTTAGATTGCTTTTCTGCCTGATTCAGAGCTGGTAATGGGTAAGACATCTCGCTCTAGGATATTCAAGGATTGGGTTTTATGTCTTTTTTTGTGACACTGTCTTGATAACTTCCAAATTTCAAAATGCTTAACATTTTTTAAAGCATTTAGTATCATTTTAATTAATCATTTTGTTATTGCTCATTTTACAAATGCATGAAATTTTATATATGCATTTCAAAACAGCTGGAATAAAGTTTGAGAAAACAGATGCAACTGAAGTGCCTCTTGTAATCTAGAAAGTGAGGTGTTACTCATTTCTTCATTGCTGTAGGAACAAGGTAGACATTATTCTAGGCAGCTGCACTTCCCAAAGACAGACATGATCAGTACATGCAGATCGCTGACATAAGATCAAAGACTGCCCTGTTGGTGCAGATCTCCTGTTCCAGTACTCCAAATGTTCACACTTCCTCACGTGGTGCGTATCACTTATACAAACCAAGCAGGCATGTCCTATATTACACAACAGGATGGGAATTAGGTGCATCCATGGGAGATGAGAGGTCTGTCCCCAAATCCTTTCTTAGATAGGATTTGAATCCCAGACTCCACTCTCCAGGCAGGCTGAATTGAGGGGCTCCTGAGCAAAAGGGGAAGCACAGCAACATCCTCTCCCCTGGCTCACCTTCACACACAGGTGCCAGGTCACTCTGCAAAGCCTAGCCTGAAAATTCAGGTTCCCCAGTTCCAAAACTAAGTGGGTTTTCTGATTCGTGTTTCAGCTGAAATCAATTTAAACTCATGAAAATCCCTGTCTTCTCCAAAACCGATCCTTTGGTAAATAAGCAATTTGCTGCAAAAACAATGACTCAATTCTATGCTTTCAAATTTAATTACCAAGCACTGTTATTTCAAGACAGGAAAATACAAAAATTTAAACCAAACAAATGCAACAAATGTAAGAGAAGTAAATACATTAAAAAGCCCTATGTATAACTCCTCCTTTTGCAACTATGAAGTCAAAGTGCACTGGAATTTTATCAGGAATAAAATTTTAAAGCGTATCAACCATAATTTGCCTAGAGTTGAGAAGAAATCATTTGATCCAGCTAGTCCTTACATGTTCAGCAAATCAACCCTGCAGATATGTGATAAGTATGAGTTATTGGCCCATGTCAAACAGAATACCTGATGAGATGGACAACTGATATTCTATACTAACTCAATGATGTTTAATAGTCTGTGATATGCGAGGTCACACTAAATAGTCCTTCTGGCATTATACTTTGCTGATCTATGGACATACAGTAGTCATAGTAAGATATTACCATGCATAGGCATCCCTGCTCTAAGAGAATATTTCAAACAAAATCATCCTTCACTCCTATTTTATTAAATTAAGCTTTTTAATATTTTTTTTTCCTTTGAATTTGACTTGTGGGGCTTTTTTAATTAATCTTTACTTTTCCAAACCCAGTGTCAGTCATCTTCTACTGATAAAACATGGAATGTATCCACAAGATTAGTGTTATGCTGTATGACACTGATTTAGCAATGTCAATCAACGCAGTGTATAATCAATGCAGAATCAATCTGCATATGTACTATTTACTAAAATATTAAGACTCATTTAGTACTTTTTATTCTCATGTCATGGCCTATGTAAAGTAGTCTCAAAAAAATTAACAGAAATATTAAACAGAAAATAAAACAAGAATATCCTATCTCTGTTGAATGTAGGGTTTGTTTGAGCTGTATAAGATGACTTTACTAGACTTAAGCAAAACAACCATATGATGTATCAGGTAACATCATTATGTCCTTTGCTGTCATTTTATATTTTGAGACAGTGACTTTCCTGAGTTTCTTACTGTACCATGAAGATGTATTTGACAGTGACACAAATGAGCTACCACTACAGGCAGGCTCACAGACAGGTAAATTTATAAATCACTTCACCTTTCAAACCTTCGAGCTGAGGACAATGATCTCAGAAAAGATACCAAAAAACAGTTATTGTGACACCGTTTTCCACATGGAGTCATCTCACAAATCACAGAATATCTTTATCTTGAGGAAAGAGACTCCTCTATTTCTCCACTGAATGCAGGTAAATAAACCCATCCCAGATATGCATAATCACACTGTGCTTGAGTATGGTGTGGTTACGCACTTCAGTGTATGGTTTGAACATATGGAAGAGGTGTCGTCCTGAATGAGGAAATGCTGATGAGAGGGCATATGGCTGAGTTCAGCTCCTGGCTCAAGCAGAAGTCCGTGTGGTGCTAGAGGAGCAATCATATTCCACATTTCACTAGAAAACTGTCTCTACTGCAATTTACATATGGCTTCAATTTTTTCCTGTGAAGCTCTTCTTGTCACCAAGGAATTATTGTAATACTACTGAGTTATTCCTATTCTAAGTCATCCCAGAAAATCGATTATACTGTGGCTGTTTCCTAGTGGCCAGTTATGCTAACTTGATGGTTTCCTCAAACCAAGTCAGCAGTGTAGATAGCTGGGAAGTAAGAAGAAATAAAAGGTCTTAATATGAAATGACATAGCTTTATCATGGAGAGTCACTAACAGGCAAAATGACAGAATATAGTATTTTTATTTCAAAAAGGACAGAAACAGGACAATCACAGGCAATACTTCGATAAGAAGTCACCTGAGAATCAGATAAAAGAACCCATTTCCTATGTATTTACAGATCCTCAAAAATTTCAGTAGGGTGTTAATGTTTAAGTACCCCAATGAACAAGAATTATGCACTTCAGTTATTCTGAGGGATTGCAATACTCCTTGTGTACGTAATGACTGCAATGCCTTCATGTTCCCAGGCACACTGAATTCTTCATGACTAGCAGGAGGAGGCGTGTGATCAAGGGCTCACAGTGATAAACCTGGACTCCTTATACCATTTTAGAAGAAAAGTTTAGTCTTATTCACTGATTGGCATCGAACTTGCACATTCTTTCATTAATTAATGTACAATCCTGATATCATTGGAATTGTATATATTTATGTACAATATATTTGTCCTGTTGTGATCTGAACAAAACCTCTCAAATGTCATGGCTATATTATACAGGAATTACTATGAAATGCCTTACCTAACCTGGTCTGTCTCTCACACCAACAGTTCAAGAAAAGGTTCAAAAATCCCAAAAGGAACACCTGTAGGACTGTTCACCTGAACAGAAACTGATAGGTGTTTTCAGAAGTCAGATTTAATGTGTAAATGGAATTACTGGTCTTACATTCAGGAGAATTGGGATTTTTAGTTATACATGATGTTTACAGAGTTTTCATTGACAATAATGTGCACTTTTATAAGCTCTGAATAGAACTGGAACTTGTTTCACAAAAAAGGTTCATGTGGAGCCTCCTTTTTATATCAGCAGAATACAGATGTTCAGTATCTGAACATATCTCCTAGAATATGGAGAAGGCTGAGGTAGTCAGTGACTCTTTTGCCTCAGTCTTCACCACCAGGGACTAAAGCCACACCGCCCAGGTCACAGAAGGCAAAGGTAGGGACTGGGAGAATGAAGAGCCCACTGTAGAAGATCAGATTCAAGACCACCTAAGAAACCTGAAGTTACACAAGTCCATGGGCCCTGATGAGATGCATCTGTGAGACCTGAGGGTGGATGAAGTTCCTAAGCCACTACCCATCATATCTGGGAAGTCATGGCAGTCCAGCAAATTGTGCCTGACAAGTCTGATGGCATTCTACGATGGGGTTACAGCATTGTTGGATAAGGGAAGAGCAACTGACATCATCTACGTGGACTTGTGCAAAACGTTTGACACTGTCCCACATGACATACTTGTCTCTAAATTGGAAAGACATGGATTTGATGGATGGAGCACTCAGAGGATGAGGAATTGGCTGGATGGTTGCACTCAAAGAGCTGTGGTCAATGGCTTGATGTCCAGGTGGTGAGTAGTGACAAGTGGCAATCCTCAGGGGTCGGTACTGGAACCAGCGCTGTTTAACATCTTTGTTGGTGACATGGGCAGTGGGATTGAGTGCACTCTCAGCAAGTTTGCTGATGACACCTGGTGAGGGAAGGGATGTGCCATCGAGAGGGACCTGGACAGGCTGGAGAGGTGGGACCGTGTGAACCTCATGAAGTTCAACAAGGCCAAGTGCAAGGTCCTGCACACGGGTCAGGGCAATCCCAAGCACAAATACAGGCTGGGTGGAGAATGGACTGAGAGCAGCCCTGAGGAGAAGGACTTGGGGGTGTTGGTTGATGAGAAGCTCAACATGACCCAGCAATGTGTGCTCACAACCCAGACAGCCAGCTGTATCCTGGGCCACATTAAAAGAAGCAAGGCCAGCAGGTCAAGGGAGGTGATTCTCCCCCCCTTCTCCGCTCTCGTGAGACCCCACCTGGAGTACTGTGTTCAGCTCTGGGGCGCCCAACATAAGAATGACATGGACCTGCTGGAGAGAGTCCAGAGGAGGCCACGAAGATGATGAGGGGGCTGGAGCACCTTCCTTATGAGGACAGGCTGAGAGAGTTGAGGTTGTTCAGCCTGGAGAAATCTCTGGGGAGACCTTATACCAGCCTTCCAGTACCTAAAGGAGGCTACAGGAAAGATAGGGAGGGACATTTTACAAGGGTATGTAGTGATAGGACAAGGGGGAATGGTTTAAAACTTGAAAGATGGTAGATTTAGATTAGATGGAAGGAATAAGTTTTTCACTGTGAGGTTGGTGAGACACTGGCACAGGTTTCCCAGAGAAGCTGTGGCTGCCCCCTCCCTGGCAGTGTTCCAGGCCAGGTTGGACGGGGCTGTGAGCAACCTGGTCTGGTGGGAGGTGTCCCTGCCCATGGCAGGGGGGGTGGAACTAGACGATCTTTAAGGTCCATTCCAACTCAAACTGTTCTATGATTCTATGAATATATTCTGTTCCCCCAGAACATAAAATGACCTCTCAGCACCAACTACAGAATCAGTGTTTTATGTTTTGGGAACACAGCTAATCTCTATCACACAATTATGGAGGTGAAAAGTCATTCAGCCATTTGTCATGCAGCAAATGACTAAAAGGCATAAGAGACATATGAGGAGAAAAGTGACAATAACTCTAATTTCAGTGAAACATAAAAAATAAAAGCTAAACTGATACATTTTGAATATATTACAAGCAAAAGTGAAAAGTACCTTCCAGGTAGGGTTGTAATGACAGGCTAATTCTTGGAAGGTTCTTTCGGTTTTTTTAAATATATTTTTATTCTCTGGAGTTTGTACAGAGTGCAGAGGAGCATGATCTTGAAGATTCCTGACAAAGATGTGAGTGAATTGCTATAACTAGGCAGACATATCCTTAAAAAAGGCACATAATAACCTCATAGTGGAGTAGTGGTAAAGATGCCAGTGTTCAAGCAAAGCTCAAGCACTTCAGAGTCTAGGTAATGAGTTAGCTTTCTCAGCAGTAGTTTAGGGATCTCTTCACTATTACCTGTGTGGTTTGAGACCTGTCAGTCTTTGTGATCACTCAGTGCTGTTTCTAATCATTGCACAACAGACATAAACAAAATTCACATACCTGAAATCCAGGCTATGCTTAACTGCTTTGCTGCATCTGCAGCCTTGTAAATTATCCTAAATTGTGTTAAGTATCAAAGTCAGAATAAAATGAGTACTTTTTAAAAAGAAGCACAAGAAAGTGGAATAATTTTCTAGAGTAATTTAGGTTTTTGCTTCTGTGGCATGCTTGTCAGGATGCTAAATTTCTGTCTCCGGTAAAACTGCATAAGCATATTGAAAATCTATTAACTTGACCTACATGGAAAAGCAAGAATCACACAAATATATGTTTATTTGAATTATCATATGAAAACATGGCTCTGTGTTTTCCTCAAAATTAGTTCATTTGACACACTATAAAAAAAGGGACAACATAAACCCAATTTTGTTTCTTATTTCAAGAGCATTTCTGCTTTGTTACATAGATCCATCTAAGTAATTTATTATTTGAATCACCCACCAAAATGAATGTAGTTCTGATTTCCTCTTCTAGCAAAGATCCCTTTCAGGGAAAAGGCTAAAAGTGTCTGCTCTGATATTTTTATTTTTATTTTTTTATTACAATTACCCAAATTCTGTCAAATACACAGTACACTTTTAACAATTAAGTTAACTGTGTTTGCAAGCAGAAAAGTGTTTTGCTACATGATGAAGCCCGCCCCTTTCTTTTTCCATTTCTCAAAATGGATATTCTGTTTCACTACTTCCATACCTTACAGCCTTCACTTTTCAGCTAAGTTTCATCTTAACTTGAAGTAATAAAATGCTTTACGGGTTTAAAGAAGAACTAAACCATGCACATAATCCTTTTATATTGAAGGCATTTAGCTTTACTGTCATTAATACACGTGTGTGAACATTTCCAAGAACTCTTCAGTGGCTGTGTCTCCGTGCTTCCAGTGTTGAACAAGGCATTTTACCAGTTGGACCCGTGCATACCTGATGTAGCCATTTTAGAACCATGTTACATATAGAATACACTTGCTCTATTACCCCCCAAAATACTTAAGAAAAAAACAAAAACAGTTATAGGAAGCATGGAAAATCATCAAAGAATAGACTTGAACCTATATCTAAAACCCCTTTCTTCTTCTCCTTTAATATTCCAGCTGTGTCTTCTCTTTGCATTTGCTGCAGACATTCCGCAAGGATCCTTTGCATGAACGGAAACCATTCATGGGGTAACATTTGTTACCAATTTGAGCTAAGAAGCTACAAAAGCCATTTGTTAGCATTTGAATACATTAAAAATCTCATCTTTTCAGTATTTATACTTCTATTCTTCCAAAGTGGACCTAAATTAGGGTTACTAACAATCCTCTATAAATATCTTTCACAGAGGTCTGCACAGGATAAAACATTTACATGGTTTAATTTTAATAGAAAATGAGAAACCCAAATATTTGAAATCAAAACAATAACATTGTGAAGAATAATAAAAAATAGCAAAATTAACTGAAGTAAACAAAATCTCATCTTCAAAACAGCTTTAGGCACCATGAGTAAATGTAGGATAAGCATTTAAATGATTTTTCTGTATTTAGAAAACCACAACTTCATCTAATAATTAGTTTCTGTCGATCAAGAAATTACTTTGACATTACAAAGACTGTCGAGAATTCACAATCAAACAAGAGTTTGCAAGAGCATGCGACCTTACCTTCACCTGCATATGCCAGAATGGAGCGGGCACGCATCTGCTTCCCTTCTGTGGTTTTGCCGGAGCAGGTGTGTGAGCAGGAGGACCATGCAGACCACATGCTGAGCACACAGTCCTTTGGGCATGGAGCTTCGCAGACAACCGGGATTGGGTAGATAGCATCTCTACACAGCTGTCTGTCAACCTCTTCTCCTGGGAAAGAAAAGGCCAGCAGTAGTCGATCATTTGTTAAATTAACTTAAAATGAGCAATCTAGTCCAGATGGGTGCACAAATAAATTAGATTCTCTTCTTCTATATAAACAAGATAAATAGATTTTTTATTAAAATGACTTGTCTCCTCTGCCTTGATTCTAGAAGAACATGGTTAATGCTAGTTTAATTTGATATTTTGCTGAAGTGAATGTCAGCCTGGGTGGTCATTAGGCTTTCATTTTGTTAATACATATCTGTTTCCACAGAAAATCCTAATGTGAGTAACAGAGAATATAACACACCTATGGAAAACTGTGTACATGAAAATGCACGTACAGTAATCACCTAGTCTTCATCCGCATTTGTGGGAGAAGGGGAAAAGTAGTCTAACTTACAGCTTAGCCAGTTTTATAATCCACAATTCATCCTCTGTATTGCAGGTATACATCAAAAGATGAAGAGAGTTGCAGTAACCTGCAGTCAGTGTGTTCTTTGGTTAGAAAGATCTTCATTTGTTAGCAAACCAGTAACACATCAACCTTTGTGTCATAGAAGTATAAAAAGATCTATGTATTCTGTTACATCAGTGTACCCATTTTATTATAATAAAAAAGATCCAGGCTGGTACAAATGGTTTCATGAAATACTAGCTAGTGTTTAAGTATCAGGGCTGCTTTTGTTTTCAGTAAGGAAACTGTGGGAGCACTGCATCTGAGAGCTGTCTGAACAGCACCCTAATCTCAAAGTAGTTAGTTTTGTAAGGTGACACATGATTTCCTGATCAAATCAGTTAATATCCATTAAGTGAGGAATGAACGAATGACCACATATTCTGAGGTCAGTAAGTCTCACTGACAGTGAACAAAAGCATCAGGATAAATCTTCACTTGGGAGCACATGATGGAAAAAATGAACTAAGGAGGAAGGGATTTGGATTCACTGTTTTAGAATTGTTATCACAAAAAAACAATTACAGAAACTGCTTGCAATGAAAAGCACCAGGAACTGAGCAGTATCCCAATATGTAATGCCAGTTTCAAGGAACTGAAAAAGTTGCATCTAAGAACACACTGGACTTCGGAGACCCTGTTAATCATGTACAATCAAGGCATGGAAAGAGCCAGTTTGTTTGTAAACTGGAAACCTTTTTTTGTTTTGGTTTGGTTTGGTTTGTTTGGTTGGTTGGTTTTTTTCATTTTCTGAAAAGCATAACATTTCAAAGCATCTGAATGCCTTTTCTGCTATATGATCCTTGCCGTACTAGGGCATAAAACCTTCTGTTGAATTATGATTCATCTACTGAAATGTTATTGAAGTGTATGTGATCTCAATAGGACTGAACAAGAGTGTCTATAGCACTTCACTTGCTATGATCCATTACATCAACCCTTTTTTTATTAGCTAATGTCAGCAAAACAGTGTCTCATGAAGATTTGCAATGAATATGTCTTCAATGCAACAAAACATTAGTTAGAAATAATCATTAAATACTCTATAATTTAATGATAAAGACATCAGCCAGTGTTAATAACTACCACCTGGATTCTGAAAAGCTAATTCAGTAAGAACTGTGAATGCTGTAAATGAAGCCCAAGATCTATAAACATTGCTTTACCCAGTTAAGTCTTTATTGCCTAACAGAATAATAATAAAATGAAGCAAACACTAATCTAAACAGAAACTAATTTTTGTCATTCAAGGTCTACAGTCTTCAAATCTCTCAGATAAGAATCTCTGATAAACTGAGTTCCTGAAAATAGGAGGTTCTTTAGTACTAGTGACATATCATGAGTCCCAGAACTATTAATGATCAAATTCTTTATAGAAGAGGAAAAGATGAGGGCCATCCATCCAATTTTATAACCCTTTAACCAGTATCAAATATTTTATTCATACAGAATCTTTAGGCACAACAGAACTGCAAACATCAATCTTCCTTGGCTCTGCAAGCCAGGGGAAGTCCTGCAGCTCATGCTTTTAAAATAGCCTAAAGTAGTCATAGTCATCTGAATTATAAAGACCTTTGAGATCAAGCCAGGCCCAATAGCTGTATTTTCCCATATTAAAAATACAAATTTGAGCTCTACCAAAGGCTTCATAGATCTCCCACATGAAGTTCTACTTCCCTCATTGGACTCAATTTTTGCATCAATTGCTTCTTATATCACAGGTCATCTCACCCTGACACCAATGCAGAAGGTATTCCTGCCTACTTCAGAATGGCTTGTGTTTGGGTTGAAAGACGAGATGGAGGAATAGACTGCAAACTTCTTTTCCAAAGAATAGAAAAAAAGCTAAAAAACCTTATTCTAAAATTATTCCATTTTCAGGTAAGAAGACTCAATAAAGTAAACCAGTGGGGACACTTTCACACTTTGCAAGAAATACTACTATTACAGTATAGTATGTCATAGTGTAAACATGCAACACAATCTTGAGTTTATTTATCACCTGTCAACTAAGGTGTCATTAACTTGAAACTCAGATAAATCTGGGGTCATGATGAGAAATTCTGTTAAATTAGTTTCAGTTCAAGTTTATATTTCAAACAAAAAAAAGCATTCATTCTCTCCCAAGATCAAAGCCTTCTTTTATCCTTTGCTTTTACAGAGAAAATATTATAAAAATATGTATTTTCCATATTAGCATTTAGTTTTTGTCAACTGTCCAATTCTTCTTATCTAATGAATTCAACAGCATAGAAATGTAGTTGGAAGGAATGTTTTATAATGGGTACTTATCTTCAGGGAAATATTTTATTTAGACTGAATAGTTTCTGACATTTCACTAATGGTTTTATGAACAACTTGACCTTTGTTGCCTTTCTCTTTAAAGTGCATTGTGTAGTCAGCTACCAGGAACCATTCAACCATAGGCTGGGAACAATGCCAATGTAAAGACTAAAGCCACTTAGAAAAAGTCCCATTTGAAAAAGTTTGTCATGTGTAGTCATATTTTATTTGAACTTCATAGGTATACATTTATGTTACACAAGAGTTTAAGAGAGAATTCAACTCAACTCAAAGGCCTCTGCCCTGAGTTACTTACACTCTAAGCAGCAGAATGACAAAAAGCAAAAAGAGTAAAACAGAAGATGACATTTCTATCAAGAAAACTCTTCACCATTTATCAGTTGATTTGTTCATTAAAATCTGGAATCTAGCAATAGTCCATGTTCAGAAACAGGGCCTATATAGTTGAATGGTATTTCTCTCACATAACAGATGCACATTTTGGGCTAAATTCTCCAAACCACACTGGAGGGAGTGACTGCATGTAGAAATGGAAGGAGACAAAAAAGGTTTTCTTTTTCAAGGATTTAAAATGTCAAAAAGTTTTTAAACCTTTGCTGGGGTTTTTAACAGATTTGTGTCATCAGTAAAGAGTGCCAAGGAGAGAGCCTTTCAAATCTAAATCTCTTCCTTGAACTGTTATGCTGGATCCAGCTAGACAATCAGCGAAGTGTGTCAATACATTAAAATGTCCTTGTGGCTGCCTTCTTAGTGTGAAGACCTTATAGTATGCTTGCACACACCAAAGCCACTAGTGAACTACTGAACTGCTTAATTGCTTTAAAATAAACAACCACCAAATGAACCAAGGAAAAAACCCCACCCCCCTACTGAATAGGCAAATTTTTACAGATTAGAGAGGTGAATAGCATGCAGGAGGAACTGGCTAACTGTTCACAAGTATCAAGTCTGTATTCGTATCACCATTCTTGTTTTATTACATTCACAAAGCAGGTATGGTCTGAAAACTTGGTCTAGATGCTCAAGGTTGGGCTAGGCTGCAGAAGACCTACATTCCGTGTTTAATGTAGTTAAATCACATCACTCCTTTGTGCTTTTGTTTACTCATTTGTAAAATGTGTCTGATATTTACATTTCTTGTAAAATGTTTTAAGATCTTTCCAGTGGAAAGCATTCCCAGAGCTGGTATCACTAGAGAGACATGGTAAGGAAACCCTCTTGCTTACTGTGCATTTTTTAATGTGATACATGCTTCAGTGCACAGTAAAAAATTGCTGTCAAATTCTGACCTGTAGTAAATGGAAAGGCAAGTGCTTAACAGAGGGTAAGTTTCTTTTAAAGCCTTAAAATGATCAGTAAAATCACTGCAAGATTCAATGAGGCTTAGAGAACAACTAAAAAAATAGCAACATAAAATAAAATTGCTGCTGGAGTCCTATGTAATAAGGCAGTGAACATGGTCTCAGTCCCATACCTAGAAAACAGCTATAGTCTCTGAAAGGCTGAACTATAACCTGATATTAACTAAGTAAAAAATTGACGATAAAATCACAATAAATGGGATCAAATCAAGAGACCGCTTTGAACATTAATACTGAACATTATTTTTTAAGTGCCTGGGTAAGCAGTAAAGGACAGGAATATCACATAGTGGTAAAACAAATCTTGCAGTTATATTTTAAAGTTCATAAAAGAAGTACTGACACCAACTGAGCCTAAATGCTAAAAATATAAACTTCAGACTCTGTATTGCTTAATTGAATGTGTTCAAATTTACTAGTATATCTGCAACTCTAAGAAAAAAATAAAAATAAGAAGGCTCAGTTATGCCAATAGTTTCTTTTTGTGGCTTCTGGTAGCCACATATAATAGTCTGCTTTTAAGTACAACAGACCACAGGAAAATACAGAGCATCATTCAACTGTTTTTGAAACTGCATATATAAAATGAGGATGTAAAAATACAAAAGGATGGACAAGACTGACAGTTCAGAGCACTGCATGATCTAGATGTAATGTTTATATATACTAGGGTATACTCTGTTGTATGTATGCCACTATATCAGTTATAGGCATCACCTCAGCTAATGACTTTCTTACCCATTTTCTTGTCTCCCTAGTGAAGCTAAAAAGAAGGCAGACAATGTGTCATCCAGTTGAAAACTGCTGGGCACCTGAAATACTCAGTAAGGCACACCAGAGCTCAATTTTTAAAGCACTTGGTGTTTATGGGTGAAAAAGAGGTGGTTATTATTTAACTGCCTTCAGTAATGCTTCTAAGCATAGAGGTGGAAGGAAAAAAATGCAGTTAGTTCACACAGTGTTAAAATTTGTGAGCTGTGCTGGTTGCCATTTACTGTTTCCTTCCTTCTCTGTATAGAAAAACAATCAGCAGGAAAGTATTTCACTGCCTCTTGTACGGGTTGTAAAGGCTGAAATGGCCAATGAGACTGTTCTTTATCTTGAATTCCCATGCAGTTTCCCATATACATTCCTCCCTTGTCAGTCTTCAAACATGTTGAACAACTTCCTCAGCCTTGCTGAGGAGCCAAAGTTGCTGTGTGGACTCTGCCCATTAAGAACAAAATATGCCTGTCTATATTCAAAACTTAGTAAAACCAGATCTGTGGTATGTGCTCAGATCTGTTTTTCATATGGAACTAACTTTCACCACTTTCTGTACTCAAAGTAGTAAAGCATATGCTCCTCCACTAAAAGGTTTGCATGTTACAATTTTCATTTTTTGTTGATATAAAAAGATAGTTTGACTAGAAGATGGGGAAATGCTTTAAAAAAAAAAATCGTACAATTCTGAAGTGTCTAAATGTATGTTTTAACTATAATTCCAGTTAGAAAATAACAAGAAAATATCAGTCTAAAATCTCATTGCCTCAAAGTTACAAGAACGTTACTACTAGACTGTAAGAACAGAGAAAAGCTTTAACGAATTTAACTGTCATTATTCTAAAGAAAATTTAAAAAGTCTTGAAGAAAACCACAGAAATAAGGGAAAACTTACAAACTGATCCACATTTGAAGTTTTATACTAGACTTTCATTAGTAATAACCTTATCTACACCCTACCAAATTAGTCTAACACAAAATGGGAAATTCATCACATTACAGAAAAGTTATTAAATTTATCAAAACCCATATATTTTTCAGAAGCTAGGACACCTTATTTCTGCTAATAAGCAGATAGTAATCAATCACCAGGATAAACTTACATTATCATTTTCCTTTTTAATACTATTGCATTTCTTTCAAATAATTAAGCAGTTACCAGTCCCCAAAATTCACTATAAAAGGAAAAATCCTGCCTGCCTAGCATGAACTGTCACAGCAAATTGACACTTCCTTCCAAACTACGGTCCTGCAGCAGTAGTATGGATTTTTCTTTCTTCAGTGATCAGAAGAGGTAGAGAACTATGTTGTGAACTATGCATAGGAAAAAATATACTCATAATACTCACTCAACTTCTGTCCTTTTGCATAATTATGCACTTATGATCTGCCTTCCTCAAACCTCCTAAATTTTCTTCACCTTTATCAGAACTGTTGATTAGATTCAGTCTCATACCATGACTGATTCTTTTTTTGGCAATTCTATTTGTTTTGTTGTTTGGTTGTGTTTTGTTTTCTTACACAAGAGAAACTCCCTGAGGAAAGCTGTCTTTCTCATAGCACATGTCTCTAATTAAAATGCATACACAACTGCAGAAGGCTGACCCAGATTTTTCAGTAGGAGAACTTAGAAGATAATCTTTGAAAACCTAATCAAATAAGCCACAGAAAGGGGAAACAGTAATATTTACATGCAATATATCATTTACCATCTTGTTTAACCCAACAATCTTAAGAGTATTTGGAGGAAAAAAAAAGCAGCATGGGCAACAGTATCTGACTGACAAACTAATTTTTGCTCTTGAATCTGTTCAATACTTGTATATAACACGTATTTTGATAGACATTAGGAAACTGTAAATGTTTTATTAATCCCAGCAGCCTTCATAACATCTTGACAGTGTTTATTCATATCTGCTCCAGAGATAAAGGCTGTCAACATAAGTGTTAAGGTTGGTAAAATATCAGTGTCCTTGAAAACAGTAGCAACACTATGTTACCTTATATGTAATTACTTTCAGTACCAGTTCCGAAATGACCAGTTGTCAAAAAATATCTCTGCATGAATTAGGTAGATAAATTTTCAACATTTTGAATAATTTTTAATCTCTCCAACTATTGTGCATAAAGAAACATTAACATACAATTTATATTCTCAATATATCCTATTTCATGAAGTTTTGCAACATACACAATGTGAAAAAATGGTGCATTCTTCCCTTATATTATTGTCAAGTGAAGTTTCTGCATTCATGCCTATTGCTTAGGTACCTAGCTGGTAGCTCCAAGTGTTAAATCAGTTGCTAATTCCCTAATCACATGCCTTTCTCTCAATTGCTTTTGCTAAGTAGCATTTGCATTTAATTAAGTACATCTTAATTAGTTGATGGTTAATATTCGTGAAGTAATTTACTTCTAAGAAGCCTAAGTAGAAATGGCACTGATTTCAATGAAGACAAATACACTAGTTTCTCACATCTGTTCATTATGCAAAAATAAAAGTTGGTCTAATAGTTTAATGATATGAAAACACTCTAAGATTGTAAACTGTTGGATTTGGTGATTTGTGTGTGAAAATTTACTGTGGTTTTAGTTTCAATGTAGAATTTCAAGTAGTATAATATCATAGAGTCTATTCCTTACTAAGAGAAAAATTATAAACATGATACTTAGGCTGCTTATTCAAAAAACCATCATGAGTCTCATAATCATGGATGGATTTTTTTTTTTAACTAGAAACTTGCTAGCACAAGCACATATACATTCATCTTATTTACACATTTACCATGACTGCACACACAAACCAGTGACATATAGAAAAGGCCACTGACTACTCCCCTTTTACTATGCAAATATAGGAAGACACAAATACCTTTTAAAATATAATTCTAAATTTTAAAATGTGGTTTAGGCTTTTTTTTTAGAGCCAGCATTTGCAAGGAAAAATAACTGATAATGGCAGGCACTACTAATATACAAATGCAAAATAGTTGGAGCTTAGAAATCCACAAATCCAGTGTTTCTCAAATGAAAACAATAGCAAGTCAACACACTTAAGAAAAAAACCATGACATTTAAAAGATTTTTCTATTCCTTAACGAGAGGAAACACCACATTTTACAAGGAATAACTTGATGACTATGTGCAATTTTCCTTATGTATTCATATTATGGGAAAACAAATTTTGACGAGTGGGGAGACAGTGTCTTCTAGAACTCCCACATTCATGCAGAAATCTAATTCCAAAAATAATACCGAAATGCTTCTGCTCCTTCTCTGTAACCAAAGCAGTAAATGCTACTACTACACCTGAGCTACAGCTTAAAGAGTAGCATGTGTTTGCTAACCTTCCTCACAGCACAGCACGCTAGCGACTATGTAGAAAGAATACAGTTGCAGGTGACCCCAGCAAGTGGTTTACAGGAAAGCTAAAAGATGTGACAGGCATTCTGCTACAGAGGTAAGACAGTTCTGGTTCCAAAATTTCTCCCGTCCTTCAGCTCATCTGAAGTTTCATTCACACAAATTTAAAGAAAAGTGAGTCACTGCTAAGAAATCTAGTTTGGTATTCCTTAATGTATCAGGTAAATGCAAGACTTTGCACCATACATGAAACAGTTACTGGAATTATCAAACATAGAATAACACTTCTTTGAAATAATTACAGAAATAAAGGGATAACTCTGAAACAAAATCGAAGAACTTATTTTAAAGATGTATATTTCCTTCTAAAATTGCTTCAGATAGGAAACATCTTTGCTTGTTCTTTGGATGTAATTGGTTAAAAATAATGAACTCACACCTTCAGATATGATATTAATGCCTTAATGCCTTGAGTAATCCCATTCTCATGTCTGGTAATAGAAAAATGTATGTACCTACATTTATATTAGAGTCATCTGTCAGAATTAGATACAGGAGATAGAGTCTAAAATTGTCAGAGGGAAATAAAATCAGGGAAAGGAATAGTATTTCTTTATCCAAAGAGTAGTTCCTCGGTGTAAAATGCAGTGTCACCTGTCACATATGTAGGAAGGCCAGATTAAACAACAGTATGAAAAAACAATGTTCCATAACTTTGTTAACTCAGAAATATACAGTAGCCCGAGGTATTTGACTGGGGAGAAACAAAAAAAATTTTTTTTTTCATTAAAGTGCAAACTTCTTATTTATGATCTAATTCTTGACTCAATGGAACTGAGGAAAGTGGAATAAATTGTTCTGCTCCTTTTGTCATCTTAACAAGAACTTGTAGTGGTACCTACTTTCAAACTTTAGCTCTTATTCCTTTATCCCCTCTCTTATTTTTCACTGTTCTTTGCTAGATTTACTCATATTAAAAAACTAAATTACATACCTTTCACCCAGGAAAATATGGGAAAAGGTTTTCCGATTCTCCCTGTACTTATTTACATAATTGTGGTAGTGGCAATGACAGCCACAGTATCAGTTCCCCCAAGCATGCAGCAATCACTTGGCTACCTGCAAAGCTCCCAATTAAAAAAACTAAATTAAAAGAATGTATGTACATGATGTCAGTTCACTATACACACAAAGGCACACTGGGGGTGTCTTATAGCACTAACTACAGCTTTAAAAGTAACACAGACTTTTTATCTTTGACACAACACTGTAAGTTACAGAGTGCATATTTTGTATTATGCATCAAAGACTAATGGAAAACACTTCTTTCAGATAATACCTTCTTTGACTTCTTACTACTTCTCATACCACTGAATATCCACCAGCATGAAAGAGGCTGTATCTGAACTACTGGTGATAATGTGAATATCACTGAAAAAGACATATCTAAATAGGAATACTGATGAATTAATCCAAATTAATTAAAATGGGACTTTGCAGGAGACTAGTTAAACTGTACTAACATTTTGTATGGCTATCCTTATTCAGAATGAAAGAGAAAATTCTTAATAAATAGAATTAAGGCCACCTTAATTCTGAATAAGAGGATTCACGAACATGTTTAACATAGTTTAACTAGTATTATTTTTGCAGTTAATTTGGACCAACTTTCCCAAGTGTCTCCATGCAGATAAGACAAAGTAAACAAAACACTGAAACATAATATGTCTTTAGCTGAAAATCTGCTGTACTTTAATTTTCTGTCATACTAGACTTGTACCACAAGAATAGTAGTCCAATTTCTAATAAAGAGCCCAACAGAGTACCTACACATTGCCTAACAACAGGAGTAAGATTTTCCCACTGCTTGACAGGTAGTTGAAGCATTTTCACGGTTCATTTGCTAATGTAGTCTTGCTGAGAATGATAAGGAACAGAGAATACAAGTGTATTGATCATAACCAAGCACAGTTGCCTTCTAGTGTCAAATAAGCCAATCAAACATCATCTTGATATGAAAGAAAAAGTAAGTTTGATGACAGGCTATGGTCCCATTGAGAATAAAATCAATATTAGTCATGGGACCAAGTGGGATCAATATGTCAGACCAATAGGCCATTTTAAGCAGAATATGGAAAGGAGGAGAAAAGTGCTGACAGAGCTATAAGGAAACAAGAAGACATAGTGAGAATCTGAAGGACGAGATCACTTGAAAATTCACAGTATATTTCTAAGAACACTCGGCAAAAATATCAGCTCACCTTAAAAAGATAGAGCTGATCTTAAGATCAAACGGACATTCTCATAAACTTTTCCCAATCAAGTCACAATTCACATAGTGACAAACAGATATAAAAGTATGACTTCAAAAGTAAAATTAAAAAATACTTTCTCCATTTGTTTGTAAAATGTTACAGAATCTCTATTGTGTTTAACAGTGGAATAAATTTTGACAGACTTTAGAAATATTGATAGTTATTTTGAACATTGGTAACAGTGGAATTTAAAATACATAGATCTGAAAATGCAACATGTATCTATTTCAGCATTGCAATATGTCTTCTTGTTTGTTTAGAAAACAAGATGTTTTATTAATCACTGGGAATTATATAACTTTTTTTTTCACTACTGAGTATTCTCATCAATTTTTTAAATTCATCAGATATGGACAAGCAGAGTGCTGTAGCCTTTAAAAATATTTCACAGGCATTTTATTGTAACTACTATTTTAGGCATTTCCTCCTCCCCTCCAATAAGCTCAAAAATAAGTGGAGAACAAGTCTGGACAGGGCAACGGAATATCAAACTAGTTCTATTAGAAATAATAATTCTGATGTACTGACCTGAACTAGGTAAACATTCAAGGATATGAATTAGCAATGGAGGCATTAAAATATAAAATAATAGGCAACACTACAAAAAAGAGTAGCATGAAAACAATGTGACAGCTCCACTATTGTCAGTAGAACAACAGTGCTTGCCACAGTCAATCTTTTAAACAACTCCCTACACTGAGGGTACTAATCTGCATATTTTAAACAGCTACCTTAATGGACTGGTTTTCAAGAAACACTAAATATCCACAACTTTCATGCACTTCAGGCTTCTCATTTTCTCCATAAATATGAGTTTGGGAGGATAACTTTATAAATCTAAGCTCAGAAGTTCACAAAGTTGTATCATAAATTGATTCATAAATACTCCAGCACTGCAGTTTCATCACCAAGTACTTTCTTAGAATTTGGCCACCAACATTTTAATGTTATTTCTATCTCTAATGAAAGAGCATAATCCACAGTGGAAGAGAATGATGAATGGCATGCAGCTGACAGAATATTAGATGAACATTTCAGTTTGTCAATTATCAAATATTTCACAACTATACAGTGAATTTGCAGCAAATTTACAACTATGCATTCACAAATATCTGTGATACCTCTTGCCACACAAATATACCTGTAACTCAAAAGGGGGTTCAAGAGAATAAGAAAAATTATTTTATATAGTAAAAGATGATTGCAAACATTTTCTTTGCATTATTTATCCAGCTGCAGCTAGTAAAGAGTTGTCACTCTATATGTAATCTGACAGCTCAATTCAATCACAGTTAAAACACAGGACCCAAGAGGTGTAAAAGAGATCACTGCCAGTGTCATGTTTACACATTTCTGAGAAATGTTTTTATAATTAATTTCATGGATGCTTCTGTCTGTGTCCTACTACTGGCAGATAAAATGCAGTCTTTGGAGAACATCTTTTTATCCATCTTGCAATGAATATCTTCTCATCATTACAAGTGGAAGGCAAAGCACGCCTTCAGGGAGCTCAGACTGGGAATTAATCTTGTCTTTTGGAAACATTTTCATAACTGATTCCTCTCTAGAAGACTAAAACTAATTCATCCTTTTGACTTTTCCTTTCTCCTGGCCTCTCAGTATATAGATTCAGAGAAAGAGCTCTTAGGAAAGCAACCAGAGGTAAATACCTATACCTTATAAACCTATGCTAAATTAAGGAAATAAAATAACTTTTTCACACAACAAAACCAAAAGTATCAGGAACATACCTGCAGGTATAGGGACATTATAACTTTTCTACTTTGATAATAAGTTATACAAGCCAACGTCCTAAAGCCACATAAATCTGTCAGATTTCACAGCAGATTTGCACCTACTCAGAGAAATCATCTGTACCCTGGAAATAAGGTTCCCCTCCCCTACTAGGACATCACTGGTTTTCTAGATGCCTCCCACAAGATTTAAGCTGCTTCTAGATAGCATTATTCTTCTTTTTTCCCTCTTAAAAAAGAAGGAAAAAAAATCCAGTCTGAGACATTCAGAGCAATAGATTTAATGTAGTTTCTAATCAGTATCTTTTCTCTAGAAAACACTAATGCAGCAATTTGCTATTTATAAAATAATATCAGTACCAACAAAGGATGTCTCAAATCAGTGAAATTAAAACCAAATATCTTATAACTCTTAGGGCAAGATTTAAATAGCTATTCCATAAATTATCCCCAAAATTATGTCAAGAAACCAAACAGCAAATGCCAGAATTAAAGTTGCCTTTGTATAATGCATTTTTTTAAATTGCATAATAACACACATTATTTTTCCATTGGGTCCCTTCCTCCTTCAGTTCACAGATTGGAAACTCCTTAATGAGTAGCTATTTGGTATTTTCAGTATTACTCTCTTTGTTCAACACATGATTTATTTACCACACATTAATTAAAAATGTTATTAAAACAGAATTGGTAATTTTTCTAAGATCTTTCTGTCATGACTATCAGACAGCCAGTAATATATTTATTTTCATAACATTCAATATGTGATAGGTTACTATTATTTATATTTTGCTGATGCTGAAGAAAAGCAGAGCAAAATTAAACCATGAAGGAAAAACTACAGCTAGTTGTCTCAGAGATAAAGCATTCATTACTACAAAATGCCCATGTAATCTCCAAAGGATATATACCCATTTCATAAATAAGTAGCAGGTTTTGTGGGGAAAATGTCATGTAGGCACAATTAAATTAAATAATTAAAGACTTCCATCTGATACATTCGCATTAGGACTAGGCAAACAACTTTAATTTCCTGTTTGAGCACTTGGCTTTGCAACCTAAAATATTTAATATTGGCATAATATTTCTTTCCAATTTTCTAGTTTAAAACAGAAGGCAAATGAAAAATAGTACTTCTGCCATGGGTATTACACTGACTCTGGACACTTAACTGCTCTGCCAGGTGATCTCATGGAACAAAAGCAGGAATAGACTGTAACATGCTCTGTTCCAGCTCTAGAAGTGAAGAATTTCCTTCTCTCTTCCTCTTCTCTGTTTTTTTTATCCAGTTTTATTTTTTCCAGACACTAATCCCAGTCTGTTACCTCACTGTCCCTTTCATCCAGCCCTGCCAAATTCTTTCCAGCTGCTTGTCAAATCCTCCCTTGGGTTGACCATCACCAGACAGAATCCCTCTCCAGATTATAATCCCTGCCACATAGAGACATTTTGAAACTTCGAGTTCCTTACTTGCTCTCAGTAAACCATCCTGGAGGAAACTAGGGTCAAAACCTACCTTTCCCCAGCTCTTAACCTCATTGTTTGGTCAGTAACAGTTTCTTCCTCTTGTCTTCCATCCCCCTTAACACCAAATCCCAGGTACAAATCTGTTCCTTTCCATCTGCAATAGGTCTGTGAATCTTCATAGCTGAAACCCTGCCAAAAGCTACCTGCACCCCAAAATCGGGAACAGATCACTAGGAACACTGGGGAGACTGGGATCCTTAGTTGTTTGCTCTGATTTGCTGTTATCATTGTAGTTTAGTACGTTTTACTCTTAGTTTGAAGTTTCTTAAGTGTTCAGTGGAGATGGTGCTTGTGCAGTGCACAGGAGTTACAAGAATAACATAGATTATTTTAAGGCTCTTTAAATTACCACTGGAACAGTTATCTTGTGAAATCAAATATATCTTGGCAGATAAGAGTGGTTTTACATTAATCAGTACTCAACACAAATTATGATCTGAAAGAAAGGTCAGACAGTGAGCTGCTTAAGACTGGAAGTACTGAGAATAAAATTCCTATTTATTCTGGCTCAACGTGACTGGCTAATGAAGATGTTTTAATATTCACCATTTATCAACACACTAGTTTCACAGCTTTGAAGTCCGATAACAATTATTAAGAAAATTTATCATTAGCATGCAGGTTGTCAGAAAATATATATAATCATGTGAAACCTTTTTCGCTCAGATGAAAAACTTACTCCCATCAAACCTAATGAGAGGATACTGAAAACATTTTATCATAAAGATTAATGATTAGTACTGTGTAATAAAATCTGCCAAGAAAGTGATATTTAATTTATAACTATGTAACATTATTATTATATATAACATTATTAGATCTAGTGTTGTTTCTTCTGAGTATGTTTTGTAAAAATATTTAACGTATTTTCTGAGTCTGGTTTGGGGAGTTAGCAAGACACAAAAATCCAAAACAAATTAAGTTCAATATGGGGGTCTATAAATCCAGATTTATAATCCATCCATTAGTCCATAAACCCCTTTTTTCTTGTTTCATAACAGCATAATTTGAAGTAACAAATGTAAAGATTGTAAAGCATTAAACTGACCTTCCTAAAAAAACAATTGTTTTGAAATGTATCTACAATTATCCCTCTCTGTTTTCTTACTATGATGAACCTTGGAGTCTAATCAGCATTGGGTTCCTGCTTTGCAGGCTGCTGTGTAAATCAAAATTTATGCATCCCCCCCTCTTAATTTACCCACTGCTATTACAAGCAGTTCTTACAATATCCTACTTTTGCACCTGGTTGTGCCATCAAAAACAAAAGCAGGTTATTAAGAGAGTGCATCATATGAAACGTGTAATTGCACTCTCTGTGGTATATTTTCAAAATATTTCTGCTTCCCACTACAGCAACTTCTAATCCTAGATGTACAATAAATTTTCAGTACACCAATACAGCTTCTCTGCAAAGATGTTATAGTACATTTTTGAAGTAAACATGCCAAACCCCAGTAAATTCAACTGACTAGACAGTCAAATTATGATCTATGACACAAGAAAAAAATTTTGGTAATTAAGTTGGCCCACCTATTTTTAATTATATTCTTTATGAACAATAATGTCTCTACAGGCATTGTCCATACCACGTGAACTCTGTCTTCAAAAATATATGATAAATTGGAAACAAAGGTCTATTGCACTGTCATAAGTGATAATTGTTTACTGCACTATGCAGATGAAACTCTGGTTTTGCCTTATTTATCCCTTTAACTGAAATCATCGCATCACATTCCAGGCCAACTACTAAGGACACTAAGAAAGCAAGTGAAGTATTTGAGTCATCCCATATAATGAAATCACTTCATGTTATACAAACACTAAAAGCATCCATTCTTATATGGAACTTAATAGGGATATGTCCACTTTTCTAGTGTCAAGATGAGAAACAGAAAGGATTGATATGACATATTAAATGTGATCTTTCATTGACAGAAGAATTATCAATTATTAAACTTCCTGATAACTGAAATGGGATGGTTAAGCAGTAGTGTGCACTAATTTTTCCTTATATTCCTTATACTAAATAAAGCAAATCTTGTTAAAAAGAACTGACTTAAAAATCCAATGCTATGAAACATAATGTCGGGAGAGTATCAATTTTAAGGTCTTGTAAACTGATTATATTTTACCCTCAGAAACAAATTCTTACACACAGCACAGCACATACATCAAATAAAGATATTCAATAGCTTTTATGTAACCAGACAAATTAAAGGAAAGAAAGGACCGGGTTATGTATTTCATATCCTATGTGTTTACATTGAAGAAGAAAGTATGCATCTTACGCTTGACTTAAATGCAAATGTGACCTCAGACGGTCAGCCTGAAAGCTGTTAGGCAGAAAAGAACAGTTCAAATCAATTCTGTAATGACATTAGCTAAGAAATTAATATTGGGAAATGATGAGTAATGGCCATAACCAAGTTCCTGTAAGCATAAGGCACAACGTGCTGAAAGAAACTGTCATTAGCTACTGTGTTTTTCCTCTAATCAACTGCTGAGCACCGGCCAGATTTTGATGTGCATTCTCTTACAGGGTTAATTCAAAAATTCAATGTAATTCAAATTCAAATCTGGCTCTTCATTCTTTTTAAACCACTAAGACATAAAGTCACACAAAGTAGGTATTTTCTTTATCATTAAAAAATCCAACCAGTCTGATGGTTTCTTCATTCAATGCATATAGCCATACAATAGAAAGGGCAGAAGAATTAGACTATACCTGAGCACACCTATAAAGCTTCCCTTGATTCCCTTATTCTTTCCCGTTGTGAAAATGAATAAAGATCAGCAGCTACACATTTAGCATATATTTGATTCAAACTATAAATATACAGAAAGGGCCAATTTTTATAGCAGCCAAAATATTTTGAGTTAAAACGGTTGCACCAGCTGATATTCAGTTTTTCCCAAAGTTTATTCTATAGATTTAATTAGATACCTATCGTAAGAAGATATAAAGCCACAGGCGAAAATTTAAGAAGCAAAATACAGATGTTGATCAGGAAACTACAGAAAAAAAATTAAACTACATGAAGAAATTTTATAAGCTTTTCTGCAAAGTAAAATTCAATAACAGGAATGCGAGAAATATTTAAGACATTTCTAAGTCCAGAGAAAAACAGTAGTTAAATCCAATAGGATTGTTGTATAGATGAAGTATGGTGTCTTCAATTAATCACACTAGCTGACAATAAACACAGATAAAGGAAAAACACACTGTTCCATTTTGGACAGTGCAGTGTTTGAGCCACTCCATACAAAGTAGCTAATCTAATCGGTTTGAAATTTTTACATTTGCATGTCTTAGCAAAACAGACTAGTTTACCTTCTATATCTTTTAATTAGCTATGAACACCATTGTTTTTCCCCCAAATACTGCAAACGGGGTACAGCTTACCCATTTACATCAGAATATACTGATGTCACAGGTGGTCTGAGTTTGTGCTCCAGCCTCAGGAAGACCAGACCTGCGTCACCCATGTATGTCCAGGTGTCAAAAGAGAACTCATGGCACTCAGCTACATCATCACACATCTCTGCCTAGACAACTTCAGGAACAATTTTGCTACTTCAAAGAGTTGCAGGAATTTGCATAAACACGAAGAGTCTTGCTGTTGCCATGGCTCCCTCTTCTAAGGCTAGTCATACCTCACAGCTGTGAGGCAGGACATGGCAATGAGTCCATTCCTTTCCCCTGTGGAGCTAACTGTAACCCAACAATTAGTGAGCTTGAATAAGGTCCGGAAGAAATTTGCCCTTCAAAAGTGAGATCTGTTTTATCCATGCAGTGGTACAAAGCCCAATTTATTATCAAGGCTGTAAATCAATTCATTATTTACACATTCCCAAAAAATGAGCGAGTAATTTTAGCCTACTGTCTGATGATCAGAAGCACACTACTTATACCACAACCACTGCTAGTACCTATGCGAGAGTTCAGCAAAAAGATAAAAATCTAAAAACCCATAATGAACTGGCATTTTGTAGGCATTTTCAGCAGTAGATAATTTTGCAGATTCTTATGTCAGAAATTATTTTGCACTGTTTACATATGAGTAGCACTAATGTATGTGTTTCAGAGTGGAGAAGTGGCCAGCTTTCCTACCATTTAAATAATACAGAAATATTTTTGAAATTGTATTCTTCATAGATTGCCATAGCTCCAGAGAAGTAGAGCAAATTCATGTGTTGTGAAATCACTCTTTTGAATGGCATTAAAGAACTTAATAATAGATAATATGCACATACCTCTGTGTGTGCATGCATACAAGTATGCCTTATATATATATTACATGTACATATAAATATATTAATTACAATTCATTTTTAAAAAAGGGTCATACTATCATTAGCAAAATTAGCATGGAACATCAGCCGCAGATCTAATCATTAATATAATATATATGATAGAGGAATTCTGATCACCTTCTGTCCAACCTTGGCGTTTCCACAACTAAAAGGAGGTTTTTTCACCTAAACTAGCTCCTTTGTAAAATTTCCTGGGAGACTGACAAAGAATATTTATTCTGAAAAGGTTCTTTCCACACTAAGAGGCTGAAGTTCCATTTATATAATAAAAATACATCAAAGTTCATTACAGCTTCTGCAATGACAACCTGGGGTATGGACTGTCATATTTTTTTCAGCCTGAATGAAAATTCTGATTACTGCAATCTGCTGTGGAAAGACAATGACAATCACAGACCTCCAGCAGCAACACAGAAGGATAATCTATTGTTTGCTATTGTCTCAAAGACTGTAATGACTCTTATCTTTACACCAAATTGAAGAGAGAAGCTCATTCCAATTATATAAAACAATCTCACAAACACTGCTACATGATTCTAATTGTGAAGTAAAACACACAGGTCAAGACACGTTATCCCAACTAATTATGCTTTAAACATATAGAATGATGCAACAGTCCACAGAAAGAGAAGATAGTCATCAGTGTTGGGTTTATCTTACGTTCAAGCAGTACATTTACAGTACAATGCTGATTCTGAAAATTACTATACCAGTCTTTTTCATTTTATAAAACAGAAGCAAAGGCGAAAATAATCTTGTTTTAATACACTTAAGTCCCTTTGATCCAACCACTCCTATCCAGCCACTGGTTTAAGATTGGCTAATTGATTCATATGAACAAAGGAAACCCCACCCAACTCTTGAAGAGACTGAGAGATTATTGTTAAGCAAAGATTACTTCAGTTTAAGCAACATGGCAAACTTAGGTGATAATTAATGTTTTCCACAGTTTCCCTTCACAGTCATTTTTACCTGTAAAATTGAACAAAATTCCCTGTGTGCCATATACCAGCACAGTATTATACAAATTATGTATCCTGTTAACTGACAGTCAATGGAGTCTTCTCCAAGTGCTCAAAATATCACAAATTTCATATGATTATTAATTTAAACCATGATGTTGAGACAATGGAAGAGTAGCATTCTCTAAACTTTATTTCACTGCAAACTACCTTGTAGCTGTGGGGCTTGATGCAAAAACTGCTTGCTTGCAAGGTGCTGCTCTCCTAGATTTTGCAGAGCAGAATCTGGACGCCTTCAACAAGTTTTTGGTGAAGAAGGATACCAGGTGTGTCCTGTGTCAGGGTAGGAGGCCAGAGTACTATACAGGAGGAGGTGGTCATGTGTGTTCAGAAGAGCATTTAAGAGTTGCCTACAGGATTTTCAGTGGGTTGGTGATGTGGTCTCCACTCGCATTAGAACCAGAAAGAACGTGGTGACCCAGATCAAGCTGCCACGCAGACATGCAGAGGTCCAGGTCCCAGGCTGCAGGGAGTGCCTGAGCCTGTCAGTGCTGTCGGAGGGCAGCAGTGCCAACACCTGTGTGCGCTGTGATCAGCTGGATGACCTGCTCAGCCTGGTGGCGGAACTCAAAGAAGAGGTTGAGAGATTAAGAAGTATTAGGAAGTGTGAACGGGAAATTGATTGGTGGAGTAACACCCTAGCACCCCTGAAGCCACGGGAGCAAATGGAGGCACCAAACGAGGCAGGTAATCCCTCATCCTCTTGCTACCAGGCAGAAGGAGGGGACCTAAGAGAAGGAGGAGGCTGGAAACAGGTCCCCGCTCAGGGAGGCAGGAAAATCCTCTCCCAACCTCCCTCACCCTCCATGGTGCCCCTTCACAACAGATTCGGGGCCCTGGAATTTTTGAATGAAGAAGAGAAGGAGGAAGAAAGTGAGACAAACAAGGAGGAAGACCAAGGTCCACCAAGGCTGGGACATTCTAGACCATGTATTAAAACCAGTTCTGAAAAGAACCCCAGAAGGGTCATTGTAGTGGGTGACTCCATTCTGAAGGGTGTCAAAGGCCCCATATGCAGACCAGACCCAGTTCATAGGGAAGTCTGCTACCTCTCTGGGGCCCATGTCAAGGACCTCATGGCAAAATTCCCCACTCTAGTGAGACTCAAGGACTACTACTACCCTCTCCTGGGTTTTTTTAGGTAGGTAGCGATGACATTACCAGGAGAAGTCCTAAAGCAGTGAAGAGAGATTTCAGGTCCTTGGGGAAAGTGATTAAGGGGTCGGGAGCACAAATTGTGTTCTCCTCCATCCCTTCAGGGGGATGGATGAAGAAGAATACCAGAGAACTCAACAGATGAACTTGTGGCTCCAAGACTGGTGTTACCATCAGGGCTTTGGATTTTTCAACCATGGGTTAGTATACAGGATGCCAGACCTTTTGGCATCAGATGAGATGCACCTGTCCCAGAGGGGGAAGAGGATCTTGGGGCAGGAGTTAGCTGGGCCGACTGACAAAGCTTTAAACTAGATTTGAAGGGGGAAGGGGGCAAAACATCAACCCGTCTGAAGTACATGTATACCAATGCACACAGCATGGGTAACAAACAGGAGGAGCTTGAAGCCGTGATGAAACGGGAAAATTATGATGTAGTGGCTATTACAGAAACATGGTGGGATGTCTCCCATGACTGGAGTGCGCCAGTTGATGGCTACAAGCTCTTTATGAGGGATAGACAAGGAAAGAGAGGCAGTGGGGTGGCGCTGTATGTTAGGGACTGTTATGATTGCTTTGACTACAAGTGTAGTGAACAGGGTGGAATGTCTCTACGTTAGAATCAGGGGGAAGGCCAACAGGGCAGATGTTGGTAGTAGGAGTCTATTATAGGCCACCCACCCAGGACAGAGAGATGGATGAAATATTCTATAGGCATTTAGGTGAAATCTCATGATCGCTTGCCCTTGTTCTTGTGGGAGACTAACTTCCCAGACATCTGCTGGAAATACAACATAGCAGAGCGGGACCAGTCCTGGAGATTCCTGGAATGTGTGGGAGACAACTTCCTGACACTGCTGGTGAGTGAACCGACCAGAGAAGGTGCCCTGCTGAATCTCCTCTTTGTGAACAGAGAAGGACTGGTGGATGAGGTGGTGGTTGGAGGATGACTAGGGCACGGTGATCATGAAATAATAGAGTTCTCTATTCTTAGAGAGGCCATGAGAGGGCTAAGCAGAACTGACATCCTGGACTTCCAAAGAGCTGACTTTGAATTGTTTAGGCATGTGCTTGAAAGAATCCCTTGGGAGATAGTCCTGAAGGGTATAGGGGCCCAGGAAGGCTGGACACTCTTTAAGAAGGAAGTGTTAATGGCACAGGAACAGGCAGTCCTCAGGTGCTGTAAGAGAAGCTGGTGACAGACAAGACCACCCTGGCTGAACAATGAGCTTTGGCTGCAACTGAGGGAGAAAAGGAGAGTTTACAGCCTTTGGAAGAAGGGGCTAGCCACTCACAGTGATTACAAAGAGGCTGTGAGGCTATGCACGGTGGAAATCAGGAGGTCTAAAGCCCAGCTGGAAATTAATTTGGCTTCAGCAATCAAGGACAACAAGAAATGTTTCTATAAGTATGGCAGTAGCAAAAGAAAGACCAGAGAGAGCCTCCATCCCCTGCTAGACACAGGAGGAAACATGGTAACAAGTGATGAGGAGAAGGCTGAGGTCCTTAATGCCTTCTTTGCCTCAGTCTTTAATAACAAGACTAGTTGTACTGAAGGAATGCAGCCTCCTCAGCCAGAAGACAGACCCTGGGAGAACGACCCCCCTGCAATCCAGGAGAAGACAGTCAGTGACCTGCTGCATCGCACAGATACAAGTCTATGGGAACGGATGGGATACACCCGAGGGTGCTGAAGGAGCTGGCTGGGGTGCTCATCAAGCCGCTTTCCATCATTTACTAGCAGTCCTGGCTGACCGGGGAGGTCCCGAGAGATTGGAAATTGGCCGATGTGACGCCCATCTATAAGAAGGGTTGGAAGGATGATCCGGGAAATTACAGGCCTGTCAGCTTGACTTTGGTGTTGAGGAAGCTGATGGAGCAGCTCATCCTGAGTGCCATCACACAACACATGCCGGACAACCAGATGCTCAGGCCCAGTCAGCATGGGTTTATGAAAGGCAGGTCCTGCTTGACAAACCTGATCTCCTTCTATGACAGGGCGACCTGCTTATTGGATGAGGGAAAGGCTGTGGATGTTGTTTACCTTGACGTCAGCAAGGCCTTTGACACCGTTTCCCACAGCATTCTCCTGGTGAAACTGGCTGCTCATGGCTTGGATGGGCACACGCTTTGCTGGGTAAAAAACTATATGGATGGCCGGGCCCAGGGAGTTGTGGTGAAGGGAGTTAAATCCAGCTGGCGGACGGTCACAAGTGGTGTCCCCCAGGGCTGGGTTTTGGGGCCACTCCTGTTTAACATCTTTATTGATGATCTAGACGAGGGGATCGAGTGCACCCTCAGTCAGTTTGCAGATGACACCCAGTTGGGTGGGAGTGTTGATGTGCTCAAGGGTAGGGAGGCTCTGCAGAGAGACCTGGGCAGGCTGGAGCCATGGGCTGAGGCCAACTGGAGGAGTTTCCATAAGGCCAAATGCCGGGGGCTGCCCTTGGGCCACAACAACCCCCAGCAGCGCTACAGGCTTGGGGAGGAGTGGCTGGAGAGCTGCCAGTCAGAGAGGGACCTGGGGGTGCTGATTGACAGCCAGCTGAACAGGAGCCAGCAGTGTGCCCAGGGGGCCAAGAAGGCCAATGGCATCCTGGTTTGTGTCAGCAATAGCGTGGCCAGCAGGGACAGGGAAGGGATCTGACCCCTGTACTCGGCACTGGTGAGGCCGCACCTCGATTCCTGTGTTCAGTTTGGGCCCCTCACTCCAAAAAGGACATTTAATGACTCGAGCGTGTCCAGAGAAGGGCAACGGAGCTGGTGCAGGGTCTGGAGCACAGGTCGTACGGGGAGCGGATGAGGGAACTGGGGGTGTTTAGTCTGGAGAAGAGGAGGCTGAGGGGAGACCTCATCGCCCTCTACAGCTACCTGAAAGGAGGGTGCAGAGAGCTGGGGATGAGCCTCTTTAACCAAGTAATAAGCAATAGGATAAGAGGGAATGGCCTCAAGTTGCACCAGGGAAGGTTTAGACTGGATACTAGGAAACATTTCTTTCCAGAATGGGTTGTTGGGCGTTGGAATGGGCTGCCCAGGGAGGTGGTGGAGTCCCCATCCCTGGAGGTGTTTAAGAGTCGGGCTGACATAGCGCTGAGGGATATGGTGTGGTTGGGAACTGTCAGTGTTAGGTTAATGGTTGGACTGGATAATCTTCAAGGTCCTTTCCAACCTAGCTGATTCTGTGATTCTGGGAGGCAAAGTAAGGAGATGCTTGAGCAGTTAGCTTGGAGGGAGAGACTACTGAGGTTGGTGGGTCCTTACTTCACACTTTGTTTGCTTCTACTGTATCAAGCTAATTTTTCTCAGGAGAGACCTAAGCAAAAACTGTTTGGTATTAGTGGTGAAGATCACAGAAGATCATTTATTAAGAGAAAGATGGGATTTCAAGGAAGAGCTGATCCAATCCACTACATTACTCTCCACTGCTTTTGCACTCATGTCAAAACATATTGAACATACACCTTTGTGGGTGATCTGATCTTTGTAAAACAAACCGTACTTGCAATTTGTTTTGTCCTTTCTTTGAAGTTGTGCCCACAACTCTTTAAAGATGGAAGCACATGGCCAAAGCCCAAATTCTCACTCCTTCTGGGACAAGTTGTTGATATAGGCAATGTATAATGCCATATAATTGCAGCAATATATAACCCCATATAATTCAGAAAGACAGAAAGAGAAAGATTAATACGGGGAGTAAAAAAGTTAATCACATCTTCCAAGTGAAATTTCGCCAAAACCAAAGCCCATGCAGAGAGCAAATCCTGTGAGTTTGAAACAGAACAATAGAAAATACCATATACATAAAAGATATCTCAAAGTTTAGTATCTCCATTGCAAGCTTCACATGTATTATGGTTACAATATATTATAGTCAATATAAATGTCTATATTACAATTTAATAAGAAATTAGGCTAATCAGAACTGAGACCTGTAAGCAAATACCACTCCTCAAAACCAAAGGGAAGAAATTATTACACTGTGAAGGGAAATTTTTTGAGATATGGACATAAAATGAAGAAACCATATTGTAATTTTAGGCTAATCTCTTTCTGACCTGTAAAAATGGTTACCAGTTGTCTTAGGTGTATGCAGAAAAATAAAGCTAACACTAAGTTTTTCAATTTAAGACCCAAAATTCAATTATGACCCAAATTCTTAAGCATGAAAGCTCACTATTTAAAGCTTTCTATAATCAACTCATTAATTCTGACCAATTTAATTACAAAATATTTTGTTCAGTTGTTAAAGACTCATCAGAAGTGTCCTCTTACTTAATCCTCTATATGGAGTTAGAAGTCTCTTACTGTAAATACTTTGTACTCAGTACAATTATTTTAATTTATATGCTGCTCTAGACTATAATATTACTAATAAGTAAGGAATATTTTTGAAACAGTAATTCATGAATCTTTTATGGATTAAAGTATTTTGTAAGCAGCTTTCAAAATTGGCTTTTATGACTATGTCATGCCAAATCTGTTTTCTCTCACAGGAGATAATTGAATAATGGTGGTATTTTTGTTGACCTTTTGAAGAAGCAAGACAGCTTGGACTGTCAAAACTCCATAACACACATCAAACCTTGCTTTTTAATAAGCACATTATTTTTCTTCAAGCTATACTTACTTCAATGCATCTTACTTTACTCACACTTTATTTGGTTCTGGACTCAGAAGAGCAGCTTTGTTAGTGGGATTACATCAGGGAATTCAGTCAAGTCATTGCAGGCATGGAGTCTGACCTACTGAATAACAATAGCTGTTTTCCATTTACTTTTCTCAAAGTCTCTTTGGGACCCTTTGAAAAGGTGAAGGAGCTTGATCCTAGAGCAACTAAAGGGCCTCTTTCCTAACAACTACTAAAGCACATCTCTCTCTATTTCAGGTAGCTTGGTCTTAAGGACTGACAAAGCTGAGAACAACAAAACCTGCTACTCTTTTGGACTACATTTTAGCATCTTCACTGTAGTCAGTGTGGACTGTGGGAAAAAGCATCTTACCATCACTGTTGATGCAGACAACAACAGGAACCTGTGTACCAGGGCCACATGGCTTCTCATTGTCAGGAATGCACTCCTCCAGCCCCACAATTCTCCAGTCATAGCAGGAGGGCTCTTCACATGGGATGGCTTCCACAAGGTGAGGGCAGTTTCCTGTTCCTCCTGTAGGCTCATTGGTGATGCGCCGTTTCCTTAGTTTAAAGCCTGAAATGTCCATGAAAATACAAAGGGCAGAATAATTCAATACTAAAATGGAAAGTGGAGAGATTTTTACCTATCTACACCTGAGTGAACAGCTCTGCTTCTCTTCTGTCTAAAAGATACCACAGACACTCTGTGCAATACCGTATTTAAATAACTGGATAGAACAACTCATTAAAGAAAGGAGAGAGGTAAAACTTAACAAGACTATCAAAAGTTTTGAGCTTATTCAATAAACTTTAGCTTAATAAAGTCAATAAACTTAAACCCCTGTTCATCTCAGTCATACATACTCCAGTGGGGAGACAGGAGTAATTTCCTGAGCATCACTCTTGCCAGATGCATCTCATCTAAGAAATCTTGACTAGATTGCTGGGTTGCAATTTCTCAAATATGTTGTCTGTTTTCTTTTCAGGTATCTTCTAATAGGGATGGATTATCAAGTGAAATCAGTTTATAAACACTCCCCTCCCCCCAAAAATAAAATAAAAAAAGACTAAATTGCCAGAAAAAGTATGGAGATAAACCTGTCCTATGAACAAATTTTCAGTAATTAACATCACAATATGCCCTTGCAAGTATTTACAAATTTCCTTAAGAATACCTAAGCACATTTTTGGTCAGAGAAACTGATGGGCCTTTACAGAGTGTGTCATCTGCCAGGTCAGTGTCAGTCTCCAAGAGCAACCCTCTCTCCCACTTTCAGGATGGCATGTTGAAAAAGCCATCCTAAATCTATAGTCAGAACAACCTAACCAAACTGAATGCATTAAGGAAATAGTTTCTCCTGTTATAATTTTCTATAGTTTCTGATATGTCTGATCATACTATTTTAACTTTGGAAAGGTTTGTTTCACATCTCTTCACAGTCTCTTTTGTTTCATCTCAATATTCAAGCAGGTTAGTAACACAGATTTTTTTATAAAATATTACATATAACTCTTTCATCTCTGCTAGTGCACAAACTAAACAGGACACAGTTTTCCATCACATATGTGCAATAATTGTTTCTCTGTTTGAAGATGTACCTCAATTTAATTATATAAAAAAATTACTACAAAAACATGTTACCACATATCTTTAACTGTTTTTTCTAAATTGAAGAAGTCAGCCAAATTATGTCCAAATGGTTTACTAAACCTGCCACAAAAAGTTGATATGTTAAAAAAAAAAACCACTCCAGAGTTACTACAACAAAGGAGGCAAATGATCCACAGTAAAGGCCTATTCCTGAAATATGTAGAGAGACTTGCTGCTAAAACTGGAAGTGCCTGTATAACGTTTACATCATATTCTCAGAACTGTCAATGCAATTATAAAATAAAATATAGGAATTTCCAGAGAAGACGAAAACATTAGCAGTTGAGAAAAGATCCCTGTGATCATGTGTGCAGGAATGAAGACTTGCATAAAATACATCCTGATATGTTTCCATTAGACAGATGTCCAAATCAGTCTCACAAACCTAAACATTATCCCTGAAAATACAGCAAACCTTTCAGTGATGGAACAGCAACAGAAATAACAGACTACTTGACAGCTGTACTCAGAGGAGACCTGATCCAATAGGCTTGCACACTGAAATGCCTTTTCATCTTGAATTGATCAAGGTTGGGTCATGTTACCATGGGACAGCATTGTAAAACTTGCATTATTGCTGCCCAAACATGGTAATTACAGTTGCTCCTTCAAGTGGATGTATGTGGCTGCCCTTCCTTATAAGTGTTTTCAATCAAGGAACCAAGTCTGTATTCTCAACTTTTGTCAGATAATCACATCGTAGCAATGACTAGGCAGGTTTTCTCATTTACAGCCAGAATCCTGCAGACTTCTTACATGAGGTCCTTGTCACTGCCCTCTTGCATTCTTATTTTGATGTCAAGTTACTACAACCTGTTCTGCATAGGAATAAATGGTAAAACGTGAAACTTGAAACTAGCACACATATCATCAGTAAAAGTGTCACTTATCAACAGTGAATGCTCTCAGCTCTTTGCCTGAGCATACTTTACGGGCTACCGGTAACTTCTTAAGCTATTACTGAACTGTAAATCTTGGAGTGACTTGGACACTGCACACCTCAAAGGCTGCTTCTGTTGACCTTTCAAGACAGTGCCAGAATTGTGATTTGAACACATATACAAACTGCATCCCTTCCACAGATTGAGAGGAAGGTTTGAAACTGGAGTTGACCTGTAATAACCCAAATTGACCTGGAGAGTCTTGTAAACAGCCCACATTTTTTCCAGCTTTTGTGAACCAGTAATGTTAAATATAGTCCTAATTCAATGACCTTATTTTAATGCTCAGAGACACTGGATATACTCTTCTTGGTACAAAATTTACTATGCTTGCATACCAAAGGTTCCTTGTGACTTAGGAATATGAAATAGTCACCATTAAAAGGCTTCACTGAATTTTTACATACCCTTCTTGGCCTGAGGGTCATCACAGCTTTCATAGGTGCATGGTCCCCAGGCTGTCCATGGTGATGTCTCACACTCTGTAGGACAGGGGATATGGCACAGCTGAGAAGTGCTGGGAAGAGGTCCCGTACACAGCCTAGGGTCCACCGGCCTCGAGGCTGTCAAAACAAAGTCAACACATTCCTCACATGTCACCGGTCATGATGCTCAGCTCTAAGTGGACAGAACCACCTTTCATTCAGAAAGGCTGCTGTCTCATCATTTTAATCTGATGAAGTGATGGAAAAATGCTTGTCTTGAAAAAATGAAACAGAAGTCAGTTTACTCTCCGCATGAACAGAGCCAAATCCAATTACATGGAGACAAAATGACTGTAGATACTGCAGCAACCTCTCAGACCTAGTCTTTTCATTTAATGGATAGATTATGTTACTACAACAGTTGCTCACATTGTGCTCTGTATAAATCAGTGTCCTGCTGTCTTACTGAGTATGTCTTCACTTAAGAAACTGAACAAAAAGCTATATAAATCCCTTTGCTCCTATATGATACTATGACTTCAAAAGCCTAGTTAACTAGTATTTAGAAGATTATTTTTAAGCTATAACCTGAAACACAGTTAAAATTATGACAAAATTTTGTTTTTTCTTTTACTCTAAAGACCTTCAGATGCACACTCTGCAATAAGATTTGTGCAGTAGCAGCTTTAGTTCAAGAAAGGCTTTTATATACATATGTGTTGCATATAATATATATATTGAAAATAATTAAAACTCTGCACAAGACAATTGATTTTTTCATTAAAGTATTATTGAACTATAAGGACATATGTGAGGGCAGATTCTTCTGTTCTTTAAGGATCAGTAAGCCCTGGAACAGGGCCGGAACAAAACCATCCCATTCCTTCCATACTTTACCTTTGAATTCCCAGGTTACACAAATAATAGAACAACACTATAAGGTGCCAGAGTAAGGCACAGATCTTTAAAGCAAAATGTACTATTTCATTACAAGCAAGATTTTAATTCTCTTTCATAATACAGGACTTGACAAAATATTATACTAAACAGAGAATCTGCTAGAAAGCAAAGTGAAGTCTGCCGTATTTGTTCACTTTGGTTGATTGAAGAAACATGCAATTCCTTAACCTAAACCACTCTTATCCTACCCCCTCTGCGTTTTTTCACAGGAAAGTTACCTCAATTTTCTGCTACCACTACAAATAATCTCTTCTGATGGAAAGAGCTCACTGATGAAACATATTCTAAAATAAGTTCAGATCATGACAAAATAGCTTTCTGAAAGATGAGATCAGTAACCACAGATATAATATTAAAGTTAACATCAGGTTATTAAAGTATGGTTTCATTTGTAGATATGTGTGTGTTTCCATTCAGATTTTCTAAGTAGATGATCTTCCCAATTACAGAAAAAGTATTCAATATTCACTGTTTTAAGGGGAAAGGGAATGAATAATCATCACCCCATTCTGGTTTCCTATGTTGTGTCCTTTGGCACAGTTTTACACTGTGTTGCTGCACACAATGAAGGCACGAAGATGGCAGATAGTCATTCAACATTACTGCCTCCAGCTCGCTAATCTCTTAACACAAAATAATACAAGAACAAATATTCCAACATTTGCATAACACTATGTTGGAATTAAATTTTATGACAAAACATTGAATTTTACAGTAAGTTTGACATACACACCTAAAGTGCATGATAATCAACATAATATGCATATCTTGTGTAGAACGTGGATAAATAAACATAATTAGATGGTAATTGAATTTGTATTAAATAGTTTCTAATAAAATAAGAAAACCAGTAAGTAATTGCTAACTGTACTTTTTTAACCCTGATTTCATTGGGGAATTGCCCAAGTGAGACAGTTGAAATTAAGGGTCAATTACACCCCTGAGACACAGCCTTGCTTCAGGGAACAGAAAAAGTGTTCTGAGGAATGCAGTGCTTCATCTCCAGCCTGCATCAGGGTAAAGCACTTACCATCACACTACTTCATGTGATGTTACTCGGAAAAATAACAAAGATCTTTCATTAGGAAGTTTTAAATAGCAGATTTTCCTATCACAGTTGTTCCATATCTCAAACAGACTTTTAAGACTCTGCCAACAGAAGGTGCTACTGTGCTATTGTTGCATTCCATTTGGCTTCAAGCTAAATATGTGATGATCCTGAAATTCTAAAATATGAGGAATTGTGGCTGTGTTTGGCTTTAAAGAGGCTGACTTAAGTAACAGGAACACTATTTCAATTTTTTTGGAGGCATCTGTTCAGCAAGAATTCTAGGTCTTGTCCGCAAACATTGTTAAAAAAACTTATCATGAAAACACCTACTGAAAATATCCGCCTTTTCACCACTCATTAGAGTGTAGGAGAAGAAAGAAGTGTTTTGGGGACAAGTAAGTGGTATCAATAAAACTTCTCAATATGCCAAAATGTTTTTGAAACACTGTTCTTGGAACATAAGTGATGTACAAATGTCTGCTACCAGATCTGTTATATATTGCTTTTAAAACAAAAGAATTCAACAGTAGGATGGACAAGTTATATTCCAGATTATTAAAAAAATGTTTTCATCATTGAACAATCAGGTTGTATTTCACCCAAGGTTACTCAGAATTCTTTCTTTGAGATGACAGTAAAATAAAAAAAACCTTAGTCTCACCTTGGTATCTTAAGGACATCTTGCTCCCATTAATTTAAATTTAATTCTTTCAGCATCAAAAAAGTATAAATGAGCTCAGCTTTTGCTGCTTATTGTTTAGCAAAGACACTTTGAAAGATGATCATGCTAGATGCAGGAACTTACAGTTTAAGGCCTTCTCTTATCTCTGTCATTTCATACTCTCTTGTGGCATCAATAAAGATTGTTCTTTATTCCTTGTCAGTAATGCTGAGTGCTGATTAGACTGTGTGCAGTACTACAAGATCTGTGTGGAATTTGAACAAATTTTGGGCCAAAATTGGAAAGAAAAGTGAATGCATTTTGATAATCTCTCTTTCTCCTTCAGTCTAACTAAAAAAATGAATCTCAGGTTTGAGGTAGTGACCTAAAAACTAAAATGAGATTCAGTCATCATGTCCTCAAATCATCCACTATATTAGGAAATTTTTGCTGAATATGTTTTATACCCTTGTGAAACACCTCTGCAAATGACTGCATTTTTAAAAGAACTGAAAAGAAAAAACACTGTTCTGTTCTTAACCATTTGCTACATTTATTGAGGTCTCAACCTCTTCATTTTCTTGAGAAACCCTCAACAGGCTAGTGCCCAGTAACAACCAGGCTAGCAAAGAGAGTGAATTTCTATGTGGCCTCATCAGTATAAGCAGACACAACTTCATATTCCTCTTTCTGATCATTTGTCACACTGGTTTCACAGCAAACAACGGAAGGAAACTTTTCCAACTAAAGTGCTATCACTCAAAAAAAGCAAGAAAAAAACAAGTCCAAAATACATTATGACCAACAATGAAAGAAAGCATATTCTACCCTCACCTTCTACAGTGTTGTCAGCAAAAGACAGCAGATAATTCAGGACCTGATCCTCTAAGCAACCGCACACCTCCATACATGTAAGTGGTTCCTCTGTGTTTAACAGGGCAACAAGTATGTGCTTGCAGATAATAAATTTATGTCCATAAAGGAACTTTTCTCCCATCCTCAATCTACATCAAGGGTTTTAAAGGTACTTGGAAGAAGATGACACAAATCTACCTCATAGGCTTACTGTGAGAGGAACTTCATGACTAAACCAGTTAAATACATGAACAGACATGAAACAATTTAAGTCAGTAGCAAGTAAATTGCAGAATGACAGTGGCCTCCAGGAATCTTGGTTGTCAGCTGTCTAATTACTACACTAAGTACTCCCTCTTCTTCCTCAAGTCTAAATTTATGAATTCTGATAGGAGATAATACAGACCTGAATGCCATGAGGAATTCTGGTTCAGCTAGTATTAAAAGTTCAAATTCTTACTGGAGCCCTAACTCAGTGTTTCATATCTACAAAAGGGACTGGAAATAGCAGCTGTGATGAATGCAACAAAGCAATTCCCAGAGCTCAGAATTAAGAGGAAAACCAGTCACTTGCTAAAACGGTCCAGGAATGGAGCAGGCAACTGTCATAGCATCCTAGCGGTCTCATGAGCTTCCTTAGTTTGAGTTTAGGCCTGTCACTTTCAAATCGATCTGAAATTTCTTAAGAATGCACAAATCTGTTAAGCTATTTCAGAGCTATATAAACACGTTAATTATACTCATACAGACAATATAGATCTCCCGAAAGGGACATTGCCTCCTTTCTCACTTTTGATTGGAAGTTCAGGTCAGAGGTCTTAATTTACCTACCTGTTATTTCAAAAGTGATCGATAGAAGAGGTGCAGCACTAGCCTTCGACTTGCTCTGTGACTGACTTTCTGAAATAACAAGGAAACGCCACCTTAAGTATATGAGAATAGAGGTCTTCAAAGGAGCCTCACCAAAACCACATTCACTACAATCAACAGCAAACTACACTGGAATGAAGGTGTCTTCCTACAGCTAAAACTAGTAGGTGTCTCCCCTAGATTTTTCCCATCCTCAAATTACTCATAGTTTTCAAACGGTATTGTTTTTAGAGGCGCCAATTTGCTTATACCTAGGAGGGCCTGGAGAGCAGCTCTTGCCCACACTGAATCCAAGATGGGAGGGGAGAGAGAGGGAAGATGAGTGGAGAAGCAGCTCTTCTGAAAATCTGTCCCCTCATATGGAAACACCGCAGAGCTCCTTTTTAAACTAAGACCCACTTCACCCCTAGTTGGAGCTCTTGAAAGATTGTTCTCATGTTTATGCATCCAGAGACTAGTTACATTTTAATCAGCTTTCCAGGGCCTGCAGAGATTACCTCCTGATGGGCTCCGTGTATTCCTGTCACAGTCTGATAAGGGCAGATTTCACACCCGCCTAAGACAGCGAGACTTCACAGCCTGCCAAAATCCTAATCATCATTCTGAACAGTAAGCTGCCACTGATTTTATTGTTACCTCTCCTTAGCTGGGAGGTTTTACTCCTTTATTCTAAGGCAGGGGCATCTAAACTTTGTTCAGCAGAGGCGATTTACTAAAAGCCCTTGGGCAGAAGCTGATTTGCATTAAATGAAGAGGCTTGAAAGCTTCTTCTTTAATAAATACAGATGTGGGGCCCACAAAGCACACAAGTCACACCCTATTGATACGAGAAGTCATGCTGAAATGGATGTTGGCATTAACATTCCCCACAAACTCTACAGCAAGTTTGAGAGTACTTTTAATCCACAGCAGAAACCTCACCAGCCTGCAGTTTAGTCAGCTCTGGTCTAAATATTGTTTTACAACATATACATGCCTTGTATAATGATGTTTTTCTGAAGTATGTGGCTGTATTTCTTTCTTAATATTGTAATAATAATGTGTGTTTCTATGAAACAGCTAAAGAGGAGGATAAAATTTAATTAACAAGCTAAATGCATTTAGCTTAATTCACTAATTTCTAAATCTATAGTGCTGCATTCGTATGCAGAAGTAGACATAACATAAAACACACAAGTGCTATTCTTAAGTACATATATTTCCAAACGAATTAAATATTTTGTCCCCTAAGCTATTCTCTTTTTTCTTAAGAAGCTGTATACACTGTAACAGTGACAAGGAATAATCTCTTCTCTTTCAGTTAGCAAAACAAACACATTAAATTATATGGGCTTGAAGTCCTGAAAGAGACTTAAGAATTTGATCAAATCAAGAAAAGAGAAAAAAAAATCAAAAAATTCTGGCATGAGCTTACATGCCGGAATTGACATATTTCATCTGCACATCAAACCACACAGGTTCATCACCCACATGAGGGACACACAGGAAATTTACAATAGAAGAAGGAACCAAATCTAGGATTTCTGACACACTTTCTCATGCTCTTTCTTATTGAGAGACATCCTTCACATAAGACAAAATTTTTCAGAAGATGTTAAAAAACAGTAATTTATAGTTAGGAACCAATATTTGCAATTTATGACATCTCTGTTACTGCAATTAAATATTTTTATCTGAACTAGAAAACAACAGTAACCCGCAAGGTAAGAAGGCACTCATGAGAGAAGACAATGGCTGTCAATGAGCTCTGGAATGCTGAAGTGCTCTGATTTCATACTAATTCAGCTGCAAGTGAGTCAAATTTACCTTCTTTTTCCTTGAGGGTATTTAAATAGGAAAGGAGATTTTCATTAGCTTGCACACAGTACATTTCCCGGGTTTGAATGCCACCTCCGCACAACGCTGTCTGATTTCCTCGCCTCTTGTCCTGCTGGCTAAGGAGAGGATCTACACGGCATTCTGTCCACTCTGTGGTTCGCCAACCATACCTGGAGCAAATTTGGTTAATTGAATCTTTAGAAATCATTAAGCCATTTTACACAGCATTAAGTTATACAAGCTGAAACACCTTAATAGCTTTATTCATTTCCTAGAAGTCCTGAGCCCCACAATTCCTTGTACACAGAGATATGTTAAGTCTGATATTTTATGTGAGTGGAAACTTTTCCTCTATTATTTATCTCATTACATTTTAGGAAGATTTTTTCTGTTCAATTCCTAAAACATACTGCACATATAAATATTTTATTGGAGGGAAGAAAAACTTGATATAAAGAGACATAAAGTCTATATTCAGATAAACTAACTTTCAAGATTGTGACTCTCAGCATTTGTTTAGAGCTAGACAATTTATATGAACCAAAGCCAAAATATCAAAGAAATTTGCATGCTGAGAAACATCAGAGACAGAAAAGGAGAGGGAAAAACTACAACAACCCAACCCCCCAAAACCAACCCAAAAGCCTCTTGTTCATCTTTGATGAGACAGAAGTTTCCCCTGAATATCAAGGTAAAACCGTAATTGTATTTTTTTTAATTATTTCTTCAGAAAAACCTTTCAGTAAGTTCCTTTTTCACTGTCAAGAGGAAGATGGCTCTGCAGTACTGAAGCATCCCTGCTGGGTATTGATGAATGATGAGAAGCTGTGAGCCTTCTAATCAGTGAATGCACAGGAAAGAAGATCTGTGACTGCCAGTTAAAACCCTAATCAGGATTATGAACCACAAGAAATGCCACAGAATTCTCTACCCAACAAGTATTTTAAGGCTAAATCAAGTGAACTGCTTCCTAATGTGGCTGGCGATGGGGAAATATGACATTTCAACTCTTAAATGAAAAATATGTACCACAGTCAAAGATGCTTAACATCAAATGACATTTCCCCAGACCCTCTTCTCAGTCTGATAAAGCACAGTTGGGACTTTAATATTCATTTTGATTAATTGATAAGGATTACAGCAATCTCTTGAATTGTGAAGTGCTTGCTGTAATTTCTCCTGAACTTTAAACAGGGTTAATTTATTTTCTGTCACTGTTAGCCTCTCCCACTTTCCATTTGGGGCCCAGTCCTGCCTTTGTTTTGCTGAATGAGTCTTGCTAAAAAAGTCTGGTTGCTAAACAGATGTTTATCACCTTTTTTCTGTGTTCAGCATTTTGTCTGCAAACAGACAAGTACTTCAGAAAACAATGATTCTGGTAGAAATGTTATGTAGGGCAAAGATCACTGACAAATGAATGCACTTAATTTATTATGGTCTTGACTGAGCCTGCATATGCATAAATAGTCTCTTTTAAAAGTTAACACTAATGAAAAAATATGTATTTGTTATTTTTCCTGTAATTAGAGAAGGAAATGATTTCACTATAATAGCAGCTATTTGCCGATTTCAGGCTTTTAAGAGCACTGAACAAGCAAAGGATTAAAAAAAAATATCAACCCATTATTTCTTTAATAATGATTTTGTTGATATTCCATCACCAGCCCTGTATGCTTAACTGAAATTTTTCATTTTAGTATAGGGACAACTGTAATGAACTGACTTACGTAATGCACGGTGCCACACCATCGCCTTGAGAAACACACTGCTCTGCTTCTTCTAATTGAGGGCATTCACTTTCACTGCCAATAGGGAGCTGTTTAATGGTCCGTGATCTTGTACGATTCCCTTTAGGGGTTGTCATGTCAAAACAGGTTTTGGAGCAGGGGGTCCATTCTGACCACTCTGACACTTGGCACTCCTTCGTCATCACGCAGGACTGGAATGTAATGGGCAGCTTGTCTTGTTTGCAGAAGCTGTAATAAGAGAGCATTACAATTTTCAGCACATGTATTCACAGACAGTCATGATTTCCTACAGAAAGTGACGTCCATTGCAACATGGAAAGCCAGTAAACATTTGTAAAGCTGTTAAGTTCCAGCCCACATGTATTCGATCCCAAAAAGTCAGGCTAAGGGGCTTTTGGTTAAAGTGACTCAAACCATCTGGTTTTGCTATATGAGATTTGCTATATTTAGAAATGACCAGTACTGCCATATCTGTGATCAGAATTGAACTATAAATCTTCATACATATACAGAAGTACAAAAGAGGAAATAAAACAATTTTTCACCACTTACCTTTTATTTTTAGGTATACTTGATTATTTTTCTTGGAACAAAAAGGAAGTGAAGGATCAATAACAGAGATGGCTGTATAATGTTTTTGAAGATAAACAAGCCTTCAATGTCATCTTCTCCTCATTTCCAGACTACAAATTGTTTAAAAATGCAATGTCAAATATATTGAATACTTGGTCACTAATAATTTGCTTTGTTAACAGCTGGTACATTGCCACAGTGATGCCTCATGGTCTAAGAGGGGTATGATCTGTCTGTTAAAATAGACCCTTCCTAGCTACAGTGAATCCACAGCCTTAATTCCATGTTCCTCATGAAGACTGTAATTTAATTTCCATTCTCCATCTGATTGCTTCAGTCACATATTGCATAGGTTGTCAGCAAGATTTTATCCCTCTAAATGCCTCTGCATTTTTAAACATATTCTATATTCTAACTAGAAACTAACATTTCTACCTTAAAGCTTGATTCACAATAGGAAAATTAGCAATAGAGAAGCTACACTACAATTAAAGTGATCATAACTTTAACTCCTTAATTACAATTACAACATAGATATATTTATTATGCCTCTTTTGGAATAAAATTCTGGCTTCTGAAGTAGTTAAACAGGCAAGAAAAAGATTTATTAGCACTGCAGATGGCACAATGAAATGCTCTGTTCAGAACCAATCCTATAAACAAAACAAAAAGGCTCATTGTTTTCCTTTTAATAGAATACAAAATAAAAACAAAATCATGACTATTTACAATAATTCTGTTGCTCTACAAAATTTTACCCTACCCATATATCCAATACTATGTTGAACTGTTACCAACAAGATTTTGCAATACTAGAACTAGGGATACTTGATGCGGCTAACAGGAGATTTAAAAACATGATAAATGAAAGTACTTCTACAGACAAGAGGCAGAGCAATTCTACATCTTGCTAACAGAAGATCCTGGTTGTGGAGACAGGTTCAGAAAGAGGTTGAACAAATTTGTGGACAATAGGCCTATATAAAGATACTAAAATGACTAGGCAGTGGTATACTAGTCACCATCCCTGATATATTGACTTTGGATGCTGAAGAAACACAAAGGGAATGGCCTGCAAAACACAGACAGGCCTCACATGCTTGTTCTTTAAATAGCATCTCCCTTTACCACTGCTGGGTTTGAGAGTCCATAGGGGATTACTCAGTAGGGGATTTCTTATGTTCTTATTACATGAAAGGAGGAAGGGGGAAACCTAACACATGATAGAAAACATTTATTCTGCTTAAGGACAGAAACTACATCCAGTTTGGCATGAAAGACACTCAAAGCTTTTGAGAAAATTATTCTTTGATAATCAACTGTTTTCACCTTCATGTAGCCCCATCTGGCATAAGACTACAAGTACTGTCAAATTCAATATAGCAGTTTCCATACCTTTGACAAAACATATAGACTCATTTATCCCACACAGACACATTTTAATGACTAGAGAAAAGATCTATTCCTTATGGATTCTAACATGGGCCGTATTTGAAAATCCTTCTGGAGAACAGATAACATACCATCACCTCCCAAGTTCCTTGCCAATGTGACTCCTTTGAGACCAGAAAAAAACAATCGGTTCCTTAATATTGTGACTGGGGCTGAGTTTAACTATAGACATGTATTGCCAGGGAACACAAACAAAATTGCTACCACAAAGGGGCTTTGGTGCTGGGTGAAGAGATCAATTAATAGTGAGTAATAATCCATGGTCTTTGCGCTCGCTTCAAAACTTATTTGGGAGAAGTGTTACATGAGAAAGACAAGTTGCTTTACAAACTAATTAATTAATCATTCTTCAATGAAGATACCTTCAATCTGCCTGTATCCCCTAACTGTCATGAACTATAAAGGTATCCCCTGGCTGTAACTGGCTGCAATTCCTACACAGCTTCACGCAGAGATTGTTTCCTTCTGTGGGGAAAAGGGGATACAGCTGCAGTCCCCTGTGAGAAGCTTCTCGAAGCTTCCCTGGCTCCAAGTCAGACCTACTTTTGCACCAAGGCCCGGCCAATTAGCTGCACCTCTGCAATAACGTATTTAAGAAGGGGAACCTAGGAGGAGGAGTTGTGAGAACGCCTGTGTGAACACCGAGGTCAGTGGAAGGAAGGAGGAGAAGGGAGGAGGTGCGCCAGAGCAGAGACTCCCCTGTACCCTGTGGTGGAACAGCAGGGCTGCCTCCCTGCCACCCAGGGGGGTCTACAGTGGAGCAGACACAGAACTGAAGTCTGGGGGGGGCCCCACACTGACCCAGGTGGCTACACCCAAAGAAGGCTGTGAGCCCACGGGAAGAAGCAGCCCCCACTGCTGTATGGTGCCGGGAGGACTGCAACACGCAGGGGTGACCCACGCCAGAGCAGCTTGGGAAATGCTGCAGCACGTAGGAGGGACTCGTGTCAGAGAAAGTTTATGGAGAACTGTCTCTGTGAGAGGGGACTGTGCTGGAGCAGAAGAATGCAAGGAGTTCCCCCACCTCTGCCCAGAGGGGAAGAAGCAGCAGGACTGACCACACCCCCCATTCCCTGCCTCCTTGCACCACTGGGGTGAGGACGCAGAGATACAGGGAGCAAAGCTGAGCCCCGGGAAGAAAGGAGGGGTGGGTGAAGGTGTTTTCAAGATGTGGTAATGCTTATCATGGTCTTACTCCATGTGTTGTTGTTAGCGGCTGTATTAAATTTATGTTCTTTTTTCTTCCCCTAATGAGTCTGCCTTTTGCCCGTGACCATAATGTGTGACTCCTCCCTCATTGTCCTTATCTTGGTTCCTGAGACTTTTTCTTCATTTTCTACTTCCCAGTGCTGGGTGGGAAGGGAGGAGTGAGTTGCTGTGGGGTACTCAGTTTCCCTCTGAGCTCAAACCACAACACCTTCCCTGATAAGGGAAACCTCCACTGCAACACACAGCATTCGAGTTTTTTAGGATGATCAATACATAAGAGAAAACAGATCTTGAGCTGCAGTTGAGCTCAAAGCTAATGCACTTATCAGTTTTCAGAAAATAACATTCTGAGCTAGTTAGATTCAAAAGGAATTTTTATCAGATTTCCTGAACAAAGTGGGAAAAATTGACAAAATTAAACCACCGTAATAATAAAAAAATGTCTTCCTATAGCCATAATTGAAAAAAACACTTTAATAGAAATTTGTCAAGCAACTCCTCTTAAGAATTAAGGCCAGTCCTGCAAATTACTGTTATTTATCAATTTTTAAAGGATCTAGTTGCTTCCTGAAAGATTACTATAGGTTCCAGACACTTTTCAGATTCCAAGAACTATTAGATCATTCACAAAGAATTCAACATAGGCATTACTGCAACTTCAGATAACAAATTTTCATTTCACAGATCCTTAATCTGTAATTGCTATATAGGCGAAAAGCTGTCCTGAAATTTCTCACTTTTCAGTGCCCCTGTATTCTTGAATTCCATGATGCTGAAGTCACTCTGTGGATCATGATGAAAATGTTTTTAAAAATCTAGACCTAAACTTGTTCTCAGGACTCAACTGAAGAGTTATTTGGTGAGTGGCATAGATTCAGCAGGCTATTGCCTTCCACTTCATGCTCATTTTATTTTTTATTAAAAGCTGTTCTTGATACAGCTTATATAATTAGAATGGTCATTTTATCTTGTTTGTTATTATTTCCATATGCAAGTACAAAGAGGACCCAATCAGAATTGTACCTTGTTACTAACCCCGCTGTTTATTATGATCCTTGATAGAAGTAAAGCAAGAGAGTTAAAGCATGCTTCACTTCAAATATTTATTTATAAAGTTTATCAATATTAAGTGAAATATAAAACAATTTAAGTTCTTGTAACCAGAACATAAATATTGCTAGAGAGACAAAGAGGCAAAGTGAGTTATCCATTTATTTCTTGCTTATTAAAACCATGCACCACTTGCAGTATTATGTAAATACTGGCAACTGATATTGTTGTGTGTCATCAGCAAACAATCTCTTCACTGTTACACATACTGTCATATTATTTTTGTGAGAGGGCAGAGACAGTTACAATTAGCAAAAGAAGTGTCAGACAAGCAAATTAGATGCTGTTTCTTCTTTTAACACTTGGTTTTCTTTGAAGAAAGAGAAACTGTGAGAGCTAATTGCAAATGGCCATTATCAAAAGTTTTCTTTCTCATACCTTTCAGTGTAGATGACTATATATAGACATTTATAGACATTCAAAATTAAACATACTAAAACTGTATCGCATAAAAATGCTAACTCTGAAAGATACATCTGCCATTTAAAAGGTTCAGCATAGGTAATGGATTAGCTGAGAAGGTTGGTTACATTGCCTTTAAATGCCTGGTTCAAGAAACTGCAGAGATTGATTCTTAATCAAAACCTGGGACTGTCTTTGTTACACAAAATAGTGTATTCTGGGTTTAGTACCTAATGTTACAGATTTGATCTCCGCAAATAATTTAAAGCAAAGCTTAATTTCATATAAATAGTTCTGCACTTTCTGATGGATTTATACATCTGATTTAGTTACTCAAAGTTGAATTAATCTTCTCACAGGAGAAAAAGCAAATGGACAGGTGACAGATCAGAAAATAAAAAGAGACAGTTAACATTCATTTCACGATACCACCCAAAACACAAGAAGTTCTGCATCAAACATCTCTATGCTCTATGTACTTTCAGTTGACAACTAAGCATACACTATATGCAACGTTACCCATTCAAAAAGAGCGGGGAGTGCACAAATAAGTCCTCACTATCACCCATACAGTTCTGTCCAAATAATTACTTGGGAAACTCAAAGACAAGTACATGGGTTGCATTAATATGCTGTTGTAAGTCAAAGCAGACTGGATACAAGAAGAGGTAACACAGGGGCAACACGTAAGGTCTGCCAGAATGTGCTCTCAATCCAGTGAATACATTCAAAGGACAGTGTCCTAAGTGTCTGTCTTTTGGCCCAGAAGAGGGCATTATACAACTTGAAGTAAGGCTGTGGTTTGAGAAAGAACCATTTCAGACAACAGACAGATATAGTGGGGAACTGAAGCTTAAGGTATATAAACACATAGATGACACAGGGAAAAGAGAAGGCAATCCAAGCAAAACAAAACATCACAGGGGATGAATGAGCTCTACTGCTATTAAGCCAACATCAAACCTCTTCCTGACCTCAAAGATTTAGATTAGATAAAAGAACTAAAGAAAAAGACAGTGCTGGTTCAAAGGGCAAAATACAGAATTGCTGCTCAACCTCCTCCGGAGATGTGTGATCAGGAATTTGTGTTTACTCACGCTCTGTAGCCTCGGTTTTGCTCTACAGCAATAAATAAATACTAAGTATCACTTTGGAGAGGAAGGTTCCCCCTGGGGATTTCAAAGTATTTTATTGGATAATTAAGGCTATGGACATATAGAGAATGAAGCTTGAGGCATAAGCCTGGCACAAATTCCACCATAGTACCTGTGTACAAATGAGCAAGATGTGCAGTTGAAGGCAGTCTCTTCATTGGAAGATAAGCTCTTAAATGTGTGATAAAATTAGATTAGTCAAGAGATAAAACAATTATTTCCAAGCTATCCTAAATTTCTATTAGAGAGTGACTCATGCTTTTATGATTTTAAAAATCAGAACAGCTTGATTTTATATGCCGATGACTTCTTTGAGTGTCTGTAATCTCAGTCTCAACATTTATCTTTTAATTTGTGTAGAAAAGTCATGGAAGAGACCATTGGAATTTCTTCCTCTATAAGCTCAACTAGGAAGAAATTCTATTTTTTATCTTTTTATTTTTCCAATAGATAAAGCCATGCATACTGCATTTATAAAGCCAAATGCATGGTAATGCATGACCACAGGAGCAATCTCTAAATTTATGCAGAACAAATAAGAAAAATAAATAGGTTTTAAGCAAGGCAGTAAGGACTCCTTTTACTATATGAGCTATACATAATTTACTTGTATAACTAAGACATTTTCTACTTTTGCTGGTGTTTCCTCCATACCATATTGGATGGATAACTAGAAAAAAGAGTTAAGAAAAGAACAGCAGCATGAGAATGGCTGAGTGGTTCTAACTGATAATCCATGCAGTCTGATACCTGCCTCGGCAGTAGCAAATGGAAGTCAGAAATGGAAAGACAGCAATTATTCAGTCATGCTTTCCCAACACACCCTCTGGTGTTCCAGCAATATGTGGCTTAAAGACTTCCTGAACACAAGTTGTATCTTTGAAGAGCCCTGTATCGAGTTTTCCTCCACGAATTAGTGCAAATGTTTTCTGAACCCAGATAAGATTTTGGTATATTCATACTCTTAGAAACAATGAGTTACACACCTTTTCTACTCATCGGTAACTGTAGATAGCTACTTTTGCTTTAAAATTGCTCTGTTAATTTTATCTTCTGTCTTCAGGCCTTGCATAACCATACCCTACTCACTTTCTCTGTAGCATTTGTGAGCTCAGAGACTTCTATAAACTCTATCCTCAACTGTCTCTTTGTTAGGTCCAAGAGTTCTCTTTCACTTAGTCTCATTTTATTTGAACATAATTATATCCTGCAATTTCAGACCCTTTCTACTGCATGTGCAACTTCGAGATGTAAAACTGGCCTGGATTTGAGGGCTGTTCAAGATTCATCCTGAGGACACTCCCAAAATACCTATTTTACCATATTTTTTCTATTCCTTCACCACTATCAACATTCAGCTTTGGTTTTCTTTAATGAAATTTTCACAGGTATTACTCCTCATTTTCATTCACTGCATACGTTCTCCTGGAATTCTGTTGTTTTTTTTTTTTTCTCTAGCTGATTTCCCATTTGATTACATACAGATATTTCCATTGTTCTGAAATGAATAACATGGCTACGGTTCAGGAGGGAGACTGATGCCAACATAAACTTTTGGCATTCATGGGAAACAAAAGCCATGAGTTAGAGCTAGACTGAAAAGGACTTAAGCAGAATTTTACCTGTAAATTGAGAACTGTGATCTTTCAAGTCTGCATCAGTATTTGATGTAGTAGTGGATTACGTCCACAGACTCTTTGCTCCTGTAGCTCCCAGGTTTCCTGTAGGTACAGCTACAGGTCTGCTCAGGCTGCTCCAGTCCTGGCACGGCCAACCTACCCTCAACCCCGGTGTGGAAAGCAGACACTCCCATATCTTACCATCTTCATGAGAGCTCAGCGCAGCAAGCATCATTAAGAGACACTCAACAGACATCTACATTGTCAGAGGCCACACAAAAAATCCTAGGAAGAAATGGTGTTCTTCCTCCCCTTGCCTCTCTCATTCTATATAGTACCACAGGGATTAGATTTCACATGTCCTTCATGATCAGGAAGGGCTGCAGGATCAGAACCCACTCTGTCTGCTAAGGAGCTCAACTATAGCACCTTTGGGGAAGGGACCTCATCATTCTTTTTGAAGAATGCTACTCCATTTTCAGAAAAAAAAAAAAAAAAAAAAGAGAAAAAACCAAACCAAACAAAAAAAAACCAACACGAACTATGCCTGTATTCCAAAGCAAAACCCCAACATCATAATTATGTTTTGAAGAACCAAAATCGAATGAATGAATTAAAAACTTGATGGGAGTGAAGAAGACAACCAAAAACTAGGCTAACTGCCTGGAGGAAACCCATACTGAGTATGACATGAGGAGGTTCAGCAGTTCAGCTGAAAAAGGGAGCGGCTTCTGAAGGTTTCAGATCAAAGCACAACCAACATGCTGAAGAAATCCAGAATCCTTTAATGGGTTTTTAAGTGGCTTCACTTAAATACTAAGGAACAAAAGCGAAGACTATCTGGCAGATAAAAGAAAACACAGTTGTCTCACTCAGAGCAGAATAATGTAACCATTTCCTGGCCTTGAATGTCTTGCACACCACCAGGCATCTCCCACAACCAGCTGTATTATCAGGAGCCATTCTAAGACTTAAGACAGTCTAAGTTCTTTCTGATCTCATGAGACATTACATCGTTGAATACCATAGGCAAATTTACTCCTGGCCATAAAATGAAAACTACTGACATACAATGTCTGCAGAAAGACTTGGAACAGTGACAAATTGCTTAAAGAACACCAAAACTAGATGTTAGTTTAGCACTTGAAAACCAAAATCACACATGCAAACACAAATACACAGAAGCAGGTTTGTAGAGGGTGCATTTTTGACTGAAGGGCAAACTAAAGCTAGAGGAAACTTTTGGAAAAGAAACAGAAGATAAATTTTTGATTCAAAAAATAACAAATAAAAACCCTGCCAAAACAAACCATTAAGCTGGACAGTGTCCTTGCAAGACATCCTACAGCCATGAATGAACATCTATCCAACTCCCAAAGAATCCTGAAAACAATAAAGAAGTTAACACAAGATTTGAATAGAACCATATTTTACTTTTCTCAGTAGAGAGTATCAGTAGATGCTTAAATTTTGCTTAAATCTCAATAGATTGCTAAAAGAAAGGAGAGACTGTAAGGAACACTTTCCAAAGACCACATCTGCTTCTCACAACTGTAACCTCACAGTGAAGGGGTAAAACATGTACCACACCACTCATTAGCATTGCATCCTAGAAAAGCTCAGGCTTACACTGCTGGAAAATCTGACTACCCGTGGGCAGTCCCACAGCCTAGATCCTCACACCCTCTAACAGAACTACCTGGCAGAAATAATCTGGTCAGGTCAGAAGGTCAAATCAACCTTTGAAATATTTGTACTTATGTGCACAATTTTCTACAGCAACCTTGAATGATCACTCTACTAGTCAAGAGGTCTGAGGAAATCCAGTAATATTCCTGCTGAATATTAATCCTTTGTGTTACTTGGGACTAAATTCACATCTTAATATTGCATGTGAAGGGTCTCCTCCTTGCTCTTTATCTGACCACCATGGAACCTTAAAAGATGCTCTGTATAATAATAGGGATTTTGGAGTTAACATACAGAGACAAGAATCAAGCTCAATTTCCCAATGTGTTGCAACCAACTATTTATATTATATGCAGTGTTCTCCTCAGAGTTCATACAGCCTATTGGATGCATTAACCTCTAAAGCAAAACAATGAAATGAAGTCTATACCATTCTTGGTTCAAAGGTATAGCTGGATTTGGAAAGAGATTGTGATAAACTCTTTGGTATAAAGAAAAAAAAATTATTTTCTCATAAATAAAATTAAATTAAAAAGATAATTCTGCTTAATAAGCAGGTACTAGGCAGCAGGAATAGTAGAAAAGTTATTTCAATCCAGAGTTTAGAAAACCCCCATGAGTTACTCTAAAGATATAAAATGCAATTTGTAAAGTCCAGTCATCCTCAAGAGTTTCAGTTTATGGTTGGTACACACTTGTTTCTGTAAGGAAGTTAGTGAAAATACAGTGCCTGCATTTTTTCCTAGTGGCAAATGTAATAAATATTCCTCATGACACAGTCCTGATTCATTTTCTCTACAGCTGCACTGCTTAGTATTGGTCATACTGTACATTGTTCTGAGAAACTGTCAGTACCTCATAGTATAATGCGCTGTTATAACCACACAAACAATGAGGTCGCTTTTATTCATTTACAATTCAAGTACTGTCCACCTAAGTGCTTTTCACAAGACTACTTTCCCATGGTCCTTTCACAACTTTAATTCTGCAAAGATGCACAGCCAGAATAGTTTTGAAAAAAACAATATAACTGAGGATTTCTACGTTAAGGAAGAAAAGAAAACAGATTACAACTGCTGTGTCAAGGAAAAATATATCAGCTAATATAGGCAAAGCAACAAGTTCTGCTACACCCAAACAAGTGGCAACAACAGCTGTTGTGGGGCTGCTGCATGTGCTATCAGTGTCTGAGAGGACAAGAAAGCAGAAGTGTTTAGGGAGAGGTACTACCTTTCACAGTGAAATGACATAGTGACATGTAAGCACATCCCATGTCAGAGATTATTTTAAAATTGATAGAGTAGGTTATTTGGCAACAGTCTACATAGATGACTTAAAGGTGGGGGGGGAGGGGGCTCCCTTTGTAAGTGGGAATTTTTTTTACATAGAATTAATCAGCATTTACTTTGATCCTAACAGATGCATGAAGTTATCAGCAAAGAAAACAGAAACACAGTGCCAAACCTTGTGAATAAAAATATGCAATACTGAAGTTAAAATTGAAAAATAATACTAAAAATTAAATTACTATTAGTTGTGTTTCAGCTATTATTTTAGATTTGTTTTCTGTATTGATGCTTAGCTTTGAAAATATCACTGGTTTCATTTCAGTCTCCAACATATGGAAAAAAAGTGGCCAATATTAGGAGTTAGGTGGGACATTTCATTTTCAGTGGGACCACTGAAAGTCAGGCACTGAAGTACCCAACTCTGCTGTTCTGGGGACCTGCAAGTGAAGCAGAACTCTGTGACTTCCCATCCTGTGCAGTCCTCGCTCTGTGAGGGACAGTATCTCCCAGGAAGATGCTCAGCTTATACACTGTACCATAATTTTATAAAGTTCACAGAGAAAACAGGGGCATACTCCCTGTCCCAGACTATGCTTAGCAGTCACATAACAGAAAGAACAAAGTATCTCTAAATAAATAACGCATTCTCATGGGACTATTTATAGACTATCATATGATACCAACATAAAGACATCCAAAATTTAGAAAAATATTGCTTGATACATATTCTGAGAGTTTTATTTATTTAGGCATATTGAAGTCAATTAACATAAAAATTCTCAGACAACGAGGCAGAAAAGATGCATAAAAGTACAGTGTAGGAGAATCTTTGTTAAATATCTCAGAGCCTAATTCCATTTACCACTCTGCATCTTAATTCCTTAGTAAATTAAGGCTAGAAATTCAACATAGCATTCATGGGTTCATTCACAGGATTTATGGCCACTAGAGATTATCAGAACATGTAGTTCGACCCTCATTACACTACAAGCTATTATATTTTGCTAAGTAAGACCAATTACATGTATTTCAATAAAAAATATATTCTAGAAAGGCATCCAGTCTTGATGCTTTGAAATATATGAAAGTCATATATCTAAATGACAGAACAACTGTTCACTACACGAAAAGAGTTAAAATATGGTGTGGGGAAAGAAATGGTTCATTGCTGCTGTTTCAATTATTCAGCACAGTGTGTACGTTTCCATCTTAAATCTAGATTTTGGCATGGTATGTCAAATGTATAGCAATACTGACAAGCCACTGTCAAAACAGCAGCCTCAGTAAGATGATGGAGCAGGTACTTAGAATAGAAAGGAATACCCAGTGAATAATATTACGCATATCCACAGAAACTACTGTCTCCACCAAAATCACATTAAAAATCTACAGGATGCTTCTGACTTTCAAATTCATGGAAATTCTAAAAGCACACTGGAAAATGGTAGGAAAGCATTATGTTTGTATCCTGTTTCTCTAATAATATTTTACATTTTTATTATCCTAATGCATCTGTCAATTACCCTGCAGTTTTTAGTTATCAAGAGGGTTTTCTTCCAAGATTACTTTCTTCTTCCCTGTTATCTATTTGCATGTGCTGAGTGATTCCAAGCTTATTTATCAAGATGACTGTATATAGCTCATTATACAAATATATGATATTTACAGGTGTTCTGTTACTAAACCACTTATGGCTTCTAAACCCTCACAGTGTGGTGAGCTTGGAGGCTTCCTCTACAAAAACAGCTTCAGAGCTGCCTTTAGAGTAACATAAAAACCACCTGTAGACATGACATCAGGTCCTCAGTGAACAAGGTTGCTTATGCTCCTTCACCTCTACAACCTGTCCTCTCTGAATAGCTAGCTCTTCTCCTTCCCACAGCCTGTCTCCCTGAAGCTACTCCACCTTAGCCACTGACATCTCCATACACATCACTCTTTATGCCTGTCTCCTCGTGGAGCAGCTCAGAGAAGTACAGAGAATCTTTTAAGGTGATTTCTAAGCAAGGAATATATTACAGGGTCCAACAAACTGAGCTGCTGTATTATGGGTCTGAATCTCTCTTCTGTTGGCTCTCTGACAGCATATACCTCAGTGTGACTCGCCTGCTTCTCCAAATCAACGGCATACAGAAAGCAACAGGCTTATGCTGCATTTTTTTTATTCCCCTCCACACAGTCTATAACTTAAAAGCAGAGCTAGAGTCCATAAAGTGGATGGAGGCATTTGCTGCGTGATTTGGAAGGTGAGCACTTGGATTAGGAGGTTTCAGGACCTGGAAAAACAAAAAGTTAAAATGCCATCCTAAAGGAGCAGATTCTCTCTCTTTTCCTGTCAGTATCTGAGTATCACTTGATCATCAGCCTAAATACTCAGCTGGCCATTCTCTAATTCCTCAGTCCCTGGGTAACCAGCTTGACTTGTGGCCAGTACTGAATGTAGTGACTATGCATTAAGGAGATACAGGTCTATGTGAAGTATAATATTGGAATAAATAGAAACTCAAACTCTCTCAAACTTGAAAGTTAGTAAAGCACTGCAATGAAACCATTATGGAAACTTCCAAGAGAGTTTAATTCATTACAATGTGTGGATATAGTTTGCTAGATATTACATGAATGCACAGAATCAGTGAGAAAGATGAAAAGAAATAACAAACAATTACTTTCTGAGAAGGACAGAGGTGAAACAAATGAAATATGTTCATTTGATCTAATGTATAAAGGAGCTAAACCAATCTGCCCAGAAACTGGTTAGCATTTCTTAAATTTTGGATGCTTTTCTTTCCCACCATTATGTCCACTGCTGTTACGGAGTAAGGTTATTTCTCAACAAAGAAATAAAAGCCCTGAACACATCTAAAATGTTATTGTTTCTTGAATTCTCACTGCAAGTCATCAATAACGTTCAGCTTCACAAACATGTCTCAGACATAAAGGTGCTGCCAAAGGAGTATTAACTAGTTCTGAGGACGGCAGTAAAAGAGCTGGTGGGAATGGTTTCCTACTCAGTCTCCTCCATCTCTCCCCCATTCAGATGGGGGTGTTTTGGTCCCACATTAAGCAAGATAAACAAGCCATATCCAAATGGTGGAGGAAGAGAAAGGAAATACTGCAGATTTTTTTTTTTTTATTAGGCAGTTATATCCTTGCAGAACTGTTTTAACTACGGCCCCCTCTGCAGCCATTGTAGGCTGTCCCCACACCTGTCGACCAACCGCTACAGGGGAATTTGATGTGCTTTGTTAGCGAATTTCAAAATCCTTGCTGAAGTGAACAAACATACAGGTCAGTGTTCCATGTTCTTACAGTTATAAATGTCTGTGCTCACAGCCTGCTCCAGTCCTTCCAAATATCAAATCCTTTCCTCAACCCAGTGGGTTCTCAACAAAACATCTCAGTAAAACAGTTGTATGAATTAAACACTGCTAAAACAAAATATTTTTTCTTAGACTTGTATAAAACCAGCCAAAACATTTTTGCTAAACTTTTCCCCAAAAGTCTTCTCAGGAAGACAGTTACAAGGAAATGTTTGAGACCCAATGGTAACTATTTTGCAGAGTAGAAGAAAGCAAAACCAGAGTATATATTACAATAGAAAATGAAAGACTTAACATGAGGCATAATCATCACGAGTTTTAATAGTGCAAATAGACTTGTAACTCAAAATCAACTTTTACATATGTTTTATGTTTCTCTGCATTGACAGTTTGTTGTCTAACAGCTCTCTGTAAGACCTCTGGCAAAATCCACTTTCACCAAAAAAAAAAAAAATAAGAGGAAACACTTCAGAGGATCAGTATTGTCCTCTACACTAACAGCAACACTTGTCCAGGTTTTGTTAGCTATCCAGAGCAGTCAATTTATAAGTCATCTTTAATTACTGAATACTCTCTTCTACAACATTCTATTTTTAAAATGTTTTCAGTGCACCAGAATTTCAGACTAAGGGAAACATAAAACAAACACAGGCCATGTAACACGGACATTATTGCAGAATGAGCAACACAAAATCCAATATTTCATCCTTCACGGGAGACTATGTATTGTTCACTTGGCAATAAAGTGTATAAATTACACTTTGATTTTCTTGTTTCACTTCTCTTTACCATGCCTGGTGTGCTGATGTGTCAAGAGATTTTGCCTTTCTGAAGTTTTGCTGACAGCATTACAGAACCATTTTCTCTGGAGCACCCTTCTGAAACTTGTTTTTTGAAACCCTTTTTATACTATACCAATTTTGCTACCTCTGCAAAAAATATTACTCGCCTGAGGGTTTTTCTTCTTTTCAGTCATGCTGCCAGGGGGTTGATTGTTTCTGATTGCTAATGTCAAAACTCCCTGAAAATGGACTATTCAAGCCGAAGTGCATTTCATATGAGCACGGCAGGTTTTCCAGTCACCTTACTTGTCTATATTATTTAGTATCATACTTACTATGTGGTGGAGATTATAAAATCATTTGAGCTGGCTGCATTGACAACCTGGGCAGAAAAATAATTCTATTACTTGAGATTCTGGAATGCCAATCACAGAATGGAGCATTTGACCGCTTAGTGAAGAGTGAGGCATAAAAGAAACAAATGGATATATAGGTGACATAGGTAGATAGATAGATAGATAGATAGATAGATAGATAGATAGATAGGTAGATCGATCGATCTCTAAAAGCTAAGATATCAGTGCTGGAATTTCTCTCATGAGTCATTTAACCAAATATTTTTGCTTTCACTATGCAACTGGAAAAAAAGATTCTATGTTAAAATTGATGGGAAGAATACTACAAATCCTTTGTGCATTCACAAGATAAAATTATATCCATTAGACATCAAAATGTCCACTGCTTCATTTGTATCATTTTCTCCCTCTGAAGAATTGCTCCTATGTTGTATTATCTATTGTTTCACTGCCTCAGGCAAGAGGATTTCATTCATTTCCCTGCCACATCCTGAAATGTGCATATATGCTATAAAATGTTGAGGTATCTGAAATTAAGACAGCATTACTGATCTGAGTGAATTCAAGAGTTAGTATAAAGATGATGAATAAAGTATGCCATTGACTTTCAATTATAATTTTACTTTTACCATTTATCAGTCTCAGCACGTGAATGTTTCCCTCTCCCCTCTTCCCTTTTTTTTCTTTTAAATATGGTATTTCTGAATTATTTGTTTAAGCTCAGAAAAACTTGGGGACTTTCAAACAGAGCAGCTGGCTATCTGATAGCAACTGAAAAATTTAACAAATTATTCCCTGTAAAGGGTAATGATTTTCCTGGGCTAGACACAGTGCGGGCTGCATGATGTGAGGCTGGAAAAGGAAGGAGTAAGGGCAACCTCTTCCTGTACCAGCACTGAGAGAGTGCTGCAGCCAACACCCGTTGCCCGAGCAAACTGATTTTAGAGATTCCTTGTGCAGACATTCATCCAGGTGTGGGTCAAATTCTGAAAGAACTTGCAGAAAACCAGAGCTAGAGAGACTGCAAAAAACTATGCAGTCAGCCCCTCTTCCCTAACCAAGAGTTACTTGAGGTGTGTCATTACAGACACATGCAGCTCTAGCCTTCTCTTATAAACCTTCAAATAAGAAGGTGCCACACATTCCCCAGGCAATCTTTTCTAGAGCTTCACTATTCCGAGTATTGAGAAGTCTAACCTAATTCAGCACTCCTGTGATTAGCCCATTATTTCTTTTCCTATACATCCATAATATAAAGAGAATAGTTTGTTCCATTCTTCCTTGTGACAGGTTTTTACATACTCACAGACACTTCACAACTAAACAACCCAAATCTTTCAGTTCTTCCCTCAAGCTAGAGACCTCTCATAATTTTCCTGGTTTACTGCCAGATCCTCTCTTGAAAGGAAATATACTCAAAAAATATTTACTATACTTGAAAAATATAATAATATGGTTTCTGATAGGAAAGATTGAAGCGATTACAAGTTTTGTGATAGAATGCTTAACTGGCATAACAAAAACTCTGAAGTAAAATACCTTGGAAGAAGTTCATAAACACTAACCTAGCAACAATGGGTGTCAGCCTCATTCAGCAAGATATCTTAGTCATTTCACAGCTGAAGTAAAATTGATTAAACAAGCATTGAACTAGAGGGAAGGAAATAGAAAGAATCATATCAGACAGAAAAAGGTAGACCAGACTGAAAGAAGATTTTTGAATTGGACAAAACCATTCTGAGGGATAGGAAGGAAAAAGGATTAGCTAGCAAGAGAACACCAGGTAAAACAAACAATTGGAAGATAATACAGTTGCAGAAATGTACTCAGAAGCTATGGAAAGTTATCAAAACATCTGTAACTGTCAAAACTCTTGAAAAGTAAAATAAAAAATAAATAAAAATATCAGAAAAAAATAACAGACAGATAGCATAACAGCATAGATGAGAGAGAAAAAGAGGAAGTATATGTAAGAGGTTTCACAGTCTCCCTTTCAGAAATTTTGCCATAAGAATCAAGAAGAACAAATAATATTTCATGTTCTTGTATTTCAAAACAAAAGGTACTGGAAAGAATAGAAACTGCCTTCTCATGCAGCATTTTTCTCATTGTTTTCTACTTTTATTGTGAGTCTAACCCTGTCTAGTTTCATGTTATTGTTTGTGTCTAGAGCCTTAAAAGCAGTAACATCACCTCTTGCAAACATGCATGACTTGTTAGAGAGCAAAAACCTGCCTGAACTCACAGATAACAGAGCAGATATTTGACAAATATCTTCAAGCTTTTGGGGGAAATCTGTTTAGACAAACAGAGGCTAGGGAGTTAGCATGGTTTAACAGTGCACATTTATGTGATTCTTAGTATGATCACCAGCACAGTTTGCATGTTTCATAAAATCACAGAATGGTTTGGATTGGAAGGATCCTTAAAGATCATCTAGTTCCAACCCCCCTGCCATAGGCAAGGACACCTTCCACTTGACCACGTTGCTCAAAGCCCCGTCCAACCTGGCCTAGAAACATCTTGACCTTGATGAGGGAATGTTCATAGTGGAAATATCATATGCCCCATATTGAGATTTAGTTGTGTAAAATACCACCAGTGTGCATTTATACATGCTTTACTTTAAACAGAGAAAAATAAATATGTGCAAATTAATAAATAGTGGTTACCTCAGAGCAGCAGTTTTCCCATTTCTGTGAGTACATGTGACCTGCCTGGTTTGGTACCCAATTTGTATGTCCCAGTATTTGTTCTCCTGTCTATTCTGTCTGTTTCGATTCCTTTTCTTCTTAATTAACTCACGAGCCTCAGGATCTCGAACTGCCTTTTCTCTGTCCTTTTCCTTGTCTTTGTTCTTCCCTCGTTTCCTTGCTTGCCTTATTTGTCTCGAATGGGGCACTGAGCACGCACTCCAGGGTCCCACATTTAGGCTATACAGGCTTTCTTCAGCAGTGCATGGGCTAGACTGACAGATCTGAAACTCAGTGAGGTTAGGACAAGCAGACCCACCAAACTGCGGTGGAGCCACAACGTGACGAGTTCGATGCTGAAGCCCATTGCCACAGGTCTTGGAGCACTCTGACCAGGGGGCGAATTCAGCCACAATGCAGTCCTGCCGGCATGGGATGAGGCACGCCTGCTCCTGGCGGGGCTTTGGTTCAAAGTACTCGCAGATGACATCCTCAGCCGGCACCCCATTGGACTTCTGGATACAGGTGATGTCCCTTGTCTGGATCCCTTCCTCCCCTCTGAGGCACTCCAGGGGCTTTTCATGGCTGCGGGAAAGGACGGGCCGGCACTGGTTCCAGCTGCCGATCTGCCAGTCATACAGCTCCTTGTGCCAGTCACAGACCCGAAAACAGCTTTGCTGGTTGTCTGGCCGCTCTGGCTGCTTGCAGTTCGTGGGCAGCGTGGTCCAGCCCTCCACGTGGGCACACCACACTGCTCGCGTCTGGATGCCACCTGGACCGCATTCATCTCCCATGCATCTCCCCCATGGACCTAGAAAACAAGAGAAGATGCTAACTTTGCACACTTGACTGTTTTTTTGCTATAGTGCAAAACCAAGCTCACAGAATCAGTTTTGTATTTCCTACATCAATAAGAATTTCATTCTAGGAGAAACTTGAACTTCAAAGCCACAAAGCAAGTATGGGATTATTCTTCATCTCTTATTTTTATGATTACAGATGCATTTCACTTTTTGTCCTAGACAAATTGACTATTTAATTTCAAAAACATATGCAGGAATTAATCACATCAGAGAACTGATGCAATCACAAAGTCATCATGTAGTTTTGAATAGCAAGATAGGAGCCAAAGTCCTCCCCTTCAAGACATGAATCTAATCTTCTCTCACCTGCATGAATATCCCTGCCTGGACTATTTTTGTTTTTTCTTTTGCATTTCTACTGCACTACTCTTTGCACTCTGATGCCAACTAATATCACATTCTCTTCCTTCCATATTGTGTTAAATAATGAGAACAACATATAACATTTGCAAAATAGAGGTAAATATCAGCTAGGTCACTTCTTCCCTTTAACTAAAATAAAAATTAAAAGCCAGTTAAAGAGAGTTTGTTGCATACAATCTGTGAAATGATCATACAGAGTAAGTTCTTGAAGATAGAGACATACCAGCTGGTAACTCTTCAAAGAACAGAAGTTACTGCTTTTTTTAAATCTCTAAGGTCTATGGCAAATATTCGACATGTTTTTATAATTAGTGTCAACAAAACCAATGAAAACCCATATCCTTGAAAGCTGATATGACTGCTTTTTCTATTATTAAAAACTGTAATATTCACCTAGTTCAACTCACAAAATCCACAAATCAGAGGATAAACCCCCTCTATTTTTCAGATTTTTTAAGACCTCCCTTCCTACACACTGTGCATTGACTTACCACGAAAGAGGAAAAGAACAAGAAGTTCAGGAAGGAACCTGTAACCATTTCCCCCCTAAAAAGGATGTCTACTGCAGAGGGATGGTCATATAGAAGACACTTTGTCTGTGGAGTGTTCATGTTCCATGAAGAAACTGGGGCCAGGCCACGCAATCCTCATTCATCTGAATGATCCCAGTAACAAGACTATTTGTGTGAGTAAAGTTATGGGAGATGCTGGGCTAAGTCTTTGTTATTTCTAAAGCAGGTTAACAGAACAGTCCTGGTACTGCACAAGAGTAATTTAAATAAACTATGGCAGGTACAAATTATTTACAATAATTTCTCATTGAATGACTGGAAAGAATACGAAGCCACATCTTATCACTGATTCCCATGAGCTTTAAAACCTTCATCAACTTCAACAATTTTCAGCTGTTTATCCAACATGAGCTTCAGTAGCAGCTTGGGAATGGGCTGATGATAGACTATACACTTTGCTTCTGCTCCTCATTGCCTCTTTTTTAAGTGGACACCGGAGGTGAACAGTTTGTTTGCAGTTCTAAAATCCTAAGCATTAATACTCTGTAGCAATGCCAGCTGGCAGAGACCAATTCAGCCCATGGAAACTCCTCCGTATTTTTTGCAGATTAAGTTTGAATTAGGGGTTCCAAGGTTTAGCTAGCTATTTAGAAAAATAAATGTATATTAAATACATTTCAGTTTCCATTTCAGCAAGATTACCCTACTTTAACCATCCTCCCACAAATGACATAATCATTGCTGTATTTAATTTAGGTGTATTAAACTAAGTTAAGAGATATCATTTCCCCAGAACACCACTTTGAACACTTGCCAACTTTAAAAGAATAGAGACTGTAGAAAATCTCCAACTAAAGCAGAGATACGAAAATAATCATGACTGAAATAAAGCTAAATCTTTCATCTTGCAAACTACAAATTTCTGTTTTATCAGATCACTGCACCTTGTGTATAGGATGTGTGTTCAGTAAAGAAATCCCTCTTTTAAAATATCAGATCTTTACTGTATTCAGATGGGGAGTTTGCCCATTTGGGATTCTACCAAATTTCCATTTGTGAATTATCAAAAAAATCACATTGTACCTAAAAATTGCGCTTGACAACTAAGTATCTTCTATCTGTTTAATTGACATGTTTATACTAATGCAAATGATAAAAATCTCAGACTGAATGCACTAACTACTGCCTTTGGCAATGTAAATATAAAAAAAACCCAACAACCTCTGTACATGAGCATGATAATTGGCCAAAACAAGCTCTTTCATTAGATTACAAGAATGTTGGGTTTAGAACTGTAACCAAAGTAACAATGAGATACACAAATAGGCTCATATATTAAATGGCATTATTTTGCTTTTGTTGTGAAGTAGTATGCAATTTTATAAAAGCATTTCCAGTGAGTACCAACAAACCACATTTACATGAACCTTTGAGCAAATTACTACTCAGCACCTCTATGTTCATGTATTTGTTGACACAGAGCTATTAGTGATGTATCTGACCCTCCCCTTTATCTACATTAAGTTTATTTTTAAGTTTAAATACAAAATAATCAATTTATACATATAAAATAATCAATTTAGAGTACCAGGCTACAAGGACACCAAAAACTTAAATTTTTACTCTACTTCACACTTTTTTATGTGACTATGGCAGAGCCCTAAAGCGAGCCACAGCTTTGGGGCAGGGATTTGTTTAGGCTTTCTCCTTGGCGAGCTTCCTCAAAAGAATAAAGTTTCCACACTAGACCAAACCAAATTTCATTTGTGTAGAAAGTTAAAACTTCTGGAGGGTGGAGGTGTTAAAAAAAGCAAGCTTAAAGCAAAAGTAAGAAACAAACAAACAAAAAAAAATCAAGTTATACACAATTCTTTCCCTGTCTTCTGAGCCTCTGGGGTTCCCTCCCATACAATGACTTTCTTAGTGGCAGAAAACTGTCCTCTGCTCTCTGGCCTCTAGACATCCTTCTCCCCCAGCAGTCTGGCCAGCCACTACCTGCCATACCCCCCACTCTCTCAAACTTTCTCTCTTTTCTATGCTATCTCCCCTGTCTTTGTAGATGGCTTTACTATTTCTACAATAAATGTAACACCAATCAGGAACAAAGAAGTGTAATCGGTACCATTCTTCACAACCAGCCACATTTCTCTTTCGAATTATGGAAGATACATAAAAAACCACCCTGCCCTGATACTTCTATACACAGTGCTCCTTTAGAATAACAGTTTCAAGCCAATTTCCAGTGAACTAATTTCAAAATACCTATGGTTATCTCAGCAATCTCAAAAGTTTAATACAGTTGTCTTACTTGGGGGGGAAGAAGATTAATTGCCATTTTGTTACTTTCTTTAGCTCTTATAACAATTTTGTTTATTAAAAAAAAAAAAAAGATGTCTTTCTAGCAATATAAAAAGAAACTTGCTTTGACCAAATTATTCTGAGAAATACTGATTTTTTTTTTCTTTCAATAACAATTTCTGGCATCCACATTGATCAACATTTCTGTCAGTTTTCAGTTGCACACTACTCTGAAATCTTCAGTTCAGTTATCCACACTTCCTTGTAGAATCAAGTCACTGTTGTTAATCTCAAGCACTTGCTGAGGAATATTGTTTCTATAATTCTTTATAGGGATCTCACAAAAAGAGGGAGAGAAGCTCCCCTGCAATTCCTTTTACAGGTACCCATCTCTCTACTACTAATAAAAAGAGCCTACAACGATTCACTTCTAACTTAGGTAGCCCCAAACACATTACAAGCATCAAGGCCAGACATGATTCTCATTTGAAAATAATCACAGAAAAACAGAAATAGGAATGTCTCTCAACTGAGTAAAGAGGCTTTGTTAGTTTGTCCAAATAACAAGAAACACATCCCAAAGCAGCCCTAATCCACTGTCAGGTTTTTTCCTCATTGCCAGAGATTGAAGAGAAACGACACAGCACATGCTTACGGTATTTCTTTGCCTGCTGGTCATCACTGAAGGTACATGATGAAAAAACAGTGAAGACAGAGGCTTATAATATAAAAAACATGTTGCAGGTGGTAATGATTATATCATTATTATGGGCAGTACACTTACCACAACATTTGTAAATGTAAAATTCTGGGATAAAATTAATCATGCAGAAACTAGCATAGTATAGATATGCAACTCGGCAATGAAAGAGATCAGCAGAACGCAATGTAGTCTCACTCGCCACCATCACTTAAAGGCTGCAAGAGGTGGGGGGTGGATGCTCCTTCCTCAGCTGATGTTAAGCACAGACAACAACAACAGAAAGTCTTTAGGAAGGCTGTCAAACCTAATCAAGGCCTCATATGATGTTTTAATTTGCTCTTTATGAATATTCTTTAGGTTCTCTCTTTCCCACTGGAGCAGTCTTCACGCAGACACTGCTCTCCCTGCTGTGCACTGATCCAGTTACGCCTGGACAACGGGATGTATGTGTGCTCAAACCATTTCGCACTGGATAAAAAAAAAAGCTGCTGATGTGATGATGCGAAGTAGTTTCAAATGGCAGCTAACAGAAATGAATAGGAAGCTTGCTTCTTTTTTGTTCTTGGGAATTGTCACTAAAGTTTAGTGAATTTAAAATGTCATTTGTAATTCTTTGTCTTCTAAAGAGATCACTGTAAAATACAATATTGAGATTCCCTTTAAGCTTCTGGAGGATTAACATTGACTTTTGTTAGGAAGCAGGAGAGTAAGTAAATTAACCATTACTGCAAGTTTATTCTGAAATTTTGGGGCATGATTTCAATGGAGTCAAAAAATCAAGACAAAACCCCTACTAAAGCACTTATAGCTTTGCAGCTAACAGAACAGAAGCTATCACAGTGTTTAATATACATTAATATTCTTTCAGGTATTAAAATTGTCGCTATTTGAAGAAGAAAAAACTTATTTTGAACTTTGATCCAAGGCAAATAAGGCTATGTAAAAATCCCTTGATCTTTTTTCCACATATAAAAAACCAGACAAAAAAAGCCCCCAACTATCCCAAAACATAAACCGCAAAACGTGTCTTAAAACATTGAGAAAGACATTACTCCCATTTTTAACAAATGAGGGTTACACAACTGATTTAATCTGAATTTTGCTGTACTTGCAGTGAGAACTGGTTTTGATCCATTTTGTGTTACTGGTTTGGTGCTTGTAAGTAGCATTAACAGTTTAATGCCAGAGAGAGAGAGAGAGAGAGAGATTGCAAAAGACAATGAACAGCTTCGTTTTCAGTATTTTGAGAGGACTGTATTTTAAACGACTACTGAGAGACTGTTTAGCAGAAATCTACCTTTTCTAAGTTCAGAAACAAGCTATCCTTACCCAGTATTGGAGACCTCAGATTTCTTTGTATTATGAGAAGATTGTGATGGAGGCCATGGAGGTTAAATGGGTGATACAGAGCTGAGAGTCATAAGGACACCAGTATTACAGGATATAGTTCAAGCCTAAGCAGTAAATGTGGAGAGAGGTCAAAAAGACACACGTGAAGAAGCCTTTGAAGGACTCAGGAGATGACAGTGAATGCAAACTGCAGCTCTTGATAGCAGAGCCAGTCAAGGAGTAGCAGGAACAGCAGGCCACCAAGAATGTAACAGCCTCAGAGCTGCCACCAAAATCACTTGCAGATCTGCTTGGCTAAATTAAAATACGATAAGCATGTCTATAACTTGGTACAGAACATTTGTATTATCTCTATTTGCTTTACACAATTATGACTGCAAAGGGAAAACAACTGATGCTGCAACAGAGTATTTTTATCATAGGCAGTAGCCAATTGCAAAAGTCTATCTGAGTCTCACTGATACAGGCATGTTGCCTATTACACTGGGAAGAAGTAATACAGCAAAACGCCACAATGCTAGATAAATTATTGATAACTTTTTCTTTTTCTTTTTTTTAATATAGAATCTGAGATGCTGCCAACATGACAATCTGGCTGCATTTGGAGAGACAGATTCTGCAATTTATACTATCAAGAGTGCCAAGACAGTAGAAGATCACTGATAGACAAAACCTTTATTTTTGCCTCCTTCCCACCCATGGTGGGACTCCGTGGGTGCTGTATGATTTGCCGCCTGCTCTGTTTGCCAGCAAACTTTCCCCCCTCCAGGTGTGCTATGGATCACCTTGACTGTCGTTTCTATTTAATGCTTTTGTCTTTCTCAGCTCCTCTTTCAGAGGTTGAAAAGAACACGCAAGCAGTGTCTGCATCAAAGAAAATGGATTCAGAATATGGTAGAGAGATAAGAAAGGAAAGGATTCTCAATATAATAAAACATAACATCTGTGATTCAATGCAATATAATGGAGAATCAAACATGCCTACAAATGATTTGACTCCTAGGTCGATTTTTTTTATTTCCTGATTGTATAAGGGAGGATGTAAGCCACACTGCAGTTCAAATAATTTCAGAATCTGAAGAACAAGTTGTTCACATTTCTCAAATAAACGAGGAAATATAAAAATTAACATTATCAGTGATGTAAATGAATCTAATCTACAAATTTCACATTGTTTCCCCAGCTTTTCAGGGCACACTTTCAAACAATGAGATAAAGGCAAACTTGAAAGTATATAAAAATCAGCCACTTAGAAATCTTTCTAGCAGTGCACTTAATTATTAAGGCACTTTATAAGTGTGGCCCCTTTTATTTTTTCACCTATTAACATCCGTTGGCAAAATACACTCACACATGTTCCTGATACTATAAATCACATGGCAATTAACATTATCCATTTTCAAATTTGTCTTAAAATCATGAATGTAACATGTAAAATAAACCTAAATGTAACCATACCAGCTTAAATTCTGACATCAACATCACAAAAACCATAACATTTATTTAGTGTTTCCCAACTGACCATTTTCATACTAGAACCTCGCGAATTACTGGAACCAAATTTTACTTATTTTATTCAAGGAAAACCTCCTTTTGTCTATTAGAAAACTAGTATCTCTGAAACAAGGTTGTATGCTCCATGAGAAAAAATTTTGAATTTAACATGCTTTCCAGTGTTGATGCAGTGGCCTCCTGTGCCATAATTCATGGTAGCTTTAACATCACATTTCACATTGTAGAGGGTTTTTTTTGTCTGCTTTGTGCTTTTTCTGCCTTAACATTGGGACAATTATAATAGATACTGATTATTTTTTTTTAATTTATTTAATCTGTTATAAATATAGAGAGGGTTACAAGTATCTATTTCTATAGTACAACAAAATATATAAAGAAGCAAAATGATCTCAAAAACTTTCTCCTTTATTTAATATAATGCTAGTTCATCTCTCAGACAGGTCTGAAAATCCAATTCAACACTTATAAAAACAGAAACCCCAACCACCTCCTTATATTTATCACTGTTTAATATTTATTTTGTTGCTCTGGCTGTGCAGATTCACATTTTTAAATGAATTGCATCAGGGCTCACACTTTTCATATCACATTTCTTCCCAAAGTAATTTGAATGTACAGTGGCATAACATCCTGAAACTCACTATCTACACCAAACCAACCAAGACCTCCATCTTGCGGTAGTGGTACAACATGATTATCTGAAGTATATGCTAGAACATACACAAATATGAAAGGCTGACAGCTCACAGCACAGAACTACCTGGCTTTGTGTTGTCATAACCTGTAATGAAATCCTTTCCTTTAGGCTTGTTTTAAACTTAATTCTCATAGCATTATTCAGATTTTAAAACAGTTCCTCCAAACCCTTTTTTTTTTTTTTTTTTAGCATGAGTTCCTCCAACTTCATTTTTCCTTTATATAGTATAGCAGTAGCAGCCAAAATGAATATTGAATGAATACACGAAAGGAATACTTAATTGAAGCAGCATGCTTTAAAGAGAAATAGAGCTTCTATGTTCTACAAAGCAATTACATTGCTTTGAGCCTCTAGTCATGCTGCAATAAATACTTCTGATATTGTAAGATACTGAATACAGTTTCTTCTAGCCCACAATCTGTTTATGTACAAAGCTGGTTCACTAACATTTCTTAGTTTCATTAGAAGTGGTGTTAAACCATACTAACCTATTCCTCACACTCCTCTCCTTATGTCCTCTCTCTAGTCACACTGCTGGCTGAAAAGCCAGATAACGCTCTTCTGACAAAACGATGATTCCCTTACACAGCAAACACTCTTGATGGCTTTATAAGTTGGGTGAAAGGCTTTATTAACCTTTGTTTGTATCTTTCCCACACATGTCTGTTTTGTTTTTTTTCTGATTACTAACAGTTGAAAGCTGCTCTGCATCTCCTACATGAGGCAGCCATACTGAGTCAGACCAAAAACCTTCCTACCCTAGTACCCATCTCCTACAGCAACAAAGAACAGAGGCTTGAAGAAGGTATAGAAAGGTGGTGAGCGTATATGATGCCTTCCCTGGTACTCTCTCAACTTCTCACTATTTCCACCTCACACACCACAGTAGACATGTTGGTACAATGCTTCTACTAGAATCAATACTTACACATGGACATCAGATAAAGAACATCTATGTGTTCTTTAGCTGCCTTCTAACAAAGATCAGTTTTAGAAATCATATAGAAACTCCTAAATTTGCTGTTCTTTCTTCTCTGCAAGGCTACCAGAAATGTAATGATAGAAAAAACACAGCATGAGCCTATTTTTCTTACCCAGTGGGCAAGAAAAAACAAAATAAAAACCACTCCCATGAACAGCAGAGCCAGCTGAGCAAACCTGTGAAATCAATAGTTACTTCCAATTATTATAGAAACTTTAATCACGAGTAAATATTAACATTATACAATGAAAGCTCTATAATTATATGAGTAACAATAACTTTACCACAAATGATTCTTATCTCTGTCCCTGTAGATTTTTACAGCACTGTCTGAGTCAGAATCTGATTTTAAGGGACAGATCATTGAGAAAACCAACTCACGATCCACTAACTATTTAAGAGAAGGATTTGACTTGTATAGATTAAGATGAGGTTTTCCCCACGGTTTTGAACCAAGTTTCACTGTTTTCGCCCTGTCAGCATTTTACATTCAATTTACTCACAAATCTCAAAGAGAATTTCAGTGGAAATTGCTGTATTTTAACTGAAACACTGCTAAGAGAACATCTCAGCCTGAAAAATCTCATTGCTAGTACTCTTCTCAGTAACTATACATGGAAATGCAGATTTTTGCACTAATTCAACCAACTGAGGCTTCACTTTACATCAGTGAACCCCAATTAGATAAACTGAAAAAACATTGCTAGCCCTTGTCATGACACAGGCATCAGCATGTTTGGCATCACCAATTGCTTGGTACCATTAGGAGAGTTTATTTCTGCGCAGTCTCATGCAATCAGCTATATTGAACAGGTTACAGGGATTTTAAACCAGATCACTTTCACTTCTATCATGAATAATTTTGCAATTCAGTTTGTTAAACGTGATCTTCTTCAGTACATGTAGGCTGATATATTAAAAAGATAAACCAAAACATTTCTGTTTCAATTAGCATCAAGACCAAGTTGAATGCTTTTATTTTTCTGCCTCTGTCTCATTTTCTGCCCTTTTATTTCTTTCCCTTGCTCATCGTAGCCTCCTGCTGTGGTGTTGATGACCAGAAGTGCTTGTTGTGAGGCTGCTGCAACCACGGGGTACATCTGTCAACACAGGCCTTGTGCTAGCCCCAGCGGTGTGTAATCCCAGGCTCTGCTTACATTAGCCAAGGGCAAACAAGTCAAAAACCTCCTTCACTGAGATATGAAGAAATTTACTGCTACAGCTCTTCAGAGACTGGCTACAGCTTTTTGACTAGGCCACTAGAGCCAGACATCAGAAATTAAATGTAATATCTTTGTGCACTGACTTTTTTAAAGGGTCAGACTTCCTGCAAGATATGTCAGACAAGGTAGCAGGAAGTTGGCTATAAGAAAACCACCACAATTTAGTTGCATGAAGTCAGAAAAAGATCTAGGTTGTACTCAGCCCTACTGGTAGCCTGCAGAATGATCTACGTACACCATTTTTGTCTTCTTGCACTTCAGCTTCTTCTATATAAGGCAGGGACAACAATATGAGTTTTTAAAGCCCATTTAGATGTACTGATGAAAAACTGTGTGTAAGACATAAACAGCAGTAGAAATACATGTTCTGTCATTTTATCTCTGGAAGCAGAGAGTTTACTCAATATCTTTCCCTTGAGTTTTCCCCTAAATCCCTGTTGCACTGAAAGGTGTGTTTTAATAAAAAAGCAAGAAGCCCAAACGATAAGCTGATGCTTTTTCTTATTCTTGACAGAAATCTTATTCATAGAGCACAGCATGTATACTTCGTTCATCTGTGTCTTTCTTCTGCCTCCTTGGCCACAAGAGAGCTAATACAGATATTCAAGGATAAAATAGGAAGGTTTCTCATATCTCTGGATTCCTTACAGTTGTTTTCTTTGCCACTAATGAAATAAAATAGAAGACCTGAACTTAATGAATATCCCTTAGATTATGTTCTGGACCTGTCATCCTTTTGGTTTTCTTCTAATCCATTGGAGGAAAGTTTTATGAAATTTCCTTTTCTAAGTACAGAACAATACATAAAGGGTCAATTTTATATATTTATTTTTATTTACCTGAAAATGTTTCATTATTTTAATTGCCTATGTGTTGGACTGAAAAATAACAGTCCAGCCATATATCTTTTGAAGTGCACTAAGACTTTATGTCTTGCTGAGATACATTCTCCCAAGTATATCCTCTGTTATTATTAATTATCATCTGCAGTTTGCCGAACTTCTGTGAACCCATTTTCAATTTTTAAATGGCAAGTTTCCCCTAAAACTGTGCTGCTTTCATTCTACAGACATAGGACTTAAAACTGTGGGAAGGAAAGCCATGTGGATGTACTCAAAATACAGGTGCTGCTGTGTATCTGCCAAGGATAGATCTATATTAGATTTGAAGAAGTCTTGTCAGGACCATATGAAAACTGTCACTGCAATGTATGCAAAATAAGTAATCTCTTCATTTGAGCACACTATAATCAATCATTTTAATTCCAGACACAACTGAGAAAAATAATGAATTCCAAAAAGTGACTATTACTTCCATCTGGCAAATGTATTGCACAATTGTATTAAAATAAGTGGGTTTGTCTATTTTTATGATGTTGGAAATATATCTAACAAACTCTTCTGTGTAAATAGGTTTTTTTCAATTTTTATTTTAGAAATACGTAATATCTATGAAATATTAATGTAGGCAGTCATTTCAGTGTCTCAGGCCATATCATCACTTTGGCTTTTAAACAGGACTTCTCATTAATCATAGCATGGACTTCTGCTTGAAAATACATTAACTTGATCTGGTATTATCACACTGATCTATTACAAGAACACAGTATGTACTATTAAAAATGCAATGAATCACTACTGCAAAAATTTGAAAGCATACAAGTATTTTAAAGAGCGCACCACAAGAATACTCTCATAGCAGAAATCTCCAGATTTCTTAAAATACCTCCCACCCATCGAAGAGACAAAGACAGGAACACAGCAACTGACCTCTTGACTTAACATTCCATTCTAGCACAAAACCCACTTACCTTTCCATTGCTAGTACTAACTTTGATTTCTGCAGGTACTTCACAGAGGTCATTTTATAGGAAGTAACAGCAGAATCTTTTAGTAGACGCTACTAGGAAATTACACCTCTTATTCTTTTATCTTGGCAGAAGAATCCCTAAATAGTGGGTAAAACTGTTTGTTTGTTTTTTCCAGTATCACCTTAGACATTCTGTAGATTTGCAAGGATTTACTCGATTGGTATGTTGGCAAACATCCCAGTTAAGAGAAGGTGAGAAACGAAGAAGGAATTAGGGGACTTCAAACATGCAAAGCTACAAGGCTGAGGAAGGAATGTGGCATCCGGGCAAACTGCACGTTTCTCTTCAGAAAGGCAAACATAAGAAATTAATATTTGTCTTTTCTATTAAGCTGGTGCTTCTTTGGAAACTGTGCTAAAGTGTCAAAGTTTAGCAGTGAGGAATGTAATTGAATATTCCTCCAGAATTATTTTATGTCACTACTACTTTCCTGTCTGCAAAGAAGACAGATTTCCTTTTTATTCTCCTCTAAACATCCTCATTCAGCCTTCAAGAAAACCATCAACCTTTGATATCGTAAGACATTGTGGAAGCCTCTAGAATGAAAAAAATGACAGAATATATATCGTGGTATTAATTAGATATTTACTGAGGTAATTCTTTTAGCTTAAATTTTGGAAAAAAAAAAAAAAATTAGAAGTTTATGAAAGAAATCCCAACAACATGTAGGTCTGGCAGAATTCTTGTGCAAGTAAAAAAAACCCTCTACATGAAAGAGAAATTCTTCCAGAGAGCTCAGCATGAAATAAAACATGGTACGACAGCACAAGATGTCACTTGTAACTGCTATTAAAATAAGTAAACCTTTGGTTTCTGCTCTTTCAGAAAGCCAGCCACAATTCTAAAAGCCCATCCAGTAAAGATAATAAACCGGATAGTACTTTCTCTACCAAGTATACTTCTATGAAAGCCATGCAAATGCTAAAGTAACATTCACGTTACTACAGGATATTTAAAGGAACCCATTATACTTTACAAACAGTGGTTTAAATCTGGTCACGACTGTCACCAAATTCTTATTGTCAACACAAACGTAGGGATAATTTCATCAACCTCTGAGATAAAACTTGGCAATATTTAATTTTCCACAAAATATGAACATAAAGCAGTACAGACAGAATATCTTATTCAATCTAAGTACAGAAGGGAAGATAACAGAAGGCTCAAGGAGAGTCTCATCCACATGCAAAAATACCTGAAGGGAGGGTGCAAAGAGGACAGAGGCAGACTCTTTTCAGTGGTGCCCATTAGTAGGACCAGAGGCAATGAGCACAAACTAAAACACAGGAGGTTCCCTCTGAACATCAAGAAACATTTCTTTACTATGAGGGTGATTGAGCACTGGAACAGGTTGCCCATGGAAGTTGTGGAGTCTCCATTCTTGGAGATACTCAAATGGCATATGGACACAGTCCTGGGCAATCAGCTCTAGGCGGCCCTGCTTGAGCAGGGGGATCGGACAAGGTGACCTCCAGTGGTTCCTTCCAACCTCAGACATTCTGTCACTCTGTGAAATACACACATATCGATAAGAAACACAGAAGTCACAAAGGAAGTATTTGATTATGTATTTTCCAGAATCTCCATTTCCCAAACTTTGCTGTGCCCAAGTTTAAATCATTATATAAAGACTAAAAGACATTATGTAATTCATGAGTAGATATATCCAGAAAGTAATCAGTAAGATGATACTTGTTAAGGTTTTAGGTTCATGAATTATAGAATTTAGTATAAAGTCTGTACCTTTCTAGGAACAGCCATTTAATCCCACCCCAGAGACTTTGTATCAGGAAACTGACAGGAAGAACAATTTATTATGAAAACCATCTACAGAATTTAAAAATTTAACTAATAGATAATTCCCATAAACTTAAAATGTGTAACATATTCACAGTTCATTAACTACACTAGAAATTAATTCCTCAATATTTTTACATTACACTAACTCCAGTTGAATAGAGAAAATGGCAGAAAATACTCAAAATTATATATTGAAAAGACTTTATAATGCACTCTTTAGAGATTAGCACAAGCACTAAAACTCCTTTTTTAACCTTCATTGAACAATGTGTACTTATAAACGTATATTCATTCTTAAAACTCTTCTTCCCACTACTTCAAAATATTAGATAAACATGAAGGTCATTTTCTACATGGTGAATGAACAGTCCATGTGCAAGTCTGCTTTAAAGGAGGAAATAATTATTGGGAGACATCTATATATCTGAACAGAGGCATGACCATTTATAGTCAGTCACATTAGCAGAAATTTTAGGACACTGTCTGAGTACTTATTAAGAAGCCACTGCAGCTAGAAATAGGAAAAATGTATCTGAAAAAAAAAAAAAAAAAAAAGCATCTTCAGAGCCCAGTTTCTTCAGAGCCCAGTTCATCAAAACTGCTGAAATGATGCTGTGGTGTCAAGTCAATCAAATGTCTAGGTAGCTTAGTTTACTTAACTTCACATTCTTCAATTTTGCTAATGATTGATTAGATCTGAATTCCTGGGTGTAACTTCACAACAGAACTTCAAGAAAGAGACACAAATCCGAGAGTGGCTCTTTGTGATATAATAATACTCAATTAAAAGCATTCCAGAAGGCAACTGCACCTGAGCGAAGATCTATTGTTGCACAGTCCAAGAAAGCTCACCAAGCTAAATAACAAATCTTATCCTTTTGAAAGGCTGAGCTAACATTATACCACTTTAGCACAGCTCCTTTGGCTACATCACTTAGGAAATTAGAAATGTCATTCTCTATTTTAATTCACCTTCAGGTAAGAAGGTTAACTCATTGGCAAGGAAATTTAACAGGTCAGATCCTTCAAAATCAATAACGAACTGGGTTGGAGATATCTTTCAGAAGGGATGACTTCAATTAAAACAGCCCTCACCAGAGATAATGAGTAGAGAAGGAAGGTTAGTGTTGGACAAAGAAACACTCATGATCTTGCCAAATAGGTGATGCAAAGATCCTTATCAGACTGAAATATGCTGAAAAATCTTCAAAAGGCTCTGAAAAAATAAAAGGTCATTTTGTTTCAAGGAGACTCTACAAAGAGGTAAGAGTGACTGAAAAGTCTTTCCTAATCATTTTAAAAATTCATCAACACGAAAACATTTGCTGGGCTCAGTAACAAAGAAAGAAAAAAAGCTGTAATGGGAATTTTGATGTCTCAGAGGACATTTACAGGGATCTTATGACCACTGTTTATTTTTCTTGAGAATGTGTAAGAGGTAACTATCCATCCAGGCTACATTAGCAGCCATAAAATCTCTCAGATGCACTATGAAAGAACAACTTTTGCCCAAGCAGACACACACATGCATTTAGCCTAAGTCTCCATAATAATTTGACTCAGTTCAAATATTACTGGAGAATTGGACAAGTTCTTGCTCCCTCTTAAAATACAAAGTTCATGGTTGGATTTATCTCATACAGAAGTATAACAAACTAATTGTAAATCAAATGCAGGAGCCTAAATTTGTCTAAACTACTGAATCCTCAATACCATTGTCTTCCCCCCCCCCCCTTTTTTTTTTTTTTTCATTATTATAATACTACTAGGATGCTTCTTTTACTTGGAGTGAAAAATAATCAGTCATCTAGAGAAGGGGCATACTTTAAAACAGGCACAGTTACTTGTTCAACAGCATGTTAATGTAAGCAAAGGAAAGCTAAACCCAGTATGGCACCACCGAAAGAAACAAAAGTCAGCTGGGTAGCAAAGAGAATAAAATATACTCCCAACCACATGCATCTTATTATGTGCATATCACTCCACTCTGCTTAATTAGTAAGCTCTGCGTTTGTCCTTCCAGTTCTAATTTTAAAGGTAATAAAGCCACTCCATAGCAGGAAGTTATAACAGTAAGAATCCTGACTTAATGCCAGTTGATAAGAATTGCCCTAGAATAATATGGGACCACGTAAATCTTATCAGAGCTGGTTATTGTAAAATAGACAAAGGAACTCAAATCAGAAATGAGACATTTGTTCTTTTTCAGCCATTCAAACAAATCACCAGGAAGATAGCATTCTCTCTCTAAAAGCCTTGAGATTGAAACTAGATGCTTTTCTGGAAGATGCTCTGTATTACCCATATTTATTTTATTGGTCTCAGGACCAATCACGTCCAACCTTACTGTGTTAGACATTGTGCACCTTCAGAGAACTAGAGTTTCCAGGAGCTACCCCACAGAGTTCACAGGCTAGATCAGACTCAGGGGCGATACATGTAACACATAGGCAGAATAAACAACGTGATGACCGTGAGCATGTTAGTTGGGTTAATTTTTTGGTCAATTTTTTGCTTGGCTGGGTTTTCCTGGGAAGGTTTATGTCAAATAGAAAAAGGAAAAACTACAGAGAAGAGTCAGAGAGAAGCGTGAGTGGAGCTGAGGTACACTGACCATGAGGATAGCAGGAAAAGAGGTTTGAAACAGTCAATCAGAAAAGGACAAGAGCTCAAAATTGTGGATTTCACACACAAAGAGCCCCTACTTTAGCTGCTTCTGCAGATGCTACCACAGGTGGGAGTCTTCAGCTGTCTTAAAACCTTAAATTATCTTGCCACAGTGAGCAAGAACCTTAAATCGTTTTCAAAACAGTAATTGCACAACCCACACAACATTAGGTGCTCTGCAGCAAAACAGCGCACTAAAGATATTCACGCAAGTTTTCCTACACCTGACACCTTGCCTCCAGACACCCTGCCTTCGACCAGTATTGGCAGCATAGACAGATTGCCGACACCCTGCCCCCTGCCCGACATCAGCAGCGTAGGCAGGATGATGCCCACGTTATTGACGTAAGGTAGGATTTTCTCCAATCACATTGCCATTGCTGGAGCCAAGGGGTGGCCTGACTCCTACCCACATGCAAAAGGCGTTTGCACAATTGGCTGCTGCTGCCAGATGACCCGGACACCAAGTGTCCCTGGCAGTTCGCCAGGCCCATGGGATCGCTTATGACCCTGCGTATGCTATTGGTGATTATGTGAGCTGCCATATGGGCACAATGCTGCTACTGTCTCAATAAAGCTTTGTTTTATAACATGTTGGCAGACACCATTACTGTTTGGACCATAATGCCTGACCATACATTAAAATTAGACACCAGTTGAAAGTCCAGAATTAAATTTAAGCTAGATGTTAACTCAAAGTAAAAGTGAAAATACCATTTACCGACCAGGAAGCATTTTGCCAGCATAATTTAATTTGGAGCACTCAATTACTATTACCCAATCAATTATGATATATGTTATCAGAGTAAAATATGACACTAAAACTCATTGAAAGATGCTATTGGGAATGTTTATTTTCTTGCCTTTTAAGGGAAAGTAAAATACAACATGTGCTGTCTACAATTCAGTATCAATTTAAAGCTACAGAAAGCACTATTTTATGAAGTAACTGAATATATTTATACTGATTAATAAATTTGAATTAGAAGTATTTAAAACAATGACTTTTACTAAAGGTATGTTTTGCTTTTTAAATAAGCAGACAAAATGCACACGTCAATGACAGATTTGAAAAAACCCAGTTATTTCAGAGCTTTCCTTTTTCAATAATTCAAATGGTAATAGCTAAAATCCAACAATAGAATCTCAGGCAGTGATTCTACTACTCCCTTGATGGCCTTTAAGACCTTGATTTCAGTTGCTAATCCAGATGCTAACAGACCTTTATTACTAGGAATGATATCAGAAGCTTTCATAATTTTACTGTAAGAAACAGAACACTTATCCAAGCAAATTCAATATTAATTGCATGTTTTACTTCAAGCACTCTCTACTGTCAATGGGCTTTTCACTATCAGCAACTAAATATGTCAATCATATTACACAACTCACAGAGCAGAAATAAGAAAAGGTCTGAACTGAAATGCAAGAGATTTTCTACAAAAGAACTTGATGTTTTAATACAAATTATTTGAGATGGTTTGTAATAAAATGGTGTCTTCTAATTATTCTTCAGCTTCTCCTTGTTTCTCTGAAACCTTCAAAACATAAAGGTTTGAAAACAATAAAATCATAAAAGCAGTTTCTCTAACAGAGAATGGCCATATTTCAGTTGTGCTGTAACAACCATCACACTAATGTCCTGAATTTAGTTTGCAAGAAACACTTGGGTAGCATAAAAAGATTGACCCATTATCACCGCATAAAATCTTAGAAATTTCAAGGTCAAAAATAAGAATTTTTTGTTTTTACATTGTTTAGGCATATGCTTTTTTATCAGATGGCAAAAAATATTCCCAATAAATGTACTGTGGGATTTAAAAGAAATCAGCTAAGAGCAACTCAGTCCTAACCAGGGCCTTATGTTAATATTTCAATATAAATGATAAATATATATATATGTCCCCACCTTTTGGAAGTTAAAGGGTTGATTTTATTGATATCATAGAGATGTGGCAGGATGACTCCTACAACTGCAGTGTTAGAATGGAAGGATGCAGGCTCTTTGGGAAGGACATGCAGGGGAGACGAGGAGGAAGGGTCACCCTCTATGTCAATGACCAGCTGGAGTGCATGGAGGATGGATGAGGAGCTGACCAAGATTTTATGGGTCAGGATTAAGGGGAAGGCATGGACTGGAGACATTATGGTGGGGATCTGCTACAGGCCACACGATCAGGAAGACCGAGTGGTTGAGGCCCTCTACAGACAGACAGGAATAGACTCACATTTACAAGCCCTGGTCCTCTTGGGGACTTCAACCACCCTGATATCTGTTGGAGGGACAACACAGCAGGGCATAAGCAATCGAGGATGTTCCTGGATGATGTTGATAACTTTATTCTCCAAGTGATAGAGGAGCCAAAGAGGAGAGGTACTATGCTGGACTTTGTTCTCACCAACAAGGAGGAGCTGGTGTGGCATGAAGCTCAAGGGCAGCCTTGGCTGCAGTGACCATGAAATGGTGGAGTTCAAGGTCCTTAGGGCAGCAAGGAGGGCACACAACAAGCTTGCTACCCTGGACTTAAAGAGAGCAGGCTTTGGCCTCTTCAGGGATCTGCTTGGCAGAGTATCATGGGATAGGGCTCTGGAGAGAAGAGGGGCCCAAGAAAGCTGGTTAATATTCAAGGATCACCTCCTCAAGCTCAGGAGTGATGCATTCTGACAAAGGGGAAGGCAGGTAAAAACACCAGGAGGCCTGCATGGATGAACAACGAGTTCCTAGACAAGCTCAGACACAAAAAAGAAGCCTACAGAGGGTGGAAGCAAGGACAGGTAGCCTAAGAAGAGTACAGAAAAATTCTCTGAGCAGCCAGGGATCAGGTTAGGAAATCTGAAGCCCTGATAAAATTAAATCTGGCCAGGGACATCAAGGGCAACAAGAAAAGCTTCTATAGGTGCATCGGTGATAAAAGGAAGACTAGGGAACGTGTGGGCCATCTCAGAAGAAAACAGGAGACCTGGTTACCCAGGAGATGGAGAAGGCTGTGTTTTGCTGATTAGGAATACCAATTAAACTCAGACACCAGAGTGAAAAGAGCAGGCGTATTCTCCTAGAAATAACTAAATAATGTAACAGAATAATACAGAAAACATACAGTAATAAAACTACACTCAAAGAAATAGGAAAATACGGGGTAATGCATCAAATCATTACTACCTGAGAAAGAGAATAGTGATTAAGAAAGATCCATCACCACTTGCATACGTTACCATCACCCAGACCCGCAGTGTCTGGACAGCCCCGGTTACAGCGAGGGTTTGCAGAGCCTGTCCCGGCAAGGGGGAAATCCGGCGCAGTGCATCCACCCGTAGGTGAGGCGTCCAAAGTCGCTGTGAGGGGGCCCAGCCTTATATACCCCAAAATCAGCAAGCCAGAAGAGCTGGCATCTTTGTTGTAAGCAGAAATATCTGGTTTCACTCTCTCATCAGATTCCCCCAGAGCCTGGCCAGAGCTCAAGGGAGAAGCTAAGGGAGTTCCTCTGCTTATCTAATTGGGTTAGGCACAAGGTCTCACATCAGGTCACAGTGCCAGACAACTGTCTCCATGACCCTGTAATTGTATCCATACACAAAGAAAGATAAATACACATTCAAGATAGCTACATCTTCCATAACATATTTCACTAATGATTACATACTGAGTTAGCAGCTTCAGCTCGGGGCCTGTTTTTCAGGCTTCAGTACTTAGAGTGTAACAGAATAGGTGGTTTGTTATAACTTAGTACAATACCTACTGGCACAATGGTTACCAGTTATAAAATATACAGGATTCATCTATAGGTCAACTCTGGCTTGGGCTGGTTGTCCAAGCCTTAGCACGTCAGGCTGAGATACTCAAAAACTTTTTTGCTTCAGCCTTCAATGACAAGTGCTCCAGCCACACCAACCAAGTTAAAAAAGGCAATGATAGGGACTGGGAGAATGAAGAACAGCCCACCATAGGAGGAGATCAGGTTCAAGACGATCTAAGGAACCTGAAGGTGCAAAAGTCCATGGGACCTGATGAGAAGTATCTGTGGGTTCTGAAGGGACTGGCAGATGCAGTTGCTAAGCCACTGTCCATCATGTTTGAGAAGCTGTGGCAGCCCAGCGAAGGTCCTGCTGATAGGAAAAGGGGAAACGTAACTCCCATATTTTAAAAAAGGAAAAAAAGAAGACTCAGGAACTACAGGTCAGTCAGTCTCACCTTTGTGCCTGGCAGGATCATGGAGCGGACCCTCCTGGAAACTATGCTAAGGCACATGGAAAATAAGAAAGTGATTAGTGGCAGACAACATGACTTCACTAAGGCAAAATCGTGCCTGACAAATTTGGTGGCCTTCTACGATGGGGTTTCAGCATTGGTGGATAAGGGAAGAGCAATTGACATTATCTAAGTAGACTTGTGCAAAACATTTGATACTGTCCCACATGACATCCTTGTCTCTAAATTAGAAAGACATGTTTGACAGATGAGGCACACAGTGGATGAGGAATTGGCTGGATGGTAGCACTCAAAGAGCTGTGGTCAACGGCTCAATGTCCAGGTGGAGAGGAGACGAGTGGGATTCCTCAGGGGTCAGTACTGGGACCAGCGCTGTTTAACACCTTTGTTGGTGACATGGGCAGTGGGATTGAGTGCACCGTCAGCAGATTTGCTGATGACACCAAGCTGTGTGGTGCGGTCAACATGTTGAAAGGAAGGGATGTGCCATCCAGAGAGACCTGGACAGGCTGGAGAGGTGGGACCGTGTGAACCTCATGAAGTTCAACAAGGCCAAGTGCAAGGTCCTGCACACGGGTCAGGGCAATCCCAAGCACAAATACAGGATGGGTGGAGAATGGACTGAGAGCAGCCCTGAGGAGAAGGACTTGGGGATGTTGGTTGATGAGAAGCTCAACATGACCCAGCAATGTGTGCTCACAACCCAGACAGCCAGCTGTATCCTGGGCCACATTAAAAGAAGCAAGGCCAGCAGGTCAAGGGAGGTGATTTTCCCCCTCTTCTCCGCTCTCGTGAGACCCCACGAGGAGTACTGTGTTCAGCTCTGGGGCTCCCAACTTAAGAATGACATGGACCTGCTGGAGAGAGTCCAGAGGAGGGCCATAAAGATGAGGAGGAGGCTGAAGCACTTCCCCTATGAGGACAGGCTGAGAGAGTTGGGGTAGTTCATCCTGGAAAAGGGAAGGATCTGGGGACACCTTATTACAGCCTTCCAGCACCTGAAGGGGACCTTCAGGAAAGATGGGGATGGACCTTTTACAATGGACAGGGCTTTGAGCAACCTGGTCTAGTGGAAGGTATCCCTGCCCATGGCAGGGGGTTGGTTGGAACTAGATGATCTTTAAGGTCCCTTCCAATCCAGACCATTCTATGAATTCTATCATACTTATAACAGTATAATGGAGGAAGGTTATTTCTGTTACCTTTGTGGTACCCATCTGTTCAATACATGCAGCCTACTTCTATCCAGTGATGTTTAATAATTTCTGGTATTACTCCAACCTTCGATGAGATTATTAGCACATATGGACCTCCTAGGTTATTAACTGAAAACATGGCAAACCTTACAGGGAATTATTATTATTGAGAATATGGGAATGGCAGTGGTTAGGAGTAAAGTGTTCAGAAACTCTGAGATTGCACCTTGGGACCAGCATTGAGGGGGAGCAAACCATTTGCCCAGAGACAGCTTCTTGGTCCTGCAGAACATGAGATTATTTCTTCCATTCTCCCACAAACAGCAAGTAGAAGCAATGGAAAAGGATGCAGTTTTACAGTAACAAATCCTGCAATGACACTGAACTAAAAATTCATTACTTCCATTTCAACAGTGCAGAACTGGGTCCCTGAAGGTTTGTTTCAACACAGAGAATTCAAAGAATCAGTGACAAAAACAAGGGCCCTTGTATTCCAACTCAGTGCATTTTCGGTTCATGGGAAATAGACCATTGCTGCCAGTCACTGGTGACAACCATTAAAGCCCCACGGGAGCACACATACATTGCCGCCAGTAAATGCAAATGCCCTCACTCCCATTCCGTGCTGCTAGACAGATGCATAAAGGAGCCAGGCTAAAGCCTCTCACCCCTGCCCTAGTAGGATTTCTACCACCAATAACTATTTTATAGTCCAGTTTGCTTTTGTCTGTATATTTTGGAAGGTCCAAGATGCTAGACTATGAATACTCACACAGGGACTGTTTTCTTGACCTGAAATTACATGCTTGCAGAGTGCTAGGCACCAACTAACAAAATAGATTTTATTTCCCAACAATTTATGGAAGAGATGGACAAAATGGATAGGTCAATCCTGGTTTTGTAGGTCAATCCCAAGCCAGTAAGTGCACCTCTATCTTAAATATCTCAACTGCAATCACACTGTGGCCAAAACAGCATCTCTTGAGACTGCCCAAGATGAAAAACAATGATTCAACAAGCCTTTGCCTCCTTTATACACATTCCTATACCACCTAAAACTATCAAAATACTAGCTGCTTCAGTATCCACATTAATTTTCCTACTGAGGCATATTATGACAGGCTAACAGTCATAAAATGCATGAAAAGAGAAACTGGAGGTTTTGCTGAGAGGGAGGTGATGCCATTCAATAGACTTTAGAGATGTAGTTTGTGCCAGAGGCAGCAAACACAAGTCAGTGCGAGCTACTCTCAGGTGACTGAGAGTCTCGTATCTGTACAAGCCGCGGGCCTTTGAGTTACGACAGGCTGTCAAGGGGATTGAGCTGTATCTCAAAGATCCACACCCTCCCTTAAACCACTACCCAGAAAACATGCTTCAAATCATACCATCTCAAATAAGACACAGGCCATGATGTTCTCATGTATATAGAGCCATTACCATTTTTTTTTTTCCTTCAACCTTTAACATCCCTGACAAACCCCTTTTTTTCAATAGCCAACCTTTCATAACAAGTTCTTGGACTGGATGAAAAAGTTCTGTTCAGCCCCCAGTACAAACCAAAGCAGGCAGCCGGGCTGGATGTATGCTTCCCGGTCTTCCCTTTCACTCTTCAGATCCTTCAGGGTCTATTTTCACATCACAGACTAAAAGTTTGGCTCAAAACAGGTAGATCTCCAATCCCCATCCACTAGGGAAGTTAGCACTTGGGAAGTTTATCACCCAAACTTGCCATATCATGTTAGTGCTGATAACAGCCTTTGAAACTCTTGCACAAAATGTCCCGGATGAAATCCAAGCTTGTGATTCTGACAAGCTGAGCCCCCAAAGGCAGTGGCAGGAGGCTGGATGGTTACAGACCATGGCTAAGCAGCAACTCCTGGTAGAGGCTTCCCTGCATGTCTTCCTTCTGAGGCACAAGGACAACTGCATGCTCCTCTACCCTTGTTACTTTAGACCTCCTCCAGTGATCATGCCAAGGTCAGGAATGTGACCTAGGGAAGTCCTCTGCAACAGCACAGTAGGAGCACAGATAGTAAATCAATCTGCTCCATAACTGTAAAATTGTATCACTGTCCTGAAAATTGTGGCCTAAATAAATATACTAAAGCTGTGGAAAAATGAAAAAGCAACTTCAGGACAAGAGACGATCTACATCCTTGAACTGTCACTGTCAGGGTGCTATGATGTTCCTGAGGTCTATTCCCTGGGAAAAGCTGAATTACTAGTTGGGTTACCACCATATATGCTTTAACCTTTGGTCAGCCCTGAAGTGGTCAGGCAGTTGGACTAGATGATCATTATAGGTTCCTTGCAACTGAAAAAATCTATTCTATTCTGTATGTCCACAGTCTAACTGTGGCTTCTATGAAATCTACTAAACTCTTAACTTCATCAACTTTATTATTCTCTAAACATCTGCTATTTCAAAACAGCTAATATTGCCTAGAGCAAGGGACTTTAAAAACATTTATTTATTTTATAAGTTTCACAATTGCATCCTTTTCTTGTGAAAAACTGCATAGATCTGAGGTTCTGGATAGCTACGCTGGCAGTCATACATAGCATTTACACATATACATACAAATAAGATGATAGGGATCCATAATGCTAAGATTTAGACTAGCTTTGTCTTTCATAAACATCTGAATAAATAGTGATTATTTGCCATCTTTTCTAATAAATGAAGGAGGGGCTTCAAACAAAAGTAAAGCTAAATTGCAATCAAAACCAGAACAAAACAGGAGGTTCCTCACATAATGTGTAAAAACAGCTTGGGAACTTCTTGTTGTAGGTGATTATGCTCAAAAAGCAGCAGGACATGGTTATGGAGGAAAAAAAATAGCAATAGTTATTACACAGAAAGGGATTACCATTGTCTTAGAAAGACACAGTTTGCTGGAGGTGAGTATAATATTCAGAGGTAGTAGCACTACATGAGTGTCCTCATTTCACACTCCTCCCCAGGCATCCAGAAACTGACAGGGTCACAGAAGGGATATTGTGTTAGATCGACCTTTCTTTTGATTTGATATGACTGCTTTCTTTTTTAATCAGCATGTATAAAAATCCAAACTGATAAAATTCTTCCTTCTACCCCCCAAATTATCTTGTATGCTTTCATAAGACCCAGCAAAATCAGTGCTGCCCAATGTGTACAAAAAGCCACCACACAACACAGGGAACTCTCTAAAAAAGGACACACCTTATCAAAAAGCTGTTGCTTTAGAGGTAAAGGGTTTGCTCATCGACAGTCTAAAAAAAGCCTAAAAAAGGAAAACTTTCTAAAAGGCATTATTTGTATAAAGGACATATGAGCCAGAGCTACTGTAGGTTTCCTTCTCCTTTAGTTCTGGATACTTCAGTAAATTATGAGCAAGGTAAATGGTTGTAGGAGGGGAATTTCCTTCATTGTTATGTAGAATTAGATTAAACATCTTTCTGTGGTGTAGAGTAAGTGACATTTGGGGGGCCTTTTATTAATATATATATTTACCTGTGTGTGCATGCACATCTAACAAAAAAGTCAAGAATTATATGATGGCTTAAGGGAACATAGATATGCTACCAAGTTTTTATGTCGTAAAATTTGGTTTAATTTTAGTATTACATACACAAAACACAAAGTTGGTTTATTAATTCAAAGGGTGGGGATAAAAGAACAAAAATTATTTAGAAGGAAAGCAAAACTCCCTCAGATCTAACTACTGGAGTAATTTTCTATGTTTTAACCATTCTAATTAATAAATATGAAAATAAAACACACGCAGGTCTACCTAGAATCAGTAACTTAAGACTCCATAACATGACAGGCATTCTGCCTAATTGTTCCCCACTTGGGGTATATAAAGCAGCTTTCAAGAACCAAATCTTTAAGGAGCTGGAATATTTTTCAGTTTGAGTGAAATAAACCTCTCATCCCAAGACAGCAAGACTCCATTAGAGAACGTGCTAATTGGCTGCACCCTTTGGGAGCTCAGTGCACTCCACCTTTTATTTCAAGGCTGGCACTGCACCTGAATGTGAGGTTATCATATTAGTCAGTTCCTGTTGTGAAATACCATGTGTGAAACTACAGCATGAGAACAAAATGACCAAGACTCGCTTTGACTGCAACGTCAGCACAAAGTTCCTGTCATATGCTATCAAGCAAATATGATGCACTAATATCTTTCCTCACCTTACTTTAAAAAGTATCATCAAAACATTTCAGTTTGGATAGTACATTTTATGAATGCCTGTTGCTAATTCTTTCATGTTAAAAGGTTATTAGTTTTTAACAGAAAACAGCTTGGGTTATCATCTGTTTGTATTAGAATATTCTTTATTAGCTCTAAGAAGGAAAAAAAACCCTGCAATAGATCCTGTTTTTTATACAGGCTTATCCCTACATATTTAAGTACAGTGAATAACATGGAAATAAGTGCGCATTTAAAAGGTATTCCCGTGCTAACAGAAGCTGCACAAGTTCTCATTGTGGAAGATGCAAAGAAAGCTCATTGAAGAAAATCAGGAGGGACACAACTGTGATATCCATTTATTAACTACTGTAGAATGACCAGTGAAAGATAATAAAGGTGGAGATTATTCACTATAACAGCTAATCAGAAAGAACCAAATCACATGCACCCATTCCCAAACCCCTAAAAGAACTAAAAACCAGTCCCTACTTGCTCAGCATATGAAATGCCAGCCAACGGTGCCTGGGCATAAGTTAAACAGCATCAGTTCTACATGCATTGAACCACCCAGCTGATGCAATGAGACATCCGGTTCTTGATTCATACCGTTATCTCAGATATCACAAACATGTGAATTAATTATACACAATTTTCCTGAAAAACATCTGGTAGAACTCACCTTTATCAAATACTGGCATTCTTTGTTTCTTTACCTACACAGCCTAACATACGCACACACATTCCAATTCCATCAAACAAGCAAAAATAGTTGGGGCAAAATGCTAATTTTTTTAATACCTAGGCAATCTTCAGTCAGTCAGTTCTGCTAACCTATTACGAAACACAAATATTCTTGTTGCTTCTCTTCCATTGAGATCACTGGAAAAAGTCCAACCCCTACAAAATCAATGTTAGTAGACATGCTAAGTGCAGACTCACCATTCCCTCTGTCAGAGGCTTCCAAAATCCCAAAATGTTGAAATCTTGGACAGAAAGAAACTTTTGCTCTGAATCATAAGAAATAAAATTATATAGCTGGACTAAAAAACAAAAATATTTTTAGCACTAACAAAAGCTTTTATAATATCTGTTGCTTTATAAGTAATCGGTTTGTACCCACTGTGATTGAAAATACGACTGCCACTAATGGACAACTTGTCTATTACTTACACAATGCTAGTGTATGGGTGGCATTCAGGGAAATCCTCAAACATCAGAGTACTGGCATTAGGAAGGGATGCAGAAACAGAACTACTTTACATTTTATTTTTCAGACTACATTTTCATTCTCTAAGGAGGGATTTTTAAAACTGCAGCTTCTTTACGATATTTAGACAAGGAGAGCAATATAAATAATATATATATATACATATATATCGGTCAGAGTCTCAGAAATAAGATGAGAATGAAGCAGCCGAACACATTCTCAGGTCACTGGATATTAGTCACTACTGTCCCTCAGATCTTGGTTCAGTTGATAACAAGTCAGAACTGCTACTTCCTAAACCATAATGGCATTCCTGACATTGTTTTCAAAATCATCTTACTGAATTTCAGGTAGTTCACTGTTTTCTATGAAAAGGTAGGTCTCTATTTCATTTTTGCAGAAAGAAGCCTGCATTTGAAATCCCACTTTACAGAGCATATGTCCTTACATTTCTTCAAAATGCCTCAATGGCTTAACACCATGTATAGGTTTTTATCATGTTAGTTATATTTCACAACTTTTTTTTTTTCCCCCCAACATTGTTCAAGAATCAAAACTGTGTCACTCCCATGGCTTTAAGGTATTTTATATACTATGATTTTGTATTATAATCATGTCACCTAATACCTATTTCTCATTTTTTATTTTATCCTTCTACAAATTCAAAAAAAAAGTTATTTTCAGGATTAGAGTTATTTTTGAGATCATTTTAAGGGATTACATTGATGCACATCCCCCTTCTCAGAATAATGATTATTTGCCAGACTTGCCTGCAAGGCTGTAGCAGCACTTGATCTTTTATGATCTCATCAAATTTATACTGATTTTTGCATATAGATTCTATTTAAAAGCATGAATAAAGATATCTGTAAAACCCAGATCAGCCATTTTTCTATGCCATTTTCTTTTTGTATGTAAGAAGGTTATTTCATTCCTTGAATGTTTCTTTTTTTCTGAGTGAACCTGGAAACATAAAAGTTTAAAATAGTGAGAAGAGAACAGTTACTAAATTGATCTCCAAATAGAATGAATAAACAGACTGAATAAATTAGTGGATTATTACTTCTGAAGAAGGGTTTTTTTCTCTAGAGTAAAATAGCACCTAAGTTTGTCTTTTTTCAGTTATTATTTTTCAGTGTCAAAGAATTACAATACTCTTCCTCTCTGCTTCACGTAAGTATATGCTGGAAATTATTAACAGTTATGACACATTTGGTTTCTGAAAGAGAAGGAAAGCTCCAACAAACCCCAGTGAAATTTCTATCAAAAAAATATTAGCCACATTAAGAAACACTTCATGAACTTGTTTTGACAATAAAACAGAAACTAATTGGATTGTAACTGGCAACAGTCAGAGACTGTTGGAGGAACAGAACAGATTTCTGAAGTTATTAGTGCGTTAATGAGTGGCTTCTGTGAACCATAAAGATATGTTGATATTTAATCTACACAAGGCAGAATTTAAAGGATAAGTGAATCCACTGATTTGTTTACAGCTTTACTTAAGCCTATTTACACAAGAACTTTCTACAATCTGTAGTGCAGAAACCATAAAAAATACAGCAAAACAGGTGTGGGCTTGTTATCTGACATTTCATGCCTATGTCAGATAAATATAAATCCATGATTTTTAAAACTTATCAGCTGAAGCAAAATGCATCATGAGATACATAAAGAAATAGCATGATAAAAACCAGTCATGGTAACATTTCTTATAAAGAAAATACTGTGGGTCAAAAATAATTCTTTTCTACAAAATTACACCTATTTCTTGACATTAATAAATGTTTTGAAGACATACTGTAGTGGTGTATTGCTTATACTGCTGCAGTTTTTAGAGGGTCTGTTAAAGACCACACAGGAGGGAAAAAGAACCTTTAGAGGCTGCTTTGAAGACAAGGAGGATGAGCTACCGGTCTTCACATCTGCAATACAAGCAGTAGCAGGGGGAGTGTGGTTAAGCTGCAGCATCATACAGGTTCGATTTCAGGGAGAAAACTTCTCATGAAGTACTGGAATACATCATCTCATGATGTCACAGGGTTCTCAACTCTGGAATTCCTTAAAAACAAGTGAAGGAAAACACCCTTCAGGTGCCCACGTGCAGATAAGACCACCAAGTCATCCTCAGCCTCATGATTCCATATTTATGCAGTATAAAATTTCTGTGTAAAATGTAATTCCTGTCACCATGTGATCCAATGAGTTTAAATACAACTCAGCAAGGGGGCAATACTGGGAAAGTGGGTAAGTAAGGAAATACTGATACAAAGATTGGGATCAGAAACCTGCAGTAGAGATAGCAGGCCATGGTTTAGCTTGCCAGGGAATGAATGAGCTTAAATTGTTCTGAGAAATCCGTGAGGAAGTGCAAAAGGCAATGGGACAGAGACAGAGTGAGAAGGGTCAGAAGTGAGAGGCATCATTCAGCACAGCTGTAATGGATGGTGGTTGAAGCTGCCGAGCAGATGAGATTACAGAGAGGAACAGAGAAGAGGGAACATGTGGAAGAACTGCCTTGCTACAAATCCACTGACTGAATCAGCATCTTCAATACTCTCTATAATTCCTAATGTAATCTTCCTTTCAGAAAGGGCTGCTTCATTTGATAAGCTGGGCAGTGATTTTCTGATGTGCAGAGCCTCTCTAGGGTGTCAAAATTCCTTCAAGCAGCAGCGCTGTAAATGAGCAGCACAACCTTTGCATGAGGGGAAGGAAGGAGAGAAGCACACAACAGAGCACAGTAAGTGCTGCAATATTTGACAAGTGATTTCTATCTGGTGCTATGGCTTAGCCTATATGGAAGATGTAAGCAAATGTAGTTATTTGGAAAAAGTGCTGCTGATAGACATACTGGGATTCTGGTCATGACTGACTGGGGACGGAAGCAATTAGCACTGCAGTGACAAAAGGTGTAGTGGGGGGAAACAATTTCTGTTTCAAAGCACAGTTAGAAACTAGAAGCCTCTCTCACATGCCAATTCCCTCAAAAATCCACAAAATATAAAACCTGATGTATTTATACAACATTTAAATGACAATTTATTGCTTCTAGTAAAGATACAGGTAGATTTGCTTGACTCCCAAAATAATTCTTTTTTCATTCTGTGACAATATAAGAGGGTAAGAGAGCTGAAAACAAGCTTATCTGTGCCATCATTTTAACTGTATCATTTGTTTTTTCCTTTTCTGCAATCGATACAACTTCTACAATGCACATGTTCCACACACAAGAGTGCAATGGCTTCACAGCTCAGATGCTATTAGAGATCAGCAGGCTGCACATGAAGTGCACCAAAATAAAAGCAACCAAACAAGGTTTGCCCAAAAGGATGGAACATATCTATTCTGTATAATTAGCAATTACAATTACATATTCTACAGGTCTGTACATCCAAACCAGAGAGACAGTACAATTTTTTTTTTTATTTATTTTTTTTTTTTTTACAGGTATTTTGGACAGCACTGCAATATAGATACAGTTTTACAGTTTTCCATCTTTCTGTCTTTGGTCATTTTTGGCAATGTCCTTCTAAAATAGGGGTATAGGAATCCCAGCAAATACAAATCTGCTGCTTAAGGTAAATACTTCACGTATTCTCTTACACAAATCTTTAATTTCTCTAAAACTTTTTTGAAATCTCTGAATTTTTCTTAAAATAATTAGGTCTTTTACCCTAACTGTTCCTACTGGTATGATACCTGGAAACTTGTATCCAAGTCTCTCTCTCCATTTCTGATGCTAAATTTTATACATATAGGCAAAATATATGTATATGGGCAATATATATATTTTGCCATCTTCAATCTATCTGTTCTTGTACTATTAGCTGTTTCTTTTTGCAACAACTGTTCTGATTTTTTTAAAAATATGTTGGACCATAAAGAGAAATGCATTCCAGTTCAAGTTTCAATTTCTGAGTAAATAAATCAACCTCATTTAAACCCTTCCTGTAAAACAAGCTGAACATTTTGATGCTCACAAGTACATGCTTTATGAACCGACCTTACAAACTGAATAGTTCCTCTTGGTTTACTTCATGCAGAAAAGGCCTGATCAATATAAGCACATTGCCACACAAAATAGCAACACTTTAGTCACCATGTCACATTTTTGGTGACTACATGGAAACTTCAAGCCAAATTCCTACCGTTATGTTCCTCCAGCTGTGATCCTAAATTTGGCGGGAATGAGACAGAATTCCACCTACCTAACATACTCAAAAAATATTCAATCTATATGAATTTTTTTACCACATTTTAAATTTTTCCTTCCTTGAATGAACAAAGTATCAAGCACTATTCTTTTGCAGTTGCCACAGTTAATTCTATTAACTCTTCTTTTTTCTTTTTTCTTTTTTTTCCTAAATATCAGAAGATTGACAGTGAAATCAATCTTAATATCAGATTTGATATCCGATTAGATTTTAAAATGCTGTAGCTATGCTATATCAGCTTTTATTATAAGAGCTTCATGGTTTTGTACTGGCAAAAAAAATTCAAATCACTAGTCTTACCATCATTTTTAAGATCTTACAGTGACCTCCTCGTTTAGTTCAAAACCAGAAACAGTATCAGTACATAATACCCAGAAGGCTAAATAAAGAAAGAGCCATCTGCAAAAATGCTCCTTTACACATAGCATTCTCTTTTGGCATTTCTGTACTCATTAAACATTTTTGCTTGCATCTACTGCTGGTTTTTTTTAAATCCCAATTTAAATCTTTGACAAAAATATTCTGTAGCTTGTGTGACAATCAAAATGCAAATCTGCAATGGTTTACAAGCACTACTAAAAAGGTGAGAAAGCATGCTTGCTACATGGTTAAAAATTATTAATTTTGTGGGAAAGAAGAGTAAACAAGAAAATTTGTCATATTTTGGATAACAATGTTTGTGCAGCTTTCATATAAACAGCAGTGCTGTGATAATTTTTGAGCTGTGCATGTGTCAACCTTATGTTCAGAAAGCTTATATGCATCTTCCCTAACAAAAAAAACCCAACAACAACACAAAGCCAAAACCCACCAAAACTAAGCTCAGCATTAGCACTCATGCTTTTTTATATTAAAAGATACTTGAGAGCTCTAGGACAGTACTGAATCTACACAAGAGGCTGTGTTGAGTGTACACATTTTAGAGAGACTTCTATTAGCAAAAAAGACACTCCAGAAGACAACTGTTACATTTCAATTTGACAACCTGACTCTATCCCAAAGGCTATGCTCACTGCAGTTGCAACACAAGTCCTACCAAATCTGCACCAAGCTAAAAAGTAATCACCTTCTGTGAAGACCATTAGCAGATTAAGCCTGAGATAAAAAAGAAAAAAAAAAAGTTACATGCATTTATCAAAGGGCAGAAAAACAATGGCTTGTACATAAGCCATCTTTTCAATTGTATTTAGGTAAGTGATTAGTCTTCCTCTTATCACTATTATCTTACTATTTGACTTCATCATGGCCATATTGTGACCCAAATACAGTAGACATATCAACCACCAAATCAAGTCTGATTCCAGCTGCAGGCTTTTTAAGTCTACTGATATATTAGGGATGAGTGATGGTAGCTGTCTTGGCTTTGCTTACTTTATTCAAGCCCATCTATGAGAAAAGTAACCCAAATTCCAGAAATCATTTTTCTGTATCAACGTGAACAATCAAAAGGAAAATAGATCGCTAGTGAACCTGCACAATAAGGATGCAATTACACATTGTTAGAATACCTTCAAAGGCTGCAGTGTTATGAAATTATGTATTCCAGGACTAGGTTTGGAACAAAGAACTGTTATTTGTTCCTAATAACTTGAAACTAAACCCTGCTATTCTGGATTGAGCAAAACTTGCAGGGCAAACAAATGGAAGAATAGTGTGAGGTTGTCCTGAAGATTTCCACAGTGTCATCTGAGAGAATCAATGAGGATCTTCCAAATGAAGTAGGCAGCGATTCAGTCCCTAAACCTTTTGATCCTGTGAACCCACTGAAAATATGAGGGCATGTGCCACAGTGATTTTGTTTCCACCACCTGCAGTATACACCCGTTCCTAACCATGCCCTTTAATTTACATGATGCTATTGGAGCCTCTTCCTGCTGTTATTATGAAAACTGGGAATATGTAGCTCTTGATTAACCAACCTGAAACCATACAGTAAAAGATCTTTCTCTTTCATTCTATATTTTTACAGTTGCTTTATATTCTTAGGAGGGCTTCTTTCACCCTTTAGTGTGAATTGTAAACTTTTTTTTTTATTCTTTGCAAGCCCCTCATTTTTCTCCAGTGAGGCTGTTCATCACAGAAACCTTTTCTTCTTTATGCTGACTTTTTTTTTTTTTTTAATTGGTATTTGACACAAAGTTAGGTTTGACCTTGCCTTCTTTTTTTTGCACAGGCAGTATGCCTGCTCCATAGGCAACCAAAACATCTTCATGCTTTCCCTAGGGTTGATGTTACAGACTTCCACCTCTCCCAGTCCTGTAAAACATGTAACCTCTAATATTTTCACTGCTAGAGTCTTAGAACCTTGCTCACACCATGCCCATTGACTTTGGCTGTCACAGGACACAGTATACACAGAACAATATTAATTTCTGTATTTTTTTCTAGACCCTATCAGTCAGACTTTTTCAGAGTCTAATAGATATAGATCATAGTTTCGGAGTCTATTTTATGGATTTGGCCACCATTTTGTACAGTGCTAATTCTGTGAACCCTTAAATGCTTTCTACCCATTCATATTTGCAGCTTCCATTAAGGATCTGACTGTGCCCTAGTCTCTAAACACAGAAGTTATCTATTTACAGGGCTGGTGAAGTCTACCACGTAAGCTATGTATTTGCACTGTGATGACATTTGTGACACTAAATCAGACTGGTTTGGATATTCATTTACCACATGGAAAAAATGGACATTATGCCATTACAGAAAAAGAGCCATACACACCAGTTTATCCAGGAGCTGTAACCAGTGTTGAGCCCTTCACCCTGCCAAGTACTTCAGACACAGCCTCATTTCTGATGGGGGTATTCTTGTCTTATGATTCAGATCTCCAGTTTAGGTAACAGCTGAAGCACAGATACATGCCCACATGCAGCTATAATTAATACTTAACACAGGAGATACAGAAATCCAAACATGTCAATCCTTAACACTTTATCTCTGATCTATTACTTCTCTAAAGCACTCTCCACACTGAGATCAGGATCCCCAGACTCTGTCTTTGTTTAGCCACCAATGGAGCCACCCATGTCAAAAAGCGAAGCACTATGCCCTTGTGTATAAAAACATCTGTCTGATCCTTCTCAGAGTGTACAGAACTCCTCCCAGACCTGTGCCTTTGCTCCTCTCACAGCTCCTTCTAGAAATTTTAGAGCTTTGACACCTCTATCCCATTTGCCAGACTATTCACTTGCATTTCACTGCAGAAAACTCAGTGTAAGTAGGCTTTGGAACTGAGTTATGTTTCAGAAATGACACCTGAATGGATAAACTACTAGCATCTTACAGATACATGACATCACTTTTATTGATTCATGCCAGGCTTTCTACACATTACACAATTTCAGCCCAAAAATAAGAAGTTATGTATTGCAAATCATTTACTTCCCATCTCTAACAGAAAGAACAATCAGTAAATCTAATGCAAGGACAGTCAACTCTGAGCCCTTGGAAAAGCAACTTGGTTGTAGTACATAAATAAGACCAGAAATTAAATTATAAATAAAAAACAAAACCAAACACAAAATGAAGAAAGAAAAAAACAAACCCCACGCACAAGGTTCAGGTTGAATTCTTAAGATCATCCAAAAATCATCTCAAATTGCACAGTGGGTTGATGCAGCTGAGAACTACCTGTTACATCATCGAACCGCCACATAGGTGTACCAGGTAGAGGTGGTTTGTGGGACTGTCAGTAATAAGAAGCTGGCTGTAGTGAGGAAGGCTGCAGACCACCTCTTTCACTGGAACCATGTACTTCTGTAGAATGAAATTCCAGATTTAACACAACAACGGCACATGTAATTTTACTGCTTTAAGCCAACATGTAAGATCTTTCCATGCTCATGCACACATGCACTGTGAGGGATCTCAGATGCATAGGCTCTACATTTTCCATCTGTATCACAGCCTTTGGTGAATGAATTATTTATTTCTCCAGTTCTACTTCAGCTTCCAAGGCAGAGTGTTTTCTCTGTAGAGCACACAATTCTGTTGCAGAACAAGAATCACATCAAATGTGATTATCAGAAAAGAATGAGTCATTTATTAAGAATCTCAAATGGCTTATGTAATTTTTTTTTTAAACACAGCTGGATCTCCTTTTCAGACTCTTGTATCTGTACACCTCACAGTGTCTGAATAGTTTGCAGAACTAAGCACATCCTTCAGCTATGAGATAATTATTTTTGGTTCACTTAAAATATAGACACCAGTACCAGAGGCCTAAACACCCTAAGGATCCCTCTGCAGCTTTCAGCACATCAGCACTTTTACTTCAGCATAACTCACCATCTTTGATCTCTCTTTGAAAAGATTTGGCTTGTGTTGAGGCTGCTTCTCCAAAAAGAACTAGGCATTTGGAAAACAAAACCTTACATAACATTAATTCAGCATTGGTGTTTCTCTTTTAATACTTTCTCTAATTGTTTTAAAATATATTATTTTCTAAAAGGCTGCAGGGCAGTGAACCTGATTCCTGAGTTTCACATCATTTATTGGCATTTCAAGTGCAGCTGTCACAAAGTAAGACTATGCTAAACAAGGATACTACATGGCATGAGTCTTCGGTTGTTGGGAGAAAGAGTACCAACAATGGATCATTAACCTGATCATCCTAAGGGCTTTCAGGTCCCATAATCACCCAGCAACCCATTATCTCTTCCTATTCTAGGGGTACCTCCACCCTTGAAGGTATGAAACACCTGTCTTCCAGCTCTCTACTCCACAGAAATTCTCATTTACTTTCCAGAGCCAAAATTATTGTTCACTCTTACTCAGAGTTCTTATTCCTATTATTAATAAGATGCTTAGACTAGAAGTTCCTGGTAATCATGTGGATGCACACATAAACCAATATATCAGTGTTTCATTGCTACTCGAATACTCTTTATCACTGTTCTTATTCCTCATGGAGAACCCCAGGCTTGACACTGCTAGTTACCAGACGCGTAAGTATGATTTATAACTTGTGATCTTATTCTATGTGTGCACATAGTTCTTAAGGTTAAACAGTCTCATTGTTAGTCTCTATAGTTTGATAAGATATGAAGTTAAGAATTCTACTTAGTCTAAAATAAGCCACTTGATGGTAAACAGACTTCTTGCCCGAACATCACAACAGTGCTTCCTAGGTCTTCAATGGACTTCACTTGTTTCTATAAAGTTTTCTGGCATAAATGATCACCTTTGGATTGGTGTAACAGAAACCCTGAATTTAGCTAAGAACAAATGACAGCCAGGGACATTACAGTTTATTGGAGAAACATGCTCACCTATATCTTTACTTACAGCACATCTATATTTAGCAGACGTAGACTGCCTGATCAGACAATATTTCCACCTACAAAGGCACTGCCTGTTTGATGACAAAGGACTTTTTATATCTGCCCATACATGTAGCTCTGACACTGGAGGTGTATATATGAAACACATACGTCTATAACTACTTTTTAATTATTGCTCTGTTATCGTAGTTTCAGCTACGAAATAGATTGTTCATGACTTAACCATGATACGACTTGGATTTGTTCTGAGATAAAGTTGCATGACAGATGTTAAAATGATACAAGCTAATGGATAAATTATTAGAAACAGCAGATAAAGGTGGTTATTAATAGAAAAATATAATATATACACTTTATGGATCATGAGTATTATATAATTGTTTTCCTTCTACACCCACCTGCTAGTAAACCTTCCAAACCTCTGATAAAGAGTTTCTTTCAAATATAGCGTTCTTCCTCCTTGCACACTCCCACAAAATTTAGATGATCCAAGGTCAATTATGGGTCTTATTCAGTACTGAGCCAAGGTCCAATTTATACTACAATATATCATAATTTTTCAGTGTCAGAAAAGTCAGCACTGTTATTTGATTAGCTGAATCCATTCCAATCTGAAAACGCCTCTGGCTTCAATACCCTGACAAGATTGTCGTCTCACTGAACTCTAAACAATACACACATTGACCCCTGAAAGGAAAGGCAGTTTAAGTTGCTTGTGTGATTTAAGGGAAAACAGAAACAGGCGTGTAGCATATATAGACAATTAAATTTACCAGAGTACCTTGGCATGTGTGTAAACAAATAACAGATATTTCAGACTGTAAATATTAAAAATGTAAGTCTCTAAACAGGAATATATTTGTGATACATTATGCTGCAACACGTCATTTATTTCACAGCAAGAAATCTGTTTCAATGAATTTCACATATACAGTTTTAATGAAATTCATTTTTAGAACCATTCTCAGAGCATGTCAGTAAGGAGGTGTGCAGGCATCAGATCCAACTGTAAGGTACAGCAGAGGGTAGCTACCTTCAGAAGTGGATTGTCCACCACCATATACTTGCCTTCCAAACTGGTTTGCTTACTTTTCATGGCCTTTCCTCCTCTGGAATCATGAAGGCAGGCCAACTCACCTAAAGTGACAGTTGTATCTAAATGATAACCACATAACTCAGCTTTTCCATCAGCAGGATCAAATCGAGTTTCTTTAATACACTGATAAACATAATGTGTAATTAGCCTGACATCAAATAGCAACAGACTTGGTATGTGTTAATCCATCATTTGTTGGAAACTCGGGCACCTGTTCCAAAGCATCTCACATATAGCTTTAACCCACCACTGAAGTTCAGTTTCCAACTATTTTGGTCTTCAGCCAGAATAATGACTTTTCTTCCTCCTAGTCTTAGAGAAAATATAGTGGTCAGGCACTCTCAGACATGTGGCATTTCACACTTCCAAGTTAAACAGCAGAAGATCTGGTAAGCATTTGTCTGCCCACAGCGTTTCTCAAGAATCTGATCCATGCATCCTTGAACAACTTCTGGAGTCCTGCCAGACTGATAGGTTTAGCTAAAGAAGGCCAAGACTGGTATGTTCAATAACATCATAATTACTATTATATCTTCTTTAATAGGGATAGATGCGGAATCAGTACAGCTGCAAACCACGAATCACTTTAAGTCACTGACTGAAATCTTAATTTAAAAAAAAATGACACAGTGAGAATCAATAGTGAAAGAAAACAAAACAGTCTGAAAAACAGCAAAGTTTGTTGGTCAGTCCAAGTAATTATTCTCATTTTTGTTGACATCATTAGATCACACCATGCCGTGATTACGTAGGACTGCACTGCACACGTACATACAAGCATACACATAGGTAAGTAGACAAGAAGCTTCTGTGAACAAGACTTTTAAATCTAGAAAATAACATGCTTGAATATGCTTTTTCTTTTTAACTTGAAAGACTTCAAGCTTCTACCCCAAACATTATCAATAATCACTAGGAAAAGGATCCATCAATTGTTTTTTTCAGTAATCTCAAAATAGCAACAGTCAAATAGACTTTTTTTTTCCTGAAACATTGGTAGAATCATTAGTCATTTTATAACAGTGGCCTAACATTTCAAGTCAACTTCAGCTCCTTTTTAGAAAACAAAACACAAAAATTACCTACCAATTTTAAAAAGTGAATACTTAACAGCACGGATGTAGTGGTTACACAGAATGGAATGGGAAAAATGATTCTGTAATTGATACAAGACTATATGGATCATCATCTTCCTAAAAAACAGCAATATCGTGCCTATATAGTGAGGTTTGTGCCCGTTATTCTCTAAGTGAAAACCTTTATTTTGAAATTTAATGTCAAAGTATGTATAGAAGTCTCTTCTTTTTATTTGTAATGAGATGGATTTATATTGCATTGGGTTTTTTAATCAAAGCTACAGCAGCCTCTTTCACTCTTCCCTCATATATAAAAACAACCATCCTTCTCTTTTATTCACATTATGTTGCAAAATACCGCTTTGTTTTAGTGTTGGAAGATTGGAAGGTGAAATGGAGGTCATCCAGTTCCCCGAGGTCAGCCAACACTAATAACACCAGCCTCTGGAGAACGCCAGCAATGTCCCATTTTTTTCAAGGTCAAGCAACTGCTTCAATCATTCAATGAGGGACTAATAAGACAATTCACAAGTCCTTTTCTTTTTCAGGAGTAAAGCACACGCAGTCATGCTGTTCCAATGGTTTTAAAGTCTTGTAAACAAATTCATATCCACAGGATGGAGAAGTAAGTGTGGTAAGTGCACTAACATCCACTGGGAATGCTGGTTTTTTTTGGTTTTCAGTAAAGATCAGCTAATAATTATTAAATACAGATAACTTATGAAATCTGTGCACTTGGGCCTTAAAGTCAACATGTACTTGTAAGTATAAAAGATAAAACCAAAGAAATGTTAATGCATTTATTGAAACTGTGCACATGTTCTTGCCCTACCCAGAATCTTGGTTGCCTGTATCCATGCTGGGCACATGTCTGCACATCACACAGCCTCCCTACCTGCATCTCTCCTGCAGATACACTTGAGCCAGCCTCTTCCTTCTGAGAGCTTTTCCCAGCCTTGTTTTCCAAAGTCCCAGAACACCATCCAGATCTAAACTGCAAACTCCCTTACTCCTCCCAACACATTCTCCCCTTCAGCGTGACCCAAATCTCACCCCGTATTAGCTTCCCTGCAAACACAATATCCAGATACAGAATTTATTTTCCAAACAGCCATGCGTAGGCAACTACACGTAGAAAAGTGGGGTTCATCCATGAAGGAACTGGGCAAACAGTAGCCTGAACTTTGAATATCAGTAAATCCAACATCCACCATCAAGGCTAATGTAACCCACTTCAGTAAAAATGGGATTAAACCCCAACTCTCTGCACAACTGCGGTCTTCACCAATTGTTCCCAAAAAATGCAAAAACTCCCAAGATATTAGGAGTATCAATAGACCCAGATGTTTGTGCAACTGAATTTATAATAGCCTAAACAAAACAAAGCTATCTTCCCGCCTCCGTGAAAAAGTTACCAAAGTATTTTCTTAACGATATTTCGGTTTTGATTTATAGTACAGTATCTTGAATATGACCGCTGCTGAAAGTGAATTTGGCAAATTATTAAAAGAAACACCTTAGAGATGAGAACATTGCCAAACTACTTTGATTATATTTTAGCTTAATTATACATACATATCAGTGTGAAATGTATCATGCTGTTACACAAAAATCATAACCTGCAAAGCCAGAATCCACCAATGGTAGTATCCCAAGTAGGCACAGACTTGTATGTTGTATGAACTGCAATGAAACCTCAAAGTTTTATTATGTCCTTTATGACACCAGCGTCACAAATCAACAGGACTTATAAGCAGCTGTATGTGAAAACAAAATGCCCATATTCTAGCATGATGACTTCCAAATTCGGAGCAAAATTGCTTAATTACTTTCTCTCTTGCAAAGTATTTGGCTTCTTGTTTCACCAATTTACTTGAAGTCTATGGAGAGACTTCTGGGCATCTCTGTCAGAAGGCAAGGACTTTACAGCTCTGCTCTGAAGAAATGTAACACATGGTGGACTGAATTATTACAGCCAAGGTATGATTACTTGCTCTGTGAGAGTGCTGCCTTGCAAAGAAGAGTTTGTCTTCATAATTTCTTTTTTTTTCTGTACTATAAGTATAATGCATTTATTTAAAGAGCAGCAAAGAAAGTTCATGTTATTAATAATGTTAAAATATGTTCAAGATATGAAGGTGAAGTGGTTTTGCTCTTGCCTTTTAGGTATCTCATTTGCAATTTTCTGTAAGGCTAGGCATATGAACAGTAGTTCAGCTGGTTTTGAAGACAAAATTGTTAACAGAATGGAGAAAACAAAAGGTGAAGGCTGTTTTTTAAAGGAAATTCTGAAATGATCAAACAGTGCTAAACGTAGAGAGATTTAACTGTACATAAAAATCAGGGAGGTAAGAATTTTCTATTAATAACTTTTCAAAAGGAAATGTTACTATTGGCACTCTTCTACATTATGTCCACATAGCCAGAAAGCACAAATCCACTCTGTGAAGATATACGTCACAAGGGGACAACACATTATCTACAGGTGGAATTCCTATTAGATGTTCACTTAACGTGTTAAGAAAATGGCTTTTCAGTGGTGCGCATCCACATTATGATATCTAATTCTGACCCTCCCATGACAGTCGTCTCCAGGCCCAATTAATGGGCCAGGTACCTTGCTAGTTAAACTTGGTACATTAGAACTGATTTTCTTGAAGTTAAGGGGATATACTACATCAGCATCTACCTGCATATTTGCTGAATTGAAAACTCAGGTTGTTTGTCTATTGTCATTTGGACCAAGAGAAAAAAAGAATTAGTGGTAGGTTGGTGTTTTGGTTTTGAAATTGGGGGCAGGAAGGTGTTATATATGAGGAACAAATAATTACTCATTACTTAGAAATAATTTAAAGCGGGTTTTTTTGTTGGTGTTTTTTTTAGCCTTTGGAGGGGGAAGGAGGGAAGGAGAAGCACACCCCAAAACAAGGCAGGACTTCTAGTAACCACATAAAGCTTTATCGTTTAGAAATATCCATCTTCTAAAGTATTAACTAAAATGTTCAAAAGACATGCTTTCTACTTACAGAAGAAAGTTGAAAAAAACTCTCATCAACATATTCAATTATGAAAACTGGACAATATGACTATAGAAAACAATATAATAAAATTAAAATATTGGGGTATTACTAAGTCATAAGACTAGCTAAGAATTTGCCTTTCATTGTACCATCACTAGCAGTTTACCATATTTTAAAATGCTAAGACATCAAGCAAAATGGTATATCACCTAAACAAAATAAGTGTGTAATTGTCACTAACAGATATAGTTACTGTGGGGAAAAACTTAGCACTTAACAAACATTACTTTGATCATTTTCAATGCTCCAAACTCCAGTCTTTTGATAAGTATGTGAACTGGAGAAAATGAGAATTTACATTACAATCCCAAATACTACAGGGAATAATTTCCACCAGATGGTTGAAAGCCTTTTTTTTTTTTTTTTTTTTTTTTAAGGCTGGAACTATTCATATTTTACTGCTGGTTTTTGATTAAGATTAACCATCCAGTTTTGAAAACTATTTCTGTTTCTCTGTACTTGGAACTGAAATAGTATTTACACTCATGATGAACATTTACAGTTATTTTCAGTCTAAACCATCTCTGCTTATCAAAACCATGTATAATTTGAATCAAATATCAAGCTGCAACTGTAAACATGCTAATCCAAAATTAAAGGTTCATTACTCACATAATAAAAGACATTTCATAATGACACAGAATTTTCCTTTTGACTACTTTTGATCTTCAATCTATTTTGGCCTGAGGTCAGCTGGCAAACAGATACCATAGATTGATTTCTGTGTATGTGTGTTAATGATTCCCCCTTCCATCCTTTTGCTCCAAATCGCCTTAAATTGACATCGGCTATGATGATATTCAGAAAATAGACTTCATAGAATTGTCCCAGGGCTGGTTATAAATAAAATTTCACATTCAAGAGAAAAGAATTATTGATATCATAAGGGATTACTGAAACAATCCTGATACTATTTAAATATGCACAGTTTAACTGGTTCATCACCTTTCATTTGCAGTATTCCCTTTGTAAGCACTGATACATTTAGTATTTTAGCAAATCCAGATTTTTCTATAAACACTGGAACCAATTTGCCTTTCAAAACCAATCACAATCCTCTTTGAATAACATCAGCCTAGGAATTCTGAGCCCTGAAAAGGCTGAGCTCTTTCTTTGTTATGAGGTAACAGCTTCAAGTAATATTACATGGTCAGAACCTTTATTCATGCATCACTTAAAGAATCACTTCTGAAAGCGTTTTTTTCCACTTGTGATGTTAACTCAAAGATCATCAATATAAAAATAACACTTCTCTAACAATTAGCACGACAGAAAGTCTGTAAGGGAGAACATAAGCAAAGTTGGCTGCAATAAAGTTTACTCTTTCCAAGAGTCATAAACAGTTTATTCTACAGAGCCACTGATTACTATCAAAGGAAGCATGTGGTCCGTGCCCAGATACCATAAATTTACACAGACCAAATTATAAACCCTGCATGAAGCCTTCCCGCAAGCAAAGTACTGCTGCACTTCACCAAGTAGGACAGGTGCTTGGCCGTTGGTGGGCGGAGTGCTGGGCCCCTTTTCTGTATTGCTGTTGCAGCATTTGAAATAAAAAATTCAATATCTGAGTGTCTGGAAGAATAGGCAGCAAAGCCCATGAGTTCCTCTTATGCCAGCAGGTGATTCCTTCATGTTACAGCAACCTGGTCTACTGGTTGGACATTTATGAAACACAGGCAGGCAGATTTGATAGGAAATTACCCATCTAAACATTTTTAAAAAAATCTTCTGAAATTACCAGCTTCTGCAGTTTTTCCCAGAAGCTGATTCTTCTGTGCTATAACTGAAATAGCAAACAAACAGAACAGAATGCCACTGAATTTAAAGAGTTGTGATTTAAATCTTGGTTTCCCCTTCAGACTTAATCAGTTATCTTTTCTCATTTTATACTGAAGGACACAATCTTCAGTATTCCTATGTGTATCATATAATAATTAGGTATTCTAATTTTCAGATTTACTCAGCCCAGGCTTATTTACATATTTATGAGTAGAAGAGTTAGCACAAATAATTCTGTTTGGATTCTCGCACAACCTTTTTTGGGTAGCAGCAGTATAAGCCAAGTGCAGTCACTGTTAAATCACTAATAGCCCCCTGAAAGCTTGATTTTTTTACTGCTCCAGTTTCATATGTTGAAATAAGTACAATGATAAAATTAAATGGAACTTTAAAAATCGGCTTATTATTCTTACACATGCATAGAAAACCTTTGAACCTATTGCATAATATACAGATTATATCAATAAGGGATTGTTACTATCACTGCTCAGAATCTGAGGAACTTCATTCTTCTCCTGTATATGGACCTTGCTCATCCATTTTCATGGACTTTACAAGAAAACAGAATTATACAGTTGTCACTCAATGTAAATTAAGTTAATATATTACTGTCCACAAGAAAAGTGAACACTCACCTAGGAAGCATTTAATTTTGTAAAGAGACAATATGAGATCTGCATGACATTCAAAAAGAAGATTGGAATAACAGAAGGAATAAGCATAAAAACATGAATCTACCCTTCAAAAGAGTTATACAAGTGAAATATTACCCTAATATTCAAGTTCAGTTAAAGTGCTGAGTGCTGGAGAAAGCTGCTAAATATTGTAGAATTGGCTGAACAAACTGAAAACCAGTCAGAAATTACCAGAAGATGATTTGCGCTATATACAGAATATATCTCCAAATCTATAGGTTGTGTATGTATGTCTTTAAAACATACTAATTTAAATACATTGTTATCAGCAAAAGGAAGTTCAAAGAAAATGGGGGTTGCATGTGGACTAGTTGGTGATGGATGATATGGCAAAGACTGATACAGCTCAACAACTTTTTTGCCTCAATCTTCAGTGGCCATAACAGCAAGGTGTGGGAAGAAGTATGACATCAACAGTGGAGAGTAACAAGCTAGAAACCACTTAAGAATTAGACATATGAAAACCCACAGAAGTAAAGAGGATTCACCTGTGGGTGCTGAGAGCAGGCTGCTGTGCCTTTAAGGCCACTATGATCCACAAAACTGGAGGTAGACAATGGGGGAAATGCTAACAGGGGGACCCACAGGCTGGGCTGGCCAGTCACAGGCAAGGTCACAAAGCTCATCTTCTGGGAAATTACTCACAAACACATGAAGGACAACAGTGCTGTATCATGAATGGTCAACATAGATTTACCAAGGGAAAATCATTCCTGCACATGAGAAGAAAGCAGTGATATATATCTCGACTTCAAGAAGGCTTTTTATGCTGACTCCCACAGTATTCTCATTAGTAAGATGACAACTGGACAGACCGTCAGATGGTTTGAAAACTGGCTGGACTGCTGGGCTCAAAGACTGGTAAACAGTAGCCTCAGTTGTAGCTGCTGTTCGGTATCAAGCACAGTACCTCAGGGATTGATACTGGGGCTCATACTGTTCATACTACACTGTATTTGCAGATGATATTAAATGAGGAAGGGTGCTTGACACACTGATTCAAAGTTTCAACCCACAGGCACCTTTAAAAACTTGAGGACCATTCAGTGTGTCACCAACCCTTTCTAATTCACCTGAGTGTCCTCAGGTGAAGAACAATATTCTCTACCTGCAGAGTTCTTTTTAATAAAAAGCATTTAATGCAAATTAAATACTGTTTGCATTCATGCATGGAGAATATTAGTGTTTACTACATTCTCCTACACTACAGAAATTACAAGATTAGATTCTCTACCTAAAATCAACAACACAGAAGCACTTTGTAATTTCTATTAACAGTTTTCAGCCAATAAAATCTGTGTCCCAGAGGTGCTCCTGGTTTACATATGCTTTCAGGTCAATCAAAAATACATGTTTCTAGTGAGTGAACTGTTTCATTAGAAAAACTAGTTCTTTTTCCATCTTGTTTGCACATTTGGTCTGTAAGAAATGAATTCCAAAGAGGCAGCTAAAATCAAATCTGTAATAGAAATAACCTTCACTTGTGGTTAGTAATCCACATTTGAGTTCCACATAGGAAAGGATTTGATGGCATCCTTTTGCAATCATAGATGAATAGTCTTGCAAGGACACAAGACTGACTGAGACCTACTGAAGAAGGAAGCAATGCATTCTCCAATAAGCACAACTATACATTTTATACATTCTATATAGTACGCATGCAAACCTTTGCAAGAAGTGGCAAGGAACATCTCAGAAATTGAAGTAGTCTATAGTGATCACAGAATCCCTCATTTCAGTCCTATGCACACTACTTGTACACTGTCAGGGTGGAATTGAGGTTCCCAAACAAGCAATGTCAAAGTACCAACACCAACCCCTTTTTTCAAGGACTATCTCTGGTATGGTCCCATGGACCAAATTCCAGTTAGAAGTAGGAGACAAAACATTCAACTCCCAAAGAGCATCATTCAGTTTAGTTTCACCCAAAGGAAACCAGTTTGTTCTCACTGATTTACAGTGTGAAGGCAAGCATGGTAAATCTGGTAAATGCACAACTCAATGCAAAAACAACATTCATGTTCCAAAATAAAACACTAAAACAGATGTACCTAAGACATCCTCTAGTGTCAAGCCTGGCTTACAGGTGTTGCTCTTAAGAAATAGCGGTGTCTCAAATTGGTAACCTCAAAATTAAAAGGTGAGGGAAGCTTTACCAGAAGACAAAAGTAAGATCAAAAATGCTTACAAATGTCTCAGAAAAGTTAAATTTGTCTTATTTAGGTATCTGGTATCTGCCCACTTCCCAGCCTTTGCTTGGACTTATTGCAGATGTGGGCCTTTTTTTTTTAAAAAAAAAAAAAAAAAGCTGGACACTGCCAACTAAAACTAGGGCTTTAAAAAACCCAAAATAAAACAACCCCCCCAGATTTTCTTTCTCCTTCTAATGAAAGACAAGGGCCAGTTCATTAATTTCATTGAAGTTCAACAGCAAATAATTCCCTTTACAGAATCGCTGTCTGACTTTCCCATTTCCTCCTATGTTCACCCACAGCTGCGTATGACAAAAATCAAAACAAATCAAAAAACTTAAATCTGGCAATTGAAGGCTCCCTTCAAGCTAGGCAAATTTCCTAGATAGCAGAACATACGCATTTCAAATTTTTAAAAAATGCAACACTACTACTGTGTCATTTGTGCTTGAAGTGACGGCAAAGAGCGCTGAAGGTTATTACTAATAAGGATCCTTGTTGTTGTTTCAGTCAGTGATTTATCACCTTCACATCTAAGTAGAAGGAGGTCAGACTGCAGAAAGGAAACAATTCATTCAAGGTGGCAATTTTCCTTCCATGGTCAGCTGCTGGAAAAAAAAATTAGTAATTTCTACTTACTTAGTGCCTGTCTATAAGAGCATCATGATTCTGTTCATTCATGTTCAGAGTAAACCATGCTGCTCAAAACATATGCTTCAGAGAATGCAACTTGCTAATATAACTGATCATTTTTTCCTCAGTCAAGTGGCCAACTCATTCTGGTAAGCATATTCCATGCATTTTATTTTATAATTTGTACAGGATTATGGAATTTCATGATTCACATTACTGTTAGAGATTGTCACATGTATTGCGAGTTAAAATAATAGCATAGCTGTACTTATTGCCTATTTCTGCTCTGATAATTACTATGAAAGCTGACTAATATTTTTATAGCACTGATGGATACAGTAGTAATCAACCATAATGCTCACTGTTTAAAGCAATTAAAAGATGAAATTTTAGAGGTTTAAAATGCAACACTGAATTGTAGTACATTGACTGTTTTCCTAATGAAGTGGAAATAATTAATCCTTTGAAGTATAGCATATGTGGCATCATATTCTTCAAAATTTTTCATAAATCTTCCAAGTTTTTCAACCAATACCAATTAAATTTGCAAAACTCCATCTACAAGGGTTTTTTTGTTGTTGACTGCAAATAGTGGCCAGCAAAACGGAAGCTCTCCACAGTCAACAAACTGTAATTTGCTCTACTTTTTCCCCCCACAAATTTTATTTTTCTGTTAAGATTTCTGGGCATTTCCACAGAAGGTGGATTACAAAATGAAAGACAAGGTACTGAAAAGGCACATCCTTCTGTAAGCAAGCAAAGAGAATGGTTTCTCTTTTCTGTTTATATCACCCTCCTTTCCTTGCCAGCAGCATTATTCAGAGCATATACTGGTCTCCCTCTGAACCCCAGTTTTATTTTCCATTCAGTTGTGCTTTGTTGGAGTCAGCTGTCTGCAGTAAGGAGAGATCATCTTCTGCTGTTACATAGCATTACACACAAGAATCTTAGTTCAGACAAAAAGGCATACTGATAGATTGCTAAAATTCTGTTAGCTTGTTTTCATTGTTTTGCAGACAAATAGAAGATCGGGATGGACTGGAAGACAAAAAAAAAAAAAAAAAAAAAAAAAGAAAAAAAGAAGAGTTTGTATTTGCCCCTTATTTTTTTTCTGGATTTTTTGTTTTGAGAGGCACTTAGAGGAAATACAGTGTCAAAACATGCTAGACATGGATGGGAGGGAGCAAGGTTTATCATCAGGGTTGCCACTAAAACCAGCTCTTGACACTTTGACTTGGCCTGGCTTTGGTTTTGTCTTTAGCAATCAGGAATGCTATGTTTGGTATTGTTTCCTCACTACCATCATCTTGGATCGTTTTTACTTCATATCATATTTTATTTATTTTTTAAAGAATGCAGACAGAATACAAACAGATAAAATTTTAGCTCAGGCAGCCAAAACCACAACTTTTGTTAAATTGCTGTGAGTTTTTACCCAGAGGGAGAGAAAAAGATCAATTCCATAAACAGTCTAACTGTGACAAATCTGTCAAGCCTATAAGGAAGCTAAAGAAATGTTTTTATTAAAGGGAATAAAATTAAGACATTGCTAAGAGATTTTTCTAGAGGTGTGACTTAGTATTCCTTGGGTCTACATTCAAAATCTCAAACCACCTTAATTATTTTGTTCTGAAATGTCTCAGAATGATTTCTTTGACTTTCTGGACAGAGTTATTTCATCAACTACCTTTAGAAATATAAATTAAATTACCTTATGCAAGTAAAGCTGATCTTGGACTTTTTTTACCACAGTTATTGGAAAGAATCAAAAGAGTATGAATAACAAGGCCTACAGAAAACAAAACTTACCATAAAGACAGAGTGGGGGTGGGAAGTATTTTTAGTTAAAAAAAAAAAGAAAGATAAATATGGCAAAACAGACTTCACAGAGGAAAATGTTTGCTTCATAGACCAAAGTAAAAAAGAGTGTTCGTTGGGAATAACGCAAATATTGAATTTAATCTGCTTTCTAGAAAGTTAGTTTAGACATTAGGAAGTTAAAACATTATAAAACAAAAAAAGTCATTTTAATAGCAAGATAGTTAACATTCTATCAGATTGCTCATGATTACCAGGAAACCTCTGCTAACATAGATTTAAGATAGATTAATCTTGCTAAGGCTGAACTAAGTGTTCCTTCTAGTTCAATGGATTTTTTTCCTAGAACTGCATGTTCAGAGATTAACAAAGAATACATTACAAATGTCAGAATCACCATCACAATATATTTTAATGAGCTACAAATTAAAATACTGAGCTTTGTGAAACAAAAAAGTCACACCAGCTGAGCTTTCACAGTAGTCTGATAAGACAGCCCTTATTACTACGTATCCTAGAGGAGTGTTTAACAGTAACAGGCAATCCTATCTGTTCAGCAGAATACAAGAGGAATGGCTGACAAGCCAAAGTTCAGACTACCAGGTCAAACAATGAGATGTCACAGTACAGACGGATATTGAGGAAACAACAAAGTGGAGGGCAGAATTGATTCCTACATACATCTCATTAAAAAGAAAAATTTGACTGAATACTTGACTAAATGTAACAGATCTTTCAAACCACAAAGCTTACAACGATATTAATCCTATCTAAAACAAATGAGAAAGACGCATAACCATAGAGATGAATTATAACCTGACATCTGATGAATTACAAGCAAAAGCTAACATGCTGGTTGGGAAAAAAAAAAGTATTAAGAGCTGCTCTGTGTGTACCTGTGATATACATAATATGTATAACGTATTATGCATATTTCACATTATACATTTTATATAGTATACTAATAGTGTGTTGTATTGTAAGTATATATTTATTGTTTTGATACTATAATATATTAATGTGTTATATACTAGATTATAAATATAATATTTAACTTGTTATTAACATGTTATTTATATGCATACATATGTATGTACACACATATCTTTTAATGCATATCAGGAAGATCTCAGATCCAAAAGAAAAACTTTGACTAGAGATATGAAACTCACTTTGACCAGCCATAACTGGTGGCGAGAATGACACATTTGTTTTCAACTCACAAGGCTGCAGCAGGTAAAGCAGGTACTTGAGCCTAGGTTTGCCATATCTCAGATGCAGTGTCTACACATTTGAGGTCACATCTGTACTTCAAATATTTATACTCTTAAACTTTATTTGTATTCTGTCAGGTGGCACACTGACCGCTCTTTACGGTGAGCTCATTTTTTTAGTTTATGAATATATTGCTAAGAGTTTGGTCTGAAAGAAGGTCTGCTGTACTATCTATAAATGGAGAAAATGCTCACCTTTTGCTAGTTTGCAGTCATTTCATGTAGGAAAATTTGAGCAACTGCTAAAATAGCACTTGGGCTGCTTGAAGACAATGGGAGATGAGTAAATTTGGAAACAAGTTGGGTACAGTGAACTAGAAGTAAAACTTTTTTTATATATTAACTGATCTAAGTTTAACGGCATAACCTTAACCTCTGTACTGGAGTACAAATGCAGCTTGCAGTTAGACTTTTTTATATATACATACACAAACATATATTATGCAGAGTATGCATAAACTGTATTTTTCTTCTTTAAACTCAGTTTAAAATCAGCAGTAAGTAAAATGACCACGGACTTTGTGATTGACAAAACCAATGTTTTTCTATCCGTATGTTCTCACTGTTATTATTATACAGATAGTGTTCCTTACCTTATTCACAACACTTAAAAACAAATTCTTGTCCATTCTTATCCAGCTTTGTAAGTCACAAAACATCAGCTACTACAGATACAATTACTTTGTTATTCTTTGAATTTCAAAACTGAAAAAAAATTAACAGAAATTTCCTGAAAACAGAGAAAGGGTTAAATTTAAATTAAGCATATTTTTTCCAAGGTAATCCTTTAAAGCTGCACAAAATCCCTTTCAACAAGCATTCCAATTCTGCATTGCAAAGCATCAGAAACTAAAGCACAAATTACCAAACAGCAAATATCCATTTTCGAATTTTCCTACTGACATACTTTTTACAACAAATGGTATGCAGTATGTAGTCCAAAAAAAAAAAAAAAAAAAAGCATGCAAAGTTTGATGCAAGTTTACAAATTAAGAGGGTTAGATGTGCCTTAAAACAGGCAGAGACACACAAAGTTGGGTTAAACAATCCATCATGCTGATCACATCTCCATTTATTTGCCATATATCAGCACTGACTGGAAATAAGTCACACTAGATGAAAAGTTAGGCAATACTGAGCATACTCAGAGTGATTAAAGAACCTCAGGTTTTGCCACATCACAGAATGGGATAAGGGCTTCCGGCCAACTAATCTTACTGCTTATGATGCCAAGGTACACCGGACTTCTAGCTTCATTCTGTACCACTTTATAGAAATTGCTACAATTGAAAAAAATAAGATCCACAAATATTTGATTTGAAGCTTTAATTTTTACCCAAGTAAAAAAAAATTACCTTCAAACTACCAAACAAAAAAATAGCCTACTGTGTGGCAAAAAATCGATCAAGATCAATGCTATGTCAACGATACCAACAGCAGTCTTCCTGTGTTTGCAGGAATAGCAGTCGTAGGAGAGTATCACCTATCAAATAAGTTAATTTCAATGTAAAAAAAAGGCAATTGAATAACATTACATTCACTCACACAGACAAGGCTAAATAGGTCACTACCTGCTGTTTACTTAGCAGTGAAGATAAAATAAACAGTAAGTTACAGCTAAGTTAGTCTCCATCAAAATAAGAATGTTTTGCACATCAATTACATTATGCCCACACACTAATGAAAATCAACCACTGAAAAAAGAACTAACCAACCCACCCCCTAACTATCAAATACCACTGCAGGAATTTAAGTTTAAAAAAAAAAATAATAAAGCCATGTAACTGTACATTAATTACAATCTTTGAAGTATGCAGAAAAAGAAATAACATTCCAACTTTTATCAAGAGTTGATAAAAGCAGATGTTGAAAACCTAAGTACTAGGTATTCCAGTTGTCCACAGGTTTTTCTGTGAATAACACAGAAGTTCCAGCATGAATTACTGCATTCTTCAAGAATTCAAAAAACCCGGGAGCCAAATCACCCTCATATTTCAACAGTTCTAGTGGATTTTTTAGATAAAGAACTGTAGTAGGTATGTAAAAATCACTAGTGTCTTCAAAGACTGTCCCTCCAATTATCAGTGTCCAAAAAATCTTGGTCCACTGATACAAGGTTATTATGAATCTTCATATTGTTTTATTTTAATTTTAGAAAATATATATTACAGGTCCAAGGAAATTCTAAAAAAAAGTATTTTGTTTTAACATCAACATTTCCAGAGCAACACTACAGAAGGCGAGATGCTAAAGCAAAATGGTCTTCAGCGAGGATCAGTATGAGGAGTGATTACTGGGGGGGGTGGGGAGGGGAGAACGGGGGGGACAGAGGGGGACGGACACAAACAAACAAACAAACAAACCCCCAACAAACCACAAAACCAAAACAACCTAAATCAAATCCCCCCCCCCCAAAAAAAAACACAAACAAACAAAAAAAACCCCAAAAACCAAACAAACAAACAAAAACACACCCAAACAAATCTAAAACATTATTTTCCAGATAACTACCTGGCTGGATAAATCATTTTTCAGGCTCAAACCTCTGTGTAGAACTAAGAGTATCCCAAAAAACCTGTTGCTACTGTCAGAGCAGAGCCCAGGTGCCTCTTCCTTGCAGAGCTCCGTTACACTGTGTACTGCACAAAGCTAATGCTATTACTGTCTTCAGAACAGCACAGAAATGAAGACACAACCTTGTCTTTTCCATTGCTGAGAGTACAAGAAATTATGTATAAAATATATATAAAATATGTCAGTAGATAGTAGATCAATTTATTCAAATATTCCAGCCCTAGGTAGCTGTGTATGCATTTCTGAAGGAGTCAGTGGCAGTAACTGCTGCTTCCCCTTCCTTATAACCAGCTCAAGGCTTCTCAGCTTCAAAGGCAAAACTCAGCCTCCGTAGTGAAAGGAGAGGTCATGGCACGTGAATGAAGGTGTGCAGTTTGGAGGGGAGGGAATAACTTAAGGCATCTGAACTGATGGCATATTTACAGATGTGCACGTATACATGGTAGAGGAGCTACAAGGTTTGAAGGATTCCATATGGGTGAAGATTTTCCAAGGGTGCTGGGTGGGGTAGGTGTTCTCAAGGCAATATTACCCTATAACTAGGAAAAAAAATGCTTTGTTGAGTCTATCTTTGTATCTTTAAATGGCAGTGACTGAAGCAGAATATCTTAATTTTTTTTTAGTTGTATGGAATTTGTTTATGTTTTTTTCTGTAGTTTAAATAAGTATCAAAAAGTATTAGATACTTTTGCTTACAAATTCATAAAAATCACAGGACAGTTGTGATTGGAAGAGAATACTGAAGGTCATCTGATATAATCCCCCTGCTCAAGCAGGACCACCTAGAGCTGGCTGCCCAGGATTGTGTCCAGACAGCTTTTGAATGGCTCCAAGGATGGAGACTCCACAACATCCCCGGGCAACCTGTGCTCATGCTCAGTCACCCCCAGTAAAAAAAGTGTTTACTGATGTTCAGAAGGAACCTCCTGTGTTTCAGTTGGTTCACACTGCCTCTGGACCTGTCACTGGGCACCACTGAAAAGAGCCTTCATCCTCTTTGAATCCTTCCTTCAGGTATTTATATGAATTAATAAGATCCCTCCTCAGCCTTTGCCCTTCTAGGCTAAACAGTCGCAGCTCTGTCAGCCTTTCCTCATAGAGGAAGTGCTCCAGACTCTTAATCATCTTTGTGACCAGAACTGTATTCAGCACTCCAGATGGGGCCTCACCAGTGGTGAGGGGAAGGATCACCTCCCTTGACCTGCTGGCAGCACTCCTCCCAGTGCAGCCCATTGGCCTTCTTTGGCACAAGGGCATATTCCTGGCTCACATTCAGCTTGGTGTCCACCAGGAACCCCCGCTCCTTTTCTGCTGAGCTGCTTTCCAGCCGGGTAGTCTCAGCATATATTGGTGCTTGCGGTTGTGCCTCTCCAGGAGGTGCAGGACTTTGCACTTCTCCTTGTTGAACTTCAGGAGGTTCCTGTCAGCCCATTTCTCCAGCCTGTCAAAGTCCCTCTGGACAGCAGCATGACCCTCTACCATATCAGTCACATCTCACAGTTTGCCATCATCAACAAACTTGCTGAGAGTGCACTCTGCCCATTCACCGAGATCATTAATGAAGGACCAGATGCAGTACTGACCTCTTGGGGTACACCTCTAGTTATTGGCCTCCAATTATGTGCCACAAGTTGTAATCAGAATAGTTATTTCAGGATCCTTTTTTGCATTATAAGTTGCATCACAGAATGCCATAGGTGGCATTTTGTGCCAACAGTGTTGGTTCTATATTAAATGACAACACAAAGAAAAATAATTTCTCTATACTACAGTAGAATAAGACACATCTTATGGATATAATTTCTATCCAAGAGACATCTAATCCAAGTCAGTATAGCCATGAGGAGTGCTTAAGAGAATTTGCCTCACCATGGTACCCACATCAAAACCCCAAACATATTAGGATGGAGAATTCTTTTCTGTGCCTCTCCGAGCAAAGCAACTATTTAGCAGCCTGAGGGGTCAACAGACTGCATATTAAATATTTCATTGGACTTTTTTTTAACCCTCCTCATTCTCTCTCAGCTCTTTTTTTATATCTCCAAATTCCTGTTTTCCTTTGCATCCAACGTTTATCTTTTACCATCCAATTGCTTTATTTTGTCCCACTTCTCATCCTCTCTTGCTGCAAACCCATAGTTGCCCTGTCTCCTAGATCTGCATATATTAAATATTACTGACTTCACATTACATTAAAACTTTTGGATATATGATTTGGGTCATCCTGTGGTGAAGCAAAAGAGGTCTGTAATTAGATGGCTACACACACAAAAAAATTCAAAGCTGAAAGCATAGCATTACATAATGCTTTCAGTATTAAGAAGTATTTTATAGGTTGCTCAGAATTCAAAGTCAAATGTCTTCTCAACTCTTTTTCTCAGTTCTACATGTTTCATTAGCATGAACGGGTTTTGACAGCATTTTTCTCACATTCTGTACATCACTGTGTATTTGTAGAAATGTAAGATGCCAAACCCCACTGTTTACAGTCACTGAATATCACTGAATTCTACCTTAAAATCAGAAAGGAAGATATAACTTGTATAAACATCCCAACTGTCTAACAAAGCAGATCACTTGCCACTACAGCCTTCACTACCAGTGGCAACCTAAGTAGAGTTTAGATTTTGGGAAGATGGGGTAGAGGGAGACATCAAGCCATTGCTGCCAGAAGTCCCATAGCAGTTACTTGCCATGTCTCAGTAAGTCCTATGATTTCTGTAAGCAGGTACTAGTGCTGGGGGCAACAACTACAACAAGGAGGAAGATTTTCTCCCAGAGAAGCAGCAATTTATTGGCCAAAGCACTCAACGTGCCCTGACAGGGCTCTCCCACTCTGTTCACAGATTGCTGAGTGCCCACTATAACTATTTAAAAACTTGGCTCATGCCTTGTACCAGCAGCTTCTTAACACAGCCTGCAAATCTGGCAGAGTTACACAGGCAATTATATAATGGCTCAGGGAGGGAGAGGGATGCTTTGGCCGATTGTCCTGGTTTAAGCCCAGACAGCAAATGAGCACCACACAGCTGCTTTCTCACTCTTTCCCCCTCAGGGATGGGGAGGAGAAAATATAACAAAAAGATCAGGGAGTAAGACAAGGACAGGGAGGGATGGCTTGCCCATTACAGTCACGGGCAAAAGACAGACTTGATTAGGGAAGAAAAAGAACTTTAATTTGAACACCACCACCACTAATTTAACAATCAAACCGAGTAGAACAGTGAGAAGTACAAGCAGATCTTAAAAACACTTTTCCCCAACCCCTCCCTTCTACCTGGGCTCAGCTTTGTTCCCAATTTCTCTACCTCCTCTCCCACAGTAGCGCAGGGGGACAGGGGATGGGGGTTTCAGTCAGTTTATCACATGTTGTCTCTGCTGCTCCCTCCTCCTCAGGGGAAGGACTCCTCATACTCTTCTCCTCCAGCATTGGGTTCCTCTCATGGGAAACAGTCCTCCATGAATTCTGATGTGAGTCCTTCCCACTTCCACTGACCTTGGTGTTTGCATAGGTATTTCCCTCACAATCCTCCTCTCAGGTTCCCCTTCTTAAAGACGTTATCTCAGAGGTGCAGCCCCTGTTGCTAATTGGCTCAGCCTTGGCCAGAGGTGGGTCCAACTTGGAGCCAGGGGATCTTTGAGAAACTTCTCACAGGGGTCACCTCTATAGCCCCCTCCCTGACTACCAAAACTCCACCACACACAAACCCAACACACCAATGCAGCCAGCACAGGCACCACAGCCATCAGCAGAATTTCTTTTGAGTGATTTGTTAGCCAAAAATGGCACTGAGTCCATGGTGCCATGCTCATTTGTCAGCGTAGGCACAGGGCAAGGACAGAGAGACTACTCTCTGAAGTGCTGTTTTTCAGCATCACAGCTTGGGGGTCAGGAAGGGACACAAAGCACTAGGTAAAATTTTGAACCAGGCCATACACTGAGAAGAAATATGAAAAAGTATTAGATAAAAATTGAGAATTTAGGATAAGCCCTTTATTCCAGCTCCAGGATGTAACTGATAGACATCATAGAAGAACAGATATACAACTGATAGACAGTGTAGAAGTGTGGCCAGTACATGTACAAGCCATTTACTTGATTCCTCTCAGTGGGGACAGTAATTTGTGGGCTTCCTCCCTGGATACTCACATTTACACATTTTTAGGAACATTTTAGTCGCTGAAGCTTCCATATTTTTTGGTAGATTTAAACTGTGTATTTGATTATTTAATGTAATTAAGTTCAAAAATAGTGAAAATGATAAACAGAGCGAGTTTCACAGAAATGCATGCTACAAGGAGCACAGGCTTTGGGGAAGGAAAGAGAAATATCAAGGATATAAGAGTAGAAACACAGAGTTCTATGGCTCTATCCTACATCACTAATATTCACACACTTCTCTTTTACTACGTTATTACAGTCACACAATGAGCAATAAGATGAACATGAGGAACAGCTAAGAAGGTATGCTTACTAAAAATAATTCCACAAGCCCTTTGACACAGGGCACAAAACCCTGCCCTTTAAGAGACCTTGGCTTGATCCCAAGTGCTAATAGGGGAAAAAACCCAGCACATAACAAAGGAATGATACATGTTTGTCATTCAAAACTAAGCTGCTGGCTAACAGAATAATGCAACTTTACAGAGTGGAAAGAAGCACCAGCACCACAGGACCTTGAGAATGAAAACTGCAGAGTACACCTTCAGGGCTGCAATAAGGGGGACAAAGAAAAGTTAGAGGTAACAAAAGCAAGGTCAAGAAGCAGGGCAGCGCTTGCCTGTATCAAAGAGCAGATCATGCCAACTCTAAAAGAATGTGACCTTATAAGCATAAGATCCTAGGACTAGAAGATGAAGTCTCCTGAACAACAAATTTGTATATTCCAGACCAATTAATAAAAATATAGAGAGAGCAATTAAGGAAATATAGTATGAAATAAAACCATTCTAATTTAGATGCTGTTAATGTTACTCTAAATGTTGTTAATATCACCACAAGACTGTGGCAAATTAGTGCTAAACATAGGAAGAAAAAAATCCCTAGAGTGTTAGGATTACACATTGGAACTAAAAAAGCCCATAAGAAAATAAAAAATTTAAGAAATTTAGATAACTGCGTAGACCAATAATGCATAAAGATTTGAAGATACCTTCATTTCTCCTTTTTTTTAAACCCATAAACATGGGTTTGAAGCAAAACCTGAGAATATAGCACTGTCATCAGAAAATTTGGCTTCAATTTGCAAAAGCAAATCAAAAATCACTAAACCAATGATTTTTCCATTATTTTTAATGTGGCTTTTTAAGCCTTATAAAAAAATATGGCTTATGAATGCAAACTGGAAACCCCAAATGTATCAGAGACCACTGGCTGATGCAGAAGAAAGGACAAAGAAAACTCCTTTCTGGAGAACTTTTATTCATAACAAAGAAAAAATGTATAGGAAATGAAACAGGTAACAGCACAGTTTTTTCTATTTAAACACTATCATATTCTGGTTCATCATTACAGTGTTTAATTCATTATAAAACAATGTCAAATGTTTGTGGATCCATGGTTAATTCAGACGGTGCTTATGATTTGTGAAAAGATGTTCCACTGTATCTTTTTAAAAAATATTAATATGCCGAAAATACTTTGAAGTTGCCACACTGTTATTAATAGATCAAAAAGAAACTTCTATTGACACCTGCAAAACAGTACCAATTGATTTGTCTCATTTACCTATTTTTTCAGATTGATAAAAAACAAACTAAAGAAATCTGAATTTATGTTATTCTATACAAAGTACTAGATGAATAAAACAAAATATACAGAAATAGTATTCTGAAGTAATATTAAATGTAATAAAAATTCTTTGTTTTCAATCCTAAACAGTGAAGATGCACTGATATACATGCATCAGGGTGTCTCAGATGGAAGCAGCAAGAGAAAAAATTTAGAGGTGAGTGACATCATCTTTGATATTTCTAATCTACTCTAATAAAGGAAAGCAAGATCAGCAGACAGGTTCATAGGAAACATATTTTCATAAATACATCCATGTTATTATTTTAAACATTGGAACAATATTACTTTCTTTTTAAATAAATAGAATCAAAGTAAAAAAATAAATTAGTGTATTTTCAATGTGGAAGTATTTCCCTAAATTACCTACTTGCACCTGCCATATGCTTTTGCTTTCCACAAAACTACTATCAACAATATTTTCTACAACGCAACTTGGCTCACAGTTTTTCCCTACAGGAAAAGGGAACCATATCTTTATGTTTCAGGTTATTACAGAAGATGGCCAACTGTTCTCCCATGAGTACACATGTAATGTTCAGAAAGAAAACAACCTTGATGGCAATGATATATTATGTATGACAGTGGTGCTGCTTTGGAGCTGAGCTAACATATTCTTCTCACACAGCTCTGAGGGACCTGTTGGCAGGAACAGTTCTTCCCAGATGGAGAAATACTACAGCTGTCCTTTACAAAGTGGGAAAGCTCCTAATCTACTTTTGAAGATATCGCTGTTCCATGTCTCATTTTCCTTCTGTCCTTTCAGATAAATTGCATAAACAGACATTTAAAAGACAGATCAGTAGTACTGTTTCTCAGACTTGCTAACTTTCTTCACAAAACACACTTCATCAGTCAAGATGCCCTGTACAGGTTCAGAACATAGAAGTATATACAAGTGTATCAATATAATAGATTACTTCTGTTTGAATTAAGTATGGTCAAAGACCTATGAGCAAATTCAGACAGATTAGTTAACTTAAGAGCTCTTTCTAGCATTTTAACTGTTAACTACTACCTCCTGTGATGGAATCCTTATTAACACAATATTTTAAATGAAAAAAATCCCAATTCACACATTCCTATGGTAATGATTCATTATGCAAGCTGCTGCCCCATCTCTGAACATTATTATTGACAATGGGCAATATTCCACAATGTCAGCAAAAGCCTTAAAGAACAAAAAAAAGATTCAGGATATAGTTTTATCAGTGATAGGAGAAACAACTCTACATCACCAGCTTTGTGGTGCTTCTGACTCTGGCCCTGCACACTCCAGGCCCAAACAGTCACAGTATCTATAACCAGATTGGTCTCTGACCCAGATACAGTACTGATTTTTGAAGCCTTTATGGGGCAGGAGGAATTCTGACCTACTGTGCTAATAATTAACAACCAGATAGTCTACACACTCTCTTTAACCTAACTGTTAACAAGCTCATTATGAAACGTCAATCAAGTCACCCTGTGATTGAGTAAATGAACATGTACACATGTACACACATGTGTATACACACTGGAATGATGACTATAGTCCTATGTAATAAGTTCAGGTAAAGCATGCTAAAGCACAGACTAAAATATCTTGTGTTTATGTATGTCGCATCATTGACCAAGATAAGGTAAGAAATTAAAGTGGCTATATTTCTACCTCCAGGGTATTTCATACAGGTCAATTTAGGACAATTCAAAGGAGACTCTAACCTCACGTCTATATAAGTATAGCCCTTCTCTGCAATAGTGCATCAATGCTATGAGACATGCACAATAAACTGTACCTAATTGAGTAAAAAAAAAAAAAAAAAAAAAAAAGTTTGTTAGATTACCTCAACGAATTGAATTCTACATCACTAGTTATTGTTCAAACAGACTAATTTCTAAAGGAACTAACCAGCTGACTTGGGCACCTAGAGAGAAGAGTTGTGAATACTCTCATGTCAGGACTGGGTCTCTCATACAATTCTAAAAGAACTTTTACATCCATTTAAATGTTAGTGTCACTGTGCTAGCCCACAAGTCATAACAGCATGGCTACGACTTAGCACAGAGCAAAATCTAAAAAACACCCCAAATTATCTCCAATTGTGTCAGACTGAATTTTTTTTTTTTAAATGGGGAGGACAGGGGGAGTACTATATGTGGTAAAAAAATCCCCAACATTCTATACAATATTCTAAGTAAACAGTAAATTCCTGTGCACTCTGTATGCACACTTCACAGGTAATGCACCAATGCAATCAGGTCAACAGTGAAAGCAGGATAGAACAAAATCACTGTGTTAATCATCACCTGCTAAAGCACTTCAAGATTCAGAAAAATCAAACAGAAAATAATCTTCATGGATTAAATCAATATATGTTGAAGAAAAGCATGCAAATCAATTGCTTTTCATTTCTTTTTGATCATTTTGTGCTTCAGCATAGAAGCAGTAATTAATGCTATTTGAATGCGGTAAATTCTGCAAGAGCAGAAACTCTTAGGAAAATAGCCTGTATAAATTAATCTAAATATCACATTTTAATTGAGCAATATCTGCCAGTTTTCCCAAATATAAGCATTTGTCTCTATTTTCTATGAAATATTAATTACATGTACACTAAACGTCCCACATAACTTTATGGTAAAACTAAATAATTACATGTCTTCTTCGAAAATTGAAGACAACCTAAAGCTTTTATTTTGCTCTGTCTAGCATTTATAGACAATCTGGGTGACACTCTTTAAACAGTCTTCTACCCCACTGGTTTGCCTCCACCAGACTCACTGATACCAGAGTTAGACACTTGGTTACATCATATACTTTTACCTCTGAAAAAGAGCACTAGATTTAAGCAATCTTAAATCAGGCTCTTTGACCTTTTCTGATTACTAGTGCCCACTCAACCTTTCAAGATGAATGGTAGATATCTTTGTCCAAGACAGTTTATTCAGCAATCACAGTATTTCCTATAAGTTAGATAAATTGAGCGGTCACTTAACAGGGAGAAAGGCCAACGTCAATTGCAGCAAAGGTCACTCGGTTCAGTTATCATGTACTGTATTAAATTGTCATCAGATCTGAACCGCAATTTCATCAATAACTCATCCAACTAGAATAACTATGAACGTTAGAAACTGTCCACCCACGCTATGGCGGGTGCAGGGCAGTTGGGGAACTCACATATTCCTGTAAGGCAACGAAAGCAAAGGCCACTGCATAAACACCCGAAGGGTGCGAAGGTTCTCATCCACCAGTTTAGGGGAAAAGGAGAAGGAACAGAAAGACACTAATAAAGCTGATGCTATACAGTATAGTCTTTTCCACAGTACCATAAACACCGTCCTATACACTAAAATTTAAGAATACAAATTCTTTCCTTGAACTCTGCACCTTTGCATCACATGATTTTAGGTGCTTTTTACAGTCACTCTGGGAATACCCTGCTCCTCCCAGTGCTCCAAAGTCACTGGTCAGCTCTGGCGACTCTGCTTTCACACGAGCAAGATGCAATAGAAGAAATATTTACTGGAAACTTTAAATAAATAAATACTAATATTATTGAACCTCTGATACAGAAAACAATTTCATGGTTATTTTATCAAGTTACTCCCAAACTCCTAAGTGCTAAGAAAAGCCTTTTAGCTTTTACCATAATCAACTGTTTATATTGTTAAATAATCATTATTTCATTATTTTAATGAAATTACAATAGTTCAGTAGCTCTAAAAATCCAGACAAATGTGAAAAGTTCAAGCATTAAATGTTTACACATTGCAGTCCTTTATATTACAAGGAAATGCAATACATGTAAACTGACTCCATAGAGTTACTCTTTTTTTTTTTTTTTTAAGAAATACAATTAATTATTCCAACATGTGAGACTTTGCAAAGTAAAAGCAAGGTCTATGCATTACAAAAAAGCCATACCATAATGTGCTTTTATTTTGCATATAAAGTTTTGAACTACTAACTGAAATTACATTTAAACAACATCCACACTTAGATCCCTTCCATATTTTCAAATAAATCATAACCTAATTTTCAGACAATCCAGGCTAAAAACAAATATGAAAGTGAATGCCTGAACACTTACAGATGAAATCTATACTGTCTACTCAGGAATCTGCAAAGTAACAGCTGGTGTTACATCCAATCAGGGAAGACAAGCAATACCATATGGTGTTTTTTTCTAATGCTGTTCAAAACACTGAATATCCAGGGGGAAGAAAAAGGGAATTTAAATCCAACCATTACTAATAATTAGTCCACTCCATCACCAATAATTAGTCTACTTTGCTATAAATTATTTAGCTTTATTCCTAGCATGACCTCTCACCTATGATATTAAGATCTAACTATACAATTTGACAGTCACATTTAAGAAAAGCAAAATAATTTACCATTAATAAATCCTTGCTTACGAAAGGTTGCCCAAAATGGCAGAAAGAAAGGTTCATGTAAACTCTGTATTTTACATTTAAGATTGTTTTCAGAATCACTTTTTTTTTTTTTCATTATATAAAACAAAGTTATTTCTAAGCACCAGAAATTACTCAAGAGAGTATCATTTAAAGTTACACTTCCAAGCAGGGAAAGCCAGACAGCATTCTCCTCTGGGAAACAAACAGCAGCAGAAGCTTTAAAGAAGCATGGATTACTACAGGATGTACAAAAACTGACAACGTAACTGACTCTTTTTCCCTTCCAATCTACACTCCAAATCTATGCTGATGAAATTAAGGGTCATACTTGAAAGTATCACAGTACTAAAAAGGAAACACTCAGAAAAATAAAGGTTTGATAAGCAAAAAAGTTTTTCTCTGTTATCTAGAAACTTTGTTTCTAACACACAAAATGCAAACTTCTGAAAAACTGGCAGGAAGGAAGGTTACACTTTAAGAGAATAAGATAGCTGTGGTTGACAGAGATACGTATTTATAGAGATCATGATTTTATCTCTATATTCTGAGATGCAGTTATAACAACCTGTCACGGAATCCACTGAATTAATGGCAGAGTACTCTTACTCTGACACAAAGAGAACATATTGTACAAAAACAACATGCTGATAAAGCAGTATTAATAGTACTGTGGGTTTCACATATAACCAGCCATTGTACTGACAGCTTAAACTTCTCAAAAAAAAACCCCAAACCAAAAACCACCCAAGACCAAATAAACCTCTTCTGTGGATAAGAACATAGCATAAATAAATAAATAAACAATAAACAGAATTTGTGGCATTGTCAACATTTTTCAAGAATGCATTTTTAGACAGCTTTTTTTAATGTTCATAAAAATAGTTATCTACAAGCAGTAAAAATACTACACAACAGGTAACTAAGTTGAAAACCACATGAAAGAATCTCCATATTTAATATACTTAAAGTAAAATAAAAGATTTCTGTTTCCTTATTTGGTCTTAGGTGCTCACCTTTTCTTACATAAGGTTAACTAGAAATTAGTTGAGCTTCCCTTGAAAATTGTAAAGGGCTTTCATAACAAGTGGAATAAAATTGTCTTCTTCATAAATGAGGATTTTAAATTACATTAAAACTGAAGCACAACAATCCAAAATTACAGTGGTACTAGCTGTACTTCACAACATATACTGCTCCAAAGATCACTCTGTGTAGCCACTGAATGATGGGTGAATCCATCTGTCCCACTATTAGTCCATAGCTAAGAATAAAACAGATAAACTCCAAACCTTCAGTTTGAGTTTACTGATTAAAGATCAAGTCTAAGGCCATCTGCTAAATTACAATAATCCGTCAGGATGTCAGAAATCCTGACACTGACAAACAGACAGCAAAGATCTTTCAGCTATGAAAACTACATTAAGTAATTCTATAGCATCACTATAATGATGTAGCTATTTCTAAGAGGCTACTTATAGTTAACCACAACCAAGTATTTAAGAATATTCTAAAACACAGAAGCACGAGGCCGTGCTAGTGAGAAGTGTTCTTACAAACACATCAGTAATACTAACATAGACTCTAATAATTTGCAAACTAAGAAACTCTTAATTGCACTGGCCCAAGAAGAAATATTGCATTCCAAAATGCCTTAACCAATTTCTTGCTTGTAAAAAGAAACGCAAAAAAGTCTTGTTAGCTATTGTGAACAGATGGATGGCATTGAAACTGCTGGCAGTCTTAAGAGTTGAAAGTATGGTCATGCATTCATCTTATATTTTGCTCAACCCTCTATCCCTGCTGTAGAAAGATTATTTAGCTTCCCATAATTGTACTGAAAAGCTACACAGGGATACTAAACAAGAAAAGTAAAATAAACTTAAAGACTAACAAAAAACATTAAAAAAATAATCACTTGATTACTAATTCATTAAAAGGGATTGCACATGCACGACCTTTAAAATTAAAACGGCCATTGCTTTTATGCTGCTAGGAACAATTTCTGTATCTTTACCAGCACTGACGATTGATGCACTATTATCAAGGCAGATAAAAGCAGAAGCTTGGAATCATACTGAATTGTCTCTCTTAAAAGTGTCTACCATGAAGTAAATTTCAGTTTGAAAGCTTTTCCATTAAATAGGTTTTAAAACAATATATTCTTATTTTGAAACTTTTCTTGAGAACAATTATTTTTAAACATACATGACATTCTCCACTTTGAAAATGGAACAGAGATTAAAAGCTTGTTTAAACACAAAATCATTGCCTACAGCCAGGCCAAGGGTACTAATTTACCAGATTTCAAAGTGACAGGTATTATACTTGAAAAGTGTAACTCTCACAGATTTATTTGCTATCACAAGAATATCTTTTTGCCTGTACTGCATTAAAACTTAAAATTATTTTTTCCACATAACCAAAGGACCTCAGAGTCCTCAGGTGGCAAGGACCACAAGAGTAAGCAGCATTTTTCATTACTTTAACTCCATAGAAGAGAATGGTCTTGGTAGATGCAAAAAGGAGACAGAAATGGGTTGGGCAGATGAACCAGAAAAACTCCTAAATAAGATCTTGAATGATACCAAAACAACCTATGTTAATCCAAAACTCATATAGCCGTATATTTACCAAGTTTGCTTGTTAAAACTACATTGGCATTATGCTAAGAATCAATTCTAACAGGCACCCACATTTCAAAAGGATAGAGTGTGACAGTCTTGAACTGTCCAACCGTCTCAACCATCCAGTAAATAAGTTTCTATGGAAACGCCAGGGGGCCGTGCAGTTAATGGCAGGGAAGCACAGCAAGAGGAGGGGGTCCTGTAGAGCTGGGACCACACTTTTGGGGGGATGTACTTCCCTATCTTGAGTGACTCTGTGAAGAGCCAACAGAGAACCTGTTTTCACAACGCATGTACCAAACGGAAAGGTCAAACAGTCATACTGGGAGGGGAAACTAACTCCCCAACTACCCCCAACTCCACTGACTCATTTCCAGAAGAATCTGAAGGTGCAAACTTCTAGAAGAATTCTAGAAGCATAAATTGAGCATGACACATAATTAGCCTAACGAGTCCAAGTGCCCACCCAGAGGAGGAACAAGGAATTATAAAAGGACACAAGTCAAACCTCTGGGTGGCTGTGCCCCACTAGAACTGACCCCCTGGGCTGGCTGGACCAATGACAGAACCAGGACTGGTGAAATCTTCCTTTTTGACTTTCTCTCTCCCATTCTTATTCTGTATGCCTGCATATAAGACAAGGCTTGTTTGGGCATGTTTAAGGGTTACCAGGGTCTGTTGTAAGATCTGCCACTAGTCGGTGTAAGTTTAATGACCGTTTCAGAGGTTGCAAAAATTACTAAGTTTCATGACAATTATCTGTTGTGAGAAAATAAAAACTGAGTTTTTGAGCTGAAGAATACTTGGTGTCATTTCATCTTAATCCCGACCTGAGAAGCCGCAAATCTGAGTCGTCATCCTGAGAAATTGGGATGCGACATAAAGGAGTAACCTTTTCTAGAAATTCTTCCAAAACAAGAGGAAAAAAGGAGCCACCTAGCTTAATTTCATTTTCTGCTTCTCATTCCTTTTAATTCAGGGGATTACATGTTATTCCTCAACTAAAGTATAATGGCTAATCTACCTAATAGCTAAGAATCTCCTGAAACAGAAATAAGATCGAGACACACATTTTATACCTTCTTTTTGTTGGTTTTTGAAAGTAGGTATTAACGTGGCTAGTTAAACACAAGCAATCAGCACTAGGTGTTTTGTTTGAATGTATATTGTATCAATGAAAGCAACTAAGATAAATTCCTTTAAAATTGAAAAGAAAATGAAAGTTTGTGAGCTTCTGGGAAACTGCTTTGCAGGCCCCTTTCACAGGGAGGTGTAATTCCAATGACACACGGAAGGAATAAAAGTTTAAGGATGCTTCCATGATGGGAAAAGCCCCATCACTATGATCTACATTAAAGCTTAACTGACATACCAAAAGAAATCTCAGTGTACTGAGCTTAATAAAAAGCTTAATATTTTTAAGAAGAAAGTGATACTATAAAATACATATTAAAGAAGAAAGATTAATTTTTAGCATAAAATATAAATTGAAATGGCAAAGAAAAATATATAGGAACTCCTCAGGGAGAATATTTCCCCCTTTTTATCCAATGCATTTATATATTTTTAAACTCAAGCCTTCATTTTCTAGTTAAAATTAAAAAATACTACTTAAATATCTCCTCTGTAAACACCTAAAAATTATGTTGGATCAAAATACTGCTGGCTTTTCTATTTTGTGATTCAGAATTGATGTTGAACACTTGTTGAAGTATTACTTTGAGTCATGACATTGAAGTCACAGAAGCTAAATGCTTATGAGGTTGGACCCAGAAATTTTATTTTCTCGATGGAAAAATCCCACAGAAATACACTTATTATTATTAAGATCTATATAGTGAGGATACATATGCACTAAACATTCTGCTAGAAAGATTTGGATTTGCCTCTCTTGACCATGACAAGTGAAAACCCACAGAATTATTAAACAAAATGGAATTAGGAAAAAAGAGAAAATTCCTGTTAAGAGACTGTAGTTATGTGTCATATTTTGCTTACTAAACTTACACTAAAAGTTTCTCACCTTCTTATGAGGTTAGAAAAAAGGTGTGATCTCTTAATGCCACATATTTGATGATATCATGAGCACTGCATGTGACAAGGTGGCATGTAGCTTGGGAAGCAGAGCACAGCAAATCACTGAGAGCTTTATCAATTTCCTAATCTGGCATTCCAGGTCATCTTCAAGGCCTTAGGCTCTGAAGAAACAGCAGCAAACATCTCCTGAAGCACCAAATGTCTCTATGAAGTGCAGCTGAATATTAAAACCAACTTTTGCATTGCCATCATGGTGTGACTGGTATTCAGGGTTTGTAACTTACAGATGTAGAATATCATTAACAAAAGCACCAAAAGGGTTCAGGCCTCATCTTCTAATTTCAACTAATCTTTGATAAAAATTCTTAGATGTTGACAGCATGAGATAAACAAGACCATGTCTCTTGTTTTTCTCTTCAGAAGTGCATTAATACATCATCACAAAAAGGTGAACCACTATTTCTCGTTGCAGGTAGGGGCCTATTAGAGCACATTTCTTCTCCAGAATACTGAGCAGTTATTGAACAGGCAGTTAATACAGACCCAGGTCACAGGGTCCATTAGCCCCCCGAGACAGAAAAGGGGTAGGATATGGAAGAGATAGTACAAGTCATACGAGAAACTGGGATAGGGACCTAAAAACTACCATCTCTACCAAAAAAAAACCAAAAAAAAAAAAAAAACCAAACATAGATGATAGATTTGAAGACTCGACTCATGTATATACAAAAACTTAGCGCATTTGAAAGAACTAGTCTCTCATCTGACTATTACTGCACCTAGGTTTCAAAACATTTAAGAAAACATGCATCGTATCAAACTATATCACATTGTGGCAATTTAGTTGTCAGAAACAAAGGCCCTCCGCTTGAATAATATGGTTTTGTGGCTTTTCTTTTTGTGTGTGTGTAATGGTTTGGGTCTTTTTTCTTAAAATGGGTTCTCCATGAAAAATCCCAACTTCTGTGCATTTCATAACTTTATCAAATAAAGTGGTTAACAGTCAACTCAGTAACTGTAAAGTATATGTATTTGGGAAATGATCACATCTGAGAAGGAAGTAATTCTCAACCTGAAGTTAGAAGATAATAGCCACATTAAACCAACTGGAGTAGCCATTATGTAAATGGGAGACACTGTGCTGCTTGGCGCAACACTAACAGGTTGATTTATCAAGAAAGATTAGAGTTCACTAAGCACAGTTCAGCTAAGTGATAGCTGAGGGGCATAACAACTGAGAAATACTCTTCTGGAGTAATTCAGTCATGAAGGGAAAAAAGATTACAGAAAAAGACAAACTAGCTATAAAATAGCGCGACACACAGACAATATTGTAGTCTTTCAACTGCAGTGATAGAAATCCTACTGCTTAAAATATTTACAATAAATGTAAAGCAGAGCTTGGGAAAGACATGGCAGATTGGGAAGAAAGAAGAGAGAAGGGGTAATTATTCAGCCTCATTAAATTTTTCATCAGTAGCAGCAAACTATCATAGTTTGAGCATTTCCTTTTTCATTAGAGTGCTTTTTAATATTGACATCCAACCAATTATGTTCAAACTAATTCCCAGTATACTGTGAGAATGTAGCTACTTTCAGAAGTTTTTCCAGATTAATGAACTGCATTATTTTTTCATTAGAAGCTGCAGTGTGCTCTGAGACATACAAAGTGGGGAACAAAAAACCACCCAGAACAGAACGTATTCTCTAAAAACCCCTTGGCCTTCTTAATGAGTTTCTATCTTCAGGGAGCCTTCTTCATCTTTACTTTAAAAATTCAAAACCAAAAGCGGCACTGCTACTTCTGATGAACTCCTTGTTTATAACCCACTGAAGCAAATTAGATGAACTCTGTTAGCTCCAGACCCAAATGAATTGATGTAACACAAAAGTAAATCTATTTTTTTTTAATTGCCATGCTATCTTTGATGTTCTACAGTCCAATATTTATGTTTGGTTTTTTGGTTTTTTGGGGGTTTTTTTTTCAGATGTGCTATTCGTGAATCTGTATTCCCTATCTAGGTTAGAACTACTTCTGTAATGTTCTGAAAATTTAGTAAGCCTTAACTAATGATAACTTGTTTCTATGTTTGGACAATCACACACTTCGCTGGGTAAAAAACTGGCTGGACAACCAGGCCCAGAGAGTTGTGGTAAACGGAGTTAAATCCAGCTGGCGGCCAGTCACAAGTGGTGTCCCCCAGGGCTGGGTTTTGGGGCCACTCCTGTTTAACATCTTTATTGATGATCTAGACGAGGGGATCGAGTGCACCCTCAGTCAGTTTGCAGATCACACCAAGTTGGGTGGGAGTGTTGATGTGCTCGAGGGTAGGGAGGCTCTGCAGAGAGACCTGGGCAGGCTGGAGCCATGGGCTGAGGCCAACTGGAGGAGTTTCCATAAGGCCAAATGCCGGGGGCTGCCCTTGGGCCACAACAACCCCCAGCAGCGCTACAGGCTTGGGAAGGAGTGGCTGGAGAGCTGCCAGTCAGAGAGGGACCTGGGGGTGCTGATTGACAGCTGGCTGAACAGGAGCCAGCAGTGTGCCCAGGTGGCCAAGAAGGCCAATGGCATCCTGGCTTGTGTCAGCAATAGCGTGGCCAGCAGGGACAGGGAAGGGATCTGACCCCTGTACTCGGCACTGGTGAGGCCGCACCTCGATTCCTGTGTTCAGTTTTGGGCCCCTCACTGCAAAAAGGACATTGAGTGACTTGAGCGTGTCCAGAGAAGGGCAACGGAGCTGGTGCAGGGTCTGGAGCACAGGTCGTACGGGGAGCGGCTGAGGGAACTGGGGTTGTTTAGTCTGGAGAAGAGGAGGCTGAGGGGAGACCTCATCGCCCTCTACAGCTACCTGAAAGGAGGGTGCAGAGAGCTGGGGATGAGTCTCTTTAACCAAGTAACAAGCGATAGGACAAGAGGGAATGGCCTCAAGTTGCACCAGGGAAAATTTAGACTGGATATTAGGAAGCATTTCTTTCCAGAAGGGGTTGTTGGGCGTTGGAATGGGCTGCCCAGGGAGGTGGTGGAGTCCCCATCCCTGGAGGTGTTCAAGAGTCGGGTCAATTTAGAGCTTAAGGATATGCTGTAGGTGGGAACTGTGCTAGGCGAACGGTTGGACTGGATGATCTCCAGGGTCCTTTCCAACCTAGATGATTCTGTGATTCTGTGAAGAAAAAAAAAGTTAACAAGAAGGCACTATAATATCTGATTCATTATACAGAAAGCAGGACATCTTTTTTATGGATTCCTGATATATTTTGTCTTTCCAAAATAACCCTCTCTGGTAACATTTACATAAAAGATGATGAATGTCTGTCTTAAATTTAAAAGAGTTTGCAAAACTGAATTGCATTAGCAACTAATATAGGCATGACAAGACTGAAAACCCTTTTTTTTTATTCTTCCTTTTAATATTTTATCTTTAAAGTTGCAACTTTTCTTCATCTCAAGTTCTCTTTAAATCCATATTTTGTTAATGAATGCCTGCCTCCAGGAGTACTATTCATCACTCTCAGGGTTTTATATACAGATGAGATTCCATTCATAGTATAATAACATTAACTTTCTGGGTAACAGTGTTTCACTTGCGGAGAAAACAATATATTTAGAAAGGTAGGAGCATATATTGAAGATTGCCTTTAATTTACTAAAACAGCCAGGTTATTACTTCAGAAGATGTATAGATAACCTTTGTAAGAGATACATAAGCTACTTTAAAAGCAAATTATCTGCTATCATCATTCTTACAATGGCTTACACCCAAACTAGCATCTATATATGAACAGAGTAAATTACATATTGTTACTCACAGACACAGGTTCACTGTTTCATCTTTTTCTAGTCTAATAATAATATGAAAGATTGCTCCTCAATATGAACACACCTATATTCTATTTCTTGAGTGAGTGATGAAGGCATTATGTAAGCAACAAATATTGTCATTTTGAGATACTTTTTTCTGTTTGCATGGCAGTATTTTTATTTCACTGTTACTTCATTTCCAAATCAGCAATGTCCCTTTATATGTGAGACTTCAGAAAAACATATCTATTTTCGAAAACCTACTTCTGCATCCAAAAGGTACAAAAATATTTGATACTAAATTTTAGCTTTTGTTTTCAGACCTTGATACTTAAAGACTACTATTTTTGTGTTAAGAAAGAAAACAAGCAGTACACAGAGTGAAACTACAAATCATGTAACCTAGTAAATCCAGTGTTGTCAAGGGAAGGCATTTACTACATAACAACCTCAGGGCAATAAAATGAACTTCTTGCAGAGTTAGGATAAGAAGATGACAAAAATGATGCTATCTCAAAAACCAACTTGTCTTACATCCATATAACAAAAGCACAAATTTAGAGTTTCTTCTATGACATGTAATTGGTAGTACATCTGATAAAATAGCTTAAATTTGTACTATGACAAAAGAACCAAGACTTAATTATAATCAGCACATATACTCATCATCTTGATTTCTTCCATAAAGCTTTTAAAGTATATTAGACACAGAGGGGAAAAACAAAATATTTATTACTAGTAAATATGTAAATCACCTATACAAATCTGTCATGGTATGCACTTTGCAGAGTTTCAGAGAACTCATTCTGTGTAGCACAGCCCATAGACTGCTTCTGCAGCTCCCTATAAAGAAGTGGAAGTATAGCATAGAAAATAACCTGAATTTCCTAGCTTTATGGTTCAGGTGCCCAAACTATCCCCAAGGTGTTGACTTCTATATATCAAGTTGAAATATGTAGAGCCACAAGTCATTCATCCACGTCAAGTTAAAGACTACAAATCTTCCTTGCATGCTCAGTCACTTTATCACTCTCCTTCCTCTTCCTTTCATTATCTTCTGTATGGCACCAAGCATGTCTTACAGGAACAAGTCAGTCTTTCCAGTGCTGCTGTCTAAAAAAAGCAATGCTGACCATGAAATTCATTTAGGGTTAAAAAAACAAAAAAAAGTGGTTTCAATGACAGCCTTCAGAGTACACCTCGTAAAATTAGCAAGCTAAGCCATAGCAGTGAAGCTGGAATTTTTAAAAATAAATTAGTGTTATATATAAAAAAATACACTTCTATTATTAGATATGACCACAAATTCAAGCTGTGATACTGTTTTAGTCAGAGACTGAACACCTAGGTAACCTATGATATTTTAAGGTAGTGCCATTGTATCCATACAACCTTGTTCAGTAATGTTTTCAGACCACCACATATGTATCACACAAGCAAGCATGCACACTCAGGTATATGTATTGTTGCAAATGCTGTACAAAAATAGCTTCCAGGAAGATTCACTAGAAAATTCCTGTTTGTTAAAAAATTTCCATCTCTGTTCATACAGCAATTGCCACCTTTTCTCTGCCCCCTGAGTTTTTGAGTCTCACAATCTATTTTAAATATTTGTATTCAACAGAAAATAGCTGCTGGTTGCTTGCCCCATGCTTTTCATGATTTGTATTCTCCTCTCATGTCAACTTCTTTCTTCCTGTTTCCCAAATGTCCTAATTTCTTCCATTACATCCCTTTTTGCTTACATATGGCAAGTACTACAAGTGTGATAAAGTGTTGGTTTCTTGGGAACTGTATAATAACTATATCAAAAATCACAAGTCTCAGTTTCTTCTGTTTTGTTTTTGCAAAGACCTACAGAAAACTATAATCACATAAATGTTACTTTACAGAAGATAAAACAGATTCTCAACGTCACCACTGTAAACCACTTGCAGATCTGAGACTGGATTCAAGATCCAGCCTCTTTACTATCATATAATGGCTGCTTTTTTAAAATAAGGTTTGATGTTCCCTGCTGCAAGATGTAGCAGTCTTACTGTAATGGCTCTTAGAGAGAGCCTCTTCCTCCACCTCTTCCCCTAATCTGAGCATTATTTTGACTGAAAATCACAAGCAAATCAAGTAAAACAGAATAAAACAGGACAAAAGTAATCACAATGTACACTTGATTCAACCCGTCAGTAGAAAACTGCAAAACAAGCGAAACTGTACATAACACAATTGATCTTTTAGGATAATCAAGCATATTCATATCCAATTCAAAACAAGAGTTTTGCTATCTGCAAATAGAAGAAGGGATGACTGTCAAATCTGTGAATGTGGAAATGCTAAGTAACAGTTAAAAACATTCCTCTTACTACTGAAGACATTTTCTCACAACAATGCATTTTGAAACTATTACACAGACAATCCTGTTTCCAAGGTCTTTCTTAACACTCTTGTCCTATGGAAATCATTTTCTCCTCTATTACACTCTAGTAGAGCATGTTGATACAAGCTATTTGAACTATTTTTGGTACCTGAAATTATGTGAATGTTCTTTTAGAAAGTTAATAATTTATCTTTGTAAACAGCATCTTTAACAAGTCTTAATTATGTCATTTTGTATAAAGCTGTGGTACATAGGAACACCAGCAACTGAAGAGAATTCAATTGTGCTAGGCACTGTACAAACACAAGTCATTATAAAACAATCTCTCTCTGTTCTATTCTTTATTACTCTAATGGCTTAGTGGTAAAATAGCTATTTCCCAGCACACATAAGGAGAGTTATATTATTGTTCACTAATACAAACATTTCATTTTGCATAATGCAGGAGGTAGAAAGTAATAACATATCTCATTAAGAAATTTCTCATTGGATTAGCAGATGTCATCAATCTTTAAAATGTTTAAATATGTCTCATTACATCAGAAACCATTTCCCACTAATATCCTCACACTCACTTGATGCAATATAAACAGTCTACACAAAACAGTTATTTATTATCTCTCTCCCTCTCTCAAAAAAAAATTATGGAAAACTCTTAACCAGTATTTGCACATTTGAAAGCTTGCTGTGATCCCAGCAACACCATTCACTAGGGATCACACAAGCAAACTCCACTTGGGCCAGTCAATAAGAGCTGCATCTAAATCCACCCCTTCCCTGAATCCATGCAAATACACCAGATTTTCCTTCTCTATCCTACAGACATAAAACCACCAAAACAATCTTGGCAATGCTCACAAAGTACAGAAAGTGAATTCAAAACAGCTACTGTGGTCTACTGACAACTTCCAGAAATGTCAGCCGCACCAAAATGCACACTGCTAATTAATGCTGAGAACATGCTGACTGCTACAATAAATGTCTGTTGGATTTTGCGTGAAATCCCAGACACTGATATGTTTAACACTGTACAGCATTCATATGAAAGTGGTAAATAATGGGATTTCTAGGGGAGATTAACTTGTGCTAGTGGTAGCAAAACTGCTTACATTAGCTTTTGTTTGACTGAGATTTAATATCCAGAACAATACAGTTATTTTAATTGTGATTATTTAGGAAAATTTTTACCCCCAATTTTTTTTTAAGGTTTCTGGATATGTTTCTCTTATCTAATTTTTTCATTATTTCAGTAACTCCTATATATTTTTTCTGCAAACTGGACAGAAATAGACATTAAAAGAATGAAGAAATCCATAAATAGAACCCAAGCCAATGTGCTACTGCGGTCTCCAACTATAGGCTCTGCCGGCCCATTGCTTCCTCTGAGCTTCCACACAAAGCAATGGATCTTCAACTTCCGTAAGTCTGAATTTAAATATATTTTTACTCACCACTTTTTTTTCAGATTCACTAATCTAAATAAGAGCAGCAGAGATTTTAACTGGACATATATTCAGAAAAAAGGTCTCCCAGCCCGATTATGTGAAGAAGACTTGTTTGTGAACAGAGAACAGATCACAGAGGAATAGGAAAAAAAAAATAAAGGACATATTATGTGGAAAGTTGTAAACACAGGAAAGGAACTTCACTAAACAGAATAAATGTGTTGTCCTAAACCCCAGAAATTACTTTCTGAGCTACAATACGTAGTTCAGTGAGCAATATATATATATATGTATAGATTAAATATCATGCAAAATTTTACCTCAAAAAATAGAATACTACTTGTCTTTGAGAATACTAGCCTTTATATTATGGGAATTGTTTCCTATTAAATCTGAAGTTATTGTGTTAAAAGATACATGCTTCTGACATCTGAACAACTGAGTAGATGAACATGATAAAAGACGACATCAGAATCAAGTAGAGTTGGGAAATGTAAAGTTAAACCCTGTTCTGTAAAATATTAATAAATTGAATTAATCCAACCGAGGAGCAACCAGCCTACAGACCATAACCACCCATAGCTTTCGAGGTATTCTCTCATTCCAGCATGCCTATAAACAGCTGAATCCCTCAGCCGATCCAGTTAGCATAAGCACTCCAAGGCACTTGCTAAAACCAACCCAGACTTTCTCAGCTACCAGTACATGATCAACTACCATTTTCCACTTTTCTGACAGCTTCAAAATGCTATCCTACAAGTGAAGTCAACCATTAGCCCAGAGTATATTACTTGTTTATCTTAACTAGAGGCTTATAATATCTGCTACACTTTTTTCTAGTTTCTTATTTCAGATATGGCAAAGTAACTGCATAAGAAAAAGAATTTCAGCAGCACAAAGTTTTTCTCCAAACATTTAAATATTTACTCTTATTTTGTTAAATAAAGACAGATTACTAAAAAACATTTATAAATAATTTCCTTAAAGCAACCATTTTCTGCATCTCTGCCAAATGTTTTGTTGCCAGGCTGCACTAAAAACCTTTTGCATTAATCAAAGACTTAATACTTGCCTTGCACAATTTATGTTGAGTAAAAAATCTGAAAGGATATTTTATAAATGAGGGCAAAGAGGAAGAGTGATGAACACACCTAATGAAAATTAATATTTCCTTATTCAAGTCATAGATAGACAAGCCCTATTTGACTACATAAAAGTCAGATTTAACTGGGAGACAGACAGTAAACAGTGTGGTTGCTTAGATGCATATTACAGAATGCAATAGAAGTGATAAATTCTAACTCTAATTAATATGAATTTATGCGGGGCATATGTAACCAACACTTAACCACGTTCAGTCCTGGAGGATCATTTATATTTTAAATCAATGAGGTAACTGTAAAGCATCTTTAGCACATTTTGCTTGAATAATTTTTATTCTTTGAAAAGCTGATGAAAGGCAGCTTTTACTAATATTCCTTTTATCTTATTCTGACCTGAGAATCAAAAAGATGAATCATAAAAAATGCCTTTTACATTGGCAGTTTAAAAATCTCGACCCCTCTCTCTCACTCCTCAAGGATGTATAGGTACCAGCTCAAGTTAACCATGCCATAACTAGAGCTCTATTTTCTTTTGTAGAGGGCCTCATTGCCCTCTTTCATCATCACATGTGAATTCCCTTCCTGACAGTCAAGTCTCAAGTTAAAACATCTTTTCCTGTTTAGCATTTTCCCTAGGTCTTCACATCTAATCCACCTCTTCAGATCATTTCTTCATAATCTCTTTAAAATCAGAAGTTTCCTATTTACTGACATAGGCATATCTGCCTCCAGTCTCAAATTGCGATTACTGAAAAGATTGCTTACCCTCGTTTAAAAAAAAATAAAACAAAACCCCAAAAAAAACCCACTGAAACAAATGGTGAATTTTCTGCTATATGATGGAACAGCTTCAACAAACAAGCTGACAACCCTTGAAAGGTAAGTGCTTTAATCAGAGGGCTGGTTAGGTAATTTTTCTCTCTCTCTCTTCCCTCGTGATCATTCCTGTCAGTGTGTATTTAGGCACATTTTGAAATGACTGCTGGACTGCCAGTCCTAGGAAGGACTTCTGCCCTCCTCAGGCATTAATATGAGATAGGAACACTCACTCAGTCCTGTGAAAATAAGGACAGTCCTAGGGACATGCATAGGAAAAACAAAATAAGGACATTTTATTCAGTGATTTTATGTCTGTTAACCACCAAATGGGTTAGAAGAGGAATTTCAAAGTGCTGGAATCCCTCTCTCTCCAATTCCACCTGTGTCACCAAACTCTTTTAAAAATAGATTTGGGCCTTGGAATGTGATCTTACCCCTGCACTCGGCACTGGTGAGGCCGCACCTCGATTCCTGTGTTCAGTTTTGGGCCCCTCACTCCAAAAAGGACATTGAATGACTCGAGCGTGTCCAGAGAAGGGCAACGAAGCTGGTGCAGGGTCTGGAGCACAGGTCGTACGGGGAGCGGCTGAGGGAACTGGGGGTGTTTAGTCTGAAGAAGAGGAGGCTGAGGGGAGACCTCATCGCCCTCTACAGCTACCTGAAAGGAGGGTGCAGGAGCTGGGGATGAGCCTCTTTAACCAAGTAACAAGCGATAGGACAAGAGGGAATGGCCTCAAGTTGCACCAGGGAAAATTTAGACTGGATATTAGGAAGCATTTCTTTCCAGAAGAGGTTGTTAGGCGTTGGAATGGGCTGCCCAGGGAGGTGGTGGAGTCCCCATCCCTGGAGGTGTTTTAAGAGCTGGGCTGACACAGCGCTGAGGGATATGGTGTAGTTGGGAACTGCCAATGTTAGGTTAATGGTTGGACTGGATGATCTTCAAGGTCTTTTCCAACGTAGACAATTTTGTGTGTGAATGGTAAAAATTGTAAAACTTGCTAAGGATGCAATGGTACAGAGGTTGTGTTTGTTCTACTCCATGGGTAAGTGCGAAACCAAGAAGCTGAAAGTCAGGGGGCTTGAGACCCAAGTTAATATCTAGCAGCGAAGAAGCATGATTTGGTTACAAGATCCCACAGTAACACCTTGAAACACCAAAAAAAAAACTTGTTCATAGGGTCTTCAGGTGAAGTAGGAGGCTCTCGCACAGTCCTCTTCCCAGGACAATGGAACAAGGTAAAAAATCACGTTGAGATGCTGCTGCCTGAAGAAACTCAGAAAGAAGTTAAGAAGAGCTCTTGGGGTGCAGAGCTCTGTTCCCACTGGAAACAGCTTGATGATTCACTCAGTGATTCCACCACCCCAAGAGTACATGTGATCTTCTGTACGTTTCCTACACCCATATCACTTTTCCTCTGATTCTTCACTGCCTCAAATGTTGAACAAGTTATTATGTAAGGACCAATTCTCACATACTGAGACACAACATAAGCATGAAAATATAAATAATTAAGTGTTCTCTTCAGGAAATAAACTTTTTCCCTTTAATTTTAAAAATGTACTGTTACCTACAAAAAGTCTATTTCAAGTTCCCTTTTTGATAAAAATAAGGGGAAAACATCCAACTGCAATTGTTATACAGAAGTCTTGCTATCACACAATTACAGATAGCTCAAAAATCCTCCTGGATTCTTTCTAATGACTTCTTTTGGTTCAGAGATATCAATTCAAGAGTGTAATGTGCATTACTTCAAACTGTCGGAAGAAGCAATTTTACAGTGTGATCGACCCTTGCTGATTTTGTGCAGCTCTTCAGTAATTATATTAGTAACTGTAGGCAGGCATTACACCCAACACTGACAGCACATCACAGATCAGCATGATGCTTGATTTAACAAAACAAATGAAGCACAGGGTAGAAAGACGGAAAGTTCTGATGTGGCAAGAAATGCTTACACTTAGTCAGTTTTGTATAGAATTGGTATATATATGGCCTGCATCATGAAATGACAGACCAAGAAAAATACACATCATCTTGTTTTTGAAGAATGATAACTGTATGGCAGCCTGTATGTAGGGATCAGTAGCCCTCACATTGTTCCCTGCAAAACTTACAGATACATCGAAATCTTAGCCTATGGTGGGCAATATAAATGAGATTATAAAATGTTCTTGAATATGAAAATTTCACTTTAAAAGAAACTGGACAGAAATATTTAACAAAAGTAAAGCGGTTTTTACAGAGTTGTGGCACATGGGGGGTTTTGTGCATATATAGAAAGAATTCAATAATGCTTCGTAATAGTTAAGGTAGAATATGAATAAAATGTAAAACATTTCAGGAACTCACAGAAGTTGAATGTAGCAATGTAGAACTTGAACCAAAAAAACTGTTCATTGCAAATGAAATCAGTAGACTCAGAGAAGGGCAATTACTGATGAACAAAACAGGTCATTCAAAAATTCTTTCAATTTCAGAAGTCCAGTGCTAAGTAGTATGTGCCCACCCCACATCAATGGAAACAACACCCCTTATTACCACAACTTCTGCTCCACGAGTTGTTAAAAACTGCTGTTCTCTACCTCACATCATCAAGCAGACGCAACGACTCAGCTCTGAGAATCTTGCTTAGTTTCATCACTTTCCTGGGAAGTTCCAGGTATTCTGCACAGATGGAGACTTTGCTCTAGTTTATGTTAAAGAAAGCCATGTGATTTCCCAGAGACCACACAAAATGAACCAGCTGTGTATTTGTATCTAAAAATAAATTCATACACCATGTCTGCATGATGTGGAAAGAAAATGTTTGGCAAGAAACCTAGTTTAAAGACTAGTAACTATGATCAACTATGTTAATCTAAATGCCATTCAAAACACTGAAAGTCCATTAAACACACCATAATTGCACCATAAATATGCAATAGCAAATACCCATTCTCACAAAGACATCAAAAATGTTACAACAGCCAAAACTTCAAAGCTGTTTCAGTTGGAGAAGTAGAAATGATACAGTGATGGCATCCATATCACAGGATGATGGAGATTAGAAGGCACCTCTGGAGATCATTTAGTAGTTGGGAACTGTCAATGTTAGGTTAATGGTTGGACTGGATGATCTTCAAGGTCTTTTCCAACCTAGACAATTCTGTGATTCTATAGCTCAACCTCCCTGCCCAAGCAGGTTGTTCACAACATTGTCCATGCTGAATCAAAGCTAATTAAACCCCAAACTGGTTAACATGAGTATTACAAACACTTCAGATTTTAATGGTGGTAGACAGGAGGATGATAATAGACAGGAAAAGTCATGACCCCAGAGAGGTTTTCATAGTTTGGAAGTAAACAATTGAAATATGAATTAGAAGAATGTTCCTGCCCCCACTCCCAAAACAACAACAAAAAGCAAATCCCATAAACCAAAATACCAATCTCTCAAAAGAAAACAACAAAAAAGTATAAGGAAACTGTATCAGATATCACAATTCTTGTTTTATAGGAGAAAGAATGCCTCAACTCAGACCTCAAACCCCTGCAGATTATTGTCAGGGGCATCCTTAAGAAAACACTGTGCAGTAAACCAGTATAGAAGACCTGGAGTAGCATACTCCAAGACATTATTTCAAAAATCTTTAGAAATAAACCCTGTACACATGCAAGTCATGAACAGCACTTACAAAAGCTGACGCCAGTCTAAATGCAATACAAAAATATCACGTTTCTCAAAAAACAGACATAACAGGTCCCAAAAGGCATATAATCAAGCTGACTTCCTAGACAGTCTTAGCCACACAATCCCCTGTCCCATTTCCTTCACAGAAGGAAAAGCAAAATACCATCTGAGTCAGATGAGCTCACTACTGTTCAGTTTTATTATTCCCCCTGATGCTTTAGCTGAACTTCATACACCCCATACTAGATATCCCCTCAGATCACTGACCAGCAGTTCTCCTAGTTCACTTTCTAGAACCTCCCACAGAGGAGGGGGAAAAGAGCAAAACTCAACAAACAGCTAAGAAAGAGAGCAAAGATTTAATTATAAGCCAAACACAGATGCACTAGCTTATTCACTGCATCTTACCATTTATTGTTTGAAAAGAACCACTCCGACTTGTTTTTCATCATGGTATCATTAAATCACTGATGTTATATTAAAAACTGTGTAGTGAACATGCTGATCCTATTCCTTATTGCAGGCAGAACAAAGGAGAGAGGTCACAGAAGAAAAGCTGAAGGGAAGAACTAGCTCTTCATCAGGCAACATAATTAGATCATACCTGTTCTAAACAAAAGTTCCTTAAGAGCAGTGTTTGCCTGGGAGGGAGAAAGGGGGGAGAAAACAAAAGGCAACCCGGTTTCCTTCTCTCTGGTTTAACTAACAGAGCACATGTACTATATACAAAGTAAGCAGAGTTAAGTCCATAGCAAATTGGCAGTGCATATTTGTAAGTATTAGATAACTAGAGTTGCTATTATTCTCCATTTATGTTACTATTTTTAAATTTTTAAATGCAACCTGTTAAACTGTTAATTGGAGACATAGTAAAATGCCAGAGAGTTTATTCTACTGATGACTAGCAACTTAGGGTAAACATAATATAGCATTTTCATAAATCATTTTATTTCTGTGCTTTTGCATAAACCTGTGCATGTATTTTACAGCTTTTTAAGCATCTGGTGAACATTTACAAATCTGTAATGGAACTGAAAACTATGTTTTGAATTTGTCTACGGTTCAGAAGAAAATAATAGGTCACTGTCATTGTGCAACTCTTCCTTCAGTCACAAGTGAAAGTTACAAAGGATTTTCCCTTCTTCAGATTTCTCTTTCTAGCTTTATTGGAAAGCTTGTCTTCTTGTTTAAATGAATTTCCTTTTAATCTGCTCCCTGAGCTGCTGGATAGATGGAGCCTCTTAAAAAATTCAGGATATCACTGTAATTGTAAATTGATCTGCTTCTGTGGCAGAAGGCTGGGGCCCTCCATCCAGGAAAGAGACTGTCTTCTCAAAGTTGTTTTTCAGACAAATGATTAATTTGCACTCTCTCTTACTACTATATTATCCTTTAATGGAAAAGCAGTTTTTAAACAAAACTGCTGCTTTTAGGATTGGTTTATTCATGGCAATATACAGAGAAGAAAGTCAACTTCCAAAGCCAATGTGAAATGTTTACTGGCTTGACATTTTTTAATTTCCTAAAGGAGACTTCAACTCTACTTACATTGGAACTAAAACTGTATTAGACAACTAAAATGCACATATTCATCACTGCTGCAGTTCTGAATTAATGTAATATATTAATAGACACATGGAAATTCCCTGCTGATTTTTAATGCAGAGTTAAGGTTGGAACACTGTTATGACTATGCAATCTTTAAAACAGACACATAACTCATTAGTATCAAAGTAGTGGAAATTATCTATCTAGTGTGGTGCTGAATCCACACAGCCTATTTGCCTTTGGTTCTTTGGCTATAAAATCTGGCATCACTTGGATTATTTCACCTAATCCATCATTATCTTTCATGGTTCCAATATACTGTGCAACAAACCTAAATTTAACAAACCCAACTCCCCATCAATTACCACACTGAATATATTACATGTCAGCACAGAGCGCAAAGATTAGACATGCTGAATTACATCTTGCTTTGTGAAAAGTCAATATTTTTAGAGCACCGTTAACGTTGCTGACTCCAATTGTAACAAATGTTTCTTCCCATTGTGGGCAGGCACTAACGCCATGACCTTTGCTATTTACATACAACACATAACTACTAAACAAAATGAAAAATCTCAGAAGACAGAGAAAATACATAAAAGATCCCAGTAACAGTGTCACAGAGTCACAGATGTGGGGTTTTTAATTGCCGTATTTGCTTGGCTAGTGGAAACCTAGAAGATGACCTATTTATTTTTTTTTTTCCTGTAATCCTACAAGTAAACATTAGTAATTTAGATTTAACTTTCTCTCTCCACATACACAAAGGACACAAAAAGGTTATTACTTACAACAGAAAATAAATACGCTGCTGTTGCGTTAACATAGCATCCCTACTTACCGGTCTTCCACAAATACACCGATGAAGTTTGAAATTCACTTTGTGCACGGGCGTCCCAGATTCCCAGCAGCAGAAGCACAAGAACTCCCACGCACCGGGCTGGCACAGCAGAAACCCCTGGACCACGGCAGAAAGCAGCGCTCCCCTCGCTCAACCCCATGTCTCCAGCAGCCTGCTGCCACCTCCAAAATCCGCAGCACAACCACAAAACCTTCTTCAAATAATATTCCCCTCTTCAGAATTTCTTCATGGGAGAAGGGGACTGGAAACCTCTCCCCCACTATTGTGCATGGCAGTTGAAAAGGAAAAACTGTTTAACACCAGGGAACAATAGAGTCCTTGCTCGCTCTTGCTGCTGCAGCGGCGGCTGCTGCTAGTATGGTTGCTGCTCCACGCTCTTCCATTCAGCGGTTAGTAGCAGTTTTCCATGAGCTAAAAGCGAGACAGCTGTCCGCAGGGGGCTCCAGCTGACTGAGCAGGTTATCTTGCTCTGGGAGGCAGCAGCAGTCATTTACACCAGCTGGAGAGAGTGAGAGACAGAGAGAAACAGGGATGAGGAGAAACACAAATAGCCCAGTGCTGTAATCTCGACGTAGAGAGTGACTGCAAAAGGCTGGCTTCCCAGACACGTCTCTCCCTGGAAAATCCCAACTGATACATACCAAGAAGAAAAGAAGAAATCATCATCAGACATGCTTCAAAAAACAAGTCATACAACCAGAACAGATAAAGTCAGAACGATATATATTAATTAAGAGCGCATCAGACATTTGTCCTGACAACAATATGTATGCTACATTAACTATTTTGTAAACAACAAAAAAATAAGTGATTACACATGTATTAAATAGACAATTAAGACCTTATGAAGGGAAACAGAAGAAAATGCAGAAAAAAGGGAAAAAAAAATAAAAACACTAACTTGCCTTGCATATTTATCAAATCTATTTCAGGTAATAACATACAGCTATTTGCTGTGAGGACAGATGAATATATGTATATGATAACGTCTACATATGTGCAAGCACATCACCTCTGTAGCGGATGAAGAGTGCATGTAATATATAAGGCAAGATAACATCCTTGCCTATCCAGCAAGTATGTACACATATATACATGCATAAATGTCAACTGTGTCATTTAAAATAATTTGAAGATCAAGTTATCAATCATTTTTAAAACATACACTGAGTTTTACATATGAAAGTGTTCAGGATACATTAGGCTGTCATGATGATACAAAAACGTGGAGAGAGACAAAGCTTTTTAAATAGGGATCTTTATCTCTCCCACACACCACCCAGTGAACAGATGAATAACAAGCCTAAAGATCGAGTTTCGGACACCTATAAACTGGAAAGCAAACGAGGAATTCTCAAGAAAACCGCTATCACATTTAAAAAGTTTCATTAAAAATGCAAACAGCTATAAAAATACGCAGTAAGAACACAGGACACAGAGTTTGGAAATGATGGAGATATTATTGTTTAAAGAAGAAACCTTCAGCCAGCCTCTCTTGGGATGCCTGTCATTTTGCACAACCTTCCCAGACTCAGCCTTTTCACATGCATTAGATTAAAATCAGCCGCGATCAAATAATTCCCAAGTCCTTGCCTGTTTAAATATTCTGACATCAGAGCAAATTAGCAATGTTGAAGGTTGCAAATTCGTCTTTGTTTACTTTCCACTCTGTTACGCCTCTAAGAGGGAATTAAAGGCTCAGGGAGCTCTAGCACTGTGAGGCTGTGATTAAGAGAGATAAGCAAGTGTGGATTACTGTTCCTCAGCTGTTGAAAAACAGGCAACAATCAGGAGATTATAGGTTGATAAGGGATACATAGAAAGCCATGATCTTAACAAATTTATAGCATCCTAATGCAGAACTTGTACCCTCAGCTAAAGCACTTCTGGAAATACATTTTATTTATTTCTGCTACATCATGTTGTATTCACTTCAGGAAGCACGGAAGCCCCTTCAGCCTTTGCTTTGTTGAACTGGACAGAATACTACTTTAAATTTAAATGCTCTCTGAGTTCATGGAATTATAACAACTTCACATGTAAATTTGAGGTTAAGTTAGTCACATGCACATTATTTTACATTCTACGTAGAGGGAATTGAGAATATCTGACCTAACAAAAATAATGCCAGCTTCATAATTTATGAAAAATAATACTAAGAATTTAAGAGCTTAAAAAAGTTTTAAGAACATCAAGAAATCTGTGGCAATAGCTTTACTGAACTGCATAGTTAAAATAAAACATATATAACTTATACATTCCTTTGAAAAATAAAGAGTAAAAATGTTGGCTTTGTGGTTAGAGCTGTACACCAGGGGAAAAGTCAAGTTTATAGCGCAACTAGGGGAAAAGACACCCTTTTCAGAGTTATTAAATACAATGGATTCTACCTAGAATTTCCATGAAAGAAAGCCTCTGAAAATAGTTTGTACGTGACTCAGATCATCTGGAAACATCATCAGGGAACAGATCATCCATGTAGTTGGCACAATGAATCAAAGTGGGTTTTGACAGCAGAACAAAGCAATATCATGAGAGAGGGTAAGCACACATAAACAAACACTCAAATATTTTCTTATATTTATGCAACTATAGAACCACATACTTTAAAATTTCAATAAAATAGAGATTATTAAAATAAAATAATTTCACACTACTTTTTATAGTTGTACCATTTTTTCTGTCAAAAATTAATGAACTATGAAAGAATAATTTCACCCTTTTTTTTTTTGGTAAGAAGCTATGATGCATCTAAAACTGTTCAGAAATATGTTACAGAGACAGAATGGAGGGAATATTTATTATGCAAATGTATTTGTGTGCCTGGAAAAAAAAAAAAAAAGGATTCCTGACCTGCTGTTTTTAGGAACCACTAGATCACTTCTGCAGTACATACACTCATTTCTTATTAATCAGGGCAGGGAAAGGCCAGTGAAACCACAGGCCCAAGAGTAGGCTGATGCCTGCAGAGACACCCACCAGCCTAACTGCAGGAGTTAGACTTCAGACACAAGAGGCAATATATCTTGATGGCAAACTTCAGCTGTTATCAGCACACCTCACCCAAAGAGCTTCTGTTACAGCCTTTTCCACCGCAGTGTATCAGTACACTCCTGCCCTCTTCCTATTTGCTACAGTGAACATGGGACCTCCCTCCCAGTTAACAGTGCAACCACTATTTCCAGCCCACACTGGCAACCCATCTTCTAATACATACCTAACGATCATCATTTATCAGTTGTTTATGGCTTAGACATTCCCAAATAAATGGTGAGGTACTTCTGAGAAGAAACCTCTAGGCAAAGCATAGAAATAAACTACAATCAACATTAGTATCTGTACCACTAACATAATAGTGTCAGTGTTGTACCTTAGAGCACCAACCTATGAGTCTCAGTAGACTTTTAATCGGATACAATTATTCATCTGAGGCACAGGAGCTACGTGGAGTCTGTAAACTGCTCGCACAAGTGATTGACAAGTTAGCACCTTTTTGTTTTCTATGAAAAACTATGACTGACCTCAAAGACCTTTACAAAAATGAGGTAGAGTTAACCATGAAACACTGGAATTACTTTGTTCATGTTTCTTAGCATTAAACAGAGGATGACAAAAAACCCCCCATGGAATACCTTTTACTTAGTGGAAAGAGAAATGAGAACAAGATATAAATTTCTTAGCTGCTGGGTATGAAAAGCTGCCTGCCAAACAGAATCACCCTGCTGGTATTCCTCTGCTAGCATGAAGTTCTGTGTTAGCACCCTTCTCTATGAAATGTCATGGATAAAAGCTTCAGGATCATATTATCTTCTATCTTGAATATGTTGTTTTCCTACATGTAGTAAAGTCAAAGTGTGCAGAGTGCAACACATATCTAGCACATTTGTTTCTAGAGTCAACAGTTTCTAGTTAAGAGGTGTGTCCAGCATGGCTTTCATCCATCTTCAATTACACAGTCTGGTTAAGCCAGAAATCTTTTAGAGAAGTTTCAGTCCACTCTTCTAGATCTACAGAACATGTTTTACAAACTCTACAATTGTATCCCACTAATCCATCTCTGCTATGCAAGTACTAGAATACCACAAAAATCATCCAAATTCTCAAGAATGAAAAATGTTTTCTTTCTCATGTAGAAAATTCAAAGTCCTCATCATTTGAACGCTGTTCATTTTGATTTACCTCAAAGACTTCTTTCCTTCACTTAGTTATGAAAATGGCAAGTGCTGCCAGAGACAAATAAGTCAACTATCTCCCCAAGAAGAGCTCTAGAGTTATAATGATTTTATTACAGCTAATACTCATTGGATAATACAGTACCACACATTTCTGAAAAGCACTTTAAATTTGTTAACATACTAACCTGGCTCAGCCAACGTATTGGGATGCCCTCGGATATATATCCCTTGTATGGGATGCAGTGGTATGGTTGCACCCTTAACTTTTAAAGTTAGGAAGGTGGGGTATGTTCCCTTGCACGTACATGTTTTGCAAGATCCATGATCTAAATAATTCATGTAACAGCCGAAAAAAGCTTTTGTTCTCTTTACTCCCTGATATCTCATGGGCCAAAACTTCTAGCTCTGCATTTTGTGAGAGCTTGACTTTCCTGCAGATATTTTACTACAGGCGAAAGTATATTATAAGGATTTTCTTGAGATGGGACCTGAAAGAATTTTATCAGATTATGAGAACTTCAGGCTGGAATATACTGTACAGTGCTCTTTTAGGCTTTGCTGGAGAGCACTGAGTACTCCTTAACACACTCAGTAATGGTCTATTGTTTTTCTTATCAATGCTAGGGAGCCTAGTCAGGGAAGCCACAAAAAATATCCTAAAAATGAATAATCTTTAAAAAATACTAATATGTTGCAATATACATCATCTCTTGATATCTGGCAGCTCCATTCCTTAATTCCAAGATTAATTGTGTTGTGCAAAACTTGCAGTTGATAGGGATCCTAAACATATGGCCTCTAGGTGTCACACTCTACCATGTCATAATATGCTATTTATGGATTTCTCTTATTCTTTCATAGCAGGTAAGAGACTTTGATTTTATCTTGTCAAGGAGTGAAGTACAATTATTTTTGGTTTTGCCAGAGTAACTGTTTTTGCAAACATTAGAAATTTTACGATGCCTGTTTGTTAAATTTATATCATTCTTTTGGATCATAGATTTGGAGGACAAATCAGGAACTTTAAGAGTTATGTATGGCAGCTGTGCAGAAGTATGAAAGCATTCCATGTACAAAATCACTAGAATGTGTTAATAATGTATACTTAAACACTTCAGTGTTTCTCAATTACTTCACAAATCTTTGCACCAAGAAAAAGTTATTTTTGGAAAATTAATAAAGATTCTACTTGCATAAATGCATGAGTAGCAAACATCTAGTCATCTAGTTCTGACTTTACAAATGCTTTGCTTCTATTAAGGTAATTTAGTAATTCTTGGAGACATGTCTCCTTTTTGAGTGTTTTGTTTTGTTTTTTTTTACTATATTGGGGGGCAGGGGGTGGGGTGTGTTTGTTTGGTTTTTAATCTAGTTTAAATCTAGAAGTTTTCCTAGCCATTCTTTCATCGGTAAGGGTGTGTGTGTGTGTGTGTGCTCAGTTGCTAAAAGGTTTGGCCTTTTGTTTCCTTTTGTTTTAATCTCTACTGCTGTATTTCTGTAGTTCTCTCAGTTTGGTTTAACACCTGGCTGTTCTATTTTTGTAGATCGCTTTGGCAGGTAACAATCAATACTCCTGGCAGAAAGTATTCCCTGCAAGAAGGGAATGTTAATGTAAGACCAAGAGACAAGACCTGCTTGCTGGAAAATAAAGCTAGAGGAATTCAAGTACAAAATCAGTGAATCTATCAAGGAAGTTATGCAGTTTTGGATGAAGCTACCTGGTGAAAACATGTATTTACCATCTCTGTCTTCCAGAAAAATGTTAGTTTTGACTTGATGATACATTTTAACCAAGGAAAGGCTGCTGGCCTAAACAGATCAATACCTTTGCAAAACGTAGCAGCCCAAGAACTGCAGAAGGTCAGATTAAATCAGCTAATTCTGCTTTCTGGCTTTAAACTCTGTGAATGGACAGTGTCCTTTCTGACCAGATTACATTAGCTTCAACAGCTGACTGCATGAAGTGTAACCCTTCCAAGTATCACAAGTATCACAACTGGCTGCAGAAGTGTCTGCATAATTCTAATCACACACAAAATTCTCAAGCAAAATGCTAATTACAGTTAAGGTTTGTAGCAAGGTCTGCATCACTACTCTGACTCTGTCAATTACAATTTTCTGTTTCTTAAGACTGCCAAATTTGCAGTTTCATAGTAACTCTATAGATAAAGCCAAAGACAAGAAAGAGAAAAACAAATAAAAATTATCTCCATCCTGGTCTCAATCATTTCAGTGAAGAAAGAGAATCATTACCTTTCTGTGCTAATAAAAAAAGAAAAAAAAAAAAATGTGCATGAGGAAAATGGTGAATTTGTCACTTGAAAGGTTTTGGTAACCTCTACTTTAGGGAAGAAACTTAAACTGTGCTTCTGTTGGGAGTGATCAGTGCACTATTCTCATCATAACCTCCAAAAAGAAATCTGCATATAATTAGAACCTCTTCTGGAACTTGCGGTACCAGAATTGCTTACAGAGTGTGATGGGAAAAATCCCTAAGATTGGGTACAAAAGAGAGACTGGAACATAAAGCTAGCCTCTAAGTCACTAGGATAGAAAGCCTGGAAAGAAAGTAAGTGATAGGAAAAGCCAAGAAAACAGACAGAAATCAGGGTAAGAAACCAAGTGGAGAAAAAAATACTGTGAGGAAGTAGTGACAAGCAAAATTTTTGTGGGTGTACTATTTACTGTTTACTCTTTTAACATGTTTGGATCTATCGTTTGTATACCTACGTGATTAAGACTGTACAAAGAATGGAGCTTTTTAAATCTAACTTTAGTTACCTAACTTTCAGAAACTCCAATAGAGACTTCACTCATGGAGAAAATAAACTAACCCAGGTGACCATAACTGCCAGCAGAACCAGTTTTCTATCACCGACCCCATTATATTAGATTTTTTAAAAGGAAACCAAAAGTCAGGATTTTAATGAGACTTGCTAAGTCAACTCTGTTCCTCCAATGTGTGCATATACTTTTGAAGTTTGTGTTTTTAAAATCAATGGGAACAGCTAGCCCCTATGCCTAACATGAATTTATGCTGAAAATAATTTCAATTTATCCAGACAACATGCTCACCGGAGAAAAATAAAAGTTAAAACTAGTAATTGTAAATGCAAATAAGTAGAATAATTCACAGGACCTGAAAAGCAGGCAGGGAGATTTCAATGACACAATGGAGAGGTAAGCACTGGAATCCCTGGCAAGGGAAACAGAGAATGGAATAAACAAAGAAAATCAGTGTCCATTATTGCCTTTGAAAATCCTCTCCAGGGAGAGCTTAGTATTTGCACATACCAAATCACCTTTAAACAAAAGCCACCTTCAGTCAATTTTAAACCTCCTCCTTATTAAAATCCTATTGATTGATCATTCTTCATCTAAATGTCTGACAAGCCAATTTCCATTTTCAAGGAGGGGAATGTTGGTCTTCTTCTTCAAGCCATAAATCACTCAAACATTCTTTTATCAATTCTCAAATTAGTTAAGTAATACAAATTAATACGAAAATTAAACAAGGCTGCTTTCTTTAGTAGGCTGTTGTTTCACTAGGGGTTCTTTAACATAACCAACACATTTAATGGTTTCCAGAAATGAATAGGCTCAGTAGTAGTGACAAACACAATATTGTTGGAAATAGCTTTTAAAGATTTGTTAACTTCTTAAGAGTCCTAACTTAACTGGCCAACAATACAGCTGTGTGTTTTGTGCTGACTTCAACAGATCAATAAACAAGAGGAGTATAACTTCAGGAAACTGATTAAAGAATCTCACACCATTCTGACATGGGATAAGATAAGGCGAGATTCAAACCATGTTAAATTAATGGTCAAGGTTCAACTGTGATCTGCTAACTAATCAAGCCCTAAGATAGAACTACATTATATCGTTAATAATCATATTTTGCAGAATCTTAGACTATAAGTTACAGCACAGAAGATGACATCTGAAAGTAAATCCTTTGCTCTCTAATTATATATGAAAGACTCACAAGTGCGTTCCCCCAGTCATATTTTCATTATATGAGAGGTGCTTTAACCGGGGGGTGGAAGGGACATCCGTTCCTACTGATCAATCTTCCTACTGAAAATCATAGGTCACTCACATTGAAGTCAACTCTGTTGCAAGCAACAATGTAAAAACTAAATCTGGATAAGGAAGGCAACAAAATTAATGAATTCTAAACCCATATTAATGAAAGCATGATGTCATTTCAAACCACACGGACAACTAGTTCCAAAACACTAAGTTGTGTTAACAAAACCTCCCATTTTCCTACAATCTGACTTTTCTTCCTCCTCTGCTGTTGCAGAGACTCCATTGCACCAATATTTCTGTGGCAAAAAGAAAGCAAGTAGCCAAATCTATGCACTGAGATAAGTGACATCACAACGACATATAATTTTCTGCATACAGATTGCACTTAACACATTCTGTGCGCTGCTGAACAATCTTCTTTAAATTATCAGCATTAGCATTAAAATTAGAGCTTCACTAGGGGATCAAACCAAACTTAAGGTGATGTGACACTTTCAGGACAGGAAAAACTTTCATTAAATTGGCACCATTGTTATTCCCATTATTGCCAGTTTTCATCCAATTGCTACTATACTTGTGTATCTGAAAATGGGAAAAAAAGCTTTCCAATTAAGTGTTAGTGGCAGCTCTGGTACTTCCACAAGTTTGTCCCATGAGACTTAAAACTAACCTTGGTCTAAACAACTGACAGTTGCATCTATATACTTCACAGAATATATGACAAACAACTTTGATACACTGCTCACTGAAGGAAGAAACAGTATGGAGGAGATTAAAAGGAGTTTTCTCAGTGATTGCACTATTATTGAAATAGTATAGAAACGTGCAGTGCTGTTGTTTCCAGATCAGCACTGAGTTCAGTTTTTACTATCTAGCTAGATGAGTGAAGCATGATTTACCTGGGACAAGGAAATTTAATTTACACAGATGAAGTGAGGTGGGGAGCACTAAAAAAAATTAAGCATGCCTTTGAAACCACACCAATGTTTGAATGACACTGAATTCAGGTAGAATAACAACCTCAGTTCAGGTAAAGAGACAAACATGTTTTACCAGTGCTAAAAAAAGTGTATCATGCATAAAGCAGAAGTCAAACTTTACATGAGAACTTGTTTCCTAGATGTATCAAGAGGATTAAAAAAAAAATTCTGATCCTTTCATCTTAATGCTTTTTTAATATATACATTGAATTTATCACTTTTACAAACAAAATATCAACACAATTTATGTAATCTTAAATTCTCCTAGCATCCATATATAAATACAGATACAACACAACTAATTTTAGTTGTCTGAATGAAATATCAGCACCTAAGTAGAAGCTTATTCTTCTGAGATATCCCACATAGTGACAGGAAAATGGAAATTTTTGTAATATGTGGCTAAAATACTCTCACCAGTAGACCAAACTCCATCCATTGCCTGCAGACATTTCTACATATGCTCCAATGTTAATGTCTCCATAACACATATTGACTTTAGGAGGTATTTTCAGTGTTCACAAAAGCTATTTTTAGTAATTTTAATATCAACTGCAAAACCAAATAATTCTGAATTTTACATGAAGAAGGATAAAGAAAACAAAAAATATATTCTGTGTCCTTCCAAAGCTATTAGAAAACCATTATAAGCAACCTGCTTTGGGGACCTTCGAGGATAATCGGATGTTAAATCTCCAGATCATTTTAGTTCTTCTTTCTTCCCACAGATATACAGTCATAACCATAACACATGTAGAAATCTGCCCACAGCTTATTGTAACACATGCACTTACCTAAAGGAGGAGTTTAAATATTATATGGTCTTTGAATACATATTAAATACTGAAACTTGTTGAATAGCAGGGTACATAGTACCTCACTTAGGCTCAAATAGGGTACAATTCAATAAATTAATCTCCTGCACTGATAGGATTCAGAAAAGAACTCCCTTCATTACATCAAACACTTCAAACAAGCATATGCCTACACCGAATACCCTCTCTCTTTCAATAACTGTTTGACTGGTAGTCAACTAAATGCTTGATTGCTAACTTTGTTGAATTGACTACAGTGATCTCAAATAAAAATTGTTCTTTACTTGGGTATAGGCAGTTTGGCAGGGCTTCTACTAAGATCACAAGATATAATTTTTATTTCTGAAAGGTCTAGTGAACTCCACTGAGGGTTGTTAGCCTCTGTTAAGAGTCAAGATTTCTTACATCATGTCCTAGGTTTTCTAGGTGCATACATAGTTTTGACAAAGGGAAGAACCAAATATCTTGGATCTCTAGAGGAAAGGAAGAAAATCAGTCTTCCTATTTATTTTACATGTATCCAAAGAGAAAATTGCTACTGTCTTTGGCGAGGACAGAACTCCTTATTTTCAGCAAGTATTAGGAAATTTTAAAGGAAATAATCTGTTACAAAAAAGGGTTTTTGTAGTCCTCTCTTTGTAAGCAATTCTACAAAAGAAAAATAATTAAAATAGTAATAGGGAATGGCATTTTCATTGCATTTACATCGTCAGAAACCCAGACTCAAGTTTTAGAAAAAAAGAGCAAGAATTTTCTTTCTCTTCTGTGTTTCATATTCTCTTTCACATTCCCATCCTTACGCTAACCTGCAATTTCAAGCAGTGATCTTCAGATGACATCATAGTGAAGCAATCTCAAATGAGGTTCTTTGGCTTTGTATAATGGAATACAGAAGATTGTATTCATCTGATTTCAGAATGGACCATTAGCCACTGTATGCTTAAACCATTAGAAGAAAGAATTTGAAATCAAACAATAAATAAACCTAATGCATACCTCTAAGCAGAAAGTAATTGAAATAGATAGTAAACATTTGCTTTATTGTTTGTTTTTCCCCCTAAATTATGATTTTTGCAACAGTTCTTTAAATGGTTTTCACTTTAACTGCATTGCAAAGATGAGATCATATTCATTGTATGCTCTTCATTAACTCAACTGATGGTGTTTTAATTCCTACAACATACAAAGTCTGATGTTCATTTTGCAATTTGACATAGCTAGTGTGTGTTGTGAATAATTAGCTTCACTATGGCAGAACAAAGTCCTGATTTCTTTGCAAAGCTTACACACTGCTTTTTAACAAAGATTATTAGTAAACTTTCAGGGTATTTATTGTCTTACAGAAAAGCAACTATTTCATTTTTAATTAACTTTTCTGTACCCTGATTTCCCTAATGAACTAATAATCCATGTTCTATCTGACGGTAAATACTTCCAACAGATCTAAGAGAAGATGAGAAGTGCCAGGTCCTGCACTTGGGCCACAACAACCCCCTGCATGGCTACAGCTTGGGGAGGTGTGGCTGGAGAGCTGTCTGGAAGAAAAGGATCTGGGGGCTCTAATTGACAAGCAGCTGGACATGAGCCAGCAGTGTGCCCGGGTGGCCAAGAAAGCCAACGGCATCCTGGCTTGTACTAGAAATAGTGTGGCCAGCAGAAGTAGGGAGGTGATGGTCCCCCTGTGCTCTGCACTGGTGAGGCCACACCTGGAGTGTTGTGTCCAGTTTTGGGCACCTCAATACAGGAGAGATATCGAGGTGCTGGAGAGAGTGCAGAGGAGGGCAACGAAGCTGGTGAAGGGCCTGGAGAACAGATCCTGTGAGGAGAGGTTGAAGGAGCTGGGACTGTTCAGTCTGAGGAGGAGAAGGCTGAGGGAAGACCTCATCACTCTCTGCAGCTACCTGAAAGGACATTGTGGAGAGGTTGGTGCTGGTCTCTTCTCACAGGTGATTAGTGACAGAACAAAGGGGAACGGCTTTAAACTCCAACAGGGGAGGTTTAGACTGGGTATTAGGAAAAAATTTTTCCCAGAAAGAGTGGTCAGACAGTGGAATAGGCTGCCCAGGGAGGTGGTGGAGTCACCATCCCTGGGTGTGTTTAAGGGTCGTTTGGATGAGATGTTGGGGGATATGGGGTAGGGGAGAACTTTTTAGAATAGGGCTGATGGTTGGACTCAATGATCCCAAGGGTCTTTTCCAACCTGAATGATTCTGTGATATGTAGCACAAGTATTATGTCTGCTACAGTGAAACACTTTGGTATTATTAGAAACAGTAAATGCAGTTTAAAAGACTAAGGGCTAACAAGAAAGGCAACAGCATGAAATTTCATTACAAATTATTAAACTATGATGATTTTTTGCCTAAGACTTCCCATAAAAAGCCAAACACCACAATTGTAGTTTGGCAGATGTATTATCTTAACATACACAGGTATCATATAAATGAAACCAAACAGTTACACTCCTCTCACACAAATTTTTTCTACTCATCTATTTACAGGATTACAACATGGTATCCATGATGTGACCTCCAGAAATGTGCACTTATGTTAAAATGTTACAAACATCAGTACAGACCATGAAACAACAAGTGACAGGAGAACAATACCTAAAACATCTGTAAAGATGCACCCTGATACCATTGCTGGTTTATTCAACTGGCAGTCTGTGGCTGCCTGGCTAATCCACACACAGACAAACAGAGAGGGTGGGGGAACACTGGTTATACAGAGGTGCAATACCTTGCAGAAGCAGAGTGCCCAAGGCAGAAGTGGTGCGGGCTGTCACCAAGCATTGTCCAAAGCCTGACACTGGGACTGGTCAGAGTGTGCACTTTATTCTCCCCCCACCCCACCTCAGCTGTGCCAACCCACTGCAGTGCTAACTGGGGGCATGTGTCAGTTAACTTTTGAGATGTGTATCTGTGTTTTCATGTGTGAGAATCTTTCCCTGTCACAGCCCATCCTTCCTTGCTTCATCCACTAATAAACTGAGCACAACAGCACCATATAGTCTGGTGTTCCAAATCCTCTTGTCCCTGTCACAACATAGTCAGAATCTTCTCCCAAAAAGCCTAAAGCAAGAAAACTAATTCTACAGTCAAAGAACAACCACTGGAATGTATCTCATTCCTTACATATATCCTCAAATGATATTTAAGATGTTTTGCAGAAGTAGTATTATTAATCTCATTCTATGGTAACAGAAAAGAGTAGGGTCTATGAGTCAGACAGTCATTGGACTCTAGGTCAATCACACCTCTTTGAATATCACTCAGATGGAACAAGTCAGTTACTGTGATCTTCAGAAAAACATGCAATTTTCATATTGCATCCAGAAATACTAATTAGGAAGCATTTTGTTTTCTGCTGATATAAAATAGTAACGTAATTATGGGATACAGCAGTAATCCTAGTTTATTCTCATAAAACTTCAAATTACTGCGGCATGAACAAGCAAAACAAACACCATCAATATATAAATCAGAACTATACAGAGAATAGAGCCTTCAAATCTTCTAGATAAAGGAACAGAAACACCAGCCTGAGTAAAGGCCCGTAGATAAACTGATAAATAGTTGCTAGTGTTGAGTTCTAACTATCCCTACATAAAACTGAAAAAACAAATTTCACTTTTCTATTAACACTCTAACATTCTACATATACCAGATGGGAAGTTCAAACAAACAAACAAACAAAACCAATATCCACAAAAAAAACCCCAAACTACCCCAAACCAACAAGAAAACACGCCAACAAGCACCAAAACTCCAAACCCACCTAGATTATAACCTTGTAATAAACGCCAGGATTTAGAGAGCTGCAGCGCCGTCTCTCGCCGTTGAGCCGAGGGCTAATCCTCAGCACCATGGACAGGGTCTCGGGGAGCTCCGCTGACGTCACAGCTCTTGCCTGCTGCTCTTGGTTCATCGAGCACAGCGTGAGGGAGAACTTTACAGCATACTCCTTACCCTTACATAAAAATTTTGCACTGTTAAAATACTTGCATAGCTAGTAAAACATGGATGAAGTGGCATAAGCTTGAGGTCATCCATTCCTTGTTTTTTTGGAGTCACATACATCATAGCCTGTGCTACACTTTTTTTACATACATCAAATTATATCTATGGAGAGACACAGTAAAAATACTCCCCTTAGAACTTTTCAGCTGTGTTTTACAGGAATTAAGATATTATCTTTGAACTGTAGCCCTGTTATCCTCAGAAGTTAAAATATTTCTTTTGCTGTTTCTCCTTTTAAGTTAGAATTTGTCATAGTACCAAACACAAAATGAGCAGATGGATAAGATGAATTAAATCACACTTGAGAAAAATCTATCGAGGATGTAATGGTTTTAACTGGGTTAAAAAAAAAAAAAAAATCATCCATACACTTCTGTCAAGATGGATGTTATAAAATATTATCAAAGTTATAAGAAAGAAGTTTATGGAAAGGGAGAAATCTAAATCAGTACAGTATCACCAAGTTTACCTTTAAAAAACAGAAGAAAAACTCAGAAGCATAGAATAAGATTGTTTGCAGGGTCTTCCCCCGATCCCCTTTGGATGGCAAAATTTTTCACATTTATCATAAAGAAATTACACATACTTCTAAGAAGTTTAATTTAAAAACAAAAAAAAAACAACCAAAAAAACCACCCACACCAACCCCAAAACCCCCAAACAAAAAAAAGTCTCAAACAAAACCTACTGTTATTTTAACACTATCAAACAATTGTGATTTTATTGAGCCAGTTGAAATTGTTAAAGTCAGTGTAAACAGAATTAAATTTAAACCTCCAATTATCATGTAGATTATACTCAGATGAGGCATAGGAGAATTTTTGCTGATGTTTACTGCAAGAAATCAATATAAAACTAAAAGAAAAAAATATTTATTTTAGAGATGCTCTTAAAAATAGGCTTAAAAATTACTATTTGGATCCACCTGCAGGCCATTTCAGAAAGATTGCAGCTGAGAGGATGAGACAGCAGGGAAACCCATTCAAGCTGATCCAATTTAGATATGCAAATTTTATCTTGTGTGTTTGAAAAGAACATTACGGCATAGCATAATTTGCACCTTGAGTTCCAAAGAATAATATTTCTAATCTAATGAAAACATGCCTCCATTGTTCATTTTCCCACTCTCCAGGATTGGTCCAATCTACTGCGCTCCTACCCATTTAAAAATGTGTTTTTTCCATATTTGAAACAATTAACACTAGGGAAAAAAAAAAAAAAAAAAAAAAAAAAAGGAAAAGGAAAACAGAACTCTATTTTTGTAGTTACCTAAAAACCACAACATTACAAGTGGCTGACTGATGTATGATAAAGCCTGTAGTAGTAACAGGGATAACATAAACCCCACTCTAAGGATGAAATGCTAAATGTAAATGAAACAACTGAAGTTTAAGATCATGTGTTTGACACACTGCACTGTTATCTTATTTTTATTTGTCTTTGTTGTCCTAAAAAGTGACATTTATTTAATGATAAACTTTTGTAAAAACATACTTTTTTTTTCATCAAAGTGAGTGTAACAATACTGAGGATTGGTTTGGCCCACATAATTTATATCTGTAACTATGATCTATTGCTATTTATTCTGATGCAGTGATACCACGGATAAGAGAACAAGACAACATGTCTCAGAATTCATGAACGTATATGCTATCTTAAAAAGAACTAGCGTAACAGAACTAGCATGAATGCTGATTACTGCCTAGCTCAATAGACAGCAACAATAATAGGCTCAATGCTTCAGAGCAAATTTGCTTCTCAAAGCTGCAGAAGAGGCCTTTATTGTCTTCCTTCTAAACAGGCATAAAACTTATGTTACCATAACAATAAGCAACAACAGATTTGAGCAAATATGGCTGGGATAACTTTTAAAAGGAGATTCACAAAGCACACTGTTTTTTTCTACAGAGTTGAAGAGCAATCATTGTATTGCTCTTCTTTTTAAAAAAGCCAAGCACTACATTAAAGCTCCCAAACGTAGAATATTATCAGATGTTGAATGAAAAATGACATATCTGATATTGTAAGGGTAGGTATAGGCAGAAAGGAAATCTACTTTGGAAGAAAAATCTCAAAGTTTAACACACACATAAATTCATACTGGAGCAAACTAGAATATGTGTAGTATCAAAATAGTAACTCGTACCAAAGAAACATTTATCAATCCTCTCATCATACAATCCTGTAATTTTAAAACCATAAAGAAACATATTTACATCTTTCAATTAATTAAAATTTTGCAGTCATTAAAAAAAACTCTTGAGCTTCGTAAAATTCACATTCAAGATGCATCTTTAAAAGTTGCAGAATGCAGTTTCACTACATTAAGCAGCACATTTTGAAGTAAATTCAACGTCTTTATTGAACTCCTCCCACTTCAAACTGATTCTTCCAGGGTTAGTTGTAATATTCAGCTCAGCTGCTGAATCTTCACTCACGAAGATAACCAAATAATGAGCTCTATTCTGAAAAATCCCCAGGATTTTACTTGTTTTACATGCACAAGATTTTTCTGTTTCTTGCTTTCCCACAGTGGTAATAAAATAATCAACGCTAGGTATTGGTGAAGATTACATTTACAAGTCCTTTAGCTATTACCCCAACTATACCTAACTGATAGCCCATTAACAGAGGTTTAAAAAAAAGCAACCAAAGGCTTCAAAAGAAAATTGCTTCCAGACCTTCAATACATGTATCTGGTCAGACTGACAGTTTGTTAAAAACATAGCTCTCCAACTACAAAGTAGGAGAGAAATGGATAGCCACAGAAATCTGGAAGCTCAAATTTCTAGGACTATGTCTGCCACCATTACACTGCCTCTTAATTATTTAGCAGAGATCAAAATAATTTTGTGATATCTAAGTTTCATATTTTTATTGTAATGACACTGTAACTACAAGTCACTTAAACAAAATGCAATTAGAGGAAGAACCAGCAAATATATGGTTAATCTGCTGAAAATGAGCTTAATTGAGGACTCCTCCTATGCTCTCCATACAAAACAATAACTGGAATAGCCCCAGTGCTGATGTTAGTGGGAGCTGGCACAGACTCTGTATCAGGAAATCAGCACAGGAAAAGTGCAAGGCCTACGCTTGTGCTATCCAAAACAGAAGAGCCACAAAAATAAGCTTGCAACAGTAAGTTTTAACCAGTTCATTGAACAGTGCAGAAGAATGACACTCAGCCCAGTTCTGAGGGTTCTGGGCTGTCTTGGCTTGTAGAACAATGAATGAGCTGAAGGGGCTTCAGCACCAGGCAAGGCTGAGGGATGCTGCACAGGACCCCCGTCTAGGGAGAGTGGGAGAATGCCTGGAAATGGGATGATGCATCCGCAATCCTCCAACACTGTCAGATGACAACTGAACATGCAGTGTGTTGGAGAGGCTGGATCTTTAACTCTAGAAGAGATACTGCTTTACCACAAGGCTTTATATTAATGTTAGCTTCATAAAAAATGGTTTTATTTTGTGCTTGATTCCAAATTGCTACCCTAGCCATAGTGGAAGTCTAATAAGCATGTGAGGAAAACTGGGGAAATTAAAATATTTCAAAATTCATAAAGTCAGACAGAAATTTTCATACTTTGAAAGGGCACAGAGGAGCTAAGTTATAAGAGCACTCCATTCATATGGGGTTAAAGAATACACTTGGCATCCCTTTGAGTCAAGAGCACTTAAGCCACATGGCTGAAATGAGAACTACCATCTTGCTAGCACCCTTCAACTGCTGTCTTCCTCACCTCTGCCCATTAGACTGCTATCCACTGGGATTTCTGTGGCAGTGCTACAGGGTTTTTCATACAGAAAATCCTTCACCTGAATCAAATAATTTCAAAAATGAAAATGGCAGGTTTTTTGTGCATGGTAAACTTTAGAAAAGAATGGAAAAGTTTCAAGACATTTCAGTCAACATTAGGAGTCAGACACTATCAAAATAACACAATACAGTCATACAATCTATGAGTTATATTAGCAAAATGTGTATCTTACTATATGTCATAATTTGCATTTCTTTTATGTAGATACCTCCTTGGTAACCTTTAGGCTATACAATGATAAATCATGTTCATCAACATCCTGTTACAATTAACGCTTTCATTTCCTCCTTTAAATACAGCCCACATTTCCTGTTAAATATACCTTCCAAGAAGATTAGCACATTAACTTCCTCTATATAGTTGTCATTGGGTTAAGAGAGAGTAAGACCCAAGTTTTCAAAACAAATCCTTTGGCAGGAAACAAACTGAATTAAGAGAGGTTATTTAAATTTTATTACATCAGCTTACGCAAGTAACAAAACACTAAACTACAATGAAGGGAGGAAAAAAGCACAAAAGGGGTGAGGTGGGGTGTGGGAATCTTTAAAAAAGATTTCACAGATCCATATATATTAGTTTCTGGGAAAAAATAAGGTGTGAATGTACAAGCAGACAGAATTTCATTAATTTCAACTGTATTCTGCATTCCAGTACACATCATACGTAAAAAAGGAAATTCAGCAGATACAAAGTATTTCTAGACAAAGCTTTTATTAATTTCAATCATCTTTCCTGTCATTTAAAAATTATCATTTTAAGAGTAAATCCTGAAATCTTGCCTTGAACTCCAGGGAGAGACTTCTGCCAGGTTGAAAGACAAGCAATTAGACAAGTCAAAACCCTTGTTACAGTTACTACTTCTACATTTTACTTGGTTATTAATTCAGAATAGCTGCTCACCAATTCAGAATAGCTGTTCACTGTTGCTTTTCAAATCTAGCAGATTATCCAGCCGTGATAGCACTTGCAGTCCAGTAAATATTTGCAATACGTTACAGTCTCTGTTTTGGTGATTAACAATCCATAAAGAGATTTTAAGCAAAGCTATCAGTTTAATCTAGCAGGGCTTTGAAACCAGTATGCCATACTGAGTCAGACAATTTTAGTAGTGAGGCAATGATGCAGCCACAGCATCTGAACTAAGGCAGCGCATTTTTAAAAACCCAGGAGAGTTACAGCCCCATTTACTCCATCTGTGATACACTACACGGGAAAGAGAAGCAAGGTTTACTATGTATTTATCTGCAAAATACTTTGTTAAACAGCTATTTTTAGTACACAAAAGTAAGTATAATGTTTGGAATGTATATAAAACATGTGGAACATAATTATTCTCAGTGCAAACAGAATTTTCATATTCTGACATGAACTGCTTTTATGAGTAGCATTCGGTCACTCTGTGTAACTTCTGAGACCAACAGTTTTCATTAGAGCTGACCGTACATTTCTCCAATAGCAGAGCCACAAACGTATGCCCCTTTATAAATAACCAGAGCAGTTCTGGCCACACTGAGATAGGGCCTCCGAGATCATTCAGACCAATGCACAGGCTAGGCTACACTAGGACTGCTCCAGCTTCTACCTCCTGCTTCTCATTATTACACTAACACAGGGTTGAATATATAGAGTAGCTGCACCTGGCTTTACAAAGCAGGACTTCACAACAGTTATATATATATATATATATATATATACACACACACACCCCTTTATAATACTCTCCAGATACAGACAGCTTTTTACCTTGCCTGTGACACTGGGGCAGTGAAGGGTTATATTACCCTTGCAGCAATTTGACCCATCTGGCCCTAATTTTCAAAACCATACAAAAAACAGAATAGTGCACAAAAACATGCATGTTATTAAGTTGATAGGTATTCACCTATCACATCCACATAAGTGTGGTCATTTCCGCATGTAATGGGCAAACCTGAACTCCTAGAGTAATAACCAACAGAACTTAATATGCACATTACTTATTTCTAATGTAAAGCAGAGCAAAACACCTTTTTTTCATTTGATGTAACACAACTAGAGAAATGCACAAAACACTTTTTTCACCTTTTATAATAAGCTTGAAGATGAAGCCTTTCCTCTGACATCAGCAAAGATTATGAACCTGAAAGATTTTCAAGCCAAATTTGGCTGATACATGTTTGCTTGCAGCAGGAAGACAGAATTCTTACTTAAAAGAAGTCACAGTAAACATCAGAATTTGATCTAGTTTCTCCAAATCGAGGTGAACATGGTGTGTTTAAACAGACTAATTAGATAGTTGCTCTAGTACCCAGAAAGCTCAACTATGAACAATAAAAATCCACAATGGAAAAGCTGTGTTGTACTAAACTGATCTATCATCATCTCAAAGTTGATCAGTTTGACAAGACACTAGAACTGATTTTTGCCAAGAATAATATATCTTTTAAAAAGAAAAAAGATGATGAAGGAAAATTGGCCAAAACAATGGTTGAAACAACCTTATTTTTGTGGAACACCTCATAAGTAGCTCACAGTATTGGTTATTCTTAGTTCTTTTAACTAAGGAGGGTGATATTTTTAGTTTACTATTTCATATTTGTCATCACTGGATTTTAAAATTTACTGAGTCATTAAAATGTACTCTGAGGATCAAAAGAATGTTCAATTATTCACAGGATTAGTCTGAATACACAGCAGATATTTTCTTTCTGAAATCTAATTCTCAGATTTACTATTGGACCAACTTTTAAACCTGTAGTTCATTGATGATCAGCAGCTATAAACTATGTTAGCAAAACCAACAGCTAGCTTGACCAAACTGTCTTGTGGAAATTCAGCTTTCAAACATTTTCTGTAGAAAAAAACCCCATAGATTGTCCAAAGCTTGACTTTTTATGCATTTACTTAATTTCAGAACAAAGCCTGGCCCGCTTGTTCAAATGCTGCAGACAGAAAACAGATTTTTCTTCCCATAATATGGATTGTTCTATCATTTAGTTTAGGTTCTTCTTCAGTGATCTCTCATTGAACAGCGATGTACATGTTCACAATATGCAAAAATTACTCTCACAGGTATTTCCAACATCAGAAACTCTCCTTTGAGATCTCTTTTACAAGGCTGCACTCACTCACAAACTGTTCTCTCAGTACAGAGTAAAACACAACTCTTAAGCTTGAAAAGTACTTTCATATATTTTCAATGAATATTTTGAAGACTGGAAGGGCACTGCTGCATTATGCAGACTACCAGTGTTTACAGTTGTGGGACAAGCTTGCACAGACTTTGTGCGCCAACAGTAAATTTAGCTCTAGGTTTTTACAGGAATAACTGAATTCTCAAAATAGGATTTAAGCTTTTTCTTACTATTTTTCTACATCTTGCTATAGAACCTAAGTAGTTGTTAAAAGATGGGACTTCACAGAAAAGACAGATTGCTTGCACCAGTCAGTGTTGCTGCACAGTATCCATGAGTTTCCACTACATTCTAGTTCAGGTTTACTGAGGATAGCTGCATAATTTACAGACAACTTGTTTATAAACTCAGTATTTCTAATTATTCTAACAAAACATCTCCAGAATGCTGACCACACATAGAGAAATAATATGTTCTCTTTCAGTCTTCAGTAATTTGAAACTGTAGGTTACAGTTTAAGGAATTCATATGCAAGTAGCTTCTGCTGTTTTCACAGTAATAATAAAGAGTTGAGAATAGATACAAATTCACTGTAGTGGAATTACCCCATCAAGGTCGCTAGAGGTATTTTAGGCAAATATTTGTTATACAAAACATGAGACTTCTAAGCTATAAATGACTGCAAAAACATGGCTTTATTGACAGCTTACAAGTCTTACTAAAACTCTAGAATTAGGAGTAGTAACATTTTAACTTTAAGTTATGACTTACCTCTATAACCCATAAATCAGTTCCATTAATACATAGAGCACATAAATTACAATGGAATCGTATAAGCCCATCATTCTACCCAGACTTTTTTTTTTTAGTTTACAGTGTCAGAAAAAGTGTGTTCAAGTATGGCATTATGTTAGTACAAGATATTCTTGGAGAGTTCTCACACTTATCTCTCATGGGTTTTTTAATATCTATAATTCTATTATCAAGACCGCTAGGGAGGCATGAAAGTTAATGGAACACATGTCCTAATCCTGAAAGGCAGACTGACACTTCAAATTACTGATAAAAAGTAAAAAAAGAACATATTATGAGACAATTTATTATAAGAGCTACTGGGAAAAAAAAAAAAAAAAACACCACTAAAAAGAAATCAAACTTCACAAAGGTATTTCTTGGTAGTGATGGAACGTGTACTTGTAGTACTAGTTTCTATATGATTCTGTCACAGAAAAAATAAAGATGAGCACACAAGTCATGCAGTATTTGTATGTACCCAGAATACAAATTAAAAAACGTATTGAGATAGATTTGTCGTCTATAAACCAGAAGTCCCACAGAATTATATAGTGCTTTAATTAATTTATAGTCCAAGTAAAACTATATACTGAAAATTAGAAATATTTCATTTCACTGTGAGCACCCATGGACTTGATTCTCATCAAGATTCAGTGATCATACTGTGCACATGATCTTGTTTCATGCAGGAAAACAGGAAAAAAATGACGAAGCTAATGTGTGAGCTGCAATAAGAAAAAGTCACTAATTATTATCAAGGAAGCGAAAATAAGATAATTCAGTGTTTAAAGTAAAAATATATATAAGCTTATATGCATACAGTAGACTTCAAGACAAAAAAAAAAAAATAGCTGTACAAGAGACACCGGAGTGATTACGTTTAGTGCAACAGTTTTCCCTGTAGTTAAAGCCATTTTTTAATCCACCTTGTATTCTGAGAGGATATTCTTATTTAAGTTTCCCGATTATTTCCCTAAAAATTATGTATAAATGCATGTTTGCTAGATACAAGCTTCTCAGAGAGGCTTGCTGGAAGATATAGAAGCCAAGGCTAATCACTGAAGAACCAAAAAAAAGAAACATTATCTAAACCAGGATCCTTCTAAAAAGCTTGCTGGGAAGTGGCATTCTCAATCTCTGTTAATGTATAAAGAGAGATAAAAACTGGAAATTACGGCTCACTTGTCCTTCAGTATGTAGCTGCCTTATCCCAAGAACTGGGGAAAAAAAAAAAAAAAAAAGCAAATCACAAAAATAATTTAGAGCATGCTAGAGATATAACATGAAGATGTTAATTTCTACAGAAATCTTTTCATTTGTGTGTTTACACTTTGAGTTTTTCACTTAAAAGTGTTGAGCTAAATACTTGCAAAAACGTACTCTCCACACCTCTACTGGGCCTGAATCTCACTTTTCTCAATTCATTACCAATTCCAGCTATTTACCAAAAACTTAAGAGTTGGGCACACGTATGAACACATGTGTAAAGTCATTAAATACGGTGTTTAAAAGCACAACTTTCAGATGAAGATTCATGGCACAATGGGAGCTGCTGTGGCCTATCCACAGAAGGAGGCATCGGGGAGGAAGCGAGCTACTTGTGATGGCTTTTAGGACATGTGCCATTGCCTGAGGGTGACAGGGCATATGATACCACCAGACAGTACACTTTAGCAAACAGCTGAGGCCAGTACTGCACCAGGAGCAGATCTCTGCAGCAAGACAGAATATTCCCAGCTGTGAGAGAACGCAGCTGCAGGCCATTCTCCCAGTATCAGCCACCTTAGCAAGGTGTCTCGGAGCTGCCAGGGGCAGTCCTGTCCCAGGAAGAACAAAACACTTGGCAGCTCTGGTTGCACTACCAAACACTTCGCCTCCTTCAAACTTCCTGCTGCAGATAGGATGGAAATTTGTGCCAAAATACGCAACACAACATGCTCCTTCTAATGGCAGGATAGCTATTCATTTGTAATGGGAGATTAAATAGACCCACTGGTGCAACATTTCGGCATGCAAATCTAGTCCCAAATCATATTCTGTGCCTATACACGAGTTTCCAATAAGCAAGCAAAGTTTGAGGAACTCAGCACTCCTGCAAAGTCTGAAATAAGCATTTAGCTTTGAAAATTCCAACAAAAACTGTATAAAACTGGGACCAGAATAATAAATACATTATACTACAGCATCTGAGCACTTTACCAAAAAAAAATATTTTTTTCCCAGTTACTGTTGTGACTACAAACATGAGCTAATTCCACAAGAAGTGCTATCAGTGCTAGTTAGTTTTCAAAACAGAATTTCCATGGACTTTCCATGGATCTGGCGGCACTATTTAAAATACATACCATGACGCAGTACTGAAGAAATTTCCTTTACTCTCTGATGTATCACTAAAACCATGTCTAAAATGTTAATAAATCATTTATTACATCTCACACAACAAAGTAGCTCAGGGTATAAAAATGAGTACTTCAAAGATGCAGAGGTAACCCAATTGATCATTTTGGGTTTATGTTCTTTTATTCTATTCAGCAAAAGAATAGAAAAGAACAGAAATTGTTGTCCTTGAATTTTAAAGTTCCCTGTTTCACTGCCTACCATGGACATTTTACAGTTACCAGTGCCCAGAAGATACTGAAAAGGACTCTCCAGGGTTGGAATCATCATGCATTAAGACAAACATTCACATCACTAATCAGTCCATCAATGTTATGTCTTGTACTTTTAATGAATAAATATACTCTCAACTGCTTCACACTTACATTTTGAACTTTATTGACAATCACATACTCCACAAAATTAGAAAGGACACAAGGTACTTCAATACTTTGATATGACTATAAAGGAGAAAAAAATTCCTTTCCTTGTTCCAGGACTAAATGAGAAGGTCATTGTAAGACTTTCTTCCATGCATTTTTACAATTTCTCTTAAATTCAAAACTAGTTTGTCAACTAAAAATTTTGAAAAATACAGAAGCTACTTTCCCAGCTGATGTAAAAACAATTGCTTCTGGCAGTTACCAGCATCCCATTGCTTTTTTTCTCTAAATCACATATACATGGCATTAACACTTCAAGCCATACAAGAGATCTCAATATTTTCATAAAAAAATATAAATTCACTAAATGTCAATACCCAAGTTATGTTAGAAGTGAAAGAGGAAACAAAAAAAAGTGCTTTAAGAAGTTAGCTAGTTTATCGTGCAACTTTAACAACAAAAGTGAAAAGAACCCTTTCTCACTTACTCTGGGTATGTTGGCAATCACTACAAAATAGTCATACTTCCTGTAAAATTATTTCTCTGAAATGAGAGCCTCAACATCTTGTAGAAAGGTACATGAACAAACATAAAAGCAAACTTGAGTAAAGTACTTAGCATTCTTAAGGGGAGAAAGTTTAGGAAAATGGCTCAGAAGCACTCATCAGAACTTTTCTCCCCTCACTCCAAAATACCAGTTAAAAGCTTAGTGCAGTTTATTAGGGCTGAGGTCACTTCCCAAGCCCCTATTCATTGTATCCAGGATAGGCAACAGCTGGAGAAGTCTACTCAGATTTTGTCTGAAAGAAGTCTTTCTTGCATATATCTGTTCAATCACATCTGCACGGAATGTTCTGAAACAAAGGAAAAGTTACACAATCCAGTCTGACCTACAATCCAAGAGTTCAAAGATAAACAGCACTTCTCAGCATAAATCAGTCGACCATACAATGCATTTGATTTTTTTTTCCTCGATTAATCAAGTGCTTAAACCTTCATATTACTATGCTGGGAAGAATGAACATAATTTTCTCACAACTATTTCAGAAAGTACATGCATTTTGATGGAAATGTGCAATATTGCACTTGCCCATATCTTGAATAGGATTCATTAGTGTCCATTGTTATCTACATTTCAGCTATACTTCATTGTAGTCAATTAGATACACACTATCTTGGCTAGAAATACATCTCTAAAACCAGTCAGATCAATCGTTCCCAAAGTATCAAAGTGACCTTTGAATATAGAAGAGGTGCCATGTTACCTACTCGGCTACAGACACTTAAATTAGATTTAACCCATGTTACGTCACCAAAGCTTCTGGCTTCCAGATTTGGAATATGTTTCTTCCTTCTGCAACAATTACAAAAACCCAAAAACTGAAATGTATTTATATGGCAATTAAAGTTCTTTAACACTTCCATTCATAAACCAGTCTATTCCCTGTTCTTATGCTTCTCACAAGCTTCCAGCCAATCACTTTTTTGGACTGGGAATATTTACAAAACTTGGCCCATAAACATGTAATACTTTCCAACACAGGTCATCTTGAACCTTTTCTAAGCTTCCAGTATGACACACAAATGTAGAGAACTGTGTAGGCAAAGAAGAAAACAGCCTCTACAACCTGCTAATAACAATAAAATGCTGATGAGGTAGCTTGTTTTCTACCTAGCCCTCTAGCAGTGGTAGTGTAGCTACCTTCAACTATGGGCTGAAACAAATAAACTGAAAATAGGGGTAGACTCCCCTATGCCCAGCTCCAGGGTGCTCTGATGCAGCAGCCCTGCAGCCCAAGAAACACACGTGCCACAACCAAGTAAATAAGCTCAGAAGCCAGGCTGGAATTCAGATTTGAGAGCTGAGGGCTGGGCTACAGGTGTGTATATTAGCATCCAGCAATGCAATGATTTTTATGATATTAACTGAAGTCTCTAAAACCGTATCTTAAGTTGGGCCACAACAACCCCCAGCAGCGCTACAGGCTTGGGGAGGAGTGGCTGGAGAGCTGCCAGTCAGAGAGGGACCTGGGGGTGCTGATTGACAGCCAGCTGAACAGGAGCCAGCAGTGTGCCCAGGGGGCCAAGAAGGCCAATGGCATCCTGGCTTGTGTCAGCAACAGCGTGGCCAGCAGGGACAGGGAAGGGATCTGACCCCTGTACTCGGCACTGGGGAGGCCGCCCCTCGATTCCTGTGTTCAGTTTTGGGCCCCTCACTACAAAAAGGACATTGAATGACTCGAGCGTGTCCAGAGAAGGGCAACGGAGCTGGTGCAGGGTCTGGAGCACAGGTCGTACGGGGAGCGGCTGAGGGAACTGGGGGTGTTTAGTCTGGAGAAGAGGAGGCTGAGGGGAGACCTCATCGCCCTCTACAGCTCCCTGAAAGGAGGGTGCAGAGAGCTGGGGATGAGCCTCTTTAACCAAGTAACAAGCGATAGGACAAGAGGGAATGGCCTCAAATTGCACCAGGGAAGGTTTAGACTGGATATTAGGAAGCATTTATTTCCAGAAGGGGTTGTTAGGCGTTGGAATGGGCTGCCCAGGGAGGTGGTGGAGTCCCCATCACTGGAGGTGTTTAAAAGTCGGGTTGACATAGTGCTGAGGGATATGGTGTAGTTGGGAACTGTCAGTGTTAGGTTAATGGTTGGACTGGATGATCTTCAAGGTCTTTTCCAACCTAGACGATTCTGTATTCTGTTCTCCCTGATGACCATAGCCTAAGTGGATATCGCAAGATATTTGTCAGTGATGGACTTGCCTTGACCATCAAAAACTGGCCTATAACTTTTATACAACACCACCCCCAGGACAAACCCCAACAACTATTTCAAAAGACAGTAATAATATTGAAATAAACATTATTTAAGTAACTAAAAAAATCAGACACCTCAAAGTGAAAAGATGCCAACATTATGGAATCTCAGCCTTGCTTATGTGAATCCACCATGACAAAGGTTGAGTATAATGAGATACTTCTACTCCTCACACAGCATCTCTGACTATATGCAAAATACATCTCTCTAGTGTTTCACATGTTCCTAGGGTCCACTGGGCCAGAAGGTTTTGCTGGGTTATTACCAAACCTTAACCTCCCCCAAATATTTCCAAATCACTAAATGTGATCTATTATCTAATGCGTATTTTTCAGAAACACATCTATTTTAACAGAATTTTTTAAACACCCAATATTTATTCCCCCTCTGAAGGGATTTATGCATTTTATACCTAGTAATACTTAAGGCTGTTGTTGATGAAATAAACAGGGGGTTTTGCAGTTTCCTCAAGCAATATTTATGTGACATTTTTCCACACCTTCTCCTGCTCTTCTGCACCCTTTTAAACCATCGACATCAATCACTAAGAGCTCTTCCGGTATCGATTTCACAGACTAAAGAAAAAGTCTTTTAGCCTTTCTACTAAATGCTGACTTTAAGTCTTTCCTGCACTGTTTCACAGACAGAGACTGAACTATTCTCCATCAAACTGGGAGTTCATCAGGAGTTACTTTTTCTGCTCTGACTCCCTAAGTCCTCTCTAGAGGTCTTTCCCCAGTCAAGGATCCAGGAGCTTTCTGAAAATATGACCTGTGCTTCGTGTTTCTAGATGCATCATTTTGATTTTGGTTAGACCAAGTCATACTTTGCCTGCACAAATCCATATTACCAACCAGTCCAGATTATCCCCAGGACTACTCTGTTCTGCCACTAAAAAAAAAAAAAAAAATTATCAACTGCAAGTTTCATGGGCACTGATTCTGAAACTTAAAGTCAGGCTACTATGGAAAATATAAAATATCAGTGTTTCCAAACGCAGGGATGTTTCAACAGAAACAATACAAGTCAATAATGATTTCAGTTATTTCTTTTCGCAGTGTGACTACTAACAGTTTTTTTTAATCCAGTGGATGCATTTTTCTTCATATTTTTATTGCTACTGTGGGATGTTAAACTTCTATTCAGAATTTCACCAGAAACTTCTTCATGTATCTCACTAAAGCCTGGCTGTTTACTACACTCATCTTTATCAGATAACCTTAAAATACTTTAGAGAGTATACACAACATATATAAAATAAAGAATTAAAGATGAGGTACACAGGAAGTGTCAAGTCAATATACTTCAATGGAAAAGTATGTCCTATCAAGAAAAGCTTTTTTTTGTTGTTATTACTGCCAGCATTCAACTATTATCCTGTACAACTCTTGGCTTTTTCATATGTGTTCAGCTGTGATGGTGAGTGGAGACATTACAAACACTTAAGATAATTCAGCATTGTTGGGTAAAAAAAAAAAATAAAGACATCATATTCTGAGTTAATTTGAAGACTGACAGAGTTGAAATTGCTTTACTGGAGTGTTAGCAGTCAATACTGTGGAAAAGTGTGCAGATTTCAGAAACAAGGTAGAAACACAAAAAGATTTAAAAAACTCAAACCTTTAAGTCTTCCATATAGTAGACGCAAACTGACAATGTTTTCGTGTAATGTTTTTTTACAGTAGCATGCGTAAGTGTACTACAAAGAGCCAGCCAGTGCAGAGGCAGGTGTTGCTGGGACCCACACATGAGCAGTGCCCAGGGACCACAAGGGAACCATGTGCCTTGCTGCAGCCCAGGGCAAGAGCTAGCTCCAGGTACCAGTAAGCCCTGTCTCCACACTGTCAATGAGCAACTCAGCTCTGTAAAGGCCTAAGGGTAAAAAAATAAGAATAGAAAAGGACATGAGAAAAAAAAAAAATCTGCTGTTGGAACATTTCAGCTAGAGTATCTAATACCATACATGACTAAAAATGGTCACAATTAAGTAATCATTAAATATCTATACATTAAACATTCAGATTTTGGACAGGAATGCAGTATGATGTAACATTAATATAATCATAGTGTGACATAGTTTTAAGAAGCATGTCCAGCTGAAATATCAGAGGAGATGTACATGCAGTTCACTACTCCAGATTAACTATAGCACACATCTTTGTGAATCACTACTGTTAGACGAGGTATCTTGCAGTCTTTTATGAGACAAGATTTTATACATCAGAAATAATATTTTTGTATCAGATTTTCAAAACGAGTTTAGTTCCAGTCATGAAGAACCCCTGAGCCAAACTCCAGAAGAGAAATGCAGAAGAAAATAAGTAAACAAGTAAACCCAGCAAAACTGTCAAGTGGGGATAGTGAATGTTGTAATGGAGGGATCAGTTCAATATAAAGCAGTTTAGGTAAGCAAGAAATACTTTCAAAAGATCTGTGAAAAACTTTTTATTTTTAAAGACATGAAGACTTACCTTCTGTGTTCATGAAGGACAACAAACAAAAACAACATAAAATTTCCCAAAGACAGGGAAGAAGTGCACATGAAATATAACAGAGCAAGAAGTGCATCAGTACCGAAAAAAATGTAATTGTTTGCACCCTCCCACCAACCCCACTCTCCAAAAGAAAGAGAAAACAACCACCCTATTTTCCTTAGAGTAACACAATAAAATGATTAGACATTCCATGAAAATAAAAGGATGGCTTTTGTTATGTTTCTGTAATGTATATAGAAGGCTTTCCAATTAAAATTTTAGCCTTAAACATATAGTTTATGGGAGTAATGCCTGTGCTTGATATTACCAATTTCCACTGACAAACCATGTATTAGTTGATTATTACTAATTTAATCTAGTTATTCTACAGCCAAACATACTCCTTACGGTGATACTTGAGGAAACGAGTTTCGGTTTGTTTTGCCTGGATTCTTTTTATGGAACAACAGTTAAAACAAAACAAAACCACCCACAAGTTAAAAACTAAACTAACAACAAATTCCCTAAGAAGGACTATCATATTCTTTCAAGTTAGAAGAGTTTGAAGTTTAGCAAGCAGAGATTGTCTGGCACCAGAGATATACCTCCTGACCTACCCAAAACAAGAAAAGAACACTTAGAATTACAATAAAGCTTTAAGAATCAGAAGTCATGCAATTTCTAGCAGAGACAGTAATTGCAGAGCGCTGATCAAAGCACTCCACCTTGTGTGTGAGAGACTGATTATGCAGGTGCGAACCTGCCAGCATGAAAAGCATCGCTACAACAGCCAAGCATGTACCTTGCTGGCAATTATTTTTCTTACTGCAAGGTGGACCCAGAGCAGCCGCCCTGTGTTCCCAACACAGCACCTGATGGTAGGGAGTGGAAGCAAATTCACAGACCAGAATGTTAGCTAAGGAATCAGAAAAGATAAACTTAGAAGAGAGATAGGTTTAAGACCAGGAAAGGGGACTATGAGTGGTACTGGCACTGGCAGTTAGGACTGCAACATATCAATCCTACCTAAAATGAGCCAGTATGAGCTGTAAAAAGACAAAGTGTCATATGACATCAGAGTACATCTTCCAAATCTTCCAGTATTGCAATCCAACACTTTATCACTAAAAGAATTTTTTTTAAACATTGTATTGAACTATCATATATTTTCTCCAAACTTTCACTTAATTCTTTTAAAACATGAATATACATCTCTTCTAATAGCAAAGCCATGTTATGATCCGTTCTTTAAAATGCAAGAAATCTCTTTTCAAATGTGTATTGAATCCTATATTTTTATAACCTTATCGCTACGGTTATACTGCGAACTACACTTGAATTTGTCACTTTGTTAATAAATGAAAACAATTGTAGTGAGTAACCCAAATAATACACCACTGGAAAAATTTGAGAAGCCTAGTGCATCAGAAGCTGTCCCAGAATGTTGCATACTAGCTTTAAAAATATGCAAGTCCAGTTTCAAAAGCTTGTAGTTTTGAAAATAAGAGTCTTCAATTACTTAATCACAGATTTCTGAACATGTTAAATGTGCAGGTTTTATTTTCCCTGCTAAACTACACAATGTGCTATGTCCTTGGATTCTGTCCTCAGTTATACTCAGGATGCTCTACACAAAGCTGTACAGAGCAATGCTAGATGTAATTTGAAGACAAAGCAATTTTCCTGAGAACTGTTTTTCCATAATGGTCTTCCTGATAATGCAGCTGTTAGCCAGGATTTAAATACATTGGGTTTTTTAACTATATAGGGAAGCTGGGTTAATAATGGGGAAAATTGTTTAATTATCCTACTGAAGTAAAATGAACAAAAAGAAATCAGAGTCTGCAGAACTAAGGGCAGGCCATTTTTTTCCACATTCAATTTTAGAAAAAGAACTATTCAAGAAGTGGTATGCAATGTCTTCCCATCATCAGGAGACAATTCCATAGTTTAATGTATCATTTGGTACTGTCTTGAATATGTTTTACACTTAGTATCTGTTACATAACTTTTCTCCACTGTCTTTAATTACCCCATTAAGCAAGTTGCTAGTTGCATTTATACTTAGAGCAGCTGCACTATTGCTGCAGGGCACAAGAATATAAAACCAAGAAGAAAAATTAATAAAACATTATCTTTTCCATTTAATAAGTTCTTTTTCTTTTTAAATGGAAACATTTGTACTAGTAGATACTATTTCAGCATTGTAAGGTAATAAATCACATAAACCTTGTATTATTCAAGCTGACTGAACTGCCAGATAGAAGTATCATCACTCACTAACAGCATAGCTTGCCCTTAAGCTTCTCTCATTTTACGGTATATCTGAGGACTCACTTTGTATCTGAAAATGTTATTCAAAACATAGATAGTGGTGCAAATGTAATGAATCAGAAATAATTCTTGGTTGAAACTTTTTACATAGGAAAGAAGTTACAAGTTTATTTTGCTGTGTTGTACATCATTAACTAATCCAAACACATTTCTGAGAAAACAAAGATAAAGATTTCAAATTTAAAAGTCTGCAAGTCATTACACATTCTTAGAAACAACTTCTGAATTTCAAGACTCTACTTTTTAGCTAGCCCAGATATTTTCAATACACCCATCAAAGACTGGAAAATAATAGTTACTTATTACGTCAGTGTGTTTGTTAAATAGTATGCATACAATAAAGAGTAAGAAACAGAGTAATAAGAAGTACCAATTTACTCATTAAGAGCCATTGTTAATGAAAAGACAATTCCAGATTGTTGGTTGCTACGTCACTAGTGCCAGACATGTGGAAGCTTCTTTCCCTACAGAACAGGCTATCATGCATTAGAAGACTGAGATCTTGCATATACAGATGAAGCAAGTACCAGTTTCAATTTTGCCCAATCTCTTGATTTCGGAAGTAGCTGTTACAAAAAAAATGTCTTATTTATGTAAATATATTATCCATTAACATATCGCTGTAATACTTTGTTATATCTGGCAGAAATGACCCCATACAAGGCTTTCTGCCATCCCCATTAAGACTTTCCTCCTTTTAGTGAAAATTATTCCAACTGAGATCTTTTCCAACCATCTCTTTCACTTTGGAACAACAATAAGGCACCTATCAAAAAGCCAAAAAATCACTGGTTTAGAAGCACCAAAAACATATCACAGCATGGACTAACAGCCTATACCAGTTCTGGTGCCAAAATTTAGGTATAAACTCACATTTGACAGTGCTTAACATCCTAAAAGTTCCCCTCCTACCCAAAGTAGGTGTTCATGTAAGGAAAAAGTTCTTAAGGGGTGTAAGAGTAGCATACGATTAGCACACATATTTCAGTAGCTTTATACCTTTAATAATACGATTTTTTGCATGAGCTTTTTATGTCGCCATGATATATGCCTAAGATACACTCTTTTAAGTGTTTAAAACACTGTTCTAAAAGAAATTTTACTACTGTACTACTTTTCATGAGTTGTTTAATTGCATAGCTTGTGAAGGATTGTGAGAAGAAAGGAAATGTGACTCAGCTCAAAGAGCAGATTCATATATACCCATAAAATACAGAGTAAAGATTCAATGGAGCTGCATATCACATACATGTCACACCAATAAGAAGGAAACAAAATTATCATGCAACTTTTATAAGCTTTAATCTGACTTTCTGTTTCGGTTCAATAGCCAATTTAGCAATATCAAAGAGTTTCAACACAGCTGCCAATTCCTCCCAGTTGGCTGAGAAATATTTCTTCCTTTCTTTCTGAAATATTAAACATTTAATTCCTAGGAAGAGGCACATGCCAGTGGTTAATTAGGGAACATTTTACAAGAAGTGATAAAAATTGTCATCAACACAGCAGGCAAACACTGACTTTTTTACAAGCACACCATGCCACAGTTTATTTCTGGTTCCAAAGCTCTTGTGGGCAGGCAGCTGCTGCTCAGGCAAGTAGAGAACCTTACTGCAAATCCCAGCTTTCTGACACTTACTCCAACTGGCAAGAAACATTCCTCCTAAATCACTTCCAAATATTTGACAGCCTTACCATCCATTAAATGCATCTCGTAGAGATGTCCATGGATCAGCATATAATTCTTCCTTCCAGCTACTGAAAAATAATGTGATGTATAAGAAGCTGGGAGGGCTCCCAGGTCCACGATATCTGACAGGCAGGGGTAAAGCAGGAATAAAAGTCATCAGGGTGAAGACACAGGACTGATGGGAGAAGGACAGTTACAGGTTACACTGATTAATGGGTGGACACGAGACACTCTTCTTCACTAAGAAGCAGAGAGCAGGGTTAGCTGCTGGGGAGGTAGCAAAGAGATATTTGCAGTGAGAATTGATGCAGCCTATTGCCAAAAGTCATGCCATTCAAATCTGCACAAGGGCAACACCAACTTGCTACAGGCTCACAGGGAATAAATAAGAGAAACTGGAAATATTTTTTTTTTCTTTAAAAAAAGGCAATAGCAAAATAAAGCAATACAACAATAAAACCCCAAGATACACTTTCTTGTCCTTTCCCAGGAATCCTACAAACATTAAGTAAAATCCTATTTTCACTCTAAACTTGAAGTTCTAATGCTGGCTGTGACAGACAGGATTCAGTAATGCCATCTTCCTGAAGTGGAAGTGCACAGCCACTGCAGCGGGTATAGACACATACATTCAATTACAGAGGCAATCAGAGAGGATGAAAGACAGATTAGGTCCTCCCATACCTTGCCAGAGGAGCCGAGGCTAGGAAAGAGGTGGTAGGGGTTAATTACCAGCTAGAACCCAAACTCTTTCTTTTTGACAGTTCAAAATGTAGATCTGTTTAAGTAATATAATTCTCATCAAACACTGACACATATGTACTAACAGAAATGTCCAGCTATTTCAGTATTTTTTAAACTTTCTTCAGGTGGTCTGAGAAAACAATGCTTTTCCTTTCATTTACACCCCAACACCCAGCCACACGATAAAAAAAAAAATCAAAACCACCTCACAGTGTCAAAGACCAAATATTTGGCATAACCACATTCAAATAGTTTCATAAATCTGGTACAGATCACACTCTATTTAAGACATTGCGCTCTGCAGCACAGGAAAAATAAAATCTTTCATAACATAGGAAAACTGTGTTACAATCACTGTAAAACTCGTCCGACTCCTTTTCCAAAAAAAAAGGGTCACCTTCAGCAAACACTGTTTCATCTTTTAAGAGCTAGGACTACAGCATTTCGTCACATTGTTATGGCCTTAGTTCAAAGAGCCAAAAATGCCTAAGAGCCAGGCACCAAACAGCTGCTGTGTCAGTCAGCTGGGAGCGGGCACAACACCCAAGGCAACCGGGTGCCCCCAGCCCTCTCTCATTGTGCTCCCTCCCCTGTAAGGGATCAACTGAAGGCAGATGTATCAGTGAATGATCCAGAACTTTATCTTGTTAACCAAGAAGAGTTTCCATTTTGAGATCTTTTTAAACTCACATTTATATTTGCCAAATGTTCAGATGATGTTTTCAAGCTCCGTATGTCCATCAAGATGACATATTTCGAAGTTGTAGCTAAATCAGATCAGCCGATTAGGCTCAAAAAATATTCATTGCTTTTGCAATTTAAGACACACCGAATGCTCGATTTTGTTACCATGCTGTCATTTCAAACCTATATCCAAGAACATTTACTTAACATTTAGAAACTTTAATTAGATAAAGCAAAATGAGTTGTTGGAGAACTTTGGAAGAAATATTTTCTAACTACCACAACAACAGTTTTGCATAAAAACCAAACAAAACATTCTCGTGTTTATTCAGCTGGTAAAGTCTTCTCTCATAGTAAGTTGAGCTGGTAGTATGACTAATCAAAATCCATTTGAACATCCATTAATACTGCCCAGTTAATCATCTGTTGGGTTTAGAACCGATGCCAAGCTCATTTTATACTCTCCATGTTCTACTGGCATAAATCTTTTAAACTATTTATGTTTTACCACTGAACAGATCAAAATAAATGGTTCCTCTTATTATTAAATATTTCTGGGGTAAGGGAGAGAAAAAGCCAACACTCATTTGCTGAAACCATTAATGGCTTTCATTAATGATCAAGGAAAAATTGTTAGAACCAGAATAAATAATGCAGCATTTCAAAATACAAACATTTAACAGAGAACATAATGTTTATCTGTTAAAAAGCTAAACTTTAAAGTTAGAATTAAAAATATGTATATTCCACTGTAACATTATCTTGAAAACATAATTTTTTAAGAAGTGAAGTGGAAAAGAAGGTAATGCAACCTTCTATCCTCTTCCAGTCCATGGCTGAGTTTGGAATTCCCAACACAGATGGTAAAGAATATGAAATCTCCTGGGTTTGATTTTGACCCTGTCTCTTTTCAGCACCACACAACTCTTATTTCCTCAATTAATATCTGACAGAATCAGTAAAATGACATCCCTCTACTGCTACTATTACTTTCTTCAACCTTGATATCATCAACAAGAATGTAATTATGATAATGAACCAATTATTTTCATACAATATAGCAATCAAATAGATTACTACCCCCTCTCTTTTCTCACGATAATACCTGAACATTTTGGGTTTATTTCATCTTCAATTGCTCGCATGCAATCATTATCATTTTACTTTGGGTTTTTTTCCTATTTCTAAAATTTTTTTTTTAAAAAAGGGAAACCAGTAAATATTTAAAATATCATAACAGCATGCAAGATGTATGATTTATGTAGGACAACAAACAAACATTTTAATGTTTGCAATATTTTACAGGATTTACTGGTATGAATTTTAAATGACAGCACATCTGTCTGTCAGGACAACTAACTGTCAATAATACAACAGCTACACCATCATATGCCCTGCATATTTTATATAATTTATATAAAAACAGTGTTAAGGGTGTTAGAGAGGATTTAATTTTTTTAATTGGTTTGTAGACAATCCAGCCATACCTGCCTTCCAAGGGACTTTCTGTACCATAATTCTTACAGTTTTCATAGAATATTGTCCAATAATTGTTATATCAAACCAAATAATTTGGAAAAAAATTGTTTGCAGCCTTCTGATTATGTAAATGAAGTGTCCAAGTTATTGTGAGGTCAGATCTGTCACATACAGTGGAAAAGAAAATCAGTTAGAACCGAATACATAAAAGTGAAAAATAGGTTTTCACTCACTGAAATATAATACAAAGCTGTTACCCTAGTCAGGCTATTGACTCTGTTAAAAAAGTGGCTCAACAAAAAACTCCTGGCTTTGTTCCCAAAGATCACAAATTGACTAAACATCATTCTATTTTAGAGAAAATAATCTCTCAATTCCTGGTGAGAAATTATCTTTCCAACTTTGATCACTGTAGGATTTATGTTCAAACTGTATATACACGTAAGTTACAGAAGAAAAGAACAATATTTTTCTGCTACCATGATTACTTTTTTAGTCAAAGCTAATTTACTCAAAGATAGATTCACTTACGATGAATTGTACAGTTTCACAATCAATTTTTTACATGGGAGACAACCTAAGTGCACAACAGCAAGTTAGCTATTATTGCCTAGAGACAGTTTTCTTTACTAAGACATATTTATAACTGAAAAAAAAATATAAACCTGAAAGTCTCTACATTTAATGTAGACAAACTGCAGTTTACTGTTATCCACATAAGAATCATGTCTGCTTTCTTAGTCTACTTGTGGGACTGCTTTATGCAGATTGTAGCTCTATCTCTAAATCATGTCTCGGTTAAGCAAAGATAATTGCTAGTGATTTAAAAGAAGTTTCAAATCTTCTGTAAGAAATATCAAAGAGTTGATAGGGAAGAAACAAACTAATATTCCTCATGAAATTCCTCTGTGTCTAAAAAGTCATAAGTAGTAGAAACTAAACACACCTTTCTGCCACAGTAAACATTCATTCTCCACTGCTAGCAAGGGACTTCACAATCATCATGATTCCACAGCATGCTAAATACCACCCGGACAGGTAACTTCTGTGCAGCGAATTCAGAAGAAACCTATAATTAAGCAGATAAAAAGTCAGAAGGCAAAAATTAAACAAATTACCCATACGAGTTCTCCCAGTGATTCATTAAGGAGAGGCTACTGATGAACAGTGTCTTGTGATGATCTAAACTATGTACAACCAACAGTAAATCCAGCATTAATATCTCTGTATATTCAAGAATATATGATAATAAGCATATTTTACTGGCTTCCCCCATATCAAATCTCCGTGTGCTCCACATGGCCCTGGATGCTTTCTAATTTCCCTGAATAGACCAATATTTAACTCTCCATAGCATAATTATGTCTGGTAGGTCATTCCACACATTTTTTGTTTCTGTGAAAAATTTCTGCCAGGCAGCTGTTTTGAACCTTTTCTCCTCCCATTCTTTTTTCCATTTATGACATCTGATCACATTATTTACATCCATCTCAAAGTACTAATTTAAAAGGACATTCCACTGAATCATGGCTTAGCCTTGCCCATACTTTTCCAAATATAATGAAAGAGATTTTTATTTTCAGTCTGAAGCTATTTAAAAAAAAAAAAAATCAAATACCTGTTAGGCATTGCTACCCCAAAAGATTAAGATTAAATCTTTACAGAGGCTTATTAAAATCAGAAAGACCAACTTTTTGATAAATCAATCAGCCCAGGCAACCAACTGATATAAATGTAATCTAATATATTAAGTACAGCACATAGACACCAAGTAATGAACAGGACAGGCAGAATGAATCTGCATTTATACAATCACAACTTCAAGTTTCCTTAGCTAGGAGAAATATGCCAACTAAACAGAAAAAGTCGTAACTGTTAGCAATTCTCTTTTGCTCCATTTGCTCTTATGTTCCAATTCCTTTTTTGGAGTTCAGGAAAATCCTCAGCCTTATTACTAATGTAACCTCCCTCTTCTGTCTTATGAAGAACAAGTTGAATATAAGAAGATGGACTGAAATAAGGAGCACTTTTTCCTTAGTTACACCCATGTGTACCTATACTGAGAAAATTCTAGGATTATACCTAATCTCATTCGAGATCTTCCTACCCTGTTTTAGCTTGTACTATTAAAAAAACAAGAAAGAGATAAATCAGGGTCAGAAAACATATGCAGTCAAAATCTTATGCAAAGAATTTTTAACATAATTTAGATCTGATTGTACAAAATGTGTCTCTACACGTAAGCTGTAACATTATCATTCTGTATTGACTACTTGTAAAAGGACTGCAGTAAGAAGAGACGTGAGGTCCTTTGCACCCTCATGATAGTGGATAAGACTATTTTATTTGAAATCCTACATTTCAGTATCATTTTACTTTTTTCTTCATGAGGAAAGTTTAAAATAAGGAGCTGCCTGGTATTATCAGACAGCAATGCTGGTCTGTATATTAGTCTGCCACCACTGTCAACGTTGGGGACTTAGAGCTAGAAGCCTGTTGCAGAACAGAATGAAATACCCTTTTGTGGTTTATTTCACTTTACTGGCCATATGAGTTAGGTACCTCCATTCAACAGTAAATCTCTGTCAGTAATACAAGGAAGTGGGAATTGATCTTCCTGGGCTTTTGGACTTTTTAAAACTAACACATCATACTGATTTTGGCTGGGATAGAGTTAACTTTCTTCACAATAGCTTATAAGGGGCTATTTTGGATCTGAAATTAAAACTGTGTTGATAACACAGAGATGTTTTAGCTGAAGAGTGCTCACACATCATCAAGGCCTTTCTGCTTCTCACACTACCCCACCACAAGAAGTTGGGAGGGGACATGGCTGGGACATCTGACCCCAGCTGATCAAAGGGGTATCCCAAACCATACATAATCATGCTCAGCAATAAAATGTGGGATAACAAGGAGGAACGGGAGACAATTGGAGTGAGGGCATTTGTCTTCCCAAGTCACATAAGCGTGATGGAGCCCGGCTCTCCTGGGGATGGCTGGACACCTGCCTGCTAATGGGGAGTGGTTAATTAATCCCAGCTTTTGCTTTGCCCGTGCATGCAGCTTTTGCTTCACCTATTAACCTGTCTTTATCTCAATGCACAAGTTTTCTAACTTTTGCCCTTCTGATTCTCTTCTTCCCTGAGAGGTGTGAGCGAGCATCTGTGTGGGGCAGAGCTGCCCACCAGGGTTAAACCATGACACATATTTACTCTAATTCAGAGAATTTTAGATGAAGCTCTGTGGGCACAATTAGGAAGTCTAATATTGCAGATATTCAGATTAAGCTATGGGAAGGAAATATCATCCACGTGCTAATGTTTATTTTTTGTCCACATAAACGGCAGCCTTTTATAGTAAAAACACCAAGAGTTTCACATGAGCACCATGAAATAGCTGATTATGTACAAACAAGTTAATTTGATTAATGCACACGTAAGAATGGTCAAAAGCAACAAATTTCTGTTTCGCTGAATCTCTGAACTGTTTAAAGTGAAGCCAATCAGCCAAATTTGATAAAGCAAGTTTATCATGAGGCTGATATTTCACATTCAGCTTTCAGCTTGAAGCAAATTTTTATAGCCTGAAGAAAGGAATTGTAATAAAATGCTGACAAGCCCTTACCATACAAAATAGTTTGTGCTAGAGGGTGGATTGCCTATTCTTGACATTTCAAAATAAATGAATTTACATGTAAGGAATGAGATACAGTTCAGATTGAGTAACTGTAACTCTTTATGTTTTTCTCTATTTGATAGATGTGAAATAAATAGCAACAAGATAAAGTTCAGATTCTTATCCCTTCCTAAGTTTGAAGTTGAAATGCTTCAGACTTCAACCCTAAGGCCAATTAGGTCTATTAAGCTTCACATGACAACAGTATTTAAAAAATAGAAATATCTTTTCCAAAAGCACAAAGACACATGTTCCTGTGACTCAGTTCCAACCCTATGACTTAAGTGCAGCTCCAATGATTTAATGCAACAGACAGTTGATGTAGATGTTCTCCCTACTCCTGTCACATAATTAAGGTTTTTTTAAAAAAACAAAACAAAATAAAACTAGTTCTAAGACTTCCCCTAATAAACAGTGGTGCCACAAACAGCATTCAGAAGAAACACATATGCAGTGAAGGGCTGTCATTTGCTGCCATTTACCACAAGAATCTGCAACAGATTACACAAGGAAGCATCATGACACCAATCCAGCGCCCAAAACTTAAAAGCAAGAATATGAATCCTGTTATTTACTTGCAAACAGAAATCTGACTACTAAAATTAGAATGCCAGAAGTATCTCAGTTTACTATTCTAATACACAGAAGATCATGAGTTTAAATTAATGTTGAGGGACCTAAACAACACATGATTTTTGGAACAGTGGAGTAATTTCAGTTACTAGCAGATACAAACCCAGGAAACAGGGATCTTCCTCAAACGTTTAAAGTAGCCTTGATGTGATGACCTCCTGTTCACCAGAGCATACATTTTTCTCATCCCTTGGCAAAGGGTACAGCTTAGCATAAATAGAAGTGTATATTTTTAGTAGTGCTCGCCACCTTTGTGATGGTTTTATATAAAATCCCGTGAACTACAAAAATAATTCATTACACTATTTTGCTGACAGCTGGTAGACTCTAAAACTAACACTGTTTTCAATTTCCTCTTTTTTTTTGATCATCATCTGATAAACCTCATTTTCAATAAGAACATGTCTTTCAATGTTCATTTGATTTATATCTGCTTATTTCCAAAACAAATGGTCACTACTAGGTATTTCTTTTCCATACAGACTTTTTCCCCTCCATATACATGGCAGTTTTGAAGATTTATTTTCAGAATAATTCAATCACAACTGTTATACCAATAATACTATGAATAGCACATTTTTGCATTCTGTAATTACTGTGTAGATGCGTTATATAGTCCTAGATTATAGTATCTAGCGTTTTCATCTTCTGTAGAGTTGAACTATATGAATACATAGAGTTCATGCAATTCATTTCCAGATAACGAGCCCCTCTTGACAAAAGTTATAGTTTTCTAATGTAAAATATGTCCAGAGTGTGCACACACAGAGAGCATTTTTGATAGCTCACTTTTTCTTTTTCCTCTTTTTGGTGTAACAGAGTTGGAACTATTTGGTGTAACTATTTTGGAACTATTGAGAGTATTATGTGAGAAGTTTCCAAGTCTTTGGAAACCTGATCTGTAACACATATTACGTAATGAAAAAAATAGAAAAAATTAATCAACAAAACATTAAAAGTTATATATGATAAACCTTAGAAGCTCATTGATGCAATTAAACCCAAACTGAAGTATAAAGTCAGATCTTAAACTCCTAATTTTGCATATGTAATTCCCTCTTGCAATTATGTGTCTCGGATGTTAGTATTCCAAATCCACTTTGGATCTTGTCTCTCTTTATTGTGGGGTTTTTTTATATTTACATATATCTGTCTCATCTGCAACTATACTTTTTATCATAATGCAGGATGGAGTATTTTTACAACTGTAAATTCTGTATATATCAGAACAGAATAATAATAAGTTCAGAGATACCAATTTTACAAAGAGGCTTACATTAAATAAATTTAAAACACAGAATTCCCACCATAAATATTTTGGCACTGGAAGTTTTTCTTTAGATTTATTCAGACAGTCTGTGACACCTTGCACCTAAGCAGACTTTTATATGGACATAACTGCTGCCTTAAATTACATTAAAACCAAAAATAATATATATTTTTTTAAAACACTTTATGAAATATTCTATTTCACAGAGATACCAGTTCATCTTAACGGAGATAAATAATAACAGACAGTAGGGCAGATAGATGAAGGTCATAGGTGAATGAGTAAAAAGGTAATACAAAGTGAACATTATGTTACAAGTATTGCAAGGTCCTGATGCAACTACTGGAAGTAAACTCAAAGGAAGAAATAAGGTTTTGTGCATAATCCATGTTATTCACATGGGGAGGGCATGGGGATTTCTATTTCTAGTCTTCATAGTAATACTTCACTCTTGCCACTATGCAGAGAATTTCCTTTTCTAGCATTTACAGCACACAGTGCCCTTTACCTGCTTTTTAAAGAAAATCTGGAAAATAGCTCCCCATATGAAAATGAGCTCTGCTATCTTTTTTATTATTTGGAGACATTTATAGGTGGCAGAGGGGCAAACAGTGAGTGACACCAGTGAGAAAATTTCTAAACATCATCATCCCAATTACTTTAAGGCTCAACATACATAAAGGAAAAGGGCAATCATCCAACTTCTGCTTCAGCATTTACACAGAACATTTTATTGCAACTCTCCTTTTCCTCTGCCTTTGCTATACTTAACCAGAATGAAAATATGAAGTATTTAATTCTCACACCTTTTCATCTCCTCACATCATTACAATTTTAGATCACTGTCTAGTCTGCTTTATATCTGGTTTTGATGCCACTGAATGCCTGGCTTCAGGAAAAAGCAAAACAATTCCTGTGTGACTTTACCTAACGATTCACCTCAGACTTCAGGGACTGAAACAAATGGAAACAGTCTTGGAGATTGTCCTCCGTAAAAATACCACTCATTGCATTGTAATTTGAATGTGATTTGGAATTCACCAAGGACTTGGACCATAATTTATATTTGCCAAGTATATGTTAATTAATTCTAATGACATTAAAAAAACCTCTCATTTTGGTGCTATCATATGGCAAACAGAAATAAAAATCAATTCATTCCTACTAGATTTTATTTCATAGTACTTATAAAAGGATCTAACATGATAAAGTTTCACAATAATATTACACAGGAAGAAAAGATCAAAACAAGGTCTTCTGTAGACCATGAAAATCAGTCACTTGAACTCACTAAAAAAAATAAATATATCAGTTTTCAAATGTGAAAAGCCATGTTCTCAATAATATCTAAACAAAATTTGCTTTAAGATATTGTTCTTAGTAGATAGGGTACCATTACTGAATTTATATTTGGATCCCATTTCTTCCCAGATTCAAAGGATGCAACAGATTACTAATTAACATTATCTACAATTATTTTTATGTTACTTGATCATTTTAACACCTAACTAAAGAGCCAATGACGAGTTAAATGTTGACATGTGGCTATACTTAGCATTTATTGGGTACGTGTATGCATACACACAGATTCAGCTTAATGAACAATATTATTATCGGACCAAGTGCAATCTCTGTTATCATAGAGCCATCAGCAGATTGTTGCAAATTTGTAATCTTGAAGGACGTTTAAAAGTTAATAACAACACATTACTGTTATATCCATGTCACAAAAGTTCTGGTGCACTTTGTTGTTCAATTCATGTTTTCGTGATAGCACTTTTAAAACCAAAAGAGTTGCTACAAATCATCCTCAAATTGAGCATTAACCTTCCAAGCACTTACCTTGAGGAGCCCTCCATATCATTCAGGAGAAAAATTCCCAAAATTTTCATTGTCACTTTTCTTAGTTACTTGACTGACATCTGTGTGTAGAGGGCTTAATGGTTTTCCTGTGCACTGAACCAAAAGTATAAAACATATGTATACCCAGAAAATATATGCTCATTAAGTGCTAAACTAAAATATTGCAATCCACTGTGACACTGAGTAGGCTTTGTAAACTATTTACAGGGATTTAACTACAGAATTCATTAAAGAGAATGCACATCATACAGCTAAAATTTACTGCCATAGAAAAAGTTATCTTTAGAACATATCTAATAAAATTTAACTATGAACTGTGGCACCTGAATATTCTAAACAGTCATAAGAGACAAAAAATGTTGTGAGGCTGCTGCATAAAGCTGAAGGAAAAACAGATCTTTATGATGCCCGTGTCCAGCAATCATGGTAATATATTGTATGCATCTTATAAGTGTCTAATTATTTATGTTCTGTCTTTTATTTCATTTATTTTGACTACCTAAACTGCCTCTAAAGTGCCTATCTGTATTTGCATTTTAATGAATAACAATTGATATTTATTCAGCCATTCTATTTGCATCTCAGAGGTTCATTTACAGATTAATATTTCTTATTACCTAAAACAAACTATTCACAGATATTCAGATTTGGGAATTAGTAGCAAGCAAGCAAGACACTGTGGATAGCATTATAATTTGGTCAACCTGTTAGCCTCAGCTTCAGCTTTTGCATTGTAGTAGGTATCAGTGCTGGTTGGAGATGTCTGGACTTTGCAAAGTTGCACTGTGGTTCCAGGGAGATAAAGAATTAGAGACTGCTTACTGAGACGCCTAAAGGAAGATTCCCATTTATGCCATTCTTACCAAAGTAAGTTCTGTAAATCACCCAGGAGGAATAAGTAGTAATCACTGCTTTCTACAATTATACCAATAGTAAAGAAAATATTGGACTATATTGTGACCAAAAAGAAAAACAAAAAAAATCAGATACCCAGGCTTATATAAGTTTATGAACCAGACTGATCAGTATATGTTGTGCCTTAGTCCAACTAAGAGCAGTGAAAAAGTTCAACATTAATTTCAGAAAGTGCTTCCCACCTGGATTAGTTTATCTTATTTCTGATTTTGACAGTTAAAATTCAGTAGTTACTCTAGTGATTTCCTTACTTTGTTCGGCATTCTTTACAGTAAAAAAAGAAATTAAAAATGAACTTTACTGCTATAGTAAATATGATTACATGATTTACAGCTGTGGATATCCACAATATAAAAAACAAACCTACACAAGCCCAGAAATTACATTTTGATTTCATATTCATGACTGGTTGTCTGGCAGATCAGGTTTAAATGTCAAGCTTCTGTGAAGAGATTCCCCCCCAGCATTAATCTCTCTTGCCCATACATTCTTCTCAGGAAATTTATATTCAAACATCTTCGAAAGTACTTTGCATTCTTTACTTCTGTATCTCCCCATTTCCTGGAATAATGATGAACCTAATCTAAACCAAGCACTTGTGCAATTGGCTGCCCTATATTTTAAAACCATCAAGTGAAGGCTGTGCTCTCTGAACACTACAGTCTTCAGAATCTATCTAAAAATTCTACACAGATTCTGACTAAAAATAGACATAAGGTAGATATCTAAACTGGGCTCCTAGGGAATGCAGCTTAAGGACGAAATAAGTCATTCTCCAAGCTGACATCTAGAAAAATGAAATACACCCTGAAGTTCTTTTACCTCTTTCTCTTGTAAGTGGAGCTTATGCTAACTCAGCTGTACACACTGATACTGTAGACAATGAAAACATATCTCTCCTTATGAAAGACAGTAACAAACATTAGAAACTTTGAAAGAATTAGCAATATTTACATACAGATTTTGCAAAGACATTCTGCCTTAAGAAGGCTGCAGGTAGTGGACAGCACCCTTAAGCCATAAATGTAACCTAATCAAGAAAGGCATTACAAATATTTTTAAGAAACTTGCGGAAGATGAGGAAGAGTATTACCACATGATGTCCAATGGTATAATCTCTGGGAATAAGGATCATCCAAAAAGAAAACTACAATCAAGCCATGTTGTTCCTGGTTGGAAAAGATGAAGGTTCTCAAACAGCCTGGTCTAGAGATTTCCTTTAAATATAGGAACAGAGAAAGCACAGCTATCAGAATATTTTGGGTCACGTTGACCCAACTCAAAATCTAGGTAAGGCACTGAAGCTGATAAGAAGATTCATTACTGTTCAGTGTAAGGTTAACTTGTAGTTCTGTATTTTTGTAACTTGGCTCCATTATTACAAATCTAGGTTTTTAAACATTCTTGTACCCAAATAACTTGTCTAGTGATGATCCCAATACATCGCTCCATCAGATGAAGCAAGACTCAAGGAAGGACCATCAGTGCCCACCACCAAAGAGGCGGTGTAGAGTTCCCACCTAGAGTTGGCCTGCCTGGCAATCCACTCTACTATAGCAAAGGCAATCAAGAAGAGTTACTGTGCTGGGGCTAACTTGGTAAGTGTAAGCCTACAGCATTTTGGCAAGAAGCAACATGCAGGAAAGAGAGCCTATACCAGTCCTTTTTTCCCTTGCTTAAGGTTTACTTTTTATTGTCTGAAAGTTGGTATGTTTTGCTGGAACCATAACTTACATTTCTTGCTGTTTGCTAAATTCGATATTTATTCCTATGAAGAGGCTGAAAACTGAAGAATAACCGACTTAATTTTTTTTTTTTGATGTTTAAGCATAATTGTTAGCAACCTCTGGCTTACCCAATTAATTTTTGTGAAGTAAAAAGCTAAGGCAAAGAAGAATTTCTATTGCAGCACAGCATTCTTTTAAAAATCCTAGCCTATTAACAATGTCAATAACTTTCCTATCTAATTATTTTTAAATAAGTGAGGAAATTAGTGAAGATAGGTCCATAGTGTTTCAAATATTTCAAATTACATAGCTGATAACGAAAGGGAGATAAAAGAAATAAGATCAGAGTACACAGCAGTTGTAAAGAAAGCTTATAATAATTGCATAGCATGAGATGGCCTCTGGGCTGCAATCAATCAGGAACCCCTTATAAAATTATTATGCTAATACAGTGTAGTTTTCTGGTTGAAAAAGTAAGAGTACTAATACTGAGTGAAGTGTTTGCCCCATTTGATCTGAAAAAAGGATTAAGGCAGGGAGATACATGGTTCCCTATGGCTGGATCCCTACGGCTTCTTTGCACAGTGGTTCTTGCAAACCAGTGTCACTGCTACAGAGTTTTCAGGATGGGCCTGCAGCAACTTTTTTGATATGCTGATAACTCTGCTAACATAACAAAGCAAGAACATACGATAAAGATCATGATGTCTGGAGACTTGAAGAGAAATGGGACGTAAGATTAGTAAAGATAAACCAAATATATCCTTGTAAACTAATAAAAATGGTCTTAAATTAGCCAGCTAAACTTGATAACAATGAATACCAATGAATCTGAACATTTAGATGCAAAGGAACATTAAGGCTACAAACAGTGATGATGAAAAAAAAGGTTAAACTACGCTTTTTAAGCTGTCAGCCGTTACTGAGAAAGACGGATTGTAGATGTACAAGACCATTATATGGCTTATTCTTTTCTACAGAAGTGGGACATGATCACTTATCTCCAGAGGAAAAATTCATTTTAAAACATTAAAATTGAATTTAAAAAGTAAATCTGCCAGTAAAGGGAATAACATAGGGCTAAAAACAATATGTGCTAGAAGGTGTAAGTAGAGATTCAGATAGAAAGAAAACTGGGCAGATCTCAGCGGGCAGGGAAATGTCAAGGACAACTAAATTCATTTAAACATCCTATAGCAGGCTTCCCATGTAAATCCAACATTAAGAAGAAAAAGAAATTATCTGCGGAAGACAAAGGACTATGACTGGAAATGGTAAAAATACGCAAATTACACGAAGACATTTGAGCAAAATAAAAATGTCCAAGAGCTCTGAATGCCCAGAAACTTGGCAGGAGTTGGAGGACTATTTAAGACTGCAGAAGCAGAAAAGAGATGTAGTACTAAAAAGACCAAAAAAAAAAAAAAAAAAAAAAAAAATCAACGAACGCTAAGACAATCAAATTTATTATTCTAGAAACATTTTCATGTGCAGTTCCAATTAAATGCATTTGTGTTTAAAATATGAAGTACTGAAGTCCAGTCTAGAACAGTGCTGGACAAAGAAATTCTCTTCATATGCACTGAATTCCTGTGTTTTCTTGGAGGGGGCAGGGGGAGGGAAGCAAATTTGAGGGAGGAATTACTTTGAAATTCCAGATACTGCAGACTTTTTCATGTTTTGTAATTGAATGGATACATATTTTAAAAACAAAACCAAATCCCTCTTCCTTTTCCTCAATTCTTCTTCTCATGAACCAAAGAAAAAACAAGCCACCAAGGCCTTAACTACTGCATAGATCATTTCATTAAAAAAAAAAAAAAAAAAAAAAAAGTGGTCAAAAAGCACACAAAGCACACATTGCTTTTACCACAAACTGCTTTGCTTTTCCCATATTCTTTCATCCTTCCTTCTACATGCTTTGAAATTTTTCATTTGAAGGTTTGTATATTCCAATGCCTTATTTATTGATTGACATTGCTCAAAAAAACCAAGAGATTAATCGGCATTTAAGATCATTAAATTAATCTTCACTTAAGCATTCTTTGTTTGTGCTTCATTGTGCTGGAAACCCATTACCTTTTTTCCAAGCACAACTGCAGTTAATCCCAAGCAACATATACAGGCAATAGTAGCAGAGATCATTATAATGAAAACATTTTAAGCAGTTGATTTCAACCCTCTCATTCAGCCAAACTTCAGAGAAACAACATACAAAACGTGTGAACAAATTCTTCAGTGGAAAAAAAAAAAAATCCCACTGATTGACAAGCATTTTAATCTAAGGATTTTTAGTTCTCAGACACTGAATTCTATCAAATGATCACATTATTCTGCAAGTTTTTAGTGTATACTTTTCTATCTAACTTCCTTCCGGTTTTACTTTTTATGACATTCACTAGAAATAAAATTTTAAAATAAAATACAATTTTAAACACCCATTCATATTTCTAGTATGTTTACTTGATGCTTAACCGAAATCACCAGTCACTATTCACCCAGGCCAGTATCTGCAGATACAAAATGAAGAGAATGTTCATCTTGGATACTATCTGAAAAGAGCAAGCTTTTAAACCAGATTTTAAAAGAAAATTAGATTTTATATTTCAGTCCATATTGCTTGCACCACTTCAAAAAAGCACATACAAAAAACTTCAGTTTGTCAGGTTGTAACACAAGTTTCTGAATACAAGGACTCAGGGATATGAGGTATCTATATTTGGACGAGAAAATTTAAAAAAAAATTAAAAATTACCACCCTTCAGTATGGACTACAACTCAGGGAGAACAACAATAGCCACTTGTTTCTAAACCTGATTTGTGCAGCCTGAGAAACATCCAGGAAGACAGCATCAATTCCATCTCCACCATGTCACAATTCGTTTCTTACAGAAAAAGTGCTAAACTGCAAGCGCAGAGCTAGCACAACTTCTCTCAAGGGTGTCAGACTTGAGGTAGAATTCTCCAAGTCTCCTGCACTGCATGAAATGGAATTTCTCACATCGCTGAATATATATATACCTGTACTTTTAAAGAATCAGCTGCTGAACAAAATCGGTTGAAAACAAGATCTTTATATTCATTTTGACCATTGTTCCTTTCAGAATTCATGGGTTTCCCTATCTCTCCCATAAGTAGAGTCTCTTAAGTATCTTCCCACACATGAAAACCACCCATTATCTTTATTCACTTTGTCTTCTTCCACTGGAGAAGAAATGTAGGCAGTGGGGGCTAAATTAAACCTTCTAGAGTTATGATGGCCTGAAGACCTAAATGAGGCAAGGTTGGCAGTACCGGTAGTATCTTTTTTCCCCAAAAAAGCTGGGGATGAGAAAATAAATATTAAAAATCAGTCCTTTACCAGACACAGATCCAGCAAACTTCAGAGATAATTGCAACTAGTACATTTTTCAAAGGAAGGCATTTGTTTGTCTTGTGATTCTTACAATAATATACTTGTCTCTGCCATTAGATTATAGAAAAGAAGGTTAAAAAAAAAAAATTTATTTCTGCCTACTTAAGAAAAGCGTGGGCCTGTGACTACAGTTAGTTCCTGTCCATGTAACCGTTTCAGACTCACCTGTAAGGAATTTTTATCTTCAAGGAAGGGAAGCTTAATATTTACTGTGCAGAGCCCTGTTGTGCCAAAGGAGCAAAGCACAGACAGGACCTAAACAACAAAACCAACAGTGACTGCAATTCAATTTATCTATAAATAAATGAGTTTTGTTAGTCAAAAAAATCCTTGTAACTCAGAGAAAGTTAAGAATCAACACACTGTTTTCACAGTTTGAAGATGGAACAACCTTTCTGTTCTTGTAAATCCTTTCCATACTCGAAGACAAAATTTAGCCTCACTTTCTAATCAAGCAAAAAAAGCTAAAATTATTTTATAACATAATCGTGTAATCGAGGACAAACCCTCAAAGTGCCATTTATTTTCCAAAATGCCCCCCAAAATAATATCTAAAATAATTATTTCACACCTTTTTAGGAATATCAGCTAGTATTTCTCAGGATATATGGTCATTTCTATCAAGCCCCCAGATATGAACTTGCTAAATAAATTGACTGCCCTAAGTGAACATTTAGACCAGATGCTAGCTCAGTTCATAGAAATTCTATTTTTAAGTCATTCAACTGCATAGTGTTATATACTATTTATATAAAATGAGATAAAATATGAAACCCTTTTTTTAATATGTGGCTCAACAACAGACTACAAAGTTTGATGTGCATCTGGAAGCTGATTAGTGTGGGATACGCAAAATAAAACAATTACGAAAAATTGTTGATCAAGGGTCATTTGGTTCTATTGTTCTATTAAAAGAAATGACTGCTGAAGTCACTAGAAATTGTGGCAGCATCCTATAATCTGTGCAAACGTTCAGGCCAAATAATAACAGTGACACAGCGGTGCATGTTTTCACTGGCAAAAGCAAAATGACGTAGAAAGACACTGCAAAGACATTTGTTTTTTAATGTCTGAAATAGCCTCTTGTGATTCCTGGAGATGAATGGGGCTAGGCAGGGTGTAAATAAAAGCAAACTCCTATCTCATGTCACTGTGATTGACTATTACAGAGTTTAAAAAAAAAAAAAAAAAAAAAAAAAACAAACAAACACCAACCTTCAGTAGAAATAAGTTGTGACTTTTCTGAGCTTTATAGGAAAAGTCCTTCTGAAGCATGATTAGGACACATCACACACACACACACACCATAGAGTGTGACAAGTCTTATGCCCTACATATTCACCTCAGTGCACCTTTGCTAGACATAAAAAGTAATTTCTATTTCACTGAGGAGGAGTATAGCACATACATGGGCATGTTCTGGGCAGGCTGAAAATATTGAGCACATGCACTTCTTTGAAAAAGCAGCAGGACCCAGACTTCCATGCTCCTTCTCCTTCTAATGTGCTAAACATCAGGAATTTCATACAAAAATTTAATTACAGAGCTAACCTCTGTCTCAGGGAACCTAAAGCTGTTACATATAGATATAGACTTATATACAAACAACTGTATATATGACTCATATCTAATTTTTATCTTTGCCTTGCTTATTTAAATAGGCCAGGTGTTCAGCCTTAATCTGGAAATAAGCATCCTGCAAACTCTATGTAAGATTGACTGAAGTATATCCCAGAGGCTGTCTCAGGTTCTCAGGGGCCTATTTTTACCCTGTTTAAATATTTGCTCTCGATTCTATTTGAAACCCAGTCTTCCTAGGGAAAGTTACACCGTTCCAAAGGGGCGTTTTCTAGTGCTGTCAGGCAGGCAGTATACAGTTAAACTTGAGAAGAATGCATGCACCCAGACCATATGAAGTATGGCAGATACATCGGTATGAAGGTATTGTTTACACTGTCAATGCAGAACCAGCCCACAGCGCATGTTTGAATAGAAGAGAATAGACTATTTTGGTTGGAAGGGACCTACAACGATCATCTAGTCCAACTGCCTGACCAGTTCAGGGCTGACCAAGTTTAAGTATGTTATTAAGAGCATTGTCCAAATGTCTCTTAAACACTGACAGTCCTAGGGTATCAACCACCTCTCTAGGAAGCCTGTTCCAGTGTTTGACCACCCTCTTGGTAAAGAAATGCTTGATTTAATTGAGAGTCAAAAAAACAAAATAGAAAGCTTGTGGTGATAAATTAGGTACATAAAATATCCCTGGAAATAATGAAAACATTTAGCTACTTCAAGTAAATAAAGCCTGAAGTAGTTCTTATGCATGGCCATTTCATCATATACCTTAGTTACTGTCAAGTTTTTATATTTGATACTGCTTCATGGCATTTACCATGGGCCTTTCGTTCTGTACCATGTAGAACATGGCAAGTATTTCTAATTCATCTTCAAATTCAAGACTATCACTAAGCCTGGAAGACTATCACTAAGCCTGGAAGACAAAGACAATTTAGAGTCTTCTAGGGGCAACATATTCTTTCACTCTCAGGTGTTTCCTTTTCAGAAAAGCCATCTCACAGAAATCCATGTAGCTTTTTACTAGATACTACATAGATGATGCACAGTAAAACAAAGGACAACACAGATGTGCTGAAGGAGCTACCTAACATCTAAAGTGGGTATATCTTCGGCAAAAGAAATTCTTGTCACAAGACAGACATTAATTCCTCCCTGGAAGTTTCCAATCCATTAAGATCTTGGCACTAACATTCAGAATCAACTGTACAAAAGGCCAGATTGTGTTTTATGAGCTACCATAAGAGCTGTATTCCCCTGGAACAACAGAGATCAAAGTCCAGAGTGATTTGCATGAGAGCTTGCTCAAGGAGATTTGTCCAGTTTTATAAACCAATACTGAATATGCACTAGATGAAAGGGCAAGAATGACCATCCCAGTTGCAATTAGCTATTATCTTAAAATGTAGTATCTTGTGCTGCAGAATGCTTCAATGAAGGCAAGTAACTATTAACACAAAATAATTTTTCCCCCTGATCTATGCAATAATAATTATGGGAGAAGATAAATACTAGGCTTGTCACTAAAGAAAATGTCTGAGCTGCTGGTCTACCTGATAAATCTGAAAGCCATTCCTCTAGCTCTTGTTTCCTAACACCTACAAGTGAACCAAGCTGAAAGATGATGTCATTTATACTTTGGATAGATCTACAAACAAACATGACACTAGAAATGGTTTTGGCTGTTCCAAAATACTACCTTGAACAAAACACACTATTAGCCATAAAAAGAAGTTAATGAGCTTTAAACAGGGACCACAAATTCAATTTATTCAAAACCTCTTCTGAATTGAGACCTGAGCATCAAGAAACTTTCAACTTCTATCACCCATTTCAGTCAAAACATGGCCTTGTTTTTCTGTTATCTACAACAAAGACGCTATTATCAAACCACAGTTCAGTTCTCCTGTATTGAATTGTTGGCCAGGACCCCCAAAACCCATGGAGGCTTTCATTCCACAACCATTGTGCACAGGGATAAATCTGATACCAAATAGGTCTTTTAGACACTGGAATCATTCTTGCAGATTCTCCCCTTCAACACATACTCACTTTAACAGCTTTGTTTTAAGTCTTCCAATGATGACTTCATATACACAATGTAAGTGGCCTAACAACAAATCGTCATGGTAATTACCTCTCAGAAAGCATGTGGAAACCACTGCACAAGTATTTCACACAACACATTTTCTAATTAGGCTTCTGTACATGTAGTTTTAACGTTCATTTTCCATTTTCACAATATTCTTGTGAATAGTCATATGACAATAGTCATATTTTGTTTAACATTCTTAGATTAGGATCTTCAACAAGAAGTACTACATAATGGAATGGACATATGGAGCATTAGGGCAAAAGAAAATCATATAAACCCATACATTTACATTTAAAAACACAGAGTTCAAGTATTAGTAAGAAAGAAGCCAGAAAGATTCATATTAGTACTTTGAAATTTGGGTTACAGAATGCTACCACATCCAGTGCATCTGCAGTTTTTACAGTTTCTTAACAAACCACTAATTCCAAGAACAGAATTTCCAACCAAGTGTTGGAAAAATAACATTATCTTAAAATGCAATGAATTAAAATTTATTTTCTTTTTGTCAGAATGTAAATTTAGGCCAAAGGTCTTCTTTTTCTCTCCCTAGGGAAATCTCAGAATTGCTTATTGTATCATTTTACTCTACAGAATTTAGCCCATAGTAATTTGCTTCTATTATGGTGGATACCTAGTATTGCTCCCATATTCAGACTAGATTATTTACTTTACTGGAATGCCTTTCAAGAATTAACTGATTAGTATGAGCAGACAGTCTTACTCTGGCTACAGAATTAACATACTCACCCGAACCAATTCTCCTAGTGAGAGGGTTTTTTGTTGGGTATACAAAGGACTTTATAAACAATTTACCATGCATGAAAAAAACCTCACCATAATGTTCACTTTCATTACACACTTCCTTGCGATTTCATGCAAGGAGTGAATAATATATTATACTATTATTCTCAACAAAATAATATATGTTAATAGAGCATACTAAACAAATTCTGAACTCTACTGTATCCATGCGATCCTGCTGACTGAATAACCATAGATTTCGGCTCATGAAGGGTATTCACACTGTCTAGCTAAGATATATAATACTGGTAAATCTCCTCTAGGGTGCAAACCAAGAGTATCTCAATTAAAAATCAGGTTCTTGACTTCAAACATAGTAGCTAAAGTAAATATGAGGTGCAGGTGACATGAATAGCTACCAGAATCACTGTGGATAAAAAAAAAAAAAAAACAAAAACAAAACTACTATTATTTGAGGTTGCTTATAGTCAAAGATTACAGCAAAAAAAAATATTAGCCAACTTTCACTTGGCCTGTAAGATGACTTCAATAGTTTTGCAGTGAAATCAAACCTCAAATGAAATCATCAGTTTCAATAGGAGGAGAGAGTGCTTGGATTTTACCTACTTTTTCTTTTATTTCACATAAATAATTATGATTTCTATTTAGTTTTGTCATCCTAGTAATTTATGTCTCCATAACATGACACACATTGTGTTACCACAAATAACTGAGAGGTAAGGAAAAATAAATTTTACTCACAGATAGCCATTCATTAATCTCTTAAATGACAGGCATCTCGTATTCACACAGATTACCCAGATGGGGGAAACAGTAAATTCTATCTTACAAACTGTAATACCAAATGTGACATGAATTTGTCACAGGATCTCCAACAGCCCTAGATCCATCTTGTCAAAATGCCTTGAGCTACTTAGAAAACTCGAGGCAATTTTCAAATACCCTAGAGCATGACTGTATCCTTATGTTACTTCTCTATTAAGTGGAATCATTGGTGAAGACAAAGTTTACATATGCATTTAAAACTAATTTTTTTAATAGTAAGAAAAAAAAATGCACAATACCATAATTTCCATTAAAAAACTCCAAATACTTTACTTTTTTTTATTTTACAGATTGCCTACTATTACAAATGTACATAGTCTATTTGCACAAAATGCTACATTATTGTAACCTATTCAGTGAGACCACTGACAAATTTATTGATTATAAACATGACATTCCAAGTCAACCTTCTTACCATCCAAAAGGCAAGTAACAATAACTGAGTAACAAAATTATATGAGTTACTGTACCAGTAGCACACAGTTACATACATACATTGTATTTAACTCCGTATCACCATCCTCCCGCTATCTTGACCAGGGAAGAAATAAATACCAAAGCTAAATACATAACTCAGTTCCTTCATATCATTTAGGGCTTAAGATATCATGCACATAACCATGTTATCTGACACTCTTCCATGGAAGGGAACACAATACAACACAGTTAACTGTAATATTTTCCATTCAGAAATGTTTTTATCTGTGTAGATTTCTGGCTCTTCAACTGAGGGGTCAGGGAACACCCCCAGAGTGACAAGACACCAGGGAGCAAAGCAAGGACCACTTCTAAGAAGAGATTGCTGGGGTCAGGCATGGTGAAACCAGAGGAAGCCCACAGTTGCTCAGACCCACGGTGCTAATTCTGTACATTTTTGGAAGGTTGCCAGGACACTCAGGGCTGGGAAGAGCCAAGAGGTGACGATGTGGCTTTTGGCAGCTACCCGTGCTTTGACCCTTGTTCAGCGCTCCTAGATGGAGCCTCTCACTGCAGCATCGCTGTGAGTCCCAGCCCAGGGTCAAGAGGCTTCCTGCTGCAACACCCGAGGTCATGGGTAATGGGCACAGATACAACTGCAGGGCCAACAAACAAACATTTTTCAGACTGGAAAGGCTGGGCTGTATTTAAAGAATATTGGAAACTTGTTGAACATATGCTCCCAGCAGAAGCAACCCTTATGAAGTTATTTCCAAATTACATGCAGCAAAACAGTCCATCCCTGATGAGTATTTACCATATGACCAAACATCTGATTGGACTAAGAAACTTTACACTACTAAGCTAATAACTCACAGATTAGTATTAACACAATGCCATACACAGACTTGCTTTCCATCTCCACTTGAGTTTTGTAAAAGTAAGTCTAGACATAGAGTAAGGAACTAAATTTGTGAGAAAACTGTTTAATAACATAGTTAGCTAGGAAGTACATACACACACACGTATGCACATGCATACACCTTCTCGTACTATGGATGATTGTATAAAAGCATTAGGATCATAAAACAGTTTCTCCTTGCGTATTTTGGTTTTAGTCAGTCTATAATAGCTAGCAGGAGAAAACACCTTTATCTCGAGTGTTACACACCTTCTATCATACTGATAAGAAATGCTCTGTAACATACCAAAACATTTTTCTTTTACTACACTTCAGAAAAGATTTAATAAAGATTTTAATTTCAAAACTGATTTTAGCTAATAAGCACACGATACTCCTCATTAAGGTAAGAAGCTTGGGCAACTTGAAAATCCTGTATTTGTCAGCTGGCACTAGATAACTTGCTAAACACCCACCAATCGCATGTACTGAACAGTATGCAGTCACTAAACCATTCGTTGTTCCAGTGAACACAGGACCCTGTTCAATATACTCTGAGCATAATAACTTTAGTCAACTTTATAACAATATATATAACAAATTATAACATTACTCCAACTTAATCAAAAATCAAGCTAACAGTCTTGCTGTCTTGTTCTGAACATTGTGTGTTTAATGTTTCTTTTGGAAAGTTTAATTTTTACTTGCCTTGTTTATATATGCAATTACAATTCTTTGGTGATATTGCTGATGGCAGGTATCAGGAAAATGAGATAGGCTGTGCTAAGATATAACCCAAGCTTCTGTACAGTGTTCAGCTATTAGTCAGCATCAAAAAATTGGTTAAAAATTTCTACCTTGGGCTCTGGAAACCCTAACTATTCTAGTTCTAGTATTTAATCTACAGAGTCTTACAGAAACAGCTCAATCCAGAACAGGCACCCACAGAAATCTTAAACTATACTTGTTATTCTGAAACATGTAGAAACACATGGGAAAAGAAGAAATGTTCTTGTCTCTGATCTTTAAGCACAACACAGATTAACTTCAGGGCATGTATGGCAGTGCAAAGTACTACTGCAGTCAGAATCCAGATCAATGCAAACAGCTCTTCACAACAGCACCTGGCAAGATGAAAGATCAAAACTCTAACAAATGAGGCCACAGCCAAAAGTCAGGACAGCAGCAACATGAACTTCAGGGGATAGTTTGGTCTACAGCAACTTGACCACAGGAGCTGGACACACCCTATGAGTGGAAAACATTAACCAAACTTTGTGTGTGATTATTTGTGCAGTACATTGATCGATCATGCCACTATGTATCAACATAAAAGACAGATATATGAAATTTATGACCAAATTGTTCTTATTGTTTTTAAACTCTTGAACAAAAAGGTTTGAGAATACTAATCAACTCTACAGAATTTGCAAAGTCTCAGTTTGGAGAAATATTCTTATGCCTTGGTTTAATCACAATAGCCAAAAAAACCTCAGTATTTTTAATATTCATGTCATGTTATCCAACACTTCTCTGTCCAATGAGATAAATAATTATGAATCTTCTACTTTCACGCATAGCAGAGTTTGGAAGTTTAATTTTCTAAATCAAAGTACTTGACTACTATTAAAGTTTTTACATTGGACTTGTGCTTGTTAGCCTGGTAAAGAAAGAAACTATACAAAAGTTTCAATGTGATGCTCCATCCCTTTTAAAAAGGATATTATATTGGGATTTACAAAAGCTCAGCATTCCTGTCTGCCATGCAGAAGTTGGGCAGACTGGGGAAAAATGTTTTATGCATCTGTAACTATTAAGAAATTAATCTATCACAGAACATATCTTATGCAACACTGATTTAAGTCATGGTTAGGATCCCACATGAAGGAAATCCAAAACTTGGTATCTAAGATTTCTCCAAGAGCTAGCTCACATGTGAAGCCCCAATAGGACCAAATCCTACTGAGTGACCCACTAGCTGTGAATTGTTGGAATATGCTCTTAGTCATTTTAAAGTCATGAGGAATGCAAATGACACAAAAGGTGCTATTTAAGGAAAAAATAGAAACAAATATTTAAAAACAAATTCAGTATAACACGAAATCTTAAAATTTTTGCCCAAAGTCGGAGAAAATTTTATTCATAATGGATTGAAAGAAAATGGCTGTATAACTAACCCATGCCTACTTGGTCCACTGAAACAGTACAGGGGAAGGAAAAAAAAAAAACCACAACACAACACAAAAACAAAAACAAAAGCCATAGCTTCAGCATGAAAAAAAAAAAAAATCTTCTGTCAGGTACAGAGTACCACCCCCAGCAGTTTTCAGGGAAGCTGTGCCTGCCAGCTTAGTGACACAAACCCAAGTATGCAGCTGCCCCCCAGCACCAGCAGTTCCATAGCTGTGGTCCCTACTACTGCCGCTGGCTGCACAGCTCAGGCAGGGTCCTACACAGCTTCTGCACTTCACACTGACCTTCAGGCTGCAAAACATGCACACCTATCAAAATTCAAACCAAGGGCAGCATGAGTTGATTTGTACAAGCTGCCCTTGTACCTATGTACCATTGCAAAGAGGTCTTTGAAAGGTCTATCACATGCATTTACATTTCCAAACTTCCACCAGTCTTTCTATTAATATCCATATCATCCGTTGTGTAAAAGCTACTCATGCTTAATCTTAAATTACAACAGGATAATTCATTCTGCACTCTGATCTCACTCTCACAGAATTAGGCCTGTTCAGTGAAATGTTATCACCTTATTAATACAAGAAACCAAGCTCAAGTATAAGTATAAGCACACTTCTCCTAGAACAAAGACATACCTGAAAAGTTTTTCTTCAGCAGACTTTTTTTTCCAAAAACGACTTGGAACATCTCAATGGGAGTAATGGACATCTGTAAATCTTGACATGTTCACTGTGCACTCACTCACCAACCAGCTCCAAGACTTATTTGCACAGATGTCCTGTGCATTTGCAGAAATTTCAGTACTCTTCAGCATTACTTCAGATTTGCTTCACACATGAAAACTGTCAAAGCACCACATGGGCAATCAGTCCTGTCCATGTGCGGTATGGCAGTGACTACACATGTGATGCAAAGGGCATACCCACCATACTGCACAGACATACATACAAACTCAACTCTCAAGCCTAAAGCACACTTGGCTAATATTTTCAGCTCACTACCTGTGCCTTAAAAAAGGAACACAGATTACGAAACAACATATTCCTAGCTGAGAAATAAAATATGCGATGTAGAATAAAGTATGGTGAACAAAGTACATGAGCCTATTTTGAGAGTTATAAAATTGATTAAAATTTACACTATTATTGATATTCTGGTAAAAATGTTCCACAACATTCTTCTGCTTCTATTCTAGAAGTAATGAAAATTAAAGATAAAACTTAGTCTCACTCTTTGATAAATGTAAATTAGCACCAAGAGCTGAGCAAACATTTGATCAACCAATGTCTTACACTATAAACAAGATGCTTTCATTACTATCATCTGTATAATATGGCTTGAAGTCTTATATTTGTCTGGGCAATCGGTGAGTTAACTCTCCAGTAGCACAATGAATGTGCATTTTTAAAAACAATTTGGTTTAGAGGGTAAACCAAGATAAACAGTATGTATTAGATTATATCTAACCAAGTCTAAGAGCACTTTGCTACAATTAGACATGCCTGATTTGTTATACTTATCTTGAAAAAACAATTCACAGCTACAGCATGAAGAGTAGTAGTTTTTAATAAATTCTAGTGAGTTACACCCAATGGAGGTCAGCATAATCTGTTTATCTTCTGAAACATGAATTAATAAAAACAGTGTTTATAGTTAAATAGTACATATATATTGAGAAATTTATGCCTACGCTACCATGTAATGCACTAGAGAAAACAGAGTACTTTTTCTGATAAAATACAATTCAGGAGAGCTTTTGTGCTATCTGACAATTTTCCTTCAACTACATTTTATTAAAAATTAAAATGGGGGTGGAAAGGGGAGGAGGACAAGTATTCAGAAATTAACACACTATATTACTAATACTTATTAGTTCAGTGATACTAGTACTACATTCAACAATTGCCCTTTTTTCCATCACTTTATCACTTTAACAAAGTCAGCTCATGCTGAACTCTGACACATTTTTAACTGATATGCCAACGTACGCTAAAAAAAAAAGTAAACACAACAATTTTAAAATAAAAAGATAAAACAAAAAACCACCGCTGCCTCTTCTCTCCTATAGAGGACTGTTGTCTAATGATAACTTTTGCTCCAGATCTTCAAAGTCAAGCAGGAGCTTTTCTGGGACAGCATGTCCTAATTAAATTCATTTGCAGTGGCCCATTTTTAAAGATTCAAATTATTATTTTTTTTTTTTGGTAGTTCAATGACAGTTTCTAAATTCATTTATTATGCAAGAATAATTCTCCATAGACAGTAACGGGATTTTCTGTAAAACTGTATTGACAAACATTAAAATATAATTTACACTTCCCAATTTCAGCTATACACGAGGTCTGCAAAATCATGTTGTTCCTGAGTGACAATAGAGAAAAATGCCCAAATTTCAAATGAAGCCTCACAGTACAGGATCCTTCCTTGGAAAGTTTCCCTTTCTGAATTCCAGCCACAGTCAGGAAAGAGCATATACCATAGGAAAGAAAGTACTCTGTTGTAGAATATCATAATCTGGAAAAGCTTAAAATATACTTCTTTTTTTTTTTTTTCTCTTTGTGACCTTCAAGGAAACTTTAGTATGGTTTACTGGCTGACAGTGATAGAGCAGGTTTTAGTAAAATCCCTCTTTGGAATCCTTTGAAATAAATTAGTCTGGATGAGGTCATGTATAAAACAATTTTAGTTTTTTCAAGAAAAGTCCCATTTGGAAAGAGTCAAGGTATTGAAAACAGGCTCCAGTGTAAATTCTTCCTTTCAGCTTTTTGGCAATCACAGGAAACTTAAAACTCAGTTATATTAACTATGAAAATTCCTGTAAGATTTCATATCAATCCAGATTTTAACAACTTTGATTAAAGCAACAAAAGCGGAGAAATCAAACATATTAAAGAATTTAATAATAAAATCTAAACTAAACTAAAATCAAAAGGCTTTCAGTCACTAAAAGTGTGTCATTTTATATTGTTAATTACTTAGGAGATAATCTGAGAGTCAAGGCAAGCAGAATTTGGGTCTAAGAACAGAGTATTATAGTCTTAAAAGTGATACCAGTAAGACAGTAAAATGAATTTTATACTCTAATTTGTATTTCAGGAAGAAACATGCACAGCTTAAATTGCTTATGGTTTATGAATTATTTATAGTGCATTAAACTTGGTGCTGGAGATAATGAAAACAACTGTGAAAGTGAGACTAAAAAAATACCTTTGAATGACAAGGATTTATCATAACACACTTTCTCTTGCATATTGTCAGTCAAACACAATATCTACAACTGCTTGTGATTTCTGATACAACTTTCAACTTACTACTTCTATGATCAAATTATAATACTTGTCTTAAAACTCTCTGTGGTAGCAAACTCTCCAAATCAAGCCCACATTTCCTGGTACTCATTTGTTGTAACAGAGTTCTAAAAGATTCTTACATACCTTCATTTTCAGGTTCCTTCCTGATAAACAGATAAAATTTCTTTTTGTAATTTGCAGAACCATATTGAAGTCAATTCAACATACAACTGAGTAATGAAAGTCTTGGTCTCCCCAAGACTTTCAAAGATGTTTATCAAACAGCACCTAAGGGCTTTGACCTGTTTTGTTGCCATTTGATACGGGAAGAAGCTTCACACATTCTGACAGCTGATCAACAAAACACGCTTTTGAAGGTTCTGTCTCAACACCAGCTTGTCACTTATACCTAGGAGAGAGAGGGCTTTTGTTTTCAAAGTACAAAGCCACCAGGGATTTGGAGTCATCTCAACAGGAAATAACCTGAAAACCACCTTGTGCAAGAGACTTCACTTCTGGAGCAACTGCTTCCTGCACAGCTCGCATCAGTGGTACCACACAGGCACAGAGGACCACACACCCCAGCCCACACTGACCCCAACACCTCCTCTTGATGGCACCTCCCAGGGTCTGCTCTGGAAGAACTTACCATAAGACACAGAGTGCCACATCTCAGCCTTGTTAAGTTCTGGGTGAAAAAAATCTGATAGGCACTGCTCTGTGAACAGCTCACTGTTCTCATGGTTTCATGAGAAAACTCATTTTCTGTCCAGCTAAGCACCTAGTAGCAACCTTGAAGAAAAAACCCACAGAAATCAGTCACAGCAGGGATGCAAGGTAACAATATATTCATTGCTAAACTGATGTTAACTACAAGTTAGCTACTACAAAGACAAAAGATTTTCCAGTATGCAGCTGGGAGGTTGCCCACACCTCAGTGCAAAATGGCCCACAGATACATTTTAACATCTCTGCTCCCAATACCCACCCAAAAGTTCTAAAGATAAACAGTGTTGGATACTCCCAAATTCTGGCTACTGGCACTTAGCTTTTATTTTTGTCTCATCAGATTTCCTTTATTTACAAACCTTCTTACTTCTTTACCACTTGCTACCATTAATTACTTTGCAATGAACCAACCAACCAAGAATGAGCTGTTTGCTCATTCTCCCAACTCTGCCAGGGAACGAAGCTGCAGACTGTCCAATTTTACTATGGTACACATGATTGCTTTATAAAATGTAAATTGTTTTCTAGCTGTGCTGGAGAACATGATGATTATTAATGATTCTTAGTAAAGGTTACACAGCAGTTTCATATCAGTCCAGAGATACAAACATTATCCCCGTGGTAAGAGCTCCCACAGTGGCATGAATGAACCCTTGCCAGCTGGTTGTCTTCTGGCTGCTTCCAGAGCACTCCATATGTGACAACTGGCATCTTTACCCAGGGACATCAACACACGGATGAAAAACTAGGTTCAACAAGATCCTGGCAGCACAGGCTAATGCAGAGCTGAAGAGTTCAGGCTAGATAAAGCTGCCCAGGTGCAAACAGATCTTTTAATAACAGAGAGTTACGAGCAGGGTACAATTTACAACAGATAAATGACAAAAGCATGCCAAAAACCAGAGGACAAGTGATTGACACCCAGAAGGGGACAGCATCCTCTGATGCGCCCAGAGACAGAAGAATATATAGCACATTGGCTTCCTTGTAAATTAAAACTTGTTATGGACCAATATGACAAACTCAAATCTGTTTTACTTATAACAATGTCTTCACACCACTCCATAATCCAACAGGTAATCTCCAACTGATGCAATGCCTACATATTTAAATATTTAGCAACTTCTTACATTAAAGTTTTGGAAATTGTTGATATTACTTGCTGTAAATAAGAAATTTCATAAGATTTCCTCTTGATATGTTGGTTTTCACCAAGTGATTGGATTTATTTCACAGCTGTTTTTTCTTACTATGATTTGGTTCAGGAAAGAAAACCCTAAAAAAAAAGCTTTCTCTAAAATTAGACTGGGCTTGCACTAGTTGTATCAATGTTCAGCTATGGTATCCAAGTTCAGTTTTCCTAATGAACAGATACTACCATCCTACCTGAGAAAGGCAGATGGAGGTATCTAATATAATAGTGAAACACAAGCAGTAAAACTGCCTTACAAGTTCATAATAGAGTACTTCAAATCATGGAACATGTAATTTAGTTAATAAATTTAAATATTTTGTTTATTTATAAGCATTTAAGAAAGTAAGAAATTAAATAAACGTGAGACATAAAAAGAAAGCAATAAAATAATCCTAAATAGTCTCATTAATCTTAAGTGTTCCCAAGTGTCTTAATAACATAATGAAAATATCCACAGGATTTTAACTAGGATATATAGAAGCTACAACAGATCACTCCTTTTCAAATAAAAAGTATGTTTTAAAGAAATTCACCTCTTAACTAAGATGAGCTAATCTATTTTCTAAATGAAACATTTGTATTACAGTGACATTTCTTAGCAAACAAATTCTGTAATTGTGTTGATTCCAGGGCCAGGAGCTGTCTGCTTTAATCAACTCAAAGGGAATTTGCAGAGCAGATCCTAAAACACTTCAATGTTACACTCTTTCCATATTCCACTTTCTACCAGAACCCAATTTACTAACACAGTTATACTTGAGAAATAGATACATTAAATCATAGCTCAATTTACACTTATTATAATAAACAAACAAACAAAAAAATCTATTAGGAATAAGTTTCATTAGACAAAAAAAAAAAAAAACTAACAAAAAACCCCACCACAGGAATTTTTAAGCCTTTGATTGAAACTATCCTGGCTAGTAGACTGGTCATGAAAGCACCTTTCAGTAATTCACATGCTCCATTGATGCTCTTGTAGCTATACAGAAAGGAATGCCTAAACTTACCAAGCAATGAGTTTAGCATTAAAAATTGTGTACCTTTTGATGTTCTTTTCAAGACAAAAGGCAGAAGTGTTAAAAAACTATTTCTCCTGTGTATTAAGGAAGTAAAATGATGTATCAGTGTTTTACAATGATGATGATGTTCTATTTATTTAAAAAAATATATTAAAGAACAACTATTTGAAATAATATTTTTAAGTCTTCAGAAGCAGCAGACAGCATTCCAAAGTATTAAAAAAGCCAAGAGATCTCCCTGAGCCTTGTATGTTGCCTTAACAAAGGAAAGGTCCAAACGGTTACAAAGTAACACAATGCAAAAGGAGAAAGCTAGCTGTGCTTTTAAAACAAAACCAACCAACCAACAAGCATGAACTATAGGTTTATACTGCATGACACTGATTCTGCGAATCTTACAGAAAGGTCAACAATACATGCGATTATATAAAAAAAGACGATATCCCAATATCCCTAACACCAATAACTGTTTTTAAGACTGATTATTTTAATAAGATCTGAGATAGCATAACGAAAAAAATGTGTTAACAAACATATTTGTTTTTCTTTGAAGAAAGTAATGCATAACACTTACTACAATAGAGTAAGAACTGATTGAATGATAAATCAAACAGAACTTCAGACATGGAATTGCTAAACAATACAGCTGGACTGTTTCTTTTGTGGTGGTGATTGTTTTCTTTAGCTTTAAGAGGGAGAAACAAACCCTTTTGGTCTTGGCCTTTTAATATTCTTAACCTTACAGAATGCAGAAGCAAACTAAGTAATTGTTACGAATCATTTATAATACTTACTAATGACGAAAAAGTTGCTTAACTGCAGTGATAGGGATTGATAAGGTGGCAGCTTAACCTGCTCTGCCTAAACTGCGCGGCATCAATTTGATCATGACTTTGAAAAGGAAGAAAAAAGTAAATCCCAAACCTTACAAATCCACTCTTTCCTAGTTCCTCCTATTAAACACAAATAAGTGGTTATTTATGCTAATCTTTTGGTGTGAACATGTGTTCAAACAAAATAATTTTAGTTATTAAATCTTCATTGAGTATTAAATATTAGAGGAAAAATCCTCAAAGACAAGTTCAAACCTAATATCTAACCTTCAGAACTAATACACAATCTCTTTGTTACGAATATGAAGTAGTATTCTTCTCCCAGATACACAAAGAACTGATTCAAGAACAACTACCTTCAGAGATTCCAGGGGAAACCTAAGGATTGGCTTGGCTGTTGTCATCACTTGGTGTATTTTGAAACCACGAAGAAAAAAAGTGCCTCTAGAGAGTTCAAGTATTCAAACTTTTTCTCATGACAAATCTAGCCAAAAGCATTAGATACAGTAGATCTAGATCTCACAAACATGCTTTTTTTTAAATCCCTACATTTGCGTAACCACCACCAAGTATTAAGACTGATTGTATCATTGAAGACAACTTCAAGGGCTCAGCAGCAGTCTGTATCTCTGTTAGGGTCAGTGAGTTCATCCTGGTGTATTAAATCCACCTATTTTGTGGTTTCCCACTTTGTGGGAAAAGCTCTCCAAATGCTAAAAGTTTATTTGCTCCTTACTCCCCATCAAAATTCATAATTTCATGCAACATCAAAACTATCTACAGCAGAGGGAAAAGTGTCAGGCACCCAAGATGTCAGGATTTAAGCCCTGACCAGAGCAGCCAGGTTCCTAAAAGATCCTGTCTTCTTAATAGTACACATAGCATACAGAATAAGGGAGTGAAATTTTAAGAGAGATAAACTGTTTCAGAACTATTTTAGTTTCACTTGCTCTTTTTCTTAGCAGCACAGCGTGACAGTGTACAGCTAATGCTGGGTGACAGATTTTGCCTGGTGGAAATTTCTTCCAGGAAGAGAGACCTCATGGCCTATTTCTTCTTAAGGCAAATTTTAAGCAAATTAAACTGATAACCATATCCTAAAAAACAATCCTTTGGACAGCATTGCTGGCAGGACTCCCAGAGGGACCCAGTCCATGCTAGCAGTCACAAGCACTATGGTATTACAGAGGGATGTGCTGTGGATTGCAGGCATGGAGGGATGAGGCAATGAGGGAGCTGGCCACAGCCCCTGGGGGATACGGGATGCCAATTAAATGGCAGAGAGATCTCTGCCAGCCGGGGGGGTGCAAGCAGCCCCGAAGGGTCCTGCCCCCCCCCACACCCCAACCCTCAGGCAGCTGAAGGGAGGACAGCATGGCCAGACCATGCCCCACTGCTTTTCACCTTTGGGTGCACAACCAGTGGATTTGTTTCCTCAAGTGCTTGTGAAAGACAGCTGGTGCAAAAGCTGTCAGAGATGTGTCTGCGCTGCTCAGGTGACCCCAAGCTCTAACAGATCTGCAGCTTTAGTCACTGCTCGGCCTCTTGAAGCTGTGGCAAGGGTCTCTGTCCCAGCTCTGTCCTGAAGCAACTGATGCTGGAGCAGATCAGGCTTTCTGACACACAGTAATGTGCTGCCCTCAAAACCTTCCAGTAGTGTCACAAGCAATGGGGGGGAAAGAAAAAAAAACACTAAAAATCAAGGTTACCATCATGAGCAACCAAGTGAAACATTATTCCTAGCAAGGGGCTGAAGAGAAAACAGTGGTGCAACGCTGGCCTCTGTGAGATACTGGACATGGACCAGTTTGGAAAATTTGCCACAAAACATTTAACCTGAAGTCAGCTATTCACAGGAGATAACACAATGCTAGAACAGGATGAAAGTTCAGCAGTTTTTAATCCTATTTTGTATTAGAGACAGAGGGAAACCTGTAGCAAGAACAATCTACTAATGGAAAGTAGTTCAGGTCTCACCTAGAATTTAACAAGTGATCAGCACTTTCTGGACAACTTCTGATTGGCTTAAAGTGAAGGCAGATGTTAATCTTATCTGCAAAGGGCCTCAAGGCACCACTAAGGTCCTGAGGATACACCACATTATATCTTCAAGTAACATGTTCATAATTGTAAATATAAAAAGAAGCAGGAGTACACAGAAAAGCAAGCCTGTTTCAGTGGATATAGCATATAATGCAGGAAAACAGTTATCTCTTGCAGAAAAGTGCCTATCCATAAAACTCTTCCTTTTTTCTTTTTTATCTTGGAAACTAAAATGCTAGATCCTTCCTCTTCTTACAGACCCAGTTTAATGTAATTTAATAAATACTAAACTACTAATCATTACTTTAGTTTTTAAATATCTCTTACATGACAAACACTCAAAGACTCTTTCCTTTCTCCATCTTAATTATTTTAATTATTTCTAACACCAACAAGCAAAAAGTATCCTCACATAAATCAGATTTCAGGACAAGCAGAGCAACAAAAGCTCACGTGAATTTCTCTACTTTTCCTAGCAGTTCTGCATTCAGATAAGGAGCTATGGGGAAAATGGCATCTATGAGGAAGACAGGCAACATTTCTGGCTTAGTCCTGGCTCCCTTTGAGGCCAGTGGTAAGAAATGGCACTAGTAACAGCCCCCTCAGGCTTTTGACTTTGCCTGCAAGAGAAGTTTTTCATCCTGTGCTGACCAGACAAAAAACAATTAACAGACAGCAAACCAAGAAGCACAAGTCTTCACAGCTGACAGGTGAGATTAAATCAAGATAAGACTGACTTGTATTCCTATTCTTAATAAAAATCTTCAGACTAAGTCTTGCCATCATGGTTTGAACTGGAACTCACATAAAAGCACTCACATCCAGTAAACAGGACTATTTCAGAAAAAATGCAAACAGTTGGTTCTTCTCCTAACAAGAAGCAACTTTTCTCAGTATGAAAACAAAGCACAGTTACTTAACAAGCCTAAGGAATGTTTTCCAGCTCATTCTTTTAAAAATTAAATGCAGATGTACCCTAGTTCAACATTAATTATAATCAATATCACACAGGAGGTCACAGCAAATAAATACTTGGTATTTAAGAAGCATTTCTTTTAAAAAATAAATAAATAAAAACACAACCAAAACACACAGAAAACAAAACAAAACACCACAAGAAAAACCCACCCAAACCCTCCTTCTCATCTACAACAGCTTCCTGCTGGAAGCACTGCAGTGCAGAGCTGATGGGGTGACATCAGCTCAGTCTCACACGCATCTCTTCAGCTATAATTACGTTATAAAAGTGACATCCAGATTTCAAACACATTTTTAAAACTCGTCTAGCTTACTTAAATAAGGAGGTCATTGTTCTCCAATTTTATTTATTCTGTTAATGTAGCCTCTCAGCTGGAAAAAAATGGTTCAATCCTTTCTGGTTTGTTTGGAGTCCAACATTCCTTAATACTGTTGTTCAGATGCAGCTGAACTCTTTACTGAAGTTTACTCAGCAAACAGAGGCCCTTTGTTGTACTCAGCTGTGAGGAAAACACCAAACAAGAATGTCCTTACCCACCACAGACTAAAAGCCATATTTTAAATGTGCTTATGAATTCATAATGTGGAAGGACATCCAAACACATAACTACAAGGAGTAACTATACAAAACACCAGTGCAGCACTCTATCTAAAAGGCTCTGTGTAGGACATTAAGCAGTATTAGTACAAACAATAAGCCAGCTCTCAAGCAAAATCATAAAACACTCCATAGCACATGAACAATTTTGACCTGGGTCTTATCTTCACCTTCACTGCAAGCCCATCAACAGCACTCTTCTCAGCAAGTCCCTGCTGCCTTGCTATGTAAGAACAAGGGACGGAGGGCAGAGAAACCTCCCTCTACCTCCAGATGAGGCTTCAGGAAGGGCACATACAGCATCCTGCAGAACAAGCCCATTACTTCACCGAACCCCCATGCTTATGAACGCCCTTCGATGGCAGCGCTGGCACCTGTCATGAATGAACACATACAGGTACTGCTTCTCCATATTCAATTCCTGTACCACAGGGAACTGATTCGAGAAGGTATGAACACATTTGTTACTTCTTTGAATAAATCTTCTCAAGATGCAATTGTAATTGCAATTGCGGAGAAAGCAATGAGAGCCAGATGGAATAGAGCAGGCATGAACCACTGAGTTGTGCAGACCGGGTTTCAATTACATTTTACAGTTGTGGATCTTCTCTAGCACACAAGTATTTCCAAAAACTTGCAAAATTACAGCGAACTGTTCATAAACAATTGCTCCACCCACTGAAGCGGAGGTTAAAACCACAGAGCCAGAGCCTTACAAAGTTTAAACTTTATAAAAATAAATATATTCCAGGGTCCCAAAAAAATCCCTGTCTCCAGATGAAGTTGCACTGCAGATTTTGTTCAGGTGGATATGGGACTACTAAATACCACTTTTGATGCCAGCTGCTATTTTTACACATCTCAGTATAAATCTCAGATTCAGTGACCCCAGAATGAACTCTCATACAATGCTGCTATAATTTTAACAGGAGGAAGAATGGCTACAAAACTAGATCAGAAAATCTCTGACAGTTTTACAAAACTGGCAGTATAAGGATTAAACAGAATATATGAAAATTAGTAATAAGACTAATATTAAATATGTGTGTTCTATATTGATGCTAAAATCAAAAATGGGAGTATGTGAATTCATATATGTGTGTGTATTTGCGTATAAACACTTATGTGTAAAATGGTATTTTATTCATGTGACATAAATAGACTATTAATAGATTACTGCATATAAGTAACACTAGTAGAAAATCATAGAAGGTACAAATGATACAGGAATGAGAGGATAGGTTACATCTATAAAGGAATTCTATTCATTCACTAAAACATATATAAGTATAAATATATCTGTAAAATATAATATGGACGTGTAATAAGCAAAATATGTAATGTCTGTATATCAATATATGTATATATATGTTTTCTTTTTCTATGCACTTACTCATGACTGAATAAAAGTAACTGTTTAGAAAGTGATAGTGAAGGAAAAACTCCTGCTAATAATTCAGAATGGTCAAAGTTGCATAAGGATCTCAAAACCACAAGTGTGGAAAGTTGAATTACAGGTGAAATTCACTGCCTATAAATGTAAAGTAACATGTTAAAATAGTACACATACACAATCCCAGTCACGTATAAACAGAGATGGGCTCTATACCAGTTTATATGGATGACATTTCAGAGTCATTGAGGACAGTTGTCTGAAAATGACACCTTGATGTCTAGCAGCAGATAAAAATCGATTAGTTTTGGCAAGTGGGAGGAGGCTTAATTGGAAAGTTAGATAGCAAACCAAGAATCATCCTAATATGACTTTATTCCTAGTAGCTCAAACTCTGGTTGCTGTTCTCTTTCCTCCATCACAAAGAGATACAGAAGAACTAGAAAAGATGTAGGGCTTAGCAACACAGATGCTCAGAGACTACACAGTGACTTTTACAAGAAAAGTATTTTTCATCATTGAAGAGAGATGCATACAGAGTGGCTAGAACAGAGGACCATAAATCAAAGAGTATGAAGGAGAAATTGAGGCTCACAAACTAGAGGCCATTTAATAAAATTATTGGCAGTTTTCAAATGCAAGCAAGAGTTATTTTACAGATGTTTAACACTTTTGTGGAATTCATTGTCACAACATACTCTGAAGGTCAAATGCTATAAAGAAGGATTATAGAAGGTAGCAAAGCATAAGTCATTAAACACGATGATCACACAGAGATCTAGACTGCAAGACACCAAACTGCTTTGAGATACACCAAAGTGCTGACCAGCAGAAGCCGACAGTCTCCTCCCAGCTAAAGATCACTTTATGCTACCTCCATTTCTTACAATCTTTCTTAAGAATCAATTATTTTCTAGTGTTGAAAATTTTCAATTTTACTCTGATCCAGTAGAGATACTTACCTTAAATTGTTACCCAGATGATTACTTACTAGGAACTTGCCACACTGGACATTTGTGTACCTTAAACTGCAGCCTAGTCCCTTCTACTATTTACATCCTTCAGTGTCCAAGCTTGTGACCATGCCCAATCTTAAAATACTGAAAGCATTAACATTGGTTAAGACAACTAATGGTGGCATGCAAGTAGAAGAATGTGTTTCCTATATTGAAGACTGTCAACTTACTCTCTTATTGTACTCTTGCCACACATTATTTTCTATTGGAGAACCGTTCTTCAGAAATATTACATAGGTAACTAATAACTATTAGGTTAAAAAAGGTTATTTCAGTTATTTACTAACAGATGCCTTTTTTAATTATTCATTTATATTGGAAGTCTTTAAAGTTTTCTAACAAGACTAGTTAAATAAATGTTTTAGCTGTGACCTCAGGCAGAATTTGTTCCAAAGAGCATTCTTTGGCTCATGAAGCCTAACATCAGAATCTCAATTCTTCTTGGTACTGTAACACTTTTTTAGAGCATGTGAAGGAATTTTCTGCTCATTAACATGCATTGCCATTTATATTTCTGAGAGAAAAAGTCTCTTTTGTTCATGAGAAACAATCAAAGAAAAATGATGAAAGTTAATTTTTAAAATGTTTCACAAAGCGATTTAACCCAAAGCCATTCTTCCTATGCCGCATGCACTGAATGGCAACTGCCTGCCACGCTTAAGCTGTGGTTCAGTCCATATAATGATATTACATTAGGAAACTGCTTATAGGGCTAACCACAAGATTATACAGAACAAACTTTTAAAAAATTTAAAACAAAAGAAAACACAGAAGTCAAGCAACAAAAAGATTCTAATTACTTTGGTTGAATAGCTTGATTTTACTTTTACATGATTACCGTAAGTGTTGTTAGTCCACATTGTCTGTGCTTTTTATTTAGTAACTAGGACAAAAAGTAATAGAAAAGGGCCTTTGTTTTATCAGTAGCACTTTTATGACAAGTTATGCCATGAGCATACACAGAGAGCCACAGCTCTCAAATGGGAGGCATATAATGCCACTACTTCCCCAGAGTAAAATTTCTCTGGTACAACAAATTCATAACAGAAAGTTGATTGTGGCAGAGCTCTGTAAAATACTTGCTCTTTTCCCCAAGTAAATTTGCTTTTAACAACTTTGAAAGTTGACTAAGCAGCTAGGTCACCAAAACTGCTACCATCATGACAAAGAGCTAAGAAGCTCTCTTCATGTCTTGACAGGCTTCTTTCTGAAACCAGAAGAAAAAAATGATAATCCCAAGTGTTCCTAAAAACATTCATGGAGCAGGCAAAACTGTATCTGAAAACCACTAAACTTTTGTAACACAAAACAAATTTATGTGGAAGATGTTTGCCTAGAAAGCACTGCGATCTAATGCATTAGAATCAATCAAAGAATATCAGGTTGGAAGATACCTCAAGGATCATCTGGTCCACCCTTTCTTAGCAAAGAAATGGTCTAAAGATTAAGGTCCAAGAGGACCCCATCTAAGGAAAATATTTTCATTGTCTTTGGTATCAGTTGATCAGTTTATGTCATCATTTTCTGTGTCCTGAATGATTCCTACATCTACTTTCCTCATTTTTAAAGTGGACCTTGTACATCCTCCCAGGAAATGTTATGCCTGACTAGATCAGCATGTAAAATACTGAATTACAACAAAATACTAGTGTCAGTCAGTGCCAAAATTCAGAAGTATCAGTCTCCTTTTTGATCATTACAGGTTCGCACAGGAAAAACAGAGGATAGTCCATCCTTTTATGCAGAGAGCTTAGCAAAATAAGAGCTGCTGGGACTTACTAGAAGACTGTGAAAGGGCTGGAGAAATTCAAAGAGGAGAGACCAATCTAGACCAGCAAAACAAAAACTGCAGTAACTAAGGGCAAACAGCTCTATGTCACAAACTTTTTTTGTATTCTTGTAGCCAGCTTTCCGTTTTGGAAAAGTTGTTATGATAGTAGTTGAAAAAGCAACACACCAAACTACACTACTAACAGGCATCCCCAATGTCATGCTTTTACTAACGCTATTCACATTTTTTTTCTAAGTAAGAATAGACTGAAATATCTGTAAAATTTTCAGACTCAAAGTCAGACAATTCGAACATTCTGTGATGAATAGTTAATACCATTAGAGGCAGAAGATCTGGATTGTGATCTGTTTTCTGAGAAAATATAGCATATTAACATAGTTCGAGGCAGAGTTCAAGCAAACACTATTGGAGAGTTGTGATACCAAGCAAAGCAGCACCTCTTTGCAACACAGTACCAGTGCTAAATAATCTTCAGTTTTTTAGAAACAAAATAGTTTTACCTCAAAAATACTCAATATGATTCCTGAAAAGCAACAAAGTATTAAAAATTATAAGGAACTGCTTTTCAGACATACAACATAATCTTTTTAGACATCTGCCTGACTATGCAATTTGAGCCTCCTCTGCTCTTACACAGCTACAAATTATAATTAACTTCACTTAGTGACTAAGACTCTCTGATGAAGAAATAAACCAGTCCCTAACTCAGATGCACATTTAATATATGAATTGTTAGAATGGGATTAAATCAGTATCCAAACATCAACATTTCTATGCATAGAAAAAAAGTTTATATAAGTTGATTTTTCTCCAGCCCAGTTTCTGAAGTCCCAGTTCAAAAATATAGGCCAAGTTTCATACCATCTTCAAACTTTCTCAAAGTCAGCCTGCACAGTGCAAGCCTGACCCATTTTGAGTGGGCTCTTCAAAACCAACTAAATAAATTAATCAGGTGGCTGCATCACTTCTCATAGTACATTTTTCCTGCATTAAAGGTTTCACACATGAAATATATCAGCATTTGAATTCATACTCTGAAGAAGAGATTGCTGTAAAGAACTCACAGGCATGTTGAGGCTGATTAGTTAGCTCAAGGTACATTAGTTCTTTTGGTGCAATATTATTACTATACTGCTTCCTTCTTTCGGGACGCTAAAGAATGACAATTCTTTAACTCAATTCTAGTATCTTCTTTTGTGAGCATCTGAAATAGAGGAATGGGAAGCATTAGCATGGTTGTGGACAAACTTCTTTTAATTGGTAAAACTGACCTAAATACCGTCCTATGTGGGGATGTCAATTGGAAAATAATCTTGACATTTCATCCAAAACATTTCAGTAAGAAGAAAAATATTTCTACCCTAAAAATCATACTTTCTGAGGCATTTTTAAAAATGGGTTCATTCTGATTATTAAACAATTTTATTCTGAAAAAGAGTTACCAGATTTTTTTATAGTTTTTTTTGGCTGACCCTACCTTAAATCCACAGCAACTGTATTACTTCCAGTACAGCAAAAGATGGTGTATATATATTAGTTCTCTCTAAAAATTCCTGCTAATATATTACAAAGTGTTATTTCAGACACAAATAAGATGAATTTCTTAATATACACACAGTAGATTTTCTCTGAGGATAACTATTATGAGAAATTCAGGAGAAGTCCATTGATAAGGTAAAAGGACCTTCACAGCCTGAGAAGTGCTATCTATAATCTTGGCACTTTGATCTCTCAGAATATGAACTAATGCTATATCTGTGATGTAGCTCATTATTAACAGTTAAGTATCTTAAAATGGAGCAGCTTTGAAGATCACTTCCAATATCAATAACTTGCATTTATATAAGGCTTTCATTTCAAGGACAATGCTACAGGGTGCCTGAATCTGATATACACGTGCATGTATATATAAACTTCTATTTGCATTCAAACACATCATTAAGGTTATAAATATGTATCCACTCATAAATATAAATGCACAATCTATCAGCTTAACTATATTTTTTGAGAATTTAATATATAAGGCTAGAAGATAGGCCAAAGTATAATCACAGACGTCAATGGAATTATACTAATTAATTGTGGAGAACATCATCCAGTACTCTCTGCAGAAAAAGTTATATCAGAAGACTTTTGCATGGAAGATAAGTAGAATAACCTTCATTTATTTTAATAGGTTCTGAAAATATGAGAGGAAAGCAAGATATCTTTTACAGAGGAATCTTGGATGAAATACTGTTTGCACTGTTTCACTTTATACAGAATAGGCATTTCAGTCAAAGTCAGGTTTTCAGAAAAATTTACTTCTGGTGAAAATTCTCAGCCAAAATCTTCAAAATTTCCACCAGGCTATTTTTAAATGAGGTACCCAGGCCAGAGACTTTACATCGGGAAAACAAAACAAAACAATCCATTAAAAAAAATGTTCTGTTCAAATATTTCTTATTTAGCAAGCAGCACTAGTTCACCTTCAGTGAAATCAATCATGCTTGCTATGCAATATCTGAAGGGTATGTTATATACCTCTTTCACTTCTCTACACGTGTCGTCCTCCAACTGTGCAGATTGAATTTGACCAAAATGTCTAAGGAAGGGAGACAACACAGAAAATAATTTATCATTTAAAAATATATATTTCTAAACAAACTTAAGTAAACCTTTTCCTCAACACCAGCTCATGACTTCAAACAGGGAGGACAAAATCCCTCCGCCACTGAAGCAAAAGGGAACTTTAATACCGACTTCAGGAAGGTTGGATGTCATCTGTCAAAACTAAGGAAAGATGTAAGGAGTTTAACTTATTACTTATTTAAATAACTGATCTTTTACCAGGCTGTCCTTTTTTTTTTTTTTTAGATACTACAACTAAGTAAAAAATTAGTTTCCCATAACTACTGTAAAAGCCTTCCGCAATGAAACATTTGCACTATCTTCTGTATTGCATCCTATTTCCAAGTGTAATGACCCTCAAAATCCAAGATTGATTTGGCTTTACTCTGATCAATACTAATCTCCAAGATATATTAGACTTTACATTGACCTAAACAAAAAGGTCATTATATGTATATTAGTCAATCTCCAAAACATTTATTAAATTAATTTGAGGGACAACAAAGGGTGTATTGTTATAACCGTTTCTATCTGGGACTTCTATCCATCATCGTTAGTGAGATTTAAATGCAACTGATAATTCACATGATCACCTAGTCACTGTAGTGGAAATCTCAAGATGTCTTGACCTGTCCTCTATTATTTTAAAATTAATCTTTTTGTATGTATCTAATTGGAGGAACACCACAATATTATATAGTCACTAGACTATTAGAATCCAATCTTACACATATTAAAGTCAATCGGAGAACACATCTCCTCTTCAGTTACAGAACTGGACTTTTAAATACTTGGGGGAATCTAAAATCCTACATTTTGACTGTAAATCCCCCCGAAAGGAAAGCAGGAGAAGCTGCTTCAATCAAAGGACTTTGACCAGTACATTCTTAAAAGAAGAATCAGAGCACCCAGAATCTTATTTATATAAAGTTCATTTTTGAAAAATACAAATTTCTGATTAGCTTTTTTAGGCTACTGGCTAATTTCAAATTAGGACTATAAAACCTATACATGCATTAAAGTGAGTAACAATTTTATGGCAAAATTGTTACTGACTGATCTGGGGTAGGCTCCTCATCACTTTAGCTCTTTCTCCTCAAACAAAAACAAGTCTCAAGCTTAGTAAAAACACAAAGAGAAAGATAAATAAATATATTATATTATTCATAATTTTATTATTAAAATTAGTAAATTCATTTAATGCCTTTTTTGTTCTTGTTGCACAATGTAATTTTGCCTCCCTATGACATTACAGATTTCAATAGAACTATTTGCATTTTGGACAGGTAACACAATTTACTCTTTGCATAGTAAAGACACTATACTGTAAATTATTTGAGGCAATAATCATGTGTTTATTGTCTCCCTCAGGCAATTTATCCTAAATTAAATAATTTTATAACCCAGCTAAAATTGTGTTAATCAAAAGTAACACTAAATGCTCCATGACATTTCTGTCTGGAAGTCTGAACATAATAAAAAAAAGTATATAATACCATTCATAATACAGTTTTTTGGTAAGTTGCTCACAGACACTTAAATACAATACTAATAGACATTATATACTTACAAGTTTGACACGTCAGCAGCACTTGCTTAAAAATTCAACCTTAAACTTTGTAATGCTTTAGCTCTGGGGATGCAAATACTAAAAGACACAGGAGTAGGCAAACTAATGTGATTAGTAACCAGGAGGAGAAGTTGTTTAAAAAACTAAAAAGTTAACAAAATATGGATAGTAATCAAGAGTGAGGACATAGAAAGCTAGAAAGGAAGCAAATAATTTCATAAACATAGTGAAATATTTCCAAACAATCATCCAAGTTTCCTAACAATAGCTTAAACATGTTTCTCACAGCTCTTTCCATGCTGGCCAGAGTGAAGATGTCCACACTTCAAACTCAACTGTCCAATGCCTTTTGGATTTCCACTTCCATAACACTACAGCCACTGTTGCTCTTCTAATACACCAGGGGAGAGAGGGGGGCTACTATCACTTATCCTGCTCCATTTGGAATCTGTGACATATTAAATCACCCATGTAAAGTACGTTTCTACTAAATAAAATTGTATTAGAAGTAAACTAATTTCTACCCAAATGGACAAACAAGTAGTCCCAAAGTATGTGGGTTACCTAATTATCCACCAAGCAACAGAGAAGCATTTCCCAAACTTTGTCATCTTGATTTTAACCAGAAAAAGTACAGCACATCTTCTACAACAGCTGCTAATGGACTGATCCAAAAGACATCTCTAAGGAACAACTGAGAGCCAAAGAGAAGCCTGTGTCGTTATCTGAAATGTGAATAGTTCTGCTGAAGATGATGGCATGCCACAGAAAAGTAAAATGACATTTTCTTATGCACTGCACAAAAAGAGAGGGAAGAAGAACAAGATTCCCCAGACTAATGCTCTTCTAAACCTGCCTTTCATTTTCTTTTAGAATTTTCCATCATAGTTAGCAGAGTTTCAGCTCCACAAAGTACTGTGGACACTTTCCTTGCTGCCTTTGGTATTTTAGGGTGAAAGAAGAATGTTTGAAAACATGTCCATTGCCTAATTTTTCATATCATTTTTACAAAAGGGCTAGGATTGGAAACCATTTTTAATATTATGAGATTTCCGGTGGAATTTCTGGGAGTGTGGCCATATAGCAGGGGAGCCAGTCCTAAACACAGACCGAGGAATGAGAGAGCAGGAAAGATTAATCTCTGACTTCAGGCAGCCTAGAAGGCTGCGAAAGGAAAGGCAAAAGAATCACGCATAGAGAGACAGGATGCACACAATGCAGCTTTAGCCTGCTAAGGCCCAGACAAGCAGCTTAAACTTGACACAGAAGAGAAGCCACTCGAGAGGAATTAAACATTGGCAAATGCCAAAAAAAGAATAAAGGGTCTCTGAAGCTGTGTTTTAAACAGGCTGGAGAACTGGATTGGCATGTTGCGTGGCATGACATTTAAAGCTTTGACAGAAGCTAAATGCAACAATTTCCCTGGGCCCATACCACTGCTAAGCATATAATCCCTTCTGGAAAACAGACAAGCTCCATCTTAAACTTCTGCAGTATTTCCCCACCTCTCTCTGCTGCCACTGGGCATTTCAGAATCCACATGCTCTAACAAGGGGACGTTCTCCGAATTTCTGCAAGAAAATTTTATCAGGGGTAGTAGATACTACGTCGCTTTTGTACAGTGTCCTTTATCACAAGGTTCTGCTTCCCTTCTGTTAATCCCCTCCTGAGCTAGCAGGGGGAGTCCATGTCCTACATAGCTTTCATTTCACTTGGTCAAACAAAACAGGATCTCCCTTATCTCTTTATGACAAGGCAGACTCACTACATATTCAGACCATCCTTTCAGCTCTTCTCAGCACCTGGTCCAATTTCAGTTATTTATTCTTGAAGATGAGTGATCAGAACATTTCTGTGATGGGTTTGCATGTATGGTGGGGTTTTTTGGTAGTAATGGAAGGGGGCTACAGCGGTGGCCCCCTGTGAGACGCTTCTCAAAAGCTCCCCTGGCCCTAAGTTAGACACACCTCTGGCCAAGGCCAAACCAATTAACAACAGTGGCCATGCATCTGTAATAACATATTTAACAAGGGGAATCTGGGAAGAGGAGTTGGAATTGTGAGGAGAACATCTGTGCAAACACTGAGGCCAGTGAAAGAATGGAGGAGGAAGGGGGATAGGTGTGCCAGAGCAGATGCTGACCTGCAGCCCATGGAGGACCCCATGCCATAGCAGGTGGCTGTGCCTGAAGACGACTGCAACTCTGTGGAAAGCCCACGCTGTTGTAGTTCGTCACTGAGAGGACTACATCTGGGAGGGACCCAACCTGGAGCAGCTCAGGAATAGTTTGCAGCCTGTGCAAAGAACTCATGCCAGAGTAAGTTTGTGGATGACTCTCTCCCGTGAGAGAGACCCCACGCTGAAGCAGGGAAGGAGCGCACCCTGAGGTGGAAAGAGCAGTGGAACTGACTGTACCCCCCCATTCCCTGCCCTGCTACGCTGCTGAGGGAAAAGAGGTAGAGATTTTGAGAGCAAAGCAGAGCCCAGGAAGAAGGGAGGGGTGAGTGAAGGTGTTTTCAAGATGTGGTAATGCTTCTCACTGTCCTACTCTCTGTTAAGTGGTGGTGGTGTTAGTGTCTGAATTAAATTTATGTTCTTTTTTTTCTTCCCTAACCAGTCTGTCTTTTGTCCATAACCACATTGGGTGACCCATACGTCCCCATCCTTGTCTCAACTCCCGAACCTTTTGTTGTATTTTCTCCTTCCTATTCCTGAGGGGGAAGGAGTGAGCGAGTGGCTGTGTGGTGCTCAGTTGCCCTCTAGGCTCAAACCACGACAGTAAGTTATTGTGAGATGACACTAACATTTGTATTAGATCTTTCAGAAGCCTCTCTACTCAGGCATCATAAGGTTAGATTTTGCTTTTTCCATTGCCACATTACATTGGCAGTCCAGGTGAATATTACCTTTATCTCCCCCATAAGTTTCTATCACAGAACAAATCTTATATATTAATATGAGGACTAATTAATTAATTACAACATCATTCCAATGCCTCAATTTCATCAACCTGTGATATCAACATTTTTGCCAAATATGCAACAGAGGAGAAAATGACAACTGTGGAAAGAGTTTTCATTCATAAATTTCAAGAAAGCTGCACACACCACCAGTCAACCATCTGAAAGTTCAAGTAGATTCTCAAATTTTACAACAGTAATTTTCAACCTGTAGTATGCAAATTACTTCCAAGAGGTCTAATATATGAAATTAAGAAAAATGGGCCTACTGACAGCAAGTTTTAAATGGAAAATTGATTCCACTGGAAAATTACTAGTGGTCTGCAAATTGCAATAAATCTGAGAACCACTTCTTGTAATATCTGGGTATCTTCCTTGCATGTGGTAGTTTGAGGACAGGTCACAGTTCTGACAGGCATTCTATGCCTATGATAAGTAAAACTAACAGCTCAAAGATACTGAACTTATTTAGCTCATTAATAGTCCTCCTTCTGGAAGAAAAAGTAACTTTTACATCAGAACAATCCAGTATAGCAGACTGAAACCTGTGATGTATGTGCACATACAGCATTCTAGCTCATCTTTTCCTGCATCTCCTTCACCACCCATTTATTTAAACCTGGTTTCAAACCCCGTCAGGTGAAAGTCACCTGAGAAAATAAATGAATAAGCAAGATTTCTTTTCATATTATTAAAGAAGCAAAACCCAGGATATCCTTTATATTATCAACACATTGTCTCTTCACTCTAATGAAATAGAGCTGGAGAAGGTAGACTATGTTATGGATAAGAATTAATTTAATACAGTTTTGCAGCTGTTAAGACAAAACCTAAAACGCTTTGTCTTCCTGATTACATTCTGAATACATTTTGGATACATTGATCAGCTACTGATCAAGTGCGACAAAGCAGTGACTTGCACCTTTAGAATTTAGAGAGGTCAGGGAGAGGTAAGTGACAAGACATTTCATACCACTCACATTGACCAAGGAGTTACCTTAGAAAACAGTAGTTACTAAGAATGGAAACCTTGGGATTTGGCTACTTCAGTTGAATTCATTAATTCAGTAAGATTTTTAGTATCCAGTACAAACTAACCATTAAAATTACCTTTTTCTCCTCTGACCACATTAATGTTTCAAATAGGATCCAAATAAAACCTTTGTTGTTCTCATGTGGATTTGAAGGAGGGCCTAACTGAGGCAATCCTAGTTTCCTTCCCCCGCTCTAATAGGAAGCTGTAACAAATACACTATGTACAACTGCTGTAATATATGGTACACAGACATGTTATATAGCCTACAGAATTACTATGTCAGAATATTATCACTTTGTCAGCTTCCCACTGCTCCCTCTTGTCATAAAATGCACAATGTGGGAAGATAAATGTGGATCCAAGTGCCTAATCACGTCTGGAATTTCTGGTATGTTGTACTGCCCAGTAAAACAAATTATAAAACACCAGGAATAAAGTGGTAGTTGCTAAAGATGCCCTAAGTTTACAAAGACAAGTCATCAACAATATTAAGACTCAATTTGTTCCAAGGACAAAAAATCCCCGCAAAGTAAAGCAAGTGCCATCTCACCAGAAAACTGGCATTAGTCCACCGCAGTGCCATAAAACCAATGAAACTTCTCATAACTTCAGGTAAGAAGAAGAAACATCTCCACAGTTCTGCTGACTCTCAAGTCAGAACAGGTCTAACAAAACTAACCAGTCACATAAATCTTGATTTTAAAAAAGTCCTCAATTATTATCTAATATTATTCTGATGGCCTTAACAGAAACAAAGCCATTCCAAAATAAATCCAACAGTATGGCCAAAACACGTCACAGATGTGTATGTAAAAAAAAAATCACCTCTGCCCAAAGCACAGCATGCTGTTCTCAAGCAACTTTGGTAACATTCATCCCCCACTGCCTTCCATATGCCCTCTAAGAGACCTCTCTGAAGAAAATGCTTTCTCAGTAGGATCTTTGGAAAGGGGGCCAAAAGTTAGGAAAGGGCAGGATAGGTCCTGTGACCTATACGTAAGTAGCAAAGAATTTTAGTATGTTATCCTGCAAACAAAACTAAAGGATGACCTGATCAGTATTTGAAAAGCACATATTTTTAATGAAGTACAAGAGCCTGTTAAAACAACTTTCTTCAGAGCAGCTCCTTTGTGCTGATTTATAAATTAGTGATGATTTATAAATTGCTAAATGTAATCATGCCAGAATTTTAACTCAGAATTAATCATCCCAGCCTTAGCGTTACACTTTAAATAGTGCATACTATGCACAAAACCGCATCCATAACCCAGATCTATGTTGTTCACCTTCCATAATACCACAGATTTACATTTCACTTAAGTCGAGTTATTAAAAGAAAACACCATCAACTCGAACTTAACTTTATGCCAACAGTATTTACTAGAAGAGTGATTTTTCTTAACTAGACATTTTTCTTTGCTTTCCTCTTGGCTGTCTAAGAGTGCCCCCGAAGAACTATCAATGTATGGGATATAAACCTGTCCCCACACCCTCTGCTCTCTTTTCACATCTTGCAGCATCAGCTTCACCAGTCCTGTTACAAAACACCCTATAACCACGTAAGCAACAGCACTGAACGCTTCCAGGCACAGAGTTGCACTTCTGCCAGGATATAAAGGGAGCAACTACAACCCAACTCCTGTACCATGCACAAATCAACCTGACAAATGAGGTTTTTCTCCCTAATGTCTTCCAGAGACAGCGATTATTTCCTTTCACAAAGCAACGTGACAGTTTCACTCCTGAACCGAGGCCTCGGTCACGGAGAGCCTGGCAAACCCTCTCTTGACGGCTTCTTTGCGCCCAGCGTATTCTTTGCTTTTTATAGACACGGCTTCACGTCGTGATTTTTTGCTTCCCCCCCACCCGCCCTCGAGTAACCACAGCCAAGCAGCCGCTCCTGAGATGAATGTTAAACTCTGCCAACTCCTGCAACCCCCCGAGCCGTGCGCCCGGGACGCCCGGCCGCCTTCCCAACTCCGCGGCGGCAGCGCTGCGCCCCGGCTCCCCGCGGACAAGCCGAGCCCCGGCTGGCTCACAGCCGGCCCGGCCTGGCCCGGGCACCCGCGCTCCCGCCGGGCAACCGCCCGCCACCTCCCGCTAGTCCCGGACGGCGCGCCGGGGCGCGGACGAAGCGCGGGGCGCAGGTGAGCGCCCGCCCCAGCCCAGCCCAGCCCAGCCCAGAGGGGCTGCTGCGCGGCTTCCCCGCACCCTCCTGCGGTGGCTCCGCGCACCTCGCTGCTGCCCGGGCAGGGCGCGCCCGCGGCAGAAGCTCCCGCAGAGCAAGCGGGCGGGCGGGCGCCCGGAGGGGGCAGCGCCGCGCATCGCCGCGCATCGCCGCGCATCCCGCCCGCACTCACCGCGCCGCTCCGCGCCGCTCCGCTCCCCGCGCCGGGACGCGGCGGCAGCGCCTCCCTCCTGCGGCGGGGCGGAGGCTCCGCGCCCGCCCCGCCGCGGTGCCCCGCGCCTCCCACGCTCCCTTCCGCGGGCGTTCACCCGCCCCCCCCGCCCCGGCATCACGCGGCCGCCCCTCCCCGGGCGCCGGCCGCTCCATCCGCAATGCAGCTGCGGCCGCCGCCGCCCGGCCCGGCCCGGCCCGAGCGGGCACCTGCCCGCCCCCCGTCCCGCGCCGATCCGCGCTCACCCGCTGCGCAGCGCGGCCCCGGCCCCGGCCCCGGCCCCGCGGGCGGTCGGGCGGCGCGGAGGCACCGCGGCTGAGCGCACGGCCGGAGCGGGCATAGGGAGCTCCTGGGGCTGGGGCGCCGTCAGGGGTGTGAAACAAGGAGAGGGGACGGGAGAGGGGAAAAATGATAAAAAGAAAAAACAAAAAAAAGACGAAAAGGGTGTTATTTCCAAAAGGACTTTTGCGGCCTGCTTCTCCCCCCAAACCTATTACTGCGACGGACCCGTGGGACAGGGTGAGATTAATTGCTCTCTGTTATGAAGAAAATGATAGATGCCATTAATCAGCAAAGTTGTAAATCATCCACGTTTGTAGATGGAATTCAGAGATCAGCCAGGACAGATGGCAGGCAAACAGCACTCTCCAGGTCTGGCATAAATCACCCAACTTCTGGAATTATTAAACAGCCAATGGCAGAATCTCATACATTTTCTTAAAGAGAAGTGTTCCTTAGGAGGATGAATATTCACTTCATGTTATGAGAGTGTTTCCAATCGCTGTTATACTTCCCTTTCTAAATAATGAAAACATTGGGTTTTCCTTCCTGGATGTCAGAAACTTCGAACTGAAAAAATAAACAAGACTTTTCACACAGATATCTTTCAGACATGGATAAGAAGCAAAGCCAGGGAAACAACAAGAGTGCCCAAATCATTGCTTTGATGCACTTTCTGAAACAAACTGGCAAAGCTGTAAGATAATAGTTTTGTCCTGGTGTCTCCAGTAGATATGTCTTGCAGTAACTACTGCAGCAAACCAATTCTTTTTTTTTTTTTTCAAGTTTTGTGTTCATGCACTTTGAGGAAAGCAGTGAATCAATGACGCTTTTATTCACTACTTCTAAAACATTAGGCATTCTGAGGAATCTAAATATTCCAAGTGGAGAGAATACCGTTTTTCATTAGCCTCCCCTAATTTATTTTTTTTTCACATAGCAAAAATGCGTTACAGTATGGTCAACTTCAATCAATCTTGCATGGTATCACATTGATTGATATGTCAAATGCTTGTCCAAATATAAGCTTAGCACCAATATCTATGACTGAGTAATTGTGAGCTTGATTGCATGTCCTGTAATAACGTGATCAATCTACAGCGACATTCAGACTTTTGCAAAAACCTGCTCTATAAATTCAATAATAGCATCTATTCTATCACATAGAAGGGATCACAGTCCAAAACACATATTTTACAATAGTTATTAAAAAAATATTCAAATGTTAACTTCATGATATGTAAAGTAAATGTTTACCATTCTAACTAGTTTAATCTTCATTATTAAAAACTACTTTTATGAAAATGAATGTTATTTTCATTAGATTTAAGAAAACCAATGTACAAAATATCAAAAGTGTGGGTTTGGTTTTGTTTGGGGGGGGGGGGGTGTTGTGTTAAGCTTACTCTCAGCATTTGGATTTACTGAGTACTGTACACCAAGTCATCTTTAAATTGCCTCAGTACCTGATGCAGCAACAATGTCACACACAGGTATCATCCTTCCTAACGTTGGTGCAAAATCCAGGGAAAAATGAGTTTAAATTATTTATTTTTAAAACCAAAAGGACAAAACTAACACTTCAGGTGAAGAAACAGGTCATTGTTATGACTTAGAAATATACATTGTATTTCTATAATGTACTATACAGAACTATATACAATCAGAATAATTTAGGTTGGGGAGGACCTTTAGAGATGAGGTAGTTCAACGCTCTGCTCAAGGCAGCGCAGCTTCAAAGCTAGAGCAGCTTCCTCAGCACCTTGTCCAGCAAGTTTCAAAAATCCCCAAGAATGGAGGTTGTCTTTTCTGGAGAAACTGTTCAATTTTGACTACTGCTTATTGTAGAGAATGCTTGTTTTTTTCCTAATAAGTATTTCCCTTGCTGCAACTTGTGTCTGTTGCCGCTCATCTTTTCTCTGGGCACCTGAGAAGCGTGTGGTTCTGCCTTCCCTGTAAGCACTCTCTCAGTAGTTGAGGATGGCAATTAGATCCTCCACCTTGGCCTACTTTTCTCTAGACCTCTCAGAAATATCACTAACTGTTCACAGATTCACTACTCTATTGCTTTTTTATAAATCACACTGAATTTAATATTATAAAAGTAAAACTCTTATGGGGGCTGGGGGGCATCCCATCTCTCATAGTATTGAAAATGGATGACTAAAAATGACTCATCCATCTTCTAAGAGAGATACTTATGATGAAACCTACACAAAACAGCATGGTCAAAGTAAAACTACCTCCTAAGTTCCTGTTTGTATCAGAAGGAGCAAAGACTCAGGTCAAAGTCATGTATATCCCCTTTAGCCATACAAATTGGTCATACAGTAACTTTAAGGGTATCAGCAGCACCTATGAAGCAGACAGTTTTCTCAGGCCTTATGTAAAAAAACATTTAATACTGGATCATAAGTTTTTCCACCAACAGCAGTGACGTTTGCCTGAGATGCAGTTTCTTGGGCATATTTGAAAGCTAGTACACATCTTTATGCGTGGCTAGTGCTGAGATAGGTCATGAAGTGAAGCTGTTAGGGACAGTAGCTCAGAGGGAGGTTGAGAAAGGGAAGAAATGCCAAAAAGGGTAGCCTAGGTTGAAACTGTTTTCCCTTTTGTTCATACAAGCTCTGGATTGTCTGCCATCTCAGCAAAAGAGAAAACTAGAATTTCTAGCCATTGTATTAATCTTAAACTTTTTGAATTGTTTACCAGTATTCTCATTAATACTATTTGTATTTTAACTTATTTCTCCATTACATAAATCATGCGCTCTTTCTCTCTGCATACATATATATATATAACATCAAAAAATACATTTATAAGGTATATGATCTTAAGCATCTCATGGATGCAGACATTGTTTTAAAGAATCACCATTTCACATCAGGAACAAGCAGGCAGGCATATCTGAAATGTAATATTCTGCTATAATGCAGAATCACCATCACATTCTAACCAACTCTAGCAGCCTTGTAAGGTGTGTTTGCAATTTGTTTTGTGTGTTTTTTTCAGGCCCTTTAGAGAAAATCAAAGATGAGAACTGAAAGGAAATTGTTTCAAGTCTTCTGGGAGACAGTCTTTAAAGAAACAACCAAAAAATATCTTAAATCTGTTAAGAACTTTTGAAACCTTTCAGAGGTTTTGTAATGATGCAAAAAATACAAGGGAAAAAAAAACTTCCCTAAGGGACTTGACAAGATAAAATACATGTTCGTAGTCAAAGAGCTAAACAATTCAACAAACTGGAGTAGGATAAGGAAGCTTTCACTTCAGCAAAGCTGCGATAAATTGAATGATTTGATACTGGTTTACATATTCTATGCCTTATGTGACATTAATTAGTTATTTCAGTGGGTAAAAGACTACCCAAGAAATCACCAGCACAGCAGACCCTAATTGGCATTCCTGTTCACAGGCTATGTAGAAAGCATTCATTTTCTAGCACCATGTGGACACAGGCTGCACACACAACCATACCACTGATTACGCTGAAACGTTTAAGGCAAAAACAATAGTGAAGTGCAGACAGACTTACATTGCCCACGCCTATGATGCAACTCAGCATTTACCTGCTCTTTTATTAACCACTGTCTTCTAGTCTTGTTTTAAAATGAGAAAGAACTCATCATTGAATAAATGTATTTTTCCTTCCTCCGTTTGAAATGTTACTCAACACAGTCAAAAATCTGTTCATTGCTTTTATTCAAGGACTATTCCTTACATGAATAGGCAATACACCAGTTTGAAGACACTTCCTTGGTATTTCAGCCACACATCCTAAAGCAGAAAAAAACAAAAAAAAAAACCTTAATTTTCCATCTATTTAGGGATACCTCTGTTTTTACCTCAGAAACATGCCAGTTTTGGACAAGTCAGGATCAGGGCGACATGTGGAATCACGACAAATTCACTCAAGTTTGTTGAAGGGGGAGCATTGCCAAGAGCAAATGCCGCTGCACTGTGTGCAAGCTCCCAATTTATTACCACCTGTTTACATAGGTTCGTTTTTACTTTTACATCCTACTGACCTTCAGATTTTGCCTGTTTACTGCTCACATGCTCACCACGCTCTGCAGGTGGTGTGCTTTACTGCTGTTTTTCCCACAACACAGTGTTCCGTAATGTTGCCTCAGTTACCCACAATCATTCTTCTAATGTCAAGGTCAGTTTACATTTTGCTAGCCACCAATTCTTGATTCCCACAGAAACAAAACTGCTTTGTGTCATATCTGAAACATCCAAACTGGAAGACCTTACAACTGTTAGTTTTCCTAACAGATTTACATCTTTGGAAAGGCTTCTGCTGAAGAATTTTCTTTTCCTAGCACATCAATTGTTCTACTAGAAATATATTATAAAAAATATATTTGAATGGAAGCAGATTTTGGACGGTCTTGCTGAAATCCATTTTTCTGTGTATCCCCTAAAAACTGAACACTTGAAAGTACTGGAATATAAATTGCTCATTGAGGAAAGTTCTGCCATGCCATAAAGGCTTGCCTTTGAAGAACTGATATTTGACACAGGTTTTAAGAGATGTATCATGATATTTTATATCTACCACTAACTCCAGCAATACCATGAAGATCAGAGCAATAAATATGTCCAGCTGTCAAGAAATCTGGAAAGCTTTGTAGGGAAAGGAGGAAAGCCTGGAGAGCACCTGGATGGAAAGGGGGAAAGAAGAGCCTGAAATCATACTGCCCAGAACAAGGATGGGCACGAGGGCAGAACAGCAATGGGGTGTGCAAAGTGACTGCTGGAAGCTGAGAATGACATTTATATAACTAAAGCATGAAAATGTTTTCAGGGCAGAACCAGCTAATTTTTTATTTTTTTAATTCACGTGGGGATTTAGCTTCTCAGGTAAATTTATTTTGCCTAAGGCCTGCAAGCTCTGCTGTTAAAAGCTCTGTGCAACAAGCAGTGAAATTTTTATTCAGATCAATGAGGTTAATGGGACCATTCCAACACTTCACACCTGAGAGCTCTTGTGTATATACATATTTTTAGGTGATGTACCTAGTTCTTTATGAAATATTACTGTCAGACTTTTAAACCATTAGAGAAATTTTATTAATTTCATGAAAAATTCAGTGTATATCTACAAAGGAATATATATCCTTGATCATCTATATTCCACAGGGGGGAGAAAATAGACTGTGTCAACCCAAATTAATGTCAGTATTTTAATCCACTTCTCCCTTGCTTTAAGCTGAAGGTACAAGGAGCGTGAGGAGAACATTCCAGTCCTGGATTCATGCTCCTGGAACACGGTCTGCACTGCACTTACTGCTTTTCTTTCACAAGTACTTACCTGGAAATTTGAAATTCTTTCACTGCATATCCAATATACACCAAAGCATGTCAGCTTTAACGTTATAAAAGCTGATTTACAAAAACAAGAACCTTTGTTGCACACCATTATTACACTTGTAATGCCTATATGAAACCCCAGTTGGATAGCACCTTTATTAATGATAATGAACCTTCTTAACATTAGTTAACTCTTAAACAGAGGAGAACTTTCTTGCCAGTTTTGAAGCTTACAGTAGAATTAAACTGACAAAGAATAATTTACTGAAACATTCTCTTTTGTTTTAACATAGTTTGGAGACTAGAGAAACTCCAGGGAGTTGGCAATTCAAAATATAAAGGTCAGTTTCTGTTAACAAAAGCAGAATATACATAGGACAGAATTTTCATGAAAAGCTGTCCCACTGTGGAATAATTGCTCATTACTTTCATCATCCCTTAGGAAACATGTAGATAATCCTATTTCAAGACATATAGCATAACTGAAATTTAGGCAGAATGAACCAGGCTTGAATCTGCTACAAAGGACCATGTATCAAAGGTACAAAGGAGTCAGTTCACAGCTACATTAGAAGAAACTGTAAAAATCCAGTCTGGTTGAAGAAGATCGAGGAGACTTTCCTGGATGTGCCTGTAGAGAGCTAAAAATGTATTCCCAACAGCATCCTTAAGTGTGCTGCAAGAAATCACTAATTTACCAGTAAGAACTATATCATCCCTCATTCCAGTCTGCTAGTGTACAACTTTTCTCTCAAGCGAGCCCCCTTTCGTAGCTATATGGCATAAGACCATGCTCTTTGGTCCTCGAAGTAGAAGCAGCATGGTGAGAAAAGATCTCCTAGGCTTTCATCTGTTTCAATTTTTAGCCATAAAAATGTACAGGGTTTTTTCAAGTGGAGCTAATGTATGTTTGATATGTAGACACTATATAAGTACTCTATGTTTTAGAGAAAAGGTTTATGGGATCTGGCCTGACAACACAGAGGTTTACAGGGTTGTTTCATTTGCTAAAAAGCAGGTACCAGGTCACCCTATCACTAACACACACGAACTGAACATGACCACTAGAAGTGGTCATTTTTTAACACACTGCAATCTAAACAACATCGTTTTCAATTTTAAACTTCTTATGTCCTTTTCTGTGTTGGATTACTCAGGTATAGCCAAATGCAGGCTGCACCTCACTGTGATTTTTGGCTCAGAAAAATGGAATCGTCACCATTCCAAGGGACAGGATCAAGAGATGGTGTGCCTGTCAAAGATAGAAATTGTTTTCCACAGTGAGTTTTACATTTGCTCATTATCATCAATTTTACTTGATGATGCTTTTTTCTTACAGAAGATGAAAATGTTCTACTAGACTGAAACACTGCATAGCATACACAAATACTAATCTCATAATTTTTCAAGAGAGCATTATTCTAACTCTTCAGGAAAGATGTTGTCTAAGATGACGATCAGTCATACAGCATGAACTCTGCATGTTATAGAATGGTCTATAAAGGATTGTTTCGGAAATGTGACTATGGAGTATTTAGCACATTTTTAGAGTATGTAGAATATGAAAATATTTTGTTATGGTAGTCTTCAGAGACATTTTACTGTCACACAGAGTACTGACATTCTTTTAACTGATATCACATAAGCATTACCAGAAGAAGATAAATCATAATAAAAACTGCCCAGCAGAAATGGTTGCAGAGCTTTTTCTATCTTCTAAAATCCCTTAGGGGGAAGTAACTGTTTATGTCTATTCATATGACTGGGTCTTCTGACACATTAGGGAATTTTCCTTTCCTGGCTATAGAAACATTTGGTGGGGCTTTTTTTGCAGATCAGAGTTGAATTTTTTTGTTTGCTTTTAAATGAAGCAATAAGATTTCAGCATTTAATGAAAGCATAGGTGTAGCTAAGAGGAAAGACACGAATAATTACACAAAATTCTGTCCACAAGGGCTACAGCTGAAGTCAGTAGCATTATCTAAACTTCAGTAAGTGTTATAATCAGGATTTATAAAACCAGATGAAGAATAGGCAGCCCAATGCTCATTCTTGGGGTTGAAATCAAAGTTTCCTGTAGCTTTGAAGAGGATGTTACTACTTTGCTGCCATGTCTGATATTTACATATTTAAAAGCCAGAATAATATGCTACACACGTTTATAACCTAAATATTATTATATATATAAGCTAAACTCTGCATTGAGAAACCTAATTATTTTTTCAGCAGAAGTCTCTAGACTTTTAGAGTTAGTGTTTGAGGTTTTTCTAGATGATTTAAAAAAACAAATGAACCCAAATTAAAACCAGAGTTAAGGCTTAAAGAATTGGATACTCAGCTGCTTTTTAAACACTAAAGACCACATTTTCTGGACTCAAAAGGCTGCCAGACCCCTAGCTTAGGGGGGGGGGGAGGGCTGGGACAAGTATTGCTTTTTCCATGAACTGAACAGTAATCGCTCACCCCCCAAAAAATGAGACCCGTTTGAAGGCTATATTGAATCAAAGCAGAAGATTGTGTCAGTAGCTGAGCTGCTGGGATTTTGGATTTCAATTACAACCTTTTATTTATCATCCACTGGACACACACCACCTGCCAACAAGATTGACAAACATGATCAGAAGCATGTCTATAGTCTCTGAGGTACAGATAATTATGCAGTGATTTTTTTTAATATAAAATGAAAGCACTATTGGCAGTTGTATATCCTAAATAAAATAGGTTAAAACTTTTATGCAACTTTGACATGGTGAATAAAGGTAACTAGAGTTACGGTTTAAAAGTTATGAATATGATATTGGCTAGAAAGTAACAACAATTTAGAACTTTATATGTTGCTTTTTCTTAATTTTTTCCCCTTTTATAATTGCCTCAGAGCTTAGGAAGTTCTGGATAAAACACGAATAAAGCAGACATCACCCTAACAAAGCAGACAAATTCCCTGTGCAAAAGGCAGAAATGAGAGATACCTGGAATCCTATCTTCTACTCCACAAAGTATAGTTCATTGTATTTTAGATTGGACTGTATTTTAAAAAGCATTCAGGGCTATCAGTTTGTCACTCTAGAGTAACTGTCCTAACACATTATGGAGATAAGGTAAAAGAAAGGCTCTGGAATCAAACTTAAGACCTATTTTCAAAAAGCACTTACAATGACTAACTGAAATCCCTTTGAAAAGCCATACTTAGACCCTTCTGAAATTTAGAAAATTATAGTAATACATCTAGGCAATGGTTTGAATTTCCAGAGAACTATCTGGCCTAATCAAAAGCTGTTGTTCTCCACCCCCTTCTCTTTTCTATAGCTGTACAGTGAAGAGTATGCTTCACAAAGCCCCTAGTGGCGCTAATGATGCTATCACTCCTTTTTGCTGAGCTGTCATTTCTCCTAATTATCATTTATATTGGGTTCTGCTACTTTCTGATATTAATATTGCCACACATATACTTTAATTGTTCGGCAACACTATGCAGTGCTTATTCAGAAGATAATTTCAGCCCCCTCGACTTCCCTGAAGCTCGAAATGTTGATGGATGTCTTTAAGATGGTCCCTGCTTAATGCTCATTACCAGAGGAAGAGTTAGCTGCCCATAAAACCTTTAATTCTATACATGCAAATGTCCATTGTTTGAGCAAAATGGATAATTGAGCACCTAATTAGTGAACACCTACTTGCACAGACAATTAGCCCATTTGCAAGAACAGATGCTGGCTTATGAATGCATCAAAACTAGTTGCAATGGCATGCAGGTGCCTTTCACAGGTGACTCCTTTGACCTCTTAAGTTTCAAGCTAGTTTCCTTTTCCCGAGAAGATGTGGAGAGAGAAGGGAATGACACTATGTCAAGTATTCCCTTTAGGATTTTATACTTGAAGATAACATACAAATAGTGTAAGGGGTCTTAAATCTCTGGAAATTCCCTCACCCTTAAATCAGACCTAAGCACTGGCTCCATTACCTTCATGGTCACACTGTAACTGGACCAAGTGCAGTTGCTCAAACTTTTCTCCTTCACACCAATCTTAGTTAAATGAAAGGCCAGTTGATTTAGCTACTAAGTAGTAAGTGTCAAGATCTACTCACACTAATTCTAGATTCTATAATATTACTTCAGTAAATGCGACTGTTAACTCTCACAATACATTTTTTACAACTGCTCATTTAAAACAATAGGCCACTCTGTTATCATAGGTATAATTTGTTTCTTCCTCTGGAAGTGGGTTTAGTTTGCTTTGCTTTGACAATTCATATTCTAACAAGGAAGTTTGCTGACTATGCTTCCACAGCTTAATCGGATCCATTTCATTATTTGCCTTCAAAAGAGGTATCTCAGTTACTTCACAGAAGATCTCTCTATATATTCCGATATTAGAATATCTCTATGCAACAGATAAAAAGCTAATGTAAACAATGGAAGTTATCCAGAACATGAAAGCGAAGCCATCTGTTTGGGGAGCAGTCTCTATCTCACAGACAAGGGTCTGCCAATGCGTAATTCTGGTACTTCAACCACCAGAGACTGGTCCTAGAACTTTCTACTGCTCTTTACTTTACAGTCAGTCTAACAGTTTACTAAATTAACACACAAAGGTGCCAGTTCAGGTCACTGCCTCCCCATCACCAGGAGGAATGTTGCACAGCCCGACTTATCCAGAAGGGTCACTGCTGCGGGGCAACCACCGATGTAGGCATCAGCAAAATCTTACACTTAAAAGATGAAAATGAAATCTGGTGCAATACAGGTGTTTTCCCTTGGTAATAGGAGGCAGAACTGTAATTAGAAAACATCCTAATCTTTGAAGAATTTCTGTGAGATCCTAGATCTCTCAAAAAAATCTTTCCACTTCAGCTTATTTTAAGCCTTTCCAATAACCTGATTTCTTACCTCATTGTAACGGATTTATTACTTTCTCTCCCAGAAGAAGTGGGAGACATCTGTGTATTTTGTCATTTTAAAAGTATAATAAACACAATATGCATATCTCTGGTACAAGTTGTTGTTGTTTAAAAGTAAATTTTGTTTCTGAAGGGAGGTAAGGGGACAGATGCTTTGTTAATTAGTGTGAAACAGAAGTAGAGCTTCCCATAAATTTAGGCAGTACTATGACTCACTCATTTTGCTAATACAAACCTGATCAATTCTAATTCTGTTTTATACAGAGATGAATTTGCTGATTACATTTGATTCACTTGAAGAAGACAAGAAAAATAAGTCAGTTCATAACATTACACATTGAAGAACCTTCTGAGTTTCTAGAACTAATTATTTTACAAAGCTAATTCTAGCTTTACTTTCTGACTAAAATTTAAAGCAGTTCCCCAAATAGCTAGCTTTCAATAATACTGCTCAAAAGACCAGCTTGTAAAATAAAGATACTTGAAGACATACTTTGATTTTGTGCTATGTGGCATGTTTGCTTAAAAAAACAAAAAACAAAAAACCACCACCTACAAACAAAGGACTATGTTGCAAAAAGTAAAAAGGGGGAAATTAAGAGTTGGGGGCAGGGAATATGATATTTTCCAGTTGACTTAGAATAAAACAGGTAGAGAACACAGGCAAAGTGGCTGCCTTACAGCCAGAGTGACTTGGTGAATACTAGCCTCCCAGAATGTCATAAAGCAGCAACACAGATACTTGCAACCAGAGAAAGCTATTGACCAGTTAGGGGAGAGGAAGAGCACTTTATCCACCAGTTAGCAAGAATTCTTAAAAAGTATTCTCAGAAGCCAGCACAACACTGAAGAAAACCTGTAAATTAGTCAGCAAATGGAGCTGGTATCTCAGGAGGGATGAAATGCAGGTCTTCTAATGTTATCAACTGTCTTTCCCTCATGAAGCAAAAGGACATACCTCTTTTGTGCTCAGGCACAGCAAGACCCTTCCCTCTCTATGCACCAACCAGGTAACCTGCATTAGAAGCAATTAATAATGAGAGAAGTCATCTGAAATGGCCCTTTTCCCACTTTTATCTAATCTAGACAGTGTGTGGACTTATTTGTGAGGTATTAGTATTGACTCACTGTAATTTATTACTCAGATTTTAGAGTGCTCATTATAATCTGAGATTTTGATATTAACATTTCATATTTTGGAAATAATACTCTTTCTTAAAATACAAGACTTTCATAAGCATTTGGAAACCTCTGGACATTACTCTTCAATTCAAATTAGCTTTCAAGCATAAAAGACTATTCTGTCCCTTAAATAAAGGGATTATACTATACTTGAGAAACAGCCTTTTGTGGGATATAAAGAGCTGCAAGTGCCAATCATTTTCACTAGAAAATTATCTTTAATCACAAGCAAATATATTATTCATAAAGACAACCTGCACTGCATATGTTAAGCACCAACAATACAATTAGTAGACTTAGTATATCAAAGATGTTGCTATTTATGCACTCCCCTTATGTGTACCTGTTAGCAAAAACCTTTTTATAGCTTGGCAACCAGTTTCAGTCACTTCATCATTTGTTTACATTGTCAGTCTTGGTCACTTAATTTTTGCAGAGAATTTTATCAGTGTGCTTTTAAGTCCTGGGAGCAAAATGGGCACCACGTTAATAGACAGTATGCCAGTGCACTACTAGGTTTCATCTGGCTTTCTGTGCTTTCCCTCCAGCTGCTATTCAGCTCAACCATTTTATAGTTGCATAAGACCATAGTTTATCTGGAAAATGGCAAGTAGAAAATTGTTGCTGGTGTAAAACTTTGGGAAGCTCATTAATTTACAAGAAAAAAAAAAAACAAACCAACCATTTTTTGATGTAACATTTCAATGATCAAATAAATAAGCATGAAAATAAGGTAATTCACCAGGCTTGAGATTCCAGCTGGGTGTCCCTGAAGTTTACAGTCATTTCCTCTAATTGCCCATAAGACAATTACTTATTTCCATGTTGTAGTTCTGATAATTTCATCCCACTCTTTTTCTTTAACCAGAGATTTTCTGTTGATACATGTATGAATTTTCACTTAGTTTCCTTGTTAAAAAAAAAAAAAAAAAGAGGGAAAAGATAATGAAGAAATGTCATTAAAAGTCTCTCAAAAACCAGTCCAAAACTCCTGCATTAAAACACTGAAAGGTATACTTTAGTTATGCTGCAAAGGATGGTGCCTGACTCAAGGTGTGAAGTTGCTGGGAGATGGTTAACACATGGCTTAAGTTACTTTTTCAGGTATTCATATTCACTGAAGGAAAGTATTCATATTCACTTTTTCTTCAGGAAAAAGAATAGCAGTTTTCCGAATGCTGCCCTATCATTGTTTCACACAACATAGGGAGAATATACCCTTATCTGCAGTTATGCGTGTTGTATCATGCAATATATTGCACAGAAGACAGTCTATTTCGTAACTTTAACACCTGGAAATCAGCAAAAGCCAAGATTATATGGTTCTCTTGGAATCCTAACCCTGCTGTGGGGCAACATTCAAATAATTTATGAACATGACCTCCTCAGTCCCTCCACCCTGATTCCTCCTTTCTAAGTTTGTGTTAAAAACGCTGTAGGTATGTGCTACCTCCATGGGGACTCCCATGATGGCTAATGCATGTTCTCTTGAGACTATTGGTAAACCAGAAAAAAGTTCTTTTTTTTCTCCTTTTGATTCCTGTAAAACTTTGCCTATGCTAGGTCACCTTTCCTTCTAGTATCAGCTATGAACTTCTAGACCTCAGAGTAACAGAACACCAAAATTAAAATATAATTTAAATAAACCAGAGGAAACTTATCCTCTCATGGTAACACTGTGATTAAAGGATTTAATTGAATTATAGAGGCTTAGATAGCATGAAATGAAAGCAGAAATACATCAAGAACCACTGTTTCATGCAGAAAAATCATAAAAGCATGTAATAGTCCACAAGGTAATATTTATCTGGGAATAGATGACAGAGGACTTTGAGATAGAGCTACAAGGCATGAAGGATATGAAGTGCAATAAAAAAGGATAAACTCAGCAGGACTGATAAAGAATAAATATGCAAATATTAACCCACAAATAACTGACACATCTGCCATTTGTTCTTTAAAGGTTTTATCTTAAAATTTTTAAACTTATATGATGATTCAAAAATCAAACAGCTAGAATTATTACTTCTGAATATTAAAATTAAATGTCATTTCCTGTATCCAAAGCTGAAAATACTATCTGCACAATGTACTTCATCTTTCAATCCATCTTTTCAGAACACTAGTGGTTTTAATAAAGCTCCAAAGGAAACACATTACAGTAGGTTTTACTTTGCATTTCTTTAAAGAAGCTCATCTACTGCTAACTGTTTAAGACACTTTCCTCATTTAAATCTCCATCCATAAAGGTATGCATAATGACCAAATAATATCAAAAGAAAGCACCATCTCCATCTGTGGGCTATTGTATCTAACTGCATCTTAAAACCACTGAACTTTCTGCCAGTGTTCTGAAAGATGGGCTGCTGATAATAAGTGACAACATGTAAAACTGGGGTCAAGATAAAAGTAGCTGAAATCCTATTAACAGTTATGCTTATAAATGTGTTGGTTTTCCAAGGCTGACTAACTACAATGATGCTATTCAAATATATAAAGTATGTTTATAAGCATTTGCAGCATTGAAGTCTGAGGTCAGTCTGCGTACTATTAAAAGTCCTTTTGATTTATGCTTAACAGCTTATTTTTAAATCCTCAGGACAGAAAGTTTCCTCCTAGTTACCACATGCCTTTAATACCTTTAGGAGATGCATCATTTATTTTTTTGTTCAGATATTCAACACTTATTTCTTCTTCTTCTTGTTTTTCATTTTGAACCACACTAAAAGATGACTTGGATGCACATTGTCTGTCCAAGACTAGTTTTAGTTTTCTTGAAGGATCTTTGTAAACTGAAGAATGGGCTTTAACTATAGCTTTTAAAGGAATTTAATTGGAAGGTAGGTCATTACATACCATACATGACTACACAAGAACATAGTACTTGTTTATCCTCAAATGAGTCAGGACCATTAGTTAGACTGCTGTTTACTGTGCAGGCATGGGAAAAAGAATAATTGAGTCACACAGAAATAAACTTCCATCTTTGAGTCTCCAGTAACAAGAAGTAATGGGGTCTCATTAAATCAACAGCTCATTCTTGCACTTACCTATATTAAATTATATATTCAGTCGCATTCCCTACTCTGCAACAGTGTTGCCTTAAATTATCTCCATATTCATATTAAGCTGGATAATTTTATGTCTGCAATATCTGTATCTCTTAAGAGATGGGATAATCAAATCTCATGCTGCAGGCTGTGCAGAAATTGCCACAGGGAGTCCCTCCCAGCGCTGCAGTCAGCATAGCAGTGTGGTAGGTGCATCCTTCTCTCTCTGCACAGTCTGCCATTAGCTACAGCAGGTGGCAAGATATATCATTTATTAGGCATTTAAGCACTCAAGATGCAGCATAATGTCATATTAGGACATGCTTTGGGGATGACTCCTGGAGGAACTGAAGGGGGGGGGGGGAGGTGGGGAAAAAGAGAAAAAGAAAAAAGAATCAGTTTCCATTTGGCATGCTACAGAAAGAGACATGCTGGAGTAAACAAAACACATTCACTTTGTCTCTACTTTTGCACTACATACATATGAACTGTGATGAAAACAAAATGGACTTTCTGGCTATGTTCAGAACACATTAGCAGCACAAAAGGATGAGTTCACACTTCACATCATCTTTTCCAAATTAATTGGAGTTCTCACATGACTTTTCAGGATTTTCAGTAGGATTTTGTCTGTTTGCTTTGTCTTAAAGCACATTAGAGCCGACCTGTTCAAGTGTAGTACTTCCCCCTTTGATCAAGTCTTGGTCACTGGTGCTACACCAGTGACCTGTTTCAACTTAGATCTTATCCTTTGTCTAGAGATACTGTTTACTAAAAAAGCCCTTCCACATTCTTGCCTATATATAGTTATTTCTAGAAAATGTTACCACTCTAAGGCAAGTCTGGAAGGAGCTAAATTCAGAAAAAGGCACAACCACATTCAGGTTTTAAGATTCTTTTTATAAGATCCATGCTACTGTTATTACAAGTTAATTTTAATCAGTTCCCTCATAGCACAGATATAAACCCAAGCCACCTGTGTGAATGCTGAGAGGTATGATTTTAATTTTTTTTTTATTCATTACTGTTTCCTCGTCTCATACAAGGAGTAATATTTGTGACTGGAACACCATATATCAGGCAAACTTGAAACATGTACAAACATGTAACAATTTTTATGAGGGATGTCTTCTTTTCTGGATCTCCTGCTGCTAAAAAAGTAAATCATTAAGATCATGTGCACTCAAAACCTCCTCAATGCAAACAGCACTCCTGTAAGAGGCAAGCTGCATGCACACAGCTACAGAGGTGCTGTTGCATTTTTGTGGTTAACCTGCAAAGCTTGGGCACTTGTTTCATTTTCTTTCTAGGGCTGGGTAGAAAACTACAAAGTGCTGCATCTCTTCAGCAGGCTTTCTATTTCTTCAAATGCTTTTCCCTAACCTGAGGCCAGATAAAAGTGGAAAAATAGGGTAAAAAATGGTTCAAGGGATGGAATGAGTGAAAAGAACAGTGCAATTTAAGGTAAAATGATTGAGATTAAATTAAACTTAATGAAATTACACTATTGCTTTCTTCAGTAATACAATATAAAGTTGGAACTCAACATTAATATATCATTATTCAGTATCTTACTCAGTAATATTTCATTACTGCTTTTATGCCCACACAGAAGTAATAAATACTTACACTATACATGTAGGTGCAAAATTCCTCAAATATTTATAGATAAATCAGTTGTAGAATAGTCTGTGCACATTATTATATACTATCACACACATAGTGGTGTCCTGGTTCAGCTAGGATAGGGTTAAATTTCCCCAGCAGAGAGGGGGAAGGGATCTCCACCCGGGTTATTCATACCATGCTGACCTCAGGTCCAGGCGTGGGAGTGCGGGAACTTTTTTCCTTTGTGGCTTTGGTGACGGGGAGCACGCGAGCGAGCTGTCTGTAACCATTGCGGTATTTCTCTGTATATCTTTTGTCTTGTTCACTGTTATTACTGTTTATTGTTTTTATCATTGCTACTGTTGTTGTTCAGATTGCTTATTACACTGTCATATTAAATTTCTTCTTATTTTAACCCGGGGTTTGTGCCCTACTTGTGTCCGAGGGTGGGGGAGGGACAACGGCAATGTGGTCTCCGGTCCCAGCAGGGCTTAAACCAACACAAGTGGGCAGATGTTCTTAACGTTACTGAGCACCTCCTAGCAGTGCTTGCACTTGTCATTTATTTTCATTTAAAGCTTAAAATTAAGTAGCTTTAGTATGTATTAAAATAAAGGCTACACCTGAACATCACGCCAGTGTTTTTAGAAGAGCTATTCTGACTGCAAAACACAGAAAATATTAGTAATACTTTCAGTTAAGATAGGAATGCAACATACAATTATAGTATATTCAACTTGCATGCTTAAATTTGATCTGAAAGAAGAAACCCTAGAGCTTCATTAGAAGAACAACTAATACAAAAAAAAAAAAAAAACCTTAAGATGCAAAAAATGTTGCAAAGAAAAGCACAGATGCATTAAGACCTTTCATCTCGGAGCCCTGATGAAGAGCAGAGTATTACATTATCAACACCACATCTCTGTCCCTAACCACAGGGATCTGGCATGCTACTTATGTCCAAATTAATAATCATCAGGCATTAACATCATGACTTAATGAGTGAGTGGGTCCTACCTGTGAGAGCTCCTTGTTTTCCTCTTGTTTGTCCTTTAAAAATAGTTTCTCTGACTTTGGGATGGAGGTGTGACCAACACAAGCAGGGGCTGATTTCACTTAAGAGCAAGCAATTAAAAGTACCCTCAGTCTCCCAGCTATCTAACTACAGCTAAACTGAAGCTTCTAGTTTCTTTTCCTTACCATGCCATCTCCAGTGCCCCATGTTTTATTAAGTTTCTTTGGAGTTAGCAAGAGGAAATAGTGATTCATGGGTTTGGTAGGTTTTTGTTGTTGTTATCCTTTTTTGCGAATTTCTGTCCTGGAAAAGAAGTTGAAGAACATTAGTGTAGCAGGGAGAGAGGAAGGGAAAACAGGCTGAGGTTCTGCTCCTAAAAACTGTAGCCTGATTTGTCACCATTGTCTACACCTGACTTAGACACCCTGTACACAGAGGGGAACTCAAATATACCCCAGCTGTTTTGCTCTCCTCAGGTCTACAGTTCCTACAGTGTTAAAAAATCCGAACATCATGTATGGGGCTAAACATGTGGCCAAAGAGTACAGCTCAAGGTATGGATCTTTTGCAAAGCTAGCCGTTTGGCCCATGTAACTGGGATCTTAGAGTAACCATTGCAAAAACTAAAGGCACTCATAGAAAAAATGCAAGAAAAGAAAAAAAGATAAAAACACCCATGTACATCTTAGCTAACCCTTAGTCTAGTGAGCCTTTGATACAATGCAGGATTTGCCTCAAAAATCTCTACTTCAGGAGGAAGGATTTAAATGAGCTCTGTAAACAGTGAAATAGAGGCTGGAAAGAATAAACCAAATCCTGTCATGCTATGACTTGTAGTCACTCCACAGTCATGTAGCCTTGTGGCTGCTTGCCCTCTCAGCAGCCTCCTGACCACAATAACACAGTACTTTCCAATTCATCAGTTTTAGCTTTAGCGGTACAGGTTCTCACTGTCATTGGGAAGTACAGAATTGCTTACAATATATTCACATTCGGATTGCACTAATACTTCCTTCAAGATACTTTTGTATTTTCACACTTGTGTAAAGTATCACCATGCTGCCTTGAGTTAATAAAGCATTATTTTCAATTTCTTCTCTTATCTGTTTGGATTCCAGCAGGCCTAGTCAAGACACTGTAGCTCCTTTGTGGCAGTTGTGACTAAAATCTAAAGATGTGCAGGCACAGAGGCAAGGGTTTTCTCCCAAAGAAGCACTAGGTTGATTAGAAAAGGAACGTGTGTTTTCCAGAACTATGCAAACAGTTCATTAAGCAAAGCAGCTTGACACCCAGAAAATTTCTGCTCCCAGCTCTTCTAACAGGATTTCTTGTGTCTGGAGAGGCAGAAAAGCTCAAATTACCTTATTCTTAACTGTCTACTGAAGTGCTAAGGCTTGGACAACTGGCCCAAGCCAGAGCTGACCTATAGATGAATCCTGTATATTTTATAACTGGTAACCATTGTGCCAGTAGGTATTGTACTAAGTTATAACAACCCACTTAGGCTGATGTAAAAAGTGCTAAAGCATCGAAATACTGCAGCCTGAACAACAGGCCCCAAGCCGAAGCTGCTAACTTAGTGTGTAATCATTAACAACGTATGTAAACTCGCTAGTGAAAGACGCAGCTTAGACAAAACATAATCAGTAGTGAGGAGAGAATGTATCCAGCTTCCCTTGTTTAGCCTTGTCCAAGGCTGAGAACCCAAGGATCTGGCCTTGTTAGAAACTCCCTTGGTTTCCCCCCCGAGCCCTGGCCAGAGTTTGGGTGGGATCCAACAGGAGGATGAAACCAGAAATTTTCCACTCAAAACAAAGGTGCCAGCCATTCTGGCTTGCTGATTTTGGGGTATATAAGGGGGGACCCGCTCACAGCGACTTTGGCAGCCTCACCTACGGGTGGACGCACCGTGCAGGATTTCCCCCTTGCCGGGACAGGCTCTCCAAACCCTCGCTGTAACCAGGGCTGCCCAGACACTGCAGGTCTGGGTGATGGTAATATATGCAAGTGGTGATGTATTTTTCTTAATCTCCATTCTCTCTCTCATGTAGCAATGATTTAATGCATTACTCTGTTCTCTGCTGTTTGCTGCTTTAAGTGCACTATTCTGCTTTTTCTTACTGCATGTTTTCTGTATTACACTGGTATCACTAGTAAAATATGCCTGCTCTTTTCACTCTGGTGTCTGAGTTTAATTAGTATCCTTAAGCAGCAGAACATCTACAAGCTGGAGAATTCCCTGTTAAGCTCTGTGAAGGTGTTGCTTAGTTAGCAAGGTTACACAGCTGACCTATAGCTTTGATTTATGATGTCAGGAGTTAACCTGACATTACTCAGATAATTACTCAAATAACTTGAATTAGTTTGTTTGCTAAGACCAATACTCAAAATTCCCTTTGTTTTAAAGGCAGCTGGTGACCTTTACTTTTCTACAGACTGGCATCAAATACACCACTTTTGTACTGCACTTCTGAGTATGAGCCTATCATTTCCCTTACTTCAAACCTGATGCCCTAGAACTAGCCTAACAGTTTTGAAACTGATGTGACTGATGACTGGAAATTGCAGAGATGTAGCAATGACTGAAAGCATTTGACTTCTTACTGTGATAGAAACTCAGTTGTAGCCTTGGCAATGGTGCTGATTTATAATAAAACTTTAAATTTTCTAGTGGAAAGGCCTACAATTTGCTGCATGCTGGACCCAGTAATTCAATCTCACTAGACTCATCAATTCAGTTATTATTAATTATGATGAAATAATGCACTAAAATGACTGTTCCCATCTAATTACCCTTTCCAAAACACTCTCCTGAAAAACAGGTTCTTACTCTAGCAGCCAGATCCAAACAGCAGCTCCTCCCACTTGATAAAAAACAGAGCAACTGCTCTGTGTACATACAGGAGTGGTATAACATTATAAGCTTGTCTGCAGTATTTGCAGCAGCTCATTTGCAACGTATTCCCTTAGCTGGAATTCAGTCTAGACCCTCTGATTATAATTCCAGTGTCCTCCTGTATATAGCCACTGGAAAAAGCAAAGAAATGATCATAGGTTACCCAGAAAATCAGAAAGGAAGCAGGGCAAAGTTCCGCACAAAGTGTAATTTTATGGTAAATATATTGATCATCGAGGTCAGTTTAACCTTTTCACTAACCTATTTGCATTTTTGAGAATAAATTCATGTTTCTCTGCCTAGTGGCTGCTGTTGCTTCTAGTGGTCATATGGCAGCCCAGTGGGGAAAAGTACCCTCTGAAATTCATGTTCCTGTGGTAGGGGGTTCCCCTCTGGAGAAGCTGAGGGGTGCTGCAGCCACAGCACGAAGGAAGGGAAGTCTGACAGCACTCAGCTGCTTCTGCTCCCCTACCCTCACCACTTCTGCATTAGGGGTGCCCCAAAAGCCACAAGCCAGGAGAGCACCTCTTGTGCCCAGCTCCTCCCTTCTGCTTCCTACCTCCTTCCAGCTGAGGTTCGGAGGAGAAGCCCTGCAGCAGCTGACCGCCTCTTGGCTTCCCCTCCCTCCTCAGGGAAGTCAGGCTGCCCCTGTGCCCCAGCCCGCTCCCCACTGTGGGTGTGGATGGAGGAAGTCCCTCTGAAAGGAGTTCCCAGGAACTCCCTTCCTGTTGTAAAGAGCTGGAATCATAGCTACATTATTAAATTCAATGCCGTTACGTTAGCAGCTTAAAAATGCAATGAAATCATCTAGACCATTGTCTTTTCCCAAAACCAGTGAAAAAGGAAAGGAGTGGCATAAATAATGCCAAGAAATTAGCATGCTAATATTCTTTCTTGGCTTTTTTTAATATTCCATCTACCTATATTAATTTTAGGTAGATGGAATATCTTTAAAAGCCATATTGGAATTTAGCAGCATCCTTTAAAACAGGATATCATCACCCAGTCCTGCTGTAGGCTCTTCTGCTGGCAAGCAGAACAGCAGGAACATTCCTTGGTAGGAAGTTGGTTTATGGACTTGAGACAGGTAATCCTAAAGCAGAAATCTTGTTAGGGATCCAAAGGCCAATTTAGAGGCTTTGATTATATCGTTTTGGATTTTCTGATTTTTAGATGCTCATTTATAACATAAGGAAACCAAAGAGATTTTTTTTAAAAGGATAAGCAACCAGTAACAGGATTTAGTTTCCCACATGGCACTTCTGCAATTCCATTTTCTTTCATAATTATTTCCTTTTCCTTTTGTTCAAATACAAGCCATTGCAGATGAAACTGTATGTCTGTCTTCTGCAGTTTAAACCTTTGTTTGTGCACTATTGAATTGAACTAGGTGTCATAGCAGACTCTAATGAGCATCACTTGCTTTCATTTAACTCTACAGCTTGCCATTATACACTTTAGAAGATCTGTTGGTTTATTCACAGCAATCACTAGATATTCTTTTTCATTAGATAGATACTAGTTTTCCCTGTTGTGTCTTTCATTATTAAGGGAACTATGAAATGTTAAAACTGGCCTCAAAACACAGAGCAAAAATGCCCCCAATCCTATCTGAAATGCAATTGCTCGTATTGTAAATGATCTTAAAGATCTGAGCGCAAACAGGTTGAAATTTTCTTTATTTATGAAAGAGAGAAAGAAATAAAAATCAAGAAGGTGGCTCTGTATAACTTACTTGTCCAATTTACGTTTTTAATCACACTTCTTGTAGTTAATTTAAGCAGTTGGATTGCAATTATAAAAGCATCCATAAACAACTATTAAGAACTGCCATATTCTCACCCAGGATCTTACCTCAAATTTTAAACCCAGAAATGCTTAACACTGCAGATTTTACCCCTGAATCAGTTTTGAGAGGGTTTTGCCCTACCAAGCTGTCTTCGTAAATTCCTGACTGATAACTGGAATATTGCAAAGTGGATCACATGAACCATAATTTGAAGAATTTATTGCTACCATTGATGGTCAGGCCAGATATTATAAGGTTCAAAATACACTTCAGAGGGATAAGTTCTGAAAAGAGATTAACTCATTTTTGTGCTAATGATAACAGTCACAAGTTAATTAATTTTATGTTTTAATATCTTCTAGGTTTAGAATTTTTAAAGAATTGATGAAATATTAAATTTAATTTAGGATTTTTTTAATTAAAAATGTTTCCATCCTAATAATTTCTTCACCTTTCTTCCCTAAAATTGTAAATTTGACAAAATCTTAAATTGTTTCTATTAGACTTGATATGTTATTTTTAAAAATTTTATATTCAACTGTGTGCTATCTACTCAGCTCTAGGTTTAGTAAAAATGTTTAGCTCCTGTTCTGATCAAATACATAACTAATATTTAGATAAGTACTACTTCAGACAAAAAAACCCCAACTTTCCAGAGTTTAGAGATCAACTATTTTTACAAACCAAGTGCCAGTCTTCATACTGTTTTGTCTCATACCTGTGCCTGATTTCGGGTGACCAACCTCTAAATTAAGATAAACGTAGTCATTATTTGTATTTAAATTTCATTATTCTGTCACTTACACACTGAAGATGATGCATTTAATCTACTTGACATTACACTCACATCATCCTTGTACACAATCTACCACAGATACTGTATCCTAGAACACTGTGGTTGTTTAAGCCCTGCTGGGACGGGAGACCACGTTGCGGTGGTCCCTCCCCCACTGTCAGCAGGTCAGGGTTGGAAGCTAAGCACAAATCCTGGGGTTGAAATAAGGAAAGACTTACTACAATAGTGTAATAAAACAATCTGAACAACAACAATAGCAATAACAACAACAGTAAACAGTAATAACAGTAAACAAGACAAAAGATATACAGAGAAATACCGCAATGGACACAGCCATCCCGCTGCATTTGCTTCCCCTGACCAAAGTTCCGGCGCTGCCGAGCCAGACCTGACATCAGCATGGTATGAATAACCCGCCTGGAGATCCCTTCCCCCTCTCTGCTGGGGAAACTTAACCCCACCCTATCTGAACTAGGACAAACATGTCTTAGAGCATTAATCCACTGCAACTAATTAATGTTACTTTCTAGATTCCCCATAATAAATGCTTGGCTAAACACTGTGTGTAGCCATAGCATAGCCATGCTCCAAGTACAAAAAAGACTCTGAAAAAGCACAAGAACCATATTTTTTTTCCTATAACAGTAGAGAATCTAAAGAGTAATAATGGAGATTATCTTCAATTCTGGTTTAAATACTCTAATTTTATTTTTTCAGCTTTTTTGCTGTTTTAGGTAAATTCTAAGACTTACATGCCTTATTAGGTCATTATCTATAAATATTTGGTCAAATCCTTTACAAATAAATCAAAATGCAATATGGTCAATTTATCTTATAAACATCCTCCAAGTGCTATGACAGTAAGAATAGTCTCTCCTTCGGGCAAATTTCATACTCATTTCTATGTTAACATGTAATGACATAGCAGCATCAGCAAGATGTTTGGATTATATGCATTTCATCTGTGTAGAAGAGCATGTAACAAGGACTCTAATGCAAAAACATCTTAAGAATTTACCTTGGTGGGCACAGGTTTTATACAAACCAGCCTAAAAATCTTTCACTTAAATGCAGTTGTGTTTCCTGAACTGGATTATTGTTATCAAAAAAGCTAAATTTCTAAGCAAATAATAAAAATGCATAGATAATTGGTCTTAAAAAATCCTGGGCTGATCATGCCATTATTCTTTATCAAACTTTTTTCCTTATGCAGTAAACATTCTAAAAAGGACCATGTCAAGAAGACTTGTGTAGCTTTCAAAAAAAAATCTAAAACTTTCAGATTCAATATCAATTCGGTATTAATAAGGTCTAAAACATTTTTCCTCCCCAGTTAAGCAGTATATTTGGATTTTAATTAAAATATTTGGGATGTATGCATATGTGTTAACATTCAGCCAAGTACATTTATTACATTACAGCATGAGAATTGAAAAAAAGAAGCCAGTGGCCTCTGGCCACTGTATTTGCTATATGGATAGGGCATAAGGAACAAATACTATGACTTAAAGAATTTGCAGAGTTAAACACAACTCTTAAAGAATACAATAAATTCTTTCTGTCCCTGACTAATAAGAGAGACAATCTCTCATTCCACTTCCAGCCATATGTTTTTATTGGTATAAGCAACCATAATTATTCTTGAAGATTTTTCCCTCCTGTGCCTGACTAGGTGAATGTGAACATAAAAAATACTGAATATCAGCGCCCTATAAATAATTACTTGGAATTAACAACCAATTTCTATCTGCTGATGGAAGCATCACATAAGGATTCTGCTACACCAAGATTAATGACCTAAGAAGAAGGTGTAATTCTTGAAGAATCCTATATATATGATAAACTGTTGACATTGTAGATAGTCACAGCTGTAAAGTACGTTATAAGTTTCTCACAGTGGGAATGCACAACAGGGAATGAAATGCTTGTTGAAGACTTCAGTTCCTGCTACTTTGGATATAAGAAATGTAAGACATATCTAGAAAACATTCACAGAAATACTTTTTAAAATTTACTCCTTCATCTGTGTATGTATGTGCAACAACAGATTGGTGAACTTTGGATGAGGCATTGCCTGGAAAATTCACTCTCCTTTCAGGGTTAAAAAATAGCTGGTTTCTCAGGCGTGCTAAAGAATTCAAGAGATCATTGGTGAAAGCCTCTCTCCAATTTCAGCTGCACATAAAATGTTCTCTCCTGTTTTGACATCAATATCTGATCTAAGATTACCTTTCATTCAGACCAGTGTTCAGTTCTTCAGAGTTCTTAAGTCTTCTTATCCTGTATAAATAAAAATCACTTTGGTGGAAAAAGCCTCATGCCAAAAGAGCACCTGTTAACATGAGGCTTGATCAGCCTTTTGCCAAAAGGTGTCATGAATATCTCTGGAAAGCTTCCCTTTACAGCCTCCCTTCAAGTCTTCTCTTCCTCTTTTTAAGCCTGATTGCCATTCTATTCAAAATTGTTTGCTCATAAACTTCATATGTAATCAAAAAACTAATTTCAGTCCAGAGGAAATAAAAAAGACTAAATGTGTTACAGACTAGGGAGAAATCAGGAGGGAAAATACACTTGTCTGATGAAGCCTTGGTTATTTACATTTTCTTTCACAGGTAGTCTGTGATACTCTGAATCAAGCTATGAGACATCCAAGCCTGAAGAAACTAAAAAGTCTCTTTCAGTGTTTTGATTTTTTTTTAACCTGAAAGAAGCTTCAGAAATAGAAGGCAACTTGGCAATTTCTATGCTTCCATCTTGTCTACCACTGTACAATAAGAACTTATTTCTTCCATACAACAGTTCTGAGCATCACAAGAATCTATTTCTTTCACTGAGTTTTCTATTACCTCCTGTCAGCAGCCAGCAGCTCAGCCCCACACAGATGCTCACTTGCTCCCCTGCCATGGGGATGTGGGAGAGAATTGGAAGAGTAAAAGTGAAAACTCATGCACTGAGATAAATATAGTTTAATAGGTAAAGCAAAAGCTGCACATGCAAGCCAAGTAAAACAAGGAATTCATTCACCACTCCCCATGGGCAGGCAGGTGTTCAAGCATCTCCAGGAGAGCAGGGCTCCATCATATGTAACAGTTACTTGGGAAGACAAATGTCATCACTCCAAATGTCCCTACCTTCTTTCTTTCCTCAGCTTTTATTACTGGCCATGACATCATATGATATGGGATATCCCTTTGGTCAGTTGCTATGAGCTGTCCTAGCTGTGTCCTCTCCCAGTTTCATGTGCACCCCCAGCCTGCTTGCTGGTGGGGTGGTGTGAGAAGCAGAAAAGGCCTCTACTCTGTGTAAGCACTGCTCAGCAGTAGCTGAAACATCCCTGCGTTACCAACACTGCTTTCAGCATGAATCCAAAACATAGCCCCATTCTAGCTACTTGAAGAAAATTAACTCTATCCCAGTCAAAACCAGTACACCTGCATATAACTTACCCTGTATTTTCTTTTTTCCTCCCCATATAATAGTATTTATGCTAATGATTTTTTTCTGATAGCTTGCTTAGAAGTTCAGAAATTTTTTCAATTATACAAAAAAAATCCCCAGAACATTCCTTTTATATTGTCTATGTGCATATTTTGTTAGCAAAGCCATACAGCAAGAAAGTATTACGGATTCTTGCAAATTGTTCTCAGGGTAGTTTGCCTTTTCAGGAACTAGAGGAACTATCACATCTTTCCTATGATCAATTACAAAGCAAAACTAAAAGAACTATAAAGAAAGCTGAAGAACAAATACCAAAAGCAATCCAAACATGGTATCACCTTGCTGAGAGCACAAGTGGTTTTGAAAAACTTCAACAGCATAATTTCACATATTGAAAAAAGTTGTAAATGTTAAATCCTCTTAATTATTCCAGAAATTTATTAATTTATAATTTACATTAGCATGAAAATAAATCAAGACTTTTTCTCCCCCCAGCAATCCTTTTCACATGTTAATTGCTAGTTTGTCCTTGGGGTCCTTTGATTGAGGAGGGATTAGAGTCCTGAATTTTATTTTAAACACAGAATACCAATATTAAAGTATCTTATCCATCTAATTGCAGTGGGTGCTTGAATTAACAGGCAGAAATATACCATGTTGTATACAGGAAATGTATCATCTTGCAAAAAAATATTTTTGAAGGGGTTTTTTAAAATAACAAATTCTGAAAATATTCTAAATAAATTTATGTATTCTCTATTTCCCATCACACTCTCCTCATCTATGCCCTCTTATGCTATTTTACAGAATCACAGAATCATCAAGGTTGGAAAAGACCTTGAAGATCATCCAGTCCAACCATTTACCAAACACTGACCATCCCCAACTACACCAGATCCCTCAGCGCTATGTCGACCTGACTTAAAACACCTCCAGGGATGGGGACTCCATCACCTCCCTGGGCAGCCCATTCCAGCCCCTAACAATCTGTTCTGTAAAGAAAAGCTTCCTACTATCCAGTCTAAACCTTCTGTGGTGTAACTTGAGGCTATTCCCTCTTGTCCTATTGCTTGTTACTTGGTGAAAGAGGCTCATCCTGAGCTCATCCAAGCCATGAGCAGCCAGTTCCACAAGGAGAATGCTGTGGGAAAAAGTGTCAAAGGCCTTACTAAAGACAAGGTTGACATCATCCACAGCCTTTCCCTCCAATAAGCAGGTCGCCCTGTCGTAGAAGGAGATCAGGTTTGTCAAGCAGGACCTGCCTTTCATAAACCCATGCTGGCTGGGCCTGAGCATCTGGTTGTCCTGCAGGTGTTGTGTGATGGCACTCAGGATGAGCTGCTCCATCAGCTTCCTGGGCACCAAAGTCAAGCTGACAGGCCTGTAATTTCCCAGATCATCCTTCCAACCCTTCATAAATATGGGCGTCATATTGGCTGATTTCCAATCTGTCGGGACCTCCCCAGTCAGCCAGGACTGCTGGTAAATGATGGGAAGCGGCTTGGTGAGCACCCCAGCCAGCTCCTTCAGCACCCTCGGGTGTATCCCATCCACTCCCATGGACTTGTGTGTGTTTATGTGATGCAGTAGATCACTGACTATCTCCTCCTGGGATTGCTAGGGGACGGTTCTCCCAGTCTCTGTCTTCTGGCTGAGGAGGCTGCATTCCTTCAGTACAACTAGTCTTGTTATTAAAAACTGAGGCAAAGAAGGCATTAAGGACCTCAGCCTTTTCCTCATCACTTGTTACCATGTTTTTCTTCTACACTAAGAAGGAAAAAGATTAGTAGATCTACACAAAATAGCAGAAAAGTGCTCTTAATGAGTTAAGACAGTTGTGCTATAACCACTCTTACTTTAAAGTGATGCTGAGATTTTGAACGTGATAGCTTGGCTACTCCTCCCTAAATATGTTGGAGAGCATCTAATAGCACTGCAAAACTGCTGCCTTTAAAATAAAGCACCCCTACAGACAGAACCTTGCAAGTGCCAACAAACCAGTCTTTGTCCTCACACATCTGCTATACTGCCACCCACCTTAACATGCAGAATCTATCACAGCTCAGGAGCTAGAAATCCAGCAGCATTTAAAGTTAAAATAACCAGTCTGGTAACGGGAGAGGTGGGAGGGAAGAGATAAATCACCCACAGGCTTACACCTGTGATCTAAGCTCTCTTCTTCTGAGAGTGTTGTACCTGAGAGGGTTAACAACTAATTAGGCTCTCTGATCATTTAGTGGGGGTGTTCTAGTGAAACAAGATTTGCTAATTTAGCTAAATGACACTTTTAAATATTAGGTCTTCTCAAAGGAACAAATTTATAGAGACTAAAAGGTCACTTATTAGACCTTCAGGAAAGAAAAGCCACACACGTGGAAAATGGCCCTTTAGTTCTGACATCTGTTATACTTCACATTGAAGAAGATTGGTCTAACATAGGAGAACCGGAAAGCCTCCTTCAGAACTGTGAGGAATCTATGACACTAAAATGATACACTAACTCAGTGAACAAGACTGTGAAAATATTCAAATAGTCACTTAGTTCAATTATCTTTACTATATGTTTCATGATAATGTCTAATAAAGGAATAGTAGCTATAGCATGACTTTCAATTGAATTTTTAAAAACATTTATAAAAAATATAGCTGTTAATATATCAAATTTTTGCGAAGAGAAATGGGCCCAATCTCATTTCATCATTTCCAGTTCAGTTCAGACTAGGGTAAACTATAGTTAATATGAAGTGTTACTCACTGACCAATGTAAAATGAGTTGTTGGTCTCAGGCCAGGTTCTAACAGACAGTTATGTACCACACAAAACCATCTGTAGTAATTGCTCCCCTGAGCCTTCATCTTGCAGATGTCTGAACAGTTTTATGCACATGAGCGGCATCACTGACTCAAAGACTTTCTGGTCTTGGCCTTGTATTCAAAGGAACATCTCAAATTCATGCAGATCAGCACGTGTGTAAGCATCTGCAGTGTCAGAATACAGGTTGACAGCCGTGGCAGAATTGTCAGAAATTGAAGGAAGATAAAAATTGAACTATCTATTTGCCTATTTGTGTGGGACATCTAATTCTTAATGGAGAAGCACTGATGAGTCTGTGTCTGGCTTCATGTCAACAGCCTGTCAGTGCAGTGTCCTGGTTCTGTAGATGAAATGTGGATGTCATGAATGTCAATTCTTATTTTTATAAAAAAGAAAAATGTTAAAACCTATAAATAATTTTATTAGAAAGGCTACATTTTAAAAAGTGAATTGTTCAATGTAAGTTTCAATCGTTCATCTCACCACACTTTGTTGCTTTCCTTTCCAAGACATGTGACAGAACTATTTACCATTTCATTAACTCATGGAGACTGTAATAATGATGCCTCTTATCAAAGTCAGGCTGACCAATAAACAAATACTCTACTCATATGCATGAATAATGATTAATGCCCATTATAGCAATAAACAGATTGCATTGCTCTGTGCAAGCCACAGAAGAAAAAGGACCATTTTGTCACCGTATCTGTACGTACATGAACAGATAAAAGTCCATGTAAATGATCCTCAGGAGACTACAGCATATTCTACTACAACTGCTCTGTTTTTGTAGTTCAAGTCAGCTAGATCATACCTATTAAAACTTATGGGCAAACCAGAGATGATTGTCCCTCGCTAGTGCTAAAGCAATTGTTAATGCCAGATTTTATTTTTTGTTCTTTCTTTCTGCATATGGACATCTCTTAAACAAATTTTTATAATGTACCCCAAAAATGGAAGAATTCTTTTTAACAAGAACCTCACCTCTTACACAGCCCTCAAAAAGGTGTAAAGCCGTAAATTTTTCATGGATACTTTTCTTACAAGTCATACACATTTACATTAAAAGTTCGTTATATTGCTTGTCAGATTCTCATCTCCTACTACAGAGATAAACCCATCTTTTTGAAGACTATCCAGCAGAGAATAAAAACTTTACTTTCTTAAAATTGTAGCTTTAAGAAAGAAAAATTTGCATTGAAAAATCTATAGCAATGATTTTCTCAGAGTCATTTCTACTTTGTGATTAAATACCTTTGTATTTGTTTTGAATTTGTCACTTGATAATTTCATTTCCTACTTATATTGAATAATCATTACCTTCCTATTTATCGTTACCATGTTACTCCTAATTTATATACCTCTATTACCCAGCTGTCTTCTCTTTCTGAGGCTAAGGAGTCCTATCCTGCTTAGCTGCTTCTCATATATCTTTCAACACCCTCATTGCTCTTCTCTTCACTCTTTCTAGTTAATATATTAACGTGTTAAATGTGGGTTTTAGTTGGTGGCACATTACTGATTTTAATTATTGATTCATTTTATCTGCAGTTTTGTCCTTTGTATTTTCTTTACTTCTTAGATAGAGAAGCAATGTTACATTTAATGTTTATATATTCAGAGTAGGATGAGTAAAAAACTCAATTTGTAATATCAGGAGCAAAAAAGCAAAACTTGCAGAGGTGAACTCAGATGAACTGTGTAGCATGAGTCATGCTACAATGAGAAAAGATCAGATGATGCATGTGCTTCTTTCCTAAATCCAAAAATAAGTCTCACATCTTAATCATATGATAATTTATGATTCAGTTTTGAGTGGAAGCCTGTGGTTTTCTTCTTCCATGCTTTGTACATTTTCACAGCATTTTGCTGATTGTATCAGAAAATACTGTTATCCCTTGTGAGGCAGACACATTACACAAACCATCAACTGAAGAACCACATCATTTGGTTTAGCTTCCCTTTTGATTGAATTTAGAGAAATAATTTGTTATTTTGAGGACTCAGCTGTCTGGCTGATCTTCATCATTACTGACTCTTAAATGTGCTGTGCCTTGGAACGTGGCCAGCAGGGTCCAGCGTCGCACTAACAAAGCACGAAATAGCACAATACAGTAATGCATTAACAGAAGTACAGAACACAGCATTTACATGGCACGTTCTCAGACACAATGTTTCAAGTTTTCTGATATATCAAGTATCTAGTATGTCTGGTAAAACAAGTGTTTTTTTTCCCCTGGGATAGCAATATATTTAAAGAAAAATCATAAAGCCATGAATATTACAAGTAATAAAAACAGCAATAAGAATAATTATATCACTAATTATGAACATCTTTATTGGAAGAAGTCATTTTAAAAAAAGAAAGGCATGGGGAAGGACAAAGTTAACAAGAGAAAAAATAGAACAATTGAAATTACTGAAAAAAAGTCACCAGAAATTGGTGAATCTCTGCCTATTGGAGATTGGCCATTGGCTTGCACATGATCAGGAATTCATCCAGTGAAACTTAGAAAAACTTGAGAAATGCATAAATCATCCATTCCATTGCATGAGAGCTTTGGAATTTCAGAGGACAGGTTTATCCTCCTTCAAGCTGTTCCAGTTTTATGCCCTCAGGGACAGACAGGTTACAGTGATCTAAGATGGCATTTGCAATATCAAAGTCATTTATTCTAGTGAGAAACCTTTAGAAGTACAGTAGTACAAAATTCCATAGCCTTTAGTTTGAGTTACAGCTTCATCTAAATAAAATACCAAATAAAATCCACAGAAACAGGATAAAACCTAACCTGAAACTAACCATTTTCTGTTTACTGAATATAAAAAAGGCACACATGTTTAGCAGGAGGTTCACACAAAGTGCAACCACTGTTCATGTGCTTTCAGTGTAATACTTTCTTATAATATCCCTTTAGCAATGCAAACACACATTTTTAAATGTCTTTTTTGACAAGGGCTCTTTCATGTGAGCAGCTTCTCATTATCTGCAAAGTTACTATCAGCAAACTTGCACTGTATTGTACCAACACCTTTATTGCTTGCCATAATTAGGCTTGGCAGTATGATATCTTGTTGTCTCATCCCCTACCAACCAAAATTAAAAAGATCTCTGGTGGCAATTGCCTCATGGAGCTTGTTTAATCTCTCTGTTCTCTGTCTCTCATCTGCTAAAGTATTTTCTTCAGCAGAAGACTGATTTGCCAGCTAGTAGCATAATCACAGTACAAATGAATATTTGATGCCAAGCATTAATTTGGGACATCATTAGTAGAAACTGCAAATAGTAGTGAAACCAAGCAACTGGATGTCCTTGGAAATTACAAATAATATTAGACAGAAATAGAACTTAAATAGTTAAGATACAATTTCTTCTACATATAGGAAAAATTGTCAAGAGTTACACTTGGAAACTATATTTTCATCAAAAGCTTTGGACATGTTATTACAATCTGTAACTACAATATACCTATTACTAGGAGAAACCAAATAGGAAAAAAAAAAACAACCCACAACAGTATTTTCTCTTTTTCATGTTTATCTGTTATGCACCCTTTGCAATACAGTGTGCAATACAGTGTGAAAGAGTTGGTAAACGTGCTCACCAAGCCACTGTCCATGATTTACCTGAAATCATGGCTAACTGAGGAGGTCCCATTGGACTGGAGGGTGGCAAATGTGACACCCATCTACAAGAAAGGCAGAAAGGATGATCCAGGAAACTATGGACCTCTCAGTCTGACCTCAGTGCCAGGGAAGGTCATAGAGCAGGTCATCTCGAGTGCCATTAAAAGTCACATGATGGACAACCAGGGGATCAGGCCCAGTCAGCATGGGTTTATGAAAGGCAGGTCCTGCTTGACAAACCTGATCTCCTTCTATGACAAAATGTCCCAACTATTAGACAAGGGAAAAGCCATGGACATTACCTACCTGGATTTTTGAAAAGCATTTGACACAGTTCCCCACAGGATTCTCATAGAAAAACTGGCTGCCCATGGCCTGGATGAGAGAACGGTCTGCTGGGTCAAGCACTGGCTGGATGGACGGTCCCAGAGAGTGGTGGTCAATGGAGCTAAATCCAGCTGGTGGCCGGTCACAAGTGGTGTTCCTCAGGGCTCGGTGTTGGGACCATTTCTGTTCAACAAATTTATTGATGGTCTTGATAAGGACATAGAGTGTGTCATCAGTAAGTTCACAGATGACACCAAGTTAAGCAGAAATGTTGATCTGCATGAGGATAGGGAGGCTCTACAGAGAGACCTGGATAGATTGGATCGGTGGGCCAACGTCAGCAGGATGAGCTTCAACAAGGCCAAGTGCCAGGGGCTGCACTTGGGCCACAACAAACCCCTGCATGGCTACAGGCCTGGGGAGGTGTGGCTGGAGAGCTGTCTGGAAGAGAAGGATCTGGGGGCTCCAATTGACAAGCAGCTGAACACGAGCCAGCAGTGTGCCCAGGTGGCCAAGAAAGCCAGCGGCATCGTGGCGTGTACTAGAAATAGTGTGGCCAGCAGAAGTAGGGAGGTGATGGTCCCCCTGTGCTCTGCACTGGTGAGGCCACACCTGGAGTGTTGTGTGCAGTTTTGGGCACCTCAATACAGGAGAGATATCGAGGTGCTGGAGCGAGTGCAGAGGAGGGCAACGAAGCTGGTGAAGGGCCTGGAGAACAGATCCTGTGAGGAGAGGTTGAAGGAGCTGGGACTGTTCAGTTTGAGGAGGAAAAGGCTGAGGGGAGACCTCATCACTCTCTACAGCTACCTGAAAGGACATTGTAGAGAGGTTGGTGCTGGTCTCTTCTCACAGGTGATTAGTGACAGAACAAAGGGGAACGGCTTTAAACTCCAACAGGGGAGGTTTAGACTGGGCATTAGGAAAAAATTTTTTGCAGAAAGAGTGGTCAGACAGTGGAACAGGCTGCCCAGGGAGGTGGTGGAGTCACCATCCCTGGGTGTGTTTAAGGGTCATTTGGATGAGATGTTGGGGGATATTCTGTAGGGGAGATCTTTGTAGAGTAGGGCTGATGGTTGGACTCAATGATCCCAAGGGTCTTTGTCAACCTGAATGATTCTATGATTCTATAAATTACCTCTGTTCAGTTTTGCTGATGGCTAACCATATTTTCTGTATAAACATTTGACTAAGAGCATCAGTTCATTAGGAACTAAATAATTTACTATTTTATTAGGATAAATCCTAAAAATACTCATCGAGGCTTGGTCTCCTCTGTTCTAATCATTGTATCTTAACTCATACAGAGCTCAAAAAATGTATGTACATGATCTTTCCCAAGTTCTGAATGAGACCATTTATAAATAATGGAAACTGATGTGTTACATAGCATTTTATCTCTATTTCACCTTTCATTATAATAAGACCTTTGTAATAAATTGTAAACAACATTTCCATAATCCCATGCATTTATGTTCAGGCTTTGTTATATCTGATCTAGTAAACTGTTCAAGAATTGCTGAGCAAGGGCTTTAATATCAGATCATGATTTGTGTGTTTTCTGCATTCATGGTACATGGCCATAAGTAAAAGGTAACCTATGTGCCTGATGCTTTTATACTCTCAGTCTGGAGATAAACTGATGCAGATTAAGTCACTTTATAGGGCTTTAAATTCTAAACAAATAGAGTAAGAAATGGCACTAATCTAGCAGGAAAGCAGAATGAGGAGGCAAAAATTTTAGCAGGAGGACCTTCCCCTAAAAGACTAAATGTTGATTGCTGCTGTATCTCTTTTATTCCTCTTGTATTGCACTTAGGTAAAGTAAGAGCACTGAGTAATACCTGGGTTAGTATGAGTTGGAATCACAGTTAAGCAACAGGGAACTTTGAGATATACAGTGTAAGACAGGGGAGCAGTGTGTGAGCAAGTGCTAACTATGCACCCCGACCTGGAACACAGAATAGCTTCACTTCTGTAGCAATATAGTTGAGTTGCAATTAACTAGTCCAAAGACAGGAGCAAAGTCATCCTACTGATGATTCTGATGCATTCCAGGAGAATTTAATAGATGTGAGAGGTGAGAAACCAGGTCTACGAGAAACTAAGAACAGCCTGAGAAAGCAAAAGTTGAGGCTGATCGAAGGAATGTCTCAAACACTCACAAGACGAAACTATGAGTCACGGGGTGGATATTGTGCTGTAAAGCTGATAAGGCTGCCCAAATACACAAGATACAGCTGGAGGAGGGAGCCCTGTGGAGACAGGATGGTTCTGCTCTGGTGCACCTGGCCAGATTTCAAGGGCCAGCTGTCTGGTGAATGACCTTTGCTTCATTATTCACGAAATGCATATTAAAGTTAACACCCCTCAATATGCTAATGAAAACTAACATGATCATGCTAATTACATCATCCCATGAAACATCTTATCCCTCCCTGTACATGGGATACATAGGTATGTGGGTAAACCTAGGGGACAGACCCAAGGGAAGTGGGTATAAGGGGGGCTGGGGAGTGCAGTGAAGCAAAGAATAGAGATGCCTCCTGGAGCCCTCGCTGCCGGGATCTATGCAGAAACCCAGACCGGTGATCTGTATATTCCTATTCCCTCTATCTCCCTCCTTTCTTTTTCCCATTAAGAAATGCAAGGCATGTTGTATTGCTTGCCACAACTTGCTATATATTTAGCCAATTATTGTGTGTTCAATTAGTACATTGTGGGTAGTTAATAAATATTTGGACTTTGAGACTTGTCTCACCATTGTCCACTCCGTTGGGGATTTGCAAATCTGAGTCACTTGTCTCCCTCATCTGAGTGGGATGTAACACTAGATCAGGCACAGTACAATATGAACCTGGCTATGTGATCCACTGAGGACCACTTATAGACGTGCTGGGACTCCCTGGGAGCCCTCTTTCTAAGGGAATACATGAGGTCAGCAGCAAAGCATGCCAGAGCTGGTTTTGCACCCGGTCAATAAACCTACTGGAACCAAACACATTGGGAATAGCACTGCAGAACTCTCTGACAATGCCTCACCAGAACTGATGAACCCTGATAAACTGGGTCTTAGGTGTACCCGCAGTGCAAGTGTTAAACCCAACAGCCCATCTAAGTTTTTGCATACTATAGGACATTATATCATTTTATCTCTTCAGCTAATGAAAGCTGACTGCTAGCCATACCTGTATGGAGGTAAAAACATTAGCCCTAAGCATGCAGAGTTATGCTATGTGCTCTCTGCATCACTGATCAGTTATGCTCTTTGTAGTCCTAATCAATAACGTGATTTGATCTGTGATGAAGCTTATCTGTGTCAAATTGATCTTTATATTGAAATTGAATATCAACAACAGAAAAGATATTTGTTAATGAAGAGGCAGAAAGCAAGATAAAAGAGTTATTCGTTTCAAGAGATATCCACTCTTGTCCAGGAATTAAGATATTTTTTGAAGAATGTATGTTAAAAATATTGCCCATCCTGATATATTTGGGCATATTAAGCTTAGGCAAAGCTGCTAAATAAAGGAAAGAGCAGAAGTGGTGAGATTACAAAATCTGATATACCTTACAGCGCTTCATGAATCAGAGGCACTGTGTCTTGGGACTGTGATCACTGCCTAAGCACCTGGTTATGCACAGTGCAATTCCCATTTGTGAAGGGTAACTTTGAGGACATTTCCCCACAGTACAGAGCAACCTGTATGACAAATGCACTTTGTAGAATAGTCTGAGGAAGTAAAATTTATCTTATCAATTACAGGAATCAAAACTACAGTGGTTAAACATGAGCAAGACACTGTTTCTGTTTTGTCACTTTTCAGTCTATTCTTTCTCTAGGCACATTCCAACAGCTGAAACCAAACACAGCAGCTATGTATCCAACCTCCAGCAAAAATAAACCCTCAAGCTCCCAAAATAACCTCTTCTCCTACATACAGACAAGCTGAATTTTACCATTCTTCTCCTCTAAAAAAATCTCCTCTAAAGGTGGCAGGTCTCTGACTTATCCCTTACCCTGGGGGCTTGGCTGCCCAGGCTCAGGGCCAAGAAACAGTGCTGCTGGTGGCCATGAAGAGAGCACTTACAGTCAAGCTGTGGGGAAGCCTTCAACCTACCAGCTGGCATGCCAGCCTGGCCTTGGCCCATCTGTATCCCTATAGACCTGCCTGGCCATCCTGGGGCTGTAGCTGACCTTGTTTACTGTCTCCAGACCTCCTTCTGGCTTTAAATATTTTTTCCTCTGGAAGGACTATTATTGCAAGCATGATGGAATTATTTCATTTGAACAAATTAACAGAACCAGAGTTTGTAAAAGTGGGTAAAAACAGGGGGTGAATATTAAAAGATTAGGGCAATTGTGTCTAGTGATGGAGGACAGTGGAGCCAAAGCTGTTATCCTAGCACAGGGCCAGAGGAAGGGTGAGGACCCTAACCAATTCAGTGCTAGATGTCAGTCTGGGGCACTAAAATTGGCAGTCACCTACTAAGCTTGGAAGACTTACAAGTCTACAATAAAAATACATTTAACAGCATTGAAGATGGTTGAGTGATTCAGGTTTTAAGCAATTAAGTGAGTGGACCTTTTTTCCCTTCAGGAAGATGAGATTTCAGGTGCACTCGCCATTGGATGAACAAGGGAAATCTGCTTCACACATCTTAAAAGTATAAGTGGAAAGAGTGCTTCTAGTGTATGAGCCAAAGTTCCCATCACACATTTTAACTTAACCATGAAAACATCACAGAGATGGTACTTTCCTGTAAGTATGCAATCATCTAGAGAGCTGTTTGAAATAAAGCAAAATCTTGAAATGATCACATTATTGTAGGTAAATGGGTGCTGAGTTAGTCACTTACTAGGAATAACAATTTATACAGGCAATACAGATGCACTAGCAGATAATGAGTCCAGGCAGTATTGATTCCCCATTTGCTCCTAAGGGGAAATAGTGCTGGTCTTGACACCTCTGTACATTCATTGTCTTCTTGCAGTGTAGGATCACAGGTAGGGCTGAAATCAAGCCAGAGGAAACCTAGCCACGCAACTGGTAAGGGTTAAGAAAGAAGGGACTATATATCTTCTGTAAGGCTGAGGAAAACCATAGCTGTAAACTATTTTCAGTATTTTGAAGTGAGACCGCTTTTCATCCACTGGTATTTCCGAACTGTTCTGAGCTATGAAGGCCACTGTAATGCCCCTTAATGTTCCCTGAAGCATAGCTTTGGTACAACTTCTGACAAGAAATGACTATTATCCAGATATCCTCAGGAGGCACATACCATTATGTCCAGTCTGTGAGAGTTTCAGTTGATATTTAGCTCATCTAGTCCATTACCTAAGTACCTTCTGTTTCAGTAGGTGTTTTCAATCTCTCTCAAGGAATGAATCTCTAGTTCAATCAATAGGATCATTACATTTGCATCATTCTTCATTGTTAGGTTCATGCTGCTTGTAGTTGTTAAAAGGTGAAATAACTGGTAGCAGCCAAACCTGAGTAAATACATACAGAACAAATTTGAACTGGCAGCCACATGTACATTTAATTGACATGTATTGATTTACAAATGCTAGTAGGCTTTAGAATGTTGTCCAAAGCTATAACCAGGCTGTGAAGAAAAGTATTATCTTTACACTTTACATAGTTTACTTTACTGGAGCTTTTTGTTACCCAAAAGCAAATGTAATCAAGTTTAAACAACTTATGCCTAGATTGGTAAAGAATACATTGTTTATTAAGCCTTAAAAGCATGAAGAAATGAAGAATAAATGAAAGATCAGTCATCCATGTAAATTCAGTCTGAGGTATTAGTAACTAGAAGCCATCAAAACGCTGAGCTGGAAGAAAGATTCACAAGTGCAAACCGATGCCACCGATGGGATACTCAGACACAACACTGCTTGAGGATTCTCCATCTGAATTTGCCCTAATCCCAGGCAGCAAGTACTATTGCTTAGCCTGCACTTATACAAGGCAGGTGGCAGAGTCAGTGAATGCAAAGGCAAAGGACCAGATTGTTTTAAAAATATAAGCCTGTAGGCTCTTTTTAATTAAAAGCCTATATACAAGCTTGAAAGATAAAAAAGCTGACTCAGTCTTACATCCTGCATTAGTATCTCTAAGCTTAAAAAACAAACTTCAAATGGTGACCTGAATCTCCCCCTGCTCGCTTAGCTTCTCTTCAGATCTTTAAAGCAAAATTAAACTTTGAATTTAAAAAGTGCCTAAAATATCAGGAAGGTCCAAAAGAAGACTTAGTCTTCATAATGTACCTTATGTGCAGAGCTATGAAGGCCTCCTGAGCAGCACCTGCTACAGCTCTGAGGGGTGTCTTGTGCTCACCAGACACCAGGCACTGTGGTCCTGCATGAACTCCAAACTACGCTTCTTGGGAGTTCAGCATCCGCCCTTCTTTGTAAGCCCTAGTGAAACCTAGATGTTCAACACAATAACTTAAACTTCAACATAACAACAGGTGTGTGCACAGCACAGCTGGCATTCAGCTGCAGAGCTGAATCTTTCAGAAAATACTGTAGTAGTTGCTTTATTTTTAAAACATGGTTGTAAAACTGTATTCTTCACGCTTCTAGGTACTAAGCTTCAGTGAGACAGATACCATTCCAATGGGATCATAAAACATCTCAGTTTTCTGACCTAGACCCATGTGAGCCAAATAATACTGCTTCTCTTTGGTAGGTCAAAATGGAAAATAGCTGTTGTATTGAACTGAAGCAAGCCTTTTCCTGACACTGTGGTTGGGTTTGATTCCTGTTTAAACACTCTTAAATGAAACAAACCATTTAGTGTATCTTAACATCTCTTTCTGTTGAAACGTGCTTATTGATCTGGTTTGGGGAGTAATGGCATATGGTCTTTCCTCTGATCTCTGACACATGAGGCAGCTAATTACCAGAAGTGGGGTTAATGTCCAGATGGAGATCTGTGACAAGTGGTGTCCCTCAGGGGTCTGTACTGGGACAAGTACTGTATAATATTTTCATCAATGACATAGTGAGATCAATCAGCAAGTTTGCAGATGATACCAAACTGAGTGGTGCAGTTGACATGCCTGAGGGAAGGGATGCCATCCAGAGGGACCTGGACAAGCTTGAGAAGTGGGCCCATGTGAACCTCATGAGGTTCAACAAGACCAAGTGCAACCCCCAGTATCAATACAGACTGGGGATGAAGGAACAAAAAGCAGCCCCATGAAGAAGGACTTGAGGGCACTGGTACATGAAAAGCTGGACATGAGCCATCAATGTGTGCTCAGCCCAGAAAGCCAACCCTATCCTGGGCTGCATCAAGAGAAGCGTGACCAGCAGGGCAAGGGAGGTGATTCTGCCCCTCTACTCTGCTCTCGTGAGACCCCACCTGCAGCACTGTGTTCAGCTCTGGGGCCCCCAATATAAGAAGGACATGGACCTGCTTGAGCAAGTCCAGAGGAGGCCATGAAGATAATCAGGGGGCTGGAGCACCTCTCCTGTGAGGACAGGCTGAGAGAGAGTTGGGGTTGTTCAGCCTGGAGAAGGAAAGGCTCCAGGGAGACCTTATCACAGTCTCTCAGTATTTAAAGAGTGCTTAGAAGAAAGATGGAGACAAACTCTTTAGTAGGGCCTGTTGCAATAGGACAAGGGGTAATGGCTTTAAACTAAAAGATGCATAGATACAGACTAGATATAAGGAAGACATTTTTTATGATGAGGGTGGTGAAACCCTGGAACAGGTTGCCCAGAGAGGTGGTTGATGACCCACCCCTGGAAACATTCAAGGTCAGGCTACATGGGTCTCTGAGCAACCTGACCTAGTGGAAGATGTCACAGCTCACTGCTGGAGGTTGGATTGGATGACTTTTAAAGGTCCCTTCCAACCCAAACTGGTTTATGATTCTATGAAATTTGGCTTCTTTGGAAGGCAGGCTTGCTGACTTTCTGACATGAAAAATCCTTTCAGCATGTGAGAATCGTTTTCACACATTATGACAAATTTCCTACTTCAAGGAGGTTGAAATAGTCTTTCCCATACACTCAGATTTCACTCTCCAAACCATGAGTTTGGCTACTCTCAAAACACATTTAGCAGATCACATATTGATGCCTGAGATTCTGTCTTTTCTTTTAAGCCTCATACTCCTCTGTATGTTTTTAGTGGCCATCAGTTACACATTATCTACAACCTCTGTTCCATCTTTTATTTTATTAGAGGAAGGCAGACCATTCTCAAACTCCAGACTGACCACTACTAGAGAAGTTAAAATTATTATCTACACATGCTCATCCATACTAGTTGCATTATGCTTTTCCAAACCTTCAAAGTCACCTTCTGGATTTTTTAAGATACACAAAACATGGGTTTTATCATCAAGAAAGCTACAGACTTACACCAAATTAATTTTAAACAGACATGTTTGGTATAGTAACTCAGAATGTAGCAACTTCTGTTCTCTTCCTTCCTAAAAAGACAGGTAAATTCTACTTTCACCTTCATTATCATTTTCAAAGTAAATACAGGAAACAAAGGCTATCTTTGTAGCTTAGTTGCCACTTCTTGTGCCGTACTGAACAATCCAGAAACCTGCTGGGAAAGACTTTGACTCTTTCCTCCTTGTCCCTTTCCCTTTCCCTTTCCCTTTCCCTTTCCCTTTCCCTTTCCTTTCCTTTCCTTTCCTTTCACTGGCAATAGGGACACAGGAGTGGACATGAACTACAGGAATGTAATTCTGGTTTCTGTATCCTTGAAGAGAAAGGAAAAGAGATAAAAAATACATACCAAGTAGTTTAAAATCTTAACTTCCTCTGAGTCAAAACTTAAGTAATTTTCCACTTCATTTTAGTACTTTTTTTTCTGTATGACAGTGTCCACGTGCTGATGATTTCCACATTTGATGTCAGAGAGTATTGTATGTTTGAGAGATTATAGCTAGCTCATTCTGTCTGGCCTGTGCTACTTAACTCTTGAGCTATATATCAGTGTTGAGGTGTCAGCTATTACAAATCAAGTGTCAAAAGTGTACTTTTGGGAATAAAAATGAAGATAGAAAAGCAACTTTTCAGCCTGATCATATTGATGGCAAAAGCTATGTCATTCCCAGAGATCCACGAGGTGGACTTGAAATAAGATATTAAATCAATGTGCTACTGTAATATATGAACAGGGCTCCTACAGACACACCTACATTTCAGATAGACATTTCTGAATTCTCTGCTGCTGCATTTGCACATTAGCTTCAGTTATTCTCTAGAAAGGTTTCAAATCCTGGGGCATATGTATGTTTACAAAATCATATCACCACCTCTGAGAATGTACTAAAAAGCAATGCCATAAATTACTGACATACAAACTTCTTCATACAGACAACTGCTTCCTGCAGTTGCCAACACCCACCTCTTATGTTTGTACACAGCATAGACATGGTGAAGATACACCATGCTGTTAAAAAGCAGCCTGTCATGGTTTAACCCCAGTCAGAAACTGAGCACCATGCAGCCACTCCCTCACTCTTCCCTCCCTCCCAGTGGGATGGGGAGAGTAACTGAAAAAAAAAGTAAAACTCGTGGGTTGAGATAAGAATGGTTTAATAATTATAATAGTAACGATAATAAAAAATTAATAATAATGGTAATTATAATGAAAAGGAATATAATAAAGAAGAGAGAAAGAATTAAAAAACAATAAAAGCCAAGAGATTCACAGCGCAATTGCTCAGCACTCGTTGATGGATGCCCAAGCAGCGATCCCCACCCAGCCAACTCCCCCCCAACTCTTACATACTGAGCATGACATTCTATAGTATGGAATATCCCTTGGACTAGTTTTGGTCAGCTGTCCTGGCCATTCTCCCTCCCAGCTTCTTGTGCACCTGTTTCCTACAGAGCATGAGAAACTGAAAAATTCCTAAATTAGTTGCTACTAATTCCTAAATTGTTGCTACTTAGCAACAACTAAAACGTCAGTGTGTTACCAACATTAATCTCATACTAAATCCAAAACACAGCACTGTACCAGCTACTAGGAAGAAAATTAACTCTTTCCTAGCTGAAACCAGAACACAGACATAAGGCAATGAAGCTGGCTATTAAGGTAAGCTAAGTCTGGTGGGCTGTTAGACCACGGAGCTTTTTCCTGTTGTGGCGCATGCTGCTGTTGCCATTCCCAGGCCCAGCCAGCAGTCTGGCCAGGCAGGTGGCCCAAGGATGCACACACACACATCTGGCAGCACAGAGCGACCCAGGGGGAGGACAGTGCCTTCACCAGCACCTGCACACCCACAGGTTTACACCAAAAGCACACACATAAACATGAACAGTACTGGTGACCTTATCATGCTCTTACCTGCCAACTAATCAGGCTCAAAGCTTGCTAGCATGCACACATATGGGGCTCTCTGGCAGCTTGTCCAGATCTGTGGTCCTTCCGGTAGCAGACTGTCAGATCCCCAGCCCCTCCACTATCAAGCTCACAGTCCTCTTACCCAACTCACCAGCTACTCCAGCTGTGCTGCTGCCACACACGCACACAAACGGGCGCCTCTGGCAGTTGAGCCATCTCTCCAGTCACTGGCCCCTAGACCTACGGGCCCCTTTGACCTGTGGCCTCTTGCATTCAGGTGCTGGCACCCTGACCTCTCGTCCCAGCCACCAATCTGTCGTGAAGCTCACTATTGCTCAGGCATATCCACATGGGAAAATAGTTGGGAAGAACAGGGTTTAATAGCAAGATGGGTTACACTGAGGCAATCAAGCCCAAGGCTTAGCCAGAGAAGCACAGCAGCTTGTTTCACACATGACCAACTCCTTTTTTCTCCTCTCCATTTTCCCACTCATCCCTCTCTGATCTATCTCCATCTCTTTCTTTCCCTGCATTTGGCCCCTTTCCTAAATGTGCCATAATAAATTTTGTTAATTCCCATGATCCCTCAAAAAAAGCCCCAATAAAACTTGGGAGGTTTATAGAACCTCCCAAGTCCCCTCAAATATTCCCTTAGAAGTTTGCACCTTCCCATGAGATCTATGATAATCTTGTTTCTCTCTTTCTTATCAGTGACAAAGTTCTGGTTGAACCTCTTCAAGGCTGTGCTTCAGAGGTTTCTTCAGTGACCCATCAATCAGTGTCCTAAGGATGCCCATATTTGTTACTGTCTTATTATCTCCCGTTCCTTAGTGTTTGCAGTATCAGAGTGTTTGTTACTTCTCTTGCCTCTTGTCCTCATTTTTTTAAGGTGACTAGCTGTTTGCCAGATATCCTTTCAAAACAGATATCCTTACATTCCACCCACCCTCACGTTGGCAGCATGTCCTCCCTGGAGAACAACATTCTTCTCACAGAACATGAAATTAAATGAAATTAAATCTAATTGTCACTCTGGGAAGATGTAACCCAGTCTTTTCCATATGTTTAATTCCAATTGAGACATAAAATGTTCTTGCTTTTCACACCTGCTCACAGAAATGTCCAAATACTCTGCTTTGCACATAAACATTCCCAGAAACACAGACTTCAAAGACTGTTTCATCAGTGAAACACATCATGCTTTCAAAATAAGCTGTGTCTCCTCAATTAAAATCTGTCCTTCGAGCATTTGGTTTTCCCCATTATTCAAGCAACCTAAGCAGTAATTTTATATGGTCTTAAATGTGTTGATCTCTAAATTTTATTTTCTCAAGATCTAATTTAGGGCAAGTGATATCATCCACTCCACGGTTTGCCTTGTGCATGAGCATAAATGTGGTTGTACATTTTCCTTTGAATGTTCAGGCTACCTGCAAGATAAAATGGGAATCCTGTAAAGTAATCTATTTAGCAGTAAATGTATATTATTTCTGGTATCCACCATTCAAAGAAGAGAAGGAAAATCTACAGGTTAATTTTGAAATCTAAAGCCATAGCAGCAGAGAAGCAATCTATTATGAATGAATAACAGACTCTACTAGGAATCAGAGACCTGTAAGCACTATGTGTCTTTTGAAATAAGCATGGTTCATTGAAAAAAAATTTAGTCTTCAAGCAGCTAAGTCTGCATTTTTAAATCTCTACAGTGCCATTCAACAACAGAAGTTCTCTCCTGTATTATAGAACAAAGAATACAAGGACAATTTTATATGATATCATCCTGTTTAAAGATGTTGCAATGGAATTCTCTACTTCCTTTAAAAAGAATAAAATAATGTTGTGTATTACAGGAATTAATGCATTGTCATTGTGTACTGACTAGAAACACTATTCTGTAGGAGCATGCTCTTTCTTAAAAGTCTATCCAGGCCAAACTACTTTTGCAATAAGAAACCAGACAGTAATAGGTTGATTGAATTTTCAGTGAAATATTTTGATGCAGTTGTCATGACAATAATGAAAAACATTTTAATAGGATCCATCTACTAGCAAAAGTAGACTAAAAATCAGACATAACAGATTACACTCATTAGGGTAATTGCAATGCAATTATACGATAATCTTTTCCATGACAAATTATTTTTCTGATGGTAGTAAGTTAAAATATTAATTTCTAATTCCATATCTTCTATACATATTCACTAGAATTCTGAAGAAAGTATTACAACAGAAACATAAACACTGTCTCTGGAAGCACTTTTGCACAGAAAATATCCCAACTAAAATATATTATTATTTTTCTGAAGAAAGGAAAGATCTTTGCAAGTATAACCTTTGTCTGAATAGTTACTTAAAACAGATTTATTTATTTATTTTTATTTGCCTTCATAAACTATGCTGCTGGTTTTTATAATAAAAAAGGTTTTCTAATAACCTATAAGAGATGGACATAGGGAAAAAAAAAAAAAAGAAAGCTTTTGTTTATTAAATAAACTATTTAAGCTAAAGAGCCAGCTGAGCAGGTAAGAATGAAAAATAACCACTGCCATTACATGGAAGACCCCTCTGAAAGGTGAGGGAATTCAGGGTGTTCCATTTCTAGGACATTTACCAATTTTTAGGTCCTTTAAAAAGTTTCTAACTCTGGTCTAGTAAGTAATAAGTAAAAACTGTAATCACTTGAAAGCTAAACCTCTTTAAACATAAGTAACCTCTGTAAACTGGTTGCCTTTATATGTTTTCCAAGAAATAAAAAATCACATTCTCTGGCACCTTCACCTGGCAAACTTTTAGAAGAGGCTGAGTGTAGCTAGACATGACTAGAAAGATGAGAGCTCTAAACTGCTAATGTTTTAAATAGTATTCCCATAATACATATACATTTGAAAGTAGGTTATCTGGCAAGCTAACACACTTAAAGTTATTTTAAATGTTGGTCAAACCATCTATAATTTTGCTACAAGAGGTAGGTTATCAAAGATGTCTTCACATATGCTATGGATGAATATGGTATGTACCATTGCAATACATAAAATAAAAAATATTTAAGCTAAAAAGCCAGGAATAAGCTAGCTTTAGGCTCTATGTGAAATAATTTCATCCAGTGTTATCTGTTCACACTGTTGCTCCTGATGCTGCATCTTCTGTTATCTCTTACTTATCTGTTATGGGTACCATTTCTCATATTTTAATACAGAATCATAGAACTATCTAGGTTGGAAAGGACCTTGAAGATCATCCAGTCCAATCATCAACCCAACATGAACAGTTCCCAACTACACCATATCCCTCAGCGCTAAGTTGACCCAACTCTTAAACACCTCCAGGGATGGGGACTCCACCACCTCCCTGGGCAGCCCATTCCAACGCCCAAAAACCCCTTCTGGAAAGAAATGCTTCCTCATATCTAGCCTAAACCTTCCATGGTGCAACTTGAAGCCATTCCCTCTTGTCCTATCGCTTGTTACTTGGTTAAAGAGGCTCATCCCCAGCTCTCTGCACCCTCCTTTCAGGGAGCTGTAGAGGGCGATGAGGTCTCCCCTCAGCCTCCTCTTCTCCAGACTAAACACCCCCAGTTCCCTCAGCCGCTCCCCGTACGACCTGTGCTCCAGACCCTGCACCAGCTTCGTTGCCCTTCTCTGGACACGCTCGAGTCATTCAATGTCCTTTTTGGAGTGAGGGGCCCAAAACTGAACACAGGAATCGAGGTGCGGCCTCACCAGTGCCCAGTACAGGGGTCAGATCCCTTCCCTGTCCCTGCTGGCCACGCTATTGCTGACACAAGCCAGGATGCCATTGGCCTTCTTGGCCCCCTGGGCACACTGCTGGCTCCTGTTCAGCCGGCTGTCAATCAACACCCCCAGGTCCCTCTCTGACTGGCAGCTCTCCAGCCACTCCTCCCCAAGCCTGTAGCGCTACTGGGGGTTGTTGCGGCCCAAGGGCAGCCCCCGGCATTTGGCCTTATGGAAACTCCTCCAGTTGGCCTCAGCCCATGGCTCCAGCCTGTCCAGGTCTCTCTGCAGAGCCTCCCTACCCTCGAGCACATCAACACTCCCACCCAACTTGGGGTCATCTGCAAACTGACTGAGGGTGCACTCGATCCCCTCGTCTAGATCATCAATAAAGATGTTAAACAGGAGTGGCCCCAACACCGAGCCCTGGGGGACACCACTCGTGACCGGCCGCCAACTGGATTTAACTCCGTTCACCACAACTCTCTGGGCCCGGCCATCCAGACAGTTTTTTACCCAGCAAAGCATGTGCCAATCCAAGCCACGAGCAGCCAGTTTCGCCAGGAGAATGCTGTGGGAAATGGTGTCAAAGACCTTACTAAAGTCAAGGTAAACAACACCCACAGCCTTTCCCTCATCCAATAAGCAGGTCACCCTGTCGTAGAAGGAGATCAGGTTTGTCAGGCAGGACCTGCCTTTCATAAACCCATGCTGGCTGGGCCTGAGCATCTGGTTGTCCCACATGTGTTGTGTGATGGCACTCAGGATGCAGATGCTCCATCAGCTTCCTGGGCACCGAAGTCAAGCTGACAGGCCTGTAATTTCCCAGATCATCCTTCCAACCCTTCTTATAGATGGGCGTCACGTGGCCAATTTCCAATCTGTCAGGACCAATAATAATGTCAATAATAATGTCAACAGTGTTTCAAAAAATTATTTTATGCATGTTAGATGCATATAGATCAATTTCTATATACAAATGATGTCATAAACTGTGCAGAATGTTGCACAGAGTGACTCCTGAGCCTTAAACCAGGTGGGAGAGTCCTAAAGAAAGATAGAGAACTTCATATCAGATTTCTCTGAAGATGTTTTAGAAAAAGAATATGGGAATTTTCTTGGTGCTGACCAAGTTACATAAAAATAAATGAAGTGCTAAGGCTTGGACAACTGGCCCAAGCGAGAGTTGACCTATATATGAATCCTGTATATTTTATAACTGGTAACCATTATTCTAATAGCTATTATACTAAGTTTTAACAAACCACCTATACTGATGTGTACTGAAGCCTGAACAACAGGCCCTGAGCCAAAACTGCTAGCTCAGTATGTAATCATTAACGAAATATTCATGGAAGATGTAGCTATCTTAAATGTATCTTTTCCTTTCTTCCTGTGTGGATAAAATAACAGGGTCATGGAGACAGTTGTCTGGCACTGTGACCTGATGTGAGACCTTGTGCCTAACCCAATTAGATAAGCAGAGGAACTCCCTTAGCTTCTCCCTTGAGCTCTGGCCAGGCTCTGGGGGAATCTGATGAGAGAGTGAAACCAGATATTTCCGCTTACAGCAAAGGTGCCAGCTCTTCTGACTTGCTGATTTTTAGGTATTTAAGGCTGGGCCCCCTCACAGCAACTTCAGAAGCCTCACCTATGGGTGGACGCACCGTGCAGGATTTCCCCCTTGCCGGGACAGGCTCTGCAAACCCTCGCTGTAACCGGGGCTGCCCAGCCACTGCGGGTCTGGGTGATGGTAACGTATGCAAGTGGTGATGGATCTTAATCACTATTCTCTTTCTCAGGTAGTAATGATTGATGCATTACCCTGTATTTTCCTATTTGTTTGAGTGCACTATTCTGTCTTTTCTTACTGTATGTTTTCTGTACTATTCTGTTACATTAATTATTTCTAGTAAAATACGCCTGCTCTTTTCACTCTGGTGTCTGAGTTTAATTGATATTCCTAATCAGCAAAACAATAAAACAATAGCAAAAACGATTTATTTATTGTATTGTGACATACTAATTCTGTTGTGCTAGCAAAGTCAGTGAGAGACTGAGTCATCATCACTCACACAACTTTCCAAATGCTGGAAACTAGATCTTCTCAGAGGTTTGTGTAACTTATACATGTCATTACTTTTCCCAAATTATGTAAAAATTTATTCTTTTTTAAAGTCAAATAAATTTGAATGCTTACAGACCAGATATTCTATTGGTTGTTCAAGTGTCCTCCTGCAGAGATATGCAAGTCAAAAAGGCTCTCAATAATAGGTTTAATTCTGCATATAGCCCACTTGATTAAAGCCAGTCAAGCCACACGTTAGAAATAATAAAGCTAGAATCTCCTTGCTTGTATTTATCAGAAATTGTAGCACATACAGCACATACATATATCATATGTAAAGTAGGTGAGTCTAAGATCAATGCAGCTGCTCAATAAGTATTTTTCTATATTCCCATGCATGGCTGAAGGCAGCCACAGTTGCTGCCTGATGCCGCTCTTCTAAGGTAAAGACAAATTGTTCTGCACATGACTTGTAAAAACCTCATTCTGAAAGAAGCTATTCAAAAGCATTAAAGTATAATCACTAGGTCATTCACCCAATCGATCAAAAGATTTATTGTTCTTTGTTTAGATCTGCGGATTGTTGTCAGTTTTGTTTTTTCATCAATATTCAGCTGTAATCTTTTTTCAAAAGGAAGGTGAGAATATGTAAACAGGAGAAGTAAAGGTGCTTTTCCCCCAAGTACTGGAAGCATCCATTGCAGCGAGCGAGCCACAGTTCTTATACAGCATCAGAGTTGTGGAGGAATGGGCAAAAATTATGTTCTTACAGAATATAATAATCTCATTCATTTGTCAACTAATGCAGAATTTAAGGTTTGTGCACATGTATTGAACAAAGATAAGGTATACAGTATACACTGCAGAAGACCGTGAAGTGTTGGAAGATTGACAGTTATCAGCAGCTGTGCAATATCAGGAGCACTTCAGTTATAAAAGACTGTTTATGTTTTATTCATGCAAAATATCTGAGTGCACAGGCCCTACCATCAGAAAATACGTAGCAATGAAAGTATCTGTGACAATTTATATTCAAGTATTAAATGTGTCTAAAAATATTTACTATAGAATACCATTAAGATCAGAAATTCTGAAATAGAGAATACTTCACAGGGAGAAAAAAGGATGTTTCAAAACTGAACTTCTTTAAAAATCCAAACAGACCAAATTAATACAATGCATTTTTTTAATATATATTTTTAATTCTTTCCATTTAGTGCAGCCACTCTTCAAAGCAGTACTAGGACATAGGATAAAACATCAAGAGTGACTGGTATGTTCCTGTTCAAATAATAGGCTGGATCTTACTGTCCTATGCCTGGAGTAAAGTTGCCTCAGATTACATCCACCTAAATTGGAAATGCCCTGCAGAATTACCTCTTTCTCTATAATTAATTTTTTTTTTTTTACATTTTTGTCCCGAGTGTGACTTTAGCTACTGTTCAATGATGAGACCCGGCACAAGTCATCATTGCAACCACCATACAGTTCAGTATAGCGCATCCTGGGACTAGGATGACTCACAAAAAAAACAGGACTGTTGTAATTTTTTTGAATCAAGGGCAAAATCGCTAAAAATTAGGACTGTTCTCATTTTTATCAGGTTAACTTGTATCTCTTTTCTGAAGTTTCTTAAGAGGAAAAACATGGTATAGGGAATCAACTTTTTTTGTTTCAGTGTTCTCATGAAATAGTGATAGAGAGAAACTGAGCAAAGAAATTCTCTTTACAACATGGCAGCATAACTATTCCCTGGGCTACTTAAGGTGGAGAAGGAGCATAATCCACACAGACAACTGTAATAGTTCTGCAAAGCCTGCTTCTCCTTATATACAAAAACCCCAGTGTAATGATGAACCAAAAGTAATTACAGGATTTCTTAAGTATCTTCCCTTGCATCAGCAACAGGTAAGGGGACACAATCCCCCACGCTGCTACTTTAGATAAAATGGGGATTATAGTTTTCACATTCTTTTTGTTTGGTTTTGTTGTGGGTTTTGTTGTTGTTTGTTTGTTTGTTTTTCTGGACTTGGAGACAGCTTGGAGATAAAAATGGGTTCTGCACCTAGCTCAGCACTCAGACAGCATGCCATCCATTTTTAGCCTAGTAGGCTATATCAAAACATGGTTTATGCAATCACCCTGTCTCTCTGTGTGTGTCCCAAGTTCTGATAACTTTGAAGGTGTTAGCCAGTTTCAGCGGAGTTTTGAGAGATAACATTTATACAAATTCCATAAAAATAGATAACCAGAGGAGACACTAGGGATTGAGCATTTAAGAGTTAACACCTAACAACCTTCTATCCAGTCAGCAAATTTCTACAGATTTCCACTTCTGAATGTGGCACCCAGCATGTTGCTGCCAAAATGCTCCACAGGAGAAGATGCTAGGTATATGCAGTCGTAATAGAAAATATTATTATAATTCAGGTGGTCAGCCAACTGAGAGACAAATCCATAGGAAACCAAGCTTCATTACCTTCAACATTCACAGAACCACTAGCTTATATTTCTGAAGGATGAAATAAACATGGGCAGTCTGAAGTTTCTTCAGAAAACCAATGCTAGTGGGCTGTTATTCATCATGGGGGGAAATCAGAAGTAAATATAATTCCCCATTGGTACTTCTAAGGTCTATGTCTCTCGCAGGTGCTCACGGGACCTGGGAGGCTGCATCCTGGCACAATTGGCTGCTATAGGGATTGCTAACTCCAGCCCTTTCAAGGACCTGACTCACTTATCCCAGCTAACAAATTCAACTTGAAACCAGATTCATCATTTGGATTTCTTTACTGATGTACTAGCGGAAGTATAACTTGCACCCGTTTAGTGACCTGTGAGAACTAAGAGCTCATATTACTTGCAGCTGTCCCATAGCTCAGTCAAAAGGTGATGATCTCAGTTTCTCTCTATGCCATCCGAGTGTTTCCATTTCATATCCCTCCTACTAGAACCAGTATTGCATGCTACCCCTCTACCCTACATTTCTGAACTGATTCATTTCTATGTCTGCGTTTAAGCATGCAGTCCTCATCTAGACAACTATCCAGTTAATGAATCAGCAGTATTATATGTTGTGCAGTCTGTACTTTCTTAGTGCAAAATACCCTTTCTATAATCACAGGAATCCTGTCTTGATTAGCCCAAAATCAGTGGCCCATTTTGGTAACACTTTTAAGCACATCATCGCATATTTAAGCACTTCTAATGTGTATATCTTGTTATCACATATTTTTAATGTTTTTAAGCTTAAAGGGTGTGACACTTCACCTTTATCATTGTTTATTCTCAGTTTTCTTTGCATTACTTTAGCCTATAGCAAATAAATTATATTTAAGGTGAGGTTGAGGATTTATGGATGAGCTTGAGGCCACTAATGGGTGAACCAGATCCTTTCAGTGTTTCAGTTGCTCTTCCTAAAGAATCTGTAACATTTACTTTCGAAGCAAAAATAACACAAAGCAAACAGATATCCAGAGATATGTTCCCTTCTGCCATGTCAGCTTTAAAGAGGAAAATAAACCCAAACTATTCTGTTTGTGTCAAAGCTACAGAGGAAAGGCTATGGCAAGTAGTGAGAAGTCTTGAATAGGCAACATCTCCATTGATTACAGTAACAGAGAATTATCTCTAAAGTCCATGATGATTTCAACTGTTAATTCTATCAGAGCAAGGGAAACTCTCTCTCGGGTAATGTTGTAACATCCTTACCTGCATGGGGCCTTATAGATTAGTCTGGGGTCTGGAAGTAGTGGATAAAACTGCTGCAGTCTAAGATGCAAAATTCTGATTTGATCAAAATCTCCACATTAATTACAATTTGCTAGGAATATTTATCTTGAATAAATTTGTATTGAGACAGTTTGTCAGACTGAATAACTTTGAGTTGCCAGAACTCAGCGTGACCTCCAAAAACTGTTCCAAAAACCTTTTTACTAGACCTTTTCTGGCATGTCTCTTCTTGTGTCATGATTCAGGTCAATGTGCCTGGTTGCTGCTATTATTTAAAACAATGTAAAAGGCAAAGGCTTGGTGTTCTCACCTGTTTGGAGAGCTAAAAGCTATGACTATTTTTTGCACCATGCTTTGTGCTCCTTGGATCAATATGAAGTTGAGCCAGAACCAAACGCCAGTCAGCAGTGAAACTAATAGCCAGGCCTGAGCCTACCAAATTTACATAATTTGGCATTTGCTGGTGCTCTAAAGCAAGACACAGACTCCATATAGGTCCTGAGCATGCCAGGAGTCTGTTCAAGGTACCTTACATACACCATTTTATAGGTAGAAATCCACAAAGGACCACGGTCAATCTTGCTGTAGAGAGTGCTTTGTATGGCACCTCAGGAACCTTGAACAGTGATGGGCCAAAGACTCAGATGAAAATCTACCAGAGGGACAAGGGACATGCCAGATTTTGACAATACTGTCATGAGCTTGATCGTGCCTGACTAGAGGAGTCAAGACACCAGCGAGCAGCATGCAGGACTCTCCTTAACTTGAACTGGATAAGGAAGGCTAGAGACTATTGCTAGCCAGGACCTCTTAAACTCCCAGAAAACACCAGGAACGTCCAAGGATAAAGGGAAGAAATGGGCTGGCATTGGTCCAGGTAAAGATATATGCAGAGCTTTTTTTTTTTCTGAGCACATTTTGGGGTGGGGGAAGGTTATCTTCTGTGCTGATCATTTCCTGGACCTGTAGCCAGGTGCCAGACACGGGCAGGGCTGTACCGAGGGTGGCCTCACACCTCCACCAGCCCTGGGTGGCTGCTGGAGGCCTCTGGGGCAGCCTGACACCCTGTCCCAGCCTCGTGATCACCCCAAGCTGTCACAAAGACCTTGCTTGCTTGTCTTCTCCCTCGAGCTCTGCCCCTGTGCTTGCCCTTGAACTTTGTTATGTGGTGTGAATCACGGGTTTTCCTCCAGCCTGATTCATTCCTGCAGCTAGGACAAGGCTCCCAAACGGGACAGAGCTCCTCCCTAGTCCTCAGGCTCCTTCATCCTGAGCTGAGTCCCCTCTGCGCAGCTCTTGTCCCTTTGGTGACCCCACACCCCCACAGAGCGGTGGTCTCCCGTGTCGCCACAGACACTGGGTAGTGGTTTTCATGGAACCAGGGGCAGGCACATGAAGAGCAACAATCACAAGTTATTACAACGTACTTTATTTTCCTCTGGCAAACAGCTCGGAGAACATCTCACTGCCCATGACCTGAATAAACATCAGCTGTACAAGCAACCCTGTATACTGTGACACGAGTTATAACACTGAAGTGCCGTGGTAGTGCGTCTCGTTTCCCACATACACCTTTTTTGCTCACCTGCCGTAGCTTTCCTTGCTTGAGCATCTCGTCTCCTCCCCCAGAGCACTGCGTGCAGAGTTCCTTCTACCGGAGCTATCAAACAGGGAACAGAAAATAACGATGGTGGCTGTGAAGGTACCGCGAAGTAAACCCAGATGCGGAAAGAAAAACCCCCGCTTTTCTCCTGTGAGTAAGGCAACGCGGAGTTTATGTGAGGAGGGGAGCGCACGACTGCCGGCAGAGCAGCGCACGACTGCTGAGGGGGCTCAGGGAGGAAACCCGCTCTGCTCTCCGTCCCCTCGCTGCCGAGAGGGGCTGCGCCACCTCCCGATTTCCTCCTCCCTTCCTTCCACCCCTACCGTGAGGCCGGGGGTGCGGGAGCAACGCGCACCCCTCTGCCCGGCACCGCCTCCCGCTCGGGCCGGCCGCTTCTGTGCGCTTCGCAGGCAGCCGCCCGCCGGGGGCACAGGCGGGCCCGGCCGGGCAGCAGCCGCCGCGCCCAGCGGTGACGGGAACGGCGGGCACCCCCCGCGGGGAACCAGGCCCAGCCCCCCGCTGCCGGACCGGCACCGGCACCGGCACCGGCACCAACGGCACCGGGACGGACGCGGCGCCGCCCCCCGCCGCCCCGCGCCTGCGCACGCCCCGATCCGGGGCTTAACACCGGGGCAGCTGCGCCGCATCTGGAGTCACCGGTCCCGCTGTCCCCAGTACAGCCCGGCCAGGCCAGGCCCGGCTCGGGGAGCCCGCGCCGCAGGTGGGGAGGGCTGCTCTAGAGGCGGAGGGGAGCCGGGGGGCGGCGGCGGCCCTGGGGCCGGAGCCGGGCCGAGCGCGGCCTGTGGCTGCGAGGCGTCGGCGGAGCGGGGCGGGGGGCTGCGGCGGTGGTTCGTGGGCTCCGGTGAGGCCTGGGCAAGGCCGGCGGCGCGGCCTTGCTTACCTCCGGGCAGCCGGGGCGGCGGCTCCTGCCGCGACCGCCGGCCGGCCGGGTACGGGTGCGGGGCCCTCCCGGGGCAGCCTGGCAGCGGCCGAGCTCGCCGGGCCTCGGTCCGCGACCGCCGGCTGGAAACTTCGCCATGTTTGCGGGAGCAGCTGCCGCTCCGGCTTGGCGAGCGAGAAAATCCGTCAGTCTCGGGGAGGTTGTTGACTCCTGCGTTTTTGGCAGCGTCATCCTCACCGAGCGGGCGGTGGCTGGGAGGTGGGTCTCTGCAGGGGTCGTGAAAGGCAGCGGTGATGGTGCCTGCCCGTGCTGAGGGAGTCTGTGACGACCAAGTCATCACCTTGTCTTGCAGCTTCCTCTGTTTTGGAGGAGCGTGCGATGCTTGCGGTTAAGCCGCAAATGATAGAACAGAAGATGGTCGCACATAAAAATCTGTTGCCGTTTTGAAAAAGAAGTAGGTTTGTAACCTGAAGCTTATATGTTTGCATGTAAGGGGTAAGAACGCTACCTGGACTCTTTGGAGAAGTAGAACAATGTAGTTTAACTCTACAAAGTTTCACTGAGTTTATAAACAAACGTTTTTTTCCCCAAGTCTTGCATGTAACTCGGGATCTGGTGGTTCTGTATGTCTGGGACATGGTTTGGGTTTTGTCTGTGTGCGATCATGCTGCAATGTCATAGCAAGCTGAAGCACACAGTCTTAAACAGAAGACACTATTACAGCATTGTTTAGTTTATCAAACTCTTTCTAACAGACTGTGAAATTAAGGAAACTCCCGACAAGTCCAAGGAGGCTGGAGTGTATACATCAGTTAAGAGGGAGAGACTGAGTCAAAACACAGCTGTTAAGGAAGTAGGGTTTGTGACTTCGACAGTGTAGAGGCAGTTGCAAATGAAGATTGTATTTTCTCTGCTGTTCAGCATATAAATGCTGGATAAAAGAACAAGGTGTTCTTGAATTTTGTTCAGCTGTAATAAGGTTCAGTGCTTGGTTGGGAGGGGAAGGCATTTTGGAGTAACACATTTTACTTGAAGGTGGCTGTCTATCTTACTTGTGCACTAAGATGTGTCTATTCTTAAGTCTCTGGCAGCAGAATGACGCTATTACATACTAATTATTGAAGCTTAAGTACAGTTGGCATTGGAGGATACATCTGCATGAATTCAAATAAAGACTGTTCTCTTGTAATGAGTTTCCAGTCATCTTTGCTGTGCTTTGGTTCATCTCGCGGTGTGTTCTGGGAGTTGTGTGAACTCTTCCTTTTGGAAGAAGCTAAAACTTGAAGGTGCGTTCCAGTTGTGAGTGGGTGTTGTCAGTCTGGACAAATGTTAGTATGAAATAAACACACAAAGCCATGTATAGTGTGGATGGTGGCTCCTCAATTGTTTATTTCTACAGAGTTGCTGTTTTATACTTATTTGTTAATGTAGATGTAGCCTGAGCCAACCATCAGTAGAGCAGATAAGTTGAATACATTTGCAACACAACAGCACCAGCTGATTACTAAGCTTTCAGACCTATAACTGTGACAGCTATTGCCTAAGCTGTAAGACTCAAGTTTCGTAGCTTAAAGGCTGTAGGTCAGCTACAAGGAGAACAGTAAGCAAAAACCTCATGTGGAATAAGCATCGACTTTGTCAACAGCTTTCGCAGAAAAACTTTTTCAATAGCTCAGTAGTTGTAGTTACCAATTCAACAATTGCCATTATTGAATGGCTCCCAAACTTAGAATGTTTAAAAAGTGCTGTAGCAGTACGAGGATAAATAGTTTTCCTTCTTTAAAGGGTTTAATGTATTACATAAATAAAATAACGCTGCATATTTGCGGGAATGGTAATGAGTACTTGATGGCATTTGTTGAATTACTTTTCCCCTCCTGCATTGAGCTAGCCTTTGTGGCAATATAATGAATTAACTTTGTGCTCGTGTTACTGTATTTGAGATCTTTCTGTTCTGTATTGAGTGGTTGGTTTAAAATATTCTGACTTGGTTTGCTCTCTTGATCTTCCTCTTAGGGCTTCCTTTCTCAGTGAACCAGCATGATAATTGCTAGCAGCTGCTTTAAAAATGCCACTTACAATGGAAAAACTGAAGTTTTGCATACTGTCTTGAAATCATCCTGTTCCCCAAGACACTGGTGAATGGAGTGGCTGGTGTTTCTGCGTATTAAGTAACTAAAATGTGTTATGTGGATAAGCTGGACAACTGATTGCCATTGTTGTACAGATTATTTTTTTTTACTTTGAGTTTGTTTTCCACCTGTTGCGAATTAGGAAGGTTTCCACTTGTACCACTTCATTACAGTCTTCAGTTTCAAGTGTTGTGTGTTGATTTTTAGGTGGTTTCAGTGTAATGGCTGAAAAGCTACAGTAACGAAAAAATTTGCATAGGTACCAAAAATGCTTTTGTGATTAATACTATTTTTTTTAACAAGCCTTTATAAATGCTACGTTTTGCCAGCAGCTATGTTAAAGTAACTCCCACTTTTTCCTTGACCTTACTGTGAATCAATGCCCTTTTGGATTAAAGAGAATCATCTCTTTAAACACCTGGAGATCTATATTTCTAGCTTAGAAACTAGTAGCTGATCCCATGTTCTCAGAACAAGTCCAGCTTAAAAAGGTTATTACAATTGGGTCTATAGGGTGCGTAGAATCCTCTGGAAATTACAAACTTACTTTCTAGAGATCAGTCTTGGTTTTTTTACAAAGATTAATGTGTTGTGCAAAAGATTGTACAATAACAATCCTTTTAAAAGCACTGCTAGGCTGTTGCAAGCTTTTGCCAGCAATTGTACTGTTCTAACTTAAAAGCGTCTCATCGATCCCCCTTCAGCCTGTGCATATCTGAGGACCTGAACAATGCTCCCAGTTAGTTCAGGTTCTTAAAGCTTGGGATTGACTTCAGCTTGACAGGACCTTAGCGCTTTACTGGTTTTAAGGGATCTGAACAGAGGTCAACAGGAGTCTTGTTGGAGTGATGACCACAGACTAACAGTTACCTGATGTGGAAGAATAAATGCAAGCCATGTTTGAATTGTTCTCCCTGAAAACTTTCTTCTGACTTCTATTTTAGACATGGGAAAATCACTTTCTCACCTGCCTATGCATACATGCAAGGAAGATGGCTATGATGGAGGCACAGCATCTGATAATATGAGGAACAGGTTAGTTCACTCAGAATCACACAACGAAGATGGCAGATGCGGAGATGTATCACAGTTTCCCTACGTGGAATTTACAGGAAGAGACAGTGTCACCTGTCCAACTTGCCAGGGAACAGGAAGAATTCCACGAGGTAAGTTGTCTTTATATTTTTTTTAATCTATAAATTTACCTCACAATCATGTGCAGTTGTAATAATCCATAAAAATAGCTCTCCTAGTCAAGATGAAGTTTTTTCATCTTTTTGACTTTTTAGCCTTAACCGTTTTGTTACAATTACACAGGATGAAGAGAGAAGCTGAGTCAGCTTTGGCTGTTGCCTGTTGGGTCTTCCTTTGTCCATACAATGCCAGTGTTCCTTGCTTCTCAGCTTTAAATTCACATGTAACCTTAGTTCTTGCAAGTTGAATTTTGCAAACCTTTACTTTTGTGATATTTTATTGCATTTCTTACCTACTTTAAACTATTTGAATCTGTAACTCTGCAAAAATAGCTGCAAATAGAGTGAAAAGTAGACCTGTTTTATAACATCTTTTCCTTGATCATTTATAGTGAATTTTCTTGCCCTCCCTGCTGCCAGTGCCCTTCAGTTTCTTTTATCCTCCCTCTGACCCATCCATCCCTGCTAGGCAGAGGACTGCAGCTGGAACTGAAAATTTGTAGGATCTCTAGTTGTGTTGGGAAGGATTAGGCTGCACAGCATTAGTCTTCATGCCTAACTTGTTTGCTTGCTACCCTCATCCTTTGCTTTTCCTTTTAATAAAACATTCTGCTTTATTGCACTTCTCTCCTGTATGATAAGCCATCTGAACAGCTATTTACAAAAAGACCTTTGAAAGGAGAATGCAGGATACCTGAAACTGGGCAAAACGAGAGAGTGGCAAATGCAGTGTGCCAAGGCACAGTCTTCTGCTTCAGCTCTACAATCTTTCCTTTGACGTAGGGGGAGGAACTGATGAGAAGGTTTCATGTTTGGGACTGCTTTGCTTTTGCTATAGTTATCTTGTCTGAAATAGATTATTGGGTGTGAAAGCTCTTGGAACTGATTTTGACCAGCAGCTTGGGAAGATTGGCAGATGTCTGTGCCATGTTGTCCTTCTACATGTGCTTCAGTCAGATTAGATTTTGGTATAGCTCACAAATATTTGTCTTGCCTGCAGTAAGTGGCAGGGAGCACAGGATATTTAAATGGTTGCAAATATCATAAGAGATCTGTGTGTTAGATCTGTGTATTCTTTGAGTAGCTCTGATTTCAGCAGATTTGAAGTGTGGAAAAGCTATGCATCTAAAAATTAACTGAAAGACTATAGAGAAGGAGGTTTGTTCTGTTAGCTTGCTAACTTGAAATACTTCATAATATTAATAGCAAGTTTTACTCAAAATAGTGCTAGCTAGAATGCAGTAATAGCCAGATTCCTATGTTCAAAAGCTTATTTCTTTGACTATACAATTCTTGGATGTAATATTTAAACAAATGAGTTAAATTATTAAACATTTTGCAGTAACTGTTAAAAATACGTGTTGTCCATACATTCTAATGAAATAGTGTGATTAAAGCTAGAACGTCTAAATGAATTAGAACAAAAACAGCTGTGGCTTTTAATTATTCCTCAGTACTTAAGAAAAATCATGTGGGGTTTTTTGCGGGGAGGGCTGAAAATTAAGTGTTAACAGGATGGCTATATGACTAGTAGGGAAGACTAACACATGATATCATGGCTAAACTGTAATAAACACATTGTGTTTATAATTGGACAGCTTTAGGTTTTCAGTATGATAAAGTAGGACTGTGCTGTTTTGTTCAAAGGTTGAAGGTGTCTTATTGATGCTGAGATGATGATCCGTTTCAAATTGGTAGAGGTTTTCTGGAAGGTTGATGCTTTTCTCAGCGTAGTGATTCCGCATGGAATCACTTCAAAGTGGTTGACTGGTTAAGTGATAATGCTGGTCAAATTCTGTATTTGGCTCAAAAAATGAAAATCTGACTTGGTCTTGAGGCCTCTCTGTTTTCATATAGATGAATAATCGCAGTTCTGTCTTCTTGTATGGCAAATAGCAAAAGCTATCTAGGTGGATGTAGTCCATCTATTGTTGACAACTTATCTTTGCTTATGTTCTTCTACCGTTAAGATATCATCCCTTCTCAAAATACTGTCTAGTGAAGTAACTCGTTACTTGGAAGAAATAGGTTTTTTGACTTACAGGGTGCCGCAGCTCAGTCCCGCAAGCAACGGTTGCATACACCAGTGATTTCCAGAATGCAATCTATGTAACTTGTGTTGCCAAAGCCACCCAAATTGATACATAGTTCGTTTTTTTGTTTTTTTTTTTTTAACAAACCTGACTTCTGCTTTTCATAAGAGTACATACAGAATGCCTTCTGGATCGGTTCTTACTGCCTGAGCTTATGAATGTTTTGTCCTACGACTTTATATGGACAGGCACAGAGAGCTGGAAGCTGTTATAACTCTTTCTCTCGAGGAAATGCTGCCAGAGGCATGTTGTCTCCTGTGCATGAATGCAGCAGAGGCAGAATTTGTTACTGTTTTGGTCTTTGTGGGCTTGATGTCTTTTTCCTCTGCATGTTGTGTAAGCCATGCTCTATTTCAGAAAGTGAGATAAGCTACAGTAGTGTTGTATGTGGGTAGTTATCTGGAATTTAAATGTTTATCTTTAGTGTTTATTTTCTGGTGCCATGAAGTTATAAGGGGCACTCTTTGACTGAAGTAACTGCAACAGTACATATTCCTTGTTTGTTTAAATCTGAAAGGATATTTTTGTTTCCAGGACAGGAAAATCAGCTCGTAGCATTAATTCCATACAGTGATCAGAGACTGAGGCCAAGAAGAACGTAAGTTAATAGTTGCGATACATGAATCTACAGTTAATTCTTCTAGTTAAAATTTCAGCAATTTTAAGGAGCTAGTGTTAAGAAGAATCAAGCCAAAATCACTGGAATATTTTCTTGCATTCAGTATTGAAAGAAGCCTGCTCATGAGCAATATCAGCCTTAACCTGTAATTCTTGAAGAGTTATTTATTAACAGGTGTGCATGCTCCTATCACAGCTTGTTTTATGAAGCTGAGTAATACTGTATGATCTCTTCATGTACCTATTTATCTGAACATCTACAGAATGCAGGTATTTATCAGTCTCTGTAGCAGCCTAGTTCATCTAAGCAAATACATCTTTACTCGAACTTCAGCAGTGAAGTTGTAGTAGCAGCCCAAAGCAGCTATAAAATAAGTCACCTAAAAATTAATTTGTTAAGCTCTGAGCAGCTAGCAAAATCAACAAGTTCATCATTCTGATATATTATGTTGGGGTCTTTTTTTAGAGTCTACTTAAAGGTTTAATTGCAGTGCTCAGGGCTGCTTATTCTGACACTGTCTGGGGTTTGTTTGTTTGTTTTTTTTCCCTTAATGTTTGGATGTTTCTGTAATAAACAAAAATGAGTGCCAGGCAAAAAATACAGTAACTTTACATAATGCTATCCTGGATCATATATCTGATGTAATAGTAGTGTAAATTTGAAACTTACTGCCTTAGTGTTCTAATTTTTAGGAAATGCAGTAGAACTTTTTATTTGTGTATTTTTTTATTATTGTACACACACCTTCCCCTTTTATATTAGGCTAATTGTGAGTTTCTTGTTCCTTCATATGAGTCTGTCACTTGCCCTGGAAGTCCTTTATGACAATCCTCTAAGGCATGTAAAAGCTTTATTCTTCTTTCTGGGCGTGTGTGCAAGAGTCATGCAGAATGACAAAAGTTCTGCTGTAGTAAATTTTGAGAGGAATTGTTTGTTTCAAAGCACGTAAATATTTACCTCTTCCATTTTGCTCTTTAAGTTACAAATTTTGAGATAACCACATTTTGAAACTTAATTTCTGATGTATATACAAGAGTAACATCTCAGAGACATAGATGTGAAGTGCAACATAGCTTCCCCCCCCCCCTTTGGAAGCTAATGAAAGCTAGAAATAGACTGAACTAGTGATATTTACTAGTCATGCCCCTTATCAGTTAAAAGAAGATAACATGCCACTATTGTCTAACATGCTTTTGTCTCCGAAATGTGCTCTTTTTTTTCCTCCAGAAAGCTCTACGTGACTGCTTCTGTAATTGTATGTTTACTCCTTTCTGGGCTGGCTGTATTCTTCTTGTTTCCACGCTCAATTGACGTTGAGTACATTGGTGTGAAGTCAGTATATGTCACTTATGAACAGGGCAGACATATAATATATCTAAATATTACGGTAAGTCTAGCTATCTGTTTGTTTGTAATGGATAAATGCAACAGGAGATACTGCTGTGACAGTTTAATATACATAAAAATTGTAGTCTAACTGATAAGCTTAGTACCTTAAACACAAGCAGATACAATGACCAGTTTGAGAAATGTAGCTGGATGTGCTGTGGCTGGTTCCTGTAGCTATAGCTAATAGAGGTGTAGTTGCAAACTACCACTGGGCCTTCAGTTTTCAGGGGAATAGTGACTTTGGAGTTGTCTGCATAACTTTTGGAATATGAGTGAAATGTAGTGTATGTATGTAGAAATGTTATTAAATGCAGCTCTGGTATCATGCATTTGTCAAAAATGGTTTTGAGGAAAAATGATATCCACCTTAAAGGAATTCTTTCTACATACTTTTTAACTTCTTGCCAATGCAGTCAATACAGGACTGCCTAAAGACTTTTGGTAGAGTTTCTCATTTTAAATGAAATAAAGTAGCCATGGAAGAAAAGGTCCCTGTGATAGCTAAATTTCCTGAAGGAATAATGGAGGATAGGAAGAAAGGGGTGAAGTGATGGTGCCTTGCTTGCCCAGCCCCCCCCCCCACCTCCAAGTCCAAGAAGGCAGGAAAATATACTTGCATAATTTCAGGTCTTTCTGTGTAGGGCACAAATTTCAGAGCATATGCTCATCAAGATACACAGAATGGATAGATGTTAGTGTTTTGTGTGTGTTTGTGGTTTTTTTTTCAGAACACACTAAATATAACAAACAACAACTATTATTCTGTTGAAGTGGCAAATATCACAGCCCAAGTCCAGTTTTCAAAAACAGTTATTGGAAAAGCACGTCTGAACAACATCACCAACATTGGCCCTCTGGATATGAAACAGGTAAATAGGATAGGTTTTCAAAGTTGAATACATTTAATCTCCATATATAAATCTACTGATTTTTGTTTTCTTTGCTTTTTTTTTAGATTGACTATATGGTGCCCACAGTCATACAAGATGAAATGAGCTATATGTTGTAAGTGTACTCATCTCTAAATATCACATGAGTCTTACTAAATTATAATGGTGCTAAAAATTACTTTTTTTCAGATTCATCAGAAATGTATTTTCAGAGGAGATGTGGCATTTTTGTGTGAATTTAACAGTACTGAAAAACAGTGAAATCGGTTTCAGTAGTTTCATATAGTGGCTTGCTCTACCTGGCTCTCAGCACTTCAGGTGGTATCTCTATCCCACTGTTTTAGGCCTTGACAATAGCTAGGACATGCTGCTTTGGGGGCTGAAAGTGCAGATGTGTTCCCCTAATAAGTTCTCTAGTAACTTTCCCACAAATTTCTCTGGCAGAAGGAATTTGTATTCTATACAAACTAGAGGCTAATTTGCCTACAAGCTGTTGACTAACCTTAGAAAAACCTAGGTGACTGGATGTGTAGAGAGATGTGGACAGGCAAAAGCTGCTCTGCCTGTGGCCTGAACAAGGGTGGACTTTAGGCTCTTCCACTTGGCAGTGGCAGCCTTGGCAATGGCATGGAACAATGATGCGCTTGCAGGTCCAGCTCAGAGACAGGTTGCACAGTCTTGAAGTAGAGGCAGAGAAGCTGTCATGTGTCAGTGCCAGTAGTCTGTAATGTGGACTTGTCCTCCTTCAGGACAGCAAGTGTTTGTGAACATTACTAGAACAGACTAATAGGTGATTTGTACACGTGAAAATATTCACTTCTTCAGCAGAGTAATGCTAACCATGGGTTGTAACTGGTAACCACAGACCTGTAACTACAGAATTTTGTCTATTAGAGATTAAGTTCTTCTACAAGCTGATACAGCAAGGTCCTAGTGCTTGTGAGTAGCACTCACTAATGGTGTTATGTTCTGTTTTAAAATGTACTAAACAGAATTTGAGCCACACACAAAACTATGGTGGTTAATTGTCTCCAGATTTTCTGTTACACAGTTGGTGTAGTCGACCTCTCTGACCGGTTGACAGTTGTTGATGGGTTTCTGCTTTTTGACTTGAGTCTTGTGAGTCTTGAAAGCCTGGGTTCGCTGTATGGAGCAACACTGAAGACAGCAAGTGAGCTTCCTTAGTTTGAACACCCAGCCAGGGTAACTTCAACTATTTGCAGTGGGGTTTTATATTTGTTACTGTGTTTGGGTTTTTTTCTCCACACATTAAATATTTACCTTTTCAGTGAAGGCGTTGGGAGAATCTTTGTAATACAGACAGTGTTGTGGGTTATAGCATTGGGGGTTGGACAGTGGATCACACTTCAGTGTTTCCCCAGTTAGTCAGTTTAGGTCTTACGTTAGTCATAACTAGCTAGTTGTTTGGATCCTGGAGAGTATGTGTCCTGTGAAGTTGGCTTAGGTTGAATATGTGGAGACCTGATGTGTCTGTATACAATTGATCAGGATTCAGCAGCCCCGTATGAAATCGACATCATACAGGGCATTTCCACACACTTATTTTAGAGAGCTGGCTCAATGTGGAGTTCACCTTCAATTTAGTTTCCTAGCTACAGTGTAGTGTGTTTGGGTTTTGGTGATTTTTTTTTTTTTTTTTTGGCAAGTTGGTTTGTGTAGTTTTTCTAAAACAGATTTATTTCCAGATGGACTTTAAAAAAAAAAACAAAACAGTATGTTGGTATTGTACCTCTACTTGTCAGCCAGTATGTGCTGTTGGTGATGTTGGTTGTGTGGTATGTTATAGGTAGTCTGTATTTTGGATTAGAAAACTACAGTAACTGAGAATAACTGGCATTATGGCCAAACCAGCTGTTTTAAGTCTAGCAGGAGAAAAATCAAAATATTTGTCATTACTACAGATACCAATATAAAACAAGTTTACAAATAAAACAGTTTGGTTTTAATTTCTATACAGTTTGAATCACTTGTGTTCACTGTTCAATACTTCATCATATGTTTGGTGCTGGGGAAGAGTGACAATGGCATGCAAGTACTGTGGATGGCTGCCATGTGATCTTGTAGTACTGATCATAGGCATTTCACTTCAGAACTGATAAACTTGTGACCAAGAGCAATTGATTGGAAGAGGGTCGAGGAAAAAATACACGCTTACATGGTGCTCTAACTGTTATGTAGGTACATGTCAGATGTAAATCTGAAAAAGGTACCTCACAGAGAACGGTGACTTGGACTTCAAAGTCTCTGCAGATTGGTTAAAGGTTACTTTGCATAGCATAATACATAAGTGGATGAGTGGAAAAAAAAAAGGGACTTCGCTAAGTTCTTGATATTTTCCTATCAAGAATAGCAAGCTTTCAGGACTTCTTTTTATAGAAATTGCTGCTTTTATGTGGAAAGACGCTGGAGTGGTGTAAAGAAGTTGGCATAACATTGATCTTTTATTGTAAATTTTCCTTTCTATATATAAATTCCACATTAACTTATGTCTGTATATATCTTCATAGTAAAAGTCTCCATCAGTGACAAAGTGATACTGAGCTGCTTTAATGTAGTGGTTCCTGTGAAAGCAAGGCTATGTATATAAAAGTAGATGTAGTTGAATATCTAGTCAGTGGCAGTGGTTTTCAACAAGTTTTATAGTTGCTATTGCTAAGAACTCCATAGTCTCTATATATACAGAGAGCAAAATTTCCAGCTGAAACCACAATTCTTGCTTTTTAGATAATTACATGTAAAAGCTTGATGCAAATCTAACAATTGGTTTTCTTTTTTGCAGTGACTTCTGTACTTTAGCATCTATTAAAGTGCATAACATTGTAGTGATGATGCAGTAAGTATGGAAACTTCCTGTTTGTTGGAAACAACGTTAAAATCCATGTAATTCTTATTGAAATATTACTCAGAAATACTTAATCTTGCAGTATGTGCATCATAGAAAGGAAGTTGATTTGATCTAATGTAATAGCTTTATAGTTCCTGAAACTGAACTGTGTCTGATGACGGGTTCTGATGGTGTACAGGTGCTTGAACAGGTGGAACTGTTATTATTGTATCTGCTCTGCAGTTGGGCTGCAGCCATGGAGCTACTGTGGTCTCAGATACTTTGAAATGAGTTTATATTCAGCTGCTGTTCAAAACTTCCCAAGATCTTAATGATCTTGAAGCAGTTACAGTGCTTAGTACTCTGCACTAGTCCACTTTTCATGACCGACTGCATAAATAACAGCATGGTGGGTTGGGGATTTTTTTGGGGGGTGGGGGTGGGGAGATGTACACAACCGTGGCTGTATCTTCTCTAATCATTTGCTTTCTCCTCGCAATGGAAGGTATTGATGAGTAAACCTCAGCTTTACCACTACCTTTAGAAATAAGTCTGTGTTCAAGGAACCAAATGTCTTTCATGGAGAAAACCTATAGTGGTAAACTAGTATTGGTTTTAACTTTAAAACTTATTTTGTTCCAAAACTTTTTTCCTTAAAAACCCTAATAACATAAAACCATTGATCTTTAGAATAGAAAACTCAAGTCTCCTGCAAAAATAATATTTCTTCTCTTTTGTCTTTTATTTAAGAGTCACAGTGACAACCTCTTATTTTGGCCACTCTGAGCAAATATCCCAGGAGAGATACCAGTATGTGGACTGTGGAGGAAACACAACCTACCAGCTGGGCCAGTCAGAATATTTAAATGTACTTCAGCCTCCGCAATAAAAACACCTGTTGGTTAGTGTGGAATGACTGCTGTTGATGCTTGCAGAGATCCTTTGAATAGGACTGGTACTACATGAAGGGGAGAGTATGTGCATGTAAAGCATAGGAACATGGTGACCTGTTCACTTTAGATGCAAGGAGGGAAGAGGTGCAAAATGTATATAGGTGCACTTGTTAAATGTTGTGTTTTCCCCTTCTGTTAGCTTTTTTTATTGCTGTAAGCACTTCTGTCAAGTTGTGTGGTGGGAGGGAGAGGGGGAATATCAGATTCTTGAACTGGGACCTTTCCTTACAGTGTGGTACATCAACTTAGAGTAACTGTGTGTATGTCTGTGTTTAGGTGAAATGTGTCACTAATAAGCACTTTAGAGAAATTAATACTTACAAATTTTTTTTATACTTCAGTTCTTGTTATTTGGCTATTGAAACTGGCAGTATTACTACTTAAGTAACAAGATTACTTTGAGGTATCTGGGTGTGAAACTTCTGTTAGCAAGCCAGTAGTAATAGTTCTTTATTTTGGGATTCTACTTTTAATTTGCTAGACATGATTAGGGGTGACATACAGCTTGTTGAAGCCAGGAAAACTCTCTTGGATGACACTATACTTGAACGTGCAATGTCTAGGTTCTGGCATCTTTTCATTCATACTCCCTCCTGCTACCTCTGGGACATTAGAAGAAGAATGTGTGTTGTTAAATTTAAAGTTGGGTTTAAAAACAAAACAAAAACCAACACCCCAGGATCATTACTGACAAAGGAAAATATCCAGACTATAGGAAATAAATGGGTAGGAACTTTAGCAGTGTCTCTTTACCTTCTTTTTGAGTACAGCTATTAAAGTCAGGATTGTGCAGTTGGAACTAGGTGGGAAGCTGTTTGAGCATGGGTCTGGGCAGCTTGATGTAAATTTTCATCATTTTTATTGTTTTAATATGCTGTGTATCTAAGCTACTTCTAAGTGTTGTTGGTGTGTGTATATTTAGTGCACAGACTCGGTAAGCGATATGGTAGTTACCTGAATCTCCAGAGCACTCAGTTCACATCAAAGCTATGTAAGGGAGAATAAAATAACTCTTGCTGAAAGAGTAAATGCTGATGTGGTCATGAGACTGACTTACAATGAAGATGTTAAACAGTTTTAGTAGGATAGTCTGCATAGTGAGAATTTCCAGAGTTATCAAATATGTGATGGTAAATTTTGGGGTCCAAATTTGCTTGACTTGTGAAGGCTGACTGTTCTGAGGGTTAGGTACAAAACTGCTTCATTAACTAGATCAGGATTTTTTTTATTTCTGAATTAAGATGTAGCTGTAAGAAGCTACTATTGAGACTTACGTTGTAATGAATATTTTTTTTTAAATTGATGTTATGGTTTTTATGCTGCCTGTCTCCTGGAAATAAGCTATATAAAATGAATTAGCAATAAACACTATGGAAAAAGGCTGCTGAATAACTTTTTGCAACTAACAATCTCTTATGCTTCAGTACTTCAGTGAAAGTACATGTCTATATTACTCTTTTTTGGCCTTTCTTAGGTGGACCTGATTGCATGGGTGGGGGAAAGAATATCAGTGATGTAAGACTGCTTTAAAAGAAATTTAAGTAACCAAACGAAAAAGCCCTCCCCTGTTTGAATTGCTGTGAGCACTTATTCTGAATGCCTGTGAAAAATTTCAGAACCTGAACTGTTGGTTTCATATAATTAAGACGAAGATGTCAGCTTTTGGCTTTGGAGAACTTCTGGAACTGAAATAGTCTATTCTGATGACTTACTGTAGTTACATTCTGAAAATTATTTGTGAATCTGGGCGCGTAAAACTAAACATTCTTTATTATAGCTTATAGTCATAAGGGAAAGCTAGTTCACAGTTGATTCTAATCTGCCTAGAGCATAGATGGTGCTCAGTCCTGTGGCTGATAAAATGCATGCGGAAGCTTGTCTGATAGTCTGAGAAGATGCAGGTGGTATAAGTAAAGACCACGATAGTGGAGAGCTGGCTAGAAGCAGAGAGGTAAATTCTTTGTGTTATCTCTTGTAGTAAGATTTGTTTATATTGGAGAACAGGGAGAAAATTCTGGTTTAAATCATGTCAGATCTGAAGTCAAGCAGCAAGTGATACAGGTTTTCTCTTCTAGGCCAAAGTGTTTACACCTAGAGTGTTGGTTTTGTTTGAGACTTGTTGTTTGTTTTAAAGTAGAAAAAGAAGAAAAAGGCTCTAGGCAAATATTTATATCAACTTAAATTTTTCTTCAAAGGATAAAGGTAATTAGAATAACTAGTGGCACAATGATAAAATTGATACTGCTTGAACAAGCATGGCAGGGGAGATTACACTGTTGTACAGTGAGGCTCAGACTGACCTTTGAAAGTTTGGCAGGCATGCTGAGCAAAATATATAAATCTGTGGGTTTTAAGTTCCATGAAATGCTTGGTATTGGCTAATTTAAAGAATTACAAGTGGAATTATTCATTCCTTGTATGTGGCAGAAGGGGGAAGATACAACTCCTAATGTCTGTCATCAGGGGTATCTAATGGCTGTGAATCTTAACACCATCAATTTGTAGTAGACTTACTGAAAGGCTGAGAGTTCTCATTTAAAAAGAAAGTAAAGGGTGGAATAAAAACCCTATTGGTGAATCCTCACCTTAAGTCAGTTACAGGAGAATCAAAGGCTTAAGATTCTGCAAGTGCTAGTATGTTCTTGCAAAACTGTCAGCATATTGCTAACCAAACAAAGCAAGTATTTGGATTTAACTACTAAGTTTAATATAACATCTTGTCAGATAAGCAGGTAAGCATCCGTTTGAATACTTAACTTAGACTTCATTTCTGTGGCTGAGCTTGGAAACATGCTAAGGGAGGAAGGGAAGTCAGTATTAACTTGTATAACTTTATAAAACTATGAGAGTAGATCCAAATGATAGACCTGTAATCATTTCACACTTAGTTATCTTGATTGTAAAATAAAAAAGGCAAGCCTTTCAGTTCACTGTAAATCAGTAAGTGCAAATTCTTTCCAGAAGGTCAGCTTAAAATGTATATTTTTTTCTAGTTTGTTTTCCTGGTTGTAAGATGATTTCTGAATGACTTTGGAGTGATTCATACATTAGTTGCAACTTCCCCATAATCTTCAAATACTGTCAGATACATATATACTGGCATTGTATTGTTGTTTTTCAAGGGATTTATTTCTAGTATAATTCTTTTCATTTGAATTACTCGTAGCAATTCTGTGCCAAAATTTGTTGCACTTCAAAATGGAAGCTCTGTTAGTTATCTTTTAAAACAGTGGCCCAGGTGTTGCACTGTAATGGCACAATTGGAAAACGTAATGTATTCTATATAGAATAACTGTAAAACTTCAGAATTATAATAAGGTAAACTAATAAGGAATGCATACAAATGTCAGCTATTTGGCCATTCTGATATGGAGAACAAAACTATTTTAAATGTGATGCTCTAAATAAAGCCACCGAACAAACTCAAAGATCTAAGCATCAAATAAGGGAAGCACTCTTACTAAAAGATGTACTACTACCTGACACTCTGAGATTCTGCAGGTTTTTCCCCACACCAGGAATTCATTTGTAATGTGTTTACTCATCTCGATATTTAGGGGATAGTTGCTTAATTCTTAATCTTTTGTGAAGGCAAACACAACTATTCTGTGTGATATAGCTTTGTAGTTCTTAATGAGCTTCTGATGTGTGCATGATCATACTAACACTGTGGTGTTCATGTTTTGCAGCCTTATGTTGGCAGACTTAAGTACATGCCTTAGTGGACTTTGCTCCAGATTGTCCTTGAAGTTCTGCAAGTGAATAAATTTTTTCAGAGTAGTACATCGCAAACATGACTGGGCTTTTTAGTGTGTGGTTCCAACCAGTTAAGCACTGAGTCTCTAAGTGCTTGGATTGAACTGTTAAGGTCTTTAACCATCTGACTTAAGTGTTGTGCCCTCGTGGGAGGGATAGTGCTTAGAGTAGTATGAGAGAGATTCCTAGATCCAGAAAATGTTAAAAGTGTTATTTCCTATTCAGCATTTAAGGCTTCCTTTTTTTGTGGTGGTGATGGGGTCGTTGGTTGTGGTTTTGCTTTTCTTCCCACTCTCCCAAATCTGTAATGGGACATCAATCTATTCCCGGACAGTATCTTCTGAAATGGGTGACTTGTTTCAGAATTGGACAGCTATGTGAAGCTTAACATCAGCTGGACTGGACTTCAAGAGTTATGAGAAGTAAGGCTAGCATCAATACCTCTAAGAACTAAATTTTTTTACTTGCTTGCTAACAAAATGCCACAACACTAGCAATGCTTTCAGGCTTACTATTGCTTCTGAAAGTAAAGAAGTGTATGTCAGTATTGGGACTACTGCGACCAGCAAAACACTTGTTAGTGTTGACCCTGATCACACCAAAAAAATCTAGGTTGTTTTTTTGGCCTTGGGGGGAGTGGGAAGGGGAGAGGAATAAAACCCAGGCCAAAACCTGTTGAAAACAATAATTTGGAGTCTGGCAAAAACATCCAGTGTTGTCTACTTGAGAGGTCACCCTCCTGTTTTACCTTTAACTGGGGAATTCTGGTCATTATCAGAGGGGTAGTTTGTACTGCTGCTCTACAGTTTGTCATGTAAACCTGTTTGTCAGCCTGTAGGCAGGCCTGTTGGACAGGAAGAGTTGTCTGCAAGGAATTGGTACAAATAAAGTTAGTGTTGGGTCCTGCAGTGTAGTGTAAGACTGTTTGGCAGTAACATACTGATCCTTGTACTGTCTGCTTTCACCAACCATCCTAAGGGTCTTACAGCCTGGATGTGTGTGTCTCTTGGGTGCTGAAACGGCTTTTGCTTTGTATGGGCAGGGATACTTAGAGCCAGACATGCAAGTATGTTATGGTACCTGAATATTTTGGGTCTGACTGTCAGTGACTTAGTTCTTTTCTTGTTTAAGGAAGCAAACTTGACCACTGTTAACATCCACTGTACAGAGTGTGCATATAATAGCTTGAGATATGTATAGAAATACTAATGAGTGATAACTATTTTTGTAACTTAAGAATTGTAGACTGTTGTTCTTGTAACTGTGTAACAAACAATCTATCAACTTAAGCATGACAAACACTATAAGTCAAAGGGTATTTGGGAATGACTTGTAGGACACAGAAGTAATGTTAATGTAAGTTAACTGGGGCATGGGATCTTGTTATTTAGAGGATCAAAATGTGGAGTTAACTTCATTATGAACATGTTTCTAGACAGAATTGTTTGACTCAAAGAATGAAATTAAATTTTCTATTTAAAAAAAAAACTTGGGTCATGTATCTTTTTTAACTGATTTAATATTTTTCTCTCCTCTTTCCCTGTCTTCTTACAAGTTTTCCCCCTATTTCCCTGTATCTTTCCCACAAGCTTTCATGCATTTTAAAGGATATGATTACATTTTATAACTGCTGCCATTCCATGATGTAAAGACTTTTTCGATCTGCTTTTTTTAATATTTTAAGTCTGTAATAAACTGGAGTATCTGACAACTAAGCACCATCTGTGAATGAGTTACGGTTATCTGACTGGACTACTAAAGTAACTGAGTTTAAAAAACAGGCTCTTTTGGTGAGTTGACCTTAACCAGCAGGTCAGCCTTCACCCAGTTGCTCACACTTTTTCCCCTAGTGGGATGGTGGAGAGAATCTGAAGGTCAAAAGCAAGAAAACTCATGGATCAAGATAAAGACAGTTTAAAAGGGGAGCAAAGCTGTGTACACAAGCAAAGCAGAATAAGGACTTTATTTCCTACATCAGGCAAGTGTTTAGAAGGGAGAGACAAACACCATAACCCCAAGTGTTCGTTCTTCTTTTCCTGAGCTCTTATTGCTGACCATGATCTCATGAAATATCCCTTTGGTCAGCTGGGGGCATCTGTCCTGGTTCTGTACCCTCCAAGTTCTTGGCTACCCTCAGCCTGGTTGCTGCAGGGTTGGGGGGGGGGTGGGGCAGGGGGGGAAGAGGAAGAAGAGGAAGAGGCAATGAAAAAGGGAACCTCTGTGCTGTATGAGCATTGCTCAGCATTAACCAAGATACTGGTATGTTATCAGGACTGTTTTAGCTGCAAACCCAAAACATAGCACTATGTGGGCTGCTGTGAATAATATTAACTCTGTCCTAGCCAGACCCAATACAGTTACTTACAAAGTTATTTTAAAGAGCTATTACTGCCTAAAAGCTTTAATCTTTAGGAGCTGGACTACAAAGAACATGGCTTTATTTTAAGCATTCAGAACACTTTTGATGTTACTGGTAGTCTGTCACAGATGTCTTGGAACATCTTAGTGGGGTTTTTCAAGCTTCTGGAGAAACCTCTTGTATAATCATGATGTATATACATGGTTTTCTGGTATGACTTCTAATGGATAACTAATGAGGGTTTAGGGTGTTGGGGGGTTTTAGGCTTTGTTTCAGCTTGTGGATCTCTTTAGAAATTCTTATTTTTTAAAAAGAGTTTGGAGGGGAAAATCAGTCATGCTTGCTGTTTTCTTTCTCATATGGTCATGTTTCCTTCCCAGAGTTGTAACTGTTGTCCAAACTTTCCTGGGTGGACAGGCCCTTTACTGAACACTGTAGACTGGAGAACTGTAACCTTTAGCCAGTGTTTTACTATATGTAAATAAGAGCTTGAAGACATGAAGAATTGCTTCTCTCTTGTTTTACCTGTCCCCAGACAGGTAGGTGAAGAAAAGGATTGAAAGGGAATACACTGACAGATGGGAATATGTAAACAAATGTGAGTTAGGTCCTTAAGCCCCTCCAAAAAATTGCTATTCTAGAACAACCAAAGTAGGTGTTTTTGAGCTAACTACTGAAAGATCTGGCATCTTAAAATGGCCCAGTTTCAAAGACCCAACAATGACAGAAACTTCTGAAAGGCTTTGGAGGTTTCCCTGTATGGCTGTAGGTTGCTTTCCTTTTACTTCTCAGAATTTCATACAGCTTTCTATATAACTGTGTAAGTGAGCACATACTTGCAATATGTTACTGTGCTAATACATTCATTTCAGGATTTTGGGTACACTTATGATGAATGACACTGCCTTCCAGGGTGAAGATGATGTCTATCTGGCAACTTAAAGAATGCCGAATCACACATTTAATTTTGCTCAAAATATCTTTGTCAGATGAGGTAAAGACACCTCTGCATTTTTGTTTTAATTTTTTTCCATTTATTTTTCTTCTCCAGGAATCCCTGCCTCTTAAGCCTGAAGAGCCAAGGTGCTGCACTCATGTTTCCTGTGTATGGGTAGCAGGTGCCACACAGTTTAATGAGCTGTCATGGGTGCTATGGAGCTGACACCACTCCATAATGGAGCTGCTTTTTTCATGAGCCAGTGAATCAACTAATACAGTAAAACTAGAACTTGATTAAGGAGCTGAGACATCACTGTAATGTAACATTTCACTGACTACAGTTATGGGTATCTGAAAGATAACGATGTATATCATTCTTGAGAGGGTTTTAGGAAGTAACACTTCTAGCAGCCATAGCAATATAGTTGAGGTTGAGAAATGAACATAATTTGCCTATGTCTGACTTTTCCTCTGACAATCATACTGCAAGGCTGCTGTTCTGATACTGGTCAGAGGAATGAAAGAAGAGTTGCCTCAATAGATGGTAATGTAGGCTAAGTAAAACCGTATGTTCAGGTAATGCCTAAGCTATAGTGACACTTTAGGGTTGAATGTACTGCACTGGTCTTCTTACTAAGAAGGACCACTAAACATTGGCTCTGTTGTGTAAGCCTGATACTTTGTATAAACGATGCAAGGCTTGCTAATGGCTATACCCTTGAAGCAGAGCTAAAAGACTGGTAAGAGGGGAGCATCCTGGCCCAGAAGGTGCCAAAGGCTGAATGATTGCCTGAGAAGCGTGAAGTCAGTGAAAACTGACAGTAAGTGGGAGAAAGGTACATGTGGCAGGTGTAGACTATGACCACTAACTCAATTTAAGACCAATAAGATGTGCCCTCCCTCACCCTTGAATTTTCACAGAATTATTAGAAGATGCTAACTTTTAATTGAGATGAGGCTTGTTTTCTAACCAATGATCATTACAGTACATGTGTATTTGTGTAGTTTGAAGCATATAAATAAACTGAAGTTCTCTTGTGTGGTGTGCTAGCTTTGTGGAGTTACCACCTAGCACCCCTCTTTGCACAAACATGGAATAAATGTCTCTGTATGTAAGATTGACTTGTTGCACACTGGGTACCAAACCCTGTTTGAGGGACTACAGTAATATCTAGAAAAACAACAGGTGAAGACCTACTGCCCGTTTTCCATGAGTTTTGGAGGCTTATACTACTGGAATATATGTATTATATCTTAAATGTCAAGTTTGTCTTAAATAGCTTAGGTTTGGGGAATGTTAGTGGCTGTCTTCATGGGGATCCATTTAAGTGGTTGACTTCACCTGCTGTAAACTTGTGACCAAATTTTGTAATCACTGTGTTTAAACTTGTAGATGTAATCAGTGCAACTATTTCACTTTCCATGATGACACTAAATTGGTGAAATTTTCATCAAATATGCAAAGAAATGTTAATTAAGCTGTAAGAGCCCCAAACTGTAAAGTATAGATTCTAAAACTCACACTGTCTACAACCACTTTTGCTTGCTGCCAATCTAGAGATGGGATAGAGTTGCTACTTGTATGCCACTTTTAACCTACTCTGAGACCTGACATGCCTGACTTCCCTCTGAGCAATTTATGTCTGAGGAGGATACTGGCTGCCTTGACATCTCTGCCGCCCTGTGTGGCATGCCAGATCCAGCTCTTCAGTAGTGGTAAATACTCTCAGGGGTCAGGACTGGAGTGTTGCCTTGCAGAATTTAGGAGAGCAAACAGTGTTCATGGAGGGACCTCACAGATTTAAGCCACTTCTTGATTTCTGGAAGCAAATTAAGCTGTTTTGTAGACATACCTGGTGTCTTGCTCCTGCAGATGGCTACCACGCTTGCCTTTGGTTTGCTCTCACTAAAAATGCAAAGTAGTAGAACAGAAGGAAGCTGTGACTAAAAAATAAAATGTGCTAATCTTATGTTACATGCTGACAACTATACTGTTTGATATGCTAATACTTGAAAAATCCTATTTAAACTGAAAGCTGGGTTTCTCAAACATGGGAGGGATTCAATTTCCTTCTCAAGAGAGCTGTAGAAATGCTCAACTCAAGGTTACCTTTATTTAAAATACAGAAAGAATACCTATTAAAAAAAAAATTAAAAACCAAACAAAACACAAAAAAAACAAAAAAGCTGGAACACCACCATTATCATTGCCAATTTATTCCTCTGTATAACTGACTGTTATTTACAGTGCAGTCTGAGGCACCCTAGTTTATATTCTGGTTTTATTTAATCTTTTTTTTGTATATAGAAAACTACCCTGCCGAGGTGGGTGTACGCTGCTGCCTCCCCTCAGTAGGTGGTGCCCAGAGCCTGCGGCGTGGGCAGGTGGCAGCAGCCTCCTTAGCCAGGTGGGTGTATGCAGTTCAGGTGATGATTGAGGAGCTGAAGAGTGCTCCCTGAGGAGGGGAAACCGGTTAAAAGTGTGTTTCTGCTTCCCAGCCCTTCACCACCCACCCCAGCCCAGCATTTAAGTGCAACCAGAAGCAAAAATAACATTCCAGAAAAGAGCAGAGCTGTCCCAATTGAGCTGTTCAGATGAAACAGTTTCAACCTAACTATATGAATTTAATCCTGAATGTGTGAAAAATCTCTATTCAGAGGTCTGTAAATGTAAAAGACCTGAGTATATATTAACTGAGTAGCAGTGAGAATACAGTGTTGATGCTGAGAGGCTGAATTCAGTGAAAGACCTTGAGCAACCCCTGTTTGCATGTGTAGCTAGATAAGGCTTACCAAACTCAAAATCTGTTTTCACTCCTCTTGTGTTTCCTGTGATGGCCTGGTAACCATAGCTTACTTTGATATGAGGCTCATCCTCAGCTCTTTGCCAGCACCCCAGGCTCTCTTCAGCAGAACTGTTCCCAAGCCCCACGGTGCCTAGGCTGTCTCATTGCTGGGATTATTCCTTCCTAGGTGCAGGGCTTTGCATTTGTCCTTGTCAAATTTTGTTAGACCCCCGTGGTCTATCCCTTCAGCCTGTCCAGGTCTTTCTGAATGGTAGCCTTCCCCTGGAGCATATCAGCTGATCCCCTCAGGTTGGTGTCCTCTGCAAACGTGATGAGGGTGCACTCTGTCACCTTCTTAAGGTCACTGATACAGTTTTAAACAAGACAGGTCCTAGGACAGACCCCTGTCCCCAGTCAGAGTAGTGCCTGTTAACCACTACCCTCTGAGCCCAATCATCCAGCCAATTTTTAAACTGATTTATCTGTCCACCTATCCAGAACATAATGTCCTTGCTTGGATACAAGAATACTGTAGGATATGGTCTTGAAAGTCAAGCTAAAGTGGAGATAAATTACATCAGCTGCTCTTCCTTCATCCCCAAATCCAGTCATGGTGGTCATGATATCCCCTTCATAAACCTGCTCTGATTGCTCCAAGTCCACCCTCTCCTCCTTCCCAGCAGTGTCATCCAGGAGGACTTGCTTTGTAATTTTCCCAGTGAGGCTGAACGGGTACATAGCTCCTGGATTTGCCTTTTGGCCTTTTCTGACGGTGAGGGCAACATTTGCCTTCCTCCAGTTGTTTTGGACCTCTCTGGGTCTCCATAGCCTACCAAAGATGACAGAGTGGCCTTGCAAGGGCATCAGACACTTTTCCCAGTACCCCTGAATGCAGGAATGGGGAAGGCAAGCCCATGCCTCTGGAACGGCAGTAAGGGCCATGCACATGGGGAAGCAAGTGGTGGGTTAAAGGACCCAGGAGGAAGGAAAGCTTCTGTAGAAGCTCTCCTACAACCAGGAAGGGATTTTCAAACCCTTTCAAGAAGATGCAGTAAGACAGGCTGGCAGGATCTGAGACCTTCTCGTAACTGCTGTAAATACTTTTTGGCCTTTTCCCTATCTCTAGCTGGGTCTTAGGTGTGGGACTCCAGAGTTTGCTTGGGAAGTCTGGAAGAGAGATCTGAGCTGGCTGGGAGTCGGGCATGTCTGTGCAGATATATGCAAACCACTTCATATTTGCTCAGCACATGCTTCTGCCGGTTAACCTTGGATCTCATAGCTGTTAGACCTGTCTGTATTGAAATGTATTCTCCGCTTGTGCTCTCTACTTTTCCCTTCTAAAAACAGTCTCTGAAAAGGAAAGAGTCCCAGTACTCCTTCAGGCTCATGAAAGAAGTACACATTTGAGAAAAGGGAAGATTTGACTGTGGGAGTAGTTGGGATAGTCAAAATTTGTTGCCAAAGCACACACTTGCTTTCAGGCAGAAATGTTTGAATTATATAATTATCAATTTCAAAATGACTCTGGAAGAGGCTGATGTAATATTTTAATTCCCTGTAAATTAGCATTACCTTTCATCCTGCTGAAACGGTGACGCTTGACCGCCTCTGAATTCAGTAGGTTTGAGTCATTCCTAAACCTAGGCCTGTGCAAGGTCACTACAAATCTATGGGAGGGGTGCTCCCAGCACAGCAGTTAATATCGCTACCATTATATTAACATAAACATTGGTAGAATCAGATAAATGTGTGTTAGACACAGAGGCATTCATGTGAAATACTCCGTTCAGATTTCTGGTCTAAAAAAGCATTGTTAAGATTTGTTCTTGATTAAAACCAGTAGCTATGGACATTGTCCCAGGGGCACCTCTGCTACTACTGAGTCAGCTCCAAGACCTCATTGCTATGCATGTTTCCCTTAACATGTCAGAGTGATGGCTTTAAATACATATTGTGTTATAGAGTACTAGTATGGAAAGAAACTTTTTTATCTTATGCAAATGTACCCATCTTGGTATCAATTTCTGACCCTATTCTCCACTAGATGTCTTTACTGGTATTTTAAAGTACATAAAATTATAAATAAACTTTTAAAGGTACTTTGTGCTGCTACATAGGAAATTAAATACAGAAGGAGCCTGTTCAGACTTTTGAATTTTACCATATCATCATCCTTAGATAGCAAGTTGTGAATAGTACAGTGAAAAACCTATCCCAGATTCAGTCTTTAACACATGCCTGGGAAATTCTTATTTTTCAGACATGCCTCCCTGTTTTTAGTGCACTCACATGGTAGACTTGAAGTCTGTATCTAGCAATTTATTTAAAATCAAATGTATTGCTTAATGGCTTGGACCCAGTGTTCAAAACCAAAAAATTGCTGAGTTCATTCCCAGGCTCTCAAATTGTGACCTTTAAAGAGCAAACTGACTTACTTATTTTGAAAATGTGGTTATTCTTACCCCTTTGCTACAGAGAGAGTTATTAGGATATAATATAATCAGACAGGTATGTTAATCATCACTGCAAATCAGATTTTGAAAAGCAATTTTCTCATGGTATGAACAAGAGTATGTCTGAGAGTTACATGTACTAGTGTATCTGGAGTTGCATGGTTTTTTTGTAGACACTTAACTTTGAGGTAAATGGATACCAATTAAAATAGCCTGGAGTGACTGAGCTATTTCTTAATAGCTGGGGGAGGAGAAATTCAATGGGAGGATGCAAATGGTTACTACAACAAAAAATTCGGTGAGCAGATTTCTTAGTGTTTCACATCCATGCTTCTCTATAGTTTTTATGTCTGTAAGGCATTGAAGAACATCTCTGAGGCTGCAGGAGATATTTGCAGTGACCATACAATAGACAAACTGATCTGGGCTTTTAGGTTGATAACAATGGTGTTTTGCTTGAATTATTTTTTTTTCTTAGTTTCCTGAGCTGTTAGTAGTATTACCTTATAGGATAATCAGTATAGACTTGATCTGACAATAATGTGGTCATGATGAAATTCACTAAATACATTCCTGGATCTTAATTTATGTGTTTTACTTTATTTTGTGAAAGCTATCTGGGCAGCCTTTGCATGCTACTAATATTGTGATGCTGAACCATGAGTGGGTGGAATCTCATGCAGTACTACTATGGATAATTATTCAATACCTGCAGTCCAAGCATGTACAATTAACTATTTCCAGCAATCCAGAGTCTCTTTGCCATTATGACTTGAAGAAAATTGGAATATAGGTTCACAGCTGCTATTGTGAGACTATCAGATGTGATCATATTGCCAGACACTGTGGCCATGACCTCTGATGAATTCCTATAGTGCAGCAATGAAGTGGTTTTTTTGCCGATTTTGTTTCCCAAGGGTGATCTGATCATTTGAACTACTTACCGAAGAAACTTACAAATGAATGTCCCCAGGTTCCTGGGGTCTGGGTTCCTGCGGGAGATCAGGCTGCAAATAGTGCCGTTGCCTTGCAGCAGCAGTGGTCACTCCATTAGGATGACTGATTGATAGTGGGAGGTGTGCGAAGCACGGAGGTGTGCAAGTAACTACCAGGAGACATCAGTTGGGGCTGTACAGAATCTGACCCAAGTCTCATCTGAAGTGTCAAGAAGAGCAATTACTTTATTATGGAGGTTTATGAGATGATTGGTGATTCAGCCTCTGTGTGTGTGTTCACAAGCCTTTACACATGCACGTATTTTCCCATGTGGGCTACTGATCCATTGCATTGCAGTCTCCCCTTTAAGCCTGTGAATACTATGCTGGAAACACATGGCAACAAAAATTATCATTAGCATAACACTATTCAAAAAAGGATGGTTTGAGGTCAGTCGTTTGAAGGTAAAGTACTACTTTTCGTTTTTCTCTTTGACTATTTTTTAGCTGAAGTAAACAAATTCTGCTCTGAAAAAAATCCATTCAAATTGCATGAATGCTAAATGATGATGTCATCAGGGGGTTTACTGCTGACTTTACAACTGATGATGGTATAGAAGTCACAGAAGATCTTTATTTCTACTCATCGTCACTGGTCATGCAGTGCTGCAAGATCAGTGAGCACTTTCATTGGATAGCATCAACATCCCTGGAAAAAAAAAAAAAAAAACAAACAACATAAAGATTTACAAATATTGAATCTTTGTCTAGCTAGCAAAGTATATCCATAATTCATGAAATACCTGAATATATAAGTACATACAGTGTCACTGAAATGATGAGTTTTTATAAATGAAAATAAATCTGTCTCTCAAATGGAAAACTAACTCTCTCAGAGTTGATGTGATATATTGCTTAATAAGTGCTTTGGTGAATCCTTTTAAAAAGCAAAATACCAGTTGTTAAAAAACAAATAATACTATATATATAAAGTATATATACGCATACGTATTTTTATATGTATATATATATAAGTATATATGTATACACTCATAAAAAAAATATGTGTGTGTGTGTGTGCGTATATATATCCAATATCCCAATAGAAACTACCAGGAAGGAAGAACAGATGTGTTACTTCTGCTAGTAATTTACACTGAAATGCTGACTGTATATTTGGTATATTGATAAAGTGGGCCATTTTTTAAATATCCCCTGGAAAGCTAATGAGATTTGCATCTGTGTACTACTTTCTGAAATCAAGCCATTCATTTAAAAGATGAATGAATAGATGTCTGATCCAAATTCTGGCTTCTGTGCTTTATTCTTGGGCAAGAATATTACTTAACAGATTTAAATTCTCTACCTCTCCATTTGGCAGGTGGTGATAGAGAACAATGCACCCTGGAGAAATTATATTGTGCAAAGAATCACTGCCAATGAACTGACTAAAAAAAGCCCTCAAAAGTAAATGAGGTCCTGCATAACAGTACTATCAGCATGTAGGTGTCAGAGGGAAAAATGGTAAATTAGATTTAAAAATCAACTTTACAGCATTGTTTAGCAAACAACTCATTTAATCCTCAGCTCATCTTTTCAATTTCTTTTTTTATTTTTTCCATAGAAAGAAGAATCATGCAGTAGCTCAAATTTTTGTCTGTTACAATGTCCTGATGTTTTCCTTTGTCAATTTAATCATTAAATTAGAAGTATAAAACAAATTATTTTGAAAATTTGAAGGCCCTGATAATGAAATATAAAATTTTCCATGCATAAGAAAACAGTCATTCAAATGTAGCAAGAAGTAGCACGTAATTAAGACAACTTTAGTAGAATTTCAAGTAGCTGGATAGAAAAATACACAGCTCTTCCACGGTGGGGTGAAAGGATGGTTTATCCCTTGCATCCCTAATTCTATTGAAAAGTAATATAATCAGGATAGCAAGGAAGCAGTGTCACCTGCAAGCAGTGTTTTCCAAGCTTTCCAAAAGCAAATGCATTTTGGACAGTCCAAATCTCAAAGCACTCTCAAACTGTTATGATTTTTATCTGAAAATTGTTTGTGTTTTGTTTTTTTTTTTTTAAACGGAATTCTTCCAAATACATTAGGCACTGCTTTATTAGGATAGTACAAAACTCAAAGTCCAAAATAATTTTCCGGAGACCTAGATGGTTTTTGTCATTGTAATATCTTGATCTTTCTTTTATAGGCTTACTTATCCTTTATTTTTCCTTCTGTAGACATTTACAGATTACTGCTCAAAAGCTTATGTCAGCATTAAATTATCAGTGCGGGCTGAAATTTTGTATTCATGGAAATATTTATATTTTATTTCAGGTCAGAAGAAAAATTAGGAATTTTCCAGGAAACAATATTCTGATTAAAATATAATTTGGAAACTCAAACTATGAGTATATCAGGTAATGCATTTTACTCTGCTGTAGGAGTGGGGTTCCATAGGCAGCTTCAGTCCCTTTCATGGTTTGTGAGAAGGGTATCTGCCATACAGACATCAGAGTTTCTATGGAATCTCTTAGACATAGCTGAACCCAGGATTTTGGGGACCTAAAATTGGTTAAATCAAGATAAGAGGCATTCAAAATCGATAAAGGCTTCAATATGAGACCAATCAGTATAACTGGTTTGTTTACTAGAAAAAAAAGACAAAAAATATGAGACTACTCATTAAACCTCTGCATGGGAAGAGAAATGGTACTGGTACTACTGATGTTCTGACAGCCTTCACCCGTAAAGTTTGTGTTCCTTCAGTGAGTAAAAGTGCATTATAATTTTGACCTCCAGAGCATGAAAAAGTGTGTTTATGTGTATGTATAGACATATATGAACATGCATTTGAGTTATTAAGCACTGAAGGCCCATGATAGAAGACATAAACATTGATGATATCAGTTAAACTAAGGATTATTCTGGTTTTTGCTGATGAATAGGCTATTAGGCTTTAACATTGCCTTGTTTAAACTATATTTTTGCAGAAGTATTATTATATAATGACTGTCTGTGCCTTCTTTGTAATATATTGATGGTCCTGACAGATTTTCAGGAGACGTGTGGGACCTATTTATTAACAGTCCCAGGAGGGATGTCGTGATGATAAATAATGACTGTATCATCCAGTGTTGTCTCTAGAGCGACATTCCCTCCGGAACAGGGTGACTGGGGAAAAAAATGGCTAATGGCCCAAACTGAATTGACATACAGACTGGAGTTTTTATATGACAGTATATCAAGCCACGCGCAGGTTCTGTATATTGATATACATCACCTTTCCTCGGTGTGTTGGTATCCGGATAATTTCCTGATATCGTTTATTCAGCCTTTCCCACTTTCCTCTGACCTTATTCCTCGCTACAAATGGTGCAGCATCCACTCATAACATGTATGATGGAAATGTATGTCTTGTGGGCTGTATCTGAAAGCACAGAAAGCAAAAACACAGTAATACCTGGAGGCCATAACCCTGGACATGTTAGGTGGGCGATGATGGAAATGTAGTTTCTAGTTTATTTGTCATTTGAGATGCGTTGAAAGTGAATAGTAAAGTTAATGTTTATGTAAGTAACGCATGTATTTTCTTGGGATATCCAGAACAAAACTTTCCACGTGTCTATGTACGAAATGTGTCTTACAGCCGCTCAGGCCTTACACTGTCATATGTATGTAGACTTTGCCTAACTCACAAAGATGAAGCACCATATAGTTTCAGATGATCAGCAATGGCTGCCCAGGCAGGCAGCTGGAGTAGGACTGTGAAGGAGGAAGGAACTAAATAATTCTTGGTTCTGGGAATTAATTACTTGATGCCCACAAAACCTGAAGGAAAAAATTAAATTAAGATATATTCCTCCTTACATGTTTCTAATCTCCTCGTTTACCTCTGTGCTGGGGTGTTTTCCAACAGGGCAGACACATGATTAGTTTTCTTACATTAAATTCCTGTCATTTCCAGTGAAGATAATTACACATTTTGCTGGCAGAAGATTGCTTAAAGCATTGTTTCCCATATTGTTTGTTTCCATTTAGTCTTGTGAATACACGTCTGTGCACATACTCAGAATACACAATTTATACAAAAGATTGTGGAGTGTTCTGCAGCAACGAACACAAATAACAATACAAAGTCAATAATATTCATTAAAAAATTGCGAGCAAAACTTATTCCTACACCTCTGGCAAACCTACAGTATTCAGTCAGAAACATCTTTTTGTGTCACATTCTGCAAACACCAAGTTGAACAGTGAATAGATGAAAAAATAGTTTATTGCTGTACTAGAAACCAGCTATGGGCTAGGTGCAAGCCTCAGTGTAGTCAGTAGAGGAATCCCACTGAACTGGGATTTTTGGAGCAGACTTTACCTGAATTATTAGAAAATTCAATTTAGTTATTTTTTTTCCTTTATTTGTTACAATTTTAAAGATAACTTTTATTAAATTAAGAGTTTTGTGAGATTTATGAAATTTTTTTGAGATCTTTGGTCCAAAGTTATGTAAAAATTTCACTGAAATATTTTTATATAATATAAATAGGGAAAAAAAAATGCTTTTTTCTTTTGAAGTCAAAATGAATGTTGTAGATTAGATAAATATGATCCCTTAAATTGGGGGGGGGGGGGGGGAGGCAATTATCCAATGATTTGCCAATGATTTAAAAGCAATCTGGAAAGGCTGGCATCTCTAAAGCTGTGATGACATTTGCTTTCTGCTCAGAAGCAGCACAGAGCTGGAACTGTGGAGCTGGGAAGATGCTCCTTGATCCAAATAATACCCGAGGGTTGTAATGTAATGAGAAGTACTGTCCGGACGCTGAGCCATTCTGTTTGGTCACATACTGAATGTGACAGTCCTGTTGGACAACTGGAAAATAGCCCTTAGCTTTGCAGTTGTTGGAAGGACCTTGAAGGCTGCTGATCTAGTGAACTTGTCAGTCTGGTTCACCATTGGAAGTGTAGGGACTGAAGGACATGGCAGCATTGCAGACACATTTCAGAGTGTCCATTCAGTTTCAGGTGCACTCCGCACCCACGGGGGCATGTGTTAAGATGCATCTTGCCCTACTTTGTGCGTGCTCCCTGAGTGCCTGTGGCTTTTTGCACACTTCTGCCTTTTCCCAGCAGGTGCTCTGAATGTGCCTGCAGACACTACACAGACGTAGGGTGGCAGGAGAGATGTGCTCTCTTACACGCCTTATGCGCATCCTGCAGGAAAGTCCCTTGAGCCTTTCCTCAGGAGACTGCTATACTCAGCATGACAAACCCCACTTGTCAGGCCCCATCAGTTTGGGCATTTGATGTCCATAGACAGAAGTTATTTGTTTATTTAATCTTAATTCCATGCCTGCATTCAAGGCAGTGACTTTGTACATGTGTTTACTTGCTCTTATATGCACACTCACATCCTTGTACCCTTGGGTCATTGTATGTTAAGCTGAAAAAATACATGTATGTGTAATATGCTCTTAATATTTAATCAAACTCCCTAGTAAGATTTCCACCAAGCCAACGTTCAGAAAACTGAATAGATTAAATCTAAAAAAAAAAAAAAAAAAAGACAAGCATCATAAATGGGGTTATTTTGTAAAGTTTCAAGTGAATTAGGTTTCTGCACTGTTAGATATAATGGAGAAAATACTGTAGAGACTATATTCGTTGCCACATATCTGCATTTTCATAAATGACAAAGTTGTGGGGTCTCATACTTCAGATACAATTCCCACTCTGTTTTATATTGTTAAATAACATATGGCTTGGATGAGTTAGTGTCCTATCACAAATTCAAGCCTTCAAGCAAATTCCAACAAATTATAAATGTAATTTAATTACATTAAGGGGAAGAAACTAAGACATTTCTTAAGCTAAGAGTTTGCGGAGAGATGTAGGTTCCACCCTTGACTGGGCTAGCTTCATGCAATGCTCTGACTGAAGGCACTTAACTGAACCAAGTGTTAGAGTTGTTTGTGTATATATATGTCAATGGGCTTTTTCCCCATGTCTTTTGCTGGAAAAGTTGCTTTTCTTACTGTTGTGCTTCCAACACCATGATTGAACAGTGAATTAGCATTGAAAATTACTATCTATAGTATCTGGATCCTGACTGTACAGGTACTGTTTGCACAAAGTCTCCTCTGGACTGTTGAACTGTGAAAGAGCATGTTAAATCTATCCAGCATCCAGACCAAAAAAAAAAAAAAAAAAAAAAAAAGTTGCTATTTTTAATTTTTGTGTGAACAAACATTTTAAATCACTTGAGTACAGCTGACAGATGGCAAAAATGAGAGGGAAAGATTTTCTCATGTAAACAAGTTTACATGTCATGAGAGTGACAACATTGACACAATTTAAGATATCCTCTTTCTTAGCCTCATCTTCAGTCTCTCAGGCCACAAATTTCTTCAGACCACCAAGTCTGTGCCCAGCTCCTGAATTCCTCCTGATGGGAAAGCATCTAGACAATGGTGTTTATCCTTTCAGTTCCTCTGCACCCTAACGATGGTACTTCCTTCATCTTCCCTACTGCTGTGCCCTGGAATACTATATATTCTAATGGCTAAAACAGATCATTGCAATGCTGGTTTTAGTGTTTGTACTTCAGATTAGAAGATGAGGTTTTGACAAGACATGTGCTGAGCAAACCACTTTTATTTTTCCTTAATCAGCATGCTGTGCCCCTATCCTCTTAACTCTTCTAACTCTCAAGGCAAAAATAATTGAGCCTGCAATCTCAGAAGCATAGGCTTTTATAGGATTATTTATGGCATTGACTAATTTGGAATTTATTTCTTAGAAGGGTGCTGGTTTTGGAAATCTAGGCACTTATATATTCCTTCCCTTAAAACTTCTGTAACACTGTTGGGAACTTTCTCTTTCCCTTTTTTTTTTTTTTTTTTTTTTTAAGCAGTACTCTATAAGGTAAATCAGCAAATCCTTTAGATTAGATACTTAGCAATAGCACCATTTCTATGTGGATTCTTCAGTGTCCCATAGAAGGTGTATCCTTTCTATGGTAGGGGTATTTTTCACATCTGTCTTTTATGCAAACATCAATTTTTGCAGCACTTGCAAGGATCTGATATCTCAACTGAGTTCATTTCTATGTTCAATTGGTGGTAGTGTTTAATGGGTTCAAAGACAATAGGTAGGTTGGGGTCGGACCAAGTGTATTCTTAAGCTTTGTTTCTCTAGAACCAAGCTAAAAGCCTATAGTCCCTGTTTTATTAAGACTGTACTTATTAGCGGCTTCACCCACAAATCTGTTTCACATGATTTTGGTTTGTAGAAGCCTTGCAAAGCTCCTTTGTAAATGGCCTCTGCATGATGAAGGAGTCAAATAAATGAGTGCCATGTGTGAAACCTGACGATCTCTCTGCACTGTGCCCTGCAGATGCAGGACTTGGTAATGAAGGGACCGTGAATGAACAAGTTTACTCATGAGATACACAGGCATCTTTCATTAGTGTTTGTGCAACTTTGATGAACCAGATTTGGATCTGGCTTCTGAAACTGGTTTCACTGCAGAGTCACTGTGTGTTGGTGGCAGAGGATGGTATGAATAAGTCTTAGCACTAGGGATCTCTGTCCTGCTCCACTGGTGACTCAAGACTAACCTCAACAGTCATTTGTATTCTCTATATTGTAGTCTTCCCACGCCTGAAAAAGGGAGGGGTGAAGATGAACCCACTTTTTCTGTTGTGTGGACACTTGGGAAGATCCTCATGTAAATGCAATGTATGATATCTTTCTTCTCCAATGTCCTGATCAACTTATCTCTTATGGGAACTGCAGAAACTTCTGTTCTCTAGGTGACTTTTTGGAGCTACAGAGCCCAGGTGTTGTTACTGACATCACACAGGCAAGCAGTCACACAAATAAGCAAAATTAAAGGTAACTTCATCTGTGTTTGTCACTGCAGTGTGCAAGTATGCATGTGTTGTACCAATTTTAGCTCTTAGATGAGAAGGCAGCTGGTGTTTTGCCAGCCTGGAGGAGGAAGGTGGAAGGCAGAGGGTCGACAACTGTCAGGAACTTGAATCTCTGCCTTTGAGATGTGTTATCAGCTGTGGAGAGGAGGGAGAAATGGCAATGGTGCCAGGAGTGTAGTTGCTGCCCTTAACAACATATTTCTTTGGGGACTGTTGCACTCCCAGTTGGTTTCAGAAAAGCAGAGCTCCCTGACCTGCTGCACATACCCACTGAGGTAGGGTGGCTGCTGGGGCAGAGCACCTAGCTCGCAGGCTCACAGCACCAGGCGTCTTTTCCTTTCTTTTTCCCAGCTCAGTTTTCATTAAATATATGTTGACGCTGGCCAGTGCTGCAGCAGTTGAAGACTCCTCTTCCATCTTCATCATATGAAGTGGAAGTCATTCAGGTCCTGGCATGCTCATCTCCTCTGGCTGTTGTGACTGCTCAGTTTATGGTGTAACTATGTAAATGTGAATACGAGCTGCAGGCATTTTGTCAGCATTTGGCTTCACCTGTCTTCCCAGCACTGTGGCTATCACCTTCCCAAGGATGGGAAGGAAAAGTATGTACCTGGCCGCTTTTCCATATTCTACAAAAGAATTAAAGATTGTGAGAAGAAAGAAACAAATGGTCCCCAACCTCTGAATTGCTCTTACTTACCTCTCAGAAATACTCTCATGAAATGCTCCAGATGAAAAGCTTTTGTCTACATTATCATTTAGCCAGACATGCAACTGCTGTGGAGAAGCTTCATTTATTACATTCCTTAAGTGTGGAGTCCTAATTTCTGGTTTCATCTGAAGACCATTTCAGACTCGGGCTTTTTGGGGAAAGGAAATGAAAGTGGGTTCAAGAGCCCTTTGTTTCCTGAACCCCTGGTTCCCACTCAGGAAAGCGTGTTCGTGCCACAAATGGATAAAAAATACCCTTGTTCATTCAGGAATGTAACATCCATTTAATTGATCTATTCACAATTACAAAATCAAAGACAGGATTTATTAGGCTTTGACATATGGATTGAGTATGCCCCTTTTGTTTCTAGATGACGTTTTCTTCCTTTCAAACTTAGCTAAAAATGTAATAGCCTCTCAGTTCAACAGATTCACAAACCTTCTTTGTCCCTTCTTGGTCAATCATTGACTCTTTGTGAAGCCCAACAAGGAACCACAATCTCAATGGATAGTCCCACTATGCTGTGGAGTAAGAAAAAGAAAAAAAAGAAAAAAAAAAGATCATGAATTACTCATAAAGTTCACTGAGATACAGCCACTGACAACAAGAGTAATGACTAGCTTCTAGGCTTAACTATTCTAGGCACTTTTTTTTCCTTCACATACTTTCATTACTGAGCCACAAAGGTGTAAATGGGCTGAAAGTGTTCCCTGTATTCATAGAGTGATGGAAAAAGCTATCAAGTAATGTGGGACATGCACATTTTTCATGGCATCATGTCTTATTTTTAAGTTCGGAAATACCAGCTGCTTTAGAACAAACCTACAGTCTCACTTAAACATGAAAGATGCTGCCTTCTTCATTCCCACTGTGCAAGCCACAGCTGCTAGACCTGTTTTGAATCATTGAAATGAGGGGAAATATCCACCACAAGCAGGTTAATCAGGTCTCATCCTATTTTTAGTATAAAGAGGGGAAGCACTAACTAGATTCCTTGGGACATGTGGGTGTGATTCAAGGAAATGTGGGCGAAGGTGGCCTTAAGGCACAGCTGTGCTTTTCCAAATCTGTACTGTGCTAGGGGCTGAAGCAGTCAGCAGTCCCAGGTGGAGCATAACCAGGCTTCTAAAATATGCTTCTCTTCTGTCACCCGCTGTCACTTGGACACTGCTATAGAATTATGAGCACTGTTTCTGCAGTGTCAGGAGCTGCTGGATGTGCTGGTAGCCATAAACTATATCTGCCAAACCACACAACACAAACAAAAACATTATTCATTTATTTATTTTAAATTCAACCAGAGACACAATATCCCCCTGTTTCATCAATGTACACGTGTATAATTTTCTTGCTCATCTTTTAAGATAGCTGAGTCCCCTCAGGCTATGACAGCTGCTTGTGTGGGTTAGGTTAAGGTGCAGACTTATGGACTATAATGCTGATGAACCCTCTGCAAAACATCCTCCCACTCTGCCAGAGCACTCTTGGTAAGAACTCGGAATGTTTCTCAGCAGTTCTGCTCTCACCCCGCAGCAGCCTCATCTCCCCCAGTGCTCTGCCCTAGCCTCCCAGCGAGATCATCACGTGTAACCATGTTAAAGACTTATCAAAGCCACAAGGATGGTAAGTTAAAATGCTAGTGGAAGGCAGTATAAATCCTATTCTTTTGCAGTTAATGCTGGGAAACTTGTTTCCTAATCTTGCCATCGTGTTTTCATGGCCCCTCATTATATCACCCCCAAAGAGCATTAATAAGGACAAGGTATGCACTGCAGTCTGCACCAGCTTGCCAATTGCATCGTATGATGTGTTGGGATACAAGAGCAAGGAGCTGTAGCCATTTCAGGGACCCTCTCGATGTTCAGAGTTAACCTCTCAGTTTCTGCTGGCATCCTTAGACAGCAGAGATGTGCTTTACTCATCAGTCAGGGGCAGCTCTCAGGCTTTGTGGCATACTGAAAGGCGCCTATCGCCTTCCTATTACCCTTCCCTCGCACTGGTACTGTGCACAAAAATGGTACATTTTCCTGCTTGAAACCTCACTGTGGTGAAGGCTCTTTGCATCAGAGCTATGCCAAGGAGTTTAGAGTTCTTGCATTATTTCATGCTCAGCCCTAACCCTTTTGTTTAATTAACGGTGTATCTTTTAGAAACAAGGAGCAATCCTTTGCAGCCAGATGCCCTGACTTTAAAGGCTACATGTATAGTACCTGTGTAACTAAGTAGGGCTTTGCCTAGGACTAGTTTCAAGACCTATATCAATATAAAATCAGATTCTGTCTGGCTTTATTCTAGCTGCTAAAAGGACTTCAAAAGAGTCTTCTCACAAGAAAACATTTAAGACCCCCCAAAATCACGGTAAAGTGCAGTTTTACTCGTGATGTTAACACTGAAATAATTTGCCAAGATAAAAGCAGATTTTTCCATCCCTTACAGCCTTATAGAGGGGAACTTTTTAGGAAATGGGAAAATTTACCACTGTAGCTTTAACAAGATTTAACCTCTCCCCACTTTACTTCGTTTAGCATGGCTTCTAATTATCTCCTGCAGGCTTCAGTCAGAGGTGCTTGCTCAGAAGCACTTAGCAACAACTACTCCCTTGGTACTGTTACATGGAAATGCTCAAAGCTCTGGGGCTCGCTTCTGGGTGTAAACTGGGGCCAAACCACCCACTTACAGATCAGGAGAGTGAATTTTGTTCTATAGTATGCATTTGCTATGTGTTAAAAATGAAGTCAAGTTTTGCTGTGTTTGCTTCAGAGGAGTTGTATGGCCTTATCCTGTAAGGAATGAGGTAAATGCTGTTGATGTGAGGCTTCCTGTTGATGAGGGTTGTTTTGTGTTGTGTCAAGAAGTGACATCAGGATTTATTCCTTAACAGGAGAACTGTACTCAATCTGAGGTCTACAACACTTTCTCTTCAGATTTTGTAGGAACAAATTAGAAAACATTTGAAAATATATCCATTTGGTTTACAGTCTACACTAAATTACAGGCTTCTAGGTAAAAGTATTAGCCTGTCTTTGTTTTCTCTAAGACTTATGCTGAGGTTCTCTAACTTGCTGAGCAATAGAAAGTAAAGTTAGCATTTTACATAGAAATCAATATGAGTTGGATATACCTCTGAACACACAATTTAGAAATTGTGTTATTTTTATTTCATATATTTCATTTAATGAAATGTTATTTCATTGTGAAATAACCAATTGTGTTATTTCACAATTGGTTATAACCAGTTGTCACTATGTTTGGTTTTGTTTTTTCATTTCTGTGCTTTTTAGCAATACTGAACCTGCTGGATGGACAGATTTTTTTTTTTTATTATTATTATTATATACACTGATGGCTTTTCCCCAGGACAAGTGATTAATGTGAGTAGTAATTTGTGTTCTTTTGTAAAGGTTGCAACTATATTTGTGTTGCTTATATGTTAGGCTGCAGACTGTAAACCTGATTTTGGGAGCAAAACATAAGTGGGATATGTGTTACTGTGAGGATAGACAGGAAATTAAAAAGCTGTGATAAACAGTCCAGTGGTGCTTTCTTCCTGCCTCTATTATCAAGTTAATCATAGGCCCCTCATTCTTCCACAAGCTTTCTTGTGGAAGCCTTCTCTTTCCCAAATCATGTGAAATCATGGAGTCCCTCTCAAAGTTGTCATATTAATAAAGAAAATGTACTTTCAGTGGTTTTCCTGGTATCTAGTCTGAAACAGAACAGGGAGAAGTAGAATATTTTTAGCTAAAGAAGTATCAGAGAATATTGTCTGCAGTGATATTAAAGCAAATATCCATATGGATGCTATACACAATAAAAATTGTTCTCAAACATTCTCTATAAATCTGTATATAGTACTTTCTCTCACACTTCTCATCATATTAACCTTTTAATATTTTATAAAACACTTTGACATCTATTTGCTGAGCAATTCTTCCTTGACAATATAATGCGGAGTTAGTACTTTACACATCTAACCCAATATTATGCCTCTGTATTTAAGATAGAAATATAATATCATTTGATATATAATTAAACTGCTGGCTGCCATTCCACTGAGTTAAAACGCTCTTTTGGTCAGAGATGGATCAGAACTGGGTAATTCCTCTGTTTCCAAATACTGCTGTGGTGATGAACACTGAATCTACTTGGCATAGGTCATAGGGCAGATACGCCTACAGTGTGTTAGAGAAATGCTAGGACTGTAAATCTACATGTAGACTAAGATATTAAAAGTATCCAGGTCCATTTGCTGGTAAAGAGAACAAGCAGCATGATGTACATTGCCCATGTAAACTGTCTTACGCTACAAAACAACGTGGCAAGGCACAAACTACCTGCTGGGAATGGTCCTTATGGAGTTCAAACTCTGTGTCTTAAGGGGTAGCCTGGGACAATGCTGGCTGGTATGGCCAAGAGAAGGCAGATCATGCAAAAGCTTACCAACACAGAATTTAGCAGTTTCCCACTAATAGTCCCTGGCGTTGTTTAATGCAGAACTACATGTTTAGCACTATTTTCATGCTGGTTTCATACTGCTTCTTGCTGTTTAGTTGTCAACTTGGTTCACCACATCCTAAATTTACCTTGTCTGACCCATTTGTCATTCAAATGATTAAAGGTGTCACTTTTCCAAATAGAGTACAGAAAAGAAGGCTGGCTGGTCAGAGGGATTCGAGGCTGAACGCTGAGAGGTCTGGGAACACTTTATTGTTTGAACAGATGAGGAAATACTAGCCTCACCTATAATATATACAGGTAGCAAACAGTGCCAGAGCATCCTCTAATTACAGTTTGGAAATACAGTATACACAAACCAGTGAAAGGAGTAATGAAGTAGGCCAGAACACAGGATTGTATAGGATAGACACGCTTCTGTTGCCTCCATGCTTTGACTGCCTTCTATCCTGACTTCAGATTTTTTCTTCCTGTTTATTTGGTTTTCATTTCTTGCTAGAGAATTACAATCCCCCACCAGAATTTCATCAGCAAACTCCACGTTAGCAATCTGTGATGCCCAGAAATGCACAAATTACTTTATTGGTAACCAATATTTAATGGAGGTTGAGTAAACAAATCTACAAAATTGTGATTTTCTTTCTGGCAAATGGAGATAACACAGAGAGGAGTGAATTTCAGTGGGCTTTCATTTTGGCTGATTCCAAGCAGGTTAGATTAAACACTCATTTTTCTTCACAAAACCAAATTAAAAAAAACTCTGCCAAGGCTGTTTGCATCATTACTGTGCATATGGTAACATGGAATTGTATTTTGGATTAAAGACTACAATCTAAGATGATTAAAAAAAAAATTGTAAGTCCAAAGGCACTTACCTAGGTTGTATTTTTTGTTCATGTCAGATCATATATTATATACTGTTTGGATCTGGTACTTTGTATATACCTCTTAATTATACTCTAGAAGTTTAATTGTTGCAAAGTAATTCTAGCATGTGTATTGCTGGATGTGAACAGAACCTAAACAAACTGAGGAATGTATTGACAATGAAGAATAATTATGCTTCTGGACAGCAAAAAATTTAGTACATTTGGAGGGGAAAAAAAAAAAACCCACCTTGGGTGGGTGGGAAAGGCAGCTAGCCACCATTAGCAAATAAATGGCAGGAAGTTATACTTCACGTGGAAGTGGAATAACACAAACGACACAATGAAGCACAAGCTACTAACTGCAGCCATTCTGCTGGGGACAAGTAATTGAGAGACATGGGAAGCAGATTTAGGAATGCCAAAAAATATATCATTATTGGCTATTTGATGGGACACGTCAAAAAACACAGTCAACTGAAAATTAAGACTCATTTAATAGATGTATCTGTATCAGCTTGGACAATATTCTACAGATGGAGAGCTAATGCTCAGGAATGACACATACGAGGAAGACATTAAGGTATTCACACTCCATTTTAGCTCTGTTGTATACATAAACTGTGAACAGCTTAGATATGAAAACTCACCGAGTCCCAATGAGACAATGGGATGTACTATAGAGCTGTGTAGACTGCTGGGTCATCTCCTTCTATTGCAAATCCATAATGGCCAATACTGAATATGAGGACTGCGAAGGACAGGCAAATTCTTAGTCTCATAATAACTCCATGCACTGCACTAGACTGTGTTGCATACTGACTTCCATGTCAGCTTACAGATAGCAGTAGAGGAAAAATAGCTATGAATATGGTTATTCCATGTAGGTGTTCTTAGCATTGAAAACAGGAAATAAAACTTTATTTTTCCAGACAACTATTAGATTATTCTTATTATGAAACAGAAATATAACCAAATATAACCCAAGCATTTACAATTGTAATTTTTGTGACTTGCCTTTTCTGGTACTACTTTAAAATCAGTTTTGCTCAGCTTTGAATAATTACCACTTATTTTACTTCTGTGAATAACCTTATTGCCTTTGCAGCAATGAAAGTAACTCACAAAAAGAATATCCATAAGTCTACCCGGGAATCATAAAATCATAGAATGGTTTGGGTTGGAAGGGACCTTAAAGATCATCTGGCTCCAACCCCCCCTTGAACACTGCCAGGGAAGGAGTATCCACAGCTTCTCTGGGCAACCTGTTCCAGTATCTCACTGCCCTCACAGGAAAGAATCTCTTACTTATATCTAATCCAAATCTACCCTCTTTCAGTTTAAAACCATTACCCCTCATCCTATCCCTACACTTCCTGATGCAGAGTCCCTCCCCATCTTTCCTGTAGCCCCCTTGAAGTACTAGAAGGCCACTATAAGGTCTCCCTGGAGCCTTCTCTTCTCCAGGCTGAACAACCCCAACTCTCTCAGCCTGTCCTCACAGGGGAGGTGCTCCAGCCCCCTCATCATCTTTGTGGCCTTCCTCTGAACTCGCTCCAACAGGCCTATATCGTTCTTATGTACGAACAGTAGCATTGGCCTGTTATTGGCCACTACCTGGGCAATAACGCTGGTTTTGCACTGGGTAGACTCCAGTGGGATTTTTGTGTAGGTAAAATGGTTGCTACCTGGCTTTGACTCTGCTGGTCAAGAGGAGCTCATGTCCTCCTTTTCTTTTTGCAGACTGTACTGGCAGGGAGCCACTGGTGGGGTATTTTTTTGCGACAGGAAACATTTCCTTCTTAACACTTTTCTTAAGAGTCTGATGTTACACATCAGGAGTTTTAGTAGGTTGAGGGTGTTGGTACTGGAGGGGTGCAGGGACCAGGTGTCCTTGGAGCCATTGGGATGGTGCAGATTCTCATCACCCTTGTCTTCTTTCAGCAGTGTAACAAAAATAACACTTCTAATGGTGAGTCAAAGATTACTGATGTTTCATATTGATTACTAAATGTAAAGATCAGTATGAATTGTGCCTGAAACACCTGAATGCCACCTCTGAGCTGGCTGAGGAGTGAAGTGATGGCCCTGCATTTGTGATCTTCATCCCATCTGCTCCTTTGAGTGCCATTAAAAAGGAAGTGAAATGGAGGATGTATGATTTATAGAAAAGAGCATGACTGTTTTGTCACCTTCTTCCTTGCAAATACATATTGATTTGCACTTGTAGGGTGGTCTTAAATTAACATATCAAGATTATCAAAATTAGCAACCAACTTTAGAAGTTCTCGTAGACAGCAGAAAACAACAGTTTTGTCCTTTACTTCATAAGCCATGCAGTTTGTTTTAGCTTGTATACTAATAGAGTATAAAGCATGAAAATATCAGCCCCAGAAAAAAACTAAGTCAAGCACCTCCTAACAATGTTTTGTCTTAAAAGAGTGTCCTGCAGCCTACATTAACTCTGCAATCCACGTTAAGTGGCCCTTATAATAACTTTGCAGAGTAACATTTGATATCCTTTACTGAAGAGCCAACCTCTATAGTCAACCAATATAGGGTCTTAAAACAGAACCGCATTCAAAAAATGAGCAAATATGTATGAGAGGAATGTCACGCAATTGTTTATGCAGATAATCTGAAAGATTTTGCTGGTAAATATTATCAGTGGCATGCTTGTTACTAGTTGTGACTGTGGTGAACTATGGATTAGAAATTAGTTTTAGAAATGGAAACTGCTGTCACTGGACAAAATTCTAAAGAGGGCATAGAGATATTATAATCTGACAGTATTAATTAAATCACATTTATGTTGTTTCATTCCATTTTGCCTTAGAAAAATTGCTAAGACCTTAATGAAAGTTTGACAAAAAAACTATGTCAGGAAGCTCTGTTCTGGCATTGTCCGGTTGTCTTGTTTAAGGCACAGGAGAGGCTAAGTAATTCAAGACTGGACATTTTTATCAGAGAAATCAGTAAAAATTAAATCCTTCAACAGTATTAATCATTGCAGAGAGGAAGAGGCTGTTTTGCAGTCTGTTTGCATTATTGAGGCTGGTTTTCAGATTTAATTTTTTGTTAGCTTTAGTTATTCTTTTCTCCTAAAATAAGACATAGTGCATATGTCCAGTCCACCTATAAATCTCCTGTTAGCAACATTCAATTTGGAAGCAAAATCATCTCACACATAAGCAGTGTGAGCTGGAAGTCTAAAGTGCTAAAGTGCTAAGTGGAATTCTAAAGTGTCTTAAGTGATAAGTTCAAGTCTGTTCACTTAAAATCATACAGGCAATATTTTGTTTTCAATTGTCTGAAATATTTTTGTTGAGCTTATTTTTACTATGTTTCAAGACCGAGTGGTGTTTGCAGCAGCTCTGCACTCCACGGTTCAGCATGTAAGTCATATATATACGATACAACACCCATTATACAGCTATAAGTAGGATCAGCATATACGAGGTGATGTGATCATTTTGTGCCTGTGGGGCACATTTCACCCAAGGACCTACCTCTGAGTTTTAAGTCTCCTAGTGGTTGACAATTAGGTGCAGAAAGATGTCTCTTTTATTTACATTGAATTACCAGTTGTGGTGGTCAGGACACTGGACTTTGATAAATGCCAGATCTGTCAGTGCTGGATTTAAACCAGCTCATAATACTTAGGTGATAATATGACAAAGCGTGAATGTCCTCTATCCACACTTGAAATTCAAATATAACTTGTTGCTTTGTAACAAGGAGAAGGAAGTTTTCCAGAAAAGCCACAGCCTAAGAAATTGGATTAAAAAATGTCAAATGTCAAAATCACCTAAGTAATGCAAGGGACTGCATTATTAATGCTTGCAGATGTGACATCTAAATTAGAAAATGGAGAATTTTATATCTTGGAAGTCTGATTTTCAGGACTGTTGGATTCAGACTGTGCTAGAACGTCAGGCCACCTCAGGATCTGTTTTCATGAACATGTGTTCTGAAGGTGTGCATGTATGTACAATGTTGCCATTTCACATTTATAAAAAGTGAAATTAAGGGCAGTATTACCTACCCTAGGAGTTCAAAAGATAGACACGCACACACAAAAAAATACTAGTTTAAAACAAAATATTATTTTAAAGAAGGTGGCAGAAGTTAAGAAATTTATCTGCTTGAGTGTTCTAGGATCACATTCTTTATCACAGCTTTTAAATTTAAAACTGGGTATTAAAACTATTCACAGAATTCCAGAATCTGAAGATTTAGGGAAGGGAAAAAAAATCCAAACCACCAACTGTGAAAACCCTTCACAATTGTCAATACTGTCAATACACAAATATGACAGTTACTACCAAACACGACATGAAAAGCCTTCACAGTCAGTGCAGACAAAAGCGTCCCTCAGTATTCATCAAGGGGGTGAGGTTAAATGGGAGCTCAGCACATAAATGGCAGAGATAGCTGAGCTGATCCACTGGAGATTGCCTATTTAATGTGATATTTAAAGAGGCACAGATAACAGCGACAAAGATGCTGTTTTTCTTCTACAGATGTTAAAATTTCCTGGATATATTAATTTCTTTCACCTGTTACCCACTCATACATGAGTCAGGGGTAGATTTGAGGTATTTTCATTGACTCTAATGATAGTTTTCACTTTTTTTTGTTGTTGTTGGCTAACATGAAGTTTAATTCTGTGTCAACTTGTTTGCTCTGTTTTTGTTAAGGATTTAGGTTAGCAACTCTTACTTTTAAAATTTCTTTGGCCCAGATTCCAGCTCTATTCAAATTGGTGGTGTGATGCCTCAACATGATTATACCTATGCAGTTAGGAAAGATGATGTCTACCAGTGGTTTTCAGATGAATGACAGAGTTCTTTAGAAATAAACTATTACCTGGCTCCTTCTTTTCACATATTAATTTCCTGGCCAAAATTGTACAGACCACATGAAGACACATTTGCATTAGACATGGTGTTGTGATTTGAAATGTGGACCAAGCAAATACCATGTACACTCCAGCTTTGCTATTAGCTCTAAATGTGAGTTGCCTAACAACTTTCAGTTGTAAAGTGGTTCTGCTATTTAATTTTCCCTTCGGGAGTGCAGTGAAAATGATCCCAAGCAGGCAACATTTAGAATGATATCTAAACTTGTGAAGTGCTGCTGAACTTCTAAGTACTATTTACATCAGCTACCACTTCCCTTGTTCAGAGGTAGATTTGAGTATATATAACTTAACAAACATAACAATGACATAAAAAACATTAGAAATAGATATTAAACCAATCTTTTAACCGTCAGCTGTCAAACTAAAGTCTTCTCTGTTGGTGGACAGTAAAGAACTGATTGTATTTTTTTTTAATAAGGGATCATTCAGAGTGCTGATACTTTGAATGAATTCCAGCATGAGTAATTACATCCTACCATATCTAAATATCAATTAGTTGTCGTCTTTTTTTATTCATTTCCTGTTCCACATTGCTGGGTTGTGTTGCTGTGCCCTGTTGAACAGTAGCCACATTCACCCTAAAGTTGGCAACACTTTCGTGGCAGACAAAGTGATATCTTTATGTCTCCAAGATGATTCTCTGAATGCTTCCACAGACACTAGTTTTGCTCTGGGGCAGCTTAAGTAGTGTTGCTTTGGCTTACGGCAAGCATAAGTGTGTGTAGGGATTATGATACAATAATAACTATATAAATATCAAATCATTAATAATATTTGATACTGTGGACAGATGATGGATAAAAAGGTGAATTGTGTGAGGCAGAGATTTAACTACTGGAACAATATAAAATTCACTACTCAGTACTAAAAACCCCATATCTTAAAATTAGTATTTACCCTCTTGGGTTTTTTCCTCAAGTTCATTGGGATGAATTGTGAATATGGACTTTCCACTTCAATTAATTTACAGAACATTAGGCCCCTGGTATTTATACTGTGTGCAGTGGTGTGGTATCTGAGTTATAGTCGATAGTTACACCAAGTGCTATTCAATTATTCTTTTTATTGGATATTATGCCGAATTTCTTTGAGGGAAAAATATAAGATTCAGTGACCAAAAAAAATCATTTATTTACGAGGGACATGCTCGAGAGCTGACGAGTAGTGAGGAAATCAAATTCTTTTCATTTGCTTGCAAGCCCGCTTCAGCAGCGCAGCACAATACACTGCAGAAAGAAAAGAGGATGGGAAGGGGTCTATTTCAGTTTGACTTTGATGGCATTGTGAGTTACTGAGCCCTTTAAACTCCAGGCCAAATAAAAATGTAAGGTCTGGTCCCTTGCAGTACCATGCCCTTTATTTGCCAGGATGTAGGGCCTGATAGCGCAGTGCTGAAGAAAATAAGAATCTTTCCAGACGACTCTAAAGGAAGGTGGATGAGATACTTAAAAGTGTCTCACAGTCTTGCTTTATCTGAACTTCAGTCCTCAAGAGTAATTTTTATATATGAATCACAGATTTGGTTTCTGCTTGTGGGTATCTGCTCAGCATCTTTCAGATGGTGCATCTATAGAATGAGGCTGATCTTAAGACCTATATCATGAGCAGAAAAATCCTTAGTTATAGTGAGACTGGGTACAGTTTTCAAAATTAAATTGGGCAATATTTGTGTAACCATTTAGTCCTTCTTCATTGCAGCAACTAACTGAGATGATCTGCAGCGAAAGGTTAGGGCCTTGATTAATGAAATTGGAACTTTGAAGTAATGTTTTATGTTTGTGAGATCGGATAAAGGGTCAGTGGCCTACCTGCTTTGTAGAAATGGAAGGTTTCTTAGTGCAGACTTCACCAAATGTTCCCAAAAGATGGAATCGGCTCCAACAAGGAATTAAGGTTACGGCTGAAAGCTGAGCTGCTTGACAGGGACTAAGACAAGCCTTGATCTTTTTCTCAGTACTCTTTTAATGGGCAAAAGAAACATAGTTTCTTTTCCTGACAAGTAATTTACACCCCGGATTCAAAAGAGGGAGTTATGACTGAGTGACCTTGGCTTGCATAAAACGGAGCTTCTAAACCGTTTCTAGTGAGCCTGGCTGGTCTTTTGACAATACTCTTGTATTGCTTTGGGATACCCAGAGTCCCCAGGCACAGATTTATTCTGCACTCTAATTGGAAAAGCCTAGGAAAGGTGACAATCTGAGAGATTTATAACTAATTGCAATGATTAAAGTGTTAATTCTGAAATACTTCACTAACATATACAATTTTCATGTTTCTATCCAGTAAGCAAGATAAATCTGTGAACAAGGACTTCAGTGCTCATCAGTCTTGTTGTCTAAGCATCACATATTGAGAGTGTGCCGTTATGTAAAGAAAATTACTTATTAGAATAATGGCTTTGAAAGTTTCAACAGGGCTGTCATCCTTTGAATTAATGCATTTGTTTCAGATGAATTAAAATAGGGTTTCATATTATGAAATAAGGGCTAGGTGCACTAATGGGGACAATCTGTACATGCAATCCATAGAGGCCCTTAATTTTGGACACCAACAAGAGAGATGCATGGCAGTTGTGGCTGAATGTTTGTACGCAGCCTGTAGATGTATAACATTTCTGCTCACCTAATTTACACATGGGCATGTTTGAAAATAAACCCATATATCATTTTCCTTCTTTTAGCAGAATTATAGTGACTTTCATACATATTTCTCAAATGCCACCGTAGCCCAATTGCACTGGAAGACAGATCAGTATTCAAACTGTCAACAAAGAAGACTGATGTTGGTCATAAAGCCCTATTATCTGAAAAAATTTGATGTGGACTTGAGTTGTGATACAGATTTGATCAATGCTACTTAACTGTATCATTACCTGATGGCTCATCTATACATGGTAGAATGGAGATTATGCTGAAAATTACTTATAAATGTGGGTGTTAATTGTGATGCTACACCAATAAACAAATTGTCAGCTCTGGATGACGTGTCATTTGATGTACTTAAGTACAGCATCGAGTCCAGCTGTAACAGTGCCGCTATGATTGTGTCAGAGCTTGGAAAGACACATACTGCACAGTGCTAGGAAAGAGGTTAGTTGTATAATACATCTCCTAACATTAGCTCCCACCCCAGTAAATCTACTTGATTAATGAGATATAATGATGTTTTATTAGATTATTGTGCATTGCCACTGCACAAGCACCCTCTAAAATTTTGTGTCCAGATTTCTAATCTTATCGTTTTCTTACAAGTCAGTACTTTTGAGAGCAGGTTGTGCTGTATTACAGCTGGCCGACTTACAAAATCCCATGGTACGTGAAGATCTGAGCTTATATTTCTTCAATATTTTTCACACTGTAATGAAATACATGTCTTTAAAATAGGCAAGAAACACATGCACACACTCTAGGATGGCCAAAAGTAGGGTGTTCTCATGGAGTTGTGGGAGACCCCAGTCCTTGTACCTGCTCTGCCTTACAGGGAGCACAATCCCAAACTTGTGGTGATCATCCTCTTTTCCCCAATATATCACTGAGTACTTTAGCTCCGATTACAATGCACGTTTCATTTGTTCCCTATCTTCTCCAGACTGGACAGCAGTGCCCCTCAAGAGACTGTTACATATTGCTGTCTATGATACAGGTAGTCAGTATAGCAGAAGGATGTTGACACTTCTTCCTCCACTGTTTAAATAAGCAAAAAATGAGCCTGTAAATATCCTAGTTCTAAAACTCCTTTATTTTGGTTTTAGTTTGAAACTAAGTATCAAATATAACCATTACAACATGAATGAATGAATGTGAATTCTCTTTGTCTAACTCTCTACTTATCAACTCCATGAACAGCTGTCCTTTTTTTTTTTTTTTTTTTTTTTTTTTTAAATCAGATTGTGCTTCTAAGGCTAAGGCATGTTGGATGCCTGGAAGCATTTTTGTTTTCAGCGAGACACTCTGTTAACATGACACAATCCCTTTAAAATGCAGACATGCACTCAGCAAATTTGATCAGCCCTGAGATGAATTTAGATGCACAAAGATGGTGAAGCAGCCTAATCCTTCCTACAGAAGAAAATGTTTAAATAAATTTATTCCATCCAATGAAACACCTGGGCAAGCTTATTTAATATAGACTTTGCGTTTAATTATCTCCACTGAAAGGGCACTTGCCATATTTCAAAATATGATTATTTTCTTTTGTATTAATTATTTTAAGATCCTCAAAGGAAACCTGGAGAGAAATTTTTAAAAGGGCTCTTATTAAACCTGAGCCACCAGAAGTAATCTTTTTGGAACAGGGAAGCTGGGATATGGAACTGAAAATATATATTATTTAAAAATCAGACTCTCTACATAAATAATGAAGAATAGCTGTTAAAAGCTGAAAATAATTCTGTATGAATGAATTGTTGCTTGGCATTAATATCAGAAATACTTACACATTAAACTGTCTTAGGGAGAAAAGACGAAACAGAAAAACTAATTCTGTAAAGAACTCAATATGGTGAAAATTATTGGCAGAAGTCAAGGAAGTGTAAAATTATGATATACCCAAAGAACAATACATCCCAGATTCAGCATCTCAGTTCTCTCCTCTCCTTTTGCTCTTGTGGGGTTGGCACAAAGCAAGCTACTCCTTTTGGGAAGAATTTATTCCCCAATATATTCTGGCAAGTAATTTTACCACGAGTGCTCTCACTGCACAATCCAATTACCTTCATATGTGCAAGAGGGAATACTGTATACGAAAACAGGAGACCCTGTTCTCCCCACCGTAACTGAAACTGCAATATCAACAGGGCTTCAATGTTTTTATGCTAGTTAGCAAATTAAGAGACTATGGCAATGTATGCATGAGTAATTAGATTACTGCCTTTTTTTTTTTTTTTTTTTCAGCATCAGCACTACATGAAAGGATATTTGCAACACGGGTTCGCACAGGATGAATGCAGTTGTGTGTGTGTATCATCTAAAAGTTGCTTTGGTTGCCTAGGTGCAAGCAAGAGGGCAATTGTGCCCATTTTAGGCACAATTTTTATTTAGTATTGCACTTCTAGGCTCCTCTTCATGTTACTTTGCTCCTTGAAATGCTAAATAGAGTCTTGAAAAGATCATGTTACATGTGCCTTAACCTTTGCAAGCGATCAGACAGAAGCTCACGCTATCAGTAACTGATTCGCCTTGTATTCTTTATCCAGGAACTGTATGTTCCACACTGCAGGTGTGTAAAGGGATCAAAGCCAGTTTTCCAACAGAAGTACTTTTGCCTTTTCTTCTATCAGGCAACTACACAAATTTTAATTGCCAGTCAAAGTGAATGCAGTTACCAGATCATACTACTGCTTCATCTAGACAACATATTAAGCTGTTTTATACCATTTGCAAAACTAACTCAAAGACAGCTCTCACTGTTGAAGACAGCTTTTTCCTTAGCTATTCAAAAGACATGAGGTTTATTTCACTTTTCTGTAGATCCTTTGTATAGGTGCTTATACTACCCTTTTATCATTATTGGTCAGACAAACTCATCTGAAAGAAATTCCTTTGGGCTGTCTTGGCATTGAAAGCGTGTGCTTTCTCTGGGAAATACTTAAAATGATAGTAAATGCTTGTGAAAGACGGGAAATAATGAGAGGGAAAATGTTTTCTGATCATCTATGTTTGTGTTCTTGCAACTGAAGATATTTTCACAACTGAACTGAAATATGTGGCTTTTTTATTTGCCACGGAATTGTACTCGAGCCATTCCCCGAGACGGCACCCTGGATGAGGTAACAGCCTGAAACCCATATTCCTCCCGTTTTCCCATCTGCAAAGCGGCAGCGAGTTCAGCGCGTCCTTCTGCCCCCTCCGATCACCCTTCGACTCTCGTGCCACGATATTCACGTCCTGTGGCGACTTTCAAGATGAAAGTGAATAGAAATCTGAGAGTGTAAGGTTGCAAAGCGGGAGGGAGGTCAATGGCAAGAGCCGTGCCAGCCGGGAACGGGGTGGAAGGGCCAAGAGCCAGCAGCGCCCGCGGCCGGGCGTCGTGCGGCGATGGCCATGGCCATGGCGGGCTCCGCCGCCCGCCCACGTCCAGCCCTGAGAAGTGTCGGCCTGGGGGCAGGGGCAGGGGCCGGGCCTGCAGAGCCCGCGGGCCCGCCCGATGCCCGCCGCGGCGGCCCCGGGCGCCCCCGGCCCTGCCCGCCCAGCGGGACCCGCCGGCAGCCACCGGCACCCCGTGACAGTGGCGGGGGGCGGCGAGGCGGGGGGAGGCCGGCGCCGCAGCGGGGGTGAGGAGGAGGAGGAGGAGGGGGAGTGGAAAAGAACCGAGAGGGGAAAAGCGAGGGGGGCGTGAAGGAGTGGGGGGCGAAAGGGGAGTGGAACGGCGAGGAGACGGCGGCGGGCAGCCCGAGTCAGCGGCTGCCGGCGGGCGAGGCGAGGCGAGGCGCGCGGGCCATGGCGCGGCGGGACGGCGGCGGCGGAGCCCACCTGCTCCTGTGGCTGGCGCTGTGGGTGCTGTGGCGCGGCGGCGCCGCCGGCGCCCTGCCCGCCCGCGGGGCGGCCCTGCCCCTCGGCGCGGCCCCGCCGGCGGCCTGCAGCCCGCGCTGCCAGCACGGCGGGCTCTGCCTGGGCAACGGCACCTGCCTCTGCTCCAAGGGCTACGAGGGCGAGCTCTGCCAGCACGGTAACCGCCCGGCAGCGCGCCGCCCGGGGCGGGAGGGACGCCCGGGGGTGCCGGGGGAGGCGGCGGGTGGCGGTGGGGTCCCTCGGCGGGGAGAGGCGAGAAGCGCAGCGGGCGGCGCCTGCCCGGGGCTGTGGGGACTTTCGGTTGGTGGTGACCCCTGGGGACGCGCCTGGGCCCGAGCAGGGCTGGGCACAAGGATCTGGGAGAGCTCCCTGACCTGCCAGCCTGCCTGCAAGTAACCCTGCCGGGAGGGTGCCCCGAGCTCGGCTTTGGATCTGGCGTGGGACGCCGGTGGTTAGGTGTCTGCGAGGACAGGAATAAGGTGTGGTGGAAGAGGAGGGGTAAAGGCACCCAGTTGCTGGTGAGGCGAGGCAGTGAGAGCAAACTGGTAGAGCACAACCAAGAGCCAGCTCCTTTATGAAGACACTCACGTAGGTGAGTAGACCCAGCCATCGGAAAGGGCCATATTGTCAGCAGATAATGTTTTACTGCTTGAATATGGGTAGTGGTCAACTTGCTGGACAGGCTTCTTGCATCAGCTTCCTTTTAACATTTTCACTGTGCCTGTTTAAACACTTACCTGAGTAAGGAATGATGCTTTTAGAGGCTTGACAGCTTTTCTAGCCTCAGCAACATTAAACTGGTATTTCTAGGCACGATTAGTGAGAATAGTACTAACGAAAAGATCAAAAAAGCATGTAGAAAGTAGGGGGGGGTGGTGTCTGGATTACTTGTTTATTTGAAATATAATCAAGTGCTTGTAAAAGTACTGAGATTTACTTCCTGGATGTTTCCTGATCCACAAAGTCCTTTGTACATCCCATTTCCATGGTAGGAGACATAAAGCTAAGGTCAACTGAAGACTGTTCCTGTTGGTTTCCAAGGGGAGACAAAGTATTTTTGAAAATGTCGTCCAATATGCAAAAGTAAACACTGAGGAGAAGAGTTTTTGTTTAAACCCTATTTAATGTAACATGTCTGATTTCTAATTCCTTCTTCAAAAGTTTAGCTGCAGAGGACTGTGGCTATTAATTACTAAAAATCACTCAGTATCAGGATTTCTTTTGCTTCACCTCTTGTCCTGTGTAAAGAGGTGATATAATTTGTACAGTATTTGTGCTAGTTCTCAATGCCCTGCATTTAAAAGTGATTATTTTTCTTTTTAAATTCTGAGGTGAGACACTGAAAATTTAATTCAGCACTGTAATCATTCACGGAGCATTGTTTTATTTAGAAGCTGAGTCTGGCAGGTGGTGACAAATGATGTACAGCTAATGTGCTGCATAGTGGAGTTGAATACCTATGCTGTATTCACTGTTTCAAACAACTTTTAGACCCTATGGGAGATGTGGAAGATTGTTGGAGAGGAGATCCATTTTGGAACTAGAGATGTGGACTGTCTAGAATTGTTAAGGAAACTGCTGAATGCTTGCTCTGATAAGGTCATCAGCGTAGCAAAAAAATTGGATAAATGAAGCTTCATCCCTTGTTCTATGAAGAAAACTGAACTGAAAACTATGTGAAATACCACAGAAATAAGAGTTTTTCTAAACTGAGAGCTCTTATATGGCATTTCCAATGAACTGAAAGCATCTGGTAAAACAGTTACGCAGAACTGAGTGCTGAATGATTCTTTCATACTTGTCTGTGTCCTTTATTTGCATGCAAATACTCATTCTGCAAAGACTAATGTGAAAAATACTCAGTTCTTCAGTTGGGTCACTTGCAAGTGATATATGAGGGAGAAATCACTGTGGTGTTACTCGCTGCTCCTCTTTTCTGTCTTGTTTTCTTCCCTCTGTTTCAGACTTCCCACCCGTCCAGTCAAAGGATGAGGAGGTGTGGTGTAGAACACTCATCTCACACCTGCAGTTAATTCAGATGAGACTCTCTGAAACACATGGGTTTCTAAAATCTCTGTGTGAATAAACAAATACTTTCTCAGACACCGGGTCTGATTCAGGAGTGATTTATGAGTAGCAAGGAGGTCTGTGTGATAGGTGATTTATTTTCAATCTGACTGGATTTACCCATAATTTTGCAAAATGAAGATTTTTTTAATTTGTGCCTTATCCAACCTGTCCAAGCTGCCAGCAGTGAAAAAGGTCCAGAATCTGTGATGATTGTAGATGCTTTTATCCCAACAGATAATTACAGTTAAATTTATTTCAGATGATTTCTAAACAAACACTGTACATTTCAGAAAGGTCTCTGAGAGGCAAAGTGAGGCAAAAAAAAGAGGGTGGAGGAGAAGGAAGTGCTGACTTACTTCTGGAGACATTTTAGAGAAGAGGTACGAGGAAATGAGCATGTAGTTTTTTCTGGAGAGTTATGTAGGAATCCAGTAGAGAGTGAAGTCTGATATTCCATCTTAAGAATCAGAAGATGCCCTGAAGTTGCAGATGCCCCTGAAGTTGCAGCATTTTTTATTGAATCATTTCTTTTTATCGCCTCTTTTTTTACCTGTCATTTCTTGACTTCAATTATCAAAAGCTTCTTTGGCAGTTCAGCTGTGTTCCTTTCTTCCTATTTAATATGGCTCTTTCTTCTGCCTGTTCTGTCTAGGGTACAAAAGCTTTCTTAGTTTTGAGCGTTTAAAACTTAAAATGGTGGAGCACTCTCCGTGCAGGGAATCAATTTCACCTGATCGGCAATGTAGGATGGCAGGGCAAATACATCTTAGGAAATGTGAAGACAAACTGAGTACTCGTAAACTAAAATAATGCAAATTTCTTACATACTTAAGTAGTAAGTTTGGAAAGCTTCACCAGTATTTCTACAAGCTTTGTTTGTTGTCTATCTTACAGCAACATGTTATCCAAAATGCAAAAATGGTGGGGAGTGCCTCAGACCTGGCAAATGCAGATGTCCACCTGGCTATGGGGGTAGATACTGTCATAAAGGTAAGACCCAAATAAGTGATAGCTTGAAAAGACAAGGAATTTGAAAACAGATAAAATTAATTTGTGACTCCTCAAGTCCAGGATCTAATGCACTTTGAAATAATGACCTTAATTCCTTAGACCTTACTGTCAGAAAATGCATGGCCTAGAGGATCTGCATGCTTGCAGAAGAATGGGTTGGGGTATAAGTACTGAAATGTGTTGTAAGAATCTGAGAGTTTTGTGCCTTGGAAAAGACCTTGTTTACGTGTTAAGTAAATATTCTGTTTAGCTCTATAACAGACTCTTTCTAAATACTTTAATGTGATGACGTATAAATATTTCTGCGTTAGATGGTTGAAACTTTTGTGTAGTGTCTGCAAGGTGGTAATATTAAGGGCAAGTCGCTGAAGGTATGCCTGGCAATTTATTGTTGATAGGTAATAACAGAGGTGAATAGCAAAGACCAATTTTTATGGTTTTTTTGAAGCCTATTGAATATATGCGTGGACTGGAAAAGGCAATCTAAGAAAAGGTTGCTACGTTGTTATGAGCTGATCAGACTACTGATGATAACTTGAGTTCTGGGATAAAAGGGGAAGCAAACTTGAAATAGGTTGAGGGGAAGATTATATAGTAGGCAAGATATCCCCAGAGAATGAAGGAAAAGAAAGCATTGTTTTTCTTTCAGAAGAAAAGCCTCAACCTGCCCCTTAAAAAATTTCTAGAAGTTATTTTTGAAAAGACACCGGTAAATTAGTTGGGCAGTTGTCATTGTGCTGAGAACTTAATAAGCATGCTGTCTGTCTGTGCTCACAGCAGCTAGCAACACCTCACAGGATTATTTATGCTTGATTTTTATTCTGCAGACATTTTCTTTATTTCTCTCAAATGGGAAAGAGCTGCAAGAGTTTACTTGGAGTATAACGTAATGTGCACTTGGGGAAGGAACTTGGCTAGCTTCTGCAGCTCTCTGGAGTCTGTTGTTGTTGGGTTGTCTGGGTTTGTTTGGGGTTTTTTGTTTTTTAATAAAGCTGTATTTGTTATTTTATGAAGAAAGCATGATCTGAGCGTACCTAATGTAACAACTGTACATGCTTGCAGAGCCTTAAATTGTAGCTCTGGGATGTTAACTAGACTGAATGGGAATTCAACTGCCAGTGATAATAATATGATACCAAAATTGTTAACATAGAAGAATAAAAAAGATGAGGAAGTGTCTTCTAATGAAGATCTGTATAACATAGTACTGTTGTGTAATGCTGGGGAAATAACTATTCATTTTGAGTAGACATAACAGTGTTGAGACAACAATGAGGTAAATTTGAGCACTGTCATTTTTCAGCAAAAGGATTTTTATTTTGATTTGATTTCTTAAAAGCCAACTGAAAGTGTAGGTTTGTGGGGTCTTTACAGGGACCCCACAATAAAAGGGAACTTGACCTTCTTGGAAGAGCCTAAATCAGAAGCGAGATGAGTACTACTTAGAAAAAGCAGAGTAAGGATTCCACTAATGCTTATACTACAGCTGATACTCAGATTTGTATCTGAGTAAAAGTACTACTTGTATTTGTTATCACATTATCCTTGTAAAGCAAAGGATGCACTTGTGCTCACCTTCAAGGGGGAGTCCTGTGGCATATGGAGCCTGGATGTACAGACTTGCAGTGTGGTGCGGTGTGCTATTACAGAACTGCACCGAATCACAGAATGTCTGAGGTTGGAAGGGACCACTGGAGGTCACCTTGTCCAACCCCCTGCTCAAGCAGGGCCACCTTGAGCCAGCCACCAAGGACTGTGTCCAGATGGCTTTTGATATGTCAAGGATGGAGACCTCACAGCTTCCCGGGGTAACCTGTGTCAGTGCTTGGTCACCCTCACTGGGAAGCCATGCTGATGATTTTCTTGTCCTTAATGTGCCTGGAAATGGTTTCCAGGATCAGATGTTCCATTACCTTACCAGGGATAGAGGTGAGGCTGACCGGCTGTAGTTCCCTGGGTTCTCCTTGCCCTTCTTGAAGATTGGAGTGATACTTGCTTTTCTCCAGTCTTCAGGTACTTCTCCCAGTCACCACGACTGATCAAATACAATCAATATTAAATACATTAAATTATACTGTGTGACAAAGAAAATGCAAACAAGCTTTGAAAAGGTTTTCTAGCTGTGCTGAAGTTGACTTGCATGTCCTTGATGTTCAGAATTTGTGCCAAAAACCTGTTAGCTGAAATTGTGCTCAAAACTTGTGGTAGAACAGAGATTAGGATTTTTTTCTACCAAGTAACAAGCAGACATTCCAACTGTCCATCATTATAATGAAGGATAGTTGTTTCTCTTCAATACAGTGAAAGTGGTGTATACATTTACATTCATGCTTGTGAAAGGATGCATCTGATTGTACAGAACAGTATTTATGCCATATTTCAAAGGTGGCACACACCACAGTTGATACCAATTGCATGTTTGGCATAAATAATGCTTCGTTAATGAGGCCTTCAGGGTTTTGATGTGTGGAATGATTTTGGAATGAGGAGGCTGGCTTAGATAGTTGGCCTTCGGGAAGGCACCACTCGACTATAGTCATAGGTTCATTTGTCAAAGTAATATCCCCTTCTCTTCTTCCTCTTGTTATGTGTAGGTCCTGTCAGGTAAGGAAATATGTGAATCCTTCACCACACGTTGCTGGTTTGCCAGCTGTGAGTTGGCAGGATCGATAAGAATATGCATGTTAGTAGTTACTGTGGTGCAGCTGATGAACAGTTGGTTCACAGCTGGGGAGGGGAGGAGCTGTGCCATAGCTATAATCCTGTTTGTTTGTTGGAACTCTCAGGCTAAATGCTCAACAAGCTTTTAAGCACATGCTTAATTTTAACTGTTTTATGTTGGCGTTTGCAGACGTGGTTCTGTCATCTTTGCGCACTCCTTAGAGAACTGTGCCTTGCTTTGAATAGTTGAAATTTTAGTCTTTGCAGATGTGATAAAACAAGTAGTTGATGGTAGACCAGCTGCTTAAAGGTGATTATTTGAAGTCCTATGCTGCTTCTGAAATGCACTGCCTATGCTCTTCTTCTGCAGTAAGCTGTGAAGGAGGCTGTCAAAATGGCGGGGAATGCATCTCTGTCAATGGAGTTGTGAAGTGCCTTTGTGCTTCTGGCTGGACAGGATCAAGATGCCAAGAAGGTATCTACATTCATGAAAATATTTATATTGATTAAAAATTGATAACTGCGGTAACAAAACCGCTTAAAATGTATTAAGAAGGTAATACCTATGGAACTGTAATTGCATTACTACAGAAATTAAGTACTACATTATTGGTACATACTTAGATAAAATAGTGTCAAATTATTTTGTGTTAAAATGTACATCTGTTAACATTTAAACCAAAATTCTTAACACAGTAGCTAAGTACTTTTTTGCCATTTACATGGTCCTGGAAATGCCTTTACAGTTATACCAGTTGCATATCTGGCCTGGAAGAAAATGTGTTTTGCCATTTTGATTTGTATCATCCTGAATCTTTCATTCTGTCAGTATTCTTTTATATCAGCTTTATAAATCCTGCTGACTTACCCGTTCTTTTCTTCCAGCAATTTGTCCTCAAGGTTGTCGGAATAATGGAGCTTGTGTGGCTCCTGGAATTTGTAGCTGTCCAGCTGGATGGGTCGGTGGAGCATGTCACTTAGGTAAATGACTTCTGACATTTTTCATTTATCCTATCTCTGCTTGTTTGATTTACCAGTAGAGTGTTCAAATCTTCAGTGCCTAGCAAAGCTGCTAGGAAAGTATCTTAGAATAGTAAATGTGGTGTGGTCAACATGTGCCATCCAGAGGGACCTGGACAGGCTGGAGAGGTGGGACTGTGTGAACCCCATGAAGTTCAACAAGGCCAAGTGCAAGGTCCTGCACGTGGGTCAGGGCAATCCCAAGACAAATACAGGCTGGGCGATGAGTGGATTGAAAGCAGCCCTGCGGAGAAGGGCTTGGGCGTATTAGTGGATGGAAAACTGACCGTGACCCAGCAATGTGTGCTCACAGTCCAGAAAGCCCAACTGTATCCTGGGCTGCATCAAGAGAAGCCTGCAGGTCGAGGGAGGGGATTCTCCCCCTCTACTCCACTCTCGTGAGACTCCACCTGCAGTACTGTGTCCAGCTTTGGGCCCCCCAGCATAAGGACATGGACGTGCTTAAGTGGGTCCAGAGGAGGCCACGAAGATGATCAGGGAACTGGAGCAGCTCCCCTGTGAGGACAGGCTGAGAGAGTTGAGGTTGTTCACGCTGGAGAAGAGAAGGCTCCAGGGAGACCTTATGGCAGCCTTCCAGTACCTGAAGGGGGCTACAGGAAAGATAAGGAGGGACTCTTTGTTAGGGAGTAGAGCAATAGGATGAGGGGTAACGGTTTTAAACTGAAAGAAGATAGATTTAGGTTAGATATAAGGAGGAAATTCTTTCCTGTGAGGGTGGTGAGACACTGTCACAGGTTGCCCAGAGAAGCTGTGGCTGCCCCCTCCCTGGCAGTGTTCAAGGCCAGGTTGGATGGGGCTTTGAGCAACCTGGGCTAGTGGAAAGTGTCCCTGCCCATGGCAGGGGGGGTGGAACTGGATGATCTTTAAGGTCCCTTCGGACCCAAACCATTCTATGATTCTGTACATGAGAGCTGCTTCTGCACAGTGGGGATCTTACAAGTATGCGTAAGGAGTAGATGGTTTTTCAATTTGTTCAGAAAGAGAGAACTTTTCTACTTCAAGTAAATTTGGATTCAGATTTTGTTTGTCACCAAATTCATTACTTGATATATCTTGTACTTCTGAAATATATTCTGTAAACCAAGACCCCAGTATAAAGAACTGAAAATGGCCATTACAGAAACATTATCACTACTCATGTGGGTTAGAAGCTTCATTAAAATTTATGGACATAGAAAATTGAAACTTGAACTTCTCACTTTGAGGATAAGTTGGCAGAATCAATTCCAGGTGTTCTTAAAAGACTGAGTGGAAGCCGGCTGTAATCAGGACTAGTACTGACTGACGCTTTTGCTGAACAACCACTTGCATTTTCTCAAATTTTGATTCACAAAAGCAGATGATGATTATAAAAACTTTAATCTACCCTTCTCTGGCAAGGCCTTGGATGCTCATAACAGCACTGCCCTGGTGCTAAAAGCCATAATCCTAGACTGTAAAAAGGGACGGTGTTTTGTTTGCTCTCTGGGAGACTGAGAGAAAGCTTGTTTAAACGTTGCTTTTGAACTGGGTGCAAGGTCTCTGGATTAAGTCCTCCGCATTTGAAATTTTTGTGTGGTTGTGGGAATCCAGATCAGCTAGTGTTATTTCTTCTGCAATATATAGTCAAGCAAACATTAACAAATAATATTTTAACTTCCCCATTTGACCAGGTAAGTGCTTATCCTTTGTATTCATCAGTGTATCAAGGCAGACAGTGATATTAAAGTATGGGAGATGCAGGGAACTTAAAAATGCTTAGCTCCATTTCCTGCACCAGCAATAAGAATAGGAATGGTCAGGTTCTTAATGTCAAAATATTCACTGTTCCTGAACTGACTAGATCTGCAGCCGGTTTGACTTCTGTTGGTGCAGATACTCAGAAGCAAATCGCAGCCCCTGGCTTGTTAACTGAGCCGGTGTGTAGCTGGGGGACAGCTAAAGCTGTGCCCGCTCAGTCCTCCTTTGCCCTTCTCGTGGGGGAACAGAGGGGCAGTGTGTGAGCAACGGCTAGTCTGCGGCAGCTGTGTCCTCACGCATGTGGATCCAAGAACTGGCTTGAGTAAGTTTCAGCAGGAATTTTTATTGTTCCCTCACTTTCATGGAGGCATCCATCTCAAAAATAGCCTGTGCCTTAAAGAAAAACAGAAATTATAGTATTTTAAAAGGGGAATGGAGCATGAAGAAGACTAGACGTACTGTGGCTGTATTCCAGTGAAGGCCATGATGTCATAAATTGAGAGGCATTGCTTTTCAGTTCTTCCATTATGCTTTTATTTATACTGTCCCAATGCGGTCACCAGGGAACAATTTTGCTAGCACAGTGAGACAAAGAAGAAAAATGATCTTGTGTTGTGCTGAAGACAAACTATGTATCTGGTGTCTCATTTTAGCTGTATGTAAACTACCTTGTCAACATGGAGGAAAATGCATAGCTCCAAACGTGTGCAGATGTCGACTGCCGTACTCTGGTCTACAGTGTACAAAGAAAAGGAAGGAATGAACCAACTTTGACAAAGATAAGCTGCAGTTTCTTCACGTAACACTTCACACAGAGGTGAAGTCTGCAGCAGTGGGGGACCTTAAAACAAACATGGTAACTAATTGATTTCAGATAGCTTTTTGTCTTCATTATATTAAATAACTGCTTTTCTGTATGAAAGAAAAGTATTGCTGATTATTGTAACAAAGCTGGTAAAAGTATCTAAGTGTGTGTAGTGTATGGCACACGTTTTCTTCTACTCTCATTTTTCTTCGTACACAGAATTATTATGTCTTGGTTGATACACCTGATCTTGAAATAAAATTTACTCTTCAAATAAAGTACTTCAGAATAGATCTGTGCTCTTCTTTTTGATTTTTTTTCTTTTTGATATTATTGCATTATATTAATGATGTGTTTTTAAAAAGCACATGCAACAAAATGTCCTTAATTCAGATTATCAAAAGAGGATGTTAGTTCAAGTATAATTTACCTTTAATAAGATTACACAGTTGCAAGAGGAAGCTTGCAGAGTTTGCATCTTTCTGGAACATCAGCACATTGCAGAGCATCTTATTAAAATCCTGGTTATCACTTTATGTATGCTTCCTGCCCCTCCCCCCCCAATCAGATTTGGATCTTGATCAGTTAAACAGTATTAAAAAAAACCCCAAACACAGTACTTGTTCAGACCCTTCCACTGGTACTTTCTGAAAGCTCAATCCATACTGATACTCTCAAGGAGTCCTTATCTTGGCTACTTCTACAGTCACATTATCTGATCATCTCTCAACATCAGATGATTACCTTTTCTTATCCCAGTGAGACACAGAAATATGTTTATCTCCCTTCTGGAGCTGTAGACGTTGGTGATTCATTCCTATTCAAGAATGGGAGGCTACAGACTGGCTGTGAAGAAAAGCCATTTCTGCCACAAATCACCTGTGCGGAGGATGTGGAGGTTCATCACAGAATCAGCTAGGTTGGAAAGGACCTTGAAGATCATCCAGTCCAACCATTAACTGAACACTGACAGTTCCCAACTACACCGTATCTCTCAGCACGAAGTAGACCTGACTCTTAAACACCTCCAGGGATGGGGACTCCACCACCTCCCTGGGCAGCCCATTCCAATGCCCAACAACCCATTCTGGAAAGAAATGCTTCCTAATATCCAGTCTAAACCTTCCCTGGTGCAACTTGAGGCCATTCCCTCTTGTCCTGTCACTTTCTACTAGGTTAAAGAGGCTCATCCCCAGCTCTCTGCACCCTCCTTTCAGGGAGCTGTAGAGGGCGATGAGGTCTCCCCTCAGCCTCCTCTTCTCCAGACTAAACACCCCCAGTTCCCTCAGCCACTCCCCGTACGACCTGTGCTCCAGACCCTGCACCAGCTCCGTTGCCCTTCTCTGGACACGCTCGAGTCATTCAATGTCCTTTTTGGAGTGAGGGGCCCAAAACTGAACACAGGAATCGAGGTGCGGCCTCACCAGTGCCCAGTACAGGGGTAAGATCCCTTCCCTGTCCCTGCTGGCCACGCTATTGCTGACACAAGCCAGGATGCCATTGGCCTTCTTGGCCACCTGGGCACACTGCTGGCTCCTGTTCAGCCGGCTGTCAATCAACACCCCTGGGTCCCTCTGCTGGGGTGTTCCCATTTGCCCTCATTTAGGCTTTGCAGCCTTCTGAAGGGGCTGCAGATTGAGCTGAGACTCCTGCATATGTTGTTCCATGTCTCATCTAGGCTGTTTCCTGAAGGCTACAGTTGAGGATGGTTTTGCCAAAACACGCAATCTGAATCAGTTATGTTTCTGAATGATGCCCAAATCAGTATTTTTTGTGCGAAATAGATTGATTTTTGTCATTGCTTTCTAGATGAAACTGGAATTCTGGGTGGGAGAATTTTAACTACGCATCCCTTTAATCCATGTGCCGATGCAAGAGTATAACCCATTTGATAGACTAACAGTGTATCTGTGTATAAACTGCCTTACCAGAACATGCAGCTTTCACGGGCAGGGTGGTTTATATGGACGTGTTTCTCCAGGGCTTACAAGCCACTGAGCACTGACAAGAAGCAAAGGAGATGGGGTCTTCTCAGTTACCAGCCTTCTCTAAGAGCAAACCCAAGCACATGGAGGCGAATGAGAGTGATACAGTTCATGAGACTCCTGTTTTGTGTTAGGAGCAATTGCTGTAGTTGAGAACCTCTGCTCCTGCTTTGGAGGCTGTTGCATTTGTTTCAGATGGAACCTGCTATGGGCATGCGTGGTGCACGTTTTGTTGCTGTGGCAGGGGACAGAGTAAGAGGAGTGTATGGGTTTTTGTGCTGCTTTTGCTGTGATACACTGAATATTTCAGACATGCTGGTGAAAAATTATTTTCATCCACGGAACAAGACAATTTCATCAATGATTCTGGAGTAGACTTTATGGTGATGAATGCTCTGTCACAGTTCACTACAATAATCATGCTATAATTTAGAAATTCAGGTGTTAAGTTGAATTGCTTAGATGATATACTGGTGCAGGGAAGTGAATGGAAAAAAATTAATTGCCCCAGACCCAAGATTTCAGAGTAAATGAGCAAAAGTATGTAAATGCAAAGAGGTCTAATATCTCAGTATTGTTCTTGAAAAGACTGACTTCTACTAATAAAGCCGAAAGTGAGAATAATGGTGATTGGAAGCCAAGAGATATTAGCATAGTTAGGAGCATAAGACCAGGAGCAGTCAGTGAGAGAGACCTGTAATTGGTGTTTCTGAGCAGGCCAGAACAAATGCTAATTTAAATAATTCCCTTTTTAGAAATGATTGAAGTAAGCAAGCAGTAATTTGATGGCATAGACAATGTGATGGCATATTTTAGGAATACTGCTTGAATGTAGCACCATCTACTGGCTACAGGGTTTTTCTTTGGCGTTTTTTCAGTTTAAGAAATATTTAAATCTCTGCAATATTTTGTTAGTTTAAAAGTGAATTTTCTTGTAGTTATTTTAAAGTAGAAGAGTCTCAGAACATATTAATGACAGTCTAGGTCCCCAAATTATTATTTGCACAGTTCCACATATATTTACTAACAGAGCTGTCAGTATTTCTTGTGTTTTGTTTGTTTTCCACTCGCTGGAAGATTGAACATACTAGTTACAGCATGTAATTTTTGGAAAGAGATGTGCCGTCCTGTGAAAAGCTAGCTATGCATGCAGCTCAAAGGTCAAGAAAAATGATACAGAACAGGTTCTCTCCCTTATTAGAGCTAATTGTAACACCTTATACAGATGCTGATTTTCACTAAGAACTGGAAAAATTGTAGGGGTAAGATGCTGGTTGCATTTTTGATAATGTCTTTTTAGATCATGTGTGGAAAGTTGAGAAGTGTTTCTTCGTTCCAATTTACTTACATGCACATTTTACTATTTATATTTTCTCTTCTACTCTACGTGGTTGTAGCAAGAATGGAGTTACGTGGTTTATCCGTAAATTATCCTTTATTGGCTAAACTGAGCTGTGGGTGGAAGCTGAGTAAAATGACCCAATGTTGCCATGTGGTACCTATATACAAGTGAAACAGCATAAGCATCTTTAGTCATTACTAACACTTTCTAACCTGTGTGTTTGGTATTGTGTATGTGCCCAGGTGTTACATTTTATTGAGGGTTTAAACGTTAGATTTTTCCCCATTTGGGCAAGTAATGGAGTAGATATAGCCAATTTATCAAGTAGTCTAAGCTTTTATGCTGATTTACTTTAGGGTTTGCACTGATTCTTCTTCAAGGGTTTGCTTTCAGTAGATGGAAATGTTAACTTGCTTTCTATGGGAATGTGTAATTAACTTTTGTAAAAAGAAAGAGTCTGCTTTTTTGTTGGTTTTCTTTTTAATCACAGCCAACATGGATACAAACGTAGGAAACTGAGTCCTTACTAAGATCTGCGATACCTTGTGTGATAGGAGACCTTCCTGCATTTTGAAGACCTTTACAAGATCATGAGCAAAAGTCAATCTGCACTTGGGAGAATTTCTGCTGGCCTGCAGAGCAATTTTAGTGTCACCAGATAATAAATGGATGATGTACATAGGTACCTTCCAGCAATGTTTAGTATTTAAAGAAATCATGCAAGAAAATTCAGGGAAGATACCTATATTCTATACAATGTGCTAAGAATCACTCAGTTTGGCACAAGTTGTCCTCTGTTCCATCATAGTGGCGCTGTGGCAGCTCCTGCAGTATGCAACCCTTCTACCCCCTTCCAAATCCCCTCACTCTTTTGGGCCTTATTGTATTGCATATTTGGGCCTTATTGCATTGTGCAGTTTTAGAACAATTCTGTTACCCTGTGTACACAAGCCCTCTACAGGCTTGTCTGATTTTACTGCATTGTTGCAACGTACTTTGTAATGACAGTGAATTCTGTTTCATGTGTATGATGGACAACCTAGTAACAAAACAGTTTCACCTAATCACATAATTACTGGGCAGTTCTGAAGTAGCTGTCTTTATGCATGTACTAGTTATTTTTCTTGCATCGGGTCCTTGCTGGAAAATGGTTAGCACTGAGCATTTTTAACTACTGTAGCAAAACTCTGGATGTGCTGTTGTTTGCACAGCTTGCATTTGGAAAATGTAAAAGAATAATTTCTGCCTTTAGAACTACTCAAAATAAATGAGAAATACTTAAAGTTGTGATTAAAAAAACCCCTTTATTCAGCCTGAAATCCTAGAAAGGCACATACATATGGATTTCATTTTATGAATGGAGGGTTGCACAAACTCATTAACCGAAGTACTATTAAGAGTTCTTGGCAGATGTTATCTCTCTCCTTAGCACACCACCTCTGTAACTGACACATGGCATGGGGGTTATTACAATATGAAATTACACAATATTGGTGTGTTTGCATTTTAAAAACATTTTCAGAATGTGTATTCAAAGCATCAGCCTCAGGCATCAGTTCCAATAGCTAATCAGGTTTTGTTCATAGAGATCTTTGTGAGTGGTGAGAGGGAATAGTTCAAGTGGAGTAGGTTTTAAATAACAAAACAGTTCCCAGAAGATCAGGCTATCAGCTATTTGGATGCTTGATTGAAAGAAACTATGGAAACACTGAAACTCAAAATGCAAGTGGGAAATTGAAAACATTTTTAAAATATACCAGTCAGGCACTTGGAAATCCATCAGGTATCATTCTGGAATGATGCTGAGCTCTCTAAATGCCAGCTTCCTTTGCAAAATGACTGAAGAGAACTATCAAAAGGTGAGGAGAGCTGCTAACAGCTAAGATTTGGCAATCAGCATCCCACAGTGGCAGTAAATGGCAAAATGAGCTCTATTTTCTTCCCATTCAGAATCAGTGTATGTAAACTGAATATTGCTCAGGAGAACAGGAAGTCCTGATAGTTATTTTTGGTTTAAAAAAAAAACCCAAAACCTAAACAGTAAACTTCAGTTGCTTAGCTGAAAGGACATTTCTATCTACTACCAGAGCTCAGCTGGTTGTGGTAAGAACTGAAATGTCTTTCACAGCTCTAGGGGAAGAAGATGGTGGTTCTCTAAATGAAACTTCAGAAAAAACGGGATTTTATTTGTTCAAAAACTATCTGGCAGCTGTTAGGTGTCAACAGTTCATTGGAGCAATAGGTAATGAGAAAACCTCCTCTATGATGTTTTTACAAATACTTTCTGATTTGATCTATATGGATAGCACAATCCATACATTAGTTCCTGTTTCACGATTCAGCATGACTAAAAGCATTGTCAAATTTCTCTAAGGGACTCGGGGACAAAATTTCCTCATATTACTGACGGCCATCTCAAAAACAGGGGAATAAAAGTCTTACAGACACAGAAATCATTCAGTAGCTGGGTGCACCACTCCGTGAGTATAAGTGATGAAGTCACACCAGAAGAGTCGGTACGTGACTCCTCGCTACAAAGGCTTGCCACAGAGAAACCAGAATTATTCTGCATCTGGTTGACAGTTAACAAGACATGCGGCCTTGCCTCCGCTGTTAGGAGCCAAGCCTTGGTTTAGGTTCTCTCCTCCTTCCTCACTACTAGCTAGTCATTGTAACAGACTGATGCAAATACAAGGCGAAGAAGAAAAAAACAGCTCTGCTTTTCCTTCTGTATGCAGCCAAATAATATGTATGTAAACAATGTTTAAAATCAGAAGGTACCATTCACAAGTGATGGAGTGCTGACTTCTTTCCTAGAGATACTCAGCAGCTATTAGAGTCTTGTTTCCACACAGGAAATCCCATAGTCCAGTTAACTACAACAACAAACTTCAGAATTCTGGGTTTGCATCATTCAACAAGGTCAAGAATCAAAGGCTGTGAGGTCTGTGCATGAGGTAGCAAAAAAATATAGAAATATACATATGTTTTAATGACTACAAAATAGTTGTTCTGAAGCTCGCCAAAATTCATGACTGTAATACAAAATCTTTTAAAATAATGCTTCTGGATATTCCTTTCATTTAAATAAACTCTGTAATTGCCTTCAACCCTCTTACCATTTTCAAGTCTCATACATCCATGCAGCATTGCAATTTAATTGATACACTTCTTTTTTTTCAACCATGATGCCTTTGTACCTTGGAGAGAAAAGTAAATAAGTAAACATGAACAAGATTTTAATAACACAGTCTACGTTTATGATGAAGCTTAACAAACAATTGTAATGAATCTATGCTTTCCCAATATGCAGAATCACAACATTAAGTTAAACTTGTGCATATAGCTTGTTTATTTCTTTAAGAAAATATGTCATTTTGTTCAGTGGCTAACTAATCAGCAATGTATTATCTAGATTAAAAATATACTAATGCTTTGTGGGATATATTTATGTAAACATTCAAACCAAAATTATTTCTTTTTTTTTTAAGGTCACATTTTGGAAACCCATATTGCAAAATTATAGTCTTATCTTTATAGGATAGTTTTGTATTTTCAAAATGTGTATTGTTTCAATTTCTTAAACACATTTATTTGCCCCGTCTCAAGTTATCTGGTATTGGCATTGCATATTGGACTTGATAAAGTAGAAAAAAGATCTCAAATCCCAGTAGTTTCAGCTGAGAGAAACTGAGGCTGGATGAAAGTTAAACCATTGCTGTTTTCCGTTTTTTGTTCACTTCTCACTAAAAATGCCTGCACATCTAGCAGTCACATTATCGGTTTTACAAGAAAAGACATAATGTGGCAAAGTACTAAAAAGAAAGAAAAGATGGGAAGGATAGAATATGCTAGTTTGGCTGCAGCAGAAGACCAAATAACTAAACTGTTTCTAAAAGAAAACACAGTACAGGTATGAACAGTGTCATGTAATTGAAGATGAATGTAAAGGAACATCAGCATGCAGTGCTAAAATCAGCTAGGCTATGTCCCAACTCCACCAAATGGATGCTGCTAGCACCAGAAAAGTGTCTGAATATATTGAAATTATGAAAAACATTACAGATGATGAGAGAAGAGTAGAATGCTTTCTACTTCAGACATCACAAAAAAGTTAGTTGTAATGAAATGTTTAAATAAATTACTTCAGTGAATGACTGTCAGTACTAAAGAAAGGAATACAACAGAAGAGTATGTGACAAAACAGAAAAATGGTCAGCACTCACTATAATGCAAAAAAGCAAAGTTACACGGGGATAGGGAATGTTTGCATAAAACAGGGATGGACTGAGAGATGGTGTAGTTAGCTGGCTGAAAAAGATCAGAGCTTGACAATGCAAGCTAAGAAAATCAGCAGTGGGATACTCTTCCCCAAAGTGGGGTCAGATTCTGGAAAAGAGAAGAGGGGTTATTATGAAAAGGATAGTTATCAATTCCTGCTGCAGCCACTGAGGGAATGACAAGAGATAATCAACTCAATTTGAAACAAAGGAAATTTTATTTCAGGTGTTGAGAACAATTCCGTAAGTATTAGAGCCTATAAATTACTGGAATAGCTTAGGAATTTTATGAACTTTCCCTCACTGGAGACGGAAAGGAAGAAATTAGACAAACACATGTGGTGCATTTCGTGCTGCTTCACTGGACAAGGGTGAACTAGATAATGATTCCCCAGTTACTGTATCTGTGTTGCTGCTTTGACTCTACACGTACCTGAATTTTCTTCCCACAGAGGACTCCAGTATAACCAGGACGACAAGAGCATACGTTAGGCGATACACACTTGCCTCCAAACAGACACTTCTGGTTGCACACAGCTAAAAAGAGAGAGGTACATATGTGGCTTTATTCATGAAAATAATTTGGTGAAGGTGGCTACTATCTCTATATACTAATTCTGCCTGCATATAGGACCTGAGAACCAGGTAAGTGTTTTCACAGGCAAACAGCCTTCAGTGTAAGAAGACTTCACAGTCATGTGGAGCCAACAATGGTCTTATGGCCTATCCCATCCCCCTTATGCTTTGATGCAGATCTAATATGGGAACATGCTGAGGGCATAAATGAAATTGAGACAGGGACATGAGTAACATGGTTTTTAATGCATCCTACTATTTCAAGCTATTGCAATGGCCTCTCAGGGTTAGAGCAAGCCATCGCACACTGCCATGGTCCCAGACTAACGTTGTATTCTGAGGGCTTCAGAGTGGGCAGAGGAATCTCTACTCTTTATCCTGCCTTTGACACCGATTTGGATTAAAGTAACAACCAAGACGTAGAATTTTTAGGCACTGTGTATTGCTGAAGCAGTCTTAACTGTGCTGAAGCAAAAATTTTACAGGTCACATCATTCTTACGTGTTTGACACTGGATTCCTTCCCACTGTGGAGGACAGTGACATGTACTTGGTCCAATACACTCCCCACCGTTCTTACATTCTTGAAGACAGATTGCTGCACAGACATCATCACAAAGTTTAGTTATATCCCAAGTGATAACTTTAACTTATTTATTTATTTAAGGATGCTCACAAGAGGCTGAGTGCTTTCTATAGACAAGAGTCACATCATCTTCACTGAATATCCATCTCAGATCAACAGAATATTAAAGTAGAGAGGCAATTAGAAATAAAAAAGCTTGCAGCCGAAGGATGCATTGAGATGTTCTGATGCATCACAGATTGCTACAAAAGCCTGAAATACTGAATTAAGTCAGCACCACTAAATAGCTTTGTTTTTTCCAAATTTACCTTTCTAAAGCCTACACCTTACTGAGAGATCCTTTGTCTGTGATGCAGTTTAACACACAATGAATAAATTCATAACATTTAGTGCAAAGTTATTTTCTATCACTCATTTTTCTGCACATTCATCTCTGCTTATTAAACTGTAATCTAAACCCCTATTATTTCTCATTGGTTAACTATCTGATAATCAAATCTCTCTTCCACAGTGTCCAGGAATATCTCACACCTGCCAATATGGCTAATATTTTTTTCAATAAAACTTTCCAATAATTACAGAAAGTAATACAAGGAAAATTGGTTTTCCTCCATGCCATTAGAGAGCTCATTGACCATATCAATATCTGGGCCTCGAGTGGGTACTGTGACAGACACTAACACTTGTATCTATTGAATTTCTACCACCCATCCTCATGCTAATTTTCATGTGGACTGTGCTTTTATCCATGCTGCTTCATTTTATTTATGCACCATCAATAGCTTCGTTAAGAGACAATGTGGCCCACAAGCTGTGCTACCACCACAGCCCTATTTCTACCTTTCCTAAAGAGCTTGTGCCCACTGCATCTTCTCTTCCAATCATTTCCCACTATGCTTCCACAGTTTTCCAGTCTTTCACTGTACTTCTTTTTCTGTTGTATCTGCTTTTATGTCCTACAGCACAAACTGATATTCTTTCACTTCACTGACTCAGCTCTTTGCAGTTGTATGTATGCAGAAATACAGGTGCTTCTTATTTAGATGTGATTTGAGAAAGAAACAAACATTATTTGCTATACAAGAACTTAAAAGATATTTTAGTCTCACAATTTAGCCTAAGAACTGCATGGTGTTAGTTCCCCACCCTAACTTTTGCTGCCAAGTTGTAAACCATTATTTTTTCAATGCATGTATATTCTTGAGTTCTTTGACACTAACTTCACATTACTTGTGTGGAAAGAGTTGTCCTTTAGTAATATATTACTTTTAAGGCATGGTTCTCCTGTTAACTACAAGATACGTACGTGTGTTACATCTTTTTCCCCTCCATCCTGAAGGACAAGAGCAAACGTTTGGCCCTATGCACCTGCCTCCATTCATGCACCTTGGCTCACAGACACCTTAAAATCAAAAACATCTGCTGTTTAATACATTTAACTGATTACAGAATAATTTATTGGTTATTTTTGGAACCTGGAAGGATTTTAACACTGGCTTACTTTTTTCACATCTTCTGCCTGTATACCCATCAGGACAAGTACAGACATTACTTCTCATGCAATGGCCACCATTCTTACAAGGCGGGCTGCACACAGCTAAGAGATACAAACAGGAGGAAAAGGCTGAAGGTTGCATTTTGTTTGACTTAGCAATATACTTCTAGGAAACAAGAGTGCAACAATAAAATTTTGACAGCTTATATAGACATTCAGCACTATCAGACCTGTCTCACAGAAATATATTAATGTGGACTGGTGCAACAGTAAAGACAAAATCAAATAAAAAAGGGTCAAGGTTGGCAACTGTATGTGGACGTGAGTAACCAGACTACATAATATACAATGGAACTGGTTGAACACTGCGCAGAAGTTGAGTAGAAGACACAGCAAATTTTGAGTCTCCGTTCTCCTTGGTCATGCACTGAATCAGCCACAAAATCTAAAAAATAATGTAATCTCTGTTATGCACTACATGTCAGGTACATAACTTGAGTGTGAATTTTTTGTCTTAAGATAACAATGTTTCCTCATAATGGCAGCTAAGAGGGGAGAGGAGGGAAAAAAAAAGATAAAAAAAGATTACCATTCTGACACTGGGCACCAAAGAATCCATGTGGACAGAGGCAAACATTTGGTTTAGTACAGGAACCACCATTGAGACACACGGGGTCACACATCGCTGCAAAAACAGGGTCAGCAAGAGTGGGAGATATGACATCCAAATAAAGTCTATAAAATATGTACTTCTGTTGCAAGGACGGGAATTAAACACCTAAGATAACTGCAGGTAACACCATTCACAAAATCTTTACCCAAAATTTTAGGATCAGTATTAGTCTTTCTATAGGTGCTGCTGACAGCAGAACTAACAGTGGAGACAAGAGAGAGTGCAGGGACTCTGTGGCAATAATCAGCCACCCATCACTGCTGTCTAAGCCACGTGGTTCCAAATTTCGAACTATGGGAGGTACTATGGGTACTCTCCCAGGAACACAGAACTTCCAGGAGTGTTACCTGTACTGCAGGTAGGTCCGTACCACCCAGGTTTACACTGACAGATGTCTGGAGTAAGACATTCACCACCATTCTCACAGTGTCTGTTGCAAACCACTACCATCCAAGAAGTTGGGAAAAGCAAAGGAGAAGCAGGGCAAGGAAGGGTGGGGGTGGGGAGAGAAAGAGATATGTTATAAATTATGCTTTGTTCATTTTTCAGTTCTTTCCCAAATATTAACACTGGAAACAACATACAATTTCACTAGTTAAGGAGGAATTGCTGAATAGATTAAATGTCTCAAAGCCATAAAGAGCTAGTACCAGACTATAAAGGTAAATAAAATGTCTTTCCACGTAATTATCCATGGTCTGGTTATATTTAGTGTTAAAAATCTAGAAAAATTCAAATAAATTCTAAAACGACTGGGAAATTCAATACTGAGACAAATGGACCATGTTCCATGATGGATTTGATGGAGGCCAAGAAAGTTCACTCAAATGTCCTCAATCACTTCAGCAAGTGCAGCTGCATGCACAGAGTGACATGAGACTAACAAGCAAAACATTAAAATATCATGGATGTGCAAAACCATAAATCACTTTTTCAGGACAACATTTCATTCTCTATAGTACTGCTTAACAAAGAGCAGCTTTTTCTTTTTTTTTTTTTTTTTTCTTTTTTTTTTTTTTTTTGTGTCACAACTGAAATTAGAACAAGAAAAACTGAGCATGAAGAGTCCTGGGATTTGACAAGGAGACAAACAAAGGACTTTCTCAATTAGGGGTCAATAATCAGTGGCACATTCAGGTGAATGATATATAAACAGCATGCTTAAATTTGGACTCTGTGAATAGTAAAAATTACCACAATGAAATCTACCCAAAATTTGGAGTTGCCAAATTGCAGCATGTAGAATTTGATATGTAAAAGACAATTTATGTGGGACTAACTAATTCCAATTTTTCAGCTATGATCACAGCAAATTTTCCAAATTTCATGACAGGTTAAAATTAAAAAAAACAAAACAAAACATAATGTGGTTCTGAATTCAGCTGTCCTTTAACACAATTCTTCTGATCTACCGTTCACTGATACTAACTTCTGTTAGTCGTCTAACATCTACGAACTAACATCTAACATTTAAGATGATAGAAGTTAAAAAGCTGTAAGAACATATTAAATATCTGTGTTTGTTCTGAAGGTAGTATCACCTGCATAATGTGCTCAATGTCTCCATGCTTGTGAATCATAAATAATAAACTATTTGCAATTTTTATAGTATATTATGTTTTCGAAGTTACATGCAAATACTAATTAATGTTCAAAAGGCCCAAGTATAGGAGCCTTCAAATAGACACAGTTATAACATCATTTGCTACCATTAGACAGAGCACATCAAAAATTTAAACTGTAATTTGCTATCATGCTCCTGAAGAATAGGAGAAATGTTCTGCACTGTTTCCTTATGCTTTTTTGCTTACTTGTATCACATCTTGGTCCCACAAAACCATATGGGCAGGTGCAGAGATTTCTGGCCAAGCACGTGCCTCCATTTTGACAGGGTGGTTTACAGTGTGCTGCAGATACAGAATTACGTTGTTCAAGAAATCACCTCTAAAAAGATGCATGGATTGGTTATGCTTTAGAAAAGGGAAGCGTTAATAACTGACAGTGAACAAATAACTGGAAATAAAATAAGGAGACGTATGCAATTCCCTTTGACAGGAATAAGTAACAAGAATAACTTAATTCCAACAGAGCACACAGAGTCCCAACAGTGGTGGTCACCCTGAAGAAAAGTAATCTGAGACAATTTCCAGACAGGACTTCCCTCTCTTTGGGAGTGTTTAGCTTAGAGGCATCTACATTCACTGGTGAACTCCTCAATTTACTGTGAAAGCTATATTTAGAAATATCCAATCACAAGCAACATTTACATTGTATAGCAAAAAAGGTAGGGTATGTACCAACATGTTACTAAAAGAGTTCTATTAAAAGTAAAATGAACACACCTCTGCTGTCAGAATGAACAGTCATGGAAGTTATTTACAGCACTCTTTGGGTAATTATCGATTCAGAAGTGAAAAATATTCTATTTACCTTCCTCACAAGCAGAGCCACTGTATCCTGGTAGACATTCACAGACATTGGGCTTAATGCACTTCCCATGGTTTTTGCAATCAGGTCTGCATAGAGCTGTGGAAAAAATTAACAGTGATCTTCAGATCATTGATTTGTGGCTATGAGTTACCACAAGCTAAAGGAAAATGCCACACTCACCGGCCTGACAGTTATAACCAGCATAGCCAGGCTTGCATTTGCAAATATTGGGTGCCACACACTCCATATTTTTGCCACATGTTTGTCTACATCTTGCTGAAAGGCAATGAAGAAAACAAAGAAAGGAGTGAGGAAAATGAACTGTGTCTTGCCTAACATAATGAACAGATCACACAGAATCCATTAGGTCCCTGCCCATAAGTGGGGAGCCTGAGACACATCAGAAAAATATTTTTAAGTGCATCCATGCAACTAAAAGCCTGTAGGCTATGCCAATATTAATAATGAAAATGAGAAAATTCAATACTCTATGCATTTCACTGATCACACAGTAACATTGTACTTTCAAGTAATGAAGATGTCACAAGATTCTTTTCTGCAAAGCTTTTAGTGCTGTTATTTGTAATACCTCTGCAAGTGAAGCCATCTCCATAATAGCCATAAGGACAATGACCGCACTTGACGCTTCCATCCTGACTTGGCTCACAAGGTACACCAGGAAAACAGGGTAAATCAACACAGGTTGCTGCCTTAGGAATCACCATTTCACTCAATTCTTCAGGAAGCATTTTTGGTGGGACAGTGACTTCAACAAGGACAAAAGGTAAAGAACTCGCTTTATGCTTGGCTAATAAGTGCTGAACTCTGTCAGCACTTCCACCTTTTAATACTTTGCTTGGCAAAGAAAACCCTTTGCTTATATTTCTTCTGCTGCTAGGAGAAGTCTTCCTGCTGGTCTCAAAATAGTTGTAGGCCTCAACCTGTGCCCTTGTTTTCTTCTCAGGTGATACAGCATGGCTTCTTGAAGATGCAGTCATCTCAGCATGAACAGAAGAACTCTCTTCCACATTAGCAAGGTGACCACTGATGGTGCTGAGGACATGATCACTGTTTCTAGTAACAATGGGTTGTACAGAAGCAATTCTCTGAGAATTAAGTGACTTCCTAGCCGTGACTGTTTCTACTGTGGAGGCTGGTGGAGTGCTGCTACTGACCATTCCTGTAGAAATAAATCTCTCAGGGACATCTGTAGAACTGGGAATATAGCTTGAGATGCTTAAAAACTTCTCAAAGGATGATTGTTGTAAACCTACAGCACATTAGAAAGAAAGGGGAGAAAGAGTACAGGAATATTATGATACTTTTTTTTCCTTCTGAAGGATGGGTGTATCTTCTGAACAGAAAAATGAACAACCCATTCATGATGTGCTTCAGGAAGTCTCTCCATGCGCTACATCAAAATATAAGTATGCAGTAGAACCTAACTTGTAACCGGCAGAACTGGAGAAGATCAAGGTATTCTGGCTATGTCCTTTCCCACCCTCACCATGGTATTTTATTGGCTGGAAGATAAGGAAAAAACACCATATATATGAGGCAAACAGCAGAGATTTTCCCATATTGGGTCAATAAACAGCTTTACTGTCAATTACCACATATAATGCTTCTAAATAGATAACTGAAACAGAGTTTAAAGAAAAGATAATGCTTACGGTTCACCACTGTGTCTAAGTGCTAGTAATAAGCCTAGAGTCTAGAAGCAGATATTTAATCACAAGTATGTACATACCTATACTCACTGACACACCATGGGCAGTATTTTAGGTGAATAACCCATCACCTCGTAGCAAAAGCATTAACATGCTTTACTCTCATTTTTTTAAATCAACTTTCTTAAAGCCTCTGCATGGATTTTATTAGTGGGATGTTTCATGTGTTTTATAAACAACAGAGACTGACTCAGCCTCCTCATTGAAAGGAATGCAAGGTGAATGAAAAGTTCTTCAATTCTGCCTAAGAAAACCAGGTCATATCTGGTGGGTTGTGGAAGAGTATGACACTGTAATCCCAGAATGGCTGAATGCTGAATATGGGCTTTTAGCATTAAGCTGCAGAGGAGGAATGAAACTGGAGACTATCCAACCTAACAAGCTCTGTCCCTAACCCATTTAGAATGGTACTAGCAAATGGTCTACAAAAGGTTAAGGTTACTGAAGGTTACTGAATCTTATTACACAGTGCTGTCTCCTACCTTTGAAAAACAAGTCATTTTACAGCTGATGAAGAATTATCCAGCATTGGCAATGGAGTGAGAGATTTTTCCTCCTCCCCCACTAACAATTCAGAGATAAAGGGAAAAGACACATGAGAATTTCCTGCAAAGAAAACCCCAGCAGGCACAGAACTGGAAATGCCAGCAACAGCATTTACAGAGATTTGGAATTAAGACATTCGCTTGCCATATCCTTCACCTTTCCTTTGAGTTAAAGTAGGAAAATGGCATTCAACATAATGCCATAAACTTTTGCTTATCTCAGATAACAGATGTCTCTATCCCCATGTTACCTATTTTATGTCAGTGGTTAGTCAGAAAAACAAAAGGCAACAGTAAGAATGTCATATATCACACTGTCAATAAAATGACTTGACTGACCTAAGGGATTTGTTGATATTGACATTTCAGTCCCATTTTTCAGATCAGAATAGAACCCCAGTAATGAATTAAATTGAGTCAAACTGAAAAATTAAAGTGAGTAACAAAACTGACTAGAAACTTTTTTTTTTTTTTTTTTTTTGTCAGCTATATTCTTATCAGTATGTGAATTAGAAATTCCATTTTCTTCATGAAAAAATCACCTTTATTCCCTCCAGTTTCTCCTGTGGAATCCTTTCTTTCAACATAAGTGTCTTCAAAGCTTTCTGAAAACAAAAGACATGAAGACACATTAATAGTTACTTTTGTTTCAACTGCAAATAAATTATAAACAGTTAAAGCTGTAGTACACAGAAGTAACCCAAAATTCAGAAAGCAGATAAAGAGTAAAAATTGTTTCTTAAAAGTTTTCAATGCAGGATTTTAAAAATACACATTTTTCAGTGACTGCATTGTAAATAAACGTTTGGTCACCTTACTTGGCAAGTGCCTTGATTTAGGTAAATAATTTTGTGTTAAGCAACAGAAAAATATTTTGTCAGTAATTGCTCAAAATATGAAAATAATGCAGAAAAAAATACATTCCATTGTATTCTACTCTGGTATAAAAGAACTGGGGTATTTTGTACCTATTTTTTCTAGTCACCTGAAAAAGTGTTTTACAGCTATGTGACGCAGCGCAGTCTAATGTTGTCATCAACTGAGATGCTGTCCCAGCCATCAACAGAGATGCAGGCCTGTTTTGTTGACTATTGAAGAGAGTTCTAAGTTACCATTAGAAACATGAATCACAACCACAGATATTTTATCCGAATGACAATAATAGCATTCTTTTGAAAAACAATTTTACCGTAACATGACTTCCCATCTCCTTGCAGATCATTTGGGCATGAACCACAATAGTAAGAACCAAAAGTATTGAAGCAAAATACTCCAGGGAAGCAAGGACTGGATACACATTCATCTACATCATCTTGACAATTTTTACCTGCATTGAAATACAGATTTATTTTTTTTTTTAGTAATACTGTGTCACTAGACTTTGAGAGTGTGTTTATAAAAGCTCAGTACGCAGGTGCTGAAATACAAAAAGAGCATCTATCAATTGCAACAAGGTATTTCAGTGCATCTAATAATTACAGCTGACTATATTTGCTATCCACATTTTCTCATCTTATATCAAGTATCTTGCTTATTGTGGAATATGGAAAAGATGGGCTGTGAGGACTACATGTTTATCTGCAGGCGTAGAAGGAATCACAATGCAACCAAACTCATCACTCCTTATATTTCACCATATTGCTGAGTTTACCTCTGTCAAGGAAAACAATGGAAATCTGCTCTCATAACATAAACATTCATGCAAGAAAGATCTTGAAGTGTATCACATAACTTTATCACAAGACCATGAAATTTCTTCATACTCTAACAGTAAGTTATTTATAGTCAAAAACATAAAAAAATTGTAGACATAAAATTAGAAACTCCTATTTATCACTAAATGTGTGTAAATAAAGTAATGATTTACCTTGACGTTCAGGTGGACATTCACAGTAATAGCTGTTTATTCCATCCACACATCTGCCAATACCACACTGGTTAAGTTTACAGTCATCAGTATTCACTTGACAGAGATCACCTTCAAATCCAGCCGCACACACACAAAGATATCTTCCACTTCCAGGTGGGAAATTAATGTTTGCCACACATGAGCCATTATTTAGGCAATCACACGACTTTACACTGACCTACAAGACATGCCCAACAAGTCAGTTTTCCTTTTTTAATGAACTAGCAATGAGTTTTGTAATTAGATATCTTAAACATCTTACTAATAAGTGTCATTTTACTGTGATATTCATTACCTCTATTTCTACCTTAGTCTTTGCATTGCAGTCATCTGTCAAAGAAAATGTTAATTTATGGAGATTCATTGACACAGCTTTCCACAAAAGGAGACCTGATGGGGAAAGACTGGCACCTTCTGGACCAGAATCCAGTGTGAAATGAATAGCAGAGCCCTCTGGATCTGACGCCAAAAACTGATACACAAAATCTTCTCCATAAAAAGTCTGTAGCACACCCTGAAAAGTTTCAAGCACTGGAGGCTGGTTGTCTGTAACAAAGGAGATATTTTCCTCTTTTAAGCAAAAGTTGAAATATTTTTATAAAAATTAAAAGAAGCCCATCTTTCTATTAAGGAAATTACATGTAATTATTTCTCTTAAATTCTAATGTCATTTGAATGGCTCAGGAAAAACACTAGATATTTTAATTATAACTGTAACAACATAAGCAAGAAGTTACTTATACTACACAAGAGCCTGTAAAGATGCAGTGCATCTACACGTAGAAAGAACTCAGAATTTATCAAATTTAACAACTGTATTTTAACTATGCAGACAGAGTTTGTAGATGAAAGTACAGAAAGCCATAAAACTCAGAGGTGATTGGTGTTTCCTTTAACAAATGAATAGACGTTGTTAAGCAATACTTAGGAATGGGCTGCAATGACTATCTTGGCAAAACTGCGCATAAGCTGATGGCGTAAGTTATTCACCCATTGTTCCTAGGAAGGATTTCAACCACACAACAACTTACACCCTGGTAAGTCTTAGTCTGTTCAAATGCCTGCACTGTTGAGGTCTAACCTAATTTGGCAGGAATAGCTAGATTTCTAGACACACCAGGTGAAAACAACCAAAACCCCAGCACCAGGACAAGTTCTGTGAAAGAGAGAAGCAGAAGCCCTGGGGAGAGTGTAGGCTTTGACGTTGGGACATAGGAAGGTGATTAAGACTGCTAAGTGCAGGGTTACAGTTAAGTGACTGCTCAAAGCAAGAACCCACTCACTGTGGCAGAAACCATGAAGGAAGAAGCAGCTGTAATCAGTGTTTCAGCAGTTAGATTCTGACACTCTGTTCCTAATGTCATCCAGTCCAGAGAAACACTCCTTAGTTTTGGGGAATTGCCTCTGATGTACATCCTATTTCTGACTTTGGCAATATTGAATTCTAGTCCATGGCTATAACATGGAAATCTCTTCACTCCCTGACTGCTGCATGAGTTTCATTTCATTCCAGGTTTCAGTCTCTTGGAATAGTCATAGTTACCTTGGCTTTCAGTGAGAGTTTGAACTAGGAAAAGGTTCAGCAAGACAGGCACCAGAAGTCCCACTGGGACAAGACCCTTCCCAGTCCAGGCAGAGTCTTTCCAGCACATTCAGCCATGAAATCACTGATGGAACACTTGTATTTGAGATGTTATGGACTTGGCTGGATGGCTATTAGGAAGCCTCAGGAGCTGTCCCATTTGATGAAGGGACCAATATGATTTGTATATCCAAAGACTAAGATTTGAGCTAAAAGAGTTACAACTTCTAGGCTAGAACTTTGTACTATGGAGAAGGAAAATGAAGAATCTTAGACTGGGCTCTTCTCTTCATAGTGTGGTTTCTAACTGGACTGAAGTATGTCAGCCTTGGATTTACTTTCAAGTAATTGTGAAGGCCATGTATCTATGCCATCAATGTGGATTATGTGCAAATATTAAGTGGCTGATAAACATGACATGCCATTTAATTTGGTTTGTATTCTCATTTGATGTCAGAGTAATTTGTTGGAAAATATCTTTTATTCCTAAATGCCAAAGACAAACATTCATGGATGTAGCTGTGACAAATATCAGGACTTCAAAGTGCCAATGAGACTGAGAGCTGTTAGTTTTCATTATTTGTAATGGCTACGGGGTGTGGGAGGTGGGGCAAGGAAAAAAAACAAAGCCTGACTTTTATATATATTGTCTGAAAAACAAAATATCATTTTCAGAAATTAGGAGAAATGAAAGATGAAAACCAAGATCAAATTACAAGCTATAGTAGTGTATACTAAGCCTTAAATGAAACACTGAACTAATTATACTTAAAACGTCACTATTTCCATAAATTTAAAAACTTAGTAGATTTTCAACTTCTTGCTATAAAAAAAAAAAAAAAAAAAAGAAAGAACTATTTAGAACTTACTTTCAACAACTGACCAAGTTAACTTTGATATGTCTGGTCTGCACAATAAGCAAGGGCTGGTTGGATTTGTGTCACCTTCACCGTAACAGAGTCCATCTATGTTGCATGTTTTCTCCTTTTAGAGAAATGACAATGTGATTCATTAATTTTTGGTTATCAAACAGTAAATCTGGATGAAATTGTAAAGTGTCAAATAAAATCTAATCTATTCTGCACTTCCACTAAACAACTATGATTGTTTTTACATCTAAGGAACTGACAGCATGTTTGGTTTTATTTGGCAACCATATGAAGTGCTTTTGGTTTGATTTATATAATTCAAAATTGCATCACCCCAGCCTCTCTTTCTGTGCTTATTTCTGTGCATGGAAAAGCCCTGTTGAAAATAAGAACAGCTTACATTCTGTTGATTTTTCTAGATTTTCTTTCTGCCTGCAAAGATGTGTATTTTTGTAATAAACATAGAGGGTAATGAAATACATACCTTTAACATACATAACCCAGATTCTTGTGGTTCACATGTCTGACAGGCTCCATCATATAATACCATTGTTTTAGAGTTGCTATAAATTAATCCATCATTAGAAATCTGCAAGATATACAGTAAAAATGGATGAACCCATACATGTACCAATGTATCACCAGCATGGACTGCTAGCATGAACTTCAACTCATTGACAGACACCTACCTTTACCTGTTTAAACTCTCATAATAGTCACCAGAAATCTAATTAATCCTGCCAGTAAGTCTAGGCAGATAATTGACCGACCACATGTAGATGTCTAGGGCAAACTGAATAGTATGTCGTCTTTATTGACCTTATTGACTCAATCTGTATGAGAGCTCAGGTATCGTACCTCACACACATATTTGTACATGTAGACTGGGCTCGACAGAGTTTTCCCATAAATGCATCTTAATGTCATTTGAAATGCTATAGGATAACTACCTGGCCTTTAACTTCTACTCCTAAAGAATGCATCTCTCTGTAGGTCCTGGGTCATATCTACCAGTCCCCTGGCAGAACACTCTCAAATGGCACTCAACACTAAGCTTAGGTGATGAAACTGAGACCCCAGGTAAAGCAAGCTGAGTTCCACCTTTAGCACAGTTTCAAAAAGTATACTATCTATGTAATATATTTTCAGCTTAATAGGAGTATCTGTAAGTGAATATTTGAAATTTCTGTAAGTACCTTTATTTGCCACCTGGCAATGGGCTTATCATCAACCAGATCCATGACATCAGACTGCTGGTCATCATTTGGTAACTGGCAGTCAACAGTCCTGGCATTTTGGAAGGCAGCTGATGTAGTTAGAGGTTCTCCGGGAATCCATTGTCTATCACTATACTAAATGTTAAGACAGAAAATCTGTTTTTCAGTGAAATACATTATGAAAATATTTTTATCAGAGAAAAAACACTATGTGTTGAACAATGTTTGAACAAGTCTAATGTCTCTGGATAAGAATGCAGTGGGAAATGTCATTATCTGCACACATACATTTCTTCATAAGCCTGCTACTGTGGAAGAAAAGGCAGCAACGCCTTTCCTGCCACACAGCCCCTTGGTACTGTATTGCCAAGGACAAAAACGTCTTCCAGCTGGAGAGTACTGGGAGGGTTAAGCAGTGGGTGATCCTCTAACAACACTGATCTGATGTATAAGTGCCTCTATCCCTCTTCATCTCTGTTCCCATGAGAGGACAAGTGTTAGTTGAAGGAAGAGATTGAGGTTTTTGGCAGGGTTCAGGTATCATTCTGGGTGCTGGGGGAATACTGGTAAATTAGCCATTAAGCCCGTGCACAAAACAATAGATTACATCATTAACCCTGTAGACTTTGCTTCTAAACTGCAGTGAGGACAAGTCATCCAAGGATCTATCTTGAGAATTCAAGATTAACTGAATAGGGATGATAATACTATTTGACCGAAGTATTGATGTGGAAGCAGGGATAAGCACAATAAAAATAAAGTTAGATGGAAGTAAGAAACCAGACAGACTAAGAGTCAAGAGAACAGCAAGATCCAAATAGTTTTGAGCTTGACTAGATTTTATTGAGCGGGCACATTTTTTCAGTTACTGGAGCCAATCAAGACATTTATTCAATCTCAGTCCTGACATGGGGAGTCCACTGCTGCACTTTTTTTTAATTTACAAACAGTAAAATAACAGAAAAATAAAAACTTTTCCTGAAAAGACACATGAGCTATTTTTGTTCCAAACAAACATTTTTCTTTTACTCTATACTCAGTTAAGAAATTCACGTGAGTAAAAGTGTAACAGTTAAATATTCTAAGTATGTCATTTTGAGTGCATTTAGTACCATAACCTTTGAAATGCAATGCAGTCTATTTCTCTGGAAACCTTTTGTTATTTGCTAGAGGCAAATTCACGTCATTTTTTCAGAAACTTACTCACCTTTCAAAAACCAATTAAAAATCTTCAGATCTACTAGCATTCTAGCTCATTAGGTTTATAGAAAAACTTATTTCTGCAGTTCAACATAAATAAGAAGGAACTAAAACTGTACTTTTGTATTGGGGAGGTTAAACACACTCTTATCCTTTACAAAAATATTTGTAAATTCTTTATCTGTGTAATCATAGGCTCCTTGTCCATGTCCTACCCAAACCTCTATCAAATGATGTGCAGTAGTCCTGCATCTGTGAGGTACTTCAATACAAAATTCTCTGAATCACCTCTTTTAGCATCATGCACGAGACCTACATCTTCTGAACATGGTAGGACAGCCCATGGGCAATGGATTTGATTTAACCTTTCAAAAGTGAAAATATAAAAAATAAGAAATTCAGTGTGTATTAGCTCTATATTTTGCCAAAATGCCTCTTCTATGAGATTCCGATCATTTCAGTCTTATCTCAAAATACAAGTTCTATACTGTTGCAAGTCCACTGACACTTGCATAAAGTCACTATTACTCCAGCCTGAAAATTAAACAAACAAACAAAAAACCCAAACATCCTTCTTTTATATTTTCAAGGAAAAAATTCTCAGCTTCCTCCTCAACTGCAGATAACAGCAGTAGCATTCATTCTCTAACCTGGCTCTTGTCAGTGAGAAGATAATAAAAGTAAGTAAATAAAAAGTTTTTGTAGTTGGGAGACAAATACACCACCATAGTGTGTTATATCAGAGTATCTTGCCATGAGTTAAAACTGAGACATTTCAAACTGTAGTAAGTGAACTCCCAATAACTGTCTCACTGTGAGCTTGTTCTAAAATTCTTTTAACCTAATGGAGTGTAAACCTACTCTCAACTTTATCATTTCAAGCCAACTTGCAGATGAGTGATACATGTTGTGTTGAAGAAAAAAATCTATAGCCAGCATTGCTTAATCTGTCAAAATAACTTTAGCATGCTGGTACCAGGTAAGCAAAACTTTTGTCTCAAGATCAGAATTTTCCCACTGAATGGTTCTCCTTTTGTCATCTCTCCACCCCACTGCCACCATCACATCAATGAAACCAAATTTTACTTTGAAGTTCTTTTTATTCTCATGTCTAACATGACATAAAAACTTGTAATTGCTGATTGTTTATTCCACATTAACACTTGTAAACTGCTTGTAAGATTGCCCTGAGCAAATTCTAGATCTGAGTAATAACAGTCTCTCTACAGATTCCTCTTGGTTTACAGTGCAACGTTTTTAATCTCCTGTTCAAACCTGGGGTATAGAGCTGACATATATCATTAAATAGCTGTGGTATTCTACCCCAGGGAAATGGACTTCAAAAATGCCTTTCTCTTTTTGTATCTGATTTATTATGTTTATAAAAGGGCAATTTCAAGCTTTAGATTTGAGACAGAAATCTAGTAATGTCTTTAACCTTGCTGTCCTTTTTCAAAGAAGTGGTACTTCAATTCCTCTCCATAAGCACTTAAAAAAAAATGAACAATGATGTTACTAATAGGGCTGTCCTTGCCCTTTTTCTGATGGATAGCTGCCATATGCTGTTATCTCCCTCTCGGCTGCCGAACATTCCCATTACGTTTCTTATTTCTCTTATCATGGAGGAAATTACAATCTTGCAAAGACTTGAGTGTCTGCTGCAAAGTGCTGAGTGCCCTTGCTTTTAGCTTCTACTAAAGCATTGGGTTGTACCCACATCAATGAATAATATGTTAGACACTTTTTCCCTCACTGTCCAAGAAGCTTGAAATGTAATTGTTACTATTCAGAGAGACTTACCTGTAATTTGATAATTTCACATTTCAGATCCAATGACTCCCTGAATCCATGACCAAAAACTCTCACTGATGTGCAGTCATACTGTCGAATATCGCACAGCCCAGCATGCTCCAGCTCGGTAATTTCTGGAGCCTGGTCTTCGAAGCAGAGATTAGAAAATGAATGTAAGTATATTAACTCATTCATATGCATTTACATTAAGCAACATGTTTATTTCTCTATCCAACTAAGAAAACTACGTAAACAATGAAATCTGGACCTAGCTGAAGAAAGGCATAAACAGAAACATTTTAGACTGTTAAAATAAAATGTATCTTAACTTTAAAGCTAGGCTTTTGTTTTCTCTTGGAACTTGACAATTATGAAGCAGAGAAAACACTTGTGAATATGTGTTTTACTTTCTCATTTATGGTTCTTTACATCACACTTGCAGAATAAAATCTAAATGAAACTCAGGCCCTAGGAATAGGAACTGGAGAGGTTATAGTTATGCAATAATTTATAATATAAATTCTTTTTTTAAAGACTAAACAAAAATATCTCAGGTGGAAGCTATTTCAGGAAATAAACTGACAAAGAAAGTGCTCAAAACCAGTTTTTATGAAGCAAAAACCAGTTTATTTGACTTCAACAGGAATAAAATATATCTTCTTATACTCTCAACCTCTTTCTCTATTTACTTTTAAATAGGTCAGTAAAACAAAAACACCACTGAAAACCAAAATACTAAGAGTTTGTTTTGAAAGCGTTTTGACTTTTGTAGTACTTTTCGTATTCTTCCAGTGTATCTGCTTAACTGAATTTTAGTTAATGACTTATTTACTGAAAAACCACAACCCTGCCCAGCATTATTTGCTGTACCTCTTTTTTTCTTCACCATCCATTCTGCTCCCAACACATCAGTTAGCTAACAAACATAGAACATCACCAAACCCATCACATTTACAGTTAATAAATAAGATCACATAGACTATAAAAAATTAGGGAATGGATGGATATGGCAGATGTTCCAGAAGTGTGTGGAAACACTGCTAATCTCTTGAGGCAATACTCTGGATTGCAAACTCACTAGTGGTAAATTTTTTAAATTTGATGTACCAGAAACTAAGCCCATGTTTTGCCCTCTGGGAACAAGCAGGCTGCATAGAAAACAATTATGGCTGTATTAAACTGGAACTAAATTGCTGAATAACAAACAGGGCCACTGCAGGGAACCCTTGTCAGTGTACAAAAGCAGAAGAGAAAGGCAGCAAAACAAATGTATGTTGCACAAACACTGAGAACATTAGATTTACTTAAATAATTTTTTTCCCCCCACTTACCAGACAGTATGCTGCAATCATATGAGCTGTAGCCTTGAAAACATGCACAGCCCCATTCTGTACATTCTCCGTTACCACTGCAGAGACTGGGACACTTTAACACAGTAAGTAGGCTCTCAACAGACCCTTCAAGTTCCTGTCGGTTGTAATTTATTTCTTCTAAAACTCTTTTCTCACATTCATTCTCTAGAAGAGCTAAGGAAGCTTCTGCCCAACTGAGGTCATCTTTCAGAAGCAGATCTTTGACGCACATATTGATGGCATCCTCTATTCGCTGGCCAAGAAGGCCATCACAAGATCTTCCTATACTGGAATTAGCTATTGCCTGCTGGCATAGTAACAAAGCGCTGGACTCAGTGAGTCCAGAAGGTGTGGGCCAAGAAGGAAGAAACTTTTCATCTGTGTCAGTGGCATGGTCCTCTGGGAAAAAATAACTATATCCTTCTAAGTCTGTTTGGCTAAGACTCTGGAATAGAAATACTGGATGATATTCATAATAATTTTGACGCTTCCCCCTGCTTGTAACAGATTGACTGTAACGGTCAGAATTTCTTTTAATGTGTGAGCTTGAAGGTCGTTCTCTTTCTACACCAGTATTTCCCATTGAGGCTGCAGACACATCTGGGTTTACCAGTGATTTGTGAAGCTTAGTTTGATTAGCCTCCCTCTGAAGAAGCATAGATAAATCCATTTCATGTGCAGAGGAACGTTTCTTTAGGCCTCTGACAAGATCAACAGGACCAAGATACTCAGCGGTGACATCCAGCCCTGGTATCAAAGAGAGAAATCTACCATTTTCACTTTCTTTACAAGACAGAGGAAGTTCTGGCTGATAAAGTGTCTCTAGTTTATTCACTGATCTATATAATCCAGCATCTTCAAGTGTGCAGTCACAGAAGACTGTTTTTCTAGAAGATGCTAAAGAAGCAGGTGTCTTGTCAAACAAGCTATCTCCTGGTGAAATTCTAGAGAAGAAGGAAAGAGATGAAACTATATCTGAACCGTTTTCATTGTTTTAGTAAAGCATTAACACTTGTTTTGCTTTTTGTTCTTTCCTATTTCTACAGCATAGATCACAGAATCTGCAGCATACAGCTATATTTAAAGACCAGTTAAATCACAAAACCACAAGAGTAATTTATAATAGAAGAGTTGACAAGAAGTGGATATTTTCTGTATAGCTTGATACTCTGTTCAAAACCTACTCAAACTAATCTTACATCATACTACTTAAATACTAATTTGGCACTTCAGTTTCAATTTTCTCTAAAATTCATTATGGAATGTAATGATATCATTCTAACAGTAACTTAAAAACTTACTAAGATTATTTATTATTTTGACAAGTATTTAAGAGTGTGAAGGAAAGACTGAACCAAAAATGATGACATTTGATTGAAACAAGTATTTTGTTACCTCCATTCCTTAATAAAAGAAAAAGGAACATTAGCATGGTTTGGGATTTCCACCCCACTTGCAGTGTGATAGTCGTTCTCTGCACTTCCATCAAAGGTGCCACAAAGTCCCACTGTATGTCTGTAATCTGAACTGGGTGCCCTAAGTGTTATGCTCATTCCCCATTCACTCACATCAGCACGAACGAAAGCTCCAGAAGAAAACAAAACCTAAAAAGAGATTGACAATATCATCATGAGAAACATGTTTTTTATTTTACCTAATAAAACCAGGTATGTTTGTTGGCAAGGAACACTGGAAAAGGCCAGGCATATAAAGACACCCATTATATTCTTGCTTTAACTATGCTGGATCAGACAAATTTCATTATTTCTTCTTCTCATGAAGCCCCATAAATAAAAACCCTACGCATCTCAACCTTAGCAGGCAGCTAGATGGTGCACTATAGGTCCATAAACTTCATCCATCATTAGCAGGTATACTGGGGAAGGTCAGTGACTGCAAAACCACAGAGAATCAAAGATCAGCTGAGCTGCTCATTCTTCACATGCTAGCAATGAGGAAAGGGATGATTCTGGTAATATGAATAGACTCTTTGGCACCACTTTTCTCCACTTTATTTTGTCAGCTACATGATTCTCTGTTAGTAGCTTAATATATTTCTACCTGCAAAGATCATTCTAAATGTTCTAGATAGCTCAGAATAGTCTCAAATATTTAGTATTTAGTTTTAGGCAACTTTATAATCTCTTGAAAGAAATACTAGAAGTTTCCAGAACAAAATCCACTGCAAGTTTAAATGCTGTTTCTATTATTAACTTGATGTACAAATCTGAGCAAGTCACTTAATTTTTCTGGTTCCTTGGTAGTCTTTCAATTTCTCTGTTGCCTAATATCATCCTCATATTTCAGATTTGAGGTCTTCAGATGAAGTGCTTCAGATAAAAGTTAAATATTTAAAATAGTCTTATACTAATAGGCAAACCCAAGTTGAAAGGTTATTATCTGGTTTTATGGCTTGCTTTTTCAGACCAACAGAGTGATTAAAGAGCAGTTAAGGGCTTCATTTTTACATTCTACTTCAGTTGAAGTTCAGTGGAGTCCTACAGTAATTCCATCTACGAAAGAGAAGCTACAGGAAATTATAAAAGCAAATGTGAATGTTTTATCCGAGGGCCATGTTCTCTAGAGAAACCATCTACACTTCTAATTCTGTGAACAACATTTGGCATATTAACTATCTACATGCACAGAGTTCCTATATGACACTAGCATGAACAAAACAGAGCACACAGAGATCTCGTTTTGGAACATCAAGGCTGCTAAATAAGTGCATATTGAATCTGAAAACTGTACCTTCCTCACAAGGGTTGTATACTGTGATTGACAACATGGTTCCAGAAAGGTAGGCATGTTGACACATCCTTGTTTTTGAGGACAACGTCCTTCACTTACAAGCAAAAAACCTGCCAAAGGACTACAATTGTGAAATAAACATTATGCTATTGCTCAACTGCAAAAAATAAAATGTGTTTTTAGTCCTGAAGTTGGTGTGAATTAGTAAAAATAATTGCTGAGATAATCATTACGTCTGCAAGCAATTATTTACTACTTACTGTTACTTTTCTTCCTAGGTAGGATTCAGTGATTCTGACATTGCTTCCTGTTATGTCTCTATTTATTACAGATAAGTGTGGCTGTGACTCATGTAGCTGACCACCGCACATGTCAAATGAAATTATATCGCTTCCTTCTTTGGCAACAAAGCCACAGTTACAGGACGCTGGGTAGTGAAGACTTCCACAGTCCCACTGGCGAACATGAACTTCAAAATCTCGAGATGTACTCTTATAGAGAACAAATGTTCCTGTTTTAAAATTGTCATAGAGTCTGGAATCAAAAGAACAGTGTGTGATATCACTTGGGTTATAAAATAACTGTATCTCCACATCAGCAACTTTATCTTAAAACAGATTTCTAATATTTGGTGAACTTTAATACCACAACTCATTTTCCTGCATCAGAAAAACCAAACAGTACAGCTCACAAACCATCACACAGCTTTGTTCTGAACAAACACCTTTTCTTTGTGCAGCTCTAAATCAAAAAAGTTAAACCTGTTTTACAGCAGAAAAACAATGAATAAAAGAAGGATCATGAGCAGAGTACATGTAGACAATGGTTGTGAATGGAAATAAAGATGAAGGCACTGCCATTCTTTGATATGTATTTTTTTTTTTAACAGTGTTTAACACAGAACTGGAGGGTATTTCTCAACCTTTGTGTTTCTACAGCAGTACACCTATGCAGCAAGAGCAATAAGATGCAGAGCAATGTACATGTCCTTAGGATTAGCCATCTGCTCCCTGAAGCAAGGTTAAAATAGCCAATTTAATGATTCAGTGGTGAGAAAAAAAAAAAAAAAAAAAGAAGAAAGAAGAAAGAAAAAACCCAAAACTTCTGCTGTAAGTTTAATAGTCTCTTGTCTATAAATGGCATTTGACAGTTAGTTGCAGAATGGTGTATTTGCTTTGTGTATAATGGGCTAGCAGACAAACTGCAGATGGCTACCCTAGTGGGACTACACAGGATTACCCATGATTCAGTATGGACAGTTCCTTTTCTGTTTCCTCACTTTGTAAAATAAAGTAGCAACAGACTTTATCCCTAAGAAGTTCCTTCCCTGCAGCATCATGCTTCCAGCCAAATCTTATCACAGTAAATCACTGTTTCACAAGAAAGCTTCATCAAAATGCATCAATGGTTAAAATGCCCAGTGAAGCCTTCCCTATAATCTCCACTGAAGGAGGAACTGCAATATCAGGATAACCCCAGTGATTTTATTATTATTATTACTAGTTACAGTGCTATCAGAGAAGCAATTATTATTTGTCATTTCCCTTCTGTCATCAAGTTCACAAGAAGAGTGAGGTTGTGGGCTGAACATCCTTATTTGGAGGCAACATACCCTTTTCTTCTCACCCTGCCAATTGCGCTTCTGCTGAGCAGAGAATATAAAAGTCCCAGGTGTGGAAGCTGTGTTTGTTCTGACACCTTCCATGAATGAGAAACACTTTGAAAGACAGAAGCATACCAAAAAACATGCCATCTGTGGCCAAGGGAGCTGTCTTTACTTCAGAAAAAAGATCAGTGATGTGCAAGTGGCAGCAGTAAATAAGTCACTTTCAATGCCATTAATGAACTCACCACAATGTCACACAGACAGCAGATAGCTTCTAGCAAATTGATCCTTACAAGAATTCAGATACTGACACCCAGAAACAGGGAAACTATACTGCAGATTGAAAACACCTTTGCATTAAAACAGTTTTGCCTAATCAATCATTTTATCAATGTTCATACTGAGTAACATTTATATTTTTAATAGTCAAGACTGTACAGCAACCACTCCTCTCTTGGCATACTCCTCTAAAAAGGAAAATAGTCAACTGCTTCACTCTTTTGCCTCAACCCCAAAACTTGGACTTAGAAATACAAATATTACAATCATCATCATGAATGTCAAGTTTTTACTAACTAAAGCACGTTTATGCTTATTGTCCAAAAAAGAATGTAAAATACAGAGTGCAAGTTGTGGAAAACAACAGCTAACTTGTATCACCAGCACAGACTTTAAACGAATCAATCAGTCAACCCCCCAAAAATCTCAACACACTTAAAATTAAGAGCAACAATCCAATTATTACCTTCCATCAAACGTAATTATATGAGGGTCAGTAAATGAGTAGCAGTAGGCAGTGGGTAGATCCTTTACTGTAATCTTCAAAACAAAGAAGCACATAGTAAGCCATGTCAGATTAGGAAATAAACAAACTCAGGCACATTATTTATAATACTGGTTTACATTCTAATAAATATATTAGATTATACTTGTAATCAATCTGACTAGTTATATCAATATTAAAATATTTTTTAAAAAAAATCAAATGAAAAGACAGCATTTCAATGAAAAGAAAACCATGGAAAATCGACCATTTAGAAATCTTGGTGTGAGTCAGCAAGTCACAGCTGAACTAGAAGCTTTATTAACATCAGCCACATTTCTGGCCAGTTTATAGAGCTTAACATGAAGACTTTAACCTGCGTGCTTTCTGGAACATAGCCATTCCACAGGAAATTCTTGCTGGATATAGGTTCAATTGCGATTCTGGTAATTCTGTCTCCATCCCGCATAAAGTCTGTCACAGCAGTGAAATAAATTACAGCTTGACTACAGATTCCATTATTGCAGGGTTTCTGGAGAAGATCCACATGACAAGAAGAAAGAGCCAAGTTTAAACCTAACTGCTCTTTACCTGTTTTAATGAAAACACATAATTAGTGATTTTTCCTCTCTATAATTCATATTTTGTATACTACTGTTAATATAGATACTAATCTATTTACAAACATTTTCATAAAGTAATTATGCATTTTTCTTGGGTTTGCTCATGCAAAACCTCCTCTCTACAGCTGCATACACAAACCCAAGAAAATGGTTTTGAATTTTTCAGTTTGATAGACAAACAGAAATCATGATAGGCTCACTAACGTGACTTAAAAATGGTTGTCTGCATAGGCAAGGCTCTTCCTGGGGTTCACAGGATTTGTGCTTGAGAAAGTACTAACAGAAAATGGTAATAATGGTAAAGAATGAAGACTTCATGACTGCATATACAATACTTGCAACACAAGAGGTCAACAAGATGAACTATAAACTTCTTAAGTATTACAGTATTCTGTCTACACAAGTTAAAGAATATGGCTCCAATATCAATAGCTGCCAAAAAACATCTGCTAACTTCCACAAGTAATGTATTGTGGACACATTCTTCCACACTTTCAGCAGCAGTGTGTACAGCCTGTGAATATTTTATTTTAACATTTAGAAAGTATTTGACAATGTAACAGCTTCTCTGAAAAAGCCCAGTGGGAATATTTAGAAAAACACATTAAAGATACAAAATGCAACAAAAATCAGGATAAGACTTACCTTCATCAGTATTTAATGTTAGTGAGATTTTGCAGTCACTTTCAAGCTGGCTAAACTCAGGACAAGGAACAGGAATGCTACTTTCTATTGCCAGTCTGTATTCCTTCCCATCTTCTGATATATCATATGTTTCTGGATGTATCTAGCACAGAAGAAACTGTACTTAAAATGCAAGCTTTGTGAGTAAACTTTGGCACTGCTTACTAACCCACTAGGAGTACAGTATAAAAAACTAGAGATGGAATGGCATGGTGTGCAGCCTGCTCCACCTGATCAGGCTTATTTAGATGGTCTGAAGAGCAGCAGCATACTGAGGAGAAGATGAGGACACAGCAGCAAGAGTCTTGAAGAGGTGGGAACAAGGAGCAAGCATAAGGAAAAGGCAAGAGTAAAGGCTAGCTAGAAAGTTAATGAATTAGCACACCACATTAGCACCACAAAAATGTATTTTCTGGGTAACTTGTGGAAGCTAAAATACAAACAGTTTGGGGTACTGTCTGGGGGAAGGGAGGGGAAAGCTACCTACAGGCAACAATGTCCCGGAAGAATCTGCAAGCACCGTATTTCTCCTGGGATTCTCTCAGTAAACTTATAACACAGCTCACTATAGATGCATAATCAAAAAAGCAACTAGAGATCAGTAACAGAGGGCTACACCTGACCATTGTACATTGGGTGAAATCCTGAATGCAGCCTCACAGCAAAACAAAAATAATGTGTTCACACTTTGCAGTGTGTACTACAGACTTGCACTTACAAGACATTAATCTGGGCCCTGATCCTGCAGAAACATAAACTCAGGCTTAACTTTATGAAGGGCAAATCCTTAAGTCAACAGGACTATTCCCAGGATGTAATGACATGCAGTATGTCTTTGTGGAATTGAGGTCCCATTCCTTGCCAGCAAATGGGTACCTACAGCTACATCCACAGTAGGAATTAAAATGAATTTGGAGCTTGGCCGCTGGCCAAGTGGCACACCACAGCTCATGTCCCAGTTTCCCTCTCTTAAGCCCAGACCAGGCTGGCCTCACCCTTCCCTTATCCCCATGGTCAGCTGGAAAGAGGCCCTGGCTTAGGCTATCCTGCAAGCCATGTGCTGGAAGAGTCTGCAGGCACTGGCCAAAATCATGCTGGGAAAGGCAGCAGCAGTTAAACGTAGTTAATGGACAATGGTGTGCCAGGGCTCAGGCCTGAGCCGTGGACCTCCTAGTTGACAAACACAGCATCAGAGTTGACTCCAACTCCCAGAAATCAAGGCTTTCACCATGCATGTGAGTTGCTGATTCAGCCTTCCTGCACCTTGAGTACACAGGGAGCACAGAAACAACTTTGGCTCTTCTGCTTTTTGAAAAATTTAAGTGCAGCCAATTTGAAAAATTTAACTACAGCCAATAACACGCTCCATTAATTCAAAGTTAATACATTTTGAGGCTCTTCTAGACAGAGGACTGACTGCTGGACAAATACTCAGAAAGATTCCTACGACGATAAAGTAAAACATTATTTTCTTTCAAAATTACCTTAATGCCAGCAAAAAATTCTTTGCTTTCAACAAAAGAGCTTTGTATATCTGGCTTCTCCGTGAAAAAAGCAGAACTGCTACAGTAGACCTGTAGGGCAAAACCAGCATAACAGAAGACATTTTTGGTACAAAGTGGTCACATGAAGATAATCCAGCCATCATGGGTCAATTTGATGGATTCATCACCCCCAGTCTTCTGTTTGTACCAGAAATCATCACTTGCCAGTGATGCTGCTTCAGAAAAACAAAGAAACAGATCGGGCATCCTAAGACCTTTCTGTGGCACCCACCAGCAGGGCAGAGACTTCTTGAATTAAAGGCCGCATACAAACCGTCACGTTTAACAAGCACCTAAGTCTCCACTGATTTAACAAATCCCTTCTGGAGCATTTCTGCATCCCATGACATCTTGTGGAAATGCAGTCTATACTTTATTACATGCTATTTACTACTTCTTGTCTGTTTCACATTTTTTGCCTTTTAATTTTGTTGAGTGCCCATTAGATTTTAGATTCTGCAAAACAACCATCCCCTCCTCCTCTTCTTACCATACTTTTTTCCTGGTGTTATGGGCCTGGATAATCTTTTTCAAGATGGAATTTACTGTGATATCCCTCCACTGAACCAGTCCCATGCTACTAGACACTGTAGTTTTGCTTTGGTTTTGTATTTTTACCTTGTTTATCTTGCTGTATCTCTTTTGAGATGTATTGGCCACACATGCAGTACTTCAGACCCTGAGAAAAGCCAAGGATTTATAGCAGCAGCAGCAGGTAGTTTATGACTGTGCCTTTCCTTTTGACTGTCACTGGGCTAACACTGTTAGGCAACTATTCACAAAGTCCCCAAAGGATTTCTGAGGATTAGCAACTGCTATTGAGCCACTAAAGCAGCCTGGCTTTTGCTTGAACACACATGCACACCAACCATGTGCTTTTTTTGGTTTTTAATTTGGCCAGGAAAAAAAAAACCTGTGTTTTGGTATATACAAGTAGAAAACTTACTGATTTTTCAAATGCTTAAAGCTTTTCAGAGTTACCATGAGAGCCTAGGTCTTGAATCTGCTACCACGGAAAATAATGCAGGTACTCTCATTGCTTTTGATGATAGAGATTAAAACATTTAAACCCAGTCCTAGAGAGAAAACCATCAAGCATCAGCTCATTACTGATTCAGAGAAAAGAAATCTATCTAACGAATTAACAACACAGATTCTCACAACCTCTGGCTCTTACAGCCTCTCACTTAGATGCATTTACATCCAAATATCCTCTTAATTTACAGTATCATACCAAACCACAGTAGAGGGTGAAGATGATGCAACTTGAATAAACATCTGTCTCCTGGAGGCACGCTATACTGTACTGAGACAGAGAGTATCAAAACCTTAACAACAGTGACAATTACTGAGATATACTGTGGTATTTCCACATTCCTATGGGCACCAACAACAACAACTACACACAGTATGCTTCTGCCAAGAAAAATTATATAGCAAGGTGATGGAACTCTGTCTCTAACAACTGTTAGTTTTCACCAAGCCATATTTACAAGAATACAAAGACATTATAATTATGTTTTAACATACTCTGTCTCCAAGTCTGACGTTTATCCCATCTAGTTCTAGAAGTGCAAATGTATGAACTGCTGTTTCACGTTTCAGCTCTTCTTTGATACCTTCAGGAGAAAGTCTTGACCAAGTTACAATGAATCCGACTGAGCTGTTTGTAAAAGGAACGCCAAAGGTACACCTTAGGTAAATTCTGCTTTTGATCAACTCTGCTACAACTTCAGGAATGGCTGGTAGTGGTGGTGACACAGATGGAGATGACGAAGGAAGCAGGTTACCTAGTCAAACAGAAGAATTCTGTGCAAAACCAGTATCAGATGAAATTACATTGATGTACATTTTGCCAATTAATACACTAATAATATTTACCTTTTTTCATATGTAGAAGTACTACATAAGTGCTTAGAGAATCAGAGAAAATGTGTAATTTTTTTTGTTAATTATTAAAAGGAGAAAAAATTCTGTCAGCCTTTGAAGATGCTGAAGAGGGGGGAATAAACCCAAAACCAAGTGAATAAAATACAATTACTTATTTTACAAGACAGAAGAGAGCAACATTAAATTTGCCTGACAGAAAAATGTTTTTTCACTTATGAAAAGACAAAAGAAGAAAAAAAAAAATCTATGAAAAAAGGAACAGAAAAAGCAACAGTATGATTTGTAGATTCATCTTATATTTGACACCCAAAGAATCAAAGTAATCTGTAAACTGACATTATTAAAATAACTTTTTAACATTTTGGTATTTATTCTGATCATTATGCAGAGAAAATACTTCTGTAATCCAAGGTTTGAAATTAACTTCAAACTGCTCATTTTGCAACAGACTCAGCAATACTGTTGATAACATGAACATGATTTCATTCAAGGCAGAATATGACTAAATGTTGACATTACTGGGTCACAGATGGACAGAAAATCTTGAAAACCAAAGCAAAATACTCACTACCACAGATGCCTTGAATTTCCATTCCCGTAGGATCACAGGTCTGTGGTTTTCTATCTGAAACAACTATAAATTTTTATTAAATTGTATATTCACACACATAGAGAGTACGTATACCAATGCTCTTATAGATTATGGCCCAATGTTAAAAATACACCAAATATCACAAGACACTAACTGAAGTGTTAATTAACAGAACAGAAGAAATCTTGTCATCTGATCCATATACAATTATGGTAGCAGTTGGTACAAAGCCTTGCGTTGGAAATCACAAGTGGATTGGCAACAGCTAGGAGGAAGCATATGAACATTCTACCACCTCTACACCTTTTACTGCGGATGTACTCAGCCAATACTTATGGATGATTTTAGTGAGTAAAAAGGAATTATACTGTTCTCTTGAACATATATTTCTTCCCTAAATCTACATCTGAATGTTTATTCATTAACTGTAACACTGGACAGCCAAGTTCAGTGTAGACCTGCTTTGAAGAAAAATCATCTCTCCTGCAGGGGCCTAAAAAAAAGTGGTTGTGAACTGCTATTTTTTTGGTGTTTTGAATGTTATTTTTAAAAAGTGGAACTTTGATTAAACATGAAAATACCAGTGCATTTGTAACAGTAGAAAGAGATTAGTCACTCCACTCAAACTAAGTCAAAAGAGCAGCAGCAACACTGAAACCCCATTCATCATAAAGAAGGAAGAGCAGATTTTCATGTTGCATGCTTCAGTGATGCAACATTTGAATTTCTCAGCATGTAGAGGATAGACTCTTTGAAAATCTGCATCAACTGTTTACAGGTATCAAGTGTTAAAGAGAAAACACAGCACACATGGTAACCTAGATACAAAAAGCTGCACAAGAGTACACTGCGCTTTGGATGAAAACATCATCTTAAACGAGGGCTTTTAAAATCAAAATGTGTTTCAGATTTACAGTATTCAACAGAGCCAAACCAGAGTTATGTTTTTTGCCTACTTTGTTTTGAGGCAGTAAAAATTTACTAGCTCGCTGCCTATGGTTTTTATATCCTCCTTCCTCTTCATAGAGCCATCATCCAAAGTAAATGTAAAGTCCTATAGTGCAGGAGTTCTTCATTGCTTCATGCATGCTGAAATGTCCCATTTCTGGCATTTTTCTTCTGACAATAAACCCCTGGAGAATGCCTTAACAATTGGACCTAAAGGTATAACGATGGACCAATAAAGCAGCAGAAAACCCACTTATAGTTTTGCTATTAAACTTTTGAAAGCCATCAGTAATAGAGAACATGACTTAGAGCAATACAGTATATGACGCATAAAAATATTGCTAGTATTTTCACAACAGTGTTATATGAGCTAATAAAAATTTCCTACTACACTAATTCGTCACTATTTCACAATATTTATAACTGTAAGGATTTAACCATGCCTTCCTTAAGTTATATAAAACATCTGGCACGAATAATGAAATACTGAAGTTTTGAGCTGTGAGCACCAATACGCTTTTGCAGCACAAGGGTCAAAGACAATGTGACACACTGCCAAAGGACTACAGTTCTTTCTCATAGTACTGATAAAGTTTGTATCAGCAGAGCATTTCTGTGTTGAATTTTCTTCTTGCAACAACGTGTATACTCTCCAGAAAGATGCCAAGAAAAATATTCCTAATGACACTAAACAATAATTGATATAAATACAGTTTGATCAAGTTCTTAAGCAAGATTTACTCTGACATGTAATTCTGTGCATATTCAGTAATGAGGACTTGCACAGTATGAGTGCCACTGTAGGTACTCTCAATTTTTACTTACAGGTGTGTCTTATATGTCTACCTCATTATAGGGAAAATTTAAATTCTTAAGTTTATGGACTCTGAACAATACTTGAGTGTTAAATGCAAGTTTAAAAGGGGTGGTGTGAACCCACATTACCATACCAAATCATTTTTCTATCGTCTCAATATTAAAAGTAAGGATTGCAAGAAATTTTATCATGTGTAACTTTTTCCAAACATTTTTGCTTAGCCAAATATCAGAGAAACACACTTACTTATAAACACACACACTTAGTTGAGTTAGAGCATGCATTTTCTCACCTTCTGCACAATACCCCATGCATCCTTGGGTGGGCTGCAGTAAGTAAACAAAGAAATCTCCACAGTTCCTCACACTGACAGGGATTCGGAAAAGACAGCAGTCTTTTGAAGTGCTGAAGAAAAACTGCCATGTAGCACAAGCTGTTAACTGTTTGATCTCACCAGGTCGAGGCATGGATTCTGACTCCCTCAAAGACAACCAGACCGGGGCTTGAGTACCACAGTGATTCACCTTCAGCACCAGAGAAAATCACCAGAAAATGGTTAATGCTATATCAAACTGTTGCCGTGCTTCAATGAGAGGTACATATGTATTCAATTAGTTTCCTGCATGAGCTTTCAGCAAAGTTTAGACAGTATAACTGAAGGTTTGCTTACTTTCCTCCTCAAGGTTGAATATAAATATACACAAAAGAGACTTACATCCTTCTTTGAGTCTAATGAATTTGTGTTTCTAAAGACAGGATATAATTTAGTGCCTGAAGAACTTAACTGGGAGCCACACCTGAGTGTTTTGCCCTCAAAACCTAACAGTTGTGTTACGGCTTAGTGAGTTACCCTGTACCTGTTAACCTACAGTAAATGACTACGTGAATGCTATCAAAGCACAGCAAATACAGGGTAGAACACACATACACTGAATATCAACGAAAGATGCTAAAGCTGACACATTTTATCTGCTCTTTGCCAAGGAAACACTTAGCTAACCTCCTGGATTTCTTCTAAGAGATGTGGCCAACTGATGCAAAGTTATTGACTTGCAGTCTAGCAAGACACCTGACAAGCCTGTTCTATTTCTTTATTTGTTTATTTAGAAATAGATATACAACAACCACAGTGACTTTGTAGCAACCCTAAATGCTTTAGTGTCTACAAAGCAGTGGGCTTCACAAGGTCTGTGGTTCAGATAATGATTCAAGGGGTGATTTAGGAGGGCTGTTGGACCCTCTCTCAGTAACAAAAGCCTTGTTCAGTGCTCCTCCTCAGGGAATCAGAAGTATGATGTGGAAGTCTCCTTGATCCCTCACCACTGTGGATACATGAGGTCTTCAGGTTAAGGAAGCTGTCATGCAGGTCACCACAGTAGTGCCAATCATGGTAATGGAAGTGTAAGTCTGATTTAGCAGACAGCAAAGTTTACCAGTGGAGTACAGAAAAATGAACCCTGAGAAAAGGAGACAAAGAAGGAATCTGGTCCATGGGTTATCAGAATGAGTTAAAGATCACCTCCTGTTTTTCATGGGCTACAGAACGCAAACTGAAGAGAAACACCTAGAAGGACACAGTGTGTTAAAACCAGTAATTGGAAAATATTTACATGAAAACTATAAATCTGAAATTGTGGTATTTTAAGAATCTCTTCTCCTTTATACATCACCTCAAGTATTCCTTTCTTTGACCTGGTAGTGAAACAAGGTCTTAGATTATCCTGTCTTTAGACCTCTTGGTCTAAAGACTAGTGCAGACTAATTGACCAATTACCCATCTCAAAAGCACACATTTCTTTCTTAATCTAGAATATCTGAGCCCACCATCAATCCATCAGACAGACAGAATTAATGAGAAGTAGACAGAAATGGGACGGATTGTTTAACAGAGTCTGAACCTTTGACAAGGATTAAATATAGCTATAATAAAAGTTCTCCTAAAGGGAAAGAAAGGAGGAAACTTCCCAAACAAGACATCCATCTCAGTTTGGTTTTAATGTTTTGACTTTGATATTTCAAAATAAATGTCTTGTTTTTGTCAACTGATGCAAAGAAGCAGATGTCAATGCATAAATTTCATTTGCTGAGTAAGTTTTGAATCAATCTCTTTCCAACTGTAATTATCTGGACTCCTCTGTATTAGGATGGTAGCCTATTTTTAGCAAGTATCTACTAAGCACTGAGAACTTTGGTCAGATTTCTAAAAATGACCTGAGTCATCTTGCTAGTCTAACCTCTGTTCTAAAAAACACTTTTTTTTCCCCTTGGTTTATCATGCTGGTTGTTTGCACAAAAGTACCCATTTTGAGAAAATATAACTAGTTAATTAATTTGCTTGTATTAAATCTAACTGAAAGCAAGTCCTTCAAAAATCATACTTTTTGCTATCTTTTTGCAGTACAAAAGCCAGGTAACAGTACCCTCTTCAATGCAACCCTCCGAGTCCTTGAGTCACCTGCACATTAAAGGTACTTCAGTGGCTTTATACGGCTGCAAAGATTTACTAAAAAATAAATAAGAGGGGATGCTATAAACTCATTTTCATTTTATTACTATGTTTTAACTGTTTGGTATTCCTTTAAAAGTGTTTCATTGTTAGGCTTTTCTTTCCTTTTTTTTTTTTTTTTTCTTAAGAGACTGTGACCAGGCAATTCAATTAATTTAAAAAATCATGGTAAAATATTCTAATTACTTTTTTTTTTTAAACAAGGAAATGCTTTAAAATAGGAAACTACAAAGATATATTGCCTTAGAATATAACAATTACAGACATGTGGGCACATGCCAAAATAAATCATTACAAGTCTAAAGTATTATATATTCAAAGTAATTCTTGAGTCTTAGGGGACTTCCAGATGACAAGGCAACTAATCTGCAGTTAGCTCAAGACATTTTAGGGGTAATCTCTTCTCTCTAAAATGATCCCTTTAAAAGCTCCACAATTACTGGATTCATGTGGCTGCAAGTCTTTACACCCCTTTCACACGGCCTTCCTAACAGACCGACCATTACACAGTCGCAGCTTTACAACACATCCCTGCTACTCTGCCACAAAGAAAACCTTCTTCAGCAGTGACTACAAATGATGGGTTTTGAGCGCTCCAAAAAGGATGTAATTTATCATCCTCTGCTACTGCCCATTCAGTGTAAAATTTTCAATGCTTAAGACTCAGTTGACCAGTTAACACATTTTAAAGTATTTGAGTATTCAGAGGTAATAGGTACTCTTTACTCCTCCACATCAGTCTCCATAACTGTATTCTTTTTTTATACCTATACTACTGACAAATTCTTAAGAAAAAAATACATATTTCTCACAATCAAATGAGTTGTAACAATACCTCCACGCACTTGGTCGGCATCTCAGCATGCTTATCAAAGATCATAAAGCGATACCATCCTGGTGTTAAGGAATGGTCACATATTAAATCCTGAATAGCTGATTGCTGGAGGTGGGATGAATCAAAATCAACGCTTCGGTAAGGGCTCTGCAGAATCTGATGTCCACCAGGAGAGCATTCAAGAACTGTGGAGCAAGAGTATTTTGTGTATCAAGACTGAATGCCTAACAAGTATGTCAGAGAAGATGTCAAGTATTTTTAACAAGAAAATAAGGATATATCACAGTAAGATGTGAAGCTACTTTTACTGAAAAACATATTGAAGTCTTAGTAACAACAACAAATAGGTAATTAACACTCTAAAACTTAATAAATTCATCATGTGGCAACTTTACCTTCCTTAAGTGGACAATAAATGCAAATTAATAACCACATTAGGCATTTACCCTAGATATAAAAGGACTACGTTTTTATTTTCTCTCTGGATTTTGACTTTCTAGTTTCACTGATATTTATGAAACCTAACAACCTGAATAAATGGGGTATCAGATATACGAGAAGATCAAAATCTTACCTCAAGAGGAGTAAGGATTATCCAAAAGTGTTTTGTAAATAGGCTACCACTTTACAGGGTTCCTATGCACAAAATGAAGAATTCTCTCAAACAGGTGAGAGGTAGTTGCAGATCACAGCAAAAGTATGTATGGAAATGAGTAGATACTTAGTTACATATTTTAAGTCAATCTGCATGACGGACATGCTAAATTTTACTAAAGTAAATACTGACAAACTTTTTGGACATTTAAGTGACCTTGTGGCCTCAGGAAAAATCTCAAAATTTCTGATAGCTAAAATGAAAAATGGGAATCTGAAGAAGTCTTTGCAACATTTTTTTTTTTTAATGCAGACTCATTCAGAAATAAAGCAGAATGCCAGAATTTCTGAGTCTGATCCAGCAGCTGAGTTGACTCCTCTTAAAGACAGTAACAATAAAAGTTCTGGCTGAGGGCGTATTTGCATGCAATGTACTAAATGGCCATTCTTGCTCAGGAATGTGCTTGGGAAGTGAAAGTAAGGGAAAATAAAGTAAGAGAATGTCTATAAAAAATTAACATTTAAAATAAACCTATCTGTTTACCTTGCTTTTAAAAATGGATACCAACTGATGCTGGTTGTGAATGGAATTTCAGATTATACTGAATCACACAGTTAATCTTACTTCTTGCCTCTACTATGCTACTAACGAATTAAAAAAATGCATCTGTAAGCAAAGCTGTATAATCTTACATTTTTAATATTAACACTCTGATGTTCAGTTTTTGCTCCCAGGTTTCTTTGTATTTGTCCCATATTTTGCATGGTGTAATTGTGTCAGTGCTGGCAAACACATTTTGGTTCAAATCATGCAGTAACGCACTATCTTCCACATTTCTCATGTCATTGTCCAGATAACCACAATTATAAAACAGTTTCAAAATTAGGTAATTCCCCTCCTTTAGATGGAGAAGATGCTCCAGTGAAAGAACAAGCTTCATCTCTTTCAAGCACAGTATGAGAATCCTATAGTCTTTCAAAGACTAAATATTTAATCTGGTATGGCTTTAGGCTACCCAGGCAGGTAACGTAGCTTTATCTTCTGTCCTCTAAGGGCAGATGGAAGCCAGTGTGATTGACTGTGCCACCACTGTGCTTCTAAGTTGCTTGTAGTAGCCTTTAGGCTATTGGTGTCCATACAAGTTGACCTCACTGAGAATTTATCCTTCATTGCAATTTGAAGAAAAACCCTTGAAGAATCACAGGTCAGTCATGTGTGTTATTGAAATGTTTTCCAAGCAAGCTACAGCACAGGCAGTTTACGAACCATGGTGAAAGTTTCTTCCTGACTTCTATTTTTTATTGGAATTCTCCCTTTCATACAGAACCCTCATTAGTTTTCTTTCCTGTAACTGAATCGAAACGATTAATATCTGTTACCTTTTCCATTAATAAATCAAGCTAGACATGAGACAAGTCTTTATTTTCTTTTCCTCCACAGTTTAATTAGATCATCGTTTCATAGATCTTTAAAACAGCTGACTGTACTCACTTGTAATAGGGTTATAAATCCTAATAAAGATCAAATTATACATTTCTTATTATTATGCACATCACTTTAAAATGTCACACAGCTCTTCGTGTATTCTTTCCTCCTTTTTAGAAGTATGCTAATATTTCCATATTTATTGCTTGGAAATCTCATGTCGTGTAACACTGGTTGATTCTTTTTTTTTGTTTGTTACTTTTCCTCACCCATTCTGCGAAACAACTGAAAATAACTGCCATCAACAATAATACCAAATATTTTATTACACATCTGAGTGTAACTGAAGTGCTGCCTAACTCTAGCAACAGCAGAAACAAATAGAAGTATCGTATTTATAGACACATACACAAGAAATTAATATTGTGTTCTCTGTGAAAAAGTTACCCCTGCAGACCACATCTGCTCAAATCATAGGCATTTGAGAGTTGGCTAAATTTTCCACTGAAATCATGATTTCCTTATTCAGGACGGATAAAAAAATAATTTTGGTATAAGCATTTTTTCAAATTTCCTTCTCAGAACGATGAATACCAACTTTGCCGTAATGCCCCAGAAAAGCTTTGTCTGTGTCTAACACCCAGCAATTTTCAGCCCAATGAGTCGAGTCTGACAAAATAATAAGGAACTGAAAACAGGGTCTGATAACTTGGAAGTGCCAAGGAAGATTACCTACAGGGCAAGCTGACCTAACAGCTCTGCCTAGTATGGAAGGAACATTAAAGTATGGGAAGATGTACGTGCTACTGTTGACTTCACTTCATCCACAATCACAAAAAATTCTGACATGTTCTGACACAAAATGGAAAACCCGTGTTAGTTTTAACAGAATTTACCATTTAGGCATGATTATTCTTCACCAAAATCTTTCCATATATATGGAATTATTCTTTTTAATTATTTCTTTTTAGACTTTTAAATGCATTAGTGATTTAGCAACTTTAATTTTAAATATTTGCCTTAGAATAATGAAAGTCTAATTATAAAACACACAAATGAGGATTAAGACCATGAAATTCAGTCTCCTCTGTCCATTGGTTTACCTAGTGGAGACATGTCTCCATTATGAGGAGAGACTTACTTTTAGGAAGACAAACTCTCCCATTTTGTTTGGAGGTCCAGATACTACATACTATCTGCTGAAAAGCAACCTGTCTTGGGAAAATATGAAGCTGTTTCCCTAAAATTTGAGTTTACTTATTATATTCTGTGCCTCTTTCCACAAACACCCTATAAACTGTGTATGGCTCTCTACTGTTCTTTAAGCAAGGTCTCTGCGTGCCAGGAACAAATTGATTCTGTACTTGCTTTTTCCTGACTGTCTTCAGGATTAATGCAGTGAATTTTGCCTGGATCCATCCCAGACCGACTTGATCCCGAGAAATGTGACCCCTAAGATGGAAAAGAATTCAACTTTTGCAACATCTTAAACACAAGGATAGCACTGTGCTGAGCCTTTTGGGAGAGATACTTTGGGGTTTGTACCATGACTGCCACAAACCGGGCCAGGTAATAGGTACTCTGACCACCACATGTTAACCAAAAGTCAAAGAGGTTCTTGAAATCAACACAGGAGCTAATTTTCCACAAAGAGGTATTTAAGTGACTCCTGGTGACAGCCTCTGAGGCATTCGGGTGGAAAACAAGTTGCACAAAGGCAGGACTGTTCAATTCCCTGTTCACATCTCTGTTCCAATCCTTGTGCAGAGAGGGGCTGATGATTTTCCACCTGCTCGTAACATTTCCAGCATTATGGAGCAGTCAGGGACTGAGGACTGCTGGGTGCAAACCAGAGCAGAGACAGGAAAAGGATCCACTTGTGGATTACAGGCAGGCAAGGGCAGAACAGCAGGACTGGCAACTCAGTTCTCTGGGTATGAATAGCTTATCAGTTTCTATCTCCTGCTGTCCACAGGCCAGGGTCTGGCAAATGAGTACAGATAAGCAAATAGTGCCCTTCACAAGTGCCCACTCTGATCCTGAATGTGCTTTTTCTTGCATCTACTGACTGCAAAGGATGCAGCATATCAACATCCCAAAGCAGAAATTAGAACCAGAACTACATTTAATCCTCACATGTACATGTGGATTTAAACTCTTCCAAAACACTAAAATAGAAAAAAGTTCACTTTTTGGAAGAAGATATCCTGACATAATTATTTAGGGAAATACTTTCAAAGCAAAATATAAAAATGACTGTAACTATTTACCTAAAAGATACCATCTGCTTGTATGAGACATATAAACAGAACACGATCACACAGGTCATAGCAATGACAGTATCACAATGCAACGGGACGGGAATATGAACATTCCTATCCACGGAACAATGAAGAAAACAGAATCAACACACACGCGTTAATACATCTTTATAAGTAACCTTATTGGAATGGGTGTTAAAACACTTTTCAACCACTCACGTCCGCACCCTAAGGGGTGCTTTGTAAAGGTAAAAAACAGTTGCATAACCATCAAAAAATGTAAAGTATATGCTAATAGGATATCTTCTCGTGGTTCTCGATATGATCCACTACTGTATCTACTCTTCATGCGGATTTTCGCCCAGAAATCTGAGACACTACAGACGCGGTTTTTGCAGAGGTTTTGCACAGCCTCTTGCACAGGTGCCAATGCACGCAGGGAAAAAAGGGCGAGGAAGGGAGAGCGGCAGAACCGACATTCCTGGCCTTTGACTTCCACTTGGCGGGTTCTCCCTCAGGTGCCCCGGGCCAGTGACAACTCCCGTTCAGACGCTTCACAGCGTTTAACCTCTCCCCGCGAAACTGGTTCCCTGCCGCCACCCGGCTGGAAAACAAGCGGCGTGCGGGCCGGGGGGAAGGACCTGACCGGAGCCGCTCCCCAGGACCGGCCCGGGGAAGGCTCCCGGCCAGGGCCCACCTCACACCCGGCGGGGCCGAGGGCCGGCGCCGCCCTCGCTCGCCGCAGCACCCTCCCGTCCACCTGCTGCCGGCGATGCCGCCGCCCGCCCGGCCCCGCTGCCCGGCGCGGCGCCGCTTACCTCGCCGGGGCGGCCTCGCCGCCGCCAGACACCCCAGCACGGCCGCGCAGAGCCAGAGGCGGCGGGAGGTGGGGGCGGCCCCCGCCATGGCCCCGCTCCGCTCCGCTCCGCTGTGCCGCCCCGCTGGCCCCGCGGCCGGCGGGCTCCGTCGCGCTGCTCCCGGGCCGGGCGGCGAGTCCGCGCTCTTCTGGCGGCTCCGAGCGCCCAGCCCGCGGCCCAGTGCAGCCCCTCCCTCGGGGGGTGCTCGGCGGGGCCCAGCCCTCCGCCCGCCTCCCTGGCGGGCCCCGGCCCCCGGCCCGGCCCCGACGGGGGTCGCCGGGGAAGGGGAGGGGGGTGCGCGGTGTCTGCGCCGCGTGGCCGGGTGAGCCTGGGCGTCCCCTGCCCGGGGCTCCCGGGCGCAAGTTTTCAGCGAGGAAATAAACGAAGCACTCAGCGACTGCTGTCGGGGGCTTTTGTGAAGATGATTTTCTGTATCCCAGACAGACCCAAAGCCGGTCGGCCTCGTGAATGAGCAACTGTCCTACTGCCCTGTGACGCCTGGTTGTATTTACTTTCTAATCTGAAGTAAAATGCTGAAAAAAAGCCGGTTTCAAATTGTTTGCTGTGAATCCTTTGGGCATTTCCTTCCTTAGGTCACCAAGAGTAATTTATACTTCTGCTGTAGTAATAATTACAACCTGCTGTGTTTGATGCCATTAATGCAGAATGAGTTTAGCAAATATTTAACAGCTTCAAGCACCCAAGTTGTAAGGCTTGCTGGGAGATGCTCCTCTTTAGAAGTGACTAGCGGAGAACGAATCTCAGCGTTTAAGATTTGGCAGTGCTGGTATTTTTTCTTTCTACGCCTGAGGGTGTGCAGGCACTGAACTACTTTGTGCACACCAAAGGTGTACAGCGGTCCCCAGAAACGTTTCACATTCTCTGTAGGATAAGTAGACCTAAATTAAGAAAATAAACGTTGCTGATGCTAAAACACAGCATACTGCTGTCCACAGAACATATGCAAGGGTAAAATGTTCAGCAAAGACTACTTCCAGGAGGTACTGACCTGGGTGGCTCTTTCCAGAGCAGGTTTCCCTGCAGAAGGAGGGATCAGGCCTTGGAGTTGAGGCAGAGACACAGCAGCGTTGTGTCGGTAACCTCGGTCCTCTTTTGCTCACGCCCTCTGAGCCTCATCATTGCAAGCAGCCCAGCTCCATAAGAGCAGCAAGTATTTTTTTAATTGTTCAGTCAACTATCTGGGTTATTTGTTACCAGGTATGATCAACTTTTATCCTGAAAATCTACATATATCCATAATTAGTTTGCATTTTATTTTTTCCCAAAATGCATGTTTATAAAGAAGACAAAAGGAAAGAAAGAAGAATTGTACAAACCAAGTTACAAATTAAGGACCTAGAAAGAGAGACGTGAGAAGCTTTGACAAAATTTAAACATTGAGCTACTTCTTTACCCCCTGCTAGCTATGATGGAGTGTTATTTACAGGAGGATTAACACCTTTCATCATGGATCATGCAGGAGACCAAAAGAGGTGGCAATAACGGCTGGTGGAGTAAAGATACCTTTCATCTTTTCTGCACTGGTTTTCCTCTGCTAGCTCCCTCTGCTGCTATCAGCCTTGTAGTCTCTTACAGAAACAGCCAAGCAACAACATATTGTGGTGAAAAGAGCCAACAGTTTGCCAAAAGTAGTTCTTGGCGCTCACGGTTGTGTCAGTGACAATAAATTTAAGAAAAATGAAAGTAGTTCTAGGGCAGTCTCATGCTTACCATAGGACTATAGGGCTTTACAGCAGGTTGCAATTTCAGAAAGTTTTAGACAGTAATTTACATAGTCCTACTTAAGTAACTCATAGCCTGTGTAAAATCAGTTTGCACTACTGAGAACACCTCTTTCACTAGCAACGGAATATGAAGTCAAACTACAATTTTGTATGTGTATTAAGTACGAGGATGTTTTAGAGGAAAAGCCAAGACTGTTGAATAGAGGAGGAATTTGAGATGCTATAAATGATTATGTAGTCTAAGTCATTACTGTTGTAAACAGTTCAAAGTTTGACCAGAAACACAACACGGGGAGCAATGGTATCAATGCTAGGGAGCATTTACACATTGCAGCACAGAGCAGCATTTCCCAGCGTGGATTTTATGAATGACAATGAAGAAAGAGAGAAGTAAGGTTGGTTTTGAAAATTATTCCAAGGCTAACTTCCAGTTTAGTAATCTCAGTCTGTTCAGCAAAGCTTTAAAATATGTATTTATTTTAAGGTGTACTCTTAAGTTTCATCTATGAATGAACTCACATGTGCAAACTGTGCAAGTCATTTGTTTGAACAAAGCCTGCATAGAAGTGCTTTTTCTGACTCAGAACTGACTTATTAGGGAGGGAGGAGCATAGTGATAAATCAGAGAAAAAAAAGACGTGTTAGATGACAAGGAGCAGGGACTTGGGTGATACTCAAAATAGAGTCATTGCAGAAGTTTAAAAATTCAGATAAAAAGAAGATGGCTCTGCTGATGCTAAGCCATCAGTGCTGTAACTAGATTGTACTGGTTTAATGGTTTGTCTGCATAAGTTTGTGACTGTCCAGCTCCGGTGTGTGCGTATATGTAACAGGAGTCCTAGAAAAACCATGAAAGAGAAAAAAAGAGAACTTTCTCATAAATGCAGACAACATATCAACTTCCTAGTTCGTCTGTCACTTCTACTGCCAACATGCTAGTGTGTTCTCTGTAACAGTGCACCTTAGATCATTAACTTTGTATATATGAAATACACGTTTTATACAATATTTAACAAGATGTTACCTGAAATTGCATGTGGGGGAGCAGTCCAGAGTGGGCAGCAGGCAAGTGGATAGCAGGCTGATTAAAGATAAAGGAGTAATAGCCTTAAGTATTTTAGGTAACTAAATCAGGAAGAACAATCAGCAGTGTTTGCCAAAATGTGCACATTCACAGATAGGTGTGCATAGATGTTCAGGTGTGAACTGGAAATGAGAAACCACCTTTGAGTTTTAAAAGCATTTGGCTCCAGACAAAGCCACAAATGTTTTCTGCAGTTGTATCCAATCTTTAAACTCAAAGGTAAATAAGGGGATCACCTGGAACAAAGGCAGTGCTTGTGGTAGGTTGCTTGGAATAACAGGTAATTAGTGTGAATGCTGGTGAACAAGAGAGGGGAAGCAGAGGTTGAGAGCTGAGGGCAGCAGCTGGGTGGGTGGATGCTGTCCTGAACAATGAATTCTCAGCTCTGACACCTAGGGGTTCTTAGCCAATTAGAGAAGAATCTGATTAAGTTTAAGCTAAAATTGCCCCTATATCTGATTTATTATAAGCCTTTTCTTTCAAACTGTGTAGCTAAGAGTACCAATGGAGGTCTTTCTTAAAGGAATCCTCTCTGCTGTGCCATTAAGCCTGTCTGTACTGTAGCAAGGTAAATCCAAATAAATCCTTTAAACCTATGTTGCTGTCTTTGTTATCTGTGCAGAGATAGAACATGGATGATAACTGCAAATAAAGCTGTGAGCAGAACTTGGAAGCTGGGAGAAATTTCCCTGCAGAGCTTCAAAGGGTTACTGTAGTAATGCCAAGTGTGAATGTTTGGAAAGAGTTACCTTCAGATGGTAACACCCCTCCTGTAAAGAGCAGATGGCTGAGAGATAGCCCACAGCTCTGGGCAGATCCCAAAGCATCAGAGAGGCATGAGTTCTCTTGCACTCACCCTTTAATTTTTTTAGTTTTTCATGTTTTTAAAAATAATTTATTTTCAATTGTGCCCGTTCATGTATGTGAATGGTAAGTGAACTTGTCCTTTCTGAAACAATAAATTGTTAACATTCTTTGTCTAATCTGATCAATACTGTCCTTAAAGTCAAATGCCAATCTTCCCTACAAACTGTGGGTTGTGTGACTTTTAACTTAGCTAAGGTTCATTTGATTTAAAAACGTGGTTTAACAGCTCTGAAACTAATGTCCTGAAACATCACTAAGACACAGGAAGACACACTAAGGCACATTGCCGGTCTCAGTTCAGAATGAGATATTTGGTTCTATCCCACATACCTATCTTTGACACCAAAGAAATAGAAATAGAGAATCAGTAATGGTCATATGCATTTATTTATTTCGGTCATTCTGTGGCTAACATTACAGCATTATGAGAGGTTAAATTTGCTCATGTTTATTCTGCTGACAGCTTTTTCTGGAAACTGCATGGCTTGTGAGTGACATTTGTTTTTCAGAATGCTTTTAAAATTTGTAGAGGGTATTTTTTAAACTGCTATGTAAATGCACTCAGCGTTGACAGTATGTTTAGCTTTCAGAAGTAATGACATCTTCAGTATGTTTTAGCCCCTAATTCTCTTTCATATTTGACCTCTTGTATATACTATATTTGACTTATGTAGTAAAAGACTTCAGTATAAAAATCTACCGTAATTTGGCTTGGATAAGCAGTATGAGGTTTAATATAAATTGTAGAAAATATATCTCCAGGGGTTCTTAAGAGTCAAAGCAAATCAGTGGTAGGCTTTCCGTTAACTTCAATTGTCTTTGGATAAGGTCCTTACTCTTATATGGTTCTCAAGTATTTTTATGTTCTTTATTACATAATGGCTTAAAACTTAACTCAAAGGTCTCTCAGCTGTATTTACTCAGAATGTGCCAGAATATTTTGAATTCTGGGAAGTCCCTTGGAATATTAATGGCATAATCTTTGTTTTACCCATACTGAACTGTGGCACTGACATGTAATTACACTGATCACTTGCGTGTGATACAACTGTCATATTGTTTCTTCTCTTTCTGTCTCCCACAGATTGTTTTTGTGTGTGTACAGCTTAGTAAGTTTCAATTTTTAAAAAGCAGATAAAACAGGGAATTAATTATTTAGCCTTTCTAGAATAAAGATTACTTGAGTAAGGTCCAAAACATTAATCTTGTAGGTAACCACGTACTTCATACACTTAGTCTTACTGACTTCAACCTGTTTGTATTTGAACTACTATTTTTGATATTTGTCAGATAAAAATTAACATTACTGGGAAAAGTATTGAGTAAATTGTATGCTCTACTAAAATGCAGGTGAGAAAAAAATATTCTTAAAATATATAACCTATTCAGATGGTGAACAAATCATGACATATTTTTCTCAAATTCTCAGATTACCTTTGTTAGTACCAAAGGCTTTGGTCCCGTTAAGACTGAAACACATGTTTTATTGAAATCCCTCAAGAAGAAGGTGATTTAAGATCAGACTTCCCACATCCCAGTGCTAAGAGTTATGTTCTTTCTTTCTGCGCCTATCATTTCTCTTCCTAGATTTTCTCTTATATGTGGGACCAGTTCACTAGGTTGTAAGTCAGTAAGATCGCTGAGCAGCCAACTCTGGCTGTGTCCAAATACACACATGGCACCCCGATAAGAGGTATATCCCATCCACACTCAGTGGCTATCTGGTAACACTGAATATACAAATAAATAAACAAACTGTGGCTATCTCGGCAAGGAAAAGATGCATTCACCAAAGCAGAAAAAGCACATTCTTTGGCTTTGTTTTTTGAAGGGGTCTGGTCCCTGACTCAAAGAGAGACTTCACAGCTGAAGATCATAAAAGGAAGGAAGCACATGAGTGGGGTTTCCTCAGCTTTGACTACTGTGCTAAGTTAGCCTGTGTCTTTCCCTAAGCCTTTGGCTTCATTGTAGAGAAAGTCAATATTTATTTATTTAATAAAGAGTGGGATGTTAAGAACAGATGCATTCTGAAGGAGCAGAGGCACAGATCACCAAACAGCTTTAGCTGGGTGGAGTTGCACTGACTTTTGCTGAGGATTTCATCCAGAAATCCTGTTTACATATGTATCTTTATACAGTAAGAAGAAACTGAGAAATAACTCTCACAGAGAGAAACAGATGTAATTTTTTTTTTCCACTCCCCACTTTCCATTGGGCATTGTTGAGGCTTTAAAAAAGTATCTAGAGGAATACAGATTCCCCCTGCCTCACACTAATGGAAAATATGTTTCCTGTCTGTTCCCCAGATAAAATTATGAATTTTTCTTGGATAGGAGTAAGTTATCTCACTGCAGATAGCACTTTCTTGGCACAAACAAATTATGAAAATGTTTTTTATCATCTGTAGTTTGAAGAAATTGGAAGGACAGTCTGTCTGGTGCCCTGTTAACTTCCCTCTCTGATGGTTTGGCCATCTGAATTTTTAGGTTAACACCACTGGGTTTTAAAATGCTTAAAAGAACAGTGCATGACTTGATCGGACATCTATTGACACAGGAACAAAGCACAGACCTTGTTTTGAAATAGTGATAAACAAAATGTTCAAAAACTACTTTGTAAAATTGTGAAAGGTAGTGTTGCTAGTTGGATTTCTAAAAAATCAAACAGTGTGAAAATCCACTACAATATTCTTTCAACCGTACACCAGATTTAAAAGCCTGGTGCTAAATTAATTACACTGAACTATTTTGAGGGCTATTAATTTCAAGAAGTGTTACACATGATGCAGCTACACTGTCTGGCTCAGGAAGCCCTAAGCATCAGACTGGAGAAAATTGAGGAATTATTTAACTTGTGTGTTCTATTTTCTCTAAGCAATATGGTATTGGTCACTCTCAGGCATGGGTACCTGAGCAATACAGTTTGACTTTTCCTATGTTCTTAATCTTTAGCAAGGGGTGAACCTATAGAAAAAAAGGGATACACAAAATAACAAGGCAGCAACAGCTACCTAACCATTGCCAAACTTACCTGGGAAACCTTAGATGGCTTGTGAATCTACCTTTTCTCTCTCCTATTGCCCCTATCTTGTAAACAAATTCATGTTTTAGTTGACAGATAAATAATTTAATTGACTTCTGGCAGGCGATGAATTTAAGATTGAACGTGCATATATGGGTTTTCAGGACTGGGTGCTTACTACTTCTGAGTTGTAAACATGTGTCTTAAAACGGAAAGGGAGTATAAGGGCAAGGCTAGAGAAGCTGCGATCTAAATGGGATGGGAACAGAGGTCGACAGACAGGCAATACTAGGAAGTATTACAGGGGGATAATGGAAAGGGGAAGCCAACCTCGGCTAGAGTGAGGGTCAGCCTGAAAATTTAAAATTAATATTTTTGAGTCAGATTTCAGTTATAGATGTATGAAGGAAAAAAAACAAAACAAAACAAAACAAAACAAAACAAACCACAAACAAAGCCAAGCTGATAACAAATCCCCAATAAAACCAATGCAGGTTGGAATTAACATCTGTAGTTGCTATGGCTTGTTTCTGTACCCCTGGAAGCAGTGACCGTCTTTGCATAGGCTTTGCCTGAGACTGAATTTGATACTGACATCCAGATCTTTCCAAAGTATATACACGTGCCTATTCACACTTTTGTATCCAAGGAAAGGAGGACCATTCAGCTGCTAGCCACTGAAGTCACAGCAAAGCCTCTGGCATCAGGTCTTGTTTATCATTTTACAAGTTCGTCAGGTTTATACTTTATTTACTTTCCCACATTTTCTGGCTAAAGTGGTTAAGTTCACCAGTGCAAAGTGTTTCCTAAATAAATTTTTTAAAAAATGATGAGATGTAGATTCTATAAACATTCTGAACAGAAAATTTATTTACTAGAATCTCTATAGAAACTGATGATAAAGAGGCAAGGTTGTACTAATGTCTCCCAGATCTGGCTTGGAGTGTTTTACTCATACTTTCAATATTAAATCACAATATTTGAAGTTAGGAAAGATTTTTCTTTGAATCACATTGTTAATGAGATATCCTAAGGTATAGACGTGGCCCCCACAATAGAGAAACAGAGAGGAATGATCTCAACCTACTGCAAGGAGTCGTTAACAATGCTCTTTGGTTTAGTTTAGTTTGGTTTGGTTTCTCTCTGTCTCTCATTGTCTCCCCTTCCTGTAGAACGTTATAGTTTTGTCTATTACTACAGATCTTAAGTTTATTAGCAAGGGTTGGAAAACATCCCTTGAGTGTTCAATGGATCCCTCCAGACTAAAATTCTCTTACATGGATACCCAATCTTCCCACTGGCAGGTTTGTTCAGGGCAGTGGCTTTATTCTTTGCATGCCTCTTTCAACAACTGAAGTGAGTAGATCTGAATTGTCAATGTGTATTTAACATTACGTTTCAGAAGAACCTCAAGTTTTGAAGCAAACAGTAGGAAGAAACAGAAATGTTGAGAAAGGAAAGCTCTAGGAGAGGTTCTGAAAGGGATAGAAAAAAAAATCAGAAAAATCTCATGATAGAAGTGCAAAAACCTCATTTAAGTCATTTAAATAGAGGTCTGAAACTGCATTCAGGAATCTGTTTCAAGGAAAATCTTCTGGCAAAAAAGGAGGCAACTATGTGGTTTCCCTGTATGATGTAATTATTTTTAAATTTTATAAATAAAATTTGAAAAGGTAGGTTTTTTTAATGAGGTGTCAGCATTTGTATGAATAAAGTGCCAAAAGGCAATCTGCTTTATAGGTAATGGATCAAATCTTAAACCTATGCACAATAGCACAGGTGTATTTATAACAATACAGATATGTAAGCTTCAGTTACCTACAGATGACAATTAGAAATGGGAGAAACTTATCTGATTCAATTAGATTAAAGGATTCTCACCTTATTGGTAGTAAAAGGAACTGTGGTAAATTCTATGTTGGGTTGGTCTTTTTTTTACTTAATGTCTTTCTGGCATAATATTGATTTAAGTAGTCTCTTCAGTTTTACTGAAATTTGGAGGTTTTGTTCCATTACCTTTATTCCTCTATGCTTAGGAATTTTGATATGAACTGTGTGAGATAATGAGATGGTTTCTGGAGGCAGGGCTTTGAGTAAAGATAAAGGATAAAGAAAATGTAACTGCTGCATTCTGATGTTTAATCTTGTTAAAAATCTCAGTTTTGTCATTTTAGAAATTGATCGCAAGTAGATCTGAGAATGAAAGCTGGATGATCAGTGGGGAAAAAATAAATCCTTGTGGCATTTTTTTTTATCATACAAGTTTTGTTCGAATGAGTACATAGGTCAAGAATGAATAAAACAATAACTTCAGCAATAAAATTTAGACAGAGGTAGGACTACTTAAAAAAAACCCAACAAATCAGCTATGTCATTTCTCCAGCTAGCACACAGCTGTGGTCTAACAGCTTCCCCTAAATTGCATCTCCTACATAGACTGTCTGTAGACATCTGTCTCTGCCTTAATCCTTCCCTAAAACCCGTGATTATAACATAATTTCTTATTTTTCCAGTTAAATATGCACCCTTTCTGTATCATGGCTGTCTGGCTTCAGAGCTGCTATGTTTATATCTATGGTCCTGACAAAGGGAAATCCTGATTAACTTGTTACATTTGATAGGGTACTGTTTGTGTTTAAGAAAACATGTAAGCAGGTGAGTTAATGGTGAACTCCTTCTTTGCATTCCTTAAGCAAAGACTCATTAGTCCAGCCTAAGTTGGGGAAACTTATCTTCTTTGCAGTAAATATTATTGTTGGGATTCTAGAGGACTTTCTGCGAGAGAATGGCCATGTGAGCAATCCTATGTGAGAACAAGACTGATAAGAGCCTCAGCCTGAGCAAGAATGCGATAAAGATGTGACCCTGAATGAGGGGGGAGAAACTCGACGAGACAAACAACCCCCTGAAGGGGCTGGGACGGAAGAGGAAGTTCCACAAGGCAGGAAGCCTGGCAAGGCTGATGTGGCACTTCTTATCCAGTCATAAGAAGGTTTAAAGCGCGGGCTAAGTTAACTGTCCAATCTTGAGGATTTGCACTGCATGTTACTCACGTGTGCGGGAGAACATTATAAAAGGGCTTTCTTAGTTGTAATAAACGGGCACTGCTTGATCACATTGGTCGTGTGCGTGCTCAGCTCTCCCACAGGTGGCGTCCCTGGGTGGGGCCCTCAAGATTGGCACAAAGTCTTCACTGAGGAGGACTCGTCAGAGGGCAATCTGGGGTGGAGAAAGCCGGTCGAAATATCCAGACAGTGCCCCGATGTCTGAAGGTGAGAATCAGTGCGCTGTGACTTTAAAAGGGAAAGGAAAAAGAAAAGATAAAGGAAAAAATCCATGAAAAGCAGTGACTGGGGAGGAATGGAGGCTACCCTTGCCAAGGACGAACAGGCAGTGGTGAAACTCCTCCAGTATATCCTCTCAATGACAGGGATAAAATATGATAAGTCTACTCTGGAAGGTTTATTAAGATGGAGCTGGGAAAAGGGACTTATACCGAGTGTAGATCTCGCGTTTGATATATCTACCTGGGAATCTATAGGGAAACAGCTTTGGGATTCAATCAGTGATGGGGGAAAGTCAGCAAAAGAAGCGAGCAGCTATAGCACACTCTGGAAACAAATCCGAGAGACTTTACAAGAGCTGAGCAGCGAGCGTTGCAGCTGCTGCTTCTGCCTTTGCAGCGATCGGAGCGGCTTCTAACTCTGACAATCCGCCTCCGATACCCGCGCCTCTAGCGGCTCCCGTCGCGTTAGCTCAGAGAAAAAATCCGTTTGCTTCATCAATTGCGCAAGCGGGATCGTGGCGGGCAGCGGGAGCTGAACCGAAAGCTGCGCGGTCAGGAGCTGAGAACACCAGAAGGGCACCTGATGCCGTCAGGAAGGAGAATGAGGCGGCATCAGAAGAGTCCGCGGGGTCCAGCAGCGGGCAGAAGGCGGAGTATGGAGTTGGCGGCGGCACCCCGGGGCCTCCCCGAGCCCCCCCCCAGCTGCGGAGTGACCGCCTGAGGCCGAGCCCGGCACCGCACTCTCCGTCCCCCCGCCCCCCCCGACAAAAGCGGCAAGTTTTTTCACAGAGAAGGAGCTGACTCTGTCCTGCAGCAATGGCTTTAAATATTCTTAACGCCTTAGTGCAGAGCCCTAGTGCTTGCCCGCTGGGTCATCGGTGCTGCTGTTTGTTCCTGCTCAGTGTTTTAAGTGTCACAGGTGAAATACCTCCTCTAGTGGGAGGCAGTAATTCTGTGTTCATTGTTGTCTTGAATTTAGGTGCGTACTCTGCGGGGAGAGTGCACCTCTGTACCATCTGCCTGAGGGGGATATTGCCGAAAGATCATCTACAGCCTTACAGGGGTTGTTCATTTTACCAGGGGTCGTAGATGCTGGTTATGAAGAGGAAAATCAAAATTATGACCTGAACCCTTGTGTTCAGTAACAAAAGGGTCAAAATTGCTCAGCTTGTTTATTTTACTGCGGCTTCCCCTAATAGTATGTCAAGAAACCGCAATGACCATATCTTTTAATAACCTGGGGAAGAGGTTATGCTTGTGTGTCCACAGGTCGCAGTCCCCAGTGGTTACCAGCAAGGAGTGTGCAACCATACCTGAGGTGTGAGAGTCAGCCAGCACTCAGGATCCACCTGTGGGTGCTGTGGATGCCCTTGTGCTGAGAGTTTGCAGGCTCTTCGACTGATCATTTAAGCAGAATGTATGGCTAACGTTTGTTACTGCAACAGGACAAAATACACTACAGTTGCCAATTCTTTTAAGACAAAACGCTAACAGTATTTCAACTCCTTAATGAAATATATAGGCTTACTAGTCAATAGCGAAAGATGTAGCTTAGATAGAATGTAGTTATTAATAAGGATGAAATGCTGTAAGAATGTGTGTATTCAGCTTTCTTTGTTTAGCAATATTAAGAATTAAGAACTCAAGGTGTTTAACATTTCTAGAAACTCCCTTGGTTTGCCCCCTGGAGTGGTGGCCAGGCTCTAGGTGGAATCCAACAGGAGGATGAAATCAGATGTTTACGCGCAAAGAAAAGTGCCGGTTATTTTGGCCTGTTGATTTAGAGGCTGGATCTGCTTGCAGCGGCTTTGGATGCCTCCCCTACAGATGGACTCATCGCATAGGATTTCCAGTTTGCAAGGAATGGCACTCTAAATTCTCGCTGCATCCAGGGTTCCCTAGCAATTGCAGATCTGAATGTTAGGACCCCATTAAGTAAGTGTATTACTCCGTATTTTCCCTAGTGTTTATTTTTGTAGTATCTAGTCATATCCCTTAATTATAGGTAGTGAAATTGGCTTACTCTTTTAACTAGTAATTGTAACTGCTGTATTGTTTTAGCCTTCTGTGGAACTATTCCAAGTACGCTATGTTTTTTGAAGTTTGTCTAACCCTTAATTGATACAGCTCTCAAACAAGTCTTGCAGGTGCCGCTGCAAAACAAAGGGGAGATCTAGGAGGCATCGGCCTTACACAACCTCTGACACATGGCTGGTATAATCAGACAGTCTAGCTAAGATAGCAAAACGTGACTCCTTCAGTATTACCGGTAAATGATACTTGGTTTTGTAGTGATGCTTACACGATGGGTTTACATCTTGAAGAAAGAATAATACTTAATAATGATTTGGTTAAAAGGTTACCAATTGCTGGATGGTTAAAGGATTTGGTTTTATATGGAATAACAGTTTTAATTGTCATTATAATCTTTTAATTATGTTAAGCTGTGTGTGGAAGTGTTTAATGAGAATGATGGACAGAACAATAAAAGGGATCTAGATTGCTCAGAAACAAAAAGAGGGATTTGTGGAATGGCTGGAAAACAACAGACATGTTATGAGCGATCCAGACTGAGTGGCCTCACTGTAACAACAGGCTGTAGCTGGTGTGAAGAACACCTGCAAAGCCAAGGGGCTGAGAAACCGTGTGCATAGCGAAAAGATAAGGAAGCTGGACTGTTGAAAACAAGATGTTTGCCTAGCAGGAGAATGGCGTGTGGACACCACACTGGGACCAATCACAGGATGGTTGAAAGAGTTGTTACAAAGGGGAATTGCTGTAATTATTGTAGTTATCATGCTTGCTGTTATTTTGCCATGCTTAGTTTCTTGTATTAGACATTCAGTACAAAAGGGCCTGCAAGAAATCTGGATTGCTCAAAAACAAAAAGAGGGATATGTTGGGATTCTAGAGGACTTTCTGCGAGAGAATGGCCATGTGAGAAATCCTGCGTGAGAATAAGACTGGTAAGAGCCTCAGCCTGAGCAAGAATGTGATAAGGACGTAACCCTGAATGAGGGGGGAGAAACGACGAGACAAACACCCCCCAGAAGGAGCTGGGACAGAAGAGGAAGTTCCACAAGGCAGGAAGCCTGGCAAGGCTGATGTGGCACTTCTTATCCAGCCATAAGAAGGTTTAAAGCACGGGCTAAGTTAACTGTCCAGTCTTGAGGACTTGCACTGCATGTTACTCACGTGTGTGGGAGAACATTATAAAAGGGCTTTCTTAGTTGTAATAAACGGGCACTGCTTGATCACATTGGTCGTGTGCGTGCTCAGCTCTCCCGCATATTATCTTGAATCTGACTTCATAGGTGTTACTTTTATAGTGCACCATATGTTTTATAAGGATATAAAAATCTCTGGTTTCTATCTAGAAATAACAAAGTATTAGTAAAATAAAGCTAATTATTAAATAAATGGATGTATTAAACAATATACATGTGTGGATATATAACTGAAAAAGACAAAGGTATTGAATGCTATTGCTAGAATTGTAAAACATTATTTTACAATATGGATGTCCTTGACATAATTACTAACATCAAGTCCTCATCTACTTAGTATCATACAACACTCCTCCAAACTTGAAAATATTCAGAAGACGTTTCAGCAGCTCATGCTCTTTCTGACAAAGAAATGTGGTTTTGACAAATACCTAAAGGTTTTCATAGGTGAACAGAACAAAGCCATGAACCTCTGTGTCTTTTCTGTCAGCAGGAGAAAGTCTAATGTTGGTAAAACACAGTCCTATTTCCTGCTGCATCTCAATTTTCAATTGCATGAGATTCATCAGCTGGAAGAGCTTTGGGCTGCTGTGCTTTAAGGAGCTACAGAAATACTGTGTTACTGTCAGTTGTAGAGCATCCTACTACTATTGGTATTCTAGGTGTTCTTCTTCATGAGCCTGAGATATGAAAATATAAATTTAAATTATCTTATTATTAATAATCTCCTGTTAGACTATTGGTCTGTAATACTGTTCAGTTTTCAACTCCTTTGCTTTATGGATCAGAGGCCACCCATGGGCTTGGAGAATGCTCTCAGAAGGTCATTTCTGAAACTGTCAGATGAAATCAACATAAAAGATACCAGAAAAAAATGTAAAAAGCAGACCCAAATTATATTACAGCAATTTCTGAATGCAAGTTGGGGAGGAAGGTTGAAAAGAATGGAAAATGTTGGGTGTTGTAATAGTCCCAGTTACACTGGTGGGACCCCACTGAACTACATGATTTTATACTGATAAAAGTTGGTCATAGGGTTTATATGATTTTAATACAGTTCCAGTAATTAGGGAGAGAAGATTTTTGCATTTAAGTGGGTTTTGTTTCAGTCCTGCCTCTGTGTTTTCAGTTTTCCATTGCAGAGAAAACTTTTGCAGGATCTGCTGTCATGAATTCAAAATACAGTCCACAAACATGAAATCGAACAAGAGCTAATGAAAAACACTGTATAATAAAGCTTCCCATATCTTCAACAGTCCTCAAACACCTGTTAAAAATTTGTTTTGTAACCCACCTGAGATATGATGGAGATTAATGCTTATGAGTCCCCTGTGAAAATGTAAAATATCACATTTTAAAGCTTAACATACAGATTGATAGATAACATGTATCTCAAACACATCTACTGTGTGCACCAGGACTATTCCAAGACAATGCCCTCTGCTTTCAGATGAAAAGAATAATTATTCTGGTCAATGCTGGTTTTTAACTGTCGGAAAGCAAATGTGATTTGTTTAGTTACTAACCTAAAGTGATTATTGCTCAGAAGTGAAGTTAGTTAGACATAAAAGTGATCAATACAGTGAAACATTTCCTTTCCTTCATTCTGTGGTATTTAGACTGGTCTGAGCTTCTATCTATTACAAAGGAACAGACTATTTAAAATCTATTAATTTTTGTCTACATAGTGATATAGACTTGTTCACAGGAAAAGGGACGGTCAATAAAGACAGACAATGTAGGGGATCTGAAAAGATGATTATTTGCCTTGTGTATGATGACATTGTTAAAACTGAAAACATATTTATAAGCAGGAGATGTCCTCTGTAGTATTTCTTTCCCACTCAGTCCTTGATAACCTCTTGGCTTCTCTTTTCAGTGTACTCCCACATATGTAGAAGCCAGCTCATCTGTATTTTGAGGGTGAAGGGTCATTTTAAATTCCACAACCCATTAATAGCATGTTTACTGAAGTTAAAACATGCCCTCTGCAAAAGCAGTATAATCCGTCAGGATTTTATTTCCCATCTTTCCTCTTTGATGATACAGATTTAATTTAGAGATATTGCATTTGCTGATTTATAAAACTAGGAGTTCCCCTTCTATAGATCTGTGACTCTTAGTGATGCTCTTACCTCCGTTTCCAGACTTGCTAAGAACAGATGTCCTGCTGTTTGACTGAAACCTTAGCACTGTGTATTTGAAGATAAACTCTAGACCACCAGCATCTTTTCGGCATCTGTGAACATAAAGGTTATGACAATTGCCCCTTCTGGGTATAATCTTTGGTTTTACAAGAATTCTGCGAGAAGATTTTCAAGCTGTGATTATCTCTTCCTGATTTGTGTGGTATTCCTAAGGAAAAAAAAAAAACCTGGAAGTTTTAATAGCAGTACATTCTGCAGTGTTTTAAGACCTTCAATTTGCAACTAAATTATGCACTTAGCTTTACACACTTGACTTCTTTGGACTATTTAACATCTTACAGTGCAGCACATGTTTAAGTGTTTGTAGGATCAAGATCCCCATCCTCTCTGCGCCATTGAATGTTTTGCAATTGAGGAGTGATTAGATTCCCCAAGGGGTTGTCTTTTATGTATAAATGGAGAACATCCATGGCTTGCATCTGGGATTTCTCATCATGTTTGGCTGATCTAATCTCCTTAGTGTGTATGTGTATACTCATGCACTTAAATATGTAGAAATGGTAATGACCAGAATAAGCTTGCTGGGGGATAAAAGTAAGCAGGGGAAGGAATTGCCAAATATTCCTTAAAGTATTTCCCCCTATTTTGTGGAAATTTTAAAACATTTTGGTTTCTGGCCAGCTCTATAAATTATCCACTGCTTCCCTGTATTCTGTCTGCCTAGCAAAGCTCAGGACAATTTTCGGTATTCCAGACTATTGACTATCATTTTGTGTACAAAATAAAAAATGTTTAAACCCACTAAATATTACTTTTCCTTTTTTGTTCTCAGATTGAATTTAATCTCTACTTCTCTGGGCCTCCCTCCAATTCTGGTCTGAAGCAGTTCATCATAACTTATATATGTGTATGTGTGTATATATGTATATGTTTAATATTTATATATGTATATGTGTATGTGTATGTGTGTGTGTATATGTATATATATAAAGTGTATATATATGTTTATAGATACATATGAAGAATATATGTGTGTCTCTGTGTGTGTGTGTAAATAAATACACACGTGCCTGTCACAGATAAAGTATACATAGTGATATTGAAGGATATAAGAGTTTATTGTTTTGTCCTATGGTTTAAACTGTGAATCTGCCTAAAGCAGATTTTTAAATGCACAATTTTGCCATGCAATTTTGTGTTCAGTTTAAGTCACATTACAGACACCAGATTTTAATATATGGGGGGGTTTTTTGCGTTCATAACCTGATTCATCACCTGTTCATCACCTGATACTACCAATTCTCTGCAAAGACCTTTTAAGCCCTCTGTAAGAAGACTGTAGTTTTTTCGTTGTGTAAAGTTTGTGTTTCACAAAAAGGTTACACTGATAGCTCTGGAAGTATTGTCCAGCATTTTAGTCCTCACCCTTACCACGGCACAGAGATAGCACCATGAAACCACTTCAGTCTTCCTCTCCTTGTTACCTGCAGTCCCACAGGTTGCCCACGCTGGAAAGATTTTCAGATCCTTGGGTTTGAAGGGGATAATGCTCAGTTGAATGCAACCAAAAATTGAGACTTCTGAAGCGGCCACACTGAGCGAAGGAGAGAAGTAAGTCCTTCAGTACTGTTCTAGTGTTTTGACCATTGCCAGCTTCCTGTATTTCCATTTGTGCCCATTGCTTCTCGTCCTTTAAATGAGCACCATTGAAAAGAGTTTGTTTCTGTGTTCTTTACTCCCCCTCCATCAGGTATCTCTACCCATGGAGATCCCCCGGAGCCTTCTCTTCTCCAGGCTGAACGGTCCCAGCTCTCTCAGCCTCTCTTCATATGTCAGATGCACCAATCCCTTAATCATCTTCCTGTCCTTTCACCATACTCAGTCCAGTATGTCCATGTCTCTGTTGCAGCAGCGAGCCCAGAAGTCGATGGAGAACCCCAGATGTGTCTCACCACTGTTAAGTAGCAGGGAAGGATCACCTGCCTTGACCTGCTTGTGACACTGCCTAATGCAGCCCAGGTGCTGTTGGCAGCCTTTGTTGCTAGGGCACATTGCTGGCTCATGTCCAACTTTTTGTCCACCAGGACCCTCCAGATCCCTTCTGCAAAGCTGCTTTTCAGCCAGTGGTCCCCACCCTGCACCCCTTGCATGGGATTATTCTCCCAGGGGCAGGACATTTGCACTTCTCTTTGCTGAACATGAGATTCCTGTTTGCCCATTTTTTCCAGCCTCTTGAGGTCCCTCAAGAACTCTTCTCAGTGGCAAAGTTGCTGACAGTGCACTCTGTCCCATCATCCAGGTCATGAATGAAGGTATTAAACATTACTGGGACCAGTATTGACCCTTGGGTTGCACCACTAATCACTAGCCTCCAGCTGGACTTTGTGCCACTGATCATAACCCTTTAAGTCCAGCAGTCCAGACAGTTTTAAGTCCATGTCACTGTCTGTCTAGCTCATAGTTCATCAGCTTGTCTATAAGGAGGCAAAAAGAGATAGTGTTGAAAGCTTTGCTAAAGTTGAGATATATGAAATCCATTGCTCTCCCTTTGTCCACTGAACTAGTCATTTTGCTGTACAAGGCCATCAGGCTGGTCAGGCATGATTTCCCCTTCATAAATCTCTGATGACTCTGCCCAACCCCCTTCTTGTCCTTACTGTGTGTGGAAATGGTTTCCAGGATGGTTGGCTTTATCACCTTCCCATGGTTCAAGATGAAGCTGACAGCCTTTCATCCTGGATCATCCTTTTTGCACTTCTTGAAGAGAGTGGAGACCTTTTATTTCTTCCCAACCTCTGGAACCTCCCGTGATGGCCATGACATTTCAAATAAAACTGAAACATTGGCCAGCTGCCTCAGCACATGTGGCTGAATCCCACCCAGTCCCAAAGATTTATGTCCAGTTGGTTTAAACGTTCCCTAACCTGATCTTCCTCTAACATGAGAGTTCATTCCGAACTATTTAACGGGCTTTATTTGTTAGATTTTGAAAATTCAGCATCTTTAATACTTTCTACAATTATTTCTTGAGTCTTCAGTAGTTAGAATAAATCATTATCAGTTATTGCAAAGCAATCTTACTAATATTCTATGGAAATCTTCAAGTTCCTACAAAAATCTTCAGACTTTCAAATACTGCAGTTGCATTGTCCACTGGAATAAAAACATTAAACCTGTTGATCCAGAAGCCCTTTCTTTCAGCTGTAATTTCACTCTGGAGCTATTCTCTGTACAATAAATAGTAAGGCTGCTTTTCCAATTTATGGAAATTTATCTAAGTAAAAATAAAATGTAGCTGACAAGGTGTCAGTCTAATAGGGCATATTAGTGGCTTAAAATGGTGAAAAACATTGCTATGTGTAAATACAATAATCAAGCTTCTAGCATGAGACCTTGAGTCTTGTTCCATGGCAAAATTCACATCTTTCAATGTACACAAGAAATTGCTTACAGTTTATTGTGAGCTTAATGTATAAGTGCAAATTCATTAGTTTTAATGATATTTATAACTTTGATTTTTCTTAAAGCTTGCAGAGTAGCAATAACCATGTAGGCACATCTCCATGAATGAAGACAAAGTACTGGAATATACCTGCAAAGTGCTTGTTTTTAAATAAACTGATCATAAATCAGTAGATAGGATTTATAGATTTTCACTAATATAGGCACAAAGAATATACTGTTTTACCTTCTCATGGGGTTTTGTAACTGTAACCCATGGATTCTAGAGGAGTCAAGTGATTAATAGAAACATTTCTCAGCTGCTTGGGAACAGCGTGTGTTGCCAGGAGTTCAATATGAAGACACGCTCTCCGATCTTGGCTCTGCATTAACCTTACACTCTGTAGCACAACTGTTTGGCACCACGGACGTGGTTGAAGGTATCCCACACTATAACTCCTAGGACTGAGAGGGCTTCATGTGTGCGTGCATTTTTGTGATTATTTCTGAGGTAGTTCTGGAGTTAGTTTTCAGTAAAAAGAGTTCCATAAAAGCTTACTGAATAAACATTAAAGACATTTTAAAAATCCTAGATGAGATAGCTGTAAGCCACTGAGACTCATTTGGACTAGAAAATAAAACCATCTGCTTATTTTTGTAAAAGCTCTGCTATCATGGGTTTTTCAAACATACACTCCAGAAAACCAAAACAAAACAATGAAAATCAAAAACTGGATGTATGCCATTGCTCACAGAAGTATGATAACAAAATAAAAGCTACATTTATGGTGTTGGTAGTATAGGGTTTTCCTCTTACTAAAATATTTGTCGCTTGTGTATAATCCTCTGCAAAAATGTAGAAGAGAACGTTTCAGACAGAATGGTTAGTTGTCTCTAGAAGTAGTTTCAAAGTATCTCAGGGACAAATTCTGTCATGTTTTCTCAAGTAGACAGAGTGCTTTAGGCTCAAATTCTACAAGACATTTTGATTATAAACTTTCCAATTCATGTAAATCATGTGTACAGAGCTGCAGCAGCATCCTGCCATGAAATAATTTTTCCTCCCTTCTAAACACCATCTCCTGAAGGATCCTCAGGTTCTTTAAAGAGCTGCCACAAACCTGGAATATTATCAACATGTTTCCCTCCCACAGCTTGGTATTTAGATTATTTCACTATAGGCAATTATGGAGTAAAGCATTAGCGTCATTTACAGAATGGAATATTTGAAAGAATCTTGAAGGCTACAAGTCCCATGGAATAAAAATCCTGCATGAGGGACAACACATTCATTTTTTTTTTTAATTTTATGACTCAGTTTAAAGATAGCGTTCTAAAAGTCTCTCAGACAAGACCTCTTTTAAGTATAGGAATAGCTCTAGTTTTGCGTGACTTTCTAAAATAAATCTAGGTGAAAGCAATGACTGGGCATAGAGGTCACCCCATACAGTGATTTCATTTTCCTAGAAAGCAAAAACATAATGTGCTGAGTTGCTATAATCTGAATACTTGTTAGATGTGAAAAATATTCCTTACATATTATATAGCATTATTTTACATAGATGTCAATATTTAGCTAGCTGAGGACCATATACTTAAAAAAAAAAAAAAAGATCAAAGTTCTATGACAACTTTTCACATATCTCAAAAGTTCTTTCTAAACGGGACTATGTAGAAATGCTGAAAGCATGAAGAATGCTGTAAGAATTTGGAGCACAAGTAGCCTCTTGTAAAGGATGCATTTTAAAAAACAGCTTTAATGATGATCTTCAGACAATAATGATGGCTTTGAAACTGATTTGTTTTCTTGACCAAGTCAAATGCAGAATGTTGCTCCAGGGTGCATGTTTTCCTGATGATCTTTTCTTGTGGCCATGAGCACAAACAGAGCAAGTGGTGGTTTACTTCCAGCACTGATGAAAAACAGTGTGTTGAAGGATTCTAACACAGGGCTTAGAAAATTGACAAACCTGCTTACTGAATGAAGCTATGTGATACTTCACAGCTTATTTTGCCATTCAGCTTTTATTACTCAAAAGGAAGTGCATATTCATTCACTGCTTGTCTTTATGACAACACGAGCAGCAACTGATTTTACTGGGGACAAAATTTTGTTCAGCCTCTGGTGCCCCTGTGAAAGGATTCTACATATTGTAGTGATCTTCGCCTCCACCTCTTATGGAGCCCCTTATAAAAGAAAACTGTTCTTCTCTTGTGCCATTTATGGATGTGATAGCCTTAATTTGAATATTTCAGGAAATATAACCTTAGAAATATTGATGCACAAGTCCTTCATCTGCTGTGAGTCTAAGAATGTCTTTCACCTGTAGAAGAGGCACAAGCACACAAACACATACATATAAGACAAGACAAAGCTGTACAAAATACATCTTCACATTTCTTATATATGAAAAAAAAAAATGGCTTTGGAGTGAAACTGGAAATAATGGAAGGGCTTACTGTCCCCTTGGGATAAAATGCACAGCTAGCTAACATAGATATCTTCCAGGAAGTGTTGGCCTTATATATTATCTTTAACTTGTTAATATGCCACACTGAACAGTTTCATTATTGAAGTTTTGGGTTGCATTTAAGTTGGACATGCAGGAAAATCTGAGACATTGGTTAAAAGCTCATGATTAAGTGTGAATTTTTTCAAATACTTTGATGTTATGGAAAATATTTGCAGTTCTCCAGTTGTTGGATGAAAGACAGAAGAAAAGATTTAAAAGGGCTCTTCTAGATGAAGAAAAGTATATCCTAAACTTACAGGCTTATTATACACTTTTATGTCTAGTTTGACATACTCTTATTTATGAAGGAATTGTTTTAAATTGAACAACAAAGGTTTAAGAGGATTCAAGATTTGTAAACTGTTACTTCTTTTGTAATTGATTATTCTTGTAGTGTCTTGGTTGAGCCATACTATGAATGTACCACTATCTTCTCCATTACTTAAAATACACTTCTGTCTGTGCTAAAATTAATGGTAATTTTGGTATTACCTTTGAGGAGAGCAAGAATAGATTTTTGCCTTTCGAAAGTATTAGTACTAAACCACAATGTTACGAGTTTTTCACAAACATTATCACAAGAATTTATCTCCCCAGCAAACCCTGAGATCATGGTCACCTGATTATTGTCTCCAAGTCCTGGTCATGGTCCCCCCATGGTTATTGTCTCTAAGTATTTTACCTATGAGATAGCACATCTAGAAGATTTAAGAACAAATCTCAAACCTTCCATTGAGTATTATTTTATCTGAAGTGCTTTGGGGCTAGAAGCAGCTGTCAAGTTTTCTGTTGTCTCTACTCAGTCAAAACTTCTCTCTCTGATTTTGGGTTGTGTAGTGAAATAGAATATCTTTATAGAAACCTGATTTGTACCATTTGTAGATAGCTATATACTTCTATGTCTATGAAATTTTTTATTATATCCTTGACTTCAACTTTGGATATACATATTTTAATTCCACTCAGTCATCTTAAACATCCATCTGTTACCACGTTCATGAGTAATGAATGCATATTCTCATGCATTTCTGTTTGAAAAGGAGCTTCACTGATTGTTGCTGCATGTGATTCATAAAGAGATGCATAATATGTAGTGACTCCATTGTTAGGACTTTTTCCCCTTTCATATCCAGAAATGTATGGAAGGGGAAAAATCAGACCACAGGACATCATATCTGGTGTGGGTAGGATGGCAGTGGGCTCAGGATTTTATTGGCCAAAAAGCCAGATGAAATAATCTGAGGGAATGACATAAAATTCCAGTGATGTACAGGTAACTATGCTGCATTCATTCTAAGGCTCTTCAAAATATCAACAAGGACAGGTCTGTAATTCTGCTGTAATTAGGTGCCCAACTGTACCTATTTTCATCTCCTTCCTTTTCCTCCTAGGAGGTCTATGAATGCATGGCACAAGAAAAATCTAATCCAAATTAGAGCAGGTTGGCAAAAACTTCCAACAAAACAGTTTGTCCTGATGAAAAATACCTCCATTCCTGTGAAATTTCAATGAAGCAATAATCTGGTTCTTCACCTGGCATGCTGCTTAGGAGGCCAGGTTTCCCAAGTCTGTGGTCCCTGAAAGCTTCATCATGTCTTATCCTGAGGCTGACAATCTCAAATAATAAATCAGGGAAGCTAGAAGTACAGAAAACTTTTAGCTAAGTGTGGTGGGTTGACCTCAGCTGGCAGCTAACTCCCCACCTACTTGCTCACTCAGTCCTCCCACAGTGGGATGAGGGAGAATATCAAAGGATCAAAATCAAGAAAACCTGTGGGTTGAGATAAAAACAGTTTAATAAGTGAAGGGGGAAGACAGAGGAAAAAAAAAGTAAGTGATGCAAAAGCAATCACTCACTACCAGCTGACTGGTGCCCAGCCAGAATCTGAGCAAATGCTACTTTGGAAAAACACCCCCCAAGTTTTATTACTGAGAATGACATTATATGGATGGACCATCTGGCCAATTGGGTCAGCTGTCCGAACTGTGTCCCCGACCAGCCTCTTCCCCACCTCCAACCTACTGGCCATTGATGGGGTAGTTGGAGGGAGAGGCTTGACACTATGCAAGCACAGTTTAGCAGCAGCCAAAGCATTGATGTGTTAACAACACTGTCTAGGTCAGAAAGGTAAAACACAGCACCATATGGGTTGCTATGAAGAAAATTAACTCCATCGCAGTGAGCTCTTGTATAGGATTTTTAATGTGTTTGGCCCTGCGTTGCACACACAAAAAAAAAAAAAAAAAAAAAAAAGTAAAAAGCTGTGTCGGTGAAAATTGTCTCCTAGGGGAGACAGAGTACTTTTGCTTTAACGTTCTAATTCCCTAGGAAGATACTAGAATTTTACATCAAAACACTTCTGCCAATTTGCCCAGTTTTCACTAGGAAGTGGTGATTGCTTGCAAACAGTAAAGGCTTCATATCTGCAAATAACCTGTTTGTCAGCTGTAACTTCTTCTCATGCATGTTTCCCAAAGAATCACAGAATCACAGAATCATCTAGGTTGGAAAGGACCCTGGAGATCATCCAGTCCAACCGTTTGCCTAGCACAGTTCCCACCTACAGCATATCCTTAAGCTCTAAATCGACCCGACTCTTGAACACCTCCAGGGATGGGGACTCCACCACCTCCCTGGGCAGCCCATTCCAACGCCTAACAACCCCTTCTGGAAAGAAATGCTTCCTAATATCTAGACTAAACCTTCCCTGGTGTAACTTGAGGCCATTCCCTCTTGTCCTGTTGCTTTCTACTAGGCTAAAGAGACTCATCCCCAGCTCTCTGCACCCTCCTTTCAGGGAGCTGTAGAGGGCGATGAGGTCTCCCCTCAGCCTCCTCTTCTCCAGACTAAACACCCCCAGTTCCCTCAGCCGCTCCCCGTACGACCTGTGCTCCAGAGCCTGCACCAGCTTCGTTGCCCTTCTCTGGACACGCTCGAGTCATTCAATGTCCTTTTTGGAGTGAGGGGCCAAAACTGAACACAGGAATCGAGGTGCGGCCTCACCAGTGCCGAGTCCAGGGGTCAGATCCCTTCCCTGTCCCTGCTGGCCACGCTATTGCTGACACAAGCCAGGATGCCATTGGCCTTCTTGGCCACCTGGGCACACTGCTGGCTCCTGTTCAGCCGGCTGTCAATCCGCACCCCCAGGTCCCTCTCTGACTGGCAGCTCTCCAGCCACTCCTCCCCAAGCCTGTAGCGCTGCTGGGGGTTGTTGCGGCCCAAGGGCAGCCCCCGGCATTTGGCCTTATGGAAACTCCTCCAGTTGGCCTCAGCCCATGGCTCCAGCCTGTCCAGGTCTCTTTGAAGGGAGCAGTTAGGAAAAGATCCTATATTTACATATTTTAGATTTAGATGTTGTATGCTATTCACCATTTTTCCCTTGACTGAGTTTCCAGACCACTTTTTTTTTCATATTTGATGTGTACCTGCATAACTCGGTAGTATAGGAAGAGAAGGCATGCAGTGTGAGAGTCATTTCTACAGAAGTCACAATGAGGCTTGTGTATCATTAAAGTTACAGATGGATGGTTTAATGGGACTTAAATGGTGCACTAGCTTTGTACTGACATTCACACAGGGTGGACTGCGCGCCATACATTTAAAACTTTTAATCTCTTGCTGAATATAAATACCTAGCTGTTCACTAGCTGTTAAACAGCTTCTGGGGATGTTAGCATCTTACTTATTTTTGTATGTCTTAAACATCTGATACTATGTGGCTTTCAGAATTGGAACGTTAAGACTGTATTCTTATCTTCAAGTAGAATCAATCCCACTTGAAATCAGCTGAAGGCCTTGGTGGTTATATAACTTGTAGTTAATTTTCCTGTTGGGTCAGTCCTTAAAGGTTCTTCTAGTTTCCTGAATTACGGGTTATTGAACCCTTTTAGATATGTACTAATAATATCTTTTATTAGGAACAAATTCATGGATGTTTTTTTAAAGATTGTTTTGCTAAAGAAATGAAGTTCACAAATGTGTCATAATACAGGGTGCAGATGAAAAACTCTGTATCAGCCACAGATGCATTGCCAATTACCCAGGTGAGCAGCTAACAACATGGGAAGAGCTGGTGGGTGGTGAAGTTATTTTGCTTCCTCACACACCAGCTTGGCTTTTCATTCTCTTTATAATTATGTATGTGAACACATTATACAAGCAATCAGGCTCAAGGGAACTCCTCTTATTTATTATCTGAATAAAGTACATTGACATTAAATAACTATCATGAAGAAGTAAGTCATTGTCTCCCACAGGGAAGCTGTTCTTTTATCTTGTCTTGGAGATTGATAATTTCAGAGCCCACAGACAGGTCTCATCTTCTTTTCCATGTTTTTCCATTTACATATGCTAATGGCTATTCTGTCTGTAGATTGTACCAGTTTCCTAAAGCCATTGTTACAGAAAATTAAATTTCTCAGTATTGATGGATGACACAGTTAAAAATTTAACTTAATTAAAAAGTATAATTAGTAGCATGTGAGCTAACCTTGACAGAAAAAAATAGAGCATGAGGAGTAGACTTACACAAGTACTATCACAAAAATAAGCTAATATAGTTGATAGAATTAAATTTACTATGATCCCTCAGATTCCATACAGGATGTACAGAACAGCTATTTAATCACTATAAACAGTATCAGAGTTATTCTCCTCAAATAAAATAAAATTATTTCTTGATTCTCCTAAGTGGAAACATAACTGTCTACCTTAAGTTTTATAAGAGTATTTTAATCCTTTTAGTGTACTAGTCATAGATTGTGATGTAGTTCATGTTGAATGAGGAGCAGAGAAACATACCATGCAGAAATACCTCCTTCACTACCTGTGATTTAATTTCACATCTATTTTCTGTGGAAAGTCCCATGCATTAGGGTTTCACCTTCTCACGTACACATCAGAATGGGGGAAAGAGGAAAGGAGGGCCTCACTTTTTCAGGAAAATGCCTGTGTGTACAGCTGAATCTTCTACTGAAATTCGTATTGCACATACTTGAATTTCCAGAGTCCCAAGGAGGTGTTGGCATGGAGAAGACAAAGTGTTTTCGTGACCCCACAACTCTTCAATCTGTGATGATTTGCTTTCCACAGTTATTATATTCAAAGCTTTCAAGTTTCCCAGCTCTACAGTTGAGCAGAACAAGGGGTCAATAAAAGATGCAGCAAAGTTTCCCTGCTGACTTTGCCCTGAGTTCCATTTCAGTGGCAAACCACAGTCCTATTTTATTTATGTACGAAAGCTGAGGCTGAATTTAGAAACAAGCTACCAAATCACAAGACACAGGGATTAAAAGGGGGTTCTCAGGAACAATTCTAAAAAGAACCCCAGAAGGGTCATTGTAGTGGGTGACTCCATTCTGAGGGGTGTCGAAGGCCCCATATGCAGACTGGACCCCCTTCATAGGGAAGTCTGCTGCCTCTCTGGGGCCTGTGTCAAGGACCTCATGGCAAAATTCCTCACTCTATTGAGACCCAAGGACTACTACCCTCTCTTGGTTTTTCAGGTATGTAGCAACGATATTACCAAGAGAAGTCCTAAATCAATGAAGAGAGATTTCAGGGCATTGGGGAAACTGGTTAATGGGTCAAGGGCACAAGTAGTGTTCTCTTCCATCCCTTCAGTTGTGGGGGTGGATGAAGAATACAGGAGAACTCAACAGATGAACTTGTGGCTCTGAGACTGCAGGGCTTTGCTTACCAGCAGGGCCTTGGATTTTTCCACCATGGATTAGTGTACAGGATGCCAGACCCTTTGGCACCAGATGGAATGCACCTGTCCCAGAGGGGGAAAAGGATCTTGGGGCAGGAGTTAGCTGGACTCATTGAGAGAGCTTTAAACTAGATTTGAAGGAGGAAGGGGACAAAACTGAAACTCCCAGATATAAGCCCCAGGGTAGATTACCACAGTTTGCGGGCTGTTGTGCCAGTGATGACCCTCACCCTGCCATCTCAGTGGAGGAAAGGGATGGAGACATGCAGCACAACAAAGATGCAAGGGATATTGATGGATCAGTAACTGTGAAAGGACAGACTGGACTTAGGACCTCTACATGCAAAAATTACATCAGCCCATCTGAAGTGCATGTATACCAATGCACACAGCATGGATAACAAACAGGAGGAGCTTGAAGTCATGATGTAACGGGAAAGTTATGATGTAGTGGCTATTACAGAAACATGGTGGGATGTCTCCCATGACTGGAGTGCGCCAGTTGATGGCTACAAGCTCTTTAGAAGGGATGGACAAGGAAGGAGAGGTGGTGGGGTGGTGCTGTATGTTAGGGACTGTTATGATTGCTTTGAGTACAAGTGTAGTGAAGACAGAGTAGAGGTCTTTGTGTTAGAATCAGGGAGAAGGCCAACAGGGCAAATGTTGTAGTAGGAGTCTACTATAAGCCATCCACCCAGGACAGAGAGATGGACAAAATATTCTATAGGTACTGAGGAGAAATCTCTCAATTGCTTCCCTTGTTCTTGTGGGAGACTTTAACTTCCCAGACATCTGCTGGAAATACAACATAGCAGAATGGGACCAGTCCTGGAGATTCCTGGAATGTGTGGGAGAGAACTTCCTGACACGGCTGGTGAGTGAACAGACCAGAGAAGGTGCCCTGCTGGATCTCCTCTTGGTGAACAGAGAAGGACTGGTGGATGATGTGGTGGTTGGAGGCTGACTAGGGCACAGTGATCATGAAATAATAGAGTTCTCTGTTCTTAGAGAGGCCAGGAGAGGGGGCAGCAGAACTAACATTCTGGGCTTCCAAAGAGCTGACTTTGACTTGATTAGGCAACCACTTGACAGGATCCCTTGGGAGATGGTCCTGAAGGGTATAGGGGTCCAGGAAGGCTGGACACTCTTTAAGAAGGAAGTGTTAACGGCACAGGAACAGGCAGTCCCCAGGTGCTGTAAGAGAAGCCAGCAGCAGAGAAGGCCACTCTGGCTAAACAGGGAGCTTTGGCTGAAACTCAGGGAGAAAAGGAGAGTTTACAGCCTTTGGAAGAAGGGGCTAGTGACTCACAGTGATTAGAAAGATGCTGTGAGACTATGCAGGGCAGAAATCAGGAGGTCTAAAGCCCAGCTGGAAATTAATGTGGCTTCAGCAGTGAAGGATAACAAGACATTTTTATACAAGTATGTCAACAGAAAAAGAAAGACCAGGGAGAGCCTTAATCCCCTGCTAGACACAGGAGGAAACATGGCAACAAGTGATGAGGAAAAGGCTGAGGTGCTTAATGCCTTCTTTGCCTCAGTCTTTAATAACAAGACTAGTTGTACTGAGGGAATCCAGCCTCCTCAGGCAGAAGACAGACCCTGGGAGAACAACTCTGCCACATTCCAGGAGACAGTCAGTGACCTGCTGCATCACACAGACACACACAAGTCTGTGGGGCCGGATGGGGTACACCCGAGGGTGCTGAAGGATCTGGCTGGGGTGCTCACCAAGCTGCTTTCCATCATTTACCAGCAGTCCTGGCTGACCGGGGAGGTCCCGACAGATTGGAAATTGGCCAATGTGACGCCCATCTATAAGAAGGGTTGGAAGGATGATCTGGGAAATTAAGGCCTGTCAGCTCGACTTTGGTGCTGAGGAAGCTGATGGAGCAGCTCATCCTGAGTGCCATCACACAACACATGTGGGACAACCAGATGCTCAGGCCCAGTCAGCATGGGTTTATGAAAGGCAGGTTCTGCTTGACAAACCTGATCTCTGTCTATGACAGGGTGACCTGCTTATTGGATGAGGGAAAGGCTGTGGATGTTGTTTACCTTGACTTTAGTAAGGCCTTTGACACCATTTCCCACAGCATTCTCCTGGCAAAACTGGCTGCTCATGGCTTGGATGGGCACACGCTTTGCTGGTTAAAAAAAACTGGTTGGATGGCCGGGCCCAGAGAGTTGTGATGAATGGAATTAAATCCAGCTGGCGGCCGGTCATGAGTGGTGTCCCCCAGGGCTTGGTGTTGGGGCCACTCCTGTTTGACATCTTTACTGATGATCTGGACGAGGGGATCAAGTGCACCCTCAGTCAGTTTGCAGATGACACCCAGCTGGGTGGGAGTGTTGATGTGCTCGAGGGTAGGGAGGCTCTGCAGAGAGACCTGGACAGGCTGGAGCCATGGGCTGAGGCCAGCTGGAGGAGTTTCAACAAGGCCAAATGCCGGGGGCTGCATTTGGGAACTGTCAATCACAGAATCAACTCGTTTGGAAAGGACCCTGGAGATCATCTAGTCCAACCGTTAACCAAGCACTGAGAGTTCCCAACTAAACCATATCCCTAAGAGCCATGTCGACCCTACTCTTAAACACCTCCAGGGATGGGGACTCCACCACCTACCTGGGCAGCCCATTCCAACACCAAATAACCCCTTCTGGAAAGAAATGCTTCCTAATATCTAGACTAAACCTTCCCTGGCGTAACTTGGGGCCATTCCCTCTTGTCCTATCACTTATTACTTGGTTAAAGAGACTCATCCCCAGCTCTCTGCAACCTCTTTTCAGGTAGCTGTAGAGGGCGATGAGGTCTCCCCTCAGCCTCCTCTTCTTCAGACTAAACACCCCCAGTTCCCTCAGCCGCTCCCCGTACGACCTGTGCTCCAGACCCTGCACCAGCTCCGTTGCCCTTCTCTGGACACGCTCGTCATTCAATGTCCTTTTTGGAGTGAGGGGCCCAAAACTGAACACAGGAATCGAGGTGCGGCCTCACCAGTGCCCAGTACAGGGGTCAGATCCCTTCCCTGTCCCTGCTGGCCACGCTATTGCTGACACAAGCCAGGATGCCATTGGCCTTCTTGGCCCCCTGGGCACACTGCTGGCTCCTGTTCAGCCGGCTGTCAATCAGCCCCCCCTGGTCCCTCTCTGTCTGGCAGCTCTCCAGCCACTCCTCCCCAAGCCTGTAGCGCTGCTGGGGGTTGTTGCGGCCCAAGGGCAGCCCCCGGCATTTGGCCTTATGGAAACTCCTCCCGTTGGCCTCAGCCCATGGCTCCAGCCTGTCCAGGTCTCTCTGCAGAGCCTCCCTACCCTCGAGCACATCAACACTCCCACCCAGCTGGGTGTCATCTGCAAACTGAATGAGGGTGCACTTGATCCCCTCATCTAGATCATCAATAAAGATGTTAAACAGGAGTGGCCCCAAAACCAAGCCCTGGGGGATGTTACATTAATGGTTGGACTGGATGATCTTCAAGGTCTTTTCCAACCTTGATGATTCTGAGATTCTGTGAAGTAGATAGCACTGTGTATGACAGCTGCAGTGTGGCTAGGAGGAAGAGGGGACTAGTTTTAACTTAGGGCCTAGGGCTTCTACAAATCTAACATTACACCTACATGTAGATAGTGTAAACAATTTTGAATTAATCAGTCCTGAAATGGAGTCTCCCAGAGAAGGTTCTTAACAGGCCAGTCTTCCTCTTTCAAAGGAAGGTATCTGTAGGTTTTAATACAGTATTCCATATCCTCTCTTTGACTGCATATATAACAGATATGACATTAGCAATTCTGGATGTTTGAAGAAATATTAAAATATTTTTTATACATTAAATATGAAATGAGGACATTACTTCACCTAGTGTCTCAACCGAATATATTTGAATTCCTTTTGGTTGTAACTTACTGATTTGCAGTGTTTAGAACATGTAGGTTCTAGTGCTCACAGAGTAGGCTCCTTTCTTTAGAACAGGGTTCCCTTACAGGCCTAATTGCTGCAGTGAAAGTGTGGTTTAAATACTTTATGTTGCCAAACTGCAGATAAAACAATTCTTCAAATTGAAAACTCAGGAGTTTCCATAGGGATTGCAGTCTTGGACTTTTTTTTTATTGTTGATTTATCCTAAGTCTTCGGGAAGAAAGTGAGTTCCCAGATATTAAGGTCACGTTCCACATCTTATTAAAGACAACATTTCTAACATTTCTTCTCTGTGTCTAGTTCTTCATCTATATTGTGTATCTTGTTAAAAAAAGTCTGTAGACTTTATTTAAAATAATAAATAATAAAATTAAATTAATAAATTAATAATAAATAATAAATTAATAATAAATTACATTAATAATATTAATTATTTTATTTATTAGAAATAATAATAAGTAATAATATAATTATAATTTAATTTAAAATAATTTAATAAAATAATAATAAATATAATATATTATGATAATAATATGATATAATAAAAATTAATTTTAAAATGTAATGATATATAATAATTAATAATAAATAATGAATTAGTAATAGATTAAATTAATAATATTATTAATTATTTTATTTATTAGAAACTTTAATTTCCTGCAGGAAGAAACCAGAGACAAAAAAGTTAACCCTCACAAGCTGCGGCTTAGAGTCCTATCTCACAGATGATATAGAAAAGCTGTTAAATGGGACATTTGGAGGGGCCAAATTCCAATAATACTTCTATAGAACCTGATTTTTCTCAGCAGCTTTGTTCATGTAACCTGAGGCAATTAAATCTCCAACACTTCAATGCATGACAAATTTCCTTTTGTCTATCGTGACGTACGGACATATCTAAGAGTATTTTCTGGTTGCTGTGTTTCTTACCTTCATGTAGTGGTTTGGATGTCAATAATAATGTTCACTCAAGCTTTCATCACTGCTGTGATTTCCTTCAGAGTGAACCTAACAAAGCAATGAATAAAAAATTGGCCCTATCTAGTCTGGATCTAATATGAGAGTAAATGTTAGACTACAGTGACAGTTAAAGGAGGAAGGAAACTCAGGGTCCACTGAGTTATTGATATCCCTAGATGCCGTGTGTTGACAGACAAAATTTGTCTTAGGAACTTACGGCACTTTTTCTTGGTTATGCCTTTATCTTTCTTACTAACATATCAGCAGTTGCAGGAGGGACACTAAGGGACACTGTTTCAAAAAAGCTTTTCACAGAGGTATTTTTTTAATTGTTTTCTTCAAAAATTTTTAAAAATGAGTGTCAAAAGCCCTAAGGTTTGACAATCTGGGAATACAAGTGACATTGGTCAAAGAGATCAAGCCAAAGCACTTGATGAATTAGTTGTTCATCTGCACCCTAATATACCCTGTCCTATGACAAAAAGCACACTACTGGTGAAAGTACATAAGATACAGTTTTACAATAGCATGCTAGTGTGTATATTCAAAATTTATACTCTTTTACAGTCTGAATTCTGTCATATCAATCAGATAGCCATCTTGTTGTGCAACAAATAATTTCCCAAATATAAAAACTCAAAATGGCCAAGAACTTGATTACACCAGAACGGGGCCACGTATTTGGTAGCCATGTTTGAAACTGTTTGAAAACTATGGTTCTTTTCATTGTTCAGCAGTCTCTCACCCTTCTGGTGATGTTGGCAGAATCAAAGCTGAATGTCATCACTAAAAGAAGTTTAATCCTTTTGCTGCATTGTAGTCATATGGCAAATTTTTATAGCTATAACTACTCTGCTTTATTTGTTATCCCAGCAGGGCATGGCTGAGATATAACAATATTGCACAGCAGGGCTGTCTTATTTCACAAAACATTCATTGAGGCTTTTGAGCTATCTCCTACTAATCAGATTTCTCACCGAGGTGCCCACCCACTGAAATCAAGTGTGGTCAGTGGACCTGGCAGGTTACCACATTCCAAACAGTTTAATGAATATCTACCCATTTAATTTTGCTTAAGAAGAACCAGCAGGGTGGCTTCATAGGGTGGGATTATTGCCTCTGCATCCCGTTGTTTTTGACTGTGGGTTTAATTCCTGCTTCTGCAATATGAGTTGGTAATTGTAATCCGAGATAGTACATTTGATCTTGCTGCTCCTGGCAATGGAATCCCATGGAGCCACCTATTCGAAAACAAAGTGTGGAGGTTTCTTATAAACCTAAATATTGCCTGACATAAAATAACGTATCTAACTGTAGAGCAACAGCTGGCATGCTGAGGATATATTCATTTGCACCCTTCTGCACTGCCTCAAGCAGATATTGCTATACATAAAAGAATTGGAAGACATTAAAAATATTATTTGTAGAGATGGTATTTGTTTTCACAGCTGTTTTCAGCCCTCTCTCCTTCTTCCTTACGCCTTGCAGTTTCCTTCTTATTTTTGTTTCTCTGGTGGTACTGTGATGCAATTTTGAAACTTTAATAAATGATATTCTTTGCAGAATCTTCCATGTAGAACTGTAATTTGTCTTATAACTGTTACAATATAGATCATTGCTTACTTCTTATGAATATTATCAGGCAGCTTTCCGGTCCAAAGGATTAAGAAATTAAACTAAAAGCAGTTGAAAACTGAATACCAAATAACATGCATAGGTTCTGAAATATTAATTATTTTGCTGTTTATGCCTTACATAGTACAAGGCAGCCTAGAATTCAGCCTCAGCTCTGCATATAATTGTAAATTTTTTGATAGCTGTGTTCCAACTTCTTCATTAGAGACTTAATTCTGCAAATGTTTAGGAACAGAATTCCCACTGAAGACCTTGAAAATGCGTTCAGATTACAGAAGGAAAAAAATGGTCTGTAGAAATATGATTGCAAATACAGCTATAAACAAGTGGATTGCTAAAAATGTCATACAAAAGAGGACACTTAGCCTGAAGGTTTTCATCTGATCATAAATTCCTCTAATACAATAAGAAAGATATAGCTGTCTGGAAGAGAGTTATGTTTTCTCTAACATAAAGTGAAGCTGTATACAGAAAATGAAAGCTTAATCAATTTGTGGTGTTTGTTTGTTTATTTCCTTTTTTCTCCCCTCAATATGGTTCATTTCACTCCACTCTACCTCTTGTTGTGGGACTTGCAGAATGTTACTTTGCAAGCACAGTTTACAGGCATTCCTTAGATTGTCTCATGGAGACAAAGTTTGCTTTTTCTGTGGATAAATGATTATATTACATTTTTTCAGTGTGACTGTCTGGAGACAGGGTCTTGGACTTTTCAAAGCGGCAGTGTGGATAAACACATTCCAATCAAAAAATAGAAGAAGGTGTTCATGGGATACTATTTTAGAAACTTCAGAGCTGCACTTTTACCTTACTGCAAAGTTTACCTTTTAATTGCCACAAGGAGCCCTGAAGCCCTGATGCAAGAAACACTGAAGCTGCATGGAGGACAAATCTACCTACACAATGATAAGATCTGCCTGAGCTGCCTCTCCAGGCTAAACAGTCCCAGCTATCAGCCTCTTCTCACATGAGGGTTCCTCCAGTCCCTTAATCATCTTCATGGCCCTTCAGTGGGCTTGTTCCAGAGTGTCCATGTCTCTCCTGTATTGAGGAGCTCAGAAGTGGACACTGTATTGTTAATAACTAGAAGGCAGATAGGAAGGAAAATATAGCAGAAGCTCCAAAGCAATTTTTCAGACTGATCATGTGTGACCACCTCAATTAATCAACCAGAGCTGTGGGTTTCAAGGGCTGCAAAACTTACACAAAATGGACTGTTAGAAAATGTGAAATAACTGTTTTCTTCAAGAGAAATCAATGAAAACCAGAAAGCTGCATTGGACATTTGGATCATCCTTGCAATAGAAAGGTTTAGAAATTATATTACACTGTTGTGATGCTGAAAACAAACAAACAAACAAACAAACAACCTTTAATCAGTCTTTTTACTCAGTATTTTCCCTTTTTCAGATGCAGTGGTTGGGCAAAGAAGACAACGGTTAACCTACTATACTCCAGGAAGCAAAACCTGAGAGAAGAACAAAATGGAGTTATTGAACTAGTTAATGAGTATGCTGAAAGCATCTGTCTTTTCATTCTGTTTATAATTTTTCAAAAGAATGCTAATATATTTTGACATGTCAGAATGAATGAATAGGAAAACCAAAAACATTAGTGCACTGTAAAAAAGGAAACTAAAATCTCATGAGAAATTTTCATGTTCTTCCATAAAGAGAATCACTCGTCATCTAAATTCCCAAATCCCAGGTTTAAAAGCATAAAGTAATGAATTCAATTTCCTGGCTGTAGGTAGTAGCTTATAAGGGACCATCATGGGGTATATTTCCTGTTCATGTAAATGCTGAGCTTCTGGAATAAATCAGTAATATTTTGCCCCGCCTCCCAGGACCATTTTCAAAGGACACTATTGAGAGATGCTGTCACATTTGAATGTTTGGTTTCTTGGTACTTAAAAATGAAACTCTTTATAACTGCATATATCATCAGGGGTTTAAAAAAAAATGAAAAAAATGAATACCTTTTTTTTTTTTTTTTCCCTTCTTTTGCTTAAGAAGTAAGATGGAATCTTTCCAAAGTCTGGAAGCTTTATAGCTATACACTGAATGTTCTGTTCAGCATCAAGGCAAATCCCAAGCTAAGCTATCAGAGACAAAGAACAACAACAATACCATCACCTTATCTAAAGCTTTCCTTCAGAGGATTCAAAAACATTCAGTAAACATTAGCGAATTTAAGTAATTGTCTGTGAAGCAGATAGTCGGAATTTTCAAAAGCCTTTAAGTGCCAGGAAATACATTAACTCTCTACTATCAAAGGGCATCCCAGAGTAAGCCAATGAAAAATAGAGTATGTTAGAAGAAGGTCAGTCACAGATTACACAGACTCTTACTGTCAAAAGAGTATAACTTGAGAAAGAGCTGATGTATGCAGTTAGTTTCCTTTTCTTTTAGATTCTGATTAAGTGCTTGTTAGTGTTGATAGGATTTCTCTCATTCATTTTCATGGAACTTGACTCCCACATTAAGAGAGAGTTCTGAAATTTCGTCTGACCGTTACAAAAAGAGCATCTGAAATGGTGGCGTTTTTTGAATCTAGAACTGGAATCTCACCCTTAGTCATATACAGTGGAGTAGTGACTGTGAGGTAGGAGCTTTGCAAAAATTTGAGGTCTCTGGGTCATGTGCCAAGCTTCTGCTGAACTCCAGTCTTTACACCATGATTAGATACTGGTTAAGGGAGAAACCCTGAGACCAAACACCCATCAAATCTCACTGTTTATATAAAATTAATGCACATCTTTTTAGCCTGGAAACTAAACTAAGTCTCAAGTCTTACAACTTACTGTTTTTACTCCACACTTCCTTGGTGGATGGTTGTTTCAGTTCAGCATCTGAAATCTTTTGGCACAGTATAAATAACCTCTCTAGTGAGCTGTCATTAGACATATTGGTTTTACTCCCCCTCTATACTTGGTTGGTATAAAATAACACCATCAATCTTGTAAAAGGGCCCCCTTGTTTTCCTCCTCCAGCCAGGTTACCACCGCTGTATCTCCATAAGTCATGAATCCTCCTAGCACAGCAGGAACACATTAATGATTTATTTTTTCTAGGGAATCCCTTTTTACAAATGATTTTGTTACCTTGCTGGGTACTCTCACTGCAGGACATTGTTGCTAATAGATCCCCTCGAGCATTTGCAGTGTACATTCCTCATTTAACTGGATCCCAGGTGCCATGCATGTTAAATACCTCATCTATAATCTCTTTAAGCATGAGATTTCTGTCACAATCTCTTTTATTGGCTAGGCATTTCTTGCAGCAACAGTAAAAACAGCTCAGGACTTTTCTAAAACTCATGGGAGAAGTTGTTAGTTGTAGTTATTCACAGTCGCATGTAGAAATGGGCTCATGTTTAGGGAGTACATCAGTTCCAGCACCCCTTATCTCCGCCACTCTGTATGATTTCTCAGTTTTCTGAAATCCTAGGTCACTTCAGACCCCCTTATTTTCTTATATGCCTCTCAAACTGTGGCAAAAGAAGTTTGGGCACATTAAAAGCCAGGTGACTTACCATAGACTGTAGTGGGCGGGGACAGAACTGAGCGCCAAGATTGAATGCTTTTTAAAAATCCTTCTTTTCATGCCTTCTGCGTGATTTTGTTAATAGATCCCTACTAACAGACAGAGGAAGTTCTTAGTTACCCGAGGGAAAGGTTTCAGAGATAAAAGAACAAAGAAAAGTGTGGAATGAATGGTAGGTCTTGCACTGTCACAGTCCTGCAAGGTTAGGGTGTGTGGACTATGCAAGACGGAGACTGTCTCTGCAGTGTGGATGCGAAAGACTGAAAAATAGTGAGGTATCATTTGGGTTGGGAATGAAGAATATATCTGCCAGGTGGAGTGGCTCTGGTCATAGGAGGGGAGGCTGATGCCTCTCTAGTAGACTTTGAAGTTGTTCTACCTTTTGTTGATTATATAGCAGATATGAAGAGAGTATCTAACTGGTGGTAAAGTGGTATGTAGCATGTATATGGAGTAAGTATATGGAGCATGCAAACTTCTTGGATTGCATCTCATATGGATTGCAAACCTAAAGGACGGTAATGTTGTGAAAGATCTGTACTTCATGTCATCATCTTTTAATAAATACATACAGAGCAAATTTTATTTGGAGATACTTGAGGACCTACTTCATAATTTTTCCTGGAGTATTTATTGTCCATTTTCTTTCATACTTTTGCACATACTCCTTGTAATTGTAGCTGATGCTTGTGTGTGATATTCAGTCATGAAGAACCAAGTTCTACTATTTTTTATAATGTACATACTCCCAAATTACGATTTTGCTATATCTAAATAAAAGTGTTGGAACATGGGTCTGTGTTCTTGGATATGTGTGATGCTTTGCACCTTTTATTCCTCTTTTTTATTCCTCTAATTAGAAAATATAAGATTAATTCAAAACAGTTATGGGAGGGAGATATGTGGAAACAAAGAAATGCAGATTAACACTATATTGGCACTATTTATAAACAGAAACTGAATGATAGGCCTTCTGTTTTTCCAAGTAAATGTTAATTCATCTCAGTGACCTATTGTAGTGTTTAAACTATGGTAACACATCTGTTCATATGTGGAGAATAACACAAAGTACCATATTTCATTTACAGTATAAACATGAAATATTATAAAGAAGTCTCCTCAGATTTGCAGTTGCCACTGAGAAACTGCTTCCAAAGTTGTCTGGACATTTTAGTCTATTTCTGAAGTCCTTACACTCTTAGAAGTTTTGCCTTGCAAACGGACTGGAAAAAATCAAAATTGAATGGTTTGTGGAAATATGGAAAGCTGCCTAGGAGGAAGTCTTTTTGTTTGCATGCATAATTTATAGATTTTACACATTCCTTTAGAGTATATCTGTAAGGTATATGGCAGATGGGTCTCATATGTCCTGCTGAACATTTTCTCTCACTTACCACTCTGAGTGAGCAGGTAACAGAGGCAGGAACGGCCAGCAAGGAAAGGCACTGCTGCTCAGCCAGGCAGCTTGCAATGGGGCAGCCACAGCTGATGTCAAAGAAGCTAATAGTCAGCCACAGCTCTGTCTCTGAATGCTGCATGACACACAGACTTCAGGGCTAGGTGGTCTCTGCAGATGAAGAGGTAATGGGCAGCTGGGTTGCTGCTTCAGGGAAGGGACATAGGGGCCATTTTATTTTGTTGAAAAGGAAGGTAGGTGACAAGGTGACAAGCAGGTACTGAAGTAAGGATGGTGGCTAGAGACATGGGAAAGAAATTCCACCAAAAGACTGCATCAGGTCACTGCTGATCTGTGGGCTTTTCTGACTCCAGAATAGTAGCTTATTAGGGCCTGTTACTCAGTAATTGCTTGTCTGAGTCAGGAATGCCTAAAATAGAATGATTTCCTTGATGGTTGGATTTCTGTAGCATTTACTGTCCCGCTTTCTTTTCCAATGGACATTATTTTCCTATCGTTAATTAATGTGCAATATATTTACTCCATACATGCTAATGTGTAGTTTCCAAAATGCAACATAATCACAACAGCACAAACTGTAACCACAGAGAAACTATAATGTCTGTGGACTATCTTTACAAACAATAAGCTGCACCGTGGAGCAAGATGTGTCACCGGCTGTAGCAGCAGTGGGAATCACAGTCATTCAGAAGCTGTAGTAAATCATGAAAGACATTTGCAGCCTTCCTCCTCCTGAGGTAAGCAGTATGCCACTGGCCTCTTCTCAAGTGTGCTCATCAGCAAGAATGCAGCAGCACCTGTCTCTGCCCCTTCTCTGTCACCATTGAGGAAAGAAAATACACATTTTTTCCTCTTATTGGGACCCAAGGTCTTGGTAGGTTGAACAGATATACTGGTTTCCTCCTAGAGTCACAGCACCTAACCTTTAAATCTTTGTTATTTTGGTACTAATCTGTAAATTTTCTAAAGCTTCTGCAATATTTGTCAGTTCTCCCATATTTAAGAAAACATGATCTACAGATTGCATGTATTATCCACAAATTGAAGAGTTTTGGTAGTCACTCAGGTACATAGCACAGCTTGGCTCCTCAGCTTCAACAGTTTAGTTGGAAGAATTATACTGAAATAAGATGCAGAATAAATTTCTTTTCTGAGATGCCAAGACACTGGCTTTATTGAAAACATTTCTGCGATTCTGCACTTATTTACTCTATCTAAGTAATATCTTTATTTAGTGAAAACGGCCATTTACACCAATGGCAGGAAGGAACTTGTTAGAGTAAGAATGTTTGGTTTGGATTAAGGTGTTTTTTTCTTTTTGTATAACCTCTCTCCCAAAGAAAATGTTCATTGAATGAATAGTGTTTCCTGGGACTAAAGTCATTCTCTTTGGTTGGAGACGAAAGAATGAGGGATTAGCAAAGTAGATGGACCCCACGGTTCTCAGATAATGGGTCTGTTTTACCAGAACACTTTACAAGAGGATCCTACATCCTGTTGGACAGACAGTGTTTTTTCCACTGAACCAGGCTCATCCAATGCAAAATGTAAACATTTGAAATGGAAATGAATTTTTTAACATTTTTTTTGAACATTTAATTAAAAACAGCCTCTTGAAACTCTGACAATCTCTGTCCCTCATCACTTCAGTATTAGTTTCATGTTTCATTTAGTGTGATGCCAGCAGGAGAGCAAACTTTTGCCTGGGAATATTTCTATTTCCATCAAAATCACTTCCCTCTCTCAATGGAATACAGGTAGAAGATATAGGCTAAACTGCTGGAAATTAGTGGGGTAACAGAGAGGTAACCCTGGAATACCGCTGAATACTGTTAAAGTGCTGACTGTGGAGCTGTGCCTGAAATGCCTGAAATGCCTAAAAGCAAAAGAGACATGTTGACTCTTCTGTATGGGAGAAATGCACTGAGGTTAGCGACACTGAGAAATACTGAAAATAGGACTTTGTCTGAAAAAACCTTATGATACTAGAGATTAGGTCCAAGCCTGTGTTTACTGACAATGTTTATGTGAACACTCACTTGAAAGCACCTGGTCCTTGCCCTGGCCCTGGCACTGGTTTTTGTCCAGTGACACACATATAATCCACATATTCATCAAATAAAAAGAAAAGTGCAAGAATGTCTTCATCTCTTCCCGTGGACACACGCTAAAGGAAAGTGGAAGCTGCTACTGAATTTTAAAGAGAACCATGTCATAGAAGATTATTAAGCACACGGGAGAGTATCCAGCAGATAAAGCCTACCAGTATCTTAGGTATAATGTTCTGTGTTTCTGGACTCTGATGATGTGGTTTGGATGCCTAACTGTTCATTTCCAAAAGGACTGAGAAAACGCTGACATAAGTTTTTAGACTTATTGCTGTTTTAATTTTCTTGGGCACCTAGGAGTATGTGGCAATTGAAGCTGAGCACGTGGTTCTTGTGATTGACGTTCTGGTCTCAGCTCCAGATGTTCCTGCAGGAATGGAGTTCTTATGGGGTAACAACTGTTTAAAATATTTGAAAAAACACTAGGGATGAATTAGTAGTTATTAGAAGAGAGAGAGGTTATCAGTAAGAAACACAGAAATCTGCACCTGTAGCACAGGTTTCAATATAAGCATAAATGAGGTGGAAAAAAAAAAAGTGAATAGGAAGATGACAATTTGCTGAGGATCCGAATAATTGAGGGTAGTCAAAATGAAATGGACCATGAAGAAATATAGTGAGTGGCTGGGTAGTAAACTGGCAGATGAAATCTTGCTTTGATAAATGCAAATAATGAACAAGGGACAAGGCAATAATCTTAACTGTGTATGAAAGGCTCTTACTAGTTATTGCCACTCAGAAAAGAGAAGATGTTATTGTAGATGGTTCTCTGAAAACGTGCTTTTAATGCTCAGCTGCAGTCACAAGGCAGCAAGATTTACTGGAAAAGGAACAGAATACATTACTATAAGCCCGCATGAGTCTGTGGGGTGCCTACATGTTTCAGTCTGTGTTCATTCATGTACAGTGAAGAGTGGTGAAGACACTCATGGTAGGGATTGGCTTCCAGGTTAGGGGGAGTCCCTGTGAAGCTAGGACTCTTCTGCTTGGAGAAAAAGTGACTAAAGTGAGAATATGATAGGGATTTATCATACTTAAGTGGGATGAAGAAAACAAATGGGAAACAAAAATATTTCTCATAAAACAAGGACTATAGAGCTATCTAATGTTAATCTATGATCTAACTAATCAAGTTTCCAATTAAAAGAAAAAAGTATTTTTTCAAACTGCATAATTAGAAGGAATTTTTGGCATACCAAATGTTTAAATAGTTCAAAAAATGAAGTTTATAAATTCATCCAAGAAAGCTATCTGAGAACCATTAAAGATAGAGATTTGAACGACATCTACAGCACCCAATGACTGCCAAAAGTAGGAAGATATACCAAGGAAAGTGCTAGATTAGACTCATCCTATTCTCTCACTTTTTTTTTTTTTTTTAAATACCATTTATTATTCCTGCTAGGAACAAGAGTTTTCTGCATATATCCCTAATATTGATGAAAGCTCACTGTAGCCTTAACTTCAATGAATGCTTCTAATTACATTATCTGACCAAGACATTCTGTGTCCCAACTGCTTTTATGTAAAGTGTAAGCAGTTATACCCTGACTTTGGGCACCTTATGACAATAAGGTGTAAGACAGTCAGACACTACAAAGGGAAACACCAAAGAGGGAGGGAGGGAGGGAGCAAGTAGCCATATGGCTACTGTTATGGTTTTATGCTAATAGGGATCCAGGTTTTGCCTGAGATATCTTTGGTGAGAAAGTGCAGATTTTAATCTCAATGACATTTGATAGTAGATGTCTTACTGAGGCATTAGAAATGTCCATGTGTTGAAATATTACAGAGAACTGAAAACAAGTGAGTCTAGTTCTGGAAACCCTGCAGTGACATTATTGTGATGCTCTGCTCAGTCTAGATATTTGTGCTGATAAGTCAGGCACCTGTGCTCCCTCTACAATGTGCCATTTACTCTTAAAAGCAAACAGCTGCTTTCATCTTGAAAACTAAATTTAAAATTCCCACTTCTTTCTCAGACTTGCTACATGAGCTAGTGTTAGCCTGATTTACTTTTTATACAGGAGTATATTAAATTTTTTAAGGCAACTTACCTTACAGCAAACACCGAAATTATCTAACAGAAAATTATAAGCAGTGTAAAATAATTTAATTAACCCTTTGCTTTAACAGGCAGCAAGAAAACAAGGAAGTTCTTGAAACCTATTAATCACAGAATCATTCAGGCTGGAAAAGACCCTCAGGATCATCGAGTCCAACCATCAGCCCTACTCTACAAAGTTCTCCCCTACCCCATATCCCCCAACATCTCATCCAAACGACCCTTAAACACACCCAGGGATGGTGACTTCACCCTCTCCCTGGGCAGCCTATTCCACTGTCTGACCACTCTTTCTGGGAAAAATTTTTTCCTAATGTCCAGACTAAACCTCCCCTGTTGGAGTTTAAAGCCGTTCCCCCTTGTTCTGTCACTAATCACCTGTGAGAAGAGACCAGCACCAGCCTCTCTACAATGTCCTTTCAGGGAGCTGTAGAGAGTGATGAGGTCTCCCCTCAGCCTTCTCTTCTTCAAACTAAACAGTCTATAACAGGTCCAATCAGTGTGAATTCTCCTTGTGTTAAAATATATGCATGGCTAAATTTTGTAAACAAAGTTGGAAAGATAGACATTACAAAAAGCAAAGTATACTGTTACACTACATAATTAAGATAGAATTAGGGATATATATCAAAGACTATTTTTCAGTAAATTATTAATTCTTTTATAAAAAACTAAATATGAGCATTTTATATCTTAAATCATATTTTTCTTGGCATACTATCTGTCTGTAACTTTGTTAACAAATCAAAAAGTGGCCTCAGGAAGGTGAAAAAGCAAATCACAGATACATCATTATCATCACAAACTAAGTTCATTTTCACAGGTGTTCCAGGTCAGAACAGGCAGGGGTGTTGGTTACTGAGAACTAATTTTTGAAGTGCCCTTTGCCATGGAGCTGCAAAAAGCTTTCTGATGTTCACAATGCTTAGTTATGTGGATTTCAACTATATACAAAGAAGTGCAAGAACAGGAACTATTCAGCTGTGAACTGAAGACAGTTGTGAACCAGTGACCTGTCATAAATCTTTTAACAAAATTAATTCGTTTTAAGGTCTTTGACATAGGGAAGCTTTGACTGTTCCATTGGTCATGACACACCTAGAAAATTTCCTAACTTTGAAAGGGGGATGGATAGTTGATCTATTTCAATTTTTTCATTTAAATGCACATAATGTAAAGCCTGTAGTGAATTTAAAAGTAACATAAAGATTGTATTGTGATTTCCAGCTTGATTAGTATATCTTTCAGGACTGGGGTTTTGGCACAGAATTAAGAGCACAATTCTACCCAGCTGTATGCATGTAATTTGCCATATGAGTATTCAACTGAAATACATTCTGCGTGAAATCCTAGGTTTATTAGTCAACAGAATGAAAGCTGCAAGACCTGTGTAAAAGGAAACAAGCTGTGCTCTTTTTTAGAGTAATACTATTATTTCCTGACATAGTAAACCATAATTTCATGATATCTTGACTTAAGAAGTTTCCGTCTATTCAGTTGTGTCAAGACAGCTGTTTGCAGGATCTGATAGACTATCTTGTTTGATTTCTGTCTATCACTGAACAATCATGTGGGAAGCATATGTGACTTAGATGGGACACAATGTCTTAAGCCTTGGACCAGAAATAAACTGGTTTTGCTTAAGCACAAAGCTGTAAAGAGCTTCAGTTACCTATCCCATGTTCTTTTTACTGCACTTGCATGCCTGGTTGGGACAGACACATCAGAAAGAGCACAGGGGAAGTTGTGCCATCTAGTGAGGCGGAGTAATAGGCATAGGAAAACGATGACTCCAATGACTCATATGGAGAAATGGTCTCCATAAGAGGACCCACAACTCTATCTCCCAGGACAGTGACCTTCACTGAGTGATGGCGTCAGCTCACTACTTTTCATTCTCTAATTCCTGGTTATTACATTCCTGATTTCTCAGTGGTCCAGCTTCACTAGGAGAAGTAACAAAGAGCTCTCCTGCTGCCTTCTCATGAAGCAATTCTCTAAGATTAGGAACTATGGCTTCATCTCTTCCCTTCTTCCTTCCCTACTAAATGAAGAGGGTGCATATCAAGTTCTTTGGTGGATGTTGCGTTTGCTCTTTATGTGCAAGTCAACATCACATCTGCAATTGAACTTGTGTCTTAAGATAAACCTGGCATAGAGCCAGGTGTGAATTAAATTCATTAAACAAGCTAAAGGGCTCTGACCTTTCTAGAGACTTAAGAACAGTTTTACAATCCTCTTCACATATCTCTGCATCCCAACGATATATATTTCCAGACCTGGGCATTCTGCAGCATACATGGGGTGGGGAAGTGAGAGAATACTCTCACCCCAAAGTGAAGTAACATTTGTTTTAATCTGTTGACTTTTTTGAGTTTTCTGAGAGGTCAGAATTACATTCTGAGACCTAGACACGAAAGCTGGAAATTGGGCAGAAAGCAAGTATTTTACTAGCAACAAACAAACAGAGATGGGAAGTGATTACAAGGACTTTTGGGTGCCTCTCTTGAAATGGCAGCAGCTGATCTGGAAACTCAGTCAACCTGTAGTCTGTTTTTCAGTATCTACAGATGAGGAAAAACATCTCTTGCTCCTTGTAAGGAAAATGCCAGCAGTAACTCTAGGTGGCAACTGGAGACAGTGATACCATGCAGAGCAAAGCTCTTTCAGTCAGGCTGTCTGAAGTAGATCCTCAGCAATGCTACAATGACCAAACAGTAAAAGGAATTTTCTGAGGTGGAAATACATTCCATCTATCCGACCATCCTTAAATTTAATCAATATCAGTCATGTCAGCAAATGAATTTATTGTCAGTATGAGTTATGAATATTAAGAGACAAAAAAGATTTTCCTGTGACTTTATCCTGGCCTTTCTGGGGTATCTGAATTTTTACAGGGTGGTATCATGATGGCAGCCAATTTAGGCAGCACATTTCTTATGAATGTTTATAATATTTCTATGCCCACCTAAATTATCATCCAAAAGAAAACTGGACCTTTCTGCTCCCTTCAGATCTGTGATACATAACCTATCTCTATATTATCTTCCACAAAACTGCTAATGTCTAACTCTCTGGTGTCTCTACTGTTCTTCAGTGTCAGTTCCCTCTGATTATGCAATGCATTTTTCCTGGGAGAAAGTAAACACCATTATTCTTGGGAAAATAAACTAAAAATAAAAATGAGGCTTTCAGGTATTAATATTCATTCTGTCAACACTTATCCACATGGCCATATTCACAGGTTTTTTTAGCCAGCTCTCTCTGCAGGTGTACTGTGCAGATGAAGAGTCGTTCATCCAGTTGAAGAAGCCTCAGCACAGAAGCCTGTAAAAGAGCACTTTAACTTTTGCTAGCCACCACTCTCTTTTACTTTATGACAGTGACTGTTTCCACTCCATTTCAAGAAGGAAGCATCTAGCTCTTTTTCTTCAAAGCTCTGACAACAGCTTCTCTGTCTGTACCTTCAGCTGTCCTGATTCAAAGCAATTTGAACTCAGAGAGGCTTTGGGCAGCCTTTTCTGCAGTACCAATCACTGTTACAGAAGTTCTGCCTAAAGCTTGTCATGAATTTGCAGGTGATTGTTGATATGTAGTGACTTCATCCTTTGCTAGTTTCACCACCTATTTTTTCAAGATGCAGGACAGGGGAAATATTCCAGAATATCTGCTAACTGGGCAACATCATTTGAAGCCTCCCAGAACAGGAATAGCCTGTCTTTTACAGTAAATATTTGTAGTTGATCTCTTGCTTAAAGAACAGCAGCTCAAATTATATCTAGTGAGGGATATAGACCCGCATAAGTCTTGCCTGCCAGATAACACATCCCAGTCTGATTTTAGGATTTAGCCTCTGGTTTCACTCCTAAACTTTCACTGAACTCTGCTGCACTGGCCTGGCTTTTCAAACATTTAACCCTCTACATCAGCCATTATTAAAGGGAGTTTGTATAGGTCTAAACCTTCTTGCTACAAAACCCCTTGATTTTTATTTGGTCTCTATTAGCATGAGCATATTTCACTGTTTAGTTTGCAGTGGAAGATTTTAACTTTACTTTTTGAACTATAAATATGCAGTATTGTGAGTGCCAAAGATGATGTCCCATTTTATTTTTATTTAAATAGCTTTTATGAAATTGTAGAGATAAAGATGCTCACTGGATAGCTCTCCCTTCGAATGAATTTTTCATTATCTTTTTGCCAAGACAACTGAGAGTCAAGCCCTGATATATGTTATGGAACTTGCATTAGAAGAGTTACATTTGGAACTCTGTGGAGCATTTACACAGATACCATGTACAGAATGCTGTTATCAGATCTTGGCACACCAAATACTGGGCACTGTTAGGTTTTAATCATGTACCACTCAGGTTCATGTTTTAGGGCAAGCAACTTGATTCAGTAAGACTTTTACCTGTGTAATTAAACCTACATTTGTTCAGGGAATGTCTTAAATACATGCTTACATTTCACCAAGCAATGAGGTTGACATCTACTTTCTCAAATTAGTGACTAATCGCTGAATGAGCCTTAGATAAAACAATGGATAGTAACAAAGTCTGTTTGAGTGTGTTGCTGTTCTAATTAAATTACAGATCACTCTGACAGGTGGCACCTCCTTACAATGAGAACCATGCAACTAATGTGGACATTTGAAAGAACAGTCATGAGGACAAAAATACAACATGAAGCTGTAGTAAGTGCACAGTTTTGTGTACTAAGAGGTATGTACCACTTCCATGTGACATCAACATCTTTGTTGATACAAAAAAGGATCAAAATTGAACAGTTTCAGACAGAGAACAAAGTTCATTTGGGAGAATTGTAGAATCTGGGATTTTCTTTGAAAAAGTGTGTTGAATAGGACAAAGTACAAATCTGTCATAAAGAACAGCTTCTTGAAATTTGCTTTCCCTTCCTGAATGTGCAAGAGTCCCTGTACAGTGGGCAATAAAGACATGCACTCAGGAGCAGTTCACTAAACAAAACTGTACATCTAATTTCTCAACATTCAGCTTAGCCAGGAAAAGGTCCCAGTCTCTGCAGAGCCACCAACAGATGCTACATCATCCTACCAGCTCTATCATGGGAGAAGATAAAGTAAAAGGAAAAACATCCAAGTCTAAAATTGAGATAGAAGGAGAAAGAAAAATATAATGAATGGAGAAACATGTCAAAAATCGTATTTCAGCAAAGGATGGTAGAGGCTGTCTCTTTTCATGGTTCTGTCACAAGGGAACTCCAATACAAAGGTCTAGTTCATGAGTGTGAGGGTGCCTACACCAAACACTTTTCACAAGAAAAAAGATTGTGAATATAAGACAGAGAGATATTTAAGAGAACAAGAAGAATATTTGAGTGTTGTTAGAGAAGTGTTCTCTTTGGAAATGTACTTTATTGCTAAATAAATGCCAGGCTTCTTCATGCACTGATCTACCTACATCAATCTTACTCATTACTGTTTTCCATTTATTTTGGGGGGATAAGCATATTTAATAATGAAAGAAAATTCCATCCACCTTCATGGGAATATGTCATAAATTCTACAGTGGGACACATTATTGCAATACAGTGGTTGAATTAATGATTTCAATTTATAAATGAATCAGTGGTTTAGAGCTGTGCATATACACAATCTACTGAGTTTATATTACACCTTTGGAAGCAGTGTATATTTATTAGCACCTTTGTAGTAATGCAAATTATACTTGATTTGGCTTCTGAAACACTGAACAAAAAATCTTGGGAATTCAGAATTTTTAACTCCTTATTGTACAGTTTACAATCGAAAGTGTTAGAAAATGGCTAGTCAATTTACCTGAAAGAATCCTGGTTGATTGAAATAATATTCAGTCTCTAATCATAGAACTTTGTATTGAGACTATAAAGCATTCAGAATTGCAGATCTTTATTACAAAGACAGTGTTCATTTGGCTGTTTCATAAACTATGTTTAGCTAAAGGAATGTAATGGTGTACAGTTATTCAGCAGAGACAATATAATTATTCTCATCTCTTAGAGAAATATGGGGATTACTGGAAATTAATTTGAAAGGGGAAAGGACTTATTATATAGTAAATAAATTGTCCTTAATAGGCAGTTATGAATTCTAGCAAATTTTGTCTGCTGTTTAAGAAATTTGTTCCCTACTAGGAAAAACATCCTGCAGAAAATTACTTTTATCTGTATTTAGCAAATGAGGACAAGGTAATGATTTGAAACTGCCTTTCAAAGACAATTTGCAGAGAAAGTTTATTAGGTCCCTACTTATTCAGAACGGACAGAACCAGTAGGTTTTCTCTTGTTAACCGTTTGCAAGAAGTCTGAATGCAGGGCTAATCAAGACTGGTCTCAGTTCCTCCTTCCATACCGTACATCTATGCCTGTGATGCTCTCTGGGACTAGTCCATTCCCTCTCCCTTCTCTTGCATCTCACTCTTTCTTCTCCCCAGTTTACAGCCTGTTAAAGGTACTGGTAAGGACACCATCGTATGTTCCTGTCATAGGACCTGGTATTCAGATACTCTGCCATCAAAATATTCACATACCTTTGTGGATGTAGGAAATTATATATAATGTTTTATGAATATCGAAAAGTCAGCAGGGTGTATCCAAAATGATGTCTTAGTATTGCACACTGCCTCCAGGTTAGGTACCTGGCTAAAAAAGTAATTCGCAAGACTGAGATAGAGCATATTGAATGAGGAGAGTTAGATACCCAGGATTCAATTTGCAACAATCCGGTGGGTTGTACGAACACCTAATTCAAGAAACAGGACACCTGTTTCTTCTGGTGTGTTGTTTCTTCTTTTTAAAGGAAATACCATTCTTTGATATATTTCCATGAGATCATGAAATTGTTCTGCATTGCTCTTTATTTGTAGACACAGATATAGACTTCTGTAAAATTTAAAGAAACCAAGGTCTGTAAGGAGACGTTAGACGCTTGTATTGCTCTGTACTTGAGGATTATTACCCACTGCTCCCCTACTTAGATCAGGGGGTGGGAATGATGTTATAATTTTCACTAATATACAACCCTCAGAGAATAGCATGTTTTCTAACATTTATTATGTTTTACATAGAGTCTATATATTGTGCTTGAATACATTAAATTATTTGTTGTGTATGAATGTTGGACTGAAGCTTGAATCCTCATCTCTCATCCATCAAGTGGTCTGCTGTGAACATAAATGTGGAAACTGCAGGACACCAAATTTATGGTGTAGTTTGGTGTATTGTGCTGCAACCTGCACCTGAGCCCCTTAGCCAAGATAGTGGTGCCTTTGGGAAAACTTATTTAAGAAAGGGCAGAAAAGCCAGAAAGGTAAATGAGGGGGGAAAAGTGAGAAAGAGCAGTATGAATTTTCCTAGAACAGACTGTTAAGAACAAATTGCAATATTCTACCTCTAGTTCTCTTTTCCTGAAAGAAACCATTTCCAGGGGTTTTCCTCCTATATCTCTGTGAATCCTTCCTCAGTCAAGACCTTTTTCTGAGTGAACTCTTTCAGCACTTCTTTAATGAGAAACATACCTTTTCTCCAGATGGTTTCCAGTGGTTGAGCAATCTGGCTTGGTAACTTCATATAGGTAACTTGAAATATTTCAATTTCCTACTTCTCTGCTAGTGCGAGGTAGGTATTTGCCTACAATGTTATAGAGCATAAAAGCTGCAGTCCTGAAGCAGGATTTTGTTGGTAGGAACTGTACAAGTACAGAATAAAAAGGCATGTCCTTGTTGGGAGAATTTATTCACCCCAGTTGGAAGACTGAAATATTTTAAACGACAGAAATAAACAGCTAATGGTAAATGTGCACTTTTAGGTATCATTTGTATGACGTTTTGGCTGCATTATTGGTGTGATAAAATTGAGTTATAGCCACTCAAAATTGTCATTCATGCAGAAATAGTCTTGTACAAGTTATTTAGAAAACAGTTTGTGAATCTCCTTTTTTTCCTTAGCAGTCTTTGGATGTGTTGGTGCCTTCAACTGAGATACTTTATTCCTCTTATATCACCTACACAGATGTAAAGACCCTAGTTCTGGTGGTTATTTTCCAGCCTCTTAGGTGGATGGTTTCCAGCCTTATGGAGATTACAGGAAGGCTATCCGACTTCAGAAAAAGCAGGACTAAAAACAAAAACCTTAAAGAGTGGAACCAGGCAAATAAATGCCCAATGTATGATGATAACCTTAGCTAGCTCATAAAAAAAATGTTGAACTATTTAATCACATAAATGTAATCTATATACATTGAGCCAATCTGTCCATCTGTCACAGTTTCTAGCTTTTAATTAATTAAAAATTCAGGGAATCCAATCCCACTGGACTTGAACTCAGAAAAGGGAACGTCATTACTTCAGCAGAAACTAATATAATGATTCAAATCCACAGCAATGTAGATTCCCTCTTTTGGTTTTGTCAGCAGTTTGAGTAAATTAAATCCTGTTAGTGAGGGACTTAGAACTTGGTGATAAAGGCTAAAGCTGTAACTTGTCTTAGACTGAGACTATGGGGTGGTAATTATTTTAATGTGTAGGAACACCAAATATTTACAAGCTGATTTTATGCACATACACACACACACTTGTGTGTTCTTACTGGAAAAGGAGACATATGTGGGGGAGAATACTGCTGTCTGGCTTAATTTTGTTTTAGAAGGGCACTGCAAACCATAAGAGAGCTTTGTGCTATCATTTCTACTGCTGACTACTCTGTGTTGTGTGTTTATCTCCTCTTCATTTCTATGTGGTTTGGAAACAGCAGAATGAAAGACTGCTCTCAGAATGGATTAGCAAAGAGAAAATAAATTTTCTTATTATTTTTAATACTTAGTTTCTAAGTTTTCCTTTAAACAATCATTTTGTTGAAATTCTCACAGCAAAAACAGGTGAGAATTTCAGTTTTGTGTCATACAATATCTCAAGATAAACTATAATGGAGGTGTTTGAAGGCATAACCAGATATAAAGAGAAATTTGTAAGAACTCAAATTTGAGCAGTGTCTGAGCTAGTTTTCAGGTTTTGGTTTTGGTTTGTTTTATTGTTATAGGTATCCCAGCTGTTTTTCCTATCTATTGCATTTTTAAGAAATAGGAATTGCCTTACCTAGCCTTGAGACTATTCCCTTTTTCCTTCATCTCTGTGGAAGAAATAATGATAAGGAATTATCCTCACAACTCCTTGCGTAGTGCAGAGAAGCCTAAAATAGCTCTGAGCTGGCTTACATTTTTTAACTCCAGCACTTGATTGAAATAGATTTATGTTTGCATGATGCTGAACAGGAAGAGTAATTACTGGCGATGGATGTATCACCTTGACCTGGACGAGTAGGCATTGATCCTGGTGTTAGCTGGGATGTTTCAGAGTTGCACTGCATAGGGTAGACATGCCTCTACTTCCTGGGCTTGATGAACAACTACTCAGAATAAGGGAAATGAAAGTTATTTTAGTGTAAACCAGGATACATTCTACTCAGTCTCTAATAAGATTTCAGAAGTAAGTGGATTTATGAAATCATTAGGCTTGTTCCTTACTTACATGAGTTATAGAAAGGGAATACGAAGCCATCATTTGCCCTCAAACACCGCACTATCACCTAGTTGAGGAAAAATGAAATATTACCCTGTTGTCACATACTGATCAGCATTTCACACAGTAATGCAAATCCCTGTAACTTCATTTTTCTTCCTGTTGCTCCAGCAGTAGTTTTAAATAGTTAATTCTGATTCACGATGCTTTTACACCGACTTCAGTGGACGTACTCAGATTCCGCATGAGTGTATGAACTAAATCAGAACTACAAACACCTAGTGACATCTTCCTGCTTTTCTTGAGTTATCACTGGAGCATTGCTACAATATAGACCAAACAAGGACCCTGAACCTATTTGGTTCAGCTACTGCAGAAATACAGGAAAAAGGTAGGTCACTATCCCAAAAAGCTGAGAGCCTAAGGAAAGGAAAAATTCTATATCTAACATAGGCTGGAAACTGGTGATAAGAGTTGTCTGTTTTCAAAATCAAAAGTAACTATTTTGTTTGGTTGGTTGGTTTTGACTCTTCAGAATCAATACAGCATAGAACAATTCAAGTTTAAAAAATCCTAAAAACCACTGAAGAACACAACATGCTCAAAAGGTCATGCTAATGATCCTGTCAAGTGATGTGTTTTTCTTATGGTCTGGGTTTTGACTGATAATGTTTCTGTATGATACAGTGATTGAACAAAATATTTTTCATCCCATTTTTTTTTACCATTTGTAAATAGTGAACGGGCAGGTTTTCTTGTTCTTTTTTTTTTTTTCTCTCTCTCTCTTTTTCTTTTTTTTCTGAAATGTCTTCTTTCGAGGTAGAAAGTATAGATACCATTGGTCACGGTTTTCAAGGTTAAATCAGAGTATGATATTCTGTCTGTACTTGCTTGCTCCTAAGAAGATTCTGCAGCTCAGGCTAGGATCCTGACTAGCTTTACTGCTTTTTCCAGCTTGTACTCTTAAGATCTCCTTAATCTTATTTAAGTATATAAAGGGCTTATATTTAGCTGAAAACATGGTAGTTTTGTGTAGGAAAATTTCAAGCCCTCTTGCTTCATTGCGGTAGAGCAAAAAGGTTTACTCTTTAGCTTTAAAACGCCTTTGCCTTGTAAAATAGGTAACAGGCTGCCATCTACTGGCAATGCAAAACTATTTTATTTCTTTAAGTTATTTTAAAGAATTTTGTTTGACAATATTTTCTCTTCAGTAAAACTGTAGGTATCTCAAGAAGCATAAACTTGGAAAGGATCATCCAATTATATCTTACCATTTACTTTAGGATTGCTGTAAGACCTTTCTGTATTTGAGCTAACACAAAGTCCTATCACAAATGGCAGCTACAACCTCCAATTTCCTTTTCAGCTGAAAGCCTGAAGAAATGTTAATTTGCTTAAAAATACAGAAAAATGTATTGTATCAGTGTACAGTGTACCCTTTCAAAGGGTTCTGAATATCATTCAAAAACCAAACAAACAAAAAGAAAAGGTATTTTCCTGGATACTCTTTTGACCCTGACTGAGCAATTGCAACAATATAAACATTGAAAGAACTACATGGAAGTGCTGCAGACTTAGAAACACTAAAGGAAGAAAGGTTTTTTTATCTTATATTCTTTTGGAAATAGTGTACTTATTAAAATAAAAACAAGGAGAAACAAATGTGAAAAATGTTCAGGTGGCTCTAGGTGATTTGTCACCACTGAATTTTGCTTCCTTTTTTGTCTCCAAGTAAATCCACTATGTATGCAATCATATTGCATAGCTGAAGAATAGCTCTTTATTATTCTATGATGAAACATCAAAAAAGAAAAAAAAAACCAAACTGAGCCCTCTTTACTCAGCTGAGAACTGTAACTCGGTTCAAACTTGGCCTACTCTGCCAGAATGCTGGCCAAAGTTTCAGCTGTGTAATAAAGTTCTGCAACCACAGGGAACAGATTTTACAATGAAATAGTTGATTGAACCAATATCATTTCCAACAGCACATAATGACCATCTCTTAAGGTGGAAGGGTGATAGTAACAATTATAATTTTATACATATACTATATTCTTATTTGTACTTCACTTGCACATAAGCAAATACAGAAAACAGTCTATGTGTATGAGGTTAAGTAATTGCTCCCAGTTATACAATCTATACCATTTAAAGTGTGATCATTTCAAGGCATCTGTATCAACTATTAAATTACTCTGTTGGCAGAGCTCTTGGAAACTGAAAGACAAACTGGAAATTAATTTTGCTATCCTGACTCTTCTGTTATCACTTATACTGCACAAGCTGAATATTCAGGAAATACTGGTGTAAATAGTGATGCTGCTTTGGATTTAATTGTTATAGTAAATATGAACCTTCTCAAAGCACAGGGCAGCAAAGCATTAGATCTTACAGGTCATAAAAGTATGTTTAGTAAAAGATAGTTCCATCCCTTAGGATAATTGGTGATACAACAGTACTGTTTTATTTTCAAATTACTGTTTTCTTTTCCTCAATCATATTTTCCTTCTAATACCGTTGTTTTCTAACATATAGGATAATCACATTGAACTCGTGGCCTTGTTGCTAGGTTTCAAGCTGCATTTATGCAGTCTACTGAGACACTATTTTCAGTTTTGAATTCTGAATCAAGTCCCAAGGCAACAGCGCCCCGTTTCTTAGCAACACAGATGGGTAGACTGTATATTCCAGCTCTTTTGTACAACGGAAGAATAAACAATTCCCTGAATAAGGGTGTGCTACAAGTTTATCCCTTTGCTTAACTTCCCCTAGAAGAGAGGAAAGAGAAGCTGCCTGCAATAAAGCATATGAAGTTTTGTCAGGAAGTCCCTGTTTTTGCAGAGTGGTGAGTGGTATCTCTATCTTTTCTGTTCATTGCATCTCTTTGGTGTCCTTATTCATCACTGTGCATATGGATCTGTAGGTGCTTTGGATCAGTGACTTTCAGTTTCTAGGATACAAATATATGCATGGAAAACCAATGGTAACAAAGCTGGTAGAGGTGGGATGTGTGAAAATACAGACTTTTTGCCTTGGTGAAATTAGTGGAGAATCACAGAACTGCATCACTTTAGAAAGTTCTCTGGATGCAAAACCTTGTTTTTAGGAACAAAACTAGGGCTGGAGAAAATAGGTGGAGGACTGAGAGGTAAGGAGGAAATGGGTATTCATGTCACTAGTAAATTAGTGGTGTATGTTACCCAGTGTATAAAATGGAGAAAAGTTGCTCTTTTGACAGAGTTTCTGCAAAGGGTTGCACAGCTTTGAGACTTCTTGGTAATATAGGCAAAAATTTGAATTTTTCTGCCTCCAGACTATTGGATTGATATTGCCATGGAGAGGGATGAGTGCTAGGAAGAGGAAGAGGGGCAGAGAAGGACGTGCATCTCAGCCGGCCTGAACCTTTCTGCTCCTGACACCTGGGGAGGGGCAAGTGCATACACAGTATTTTTGTGATGGCAGCAGCAGCAGCAGCAATGCCAAGTCTAGGTCATTACAATTTTGGCACAGACTAGAAAAGCAGAAGTGCCTTTGCGATTCATTCTGCTGACCTTGGCATCTCCCTATTTAACCTGTACTTAAAGCTGGCCTGGTGAGTCTGCCAGCGTCTCTTTTTAGTTGCAAAACAAGCAAAGGCTGCTTTAAATGTATGTATTATCCGCTGTCAATTTTTCTCCCCAATTTATAAAATGATCCAATAAACACAGCAGCTGGTCATGGTGGGATAGCTGCCTTGCCTGTAGACCGCCCTCCGACACACACCTGATGGGAACCCTAGGCCACCTTAGAGGACAAAAGTAGAGTGCCCACCCAAGCCCACCCAAGCCTGCTCACCTCCTCACAAGCAGAAACAGGGCCAGGCTGTGCTTCAGTGTTTGGATAGCCTGAGGATAATCTGTGGAGTAGGGACTGTGAGTTTTGGCCCCTTCCCAGAGGCTGTGCTGCAGCAGAGTCTTGCTGCTCTGCACTGGGGGTGCTCCAGCCAGTGGGGTCCTGGACTGGAAGGAGGCTAGCTTGACAGCACAGTGCAGCTGGGCATGCCTTGGGAACCAAAATCAACTGAAAAAAGACAACACAGAAATGAGACCTTCCAAAAACAGTTTGTGGGAACTTACTTTATCTCCAGTAAGCTGCCTACCCAAATCCTCATTTCAGAAACACAGTTTTGCTGGTAAGCACACATTTCCACTTGCCTTATACTTCAGTGGACCACCATCTTCTCTTAGAAAAAAAGCCAACATTCTGCCCTCAGACTGAATAAGTTCAAAGAAGAGAAAGTTGTAAGGTTATAGTTTTACTTCAGGTTTCCTAAGCATTGAACATTAAAGGAAGTAGGAAAATGTGTTGCATTTGGGCCTGTTGCAATACCCTGATGATCTATGTCTTTCGTCTGGATTTTGCAGGACATACAAGGAACTCTTTAAGCCTACTATTACAAATATAGTGTGAAAACGGTAACAGAGTCTGGGAGTGTGTTTAAGATTAGCAAGAGATAGAACAGAGATAACAGTATACAGCTTGTGCACAGAGCTAAGTACTTTACTGCCTATTAGGGCATTAATGCTGCTTCAGTGGTCTTTCACCCTGTCTAGAGGCATCCTTGGGTATATGAAAGGGCCTCCCTCTCCCTCTGGGCAAAAAGGTGAAGCTCAAGTGGCACTGGCTGATGAGATATCTCATGGCAGGACATAACACCTGGGCACATATTAGGATAGTAATGGGGCAGCTCTAATTAAAGTTGTGGCTTGGGTGGGCCCAAGAATGCGGAGAAACAAGAAAATGCATCAGGAGGGATGGAGACTGGAGTTCCAACATTTCCCTGATTTGAGGTTTGTTTTGTCACTCCTACTTGTGCAAAGTGAGGCTAGTGTGTATCCAGCACTGCCCAGCTAACACCAAATCCCCACTGTGCTGTGCTGCACTGCATGTCTAGTCTCATGTTTAGTCTCCCCTCAGGGATGTACTGTTTAATGAGAGAAGAATAAAAATGTGAAGGAGAGGATGTATTTGTGTTTCTACTTTGTTTTGGACAAAATAAAAACCAGAGCTCCTGTTCCTACAGGCTGCTATGAACATGTACATTCCTGAACATCCATGCTTTTGGCTTCAGATGGGCTTTCTCTAGGGTTAGGAGTTTTCTTCTTTGGGTTACTTTGCAGAACTGAGAGAAAGAGGGAATTGAGAACCAATAGTTCTTCATCTAACCGCAGGCATAAAATAATATTAAAGTACAAGTATACAATTATCTTCAGTGAATGTACTAAGTTATACAGACAGGGCTAGCCAGACTGCAAGTAACAATCAGTAATAAAAGTTCTGATGTGTGTGTTGGGTTTTTTTCTTTTTGCCAAGGATTGCAATATCTGAGAAGAAAAAATCCATTATCAGGCCATTATCTTCATCCTCCATCAAGACAAGAGACATTTTTTATTTGAAAGTCAAACAAGATTTTCTGTGAGCCTTGGTTAGCCTTTCTCACAGCAACAAACTGTAGTTCGGCAACCCAAAGCCAATACAGATGTATGGCTAAAGCTGCCTCCTGATTTTAGCCCCGGGCTCTACAGATCATCCAACCCTTCTCGGACGCCACGAGGAAAGGGAAAAGGGGAACTGAAGCCAAAAATGACCTCTGAGTCTTAGGTCCAGGCTGCTCCTTCCTCTCTCATAAAAGAAAAAGGACTTGCCTCATCTTATCACTTGCTCTCCACGGATCATCTCTTATGAGGCCAAAATACCGTTTGTGAAGAATGGCGAATATGAGACTGGTGTGCATGAAGCCCCCAAACCGCGTGATTATAGGCAGGTAAAGTGTCTGGCTCCCACAGTTCGAAAGTAAACACGCTGAAAGAGAATGCTTGGGGATCCGTAAATGGAGCCACTAGATGTCAGTCTCACTAGCCAAGAAAAAGAAAACCCAGCAGCCAGTACCGCAGTTAGGATCTAACTTTAAAAGACAATTCAGTTGTAGTCAGGAATTATTTGCCAAAAAGACTTCCATAGGGAAAGCTGATAAATCCAGGTTTGGAGATTTGTTTTAATTTGCTTTGTAGCTGACAAGATGGTTTTCATTTTGTCAGAGCAGATCGAAATATAAACATCAGGGCTAATCAGTTCATCTTTACCTTGCTCTCTGTGATACATCTGCCTGTACTTTCTGCTTTCCCCAGATTAATAGGTAGCTGTTGAACTGCTTGACATGCTGGATGGAAGTATTTTATGGTAATTTTCCCACTGAGCAGCCCTAACTTTGACCAGCATCTCATTGTGCTAGCTGTTGTTCATAACACATGGCAAGAAACGGATCTTTTTTCACAACAGCTGACAACTAAATTATGACCAGAAAAGTTGCAAAGAAAATTTTAAAATCCAAGATACAACTTGGATGGGTATATTCCCCCAAAATCAATGTGTTCAACATTAAAACTGCTAAGGAAGAAAAATCTTCAGTCTAAATGGGTCTTGGTCGTTTTTTTATGATTTTTTTTTTTCTTTTGGGGACTCAGTCTTTGGTTTTGTTAGTTTTGTAATATCTTTTAAACTCAGATGCCATAAAAACAGAGAGAAGAAGAATCTTTTCTTAAGATTTAGTATTATATCCATATTCAGTTAACTTTTAATTACAAACCTTCCTATCTCCTGTGAGCCATTCAAAGACTCTTGTCTAAAGACAATTCAGCAGACTTACTATTTCTAAAATAAGAAACAAAACTGAGACAGTAAACAAAACCCCTTTTCCAAAGCAAACATTTATATCTGGACATGTAGTTTACTGAAGAACCACATAAATGGCATATAGCCAATGTTATATTTCCATGGAAAACAATATTTTTTTCCTCCTTCTGTCTTCATGAGGGTATAAATCATGTCTTCATTTATTTGCCAAGCTGCTATAGCAGGAATCTAACTTCCCTGTTTTTGAGTTTACCTAAGGTAATTAAAAGCAAACTACTAGTTAGCTATTACAGCCCAAAGATATTTGTCCAGCGATATTCTGTCTCAAGGAAAATATGCTTTATTTAAAGATGATCGAGTTTCCATAATAGCAATTAAATGTTAATTTCTCTTAAAATCTGCTAAACAAAACCTTTCTCTTTAAGTAAATGTGTCTTATTTTTTCCCATCTTGACCAGTAATGTAAATTTGCAAAACCAGTGGAAGGGGGAAAAAAGCGTGTTTGTCCCACAACTCTAACGTTGAGCTTTCTAAGTTCACCACTTCAGGGGGCCTGACGATAGCAAGATAATCTATAGCATCTGTATCTTAAGAAATTATCTCAAGGTTTCAGAACATTTCATGATCCATATCAAGAGAAAACTAATGTTTTAATAAGCTAATTCCAGAAAGTCTGATAACTACATGACCGAAGTATTTAGCTGTGAGTGTGAAATCAAATTTCAGATCCTTGTTATGAATCAGGCACTTTGGGGATTTCAGTGTCACCAGTCAATGCTCTAACCTCAGGACTAATGGTTTTCTTTGGTGAAATTCTACCTAAGTGAAACAAGTAAATATAATACAGTGTGTCTGAAAAGAGTTAAGAAAAAGGCACAAAAAGCAAGTTGCGGCCAAAAATTCCTGGTAAGTTCCTGCTAACAACAGACTCTCCTCATGACTTGGTCCAGAGGTGGAGGGGACCTCTACTCTGAGGTCTGGAGGAAAATTGTGCATAGAATTGCTTTGACATATCATTAACTTGTCAGCCAACTGAAACTTCTGACTACTTAGTTCTAGAAGGCTGTAGGCTGTACAGCAATGAAAAATTCAGTAAAACTAAGGACTTGTCTCTACAGGGAATTTCACTCTTTTTTGTTTTTCTCCACTAAAATGTCCCCTGGAGCGAACCCTTAATGATATATTGTCAGTAGTTTAAAAGGAAATGATCAATCTCGGTGCAAGATCTCTAAATAAAAAATGTACCTAAGATTAGCTGCACTGATCAAAGATTCTTAAGTATACACACATGAAAAAAAGGCAATTTCTGTGTTCACTTAGATGTGGAGGCCCTTCTTCACCATTCAGGCCAATGGGAAATGTTTCATTAAATGGAAGTCAGAAAAAAAAAAAAAAAAAGAAAAAGGGGTGTATTAAGAGAAAGGTGACAAGTAAGAAATGTAAATTGCTAGTGTATAGTGTTTCCTTCTCCTTGTGGCATCCTCTCCTATACTGCATCACACCTATCAAACCACAGTTAAACATTCATTACAATCAAGTTTTCGACATGTAACTTCACACATTTATGTTCCCTCCCTGATTTCACAGGGTACTCATTCTTCTGCCTAAGCCCACCATTTTGATTTTCTTGTTCAGTTAATCAAAGAAACGTATCTTCCTGTTCATGCAGATGATACTGATACCTCCAGAACATCAGATTATTGATTTTCTATCTTGTAACTCACAAGAAATCAACTGGTTTATGATATCCATTTCAACCTGTGAAGATCAGAGAAAATAGTCAGTTCTGTGTACCTAGCAATGTAGTTTAATAGTGACCTACATGAAGAAGTGAATTTCTTGTAAAGAATGGGCTGATGGAGAAAACTCACCCTTTTAAGACACCTTGTCTCAGAAAGATTTTAAGACCAATGTGCTGGTGTCATATCTTGTCCTATACCTATCTGACTCTGCAAACTGTGGTTTGGTAAAGAGCAGCTCTACCAGCAACCAAACTCAGAATTTCCTCTTGCAAGAGGCAGAAAACATTACCGGTTGTTTAAAATCCTATGCACTTTGAATGCAAAATCACTTTTGCTTCCAAACAATGAGAATACATATCTAAAAAATGATGTGTTATTGATGTTAAATGACCCCTTTGTTTCAGCCTTGCTTTTAAGCCTTCTCATCAGTTCTCCAGCAACAGAAAGCTCTTAAGCTCATTGTAATGCATTGACTGCAGCACATGTTAATAATTAATTGCATTCACTGGAAAGGTTTGAAAAATAATGCAAATAACTCCAAAGCACGCAACATTTATTCCAACAAATTGCATCCCCTGTGTTTTCAGTATCACATCTTCTTTCTCTAGAAGGATGTTCCATTTCTACTATTATTCCTCATCTGTATTGTAATAGGAGGCCATTGGACTCATTTGCAATCAGGACCATGGTGACAGGAGCTGCATAAATAAAGAACTTTAGGGTAATGGAAAACCGTAACTCTTGTTAACTCAACAGCTTGACTTGTTAACAAGTTAATTAACAGTTAATAAATATTCCCAAATCTTGCATTTTGTCAACAGAAATGTTACTGTTATATTTTTTACCTTACCTAAACCCAACATGTAAAGTTTACTCTACAGTTCACTTCAGTGTTCTTGGCTCTAGGCAAGATGGCTTATTTGATGTTACAATGTCTTTTCCTTTCCAAGTGCAGTAGTGGATCTAATTTAGCAAATCTTGTGACAAGTTACTCCAGAGATCCTTTAAATCTGAAGTTAAAATCACAGCATTTAAATGTAGGTAAGACCTTGACAACATAATTAATTGTATTAAAGAAATCAGGAATCAGCACGTGAACATTAGAGAGCACGAGTAAGAGCATAGAACCCCTGTACTGCCCTGCATCTGGCTGAAGTGGCCTCAGATGAAGTTTAATGACCAAGAAGCAATGTTTTGCCCTAAATTTCAGTATGAGAGAAAGTCTGCTTCCTAGCTCTAAATAATAGGTTCAGCTCACAGAAAATACACTAGCTCACTCATGCAAAGACACTCAGTTTTAAAGATACCTGATATAGCAGGATTATTAGCTCAAAAATCTGTTTGCCAATGTAGATTTGCTGATAAGACTGCAATTTTAACCTTGTAATGGTGGTTTATTCCCAGGTAACTGAATCAAGGCCAGTGTCTGCTGTCCTCACTGTAGATAGTCCATATCTGCATTACTACTCTAGTGGATAGTCCATAATGGGATATCTGCCCTTCAGTGTAGTTTCTATAGCTTCACCTCTTATAAGGATATCTTATTTGAAAATAATTAACTACACATTAGTTGAAGCACACACACATCCATACCATGTAGCATAAAACGCTACTTTCTTTGTACATCCACAGAAAGGCCATGGACAGAATATTTTTTTTGCTTATAATCTTTACCATATATGTCTGGGTGCTCCTATTTTGGAATCCTATCTGATTAACAATAAACATAGCTTTTCAAATCCTAGAGTCCAGACAGTTTGTCCTATAGTTTATAAATTTTTTTTTGTTAATATTTTCAAATCCTGGACTTGAACCACTGAAAGGAAAGAAAAAGGACTCTGATAGTAGATTTCTTACATACAAGCCTTGCGAAAGCAAATGGGATCCTCAGCTGCTACTACCAAAGAATCTCTGGCCACCTAAATCTGCTTCATTTACTGCTAGTCAGATTAAAAGACAACTTCCTGCTTTTCTCTGCATTAAAAGCTTTTAAATATTATTATTATTGTTGTTGTTGTTATTATTACTTCTGAATTACATTGATTTCAGAGTGTTCTGGACCACACAAAAGCTGTACTTGAGGGGACAGCTGGCATGTCCTAAGGGAAATGTCACTGTACTGGAGATCTAAGGACATGGACCATCAATTTCCTTTAGCTTTTCAAGAATATAATTCTGTTTCCAGATCTTTTTGACTTTGATGGAGTCTGGAAAGATAATCTCTTGAGAAGCACATTCTTGTTTCAGCCTTTAACAGAAAATTATACAGCACTGCACATGGCAATTCATTAGTAGGGTTTAAAATGTTCATACTAGACAGTACAAAGACACAGACTGTTTCAGACTATGCGGGTACTGGGTGGATGCTTTGGTGTTTTATATATATATACACATCAAACACTTTTAAATGTAGACATCTCCAAAAGGAGAATGTCTCAATTTTCATTATAAAAGAACTTGCATTAGCATTACTGAGATTAACAAATAGTGAGTTGAGGGGAAAATAAAATTGTTTAGGGAACAGTGTAGGTGATGACAGATTCTGAGTTGTAAACATAACTCTGCTGAATAGTGGCAAGTCAATATGCACATTTGTAAAACATGTGAATTGGCTGAACACGAATGTCTCTAGGCATTTCAACATGTGCTCTGATCCAAGTCTGAAACACATCGGAGAATGAGTTCTTTGATGAACCTGTCAAAGACCATTCTCATGACAGCCACTCCTGTTTCACTTTGTAGCTGTGATGCACCTCTACTTTTCTGCTCTCAGAGGCACAGATGGCAGCGCGGTGCTCACACAGCGTTCTTGGAGTGTGTGGAGGAAAAGCTGTGCCAGCTGCAGCAGGGAGAGGCAGGCAGAGATGTGTGTTCATTCTGCTAGAGTAGGGATACTGGTCCTAGTCTCGTCCAGAGGACGAATGTGAGTTTGCTCTCCTGTAGTCCTAGATGATAAAGGTTTGATAGTTGTTGACAGAAGCCATAATTCCATTGTTTTGGGAGGGCCAGGAGGACACCAACACCCAATTAAACTAAATAGACCCAAGCCTTACTTTGAGTCCAGAGCAAAAAAAGCAGATAGCTTAGCTGGCCTTTCCTCATGCTGGCTTGCACTAGGGAAAAGTTACTGTTAAGTGAGATCCTTGCAGCATCCAGGATGATCGTGGTTTATGTGGGCTCAGTGTATCCATGCAGACAATGCAGCACTGTCTCAGAGTCTGAGCTGCAGTGTTGATAATCTGAGTGAGATGAAACAATGAAAATGTGCCGGTCACAACACTGACCTTTGCTGGAACAGCTTGTGCTTCTTGGAAAAATACACTTGTCTGATCAGAGTCTTCTGCTGCTATAGCCAGGATCTATATTTCCACTTGTCAAATCTCTTAAATTAGATTACTCTTGGGGAGTAACCCCCACTCAAAGCAGGGTCATGATGGGCATCTTTCTAAGCAGAAAATAGGGCTGTTTTTTAATGTTTTTTAGCTTCCAACACACCTCTCCTTCAATGTTCCTGGGCTGCTGACACTTAACAGTGCCCTCCAACACAGTCCCTATGCCTGGCTTCCAGAGTCCTGGGAGGAAGAGAAAAATGTCCATGAAATACACCATTTCCTTCTTCCATCTTATCTAGAACAGACTTCTCATGGGGGGAAGTCTTGATCTTCTCACTGATGAAACCAATTTGCTGTAAAACTGCATTTTCTCCCATCATGACTGATACTTATGTGACCTTATAGGATGATAACTCTATTTAAATGACAATGTCTTTCCTTTCACAGGAACCTCAGCCTAAACAGCATGGTGCTGAGGAGAACACACCATTATTCATGCTAATGTACCAACCCTCTGGACCCGAGAAATGTGTTCATCTGCAGATGTTGTGGAAGACACTAGTGATCCTGAGCTGTCACAAGACTGTGAGGTCAGGTATGAGCTCTCTGAGAGTCCTGGCCTACTCTAACAAAGCAGGCCTAGATCCTTCAAACAGTCCAAAACCTGGAAGAGAAAGCTCCCTTTATCAATGATGTTCAAATATTTTAGCAAAATATCTGGGTTTTACTGTAAATACCAGCAGGGAACAGAAACACACTAAAAGCACTTTGTCTGGTTTATTACCGAGAGTTTGAGCTCCTTCCCTTAGGTCCTGATTTCTGAAATAACATGGAAGGCAGCATTGTTATCTCTTTCTACTCAGCAAATTCCTCTCTATATATACATGTCTCTGTATTGCAAAAAATTACTTAAGGACTCTTCCAATTCATTAATTCTTTTCTCTAACCAGTTCCTCAGTCATCTGGAGGTAAAAGAAATGTCGCAGCCCATCACACTCCTGAAAACTAGAGGGGCTGAGTGCCATCACAAGCTTGCTTTGGAAACTCCATGTCCCCTCCACTCAACAGCTGGTGATCAGCAGACTATGCCAAAATGAACCCTCCCACACTTCCTTCAATAGGAACAGCTGCTTTACTCTTGACTCTAATTACTACAGGATTGACTGCTGAAAACTCGACACGGTCAGGTAGTTTCAATTCCTTTTATAAACAGTGTGTAGGATTATTGAGTGTAACAGGGGGAAGCACTTTTTAGTCATAGTGTGCATTGCTGAGGGTTTTGAAGGCATATCTAGAGGTAGATTTGTACTCAAATCTCTAGATTTAAACTGGAAGCTGCACAGTAAATGCACCCCTGATAGTGACTTAGCATAAGAAAATTGCATATTAGATTGTTTTGCCCTTTCCAAAAGAGAGTGAGCTACACACCACTGTGGAAAGCTTGGGACACTAGTAAGAATACATTAAGCAATGATCTCATAGCTCTATGTGCACTGTTGTGGAGTTTGGCATGTCTCCAGGATTTTGCAGATGCAACCCTTAGTGAAAAGAAAAATTGTGTAAGATGTAAATGCTAAAAAATCTTTTGTGAGAGAGCTTCCTACCAGTCAGGGAGCAGTTGTATTGCATCTCCAGACATTTGTTTGAAATTTGGGATTCCCCAAATTTGGGTTTGGAAATAAAGTCCCCATTCTGCCTGGAAATTTCCCATTTTCTGAATCCCAGGCAAACCCAGCCTAGTGAATGGTACTTTCTCCATGCATGGCAAATGACAGACTTAGGACAAATTATATTTCAGGGATTGTTAGGAACTGCACATCTTGTTGGTAGACATAATAATAATATAATAGCATTGTATCTATGCTAATCATGGATAATAAAATTTTAGCTGGGCCTCTTTATAGGAATAGGGGTGCCACTGTAATGAAGTGATGCACATAGCAGTCCTTCAAAGGAATGCTATTGACTTTAGCTGTTTTACAGATGGGAAAAAGGAGGCACAGAGCAGGTAAATGAATTGTCCCAAAATCAGAAGGGAAGAGTCAGTTTCAGGCAAACTTTTGCAGGTAACTTGGTCTCTTATGACAGATGTGGAGGCATTTCCAGTGTTTGTGAGGAAAAGAGGAATGAACTTGTCTTTAACTTCTGTGCATGACACTTCATCTTTAAAAATGTAGATGACAGAAGTATATCTTCTTTCTACCCATGAGATGGGGGTCCCTGTTTGCAGTGGGGAGTGAGACACATGGGACACGTTAGACACTCATTTCCTGGCTTAGGCAACTTCACTCTTTCATTAGAGAAGCCAGGAAAGAAACACGGGGCTGCTCTGCAGTGAGGAGAGTGCAAGTTGATAGAACCTGTGGGGTACAAAGGCTATTAAGGAAACTAAGGTACCTGCAATAAATCTATGCATGGATAATGCTATTTACTGCCAAATATACAATAAGAGATATCCTAAGAATCTAAACTGAGAGTTGTAGACCTAATAGTTCCTTGAAAATGCTGGCTCAGTTTGTTCACCTACTTGGATGTAACTATTACATATACTGTATGCCCTTACCATATACAATATATGTAAGCACGAAAAAAAGAACCATTCAGGTTAAGAACACTATGAAGAAGCATAAAGTTTTCTTTTCCCCCAACACCACATCTTTGCTAGGAAGAGCTTAAAGAGCATTACTGCTACTGACAGGACAGATACCTTGCTTCCAAATTCCCAGAGACATGTGACACCCAGCTGTAGCTTTTGTGAAAGACAGATGTAGTGCCGCTGGGCAGCTGTGCAGCTAAAAGACCCCATTACCCTGCCAGGCTTACCAGCACAATGCAGTGGCTTGGTATGAAGGAGCTGGTAATGATGCCATACAATGTGGAGATTTAGGTCCTCTCCAGAAAGCAGTTCTGCTCCAGATACAATGTCAACTTGGTGCACTCCAGCACTCAGCAGAGTTCACGAGAGTGCAGCATCACCAGCCTTCTGCTGTGTCTTTGCACATCACTGCCCACTGCAATGGTTCATAGGCGCACAGGGAAGAAGTGCTCACCTGTGCAGAGTGCTGTGGCAGCTCTTCACACTGGCCCCAGCTTAGCATCTCCTTGTCCCTCTGTCACATATCTGAGTTCTTCCAGAACCCAAAGGGGTATCTGCATTCAGGCTAATCTCCATCTCCCCTTGCATGCCTCACAATGCTCTTAAACGTCAGAGAAAGCAGAGTGTAGTTTTTGTATCAAGGACTGGCTAAAGCAGTGTTCTCATGCCTCGGCTGTCGGAAATACATGCAAAATCTCTTCATCCTTTTTATTTTTGCATTCTCATTGTGGGGGGGAAAATGCACTGTAAATCTTGCTGACAGCTATGTCAGCCATTTGGGCATGCAGTCAACTGCAGCGCAGACACCTCTTTAGCTCAGCGTACAAGACATGACCAGTATCCATTACCAAATATGCTGCTGATCTAAAATCTGTTCCAAGCCAGTCAGTATTTTTCCAGTGGCTTCAGTGTACTTTGGAACAGTCTTATGGAGGTGAATTCTTTAATTTTAGGCAGCACTTTTGGATCACTCCTTTAGAATTGCTTTATGAAAACATCTACAGCCTATATAAATGCAGAGAGTGAATTTGGATACTTTCTGAAATACTAAAAGGAGGAAGCAGGCTTACAGATTAACAGTAAATGCCATGATCTCAGAAATGACCAGAAGAAGCAAGTGCTACACAGAAGATCTGCCACCCACACATACTGACTCGATAGACAAATCAGTAGATTCTGTAAGTTAATAATACTAACAAAATGCATATGTACAGAACTTACCCTACCTATCTTTATATAAAACAAACATAAAGATTTCAACAACTCTGTTCAGCACATCCTCCACCCCCCTGTACACTTCAAATTCAATGTTATCTCTAAAGCTGTTGTACTTTGGGCTAGATTTAGTCATGTGTCCTGTGATTTCCTGAACTGAGATCCTACTCACGTGAATGATTACCATGCAGATTAAAATCAGTGTTTGAATTATACACAGGACTCCTAATTCTAATCTAAACTCTGTCAACATTTCTATAACTTTGTTTATATTTTGTCATGAATTTATTCCCAAGTTCAACTAAAGACACTTCTCCGCATCCTCCCTCTGTCACAAACCCATACATTTGAAAAATGAAGCACATACACATGTAGTACTCGGGTGATCAGCAAATTTTAGGTGCTGTAAAAGGACCCAGGATCAGACTGGTCATGGTGAAAGTGTTAATATCCTTGTCACACTAGGCCTTTGAAATAACGAATTGTGTGCCTTTCCTGTGGAAAAAAAAATCATAAAAAACCAAAAAACAATCAACCTGGCTAACATTAGACTAACAATCAAAAGTTTAAAGACTTATTATTATTTACAAAGATCTTTCTGAGACCTGATTTACAAAAACTGGTAAACATAGCAGATTTGTTCGCAATAAAAAAAATCTAATATTGACCATGATTAAAATTAACATACTGGAAAAAATGTAAGGAATAATTTTCTGCCAGATACTTCTCTGCTCCATTAAACATTGCTTTGAGCATTGCATTATACCTTATCATGTTACAGTGATAGCAGTAGAGTGATTTTATTGCCTTAATAACACAACTGCAGTTAGCTGACACTCTACAGACATGTGCTGTTTTGCTCACATAAGGAAGAAAAATATTAATCTGTTTTAAATAAGGGACTGTTTTTTAAAAGGCACTAACTGCATCCAAAAAGACATGTAAGAGAGCTGTGCAATACTAAATGAATGAGTGAAGCTTAAATGAAAAAGGATCTGGGATGCCTCTTTTTATTTCGATAAGGCTAATACCCTCTTTGTCACCACTGACTGTAGCAGCTCAGGAAGGGCTGGGAATCTTCTGACTGAATTTTGTGCACACTGTGATGAGGGGCAACAAGCAGAGAGGAGACTGGAGAGAAGGCGGGTAGGTAGCTCTGGAGAAAGGGCCTTGGAGGAGGCAGAGGGATATGCATAGCCGGAAAGGCTTCTGTCACTGCAGGATGCCTGCACATGTTTTTTTTAATAAAGAGCCAGTTTAGTTTTAGTACCACGGGACTTCCTCAAGTTACAAACCAACAGGCAGTGCACGAAACACACAAGGTCTATTCTGTACCTGTTTAAAACATAAAGCTTTATAAACATTGAAGTGCTACTTTCCCTCCAGTGAGGCCTTTTCTTAGTTGGAAAAATAAAACAAGGAAGCGCCTGTCATGTAGGCTGTACTAAAATTATACTTAGCATAATAAAATTATCTGTAATAGCGTATTCCTCAGCAGACTCTAACTACCATCTTCTACTTTGTGAAGAGAAACAGTATATTTTCACTTGCGTCCTACACAGTTGAAAAAGATAGTAACTAAAGTAGCGGTGATACCCCTTGCATGTTCATCTCAAGGGATGGATAGGAAAACAGCAATCACCTGGCAGCCAGTGGAAAGTCATAAACAGATGCGTTCCTGTACGTGTTTTCCTGAGAGGATAATTGTTCTTGTTGATGGTTATGTACCTTTGAAAGTAAATAACAAACTGTATTACTAGTGAAGATAACTGGAAACAGAGAAAGTCCAAGGACACCAAAGCGGTTTTCTTTTCCCAGCAGAGGAAGTTTTCTGGCCTTGTAGAAAAGGCAAGGAAGGAAGGGGACTATAAGGGCCTGGTGTATTTTAAAACAATGTTATCAATATGCACCCTTCCCTCTCTCTGATCATGTCTCTAAAAGCTGACGGATGCCCAAGCACGCAGGGGCTGTATAATGACATAATGTTGGCTACCTTGCACTGAGTAAAGAAAATGTTTGTCTTGAATCCAGGAAGAGTTGGACAAAGCTGTAAGTGACTTCAAGAACTGGAATTTCAAGCACACAGTCCATGAGCATAGTGCTGTGTTACTGTGTCACTGAAGAAAAAAGACCATGAAATTTATCAAATTCATTTATTGACTTTACTGATCTGGGGTTTTTTGGGGGGTTGGGGTGGGGGGTTAGTTGGTTGTTTCGTTGGTGGGTTTTTTAATTTATTTTTTTTTCCTAGCACCACACAGTTTATCACAGTTTCATAACATTGTAGGTCCTGTAAGAGTGGTCATCCCCCAGTCTTTTGTTATGCTGTTCAGGATTTTATTTTTAAAAGTAGAAATTTGAGAAATGTACTTCCAGAAGTCATATATATAAAGCAAGGAAGTGGGAAAGGGTGGAATAGAGATAACGCTTATGTTTGGCTTCTAGACAGATTGAGTCAAGAAGGCTCAAGAGCAAAGCTCAGAAACATGGGACAGAAGAGTGCCAGAGACCTCAGAGAATTGCACCGAGACAGTGGCATGGGATCTACCTTAGGAGGATAAAATGGAGACCCAGGGAAAAGAGGTACCTAAATTACTGATTTGAGGGAGAAGCTAAAGAGTGCTTTGTAACTGTTCAACATTTTTTTTCTGGAAGGAGTGAATGCTGTAGTTCTGTTTGGCAGTACAAATATATATAGTATTATTGACATGAAGGAAATGAGGGGATGATAAATATTGGAGACATTAGTTCTTTTTTTTTACAGTAAGAGGATTCATTTATTCTGGGAACTATGCCTAATGCTGGCTAGGGTTGAGGATGTGTAAATAATCTGTCCCCCATCAGTTATGCATTTTACCTCACGCTTTATTTTACCTGGTATCTGCCCTTGGTCAGTGGATACAGAAATTGGAAGAGAAGACAGGAGAACAGGCTATTCAAATATAGTATACTTATGTCTCTGAGGACATGCCTTCTCTGGAATAATAAATTCATTAAAACAAGACATTAAGAAAACTGATTTCTATAAGATTGATTTTTTTCTTGGAGTCTAAGGCTGAGGGAGTTGCGTGATTTGCTAATCAGACTTGAATTTATATGAAACGTGGGTTCTTCAGACTTTCTCATGAAAAAACTTGTTCTTGATGAGTGACCAAAAAAAAAAAAAATTTCTCCATGTCTTTCATTGTCACTTAGATTTATGAAAGCAACTTTGAAATAAAGGTTGTGTTGACAGCACAACTTTTAATGTCGAGGCACCTCCATATTTTCTATATGCATAGTGCTAATCAGAAAACAGAGAGGTTGTGTCCTTTTCCAGTAAGTATGTCTCGGATTCTTGAAACAGGAATCAGTCCCAAGCTTTGATTTAAAATAGATCTTTCTTCAGACCTCTTGAGCAACATCAAGACCCCATCTTGAACATGTGCTACCAAAAGATAACTATTTTAAAAGCCGCCTCCAGCAGGTTTGCAGATCTCAGCAGCTTTTTAGCAAATTAGTATACTTTCAATATTTCAGAGAAAAGGAAGAAGTTAAATCTGGTGAGCCCGATGTAGAAACAAATTTAAGGATGCCTTTGTTCTCCTTCAGACAGCCATGCTTGTAGAGCTGCTAAACTCAATGGGCAGATCCCCAGTGTCGGTGATCTTAGAAACTACTTAATTTGGGAAGGCTGATTAAGGAAACTTTCCTGCCCTCTTCAAACTAAAGCAATGCTGAGAGTATTAATTTTAAAATGCTGTGACAGGACTCTTGTTAGAGATTAGTGTTTTGTGCTGGTATAATTAAACTTGGCTAATATATAAAAGCTGACACACAGTAACAAAATTCACAATTCTCAAATATGTTATTCTCCGAGTTTGAAACCACTTTAGCCCTTCATTAGTTGAAGTGTAGCAATACACTTGAGCTTTTAGAAAACACATGGGAGGCGTAAATGCTATCTTATATGAGCTTGGTAAGAACGGGATGCTTTGAACAATCTAGAAGACGTTTATTTTCCCAGGTTGGTGTACCAAATTCAAGAAACTTTCAAACAGACTTTTTTCAGGAAGTTAGAAAACAGAAAGTCTTCTCCACTTTCTCATATTTCCCTCCCCTTCTTCTCTGTTTCAGATATTTAACTGAATTAAGTGTTCAGGGTCAGTGAATTAAAGACTGAAAAAATTGTTAGAGGTATTTCAAATTTTATGTGAAGGTCAATGAATGTTTTGGAAAAAAAATAGATTCAATACATGGTTTCCAAACCCAGAATAAGTTCATATATGCGATTTGACAAAAAGTGTAATTTGAAATACTCAGCTTAATACTTGTAGATACCTGTTAATGAGCTACTCTGTATTTTAAAAGCAGACATACCAATACAGTGATCTGTGTTGTTCTGAAAAGTTATAAGCTTAAAACCTATTTTTATTCATAGTTAAATTAATCTTACAACCGTTTTGCCTGGAATAGAGAATCTGGCCTACTCCATGGATATCTACCACTGAAATTAGCTACAATGAGTGAGCTTATTCCTGAGAATTCAGAGCCACTACTTGTTAGACAGGGGTAGGAGGTGTACATGCTTTGAGTACTCTGCTGTTCACACACATTGCCTTTAAACACATAAAGGCATTGACATATATTCATTCAAGAGAAAAAGCTATGTCAGAATAACTTTATTTCAAAATACACCTGCAATTAAAATCTTGGCAAAAATATCCTTTCCTTAGGGTCGTAGTTTAATGTGTCACAAAGATTGTTCCTTTTTTACATTAAATTTAGTAACCTTCTCAGATGAATTATTATCAAGGAATTAATGAAGGAAACATTTACCATTTAAAGAATGTAATGAATTAAACTGAAATCCTAACTCAGTTTAGATAACTACCAGCAGTTTTGCTTTTTACCACATTTCTACAGATTTTATTGTTTCCCCTTCCCTCTCTGTGAGTAGATGCCTGGAAGAGCCACAGGTTCATGCACATGGAGAAAGCTGTTTTCCCTGAGTTCTCTCAACTCCCCTGCTTGCCATATCCAATAATTCAGGCACTCCTTCCACAGATTTAAGGATATCTCATTGGAGAGTTGATCTATGAGCTCAATGGATATTGCGTGTTTAACTAATTGGTCCAGAAGATGATTGTGCTTTCTTCAAATTGTTGCTCATTTCTTGTGTTTGGGTAAATCTCTTTTTCTCAGTTTTACTTGGATGCTTTTAACTTCAATTATGGCACTGATGGTAAATGGGAATGTGGCAGTATTCTTGTTCTTTTCCAAGTATTCAAAAATAACTTAAACCGTCATCAAAACCTGTATGCTGCAAATAAGAAACTTCAATTACAACTCCTTTACACTCAAAAGATTATTCTGAATTTATAGTCAGATGAAAATTACAGTATTTTCAAATTCAGAATGGGTAAACACCACTCTTTGACACTTACAGAATGTCCATCTGTCCAGACAAATTCTGTAACTAGCCTAAAAGGGCTATGTATTTGAACTTTACACAAGAAAGAAAGAAAGAAATTCCAGTAACAGGTTTAATTCCCTACTGCCTTCCATCCTCTGTAATGTAAAGTGATGCCACTTCATGTTTTGTGATGGAAAAAAGTCACCAATCCAAAACATTGCCACTTCATCTTACGCAAAACAAATGGATGAGCTGGAGCAATCAGCTGATACTGATGTGTGCCTTAGGACAGAGTAAAACCTTTAGTGCACCATGTGAATGACATGAATGGAACCAACCATTTCTGATGGGGCATCTTGCTTTACAAAGCAGTGTGCAATTGAATCCCAGCAATACTGTGGAAATTGAGAAAAGAGGGTGAAAGAGGTTTCATAGCAATGAGCAAAATTATCAACTGTTATAAAGTAGCCTTGTTTTAATCAAACTTTCCGAGAAATTATTTCTGGCTAATACCTCTGAATCTTTCTTAATAGAGAATGGCCTTTCCATTTTTCTATTTCTGGCCAAGACTGGTTCATTGAAAACTTGAACCTGAACTCTTTGTAAAGACCTGGAGATTTTCTCCAGCAAACTTGAGACCACTATATCTAAATATAAGGAAGTAAACTTATGGATATGGAGGATCATTTTGGTGAAACTTACTGAGCCACCTATCTGTAGAGAACAGCATGATTTATTCCTATGGTAGACCAATGAGCAGGAAACGTGGACAGGCTGATAAATCACTGATGTGAATAACGACAGTATTTCTCTGTCTAGATAGCCAAGGTGGGTAAAATGATGAGTCTGTGAATGTTTTTCTGAATCTTGTCTACTCCCATGACCATGCAATAAAATGCTGTGTCATATAAACATGAAGGAGACCTTCTGTCTCATGGAAGATAGGGGATTGCTGAAAAGAGTGTTTCAATTTCTGCTCTCTGACTCCTTGAGATATAATATACTGTGGCTTGGGATGAACATGTAATCAGAATTTATCAGTTAAGCTTTTATGCTACTTATTGAATATTTCAGGGGAAGAACATCAGAAAAATGCAGGGAACTACAACGTACTTAATAATTAACACTTCACTTCTCACTAGCCTGTTGTCAAAAATGTTTTCCTAGACTCTTTAACTGAAGCCAACATTCAGACTGCTTCCTCTGCATGCCCTACTTGGGGCATTGCTGAAGAATGAATTTGGAGAGTCAGAGCTCCTCAGCTGCTGAGCATGTGGTGTCTTACCTGCACAGCTGAATGGTGGGGGCCACTACAGAACCCCCTCACCGCCTGTACAGGGAGCACTGACACTGCCACAGTGAATAAGAGGGTGCTCATGCAAGCAGAGCAGGGCGTAGGTGAGAGCCAGCCAGTTGCCAAACGGAGCACATAGCATAACTGTAATCGTACTCTCTCTATGCCTTGGATAGATACCTGCCTCAAAGCCACACAAGGCCCTTTATTTGCTCTGGACTTGGAGGATTAAACCCAGACTCATCTCTTGAAGGTAAAGGAGGATTTACTACTTTTATGTCAGTGGACTGGTTGGAATTCTGCATACCTCTCATCTGGTAGCCTCGTGACTCGAATTTTGCCAGTAAAGAAGAAACTAGGTTTCATTCTTTCTTCAGCATGTTCTGTCTTTGTTAAAGCCTGTCCCATTAAAGTCAGGCTACTGAGCAGGATGGTTTGAGGGATGATGAGAGAATGGAGAGAATTAACAAGGGGTAAGATAATTCTGTAGCCTGGTTTTGATAACTTGGCTTTTAAAGCTGTATGGTCTAATTCTCCTTCTGCTCATACTGTATCAGCATTTATTATTTTTTTTTTTTAGAAGTATATTGGAAATAAGAATATAGCTTAGATCTGTCAACTCACAGTATTTGTGAGTATTTGAGTAAAACTGAAATAACTACTGATTCATAATTCAGCAACAGAACAGATAAGAATAGGGGCTGACCTCTGTGACTGAACAAGAGTGTGCTTTTGACACATGTACTCTGTGTACAGCAAACTTTGTAATGTGAAACTGGAAGAAAAACTAAACATCTGTAATCCCATTGTTGAGGTAGGGTCATAGAGTTCAGGAAGATATGTGGCGTATTTGGTGAAGAAGAAACAAACTTTGCAGAAGGAAACACTTGTGACATTTGAAAATATTCTCTCCTCACATTCCCTTTTCATTCCTTCCATTGTTAGTTCCTGAAACTCTAATTCAATACTGGCCATCAGCCTTGAGGAAGGACTTAAACCTTAAACACCTTCCCCCAGCCCTCCCTTCCTCCCAGGCTCAGCTTTGTTCCCAGTATCGCTACCTCCTGCCCCTCAGTGGTACAAGGAGCAGGGAATGGGGGTGCGGTCAGTTCTGCTGCTTCTTCCTCCTTAGGGTGGGGGGAACTCCTCGCATTCTTCCTCTACTCCAGCGCAGTTCCCGTCGCCCAGGAGACAGTCCTCCACGAACTTTTTCTGACATGAGTCCCTCCCACAGGCCTTAGCGTTTCCCGAGCTGCTCTGGTGTGGGTCACTCCCACATGTTGCAGTTCTCCCAGTGCCAAACTACAACTGGGCTTCTTTTTCTCTCAGAGTCCCAGACTTTTTTGGGTACAGCCACCTGCTCTGGTGTGGGGTCCTCCACGGGCTGCAGGTTGGCATCTGCTCCACCGTAAAACCCCCTGGGTGGCAGGGGGGTGGCCCTGCCGTCTCACCACAGGGTACAGGGCTATCCCTGCTCTGGTGCATCTCCCCCCTTCTCCTCCTTCCTTCCACTGACCTCGGTGTTCACACAGGCGTTCTCACAACTTCTCTTCGTAACTCCTTCTCCTCCTCCCAGGTTCCCCTTCTTAAATACGTTATCGCAGAGGCACAGCTAATTGGCCGGGCCTTGGTGCAGCGGTGGGCCTGACTTGGAGCTGGGGGAGCTTCGAGAAACTTCTCACAGGGGGCCACAGCTGTAGCCCCCTCCTCTGCTACCAACACCACCCCCCCCAGAACACTTTGTGACTCCAAAGCTAAAACAGCACTAGGCCTTTGCCATCCTTCTGAGAAAGCCATAGTTTATCAGCAAAATATAATCTTTAGGGGATTAGAGCAGAATTCTTTGAAACATTAAGGAAGTCTGAAATCCATTACAGTGCAATTTCTAATGACTGAGGTAATTTCAATTTGACCCAGGACTTCTGAGTAACAAAACCTGTGTTGTTTTGTTGTCCTTTCCACTTCAATTACTACAACAAACAACATGGAAAAGTACATAAAAAGTAATTTCATCTGTTCTTTTTGAATGTACAAATCCTAGGTTACTTCTCTTTTTCTTCTTCAATATTTCATTTTTGAATAACTGCCTGTTAGAAAGTTTTTAATTATTTAAAATGTTATGAAAATCTGTGTAATGTTAACAATGCCAGTGCTTATTTTTGCTATTAAAAATAGATGGAAATGGATCAAGACAAAAGGTAGTACGACTTTCATAAGGAGTGAGATTGCAAAAGCAAGATTTGCAGAGAGATAAAAATTAATGTTGAAGAGTACAAACAAATATCCTGGCACTTATGATACAAACTTCAACCCAGGCTAGCAGCCAATAAGTGATAGTATGTAATCCTAGTAAAACAAACTTGAGCATGAGAAAACTCTGCAGTCAGTACTAACATCCTTTGTGTCTGCGTTGTGCCACAGACTCCGAGACAAAACAATTAAACTTGTGTCATGAACCTTTGTCCATTGGTGTGTGATACTGGGCACAGTCAATGTTGGACAAATAGCATTAGTGTGCATCTCATGACAGCAAGGGGGATTACAGCTGAGAGTAGTATTTGGTCTGTCGATTGAAAAGTTAAAGCTAGAATAAGGAGATGTAAATTTGACTCAACTGGCCTGTGCAGTCTGTGCACGAACAACCTTAGCTTGGCGAGACAGGCAGACAAGTGGTAGACATGAGGCTGCGTAACACGGGGCTGGCTTGAGTTCATGTATGGGCAAAGCCCAGCACATTTCCAAAGTGAGTGCAACTTGCCAACTTCAGAAGAAACAGTAAATCCGTACAATTACAGAATATGTGGTAAATTCTACCACACTGACTAAAGCTAACTAACGCACAAGAATGCAAAAAAGCATGCAATGAGAAGAAGAAGAAAAAGGGCTTGGTGTAATTAAGTGAGTAAAAGTGAAAAGAACAACTGGCATAGATGGAAGGGTAAAACTGAGAAACCGCTTATGAATATTTTGAAACATCTGATACTATATTGAAACTGGAACTGCTGGAATTTTTTGGATGTTCTTTCTAAAGTTTTTTTTTCATCTTCAGATGGGGAACTGTCTTGAGAAATGTATTTCATTTGGGATGCATAGTGCTTTATCAAGCAGACTCAGCCTCACCAAGCCCTCAGCACTGGCAGAATGAGGAATAAAATGCTTGGCCATGAACTGGTGAAGGTGAGCTGTAACATGTTCAGCTGGACCCTGGATAAAGCAGAACACCCACAGGTTTCTCTTTTAAACAGTGGAAATAGAGCTGAGGGTGCCTGCACACCTCGGTCTGGCAAGCTGATGACAGGATGCTCACGACAATGGGAGGTGGTAGTAGGTACACATTGTGTAACGGCATCTTTTCTCTCAATAGCTATACTGTACACCAGACAGTATGAAAAGAAAGCAGGGAAGACAGTTAAAAGCATTTCTTAGATGTGGTGCATTTTTAAACTTTCTGCCAGGGAAGCTGCTCTCCAGCTGCTCTGTTGGGTTTAGCAGTGCCTCTCCCTCTTTACTGAGGTAGCCCCAATCCACCTGCAGGTGGATACTTGCACTCTGGTTGTATTAACTTGCTAAAACAAAGTAGTAGGGAAATCAGGACCCTCAAAATTAATTCAGGTGGTTATGATAATGGACCTAAACACAGCGCTCCCTGAAATGTATCTTTTGATATACTGACAGCTTGAGCTGTACCTACCTGTATCCTATCCAGATGAATTTATCAGAATTAGTTGAAAGCAGTGATTTGCTATAATTTTCATGTTGTAACAGCCTGCCAGGATGCTGTACCAACCATTTCTAAAGGACAAGTAGGAACTAGGTTTAACTCCTTTGGGTTGTTGTTGCATGGTATTGGAAAAACACCAACACAATACTTTCCATTTTCTGAGAAAGGGAAATTTATAAAAATTCCGGGCTTCATCTAGAATCTTCAAAACGATACAAGATTTTCCTCCCTACAAAAAGATTCCTGCAATATTGGAGAAACAAAATGGAATTACTGGATGGAGAATGAGAGCTGTGCTCTTCCATTCCAACCTGTGGTACAAACAAGAGCTCAGCAGCAAGCGCAAGGCTGTAAAAACTCTTTGTATTCCGATATGAGCAGTTTACAAAAACAAGGCAGATGTGATAATTACATAAACCAAATGCACAGCACAGTAACACCCGTAGCTACCCGGGTTAGGTTAGGCTGGTTGTGCTTTGCTTTCTTGATATTTTCCCCCCCCCTTCTCATTCTAGAAGACACTAATTGCCCATTTGCAGCAAGGAAGGCTGATTCTTCCCAACACCTCCGCGACGGCTTTGGGGCAGAGAAGGAAAAGGTATGCCGGGTGAGGTTTGTAGGCGTGTTAAAGACTAAAAATGCTCGGCCGGGCTGCCCGGGGCCGCCCGCGGGGGCCGGGGAGGGCTGGCACAGGCACCCCTCACCCCCCTCCCTGGGCTCCCCTCACCCCCCTCACCAGGCTCCCCTCACCGGGCTCCCCTCACCCCTCACCGGGCTCCCCTCACCGGGCTCCCCTCACCCCTCACCGGGCTCCCCCCACCCTTCACCGGGCTCCCCCCACCCCTCACCGGGCTCCCCCCACCCTTCACCCGGCTCCCCCCACCCTTCACCCGGCTCCCCTCACCCCTCACCGGGCTCCCCTCACCCCTCACCGGGCTCCCCTCACCGGGCTCCCCCCACCCTTCACCGGGCTCCCCGCCCCGGCGGCTGCGGGCGGGGCCGTCCCGTTCCGCCCCGCTCCGCCCGGGGGCCGGGGCCGGCGCTATAAGGGCTGTGGGGCGGTGCGAGCAGCGCTGAGTCCCGGCTCCCTATTCCTCGCTCCCGGCCATGGCCCCCGAGCGGTCCCCGTCGGTCTTCGCCGAGGCCGGGCAGCGGAGCGGGCTGCAGGTGTGGCGCGTCGAGCAGCTGGAGCTGGTGCCGGTACCCCCCAGCCGCCACGGAGACTTCTTCGTGGGGGACGCGTACCTGGTGCTGTGCACCGCCCGCCGCGGCGCCGCCGTCGCCTACCGCCTCCACTACTGGCTGGGTACGCCGGAGCGGCACCGGGAGCGGCACCGCGGGGCTGGGCGCCAGGGAGCTGGGGAGGTGGATCCCCCTCCCCACTGCCGCTGCGGGAGGGCCGTGTGCGTTGGAGCGCCCGGCTTGAGGCGCTTTAACAGCACAAGTAGGGCTGCCCCGAGGGTCGGGGCGATGCCAAGCCTCAGCGGTTCTGGGTGCCTCTTCTGCTGAGGGGCTCCGGGGGTGAGAAGGGGGGCTGTGGCACAAAGGTGGACGTCTGCTTGCTTTGGGAGGGCGGTTTGGAAAAGCGGTGGAAAGTTAAAGTCAAGTCTTGGCTGCATCCAACCAAGATTTGCAAGGGAAAGCTTGCCTTCATTTCAGATGAAAAGGTTTCTTGCCCCTGTTCCCACTAGGACCAAAATTTCACCTCCCGTTGGCATTGTTGCACTGCGCTGTGGGGTGTTGCCTTTTTCAGCTAGACTAGTTTTGCTTTCTGATGATACAGAGATTGGAAGCAAAGTCGCCAGGCTTTCTGTAAAACCTCTTTTCTTTAATACCAGTCTGACAGCCCAGTAAAGCCCCTCCTGAAGTAACGAGGAATACTAGAATTGGGCTTATGTCCTTTGCCTTCAACCTTCGCTAGCACAGTGTTTACAACAAAACAGGTATCTGATGTAAGGATGCATTTTAGATGGCTTTCTCGTCTTTTGGAGATTTCTTGAGACTTTATTGTCTGGTCACCAAGGCATCTGACCACAGTCATAGCAGTGTAGCTGTCTGAGATCTATTTCTTCTTGTTTCACCATCAGGTTTGTGTTTGTTGGCAATTATCCCGGTGAATGCACATAAAGACAGGTCAGCATGTATCAGCATTAATGTGTTTGGGTTGCTGTGATTCTCGCTTGTGCTTTTGAACGCATTGAAAAATAGCAGATAAAGCTGGGATTGTTTCTGCATAAATGTTTGAAGCTTGTTTAGTTTTGCGTGTTTTATGAGCTATCCAGCTGGCACACGGGATAGTGTCCATCTCTGACAAGAGTATAATCATAGATGGCACCGTAAATGATTTTCTGTCAGATGTTCTTATGTCAGCAGTGCTGCTAGTTAATAGCAGGGTTTGGCTATTTAGACTTTTGTTGATGAAGTTAGAACTACTTATGTAGAAGCTAAGATATAGTAAATGCTTCCCAGGGAAAGATGAAAAGATGTCTTTGCAACTGGAAGTCAAAACAGTGACCGACACTTGCACTAATTAAAACCTCTTTGCTGTTGCCTAAAGAGCTTTAGTTGTACACACTGATGCGCATCTCATGCTGATGTGGTGATATCCAGATAACTGTAAATAGCTGTGGGTAATCTGGGCACACATTGTTCTTGTGCAGCTGGCAGGTTGGCAGCAGTGTAGATAGCTCCTGGGAAACCCCTTCCTGCTTGCAAGATACACCTGTAGTGGGACAGGGGTGCTCAAACACCGCTGCATGCTGACTAGCAACAGGAGACCAGAACTTCATACAAGGTGTATGGAAAAAGGTAGTCACACCCAGGGCTGGAATTTTAATAATTTTGGTATTTTTGCTGACTGATTCTCACTGCTGTTACATACACTTAACTTCTCCCTCATGAGCAAAAGCTGTATAACCTGTGGGCCAGGAAGACCTCGCTAGGGTCTTTCTGAAGACTTCCCATAAGGCATCTCTGAACAGTTACAGCTGTCATTACCTGTCAGACACTGGAATGGAAAGAGCTCCTGTGAAATTGGATTGGTGGAAACCTTACAGACTTTTGACTTATATACTTAAAAGGGCCTTGCCATTTGGTGACATGGTGTGGCGGATGAAAGTATTGACACAGTAATGGTTTAGTAAAAATAATCTAGATTTATTAATAAATAACAACAGTTTGTCAATACAAAATAGAAAAGCGACTTAGATTCTAAAATGACAAGATTCATTCTAACTTACTTAACGGTACCTTAATTTATACATATATACATGTGCATACACAAACCAGACATATACATACAGAAATAAAGGTATTTGGATTCAGTAAAATGAACACAAAAGGGACAAACACACAGGCACAAGGGCAAGGGTACATACTCACACACACCAATAAACAGGTGAAATAGAAGGTAGCTCAAAGACAATTTTCCTCTCGAGTTTAGAGCAAATACTCACAATGCCTTGGCATTCCTCAACGGGTGATAATTGAAGCTCGAGCAGGTTGACTTCACCCTGGCCTTCCATCTGGAGCAGATGACACCTTAAGGGTTTTGGTACCTGAGAGGTGTCCCAGCTCAGGGGAGATGCTGGTCACAGGTCCACTACAATCCAGAAGAGCTCAAAAGTTCTCTCTGGTGGTCACAGTTTATAGGGTCCAAGATAATTTGAGTTTTGTCAAATACTATATGGTACCTTCCAGCAGTTGCACAAGAATTTGAATAACATGCAACCCTGTTACTGTTCCATCTGACCGCATCCCAGGCACAGGTGTGCCAGGCCATCCGGAGATGATGGGCCATTATAACCCTTTCGGAGCAATCAGAGTGGGGGCAGGAGACAGGCTCATTAGGGTTGTCAGTCCTTATCTCCACAGATTGGTGTATGGCTCGGGGGAATGTAGGTGGAATCACACCTAGCACCAAGCAGCCCGACAAGGAGGGCAGGGAGGGATAAGAATTGCATCACCACGTACGGTCCTCCTCCTGTCTGGCGTTTGTGTTATTGTGGGGACCTCATAATGGTGGCATAGAGCAAATGGATTTTAACTTCATCAAAAAAGACCCTAAATTCAGAATAAAAGCAGATCAATGAATTTTATATTATATAGTGGGAAACTTCCTCCTAATACATTGCGTGGGCATACCCAAGGGTTAGAAGGTCGTCTAGACCATGGGAGGATGGTCTGAGACCTTGATGCGCTGACAGTCTTGTCCTGGGGTTAAAGTGACCAAACAATTGTTCTGTCAGCCTGAAGCTTCTTATGCGAAAGCCCCTGTTTTACCAAATATCTTGGATACAGTGAAGTGCTGTCCATGTCAGGTAGTTTCTGAACAAGCCAACTCAGGTGCTGCAGTGATGTTGGCATGGCCAAGCAATCGGTGTGGATCTGTGTTGTAGCTGTTTCCGTTTTTAACTTTACTCAGAGATCCTGGCTCAGTTGTCCACGCTGACACTTGAGGGATGTCTTTGTAGTTAAACTAAGCTTAAGGGAGACGTCTAAAATTGAAACCATCACTAGTGGAAACAGCATGTGCTGTGCTGATATGAGGCTACTTGTGGGAGCAAGACTGGCTATAATACACTTAGTATCTTGAATAAAAAAATGCATTATGTTTTTAACTGGTTTTGAATCCTTTTACACAGACATGAAGTGGCAAGACCTGTCCATATGAATCAGGATCTAGTCTGGTAAAAATCTGTGTATTTTTCATATGTACTCTGGCTTATAGTCATTTGTGTCTCAGACTATAAGGTAAATCTGTCTTTCATGTAAGCTTGAATAACCTACACTTGGATTGATGCTCACTTTTTTAACTAGGGTTTCACTGAGTATTTTATTTCATAGCAGCTGGGACACCAAGCCTGGTAGTGGTTCTTATCTCTAACACTGTTCTAAAACCAGGGTTTTTTTGACCGTGAACCCTGTTGTGTAACTGCAAGCAGTAAATCTGAAGTATCTAGTCCTAATGGGCTTAATAACCCTATTTAAAAAAAAAAAAAAAAAAAAACAAAACCAAAACAAATAAAAACAGCAAATAAAAACCTCCACCCCCCAAAAAACCCCCAAAACAAGCCTCAAAATTTACTGCTAACTTTAAGGTGGTACCCAGGTCTAAGAAAGCACTTGCTTTGTGGCAATGTGCTATCAGTGAGTGATGGGGATTTTTTTTTTTTTTCCAGATGTTCGTGTGTTACATTCTACTTCCAGTAATATCTTTTTACCTTTTTTGGGCAGACCTCATGCTCTTCTCTTCCCCATGCCTCCATTATTTTTTGGATCCCTTCCATATTTCATCCTTGCTGTTTTCTGGGGGTTCCTGTTGCACCTGTGTCCCCACAAAAGCTATGGTGGTGGCAATAGTGGCACCACTTCTGGGAGAAGCACAGTTGGTGAGCAGTGCAAAGTTGTCTTGAGGCTTTTGTGCTGCTGGACCATAGGGCACTTGTTCTCCTTAAAAGAGGAGCTAGGTTGGTGATCGCCTTAGGCATCCCTGTCCCCCCTCTCCTATGCTTTATTCTTAATACCTCATCAGCAGGCTTCCTGTGACACGAGCACCTCACTACACATTTGCCCTTCTCCCACAGCCTGTGAGAGGTATCTGTCCAGACTGTTAATGTGAGAATCTGCTCTTGAGAACTGTTGCTTGTATACCAGCATATTCCTCTTATTTAGAAAGAAAAAATAAAAACTAAAAGGAAAATCTCACTTTTCCTTACTCTTCAAAAGTTCTTGAAGCCTGGTTTCTGAGACTCCATCCTACTTGTGCTCTTCTTGAAACAGTCAAAATTGCTGAAAATGTTCATCAAAACGTATGGGCCCATGTTAAAAAGTTTTGTTTTAATATACAGCCTGCTTTGCAGCATGATTAGGCCATCACCACACTAGGTATGGAGGCCATTTTGTCACAGTCCTGGGAAGAGGCTAATCTCTGAAAGGTACAAAACAAAGTATGACCTCATGAAGCAAATATGAGCCCCAAAGCTGCTTTTCTTTCTCCCAGCTGTACCAGGCAATCTAGTAGAAGATATTTAAGCAAAATACCCTTGCTTGTGTCAGGAGGACTGCTTTTCAATTATTTTAACTTTTTGGCTTTGTGAGTTGTTCTTAGCATAAATACATGGTTGACCATCTAATCAGTCCTTTGACATGACCGTCCTTTGTCTTTGCACTCTAACTCAAAGTTCAAAAATCATTACTGCAGGTGCTTGCCATGTTAAACTCACTGAATTAAAATACTCTCTTTTTCAAAGAGCCTAAGCAAAGACAAACTTGGCTAACTTTCACTTTTTCTTGCTTATGAAGGCGGTTCTACAAGTAGTTAAAAATGGTCTGGTTGGTCATGCATTTGGTACAATGTAGTGCTTTGTTTCAACATATACATGGGCTGTACAACCTGTGGAAGGCATTGCCTGATTGTCACTTTTTTTTTGACAGAATTCAAAGTTATATTAGTGCTTTATAGACATATTTCATCTTATTTCAGGGAAAGAATGTACCCAGGATGAAAGCACAGCTGCAGCTATTTTTGCTGTTCAGATGGATGACTATCTAGGAGGAAAGCCTGTGCAGAGTAGAGAAATTCAAGGATATGAGTCTACTGAGTTTGTGGGCTACTTCAAAGGAGGAATTAAATATAAGGTAAAAAGCCAGCTGTCAAAATGTATTCTAAAAATATACGTAACATTGTGTCCCAAGTAAAATCAGATATTTTGCATTGTAAATGAAAAATTTTAAAATTGTTTCTTAATGCTTAGTGGGTTTAGATCTGAGCTATCTGTCTTAAAACCATAGGAGTCCCAGTACTTGTACAGAAAGCAGCAGCTTGTTTACCAATGCCTTTTCTGATATGTGCAAACCTTTCTCAATGATTTCCCCCCCGCCCCCCCCCCCAAAAAAAAAAAAAAAAATCAGGCTATCCTGAGATTTCATACTTGTGTGTCTAAGGCAGCTCACGGTAGGTACTCTCTGTGTTTGAGAGGTAGTAAATCGCACAGAAACCATGTCTATATTGCAGACCAAATAATTTTGTTCAAATGCAGGACCCAATGTGCTTAAGTGGTTGAAAACATGAACAGAGTGGAAAAGACCAAAACCTCACTTCAGTCTAAAAATGGTACTTTTATAGTCCTACTGCAGTTTTTTTTTTCTCTGAAGTAAACTCCCAAATATTTTTTTAGGAAGACTTTCTATTTTAAAAAGCTGTAATGTCAGACTCCTTGTGTCACTTCCAGAAGCTGAATCTTTGGAAGGAGATTTTTTTGCAATATCTGTGGGTTTTTTTAAGAATAAAGTAATGTATCTTCTGGGAATTTCCCTATAATAGGAGCTCTGGGAACCATTGCTCAGTCAGCCTTTTTTTTCCCATTATGGAGGTTTGTAACTTGTCACAGTATACACAACCAATTTGAAGCTTTTAACTCTGCTTGTGTAAGAGACCTTAGTAGTGACTGCCCACTCTTCTACTTTTTTTTTTTTTCCTTTGTAATTTCAAGAGCCAGTTTCTATTCCAATCCAAGGTCTGGATCTCCTGAAGGAGTGGGGAATACTGCCTCAGAGGCAGACAGCCAAGCCAGTTTACAGGAATAAGTTAGAATTAATCTTACACTTTATAGATTGGAAATCAACAGTTTGGTCTCATTTCCCCCACTTTGGTGCTCCTTGCTAGGTTGCCTCCTAAATTTCAAAGATTCCTTTCATAAAATTATGGAGCTGCTGTGAAATTACCCCTCCCTCTATACACAACCAGGCACTAAAACCACTTGGACCTTTGAGATTTAAGGAAGATGGGAAAACTCATACAGGAGCTGTGTATTCCTTTGCTTTTCCTCAGTCCTTATTTGACAGCCTCCTGACTCTTCTCCTAACAGTGTGGTTCAGTATTACCTCATCCTCTGGGTGATACAGGAGATTGCTGTAAATCCTGTGCTTTCCCTGTCCCTGTTCATCTGAAAACCCTTTGAAGCAGGGTGGCATCCGCTCCCGCAGATAAAGGTTCACACCTGAGAGTTCAGCAGCAGCAGTGTTACCCGTGTCTGGCTGGTCAGTGGTCAGCACTATTAAACGATATTATTTTGGCTCATGTCTCATTGCATAAATTATTTTTTTCCCCTGTTAGCTCGCCATCTGCAGCAGAAAGGTAAGTTTGCAGAAATCAAGCTGAAATAAAGCTTGCTGCTTTGTTTTGTTTTATTCAGGCAGGTGGTGTTGCCTCTGGATTTAATCATGTTGTTACTAATGATCTGAGTGCCCAGAGGCTTCTACATATCAAGGGCCGGAGAGTTGTAAGGGCTACAGAAGTTCCCCTGGCTTGGACAAGCTTCAACAAAGGAGATTGCTTCATTATTGACCTTGGAACTGTAAGTCTTTCCTAGTGCGAAACACACCAAAAAGTAAGAGATACGGCATCCCTTCTAAGGTCTGAATCATCCCCTGAAATGCACAACTGGTTTTGTCACCCCCCTAAACTGATAGAAAGAATCTGCTTTAGAAAATCAGTTTTAGTGTCACAACACTTTGAAGGTTCAAAGCTGCCCTAAATGTTTTCTGAACTATGCACAGATTATCCTTCAGGAAACAGTTCCCTTTCCCACTCAAGGCTTTGATTTTTTTTTTTTACTGCTGATGTTTGAACCTTAAGCTGTTCACAGTAAGTTCTTTCTGACTCTGTCACCAGCTACCATCTGATTGAGACCAGTGCTAGGGTTCAGAGCAGAACACAGACTGGACCTTTCTCTTAACATTTCTTCCTAAGACTTTGATTGTGGCAATTCACCTTAAATAGCTGCAAAAGCAGTTGTCATAATAAACTTGTCATGCAATGTGTTACAAAATTACTTGAATATTTCATGAGATCACTTGAGAAGCAATCCCATACTTTAAGGCTTTCTGCTGAAAGCAGGTAGAGACAGTGTGGAAGCACATGGACAGGTAAGATAATTTTTCTTGCTTCAGGTGACTTATAGTACTGTCACCTCAGAAATCACATTAAGACTTTTTGATCCTAAAAGTAGCAGCTGGGATGTAGTCCACACTAGTTAGTTGCTAGTTATCGATTTGAAATTATTCCCATGCCTGATATGCTGACATGTACAAAATTAAGACCATATGAAAGAAATGAAATGAAAGCACACAGTTTATCTACAAGGCAGTATCTGCAGTGCTTTGCAAGGAAGTGGTCAGCTACTTCAGCAAGATTTCAGAGAAGAGCTCCCTGACCTATTGAAAAAGGAGCTCTTCTGAACTCATGTTATGCATTTGGCTTTTTCCTCTGAAAAGCATGCCCTAGTGTGACAATTCAAGATATTTGGTATCACATAGCTATATTGGTTAAGTCTGATTTTTATTATGTTTAGTAGCCTTCAGACAGAACACCAACCAGCGTTTCCCTAAAATACCCCATTCCTCCTATGGCAGTGTTGTCTAATCATCTGAAACAGTCAAGTGATCAGTATCCAAACAGTTTCAGTGTCACTTTACATAGAAAACCCAAATCATCTATTCCCTTTCAGAGTTAGCCCATGGGAGATGGGAAAGTTGGAACTAAACATTGACAGAAAATGCTGCATTTGCAGTCAGGCTGTCACAGGGCTTGAGTTTTCTTGAGTTAACCTTCCATGGACACCCTATGGAGCTGGGTATACTCCATGAATTCGACTTGTCCTGACCCTTACTGCGATACATTTACCCAGTTCACCCAAAGTAGCTACTCGGGTCACACTGCAGACATACATGCACACAATGACACAATGAAATGCACTATGGGTATATAGTGGTGCTATATGTGTAGCTTGGGGTTCATCTCTTTTGATGAGATGTACTGAGAGGAAAGCACTGTCACTAAGCAATTAAATGTAATATGGTTTAGAGTCTTGATTTCTCATACTGAGTGAGCCTTTTTTTATTATAACATCACTCTGGTTTCTGATTTCCTGTTTGACAAGACAGAGGCCAAGCAGCAATGCAACCCTGTGCCTTTGTAGGAAGAAAGATTAGATGTGAACACCCAGATCTCTCTTCTACCACACTATAGGAAATGTCAGTCAAATCACATGACTAAGACCACTTCTTGGTCTTGCCGAGTCAGTGGTATACAAGGGATGGGTTTTCTTGGGTGTATTAACAAGTTAAGGAAAAAAGTGTTTCAGCATCCAGACATTCATCGTAATTCCATCATAGGTTATTAAATAAACCAGACCTTTCCTGGGGGAGATTAAAAGGCAATGTGTGACATACTTCAAGATGAAGATATGTGACTCTAGTGAAGTGCCTATAGAGAAACAGGTGTGGTAGAAGATACACTATCACAGTGGAAATCCTGAGTATGTTTTATAAGGACTATATTTCAAGCTGAAATAACTGTATTTCAGATTGAAATTTTCTATGACTAGAGGCTTATTTTAAATGGGTGAGTTAAAGGAACTTTTAATTGAATTTCAGGGTCCTTTAAAAAAAAGAAAAAAAGGATTTGGGCTCAAGTATATTCCTTAACTGAAATAAAATGGATCTTAAATAGGGTTGCTCTCAAGTCTTGGGATTTATCACAGGGCACTAACAAATCATTGTCTGAGAATAATGGCCAGTAGTTGCATAAAATAATGAGCTGATGGTCAGTGCTTTGAATATCAAATTACTGTAGCATGTCAAATAAGATGAATTTCTGACACTTTCTTTCCCCAGTCTCTTAGCTAACCAGAAGGATGGTCTCCATGGACTGCAGAACTGCTTGTGCAGTCCATCTCCATTTACATTTTGTCAAGCCACTTATCTAATATAATGAAAAATCATTTTAGTTTTCCCATTGAGCCCAATTACTGCAGTAGTTCAAACCCGTGGTTTGAACAGATAAGGGAAAATTAAGAAAGGTAATAATGATCAGGAATAAAGTCATTATTGGTCACTAAGGTTTCCTTCCTGGTGATAATGCCTTAAGTAAAGAGTATTTATGTGCATTTCCCGCTAGGTTCACATTTACAGTTCAAGTTCTGATAGTTACCTCATACCTAGATAAGTTACTAAACCATGTTTACAGCACTTCAAATATCCTGCCCAGGTCTTATCTTACCTCCTTTGAACTCTCCAGGCTAGAACCGAAGCAGAAGGGAGAGAAAACACTGTCTTTGATATGAGTGGAGTCATTAGCTGTGGGTAATGTGTAAAGACTTTTTATTCAAACAGTCTTCTGTAAGACCATGACATGAGTGCTATGATCACCAGACTGATGTTCCAGTGCAATGGGTGATTCAGGATGGGTGCCTGGGGTGCCAGACACTGATTTATGGTTTTGGTTTGTGGGTTTGTTTTTTTTTTTCTGCAAGGGATTTCCATAACACTTTGATAAAATTGGGAATCTCCCTGTAAGGGAGCCTTTGGGACAGGGCAGGTAAGACAAATGCAGGGCAGTTGCTGAGAAGGCTTTGTACAGGCCTGGAGTAAAGCACACCTTATCTTGTCAGGTGCTGCTTAGTGTGTCCTGTCCTGGCATAGCTGTGCTCAAGTCTTCCCAGAAGTTTTTGTCTTCTGCCATACTTTCCATCCTGTCCTTTTGGCTGGAGGTCTTCCTGGTGTCCCATGTGAGAGGCACCAGGATGAGTTTGGCAGTTCTTGGTGACTGTAAACTCTCTGGCCTTGCTCTGTGCTGTCCCCCTTTACCTCCAGATGCAGCTCTCCCTGCATGACCCCATCCTCCGGCCACCTCCCCTTAGCCACATTGCTCTCTCTTCCTCCGTGACCAAGACAAATGTTCAAAACAGCAAGGAACATGAGAAGGCATGGAAAATGATCGTGGAAGGGATGGAAAAAGACTAATCACTGTGCCATTCAGTGAATAACATACGCACTGTTTCCCAGTCTTATTTTAGTATTATTCAGATGCATATGTTAATATGGTTTATACATGTATATTTCTGATAAGGTGTGCTAAAGACTTTAATCTCTTGTCAGTTTACTTAGTGATTGATTTAAAGTGGGAAGGAAACTTGGCAATATTGTGAAGTTCGCCCTCTGTATACTTGTGATGTACAAAAGGTGAATGTTGAGATGTGTTGATAATTTGGTTAGTTATCAAGAGGGAGCAGAAGTAATGAGAGTAGTAATACAATAAAACAACATGAAGTGATCAGATTATTGAAAGCTTCTCAGCTCAGTTTGGGAATCTCTGCTGTATGAAATCTGTGTGATGCTGTGTCCTTAGTGAACAGCAAAAATACACATTTGTTCACATAGAGCTTTGTAAAATGTAAGACTCAATTCTCTCTGATTTACCTCTTGATGGGACACAGCTGCAGTGCTACGAGATTAAGTGGCTGCAGAGGGGAAGGGGGGATGTGTGATAAGTACCAAGCAGTTCTGAGCTTGGGCCTGACTGAAGCTGGAAAGTTTTTCAGTACAATCAAAGTTCTGCTAACAAAACGTTACCTTTCTTCCCAAAGGAAGAATGCATATGGTGGTGAGGTGATAAATAGATGTCAAGTTAAGACTGAAGGTGGAATGCACTCTGTCCATTCTTTCCATTCTTACAGTGGTGCTTGTAAACTGATTTATAAACAGCCAAGAGGTTGCTGCTTTGAAATTTAAGAGCCTGTGATGTGCTTAAAAACAACTTGTGCCATCCAGCAATCAATATATGTATTTTTCAAGAGCTCCATGAATCACAAGTGAAAACTCAAAAGTATAAGACTGAATAAAACTGGTGTGATCATGGATCTGTCAGTATACTCGAAGTCCTGACATAATAGGTATATCAACAGGAAAAAGATCGCTGTCTTGCACAAAGGCACTAGAAAAAAATAGATCAAGCAAAAAGGCTAGTTTTTTTGACAGCTGCTTTTCATAAAAACTGTTAGCTTCCTATACATTATATTTACAAAATAAAATCAACTTCTGCATTTTACAGTAAAGGACCAACAGATACTTGCTTTATGATTATGACTATGGGGTATGATTCATCATCACATTGCAACCTTAAGCACAGTTGTAGTTTTGCTTGCTTTTGTAATCTCCCTACCTTCTTGCCTGCACTATCTCTTCTGTGTGGCTTTGCTTCTCTTCCTTTAGAGAAACCAGTTCACAATCAACATATTAAGTGCTTTAGTAAAGTCACTGTTTGGGTATAAACAGGACTGGAAGAGCAGAATCTTGCATGTTGGAGTTCATCACTGCAAGTTTCTCTTTCAAATTGCTTTCCCTTGCGCTACCAACTAGTCATGTCCTTTTTCCATGTTTTTCATTCACATGTTTCTCCTACAACTAACCTCTTCCCCAGTTTCCCTCGACTAAGAGTTAAACGATTGCTTGTGCTGTAGCAGGGAGTTGCCAAACAAGTAGCAGAGCTTGAAGAACTAAGCTGCTTTTGTTCTTTATTAACTTTATGGACTTATTAACAGCTTAAAAATGTGGTTGTATGTATGCACAGTGTATCTTATTAAGCAAGCCTCTCATTTTTCTGTAAATCTGTGAAACAATTATTTTTACAGCTCCAGTAGTGTAAACTCTAATGTTCTGGAAATTATTACAGTCCCAAAGCAATCAGATGGAAAAAAAATAAATATTCAGCCTTTTTCTTTCCTTCCACTTCAGTTAGAATATTCAGGGTATGCTTCTCCTCACCCCGACTTGTATGCAGAAAAGTGGCTGAAAGAGACCATCAGCAAAGGTGGACAGGACATACGTGTATGCACAAGGATTCAGTTAAGTTAGTTTTCTTCATCATGCTTCAGGAAATCCAGATGCTCTGCTGCTTGAGCTGTTATTTAGAATGAATATACTCCTGGTACTAACCCTTTAATGCACTGCAATACAGCAACAGCTATTCCTAGAATATATGGGTAAAACAGATGTGAGAGGGAAACATTAATGTAGTTAAGTGTATGAGTGGTACATCTGACTTGTTTTTATTCTGATAATTTGTTCTGATTGAATCAAATGGGAGACTACAAGATTGGTTACAAAGACACTACTGTAATTGTACCAGGGCCAAGCTCATGGTGGTCTCAGCAGCATTCTGGCTGAAGGAATTCAGAGTTTTGGATTATCAAAACTCCACAACTTTCAATGGTTCAGTGTATTACAGTTTCAACAAATGTAAAAGGCCAATTTGATGAATATGTGAAATTATTTTTTTTTTCTTTTCCCTGCCTGTATCAAAAATTCAGCAGTCAAGACAGGAAAAAACATTGAATAATTTAAGGAGAAAAATGTTTCCAGAAGCCTATATTAACCTGGTTCAGTCCAAACACTCTTCTTATATATATGTCAGTTCCTAAAAAAACCTGAATGTCAGGGAACTGACAAAAAGTGCTGTATCCTAGTCACTTATATTCAGTCTTACTGTTCAGTTATTTCCCCACCATTTGGACTTTGTTTTCTTAATTTAGCACTTTTTCTTTACTTCAAAAAAACCCAAACCTCGACACTTTTGGTTTAGGACTCTTTGTTTTAGTTCCAAAAACTTGGTGTTTGAATTACAAACAATACGCGTTTGTTTTCCAAATGCTTTTACTGAGAACTGAAGGCATTGAAAGTGTTTCTGTTGTTTGTAATTCATATAAAAACTTTTTTCCAAGTCTATTTGTATTCTGTATTGGCGTTTTTCCTTTAAATCTGTTTAATTTAAGAGACTAGACTTTAACAGTTTCAGCTAAAATGAACTCTTGCCTCACCAGAACAGCTGTTTATTAATGAACATGAGAATGAGTGGAGTCTCAGCTGAGTGCATGTTAATTATTTTGGTAGAAGCATGATAAGATATGTGTAAAAGCCTTGCTGGTATTCATGCATGTTCAATCTGCCTCTAGCTTTGCTAGGTTTTTTTTTATTTCCCTCAAGAAGTGGTATTTTAGGCTCACTCACATGTGAGCACTTAGGAATGCATCACAGCTCCTCTCCTCTTGACTCACCTATCTTTACAAGGCTCATCAGCCTTTCTTCTACCTACCCATGGTGAAACCACTACAGTGGCTTTCTGTGATGTGGTCGTTTGCCCAGGCTCTGATCTGCTGCTGTCTAATAAACAGAAGCAGCTTATTCCAAAATAGATTAATTAAGGCAGTAATAACTACAAACCTTCTTTTGCGTTTAGCCCTTCTGTATGAGTTGTGGGGGTAAAAATGTTGTATGGTGTTTCACAGGAGTGAGCAGATGTAGCTGAAGGCCTGTTTTTTGGTTGTTTTGTTTTGTTTTTTTTTCACTAAGTCCCCTCTGCTTCACTGCTTCATAGCTGTGCCTTTACCTAATGTTGTGATTTAGAGGAACAGAAGACATCCTGACTGACATACATTACATCTGTGTAAGTTATGTCATGTTGACATGACAAGATCCACACTACAGATGTAGCTGACTCAACTAAGAGTGGTAATTTTGTTTTAGTTGAGGTGATGTAGGCAAAGGTGGACAGGTTTAGGGTGCATCAGGGCCTGCCAGCAAAGAATGGAGGCACACCAGCTTGTGATACTTGGCTTAAAGTCTTTCCTTAATGAAATCTTAATTTTTTATTTTAAAATTAGTAAGACTTTATTAAATGTTTAACTGTTGTTTTCTACAAAAATTGAAGTTCTGCCACAAATTTGCTTCAGAGTTCTGAAAAATGTAATTTATTTAGCTTTTTAATGTCTCTTCATTTAAGAGAATGTAAATCAGCAGTTACAGTATGGACATGGAAATTACTAGGTATTTCACAGAGATACAGGTTTAAAACACTTGTATATTCAGGACATGTTTGTAACTAGACCAAAATCGAGTTCTTCACAGATTTAAGCTTCTTGGCTTTTGCTTTTATAGTCTTGGCTAAGTTTCCCAGAAAACACACCAGGATGCAGAGTGTATTTTCATTTGGTTCCAAACTGAGCAGCCCACCAGCTCAATACAGAGAATGTTATGTGTTAGAAGGGAAAATTTGGTTTTGTCACTTCTGAAATAAGCTATTTTTTTTTGTTTTGGAGCTGGAAGGCAGGTGTGCTTTCACAGCCCCCCCTCCATACAGGGATGCATGATTGCAACATGCATGACACACACACAGTTTGCCTTCCTGACCTCCTTCAGGACCTCTAGGGTGGTCATTGTAATTATTCATACTAACATTTTCTCACCCTCAGCTGCTAATTGTCCCACTGTGATCCAACAATTGCACTGATATCAATGGCTGTTAATATCAGGTAGCAGAATAGCTCTCTTGCCTAGCATCTCTCTCAAACTCTGTTAAAGAGATTAAAATATATATATATATATATATATAAATACTGCTAGTACAAACTTCTGAAAATAAACTAGGGTTGGCACTGGAATTACTGATGAATGAAGTTCCTTTTTTTTTGAGGGGAGTGAACACTTGAAGTCTATTTTCATTTTAATGGAAACTTTTTTTGTCAGCCTTCCAATTCAAAATAAGGTTAGCAAAACAAACCTAAAAATAGTGAAGGTGTAGCACAGCTAAGAAATTGTGAAAGCACTGAGTATGTTAGAGCTAAATAACATATTATGGCCCTAGTTGAGCACTTTATGTCTAAAATTAAATACATGAATAATAAAATACAAGCCAAAAGCTCAGTAGTCTGTTGGACATGGTTAGATAACTAGCTGACTGTATATCGGGTAAATCCAGATCTAAATACTAGCCTTGTCAAGAAGAGGCTTTAACTTTGAAAAATCTCTTTTTCTGGCTTTAAATTGTTAAAAACCCAATCTGCCTAGAGATTGAAATGGGTAATTTATATCAGGAAGACAAACTTGTAAATATCCAGCTGATCTTCTACCATGAGGCCTCAAAATTAGATACGTATAAAAATAGTTGAGAAAAATTTAATTGAGAAGAGAAATTTAACTAAACCTAAGCTTCTGAAAGCTTGTAACACTGAATACTTAAGACATTTGTCTAGTGCTCATAGGAAATACAGTAAAATATTATATACTTTGGGAGACTTTCGTGACTTGTGGCTGCTCACTTCCTTCTATTAGATTATACAGTACATGATGTTTAAGCTTTCAGGGTTTTAATACTCTCTTTATTCTCTAGTGCTGAAAAGAATCAGATTCTTGTTTCTCTAGCTTTTAAAATCTATATTTTTTTAAATAACCAGGGAAGATGGCATTTATAGGAAGGCGTAGGTTGTTCATGTGAACTCCAGATCAAGGATGTTTTCAGACACTGCTTGTTGAGTCAGGGTTTTTTTATGTGGCAGGAGAAAACCTTAACACACAAGGTTTCTCAAGGTTACAGCTAACAATTTAATGTGTATTTATTTTAGTTTAAGACAAAAGTATTTAGGCCACATTATTTTGTGGAAATGTTTCTGTAGATTAGGGGTGTGGACTCCATAAGGAAAATAATAAAGTCTGCAGATCGAAAAATCTGAAATCCATTATTATAGATTTTTAAAGATCTTTCTTCTTCCTCAGGCTGATTTGAAGCCTAGAACCAGCTAGTGGACTGCAAAAGAGCTCAGTTTGGTCACTTGCTGACTGAAGGCAAACTGGGGGAATATGCTGTGAATGCAGGGTAGCTAGGGTACACTGTGCAGTGGGAGCTTTAGGGGACACTAAGAAAAGAAAATATGAATTTATTGTCTGAGAAGTAAAGGTCTTTGTAATTTGCAGTGACAATTTAAGTCTCACAGTATCCTTTGTGGTCAGTACAGTAAACACAGCTCATTTTGTAGATGAGAATACTTGTTTGAGGTTGCATGGCCAGTTACCAAAAGACCAAGAGAAGGCTGACATGTACAACTGAAACTGAACTTTTAACCTTTCTGAACAAGTAATCTCCATGAATTGCAGCATACATGCTGTGATAAGGCAACAGCTGCCTGACCTCTTCCGCGAATTCTCTATGTATGTCTTCTTTCTCATTGCTTCTATAGACTGTGGGAAATAAAGTATTCCTATTTATTGCTGCTATATATCTAGTGACTCCTGTTTTCTCACATAATTTCAAATAAACTCAATTAGTAGGAGGTAGGCCAAGATGAGAATAAGTAAGGTTGCTGAAATTCTCAGAAACTAAAGGAGTCCATGTTTTCGGAAGCCTCCCAGACTTTGGGACAAGATGGCTGAAGTGATGCATGGCTGTAGTAAATATATTTTAAAATCTGCTCAAAATGAAACTTTTGACTTTCTACACAGTCAAGGCAGTCTCTCATTAACTCTTCCGAAAAAGATTCTGTTTTCCCTAGTATGCACAGATATTTTCGTTTCCTGTGAAAATGTCAAAAGTCAGATTTAAGATAAGGTTCAGACCTGAAGCCAGGTATGTCTCCAGATTCTGGATACTTAAGAGTATTTAAACCAGAACTTGGAAGCAGATTTTTTTTTTCTTTTTTTTTTTTTGTCTTATGACTACAGTCAAGTTGGTAAAGGCAAGCTGAAAACCTCATCGCTTTCCTTGCACAATATCTGGAAGTTAAAAGGGATTCAGTTCTGGGACTCTGTGTAATCCTGATGTAAACTTAAAACTTTGTCTTTGAAGGATGCTTCTGAAGGGAACTTGTCTGTGAGATCACTGAGTTTGGGGTTTTTTCCAGGCTGGTGAAAAGTAAATACCAGAAGTTTCTAGTGCTGTTTCGCATGCAGGTGGCATCAGTGTTAGCTGTCTTCTAAAAGTTTGCATCTGCTAGTACTGAGGAGCTATATTTCATCTCTTACTTGTCCCAGCCACCACTTCAAGTACCATTAAATAACAATAGCGGTCAACAGAAATAGCTTAAAAAGCATTTTTTGAATTTAAACATGTTTTCATCCAAAAATCTACATTTTATGCAGTTGTATATACGTTCTAAAACTAAGACCCCAGTAATTTACTCAGTGAGGGCTCTGATTAAATCCTTGTTATTTGCATTGTAGATGAAGACAAACCAGTTCAAACTTTTTAAAAGTTGAAAATTACTGTGTACCTTTATTGCTGTACTATTTGAGCTATTTGATAGAATTATGTGAAGAAGAATTAAACTATTTTCTTCCAGAAGAAGGGAGCAGGGGAAAAAAAGCAACCAGCCAAGCTGATTAATTTCCTTTGACTAGCTCCTTCCAGCTCAGCATCTAGTGGCTCTGCAGCTTATGTTCCGCCTCTTAATAATTTTTATCAAGACTGAAATCTAAAATTCTTTATTCTGAAATGCTTTGCATTCAGGATGAGTAATGGGACTTGCCAAAACTAAGGGTCCTTGGTGTGTGGTGTAACTGGATTAGGTGACCTGTTTTAGCCTGGTTCTGGTGGTGCTCCTTTCCTGAGAGGTCCCTTGGGAACATGCTCCATTGTGGTTGAATTATGCTTTCCCTGTCACAGTACAGAGCATACCTGGCCACTACCTATTCAGCCAGATGAGAGGAAGGCCCTGAGGGCCTGTAAGATGATATCGAGGAGTGAGCTACTGCCATCACAGCACTCAGCTGCTGCAGTGTCTGAAGAGCTCCTTGTAAAGGTGGCAATCACAGGGATTGCTCCTGTGCCAGCAGCTTACTGTAGATGCTGCATTTCCTGAACGGAAGCATGTTTTACAGATGTGCCTCTTGTCTTTATTTTAGTCAGTTCCTAAGCCAGGAAGGGGGATCAGGTTTATATCCATCTTCTGCTGGGGAGAAACTTGGTGGTTTAACTCACCAGAAAAACTGCTTATTCCTGACCTGTAAATCTTTAGACATAATTTATAAAGACATTTGTGATAACTACAGTTGGAAGGGCTTGCATTAATCTGAGGTTAATAAACTTTTATGAGCACTGGATCAGCTATACACTGAGGAAAAATCTTCCTGTGAAGACTTTTTATTGAAAACACCTATGTCATTCATTTGCCTTTGACCTAGTTTTGTGGTTTGACGCAGCAGAGTGCGCAACAAATACCATTATACAGCAAAAAGTCACCAAAATAAAAACTGGATCGAAAGATCTAACTTTACCTTTGAGTAGCAGAAACAGTCAGGGTTTTCCTTGAGGTTTTGAAATTACTTTGTTTCTTGCCACAGATGAGAACCAGCACTGCTGAAGTAGCATAGAAGAGGAACTACCAGATATAAAAATAAAGACAATTTGTAGTAGCAAATTCAGGAGTTTGATATTCTTTAGATAGCTGAAGGTTTATCTGTGTTTGGGATAAAACTTAGTCAAACCAAAAATCACTATTCTGAGATCAAGCAAGCTCCTAATATGTGGATGCTAAATTAGGTTGCATAAATATCTTGCATAATACAAATATCTATGTGTCTTGGTAAATATCTTCTGATAGATGTATTGTCACTGATCTGGTGGTTTAAATCAAGTAAGATAATTATTAATAAAATTAATTTCATAATTTCATTTAGTGTTGAATCTTATTGCTAATATGCGTGTGTTTTTAATTATTTTAGGAGATCTATCAGTGGTGTGGCTCATCATGCAATAAATACGAGAGGCTGAAGGCTACTCAAGTTGCTGTTGGCATTCGGGACAATGAACGAAATGGAAGGTCTAAATTAATTACCGTGGAAGAAGGGAGTGAACCAGAGAAGCTCATAGAGGTACTGTAATATGTGTACCAGTTACTGAAATAGCTGTGAATAAAATGTGTTTACACCTCTGGAACTAAATAGGATTGGGTTCAAACTTCATATTCTTCAAGGACTCCAGGAACTCAGATTTAGATTATGGTAGGCCAGTTTATACTTCTTTTCCACTCTTATCCAAGCAATATTGAGTTTATTGGGAAGAAATGTCTGATACAATCAGTCATCTGAGAATACTTTTTAAGAACCAAATGTTTGCTTTTTTGAATTAGCTATAAAGTGACTGAATTAACAGCAGAGCTCATACCTGAACAACACTATCTGCTGCTCTGTATTAGGAAAGAGCAGCATCAGGATGAGACAGCGCCAAACAAGAGGAAGTACGTAGAATTACTGTGTTGGGTATGTCAACAAATGTAGCAAATGGCATGGAGATGCATGGGGCCAGGCATACTGCTTTCCATCACCATTTCTACCACAAATTCTTATGCATCTAGCCTCTGGTAACTCTAGTAAGCCCCTCCCTTATACGTTTAGAAAGTTTAACCACTTATTCAAAAAACAGAATACTGATTTCAGAACTGAGCTGGTCAAAGTAGAATGCAAAAAAAAAAACCCAACCCCCAATTTATCGAGTTTTCAGATCTTGAAAAAATTATTTGTCACTGAGTTGTTGGATACTGCATACTAACAAAAGCATTGGCACTTGGCATTGGCATGCTAAATTAAGTTTTTTCTGTTCATTCTTTTAAAAGAAGGAAGAAGGAAGCAGAGTTATAAAGCAGTGCTCCAATAAAATAGAAAGTATGCAATTAGAATATTAACTTGTACTTCAGATTAACTTGATTTAATTAACATTATGCTAATGGGGCATACAGGTATGCCATTATTTTTGATGGTGCTTGCATTCGGTTTGGTCACACAGAGTATAACTAGTTATTGCCTAAGCAGCAGAACATGCCATCAAACCAGCCCTTGGCTGTACTAGCTGTGGTGACACCTTTGGATGATCTGTTCATCTGCTTATGAAGACTTTTTGCCTGTGGTTATGAGTACAAATGTGGCTGTGCTCAGAAGTAGAGGAAGTGACACCCAGTGCACTGGAGATTTTTGAAGGGAAAAAAAAAAAAAAAAAGAAACAAACAAAAACAACAACAAAACCAAACAGTCCTCTGTCTGGCTTTTTACTTTCTTGTACGGAATTCTCACAGCAGCTCTGATGTGCCACATATTTTACACCTATAACTTTTATGAAAAGAGCACAGGTTAACAATTAGAGTCCAACCTCCTGCTCCTTATTTGCATCATGATATTGGGTTGCAGCAGCCTGCTGCGGGCCGTGGCTGGGTGGCACCGTGGAAACCTGCTGACCAGCAGCCTCCTACTGCCAAGCCCATCCTGGGGTTTCTGATAAGTTCATGTGTGAGTTGGGAGCATTGATCAGAACAGCTGCACTTTGCATCTCTTATCCGACTAAGGTACAGATGCAAAGTTGGACTTCTGTGCCACCACAGCAAGGGCACAGGTTGGCTGCAGGGATGGCTGTCAGGAGGCCAGCTGCCTCCTCCCTGGACAACCTGTGAGCAGCAGGGATATTTTGGCCTCACCCTACATCTGTTTGCCAGACTTTTTCAGCTGCGTGCCAACTGTTGTTTTGTGGCAACCTTAACACATGATTAAGAGCAGGAAAATCACCAAGGTTGCATTTTGATCCTGTAGTGCATTGTTACTGTATCAGGGAATAAATCTTTACCTGCTCAGTGGTGTATGAAGAAGTTTCTGCTTTTCCTTTTGGATTGTGAATACAGAGGGAAGAAAAAATGGGTAGTTGAATGCAAGTAGGTTCATGGCTTTTATCACCACCATTGTAATGAGCCTGATTCGAGTTTGTTGGGAGGTAGGGATTAGCTTCTAGCCTGCATCATGCTGGGTAGCCTTGCTTTTGGAAGTGCTGCCCATGCAACAGGATTTACAGCTCAGCTGTGACTGTCCCAGTCCAAGCTCTGAAATGTGCTGCTAATAAGCCAGTAGGGTAGTTAACCTTACAAACATATAAAACCTATTAATCTCTATTCCTGCCCAAATAGTACCCATTTCCTAGTGCTCTTTATCTTGCTTTGTCCTTGCTCCCACAAAATTGCCTCTAACTTGCTGTAGCACTTGCCCAGGCTGACTGCCCTGAAACTAGCATTGCACTTCTTTCTTCCCTCTGCATCAGGAAGGGTGGAGTTTTGCCATCTCCAGGTTTTCTAGGAAAAGGTTGATTTATTTTCTAGGGAAAATAATTATGTACTTTAATCATTTTGTCATCCAGTATGCCACCGAAATCAGAATGAGATTTCCTGAAGTTATATGCTCTGATAAATGTCAGGAATGATTCCCCTTCTTGTGAGCTAGAAATCTGCTTCCACATCAGTGGCTAAACTTGCTCATGCAGTGCTGCTAGAAAAGTGTTCAGCAGGCCGGGGCTGACATATCCACCGTGAGTACCAATGTAAAGAGCTGATAGTGACCTTATCCCTAATCCATAAGTGCGGAGTCATGAGTCCCAGCCAGTAAAGCAAGACTGCTGTTCCTGTGCCCCAACATGGGGGTAAAACACAGGCTGATTCAACAAATCCTGCCAGACTTCTGTCTTGTTATGGGATTAGCAGAGGCAGCAGTGGTTGTGCTGGATTTGTGTTTCCTAGCCAGCTGGCTTTCCTGTTGGGAGCTGGAGAGCTGCAGGTGAGGTAAACAGTTCTGACAAGGGTGGTTGCCTGTTCCCAACTACCATTTTTAGCAAGAACTAGGAACAGGCTGGCACTGGTTGAACAATTTGCCCATGGGAGAATGCTGTCTGGAGCATGCTGTAGGGCTGGATAAATTGCTGTGGCAGGCCAGCAAGATACAGCTCACTTGCCCTGGGAAAGGATAGTGACTAGAAGCTGGGTACATGAGTAGTTTTGACAGTGGCAATATCTTTTTTTATCTGCAGTAGTGACCAGGGGCCACTTGGGAACACACAGTGACCATCCTGTGCTCATACTTGGGATTCTCAGAGTGTCTGGAAAGCTCAGACCTGCAACGGGTGCACAGGCCATCTCTTAAGATGCTGTAGAATCACTAGAACTCTTCGACTGCGAAGAAGAGACAAACTTTCTGTGCAAGCACATTGAAAGTATTTATTCTATGTGGTTTCACCTCCGTGTTTGCACTTTAGGTGAGGTACTGACTGGCAGGTTTAAATAAGCAGTGCTGAATAGGGTTGCTGCCTTGGGAATTTAAAAAATAAACGGACCACCTTGGATAAATTACTACTGCTGCTGCTGCTCAGTAACTATGACTGGTTTCCACAGTTGCAGCTGTCCATAGTAAAATCCACCAGATGCCAACTCTGCTCTGATTTTCACAGGTAAACAACTGAATAGTTACTCATTCTGCTGAATCTTAGGCCTGAATGTTCAAATTATGTTACAGGAAGTTTTTAATCTGCATGGGACTAATCCAAAAACAGGTTTTAGCAATGCTTGTGTCAGCTTGGTCACTGTATCATGTTAGTACACATCTTTGAAATCACTCTTCTGGCTTTGAACAAAAAAATGCCATGACTTTTTGTTTACTCAGCATTTGCAGTTGTCGTGTGCCTAGTTTTGTTAGAGTTCTAGTGACCTTGGAACAGATGAGTGCAAACTCACTTCTCATGAAATACTTGTTTAAATATTCACCTAGTTTATGCTTGTTTACATATTGAGCAACAGAAGGAACCTCTTCTTCCTTTCTCATAACACAGCCTTTATTTTCTCTCCTTTTACTTTCAAGTACCTAAGAAATGCTTAATCCTGAGAATTCCTGAATGCCGTTGTGTTTAGTGATGACTGTTTTTGCAAGTAGTGTGAATAAATACTACACACAGTGGTATGAGAGTGGCTTGATCATATTACAGCCAGTCACACCTTTCCACCTCTGTACCTGGAAAGGGACTGGTAGCACTACACAGTGCTAACACAGTCATGTGGGTAAAATCTCAAAAGCACAGAAAATGAGAAGATTCCATTGCAAATGCAAGTTGCAGAGACTGCTTCTCTAGAGACCCAAAGAATGCAAACACCACCACAATGTCAATCTCCAGTAAACTTTAAATTAGCTGGATACATGTCTGTGTGTATGGACAGCAGAGCAGGACCACCCCCCCCCTCCTTCCTTGTTAAATTCATGCCCCTAAATTATTTGCTACAAAATAAAGAGCAGCACAGAGTACAGTGAGGTAGCTAGGGAAAACTCAGGCTTGCTGTGACTTGTAACTAGCATAAATGGGTTTGACAGGGCAAGGGCCTGCTTCTCTGAAGGACCTAGGCAGGTTCCTACAGTCTCTGGTCCTGTCACATGGATCACTGCATAAGGCTGGAAGAGCAGTGTGTGCCCTGCTCGTTTGATACCTGCTTCTTTCCCAGAGACAGTAAGAGTAGGGTCTGCTATCACAATTCTGCAAAATCAGAAATAGCTATTGCTACTCTTGTAACATTGCATTTCATCTTGTTTCCTTGCTTTTGGTTGTATTATGAGGCTAAGTCATGCTAAGGACAAGTTTGTTTGATTTGTATACAGGGATTGAGGGTGATGGAGGAGGAGGGGTAACTTCTTTTGTGGAATACAAACTCCAGGCATTTGTTAGGGATTAAATTATTTCATCATGTAGCTTGTACACAGTTTTACTCAGATGCTGTGGATTCATAAGGTATGAATGGCATGTAACTATTATGGTTCATCTTGACCTGTTCACTAGCAAGAAAATGCCCAATATCAAAAATACTGTAATGAAATCATATTAGGCCAAGTTATCCATGGCTTTGGGAATATGTAAACCAAAGGAGTCTCTTTTATTATCTAAATTGAGACAGTTGGAAAAATGGACAAGCTTCCAGGGAATTTTGTGAAATAAGTATTAGAAATAAATTTCAGTCCTAGGGCAGAGGTAGTATTGAAGAGTCATGTACAAAGGAAAATTAAAGCATTGAGAGAGGAGTGAGGACAATGGAAATTGTACCAGTCCCCAATGCCAAGACTCAGCCATGCAGTCAGACACACACAGAGAAATTAACTACATTTTCATGAGAATGCAAACACTTAAGAAAGCTAATGGGCATGAAAATAGCAGAACTACTAGCTAAAGTGACTAGCCATAGTTGCATTGGTTACTCAAATGAACAGACAGCTTCCTCAAGCTGCTTTGAAACTGTGAGTCAAATTTACCCCTCAGGAAGACAAATACACTTCTTCAATGGAATGGATTTGGATATATTTAAGTGTGACCAAGAACACAATTTGGGTCTTGCTGTTTTGAACAGTAAGAGTATGTAGGATACAAATTCAAAGTAGTCCAGGGAGAAAAATACTACAATGTCTGCGTGCAACATCTGTCCAGTCTGAGGAGTGGCAGTTTATTAATCATTACACTGTTTAATTAAGATTTATGATGGAGTATGAATGTGGATACAAAGTACAAACCCATTGCCCTGCAGGAATCCGGTTTCAAGCTGTCAAAACCAGGCATCCTGTTTTCTTTCTAATTACTGAGTATATCTCCTTTATTAAGTCTTTTTCTTGATGCAAATTTCCATTTAAAGCACTCAATTATGCAGCCTGTACTCAGACAAAACACACGTGGCGTGGATTTCAGTACAATTTAGCTGCTTTGCACCAGCTGAGCATTTGGCCCAGTGTTTTCCCCAGACCCAAGCAGAAAGTCAGCAGGGGGTTTGCCCAAGAATGGCAGAAACTGGTAAGGAAGGACTCTTCAGAAATGTTGTGAGTTACCCATAATGTTCTTCAAGCTGCAGTTTTCATTCTTGGCTGCCTGAAGCCAGGTACTTAAATGACAGGAATTTGAATAGGAGCTGCAGGTGGCAAGTACGTCTAAAAGTCAGCTTCTAATTAAGTCTCTAAATACAAATTTCAGTGCCAGCATTAGAAATTTTACTTCAGAAAATGTTCAGGCATATTGTACTGAATGACATGAACTAAATCATTTATGAACAGCTCTAACAATAGATGTTCGAAAACCTAATTTCATATGCTGGGAAAGATGCTTCTACACTAGGTATATTAGTGAATTTCTAAAATCATAATGAACTTCTGGAAGTGCTTGCAATTAAATTATAACATGTGTTGTTTGCATTCTTATGGGTGAGAAAACCACTCATCTTTGTTATGTTTTCTTCTTCAGCAGCTGTAGAGCTTGCAGGGTTACCACGTTAGCCAATTATAATCTCATAATTACATGTTAGAATATTAATGGAGTTTGTAATGGCTTTTTTCCTTTCTGTGCTAGACTATTAAGAAATCTATTGATGAAGAACCGCTATAATTTTCAGTTATTAAATGAGCATAATTAAGAAGACAAGGCCAAATAAAGAGTTGTTAGCAGGTACCTCCACGTGGAGTTGTTAGCAGTTATTTCCATGTACTTTCTGGTAACAGTAGGATTTCATGGAGAAGAATTGAAAGGGCAGAGTTACCTTGCTGTATAAAAAACTCAGAAATATGCTGTCCCTGGAATCCAGCATCTCCCCAAGGCAAATGCACCTTGAAAGTATTTTTTTTTTTTTCCTACAGATCTGCCTCATCCCAGCCCCTGTGCAGAGCAAATCTCAAGGGATCTCTGCTCAAAGTTGCCTTTGAATTTTCTTAAGTGAAAGTTCTGCAGTGCAGGGAGGGCTCAGGGAGAAAAAAAATTGTGTTTTTTCAGTGGAGCCTGCATGTGCACAGATTGCTATTCTCTATCCAGGCCATATAACACTGGAGTAAAAGTCCTCTCATATCTGGGCAAGGGTGAAGAACAGCTTTATAGAAGAAAGTGTTCCAAGTGCCATGGGATTGCTCAATATTTCCACTACCACCAAGTGTGTAACACTAAAGAAATATGTAAATGTAATTATTGTATTTACTGCGGAGCAGCTTATTAGGTCCAGGTCTTTTGATTACATTGCTGCCTATGACTTTGATACTGCCTGGATCTGCCTGTAAAAATAAGAGGTATATGAAATTACAGAAGATGGATTTTAAAATTGGAGTAATCAGTGATGGAACTTCCAATTTTTAAGAGCTATAAATCCTAGTCTCTTTGAACATATGGTCTCCTTTAAACAAATTTTGAGGAGGTGTAAGAACTTAAAACCAGAAATTGGTTAGTGGAGGGCACTTAAACTAACAGGAGGAATTGATTTTCATAGAGCTAAGCAGGATGTATCTCCTATACAACCAGGTGAAAAAAACATTCTTGCTCTTTTTCTGTCCTAATAAATATTTATTTCAAGCTTCATCAAGAGGCATTAGAGAAAGTCTGTCAGAATACTCTGGTTTGCTTTCTTAAACATTAGGGTACAAATCTGTGCTCTGTCTTGAATGCAAGAGTTTGGGTGTCATACCAGAGAGGATCCCCTGGCATACCTGATCTGTTGGGCTATATGGGACTGAAAATGCTGAGCTTGCGAATACGGCCAGTGGTACACTGGGAAAATATTTCAGTGCTCTGAGTAGCTTTTTCCACCTTCCCATCTCAAGGACTGAGTGTTGAAATACCTTGCTACAGCTCCCTCAGCTCACCCTGATGCTGCTATGTGTTACAGCTGCCTGCTTCTCCCTCCAGCTGCTGTACTTCCCCTGGGAACACTGGTTTTCTGGGAGGGTTGCTGGTTGCTGATCATCTGCTGCTGCCTCCAGCTCATTCCCTGCTGCTTCAAGCTCCACAGGGTATTTGCCGTACTCCTCTTTTTACACCAATATTGATATGGTCCAGCCTGCCACAGCCTTGGGACCAGCCTGTGTAGTGGCACTTAAGGAACAAAAAGCTGGGACTTTTGTGGATTTTAGCAGATAAATATTTGTGTCTGAGGCTCCCTGTTGGCATTAGTTACTGATTTATTTCTGTTATTTTCCAAGACTTAAGCATGGGCTGTTGTGCAGCACATAAGGTTTTTATTCACAGGGCTTTCAAACTGAGAACTGCAAAGCTACGAAGACTTCAGTGTGTGTCTAATTTTATGTCCCAATAAAGCAGAAAAAACAGGTATCTCAAGCATATGTGCAAGTCTCTGCAGGATTTGGGTCTCATTTCTAATACTTCTGCAGGTGTCAGAGGAGGATGTATCAAAAGAATAAGATTTTTAAAATTAGGTAGAAAGGATTAGTATGAATGCAAAAAAGATGTAGGGGTGGTTGATTACTTACTGCATTTTTAATTATGCTGCAGGTAGGCAGGTCACTGAACAGCTTAATTCTCAACATTCAGCAGCAGTAATGTTTACTGCTGTGTTTGCAGTTACTGCCATTCACACTCCCCATTTCTTTAGTGTGGGATCACTGTTCATCTTGGACACATCTTAAAAGCCAGACACTTGAAGATAACATAGGCTGGGGATTCCTCAACTCATTTCATGCCTACCTGGGCTCAGCTGTAAATAGCTTAGATAGTGCCAGCTGTGCAGTCCCAGCAGGACAGAAAGTAGCTTGTTTTACCTTGGAGGGAAACTATTGAAAAACATCAAATTTATACTCTCAAGACTGATCTAGAAATTTTTTTTGTGAACATGTTATCCATGGCCTGTTTCACAGAGCGGAAAATTGTTAAAATGTTGTTATACCAGTAAAGGTTTTGTATACAAATTATCCCAGACAGATATGAAAAGTTGCAAATATTGTATGAAAAACTGCCAAAGCCTAATGCCCTATTTTTAGGAAGTTAAGCATAGAGTGATGAATAAAATTATAATTTGCATTTGAAATTCTTGAGACAACAGCAACTTGCTAAAAATGTAGGCCATCATTTATGCGTCAAAAGTGCCATCAGCAAATTATGTGTTTTGCTATTTTATGGCAGGCTGAATGCACACAGATCAGGTTTAGACCTTAGTACCAGAAAGTCCTTTTGATAAGTTACATGGTAAAACCAAAAAAAAAAAAAAAATGAGCACCATGCCAGAACTGTTTGTTAGCATAAAACATCCTTGTGTCCACTTCTCAGTATGTTATGGCTGTTTCCATCTTATTTTCAATAACTGTTCAGGCAGGTGGGAGGTCTGCTCAAAGTGAGCATGTAATGACATCTGTTGTTGCTGGAATTGCTAGTGAGAGGCAATTTCAGGCAGAAATCCTGCTAACTACCTGGGAGCAGTTTAGTGAAAGGATTTTTTTTTTTCTGATGGGAATGTAATTTTTTGTAAGACTATGAATGTTTGCTCAGATTGATGGAAAGAGCTCCAAGTTACAATAACCCATGAAATAAACATCTTTGGCTGTTCATAATCTGACCAATGTCAAAAGTAATTTTCATCTGGAGCATAATATCCTCTGCAGTGGTTGTGCGCTGGCAGGAAGAACTAGCGAGCCAAAATGATTGGAAATGAAACTGTGGCCAGTTACTTAAGCAGCGAAGCCCTTTGCCCAATGAGCCTCAGGGTGTATGTCTGTGCTGGTACCCAGGGTCAGCCAGGTGGCTACTGGCCTGCATCATATTCATCCTTTCTTCTCTCTGCTGGATTTTTTCTTTTTATAGGCTACTGGAGTAGATATTTCAGGCGGTATTTATTTCAGAGAGACATTCCTTGTAATATTCTTCTCTGCTTTGAAGGTCAATAAATATCTAAACCTTTATCTGCCAATGAGTTCATGCTGTGCCTATAGTTCAGACCTACTGTGCTGCACAGAGGATTTATTCTCTGTCACAGCCTACACATGTACCTTCAGTTTGTGGAAGCGGGATATACTTGCTTATGTCATAGTGTGTAAGAAAGTAAATGATGAGCTACTAATCCTGATTGTTTTCCAGAAATATTAAGTAATATATCAGACCCACAAGACAGCTTTAAGCTATGTAAATGTCCTGCTTTTCTTTGTATTGCTGTTAGCATATAAACAGGGGAATTTGTGTTTTTTTGAGATCTGACACTTGGGATCGCAGCCACAACAAATAGTTCAGTTTCAGACCGAGAAACCTAACCCAGACTGTGTGTAGTAAGAAGAAACACAAACACAGTGCTAGTGTACACAAGTTAAACTGTACGAAACTGGTTTTCTCTTTTAATTAACCTTCACCTGACGTGTTCTTCAAGCATTGTTTTCCTAGTTGGATTTTCAGCTTCACTGACCTCCTTGAACTTCTTGATTCCATTAAGTCAATATCAACTATTTTATGATGCAGAGGTGGATTCTCCAGTTATGAAGACAATGTTTGCTAAAATTCTTATTTTGATTGCTTTATTTTAAATTATTTACCTTGTCACATTCCTTCTGGTTTTTTTTAAGGGCAATAGAGTGGAATTTCACTCTCTGATGGGGTGCAGATATTTACAGAGAGGAGCTCATGCACGTGAGAATATGAAACGAGATTATGGTTTTGCAGGCAGGATAACTGCATTTATCACAAGATAAAAGTGGACTTGGGCAGTTGTTGTAGAGAAACTGATGTTCTGGTGGTTTCCCCTATGATATTCTTGCACTTACTAAAGAGCGTCAACAGAAAGGTTTAACAGAACTTAAAACCCCAAAACTTCTTAAATTAATGCAAATTGACTTCCTGTTGTATCCCCATAGGCAAGATCTAAAGATGTGGAGTTAATGAATACTTTTGATAAAATGCTATCTCGGCAGTCTGATGCTCTCATTGAGAGGTAAGCTGGCATTAGGCTATAGCCATGTAAAGCAAGGTCGGCTCTGCCATAGCCAGCTGTGGGCATGTTTTATTCTGAAACAGCTGTGAAACAGATTAAGCCTTGAGGGTTAAACAGTGTCACATACACCGTGAGGTTAGAGTGTGCACAGTGGCGGTCACTGCAGAATGGTGGCACTACATCTGTGTGTACCTTTGCTGAGGCCAGAGTTGCTGGTGCTTTTTCCCAGGACTCTGATAAATCTGCATGCAGGAAGCAATGGTGGGAAGATGATAAGCATCATTCTGTGGTGGAGCAACGGAGAGCAAAGGAAGGGTGGTTTGACACATTAATCTGTCAATGGCAGATAAGGTGAAGTGATATGAAGAGTGTCTGGAAATCAGCAGCTGCAAAGAAAGATGCTAAACCTGAAAGAATGAGAAAGGTGGGGCATAGGTATGCTTTCAGGGCCCCCAATTATTCTTTAGATTATTTCTAGTGCAGTAAATAATAATAATGGTTTAAAAAGTGGTTTTAAAACTTGTGTGTGCATCTGAGTATTTATGAGAGGTATGGTTTGAAGTTGCCAGTATGGTTGGACGTCAGGGAACAGTGTGGCTCAGCTATTTTGCACCCCTGAGAGAGCATTGCTATTTACAGATCTGTAGGGTGGATTTGTGGGTCTGATTTCTTGGCAGGTTTGTGAGTCAGGGTCTCAAACCTCAGAGCAGCCCAGGAGAGCCATCCTAGGGCTGTCAGCACACTGGGTCATAAGACGTAAAGACCCAGTGGAACAGCCTGACTATCAGTATAGGGACAATTAGATGGGTAAGGAAGGTCCTGTGTGTATAGCTACCACAGGATTTGTGTGAAACTAAGAGTATATGTAGATGAGAATCAGAAGACTCAACACCTTTTAACCTGTCTGTTGGTTTAAGTCTTGTTATTGGGGAACCTTGCTGAAAAGCTTTGGGAGCCTTTGACTATAGTCTCAGCTAGCATGATTTGTTTTCTTTTTGATGCATCACATGACAATTATCTGTATAAAGGCGAGGTGCCCTGAAGAGCTGCAACTCAGCCAGCCATATGCTTATATAATGAAGCAACCCAATTTCAGTATAGCAGTCAGCTGTTGTTCAGTACACACTCCGTAATCTTATTGATAAAATTATCAGTTGTCATAACATCTGTGTGTTGCGTGTGGGCTCAGCCATAGCACAGGAGTTTGCCTTAGAAGAAGGAAAGACAACTTTTCTGCAAGGAATTTCTTTGAGACAGAACTTAACATTTTTTTAGCATAAATTGCTTTCTGTTTAGGTACAGAATTTTTCCTTCTGTGATCTGTGTCATCCTCCAGTCTGTAATACAAACTGAAATTAACTTGTGTTGGTAATGACATAAGTTGTTTATAGCAATACAAAAGTGTACTGACTATATGGATTTCATACTGTATCACTCCATATATTGAGTATATATAGCGCATGCTTCACCTCTTCACAGTTGGTGTCTTCACATGGCTTAAGTCATTTTAACCTTGTATCATCTTCTGGCTTTGATACCAACACACAGTATATAACTGTTAGTGATTCAGCTCAAGGCTGATTCTAACACCTGTGTTGGCTGCACAGCCCTCCTCACAAGTCCTGGATTTTCTTCTCTGGTGAGAGGAGAAGTATATCTTGTTCCATCTTACCAAGGGTCACCAAAATGCCAGGATCTACAGGCAACTGTGACTTCAAATGCAACAGGGGGCACCCTCAAGATTCCTCTCCATTTATTTTTGGGCTTCTCTGAGAAACTGCAGAAGAATTATAAAAATGAGTAATCCTTTTCTGCTTGCCTGTGCTGAAGCACAGGGATAGCTTTGACCATAGAAGCTACTGTGCAAGCTGCTGTTTAGTGAGGTGTGAATGGATTTCCCCAGAACCAGAATGTGTCTGTCCTTTCCAGGGCAGTTCATCTCATCCTGTAACTGCACCTGCACATACATACTCTCTCTATGCAAGTACTGATGAACTGAGATTTCCTAAGATAAGATTTAGGGACCCTGACAATAATTCTCTATCTAGTTCAGAAAAACATTTATAAATGCAGTGTTAAGACACCAACAGGTCAGGCCAGCAAACTCTTCTGGGAACAATTTTAAAGACCAGTCTTTAAATTATAGAGGCTGATTGGTTTAATTGCCCCCAGAGTGGAGCACCTAGACTGTGCTGTGAATAGTGAGGCTGTTTCTGTCAAGATGCTTTCACAAACACCGAACGGCACTATTTAGCCTTGTTTAAAAATATGAAAATATGAATGGCACTCACATAGTTTTCAAAGACCCCTGGGCAAGCAGAAAATTTTTAAAGCAATTTATCGTTTTAAGTGACTTACAACAAAGGTGCCACAGGTATTCTATATGCATGGGAATGGAAAACTCCGACTTTAACTGTATAAGGAATCACAATTTTTATGGTTTTGGTGGGGGTTTTTTTGTTTGTTTGTTTGTTTTTTCTGGAAATACCTAATTAAGCAGAGAACTAGTTAGTATGGACTTCCAGAAGTTTTATTAACAAGACCTTTTTACCCTCTTAATTGTTACTGAAAGTCAAATGTTATAAAACCCTCAAAGTCATTCAGTGTCTGTTCAAGTAAAGAAGCATGCCTGTTATTTGGCAATTTTCTGACCCTTGCATTACAATGACAATGTTATTCTTGGTGCCCTACAGCTTGTGTGTAGGCTGCTGTTAAGTGGGAAAACCTAGCAGGAAAAGCATTTTCAGAAACCTTGTGCTGATATGCCACATGTGTCTGCTGTTTTTAGCCCTTCACCAGCATGGTGGCACTCTGCTATGAAAATGCAGCCCTGCTTGGCCTATACATTTGTAAATCTGCAGCCCTGTAGTGTAAATTCAGGAAACATTCGTTGTTTTTTTTTTTTTCCCAAATTCTTTGCAGCTGTATGCTTTGCCAGGCTTCCCTGTGATCAAATATTTACAGTATTTTTGCATGTAACTCCATGTTATATGCAAATGCACTGTGTCAGTAGGAAGGTTGGCACTGCCCTTGTACTTGATGTTAATGTTTAGTTAGATGTATCAATTACTGCTACCTTCACTCTGGGACATAATTTCATAGAAATCCATAATATTATGTATGTAACATTTAGATCTGGACATATATGAATTATTAAGGAAAGATCATTAACAATAAGTAACTAGGATCTAATAATGACTGCCTGTCCATAACGTATTCTTGATGAACCTCTGTAAATTTTTTGTAGTGATAGTTGTTATGACATTAACCCTGGTGTAAAACTACTATGATGTAAAACAAACACAGTGTTAAAACTTATATTCTGGTGGTGGATCAAGAAAATGGTTTTGTCACCCTATAATTTTTTTCTGAGACCTTAGCTAATTAAGAATAATTAAGAATCTGTAACTTTTAAGATTTTTGAACTCATAATCTGATATTTTATATTGTCTATTGAAATATTTTAAAAGATAATTTCAACTCATATATTTCACTTTGTTTGCTTTAATTTTAGTATTGTTAAACATTTTAAGAGTGATGTCATTCCAAAAATTGTAAGACATGCTTACTGACAGTTTAGAAGTTACTGAAAGGAGGAGGGGAAGACAGACCTATACACACACACACACACAAAGCAGGATCACATAAACCTTTCTATTCTGTGTATTTGTGTGCATATGTATCCTTTGAAGCTTTTCTCTATATATCATTTCCTATCCTAGTCTATAGATGACCAGTATGTTGGTCTGCAGGAGAGATAGCATGTCGATATAAAGCTGCTGGAGATCCGACAGTTACTTAAAATTACCCATATGTTTGTGAACAAGTCACCCATGAGTTTGGATTAGATTGGATTATATGTAAAGATAATACCAATTAATTGATTACTGGGACAACACTTTACAGTGCTTAGGCATTTATACTACAGAACCTACTTTCTATCTGCATTGAATTTATTATTCTTTTCTTGTACAGGTTTTAGGGAGCAAGCCAGCACTTCCCGAATGTGGAGATGATGATGATGAACTGGCTGATATTACAAACAGGAGAAGCGCTAAACTATATATGGCAAGTCGTTTATTTTTTTTTAGCTAGGTACACTTGACAGTATTCATGCACGTAGTGCCCTCATATATGGACTTCTGACTTCAGTTACAAAACTGCAGTTGTGTTAGTTGATTTGCAGCCAGTGGACAAATTTCTCAAAGGATGTCAATCAAGACAGCCCAGGTAATATGAGGGAAAAAAAATGGATTACAGTCCTGTTTACTCAGGAAACAAGTTAAGCATGGCCTATGAAGTACTCAGTACAGATCTAAGAGAATTAACTGGTCTTAAATCAAACTTAATTTCCTGTCTTTTTTATTATAATAGTGAGAGTTTTAGTAGTCATATATAATCTTTTTATTCTTAGCAGAGTTTGAGAGATGCACAGTTATGTTATATTTTATATATAAATCCAAGGAATTTGCAAAACTCCTTTCCTTTTCAGTGCCCTTTTCCTCCTTCCTCACCTGCAATGGCTTAACACTAACTAGGTCAATGCCACTGCCAGAAATCACCTATAAACAAAATGGGATAAATATTTACTCCATTTAAATCAGTAGGAGTTTTATGATTACATTCAGTGAAGTTACATTTTTTCCTCATGTCATGTTAGGCACACTGCTCTTTCTTAGACTAGGCATGGAATTTATTCTTCCACTAATGATACAGTATCTTACCTACATACAAGGCTACACAATTATTTGTTTTTTCTGAAAAAAAAAACCTATTTCCAGGCCTGTATTTTCTCTCTTCTCCCCGCTGCCCCAGCTTCCCTTTCTTTTGTATTCTCCCACTTGAGAAGTGAGAAAGTATTTGGAAAAGGGAGATGTTTTTAATGAAATCTAGAAAATACCTTATCCTTCCTCCTCCCAATAAAAAAGAGATTATTTTGTCCTGAAGACTGCAAGAAGAGTACTTATTTTTTCAAGCTCTCATTAGTTTTGAGGTCTGGAACTTTCTCTTCAGCACTTTGTGCTCTGGCTCATGCAATGAGGTTGGTTTGCGTGACAGAAAAGAATCTTCCACTGGCATATAGTCCCATAGTCACTTTAAAAGGGTTTGGTCAACAAGTGGCAACACTGACAGTACTAAGTGCTACTGGATCCCCATGTGTGTGACCTTTTGGATGCCACCTACAGTAGCTTCCAAGCTGCTGTGAAGTGTTAGAGAGGATAAGTCACTCCCTCTGCAGCTCCTACACCCCACAGACCATGGTAGGATAGAGCTGCCTCTCTCCCTGCCTGTTATGTGATCCCTCCCCTACCAATATGCGTGGCTGGGGTTCACAAGAAGCCTATATAATGAGGCGATCCATGTTACAAGGCCATTTTCAGTCCTTGTTGTCTATGTGCTGTGTTTAGTTCCCATTAATCTTTCCATTCTTGCCAAAAAATCTGGCACATCTTTATAGCAGGGTTTTAAGGAAAAAAAAAAAAATATATATATATATAATAGAGGGCCTGCATGTATGATCAGGACCATTGTAGCAGGACAATACTAGAGAAGAGAGAAGTGTTTGCAGTGAATTTTGTAATCCTAAGAACTCTCAGAAAATTCTGTGGATATCTAATAAATTCCTCTAAGTTCACAGGTCCTGCTATAGTAGCTCTGTTAGCTAAATGTAAACATGCTGCAATATAACAGGAAGTGTCAAAGTCAGGAGACAGGTCTACAGTGAGCCCTCACAGTAGGTATAATAGTTGATTTTTATTTGTTGTATGCAGTGGTAATTTCCATCTTGTGCTTCCATAATACACAATATAAAGTATAATAGTGTATTTAAAATCAATATTTAATTATGAAAGGAAATAAAAACTGCTAGGAAAGTGGAAACCACAATAGTAATAACTTCAGTAGTAATAACTGGTCTTTTCAGCTATGCAGGAGTGAATTTAAAAAGGTTATAAAGGTCTGCATGAATTTACAGTGTTGGTAGAGGTTACAAAGCAGATTCTGCAATAGGTCTTATATGATAGTTTCCAATTAAAGAACTGTAGGCTAAAAATGTACCTATTTCACTTGATAATATCAGTGTTAGGACTACTGTGTTATAATTTCAAATGCAGTGTTCAGCATGTACATGTACCTTTGGCTTCACTGCGAGTTGCTTGGTAGCAGAAGATGACACCTAGAGACTCCACCAGTTCAGATGGGCGCGTAGGGTAGGCTGAAAAAAATACAGATTTTTAACTGTGAGGTGTTCACTGAATGAGCAGTTGAAAGTGGAAGAGAAATGGATTTAAGTTGTGGGAGGCAGCCAACAAACTCACTAAAATTAACACTACATCTCCCTCTACTGGATATAAAATGAAATGAAACCAAAGCCTCCCTTAGTTGCCAGCATCATACAAACTTCATACAGCCATTTATATAGGAATGGCGACTGATTTTTATAGCAATCTTGGGAGCAGAAAATAATTTGGTTATAAAAGCCAGAGGTGATCTAAATTTGAAATTATTACTTTCTTAGGTGTCAGACGCAAGTGGATCCATGAAGGTCTCTATGGTAGCAGGGGAAAACCCCTTCTGCATGGCTATGCTTTTGTCTGAGGAGTGCTTCATTTTGGACAATGGTGCTGCAAGGAAGATCTTTGTGTGGAAAGGTAAGAGATCACTTCTGTTGCAAATGAAGAAGCTACATAGACATATCTAAGGAGTCGACACAATACCCTAGCAAGAATTTAATACTGGCAGGACACAGTACCCTGCACACAGTTCTACTTTGGTGCAGTCAATGGACAGGGATTGCTCATGTGAGTAGGGGCCTCAAGACCAAGTCCTGTCTATGGATCCTGGCTGTTTTTGAGGCATCTGTAAACCTGGGTGCTTAAATGTTCATCGAATTGCAATTATAAAGCAAATATAAAGAATCCTACAAGTTTTGTATATTGCCATCAAATCCCTATCTTCAGGGACAAAATCTGGACACTTAAAGACTGATGGTGTGTAGATATTATATTCCCATACATCGCTCCACAGAGGTGTGAAATTGAAAGGTGAGTGTCCCACACATCAACTAAAAGCATAAACTTGCACGTACATTGATGCTTTTTTTTTTCTTGTGAATATTTCTATGTGTATCATCAGTGCTTGTAGGAGTGTCTGCTGAACATTTCCCAGGAGAATACTACTACTGGGGTATTAGGTCTGGAAACCTTGTAGCTGGATTGCTGTGGTGCTGACATTGCATCCAGTGCTGAATATCTCCTTTTTTGGTCTCAGACAGTGTATTAATTATTCTGTGGCATTTGCATTTTTTTTAACCGTGTGCAGTAGCAGATAAGCAATGCAGTTGTCAAACTGCTGAAGTCAGTCCAGAGAGCATTGTAAACTTTTTTTCTGGAATGCTTCATTTGCAGTTAGGGAAGCATCCTTTCAAAGAGAGCATTTTGGGAGCACTGTGCTCTGATGGCTTAAGGTCTACCTGACCCCTGATTCCTGGTTTTCACTCTCCACCTGACTGCTTCTAGAATAACCAAAGCCAACAGGATCAGGCATTGATATACAATGTAGGCCCTCTGAATGAGGCCCTGTGTGCTCCTCTGTGCATCCCCATTTTGCTGCTGTTGGTAACAATAATGTGTGGAAAAACCCTGTTAGGCTGCATCTCATCTTTGCACTGGGAGGCTGCAGTTACCATCTCTGCTGGAAATCTTCAGACCGCTAAACTGAGGAGCGTGAATTACATTGCTAATAGTTTCATTCAAAATGGAATACAATGAATAGCTTATCAATGTGTCTTATTACGTTAAGAGGTCTTTGGAGTATAATCATTGACAGCCACCTGGGACACAGACCTGGTACACCATATCACCCACAGACACTTCCAGGGATGTCTGACACTGAGCAAGGCTGAACAAGGAGGAATGGATGGGGAAGGGTGGTGGTAAATTGCACAGCACAGCCAGACAAAATGGGAATTTCTTTTACCTGTACTGCCTAAAGAAGTGAAAGCAGTTCTGGACAGCAGCTTTATTTAACACATTGCAGCTCAGCGAGGGAGGATTCAGATAAAAAAGCCATGATGTTCTTGTACTTTGAACCAAGCATGTATTATGAGTGGCATTTTTTGATATCTAGAAACACACACACTAAGCAAAAAACAATGTCCCCTTTTTTTTAAAAAAAAATTATTTTAACTGTTTTCAAAGTCACTGAGGTACTGTTTTGGCCACTCAGCTTTGTGTGAATCTTATTGCTTGTACTATGTCCAGTATTTATGTCTGTTCATGACTGAGGCCAGAGCAGAGGCTCAAGAACATCTTGTTTTTGCATAATCTGTGAGCTCTTTGCCCTTTCCCATGTAATGTTATCCTTCTGTTTTAACCAGGCAAAGATGCTAACCCACAAGAGAGAAAAGCTGCCATGAAGAATGCTGAACAATTCATACAGCAGATGAATTATCCTGCCAGCACACAGGTGTGATTTGTTTATGAGATGATACCAGGAGAGCATGAGCTCTGTTAAAGACTTTGGTTTTAAATCAGAAAAAAAAAATAATTTTAAGGGCTTATAAGTTTCACTAACAGGTAATTCAGAAAAGTTTCTGTTTGAGTAACTGTGTCAGTTTTGTTTCCTTCCATTTCATGTGTCTTGCTTCATTTCAGATTCAAGTCCTTCCCGAAGGAGGTGAAACACCAATTTTCAAACAATTTTTCAAAGACTGGAAGGATAAAGATCAAAGTGATGGCTTTGGCAAAGTATATGTCACAGAGAGAGTGGCTAAAATTGAGCAGATTGAATTTGATGCTACCAAGTTACATGAGTCTCCACAAATGGCTGCCCAGCATAACATGGTTGATGACGGTTCAGGGAAAGTAGAGGTAATTTTTGTGTTGCATTAAATTGTATTCTACCTACCTAGCTTGTTCTGTCACGGGATAAGCTGCTACTCTGTGTTTTGCCATTTATGCTGTTGTGTAGAGTAACACTACGTTAGTGGCAGTGTTCCTTCTACCATCAGAAAAGGTGCTTTGATGTAGAAAGTGAATCTCTTTGTCAGCTGTATGCTGGGTCATGTTTTTTTGGTGCTTATGAAAGATGTTTTATCAGTCATCAGTAGAAATCAAACAGCAGAAACATTTCCCCTTCTGCACAATATTTCTTAAAGATATGCTTGAAATATGATCCTTACTCTAAGGAAAATCTTCTAACAGCTTGAAATTTGGAATGGGAAAACTTGCCCTTGGAGTCAGAAATTCATTTTGTGTCTGCTTTCTAGGGGAACCTTCTTTGTCCCTAGCGTAGCCTGCATTTAGAGAGAAAAAGATGACTGTACAGTCTTTCTAGATATATCCATATCCCACTGCAGGAATATCTTCGGACTACAGAAGGCTGATTTGGCATTGTACCAAGACAGCGTGTTGAATACACATCTGCATGTTGTGATTCTGGAAGAAAAAAGATAAATACCTACAGTCTCATTAGTATGTTTTCTAGATTTCTAAGCTCATACTTTGGATGGTCAGTAGGCTTGAGCCAAAGCAGCTTATTTCTGAAACATTTTTTTCTGTATAATTTTAACAGTATGTTTTTGGAGAGCAGTTAAGTGGACTGGGCTGCAGTGAATCAATTAGGAAGATATCTGCCTAAGAGTGTGTTATCTGACTACAATGTGCCTCTCCCAAATGATATGATAGTTCTAGGATGAATCATAATGTTGTGCCATTCATATCATATTATCATTTTAACATGTTAAGAAAGGAAGTTCAGCATAGCGTTATGAGTTGATCATGTGGCATTAAAGCATGAAGACAAAGAAAAGTGTACTGCAGTTGCTTGTTGATGGTCATTATTCATTCATTCATTCAGTGGGCGCAGGGTGTATCTATTTACTGCATGAAGAATTATTTCTGGTTTTATTCCATAATGCTTGGGAACAGAAACAAACGTCACTCAAGGGGTGACATAGTAAATTGCTTCTTGAAGAGTCTCAGGATGAAGTTCAGCATTCTCCAGTAATTTCTGTTTCCCCAGATCTGGCGTGTGGAAAGCAGTGGCAGAGTTCCTGTGGAACCTGAGACATACGGACAGTTCTACGGTGGTGACTGCTACATTATCCTCTACACTTACCCTAAAGGGCAGATCATCTACACATGGTATGTTTGGTTGGCTTTGCACAGAACTGCAGCATGTGAATATTATTATATACTGACTTTATGTCCTGTTGAGTAGAACCACAAGTAAATGCAAGGTTGTTCACTGTGCGTTTGTCATGCAGTATAAACTGGGGATTATTTTGAAACTGGACTTAACCATTGTCTTTCTCCTTGTCTTCCTCAGGCAAGGAGCCCATACTACAAAAGATGAACTGACTGCATCTGCATTTCTGACTGTTCAGCTGGATCGGCTATTGAACGGTCAGGCTGTGCAGGTTAGTGTCTTTTGGATAAAATTCAGCAGAGTATGCAATATATACAAATGTCAGTGAGAACTGGAAGGAGGAGGTAGCTCTGAAGACTGGAATATCAGCTGCTCATGTCTGTTTTGAGCCAAGCACCATGGGCTCCTTTTAAAGTCACTGGAGATTTCCCATTTGAATCATCCTTTCTGAATGTAAGTGTCCAAAAGAACACAAATATAACACAACCTAAACCTGCTCTTTCTTTCCTTTGACTTTATTTCTAAAAATTAGGTTTTAGTCTTGCTTAGCCTTACAGGCTTTGTACATAGTGAGCGGAGACCAAAGGCTAAGATCCTCCCAGGGCAACTCACTCTGAAGAAGGTGTCTGACAGGGCAATAGACTTGTGTGAGCACCCCTGTCTCCTTTTGATTAAGTAGGAAGCTGTGATATTTAGCCCAGACAAGATTCTGACTTTTAGAGGGCCAAAACTGAGAAACACGAAAACCACATAACAGCCAGAAGATGAGAGCCTGCAGGAACTGTGTTGCAGGGTCTGGCTTGTCCCTGCCATAGTAAGGAAGGTTAACTTGGGTTTTCCCATCCTATAGTGCTTGCAACTCTGTGAAAGCAGGAGACACATCCTCACTTGCAGAAATGACATGTGCAAGGCAGTATGCAGGACACTGACAGCTAAAAGGTGTGATGAAATGTGCTAGTCCTGGCATGACTAGAATGTGTGCTATCTCTTCATCACTGGTGAGGAGTGGCAGGTCGGTGGAGAGGTGAGAGGTCTCATCTTTTCACAGAAGGACTGGAGCTGGAGGATGACTAGGGACAGACAGGCAAAGATTTTCTAAGCAGTAGGAGATAATTCTGTGCTTCCCATTTCTTAATTACCAAAGTACAGGGCTTCCCCCACCCACCAAGGCACAGTTAATTTAGATGGAAGACCATACTTTAAGCTATTAATCAATTATGATTTATGATTGAAATTATATTAAGAAAGGATTAGAACACTTCTAGGTAATTACTCCTTGAAATATTCCTAACACATGTTCTATATTTGGACAGAGTTCAGCACAATATGATCCTGCCACATAACTAAGGCCAATACTAATACTGCAGCAATAATACACTGCAAAGACGTGCAATAATAATGTGCTTAAAAAGCCTTTTTATTAAAGCTGAAGGAGGTCCATCTCACTGCAATGGACATCATATTTAAAAGTACTTCTAGCCTCCAGTGGAATTAGGAATATATAGATATGTATGTATAGATGTATGCGCATATGCACATACACACACGTATATATGCGTGTGTGCATTTGTATGCACGTACATGGCTACCTAGCATAGACTTACCTGTGCTTAACGTCTGTATTAGCATTATTTGAAAGGTTTAAATGTACAATTTTGTGATCACTAGATGGCACTACAGTACAACTGACTATTAAGAAGCCGTTTCCCTGTGCGTTTTGCAGGAATATGTTTTTCTCCGCTTTTTTTTTTTTTTTTTTTTTTTTTGTGGGTTTGTTGGTTGGATGTTTTTTTGATGGGGATGGGGATTTGGGGGGCGGGTCTGGTTTGTTGGGATATTTTTGGCATTTGTAAAATCCTGCCGCATTTTGGCACCTAAAAGTAAACGTGTCCTAGGATGTCCTTATCGGGCAACTGTACCAGTCTATCCAGCTGTGAGATAAGGAAAAAAGGACCTGCTCCTGCTGCCCACCGCGCCCCTCTCGCCACCCCGGCTCCCAGCTGCCCCAAGCCCCACAGGGCAGGGCTAAAGGCCTGAGGCTCTCTGCTTCTCCTCCTCTGCTGGCTACACAGCATGCCTCATCCCCTTTTATCCCTTTCTTCCTGGGAGTGAAAGGCAGGGAGTCACAGCCCTCCACCCTGGCAGGTGGTATTGTTATAAAAGGTGAACAAATGGTTGTATACAAATAACTTTTACCATATATTAACCTAAAAATAGTCGTTCTTCATAGCTCAGTGTTTTTTGATATTGCAATATCTTTTGTGTCTGTAATGGAAGTTCATTTCTGTGATCCATGTTAGCCTCTGCAAGATTTATGCTCATCTTTTTCACCCTTTTTCAGGTAGAATACACATAGAAATAATGAACAGGATGAATAACCACTCTCTTCTGCTCAAATACAGGGCACCTAAGCTTCCAAGACAGTTTTTAACGGGAAATAAATCATTCTATAAAACTCTATGAAATGACAGTTCTTTTGAAAAAGAGTAATTTTCTTATTACAGTAGATAGCAGCCATTTTAATCAGCTAAACATGATGTTAGAAGTTTGAATCTTGTCTTTGTGTCAGCATGATTGACAAAAAAAAAAATCTCACAAATGCTCTAACTTTAAGGTGTCTGGAACTATATTTTTAGATCTTCTCAGCTTGCCACTTCTCATTTGTGGTAACATACTTAGCATTATTGGCTAACATCCACTGTGCTATTCAACAAAGACCAAAAATAACTACCTGTATCCTTTTGTATTTTTTATTGCATTTCTTTACGTATGTACAGATCCGAGTCAGCCAAGGCAAAGAGCCTGCACATTTACTGAGCTTGTTCAAAAACAAACCACTTATTGTCTACAAGGATGGGACATCCAAGAAGGAAGGTCAGAAACCTACTCCACGCACACGACTCTTCCAAATCCGCAGGAACCTGGCAACCATTACCAGGATTGCGGAGGTAAGTTCACCTGCTAAGTAAACCCACTATTCCCTGGGGAAATGGTGTAGCTGCCACGAGCTTCTCCAGCTAATCTTGTTGGGTGGTCACATCTGGTAGGAACACAGCATTCCAAATCAAATCCACTGCCTTACGTGACCAACCCATCTAATAAATCAAAGAGAATATGCTGTAACTGGCTGCAACCAATCTACATCTTTCAGAGGAAACTGTAAGAAAATGTGTAGCGAAGAGTCAGCTGACATAGACAAGAAATCAGCAACCCTTTTGCGATAGCCTTTCCTACTGCCAAACAGTCCTAAATTTTGCCCTTCAAGTCAGTTCCCTGTCTCAAGTTCCTCTCTACATACATACATACATATATCAGTATAAATCTAGGCAAAAATTGAAGGAAAAAAGCATAGCTGATTAACATCTACCTATACCTTTTATATAAACAATGTAAAATAGTGATCACAGTATTTGAAAACATAAAGAATAAAAGTTTCTTTCTCAATCTAGGTTGATGTTGACGCAATGTCACTAAACTCCAACGATGTCTTTGTTCTGAAACTGCCAGACAGCTCTGGCTACACCTGGGTAGGAAAAGGAGCAAACAAAGAAGAGGAACAAGGGGCTCAATACATCGCCAGCGTTCTTAAATGCCAGACTGCTAAGATAAATGAAGGCCAGGAACCAGGTTAGTATGAGGCCACGTGGCTGCTAATAGGCAGCTGAGAATACACAGCGCTGCAGCCTAAATGGTGTTTGTGATCATATATTTTATAGGCAGAAGTATATGCTCACTCTCTCCCTTTGAAAATCCAACCTGTCATTTCACCATGGAGATGTATGCAGGATTGGCTGATGCACAAGCAGTGCGATGCCCCGAAAGTCTGTAGGACAGTAGCAGGAGCTGCAGAGGAATGTGGTCCTTTCCTCATCCTGAGTGCCTAGGAGGGGAGCAAGACATAGTGCATTGCTCTTTCTAGGTCTGCGAGTGATATCTTTGTGGTTGTTTTGACAAACTGCAGGAAGAGCTGTAACAAAATGCAACCATCTTTGAAACAGAAAAGAAGATCTTGTTTGGGGATTCTTGAAACAGTATCTAACAAGCTATAAACATAAAATGTTAAATCCACTGCTGAATAAATTATCTATTATGGATTTCAGAGGAATTCTGGAAAGCACTTGGAGGTAAAAAAAAATATCAGACTTCATCACAACTCTTGACAAAGGCTGAAGATCACCCCCCTCGCCTGTATGGTTGTTCTAATAAGACTGGCAGATTTATTGTGAGTATATGAGGGATACTTTCCTCGCTCTTTAATTACGTATTTTCTGATATATTTTGCTTTGAGAATCATCAGACATTAAATGAATTTGAAGATCTGGTTTAGTTAGTCATGCTTGAGGTTTGATGCTTTAAATCAATCCAAATGCAAAGGATGGACAGAAGAATTAATACTGCAGACATTTGCACACAGAGCCTGCTCCAGCCTGGGACTAGAGGCTTGCAGATGCAAAAAGATAAGGCATTTGCCTAGTCAAAAGCAATTGTGTTCTTGCAGAGCATTGCCAGACCGCTATCATTTTGCTGAGAAGGTGCAGGTCAGTGCCTTGCCCCTTACGTGTTTGATAGTGGTGGTGAGGAAGAGAAATGTTCCAAGCCCTTGCCAAAAATCCCTAAGAGCCTGAAATTTTCCATAGAGATTTAAGGCATGTAATTATGCCTCTAAGGTATTGAGTTGTGCTCAGGGAGGTAGGAAAACTTACTTCCTGAGCAGAAATACCCAGAGCTGTTGGCTGGCTATTAAACCTGTGATTCAGGCTTAATTACTTACCATATTCTGGGAGGGCAATACTATGTCGCTGTTTGGCAAGGACACACTAATTTTTAAGTAGGGGACATAGTTGGCTACCTCTTCTGCAGTTTCCTTAAGTCACAGCCCATTCATCTGGAAAGAGATAAAACAAATAGAATCCTTTAGTAAGGACTTTAAAATCTTATGAAAGTAGTAAAGTGTATTCTTCTAGCAAGCTTCTAAAACACTCCTGTGAAATACAGTAATAGGAACCAAACTCTCTATAATAGTCTTCTGGGAGCTATACACTTTCTGGTTTTTGTTTTAAATTCCCTCCAAATTCTGTGAAATCCCCTCTTTCTTGTAGCATTTCTCTAGTAACAGAATCACCATCATTATAGCTCACTAGAAGAGGTAGGTCAGATCACTCTGACCTTCAGACCACCATAACACAGGGTGGGGAAAAAGGAATGTCTTACACCATCAGCTTACCATCCCTTTAGCACTCCTACATGACCAAGCATAGCCAAAACCCTTGACAGTCCTTTAAAAGTAGAGGGTCAAGCATTAGCTACATTATTATCTCTCATTTTCATACAGAATGACATTAAACTGTTTTCCTATCTGCCTGCACATCCTTGGAAGAAGCAAGCAGTCTGCCTTTCCTTTGGGGACTAATCCTTGATGGCTTAGTCAACTTTAATGTCCCATTGTCAAGTGACTGGAAAGCTTCCTTGAGTGTGTATTTCATCACTGAACTCACCCACTGCAAACCAAAGCAGTTTCTTTTCCTTATTAAAGAATGTATGCTGCATGAATATATCCGCTGATATCAGCTGATTGATTTAGTTTGCTTGGTACAAGGAGTTCTGTGGAAATTTCCTTGTTCCCTTCTGGCAGACTTCAGTCCCAACACAGTAGTCACAATTACAGTGTAAATCTCTGCCTCTCCTGAGGATATCCTACCAATTCTGACAAGCTGAGAGCTGATTTCATAGAACATCCACTTATGCAATTTGTTTCCTTTCAGTGAAACACCCTTGACACCTTCATCAAATCAGTTTAGGGCTTGACCCTTTAGGAGCTCCATACCAGTTTCTGGACTTATCCTTTAAAAATATCTTCGATCTGTGCAAAATCAGAATATCTTGATAAATCATTAAAAAAAAAAAAAAAACAACACAACACATAATCTCCTTTTTAGATTGAGGAGGTCCCAGGAGAATTCACTCAGGATGATTTGGCTGAAGATGATGTCATGTTGCTGGATGCTTGGGAGCAGGTAAGCTGTGTACTTGACCACTGCTTTTTGTGGTAACAAGGCTAATTTATTCTTAACCACTTAGATCATAAGATGGGAGGAGCAATAATGTTTGTGAGAATGGAATAGGTTTTGTTTTCTTTAAATTATACTAGAGGGAGCTATATTTTTTAAGCTATATGATATGCTAGTGTGAATATACATGATTGAATTTCCAAGCATAATGTGAGACGATATCAGGCACTTCCCATTAAAACCAATAGAGGCTGCAAGAGTATAAGCCCCAACAGTGTTCTGAAAGGCTCTCAGTAATGTTCTTGACTTTATGAGTAAAATTTATCAATTTAAAAAAAGAAAGTTATTGCATAAAAGGTATTCAAAAGCCACAAAATCCATGTGGCAGCAGCACCTACAAAAAGTCTCACTAGAGAAGAGGACAAACACTAGATAGATGCTTTCACAGATTTCTTCAGAAGAACTGGGTGAAGGGTGACAGAAACCATCTCCATCATTTTCCCAGGTTCACTGAAAACTGAAAATGTTGAGAGCTTTTTGGATGACAGGCAAACTTATTGCAGGTGCAGAGGTCACATCTGTTTCTCACAGTATATCCTTCCTACCCTTCCTCTCCCCTTGGAGGGAAAGGGGACCAGGCCATGGATCCCACACTTTTATTTGCCTTCTTCAGCCTAATCCTTAAAGAAAAAAAGGCTGAGGTTTTGGAAACAGGAAGGAGTGTCCAAGGTCCATGTGGGAAGGAGTGACGGGGGAAGGTGGGTGGAAGAGCTGGATGGAAAGTAGTTGGGATATACAGTCAGAAGGAAAGAAGGTCAGAAGCAAAGAAGTCTGGGACATGTAGCTGGTTTCCAAAAAGATCTTTGGCAGAAAAAAAAAATTAGGGGATTGCAGATGGAGGCCCTGATTGTTGGGTTATTCAGTGGGTTATCTAGCAGTTACCCTGGGTAGCACTGATCACAGGGCACAAGCATTGATGCACACACAGAGCTCACATCAGAGATAGCTCCTGTTCAGTGTTTTTACTTGCCCCTAAAGACCAATTTCCTCTGCAAATTGTAAAAGATATCAATGGAAGAGGTAATTAGGGTTCCTTTCCTCAGAGCACACAAAAGTTTGGCCTTCCAGTGTCAAGAGAGTGGTGAGATTTCAGAGGATAGAACAACAGTCTCTCTCAAGGGAAAAAAAAAAATCATCAGCTGTGGTTTGTGAGAGCTGTGTATCTCTGTAGTCTTTTCATAGTGTATATTCTTTTTCCTAGCGGAATCAACTATTTTGTACTTTACCTGCTGTACGCAATATCCTTATAACAGCATAGGAGCTATGTTTTCTCTGTTTGCAGGTTTTTGTCTGGATTGGGAAGGATGCTAATGAAACTGAGAAACAGGAATCCATTAAATCTGGTAAATCAAATAAATTTGGCAGAATTCTGAGTGAAGTAGCACCAATATGACTTAAAGAAGTGAAAAGGATGATGTAGAAGAATTCTAGTTAACGTTTACAGTGTTTAAAAGGGTTACTTAGAATTTAGTCCTGCAGAAGATTATTTTCTCCTTGAGATGTGCTTTAAAACTCATTGTATCTTTCTTATCTGTAAATCTATAAAGAGTAAAATTAATCAAGATTGCATTACTAGGCTGCAGAGCTTTTTAAAGAGCTCCATGAAAAGAAACTGCACTGAAAAGAGAATTTAAAAGGACATACCTACTGAGCTGCACCCTACACTAATGTATACAGTAATAGGAATGCCAACAAATCCTCAAGTCCTTACACTGCCACATTTCACTGCATTAAATTTGGGGGAGAATATTCCAATTGTAGAACAAATCAAGACAATTAATGTGAAGTGCACCTCCTTGAAAAATTATGTGTCATCTCTGGTGTGATGCCATTCTGACAAAGTCTGTGCTAAAAATGCTTACAGATATTTCCCTGGAGCAGCTAGGCTTACATAGCTGTGCTTTTGACATGTACTGATGTCACATTGCAATGTCAGAGGAAACTATACAGGCTTTCACATAGGAAAAACAGGAATGAAGCTTGTGCTGTTTGCACAGCACCAGCAAATTCTTTCTTCTGTTCTAAAGCCAAAACACAGCTGTATGGCAATGAATTGATCAGAGCAACAATCCCTCTGTTTTACCCTCCTGGACAATTCCTTCACTGGCAGCTGGGAGAAATCAGCAATTACCTGATCCTTTCATTGCCTTTGAAATAATTTAATTGAATACTGTACTGTAGTAGCCCTGGGTTCTTTCACTAGGGCTTTTAATGTATTTTTTATACCAAAGGAATGAACTCATATATTACATGTTTTATTTCCTTTCTGTTTTCAGCCAAACGCTATATTGAAACAGATCCTTCTGGCAGAGATAAGGGGACCCCCATTATAATTGTGAAGCAGGGGCACGAACCCCCGACATTCACAGGCTGGTTCCTGGCTTGGGACTCCAACAAATGGAAGAACTGATCTATCCAAGGAGGCTCCAGCTTCAAGCCAAAGAAGGATCAGAGACCAGCTACTTTCTAGTATTTTTAAGCATAAGCTTATGCAGCAACATGATGCATCTGTTGTTACACTTTCCCCAAGCTTTTATACATTTCTGTGAATAACCTGGGAATTCTCAGCACTGGAAAGGATGAATGATAATTGTAAACTGATCAAATAGAGCAAGTGGGGCTTTTTGTGTAGTAAATGTGGAAAGTGCTACCAATAATTTGTTTAATCTATTGATTCTTCAAACAGAAGCTGTGGATCAGCTTATTTTAATGTGCGAAAGTGGGTCAAATTCTGCTTTCACTTAAAAAGCCAAACTAAGAAATTCCTTTAGATTAAGGTCAGTGTAATACTGTGCAGAATTTGGCCCGATAAAGGACTAATTCTGCATCTGTTGCAAGGGTAGGACTGAACATGATTTACTTACTCCACCAAAATACTGCCACGCTCACGTAAAAATTCAGATGATGCCTGATCCAGAGTGGGAACAGTGTCTTGCAGGGGGCAAAAAAGGAATAGATATTTTGACAAAGGTGTGCTTAACATGTTTGTCTTCTTAGTACATATATTTGGAGCTTTGGACTGAATGGCTGTAAGAATATCAAGTTGACAGAGGTTTTTTGAGAGACTGTCTAGCTCATTGTAATGAATTTCTTTAGATTTATCTCTGTGAACCACCTCCAGCTCCACCAGGTCTTTTTAATCAAAGCTCTTAAACACACTCTAGTGCACTAGTGCCTTTATAAGTGGAAGCAGAAGAAGTAACAGCTTCAAAAACACATACTCTGCCTTAACCAGTATGCACTTAAGCCACAGTTTGTCTCGATTGCCTTAGTGAGCAGTACTCGCTTCTTTTCCAGTGTGCAGACTGCTCAGCTTGTCAGGCACATGATGTGTTTCTACGTGTTTTCTATTGAGGTCTTAGTCAAATATCAAGTACATCAAGCACGAGGAAACCTCTTGTTTCAGTAGCAGTCCACATCGCGAGAATCTGGACTGTGAGTATGCACCACGGAATATGGCCTTCTCTTTTCTCTCAGACACAGTTATTGGGGCTTTTTTTCTTCTGGTGAATTTAAGAGTACATTTTCAAAGTGGTTTTTATTTGTAATTTAGCCAGAAAAGTCTACTGAAGGGCAGCAGGAAAAATTCTGCTTCAAATCTTTAGTACTGCTTTGATCAATTATCTTATAATGCTTGTTTTAAACAGCAATTTGTACAGCTGTAAATCATGTCAATGTGTCTTTTTAATGAAGGCATTTCAATGGTTTTATTATTCTTATAAGTTAGATTGGAAAGTGAACTTTTAGACATTTGTAATTTTTTTATCATGATTGTGGTTTTGAATCTGGGTAATGCAAAACAGTGAATTTAGTCTGGGCTCATAATGACAAATAATTGCGAAGCTAAGAGATTAATTATAGGAGTTTGTTAGCTTTAAACATTTGTTTAAATCTCTGCTAATATAACTGGGCTGTATCTGAATGTAATTTCATTTAAAATAAAATTACAAACCCCAGTGTTCTATATGCCAAGCTGATCTTCCTCTCTCTTGACACACTGTTGCTCAGTGCTTCCACTGATGTCTAGCAAAACTTCCTAAAAAACCCAGCAGGTACCTTCCTTTTTAGGTGGACAATGTAATAAGAAGTTACTTGTTTTTACTTTGGCACCGTTTTACACAATGAAAGGTTAACTCTTCCCAACAACTTGGAATTTACAAACCTAAGTGAAAATCAAAGAACTGGTTGCTTTTTAGCTTGTGATTTCATCTTTAAGAAAAACTACCATTGTTGTTATCAAACTCTTTGGCTTTTTAACTTTCTGCTTGCAAAAACGATTGACTATAAAAATTACTATTTTATAGAACAGGAGGAAATAGGTGTATGTTAGTTTTTAAAGGATAGGTCTTGCTTTTTATTTGTGAGAGTAGATAAGATGTCCTTCTGCTGGAAGGAGCACAAAGACCTTTCAGTTCCTTAGCTACTGCACTCATGCAGCCACTGAGCAGCCTGTAATTATCTGATGGTTGTCTTTGACACATACATATGATTCTTCTCATTTTTGAAAAATAACTGTTACAGTAGCTTCTTAACCAAGGATTAGACAAGATTTGCCCTCCTTGTACATAAATATCTTCCGGAACACTGAGGACTCTGAACTGGCGCAGCCTGCCAGCATATTCTGCAACACTGTGAAAGCCTCTTTTCAGTTCCTTCTCACAAAACAGAGGAGCTTTTGTGGTCTGGCCTGGGCATTTTGGTTTACAATACATTGTCCTGGCACGTTGATGACTGATGTTGAGAAGAGCATTGAGAGCTCATAACGGACCAGTGTTCTCAACTAGGCTTTAAGCATAACAGCTGCTAGCAACATTGTTCTTGGGTTTACTTGCTAGAGAGGAAGTTTATTTTTCATATATACATGTGCAGTACACACAAAGACTTAGTTCTTTCTCTCTCTGAAGAGAGAGGGGAAGGGAGGACAGACAGGATCAACTATGAGTGCTTGGAAATAGTAAAGATTAAGTTGTTTTCAAGAAAATATTTAAGCATATAACATTATGGATACACAGAGCGAACCTATCTGCCTTGTTTCCAGAATAGAAAGAATTGTGCAATTGTATACAGTACAGTCAAGTTCAGTCAAGAATAAGCTATACCTTGCATTATTATCATACAGTAATAGTACGTTCACTCTATTTGTAATGGCAAAATTAGACCCGGGGTTAGCAGTTTCATTATGCTACAAACAATACAGCAAGTATTCATATGTTCTGTTGGTTGTAAATACAGCATCGTTTTTCATCTTTGTTTTATAGAATTTTATTGCAAGAGAAAGATGTTGGGAATCCTTAAAGACAAAAGAATTCATAATACTATATAGTATTGGTAGTTTATGAAAAATAGCATAATCTTAGAATATAACTAGAGATTGTACACAGGAGAGGAGCCAGTCTCTGGAATCACTGCTCAAAATACGTCTTTTGACCATAGCACACAGTGCTATATAGCATCAGATCTGCTGTAAATTATCATGTTAAATGTAATTAAATTCAACGGAACAGTTTGTTCTTGCCAGTTCAGACTCACATAGGCTTCACCTGCAACAACAAGAAAGTTATGAAAATGGTACACAGTTGGATTGTGGGACCACCCCTCATGGGAGAACTAAGGAATCATACAGAAAATATTTTGCTCACTGGACTATAACGAGAGGTGCTCTCAGACATCTCTATAGGCTACAGGAACATTTCTTGTTACAAACTTTGCAAATTTCTTGTAGTCTTCATTTTTACTGGATCTGAAAAGGCTAAAAAAAAAAGGCAAGCCAAAACAAGCCTATTATTTTCCATGGACTGAAATTGCTCTTCAGAGTCCACTTCTCTATAGGAAAGCTTGAAAAAAACCTTCAAACTTTGCTTTAGGACATAATTGCTCCTCAGCATCCCACTCAAGTTGTACCTTTATGTCTTAATTGAGCCAAATGCAAGTATATAAGGCCAAAATAAATATCATAAAACCAAAGTTAGATGATGCTTTAATGTGCTGACTTTCCAGATCCTTGCTTTTTCTTTTTTAAAGACAATAAATTTGAAATAGCACACTTTTCCCTTCTTATGGCTAGGACTTTTGCTGCTAAAATCAAATAAACTTCTGATTTGATTGAAAACACAGTCAGATCCTTAATCCACTATATGTCTTTAATGTCTCATTACATCTCCTCTAGACTCGCCTAAAGTTACTTTGACCTTCTCTGACTATTAACACATTACCTTTATGCTAAAAATCAATAAACTACACTCACTTCAATTAAAGCTTCCAAGGTGCAAGAGAGAGAAGGGCAGACCGATGGGAATTGGGAGGCCTGCCATGCCATAAAATTAGTCGATGACTGTTCTGGTCCTTCTCCCCTTGCATGTCATTTTCCTCTTGACATTGAAGTATATTTGCATTACAGGGGAAAAATTAATCTGTCCCTACAGATCAGAGCACATAAGCTGATTTCTTCTAAATAACAGCAAAGTGAGTTGTTCCAGGGGAGAAGATAGAAGGGGAATCATCCTGTACAAAGCTTCTTCCTAAGTGCATCCACACTTCTGTCCTGCAAGTGTTCTCTCCTCAAAAGGACGCTCTGAGTGTACTGAGATCCACAAGACTGTACCTTTTACCACCACATTTAATCAGTCAGCAGTGAAACATGGGTCTCCACACACATGAAATGAAAGCATCAAGTGAAAACATTAATTTTCATTGTCTGGTAGACTATAGATCGTTTGCTCAGAAAAATAGCCTGGATGGGGGCAAGTAGGGCCAGTGAAGGTACATGCGATGTTTCTTAGGGAATGTATCGGGAAACCAAGCAGCGAGGCTGGGACAATCTGAACGGCATCCCACAACAAGGCCCGGAGATAGACAGGTTTTCTTTAGCAGCAATAATGCTTTGATTATTCTAACAAAGTCTTTTGATCATTACTAGAAGAGCACAGCTCTCCCTAGTGCTCTTTAACAGATTTCACAGAGGTGACTCAGGGTGATTTCACAGCAGTTAGCAATATTAACATCAATGCTGAATGCAATCAGGTGATTTTAACATCATTTACCTGACAGTTCACCATGCTTTGTGTTGTCTGGTGCCCTTCCTACAGAAGAACCAGCTACAGCAACAATCCTGATTAAAAGAGATCATTGCTAGGAGGAACCTAAGACAAAATTTCCCTCCGGGATTAGGTTTTTACAGAGGTGGCTCGGAAAGGTCGTAGGTTTCCTGTAACAGGATTGCAGCACAGCTGAGTCCCTGTTTAACCAGCTGAGTGGGGCTGTAGGTATCTTTGTTGTTGCCAAAGACTGCTGTCCTTCCCACCACTAGCCAGCTGCTCTACTGGACCTGGGCAAGAAGTCAGTTGTTGTAGCAGGGCAGAGACAGAAGTGGCAGTAAATGTCTTATCAGCAAGGACAACAGACAAGAAGCCTACTCAAACAATCCCCTACTTTCTTGCTAGACAGTCCCAGTCAACAGCAGATATCTCACACACCTTCTGCTGCCAGACTCTCTCCCATTCTAGTGTTTGCAGATGCACTCCAGCACCCACTAACTAAATATCTCACATGTGAATTCCCAAAGCTCAAAGTCATCTTAAGATAGTGTCAGAAAAGGTGATGAAATTTGTCCTGTATTTAAAGCAGCAAACAAGGATTCTGGTAACCTGCATTCTCTGTGGTCTGTGCATCCTTGTGTAACCTGAAGTAAACCACTGCATTTTGGTGCTTCTACTCTTCACCTTTTAAATGAGGATTTCTTCCATCCCTTCCCTGTGTATTTAAGCTGCACTGACTTTTACCATGTGTTTGTACAATTGTGAAGTCACAACAGCGAAGTCACTCCTCAACACTGTCATCTTGTAGGTACTGCTCATAATCTAGACAGCTGCCAGGGTTGTCAGTGCCAAGCTGCACAGAGCTTGCTCAGAGCAAGATCAGACGACAAGGCAAGTGCAATGTTTTGGAGACTGCTGAAGCACAGGTGCAGCTCCACCAACAATGGGGCAGCAGAGAAAGGGCAGGAACCACCTCAGAGAAGTAAAGCTTTTATGATATAACACATATGAGCAAAAATACACCACCCCAGCGGTACAGTTCAGGGTTGTTTGGTCAGAGCATTTCGTAAGCTGTAACTATATGTGCATCTGCCTCAGGTCCATACAAATTCCTCTCCAGATCAGGAGCAGCTGCTCTGGGGATAGTAAGTGTGAGGGAAAGACAAGACTCTGCTGTGTTTGCTGTGTTTGCAAAGGAATAGCAAAATCGTCAGGTGCCTCTTTACTTTGACCTGGCAAGTGAGGTCCTTAAATTTTTCTGGGGCTGCTGCTGTTAAAGGTACAAGGCCTCTCTGCAGTACAGCCCATTTTTTTTCCTGGCAAGTGCTATTTTCTGGGTGACTCAAGGACTGTAGTTGTTGATAATTTATTGGATCTTTCTTCTTTCATTACCGAATTACACTGTGTAACAGACATCAGCTGACATGGCTTCAAGCCAGAGGCTGAGCATGAGGGCCCCTGTCCAAGGTAAAGTATATGAACTGAGAGGACCAAAATGTGCCTGCTGACTACAGATGGAAGGATGGCCAAACATCTTGTTCGTTTTGAGGGTTTGGGTTTGCATTTTAATGGTATCTTCACTCGTGAAATGTCTGCTGGCTGCTGCTATTGGTTTCACATAAAAAGAATCATTTCATAGTGCTGTAACAGTGAAAGCTTGGAGTTAGGGACTCTGTGGTGACTGCTAATGGCTATCGTTTCATCTCAACTCTGAATTATCACAGGTCTGAAAAACACAGAAGGAGGTATATGCTTTATGTGCTAGACTGCTGGGCCTTCAATCAATCCTCAGCAAGGACTCAAAGATCAGTGATTTGAAGGGAGTGCAGTGGTGGTCACCTAAAAGTCTCTCTATCTGGAGTTATGCTGAGATGAAAGACCGTGCTGATTTTGTCCCTAAACAAAAGGGCAGGGCTCTGAAGTGAGACTCAGCAGGTAAGATCTCTAAGACATAATAACAGCTTTCACAGAATGACCTATGGTTTCAGAGGCCTTCCGTCATTAAAATAGGAGGAAGGGATGCAACCATTTGTCCTCTTTAAAGCTTTCTGATTCTTTCTTTGAAGAATCACATTGGGGTTGCATCTACTCATGAGCTGTATGCATCATATATCTATCATAATTCTTGCTGTTACGACCCGAACTGGGAGCTCGGGGAGTCATAAAGGTTTCATGATCCCCTTGGGTTAAATTAAGGTGAAATGACAGAAAATGATTGGTTGAAATGTTTTACTTTCAGTAGAAACAACTTAAACCTGGAAAAGGATAATAAGCAATGTGGTCTCTTACAGATAAATCTGTAAGAAATTAAAAAAAAAAAAAAAAAAAAAGGAGGGGAGGGAGTCAAAGAATCTGGATCATGACCCCAGGTTCCAGCATTGTCTCAGGTCTGGTAATCCTGGGTGGTGGATGCACACCCAGCAAAGTTTTCTGTCACCTTTTAAATTCATCTTATCAGCTGACTTTCATACCAGATGAGGAGAGGTGGGTTTTCCATGAACTCATTAGAATGAGAGGTACGGAAAAGGTGGAGCATGGGTTCTTCATGTGCATTGAGGGGGGATGGGGTGTATTAACCCTTTTGTCCAACTGAGTCAGTGGTCAGGATCTCCCTCTGCCACCTTTACCTTTCCCCCAGTTACTGCTCATTTTTGCTGACTTCATGCTTCCTGGGCAACCATGCAGCCTTTGGCTCCTTCTGGGGCAGATGCTCCCCTCTTATCAATCTTTTATCTCTTCTCCAAGGACACAGTCTAGCAAGGCCTGCATCGTTTATACAAAGTATCAAACTCACACAATAGAGACAATGTTTAGTGGTCCTCCTTAGAAGATCAGGGCAGCAAACAGTTTGATGAATGTTGAAAGCATTCACCCCTTCAGTTCCTCACACTTGCCATCTGAAATTCAAATACTTCAAAGCATGAAGAATTCCCTAAATAGTCCCTTACTGCTTACAGTATGTCCGTGCCTATTTTTTCCTTAAATAAAGAGGTATTATTTGATTTATTTTCCTTTTATATCCCATCAGCAGAGAGGCCTTGAATGGAATAAGTAAATTGGAAAAAAATGTTTATAGTATCTGGCTGCTGCTGCTTCTGCTTCCTAAAGTCCTGCTCAGACTCTTCCTTAGAAATCTTTCTGTGTCCTGTCCTGGTGGAGGTGTAGAAGGTGGCCTTCAAATACGAGATGAAAACTGCAGAGTTTACCCTTGCAGAACTCGGCACTAGTGGCTCTTGCAGCATTATCTCCATTCACTGGAGTTAAGTGATGTGATTAAATTCTCAGCTAAACAATCTGTTCCTGCCTAAGTTTATCTGCCTTCCTTACTTTGTTTAAAGCCTGCTAAGTAGTGTGGCGTGGCCATGAGAGCCAGAGCAAGGGAAACCTATATTCTGACAAAAAGCTGTGATGTCAACATAAGGCTTAAAAAATGTACGTATTTAAAAATTAATATTTTGGCAGGTTTTTACATAAGTAGAATTTACACCTCTAGTGGCAACAGCTGTTAGGTGCCAGATTCTCTGAAAGACTTCTACTTTTTTTCAGTATTATGAAACTGGAACGTATAATGTGGTTTGTTTGAATCCTATGCTTTGTGAGATGAAAGCAAATATCATTTTGCAGAGACAGCTTTTATAAGGTCTTCAAAGTGCGTTTACTGTTGCTTCCATCCAAGAATTGAAACTTAGGAGCATGAAAGAAAGCTTTCTGCCTAGCACACTCATGATCAGCTTTCAAATCAATTTTCAATCGACTTAACTTCTAAACTTTAGCAAACAGTAGGCCCAATCTTGCATTCATTGAAGTAATTTTGAGATTTACCATTAACTTAAAAAGAAGGCCTCGTGAGCTGATAAGACTTAAAAATTCTAAACTATGGCTGAGCAATAAGCTGAAATTACTGCTCCTCACCCACACAGTGTTTGTCTTCCCAGAAACCTTGTTCTTTCATCCTCCTCTTTTCTTTTGTTTGTTTCTTCCTCCTTTTTCACCTAACCATAATAAAAGCTTGTGAGCTCCCTAGGATAAGGGTTTTTCCCTCTGCTATGTTCACATAGCCCACAACAATAGGCTCAGATTTCTCACTGAAACTCTTAAATATTGTTACTGAGAAGAATAATTACCTTTTTTTTTTTCTTTTTTTTCCTGAAGTTTTAGAAACTGCAACAAATATCCAGTATTTATACAAGTATCAGATGCTCATTGTGTCTTCGTGTAAGAGACAAACTTTCACCCAACAGTTGAGGCTCGCTGGTGAAAGGGTCTGTGACCCTGGGGGAAAGAACACCTTTGGCTGCACTGACACTTTGTAGTTCTTATCACTTGCAGCCAAACAGCTGTTTGGGCTTGAGAAAAATCCAATCTAGAATGCTTACCTCTAGTTCATATTCTGCTGATAGAAGTCTACTTTTAATACTAGAAATCAAAGCAAGGGAGTATTTATCCTTTTGTATTTGCCCTCCTGTAAAGCTAATTTCCACCCTTCTGTTTCAAAACAATTTAATCTCTTGGTCAAAATCCAAACATGTTCAAGGGCTGAATGCAACTGCCACACACCTGGAAAAGCTGTAGACCTACTACATCATGGTTTGTGAGCTACACCTCGGAGTGCTGTTAGCTTGGAAAAGGGGAAAATGCCAATAAGTCTTAGCTCAAAACTCCTAGTCCCCAGTAAATCTGCTGTTTTATAAATAAATAGCCAATCAGAAGTCTGTTCTTCTTTGCAAGCAATGTATTGGGGCATATGCCATTCTGAATGAAAAATTCGGTTTTATTTTACTGGGCCAGATTAGGTATTTTCCCCTGTGCACTTCAGATGCCTGTTGACCGAAAGATCTGTTCAGTGACAGAGTTTTTGAAAACTCACGAATGCCTCACAACTATAGTGCTAAAATGAAGTGACTGGGAAAGACTTCTGGTAGGAAGTGAAGCAAGCACTGTGGAGGATGAGACTAGCAGACTGCACAGATGCTCAGTGGACTTTATCAGTTTTCTATGGTTTACAAAACACCAAGTTAATTTATCAGTTAAAGATGTATTGTTTATCTCATTAAAGAAGTTACAACTAAACTTGAGTTCAGTTATCTGACTAAAATTCTTAATAAATTGTCTTCTTTAAAAAATAAAAATAAACCATCCCCCTGTATCTAGGAAGCCAGGTCTGTCTTTTTACTCATCTAAGTAAGAGAAGCTTCCAGAAAGCAAGAGAATAGCTATATTCCCTGTGTATCTTTTCCGTAGGTGACCAGGAATTATAAGGAGCACTTGCAAGCTCCTGTTATTAGGAGCACTGATAAATCACATAACAGTGGTTGGAGAACATCAAACAAATTGCTTGTGCTCTATTTCATTGTCTCAGTAGGGACTTGTATTAGCTGTTGCCTCTGAATGCCAAGCTCAAGGAGCTGTGACACTATCACTGTACTACCTACAACATTATACATTGAAGCAGAGACTTCAGATTTTTCACAGCCCTCCTGGGAGTTTAGGCATATCTCCCATAAAATTTTATTTTCATACACTGTAATCTCTGTGAAATCTTTTTCTATTGCTGCTATAACTTTTTTAGGAGAGATGAGCAACTAAATTTCCTCTTCAGGGTGTCCACTTAACTTGATTTACACAGCTACTACAGATGAACAGCTTGTTTGTTTTTACAGTGGACCCTATATATCGGATGGGTATCTCCACTCAGCTGCTGCCAAAAGGGTCAGAACACATCCGAGAGCTGGCTGTGCGCACACCACGCAGGCACACGCCCCCTGCCCCTGCAGCTACAGGGACAGGCCGGCCCCTGCAAATTAGTGGAGCTTCAGCACTTTGTCTTTTGTGACCGTCTGAAATTCTCTCATAACAAGTTTCAGTGAACTGTGCTTGTCATTTAAGCATTTCATTAACTGTATGCTAAGTCTTACTCTGTGAACTAAGTGCTATATTATATGCTGCTTCTGTCCTCGCACTTCATTTTGGATATATGCAGTACCTGGAGGACAAAGCATAGCTTTTAAGTAAGTAACTGTTGCAAGCGGATGGATTATTACGAAATAACTGACTTTAATGAATGTTTCATCCCACAAGCATTTAGTCACAAGTCTCAGTCAGAACTTGCATCTCTTTTTCCACTACAGTCAATCAACTGAGATACAAATTCATCAAAAAAAGTCTTCTTAGTTCTCATGCTCAAAGCCTGTTTGTTTAGACAATCTTTTATAATTCCAGCAAATCTCAGCACCCTTATGTTAAATACTTAGACAATATTTAGAAAGTTCTTTAGAAAAGCAAAAGTTTAATTGTATTTTTTCTCTTTTCTTCATGATTACTCCATGCTAGCAATATAGCAAAGCAAACAGCAGTATCTGACATACTACTAATATTTTCATTATTTTTCTGGAGTGAGGAAAATACCTTCACATATTAAATCTAGCTATGCAGAGACAAAATAAAACATATGCTGCTCTTGTATTTGAAATTGTAGTACTTTTAATCTGCTTGCAAACCGCTTCCATTGTATTAAAGTGATGTATTTAAAATTATGCAACCCTATTCAGAAAAAGCATTGTGAGGAAACTGTGGCCGATACTGAAATCTCAGCTTGCTAGAATTTTAAACTATTTAGAATAACCCTGGCACACAAAAAAAGCTCTAAAGTGCCCATGGCTTTTCTGAGAGAGAAAATAAAGCTCTTGGAAGCTGTGCTGTAACTGGCAAGATTTTCAAATAGTAGCATTGAGTAGGCCAGCATTCTCAGCAAAAGGGTGTGTTTGACTCATGTCAGTAGTTCTAGAAAAAAAATGGTGTCACAAACAACTTGGGGCAGGAGAGTGAGTGGCAGGGAACCTGTTGCTGTGGTGAATATAAATACAGATGTCTTTGGTCAGTATAAACCACTGAAGAAAATATGCAAGCCAAGGCTGTAAAGCTCATATGTGGTATCACACACTGAACACTTTGGAATTTCTCATGCTGCAGAAGCCTTGCCTCACATACTGAAAAATGAAGGTAGGAGGTATTTTTCCATTTATTAAAGAAACATCTTTGCTGGTTTTTTTTGTGCCAGCTGCTTAGTGGGGTAAGAAGACTGGAAACCAGGCGTGTCTTGACAATAATGCTTTTTTCCACTCTTTAAAACTACCCCATAACTAGTTGTATGTCTGGGTTTGGATTTTGTGACTACAAACTTTGTATCATATGAAGATAGGATCTATGCTTAACCTTAATTACATGCTGCTATTAAATGAACAATTGGTATAGTAGAGAGTTTTGCATTACAAGTCCTTCATACATAGGTGCTGTCAGGGACAGCCGTTCTGCTGTTCCACCTGATGTCAGGGAGAAGGTGAGCTACTCACACAACCACAAGTACAGAAAGCGGTCAGACCATTCCCCAGACTCTGCAAAGCCAGAGTCACTGCCATTACAGCCATCCTATCAGAGGATGAAGCAACCAAAATTCACAGAACTTGGAAGGTGGAGATTTTAATTTTAGTCACCCTGAGACTACACTTGCTCAGTATGACTAAGAACATTTATGAGCTAGTACCACCTTTTTTCAGCTAACACACCTAAGCAGCATTGACAGCCCAACTCAGTGTGACTGTCAGTATCAACGAACAAGGCTTTTTGTTTGTGAGCCTGCTATATGGCATAATGTTTAGTTACGAAAATGAAAGTGGTAAAATGTAAATGTTAAGACTTCATGTGAAGGTACACATCAAATGAGAATAGGTTTAATTAACTGGTCTAATCAGAAGGGTAACTTAAATTGTAACACATAGCAACTCCACCTCCTACTGCTCTAAGCTTTGTTATTTATTGTGAGGAAATAAATGAGATTTTCTACCACTGACTACTTTTTAACAATCAAAGCAAAATAATTCATGCAGCATGTAAGTTATCATAAAGGAACTCATCAGACATAGCAAAGATGATAAAAGACTTCTTTGTGCAAAACATTTTCTATGCCAATTTAAGAGACAGTCTTAAGAGCAAAACTTCATGTGTTGCAATTTGTCAGCAATTTCACTGTTACTGCTCATTTTCAAGGGGTTTCTCAAAATCCATGGTGAAACTGCTGTAGTATTGTGTAGGAACTTGGTGTTCTTTTAGAACCATATAACGTTATCTCAAAGCAATACTTTTTTAGCTCTTATCTTAGATCTAGGGTATAGTTGAAGAGGAGTAACTTCAATTTTTGAATGTACAACCAAGCTACAGTTGGTTACTGTAATAATAATAAACATTATTACACATATATTAATACACCCTAGCCTAGGTCTGCCATGTCATTGTACTGAAATGCAGTTGATTTTCTTTTTATACACATTGAGAAATCTGCCTGAAGCTTCAAGCAGTAAGAATTTGTGGTGTGAGGTTGCTAACACATCTCTTTCATGAAGACAGAGGTGTTGAGATCCCATCACTATGTGCCAGCTACCTGTAGCTGGCAGTGCATTGTCCTTGCAGTAATTTCATCCTTCTTATGACTTCATTTCTTTGCGTTTTACAACTAATTCAGCTCCATGATGCAGCTGGTTTCTTCCTCCTTCTTCATTTGTTCATATTTGCTTCTGTCCTTTACTGTTCTGCAGTTCTGGCCATATCCCTCTGCATCTGCAGTATATAGGATTTGGGTCATTTGTCGTGTTTCACTTTTCATTTGATTTGCATGTTACTCACAACACATAGTGTTATTAAAAAATAACTGCTAAGGTGATTAGTTATTGAACTGGATAATAAATGTTATTAGCCTGTTCTACAGAATGATGGTATTTAGTCAAAACAAAAGGACATCTCTTACTTATCTGGCCAAGGAAATTCGAGCCCACCCCGCTTTGAAAAGAATTTTTCATCTGCTGTGTCACTAGATGTGGTTGTGTAACAACAATTGTATCTACTTGACTGGAATCTACCTTTAGAACGACCAGCACTAAGTGAAAGCTCTGATTTAATGTTTTGCTACAGAGAACCTCTCATGAATGCTAGCTTTTAATTTCCATGAATTGCTGTTTCCATATGAGAGATAGTTTCTTGCTGCAGCACTGTAAGCCTGGCCCTCCCAAACCTGCCCTGAACCAAAATTATCTGCGGACCATTTAGGAGTTTAAAAAATAATCCTGTTTTACCATAGTGAAGAAGCTGCATGTTATGCAGGTGTTGCTTCTTGAAACACAAAGGTTTGTTCCAGGCTACCTCTTCTGTGTGGAAAATATATGTAGACTGTATGTATGAAACAAATGTAAAAAATAATGTATTACCATTTACCCTGGTAAATCAGTATCAAAGAAAGGGGAGAAAGTTTTTAGCCCAAAGAAGCTGAGTTGCAGCTGTTCTGATGAGCTAAGGAATGATGAGCCAGAAAGAACTCAGAGCTGTCGACAAGTTAGGAAGTCAGAAAAATATGTGAAATGACCCCAACACAGAAATTAGGGACCTCTTTTGTTTTGCATTAGAAAGTCTGCACATGGCTTTGAGCCTTTTTTCCACTGTTTTCTCATACATGTATCTTGTAGTTATTTTCACCTGTCATCTAATTGCAGCCGACCCCCCCTCCCCATTTAGCTACATACTTGAAAAGAAAGTGAGTATACGTCTTACTGCACACCTCCTTCATTTAGACTTCTACAGAATAATCAAAGCCTTGCTTCACCATCGCCTTCAATTATCAGGGGGTGAATGTGTCAGCTTTCTTACACTCCCACTAATTTAGATACCATTACTCCCTTCGTAACACCTGGAACACCTGCCCAGTCTGCACGTTTGACTTTTAAAGTAGCATGAAGTGCATGGGAGGAGTTGATCAACTTGGATTGTTATTTAATAGCTGTTTTGCAGAAATGCCTACAGGGATTAATTAAGATCAAGGTGCTAAACACTAAGAAGACTTACAATGAAAAGTAGTCCCTGCCCCAGAGAGTTCATAATTCTCCTTATAGCAAGTTACAACAGGTGGATGAAATAAATTAACTGTAGGGAGGGAAAGAAAAGTAGAACAATCTACTTCTCCAAGCATTTTCTGGACAGTGTGGATCATTTTCATGTATATATTTACAGATATGCTCATTTTTCTGAAGATGTTAATTTCCCTCTAATCTTAAAATTATCTCCCTGATGTCATAAAACTCCTCTTCCAAAGAAACGCATAATAAACGGGATTTGTCCTCCACCTAGTGTGTTGGATATGCTATACTCTCGCAAATCTTCAGTTCTGTCTGTCCCTTTCCAAGGACACCAAAATCTGTTATTGACTGTTTTTCAGCAGAGCAAGAGATAAAGGCAATGTTTCTGCATTTTATGCTTTAAATTAAAATACCTCAAATAAAAGCAGGAGCTGGACCATATCCCTCCTCGTGGAATTAATTTTAAAATATGTTATTATAAAGCTGTGTTAAAGTGTGAACAGATCTTGGTAGCAATCAGACATTAAAAGTTTAGAAGACTGTAATATCTAATAGGCTTATTTTTCCATTAAAAATAGGGAATACATAATTTTGTAGGTGAAGATAAGGGTCAACTTATTTCAGCCTGTCAAGTTTTATGAATAAATCTATCATCTCTAATAATACTTCTTAACAAGTTATTTCTCTCTGGTTTCCACCAATTTTAAATAACTAAAACCCATTCATGAAATACCTAGGGCCCACTTTTACTGCCACTATAAATGTTTTTCTTTTACATTGTATGCTGTGCCAAAGTAGTGTAAAACACTGCCAAATCAGAAACCTTACTGGTTGGCCTTAGGGGTAGTAACTTACCCCTGCTTTTCCATAGATGCAAAAATCACTTTCCTATACAAACAGACCACTACCTCTAAAGAAAGTAATCTGTAAGATCAGGATGTAAATAACTAAGCAAGATAAAGGCAGTGAAACATTAATCTCAGATGTAAGCAAATGAGAATTTTGCTATTTTTAGTAGGACTATAATGGGTATCCTAACACTTTAATAACATGAAACCTTGCCTACAGCACACTGTGGAATTTTTGTTGCAATAAAGTGTCCTTTTACTATTAAATTACTTCACTTTTATATATCATAATTCTTTGTGATTTAAAATATACAGTAAAATGCTTTCAAATGAAAAAAAAGAGGTATGATTGCCAGGATATTCTTAAAAAATCATTCATTTTCAGCAGCTGTATCAAGAAATTCAAAAGTCCTCTCGAAAAAAACGCAAGGTTAATACTGAAAATGACACCTTCTTGCTTTTACTGGAGCCCACCTAGCTGCTCAAAGACTTGGATGATTGTGGTACGAAGTAGAGAAAACATACAGAACAGTAGACCTTTGTAGCACAATATTTTTAGTTAGCAGCTAAACATACACTTTTATCGGAGAGATGTAATTTTTATCTACCTGAGGGTTAGGGATGAAGACTTTTCTAGCATGCCCTGCTCTGAAGTCAGCACATCTGATCCTTTTGTGCACTTCTGGTACTTTACACCGGGCTGGTGTACATCCACTGTAGGCAGAAGTCGCCGTCTACACTGCCACAGCTGTATGAAAACTACATGGCAAATACATTAATGAAGAGAGCAGTGGGAAGAACAGAATGATAGAGAGACAGCAAGAATATCAGAGACAACATACCCATCCAGGCCTCCTCTAAAACCTATATGCTCTGGAAACAATGACGTATGAAAATGTCTTATTAGATGCTAGCAATCAGCTCTGACTTTGAAAGCCTTCACTGCTTACATCAGGCTTGGATATTAAAATGCAGAATTACTTAACATATCCTCGTGCTGTGGGAAACTTTCCTTGTAACTAAACTAGGTGACATTTACGTTTGTTCAGACGTGAGCACGGCTTCTATCTCTATGCCAGGAGTCTAAGAGGAGGATTTCATACACTCAGTTATTCTCAGCTCCCCCGGGACTGTTTGTCTCCTGTTTCATAGGGACAAGTGAAAGGCAAGAAGAGTACAGTGAGATCAAACAGCCGGGCCTGAGGCCTCGGACCACTCTTATTTAGGCCACAACAGCAAGAAACCCCACTCACAGCACCTCCCTCCCCTCTAACTTCGTCGTACCGGGGCCTGCAGAGGTCCCAGGCGGTGGGAAGAAGGCAGCCAACGGGCTTTGCCACAGCCGCTGAGGCACGAGGCCTCGGAGCCTGCGATACTTGCTGCGTCACTCCAAGGGATCAGGAGCTGTACGGCCATTTACGGGGGCTCTGACAGCAGCACCGACCGCACTGCGGCACCCAGCCCCCCCGGGCAGCGCCCTTCACCCGGGGCTCCCCAGAACCGCTCCGGGGGGCGGGGACGGGGGTGCTGGGGGCCGCCGCCGGAGGGGAACGGCCTCCGGCCCGCCGGCGGCGGTGGGTCACGTGGTCAGGGCGCCGCGGGGGGAGGCGGGGCCGCCGGCTGCCGCTTTGAAGCCCGTTGCTAGGCTACAGCGGGAGACAGGGCCGGCGGGGGGGGGGGGTGACGCAACGGCCGGGCCAGCAGAGTGAGGCACAGCGGCGCCCCCATTGCCGCCCCGGGAGGCTTCCCTCGGGGGCGCTTCCAGCGGGAACGGGCGGGCGGCGATGGGCGTTGCCGCCCCCGTCCGCGGGCTGCGCAGCCCCGGCAGCAGCGCAGGTGCGGCGTGAGGCGCCGCCGAGACGTCTCTTAGGCTGCTAGGGGGCGCGATTAGAGTGACAGCACCCACGTCCAATGAGCGCAGGCGCCTTCGGCGAAGGGGCGGGGCGCCAAGGCCTGCGGGGCGCTGCCGCCCGCCCGCCGCAGGGGGCGAGTGGCTGCTGGCGCCGCCCGCCCGCCGGGGCGCGGGAGCGGCGGCTTTCCCCGAGGGAGCCGCGTAAGGTAGTGACTCCGCCCCGCGGGGGGAGGAGCGGGGTCGCTCAGGTGGGGCGTTGGGCGGAGGGCGGTGCAGCCCCCGCCGCTGCGGAGGCCGCGGCGCCTTCCCGGGCTGCGCTCGGCCCCGGCGTTCGCTTGAGGACTGTAAAGAAGAATGAGGTTCTCCGATGAGTGGCTGGTGCTGGCGGCCAATAGGCGAGGCGTAGTGCGCCCTTCTCCCCGCCCCCGCCGCGCGGCGGGGCCAATGGGGGCTGGGGGGCGGGGCGCTCGGGGGTAGGCGCGGGCTGGGAGGCGCCCGGCCGCCAGATGCGGGGGAGTCGCGGCGGTGGCACCGGCAGCGGACCCGGCGCGCGAGCATGGGGTGGCGGGCGGCGGTCGCCTCCCCGCGCTGAGGGACGTGCCCGCCAGCGGGGCCAGCCAGGCGGTAGGCGAGGGGCGGCGGTTGGCGGCGGGGCGGCGGCGGCAGCGGTGGTGGTGAGGAGCGCAGGTGCTCGGCGAGCTGCAGTGTCGGTACCGGCCGCCGCCGCATCGCGGGGCGGCAGAGCCCGCTGGGCCGGGTTGAGCTGGGCTGGGCCGGGCCGGGCGGGGGCCGTGTGGCGTTCCGCGTCGTGCTGCCTGCGGCCGCCTCCGCAGTCGGGGCGGCGGCGCTGGCGGTGGCCGGCGCGTCGTGGCCGCGGAGCCCCGTCGGAGGCGGAGGGGGGTCAGCTGCGGGCTAACGCCGCTGGTGTCGTTGGCAGGATCCCAGCCTAGCGCGGCGGCGGGCGTAGCCGAGGGAGCCGGCCCCTGCTCGTGGCAGCCTGCTGTCACCTCCCCTGCTGGCAATGGGGAATGGACTCTCGGACCAGACACCGATCCTCTCCAGCCTGCCTTCGTTCCAGAGTTTCCACATCGTCATCTTGGGACTGGACTCCGCTGGAAAGACGACGGTGCTCTACAGACTGCAGTTCAATGAGTTCGTCAACACTGTCCCCACTAAAGGATTTAATACGGAGAAAATCAAAGTGACGCTGGGCAACTCGAAAACGGTCACTTTCCACTTCTGGGACGTAGGCGGCCAGGAGAAGCTGAGGCCGCTGTGGAAGTCGTACACAAGGTGCACCGATGGCATTGTGTTTGTGGTGGACTCTGTCGATGTTGAGAGAATGGAGGAGGCCAAAACAGAACTTCATAAGATCACTAGGATATCTGAAAATCAAGGAGTGCCTGTCCTTATCATTGCTAACAAGCAGGACTTGAGGAACTCTCTCTCCCTTTCTGAAATTGAGAAAATGTTAGCGATGAGTGAGCTGAGTTCTTCAACTCCCTGGCATTTGCAGCCTACCTGTGCAATCATTGGAGATGGACTCAAAGAGGGACTGGAGAAACTACATGATATGATAATTAAGCGAAGGAAAATGTTGAGGCAGCAGAAAAAGAAGAGATGAGTTTTATTTTGACCTTTCTATTTTAGAGTAGTTACTTGGTCAAAATTTGACATAAGACAGCTTCCAAACCCAGGCCTGCTTGTTTGGATGCCGTTAAGTTAGCTACGTTAAACAATCAGTTGCACAACCTTGCCGTGTGGAAGGCTGTGCAGTTATGGAATTTTTTTTTTTTTTAAAACTAGTCTCTTCTGAGTTTTATGGCTCTGCATTATTTCAGAAGCCCTAATAGATGATGTAATACTATCAGGAAATGGATGGGTGGGTATATGTGACATGGATGTCTAAATAGCCAAATAAAATGAGGGTTTTTTGCTTAGTGTTGTGTTCATATGTTTGAGGGTGCCCTCTGCAAGCAATTTGCATTGAAGGTGTTCTGTGTTTTTAAACTTTTAATGCTCGTAAGTGGAGTGTTTAGGTGAACATTATACAGCTTTAAAAACATGTATGAAGCTAGTAACCCATTCTTTTGAGAGGCTGTTTTTTACCTTGTTTGGGGATTTCTATGAAAGCTTGGCTACATGTGTAGGGTTGTTGGGTTTTTTTTTTTAATTTGGCACTTTGAATTTGAATCCTGTTCAGTTCAAATACTTGAAGTTTCAAGTGCTGTGGATTCTTCAACTGATAAAAGAAAGACTTTTTGACAAGTGAAAAATGTAGACAACATGCTGGAGCATGAAAAAGTGGTTTCCCAACATATAGCATGTTTTTGGTATGTAAGGTTTTTATTTTTTAGAAGTAGCCATTCCTCATTATGCAGTGCTAATCAGGTTTAAACTGTTACTCAAAATTAGTAATTTATTTCTGGATTATGAGTATTATGTCCTGCTACTATCAAGTTAAAAGTAAATTAATTGCAGTAAAGGAGCTATAAAGAACAACTCTGGCTGCTGTGGTTCTAACCAGCGCAGCATTCTTTGCTCTACTGGTGACTTTCCTGGCAATAAAACAAAATTATAATGAAGTAAAGATGGAGTTAGAATTAGCAGAGCACATCTTGTATCTCTCCGAAGTACCCCATTTTATTAAAGTGGTATTGCTATGTCACTTTCAACGTATGCTTTTTTTTTATTGTGACTCTTAAAGTATTTTGTGGTTAGGAATGTAATAATGCTTTATACACTCAAACATTTGACACTACCGGGGGTTGGGGGGAGGGGGGAGTGGGGGAAGAAGATTTTCAAGATGGGCCTGTGTTCTGCTTTAATTATGCTTTAAGCTGTTCTTGTTTACAGAGTGTGCAAACAGTGTTAACTGGGCAGGATAGTGCTTGACGGAAAAGGGAGGGTAGTTTTTCTTACTGGTACAGAGCTTCAAGTGACTCTTTAGATACTTGGCTAGCAATTAAAAGGGCTAAAACAGAGCCTGGATTTTTAAGACTAACTTTAGTGGTGCTGTAAAAATTCAGAATGTTAGATTCTCTTTAAACTTTTGTTGGAAATACCAGATTAAAAAAAAAAAAGTAAAAAAGAAAAAAAGAAATAGCAAAATCTATTTCCTCCTCTTACTCAACCAGCAAAGTAATAGACTTTTCTTACCTGCTGCCATGTATCAGGAGGATGACAGCTACAAACATGAATGTCAATCAATGTAACTTAGGTATGTTTGAAAAAAAAAAAAAAATCAATCTTTTTAACCAGCAGCTGTTCGTCCAGGAGGTAACCAAAAATGCACTTTAGTGTCTTCAATAACTGAAAGTGACAGCTGTTTTTTTTAAATGACATCTTGGTCCTTTTTGAATAAACTGAAGTAGCTTCCAGTGGAGCTTTTGTATGTTGGTTATATATGTACCTGCACTGGTGACATTGTAAGTCACTTACTCAAGTAATGTCTATATTTATAGAAATGTGGATGACTTCTTAAACCTCAATAAACAATTCAAAACAAGCCTGCAGAGAGAAGGTGTCTGACTTCTTGTACTGCAGCGGTACGTTCTTACCAGCTTCTGTGCATGTGATGTTAGTAACAGTAGAACTGTTTCTGTTGAAAACCAAAGGTATAAATGTGGTGAGGCTCGTAAACGTCACAGTGTTATAAATTGCAGGTATCTCATTAAAAACTTTAAATGAGTGGCATGTCTGTATATTCACAGAAGAAATACTAACTGCAGTGACTCCGTTCTGAAGTGATAGATCTTGCATAATTCGAAAAATCTTATGTGGCTGAACCTATTTTGTGTTACATGCAATATTTAATAGGCGATGTTGGGCATTTATCACATGTACTCACAGGTGGTACTTAATTTAGTATCTTCAGGATCATATGTCTAAAGCTGTCCGAGGGATTCACGTGTACTTAAACCTTGGGTGAATTTCCTCCTAGGATTTAAGTAGAATGTGTCAAGAGATATGAAAGCTTCTAATTAGTTTCAGGACCTGAACATAGGCAAGGCAAACTTCATTTAGCCTGCAAATCAAAATGGCTAAGTTTGAGAGAGAAGTTTAGATATTCTCTTGCAAACCTGATTTTTTTTTTCATGTCTGTTTATGTAACTGATTGCATGTCAAAATGTAGGTTACTGACAGTCAGTCTTGAGGAAAAAGTGCTGCTGAGCCCTATGAATTTGGGTTGTAATTGGTATAACATTGGCTAACACAGGGCTACTAGGCTGAGGCTGGCTCTTCCGTATGCAGTGAACAAACTGTATGATTCCAAATAATTGCTTCATTTAGAATATTCATGAGGCTTCTATTGGGAACAGTTGAAAAGGCATCCTGCTTGAAAAAGTCAACTGTTTTATTTGTATTAAACATGCTAGTGTTTATCTGGTGACAGTCTAAAGTCTTATGTGTATAAAAACTTAAGTGAATGATTTTGAATACAAAGACATGACCGATCTGTAGCACTCTGGGGGAAGACGTGAGAGAGGGTGGGGAGTAGTGTTTCTAAAATGTTATTGTTGTTACCGTGTGATATTTAATACTGACTTGGAAGTAGAAGACTTTGGGTGGGGGATGAGTTTCATATTCAACCTATACCTTTATCTGTACCAGAACTGTTTTGCTGCAATATTACAGTAACTGAGTAAAATACACAAATGTAGCTGTACCTCCAACACTGTGTTCTGTCTTACTATGACAAAGTCTTCCACTTGAACAAAATGCTAATTGCAAGTAGAGCATTTGGTATCTCAGCCAACTGAGTTTCTGCTGGCAGAGTTCTGTCAGCCTGGGATCACTTTCTTCCGTACGATGAATTGACAGTTCTGGCCTAAATACTGGTATGTGTAAGAAAATCTTGAGAGGAGCTGAATAAGCAGGTGTAATTTTGTTACAATGTTGGAGTTGCACAACTTAAATTTTAAAATAATTTTTGCTAAAATAGGTTACAAATTGCACTGTTCTTCAAGGCATTGAAAAAGTTAAGTATCTTTAACTGCTTCTACTTTAAGGAGGTATGGAAGTGCATTTAAATCAGTGCAGCACTGTCAAAAACAAGCCACAAGGTCTTGTAACCTTATCGCTGTTGTCCTAGCTTACAAAAGTTGGTATGACATTGCCTCAGCTGTTTATAAACATGCAGTCATTTAAAGTTAACCAGCCCTCAGGATCTGGTCTCTGTTTTCTAGCTGTGTAGCTGTGTATTAGCTTATGACCATTTCAGCTAGAAAAAGTACTGTAGGATATGGTGAGAGTCCGTCATGTTCTTGACATGACTTTAAGTTGTGTTGTGCTGAATGTGCATTTACATTCGAGAAAATACAAATAATGGTTTTCAGCTACGTGATAAGTGAAACCTTTCTTCTAATTTTCATGTTTTATTGAGACATGATTGATCCTTTTTGTGTGGAAAGCAGTACCCACAGCCAGCCCACAGTTCCCAGCCTGACTTAGTTGGGTGCTTCCGTACTACCTTACAGAGCACTTTGGTCCTGTAGGAGTTTACTACCAGAGACACGGTAGTCACAGAGCAGCCAGGAGCTGGTAGCAGTCTGGTCGGGCGGGTGCTAGCTAAGTCCTGGACCCCAGCAGGTCTGCATGAGGGCAGCTCTGCCTTCTTGAGGGGGGATTATCTGCATCTTGGATCATCTGTTTACAAATAGCAGGGTGTTAATTAATGTCTGGCTGAAACTTTTTGTTAAGAGATGCGTGTCATTCTTGGCATGGGAGGAGGATTTAGATACTGTGTTAATGCTGCAAAGAAGGATTTGGTAAAGCAGAGTGTGAAAAACATAGCCAATCTGCATATACTATATATAGGGCACTGCCCCTAACATGTAGTCTTGATTCAGCTGGGTGGATTGCAATGCATGAAGGCTAGCAAACGTGTGCTCATAATGCTGTCTTCCTTTAACTTCTGAGAGAGAAATCTAGGCATGAATCAGTGCTTTTTGGATCAGTGTTTTCGATCACTTCACTGGTGGGTGACTCATCTTTTGAGAGGGTCACAGTTTACAACCTCGTAGCTTCGTGTCCCCGAGCTAAAAACAATTCTTGTCCCTACTGGAGGGGATGTGTAGGGGAGCTGTGAATGGACATTGTCTTCTGTTTGCTTACTCTGGGGGATAAGGAAAGCATTTATTTTTTATTTTCTTTAATCCTGACTGACATAGGTATGTAAAGGCCAGCCCCTCTCATGCTGCTCTGTAGGCTGTGATTATTTTTAGGAGCAGTACAAGACTGCAGAGCTGTGTGGATAAACTCTGGAGTGTGTTTTTAAACTGAAGGGAAATACATGGCGTGACTTCGCAGCAGGGTTACACCTGGGGTTGTCATATGGGCTCCCACAGCCTTCCTACCTATCTGAGAACAAAATACAGGGCTGATACATAGCTGGTAACTTTGCCTTTCTTCATAGCATTAGTCAGGCTTCTTAAACCAACTGTAAAGAAGCAAACACAGTTTCAAAGACCTAGCTGAAAAAAATCCCAAGCAGCGAATTAAGGACTTGAGTTTCTCCCTGCCAGTGCCCTGTTTTATTGGGGCTGGCTATGAGTGACTGCAAGTACCCGTGTGGTGGCTGGGGGACGCTGCCTGCAGCCAGCCTGCTCGCCGCCGGGCCTGGTGAGTGGCACAGTCACCAAGTAGTCACATACTGAATTTATTCAAAGGCAAAGCCAAAATCTAAGGAGAAAAAACAGGCAGGGAAGCCAGACAGTGCTTCCAGACTAAATACCTACTTGCAAACAACTCAGGAAGGTAAAAGATGATAATCCCTGAGCTGTGAAGATTACATATTTACACAGCTGTTCAATCAGAATTAAGAGCTAAAGATGACAGAATAGTTAGAAAGGAGAAAGTCAAGTACAGTTGTTGGCTGTGGGGTGTGTGGAGGAAGAGAAGACTTGAAACTGTGGGGTCTTCCTAGCTTTTCAAAATATATTGAGCCTTAAGGGAAATAGATATGCTTTTAGGCTGCTTAATTGGTTTAAAAATCCTTATTGTTTTATGCACTGTAGTTTTCCTATTGCTGAAATGAAACAATAACTCATTTAAGAAAGCCACCTAATCACCACATTAATCTCAGAGTGCACTGACAAAGGAGAAGGTTAGCAGGGGTGTTGAGCCTTGTTAAATGTGCTGACGGCTCCTGGCTGGCTCACAGGCTGCTGTATTTCAAGGTCTTTTCTAAAAATAGCGGAATGGTAGAATTTAGGTCACGCAAGGTAAAGGTGTGAAGCCTGATACCTCCAGACACCACACACAGTCCTGAGATGCCACCAACCCTGTAACTGCTTATCTTCTGTTACCACTTTATGAATGATAAATAAAAATAATTTCCTTTGGAGTGTAACATTTTCATTGCTTTCCCATTCCAAAGTCATTTGTCCTGAGAGATTTAACAGGTTTTGATGCTGGAATGTCATTGAGTCGGGTGTTACAGGGATGAGTTTGTAACTGAATAGGGTTGGGAAAGTGTGTTCACTGCTGCTGCGGTGACTTTGGTTAGCTAAAACCAGTCTTCTTGTAAAGCTGGCTTAACATGGACATAGATAACCTAAAAGAGGGACATTTTCTAAAAATATTTTCTTATTTCTAACATTAGCTGAACTCTGCTGATCTTATAATTATTGAATGCCGTTGTAGGCTTGGGCTACCACTGGTTTTTTGACACCAGTTGCATGATGATCTTTAAGATGCCTTCAACCATTTGCAGACTGTAACGTCTCTACAGTAAGACTGCATTTATATATCCATGATGTATGTTTTTAGCTATTTGAGGTGTTTCTGTGGGTCAATTTAGTTTTTCAAAGAAACCTGATTCTTTGTGAAACATAGATTATCAATGTCTCAGCAAACACAATTTATTCCTATTTGGTTCCAGTTACAAGTGATAGGGTAAAATGGCAATCTGCAGATTATTAGTAGCACTATTTCCCTTAAACTCCAGCTATTGAGTTTCTATTTGAATCAAATATATTCCATTTTTCTTGAATATACTGTATGTTGTATCGGAGATTAATTGTGCTAACCTGAGAAATACTAGCCTCCCTGATTTTAATTAGCTAGAAATTTGACTTGTACATTTAAAGTCACTGTAATTCAGTTATAATCAGTCAGGTTATGCTGGAGACAAATGGGATTCATGGACTGAGCCCACACTGATGCTTTTTGACAGATCTCATATTGCTACTTCAATGCGCATGCATTACCCTGTGCTATGGTAGCACTGGTACCAGCAAACTATATTTCTGTGTTATTCAGCAATTGTATCTCTGCCACTTCATCATAACTTGCTTATATACAATGTTTGCTTATGTCCTGCTATTGCTGTAATCATGATAGAGGACCATTTGAAAAAATTCTGTATAAGGACTCAGCTGTACATCGCAACTTTAAAACAAATACACCAAACTACATGATACAAAATACTGGAGTTAATGCTGACAGCTGGAAGTTTAAGACTGAAGACTGGTCCAGCCCAGCTACTGCATGCTGGTCATTTTATACTTGAAATCTCTTCATCTACGTGTAAAGCAAGAATCTCATAGTTGCTCTTACATTTAAATTCATGCTTAAAAGTGCGTATTAAAATATTACAGAAACACAGTGTAATGGAAAGTAATAGACTTATAACAGTAATTTGGATTTATCAATTGACTTGTAACATATTTGTGTTCAATAGTTAGGCATCAGGAAAACGTACCATTTCAGATGCACTTGAGAGTTTAAAAATACAAGTTCAACGTACTGTATTATCTCTGACTGCATGAGCTCCAGCTTCACAGGAAAAAAAAATATCACCACAGTTTAAAATAATAATGTATTTCATATTCATTGGTGAATAAATATTTATAAACTGGATCATCTGTACCTGATTTTTGTTTGCATTTGACCATAGCTATTAAGCAAAAGTACTCAAAATTATTCAGTTTTATGTTTGAATTACATTGGGATAGAAACATAGTCTTCCTTAAATCAGGTATATGAAAGTTTTCAAGTAAAGATGATATGCAAAGATCTTGAGTTAAAATAACACATCATCTTAAAGTAAGCTTTTATTTGAAATAGTAACGAAAATGTCTGGAAATTCTTTGGAAGAGATAGCTTTATTTTATATAGTACAGTGAGAGAAGTATGTTACAGTGATTTCAGACCTCAGGATTCAGAGGGTCTCCTGTTCTCAGTGCCTTTCTTTGGCTGTAATGAATCAGTCTGCACAGGATGTGGCTGCTAACAGATGATAATGCAAAGTGAAGGGCTGGGCCATGAAAAGCCCCAGGGTGGCTCAGCGTGGTGCTGAGTTCTCACGAAGAGCTGATTGCTTTCCAAAAATAAGAACAGGAACTAGGGCAGATAATCCATGTAAAATGCACTTTCCACCCTTAGACATTCACAACAATTTAGTATTTTCAGCATTACAGAGCTTTACATGTTGATTACATACATAATCCATCTAGGCACACACACCTACCTACTCACACTTCTCTTGCATTCTTGCAAACCCTGTTTGTGAGAATTTCTCTGGGATCCTGTTTTGTGGGTGTAATTTGAGAATATATAAATAGATTCATGTTTTCCCATCATTTAAACCCAAATGTGACTGCAAACATGATAGCACTAGAAATATGATTCTTTGAAATAATTTCCTCAGTTTTAAATCTTTCATTTTATTAGGATAAGGTAATCTGGGCTGTTCACACTGCATATGAACCATGCTGTTGTGGTGGCATTACCACTGCCCAGAGTTCAGGTTGCGTCAGCACTTCTTTTATAAACATAAATCCTTATTTCAGAAGCTTAATAACCTAATAAGCCCTGAGATTTCACACTTGTCTGAAACTTGGCACAAAGTATTAATTTTGCCTTTTACCACATTAAATAAAAATCTATATTAGTGGGGAATATAAATAAACAACAAAAAAACCTTATTGCATGTTGCTGCATTTTCTAGCTCAACATTAATTTTGTTTATTGAAATGAAGTGAACTCACAGTTCCAAATGGAAACCTTTGAACATTTTTTAAGTTAAAAGTTGCAATCATTAGCATTTGCAAATCAGATCTACACACATGACACAAACTTGTGGAGCTCAGAGTGAAATTCTCTCATCAGTGGCAGCAGAGCTATTCCTATACAGTAACAGTTGTAAGATTGGATATATACAGAGAACAGAAACAGACATACCTTTCCTTAGTTTCTTTAATATACAATTTCAAGTCCTCTCATTCTCTAAGTGCATTTTCTTAGTAGTGGTGATGTGTAAAAGTAAATGCAGGGTTTTCTCTGTCTAGTGGAAAAGCCCATGCTTATAAAATTTCCAGGCTGTTTTCTGAACCATCAAAAAAAAAAAGTCGTCTCAGTGGAAGTACTGAATCTTTTGATGTTTGCTCACCCCATCTAGATAACCCTGAGATTACCCTAAGGGTTACTAAGGGCATAGCTTGCCTGGGCATAGTATCTTCTTGCACAGAAGAGCATTTTTTCTTAAAGGTAGAACTAATACAGGGATCCTGTATTAATGATGGCTTTAGTGTGACCTAAATCACTTCTGGCTTTTTCCTTATGGGTTCACTTAAGCCTCTGCACATGGGAAGTAGAATCCAAGTGTTTGAATCTGCAATATTTTATCCTCCCTTTGCATTCATTTTAACTGTGCATACATGCCTACACGAAGCAGCCGTTGCACTTCCTTACCACGGAGCATTAATCTACTCGGACTAGGCATGCTCTTCACTTTTACTTTGCCCAGCAAATTTTACAGAGAGCACAAACCCTATGTAGGTTCTCCTTCCTTCCTTTCAAATAGCGACTTCCACTTTCAGTGGGATGGCCATGATTATTTATTTTGTGTTGGAAAATCCTTGCTCACTTCAAGTGCTTTGGGTTAAGTTTAGATTACCCTTCCCCTCAACCTGATTTCTTGTTCTTATTTACTTCCCTAAGGAAAGTTTACCATGTCTATAATGCCCTCCCAGGAGCAGTGCTGTGGGTTTATAGTATAATACAGGCACAACAGTCAGGATTGATTTTACCTAATATTAGACTTCAACCAATTAGGTGCTTTTTTGTATAGTTTAGGCACCTCTATATGCTTTTATCATTCATGGAAAGAAATGTGTTTGTCTAGGGTATAATTCATATTAGCTCAGGAGTGGTATCTAAGGCAGGTCAGATAAATCACCATGTGGCATGGCTTGTTTCTCTCTCTGCTCTACTGAAAGCATAAGCTGATTAACTCAAATAGAGACTACCTGCCTTTTACACTGTCTATATTTATATTCTAAATGATAGCCCCAAATCTGTGCCAGCTACTCTGCTAGAAAATGCAGGTGTCTGCCATTTGAAATCTGTGTCAATCTGCGACAGCTGAGAGGCTCTTGCAGTGCTTTTCCTTAGCAAAGCCACCTGAGTGCTTCTGGGTGCTGGTCAATCAATGATCACACTGTTTGTAGAAGGAAAATACAAAGACCAGTATATTAATACATATTAAGAAAAAGTGAAGTGAAAGCTTTTATTTGCAGTGAACATTACATTTCACAGTCCAGATAGTCTTGCTGGAGAAATCAGTAAACCAAATTATACTTCCTCTTACAGTGTTTTATGGCTCTAACTCCTTGTGTATGCAAAGGTAGCTTTTCATTGAATTCAGTGGGAGCGAGATAAGACTGTAGAATTGTGCAACAAAGGTGCCATCTATAAAAGCTTTTAGATATGAAATGTTACATTTCTTTTTTTGAAACTGTAAGTAAATCCCCACCTACTTGTTGATAGTGTAATTGAGTCTAGCAACACCTGTGCCTGCTTCTGCATGTGTTGAGAGTTGCAATCGCTCTCATGTGACTACAGAAAAGCTACCAGCAATCAGGCTGAAATGGTTAGGGGATGAGAAGGTTTTGTTAAAAGAAAGTTTGCTAGCTGGTTTTGAGAAGTGGCCTGAGAAGAGAAACAAGATATGAGTAAGGAGCTATATAAGTGGAGGAAATTGTGAAGTGCTTTGATGTCTCCAGGTTTCCTTCTAACAAGGTATGACTAACTGATAGCCTTTCTGATGAGAAAATTTTAATTTAGGAGTGAGTATGAAAAGGGGTCTCCCTTGTCCCTGTGTTGTGAAAACTGTAATAACGTAATACTTTCTTAAGTATCTCTTATGGCCAAACTTCTTAGTGGTTAAAGCGTTCAAAAGCCACTACAGCTAATGCTGTGAAGTTACATATCTTATTTCTTTAGGAAGATAAACTGAAATGCTGGAAGATGTAATACAGGAAAGAGAAGACACAGAAATTAAAGATCTTAAGGCACGGTGCTGTGAGCTTTGGTGTTCAGTGAATGACTAAACAGAGCATATTGTGCATTTCTGTAGTCTTGGGAAAAGTATGAGACTTTTGTTGAGGTGCTTGTTTGATCTTAAAAAAAAAAAGCTGTTGTGCAGACTTACTGGGAGATCTGCATCCCCCAAATCACCATACTGTTATTTGAAAGAACAGTAAGGGTGTACCTCCTGAAGGCTTGTTATCCCTGATGTGAGACCAGGTGCTATGGTGTTGTATCAGTTATCTCTAGTGAGAAAATAAGTGTACATAAACTCCAAAGCTGATGTTATCTGCTTCTGTAAATATCCTGTTTGCTCTGTGTATTGAGGGGATTAAACTGGTATTGTGAAGACATCTAAACTGAACTGAGACTGCTGCTGAAAAGCTGTATCCTGCCTCTTAGCTTGTTTTCTCTTTGACCACAGATATGTGTAGATGTTTTGGGTAGGGTAGAGTTTTCCCTGTTCCTGGGATGGGACTCCAACAAGCATTCATCTCATTTTTAGTATGTGTAGTAATGTTGTTGGGCTACTGATTTTTTTTCAGCTTGATGTGATTATTATTACAAATTGAAATGTAGATGTGTGAAAAAAGACTTAAACCCCCAAAAATGCAGTCTGTGTGAAGGTACAACAATGTTTAGAAGCTATTATATTAAAAAAAAAGCTATTGAATATGGTTGTAAACACTAGTTTGTAGGCAATAAGTTAAATTTAATTAGAGAAGCTTTTCTTACATCTATTTGGCCCTAATAACTGCCTTCTAATAAATGAACTTCAGTAAACAAATTACTCCAGGTTTTGTTTGGGTAATAGTAACACTTTATAAGATGAGGTGTGTGTGGTTTTTGGTGGGTTTTTTTTGGTGGGCGTGTTTTCAAATTTTTTGTTCTGGGATGTTGTGGTGTTTTGTTTTGTGGGTTTTTGTTGTTTTGATTTGGGTTTTCTTTCTGGTGCCAAGTGAACTACAGTGGTACTCCTATTGAGCCATTCAGTTCGGTGGCCTTCACCAGCAAAGCTCTATGGATGCCCTCTGAAACAGGGCTGGTGAACTAGGCAGCAAACATGGGAGAGCTCCTTTTATTCAGCATGCTGAGTCGATGTAGGTCTTGGGTTATGTTTGTCATGTTTGTGTGCTAGCAGCCAAGAACCCTCCTTTTGACAAGCTCTAGACTTGCTTGAGCTCTGGGAGTCTGCCTTGCCCAGCTTGGTGGTGGGAATCCTCCAAACAGTGTGTGTTCTATGGGATAAAAAGTGTCAAAAGCAGCTCACTGTGAATGAGGATCCAGTTTGTGTATTCCCTCTTGCACCTTGGATGTCTGTCTTCTGAAGTGATGGTTTTGGACTCTTAACAGGTTTCCATCTGTGTCCTGTACTGTGATTCTGAAAAGCTCCCCTTAAATCCTGACAAGGATCAAATAATCCTGTATTCAAGACTGCTGAATTTTTTCCCTTGTTCTTGCCATTAAAAAAGCTCAAAGAGAACACTGAGGGTGTTGCAGTAACCTTGCTACTCTTTCATAAGGAATGTAAAAACAGGATAGGATTTCCTGAGAAATATTTTGATAGGGAGACTAATGACTAATTCGTTGTTCGTGTGTTTGAAGAGCCCTCTGCTGCATTTCTTTGGTCAGTTGTCAGTGGTGTCCAGAGCTAGAAACTGTCAGCATTGGTGTCTCTGGGCTGCAGAGCAATGCCATCCACATTGCCCTCCTCTGCCTGACCAGGTGGAGGCTTTGTCAGACCTCTGTGGACTCTGAAATGTGCCATGCTGCTCATAAAATCTTTCCTGGGGCAAGTAATTAAAGTCACTCTGACATAGGCTATTGTGTAATGATAAGAGTTGAACGGAGTAATATTTCTGTCCCTCTGAAGGACTGGTAGTGGGATGGTTATTGCTACCAGTGGTAGGTGCTGATGCTTACCTTCTCTGTGCACCATGGTGCTGTTTCAGTTTGTACTGGTTTGGTGAAATGATCTATCTTTTGCTGGAGTTGGCATGGGAAAAGCAGTCATCAATGTCTCTTATGTTTCCTACATGGCTATTTTCTCTGGTGACCCTTGGGCTGCTAGGTGTTTGGAGAGGCTCTTTGTTACAGATGTGTACATGCTCTCCTCCATGGAAAATGGAGTGCAAAGCTAAGAGTGGTGACTGTCTGGGAAACTCCTGTCTCTGTGTGATTGGACTGGAGGTGCTGCCCTATCACAGGGTACATCCCAGTAACAGTGGTGTCACCAGGGTCTCCTGCCTTCCCTCTCCTCAGCAAGGCCTCAGGCTTCTTGGCAGTCTTGTGTCAAGATACCTGGTGTGCAGCCTCGGTATGCTGCAGCTGAGGAGGTGGCTCTGTGGCTCAAAGTCCTCTGCCTCTGTAGAGCAGTCATACCTTGGGAGGGGTGGAAGAGCCCAGCCTGTGTACTCAGTCTTCATCAGACTCATTTCAAGAACCTGACGAGCGTGAGGGTCTGCAACAACCAGGGGAGGACAGCACAGATGTCTTGTGTAATGCTTCTGCACAGCCTTGGTAGGCAGGACTGGAGACAAGCTCTTTTCTCCTTCTCATCTGTTCAGACGGAGACATCAGGCAGGGCCCGGACTTTTTTTTTTTCTTTTGATAATCGGTAAGGAGCAAAACACTTCCTTTGGTGGAAATGCAAAGACAGGCCAAGCCTGAGACCTGCCCTGGATGGTGGTTCCCATTGCAGCTTGTGTCTCTGACACACTTCCACAGTGCAGCCCATGGGGGGCTGTTGCCTCCTCTTATGCAAGCCCTGGACTCTGTAGCTGGTATGACATTGCCTCAGGATTCTTTGGAAGAGAAGGGGAGATGGGTCTGCTTGTTCCTCACTGCCTGTCCAAGGCATGTGGAAGGTCCTGGTCCAGGCAGTATGTACCTGACACCTCCTCCTAGTGCTTTGACAAAATACTGTGCTGTTTCTGTGGTTTGTAGCATATGCTTGGTCTTGTTATGGCAAGCTCCTTAAGCATCTCCTCTCAGAAACTTTTCTGTGTCTTCCAAGTATTAACTATTTCTAAATTTCTTCACTGTGATGAAGCAAAAGGGACATAATCCAGTGGAGTGCTGCTTCTTCCAGGAAATATTGTCTGGATAAAGGCTTTCCTGTAGCCAAAGTTTGCAGTCTTTTAAGAGTGTTATTTCCAGTGTTAGAATTTCCTTATCAGTTTTTTTTTAATTATCCTAAAAAGTAAGTTTGGGGGGGTTTATTCAACCTTTGGATTATGGTCTATATGTTTACTTATTAAGCTCTTTTCCAATACTAAGGCTGGATTATTTTTTTAATTGGTACCTCTGACTCCTATATAGTCATAGGATGAGGCAGAAGAGTTTAAAAATCTTTAAAAAATGTAAACGGCTAGATTCTTTGGCTGTATCTTTAGGGTATGAAATATTTAATAAAAATGTTGCCTTACATCCTGTGGTGGTGCTGGCATGGTTGCCTGTGCAGCTGTATTATGATCCTTGTAGTGAGCTGATCTGGCTTCAGTAAAATCTCTGGGTTATCTTCCAGTTTATCAGTTCAGACTGCAGCTGGCTGGACTTGTATGCCAGCACAACTGGAGGGGGCCATGCAGGTATTCAAGAGATGGGGCTGAATGGTGGCAATACCTTAAACCAGTGCTGTTGTTGCTGAAGAATTCTGGATCGTGAGTTAAAGCCTTGATGTTTGTTAAATAATAACATGTAGAAATCATAATTCAATAAAATGGTACTGTTTCATTTGTTTTTGAGAAGCTGCAAGAAATATTACAGACTCAAAAGGATTCCTAAATAGGTGTCATTGGTCTCACTGGCTGCCATCACCAGAAAAGAGTTGAAATTGCTTTATGAAGAAGAGATGAACCTCAGTTCTTAAGTGTCTGCCTTAATCTGTAAAGGTTGCTTATGATTGTTGTTTTGATATTTTCTCACACGCATTCACTTCTGTTATATCACTGTACAGTGTACTGATGGTGGGGTCTTTTCCAGTATCAAAGCAATGATTCTAAGGTTTTGAAAATTGTGTAAGTATGCAATTACTATATTTATGGTGATCCACTCTATTGATCAAAATACAAGCTTGTTTCTGCAGAGCAGGGAAATTTTGTAGGCTATAATGCTTTAAGCTTCAGAAAACTGGAAAGCAAAAAGAGTGAAATCAGAGGATGAAAACTTACTACATTTGATAATTTCTGGGATACCAGGAAGTATGTGAGGTCAATTACAGGATGTGATGACTGTCAAAGAGTAGTAAAATGCTTTTTGTGGTGTTTTGTTTTGGGAGGGTTGGAGTTTGGTTGGTTTGGGGTTTTGATGTGTTGGTTGGGGGTGAGTATATGTGTTAAGGTTGGTTGTTGTGGGTTTGGGTTTTTTCTTTTTTTCCTAACTTGCAAGGACAGAAGAATGAGGACTTGGTACTCCTCTGAAAGCTGGCAAATAAAGCTTGGAGACCTCATGGTGGCTCTGGACAAGGAACTGTCTGTTCAGAGGGTGATAGTACAGTACCTCGGCCTGCTTGACTACTGATTTGTGTAGTGCATAAGAAAGGCAGGCCTTGACCTTAATGGTACCTATGCTTTCTCCTTTTCTTCTTCTTGTTCCTCCCACTAATATTGTAAGGGGAAAAAAATGCTACTTTTAGAAATGTTGTGCTTGCTAAAGTAATTCCTAAGTATGGTATCTTTAACCTTTGTTTCTTCAATTAGTGTGGGGCTGTTCAACATATGCAATACCTGACTTGACTATTAAGCAATATTGCATTTTAAATTCTGATGTGAAATTCTTTGTTTTCAAATTTCATATTCAACTTCTGAAGTGATACTGTCTGCTGACAGCTTCTCAAATCCTCTTGGTCAAATCAGTTCTTGGCTAGAGAATTTTAGACATGTACAGAAGCTTGTGATGATAACGAAACAAATGTTGCTTTTGTTTCCAGTTGCATTGTGGTTTTGAATTGAAGGTCTGAATCTGAGACATTATTTGATTGGATCAGACTGTTTATTTTCCTTTCAGAAGGAGGTGAGCTGTAGCTGCTTTTGAGATGAATATAAATAACTTTTTGAAAGACTCAGTAATGGCAGAGTTGGTTACTGTTGGCCTGTCAAATTCTTAGATTAATGGTTAGATTACCTAATAACACTTGGGAGGAGGATGCAATTAATCTCCCCTGGGACAATAGCCTTACCAGTCCCTTGCTTCCTCTGCTGGCTGGGCAGTCCATGAGGCAAGGGGCAGCAAGTGGCTGCTCCTGGGGCTGGGAAATACCTGTGTACTGGAAGGCTATGGCATCTGGATTTCTGGACAGGCCATATAGCTGTCTGTAAGGTGCCACCTTCTGCAAAGTGCCTTGAACAGCTTAGGTGCCCTTCCTATGCCATGAGGAGATGCTCTGGCAGAGAGAATCTGTCTGTGTTGCTGGTCACCTCTGACGTGGGAACTGATGACTCGCTGCTGAGGCATCTCCAACTATGTAAACTGGAAAGAGAAGCTCCCTCTTTTATGGTAAACCATCATCTAGCTTCCTGTGTGTGGATTTATTAGGGTTTAAAGGTGTGTGTGTGTATGTACTTACGGAAGTTTCAGCCTCTTCTTCACTCCCTTCTAAATTAACACCTTGTTGTGACAGCACTAAGAGCTTAGGCTGTCCCTGCCTGATGCTGCAGGTTCCCCAGCCTCCCTGACAGTGTTGCCAGCCAGGGGAACTGCCTGCAGCCTACAGCATCCCTCCTTCCCCCACCCAGCCAGACCCCAACTTGGGGCTCACCCCCTTGCCTCTTGTGGTGCTGCTTGCATCAGGCCAGAAACATGGTCTTATATATGAAAAATAGTAATAATATTTAAGAAATACACAGTCACAACTCATATTTGGTCCCTCATAGTCTTTTGTCCAGTCTTGCTTTTCATGTATTTTAGACAAAAGCAGATAATTATGATGTTCTGCTGCATTGTCTAAAGTGGAAACAGTCTTAGCTTTTAAATCTGATTTGCTTTTAATTCTGGCCAATTTCATTGTGACTTCTGTGTCTCTTTGGGTAGTGAAATGGCAAAAGATCTTGAAATTACTGAAATCAAGCCTGCTGAGACTTAAAATATAATAATAAAAACTGGTACAATTCTCTTTATCCTAATTGCCTGTCTTGTGATGCACAGGCAAATAACTTACAGGTCAGTTGAGTGATGTTCCACTTAGCTATTGTATTTTTTTTTTCTGACAAACTTCATAAATCAGGAATTTATCTGCAATAGAATGGCTTAATAGATGCCATAATCTTGTTACACACGTGAGTAGCATGTCTTAAGCACGTCAAAAGTGGGCCTCACCGTCTTTATGTACATCGCTATAAAGAATTGAAGTTATGATAGTATAACACCATCTGTTAAGGAGTTCCCAAACAATTAGTATAAAGAGATGTTCACATATACTTTGTGAATCATGATCATTTCTTCAAAGCACTCAACTTCCTAAAGCAGAATTTATTAATGGTAAAATACATATATAACGAATTTCTAGGAACATTCTATTTGTCAACAATTATATTCAGGTTTATTGTGATTAGGTACTTTCTTGGTGCCTACTCAGACAACACTTGGGCATTAAAAAGATGCAGTATCCACTTTAGGGCTTACAGACTACTTGACTTGAAATTAGTGGGAGGGCATTGAGGAAAAACAGGGATAGCTGGAGGAAAGAACAAAGGTTATGCTTGCGTGGTTGTGTGGCTTACATCACTTCGTTAAGTAAACAGGGTGGTTCTGCTAAGCCTTCTGACTTTGTAGTTGTAAGGATATGTGCCTCTTGTACCATGCCAAACCATCCCACTGATAGAGAAGTTAACTTGTTCTCCATCTACTTGTCATCTTGCCAAAAAACGTGTAGATTGTGATATGGGGATAAGATCAAATGTAAGGGATCAGAGCTGCCTCTGGGAATATTTCCCTTGCCCCTTCTCGTGGGAGACTTCTCTGTTTGCTGTCCCCAGCTCTAAGTCTTACCATTGCACTGTTAGTATTTCATACACCCATTCTTTCTGTAATCTTTTCTGTACCAGTCATTCTTTGGTGGGGGATAGAGGGTATTAAAAGGGCAGATCCAACCAGGATGTAGTTGTATCTCTGTATCTGTTAATTCTCCTCTTACGTGCTGGGCTTCATGCATCCATCTTTGAAACTCTACCTGGCAAAGCATTGATGCAGGATGACACCTTGGCAGTGTCGTTACATGTACCGGTGCTGTAGACTTGATCACACCAGAATAAATGCTTGTGCTGGTATAATTATGCTGGTGAGGTAAGTGAAGTTAAAGCATTATACCACAACAAATGCTTTGCTGATAACATGAAGTTGCAGATAAGGGAAGATCTTCCAGTTTTACTAGTCTATCTTGGGCAAGTCTGCGATCTTAGTGGGTCTTTCTCATCTTACTGCATCTGATCATATAGACTAATAGTGGTAAACAGTTAGAAAAGATTAATTTCAAAGGGATGTTTGTCACTTCTGCTTGAAACAAAATGCTTATCTGGAAGTCTCTTTCCATCTACAGTTTGTGAAGGCGTATGGGGCCAATGCTGGTGAATCTGTTAGCACAGCTATAGCCATTTGCATGTATGGAGAAGTCTTTGTCAGTGCCTAAGAAGTTAGCCCTTTCCTTTCCAATATTCTTAACCTGTCATCTGCCATGGTGACTACAAAGCTTTGCTCCCCTGAGCTGTTACTATCTTGATGTTACTGCTCTACTGTGACCACTTGCCTCCCTGGCTGTGCACAGCAGACTTGGGGCTTGTCTCCAAGCCTCATTTGTTGACCAAGTCTATTATCACTCTCTGGAATGCTCTTGGGGTGGCTTTGGCACACCTGGGAGGAAAGGCTGGCCACCTCCCTCATTACTATATCTTTTATAGCATATGCCAGGGCATGGCAGAGGCAAAGTCCTTTCAGCAGTATCACAGAACTGTCTCAGGCAGCTGATATAGCCTAGATCTTTTCTACAAGGGCCAAGTGCTACATGTTTCAAAACCAAGTGGGGCCAGTAAGGAGCCTGAATGAAACTAGGTAATGCAGCTGGATTTTGGGAAAACTGTGGGTTTCGCATACTTCCTTGGTCAGTGCACTTTAAATATTTAATTTTGGTTACTGTTTCCTTCAGATGAACAAGTAAAAGTATATTGTCTCTTTGCTGCTTAACTTAAATTGGCTTCTGAGGCAATCTGCCTTTTCTGTACATCTCAAAGTGCAATAGGCTCTAGACTCCTTGAAATAGGAGCTTTGGACTCCTACTTGCTCTGCCTGATGCAGATGACTACTAATGGTGTCCAGTACTGTGTGCACGGGCAGTTTTAGGTTGAGGAAATGATTCTGCAGCAGCTTAGCTGGCTAAACCTGACAGCTAGATTATATGAATCAGCATTCCTTGCTTAATGAAAACCAAAGTGAGTTACTGAAATATCAGTCATGCTGCTTGATGCCACCTCAGCTGATGTGACCACTTCTTTTTGGGTATGATCCAAGAACTTTTCTTCAGCACTTGCCTGACAGTCAGCCTCTTATTTTTTTTCTTAGCTGTGGTGAGGTACAAGTATGTACTATTGTTACAACAGTAACACTGTAATTGAATGTTCTAGTAAGAATGTGTTTATCTTAAACTATATTTATCTTTTTGTGAACAGTCTCAATTTAGCTATGATCCTTTAAAAGTGAAAGTTTAAATTTATTGCACTGGAAGATGCTTTCTTGCAACAAACTCAAAAATATACTGTGAACAAATTGTGTATGTAGAGGGGGTGTTGTTTGAAGAATGCTTTTTAAAAATGAGCTAGGTGTCTGAAATATCTACATACAGCAAGCAATAAAAACTATTAAACTGATTGTCATCTTGCTCTGGTTGGAAAACAAAATGAAGTGCTGGGTCTGATTCAATGGATGCAGCCAAAAGTAAAACATGTCTTTTACTTACTTGCATATGCTTGGCTCAAGCTTTGAATTTGAAATGGAGAGAGGAGGGGAAGAAAAGTGGGTAGAGAAGGATGGAGACTTTCCACTGATTTCAGTGGGTGTTGACTCAGATTCCTTTTCCGTTTCTTCTTAGCAGAAAGACTCTCTAATGTAAGCTGAGGAGTACCAGATTCTATCTCCTTCCTTTCCACCAGTACAAACTGTCTGAGGCCTGCTATAGCATGAGCAGCAGTAAGCAATCCCACTGAAGCCTGTGGGATATCTCCTTGTTAAGTAAATGCTGCCTATCACAGATGGGGCTTCAGGCTATTAACCAGACTTGCTGAGCACTGGGAATACTGATGAGCAATCATGGTTGACGCTGATGGAGACAGTTAAACAGAAGGACTCTCAGGTTAACAATGGCTAAAACTAGTTTTTCCTTGGAAGGGATTTTTGACTCTGAAATCTTGTCCTTGATTTGTCACTGACTGAAATGCTTAATTTTTCCAAGCCAACCTGTTTACCTTTTTTGGAGAGAGGAGTTCAGTTCTAAAGTGTGGGAATATTCCTTTATTGCAAATTCATGTTATATTGCTGGTGACTTTGTTCTTACAGTTGGGACAGCAGTTGGATTACCCTTGCTATACAAGCAACTAGAGCAACTGAAGCACTGAAGAAACTTGTAATGGGAGCAGTACTCTTCCTGTTATAGTAGAATCTAACTGGTCTATTTGTACAAACATTGTGCTTAAGACTTACTTATGGACCTGCACATCATTGTGCAAAGGGCTATGCAAACACAGACCAAAATGTCAATACTCAGCATTGTAATTTAAATGAGATGAATAGGAAAGAGTGGAATACAGGATGATAGAAAGTGGGAGGAATTTGAGAGTAGTGATTAAATGCTTGTGTACTTATGTGGCCTCATGTAAGACCAGCACTTTCAGAACTGGGGTGCAACTATAGCATACTGTTAATGAAACAAAACATAGGGGCAACTCTGGCTTCTGAAACTTCATAGTACTGTCATCTAAATTGGATTCATTCCAATAGGAATACTGTGCTTTGACTATTATAGTTTTGGTTTTTTTTTATTTTTTTAAACTGTAAACTTAAAATGCTTTAGGAAACCATGCTGAAGCCTCTCTATTGGTGGTTTTTGTCCCTTGTTGACTGGAATGGGTAAAACAGTTCCAGAGAGCATACTGGAAGGAAGTAGGGGATTATTCTCACTTCTGTTAGCTGAACGCTAATCCTGCTGATTTTGGAAAGAGGTGTTAGTAGTCTGAGAATTCGTGCAGGTTCAGTGGCTCTACTCTCTCCCCTGGGAAATGATTTATCATCATCTTAAAGCAATAACTATAAACAGCCACCTGCCTTATGCCACAGCAGTTGGTAATAATGATACTGTGTGACGATGGCTATAGGTGAAGAGAGGCCATGGTCTCTTTCTGTCCTAAGTAGGAAAGAAGTGTTCTGAAAGCAGAAAGTAGCTTCTCTGCTCCTTGAAACTTCAAGGATTTGTTTGACTGACTGGCTTGCAAATAGGTGGTTCTAAGCCCATCTTGAGGTGATCTTACTGAAATGACAGGGTAGGAGGGCTCTTGCCTCTCCCGCTATTACTGTTTATTTGGGTGTGTAGGTATTTCCTGTGAAGCTTACTTAACAAAGCAACCAGAGCCTGACCTTGCAGACATCTATATTGCAGGAAAGCTAAAAGTTCAAGCTGTTCTGTAGTTTGCATAGTTTACTCTTTTAAACTTGGCAGTTTATAATCTCTTCTGCCTGTTTGTGGATTCTGCTCAGATTCTCTAAGAGACTGGAATTTTCCATCTTAAAAAATTAATGGAAAGCAGGGAGAACTGAGTGCTTCTGAAAATCCTAATTCAAGGTATTTCTTCATTTCTTCAGGTGAAAGAAACTTCACATGAGTTGTACTTGAGAACAGCCTGGGTCTTGGCATTTAAGATAATTGAATCAAACTCTTGCAGGAGTTGAACTCCCTGCTCAAAGCAGGGCCAGTCTTGAAGTTGGGTACAGTTGTGCAGAGACTTGCCCAGTCAAATTGTGAATATCTCAAGGATTGAGATTTTACAACCTCTGCGGCCAGCCTGGTCTGGTATTTGGTCATCTTTTTGGATTCTCCCTCCTCCAAGGGAGCCAAGGGCTTTTGATTACTGACCCTTTCAGCCTAATGGTCCACACAATTCTCCACTTCCTTTATATGCCACCCATTCAGCCCATGCCTCTATGGCTTGGCTGGTCAGGATACTGAGGGAGACTGTTGAAAGCTTTGTTAGATTCCAGGTAAGTGTTATCCACTGCTCCTCCTTTGTTCATAGTCGCCCTTCTTTTCACTGAAGGAGATCAAGTCAGTTGAGTGCCACTTCCTCTTGGTAACTCCTTTTGGATATTCAGTCTGATCTCCCAGACTCTTCCATTAGGTAGAGGGCCCAAAAAGGCCTGAGAGCAAACCTTACCAGACTTTTCTGCTTCTGTTACCACCCAGTCCACCAGCCCATTCAGCAACAGAAACACATTTTCTTTAAAAGTTCTGTTGCCATCTCTGTACCAGGAGAAGCCCTTGTTGTTGCCTGTTACATTTTTTTTTTTTAAGAATTTTGGCTCTGGGAGAGCTTCAGCCTCCCTAGGACCATCCCTACATACTCAGGCAATGTTCCTGTTTCACTTCATCCTTCTACTTTCTGCATGCTTCTCTGAGTTGATGATCTCATTCAGGGCTATAATATAACTCATTTAAATTTTTTTTAACTAAAAAAAGTAAAGTACCTGCCTTAGGATTTTGCTTGGGTAAAGGCAATATTTCTTTTTTTTTTAAGACTCAAAAAAAGTACCTAACCAGCATATAGGAGTACCCATGGTTGAGGTAACTTGCAGAGCTTGAGATGGAAGTCTTGTGTGGGCTGATAAAGTACTTGCAGATATGAAAAGGGACTGCTAAAGTTGATCTTAGTTTTGATGAGAACTTATGAATATTTACTCACTTCCTTCTCAATTTTAGTAGCTCCTTCCTATTGCAGCTTGTTATGTATTGAATTCTTGGGGACATATTCTACACCTGCTCTTCAGGTGTTGTCAATTCTCACAAGCACTCTCATTCTGATTAAAGGAATTGCCTGGCTATATTACCCAAATTCTTTTGGTCTTATTCATATTAGCCTGAAGCAGGGGAAAGAAAAATCAGGTAAACTAATTGCTCTAAGTCAAAATCTACAGGACAGGCAACTTGTATTGGTGTGGTACAGGATGGCATCAGGGTAGGTGTTACAGTCAAGCTTCTGATGACTGGTTACAAGTCCAGCCACTTGCTGCACTGCTGATGCTTCCTCCAGCACTCACGAGAAGGAGTTTAGCCTGTGCACTTCTTAACCCACTAACTTCCTTTTGGTCTCTGCACAGCTTGCTGAAACATTTCTAGGTGCAAAATCTCCTGGGAGTAGAACATGATGAAAATGTAAAATTTCTTTGAGCTGGGATGAACGTCAAATGAAGATGTGTGTTACTTGACAGATAGCTTTGTCAAAGTTGAATGGCTGCATGGGAGTTTAGAGCTGTAATGTGGCTTTTAATGTCTGGATATGTTTCACTGGCACTGATTTTTGCTTTATTTAGCTTAGGAAGAAAAGACTACTCTGTGATGTCCATTTTATAAAGCTATTACTAAAACTGTTTTTTCAGCTGCTCTGCCTTCAAGGCTGCTAGAAATCCACAGGATGAAGCCAGAAAGAACATAATCTGTTGAACTGTGATGCTGAAGCAGATTTGCAAACATCAAAAGTGAAGAAAATATTCTGCTTATAAAACATAAATCACTAAAATCTCTGAAATAACCTACTATGATAAAATGGCAATGAATTTTTCATGAAGTACAGCAATAGCACCAGATGGCTACTGGGCCTGTGGGAGCATCTTCCCATTTCACATTAATTCTGAAAAATAGTGAACTATAAATGGCATGAAGTAATGAACAGGTCACCCACAACGTAGTGACCACTGTTAATTTGGACCTAAAATAAATGTATGGAGTCAGACTTGTTCTAAACAGGCCTGGATTTCTCTCTGAGGTCTGGTTCCGTGGGTTCTTGACTACACAGGTCTTTTTGCAGTGTGGAGGTGGGTGGCGTTTGGCTTAAATTGCTTTTATGCTCACACAGTTGTCTTCTGTCCTTTTTTTAATCTTGTCCCATCCTGCTATGATTAACTTGTCTTTAAAGTGATACTACTCCAGTGTGGAATGGATGAGACCACTGTAAAAGTTCATGTGAACTTTACCTATGTCATATGAGCCAGAGTGGTAGTGCATGACTTTAACACAACTTCTTAACAACAAATAGTGTTTGTACTTTCCACTCTTGAAGCAACACTTTTATTAAATGTTGGCATGTACCCAGCTTTAGTTGTCTGTTACTTCAATTTATGGCAAGTTCAGGCCAGAAGCATATTATGTCTGTCATCCTCCATGATGCTTTTAGTCATGGGTGGTGACCTGGTTTGTCATTCCTAGTAGGAGTGACAAACTAAAAACCCTAGAGTAAGAGTACAAATTTTTGTTGATGCATTACATAAGGAAGGTGTAAATCAAGGCTCAACCCCATAACCTGTCAAAACCAAAGAAGTGCTTGGTTAAAGACTCCTCAAATAGAAAATTAATTTGAGAGCTGATTTTTGTTTGTTTAGTTTTTTTTTTTTAATTCTAGATCACATTTTGACCTTGGATGCCACTAACATTTGGGTTTTGCTTATTCTTTTTTCTACCTTTTTATTTTCATGATGGCATCTAAGCTAGTTTAACAAAGCCAAAACATTGTCTTATCGATCATTGTACTTCTGAATAGTGGGAAATGGATTTGAATGGTGGTGGGGAATATGTGTGTTTGTGTATGTAAAAACAATGACTGCTTTAAACCATTGCAGATTAAGATTTAATTGACACTAATCCATCTAACCATGTGAGGTTAAAGACTTTTTTCTTAGTCATGTGATTTTTATTTTACTTATTTTTATTAAGTACCCTCTACAACTTGCAACCCCAGTAGAAAAGCTTGATGGATTCCAAAGCCTTCCTGTAGAGAATTTAACTACCTGCATGTACTTTGCCCTTATCTGCAAACAGGAATTCTGTGCAAACACATGGGTGTATCCACTCTTCAGAGTGTAGGTCAGAGTCCTTATTTAGCTCTGAGGTGGCTGATATGTCCATATAGCACAGTACAAGCCGCGTTAGCTTCAGTGACACAAACAGCATAGCTACATTGGCCTGATGCTATTCCTCAACTGACCTGCCTTGTCTCCCTGCAAAGCCTAACCAGCCTGACCCCAGTCTAATTGGTTGACATAGCTCTCTAACTAGAGGTGCTCTAGCTAATCAGGGTGTATATTTCTGAACATGTATTTTAAAAACTACACACACCCATGAGTACACACATATCAAGACAAGGTATAGCTTACATTCCTGTTTTAACAGGGATGCCATCTTGGAAAATAGTTAAGTGCATGTATATATGGTTTTGGTTTTTTTTTTCCTCTCCTTTTATTTAGGTCTCTTCTCCATCTTGGTGGAACCTCTCTGAAAAATATGGTCTGATATAAGATGAATTTAAGGAAGCAAGCCAAACCATAAATTTGTAATTTCATGGTTAGTCTAAAACATTATTATGTTAATCAGATGATGCTGTGCTGGAAGAAATCGGCATGTGTGGCTTGGTGGGTGGAAGTGAAGGGGGATAGAGGGCACCTGATCTCTGAGACTGGATCTGTAGCATGTGTCTAGGGTTGGGCTGGGAGGCAGGAGGCTTGCACAGCCCCATGGATTTAGCTAATCCCCAGTGGGGCATGCAGGCACCACACCAGAGAGCAGATGCTGTCTTGCAACACCATCAGTTTGGGGGGATTATTGAACTGTATTTCATTATGGGCTGTTTCTGGCCACAGACTTTTTGTTTGGTTGGGTTGTGGTCTTCATTCCTTCTCTAGAGTGTTGTACTGCAGTATTGTGGCAACCATTCTTCATAAGCCCTGCAGCATGCTGAAGGGCCAGTCTGATTGAATCTCAAAGCTGAGGCTATGGCAGGAAGTGCTGGAGTTGCAGTGAGAGTACTGTGTGTCCCCTTTCAGGAAGGTGCCATAGTTCATGTGGCAATGTGTGCTGTTAGCTGAGCTGTAACTTCTTGTTGCTGACTTCGTGTTACCCCCAAAACAATTTACCTCTTCCTGGGTTTTCTTTTGTTTAAATTAAACCACCTCAAACATGACTCTGAAACAAAATGAACAGGAAGATTTGGGAGTGGACTTGAGAAGGCCTATTCCAAATTAAAAAAAAAAAAAAAAATCAGGAGGAGAATTCAAAATGTGCCAAGACGTTGTGAATGGATGAAAACGAGAGAAGTTTGGAGGAGAGGGAGCTGGGCATTATGCAGGAGCAGACTTCCAAAGTAGGTAACATTACTGTAGTGCAAATACCTGTAATGTGCAGCTGCAACCCAGCTCTGCAAGATTATCGTATGAAGACAAGGTTCACAGTACTACTGTACGTACAGTGGTGTGCACCAGCAAAAATAAGCAAATAAAAAAAAAAACCCTGTCAGTGTTACAGTCACTTTGAATCTGTCTGTATAGTTATACTGGTAATCATGTATACAAGCTCTATTTCAGATGTCTTTAAGTCTGTGTTGTAACTGTCTTGAAATATACACTTAGGATTTTATTGTTGTATTTAACTGTATAAAAATTGGTAACTATACAACTGTTCTCTACCAAAGTCTTTCCATCTTAAACAAAACAAACCATTATCTTCCTTTTCTACATTCTCTGGGTATAAGCACAGGCCTGCTTTTGCTGGACAAGGAACCTCTCTGGCTATTTATAGCATTACAAAAATCATTCCATATTCTCTAGGTGCCTATTAACAGGCTTTTCTTTTTGCTATGGGACAAAAAAAATCGCAAATATCTAGAATGACAGATAGTGAACTGCTAGAGGCTCCTGAGAGATGCTGCATTTCTATTGTCCTTTTCGCAGTGATTGTTGAAAAGCAGAGTCACACTGCTGATCTACAAGATACTCATGAACAATCCTCTTGTCTTGTGAAAATACTCACTGAAAAGCTTCATGATTCAGAGAAGAGTAAGATAAACACCTCTAGGGCTCTTGCTGCTCCCTGATACCTGACGTTTTACTGATGAATGCTGATTAGCTGGACCTGAGAAGTGGTGTTATGCTGAGCAAAAAAAACGCAGGCAGAAGGAAATGTGTGGCTATGTTGCTCTCTTATTTCATGATCCTGTTTTTTTCATTCCCTGCAAAGTCATGCCTCTGTGTCCGCCTGCATAAGAGATATCAAAAATACCATACTTTAGTGTAGAGAAAACATAGCTGAACATCTGAAAAGCTGTCTAAAAGTGAAATGAGAATTCTGGAGTAAAATAGGAGAAGGTGGCAATATTTTGACCTCATATTTCTGAACTCTGGCAACTGTTTTAAAACGTACTGCAGGAATAAGCATGTGGTACAGTTGGCTCAGAGCTCTTCAAAAGCAGTTTTCTTATGATGTGTATACATGCATATGCAAATATGCACACATGTGTATTTGTTGGTTTTGTATTATGTGGCTGCCCCTCACACCCCCCACCCCTTGACCCCCGTGTCCTACAGCTGCTGAGAGCACCGAGGCAGAATATAATAGTTCCCAGTGCCAGCACTGGATTGCTGTGGCTCTGCTGGGGGAGGGAAGGTATGTGGCTCCATTCACTCCTCCCAAATTGTACAAGTCAAGCGTCAGCATGAGGTCAAAGAAAGAGTCAAGTGCATTGATGCCATATGGTGGTGGTGTTTTTTTTTTTTTTTTTCTCCCTGATCTTGTCTAAACTTTTTCCTTTTTTTTTTTTTTTTTTTTTTCTTCTCTCCCTGTTCGGGAGGAGCCCCTTTCCTCTTTTGCTATGACAGCATTGAGGAGTGAGTGCATGGCTTTGGTGGGGTTTGGAAATCAGAAGAGCGCGTTTCCTTTCGCACAGCTTTCAGCTGAGTCAGAGCTGTGGAGGGATGTTCTGACAACTGCCTTCGTGGCTGGGCTCTTGCCCTGTGCCTGGGCCACACCCGCCTGCCTGATAAACACAGTGCTCGCTCTGCCCATGAGTTCTGTACTTTGGCCAGTTTGAGGCATTTTTCAAAGCTCTGCCATTGTCGCTTTTCCTTTGATGTGCAAAGCTGAGCGGGAGTATGAGCTGCCTGTTTCTGCAGCCAAGAGCTTGGGAGATAACAATGTTATCAGATCATGAGATGAATATCCATGTAATGTTGTTTAATATTCATATAGTGCTGACTTTCAAGAGATAATGGAAGACTTTCAGCCAGGCACTTCTGCTTGTAACACGTAGGCTGGCCTAACCCACTGAGAAAAAGGAGTGTATATGAAATTTCTGACCTTTATTTAGGACAGTTGTTAAAAAAACCCAAACCAAAACACAGCAACAACAACAAAAATCCAACACCCCCCCCCCCCAAAAAAAAAAACAAACAAACCCAGCTGTACTCCTGTATGTAATTAAGCAGGTAAAAGAAGAGGAGGTTCCACATCAAACATACTTGTATCGCTGCCCACAAATAAGCAAAGCGCATGCAAGCAGTAGGAATATAGCTACTGATCTTCTGAGAAGGTTTTTTCCTTAAGAACAGAGAAGCTGAGGAAATGGTGATGGGCTAAAAGAGTCTTGTAAGCATAAACAGCAATACTGTTGTTTTTATTACAGAGGGGGAGAGGGTATTTTGTAAGTGTTTTTCACCAGTAGGATGAGGGTGGGGTGTGTGGGTGCAACACCAGGCAGCTCACTAAATTTCTAGGATAAACTACATGGCCTGGTGCTCCTTTGGTGGACGCAGCTGTTGAAGGACATACTTTAAGTCAATGGGAGGTAGGTGGAAAAAGCAGATGCCATTTTCAGAGCTCTTTCTTGGTACCAGGAACATGAAGCTCTACAGCTGTATGCAATTTCTGCTTCTGGAAACCTCCCACAGCTCTGGAAGGATCTTCAGACAGATATTTTTTTTTCAATTTTTTTTTTTTGATTTTTACCTAGCTAAGGTGTGCCTGATACACTGAAGGCCGTCTCCAGTGTAATTTCCTTTATAGTCTATTAATGTTACTCTTCAATTCTGTGTACAATTTGAGAGCTAGGCAAACATTTTTTTTTCCATATGTAAAATACTTATGTTACCTAGATTTTTTTTTTTTTCCCTACAACCATCAAGTGCAGTTTAACTGTGGGGCTAACTGAAACAATGAACTTGCATCCAAGATCTGTATTAGGTGATATATTATGCTACTGGTGCCTTTGCAGTTCCCATGTCCTTTGGTTCATAGAGCAAGGAGTGGACTGGGGATCTGACCTACACTTTCCTGTGCAGACACTGAGACACTTGAGTCTCTTGCAAGTCTTCTGTGATCTTGAAAAACCTAATCTAGACCTGCAGGATATTATTGTGTGAAGTGCACACAATAGTCTTGGTTAGATTTCTCAGAGGAAAAGGAGGTGTTAGGACTATGCAGTCAGTCTGTAACAGCCATTATCATTAATAATGTATTAAAAAGAAGGTTTATAGCCCTGAGGCTATCATATCAATGATGCATAATCTCAGAAATGTCAAGGTGACTCAGGGTTGACAGCATGGACCATGGCATCTCTGAACTGCTCTGAAGTGTGCCGTTCCAAATAGCACACATCCTGAAATGCACACGGCGCTCAGACACAAAAGCTTTGTCACCCTCTGAATCATAAACACTCTCCTTGGCAAGGATATAGCGCAGAAGTAGTGCATATTGTCTTTGCCTCCTAAAAACGTGGGCTTGTTTTTACAGTCTGTAGCTAATTGGGTATGGAAGATTCTGCACATAAATAATAATCTAATTCCTCCCTTTATTGGGATAGAAATATTTTGTTCATGTTTGTAGCTGGGGAAGCAAGCTAAGTATGGCTCAAAAATATTGTGGATCCAGTAGGGACATATATGTTATGCTGCTGCAGTTTAGCTGAAAGTTCTTGCAAGAAACAATGTCTGTTTGGTGACACAGCACAAAACTAACACACACATACTTCTCTCTCAGATAACATTATTCTTTTTATGAGTGCAGCCTCTTCACACACCAGGATAACCAGCACCATATTCTTGTTTGTAAATTGCGTTAGAGCATCTTTGAGCTCTTCCCTCGAGTCAGTACACATCAGTCAAGCACTGATGCCAAAACCTTATGCACAGCTACTCTGACCAGTTGGGTTTTTTTAATTGGATACTTTTGTGATACAGTCCAATGCAGCAAAAACATGTGTAGATGATGTGAAGGGAGGTGTAGGAAGAAATTAATTTGAATTCTTCAGACTGTATCAGAACATCATCAAAAAAGGGCAGTTCATCTGAATGTCATCTTCCATTGGAGTAGGTAGTTGCAAATTCTTAGGAAATAGCATTCCTAGTAGGGACCAGGTGGTGTAGCCACTCCTCCCACCTCGTGACCTGATGCTTTAATTTTATTTTTATACAGTGCCTTTCAACAATAGGCTTTTATTATGTTTAGTGGACTTTTTTTTTTTTTTAACAATGGGCTGGGCTTCCTGATCAAAAGAACATCTACCTCCCTTGATAATTACCCAGGAGTTTCTCTTATAAAGTTCTTCTCTTAGAGTACATTATGTTTCCTCAATAAACTTGCTTTGCACTTGGCATTCTGAGTGATTTTCTCATTTTACCACCAGTTGGCTTTCTAAGTTAAAACAGCCTTGCTGTTATGACAGTGCAAGTGCAAATTTGTTGGGTCTTGGACAAAACTGAGATGAACCCTTGACACTTCCAATTTTTTATGTTAGAGGACTGACACCCAAGTTATTGCTGGGCTCTGCTGTTGTCTAGGCTGTGCACTGGGAGATTTGTCTCTGCCCATTGCATGTTACACTACAAAGTGACTTTGGGTAGTGCTAATGCAAGTTAGAGCTCTGTGGTAAACGTTTAGCTTTAGTGGAGTTAGTAGCCAAGCTCTTATTAATTTCTACATAGTCAGGCTTGTAAATCTCTTTGTCCAATCTCTGACGCAGAAGCAGATCTGAGCACGTATGTCCCTATAAGTTTTGCTTTAAAACCAGATGACCATGTTAGCTGAGGTAGTGCCATGCCTGAGGCTATGAAGTCATGTTGAAAGGCTTTTTCTGCTAAGTTGGGCTTGCTGCTGTCCTAACATGCTCACACAGACATTTCTTTTTTCCATCATGGCACATGAACTGAAAAAACTTTCATCTGCTTGGCAGAAGCCTGCAGTATGCAGTGCAAACAGATACCTGTCTGACATCCAAGTGGGTTACATGAAGTGTGCATTCCTCAGTCCTCCTGTGTAAAAGGAGGGTAATTATTTTTTTCCTTTTGTAAGATGCTTTGGATGAAAGGTGTCTAATTGATGTAAAGTATTTTTGTTAGGAATGTACCTCGTTGCTTCCAGCTGCTCATGCTGCTGATATACAACCCAGTTCTTCTCTTGGGCATTACTCTAGTGAGAGAGAACAAGTTTTGACTGGTTTTCATGCAGTGATATCTCCAAGTTCATGGTATTCCTGCTGTTTTACCACCCTAATGATTGACCTTGATTGTACCAATGCTTTTCCTAATCTTGACAAGAAAAGTAATTTTTCCTTTTGTCCGGCAACTCTAAACATGTTTGATTAGCTTCCAGTAAAAATGAGGCTTCCTCTTTAGTTAGAAGGTTTTCTTAGCAAGGAGCAGAGCTGTTTGTATCTGGAGTATTGTCAGGTTTCTCTACCTGCTTGCTCTGTCTCATTGAGGTTGAGACTCATCTCAGTGAGGCTGGGGATCTTGTTCTAGAGGCCATCAGTGTTCTATCCTTGTCTTCAGCTGCAACCAAAGAGCGTCTTCTGCTCTTTTTTTTTTCTTTTTAGCCAGGAAAGCTTTCAGCCAAAAACCGCTGCAAATGTAGTAAGTAAAATCCTATTGAACAGTGTGTTTAGAGGGTACGTACTGCAGATCTAAGTGTCTATCAGGTTTAATTAGCTGGCTTTAGTTTGTTGTACAGATAGCTCCAGGACTCTTTATTTCCTATGTATTCAATTCTCATAAAGGCATTGATAGTAAAGTGGGGGATGTTACCTTCTTCTGAAAAAAAAACCCAAAACAAAACCAACAAAAAAAGCCCCAACCAAAACAACAAACAGAACATTTTATAAACTGTCCTTTCTAGTTCTTTTTTTGCTTTCTTCCCTGGCCCTGTGTATGCATCATGCTGTTGTGAGAGACCTGTTAGGATTGCAAAGTAGCAGTTAACTCTTGGCAGGTCCTAGAAGAGCCTGATGAGAAGAGTCATTATCTAGTATCTGCCAGCAGCTCCAGGAAGAAAGAAGTGAAGTTTGGGTCTATATGAAGGTGTCTGAATTAAGAGAAATGCAGCCTTCAGGCGCTTATTATGTATAATCGTATAACCAAGGGTTAATTAGGAAAGCCCCTGTGGTATTTCAAATGTTTGAGGGATCTCTTAAAGCTGACCAAACTAGGCTTTGGGATGGAGACCGAGGTCTTAACAAGCAGTCCCACGGGACTTTTGCAACCTTACGTGACTCTCACTTTCACGGCTTAGCTTGCTATTTTATAAGCTATGACGCAGATGTTAAAGCAAGAATAAGGAAGTATTAATGGCTGATAAGCACTGCAGTAATTTGCGAAGTCACTAAGTAATTGAATTTGAAGTAGATTAGCATACTCATGGTCTGAATGCTAGCACAAATACTAGCAGGTACACAATCTTGTATAAATAGTCAAAATATTAACTAATTTGTTACATATCGGGCATAGGGTGTATGTTGTTTCCTCATCAGTGCCAAACTGCAGGCTAGCTCTAACACTATAGGATGTGTTAAAAAATTTACATGTCTGAGGCAATGAAAGTCAGAGAAGTAAAAACTTTAGGTACCAATATTCACCATGAGGAGTCTGTATGTTAACTGTACTGTATCCTCTGCATCTGGTACATGTCAGGTTTTTGAGCTATGGCTTGATAAACTTAGAAATCCTGATTACATCATTGAAAGCAGCTGTGAAATAAAATCTATATAAAAAGAAACAATCCGTTTTGTAGGAATAAATTTCAGCTAGCTGTGGAACTACTAGGGAAAGAATCTGCTCTATTGCTGAGAAGTTGTTTGTTCTGTGGGGTGGGGGGTTTTTGTATTTTTTTTCTCTCCAGATAATCTTGCTTGAAAGTCCTCAGTTCATTTGCCTGATAACATACGATAATTCAAACAGCACCAGGCACTTCAGTGATTCCTGCTTTGCCTCTAACTGCTGTTTCAGGAGGGTACAGGTCCCATAGAGTCTGATTAAACATACAGCCTTAGGTAGATGTCTTGGATACCCCAATGAACTGAGTCCAGATACTTCCAACAAAAAAAATTAAAGCATCTGGGAATTAATTTTTCTGCACTAATACAGTACTGTGAAAAATTATAGAGTAAAAACTATGTTTGCAGTTTCATAAATAAGAGTTTCTCTAATCCCTTATCTGCTTGAGCAGCTAAAAACTCTCTTCACTAATAGTATAATGGCTCCAAAGTTGGGAAACACTTTATTTGTTCTTTTATTTTGTTTGATGCCAGATACTCTTCCGCATCTCCAATCATAAATTTTTAACTGTCTAGCATCTGATATTAAAAAATTAAAAAACCCAAGACCTAATAACTTAGTTTGATATCATAATCTGTTTCCTAAATTCTAACCAGTAACAAAACCAGTTAACTTTGTTTCACTCGATTTTATTAACACACAAATCTCAAATGAGAGATCTACATCAGGTTGCAGCACTGGCTACGTTCCAGAAGTATATTATGCAAGATAGCAGCAGTAAGCCGTGCTCTGGAAAGCCTGTCTGAGAGCACGTAGATGGAAGCATGGTGCTGCGCTTTCTTCTGTGTTGTGCTGCTGTACAGATTGTAGCAGGATTCCAGCATCATGGAATTGCAAATATGGGCAGATGTTCTCTAATAACTCGTTTGATGTGTAGCGTTTCTGACAAGAAAACTTCTTTAAACTTGTGTCTGAAGTCAGTTGAACTTAGATCGTACAGTTAAACCCTTGCTGTACTCTGGTTAGTCTCCTTGCTGTCTTCACAGTAGGAACTATTTCTAAAAAAACCTGATGTGAGCAAAGGAACTTTCCCTGACTTTAAGAGGGGCTAGACCAGACATTTACCATTACTTTATGATTTTTTTTTTTTTTTAAAAAGCAGCTTTAGCCTGGCAGTGTTCGTGCAGAGTCAAGATTATCTTCAGAACCGCATCAATTATGCCCAACTAAGGATCTTGCGGTTATCTCTTAATGCTTAATAAAATAAGGATACACCCACCTTGCTATGATAGCAAAATGCATCTGTGGGAGGTGTAAGCACACACACAAAAAGTATAAATCTGTGTCTTGGTTATTTGGTCACAAATACACCCTGCTCTTGAGCCCAGCCCTGACAGCTATTAATATGCCAGGGAGTTGTGCAGACACGTACTCAAACCTGTCCCTGCCAGAAGGAGATAGGGAGGATGAAGGTGTGGAGGAAGGACTCTGGAGTTCAAACTTAGCAAAACCTTGTGTCTTTGAAAAGTGAAATTATGGAGATTTACTCTACAGATTAGCAGCTTTCAATTTTTCATCAAAAACAAAATCAAGGGACAGCTATTTAGTCAGTTGTCTGAGCAGGATTTAGTTTGAGAAGGATGATTCCTAGTCAGTGTGACTGCTTTCCTGCAGCTGCTATGAAGTTATAGCTAGGTTACTTATCCTCACAAATTTGAAACTACAGCCAATTACGCTGTCATAAATTCAACATGAGCTGCTTATTGCTTGGGGTACTATAAACAGCGTGGTATACAACAAGAGTGTGATATCCATATTTTTTTTTTTTTTAAAAAAAAAAAAAGATTCACTCCAAAGAATGAAACAGTAAGTGTGTAAGAAGGGTAGGTCAAACTCCGTATCTGTCAGTTGTAACAATGTACTCTTCTCTAGCAATGGGATCTAGGTGTCCAGCAGTGGAAAATATGCCCCAAAGGGAGGCTAGAGTGTTGCAAAAGAAGTTTTCTGTAGAGTTATGGATATAATAAATGTTATCTCAGTTTCATTGGAGTGAAGAGTAGACGTAAGGAGAGACCCTTAAAAATGGTGGTCTACCTCCATGAAGCAGACAATGTGTATTTATGTGGACAGTGATGCATGCTTTCCTCCCAAAGACTGCTGTATGGCTCAGTGCCACAGGTTGAGGGTGATGATCAGGTAAAGCATTTCCAGATGCAAACTGTTGCCATTAAACATTTTTGTTTTGTTAATTGCTTACAAGCAGGGAGGGAGCTCCAGACATCTCTATCAGTGCACAAGTGCCTGGTCAGATCTCAGGTCTACTGGCTTGGGGCAGCACTCAACACTCCTGGGGACAGTTTGCTGTCCCTTGGATGCCTTCAGAAAATGTTGGCTGCTGTTTAGTGCTGTTGAATAATAATCAGGTATTTTCTTCTCTTTCTGTTTTCTTTCTTCATTCTTCTCAAGTTGCCTGCTCTGAAAGCTGTGACCCTCAGGCTTTCCACCCCACACACCATCTGTTGCTCTCTGTGTTTGATCCCTGCTCCCAAGGTGCCTCTCTGTTTTGTGTGAGGACTTATTATTAGAATATGTCTGCTTGCTTTTCTCCTATTTATTTTTGAGATGGACAGTAGCTGATGGCAGATAACTAGGGGAAAATATAAAGACTATGATGACACTCCCTGCAGCTCTAGAGGAAAAATCATTGCTCTTAATGTAAATCTCTGCTCATGGGTTCCTTTTTTACTTTCCTGTACTGCCCAGTTTACTTTCCTAAGGGCATTGCCTCCCACTTGATGCAGGTGTGAAGCAGGTGTTCCATATGACTGAAGATGGTCTATTTGGGGTAAGCATGTGTCAGCCAAAGTCCCCACCTGCTTGCAGAGTGTGTTCTCCAATGTCAAATTCAAAGGATGGCTTGAAGGTCAAAGGGGGTTTCGTGGGTGTTTTTTGGTTATGTGTCTGCTTACTTGGTATAGTAACTAAAAAAGTAAAATTAGGGAAAGTACAGATTGTTGAATCTTGGCAGTTGATATAGTTCGAATGTTGACGGCTTTAGTGTGTTCAGATATGTGCAGGAGGAGGCAGTTTAATGAAAAATGCAAGAATGAGTCTATGGGGTGAGACATGTAGAGATTGTCCTTGAGACCCAGCTGTCTTAGTTAATGTTGGATAGTTTGTGCCAGTTTTGGCTGGGGTAGAGTTAGCTTTCTACATAGTAGCCAGTATATGCTATTTTGGATTAGTTCTGGAAACAGTGTTGATAACACAGGGATGTTTTAATTATTTCTGAGCAGTGCTTACAAAGAGTCAGAGCCTTTTCTGTTCCTCATATGACCTTGCCAGCAAGGAGTCTGGGGGTGCACATGGACTTGGAAGGGGACACAGCTGGGACAGATGACCCCAACTGACCAAAGTGATATTCCATACCATATGATGACATGCTCAGCAAGAAAACTGGGGGAAGGTTGGCAGGAGGGCCACTGCTTAGGCACTGTCTGGGCATCGGTTTGTGGTGAGCAATTGTTTTCATCACTTGGCTTCCTTGGGTTTTATTTTTCTCTCTTTGTTATTTTCTTTTCATTACAATGTGTTGTTATTATTTTATTTAAATTATTTAACTGTTCTTATCTCAGCCTATGAGTTTTCTCACTTTTACCCTTCCAATTGTTTTTCCTGACATCCTGCTGTTGGGGGGGAGTGAGCGAGCAAGCAGCTGTGTGGCACTTAGTTGCTGGTTGGGGTTAAACCACGATGTAGCTTTACCTGGTAATTTCACATACTCTTATACTGGAAAACTGTTATTCAACAGGTCTGGATTTTCCTAAAACATGGCAGGTGGGCAGGTGAAGGTGTTTGGGTTTATGCAGGAGGTGGGGGGATGGTTGGTGGTTTTTTTCCTTTTTTTTTTTTTTTTTTTTTTTTGTGAATGTCAGTGACAGTGCTTGTAGCTTCTGAAAGACCAATTTTGTGAGATATTTCAATGAGCAGGATGAACAAACACACCAGTTCAGTGGATATATATAAAACTGTACTGTAGTGAACACTTTATCCTTCATTCTAAATCTGTCTCAAACTGACTGCAACACAGAAACATGGGGATTCTCCTGTCTATTTCTAAACTCCCTGGTTCCTATTTTTTTGCAGGATCTCAGCATGCATTATTTTACATATGCATACATGCCACCAAGTGTATGAATACATAGTGCGTTTTGGTTAATTTTCTATGGAAAGTCAAGGTCTCTGCAGAGAACTTATTAATAGAACTGAATGGAATTAGAAGTTGGAACATAGCAGTGCTACAGCAAGGATAAATTTATACCGAGGGCAGCTTCAAAATGATTTGCATAGCTTCAGTAGTTTTCCGCTACCTGGAAACCTCAAGAGGCTGAATAATCATCTCACCTACTTGCAGTTTATAACGGCTATGGGTATCTCTAATCCACACCTTTCTCTTCATGGAACTATGTTTTCTGGCTTTGAGTTTAACTTTCTGCAATATTTGTGGAGGCAAGTAGTTTTGTTTTTTTTTCCTGCAGTGTTTTTGGGTGTGCCCGAAAAATGTTTTCTTTTGATAAAGAATTTGTGGTTTGGGTTTTTCTTTTTTTTTCAGAGCAGCCCTCACCATAGAAACTTGTTTTCAATTAATACTGACAGGAAGCTGTTTATTTTTAAAAATGTTACAAACAAGTAATACTTTTTTTTTTTTTTGAGAGCTATATCAAGACTTTTTTGTTAAATTGCCCAAGTAGGACCAAAGGGTCAGGATGACAGCACTGAAAGGCTGGAGGTCAGCGTGCTCCTGATGTGTGGCCCCTGCTGATAGTGCTAATCCAGTGGGGTTTTGCTGAAAACCTTCCCCTGTGTTTCAGGCAAACATCCTACTGATGAACTGGTGGTGGTGAGAAGTGCTGGTGTAACTGCAAGTGCTCTGTGGATGGCACTTTTGTGGATAGTGAAATTGTGAAAGCTTCCTGATGTGGCCCCAGTATCTCATCCCCTTTCTGCCTGCCCTGTGCTGGACCTGCCCGACAGCATGCTACCTCTTCTAGCAATCCCTGCACTGAGGAGAGAGCTTGCTTGCCTCATCCTTCTGTCTGTTCCTTACACAGGGAAAGAGAGAAAGGGGTGAGAAGGGATATACAAATGAAAATCCTGGCTGGCGGACCTGAGCGAGCAGGGCTGTGCTGCAGCACTTCATTTCCACTTCTGTCTTGCATCTCTCCCACATGGTCCTTAAAAATGCTCTTGTGGGTGCCCTGGCCCCAGACAACAGTAACCATTGCCTCCAAAACTCCTGTTGGTGTTACTGGTTTTGATCGACTTCTGGCTGCGTGTAGCCCAGGCTGCAAGCCTTGAAGTATGGGGCTTCTTTGAGATAGCTCCCTGAGCAGCTGTTTGGAAAAGGATCATCTATTCTCAAAGGTATTTTCTCTGACTTTATAGAAGAGGCCTTGGTCTTCTGCTGCTTCACTAGGAGTAAGCTGAAAGTCTTTGATATTTGAAAGCTGAGCTGTGATGATCAGATACATAAATCACATGGGTAGCTGGTCAAAAGTGTTCAGTATTAGATAATATTGCTGAAAAACGCTTCACTTTTTCATTTTGCTTTTCAGCAGGGCTGTTCATGTAGTCTGTGACTTCAGTTTTGGATTAGGTAACTATAAGAAATCCTATACTTACTATGTTTATTGCATAAAAACTTGCTTCTCATGAATGATCTTCAATGTTTGCTTTTAATTTACTCTGAATGTCCACATTGGCAAACTTACTCTGCCAACTATTTATAAAATATGGATGCAAACAAACAAATTCCTGAGGTTCAAACTGAAAAGTTTTTTCAGACTTCATTGAATTGTGTTTATTTTCTATTTGGGTTATATTGCTTTATTCACTTTTATTAAGGTGCTGTGGTGGTAGCTTGGAGCATATTTTTTTTAATATCCCCCCTTCTCTGCAGCTCAAGAACATGGGAGAATATAGAGAAACTATGACCAAAGAAATGAATTTCCTTTTCCTCATGTCCAAAGAAACTGAGTTATGGATTCCATGAAAATGTGCAGTCTGAGCTGCCATGTTCTTTCTCACATTCCAAGCATTGACATGGGATACATAGACTCTGTACCTGACTGTGTTTTCCAGATTGCAGCCGTGAGATACTTGAGTAACAATTAATGAATTAAGACCTCAGGATGGATCTTTATTTTATGAAAAGAAAATCAAGACAGGTGTAATGAGAAGTCAGTTGCTAACAAATAACCTCACTTAGTCTCGAAGGCTGAATAATTCTGTATGTATTAGCAAAATAAATTACGAAGCAAATGTGCTCAGGCACTGCATCCAAAGGGACTCCATTTTGCAGCTAATTTATTACTTGTTTTCATGTTAGTTGGCCTGTCAGAAGAGCTACTTATTTCCTGCATGAGGTCTTATCATTCTTGCTAGATGCTGTTCTCAGCTAAGAGAAATAATGTTTTTGAAGTTTAAGAACAAGGTACTGCAAAACCCACAGAAATAAACAGCCTAGCACTGGGCAAACACCGTTTGCCTGGCAAACAAAGGTGTCTTTTCATTTTTATGACATTGACTTAGGCTAAGCTTTCCCCTTATAGTTCATGAGCAGAATCTTTTGACGTTTAATATGAAGGGACAGGAACAATTAAAGCACAGGGTGCTGACAAAGGCTGCCTCTTGTGCTGGGTAGGAGGTAGATGCTCGTACCACTGAGTCATAAGGTGTTTGGATTTTGTCCTTGAAGCTCCAGCTTCCTGGGTCAGGTGAATGTGTAATTAGCACAAGGCTTGGCTTTTGTCTTGTAATTGGAAACCAGGGACCTTTGCATTGTTTCAGTGCACCTCCTGAACTTCTATCCTGGGCAGTAAACCTGAAATTTAGTGTCGGGATTGGTGTTTTTTTTTCCCCACCCAGTGTAGTAGCTGGGACTTAAAGGAAAATGTTGTACATTCCTCAGTTTACTGCAGAATTGTTAGAGCTCGTATATTGGGTGAAAACAACCCCATGCAAAGTGCAGCAGGGTGGCCTGGGGCTGCCTGCTGCCTCATGCACTCAGCTTCGCAGCAGCACCAAGGCTGGGACCAAAACAGAATCCCACAGCTTGTTGTACTTCATGCCAGGAATGCAACAGAGCTTTATTTCAGAAGTAGAGCTTTAAGCCTTGCCCTTGTCAGCTCTGTTCAAAACGTGCTTTCTTTTAAATGACCAGGAGCAATATTTTGGTCATACTAGCTCATTCTGGATCACTGTTAGAAGTGTCAAGCGCAAGGGGTCGTGGAGTTGAGGTCTCACATAAGACCTATGTGTGAAATAGAGTGTAGTTTGCGTAGTGACTAGGTGAAACTCTGCCTATTTAATTCCAAATGTAGTAACTGGCAGCAGTTCAGACTCAGAAGACCATCCAACTGTTATTCTGTTTTGGGGTGTTTTTGTCTCTTATTTGTAATCATTGCTGGCACGGTAAAGGAATGTGGATTCTCTCTCATTTTTGCTGTGTGGCCTTGCAAGCCTCTTTGCATAAAGAGGGTCTACTGATTTCAAGCGAAGCAGTGTTCACTGAAGTGGTGATCTTTTATTTGCTTCCAGAGAAGTGTAGATGTAAATAAATGAATCCTGAATTGCCAGCTTACTGTTGGCAATCCTCTGTTCGAGTTCAGGCATGCTCCTTGTAGTCATGCCTGCGTGCCAAGAAGTTCCTGGCTAATACCTGTCAACAGAAACCCTCACTCAGTGCAGGCATCATGAGTTACCAGTTCCTAGACTGGCTCAGATGGAAGGGATAGTCTTTCACCTCTCTTTTCCTTACTAATTACAGAGCTAGGTACTGCCTGATCCAGAGCCCTGTTAGGAGAAGTGGCTGCTCCCCTGGAATGCAGTGCTGTTTGCTGTCACCCTGCAAGCATCCCTCACCACCTGAGGCTTAAGATTTAAAAATAAACCCCTTACATATCCTGAGTATTGACAACAAAATTGGGCTAGAGAGAGATGAGCAGAAATAAAAAAGTAATGCTTTCCCTATTTCTAATGGATAACTCTTAATTCCCCCCTCTTTACTGAGCCACAAAGTTTTTGAGAATGCTTGTGAGAAATATAAATGATTCATCCTAAAACTTTCCTTTTTTAAAGGGGGCTCTTGATTAAGAGGTTGAATGTTCTCCTTTGTATGGAAACTAGATATTTTGAGTGTATATTCAACGTTATTCATTCCCTTGCTGTAAGTTTCCTGATCAATTAATTATTCATGACACTTGTTTTAGCATTCTTCCTGCCAGGTCACTGGCCCCTCTGCTTTCTGAAGCTAGAACAGGTGATGCCATCTGGGTCAGAGTAGAGCTGTCCCTGTCAGAGTAATGACTTCCCTAGTGCTTGCCAAACTGAAAACAAATCACAGAGTGTATCTTCTGCCTAGCAGGGCCATGTGTTTACATCAGTGTAGAGCCTATTTTGTCACGGAAGGTGGCTTACCATATAAAACACGAATGTTTTAGTATTATAGTAATCTTAGGTGACTTAGCTAAAAAAAAAAAATCTTCTAATAAATTTCTTAAAACACCAAGATTGGAAGCTAGGAATCTTGGAGGTGGATGGGGTTTTAATGTGTGTGTGGCTTTTTTTAAAAATATCCTCCTCCTTCTGTCATTGCAGAGAGGATCCTAAAAAATATTACTCTAGGACTTCTTAAATGACTAGAAACCAAGGAAAAGTAGTTAATGACAAAGGTTTGCATATGTAATATAAAGGTGTAAGCACAAGTGGGTTGTTGTGACTTTTTGGACATGCACAGGTTTGGCACACTTTGTGCCAGTGGTGGGAAAAGCATGGGGCTGAAGTTGTAGTAGGACATGGAAGGTGAGAGACCTTTTTTGGAAGGACTGACTTCTAACATGGGCAAAAGAGGTGTCCCTGAGATGAAATCACAAAAGAAATGCACATCGGCTGTGAGTGGCAGGGCAGGAGGTCAAGGCAGAAAGTAAACAGCAGGAAAAAGCACAAAACCAAGAGGCAGCACTTGACTTGTTATTCAGCAAAGCACTGGGAACTATGCTCACAACAACAAAGAAGGAAAAGCAGATGTTCTTGGTGATCCCGATATAAACTGAAGGAATGTGAAAGTTTTGCTGGATAACTTTAGGTGTGCTTGATCCCAAGTCCTGTTTGGAAGGGTAACTTTAAAGGTCTGATTTGGGCGAGATAAAAAAATGCATTTTGGGAATGGAATAGCAATTGGAAATGCTATGCAAATACTAAGAGGTCCACAGGATACCTCTCTACATAGGCCAGAGGGTGTGCATAATTTCAAAATGCAGTGTGTAAAAGAGAGAGAAAGGGACTGACTGAAATACCTTCTTCCTACAAATAATAACCTCAAGATAAAGACTGTTTATCATAACTGTGGGCCTGAACACTTCCCTCCCAAACACAGTTGGTCAGGGTAACATAAACTGTATCTGTTTCTCCTTCCTTGCTGATTGCAGGAGGAATTGTTTTGTTGTGTGGGTTTTTTGGTTGGGTGTTTGGTTTTTTCGTGTTTTTTTTTTTTTTGTTTGTTTGTTTGTTTTGTTTGTGTTTTTTTGTTTTTTTTTGTTTTTTTTTTTTTTAATAGACTGTAGGGATATGATTAACTTCATGAAAGAAAGTTATTTAATTTTTTTTGGGGGGTGGTCCTCCCAAGTTTAGCTCTTTATCTCTTCAGCGAAAAAGCTCCAGTCCTAGGGCAGCTCTAGTTTTGCTTGGGCTAACCCTAATGTACAATGGAGCAAGACTGATTTTTTTTTTTTTCTTTTTCAGAGCTTGTAAATGAGATAGACCTTACTTAGAAACTACTTGATGCCTACCCAAGGTTCCTCTGCAGTTTTTGTGAAAAAGTTTACAGTATGAGTGTGCACTGAGGTTCTTTGAGTAGGAGTATCTACTAGAGAATATGACTTAAAATCATAGCAGACATTATCTTCAGCAACAACGCTGGAAATAGTTTGGTGACTGCTTTAAAAGATACCTTGATTGCAGAGACAGGCATACTGTATTCCCTTGAAGAAAAAGGAAGAACTGAAACTTGCTTTGTTCTGCAAATAAAAGTTTCTATTCTCTGTCCTTATACAAATTCTGGAGCTGTGGGCTGGGGGGAATCTCAGGGACAAGTTAATCTGTGCTGATGTGAGGTCAAGTGTACTCGGACCTTCCTAACACGTGTTCTGCTAGTGTCTGCCCTTGAAAATCTTCAGCAATGACTTTCCAGTCTCCCTAGTTAGTCTAACTTTTGTTTCATATCTTTCTGTCTTCCGAATTTCCTCTAGTGTTTAAGCTGACTGTTAGTTATTGCAAATGAAGCTAAAGTTCTTGTTTTTCTGTTCCTAGCAGCCATGAAAAAGAATTGCTTGCTGTATTCTTTCAGTTTGAAAACTGATTATATATATGCTTCTGGTATATATTTTTTTTTTTCCTAATCAAATATGGCAGTTGGGTTTTTTCCACCACTTCTGTTGTTCTTTTCTAAATTTTCTGTATGAAATTTTGTTGCAGTAGAAATAGGGTTTAACAGATCAGAGTTTTGATGAAGTTTTATTAGAGCTGTGAACTGGAGATATACACTTAGAGTGTAATTATAATATACTTACAGCTTCCATTCTGGATATCCAAATGAAATTTAACTTCACTCTGTCCTTTCCAGAGCCCTCTTGCATACTTCTCACTTGGTTTTCCTGTACCCCTCACAAAGCTGAATTTTACTGTTATGTCCCTCTGGTTTAACATGAACAGCTGCTCAGTCAAGTAGGCAGAGGGAGAGGCTGTAATATGCTAAAGGGCAACTAAATTCCTTAACAGCTTTTAGACTCCTGCATAAAGGTAAACAAACAGAAGTACTTTCCTATGGGATGAAGGAGTGGCTCAGAGGTGTGAACACCAGTCAGACCATTATGATTATCTAGAAAATGTCATCCTGTATTTCCTATAGCCATCTCGGTTCTCCTGGCTGAGATAGGGCAGGAATGTTTTACTTAACACTAGATGTCTCTTTTAAAGACTTCAAATGATTGATAATGTTACCTGTGTGGATTATTTAATCAAATACTGCTGTGGAAAAAAGTGTAAATGTTATCTCTACTTTAGGATCCCCCACCACTCCTTGTCTTTTGTTCTGCTGTTCCAATGTCCTGTGCTCCTTATGGGCATTCAGCAGCAAACATGTTTGCTTTCTCCCACCAGGTATTTATTAAATCAGCCGGAAGGCCAGAAAATCCCCCACTATATCCGTGGTCAGGTTTTATGATAAAGTTTTAACGTTTGTTAACAAGACACTTCAACAGATTCCAAGGGATATCTGCTGTAAGTACAGAAAATTGGCTGAAATGATGTTCTTTAAGCAGCTGTCTCTTCAAAACACCATCTCTTCTTGTTCATCCCTGTGTCACTGTAGCTGCGAACAACAGCTGTAGTGAGAGCAGAATAATTTAAGAATTTTTGTTGCACTCTTCAGTGTTGAACTGAAGAAAATATTTCACTTATGCTGTGTGAGTGGAACAGCCAGTTTCTCTTCCAAGGAGAATAAGCACAAAGCTGAACTGAAATTACTCATTGTTTGTTGCATTTGCATTCAGCAGGAGAGCCTCTGCGTGGAGGGCCAGCGTTGCTGAATCACTGACTGTGGTTAGCTTTGCTACAACAGTGAGAGGTGATGGGTATGAATAATGCTGAGGTCTAAATGTGTATAATTCTTATGCTGTCTTCATTCTCATGGATATGTGGGACCTTGCCACGTCAACAGCAATTCCTCCCTTCCCCCCTTCATCCCCATCAGTCATTTCTAAAGCTATTTGCATGTGAATCCCTATGGGCACCCCTGCAACACTGGGGCTGACCTGCTAAAAGTAGGTCTCCTAGGCTTTCAATCATCTTGCCACACATAATAGCTAAATAATCCTGCCTGCCTGCAAGAAAATGACCTGCACACTAAAGGAGAGGGCAGATGAAGGTTCTTACACTGAGTAACTGCTCAGATAGGCACGCTGGTGCAGAATAACAGATCACAGAAAAGCTATGAAACCGCTCCCAACTTCCTGACGTGCAGATACCACCCAGTAAAGTGCTCAAGGTATTGACTGCACTTACTGTGTTAGAAAAGAGTTCATAGTGTCTACTCCCCCAGAAACTCCTCTGCGTTTCCCTGCTTACTAACATATATCTCTGCTGGCAATCACAACTGGTTAATGAAGTTAATTCTTCAAATTGTTAGATGCGTTATTAGGTTTTGGACTGTATGGCTGCAGAAACCTTGTCTGAATACTCAGTTGATAGCCCAGCATACTGTTGTGTGGAAGATGCAGGTTTCAGGTGGGTAGCGTCAGACAGTGTCATACTAAACACTGTCAGGAATTTGGAGCTTTTACCTCTACAGAAAGTGGAGTTTCACCCACAGTCTATTGTAACTATTCTACCACAGATAGCAGTGAGAAAGCAGCATTACAGCATTTAGAAAGCTGTTTTTCCTTAGAGGATGGTGCTGTGAGCGCAGCTGTTGCTGGCAACTGGAATGACTTGGCATTACACTGGGCAAAATGGTATTCACATAAGGAGTGGGGAAAAAAACCCTACGAAAAACAATTGTTGGAAATACTGTTTGGAAAAGCGTATTCAGATTCATTAACATACAACATAATTAATACTCTTCTGCTGAAGCATTTACTTGTGATTATAAATATAGGCTTACTGGGACAATATGTGCTATATCAGAAGGATGGTAACCCATAACATTGGAGCAAAGTAGCTAAAGATGAGCTGATAGTTTTATATACTGCCCTTAGCAAACTTTCTAGCCATTGCAAAGCGCAACCCAGTAAATAGCATAAGAAGTTAGGAGCAGTAGCAACTGTATTTTTTCTGCTTTCCTTTTAATCATAGGGTTAATGAGTTCTTAGGTTTTAGTCAGTGCAGTGTGCTCCTGGTCATCTTCCAGTTGAGCAGTTGAAGTCAACAAAACTTATTTTTCAAATTGTTCACATAAATATAGCTTTAGTATTCTTTGGAATACCATGACAGGATGCTCCAGGACATGGCCTCAAATTGCGTCATGAAAGACTTAGAGTAGATATTAGGAAGCATTTCTTTACAGAATGGGTTGTTGGGCGTTGGAATGGGCTGCCCAGGGAGGTGGTGGAGTCCCCATTCCTGCAGGTGTCTAAGAGTTGGGTCGACACAGCGCTGAGGGATATGGTGTAGTTGGGAACTGTCAGTGTTAGGTTAATGGTTGGAGTAGATGATCTTCAGGGTCTTTTCCAACCTAGACAGTTCTGTGATTCTGTGATTGTTGTCTGGGTGCAAATGATAGATAATATGAAGCATAGATAAGGGGAAAAATAACGCATCTTTTTCTAGACCCATTTATTCTCTATCTTTTCACAGAGGAGTCTGTACAGTTACAGAACTGTGGAGGAAAAAAAGAAAGCACTGGAACTTTGAGGTTACTAAGCCTGCTACCACTATTTGTTCTGGTATCAAGTTTTCCCAGGTCCTGAATGTTGACCGTTTCCTTCTGACACCCTCTTTTCTGCTGGGGCTTCCAGAGATTTTTTCTTTCATGACACAGTTTTGGCCATATCTATTTACTGATATAATTGGGGGTGGGTTTTTAACTCTTGTTCTCCTCGTTTGCCTATCTGTGTTAAAATGCTTTTAGATAACTTTAACCTTATTGGGGACCAAATTGATTTTTCTAAAGAGTCCTTATGCTGGTTGTAGAGAGCATTTTGCTTCTGGGACTTGTGAGCTGTTTGATAAATGGCTTAGGCTTTGGAAGTGTTCTTATAAGAATTTAACTGATGTCTTTGGCTTCAGCTCTTAAAAACCTTGTAATTTTCTTGTAAACAAATATTCTCTTCCTGAAACAATTACCTCAGTATTTTTGAGTGGATTTTCTGTGTTTTCTTACCATCATCACTGGGGCATGAGGCTAGCTGTTCTACTCTTCTGAATGTAGGCCTTCTGAAAAATAAAGTAAAATACTTGGAAATTATTAAATTAGTAATAAAGTTGCTGATTTTTTTAATATCTCCTTTTCTGCTAAAACAAATAGCAACATATTCATGTAAGTAAATGGTAAGAGTTGGGGCTGGTTTTTATGTTTTAAATATTTTGGACTGCTGATTTTTTATCCTGCTCTGGATATGGTTTAGAATAGAGACTATTGATTTAAGGTTACTTACTTTCACATTCAAATTTTCTCATTGACTTCAGAGAAAGTAACAACCTGTGGAAGCTATAGTTCTGTTTAAGTCTCACAGAAGCATGGTTACTGTTTGTTCTTTGAAATCTTGGAGGATACAAATTCCACATCCTTCCTGGGCAAACTGTTCTAAAGGCATATTATACCTGCATGTAGATGTCAAATCTTACTGTTTTGGTTTTTTTTTTTTTTTTCAGCAGTTAGTCCCTCCTTTTTCTATTCACATCAGAAATAGCAAACAGATGGCAGTAACCTATGTATTTCAAGACACAATTTTTCAAGTTCTCCATTTCGTCCTTGTTTCCTGCTGCTCAGTTCCCCAGTCTTTTCTTTTAAATTAAAGAATTAGGTGCCGGTCAGACCTCATGTGCTTTATCCTATTTAGGACAGAAGGATATATGGGGTGTTAGCTTGTGTCTATTAACATCTCTCTTACTGTGGCCAGAACAGTAAAATTCATATCTTAGATTCAGGTGTGGGTTTTGTTTGCATGTTTAGAAGCTATTTTTTAGCTAATAGTGAATAGAGAAGTGTATAATAATTAATTTTTTCTTGAAGCTGATAAAAATCAGAATGAATTTACAACATATTACAACAAAGACTCAGTCCTTGGAGTATCAGTTTTGAAATTCTCCTGAGGACTTAAATTTATGGAGAAACATAATGGGAAAGTAGATGTACTATAAATAATTTTGTAAACAAGAAAACAGTTCCTAAATTGTATTTTTTGTGGTAAAAGGGGAAAAGAAAATCAGTTCAAGAGATAAAGAACAAGTAATGAATGGTAAAACCTGATATTCATTAACAGCCAGCAAATAATTTTCTTTCTGGTCGTCTTGAAGATAATATTGCTCTAAAAATACTGGAAATATACCCTACTATTGTTTGTCCTGTTAAATGAGGATATTGAGAAAGAATAAGTAAAAGAAGCATTTTCATTTTTGTTTCATGCATATTCTCCTAATTAACATAAAATATCATCAATCTATGAGGCAATACCAAGACAGTATGAAAAGACAATTAGAAAGCATGAAGGACCTTTTATGCTCTTCTGCTTTGAGAGTCTTCTTCTCCTAACTTCAACAAAATAAGGTAAAAACTAATGGATTGTTCTTTTCCCCCTACCAGGAAGTAAAAGTGTTTATGACATCAAAGACTACAGGGGGAAAAAAAAAATAAAAAATCTACTGTTCCAGTAATACAGTGCCCAAAGGAACTAAATTGAGAGCAGTTTTTTGTAGCCTGTGATTTTTTTTCTTTGTAGGTAGTACCTGGAGTCTTTTCTACAGAGGTTTTTTATTCTTCACGTTATATGGTAGAAGTAGTGCATAGATTTTACAGTCCAAGACCAGATGTATGTTTTTGTAAATATGGTATGAATATGTGGACTCTTTCCATTACCTAAGTTGTCAAAATCTACCCAAATTGATGAACAAAATTAATCCCAATCAGAATTTTTCAGGCTTTGCATTTCTCTGGTGAATAACCAATTTCATTTTACTGGAAAGTCCTGATGTGTGCAGAGATCCTCCTATGACTCTATGCTTTCTCCCAGAAAAGACAGGTCTGACTGAGACACTCAGGCGATGGCACAATACAGGATCTCTTCTGAGAGAAAGCATGACCTTCCTTTGTGACTGAAGAAAGTGGTTCCTGTTTCTTTCATGATTTTATGTGCTGTGATAACATTGCAGCACTTAATAATAATCTCAAGGTTTCTTGGGTTCTGGTTACACAGTGGTTTTGGTTATGTAGTGAAACCTGAATTCTGTAGATACAGTTTGTTTCTAGTTGAAAAGGAGTGGTGATCTTTAAAGAAACCAGCATGTGGCAACTTCATCTATCATGGGACTAAAACAGTGCAGGGTTGACACGGCGGGCCTGCTATGCTGAGTAGCAACAGGAAGTTCATGCTTTCACTGCTCATGCCTTTTGATGATGAAATAAAGGAATTTGAAACTGATATGAATAATAATAAAAAAAAAAGTGTGGTATTTCTAAAATTAGCTCATGCACCAAATGAGTAATATGGAAAACTGACTTCCAGAGCAGTCTCTCAATGAGAGTAGACAGCAGCTTAGGAAATGCATAGAAGGTTGCATTGCTGCCATCCATGTTGAAGCTGTCCTGCAGTTAAATAAAATGCTCTGCTTTTAACTCAAAGCCTTTCACCAGAACAAAAATTGAATGAATTGCAAAAATAAATATACTGACAGAGCTTTAATTTTCGCAGACATCTGTTGATACTCTCTAAAGAACACTAGTTCATTCAGTGGGTACATATCTCCTCCATTGACAAGATGTTACCTTTTTTTTTTCTTTTCAGAAGTGCAATTGTATCTGACATGCAGTAAATCAAATGCAGAAGAATTATTAAATTAGGCTAAGTGATTTGAAAGAAGATGCTAATGAGGCATTATAGTTAGCATTGAAGACATCTATCCAGAGCTTTTGGATGCATATGTTAATATATATGGAGATTTACACACCTAGAGACTCATGTTGAAACTTATTCTCAGCCTTTTACTTGTAGAAGGCTTTGTGATGATAAATGTATTAGTCTGGTGCACTTTAAAGAGAGAGAATACTGTTAACAACAAGGCTGTGCTCTGAAAATCCAATAAAAAACCTCCTAAACATTTTCTGAAAAGTTTTGTAAAAGACTGTATATGAGAAATCTTGGAATGCTTTTGTTCTTCTGGAAAATCTACCTTTGCCAGTAAATGTTGTCATTTATTAAGAATGATCTCACTATTTCCCTTTTTCTCCAGAGAACTTGTTGGTGTTTGTCACCTTCTACAAGACTCTCTTAAATTCTTTTTTTTTTAATTTCTACTGAACTTTCTGTCCTTTAAAGCGATAGTAAGTTATAGAAATGTTTAGAGCATTATCCTCTTTATCAATTAAATGTCATATATGAAGACCATTCTCAAAAATGTCCTAGCATATCTGTATTCTTCTTCTGTTTACCGCTGACTTTGAGCATGCTTTGATACTTCCAAACTTCACAACCATAAGGTAATAAAGCCAGAAGTAATTATTTTTAGATCAAAGCCAAATGAAAGTTGAAATGTTCTTGTAGATGCTCTGAAAATAAATTTTCACTCCCCAAAAAACTCTGGATATCATAGGGTTCATAATATTAGCATGAAGACATTTAAGGCTGAATTCAAAGACTGATTACCCTAGAGCATTCCTATAATAAATATATTTGAATGCAGTGGATAACCCTAACTTATTTTAAGATAACCGTTGTTCTGTCTATATGGTGTGTTTGTTTCTGACAAAGGGAGACAGGACTCAGTGACCTAGTCCTACATTTTTATATTAGGAGTAGCAAGGTTTGTTACTCTTTTTTTTTTTTTTTTTTTTTTTTTTTTTAATATTGCTCGCCATAATCTTCCAGCACCTCTTGTATGGCTCAGTTGTGAACCCCTGGTGCCTCATGTAGATGTATAGCACAATAGTAGATTGTGGCCATGTCCTGAAGGACTGTGTTCTCTTGGTAGTGCTTTGGAACTGTGGTGAAGACAGGCTCTTTTGAAGAGCAACACCTGAAAGAGAAATGCATAGCATACATCCTATGGTTAGCATATATTCCCTATGATGAATAGTCTGAGAAGGTGGTAAATTGTAGGCAAAAGCTTAATGTCAAGAGGACCATGCTTATAGGTAGGAGTAAGGGATCAGATCTTAGAAGGGGAACAAGTAGAAAAAGGATATGTTATTGTCATTGAGAACTTTTTAAAAAAAGCTTTTCTTTGTATTCTCTGTGGTTCTAATAATTCAGCTAGTGCTTCTCTTCCATATCAGTGTTTTGTATCTAAAGCCAGCTTTGCATAACCATTACCAAGCATGCTGGAGGACATTTGTTTTGAAATACAACAATAATCTTGCCCCCACTTTAAAAATAATTTGCATTCAACTTCAGCTACTGAGGTTATGTGCCGTTTTTATCCACTCACTACAGCTTTATCCCATCAGTCTATCAATGCATAAAAATCAAAGGTCAGGCTAGGTCTCTCTTTTACTTGGTGTTCAGTCATCTAGTTGATATGGATTCATTATTAATTTCTTTTATGCAAGAAAAGTGGAAAGCAACTATACAATACAATGAAGTCTATTACCCCAAATAAGTAGTGTGTGTACGTTTTTCCCTCTCCCCTTGTAGTGCAGAGTGCTTCGAAACTGCAGTGATGGGACACAAAGAAATAACTTGGGGTGTTAGAAACCGGTTCTCCTATGCCAAACTAACAAAAGCAGGGGAAAGTGTGCTAAAGCAAACCATGTTGGACCGGGGCAGCAAAACTTGAAAGACGGGACCTGCTTAATGGCAGTCTGAAAGTCCTTGCTGAATGAATTTATACAAAGCACTAATGAAGACAAACAGTCTACTTAGGCGTCACTGGAAAGCTCCCATTCAGCTGGCAGCTGGCATGAATCTTGTCAGTCAGAAGACATAAGCAAATGACAAATAACTGAAGATGTGGAAAAAACGAGATGACAATGAGCTGATTTCTCATTAGCACTTCTTTTCTTCTTCTTTAGATATTATAAACACATTATTCAGGGTTGGTTGTACCGGCTTCGTAAATGTCAGTAAGTCACCGCTGAAGCAATGTGCAGATGCGAAGCTGGTACCGGGGTGGGAGCACAGTCCCCTCCACGGGAGCCGGGGACTTCACATCCTGAGACATCCACAACTTTTTGTGCTCCCCAAGTAACTTCTGTGGGGCACAAGAAAAGCAAATCCTGTAGACAGGGTTGCTGTGAAGTGATTACAGACTTTTCTTGCTCTGATTATAAAGCAAGCCATTTTTATGAAAACTAGAGGAAGGATTACTGTCAACGGTAGGTCAGACAGAATAAAGTGTACTATCAAAGTAGAACAGCCTATTCACTTTTTTTTTCTTTCAATGTCCTCAGATTTTGTGTGTTCTTTTTCTTTGGATAATGGAAATTATTAAATAACAGTAAATTGGAACCAATTAAAAATGTTACAGACTTGCCTAGAGAGGCCTTCTGCTGTAGACTAGGTCTCTCAGCAGTATAAATGACCCTGGACTGCAGTGCTTCAGGTTCAGTTCACATCCAGTCTGAAAAATAAGACTATTGGGTACAATGGTTAATTTCGCATTCTAGCAACTGGAATCCAACATAAATGGGACTTTTGCAGCCAAACTTTGATGTCGTCAAGCATCTGAAAGCTGTCCGAGATTGGTGTTTGTTTCCAGTGACTTGCCTCCCTTCCTCCCCCTGACCCCCCTATCTCTATCATACTTGCCTTGCACAGTCACACTTACTCTTCTGTTTGGTAATTGATAGAAATTCCAGTGGTACAAAGCAGACAAGTCCCACACTGGCATTGTATTCAGCTGCTTGTGGGTTTCCTGGCTTCTTCACTTAAGGCAAGAGATTGGGTTGGGCCATAGTCGCCCACGATACCTATATCTGATGTTTGACTTTAATGACAGTTTAAATTCTAAAGCAGAACGTGAGGGTTTCTGGTTTCTAAGCTAAGTGGTCAGTCCAGCTGAATGAGACAATTTTTAATTTTTAGAATGAAATATTTGTGTTATATGTGGGGTTTTTGTTTGTTTGGGTCTTTTGTTCTTCCTCCACCCCCCAAATCATGGGACAACTGGTGTCAAAGTGTTTTTCACATTATATAGTAGGTTGTCCAATTTAATAGGACTGAAAGGGATTGGGTGGGTGAATATCAGTTTATATTTGTGTATATATACTTATATGGTTGAAATGTTGCTTTTGCTCCCCTGAGGTGAGGATTACAGTGGTCAGCTGGTAGATCCACTACTTCTGTGTGTGTCAAATCCGCCACATCTGATTCAAGTTATTAGTTGTCCAGGATTTATAGTGCTATCTTCTCTCTCTGCTTCCCCTTTTTGCATAATCATTAGTAGTCTTAAGTACCTACAGGCATTTGAAAATCCCACTTGCTGTTTATTTACTTTTTTGAAATCATGTTGAAAATATAGCCCTTAGTCTTTTTACATCTGTGAAGGATGATAACACTTTCTTACCTTTAACAGAGGTATTTTGCACAGTTGGGGTAACCTGGACTCCCCCTGTAATAGCCAGCATGAGATAAAACCAGATGAAACAAAAGATCTATTTACTGGGGTTCCTTTTAGTGCACTCAGCCATGCTTTGGGGATGAGTGTCTTTTCTTGTGTGATGGGATGCAACCTGCTTTTGCTGCCTAGTCATGCTGTGGAGGTGTTTATATAGTTCTCTGACTCTAAGGAGAAGTTCGAATTTTACAATACAGTATAGAGGATGTAACTTCAGGCTGCTGCCAAAAGGTTCCTTTTGTGTGTTTCCTTCCCCCTCCTCATGGTTTTTGTCCAAGTATGGAGCCAGCTGTGCTCCGGCTGTGGCTCAGGGCTTTCTGCTCCCAAGGGGTCCCTTTCTTCTGCCCCTCTCTGCACTCCCACTACTGCTTGTCATATTTTTGCCTACCTGTACAGAGGCTACTGACATCAGAGAGGAACTCCGGCATGCCTATTTGCACTGTCTCATTGGCAAGGTCCTCTGCCAGGCTCCTCTTCTGCTTGGATGGGTGCTGGTGCTGCCAGACCTGGTCATTGAAACTTCCCTTGCTCTTTTTCAAGGTGATTTTTTGACATGTTGTGGCCTTATGGAGACCCTGAATGCTCAGTCATAAATAAAGCAAAAATTATAAACCACACAACAAAATCAAAACCATCCAAAGCACCCACCCTCCAAACATCCTCAGAGATAGTGTATTTTCCTGCTCACAAACCCAGTGTTCCTGAGAGATGCTAACTGGTGCTCTATTATGTGGGGATTTGGATCTCTGCATATTTAAGCAGTGTATGTATCCATGAATGCACATTGAATCAGTCCTTTCTCCTCTGAGTCAAAATACATGGTGACAGTTCATGAAAATAACATCTGCTGACAAGTAGTATGCTAGGCAGTAAAAGAAGTGCTATACTGCAAGCACTGAGCTGGGTCTGGTTCAGCCTTTTAGTGCTTTCCAGCATGGCATTAAATCATACACTTTTTGCACAGTGAATGCCTTACATACCTTCATAATAAGTAATAGCAGTTGCAGTGTTACCTTTCTGAAGGGTTCTAAGATTGGTTGTCTGTAACTTGTAATAAAGCAGATGCATACCTTCACAGCCTGTGCTGTTAGCATACCTCATTTTGCCTTCATGATTTTTTATTGATCATAAAAATTGTTTAATTATTGTTCAGTATTTTAGTACCTTGAAGTCCAAGATATACTGACACTGTAAAAAATAAGCTTGAAGTAATATCCCATCCTCGTATAACTTTGTACCCCATTCTGCAAAGTCTGTAGACGACTTCTATTTAAGTCACCAGCTTCCCATCGACTTTAGTATTACACTCTGAATAGGAATCAGATGTTTAAGTATATTGGAATGAGTCTTGCAATAATTAATTAAGAAAATAAATAAATGACAGAAATAATGAGCAAAGAGGGATTAAGATACAGAAGGGTACATATGGGGTTAAACCCCTTCCTAGGATCAGTTTTCTTTGCTTTCTGGCCCTGCTGTGGATTGTGTGTGTGTCCGTCTTTTTAGCAAAAGAAATGGACAATGTAGAGTTTGGTGGTTTTGTTTGTTTGTTTGTTTTCTGATTTAGATTGCAAAGTTCTTCAGCCACAGTACCTTACTATTAGTATGTATGCTGGGTAATACACCCTGGGGTCCTAATTTGGCTGCAGACTCAAAATAGTACTGTAATAGTGTTTAATGATGATCATGATGGGAAGATACAAGTTTAGCACTACGCATCTCAGACAAATTTTGGGAATTCTTCTTTTGTGATGTGGGTGATGTTGATGGGATTCCATCATTTTGGCTGATCATAGACACTTTTGTTGTCATTTTGAACATGTTTTACATCCAGTTTTCACCAAAGGGAAAACATTCGTGCAGTCTTGGAGAATTACACTAAAGGGAAGTTATGAGGCTGGTCTCATCTGAAACATGTCTACAGCATCTTGGATTCTGTAGACTCTGCCAATGTGTGATTGAGACTATCAGGAACTACCCAGGTTAGACTTGTGATTTGCAAGTCGTTTGAGTGATGATGCAGAAGATTTAAATGTATCTAGGGTACAAGCACTGGAATAATATAAAATTATTGCTGTAAGTGTGAGGACAAAAAGCATACATGAAAGGAAAAAAAAAATCTGTAAGTGGCTGAATTGGGTGGTAGAAGAACAGGCACATAAGCCTTTCAATGGAAATAAAACTGAAGCTGAAACTTGAAGTTTTAAGGTATAAACTCACATAGCCTGTCAAAAGAAATAGTCCTGTAAAGAATTTTTTTTTAAAAATCTCTTCTACTGCAAGAACCCTAACTGTCTTTCTGTAGTGCATGTTATGCGATAAAGGATTTTCTTTTCTCTGTGTGGTCCCATTTGGTTACAATGCTAGGAGTGCCTGGCTGCATTCCATATATAATTAATTGCAGCTTTGGTTTCAGATTGCAGTGGGGCCAGGCTGCCTCTACCCCTTGCACTTGTTCACATCTTTAGATAGGCTTTCCACCATGCCAGCTGGTGAGTGAATGGAGCCTTTCACCGCAGGCCTAATAGGCATGAATGGTTGAGTCATTGTCCTTGTTGGCTCTCTAGTTAATTTAGTGACAAACAAGGTTGGAGCTGCTGCAGTTGACATTCTCTTTATTGCCTGTGTTTTCAGCATAAACACTGTGTGTAAAGGGATTTCATCTTTTTGCCAGCTCCTTTCGGTTTCTTGCTGGTTTTGGAAGGAAAGTATTCTTTATCAAGAGGTACTAGAAAAAGCTGCTATGTGTTATGTTTGTTTGTTTACTTTTAGTTTCCAGCAAAGCAGACAGTTGAATACCTCAGGCTGTGTGTTCAGGTTCCAAGTTTTACGATTTTTTATTCCTTCTGAGGTTCAATTCTTTCTAATCATATAAATGATTTCTGCATTGCATGTGAAGTTAAGTTACACCAAGCTATCACTTCAGTTCTTGCCTGCTTATAGGGACGTGTTTCTGAACTTTATTTATTTACGCAGTATACAAGCTTAAATAAAATTAAGAAAAGGAAGTCTATTTTCTTACAGGAAAACATTAGATGTGAAAAAATTTCTGGTTTAATATCTTTTTTTAATAGATACAAAAAGCGGAAAATGAATTCTAACTGGGAAATTCTATAACAATAGAAAATGGCCTTTCTATGAGTAATTTTCGGTTCTATATGGACAAAACTATCTTTTTTTCTAAAATACTTCTGCTGTTTCTCTTACTAAATTCTAAAAGGCAAACTAACTTCAGATAGCATGTAGTAAAAATTAATCAGAAATGCAAATAAATTCAATGTAGTGTTTCAAAACCATGTATGTTTTCATAAATGCTTTTGCTTGATCATATCTAAAAAGTTTTTTAAGCCTTTCCCGAGCTCAAAAAGGAAAGAGGAGCATGTGTCAACGTTTCATTTCCCTATTTTCTAGTTCTTTCAAAATCAAAGAAGGAAAAGTGGGTCAAAAGGGCAAAAGGAACATCCAGCAAAACTGCTCACTGACGATCTTGTTGTTTATGGAGCCAGGATAAACAAAAATGCAGTTTTGGCAGTTGTTTTTCTTCTGTAATGAATTGTGTGTAGCACAAAAAAAAATACAACTGAATGACCACTTCCCATTCTTCCTACAGCAGAAAGTGGTTTTACAACGAGAAATATGGGCATTGTAGTAATCTCCTTCCACTTAACACTGGTGTCATGTGGGTGTACATGGTGAGCCCTTGGTTCTGATGGAGGGCTTTAAAGTCCTGAGTTTATCAGTACCACCACCAGCATTGCTGGGGGGTAATTTCATGTTCTGCCCTGCTTTAGCCTGGAGGAGCTGTGGAGGGAGGGGAGTACCCTGGGGAGTAGCATGGTGATGTCTGGTCTGTCAGAGAGGCAGGATGCCTTCCAAGAGAGGACCTGTGCTTATTTATATATCTGTGCTTTATTCTGGGCTGTCCTGCTTATCTGGCAATGATGAAATTTTACAAATATATCCTCTTCAACACCAAAAAACCTTACTTTTATACAGCAATGAAAAAGAGATTATTTTCAATAAAAGCTCTGGTACACCTTCTGCTTCCTTATTTTCATAATAAAACATCGTTCTGGAATCTCCCTGGGTCCCTGCCCATGTCTGCCTGCAGTTATAAATAAGCAATATGCATGTTTCCTAGTGCTTAATGGGCCCAGTCTAAACTCATATAAAGAAATGATGGAACTTGTAAGGGTTGGCTGGAGAAGGGGCTGTTATAACTGTAATGCAGAGGAAGCGGGAGCAAAACTCTCATTGCTGCTAAAGGAGAAGTCTATCTGATTCCCTGCTAAACATGCTGAAAAGTTTCCCCAAGAGACATAGTTTAATAGTCATAATTTCATTTGATTTGTATGAGTCCTCTTTGCCTAATTAAAAATGTGTTTAAGAAAGCAGAAGATAGAAAAGAACTGTTAAGCTCTTCAGTATTTGGGGCTTGCTCTAATTTTTCACCAGTGCAGTAGAGCAGGAAGCAAGCAGCCCATCCTTTTGTAATTCCGCCATGTCTTGGGACAGCCATCTAGCTACAGTGGTGACTGAGAAACAGTTCATGTTGACTTTCCTGTCTGTTCATATGAACAATATGCTACTTGTTTGCAAAGGTAGTGAGAGAAGAAATCTAACTACAGCACAGGGATGAGGCTTGCTTTAATTAGACTGAAAGCAATTTTTTTTTTACCCTACTTCTATATTTTGTTTATGATTTGCCTTTAACGTGTGATATTTTCTTACCATGATAACTCACAATAAAATCCTTCTCTGTTTTTCTCTTCTAGTATATAACTTTGATCTATAGTCTTACTTATTTGAATAATCCCACAGATTTGGTTTATTAAAGTGAGTAGATACAGGTACATTTGAGCAATCCTTGATGGCCTTTATATCTTTCAGGTTTTCTGCATTGTGCTCTCAGAATTGAGAACAAATTAAAATATTGTCTGATGATCTTTTATATGTTGTGTGTTGTTTGTGTGGGGTTTTTCTTTTTTTTTTTTTCCCCAGGGATTTTTTTGGCATTCCAGAGTAAAAAAAATCCAGGGGGAGGAGGGGATTTGTTCATTGCTTCATTCTGTGTGTGGGAAGCTTCCTTGAGAGCCACACACGTGATACAGTCAGTGTGCTTCAGTCTTGCTGTGCAACGCTGATTTTACGCTGTCTGTTCCAGTAGTGTCTGTGGCTGATGGTCACAGGCTAAATGTTATTTCATTTTGTATTGGGAAAGTACAGTTTGGAAGTTGACTAAAAGAAAAATCTGAAAGCCAAATTTGAATGATGCTCATAGACGTTGCATAGAAATTATAAAATCTCATTCTATAAAAGCAGCAAAATATTTTTTCTTGTTTTAATTCTGCCTTTTCTGCAATAAACTTGGATAGGCATTACATTCTGCACAGGAGTTTCCTGCAGAGGGTTAGCTGCAGATTTGTTAGTATTAAGGAATACCTTGGAAGGATTAGAGTAAAACTCTCAGCAGACTATGTCTCTAGAGGACATTCTTGATAACATGTGACTGGCTTCTGACTTTTGACCTTCCTCTTTAAAGTGTTGGCATCAGAATAATTATCACGAGGCACTATAGAAAATCAGTGTTTAAATGACTGCCTCCAATTAAGAGGGTTTCTTTAACGTGCAAATGAAATGTACATATGTAGAATTCATAGGTCATGGTTCTTCATGATAATGACATAAAAATAGTGCTTTTCAAAGTCGCTGAACTGTATCTTGATCTGAAGAATAATTTTAAATGCATGGAAAGATTTATTAATTTAAAAAATTACAAGAAAACAAAAAAACCAACAGATTTCTGGATCTGACTACTCTCAGCCCTCTTCTGATTTCCATATCTTGCCCATCATCTCTTGATTCATGCTAAAAAGGGTGTCTAAAATACAGTTGCCTTGCCTCCATGCTGCAAGACAATCCTTTTTCCCCCTCACTGTCAGCACCTATACGTTTCCACTAGTGCTAGTATAGGCCACTCTGAGCACTTTACCGTCATCTTTGTGGAGATGAGCCAAAAAGGTTTACGTGAGGTTTGGGGCTAAAGTCTAGCAGGCACCTGACATTATCCTACTTCTTAAACTCCTTGAGCTATTCCTGAGGTACCAGCAGTGGGGATCATCTTAGGAGAAAGAAAATGCTGGTCACACTGAAAATACTCTTATAAATAGACTTTCAGAAGCAAATACAGAGCAATTCTACGTTTAGTATTCCTACTGCTGATTTAAAAATAAGTTTTTGCTGGACTGTGTTTTCAGGGGGAAAAAAGAAAAAAAAAAATCACATTTGTTCTACCTAAAAAGCAGATTTTTGTTAAATCCCCTTGCAAATGGTCCCTGATCTCTGTTTGTATTTCGGAACCTTTTTTCCTTCCCAGCCATGTCAGTTTGAGGGAGGAGCAAAATCACTGTGGCAGCAGGCTGCTTCCCAGACGTGTCAAAGAAACCTGCCAAGTTTCATAGGTTTATTGTGTGCGGTGCTGAGATTCTCTTTTGTGTTTGTCACGTAATCAGTCAAAAATAGCAGTATTTGAACTAGGATTTAACACTCCCTTATTCTGTCCCTGCCAGGGCCACTGTGTGTTTCCTCATCCATGTCAGTCTCATGCTTGTTCCTGAGGGGATGGAAAGGAAACGGTGGGGTAAAAGCCTTCTTAATTTGTTTCTGAAGACAAAGGTCTCATCGTGCCTATTGTACGGGAGCACTGGTACAAATCAAAACAGCAGCTCCCTGAGAGTGTTCAAATGGGGTTTTCTGGGACTGTGCCACATTTATTTTTTTTTTTTCTCCTTGAAAGGTCAGAAGGGCTCAGTAAAGCTAGTAACAGCAGATCAGTGTCATCTATGCTGCAAGACTAAGCCATTTTTTTAAAATCATGTCAAGGGGTAGCATCTCCAGCAGAGTGGCTATTGCTGTTCAGCCAGCCAGTCCTACTGGGAGCAGGGAAACTCTTGGTGATAGATGCTCCTCTTGTAGGATGTGCTGTTGCCATTGGGAAAACACTTCCACAGCTTTGGCATGTACTTGCTTCAATCTGCTAAATTAATTTCCTAGCTCTGGTTTGGAGTCATATTTTCAGATCATGTCTGGGAGATGCTGGGACGCTGGGTTGTGTGTTATGTACTCTTCCAGGCTGTGGAAGTGTGATCATACAGTTGAAACACCTGCCCCTCTACATGGCACATCTGTAAGGAGCACCCTTGGGTTTGACTTTTGTGGCATCCCCACAGGTATTCAGTTCTGCATTGCAGGCAAGTCCTGAGCCTCTAGCTGTGTCAGCTGCTTCTTGTGGTAATGACATCAAGTCAAAAGGATGACCTAGCACTTTTTCTTATCATTTTGTGCTTTGGTTTTGGGACATCCACTAGAGAATATAGGTGGTGCTCCATGCCCTTATACTGGGTTTCAGTGTACGTCTGTGTTTTGATTGCTTAATAGAATAGCCTGTGACCCACATTGATTCCCTATCCTAGTTTAATTTCAGATGTGTTTGAAGTCAAAGCTGCCTCAGTTAAATGCTTAGAATTGTTCTTCAGAGGCATCCATTTCTTTCTGCTGACTGTAGGGGAAACAAATTCCTAGCTTAAGTTCTTTGAGTCACCCTGTTGGTCTGTGCACCTTTGCAGTGCTGAAATAAGTCATCTGAATCCAGCCCATGCTCTTTGAAGTGCCTGATTTAGAACCTTTTGTTGCGTTGCTCTTCTGTTACTTGCCGGTTTTCTCCCTTTTGTATCGACACCAACAAAGAAACCCTTATTTCCGTGCAATTCCATCAGTCACATATAGAAATAGAGCAAATATCTAGGAAATCAGAATGGATCCCAGAAGTGCCTCATAGCAGTTTCCGTTCCAACTTCAAAAGGTATCATTTACATAATGCAACATCTTCACTGGAATGAATAAACTGTGATATAAGTAAGACCTTTTGTCTTTTATACCATATATTTAAATAATAGATACATAAAAATGAAAATAAAAATACTTGAAAATGTGATGTTTGGTTAATGAAGCTGTGAAACTGAAGCTTGTTTCTGATGCATAGCATCAGAAGATTTCACTCTTATTTTAACAAGCAGTAAGAGGCAGGTTCATATTAGTTGATCTAATCCAGTCCAACTTTATATTAATCTCAGCTACTCCCCATGGTTAGTTTCAGTTTATGTATTTCTGGGCTTCCTCTGGTCTACTCTCCTGCTTCCCTCTGGCTGTTCAAGGTTGTAGACAGCTCAGAGAGTCACTCTCTTCTAAGACAAGGACGGACATGAAAAGTAAGTGTCAGTTCATCCTTTTCTTGGCTTAGACCCATACTCATGCCTTGTGAGGACCTCTTTAGCATCTTTATCTCTTACAAGAAAACTACTTTGTTTCCATCAAAAAGTGCTTTCCATACTGTTTTGTATTTTTACCACAATTGGGTAATTCTGTGGAAGTGTGGAGGGTCTCCCTCTGCTCTAACCAAAGGGTTTAACTACACTGCAGATGCTTCTCTATATGGAAGTTCTATAGCCTACAACCTCCTGTAGGCTTCTTTCCTTATATAATCTTGCTTTTATTCATGGCTGTGGGGTAGTTGTTTTTTTTTTCCCCTGAAGCTTTTGGGACAACCACTTGCATTAGCTCCCCACATTCTCAATTTCCTCTTAAGCCTTTCTCAGTGGGAGAGTGTTTTCTTTGTAAGGTAGGAGCAGCTCAGAAAGGCATCCTTGCAGCTTTCACTCACTACAACTGTCACACATAACTCTGTGAATGCCTAGCTTAAAGGAAATCAGTTTCCAAAATGTTAAACGTTAGCAAAGCTCACCCAACACATGCTTGATATGCCATCTGTTACAGAGAATGAGGCTGCACTAGAGAAGGAACACACTGAGAAGGAGAATAAATCCTATTTCTTACTCTGTGCCACTCTGTGCTCTGCATATCCTGCCATGTCATCATTTTTCTAAGTACTTCAGGTTTCCTTTGTAGATTTGACTTTCAGCCTTTTCTGAACACATGCAGATAGACTTCAAAGCTGCTTCCATACTGCATCTCAGGCGCTGGTCAGCTAGGCTACTCTTCTAACTGGAAGTATGGTGCTAGCATGTCCCAGTTGCTCTTAGAACTGAAGATGTTGGACTCTTGTAGGAAGAAGCATAAGTCTCTTCTAAATTTCCAAGGCTCATTGTACTCTGGCCTTCAGGTATATCTTTCCAATTCTGAACTGGTCCCCTAGTTACTTCATTTTGGTCTTATTTTTCTTAATCACGTGATGGAGAATAGCCAAGGCTCACCACTAATTCTATTTACTGTGCCTTATATGCCCCAACTGCAATAAACCTTGGACTATGTTGTTCTTTGGCATCCAGGTGTATTGTGTTGATGCTATGAAGAAAGCCAAAAAACCCATAATGAATCTAAGCCTGTTCCTTACAGGAAACTTCTTTGGCCCTTGTAGTTGCTGTCAAGCAGGTAACTGTAGCCTGACCTCCAATTTTAGTCTGTTTTGGTTTTTGTTTGTTTTGTTTTGTTTTTCTGTGAGCATGTGCCTAACAGGGGAGAACACAGCCAGCTTTCACACGGGAAGCATGAGTTCAGATTCTGGGTGCTGTATTAGCCCACGTTAATTTCTTAAAACACAGTGTCCTAAAGACTAAACTGTAAGCTTGAATGGAATAGGGTCATGCTCCTGCTTTTAAGATTGGGAATGGTACAGAACAGTGGATACATCAAGATTCTCTAGGACTAGTGATTTTTTTTACTCGCCTATCCACAACTGTTGAGATAAGGTTTTTCAACATCTTTCCTCCCCTCTGTTTCAGACTGTATTTTATGTCCTTCTACTTGCTACAGAGTAAGCACTTCACAAATAATGCTCTTTCAGCCAAGGACTTTTCCATCTCCCTGTATCCCCCTGTTCTCCAAACATGAGGAATGGTAGCTAAAGGAATGGGGTTCTGTAAAATGGACAGTGTGAAACCATGTGCAACTGCATTGTGTGTTTTTTGACTAATTTGAGGACAGATGCCTAAAACCACAAAAATACTTACTGCCTATTGCATGGCTCACTGAATCCCAATGGTACAGGCCCCCTTCGCACGGTGTGTTCTCTACAATAGCAGTAACTCAACCTCTGTTAATGTCTTTCAGGGAGGTTAGACAAACTTTTAAAATCTGTAAATCTGGAATAAAATTTTTGCTTTGAGGGTGTGGGGTTTTTCTGTTTGTTGTTTTGGTTTTTGTTTTGTGGTTTTTTGTTTGGCTTGTTTTTGGTTGTGGTTTTGGTTTTTTTTTTTTTTTTTCAGGTCAGCTACTTTAAGATGTATGATGGAAACCAAGAGGCTACTGCAGCATGATAGCAGTGTTTATGACTGCATCAGACCCTGATAGTAGCCAGCTTTCAGACTGGTTCAACTGTCAGGAATACCATGTATATGACTGGAATATAAGTGTTTTTGAATAAAAAACAACTACTTGCTCTCTCCATATTTATATGAAAAGATATTTATTATAATTCTTGATAGTATTTTGCTGTAGTTTGAGTGGCCTCCAGACATGCTCTCACAAAAGCATTATCCTAGTTATACCAAGCTTACTGCAGTCAGTGAATGTGAGATGTAAATGACATATCAAAATCCAGGTCGTGATATATACTGCACATTCCTGTCTACATAAGGGAAATTATTCTGCTTTCCTATCTGGTTACGGTAAGACTAGTACGTCATTAGGAGTTTTGCCAGGGGAAATCCGTATGTCTGACACTTTTAAGAGATCAGAGCTACATTAGAAACCCTTCAGTTACTAAAATGCTGTTCAACTTTATTTATGCAGATACAGGGAAAAAAGATTTTGGTAGCATAAACGAATGCGTTTCTAAAGGTTAGAAATGTTCAGTGCTGCAGTTCAATGCACCTGCAGAATCCCTAGAGTCTTCAACCCTCCAGAAGTTTCCCTAAAAAATAAATTACAGAGCAGCTGCAAATAAGGGACAACTGGAAGTATCTTGTTTCCTTAGTTTAGAATAGCATCAAAGCAGACTGTAAAAGGGGATAATAGTTCATAACTCTTCTGAATTCCTAGTTCTCTTGTTTCCTTCTAGTATGTAACATAAATTGAAGGATTAATTTGTTTTTAAGTGTGGTTTTCTTGTTTTTTGTTTTTTTTTTTTTTTAAATATCTCTTTTAAATGCAGGTTGTCTATCCTGGGATGGATTACTGCAGAACTGGAGAATAAGTCCCAGAGGATGAGAATTCAGCAAGGAAACAGGATATGTCATCAGGATGCTAAAATATTAGATTGAATTAATTGCTCATTTACATGGCAGGCTGGGATAATGTGTGAGATGCTGGGTCAGCAAGAGGAAAAAAGAATGATGGGGAGGAGAAGGGAAGGACAGCTTTATCAGTTTGACTCTCCTCTGTATGATTGCTGCTCCCAAGTGGATTAGAGGAGTCCTGCTAGAAGAATAGAGCGTAGGGAGGAGGGAATGGTCAACTAGAGAGATCCCCAATCTTTTTTATAAACAAAATTGATAACAAAGCAATTCTGAATCGGGGAAGATGCCAAAGAGATTTTTTTTGTCTAGCCTGCTCATCTCCTTAGCTTCTGTTCATATACTTAATTCCCTTCAATAGGTAGAATAAAGCTTATTTCATTATTTCCTTGAAACGTGAAACTGCTGCTGGAAAGGACTGGTGAAAATCAACAGCATTTGCATTTCTCATAGGGATCACAAGTGGCAGCCAAAGTATTGTCGCTGTTTTAATATTAAAAGACTACCAAGGTCTTGTCCTTGTCTTTGGAGGTTCAGATGTGATATGGCTGGTGCTGTGATAATACACAATAATGAAAAACTTGAAGAAGGTGACACATTTTTACACAGTATTTGAAACTGGTGTAGGGAGTAATTATTACTTGTTGTGTTAATATTTGGTTTTGATAAAATTGACAGCCATATCTAGGCAGATGTGTTGAGTGAGTCACAAAATGGCAGGTTCTGATATAACACTTCTGACATGAGTGCTTCCCAATTGCCCAAGGAGAATGTGTACTTTTACAGGAAGTTGAGCCTCACACCAATATCTATTCCCTCCTAGAGCTGGAAAATCCTTTCTATAAGGAGGAAAAAACCTCAACTGTTGTTAAGCCAAGTAGTTACATGGGACAAAGGATCTGGCTGTTGAACGGTGGTTTCTTAATGTTTGTGTTTTTTGATGGATTTTCTGACATTTAAAATGGTTTGAGCTTTGAGGGAATCTTTTTCTGTCTTTGAGATGTTTGTCTTCCTTCTGTAAGAATTTCTGGGTTGTACTTGCATAGCCCCCTCCGGTTAGGGGCTAATCAGTTTTTCCTTTCTTTTTCTTTAAAAGTGTAGGAACTAAACACCTTTCTCTCCTGGTATATTTGGTTGAAACTGGTCAACATGTCCTGGGGATGTGAACATGCATGGAAAATCAGACAGGTTGGAATAAACATTTCAGGCCAGTGATGTGAAAAAGGAACATTTGCTTTACATTTCATGTTGCCAGGCTTGAAAAAATCATAGTCGAGATTGGCTGGTAGCTTTAGAACTCATTGAGGCAGCTGGGCCTCTGCGTCTGAACCAATTACTATGGTTTTAGCGGGATTGGGCAAAAAAGCAGTTCAATTCAAACTGCTTTATTGGCACGACTTGTGTCGCAAGCTTTGCCAAAAGGCACGGTGCCACTAGGGATTTGAGAGATGCAACTTGTCAAAATTATTTTGGTCTTAAAATAAGTGTTATTTGATATTTTATTCTGCAATGATTAGAACTGGAGAAGGTTTTATCTCTGCTCCTTATCTTAGAGGTTCAGATAAGTAGTCTTGGTAATGGCAGCATAACAGTATGTCAGCTGTGCAGCTGAGGAATAAGGGAAAGCTTGGTCTTTTAATCTAAGTTCTGACAAAGGCCAAACAGTAAGACACTTTCCAGTGTCTAGAGACAGTCTAGAAAACAGAATTTGGCTTCAGGACACAAGGCACAAATCGCAACAGGGTCTTTTCTGTAACTCAAAGAAAGGCAAAATCCCTTCAAACGGTCTGTTAATTTGCAAGTAATTGCTATAACAGAAAAGTGCTCAGTGAGCTGAGATCTTTGGTCACTGGTTAGAATGACAATGCAAAGAGTTAAACCCTATTTTCTTTCAACCCAGTATTAAAACAACATCAAACAATGCCCCAGAAAATGTATGTAAATTATAAGTAAGCTGGTTTGTACTTCTCGGAGTCTAGTGTTGCACACTGGAAAATGTTAAGCTGATAAAGAATAAAGGGCTGTACTATTTTAAGCTCTCTTATCCAGTTAGCTGACTAAAACTGTTTTATAACTAGAACAGAGCATCTGGGCTGGTACACATAGCATTCATCAGTGACTCTAAATCTGTGAAAAAGAGCAGGGAAACAACAAGCTTGGAATAGATTCTGTCAAGCCCACAACATCTGAACAATTTGTAGTTAGAAAACCCCACTGATACTCAGAAATCACAAGTATCTGCCAGTCCTGCAAGATTTTTCTCTGTGAGCATGTGCTGTTTTTCTGAAGTTCCTATGTGCCTTCTAAAAAAAAAAGTGGAAGATGGAACATACTGTACTGAGCAGTGAAGCAAGGAAGCCAGCATTGAAAGGAGAAAAATAATTCTGACTGGGACATTTCTGCTATCTCCCAGTTTACCATACTTTGCATATAAAAAGGATGTTAAATTTGGTTATTTTCTTTGTTCCTCTTGAAGTTTTACTGTCAATACCAGGTGACTGATTAGTGCCCTGTTGCTCCCATCTGAAACCTCCAAAGAAGTCATGGAGTTTATAAAGGATTGTCTGCCCGGGCCAGGTCATCTACTAACAGATATAGCTTTTATCTTGTCCATGGGTCTTAACCGGAGTCAGTCTTCCAGTCACTGTTAAGAGGCTCAGTAGTGTGATAATGTGTGACTCGGTTTCCAGATTCTTAATTAAGAAAGTAAAAATCCAGAAATTTACCACTTCAGTATAGTTTCCTGCAAAGAGCTCTATGTAGTACTTAAATTGTTTCTTTTGGCCTTAACAGAGTTTACTAGAACAAATTAAGGAATCCTGAAACCAGATCTGCATTTGTAGAGTGGGGAGATGAGTTAAAGCAGACCTAATATTAACTAAAAATACTTTTTTAACCCCACAAGTATAACAAAATAAAATCCTTTTCACCACCAAAATATAAGCTGCTTAGTTACATTGATTAGAATAGTGAGGAAAAATGTAAAGAAACCAATACTAATCTCTGTTTTGGGATGACTGTGTAATTTTGGATCCTTGTATGGGTTTTACTTTCAAGTTCCAAGTATTTTCACACTGAACTTGAATAGAATATAGTACTACTGAGGCAGCAAAGCATAGATTTTTCAGAGGAAGGCTATCCAGTGAAAGATGTTGAAATAAAAAGGTACTGTAAATGATAATACTGTGGGTTGGTATCATTGTGAAATTTCTGCTTTTGGTCTTTGAAAGCAACAGAACTTAAGTGGAGGGAAAACACTGTGTTGGACAGAAAGTGTGAAAGCCAACTTTGGGGGTTCTTTTAAACTTACCTCCATTCAGTTTCACTTAAGACCTTTTTTCTGGCCTCTTCTTTCTGGACACTTAAGTGTATGAAACTTTTGAGAAAACTCTTGCTTTAAGGAAAAAAGCGTTCCACTCCCTAGGCCTCTTCCCACTCCCTTGCTGCAGAGGTGGGATGGGGAGAGGCTGCAGAGCTTTAGTTTTGTGTAACTTCAAGCTCATGGGCAGCCTTGATGGCCTTGACCACATGTCTATTGACGGGACCTTGTGCATCTCTAGAAACTGCTGTAACATGTGGCTGGGGCTGACCCAGTTCCTCAAGAGCAGCCTGGAGCCTGGGAGGTGCATCTAACCCTGTGTCTTCAGGGAGTGCAGCTGAGGACTGCTCCTCTGGAGTTTTGCCACCTCTGCTTCCCTGTCAGCCTCTAGGCAGAGCTGATCTCTGAGTGGTTCCTTGTGCGTGTGTGAATATAGACATGTTAAGTTGCCTCCCACTCACCTGCCCTGCATGTGCTGTGTAGATCAGATAGCAAACGGTTGGGAGAGGGTGACTGTTTTATTCTACCATGTAGCACCTGTAAATTCACAGCAGCTGCCAGGGCTACCTTTCATTTATAAAAACACCACCAACAGCAAGATCAGGCTGAGGAAGGTCACTGTCCTCTCCGTGGAGAAGGGTAGAGAATGTCCATCACTCTGGATGCTGAGCCTGCAAGGGATGGTATAATAGCGGTAGTAAACGTTTTCTTGGACATGGCAGTCGTGGTTCTACCTCAGCTTAATGAGCTGCTGAGATCCTTGGGACAGGTACTGTCTGTATCTGGGAGTAACTCTGAGTTTGTTGCCTTCTGGTGGGACAGTGCAGCTCTGATGCTTTTCCCGGTGTGGGTTGGTACCAAGTGATCCATTCAGTTTCTGCTTCTCTTCCATTTCCAATGGTGTGGCTGCTGTCAGATGGGTGCCCTGCAGCACTCCCACCCATACCAGCTGCAGCAAGGAGGCACCTGGACTTGGATCTTGCATGTAAGAGTACCAGGGCGGCCTTAAAGATGAGTTCTTCCCCCAGTGCCTCACAGCCCGCATGGGATGGCAGCTCTGAGCTGTCAGGCTGTTAGTGAGAATAGGTTGGCTTTTCAGCTCATTGATGGAGGGGGAAGGTTTTTCAACAGAACTTTTCTAAGGCCTGAGAGCTCAGCCCTAGCATGAGGCTTTCCCCTCTACTGTTGTCTGTATGTGTGCTCTGGGTCTGGTGAGATAAATAGTCCTTTCAGGGCAATTTTCTTCTCACCTAAGCGCTGTGATAAGGAGTTACAGGCAGTGCCCTTCATAAAAATGTTGTACATTGCTATGCCAGCCACTAAGAAACATGAGACCGTTTCAGCCAGGTATAGCTGGAAGGTGTCCATCAGCACTGTCAGCACCTCCCCACCGGTGTGGGAGGGAGGCGGTAGCCACAGCAGTGTGCGCAAATGGAGATGGACAGAAGGAGCAGGCTGTCCTGGGATCAAGATCAGGGACTACACAAAATTGAAAAAGGCTCCTTGTCTGCATGTTTACCTTAGGGTGTCAGCTTTTAAAGTTGGCATGCTGTGAGCGATTATTTTTTCCCCACCCTATCGTAGCAGTGGCTGCCAACCTCATTAAACAAGTATCTCTTATCTTAGGCCTGCTGTGGAGTGGGAGGACTGACTCCCACTGTGTCTGATCTGGTTAGTTACTAATCCTGGTTCTTGCCTGATCCCTGCTCATTACACAAATAACATGGGCTTGGAGATCACTTATTGAAACTGCTTTTTATTATTTTTTAATGCAGAACTAAGTGTAGCAAACAAAGCAACCACGGGTGCATGTGGGAGAGATTGAGGATGGAGTTTTATTAGGGAAAAGGGCAACTATTTATGGAGTTGAGTTCCATATAAAATGGTTTGCTCTTACAACTGAAACAGAGGTGGGTGACCCCACTCCATCGTCTGACGGACACATTCCTGCTAACTAGGGAGTTTGCTATTCATATATAATCCTATTCAGATTTCATACCTGCCCTGTTGTGGACCTGTAAAAAAAGCCATTCTTTGCTCACCTTCTAAAGATTCACAGGCTTGTTTAATGTTGGATGTGGGAATAACTTCTACTTTTTGCAGCTCTCCAGGAGTTTTTCCTGAACAATGATCTCCAACCACAGGTTGTCTGAGGCAGGATGGAAGCCTGAATTTGGGAACTGTGGGATGAATGTAAACTTCAAGCTGGGCTGGAGGGGCTTGGAGGATCTCCCTTCCATTAAGGCTTCAAGCTGAGGCTATTGTATGGGTCTTATAACGAATATCAGATGCAAAACACACTGAGGTGCTACTTTTTGTTTTTTTCTTGTGTTTGTGGATGTTGAATAGAAGTAAGATAGAAGAAACAATGATGACTGAACTAATAGTTATTTGTTCAAGGGCTGTACTTAGGTTTTTTTTTTTTTTCTTCTCTACCTCAACATGCATTGCAGCACCACTGTCCAGAATAACACACTGTGGGAGGAAATTAACTTGTCTTCACCGTATGGAAATTGGGATGTGATTTCTATTGTGTTTGCAGGAAGAGGAATGAAGCTGCTTGTGACAGAGCTATTAAATTTTCTTTTTGCCACTTGTGCCCTTTTGTTATGGATAATCGCACCTGGCATCAATACATCTTGATAAAGGTTATGGAAAGCTGAAATTTTATAATTGGAAATATCCAAAGCTATTTTATTAAAGGACCTCTTGCCAGCCAAACTCCATGTGAACATGGCTTTGTCTATGTTCGCTCTAAGATAGCCAAGACCTTTCAGTCAATGTAAATCATTGTGCTTTATGTAAATGAGGCTGCACTAAATGACTAAAGCATGTTATCTATGTAGATCTGAGATGAGGTGTCTGGGGAAAATGATAGTATCTGACTGATAACAGCTACCCACCAGGGGAGTCCCTGGCTTTCATTTCTATAAAGATATGAGCACAAATGAATTATTACACTTCTGAAAAGCCAGAGGAAGGAATTCTTCTCCCTGCCCTTTTTTGAGGGCACTCTGGTCTTTATCCTTCCAGCCAAGAGCAATTTTTGCAACAATCTGTCTTCTTGAGGGATTAAATCAGTGTCAAAGACAGGGGAGGCAGAACTGTTAATTGCAGGCAAATCAGTTGGGGTAAAAATGCAATTAGGAGAGACATTGTGGGAATTGGCACATCCCAGGCACAGTTCATACCAAGATTTTCTGTACTTTGATTCATGTGTTCAGACCTGCCAAGCTACCCGCTCAGTAAAGTCTGTAGCAGAAAGGGAATTTATCACCAGTTTATGGTGAAGACATGGAAGACCTCTCGGGCATCTCATGTCAAATGGCACATTTTTCGCCTGATAGTGCACTTGTTTAAGGTTGTGTAGACCTATCTATGTCTGGATTATTTTTAAAGGTACATACTCTCAAGCGGTTGGCAAGAACTGCTGTATGAAAAAGACTATATAGAAACAAACCTTCAGCTAAGGATACTTCAGGGCTGAAACATAGATGACTGAATTGGATTAATCACTTGTTCACATATAGAAAATATGATGCCTGAAAGGATAGGGTCCATTATTAGAGTAGATGTTTTATAAGTAATATTTTTGTACAAAGAACTTGATTCAGAAAAGTTCCTGTGTAACTCCATTCAAATCAGGTTTTGTGCTGTTAAGGAGCTTCTACTTGGAACTAGACCTGTGCTTTTCATCACTACAGTCATCCTTTAGAAATCACCTAATGCAAAATAAAAAAAAAAACAACAAACCATTAAAATTCATAGAGAGACAACTCTGAAATAAAATTTATTTAAAGAATGATCTCTTAATACACAAATGTTAACTCATACAGCTGAAGTAGTGAAGCTCCCATCTTCCCTTTACAGTGTTCACAAAGGTTATTAACATTTATTTTTCACCTTGATGTGAGCCTGAATATAGGATTTCTATTATGGGGAAACTGACAAAAGAAAATTTGCCTGTAAAAAGTCGCATTTCCAAGCTCTTGGGAATCCTCCTCCCTCAAAAACAAATACCTTAGAATTCAAGCTGTGATGTACAAAGTTTTGATGTTGAGTTCAGTGTCTATGTGACTAGAGCTCTAGTTCTGGTCTGAAGAGATACTGAAGTGTTCGCAGGCTGTTCATACCTTACTAATGCTTCGCCTGATAAAAAAGGTAAATGCCATGGTATTTACAATCCATCTACCATCTCCACGCATACTCTTCAGGATTATAAAAAAACCAAACAAACCTGGGGAAGGGGGAGTAGTTGAGACTCGATTTCTGACTGCAGAAGAAAAACGTAATTTGGCTAGAACATAATTAACATCATGTTATGTGGAACAGATTCACCAAACAGGAGTGTTGGTTCTGATCTCCATTCCCCGTCTCATTCTTGGTAAAGCCTGAACCAGACATTAACATGATATGTCTATCTGCTTTTGTATGAAATGTCAGAGTATAATGAAGAGATTTATGAAGAATCTGCAATGCTCTAAATAAAAAACAAAAACAAAACAACAAAACCAAACCCAACCCTTGTGAATTAAAATAACTTCTGAACAGTGCCTGCCCTGAACTCTTTAAGAGAGGTGGTTGTTTGTTTTTATATATTGTTTCAGGTGATGTAGGGTCTCTAACCTGGGTTATGGCGTTTGAACTCCATCTAGTTCACTGTGCCTTTTTTCACACTTCCACAACCCATATTGTAGTCAGAAGAGTGTCTGTAGCTTGTTCTAGTACACCTGAGCTAGTCTGGAAGTAAGTAAACTAGCTTAAGAAATAGAGATGTGGCAACATAAAACATCTTTAGCTTCCAGGAAGTTTTTTATCTAGGTTTCCATGTGAATGCTGCTATAGTTGAATCTTGCCGGTGCTTGTTGGTGTGATTCTATGCTTGGCTAACACTGGTGGAAATCAGTATTCCTGTGTACCAGAGGTCCATTCTCCCGTCAAGAAAAATTTTAAGACAGTCTTATTCTTTCTTTTGAGCCAGTAGTAGTGATTGTACAGACAGCTCTGAGTTGAATCTGCTTGCTGATACAGATGAAGGCTAGTTATGAGTTTGAACTGGCATCAGGGAGGGTGGCTTGCCCTTTCTCACAGTAGTGTGGTTTTAAAGCATCAGTGCAGCAGTGCCCTGAGCTGATTTCAGGCTGACTCAGGTAAGCCTACATAGGGTGTAGGCCTTTGGCCTTTGTGTGTGCAAACCTGAAATGTTAGGGGTGTCATGGCATGGCAAGAATAAAATTCCAGCTTGAGTAGTATTAATGATGATGGATTCTGGACTGTGCTGCTTCCACAATCAACTTGGCTTAAGCTGAAAAGAAGCAATACATTTGCTGCTATAGTAACTGTGGTTTAGATGTGTCTTCTCTTGAATGCAATCCAGAGCATTATGTATCATGTGCCTAGGATTGATATATAGGAGACAAAGGGTGCTACAAATGATTTTGAAGAAAGTGCTGTGGCAGATCAAAAAGTTACTACCTGCAGCTGTCTGTTCTGTCCTTCTGTAGGAGTTGCTAGTCTCCGTATCAGAGCTAGAAAAGGCAATATGTACCCACACCAAAGCTACCTCGGATCATAAACTGACCTTGTAGCTTACACTCGTGTCTCTGAATCATGCTTGCAGGGAGACTTACCTGTTGCTGCTAAACAGGGTCTGCCCTGTCTGTGTGAAAAAAGTTGGAAGGGACAGTTGCTTCTGAACTGTCCTACTTTACACTGCTAAAATCTGCAGACTGTGGTAGCTGAGGTATGGATACACATCCTCTGTAGCTGCCTTGTTACAAGACAAAAGCTGTTGTAGGAGGGATGTGTTGGACAGCGGGAGATATTCCTGTCAGCTGGCCCAGCTAAACCTGTCTTAAAAAAGGAGCTGGAGCCATGCCGTGTCAGACCATACAATATTGTGGCTGTGGTGGACACTTCTGTCTGCCAGCGTTGCTTTGGGAAGGCAACATTTTGGCAGAGATATAGAATAAATAGGGTGTGCAAGGGGGAAGACAAGAGGAAAATTATTTTTAACTGTGACAGCAAGATTTAGCAAGGGTTTGTTTGTGGCATCTCTAGATGTCCCAGAAGGCTGCAGATAGCTGGTGTGTGGACCAGGCAGTTGTCTAAAGTCACCAGTGTTGAATTACTTAAAACTCATCAACATGTAATGCTGAAGAAGAGGAAATTCTGAATGCAGCCATGCCTACATGTCTACTCAGGCTGAGGTTTCAAGGTGACAGCCTGGTACCCTAAAACCTAAATTCTGCTGAAGTCTTTCAGTTTGAAGATGGTGTTCTCCTTCAAAGCCTGAGGGAAATATCACCAGTGGCAGTGTTTCTGTACCTCTCTTTTAATGGTATGATTCTTTTGATTATTGCTTAATTTTGCACAGAAACCTGAATAAAATGATTTCATGATAAAAAAAGGAGCAACCAAAATGTTATACTTAGAAAACCCCTTTGAACCAAAGGTCTGGGAAATAACTTAGGCTGAATTTTTAACCGTTTGGTCTTATATCTGTTAGTGGACATAAGGCCTAAGAGCAGATTTTGCAGTAAAAAGAAAGTATTCCATCTAGTTTGTTTTAGAAGTGACTATAAAGACCATGTTGTTCTTCTGAAGTTAGACCGTTTTGAAGGAAGATAACTTCTACTTTTCTCAATATGCATAAATATTTAAGTTTTCTAGCATGAAATATTAATGGGAGGAAAAAAGATACTATGTAACTTTTTTTTTCATAAATAAGGAGCAAAAAAAATTAAATAATTCAAGTTATTCTATTAAAACAATTACAACTGTATCTTCATGCCTCATAAGTATTGTATGTATCCTTATGTATCATATGTAGGGGTAAGAACTGTAAGCTGAGCAGGTTTTGTTCTACCTTGTTGGAAATATTTATGATCACGAATTGCTGAACAGCCTTGCAAGAGTCAGTACGTGATAGTTGGATCTGGGAGTCCTTAGAGATATGTTATGTACTGTTCTAGTTTGTAACGTCTTTCCATTAAACTTCCTTATACAAGAGTTGGATGATGATGACTGTGTCATGTGTCTGGGAGTAAGTGCCCAGGAGCTGAAGGGGTCTATAGTCCCCTTGCCCTTCCTTCTTTGGAAATCCAAGAAAGGAGTGCACTTCTAGCTAATCTTGACCTAAAAATTAATTTTATTCATTTTATCCAGTGACTCTGAAAACCATGTAAGATGCATATACTGTTCTAGGAATAAAGGTTGGCCGGGAGCCTCCCTTCTGCTTGTGTGTCTGATGACAACTTACAGAATCGGTCTTCTCTTATTGCTCCCATACACCTTGCATTTATTTCTTTTTCTGAATGAGAAGATAGCTTCACCAGGCCTGGTAGAAAATGGTCTTTGTTACAAAAGCATTTTGAGAAATAGGTACATGGGTGTTAGCTCCTCTGATTATCTTTCAGCTGGAGTGCAAGTCCCTGGCTTAATATGTCACATACAAGAACCTCAAAATTCCCTAAATAAAGCATCTTACAACTTCTCTTTTTTTTTTTTTCTTCTCCTTCTTTTTTGAGGGAAACTTGAATATGTCAAAAAAGACATAAATGTGCTCTGAGATTACTTACTGGGCTAGATGCCTTGGGAGTTTATGTGGAAGAGTTATAGACCCTGTGCAGCCTGGGTGGGAGACTGGTACTTGGCGGCTCAGCCAAGTCTCAGTCTTGCACATGGGCAAGGGCAGTGCATGGGGCACCTGGTGATGTCAGTGTCCTGCCCAGCAGGCAACTGAGCACCACATAGCCATTCATTCAGCCCTCCCTCTCAGGAATGGGAAGGAGAAAATAAAGTAAAAGGCTCAGGAATCGAGGTAAGAATAGGAAGGGATGATTCACACATTACAGTCAAGGGCAAAAGACAGACTCATTAGGGGAAGAAAAAAGAACATCAGTTTAATTCTGACACTAACATCACCACTTAACAGACAAAGTAGGACAGGGAGAAGTATTACTACATCTTAAAAACACGTTTGCCCACCCATTCCTTCTTCCTGGGGTCAGTTTTGCTCCTGATTTCTCTACCTTCTCCCTGGGCAGGGGGCCGGGAATGGGAGGGTACAGTCAGTCCTGCTGCTCCTTCCTCCTGAGGGGAAGGACTCCTTGCATTCTTCCCCTGCTCTGGCATGGTGTTCCTCTCACAGGACATAGGCCTCCACAAACTTTCTCTGATGTAAGTCCTTCCCAGGGGATGCAACTCTTCCCAAGCTGCTCTGGTATAGGTCACCCCCAGGTGTTGCGGTGCTCCCAGTGCTGAACTGCAACAGAGGGGCTCCTTCTTTCCACAGAGTCCCTTTGGGCACAGTCACCTGCTCTGGTGTGGGGTCCTCCATGGGTTGCAGGTTGGCATCTGCTCCGCGAGGGACCTCCACGGGTGACAGGGGCAGCCCTGCCTTCTCACCTGCCTTCTCATGCAAGGGAGTCTCTATTCTGGCACACCTCCCCCGCTTCCTCCTTATCCCTTCTCCCACTAACCTTGGTGTTTGCATAGGTGTTCTCCTCACAACTCCCTCTCCTCCTCCCAGGTTTCCCTTCTTAAATATGTTATTGTAGAGTTGCAGCCACTGTCACTAATTGGCTCAGCCTTAGTGTAAAGGCAAGTCCGACATGGAGCTGGGGAAGCTTTGAGAAGCTTCTGACAGGGGGCCACCGCTGTAGCCTCCTCCACCACTACCAAAACCCCCCCCCACACACACACCCAATACAGTCAGGCTGCGTCTGGGTTGGTTTATGGTCCGATTTACAGCTTTGGATTTTAAGTGTTTCCTTTTAACCTAAATTCTTTATCTGATTTAGCCTGATAACTCTATAGGCCTTTTTAGAAGTATTTTTCACATTAAGATGACAGCTTTGTATCGAGCTTATTTTAAACAAATATAGTTAAAAATTTGGTACACTACACATCATTCTCACATTTCTCAGTTCAAAATTCAGACTGGGGTTTTAAAAATCTTTACCCTTATTCTGTTAATTTGTTTTCCTAGACTCTTCTAAACCACCAAAATTCCAAGTTTCCTAGTCCCCTTGAGTAATACAAGTAGAATTGTACTTTCCCCAAACTTCCTCTAGATATGCTGCACTTCCACAGACAGACTAATTTTAAAGGCTCTCCAAGATAAGTTTTTTATAATCTTATTATTAAACTACATTTATTTTCTGCCTTGAGTACTTCCATACTGCTGTTCCCTAACTGCTAGGGACTACAGCTAGCTGGAGGGAAATCAGATACAATGTAAAATCCCTTCATACATTATTTTGTCACATCAGTGACAAGAATAACCTGATAAGTAGTGGCAGTTTGTCAAATGAAATCCAGAATAAGACTTTCTAGATAAACACAATGAACACTTAAAAGACTGAACAGTTTACCATAAAGATCCTTTGTTTTAACAATATACAGGTCTAATAGCAACCCCCAAGCTTCAAGGCTTTGTGTGCTGAGTAGCATCTCTTTTAATTAAGGAAACGGAGGTTCACCTTTTCCAGGCTCCTCACCTGGCATCTATCAGATGTCTGTTTATCAAGTGCTAGTCACCTTCCTACACCATTAAGATGTTAAAGAAAGCAATAACCAACCTTTAACAGTGGCAGAACTATTAAGCCCTATCTTTAAATAATACAGACAATTGTTTCCCTCATTACGAGGAAGAACCAAAGATTGTGTCATAAGTATGTACTTCAGACTGAGTTGTTATAAAGTAATAGGTCTCTCCTGATGTGATCAGTGCTAAGGAATTTGTTTGTGGTACTTTCAGGATCAACTGTAGCTCTGTTTTGCTGGAACAGGGTGGAGTTATTTTAACGAAACTGGGAGCAAACTCTAGTGGTGTAATACCCAAGGGAGTACGTGCTGTGCCTCAGAAATGCTCTCAGGCTCTACCAGTGCTAGAGAAAAAAATTCCCAGGGTAATCCCCCTGGAAAACATTGAAGTTGACTACCCCCCCCTCCCCTGCCGCTCCTGGAAGATCAGAATCCATTTGGAAAAGAAACTCATTTTATTGCCATGGGAGCTCAGTGGGAAGCACTGTCATATCAGTAAAACTACTTTAGAAAGAGCAAGGAAGGCCAACTGTCCCTAAAATATTTTTACCCATGTTGTACAGGTGTAAAAATGACACCTCAAAGATTAAGAGAAATCTGTTTTGTTCTGAAAAATAGATCCTCCAAGGCACTGCCATTTTTTGAGATCATCTGAAAGCTTTTGTGAAATGCTTTTGTGAGAAAGCAAAAGGTAATTTGAAATTTGTTGAAACCAGGAGCATTCTCATGTTGGTCATAACAGTAACATATTACAACAGCTTTGGATAGGCCTAAGTCATTAAGAAAGGTATATGACAGTAGAAATGTACATCCTTACTGCAGGCTGCAATTTCATGTAACAGCTTAGATGATGAAAATAGTTTAAGCACGCTCCTGGTCAATCCTAACTGTTGGATTCCTAACCCTGAAACATGTTTCTCTATCAGTTATCCTGATGCAATTGGTAGTGGATCAATAAACATCATCTGATGCATATTGTGGCCTCACAAGTGGTTCTGCCAGAGGGTCAAAGGGTTTAACTGCTGTGGTACAGGGTAGGGAGGAGCAGAGGGGGCAGCTCTAGCTGGGCCACTGACCCTGGAATTGCATGTAAAACTGCTACTATAGACGAGCAAAATCTGAATCTCGGCTAAGGTAAGCCATATGGCAAAGCTGAAAATGACAGTGCTACGTAGACTTAGGTTGTTGAGGGTTTGATTCATGATTTCTCTTCTCTCATCTGACTCCTTGGCTGTTTATTTTCTATGGAAATGTTGTACGCTGGGCTTATATGGGTGGCTAGTACCTCTGTTCTAAGCAATTTACTGCTTCATAGGGCAAATTTAAGAACAAAAAGAAGTCATCTGCTGTTGTGTCTTCTAGACTTCCATGCTGCACCCAATCTGTTTCTCAGTTTTGTGCCCCTTGGACAATTTGAGCATTGAGAATGTTTATTTCAAAAGGCTTTTCAGGTGCAAGAGAATGATTTTAAGTAAATATGACTTCCAGAGTGAAGAGAGCCTAGTTTTGCTCTGCTTGAAAACAAGCAAAACAATGATGCTTTGACAAATGTTTCTCTTGGCTATGGAAGTGGGGAGATGGGAAAAATACTTGGCTAGTCTAGGTAACACCTGCATTATAGCTGTTGATGTATACAAGGATCTTGCATGTACTCCTATATTAAAGAGGAACTAGAAACATTGAAGCATAACTAATTTTAACTGAAAGAGGTAGCCTTATTTCCAGTGTAATTTCTACACTAGCATATTACTTTCCTACCAGTCATGCAAACAGGGCACCATACAAACAGCTTTTTTTGGATGAGCATGGGTGTTTCAATGAATATTTTAGAAGTGTATCTCCTGGAAACGTCTTATAAGTGAGCATCTATTTAATATTTGCTAGGGAGACTGTATTGAAGGTACATGCACCACAGCTACTGACAGTGTATGCATGGGCAAGAAGACTGTACTGCTTTCTGATAGAATGAGGAGGTGATACCCGTGTTAAGCCAGTTCAGTGGCTGTCACTATAAGCTTGTCCTTGCTTCTTCCCCTTTTTTCTGTCTGTGCCTTGCTCCCAGCCTCAAGGACCTGTCGTCTTGCTCTGCTTTGCCCTTACTCTGGGGGTCACCAGAGTGGTTGGTGCTTAAATTCACAACTTCGACAAAAAACTGTTCATGATGAGGGTTTTTTCACGTGGTGTTTTTTTTGTTTTTTTTGTTTTTTTTTTTTTTTTTTTTTTTTTTTCCCCACTGGACTAGCAAGTTAAAACAGTCTGTTATATGGCTAGGTGTATTTGTTCCAGTGCAGGTTCAAGGGAGATTGTGGGAACGTGCAGCTGGAAATGAGGGGAAGAAGATGTGGAGGGAGGACATCCATCTTTCTGCAGCCTTGAGATGTTAGACTTGTTCAGTCCAGTATTGTGTAACAGCCATATGATGCCCTATAACAAAAATAACTGACTAATGCTTAATTTCAGCTTTAGACAGAAAAAAATAAGGAGATCATAGAAGGATCACCGATTATCTCTTGCTTCATGGGTTTAATTTCTTTCCTGCCTATAATTCAGTCTCTGTCTTACAAATAGCATCTGGTAGTTGCTGCAGAAAGCATTAGCAAATATATTTTATGAAAATTGAATTTCTTCCATGAGTAATCATAGTGATCAGATTAGTTCTCAGTAGAATGTTATTTAATAAGCTTTGTCAATAAAACTGGTTCTGAAAATTCTGGTCAGTATCCCTCAGCATGCAAGTATTTGCACAAACCTATACACGCACAAATGCTTGGACTAAAGTTATTCAAGTTCTATTCTGGAAAGCTTTTTGAACTTGAAAGTAATTCCATCAGGAAATAGAACAAAACTGCTTCTCTCTTGTGGTCATTCATGAGCTAATATAAACAATAATATTAATGATGACTATTTAGTGAATAATCTGCCAGCTGAAATATGTTTGTCATTGATTGAAACAGCAGAAAGTTTGTAAATAAGTCTGAACTCTACAAAGGTTCCTGTCTTGGATAAATCAGTGTTGCTTCCAGTGTTTGAAGGGAGCTAGGCCAGTTTATATCAACTGAATGTCTTCTGTTTTCACTGGGGACTAATATTTGACCTGTAGCTCTAATAATTGTATAACTCATTAACATTTTCCACAATTCTATTCAAATGGTGTTTGACCAGTTTGGTAAATATCAAATGAACGTGAACAATTCAAAGTGCATTCACAGTATTCACATACTTTGGGGAAAAAGAAAGTGCTTTCTATGAGTTCAGATTTTAAGTCTTGTTCAGCAATATTAGGTAGTCTGCTTTTTGCCTAACTCTACAGATTGGCTTGACCTTCAAGTTAAACTGTTCAAATGCAGTCTTTGGGGTTTCACAGTGAATTAGTACAATCTTTTATCCCTTCAGTCTGAAAAGGCTTGTCTGAGATTGTTCACAGGCTCTTTAGCTGTCCCTATTCCCACTGCAAAAGTAAAAGCAGGTTAAAGCTTTGGCCAGATCATGGTTATGAAAGCATTTTAGATTGTCATGGAGCTTTGTTAGCTGACGTGTTTGAGGTAAGACGCTATTAGGTAGTGGAGGGTGGGGAGGGAGTTTCCTTGATCAGCGTGGTTTCATCTGAAGCCTACAGAGAAGCAATAAATACTTGTTAGTCCTATCTTAATCTCTAACAGTTTCTGTCTTTCCATCAGCTGCTTCATAACATGACATTATTATTTTAGTAGAGGTATCTCAGACTCGGTCTCTGATGGGTATTTGCCTATAACAGTGGAAGATGTTGCTCCTCCTGGGGAAGTTTTACAGAGGGGGAAGGAGAGCATCTGTGTGGCTTTTGCAGTGCTGCAGGTCACAGCCTAGCTGAGAGCTGTGGGCTGCCAATGAAGACAGCATTGCCAACATGTGACAAGTTACAGAGATCCAAACACATGTCCTGTTTTGCCTACTCCCCTCAGCAAACCATATACTCTGGAGAAAGTCCAAGGCCGTTCTCCATCATAACCTTCTTCCCTTCTAGTTATTGCCTCAGATTACAATTATCATTTTAAGGCCTGACAGAATAGACTTCAAGGAGCATTTAAGAATTCTGGGGGTCCAAAATTCAACACAACATAAAAATTTAACATAACTTGAGATATAGTCTCACCAAGTGGTGCTATATTGGACAACCCTCAGGGCAAAAGCCAGCTATTTCTTCTTGTCACATCGTTCTTTTTCTTCACTGGCAGTGTTTTTGCAGGTTTTGTGGTGGAGAGGATGTAAAACAGTTCATGTGTGATTAAATGTTTATTGTTTTTGAGCTTCAATTTTAATTTTTTTTTTTTTCCAGTTAATCATCTGCCTTAATGTGGAAAGAGCAGAAAAGTTTCAAATATTGGGTTAATTCCAGCATTGAATTATTTTTATTGTCTGAATGTGTAGTGTTAAAATTTGCCAGCAAATTGAGAAGATCAGTGCATAGCTTACCTAGGCCTTTATTTGCTACAAGAATATACTGCTAGCAGAGTACCTTTTTTGTTTTTTCTTTAAACAGCAGTTTTTATGTAAAACCTAAGCACCTGCTTTTATAGCTATTGAGCTAAACAAAAACTGGTTGTGAACTCAAGTTTGAGGGCAGAAAGTTTCTGGTGAGTTTTGAAGTAAGTTTAATGCTGTCGATGGGGGTACTTGAAGTAACTTGGCCCTTTGAGGCAATTAAATTGAGCAGTGCTGAGACAGGAGGGCATCTTAAATTGACTCTTCCTAGTGCTTCAATTCCTCCAGTTCCTCACTGGCAGCACAGTCTTATTTGCAATCCTGGCTGGTTTCTCATACCATGCTTGTGTGCTCACTGTGCATGTACCTCTGGCTATCAGCACTCCAGTGGTACTGAAGGCAAGCTAATCTCTTCCTACCAATAATAACTCTGCTTATAAGATTGCTTTCTAGTTGAAATAGTAGCCCTTGGGTTTCTGCTGGAGAAATCTTATGACGTACTTCATTGGATTCTGTTAATTAGTGTAGCTTAAAAAAAAAAAAAAGCACAAACTCTCCAGCAATAAAAATGAATGATGCACAGTTGTGAGGGCTAGGACTGATAAGGATACGATTGGTGGGTGTGTTCTGTATTTTCACTGATACAAACAGCTTTGAGCTGGAGAGTTCAGGAACAACTGGCTGTGTGTAAGTCCAGGCCTTCTGAGGTTAAGGGATGCGTTAAACCCTCTGGTAAGCTAGTCGTGTGCATGAAGATACGTGCATTTAGAAAAAACGTGGAAAAAACAACCACCCTTGCCCTCTTCCCCCTGGAGCATATCCACAGATAAGAACCTCACTCTTCTCAAAATTAGGGTTAATAGCCAGCCCGAGGGATGGGTAATATTCTAAATTGTCTGTCTTTCAGGAAACAAAAGCATGTTATATACTTGCTGCTTTCTGTGCTTGGTCTCAGAGTACTGCATTTCTCAGACCCAACCCCTTTATCAGGAAAATTACATTTTGAACTTGTGCTTTTGATTAGTAGAGTCACAAGTTATGCCTTTTGTGCTGTGAGAGCTCTTGTTAAAGTAGAATGTTCATTGGAAATCTTTTCTGGAGATTCAGTACAAATCTTTTAAAATGATCCAACAAATGTATCTGTCTCTGCTAGAGCTGAGCATCAGAGGATGTGTTTAAAGTGTGTTTAAACTTTGAACTCAGTGGATTTTCCAGAAACATAAACTTCCTAAAATTCTCTTTTCCCATTATGTTGTCCTACTACTGTCCCTTAACTGATCTTGCTTAGTCTCTGATGAGTAGCTACAGCTTGTGGATGTAACCAGAGAAAAGATACCTGAGTTATTATCTTGTGGTTTTTAGTGAAATGAGTGACATCTGTGCAACATAAATTAATTGCCATTCATATTGAGCATTCTTTGCTACTCTGTTTCAGGATATTTTTCTAAATGGGTATAGAATGTCAACCATGTCTAATGAAGTACTTGCTACCACCTTTGGGCTGGTTACTTGGGGAACAAGTGAAGTTCTTCCCCTTTCATTTCTTCTGCCTACTTTCTTCCGAGTTTTAGAGGAAGAATTGATGAAGAACAAGAGCTAAAGGACCTGTGGGTTACAGGTGGTTTTGAGGAGCTTAGGTCTGGATTGCCCAAACCCATGGTGCTGCTGGTCTGGAAACGTTACAGTGAGTGTGGGTCCTGTTGCGTTATGGAGCATAATTCAGACTGGAGTAGCACTCAATTCAGTAAGCGGAGAGCTGATGCAGTCTGCTCAGCAACTGTGGGAGACCAAAATAAACATGCCTGCTAAAATGTCCTTTCCTTAGAGAGATTAATCCATCTCCATTTAATAATTTTATGATGCAAACCCAAATGTCTTAGCAGTGGCTGTGTTTTTGTTGACACTTTTTTTCTACAGCTGGATCCAGGTTGCAGGAGCCCTGCTCCTGCATCGTTTGGTGTTTTGAACTTTCATTAACATTAGGAGTAATTTAAGGTGCCTGTAGGCACTTGGTAGGATTAAACTCTCCAGTTCCTATCAGTGATCCTTTTGGAGGTGGTAATATATTTTCATCCTGTGGTGTTTGCCCAGGGTCAAATTAGTCAAATTATATAGGGGGAGGGGTGGAAAGGGAAGGAAAAAAAAAAAAAAAAGCAGCCATTACAAATATTTCAAAGCACAAAAAATAGCTTTTCTAAAAGTAATCAGAATGTGCTTGAAGCTATGAATATTCACTAGTGAGGCACTGAGTATATACTAAAAATGTACATCTCTTCTTTGCAAGAGAAAGTAATAACATCACTTTTTAAAAATTCCTGAGTATCTGAAAAGTATTTCCATTCTTTCTGTCTTTATCAAGAAAAAGTAACCAAAACCAAGAGTGAGTTTCCAAATGTGGCTCATTGCATGTCTGCCTGAATACTAGTGCTGGCAGGAGGGAAGGGGTAAGCAAAGGTATGAACAGCCAAGAGAGCAAGGGTGGAACCACAGTTTTTGGCATCAACCCATAAAACCCCACAACCCACTCATTTAAAATAATTATGAAACTGAAGATGTAGATTTAGGATAGTGCTAAGAAAATGTAAACACAGGCTGCTGCTGAAAGAGGCAGTCCTGATCCCCTGCTCATTCCTGCTATGCCATGTGCTCAGCTGCTTCCCTTGTTCCAGCACTAGCACTTAGCTGACCCCACTGTGGACCAGTTCAAGCATCTCACTCAAAAACACAAAAACCTACAATACCTGCAAGAAATGAACAGTCTTTTGCTTTGATTTCCTGAACCAGTGTGTTATGGGTGCAGGGCAAAGCAGGAACACACAGCATGGGACACATGGATTAATTATGGACAATGGAAAACTGAGAGATTCAGCTATAGAGTAAAAAGCAGACCAAGGTTCTAGCTATGTGGATTTGAGTCAAGCCAAGAAATTGAATTTGGGTGTCCCACTTGCCATTAATGAACACAGCTATCTAACTTTTGGCTCATGGGAAGAGCAAGTTGGTATGCATGTGGGTGACAACTAAGAAAAATACCCCCAAAATTGGTTCTAACTGTGCTAGATTTTTGACAGAGATTGAATCTCTGTTATATAAAAATGTCATAGTTAAGTAGTTATGGTGTTTTATTATTCATATCCCTCCTTGATACATAGCTTCTTTTTATGGAGTTGCATTTATGCATGCCACATGTAGGACTTGGAAGATGCTCACACACATTATTTCAGTACACACTCTAGTCTCAGGTTGATTTATATTTCTAAGAGTTTCTTAGCTATCCCTTTAGCTGATACAGTTAAGATGTAAACGATGTCAATCTGAGGGTCAAATTCTGTAATTCGCATGGATCTGAACAATTTGCCTATTTTTTATTGCTAATAAACATGAAAACATTAGGGAGTTCTTCATATTAGTGCTGTGCTAGAATTCTTTTGTTTCCAAATTTCTTGCTTTGTCTTGTTTTGTACAGCAGAGGTTTTTGCTGGACATTTGGTCTTCAGCATGTAGTGTAAGGTTTTCTCTTCAGAGATTATTAGCACCTTTTTACACTCTGTCTATATTAAGTATGCAAGCAGATGGACAATTTTGCCTGTTTTAATTGTCTTTAATTTAGCCTAAGTTTGGTTCCTGGCCAAGTACTCATCACCTGTGGATCAGACTTGGCATCCCTTTTGTTTCTTGGCCAGATACTTTGTTCACAGGATTATTTCCTTTTGAAAGGCCACACCAAAGTACAGCTGAAAAGCAAATAAAACACACTACTGGATTTCAAATAGCAAAGAATTGCTGAACATGTAATTTCTCTTGTTTTGGTCCATTTAGGATCATTATTCAGTGCTTTTATTGGCATAGCTGCCAAAGACTAGAACATAAACAATTAGCTGGAAATCATCCCCCCCCCCCCCCCCCCCCCCCCCTTTTTTTTTTCTTTCCCGTTCCCTGCATGCAGGAAGTTCAGCACAGTACATCCCGTTCTGTTAGGATGGACCTCTGCTTTGCTTATTGTTCTCTATTTTCTTAAATAAAAATATTTAGTATGTCATAGGCTAGTAACAGTGTATGAGACAAAATGTTCATGCAATACAAAAAAATCAGCTTGTACTATTGACTGTGAAGTATCCTGGATTGGATCCAACTCCACTGTTTCTTACAGCAGTCTCATTTCATTGGAGTGACATCTATCTCTTGTTTACAATCGCTGAGGCTGAGAGGTCTAGTATTTTATTTTCCAGTACAATTGTCCCTGAGGGTGTTCTGTGCTCTCTGTCCGCTGTAGGGCAGTTGCCAGCATGTCTGGAAGAGATGGTTAGGAAATATGGACAACCTAATGGAGCATTCACAAATCTAAATAACATCTATGCTGGCTGATGTGACTGCTTTGTGTCATCAGAAGATCACTTGATGCTAGACTGAATCTCAAAAGTCCTGTCACACTTGTGTTAGATTACTCAGTCTGGGTAACATAGTATAAATTGATTGAAATGAAGAAGGGCATCTTGGCTTAACACTGAAAAGGAGATTAGTTGTTGATCTCTGTTTGAACAGTGAGGTAAGAATGATACCTCCATGATATGCAGCAAGATGGGGACAGAGAACTAACTCCAAGAAGCCTTGACTTCTCTAAAGAAAATGATTGGCTTAGGTGTCTACCATTACTTTATTACCTGAAACTGGCCTTATGTAGGGACAGTTTAAACAAGTAAAGGATATTCTACTTTTTTCTTTAATATTCCTAGCTCATAACTTAGAATATTAAAAATATAAAAAGTCCCTCTGAATGTGACTCATAGCTACCATAACACTGGTATTAAACTCATAAAATGATCTTTTATCTGTTTATCTTGGGAAATCTTTTGTCTACTTAAGCCATAACTCTGGAAAGCAAGATGTTACATATAGCTGATCTAGCCAACGGTTCCTGCCTTGCAGATGGTACTAAACAAATCCTCCATGCAGGAACACATTTTATATAAGGCAGCTTTAATACTGGTCAATATCCTGTACCTCAGTAACAGCTTTGTATATTTCAATCCTTTTTCAAGTGACCTGAAAAAATTCATTATGCTCCTCAGCTCATTAAGCCTAGCCCTTTCTACCTGCCACTGTTTTTTTACTTTGCCTCACTAGTTCAGGCCTCACTACCCCTCTTTTATTACACTCTTGTGATTCACCATACCTCCCCTGGAGTCTACCTTTCCCTGGCCTGGTGGAAGCACTTCCATTGCCTCTCCAGCTCAGGGGTGGCTTGCTCCTCCTTGCTTTACCTAGCTCTGACAACACATTAATAAAGCATTTCAACCATCTTTGAACCATGCTACCCAGCACTCTGCTTTCCCAGAATCACAGCAGAAGTCACTAGAAGGGATGTCTCAAAGCCCAACCTTTCTCTCAAAGAAGGATTATTGCCACCACTATCTTCAATTTTAAAAACTGCCAAAGATGGGGATTTTGCAGTCCCTCTGAGTACCCTGGGTAACCTGCCCCGGTGCTGCATGGCCCTTGGAGGTTTTTTGGTTGTGGTGTTTTTCTGGTGTGGTGTGTTTTTTTTTGTTTGTTTGTTCGTTTTTTCCCCCAGGTTTTAAAATTTTTTCCTAGTGTCTTAATATGCAGCTTGTGGCTCTTACCCATGTTTAGCTTGCTTACCACCACCCAGTTTGACTTTGTTGTCATCTGTAAGTGCCCTTCAAGCAGTAGTAGAAGCTCAATAGGGAGCCATTGGCAATGGCTCTTCATGGAGCATGCAAAGGTGTACCTAACCTCGTTTATTTGATTTATGTATTTCAGCTGAGACATGTTCATGCCTATACTCCAAGGTGTCTTATTTATGTAGTTCAAACAATGCTTAAAAATTTTCAATTCCTCTAGCTTGCTTGGAGCCCAACAATGACCTTGGACCATTCAAGACCTGTCTTTGCTATAGAAAACAAAGATTTCTGGCTATGGGAATGTCAGTCAGGAATGTTTAAGGACAAGGTCTCTGACAAATATGGTTACTTCAGATGAAAGAACCCGGGGCAGGTAAAACAATTTTCTCAGAGCTGTTGTTTGTGGGTATGGTTTCTTGCCTAGGGAAGAAGCCTTGAAAATGTAGGATTAACCACCATACAGAGCAACCTGTACCAGGCTGCAGGTTTCTGGTACTAGCTGAATTCATACTGAGATACTTGGAGTTATACAACAATACCACTGGCAAAGCTGTTCTGCTATAGTCCTGATCTCAAGGTTTATAAACCCTTCCTTTTCACTAAGTTGTGCATTTACTCTTACCAACAAAGGGCCGTGTTTTGGAAGGGTGTACCTTGCTTTGCTATACTTCCTCTGCCAGTGGGGTCAATTAGATCATCTGGGAAAGAAGCAAGCTACTTTCAGTGCTGTCCTGAACCCCTTCCATTACAGAAACACCAATACATGGTAACTGTCATAAAAGCTCATTGTAACTTAAAAAGCTTCTCTGGTTTAGTCAATCTTTTCTCCATTTATCTCAGAAGATGGAATTAGTCACAATGGAAGAGAAAGCCTGAAATGGGTCAGTTATTTACAGTGCATTCAGCTTTCTTTTGGGTCTGAAAAGATTTCTATTTAGTTTTTATATGATTAAAATAAAAGACAGAGGAAGCTGCCAGTGGAAAGAGCCCAGGATTTTTAGGTAACTGCTTTTAGCAACGTAAAAATAGTATTGAAGCAAGACTACCAGATATTTAAGTCTTACTGGAATAAACCCAATTTTAAAAGACATTTCTAAGCTGTTTAATAGTCTACTCTTTCCCCAGATTCCTGTTTTCACACCTCCTTATTGACATAAGGATATGGCTGGGGTCAGTAGCAATTTGGGAAAGAAAGCAGAACAAATTTCCTGATCGCCATGTGATAGTACATCTGTCGTTTCAATTTAAGCCAGCATCTGAAGCTACTGCATTTGTAGGCATTTGGCCAGATTCTGATCTAACTGGCAACAGTTTTAGACTTGCGCAACTACTCTGTAAATCAGGGTAACTCCAGTGTAGTCAGCCATGCAGAAGGAGAATAAGGCCTATTTTTACCAGGTCAGCCTTTTTGTGTGTTTGTAGAGTCTTGGCGATTCAGCTTAGTCTCATAGTTGCTTCTTATCTGTTGCAATTAATCTGCTTGAACTCTTTCTCTGTGGTGTCCCAGTTTACTCAAATGTTGGGCGTAGAAGACAGGACGCTATCACTTGTGATCTAGATCTTGAGGCAAGCGTTATAATCTGTTATGTTTTGAAGGTTGTCTTTATGGGGTTCAAACAAAATTTTCATGTAAGGAGGCCTTATTGCAAGTGATTAAAAGTTGTAGATAAAATGTTCATATGCAGTAAGTGTTCTAATATGCGGCCTAATTGTGAGTCTAATTCAAACAAGCAGCTGGGGTGTATAATCCCTGTAAACCTGACAGTTGCCTGTGGTCCAGGTTGTCTGTTCTGACTAGGACTGAATGTGTTTGGTGAGGAAAGGGATGCAAAAAACCAGTGTTGAGTCATCTGGTCATAGGTCATCTTGTCATTTGTGTTGTAATATCATTCACTTGGGTATAACCCCAATAGGAAACTGAGACTAGAATCAGGCTTTCCGTATTGAAACTCAAGTAAATCCAGTTAGGGAGGTGAAATATAGTGTGGATGTGTCAGAAATAAACTAGATTCTGTCTGAATAACCAATGTGGCATAATTTACCTAATTCCAAATAATTTGGTTTAACAGATTTGATTAATGCAATAAAGAAGAAAGTATTAACTCCTTTGGAAGTTGAGCATAAACAAAGGTATAATGCCACAAAAAATCCCAAAGGGGTTAGTGCTCCCATTTATTACATTTTCCTGGGAGAATTTGAACTGGTAGACCTTTTAGAGCTATTGGCCAGGTCAGTAACATTTCTTGTGCTGATCAATACAGTATGAACATAATTACATGTAGTACTGAAGTGGCACAACTGTCTCAGTCTTAAATGTCAAATCATAAAAAATGGAGAAATCTGATAATAGTAATGTTTCTAAAGGCACAAAACCACACATGAAAGAAACCGTCATGTCAGAAGAAGGTAAATCAGGGCGGTCCACTGTCATGTTTCAGACTGACATCTTTTCAGTTTCATCTTGATTTAAGCAATTTTTTTTTCTCCTGAGTGTATGTTTATACTTATTCTGCAGCTAGAATAGACCTATGTAAACCTCAGATGTTTGGTAGGGCTCTGTGCAGATGCAGCTTGTTGTCATGTGTTGCACTGAGTGGCAGACATCGCAGGAATGAATTGTTTTCATTCATCACCATGTTATCTCCTCATTGCATTTTGTACTCACTTAATTTAACATTCCTAAAAAATAATTTTATAAATTCTTAGGATAAGCAACTTAGCTAATGAAACTTCTCATTAATTCAGAGATTTTTCTTCCAGGTTATTCTGTGTGTTATTAGTGCTATTATAACACTTTCTGTATTTTGCATAGTCTTCTGTACAGAGATAACAGTAGCCTTACTTGTAGTTTTTTATGGAATAGGAAAGCCACACTATCATCTTCATTATCATTGATACTACATATTAAAAAATCTTGAAATAGTTGCCAAAGGGTGAAACTGTCTTGCTCCTTTATTTTTTGTTGTTGTTGTTACTCTTATTTTCAGAGGTCTTATTGGCTTTCTAGTTTCTGAGCCTTTAATAATTCAAATCTTCAGTCTTTTCTTTGCAGTCTATTAAGTAAGTGTGTATCTCTTGAAAACAAAAGCTAAGCTTTTCACAAGATCTTATGTGTTCAGGAGCTGAGACCCTAATGAAAAAGTGGTTGAAAGTCTTAATATTTGATATTCACATTTGTCTGTAGTCAATTTCATGGGTTGTTTTTATTCTTGAGGTATGCATTGATTTTCATTCAAACATGAACACATTAAGACTACTCACAGGAAAATTGTTTAATTTTGAATGTAATTTTGAATTTAATGTTGATAATTAACTAATGCTTTTATTTCTGTATTCAGAAACCAAACTGTTCTCCATCCATTTAAAATCTTTTACTTGCCTTTCATCTTCCAACTTTCCCATCTGGATTACACTAATAGTTCGCTCCAAACAGTATACCAAATAATGATTATACCAGATAAAATGGGTTTTGGTTGTCCTGAGGGTGTCATGATCTTAAAAATACTTATGTATTAGAGATTAATCTTGCTCAAGGTAAGAACTGAGTGTCTGTCTGGTAACCTGCAAGCAGGATGTAAATGTGTGCAGAAAAGATCTTAATGACATGGAAGAAGTCTCTCCTGTAGGAGGGAAAGAGCAGCTATATATTTTGTCATCATAAAGGGAGTAGCTGCGGTCATTTCCTGAAATAGAGATCAGCAATCAATGTTGATAGCTGTGGGGCTTTTCATTAGATGGTCCAAAGTTAATCCTGTAAGGAATCAGAGGCTGTGCTTTCCCCATATGCAGAGTCCTAGTTCCATTGCACACAGATTTTGAATCCAGAGCATTACAGCATGTTTTGTGAGTGTTTTTAGAGTGTAGCAAACTTGTGTAGTCTTTGTACACCTACAACAGGAGGATGGAAATATCTGGATGGATTCTAGCAGGTGAGTTTACTGTCTTGGCAGACAAAGATCAAAGGGTTGAGAACTCGTATGTTCTCTCCTTCTGGTGACTCTGAGGATAGCAACAAGATGACTACACATCCAGGGTTTGGTACAGACCTGAAGAGGAAATTGACAGGGAGCATGACAAATGTGGTTCCCTTTCACATGATCAGCAAAGGTACTATTTTTCATATGATTACTACTGTCACCTTGAGTCTGGGATATCAGCCATCAGAAAACATAATCTTTACTCAAGTAATCTTCATTTTTTGCACATATGCAAGGAATCCTGGTAGGTTTCCTAAAGAGTAATTCTGGAGAAATACAAAGGAATTTGAGATAGAAAAATTGAACTTGGAAAAAAAAATAATAAAGGAAAAAATACTTGCTAAAAGAAAAAATGCAGTGATGTAAGGTTATAGACAGAAACAGCGAACGCAGGTATTGTAGGAGCAGTCAGGTTGAAAGCCTTAATCTGGGATAACTACAGGGAAATAACCTTTGTAGTATTGACATAAATATGAGAAGTGTGTTTAAGTTGAGCCCTGCTTTTACCTTTAAAGGTAGTGAAGAAGGCAGAAAGGCTAAGATTTTAATGTGACAGTCTACACTGTGCTTCATCCCACTTCTCCTTGCTTAAGCATGCAGCTGTACCAGCTATTTTGTTGGCTCCATGTTGAACCTACACCACCATATCAAGACTGGATGGGACTATCTCAGCTTCAGGAGGAAGAGGTTTTCCCCTGCAGAGCTACCACCTTTGGGGGCCTAGGAAATGTCAAATGACTTGGTCAATAGACGCTGGAGTTGAGTGAACAAGGGTCTTGTAAGTTTGGACTAACCTGTGAGGTCATCTTGTCTCAAGAACATTAAGGAATCTTTATACACTCACTTATTCACAGAGGAGGCATCAAAAGAAAAGGATTTCAGATGTTTGGAGCACTCAGCAAGCAGTACCACCATACTGAGGTACTGATATACATAGCCATTTTTTAGGAGCACTAAGTTGGCCAGAGCCATTCAGTGTTTTCTGCTGTTTTCATAGCATCACTAGATGAGGCAGTACTCTAGAGGAAGGTATTTGTCTCAATTTAAGAATCCCATGAAAGCTTACAGGTGAATTGGTGAAGGTATTTGAAATAAAGTTGTGGAAACTTGAGATTAACTGGAAAGATGAGATGCTATAAGAAGGAGTATTCTGGGCTGCCAATGTGAGTAGTTCAACTAAATAGACAAATTGATAGAAGTGTCATTTCTGTGTTAGGTAAAACCCAGCACAATACGGTTGTTGCCTTCACTATGCCTATTTCTTAAATAGAATCAAGTAGATGAAAAAGTAGATGCTGTCACCAGCAGATTGAGCAGCCTGCAAGACTTGAAAAGAACATAAACAGACATTTTGGAATTATCTGGGGCCTACAATGGTGAAAAATCTGGGTTGAAGCTGGAAATTGCAAAAAGGAAACTGCAACAGGTTGATTGAAGATTGCAAGGAAGTGCTATATGGGCACTACAGTAACAGAAGGCATGAATCTGGCAGCTGGCTTAAAGATGTAGGAACAGAATATCAGTTTATTTTCTACAACTTTGGAAGCAGACCTTTTTTTTCTACATTTTATAAATAAATAAGTTCGTATCAAAGGTATCCTTATAATGTAACATTTTCGTCAGCTGTAACAATTATAGAACCCTGGTTTTGTCTTTCTGTGTTCAGATGAAGTTAATTTGTGGTAGCAGGAACTCTGTAAAGGAAAAGATTACTAAATAGGAAAAAAAATTACTTTTAGTTTTTCTTTCATGAAATTAACAAAAAATGTACTTCTGTGGGGCTAGGTGAAATCTTTTTGTGCTATAATTTTCTGGCTCTGTGGTGTGTGACTGAAACATTAAACTTCATTAAAACTACTAAAAAAAACAAAACCCAAAAAACCCCTGCTACTTGTGACTAGAAATGTTATATGCCTCAAGGTGTGAAGTGATAGTTGAAGACTGCACGATAATGGATTTGGTAAAAGTTACAGAAGAAGAACAAGCAATTTTTGCTTCTCTAGTTCTTAGGTATCTTTCCATTTGAACACTTAAAACTACTTCTTCATTAATATTCTTGATCAAATCGCTTTTATGTGAATAGTAGTCAGAATGGTTTAAATTTGCTAAATTGAGAAGATTAACAGTACCTCAGATTATAGCATGTGACCACTAATTTGTTATTTCACCATTGTGGATAAAGCAATTTTGAGGCTCTGTTTTCTTTTTATAAATGTGTTCTATAGTCACAATATACAACTCGATGGAGAAGGATCTTTTCTCAGTGGGTTGATAATTCCCCATGATGCTGTTCATGTCTGAGTTGGTCCCTAGATCTGGATTCCATAAAGATCCAGCTCAAAGCCTTTGAAAAGACTAGAAGCCTTGTTAGTGGCAAAGGCCTAGCTCTTAGCCCGAATAGTTCAGGTTGCAGTGAGGAGATGACAAAAAAGGAGAGACAAAGAGATAATCATGTAGGGCTACAGCCGAGTCATCCTGCAAGTGAATCCTTCAGTCCTGTTCCAAGGGAAACTTTCATGGACATTGCACAGATGATGACAGCAGTAGCTCTTGTGAAGGAAAATGAAAGTTGAAACTTAAAAAAAAAAACCCAACATGTTTTGTCATGTGACTTTCAGGATAGTGATACTTAATTCATCTGTGCTCTAGTTTGGACCAACCTTAGTTTTTCAAATATATTTTGTGACCCTATTAACCTTCTGAGAGCAAATAGATATATTTTACATGGAGCTTTGATTTGCTGACTCCTTCATGTCCTGATTCTTTCTCAAGACTGCTTTTTTTTTGGTTATTGTTAGGACCCCTTGTGCCTTTGCTTAAGTACATAGTGAAACCTACTTCTATTAGACAATTTATTCCACTGCATTTGTCCAGTCCCAAAAATAAATTACTAATCATTATATATCATATGGTTCATATAGAGTTAGGACTTACTGATGTGTCTGATTTCTGAGTAAAGCACATTGTCTTGTTTGTGTTCAGGTATTTAAACTGTTTTTTGTTACTTGTGTTTTTAGAAGTTGTGCCCAGCTAAGAAGTAGTGGAATTCTTTTAGGATTTCTCCATGCTTTTTAAAGTCACTGATTCAGGCTGTGAATAAGGTATATGAAGTATAAAATTCCAAGAAAAGAAAGAGGTGTATATGGGCAGTATAGCTACTCACACTCATACTTTACAGAGAACAAGCTTCAAATAAAAAAGTTTTTTCTGGGCACTTGCTCAAAGCTAGAACTCATAGCTCAGAGAAATATGAGATACTGTTTTCATTTTCAGTATCGTGAGTTTGAAATATAACTAAAACTTTAAAATACCAGAATAAAATACATTGGGAAGAAAGGTTCTCAGGCCATCTCTGCTTAGTAAATGTAAACAGCATTTATCCGTATTTGCAAATTCTTGGAAAATGTCCTTTTTTAATAGAATAAAACTTTATTTCTGATACTATCAGTTATTTAAAATATATCCTAGACTTAGGAAAATGCAGAAAATATTAATGAGTGGCGTAAAATTATCCAGTATCCCTGGATACATAGAGTTATTCAGAGGTTCCTTCTGAGAGATAGAATGCTGCATTTGGATGTAAATTATACAGTCAGGCTTCAACTGTGGTCTTGTCCAATTTCCTGATACTTGAATTAAATTAATCTGGAAGTGTTCTGAGTGTTTCAGTTCCCCTTGATTTGTGGTCAAAATCTTAGGAATCGCTGAGTTTTATATGTTTTCCATTTACAAATAATTAACCAAGGTTTACATGAAACATTGTCCAGACACAGGTAATGGCTGTTTCAACAAACCTAGCTGATTTATAAGAAAAAAGATAACCTGCAAGAAATCATTATACTGTTTTTAGTTCTTACGGACACTGTCATCCTGTTTATGCATCACTTGAAATGATACCATAAAACTCACGTACCTCTACGTTCTCCATAAAAATGTAATGGAGAATATTTTGCTTAGATATTTTAGCTGTTTTTTCAGAGACTTCCCATTCCACCATGTTCCTCCTGTTCCTCTCTCTGACTCTTAGCTCTGTTGGTCCCAATAACTTGCCTCCCTAAAGATTTCCAGATCCTCCTTTGATCTGCTCTAACTCAGCAAAAGAGCAGCAAAATACCCAGTTGTTTGGGGCTAGTGTTTTGTTGTTGTTGTTTTGGGGGTTTTGTTTGTTTTTTTTTCCTGTGAAGTTTTCTACCTTTTTAAGAGAGGCAGAAAACAAACTGGTTCTCAAGGATTGCCTGATGAGGCGGTACAAAGTAAGTGGTGGAGGAGAGAAAGGTGGGAAGAGACAGGAGGAATGGTACATTTCAGTGGTGGTGGTATGTTACACTGCACAGCGTGACTCCAGACTTCTGCATTTGAGCTTCCTTTATGTTTGGGGGCACATTTACAGCAGCAAAAGCATTGGTGCATGCTACCAGGACCCAGGACCTTGGCTATTAATACAGACAGGGTGTAGTGAAGTCTGTTGTCTAATGCTGGTGCTGATCGAATCAAATTCTTTCTCTTGTTGCTGCAGTCACACTTGGGACTGTAGTGAAGGCATAACATTTGTTTTGTGGTATCCAAAGACTACTTAAGCCGTGGTGTGTATGGCCACTAGTCTAAGATAGGCATATAGCGATGCATTTGTTACAGTATGTGGCCACATGCAACAGGAGAAAGAAAGGTTAATAAAACTGGCATTTGGCTGAAGGGTTTAAATAATATTAAAATCTTTGAGAGAAATGTGAAAAATAAGATACCTTTAGATCACATATGATTGAATTACAGCATTAGTGATCTTGCAGCCTATTCAAGCCTATGTCATTAATAACTAAAAAGCAAGGATAGTGCCTGCATCCTGAAAACTACTTTCAGGGACCTTTGTTTAAGGGGAAAAAAACCCCAACAAATACTTCAGAGTATATAAATAACATTATATTGATGCTAATGGAGATGCTTTTCTTCCTTATCTTTCTAAATGCCTTAATTTCTATATCTGATGATCAAAGGGGCTGATTTATTTTCCTGTGAATTTTCCCATATGTTACAATGTAATCCTCGAGAAACCAATCATAAGTTTAATAAAATTATTTTCATTAATGCCTCAATAAATATCTTTACAGAAAAAACTGCAGACCTTTCTCAGCTTCTGCTCCAAAGAACTAGTGTTAGGTATAAGGTTCACTCTTAGATCAAGCTGGATTATTTTTCCTGTGTTCATTTTACTACTAATGTCATATGCAAGTGTGTTGGCTAAACCTTGACTTCATAATTTTAATGAAAACATTGTAGAAACAAAACAAATATATTATTATTAATTGTTGTTTGGGAAATACTTTGGGATACTATGTTTGGATGAAAGCCAAGCACATAGACAAACTTGTCTATTAACAGGAGGAGATTAAATATCTTTATCCTTTTCTGCTTTCTTTTAGTGAAATAATTTGAAGGGAATCTCAAAAGATATATTATTGTTCAGATAAACAACCAAATGTTTGGCTTGCTTATCTGCAGCTTAGATGAACAAACTAAAGTTTTGTACTGAAAATTGGCTACAAATCTCACAGTAGTTGGCATCCCATTGGGTTTCTGGTATTCTATCTTGTCAGGAAGATGAAAATAAGAGAAAAAATGTATCCAAAAAAGTCTGTCTTCTAAAAAAAATTCAATTTAGTTCTGTGAACTGTTCTTTGTTTTGAACATGCAAAATTCTGCCAATCATAGTCCTACCAATTAATGCCATTGCTGGGCTACAAGTTGCCACTCTGATTTTAATAGGTAGACTCCCCAGAAAAAGTGTTATACATGGCAAGGGGGCTGATGCAATAACATCTATCTTCTAAAGTTAACTTGCCAACTATTTCAGACCATGACATATCCTGCAAAACCGATGGCTTATTGAAACCACAGTGTTAAGTGGGGAAGGATAACTACACCTGCCATGAGATACAGCGTTTACACCACATTGATTTTTGCCAACAAAGGAGCGGTTCAGTGGAGCCATTTGTAAGTTAAATGAAAATTATCTTGCAATATTAGCATCTCCTTTTCTTGATCAGAAGTAGTCCAAATATTTATTTTAATGTTATAGGCTTCAAACAACTTTTCCTTTCTTAGAAAGTAAGAAACACTTGAAAACAATTTTGAAATATTTGTGGCACCGGTAAGGTTCATTTTCTTGTGAAGATGTACCAGAGATTTTAATTTAATAATTTCAGAATTGAAAACAAAAAAAGCAGATGAGAGGGCTCTTTTATTTATTTACTTTAACTTATACTTTACTTTACTTTTACTTATTTTACTTAAAAATAAGTCTGAAAGTAGTAAAACACCAATGTAAGAAATCACTTTAGGTGGGACTTTCTCTTCTATGTCTCAGAGATGCACGTCTAAATCACCTGATGTCCTCTTAGCTCTGCTCCAATTTCAGTCAAGATCTTTGGGCACCTTAGAGGGCTTCCAAAATGTTGCCTTTTATACTCTCATTACAACAAGATGCCAGACATTAGTGAATCAGGCCCATCTTCTATTAATGCCTTAGTGCTCATTAAATTGTATTTAACAGTGTTTTTATTACCCGCACATGCGTATTATGCCATTCAGCAGGCAATAATCTAGGGAACCATTGTACCACTGTTATAATTTATAAAGGTCAGGACCTGGTGCTATCTGTCCACAAAACAAGTAATTGCCACACAAATTGGGATAGATTGAGTGAGCTGAATTTTAGATGGCACCATTAATTTAGGTAAGCATTACTCATCAAACTAATTAAGCATAATTGCTTTTTTTTTTTCCCTGTGAGCGCAAAACACCATGGCCATTATTCCTATGCTAACCTTTAAAGAGTCTTTACTCTTCATAGAAATATGAAAGTTGTATTTAAAAATAATTCTTTATCATACTGCCGAAGGACAGGTTCAAATATAAATAGGTGCTTTTCTTAGTTGGAAATTAAGATTATTATGGCCAAATGTAGGGAAAAAAGTCATGACATCTCATTTTGTACTTCATGAAAGGCACTACTTAACTTGATGGTTACTTAGTGAGACTGCTTGACCTTATAAAAACAGTCAGGTAGTTAACATATCAGCACTGCCTCAATTGTGGAACGTGAAGCTATTACTGCCAGTACTGCTTCAAACAGTACGGTTTCACTTGAAGTACAGTGTCTGAGGCAAAGTGTCTCCATCTTCACAGACCTTTAGTGTGTATATCTTTAAAAGGATCTTTGAATTTCTTCAGTGGCTGATGGCATTTCTGTTTCATAGGTGCTTCTACCAATACTGGAGACTCAAGCCTAGAAACTGAATTTCTTCAGGATTAAGAGTTTACCTAGGTAACGTGAAGCTACTTTTGAACAAAATTGCTAATGCTGAAGTCTCCATCCCACGGTCCTTTTTATATTAGAGGCCAGGAGGCAAAACATGGATAATTTATGCATGTCCCTGGTGTCAGTTGTTTGCATAGACATTCATGCTGACAGGAAATTACATTATATAGTGTACAGGATTTCTTCAAGGATCTTTAAGGGAAAAATTCTTAAGAACAGTGTTCCAGCTAAAACGTAGAGAAAATGCTAGAGCACAATGAGTTTTCTACAAGGATGTTACATTGTTCAAAAATCGTTTCATCTCCACAGATTCCCAAGTTCAAAATGTGTTCAATGAAGCAAAAGGAAGCTTAGATACTGATTTAATTACAGAATTTTCCCTACAAAGGTAGCATTGCAGTCACAAACACTTCCTCATGTCTCACATATCTAGATGTCATGGTGTCAGCTGCCTTGGACTGCAAATGGAACTACTCCTTCAAATTCATATGAGATCAGGCTTGTCTGAATTTGGCCTGGGATTCAGTAAGTGCCCAGACACCCAGTCATTGGGGCATAATGCAAGTGAGAGGGGAAAAATAAGGAAAACAAAGTGTGTGATAGTTTATAATTTTTTGATTTGCTTTGTTCTTTTGAAAATCTCAAATTAACAGCCTGAAGAACACATGATCTTTTTGTTTCCTATAAATGTTTCTCCAGCACAGAAAAATATATGTTGTCAAAGTAGTGAGGGAAACATATATTATTAATTTTTTGTTCTCTGAGGGTAAGAGATTTAAGTTAGCAAGTCTTCAACCTATAAGAATTTGTTTAAAATCTAGATCTGATTTTTTTTTTTTTTTAAAAAAAAAACCAACACAAAACCCCCGCTTTTTCGGGAACATTGCTGTGAATCTCAGAACATATTTTAACCAGCTCTATCTGATATTTCTTTTATTACAAATAATTATGTAACTGGAACGACAGGATGCCTAGAAAGGTGGTAGATGCCCCATTCTTGGAAATATTCAAGATCAGGCTGGACAAGGCTCTGAGCAACCTGATCTGGTTGAAGATGTCCCTGTTCATTGCAGGGAGGTTGGACTACATGACTTTTAAATATCTCTTCCATCCCAAACTATTCTATGATTCTATGATTCTAATTAAAAAAGGTAGATCTTTAGCAATTGGACAGGATTTGTAGTGTTTTCTGGGTGTAATCTCGTAATTCAACCGTTCAGTGCACTGAGATTCTACTATATGTATACTTACAGCATGTGGGAGATAGAGCAATATTTTACTGAAACTTTGTTGCTCTTACTTTAACGACTTGTAAATTGTTGCTTTAGAATATATGCATACGGCCAGGTGAGGATAGGAATGGGCTGTCCCAAGCCTGGAAGCCCTCTGTGCCCATGTTAGTGCACAAACGTTACACCCTGAAGTGTTAAACCCTGACTCTTGGAGGCTATTAGCTTTTCCCGGGGTTTGCTGGTTTGATTATAGAACTGTGCTAACAGCTTTTGTACCACGTCGGCTGGTGTCAAGCCAGCATGGAACATCAGAACAACATGCCTGTATCTGTTTGTGTTGGTCTTTGTAAATATATTCTTAGATTTTCTTAGGCTTTAGGTTTGCTGGAAGACATGGTGATTTCTAGCTCTGATGTATGAGAATATCTCAAATAAACATATATGCAAATACATATATTTATAAAACTATACACATATACACCTGTGACAGGATGTGATATCTTGCAAGATTAGAATATTATTTATTGAATCACAAGTACAGTATATGAAAACCTTCCTATTTTAAAAAGGAGCAGCTGCAGTGTTTTTTTTGTTAACAGATGATAGTAGGAGTTTTTCCATCAGAATAATGTGTCAAGAGGAGGAAAGAAACACACTATCTGTACTAGCAGTTTTTTCTTAATTCTGTTTACTATGATTTAATTGAATAAGGGCAGAAAAACAACTTAAAGAATTGTATACGTGAGGGTAGTTTACTCCCCAGAAGAAATTTCAGGGATACACCTCTAGGCATCTGCATGTGTATCATGTCTCTAGGTTTAAATTTAATAGAAGTTAAACTGACTTTGATCATGAGGATTTGATCAGCATATTAGTTCTGTTCCATAAGCATATAGCAACTTTTGACTTTGGATAACAGTCAGCACTGTTCTTTAGATTAAGTCCCCCAGAGTTGATTACTTGTTTAAAACGCTTCTAAAGGTATTTAAGCACTGTACGGTTGCCAGTGTTTCTATTACAGGCTATGTTCAGGAGAAAAGCCATACCATTTAGGCTATGTCTAGTCTATGCTCATGTTAGAAGTTAGCTTGGTACTTTATGTGTAGATCTGTACAGCAGACCAGTTGGTTGTGAGGAATGCATGTCCACACAATGCATATTTTTTATGGCTTGCTTTTGGGTAGGTCTAGCCTGCTCCCTTAGACTGAACATCTAGTAGAGGATGGAGCATATTGGGTGTCCTCCTGGAAAGAATCTTACAGTTTATTTTCTCAGAAAGAAACCCAATTCAAGAGATGGCTTTGCAATACAAAAGAAAATGCAGGAAGCAGGTATGATTGGGGGATCTATTTCTGTAGTGCAGTCTTGATTTGAGTAACAAATGTGGATGTATCTGCACCCCTACTTAACTCTGTTTCCCTGTTGCAAATGGGAACTGTGTGATAATGGCTCTTTACAGTTTTTTGTATTTTTATTTTCTCTATACAAAATGCATCAGAGGAGCTGGGCAGGAAGTGGTTTGTGAGTCTGCAAAGTACTTTGTGATTGCAGTTTTCCTGTTTCATCACCCAGGATAAGGTTGGAAGCTTTTAAATGTCTCCACGAAAAACTTGGTGAAGGGAGAGAGACTGAAAATTGCTAGCAGTGTATTTTCTTCTGATAGAGTTTGTTCTCCTGAGGGGGGAAAAAAAAAAAAATCAGTTCCAGTGAGTGAATTTGACAATTTTGATAAAAATATTTTATCAGCTTAACTTTTTATCACAGGTTAATCATGCTGATAAATGAACTATGTGAACCAAACTTTTTGAGTTCTGAGTCCTACTTTATAAATAAAACACAAAGGAACACAAAAACCCCTAGGCATTAGGAGAACATTATCTCAGTAAATACAGATGTAAAGATGCAAGCCAGTTGCCTGCACTAGTCTCCATATGGTAGACTCAGCATCATCTGGTGCTACTCACAGAGCTGAAAATGGAAAGGAAAGAAGATGCATATGAAATACAAATGTAATTCCTGCTCACTTGCAATAAAATGTGTTAGAGAAATCTATTGGCCATTGAAATAGTGTTATAGAACTTGTGAGCCATTTATTAAATTATGTTTAAATATTTAATGTATAATCATGTAATATTGCCATCACTGATGAGTATGAAGACTCACTAAGAAATGGATGATTCTAAACTGTAATAAGTTTATTTGTAAATTTTCTCCAAAAATATATTATGAAATAGAACCAGAAGAGAACATCTATGCTATCTGAATGATGTCTGAAAAGGGTTCTGCCATTTTTGTTTGTCTTTGTATAGATCTTTTCTTTACATTTGATATGTGGCATGACTGGTAATTCTTTAGATCATTATATATGAGAATAAATAAATGCAGAGCTGAACATATGCAATAAGAACATTAGTTAAATATTGGTAGATCTTGTTGGTTATTTGTTTTTTGCTCTTTTGTTGGTGCTTTTTCCCCCAGTAAATTACTGGTGTTAATGATACCCAACACTGAACACAGTTTGTCTAGTAGTTTGATTACTAAGGGCTTTTTCTGTAATACAAACTGTTAACTCACAGAACTGGCTGCTCCCTTATAGAGGAAGAGTGCTGAAGATTTTATGGTTGGAATTTAATTATTTCTCATTCTGGGCTTTGTTACTGTTGTCTGCGCTTACCACAGAGCTTACCAGAGGGATCTGCTATGAAAGATTACTGCAAAGGAAGTGGGAATGCTACACATATATTTGAACACACAAAACTAGAAGTGGATGTTTTCTGGACTGATCCTCCTCCACATTTGACCTGTTAATAAACAAACCAATCCAAAATGTTTTCCCTGTTCCTTTGAGATGCTAGTGCATAGTTTTGGCCCTTTTTTTCAGCAGGTACTTGTACTGTACAGGTAGTGAAGAGATGATGCTCATATTCTTTTCTGTTACAAGGCCCTGTATTTTTAAAAATTAAAAATATATGCAGTATTTAAATAACATTGCCTAGAGCCTTAATCAACAAGCAATTAAACTTTGTAGTGCTTTGCCTTGTCATGTTTGCGTATATGGGCTTCTGTATCTGTGCTGTTTCCTGAGGTCTCCAGTATGGCACAATGGATTGGTGGTCCCTGCTTCTCAAAGTGTAAACACTGATCAGGATTGCTACATGCCTAGAATAAGAGGCTTGCATGCACATACTATCAGCCAGGATTATTCTGAGTTGGATACCTTTTGATTTAAGCGTTGTTTTGCCTTTTCAGCGCAGATGTCCAGGTGATGATCGGAAAGAATGTTCTGAAACATACGGTCTTTGAATTATAGAACGGCAACTTCTCCTTCCCCAGTAGATATCACAATGGCTGTGGATTTATGTATGAGGAATTTCAATCCAAAAGTTTCCGAACAGCCACAGGCTACCAAGATGTTAAGCGTGTGCGTTTGTGTTTTTCTCACAAGTTTCTTCTCTGCGTTGCACTGCCTATAATGCATTGGTACAGGATAGAACTGAAAGCTTCTGGTTGTATGCTTGATTTTAAGACAGTTTTGTTGTATTGGCTTGGAATGCACTGATAAGACACGTGTTAGAAATGGCAGTGTTTTAGATGTTTTGGAATAAGAATTCAGCTAAACTAAACAGAAAAGATCCAGTTCTTTGAGGGACTTGCATGGTTTCTTTTGCTAATGAGATTTGTGTACTCAGACAAGCCCACTGATGTGTTTGGAGTCTCAGGGTTTTTCTTTGGCCAAACCCTTTGTAGCAGCACAAACTGAATTCAATCTCAATATGTCCTTGCTGTCTTCATTAGTACCCCTGCTGTGATTACTATAGGTGAGGAGATTAAAATCTCGCTTGTTAGGTTTCAAGTGCATCTTGAGAGATGCATATTGCACTTCAGAAATATTTTTAATTAAAGCCCCTGAGAAGTGTATTTAGTCTTTAAATTCAAGATTTAGCAGCTGTAGTGAAACGTAGGCCCCTTCACAGAACGGCTGAACTACCTGAGAGAGAACAGAGCTTTGAAGAGATTACATATGCCCAAAGAGAGCAAGTGATAATTTGCTAGTGATGGAGCTTTCTAAAGCAGTACAGGCCACTTCGCTGCATTGGTTTTAACGGCCTTAATGTGACTAAAACTCCTGTTCTGCTGTGGCAATAACTGAACGATGGTTGCAACTTCTGATGTCCTTGTTACGGCACAATCAGTGAAGACATTCAGTTCAGACATGCAACGTGCTGTGGATCAGCTCTTGTATAATATCAAGGTGATTAGTTCCTGAAGCAAACAAATGACTCAAAAAGGCACTGGAAGGATTCATGTTAGACTCTGCTTGAAGTTTCTGCATTTAAGCTACCAGCACAGGAATGGTACCACCCACACCCTTCACATGAATAGATAAACTAGCTGTCACCTGCAGTGCAGTCAGGGATATTTTGTCTCTGTTCTAAGCTGAGATAAATTTTATTAGTATGGAAGACAGTTTTTAGGATTCCTATATGCTTGTATCAAGGCTGCATATTAGCTGTTAATTAGCACTATATTTACATCCTTGCTATAGAGAAATCCTGAAGCATACCTAAAAGATGGCAATAACCCCCGTGCTCTACTTCAGTGTTACCTTATTTTAGGAACAGAGTTCCTATGTTTAGGAACACCTTACAGAGTGCTAGTGCACTGACAGCAATGAGACGAAGGCAAGCGAGTGTAGTGAAAAGTGTCACATACCCAGTACTCCTTTACCTCCTTGCTTCTCTGTGTGTGGTGCAAAAACTTTGAGGCATAATAACGTTATTTCTGGTGTTTCTGTAATCGTGCTCTCTATGAACTATTTTTCCGTGTATTATGGAGAAATGTGTCTGTTGCCTCTTTGTGCAAATGGCATGAGCCAAATAACCTGATAGGTAAATCAGTGTGGCAAATATGGGACTGTTGCCTGGTAGTGTGAGGATAGCATGCAAACTATATGTAAAATTGGAGTAAAGAGACAGCTGGTGTAGTTGTTCATGGCTGAGGGAAATCTTTGTTGTTGACCAGCATGTATTGCATCTGTCATGTTATTTTTTTTTGGTTCTAAAGAGTAAGAAGATGCTGCAATGTGTTTCTAGCTGCTTTACTGTTTTATTTATAACAAACTGAATAACTTTGTGGCATTTTTGTGTATTAAACATACAAATTAGTCCTCTTACAAAAATTAATTTCCACACTTTTTTGCTGTAGGTGTCCATGCTTCATAACACATACTGAAGTCACTTATCAATCCGTATTTTTTGTAATTGCTGTAGTTTTAGGGGCAAAAAAAGAAAAAGGAAGTTTCTGTTCACATCCTTAAAATATGTTACTCACAGATTAAAACAAAGCAACTCTTTGAGTTGTCATCTGACCTCATTCAGGGAAAGGAAGAATTTTCTTATATAAAATGTACACCATCAGAATTGGCTGTCAGCGACAAAAGTGAAACTACGATGTATCTTCTATATAACATTCATAACAGCTTCTTTTGGCAGTTGCTACCTCACAACCACAGTTTCATACACTTGCTGACACATCATTAAAAAATCTATCATTGTTAGTAATCTGTCATCGTAGAAATCAATCTATACATATAAGCTTTGCTGATCCTGTGTTTATTCTGCAGAGCAAGAGCATGTAACAAAACAACAACTGGAAAAAAAAAAAAAAACACCCTTCATTGTGCAGCATAATTATTAATTCCAAAGCAGATTGTGGAGCAAAAATTGCAAGTTAGTAATGAAGCTGGTAGAGTGTACAGTCTCATTTTTGAAATGTTCTTTTTTTAAAGTGTCAGAACTGCATCATATAGGAAATTATATTTATCTGTTTATTTTTGCTGCTCTCATTTAAACCAAAGATATTCTAAGGACTAGCTGTGGTCTGTGATTTGTTGGGAGGAAAGTTCTTCTGAACACACCATTTAAAAACTATGGTTTGGGATGTTATTCTGCAAATTTATTTTGTTCCACAGAAGAATAATCTTTGCCTTTACATAAATTACTGGCTTCATCATAATTTATTGCACCTTCTGACACTGAAAATATGTTTTCTGCCCTAAATCTACCCAGTATAAAGGCAGAATAAGAGATAAATATATAAATTTATATGTGTAAGCTACTAGACATAAAAGAGGAGGAAACAGAATAATACACTAGAAATTAGCAGCAGTTATGCAGCTATCGAAAATTTATAGAAAGGACCTGCTTTATGCAGTAAGTAATGCCAAGAATACAAACCATCTCCTTGATAAAAGGCCCCAGGGCTTTCCCAGAGAACAAAAGTTGACTAGTGGCTGTCTTTTCCTTACTGTACTTAATCTGTGATGGTTGTTTATTACTATATGCTAGAAATCAGAAACCTGTTCATACCTGATTTAACAGATTTTGGGCTTTTCACTTGCTCCACTATCAGAAATAGTGTCTTTTTCTACACCAAAACAAAAATGAAAGGTCAAGGATAAAGCAGCAAGTCACAGGTAATATTTAAAGCCCATCATTTTTGTGAAGGGATGAAGTGCATCTCCTATGAAGCTCTTGCACTGCAGAGCTTCCAGAAAGAAAAAAGGGAAATCTGCTGGTGTTTAATTTGTGGCAGAAAAGTGGGATCTAAAGTATTTGGAAACCTAACGCACCTTCTGCTGGCCTTTAGACAGACTTAATGTGATGGTAAGTAGCAACTGAGCTGATCTTTTCCCTCTGTCGTTTTGCATTTTTAGTATCAGTATAGACTACAGGACAAGAAATGTCTCTCATTTTACTTTCCAAAGCCTTCCATATAGAGGGCCATATATTATTTGGCTTCTACAAGAATCCTACTCATAGTTCCTTACTGTGAGTACCTCCCAGAAACCTATTAGCCTAGTGCAGGACAGAGGGCTGACCACTCCTTTTTGATCAAGAACCAAACTGGAAAAAATTAGACAATTCCTGCCTAAGCCTCTGGAAATAGGTAAGCAGAGATTTTAAAATATCAGAAAAATATTCAGAGACCTTGCTACAGAGGGGTGATGCAGAAATCTCAAATCTTTGGGGAAGCTAAAAGAGTTGATAGGTTCATTGAGTGTGATACTTTCTGCATCCAAGTACTGCTGTCCTCAGTGCTTCCCTGTCGAGGGTCAGTACAGCCAGCTCACATTTCCACAGCAGTGGTGCATTTATGTCTTTGATGTGGTTTGAGCCCAGAGGACGACTGAGCACCACACAGCTGCTCACTCACCCCTTCCCCCTCAGGAATGGGAAGGAGAAAATAAAGCAAAAGGCTTGTAAATTGAGATAAAGATAGGGAGGGATGGCTCACCCATTACAGTCAAGAGCAAAAGACAGACTTGTTAGGGGAGGAAAAAAAGAACATCGGTTTAATTCTGACAGTAGCAACAACAACATCTAACAGATAGACTAGGACAGGGAGAAGCATTACATCTTAAAAATACCTTCACCCTGCCCCTCCCTTCTTCCTGGGCTCAGTTTTGCCCCTGATTTCACTACCTCATCCCCCACAGTGGCACAGGGAGCACAGAATGGGGTTACAGTCAGTCCTACTGCTTATTCCTCCTTGGGGGGGTGGAGTCCTTACGTTCTTCCCTTGATCCAGTGTGGTGTCTCTCACAGGCAATAGTCCTCCATGAACTTTCTCTGGTGTGAGTCCTTCTCATGGGCTGCAGCTCTTCCCAATATGCTCCAGCATGGGTCACCCCCACATATTGCAATGCACCCAGTGCTGAACTACAACAGCGGGGCTGCTTCTTCAGATGCAGCCATCTGCTCCAGTGTGGGGTCCTTCCTGGGCTGGAGGTTGGCATCTGCTCCACTGTGGGCCTCCATGGTTGGGAGGGGAGCAGCCCTGCCGTCTCACCACGGGCTAAGAGGAGTCTGCAGTGGTGCACCTCTCCCCCTCCCTCCCTCCTTTCTTCCACTAATCTTGGTGTTCACATAGGTGTTCTCTCAAGTCATCCTCACAACTCCCACTCCTCCTCCCAGGCTCCCCTTCTTAAATATGTTATCACAGAGGCTCAGCCACTGTTGCCAGTTGGCTTGGCCTTGGGGTAGAAGCAGGTCCAACATGGAGCCAGGGGAGCTTCCAGAAGCTTCTCACAGGGGCCATCACTGTTGCCCCCTCCACTGCTATCAAAAACCCCGCCATACACACAAACACAGCACAATCATATATTGATTATACTCAACTTTTAGATGTGCTGTACTTGGGGCTTCTAGTTTAGCTGTACATATAAGACCTTAAGATACCTTCAGACCAGGCACCAAGTGTCTCAGTGAAGATTTGGCTGCCCAGATTTGAAAATACTGATTGTTGTGAATTGCATCCATATAATAAGTAGTTGAATTTCCACTTTAATATTTAAAGGTGAAAAAAAGGTGCCACAAAAGGTAAGTGAAACATTTCTAATATCTTCTAGTTTATGGATTGACCTTAAAAATGTATCAACACAAAGCAGCATTTTTTAATCAGAAAATAAATGGCAATCACTTTAAAAGAGACATGACATACAAAAGAAAACAAATACTTAGCTCTGTAGTCAGAGACATGGGCAGACTGTGTACATTACCTGGATATTACATTATCTGTATTTCCATTTACTCATACATCTGCTTTTTTCTCAGAAGTGTAGGAAAGAAAAAGCTACTATTCCTCAATAAAACTACTCTATCTCCTTAAGAAGTAATGTGGAATAGGTGATTTGTCCTAGGTCTCCAAATTGAAGTTAGTGAAGGAAATAAATAGGAGAGAAATGTAGATCTGAGGGAAGGAAGAAAATACAGTAAGCAACTAAAGAACATGCAACATGAAAATAAAAATTGGCAAGGATAGTGAGAACAGTAAAGAGGGGAAGGAGAAGTGAGAATATTAATGAAAGTTGAAAAGGACAATTTAAAACAATTGGAGATATAAAAAAGTCTAGGCAAGTGAGAAAAACAGTAAGGAAGTAAAAGAAAAGTAAAAGCAGTATGCCCCAAGGGTGAGATTTTCAAAGGGAAGATGTGTAATTAACTAGAGTTAATAAAAGTTGGACTATTAGCTGTTTTCTGAGTCTCTTAACACCTCCCTCATCATTGTCATCATGTTTATTTCGTCATAAGAGCTTGTTAGAAATTCTGTGGTTAAAGTTATGCTGGGTTTGACATATGTGAATTGTTCAAAGACAAGTATATTTTTGAAAGGGATAAAATCTGACAAAATATTGTTTGGAATTTGGGGTAGGAAGGAGGTAGAGTGGAAAGCCCATAGCTGAAAGGTGAGAGTACTGCCTGCTGGCATGTCAGGACCTGTCTTGCAGATTGGGAATTTAAAATTGTCTACCACAAACTAAGCATGTCTCTTAACTGCTGGGCTGCTGTTTTTCCTGGGAATGGCCTTTTTGCTTGGTTTTGTTTTGTGCTATTTTGCCTTTTGCACAAAATGTTTGGAAAGGTTAGATCCAAACTGAGTTCCCAAATTTACGTTGGGGGTTTTTTTGTGTATGTTTGGGTTTTCTTGTGCATGCATGAATGAGAGGTCCCATTGTTTCGTCAATTGGCCATAGAGCATCATTGGGTTATGTTTTTTGGCATGTATCCTTTGCCACAATTTAACTCTAGAGGTGCTTTATTTATGTGATCTATCTGAAGATGATGGGGTACTTCATACACTGGGTTTGGTGGTTAGCATACCAGCATTGGAAGCTGTTCGGAAAACACTCTGTGCTTTCTCTCTCCTTTAAAGATAATCTTTTGCTTTCAGGCTACACTGTATTCATATGTAATACATTATATTACTCCTGCTCTACTTTTTGCCTCTTCTTAGGTATTGAACTCTTTCTGTTTCTCATTATGACTCCCTTTTTCCAGTCCAAAGTGTCTTTTTTTCCCTACAACTCCTTTCTTTCTCTCCAGTCAACGCCCTTTCTCTAGGCCTTTATTTTGAATTTAACAAACATTTTAGATTAATTCTTCACCTTCCACAGGCGCCTCCAGGACAGGAGACTGCAGAAATGAATGCTGCTCATTATCCTTTCTGTGTGTTTGCCAACCACTGTCTTTGGTCACAAACTTTTTGTCTCAGTCTTTTGTTTGTTGTCTGAAAGGTCAATTTATGTGTTTATACATATATATGTATGTCTATATAGGTGGATGCACACACGTACAAATATGTATACACATATATGTGAATTTAAATATTTCTCCTGGTAATTCTTAGTTAATAGTCTGCTCAGTTAGTAGTCTGCAGTATTTGTTTTTCTGGAGAGTGAAGTGAATGCTTTGAACTTGTTTTGCTTTCACTGGAATTACTAGAAGAGACACACAAATTTGGCTGGCCTTCAAAACATCACCAAAACCCTTCTAATTACTGTCGTTGTGTCACTAGCTGTGAGGTGCTACCTTCTAGCGGAGTGGGTGTGCTGTGATTAGCTTTTGTTTTAATGCTATTAATAGGGAAAGCACAGAAAGAGATGAGCATGTACGAATTCTCAAGCATGGTACACATACCTGGGAGTGCATGAAGTTTCCCAGTGTCAGACCTATTGTTCCGCAAGCAGAACCATTTGTTTATAATTCAAATAATAAGCATATTTTGGCAGTCTTCCATCTGAGGAACATGTGTAAGAAACAAGTGTCAAACCAAATGCAAGTGCTGCTTGAAGCCTCAAATTAGACTTGAATATGCAGTTACAAAAGGGTGTTTTGAAACATCCTTTGTCCCAGTAAAGTCTTTCAGTCTCAGTAGCTCAAAGAGATGACAGGGTTTTGCAGACTTTGACTTTATTGCATTATTTTTCTGTACCTTTCAAGAGCATCTTGCATTCAACAGCTGCAATCATACATAAGGTACTGCTTTGACATTGTGTTGATGAAAATTTGCTTTTTTGGGGGTAAAACCCATAACTTTGTTTCCTCGAATAATAAATACAATGTTTGGTGTTTAGATTTGTTTTAACTCAACACAGAGATGCTTCATTTCAGAACTTCTGGTGGCTGTGAATGGGAGGCTGTCAGGTGGAGAAGCCCTACAAACCTTTGTCCTTTTAAACTAGATTGCAGAAATCTTGCATCAAATCATACTGCTCTTGCATTGTGTTGTTGAGTAACTAGGTGACAATGTTGCATGGTGAAGTGAAGCTATATGAGCAGAGTGATATCCAGCTTCCAGTGAAATGGTCAGGAACTGGATGTCCAGTTCTAAGGAGGTGGATTGTTTCTTAATACCATGGAGGAGGACCCCAGGTTTACTCTGCTCTAATCACTTGTATAATTCTAATTTCTTTTAGTAGTTACCTTCTTAAATTCTTCCAACTCATGTTTCTCCTGGCTTTAGTACCCCATAGAATGAAACAGTTTCTTAAGGACTGATCCTGCTTGAATTGAGGTAGGGCCAGGAAGAGAAATTTGGGAAAGACAAAAGAAGAATGCGTATGTATCAGAGTTCCTGAACCATTTAAAATCTTACAATGCATAAAGAGACCCAGTTGCAATGTAGTTTATAAAGACTCTCACTGAAACTTATAATTAGAGGTTACACAAGGCCAGGTAACATTTCAGAAACAGGTAGGGCATCTGACCCAACATGCCTGCTTATTGAAATGGAACCGCGGCCTTAGGCTCTCCTGAGATCATCACAGAGCAACTCCCCAGATTTCTATTAAAGGACTTTCCTTCACCTTTGTGCAGGTTTGTCCTTTAAGAAAGGGAAATATTTTCTCACTCTTCAGAATTCTGATATTCTGCAAGTGCCAAAGCTCCTCACGTTATTTAAAATGTTTAAAAAACTGGCAAAATCACTTCCCAGACTTGGGAAAAAAAAAAAAATCCATTCTGCATTTGGCCTTTACTAGTTGGCATGCTTATTAGCATTCTTGTTCTCACACCATGTTCTCTCTGTGACAGCACTTACCCCCACCTCAGATGATAAAATTTAGCTGCATACTTTTCCTTTACACTTTTCGACAGCTGCTGTAGAGGTTTTACAATTGGAGGCATTTGAAATTGCCTGCCAGCATTTTGCATTGCTGGGTTTTAAATCAGTCTAATACTAGAATACTTGCGCTTTTCCACCTCTTTGATGGCTCTGAGATCTCAGCACACTGTGTGCAAATTTGAATTTCGCATCATGATCCCTGTTGTTGTGGGGTAAACTAAGTGGCCCATCTGCCCAAGCTGATACAGCAAGTCACCTGCAGAACTCCTGATCTAACTTAAAGTGATTGAAATGGATAAAAGCATCCTTGTCATACAGTTTTAACCTTTCCAGTCTTTTAATTTCTTTTTGGATAACTGGTGAATCTATTAAACCAGTTTCTTTGGCTGCTGTCACTACTTTTATTTTATTTTAATTTTTTTTTTTTTTCCCCAGTTTGAGTGAAACACTGAATTCCTTCAGCATGGGGAGGAGAGGGAGAGGAAGGCAGCTTAGTCCAAGGAAGGCAGTTGGGGAGCAGGCTGCTCCACTCTTCCCCAGGGAACAGAGGGAAGAAGAGTGTGACCTTGGCACCTGGTGGAGAGGCATGGATACAAACCCTGGGTAGAGCAGGGCTTGCTCCCTGACTGTAGCCCCTCTCATTGATTTCATGCAATCATCAAATTTGATAGTGCAAAGTGAGGGACCTATAATTCCACATATCTCAGAGACTATGTGGAAGCAGGAATGCCAGCATGGAAAATCTGCTGCTTCTTTGCTTTTTTTGAATGATACCTGGACCAACTAATAGATTTTTGCAAGTGTTTCAGAAATCAACACTCAGGGTGAGATTTTACATGCCAGCTACCCTGATCAAACACAGATCTGTCATTATTCTTGCTACTTAGTCTTCTGCCAGGTTAGTGAGCTAAACTATCTCCAAGGTACTGAAAACAGTGGGGCTGCATCACCAGGGACAGGGGCAGGAAGAGAGCAAGATCACCCAGTTTGGTTGGCAGCAAGCCATTCCATCTGTGAAATGCCACTCTCTTTCCTGAGCTGTGGAAAGGAGCAATAAGAAGTGTTTGAAGATGTATGCATTCATTTTAATGATACAACTTTTCTTAAGGAAGTCCTGTGCTCACTGAGAATCTCCCTCACCCATAATCTTTAGCCATGTGTTGCCACCTCCACAGCATCCCTGAATTTGTGTCAGTTCAACTGTTTATGAGGATGTGAAGTGAATGGACTAAGGAATCAGCCAAACAGGAAAGTAATACAATTAAAAAATGTTGTGCTTAAGCTTGGTCAATTCTGGGTTAAAAATTAGGTTTACTATAGTTACCTTCATTATTCCTGCACAATAATATTTACATTTTCTGGTCTCCTTCTGCCTTTTGCTCCCTTCACAAAACTGTAAGCATACAAATATTTTTCCTTTATTTAAATCAGTAAGAATTTCATTAAGCTTGTGCCCTAGGAAATAACAGATTTAAATTAATTCAACTCAGCCTTCCAGGGGTGTTCATCCAGGTATGGTATATATGGTTATACCATGGGGGCAGACTGAGGCTATGCCTGCCCTTCAGCAACTGTGTAGGAGAAATCTTCTGTGCAGTATTCCTGTGTACCTATTTAGATTCACTCCTTTCCTGGGAAGACTCATTATTTCCCCACCATTTGCCCCACCTGAAATTAGTGTCTTATGTATTTTGGTTGAAAGGCCCAGAAATGTGTCTGATGTAAATAATCTAGTTGCTTTTTAATATGAAAAATAACACTATAGGAAAAACATATGGGTTTATACAAGGACTGGGAATGTGGATGAGCTTCAATGAAAAATAATGCAGGATATCTATATTTGCACAGGAGATAATTTGCTTCTTGCTGTATTTTCTGGACTTATTCCAGACAACTGTGGATTTCAGAGAAATTCTACCTTTTGTGTCAAAACATAGTGATGTTTGATACATTTCTGTGACCTTGTACTAAAATTTTCTTTGATTTCACATCCATGTTTTTCATTTCATCAGGTTTCACACTAACACAGATTCTACAGCCTGTGAAAGAGGAGGGATTGTCCTAGTAGATGTGTTCACAGAAGTGTCAGTCTTTCTAGATGGGCTTCATATTTCTCCCCTGCATAAATGCAATCCTATTCTTCTTTTATGCTTGTTATCCTATTCTAGAAGATGATCCCATCTTCTTAAATCTACACTAACTCAAAAATGGGAAAATTTTGCAGCAGTTTTGCTAAATGTGCTGATTTAACTCTCAGAATAAAGTAGTTTTTAGATGTCAAGGCTGTTCCACATAGCATACTGTTAGTATGTGGAATATGCTGCCATGAGCAGTAATAGAGCTAAATATTTTTGAACAGCATAACCAAATAGTTTTTGACTCTATAAGAGACCAAACCTTAGATCTTTATTTTATAAAAATATGTGTTCATACTCCTACTGATGTAGGGATAACCACATGCTAGAGTTATCCTTGTACTCTGCTCATTCTCTACCAGGATTTTTTGCTGAAGCAGAGGAATTTTGTACATTAGCTGGAATTTCTAGATATATGACTGGGTTACAGCCAGGCAGAAGTCCAAATACACCAACTGAATGTGCACAGGTAGATTTTATTATATTATTTTATCGAATTTGCACTTCTGCTTTGTGTCAGATTTGCTCTGTGTGCATAAGTTCATATGTACCTGAGAACTCTGACTTGCAATGCTATGCAAAGCATGTATCCATGTTTAGTTCTGTGAAATCCCACAGAAAAACTATGACAATTCTATATTGACCTGAGCTGCTTACCTTAAATAGAGGGAAATGGAAATTCAGTTTACCAAATAAGGTACGTTGAACACTGAATCCAGTCTTACAATGGCTGAAGCATTAGCCAGAATGCTGAGGTCTTGGTTTTTTTGCTATTACTCTTAGTTGAGACAGATCACTTTTGTTCCAGGATGCTGTATATTGCAGAGATCAGACTCACTTACTTTGAAATGAGTATGTAATTACCCCACCCCTACTCAGAGTGAGATGAGTCTTTGACAGCCCTTTTCTTTTTCTTTTTTTTTTTTTTTTTTTAACCATGTAACAATACTTAATTATTTCTCAAGCAATCTACTTGTAGTCTAAATTTAGGAATTGTATCTCAAGCCAGCTGTACTTAGTAAAATTGAGAAATAGAGCTGATTTAGTGGTTTGGTGAACGAGAGTATAGATTTCCTAAATGTTAAGTTTTGCAGTGTTTGAAAACCAAATCTAATTCCCAAACAGACCAGCCTTGATCAGGAATAAGAATGATAAAACATAGAGTACAATGGCAAAAAAACCCGCAAACCTGAGGTTGAGAGTAATTTATCAAGGAAGGACAATCAGTGTTAATTTCTGGAAACTCGTCTCTCCATGAAGTGCTTAGATTGGGTAGAAACAGTATTTTGAAATGTTATTATGAAAATTATAATCGGTCACTGAAGGTGATTACCTTTAATAAAACCCTATAATCTGTACCATTTAAATGATGCAGGGCAGTTCCGAAATGAGTTTTTATGCCTGTATGGATTTCTATGGCTTACTTTTCCTGGCAAGAACAGAATATGAACGTATGTGGCGTATAGTACATACACAATCCAGTTAAAGTGTATTTGCAAAATACAGGTTTCTTCCAATGTTAGTATGTTAAATGGATATGTAAGGAGTAATTGCTTTATTCTCCAAAGAGTCTGTAATATGTACAGCTATAACAGAGAATCCTAACACAAGTTTTTCAACTTGGTTTGCTAGTATCGGCTAATTATCAAGACAAATTTGCGCAAGGGATGAGCATCAGCCGCTCAGGAAGCGTTGCACCTCAGTATTGACTCCTTGTGTCAGTTCTGTGACTAAGAGAAGGGCATGAAACAGTGCTCACGTTCGCAAACCACAAGTATGTTGCTTGTAGCAGAAACCGGAATAGTCCGAGACTCCTGCAGAGGTACTCTGTAAAATGGGCTTGTAAATAGCCATATTTCAGCTAAGAGGAGAGATTTTAAAAAAAACAAAACAAAACAAAAAAACCCCAAAACAATCCCACCCTTGCAATCTCTAAATGAGGGGCATAGGATTAGTGGGGCAGACTTCACACCACAGACACGTTGCCACAGAATGGGAAAATTGCCATTTGTGGAAGTCTAGGTTACCCCTTTGCAGCTCTGTGTAAGGATGAGAGTGGGGCAGGGCACCTAAACCTCTGTCCTACAAAAGGGCTATTCTAGAGCAGTGTTCTGAGGTGTATTTATTTTGTTTGTGTGTTTATTTTTAATTAGACCAGTTCTACAGCAATCTAAACACCTACACAGGTTGTTCTTATGCCCGGTATTTTCAAGCTTGGATTTGCTTACAATGCAGTGAAATCAAAAGGAAAAACAAAAGTATTTGTAGGTCTATTTTCAAAGGACTTATACTTAAGAATAAGGTATCTTTCCATATTGCCTTAGTAATGTTAACAGGAAATTCAGTAAAAAACAATAGATGGTTGAGTTTTCTCTTCTTCTAAAGCTGTTTCCTAGTCCTATTTCCCTTTCAACCACAAAATCTTGCAGAATGGATCATATTGCATTATTGCATAGTTTTAAATGACTGTTCACCATATTGTACCTCACAATTATTTTCTTTTGCTTATTGAGGATAACACTACACCAGAGAAAAACTCTGATCCTGCAAGGCATTTTAGTCCTGCAGTATTAATGAATTGATGATGAAATAATTGGAATCTGTACAGCTGAAGGACTTGATATATTGAGTTCACCACTCTTGTCTCTGCTACTTACCACTACAATAAATATTAGAGATGTGGACTGTACAGAGAACTCCATGAAGGATCTACACATATATTGGAAAGAATTTGGGATCACAATTGCTGATAATCTACAGGTAAACAAAGAATCATCAGCAGTGGGTGTGTAATGTGGTCGTGATCCAATTCTTTACATACTCATAGTATATCCTATAATAATAGCATACATTACTGTGAGACACTATAATCCCCTCTCAGGCCATTTGGAGTCACGCTGCTTTGAGTTGAGAGTGTGGATCTAGTGCCAAACATGGATGACCAGCTCCACCACATTCCTCCAAAGCAGTAGTTAGTAGATGTGTGTTTTCCTAGGTTTCTTTGTGGTTTTGTTTTGTTTTGTATTTTTAATTTTATGTAGCCAGTCTGGAGTTACTGATTGAAATTATGAAGCATGTGGAATAAGACAATTAACTTTTATTTTCTTTTAAAGTAATACCACTAAATGAGAGCTATCAGCTAGATCAATACTGCATTTCAAAGGCAAGTTTAAAGTCACTCTGCATGGGTTTCAACTCTACATTTTAGATTACTACACAGGGTGTCTACAGTTGAACTGACTATCTGATCTCTCTTAGCAACCATGTGATATGTCTGTAAGCACACGCACACATGCAGGCTCAGAGCAAGCACTGGTGCACAGCAGGTCAAAGTTGTGAACTAGGTCTTACCAGCAGCCTGAGCACCTCTGTGTATCCCGCATATCCTTCTGAGCAGAAGGGATAGAATAGTCCCTGCCTGGCAGCACTGCTGTCTGTTCGTAGGAGGGCAGAAGGGGTTGTTGCCTGGTGTTGCCTTCGTGCAGCAAGGCTACCTGCAGGCTGCCTGTACCTTAACTCTGTGGCCAGGGAGAGCCACTGTAGGCAAAATGATGGGCATTGACTTGGTTCCTGGCCTGGCCACTAATGATACAGCATAAATGTTATCTTTGAGTTTAGGTTGCAAAATTTCTCTTCCTGGTCTTGACTGTCTGTATATAAAACCTGTAAATGAAAGCCAGCAGGATGTAAATTATGCTACCTGATCACAGCACTGAAAGGCCACTAACTTCATCATACTTTTGTTTCAGCTGCAACTTTTATTTTGGCAGTCATAAAGGATCTGTTGTTCATTATTATACCTTTACTCTGTTGAAGAGAATCCTTCTAGTACCAAATATTCTGCCAGCTGTCCATCAGCAAGTGGCCATGATGTACTGAAGTTCCAGTTTATTTTCTTTCCCAGTTCCATTTATAGAATAACTAAATGGCTCTCTATGAAGGGTGAAACACAGAAAAAGAAACCTTCCTTAGCTGCAGTTGTTGGGATACCATGGAATGGGTTTTCGTAACTCGCCTGTTTAACTTAGGTTGGAAAACCCAGACATTTTCATTTTTTCATTGAGTATTCACTCTTTTTATAATAGGCTTCTACAAGTTTGTTACCCTATATTGGCAAAACATTAAACAGAATAAATGCAACTAGATTTTTTTTTTTTTCTTATTTGCTATCTGAAGTTCATCAGCTTGTGCAGTGAGCACTTTCCCTCCCCCCTTGGACTTTTTTAGTCTCTGTAGTATGAGAATTCAAGCTCCTTCCTCTTTTCTCTTCATTTGAAAGACATTTATGTTACTATGGTGAGGAAAGCATGTAGCATTTAGAGCTGCAGACTAAATATAGCTATTTTCATAATCCATTTTAAGTATTATGCCAATAATTTGAGTAATTCATATTACAACAAGCATGATCTATTTGCCCTAAACATACACACAAACATGCTTAACAAACATCCTAGGAGCTCAAGAGGGGAAACCAGTCCTGGCATTAAACCAGCACCCACGTCTCCTGAATCCAGAGCTGGCCAAGTCTAAAATAGCATCCTTTCCCATTCCAGAAGTGCTTTTCTGGTAAACATAAGGGAGAAGAGAGACGTTTCTAGGCTTCCACAAATTCTTCGTTTTAGTCACTTTTTTCTTTCTTTTTACAGAGCGTATATGCATGTAACCAGCACGACTTACCTGATTGGGATTATTATTTAAAACAGAAGCTAAAAGCAGAAAATAGTTATATTAAACCTGGAAAAAACCCCAATAAATTTAAAGTATAATTGGGACTCTGTAGGAACACAATGCTGACAACAATCTTTTATTGAAGGTGTCACTCATGCAGCTCCAGAAACCCCCTGGAAATATACTTTTCATTTTTCTGACTTGTTGGCTTGCCTTATATTAGAAGATGCAAATAGTTAATTGTGCTGGAATCGTTTTCTGGTATGTATTTATAAATGCTGGCCATAGTATGCATAGATTATTTGGATGGATGACCCCTTAAGTCACAACAATATTCATGGATAAACTAAAAAATAACCTCAGTTAATGGCCACTAAAGATCTTAGTACATTAAATAAAGTCTCTGAATAATTCACCCTTTCCTTTTTCTTAGTATGGATAATCAGTGTACTGTGAGCTCAGAAATGTTCTTTCCAAGAGAATGGTCAAGAGTAGGCTCAGGAGGGCTCAGCTGATCTATTTGCACGCCCAGTCAAGTACATTGAGAGTATCTGAGGGATCTGCATCTTAGATGGTGTACAATATCACTTAAGAAAGGCTGAAGGAATAATTCATGGCTGTGTTACTGCTTTTTGTGCAAAGGTTTCCTGAGAAATTAGCCTGTCAAAAGTCTGCAGTAGCCTGACAGTGAAATCAGACTTTCAGTTTCTGGTTAACTCCTGTGCAAATGACGCAGCAATGCGTAGTCTGGTGTCCGTGCTTGGCAAGGCATGGGTGTCTCCACCTCAGAGGAACACTGAGTGCTACTGATCTGCAAGATGGGTGCTGAGGAAGGGGCATCTGAGCTGGGAGCCACAGCTGGTGGGACAAGGCTGCAGATCTGGGGGTGAGCACAGGTGGGGGCTGGGACTGGGCTGTGCACCTGCACAGGCTGGGGGGTAAAGTACCACTGATGGCTCTGTCTCACTGGATTAGGATTTTTAGGTGGAAGATGCATCCTGTTGAAAAATTTTGTAGCTCTACTTATCACATCCGTCACTCAAGCCAAGCACCTGAACAATGGGGTGCACATGATTAGGGACTATATTTGAGGAGCTGCCTTAATGACCTCTTGTCACACATGAGTGAGATGAATGGGACAGAACCTGAATCTAGAGAAGGTCGTTCAATCACCCCAGCCATAAGATAAACCCTTGTCTGCTTCCCTTCCTCAGGCACAGCACAGCTTCTGTCTTCAGTGTCAAAGGAGTCACAAGTCCCACGCACACCTCAGCTTCTAGGACTCCCTGGTCTTGGTTCATCCCATAGCAAAAAGGACTTGAATGAAATCGCACCATATATGCAGTGAGACCTTACATTTAAGTTGATCTAATGGGAAGGTGACAGTGGAAAGAGCCAGCCTGCTTATCCTCCCCTGGACAGGTGGCCAACCGTCCATGGATCCACAAATCTTGTAGATTGTTGTCTTCAGGGTTAGCCAGCTCACTGCATAATGAAAAAGAAAACACCTTTTTATTTTTTCTTTTTTTTTCTTTTTTCCCCAGCAAGGTTAATTTTCTTCTTAAATGATTTACTTTGCATATTCAGGGTCCCTTAATTTAATGGAAGTGGCAGGAGGGCACATCCCATAAGAGAGGAAGCAGAGGAGCTTTCAGCAGCACCTCCTTTTTTGCTAGCCTAGCACCCACGTCACAGCTTAAGCCTTGGCTGTGACCAGAGTGCTCTGCAGCCTTCTCATGTGCTCTATGTTGTGGATGTGTTTGCTAAACGTTGAGTGAATAAGTAGGTATGATAAAGCTGGATTTCAGGAACTTCCTCATTAATCAGGAAAACCTGTGGCAAAGCTATGATGAGCTAAAATTGTGGTACTATAAAGGCAAAATTGTTTCTGTTCAGCATACTCCAATACTCTGTGAGTAGTCTTGTTTGCACAGTTCTACCCTAGCTGGAGTTTTGGTGGGTGTTAGGCATTGTTCATTTATGTAATGCATTTTTTGGAGAGATATCTGAAATACAAAGGAGCATGTTCTACTTTAATTTGCTCATGGGGACTTCTGAAGTGTATCTTTCTAGTTTGCCTGTATTTAAATTCGGGAAATTTCAGTGAAGGTAGTGCTAGTGTAAGCCACACAGACTAACAAAGCCAAGAAACTAGTACAGATTGTATTCTTGGACAGTAGGCACAGCAGTGCTGTTCAGTGACATCACCCAAGGGAAAAAGAAATAAGAATGACCTGCTTTTTAAAAAACAGATTTTTTTCCTGTTCTTTTTGTCAGTGCGACTTGATCTATACCCATGATTTTGGCAGTGTAAAAGGAAGGAATAGGTAAATGTTGCTGAAAACAACCCCTAATTTTGATAAAGTTTTTATCAAAGAAAAGAGCTTTAGAGAGTGCATCAAAACTCTAATTCCACTAATATTTTTATAATAGTTTTGTGAATGTGACTTTCAGTGAGATAAGGAAAAAAAAATGTAGCTGTTTTGCAAGCTCTGTGCACTTCTCGTTACTAATTATTGACTATTCGTAAAAGTACTGAAGTATTCCCCCTTCATTTATGTCCTAGCTCATTGCTCTTAAAGGTTTCATGGCAGTATTGTATTTACTGGGAAACCAAATACACCTAGAAGTGAAAGTTTAATTTAATTTTTCCCTGACATCAAAGCCAGAATATTCTAATTCATTATTCTGTGGCTATGCTTCATGCAAAACTGAGTTGATAAGTGTTCTAGTGCAAGTGGCTTTATGTTTTCATTTGGTCAAACCCACCAGGAATAATGCCTGAATCAAAAATAACAAAAGAAGTAGGAATATGCTAGCAAGCATATCAAAACACTTTATTTGCATAAAGGTGTTTCTCAGTATCAGATACTGGCTGTATTTTTATGTTTGTATGCGTGCATCTAAGACTAAGATTAGTGTAAGAATACAATGGTAAAGCTCTAGACTTTGGTCCTAATTTAACTGAAGTCAGTGGAAGTCTTGCAAAGGAAATTAGCCATTAAACCCATTAACTTTTGAGTAATTAGAAACTGCTAAATTGGATCCCTCATAATAAACAACTTATATTTCCCATTTATAGCGATCTGACAGATATAAGAAGAGTTTGCCTTGACTAACTTCATGTGAATTGTGAGCGTTACCCTGTATTTATTTGCAGAGGAAAAAAAAATCTGTTAGGGTTAGGTTTAGTGTTAGGTTTAGGTTGCCCTTTCAGGAGCAATCCTGAGCTGATCCAGTGTAGCATTTCTATTGTGAGGGGGATGTGTTGCTCCACCTCTTCTCTTGCGTTTTCCTGCAGGTTGATCCCCGTGCCCTCCTCCCTCGCAGCTCTGGCACTGTGCTTTGTGAAGCCATTCAACTCAATAGCTCTATGAAAAAAAATCCATTTTTATTTTTGCTGGGTTACTTTTCTGCCAGGTTAGCAAATTGATTTAATTCACAAAAGGAATCTGAGAAACAGCAGAATGGATGTGAAGGAAGCAGAGGGAGTGTGAGGACATGAGTGGGGAGAGCTTTGTAGGGGGAAGCGCTTTCCCCTTCAGCGGCTGCAAACTGCCCAAGCTAGCTAGTGAAAGCTCAGCCCTTAGCTGGCACTTGCTGGCTAAGAATTTGTTCAGCCACTGTTCCCTGATCAGCTCAAATCCTTTTGAGCCACAGTTTTGGAGTGATTATTACTGGAATGTAGTTTGGGTAGCAGGAGATGATGACTGAAAGGCAGCTCAGGAATAGGCTTTTACCAAAAAGATTTTAATGCAGTTCTCAAAGAGCTGGAGCTGCTGTTCTGGGCAGTTGCTGGCTGATGGTTTAAACACAGCTGCTGTCTATAGTCATGCGAGATGTAAACTTTGCAGCTGTGTTTTCTGTTGAGTATAAGTTCCTGATTAAAGAGCTTTTAGCTCTTGAAATCAGCTTTCATACCCATGGAATTTTTAGAGATGTTTTTTTTTATATTAACTAAAGGAAATCTGTGCTCTTATGAAGTCTTTTTGTAGAGTGAGAACAGAAATAAAAGAGAGCAAGATCCTCCATCAGAGACAAGGTATTTCTGGAAGACAGATATTATTTTCACATACATCTGAATAAATAGATTTAAAATGTAATTTAGAGTACGTAAGACCCTCACACCTTTACTGTTGGTTTTTTTTTTTTTTTTCAGCTGTGAAATGCCTTTCCTGTTTTCAGGGTAGTAAATATTACTGCATTATTCCCAGATAAGTTATATATGGGGATATATATATGTCTGAAGGTTTACATTGGGATGATCTCATGATTAAGTTAAAGCCAAAGTGTGGGGACTGCCCTTCAGCTCTGCTGTAGTTTTCCTTTATCATTAGTTGATCTGTGTATAAGGTTAATTTGACATTATTTTTTCTCATGTGGCAATTTTCAACCAGAAAAACCCAACTATAATCTGATTTTAATGAAATTTTAATGTAAACTTGCAAACTCATGAAAAACTTATAAAGTATTTCAGACAAAATATTACAAATATCAGACACTTTTTTCAAAAACTTTTTTAATTGAAAAGCTTTACTGAAGAGCAGTTAAGACAAAGACATTTTCAGTCAACTTCATTGTTTGTGCCTTAATTTTCTAATATGTAAGTCAGGGTAGTACTGTCTCAAAGGTTTCTGTGTGAGATGTGGTTGCTGGAGTTGTGTAGCCAGAGGCAGGAGATACAGTTCCTTTTCATACAGGAGAAATTCAGTAAGAGAACTAGTTATGTATGAAGCTTTCCAGGTTTTCTTGCGGAAGGAATATGATACCAGAGCCTGCAAATAATCACGTGGAAGTCCATAAGGTGGTTGAGAAGGAAGAGAAGAGGAAGTGTCACTGTATGCAGTCATCAAGCTGCACAATTTTTGCAGCTTGAGGAAACACACTGGTTTCTCAGTGCAGAGCTTCCTGACTGCAACCTCGAATAAAAATGTGAATAGGTTTCCTCAAAATCCAGGTGAGGGTCCTGGAAGGAACTAAAAGAACTGAGCGACGTATTTCACTCCAAGTGTGTGAAGTGCAGCCTAGCCCTTCAGTGAAGAGACACAGCCCATTGTAATCAGGCACAAAGACTTGGATCTTAGAAAAAAGTTTTGGCTTGAGTTACATTTTTTTATACTGAAACTGTTTTACCTGGTAAAATTATTATGTTTGGTATAGGGAAGAGCTAAGGAATTTCAAATATCCAGCTACCCATGAGCTGCTTGGAAACGTTCCTTACAAAGCATGTTTTAAGGTGTAACAGAGTCTACTACGTTTTTGAAGTGTTTGAAGAAATTAGGGGAGATAAGAAGTAAGAACCCTTAGATATTGTCATTTCTTCACTTTACTATTTATTTTTACAATCAGAATTAGTCTTGTTAAAAATGCTTGTTTAGCTTCAAAGTACAGATATATCTCTTCCTCACTCTAAACACTATGGAAAGAAAAGACTTCTTGCTGCCAGAAGCAAGACAAGTTGCCTTAACAAGACTCAATTCATAATTATGATTTTCCCCCTTTGTGACATTTAAGCATATCTATCTACAAGACAAAATGTTTTATAGGTTAATCAAAACCAAAAGACGTCTTAATGTATACTTAGAAAACGCTGAAATGATTTGGAATAGAGGCTGGGATTCTCCTTTTACTCTGTCCCAGGAATTCCTGGTTGTCCCTGTAACAGGAGCAGAAAGAGGACTGTGCAGAAGTGGCCTGGAGAGATAAGAAGTATAAAATGGGTTACTCATGCTGACACGTGAGGTGTTCTTAATTTATTTAGTGTCCTTAGTACATGCTCTTTGTGTGCTGACTTGTGCGTTCTTTTCATACACATTTAAAGATTAATGACTTCTACTGGAGAGAGAGGTGAATATGCAAAGACAGATATTCTCATTAATTATCTGCATCTCTATTTCTGACTCAGTAGCCTCACAGCAAAGTTTCGCATTTCATGTTTAATTTATATCACTACATATTTCCTTTCAAAACAATAGCATAGAATAACGTTTGTTTTTTACAGAACCTCTAATTTTACAGTCATTTCAGGAATGCATCTAATGACTGGAAAGACAAAGACTTGGCCTTTAAACTCTTTGTAGTGTCTCCAATTTAAAAATTTTTATCTGTAGGAGGGCAGAGGAACTGGAAAAATGTGTAGAGTTGATACCACGTTCAGCTTTCATTTTGACAGTGATGTTATTAGCACTGTTCTAGATGTTGTGTATATACTAGACTTGTGCAATACTATAACATCAAATCATACCCGTGGCTGGTAGCCCCATTGACTAATATTTATGTGGAACATAAAGAAATCACATGAGCAATATGTATGACGTGCAGAAGTGAAATTGAAATCTCACACGGTAAATGTTGAGTTTAAGGACACAAATGGACAGTGCTGTGAGGCAGCCTGGCCAATAAGAGTGAAAAATTATTGGGTGAATAATGTCTCATCAGTGATTCTGTCCTGAAAATAGTGAAGTCCCCACACCCAATCTGATGGTGTATATTATGCATCAGATAGCATTGGTAATCTGATTATTAACCAAGGATGTGAAAGTTAGGTCAAAGTCTGATCACATATTACATAAAAACGTCTGAAAAGTTATTGATAAAATAAAAAAAAAGTAATTGTGTTTTCTCTCTTGATCTTTACTGATGGTTTTGGATACACTGGTTAAGACATGTGTAATAGCTGTTGGTAGATTGTAAACAAACATGCATCTGAGAAAAAGAATGAAAGGAGGGGGGTACCCCAATAAACTTCTTCATGTGTGGCTCGTGAACTAGGTAGTTGTAGAGCACAGTATGGTTCTTACGAAATGATCCTACAGTCCCCATTTCACTAACATCACCACTGCTGCTGTGTACACGGTCTACTCACACAATACAGAGCTTTGCCCCAAAGGCAGAAAAATGGGGGAGAGTCAAACACCAGTGATTATTCTCTGCCCTCATTTAATCTCTGAACAGAGGTGGTACAGCTGTTGCTGCTGTGTCAGTTCCTGCCTTCAGATGTTTATGTATCTATCTCATTGTGGACAACGGAAGTGACACAAAAAGCCAAGGTGAAGTCACAACTTCTTTTACATGTAAAAATATTGGTGGAAAAAACCACTGTATCAAATGTTACTTTCCAAGTACCCTGGAGTGTTTATGATGCAAAGCACCTTTAGGTCTGGCAGGTGGCCACTGCCCTGGTAGCACACTGACAGCAGAGCTGCCTGGCAGATGAAGTCATCATTCACATTGCCCCATTACCTTGTTATACCTTGTCACCACAGATCTCTGCCTCTGGCCAAAATTGCTATGTCACTAATTCCTTCCCCACTTTTGGGGAACATCGTGTCTTCCAGGACAAATGGTAGGAAATAATCTCTCCGCTTCTATCAGAAAGAAGATCTTTGCTTGCAGGCCCTTTGCCCCTTGGCCTGTTGCCTGTGGACCTGTCAGAGCAGGAGACCTGTGCATTGGCTGGTCAGAAGCATGGCTCACTGCCTGTGAAGCGGAGTATATGGACAGCACCACTGAAGCACAGGTGTGAGTTTGTTTGGGAGCCCAAATTACCTTTTGGATAGTGGCCTCTGGCTACTGGCTTGTGTAGGCAAGTTTGCGTGTGCACCACGAGGAGAAAGGGAAAAAGAGCGTTATGAGAGACCTGGAGCAAAGGAGGAGTAATGGTGCAACGTGGCGCCGCAGATCTGCTTCCAGGGGGGTGATGCTGTGCTGTGCTTGCCTTGGGAGTCTGTCTTTTCTCCCACCTTGAAAACAGCAATGAGAGGAGAAGGTTTTGGACCAAGAACAGCCTAAAAGAAACTTTTGGACATTGCTGTTCATAAGTGCCTGTTGCTGATTCTTCCTTTCATCTGTGGAGACAGGATTTCACACGCTCTTTTTTGAACAGATCCACTTATTTGCAAAGACATTATTTAATCAGTTTGCCCTGAAGGCAGGACCACACTGAAAACATTAATTGGTCAGGTCAAAAAGGGAAAGTGATACTTCTGAGTGAAGTTTGTCTTGTAGTCTTTACTGCCAGAAAAACAGATACAATTAATTGGGTATGCCAGCTGGGGATAACGAGTTTTCTTTTTCTTCAAGTGGTCTCTTAAAAAATAATAGCACGTTTCAAAAATGCTGCATCTCTGAGGGTAATAGGTCTTCTATGAGAAGGGCTGTCAGAGTGAATGTCAGCATTACAGGAAAACATTTCAACACTCCTTTTATGTGAGAAGTGATTAGATGTCTTTTGTTTCTTCAAGTGTATGTGTTTGTCTGTTGTATTTTACTTTTATCTTTATATACATGACTCTTCTCTGGATGGTGGTCCAGGCTTGTAAAATAAGTCTCTCAAGTACTCTGAAAGGCTATTCAAAAAGTGCTTTGTAGCATGTGCTGTCTTACTAGTGGTGATGTCTGAATGGAGTCTATAAATAACTAAATGTCATGATGTTTTAGTAATGACTATTTTGTTTCTATTCATATGGCAGCTGGATTTTGGATAGTATTATTCAGCCCTTACTCATTCTTGTGATGTAGTCTTATTCTCACATGGGGAAAGATGTAGAAATAAAAAGGCAACATTTTGGTTACTACTCTGACATAGGCAGAGAAAAATATTGCATGCAAAATTAAATTGTAAAACTTTGTTGTGGGTTTTGTGCATTAACTTCAGGTTAGTGATTTGGAACAATCCAGGCCTTTCTGAAAAAAATTCCTTTGAAATAACTGGCAGCAGTTTTTTCTCTTGAACTTGCTTTTTGGGAAGTGGGGGCTATTTACTGAAAGATACAACATGGTGAATGAGCAATAATATTTTTTAAAGGGTTAATCTTTTGGTTTTGCTTTGTATACATTTCTCAAACTTCTTGAGTTGATCGACTGCTTTGTAATTCTTTGTACTAGAACACACATACAGACATACTGGTATGGCTGCATACTTGTGTTAAAACATTGAACTCCAGAAACACCCTATTTTAACTTTGCATAATAGTGACCACAGATTGTAGTAGAGAATCTTCTAAGTTGCAGATGAGTTGAGAGCTAACATTAGCAAACCTGTGAAAAGTGTGGCATTGATTTCTGCCCATGAAATACAGAAAAATGTTCAAAATAAGGCAACAGGAATGTGTTTAGCTTTGCACTGCATTAAAATATTTATTGTGAAATATTTAGTGCAGATATAAATGTTTAACACCAAGTGTGCGCTTATGGGGCTTTCCATGTTTCTGTTAAATTTTAGATACAAGTAATTTGGTGGCAAATGAAAAGGAAGCAGAACATCATATTCTTTGTAGCTTTGACCCAGTGTTTGCTTTCTTCCATAATGTGGAGAAGCATTGCCCTTTCTGTCCTACAGAACTGAATGTTGTCCAATTTAACTATTATGCATGTGAAATGTTTGCATTGACAAGATGTTTCTCAGACGAAGGAAGTGCAGTATATGCATAGGACAGCCACCCTGTAAAGTGGAACGCAGGATTTTCTGCTCACCTTTTGATCTCTCAGAAATGAGTAGGTGACAGAGATGCATTTAGCTATAGTAAGTCTTCAGGGAAGACTAAAGAAATTTTAACCACATTTAGTAAGCATCTCACTTGCAAATTGTCCCTGCAGATTTTATCTGGTGCTGTGAATTCATAATGAATAGTGCCTATAACAAAATTATCTTTTTTGTGCTCTATCAGAGCCCTTACAGTATGCTGCAGAGCATGTGCTGATAAGCAGGTGCTTTTTAAAGATTGTGGAAGTCCGAAGGAAGGGTGAAATTTCAGAGACTGTAAATTTCTGTGTGCTCCACGATGGAGCTTTCCTTGTCTGCCCTGCTAATTTATGTTGTGTTACTAAACATTATCTGTCAAATGTAAGCACATTATCTTTCTCTAAAAATATGCTTTTTAGTATGAAGTAGATCAGAAATTCATTCGGAGAAGTGCAATTGCATGCATATATTTGTACCCTGAACTCTGCAGAAGGAAGGGGTCACCATCCATGGGGTGTTACATGATCACTCAGTGCTCTGAGTGCGGCTACTGGGTGACTGGTGTCACCCAACGCTTTCAAACATATACAGATTTTGGGTATCCATCAGAAGAACAGATGAATGCCCTTTGGAGAAGACCAGTGCTGTGCTGTGGATTATGGAGCACAATGGACCCAGTATGGACATGCACCATTTTTAACTACTAACTGAACTTCTGGTTGTTGGGTTTCTTTGTGTGCTTATTTGGTGTAGTTTGTTGTGTTTAGGTTTGTTCTTTTTTTTTTTTTTTTTTTCTTTTTTTTTTTCTTTTTTTTAAACCTGATAAAATGTCATCTAAGTCAGGCAGCAAACTGTTGCTTTGGAGATCTACAAAAGGATCCAAAAGGACCTGCTGGAAAGGCTTCATACAGTGCATTGTTGACAACTGTTGCATTTGTCTAAATTTAGTTTGATGAAGTAAAAAGCATTTAGTAGACATTTAATTGACCTGAAGGAAAAATAAATACTTCAGTAAAAGCAGTGCCAATATCTGCACTGCCTTGGTGGGGTTGCCATGACACCTGCACATATACTCTTCTGTCTTTAAATGGATTATTTCTGAAATCTCTTAGGATGACTATTCTGGTTTGAAAATCAAAGGCATGCTGAAACTACAGTCTGGAACATGAAAAGCTCTCAAGTTGCCCTATTTATGATAAATACTCTTGACAGTCTGTGTATTATAATTGGTTGGTTTTTAATCTAGAACTTGGTGTTGTGTTGGTTTTCAAGCTGCACTGTTAAACTATATTTTTTAAAAGGAAAATATTTTTTTATACCAAGCTTACAAAACTGATTTATTTTCATCTTCTTAGCTCAAAATGAGTTTTCTAGCATGTAGTGGTACAGTATACAGTAAATGTATTGCCTGGGGCAGTTTTAGACTATCCATAACTTTGTCACGGGAAAAGAGACAGCTGGATTTTCCCTGTGTATTAGCAGGACTGGGCAAGTTTTGACAATATGGCCTCTCTCTTACTTTCCCTCTTACCTTCAGGCAAATAGATTCTCCTACTGGATTAGAATGCTTTAATGTGAAATCAAAGTCATTGTGAAACGCATTTCGTGTAGAAAGTAGTGGATAGGAGAAACACCTATGCACGGCACCTATAAAGCTAAAGATGGAATAGATGCTTCTAATACCTGTTGATTTCTATGAATCTATAGCTGCCATTCCATCTCCTCTTACTCTTGAAGGCATGTTCTTGGACTTAACCATGCTTTTTCTTAAAAGCACAGTCAGATTAGAGAGATTAAAAATTTGTTATGCTCTCAACTAACTGAATGGGAGGATAGTTAAAGAGAAAACACAAACCACTTTGTTTATCATTTACTTAAAACTCAGTTGGACTTTAGGCAACAAAGTATTGCAGAAGCAGACCACATCCCAGAACCAAGTCAACATTTTGAACATAGACTGATATTCGGCTCTCTCTTGGGAGCAGATGATCTGCTCTGCTCTGGAGAATGATACACCTGAATTTTATGGTTTACTGGCTCAACTGCATGGAACAAGCCATTGTGATGGATGAACAGGGCTGGGGAGCCCAGGTTTTTGCCATGTGCTTCCATGGGACAGGAAGGTTTGGGTGGTGATCTTCTGTGATGACCTGGTACAGGAAGTAGATCCTGAAGTTACTTAATTCTACAGGAGTGGGAGAAGATTGAATGAAGTTTCAAATGAAGTGGTGACTAACTTGAGCAAAGGTACAGAAAGCTCAACTGAAATACTAGGAAAGGATGTGGTCTGTCACCTAACTGCTCTCATACAAAATGAGCTACACAGGTATTCTGTGGGAGGGTGGAGGTAAATGCACATGAGAATATGACTACCTGGAGTCTTGAATGAACTCTCTATTTCGATGTCAGCTTGCCCATGGCAACACAGAGGCTTCCCAAAGTAGAACAGACATTACACACAATGCTGTAAAGCTGAAAGAGGGGCAGACTTCTGAAAGTAGCTCAGCTCATGCTGTGCCTTTTGCATTCAGAAGAGCCTTCTGCTAATTCTGGTATCTCATTAGAAAACATTGCCCTACTTTTCTGTAACCTCCAGCTCAAAATGCTCTCAAACTGACAGGCCTTCTGTGTGGAATCAGAGAGCAAGCAGTGATAGTAGTCAGAGATCCTATGTTTTGGAAACAAAACTGGAGCCCTACAGTAGTATTCAGAGAATTTTGCACGCTGCAGACAAACTTGGGAAGTGGAAGTGCTGCTGCTGATTCTGCAGGAGAAAGAAAAGGATGAGAGAGATATGATGTAGGATTCCCGAGGGAGTCCCTTGACAAAGCATGTGATTCTAGATCTTGTTCTACATTCAGACTTTTGTTGGATTTTGCTTTTTTGTAAATATCTATTTTCCTGTGTATTTTCTCATTTTCCTTTCCAGTGCCATTCAATCTAGTCTCCATGGATTAGTATCCATGATGACCAGTGTACTTTGCCATATGCTACTTCTTGTTGTAAGCTTAAAAAAAATGATGTGGTTGTCTTTTACAATGTTTTACCTAAACAAGCCAGTATTCCTCTTTCCATTTATTTCTCCTTTCCACATATAGAATGTACAAGGATATATTTTAAATGCTTTAACAGATTCATCCGTACATAGTACTGACTTGGTCATCAAGATCAGTTGGCACTGTCCATAAAGAAGCATCTTTCAGCTTGTAAAACAGGAGAAAGAGAAAGAAATCCACTGTTTTAGACAGCCAGAGGCAAGTGAGAAGATAAAATGTAAGATCCTGGAGGGTCCATAGCAGATTCTAACGTGGCCACTGGGAGCTCTCGAGAATGAGGAGGCCAGGAAATGTATGTGTGTTTGTATTTATGGTGCTAGCTAAAGGGTGGGGCAATTCTCAGTACCTTTTATCAAACATGAGCATCTTTTTGCTACCACTGTTATGGGACCATGGGAGCAGGTGATCTAAGACTGCAGCAGGAACTTGGTACTTAAGAAACAATGAGTAAAAGCTGTTTGGGAGATTGGGAAGTGGTGCCAAGGATATGCATTGTTCCTAAAATTGTCTTCAGCAACTGCAAGGTCCCCTCTCTTAAAAAGATAAGGAAATGTGACAATGATGCAAAAAAAGAGTACTAGAGTCTGCTCAGCTGAAGGACACCTTCTGAACCCAAAGCCCTACATCAGGAGAACCCAATGGATTAGTTTGCTGAGTGTCCTGTTGGCCAAAATATACCTGGGTGTGGTGTCTGCAGGATGTAGGTGTAAGGTGAATGTTTTGGCAAACAAGTGAGTTCAGCAAATTAAGAAAAATGATTGGTAGATTATATTATGATCCCAGTCTTGCAATTTCAGGGACATGTAGGGACTGCCAGGAGATTTGTGGATTTTGGCTATGATTCATCCCAAATAAAACAAAACCCTCCCAAACCACATCCATTTTTTAGACAGACATAAGATTCTTCTCTGGTCAGTGGAGAGTTACAGCCTTCTCCAGCATTGGAAAGAGGGTGTTAGGCTTCATTCTACAGTGGTCTTAAATAGGGATATTGAAATAATCTCCAGAAAATTATATTGTCTTCCACTGACAATAGAGGGAGATGATGTGACTAGCATAGACTAGATGGCAAACTTTTATGTGATAAACCTTAGGCAAGAGGAATACAGGCCTTCGAATCAGCGGTTCCCTTTTTCCATTTCTTCAGTGGTGCTGCTGATGCTGTTGACCAGAAGAAGCATACTTAGAAGAATTTACTCAAATGTGTTCAGGAAAGATGGCATCCTCATCTTCTATAAACTTCATGTTCTCCACAAGATAGCAGTGGTGCTACTTTGAATTATACCATGGAAAGAATCCTTTTATTTTCTTTTAATATTGCTTTTAATAGACTGTATTAGAACTATCTCTGTTTTTCTGCTATGTATCAGTCATAGGAAAGACTAAAATGAAAGTAGCAGACTTGAGCAGAATAAAATCAGAAGGCTTTTGTAGTTTTCTGACAGAAATGCATTTTGGCATTGGAAAATGGGAAAAATAAGAAGCTTGGATTTACTTCACTCAGCAGTCAAGCTTCAAAGGCTTACAAGGCAGAGAAAAATCTGCATGGCTGGCTGTCTGGCATAGAGGGAAGATACTAAAGATTGATATAATAAAAGTGCTTTGTATAGCATCTTAATATGGCTTCATGGCAAAAAGTTTATAAATGGCTGAGACATCTTCCTAGACTTCTGAAGTCATCTTCATATATTGTGCAATGTTTATTCTATCAGGCACTATGTATTAATTTTTCTCTCTCACAATTCAGTGTACACATTTGGAAACACTTCAGAGTACTCCCAATTACAGTAATTCTTTAATACAACAAGGCTAGTTAGATTAAAGATTCATGTTTTTTCTTCTGGAGAAGAAAGTTAAAAAGCTGTTCTCCTGCTGTATTACTGATGTTTAACATTGACCTTTCTACTGGCCAGTATCTAAAGATCAAATATTCGCTGCTTGGTCACGTTTAATATTTTATCCTAGGTCCTTTGTACACTGTATATTTGTAGTTCATGAATATATGTTGTGAGTTGACCCTGGCTGACAGTTAAGACCCCATCCTGCAGTGGGATGGGGTGACAATTGGAAAAGCAAAAGCAAGAAAAGCTCATAGGTCAAGATATAGGCAATTTAATAAGCGAGGGGAAAAAAAGAAAGCACCAAGTCATGCAAAGGCAATCACCACCTCCTACCAGTTGAGTGATGCCCAGCTAGTCCCCAAGCAACAGTTACTTTGGAAAAACTCCCTCCTAGTTTTATTGCTGAGCTCGATGTTATATGGTATGTAGTATATCTTTGGTCAGTTGGGGTCAACTGTTCCAGCTCTCCCTCTCCCAACCTCTTGCCCACACTCAGCCTACACAGTGAAAAAACAGGGAAGGTGTTGATGCTGTGTAGGCACTGTTCAGCCATAGCTAAAATATGGGTGTGTTGTCAACGCTATTTTTGTCACAAATCTAAAACATGGCACCATATAGGAGGCAGTGAAGAAAATTAACTCCATCCCAACCAGTTGCAGCACAATATAATGTCTGAGCTAATGCTGCAATCATTTTAGCAGTGGTCTGTTAGCAGTTAGGAAAAGATGGTTACTTAACCTAACTTGACAGTATCCTATAGAGCATTATCAGCAAAGTTAGGGAAGCTTAGAGTCACCTTGATATTTATCCTTGTTACTCGTCAGTTATCCAGAAGTCGTCTACTAGAAAGTCAGCTTCTCACATAGTCCTCAAGTCTGGTACTTTATTTTAGATCATGTATCCACAAACTCTAAAATGCGTAAGGGGAAATAATCCAGAAAGAGTACTGTTTTCATGTCAGTAAAAATCTCGATTTGTTAGGTTTTATTGATTTCTGAAAAATAGCTTAACATTCAGTGTTGATTAAATCAGCTGGTTCACAAATAAATTTTATACAGACTTCCTTGTTATTTGGTGGGAATCACAAAAGGGGACATTTATCTGCAGTACCTGAAGTGACTTTTAAAAACACAACAAACAATAAGTACATAGGCACCTTGCAAGTGGCTGTAGCTGCTCCATTTATTTATTTTTTATTCTTTGACAGGAGCTACTAAAACAAATCACCAATGTCCAAGTGGTAATTACAGTTAGACTTCTTTGTTCTCAGTTAAAAGTGATTTGTCATTAAGCAGATCAAAGGCTGCCATGTAGTTCAAGTACAGACAAAATGTGCTTGTATAATAAGCTGTGCTCCTTCATATTTTAGATTCTCTTTAATCATGTTGTGAAATCTAGATTTATAAAGGCACGTACATAATAGAGAATTGGAACATTAGCATCCTTTGTTCTTAAATTTCAATTATATACTACAGTTTCCTTTCGATTCACCAGAAGTAATTAAGTCTATCATACTGGCGGTCAATCCCCAGACCCAGCTTGTGCTGCTACTTCAGAAATACATTTTACAACAACCTTTAGAGTAGCTATAAAGAAACAAAGATCATCACTCAATTATTATAATAAAAAAATCTTGGCATAGGAGCATGAAAGGCTGAATTATGTTTACACAGGTGTACACCTTGATAATGCTATTTGCTTTGGTTGAACGTTTTCATTGGTGGAGCAAAAAGAAAAGGTTAACTTAATGGTACAAATACACAATGATTAAATTTGTTCTAGATGTGTTCCAAGGAAAGTGAGGAATACCACAGAGAATTTGCAAGCTTGAAGTAAATTCCTAGCTCGTATTACTTCAGAAGCCTAATAATCCATAGCCCATCTGCTTAAATGTGCATATACCCAACTAAAATACATTGAGCTTCATAACTGCAGTACTTTGTGCTTTGAACTAAAAATTCTCACATTCTCTTTGGTTCACTACTATTTGAAAATAGTGACTGGAATTTATGTTTCAGATTCTCAGATGTCATAAGCTGGTGTAGGCTGTTTGAATTCAGAGGAACTGAGAATTTGTGTAAGAACTTATTTAGCTTTTGTAGCTATTCTTGCAACAGTTTAATAGAATCATTGTTTTCTATAGTTCTGGACCCCTAAGAAAAAAAACAACTATGGACAGAATATTTTGTTTCCCCAGACATCTCATAAAAGTTGAATCTACTGTGAGTTCTTCCAAGAACAATTAACAAAAGTCAGTATTTGGGAAGCACAAAACAATGTACATTTTTAATGAGTAGTAGTACGCAGATGTACAAAATAAACAGTTCACAGCTCGATAGGTGTTATTTTAAGGCAATTTATCCAATGAATGAACATATCATGTTGCTTGAAATGAGAATTTCACAGGGAAATAGCCTCAGTACTCTGTGACTGGCAGACACCTTACCTTGCCTGTGCTGCCCTTTTTCCCTCTCTAGCTCACGTATGTGACTACCTCAGGAGCATCTTTTTGAAAAAATGCTTGACCATTTGTGAATTGCACAAAACTTTCAAAGGGGTAGCTAGGCACCAAATATACATAAAGCAAGCAAACAAAAATCCCTCAAAAGCATGGCAGCCCATAAGTGTTCCCCAGGCAACCAAGTCAGTGTGCAACTGCTGACTAATAGTGTTGTAGGTGTTTGAAAAATGTAGAAACTTCACTGTTTTCTCCATCTGATCAGTGTATGAGTAAAGGAAACAGTATTGAAATATATCTAACCAAATCTAATTTGAACGCTTGTGAAAATGTTTTTATAATGATGTAAAAATTTAGTAAATAATGATTCTGTTGCACAGTATCTTCTCCGTTTCAACTTTTTTTTGGGGAACTGAGCTACAGTAATATAATCTGAAGCTTTAAAGTGATGCTGTTGTACTGCGCTTTCATTCTGTATAGGATCATGGACAAATCATTGAATTTTTATTCCTATTTAGACTTGGACTTCATAGTGTTTTGTCTTATGCCCTTTGTTAATGTCATGGGGTAAACCTGATTTAAATATGGCACATAATGCTATACAGTATTACATTATGCTATTCTTTTCCTACTAAAATTCTGGGGAAATAAACAAATGACTAACAAAATTCAGATACATATTTGACATAAAACCCAGCTCAACTCTAACTTTTGTGATATTTTGGGGGGCTTTTTTGTTGGTTTGGGGTTTTTTTGACAACCATATTGAAATTAATTCTTTCAGGTTTTCTGAGTCTGTAAGCAAAGGGGGAAGAGATACTGTTCCCGTGTCTTTCAGTTTATGGGTTTTGTAGTCTATTTCAGAGGAATCTAACTAAGGATGGATTATTAAAGTTATTTTTGAGCCTAAAGGTGAAAGCAGATCCCTAGTAGACTAGAAATTTAGTCTTAGTTTAGTGGATTATTTTATGTGGGTTTTGTGGGGCATTTAAAAAATTTATTCCCCCACAGTTATTCCTGTCCCCCCTTCTTTCCTCTGTCTTTTACATGTCTGGACAATAAACAAGGGGTTTGGGGCAAGGGCTCATGCAGTGTTTCATTTAATGGTACCATTTAGCTAGGAAGTGTCTGCTACATCATGCCACAATTTAAACATGATAGTCATATGAAGAAGGCTAATTTCTAGGTAGAATACAGTCTACAAATATTGTGGCAAATACGAAGACTTTCACTTAATGGTTTTATAGACTGGCATGTCATGTAGTCTGTGAACCATCATGTGTTTAAAACAAGCAGATGTTCCTGGAGCCTGGACTGTTCTAGGAATAGTGTTGGTAGCAACAGCAGCATTTTTTCTGGGCAAGAAAATCCCTTAGAAGCATGTCATACCTAATCGTCCTCATTTACTCACAGCTGTGAGAGACTATCTGAGGACTGACTTTTTTTCAAAAAAAGAGAAAGGGGAAGAACAGGCTACTGTTACAACATCCCAGTCAGTTTAAGCTGGGACTGCTGCTAAAAAAGATGGAAAGATGGTTCTGCTCTTCCTGACTGCTTATTTCCTCCTTCCTTAAGCCAGTACATCAATTTCCATGGCTCTGCAGTGAACCAGATTGGGGAACTGGTCCTGAAATGGTTACTAGTCAAACATAATTTTCCAGAAGTTCTGGTTCAGTTCCCTATTACAGCTCAGCGTGGGTTGGGAGTGGGAGGGAGGGTGGGTGGCAGCGTGCGTCAGGGCATGGAGGGTGGGCAGGGCCCGTCCTCACAGCTGGGGCAGCACCCACCCTGGCTTGAACGGCTCCACAGACTGGGGTGCCAGAAAAGCCCTGGGGATTTGCTTGGGTACATTCAAAAGGAGATTAGACTGAGGTGTTGAAGAGTGCTTGAAAAGCTGTAATGCTCAGTCAAATCCTGTTATACCAGAAAGTCTTTGCAAAGTTGGCTTGCTGTCTTGCTTTTAGTCATAAATTGCTCTAGTAAAATAAATGAGAACATGCTTGCAGGATTTTACTCCATGTGAGAGAATTATCTCTTTTACCTGTTTACTTTTTTATTCTACTGCCCCTTTACTTTAAGACCTTTCCTCCCCAGGAAGTGAAGCTTTGTGTCTCAGCTTGGGCTTCCCTTTCCCTCTACTGGACTCATCTCCCCTCCCTTCAGTCTTTGAAAAACATTAACTGTAGATTGACTGTCTGAAGCTCAACCATGAGCAGTAGGGAGAGATTGACCATCATTTTCCCTGACATCAGTTTTTCAAACCTGAGATAAATGTTTGCCAGATCCCCAGCTGTAGTTCCATGGGCTTGGGAGCTGCATCAACATGTACAAACTGAAGAGCTGTATGTAAGGGTTGGTTCAAAGATGTCTGACTATTAAAAAAAATCTGTCTTTCACAGTGGTTTTGTTTTTAAGATTTCTCTAGGAAATTAGTCCTTTTTTTACTAGATTATCTTTGGAAAGAAGGCTTTGTGAAGAGAACTTAATCTTAGGGTGTCTTGAAGTGTGTTAATGTTGTTAACATTTCTATCCAAATAAATTAATTAAAAAAAGATCAAAATGATCAAAACAACCAATCCAAACCCTATCCATAAACAAAATGTTATCAGGAGTTGAAGAAACACTTTAACTCATCTAAGTTCTTTTCTTAGGACCTTTCAAGCATCATTTCCCGGGAAGCTCAGAATGCTCTTCTGGAGAAATAAGCATTCACTACTCTTATCAATACATTGTTATTCATGTTGTTTGTATATTTAGGATTCTGGGTTTTGGTGACTACAGGCTAATGACTGTATTTGCAAATCAAAGCCATGTATAAGTTTTTTAAACCCACACCTATGTATGGGGACCAGAACATACAGTTCAAGGAAAAAAAAAAAAAAAGGGATATACATTCTTAAAAACTTTCAGCATCATTAGACACTTCACCAGGATTTTTTTATCAGTAATTTTAAAAATATAGTACATACCAAGCATTGGTCCCAATTCAACTCTTCCTTTTCTTGTTAATGAATAGTAATTTGCTCAGGACTTTTAGTAGTATCTGAAAAGCCAAACAACCATTTTTCCCTCTCAGGGTTGTGAGAAAGGGATTTTTTTTACTGCTAGAGGGCTTTCCTTCTGTGGTAGGTGATGGTGGTAGTATTTCTCCAGGGGTTCATCAGGATGCTGTTATACTGTGCACACAGACTTGTGTCTTCTTACCATAAGAAAGTGCAGTGTTGTTATTTTAATTTAAATCAAGTAGTTGTAACCATGGTTAGAAATAATGTCAAAGTTACTCCATGTAGATTGCTTTATACTGTTTGTGTAATGGACTGACTTAATTTCAATATGTCTTTAATGAAAGAATTTAATTATGGATACAAAACAATTTATTCAATTTCTAATGCAATTCAATTCTTTGGGGTAGTAGAAATGACAAACTCAACAGTCTAAACATTCTACGGAGTTTGCAATGTCACAGGATGCACAATGCTATGCATGCACTGTGCTTAGACTTTCAGTAATTTAAATAGTGAATGTAATGTTAGGACTAATGTTTCTCATAATTCTGTGTGCTTTTGTAAACAGCATAAATATCTGTCCCTCAGCTGGAGATGGATTCATTCTGTGAGGAAATTGTGGTGTTAGATGTATAAAATCCATTATTTTATTATGGTATCAACTATGCTCCTCTTGGAGTAATTACACCATTTTCTAATGACCTAAAAAGGAATGAGATAAAATCTGTATTGTTCTGCTGATTTTCTCTTAGTCTTTCATATGCTCTCACAGTCGTGAAATAGGAAAGTGGTTCAAAGACAAAAGCTGTGCCTCAGCAGGGAGAGCTGTCCCTTGAAAGGATGGTCATCTGCAACAGCATGAATAAAGCCCAACTGCCTTCTGAGAGTAACACAGGATTTGGAAGCACAGCTGTGAAATAAGCATGACTGGTATTCACTAAACTTCTTACTAAAGGCTGCTACAGCTGTTGGTTAGTTCCTAAAACACAAAAAGAAGCACATGCCTAGGATCTAAATATACAAACAGCATAACTTGTTCTGGTGTCTGCCTCGTAGAAAAAGCAGAGTGCCTCTAAACACCTTACCCCCACGAGTGCAGGGTAGAGTAGTGGCAACTTTAATATTACAGCAGTGCTTTTAGACTTTACACAGGTTTAATAGGTTCTGAGCACAGAGTACTTGTCTGATTTCCCATGTAAATTGTTGTCTCATTTTGCCTGTTAGTGCAAGCACAGGACAGTACAAGGTGAGTAATGAGCTGTTCGTGCAGGACAGGTTCTGCATTGAGCTCTGCTCATTGCAGTTCTACATGGCCTTTGTGAAAATATATGGGAAGCTGCTGTGCCTGTGTAGAGCTGAAACCTCCTTGCACGGTGAATGCTTTGAGCACCTGTGTGTTTAAAGAAGCTTTTGTTGTGTTTATCTATATTGACCAGAGCTTCCAGTTAATAAATTACTGTCCAAAAGACGCCATGCTCTCAACAGACCTTAGGTGCCAAGAATAACCCTATATGTAAAATTATATATAGACAATTTTTCAAAGTTACAGTACATACCAAACATTGACCCTAACTCAAATTTTGATGTTCTTGCCAATACAGTAGCAATCCCAGGAACAATTTGGGGTTTTTTTAGAGACAATCATATCTCCTTTCAAATTGAGGAGCAGTGAACTTTGCAAGTTGCATCTCCACTGCTAGTGTGATTTCCTCACTAAATTTATTAACTGGACAGTGTAGGAAAATCTGCTGTTTGCTACTGCAGAAAACCCAGAGGTAAACTCTACAGAAATGTTTCCATGAAGGGTGGTCTGCAGGTTAGATTTCAATCCTCTGTATATAAACCAGGTTTATGATTCTTGCTTTTTATGCTGTCACAAAGTGTAAAATTGCTCAGAAGGGATTTCTAGATATTGTCGTTTATTCTCATTTATGAAGTAATTTTCTCGCTATCTCTTGGCTCTTTTTTTTTTTTTTTTTTTTTTACTAGATTGATCTACCATTTAAATCAATGGTACAGATGAGAGAATGTAGAACGTGATTCCTTGTGCACATCAGAATTTTTGTCCCAAGGGACACAGTGAAATGGTGTTCTTAATATCTCTTTGCATGAGACCTAAAACCACCGTCTTTTGTCATGGCATGTGTATGTGTAAGTGCCTAATGCTATATATGTTTAAAGAGAGGAGAGAGAAAATGATTATGTTTATGATGCAGTCTCCTTTGAATGTGTCATTCAGGAGGGCTGTCATGGAATGGACACAGGTTTTGTTAGGCATTAAGTTGTCATCTGCACTTACCAAAACCTTCTATTTAGCTTCAAAACAAACTTAGGTCTTGGTTAGGGCTGCCCTTGCAGAGCGTGTTTTCTGGTATGTAGGTTCTGTCTCTATCCTAGTGGAAGTCAGTAGCTGACTTCAGTGGGAAAAGACTAGAGAGCTACTTATTAGGGTATCCTAGCAAATGCTAGCATATTACTACCCACGAGTTCATAACAGGTAGTTAAAGATGACTCTCTATGCCTGATTCAAGTAACTGATGGCAGAGATTGCTGCTGCAGAATGGTAAGGGCAAGGAGTAGAAAACTCATGTCCCATTTCCAGGCTGCCCTTGTGAAAGTGTCATCTATCCTCAGGTGCCTCTCTGCTGATGTTAGGTCACTCATTTTTAAAGTCACAGTGTCACTTACACATCTGCAAGGAGTGAGTAGGTCCTGCATATTGAAAACCATGAATTTAGAAACAAATTGATAATGAATTACAGAGTGCTTTGGAAAAACCTATTTTAAAGTAATGCTACTGATGTCCACTGTTAACTACAAGTACAAAAGAACAAAGGCTATTTGGAGGCTTCTTTTAAAATTTGATGCTTGCTGCCCTTATCTTGCTTATAACCTTCATAACAGCTGTTAGTTGATTGCAGGCGTTCAATCAGGGGTGGTCTTAACTTGTTTATATGCCAAGCAAACCTGTCTTATGTAACAGGATTAATAACTCAAGTACAAGTGCTTACTTGGACTTGCTTGATTTAAGTTATTCCATTTTTTCTTTCTTTCTAAAGAATAGAGAATCAAGAACGACTCACAAAAGTCAATGTCTTTGTCCAGAACACAGCAGGAACAAGAAACATCGTGAAATAGATGAAATTCCAAGAGTAAAAGTGTTCTCTTCCACTGGCTAGAGCAGGGAAGAGTTTTAGGTCGGTCTCACTGTACTGTACTGCTGCTGTCAGAGACACCAGTAATCACTGTACTCTTGCCTTGAGAAATTCCCGTGTTTTTCTGTATAGGGACTGCAGGTTTTTTCAGCCCTCACAAGGAGAATAAAGAGACAAGGCATGCAAACATTATTGGCAAATACCGTATTCATTGGGTTTTTGTCCAGAAACCATGCACCAGTGACTGTAATACACTCTTACTGGTGTGTCTTGAGTGCTTTGTCTTTGAAGCCCCTAATCAACACATTTTTCCTGACATGAAATCACCTGAGTTCAGTATTATACCAGACTCTGTGCAACAGCCATTGATATCATGGCAAATGAGGCTATGCCCAGCAAGACTGTTTTTGACTCTAGAGATGAAGCAACTGCTACTTCATGACCAGGTGGAATTTATAGACCAAATAATTATTTATATGAATAAAAATATTTTGAAGAAAAGCAGATCTCAAAACAGAGAATGATACTTAACAAAACAGATAACTGATTATCTTCCACTTAAACCAGACTCTAACTTCTTATGGATTCCATAAAAGGACTTCTCCTGGTTCAGCCTATATATATGTCTTAGATTTGATAACAGGTTACTCTTCTCCCATGAAGGATCTCACTGTCTACTGCTCATTAAGTCCCCAAATGTCTAGATCTGGCAATTTAAGTATACCATTATAATGTTCTGTTTGTTCATTTGTTGGTTTGGGGGTGGGGGTCAGCAGAGAAGAAACAGCTGATTTTTCTTTTTTTTTTTTTTCCCCCACAGAAACCTTTTTAATTCATAAAGAGCTGACTTTTATACATTCAACAGCTACTTATACTCAGTAAAGTTCACTGCAGAAGGCAGGTAATTTGGCCATCTTGTCTTTGATTTCCTCATGTAGCTGACAAAAGACATAAGTATTTTCTTCCCACTGTACTCCTTACACCTAGCAAACTTTACCAGTCTCAAAGTTCAGATTCAGTCTTGGCTAAAGTGTAAGCAATTTCTGATCTGTGTAGATCATAGACCCATGAGTATAATTTCTTTCATTGCCTTTTAAGGTTTGGGGTTTTTTTAAGGAAAAAAGTGGAAATTCACCAGTAACTCAAGCTAAAATATTTCTGTTTGAAAAAGACTTTTTTATTCTTTTAAATCTTCAGTCACTGAAGAGAAAAAAAATGTATTAAAAGAAAAGAAAAGAAAAAGCTTGGGGGGTTTTGACTCATGCTAGTCAGGACTGTGGCACTGGACTTCTTGGCAGATGCAGAAACATGCAGGGACATGGCTAAACTAGTGGGAAGAGATTTGGGGGATTTTGCCTGGGAAAGCCTCACAGCAGCAGCTGCTGCTGAACCATGTGGTGTGGTTTGGAGTCTGCTGGCCAGGGGAGCATTCCTTCCAGGGCAAAAAGTGCATGTTACTTGACTCCCTGCAGTTTGAGAAAGCCTGAGTGCTTCCTAAATTAGGTAGCCATTGCCTACATGTTTGTTTATATTTTGGTTTGCTTGTATGGCTGCAGAATAGCTCAGATGGCAAAGATGACAAGTCTTACATATTTAGCATATTAGTTTATAGTTAATAACAGTACCAGAACCATTTACTGCCACAGTGAGCTACGAAGTAAGAAACAAACTAAGTGGATGGTTGGATATCATACATGTTTTACAGCCGGTGATTGTATACAGTTGCACAAGGAAAGAACTAACTGCTGGTCTGTATATTTAGGCTAATTGCTACTTGCCTGTGTTCAGAGTAGACAAGATCTGAAATCGCAAGGAACAAATATAATTTTATATTGAGGTAGCAGTGGAAAATTCATTCACACACTTAGTCCTAGTGAGCTAAACACTGTACAGGCAAAGAGAAGAAAAAAAAGTGCCTGCCTGAAATGCTTTCCAATCTAAAGATAAAGAAGAGCTGGATACAACAAGCACAAAGTAGCAGTCAGAGAGCTCAAGGAAGCAGTGGTATATTTATGCTTAATGCAATAAGCACTGGTCACACATGTGAGTTGCCTCAACTTTCTTAAGTGTTAGATGCCAGCTTGGAGGATCTACAAGTTGAGTCTTTGGGAGGCAGTGAAAGGAAGGCAGTGCATGGTGATCTGTCTGGTGAGGAAGGGAGATGGGGGAAAGGGGAGGTATACAAGTGCTTGAAGAAATGTTTTCTCTGGTGTGCAAAAGCATCTAAGCTGCCATACTCAGATAAAAGGCTTGTTTGTCCCTGTGTAATGTTTACCAGATTTCAGCAGTCAGTAATCTAAGCAGTAATACTTATAACCTAATTTAGCAGAAGCATATGGATATTCTTGGGAGTGAATAAGATAGATACACTGCAGAGGGTGGAAAATTGAAGATGGTAGGACAGAAGGAAGTGAGTGACATGACTGCAATACTGTTCATGGCTAGTGTGCAAAAATTGCACTCTAGAAATTGTGAGAAATCATAAAAAAAAAGTTGTTTTTTAATCCTCTTGTAAATTTTCACCCTATCAAACATATTTCTGATGCTTTTCTGCAGCCAGAAAAACTCAAGCCTTACCAAGTTTATAAGGTCAAAGAAAGATGTGTTAAAAATTCACACTGTGTGTGGGTGTGCTCAAGTCAGTTTTGAGTGTTGTTGATTTCAGCTGGTTTCAAAGAGGTTGTTGAGTTCGCAGATGTAATTTAGGTCCTTTGAAGTTTTGGAAAAGCATGTCTCTGGGAAGAATAGATAAATCCTATAACTCAGCCATAAGAGAAGTTTAATTGAGGCTTGACTCTTTCTTCAATAGCTAAATCAGCCATCTGTGAGCTGCAAATACATAGGGAACCAGTCTTGCTTGTAATGAGGCTACAATCTGGTTTCATAGAACTTTTCATTTAACCATATGACCTTATTTACAGCTTCTGTGTTGGTTATGAAGATAAATCAATAGTGATAAAGGCAGGTATTTCTTTTATATAGTCCCTCTTAGGTTGCAAAAGATGGGCAATCTCACATTTGACTGAACACATCAGGAATCAAAGACTAAAAGACCATTTATTTTCTCACCATTCTCACCCAGACCAGTTCTACTTTTCTCACCACTTCTTAGACGACCAGCTTCCCCTGAACATCATTGCTGCTCTTATTGCGATTCCTGTGTTTTTCAAGGACACGCAATGCCACTAGCCAGTGGTTTGTGCACATGGTTTAAATGCTTGCTCAGTCTGCCTGTGCTTTGGGCCCTTTGGGATTTTTTCTTGTTTTTCAGCAATCTCGTTTCATAAAAAAAGTTCAAAGGCTTATTTATATTTACTTCCACAAATGTTTGCAAGGCTTAACCTAAGTAATTTCAAACTGATGTTTGTTAGGATAATAAGTTGTGCTTGTTGGAAGTGTATGGGAAGTGTATCCTATTGCTGTTAGATCTGAGGTTGGAACTATTTCCATAATTATGAAAAATGAGAAAATATTTTTTGATTGCTTTATTAGTACTTAGATTTTAATTATTACTGGGTAAGTATTAAAATTACAGTGTGAGTTAAATTACATTTAATTAATAGCTATCATCTCACTTGACAGTTCCGTATTCTGAAAAATATTCTTAGACCCACAAGTTCTCTACAGTTTTCCTTTCCCTGAATCAATTGTAATAAATAATACTTGTGCTGATATACAATCTTTTTCTCAAAGTGGCCTTTGTTGTGGCATCAAGATTAAAAGAGAATGAGACTTGAAGAGAACGAAGAGGATAATTCGTACAGATTATTGTCACATATCTATACCACATGTTCCCAATCAGCTCTATATAACTTACTATGAAAGGTTCACAGCAATTAATGCAACAATAATACAGTTTTTAATTAAATACTAGTGAACAATAAATCTTCTGGTGTTTATTAATTTGAAATGTTTCTCGACTCTGTGGTTGATTATGGTACTCTGTAGAGCTTGTGGAACCACGTATTCATAAATAAGTGGAGATATATATATCTTTATACACTCACCAAGAGACTTCTAAATCTGATGTTCTATGTATGTATTTTCTCTCTGTTCTTTTAAAGTGGAAAAAGACCAGACTGTAAACAGGAGTTTATGGGTATTCTGCCAGACCCTGTGAGAAATGTGTGTGCTTTTGCATGACAGTGGAACTCCTCTTAAACTGGGCAAGTTTTTCATTTACCACAAAGCCATTAGAAGATGTTCTGCAGCTTCAGTGGAAAATATGATGTCTTTGGGCCTAGATGTAAATACATATTTCATGCATAGGTTCTACAATTTATATATAGAATAGGAATTGTACATCATATTCACGTCCTGAGTGAAGAATGGCAGAATAATTTAGAAAAGATATCAGAAAGTAACCACAGACCGAAAAAGTCCTAACCAAATCTTCACTGACGTGAAAAATGCAGTCTGTTGTTGATTTTAAATCACACATAGAAAGAGATGAGCTATGTCAAAGTGTTTCACTATTATTTCACCCATCTGCTTATGCTTTGGGGAAGCTAGGGAGTTTATGTGTTTCTCTAAGAGCTAATACTGTATGCTAAGAAAAACAGACATTTCATGGACTGGGAGTCCATACTGGAAAACTCATCAGTGCTGGATTAAATTCTCAGTAGTTTCCATTATACTTAGTGCATTATTTCTGATTATTAAATCTACCTTTTAAATAGATTATAATGTTTAAATTATAATGAGATGTATCCATATATAGATGTTCCAATCAAGATATATTCTAACATTTATTTAGTTATTTAGACTAGTTAGGAAGAGTCACATTTATAAAATAGGTATTTTTAATGTCAATACTATGAATGAATATTCTGGGGAGAAAAAAAAGTCTGGATCCATAGTTCTCATTTGATCAGGGAAAGAGGAGCCCTATTTCAAAAGAACATGGAAGGATGGAAGACCTGTGCTGTCGGGTAGCTGGACAATTTAAAGTCAGTCTTGGATATAGAGACAGGAGATGAGCTTGATTTCAGGGGACCATGGAGATTTTGTACCGGGAAAGTAGTACTTACTCTAAAAATGTAATCAAAATGCTATCTGGAGAACAAGCCTCAGACATTTCTGAACATAGTTTTAAGTACTGGCAACTGTTTTACTGTTCCTTTACCCAAAGAATATCCAGTGAGTTCCAGCCTTGCTTTGGTGTCTTTTGTCTTCTTTTTCTTCTGTGTTTTGAAGTGTTTAGAAATGGTGTCAAAGGTTCAGTTACTGGATGGGGCTGAAGTGCCCTGCTTGTCGTAACTGCTTGATTTGATCTTAAGTGATATCTATGTAGGCAAAGACCCAAGAGAGTAACATAAATGTGAAACGCTAGAAGAGTGGATTTGAATGTTAGCAGGCAATTGTCTATGTGACTAAGAACATTTGTATCATGTTTTGTCATCTGGCCTAGAGCCTAGCCCGCAATACCTTCTCGTGAAGAGAAAGTTTCTTTAAGAGTGTCTAGTTTTGTTTTCACTCTATGACAAAGCCCAACAGAGCAGCGTTCTCAGTCAGGCAGTCTGTGCAATGGATTTTGGATGGCAGCACTGTGGTATTTCCACATTTGGAAATGTTTTCCATACAATTGGAAAAACAGCTAAGGTGTTGAAAAATGTTCATGCTTAGCTTTGTCCTGATACTGTCCTTGTGATTTTCTGAAGTGATTGAAAGCTATCTGATATCAAATAATCTAGTTTTTCTCTTGCGCTCTTTGGTAAAGACTACCTTCCCTAGTGCACATGGGGACTAACTCACTTTCTTGATATTCATAGCAAATAACTCCTTGAATCATTTGGGGTATTTTTGGATGATCAAGTGAGTATCCACTGGCTGTGCAATGGCATTGTGTGAGACTGTTACTAGAAATGGTACTGTGTACTGGCTAGTTTTATGAAACTAGATCAATTGTCTCACAGCTGTGTGTTGATTTGATCTAATATAAGATGGGCATAGAATAATAAAGTCCAAGCTGCTGAAGTATCCTGAAAATAGACCTTCCTGGAACTGTTAGCTGAACTACTGAGACTTAACACTGGGATGGGTGGCGGTGAGGGAAAATAAGCAAATTTTTACTTGGAAGACAAGTTGTAGACTTAGTCTTTGAAACTAGGGTCACTGCTTGGTTTGTGCAGGTATAGAACTTGGTCCTGGTGTGTGTCTGGGGCTGCTGAGTGTTGCTGCAATAGGTATGACAAACATTTAAAACATGAGAGAAATGCAGACAGATGAGTGCACTGGGTTTACAAATGTTAAATCCCACCCTCAAACTACTTTCCTTTGTGCACTGCCTGACCCCGTGGCACATTCCAAGGAAGAAGTAAATGGATATGCCTGAGCCAACCTATCTCGCATACTGACTGCATATCAGTAGTGCTGAGAAAAGAACAACATATATTGCATACTTTTATTCACACCTATATGATGCTGAATAATATATTTTTTCTTTGTGTAGTGGAAGCAAAATTAGTAAATGGTTGAATGGAAAAATAATTAGCAAAATTATTAGCAGTGGAAATAATTTGGGGTCTAATTTATGTTTAGCATCAAAGCAAAAGTGTGCCCTATATCCTTTTCTAATAATATCTCAATGTGTGTTTTAGAAATATTGCTATAATTTCCTGCCAGCCACTACACAATTCTGTGTTGTTATAGTGTGTAAAATTCCCAAGTACACAAATACATACAGTTTTCTGTAGTTGGCAGGCCTATAAAATGTGGGATTTTTTTTTTTTTTTTTTTTTTAATTTACTAGAGGAGGAGGACATAGGAAACAGAATTGTGGCACTTTGGTTCAGTCTAATCATTAACAAGAGTGAAAAAGAAAGTTAAAAAAAATCTCAAAGAAATCTCAAAGACATTGCCTTGAAATGCCTTCCCTTCTTAACAGACAATGAAACTATATGTTCTCTGCTGCTTTATCAAAAGCAAAGATTTAGTTTCTCATGAAGTCACTACGCTGACATAGCCTGTAATTTTGGGTATTGACATAGCCATACATAGCCTGGACACCCTCATACTTCCTGACATGCAGACAGCAGGCGAGATCCCTCCAGATGTGCATCTAAGAGCCATTTACATCTATTTTCACTGTGTGTGTAAATCCTGCCACAGGAGAGGCAGAGCTGTGTACCTGGTAGTTGCTCGCTCAAGAAGGAATAAACTGCTTTTAGGATGAGGACAGTGTGGAATGTAGCTTTGCAGCTATAGGGAGCAGCTTTCTGTTCTGAGAGTGCTTTCAGGGAGCAGGCATAGGGATTTTTTTGTTTAACCTAGAAGCTACTTGAAAACAAAACTACATTATGGAGGTCATTCTGCTGATGGTTTACAAGGGATTTTCAGAATTCTAAAATAAAAAAAAACCTCGAACTTTTTATTATTTAATTTGGCACAGTGCACTGTGCCAGCAAGCTTCTGTGTATTATTCCGAACCACAGTTTAATTTAAGGCCATTAAAATGTATATATTCCTTCAGAAATAACTTCCTAAGAATTCTGTCAAAACTGAGATGAGAGACAGATAATTCATAGATGAAAATGATTAAGATAATGCTAAAATATAAGTTAAAAATCACCGTTAAGGTCACAGTTACAGGAAACTAAACACTGGAAAGCAGAAACATGAGCAGTTCAAACATCAAGCTACTTTTCAAGAGCCTAGTGAACCTTGCTGACATATGAGAAAGCATCAAAGAATCAGGATGATCATCAGTGCTCACGCTCTGCCTTATGAGCCATCAAACTAGACTCATTCAGGACTACCAAAGCATAAAGTTATTAGTAAAGATAATCTTCCAGGTTGTCTTGGCTGGAGTGGGTGTGGTCTTTGTAAACCTCCAGCTTCCAAGCCATGTGCGGTGAAGAAAAGAGCTGCTGTGATTTAAGCTGTTACCTCTCTTGTGCCCGATGTTACTGCCCTTCTTTCAGGATGTAACATGTGCCACGGCTTAACCACTTCTTTCTGCAGCCAGGCATCCTTCAGAGGAGGGGGTTCCTAGGAAAGGACTAACAGCATTCCTTAAACCTTCCCAGGAAGATTTTTCAGAGCCTGTGTGTCCAGAAACCTATTGGAGAAAGGAGCTAAATAGTCCCCTGGGAGCAAACCTAAATATACCTGTGCTTGACAGAAAAAGGCTGAAGTTTTGACATTATGGTTCAGTCCCTGCTATATAATTTAGGTGTATTTAATTTCTCAGATCTGCCTGTAAAGCTGATTTATCATAACATACTGCACATATTTTGATGCCAGGAGAATCACCCCTAAAAGCCTGGTGTTTTTGAAGGCAGACTGAGATGGCTATGTAACCAACTCTTGTCAGTATTTTATGCTCTCTGGGCACTTACTCTCTTGAGTCCTTTAGAGTTGCTAGGCTCTGTTTCTAGTGCTGTGATCCGGCTGCTAGGTGGTTAACATAACATGATACAAGCACAGATGTTTCCCTTTCTTTTGGGAAGAATAACACTCTTAATTGCAGCTGGAGAACAAGAAATATTGCCCATTATCAGCAGCTCTCAGAGAGGTAGAGAGATTAGAACTAGAGCTTGTTGCTAAATAATACAGACTGGCAAGAAATAAAGTAAAAAAAAAAAAAGTGTTTCATCTAGCAATACAATTATTCTCACACAGATATGCTTTTAATAAATGTGTTTTTATTTGAAGTATTTAGTTTTCAAATACTGTCTTAGTAATAATAATTTTTATTTCTGAGATGGAAACATGGGTCTAAAAGTAAAATGACACAAACAGTGCCAAACCTGCTTTGATACACTGAGGCTGTAAATATCTTACTGTAGACTCTTTTGTTTGTTGTCAGTCAGCCATGGAAGCATGACTTCTCAAGCTTTATTTTTCTCCACTAGTCCACAGACTTGGACAGGTGTGCCTGTGGTCTGCATAACACTGAACAGTATTTTTCCTCTTAAGGATCCTAGAGAATTCAATGAAGCTTACAGTCAAACACCAGATTTTTGTAACAGGCCTTTTTTTTAATTGGCTTTTTGACCTACTAACCGAGGGCATAAGCTACACAGAATGAGTTTCTATTTGCATAGTGATCTCAGAGAAAACAGTACAGATGCAGTCTAAGATACTTAAGCAAAGTTGCTGAGGCAGGTCTCTTCTTGCTTCTCTGTGTAGTATAGGACTGTTTTTTTAATTTAAAATATTTTTCTATATTTTTGTTATTTAAGACCTTTAATTAAATGTTAAAGAAGCCATATTTTTACCTCAGTTTGCCTAATGCTGTTAGTCATCCCACGATGAGGTGCTTTAGCTGTGCTGTGAGAGACACTTGCTGAGGTCTATCCCAGGCAGAGCTGCACACTGCAAGTTACCTCAGCGTAGGATGTCTTGTGCTCACTGTGCTTTAAAGTTAGGGTGGGTGTGCACACTGCCCTTCTGACCTAGTCCTTACAGGACACTTCTTTTGTAAGGTCAAACTCATAGTAATATCAAGTGCATGAAGTCTGGTCTCTTCATTCTCCTGTGAAATAAAATGAGATGCACAGTGAACACATTATTTGTATTTAAAGAATGAAAAACCTGCCGCTTGGAAAGCAACTGTTTTAAAAATTTCTTTTTGTATTTGTTAGCCATTAGTAATAGCTGAGCAACCTGGTCTAATTTGCAGGTTGGATCCAATTTTAAATTTGGCTCCACTCCGAGTGTGGGCCTGCTGCAGAGGTTCCTTCCAGACTAAACTATTCCAGGAGCATGTGAACAATCAAGCTGATTCAATCATTTGATGAGGAATTAAAAAAAAATTAAAATAAAAATAAAAAAAATTTCTTGCTTTGCAGAACTGTTATTCTGTATTTTTAATATTCCATTTGTCATAGGGCTTTTCCTTACAATAGTCCTTAATAAAATGTTTGGTAGCTAGCCAGAAATACTGTAAATCTGTAGTGTTTCACATCACCAAAAGCTAGTAGCCCCATTTCTTTCATTCTATCAAAATCTGTTCCTAGTGAGGTTTAGTGCTGCGTGGATAGACACCCTTTTGCAGAACTTTCCCCCTTTTCAGAGCTCCTGTTTTCTCTCTCTCAGATCTCTTCATGGAGGTTCCTGTACAAGGTCTCCTTAAGCCACTTGAGTTACAATTTATCTTTAAGCTTAAGCTGTTTAAATATCAGATCATGGCTAACCTTTGTCCTCTGAAGCTGAAGCCAGTTACAGGGCCTCACGCAGGCAATTCCTCCAGCAGGTCTGCAGAGCAACGATAGTGCACAACCGGGGATGGGTGTTTGTTTTTTGTGCCCACATAGCTCTTTGCCCAGTGGTCTTCCACCATCATCCTTCACCCTGGTTTCGGTGCTTTCAGCTACTGCTCTCTCAACTCATTTCCTTGTACATCTGCCCTTGAGCAGCAGTAGCAGGATCATACTCAGGTTGCTACTGCTGCTGTTCACACGTGAGCTTAAGCTACCCACAAAGGTCAATTTTTGTGAAAACTGTGAAACAGAGTGGCTGAGCTGTGGGCATATATTTTGCCTTTAGCAGTCTCAAGCAAAGAGACAGAGGAGAATGTGGTGGGTGCGGTAATATCTCCAGCCGCTGCAGCTGTGTGCTTCAGTGGGCATGTCCCAGACTCTTGGGATGAAACTGACAAACAACTGTACAACTGCAAGTTTTTAGGAATCTTTATTTCCAGTCTAAACGCAAAAATGAATTTGTAGCTTCTTACCTGTAAGACAACACTTCAGGAAAGGGACGGTGTTTTGTAATAAACATAGCCATTGCTTTCTGCATTATAGACTTCACTAATTCTACCTATAGTAAGAAACAAAACATGATAGTTGGGTCTATGCATTTCCACAAGTGATATAAATAATGAGATTTTTCTGCAGAGAGTTATATTAAAATATTTAATGCGAATGACATTGTATCAGTTTCAAGTTGTCTTTTCCTCAGATGATTCTTTCAAAAAGCATCTGGTACTAGATTCAGAAGAGATGTCATCACTGGATTTTGCTTGATGAGGAGGAATTATACACCCAGATATTCCAAGACTGTAGTTCTTGAGTCTGGATGTGGATCAGCTTCATGCTGGAATAGGACTGAATCATCTACTGATGCTCTTTTCGTGCCCTGGTTTCCATGAAGAAAATTCAGACAGGAGCAAGAGACGTTTTTGTCATGCCCCAGAGATTCCCCTGCCCCATCATATAAAATCAGGGAATACAAACTGCAGGACATGTTTTTGAGACAAACAAGCCATAGGTATCGCTCTTCTTGTTCTTCCTTTCTTTGCTATTGTCCAAGTAATACAGAGTTTCCAGGGAGGAACATGCTAGCAGCTGCATGCTGTTATCTCTGCAAAGTGGAAAAGTACAAATATTGCAAGCTCTGATTTTTCAACAAATCTTGCCTTAAGAAGAAAGATTTGATTCTGCAGACTGAGCACAGGAGTCCCACACAACATGGCCCCCTAGGGGTTTACTTTAAGCCTGAACCACTCAGCAGATGAGACAGATTCGGGCTAGATATTCACTGAAGCACAAAGCAAAACTCACGGTTGTGAAAGGCATAAGTAAAAGAAAAAGGTACTTTTCCATATCAAAACAAATGAAAGAGCAGATCTCCTTATTGCTCCTGCAGTGACTTGAAATCTGAAAGAGCTACAGGACAAAGGTTTCTGCTCATTCTGGAAAATGTGCCAAAGCAGGGCAGCACAGAGTGAGGGTCAAGAGTCACGTAACAGACACTGAGATGCGAGTCCTGTTTGCAGATTAATGAGCAATCCTCTTGTTAAACCAAGAAAGCGGGGCTTCTGTCTCACCTCTTTTACTGGAGTTGGCCAGTTGCTTTTGAAATCCCTGCTCTGAGAGGAACTCTGTAGGTGTTTGTATTTACAATAGATTGAACAATATCCCCAGACTGTTGCACAGCATGTTTAATTGATCTAGAAGTTGATTTTGGCCTAGAACCAACTTTCCCGTCTCCCATTCACTGCCAAATGGACTGCCAGATTTCTATTCAGAAAATCATAAGTCTAGCAGAAATAAGGTCAGACTTCAACAGGCTGGAAATCGGATCCCTTGTGCACACAGTGCTGACATAATTTCTGCTGGGCACCCTGCAGCACTTACGTCCTCTCTCCTCACACTCTCTCTAGCAGCTCACAGGGAAAGCAAATGCTAACTTGTTAAAATGATTTTTTTATCATTTATCTTCAGAGTCCAGCAAATGAATAATTAGAAGATAATCAAGTATTTTACAAAGTATGAAAGCAGGAACTGTGGCAATCCCTGTGTGATAGAAAAATCATAGAAGAGATTTTCAACTGAACTTGCTTTTGCTTTCCATCATACAGCTCACTTTCTTCTGGCTGACTTGTGGTTTCAGTCAGTGCATGTACAGAGGAAGTGGTGCCACCATATAGAGCTGCTGCTATTATCAGTGCACCATACATGTACAAAAAAACTTTATTAGATGCAGACAGAGCATTCTGCTGGATTGAGATTGTGTTGGGGGCCTGCAATTTTGAAAGTGAACTTGAGTCCTGGATAGTTTTGAACCAGGTCTAACAGGCTGAATGGACAAATCTTGTGTGATCACATTTTGGTCTTCAGAATGGGAAACCCAGAGGCACATTCAATGTCTTTGTAGACTGCACACTACATATTAATTAAAGACAAAAGAAAAGGCATATTTTACCACTGGGTTGAAACGCCCCTTCCCCTTTCTTACACACTTCCTTTTTCAGAGTAACATTACTGAAGCCATTTCATTTCAGAGGACAGATAAATCATGAAGTTTACATCAAATATAGATGATGTAAAACTTTGTCAAGGTTACAGACCAGGCCTTCACAGTGCTTCCTTTGTATTTCACTTGAATCGTTGATTGCTTTCCTGTTCCAATGCCATTCTCTTTCCTTCTATTCAGGAGTTTTCTGTTACCTTCCAGACTATTGTATGACTATGCAAGTAACACAAAGTCTTTTGTATGGTAGAAATCAGGTACAAAATAAACACACCTTTATCCTGCACTCTTAAAATCCTCCTTCTTTCTACATGTAAATACAGTTCCTACTGAAAAAATATAGAGCTCTATGAACCCAATATTGCAGTGTTAGCCAACTGGCGAACTCTTAAAAGTTCTGGGAGGTTTCTTCTATGAAGTCTATTGCCTCTGTGACAAAGCTCTGCTGCTGCAAACAATTGCCCGGTAATGTGACTGTTCCAGTTTCCTATATTGACAGTCACCGTACTGACTTTAGCCTCTGTTGAAAAGGAAATGATATACAGACGCATGAAGTGGGGAGTCTGGGCCTCTTAATGACACCAAGCTTTGGAATTTTATTATTTGCATGTGTTTACTCAGCCCTTTCCTATTCTTGTATCCTGCATAATAAAATCATTTATCCGAGCGCTGTTTTCTGCCTTTCAGTTCTGCATGGCTATGCAAGGGAGGAAAAAAGAGGAAAGAGCTTTTTCCTTTCTGCAGGTTGCAGTCCTTCCAGTCTCTCCTGCCTAATGTCAGCAGAGGCACTTCACCGTGAAAGGCAGGGGTCCCAGCGGCCCTCAGCAGCCACTGAGCACATGAAGAAGGAGCTGTAGTTTTCACTGTTCATTCTGTTTCATATCACTTGGGTTAGTGAGGAACAATTATCCTACTACTTAATACAATAGTCTGGCCTCAGACATTTGCATTTTTTTCTGTTTTTTTTCCTGTCCTTTCTCTTAGAACAGGTATAATTTTTCTTTCTTCCCCCTTCCTCCTTACTTCTTGCACCAGTTTCGCACAGATTTATGAACAACTTGTCCGTGCCTGACATAATTTAACACACTAATGAATCAGGAATGAATTAGACTCTGTTTTTATATAACTTGTCTCATGTTCATACTCACTAAAATTATTGGAGTATCCAGCATGGTTGCCCTAAGTATTCTTGAGAGTATCTTTCTCACTGATTACATGATTTGGGTTCAGGGGTTTTCCAACTGCAGCTGTCGGAATTGTTTTACAATCCTGAAACTGCTTGAGTCAACAGCCTCTGCTAGGCAGCCTTTGCCCTGTTAAGGACCTTCTGCTCTTTTCTGTGCACTATTTGGAGCTAAAGAGAATCATGAGAAACACCCCTCATATATGTGACACCAGCAAAAAGTTATCAGTTGGTTACTCTACTCCTGCTCTCCTGCCATGGGTCTCTGAAGGGGAGGACATGGACTTTTATTTTATAATAGCGACTAAATGTTGCTTTCACAAAAGTCTTTTGTCTCTCTTGGGTATATTGGTGATTTCAGTCTTGTAAACAACATTTGCTACTCAGATGCTTTGTTGGGAGATCTAAAATGCTGTGACCGAAGTAACCAGAAACAAGTGACATTTAGTGTATTTTCTTTGCCTATGTTCTTAAAGATTTGCATAACTTCTAAACATATCAGTGTTGCTTTGTTGAAGAGAAGCTTCCTTTGGATAAAATACCAGGAATTCAATTTAGAAGAGTTTAGCGGAGGTGCTGTTGTAGGTTAGAGTGGTGAAAAATTGTGAACTGATGACATGCGTGACAGGGGTACATATTCGAGAAAAGCATTCTAAGAGCAAAATAAAATAGAAATGTCATATTTTATAAAGTAAAGACTTACCAAAGCAGATTTTGTAATGTGTTTAGAGGGGTTATAACTTGAGGTATATCCTTGAGGGTAAAAGTTAGTCTTGTGGAAAGGAGACCTGATGGCTGAGCACAAGAGTAGAGTCATGTTTTGTTTTTGCTTTGATCCCCAACGAAGAAGAAAATCTGGGTGTCATATATTCCTAGTATTCATCTACTACAGTCTAGAACAAATAGTATTCATCTGGGATGTAAAATCACCTTTTAATTAACCTTTGCATAAGCATACACATTCTTTTCATTTATTCAAATGTAATTTAACACAGCTCAGGCTGGGATTTTCAAAGGACCTTTGGTGAATTAAGTTATCCAAATCCCATAAAAATTAAATCTGGACAGTATTTAGATATTGTGCAGTTGTTGAACTTGCTGTGAAATAAAATGCAATTTTGCAATTCTATTTTAGTTACAACTCATGCTGACTATTTAAAATGATTCGAATGATGAATTGGGGCAGTAATAACCTCTAATTGTTTTCTATAGTTCCCTTTTTGTCTGTAGATTTTCGTTAAGATATGTCAGATTTGGTTAACTCTATTTTGCTGCTGTATTTCTAAATTAAAAATAGTATCTTATCCAGAGCACTCCACATGGACAACAAATTGAATCAGCAGAGAAAAAAAATGTATGTTATAATTTTTCATCAATAAAATAAAACTGGTAAGAAATAGATTGAGGATAGTAACTAATTCATAGGGGAAAGTCTAGTGCTTCTATTAATGCCTTTTATCCAAAAAGTCTATTTGTCATTGACATACAATGTAGAATTTGGGATTTTTTTTGGGGGGGAGCGTATGTGTTAGGTTGGAGTTCCATTAGAATATAATGAAGATGGAGATGATGGAAGTGGTTCAGTGGAGACATCAAGAGGAATGCTTGGTTAGAGGCTAGGTTAGTGCCTGTCAGATGGGAGCAGGGCATTTTATGAAACAAGATTATGTCAGGCATAGGATAGTTAATCATGAAAAAGAGGAGGTTTTTCAGTACCTAGAGGCCATGAGCCTTTGTGGGTTTAGAAAAGGAGTATGAGATGGTTGTGGTAACTGTAATTTAAAAGTTTCCGGAAAAAAAATCTGGTTTTAAAGTTCAGAATTATACTTGAGTTTTGACCAAGAGTTCAGCAACAACTATCTCTTCTTCCATATTAGTGCCAAAAGCAGATGTTTCAGATCTTTAAAGACAGTTTCACAACCAGAGAAAACAGAAGTGTGGAACTATAATATAGATACTTTAAGAATTATATATTCAGTGCATACACTTACAAAGACTTGGAACAAAGGAGGTCAAGCACATGCAGACAGTCTTTTTTTTCCTATTTTTTCTAGTTGTATTTATGTGTTTAGTTTCCAGAGAGCCACTCCAGCTGCTCTCTCTGAAGACAAGACAAAAAAAAAAAAAGAAAAAAGCAAAGTGGTTGTTGGGACTTGTTTTGGTTTGGGGTTTTTCTTTTTTTTTTTTTTTTTTACAATTCTCTATGGACTCTCTCAATAGAAGCAACTAATAACAAATACATATTTCCAAGATTCAACACTTCTTCATGTTAAAAATAGGGTAGAACATGTTCTTGTAACACTGATATCAGCTCCAGTATTCTCTTAGTAAGAGGCTGAACTGAGATCCTGAAAACCTGGAAATAAATCACATGCATCTAGCTACTAAATCCTGAAGTCTGGATTTCATAGTTGGGCTTGAATCATTCTGGGGAGATGGATTTGCTTAAAAGTAAGTCTCTGGGCTTTTGTTTTGACTCATATTTATTCAGACAGAACTTCCACACCTTTGAAATTTTGCCAGGCCTACTCTAAAGCCAGGAAAACAGTGCTTTATTGTGAGTACAATTTAGTGTTATTTATTATTTGCTTAAAGTTGATAGTGTGTTCAGTACTGTTCAAGACACAGATATCATGCTATCTAGCCTGAAGAGTTCATAATGTAGAGACCAAAGTAAACAGCTCAAGGGATTTCTGGGCTTTAAATTAAAGAACAAAATTAAACTGATGTTCTCCACGGCATAAGAATTTATTTAAATTCACACATGCAGAGACATAACGTCCACATTCTAGCTGCATTTAGTTGCAAATATCAGGTTGGGGAAATGAATGGATGAATAGTGGTTGGTTTTTAATAAAAGCCTCCATCCTGTACAACCCCTCTCATCCCTTCCTCAACTCCCCCCCTGCCAAAGGGGGGGAAGGTTACTACAGTGCATCCCCTGTTAAAATCATTTACCTTCCTTCTGAGGGGAAAAAAAGGTGCTGCAGAAACTATTAATGACATTCTTAGTTTTTTACAAAAGTTTTAAACAGTGCCAGGGAAGAAGGGGTGGTGCAGAAGGAAAAGAATGCCTAATAAAACCTCCAACTGTCTACGAAGACAACTTTATGTGACTATGGTAGAAACACTGAAATTGGAAAAATGTATTTATACCATATATGTCATGCAATAATTATTATGTACTATAATAGCTTCAAATTTCAAACAACATACATCCCTATAATGGTATCAGCATCTATACTCAAATCAAGTTTCCTGTCTTTTTGCATCTCCAGTACAACAGCAGGGAATAGAACCAGGGTTTATGGAAATTATATATCCCAGTACTTCTGTGATGGATATTTTCTTTTCTAGTGTATTGCTTCCAGATGAAAAGGGAATGGAATTTCTGTTCAAAAACTGGAACCACCTGATCAGATGAGAATTAAAAAAAATCCTTTGCTATTAGTTCTAAATGTATACACAAAGACCAAATCCCTTTCCTTTTTTTCCTCCCTGGGCTTATTTGATATCTTCAGTGTGCTTTGCTTGAAAATCCAGGCAAAATCACCACACAGTGTAAAAAAATGGTGTAAAAGGATGCTGTGAGCCCCAATATCTGTGTTGCACATAGAAAGGGTTCTTCTACTGTGTGAATAACAAAAAATCCCAAGCTTTATTCCAAGCATATACCTCTTCCCACAGAAGAGGCTAAGGCAGCTCGCATCCAAATGCTTTGGCAGTGAGGGAAGATTTTGCTTTGAGTTTCAACTGTTTCTTAAAGCAGTTAAGAAGTTAAGACCAAATTAGAATTGTCTAGCCTTAAAAAGGAGAAACTGCCTTTGAAATTCCCCTATCCTGAAATATTGTTAGATGCAGAATTTCAGGAAGAGTGTTTTGCCACCAACATAGAATATTGTCAGAGAGATATTAGAATATTCTTTTTTTTAACTAGATGGGGTTTAATTTTTCTTTTCTATTTTCTTGAATCATAAATGTCAGTCTCTTGATGCTTCTTCTCTGTAATAGAAAAGCATTACAGTCTATGATGATAAGCATTAACTAGTCGATGTTAAAACACCTGTTTACAATAATTGATTTGGCCATGGTCAGTAACTGAAGATGTCTGATCCTGTTTGTGGTGTTTGTCTGCACCCATTTTCTTTTAATTGTGGGAAAAGCAGTGAGTGTAGGGGCTGGGAATTGGGAGTCTTGGGTTGTTCCCAGATCTGCAGTGCTTTTCATGAGAAGCCTTGCAGGAAGGTATTTGCAGGTACTGAATGCTTGTAATTCCTATTTGTTGGGACCAGTGGGTACCCAGCCTCTGCAAATGCTAGGGCTTGATATTTGGTGAACCTCAGTTTCCTCAACTATATAATTTAGACCATGATGTGTGAGTGCCTTACAGAATGAGTAATTAATTAATGTTTGCAAAACATGCTTGAGAGCCTCTGGTAAAAAATTCTGGAAATGTGCAATGAAACCTTTGTTCGTGTTGCTGTGCATTCTTCCTGGATTCCAGCTTCCTAACTGAGCAAGACCAAGTATAAGAGAAAGTTGTGGCAGTTTTCAAAGAGCACAAACTCTGGGGAAAACCATAAAAAGCGACGCTGGTAATATTACATCCACATGGCAGCTGACTGAAGAGAGCTTCACTAATGGAGCACTTTGTGACCCTCATATTTTTTCTGTATTACAAGCTATTCATTGAAGGCAGTAGCCTTGCTGCACATAAACAAATCTGTACCATTCCACAGCTAAAGAGAAAAAGCAACAAGACAAAGCCACATACCATCAGAAAAGAGAAAAAATATCACCAAAGCACCCCAAGCGCCTTAGCTAATGGAAGGAGTGTTCGAGATGGCAAAGTGCTTAGCTGCAAGCCCAGGGGCATAGTGAGATTGCAGGACAGATTTACCATCCTTGTGTTATAACATGTGGATTTTAGCTAATATATTGTTAACATAGTGCTTGGGGCCAAATACACTCTCACTGGTACAATTTGAGCTGAACAATGCCCTGTGGACACAGAGGTGGAAAGGGCAATAGCCCAGCACATTTCTGAACTGTTATGAAAATAGGGTAGTGTTGCTCATGTTGGGTACTGCTCTCAGGAGAACATTACACAAATATAAAAAATGAGATGTACAGCTCTCCTAGAGCAAGTAATTAGAAACTACAAATCATATCTGGCTCTTTGGGGTGCCTTTGTACTACAGATTGAAATGCTTTTAGAATGCAAGTATTACAAGAAATTCAGAAGCCTTTTTCTCTGGTTTCTGCTCACATGAAGTGTTATCTGGGACTCGGTGAAATGAATATATAGACTACCACTGGATTTAATGGGTTTTGGATTAAAATCTTAGTGCCAGGAAGACCTGCACAGAAGAAACCTTGTAAGAGCAGTGTACTTCAGCAGAGAAGTAGGCTGTAGAAAAATGTGTTAAAGTACATTGAACACTGTTTCTGGTAAATATCCAAGGGCTTCTCCTGTTGTCATTCATTCTCACACTAAATGTCTTTTTCCCTTGTACATTGTATAGATTTTTTAGTTAGATACTATTTGTTTTAACTCTCTTTGTGATTGTATTTTAAAATAGAAAAAAAAATAATCTGAAATATTCAGTAAAACTCAGGCATTCTTTACAATGACTGATATTTAGATTCTGCAGAAAATACAAATTCATTGTTTGTTTCAGTTGTCTTACCAACTGTTAAGATTCAGATTAACATTTTATTTGCTATTTAATGATCTGCTAAAGTGCCTGAGAAATGATCTGCCTTTTTCCACCTCCCTCCTACTCATGATCTATGAATGAAAAAATATCTTTTTTCCTCATCTGCTGTAAAAAACATTCTTGTCATATCCAAGAACTAAATGAAGAAGGAGAGAAAAAGCTGAAGAGAGCATATGAAAATGAGTGAGCCGTGTTACATTCGTGATTACTTCATAGCACAGTGAATAATAACTCACACCACCTGTTTTTTTTGTTAGGGAACTCTCATTTAGCCCTCGCACAGCATGGAGTCTGGCCTCATACATAGAATACATAGAAGTTCTGCCTTCCTGTGCGGGAACACCCTTTTCTCCAAACCAGAAAGGGTTCTCGAAGGAACTGTAAGGACGGCCCAGGGTCATTACCTGATGAACCACACCTGCCTTGAGAGGCCTAGGACAATGAATATTACTCATTTTTTTCTAAGACATCTTTAAGTGATGTCTTGAGGATTTAGCACAGGATCAAATTTCTGGAAGTAAATTATTGACATTTTAATCTAGCAATATATAAATATAGCAGTGCAGCAAGGTCTGGTTTAGAGCTAGTTAGACAAATACAGAAAGGGCTTATATATTTAAAAGTCTAGGCAAGAAATCATTAGTTGTTGAGGTGGATTTTCCATTATTGCACATTTTATATCCAGACTGAATGTTTTTCTAAAGGATACAACCAATTTAAAACTGAACTTGATGTCGCAGTGAGACTCTAGCAGCTTGTCTTAGATAAGAGCTCAGACATGAGAGTTGTAACAATTTGTGGAAGAATAAAACCAACAAACAAAACCCCACTGCTCTGTACATTTGTTTCAGTGGAGTTATACTAAAAGCTATCATGGCCTTTATCAATTCAATTTAGGACATGGTCTTTTGTGGTATGTTAGTTTAAAAAAACATTTACCTCTGATTTGCTGCTTTAACTCAGTAAAATGTATTTATGTAAAGCTCATTAAGAACTTATTTAATTGTTACTAGTGAAACAAAGTTAAAATCAGAAACAGCATGTTCCAGAAATGGAATTTACCCTTTCACCTGCAGTATTCATTTGAGTTTCTATATATAAATTTTATTTGTTCTAAGCAAAACCAGACTTTCTGGCAATATTTTATTACAAAATTCCCAGAAGTTCACCTTTCAGAATGTGATAGAAAACAAATCTTCTTGTCATATATATTTCTTTATAAAAGCCATTATTTCCTTTCCCAATTGCCTGTTAATCTGAAACAGAATGGTGGGAGATTATTACAATACATAGTAATGTTGAGAGGACATTCATCCAAATTTCTGGCAACAACTTCATAGAATCATAGAAGGGTTTGGGTTGGAAGGGACCTTAAAGATCATCTAGTTCCAACCCCCCTGCCCTGGGCAGGGACACCTTCCACTAGCCCAGGTTTCTCAGAGCCCCGTCCAACCTGGCCCTGAACACCGCCAGGGAGGGGGCAGCCACAGATTCTCTGGGCAACCTTTTCCAGTGTCTCACCACCATCATAGTAAAGAATTTCTTCCCTATATCTAATCTAAATCTAACCTTTTTCAGTTTAAAGTCATTACTTCTTGTCCTATCACTACATGACCTTGTAAAAAGGAGGTAATAAGACATATAAGAGAGATGGTTAGAGAGAATTCTCAAGAGATCCCATTAAAACCATCATGGGAATAAAAGAAGGAAAAGTCATACAACTGTTTGGGGTTTTTATATTTTATTTTAAATTTGATACTGGAAAATCTCTGACAATTTTAATTTCTTAGGAAGCCTATCTATTGGGATTGTCACTGCTTGCTATTTTGTCATCATTCATGCCAGTGCAAAGTGAGTCAAAGTGCTACTAGGCTTGTGGTAACATGAAAATGAGTTTTGCACAGGTGTACAGCAATAAATAAGCCAGCTCCAGGAAAAAAAGTTGTTATGCTGATGCTTATACAGACTTACTGGAAACACAGACAATAAAGATTGAATGTTCTGTTTTTGAGACCCTGTGTGGAATCCTTGCAGGGCCTTAGTCTTAGAACGGCAGGAATTAACTTTTAGGCTACCTGCCTCTTAGTTTGAATTTTCAGTTGTAAATTAGTTGTCAAGCTTATTTTCATGATGTGTATGGGAAAATGTAGATAAGATTAGGTCAGCTATGGGTAAGGTAGGTGGAGAGTTACTTAATCTAATTCTGACCAGATGCCCAAGGTGACCCCAGCTTTAAAGTAGATCTGCCTAGATCTTTGCATGATTGTAGACTCCTAGGAGAGTTTTAAAGAACATTCAATATTTTAACTGAAAAAGCCAGTTTTAGTTAAAAGAAAACTAGCAACAGAGCCTTTTAAAGTTGAAAACTCAAAGTAGCTCACAGGAAAAACCATACAAAGGTCTTATAAACAACTTTTTATGTACCATAGGACCTTTCAGGAAGGTTCTTGTTTCTGGCCAGCTCAATAGCTTTCTGAGTGGCAGCAAGCTATGCACTATGCCCTCTAGTTTGCATGTCTTCTCTGAGGCTGTGTGCCCCCAGTTCCCAGGCCCTTGCTGTGACTCTCCTATTTGGCCTACCTTGTAGCCTTTGACACCTTGAGCAGATAGGAATTGTAGCAGAACCTGACCCCCGTCGCAGAGCACTCCATCTCACCCAGTCACTCCTTTGTGGAAGAGAGACATAATAAGGGAACACAATGTAACGTAAAAAACCAAAAACCTCAAAACAAGGAAATCCCATTACAGTCATCACTAAAGTTCATAGCTCTGGTTAGTCATCGAATCTTTCTCACAAAAGAAACAAAAAGAGAGAGTTGAGTTGTGGTGTCTTTCTCTCCTAAAACGTGAGTTATGGTTCAGTCATTTGCCTCAGATTTTGAAGACCTGTATCCTTCCTCTTCTACCAAACTAGAGAAAGTGGTATTAAACATGGTTTCTCATCTTTCAGATAACTCTTTTCATCCTTTTATTGTAAGGTACCTTGGTACTGGGCTATCTCATACTATTCTGAATTTAGCATTCCTGTTAAAGCTGGTCCAAACATTCATATTCAGTGATGAACACACACGTCTGAAGATCAGACTGCAACATATTTTTCTCTTTTGCTGTCTAAGGTGAAAACAGGGAAATTTACTGTCATGGTCTCTATTTTGTGGCAGATGACAAGAAATGCTGGGAATCAGACTCTGAAGGGGGAGAAATCAAGCTCTGAGTGCAGGAATGCCTCAGTTGAAAAGGTACTGCCAACTTCATTACAGGAGTAATGCATCAAAGAGCAGGGAAGAAATTAAGAATTTAATGAAAATTAGATAGCTTCTATGTGAACTCTTACAAAACTCTCAGTTTTAGATTTAGACATGTGAATACATCATGCTTTTTAGTAGCCAGAGTGGAGGAAAAAATGAAAGTAAGGATGAAGCAAGGCTTCTAAATTCTAGAAAGAAATTCAGGTCTATTGGGTTCACACTTCATATGTAATAGAAGCATGAACAAACTGGTGTAAACCAGCATTGCTCCATTGATTAAAACAGAGGAAAGCAAGAGCATGTGTTGTACTGTGTTGCGAACCCAAGATCTTTGCTACTTACGGGACAAGGCAGCTCTCATCCCTAATGTGAATGGGAAAGTTTATGCAGGTACACTGATGAAGTCATAGGAAGTGACATGGGAGTGCAGAGTGTATTTTCAATGCCATCGGGGCAGGATGCTTTCTATAAGGTTATCTGTTACCTCATATATTACATGCAGTGTAGAAAACTACTGGAGTTAACTCTTGTGGTGTTCTTGCTCTTCTGTAATCCACTGCCATTCATTCTAATTTTGCCAAATCAAAACTGCCTTGCTTTTGGCTTTTCACAGTGCTGATTGAAATATATTTTCAAGGAGAATTACTAATCCCAACAAGTTTGGCTGTAGTCCTAATGTAATGCTTTTTGCTGAAGTCACTCAGCAGGTGAATCCCTTTAACAGATATTAAATGTCAGCCTAGGAGACAAGTAGCCCCTGCTGAAATCAATATCCACTAGCATAGCAGTCATTTAGTGGTTATTCATTAAACCAGCAGGCTGCTTCTCCCACAGAATTAAAGACAAAATCCTTGTAAGTTGATTACTCTGTATTCTCTGCCTTTGAATTTTTGAAATGTTAAGGCAGGTTTATTAAGAATCTAGATTTTTTGACAAAAGATAACTTTTACAGACTGGATAGTTAGAAAAGTTCATAATAAGGTTATGCCTGTGTAACATGATGAAAGTGTGTAAATCTGTCAAAAAGCTTATCATTGCCACATAGTAATAAACGATTTTTGGATTGAAAGCAAGTGGAAAATGACCATGAAATTCTACCTCATTTACAGAAATAACACCCAATATCACAGTGATTTGAAGAAAATTTAAATGATGTATTCTGATGGTTCTGATTTTATGCATGTATTATTTTAAAGGGATGTTATTTCATTGTACATTCTGATTGGCAGTTTTATATGTAAGAATGAGGTACTATTATTAACAATAATAGGTAGAAGGTGAAACAATAATGATTCCTGTTTTCATTATGTCATGTCACCCCAGGAAGTTGGAATTGTGAGAGATTAAGAAGAAAGCCAGTGATATTTGTGGGCTAATTAACAGGGAAAAAAACCCAATATTTACTTATACCTGTCACAAAAATGGTTCCAGTTTTCCTAATTCAAATAGGAAATAATTTTATTTAGTTAGTTTAGCATATTTTCCATTACAAAGGGAAAAAACTAAACCAACCTGTTTTATGAAAACATGGCTGAAATTCTGTGAGACATTCTGCAGGCATCAATAGCCCTGAAAGTTTTTCAGCAGCTGGTGGTATGCGATGGCTTCCTGGCTGTAATGGGAGTGGTACAAAAAAGGCAGAGCTACTATCTCAACTTCTTTATATGAGGCCTGTAGGGCACAGTATGACTTTCTTTCTTAAGCTTTATTTCTTTGGAAATGGAATTAGTGTTTCTTGAATAAAACCAAGGTAAACCAAGCTGAAGCTGGGAAAATGACCTGTCTTAAGCATCCAGCAAAGCTATTATTTAGAAAAACACATGTAAGAAAAAGGAAGTATCAGCAGACACACAGATAACCCCAATTTTCTATGGCCTGATTTTGGGAAACTCTAATTAACAGAGGGTTAGAGACTGAGGTGGCCTCTCTTGCACCTGGCCTGAGGGTGAGGTTCTGCAGGAGGGATTACAGTTGTGGTTTTCTTTGATCTTCTGTCAACGGAGTTCTTTAATTACTATAACAGTCTCTAAGAACTGTAGTATTGGTTTAATGTTTGGTGGTTAAAGTATAAAAAATCCTATATGTCTGTTGAGTAGGGGTCTTGAATAAGTCCACTGACATATGGTGGCTCAGAAAAAGCAGCATGATTTTTCTGACAATCTTTCTAATGTAAGTAGGAGTCATGGATGTTAAACAGTATCAAAATTTAAGCCAATTTTATGTAGAAGCCTGAATGTGGATATATATATGATATTACATTGGTCTGAAAAATTTACTTTAATGGCAAATATATATCTCTTACCCTTCAGATCTAAGAAGTGTTTCTCACTACTAATTATACATGCAAAAGGTTTATGAGAAGCACCCAGGTATAGGAAGACTGAAAAGAAGATAACAGGAGAATCCTGCATCTGATTGCAAATTTGGGGCAAAGTCAATTAAGTCTTTGCATTCACAAGAGGAAGCACTTATTGAAGTGATAACTTTAGTTTTTTGAGTTCAATAAAGCTGTGATTAGAAACCTTTGGGTTCAGGCTTCTTTGCTCAAAGAAAATTTTAAACAAAACTTTAAAAAACAAATTATGGGAAAGTAATTTGACCCATCTCTGTCTTCCTCCCACACATCTTAGGTTAATTTTAAAGCAAAAATGACTGTGGTTTGACTAATGAGAATCTAGTGAAATTATTATGACAGAATACTTCAAATTATACTTAGAAAGCAATTAGAAGTCATTGAATGAATGCATGCTATTCAATCGTTGACCTGGCCAGGCAATTTGTAGTTTGAGATTAGAAAAGGGCTCTAAAGAGTAAGGCCTAACTGTCTGTCACACTGGTCTCATTAGTAGTGATCAATATTGCTTTTCCCAGATTGTGAATATGAGAGAGTAGAAGAACATCCGCACAACATTCAGTCAGAAAAATGATGCATAATTGTCGGAAGTATTTAAAGAGATATTTAATAATACTTCTTCCCTTCCTGAGTCAATTCAGCACAAAAGTTCACTAATAATTTAACAAGACTGATTCTTACTAATAAAATGTACATAAAGAAATGTGCATAAGGATACGAAAAAGAACCCCCAGCCCCTCTAAAAAACCCACCAAAATATGAGGAATCTGGGCCTAGATTTTACCTCCCTCTCAAAGAACTGGTTTCATTAAGAACAGGCTGATATACATGTTTGTTGTCAAAAGCCATTACAGAGGTATTAAGATCTCACAATTTTTTGGCCAGTAGAAATGTTCCCAAGACTGTTAAAGTAGTCTGAGAACATTGTCATAGTGTGGGAACTGTCATTGTAAAGTAAAGTAGGTGTGATACTTCCGTACAGAGGGATTTCTAGAGGGGGACAGTCTGATATTTTTCTTTCTACAGGAAGAAATCATCATGATTTGCCCCTGTTACTCAACACCTAACCTGCCATTGTTAAATCCAGCTGGATTTGTGCAAGTATATATCATCTAATGAGGGCTATTTTCCTCCAAAGTCAAAGGTAATCCAATGACAGGACATTGTGCTGTGGCTGAAGGTTAAAATGCTGTCCAGTTTTGAGAGGATTGTGGTTACTGTTCAGAGCATCAAACCCACCTACTAGCCCCATGAAATGAGAAAGGTACATAACAAAGCAGAAATCAAATGGTACAAAAGGAACCTTTATTATTCTCTCAGCAGTACCTAAAACCAGTTCCTTTTTTTCTTCCTAGGACAAACCACATTCAGGAAGAAAAAATCAAAACATTGTATTCAGTAGCAGGGCCAAACTTGCTTATTGTTTCTCAAGCTTTCACCCAGAAAGGAATTGCCAACAGCCTTAGAGTTACAACGGTAAGACATACAATGTCCTTATTGCTTGAATTCTTTGTTATTATTAAGGAGATAGGAATATAAATAATCAAAATAATAATAAAAATCAAACCAAGCATTGAACAGTATGTGACGAGTGAGATTACAAGAGGAAGGCAAAGCAGTAGTGACATGCAAGCAGAACTGCACTGGCAAGAATCTGACCCCAGAACTGATGCCGACATGCACACCCAAAAAGGTGATGGTGGTACACACCGCTTGCTCTCTGCTGTCTTTCTCCATCCCTCTGATGAACTAAATTGGTTGCTCGCAATTATGAAAACAGAAGGGAAAACAAAACTCTTCATCCCCCTGTTTAGGGCAAATGCTGGGAATGTTATGTTATTTTACTTTTAGACAGTCCTAAATCTGGTTACATTAAGACAGCTGACCACCTCATGGTTGAATTCTTTAAGTGCAGGGTAGACAAAATGTGGAGTACACCTTAATTCAGCTGCTTTTCGCAGTAAAATGTGTGCATTAAAAAAACAATGCCACTGCTGGTATGCTAATGCTTCAACATCATGTATTTCCTTCTGGACTATACACAGATTGTCTGTGTAAGGTATTCCAGTGATTAGGAACAATAAAGCAATAATCTGGCTTTTAAAACAAATGTGTTGTAATGTCTATGTCTGTGTATATGTGTATATATGAACATATGTTTGTCTATATATGTGTGTGCATATATAGTGGGTTTTTTTAACAGTATTTTAGAATATTGTATGTAGAAAAGCCACCTGTGTAAAAATAAGAACTTCAGTTTTTCTATTACTGCCGGGAGGTGAATATTCAATGAGATAGCTTTTTTTTTTTTTTTTTTTTTCCCCCCTCAGTTGCCTCTCTGATGTCCTGAGAGAGATTTTGACAGCAGGAATTAGGACCAATTTCAGTCTTAACTGATTCACATCACTTCTGGATTTGGTCCCCAGTGTATCTAACCAGAAAATACAATAGGATTAGATTGCTGCACTTCCCTGTTTATTAGCCATTATTTTTCATTGTGTTGTTTGTTTTGTTTGTTTGTTTTGCTTTTTGCTTCCTGACAAGGCCATTGAAGACTGCCTATGGAGAAACCACTTACTCAAATTGCTCCTTGTGGAGGGAAGGCAGAGTTTTAGAAATGAAGCTTGGAGAGCTAAGAAGCAGATTCTGCCATCTTTTCTATGTGGAGAACCTTAATTGACTTTGTTGCCAGTTCCGTAAACAGCTGGGGATGAATTCAGTACCCCTGTGCAAATTTCAGGTTGTGAACAAATAGAAGATGATGGGTTTAACTCAGTATTTTTGGATTATTAATGTTATTTGGGCATAAAACTGGATTATCCTAATAATACAAATTATGTCCCTTGTTCTGTAATAAATAGAAAATTTGTGTGAGCAGTGGAAAATGCAGGGAGGCAGCAGAGGAAGCAGCTGTGGTGGCTGAGAGAGGACCAACCCGAGCTGCAAGAGAATTCTAGTAATGCCATCCCCACCTTGCTGCCAAAGTGCTTGACCAAGCACTGAGGCTAAAGCTAGAATCATGCAAAATGACAGGCAAAGAGCCTTACTCTTATCCTGTTGAAAGACCATTATTTTCTTCTATTGATGCACTGTAAAAGCTTGAAGCTTTAGATTCCTAAGGTGTCTTCAGTGTCTAAACACGTTAGGAAAGTTTTCCTGAGCTGCTCTCCTCAGTACGCAAATAGCATTTTAGGTTCCCAAGTGCTTGGTTAAGTGCCTGCCTTTGAACTGTGATGAAATTAGACCAAGAGGTTACAGAAAGCTTTACTTTACAGTTGTTTGCTTGTCAGCAAAGAGAAGTCAGCAACTCAAAGGCAGAAACGTTCACCAATAATTCATTGAGGATTACAACAAACTGCTGTGTTTTTCTAAGTGCCAGGAAAAGGCTCTGTGTGTGGTCTTTTAATTATTCTTGTTATGAAATCAAGTAGCAATCAGTAGAAGCATGCATCCTGTTTCTCGGTACTGTCAAATCCAGCTTCAGAAACTTGACATCCATATTCCCCTTTTTTCCAGAAATAGCAATGGATTATCTCTGGATCCAAATTCCTGGTATTGAAACATCATGGGCAGAAATGTTATATTTGGAAAAAAGGTATCTGGCTGTTGAAAGTTGAGGCATATTCAGCCCAGAGAAATGTTAGGCAAAAGAAATTCTTGTCTCCCTGTATTACAGGGTACCTTTGGCTGGGCTGATATCCGACATTTTACTAGACAACACAGTTATATAGCTAGGAACAGATACTGTACTTTACTTTTGACCACATTTTTATGTATAGAATATCTGGTTTAATTACAAGATATGAATAATTTTGCTCAGTGTCTCTGACAACCTTAATTCTACATATTAGCAGATTTATATAAAAATCTTATTTCTGTCATCTATGCTTTGTTAACATACTGATCCTTCTAGCTGGTGTCAGAAGGGCTACTGCCTCTGTGTGCTTCTCCTCTCCTTGTTAACAGGTATAGTTTGGATGAACCCTAAAAGAATTCAGGACATCTAGGTAATTGTGGAGTGATAATTTCACGAAGGGGGTTATTTTTTTAAATATACATTCTACATTTGAATATACATCCTACATTCATCAGTTACATAAATCTAAAATGTAGGCTTTATTATTTATTTATTGTTCAAGTAAAGATTTTATAAAATTGTCTCCCTCCATCACCTTTTTAAAATGTCTTTTCTTGTCAATGGTTATGTGCTAAATTGTTATTTTTCCTGAGGCAGGTCATTAGGAGGACAATATGTAACATGGTAACTTCAAGTTGAGAAGAGGAATGACTGCTCTTCTGTGATGGAGCTTGTGTAGTGCAGGAACCTATACACTGGGTGTCACTGATCAACAGTGGTCTTAATAACATAGGAATTCTTCTAGCTCTTCAGGATATTTTTTTGATTTCTGAATCAGATTAGTTGTCTCTGTAGTTTAAAACAGTGTCTTGAACAGTTGCCAGTGAGGAAGGGGCAAGCAAACAGGCAATAATAGAGTAATACTATCAGAGACTGAGATTGTTTTGTGCCCTGTGGCATGTGAGTCGTTATTCCTGTAACAGATCTCACCCCCTGATGGAAGTCAGTAGTGGCTTTATGCCATTTTCTTCCAGATGAAAATCTGATATTTGGCAGAAGGAATAGAGTATCTTTGTTTTCAGCCCATTTTATCCTTCCTGAGATGTACTTACTGCTTTAAATAAATAACCTATTCTTTCTCTGAATCCTATTAAATGATTGGCTTCTACAATCCGTCATGGCAATGAATATTAGAGGCTAATTATGTGCAATATGCAATTATGTTAGTGGCCAGACTTAAATGTAATATTCTTTGATATTACTGAATCCTTCATTGTTGTTTTATTCTATGAAAAGGTAAACAGAAGTTTCTGACCTACATTCTGTATGTATCACACTGGTTTATGTGCTGCTATCATAGCTCATCTTGAGACTATTCATATCATCTGTGTTTGTGATTAAATTAGCCAGCTGGGCTAGTATTCTACTATTGATGGAGAACAGGTAGTACTCCTGTTTCAGAGAGGTGGCTTTTTTCATTCTTAGCATATACAGAAGCGTTCTTCATTTCTGATCATTTTTACACTCAAAATCTTTTTTACAGGCACAGAAGAAACACCCCCTATATGTAAAGTCAATAATTTATTTTAGTATGGTTGAAAATTTAATAGATTAGTTCAAGAACTACCATTATTCTAGTTCTAATTCTTACAGAAAAAGAAAGAAAAATAATGCTGTTGAAATTCTTATACATGCACTTTCTAAATAGTTCCTACCACATCTGCTAATGTTAGGCTCATGTCTCCATTGCTTCTCTGGCTGCTGAGCTTGATGGTTTCATGCTGATGGCAGTGGTGGGGTGTTACAGTGAACTGTCAGCATCTTGAGTCCTTTGCCATGAGGAGTATAATGTTTGTGTTGATGGTTTCTTCTTGCTCACTCTAGGATTGATTGAGAGTGATTTTTATACATTTGCTAACATGACTTTACACCTCTACTATGTCTTCACTGATGTGCAGTTCTTCATTACACCTGAGTTTACTATATATGGTGCTTTTCTGTATGTTAGATACAATTTCTAAACGAGTTCTGTCCATCTCCAGGTCTACATTTCTTTAACTGACTATGAGTAAATTGCTTATAGTCAAGGCATCTCCAGTGCTAGCCTCTGCCCTTATCTGCACCATCCTGTGCTTGTGATCCTCTTCACAGCATCCTGCATTCACTGCTCAAGGGCTGTGCTGTCATACCAGGCTTGTCTTTGCGCAAAGTTGTAAATACCTCATTCCACACAGGATAGCTGCTTATTACTGCTTTCTAGATAAAAGATAAACAGAAGTGAAATAAATTAGCCATAGGCACATGATCAATAAAAGAAATCACTGTCACAGCTAAACTAAGTAAAACAAAGCTAGAGTCAGGTCAAGAAAAGTTCAAGACAGAGCAAACCCTGACAGCCTCAGTCCTGAGGCCTCATAATTCTGTATGAAGCTTATGGCCTGTTACTAGCAATGGAAATGCTGCATTACATGATTAACTGGTTACATCATCTTTTATTTATTTCTCTTTTTATTGCATCTTCTCTGAGATAGCAAAGGGAAAGCTGAACATTCATACAAATGATATTATAGGGAATTGGGTCATTATTCTGGGCAGAGAGCTCTCAGTAATTCAGTAGCTGAGTAACAGCTCTTGAAAAGCCTACAGTTGAAGCTCATCACTAGCATAGTCTGCCTCTGATTACTTTGCATGTTTTGATTATTTTTATTTCAGCTACACTACTATGGCCAGGACATCACTCCTTTTTTTTTTGGTAGCATGTTATCTTACCCCACTCTGTGAGTCCCCAGTATCCTTACTGGAACCGGTTAAGAGTAGATGAAGCTAAAAAAAGTGCCAGAAATGGGTTCACAGTGATGGGAAAACCTGTGTTTTTCCAAGTGTTTCTCAGTGCAGCACAGATTGACACCAGCCTTCTGACTGCATTCAGATATAAACTGTGCATGGAGAACATAGTGATATCCATGTGATGTGCTTCTTCCTCTGATGAACATGATGTGTTTTGGGGGAAAATGGACCAATCTTCGTGTTTGCAAATATTTCAGAAATCAGCTTGGCCGTAAGGGACATGAACATAATTTGATGTCAAATACATGAAAGTAGGTGAAGGATGAAAATCTTCGGTGTTATAATTGAGTCACTTTTATCAGAATTCAAATGTGGTTAAGGGTGAATCCAAATGTGGCCAGAGGTGAATCAGCTAAGCTTTCTGAGAATGGTGTTGCCCAGGCAGCTGTATTCAGTTCTGAAGTGGGATCTAATTTTTGCTGTTGCTTTACCTCAATCAACAGCGAGTGCTTCTATTTCAAACTTACCGAAAGGAATTATTTCCAGCTTACTGTAGGCAAACCCTGACTACTTTAACCTAGTTGTGTTAGATACTGGTAAGAATATAGTCACAGCTGCCTGGAGTTGAGATCTCGCTGCAAAGTGTGTCTGAGCTCTTTTCTTGCTAGATTAATGCCATTGCTGGTGTCTGAGCCAGCAAGGGTAATGCAGACTCGTATGGGTTGTGACTGTGCTGTAGGTGTTTTGCAGTACTATAGAGGACAACGGGCAGGGATTTCAATCCCATTTGTTGCAGAATAAACATTATTTGCTTTAATTTGGCTCTGTAAGCAAGAGATGTTTCTAAATGAGTGAAGACAGGAAGAAGTAAATTTAGGGCTATTACTGGAATAACTTCCTATGTAGTTAACACACACTGAAATGAGGTGACACTTTGATGCCTGTGCATCAAGTTCCAGTTGCCTATCTTCTCTAACCGAGGTGAACGTTTTTCTTCTCTTCAAGACCTAAACTACAAGTGGTGTTTGTATTTTTCCCAATGTGGCTTCATCTCTGGTAGAATTAAATTCTATGAAAGGAAAAGTTCATACACTTTTTGTCCCAGTGGATAGGTTAAAACACTATTTCAGTTCTAGTAAATCCATCTCTTATATTTTCTTCATGTTTTGCATAGTTTTCTGGATGACATGTTTGGTTTGATATTTATGACTTGTAGGACATCTGAAAGCAGTATTTATTCCCTGTAGTTCTAGAGGGGAGAAAAGATCTCTTTAGATGACTTCAGACTGTAACATAAATTTTTGTGTTGCCATACAGGGTTCCAAATTACCTGTATTAATTCAGGAAATTGTCTTGTCTGCTTTGGAGTATAGCTGGATGAACAGTTTGGTTTAATGAGCAGCAGTTGTACAAAATGGAAACAAGATGTTATGGTAATAAAGAATAGGTTGGGAAGTAGTAAGGAATACATTATAATGCTGCTATATAAATAAATCAAGAATCTGATCTCAGCAATGATACTGTAAGTCTTACTCAGTCTCAGAAAGGGTAGTGAAAGACTGAAGAGGTCAGATAGAGGTGATAAGAAGTGGTACAGGGAGAAACAATTTAACCTGAAGACAGTTTTAAAGCCTAGCTATGTGTACTTTAGAAAAGCTGCAAATAATAGTGAACACAATAGTTGAATAGTTTAGTAATTCAGATTGTCTCTTTTATCTGTTTTTATGACACAAAGCAAAAGGAACTGTTCCATTCAGAGCAATGAGTCCTTGAAGCAGTGGATTTAGCGAAGTTCAAGGAGGAACTGAACAAGTTGGAATTAGTAGTACTAAATAAAAAGATATTGCAAGGAATAAAAAACTTTGTAAATCAGGATTTGATCCTTCTCCAGTAACTAAAGATTAGAACAAGATTTGGGAGGTGATATTATCCCTGCCGTCATTCCTCAGCACTGGAACTGATCTCAGTCTAGATCCGGGACTCTCTGGTCCTCTGGCATGGGAGTAAGAAATTCTTATGCTGACAGTGTGCACACACTTGTAATGTCTCAGAAGATCTTCCATTTAGTTAATACTAGGAACTTTTAATATATAATCTAATAATTTCTTCTCTCATCCCATGACTCTTTTTGCATCTGCTACATCTTTTATGGGATAGAGCAACATAATTGAAGAAATTATGCTTGTTTTCTCAGTTTGTAGCACTACAGATTTTCAAAATGATTTCCAAGTCTTGATTTTTAAATAAGAATTTTTAAACTTAATTTTTAAAACTTCAGTTGTATTATAATAATAATTTTTTTTTGGTGATTTGCCTACAATATGTTCATGTCTTTTTCCTAAGTGGTTACATTTTTAGGATCCAACAATATGTAAGAGTGATTTAAATTATTATGCCTCTTGTCTCCTTAAATCTGGTAGTTCTGTACTGCAGCTTGTTACTTAGATGCTGCTTCTGCTACTAATTAGAAACTGCAAATCAAAGCCTAATTATGCATCTCAGCTATGAAAACTGTGCAATACCAAAGAGTAGGTGGATTAAACTGTTTAATACTTGACACAGCCTGTGGAATAAAAAATAGAACAGTGAAGGCATGTTCAAGGAATTGTGAAAATAAGGTTCAGATGGTACAAGATGGAAATCTTTGTTATGCTATTTAGGCAATGTTGTTTTGGTTTTGTATGCTATCTTTTCCACAGCTGCCTTTCTAGATGTACAGATTTCCACAGTTGGCTATGTCATCTAAGAGCCATACATCTCCTTCTTTTTGACACAGCTACCAGCCCTGTTATTGTATACCACACTGAAGTTTTACTGGTGTAGTTGCATATTGGTTAAAAGGGATTTGAGTTAGTCTGTCCCTGAGGTTGCATTCAGTGCAATCTTGGCATGTGCTGATTTAACCTGAGATGAAAATTACTTTAAAAATGTCTATGAAGTGTGAATTGAATTATAGAAGACAAACTTATCATACCTCTTGTCTTGTGCAGTTGAAATCACACCTTTAATTAAACCAGAGCAGGTTTGACTAGAGAGAAAACCTTTAATTTCAGATGTAGTACGTACCATCATGCAATCTGTCACAGAGAGCTAATGTGCTGAACTCAGTGGCTCCAAGCAGAATTTGTAGAAATTTCACTACCAGCTTATGAAAGGATGACATATAGGCATTAAAATTTTCTTTTAGGCTGCATAATTTAACTGTGTTTTAGTCGAATGTTTATACACAGATTATTTCCCAGATAATAGGGAATAACCAGGAAAAAAATGGTTCCTGATACAGAATCCTCTTTCTGAATTTCTCTGATAATTCTTTTTCCTTTTCCAAGTTAGCTTAAATTTGAAAAAATTGCTGAAGTTGTTTGCACCTTTCATTTTTCTAGCCTACTCTAAAGCATGCATTCTGCAGGATTTAGAACTGCTAACAGTAGTTGAATGCTACACAGCCTTTCCACAAATATGCAAAATTTTGAATGGTTTTACTCGCTTTGTGAACTTTTTTGCTAGTGGATCCCATGGAGTAGCAAATTTTAGCTACTGTAAAATATGGAAAGCAAATTTTAAATTTATATTGCTTGTTCTGCATGCCAGCAATATGATTCCAAGATTCCTAGCTTTGGCACATCAATTTATCATGTTATCACTGAATCCAACACAGACAGCTTCAATTACAAATATGACATTCTCCAATTAACTCCTTATAAAATGCTTTCTAATTGATAAATAATCCTACAAACTCAAGAAAGAAAATGTTATCTCTTTGTGAATCAAATGGAAAAGTTAAAGCTTAAAAAAATTATTCTTTGTGATGTATTCATGGCAAAATTTTGACTACTCCTGGGTTGAACTGTGCATTTCTCCTTCCCTGTGCATCCAAAATAATGTATGAACTGATGGTTAGGAGACTTTTCTAAATGGGAAGCATAGACTCAAGCTCTTCAAAGTGAGAATGAAATTCACAGGAGTCTCATTTTTAACTTGGAAATTGTATAAAATTATACAATATTGTATTGTGTAAACTATACATTTTCCTTTGGTAAATTTTAAGTAGCTCCATGCTGAGTTTAAGGACTGTACATGACTCTCCCATTTTGTATCCGCCTGAAAGCCTCTCTGTAGGCATTAGGTAGAGAGCCAAAGAGCCTGGTTTTGACTTTCAGACCAGGAATCAGACAGCAACTGCATTGCTCAAAAACTTTTGTTATTAGAATGAATCCAGAAGGATTTGGTTTCTCTCTAGGAGATCACAAATAGTTAACCTGTGTAAATGTCCTATGCTTCTATTTGTAGAACGAATATACAGGAAACAATACATGGTTTTTGAAACAGTCATCCTCTTGAGTCGTACAAAATTCAACTAAAAGGTGCATATAACTAGCATAAACAATGACAGTCACAAATTCTAAAAAATTATTTTGTTGTATTGAGAAAAAAGAGCTGTTATCACTCTGTCTCTGTGACATGGAACTCCAACAATACTTGCATTGTGAGAGACATTTATCAAGTCATTGCCAAATTTCAGTATCTTTGTTGACAGATGGGGACTCTGCAATTATGGCAGGGAATGCCAGGTAAAGCAAAACAATCTAATCATGCCATAAAAAATTTATTCTTTCCCATGTGGTTTCCAAGCCTGTTAACGGGATCTGCCTTTTCCAGTGCACAGTTAAAAACAAATGCTGTTTTTTACTTTGTACATTTTCTGTTTCTAATAACACTTTTGAAAGCTGTGCATGTTGAAAGGATGCATAAACTCAGCAAACAGATAGAAGGTAAATAGAAAGGATATAGGTAGACACAATACAATAGAAAGGAAGACCATAACATCCGATCTGTTTTCTACTACAGTAACTGGCAAAATACATTTCTATTCTTCAGACTTTTGTTTAGTTAATTATGCAGTGAAATTAATATTTTAATGGGGAAAAATCCATTAAGAAGTACAAATTCTCTTTTGCTCCGTGCCTTCACAGCTGACTTGCTCAATTTGAACAATGTTTTTTTTACCCCTAGTTTGAATGTCATCCAAAGAAATGTCTGTGCCTAGTGCTAATTAACTAACTTCCCATTGATAGGGACTTTGCACTTGAACTAAAAGATATTTGATGGTTTGTTAACCTCTTACCTTCTGCTTTGATAACATCTAGTGAATATTTTCATTGCTATTTATTTTTATTCTCAGACCACTACTAAAAGCAACAAAAAGAGAGCTAACTTTGGTGTAGCACCAAATCTTTTACACTTTTCTTCCCTTCCTTCTCACACTGAAACAATGCTTCTACTTGATGTGTGGAGAGATAAAAATTGCTGCCAATAACTTTGAACATTATGTAAAACAGTGTATCTTGACCATAGGGAAACTATTTTTACACCAGTGTTGGCTTTTCCTCAATTGCATTTCAGATATGTAATCCTGAATTGCTCTTTGAATGCCCTTTCTATTTCTGCTTCTCAGTTAAGAGTAAAATCTTGTCTTTCTTTAATAGTAACTGAGGTTGATGGAGCTCCAAATTAATCTTTGGTGAGTTCTTTTAGTCAAAGTTTCAGCCCTTTTATTCTGAGCTTATTGGTTCCAGTGAGACTCTATGTCTGGCTCTTTTGTCACTTTGTCTTTTTTCCAAATTCATTACTCTATCTGTGCCTGTCACAGAAAATGCCATTTGAATATTTCCTTCTGCTGTTACAAAAAAGCATCCTGACACCACTTGGAAACATTAGTATTAGTAGTCCTTTCAGGCAACAGGTGAGTTTGGGGGCAACCACAGTTTGGAGCTTACCTTTCCCTTTCTGATCCTCAGTCAGTCTCATCTCATGTTTAAGGCAGAATCCTTCACTCATGTTTATGCTAGAAGCACTGAACGAATGCTCCTGTTGTTCACCACTCTGCCAAAGGGCACAGAATCCCCTTGCCCAGCACAAACACCTCTGCATGGGCATCTGCTTATCACCACAGTTCCCCTATATCTGGCAGTTCTGAGCAGAGACTGAACAGACTGATGTGGACAAGGACACAAAGTGTCACAGATATACAACAGCACTGATGCTCAGTAAGTGCACACCTGGAAACACATTTTCTCTTTTTGACCTCATGTGTCTTGTTTAGTGTAAAATCCCGACATTTATTTCTGTTACTAGTTTGTGAATGTCCAGACATCAGCTTAGAGAAAGCTCATCAGTATTCCAAAGTCTGTTCCTCCCTTCTCTAGTTTCTGTGGACAATATCAGCCATCTGTCACTTAGATCTAAAACTTGGAGATCGCATTTGGCTCAGACCACTACTAGCTTTATCTTAAATCTTCCTGATCCAATTTGTATAATCTCTCCAGGATATGATTTATTTATTCTCAAAGTGAAATATTTCTTGATTTATTTTCTGTTATACCCTCTTGAGATCCAACTAGCATGTGTTCTACAGTCTGAGACCTCTGAGACACTCAGTTCATTCAGAGCACACATAGCAACAAACTGTATCATCTTCTTTAGGAAGAGCACCAATCATTCATTTCTGAACTATAACAAAAGAAAAATGTGTCCTTTTATACTCCAACTGGGTGGGCAGAAAAGCTCATCAGTTCTGCATTCAGACATGCACCCAAGTCCCCCACTGTCCTGAAGAGGTTCACAGCTAGATCTCTCATGTTTCAGGAGCACCGTACTCCTGAGGATGTTGGCTAAGCTGGTGGTCTCTACTCCTTTGCAGCGGAAATGAGACAACAGTACAGAACAGAAAGCCAGCCCCATGGACTGGAGAAGATGACAAAATGGAGCTAGATCGGTGAATTCAATTAAGTAGTTTTGTTGTTAATTTATTGATATTAAACTGCACAGCTAATTTCTGGAACAGGGTCTAAAACCTAGGACTCTTCCACCTTATTAAGTACACTTAACCACCAAGCTATGGAGTCATGATTGTTTATGTGGGAGTGGAAGTGGGAACTGAATATAAGAGAAATAGAGAAGCATCACTGAGGTATGCTGGCATGTCATTACGAGGCTAAAGCTCAACTGGAGCTGGTAATGAGAAAGGCTTCTACAGGTACACTGTCGGCAACAATGAAACTGAAGAAAATGTGAGTTTAAGGTGTGTCATCAGGCTGCAGACTTGATGATGAATAGACTGACTTTGCTTCAGTCTTTGGTGCGCAAGGTCTGCTGTTTCAGGGAGTGAAGTGCTACACATTGTAAAGGAGGATCAAATTATGGACTACTTAAGTAAGCTGGACATATGTAGGTCTGAGACCAGGTCAATTACCTGTGAGTGTGCTGAGAGAACTAGCCAACATCACAAGGCCACACTTCCTATTGCCTTTGAAAGCCTGTGACAATTGTGGGAGGTCCCCATTGACTGAAGAAATGTTATGCCCATCTTAAAGGTAAGAAGGGAGATCCAGAGATCTGCAGGCTGGTCAGCATCACTTCTGTACCTAGAAATATTATGGAATAAATCATTCTAGAAGTCTTTTCCACAGTGAGAGAAGGACATGGAGGAGAAGGAACAACTAGCACAGTTTTGTCAAAGGCAGATTGTGCTCAACCAGCTCCAGTTCCTTCTATGGTCAGACTCAGTGGACATGGAGAGTGCAGCAGATATCATTTAAGTTGACTTCAGCAAGACTTGTCATAGTTTCTCATGGTATCCTCTTAGCCAAATTGAGAGACCTGTACTGGATTGGTAAAGTATTAGGTGAGTGGAGAACTGGCTAGACCAACAGCCATAGTGATCAAAGTCCATTCCAAGCAATTTCAAGTGACATATCTCAGTGGTTGATAATGGGGCCAGTTTTGCTGAAGATAGACTGAGGGAAATGCATTTGTTTAGCCTGGTAAAGAGAAGATCTAATTGCAATCTTCCAGTAGAGACTTATAGACAAGTTAAATCTAGACTCTTCTCATAGGTGCCTGATGAAAGGACAAGAAGCAACACTACAAAACTGGACTTAAAGACAGAAAAGTGTGCTCACTGTGGATGACCAAGCAGTGTAACATGCTGTGGAATCTTCAGCCTTGAATATTTTCAAAACTTCTCTGGACAAAGCCCTGGGTGACTGTGAAGTTACATCAGATTGCTCTGAAATTAGATCAGGTTACTTTGAACAGAAGGTTGCACTAGACTACCTCCAGAGGTGCTTTACAACTTAAAATTTTGTATGATTCTAGGCTTTTTCTACATGTAGGATCTATCATTCTTTTCTCCACAGTACTAAAGCTTCAGTGAAGGGGATGCAAAGTGCCTTCATTCACCCTCCCATGAAATGGAAGAGGTGGATTTCTAACCTTTCAGGCTTCCCAAGACATAAGACTTTCAAAAAGGAGGGTTCTAGCTATTATCTCCTATAGAAAAGCTACGTACAAAGTATTTCAGAAGAGAATTCTAAGCTGTGGATCCCAGGCGAATAAGGGTGGTCATCTTCCTATTTCACATTTCCTATATGGTCGTTTTAGGCAGCTTGCTTTCTGCTTAGCCAGAATATTTCTATGGGTTTCTTCTGTAAGGTAATGACTCTCCTTAGCAGTGGATTCATCCTAAAGCTCAGGCATCAGTCTCTGCATTATGGAAGAAATAATTATTTGCTCTAGGTTCAAGCCATTACACAGTATAACACTCATAGCAAGAGGGTCAAAAGTGCACAGCAGAATATTCCTCTGAAGTTTATCTTGCAGGTAGTCTGTGTCTTTGTTTTTAATCTATTTTGCTGGCATGGTTTATGACTAGTTTTGTATTTTAGAATTCATGAATGAGAGTTCTACTCCTATGCAAACTTTCTGCAAATGACTTTTGATATAATTCACTGTTTTTCAGCTTTGGTTGATTTAGATCCAAATGAAGACAGATCATATTCTTCCTGCATCAATGAGAATATCAGCTTTCTGATTTACTAATTAAAGGACAGTGGTTTCTAAAGACGCTTTGTAAGGGCTGCATTTGATAAAATTACTTTTTTGACTTGAGTCTATTCTAAGCTGTCTTAGTTTGTGGCTTAGACTTTAGTATTACAAGCAAAATATGTCTGTTACCTATCTCAACCATGAATACATTATATAAATGTTAAATGAACTTTTCCCCTTCAGTTTGCTGATGTGAGAGGGTAGGATAGGAAATTCTCACAGCTGGCAGACAAAGAATTACTGTAGTTGCAAAGTGGTTGGAAACACAAACGTTGATTATTTCAATGAAAGAATTTAATTAGGGTGCCTAAAGAACAGGATATTACTGACATCACTGATTGGCAAAATGAGCAAAGTAATACAGCGCTTAACATTGCAATAGGACTGTCTTAATGATGCCATTATTAGAATTTGGCTGGCATCCTGAAATGTGTATAATAGCTTGGCAATAGAATAACGATTTGGAAATTGCAGATGTAAGGCAATGATGTGAAAGCCAAAGGTTTACTGAAAAGAAGTCCAGATCAAGCATTTTTAGTGCCTCTCAAATTTATGGATCTGTAATGGACTGACTCTTACTCATTACTGTAACATGTAAGATAATTTAAAAAAACCCAACCAAATTCACTGGGTTTTCTTAGTCTCAATTTCCCACAGGCAAGCCTTCATTCCTTTCAAGATTTACCCTCTCCTATATTAGAAAAGTTTTCCTACCTTATGCTATCCCTATAATCAACATTTAACAGGTTCTCTGAGAAGATTCCCTTTTAGATCCTGCACTGATGGTCCATTAAGTGAAAGAAACAAGGGATAGGGACTTCCATAGGCTCCTGTTATAGGTCACCTTATGGATATTCAGTTTTCGAATGTGGTGAATTCACTGATCTACAGCAATTTCTGTCCTGCTCTAAATTGCAACGTTCATGCAATATCCCTAGTAAAGTCACATCAGGAAAGATTCTTTTCTTGCTCTAATACACTTTATTCTTCTCTGACACACCTGACAGATAGACTAGTAGTGAAGAGACATGGGTGATATAACCATAAAACCTGGCACTATTTGTACTGTAGCATTTAAGCAGTTTAAAACTGCAGTAGAATCTGGTTCATAGAATTTGAACTAAATAGTGCTAATTTAAAGTATGTGTTGATCAGGAATTTATAGAGTAAATGTTTTCACACTGAAAAAATAATGCCAATTTGTTAAGAGGTGTGTGAGTTGGTGAGTTTCTTGCCCAGAAAAGGTTGATTTCTTCTCAAGAAAAGATTTGGAAATTGTAAAAACAACTTAACTTTGTCATAGTATGTTAAAGAATAGGTCAAAATCAAAATGAAACTTTCAAAAATAATTCTGATTGGATGAAGCCTTTTTTGGGTGTTAATTGATTTATTAAGCTTTTAAACTCTGTCTGAATTTGAATAGCCAAATGCAATTCTAAGGACTTTTATTTTCAAGTCTTTTAAAAATACATATGGAGACGATACAGAGGATTGAATTAAAAAGAAGAGAGATATTTAGATGAATGGTATGGAATGAAAGAATGAAGAGGGGATACTAATCTGTAGACAGAGCTTATAAATTCTTTCCTCTCCTCATACTTCCTTTCTTTCTCCTCCCTAGTAGAGATGTGGTTTGGTATGTTGGTATTTGAAACAACTGCCTTTAACGGAACCATTTATAGGAGAGATTGAATTTGGGATACTGTTTTAAAGAAAAAAATAAATGAAATGGGATTACATTTGATATTCATATGCAGCTAATAATAGTCCTAGTAACTAGGAAAGGAGAAATATTTTGAAAAACTTCTTATGTTATAAATATCCCAAAATACTTTGGATTGCACTTTACATTGAATAGATCCCAATGATTCTTCAAATTTAATTTCCATCTAATAATAAATTGCAGTGAATTCTGTCCCAACCCCTCATTGCTGAACGTACAATAATAGTAGATAACAAAGCTCTTTCAGTTCTATGTGCAGCTACTTTCAACTCCAAATTCCTTCACATGTTTTCAGTTGCTGAGAATATCCAGACTCTGATTACATTCTGACTTTGCTCTGTTTGAACCTGCAGCCTCTATTTTAGAAATAGAGCAGAGCTGTTCCCTTCATTCATTTTCCTGCTTGTAGCATTTCCCTGTTTGTGGCAGGTCAGCAAGGCCATGCCTTTGCTCTCCCCTCCCTCTGCCCCAAATCTGAATCACCTTCCAGGTGATTCCGACTAACCTCTTCCCAATATTATGGTGTACCTGTAGGTAGTTCCTGGTAAATCAATGAAATATTAGAAGCTAGCTTTCTGACTATTTATAAACCATTTGTATAACAATTAACCATCTGTTAGTTAGCACTGTACAGTCACAGCAAAATTTGTTTAATAATGTAATTTCTCAGACTTTATGGAGGTAAACTGATTTTTGCTCTCAAAACCAGGTACACAGTTCTTGCTGAGATGTAGATATATAGAAGACAGAATTTGGGCCAAAGTCTGTTTAACGTCTGAACGTATCTGAAATAATGACTAGAAGTCAGAGAATCACAGAATACCAGGTTGGAAAGGGCCTCAAAGATCATCTGGTCCAACCTTTCTTGGCAAAAGCACTGTCTAGACAAAATGGCTCAGCACCCCGTCCAGCTGAATCTTAAGACTGTCTAATGTTGGAGAATCCACCACTTCCCTGGGGAGATTATTCCAGTGGCTGTTATTGTGCAAAATTTTCCTCTTGTGTCCAACTGGAATCTCCTCAGAAGTAACTTGTGCCTGATACCCCTTGTCTTCTCCATGTGATTCCTTGTAAAAAGGGCATCTCCATCTTCTTTGTAGACACCCTTTAAATACTGAAACGTGATGATAAGGTCTTCCCTAAGCCTTCTCAATGATGAACAAATGCAGTTCTCTCAGCCTCTCCTCATATGGCAGGCTTCCTAGTCCTTTGAACATTTTTGTGGCCCTTCTTTGGACCCTCCCCAGCCTGTCCACAACATTTTTGTATAGCGAGGACCAAAACTGTATGCAGTATTCCAGGTATGGCAAGACAAGTTCTGAGTAGAGGGGGATAATGACTATCTCTGCTGGTAATGCCCTTGTGTGCTAGGTATGTGTGGTGGTGTTTGTGGTAGTGGGGGAGGGGACTACAGCAATGGCCTGTGAGAATGTGAGAAGCTTCTCAAAAGCTCCCCAGGCTCCATTGGACCTGTCTTTGCACTAAAGCTGGGCCAATTAGCTGTTCTTCTGTGATAATGTATTTAAGAAAGGGAACCTGAGAAGGAGGGGCACTTTGAGGAGAAGTTGTGAGGAGGACACCTGTGTGAACACTGAGGTCAGTGGAAGAAAGGAGAAGGAAGGTGGGGGGGAGGTGCGCCGGAGCATTGAGCTCCCTTATCCTGTGGTAAGACGGCAGGGCCGCCCTCCCTGCCACCCATGGAGGTCACTGGAGGAGCAGAGATTTGCCTTTGGCTGTGGAGGACCCTCTGCCAGAGCAGGCAGCTGTGCTAGGCCGGGACTCTGTGGGAATCGATCACAGAATCCTTCAGGTTGGAAATGACCCTTGGGATCACCGAGTCCAACCATCAGCCCTACTCTACAAAATTCTCCCCTACACCATATCCCCCAACAAAGGGAAGAAGAAGCCCCCACTGTTGTAGTTTGGCACTGGGAGGACTGCAACATGCAGGGGTGACCTATGCCAAAGCATCTTGAGAAGAATGCATCCCATGGGGAGGATTCATGGTAGAGAGAGTTTGTGGACGTCTGTCTCCTGTGAGAGGGGAACCACATGGAGCGGGGAAAGAATGCAGAGGAGTGCTTTCCTCCACCACTATCTTGGAGGAAGAAACAGTGGACTGTCAGCAGTCCCCATTCCCTGCCCCTGAGCCCCTGGAGGAGGAGGTAGAAATATTTGGAACAAAAAGATGGTCCGTTAAGTGTTGGTTTTGTTAGTGTTTGATTTAAAGTGATGTTCTTGGTTTTCTTCCCCTAAGGAGTCTGTCTTCCCTGTGACTGTTTAAATGGGTGAGCATCCCCTCCCTGTCCTTATCTTGATTCCTACACCTTTTTGTTTCATTTTTTCCTTCCTAGCCAGCACTGGGGGTGAAGAAGTGAGTGAAAAGCTGCACAGCTGCGTGGTGCTCAGTTGCCCTCTGGGCCTAAACCATAATGCCTTGTTCATGCAACCCAGCATGCTGCTGGCTTTATTTGCTACAGCATCACACTGTTCATTCATATGGAACTTGTTGTACACCAGGATCCCCAGGTCCCTTACCACAGAGCTGCTCCCCAGTTGAATAGATCCCAGGCTGTGCTGCACTCCTGGATTATGTTTTCCCAGGTGCAAGACCTTACACTTGTCCCTGTTGAACTTTATAAAGTTCTTGTTAGCCCACTCTTCCAGCCTATCCAGGTCTTTCTGCAGGGTGACTCTCCCTTCTGAAGTGTCCATTTCCCCATTCAGTTTGGTATTATCAGCAAACTTCATCAGGGTCCCATCATCCAGATCACTTATGAAGATATTCAACAGCGTTGGGCCCAAGATCAGTCCCTGGGGGGCCCCACTTGTGGCAGGTTGCCAGTTTGAAAAGGAGATATTTACCACCACCCTCTGGGAGTGGCCTGTCAGTCAGTTCCCCACCCACCATACAGACCACTTGTCTAGACCATAACGTATCAGTTTCTCTACGAGGAAGCTGTGGGGAACTGTATCAAAAGCCTTGGAGAAATCCAGGTAGACGATGTCCACTGCTTGCTCCACATCAACCAAGCAAGTTACATTGTTGTGGAAGGCAGTCAGGTTTGTTAAGAACGATTTGCCCGTGGTGAATCCGTACAGGCTTTTTCCTGGTCATATGCTTCATTTGAACTGTGATAGCCCCCAGGAGGATTTGTTCCATAACTTTCTCAGGGATTGAAATAAGACTGAAGGGCCTATAATTTCCTAGATCCTTCTTTAAATCCTTCTTGTAGATGGGGGGTGACATTAGCCTTCTTCCATTCTTCTGGAACATCCCCCTATCTCCAGGACTTCTCAGAGATTATGGAGACTGGCCTCACAACAGTGTCAGCCAGGACTCTCAGCACCCTTGGGTCAGGTCCCATTGATTTGTAGGGGTAAAGCTTCTGTAATAGTTCCTATACGAACTCTTCCTTCACTGACAGTGGGTCTGTGTTTTCATTACTTCATTTCTTTTTCCAGTGGAAGAACTGGGTAGGGTTTGTATATTCTCTTGGATGTGAGAGCAGCTGAATATGTTATGTCTCAGGGGAAATGCAGAAGTCAGCAGGACTGTCAGCAGCCAGATTGCTTGGTACACTGTATTGACACTGGTTATGTTGGTATTTGTATCCCCTCAGGTGGGGCTTACTCAGATTTCTCTTGTCTGGCAGCTGATTTGAGAGGTCTAATCAATAGTACTACTCTCACCTATCAAGTGAGTGTAATCTTGGAAGATATTATGATAAGAAACAGTTCAGAAAACTTCAAAGGCTTGTTTAGTGACAGAACAGTGCTTTGGCTATGAATGAGGCCGGACAGTTTTAGGAAGACAAGCCTTACGGGTTTTACTAAGACACAGCTGAGTTACTATATGCATTACAGTAGTAACATTCGGAAATGCAAAAGGAAAGTGGAAACGTGTCTTGAACCTAATAAAGTAAATAAAGTCTGTAGTAATGTTTTGGATTTTGTTTTTCCTTAAGAAAAACGCATGACCTTGAATAACGACTTACCTATTGTTTTAATTTTGTAACCAGCAAAATACCTCAAATGATCAGTATAATTAATAGTTAAATAGTTGCTTATAATAAAAGCCCTTGACACATCAAAGCTGATGTATTTGTGACTTCAGTTATTGCTGCATGTACACTGAACTGTGACTATCTTTTCACTGTCGTTATTTAGGAAAGCTTTGGTAGTATCCACATACTTCACAGACATGTAAAAGCTGTGCAGCTGCTCTACTGAGGACAATCACTGTCAGTCCTCTAAGCTTTAATGATAATTTCGAACACCTTTGTTGCTTCCCCAGAGCAATATTTCTTAATCATTTATGGCACTACAGTAGCCAACAGGCCAACAACCCAGTGCTGCCATTATGAGCATTTCTTCCTGCCTTCTATAAATTATGATCATATCTTCAGGTGATTCATTCTTAACTCTTGTCCGGGTTCCAAGGTCTAAATCTATTTCTATCTGGTTCTCTCTTGAAGAGATGTGTCCTGCAACTCTTATGTTATTTGTTTGAATGATTGCTCTAAGGTATTGTGAGAAATTTTTCCATGTGAATAAATTTATTTATGTTATATGTGTAGCAAGATGGTTTATGTGGAAGATGAGTGATTATTTTTAAGATGTGGCAAAGCTTAAAATAAAGAACTCTTTATGATACTTCCTTCACTCAGAGTCATATCTCAGTGACTGAGTGGGGAAAAGAAAATGTGATGTGACTATCATTTGATGTATTGAAGAACTACTGATTTAAGGCAGTCTCTGAAGAAATCTTGTTATACAGCAAGTTTATGGCTTAGATTTTTATTCAATGAGATTTTAAAACCTGAATGAATGTACGTTAATACATTCAATTGAAGGAATATGGTTATAAATGATCATACTTTAAAAGGATGTAGTAACCTTAGAACAGCTTTTGTTTTCTAGAAGCTCTACGTCCTGGGCTCTATCTGGAGACAGATATACCATTTTTAATAGTGATGATGGTAGATGATGTTGACTTAGAGTGTAACCACAGCAGAAGCAACAGTTGTTATGATTTATAAATATTATTTTATCTTTTGGATTACAAACTAAGAAAGCCAGAAAGCAGAGTTATGTCTGTGAACTGTCATTCCACACCTGAGGCTCAGTGGTCCCAAGGCTTCCCATGAAGTTTTCAACCTCTGCTTGGCTGGAAATGATTTATGTGTGAGGTGAATTGATCCTACCAATGGAGAAAAGGGCAAATTTTAATATTATTATTTTATTATATAATAATAATAATAATAGAATAATAACATCATAATTTAATGCATACAGCTTTCCATTTATTCTCTCCTTGCTTCAAATTTTCCACTGATGTCAGTCAACTGATACCTGGTATGAAACATACATCACTATCTTCCTTCTTTGTGGGACTCCCTTTACAATCAGCCCATGGAGCTCTACTCTGCAAGTAACATCACCTTTCATTTAATTTCATTCAGATGTTCAGTTAGAAACCAGATTGTCCCATCATTTAATACTGTGCATCTTTGGATTTACAAACTGATTGTAAGCACTATGGCAGCTGAGTAGTTTTGAAGTAAATAAGATTGACTCGGTTAACTCAATTATATATGTGTACAAGCTTAGATATGTGCTGGAAGATTAGGAAGTGTCTCCTGAGTGAGGTAGGAGGGGAGGAGAGGGAAGAAAGAGATACTAGCTCAAGCAAAGCTTTTCAGGTACTTGGTTTCAGGGTGCAGTGAGAGTCAGGGGTTTGCTGTGGATCAGGCACCATAGATGCTGCCAGGGGCGGCAGGGCAGGGTCTGGCAGCCAGGGCACATCCCACTGGCAGGCTGTGGGCAGCCCCAGACTCGGCCATCTGGACCTCCTTGGAGACAAGAATGGCCAAGGCTGGGCCGAGATGTTGTCCTACAGGCCTAGTGAGAGGAACCAGGGTCAGACACAGGATCAGGGTGGGTAGCCAGGGGCCCAGGACAAGGCTGGGGTGAGGCCAGGCTGGGCTGCCTGCCTGCAAATTGGGAGTGGGGTCTGCCTCAGCAGGGGTCACAGCAGGCCAGACTTAGCTGTGACATGGAGCCCAAGGTCATGGTGGGGCCTCAGCTGAAAGCAGTTGCCATAGGCCAGGGATCAGCTCTGTCTGTGGCCTCCCTGCCATGTGCCCAGGAGCCTCTCCCCAGGATCACAGCAGCATGGGGTACCCTTGGCTACGCCAGCTCTGAGCTGCCCCTGCCCTGCAGCCGAGCCCCAGGATGCAAGCTGCCTGCCGGACAGCTCTCGGGTCCATTCCTCTTCTACACTATCAAATCTCATAAAGCAAGAGGTCACAAGTTACTTGTAAAGTATGTACTTTTAAGAATGTAGAATGTTTTGCACAATTTTCAGAGTAATTGAGTCTAGGTGTGTGGCTCTGTCTGCTGAGGAGAGATAACATGGTGGTATCACTGAGACCTGGCTCTGGAGGCAGTAAATCTACTGACTGACACTTGATCAGAAGTTATCAAGTATAAATAATGGATCAGAACCTTTTCGTTTGTAAGGAAGATGATATATCTAACTTTTATTATTATGGAACAAATTCTTCTAAACATTACTGTATAAAGTTTGGGCATTATCTAATATAACGCAGACATTACTAAGTAATTGATTAGACATATCACTTGTTAGTTTGTAGTTAATGGTAAATCATATTCAATAATATAAAACCCTTGATTTTTCTTTTACCTTAATGTATGTAATATTTCTATAATTATCTTTTAAGAATGTCTTTAAAATTTTATTTTCTCTAGTAAGAGTATCTAAAAAAGATTCCACATGTGAAGATGAACCCAGGTTACAATTTGAATTTTTTTAATAGTTCAACTTTGTCACTATCCAAAATACATTTTATAAATTAGTTTAATAACTCTGAGATTATGCTGTATACTCTTTGCCATGGAAATTAACTTGTAGAACTAGGAGAAGATTGAAGGTATTCTGTCAGGATCTAATTAGTATCTTTATTTACGTCAGCACTGTGCAGCTTTTTCTTCCTGAAGGCCAATTATGTAATTTCAAAAAGGTCAAGGGGCCACAAATCAATATTCAAACTGTTTTTCCAGGCTCAATTAGATTAAGGTTTTGATGGTTTTATCTCTCAGGCTGCCTTACTTCAGATGGAAGTGCAAAGTGACTGCCTGTGAAAAGTAGACCCCTCACAGGACCATAGTCACCAGGGGACCAGAGGCCGCTGTTTGAGGTCCTGCAGATGGAAAGAGAGCAGTGGCTCTACCTACTTCTGCAGTTTCAGCATACTCCATTTAGGGAAACACCTGATAGAAAGTTTTAAACAAGGATAGTTGCACATAGTTATTGACTTTATTAGGACTTACAGCTCTAAAATGACCTAGATCATATTTTACTTTAGTGGTTACCATGTACTGAGGTGTGCACACACAGAGATCACTTCTTCTTGCTTATACTGTGAAACTAAGGTTGGAGTCCTGGCATTGATGATGCAGAATTGGCTTGCACATGTGTTGAAAGTCTAATGCATCCTATGTTTGTTAGCTTTGCTGTATGTGTACACTGGACATACCTGGCAGGGTGTGGGACTATGGCCATGGAGGACAAAGGCCAGGACAGGGACACCCCTGAGGGACTGCAGCCCATGTGAAGTACATACCAGGTGAGGGACTACAGTCCGTGGGAGAGCCACACTGGGGCATAGGAAACCTATTTAGAAGCATGGAGGAGCAACTGAGAGAAATGTTAGGCACATAACCTCCTCCTGTGCTGCCCATTGCCTCTCCAAAGGGAGAAGGGTGGACTGATTGTAATCTGCAGTGAAAACAAGTTGAAACGATTAAGAGGGAAGTGTAGATATTTGGCTTAAGGTGAGCCTGAAGAAGAGCAAAGAAGGTTGTTTACTTAAGGTTCGTTTTGATTGTTTATGTTCTTTTTGGGTAAGAATTAGAGACCAAGGCAACGAAGGGAACATTGTGGTTCATGTCTACTACAGGCCATCTGATTGAGGGGAGCCTATTGACAAAGCCACAGGAAGCATTGCACTTGCAGGCTCTCATCCTGCTGCGGGAATTCAACCATCCCAACATCTGCTGGAAAAGTAGCATGGTGAGCTACAGGCAATTCAGAAGACTCCCGGAATACGTTGAGGATAACTTCTTAAGCCAGGTAATAGAGGGGGTGTGATGTTGGACCTGATAGTCACCAATGCAAGTGAGCTAATTGGTGGCATCAAGACTGGAGGCAGCCTAGGGTGCAGTGATCATGTGCTGGTGGAGTTTGCAGTCCTGAGGGATATGGGTCAGGCAAAGAGTAAAAGTCAAGACCCTGAATTTTAGGAAAACAAAATTCCAGCTGTTCAAGCAATTAGTCAATAGGACCTCCTGGGAAACTGCCTTCAGGGACAAGGGAGAAGAACAGAGCTGGCAGACCTTTAAGGATGCTTTCCATAGAGTGCAAGAGCTCTTGATCCCCAGGTGTAAGAAATCAGGAAAGAAAAGCAAGAGACCAGCATGGTTAAGTCAAGCCCTGCTGGTCAAATGAAAGGGCAAGAAGGAAATGCACCGGTAGTGGAAGCAGGGACAGGTGTCCTGAGAAGTATATAGGACGCTGCTCAGTTGTATAGAGATGGGGTGAGGAAGGCCAAGGCATGGCTGGAGCTGCACTCGTCAAAGGATGCAAAGAATAATAATAAGGGCTTCTACAGATATGTCAGCCAGAAAAGGAAGGTCAAAGAAAACATAGTTCCCTTGTTTAGCAAGATGGACAAACTGGTAGCAACAGAAGAGGAGAAGGCTGAGGTACTGTGGTGGTTTGACCCAGTGCAGGTACTCAACAACTTTTTGCCTCAGTCTTCATTGGCAGCCTCTCTTCCCACACCTCTCACATGGATGGACCACAAGAAGGGTACTGGGGAAGCAAAGTCCTTCCCACTGTAGAGAAGATCAGATTTGTGACCACCTGAGGAACCTGAAAATGCATAAGTCTATGGGGACATGACAAGATGCATCCCAGAGTCTTGAGGGAATTGGCTGATGTAGTTGCCAGCCACTCTCCATGATATTTAAAAAGTCATGGTAGTCAGGTGAAGTCCCTGGTGACTGGGAAAAGAGCAACATTGCACCCATCTTAGGGTAGAAAGGAGGACCCTGGGAACTACCAACCTGTCAGCCTCACCACTGTGCCTAGGAAGATCATGAACAGATCCTCCTAGAAGCTATGCTAAGGCACATAGAGGAGAACGATAGGATTCAAGACAGTTAGCATGGCTTCACCAAGGGCAAGTCCTGCCTGACCAACCTAGTGACCTTCTATGATGGAGTGACTATATCAGTTGACAAGGGAAAAGCTATGGATGTCATCTATCTGGACTTCTCTCATGATTTGAGCTCGGAAGGCAACTGAGAACCATGCAGTTATTCATGCACCCCTTCCCCACAGTGCTGGGAAGGAGAAAATGAAGTGAAAGGCATGGGAACTGAGATAAGGACAGGGAGGGATGACTCTCCCATGACAGTCATGGTCAAAGGACAGATCTGTTGGGGGAAGAAAAAAAGAGTTCACTTTAATTCAAACAGTGACAAAAACAACACTTAACAGAGTGGGACAGTGAGAAGTGTTACTACATCTTAAAAACACCTCCCCCCACCCCTCCCTTCTTCCTGGGCTCAATTTTGCTCTCAATCTCTCTAGCTCCTCCCTTCCAGTTGCTCCGGGGCAGGGAATGGGGGGTTTTGGGTCAGTCTGCCACTCCTTTCTTGGGGGGAAGCACTCCTCTGTATTCTTGCCCTGCTCCATATGGTTCCCCTCTCACAGGAGACAGTCCTCCATGAATTTTCTCTGACATGAGTTCTTCACACAGGCTGCAGCCATTCCTGGGCAGCTCTGGCATATGTCCCTCCCATGTGTGGCAATCTTCCCAGTGCCAAACTACAACATCAGGACTTCTTTCAGAGTCCCAGTTGTCTTTTAAGTGTAGCTGCCTGCTCTGGTATGGGGTCCTCCACAGGCTGCAGGTTGGCCTCTGCTCCACTGAACACCTCCATGGGTGGCAGGGGGGTGGCCCTGCAATCTCACCATGGAATACAGGGGTCTCTCTGTTCCAGCACACCTCGCCCCCTTCTCCTCTGTTCTTCAACTGACCTCAGTGTTTGCATAGGTGTCCTTCTTGTAACTCCTCCCCACAAGTCCTCACCCCTTTTTAAATATGTTCCCCTTCTTAAATATGTTATCACAGAGACATGGCCGCTGTCACTAATTGGCTCGGCCTTAGACAGAGGCAAGTCCTACTTGCAGCTGGGGGAGCTTTCAAGAAGCTTCCTACAAGGGGCCACCACTGAGCCTCCTCCCCCACTACCAAAAACCCTGCCACACAAACCCGGCACAACTTCTTTAAGGCCACAAGATCCTTCTCTCTAAATTGAAGAGATATGGATTTGAAGGGTGGACTGTTTGGTGGATGAGGAATTGGTTGGATGGTTGAATCCAGAGGGTAGTGGTCAACAGCTCAATGTCCAGATGGAGATCAGTGAAAAATGGTGTCCCTCAAGGGTCCATATTGGAAGCAGTACTGTTTAATATCTTCATCAATGACATGGAGAGTGGGATCAAGCACGCCCTCAGCAAGTTTACAGACAACGGTAAACTGAGTGGTGCAGTTGACATGCCTGAGGGATGGGGTGCCATCCAGAGGGACCTGAACAAGCCTGAGAAGTGGACCCATGTGAACTTCATGAAGTTCAACAAGGCCAGGTGCAAGGTTCTGCACCTGGGTCAAGGGAACCCCTGGTATCAGTACAGGCTGAGGATGAAGGGATTAAGAGTAGCCCTGCTGAGAAGGACTTGAGGGTGCCGGTGGATGTAAAGCTGGGCATGACCTGACAATGTGAACTCACACCCCAGAAAACCAACTGTATCCTGGGCTGCATCAAAGGAAGTGAGTCCATCAGGTTGAGGGAGGTGATATTCCCCCTCTGCTCTCATGAGACCCCACCTGGAGTCCTGCATTCAGCTCTGGGATCCTCAGCACAGGAAAGTTGTGGACCTGTTGGAGTGGGTCCAGAGAAGGGCCACAAAAATGATCAGAGGGATGAAAAACCTCTCCCATGAAGAAAGGCTGAGAGAGTTGGGGTTGATCAGCCTGGAAAACAGAAGGTTCAGCAGAGACCATATTGCAGCCTTCCAGTACTTAAAAGGAGCTCCTAAGAAAGACGGGGACAAACTTTTTAGCAGGGTCTATTGCAAGAGGACAGGGGGTAATGGTTTTAAAATAAAAGAGGGTAGAATTACACAAGATAAAAGGGAGAATTTTTTACCATGAGGGTGGTGAAACACTGGAACAGGTTGCCCAGAGAGGTGGTAGATGCCCCATCCCTGGAAACATTCAAGGTCAGGTTGGACAGGGCTTTAAGCAACATGATGTAGTTGAAGAACATCCATGCTCATTGCAGGGGGGGTTGGACTAGATGACCTTTAAAGGTCCCTTCCAACCCAAACTATTATATTCTTTTCCCAGTATCTGCATCAGTAATCAGAAGTTGGTGTTAACTGGCAATGAATGAATTAAATTAAGTAAAAAAATCCCCTAGTTAAGACTATTTTGCCCATGACAGGTGGTCAGACTAAGTGCATATACCAGCTGTCCTGTAGTCTGGAAGGTTTACCTAAATCCAATTCAATAATGAAATGGGATTTGTGATCTTTTGCTGATGATAATTGTGTCCCAGAAACAAAAAATTTGGAGATGGAATATTTTGAAGATGTGCAAATAACAGTTTTATTTGAAATTTCAATCTGAAGCACAATAATGATATGCTGATTTTATGCTTTTCATGAAATAAATACAATATAAAGCAACTTAAAAATTAGAAACTGACACAGCTGTACTTTGTAACATATGCAAATTGTCTTTGCCTGAAACCATCTGCTCAGAATTTATCCAGACAACAACAGAAAGCACAATAGGTCAGTATCAAGCAAAATAGCCATGCCCATGCAGAAATGTAAGTGGCATAGAGTAAAATCACCTCTAGACAGTGTATAAGCCTATCTTTATTGGTATACATATTGGCATGTATTTTCTTTGGTCTCCTGTGAGAATCTTTATAGCAGATTGAATCAATGGTGATGTGTATGTGTTTGCATGCATCCTTACATACCATCCTAATAAATAATGGAATATTCCTGTAAACTAGGTTTGTTTGTTTTGTTTTGTGTTGTTACAACACTTAACACAACCAAGACCTCTAAATAAAGGATCAAAAATACAAAAGAAGGTTATTTGTGTACAATTGTGAATATAATTCCATATTAAAATATGCATAGCTATTAAGAAGAAGCCATTTTTGTGCACGGTTCATACAGTCCTTTACATAAAAAAGGAAAAGTTTACAAATCTAGCTCTCAGACAGCTAATCCCAAGAGTAGCCTGAATTTTGACATACACCCCAAGCTCATGTCCTAAGATCTTCTGGAACTTGTAAAAGACATGAAGCCAGTATGAATTTCAGATACCTAAAAATACCATGTAAACATGGGACAGGCAATGTTGGGCCCTTCTTAAGAGGGAATACAGGATGTTTTGTCTGTTTCATGTTAAGGAGTTGCCTGATGAGCGGCCCCTAATTGGTGAAGGTCAGACAAGATAAATTGAGACAGCTAGGCAAGACAAAGTGTACATTTATACCGGGTAAATTTACTTCTGATGATCTAAAGTGCACAATGCATCTAAGAGTTTTCCTCCTATAAGCAGAGCTGGCTCAACCAAGCCTGTATCTAAAGGGGCCACTGCTATACAGGGGCTGTATATTTGGCCTAGAGCCTAGCCTTAGGACTGCTTGTAAAACACAGAACAGACATAATGACTATTCTCAAACTGCTTTTGAGTAAAGTAGAACAATCACATTTTTACACAGTAAACTTAAATTTTAGCACAAAGGCCATTTACATAACCAGGTGTTCCATTCAACTGGTAGTGCTATTTTTCTGAAACAAAGGCCAGCTTACAGTGCCCATTGTGTTGAGTTCAGTTCAGCTTTCTTTACAATGGCTGTGGTTGCCCAATATATTCATGACCACCTTGCCTGTGCCCACCTCCTCTTAGCCAAGGAGGGTTTGTGTTGGCCACTGACTCAGACCAACATTAGCGTTTACTGATGTTGCACAATGATGTTAATATATTAATCAGAAGAATGACCAAACTTCTTGCCTGTGCACAGTGGGAGTGAGAACATATGCCAGTAGGGAGCATAGGACAGCATAGGTTTGGGATCAGCACTGTGTGGCACTGTTGAACATAGGTTATGAATTATGGGAAATGAACTCTGCCCTGGGAGATTGTGTATCTGGAGGGACCTGAGTTTGCCAGTACAGAAAGTCCCTGTCCTGTCTCTTCTGTAGTGGGTGAAAACAATTTTCAGGTGCATACTGTCATAGGATGATTTCATCCATGTTCAACACCGGGAAAGATGCATATGGACTCTAAAATCTGTTGTCTGTGTTGTCCCTGTGCAGGCCTAAATTGCTGGGCTTTATAGTAATCCACTTGTATTATTACATGGTTTGGGTTTTTGTGTGTGTGTTTTTTTGTTGGTTTTTGTTTGTTTGTTTGTTTGTTTGTTTGTTTTTAGTCTGGTGTATAATCTAGCCCAAGATTTCAGATAAATATAACAAATGTTACAGGTTACAACAATAGGAAGGGTGGAGAGTGGGAGCTGACTTTGAGAAGCAGGCTGACTGCAACAATTTATCTTCGAAAGGTTTTAGCACTAGCAGTCACTTTGATGTGGAATTACTTGTTTGTGCTTTTCCCTTGTAGTCAAATGTGCAACAGGGTTTTCCATGAAAGGTGAGAACAATACTGTTTGTTTCAAAGCATTTCAGCTACTGTAAGAATGTGAAATTTTAAAGAGCAGAATTAGGTTCATAGGTTGATTTTTCCTAAGTAGTGCTGGGTAATTTCATATGTACTCCAATAAGATTAAAGAGTGACAATCCTGCAATATACCTCAAAACACTCAGAATGACAAGACAAATAATGTTTTCTTACCTTCTGTTTCACAGATGTCCACAATTTGCTTTCCTGAACTTTCTTTTTATGTATCTGATACAGAATATTTTCTGAGGCAGAATGGGCATCTGTCTGATTGGGTGGTTCTTGCTTTGTCACAAGTGTTGTGTTCCCATTTGCTGTTCATTTTGGGCTTCCATGGCACTGTATAAAATGAAACTGTGATAAAAGCTACCAGAACTCTTTCTTATTATTTTTATAAGCTAGAAAAATAAAAATAAAATGGTTCTTATTCAGAATTACAAATCGAACATCTCAGTAGTTTAGGAACCAAAACTTTTTCAGGCTTTTTACCTTCTTACTGCTCATATTTCCATCTGTTCTGTTTATTTAATTTCATTTTAAGTTATCTAATAATTTAACCTCTTGATTTCGGAGACTGAATTTGTCTATGATTTGGAAAGCTCCCAGAAAAAAATGAGGGTGGGAACCATCAAGTGCTACTGCAGTGCAAGAAACGGTTGATTAGGCTAAGGTCAGATTAGTGGCTCACTCCTGATCAAGAAAGAATTTCATGTCTCCTTATATATAATACATGAGGCTGTGAGTATTGATCAAACAGCTCGATTGTGTTAATCCTTTTGCTTGTAGCAATGTTAAATGTTTACTTTCTCCCTTAGTATCCTGAGGAGTGTTTTAGCCCTGAAAAGGATACTCAGCCTTTCTGCTTTATATAGGTTTCACAAGTTTTTTCTTCTTTTTCCTTTTCTTTTTGAACATACATACATACATTCAGTTTGCACAGGCAGGGTGAGTGGACAGGGCATAGTCCCTCTCCCGGGTCTCAGGTTAATGGAGTTAAATCTAGTTGGCAGCCGGTCACGAGTGGTGTCCCCCAGGGCTGGGTTTTGGGGCCACTCCTGTTTAACATCTTTATTGATGATCTAGACGAGGGGATCGAGTGCACCCTCAGTCAGTTTGCAGATGACACCCAGTTGGGTGGGAGCGTTGATGTGCTCGAGGGTAGGGAGGCTCTGCAGAGAGACCTGGACAGGCTGGAGCCATGGGCTGAGGCCAACTGGAGGAGTTTCCATAAGGCCAAATGCCGGGGGCTGCCCTTGGGCCACAACAACCCCCAGCAGCTCTACAGGCTTGGGGAGGAGTGGCTGGAGAGCTGCCAGTCAGAGAGGGACCTGGGGGTGCTGATTGACAGCCATCTGAACAGGAGCCAGCAGTGTGCCCAGGTGGCCAAGAAGGCCAATGGCATCCTGGCTTGCGTCAGCAATAGCGTGGCCAGCAGGGACAGGGAAGGGATCTGACCCCTGTACTCGGCACTGGTGAGGCCGCACCTCGATTCCTGTGTTCAGTTTTGGGCCCCTCACTCCAAAAAGGACATTGAATGACTCGAGCGTGTCCAGAGAAGGGCAACGGAGCTGGTGCAGGGTCTGGAGCACAGGTCGTACGGGGAGCGGCTGAGGGACCTGGGGGTGTTTAGTCTGGAGAAGAGGAGGCTGAGGGGAGACCTCATCGCCCTCTACAGCTGCCTGAAAGGAGGGTGCAGAGAGCTGGGGATGAGTCTCTTTAACCAAGTAACAAGCGAAAGGACAAGAGGTAATGGCTTCAAGTTGTGCCAGGGAAGGTTTAAACTGGATATTAGGAAGCATTTCTTTCCAGAACGGGTTGTTAGGTGTTGGAATGGGCTGCCCATGGCAGTGGTGGAGTCCCCATCCCTGGAGGTGTTTAAGAGTAGAGTCAACATAGCGCTAAGGGATATGGTGGAGTTGAGAACGGTCAGTGTTAGGTTAATGGTTGGAGGTCTTCAAGGTCTTTTTCAGCCTAGACGGTTCTGTGACATAAAGCATTACACTGTGTTTGCACTGACTGCTTTTAATGTTTTATTGAACTATTATGTTGTGAATGTGTGTATTGTTTGGAATGTATTGATTCAGAATTAAAGAAGAGAATGCCTCAGAGATAAAATCCATCAGTGCCTCATCTCAAAGTTGTGGATTTATAGTAGGACAAAGAGAGGCTAACATTGTGTAGTATGTTGCTGTATTATGAGATGACAGATAATAAATAAGACATATTCATATCATTTACCCAAATATTCATGAGATTATCTGAAAAATATGTGAGCATGAAAAACTGAGTTATTTCCCACTTTACTGCTTATTTTGTTGATCTGTATTCCCATCAAGAATTCTGTGACAGGCTTGTAGCTGAAGATACGTGTCCTTTTAGGCTTTCTGCCTCTGTACTTGTTCACTTACCTCATGTAAATGTAATCATATATCCTCAATTTTTATATTAATGTGTTGAAGGCAGAATTGATATTGCCCGGCATGCAATGGAATGGAATAAGCTCGAGGAAACCTTCCTTCCAGTGGTGAGGTGACAAATAAATAAATGAAAAAAAAATTTGCATTTTAAAACATAGTGCATGTATGGAAGAATGTATAGCCAGCTGTAATGCGATACGATTCATTTCTGTATATGCAGAGAAGGATTTTACACAAAACCATTATGGGAGATGCACGGGGATATTTAGGGTAACATGAAGATGATTCCACTTAATGATGCTTATTTAATCTGTCAAGAGCTAGAAGAAAGGTTTAAATACTTGTGTTTGCCCTCTTATATTTCAGTAAGTTGTCACATTATGCCTCATTCCATTACCTATTTAATCATCCTTTAAACCTGGTTATGTGTTTTGAGGGGAAGTTTGTCAGAGAAAGTAAAACAAAATGCACGTGTTTGCTTCACTAAATCCTTAAAGATCTTGTTGATACTTTGGAAATAAATTATGGTTTAGACATATATGTAGCTGCTGTAAAAGCAGTCAGTGCTTTAAGTTGAAAATTTTACATGGCTTTGGTGGATTTCCTCTTCCTTTAGGTGTTTTGTAATTAATGGCATGTGGATGTTAATGGTTTGAGCTGCTGCTGCTTGGGGAAGATTTGTTTTGTTCAAAGTTCAGGTTTTGTCTGAGCACAAACATAAATATCCAACTTTTCAGATCCTTAAAGTGTACAGTCCAAGATATCAGTATGGGTGTTAGAAGGGACAGAGGACTTTTTTAAAAACCCACTTGGAGAAAACAAAGAGAAAAGATTAAAAATTGCATTGGGAGAGATTTCTTCTCGATATAAGAAAGAAATTTTTCATGGTAAGAACAATCATTCATGGGAACAATCTTCCCAGGAATGTAGTAGCGTCCTATCGGTGGAGACTTTCAAGACACTTTCAAGAGCTTGCATGAGGTGGCTCTAAATACAATTAATTCAGTGTTCCATTAAAAAGCAATGACAAGTAAAACCCTGGACCTTGATTTTCAGTGAGCGTATACAGCTTGAAAGAAATCTTCTACCCAGTCATACAGGGCAAATTCACCTTCCTTGAGCTTGACTTTTAAGAATCTTATCTACCCCAGGGATCTCTGTTGCTCATTCCCTTCCCCTTCTACCCCTTCATTGGTCTCAAAAGGCTCTCTGGGTGTTAGAAACAGTCATGATAGGCAGCAGAGACCTGTGGTGCAGATAAGAGATGCACAGCATTGACTAGAGAGAAAATATGCATCAAAAGATTGTTCACCATGAACATATAACTGACTTTTTACATGGAGAGTGGCACTGAGTTGAGTTTATGTACAGTCTGTTTTATACGTTGTACCATTTTCAAGCTTCATTCAACTATGCCTCTGTGAATGCTCCAAGTCCCACTCTGCTTCCTTCAGGTGTAGGTTCTCAGTTTAACATTTGCTGAGATAACTATCTGTGGCTAAGAAGCATGGAGGTATATATTACAGGGTATGAAATTTGACGTGGAGTAGGAAAGGAGCATTCTGTATGTGCTTTAATATTTATGAAATTAATTTCCATTTCTGGAGGTACTGTATTCTGAAGGTACCAGGTGCTGGACTGACTTGCTGCTACTGCATCTTCTTGCATTGTCCCAATACTGCTCTGGGGAGAGCTTGTATGATCAGTTCGGCAACACTCTTATAAGAATGAAGAAATAAGAATAGAGCTGTTCAGTTTGTAAACTGGAGAAGAATAAATGTCACTTTGATACTATTTCAGCCAAATGTTCCCTTTTATACTCTGCAATGACTGATGAGTTTTGATCTGAATATTTTACCTTGGAGAGTTGGCTTTAGGGAAGAAGCCACTGTCTTTCTATTGTACTTGTCCACGCACACAAAACTTTAATAAAGCAAGGTCGGAGAGCTGTTAGGGATCTCTTTTTTTGTTTTGGTGTTAGTCTCCCATTCTTCTTTCCTACAGACTTCAGCCCTCATAAGGGTCTTTTTTTTTTTTTTTTTTCATTTTAAAATTTTTTATCTCAATGTTGCCAAGAAGTCAATCAATCAGGACCCATCCCTATGAATACAGAATATCCATGGATGCAAATATTGATCTCTCCTTAGCTCTTTCTTATTATGCAGTTCCCTGGTGTAAAGAAGATGCTAAACAGAAGATAATAGACATTACACCTCGCACACATTTTCACAAATACTGTTTTGCAGGAGACCTGAACACGCACACAACCAATGTGATCAAGCAATGCCCGTTTATTACAACTAAGAAAGCCCTTTTATAATGTTCTCCCGCACACGTGAGTAACATGCAGTGCAAATCCTCAAGATTGGACAGTTAACTTAGCCCATGCTTTAAACCTTCTTATGACTGGATAAGAAGTGCCACATCAGCCTTGCCTGTCCCAGCCCTTTCCGGGGGTTGTTTGTCTCGTCGTTTCTCCCCCCTCATTCAGGGTTACGTCCTTATCGCATTCTTGCTCAGGCTGAGGCTCTTATCAGTCTTGTTCTCATGCAGGATTGCTCACATGTCCATTCGCTTGCAGAAAGTCCCTTGAATCCCAACACAGTGTTAGGATTTTTTCAAAATCACTTGCTAGCTAGTCAGATTCATGTAAAGCATATTAGTATTTTAATAGGATTTGTAGCTTTCCCAGGAAAAAATAGATTGCAGAAACAAAAATATACCACTTAGAATCCTGCCACTTTCCTCTATTAAGATTTCGCTGTCTCTTGTGGACAACTGTTTGAACTGTGCGATCAATGGTCAGCATTGTCAAAGGTAGCTGCATGAAGATGAGGAAAAAGGATAAAATAAAGAGACTTGAGGTTCTCTTGTTGATAGGGAAGATGGACTAATCCTCTTACGTCATCATAAAGAGTCCCATATCAAACCTCAAAAAAGCTAGGCCCCATACCCTTATGTTGCTTACTGCATTTCCTGAGGACCACTGCTTGACTGGGTCTTCTGCATATGGTGGTTGTTACTAATGGCTGTTATGGTTAAGCATCTTCTTCCACTCTAATTCTACTTTCCCCTCTCTTCTGATAGCTGGATGCCAAAGAACTCCATCATGGCAGAGGGTCCCAATGGGTGCTGCTGTCTTTGCTTGTTCAAACTTTGTGGAAATAGGAGAAAATACCTGTCCTCCATGGAGGAGAGCTGTTGTCTCACACACAGTCTTAGCCCATTGCAGCTGAAGTTCTTGCTTCATCTTCCTCTCCAGCAACTGCTTTAATTCAAAGAAGGATCAGAGTAGGCTTGTGAATGCACCAGGAGTATATAAAGACAGCTTTCAAATAAGCTTTTTCACTTTTGTTCCTGTCCAAGCTATTGTGCTGATTGTAATAGGCTACATTGGTTGGACACTAATGGCCTGCTGGGTCTAAAAATCTCTTTGGAATTTTTAAAAGTTTATTTTAGCCACCTTTATATTACCAGGTGGTTACTTTGAATGGGCTGTTGGTTCTCTTAATCCCCATGTATGTTGATTTGACATGATTAAGTCAACCTAAGAATTTTTCAAACACACCTTTTAAAGTGTAAATTCTGTCTAGGAAAAACAAATCAAATATTCACTGAAGTCCTACCAAAAGTACATAATGTATATTACTCTGAAAATTCTTGGTGGAATAAATTGAGAACGTCAGCAATGCTTCTTTCAGCAGTGCCAGATCCAGAGATATTTAAATTGATTTTATTTCTAAATTGAGTCTCTTTCCAAATTCCAGGCCAGACCAGCAGTCATCTATAGTTCTCAGCACTTCCAGTGAAATATCTGCTATACTGGACTAATGTGAAAATACAAGAATAAGTGAATAAGAGAAGTAAGGAACAGACTATTCTGAACATAAGTATTGGGCCCAGATGTCAATCTAATATGAATGCCTTCTTTAGGTTAAGGAAATTGGGCAAAGGGGGTCTTTGTTATTATTTTAATTTTTCATCTGTCCATATGGTGAGTACTGTTTCGACAGTACAAAACCAACCAATTAAAAAGAAAGAGATACAGGAGTCTTAATCAAAACCCCTTTTAAATTAGTTTCCCTTCTTTGTTTCGCACGATGTAAAAGGGTGAAAGGAATCTTTCATCCTGAACTGTTCTTCACATTAAATCATCAGCATGTCAGAAGTAAGACTTTTTAAGCAAAAGGAGAAATTAATCTAACAGTAGTGTAACCTGAACAAAGAAGGAATGTCCTTGTATGCAAGCAGCTTCATGTGATATGAAAGAGAGCTAATACATATACATACACACACTCTCACTAACACACAGATGCATCCATGTGTGTACTTACACACATACACATATATTTAATATATAAAGTGAAGGTTCATTTTAATTTTGGCTTTGGAAAATGAATTCTGTTTACCGTAGGACCACTTGACACAATACTGGCAGCATAAATTACCCTTAGCATTGATAGAAGTCAATGACATCAAACCCTTCCATGTCATCAGCAAGGAGACAACAAATTCAGTTTTTCTTAATCAGATTTACTAACTTCCATATGTGAAGTACTATTTCCTAATTTCATAGCTGATTTCATAATTTATCTGTCCTTTTTGGGGGGTTTTCTTACTTATTTTAACATGTTAAATATATTAAGCATTTGGGGTATTTACAGTGTTAACAGACAGAAAGATTAGAAAATATCAAAACTCACTACATTTTGTTGAGCACCTCTAAGAATAACTGTTCTAATTTTCAGGCTCAAGACACAGAGTTTAGTCACCAGACTGAATGTAGAAGCTTACATCCCACTGCATCACCTGTTCTTCTCTTACAGTTAACAGAGAGAAGTAGGCATTTTCAACTGGTGTTTCAACTGGTGATTCACCTTATCCTGGAATAGGCAGCTAAATTGGTTAGATGTCTCAAATCATAAGTCTGCTCTTCCCCCCCCCCCCCCCCCCCCCCCCTCGATTATAGAGGAATCTCAGGAGGATGAGCTGACATGTAGAGGTCTATATTGCATGTATCTGACTTAATGTGAAAGAAATTCCCCACCAAGGTAAAAGTTCAGTAACATGGGGGGATCTTGCTTAGAAACCAGAGAGCTGATGTCAAAGGCAATTTTCGTTCTTGGTGTGGCTTCATCATTTGCTCTTTGCATGCTTAGTTCCTTCTGCTGTATATTCCCTGCCTCTAAGAGATGACACCTACCCTAAGCAGGATTTCACCCAACAAATACATATATATATATATATATATATATATAAACTTTATAGTAAATGTGATATCGCTACATGCAAAATGGAATGTGATACTAACTTCCCAGAGATTGGAGGACCCTGTTGTCATTTAACTTCAACAGTTGTCCTTAGTGAAACCTGCTTAGTTTGTTTTATTTTGTCAGGCTCAGCAGAAGCAAGTAGTCATAATTTCTGTAGCATTAGGCGTTGTTTAGAGAAATCAGCCCGTGAGGCCTTTGCCATGCACTTAACAGAGAACAAGCTAATTAATTTAACATATTAGTAAGTATTGGACTGGTGTTCAAAGAGTGTTTAAAAAAAATAACTCTGACTGTATGGAGCAAGTTTAACATCAATATTATTTTTGCCAGATTACTTACAAATTGTTTGGAAGGGTACTAACTTGTCAGTGAGAGAGAAAAGTAACTAGTTCAATATTTAAGCTAAAAACTGAGTGCAGTGGAATTGCTTGAATTAGGGGTGGCATAGTGCAATCTTTCGTTATAGACTTAGCTATAAATGACAATCTCTTATGGTTCATTTTGGCAGTGATGAGACCCCCCCATTTCTTCCCTCAGAAAACCAGTGGGCAGATGAGCATGCTGAGCATAGTCTAATATCACAAGTTATAATGAAGTATGCAATAACACAGCATGATTGACTTGAAGTTGGTAGTTTTCAGCAATAAACATTATTTATTTAGTACAACGAACACAAAATCCTTGGACTCAATTGTAATGTAGCACTATGGTAATAGTGATTGTTTCACCAGATGTCACACTGTACGTAGTGCCTGTTACCATTATTGAATCAATAAATACTGGGTTAGAACACTTACAGAAAGTGCAAAACCAGTAAGGAATGTCCAAGGTTATTGTTACTTGTTATTGCAAGTGTTCCTAATTTAAAGTAGAAAACAAAAAAAAGTATTTAGTGGTACATCTTAAAATGTAAAAGGCAAGAGGACAGGTAGCTATCAGCCCTCTGTTTAAGGAAACTTGATTTTTGAACTACTTACAGATACAGCAAACCATGTAATTTGTGGACTAGAGAAATATGGATCTAGCCCAGCCTCATTGTTCTCTCACAGTTCCCAAATGTATGCTAGAAGCAGAAATAAACACCTACATAGAATTTCTTGGTGTTAATGTCTTTACAAATTTAGCAATCTTTCTGCAATGTAGCAAGGTGTCTCAATTTAGAGCAGTTAGCAGAAAAAGAGCACAAAACATTTATATGAAATATCTATTTTCAATTCATTTATTTGCAAATGTGCTATCCAAAGCCTGTATGCATTTCTCATTATTTTGTCTCCCTAGTTTAGACTGTGTACTCTTCATGGCATAGATATTATCTTGGTACTTTCCAAGGCAATGCGTACGCACTGCTAGCACCACTTCTAGTAATAATTCAGTGATCACCTACTGAGTCTTTTCTTATTTCTATGATTCATACTGTAGATATGTGACAAAATTAGCAGTTGGCTTTGAATCAATCTGAACATTGGTGCTGTTAGGATATACTGACATGGGATTTAAGTCCTTTAATGCTGTGCAATACTTTGCTTTTGTTGTTTCCAAAGAAATATGGGGAATGACAGACATTTCTTTGCTCAAGTCTAATATTACAGTAAGTTCCAAAGCTTCAAAAAATAGAAATAGCATTTTGTGAAATGCTTTACATTTTAAGAATTTTGTTTCATAAGAGGAAAACCCCCCAAATTTCCATGTTTCCATATTCAAGAAACTCTAAACCAGAATATATGTCAGATATGTAAAAATTAAATGTTTTATTGAAAACACTGAGAATAACTAAAGGAAATACCTTAGGTTCAAATGATCAGAAAAGGACTCACAAAGAATATATCAACAGCAGTGATGCTGAACTTCGGCTTCTTTGATCTAATTTTAATTTTGTCACTCAAAGCAGAAGTTAGAGACAAAATATCTCTAGAAAAGGACACATATCACAGAATTCAGAAAGAGTTGACAACGTCTAAAAGAAGAGCTGATTCTTTTCCCTTTAAAACTGAGAAAGAAACATTTAAGTAGAAAATTTATTTCAGAGATTGTGTTTTGGAAATGAGACCAGTACTGGCAAATATCCTAAACTGTTTTCTTGATTCCTTGCTCATTCTCAGCCCTTCATTTACATCCTTACTAAACAATGAGAAAAAAAATTGAAATGCCAACTACTTGAAATCAGGAGTAGTGAAACTGCTGTACAAGTTACCTTACACACATTTTCTTTTAAAGATACATATTATAACAGGAGAAGCAGATGCCAATATGTAAATTCAGTCTTCTAACAGTGATTTCAACCAAGTAAAGAAAATATAGTCAGAACTGTGCTTGGTAGATTCGTATAATTGCACATCTGAAAGACATTATGTGGCAATAACCATATTAAATTACTTTGCAATATGATTTAAAAATTCAAATTAGCATTTCTACAATTACTAACTGAAGGGATTTAACTAGGCATGAGTATTAAAAACAAACAAACCCCATTGTCAAACTGATCTTTAAAGTGAAATAATGCTTTTTCTTGTTTAACTTTGCTGATATTTTGCTTGTCAACTTTTCCTTATTGTTCCTGGGGTTAATGTTCACATGTTTATATCGATCTCCAGAAAAGCCGCATAAACTTTGATATGAAGATCTGATGAGATCCAGAGATCAGAAGATAAAATGGGATTGGAAATGAAGATTGCTTTGTGGTGGTTTTACAGCATGCTTCCTACTAGCAAACTGAATAAAATCATGGGATGCTTTTATATAAACTGAGCAGGAATGCTTTGCATCATGATAGTCCTGTTGATCTGAAAGTTTATTTTATTCAGTATGCTTCTTTAATTTTGAAGTGGGAAAAGTGTAGAAAAACAAAAGAGAAGCCTAGAGGAAGGAACTCTGCATGGTGTCACCATGCCCAGATCATCTCTCAGAGGCCTGACACAGTGAATTGGAATACCCTTCTCTAGAGTGGATCCTATGTAACTTCCCTGGATTTGTGTATTACAATAATGTAAGAGAAGGCAAATACTGAGACTATTACTGTTGATGGACCATTAAAATCCTTTTCATGAGAGTCCATTCTTATAAATCTGTGTAGTCTGTCATGAATATGTGTTCAGATAGGTCAGAAACCGTAGCAATTGCATTAGGTACAGAGAGGAAGTCTAGGAAGACACCTGAAAGGGACACAGTGAGAGCAGGGAAAGGGCTCCAAAGAAACAAGGAGAAACCTGTACTGAAAAATATCAGAAAGAAGCCTTAAGGGAAAGATGGTAAACAAGTCAGTGTGAGAAGTGATCTAAATTCTATATGCTTTTGCATGGAAGAGCTTTCACAGTTGGGTTAACTTTTTCTGCATTATATTTAGACAGAGGGAATATCTGAGATTCAATACAAGATCACCTAAGGAGCTAGAGATACTTGTACAAACCCCCAAGATATTAATTTTAATTACTGTTGCATATAGAGGGAGACTCAGTGTCTGGTTTGCACTGACTACACATACAGTTCAGACAGGTGAATTTAGGTGAGTTGATTACCGTTTTAAGTTAAATACTACATTTGCATTTCTTTGAGGAGAGAAAAGAAAATCATACAGTAAAGAATAGTTTAGAAGCCAGCTAAACACTTGTTTTAATAGAGTGCAAGAGAGAGAAAAGGTTTGGCTTTTTTTTTTTATTATAACTGTTTTTTAGTTTTAAATGTGGATATTTCTTTTGCCAAAAATTAAATTAAGAATGTACTAAATCATACTTCTAGCCTGAGAAAGAAAAATTGAGGAAGTAGGTTTCTGCATATACAAAACCCCCTCATAACTGTATTCAGGGAAAGGACCTTCCCCTTAGGGCAGTCAAAAATACAACGTTCATATTTACCAGAAATACTACATTAACTTTCTGAAAAGTACCCTGAGAAAACCACAAGGACAAAATAGTGCTTAAGAGAGTATTTTATGAGAACCTGTATAGAACATCTGACAATATCTTTTTGGCAAAATACTTCAGAGATTTGAGATGCTTATGCTCTGTTTCAGAAAGCAAAACATTACTTCAGAAATGGAAAGATTATATTCCCTACCTGCCCAGGGATGAGTCAATGAAGTCAGAGCTGTTTCAGCAATAGCCAGAAGGCTGAGTTCTACAAAGAGAAGTAAAGCTGGATTTCTCTCTGCAGTTTACTGCCAGAATTTTAACAATATACAACTCCCTTTTGCACATCAAAACCCGCAACATTGGTATGTTCTGTAGGAATTTCCTTGGCCTTGTATGTGCATAAAACATTTGAAATGTAGTCTTATTTTTGAATGTATTGCTAAACAATATAAAAAAATGTGTATTATGCTTTGTGTTGACTTATCAAGCTGAAAAACATTAAGGTCCAGTCAGTCTGAAATAAAACCAGGTTAATGGGGACTTTCAAGTACTTCTCATTCCAGTATTCTTTCATTATTCAAAGGTTGCTAGATTATTTTAATGTTTAAAGACGTATCTTAGGTGAAGTACATGTCTGCTAGAAATGTGTGGTCAATGGCAAATATATGTTTCTTCCCCTGACAATCATGTTTTAGTTTTTTAAAGAAGCATTTCTTTTTTCAGTTGCTAAGTATGTAAGAGAGAAAGGAGAATAAAAGCCCCCTTCTTATCTTTGAAAAACAGCCAAACTGATCCAGAACAAATATTTTGGTGGCGCGTGTGTGTGGGCAAGTGCAAAGTCCTGCTAGTTTGCAAAAAATAGTAACTGGGAGTAATTTCTTTAGGTCTATGTTCAGGAGCTTCTCTCCATTGCTCACTCCCTAGCCATGTTTTGTAATGTGACTAGCCTGTTTTCTGAAATATTCACAGTAATGCTTAGAGTCATCACTTGAAAATAATGGCTGAGGTTTTTTTATCCATACATACATTTGCTCAACAGAACGATTCTGAACTGCTGGCAGTAAGAACAAAGAGATCTTTCACAATTCATCTCTCTTGCTTAGCATGTAACAAGCTCACAACAACTTCTGAAGATTAACTATTAGGACTACCTAATACAAGTATAAACATGGAGAAAAGGGAACTGACAGCAAGAATATTTTTAAAAATTATTTTTATTTTTAGTTAATTTCCACTGTGAGAAGGAGCTGCTAACAAAGTTGACGACATTTGTTATTTGACCAAAAAGAGGGGTTGGCTGAGAACATAAGTTTGCATTGAGATTTTTCTTTCTGCCCTTCCTTGCCTCCCTTAATTTTGGTGGAGCAAGACAAAATAGCTTGTGCTTTGTTAAATCCATCACTGAAGTAATTTGCGTTCTCATATCTGTTTCTCAACTGATTAGATAATGTTTGCAGTATCATTCACTCTATTTAAATTCTGAGTTTTCACTAGTCCTTTATTTTATTCTGGTTATATTTAAAAGCTGAAGATAATTTCTGTTGCCCTCTGTGAGGTTCTCTATTAAATATTCTTTCTGATTAAATATGATGTACCTCTGCTACCAGCTATATCAAATCTTATTATTGATCTCATTAAACTAATGTGATTATGAAGGCCTGTGTTATATGGAATCTGTGCTGGTGCTATGGAAGAGGAGTCTGTTAACAAACTGTAAGCTTCTGAAGTTCTCAGAAGTTCAAGTAGTATCCTAGTTTGCCATTTAGCTACTAGATTCCATGAGTTCTTACTTTTTATTGTACTAAATATTGGAAAGCCTTTGCAACTGTATGGAGTAGATGCCAAAAGTTGTCATCATGAGGCTGTTTTTACCTGTGCACTTTGTCTTATTTTGCACTATAGTATAGCATAGTGCAGCATAAATCCATGTAATCTTCCAGAGTTCTGATCTTCTAATCTACCACCGTTTACAAAGGATAAGGATACAAATGCACCTGTGTTTAGCAGCATTTGGTTCTGATAATGATAGTTATTTGCTGACAAGAAAATGTAGATTATCAGTACCTACTTGAAAATAACAAGACAGGCCTGAATTGCAAATAAGAGCTCATGCAGTAGTTATAAATGTTCAGGGAAGCCTACAATTCTCTTGCTCCACAATTTTTTTCCTACCTTCCAAAGTGCTACCCACCATATATTTAGTTTGTATAAACTGGCTCTGTACTATTGGGTTTTTAATGAATTACTAGTTGAATTCTGATCCAGGGTATGCAAGCAGCTGAAAAAATACTCTTTCAATTAGGTTGAAAGATCCATCATGTGTAATGGCACAACTTACAGGCAAAATTATGCTCAAGATCTAAAGGTCCCAATCTGTATTGATCCCTTCTCAAAGCTCTAAGCTCTATGTATGGCCATCCTTAGTAAGCAGAATGAATTCACAAAGGGTGAATTACTGAGCAAGTGGAATTCTAAGGCCTGCTGAAGTCTAACTGACTTCCAGGGATAAAAAGCCAAAACACTCTGATATCACTCTGGGAGGAGTCCTTTGGCTCTCTGCTGAGCAACAAGTGCTGACTTTCTGCTGGATCGGCTGGGGTCTGCAGGTCTTGCCAAGACTCTTAACAATAACTTGGACACTTTATGGAGATGCTTAAATTGCTCTGCCACCTATTTATTTATTATGGTTAAGAAATTCCTCTATGTTTATCTCAATTTTTTATTATTATTCTTGGGCAGTGGACCTAACCTAATTAGTGTTTGCACATGCTGACTCAGAGACTTTGATAAAAATAAATTACTATGATGGAATTGGCCTAAAGCTCTTCTTACTAGTATGCCAGATGATCTGCTGGAGACACAGAAGGTACAGCTACCTAAGCTGTTTTTGTGATAACCCACTTATACCATTACAGATATAACCCCACACACAATCTATTGCAATTTGAAGCAGGGCTTCGACCTGTGAAAATCAAAGCATGACAGCTGACTTCACTTAATCTACATTGATTTAGATCAGCTGAATGCCAGATACAGTACTGACAACTTTTAGGCATTTAATTTAAGCAATTCTGTGGTTCTGTTATATACAATTGATGTAAAAAAACTCTGCAACTTGTTCATGAACATTCATTATATCTGTCCATTTTTTCTCCTTCCAAACTTCCTAAGGAAATGAAAGATAGCTGGTATTCTAGAAATCCTCATGGTACTGTCCAGTTATGACTTTTGGACATCAAAGCTTTCACAATAAAGCAAACAAAATGGATATGTTAACTTTTAATGCAACAGGGGCATGAATGCTTTGTTTAAAAGCATTTATTCTTAGCAAAAGAGATTAGAAAGGGGAAGCAGCTGCCACTGAAATGTCTGTATTTATTCAGCAGTCATACCCTAATGACAGAGAACAAAGTATGCAGCTCAGCATGCCAATGTTTAGAATGTTGTATTCTTCTAACAGTGACATCTTTGGAAGGTAAGTATTTGAGTGTCCCTGAGAGGATGCGCTAAATATACCTCAAAAATACAGGTAATGCTACAGTAGAATGGTAAGTAACTATGCATTCCAATTACATTGTGATAACTCCACAGCTTTTCTTCAGACGCATTTGGTGTATGTGATTGTCTTTGACAACATCTGTACAGTCATGCTACATCATGACTTTGTTCTTCATTTTGCCTATGTGGTGTCTGTAGTCTGAAGTGTATTGGCATTCCTAGCAAGAAACATCAGTCACAGAAAGGAGGCCAGGTGTGAAGGGAGAAAGGATAACTCCTTTTCAAGTTCTGTCTCCCCAGGCAATATGGATGCAACTGGCTTTGCAGACTTAGTCTTGAGCATGAGCACAGCTGCTAAAAGCAGTACAGGTAAGGTATTGTGAGTCTTGCAGAGTGACAGCAACAAACTAGTAATATTTGTCTGGAATAATAGTAATTTTTCCTCTTTTCCTTTTTTTTTTTTTTTTTTAACAGTACAACTCCCTACAATTTGTGATAATTGTTACCTGACTTATTTTGTATGATAGTAATTTGTAGAAATAGGTTTGTAAATCATAGAAGAAGATGTATTTAGATAGGTCTGTTTTGTCACCAATGTAAGAACTAAAGAAGAATAATCAACTGTCTTATAATAAGCACAACTGGAGTGAAAACATAAATCCCCAGAGTGAGAGAGAAAATAACTAGCTAAATATTTTTTTTTTTCCTGAGGCTGATTAAAATATTTCTATAGTATTAATTTGAGCCAGTGCACTGAAAGTAAAAATTTTCTGTCTTGCCCATTCATGTTAATTGTAATTGTCAAAAGCACCATCACTTTTTTAGCACTGGATTTAATTTAAGATTACTAGTCATATTACACAGTGTAGCTCTAGGGATTTTTTGTGTTTTAGAGGGACAAACAAGAAAGCTATGTAATTCTGATATACTTGCAATGCATAGAGCTTTTGATCTTCCCCAAGAAACTCTGACCTCTCTAAAAATGTGTACCACACCTTACAATTGTGATGATGTCCTCCTAACTCATGATGGAGTACACGATTTGAATTTACTTTAACTGTACTTTAAAAGACTTTCCTTCCTAAATAGGCTAGGTTAAGAGAAGACCTGAATAGAGAAAGTTTGGCAAAGTGGGACATTAGTTCAAATATTTTGCCAGAGGATGTGCTGTTTGTCTCTTATTTTATGGAGAGACAGTCCCACTGGGTGACTAATTTAGCTGCAGTGTGGATCTTTAGGTGATAAAGCTGCTTACATTCCTCATTCATTTTGATGCCTTTGATGCTGCATCATACAACTCCACAGATAACATATTAATATTTTAAATCACTGCTGTGTAATATACTATTGCATTTCCTGACACCAAAACTAGTTTCATAAATATACTTTGGGACAAACAAGGAGTGGTGGATTTATGATGAAGACAGGGATCTAGTAGTTGTGAAAGGTGGTGAAATAAAGCTCTTTGCAGTATTGCTCTTTGCAATAAGATTAAGATTCCTGACTCTTCAAGCTCATTTGGCAGATCCACTAGTTTTCCTAAAGATGCTTTGATGTGACCATATTTAGTGGCAATTTAATTTATTGAAATACTTTTTGTTTTCTTCTAACAGTTAATGGTAGACTAAGGACAGACACATTCAGCAGTAGCAGGTTTGCACCCGTATATTTATTTGTCCATCAGGAACTAACCTAGTTCAACCAGAATCAGTACCAGGACTTGAAACTCAACACGGGAAGTTCTTTTAGCATTCCATGATTGTTATTCCAATGACTTGGTTTACAGAGTTGTTAGTAATTACTTAAAGTGAATACGAACAATAGAAGAGCCATTACTGCTTCCACACAAGGATGAGCACTGCGATGAGAAGACTTATGTAAAATACTGCTCAGTTTCTGACTGTTCTTTTTGATCTCTGTCTTAGCAGAAAGGTGTGTGTTAGTGTTAGGTTTGTATTTTCCTGTTTCCTTGAAGATGTTCAAACATTCTTTAATATCTGTTTTGTTAGTGTGCCTGAGAAAATGATTCAGAGGATATTATAACAATTTGGCTTGTTCTCTTAAGTTGCATTTCCTTTAAAGATTTCCAATCTTTTAAATATTTGCATCGTTAAATGTAAAGCCAGTTAGACCAGCAGAGAGATTCTGCTGAGAAAATGAAGCATTTTAAGTTTGTTTTGTCTTCTGTGTAAAACAGACTACTGCAGCCTAGCTGTTCTCTAACACTTCAAATAAACTCATGGTTATGCTTTGTTATGCTTTGGGAAGTTGGAATGAAGAAAAAGCAAAATGTTATCAGCCAGTTCTTCCAAAATTCCTGAATTTTTAAATAATGGATCACCCACATACTCAGGACAATCCACAGTAGTCTCTCGTACAGCTATTCAGCATAGAATGTGTCCGATAATTTATGATGCCTTGCATTAACAGTTGTTAATATTGTGGTAAAGATGTAGAAAAAGATAAGGACTTCCACATAGTCACAGTCTCTTGGTGAAAAAAAAAAAATAAAAAATTACCAATTGCAAAGACTACTAAAAGCAGAGCCCTGATATTTTCCAAATACAGGCTTGTTCATATTATGATTCATTTCTAAGTGATATTAGTCTAAACTCCCAAGTCTAGCTTTTATTTTCCAATGTCTCTCTTTCTTTCACAGTATCACAGAATCATCTAGGTTGGAAAAGACCTTGAAGATCATCCAGTCCAACCATTAACCTAACACGGACAGTTCCCAACTACACCATATCCCTCAGCGCTATGTCAGCCTGACTCTTAAACACCTCCAGGGATGGGGACTCCTCCACCTCCCTGGGCAGCCCATTCCAACGCCTAACAACCCGTTCTGTAAAGAAATACTTCCCAATATCCAGTCTAAACTTTCCCTGGTGTAATTTAAGGCTATTACCTCTTGTCCTATCACTTTGTATCAGAAAATTTGTATCAGAAAAATCAGTATTCTGATATTCAGTATGCTCTGAGTTGCTTGCATGTTATAGTATATAAAGCATATATATATACAGTATATAAAGGTTAGAAAGAGGTGGAGTGCTGCTGGATTCAAACAGATATAGCTGAATCAGGAACTTGTTTCTGTTTATAGGGGTTTTTTGAGGATGTTGCCCATCCATGTATTGTAGACATCGAGAGCTCAAAAACCTAACTGAACCATGACTACTAATTTAAGCTACTTCTCACAGTCCCTTAATAAAACTAGACAAAGTCTGTCAAATTTTACATACCTAAATGTTAGAAACTTGATCTGAGTTAGTCACATAGGCTTCCTCTGTTGGAGAAACTGTCAGAGAGCTATCCACCTAAAGATGGTCTAAGTTGCCATTTGGAGTCAACTGTAGCAGTGTCTAAAGAGAGACTGATGTTGGTCTGAAGTGGGCTGGGCTCCTGATCTGGTTGTTTAAACAGATGATCTGATCAGAGCATACCGTCTCTCCCTTTTGTTCCCCACCCTTGGGTATGCTTTCCTTGGAAACAGAGCACCCAATGTGTGATAACACATACACAGACCTTATCCTGATAAAGGGTTGGGGCACAGAAGGGTGGTGCATCCACTCATGTACATTAGATATTGCCTGTTTCCCTTGTCTATACTACAGTGGTTTAGACTAGATGCCTGATTTTTAAACCTTTAAAGCTATGCGAGATGAGCATGATACCAAATAGAGATCTCTTCGCATCTTTTCAGTTATGTTTGGAATTGGAGTTACGGTGTACGCTTTACTCTTTCTGCCCTCCTATTTGTAAGTCTGAGAAAATCTCTCTTGAAGATCTGAGGCCTGCATTTAGATCTCCATATAAACAAAGTTGATTCAGAATTCATTATAGTGAATTCTACCTTTGGGCTCCTGCAACTGGAAAACTTGGTGTCTGATTCAGCTATCTGATTCATTCTATAATCACCTCACCCAGTTGCTTGTGTTCCTTGTTTCTTTAGGTTATGCAATGTAAATGTTATGATTTTTATCTCTTGTGTTCTTAGCTGTCAAATATTTAGGTGTGTAGCGGGTTGATTAAGCACGTTCCAAAGAAAACACCCACTTCTCACTTCAGTTGGACATTTTCCTCTTTCAGAAACAACTATGAAAATCCTCCAAAACCATGGCTTAAAAATGGAATATGTAGAAATAACAGATCACACCTTTTCCGGACCCAATTTCTCTGTTTATTCTGTCTGCCAGTCCCTTTCTTTCATGTCCAAGATTTAAGTATAATTATTTCAGATTTAAATTTCCATCTAGGCTATACAGAAAATTCTGTTTATTTCATGAAAGGATATGCCTTTTCTTTTATCCCCTGGATTCTGAAGAATGTGCCCATTCTATCATTTTCTTCTTCGACAAAAGAGAATAGTTCTCTTAGTAAGTTTCTCCTTCCATAGTTTACAACATTTTTGTCTGTTTATTGCTTCCTACATTTCTGCCCATTTTACATTTTTGATACCCATTTCATGCTGTATCACTCTAGATTTCCTTTGTATTTACATGTTACCTGTTGCAATTTCCTGAACTGTTCTGACTCCTGTTCTCCAGGCAGCCTACATTGTGTATGACCTAACATTTGTCTTAAACTTCAAAGGCCACATGTGCCAATCTTGATCATGTGCCCTACAGGTCTATTTGTTTTAGCAGTCATAGAATCACAGAATATCTTGAGGTGAAAGGGATCCCAGAAGGATCATCAAGTCATAAAAGTTTGTGTCTGCATGGCAAAAGCAAAGCTTTGGTATTGAAAGAATAAATCAGAAATTAATATGAACCCCTAAGCATGGATATCAGAGTTGGCAACAATACCCCTATGGGTTCTGGGTTTTTTCTTAGCAAAAGGAAACCTATAACCTAAAAATAACTTTGTGGGTAAAGTAGATACTTCATGTGATTTAAAATGTGTAATTTTACAAATTTTTCCATTTCAAGAAAAATATGACCTGTACTACATTTTGTTTGCATCCTCTGGGATAAATGGTAAGGAGAAACTTTCTTCCTCCCTTTGTATATCCTCATAATCTAACTTCAATGGTGAAATGCATTTGGGCATTAAGAGAGTTTCCCATGCACAATTAAGTGAAATTAGAATTAGAAAAAAAAAGTTTGAATAACATACACTGCAAAATGCCTATCCAGCTTCACTGCATATTTCATCAGTGATTTTAAATAGCCAGTTCTTGTCCAATATAACTATGAGATATGTCTGAATTTTTGTAAGTGGATCTTTTTATCCATGAGATACACATAGACATTTGTATGTATAAAGCTTCAGCTCACTGGAAGAAAGTAAAATAGTGTGGATAGCTGGACCCAAGATTTTATCAGAAACCCATGGGATGAGTAGATGGCTTTATACTGTCTTTATGAAGGTATAATTTGGAAAATGTTTTGTCTTTGACAGTTTAAGTTTTGTGGCCCACATTCAACCAACAGATTGGCTTCCTAAGACAATAAAGAGTTTTAACAATCCTCACATTCTGCTGTAGATGGAGCCTCATGAAATTTGTTGTAAAATACAAACAGGGATCATTGAAACCTGAGACAGACTATTGTTGTGATATACTAATGTGAATCAGGATCTCAGTTGTTCACACCATAGAAACCTTTCCCAAGACAGAAAAATGAGAAATCATCTCTTACATTCTTCTTTTTCTTCCTTATCCTCTAATGACTTAGAACAGGATCCCATCCTCCTCTTTCACACTGAATTTGCTTAGTCACTGCATCCTTTTTAAAAGATGAATGTAGCACAGAGTGACATATGTAAAACCGTTCTACACATCCCTTGCAGTCTGTTAAGAAACAACAATGTCATGTTTTAACTAATAACTAGTCCTAGAACTTTTGAGAGGACCCCAAGTGAATACCTTCTCATTATCCTGGCTTTGCTGCTCTCTTCTTGGGATCAGGCTTTACACTATTTGGACACTTGGTCCAAGGCATCCCAAAGGTTCAGCTAAACTCTATTCACATCAACACTGTCACCATAAGGTGTTTGGTTTTGTTTGGGTTTTCTTTTTTAATTTTATGTGTTGAAAAAAGGTATGCATAAAATTACTTTTTGTAGGTGACAGAAAACTATCCATGCTTATTGCTGGACCTGATCTAAATTTACCTCCGAAGGATAACTCAGAAATTGTGATGACACCTGGCACTCATGGGTATGAGAGGAAATTCCTTAAACTAGCTTTCCCTTCCTACTGTGTGATGCATAAAGTGAAAGCAAAGGAAGTGGATCCATTTTCAGAAAATGAGATTCATTCCTTTGAAAAAAGGAGCCTCTAGGATAAATAGCTGTTTGATTGGTTTTATTTAGACACCCCTAAAAAGAAAGAAGGATGAAGAACCCTCACACAAATATGGTCTGAGTTCACCCCTCTCTCCCAAAATAAAAGAAAAATTAATATCAGAACAGCTTTGAAAGGAGGATTTTCCTTCTTTCTATTTCACTAGACAGTAAGATTACATATTTGTTTACATTAAAAAGTGAATTAAAAAGTCACATAAAATGCTACAAAATCCTGCTCAGTAGCAATTGCTGTTATTCAGCACACTAGGAGATAGCAACACATAATACCTAGAAATACATTAAGGCTTTTTATCAGTTCTGTAGGAAGTCTTCTAAAATGTAGGCTTCAGTGAGAGCAGGGTTATAGCAAGCAAAAAAGAAAATTCTGAACAGATTATTTATTATTCTGGGCACATATAAAATCTTACTCAGGAACTCAGACCATCATTTTATATGGTGAATTTCTGTAGGAAGAATTCAATGTATGGGAGTGGTGCAAGTGTAAGGGTGTATGCTTATGTATATATACTACCTGTGTCTCTCTCAACCATCCATCCACCCACCCACCCACATGGGCACTTGCACACATGTATTGACAAAAATGTTGATGACCAAATATTGAACTTCAGCGTTCAGTTGTATGAAATCTGTCATTATGTGAATTTGTATCACTACAATCAATTTCTGAGTATAGAAGAGCTAGGGCCTGATTTCCAAGGTACTTTTCTGTAGTGATGAACAGTTGTAGATGTATCCTGGGGTCACAAAACACCTAGACTTTTCACCCCAGAGATCAGCCTTGCTTCTAGGTAAACTTCTGATCTACATTACACTACATCTACTCCACATTGCCAACAGCTGTCCAGCACATACACCGTGGAACAGAGAGCTTGATGGAAGGGCAAATCATGATGAACTAGTGGCCAGCTTTATGAGCCTTCTGCTGAATGCAGCAGACATCCTTCATCTTCAGATACTAGGAGCATAATTTGCTCATTATGCTTAACAGTGAAAATTAGCTGACAAGAGGAAAGTATGGAATAGTTAAACAAGGAGGACTTCAATTTTCAAGTGCAGTTATTTTGACAATCCAGTAAATGAACATGACTGAATGTCCAAGGAACTTCAGATGGATGATAGCAACCTTTGTTCTTACTATGATCACATTATGTATTTGATTATGTGTTATGTGTTTATATATTTATGAACCATTATGTATTAAAATGTCTGTCAAAAAGACTTCTAGTTTAGTGCAAGGCCTCCATTCTGAAAGTATTTGTGGAAAATACAAACATACTAGAATGTTACACCATTGTTTTTAAGGCCCAGACATCATAAATACTCTGCTATGGTAATATTCCATGCATGTATATTTATAGGAGATAGAAACTGCATAAAATTTTCACAACTTTATCCCCCATACAAATCACATCTGGCTGGTTTTTTGAAAGTACACATCTTGATGCTGTTGTAATAGTACCAAGATAAACCACTTCAAATCCTTCACTACTTCTGGAAAACTTGCTCTTATTTTGCATGTTCTCTTACAAGTGAAACATGTATATTTGTTTTCCTACAGACTAGAGCTTTAAATTTTTTGCTGGTTCAAACTGATATAAGCAAGATTGGTTTGTAACTTCCCACCACCTGCACCATTTCAGGGGCTAATGTCCCTTACATTCACACTGGAACTGTGTGACAATTACAGAAAATAGTTCACAGGAAAACAATATTATGGAAATAGTGAACATAGTCTTGTCATTAAATTTAATAGTATAATATTTTATAATAAATAATTATATAATAATTTATAATAAAGTATAAAATGCATGATCTGTATGACTAATTGGTTTGTTCTGATTAACATCTAATGTTACCATCAGATCCGTAATGCCACAACACAGACTCTTTTTCACCCTATACTAAAAGGAACAATAAGACATACTTCTCCTGCTTACATACTTAGTTAGGGTTTAATTCTGTGAAGAAGAATACACAATGGAATTTTCTGCATTTTGCTGATGCTCTTGAGCTATGCTCCAGTCGTTTACTATGCTCAGATACCTACAAGGGATTCAGCTTCCTATTCATTTCTGTTACTCTGAAGAGAAAGTAAAAGCCAATTGTTTTGTGGAAACTTCTCTTTCTTTTCTCCATATAATTCTGTATTATTATCTATGTAAATATAGATTTGAGATTTGTCTCTGAATAGAAACATAATCCCCAAATCCTAAAACACAGCCTTGTGTATGTCTGCTGTGTTTAAGCAGAACAACACTGAGATCCAGCAATTCATTAGAGAATTCTTTAGAGAATCGGTATTTGAGGTGAAGGAAGCCCAAAGACTTGCAATCTCCTCTTTTATTCTCAACACTTCTTTCTGTGCATTGACTTTTAGGGGAAGAAACTGGCTCCTTGCTGTCAGTAATCGCTTAGAGACAGTCTCTCACTCCCCATAGCTAGCACTTGATGGTAATGGCTTTTTTTTAGCATGTCCTCCAAACATCTTCTGCTTCTCATCTTATTTCTTTTTTTTTGGATATGTGATTTTGCTATGTCTTTTGCAAATCTTGTATTATCATGACGCAGAATCTCAAAAATGTATTGCTTACCTCAGTATACTCTGAGAAGTAATATCCTTGCCATGCCAGAAATCATAAATAGCAACCAGCCACTGCTTCTCAGTCAGTCTCTTGGGATTCAACCATAATATTGTCTACTTGTTTGCAGTACTCTGCTGAATGAAGACAGTCAGTTCTGTGTACCTGTTGCACATAATGGTCATGGGGGATTGACTCAAGGAATTTGAAGGAGTCTGGCACTCTGAACAGATTCTGATACACACACTTGCTGCACTTGCTGTGTTAAAGCAGTTTAAAGTTAAAAACGTTTGAGAGTCTCTAAAAGAATAAGTGTATAGTCTGAATCAAACAATCCTGGCTTAGTCCTTTGTTAGCTATTATATATAGATAATGCAGTCTAGTGAAGAACTGTATTGTTACATTTTTCCTTAGGAGAAGATCACAACCTGAATTTTCTGGTTAGCTAGTTGAGCTGTAGTGGTCAATCAATATCTACCTAGACAATACTGAACATTTTTTATTTAGATGGAAACTTCTAGAAAGCCATTAGACCGTTAAAGCTATGAAGCCTGCAGACAAAACCAACTCTTCCGATTATGTTTAAATTAACTTCCCCCAGAAGTTCATTTTTTTTAATTTTACCATTCCTGCATGCATGAAATTGATATGATTTATAGAGTGCAGTTTAGTGGCAGTGCTCCCTGTAATTTCTCTCAAATGATAGGTGAGATGCTTGAAATTCAGCACAGCATGGTTGTAGTGCATAAGTTTATAAACAGCTGTCACCAGCTATCTGTCTGAGTTTTAAAGGATCAAAGCAAAAAATCTTTCAAAATTACTTTTTTTCACTTAGGGAGACTCTACCTAATGAAGAGTTTTTGCATTTTATATGTGGATGGTTTCCTTAAATTTCCCGTGATATACACTATAAAATAAACTTGCCTTACTAAAACAGCTGAATGAGTGTGCAGGGGTCTTGCACACCACCTCATGTTTGCCATGTTAAAATGAACTTCTGCAGGAATGTAGAAATGATGAGATTGCACCAAAATGGTTTGAAAAACAGTACTATAATTTGTCAAAAACAGTATTGAAAAGTCTGAAAATCTATAGTAATTTTCATAGCACTACAAAAGCATGGAATATCACAAGTCCTGTCTGCACAGAAACTATGCAGAACTATTGGAAGGGGAAAGGATGTTTTATTCTCTCTTAAAAAAAAAAAAAAATTCAAACAAAAGTTTAAGTTGGAATGTAAAAAATGGGAGTTTTGACATGAATAATATTTGTAACAAAACATGCAAATTTGAAGTCTAAATTGTGTGAGTGGGGAAACCTTTAGGGGATTTTTACATCCTTAATTAATGATTTTAATGTCAAATTAGGCCCCTGGCTCGATCACTGTGTTTTCAAATGAGGAAGTATCAAATCCACCAACTTCATTCTTCCTTATTCATCTCTGCTTTACCATTTTTGTGACTGGAAAGCAGTTTAGAATAAAAAGTGAAGTTACGTTTTTTAATTCAAGTGACAGTTATAACTCTGAATGCATTGAAGAATGAGGGAGACCCTGGCTCAGCTTTGAAAAGAAATAGTAAAAATGTTGTTAATGCATTAATTCATAGGAGAAACAACTGCATGAAATACAGTGCTCAAGGAAGTATTCTGCTGGAAAGCTCAAGTAACATCTACTCCAACAGGGTACTTGGAGAATTTCCTTATAAATCCTTATATTGTTGCAAACATTAAGGTTCCTTTCTGCTTCAGAAATGTTGCTTCATATTCACATGGCTGGAAAAAAAGCAGAATAGTTTATAAAGCCTACTACCATTTCTTTCAGCTGACTTGCTTCATGTGACTATAGCCATTTCCAGGGATACTTTTAACCTAAATATTATACAAACTGATGCTTTGTTCCTCAAGTAAAAGATTGAAGTCTGCATTTATTTCTCATGCCAGTGGGAAACCCAGACTTTCTCAGTGGATTATCATAAATGCACTCTAAACTGCTCTAATGCTTAATCCAAAGAATACCTGGATATTTTCCATCATTATAAATGGCACAAGATGCCCATAGTTAGAGCAGTGCAGTTTCCACATTTAAAGCATTTCTGGCATTTTCTACTCTAAGAAGCTCTTTTATTCAATTAAAGCATAGACAGACTTGAGGTTTAAAATGTGTCTTGTGCTTTTCTGTTTCAGAAAAAATTTAGATTGTTCATTAACTTTGGTTTGCTAACAGACTTCTGTTCAATTTCCTTTTAAAGAACTTATTAGTTGAGAAATTATGCTACTCTGCTTTGAAGCAGAGACATGAATTTCAATTTGCTCAGTTCATCAGAATTTTGATTATACAGATCACAAAATATGTTGTATTCTCCAAAAAATCAGGCTATAGATATGTTGAAGTGGGATTCCTGAATTATCCTAAGTACTAGTGGTTTTGCACTCAGTTGCAAATGTGAATATTTTTTGTTGTTGTTGTTATTAGTTTATGGGTATAATATTCTTTTACCTTCCTTTTGAAATACTCACATTGTAACGACAAGAAAGTCCTCACTGAAATTAGTAGCTCTGACTTCATAAGTGTTGAATTGTGGGCTATAAACCAAGCTTGCAAAACCAAGTGTAAACAAAATATTGGATAGCTTCCCAGCTAAAAGCAATTCACCCATACAAAAAATGAGGCAGACCCCTGAGATAACTTGTGGTCATATAAATAAAACTTTTTTATTTTAATACAGACAAGAAAAAATAATTTTTTGTTTTCTTGATTGCTCACTGTACTAATGTTTAAATATCTGATATTTCAAATGTAATTTCAGGTAATAAAATTTGGGTTTGTGTTTTATATAATTTGTACATAATATACATTGTAATTAATAGTCCAGAATTATGTTTATATAATAAAAATAATTTCATGTTTTATTATTCCTGTGGTAAATGCTGTTCCATGCATAAAATGTGCTCTTTGTATCTCAGAGACATATGGAAGTAATTAGTGTTTTACCTAAGCAAGCTTACAACTTTGGATTTTGTCAGTTTAAAAACAAAAGTGGTAGTAGTTATGCTAGAATTTTATATAATTTCATCCGTCTGAATGGGGACATAATGTACTGCTCTTTCAGGAAGCACATGCTTTCAAAAGCTTATGTTTCTGAATTTGGGAAAAAGAAGCAGCTCCTGTCATTCTGTCTTCAACTTCTGTAGGAAATAGGTAGTTGATATGCCAGATCCTCAACTCAGCTAGCTCTGTTGACATCTGTATTGCTATAGTTATTATCCCAGCTGAGGATCCAACCCTTCTGAAGGGATGGAAGGAAACACAGCTGGGTATAACCTATTTATCAAAAGAAAAATAAACAGTATGTTCAAGTAAGGTGTAATGTCATGAGAAAGTAAGTAGTTTTGTTTCATTGCAGAATATTCTAGATGGTTTAAATCTAATTTATACGATTCCAAATCAAGTTCTTCAAGCATACACAATTGCCATTTTGCAGTGAATTGTGCTATTATTATTTCTATCTTTTCCCATAATTTTTACTTTAATAGCTTCTCTTTTATTTTTTTCATTATTTTCTCTCTTTTTTTAAAAAAAAATTCTGCTTAGTGCATCTTGTCTGTTGCTGTGCTCTGAACCGTTAACAAGTGTCCACATGGAATGGATTAGTCATGTTCTGTGTAGTCTGATCTGAAGTCCACTGAATTGGACTGAAAAGCTACTATTAATTTAATAGGGCACTGGTTTAGCCAGTCAAGAGACTAAGAATTTGCAAATGTGCGAGTGTGCTTGAATATTTTTGGGCTTTGGAAATTATTTCAGCAGAGTCCAAGACCAGTTGGACCAAGCGAACGTTCTACATCATTACTTAAGTTTAGGTTCACCAGTACTGTGCTTTTATAAAACTGCTTCAAAAAAAAATGCCTTTCAAAAGACAAACTGGGCTGTTTTTTAAAGTGTATTAACAAATAATGAGAGAATAAATGACATCTGTCTTTAGTGAATGCATCCACCATCTACAAACATACGTGTCTGCAATAAAGCATTCCAAGGATACTAGGCCTCATGTAAAACCTGTATCCTTTGTTTGTTCTGTGCTCTGGTATGGATTTAAGGAAATGTAAAGGAAGCATTTGCTTTAGGACCTGCTGTGATTAGAACTGATCTTCAGGTGCTCTCTGTGAGCAATGAAGTGGTAGAGGATTTCTCTCTTGCTTTATATTACAACTCACTTGATAAAATTTCTGTGTGTTTGTCTGCCAACTTTCCTATCTTCAATTTCAAACGGCATTAATGAATTGCAGTTTTATTTAAAGATCATATAAAAACACAGAAGAGTTTTCTATGCTTCATCCTTGAGTCAAAGTGTCTGCAAGTAAATGTACTTGGTTTTGACAGCTAAAGTACTGAAGAGACATTTTCCTGCTTCTGGGATCTCTCACCCTGGTGTTTCTGTTGCTGCCATGTTGTTCTTAGAAGCATCACCTTAGAGATGTGCTTTGCTTCTTCTGGAAGAAGCATGTGTGGAGCCCCAGCTACTCAGTAAGGGCATCCCAGCTAACTGTACAGTCACTTGCTTTGTGTGCCTCTTAGCCCACTGTAGTAGAGTGTAATGACTGTGGAGGCAGGCCAGCCTCTTTCTCTGCAAAAGGAAGGTTTTTCAGGAGGACTAAACTATTCACTCTAGCAACTCAAGAGCCTTGTAGCTTTGCAGAACTCCTGTCCTCTGAGTTAGGCACTCAGGTTCACAGGAGACTAGTGAGTGAGGGGGCCGAGAAGCTAATCTACAGAGAAGGCTGAGGAAGGGTAGATCCTTGTTTCAGCAGCTTGGAAAACATTTGCACACTGTTTTGGAACATAGCGAAAAACTCAAGCTGTGTAGTCTGACTTGAGATCTCTTAGTTATTCCTCTCTGATAATCACTGAAAGAGCAGCATGAACTAGAGCTGAGTAGTCACTGTACTGACTAAAGAGGGGGAAGAGCTTAACTGTATTTTTTGCTTCAAGCATTTCATTTTGGCTGTGGCTGGAATAAAGATCTTCCATGTACGGTATGAGTGATCTTTGTATTAACCATCTACACTCATTGGTTGAAAGAAGGACACTTAAAGACATGTATATTGCATGAGATGTCACTGGCTTTATATGATAAACTGTGCAGGTCCATGTCAATGTATTTGGCAGATACCATTTAGACACTACCCCTTAATTCTGTCAGGTCTTGTTTGCTGTGTGTACTTACTACAAAAGAAACTGGAGAGTCTTTGCTGTTAAAGGAGGAAAAAAAAAAAAAAAAAAGTAGGTTGGAAAAGGTACAAGTGGGGATTTTGAGAATTGAGATGCAAAACATGCAAAAGATCCTTTTTGTGGAAGTATACTTTGTTTTCTAGGAGGAACATACAGTTGTACACTGGTGTGTTTGTATGTTTGGTTTCCTTCCTTTGTTTTAAAGACAGAGATGGACTGCAGAGCTGGAATCTGAAACCAGTAATCTGCCCAGTATTTAATAGGTTGCTGTGATCTTTCAGGCAGCAGTAAAATTTAGATCCAGAGTTACATTTGTCTGAAAGCACAGATTCACGAAATTCCACATGCACTTATTAGAAGCGTGGTCTCTGATCCCACTAGGAATCTCAGAATGTGGTGTTTCTTTGTCTCTGCATTGCTCTGAACAAGAATTTTGATTTGGGCTCCTCTTTAATTACTATTTTTATAGAAACAACCATATAAGAGTATCTGACTAACTGATAACTTTTCTGGTTTTATTTAACTTCTACTAAGTACTCTTTTTCACTACCTAGATTTCTCCATCCACCAGAAAACCCTAAAACTAAAAAACCCCAAAGTATTTGCTATCCTATGAATACGGTCCAATCTGCTACTTGACTTTTTTCTTACAAAATCAAAATAGTTATTTGTTCTTCAGACAGTTAAGTAACTGTTCTTGAACCTATTCCAGATCTGAAGGGCTATTCTTAGGAATGTGTTCAATATTTACTTGAATAAAAAGATCTTAATCTTGGCTCTTTTTAAAAATGCTTTTTCATATCCTCATTCCAAAGATGATAAGTCACTATCATATACCACAAAGGCTTGTTATATAAACCGATTTGGCCAGGTGAGCCAAATGATGTCTTGGAGAGAAAAGAGAGTCTGAAATATTTCTTTGATCTTTGTTTTTATGTTGAAAGGCAGGTCACAGAAAATGGGAGGGAATGTCAATTTCAGCTATTTGGTATAAATTCTCAAACTTGTCTTACAGCATAAGACAGAGCTGGAAAAGGAGAAAATTACTTGAATTCAGAGGAAAACACATGTGCACTGCTCAGGTACTTCAGGTGGAGTTGTGACTGTATATCTAACTGTCAACTTGTGATCAGGAACCATTTAAAATGATGCATTTACCCTTTGGTATTAGAAATGCATCTTTTCTGGAGGGATGACCTATTAATGTAGAAAACACTAATAATTTTTCTTTTCCTTTCAGTGTTTCTCAGCTTTCTGTGTGAGTGTACTAACATGTATGAGTAAAGGAATGGGTCCTCTGTGCAGTATAAACATCCTCCAAGATAATAATTTTTGCATACACGGTGAAAGACTGTGCCCCAAAGAGAGACAGGCAAAGCAAAGGATTTCTGTGAAAGGATTCTGAAGTAAAGCAATTCTATATCACCTCTCATAATAACAGCTAAATGTAATCTGGTTTACTCAGTGCTGCAAATTTTCAGTTCTAAGACCATATCAGAAGTGGTCTTGTCCACTCTAATCCCAGTCCAGTAAAATGATATTTGTATAAAATCTCCTAAATTATATAAAATCTCACACAGTGCCAATTCTTTTAGTACCTGGATACCCTGTATAATATGACAGTATGTAATATACAATATCCATTATCTGAGAGCTGCTTAAATGAGGTATAGATTTTTTGTAAAGGCAGAAAACCCCCAGCTGGCTCCAGAGAGACAGTTTAAGTTTAGACAGGCTTATTAATTTAGGAATAGTCCTTTACAGAAGTGACTATATTTTTTCCAGGACCAGAAAATCCAAAAGCAGCTTCTGTGGCATTGCATGGCACAAAGTTGAAGCTTAGTGAGTCCTATTAGGCCCAAGTTAGCAGCTTGAGCTACCATGGTTAGAAATGCTGTGGAGGATGTGGGGCCACCTCTGTGTCACTTCCTGTGAAGACTGGACTTAGCATGGGCTTATCAGTATGCTGTAGTTATCAGTACATTACCTTTTAATATTCTAGGTGTCAGGAGAATATGTTAGTTTGGCTATGGAACACTGGGCCCGGAATTTTGGGGTTGCACCTGAGCTAAGAAGCCCACCTCAGACCAAGTCGACAGAGAAACAGGAGACAATTCATGTGAATCTGAGAGGAGCCATTATCTCACCTAGGTAATAAGTCCAAACAAATAACGGCGAATGACCACATGAAGGGTTCCATTATTTGATTATTGACTACACTTATTGTTATTGACCATGCTTTCCCATTATTTCTGTAGTACTTGTATTACTGGAGTTACTCAGTTTTCCAGCATAACCCAACAAACCATTCTTCCATATATGGGAGAGTTGATAGTATTTTATAACCTGATTGGCACTTTGCCATTTGAGAATAGCTTCATTGATGTCAGTGGAATTACACTAGCATGAACTAATAAATTGGTGCAGTTATTTAAATAAAAAGAAACAAATTGTCAAGCCTGATCTGAATATCCCTACCTTCCATCCCCCACCCCTTGCTAAAACAAACCATCTGGAGCTTACATGGATGTAGTGCTTTGTTATCTTAGAAAGTTGTCCTTTTTACAGTTAAAAAACAACGAACCAAACAAAAAAACACCCCCCCCCCTGCCATTTCCAATAAGATGTCTTCTCAAACATCTCTGTAATGTGTCTGTGAAGACCTGTCTTCTGTAAAGTTTATCTAACATGTGATCACAGTTGGATGGATATGCTGATGTTTTCTTTATAAAAATTTTCTAAAATGTAGATGTGGGACTGATTATGAACAAGTGAAATCTAGATTAGTTTTTTCTTGCTGTTGATCAACATAGTCTAGGACAACCTATTGGGCACAAATATGTACTACATCTCTTAGATACAACAGGTATTTACTGACATTGGCTTTAATGGTTTATTCGATCCAGCAATATACGTAGCTTCTTGGGTCCTGCCATACGGAAGTATAATCTTGATCTTAAACACATGTTAATAGAAGTCGATCAGAAAATTTGCAAAAAGCCCTTTGATAGCATCCCTCATCATAAACCTGTGGAGCTTTCAGGATTCAGCAATAAACATGGCTCATCAGTCCTTAGTACTGAACCCTAACATTGACTAAAGTCTGATGATATCTGCCTGATGCAGAACCACCTGCTTATGCTTCTTACCAGTAACTCTTACTCTGTTTGCCCTTAATATCCTGCTATTCATAGCTAAGTGAGGGGCTAAAGGGTAGTAAGGGAGGATTTTCTAGAAGTTCTAACAGCTAAACATCTCATGAATTAAAATGCAAATCAAAGCAAGCTTTCTTTCTGCTTATTCACTTCTGTGTAATGGGTTGGTTTGTGGTATGTCACTGGCCTCAGCCAAGACCTGAGATCACCTTGTGTAAAAAACTAATTGGGATTTTGTTTTCTAGTTTATTTTGTGAAAAAATCTGCTTAATGACATTTTAAAAAATCAGAAATCAAGTACATCTACTAATTTACTGTCAGAAGTCTTGAAACCATATCAGAGTGAAAATGCTTTAACTGAGAAGGGAAAAGCAAGCAAGACTTTGAATAATTGCATAATATTGATTGTAAGTGTATGTACTGCAAGGTCACCAGTGCATTAACACTTGGTAATGACTGCTATATCCTGGGGTTGTTGCAGAATTATTTTTCAGTAGTTTATGTCCGGTCTGCTTAGTTTGCCAAAGGCTAGTAAACAGATGAGCATAATTAGGGCTTCCACACATAGAGTCTTTTTAATAATCAGTACCAGGATGGGTATATAGAGAAGTAAAGAATAATCGTATTGCTGCTTAGCTTTTCTCTGGACTGTCTCTTCAGTCAATTTCTAACCGATACCATAGGTAGCTCGTTAGTTACGTGGCTCAATAATATCGGAATATGGAAATGGACATTCTTGCATCATACCATTGGCAGCCTGCTTCTTGTAAAGATCAATGTAACTGTTGCTAAGTAGACTTCACAAAGGTGTGCATAAGGACTCAGAAAAGTCAGCCTTCATCTGCCAAATGCAAATGCTTAGCAGAGTCCTTAACTTCAGAAGTTAGGTGTCCTGCCACCTTCTGCAGTGCACAGTGAGACCCTCAGAGCAGGAATCATAGAGACCATTATGATGAGCAGGAAAACAGCAAGTATAAATACTTCAGAGGAAGAGTGAAAACATAGGTAATCAACAGCCAACAGCTTACAGACCAGAAAAATTGATGAGGTTTTCTTCTTGCCTGTGTTACCTATAGACTGGATAAAGAGCTAAGCACCAAACAAGTTACTAGAGTTAAGCTACTGCAGAAACAGCACATCATCTGCTTCATGGTAACTTTCTGATTCAGAATTAAATGCATTGGATTTGTCTAGTAGTAAATTGCCTTGAATTGCCTTGCAGGGAAGAACAGGGCAATTAAAAAATTGCATCAGTGTTTCCATTTGAACATAAATTCCCTTTTTTCTCCTGTCCAATATTCTCAGAGGGTAAGAGTGGTAAACATATGTTGAGACATTTTGCGTTATTTCAGCTCCAGTCCATAAAAATATCCTCACGTTCCATCTGGAAAATAATTCACATTGCTTGTTCTATTTCAAGCTGAATCAGAAGTTCATTAGAGAGAGAGAATTTGGGGAGGTTATTATTCAGAAGTATAGTTCATTATTCAGCCAGCTGTGTACCCAGGACATCACTGACATTAGAAGCTGTGAAAAAATACTTTTCTCAGCACTTGTAGTTTAAACTATTTTTGACAAACCATAGTGAAATTTACATCTGTTATATCTTACATTTGTGATCTTAAAAGGAAACTACAAGTTTACTGGCACTGTAAAGTCATAACTATGTGCTGCATTAAAAATGGGTTTGTTTACTTTCATTGGATTTGTTATAGAAAAACAAATGTTTTAATCACTGCAGGGAAAAGGACTGTTTATTTATAATTGCACCTGTTCTTGCATAATAGGAAATACAGTTTGAGCCATGCTTTCCTGGAATTGTTGTCTGACTAGTACAGTTGTTCACTAAATTCGATAGCCTTGTGTTGTCTTTCAAGAGATGTTTTATTTCTTCTAATTTACTTATTTATTTTTTAAATGCCTGGCATGTTTCTCTTTACATTAGTATCCTAGCTATGTTTCCTGAGCTGCTTCTGTGGATGTCTTTCAGGCCTGGACAGTAGCATCCAGTGTCTTCAAATTAACATTCCTTGATGAAGTTGACTTGAGTCAAATGCATGTGATTGTGGGCCAAGTTGGAGGTAAAGAAAACAGTGTTCTACAAATTATAGGAGCTGCTTGGGAAGCTTTCTTGGTTCTTTGCCCTCCTTAGAATTTTGTTTACTTTCAATCTTCAGGTTTACAAACCAGCCTTATCATTTCTACCACTTGCAAGAATTGTACCCCTGCCCAGTGGCACTTCCTTCCTTCACCCAGAGAGTTTCAGCTTTAAAAGTTTTCAGGAAATATTAAAAAGACTGCATAATGTATGTTTCACCAATTGAAGAGAAAGACTTATTGTTCACATTTAGCTTCTAAGCCCAGAACCTTTAACGTATTCACCTCTGACTGGGGGAATTGCTTAAGTCTAGGCAAACCCTTTAGTAAGAACGGAGATTTAAAGAAGCAAAATTATTTCTCCTGCTTAAGTGGTAGGAAAGCATACGCTTTCTTGTCCTTTAACAAAGCAACTAAACTTTTAATGGCTCTAAAAGGTAGCTTGAATGCAACATTAGGGAAAAATGGATAGAAAATTAAATTTCTACTCCAAATGCAAACAGAAATTCATAGTTTTAAAATTTCTTGTTGAAAGCAAATTTTGATCAGTAATTTTTGGTTATTTAATCCTCAGATGGATCAATAGACAAAATAATTTAGCTGGAAAATTGAATATTTTTGGCTGTGATTAGAAAAGTAGAATTTATTTTTTCTTTATGGATTTTTTCTTTTCCCACTGTGATAGTTTTAAGCCCTGCCGGGACTGGAGACCACATTGCCGTTGTCCCTCCCCCACCCTCGGGCCGAGTAGGGCACAAACCCTGGGTTAAAATAAAAAATTTAATACAACAGTGTGCTAAACAATCTGAACAACAACAATAGCAATAATAATAACAACAAACAGTAATAACAGTAAACAAGACAAAAGATATACAGATAAATACCACAATGGACACAACCAGCCCGCGCGCCTGCTTCCCGCGACCAAAGCCACAAAGGAAAGCTTCCTGCGCTGCTGCGCTGGACCTGACGTCAGCATGGTATGAATAACCCGCCTGGAGATCCCTTCCCCCTGCTGGGGAAACTTAACCCTATCCTAGATGAACCAGGACACCCGCTCAGATTTTGTATGAGATTTTAAGTTCATGTTGGTAAGTAAGGAATGATGTACAAACATAACAAAACCAAGCAAAAATATATGAAAGCTAAGCAGTGAGTAGAATGAATACTAAAAGTGAAAAATATTTTGCCAACCTTGTTTTTTTAAAAAAGTTATTTCTTGAAAGGATCAAGGCTGAAATTTAGGAATCAGATGAAGTAACATTGTAAAGGCCTGAGTCTCAGACCTTACTGAGCTAATTAAATTACTGACTGCTACGGAATGGAACATTTTTGTCATACCTGGAAATGTTAGGAGAAGGATGGCCATGAGAAAATGGCTGTGATTGCCATTCCAAAGGAAATCACTTTCAAAAACGAGGTCTGAGAATTTTTAAGAAGACATGAAAGCCTTAGGAAGTGAAATGGAAGATCAGGAGAAAAGAAAAAGAGTGGATGTTTAAGGTACCTGTGCTGCAGATGTTACCAAATGGTCCAGAAGGCAAAAGTAACCTGTTAGCATGTCTCTACAAAGAAGAAGTGTTGATCAGATAAGACTTGGGCAGATGTTTTTGAAAGCTCAGAAGAGAAGCAGACTGTACAGTGTCATAGGTATATACTTGAATATTACAGGACCTGTGATTAGTAGAATAAGCCCTAGCGCAAATCTTCATTGTGATGCTCTGAGGAGCTGTAGAGACTGGGGAGGCCACAGGAAGGTTATGGTAATGTATCTAAATTGAGTTTTACTCTGTGGTGTTTTATGGAAAGTTTGTGATGTCCTTCACTTGCATGACCAGCATCATGCCTACCATTCCTTTAAAATACACATAAATTTAAATTTTAATAAAGATAACAAATAGATCCATGCCCTGTTGCAGAACCTGCTTTAGGCAATTCTGCTAAGGTCATGTAAACGTTCCTGGCATACTAACTTCAGTGATTTAAGCAAATTTTCCAGCTGATACAAATTATCTTCCCTGTCATATGGAGGAACTATCTTCTGTCTTCTAAATGTCTTTCATTGGCTTTGGAGGGAATAGATTGCTTTTCCATAGCTGCAATACATTCTAGAGGTTATGCCTTGTCATTGTAAAGCTGAAGAGATCAGAAACCAGTCAACTCACTATGTCTAACGTTATTAGCATGGTATGACCTCAATTGGAGAAGGCTTGAATTATTTCTGTGAAAAAGTTTTCATTTTTAAAAGTCAGATATGATGAGGTCATTTTTGTTATCTCTCAACATCAATCAGTGCATTTATGTACACTGCATGTCTTTCCCAGATCCTCTATGAAAGTTGGGTTTTGTAATTTAAAATTAATGTTACCTTCTTTTCAGAGCTTTCATTTTATTTAAGCACATCCTGGCATCTGGCAGATGTAAGGCAAAAAAATATGTTTAAGTTGACATTTCCTATCATTAACATCTCCAAACAGGCAAATCCACAGCAGATTGGGAAGGGTTTTATGGAAGAAAATTACTTTGTGTGACATAGCCTGTCTTCTTGACACCTGGGGTTAATTACAAGGTTTTCAATTAAATAGATTTAAAAAATTAAATTATTCTAAAATATTAAGATTAAAAATTATAAATAATAATTACTTCCCAAATAGTTTACTTGGAAAATTTTTTAATGTTTAGATTATTGTTTTTTAAAGTTATTTTTCAAAGTATCTTTGGATTAGGTTGAAGATAGATTTGCACATATACCTGCTTTAAGTATTGATGGAGATGTGGCTAAAATTATATCATTCTGGGGAAAATTTGTTGTGATTGGGGTTGTAAGAAAGTTGTCGTTTGCTAACAGAAAACCAAGGCAGCATTGCCTAATGATTGGGCCACTGGGCTGCATCCCAGGAGAGCTGAACTCTATTTTTGGCTTGCACACTGGCCTACTGGGTGAGTTAAGGCAAGCTTCTTGGTGTCGCTCAGTATGGCGGTTAGTGATCCTATCTCCTTTGAAAGACAACTTGAGTTCTACTGATGAAAAGGTTTATTGTTAGTTATCCTTATTTAATGTTATATTAATATTAATCAAGACAGGTATTTTCTTCCAAATGAAAGCTGTTTGCTTTAGGAAGATTCAGTTGTAATATTCTTGATGAGCTTTTCTGAAAATGTGTTCCTCTCATTGTAAAATTGACGAATATTGAGGTTTTTGCACATTTATAGGTTTAGGGAGAAACAGTAAATATAAATAATTAATTTGATCTCCATTAACTGCCTAAGAAGGTGCATGAACTAGGTAATTAATGTTAAACATTGCAGCACCTAATTTGACATTTAAAGACTGCATCTGCTGCTAAACTAGAGAAAAGTACTTCCTTAACGGACCTGAGCACTGTACCACAATTGTTCTTATGGTTCAATGAGAAGAAGGATCCCTGGTATGTGTTTTTCATCTGTACCTACTGGTGCTCTCCCAAGCAGTGTTCAGTTCCAGGGGGGGGGAAAGACATTCCAGGCATGATTCTAAATAATCACTTTAGAAGTTGCTACCATATTCTGGGAAAGAGAGACTTTTGCAGTGTGGATGCAGCAAGGCTGCAATGCTTCCTGTTGGGACCAGGGACTAGTTTTATTTAGTGTTATAGTAGTAGTCAAAGATGGCAAACAAAATACAGCCTTCAGTGACTAATTATATATCACATTTTGCTATTTCTGTTGTAGTTTTATCATAGTTCATTCTGCTGAGGGGAAAACACAGAGAATAATAACAGTGGTAATAGTAGTAACAGGGGCATGGATATGTGTGTTTTGTACAATCCATTAAGAGTTTTTCAAGTGTAAAATCTAGAATCACTTTAAGCAGGGCTTCAGTTACTCAGATGAAGCCAGCTTTTCTTGCTCTGAGGGCCACACATGGACAATTTACAAAAGCCAGACTCAGAAAAGATACATTACATATCTTGGGAAACAGAAACTGTGACAATAGTGTGATAACAATGGCTGCTCAAAGACAGTGTCATTGTTTGTTGTTAGGACATCCCAGAGTCACCACAGATGGGCAGGCAATGTGTGAAGCAGCTTCTGAGGGTGTCCCACAAGGTTTGTCTCAGCAGGCCTGGCTAATGTACTTCCTTCTATTGCTGGTACTGGGATTTCTCAAGCAAATCTAATCAACTCCTAACACTGCTGCTTATATGGCATAAATGCATCATGGAAATTATGTTTGAATATTTAAGATCCACATATATTTCAAAAACTACTTACTGGTCACCTTGAACTCTTAAAATTAGGCACTTCCCTGCAAATGATTTATTGGAGTATCTGTGGAAACACAGTGCAGTGAAATGAAGAGAAGAAAACCAGTCATATTAGACACATTGCCAACTAATATGTTTTGGTAATGCTCATGCCATAATTCAGAAAACAGATATCCAAGGTTATTTGACTAACGCGATCTGCCTAATCTGTATCTGACTCATGACAAAAATATCATGCTTATGATCCTGAGAGATTCATGTGATTTGTTTGCTTCTTGGGAAGAGTCTAGAATACTAAATTGCTGTTATAGACAAAGAAATTGGTTTGCTTCCTACTGGAGATAATGTTCTTTATAGTACAGTATATTAAATGAAAAATTAGGTAAAATGCATCTAGTCTTGGCAGTGAAATATAGGTAAACTGTATATTGCCTAAATCATGATGGTTTTAACTATGCCTAGTTTTGTTTGCCCTTCACTATACCATTGGGGCTGTACGTTCAACTGGACAGATTTATCTGAAAATATGTGGTGAATAAGGAGTATTACCTGAATTTTGTAGACAAACTGAAATTTATGAATTTTGTAATCTGCTGCTAGGGAAACCATAATCCTATCCAGAGAACATATCTCTAAAGAATATATCTCTAGATAAGGGATATAACTTAAGGATATACCTCCTTTAAATGCCTGAGAATTTTGCCGAAGTGAACCTTAGCCATTTGCCTATGGTCTCTAGAGAACTAGCTCCTGCTGTTCTACTGAGAAGAGAGTTAGCAGCAGCATCCAGGAAAGGCTGGAACTACCGTGGGATTCGTAGTATGTTCAATTTGCCTAGAACACATTAATTGGTAGACTGGCCTCTCTGCTCTTCAGGTTCACTGAATGGTTGTCACTTTGTGCAGGTGGCTGACAATTTGTTAAGGAGACACTTGTCCTGGGATTTGGCAAAGGTAGCCAAAATTAGCTAATACCTATCATCTCAAAACTACTAATAATTTAGGAAGAGAGTCTTCCTTTTTTGGATTATTTTGGTTGTTATACTTAACTCCCTAAAAAGGAACCTTTTCCCCACTTCCTCTGGGTCAGGTGCTTGTTTTAAATATTGATCTAGAATCCAGAATGATTTACAGCAATACCATATTGTTCACCATTGCAAAGCGAGCTGCCTTTTTAAAGGGGTCTACTTCAGGGCTAAGTGCATGAGCTGTGAATCTGATTTTTGCATCTGGACATCTGATGTACCTTTTGTAGCTATGAAGATATGCTGAAATCTCTGTCAAAGGATCCAAATCCCCAAATTATACATGGACAAAATTTTGCTCAGAAAAAGGTTAAGCATTCAGAGAAATAGAAATACAAATACGTTTCGACTCCATCCACTTTCCAGAATAAATCTGTCTTCTCTCATCACAACATGAGAACAAATTAATTCCTGTTGAAATGTAAGTCTGCTTTGGATGTAACCAGAGGGAAGAGTATTATGAGAACGATGGCTCAGCTCAGGAGAAATATTCAAGAATTTGTGTCTCTCTGATATAAGCACATGCTGTACCTCAGAAATATTTGTCTGACATTCTGAAAACAGTAAGGAATTTGCTGTTACCTCAGGCAGGGAATTTCATATTGGTTTACATAATATTCAGGAGTGACCTAACGAACAATACCCTGAACAACTGCTGCAACAATTCCTGTGTCTTTGACATATCATGGCTCAGCTCAGTGTAGTATGCAGTCTGTTAAAATGGTGAGAAATTTCTGAGGGTAGAAATACATCCAACCTCTTAACTGATTTGATTTCTACAAATTTCATCATATTTTTCTGAATGAGGCACCAAAAACCACAAGAGCGTTTACATCAGTATTTCCCATAACAGTCTTCCTAGCAAAATGAGAACAGCTTATTGTAATCAGAATATTTTACTTCCCTGTGCTTAAGCTTTTATTTACTGTTGACCACACTGTGCCTAATTTTCTCCATTTTTAAACCAGTCTTTAATGTGATGCTTTAGCTAGCAAAGTACAGTGTTCTCTGGGTTTCATCCAGAATATGTGCTAGAAAGTCAAATTATCATGTTAAAAATGTGCCTTAAAAGATAATATAAAGGTGTTCTAGAATTGAGGAGAAATTATATCCAAAGAGGAATTCAAACAAGAATACATCACTTATACATTTCTTGAATTTGTGTAATATATTTTATATTCCAAAAGAGATGGGACCAGTTCTCTTGATACCATCCCTATTATACCAGTGCTGTTGGATTCTCATGGAGAGGCATCATATGAGGCTCCAGGAGAACAGACGGATTTGAACAGCACACAGAATAAAACAGAGTTCTTATGATGCTGCCATTAAACATTATATCACAATATGCCTTCAATTCTTGCATAATTTGAAACTCTGTGATTTCTTTGCAAGCTTAATTTTTGATTTATGGATTTTAAAATCTCACTTGTAATCTTGGAAAGAACTGAGGCAATTTGGTGTAGGATCAGTTTTGTCATGCTGATCTTATTCTCATAAACTATGAGAACCAATGAAAGACAGAGCTGTAAGTATAAAATGTCATGACAGTTGTATTTTAGCAGCAAAGGCTTTGGGTGTGCTGAAATGATATCATAAGGCAGTATCTGTTGCAGAATCTGAAGTTTCAGCACCACATCACACGAGAAGAGTGCTTATACTATCTCTTGCAAGCAAGAATCTCAAATTCTTTGTTGTCCAGTCATTATCAAACAGTTGTTTTCTAACATCTAAAAATTTTTTTCTAACATCCTAGGAAAGAGAGAGGAGTTTGAGGCTTCATAGATATGAATTGTATGGGGTGTTTTCTTGTTTGTTTGGGGTTTTTGCATGTACAGATTGCATGCAAGACTAGAGATAATTCTGGAGGAAACAAACAAGTAAGCAGTTGAAAGTGTCATCACTGACAGTCAAAATGGAAACTGGTGGAGTTTTAGGATTACATCCCCGGAATAGAAGAGGGGAGCTAACTCCTGAAAGACTGTGTGTGGGTTTGAAGAACAAGAGAGGTAAGGAAGGAGAGCCAATGAAGAAATAAAGAATTGGCAATAAATCAGTTAGAAGACTTTGAAGATAAATTTTAAAGGACTATTTATGACAAAAGCTGAAAGATATAAGATAGAAGGATGTTATCATACTGTAATATTATTCTAATACCTGGATAAGAATTGTAGGAGGTATACCTTAAAAACAAAATCCCATTCATCTCCACAATCCAGTAGATTTGGCAAAGAAAACAAATTCCAAAGTATCCTAAAAAAAAATTATTAACCTCCTCTTTAATCTTTAGATAATGAATAGTCTATTTTCAATGATTAATACTTTGTAATCATATTCTTTCTTTAGCTCAAGAGACAATTATAGTAAAATTAGTAAAATTATAGTTTACTTAAGATGTATTGGCTTTTCTGCTCAGGTTGGCTTAGAATGGGGTCCTTGAAGAAAATCCTTTCTTTTGTAGCAGGCAGGTTCTGAAAAAAACAATCTGTTTCTTCTCCTCTGTGTATCTAACTAGATTTTTCATTGCAATGTGGTTTCCTTCTGCAAAGCAAAGCAGAAGGAAAAAAATGTTATTCTTCTGTAGGGGTCTCTGTGAAGTGAAAAACTCTCCTTAGGTCCTTTATGAATGTCAAAGCTTTTATGACAAACACATTCACAGACTTTTCTGTACAAAGTTGCTTGAATAAGATCTCCTTATCAACCACTTGAATTCAAACATGCTGTCTGGCTTTTCTATGTATTCAGAATATGTGTCACTGCAAAAATTACCATGAATTCCCAAGATCTTTTTAACTCTGGCTGTGACAACACCTAGTACGTACAAACAATTCAGAACTCTCAAGAAGCATGGAATACTTGGATTATTGGATAAAGTTACAGTATTTGAGAGTATTAGTATTTAGGAGTTGACCAGACATCAACTGTATGTTGTTCTCATGCAGTTCCATCACTCCTGTGACTCAAAAATATCAGATAAGTACACTGAGGAAGAAGGTGTAGGGGAATCATATTGTACAAAAGTGAGACAGAAGAGGATGAGTTGTTAGAGCATGCAAAAGCAGCCAGATTCCTGTCTGCTTGGCATGAGCAAAAGGTAGGAAAAGCCTGGTGGTACGATGTAGTGTCATAGAGCTGCCAGTCAGAGCTGTGGATAGATGAAGAAGTGGAGGGGGAAGTGAGGCAAGGGGAACCAGCTGGGACAGGAGAAGGATGGTATGAGTGTTGCAATGAGCCTTAGCTACCAGACACAGGGTGGGGAATCTGATGTCAAACATGCAAGTTATGCCTGAGAGAGAGATCCAAAGAGAAGGGCGCTTCTGATAATGCCTGAATTGTGCGCTGTTCAATGCTCTAATCAGATGCCTGTAAGAGAAGACAGGGTGAGGACTTTTCACATTTTCACATTTTATAGGTGATTACCGCTTATTTCAAAAGGTTAGAGAGAACACAGTAATTGAATATGTTGGTGCTGTCTTTGCACTAATGACTGGAGCAGATGGCAGAAGTGCTGTGTTACAGGGAGAGAAGAAAAAGGAAAGAACTGGTAGCTTCTGTGAAACAGCAGACATGTTATGTTCCTTGCATCTGGTCCTATGCCCATCACATTGCCTTGTGAATATTTTTGCCAAAAATCAGTTCCATTTTGTAACTTGAATTTTCATTTAAATGTGCTGGTTTCAGCAATTGCCAGAAAAGTTGTCTTGCATTAAAAATACAATTTCTGGTCAAATCCAGAGACGGATTTGCCTGAGAGCAGCCCAGCAGCAATGAGCAAAAGAAAAGGAATTAGATGTTAAGTGCTGGTATTGAACTCCTGGCCTGAATCAAGCAGTGTGGAAAAAGAAGCTTGACTTTAACTTAAAAGAATGTAATCACTTACTCAAGGCTGGGATTTCCCTGCTTTTTGACAGGACACTTCAGCAGTCTCTGATTTGCCTAGTATAGCATGGAAACATTTATTTAATAATTTTCTGCTTTTGTATAATTTTTAGAATTAAGCCATGTTTCCAGTGAAAAGGAATGGGACAAGGGGCCATGAGAAGCCTACCCCTATTTGAAAGGTGTGAGTTAGCCTTCTAGCTTCTTTAGCTGTTTTTAACTTGTAGTGATATACAGTACCTTGCAGTGATATACATCCAAAAATAATTCATAAATGATACGACCTGTTCTCACTCTTAGTAAGTAGCAGATAGTTCTGTTTCTAAAATCTCCTAAAGTGTCTGGCTTTGCCCAATTTCCTGAGGTTCCAGACATCTCTGCAGATTTAGATAAGGGTCAGATAAACATCCACATTTTCATATGCTTACTCAATCCTCTTGCTGAGCTTTCTTCCTTTCCTTTTCTTTTCTAATTGTACATTGTCATCTATACTTTAAAAAAAAAATTCTGAAAATTCCCTTGCTCTTTTCTCATTGTTCAAAGTGACAAGATAGTCATGAGGACAATTACAAGTACTTACTGAAAAATCATTTACATTCTCACATGTGCATTAGACTGTTGGGAAAAAAATATGTGATGATCCTACGTGTATCTGACACCAAATGCTCATGGTGCAGATAACAAATTTCATCCCTATTATGCTCCTGTGTCCCCAGTTCTATTCTCCCCTCAGTAATGCCAACAACTGCAACATTTTTAGAATACCCTGGGAAAGACAGGCTGCATTTTGAGCAGTTATGACTGTAAAAAATATACCTGAAGAGCAAATGTTTCTAACAGGCCTTGGAAGAGTTTGTGAATATGCCAAGGATCTCTGCTGTTTGTTATCAAGCACAATCTGTAACATTTACATCAATTAACCTTTACCCAACTCTTAATAAACATTATTTTTTCCTGACTCTTCAAGTTCCAATCAGCGTTCTCTCTATAACTGTATGACCTCTACCCAGAAAATAGGATTCTCCTTAGGTTTCTGTGGAAATATCTCCAATCACATTTACTAGATGTAATTTTATGTTTCCTTCCTGTACAGTTACCATGCCATCTTCCAATCATCACCCGTTATTTCATGAAGCAAATAAAACTGTTGGGATTAGATGCTGTCACGAGGATTAAAGGGAAAAAAGAAAAATCACAGATTAACCAATAAATAGATATTGATGAAAACTATTTTGAGGGAAAGCAATGAAGCTTACTTTGCAGCATCATGATTTGGCATCCCAGGAAGCATGAATTAGAAGACAAGAGGGTAATACACTTCTGAAGTTTATGACAATGGGAGCATGCAAGCAAGTCTCCTAACAAGTTAGAAAAAGATCCTTGTTGTATCTAATTTTATGCCACACCCCAGTAACACAAAGCATGTTTCAATGGCCTGATGAGAATTCAAGATATCTAGAGAAATAGATGGTTGGACAGTGATGCAACTCCTCCCAGCCCTAGCTTTAGATTGTTTTTAGATTGCTTAAAAAGTTGTGACACAGCTGAAAAGTTGTGTCAGAATTATCATTGTGTTACAAGTTCTGAGAGACTGACAGTACTGTAATAAATTTTGATTTAAACAGAAAGTCCAATGAAATATGAGAAGGTAGAATCCTATGAATGCGCTTTGATCAGAGGCAGGACCAAAAGATTTCCAAGGTAGTTTGATTCCTTCTCAGTTCCTTGTCTGATGAACCAAAGTAAGAGGAGTGGTCAACACATTGCTGAAGTCTGCAGACAAATCTAAAATATGTGGACTCAGTGCTGGCATTTCCAAGAATCAAACTTGCAAAGCTGGTTGGTTGAAATTACATTCTCCAGAAACATTGTCATTCACAAGAGGATTAGGTGTGAGCGCCTTTCATTTTTTGTCCATTATTGTAACAAATAGGAGAATCACAAGTTATATGTGGGGAAAAAAAGAGAAATTTGTGTCTCATTAGGTGTTTTGTAAAAAACATTTAATCTTGAGTTTAGATAATTCATTTGGAAATAAGAGCTATATAGCTTGTAAAAAAGAAAACAAACTGCAGTATTAAATTTTTTCTCACCCTACAACTTCATGTAGTGTAATGCAATGTAAAATACCTCCCTCCATTTCCTCTCTAGGATTTATTTATGGAGCACTGAGAGTAAAAGACATCTTGAAGGGTTTATGAGGTTAGGTATTTAATAATACATGTTGAAACCAAGTTTTTCTATGTTGGTTCTGAGTGAGCGTGGAGGAATTTGGAAACCTTTCTATGTTAACAGAAAAACACTGCTCTGTAGTCCAATTAAAGATGGTGACTGATTTTATCACCTGTCCCACTTCATGTGGCTACAAGACAGTATTAACACATTGGCTCCATGGACAGACATAAACCCATGGTACCATCTTCTGCATACTCTTTGCAAAGTGTTATTTCAGTCTGGTTGTGTGCAGTTTATATGCTTCTGGATTTTGTGATCAGACAAGTCTTCTCTGTTGAGGCTTAAGACCCTATTCAAGGAAACAGTCAGAGGTGAAAATATTGTACAAGAATCTTTGCCCTGAATTAATTCAGAAAAATGCAAGTTAGTTAGTCTTTTACATACAGTGAGCATTCATTCTACTCTTACACAGTCCTTGGAAAATGATATTCAAATGAGTTCTAGGATGCTGTGATATTGTAACTTCCATTATAGTAATCATATAATTACTCTTTTTATATTTATCTTGGAAAAACTTTTATTAGTACCAGATCAGTCCCTTAAAGTAATGACCAAAATCTTAATCTCATTGGTTCTGTATTTCATAGGAAATGGGGGGGGGGGGAAGGGGGCAGTTTCATAGGGTCAAAAGATTTATGTGTTGTCTCCTTAAATTTTTCATAGGCTCTTGTAAAAGAGAGGCTTAGGATATATGTGAATTTTTTGCTGATACCTTTACCGGTTTATTATGATTCCACAGTACATGTAAATGAATCTCTTGATTTAATGGAATTAGCCATGCACTGGAAATTAAGCCAAACGCTTCAGTTGTTTAAGACCTAACTTGTTCAGGTTGATTCTAGTAAGAGAATGAGAGATCAGAATCAAATCTGGCTCTGCAGATCTGGCAAATCTGCACAAATCATTAGGTATCATTATTAAAAGTTAGCGTTAATGGTGCCAACATCCGCATCTGACTGTAGTAACTCTTTTTTCATGTACTTCTATCTGATGACCACAACAGGTTTACACTGAATGACTTCACAACAGGTGAGGCTGAATAAGGTTTTGAGCAACCTGATCTTATGAAAGGTGTCCCATTCAGGGCGTTTGGAACTAGATGATTTTTAAGGTCTCTTCCAACTCAAACCACTCTATGATTCTATGATCATATAGCAAAACTTAAACTCTATAAGTGAAAGATTAAATAGATTTTTGAAATGTAGTCATTCACATATCTTTCCAATAACCATAATGTAAAAAAGAACATGAATACACATGTAATATCCTTCATGTCTTAAAAGTCATTATTGGTTTGTAACACGAACTAAGCTCTTTGATTTTTTCTTTTGATTGCAATTTGCAATGTGTCAAAACTTAGTATTTTTAAGTTGACAAATCCACACTACTTTTATTATGAGGTTGCTTTATGTGCAAGCGTACTTTTTAGAACCCTTTTCCTTTGTTTTATTTTAAGAATTATTTTCTCTGGCTCTTTTTCCTCTCAATTCTATTAAAAATATTATGTCCAAACTTCGAGTCATAAAAATGTACAAAATATTAATAAAAAATCTATTATGGTTCTTTTAGTTCTGTCAGTGTAGGGGGGCACAGAGAATAAATTTCAAAGAAAAATTTATTTTCACTTTTTAGACTGATATGTAAAATTCAGTTAAACTATTAAATATTTTAAAATAAAAACAGAAAATTAAAGATCAAAGTGGAGAAACATCTATCTTTTTCTGTCATTGAGCAGACAAAATAATGCAATTTATCTGTTATGAATTATGCACAAAAATTGTCTTAAACTTCTCACAGAATAATATTAAGCCTTTGAATAACAGCTTTAAAATAGGATTTATTTTATCACTTGTCTGGATTTAATGTAAGGTTTATATCTTTATCATTAGCTAATGCATAATATCTGTACATGTTAATGAAAATTTTTTAGGCTAGTTGCTAAAAAAATAATTATGTGCATCCCAATTCTGTATGCTAGAGTGTATGTGAGTTATCTACTGAATCAGTAAAAATGATTGAAAGGACTGAAATAGGTACTTCAGTATCATCTGTTTCACTAAATCTTTCATTAAAGCGCAGTTTAAAAAAATTAATAGTCATAATTACATTTTTAAAAAATAAAAACGTATTTTAGTACTCTGTAATGACAGATAGAAATTACTAACTGAAAGCAAATCATAGCATGAAACTTTTTTTTTTTTTCCTAGGAGGAAAATTCTAAGCATTTATTTTCCTTCTTATAGTCTGAGACATAAGATCTCACAAATGGCTTTCTATGCTGCTGTGAATCACAGACCAAAAAAACCCCAAAACAACCCACAACTCAAATATCAATATAGAAAGTTAGGAATTTGGTTGTCATTCTTTGAATTTCCTGATGGGCAAATTCAAAATGTGCCCTATACACTGGCTGATATAATATGTTCAAGTCTTAATGTGTTTTAGTGTGTTACAAAGTAAATGCTCTTTTGTATTATCCTAATTCTTTAAAAAGCTTATTTGCCCAATTTAAAATGTAGGGACAAAGCTAGCTGTGAAGTTCTTCTTCCTTATCTTTGACCAATTAGGGAGAAAGTCTTTGCCTTTATAGCATCTTCTGGTTTCAGTGACCAAACTATCAAGAAATGCAAATTAATTTAACCTCAGAACACACTTTAAGAGTTACAGAGAAATGGAGAAATGAAAGATCAAATTTCTAGAAATTAAGTGATATTTTCCATCATTAGCATATTTATAGGCAATTCAGATTGTGTGTTGATCCAAGAACCTGATTATTCACACAGTTTGGTTACGTGGTAGTTATACTGGTTCAAATAGGTGTTGGGTAGTGTTAGGAGAAGGAAATCCATTGAGAGTTACTACATAAGAAGAATCTGCACGTGATTCATGACACTGAGCTTCAAATTTTGTAGACTTATAATATTCCGGGAAGTGTTATGAAATGTTTACACTGTTCTTACACTCTTTGCATTTCCACTTATGACAGTGTCAGAGATTGGGCTATGTGGCAAAGATGGAAAAAAAAGTCTTCACATCTAAACTCCTCCTTTCAATCAGATCTTAACTTTAACACTGTTCTTTTTCCCTCACATTTTGTATGTGTAGCAAGATGATGACACAGAACTCTTACTCTGCACCGGTTGCAGTCTGAAATGTACCTTTCCAATTATAGTGGTCCTTCCCGAATTTTGACTGGGTTTGCTTCTGCACAAGAAAAAAAAAAAAAAAAAAAAAAAAAAGTGCAAAGGTCTAAAAGCTTCATCTATCCAGGAAAAGCAAACTCTTAGCACCCTTTTATTCAGTAATCCTGGCCACCAGTGTCATGCTTGCAGAAGGTGGTTGGCCATTGGTTCAACTGTGTATGGCAGTTTCAAATACATTTCACAGCAGACACCTAGTGAAAAACCCTTCACTTTGATGATTTTCAAAAAACATGCTGGCCAAAATTTGCAATTTATTCTAAACACAGAACTTCATCAGTTTTTGAGGACATTCTATGGTGTTTTCCATCCTTTCTGCACATGTCTTCATTGCTTTGGGGTTGTTTCTGATATCAGAGAACTGAAGGTTTTTGTTTTTTTTTTTTTTTTTTTTTAAAAAAAAGTGTGCTTTAAATTAAAAGGCTACAGTACTGATGTTACTATATTATGACAGCATCTCTGCTTCTTCTTAGTGTCTCTTATAACTTTATTCTAGGTCTATCACCAGTGAATAGGAAAAGCTGTCCAATGGCTGTATTCTTAGATTTATAGCCAAAGTAGGAGTTTACTTGAAGTCTCTGACACCTTTGTGAGATGTGCTCTAATAAGAATTCTTTCAAGGGCAATGATTAGCAGAAACCCCCCAAGAGTTACAGCTCAGCTAATGTCTTCTCTTTGAAATCACTAATTTAAGAAATTTCACACTTTCACTGCCAGAGGATGAAATATATGAAGTGTCAATGTCCCTTTAATGGCTGGCCCTGTTTACAACCCGGAGGCAGCAAGAGACTTGGTAATTTTCAAGTGCAGGGGGAAATGATGTGGGGAGAGAAGTGAGTTGTCCTACTTAGTGTTAAACCTGAACTATATAAGATATTAATATCTCATCTTCCTCCAAATGCCAGAGCGGAACTAAAAAGCAGATTCACTCAAATTATTCAGCATGCTAGAATAATCAGTGCTCTGAGACATTAAAAGTAAAGCCCTTCAGTTTTGCTTTGTGTAGTTTTATGTGTGGAAAAAAAATTAAAATATGTATACACACACATCAATAAAGGTTCCCTGCTGCCTTTGTCTTTTAATTTTAGGTACCAAAAGAACATTATAGACATTCAGTAAAAAAAAAAAAAAAAAAGAAAAGGAAAAACCCACAGCGATTCATTTCCTGGAGAGATGAAGACACTAAATCTCCTAGTCTTAGGCTGTGGTGTTGTTTCTGTTCATTAATTATTGATTTAAGATTTGAAGTAAGGATCGCTCCTCTGCCATCATAATGATAAAAAACAAATGTAAAAATATGAGTGGTATGTGCATTTCATAAAGATGACAAATTCTTTAAAAGAAGGAAAATAATAAGGAGAATGACTGTGTTGATGTATTGTGGAAGTATAGGAGTATAGGAAGAGAGGCAGAGGCTGGAAAGGCAGGAAAAGGACCTGATTTTTCTCTGAAATGGTTTTAAAGCTTGTACAAATCAACAACACTGTATAGCAGCCTCACATTGGATGTTGTAACTAAATACTTCAGGATTTTATTTCCATCTAGGAGGACTATCTTGATTTATAGATCCATGTCATGCTTAAGTGTCTACTTTATCCTACTTGAACAGCCAGAATTTACTTTGGAGATCCTGGAAAATATCTGAAATTATTTAAATTACAGCATTTTGTATTTACATATTTTAAAAGATAGTATTTTTCCTTTATTATTTGAGGTTTAAAATCTCAGAAAACAAAATTTAGCACTGTAAATAATGGAAAGAATCAGCAAGCTCTCTTTGGCTGAATTTCAGCAAAATGAGACCTGCAGAATTTGATCCCCACATAATTTTTTCTTGCAGGTTTCCCAGCAGAACACAAATAAATTATCCCCACAGACAAACAGAGAGAGTCCAGCCAATGACTCCTGAGACAGATGTGCCTGAACTGTTCAGTTATTTCTTCCAAGACAGGTCAAATGATTGTCAAAAATGTTGCAGCTTCTGTAATGGGTACAAGTTACTCCCGGGGAGATTCCAGTTGGACAAAGGAGGAAATTTTTTCTCCATGAGAACAATCAGCCATTGAAGTAATCTTCCCAGGGAAGCGGTGGATTCTCATTGGACACTTCTAAGATTCATCTGGACAGGGTGCTGGGCCATCTTGTCTTCTTTTGCCAAGAAACGTTAGACCAGATCATCCTCGAGGTCCCTTCCAACTTGTCATTCTGATTCTGTGATTTGTTTTCAACAAGGCACTGGGATCCAGGGGAGCTCTGTGAATTATTCTCAGCATTCCCCTTGCTGAGGCTCCTAGCAGTATGCAAGCTGTTCTGTGTGGCTGTTGTCTTCTGAAAAATGTTGGATGAGGCTCTTCATGAAGAAGATTGATCACTCCTTCTCTAATTTATATCATATGGTCAGGAAAAGGCAAGTAATTTTTCTCATTTGCTAGCAAGCAGCACGTTCATTTTTTACATTCCAAAATACAGAGCTAAAATTTTACCAGTACATTAAATTGACTTTCACCCAAAGGAAGCTGACTGATTCAAACTTACTAGAGCTTTCAGTTTATTTTTCTGACCTTGTGAGCTGTCATTTATATACATTATTACCTTTGTAATGATCCTAGGCTCCCACATTGTAGCGTAATTTGAGATATTCGCTAAACAATTTTCTGATGGAAGACTCCATAATACACAACTCTGTGGGTGTCTTTTTCCCTTTGGATAATTGCAGATAAAAGTTGAGCTATCACTTTGGGTATCCTTTACTTTACTTGACATTTTTCTGTTAAAATATGTTCTTTTCTGCTGCATCTGATGTTAGCAAAAAGTATCCATTTGGATCAAATTTTCCCACAGATGGCATTTGCCACACGAAGATTTTACCTTGAAATGCTTAATTTTACATGGTTCTTGCTTGACATGAGGGAAAGCAAAGGGAATGTAGAAATATATTTGTTTTTTCCCTATTGAAAAATAAGAAAAACCACAATAATTTCACTGAGAAGCTAGGGAACATTGATATTTTCTTGTAAAGGCTTGGTATTTTACTCAAGTATTGTCAGTCAGGAGGTTTCCTTTGGGCTGTCCTTTTCCTGAAAAATTAAATATGGTCAGTAAAAATTTATTTGCAGCTGTATCCTGTCCTCTGAAGCTGAAGTCTACATCCAGCCTGCAGACTCTACACAGAGTATATACAAAAAAATGCCTTTATACAATCACACACATAGTGAAACTGATCAAAATTTTCCATTGAAACAGTATTTTTTGTTGCTGTGAATCATTTGGTACAAGGTACTAAATCAAACATTTTTCTCCTGTGCTCGCTGTTTCTGACTGCATATGCAGGCAGTGAGGAGAAAGACACAGTTGACCTTAATACTACTGTTTCTTTTTTTCCAAGTGCTTGAACATTCTTTAAGAATTTTTTCTTTATATGGATGTTGCTGTGAGTTGTACATAATCCTCTCTATGGCTAGCATCAGTTCATAAGATACCCTGAAGGCAAGATAATTCTTAATTCTGAGCAAATGTACACATCATATACCATTATATGTTTTCACTCAACCAAGTGCCTTGTAGCCCCACTTTGGCTCTAAAGATTCAAAGAGAGGCCATAATCCACAATATCAACATAAATGAGCAGCTGTACCACTGAGGATACAGAGCAGAGCTGACACTTGAAGGTATGGAGATGTGTGAAAATAGTATGTCATTAGTAATTTTAATCACATTTGAGGAAGTTAGCCCTCAGTAACCATTGCTTGTTTCTGATTCTCTCTTCTGTGAATTCATTTGTGGCTAAAAAATTGTAACTGTAAGAAAATTGACTACAGTTCTGTAAAGCCATAAGAAAGTTGACTATACAAACATGTATAAAATTACATACATAAAATCATACTGTATGTGCACACACCAACAAGGAGATACACAAGAAGTTGTAAATTATTTTGATGCTCTGAAGAAATATAAACCATATGCTGACAAAAAACCCCAAACACAAGTAGCTCAACTACAAACATTATTGAAATATATTTCCTTTGTGTCTTGTGAGAAAATCACTAGTAATTTTTAAAAGGCCATTAACTTTAAATTGCTTTCTCCTTCAGGCAAGGATTTTATCCTTTTCTCTTTTCATTTTTATTAATTAAAACTAGCAATGTTTCTTGAGAAAAATATAGACACAAAAACTATTAAAAAATATCATTTCCTTGTAGAGGTTAATATAAAAACACTACCAGGGCTATTCATCTTGAATGACATTTTATAGATATGAGGAATGCCAGTGATTAGAAATCAATGCTTTTTTAGCTATTAAAATATATATGCTATCGTAAGACCCAGAGAAGGTGTGCACATGGTGAAGTGCTAAGGACAACAGGCCCAAGCCAGAGCTGACCTATAGATGAATCCTGTATGTTTCATAACTGGTAACCATTATGCCAACAGGTATTATACTAAGTTATAACAAACCACCTATCCTGATGTAAAAGGTGGAAGTGTTGAAGCCTGAGCAACAGGCCCTGAACCAAAACTGTTAACCCGGAATGTAATCCTTAATGAATTATGCACGGAGGCTGTAGTTACTTTGAATCTATCTTTCCCCTCCTTTGTATGCGAATAGAATAACATAATCATGGAGGCAGGTGTCTGTCCCCGACACCTGATATGAGACCTTGAGCATAATCCCATCAGATAAGCAGAGAAACTCCTTTGGCTTCTCCCTTGAGCCCTGGCCAGGCTCTGGGGGAATCTAATGTGAGATTGAAACCAGGTATTTCCGCTTAAAACAAAGGTGCCAGCTCTTCTGGCTTGCTGATTTTTGGGTATATATGGCTGGGCCCGCTCACAGCGACTTTGGCAGCCTCACCTACGGGTGGACCCACCACGCAGGATTTCCCCCTTGCCGGGACAGGCTCTGCAAACCCTCGCTGTGACCAGGGCTGCCCAGACACTGCGGGTCTGGGTGATGGTAACGTATGCAAGGGGTGATGGATCTTAATCACTCTTCTCTTTCTCAGGTAGTAATGATTTGATGCATTACACGGTATTTTCCTGTTTGTTTAAGCACGCTGTTCTGTCTTTTCTTACTGTATGTTTTCTGTATTGTTCTGTGACATTATTTAGTTATTTTAAGTAAAATACACCTGCTCTTTTCACTCTGGTGTTTGAATCTAATTGGTATCCCTGGTCAGCAAAACACATGTACAAGTGTGAATAATCTTGTTTTCCTTTACCTAGACTTGAAACTGTGTTGGACAAAGCCAAGCTTTGATCTGTCAGCAGTGTTACTGTGGAGCTGCTCCTGCATCTGACAGAATGAACACTTGTACTCTGAACTCATCTATGGATCCATGGAGTTGAAGTCCAGGTCAGACTAAATGCATAATTACCTCTGCTATGAAATATTTAAATGTTGCAAGTTATGATATTTAATATGTATAATATGTAAAAATATATGCTGTATATTTATTATAGCTTTTGCCATATGGTAAATGTTAGATCATCTTGGCTGGAAAAAAATCAATCAATGGTATTTATAATAGGTGAGGAGGAAAAGAATTCATGCTCTTTAACTGTAGGCATCTAGTCTGCTTGTCTGACAGAGGAATTTAAAATCTGCAGAGAATCCAAGCTGTATTACAGTGCACTGAGACAAAAGGTTGATAGTATGGGTCTTCTCCATAAGATTTTTTCCTGTTCTTTGACTTCACATGAGGCTTCTGAACAACAATCACTGTTGGTTTCTTCATAGTGTACTCTGGTCATTTACAAAAAGCTCAGATTTTATCAAACTTTATCACACCATATAGAAATTTGCTGCTTTGGAACTGTGTTTTGGGAAATAAGTAGATACAGACAGATGTGGTAGTGTTACTTATATTGCTGTGTCCTCAAAGAATCCTCTTGCCTTCCCTCTGAGTCCAGAGAATGAGATTATGCTATTCACTCACTTTAAGTAACACAGTGAAGCATAAGGATTATTTGGGAGCTCTATAGGTCCCATTCAACATGTGAGAAGCTATCAGAATATCTCTCTGTATTTACTGCAAACAATTAATGCAGAACAGGACACTCTTTAAATGCCATATGAAGGATTCTCTCTTTACTGTTCTTTCTTTTTAATTCATTTTGCTTACACTTTACATGAGATTGTGGATTTGATGCAGCACCAGTGAAGCGGTACCAGTTTTTATGCTTGGTTTGTTGAACATGGTCAGTTTTCCATAGGCTTGTGTTTGTATTTCAAATACTACTGAGTGACTAACATGCTGACACAGTATTTATTTTTAGTAGCACATTGACTCCACAATTCAGTTATTTGCCTGTCTTATGCACATATGGGAAAAAATTCACAGTGTAATCAGACTTTGAAAGCTTTTGTACCCCATTACTTTGAGCTTATCACATAACACAAAAATTGTGCTTTTTGAGCTGGATTGTGTATTTCATTGCAATATAGTTTTTATATGACTTTTGCTTTTTTCTAATACAACAGTTTTCTGGTTTGGTCTTTAGATACCTCCAGACAAGGGGTCTGTAAAAGATTACTAAGGAACAGTTTATTGTCAGTATGTTTACATTTGCTACACAGGGGTCCAGAGCTCTACCAAGAATTTCTCTTAAACAGAAAAATGCTAAAAACTCTCTAATATTTTGTATAATAAGAAAAGAATACTTACTTACATTTAATATTGTGTATGTATCCCATTTTTGGTAATTTAACTCTATTTATAAGTCAGAGACAGATACCTCTGTTTCACCAAATAGAGGTAAAAATATCTCAACTTTTTAGCTAGCAGAGAGAAATAGGAATTGCAGGGTGTAATTTCTATCTTAAAGATAATGTCTATGATAAGATAGGTGAATTGGAGAAAATAGGTCTCAAAAACGTGGGTTTTTTACTTAGACTGGAAAATAAATTCTTTTAGTTCATTGTAATTTTGACATTTTTCTTAAAATTTCTGTAAGTGTAAGTTGAAATCCATTTCAGTGCAAACATTGAAAAAAACCTTCCTTTAGAAACTGTTTAGTTAACAAATTAGTAAATCCAAGGAGATTTTGTAAACTGGTTGGCCCTCAACTTCAGGTTTTTATTTGGGTGAACAATTTGTCCACCAGCTTCTGTGAAACTCAGTTCAGAAAGTGAAAGCCAGTGGCAGAATAATTATAAAGATCATTGCACTGGGATGCCATATGTTGTCACATGACATCAAGCTGTTACACATCTGTATGGTTCTTTTCTCTTCAAATCAGTTCTGAATCTGTTCTAGGGAGAGCATAACAATATTATAGTACAAAATCTGGCATACTCTGTAGAAATCACAGCCAAATATCCTGCCATTCAGCTTCCCTGCAAGCCAAGAACCATGGCCAGATTTTCATGTCTCATTCAACGTTTGCCTTTGATAGCGTGATTCCTATTACTGGAAATAGCTAGACTACATACTGCTGCAGACAGTGATAGAACTACATTGTTTTACATGAGGAAAAATATTTGACACACTTACAAACATTAGATATGGTTTTACTAAAAGTTTTATAATCTCTATGGGGTTTATCTTTCATTGATGTAAATCATCACTACATTGATCTTCTATTCCACCTTTCTTCTCTGTAAGGCCATAGATAATTTTCTGTTGATTAGTATTTCTTCTTGGTCTGCTATCTATCTTTTGCCTTGGATAAGTATGGACCACTGTATAAATAACACTACTGATAAGATAACATTACAGTAACAGTTTTTTTCCTAGATTAAAACCCAAATGTTCTGGGTAGCAACATAAATTTCTGATTATAGAAAACAGATGAGAACCTATCATATAAGAGTGCAGGGTAAACCATTTTGCTCTGTAAAAGAAGATGCAAAGTTGTAGCTGGTATGCTAAGGCTTGCTTTTTGTGGCATGTGAGGAATGTCTCCATGATTTGTCTAATACATATGGGGTGATTTGGAAAAAGGCCATCTGCCCTGTGGTATAACACAAATAAAGACGGCTGTTGCACTCAACAACACACATTACTAAAAGAATTTGAACCCCTCTGAGATCCACTTGGAAATGTGATTGCAAGAATATTGGATTGTTTTGCTGATATTCATCATTGGAAAGAAAATGTGATGAAAGGAGGATCAAAAGTGAGACCAAGATAACTGTAGAATGGAAAAGAAACAAAACATGTTTTTATTTAGCTAGCTTGTCTCTATCTGTCTGTTGCATTTTGTAAAAGTATTCACTGTACTTGTTTATGAGGTGGTTCAGACCCATTTTGTGCAGCCGTGCATCGTGGATGTAGGGAAGCCCCAAGGGGCTGCCACCAGCTGTCTTCCACTGTGACTCTGTTCCACTGAATTCTTTCTTGAGACCTCTGGTATCGTGGCTTCTTTCTTCTGTAACTCACATGTGCTTATGCTCCTCCCTCCCTTCCTCCCTTCCTTCCTTCCTTCCTTCCTTCCTTCCTTCCTTCCTTCCTTCCTTCCTTCCTTCCTTCCTTCCTTCCTTCCTTCCTTCCTTCCTTCCTTCCTTCCTTCCTTCCTTCCTTCCTTCCTTCCTTCCTTCCTTCCTTCCTTCCTTCCTTCCTTCCTTCCTTCCTTCCTTCCTTCCTTCCTTCCTTCCTTCCTTCCTTCCTTCCTTCCTTCCTTCCTTCCTTCCTTCCTTCCTTCCTTCCTTCCTTCCTTCCTTCCTTCCTTCCTTCCTTCCTTCCTTCCTTCCTTCCTTCCTTCCTTCCTCCCTCCCTCCCTCCCTCCCTCCCTCCCTCCCTCCCTCCCTCCCTCCCTCCCTCCCTCCCTCCCTCCCTCCCTTCCTTCCTTCCTTCCTTCCTTCCTTCCTTCCTTCCTTCCTTCCTTCCTTCCTTCCTTCCTTCCTTCCTTCCTTCCTTCCTTCCTTCCTTCCTTCCTTCCTTCCTCCCTCCCTCCCTCCCTCCCTCCCTCCCTCTTTCATATCAGAGGGCTTTGACCACACTATCCCTCAAATTGGGAGAATTCTGCACTCAAAGGGTGCAGAACTGTAATTTTTCTCACATCTTTAACATACCAAGTGCTCTAAAAAGTATTAAAAAGACTAATATACTGAGTGCTCTGATTCAGTCAGTTGTGTGTATTGGGAGGGTGTCTGAAGTCTGCCATTCTTCCTATGCCACTCCATGTCTTTAGAGGTCATATCAGTTGAGAGGCAACTCATATAAAAATGCTGAACTTTCAATTTTTCTTAGGGTTACTTCCACAGAGGAGGCAAAGCACTTGGGCCCTTTGTCTATAACTGTACTAGTAAACTGAACATATCTGGGTGCACACTGTTGCAGAAGGCAAATGGTATGGTACAGCCCACGACACTAGTAAACTTGTGAGAGTGTGCTTCTGCTGACAGCACGTTAGATAGCAAAGGTAACAGCAAAGAATGTGTCCCACAGGTTTTGTGCCTGCTCATCTACATGCCTGGCTATCATACATGCCTTGCTCCCTTTCATCTTCCTGATGCATATCACTTTGTTATGCCTTCAGGTACATAAGAAAAAGCCCTATGACCTATTCCTTCAGATTTACAGTCTCTGTATAACAAATTGGTATTAAATGTTGTTTGCAGCTGCTGCCAATCTATTTCAGGATGTTCAGGCACCTGAAGCCCTGATGCTTATAGCAGGCAGCTTCTGATACCTTCTCAGGACCATGCTGGGGACCTTTTCCTTCAAACTGCATCTAGAAGAGCTGATAATCTTCATGTCATGTAAGTCAGATACCTAGTTCTGGTAGCGAACTGTGTAGAGAAAGGTGGTCTTGATGGCGTGCTCAAGTTAACGGCAGGAAGAAGAGCTTAGGTCTTGGTCCTGGGAAAGATGTTGAGGCGAAGTTCAGTGTTACAGGGAAGATTGTACTCTGATATGCACAAGGTGCTGAACCTTTGGATGGAGCCCACTTTCCCTTTCCACACAAGCCAGCACCTGCCATCCACACCAAAGTACCATATTGTACAAGCCCATCACTATCACATGGAGAAGATGGTTGCCATTTCTGTAGCCTTGCTATTATCTACTCTTACTCGTCAGTAGGTAACAGGTTTAGGTTTGGCAAGTCTACAGCAGACAGAGTTATGTTGGAGGTCACTTACATTAACAAACAGACTATATTACGGAGCAGATTATCTTGAATGCCATCACATGGCATGTACAGGACAACCAGGTGATCAGGCCCAGTCAACATAGGTTTGTGAAAGACAGGTCCTGCTTGATGAACCTGATCTCCTTCTATCTGAAGGTGACCTGCATAAGGGAAAGACTGTTGATGTTGTCTATCTAGACTTTAGTAGAGCCAGAGAAACTGGCTGTTCATGCCTTGAACAGGAGTATTCTTTGCTGGGTAAAAAACTAGCTGGATGGCCGAGCCTGAAGTGTTGTGGTGAATGGAATTAGTTCCAGCAGCCAGTCACAAGTGGTCTTCCCCAGGGCTCAGTATTGGGATCAGTTCTGTTTAATATCTTTATCAATGATCTCAACGAGGGGATCTAGTGAACCCTCAGTAAATTTGCAGACACCACCAAGTCGGGTGAGAGTGTTGATCTGCTTGAGGGTAGGAAGGCTGTACAGAAGGATCTGAACAGTCTGGGTATATGGGACAAGGCCAACTGTATAAGATTCAACAAGGCTGCGTGCTGGGTCTTGCACTTGGGTCACAACAACCCCATGCAATGCTACAGGCTTGGAAAGAGTGGCTGGAAAGCTGCCTGGTGGAAAAGAACCTGGGGGTGTTGGTTGGCAGCCGGATGAATATGAGCTAAGAGTGTGCCCAGGTGGCCAAGAAGGCCAATAGCATCCTGGTTTTATCAGAAGTAGTATGGCCAGTAGGACTAGGGAAGTGATCGTACTCCTTGGCACTGGTGAGCCCACGCCCTGAATACTGTGCTCAGTTTTGGGCCCCTCACTTCGAGAAGACATTGAGGTGCTGGAGTGTGTCCAGAGAAGGTCAGTGAAGCTGATGAAGGGTCTAGAGCACAAGTCTTATGAGGAGCGGCTGAGGGAACTGGGGTTGTTTAGTCTGGAGAAAAGGAGCCTGAGGGGAGACTATTGCTCTCTATAAATACCTGAAATGAGGTTGTAGTGAGGTGGTTGTTGGTCTCTTCTCCCAAGTAACAAGAGATAGGACGAGAGGAAACAGCCTCAAATTGCACCAGGGGAGGTTTAGATTGGATATTACGAAAAACTTCTTCCCCAAAAGGGTTGTCAAGCATTGGAACAGGCTGCCCAGTTCTGCCAACAGGATGGTTGAGTCACCATCTCTGAAGGTATTTAAAAGATGTGTAGATGTGGCACCATAAGGACATGGTTTTGTGGTGAACTTAACAGTCTTACGTTAATGGTTGGACCTGATGATCTTAAAAGTCTTTTCCAACCTAAGTGATTCTATGATTCCATACAGTAAGGAGTTGTATTCACCAACAATGTTGGTGATGCCTCATGGGCCAGGAACTGCCACAGTGTAGATCCTGATTCTCTCCTACTCTCCTTGCTTCTACAGCATTTGCAAAAAAACAGTTCTGCTCTTTCAGAGCTCTCTGGGTTTTGCTTGTCTCTAAGTCCCCTCTCTGCACCACACACTGCCATTCTACTTCTAACAGGTACCCACAGTCCTTCCTCTTTCCTCCAGTCACTGCACTTTAAACTCTCACTGTCTGCTTTTTAGCAGTTTTCCACGGCTCCTACTCTTATCTGCCTTATATCTATTATGCCTCTCAGTGACATCTCTCCATTTTCTCCCTCCAAACTTTAGATAGATGGATTTTTACAAAATACTTTCCCTGTCACACAAACTTGCAAAATCAAAGCTCTCGCCATCCATACTTCTTACAGGTGCCCTCCTCACACAGACTCTTAAACAGCTCTGGTCTTACCAGCCAATAGTCTTAGTGACTTCTTTTTACAAAACTATAACACAAATCTGAATTAGTGCAAGCTTTATTTATATAAATATTATATTTAAATATTTGAAAAGAACTTTGAGAAGGACTGCATGTGTATCCTCCTGGCCCTTGTACCTGGTAAGAGCAAGCAAGTGATCAATTGGATGTCTGCTCAGCTACAGTTGCTTCTGCCAGGCTAGATGCTGGAGAGCTGCTGAGATGCTCGTGCAGAGGGGCTTATCTCAGCACATCTGCACTGATCTTCAGATTCAAAAATGCTTCAGTTGGACAAGGATAGGGAGAGGCAGAACTGTAGCCTCAGTGTGCCTCTGACTGGCTTGTAGAGTGTGAGAGGTATGGTGGAAACCTGCTCCAATTATGCTGAACGAATCACCTTGTCAGTCTTGTGCTCTGAGTAAGGCAGATTTAACTACTTGCCCCCGTATATGGTACTGGCTGTGTGATAGTCTCCAACCACAAGCTCAGCATAGGTAGTGGAGATGATTCCATCAGAGTCAAATCCTTGTCTCATCTTGCCCAGCTCATTTTGGGTGATAGTAAACATACCTGGTTGAGACACCTGGGTGCTCACTGTCTGAGTGAGGTCATAATGAAAAATGAGAAATCTCATAAATGGGACATTTTTTAATATCACAGTGCCCTGACTTCTACGTTTCTGGGGAGCTGGTAGGAGAGTGTACAGGTGTGACCCTGGTAGCAAAATGACCAGGGACTATGCCAGAGCAGTGTGCCAAAATAGCATTATTTCATCTCTGCTGCTTTTTGGAAACATTGCCTGAGAAATGCCATCTGGGAATTGTTTGGGAAAGCGTAGCTGTGAATCATAAGCATGCCAAAGTCTCTTCCAAAAGTTAATCCTATGAGCAATGACCTTTCAGCATCTTGAGCATATGCCCTGGTTGTGTTAAAGTTACCAGTACAGATCTAGCTTCTGCTTGACAAATGTTAGTCTTGTTCTTTCTTTTGAGGTTAGATTTCAGCAATGTTATGCAAGTTTTACCTGGGAGAAAGCTGATACTCTTTTTCTGGTTGGTGGTGGTAATAATTTTAAAAATAGCATAGGAAAATGCTGCATGAAGTAACTGGATTGTTCAAGGGATTCGCTATAGGAAGTTATCCTGCATGCTTCGCTGATGGCCTTAACACAGAGCGTAGAAGTGGGACAGATACAGATTTACTCCTTTCTTAGTATTTTAATTGCTAAGGAAAAAGAAGTATGGATGAGTATAGAAGACTGGAAAAGCAAGAGTGGTCACTGTCAGCTCTGCAATTTCCTTAGGATTAGATGGGTACTGTTGTTCTACAACAGTCTTGGGCAGATACTTTATAGCAGCACTGCTAGTTAAGAAGGATAAAAAGAAGATCCTTTCACTATAGATAGGTTCATATTCACCCAGTCTGTCAGAGTGAGAACACAATAACTGATTGTCAATAAACTTTGATTATTCAATGATGGTGAATTTTCAGTTGTGCTTTGCTTGTAAATAGAAAGATATGATGCCATTTCTGCCTCTTCCACTGTTAGTTCTGATTGTCTGGATTGATACTGTCTCTGTTTCTTTGTGAGGCTTGTAGAAATGAATTATCAGGGAGTCCTTCACTCCCCTCCCAAGGTCTTCCAGTTGGTCAGCTTCAAGTCTTAAATGTGTTTTTTTGTGTCCATCTGTTAGACAAAATCAACTAAAGCAATTGCAAGCCGTTTTTCATTTTCATTTTAGAAATAAGGTTCATGCCCCTTCAAGGCTTAGGGGAATAAGACATGTATAAAAATATACTGAAGTGATGATCAAAGCATACTGAAGAGTGAGCAAGTGGTGTGTCTAGAAGGCATTGTCTAAGACAAAAGGATACATTGCTGTGACCACAAACAGCTGAAACGTCTGAAAGCGTGCTAAACACTGTGGGCCATTTAGTTTCCTATTAAGTGATCTCATGGCAGGTCACAACAAGACAAATTACTTCCGATAGACCTCTAGTCACAGTGCTGTAGCTAATCTTGTGATAAGGTTAATGTGGCTACAAGAGCACCTCACTACTTTAGATAATGTGATTCAGTAAGTTATGTATTAGAAAGTATAGGTTGGGTGTGCATGTGCACTCTGCTCAGCCTCTGGATGAGTGCTTTGAGAGTTTCCAATTTCACTCATTGACTGAATGCTGGAGAGGTCATTAAAAATGTGGTCTTTGAGAAAGTAGCAGAGTTTTTAATATAACCTTACTAATATCAAACCTAGAGAGAGAGAGAGAGAGAGGAGTGTTTATCATGTCCAAAATGCTTCCAGGCACACAATTTGGAAGGGAGAGGCAGGCCTTGGGAGTAAGTAGCTACCACCTGTCTCTATAGACAGGCTGCTGGCAAGGTCACCTTGACTGATGAAATGGACTGTTCAGCCATCCTTGTGACAGAGTCAGGTAATATCACTATGAATTAATAGGTTACATTTTTATCAAGTAGAGATCCATTCAAAGCTTGCTTTGGGTTGCTATTTCTGATATAAAAATAGACAAATAGTGGCAATTGGATTATTTTGTAGCTGAGTGTGTCAAATTTATGGAAAATATGGTATTAGCTTACATTTTTTTTTTTTTTATATGGTGCACTCAAGTTTGACAGTCTGTTTCTCTAAAGGGACTGTTTTTATTTTGGTTTGGATTTAAGCTATCAAAAATTTGATACTGATTTCAAAATATTTCAAAGTTTATCGGTGGCTTAGTTGACTCTAAACAATTATGATGGAAGATGGATGACAGATTTTTAGTTCTTTTATCCATTCAGTCACTTGAATGTCTTTCTAGTATATGGCAAATGAATTGCATGTTACTGGCTTGATAAAAAACTTATGTGAAATTCTCTGGTGATATCTAGTGCAGACTAAAGACTTGGTAAACTCATGGACTCTGCATCAGCAGAAGGACAAAGGTCTTGAGTGAAGCCTGAAGAAAATTACAAGCTCAGCCCTGGGCTCTGAAAATGAGAAATGCAGTGCATGGGTAACATTTCTTCCACTCTACAAATGTGTGTCAGCTTTCAGATATTCTTGATCTGTGTTGTGCTTAGCCTTCGATTTTTTTTGACCGGAAAAATCAGAGAAAGTGACTGTATAGTTCAGTTACTAGGATTTGGCCTGCTGGAGGAAATGTCTCCTGACATTTCTTATGAAAAAATATAGTGGCTACAGACATGGGCTACAGCGAGAGCACCATTATGGAAAAGTATAAAATAGAAAAAGCACTCCCCTAGTATATGGTAAACTGAAGTTTAAGTTTGTCATCTCTGTCAGTGATCTGGTAATTAAACTGATATTTTAGAGTCACTGTCTCACTTGTTCTCTGGCTTTACCGAGGAATTTATCCTTGACAAAAATGATACAAGGACTCCTGTGAAAACCATTAGTATTTCCAAAACACTCACATGAAAAGGAGTGTTCTGTCAGCTTGCATACACAGCTGGTGCCCTCATTCACTCACTATGTGCCTTTCATAGTTAAAACCAGTAATAACAAGCTATCAAAATTAGTGTCAAGTATCATGACATCAGAGATTTTTCTCTAGGAGTAGTGGTGATGAGCTATAATCCTTCAAATAATGGTACCTGATATCAGGCATTTTCATTATTGCTGGCTGCAGCTTTACAGGCAAGTGTGTCATGACATGCTGTCACTGCTGTCATGCTGTTGACCAAAACCCGTATGTTGTGATATACTTGTCTTCTGGGATGCTTACCAATATAAGCACTATAGTTCTTTTTACCCTGTTCTCCTCAACACTGTGTGAGGCCCTGATCTGCTGCATGCCACAGCACATATTCTGAAGCAAAAGTTTGCTGAACCATTTTAAGTTCCTCAGCATAAAGAGCACACAGCTGTACATAGTCCTACATCTGTGCTATCCCATCAAAGCAAAAGCATTCCTGAATACCATGCTCTCTGTGTTGTGCTTCATGACAAAATGGTTTCAAAAATATTTAGAGATTATTTTCTTTCTCTAATAGTGATATTATATGTATGCCAGCAAAAGATCAGTAAGAGGGTGGAGGATTATTCTTTAAATAGTGGTAAAAAGATTTTTCAATAATTGTTAAAATTGTTTCAAAAGCCACTTAGTAAATTCTTTATTCTAAACCTGTGACTGACCTCCTAAGTGCATATACACAGAAAAGATGCTCTGGCTGACCTACACATATTCCACTGTTGCACTTATAAATGGTATCTGGTAAAAGAGCAAATAATTACTGAACACTGGTATCTGGCACTATTTCTGTACTTCTGAAAAAACAAAGCCAGAGATCATTCCCTGATATACATAGCATTGGCCCATTTCTTCCAGGCCTCAGTAGCCCAAGACAAAATTATAATTGTGTCTGCATTTGGGTGGAGGTGGTCATTTTAAAGTGTACATAGCATGAAATAATGTGTGGACTGTGTGAAACTCAGAATATGTGTGGTATGTTGTGGGATTTGGCATGCGGGCATATGGGGATGTTTAAGGTATTAAACACTACTAGAATACTGCTGGAGGATTACGTGGAGAGAAAGGAGTCCAAACTTGGTCTTTCCGCTTCTATACTGACTAGTGAGAACTGTCTTTAGCATATGCAGTCCCAGCTGTGCCTGGGTATTGCCCAGGGGGAAACCTTGTTGAGACAGCCCAGTATGATGCAGGAAAGCAGGCTACTAAGGGAGCTCATGGTGTTGATGATAGAACTTGCCCCCTTGGGCTTCTGGTTTATGTAGTGTCCATAGATGTATTATGAGAGACCAATTTTCTTCTGTAGTGAAAATGTAATGATATATGTAGATAAAGCCTGATATTTTAACTGTGAATATGATACTAATATCTGCTCAGCTGGTATGATCAAGCATCATAACGTGCCATGCAGAAATATTCAAGATAACCCTTCCTCTGGGTGTTATGTTAGCCTAGGTGCTATGATTCACTGACTGCACTGCTTATTTTTGTAGCAGTTGGGTATCTTTGCACAACACTGCACTGGGCCACACAAGCACTACAAAATGCCCTATGCAAAGGAAAAAAAAAAATCTTTTTCCCTCTGGTGCTTTCCTTACATAGTGCTCCAGTGTTGCTTTGCAAGGTCTAGTTTCTCCCCCAATGGATTTCTCCTCAGACTCTCTGTCCATGCCATCCTGCTGGGGGCTGTTTCAATTTAGGCTAATCCAGCAAAGAGACCATAAATCCCACAAGTATGGTGTTTCTGATAGGTTAAACACTGACCTTTTAATGTGAGACTGGGCCAAAGATTCTTAACTGCAAAGAGTGCATTGTGACATTTTAAAAAATAAATGTCAAACATAGAAGTAATGGAACATACACAGTACTGTTACAGAAGACAAAAGGAGACTTAAAGCCTCATATTAATTTATCAAAAATCAGTGCCACCTCAGTAGTACCTATAAGGCACCTAGGCTACTTGAATTCCTACAGAGTAGAACAACTGGAAAATTAATCTAGTAATAATCCAATGATAATACCAACACTTTTCTATTAGAAGCCATGTATAAAGCTATAGTTCTTGTATTGTACATTTGTCACAGAAAGTTTTGTGTGTACAGAGAGTCTAAGTAGTTTTCAATTGTATTAAAACACAATGATCCATGAAAAAAGAATACAGCAATGCACCATAGTGCTATAGTTTTCAAATACCATTGTATAATTTAGCCTAGGACACTGTGGTTGTCCCTTAAAAAACATACAGTTTATTAAACACAACCAATTACAAAACTATCAGCTAGATTTATAGATTCTTTCTTTGCTCTTTTCACATACTCTTTAGTACTTTGTGTTTTCTGGGCATCGTTGTGAGACCATAGGTATTGTTAAAGAAAAATTCAGCAACATACTGGTATTTGTTCAATAATTTGATAGGCAAACATTTTGTCAGTATAACATCATATTTGTGCAATAGATAGTAAAAAGCTAACAGATAAATAGATTATTTTATCAGTAGCATTAAAAAGTACTATGTGTGGAGTTACTCTGTTTTCTATTAAAGGTCATACTCCTCTACACATTTCAAAACAGCATGGGAGTTGATTCACAGATGCAGATAATCCTGTGATTTTCCTACATTGAAGTACAAAACCATAGCATTCTTCCTCTGGTGCCTACCAAGTTATACCCGTCAGCCAGCAGGACTCAGCAGTTTAGGATACTTTACTGTTTCTTAAGCCTTTTACATATTGAGATGATTTGAAGCTTTCCACATCGTCAGTTTATTCCGTCTAAGTGAAATGAGATGGTGTCTCACCATTCTGAATGATAGAGATAATATTTAGAATCAAACTATTATCCTTTTGTTTTCAACAAGTTTGTACTTCAATAATATCCCCAGTTAGGAAATGTTATCTTTTTGAGGCTTACGCAAGTACAGGACCAGTTCTGTAACTACTTCTGTATTTACACGCAGGTGCGAGTGCTGACTTTCTGTCAAGTCACAAAGTTTTACTGAAGCTTAACTATCAAAAGTGCTTTTAACCAAGAATTAGAGAAGCATATGTTAGGAAAACAAAAAAAAGAATTAAATATAGCAGATTTCTACTGACCTACTTTTTGTCAGCAAATCTAAGAATAAATTAAAAATTTGGATGGTAGTATTACTACTTTACTACTGAAAATTTTTCTTTTTAGTTGCTTATAGTTTTTATTTTAAATAAAGATGCACATATAACTTTAACAGGTTAAAATAGGCATGGGTTCTCATCATTTGGAGATTGAGTCTGAAGCTCTTAACAGGCCATTAAAAATTTTATTTCCTGTTTTTCTATTACTTCCCCTTTGTATTGGTTAAAATAATGGAGAAAGCTCTTTTTTACCAAGAAAATCAGCAGCAGAAGTGAATTTAAGAGAAAGTGGAAGAAACACAGCAAGGTTTAATTTTTCAGCTGATTGGGATGGACTTGGTCTATGCCCTACACAAATTGTAACATAGGGCTTTCAGTTGGTGGCTTTGGGATTGTGATAAAATTGGAGATGATATCCATATATTGCTTCAGATAAGTAAAGTCCAGACAATTATTAATAAAATAAATTTAAGTATTGAAAGAGGTTAATCTGAAATGGTCTCCAGTAAAGTGCATGGCAGAAAGCAGAAAAGCCCCTGTAGAAAACCTGAAAATATCTCATGAGACCTGCTGTTTAAGTGGAAACAAGTTCAGACAAATTCCATGTGAGAGTCATAGTAAAGCCTGGATCTGTACCTGTGGGAGAGCTGAGCACACACACGACCAATGTGATCAAGCAGTGCCTGTTTATTACAACTAAGAAAGCCCTTTTATAATGTTCTCCCGCACACGTGAGTAACATGCAGTGCAAGTCCTCAAGATTGGACAGTTAACTTAGCCTGTGTTTTAAACCTTCTTATGGCTGGATAAGAAGTGCCACATCAGCCTTGCCAGGCTTCCTGCCTTGTGGAACTTCCTCTTCCGTCCCAGCCCCTTCCGGGGGTTGTTTGTCTCGTCGAGTTTCTCTCCTCTCATTCAGGGTCACATCCTTATTGCATTATTGCTCGGCTGAGACTCTTATCAGTCTTGTTCTCATGCAGGATTGCTCACATGGCCATTCTCTCGCAGAAATCCCTCTTGAATCCCAACATGTACCTTTTGTCATGTCCATGCAGTGAGTGGTGCTTTAGACAGTCTTTGGATAAACAGAACCTGATGTTAGAATTGCAATGTTGCTATTTTTCCACAGTGGAAATGTATGATTTTGAGAGGCTGTTATTCTTTTATTATATGTGCTCTTTAGATTTCATGCAGGGATAATCTGCTCTTTGAAAACTCTAGAACTGAAAGGTACCCAAATCTTTCTCATCTGAGAATTAGCCTTCCTGGCTAAATGGAGACCATGTTGTGCAATTCATAGAAATCTCTCTTATTGAAAAGAGAAAATAATATTTGATCAAGACCTTGTGTTCTTTAAATAATGTGTCTTTTGTGTGGCTTAGAAGCTTTTTGTACATCTAAGGTGATCAGCAAGAAATGTGGGTGACTAATAAACATTAACAAGTTAGCTAACAATTCTCCATCACTTCAATTTTTCCCCCTCATTCTCCAACTTTTTTTAGCCTCTGCCAGCAGGATGTATGCCTTTCTGAATCTTGCGAAGTTTCTGTATCCATATGTTTATTTAATTCAATGGCCTTTTGAACTGTTGACAAGATGTTTTTGGATGAAGACCTGTGCGCAAAAGCTTAGGAGTCTGAATTGAGTATATTGGATGTTTAGGGTTGAAAAAATTACTTGGACAGTGTGAAAACACACTGAGATTTGTTCATTCATTTAAAATTAGCTTTAAGTGAAACTGAGTCATTGTTCCCAGGTAGATGCCATGGACAACACAAACTGCTTCAAAGCAATCCAAAGATGAACAGAATACCTGTTCTGTTCAGATTCAAGATGGAAGTGATCTGACTATCCATTATAAAACTCTATTTAAGAAACATTTTCTAAAAGACATTTTCTGTTCATAAGCTGGTCTAGGTAGAATATTGACAAATTTTATTACATTAGTTTTCCTTTAATAGGACTTTCTATATTGTTGTGCCTTGTAAATCAATATATTAAATCTGGAGGAAATCAGGTTCCTTGAGCAGAAGTCAGAGGCCTGTTTCTCAGGGTTAATAGGTCAAAAAGCTTTCAAAATGCAGTTCAGTAACATAAAAGAAAAATGGCTATCAATCAGGCTACAACACATAAAACACAGGGATATTGATTCCTCAGGCTTTAATCCTAGGTGTGCCAGCAAAGCAATCTATTTTTGTGTCTTTTTTCCAAATAAAGAGTTTTATCAATAGAATTTTGCTAAGACTGTAAGAATAAATCTTTCCTATGAGGAAATTTAAATAATAATAGGATTAGAATTTGGACCACATAATCTTATACGATTCTTTTTCTCTAAAAGCCTATTTGTGTTAACTAGATCTAATTGAATCACTTTAGGGTGCTCAAAAGCCTGAATCAGGCCAACATGTTAAGTGGGATAGCTTTCCCAAGTAACAAATTTAATGATCAGCTTTGAAAGACAGGCTAAGAGATAGTCGATAACCCCCTGGGGATGTGCGTTAAGCTTAATGGATTTGACCAAAGCGGATTTTCCTAGTATTTATAGTTGCTCTTCATAGATAGTTAAGAAAACAGATGTTGTTTACCTGAAGAAACCAAAGAACTCATGTAGTCTTATTTATCAAGCTATACATGATAGCAGTTTTAGCCCTCTCAAACTAATGTATCCTTTTAAAATTTTGTATCAGGAATTCCACCACATGGTTTTAAAGCATTGAAAGAGTAAATTCATCTTATTGGGGTTGGGTTGGTATACCTTGATGTGGACAGGCTGGTATACTGAGAAAAAAGTCTTGTCAGTTGTTTCTCTTGACGGTGGTGATAGGCACTGCTTAATGGTTCCGTGTATTCTTTCCACCACGCACTCTCAAAAAAAAAAAAAAAAAAAAAATCTTTTAGGTTTCATTACTCTTTTCTTTAAAAGGCACTTTCCTGACAGACATTGAACTCTGAAGAGTGTCTGGGCACCCTTCCCTGTACAGAATATCTTACACTCACTCAGCAGTTCTAATAATATGTCCTTCATTCTTTTGTTTTCCTTCCCAAAGAAAGATTTTAGTCTTCATTGCCATCCATCCTCTGGAGTAAGTAATATCTTTGCAAGAGCTATCTGAAAATTGGATCATGTGAATGTGCCTATAAGAAGGTACTGAGCATCCTGTCTGTTGGGTATGATACATATTATTGCTGAAAATGCAGAATACATGGTAATATTCTACAGAGAGGACAAGGAAGCAACCTAATTCAGAAACAGTCATTTGTGTCCCAGTGACTGCATTTACACTTCTGCAGCTGTGCCCCTGTGAAACTCCATAGGCAATATTCTGTAATTTTCAATGGTACCTTATCTTTGGATCACTTCTGAGGCATCATAGGACTGGCTTGATTGGTATAGTGTGTGAGAAACTTCAGAGCTGTTCATGTCTTAGAGATCCCATGACATAATCATGGACAATCTAGGTGAAATGGCACTCTGGAGCAGCCCAGTTTGGACCAACTTTAAATGCCAACACGTACCCATCAAGATATTACTGCAAAGGTATGTTCTAACCTCCATACCCTCATATCATGCCACATCGTCTTCAGGAGCAATATGCCTTTTCTATAACAATCTTGTTAATAATTAATTTTCATTCACTGGGTTGCCCCATCAATGCTAGAATGCCAGGTAGGACAGACAACTTGCGAGCCATAGAGAAATCCTGTAGTATAGTCTCACTGGAACTATGTCAGCAGGCATGACTGGACTTAGCATTTGCTTGTCTCATGTTTAACAACAAAGAACTGGTGTTTAAGCACGTGACTTGGAATGATAGTGTGATTCTCCCTGCACCCTCTGCTCCCCTTTTATAGCCTTGGGCCTGATCTGATGTTGGGAAAGAAAACATTGCCAGATTTGATGTTGGGAAATAAAAAGAGAAAAACCCTAACTCATATTGAAAAAAAAGTATCTGTCCCAGACTCATTGGTGCAATAGGAGTGGTTCCATTTCCTAGTGAATATTTTCAAAATCACCCTGTTAGAATAAGAGTGCAGAAATTGTAAGAGAAGTAAACTCTGTGACGATGTGTAAGTTTGCAAACATCTGGTCTAGTTTAATGATTTGTCCAAAGCACTCATAAGGAATATTTTGTATTGACTAAAATAAAGGTTTTAATGTTTGCTATGAATTATGCACATGGGGTTTGATGCCGTATGGCTTACCTCCTGTGTCAGTGACAAGGGGAAAGATTTATTCAACAACTGAACATTACCATCTCCTTTTTTTCCTTTAGAATGTGTAAAACTCCAGAGATCCCTGACAGCTTGGGCTGTGCCCCTTGGTACAGGTTAGGTCTAGCCTTCTTAGTGAGACCTAGGGGTTCCTACAGAGAGTGGGAACTGAGATCTTTCTTATGTCAAAAAGCCAAAGTAATGGTGGAAGAAAGTCTATGTTGTGCCAGAATTGGAGTAAAAAAGAGGGAGCATATTGTTTTGTACATGCAGACCAAATCTGCAAGAGCAGGTATGTGTTCTGCATGCCAACATGTGCCATCTGCCAACTTCGGGACAAGGAGGTTCTCAGAGAAGACAGGTAGACAAAGGGTACAAGGTTGGTTTTGCCCAAGTTTCTCCTTTTTTTAAAATCTCACCATCTTGTTCTATGAGGAAAGAAATAGTTAGAGTGAAACAAAGTCCCTTTGTGGTTAATCCCTGGATTTATAAAGCAGGCAAACCGCAGGAGCTACAGTGATAAATAGACCAATCTTGTCAAAGGTATTGAAAGTGTTTGTGCTTAACTGGTGTGTCCAAAAGTTCTCTGTGCGGACTGCAGTGGTCATAGCTAAAGCTCTCTGGATGAGCATATATCAAATGCCACTGAAGCATACTTAGGTGTGAACACAAATAGGTAAAGACAAGACACTGGGGCTTTAAACAGCTCCTAGAATCTGGGGGATGTATAAAGTGTCATTAGAAGAGTTAGATCAAACATTCAAGACTTTTAAGTGAAAGAAAAAATATGACAGTTAAATTTATAAATTTTATAAATAAAAGACATATCATCATTTACCATTCGTACCTGGTAGTACAGACTATTAATGTTTTCCTATTAAAAAGAAGCTACTGTAGTATTCTTCACTAACAGATCCCAATAGTGTTATTGTAAGATATCTCTTAAAAAATTATTTTAAAATAGTTTCATGGTTTTTTTTTTTCATGTAATTTTTGTATCATGATCTTCATTACTATTTATTGCTTTGCTATACAACTACATTGACTTACTGTTCTGGCACTGATGAATTGGTTCCCTTTTTTTCAGATTTAGTCTAGCCTGCTCTTCAAAAGGTGCAAAAATCCTAAGAATTGTTATAGTAAAAGGAATCTTTTAATGTTTTGGCAGTCATGGTTTTATTGGCCTTTCTGACTAACATTTCTCGACTTTCTTCATCCTGCCTTGTTTAAACCAAAGGAGATATTGAGAGGTAATATCCTGCTGCTGCTTTGTTTAAACTTGTTCCATGTTCCCTTCTGAATGTTGGTCTTTTTCATTTTGACCTGAAACAGGGTAAGGGATTACAATACACCGACTTCTGGTGAATGCTTCCTGTTCTCTGCCCCTCTCGTAAGAGTTTTCTACTTGGATATCACAAGGCAAAAATCTAATAGCTTGGATTAAAACTTTGCACTGAGCACTTTTTCATCTGTTCTTACCATAAACATATGCAAGATACTACAGAAAACCTGTAGAACCTGTACTTCCAACTGTTACTACATTACATAAAGAAGATCCTCTGCATCTTTTCTCTCCTTGTTACCACTCTGGTGTATTTAAAAGACCAGGCTAGTGTAGCATTGACTGAGAGTTCACACAGAGCTCTTCTCATTGCAAATGTGTTTAGTATGACAGATATCTTCCTTCAAAGTCAGCTATTCAGATAGAACTTGCTTTTTGACATATTTGATTCCTGCACACCATCAGAGAAATGTATCCCATCTTTCAGAAGGAAACCAGAAGAACTATAAGCAGACATAAAAAGAAAAATTTAATCTTGTGAACTCCCTGGTTCATTTTCCCCTATTACTTCATAAATGGTATTAGTATGGGCTCGGTATCCTATATGAGTTCAGACTTAAACTAGCAGTAGAATAGAGAATGTAGAAATTACAGAAAGTTTTCAGTGGGTATGTAGTCTAGGTGTGCAACCTTGATAAACTTTTTTTTTTTTTTAAATAGTTAACTGACTAAAACTGATAGATCTGAATCTGGTTTCATTGGTAGTAGTATAATAATTATTAGCATTAAAATTACTGTATTTAAACCTGGGAGCTTGTTGTTGAATTTTCTCATTTGTTCCATTTAAATGCAACTTGATTTTCACTGAGAAGAAGCAATGGCAGGAAGGAAATGACCAAAAGCTGTTTGAAATGTCCAGATGCTTTAATTTTTATTTTTTTTTAATCAGGAACTTAGAAACATATTTTTTATTAATTTTGTTTCAGCTTAAAAAGTTATGAGGAAAAAGGGAAAATGAGGAAAGAGAATTAAATTTTATACCAAAAAAATCCCAACAGAATTCTTTAAGAACTGTGTTTTTCTAGACTTTACCACACAGAATGGTTTGCCCTTTTAACCATCTCTAATTTTTAATATCTGTACATTTCAAAAGTCATCCAGACATTGTCCAATACTCACTGATATTTATAGTTTGAAGCGTACAACTTTATAATAATTCAGAAACTTCATTGCAGTAGAACTGCACAGACACTGGCACAACAGTCATGGAACAAATTAGAGTTGACCATTTTATTCACCTTAAATCAATGTTCTTTTATATGACTTAGCATAAATAACTATGTTTTCTGTTTCTTGGATCTCTGCTCCACCCCTCTTCCACTCTTCCATACATTTAAACTTGATATTTAAACAGTAGGCTTACAATTCAATAGAATTCCATACAACAGTATTTCCATATTATTTACTATTATTGCTGTTTTTAAAAAGAGTTGGTAAAGCTAGTTACGAGAGATAAAATTTTCATTAACAAATTGCTGCATATTTTTTTTCATTTATTCATTTTTGTAGTGTCTCTTAATAAAGATCCTTCCTGATTCACACACAGTGTTTAAAAGAGGTGAGCCTCATTTCTATGTACTAGTTATTGCCTATTAAGCATGAAAATAATGATAAGAATTAAATTAACTTTAGGATTTAGTAAGATCTCACTGGGATATTTGAGAGGGGATAATACACATTCAGACCTCAGAACTATTTATCTGCTTTTCTAAATGTGATGAGATGATCTAGAAATACTTCACATTTTATGCTAATATCAGTGAACTTCATATGTCAAGTTAGACTTCAGTGCGACATTACAAATTTGTCTTTACCTTTGCAGATTTATCAGTTTCAATTGCGCTCAGAAGTATTTTTCAGAGATAAATTGCAGTTTTAACAAATTCTTTGTTTATTCTAATATAAGCTACCATTCTAGTGATGAATTAATTTAGGTATATGCATGCAATTACACATGAAAATAGAGTAGTCTTCCTTAGAATTTACTGGCTAACACTTAAACTTCTATTAAGAACCTTTAAAATATGAAGGACAATTTTATAAAAGTATTTAACAAGATTTTTTTGAGGATACAGACATGAACTTCCCTTGCATAATACTATAACCTCTGTGTTGTCCTTTAAGAAATGTACCTGACTGAGGAAAGATGAAAGCTAAACTGTCTATCTCAGACATCCTTGATTTTTTCAGGACAGATGATGTTCTTGGCAATTAAATATTTTGGAATTTTACCTTTTTTTTTGAGAATGTTTTGCTTTTATTAGATTGCATTATTGCTGTTATCATTCTTCTTATCAACATTATTAATGATTATAATAAGGTTCTGGAAAAACCTGAGTCAAAAAAGGTCTCTGACTGTGCATTGTGTTAACACAGAGACAAGACAGTCCCTGTTGTGAAGAGCACATACAAGGTTTAACAACAGAAGGAATGTAATACATTCCATGGAATGATAATAGCAAATGTCCCAATAGGTTCCCAGCCTACACCAATATTCCCTTATTTATTGAAACTGCTTCTGTAGGGGAATTGTGCATAATTGGAAAAAATAAAGTAGAGAAAAGGGAAGGAGACTCAAGTGAAGAAAGAAGTAGATGAGCTGTGAAGATGAGGTGAAAGACTGTGGAACTTGTGAAAAGAGTGTAGGAGAGAGACAAAGAGTTGAAGCAAAAAGCCCAACTGTGCCAAGGTGGTAAAGTCCGGTCAAATTCCAGAAGGAGCTGGGAATGTGCTGTGGTCCTTCTGTGTCTGCCTCTGCTCTGCTTTCCCCAGAGTTCTCCATTTATTCCAGGACATGGGTATTGATGGCCACTCTTAATTTTACATGGTCTCTGCTGTGACTAGTAAGGACAAACAGTTTCAGTTATGGAACATGCATATATTTTACTTGTTAGTAAGCTAGAAGTTTTACTTAGAAATTGGAGCTTTTTAAAGAAAAATTTGTTAGTTCAGTTGTTCTTTCACTGCATCTGAGGAGAATACAGTGAGTGGTTCCTGTATTGAAACATGGCACAGAGCACAAAATCAGAGATCATTGATATAATATAAACTGAAATACTAAACCAGAGGTACTGCCCAAGGAAAGCAATAATTCTTTAAAATTGTGTTATGTTGTTAAAAAATTATATGCCAGGGTTTTTTTCTTTGACTTCTGATACAACATCTTTGAAGTAAATGCTGTTCTGTAGATAAGAGATTCTAATTTGGTCCTGCATATTTGTTTCTGTTAATGTTATCTAAATAAAAGGGGAGAAGAGAGCTTACTCTTTAGGTGAACTGATTTCATATATTCAGTATAATGTAAAGATATCAGCAAAGCTTCAATGCTCTTTGAACAAAAGAGCCTTTCAACAGAAGTAAGTTAAACTCTTTATTGAAACTAGATGGTCCTAGAAATGTTGGTGCTTAAAAGAAAATGGAAAATACAAGTTTGCTGTCTTCATACAACATGTTGACACAGAAAAAAGAAGAACACACTCCTGTAAAGGATGTTTTATTAATAATAAAATGCAAATGTATAATAATAAAGTGCAAATGACAGAAAAACAGGTATTTAGGTAATATTAAAGTCTCTGCAAAACGATATTCATAGGATTACCTTTTCAGTCATGCTTTTTGATCATGGACTTGCCAATATATGCTATCAAACTTATTTTTAAGCATGCAGGTCCTGATTCTGCAATGATCTCTGTACCAGTAGATGACTGCACAGAGTGACGGTAACTTATCTAAGGCTGTCTATACAGGGAATCTATCTGTGTGGGTTTATTGAAGGAATGGGGTCATATGCTGTTGTAAAACCATTCATGGAGCTCCTATTCATGCTCATGTCAGACTGAGGACAATAAGCCGTATGATCCTGAAATGTAAAACTTTGATTAAGTCAAAATATCTTCAGTCTATTGCTTGTCACTGACATTTACATTTTCTTTATCAAAGGAGAGTGTAAGTGCCATCTTACCATGGTACTTGTAAAGTGTAGTTTCAAAAAATGGTGTTTCTTCTACTGCTACTACTACTTTTTCATTTGAAGTACTAAATTTTTACTTCTCTGTCACTGCCAGGAGCTTTATCCCTCGGGAAATACTTTTCAAAAGTAAATGATCTACCAGATCTATCATCTTTTTTTAACAGAAGTACACTGTGCACTTATGAATAGTGCATCAGAGAGCTGGGACAGTGCTGTTATTTAATTATTAAAGTAATTAAAATCTGACATTTTTGATTGATTTTCTACTCTTCTACACATATAGAAAAGAGTGAAAAAGAAGGCCTTGAGATTCATCAATATCTATGTTTTTTAACATTAATACTTGCAGGGATTACTTTGATATCAGCCATTTTCCAGACACAGGTATAGATCATAGATTTTCTTAGCACATTTTCAAAAGTCAGTTGCAAGTGTAATGGTAAATCCTTCTTCTCCATTGTCAGAAGCTTTGAAGACTGTATCTCCTTTAACACCATATCAGCAATTTAAAAAAAACAAACAACCCTGACTCCATTTATTAGTCCTCATTTCGCAGAGCATCCTTTATGAAGCGTATATGGAATGTAAAGAGTTGGTAATAGCATATGGATCCTCTATGGAGGTCAATTCTCTTATCACATGCCATAGATTCTGCTTCTTGTCATGATGATTTTAGAGCCTCTTGCATAAAAATTGTACTGCATATTGCTGCTGAGTTCAGCTCTTCCCACTTTTTTATCACTCAGGGACATAAACCTGTTTTAAAAATGTCATCATTGACATGCCTGAGGGATTGGGTGCCATCCAGAAGGACCTGGGAAAGCTTGAAAAGTGGGCCCATGTCAACCGCATGAGGTTCAACAAGGCCAGGTGCAAGGTCCTGCACATGTATTGGGGTAACCCCCAGTATCAATACAGACTGGGGATGAAGGATTGGGAGCAGCCCTGCAGAGAAGAACTTTGGGTACTGGTGGGTGAGGAGCTGGACATGAGCTGAACATGATCAAAAGGAACATGGCCAACAGGTCAAGGGAGGTGAATCTGCTCCTCTACTCCACTCTCGTGAGACCCCACCTGCAGTCCTGTGTTCAGCTCTGGGATCCTCAGCACAGGAAAGTTGTGGACTTGTTGGAGCAGGTCCAGAGAAGGGCCACAAAAATGATCAGAGGGATGGAACACCTCTCCTATGAAGAAAAGCTGAGAGTATTGGGGTTGTTCAGTCTGGAGAAGAGAAGGGTCCAGAGAGACATTGCAGCCTTCCAGTACTTAAAAGGAGCTCCTAAGAAAGATGGGGACAAACATTTTAGCAGGGCCTGTTGCAAGAGAACAAGGGGTAATGGTTTTAAAATAAAAGAGGGTAGAATTACACAAGATACAAGGGAGAATTTTTTACAGTGAGGGTGGTGAAACACAGGAACAGGTTGCCCAGAGAGGTGGCAGATTCCCATCCCTGGAAACGTCCAAGGTCAGGTCAGCCAGGGCTCTGAGCAACCTGACCTAGTTGAAGATGTCGGTGAAACACAGGAACAGGTTGCCCAGAGAGGTGGCAGATTCCCATCCCTGGAAACGTCCAAGGTCAGGTCAGCCAGGGCTCTGAGCAACCTGACCTAGTTGAAGATGTCCCTGCTCATTGCAGGGGGGGTTGGACTAGATGACCTTTAAAGGTCCCTTTCAACCCAAATTATTTTATGGTTTTATTATATTCTCCATAACAAATAATTGTATTATCATAAAGACATAATTTGTATGGCTTCATTATCTGCAGTTTGTGTTAGGTGTAGGATTTGAACTTCTGTCCCCTGAAATAATCTTTTCACATTAGGAACTTTTTTCTCCTTGAAATGTGTCTTGGGTTAGTTATACTTTCACGGGTGTTTAATTATTCAAATAAGTGTTACGCTGAATCAACCAGCTACATATACAGGTCACTGGCAGCCAATGGGAACAAAGAATACAGTCTTTAATTAAAAGAAGAAAAAAGCACCTAATAAATAGAGGAAAACAACAACTGTTTTTCACATTTTCACCAATATCGTACATATAAATTGATAAGATGCTCACAATTTGTGCTAAAATATATTTTAGGGTTTCTATTTAGAAAGAATGTCAGACCTTTTTATTAGTTAAAATGATACACTGAAATATAGAACTCCCATTTTGTTCATTTTGTATTACATACTGATTATGTTTGTGTCTGAGAAAGAATGAAATAAACCAAAAATCCAGCCCGGATAAGCTTATTTTAGTTGTGTGGTTGTACTGACAGACTGCCAAATGGCTCAGCCACCTTTAATACTTAAATTTGACTGTGCTACATAACAAAATATCAGTACTTTTCAGCCTCCTAATTAAAAAGAAACAATTATGTATAGAAAGGAGAAAATTTCACTGGATCAATCATATGGCATGTGCAGAGAGACACCTGCGTGATTGCTTGTTGTAACCTCAGGCTGCATTGTGCTACTTAGATGACTTAGAGAGAAAGTTTATCTTCTACCAGTCCTTGTCTCTGGTCATGTCACCCTCCAATGGTCAGGTCTCCAAAGGAGCTTAAATGCTGCATTGAATTACATGTTAAAAAACACATTTTTGCCAGTTGCCCAGTATCATTGTCCTGTGAGTATGTGTGAACTATCTAAGATTCATGCCTGCTGTCTGCAGCATGTCAAGTTGCATGGGGAATGACAGAACAGTAATGGCAGGAGGTGTGGAAGATAATACAACTAACAGTATTTGCAGAAATTTGAAGTATCTGCCTAAGGCGTTAGCATATTGGAGTGTGTGACGAGAGAAGTACAACACACACAGTGGAGAAGCCAAAGTGCCAGGCTGTAACAAGAAGCTGTGGACTAACAGCTGAAATGTCCCACAGCACGAGTGTCACATCCCAGCATCTCCCTCGCTCTCTGTAGTACACCATGCCAGACAGTTGCTCACCAATGTGACCAGCTGGGGATGGTACGTGCGATGACAGAAAGGGAGAAGAGTCTAGGGTTTGATTTGTTGATATGCAAAGTGAAAGAGGAGTTGGGATTCTGTGGTGTAAACCCCATAATCTGTGTGTGAGATTTGACCTCATCAGACTCACAAAGCAGTTTGCTCCCCATCCAGTTGCCCTTATGTGATGTGTTGATTTATAATGGTAGCTGGCGAATACTAGAAACCATATAGTCAAAACTCACAGCACATTAGTACACAAATGATTGCCTTTTTCATGTTTCCTGCACTCTATGTGTGTGTATCTTTGGGAAACTTTCACAGATAAACCTCTCTCAGACTAGTATAGAAGGTCTGTATTGCTTTTTCATCTTTGTAGTTCCCTCCTACAGCCATGAGCTTGATCCTAACTGAGGTTTGACGGAGAGATCCTACTTTAAAAATCTTCCTTACTTCCATAGAGGACTCCATATCCTTTGAAATGCTAAGATCAGTGGTGTTTCAGATTCAGGGCATTTCTTGAAAGTAGTAGCTTGGATCCCTAATGATTTTGAACAAGGGGACCCCAGCTGAGAGGGTTTGACTACCCAGAAGGAAAAGCCACTGAACTCAGTATCATCAGGATCAGGCCTTAGATAATTGACCAGTAGCCTTGAAGGTTTGTGTCACATTTTGATACTGTTGTATCTTTCCCGCTGATTTCCTTGACCTCATTACTCTTTCTGTAGAATCACCAAATGTGCAATTTGGCTCATTTAGTTATAAAGCATAATGGGGACTAATGATAGAATGGTTCTTTTTACTTCTGTAACAAAAAAAACCAAACCAAAACAAAACAAAACAAAAAAAAAAGAACAAGCAGCTGGAAAGTAGGTAAGCTCTTCAGGGTGTCTGCAATTACACAGGTGAGAAACACTGCTGGCCCTCATGTCCCTCCAGCTGTCACAGCTGTGTGATCCATTAATGAAAAGAACAAATGCTCTCTCCTTCCACTGTTGCTCTCTGGAATAAGAGAAGGACATTTGAGATAGTGTTAATATGAGTACTGTGCCTTTAAAGCTTTTGTTATGCTAAAAGCCGATGAGCATTTGCAATTTCCAAGTGCTTTTTGAGTGTCTAACTAGTGAAACAGAGATTTTTAATTCTACATTTAGAACGCAAAGCCCACCCAAGCAATTTAGTTCTTTTTACATCTTTCCTGAAATGGTTGCAATCTGTGTGACAGGGAGGTGGGTAGCAGGAAAAAATGTTGGGGAATTTTTCTGTTACATCTTAGATTGTTTTGTAGTCTTTGCTTGCAATTTACTGCAGAGACAATTCTCCAAGGTCTAATAAGATAAGATTTTTATTTCTTTTTGTATTTAGTTTAGCTTTTTTCATCATTTGCACAGGATGAATCTGCTCTGGATTAAAGACAAGGACAAGTGTCCAGATCTAGGTGTTCTGATTTAGGGGAGGGAAACATCAAGAGCCTGTGTTTAACACTCTGTTCTTGTGCTATTTTTAATATTTTGATTGAGTTGACTGACTAAAGAAACAGGTGGGCTGAGTGTGTTTCTTGATGGTTTTCTTATGTTTGGATAGCCTGAACTATCTCTTTCATCCTTTTTAACCATGGTTTAAACTCAACTTGGCAGTATTGGTCACGAGCAACATATAGGAGCTTTTAAGATTTTTTCGCTCCTTGTAGTTGGTCCCTTGCAGCTACAGGGGGAAGGGTGATGACTGGCTCTTCTATCTGTCTTTAAAGATGCAGAGGGGGAGTAAAATAATACAGAGATACATTTTTATTAAAAGAAAAATCTGTATAAGGATTTGAGTTATGAAGTTACAGGCAACTCTTAACATCCTGTTACAGAGGCTCTCAAAAAACCAAGCACCAAAAGTTAAAAATTTATTATCAACACAATTAACTAGCTCTCTGTAAATTACAGGTCCAAATGTCTACGAGAGGAGAACAAAACAACTTCCTAGGGTTTAATGACAACCCAAAACACACTATCACTCACCTAAAAAGAGAGGGCTCTCAACCTCAAGGACCTGCTCAGGGCAGCATCCTGACACAAGGGGAGAGTCCTCCACTGCAATGTGCTGCTCCAGGGGACAAGCTCAAAATGGCTCCCCAGAGGACTCCATTTATACCCAGGTCAAATCTGCTCTGTAATCAATAACGGCTCCCATTGGTCAAAGGCTCCAACTACCACGAGGCCCTGAGAACAAAGGCAATCAGGAGCTGCTACGTTTCAGCAGCCAAGAAAGCCCTATTTTCATTGGGCAGGTGCACCTGCCACACATCCAACAAAATACTTTTCTAGCACTACAAATTGCAAATGAAGTGTAATATCATTCCTAAATGGAAAGTATGATACCAGCTTACTGAAGTGAACCCTCAATATTGCAAGTCTTCTGTTAATCTTTAAATAGAGCAATGTGAGTTAGACTCAAAGAATTATGTTTGGAACAAAGAGATTTGATTACTCAACCAGAGGCCTCTAGCTTTTAACTCAATAACGTAATTTTGAATCTGTACTTCAAGTCATCACTGTAAATATTGCTTCATAGTTCAGTCTTCTAAAAGTCTTGTCAGGAAACAATTACTAAAGGCCAACTTCAGACTTGGCATAACTAAATTGAGTGAAACTATACCAATGATGCATTTAGCTTGATTGCACTGAATTCTAAATAAAAATATTATGTGTGCAACTGTTTCTAATCATCTAACAAGAGTAAAATAATGTGTGGACAATTTTAGAAACTATTAAGGACTTACAACTCCATTAGAAACCCAGAAAGCATCAACTGAAATACGGTAAATATTCCAGTTAGCACAATTTCCCCTTCATCATTCCTTACACTGTACAGATTTCAACTCCTCTAGCTATTATGATAGGCAGGGGAGATGAAAGTTTCTATTTTGCGATTAGACTAAAGTTCTCATATTTTGCCACTAGATTCCTTTACGACCCTGTACATATCCCAGAGTTATCACAGCTTTCAGCAGTCTTAGAAATCTGAAAGTGCGGATTTCAGTGCTAAATGACTGCTTGCCAAAGGAGAGAGGATGCCATCATCATCATCATATCACGCATTAGCTACTTCCTATATACAAACATAATGAACCTAGAACTTGACTAGGAAACCGGAAGATCAAGGAAAGCCTTGACCTCAACATTTGTGGGGTTCATAGATGAGATGTTTCTCCATTTATTTTGCTAGCAGAAGGAGGGGAAGGCATGATTTGGTAGTATGTTCATAGTATACCTACTGGATTATGGTGCAGATAGTGATTATTATTATATCTTTTGGTAGTAAGAACATATGGACATCTACCTGAAAGTCCACAGGCTGGTTTCTTTCCCTGACATAATGTAGGATCTCCTGCTTTCCACCCGCTACTAGGCTGAATGGATGTGCCAGGGTACCTGCATAGAAGAATTAAGGATTCATTCAGGCAGAAAGGTGTGAGACCATGTGCAGTGCTTGCTGCCGATTCCCTCAGCAGCTGCATCCTGTTCTGAGGTGCCTTTTACTGTAGGCTATTCAGGGCATCAGCTGAAGATATGGTTGATGCTGTGCTTCCAGGATAAAAAAAAAAAAAAAAGGTGAAGTGAACCACAGCTCCTAAAATCCTCTGTGAAGCTGTGCCAAAATGCAAATACCACTTTGTGAACTAGGGACTGAGGGCATGGAATGTAGCGTATAACGAACGTGGTAACCACCAGACTGAGGATATTCTAGGAGCTACCCATGAGTGACCAAGAACAAGAAGCAATTGAGTTTTATTAGTCTATTTAGGGTTTCTAAGCTCTAGTAGAATATTTGGTTAGGCTTTTATGTGCATGCTTTTAATTCGAAAACTTACTGTTTCCTGGTGGTAATGTAATTATATCTACTGAGGGGTAAAAACTGAAAGCACACATTGTGTGGGGAAGATTAATTGCATGAAAGATTAACAAAGACCATTATAAATGAGAAAGACAGCTTGGCAGGAATTTCTTGGATTAAGCAATTAAATGTTCTCACCATAACTCTTAATTGTAGGGTGTTCATTGTTTCTGGAAGTATGGTATACATGAGATTGTAACTTTTCCTCAGAGAAGCCTTGAAAATATTTTGATTATGCTTCAGTACCTGGCCTTATATCCATATATTAATAGGCCATCCATTTTAAAATGGATCTAAGTATTAGCATGAGTGTATCTACTTAATTCCATTCTCTGCATAGGCTAAAACTCAGAAAGAAATTAAATGTTTTCTTTGGTCATTGGACAAGTTTCAAGGGTGTACATGTGGCTATACAGTTATGCTTTAATAGACTTTGAAGTTTTGTAAGCCATATCAGAAATCAATATGAGGTAGCATGACAGCAATGAAATTTCAGAGGATGGATTATTAGATGAAGTAAGAAGGAAGCAAATACACGGATACACAGTAATGTAAACATGCAAACTTTGTATGAAAGTTATGACAAATACAGTTATTGTTCTCCTCTTGATTGTTCATTTATAAATTTACCTCACTTAGGGTTTTGCATGCAATTGTAATTCAATACTATTTTTCTTAATGTCTCTAGTTCTTAGACCACAGAAAATTAAACAAGATAGTGGAAAACAAATGCTAAATCATTTACTGAACATCGAAGTTAGAACTTTTTCTGCAGCTCAGGTGTGCAAAACTGTAACTGCTCACAAGTTGTATTTTGCCTATATGAATACATGCCTGGATGTTGCAGTGAAGTCCAGTTCCATTTACTAATATTATTCTAAGCATCACAAAATAATAAAGATATGAGTTTTCCAGTGGATGTTAATATCAATGTCCTTGTCTACTTTTCTTCTAATTTTTGGGGTGCAAAAGTCACTTGATGAGAATGGGAATCTACAGTAACTCTTATTTTTTGCAAATTATCATAGAACAGTCTTCTAATATCTGAAAGATAAGGAAATACTGCTACTCACATTTGCATGTGGGAATTGATGTGACACCATTTATTCTTGTAATTCCACCTCTCTTCAAAAAAATAGTTCTAAAAACCCCTGCAAGCTGCCAAGCTGTTGTAGACACTTCCAGGCACCTATGGTTTTGTTTATGGGTGCACTCCAGTGTTCCTTGGTCCCTGACACAGCTGAACCTCTCTCATCAGATGCCAAAGCCTCGTCCTCAAGAGGTCTGAAAGGCTGCATGAATTTATAGAGCAGCCTCTCTCATTGCAGGATTAGACACTAATTCCTTTAAAGGGGTAGATAAAGAACCTTTTACATACCTGCAAACAGGTTTTTAGCCTCAGAAAGAAGCCCCTTGAAATTGTTAGGTATGATTGCAAGCCTTTGGAGGACTTCTGACTGAAACTTCAGGAAGACTTCAGTATTGTCTTCCCTAGCTCCTCGATTCAATGAGACTTAAGCAAAAGACTGCTATCAACCTGTTCAGACATTGGCAATTTGTGCAGCATGTGTCACAACAGTTGCAGCTACCTAGGGAATTTCAGTCCAAGCAAAGAAGCACACAGGTATTTTAATTGCTTGGCCTCATGACTTGAAACAATTTACATTGCAACAACTTGGCCAAGTTACCATTTTCTGCCCTGTCATCAACTGCACAGCTCACTGAGTTTCTTCTGAACTCCCATAATTTGCAGTTTGACATGCTAAGGTAAACCATAACTCGTGTTGTGTATGGCCCATAAACACTTGATTTCAAGCACTTGACATTCTATCATTGTTAAGAAGTCAGTGTGTGTTCATCTCCTTGAAGTTAGTGGGAGTTGAGAACAGAAATAAGATTGAATGTGCTTTGCTAAAGCAGTGCTCAAAGGAGCTCCTTTTATCTATTTTTTTGTGAGGCGTACATCCTGCTGTATTCCTTTTTGATAATTCAATTTTGTTGATAAATTTGTGTAATTAGCTGTAAATTTTCATAGCTCCAAAATATATTGGTTTAAAAAGCAAAAAGTAGTAGTTAGCATTGGATTCCTAATGAGCAGGTCCAGAGGAGGCCACGAAGATGCTCGGGGGTCTGGAACACCTCCCCTGTGAGGACAGGCTGAGAGAGTTGGGGTGTTCAGCTTGAGAAGAGAAGGTTCCAGGGAGACCTTAGAGTGGCCTCCCAAGGGCTTAAAGGGGCTACAGGAAAGGGGAGAGGGAATCTTGAACAAGGGGGTGTAGGGATAGGGCAAGGGGTAATGGTTTTAAACTGAAACAGGGGAGATTGAGATTAGATGTAAGGAAGAAATTCTTTCCTGTGGGTGTGGTGAGACACTGGCACAGGTTGCCCAGAGAAGCTGTGTCTGCCCCCTCCCTGGCAGTGTTCAAGGCCAGGTTGAACGGGGCTTTGAGCAACCTGGTCTGGTGGGAGGTGTCCCTGCCCATGGCAGGGGGGGTGGAACTAGATGATCTTTAAGATCCCTTCCAATCCAAACCAGTCTGTGTCATCATTCTGTGATTCTGTGAGTAGTGGGCAGATGGAATCCTTCTATTTATTTTGTCTTCTTTAGTTAATTTGTACAAGAAAAAATCTAGGAGGTTTATGTAGCACTTTCAGCTGATCAAAGTTAGGATTTCTTAACTTTTTTATTTATGAATAACATAATTATCTCCATGTTATTTTAACATATAGCTATGATTTTGTTTTGTTGTGATTTGATTTTTACACCCATTGATAGCTTAACATATGTTGTACACAGAAACTGAAGCCAGTTTGGAGGCAACACTAGCATTTCTGCATGACTAATGTATTTAAATATCAGATACTGAAATATCAAATACTACAATATATGTTTGTAAAGACTAGAATGAGAAAATAGAGCACTCACAATAGGGTTAAAATATTAATTAAATTAAGCTAGATTCAACACCTATGATTTAACTTGTGATAGGTACTGACTTGCCACAGTAACCTCATACAGGTACACTTGGTTACCCTCTTTAATATTCTTTGTTCTGTGCAGAACTGATGATATTTAGAATATCTGTGCACAGATGAACATAGTTAATTGAATTAATAATTTGATTGACCAATTAGTTTCCTTAGCTTCATTGAATTTCAGTTCTTAAAAAAAGTTTCTCAAATTAACAGCGATGATTTTCTAATTTACTAAATAAAACCACTTAGGGGAAGTTTGTATGCCATTTGTTTGGTGAAATTTGTCAGAAAAAAAATCCATATTTCTATCGATTTTATATATAAATAAAGAAGGCATGCGGAATATGCTTAAGGCTTATATACAATCAGTAAAGACTGCCTGACAGAAGGTTTAAGCCATAACAAAAAGGGCATTTCTCTAGAGTAAGAGGGAAATCAACAGAATAGTGCGCATTTAGTATATAATACAGAGTTCCTTCAAGATCCATAAGAAGAATGATCTCAGGTATGTTATTTGGCTGTCTTTTCTGATTAAGTCTGTGGATCATTCCACTTCAAGCTGAAGTTAATGCAGTTGGAAGGAACCTTTGTTTTGAGTTCTCATAATTAAAGTGCAGTTAGAAAGTGTTTGGATGAAAATGGTCTCCTTGGCAATAATGACTTCAGTGGTGACCCATATTTGACAGCCTAAACATAAGACATTTAACATTTTTTAATATTACTTCCACAGATCTATTTCCAAGAATTTACTTTCAAATTCAATTAACTTTGGACTTGAGGCCACACTGTGACAGATTATAAAACTATTGCCTCTAAGTGGGAGTGTCGTGAAGACGTGGTTACCATACTGTAGTGAACTTGTGGTTCTCAAAGGCAATTATCTTCTGTAAGCTAAATAACACCATTTTCATCCTGGCAATTAATGAACTACAGTGAAAGCAATTTTTTACCATTATTAGTGATAAAAGAATAGAGCCCAGCTGTTAGTGTCTGGCTAGATTTGCATTGACCTAACAGCAAGAGAAAATAATGACAGTGTAAAGTAAGGCTACTAAATGTTTTAATTTAATTCAAATAGGAGTTGTCATAAATTAATAGTTTCTTATGAAATGTTGATCTTTGTAGGTTCAGTTTTCATCTAAAGATTTGCATCCTTTGGTAAATTTCATATAGAAGAGTAGTTGCACTTCTAATTGTGGTATTTAACCCACATTAAAAAATGTAGCTGTGCCAGAGCTTTACACTCTACTCACTTAATCACTGCAGTCATTAGCTTGTAGAGGTGTAACTGAAGATGAGGTTTTGAACATTCTGTATTCTCTTGATACAATGCAGATACTGGCTCTGGGTTTCCAGGGCACTGGAAGTCTGAAGGTCTGAAATGAAGATGTGAGCCAGCAATGACCATCTGAATTGCATAGGTTCTCTGTTGATGCGGCATTTAAAGTGTAGTATCCATCAGATTAGTTTTAGTCATCTAACCATTTTTAAAAGACACACTACTTGTTATCAACTCCTCATCACAGTATTAGTCTGTACTCTGTTGCTAACAATCTCCACAACTTATGCCGTCATGCTGTGACAACCAGAAAGTGAATTTGCTCTGTTAAATATTCCTTATTACTCTAAATCTTGATGAGCAACTTCCTGGATTTGAATTGTGATACCATCTCTGGTGCAAACAGGATCATTTAGCAAATAGCCACACAACTGAGAATTCAGGAGTAGCCATGTGTGTAGCCATGTATTGCTGAGGATTTATACATCTATGAAGAGCTGTTCAACACCAAGTCCATCTCCACACTGCTGACCTGACCAAATTTTGTTTTCACGTTCTCGACTTGGTCATCTTTGTCTGCACATTGAAAATTTGTTCCCATCCTTATTCTAACTCTTACAAATGGGAGAAGGATTAGCAGGAGAGAAAACTGAGTGCAGAAAGCCAGTTTTAGGTCATATACTTTTCCCCATCTCATAGCATAAAAGAGAAAGCTTATAGCAGTTTTCTAATGTTTTGCCTCAGTGACATAATTGCAAGGGTCATTCAGCAAAAAGGCTCAATACTGGTATAGCAAATGAAATTTCAATGTTCCCCTTGTTATGAAAACAAGAATTGTCATTTAGGAGATAGAAGGAATTACAGCCAAACAATTTAGCACTCTGTTGTCATTATGTAAAGGATAGTAGTGCCAAGGATTTCTGACAGGTTCTTTCTGACAGGTTCTGTGAATGTCTAGATCAGGCATTAAAACCAATTCTGAAAAGGTCATTGTAGTGGGTGACTCCATTCTGAGGGGTGTCAAAGGCCCAATATGCAGACCGAACCTGCTTCATAGTGAAGTCTGCTGCCTCCCTGGGGTCTGGGTGAAGGAACTCATGTCTAAAATCCCCACCAGTTAACTTCCCAGACATCTACTGGAAATACTACACAGCAGAGTGGGACCAGTCCCGGAGATTCCTGGAATGTGTGGGAGATAAATTCCTGACACAGCTGGTGAGTGAACAGACCAGAGAAGGTGCCCTGCTGGATCTCCTCTTTGTGAACAGAGAAGGACTGGTGGATGATGTGGCAGTTGGAGGATGACTAGGGCACAGCGATCATGAAATAATAGAGTTCTCTATTCTTAGAGAGGGCTAAGCAGAACTGACATCCTGGACTTCCAAAGAACTGACTTTGAATTGTTTAGGCACGTGCTTGAAAGGATCCCTTGGGAGATGATCCTGAAGGGTACATGGGTCCAGAAAGGCTGGATGCTCTTTAAGAAGAAAGCCTTAATGGCACAGGAGTAGGCTGTCCTCAGGTGCTGTAAGAGAAGCCGATGCCAGAGAAGACCACCCTGGCTAAGCAGGGGGCTTTGGCTGCAACCCAGGGAGAAAAGGAGAGTTTATGACCTTTGGAAGAAGGGACTAGCCACTCACAATGATTGCAAAGAGGCTGTGAGGCTATGCAGTGTGGAAATCAGGAGGTCTAAAGCCCAGTTAGAAATTAATCTGGCTTCAGCAGTCAAGGATAACAAGAAATGTTCCTATGTCAACAGCAAAAGAAAGACCAGAGAGAGCCTCCATCCCCTGCTAGATGTGGGAGGAAACATGGTAACAAGTGATGAGGAAAAGACTGAGGTGCTTAATGTCTTCTTTGCCTCAGTCTTTAATAGCAAGACTAGTTGTACTGAGGGAATCCAGCCTCCTCAGCCAGAAGACAGAGACTGGGAGAACGACCCCCCCACATTCCAGGAGACAGTCAGTGACCTGATGCATCACACAGACATACACAAGTCTATGGGACCAGACGGGATACATCCGAGGGTGCTGAAGAAGCTGGCTGGGGTGCTCACCAAGCCGCTTTCCATCATTTACCAGCAGTCCTGGCTGACCGGGGAGGTCCCGACAGATTGGAAATCAGCCAGTGTGACGCCCATCTATAAGAAGGGTTGGAAGGATGATCTGGGAAATTACAGGCCTGTCAGCTTGACTTCAGTGCCCAGGAAGCTGATGGAGCAGCTCATCCTGAGTGCCATCACACAACTCATGTGGGACAACCAGATGCTCAGGCCCAGCCAGCATGGGTTTATGAAAGGCAGGTCCTGCTCGACAAACATGATCTCCTTCTACGACAGGGTGACCTGCTTATTGGATGAGGGAAAGGCTGTGGATGTTGTTTACCTTGACTTTAGTAAAGCCTTTGACACCGTTTCCCACAGCATTCTCCTGGCAAAACTGGCTGCTCAAGGCTTGGATGGGCACACGCTTTGCTGGGTAAAAAACTGTCTGGATGGCCGGGCCCAGAGAGTTGTGGTGAACAGAGTTAAATCCAGTTGGTGGCCGGTCACGAGTGGTGTCCCCTAGAGCTCAGTTTTGGGGCCACTCCTGTTTAACATCTTTATTGATGATCTAGACGAGGGGATCGAGTGCACCTTCAGTCAGTTTGCAGACGACACCAAGTTGGGTGGGAGTGTTGATGTGCTCGAGGGTAGGGAGGCTCTGCAGAGAGACCTGGACAGGCTGGAGCCATGGGCTGAGGCCAACTGGAGGAGTTTCCATAAGGCCAAATGCCGGGGGCTGCCCTTGGGCCACAACAACCCCCAGCAGCGCTACAGGCTTGGGGAGGAGTGGCTGGAGAGCTGCCAGTCAGAGAGGGACCTGGGGGTGTGGATTGACAGCCGGCTGAACAGGAGCCAGCAGTGTGCCCAGGGGGCCAAGAAGGCCAATGGCATCCTGGCTTGTGTCAGCAATAGCGTGGCCAGCAGGGACAGGGAAGGGATCTTACCCCTGTACTCAGCACTGGTGAGGCCGCACCTCGATTCCTGTGTTCAGTTTTGGGCCCCTCACTCCAAAAAGGCCATTGAATGACTCGAGCGTGTCCAGAGAAGGGCAACGAAGCTGGTGCAGGGTCTGGAGCACAGGTCGTACGAGGAACGGCTGAGGGAACTGGGGGTGTTTAGTCTGGAGAAGAGGAGGCTGAGGGGAGACCTCATCGCCCTCTACAGCTACCTGAAAGGAGGTTGCAGAGAGCTGGGGATGAGCCTCTTTAACCAAGTAACAAGTGATAGGACAAGAGGGAATGACCTCAAGTTGTGCCAGGGCAGGTTTCGACTGGTTATTAGGAAGCATTTCTTTACAGAACGGGTTGTTAGGCGTTGGAATGGGCTGCCCAGGGTGGTGATGGAGTCCCCATCCCTGGGGGTGTTTAAGAGTTGGGTTGACATAGCGCTTAGGGCCATGGTGTAGTTGAGAATGGCTAACCTTGAAAAAGGTTAATGGTTGGGCTGGGTACTCTTCAGGACTTTTTCAACCTATACGATTCTGTGATTCTGTGAAAATAGTCTCTGCTCTTGATGCTTTTATCTGAGCTTTTATGATTACTAAATAAATATGAGAATCTTTTTTCATGATGCATTACTTGCAAGTAGAAAGTTTTACAATAGCACTACCAGTATGTTTCCCAGGTGAGAATTCTTCAATTGCTTAGGGGAGAAGGCAGTGATTTCTCTGTAGTAGAATTAGCAGAGCTGAAAGTATTTCAGTAAATGTTACCTTTTAAAGTTTCCATTAAAATGTTATATAATGTGTAGCCTTGAAAAATGCCGTGCTCAACATAAAAAGTGAGTTGCCTGAAATAATGTAAATGAAAGATTCTTCTGGGGACATCCTTGTCCTGTAGTTCTCAGGACAAAAAAGAAAAATAAATGATACAAAATCATCATTAGAAAAAACAAATGCATCAAAAAAATCAGCACTTTAACACTGGAAAAGGGGAAATTTTGGAGAGTAGAGATCATATTACTAAAGGTTTAAGTTTAGAAAACTATTGTTTTAAAAACAGTAAGTCAAATACGTAACAAACATGGAAATTATAATTACCATAATTATAAATTCTGATGTGTTTTATTAGTTATTATTAGATGTGCTGCCTCTGTATCACTAACTGCTGCTAGTAAGGTAAGAGCATGGGAAGAGCACAGCTGTTCTCTGGTTATGGCAACATCATATGCCAACATTAAAAGTGGAAAGGAAGAAAGATATTTGCAGGTAGAACACTAAATTCTTCAGTAATTCTACTATTTCTTAAATGGACAATACCCAAGTGAACTGATAAATATACCTAAACAGAGACTTTTTTTTTTTTTTTTGGTAAGATCTTAATTTTAGCTTCAGGCTAAGAAATTGAAAGCTCTGACTCATACATGATTCTGGATAATAAAATTTAACAATTTAATAAAAACTAACTAATGTTTCTAGATGGCTCTGTGCTACCAGCTGTCATTGTACATACTGCAAAACTCACAATATGCCTCCTGCAGTCTATTCTGAGTCTGTTTTGAGCCCACTTTTATGCTAAAATGTTCCTTCTAGGCAGTGTAGTTGATATTTCTTTAATTTTTTAAATGGTTTAAGTATACACCACGTACATTTGTGGTAGAAACACAATTATAGTAAATTATTTCCATGAAACAACTGGACAAAATTATTTCATGAAATTATAACATAAATATATTGATCAGTTACACAATTAAAAGAGACATTAAAGATTTATATTACTGCAAACATTTCAAAGAGTTTATTGATTCAGAATGCAACAAAGGTATTTATATGGATTGTTTAAAAATATCTGAAGATCCTAAGTGCTTTGAAACTAGCTTAGGGATAAGGTGTAGTTGAGAACTGTTAGTGTTAGGTTAATGGTTGGACTAGGTGATCTTCAAGGTCTTTTCCAGCCTAGATGATTCTGTGATTCATCACAGAAAATCAATTTAAGTTCAGAACAGTCCTAGTATGTCTATAGAGATCCTCATTCTGAAAATAACTCATTATCAGCTATTTTGTTTTCTCTTTACTGGGAGGAGATGCCCAGAACTTAAGATGATAAGTAATATGTTTAAATGTTTTGACACTAGCAGAGAAGATAGGAGGAGAAAGAAGGCCGAGAGAGAATACCTGGGACAGCAAAGCAGGCTGAGACCATACATTTGCTTATGGCATTGTCACCATCCTTATGATCACATGGTAGCTGCCAGCTCTGTGATCCTTAGATGCAAAATTTATGCCCTTTCTAGTTGCACTCACCCAACTATAAGATGAAATTAATGATGTGTACATGAAACATTTGGTATAGTTTACTAATATTTCACAAGTATATTCCTCTTGTTAGACAATGTGTGTTACAGGAATTGCAGGTATCCAATATTGTTTTAAACTTTTCCTAGCTGTAGTAGCTTTAATGAGCAGTAAACTTGAAAGAACAGAAAGAATGCCAGATGTTTTGTAGGGTGAGGTTTTTTTCCCTAACAAAAAGTAAAATTAACAGTATTGTTGATTAGATACCCGATGACAGTGTTCACATAACACAGTTGTGGTAGCAGCTAAAGGCAAGTCAGGGTTTGGTCTCCAAAATATAACTTAATGCATTCAGTAAGAAATGGTGTCCCAAAAGCACTCATGCTCCCAGTGCAAGTCTTGAATGAGTGCAAGAACAGAGACAAAAAAGAACAGGAATGTAGAAGACACTCAGACAGTTAACAGCTGATATCTTAAGAAATAACGTCATACTGAATGCTTAGCTGTCAAATGTTTGGTAGCTGTCATGAAATGTGGAGGTTTGAGGTGACTAAGCAGGATGCCAAGGTCATTCTTATGCATATGTTTTGGAACACTTCTCCCGTAAAGGAAGGCAAAGTCCTCTGGTCTGATAATCTAAACCAAAAGCTAGTAGAATGCAACAGGAGGTTGGAAAGCTACCATGCTGCATTTTGCTCAGACAATAGAGAAGGAAATACCAATTTTTGTTATTTTTCAGTTGACTCTCTGTCCACCTCCTTTTCTTCTATAACTTCTTGAAAATGGTCTGCTATATTGTATTCTTTCTCTTTATACCACCTAGTGACTAAAAAATTATGGACTTTAAGAACAAAGTGAATAAAATTGGAACAGACACACAGGTCAATGAATAATATTACTTATGGTTTGCATCATATGCTTTTTCTATTAATGTTTTTGGGGTGTTTGGGTCTTTATTTAATGTCTCCATTGAATGTTAATGATGGAAATTGTTTTGGTTTGGTTTGTCATCTGATATTTCTTGAATGTGATTTTTTTTCATGGCTAAAGATACTGGTAGAGTCTATCTGTATCTGAATGGTATTGCCTGGTTGATCTGTATATGTATCCTTAGATGCTTTTGTACTTCTGCTTTACCTGGCAAAGGATTGAACAGAACTCATGAATTTCACAAAGACTACAGTAATACATGTCTAGCATTCTTTGAGATCTTTTTGTTCTGCTCTAGGTAAGGGATAATTTCAGCATAATCGTTATATACACTGCACCAAGTATGCACACAATATTGTTTCAACTTTTTTGATTCTGTACACCATGTGGACAAAAAAAGATGAACAGCAAAATAAATAATAATGAGTTCATGTGTCTGAACCAATAAACAAGTCTATTTTGGCATGCAATCAAGATTACTTATACAGTAATCTTGGCAAATGAAGTGCTGAGTAAGTAAACTATGAGGAACTGTTTGGGAATGTTTTGTAATAATTTTTTATTTTGTGTATGAAACATTTTTTCTAAAATTGCTTAAAATCACTTCTAGAGTGACCTGCTGTGCTGTCCAACTGGCTAAGTGATTTCTGTTAATATATCAAACAGTGTAATGACATTTAGAGAGGAAGAAGGAACCATGTAGCAGTGCTACTTTACTCCCTCCTGGAGCCTCACAAAATATCATTTGTGTCATGCAGACTGCTGTTTATTTTAGAATGAGACATTCGCAGGTTTGACTCCTAAAGTGCTTTGAGACTGACTACTAAAAAGGCACAAACAAAAAATAAATAGAAGAACTGCATGATTTTAAAATGCATCATCATCATCATCAATTTCTAGCAGCTGCAGAACCACCCTATTTGTATTTCGTAAGACTACAGAAGGCTGTCTCAGACTACAAGATGTTTTTCTATGGCTTAGCATGTGGTTTATCACAATAAGTTAAAGCAGATCTAAAACTGTGATCCTTACTAAAAGGGCCATCTTGGCTGCATGATCTTGCTGTTCTCCCGTGTTGGTTCAAGTAATTATGTGTACTAGGGTTGAACAGCAACTTTTCATCGACAAAACATAATTTATTTTTCAGTGGGCTCAATGAGTGTATTCAGCTTCCTAGATGGCTGTATAAAACTTCTTTCTGCCCAGCAGGTTATACCCTATAAACACTAGTATCTTTCATATAAACATACCAACATCCAGCAAACGATCAAACGATGGGAGAAGAAGGGGTGGGTTTTTTTGTTTCCTTATTCTGGATTTGTTTTGGTTTTCTTTTTGTTGCTTTGTTTTCACAAAGACTTTTTTTTTTTTTTTTTTTTTTCTGTGTGTTGCACAGTGAGCTCCATAATGATTTCAACAGGGAAAGGATTAAACCAAAAGACCCTATAGACTTGGTTGCTTCTTTTTTTTTTTTTTTTTTACTTGACAGTATTACTTTTCACATTCAGAAAATAATGCAGTCACAACACTATCTATGCAGTCAATAAGACCCTGCATCTCAGGAGGTATATTTTTTCTCCTTCATAAGTCATATAGAATGTAACAAAAGACTTCCTCTGTTTTTACCATCCAATAGAACGGTGTAAAGAATGAAAATCCTGTGGAAGAATTCATGGCCCTTCAGGAATGTCTTATAGAAATAATTTAATAGAGAATGAAATTCATCATCCTCCATCTGTTCACAGATGATTTTAGGTATAGAAATTTCTATTAATATCTCACTGAGATTACTTTTTTTTTTTTTTTTTACTTATGTGGTTTCCCTTTAAAGCTAGATAATAATTTAATTTTAAAGTGAAATTGGGGTGTTGCACATCTGTGTCTTTCTAGACCAACTCAGAAAAGCTGTATTACCAATGTGTTGTCTTTGTGTTTGTCTTACTTAGTAGTTCTTGATTGTGAAGTGTGGCTTAGTACCATTTGAAGGTGAAAGCATTTAATTCAAAGCATCGTAATAAATACAACAATTTACAGAAGTGCTTGTGGTAAATGTGATATGCACAGAGATGAACTGAAAAGAACGGGAAAACAACTCTGATGGTAGTAGTAGAGTGAACGTGAAGAGGGAGAAGGAATTACTTAAAATGTTTTGGTGCAAATACTATATACTTTTGAAGATCCATGCATGATGCTGATTGCAACTCTCCTGTCTTCCAGCTGTTCCCATCTTCATGTTATGGTCTGCCTGACGCATAATTTCATTAACCTATGATATTGTATTCCAAACTGCTTTTTGGGAAAATATGCTTACTTTTAAAAGCCTTATTTTTACACTGTTTACTATAAGAAGAGAAATACCTCCACCTCTGGATCATTTCTCTGCTCAATATTCAATGGCTTTTGCCCTTTGACAGTGTTACCATTGTGAGCAACATGGGTGGAGTGACAGAATTGCTTCTCCAATTTACAAACCTGTGTTGTAATTCATTGCAAACCTTTAATAACTTCTCACATCCATGGTATCTCTTAACTGATATACTTTGTGATTTACTTATGAAAATTTAACGACGTGTAGCCATGTTCTGTTGCAAAATATATACTGTACAGTTTTAATGCGGTTTAAAAATACTTGACTGTTGGTTTTCTACTGGAAGAACATTACTATTGTCAGAGTGATGTTGCAGCAGCCAGTGTTTTGCGCTGTAATAGCCAGAGATCTTAGAAAGGATTCAGGGAGAGAATCATTCAGGGTTGTTTTAATTTTACTGGAGAATAATAGATGTTAAACTGACAAATTAATATACTTTTAACTGAATAAGAGGTGAAAGATAAACTTCCGCTATCTACTCATAAAATTACTCTTATGTATAATTTACCTGTGTACTCACAGTTACTATATAAAAATAGTATTGTAAAAAAAAATTTGTTATAAAGAACATTTTCTGTTTCTATTAAAAAATAATTTGCTTTGATTACTTCAAATAGAAATTGTGCTTAAGCTGGGAAGGAAAAAGATGACTCTATACAAAACTTCACCAAAATTCCACTTTCTATCCATGGTTACAAGAGTCTTTAAAATAGTTACAATATTTGAATTACTAGACTTCAATCATACTTATTTATACCACTATATATGTATAATTGTGAGCACAAATAAGCTCACATTTTTTCACATGGATTATGGCACATCCCCTTAGTCTCAAAACCAGACTTGTCTATGGCTTCATAAACACAAAATCAACCCCCTCTGAAGACAGGTGGACAATCTGAATACCAGAATAACAAAGTGGTGTGATTTTGGAGATTCTTTAACTGCTGCTGGTGGTTGTGGGAAGGGACTTCCAACTGCAGTGGCCTTGATCCATCATTACATCCAAAAAGTAGGAAAGAATTTGTATTACTGAGCATAAAATGCCTCTGAAACTGTATTACTTTCAGTGAGCATGAAAATCTATCCCTGTAAAGTCTATCACAAGATTACTGATAAAGCTGACCATTAGACCATCCTCATAGCAAGTGGCGAAAGGTAAGCTCCTCCATCAATAAATGTAAAGCAAGTAAATTAGGATTTTTTTCTCAGCCATACTCTGTAGTGACCTGCCTTTTCTATTTACCTTGTGATATCTTAGTGTTCACAGCTTTCTCTTGGCATTCGGTGTTCAGAGATGTACCTTTGGTATTCTGCTTATTTCTCTTGACTGTGTTCTTTCTACTACCCAGTGGATTGATTTTCATCTCCTTCATAACTCTCAATCTCAGAAACAACAATTCAGATAACTATGTTGATGTTTTTTCATTGCTTCCACAATAAGAATCAGTGCACAGAAATAAACCTGGATGGGGGGGTGTATGTATAGATTACACATTTTACACAATATGTGCTGTTCAAATATATGTGTTTATAATTTCCCAGCGTTGCATTATGCATTTTGCCTACTTTAAAAGGCTGGTGAATTCTCCTGCACAACCCACTGAAATATTATTCTGTATATATTATACTTCTTGGGAGCAGAGACCACTGAGAAAACTAATAGATTAGGTCTGCCCACTGGTTTTTCTCATCTGATTTTTTCATAATTAACATTAGCTGTTCCAAGACTTCTATTTTTTCTTGGCAAAAGCGTATATTAGGGCGACTGAAACCACATTCATTGCTAGTGAATGTTTCTAAGATCAACAAAGTATTACTGCAGCAAATTCACATCTTTTATTTCTAGTGACAGAGTGAATATGTATCCAAATGAATTGCTCTGATTTTGAAACTGAAAAGATGTCCCATCTGCAGTGCTTAGATGAAAGGAATAACATTGTGCATGTGATGTTTTTCAATGGCTAGCAGTTCCCTAAGAAGATAAAATTTGTCTGACAGTCACTAAATAATTTTAGATCCATCTTCTAATAGACTGGTATTGGTTTTTGCAGTGTTCAGTTTTTGACTCACAAAGCATGAGTCAGAAGGTAAGATGGATGTGTACATTTTGCTGAAATGCAAGAACTCAACAGTCAGCAGAGACAGCAGGGCTTGCAATATGAAAGACAGTTGCCTGCATTTTAGGATAATCTGGCCTCCATCACAAATTTAGATTTAAGCAAGGTGATTGGTAGTATTGCCTGGCTATGTAATTACCCTAACAGAATAGTTGTGCTTGTACAGAGAACAAGGTCATGTGTGTCCTACCGAGAGGAAGTACAAATACACAGGCTTAATAATGAAAATATATTAGAAATGCATATATCCCTAACCAGTGTTCTCACCCCGAATGATTTTATGTAATAAACATTTGCTGACAGATAGTATATATAACCTGATCCTCTCTGTGGTAAGGTTAGTAATGCAAGTAGAGTAAAATGGTGCAGCTGATCACAGTTGTCTCAACCAATAAATCCCTGTATTGAAACAGAAGAAACATAATTAATTAAAGGAAAATTATAATTTTGGGTGATCTGATAGAGGAGCAGTCTGTCTCCTCTGAACAGAAGAACTTTTAGTTCCATCTTCCAAAGAGATATCTGGAGATGCTGTAAACTGAAGAACTCTACTAAATCGACAGAGGTCTGCCACATTGCTTCTCTCTGTCTTTCTACTTCTGAATTTATGGAAGAGATTGTGTCTCCATGGTTATCACTGGGATATCACTTGAAGAACAGTATATTCAAAAATAGCTTATACCTTTTATGTATCTCTGGAAATGTGGTATAATCTTCTACTGTTTAACTTCATGGGAAAGAATTCACTCATGAATTTGTTTTCAGTATCAGTATTATTCAAAGTTACAGCCATAAGAAGATATTTTTATGTGGATGCCTAAAAATTTGAGAATCGTTTTTTTTTCTTCATTGTTAGTAAATCTGGTGAAACAAAATAACAAAAATTCTATGATTGTTCACACATGTATTTCTTTCATCAAGTTTTAAATTTGTAAACTCTCCGTTCACTTTTTTTCCCCTTAATTCTCTGAACATTTCCAGATTCCCAAAACTGTGCAATGATTTATTGTTTATAATCTCTCTTTTCTCAAAATACCTCATTAACTTAAACCCACTAATATAAAGTCTTCCATGGAATTATCCATGACTTTAATATACTTTCTTCATAAATAAGATGAGGAAAATGAGCATAATTGTGTATTTTTAGTATTCTGATATCATCAAACAATAAATGTCGTGGAAGAACTAAGCATTCTTTCTTCAGTGATAAATTTAACTTACAGAAATCTTAATGCATGTTACATAAATTTTGTTTGTATAAATTTACACTTTTCCATCATGGCAGAAACACTCACTGAAAGCAAAAAAGAAAGTGAAATGAACATAAGGTCATTCAAATTCTTTAAAGATGTGTTATTCAAAGTTTTAAATTTATCATCTATGTTATGAGATATACCAAAAAGTGACTGGGTCATGTTTTTCTTTGTTTTTTAAAGGTACAGGAGAAATACATGTTCAGCAAAATTTGCATAGTATTTGTCACTTTGGCAGAGCTACAATAAAATGGATCTCAAAAGACTGAAGTGAGACACAATTTCTATCTAAATTATAAGATACAATAAAATTTCAGTGTCTATAATTAGAATTCCACACTTCAGAATGGAAATATTTGACAGTTCTTACCATCTAATTGTAACATTTGTGTTTTGCAAACACTTCTTTTATGCTGCATTGTACATTTTGTCACACAAGTACGTTTGTATACACTAGATATATTTAGTATATTTACATATATTTTTATATATTAAGTAAATACAGAGGGGTTTTTGTTCTTAAAATCTTCATATCAATTGCTTAAATGTTATTTTTGACAGGTTCCAACTTCTAAACAATACTTATTAACGTTGGTATGCAACCATTGCATTAGCATACAACATTGAGTAATATATCAGCATTGCATTAAACCTCCATTCCTCCCTGTACCTGTGAGAAATCTGCTTCAGTCCCTAAAACTGACTGAGTTTTTGTGCTGGTTTTGTCATTGGTAAAGGACCCTTGTCTTCTACAGCCATCATGAACCCTACACTACTGAAGAAATACATATCATTTATGCCTTCTTATGAAGATACCACAGGTGAAAAGGCTTTTCAGATCATAGTCTAAAATTAAATTTAACCATGGAAAGTATGTCAAAGGAAGTTTGTGTTGGAGATAAGAATTGTCAGAAGATTTAAACAAAAGCTTTGAGGTCCCTAAACCATTGTGAAACTGGGAACATAGCTAGATATTAATCTTCTTCCTTCATTTTCCGTATTGTCTGTAGAATGAATATGATCTCAGTCTCAGTCAAAATTAATGTAAGTAAAATTGATGTGTATGTACCCATCTACATATATACAGAAAGTTTGTATGAATAGTAGATACTCCTATTTGGTATATTAATCAAAATTATATCATCACTAATATAATCATAGAATCATAGAATTGCTTGGGTTGGAAGGGACCTTTAAAGGTCATCTGGTCCAACCCTCCCTGCAATGAGCAGGGACATCTTCAACTAGATCAGGCTGCTCAGAGACCCGTCCAACCTGACCTTGAATGTTTCCAGGGATGGGAATCTGCCACCTCTCTGGGCAACCTGTTCTAGTGTTTCATCACCCTCATTGTAAAAAATTTCTTCCTTACATCTAGTCTAAATCTACCTCTTTTAGTTTAAAACTGTTACCCCTTGTCCTATCACAACAGGCCCTGCAAAAATGTCTGTCTTCATCTTTCTTATGAGCTCCCTTTAAGTACTGGAAGGGCGCTATAAGGTCTCCCAGGAGCCTTCTTTTCTCCAACCCCAACTCTCTTAGCCTGTCCTCATAGGGGAGGTATTCCATCCCTCTGATCCTTATTCCTTAATTAATTTACTACATTCCTTCAAAAGTTAAGCAAGTCACTGAGTGTGTGTAATGTAACTAGTCCAAAAAAATTAGATTTCAATATACTAATTTAATAATTTCTCAAGGTATACTATTTTCCAAACTCCTGGACTGACCAAACATTCTACTATTATGTATCAGAGGGTAGAGAAATTCTGATGCTATGAGACTAGTAGTTGCTATGGATACTTCCAATAAATGTGTACGTCTGAATTTCACACCAGTTAGAGAGTAAAGCCTAGCACTATAGAGGCAAAGGAACGGGAACTAAAAACTTATCCTAAAGTGCATGCAGGATACCTATAATTTCCATTCTCATGGTGAAATGTTCCTGTACTTTTCCATTGTTCTTCCTTCTTCACACATAGCATGAAATTTGATGGTCAGCATTCAGGTAGGTGACCTTAGAATATGGACTCAAAAAAATAGTTTTTGTTGGAAATTACTGTGCTCCTGAACTGCTGCTTCACTCTAAAGTTACATTAATGTAAATAATAAAGCCAAATCCAGTGTTATGAGTGGAGCATTTTGGACATTTGATCAGATGAACAATTACATTTTATTCCAACACAAACTTTGTTTCTTATTTCAGGGGGCCTTTGAATGTTACTCTGTCAATACCCATCTGTTTTGCTGATTGACAGGGTCAACAGAAAGGACAGTCACCAAGTTAAAAAAATAAATTTATTTTACTTTAGTTTAAAGCAGAAAAAAGAATAAGCAATGTAATGCACCTGATAAAGAATTTGCAAGGTAGTGCAACTGATCATAACTACATTAAGTCAGCTATAGTGATTAAGAAAGATACATCACCAGTTGCCCTAATACTTTACCATCATCCAGATCCATGCTTCAGCTGGGGAGCCCTGTCACAGTGAAGGATCAGAGGACCACTCCCAGCAACTGGGAAGTCCTATGCAGTGCGTCCACTCATAGATGAGGTCTCCATCTTTGCTGTGACAGGGTCCTGCTTTTATACAGTTTAACAAACAAATCATATTCAAAAAAGGTCATGAAAACATCTGGTAGATTGGCTTCACTTCACTTTGTTGCATCCCAATCTGGCCAGGATCCCAGGGACTTCTAAGGAGTTCATTCCTTTTAAGAAACAGCTGGCTTAGGGTCCAAAATATATATATTCTTTATCTATAGTTTTCAGAGTATATTATCATGGTCATATTTCTTGCTGATATGATGCTGGTCAGGAGGTTCACTCAGAAGTCAACTCTGGTTTGAGGCCTATGGTTCAGGCTTTGGATTGAAGCCTATGGGTCAGGCCTTTTTATGTCACCATCCCCATAGTGATAAACTTCAAGTAAAAGGAACCTTTGTATCTTAGAACTTGACTTCAGTTATTCCAGGAGACAAGTGTTTAAATGCCATGCCAAAGTACCACCAGAGATTAAACACTGGCAGTTAAAAAAGAGTGAATGTTTCAGCCTGTCATATTTTCTTGAAACAGAGAAAGAATCAGAAACCTGAACTGAACCCAAAGCTCAAGCAAAACCCTATTTTATGGTTATTATAATAGTTCAGGCTCCAGGTTTCCAGTAAAAGTGTCTAATGTAGTTGGTGGGATTTTAATTAAATAAGATCAATCTCCAGTATTGACAAACAACCTTATGAGTAGGTTTTTTTTGGTGAAAACTAAAGAAGGATCACTATGCATTTTGTATGTCACAGAGGTCTTTACTCATTGCAAGCTTTTATAGCAAAACATGCTTTCAGGAAGAGAAAGTAAAATTAAGGCAGTATATAGTGAAAGCACTGAACTGGGTACGTGCTCAACTTCTGGTGCATTGCAGCAACTTAATGCAAGTAAGTGAGTTTAAATATTACTTTTCCTCAGTGAAGATAATATGTCCCTTTCTTCCTGCTTTTAAAATATATGTCATGTGAAGATTTGTGCTGTCAGTCTCTGGAGCAACATGATACCATTATCTGGATGCAACTAGCTTACATGTCTAAGGTTGACATCAAAGATTTTCACTGTTAGATGTTCATTTCACCGAACAAATGCCCTGTCACTACTTTTATATTATTAGAAGAAGATATTGATAGTGTAACTGCCTTAGACAAGGAATGAAGCATATGAGAGAAAACATGGATAGGAAAAAGTGGGATTGCTGTGGAAAAAATAAGAAGTGGAGAAGTTTGGTTAATAAATAAATATATCTGTTAGGACTGGAAATACAATGTGCTGGGAAGAAACATTCCTCAGGGATCTAAACAGAGTTGTGAGCCTTAATATGTATGTAAGCCATATCAAAGGGTTTTCAATGTTTTATCACATGAAATGAAAAGCCATTGGACATTTCTATTATCACATTTATTAAAAGAACAGGCAGTTCACTGATAATATAGCATTACTACTCTTGAAAATGTTAAACTAGTCTGGTTAAGTTTGGAAAAGTAATTTTCAATGTGAAATATTTGATGAAACATGATTAAATCTATGAACTATTTTAGTTTTATGGAATTATGTTTTTCATTAAAGCAGTGTTGTTTCTTTTTTCTCTAGTCCTTTCCCCTGATTTCTCTTGGAAAGTCCATGATATGTTGCTAATACTTCTTCAAAAACACTTTATTTTTAATGCCAAAAGAGACACTGAAGAACTGAAAATGTAGTTAAAATACTGTGTAGAGAAAACACAGAACTGGGACTTGGAGGATAAAGATTCGACTTTCAGTGCCTTGCAATAGCTTCTTGCAAAGTAAGTAAGTTTAAATATTGCTTTTCCTCAATGAAGAGAGTATGTCTCTGTCTTACTACCTTTAAAATGCAATACATCATAATAAGTTGCTGCTTTATAACAAAAAATTTTCTCTTCCTCACCTCTGGTCTTAAATTAGAGACTTTGATAACACAGAATAGGGTGTGAAAATAATTTTCATAGTTCTGTTTAGTTAAGTCAATAGATTTTGTTTAATTAATCATCCCTGCTGATGACATTAATATTGAACTAACCAGCTTGAGAAGTAGGATCAATCTTGATTTTATTTGATTTACTATAGTCAATTTACAGATTAAATCCACAGAACTAAAATCTCTTAAAGGTGTCACCTACAATTTCTAAAAAGATGATGCACTCTGCTTAAAGGGATGGACATGGGATTTTGATCAAATCTTTTTTTTCATTTTCCAGCTGAAAGTCAGAAGTCTATTTGTTGTGGTCAGCCAAATGTTATTTTATTTCAGGTTGCATTAGTATGATTTCTCTGTGTGTGCCATTAGCTATGCATTCACATCACTCTGCTTTGTCTTAACTAAAGATTTTATCTAAAGAATTGGTAATATCTATTCTGTGGTTATGGAATGACAGAATGGAAATAAGGGTCAAAATGATCAAACTGCTAAGCTGAAGAAGTTGACAGCTCTAACTGATATGGAAGACGTGCTTCTAGGTGATCTAGAACACATACAAGAGTGGGTAAAATTGAATTGTCATTTAATTAACAGATCCGTCAAACTCATGGAAATAAATAAATGTCCCACTTATCCAACCCTATTATTCCTTTATGAACTTCCACATCAGACACTATCCTTATTGGCAGAAGAGTGCATGGGGATGGTGGGTATGTAATATACAGCTTATTTTCTGTCATAAGTTGAGATGTTTTATTCTTTTGTATTTGGAATATGTGGATAAAATATAACAGAAGTCAGGAGATGACCTTTCACTGCCCAAAGGGTTTGTAGTTTTTACATTTCTGCTTAGAATAAGCGTGAAGTACTCTAAGATAGTGATGTATGAGGGAAAACTGAGAAGCAGCCTATCAGCATAAGGGAACTTGGAAAATAGGGAATTAGAAGAAATAATAAATACAAATTCTTTTCTGGGAGAAGGAAAGAATAGTGACAAAGGAAACATTCATTTGATCATATTTCTCTTTATAGAAATTTAAGACGTTTGTGGCAGACAGAAAAGTACTATTACTGGGAGAGAGTTTAAGTAGTAGAAAATGTCTTCTTCTGAAACTGTAGATTCAGTATAAGTGGGAGTAGTCAAGTTCCTTAGCTGAGAGGATGGCATAAGGGCAAACAAAGAGAACAAATTTTGTGGGAGAAAATATCCTGGTGTCACGTTTTCTGTAGAAAAACTTTGCAAATGCAGAAATGAAGGAAGCAGTAATTGTAGGTTTGTCCCTTGGCAGGTCAAATAACATTTTGGGAAGGAGTAAAAGGTGGAAGGAAGCCTTGGGAGTGTTTGTTGTCATGGCAATGGAGAGATCAGAGATCTGTTCATTCCTGTGTTCTGATTGTCAACATGCCCTGCAAAACTGAGTAAAAAGACTGAGCACTAGGGAGAGGATGTTCAGCAACACCTGAGAGAGAAGGAATAAGGAGAAGGACAGGTCATGTTTGGTGAATATCATGTAAATTAAGGGCCTTGTTACTAGCATCAGATTGCTAATATCAGTATCTCCAGACACACGGTTCTTTGGGCTTATGTTGAGGTTACAAGCTGGCCCATGTTTCTGAGACCTCATGATGTAACAATGCCTTCCATTTTCTAAGCCAGTGAACGCTGTTGGTGCTGCCAAAATAACAGCTTTATTCCTCTGAGAGATAAGTGTCAGCTATGTCTGGTTTTGAGGCAAACCACTAGGAAGGCTTCGATATTTCAAGTCTTAAATCAGAGAATAAAAAAATTTTATAGGATGGATTTGAAATGAGAATATGGTAGGGATGTAGGCAAATGTAACATTACCTATAGTCTGTCTTCTAGTCTTAACGAGGTGAAAAAAGGATTATTGTCATTGTTCTAACAAGATGCTTAGTTGTTTGCTATCCTCTTGAGCTTTGTAGTTACCCCCAGTAAAATGGTAATCAGACAACAGACCTCATTAGTGAAATCTGGATGTTTTCCACTCCCAGGCCACATCTTGGCTATTTATTTTGTGTATTGTGCCAGATTGAGTCCTTTAGGAAAAAAATTTACATCCTGCTTCTTTTACTGGAAGCAATATTTCAGGGAGTTTCTTTATAATAAATGAACCTTGAAGGTGTAAGTAGAGATTTTTATAAGACTGGAGTTTTTATAGCAGTGGGTAAAGTTATGTTCACATTTCTACTACAAATCTCATTTTGGAAGGACTTGTAAATCTGCTACAATGGTATCCTCATTTGAGGAAAAAAGGCTGGGACACCAGATAATGCTTGTATTCATTTGAGCATGTATTTGAGCTAACTTTTTCTCTAAAAAAGACCTTTTTCTCTAAAGGTACCTGCTTAATTGGATGATTACACAGTAAACTGTAATGGTTACTCTAAGTTCATCACAGAATTAATGTGTTGGGAGATGGAACTGTTGTTTGAACCCTGGAGACTATTTCTGCAATCTAGAGTAGTGGCAAATGGGCAAGTCATAGGGGATATACTTGCAGTGCTGCTGTCTGTACTCTGTCTCTTGAGTGAATATATTTGTTCCTTTTTTGCTGAAAAAGGACTTTGGCATGATGAGATCTTAGTCCAATAACTTTTGGGTTAGACTGGCCCTTTTTAGACACTGTGCACAACTGCATTTTCTTGATGACTGTAGAAAACCAAGAAATCTTCTTTGAGGAGAGGGATAAGGAGATGGATAATACCTCATCCTACTCTTTGTGTGCAAACAAGCCATTCATGTTGTACTGTCCTAAGGTGTGTGCTCTCCTTGTGCTCTGAAGAGTACTGAGCATACTGAGCACATGTAGCTGTGTGCAAGTCTGACCTCCTTTCCCTACTGCTCTAAGACAACATTGTTTGACGAGATCGTTGAATTATATAGTAGTCACCAATGCACTAAGCATGAATAATTCAAGATGAATTGAATTTTAAACTACTGAGAGTATCGTTGTAAGATAGATGAGCAGAGGAGGGTGCAAGTCAAACCCATGGCACCACAGTACCAAACCTGAGGCAAAGGGAACACCAAGCATGTAACTGGTTTTGCTGTGCTGAGTGTGATGTATGTCTTTAACTGGCATATGGGCAAGAACAGTCAAGGAAAAGCAGACGCAGGCAATATGGAAAAAAGGTTCAAGTGGTATACAGAGCAATCCATGCCTCAGCTCAGGGAGGCAAAATAGCACCTGTTTCATGACAGACATCTAGTGTGTCCCTTCAGTGTTACTTCTCCCAACAGCTTTCAGGAACTGTCCAGTGTTTCAAGGCTAAAGGGGGAGTCAAGTGATCTCTTCTTGGCACTGTTGATTTGCTCTTGCCAGATAAAACATTTTTAATGCTTTACCCCAAATGGAGGCCAAAAAAAGCACCTTTTTAAAAAAAAATCTGAAGTTTAGACAGTAGTTACTTCTGACTCTTAGTAAAAGGGATACACTTTTTTTTTTTTATTAGAGATACTGTTACCTTCCCATATTCCTGTTTACTTGAGTATTATCAGTTTGCTCCATTTTACTTATCTTAAAAAAGCTTTACTTATCTTCTTCTTGAAGAACGTCAATATAGCAAAATCAGGAAGCATCACTGATAGTGTATTAATGTGTAATAGTGTACAGTGTGCAGGAGACTAATAAAATGTGTTCTTATCATCGTATATCACTAACAACATAATAAAATAATAAAATCAAGATGTCCCCAAAAGAACACAACAGATTCAAAGGCTAAATCCATGCACAAGCTTTCAAAATTTTTGAAAGTTAGGGAACTTCTAAGCACTGTTTCTAGTGAATATCTTTCATTTTATCTGAAGTATTGGCTTTGGATTTTTATTACCCTACCCACTTCAAAAAGAGAAAATGCAAACAAATCCACACACACTAATAAAGAAGGCCTTAGAGATTTATCTTCTTATAGACCATTATAATTCTTGAAACATTTCAGTAATTTAAAGCAGCTAGGTCAGCCTAGACATTTTTCCTCCTATGAATTGAACTTCAGACTCTCTGCCTTAGAAGCAATAATTTTATTTGCTGTAATAAGTTTTATGGCCAGATTTCTAAAGCATGTAATAGCCACATTTATAAGAGGATAAATATGTTAGTGTCAAATCAGTAACTGCAGTTTTCTGTGTAGCTGCTTAAAATAAATATACTCATCTCATGGTTGTGAAAAGGAGGTGCATATTTTTACAAAATATATAATACCTCTTGATTTGAAAAATACCTTAAATCAGTTCATATATTCCCATGTGTATGGATTTTTAGCACACAATTATAAAATTCTTTTTACTGTTAGATACTATTTGTGTTATTTTTATGTATTCCAATACTTTAGAATACTGACCTTTCAAATCTTTAGATTTTAAAGAGGCAGTAGACATAAGGACTGTATTATTTAAGCACTGTAGCCTTTGAAGCGTCCATAGTACAATGGTGTTATATTCTTTGAGATCAAAAGGCCAGCAGTGCTGGAGTAAGCACATCCCTCGTGGATTAATTATAATGAAATTACTCATTTGGAACACTATGCCAGAGCTTTGACACTATGCAAGCTGCAGTAAAAATTTCATGTGAGCTTTCTTTACACTGGAAGAAATGCTGCAGTGGCAAAAGATGTTTTATTTATAGCAACCCTGTCTATACAGGAGAAGGAAGAGCTACTGCTCACATTTTGAGAGCCAATATTTTCACTGTAGCATGTAGTTATCCTTCAGCTACATTACAGCTTTGATGCTGAAAATAGATGCACATCATAGGAAGAATAAAAATGCACCTAGCTATTATATTCATAGCCCTCAACTTTGAAAGATCCCTTGAAATCTGGAAATTCCCCTTTTAAAGATTATTAGAGACATTTTTATTTTCAGAAGTGAAAGGGGAAACAATATCTGAAAAGGAGAATATCTGGGCTTTCTGAAACATAATCCAGAGAACAGTGAAATTCTTGAAGATTCTCAAATCATCCCCAGTCTGATGAAGTTGTTGGGAATTGCATTAGACCCAAATGTACATATAAGCAAGACTGCTAGATCTGTGGGTTCACATGGATACTCCTCATCTTTATGGCTATAGTCTATGCTCCTAATTTCCAATGCAGTAGAAGTCCAGGTTATCCTGTTTTATATGAAGTTTATACAACTCAGCAAGAGTTCAAGAGAAAAAAGCAGAGCTTGTTCAAACAAAACACCTATTAGTACAGGCCATGGATTGAGCTGAATGTTTCAATCAGATAAGGGGACCATAAAACTTGAACTGGATAGACCAGAATTAGTATGCTGGAGATAAGAGTTAAAGAAGTAGCAGAACAAACTACTCATTTTTTCTGTATTTTGAGTTATTTTTTCCTACTTTGAATTGATTTGTGGTTTGAAAAGGTTAATTCCTATACAGTCTCTTGGACCACACAACTCCCTGGGCTCTTATCTCGCTCAGATAAGTGTGACTACCACCAAACTGGAAAGAGGAATCGGGTGGCAAACCTATGTAGCCAAATAAGAGAGATTTGAAGAACAGCTGATATATGAGAGCTATGCCATCCTGGACATGATGTTATCTTTATTCCCTCACTTTTTTAAAAAATGAGATCAGGGTGTGTTTTTTCCCTCTTTAACCTGCCCTAGGTAGGGTCTAGGCTAACTAATCAAGAAAGCATCTTGTGACTGAGAGTGGTGCAGAGCAAGGGTCAAAGCAGCCTTGACATTAGTGCAGATTTGCTAGTTTAGGCAACATGGCTGTGCTATGCTGTCCCTCCAGCAGTGAGTTCACACCAGAGGCCACACCAGGCCACCAACACCAGAAAGAGGATCTTCATCAACTCTGAGTCTTCTTTTCTTCTATTTACCATAATTTTTGTCTTATTTTTCTTAAAGAAAATAAATGACTTTACAACAGGCATGCTGTTAATCCCAAACTCTCTCAAAATTATAGTATTAACTGTTTAAATGCTTACATGGGACTTCTTCCTTAGAAGAACCCTACACAGCTGTAGGTGAAGATTAGCAAAACAGAAAAAAACCTGCTTAATGGGAAGTTGTTTTTCAAAAGGTCTTTGTAGACAGAGCCTCTGGACCGTGTTTAATGTTAATACAAAGGTATTTTCTGTCTGGAATCTTGGGATTCACTTATGCTATCTAAGCTAAAACATGACTCCCTGAAGTAGATCAGATTTCAGGGCTAGGGATCCAGTAGGGACAGTGAACCTTTTTGTTAACATGAATCATTACATTAAAGTGCATGAAATACATTTGATTCCCAAATATCTTCTATAGTTTTCACCTTTCGATTGCTTTCAATGAATTCCATGTAAGCTGAAGTGCCTTTTCTGGCAGCTAGGAGCAAGAGATGATTTGAGTGAGACTGTATTAAAGACTGTATCTATTAAGGGGGATATTTCTACTGATGAATTTAAAGGGTATCATAAAGCACATTTTACAGTTGGAAAGACTGGAGTGACAAATGTGAGGTGACAACATGATTTATTAAGGGTGATCCTGCTTCTTAGTGAAAGGGATGGATATTAAAGGGAGATGCATAGACTTCACAAGACAAGGAGTTTCTATGCTATGTTATCTTGTGCGATACCAGTACTTGTGCCCATATTATAATTAGTGCTGAAGCCTCTGCACTGTATTGCAACATCTGTCTCTCTAATAATAATCTGGTTGGTTGCGCTGGAATCTCTGACAATCTCACTAATGTCATTGACAAGAATTTAGAGGCTGATGGAGAGAGAGGTTGTACCAGCCATGTTCGTATTTCTTATATTAATATACTTATATTAAAAAAATAAGCATGAACTATGATTGTAGAAATTTAGAGGTTCCAGATGAGTGCTGGGTAGGCCAGTAGGTTGGATGTTTTTTATGATTGCAAATGAAAAATTAATTTCATCTCGTTTGAATTTATGTTTATTTTAACTTATGGTGGGCCATTTCGAATAAACTGAATATGAGTTCCTGTAATGCTAGTTTAAATACAAGGGAGTTCTAAATTCTTTTCCAACCTCAATTATGTCTATCCAACTGGTGCTACCTACACTATCATCAGTTTCAATCCCTAAATCACTTGTCTTTCACCAGCCACTTGTCAGATAACCATAAGCAATGCAGAGTTTTCCTTAAGTTTCCTTATATTTGAGAGCATGAACTTTGCTATATATGGTGTGTTGTCTGTAACATCAATTTAAGTGGCCTGCAGTTTTGACAGAAATCCCAGCAGATTAACTGAGTTATGTAGGGAGAAAAATTCCATATAATCATGGAGGATTAGTTGAGATGAGCAAATAAATTTTACTTTTTTTGAAATCCAAATGAATGTACTCAACTGTGACCGTACCTCCATGAAACTTTCATCATCTTCCTCTTGGAATTATCAGTTATTCTACAGATTTATTCAAGATTTCTGTGTGGCTTCTGAGGCAATATTGATGCTTCAGCGAACCATCTACTATTGTTTTACTTCAAAGGAAAGCAGTAAAATAAATCCAGACTCTGGGATCTTCTGATAGCCTATGAACCCCCTGCTGAATAAATATACTGACAAAACATTATTAAAGTCTCTTTAAAAGATTGATCTATTGGAAACAGTATTCTGTAATGGAAGTTCATTTTAGTATATCATGATTCCTGTGGGAAAAACATCAGTGGGTTTTGCCAACAAAAGGCCCTCTCTGGCTTGTTAAATGCCAAAAATGACATCTGCTTTCTAGGTAATAAAACTGAAAAAACCCCAGAATTGTTCTCCATAACACGCCTAGATAACAAATTAAATCATTCTACAGCAACTGTATGATGGTTAACAGTTTTGAGGTACAGCTCAGTAGTTTAGATCAATAGTTATTTGTACACAGTATTCCTGAGAATAAATAATCCGCTTGCTTTATTTAAAGTGGTCCTAAGCTTGTTTTAAAGCCACAAGACACATAATTTTCCCAGTACTATCCACTCCTCCTCTTCCTTATGCAACAAGACACATCAGCCTAGGACTCACTATTTAGGAGCAATGGACTTAAACTTTATTTCTACATTATTTTGATAAGTGGATTCTGAGAGTTATGCAAAGGGAATTTTAAATTATTTCTTGATGGAGAACAGTGTAGAAACATCTCAGATGGAATGGAGCAGCAAATGATGGAACATTTATGGTGGAGTGCTGCAGGATGTGAAAGAGGAATGTTTTAAGGCCCAGAAGTGGTAGACTTGTTATCACGGAAGTTTGTCCAAGCCTTGCCTGTCATGCTCCTATGTTAAAAGAAGCTTAAAATTCTTTACAGCCTGATTCATTGTATGGAATTTCAGACAAGAAACTTATAAGAACTTTTCTTAGTTTAAAAATAATTTATGCCAATGAAGAATTAGCACAAGATGTTCCCATTCCAATTGGCTGTCCCAGAACTGATTAAATATATCTTGGTATTGCTGGTAAAATTTAATATTGTGATAATTTTGAGGAAAAGATCAAGACAAAAAGCAGGCCTGGAAGTGTTAATGGGAGCTCTGGGTTTAGGATGGATTCAGGGCTTCAAGGAATGGAAGCTAGTCCCTTTTCTCTCTCCATCAATTATTAGAATAATTTCTGTTCAGGATTCAGTATCCCCCTCTACTTCCCATACACCTATCTCCTTTTTCACATAGCTATCTTCCTTCTCACACTTCTCAATTAATGTACAAGAACAACACCCTAGCTCTCTTTCATTTTCTTCCCAATTTGCTGTAAAGGGATAAGGGATAAATTGTGTCTATCATTTTACTAGAGAGAGGGACAAGATAAAAAACAGAAGAAAGGACACTCCTGCGTATTCCCTTGCTAATGGGATAAATAGAAATCGAGTTGGGTGGTAAGTTATAGGACAAAGTCAGCTTTCCTATAGATAAACAAAATCTGCCATGCCCTCCTATCTTCTGCTCTATGCTGCTGGGCTGAAGTTTGGGCATGAATAATCTCAGTTTGGGAAGTGACTGATGAGTGAGACTCATAATTTGACTGATGTTGCTGTTGTCTGAGTGAAAGAGAAGCTCATGACAGCTTGATTCAGCTGCTGCTGCTTTTGACTAACTGGGTCTGGGGCAAAGGTGGATGAACACTAGTAGTTGGCTTAGTGTGGATGAAAACATTTGTTTTACTGCTATTGTTGTTCTTAGCAAATAGCATGTTTTTGCTAGAATAATTGAATGTCCACTAGTGGCTGTATTGTACAAACAACATTATCAAGGTATCATCTTCATAAGAGAACTGTGTCAATACTACAAGGAGTGTAGATAGAACAAGCATTTTTGTAAAGGATCTGCTAGTGAGTAAATAATCTGTTTAATGCTGCTAAGAATCTCATCTAGTATACCGAAGTCCCAGTGTTTAACCAGTGTATTTAGTTGTATTCAAACATGGAGTTTGTTATCTCTATTCAGGGCTTTGCAAAGGGAGTTGAATTGCAGTAGAGCCACACTGACACCAGGAGGTTACCAGCATTACTGGTGAAAGATGTGTGAACATCTTAACATGACTTAAAAAAGATTTTTAAAAGTGCAGTCAGTAAATTAAAAAGGCACAAAAAAAGACCTGAAATGTCCACTTTAATTGCATATTTTTTATCTGACATTCTGTTTTCAGGATAGGTATCCTTCTCTCCATCTCAGGGTTTTAGCTGACAGCTTTTCAGCTAATGCTGCATCCCATGTAACCATGAAAATGAGGACTACGCCTTTCCTTTGACAGTCATAATAAAGTGGGAGGCATTAACAGGAAAACTTCTGCAAGAGTAAAGTTGAGGATCCATTAAAACGCAGAAAAGATGCATGTCTGAAATTCTAATTAATATAATATTATAGAGAAGTGGTTCTCCTCTTTTTTCCCCCTGTTAATTAAGGTGTGCTCCAACTAACTTCTAGCACATCTGTTGAGTCAGTATTTCTGTTTCTCCCTGTTGCAAAAGCAGCAGAGATTAGTTTAAAAAATTATGAAGTTGGAGATCTGCACCACTAAAAACCCTGTTTTGGAAATGAAGATGGCACAGCAAATGCCTCTGGTGGTACACACTACACAGTCAGCTACATAGAAAACACCTGGCACCTGCAGAGGCAGCTGGTGAAGCATTCAGGCCTCTTGAAGACTGAAGCAGCAACTGTTATTCAAGAAAACAAAATCAGAAAATTAAAGGTATAAATTTATGAGATGGACAGAAACCCTTTGGAATTTAGGGGAAAGTCAGCTTTTTACCTGGGGGAACTCTCTCTTCTTCATGGAAATAAAAGCTTGAATGTTTATACCTTGGGTTTGAACACAATCAAACCCTCAGGAAATCATCCTGGATTTCTTTGTTTAGAAACATACAGGTGAGGCTCTATGATTATCTTCTTTAATATAATGTCCATCTAACTCTGTCCCTATCAGCAATAATCTCAGCAGTAATTCTTACTTCTTAAGCAGGAGAGTAGATGGAAATACAAATCTCTTTCAGGTCATGAAGCCATATCTCAGCTAACTAGACTTTTCAGGGTAAATCAAAGAATATAATTTAGTTTTACAGCGGTTAATTGTAGGTAGAGGCTACTGGACTTAGCAATAAGCCTAAATATTGTTGTGATGCACCAAATTCTACTGTAAGTTGATGAATGTGTCATACAGGGTATTTTTTTCAATGGTAACTTGGTTGTGTCTTTGAATACTGATTTGTTAAAATATGGTGCCTTCTTTGTGTTTCATACTGCAAAGCATTGCTAGGCATTATGACCCTATTTTTTTGATGGGTAAGTTGAAATTGCTCTGTCACCTGGAGTTAAATTAGGAAAGATATCTGAATGTCAAGTAGCTTTGTTATTCCTTATAATGAATAATTGTGAATTATTAGAATCTGTCAAAGACATGGGGGATAGAAGAAGGGCTGACAGTACATGTACTCTACTTTTATTGAAATGGAGGTATATTTTTGGAGGGGATACTTGCACTGAAGTGCACACTCTGTGCAATTATATAGACCTAATTCCAGCATAGTATTATTTCGGAGCATTTGTGGTTCGTAACAATTTTCTCCTGGGGATTTAATTGCAACCACTAGCCCGAAACCTTCCACGGCAGTGCCACTAGGGGGTGATGTTGGCTAACAGTTTGCGAACTCGGTGTGCTTTCCTGGGTGGGGAGAGGATTCGTCCTCTGAAGCCTTGGTGATACTCTCTGGCTCTCTGGGAAGGGGCCCCGCAGACCTGGGGCTGGTTCTCCCGGAGAGAGTAAGTCCAGTCTGCCTGAGAAGGCAACGTGAGCCTGCTGCCTGAATGGGCTTAAGCTGTATGAAATTAAACTTCAGCTTACAGTTATTTCTCCTTCATTTTTTTTCCGATTATTTGAGAGTCTCTAAACTTCTTGCATGAAATTATTAGAAATTTAAATTTTAGTGGAAAAGTGGAAAGGGGAGGTGAAGTAAAACTAATCTCTCATTAAAATCTCTCTTACCTTTAAAATTTGTACTATAAGATTCCTGTCCACAACTTTTCTCATTAAAAAGATATGAATAAATAACTAATTTATTTATCCCTCTACTAATAAAGTAACAAAAAATATGCGGAAAAGAGAACAATTTTGAATTTTATGTGTTTGGGGTGACTGAAATGCAGGAAAGGAGGATTTAGGTGGAGAGGGTTAATTGTCAGTGTTGTATAGAAACATTTCCATCCTTTGGTAGTGTTAGATTAACAGTTGGAATCGATGACCATAAGGGTGTTTTCCACCCAAAATGATTCTATGAAAATCCCACTGTACTTTAGACACCACCTTTCCATTTCAAATTTCCCAAGCATTTAACAAGAAAAGCTATTTGTTTTCATTTTTAATCATAAGTAGAATGAGCACCCAAGCTACATTTTTGACTGAACAAGCTTTGGGAAAACATAGCAGTGTTTAACAGGAAAAAAGGTGAGAATTAAGCTTCAGGTTTGGTTTTAGGGGAGACAGAATGTTATAAATGTTGGTTAATTGCAGAAATATTTGCATGACTGCGTAGGCAGTGGCACAAACCAGAAAAAGCAGATATTTTTGCAACCTAAAAGATTAATCTTATAAAGCATGACACTCTTGCAAGGAAAGCAACATTATTTTGTGAATAAATTGTATTTAAATTTTTAGGTTACAATTCATTGTACTTATTTGATAAACTCTCAGGACAAAACAAAATTGTAAACTTTAGTTTCCTCTCCTGTATTTTGTATTACTTAAGTCACACCATTATATATACAAGTGTAGTGCCTTTTCCCCTCTCAAATGAAAAAGCTAAAACTTGTTTTCAAAACTAAACCTCAGTTCTGTCAGAGAAGAGTAGATTAGCATCTAATGTGCAAAGTCCCAAGAGAACTAGGGGGAAAGGGGAAAAGAAATACGTAGTGTCTTTTTCATTTGTTCAACTTGTATTTTATAAATCTGAAAACTGAAATGAAAAGAAAAAAACCTTGATGAATTTTTAAATTTTTAATTGGCCCCCAAATATATCATCAGTAAACAACGATTTGCATATAAAAATTCAATAACTTTAAAATTCATCAAATAATATATTCTCTGCACATATATAAAAGTATTGGAAAAGAACCCACAAAAAAACAGAGAAAGAGGCGAAGCCAAATTCAAAACATGTAAACTATTGGGAAAGAGAGGGAAAGCATCAGCTGGGAAAACCAGAGGTGAATGATCTGTAAGAATGAAAAAATGAACTATGGTAAATCTCATCTTACATACACATATGAACCCATGATGCTGATGATTTTTTTTTTATTTATCTTTTTTATTTTTATAGTTGTTTTCTATCAAAAACAGAGTAAGAAGTAGGTTCCACTGCTGCTTCTCTTAGCTTGAGAAAGAAATGCCACAAAGCTTTTCGGGTCCTGTCACTGTGGGAGTAAGGATGGCTGTCAAACTTTGTTATACAGAAAGCTGCCTGGCCCCAGCTGAAATTCAGTCAAAGCAATTTTCACATTTGTGAAAAACTGTGGGTAAAAATCAGGCAAAATATCACAGCCTTTCCATGTGTCAGTCATCTCTGCTGAAAGACAACCTTCCCAACTACTACTACATCCCAGATTTATCTGGACATAGGTAAGTTACACAGTATTAAACTTGTGTGACACTTGTGTTATGGTGAAACAACACTCACATACCGAAGAGATGACCAGTTATTTGTATTGGAGTTTGTACATATTGTAAGTATAAAACAATTCTTCTCAAGTGCTAAATCCTATTGCATATAACTCTCAGGAAAACTACAATGTTGTCAGAAAGTTAGAAATGGAATGCTTGATTTGCAGTTCTGTGCTGAAAGCAAATGAGCAAAGAAAAAAACCACACCCAAACCCAAAACCCACAGCTCCCAATTCATGTTGATAAATTGTTCTAAAAAGCAGAAAATGTAGATATTGCTACTGCAAATTTTTAAGTTTTCCTTTTTTTTTTTTTTTTTTTTTTTTGGGGGGGGGGGGAATAGTTACAGGTATTGTACTTCTTAAGTCTATTTTTTGTCTTAAATGAGTTATACGTTTTGTTTTTTAGATTTATTATGTCTAAATGAAGGAAGTGTCCTTTTGCTTGTCTTCCTTCGAGTCAGTTGGGGTAAATATGCAGGATTTACATCGCCAGCATTTCTATAATATCGTACTGGGGATCATGTCCTTGCTCGCATTGAACACTTGCAGCCACTGGGTGGAGAACTTGGCTAAGAAACTATCTCATTATGACAGAGTAAAAATCAATCCAACTGTACTTTGCTGGCTGGGCAAATTTGTCTAATACAGGTCATATATTAGGCTTTTTCAGTGGTCAACGTGGTTCAATTTCCAGCTAGGACATAATTTGCACAATAACCTGAAGTTGAAATTAATACTAAGAAACAAGCTGTACTGGGTTTAAGAAAAATCCATTAGGCTGTCTGCATTAGAGGAAGAAGCTGACCAATGGAGTTGAAGCACATTTGTTATACTGTAAGAAGAAAGTTTCAGACAAATATCACAGGAACCAGGATGACACTCCAATAAGGTAACTTTAGGTTTAATCTTAACGGCAAATAAGAATATTATTATGATGATTTATTTGTAGTACTATCTTGCCTAAAGGACTCAGATGAGATCAGAACCCCACTGTGCTAAACACTGTGCACTTGCAGCCAGGCAAAAACTGTATCTTCCCAGTGGAGCTTATTTTTTTAAGTAGATAAAAGTAAGAATTGTCTGGAGGACCAAAGAACAAAACAGAGTGGTCCAAAGTCACGAAACTGGTCATTAACAAAGCTAAGGACAGAATCCAGGTTTCTGATTTTTGGTCCTCTTGTTATATCACAGCCTCCATGATACTATGACTTAAATGTGTCCTTTTGTTAAATGCTATTTCAAAACAGAGCAGGCACACCAGAATTCGGGGCCATGCTAAGTAAGGATTTTGAATGGTGACAAAATAAATAGGTAAATATAGTTAAAGAAGTTAGACTTTCCAGAAATAGTTCAGAAGGGGGGCAATTTTTTTTTTTTTTTTCTCTTTCTGAAGAAAGACCTATGTTTAGCTAAAAGAGAAAGCAAATTTCCAGCTCCCATCCTTTCAGTAGCAAGAGGAATATACGATGGTAACCAGAAGAAAATTTGTTACGGCCAGTGAGCTATAAAACAGAAGTCAGCTGTGCCCAGAAAAAAGAAAATGCTGTTCTTTCATGAAATCAGACTGTTTCTCCTCTGTGTTTTCTGCGAAAAGGTTAAAATTAAAGAGAAACATTTTCATCAACATACAATACAGAGACTTTTGTGAGACAGGGCAGATCCCTGGGGTTCTAGTGGATCTTAAGAACTTGATAACTTGCAAATTGTTATTTTTACTTTTTAAATATGTGTGACACAGTAGCTCTCTGGATATTACTTATAATGATCTTCTTTTTATCAACTCACAATATTTCTATCACAAAAATCTTTGTCACAAAAAAGGTGTCATATCATTGAATAGACTAAATTATTAATACAAGATGTTCTTATTTATATACTTGTCTTTGATTTAGAAAGATGGAAATTATTCTGGGATAGATTGCATCAGCTTTATTCCTGTTAAATAGTAACTTCTGCTGCAAGTCATCCTAGTGATAAACAAGAGCAAAATACTATGGAAAAAATTATGGACCTGGCAATATTAGTGACAAAAAACTTTGAATGGAGTTTGAAGAGCTGCAAAGTCCTTTATTCATTAAAATAGTATAAACTGGCATTCTGTGGCTGCCTATGCCATATGTCCTGTTTCCTTATATATGTATATGCTTTAAAAAAAAATTACCCATTTACCTGATAGCCATTTAGTGGGACAAAGATCCTATTGGTAATGATTATTCAAACAAGTTTATGTAAGTAACAAACTGGCTGAATATTCAGACTATTTTTGTGTCTGAACAAATCAACAAAAAAAATCATAATTGGTTCAGATAAAATAAAACTGTCTCTCTTCTCCTTCATTCAAATCAGAAACTAAATTATTCGAGGTTGTACCAACCGTGATATTTATATTAGGATATCCAAAGAAAAGAGTAGTTAGAGATATACTGTATTACTGGTGGAAATAAAGTTGCCCTTTTACCTAATAGTAAAGATTAATATAATAAAGATTCAAATAATTTTCTCAGAATCTGAAAATCCAGATTCCTCCTCTTTCTGAGAAAAGTATATACCCTGTGTGTCACTCTGTAGTCACTGATTTTAAAAGGCATAGTCTCATGAGAGGTGTTGAAGTTCCCATACCAATATTTAAATACTAATTGACTCTGGAATAAAAAATACATATTTTTAGTGCCCAGTGGCCAGAATACCCATCCGAGCCTAAGGAAAGCTGTGCTCCATTCACTGGCCTATGAAGTGGAACAGTTCAGGAAAACTCCTGATAGGGCATTTAGAGCTCAGTCCTGCACCAAGTGGATTTAAATTTGGAGTTTCCCCGGGTAACTGGGGTTTGCTGAAAACAGTCAATAGATGAGGAGTTCCTTGAAGAAGTCAAACAGAGATAAATTTCTTCCCACTGTCATCCTGATATATCCCTTAGGATTTTAACCTACACAGTTACACAGAGGTCCCATCTGCTAAAAGACAGAAAGAGCAGTCATAAACTTTCATTACAGAACAATAAAAGAGAATAGGCCATAGCTGTGTGACTAAGACCTGAGTTACAGTGAGTTACAGTATGCTACCACATCCTTTTAACAATACTCACTAACAGAACAAAAGTTGATTTTCCCAGGTTTTCGTTGCTGTACTTAACATGCCCTGCCTGTCAAGCAAAGGAGCTGCATTAAAACATCGCTGTGATTTTGTCCAGTTTGGAGGCAGGACACTGAAGCTTAGGAGATCACCTGTATGTATCAGTTTGTTCTGCATATTGCAAATCAAAGCATGTTCAAGCAAGAGCACAGACATTATCCAAAGCATAGAGAAAAGTTTTGAACTCTATATTTAGGTAGCTCTTTTCTGGATGCACAGGGACCTTTTTTTTGAGTTTCCTGACATAAACTAGTAATGAATAAGGGCGGCCTTGGGGGGGTTTACTTTTGATCCCCTGAAAGGAATTTTGGAGGAATTCACTTTTTTCTGTTGATTGTGAGAAAGAACATCAAGCTTACTGTTCAAAGCTGGACAGTAAGAATGCTGCCCATATTTGTCAGTACTCACACCTGACTTAGGTGTTGAACCAAAGTCAATGACAAAATGCCTATGGCCCCTTTGAAATCTATATATTTGTTATTAGCTCCACTGGGGACAGCGATTCTCTCCAGCTTGAACGTTGAGCTGTGCAGAAGAAAGAAATGTAATCAACTTCTGGCTTTCTGTGCATCTTCAAACACACTCCCCCCTTTCCCTCCCTGATGTATAGTTGTCATAGTGTAAACATTCTGCTAAATATTTCCTCCACCTGCTTCAAAGAATTAAAGAATCATCTCTTAACAGGAAAAATAAATGTACCAAATGTCGCAATGCCTCAGGGGGATCGAAAATGATAAAACAAATGTTGTAACATTCTATTTTTGATCCAAAGGTAAACAAATGAAATTATGTGTGTACGTGTGTATACACATAGATTCATTCTACTGGTCATGTAATCCATCACTGAGGCTATTGGTTAAGAGAGAAATTACAGTTCCAACATATTTTCCAAACATTTAAACCTTTCTCATAAAATTATTTTGGGCTGAAAAATGTGTCCTGCTCATTTTCATCCAGGTCTCGGAAGTGAATTTTCTTGGAAGGTTTCATAAAAAAATATGTTCAGGGGTTTTATTTTCACATAATAACTTTGAAATACATTAGTTGACATTTTCCAGATGCACTTTTGTGCTCAGCAGCTCAAAAGAAGCCTTTATTCAGGAGATGGACTAGATGGCAAAAAATGAAGAAAAACTTTTACCTTTAATCCTTCTGAATGCTATATGAGAAAAATAGTCATTTGGTTCTGATAGAAACACTCTCATTTTATGAGCATAAATCTGCTAGTTTTTATGTCTTCTTCTGACAGTGGTAAATTCGGAAAGAAAATGTAGATCAGTACTTTCTAATTAAGTTAAATATATACTTTTCTTTTCAGGAAATTAGGTCTAGATTTTGCCTTTCATGGTGCAATCCATAGGAGGTGGTTTAAAGAGGAAAAAGGAAAGAAATGCCTCCCTGTTTTCCCTTCAGAGTTTGCAGGAAGTGATCTTTTGAATTAGAGACAAAATAGGAGGCCTGCAGACAGCTCAGGCTCTGGATCATGAGTGTGGATGTCTAAGGAATACTGATACTTAGAGATTTAGTAATCTCCTGGAGGCCAGCAAATGAGAGCTAGTTCTTAGGAGTCCCCAGAACCATGTGCATAAAACATATTTATTACTATATGTAGTCATAGTCAACCTTTTAATTTATTAGATGTGTGTGTTGCTTTGTAATATTATGTTGCTAGCTGTTCAGAGAGGAGCTGGTGTATGTTCTTACTGCTTCCTCAGTGCCTACTTTCGTGTCCAGGCTGTGCACTATTAGCTAGTCCTGGCATAGGAAGAAATAATCCATAGCAAATGAGCAATAATCTCAAGATAATTACAGCATGAAAGAACTGACCAATCATTTGTCTTCGGTTCAGTTCTAGCTCCACTGTGATTTTGTCAGGCAGCTTAGGATATACTTGAATTACCTTTACAAGAATTAATGCAAGCACTTGAAGCATCTTGTGTCTTTCCTTCTGCTAAGGGCATGTTGACCTGCACCAGCTTCCATACCGCTGCAGCTAGACTGCTGCTCATGGTACCAATGTGATAGAAAAAGTTAGCTCGGGCAATCCTATGCTCCACCGCAGTCTACATCCTAGACATATATTGCCTGCTTCTAAAATAAGGGTAAGAAGAACAGCAGAGGTTTAGTGAGGATAAATATATGAATAATTATGAGATCCATGGTTATGCTGAGCCATACGCCTGCCTAGATATTATAGGAGATGCAGTCCTGCAGAGCGAGAGTGTACAATATTGTTGATGCAGTAGCCTTCCGTTTTGATGCTGCTCCTGGCTAATAGCATTTAAGCTGCTGACATTTGAATCAATAACTAGTTATCCCTTTTCAGAATGAAGATCATTCGATAATGGAAATGACAATGAAAGCTAAGCTGGACTCATCTGGCAAAATGAAAGCATTCTTGTCAGTGGCATTAGCAGAGATTTCAGAACTCTTCCCTTAGTCTTCAAAGTTTCTGCTCCTGTTCTCAAAAGGTAGCTAGCCTTTTCCTGGGTGCTCTGTTTAAATGATGACAGGATGTCTTAGCTGTGAGACTTGATTATCTTATCTGTTCAGAGCACTTTATCAATCTGTCTGATTTGCATGAAGAAAGTAAATAAATTAAAACCTCCTAACACGTAGACTTCTCTACCAAAGAGCATGTCCCTGATGCCGTATCCTGGACTCCGACACCTAATGATTTTGAATCTGTTTGCTTTAGAATGAAAGTAAGAAAAGGAAAAAAAAAACCCACTGGATTAAAAGGCATCCAGTCAAAAGATCATGTGCTCCTGGCATCATCTAGTAAGCTCCCACTGAAATCAGTGGAAGTCTCCCCCTGGCTTCATGGAACTTGTACAGAGTTCATATGGATCACATAGTCATTCCTGTATTTAGAGTTTGAGTTAAAGCTAGGGCCATAGTGTTTTCCAAAAGGGCAGGAAGGGACTGTTGATGTTTCAAACAAGAGTGTAAATATTTGCTGCAACTGAAGGCCTATTTTCATTGAAGCCAGTTAGAAAGGGGCGCAGAACAATGTAATGAAGTAAATGAAGATTTCATTGTGAACTTCGGTGGATACAATATCGGGTTGCAGAAAGCAGTTAAAGTACTTTTTCTGGGTATTGTTGGACAGAATCAGATTTTTAATCTCATTTTTAAGCTAAATCTAATTTTAATCTACTTTTTAAGCTAAAGAGGATGGAAAACATAAGCATCTTGATGTTTTAGGATGCATTACTGCATGCATCAGCCTCTTCCTCACAGGTTTGGCTCATTTTTCTGAAGCTTTATAGCTAAAAAATGGCTTTCCTATGTTGCCCTGATATTCTATTATATTCTGTTCTTTCCTTCTGGCATGTATGATATAGTGTAATGACATCACATCCATTAAATCTGTCTCTCTTGCTTTCAGAAATTTGTTTAAGGTTAACTGAGGCACAGGGGTTCTATTTCATGTATTTGATGCTATTTAAACTGAAGAGCTCTAATTTATAATGCCTTTAAAACAATGAAAGAATGATTAGCAAATAGGTCACCAAAGTTGATACAAAGCTTCTGCACTAACAATACTCTATATGTTATATATGATCGAAGCACTTTTCATTTCCTGAACTCTTCATATTGGCAGGGAATACAATCCATACTTTGTTCTCTTAACATAACTTTGCTGTTTTAATAAAGGCTGCTGATTCAGCAATAAATAAATTAAATTGAATATTAATACCCATGTTAACTACCTCAGAAATGACACCTACAGTACTTCTCATCATTAATCTTTACTTAAGCAGATGATGAACTGGGGTGAACATTACATATATATGTATATATATATACACATACATAGATGCACACACACACACGTATATATATATATACAAGAAATATAACAATATGAGAAGACTGATTAAGTGCAATGCTGCCATAAAACTACTACATAGAATTTGTTACTTTTCTCTGTATCTCCTTTTATGGATGTAAAATAGACTAGCCAAAACTTGAAAATTACAGCATTGTCCAGCTGAAATTTCCAGAGAACAAGCCAGCTGTTAAATAACATATTTTAAAATAGGCTATTATACATGCTAAAACTAATTTTAAAATGTCAATTGGCGATCATATCATTTATGATCTTCAGACAGGTAATTATACTGTGTAAGTCATGAGACTGAGATGTTTTCTTTCCAAGTTGTTGTCTAGTATTTGTTGTATTCAAGTATTAGGCATGATACTCCCCCAGCACAAAGCTGGATATGTTCGAGATATGATTACTTTTTCTCTTGCATGCAAGAAAAAGAGGCTGTCCTTGAATACTGAGGTTGTAACTCTTGACATCTGGAGATGCTATGTTCTTACCTTTGGCAGCAAAACTTGCTTATCGTCCCACAATCTAGATTAAATGCACGCAAAATGTTAAGATGTTCCAGTGTACCACATTTGAAAGTGTCCATGATGACATGTCCACCATGACAAGGCACGATGCTTACATAGCTGATAGATACATTATATAAACCCAAGAACAGGTTAAATAATGTACTCCTATACAATCACGCTTAGGCCAGTTACCTTTCCTCTCACTTCAAGCTAGATAGCTAGCCTTTAGAAAGAGGAGCCTGCAAGTAACTTGTGGTAGCATGTGACCAAGGCTTGTCTAAGAATCATTGGAAAGCCTAAGCTATGAGCAATGCTTAATCTGTCTGTAATATGAAAAGAGAAACAATTGGCCCACTGCAAAAACCAATCTCTGTGTGTGTGTGTGTGTGTGTGTCTGTATTTGCATGTCATGACTGGAGAGAAGAAACTGATTAGACTAGAAACACTGGAATATTCTCTCTGACTTAGGAAGATCTTTCTTGTGGTGTCAATGATAGACTCTCTTCTTGGAGGTTTTCAAGACCTGCTTGGAAAAAAACCCAAACAACCTTGTCTGAACTCACAGCTGAGCCTGGTTTGAGCAGGAGGTAGATTAAGAGGCCTCCTGAGCATTCCCTCTTCCAACAACTTTATTTCTATGATTCTAAATCTATAGCTGGATACCTACAGAGTGTCACCAAAAATTAGTGTGCTGTTCTGGAGAAAATTTGTTTCTTTGCAGTGTTGCTTTTTTTTGTTTTGTTGGGGGCTTTGGGGGGGTGGGATGTTGTTTGTTTCTTTGTTTTAATTTTTGTTCTTCCGCCCCCCTCCCCCCCTCAAAACTAGCAATAAAGTCTATTTCTACAAAAATTTTACATAACTTCTAGTTTCACATGTCTTTTAATCACAACTGAATATTCATTCATTTAAAATTATTTTCTTACTGAAATTAGCCCTAAAAAATATTTATTTAAGAAAAATCTAGCAATGTCCTGCCTTTTTTTATCATGTTTTAACCCTGATTTTATTTTTCATCTCCATTTTGTTGGTTAAATAAAAATAATAGCATGAACAGTGAGAATAAAATTGAAATTTAAAATAATTTCTATTCAAAAGGCTTTTAAAATCCTCCAAATTCATAGGAAAAACATGATTTAACAAAAAATGTACAAGTTATTGTTGTGTGTTTTTTTCCCAGCCAGCTTTTTCTTCAGAAATGGGCATGAATCATGGTAAGTTTTTTAATAGTAGTAATCAGAAGGCTTTGCAACTGAAACCAGTCAAATTATGGCTTCTAAATGCAGACTTTTTTTGTTAAATGTTTAGTATAGCCATTCACGGAAACATAATGTTGTTTTATGTTAACTAGCACAGATTGAAAGTATTTTTCAGTCTCGATGTTGAGTTGTCTAAGAACCTTTGTTTATATTGTATCCTATTTATGCAAGAAAATGAACTTCATTTTAAAGCTGGTATCTCTGAAATAGAGGATAATTTGCACTGCGTGGATTTTTGCCTGCAATATTAGCTAAGTTTGCAAAGAAAACTAGTGGTAAAATCAGTAATGTTCAAACAGCCATATCTCTATTCTATACCGATTTAACTCTGTGGATTAGAGGTGTGACAATTTACCTAAATGATTTAACAGTGTGTTAATAACTCCTAGTGGATTTATATCTGTTAAGTCTCTAAATCAAGTGACCATTATTTTCTTTCAGAAATGTTAAATACCACTTATGTCATTGGGGACTGCTTGCTGCCTTTCATTTCTGCTAAAAATCAGGACACAAGCATCACATTCAAGAAGTTGGTCCTAAAATTGTGTTAAAAAAAAAAAATAATTCTCTGAGCTAATTCTGGAGAGATTGAGTTCCTCCCAGTCATAGTGAATGGGATTTGTTCTCTGATTCTTGAAACAGACCATAGTTTGAAGACAAGCTTCTGAAGGGATTGGCTGATCTAGTGTGAAATTTTGTGTGTTTGAACGATACATCACTTTTCTGAAGGAACACAAAATCTACCAACCTGGGAATGGCTATAAGATATATAATTGTGGTCTTTTGTGCTTTGGGGTACAATGGGCATGTATCAATATCAGGTTCACATCTGCACGTATATATTGAAAATGTCAACTTTGCCCCATGACTTAGACAGAGGTTTTGATTGGAGCAGTACAATCTAAGAGAAGTTCTTGTAATTCATGGGTGCCTGACTACATCACTAATTCTTTTCATTATTTTACAGAAAGGACATTGTTTTCACAGAACTTCCTTGTGTGGAGTACTTGTACTGGAGTATTGCAAAATAGACAGTGTTTTCTTGCATTTTTCACACATTCACAATGGATTTAACTGCAGTAGTATATTAAGCAGAGATGGGATACAGGCTTAAGCACTGGCATCCAATTGCCCAGGCAGTTTAACTATTATTAGCACTCTCCTTGGCACAGTTTTTAACTGGATCATCTAATACTTTCCCAGACAATTGTCAAGCATGGGTTGGAAGATAGTTTGCACCAAGGACTTTTCCCAGTAAATAGTTTGGACAATAGCTGTGGGAGAGAAGAGAGTTTAGCTGTGTTTTATTATTAATCAGTAGGTTCTGTGACATAAGTCATTTGTTGAAAGTTTATGGGCGCTAAAACTGTAAACCAAATCTTCTAAGTCTTTGGCAAATATCCTAGCTGTTGGGCCATCCTTTCTTTTGCTTGTAGTGGCTCTATACAGGAGGTTTTCTCTGTTTTTACCAGCCTAAATTTAGTCATTTACTACTGAAATTAGTCACTAAGTCTTTGAATAATTTCTTAGTCAACCCATATGTAAGGTTCTGCCTGAACAGCACTTATGAGATTCAATGAATAGATAGCAAAGTGTTGGGACACCGGGTTTTTTTCTTATTTTCATGATTTCGCTTTATGGGGTTGATTTTCTCACTATTTCAGTAGTCCCCAAGAATACAGGTGCTCTGTAAGCCTGAAAATACATTCCTCACTATTCACTCTTACTCTTGAGTATTTCCGATGCAACCAGATTGAAATGTGCCTCTCATATTCTGAGTGGCCTGGCTTCGTAACATTTTTAAAGGGTCATTCACTTCAGTGAGAGTTTGCAACTGAATGAAAAATTCGCTATATTTGATTTTTATATTCTCGCATCCTAAAAGGAGAGTGATATACAAAATTATCTCCTCTTAGAACTTAAAAATTACCATGTCAAGATTGAATTATAGACATGATGAAAAGATGCATCTTATCCATATGAAACATATACATGCTAGTTGATATTAGTATGCAGATATGAAGCCAGGAAGATTTTCAGAAGTCCTCAGTATCTAGATCTGGATGAGTTTCAAGACATGGTTATCTGCAGTCTAGCGCTGTAATGAAGTAGACCAGATTTCCAACAATTTTAATGGGAGCAGGTGGATGAACACATATGGAAATCTAGTCCACTGCTGTACTGGAAGGAGAATGGAAGATTGGATGTTTTCAAATATAGATATATTTGTTAGTACCCCAGAATTGCACAAAGCTGTCTCATTATTTGTTTATATTTCAAACATCAATGTTGCAGAAAGATTGTGGTGCTCCCAAAAGGCCAGGAATTACTTCCAAAACTGGAGGTGAAAAACAGTGATTCTGTTGGCTATCATCAGTGTTCTCATTTGCCACCAATTACTATTTAACTTCATAAATCTTTAGGGATTTTATGAGTAAAGCTCATGCAGCTTCAAAACTGTGGGGTTTTTTAAAAAAATCTGATTATTCACAGCTTGCTAATTTGTAATTGGACTTTTACAACTCAAAAACCTCCAGATTTCAGAGAAACTAATTTATTTTTTCTTGGTTTAATTGTGGTATTCACACTCAAAACTGTGGAGTGAGATTACTTCTAGTGGGTTGTATGCAGTGTTCTGGAACTAATAAAATATATTATTGATTGCTTAATGAAAAGCACCCCGTTCATACAGATTTACTGTGGCTGAGGATGGATACAACAGCTACTTATTCTGTTTTGAGGATCACCTGCCATTTTACTTGGGTGTATTGCTGCATATCAAGTGTGCTTTTAAATTAAGTTATGGTTGCCTACAGGGCACTATGTTGGGTGGCTCCATTAAGGTGCCCTTATACGCTTCCTTCCATGCAGTGCTACCCGTTGCTTTTAATTTAACTTAAGATCATCAAAATTAATTATGATAGAGTGTATTAAAAGTTGAAATAGCAAATCAAAGAGTTTTATTAAGTGCCCTTTAGATTTCCTTATGTGTTTAGTGGTTTTAGCTTTTTATTTGCTCATCACTGTCTGATCCATTGTGATTACTACAAGAAGGATTGGTAAAGTAGAACAGAAATGTCTGACTATAGTGGGAATAACCATGACTCTCTTAGTTCCTACCTGGGCTTAATATCCTTACCAGGGCAAATAAATGCACAACTGTTCTAGCAGTGATGGTGACAACTCACACTTGTAGTTGCCCTTCCCTCGTTAAGGTGTTTGGCCTGTACACCTTGGCAGCAAAGCAGTGTCTGTGCATCAGGCATATGAAAATGCTGCTGGTCCTCCTCCATCATCCCAATGGCAAAAAATCCTGGGCTTTAGTGGCATGTCCTGACAACCGTCACTGTGCTGTGATGAGTCTTGTAGTGGGGAATGAGCTGCTACACTATCTGTTGGACATGACATGGCATGTCCACTGCACTGAGTGGTTGGGGCAGGCTTTATTGGGATTTTGTGGTTCATGGTTGGTAGGGGCTTGTGGAGACCTATCCAGTAGTACCCTTGAGTGGGCCTGCTTCTGTACTGTGTTGGTTCCTGTCCCATGGCACAGACTCTGTGAGGTCTCCTAGGCATAAATTCCTGCTGGGATCCTAATCCATTTGGTGCCCAAATAGGCCATTAATTCTCTGGTTCTAGTCCACATCACATAAACCTTTAGTCTCCTACTAAGGCAGAGGAAAATTCTTCACACAGATGCTTAAGCTTGCTCAGTCCTCTGCATCTGCTGCATCTTTCTCTGTGCCTTACTATCTGGCTGTACAGAACTCCACACATAAGGGATTGTAACATCTATGGTGGATTCCAAACTGTGGTGGTTTAACCCCTGCCGGGACCAGAGACCACGTTGCCCTTTGCCCCTCCCTCACCCTCAGCCGGTCGGGCTGGAAGTGAGGCACAAACCCCGGGTTAAAATAAGAAGAAATTTAATACAACAGTGTGATAAACAATCTGAACAACAACAGTAGCTAAGATAATGGCGATAAACAGCAATAACAGTGAACAAGACAGAAGATATACAGAGAAATACCGCAATGGTCACGGAACAAATCTGACGTGTGTGTCCCGCCACCAATGCTATCCAGGAAAAAAAGTTCCCACCTGGACCTGATGTCAGCATGGTATGAATAACCCGGCTGGAGATCCCTTCCCCCTCTCTCTCTGCTGGGGAAAATTAACCCTATCCTAGCTGAACCAGGACACAAACCTAGAGACATCGTCATCAATATGGCCTCAGGCAGAAGAGCCATCTAACCAGACTCAACCTGGAAAAGATGTCACTTTGGTTCAGCAAATAACTATCATGTATTTATCTTATGTTGCAGAGTCATAGATTTTTAAGTGAAAAGACATTATAGCCACCTATAACCACCTTCAACCTTAACCTATCTGCGCCATCACATTACATTAACTCAGGTAATACATTAAATGTATGTACTATACCTATTGATACGTACATAGGCATACACCTCTTAACCATATTATACTTTTAGAGGATTAATAGTTTAATGGTCAACAGAATAACCACAATACCTGTACTAGAACAATTCCATTGGCATACCATGCATAACAATTCCTGCTAAACACAGAGGTGCTCACGTATCCTGAATGGACTCAGGTCAAATCAGCTCCTCATTTCTACATGTACCTACAGCCAACATACCAGGTTATCTATTAGTCATACTTCTCAAATAAAATCAGCAACCCACCACATATAAGACCCATATGTGCTAGCTTCAAAACCATTCATTCCCCCTAAACTACTTGCACAATTTACTCTTTTGTACCTCTATTTCCTGTATCAGGGCCAGCATACTACAAGTCAAAGAATGTCATCCATTAATTTCTTTAACAAACCACAATTCCTTTTGGGTAAAAGACGACAATAAGAAATGTACATAAATGATACAACACTGGGTAATTGTAATACTCCTTTTGCTCCAGAAGTTAGTTCTCCTCAATGTTTCAAATCCTCCTTTTGCTTTTGGTCAAATTTTGCTTAGATTCACTTTGGATCTTTTTATACCTTTTCCTGCCAGATTAAACTCTTACTACTATCAGAAATATTTTTTTCCACATAACCAATGTGCAAATTATCTCCAGGTCATTTGACAGATCAACAAATTGGCTGTACTTTTTCTGTTTCTACAGTGAAGCATATTTTGAAGACTTCATCATTACATCTTTCCAGAATTGCTTCCAATTCCTTGATATCCTTTTAGAATTATAGATATTCATTCTGGACACAGAATTCCAGTAATGGTGCCATTAATGTTGCCTTACCACTTTTATCATGTTCTCCTGCTTGCAAATCAATTAAGGATCATGTTAGCTCACCGAAAGAAATCAGGTTCAGCTGGTTATCTACCATTATAGTAATTTGTTGGCAATCTTGAGACATTGTTCTCAACAGTAGCTTTTCTCATCTTACAAATACTCCTTGTTTCTAGATGATAGAAGACCATGCACTTGTCTGCATTAAAACCTATGTCTGGATCTGAACTCCAAGCAATCCAAGTCTGTACGACTGACCTGTTCTCTGTATCATTTACTATGCCACCAATAGGTCACATCCAGTCCTCTGATTGACAGTAAAAGGAAACAGATATTTTTTCCTATATAAATTAGTTTAATGCGTGAGGCCATGACCCAAAGCCCATTAGACTCACTGAAAGAATTTCTGTTGAATTTGGGGAGCTTTAGATGGGGTTCTCAGTAAGTTGCAGTTCTCCTGTTTTTGAAATTATCCTGACTCCAGGACTGAGCAGAATACATTATGGGCTTTCCTAACAGCTACCAAATTAATTTTGCTTAGTTTGGTCTACTTTTTTTTTTTTTTTCCTTTTCTCTCTCTCTTTTTTTTTTTTTTTTTTTTTTAATTTCCCCCAGCAAAGAACAGCTGAACCATCCAGGCAGTATGGAGTCAAAAGATGGCTTCAGAGCCCACATTGGAATTAAAAATAATTTTCACTAGCTTAACAAGCTAATATTCTGTGCATCCAGCTTCTGGAAGTATCCATATGCATGGTCTTAATCTGTTGTGTATTTTCTTAAGGAATAAATCTGTTTGTTCAATTATTTTTCTTTAATGACACTAGTGAAAGGCATGATTTGATAATCCTGAGTCAAAATTCATGCAGATAGTGAATTTTGCATAAAACTACAAAATTTCAGATTTTCATTCAAATGTGGGATGTATTTTTTAAAACACTGAGTAATCTTATTACACATTTTATAATCTTAAAACACTGAATAGTTTTCCTTGTTTCAAGTAACTCTAGGAATATAATTAATAATCCTTAATAGATGGAAAGTCTCTGATAAAGAAAAGAATAAGGATTTTCATTCAACTCAAGTTTCCTGACCTCAGTTTCCAATAGGAAGTGAAATGTATTTCATTTGAATTTGTCTTGCCTATATGAATTACAGATTTTTTCAATGACTTTTCCTTAGTGTTTTTATGGGTAGCATCTGATGTAGTAAGTCCCTGATCTCAGTTTAGATTAAGACACCTGTGTAATGACTACTAATAATTTTTCAGTTGAAAATAAGCTGTTACAGAAATAAAAAGGGGTTACTTTAAGGTGAACATTCTTCAGCATTGGCTTGAAGCCATCTTCAACAGTCAACTACAGAAAGATATATTGGTCAGATGACTTTCATATGTATAGCACAAATTAAAATCCCAGTCCTGGAAATTTATGTAACAATAGAACCTTAGACCATGTCTACATCTAGATTGTTGTAGAGGACAGCCTGAATCCATGTGAATTTAAGAACTATAGCAACCTGCCTCAGGCCATGAGATACTCCCCCATTTTTTCCCAAAAATCATAAGTAGGGGGTTTAAAAAGCCTTTACTGTATTCTTTTATTGGTATTAAAGATAATACCTACAATTTTCTCCCTCCCAGTGGCAGGAGACAGAAATTTAGTTGCTAATCATTGCCTTTGTGCTTTGGCACACAAGGCTGTAACTTTCAATATCAAAATAGTTGAGTAAGATAATTACACTGATCCTAAAAGATTCAACGCCTGTAGTCTTTCTTCAGTGCATTCTGTATTTATATCAGAAATTAAGCTTGTCTTGTCTGCTTGCTGTGCTGTGCGTGGGTTCTTAACCTCCTGCTAAGATCCTAGCTATTGATTTGGGTTGGCTCTCTCTGTAGCTGCCTGGCATGATGCATGATGCCTTATTTCTGACAAAGTATTAACTACCTGCTTGTGAAAATTGGGGCTTTTGCTGGTACTTTAAGGTGGCCACCAAAAGCACGTCTTTACTAGTTAACTGAGAATACTGCCTTAATATAGGGACCTAAAATCTGGAAATTATTGGTGGCATGCAGTAACTTGAGCAATGACAGCAGATGTTCTGCCCTTTGATGAAAATTGGGTGGATAGTATCCTGCATGTTGATAGTTGGTTGTCAGTGGATTTCATTGAAACTTCTTATGTTTGTTCCCTGAAATGACTTTTAATTTTTTTTCTGGAAGAAGATTCACATATGAACGGATAACTAAGTTTTGCATGTGGTCCTATATAATAAATCCAATATATAGGTATCTCTGTGTGACCTGTTCTTCTATTGCACTGATAATTTGCCATTCAGCAGCTGTATTTTTATTTGGACATTCACCAAATCTGCTATGAAGATACAAGGGGAGAGAGTGCTTTTTTCTGTGGTTTTTGATAGTGTTCAGATATAAGGAAGGAGAAGAGACAATTGTAGTGACAATGTAGGTGCTGTTCAAAAGTTTCACTGGGCATTTTCAACAGGTGAAACGTCATGGCAGAAATAGCCAGTTAGGCAGTAAAACTGAAGAAGGAAAACCAGGCAGATTGTCAGAAATGTGTTCCTGGCTGAGTAACAGAGACCCACTCTGACAAGCATGTGTGTAACTACTTGTGTGAGTGACACTGCTGAAATTAAGGAGAGGAAATATCTAAAAAGGAAAAATATTACTACAAATATTTTTTCAGTATTTCAGCCTTCAGTCTATAGAATACGTTGGCTTTTACTGCTCAGCTTTACAAAACACTTCAAGAAGTATTGATGTAGCAGAGGCAGGAATATGAGTAATTGAGCAATATAGGCTCGTACAGCTCACATTTGTATGACTCATAAAATTCAGGCTATGAAAAGTAGGAGAAGCTTTAATGCAAGGAATAATGCAAACACTTCTTTGGGGTTTGGTTTTTTTTTTTTTTTTTTTCATTGATAGCGTTGAATGACAAAAGATTTCCTTATTCTGTTCTATATTTTAAGGAGGAAAAGTAATTTACAGCTCCACCTTCAGTGCTCTGCTTAGCAAAGACCAAGGACAAATGCAGATCCTGGAGCCTCCTCCGGTGCAGGTTGCAAGTAGCCACTAGGAGGAGCTGACTGCCTTAAAGCGGAGGTAAGGGATTGATTTACTAACAATTCCAATAAAAAGTGTTAATAAAATGAGTTCAGTACTAAAAGTAGTGCTAAGCTAAGATAAAGTTGAAGTATTTATACATTATTTACAATGGTTACATAATAACTTGTGGGATAAACGCTCTGTTTAATACTAAAGTACTTCCAGACAGCAGAGATAATCAAGGGCCTGATTTCAAAACAAAACTCAGAACACTGTTCTCTCCTAAAAGATAAGATCTAAGTCATGTCAGTTCCTTAGAAAGAAATGTCCTGTATTTTATTCATTAGTGTGGAACACAGATAAAGTATCTGATTGAGTAAAAAAAGAAAAAGTCTCAGTTCTGTATGCAGTTGCATATCAGTGTGCATTAAGCCAGGTGGCCTTGTTCGTAAGCATGGATCTTGGACAAAACAGATTCTATTTTCCTTAATAGCCTTTTTTGCTGCATTATAATCTCTTTATATATTTAATACCATAAATAAAATAGTGTCACAGAACTATAAATAAAACACTGGCATAGAGAGAATATGCCAAAAGTGATCTCTCAACTTGTTTCTTAGCATCAGTGCCATAGTTAGAAGAAAACTCTCTTCAGTGCCATACTAGAATGGATAAGGGAGCAACAGTTTCATACCTTCCCAGACCAGCAAACACAAATAGTCACATTGGGAAAGTTACAAATGGGGTTACTCTTAATGATTCCTATCAACTGAGACTTCCTTTTTCTCCTCCTTCACATGGAATTTATTGCTTATGAAGATGCCAAAGTAATGATGCTGACATCCTATTAAAAGATGTTTTGGAAAAGGTTGCATATTTCAACCAGAGATCAAGCACCATGAACTAAGTATGAGGTATTGCTCCTCTACCCTAATGTACAAGACTGTGAGTGAAGATTGGTGTTTGGCCTATGATTATAATCACTCATATTTAGTCTGGCAAAGTACACTACAGGGCAAATGCATCTTGGAAACAATGTCCTTGCTTGTTTAAAAAAGGAAGGAGAAAATTTTATTCAGAATGGTAAGTATAAAATATAAATTTTTTTTCTTTTTGTAATTTAAAGAGAATCTTGAAATCAAAAATATAGCAGCTACTAAACCATAGCCCAAGAAACTTGGTGAAACAAGGTTTATTTTAGAGATCTGGAAAAAGAAGGAAGGAAAGAAGAGAATCTAGATTCTCTAAAGGCAAATTTCAGTGAGCGTGGAGATGATTGCTATGAAAAATGGGCTAAGAATATTCTTCTTTGGATAGAGGACGATAATGATCAGGGTAAAAACAGACAGCATGAGCTGACCATCTGTATTCAACAAAAATATATTTTTTCCATATTCAAAAGTACACTGCTGTGAATAGGAATCTTTTCCACACTAATGTAATTAATATTAGTACAAGAAACCTGTCTCCTCTTTGTTTATAAGCAAGAAAAAATACAACAGTAATGACAAAGTTAGAGCATGGTTTCAAAGCAGCTCTTTGCTCTATGTGGAGGCAAGTTGCTGCTGATCAACAGAATACAGTTTTTAAGCAGGAAAGATTTCTACTCCCAGTGCATTCAGGCAGATGATCATCTGCCTGGTACACGTTGCCCTGTGACTTCAGTGCTGACTTCAGGGTAGACTGAGGAAAGCTGGAAACTGCTGCTTTTCACAGAGGTAAGTTCTTGATTTGTGGGGAAGAAGCAACTCAACTCCTACTATTAGTGAATTCAAAATACCAGGGTTACAAGGATCTAGGCTTTCCAAAAAGGCAAGTATCTGCATTCAGAGCTTGGTGGGGGCTTCATGAGTCAGTATGTTATCTTTGGGGAGAAAAATAACACCCAAAACTCAGATGGGAACTGCCAGCTCCTGCTTCATTGTCAGCTCAGCTGAGGTGCTGCCTGAAGTGTCTCAGTGTGCCCAGACCTTGCCAAACTCAGGCTGGGTCGACCAAGGACAAGATCTTGCCACACTGAAAATTTATAGACATGGTGTCATAGTTTCTATTCAATTAGGATGTCAGAGTTGCTGCTATGTGGGATTTAGTTGTTGTCACTTTGCAGGATCTTTTAACTGTGAAGGGCATTGATCATGACCTTTTCACTTCCACTAAGGTCAGGAATCCATATAGCGTACCTGCCTGTTGCAGATGCCTTTCTTTTGGTGGGAGGGATCCCCACTCCTGATGAGGTGGTGTTGCAAGAATAGCTGGCAGCTATGCCTGTGGGTGGCAGAGGGTCTCAAACCACTTCATAATACTGACTCCTAATGTGTTTACTCAGATATTCTCAATTCCTTCATCACTGGCAAAATTGGGAAGCTCAAAGTAAAAGGATGTTGATACAGCACACTGTCCCACATCACCTATTTCACCTACAAACTCCAACCGTCTTTAAGAGTTCTTTGTATACAGACACTCCACTAGAAAATGAAAGAAGAAATCAAATATCCAGACTAAACGTTTTTGAAAGGAGAAAAGGACAAAATATTTTTCTATTGGTGTTTCTCAGAAAGCAGGCTGTTCAGTCCTTCATGGTGGGGCTATATACTCATGCAAAATTGGTTAACTTAACTATGGACAAAAGTGATGGCTGGCCTAGTACCAAAATTATTCTCTCATTGTGAGATCTGGGAAGAGGTGTCATTGATACAACCTGATGCGTGAGAATATCTCTACCACCAAGCACACAATTTTCCCACTCACTCGGTCATCTGACCTGGTGCAGAGAAAGAGATTTAAGACACTTAAATGTGAGTTTATGGTGCCATTTTAGCTCTCTCTCCAGTTAGATCTTGTGTTGCATCTGTCATTATTATGCAGAAGTATGAAAACCCCTAGACTGTCTAAAATGTCACTTAGCCTCTGTGGAGTCTCTCCTATTAGAATTCCCATAAGGTGCTCTCTTGGATCAACTGGTGAGTTGTTGGCAGGTGAATATCAATGACTCTAGCTGTGATGGCTGAAATATTTGCCATCTCTGGCTGCCCGCATGGCCAGCCTGACAGATTAGAAGATAGCTTTGCAAGAAGCAGCTGAGAGCTGGGTGTGCATTGCACTTCACTGGTATAAAACCTCAAGTATAATATTTGCCTTCAGAACTTCTATATATACCTGTATTGTGTCTTGTTAAAAAGAAGATTGTTTCTTCATTTCATAGCATACTTTTCCTTGCATAGAGAGCACCTATTTATGTTAACCTGAATAAACTGTAATTTGAACATGATAAAATAATAGAGAACAAAAAGTCTCCATGAGAGTGGGAAACATTCTTTCGGACTAAATTTGCTGGGCTTCTTAATGTGGCTCCACTGCCCACTGACAGAAAAAGATCTTTCAAACTAACAGCAAAGTCTGAATAAAATCCAAGATTAGTCACTAACAGAAACATGTCAACTCTTCATTCCTCTTTGGATGAGGCTTAGTGTTTAAAATACAGTTGGCCTAATTTTGTTTGTAAAATCTCTTATTCTTTTTGTCTACATTTTCAAGCAAGAGTTTTTCAAAATAAGTCTCTCCCATCTCAGTACAGGAATCTTTCCTTCCTCTTCCCTTTACTTTATGGGAGGGTAACTTGACAGGTTCCATTCTGTCAAGCTCTTTAGCTCTTATTCCACTATAGAAAATAAGGCAGCTGGGATAAAATCAGGTAATAAAATGTGCTAAAGTCCAGTGTCAAATATAGCTTATGTGACTTCAGTCAAATACAAGATTTTCACTGTGATAAATCTTGATTTTGCATCTGTTTGTACTTTATAGACAAAAAATGTTACTTGTAGATACCCATGATTTAAAACATTTTTGGCTTATCAACTTTTATTTGAAATAAAACTTCTAAAGTAAATGTAACTTTTCTTGTGTGGAAGTTGCATATTATAGTTAATGATCCAAATCCTAAATCCTTTGTGGGCCTTGCTTAGTTAAAGCTCCCACTGATCTCAGTGGAGGCTGAATTACTGCCTCATCAGTATTACTAATAGCAATTCTAAACATTGTTTTAAGAAACCTATACAAACTCCCTGAATAAATTCACCGTGTGAGCACATAAAGCTGATGATATGATGGACTGGGAAGTGCCAACCTTTTCTACAAATGATCCTTGGTGTCACAGCCACTATTATATATGAGAAGAGACCTTTTAAGAAGCTGGATAAACTTGATGCATCCAAAATCATTAAACACCTGTTCCATTAATGACATAGAATTTGTCCTGTGTACAATTGCAGCAGTTTCCATCTGACGGTTCATCTGAGAGAATTGGACCTAATAAGGAGGGCAGAGGTTCTCAGCTAATGAGCAAGTCAAGGTTCTGATCTATTAGGTTAGATAGAAACTACCCTGTCTTTGAGACTTAAAATAATACCAGGGCTTTGGCCTTGTTTTCAAACATTATTAATCGTCAGTGGCTTAATCCTGCAGGACTATTCACCTGAAATCAGTGGAACTATTCGCAGGAGTAAAAGATGTACTATCAGGCCATAGAAGTACAGTACATTCCCCATGACATCATTAAGTCTTCCTCAACCTCTCAGCCCCTCTTCCTCAACATGCTGGCTCATCGTCATCCAGAGGACTAGTCTGTTTAGTTATGCTTAGCCCTTCCATAGTCTGCAAGAAATGTACTAATTGAAGAGTGATTCTTTATAATCTGAATTCTCGACTAGTAGAAAAGCAACTTTTATATTTTCTTTCACAAAAAGTTCTGCTCTTATTAAAGTCATAGCTAAACATGCTTAGGTGAATCTTTTTTCTTTTTTTTTTTTCTTTTTTTGTTTTTTTTCCCCCAAAATGTCAATATTATCGAGTTTATAATTTCTCTTTACAGAAATATTAAGGAAAATGTCTGTGAAGATTATTATTATCGTGGGAGAATACATAAGTTCAGAGAGGAAAAAACTCCAGAAAGTATATTTTGCAGATTTCAGTCACCATGTAAAAAACCAAAAATAGTAAATTAAAACTGCAGAAAAATTTGGCCCAGTTAAATAGTGACTATCAGAGTTTGGGCACTGTGCTGCAATAATGTTATCCTGGAGCTGCTTTGGTCACTTCTAGTTTGTACCATGACTGTGTCATGACTCATTTCATACTGTATACTGGCCATGAGAAAACCGTGCTATAATCTCACAGGCACTTATCTCCACCTGACCTCTGAAATGCAGCCACCAAAACAATAACTGTTGATGTGAGTACCAGACTTTCTGCTACTAGTTTTTTGAATGAGACTTAATGATTTATTCTTACCATTATGTAGTCTGTTAGAGAGGTGGTTGAGGTTTGGTATACTTTGGATGTCATACTACTCTGAAGTCATTACTATTTTAGAAGGAAGAGTGAGAAGAGGAAAATCAACTGAAGCTGCACACATGTAAATGGTAGTAATTGAGAGAGTGCTGATAGGCCCACTGTAATGAAAGACTCCAAAATTACAAGTTGAACTGAGGACACAGACATTGTGGTTAGAAGGGCCTTTACAGACATCTCTTTTGTGAGTCAGGCCTAGGAGGATTGATGTGAAGTATAGTGTTTGGTAGGTCACATGTAACTGCTTGCCCATTATTGAACAATGCCTGAACCTCCATTGATTGCACTGTTGTAATGAGCTCTCCAGTTAAGGGGGCACATGAGATACTAGTTTTGCCACAGGTAGCAGATGTTCCCTCTATGAAATTACAGTAATATGATCTGTAGTTCTTTTTAAAAATGAATGCAAAAATTACAGCACTTTTTTTTCCTCACTAATTCTCATGCATTTGTATGTAATATACGTAGCCCTGTGCAGAAAGTGACCATTCAACTGCATTATCTTCCATTGCCAGCATTGATCTTCAAGGTACGCTCCTTCAAGTTGACACCCTTTGCCCTTAATCTAAGACTTATTCATGCTAGAAATGTCTGGCTTTCAGAATGATACAGGCACAGTTTCCTGATACAAGTACAATTTTCACCTCCAGAAAGCGTTTTGTCTGGATGGTTCATGCTGATAGAACAAGGTATACCACAAGGACTATGCCACATTTTGTCAGTGTAACCATCTAATTAAAGTATTCGATAGATAAAAAAATGTTGTTACAGAATCAAACTAAAAGTTTTGAGTGTCAGCCTAGCTTAAGAGAGTTAGTTGCTGCTGGCCTGACTTAATATGTACCATTAATAAATACTGTGTCAGACTGGTCTGTTAAAGGTAAAGTGTCACCAACTCCTGTATCCCTTGGATGGCACATGCTGAAGACTAGCCCACCTTACAGATATGTTCTCAGGCCAAATAGATATATGTAATGTAGCGACAAAAGATTGATTTTATTTCCTGTTGCACAGCTTGAATTCTTCCCCTTTAAGTGCGTGACAAAAAAAAAAATACTATTTTGTGGCTACTAAGAGCAGCAACAAATTCTGGTTTTCACTTAATTTATTAAGCAACTGTGGTTTTACAGTGTAAGACAATATTCCAGAATGTACTAATATAGATAACTTTATTGCTACTCTATACAAAATACTATGTATTTTTTATCTTGTTGTCTTTACAAAAGTGTAAAAAATTATTTGCAATGCTAGATCATACAGAGCCTTTTTTCAGAACCTGCTGACTGGTAGTTCTCCGACATCAACAGCAGCTTTGCTAAGGCAAAGTAAATGTCATAAAATGTTTTGTTCTACCGCAGACACTGGCAAATAATTGGCATCTGTTTTCTGTTGTCTAGCTGCCATTCTGTTTTCTGAAACAGAAGCTTCCATTTCTCATCTAATTCCTTGATGAATTCAGTCTCTTACGGGGTTGAATTGTTAGGAAAAAAATGCAAAACATTCTGGTAAAGGAAACGTAAAAAGCTTCATAGTGATTTCCATGTAATTAATTGTTCAGACTGGTTGGGACTTCTTAAAATAATCCCAATAAAAACTCAAGAATGTTTATCTTGACAATTGGAAATTTCTTCAGTTGGAAGAAATTGGAAAATTTTTCAGCTAAATAATATAATTGCTTCTGGTTTTGTCTGGATATTCTTGATAGATTCCATTAGAATTCCGTTACTTTTGATATCAGCTTTACTATTTTACCAAAATACAGCGTACGTTCTCTGTGTAGAGTAGGTAGATTTTTCAATTGTGTCCAACTATTGGCTAACACGATATAAAATATTTATCGATATACATATTAGAGTCCTTATTACTAATGCTTTAAAGCAGATAAAATAGCACTCTAACTTCAGGAATTCTTTTGGCTAAGCATATGAAATTAATACTCATTAACATGCTTTCAAATATACTTGCCAGAGTGGTAATAAAATCAACACCTTCTAATTTTTGTATTGAAACTAAGCCAAAGTGCATTTGGTCTTGTCACTACATAGTAGTGTGCATGATACTTAAGATATCAACATAAACACTGAATAAAAACATAATTTCTATATTAAGTGAAAACTTGCTGCAATTGTATCATAAACTGGTGTTGTTCAACTACATAAGCAAAATGCATGGTAAAGGACTAAGTGTCAGGCAAGAGGATAAGAGATGAGATCAGCTTTTGTTTTCACACTTAAATGTTTTCATAGTTTGTCACTGTTAGATACCAAATAACACCCAGAAAGCTAATTCCAGTGCTTATACTTACTGCTTGCCATTTAGATAAAGTCTCAAATACTCATTTAAGTTTATAGGCAATATTTGCCTAGAGTAATGCATAATCAGATACATTTTCTCTGTTATTTCAGATCAGACCGACATACGTACATTAATAGTGGAATCTGCTCACAGCACACTTCATTTCAGTAAAATTCAAATTCTACAGCCTTATAAAATGAGTTGCAAATTTCATCACTGCTGTGAAACGAAGAAGATACAGTTTTAGATAATGTGAATCTGTGTTTATTTATAAGCAGTATCACTAAATATTTTGAAGATAAAAATACATAAAAGTAGACAGATATTTGCTTCCAGACCTCTGAATCTGTAAGATTATATATCTGGGATAAGCTAAAATTTATTGTGAGATCATTGTCTTTTCATGTACAGTACATGTGAGACATATTTCTGTCTCAATCCTATCTTGTGGCCTTGTGTGAATTACTTTCTTTTTCTGTCTAGTCCCTAGCAGATTTAGAACCCAAATCACTGCAGATCTTTATCAGATATGTTACTGCAATTTCACAACTGTGGTCTAGGACTTATACGGCAATGACATGTAGGAAAAAACACAGTTACTTTCTCAGACAGAGAGCTTTGATGTCAGCAGGAAAATGTGGAGAAGTTTTGTTTTGTAGAACCCTTTTAACTACACCATTTATGAGACAAAATGGCAATAATTTCATTTACAGAATTGTGAATCTGTATCATTGAAATAATGAGGTCTCACTGAAGTGATTCTCTCTCTCCCAAACCTTGCTGTTTTGGTTTTGGTCAAGAATAATTGGCTGAGGCTTCATTTTAACTTTACAGTTAGTTACCCAGCATCCTCAGATTTGACCTTTTTCATCAGTCTCAGTTACTGCTCCTAGTTTTACTGTATGCTTACCTCTCTCATTCTGTTTTACTTCCTCCTCCTTTAAAACTTCCATTACAAAATCATTATAGTCTGTGCCAAGTAAATTCTTGGTAAAATACTTTCTATAATGCTTTCAACTCTTCTAATATCAGAACATGGACTGCAGCATTTCAAACTGATTTGACATTTTAATAATTTTCCTATGTTTTGTTATTCTAGTTCAATATTAAGAAGAACAAAGAAAAAGAGCAAAATCTGTGTTATGAAGAACAAGTGCTTCTGTTTTTTACAGATTTTTTTGTATATATTATGCCTTGTGCTTCTGTTTGACACCTGAAGAATAGTTAGTCTCCAAAGCTTTTCTGTATTTTTTTTCAACTTTACAAGCTGATCTAATAAAAACAATTTTAACAACCTTTTCTTTTAGCCCTCATGGCTGCTGCAGCACTATCACTGTGTTAGTGGTATTCACTTTTCTACTGTGATTTATAGAAAGCAGCTTTTGAACCGTTATCAAAACGTAAATATATTGTTACCATTTTATCCATCACGGAAACAGCCACATAAAAAAAATTTACCCTGTAGCAGAATCTTATTCTGTGTGAACACTCTGGCCAATTGAAGTTTGTACATTTTTCTATGAAGTGCAAATCATGCAAGGAAATTGTTGATATCCTATGACTTGATAACCATTAAGCTGCAGTATACACCTAAAGACATATAGTAGCATAGCATAATTCAGTGAAAAGGCAAAAGGTTGAGTAGTTTGGATTTCTCAGTTTATTGTAGCAGAACTGGTTCTAATAAATTTTAGGGTGTTGTCACCTGAATTTTACTTTGTGAACGATTTAGGAGTTATTTTCATAATACAGAACCTGAAACTTGTTGAATTTTTTATGCTGGAATATTAGTCAGATGTATACTGCAGTGTTTCTGGTATTCACTTTTTTCCCACTGAAAATGTTACAGCCCTACATTATCTAATAAATTAATTATTTTAATTCCCCTAAAATTTCCTTTTTTGAATTAATTAAATGGAACTGATATATAGCACGGTATATTGATTTAGAAGGTGCAGTTTATTCATCCACCTTCACTCCTTTCAGGATGGGGTATATGCCATCTAAATCCCTCATAACACTTATGGCCGTATTTCTTCCTGAGTAGTAGGTTTATCTGTAGTATCTGTGGCGTTCATATGAAATAGCATGTTCATTCAGGATCAAGAACTAGAATTTCTATGAGAAGCGTGCAACTGTGATGAAATGTACCTTTAATGTTTAAATAATTCAAATCAAAGCATTTTTGGAGATTTGGACAAATTTGGAGAAAAAAAAAATTCTACACTTTTACTCCCCAAAATTAAAGTAAATGGTTTTATTTTTGAGGTTTATTCATTGCATTTTGGTTGTTTTGACTTGTTATTATTTTATTATTTGACTTATTATTATTTCCTTCTACCATCTGAAATGACTGATTTCTGTCCCCAGGTAAATTGCTTCCTTTTCTGATGGCTGTCTTTTTCTTGTAGATCAGAGTTCCAATATGGCCATGCTCTTGAAAGGGAAGCACTGAATACACAGCTCATTTATCAAGGCAGAAGTGTTTAACTATGACCTTAAGCACATGCTGCTGCTTGTTAGTTTAACTGAAGCTACACAAACACGATAAAAGGTAACTGACCTTTATTCTGTGCTCTAGGTATCTGTTTGATGATGATCTCACTTTGTCCAGAGGTTTAACAAGTGTTTACTTTTTAACTAACTCTCTGATTACATGATCCTCTTTTCCCCGACTCTCTTCCTTCATCATACGATACAGCTTTTTCTTAAGTCTCTGACATTTCAAGTGAGGGTCACTGTATTTATGCAGTGCCAAGAACTAGGAACAATCTTACGTGCTGAGTGTGCTCTTCCCCATTGTTCTGCAAATTAGTCAACATGAAACTAAATAGTGATAATGTGTTGTTATGATTAAGGTTAATAAGCTACTGATTATCTCCATAGACTACAGTACCAGACACATTATTTAAATGGATTGCTTTGTTGAACTAGTTGATAAAAGATCCAAATTTCCTCTTGTTGTGATAAAAGATGTTATAAGTCTTTAGAGGGATAGGGAAGCATTACACCACAGGAACAGTTTACTCTGTTCAATATATTACATATTTATCTTATAGTGATTATAGCACACTGTAGCTCCAGAAAATATTGTCTGGTAACAAAAAGATGCTGCTCTATGTCTCTGAGACTAAGCCACCTGAAAAATACATCAAATTGTCTTAAGCAACCAAATATTACCTTTTTGGTGCATGCAACAATTTTAACAAATGTTCAATTAACCTTGCTTTCTAAACTCGATAAACATATGAAAGGCCACTGCTTGTATGTAATCTGGTCTTTACCAGCAGTGATCTAAACATGAATTCAGTAGCTCAAGTCAACTATCTTTCAGGAAAACCACTGAAGAGAGAGCAGTTTATAAACTTCGAACAAACAAACAAAAACAAACAAAAAAACCCCCAAAACATAATTTTAGCTGAGTACTTGGCAAAACTAGCAGCCTGTAAAAACACTTCCTAACCTTCAAAATTAACAGAAGTTTTTTTAAAGAACAAGCTTAAGGAAAATCCTATATATGTTTATAGGATACATAAATCTCAGATCAGAGATTATGGGTAGATTTTTTAAAAATTATAATTTCTTGGCCAAATAGTAGTTTTGCAACTCATTTCAGATCATCTGCAATTTTGAAAACATTGACCAGAATACCTTATTCTTCTCTAGGTCTGGAAAAGGATAATTTCCTTTGAAATTCACAATCAAATCTAAATTTTTCTTAATAACAATGTTTCTTGCTATATTTTTCACTAAAAAAATAAACATCACAAGAACTTGGAAACACTTTCTCTGACTTTTAGCCAAGAGTTCTGAGTGCTACCAACTGGGTCATTACTGACAAGCTTGTATTTTTATGCTTTATCATGCTGGTTGACACATACCCCAAAGAAGAGTAGCTGAACATTGAGTTAAGAAAGGGCACCTGTTCTGCCAAAAAAGCAAGAAGCATTGTGTAAAAGTGCTTTGACAATCAATTATTAAGAATCCAGAGATGACAACTCATATACATGTATGTAAGTCGATAACCTTTGGGCACTTAAGCCCCAGGGATCACAGCAGACAGTGGCAGAAAGGATCAAGGTCAGTGATAATGAAGTCAAAGTAAGTCTATCCCTAAGAATGAAAAGTTTGCATTGGCTCCATTAAACTATATAGTGTACCATGTAACACCACATAAAAAAAGGTAATTTAAATTTTCAACTTCCTCTCTTGCATTTGTTTTGAGAATAACTTCTTGCTTCTGTTGAACTTTTCATTACAAAGCAAATTACTAAATTGTCAAGTTCCAATCATTTATTTTCAAATCTCTCTTGCTTACTTTATTATTCCATAACCAACTCCATATAAGACATAAATATGAAGTCATTCAAAAACCCAGGAAAAAATGGAAGCCTGGTACTTGACTGTATTTTTTAAGCATACAGGAAAATGCAGGTTGCATACCTTTATAACAGGGTGTTTGTGTGAGAGAGAAGTAGTAAGATAGTTACTTCTCTTCTTGTGCATTTTTAAAGATGGTGTAAAAATTTTCTTTTTCACAAGTGAAATTGAAATAAAATATTTCACTGTTAGGAGAATGCAAAATTAAAATTTAAGAGCTCCTGCTGAAAATATTCAATTTTTCATGTGTAAGATAGGCACTTCAAAAAATAATGTGACAATATATGTCTCAGCCTGTCTCTCCTACTTAGGTAATTTATTAAATCTATATATATCTATCTATACCGAATAATTAGCTCAACAACACACTGATCACTGAAATGATCACTATTACAGTTAGAATGAAGAAATAACCTTTATAAAATATCAATCCAAAATTCATAGGAAAAAAACAGGGCTACAGAATTCACTTGTGGACAAGAATTCTGGAAATTATATGCCAGGTGTACACAAGCTGCGTTTTTATTTGCAGTACTTTAAAAGCTGTTGCCCATTACACTTTCACTAGCTAGATTAGGAGTAAAATCAGGTCTTAAAATATATTAGACAGATATAAGCAAGTGATCTATCTTTTTCATTACAATAATTCTCTCTTTCATTTCCTCTGAAAAAAAAAGAATTTCATAGAACAAATCTGAAACTTGTTTAAAACCTCGATTGAAAAGTGTAAAGGAGAGAGAGTTCTGGCTCTTTTGTAATTTAGAAAATACAAAGAAACCATGTTATTTAAAAAGAGCCAAGAAGCGTGGTGTCACTGCAAGAAGATTAAAGAAGACACTCTGTGTTTGTTGTGTGTCCTGTGCTATTACAGGGTTGGAGTATTCTACCATGTGAGACAAGTCATGTGTGTTCTGTGTATGTGCAACACACCATGGGCCATTAAATATAAAGGCATGAACTCTGAATCAGAGCCTTCTATAAATTGCTACACTCTGGGAGAATAATTTGGATAAGTATCATAACACGCTTGCCATGTTTTTACACTTTTTCTAACTGGCAGCCACTATTAGTCACTGACAAAGTTGGGACATTGGACTAAATGGCTTCCTTTGAGTTCTTGACTGACTACAGCCTATTTATAGGACTTCTCTTGTCACAGGCCTTAGACAGTACAAATGGGACTTGGAGACACTGAGGCATCAGTTTTGTTTGCATTGGCAAATTCTGAGTGTAGTTGTGGTGGGAATAGAAGGGCCTTCTCCTTTGCCAGCCCTCTTTCTGTAACGAGTGGAAAGAGAATGGAAAAAGACAAGCCTACTGCTTGGGCACACTGGGGATATAAACTTCTCCTAAAGTATTTCAGAGCTGCTCCCTGGAACAAAAGGGGAGCAGGGAAAGGATGTCTCTTGGGAGTCATAATTCATGTTCCAGTCTGCTTATTGAATGGGGCAGCTCCTTGAAAGATTCATGGATTTTAAGGTCATTTATGATTGTCTTGCCTGACTTGTGTGACAGAAGCCATAGAATTTTATCCCTTCAGTGTTGCTTTCCAACCCATTAGGATTATATATTACCCGAAGTATATATGTACTTAATGATCCTCCAGTAATAAAAGAAATAAAAAATTAATGGCCATAAACACAGCAACTTGTCTGGTGCTACTAAAGTCCAGGGAGCACAGTGCTGCTTGTGAAGTTTTAAGTAATTTCAGAGCAAAAATAAATAATCTAATATTACTTTGAATGCTCCTGATAGGCTTTCTTTGTGTAAATTGAAGGTGATGATGGGAAACAAAGCAGTCTGTCCTATTATCTTTGTATTTGGGGGAACAGTATCCATTTCCCCATCTGTGCTGGCAGTGCCCTTTGCTGAGTTACTGCCACAGATGTAAGCAAAAGGGGCACAGAGAAGAAGCAGAAGTGGCAGTATTATCATTGTAGAAGATGAATGTAGTGGCACTTCTAATTTATTTAGTATTCAGGATTTCGACTTTAATTAGGATTCTTTTGTCACATCATTCATCAAACGCACTTGAAAGAAATGGAAATTAACACCAAAGTTTCTGTTGCCTCAGGCATGCTTTTAGTACTTCTACTCGTTTTGGTTTATTGTTGTTCAGTTCAGTGAAATAGTTTACTTGTGATAGTTCACTTAGCTGTAACTGAATTTCAAAAGGGATAGAATGAACACATGCTCTTTAAAAGTGCTGTTTTGTGAAGCCCCTGTAGCTACTAACACCTCTTTTATCAAATAACAATTCTTTTTCTCTCTTTTTTTTTTTTTTTTTTTTTTTTTGATGACTGACTTCTGTGTTGTATAATGTAACATAGTATACCAGAAAGTCATTAACAAGCTAGCTAGCAGAGGAAGACTTTGTGAATGCTGGAATGCTAGTAAGTCACAGACTGTCTATTACTTATAAATTGCACTTGTGTTTAGATGAAATAATATAACTTACTTGCTGAAATCATTCCTGTTTAAGATGAATCTCAATATATCTACAATAATACTGTCTACATGGGGAAAAGTTCCTACATTAATTTTTACTCCAACTCCATGACTGCCATTGTAAAATTTACACTGTCCTGGCATAATGGCAGCTGCGTTGATAAATGGTATTCCTTATATCCAGAGCTTCCAGCTCATATAGCAGAGGTTCAGTCAGACATTTGAGCGGAAAAAATGTGACCCAATATTACAGTCTGAGGTTACGCATCTTATCATCAAGGCTACTACTGTCAGCACAAAAATCATTACTTGGTGTCCAAAACTCATGCTCAGTTTAAAATCAAAAAGTTTATTAAGCAACTATTCCTGAGACCTCTGTGATTAATGAAGCTTGGTTTGTGGTGCTTGTGGAGATGAACTGCAGAGTCTAAGCAAGTGCAAATTCTGACTGTAGGTTTTCCTGCAGTTTTGGAATTTGAGGGTGTCTTCCTTCTGGATTCTCTGGTGTCCAGTGGAATATGTAATTTTATGTAGCTTCTCCATAAGTAGCATCTCTTTCTTTCTTTCCCTCTTTTTTGTGTTTTCTGGTTGCTGATTTTCAAAAAATCAATAGTGAAGTTCAAAGAAACTTTGCTCTTTTGTGCCATCTTCTCATATATACCTGAAGATTAAACGGATGAAGTAGAAACATTTTAAAATATCCACTCCCATATAATTTTTCACAGGAATGCTGCTGATACCCAATATTAATATTTTGGAGGTATTTAAAAATTGCATTCCTATTACTAAACCTTTTAAATAGGTCTAGGATATCTCTTCAGCTTTCCATCTACATTACTGGAGCTAGAAATTACACTTTAACAAGGCAGACATTCTCTTAGAAAACATTTGATGCTGCAGTTTGGATGTGCACTGAAAAGTTATAAGTATCACAAGCCTACAACACAGCCAGCACTTTGAAAGTGAAGATAGGTTTCTGCTCTACAAAGTGTTTAGCACACTTTTCAAGGGAGCCATAAAATGATAAATAAGAATCGTCTGAGAAAACAAGAATTAAGTACAAGCTCATATACATCCTGGCTGAATCAACTAAATATTTAAACTAACATAAGTGGGAACAAGACCAAACTCCTTACAGGTTTTTGAACCCTACCAAAGAAACAAGACACTTTCTACACCATCATTCAAATATGAGAAAAGAATGTGTTTCAGGACCCTTTCTTTGCACTGACTGACTTCTACAGTATATTAACTCTCAAGTATAATACAGTATTTCTAAGAACTCAAAATATACATCTTAAGTATAACATGCAAATAATGGAGTCTGTATGTTTGAGTAAATTCAGCTAGTTGTAGATTGTTTCAAATAATTGGTACACTGAAACACGAGTATATTGGTGAAATTATTATGCACATCAATTTAATCTTAAGTAAAAACCTGGCAGCAGAAACTGTGGTTGTAGCAAAAAGATCTCTTTTACAATAGGACATCATGAATGCAGATTTTGTGGGTGCCTAAAGCCAGTTCTAAGTATAAATAAATTTTAGATCTGAGAATATTATCTATGCCTTGTACTTTGTAGCTGTCAGTCAGTATTTTTGATCATTAGCCATCTGTGATTATTTTAATTTTTGCCAGCAGGAGAAGGAACTCTTTTCCACCAGGGAGCTCTGTTATTACAATATAATTTATATGTAAAGAGCTCATTTCATTAGAGGAAAAAAAACCCCACCAAACTTTTTACATAGGTTTTTTTTGTGTTTTTTTTCTTTTTTTAAAGTTTAAAAGAAACTTGTAGCATTAAAATATTTCTTTCACATTCTTTTTGTATTGATATGCTTGGTGTGGTCCATGTAAAAGCAATTAGCATCTTACTGGTGGGATATCTTTAGCTCAATCTAGAAACTGAGTCAATGATGGACCTGAAGTATTTAACTAGAGAAATCACTATTTTTCAGCTCCACTTGAAATTACTGCATTTTAGACCGTAACTATGTCTTTACCACATGCTAGTTAAAATCCTTAAAGGGTCATTTTAGATCTGCCTCCCATCAGTCTGTTGAAAGAATGACTTTATAATGACCTTGGTTTTACTAGGAAAGACTTGCTGAAACAAAAATGTTGCATCTCCCTGATTTACTAAAATGAAACTCTGCTCAATGTTATAGTATAAAGCTTTATTTTTATTGGCATTGTAAATGCTGACATTATGAACCAAGTGGGTTAAGCTGGTTCATAAGAATACTGACATAAATTACTTTATAAACTTTACTTAGCTAATTCTAAGTTTTTTTAAAAAATATCCCTATTTGTCAATGGTGCCAAGTACCTGTTGCCACTATTTTCAGTCTCACATCTTGGAGGTTTTAATATTTGAGAGTATACGGGTGAATGTAAAAATAATATCCACATCACTATGGCTGTCTACACACGATGTCTGTGGTTAATATCCTCAAAAGGCAATGGAGTTCTGTGTATACCTAGAATAGTTCCTATGCTTTTATATGTGTATTCTGTTTCATGTACCATAACTGTGGTACAGATAATGTCTGTATTTTTAGCTCTTTCACAGATCTGCAAGAATCCAGTTCTAAAAGCGATGAAAATTGACTACTGCAGTTGAATTGCCTTTTCTTGGTATAACTAAACTTTGAGGCTGTAATTACATTAAGTTCTGAAAGTAACTTACATTACGTAATTGACTGCTGAATTTGATTCAATTCCATGATCTAACATGTAAAGTCAGATGAACAGTCACTGTCACTTGTACACATACTTCAGCATTTACAGAGCATTTCTGGTTTACCTTACCTGATCATATGGATTTATGACATAGAGATATGCTGCACAAAATAGCTCTTCCTACATCTTCAATTAGTACGATGAAGTGAATTTTAGTAAGCAGTGTGAGAATTAGTTATAAAAGCTCTCTAATTAAAATAAAAATACATTGTGAGGACATAAAATTTTTTCTCTGTTGTTACATTATAAGGCAAACAGCAAGAAGGGAAAAGATACATATAAATAGAAAGAAAATTTTAATGTAATAATTAGTTGCTTGTACTAGCAATTACAATTGGACTCAATATTCAAATCTTGCATTTGCAGGTACCTTGGATTTCTACATACATACATACATACATACATACATACCACCTTCTATTTACCGTGCGACGTGATTCTTCACAAGGAAATCCCTAAGCAATCGTATTACTGGATTTCTTTTCTCCCCCTCCTCACTCTCTTTTTTGATGCCTAGTGAGGGATTTGCTTTTTAGCATTTTCAGTGCTGTGCAATACAAGGTTATCTCTTGTAGTCTAGTAACTTACACTATCAGTGCAACTCAGTAAGAGTACATATGTGAGGCAAAAATCCTGTCTTGAGAATCAGATGACCACACTACAAATAATGGAGTGGGATGTAGGGAGATCAGTTACCTCAGGTTAGGTGTTGACCAGTCTCATGAATTGAGAGCTCTGGACTTCCATGTCTGATTCTCTTTTGTTTAGAAGCCAAATCTATTCTGCGACTCCAGCAAAGTAAATAGGAACGGCTGGGACATTCAATTCAGAAAGAAGTGCAGGGGGGGTCTAACATAAAACAGTAACGTAGACACACCTGCAACTCCCCTGAGATCTCTGCTTCTCTGTCATATTTACTGAACTTGGCCAATGAGTATGTTGGTGTAAGGATAGGAATAGATCATACACACATCATAAATACATAACCCACCTCCTTAACAAATAGCCTAAAAAGTGACATGTAAAAGGATTAATGAAGATAACATTCCATAAGCACCTCTGAATGTATGCTAAGTTTTAGATAAAAATAACTTTTGAAAATTGTAATAACTTGCAATTTGTATAGTAAATGAAGGAACAGAAAAACTGATCAGTACAGGGTTTTTTGCATTTTTGACAAAATGCCTTCATAAACTATCCTGGTTCTGCTAAACAAAAATATCCTTGGGACAAGCTGAAAGTAATTCACTTTTTACCACTTTATTGCCAAATTTGATTTGATTTGATTGAATCTATATTTATAGTCATGTGGCTCCTGGAGCACTCACAAACTTTCATAATTCCAGTCTATCAGGGCAAATCTGCAAGTAAAAAAACTCACTTTTATCAGCAGGTATTCAATGAATGGCAGGTGGCAAATAAAGCACTTAGTGAATTGTTTTAATTGCATTTCTCTCCCATCTCCCAGAACTTGAGAAAGTTTTAGAAAGCTGGAGAGGAGCAGGATGGATTTATTTGATGCTTTCATTTTGTTCCAACACTGCTTGCTTTCAGAAAGACTTACTGATATAATTTCACTGCCTTTCATGTATGGATGGCATTTAAACTGGTACAACAAAGGGTATATTATAGAGATGTACATCACAACAAATATGAAAGCAAAGAGCTAAATTTGCTTCACCTACTCAAGAATATAAATGAGCTTTTAACCTGAGTCAGCTGACATGGAGTGCAGAATAAAATAATTTTCTCCTGGGAATTAAATAGAAATTAAGGTTAACAGGTTTAGCTGTAGTTATGTTTTCTGCCATTGGTTCATTTCATAGAGTTGTGTTAATACAGTTCTACAAGAAAATCATTAACTGGAAAGTTCAGTGTTCAGCTCAAAAACTTTTTTGACTTACACTGTTGTTCTTACTATTTTTTCTTGTTTCATGCAAAAAAGAGAGCACAGAAGATAATGCATACTCCGTCTTAATGAGTATTTAAGGTTGGGCTGGAGATTCTTGAACATTCCTCAGTGAATGAAACTGCTGCAGTTCCCTACACATAATCTTTGCCTATGGCTGCAGCAATTTTTTAAAAAAACACTTAATTTCAAAATAATCATGTTTCATTTCTTTATTTTCAAGGATTTTGACTGGGATATCTAGATTTGGTAAATTTAGCCTGTGAAATAGCAACCTTATTTATATGACCATGTGAAGGAACCTTTTGGTGTATAGCTATGGCAAAAAACTTTATCCTATAGTAATCTCATACTGCTGAAGTATCTCCATAGAGCCATAAAGAGTTAGTGTAATCTGGAGATATGAGCAGACTGAGGATCAAGGGATGGTAATTATAATCCATTCTTGTTTGATCTTCTTTGCAAAGTGAGGTGAGTGATACCTTCATGTTCCTAAGAAAACCATGCAAAGTAAGATTAATTGTGATAAAGGATAAATAAAGGAAAATATATGTTTAAAGAGTTCAATTTAAAAAAGGTGAAACTAGAACTTGATTTCTCTTTGTTGCTTAGAATTCACATGGAGACAGTGTGTCTGAGACCCGTTTCATTTTTTGAGTTTTAATTGTCCAATGTTGCACAGCATGAATTTCTGCAACACGCAGTTGGCTTTAGATGGCATTTGAGAGAGCTTGAAAGGGTAATCAAGTGCTGTCTGCAAAGGATATCATCCGAAACAAACAACAACAAAAAATATCTGAGAATACTCCTTTTCTAAAGTCAGGATTGAACCAGCATTTCAGGACCAAGCCGACACTTCAGGGTAGATGCCTCAACTTGGAGGTTTTCCATTAAGATTAAGAATGGTGTTGGTTCTATTATTTTATACTTTTTACTTTCCCCTTTCTCCCAGCCTGGCTTTACAGCTCTTCTCCATGTCTCTTTCTTTATGGAACATGTCGCCATGCTATGTTTTCTATCAGGAGAAATACCACATTTGAGTTTTTCTGAAGTGATGTTAATATTTCATACAATTGTCTGAGCTGTAACTGTTACATTTTCTAGCCTTTAGACTTTAAAAAGAAATAACACTTGGAAAAATGCTTTTGCTACAACTTAGCTGGTCCACCCAATGTTTGTTTGCTTATGTGTGTTAACTGTCAGGTACCTTGGAAAGACCTGGGATTCCATAAGCCGCAGAAAGGCCACAAGAGAGAATTTCCTTGTGAAGATTGATGGAGTCCTCTTGCTCAGGTTCTGAGGTAGGTGGACGGTGTGTGAAGAGATGAGGACTAACACGTTTTCCTTCCCATTTTCAATTAAAAGTATAAGCTACTGAAGGTGGTGGTGTTCTCCTCCTGTTGTTCAAATGATAACCTCAAATGTTAACTCAGAAGGGTTCAATATTCGGCTGTGCTCCAGCCTTCTTGAGCAAGCAATATGATGTTTCATTTCCCCATCTTTGAAAAAGGCATCTATTCACATATATTTTAGGGATTTTATTTGAGTAAATATATGTAAATATTAATGCTCTTAAGAGGATTACATTAAGATATATAAGAATTTCCCAAGATATCTCTATACTTAATACCTTTAGATAAAGACTGTAGCCTACAGTCAAATCTGAGTTTACAGTTTACTCTATTAGGAATTTTGCCTGACTGTGAATGAAACAATGAGTTATTACTCTAAAACTTAACAGGATACTTTTATTCCTACTTTATGGTAAAGTAGGAAGTTTAGCTCCAAGGCCAGCAGCAACCAAATATATTATTTAAAAAGGAAGCAAAATACAGCCTGATGGGCATTCATTTGCTTAAAGGAGTTCTTTGTATGTACAGTTCTACAAAAAAAACTTTCCTTGTAAGATATTCAGTAAACACTTTAAAGCATACAACATTCCTGCTTACTGAAGGGAGGCAGCAGCTTGATTACTCAAAGGAAAACTGAAACAAAAAATAATAAGATATAGTGGAGAAAATTCCTGCTATTGTAGTTCAAGAGGAGAGGCAGTCAGCTTCAAAAGATAATTTAGAACTCTGGGGGACTGAAATCACCCTCAAGGGACACTCTGGGATATTTGGTTTCTGAATTTGTGTATCTCAGTTTAGTATCTAAAGTTAGGTAATTATGAGTTTACTCATTTCCCCCTCGCCCCTGTTTTATTCTACTATTTCTTGAAAAAGGTATCCAATGTGATATAATTCCATTAGCTGTCATTCTCTTTGATCGCCCAAATATCCATGCTTTTCTCCTCTAAATTTGTTACTGATAATTTCACCAATGAATTGCTGTGAAATCTTTTCACAGAGATGTACTCTGAAATGCTCAGAATACTCAAGAGCAGGACAATTATATGGCATTGTGGGAAGTTTTTAAAGAATTGAAATTATTTCTTACTTCTGTTTTTTCATTACCATAATGAGAAAAAAGATAAAAAAACCCAAACCAAACACAACTAAAATAACCACTCTGTCCCACATTCCCTCTTTCAACGTCTCCTCAGCAAACTACAGTTCTCCAGAGCCGATTTTACTAATAGAGTCCTCCCTGACTATGTTGGACAAATGTCATGTCCCCTGGCTCTCTCCATCTTGTAATGAAAATAGACCTATTCCCAGCTACACCTTGCTGATTGCTTCCTACCTGCTGCTAAGGATAATTTGTGCAGTGTAAATGAAGACTTCAGTAGTTGCTGTAGGAAAAAAAAGCTACAAGGGGCTGCTATTCAGCATTCACATAAAACAGCCAATAAAGAAACAGTTCTGATTAGCTGAAAATGTGTAAAGCGTATAAAAGATCTTCTGAGTTTTCACAACCTTAATTATACCAGACATATAAATAAGTGTTTCAACCTGAAAAACTAATCACATATGTTTACATATTTTCATTTGCCCAATCCCATAACAAGAATTCATGTGTATTTTTTTTTCTTTTTTGTTCTGACAAGTACTTATTACTGGATTGTTTTTCATTGTTTGAAAGTAAGCAATAACGGAATTTGCCATTGTTACTCTGCAGAATATTGTGTCCATTTGGAATGCCAATGTTCATATTTGTTAACTTCCCCCAAATACGCTTTCATATAATCTCTTACCTCTGAAAGAATAGAGACAACAACATATTACATGTGAATTACAGACAATAGTGAGTTGGAGTGGGAGACTGAAATACTGGCAGTTTCAGACAGCAAAGCTATCTGCTGTATACAGCTTCAGATCCCCTCGGTTTGCCCCATCCCTGCGATGCAACAGGTCATACTGCCTTCTGTTTGTCTCATGCTACGAGAACAATATGACACACATGTGGGAGCAAGAGGATTTATCATTTACTTTTCCCCATTCACTGTGTGTAGATAAAGGAAAACATTATTCCTAGCTACTGAAGGACTGCTGTTTTATTTTACCTCCATTTTCTTGGCACAGCCTGGGATTTAATTGGAAGGTACAGGGAGTAGAGGTGGAAACAGTCACTAAGAAACTAACTACCACTAAGGAAATACATTGTCCTTGTACTGAAGAACCAGCTGACAAATCCTAGATGAGACATTCAGTGCGTTTTCTAGACTAGCAATTCAAGTATGTTTGGATAATTACCTAGCCTTTTTCGTGCAGACTACACACACATCTTTCAATTCTGTCTTCTTCAAAGAGAAAAGCTAAAGAACTGCATCAATAATCAGTGTATTTTATATATTTTATACTGTATCGCTCAATCCCTTCCTTAGTCTCATGGATTAGGATCCTCTACACACACACACACACACACATTTTCCTTTTGTCTGTTCTGAGTAATATTTGAAGCATCTGCTAACGCTAGTTTAAAATACTTTCTGCAGTTTGACAGCTAGTTTTTCATCTTGATCCTCTCTAATTATCCTTCCAAATTTGTCTCTTTTCACACTTCTTACCAGCCTCCTCAACAAATTTTTTAGACATTGTAAAATGCTGGTCCTGCTTCCAAGTGATATTGCTCTTTAACATGCCTAGACTCTCCCCTGTGATTGCTTTAGCTCTTTTCACCTCTAAAGACTTAATAATCTATTTCATAATGTTTTTCTGAGGCTCAAAAAGAGACCCCTTTACATATACTACCAAGCAAACTGTAAACCTTTTATTCACCTCAGTGCTTGGAAAACAGCAGCAGCAGCTCACCAAAACGAAAACAGATCCACAAGTTGGTCTGAAGTGCCCAAAGCCTTAAAACACACAGCTGCACTCTGCAGGAAGAGAAATGAAGCAAATGCTCCAGGTTATAACCACAGAAGGTTCTACTGAGCTCCCAGAGGACCTGAAAGGTCCTAAAAGATCTGAAAGGCTGCAGCCTGCTTTGGGAATCAATAGAGTTGCTCTCTTTTCAGGCTTCAGCCCACTCGGCCAATAACACTGACAGTCTTGTAACATAATGAGACTCAGCTCCATCCTTCATCCATACTGCAGCGAGCCAAGCTGTGTTTGCAGGTTTTTCCAGTTAACTCTTGACTTTTCAGCATGTCAGAACTCCTCAAAAGTTACTGAAGGATTTTGTTTTATCAAAATAAGGGGACTTTTTACATTTGTTGTTCAGTGTTTCTGAGTTCTGAAAGGGGAACAAAGAACAATTTGATTTGTTTCATCTCTCTTCTCATGAGCAGTGCCCTGGAAGGACATCACTTCTGAAGCAGACGTGTCAGTAGCATCACTCCTTCCCTGAATGGTGGAGTGGTTTACCAATGTTTTTGAGGTTCTTTTGCCATTCCCATAGTCCAGAAGGCTTGGAGTGTAATTTCAGTGCACTGGATGCCATTTTTGTTCAGCTGTAGTCATAGATCTTGAAACCTCTGGACCCCACTGGAGAAAGATTGTGCTTCTATTCAAAGCCATCTTCACTGATAACAAGATTGTTGTTTATCTGCTAGTGGTGGAATGAAACCAGTCCAAATGCTTCAAAGCATTAGTTGTTTTTCATTTGGATTTACAGCAGTTTTTGTCTATCTTTTGAAGATGATTTTAGGGATACTTTGTTCAACAGTAATAATAATAATAATAATTAAATCAAGCCAGTGAATTTTGTATGCATTGAGAGAAAAAGAACAGCAGCTGTCACTGCTGTTAAGAATAATTTATATATTGTCTGATTTATCCTTCTGGGGTTATAAATGTTGATAAGTTAACATCAGGGCAAAGGTAGATCAGGCTGTCAAGTTTCTATTTTCTGCTTCTTGCTCTTCCACAAAGTGCTACAGAGATTGATTGATTTGATTTTAAAGAGTTCAGTTACATCACAGTGACACAGTCTTCAATATGAATTAAAAGAGTAAAATTGTTTAACTTGTTTTCATGTTGACAGGATCTTTGCACTCCAGGCAATCACTCTGTTTTTCTTACAGCATTGCTCTTTAGCCACCCAAATGTGGAATGTCACTCAACCTTGTCATATGTTTTTCTTTGATGTTTCCTATTAGTCTCTACCACACTCTTCAGCAATCTAACAAACGTGGATACCATTTTGTCAGTCAGTTGCTCTGGTTGTTTGCCATTTTAAGCTTCCTCTCCTGATGCTATATTACGGGATTTCTTAGTGGATATCAACTTTACTTTGTAAGATATCAGCTAAGCCTTTGAGAGAAGTTACCACTAGTATGATCATTTAATTACTATAGACATCCCAAATGAAAATTACATATCTGAACTGTCACACACAGTTTAATTTCAACTCAGCTCCAAACTTTTTGAGGGAATTACGAAGTGACAATCCCATCAGGGGTCTTGCTGACTTTGAACTCTTTCTGAAAATAAGATTTAAATGTTTTCAGAATAAAATTTAGATAATCATCCAAAATTCTGAACTTCTTTTACACACTGAACTGTCCTGTTTCAATCTCATGTTTTACACAAGCATTTTTAATGTTTTACTCCATCTTCTTTACTCATTTTAGTATGACATTTAAATTCATATGTGCATCAGCTGTTACTTTTATATGTACAGACAACTGAGATGAAATGATTAAAAGGAATGCACAAATAAGAGGATATAATACAGCTCTGAAGGTATCAGAAACCAAAACTTTTCAGGCAAATTATGTATGATACAGGAAGGCTCTGACATGATGTGATGACCTAGATTAGATTTCCATAAAAAGTCAAGGCACAGTTGTGTGGAGCAAAAATTGTAGGGTTACTTGGAAAGGGAAATTTTAGGCAAGTGGTGCTGGTTTTTTTTTTTTTTTCTTGAACTTAATGGCTCATCATGTGTAAAAGCTTGAAAATGGATTGTGAAGTCATCACAACTAAAAAGGCATAAAAACTGTTGTGTATATATAGGCCCTTATGAAATTATTTAACCTTGTTTAAATCTCAATGCTGTGAGTGAGTTGTAGCAAGTACTTAAGCATTAAAATAGTGTAGACTGATTAGTAGTAGAAATACAGAGTTCATCATTGTCTTTTCTCAAAAATGGGACTTTAAAAGGTTAGGCTCTTTCAAAACTACATAGTTGGAAAGAAATTTTCATCCTAGCAAAGTTCTAGTCTTTGCAGCTGCATTTTTGCTGATTCTCAGAAGTCAGAGTTAATTGATAGACAATTTGGCCTGTGGACTTTAAATAACATACTGAAAATCTCTGTTTTGGGGAGAGGCGGGTTTAAAGTTAATTATTCCCCAAAATTACTTTTTCAAACTGACTACTAGAGCTGGCAGAAATATTGCCATTGAATAAGACTTTATTTCTGTGTTGGGGTTTTGGGTTTTTTTTGGTCTGGTGTCTAAGACACAGAAATTTAAAGTCCTTTTCCTGAGATAGGATGCAGTTCTTGGCCATAATGAAATACAAGTCACTGATCAGTTCATCCTTTTTATTTTGGCTACCTGAGATTCTCTAGTTCACTTTTCAAAGACACATTAGAAATCTGGGTTAAGCAGGCACAGTTCCTAAATAGGAATAGCTAATTATGAGATTCTGGTTTTGATCCCAGACATTTTAGGCTCTTCAGCATTTCTGATCTGTAGTTTTATCTTTGAGTGTAAACAGCTTTTTTATCCTTCAGGTCTGCAAATCTCTTTTCTCTACTTTAAACCAGACTCCCTCTGAGCTGAAAGGCAGGTTTCATTGAACACCTGAGACCCTCTACTCATGCCTTCTGGTTAACTAAGTGATGTTTTAATGGTTTTTCCCCATAGTGTCAGCATTTATCTCTGACAGCTTGCATTTTGCCCATTTCTTTGGTTTTCTGACTTTTTTTTTTTTTTAATAATAATTCAATAATATCATGAACCAGATTAGATTCTCTTTTGTTCATACATTTGCTTCTTATGGTAAATTTTTTCCATATTTCTCAGTAACAGCTGCTTCTTGCTTCAAGGCAAGATTCGATTTCTATGGCAAATACCACAGCTTCCTGGAATGATTTTTGCCGTTTTTTTTTTTTTTTTTTTTTCACTGAGCTTAAACTAGAAATCCACGTCAGTTGTTAGATATACCCTGAAAATAAATCTCTGTAAATCTTCTTTTAGTTCATCTGAGGTTCCCTCTTTTTCCCCTCAACTCTATGATCAGAAAGGAATAAATTCTGCAACACACATAGATATAGGCTTTCTCTGGGTTGTTAAAACCTTAGTGTCTTTGAATTTTTGCTATTTATTTGGTCTGTGAAGTTATATTGATATTTCCTTTGCTTTAAAATTAAGTCGAAATTTACAAATAGATGGTTCATGTGGCTCTCTTAAATGAAGGATAGTGGTTAAATCTACACATGTCAAGATGCTTTAACAGAAGTTAAATATTAATTATCTAGTCTCTAATTTAGTCTGGTGATGACATAGCTCTAAATTTAAAAGATGCACCTATTGAAATATGTATGGATCTACTGAAATATGCTTAGTGTTGTGGCATAAAATGGGAACAATTAATTAGATAATTCACATGTGAGAAGTTTAGAGGTAAGAGTAAGATATCCTACTTACCTATCATATTTTTGTTCAAATGACAAGTCATAAATGCTTAATCTTGAAGGAATGGTACACTTTTATTTTTTTGCTGGTTTTATATAGGGTTTTTTTTATTTGTACATTAAAAACCATGTATATTCACTTTTGGCTATTGTCTGAATGCATTAAATTATATCTTTTAAAAGTGAGGATTTGTAGTAAAATGATTAGCTGGTTGGTTTTGCTTCTATTCACTGGGAGGGAAAAACATTCAATAGCTTTACTGATAGCTTTCAAAGAAGTCAACATTATTGTTTTCAAAGTCAATAAGCCGTATTTTCTTTGTGCATCCATTTTTTAAATAAGGGGGAAAGTCTAGTACTTGTCCAGAGCAGTTTTGATTTCAGTATTTATTAAAAAGTAACAGTTCTAAATTGAGGCTATGTTCTGAGTGTGTTTACCAACAAAAATCATGTAAGCAACTTAAGGGCATAAGTTTTACATTTCATATTTGGACATCCTCAAATTTTTTGTAGTTTTGAGCCAGTGTAGATAATATAAGGCCTGACCTGTGAGCTCTCATCTCCCAATGAGCCTGGGTTTTCCAAATTGGGTCCATGTTTGGTAGAAAAATGCACATTTTGTTTTTCTTGTTTGCATTCATTTGCATCATATTTGCAATTTGTAATTAATTTTGTAGTCTATTTTTTCCTGAAGTACTTCTCAGTTTATTATTATTATTATTATTTAATATAGCCTGTGGAACACTGAACACTGATTAAGTGTTGTATGCTTTCTGTTATCTTTGAAGCATAACCGATGAAGCATTGTGAATTTGGCACTGTGTAATGTAACATTTTGCTTGCTGTGCAGCACTAACAAACAACACATCAGTAGTCATGCCTGTCTCTCATTTAAATGCAACCTCAGAGTCACACTGCATGTTACAAATATCTGGGAGCTGTGTGATTAGTTAACATCTTGTGCATAACCCTTAAAATTATAGCAAATTCTCAGGAGATAATTAGCTTTCTGGATACCTCTGGTGAAATGAACTATGGCTTAGCAATGGTAGCTACTGTGTGTTGTAAGACTCCAAGGAATGATGGCATAAAAATGTCTTTAAAAAACAGCTTAAGTGTCTTCTACATTAAAAATAAATAAATAAATGAGAGAGAAGTCCTTTATTTATTCCTTGTTATCAGGATTGCCTTTGCTTCCTATCTTCTAATTTTATGTTCTCTCCTCTTTTGGCAGTTCTTCTGGTGTAAATAAAGGGTGTTCAGCAGGCAGCAGCCTCCCTTACTGAAGTCTGCTCACCTCTGCCCCAGAGTTCATGTCTCATATGCTATGTGTGAGTAAATAGACAAAATGAATCACAACTGAATAATCAGGAGGATATGACAGTATTTTTTCCTTAGCAAATGCTTGAGCCTTCAGTTCTTTGTATAGATTTAAGGAAAGCAATGTTTTCCAAACATTTTCCAAATGTTTTTTGTTTCATTAAATAATTTCTCAGCCATAACCATGTGCAGCATTTTAAAGCTTTTGATCCTGCTTTGAAAAAGCTATTCTAAGCCTTCAATGTTCACAATATTCTCTTCTAGCACTGGAAGTATCTGTATAATAACCTCAAAATTAAAATATTTTGGAAGCTTCTAAATATAAGTTATAGATGCAGCTGTCAGGAAACAGCATTTTGACAAAATAGAACTTTTTAAAGGAAAGTATCAATTTTGATTAAATTTGCTTGAAAGGTGTTTTCTAATTTAAAACAAATCATTTCAATAGCCTCACAGCATTCTCAACATTTATTGGAGTATAATGTTGCTGTTTGCTTAAAAATTATTTTTCATTTTCAGGTTCACTGGTAACTATGATATAATACACACTCAAGAACTGAAGTATTTTTGAAACATTTGCATATTATTTCTGCTGAATTTTAAATGCTTTTCTTTCCCCAAAAATTGCCTTTTAAGAAAATTTAAATTTTATTTTTAATCTATTTGGTCAATTTTTTTTCTGAAAGGCCAACATTTTCTATGCAGATTTCTATCCAGATTTAATCAATTATCTTAATAATTTTTCTGAAACATGAACAATTGGTCTAGCTGCACTGATTGTGCAAAAATGTAAGCCTGCACATATCTTTAACTGTATTGATCAAATTGAAAAGCTCCCACCAATTCAGTGGGTTTTTGTCCTGTTATCCTTTTCAGTGGTCATATCACCCATCTGATTTGGTCTTCAAACTTTAGTTTTATTAGCCATCATCCCTCAAAAGGAAGAAGGCTTGATTAGGTTTCTGAAGGGTGTTAGTGATGAAAAAAACAAGCATACAGACAGGTCAAAAAAGCACCAAAAGCTCGAGATATGTCATGGAAGAAAGCCTGAAGACATGGCCTGTAAATGATGAAGGGTTGGGAGAAATGACACATAATCGATTTCTTACGTAGAGAGAGTAATAAACAATACTCCAGCAAATAGTCTACTTTTCTGAAACAAGCAAGCAAAATGGAGTTGGTTATTAATATCCAGATGTTTGACTGAGGATCCTACAGGCATTCCAAGGATCACTCTGTTGTAGCAGTTGTTTTTCCCAAGGAATACAGCTTTTCAAATTTTCCCACTCTACAAATAACCATAAAGCAGGTTACTGAATTATCTTGAGAAGACGACGACTGAGGACTTTGGCCACTATTTTGCCTTTTTACTCACTGCTGACATCTAGTATGGCATGAAGCCAAATATGCCTCCTGATGACAGAATCCCTGGTTAGACAGCCAGGCTCCTTCCCCAGAGTATAAGGGAAGTCAGACACCCCAGAAAGTCAAATAAAACATAAGATGTGTGAGACTACCTGCAGCTGCAGAATTAACGAATGAACAGGACAAGACTCCAAATTTTACGAAGCTGCAAGAGGACACATCTGCTGTGTTCTCCTGAGGCTCTCATTTCTCTCTTATAGATAAGGTAAGGCCCATTTTGAGGTACCTGATATGTGTTCCCTTATGCCTGTTAAAATGCAACAAGAGGGTGAGAGAAGCATTGCTCTGTGTGTATGTAATTCTCAAGTGAATGTCATCTGTTAATTGAATTGTGAACAGAAGACCTGCCTGAGGATTTCCAAGATCACCTCACCCAGGTCCTAGCTTAGTACTCTAACCACAGTCTTCTTCAGATCACTTTCAAATGCTCCTCATAAAGAAGACAGTTGAAGATTTGCTGAACATGAACAAAAGGGAAGAAGAGGAGATTTAACTCTATAGCTGAGCACTGGCTTGTAAGGGGGAAATCAAGCCTTTTCCCTCAAGTCTGTTTCTGTGTTTTGTAGGAGAGTGAGATAGATAGTCCTGTTAACGGGAACTGAAATTCAGAAGTCTTTCTCTGTCACTGCCACTTCCTTTCTGCATTTCTGTAGCCTACAGAAATTATATATTCATCTGGTTGTTACAAAAAACCCCTACTTTGAATTAAATTGAACCAGCTAGAACATATTAGGCTTGTTAAATAATTCCCCATAGCACTTAGAAACTTTTAATTTAAAGAACTATAAATAAATAAATAAATAAATAAACAAACAAACCACAAGGAGTAGTATAGGAAGAGACAGAATAGTTTGATGCTCTTCAGGACTGAATGGGAGCTTCCAGCTTAATAGTTTTGGAGTGAAGCAGGTAAATTCTACATAAATCCCATTTTTAATGTTTAAATATTTACTGGGTCTGAACCTGAGGGTCAGCTATCTCAAGTTTTATGATTCTTGTCAAAATCACAGTGTTGACCACCTCTACTTTTTAGAAACACAAACATTTGCCTCTTCTGCTTTACGTCCTTGTGTGTAAAATAGAAATAAAGGAATGCCTTTTCCTTTCTACAGAGCCGGAGTTCATTAACCGTGGTAATGGAAAGTACCTAAAATCATTTGACTCATATTCTACTCATATTCTTCACAGATGTCAGTAAGCAAGTACTAAGTGACAAAATAATTCTCTGCTCTCCAAGCTGGAGCTGATTTGCTAAGCTGAATGACACACTCTCTAGTCCATTACCCCGTCCTCCATATTTTACATTTTTGTCAATAAAAAACAATGTACAGCTAGAGTGTGAAATATTCTTCTGTATGAAGGGCCAACAAAAGGCTCATGCCTCACCAGCTTTCTAGAAGAGAATGACACCCTAACAGGCCAGTCAGTGTTAATGGTAAAAAAATGAGACATTCAGAGCCTATGTGTCAAATATATAGGGCCAAATTCTTGACTCTGACTGACAGTCTTGCCTGACTCAAGAGGGCACATAGGGCAGAAAACTGCTTTTGGCTGAGGCAGCCAAAGATAAATTCACCTTGGAGAGATGGCAGAGTTGATAAAGTGATTTTTTACTCAAACTAAAGTACCTTCCACCAAGATATTGAGATACTGTGATTTTCTTCTTCTTCTTCTTCTTTTTTTTTTTTCTTTTACCTTCAAGGTATCCTCCTCCATGCATCATGCTTGCAAATTCTCTTTAATAGAAGTGAAGTCATTCAGTGCCCTGACCATAAAATAGGTTCCAATGTTTCACTATATAAACCAGACATTTTGCCTCATTGGGGTTCCAGTTGAGTACTCCACAATATATGGTTACTCAGAAATTATTTTTTTAAACAGTTTGTAAGATGATCACAAAATTGTATAGTTTTTTAGTTGTCCTCTTCATTCCTTAAGGTCAAATTTTTTACCATTTTCAGTGAGGGGGAAGCAGAAAAAGTCTGCCACTGGGGGTATAGCACTCTTATAGGACATTTCTGGCTGCAACTGGACAAGTAAAGCTCATTCATATAATTTCTTTCATCCTAATTCTTAAAATGTAAGAGAAAAAAAGTAATCAGCAAAAATAGCTTGATACAGATGTTCTACCTTAATACTCAGAGTATCCTAATGATCCCTCAGGTAACTGTTACAGTTTATACAGTTTCCTTGTTGCTTGAATGGCATTTCTGGTTAGAAAATGGAGTTAATTGGTGATCAAGTTTTGTGAGTTTGCCTGTGTGAAATGCCATACAAGTAGACTTTCTCAGAGATTTTTAAATAGTTGGCCCTTCTTCATCTTCTATTTTCTGTAGTAGGTGTCAGGCAGAATTTTCATAGGGGTGAGTCAGGTCTCTAATTTATGTTAAGATTTACAAAAAGCTATTAGCAGATTCACAGACTAGCAATACCACCATGAGTTAATCTGGGATATGAGGGAGTTTCTTTGGAATAGTTATGACTGCAACAGGGTGTCCTGTCTTGCAGCAAAAACAGTAGTGTCTCATGTAGTCTAACCTGGTCACCAACTGTTCTTCCTGAATAGCACTTCTACTGTTGCAATGGAGATGTTTTGGCCCCTTGTGGAGGAGATGATTCACTGCAAAATGCCATTTGTGGCTAATGATCACCTGCAGTGTTACAGGGTTTTCACAAAGGAAAAGAGCCACTGCTGAATTAAAATCCTCCCCCTTTTTACTCTTCAATCTCTAGTTCTATTGTTTGTTTTTTGCTAAATGATCTGATAGTTAAAAAAGTCACAGTTAGTTCAACTTACTGAAGGAGCTTTTTAATGGAATGCCTTGAGTTTTGTAACTGATCTCCTTGCAGATCTCAGCTGTTTGGGAATTGGGCCTTAAATTGTCTTTTCACAATGATCTTGTTTTTGTAAATTAATGATCTAAGTGATTTATTATTCAGTTCTTCCACTGCTGCTTTATTTCTGTTGATCTTTGTTTTTCTGCTTAATTTCTATAAAGTACGGTACAGTTTCCCATAAGGTATAATTAAGCAGAATTGCTAAAGTTTTAATTATTGTGTATTATAGATGTTGAAAGCGACATTAGCACTTAGCTTTTTAAAATGTGGTAGTATATTTATAAGAGAGCATTTATAAACACATTTACATATAGTTAAGATGAAAAAGGTATTGGAATTGTAGTCATTAGCATTTCTTCAAACATATGGCATACCAGCAGAGGCCATGGGCCATGCCTTCATTAACTGAACACTGTTTCATCAGTATCTCAGCTTCCTGCTGTGCCACCCTGTGGCGTACCCTTCTGTCCCTGAGGTTTCAGTGACAAGGGACAATATGTCCCCAAGGTGAAAATCTGGGAAATAACGCAGATTAGCCCTTAGAGGAGTTCTTATGATTATTTAATCATACTTAGGAAATAAGTACACTGTATCACAAAAGAAAAACATTAAAATCCTACTAGCTTACTATTTTCCATGTTGCAGAGTATGACGGTCTTTTCAGTGCACCATCAACATAACTACAGTGGAACATGACAGCTTTATGCTGCCTATTATAAGGCCAGCCTGTTTCAAATTTGTTCATATAATGGGCAAAGCCTACATTGGTACTAATAGATATCATGGGTCAATTACCATTCATTGGCCATAATGTTCAGGTGATGGATCAAGATTTAGCTTCTTTTAACCATTGCATATGTAGCCATTTAATTTTATTTCCTAATAAAAATGGAAAAGGAATAAAAATATTAATATAAATGTCATGGTCATTTGTGCATTTCTCAGATATATAAAGATAGGTTAATATGACAGGCACATATTTGTCTTAAGTCATTAAGTTCTCTCATACTCTACCTGTTATATTCTTTGCTAAAAATATACATATATATATATTGAAAAGTTCTTAATAGAAATTTAAAAACAACTTATATATTTTGTTTGACAAGATGACACTTTTGAAAGTAAACTTAGTTTTGTGTGGGTTTTTTTTTGTTTGTTTGTTTGTTTTTCTGGGGGGTTGGTCTTTTTGTTTCTTAAGATGTATCTTTTCAGTATCTCCCAGCCTCGCTTTCCTTATCATTGTGACATAGAGTAGGAAAAAGTATTGAAGTGGGAAATAGTTGTCAGAAATATTTGCTCAGTTTGTTATGGACATTGGTCTACTCTCTTGCATTTATATCTATTTTCTTCAAGAAGAATTAGAGCTTTACAGATGTTAGTGAATGCCCTCTGTCTTTGGAATCCAGACAGTAAAGCCTGGATTAAGAGGGGACAGATATCAACCAGAGTTGACATAGTTAAAACCTATTTAAATATATTTAAACTCTAATTATCAAATAAACTATTGCAAGAATCCTTTTTCTAATATTAAAACATAAATTATACTATAATCTGTCCTATTCTTCTACTTATAGAGGAAGCCACTCTTCAACATGCATTTAGGTAGAGGAATAAAATCTATTACAATTTAGCTAAGTGCAGATGGAGAGAGTGTGGATTTATAAAGGAAGCTTTAATTTATATCATTACCAGCATCTGATACAATTTATATATTTTTATATACTTTCTTACAGATTTTGTCAGACCTGGATGTAATTATAACAGAAGGTTGAGAAACGTTTTGGTACATAGTCAAAGTAAAATGTTTAAATTGGCATCAGTCCATTTTTACCTTCACTGTTTTTGTATGGGAGGAATGTGAAAATCTCTCTCTACAGTATCCGCCATTAATCAATGGTGCAATGGAAAGCTCTCATTAACTTTAACCCTCCGACCCTGACATTAGTCTACTCATCACAGCAATCATTAACAAAATGAAAAAAACAATCAAACAGGGTATCTACATTCTAATAATATTAATGCTTTCACTCTATTACACACAAATGTCAAATGTGACAAAAATCACTGAACTTCAAATATATACATAACAGATTTCAATATATATATAAAGCACCAGTTTTTGTTATTCTCACTCAACAGCAAAATTAAAGATACAGTGCCAAGGGGGCCCATACCATTTGCAATCTGTAGCATTTCCAATGTATTTTCAACAATATTGTAAATATTTATGGAGTTTTATAAAGACTCTATGCTTCCTTCTGTTTGTGATGCATCAACAAGACACAGTAGGATATCATAGGCAGATATTTACTTCTGGGAATTCCCTTTTGGACTCTTTTTGGTTGAAAACCGCTTCATGACATACAGTACCGCAAATCCCCAGAAATGTACCATGCTATTATTGCCAGCTGAGTTCTTCCAAGTAAAGATGACATCAGCCATCTGTCATGTTATACTAATCCTAGGAAAGAAAGCCAACTGAAGAGAAAATAAATACCTTTCATATCCATTAGCCAAATATTTGTATTAAAAAATTAAATGATTAAAATCTCGTTAGCAGAGCTAATTATTGTAAGTGAATAGTCCTTTCTGAGTAAATTACATACCTAAAATGTACTTGTCTTTTTACCTACCTATAGTAAATTATGTCATGAACATATGTTTGAAATGCTGGTCTCTGACTGCATATTGGTAGATAAGGAAATATGCCTCCAGGTAGTGATTTTCCTCCAGACCTGCTAGCTGAACTCTGCCAGGTACCACATAGCTGCGTGAATGTTCTGTACTGCTCTGCTGAGGTAAATGGAAGTTTCCCAGGATCTAGCAGAGAAGTAATTACATTCTCCATCACAAGCAATGCTGCCAATCAATAAGGAGAGTGTCTAAATTAACAATAATATCATAATAAAATTTTAAAAGCCCAAACTGCGTCAGGTACCTGCTTCCCCACAGAGTAGGGGATGTGTCAACGAGGAATCCTTTGTGATAATCTGTACAACTAATTTACATGGAGACTAATTCTGTGGGTTTATTTCTTTGCCATGGGCAGTTACTCAATAGCACATACGCAAAGTTTAAACTGTTGTGGTGCTCATGAGATCTCATCACAATATAATTAAGGCTAGAACAATAAATCTGAAGAAATAAAAAAATGAACAGCCAGCTAACCCATTCTCTGATAAGAGTGTAGTATGTTACTGTCACAGAAAGTAATCCTAAAGCACATATATGATTAGTTTAGTGGTAGAGGCATTAATGCTTTTAGCACTGTAAAAGTTCTTTTTAGTCTTTGAGAGCTGTGGAAGAAGCAGCACAGAACTAAGCATTCACCCATAGGAGTACGAAAAATGAATATAATATCTCCTATCTCCCCATACTCTCTTGTTTGGTTTTGAGGTTTGTTTGGGGTTTTTTTCCCCATTTTTAGCACCTAACATTGCAAAGTTTCCTTTTTAAACCAAAAACGCATTTGGGGATTTGAATTCATAAAAACTGGAAAACTAAAACAATGGAAGTTTCAGAACTAAAGACATTTAATTATTGTGCTGTTAACCCTTTAACTTGTTTATAATTTAGAATAACACAGTAGATGGAATGAAATATTTTTTTAGATAATTTATTAATTCAGAACTAAGAATCAGTAAACAAAGAATTTTCTTGAACATTCTTCTTTCTGAGCTATTTGATTCATTGGCTCTTCTAAATGTTCCAGCTGGTTTCTAATACACCTATATGTAGCCCTTGAAAACTGATTGGTGAGATATGACTGCTTTGGCACTTTCATTGATTTGGGGCTTGAAAGATTGTTTTGGCATAATTCCTTCAACCAAAGTTTTGGTTTTTTGTCATCCATATATCTTGCGTGGAATATATGAAGGATGATTGAGTTTTGCAAAGCTTAGTAACAATATTGCCTTTCAGTATGTCCTACTCACTGTAACAAATTACAACATCTTATCCATTCTGGAATCTGATAGTGTATTCAAATAACTGTCATCACTTTTGACACATGCTTGAAAATATACATAGCAAACTATTTATGCTAAACTAGACAGATTTAAACATTTCAGACTGTGCAAACCCATCAACATCAACTCAGAATTAAACCTGGCTGGGATACATCTGGTAAACCGTCTTTCTTCAACTAATATTTATTTGTCAAAAACAATACTTTTAATTAAATGTACTAATACCACTAAGAGATTTGGAGAAGTCTGTTCAGTGCCAAGATAACATTTTTTAATGAATAGTGGGAGAATAATAAAAACTTATGTCACAATTTTACAGTAGTTTGGCAGCTGACGTCAGATCTCAGAAATCCATGTTCAAATCTGGTTTTCCAATATTGCTAAGATGACCCTAAACATTGCATGTCTAGACTACCTAGAATAACTCTGGTTTATTTTCTTTGTAGAAATAATTTAATATTTCAAAGAAGAGGACTTCGTCTGGGGCTCCTATTGCAGGTGAATGATGAAAACCTTAGTTATGAGCTAGCTTCATTCTCTTTCACCTGTGTTAATGACATCTTTTTATGTGTGTAGCATATTATTTATCTCCAACAAATAAAATAAAAAGTTTTAAGTGTTGATATTAGTAAATAATACAAGGGAAAATTTACAAAGCAAAACTTATTTTCATTTTAGAGCACAGGTTGAATGTAGCCACCTGAAGGATAGAGTAACTTGTAGTTTCTAAGACAAAGCCTGAAGTTTGGTCATAGGTAAAAGTTGTTTCAGATCTTGTGATGTAATGACTAGAAGAAAACTACACCTTCAGGAATTATTTCTTCACATTGTCTAAAGATGTGAATGACTGAGTATTTGCTTTCAAGAAACAGTAGTTTGGAGATGATGCTGAATATCTGAGAAGTTTACATGTGTGGAAATAATTAGTTGTTTCAGAGTATGGTGTTTTTTTGTTTTTCAAATATATGAAATTAAAAAGTTTCCTTGAGGCAGATGTAATGTGTAGACTTCTTTTTCCAGTGGTTTGGAAGTGTAACTTGTGCAGGAAAGCTTGGGATCTGAGTCAGAACTCAAAGACAGGAAAACACCTGGAGTCACAATCTTCTAATATCAACTCCAATTTTTTCCAGGGTTATTTATTTTTGTGATTTAAAATTCAAAAAAACTTAGGTTTGCCTTGATGCAAAAATGGGAGGGTTTTGAATTTGTAGTTGCTTATATAAAACTCCTTCTTGATCTCCTTCTATAACAGGGCAATCTGCTTATTGGATGAGGGAAAGGATGTGGATGTTGTCTACCCTGACTTTAGTAAGGCCTTTGACACCATTTGCCACAGCATTCTCCTGGCAAAACTGGCTGCTCGTGGCTTGGATGGGCACACGCTTTGCTGGGTAAAAACTGTCTGGATGGCCGGGCCCAAAGAGTTGTGGTGAACGGAGTTAAATCCAGTTGGCAGCTGGTCACGAGTGGTGTCCCCCAGGGCTGGGTTTTGGGGCCACTCCTGTTTAACATCTTTATTGATGATCTAGACGAGGGGATCGAGTGCCCCCTCAGTCAGTTTGCAGATGACCCCAAGTTGGGTGGGAGTGTTGATGTGCTCGAGGGTAGGGAGGCTCTGCAGAGAGACCTGGACAGGCTGGAGCCATGGGCTGAGGCCAACTGGAGGAGTTTCCATAAGGCCAAATGCCGGGGGCTGCCCTTGGGCCACAACAACCCCCAGCAGCGCTACAGGCTTGGGGAGGAGTGGCTGGAGAGCTGCCAGTCAGAGAGGGACCCGGGGTGTTGATTGACAGCCAGCTGAACAGGAGCCAGCAGTGTGCCCGGGTGGCCAAGAAAGCCAATGGCATCCTGGCTTGTGTCAGCAATAGCGTGGCCAGCAGGGACAGGGAAGGGATCTGACCCCTGTACTGGGCACTGGTGAGGCCGCACCTCGATTCCTGTGTTCAGTTTTGGGCCCCTCACTCCAAAAAGGCCATTGAATGACTCGAGCGTGTCCAGAGAAGGGCAACGAAGCTGGTGCAGGGTCTGGAGCACAGGTCGTACAGGGAGTGGCTGAGGGAACTGGGGGTGTTTAGTCTGAAGAAGAGGAGGCTGAGGGGAGACCTCATCGCCCTCTACGGCTGCCTGAAACGAGGTTGCAGAGAGCTGGGGATGAGTCTCTTTAACCAAGTAACAAGCGATAGGACAAGAGGGAATGGCCTCAAATTGCACCAGGGAAAGTTTAGACTAGATATTAGGAAGCATTTCTTTACAGAACGGGTTGTTGGGCGTTGGAATGGGCTGCCCAGGGAGGTGGTGGAGTCCCCATCCCTGGAGGTGTTTAAGAGTTGGGTTGACACAGCACTGAGGGATATGGTGTAGTTGGGAACTGTCAGTGTTAGGTTAACTGTTTGAACGATCTTCAAGGTCTTTTCCAACCTAGATGATTCTGTGTTTCTGTGATTCTGAAAACCGAGGCACTTAAATTTTTACTTTCAAATAGTAAATCAGTGCTAAAATTCCAGTTACCCGATCAAATATTTAACACCTCCTATGCCTCTAAAAGAACTAAGTTTTCTACTTTTCAATAGATTCTAGTCCCATGTCTAATACTGACTGTGAGACAGTATTTTTTTCAAGGGGTAATTAACACTATAAAGTTCAATTTCATATGTTCAAATTGTGTATTTCTAACATAAGTTGCCTTTACATTTGCTTCGAATGTGCCTTTAATTTCAATGCCAGTAAAACAAATGATACTAACTTTAAAAAATGAGCCTCTGCATTTTTTGTATTGTTGTAGTAAATGAGCCTCTATTTGGTCAGGGTTACAAAGGCATTTCTTCTGAGTGGACTCCCTGAATGCCGTTTTGGAATACCATTGGTCTGAAATTTTGTACCTCCATGCCTCATGAGGGTATCTTTCCCTCAGTTAAAATTAAGTCTAAACCAATTTCCATTTGCTTTTGCTGCTATAGAAATCCTTCCCTTCTCCTAATTTTTAGTAAAAACGATCCAAGAGGATCAAAGTGTGATTTTTTTTGTTCACCTTATTTGGATGAGGGGAGGGAAGCTTAGTGCAAGGTACTCATTAAGATATCTATTCTTGAGACATCTGATTGAACTAAATACTCCCCCCCCCCCCCCCCCCCCCAGTTTGCATTTTGCTTTATTACTTAGCTAAAAGAAAAAATGCCATTGAAAATAATTTCTTAAAAAGTATGACTCAGTTTCACAGTCTGCAGCAAAACAAATATGACCTTGCAGAAGCATTGGGAGATGCTTATTGTGTGATAAAACAGTAACATGATTACACCTACAAAATCCCGAACCAGAAAGAAATTCTGAGAGACTGAAAATGAAAATTATTGTGAGTCACGTCTAGCTGATTCTTCCAAGCAAATATGTATTGGCTTCAGGAGGAGCATATAAGCACACATCAGCTGATAACCCGATTTGATTTTTTTCCTCAGGAGCAGGAAATGCGGAGAGAAAAGAAACTTGCTGCACTGCCATGTCTTCCCCTTTCCTCTTCTGTTCCCAGAGTATGCAGGGGAGAGAGGACAGGGTAACATGGAGGTATATGCAGAGTCTCTGTTTCTTTTAAGCCGGTGAATTTCTTGCCTTTTTGCAGGTTAAGAAATTACTTAGTAAACAGTAACAGCATGACTGGTTTTTGATTTCTTTATTCTTTCTAAAATATTCAAATGGAAGAAGAGGAGGAAGGAACTGAAGAGAGTTACTTTGTTCTGAATATTTCCTCAAGATCTTAAAATCAGAAAAGGATCTTCTGATGTTGGGAGGCAAGAGATGTTTCAAAAACAAAAACAACCCAAAAATTGAATACACAGATTACATATATCCCTTGACCCTCAAAAAGACAAAGCAGTCTTTCATGTCCTTTGCAGAAAACAAGGGCAAGTTAAAATTCTGTATGTCAGTCATAGTAAAAGAAATTACATTTCTTTTGAAGTGACTACTTCAGCCAACTCCTTTTTTGGAGAATGAATATCAACATGGATTACCACCATTCCATCTCCAAAGACAATTCCATTGAAAAACACGATGTGATTTTTAAAATAACATTTTTGTGACTTCAGTTTATTTTCAGAATCAAGAAATCTAGAATTTCTTAGTCATCACCTGTCACAATAAGAAAATACCTGTCTGCTTTACAACTCTCTAAGAGCTGAAAAAAGGGTTTATTATCTCACACTATAAGACTTCATTATCAATAAGCCATTTCTGAACCCAGAAGACCTTTAAGCCCGTCTCCTGCAATGTAATGATTCTTTATTGAATGCAGAAACTGTGAGAGAAGCTGAAATTTTATTAAAGATAAACCACAAGAAATAAGATTTTTGATTCTTTGATTTAAAAAAAAGCGCCATATTTTAAGTAAAATATGCCATATTTTAAGTAAAAAGTTTCAGATTAAATTATATTTTCTTTACATTTTTATTTTAGATATTTCCATTTACTAATGAGAAAAAAGTAAAAAAGGGAATTTCATAATTCCCTTCCTCCTGGGAGGTTGAATAAAAAAGAAGGAGCAGGGGTAAAAGAAAGATTTTTTTTTTAATTTATTTTGGGGTTTTTTTTTTTTTTTTTTAAATCCTGAAAGAAAATAATAACAAAATAAAGGAAATACTTGACCAGGGCAGAGACTGAATGAATTAGTCCAGTCATTCCCTGAAAATCAGTATTTGAGAACAGACTCGTTCTTTCTACATGCTTACTCATGTCTGGAACACCATAAGGCTTGAGCTGATTTTTAAATCATCATGGTGAGGTCTCTCACAGTAACTTTACGAGGCTGCAGCCTCAGAATATCTGCCCAGTCTTAGTGCCCCAGGAAAACCTCAGTCTTCATCTGGTGCAATTACCTTACTAAATAGTTCCAATCTGCCTGAAAATATTGTTCAGCTGAAGATAGCTGTGAAGCTGTTCTCAAAAAAGATAAAATGTGGTATGCTTAGAAAGACTGTCATACTTTGATTATTTTAAAAATATTTTCTCTCATTAGTTCAGCACAATTATTTATATCCTAGGAGTCTGCCTGGATTCTGTGCTGCTGCTGCATGTTCAAATTGATGTGAGTAGAAATAGCTAATGGTCTTCTGTGGCTGGCTAGAAGGCAGTTTCCAGACTGTTCAGATAACCAATTCAGCTAACCTGGGCACTGTGATCTTTACTTTCTGGCTTTCAGTTGGCCTGTTACATTTTCAGCTATTTCAGGAGAAAAATGCAAAAGTCTAGTTTGTGCAGAGAGCAACAACTATTCGAAGAAGCCTGTTGGTATAGGAATTTTAAACCATCATAGATATGACTATTTTCAAAATGGAAGAAAAACTTTATTTCTGATTTATTTTTTACAGTTCCCTAGAAAGTTAACTAAAACTAAGAGTAATGGGGTAAGACGCATAAACAAATGTATTTATTTAGAAAAAGAGTTGAGAAAGAGTTGTTGGGTAAATACAGAAAGAAGGAAAAGAAGAGGAGATTAAATCTACTGAGAGAAAGTAGAAGGAAAGATATACTGTCATCCTAGTATGATTTTGGCTATTTACTCATGAGGAGGCACTCGTATACTAAAAAGGCTTACTAGACAGATAAATAGCAATGTGCAAATATACACTGCTGCATAAATTTAAGAGGAAAAAGGACATTACTGAAACCTGAATTTCTTTATTGAATAATTTACTTTGTCATCATAAATGTAATGCTATATTGCCTTGCAGTGTAACTACTGGAGAGATGTGTTGGTTAAGCCCAGTCCCAAGAGGGATGGCTGAAGAATGATCAAAAGCTTGGATTAATTTTTTTTTTTTGCTTAGGTTGTTTTTATTATTTTTGTTTTGGTTCCTGGAATTTCTTATTAATTTTACAAAGACTGTCATAGACTGTTTTTTGGACTTTCTTCCTGCTCATTTAGTTTAATGGATGAATAAAACTTCTACACAGAAATTACAGTAGTAGGAAAAGTTTGTAAGACCATAACCAGTGGACTGAAAATATCTATTCCTGTAATGGATTTGCAATAAATTCTGATATTTGTGGGGCATCTAATGCAGAAGTCATCTGATGTTCTTATCCTGTATTGTGAATGTTTCATGTAGGTAATTCTTGACTGCCAAGGCTCTGTTTGATGGTGTCAAACTGTGCACTTATTAACTGAAGCATAGAGAGTTCACTGGAGAAAAGGTGTCTGGGGAAAAATCGGACTCGTTTGAGTTTGGTGAACTTCCAGAACTCAGTGTTGCACATGGCTAGTTCTTCCTGCTGTGTTGTTATTCAGTTCACAAAAAACTGAAAATTATGCTTACTAATTTTCCTAAGTGGTAAGATTTTGATGGTGACTGTACTCTACTTGGGCCAGTTTAAGGAAAATTAATGAGGCTACACTCAGTTCCCACACCCCAGAGAAAAAGTCTAAGAATGCAGGACTGTTCTTGGTAACTAACCCATATTTCAGCAAAATGCGATGACTTTTAGTAATATGATGATAGCACATGCATCATGATGCAAATATTTGATCTCAAAGGATAAAGTTTAAAAAACTGTAGCTCTGGTCCAAAGTTTTCCCACAATTAGCCCAGTATAAATTCATCATAATTGAGGTCAGACTAAAGCACATATTATAAACCGGTTTTGGAGTATTTTTTCTCAAATTGGCAGAAATGAAGATTACTGGCTCACAGAAAAACTGGGATTTAAGCCTAAATGTATTTCCTCACCCTAATTTGCATGCCAGTCCCTTTGCTAACATGGATAATTGACTAACTCCACATGATCTCTCTTTTGTATGCCAATGTGAATATGTTACTTTATAGTCAAATACTGGTATATACACATAAAAGAACAAAAATATTATCTCTGACTTTCAAAAAGGACAACAATTTTCGGGTAGAAATGGCAGTCCACTGAAATTCACCACAACCCAAGTGCAAAGCATCTCACAGCAGCCTGACTGTACAGGTGATATACAGGAAACTGTTAAAGACTTTAAAATTTGTGTGAGTGGAGGATCACATTATGATTACTCTTCCAGCAATGACAATTACTGCTTTTTTTGTGTTGGTTTGCTTTACAGACATCTAGCATTTCATCATGTATGAAAGTGGACTCTGATCAAACACCTCAAATTTCTGGGCTGTTTGGATGAAAAGGGACAAAGATTTGATTTCATTCTCAGTTAACCAGCCTACTTTTCTTGATTATAAACAAAGCACTATACTAATTATGAGAGGAGTCATTTTTCAAAACCTTTAACCCAAACTTGTATTCATTGGTTTCTCTCAGCTGAAATCATATTAGATACAATAATATCGCACAGTTATGTGTAAAATATGTTTTAATTTTCCCAAATGAAAGAAAAATTGATGAGAATTTCTTTTGATAAATGCAGCATATTTATATTTTGCAAAATAAAATATGCTTCTTTGTATGGAATCATATAACAGCATATATTAAAAAGTGTATTTCTTGAGAGCGGAGAAAAAAACCCTGAACATCTGCATATTTTAATAAAGAGATAGAGGTGTTCCTATTTTCTTTCAGCATCTGAGGGAACTGTCTTCATGAAGATCATTCTTCTGTAAGGATTTTAAAAAATATATCTTTTTACATCTTGCATGTATGAACAAGAGGTTTTAAATATGTAATGCAGCTTTAAGGGAGGGAATCATATAAGAAGTAGGTTTGTAATTTAGTACTGTAGGACAGTGCAATAACCATTACAGATAACATTTCAAAAGTGCTTTCATGCTAATCTTCAGTTTTCACTCCTAACTTTCTGAAGTCTTTAAGGAGCTGTTTTTTAGACGCGGGTCTCCTACATCTTTGTTATTTACTTTCCGTTTAGCATTTTGTTTTAATTTTGCTGTTGTGTGTGTTTGATTTTACTATCCTTTAGTTGGGACAGTTAGAGAGGAAAATCACTGTCTTTAGAGATATAAAATAATCATGTGGCTTTTTTTTTTCTAAGCATGGAAAACTGCTAGTGACAGAAATTGAAATGCATTATGTTGTTGCAAAAGAAGCACCTTGGAGTGGTCTAATGACAACTGATGTTGATTTGACAGAGTTCTCAGCTATTCAGAGATGCTTTCCCCATCTGAACAGTGTGGTTTTTTACAAGAGCATTCAGCTTTTTTCATACTTTCTTTGCAATAGAAATTTAATTGCACTTATTTCAGTTGGGATAACACTGGGTTAGGACTGAGCATTTTGGAAAGAACTTCAGTGTGAGAGTAGGTTATAGAGATGCATGCTACATGGGTGTCTGGAATTATCAGCAGGCAGTGCCTTTTGGCTGCTAATAATGTGCCTTTCCTATGTGTCCATGCCAGGATTTGTTTTTTTGGTGAAACAAATATTCATAGAAGTGCATTTCTGCTCCAAGAACCAGGTGAACCCTTCCAGGGCTGACTTATCATAGGTGAGATTGCTTGAGAGAGTGAGTAAACTGAATGTGTTTATATTTGATATCTATTCCCAAATAATGCTATAGAGTAAAAATAAGCAGGCCAGGGGCATTGCAATAGAGGTTGTAATCAAGACCAACACTCCTGTATAATTAGACTGTGCAACTGTGTGGGAAAATCTACTATAGAGAGAAGATAGAACTTAAATATAGGACCAAAACCATAAGCATTTTAGGAAAAGGTCTGAGGAAGAATCTGATGCTATTTTATGTTACTCTGGTTTACTAATAGCATACACTAACTAAATAGCTGGTGAGCCTCCTAATGGTTCTCCCTTTCATGCTGCTGAAACAATTAAACCCTAATAAGAATCTGAGTGCATACTCAGTGAAACCTTACAAAACTAGTAAGCACACTTTGAGGATTTCTTGTCCACTCCCAGCTAGTTTGATCTCTAGAGACTGAAAATAAAAGCAACTAAAAATCATGTTCCTTTTATTTCCTTGTGTACAAGCAGTTTTAAATAAAGACTGTCAGAACTGAGAACTGTTGTATGAAAATTTGGCAAGCTTGTTTGGAACAGTTACTATATCCTGTTTCTGAAGAAAATCAGGTCTTTGTGCATATCTGTTGTGAACTTCAACATATTATCAACAGAATGACATTATTTCAGAGCAACAACATAGTGTCAATTATTTTCAAAAACAAAAAAATAGGCCTTTATTTCTATATACCTTTCTTTGTAAAGTAGCATCATGCACCACTTAAAATTGTGTTGCAGTTTTAAGTGTGAACTACAATGTTGTCAAATATGTTCTTTATTTCTCTGTTCCACTTTCCACTATAGTTGACCAGATTCTTCAAGTAATTATGTCTGACACAGACAAGAAACACTGATAAACAGGTGATCCTATCTCTTTTTGATTTTAAAGGATTGTCAAGACATTAGTTGATAGATTGAAGCTGAATTTGAAGAATAAAAAATAAAATAAAATCCTGTCCTGTGTAATTTATGAACCAGGACATTTGGTATTAATCTGCCTTTGCAAAATGAACCAGTCTCAACTTTTGGGAAGATGTCCACATTAAACAGAGAGATACTCTACGGACGCCACAGTACACAGTTACAGCCAACTTGGGTTCAAGTCCAAATGTTGAAATGTTCTTTATCCAGCTAAAAGGGAGACTTTTTAATAAATTCTGGAACATTTTCCTGCAATAATCTTCACATGTACTTTTTATAAATGTAAACATTAGCTGTTGCTATGCCCTGATTTTATTTTAACCTGAACTGTATTTACTATACCTAAGGATAATTCACATGGAGCAAAGAGCCCTAATATTTGTATTTTAGAATAAATATTATGAAAATCTCTCTCAGGGGAAGAAAATGTTTAGATAACCTGCCTTTCACACAGAAAGCTGGCTGCTGAACCTTCAAGCCAGCAGTTCTTCCCTGTCTTTCTAACTGAGAGACAGTACTACATATGAAAATTCAGTGCCTCCTGGACATACTTAAGCAACCCCATTTCTTTGTGAAAGAGGGAGAACGTATGGAAGCTGTAAATAAATTATGATTGCCAAAGATCAGAGGAATTTTTACACAAGACCAAAGCAACTTAAGCTCATTCTTTGATACAAACCTTTAATAATTCAGCACAGTGGTAATTTTGGTACTGCTAGAATTCCTAACAATTGAACTGATCTCCAGGTTGTTAGCAGATGATTAAGAATTAAGTTATTAGTAGCTGACCTCTGCAGAAGTCATACAATTCAATGTTTAATATAAGCAGTAGGTATGACTTTCTTTCAAGAAGCCCTGGAAATCTCCATGAAAACACCACAATACTCATTTGATGACAACACACCATTCAGTTCTTTAATAAGTATTTCTTGCTCAGATGGCAAAAGCAATCACTGAACTACTCCTATGCAAGTAATTTGAAGCATGGTTTAAAATATAATGCCTTTATGAAATAGTATGTTGGATATCAGAAAGAAGAATCAGCAAATCTTCTGCTTCCTTTCCAACAGGAATATCTAGAATAAATACATACTCACCAAGGAACGCTCATCCCCTTTCAAAACAAAAATTTCAATCCTATATTAGTGGGGACTTAGACACACTTAGAGTTCTACTTCAAGCAAATTTAAGTTATGAAACATGGACACTGATTTCTCCTTTGCAGGAAGACTGTTTTTCTATACATCAATCTGTCAAGCGTCAGGCATTGGGAGTTGGTCCTGCTGGAGAGGATCCTTCTCCCACTCAGGCCTGCACCTCACACATTTGCAGGGCAGCACACCAGTGCCCAGCCCCCCGTAGTGCCCATGTCAGCACACAGAGCACAGCTGACCTCTTGGCCATGAAGCAGGAGGGAAGCGTGTTGGATTTCACAAAATAAAGGAACACGTGCTTCCTAATGAGGTACAGTGACCAGGAAACATTCTTCATTCTACCCTCTCACTCCCTCTTTTAGTGATTTAAATCCACAGCCCTTCCTCTGTGATGGGCCTCACCCATGAGATAAGGTAAAACTCAACACCATTCTCAGGCAATCATCCTGCCACATGTGCGTCCTTTTCTTCAGACCAGAGAAGGGGTGCTTTGCGTATCAGAAGCCAGGAATTCTGACAGTTCCACCCACGTGGGGTGAGTAAACAATATGAAATGATCAAGCTTTCATATAGTAACATAAGAACAATAATTCAGTATTATTAAGGCAAAATATTGAACCAGGAAAGTCAGCAAAACTGATCAGTTCCTGTTAACAACCCAATCTTGTTTATTGTAGATAATGTTTTTTTACTGGACTTTTCCCCCAGCTGATGTAAACAAATTAGCTCCATCGAAGAGAGTGGAGTATTTAATACTTACCAGCTGAAGATCTGGCCCCACAGAATAGCCTGCTTTCCTTCCAAAATACTTTATTTTCTTTTTTCTTTTATTCACCTAATCCTAATAATAGTCTGCAATTTTTTAATAAGTAGTGTGTAGGCAAATGCACTTTTAAAAACAAGCAAAATATTCAAACTGCTTGGTTTTTTTTTTTTTAAAAAAAAAGAGAGAGCAAGAGAGAAAGCAAGAGAGAAAGCAAGAAAGCAAGAAAGCAAGAAAGCAAGAAAGAAAGAAAGAAAGAAAGAAAGAAAGAAAGAAAGAAAGAAAGAAAGAGCAAGCATAAACAGTAGTGAGGTGGCAAGCCAGTGAACTTCCAGATGTGCATTAGTTTATTTTCAGGCAGGGTCAGTTAGCATATTTCTGTTCTGGCATGTGCATTCATCTTCTGAACAGGGTGGAAATTCAACATAATGAGCACCTGATCATCCATTACTAATGAGCCAGATATACCCTGTTATTTAATTTGTTCTTTCGTAATTTCATACACTATATATTGCTTAACACTATACCAGTCACTTTAATGGAGAAAGCTTGTCTTCATCCTTTTCACTCTCTCTGCTAGTAAATGGGTTTAGAAAAAGGAATATAGTCTATTATTCAAAGATGGTTTCTAAGATGGTTCACAACAGGTTAATGAATGATATCTAATACTCATATTAGACCAATCATATTAATAACAGAGAAGAGCGCATGAGGGTCATAGTGCTAATTGCATAGGAGGTCCAGCCAGAAGGCATCTTTATCTTAGAATTCAAGATGCACCAAGTTTGACTAATCACCCACAGTGTGTTTGCAATTATAATAACACTGTATTAACCCTGCCAATGTGAGGTATCAATATTTTATGTGTGGCTTGACAGTTCTAAGCTGAACATTTGTGGTGCTTGATATCATGCTCACATAGAAAGCACACAGCTCTTGTTCTGCTTAAGACTGGAACCAAGGATGTTACGGAGGGGAAAATTCAATTTTTTTTTTCCTCAGAAATTTCATTTTCTTCTATTATTTTCAGAATGGTGTCACTATCAAAAAGAGGTATTTTGTAACTTAAGTTGCTTTATACATCACAACAAAAAAAGCAGAGTGTTTTAGAAAATGTTGAAATCAATGGAAAAAGTCCTCTTACCCCTTTATCTTCACCCTGGATTGAAAGAAATTAAGAGTAACGTTTTCATTTTAGTATGACCCTAACTGATTGTCACACAAAGTTCAAACACAAAGAATGTTCCATTAACAACAGCGCTATGTATGAGGCAGATCTTCACCTGATTTAAATCAGCATGGGAGTCAGAACATGTTTACTCTGTTAATCATGTGAGCCTCTGGTTTACACATGTAAAACCTATGAAGCAGTTTAACTCTCACACTGAGTTCCATTTCCCAGATCTGACTGTCAAAGATAAAAATGTTTGCCCTCACTTCTTAGCCAGCATCCCCTAGGTCTCTCCGAGACTTTGCCCAGTTCTCCTGTAGATCTGGTTTTCATTTGCACCACTGCTGTTATACTTGTGATAGCTCATCTGTAGCACACACAGCCACCATTGCCCAAAAACCCACTCAAACTTCATCATTTACAACTTAAAAAAATAAAGAACCCCATTCTCCTCCTGCAGACTTTGATGAGTGTTGAGGGTTCTCCAGATTCCCAGATCACATGCCCAGAATCATTGCATAACTTTCTAGATTTTCTTTAAAAGAAATATTTATCTGAGAACCAGGTGCTTTTTTGAATTCCACTAAGCATGTTACAAAACAAAGTAAGAAGTACAAGACTCTTGAAAATGTCTGTTCACAATGAACCAGCACTAGCTTCTTTGTTAGATCTCAGGTGGTTTATGATACGTTTTTGTGCCAATGGATTTTTTTTTTTATTATTATTCTTGTTGGTATTCTGAACACTTTCAAATGTTTGTCAATTGATGGTCTCTACATAATGGGTACAATCCATATCTGGGTCAGACCTTCCAGTTCAGGTACAATAGCTGAGCTCCCTGGAGTTGTGATTTTTTTCATGTAATAGATTTGTAAAGAAATGAAATGATGCCAAGCAGACTTAAATGCTTTTCCTCAACTTTCACAAACAGTTGTACTTCTGCTTGGATCTTCTGCAGACAAAATTATATAAAGTTGTTTTAAGTTTTAAAGAACATATTGAGAGACCTGTGAGACATAAAACTAGTAATAGATTCTCTTGTTAGAATCTTGTTATCTTATATCTGTCTTCTTCAGAAATACCTTCCTGAAGCTTCTTGCATTTATAAATGTGAAAAGGTTTTAAAACCACAACTAACACAGCATAATGTAAACTTTTCAGTGAAAGAAACAAAGCCAACAAACAAAACTCATATAGATCAGTAGCTGCTAGGTCATGCTGGACAATAAAGGAAAGTCCCAATTAAAATCTGACAGAAACTAATTATTTAATTTTGCATAGACATTTTGAAAACCACTTAAGTTTTTCAGTGCCCCAAATCCAAAACCTTTCAAAATAAGAACTGGACTATAAATCTTCAACTTTCAAAGGACTATGTTCATGTTTGGTTGTTTGGTTAGTTGGTTTTTTTTAGTTCAGACATCTGGAGTTGACCAGGGGATGTCATTCCTTTGACTTCAGGGAAACTTCCAGCAAAGATACCAATTAATTCTTCATGCCTCCACAATACATTTCAGATAAAGGAAAAGTCAGGTACTGCTCAAAAAGTGGAAAAAATACACTGGTGAGGTTGGGTACCCAGACCTCAAAGTGGCCTGAATGGGCCTGAGTTCTGGGAGGGCAGTGGGGACCTTTGATCATGTCATCCATCTTCTGAAACCCAATTCAGATCATGACATCCTCAGTGGGACCTGATTCTCTGTCAGGTTGGTCTTTGGGCTCTTTAGCAAACTAAAAACTCTTGAAACTATTACAGTGTCAGAAGGGCATTAAAATATTTTCACATAGGAAGTTGTGAATCACACAAATATATATATATACATATATATTTATTCACATATATATATTTATATGTAAGTATCTTATATACCCAAACAATCCAGACAGGTTCAAAACTCTCTTGTCCATCTGAGAAGCACTTCCACTTAGTGTCAGATGACCTTTTGTATTAAGGAATGGAGGGGCAGCAAGCTAGGAATACTTTTGACCTTAAACCTTCCCTTGTCCAACAGTGCTAAACAGCCAAAGTATGAACGTCAGAGGAGGATCTGCTCTCCACAAAAGAGCTGTGGCCATGTTGTGCTTGAAAGCCACAACAGCAACAAAGGATATCTTAGTCTACTAAGGAATATGAGCATTTCAAGAAAAGCTTAGCAATCAAGGGCTTAATGCAATTCATACAAGTAAAGTTGGTGTTGTCTTGTGAGGGCTGGGGGGATTTTGTTGCTTTTTTGGCAGGGTAGGGATAGTATTTTATGATACTTGCCCTAGTTTGGTTCCATTTTTTGCTAAAAAGTGTTTTGCTGAGCTGCAAAAGCCAAGTGTAAATCCGAAGTTTCTCTACTGTATTTCAAAGGGTCATTGGAGATCCTACAACTGGGATAATTTTTATTTCTATTTCTAGGCATATATTGTTTTTCCTGCCAATCAGATTAGTTTCCTAATACAGACTGGCAATATAGACTGCCCATTTGTGCTTTAATGTTTTATTTTCTAATGAATGGTTACTAAAGTTTGCTAATCATGACAAGAAAGAGACTGAATCACCAAATTAAGTGTTAAAGCCTCCAAAACTCAATGTGAAGATTCAAGGACTACTGTAGTAATATGCAAGATCTAAAGTTAGTTAGTGAAGGAAAACTGAGGGAAAATTTGTTCTCTTTCTGTGTATATGTGTGCATTTGGCAGCACCTTTAGCCTGTTGCTGGTGGTGAGAGTCTCTTCCTGAAGCATCCCAGAGAGTCAGAGCATGGCAGACAAACTGGTAGGTAGCAGGAAGCAAGAAGAATAGGTGAGACAGGAGGGAATGGACTTATGCACATGCAATCACAATGGTAGTGTACTCAAAACTCTGCAGAAAAATAAGAGAGTGTTCAGGAAATCTGTCATTACCTTAAATGCATTGAAATAGATACATCAGGAGAGATTAATTTCCTAAAAAATGTTTATCAGGACATTATTTCAAATTTCCTCCTCCTTTTTTTTTTTTTTTGGTTTTGTTTTTATCTTTTTTAACTTCAATATCGTTAATATTGGAAGAGTCCAGCAGGCAGCGGGTCAGTGAGCAGAGGTGTTGGTAACATTTGATCTATCAGCATACACTTCATCTTTAACCACAGTTGTGCACAGAAAGAGAGCATATGCCAGTCTTGAGTTAAAAAATTCACTGTGTGGCTGTTGATGAGTTGATCGCTCTCTAAGTGCCTGATGAATTAGGCATAAAGAGATGCATGATGAGGAGGGTTCATTAGCATGAGCTCTCTCTCTCTCACCGTCACAAATCATGCATCCCCAGACTGCAGGATGACTAAGGAGAGAGGGATGGTGGCCAGCCAAGCCATGCCAAATGGGTGGTGAAGGCAAGGAGCAGAGCTATGCTCCCACTGTGATCTTTTCAGGGTGGCAGATCATAGCACACCACAGACCATTCAAGCCCTTTGTTATTAACCCTGCGTGGAACTGAGTAGCGTAAATACACAGAGAGGCTCACAGAAATTGTTTATCATTAAATGTTCACTTGTTTTCCTTCAAAGTATTTTTGAAAAGTTATTTAAACTTCTGTGGTCTGGAAAAAAAATTCTATATGTGAATGTGGGTATTTCCTGGTTTCTTCTGGCCAAGAAATACTGCAGTACAAAAATAGGCTTTGGAATTGATTCCCCACTGCAGATACTGGGTGTGTGTGTAGTGGACCCTGCAGGACCTCATCTTGTGTAATCTCCACCAGTGGTCCCTTCTGGAAGTGACTCATGAAAACTGCATCCCCAGAGACCCTGATTATATTTCTTTTCCAAGGATCACCAGACTGGCTAAACATGATACTGCTTTCTGTTGCTGTAATCCAGTGTCAACCCTCCTGGAAAGAGAATGACTATTGCTGGGACTCTTGTACACTAGGGTAAATTAGAATGAAGACCTGTGTTTCTTACTTCCCACTTCTGTCTAAAAATTGAAGTTGCCTATAGGAGCTAACTTGCAATCTTGTTAGCAGTGTATACACTCTATATATATACTTTAGTGTTTTATTACATAAAAATTTTATTCCTAGTCAGTATTAATAACAATTTCCCAAACTGCCTGGTGAATGATAAGAAAGTAACCTGCATCTAAGCTTTATCTAAGGTATATGAAAGGGAATTTTGGATTTAAAAGTAGACAGAACAGAGGTGCCGAAACAGAAGTCACTTCAAATATACACACTTTCTTCAGGGAAGGAAGACTTGTAACCATTTGTTTTATTAAGAGAACTTCATAAAATTCAGTTACCTTTTTAGAACTGAACTGTCATTCATTGTAAACAATTTGAAATACTGTATTCTATGCAAACAAGCTTAGGCTGAAGTTCTGTGGGAGAACAGATTGTTGTGCCCCAGTCAGCTTGCAGTTCTGAATAAGAAGTGGGAGGGAGGAAAAATGTTGTTTGGAGTTAAATAAAACGTTATTTTTTCATACGTCTTTGGGTTTTTCCCCTTTAAAAACAATGCCTTGAAAAATAATATGGAAGGAAACTAAAATTTATATCAGTTTAAACTGAAAATGAATATGCTTGTTTTGAAAATAGTGAGGAAAAACATTTCAACTCCAGTTACTTATGAGGAGAGACATGTCTTTTAAGGTAATGATAACCTAGTATTGTGTCTTGCAGGGTAAGGTAAAAATCAAAAGGAAAATTTTTTCACAATTTTTATTTTTTAAAAAAAGATTATAAAGGTCAGTCTTAAAAGGTATGACACACAAAACTGTAAATAAGAACTTTGGAGAAATTTTCAGTGTACCTGAGAATTGAGGATAGACAAAGAAACAAGTTGGGATTTCTCAGTAGGCACCTATCAGCATTTTAGATCCTTCTGTCTCCTCTCCTTTGTATCTAAGTGACTTAGAAATCACATTTGCTTGAATTTCAACGAATACCGTATGTCTGTGTTGAGAGTCTTGATTTCTAAGGATTAAATTAAAAGCATTAATATATCTGTGTCCACGTTGTCTTGAAATAACTAGAAATTTTCAAGTATATCTATTAGATATTATATATGGTTAGTATCTAATTAGTATATGTAACATATACTTAATAAGCCCCCTGAAAAACTAATGAGGCTGAAGAGACAGGAAATTTTGGTCTCTAAATGTAAGTATTTACTACAATATGCACCTTCTGCTTTGCTTTCTTCAAATTTAAAAGTAATTTAAGGTCATAGCGCTCCTGCCTTACTCCACACATTCCTGCCTTTCTGTGCCTCAGACAAACTGACAATCCCACAAAAAAAAACCCAAACAACCTCTTTGTGTTTTGCCTAGCTCCAGCACAAGAAAGATACAATAAAATATGTGACCATGAGGTAGTGGGAAGTCAGGAATAGGCTTTTTGGCAGAAGAACAATCTTAAATTGTCTTACACAGGTTACAAAACTGCACTTAGCTATCAGTGGTTCAATTTTGCCTATCTCTTGTTAGAGACTTTGGAAATCTTCCCAAGATTTTAACATAATATACCGTCTCAGGTGCTGACTTTGCCTGGAGTTAGACATCTAACTATCTGTTTTGCCTTTGAAAATAGTTCTTTTTATTTTAGCATAAACTTAAAACAAACTCAGTAGAAAACTCTGGGATCCAGGGAAGCTTTTTATCATGATGACACAGTTTATATGTACTGTATGAGACTCATGTTTCAAAGAGTGATTACGATGTTCTGAGTTATATCAATCTGTGTTTACATGTGGATATTTTTATTCGTGGATTTATTTTAGAATTGTACACTACATTGCAAAACATAATTGGAATTTTCCCACCCAATTTAAATTCATTCGATGAATATATAAACTTAGCAACCAAGGTTTTTCAGTTACCTTTTGGATTTTGACTCCATGGGGAATATTCGTGTAATCTAATGTAGTTGTTTTGAATAACATCCTAGTTAGAGGCATAAAGTAGGCTAAAGTTAGGTGTCTACACTAAACAGAGGGACATAGACATTTCTATAACATAATTCACACAAAATATAGTAGATGCCTGAAAACAGTTTGGAAAAACATTTTCTCATCATTTAACATTACTGTTCCCTTTGGATGTTCAAATTTCTAAGTAAATTTGAAGAAAATATGGTAAAAATCTTAAGTTTTCTTTATTACATTCAGAGGGATAGCAGTGTAAGTCTCCCTTACATTTCCCTACCTGTGCTTTTATCTAGGGAAGATACTGTATTTAGCAGGATTTCACATGTATTTTGCCAGTGATTTGTAATTTAGTCCCTTATGTAAGAACATCAAGGTGCTAAAATGCCTTGCTTATATAAATGCTCTGGCACTACTTATAGCCAAATGCAGTGGTAGTTTTAGGATCAGAATATTGGCTACACCACTACTTGGAAAGAACGTGTGGCTGTTGATAACAGAGAGACTGAAAGAGGAAGGGTCCTTCCCAGAGGATTGCTTTCTCCTCTGCCTTTAGGCCACAACAGTGTATTTGATGAATCCGTAGGACGGTTCTGTAGGTTGCAAATGGTATCCTGCTCTCTCCCCCAGCTATATGGAAAATATGTCAAAACCTATACAGGGAATTCCCAAAACTCTTACCAACCAGAAGTCTTAGTCTGTTTTGCTATTTATTTGTATTACCACCTTAGGATCACATGGGAAGGCTGTGGGTGGAGCAGAATGGACTCTATACTGAATTTGAACTGAGGAGACAGTAGCATTACTTTTCAAATCCTCTATCCTTCAAAGAGTCAAGTAAATCATTGTGCCGAGCTGTGATTTTTATAAAGGTTTAAGGTACTTGCCTTCAGTGAAACAACACTAAGAGCTACTTGAATGATTAATGTTGTTTCAATGAAATCCTAAAATCTGTACTCATATTTTTACTGATTAAATGTATAGTGATTAATTGCCTGGATGAGATATTTGCATTCCTCTCTAACATACTTGTAGGATGGTAACAGTGAGTCTATATGGCAGAACAATATTTTAAGATCATTTTCAAGATAACAATGTTGTACATGATGACCTAGTAATAGAAAGTTAAGTCAGAAATAGATAATATTTTAATGTAAAATTTTTTAGTCCAATAGTCAAAATATTTACCATTTAGCTGAGATGAAGGAAAGAAGAGTATTAATACTTTTCTCTACTTGGAGAAACACAGGACTCTGAACCAAGTTTTTGGAAGAGAGTATTTCAAGGTTGTTCTCTCTTAATCTCTTCTGTTGAGATGGTTTTACAAAGTATTCAAATGTTGATGGATGCAGGAACTGGAAAGGAGGTTTACACTTCTAGAGGACTGCTCAGAGGGCCAACACAGGGTCATTCTACCTCTTTTTCTTTGTTTGAGCTGAAACAAATTATTGGTTCACTAAAATTTATATTGTTTTTAGGTCTGGTCATCAAAATGAAATTTTTGATATTCATGCAGTCCCAGTCATGCTGAAAAACATTTCATCACACCATAATGATATTAAAATTGTAGAATTCATATGTTGACTCATTATATGTATATAAAATACAGGGTTCCTCAGCTCTTCCAGAAATAAGCAGAAGTGTTACCACAAATTATTTTTTATGTGTGAAGATTTTACATTAGCCTGTATCTGAAAAATCAAAAAGGGAAAAGGAAACTGATTACAATAAGAGAACTCAAATAACATTAAATCTTGGAAAGAATGTTTCTTTTTTATTGTGTCTAATACTAGTCTGAGAGAAAGGGTGGGACACCTTTATTAAACTAAAATAAAGCAGCATTCATCCATAATTCTGAGTTTGATGCAATGATTTCAAGTGCTGCAAAGACTATCTTAAGAATTATTTTTAGATATCTTCTAAAGCATGGTGGTTAGTAGTAACGTTTCTGTCTGACTCCATAGTCTTAACAGGAGTAGCTGCCTGTTACAATATCTGATAAGCAGTATTTTCTCTTCCTGCTCTTACTGAAAAATAAAGTAGGGCAATATTCTACTTTGGTTGGCCAGTACAAAAAAAGCTATTGTATCTACCACTACAGTGGTGATGCAGTAGCCTTGTGAACAGCTGTTGCTAAAGAGACACAGTTGGGAATTTTCTTAAGAATGTTTTTCACAGAATACACTGGTTTGTTGAAAGTGTAACTTTTTTTTTTTTTTTTTTTTTTTCCCAAGATGGTATGTACCTTTTTTAATCAGGCAAAGATTTCCGATCAGGGAGAAACAGACGGATACACTGACTCAGCTGGTTCATCTAGAATATTTAAATCCATGAACTGAGTCTGGGGATAGATCAACATTTGATGTGCCTTTATTTCACTAAGTATTGTAGAACCATTTCAACTTCTATCTATAATTCAGAGTTTAATGGATGACACAGGGAGGCCCTCTGCATGCCTACATGTAGAGCAGAGCATGGCACTGCCAGCCTACAAAGTAGCATGGACTAATCAAAATCTGGAAGCACTATGGTTGTGCTGCTGGACCTACATGGTTTACCTGTGCTGAGGACTGTAGTATGCTGGATTATCAGCACTGCCACTCTCTTTCACGCCTACACTAGTCTGTGGTACAGTCACTGCACTGTGCACCACATCAGTCAGGTCAGCTATAGCTGAGGATCTCTTCAGTGGTATAAAAAAATCCTGCTGTGCACTGTGCCTTCCTGCCTTGATTTTCTTCTCCTGCTCCCCACTCTTTTTATTTCTTTCTTTTTTTGTTTGAATTTTTACTATTGTTGTTGTTCTCCTGGTTCAGAGCAAGAAAAGTTAAAGAATCTTGTAAAACTTCCCTTGGATGAGTAAAGTTTCCCAGCCACTTCTGAACGTTACAATATTTGGAAGAGTAGGGAGAAGGTGGGAAATTGCTAAGGACTCTGCAGTATATATTTATAACACAGGTCTGTTAACCATAGACAAATGTTTGATTGAAAGCATGGTTTAAGCATTAGAACTGCAGAGTGAAATCCTTAGAGCAGAATATTATCTTCTATATATTGATGTAAATACATGGTGTCTGTAGACATTGCTGACATTGCTTCTGCCATATACATTGATTAGTAAAGACAGAAGATTACATGGTAACAGGTAACAAGTGATGTATTCATCTGTACTCCACAGAATTTAAAAGCTAACAAAAAGTTTAAGATCTAAGCTTGAGGCTGATGGTGAGATGTCCTTTGCTTTTGAGGCTATGCCTCCTTTCAGGAGAGTACAATCCAGCAACATCTTCCTTTGAAGACAAACATGATAGAAATGGTTAAACCCAGCCCCAATGTAAAAAGATATAAAACACAATGAAAGTACTAATACACAAAATGTACTGCCAGATCCTCCAGGAATTAAAGAAACTTTACAATGTCCAGTTTTCTCCATCTTTTCTGGCAGAGACAGAGCCTCTGTTTCAAGGCCTTTAAGTTTTAAAGCAAAGAACATTCAGAACAGGTATTTGCTAATTTTGATCAACTTTGACTTGACTGCTGTTTTTAAAGAATTATTGGTTTAGATCTCTGTTAAACAAAACACATACAAGTTAAGTAACTCTCTTAAGGACATACAATATGTTCATGACACAGCTGGGAAGGGAATGTGAATCACCTGACTTTAGAAGTATTCTGTAAACTATAAATAAACTCTTAGCATCTAAATTCTAAGCCAAGACTGCTTCTTGTCTCTGGCTACTTGTAAGAAGTGACACTATATATTGTTAAATGTTCTATAATTTGACTGCTGGATGTCCTTTTTAGGCAGACCCCTAGTAGTATTATTTCCACCTTGCAACTGGTTTAAAACCTGAAGAACAATTGGCAGGATTATTTTTTTCACTTGTCATGTTCTTCTACCTAATAGCAGAATGGTATTCTACTTACAGGGAACCTAGTAATTAGTTCAGTGTTATTCTGTCATTAGTATTTGTCTACTTCTCCATACCTTGCTAGAGAGTCAAGTCTCAAGAACATCTCTGGCTCACCAGTTGACTGTTTTTCTTTCGTAAAACCTAGCCTTCTTAGGCCAAGTGAAAACTCTCAGCATAGGCATTCACAGCCTTCAATTTTCCCCCCTCCTTCTCAAAAATATGCTATTTTCTGAACCTTTAAGTGTGTCTTTCAAAAAATCAAGCCCTTTGAAATTAAATGGGGGGAAACAAGACAGGGACCCACCACCAACAGAACAACTGACTCATTTTCTTTAGCTTTTAGCTAAAAGTTGAGACCTTAGCCTTCTTTTTTCTTTATCAATGCTTTGGCATGAAACATCCAAAAAGTAGATTGCTGGACTTGGTCGTGGTATTTCAAAGAGTGCAGCATTTGGCCCATACATTAGCAAGCAGGTGAATAATTAATAACAACACACATGGAAGCAAATGGATGTTTTGCTTGTTGAAAGAGAATGAGAAACTCAGACAAAGGCCTGGGCTCTATGTCCTTGCCCTCCACAGCAGCAGAAGAAATAATGTTATGAATAGCATTTAACTTGAATTTGTAGCAAACTGCTGCTTTTATCATAAACAATTGCCAGATGGTATATATTATCTTCCTTTTTTCTCCTTTCACAAAAGCAGCATTAATTGCAGAGCAGCCCAGGGCTCCACTCAGCTCATCAGTGTGATAACACTTCATGACCCTGATTAGCCGTCAGTCTACTCAATTAAAAAGATCATTTAGACATTCACCCAATCATTTGCCTATCGAGCCACCTGGGCCTCAACCAGGGGCTCCATTTTTAACATTCTCCTGCCCTCTCTCATCTCGCCTAGCTTTTTTACATATCTCCAAAAGACATAATTGAATTAAATAAAGCGTCTCAGGGGCAGCTGCAACATCTGCTGTTTGTGGTATGTCAAGCCTTCAGCATTAAAAACAGTTACATATGCTCCAAATTAGCAGGTCGCAGAGATGAAACAGTCGATGATAGTGTTTTTGTGCCAGCGTGAGAAGCAGCTCACAGCTGTGTGCAATTTACAATTAAAGGCTTTATCAGAGCTCAATTGTACTAGTGAATCAAGTGGTGAGAGGTCAGTTAGTGAATTAGACCAATTAGAGCTTGTACAGTTAAATTATCTGTCTTATTACCTACTGATAAACAGCCTTGTCATATCTTTACTCAGATGATGAAGCTTGGAAGTGCTTTGTGAGGTGATACTGTACTTTTGTGTGTGTAATGGAACTCCGTAGATTAGCTAAGTTAGTCTGATGCAACAAGCATACAGCAGACAACTTCTTAAATGGAGGGGAAAAAAACCCAAACACCTGCAGGTGGAACTTTAAGCAAAATTAAGTTAGAATATGAGTGAAGATTGTAAATGTTGGCTGTATTTCAAGATGTATTTTTCTGCTTGGTGAAATCTAACTTCAAAAAGTTAACAGAGGGAAATATTATGTGTTTGATTTCTGGGGTTTTTTTAATTACCGTCTTCTTTCTCTCCCACTCTGAAGGAGGGATGGGAGGCAAAGGACAGAATTTAATAAAGTTGGGTTCTGATTTCATACTGTAAAATAATGCAGTAACAATGGACAAAGAAACTGCTCCTTCTTAGTCTCATGACTTACATGGTTCCGGAAAGCATCACTTATAAATCTGGACACAAATGACTGAAGATGGGTGAACTGAACTAAGGTGAGCCACTAAAGCCTTTTCAGAAGGATTATGCATACAAGTGTGTCAGTTTACAGATGGGTAGTATTAAGCATCTGTTATTGCCGTGTCATCCTACTGTATGAATGAGACATGAGGTACTGCAATGCTAAATTTATAGGTACCTGGCACTAAGAATGAGGAATTTGCTGTCAGGAGCCCTATACAATTTGAGGGGTGGGGGGGAATAAGATTAACCAGCATGCTGAAAAATGATCCAACCTTTCACCGTGTTGCATGACATCTTGATAGTGTTGCATGACAAATTCTGCCTTTCTAAGGCAACATTGACTGAGGACCAGAAGTCTCAGAAAGCTTCCCTTGAAAGGGACTATCTTTGCTTTTGAAAATTAGGTAAGGCTCATACCTTTCTTTTAAAGTACAGTCAAGCAGCGATAACATGGAGGTGTCATTCTCTTTTTAGAGAAAGTCCTACAGATTAGATCATACTCTCAATTCTCTTCTCTGCAGATGATAATAAATGATGTGTTAGGCCATAAGAATGGACTAAAAGCATGCCTGATGGTATAACCCAGCAGTCAGGGAATTTGGCTTAAAGAAGCAGCATTGAGTCCATTCCCAAAGTTGTTTTTCAGTCTTTCACATCATCGTGTCATTGGATAAAAGGCATAAAAGTTATGGATCCCTGTAAGCCAGTGTCCTGAGTCGCTGTTCTTTTCATTCTTGACAGTAGAACAGCTTCAGGAGGAAGAGTGGTGAACACCCTTGTAGGCATCTGCCTACATGGTGAATAAGCTGGTTTGTAGGCCATCAGACAGTAGAATAGTTAGGACATTTCAGGGACAATCAGGGTTAAATCTCTATGAGCAAAGGAGGATGTTTTACTTCAAGGTCTGTAACTGGAGACTGCTCTAAGTAACTCTTCTATGTTGTGTGCAGCTGGGCTGTTTAAGTATGTTCAGAGGATATTTACCAGACCCAGATTTAAACTGAGATTAAATGCTGATGGATTACTAAGTGGAGGTTTGGTGAGCATGGATGTTCTTTGATTCCATGCTAAATATTTTGTTGGTGCAAACATACATTTTTGGAATGGGCTTTTGATCATATTTAGTACATAGCTTCTATGTATTCAGGCATACAGATTTTGCAAAATGAGTGGGGTAAATTTCAACAGATGTCTTGAGATGTCTTACTAAAGACTATGTTTGAAATAAATGAAGAAGGTTGTGATGCTGGCATTGTTGGGGGTCCCAACCAGTTTCTGCCAGCAAATAACGTTGACTCATTTTCCACAAGTTTGGACTTGCATTTAAAGAAACTTTAATCAGCATGTAAATCGCCCTCTTTGAAACAGCAGATTTCACATTTTAGTATTTTCCCAAAGTGCATCAACCTCATTGCCAATCTTCAAAGGTTTAAAAAAAGTAGTTGAAAGAAAGAGAAGTTTTTGAGCTTGAGAATGAAAAAAGAAAGAAAAATAATGGGTTTGGAGTATAAATGCACACATTTTTCAATCCTTCAAAGTAGTAGAGGGTATTTAGTTCATTCCTCAAGGGAAGGATAGAAACATGACCTAAGTATTCTCAAAACTGCTGAGATTTGAATGTACAGTGTATACTTGGTCAGGACCCTGATCTCTCCTACAATGTACATGCTTCTGGCAGTTATCGAAATTCTTCATCCTCTCCTCCTGTTGCAGCCTTCCAACTTCTAAGTGACATTTGCCCTTGATAAGCCCAAAGTGAAAGTCAAGTCCCAGACATCATAATTTTCTATTTTTAAATACTAAGCTGTAAATGCAGTCAGGTACATTAGAATTATTTTTGCCATGAATGCGAGAAAGAATGGCTCACAGTAAACATTGAAACAATGAATTAGAACTTTTTCTTTTTATTCTTCCCTTCATTGTATGACAATTGATAAATTACTTCAGTCCCATTTTTAAAAGATATAGGAGTTTCTGTAGCTTTCTAAAAAGTGATTTTGAATTTTAAGTGTCTTTTGTCTTCCAACAGAAGTCCCTGTGTATATTGCTCATTATTAAGCATAAAGGTGATGTTACTTGTATAACTCAGTCTTCATCTAAAATAGGGAAAAAATAAGGAAGTTGTTTAGAGCTAAGACATTGCAATAACAAGACCATATTATGTTGACAGACTGATTTCTTGAAAATTCTATTATAAGCACAAAATCAGTTTATGGAGGATACAGGATCTAAAAAGACACACACTCAAAGTTATCAGCAAATGATAATTACTATTTATCATCTGTTTACTGAGAAAACAGAAACAATAAGGGCGTGTGAGCCATGGCACACACTTGTGTACCTGAAAGAGTCAATGGAAGTGCTCTCCCTGGCTGATTCCATTTAGCTAGCATCTGTCATTGCAGCACAGCCTGTCTGCCTGCCCTGTAATAGACCCATAGGGCTAAAACTGCTCTGAATTGCTCATGAGCTGAAGCTGACTTCACTCGCTGGCCGGGTATCTCTCACCTGCACAACCCAACCACAGTCCTTCTCAAGAGTACATTACAGAAACTTGTTTGGGACAGTTGAATATTTAAGGACTAGTATACGGTGATGAATATAAATGTTTGAAGAATTGGAGCACAAATGATGTAGTGACATTTGTCCTGTGGGCACAGATATATCACCCACCCAAGGAGTGGTGCTTATATGCTCACAGTAGACTTAGTTTTTACAAATGCTGCGAGTTTCTCTTTTAAATCTCTGCTTACTTATTTCCCAAACAACACTACTACAGAGAACATATGAATATTATGTAGTAAAATGTTCAATAAAATACAATAAGACACTGAAGGAATTTGGTTCTGATGCATGTATTTCTCTAGAATGGTAAACTGAGACAACAGTTTGTTTTCAAGTCTGTTTTCACCTCTTATACTGTTAAACTGTTATAAAAGTGTATCTTCATTAAACCTCAGCAATAGTCCTTTCTTTTTTTTTTTTTTCATACACATAGATACTCTCTCTCTCCCCCACCCTCTCCCCACCCCCTCAGTCCTTACTTTTTCTCTGGCATAAAATTCTTTCATTTTGTGTAGCAAATCTGAGCTGACTGAGGTGTTGTGAGAGCAGTCTTTGTCTCCACTACCTATAGGCATTGATTCATGACTATGAATAGCTTTCCTTTTCAGATAGCCCGAGAGGTTCCTTCAATTGTCCATTCTACTCTATATTCAGAGTTTCCTGCCTTGTTTTAGCTGTTAATATAGAGGCAGATAAATCACCACAATTTACTATTCAGCTCATTCAGTTAAATTAACAATTTCATTGTTTTATTTAAGACACAGGCCACAATCTGTGTTTCTCTGGCTGTTAAATGAGCACTTTACCTGTCCTTACATAACAGACAGGGGTAAGAACCACAGTTGTCCCAAAGTAATTATTCCCAGTGATGGATCAGAGACCTTAATTTCAGTCTCCAAGACTGCTTCCTGTTTTTTTTTTCTTAAACATCTCAAGGCACTGGCAAATCTCATATCCATTTTTTGTCTGTATTATTTGCAAGTATGGCTTCCTTGTCTTTGCACTACTACCTACACATGTTGTTTGTATTTTGTTAGTAACACACAGTTTGTGTCAAGCATTAATAAGTACAGGAATTAGTCAGGGAATTAAGTGGTATAGAAATCCAGAGCAGAATTTGTTGGTAAGCTTCTGGAAATAGTTGGCCAGTGGTCAGTGCCAGAGGGTCTGTCAGAAGTGGTGAGTTTCCATTGGAATGATTTGGAGGGGAAATGCAGGAGCTCAAAAAGACAGTAGAAGTAGTATTAGATGTATTTTTTAATTAAATATAGGTAAAACAGTATTTTTAAACTGCATCATTGTTACAACAAACCAAGTAGATACCAACAGCTTCCTCTGAAATAGGACAGGCATTACCTACTTCTGTGGAAGCAGCATAGTGTTTCAGTCTTGATAAGGCAGGCAGAAGCATATCAGCTCTGAATTTCCAAACTGTTTATGGTTTCTTCTTATCTATCTCTGTTCCTTTACTTATTCCATGAAAAAATATAGAGCAAATCATCTGCCTATACTAAGTCAGTCCCACCAAAGCAATCTCTATTAGTTGAAATAGTTTCACAAGGTGTGAAAGTAGGGCAATTGCTTAAAAATCTTGGAGATTTATTGTCTTTCTGATTTGCAGACATCTAAGTAACTTTCACTGTGTACACTTCTTTCTTTTTTCCTTGCAGAATATGGAAGGTGCATCGGAGGGTATACAGTTTGTTAGAGAAAGTTGTAAGTCCCAGGGTAACTAGATCAATGGGGTAACTACAAAGTAGATAATTCAGGGGATAACTTGCCTATATGTTTGTAAAGTACAGTTGGATATACTAAAAAAGTGTGGATTTTACTGCCATTCTTTTACTCTGACTTAAGACCCTGTCCAGCTATTAAAAATAAAAGAAAAACAAATGGAAGAATGAATCGAAAGAGATCTTTGGGTTTATACCATACTTTTTAGATCTAATCCTTCTTAGAATGCTTCAGTTAATTTAATCCTATAAAAAACATAACTATTCAGTGCTATTTACTGTATTTACTATCACAGTGAAATAGCTTCATCTTGTATAATTGTTTTTGGGTTTTTTTTTTCCTAGTTATTTGCTTGAGAAGGAAATCTCAAACCCTCTTTGTTAATTTAGATAAATGTGGGTTTGGGGTTGGGTTTTTTTTTTTAATAGGCACAACACCAGACCTTCATATTGCTCATGAAAGATTAATCCTTGATCCATTATTATTTTTACTCTGTGTTAATAATGTATTAGATGTGCTTATTGCATATCTGTGGATGTATAGATGGGTACACTTTGGTTAGACCAGTCAGAAGTGTTGCTGAGATCACCCTCACTCCAATGGATTCTAATGCTTATTGGTTTCATGTTTTAAGAAAAATGAGTCAGTGCATGGAGGAATTTTATTCAAGATGTACTTATTAGATGTGTTGTCTTAGTGAAGATTATACTTTTGGTATTGATCAAACCACTCTTCCCTGGTGTACAAATGATTAATTCTCTATTAACTCCTAAGAAAGGACTAACCCAAAGAGTACATTTTAACAAGTGGCACTGCTTCCTCCGAAGTGCACACAAAATCCCTATATTAAAAGTAACTCCCCAAAAGGTTTTTGTATGCATTTGTTACCTGCTTACCTTGATGTATTGTTTCTCCTGACATAACACTTTCACATGATTTTGCTGAATAACTCCGCTTTATTCTTGCTTTAAGTGATACCGATTACGTGCTCCTTGCATTTTTTTATATCCCTTCATATACTGGTATCTTTAGAGCTGGTTTTAAAAGGTAGGTTAAACATTTTAAGTTTTAAAAAATGGTGATTCTGCAAAACTTTGCTGATGTTGGAAGTTTCTGCCTATCTGACCCAGGTTAATTAGTAGCCAGTGGGTACAACATGTATATAAATACCACAAGTCCTGTCACTGACTAAGTCAAACAAACTTGTGAACATGTGTTTGTGATTCTTGAAGCAAAGTGTCTTGACTGATGGCTATTCTCAGTGAGACTCTTTCAGTTGTACCTGTTGGAGCATTTTATGAAGCCAAGAGGAAAACCTGTTCTCTAGCCAAGTGATTTAACATTTTGTGTAATCTGAAGGACCCAGGGCTGTCCAAGTACTAGAACTAATGAGAATTTTGTTATGCAGATCTCTAGCAGGAGAATGAGAGGATCTTAATTCTAAGTAGTTTACTGCTCAGTGACCTTGTCTTGCCAAGGAGTGACAGAGTGGCAAAGCTGGAACCTCAGCCTCTGTGCTATGTCTTTATGTAGGTATGGGAAATTTCAGAAGGGTTGCGACTTCATCCTCATGCAGCCTAGGAAAAAATAAACCTGAAAGTATCATCAGATATGAAGACTAATACTTTCAGATGCAGGCATATTTGCAGGCATAGTTACTCATCAGTTTGTCACACATTAGCTGCTGTCTGTAAAGCCGTTCCTGCAAGACGTGTGTTTAGAAGAAAACGATCATGTAAGTAAATCTCTAACACAATATACAACTTGATTATTGCTATGATTAAAATTCTTTGTGTGCCAGTCTCTGTAAGATTTAGTTTTTAAATACCTACCTTCTCTAAAAGGTATCTCAACTCAACATCATTTGTCTATTATTGGCCACAATCACATCCTCGCAAATTAGTTATCTGTGAATCTTACAAGCATGCACTTTTGTCTTTTCTTACAGAACATGAATGAAGCTGTGAGTTAGTCTGAACCTATTACTGATTACTGTGACATCTCATGAGATGCTAACACATTAACACATTAAATTCAGGCTGATTACTAAGTCAAGCTCCTTTCTGTGGACATTTTTGTGTGAGGCTGCTAGCTAGGATCCCTAGCTAGGATGATTTGAGGGCATCAAAGAATTAGTGCATCCTACAACAAGAAATAAGTAAGCACAAATCAAGATAGATTTACAGTGACATTACAGAGAATAGAGGAGTGCCATTTACTTACATTTATGTTTTAAATTTTGCAGCATCCCACTTTTTTCTGACAAGCTGCTTACTATATCTTATTGTTTTAAAATGTCAAGACTGAATACTACTGGAAGTTTTAGATAATATACTTCTTGAGTTAGTAAAGACCCTATCTTGTGTATGAAATATTTCTAGTTGTGAATTAAAATTAAGTAGGTCCTAATTTTAATGACAAACACTTTGAACAGTGTCAGTTTTTTATATTCAAAACTTTTAACACAAGAAGTTTAGAACTAGTTTCATAATCCATAACAAATAAATTGGGAGACACAATAGTAATGCTTACTCATTTTGGACTTTATCTGTCTCCTGAGTATTGTTCTCTGGTTTTATCCAAATATTTTCTATAAGTAACAAGAATGTGCATTGTTTAAAAATATTTCAAAGTAACTAAACATTCAGATTATCTTGACTAGACAACACTATTCTGTTTTTTACTACTCTGAATATAACCTTTAGAAGTCTGCTTCTAGAGCAAAACTTTGCAATTATGAATTTCAGATAAACTTCCGGAAATATTCCACATGCTTGCTTAAAGTTTTACAGATTGACAATCATATTTTAACATAATGTGAACATAAAAGATGGAAGATCAATATGAAAGGTCAAAATAATAGTCAAAAAAGGATACATTAAAAATTTTGTGATATATTTTTAGATATACTTCAGTATTCATCCAATTTATTTGTCTTTTTAAGGGTAGAAAATAACCCAAAATATCCTTAAAGTCTGCTTACATGTGGCTTAAATTAATCTTTACTGAATTTTTTGAAGTGAATATTTAGGTTTTTTTTAACAGTAAACACAAATATTTATATAAAACTTTTCCATAATGAAGGAGACTCTTCATGGCAGCAACATGTCCCCTGCTTTATCTGTAAAATAGCTCAAAGAAACCTGTTCATTGACCAGAACTGATCTGTAAATCAAGCTCGCTCACTGTTCAGCCTTGGCAGTAGGAGAGGCCTACAAGCCTGGTCACTAACTGTGGTATGCTCTTCTAACATCCACAATCAACAGATGAGGGACAATAGAGGATGTATCCCCACCTATTCCCTTTAGTATCTGCTTTTGAACCTGGCTGTCCATCTGACTGACTAATTTCTTCTTGAATGTGTTATTTGATCCAACTCTGTCTTTGACACCAAGTTACACAATCGTTACCCTTTGTAGAAAGAAGTACTTTCTTGTTTTAATCGAAGATGCTACAATTTTCAGCAGGTAATCCTGGCTCTAGCTAGTTAGGTTGTGTCTCTGTCAAGACAGCTGCACCATGGCCTTAATCACTTTATATATTCTTTATACTTTTTCTGACTCCCCTATGCCCTGCAGATATGGAGACCAGTACTTCATGCAGTTATATAGTGACAGTATCATGCTTTCCATCCATTCTCAATTATGTTCTTCATGATGCCCAGAACTTTATTGTTTTTCTTTTTGGCAGCTGTTGGACTTTGAGCCAATGATTTTAGAGAACTGTCCACGATGGTTTTGGCATCTCTCTACTGAGTGGTAAAACTCTGTTATGAGCTTTTCATGTACCTGATAGTGAGCAGAGAGCTTAAAGAAACTAAAATACAGAACATTGTCACATGGAAAGTCTAATGACTGCAAGACAGGTTTCAACAGTTTATTTGGAGGGGGGTTTACAAAGGAACCCTCTGCACCCTCTGTAAGCACACTTTTCCTTCTAAGGGAGCTATTTAGACCGCTAACACACCAGAGCATCTATACATATAAGGCTCTTCCCTAAGGAACCTGCACAAAATTTATTTGACATTTAATCTGATGAAATTTTCAAGATATAACACAGAAATCTTGTATTTGCTTTCTGCACGGGATGAATGGCACTTGCTGTGGCCACATTATATCATAATACAGCAGTGGGTCACTGATCTGTGTTTTGAAACTGGAGGATCAATTCAATGCAAATATCACAGGATAATTGCTTAACCTATCTTCCCCCTTGTTCAGAGCACTTCAGCGTTAAGTATAAAATGAGCCAGGGTTATAATTTCTGGCAAATCAATAAAACCAAAGGATTTGTGACCAAACCCTTAATTGTCTTAACAAGAGCACGTATGACTCTCAAAACTAATGAATCATCAAGTATTATTGGCTTCTTTTCCCCTTAAACCTTTTGAATACTTCAGATTTTTAAATAGAAGAGTAAATGTTATGTGTGTTAACAGCTTTGCAAATTAGCTGTGACTTTGTACTTTGAACTATGACACTTGTTACTGGACTTTGTCCTGTCACTTCCATTCATCTGTGATAAATGTGTCTGGATCAACTGATTCTGCATTTTTGGTGGGCTGTTGTTTGGGGGTTTTTTTATAACTTCAGTGTGTACAATAGAAGAGATTAAGTCATTACTAATCATATCCACCATATAGATAAGTGTATCTTTCCTCATACTAATTTCAGACACTTGAACAGTGATAAGTTTATTCAGATGAAGTGTAAAACCTATGAGTTGGGGTAAACATACCTGTGTCTGGAACTCCTGTAAGAGCATCTATGTTGTGTGGAAGCTGCTCCTTCAAAAAAGAGGTACGGCCTTCATGCTCAGAAAATCATATTTACCCTTACAAGTCTTGTTACAGGATTGGCAGTGATCCTCCATCCTACTGCTGAGCTGTAGAAGAGGGCAAAGGAGGAAGAGGAGAAGATCATTTTACAATGAGAATGCAATTATTCTTTCCAAAGTTGATGATGGAGGTGATGGTTTGTTTCTTCTGCAACTTACATTTCCCTGGGCCCAATTAAAAAATGCAACCATACCTTTATTTTTCTTTAAACAAGTGCTTAAGTTTCTTTTAGTAGGATTTTCCGTATTTACTAAAAATAAAGTCAGGGGCTATGTGCTTTGATAATTAAGTGCAGAATGCCAAACTAGGGCCTCAATGTATGCTCTTGCCTTTAAGAAACCCTCTCTTAAACCTACTTTAAAATGCTGGTTTTAACTGATTTCTAGTTGGACTGGATCTAGCATAATACCAAAATGTGTGCTAAGGTCTTCAGCAAAGTACTTAAGTCAGTGAGAAGTTACACCTCTAGGGACATTACAGGGGACATAATATGAAATGCTTTATACATAGAGATGAAAGATTTAGATGTCATTGCACTTGATGAACTTGGAAGCAGTGCGCAGAATAAAGCATAGCAGTGATATGATTGGCTCATTTAGTTTACCTAGAAGACTAGTTTGCTTTCAAAATAGAATAGAACAATCCTGCTCTAATAAGCTAGAAAGTAAGCTCATCTCATTATCTTTACTGATATGAATCTTGTAATTAATTTCACTGAGGGTTTTTGCTCAAGGAAGTATAATACCTCAATTTATAGTGTAAATTTAGACAGTAGCAAAACTTCCAGATGAAACTCCAAATGCAATTAACACTATAGGCAGTTTGAAACACTAAAGATATCTAGTTCCATTTTATCAACTACTGAAATTCAAGTTCATAAAGGTCTCATCCTGCCATAAACTCTTTGTGCTTAATTCTTTACAGTGTCTACCAGACACATCACTCCCAGGCAGATGATACATAATAGAGCAGATTCCTTACCAGATGATTAAAGATATCACAGTAAGACTTTACCTAAGAACTCATAGTACAGTGGTATGATCCAGATATGGCAAAGATCATTCATTATTGGTCTGATTTTGCAGGACAGCAGACAATGTGAGTAACAATGTAAGCTGACACTGTAAATATATCTAGAAAAGTTTCTGTAGAAGTCCAGGCCAGCTTCCTATTATTCATTGCAGAATATTGCAGAGTGGGAGCCTTCAGATTTGCAAGGTAGTTGAAGAACTAAGAAATTTTGTGAAGAACTACGCTAAAATACCATTGCTATAATAAGGAAAGACATAACCTCCTAATCATAAATAAACCATGAAGGTCATGGTCAACACACAGATGACAGAATGCAACTGAAGGACCACTTCAGTCAACTCAGCCTCAGGCACTGGAGAAAAATTGTTCTTAAGTGTACTGATATGTCAGAAGGCAATAAAGAACCAGAAATACCATCAACTTCAGGATGACATTCTCAGAAACCTGAACTCTAAAACCATTGATCTTATGTGTAAAGGCAGGCAGAAAATGATTGCAGTTGACAGAAACTGTGAATTTAAAAGACAAATCTTAATCCTAAATCAGAAATAATGAAACTAATAGTGTTTATGTGCAACATACTGTACATACATATAACATCCTTGAATACAAAACACCAGTGCAACAGGGAGTTAAAAATAAACTGAAAATAATATGATGGCAGAGGTTAGTAAAAGATTTTTTGTTATGGATTATATACTTTCAATGGGAAAAGTAAAATATTTAAAAGATAAAAGCTTGAACTGCTAAATGACATCCAGAGTGTTATGCATCTGGAAGTGTCATTGATAGTCCCACAAAAACAATCTTAAAAAGGGGTTAAAAGGCATTTTTAATTTTTCATCTATAATCAGATAAACTGCAGATATAAATGAAATTTTTAATATAAAACTATCTGGGAAGATCTTTAACATGTTTTCATCTGGTGAAAACTGACATTTGGTTGTTCCAAGTCAGTTGACTTACAGTGACATACGTTGGCTAAGCATCTGTCACTGTCATTTTACTACTCCCATCTTCAAACTATTTCCACTGAAGATTTCAGGTACAGGAAAACAGAAACAGTTTTTTCAAAAAAGTTTCTTCAAAAGTTTCTAATATTTAAATGGCAGTATGTATTTATGTAAGAGTTTTTGTAGAAACATTGCATTGCTTACATATTAATCTCATTAAAAGCACTGTGAAAAACAAAAAAGGTAAAACATCACCTGCTGTGACAGTGAGCCTGAATTTTCACTTCCTGATAGCCATTATATTTGCAGCAGGACAGTGTGTGTCCTGATATTTCTGAAGCAAAGACCTTGGCAGTTCCTGCATGCAATAACCAGAGTATATATCTCCCAGTCTCTTTTTCTTATGTTTCTTGCAATGAGATGTATGCAACCTTTGATTCAACAACACAAATAAAATAAACATTTAGGAAACTTTAGAAGCCAGTAAACACAGTTCAGATGTTGGGGTTTTCTTAAAACAACTGCATTTAACTATATCATACTTTTTAGAGATTAATGATTAAATGGACTTTAGGTTCTACCTCTTTTCATCTCTACTTTTTAATTAATCCAAATAGATAATATTAGTGTGTTAATTTTATGCAGTTCATGCAGCCACAGTTTCACCATCAGAATTGTATGCCTCAAAAAAAGTAGAGATTCTGTAAAAGGGAAAAAAAGTGAAAAATATGAGCTTTAATTGCTGCATATATCTTCTTAGTTATATATGCAGGGTGGTGTTTTTTTGTGGTTTTTGTGCTTGTGTTTTCTGAAATATTTTTAAAAGTATCTTTGCTTTGGTAGCTGAATTCTAATGTCTTATCTATTGATGTTTTAAGTACATACAGTAGCAAAAATATTCAAACTGAGCTTGAAAAGATAAGTGACTTACTGTTTTACTACTAGAGATTTGATAGAATTGTTAAATGAACTGTTTTTAAATTTAACAAAACAGGGGTGATTTTTTTTTTAATTTTATTGCTTTAAATGACTGAGTTAAAAAGAATACTCCCCAAAATATTGAATGAAAAGTGATTGTAAAAACAAAATGCAAAGGAACTGCAGAAAATTTATACTTGGCATCAAAAGCAGTGTCTTCTAGAAGACCAGCAGATTAAAAGCTGTGACCCCCACAGAACACTTCATCAGGTGTTTCTCATAACAAAGAAAAATACTACTTGGTATGAGCTGTGCAGAATGATTGCAGAACCATTGTCAAGACCTGTACTGAAAGCTAATCAACACAGTTCAGTCAACAATCACTAGATGGAAGAAAAGCTGAAAGTCCCGCAATTATGCAATCATCTTATATATTGAAAGAACTACTGTCCTACACAGAAATAGAAAATTGACAGTGCATTTGCAGTGGACAAAAAACAGCTATTCCTCATTTTACAAATGTGGTGTCTTTCCACATTTCCTTTTTTCCTGGTGTAGGTTTCTTATTACATTCACAGTGTCTTGGTGTGCAAGTCTAATTTCACGGGAAAAAAATTCTGAGAAATATTAATGGATTGTTGCTGGAAAGAGAAGGAAGAAGTAAAAAAAAATAAATTCGAGTCAACTCAGTGATGCTAAACGAGAAGTGGCTGACCTATGAAGCTTCACTCAAGTTGCTTTAGCTATCAATACTGAAAAAAATATGAGTATTAGAAAATTTATTCCTGTATTTGTATTAGCCTTAACAAAATATGGTCCTTGCCTGGAGTTAAAGGAAACACTTTATTTCTAAGCATCTAAAAATTCTGTAAGCTAAGACACACATTGTAGATGCTGTGACAGCTAGAAATACAACTGAAAATAAAACACATGTTCATTTCCCAACACCATTTTTTTCAGAATAGACTCTCTAAACTGAGGTTTTTTAACTTTGTTGTTTAAATGTGGTCTGTTTGCTGAAAGTCACTAGAGGACTAATAATCGCCTTGTACGCTTTGGTTGACCAGTTGGCTACAAAACCAGAATACTCCCTATTGCCCATGCCAAAGTAAATGTTTTGAAACCATATCAGGATCCAGTTCTGGTTGAAACTGAAAGAATGCAGGAGAAACTAATGTGTTGATAGGTCTCTCCTGACTTACAACTCACATTAAACTTTGCAGGGTCTTAATGAAACTCATTTGTTCTGCCCCATCCGTAATCCTTTTGCAAATCAAGATCAGAGAGTTCAATGGCTGCTCTAACGGGAGTGAACAAGAGGCCACTGAAAATCGGTGCAAGTAACCTCACTGCCTCTTGGCTTTGGCTCAGGCTAATCATGCAGGATCTTTATAAGTCACAAAGCTAAAACCTAACCAGAAAATGAACCTACAAAACTAAATAGCTCACCTGAGTCTATATTTAATGAAAAAATGCCAACACTCTTTCCCAGCTCCCCCAAACTCCTTGCCCCACCCCCCCTCCCCACCCCACCCCCAATGTCATTACGTCATCTCAAATATTTGAGAATTGATCCTGGAATTAAATTATTTTTGGTCTGTTGATTTAGAAGGAATTAGGTTTGGTCTTCTTTCATCTGGGTGAAGAAAGAAGCTCTGATTTTATTCATCTCCACTGGTAGAACATGAAGAGGTACGCCAAGGTATTCCAAAGACATATGAGGATATTTTGACTTTTTTTAACAATTCACATCAGAACAACTAAACAAAAGAGAAATTAATAGCATCTGATAATATCTTTTAAAAATTGTTTGAAGGTTTTTGTAAGGAAATTAGATGAATGTGAGACTCAACTGAGAAGATAACGGCTCAAGTAATTTGACTATATGAAAAAAGAAATAATTTATCAGAAAACAAAATGCAAAATGTATATAATGTTGATTTATTGCAAACTTTAACTAAAGCACTCTAAATGTTCTCCATAAAATGCACCTAGAAAATACATTGCAGCTTCAATATTATTTCACTTTTCCTGTTACCAAACCTGAAATTAATCTCCCGTCAAAGGTATTCTCTTATTCCTTGCTTTAGTTTTCTCAGTATGACAGGACTTTGGTTTGCCAACAGAGGGCAATAGTCAAGCTAGGAAAGACTGCATCCATCATTTTTGCAACTTCTAATGAGTCAGAAGGACACATAGAATCCTCATCTGCTTTTATGGATATTGCTGTGTAATTGCAGTGTAATTATGGCGCACAACAGCTTCAGAAAATTATCTTTGAAGAAAACAGCTGGTTCTCTTTAACAAACAGAGATGAAATCTTGTCAATTTAAAAAAATCCAAAGGAAAAATACTAAAAATATATGCCAATAATAAACAGGCAACAAAAACACCAAAAAAAAAAAAAAGAAATAACATAAAAAATGGAAATGGATAAATCAGAGAAACTGCTTTGAAAAATAAGATTAAAGTATAAAACATTAGAAAATTACAATGATGTGAACGTGCTTTCAGTATATGGTTTTGTATTACAAAGCAGACAGGCTCATTGAAAAGATTTTCATTTTCTTTCTTCCACTCGTGTAGTACTAAGACCCTGATCCTGACAGCCCTTCTGCATGCTCTCCACTCAGCAGAAGAAATCCCCTTGGTTTCAGTGGAATTTCACAGCCTGATAAGGCCAGCCCTGAGCCCTGCGCTGTAGCTCCAGAGCTGGCCAAGCCTTGCTCTGCCAGATAAATACTCACAGCTTCTGCTGGAGGAGGCAAGGGTGGGGGGCCAGGGTGCCAGGCTTGAGTGGGTGGCTGAAGGGAGAGGAGAAGCTGGGGCAGAGCTGGGTATAGCCCTGCAGCTCTCGGGAAGTGCACAGCAGCCCTGGGGACAGAGCGTGTTTCAGGGACTGGAGCTTGCAAGGAGCAGTTTTTAGCAGCCAGTTGGGGAACAAGACCAAACCACCTCCACCGCAGGCCTGGATGTACACCAACTGACATTAGCTAAGGAAAGGGGATATGGATTTGATGCACTTCTCTAATGTGGAAACAATAAAAAAGAGAAAGGAACTTGGCAAAACAGTTTTTAGTGATTACAGCAAGTACTTCCAAGACTTTTGAAATCTCTATTGAGATATAAATAAAAATTATTATTATTATTATTATTATTATTTAATTAAACTTTACTAAAAATTAGTACAAAATAGCAGTTAAACAATACATCCATAAACATATGTCATATGGCAATGCTCTGTAAACCCTAGGGCTAGGAGCTTTCAGTACTGAAGGTCTTTATTTCCATATGGTAAAGTGGGTGAACTGAGGGGATGGTTTTATCTCCCATAGATTAATTTGTGCATGTGCTGTATGGCTCTTCTGTGGGTATTAGGTAGACGGATAAGAGGAAAAAATGTACATCATACCAGCTGCAGTATCTATGCCACAGTTGCATGATCAACTTCACAATTCGTGAAGTAAATCAGACTATCATGTTACTGTAAAAGCTGGCAGAGGAACTAAGACTCATTTTTGTGTTTTAGAACCAGACTCAAAATAGTTATTGAGGAGGGAAAATTAGCTATATCAAACTTGAAGGCATGTGGCCAGTGTTAGACAGAGAAACTTTATTTAGCATATGGTATGATCTGTGAAACTTTGAAAAGGGTTACATTTTTGTTTATCAAAATCATATTTTAGTAATTCTTAATTTGCACATATTTAGAAATTTTATGAGCGCTTGAAATACACACCAATTCTGTAGGCTATGTCTGTATTACATTATGGAAGCATCACTTGTGGGTCCCCAGTTAAGGATGTGCTTTGAACTTACAATAGGGTTATTAAGGTATAATGGTACATTTTCAGTCAATTTAACAGAATAACTAATAATAAATTAAACTCACAGCATATGCTATGTGAAAAAAAAAAACATTTCTGAAAGAACTATTCAATTTTCTTAATGCTGCATGACTTTTTAGCTTCTTGTATCCCATTTCCTTGTTTGTTTGAATTTTGTCAAAACAGTGATTAGGCTGAAGAAATCCTCAAATCAGACAGAGTTCACTGTTGCATATGTGTGTTGTTCTCTGTGTCCGATGCAGTATAAGACTTGCCCAAATATTTGTAAAGGCTAGTCTCTAACTGTTGATCCACTGTGTGGACAACATTGTTACTCCATTGAATGGAAGTTTTCATTTAGTTCAAGAGCTTTGAACAATGTTGGGAGTGGAGTGTTGAAAGTATGGACAATTGGAAAGAGAGATGCAATGCACTGAGCAGAGGCTCATGTTTGTACCAGGAGGCCAGAATTCTCCCTGCCATTTTCAAATATGAATTCTGCAAAGGCAAAGTGGCAATATACTTGAAGATAATGTGTATGGGCAACAGATCTGTGAAAAAGTAGGCAACTTCAGAAAAATGCAAGATTACAAGTAGTCTAACCGGTAAACTGCAAAGTATCTTCCGCACCATTATCTGTTACACAGTCTGGGGAACAAATAACCTTAAACTATACCTCAGAGAAGCATGTGGTTGAAGTTTCCATTTATCCTGTCTGATAATGAAAGTTTAGGGAAACAGTTATCATTATGGATATTTCTTGTCAAGACGACAAAAAAGATAAATGAGAAAGATGGCTTCATTAAAAGGCAGCTGGATATGCTATTGTCATTGGAGGAAATACTGGCAAATAGTGTAACTGAACAAAACATTTAACATGCTTGAACCTGTGTTTTAAAATGTTCAAACCACAGTTCCATTTTATAAACTGCAAGCAGTACCAGTAATAAATCATGTGTAGAAATTAACACAAGTTTTCCCATGAATTCTGCTGGTTACTGAAAAAAAATGTTTAAGTATTAAATAGGGACATTCAGTTCAAGAAATGACAGGTCTGCTTTTGAATCAAAGTGTTCAGTTAACAATAGTGGAGTTTTAGTATGCAGATACTTACATTTTTCTTTAACATGATTATGAAAAACGCATTTTTTATGTGGTAACACTCAACAACTGGAAGAGAGGTTTTGTATTTTCAAAGGAGACATTACTGCAGCACCTAGTGATTTAAGGATGGACATGAAGTCAGACACATGGAGGAAGAAAAAAGCAATTTGTTGGTACACCAAGGACAAAGTATTTATCCACAGGAATTACATAGACTGTGGTTAAGTGAGTGATACCACCATAACATTGTAGTGCTGACGCAGAGAATGATTGGTTCACATAAACTTCAGTGCTGTTTGTTCCTTGTTTGGCTTTTTAGAAAAACTCAAATTGGAAACACCGAGGGTGAAAGTATCTGTGCATGTCAGATTCCATTCTGTAGGCAGCATCTCTAACAGCAAAGGGACTTCAAAGAAAGGAAAAAATAATTTGCCAGATGACAACTTTTTGGCTTGATGTTTTGATTGTGAAACTTCTTTACAGTTGAAGACAAGGGCTAGAAAGGTGTGCCTGCCTTGGTAGTAATGATCAGTCATATTAGTGACATAGCAGTATTTAAATCCACATCCAACCATTTGCAAATTACTTTAAGAAATATATTTAAAAGTGATATGTAAATGGATAGATATTTACAATATCTATAGAGTGAATAGAGTTTTAGTAAAAATAAAGACTGGGTAAACCCTGTGAATCCCAAATCTTTTCATGAAACTTCTAAATTTCAGGTGCTTTGGTGCAGATACCCAGCTTACTGCATGTGTTCAGAAAGTGATTTTTTTTTTTTTATTATTATTATTATTTTTTTCCCATTCTGTGCTTAAGGGACAGGTTTTCTGTCTCTCAGCTAAGTAAATGGGAAAAGTACCATGTGTCCATTGGATGTGAGGGCTTTTGCAATGGCCAATGTGGTTTACCTCCTAGCTTTTATCCTCTCATTTTGCTACAAACTGGTTGTGACTTGGTTGCTTTTTATATGGGAACTTAGGAATTTATGTCCATTTTTGTGAAATGTGTTTTACCTCTGTGTTACCAATTATGACACTGAGAAGCATAATGGAAACATGTCTGTTGGAAGAACATAACTTACATGAGCAGGGTTTCTGGGGGGTTGATACTTCAAGGCCATGTCTCAGACTTATCTTTCATCATGCAGGAAGGCGGAGTTGAGTAGATACAAATCTGTCTCTCAAGTGATGATGGGAATGTCAAGATTTTCAGACTTCTTGTTGGCAGCTCTACTTAAAATAGCCTTTTGAAGCGCTCCTGCTAGTTTAAACGTTGTAGTAACAATGTAGGTTTTTTTAAAGCCTCCTATTTTATTTCTGCTTAGTTGTAGTGAGCTGTCAGTTTTCAAAAATGTTTTCTTCATTCTTGTTTATTTCAGGGTCAGATAGAGGAAGGACTGTGTGCACATCAGCTGAGAAAATGAAGCAAAATGTCTACTTTTCTGAAATTCAGACATATATGAGTAGTTGACATAAAATTCATAAAGGTCAGACTATTGAGATTTTCACGACCACATAAGTACCTTAATCTGTAGCTTCAAAACAGATATATTTAAGGTCAGACATGTCTGTAATCACAAAATTCTTGTTTCTCAATAGGGTTTTTTTGGGCGAGGCTGTTCCATAAATCTTAATGACTATATTATTAGCTTTTTACTCCTCTGGAAAACTATATGGATTTTGTTTCTCTATTTGTTAGTCAAGCTCTGTATATCACCCTAAGCCTCCTTCCAGATCTACCTAATTCTCATATGTAGATAAGCAGCAGCTCTGCAAATATAACTTAACTTCTCAAGGAAAGTCACAGTCTCAACCAATAATTTATTTTGATTATTGCTGCTAATTTTTGAAGTCAGGCTGGAATGACTTCATCGACCAGCAAAAAGTTTCATGTTCCTAAGGACTTCCAACCAGTGCTATGGCCTGTCCTGCAAAGAACCAGACAGCTACATGCAAGCATTCTCTACTGCCACCTAAAAATACCATTGTCCAAACTCAAAACATTGCAAGATATTTAAAAATTTACCAGGTAGTGAATCTGCTATTTTAAAATAAGATCTGGTTTTAAATTGTCCTTTGTTGTGAAAGGGAACACGCTACATATGTGAGTGTTTCCTGCCACCAAGACTTCCATCTTCCATCTAGTCATTTGTAAGTACCCAAAGTTGGCCACGAGCCTGTTTGAGAGCGCTTCTTCACCAACATATGGCTGTGCTCAGAATGATTGCTCTGGCCTTCAGTCTGCTCATTTAAGTCTAATGAGGTCCACAGAGGTGACTGTATGACTCACACAATGAAGTCATTTTTCCGATTAGCATTCTGACAAATGTATTATAAGTAGAGCTGCTTCAATAGGTTTCCACAGCTGGGGGAGAGATCAGGTATCACAAAATACTCAGTTACTTTCTTCTGATCTGGTCAGAGAAATTTCATTCACTCTTGAGTATGACTGTTCACACAACAGATGGATATTTCATGTCTGAGGAGTATGACCCATTCCTAAATCAAGCTCTGTATCTCTAAGCCAAAGTGTTCATGTGAGGCACAAAATTAACCTTAGTCTTGAGTAGGTACTCATAATGTTCATTCTAAAAAGCCTTCCTTTTATTAGGAAGTATTTTATTCATTATTGTGGGATATAATGTTTAGAAATGTAAGCAGCTGACACCTAATGGAAGACTTTTAAGTAACCAATTCAAAAGCTGATCTTCCTGTGTGCCTATGCCCTTTCATTTTGGTATTTGTTAACATTTACTCAAACAGCTTTTGTTGCATGAATATGGGAGGAACAAGAGAATCAAAAATCACCTAAAGAATATTTGCTATTTTTTGTTACTGGCTAAGCATTATTTGTTATTTTCACATTTTAAAAATATGCTTCTATTTAGAAAGCAGAAACAAAACCACATGATTTAGCTGACAGTTTTGCTCTACAAATTGTGAATAGTCAAAGCAAATTGTCAACAAATCACCCTATGTACTGAAGTTCATTACATAAACTCTTCACAGATCTAACGAAAACAATGAATAAATTCGTAGAAACTCAAATTCTTTACCAGGCAATCTGGAAGAGAATAAAGCAATATACTGTTTTAGATAATTTATGCATTATGAATAATTCAACTATCACTAATTGCAAGTCTTCTACTTAAAAAAAAAAAAAAAAAAAATTGACCTTGTTCGATAAAAGATTGAAATTTCTGTGAACAGTTTATTTTTCAAAATTCAACTCTGTGAAGTATACAGTCAGCACCACTACCAAGTGAAAACTACAAGGTATTGTGCAGATGCTATTTAAGAGAGCAAAACAAGTGTCTGAAATTACCCCAAGAAGCAACAAAGAACTTAACCTGGGGCTTCCTTCCTTTACAAATTGTTTGAGTTTCAACAATGTAATGGTGCATTTCTAACTGTATTATTATTGTTGTTGTTGTTTGTTGTTATTATTATCAATAATAATAATAGTCTTTATTTAATCTTAAGTTTTAGGCTTTGTTGCTCTTATCATGGAAGCAGGTAGGGAACAGGACACATACAACCAGTTTACTCCTATGAAGAGAGACATAATTTAACCATACTTCTTCAGTAAAAATCCATTCTGTGTGATACCTCTTTCATATTCCAATTAATAGATCATCTTAAACTATGTGGGAGTTAAAGTACTAGAAATGCAAATTTAATTTTACACTGTGTACACACTCAAATAGGAAACTCTCAAAGCAGTTATTTTCCTGACACAGTGTTCTGACATAGTGGTGTAATATCTACTATAGGACCAGCTGCTACAGTTGGAAAAAAATGCCAGGTTTTTAGTACACAAGAACTCCTGAAGATTCAAAGTAGATGAAGGAAACTCCAAAGCTAAAAGCACTTACTTCATTAGTTACTTTCAAAATAGCATAAACAGCTATAAATATGATTCAGTACAAAGCCCTACGGCAATATTCAATTACTTCTGGACTAGCCAGAATGAGGCAGTGTTGCCTAGACAGACAACTGGACTAAGGGGACTGCAGTGACCAAAGAAAGTATTTCTGGATGTTCTTGCAAACTTCAGGTAAGTTTTACCTGGTCATTGTTCGGTAGCACAGATAAGTGATCCTGAACGGCAATGAGCTATTGAGTCATTCAGATGATTGTGTCCTATTGATTTTTCAGTTATACTAACCGCCTTTGGGAACAGAAGTCTCACCCATCGTGAGATCCATTTCACCTTCCTTTACGTATCTACAGAATAAATGTCTCCAGCTAGGGCTGTTGCTTCAGGTTCCCATTGTGGAAGTGGGATAGAAGAAACAAGAAGAAACAAGACCATCTGACCCACCTTTGACAGCAAATTACTCCAATAGCTGACTTGCTTAACAAAAGAACAAGAAGTCCTCTCTTTTTAACTCAGTGATCTCTAGATTTATAGGTAAGGTGTTATGGTTTTTGTGTTTCATTTTGGTTTTACAGAACAGGAAACTTTTTTCCTTTTATTAACCCCTTGCAGTAAAATTATTTCCCAGTGGTCTCAGTTAACATAGTCTGTTGTGAGCACTACTCACTGCAAACATGATACTGTAATCTTCAGAGGTCTATTAGTGAATCCTTCAAAAGACTTAAAATTATTCTGTCCAAACATTATCTTTGTATCTTTTTCTCCTGGTACAGAGCAAAAACAACATTCCCCTGAAAAAGAACCCATCCATTTAAGAGTTCAAATAGTCAGAAAAATCAGACTGGAAAGAGTGGGCTGGAAAAAAGAGAGCAAGGTAGTAGCTATGATTCCTGAGGAGACAAGATATTTGATGATCTCATCATGAAGGTTACTAAATAAATGAAAGTAAATGGCTGGTTGATTCCCTTTAATTCAACATGTGGTGTAGACACTTCCTTCCCATTCCCTCAGTACAGTACATTGGATCACATTAGGCTCGACAATAAGGATTGACTTAGTGGTTTTCAGTTCTGTGTAGTAATTTTGATTCTTTTTCAAAATGATTTACTGTTAGCTGTAATGTGCTTTCTAACTCCTCATTTTGTTGGTGGTGCTTTCGTTAACTTTTCTTTGGAAATCATTATTAGAACTTTATTGACATACATTAACTGTTAATTTCAAAACCTCCCAATTAGCTACTTCTATGTTGGTTTTATTATCAAATCACTGGTCTTTTAGTTCTTTTTTTTTTTTTTTTTTCTTTTTCACTCTTCCCTGTTGGGTGGAGAAAAGGATGGACATAGTTGTCAAAGACAATAACAGGGTACCAAAGTTACTATTGCATTAAGGCAGGTATGAATTTTAAAGTGTGTTTGACTTGAAGCAGGAATGCAGTACAAATGCAAATATTCCCCAGTGTAAAATAAAGCAAATGAAAGGAAATGAACATAAAGTACTGATTCAATGGTTCATAATCAATGCTAGTAAGGATGTTGGAATGGATGGTTTAGAATTTCTGAAGATGGTTACACAATATTAATCCACTATCTTGAGTTATTTAATATGTCCTTGATAGATGTTAAGGCATTGGTGAGGCTTTGCATACATCCTGGAATTAGTGTCATTTAAAGAATTATCAGTTTTTATCGCCTCTCTTGCCAGTCAGTACAGGTTAACTTATGAGACTGTAAGAGACAGAGAATGATGGAGACTGCAAATTCTTTTTTCAAATTTCTCGTAGTCATCCTTTCATGTGACTTTCATCCTTATTGCTTAACAGCTATGATCTTTCTCCAATTTATTAATGGTAGAACTTCTGCTTTTAAAAATTGGTTGACCCAAGTAAGTCTTACAAATGTCTTGAAATATTTTCATGTATCTAGTTTAATTAATATGTTACTTACAGACTTTAACAAAAATCATTAGATATGGGCTCTTTCACCATTACATATTTTAATGGGAAAATCAATCAGTTTCTGGTTTATATTATTAATATTGATTTGCTTTCATTTTCCAAAAATACCCATTTGATAGCATAGTGCAGTGGTACTGGTACTTCATCAGGTTTAAAGTCATCTTTTCAAAGAGATTTTGATCTTAGTCAGGACTGTTTCAAACAAAGTGGACTGATAATCAATAGAGAGAAAAAATGTTGCTGTGCTTTTGGGACAGAAGAATTGGAATTTCAATCTATTTTTTAAGTAGCTAAAGCAAGCAACTTCTTCCTAACTTTTTTTCTTTTTTTTTCTTTTTTTTCTTTTTTTTTTTTTAGGTATTGTAAAGATGAGAGTATAGCTAGGCCTCTTAGGTTATTTGTTTTAGTTTAAGCAGACTGTCCTCTTTTTAACGCATGTTCACTTCTGGAGCACCCCACCTTTTTAAGACACCTTCTGCTGTCCCCAATTATGTAGTCCATCGACTTCCTCCTTCTGGAGCTGGTGAAACTGTCTTTGAAGACAGATGTTATTTGTTGTTTGTAAAGACTCCAGAAGATGGGATTTCAAAATCGTATAGACAATCAAGCCTGTTCCTTTCAGTGAAGAGTTAACTGACAACACAAGCTCATTCTGTTGATACTGGCAAGTGCTGACCTTAACAATATATGATAGCCAGAGATCTGTGAAATGTTCACAGTGAAGCCAAACGCCTGTGAGGTTTCATACTTTTCTAAAAGGCCTTCATATTAAACTGGGGTAAAGCTACTCTTGATGCAAAAGGATTTTGACATTGAATTAGACTCAGAACTTCATCCTAGTTCAAAACTCTTTCAGAGGTTTGTTACCCTATTTAAAAGCTTTTACAAAAGAAATGGGTGAAATACAGTGCTTTCTTCACAGGAAACTAGTACCAATCAAAACCAATGTGAATATTTAGACAAGTTTTTCATGAACCATCACATTTTTTTCATGGATTTCATAATGTAATATTATCTATAAACTCCGTTGTTATGTTAGGTAACAAACACATTCATTTAGCTTCTTCCATTCACTTTAACTTCAAAATATTTTGGTGAAGCCATCCAGCCAATGGCCCACACATCATTTTTTTCTTTACAGCTGACTGAATTCAGATGGATTTATCTTTCAGAAAGCTAATACCACTATCCTGAGATGAGAAGAAAAGATTGACTGCACCCAAGGGTTGCCAGACATGACTCAGTCCCCAAACCTAGAATCCTGTTCTAAGCAGTGTTTAAATTGTTGTTTTACATCCCAGGCCTTCAGTTATTTTAAAAAATTAAAACAAAAAAGAAAAAAGAAAGAGAGGGAGGGAGAGGAGGAAATTGTCACCATACCTACATTCCTGCTGGGCCAGTTTTGCACTTGCATAATTGTGAGTGTAAGTGGAACTCGCATTTGGATGCATTTTTGTGAATCACTATGTTACAAAGCCAGTGAAGGTCAAGAAACAGTAAAGTATTTGTTATTTTACAGTCGTATATGGTTATGGTGTGTGTGCTGAAGTATGGCCAGTAAACCAGCTGTGATATGGAATATGTGAATGTGTTCTGCTTTGACCTTGGTATGTGAGGGTATCACCAAGCATATATTTTCACTCTGACATGTAACTTACCATTGGACCAGAGCGAACATGCACTGGAACAAGTGATTTGTGCATTTGTAACAGAGGGAAGGGGCCTATACTAGGCATGGGCTCTTTGATGCAGTAAATATCCTCAATTATGGAGTCTGGAGGGAAAGAGAAGGTGAGAAGGTGAGATTTTCATGGTCTAAGGAGGTAAAAGGAGCAAAACCTGTTTCTTTGTACTCACCCAAGAGTGACCTGTGAACCATTTTCATCTGAGCACTATTTTGACCTGTTATAAAGTCATGCGTAAGAGAGCAAAACGGAGAAAGCTTTCTTTGTCAGCTGTTGTGTAGGCTCACAAGGACCAGGGACATTCTAGCCTGATCTAATCACAAATTCTGATTTTCCAAGCAAATTTCTAAAAGGTAATCAGAGCTTATAATAATAAATAAAAGTTTGTTGAATTAATTTTCCTTTTCATCTATAGATAGTCATGTCTCTTGCAACTTATCAAAAACTGTCAAAATAGGACTGTTCGTGAGAAACTGAATGAGTGAGATTTTTACTCCAGCACACTGTGAAGATCGTATCAAAAGACTGGTAAAATGTATCAACTACTTGGACCTGAAAGGTGTGATTTCAAGTATATGATCTGAAAAGCCCAATGTAGAAAAGCCTATGACTCAGCTGTAAGACATTTCATTACATGAGAGCCTCCATGTGACATTTAAAATGTATAAGTGTCATCATAAACCTCCCACTCTCCTAAGAATAGAGCTATCACTGGACCCTGTTATCTCACAACCCCAAGGTACAATATGATAATGATACTGCTTAACATCAGTGTATGGAGAGAGAAAACACTGGAGATGCCGCAAGCATCTCAACTATAAAGAAAATCAAATTAAAATATTAATTTACTGATTAATATAACATTAGATGACCCATTTCTCCAGCTTGTTAAACAACAAAGACTCACAAAACTAAATAAGGGCCTAAGAGATAAGTGTTTTAAGAATTCCCGTAGAGATGTTTAGCTCCTTTTTAAACATCATTAAAGATGTACTTTGCATATAACAGGCAGTTTTATTTTTTTTTGCTGCACTGACAAGTCCAGCTTGTGTTTATTAATATACACTTTCATGAAAGGTTACAAAGTGGGTGTTTTTTTCACAGAGTTTGAACAATCACATCATGCCGTAGAATGAAAGAAAAGGAAGAGAACAAAATCTTGCAGGTAAATCATGGGGCAGAAGGTCCAAAATTTGAAGTTTAACCATACTACAAAAATTTAACCTTTTGTACCCTTTGTGCCTGGAAAATGGAGGTGAGAAAAGTTCCTCTGTTGATCTTTTGTATTTAAAATGCCTGCTGTTTTGGAAAACGGGAAACTGCAATACATGATTTGTATACAGGAAATGGCAACAGAATTAAGAGTAGCTTTAAAACTAAGAAATCCATGGTGAAATCCTAGAGAAAATTTTATCCCTGTTAAACCATGGTTATATCCCATGGCATGAGGATATTACTTGAAATTTTGTGCTATATTTTATTGAAAAGTATCAGTAGGAGTATTTAGCAAGGTTTTTAAAAAGTCTGTCTCTCCCTAAGTCAAGCCCTCACAGTATTAGAAATATCACTGTACTCCTATGAACCAATCTATGATTTATTAGGGGAAGAAACTGTGACTCTTCTGTTCCCATGGATAAATGCCTCTGTCTTTTCCTTAGTGATTCATAAGATATCAGCCTGTGAGCATGGATGTTCACCTTGTATCTCACATACTATGTATATTTTTAAGTGAGTGCAAAGGGAAGAACTATGAATTCCAAACTGGTCAGAAAAAAACCAACTATTTCTGTAACAGGTTCTTAATATTCCCCTTTCAAAGTTTTTCATTTCTGGCCTTGGCCTCTCATACATGTGATTACGTAGGTTGAGAATAAGGCAATTCAGGTTTCCTAAAACTGGGGTGGGGGAGAGTCTGTCCCCTGTACAGACAACGTTGCAAGTTCTTATCCCTCTCTTTTTTGTTCTTGTCCCCCAGTCGCTGCCTCCAGGGTACCAGCTATCCTTATCCCTGCTCCCATGGCAACAAGTCTCTGTTCCAGCGATAATGGCTCTGTCTCTTCATCTCCTCCATCCGCAGTTACATTCTACAACATGGAAGTATCTTGATTTTCTCTCACTACTTTCTTTCCTTTATTTATCAGGCCATCTGTGCTTGTTCCAAGACCTCTACTGTGAATATACTGATTCTGTATGTGGCTCTACTTTAACAAAAAAATGAGTGAAACCAGGCCTGCCTTCTTTCCTCTCCCAGCATACTCTGAACTATTCTCTTCTATGCTTGGCTGTCTGAAAGAGGAAATAATTATTATTATTTTAAACATTGTCCTCCCACATTTCCATGGCAGGATCAGCATGAATTGAATTGGAACCACAAACATTTTAAAAAGTAAATTAAATTAAGAAAGGTTAGAGTTGTATGTGTTTTAAAAACACTCCAACTGGCACCAAACTCATTTTTGTAGGCAGTTTGTGCACAGAAAAGACATGAATTTTTGAAACAGTTTGCTAACATCAAATAAGAAAAAGATTTTAGAAATACCATTCCCTTTCATTTTTGGTTGGCTCCTGAAAAGTGTTTTATAACACAAAATATTCATTTGGGACCGTGATTCAATTGTGCAAACAAGTCAGTAACAGCTAACAGTTCCAGAATCAATATGTAGCCATGTAAGAATGCTGAAAGTACATGGACCCAAAATGACACACAAAAAAAAGGAGGAGAGAGGATAACAATTTAATGGTAGGAAAGGGGTAAAGATCCAGTGGGGGAGTTGTAAATCCCAGTGACATGGTAACAGAATCAAAATATAGGTAACAGTAAATATATCATTTTCAAAACAATTTGCTGATTTGTGGTTGTTTGGAATAAAACAACGATGTTGCTAAAGAATACATCACTATGCATTACAATGACTAGCAAGTTATCCACTTTTCTATTACAAAGTGAATTTTGTTTTCTCTAAATCTTTTTCTGTTATTTCTTTTTAAGATCTAAGGGGTTTTATTTATTTTCTGTGTAGTTGATGTTAGGTTACTTATGTAGTCAATGTTAGGTTAATGGCTGGACTAGGTGATCTTGAAGGTTTTTTCCTTCACAGATGATTCTGTGATTCTGTGGGTTTGGGATCTGAAAGTTCCCTTAATCTTAATAGGAAATACAGCATATTTAGTAATTGTCAGACTGCGGTCCATGTTGATATGGTCCTGAGTGGCTTCTTTCTCCTAAAATATAACTAATTGTATCTCTATGTTATCTTATTTTTGAGGAAAGTGCTGATTTTTTCATCTATGTGAGCTGGGGGCGAACTGGCTGGAAAGCAGCTAGATCTGCAGAGAAGGACACTGGGATCCCGATCGACATCAAATTGAAAATGAGTCAACAGCATGTACAACAAAAGGTAAACAAGCATTAGCGAGAGCACAGCCAGCAGATCATGGGAAGTGTTTATTCCCCCTGAGAACTTGTGTGTGTACTCTCATCTGGAGTGCCATGGTCAGTGTTGGGCTCCCCACTACAAGAGAGGTACCAACAAACTGCAGCAAAGACAGAGAAGGGTTACTGAGATAGGCAAGGACTGGAGCACATGACATGATGAAGGAATGTACTTATTTAGCTAGGCAAAAAGAAGTCTAAAAGACGATTTATTTTCTGTCATTAATTACATAACCGGTGGTGAGACCTAGGCAGTCTTTTCTCAGAGATTCACAATGAAATGACCAAGGCAATGATAAAATGTTGCAGCATGAGACCTTGAAAGTGAACTTCAGGAAAAAAATCTTCACAATGAGAATGGTTAAGTGCTGAACAGGCTGTCAAGAAAGGCTGTAGACTTTCCACAAGGCTTGCAAAACTTGACTGGACTACGCCCTAATTAACCTGATCTAATTTCCAAGTTAAACTTGATTTGGACAGAAGGTTGGACCAGGTAACCTATGGACATCCAGTCCAGCTAAGATTATCCTATGATTCATGAGTCTATGAATACCAGTTCTCCAGCAAGATGAATCTTCGCACTTCTTTCAAGATTCCCAGAATAGGAAATACTAATGAAAAAAAGAGTAATATTTGCACATTAAGACAGACTAGCCCACAGAAATGGTTGACTCAGACTCTTTTGAGTAAGTCACTTAAACTGTTGTAACCCTGGGCAAACAATAGAGCATCTCTGTGCTTCAATTCTCCTTCAGCTAAATAGAATGACTAATATTTCTTCACTTTTTTTTCTAATTCACCTTTATGCATTAAGAGTTTTTTGATAGACTGAGCCAAACTGGCTAGTGATCAGAGGGGGTATGATATTATAGTAATTGTGCCTCTGGACAATGTAGACATTAGTTCACAAACATCATTATAGAATACATGGGGGGTAAGAAGGGGTAAATAAATAGTCCCAGAGCCATTCTTTGTGGATATAGAAACCTGTTTCAGATATGTCTATGATCCAAATAACTGTTTTAATTATTGTGTCCCATAAACACTTTGATAAGGGATATAAGCACAAGGAAACAAATGTCCTTTTCTCTCCCAATCTTCTGAGAATTCCTGAATTGATGACTCAATACCTGGCCTTCCCTAAAAGAAAACGCTGTCTCCTGGTCCTTGCTTCATGGTCCTGCCCAATATTGCAGGCGGAGTGCTCTACTTCTTGGCTGTATATCGAGACACTGTAGGTGGTAAGTCAATACTGTGTAAATGTTTTGTGGTTAAAACCCAAAGATATGATTTGTGTTTATAAGCTTTAAATTGCCTTCCTGACAAAATATGCAAAAGCTGAAAGCTTCTGGTCATGTAAAATTTTGATGGATTGTATTTTATTGGAACTTATTATGAATACCTCTTTGATTTGAAACGATGAACCCTTTAAATGCCTTCAGAAATTATAGTGGGGAAAAGGTATTTGTCTCCCTCCATCATCACCATCAGAGAATGACAAAAATCTGTTTTTCAGAACACACACACACAGAAGCATATGCACTCACGTATACACATGATCACACATCCAAATTTACAGAGAATTACAAATATAGTAAGTCGACTTTGGTGTGTGTGAATGTATAGATTTATTTATGCAAATACAGCTTCAGTATTTTCTTTGTATTTATTTATATCTAAAAATGTCATCATATTTTAAACATTTCTTTTATGCAGGGGTTATTTGGTTTAGCACTCCCAAGTTAAAGAAAGCATAAAGTCAATGGAGTATATAGTTAAGAGTATATATTTCTTTTCAGAAGATCCCTTTTGAAAGAGGAATCTTTGTGTTTCATATGCATGTGTATTTGACAGGAAAAGAAGGAAAAAGAGCAGAGTTAAAACTGTGAAATCTTGTTTTTTTTTCTGGCTAAGAAGCTTTTAGTGGCAATAGTTAAATGTCGAATATGATTACACAAAACTGATGCTTAAAACTGAAAATAAAGTGGAGTATACTTGTGAAGACTGTCTATCAGAAATTTAAAAAGTAGTAGTGCATAATTTATCAGTGTTAATAGCCTTAGGTGCATTTCTGAGGGAATTAACCTAAACAGTCAAACTATTTATTACATCACAATACATAAAATGTACTTTTAATTAATAAATGGACATTCTATTGCCTTTACTGCTACAACAGATCAATCCTCCTTTACCTTCTGTCTACAGTTTGGGTTCCTTTAATGGGTTTTAATGGGTTTTATTCTACGCTTACATAGCAAACCTTATTCATTTGCTTCCTGGAAGACTTTCTGTACTTTGTGGCATAATCTCATAGTGTCTTTGGTACACTTACACCAAAATATCACTATGAAGAAAAATAATAACTCTGTCTGTTACCCTAAAGCATCATTCATTACTCTTGAGATGACATGCTTGGTTCAACTTTGGAAGTAAGGAAGTTACTGTAATGTATTGTAGTCCTTGTTAATAGACTGACTGTGAAGTCCTTCAGTTAAAATATTTTATTGGGAAAGAAAGGTGTTTGCAATTGCTCTGAATGGTTGATGCAGTATGTTGATTGCATAATCTGAAGTCAGTTGACTAAGGAGATCTTTTCCACTATCTTACACAGAAGTTAGCCAGATGGACGCATTTCTATACAATAAATGGAATAACTGTGTTGAGACATAATGAACAAGTATAATGAAATGACAAGTCCAGACCTGATGCTTGTAGTGCCGGAGTTTTTTTTACTTAAAGTTCATTCATCACTGTTTCTGTGACAATATTATAATATCAAATAGTACTTCATTTGCAGGTCTTGACGTTCAGAACATGTAAGCTAAAACAACCTTGTAGAAAGTGTAGCAAGGGCATAAAGGTATAAGTTTGGGGAGCACAGTGAAAATTCTTAGTGGCTCTGGATCCTGAGAAAAAATGCCAGATAGTCTTGAGTATGATCAGAATTCAAATAGAATACCTGAATTTGTTTATCGTCGTACATTAGACAGTTATTAAACTTTAGCAAAAGGGAAGCAAAAAGCACAATAAAGACTTCAACAAGATCAGAACATGGAAAATTGGGAAGAATCAGGAACAAAACTAATAATGAAATGCTCATAAACCCACTACAATTTGTGATTTATTTACCTGTAATATTTTGTGAAGGTATTTATGTAAACTACAAAACAAAACAGTAATTAAATTAAAAATATATTCATTGAAACATTTCCCAAACAACTCCCTGATGAGCCATGGTACCTGGTTTGCTCCTTAGGATAGTTTTTCATAGGTAGCACTGCTTAGAGGAATCTCAAGACAGTCTTATGGCATTTTCCAGGAAAGGCAAATGACTCTTTTACATCCCTTATACTGCTATAACGACGTTAAGCACTTATTAGATGCAACTGAATATCTGTCATGAAGGTTTTTTTCCTTGTTATGGGACTGAGTTCTGCCTCCACAAGAATGAATTAACATTTACTTTAACAGAGAATACAAAACACCTGAATAATCTGCATATATGTATACAGTCATTTAGATACAGATGTATCATCTTTGGAAGAGGATCAAACATTAAGAAATGAAGATTAAAAATATGTATTTTAAATATTTTAAAATCAATATAATTGTTAGAAAATGTGTGGGTGTCTTAACATAAGTTGTCATGAAAATGTAAAGCTGCTATTTTTTTATTACCCAAAAACCAGCATACTGTAAGACAAATGATAGATATGAGTCTGGTGTGATACTGCTATTAACAGAACAGGGATGAATACATAGAAATGTATAGAGACAGTAGTTCATAAAACAAGAAAATGTAACCTGAAATACTAACACACACACACACACACAAAAAAAAAAAAATTCCTCAAATCCCTTTTCCTTTTCTGACTCTTTTCTTCACATTTCCATACCTAAAAGCATATACATATCTCAGGTAATTAGGTCCTGCTGCTCTTTCTTACTTCTCATAACTTCCCTTCCACTCTATTTTAAAGCAAAGTGTTCGTGGCTCTTTACTATTTATGGATACTCAAATCTCCACTTCTTTTGTAGAGCTCACCCACTGAACCAAAACCGCAAACCAAATTGACACCAGCTGTGATCCATAGACAAAAATTTGTTCCAAGAACCTACAAATATCATTTGAGAATTTAACCCCTCCTTCCCAAATTTAAACTGTTTCTATGGTAAAACCTGTATGTCATCTTAAAAAGATACAGAACCACAGATCAAATAAGGATCTTAATACGTCACAGGCAGCGTATAGGAATAGAAGCCTGACTCAGAGAAGGAATTCTTCCAGTTTCTATTTTGCTCTGTTTATCAATCATTCTTATGTTTTCCACACAAAATTACCAATTGAAAAAGGATTTTAGACAAAGTTATTACAAGGTAATGGCTTAGATGTCATGGGTTTCTTTCCAAATAACAGTATATCAACAATAAGAAATATGGAGACAAGTGCTTTGTTGAATATATTCATCAAAGAAGAGTTTTGTGATTGGGTTGTTAGGGTTTTTTGTTTCCTGTGACTTCCAAATAATGCTAATGAACGAAGTATGGTAAAAGGTTGTGAGTCCAGTAGTGCAAAAGATTTGCCACCACAAGAAGAGGGTCAAATGTAGCTCTGACTTTTATGATTGCAAATATGTAGTTCCACTGGCAACTGTTGTAAACTTTCACCTTTGAAAGTTTATTTCTCTTTAGAGCATTGCTGATTTTGAACCTCTTTAGGTAACATTAACTATAGCTAAAGTTCTGATTGCAAAGAATGCAGAGTCTGAATTTTGCTCATGTTAGACTCTACATATCTAGGGCAGGATTTTTGCAGTAGTCAGGTTTTTTTCATTATTTTAAATCCATTCATCTGTGTATATATAGTCTCTAAACCTTAAGGATCTGTGATGAAATTAAACAATATTTGATGTGATTTCTTCCCAGCTATTTGACTTGTTTTTTGTTACATACAATATAAGTAGCCACATAGGTAGTATTAGCTACAGCTAATACTCTATATTTTGAAAAATGCCTTTTTCCTTCATATCATCACAGATACTTCATAAGATACCATCAAGGTGTTGATGTAAAGCCTATTGTGTGACTTCCTATTATATGTTTTTCTTACTGAGCCATATCCACTCTGAAGACTAAATTACATTATCATCAGACTAACACCATCTACAAAACACTGTAAAAAGGTTAAACTCTCTTAGATGGGGTTTCTGGATATTTATATGGAATTATAAATGTTCCTGTTAGAAGGTTATCCTTGTACCCATAGATTAAGGCCGCTGCATGAACACTCTTTTGCAAATCAATATTAATTAAAAATTATTATGATCAGAGAACTAAACAAAGGGCCTGTGCTACTAAAGAAAGGGTATGCCCCAGTGACAGATCACTGTTAAAACCTCTCATGCCATTGGGTGATATTTGCCATATGTCCAATGATTGATAGTAAGATTTAATGAGTTCTTACAAGCAATTAAATAATCAAGGGTTCCTGCTGTTACATGGCATAGCTTGATAGAACAGTGACAAATGAGAGAATATCTGCAACCTAATCAAAGGGACATATTTCCTTGGGAACAAAATAATATTATCCACCAGTGCAATCAAAGGACAAAAGAACACAGAGAGGACGCAACAGAATGAGATAAATTTTGTGCTCTTTTCATTATTCTGGCCATACAGTTTCCATTTATTGGATCCTATTAAATCAGAAAGAAAATTAGGCTGCTTAAATATGTTTCATTTGTCATACACTGTTAGCTAGTGGGTACATATCCATATCCAGTCACCTTAGTTCTCCTTTCCCCATGAAACACTATCTTGGGTTATGTAAATTTGGTATTTATTTCTACTGTGATTTTTGAAGTCTTGTTATAGTTTTGGTTTTGTTTTCACTTTAATTAAAGGGATACATTAAAAGTCTTTGCACTTCACCAAATTTGTCAAATATTTTTGATTATTGAATTACTCTGAACATGTGTATGTTCTCTTAGAAGTGTTTAAAAATAATAGTTCATAATAAAAATATAAAGTCCACTGAATTAATTTTGGTATTGCTTAAATTCAGATCATATATACATCTTAATTTGCAAGAGTTATGTAGATTTAAAGCCTGTACCTTAATGAATTTGCAGCCCCCTATAGATTGCACAGTAGAAGTGAAGAATTTTATACTGAACTTTAGACTAGTGTGGCAGCACACTTGATTTTCTTCATTACCTTTTGCAAGCTTTAGAGTGATCTTTAGAAGACATTCAGAGAACTCAGGATTTCACCGACTATAGACTGAAAATCACTAACAGACAGATTTATTTCCCCATTTTTCAGTTAAAATTGATTGCAAGTAATGGGTATAGATACATATAGGTAACAGAATATAGATCAGCCTATTCTGACGTTAAAAAATGTATTTTACCTTTGTGTTTAGAGAGAGATTGAATTATCTACCTGGGTCCCGATTAATCAGTATTGAAAAGCATAAACTTGAAATAGACAAGCTGTCCCATTCAAATCAAAATGCAAATTTCTGGCCCAAAAGATATCAATAAAAATGCCTTTGACTTTGATGTAATTTTTCCTTTGGTTAGAAGTGAAGACCATGCTTAAGTATTCTTTCAACTTTTGAATAATTTCATGTTAACATTATCTCCACTGTTGATATGGAGTAGCATAATACATTTGAGAGCAATTTGTTTTTCAATAGAAAGCCAAAGTTTTCTTTTTCATTTCTGTCAAACAGAAATAAAAATTTTCCAATACTAGGAACTGCCTCATAGATAAAATTTTCATCACAAAGTTTAAGCATCAGACTAAATTTTGTACTATATTTCAGTTAGCTAGCTAGCTGATGTGTAGGATAAAAGTTACCAAAATGCACAACAACCAACAAAACAAGGTGCCCCTATTAATCAATATATTCAGATATTTAACATGACCTTTCTAAATATATAATGAAGACCGAGCTCTTTCCTAGTTCTGTCTGTGTTGCTGCCATGTGGGAAGGGAGGTAAGCTCCTCTGGAACAGACTGACTCCGGGACAGGTTGTTCCAATTCCACCATGCTTTCTCAGAGCCCATTTCTCAGACTAGAACTTAAGAAGCAGCAAACTGATGGGCTGGCACATGTATAGTCCACAGAAGAAACTCTAGTGGCTTTGGTAACTAATATACAGACTTTTCACAGAATCATAAAGTCATAGAATGGTTTGGGTTGGAAGGGATCTGTAAAGGTCATCTAGTCCAACCCCCCCCTGCAACGAGCAGGGACATAATTTCATCTGTGTCTCCCACTTCCAAGAGAACGGGCAAAATTTTCTTACCCACAAGGTGGATTTTCTCTTTACTACTTTTTTTAGCTTTGTTCTAATGAGGGATAAACACAAGTTGTAAAACCTTGACATTTTCACAAAACAGAATACTTGTTTTCCAGCCAGCTCTATTCAACAGTGAGGGATGTATCACTGATTCTATTTTTTCCACATGCCAGTACATTTGGTTTGTTTTTCCATACACAAAGTAAAATTTTTCCAGAGTATGTAGCATAATTCAGACATTAGTCATATTGCTGAATGCCTTAATGGAAGACATTCAGATACTATACAAAAAAGTCAATGCAAATATCTATAAAACTAAGTTAAATAAATCAACAAATAAAAAAAAAAATGTATGGAGTATTTTTTGAGAATTTGAGTATATTTAGCTACAGATTATCTTCTCTATATATCTGTAGAAGTTTCCTAAGGTAATGTCAATTTTTAATAAAGTCTGACTATGATAAGGCCACATTGGCAAAATACCATAATTTTTATCTTGGATTTCAGCTGTGGACTATTTTGCTGAAGTCAGCAGTGATGCATCGTGAAGGTGGGATAAAGATGCTTAAATTAAGGCATATTTTTACATTAGGAAGACCTACTGGGTTTACGTAAGTCTTAAAAATATATTGTCTACCCCAAATTTTTGTTTTGAGTGTTTAGTCAACTCCAAATACATAGGATCAAGAACTGCTTGGAATATCACTGCGGTTATTTGGGGACTTGAAGGATCATGCTGCCACTGGGCCACACGTGTGCATGACTTTAATGAGCCTATCAAATGATGCATCTGTGTGGTTTTACATGGGTGTCAGTCAAATCACTGATACATTGGGTCACATCAGGTCTGAACTTAATGAGGTCTGAGCTTAATGTGATCTAGTGACGAGCAGCTAAATGAGTTCCATGTGTAGTGGCAAGAGTCAGCGGCTCTTACTAAAATAGTAACTTTGTTGTTCCAGAAAGCAAAACAACCTCTCAAGAATCAGGGAGAGATACTAAGTTTTTGGCAGCATTAAATTCTTAAGAACTACTCTCAATCAATAAATTCACAAAAAAGTACACACCTCATTAGATTCTGTTCAGATTGCAAAGCTAGCTATAATGTAAAAACAGGCAGACAGTCTGTCTCAATATTATTACAGGAAGGCTTGGTTAAATTAATAGCTTCTCATTGATTAAAAAATCTTGCATTTTACATGTTCTTAAGTTGGTTCCCACCATTACCTTTCAATAACAGAATATGAGTCTTTGGAGAAATGTGGTTATATTGAACTACTGTATTGAAATACAAAGGTAGGCAAAGTAAGTTGTTTACATTAGCCTATTGTTTCCTGCCATAAAGTTCTGTCCACCTGAAAGAAGAAGACAATCTATCAACATGTCCAAAATGTCTTCTGTTTGTTATTTTTTCTAACATTCCTGGACTGTTAAAAGTATAGTTAGTTTGGAATGGTCACTAAGCATGACTCCACCAAATCATTTTAGTCACAACTGCAAATGAGAAATCTTTATGTCCATGTAGCATTTGCCACTGCATATAACTCAGTTTTTGCCTATTCTTAATTACTAAATCCAGCTCACAATAACACAATTTCTGATCCACTAAAGTGCTTTCCAAATCATTGTAAGGACCGAAGATATTATTCTGATTGTACAAAGTACTTTGCTAGGGTGAGGGGTTTTTTGGTGACAGTCATATTATGAAGACTCCATGAAAAACTGTTCTGAGATCTTCTGCATATACCTGTTCAAATGTATTTCATTGGCATGCAATGTTGGAAGAATTTTCTCAGTGCCAGAAAATCATCTAAGCTGAATTGAAGCAGTACAAGCCCACAGCATTTTTCTCTTAATGTAAGATGTTGTGATTGATTGTCCTTTTGTACTTGTGCAAACTCAAACTGCACCATAACCATTTTTATGTGTCAAGTGTTCTGCCAGTCAAAAGGAGAGATCAGATCTTCAAGTATGCCAATATGCTAAGACTTGCATTTCAAGAATAATGTTGTTTCTTGGTTTAGTGCAATACATATATCATCTTCTCCTTTCTCAGTAGAAATGCTGAATCAGACAGTATGTTGGATGCATGGAAAACAAATGGAAGCTGCTTGAGCTCCTGTGGTATGACTGGGGTACTGGGGTGTGGAAGAGAAGAGACAAGGAGGTTAACTTTATGGGAGCAGGGTAGCTGGATGATTTTCCTGTATTTCAGACTTTAGGATATCACTTACAGTAGTGCTGTCAAAGAAACACTGATTTTGTACACTTTGGTTTTTAGGCCATTTTAGAGATTGATTATTACACCAATTGAACTGGCTGGCTGCAGGTTTGGTGAGAAGAGATGGCAAGGTAGTAAACTAATGCAAAACCACGGCTAGCTGCTCCTCAGATTCCTTATCTGCACAGTTCATGTAACTAGTCTTTGAAAATATAAACCTCAGCATCATCTAGAGATGGTCTGGGCTTTTGCCAGTGGAGCCTTTGCTATAATAATGTCTAGTAGATTGATTTCTCATCGGAAAAAGATGAGTCCATATGTTAATTGAGTCCATTTTGTTATCTTGTAACTCAGCTTTTGATACATCATGTAATTTTTTAAAACTCTTTAGGGAAATACTGTCTCCTTATATTGAGTCACTACCCTATTTTCCTCTGTCAACCACAGTGGTGTGTACACAGTGTGGAAGTGAGTCTTTTCTTTCCTGTGAGGTTAAGACCCTTCTAAGTTACAGGGGTCAAGCTGCATGTCCACTTCCAGCTACTCACCTCGTTGGCCGTGTGTTTGCTGACTCTTCTTTTTTCCCACCTCTCTTTTTAATTTGTCAGAGTCCTGCAGTGCGATGAAAAGATGTTGCTTGTTTCTCAATGAATTCTGTGGAAGTACCAAAGGGAAAGAGTAAGTATCTATATTTGGAATGAACACAAACTATTATTAGACAGAGTTTTTGGAAGTAGTTGTAAATTATCTGCTATCAGGAGCAATAGAAAACCATATGGATGATAAAAAACATAACCAGGGCAAGGTCCTTCCTGTGTCTGTTGACAACTAATATGCACCAGGAGGGCAGTGCCATATGTTTGCATGTGCGTTACCACAGGGGGCAGTGACATATGTTCACACGTATGTCACCCCTCTGGCCTGCTGTCATAAGGCTGTTTCCCAAGGGGCATGCTCCCTTGAAAAACAGAAACAAAACCCACAAATGCGAGTCTTCTACATTCTTTTTGTCAGCAGATTCTCTAAGACTAACGCTGCTGCATTGGTGAGCAATCAGAACAGCTGCCTCAAAACAACAAAGGCTTCTGTAGCCCTTTCCAACACCCCTCCCAGGTACTGAATGGCAAAGAAGGGAAATACAGCCACTCTGCTGGAACAGTCACACCTGGTAGAGCAGTCATACCTGCCAAAATGTTAGACCGGCCAAAAGCCTTGAGGATGGTAAACACTTGCTCCTCCCTAAATATTTCATGGATTGTTCTTCTCTTCCCTTCTTTATGGGCTGGACCCAGCTTCACATCACATCATAAGCAGCTTTCAGCAGTGTAAAAAAATAGTTTGAGTATAGAGAGTGTCAAAGTAACAGTGAATCAAAAAGTGTTCTTCATGATACTTTCTATTGTAGTTTTTGTGGGTTAGAGATGAACAGTACTATTAGATTATCTTGAACATTCCCCTGTCAGTGCAAAATTATTCCTTGCAATGTAATTTCTAGTGTTTTGTTCATTCCATTTAGTACTAATTCAAGCAGATAGCCTTTCTGTTGTATCTCTTGGGAGGCCATTTATCCCTCAATCCACTTATTCCACTATTAGGTAGATTTTTTGAAATTTGCAGTGTATTTTTCTTTGCTTAATTTCCTTCCTCTCTTTAATTATCCCTTTTGGTGCAAATATAGCTCCTCTTCATATATTTACATCTCTCAGAGGTCATGGAGTCTGGTGCACAGAGAAGGAATGCAAAATGCAGTGTGAAATTTGCTTCTAGAAAAGGGTAACCTGCAGGACATTTTGTGTGGTCTCAGATGACTTGTGACTACAAAACATTTTGGACAGCTTTGTGGGTATGCATCTGTTAACAAAGTCTTTTTTGGTCTAGGTCTCTTACATTATTTAGACTTAAATTCTAGTAACCATTCTAAGGGCGCTCTGTGAAAGTTTTAATAGGAGCATACAAACTTGCTTCCCTGTTTTATGAGGGAAATCCCTAAGTGGAGAAAAATGGCGAGAATCTTGCTTACTTAAGAGGGTATTTCTGGGTTAGCCAAACAAAAATTGCATCCCGTTGCTCTAAACTGTGCACTCTTCAAAGCCAAGTCTAATACTTCAACCTCTGATAGACTTTATTTTCCTCTCCATGACTTATAGTTAATGAAACTATGTGTGTCTTGCAGTTTTGTAAAGCTTTGGGTGTTCACTAGTGTCTTCTGTGAAAGGGCTATAATTTTGGCTTGCCTTTTTCCTTTTCTAGCTGTTTATCTACCTCGTCTATATCTTAGTGTACTGAAAGCAGAATCACCCTTTCCCTGCACAGCAATTTCACCTCCTCCAGTGTCTGGAAGCTTCCCAGTGCTTTAGACAGCTGTGTTTATAGCACCAGTATCTCTCAGACAAACTCAGCAGGAAGCTCTGAAAGAGGCAGGTAGCTAAGGCAGATTCAGGACATCGTCAGAGGATGGTCTCTGGGAAAAGAAAAGCAAGCTGAGTAGGAGTCATGGGGAGGAAAGAGAAACCATGATGGATTAGGTGAAGAGATTCTTCTTGTCTCTAGAAGTAACTGGGTCTGCTCAGGATGGAAATTTCTGGATTAGAGGATGTGGCAGGCAGGAGAGTCACAGCACAGAGGCAGGCTTTGCATCTTGAGGAAAGAGTTGGAGACCACTGAGAAAAGCAATGATGAAACAGTGCTGGTTCAGAGGTGGCAGAAACAATACGTTCCCAGGGATCAGAGGCTACTGTGCAGTTTGCTGCAGATCAAAAAGCCACCAAGTTGACTGAAACCAAGCTGCAAAGGACTTTCCATACAGGGACAAAGTAATCAAGGAGAGATTTTGGCAGAGATTTCTTTATAAAGCTTTTATTATTTCTGTCTTTTCTAGTCAGCCTAAGTTTTCCACTACTTAAAATAATATTAACCAAAAAAAAAAAAAAAAAAAAAAAAGGAAGAATTCTCGTTTGTATTAACAGAAAATCTAGACATTTGAAGTTGAACATGTTTTTGGGCTTCTCTAGGGATCTCACCGTAAGAGAAAAATCCTGATCTCCAACCCAGAGTTCTAACTCCATCACCAATACAATGGCAGACCTCAAAATTTGAATCTAGTAATTATTTGGAATTAATTTTTGAATTTATATGCCTTTTCTAAAAAAAAATTTTTGTATTTTGTTCAGCGTAATAGAAGAGTTGAAACCGGTACTCAGTATTCTCTTGTCACCATATGGTTATGATCACATCTATCCTAACAAAGTAATATAAGTCTTTCATTCTTTCTGCAAAGGAAAAACAATGTCAATTTGGTCCCCAAAATTTTGGTTTTGTCCTTAGCTTAAACTAAACATTTTACCCCAGCTAGTTACTATCCTACCTGCCAGGATAGTAACTAGCTATTTGTTCACACTCCTACATTTGTCTGGCTGTAGGCCATCAACATCAAACAACTCAAAATACTGATAAAGTTCTTGCCTGACTGGGTCATAGGGTTAAAATTCTTCACACAAAATTAGGAAATACTTTCAAAACCAAATAAATTAGACAAAACCGTCATTGCTGCATGGATATTCTAAAACAGGAAGAAAAGTCTGAACTTGAATCAATTATTTATTCAAAGCAATTTACTTTATGAAATAAAGTAGGTTGGAAGTACAGATCAGAAATCAGTAAAAGTAGATGCTGGCTATGGAAATAAATGCAAAAAAAAAGAAAAGAAGCATACCTTTGCTGATGAAAATGATTGTGAGGAAGTACAAATTGGATCGAATAAACAGTGGGGCCAATGAAGGTTTTGAGCGTTGTGGCCAAAGACAGTAATCTAAAATGTTTGCACTTACTAACTTTATTTAAAGATATGTTAAAAAGTCATGAGAAAAAATGAGAAAAAGCCTAAGAAAGCACTGAAGAAGATAGTAGTCATATTAGCAGTCATGCAAGATAATTATGATAGCAGTGTAGATCAGCACACTACCATTTTGAGATATTAACTATGATATCTAACTTGAGATATATCTTTGAGATAACTATGTTAGTTTACCGAACATATCTTTCTGCCAGTGCAATATCGTTCCTTGTTTTTTGCTGAATAGAGAATTGGTTATGAATATCATATTCAAGATACTCTATGAGATTTTTCCCTTTCTTATCCATGATATGGATTTAGATTTTTGTTTGGGTATATACATTTCTAACAAATGGTAAAAGCTGATATTTCAAAGTATTTGTTTTGTGAACGTATGCTATGAACATAATATTGTAATTTATTATTTTTATAACAGTCACTGGAATATTATTTTGGGTTCCTACTTTTGCTCTTGTAGATTTAAACCTACATGTGCAGAAGACAAAAATCACTCCACTCAAGTTTATAGCTATGTCTTAAAGTTTTGTTATTTACATCGAATTTGAATTTGAGCTTTTTTAATGTTTTCTTTATTTTAATCTCAACTCAATCACAATACAAGACCACTGTGGCTTTATAAATCACAGAGAGAATTAAATCCCATTCATCTCTGCAATTTGCATAGACCACACTTACTGAAAAGGTTAACTCACGTGGGAAAAGCAAGCTAGGTTAGCCCAGTCATTGGCCACTTTAGAAAGACTGTTATTGTACTACCACAACTATGTCTTCTGGTGTTTGAAGTTCAGTTTCATTTATGAAACTCAGGACCTTTCAGATTATTATCATTGCTGAGAGAGTGGATTTTCCATGACACTCTTGCATTGCAATATCCAGACTGAGGCAAACCCAGGAATGCAGAAGTGACAATTGCAGCTAGGTTCACTAGCACAAGCAAGATGATATTTTGTTGCTTATGTGGCAGAAGTGGGAGTCTCAGGCAGGAAAGGAATCAGGGTGGAGGCCTGTCCTGAAGGGAAGCATCCTCAACCCCTGGGCTTGCTTCTCGTCCTGGGGCTGAGAAGAGGAAACGAGATGAGGCAGACTACTCTTGGAAGGGCTGCTCCCCTTTCCAGCCAGCTGGGATTGAGATTTATTTTTTCTGTTCCCCAGGTAACTTCTTCAATGGAACTTCATTGAATGTCATCCTCCATTTCTGTGACTTACTGTCATGAGCTCCTTCCTCAATTCTTGACACTCTCTTTTGTTGTAGTAATATGTTTGCGTTACCAATGTACACATTCCTCTCTCCATTCATTGTGTTATCTATGAGTATGTACAACAGAATGGATCTTAGCACAGATCCTTGTGGAATTCCTGAGGTGACCTCTCTCTAATGTGAAAAGTGACCTTTTATTTCTACAGTTTGTTTCATCTCTTTCCTATTTTTGAAAGCTTAGTGGAGAGTAGGACATTTTCTCTCCTGTATATGTGTAATATAGAAAGTAAGTATTCATTTTTATCACAATGTCCCAACAGTTTTGGGATTGTATAGGGCTTGGCAAGAACTCTGCAAACGTGCTGTCATTTGAAAACAGGTTCTAGAGATAGCACAGAGCACCTGGGCTGGCTCAGGTTTCCACAGCATACATACCTGTGCTCTATCTAGATGTTTTATTACTCATAGTGTCACAGCAGCAATAACCCTGTGTAAGCCCTGTATTTGTTCTTCACAAATAAACTGTCTCTTATTCACTTGACAAAAGAAACAAACTGTGTTTTGTTGCACTTTGTTTCATGCACATAAGTATCTCATATGATTCTACCTCCATGGAGACTGTAGTTCTGCACATCTGAAAATTCATTTGTCACCTTATTCTTGCTGTTCTCCAGAACAATCAGTTCTCTAGAATCCTGTGTATTTTCTTAGCATGACTCACCTGATCTCAGACTCCTTGAAACAAAGCTGGTATCTCGGTTCTTCTCTAAATGGTAAATTGTGACCACCTTGATAGTTCTCCCAAAATTTTCATCTTCCTTTGAATAAACAGGCAGGCTCAAAACCCTAGGATATGCCAATGTTCCCTGGTATTATTTGGATTTTTGTATTTATTTGCCTTTTGAAAGAGTTAGTTTGATAGAAGTGGTAGCTATTTCTCTGAGGGAGCATAAGATTCCTTTGTCTGTCTTGCTACTCCTAGGTTAGGTTGCATCAAGGGAGCATGGATCAGTTTTAATGATGGAATTGGCAATTAGTGCTGCTGAGCTAGTTTCAGGTTTTTGACAGAGCTGCTGAGCTTAATAAATTATGGACACAAGGAAATGGGGGCAGTAGAGGGGGAAGGAAGGCCTCAGAATCTGCCTGACCAGCACATGCACTGGTAGTGCAGTGCATCGCATCTCTATTCAATATATGTCCATTTCACTCTGGTTTTGCGGTCAAGTGTGAAGAAGAAACATCATCTGTAATTAATAACAGTTTTTAAAAAATCTATATGAATGCATGCCAGCAAAAGGAATGAAAGAGAACAAAAAAAGGGTTGGAAAAGAGAATAAAAGTGCTTCAGAATAATGGTGAAAACTCAGATGCCCAGCCTTTGGATAGACAGAAACCTCCAACGCAAAGCTTTGGGGGACGTATCTGAGCAAAAGGCTTTTTTAAGACCATGCTGGGTTTCACAGAGATAAAAATGTATCATCACACAGTGCATGTGGTAAGGTGCAAGTTGTCTCCTCCATCCTTCATATTTCTGCAGCCAGGACTGGGAATACTTGAGCATATGTGGTTAAAAACCAAACAAAACCTTGTCCTATGTGTTCACAGGGTCATGTCTTATTTGCAGTTATTTATATTCCAGCTGTATCCAAAGTATGACGGACACTGTGCAAGTGAGTAGGAACGAGAGGCTTTGGGACAAAGACTGTGGTCTTCACGAGCAAAAATGAAAGTGGAAAAAGACAGCACCCATAACCAAAGCAGTCAAAGTACTGACAACCACTTGCCATTGGCTTCATTTCTGCTCATTTTAGAATTGTAAACTATTCCCTATGCTTTCTTAATTTTAGGTGATTATGTTGATATAAGTTTGGCCTAAATCTTGGCATATGGCTTTGCATCAATATTTAACTTCTTACTGTTGTGTTCAGTGCAATAAATATTATATCAATTCTAAATACTACTTATTAATAAATACTAAATACTACTTTCTTAATAATAAAGTCAGTTAAATTTGAGTGGGCACTTACTTAAACATGGATTTTTCTGGAAGAGGGTCAGTAAAATATGGCCTTATAGGACAGTTCAGCAGAGCCTTGAGAAAAGTGATATATGAGTCAAGAGGATATATCTCTAACTAGCTAACTTTAGAGATCTATATGTGTCCTTTTCCATTCTTTGTGCCTGCTTTTTTCTAAGTTTACTGTACTAACAAAGCCAGAGTACAAGCTCAACTCAGGCACTATATTTATTATATTCCTTAATGATTAGCACACTTACTGCTGCGATACTGGCAGGGTATGTCTTGCAGAGTGAGTTCCCATCTGAGGACTCTGCCCTCAGCAGCGGGGCTGAAAACAGCCTCCCTGCTCCAGAGAGCAAGAAACAAAGCTAACATCAGTTGTTCCATACCACGTGGCTTTCTCCCAATGTACTTATTGGTAGAGATGTAACCTTTATAGTCTCTATCCCTGGGATATCTTACAGACTAAAACTGCTTACCTTTTCTGTGGTCCTCCAGGGAAGGGGGGAAATGCATTATCCCCACTCTAGCAGCTGGGAGGGAAGCAGAGAACTGTCAGTGGTAGAAAAGAAACCATCTCTGCAGACACAGTGGTGAAGCTACAAAAAGTGGGGTTTTCATAAAACTATGCCAAAAAACTGTTTTCTGCCTCTATTATTGGTGTTGGCTAGTAAACCAGAATTTGGTTTCACAAAAAAAGTTGGGTTTGGACATTTAGTAAAAAATGAAAATCAAATAGAGCTCTTTCATGTACATGAAGAGTAGCATTCATACTCAGCTTCTGAATCCACTGTAGCCCACAATCATAATACAGGCATATTATATTGAAACCCAGATTCAAATTCTTTCTCTTCTTCAGACCAAAAATTCAGTTGCTGAGCTCCCAGTTGCCAAGTGGGCCTCTGAGTGGGCCACAAGGATGGTAGATAGAAGGGTATAAATCTGCTGCTAATCAGTCCTCATTATCCAAGCTTTTATGCTAACATTACAATTTGTATGAAAAATTAACAGTTCCTGATTAAAAAAAAAAAAAAAGAAAAAAGATTGTTGTAAAGATCTTGCTCCATTTTCTGCACTACAGCAAGACTGATTTAAATTTTATGATTTTTACTGAATTCAATGGTGTGCTAAATCAGCTCACCCTTTATGAAAACTTGAGTAAGCCAGTAAAGTACTTGATTGGGCTTGAAAAGTGGGTTTTTTCAGACTCAGGGTGCCTAAGAAAAGTGAGCTGCTTTGAGTGTCTAATTTAATGAACTGTTGTCTGAAATGCATCCCAAGATGTTGCAGTCATATGACTTCTATTCACTTCTTCAGTATTTTAAGATACACACATATTAGACTGCCACAGCACAGCACAAATATTACTCCCTTCACAAGGATGACATGATCTCAATGTATGGGCTTCAGGGATTTTTTGCATGACTTCACTAGTAACACATTATTTGAGGTCACATTATATCAGCTAGCTCAACAAGAATGCCAGTGACTTTCACACTGTTCAAGCTCCCTGTAAAGATAATAATTACCAAAATTATATTGTCTTTTATGTACTTAACAAGCAGTATTTTTGAAAAAAAAAAAATATATATATATATAGTCTGGCGTGAGAAAACACAAATGCTAGCAGAAGTAGTTGTAAGTCTTCCACGCTTTCAAACCTTCTGGCATTTTAAAACCAGAGTGAGAAAAACTGGAATGAGGAAGAGATGTTTCAATGTATGTTATCTTGCTTGCACTTTCCCTGTAAATGTCCTGTTGTCATTACTCTGGGCATAGCTTCACCCACGGGTGGTAGCAATACATACTTGCAAAGTGCCAATACTGCTATCCATCTGTCTAACCTTGTCAAAGCCTATTAGAAAGTTTGGTTGCCAGTGGCTCGTTTTGCTTTCCATAACTCTGATCCTTTTCTACCAGGAACAAATGGCCACAAGGAAACCAGAGATTTCCAGTATTAAGGGAAAAATATCTAAGGAGCCTGTATATGAGTTTACTGTCAAGTGAATATTTGCATTTTTAACATCTTTTCTGTGAAAACATATGTCATCACCTTACTCTTTTATTCTGCTTAGGTCTCGGTTTTGCACACACGTTAGCACTTCATGCTGTCCAACATCTGACTAAATGCTTTCAGCTCATGCCTACTGTATAAGCTAAATTAGTCGGCACTTTCCAGATGATTCTAAAAGATATGTGCTGGGTTACTATCTAACCTAATATATGTTTTGGGGCAGGGTTTTTAAAACCACTTTGAAGAAGCTTTCCAGATAGGTATGAGACAATGGAAATTCTTTAATTCTAAAGCAATCAAATTTTTTGTCCTTATTAGGAAATATTTCATCTTGCTTTAATAAAAGATTAAATATAGTTATTATTTTTAAAGTACTGTTCTAATTTTAGAAGGTGGTAATTTAGGCTGTTACAATCTGGGGAACAGGCAGAATCTTCCCTGACAGAGTTCTCAACAATTATACCTTCATATGCAGGTTTCCCATTTCCCTCTGTCCCATTAAGCACATATTAGTAATTCCTAGCATAAACTATTGAAATTATTCAGCCAGTTCACAGACTGTTGTTTTTAAAATGAAAAATGCTATGATCTTTTAATGTCTTCACTGTTATAATATGTACTAAATTAGCAGAACCCTGATGCTCTGATCATTTACACCACAATGTGCTATTTAAAACTGGAAGCCCAGCAGGAGATTTTATTTTTATTAATTTAGTATAATTTTAAACATTACAAAAATAGCTGTCTTACAGCTTCCCTGTTGAGCCCTAGATTGTTGCCACAGCCTCTGTAATACTTTATCAGGAGAGTAACATCACTATAAATACTGCATAGTTGATTTTGGTTTCAACACAGAATACAAAAGGATGTGAACGGCTGAAGAAGAGACAAAAAAGAAGCAGGGGTTGTTCTGTTTTACATTTTGTTTGTCTTTTCGTTTGATTGCTTTTAAATCTTCTTTCCTTATGGGTTTTTCTCTAATGGGAGTTGTGAAATTGTAGTTAAAGCTTAAAGGTTGAGGTTCCACATCATAGTTAACTTCAGACCTGTCACAGAATGCTGCTGTAGGAACATGAGCTTCGCCCTGTCTCCCTTGCCTATTGCCCTGCCATTCCTGTGGACTAAACGCTACCATAATGTTATTGTTCAAGTCTAATGTGCGGTGTAAGAACAATCTCACATGAGTTGCAGATTTGCAGTTTTAAGTACAGAACTGGTTCATATCTGCTCACTTCTGTGTATTTAGTGAGACTACACCTGCCTGAAAAAATAAGGCAATAGACATCATATCCAATCTCTTACCTGAACTAAGGATGGTGACAGAGTCAGATAGACATAATAGCTTTTGGCCCTTTTATTACACTTTTCACTTTTTGAAATGAGCTGTGTTGAACAGAAACTCATGCCAGGAATGTCTCTTTCCAATGGAACCTGTGACCCTTCAACAATGGAGACGTCTTCACAATAAAGCAATATTTGCTATGCAAAAGGTATGGTTTTGGGTACCACAATCCACTAATCATGATTAAAAGCTGGGATGGACTGCTGGGGGCAAGAACAGAGTATGGCTGGAATTGATTTAAAATAAAATTATGTGAGTTACTAAATTTAAGCTCTCTGTGAAACTCTTCCATGCCTGTATTATTTATTCTTATTGACTGATAAATATTATACTTCATAATAAAGTTATAGAATGGTTTAATTGATTAATATTTTATTGGCTACCTGTATTATGGACAGTGGTGGTGCTTTTCAGGTACAATTCTTAAAATAAAATCTGAAAAGTGAACAAAACTAAATTCCAAATGATTAGGATTTACTATGTACCTATACAAAGGGAAGCATATTTCACTGGCTGGCAACTGATTCTCTTGTAAAACCCCTGTAGCTTTCATTAAAAATTACTTATTTGGAGGGTCCATGGTGCAAATGTGATTGACATATATGACCCCTTTTTGTATTTGAGAGAGGGGACCTTACATTCAAAACATCTTGATACCTGGTTGTTAAATGTCATATAGATATTGACTGATTGACATGTGGGCAATTCAGCAGTGTCTCAGACAGGGGCTGCATGTTGGCCTGTCTGGGGCATAGAAGGCAGGCAACCTTCATCCTTGATGACCCATCAGTTAACTCTAATTAAATCAATAGTATTTTTCTTTGAAGCACGTCAATACTGACTAAAACTCCCTCACCACCCCTCAGTCCGTAAGTGTGAGGTAGTCAAATGACTGTTAGTTGGCTAAGATAACCATGTTCATCACCAAAATGATTGCTGCTGGAAAGTGTTGCTGTATCCCTGGTGCTGTGGTGTTTACACCTATGTAGCTGTGTACGGGAAATATCAATTTTTTTGCAACTCTCTTTCCATGACTGCCAGGAGGACATGAGTGAGGTAAGTCATTCCAAGGATACTGGAAGAAATGAGGCATGAAATAAAAGTTTTCCTGCACTCTCCGCTGATCCTCAGGAATGTAAGGCACCTCACTGTATTAAAGAGAAGCATGCAGGCATTAAGTAAGGCACTAGGACAGTGAGGAGTCCTCTGTGTGAGATACTCTCCTGAGACAATGACATCATGTCACGTCATGTGCTATTTTTCTTCTTGGCAATGACAGAGAACTTAAGATTTTATAAGATTTAAGAAAGTTTATTTTTCTTTTTTTTAAAAAGAAAATATTTCATGAAGTGGGTGTATGTACTGACAGTGTTAGAATGATTAAGTATTGGGCAATTCTCTGTTCTTAATATTATTAGTCATACTAATTAAATTAATCAAGAAGATCAACCTGATCAGTGTTCCAGCTGTTTCATAAACAAAAGCTGAAGGACTCTGAATGGCTTGTACTGAACAGTGTCCTGTAGAAACAAAGTGGGATTTTGCTATTTAACAATGGAATCTTCTTTTAATCTGATGGAAAAATCTTGTGTATTTTTCACTCTTGTCAAAAGCAGTTGTGCTGTTGGTTCAGTAGGCTTGAATGACGAGGTGACTGAGAAAAATAGTGCCACACATTGTTAGTGGAAGAGATTTGGGGTTTGAAGGATTTGGAGGTCGAGCTCTGAGGACATTTGTCTTTCCAAAGAACAGCTATTTAAAAAAAAGACATTTGTGGTGTGGAGAGTCACGCACCTTGATATGAAAAAAGCTTATATAAATTTAATATTTTACCCATTTCTTGAAATGTGGCTTTCTATACCAGAACAGGTCTGGACAGCAGGCTATGATCTCTGCTAAGAATACTACATGAGTCTATACAGTTTCAGAATACTACAGTTTTTTAAAAATTGAAAATAAATGTGTTGTCTGTGATGAACACTAGACTGCAACTCTCAAAGACTAGTTGTTAACAATTCTCTGTATTATCATAATGTTCATATAAAATAGCTTTGAAGAATCATGTTGTCTGTCACAAATTGTATTTTCAATAATCAATAAATAAATTACATATTAGATTAAAGTTACATAGGTTTTGATCAATTTACATTCATTTGAACTTCAGTTTGCTTAAGACCACAGATATTGTAAAAATATTCTAGATATACTAAAAACTGGTTGAACCTTTTTCATTGTTTCTTAGTAAAGCACATACAGCTTTTTATTAAATTATTTTCCAAATGTTATTTTGTAAAAAAATTTAATAAAATTTACTACTCTGCAATCCATTGAGCACTTCCTAATTTAATTTTCATATTCTGCATTTCCTGGGATTTACAATTAAAATTGTGATGAGCCAGACATTCAAACTCTTACATGTGTGAGATGTTATTATTTTTTTAGCTGAACAAGACCAAAAGGATTTTGGTTTTATAAAATATTTTTTAGACAAAAAAGTGCAAGCAAATGAGGTCTTTTGTACATAGATTGTGAAGTTTTTACTAAATTTGACAAGCACTTTCTTTTCTTTTTCTTACTTCTTTATCCACTCAACTGTTTGGCAAAGTTGACTGTTTATGCCAATGCCAGATACAGTTAATAGAAAATAATAGTTCTGACATTTTATACTCTCCAACATTGATCAAATAAAATTAAAAAAATCCTATTCTCCAGAACAGACACTGTCATTAAAATTCTTGCAGATTTATTTACATAAAACTCATCATGTGTGTAACCAAGAATGAGCTATTGTGTTTGAGAGTTAGTTCATTTTACTAGTATTTTATTATGCAGAGTTCTTGGAGATCACTACAGATAAATATATTTATTTCTTTTATAGTAATAATGTTTTTTTTTTATTTTGCTTTTAAGATGCCTCTTGAGCTTTACATCATATTGCAAAGTTTGCATTCATTATTTTAACCATCTTCTAAAAGAATAGGTTATTGTTGTGCCACTAACCCAGAAAAAAAAGCACTCCAAACAAACCTTAAGCGTATTGGGTCACTTATACATTCTTATAATTATGCTAGATGCAATGATTTTTCCTAGCCTGAGCTTAGTAAGGATTTTTAACTAGTTCCCGAGCTGAGTCCTTGTGCTCTAAAAGCAGCAAATGCAAAAATACTTGAGTTTACTCAGTGGTTCAGCCACAATCAGGCCTCCCAGCGTCAGCTTTCCGTTGATGTCCTAGCCTCCACCATTTTCATATATAGATGGCTCTTCTCAAAATTTTGTAGTACTGTAAATTGAGATTGCACTGCATGGTTAGAAAGTAGCTTCTCTTTGGGCTTTTATCGAAGCCAATAACATGCCTAATTTATAGGAGAATACATTTGAGGACTGAGAACCTTCTCTAACATCCAGCACGTGGCACAAAAGACAGGCAGGTTTTGTCACTGTCACCAGAAAGCATCACAAATAATTGCCTCCAGAAGCTGTAAAAGCACAAAGGGTAGCACAGTGCCAGAGAAGGCGTAAGCTTAGTGGGCTCTGTAGTTTGGATGCCATTATGAAATAACATTTGTTACAAAAGAAATTGTATTAATTTTCAGAGCTGTAGGTCTGCCTAGTCTTCTCACTATGCATTTAAGGTCAGTCACTGGCTTTTTATCAGCAATGTGTTGTTTTCCCTTGTTTTTAACAGGGAAGGAGCAAATGACAATTCCCAGCCATCTGAGGATGAGGACAAGGGATGTCTTGGCACAGGAGATACAGCTGGTCTTTTCTGATGCAGGACCCAGCTCATGCCAGGCTGGATCTGGTTGTAAAATGGGCAGTGGTGTCAGAATTAGTAAGATATATGTGCACATAATGTTGTACCCACTGTACTGTTTCTAGCCCTCTTTCAAAATCTGTTGTCATAGGCAAGCTTGCTAAACTAAAAAAAACCTCTCAGGCAATAAAGGTATACACTAATTAAGGCCTAATAAAACAAGTTAGAATTTCAGCAACACTTCTTAGCAATATTATTGACAGAAGATTGTGGTTGCTTCTAATGGTGTTTCTGGTTAAGAATTATCTTTGAATGGATCCTAAAGTCTGCCTAGACTCTAGAAGTTGATTTCAATATAAAGCATTCACAAGCATTTGCAAGGAAGAAAGTACATCATACTTTTGCTAGATTTCATTACTGAGTAGCTTTTTGATCTGCAAGAAGTTTTCACCTGCAGGATTTTCCAACAGACATGTTTATAACACCTACCAGGGATATGACTTTATATGATGGAGAAGTAGATGAACCAGGGGAGGAAAATAGTCACTAACAAATACTTCATATTACAAGAAAAATAAACTTTTTGTCTATCTGTATTCACTGTCTTGGCTACAAGAGCTTAAAAGAAGGATAGTGGACAGCTGCACCTAATACTCTCCCAAGTTGTTTGGGACCCTACATATGACTCTTAAAAAAAAAAAAAAATCTGAATATCAACAGCACTGTCTGTTAGAGAAGGTATGGTTGTCTGTATCTCTCTCTCAGCTTTCCACAAGCCTGCTCATATAGATTCTCAAGGAGTTATACTGGCATGCAATTAAAATGAAATACTAATTGGTATTTTTAAAAAGACTGTGCCTGCAGAATATAACTCAGTTCTAATATGTTTCACAATATATTTATTCAGTGAAGGAAAGCATTCCTCTAGCCAGCAAAGTAAATTTTCTGATCTCTAAATGGACATTTTATCCTCTTCTGGTCTGATCTTGTGGTGACATCATGAATTTCACGGACAGCTTTGTTAATCAGCAGAGTACTCCAGAATAGATCTTAGCTAAAAGTAAAGTTACTATTTCTCTTTAAATATCCAAGTTCCTGAAACATCCCTTTGGCTTTAACATTCCTACAGTATCATTATATTTATGGTATGCAGGAAGCTAAGGTAGGTTGATTTTTTCAGATAATACCACAGTTAGTAGAGACTGCAATTTATGTGGACTATATCATTTTTTAAAAAATGTTATATATATCTTATTCTTTTTTTCCATCTCAATGTTCCTGTGACTTTGTTGTCACTTTCCTCAAGTTTTAGCTGAAATTTCTGATGGTGTTTTGGCAGATTAGGAGAAACTATATTCTAGGTGCCAGTAAACTACAAAATAGCAAATGTTCTGAAATATGTGTTTCCATTGATTGTTGACTTTAACATTTTTTTATTTGTTTGTTTGTTTCTGTGATTTACTGGTGAATGCTGGCATTTATTCTGGTCTTCTGTTATTAGCTTGAGATGAGAACTGACATTAAGCAATTCTAAGAGAAACTTTTCAACTTAAAAGGAGGAAAAAAATGTTCTTATCTGAGAACATCATGATGAAATGGTTACACATGCTCACATAAAACGAAGGTTGATGTTTTTCTGCCACTGAAAAGTTCAGTATTCTGTAATTGTCATAGAGGGCAAGAAAGAAATCTTGTCAATTTTCTATAGAGCAAAAGTAATCTCAAATATTTTGGAAGCCTTCAGTGACATCTGTGTTGCACAACACAGTAATGTGTGACACGTCTTAAAGTATACAGATAGGCTTGACTTCAAAAGTAAGAAAAAAATGAGAAACAAATAGAAGTTTGGGAATTACTTTTTAGTCAAACTAGGAATCTATTCGCAGTTAAAATCTAGACATCCATGGATGAAATCATAGCAGAACTTCAGAAGCTTATGCTTCATCTCCTATTACTTTTTATTTCTTTATTTTCCCTATTTTGGATGGAAATTAAGGAAATATCCAACTTTTTCTCTGAAAAAAATTATAATAATTTTCAAAACTTCGTATCTAGCTTTATCTGTTTACATATTAAACAATATTCTTTTACTCTTGTCAACATTACTGGGTTTATTTCTACCAATACATCATAACTATGTACTAAAAAGCATAAACTGTACATTGAAGCCTATGCATTATGTAGACACTAGCAATATTTATTCTGCAGGGTTGTTTTTTGTTGTTTCTTTTTCTTTTCTGTGAGACTGCAATAAAGAATGAACAATTTACTTTACAATCTAATTTTGAGGGAAATGAGAAGTGATGAAATGTCATGAAAAGAAAAAAATCCTGAAATAAAGCAGAACTATTTCACAGCACACATAAAATAACTCTGTCTTGTAAACAACACTAATGTCCATTGTCTATTATTCACTTATTTGCAAATAACTGACATTATGCCTGTGCTTAAAGTCAAGCATGACACTGTTGCAGCAGTGTGAGCACCTGTTGCTCCTTTGCCCGTAATTCCTATGCTATACAGCCTTGTCAGAGGGATCCTGATTCTTTTGTCTGACTCACATCAGCAAAATGTTGCCACAAGTTGGGGGAGCAGTTTGCTGGGCAGAAACATCAAGGGCCACGCAATTCACACTGAAAGCAAAGGTACAACTGTCAAAAGAGAAAGGGCTAGAACTGGCTCATGTGCCCTGCCCTGTGATCTTTTCCTGCAGCACAGCTACTGCCTTTCCAGGCAGTGGAGTTGAAAGGGCAGTCAGGGTTCAATTGTGCTCAAAGGATAATGCAAATATTGCCAGTGCAGGGAAAACTTTGCTGAAGCTGATGCTTCTCCAGGCAGATTGCTCAGCCCTGTCAAGAGTCAGCTCAAGAAACAAAACTCTATAACAAGATCTCTCTGCATCACATCAAGACAGAAATCTGTAATACTTTCAATTGCCGGCACACCATTATAAAAAAAGGCATCAGACAGCAATATCCAGGTCTTCATGAACACAGTTTTCAATGTCTGTATCACACCATTGCAACTGCAGATAACATATATAACAAAAAGGGAAAACATGGGGGTTTATACATTGAGGTTGTAGGTACATACTGAGTAATATTCTAGATTAATGGATTTCCAAGGTGTCAAAGTTAGCCTCAGAAATCATAAACCACGGTAGTGGGAAAGGGAAGGACACACTGGGCTTTTGAAACAGGGTTTGTTAGAAAACTTTTTGGTTTTGAAACTCTCCTAAATACATTTGTATTATCTCTCTCCTTTTTCACTTTCTTTGGTATCTAAAAATGTACATGTGGTTTATTTCACAGACAATTATTCCAACATTCTGTTCTTTTAAAATCAGTAGTAATAATTTTATTTACTTCATTAAAGTAATGATATTACCCTTAAAAAGATAATCATTCTACATTTCCCCAACTGAACTTGTGCAAAGAATTTCTAAGGTGTTTCTTTTTCCCCAATAACTATTTTAGCCGTGGTTTCATAGTGAGCATACTTTCATAACTGCAAGAAAACATAAAACTGTCTTTAATACAGATTTCTTTTTCTGTCCACTGGAAACTGTGGCACTGCCATACAAGGTATCCAAAACATGTAGTCTCTGTGTTTTGGGGTGAGGTTTTTTTGCATGTCTCTTCTAATTTTTAAAACAAAAATTAGAGAGCTATGTATGAGATCAGTTGTAAGTACTTGTGTCTTTTGACATATTTTATTTATTTTTTATTTATTGAGTCAATGATCAAAACTTTTCTGCTAAAATAAAATTATCTGTGGAAACCAGAAAACGTGGCCCTTTTTTTGTGTCATGACCTGACTTTGTAATTGCCTTTTAAGAACTATATGTAATGCAAGACTCACCTTTACTTTGTGATATTTATTTTGTGAAGTATAATTTTATAAGGTATTTTGTTCTAAAGTAAATTCCTGTCAATAAGACTTTTGCTTAAAAATAATAGTAACAACCCACTGTGTCTCAGTCAAATCGATTTTTCTGATGAGAACCTTGAAGAAAGTTGTTCTTATTTTTTAATCCATCAGACAATCACTACATGAGAATAAACCATTCAGTGCTATGGTTTTAGTTTATTTCATGTCTCTCTTTCATGACACTACAGTTTGTTCATTCTCCACCAAAGAACAATCAGTCGATCAAAATTTATTATCTAGTGTTGACCTATCTGGATCTAGTTAGAAACCGTGGTCTCCTATGTTGGCTATTTAGTGAAATTTTCTATGTAGCTGACCAGAAATACTGTTATGTTTGAGAATTTGCATCTACTTTAGTGTTCCTCTAAATTTAAGGGCTTAAGAATAAGTTTTGGGCTTCCTGTCTTGCTATTAAAGGAGAATGAGGGTCCTGTTTAATTTATTAAAGAAGATGGACTTGCTTTATTGTTGAGCAGTAGTATTTTATGTAAAAGCCAAGGCAGGATGTTCATTTATAAGGCAACTTTTCCCAGAATTTAAATTGGTGGTAACAGATAATGGACAGTTAAAGTGTGGTGTTAGTCACCACTTAACATCATGAGCTATGGCTGAAGTAGGTGAACACCTCTGAGTGCACTGTTAAATGATCTTTGGAGTAAATGATGGAAGAAACACATAGTCTGATTGGACTCTACAGATATCAAGTTATGTCTAAGTTTTACATTTAGTTTAAAATAAGAAGGCAATCCTACAAGTGAATGATTAACAAATAATTTGATTTGTCTCCATGTTTTACAAATGAAAAACAGGAAAAACTGAAAAATATTTGGCCTATCCATCAGTGAATTAAATAATCTGTGTATTTTTTTGACTTCTATTGGCTGTTTTAGGATGATTTAAAATCTGCTCTGTTTTCAGACTAAGCTTAGTTTTGTCCTTAGAAATAACTAAGAACATGTAATTAGTTCTTCACAAGGAGACTAAATAGACAAACTATATTAATAGTATGTAGTAGATATGTTTGCTGTCTTGTAATTAGGGATCCCTAGCTGAAAACACTATTAAACATTGTCACTAATTGAAACATTCTGTCTGTGAGTCTGATAAGGGCTATATCTGGCTCTCCCACCCATCAGATGGTACTGGAAATGCTTACCAGAAGATGCAGTATTTAACTGTCTAGATATTTTGTTCAACAGTTCAACGAAGCCCTTAAAATGTGATTAAATGTATCAAAACCACCATGATTAGCTGTGTTCCTCCAGCCTCTTTAATTAATCAACTAACATTAAGAGTGGAGAATGAGATAGTATAAGGCAGCATGTCTTGCACTTATTTGCAACTATTACTGTCCAAATCAACAGTGTAAGAGTCATTATGCTTTGTCAAATTTGTTACCAGAAATTCCTGGTCAGCCTTTGCATTAGAGACCAGTGAAATCAGTGGGAGTGTCCTTAAAGCTGCATGTTTTCCAGAAGCACTATTGAAATTTCCCATGGAGCATAGTTTCCTTCATTTTTCTAATAGGCAAAGCTATCATGTCTTGTTGACTCAAAACAATTATTTCTAAAGCAGAGTACTATTTAGTGAAATGGACCTTATTTCTAGAAATAAATTATTTAATCTGATGTATGACAATAAATACCTTGTTAGGTGACTCTGTCTGTAGCTTAGTGGTGTATCTTATAAAAACTTCCTTGATGCTCTCACAGTGCTGTTTTTCTTTCTTAAAAAAGTTCATGCAAGTGAAATCCTGAAAAATATTTCTGGAAGTAATTGCAACTTTGGATGTTGTTCTTCACACATAAACAAGAGAATTCTCAGCTCATAGTGACCTTTATAACTGATGATAGATACCTCAAGTCAAGACTGTTTTTTCCTCAAAGAATAATTGTATTAAAATTATCTATTGAAATTAAGAAAGAATAGTAAAGATAAAAAGTAATCTGTTTTATTCTAAAATAGCCCCTAAAATGAAATGGACACACTGATTTCTTCTCAAAAAAATTTTGGTAAAAGCAGAATACCTTCCAGTTTTGCTTTTTTGCTTGACCTAGGTGCCTATAGATCTCCAGCTGAATCTCTGTGTTCCAAAAGCTTGCATCTTTCTTTTATTACTAAGGATCTGTAGTGCAATTAAACTTCATCAATATTTGGAGTAGAGGACCCTTGGAAAATCTCCCATTGAACAGTCTTGCATTTCTAACTTCTTTCTGTTCTTTGTATCCATTTTTCACACATAAGCACACATAGAGCTCCTTCTTCTAACATACCAGCCGTTAAATCTGACACCATCATTATCATTACCTAAAAAAATGTAAATATAAAAGTATAAAGTTCATCTACACGCAAATTAACCAGATTACTATATGAAGCCTGATTTTGTTAACACAATTCAAAAGAAAAATCTCTTTTCTTTTAGGTAGATAAATGCACATATTGTAAATGTGTAATACTGTACAATGCAACGTTAAGTATAAAAGGAAGAACTAAGGACTATAACTTTATAGTTATGTGGTAGTGAAGATACACTTTCTCCTGCAATATACGCAAAATGAAGTTATTCACATCCCACAGTAGGTGTGTATTCTGATGTATACCCACATTTCCATTAAGTGGCCCTAATGTGATCATGTTGCACATTAGCAGTGACCAGCAGACACCTCTTGCTGTCACATAATAATGGAGGAAGAAGCAGGAAGGAGGCTCGAGCAACTCCTCAATCCCCTGCTCCCATCAGAGTTTCTCACAGAGGAGTTCAGCTTTCATGAGGGCTCAAGTCGATGCCTTGAACCAGCACAGCAAGGTCCATCCTGTCAGTCTGCAATTTGGTCATTCCTGTAAATCTGTGCAACGCCCAGGGACAGCACCTGCATAATCTGAACATATGGAAAAATATCACAATAAATAAACATGAACCCTTAATAAAAATGTGAACTGAGTTCCAAAAAGTTTGCATGTTTGTTCAGTTTATGTTAATAGGTTTTTGTCCCTAATTATATTTCTTACAATATCTCTTTAGTATGAGGCATCACAGGAAGTCTGACAAGATATTTGTTTACTCGAGACATCAGACCTCTGCCTACATCAGTGAGAACCAAGCAAAGTCAGAAGTTTAAAAATTTTATGGTCCCTATCCTAACCAAATGAGCCTTTCAAACTTCATTCTTGAAGACTAGCTAAAGAAAAGCTAGGGAGAGGAAGAAAGATGATCAAAAGTAAGCAGAACGGCTAAAAATTTTTTCTTACTTATTAAAGCCAGCAAGACCAATCATTTTCACACAAAGAGGCCTCAATTCTAAGTCAGAGATACTTAGATACTTTTTAAAGACAAGATTCAATGTTAGAGGATGAAACACAGCATACTCAACTCACTCTTGACCCAGCTGCAGTGTGAATAAAGTTACTGATAGAGGATCCACAGCCTGTTTTCCAGCTTGTTATTTGTTGGTGAATATACTAAAACACTTGTAAAGCTGTTGATTCTTTGGGGTGTTTTCAGTCTATTGTAAGTATTTTTGCTAACAGCATGACTCTCACTCTACCTGTAGCCTGCAAAACCTCTGGCCTCAGACACACCTTGTGGCAACAGAGTCCAAGGTAACTATGCATTAAGAATATAACAACCCTTCCTAATTATTTCTAAAAAATGTTCTATTGTAACTGAATTCTAGCTAGATCTTGTGATAAGAGAGATTAAATACCAGGATCAGACTTACAGTCTGAATACAATGAATTATTTTATATACTTCTCCTGTGACTGTCCATATATATATATCCCCTTTTAGTAAATTGTATCAGTAAACCCCTAACTGGTGTGAAAATTGGTAGCTCTTTACAAAACTACTGTATTTTGTAAGTATGAACAGATATGAATTTGTGAAGAAAGTAATATATAGATAATATGGCAGCCTAACTCCAAAAGCCACTGGCACTAAATGGTTTTATAACAGTGACAAGACACTAGATGACAGATTGAAAGGGTATATATTGCTCTGCTCTCCCTCTGTTGCCAATTAATTTTAAGAAATGTTAGTGAAGGTTCATAAACCAAAAGAAAAATAACTTTGGAAAAGAAAGAAAAAATGTTTTGCTTTGTTTTGTTTTATATGTGGTGGAATTACTAAAACTTTTTAAATGTCCTGAAATAACCATGAAAGAACATGTCAGAGTTCTTCTGGCAATAGCTCAGAAATGTGAGAGTATTGTCGTCTTGACATTTGCCTCTGATAAACATTCTATGGACATTAAATCAAAATCAGTATAGAAGTGTTCCATGTGACAGGACAGCCTTTGCCAAGTGGGCTGACCTGTAATGAAAAAAAGTCAATCCTCTTCCCTCTTTTTTTTTTACTGAAAAAAAAATATAGCAGCAATAATATGGGTAAAAGGCTCAATAAAATCTGTCAGAATTGATTTCTGGTGACACATAATGTCTGGCAATCTAAAGTGTTATTTTGCCAACTGTTAAATCTGTACTACAAGTAAAAGTGTTCCATATGCATAACTTCCCATTTCGGTGATGATCCTGTTTAAAGATTTGTTCCAGCAGCATTTATTTAATGACCTTTATAAAGAATTTTCTCATTCTTCTGTGGGTTATATTTAAACTAGGGAATAATAAAAATAAAGTGTACAATGAGAGAAAAAAAATCTCCATTCCCCGTTCCTTTTTTTTCAAAAATATAATTACTTCTTAGGCAGCGTTGATGAGGAAGCCTGGGAATACATGCATTCCAATGTTAGAAATAATAATAAACCAATGGTCATTACTTACATCCTTATAATGTCAAATCATATGTTTTTTTCCAGATAATACCTGTGAAGAAATCTCACACACACTGCAGTATCCACAGCTATGGATCCCTTACTTTATTGATTTAAATATCCTTTTGCTTCTCCCTCCTCAACAGGAAGTATGAGGTCATTGCTATAGCTCAAACACATGTCTTGATAGAGCACTATTCAAACCAGATATACACCATACTTTGTATCATATTTTGAATTATTTATCTGTCATGGGAAATAACAGAAGAGGAAGGAGTTAGCTGGGTGCTTGAAATGAATGTGGCAAAAGCATTAACGTAAAGGTCCAGATGCACAAAATCAGATGTTGAGTCCTGGTACAAAGAGTCAGAGTCAGCAATGGCAGTAGAGCTCTTGGTAATACCAGCAGAGTAAAGAGGCTCATAAATCTGGAGAAAGGCTATCACATCCTATAAACTAGGTATAGGTGAAACAGAGTACTAAATTCCAATGGGCCAGGGAGGACAGCTGCCTGAAATGTGTTTAAAACTGACATGTGCATGCAACCCTGCCATTCAAAAACTTCCATATATAGTACTGAGGAGAAGGTTAATCAAGAGTGCTGTATGGCTTAAGGAAATGCATAGGGTGGCTGACTGATTTGATTCATATGGCCCTGTGACAAAATTCTTTCCTGGAGATCCATAATGTCTGGATTCTTAATTATCTCATCTTCTCTCTCTCTCTCTCTCTCTGTGCGCGTATTAAAAAAAAAAAAAAATGGCCAATAAAGAAACACACTGTTCATTCCTTTCAGGTTTATTTTAAACCTATTGCACTTAGGCTCCAGCTAAATCAATTTTTCATGAATATCTACCCTAGTAGATTACACCTCAAGCCAGTTCAGATCTCCAGAGATTTTTTTTTTAAAAAAAGGGATTTATCAAGTAACAAGTAACACCTCAGGAAAAAGAAACAGGGTTTTTAATTGCTTTGTGCGCTCCATAATTGAAGGCAGGCACCTTCTTGAGGCACTCACTGCCAGGAGGAGTGTGACTCCACTTGGCCCTGCCTAATTAATCCTGTGATACAAACCTTCTGGCTTCAATTTTCACATTTCTGTCTCTTTTTAGAGGTGATAATAAAACTAAAAATTTATGTTGGTTACTGTATGACTATAACGGTGCCAGCAGAACACAAATAAAACCATATGGATGAAAGAGACCTTGTCTCCCTATCCCTGGCTTCTCTGTTTCATGAGGTGTACAGGGACACACTTTGTGCTAACAAGAAAAGGTAGAGAAAGATTCAGTAGCAGGAAGGAAGTGCAGGTCAACTGATTCTTGTGATAGTTTGCTCTGCTCAGATGACTCACTGAAGCATATGTCTTATTTGTTTATTGACGAGATCTCAAAATAGAAGTACACACTCTGGTAGCTCAACTGAGCTGGCTACAAATCACAAAACTGCACAACAGCTCTTAATGAAAGACAAATTGTGCAGCTTAGCTTTTAAAAAGCAGTCAAGGCTGTTTGTGCAGATGCCTTCAATCTTAATAGCTTACATACTATGACCTGTGCACACTCCCTACCAGTGCCTACTGAAAATTATAGACCATCTTTATTTTCCATGGAATGTAAGGATCCCACTATTATTATTATTGCTAACATTATGAAGCAAGGATTTAATTCTTGGGCATCAAGAAATTGTACATTCACACAGACAGACATGAGGCAGTTATAAAATACAGCAGGAAAATTCTGCTTTCCATGAAACTGTGTCTATATTCATTGCGTGATACAAAAAGTGGACCTAGACCTTACTATATTAAGGTGGGAGGGTTTTATCTTGTCCAGTGAACTAGAGGAATATTATTCCAATAGAGCTGTTGTTCTTATTTGGAAGTTACTGACAATGAGTACATCGGTGGGCACACTCAATTCATCCTACTCTTAAGACCCAACAATACAGTACTTTCAAATTCCTTTATGCAGTTGAGCACAGTAGGATTGTACCATGGACTTATTCATTTTTATCAAGAATTGTACTTGGAGAAGAGAAGAAAACAAAATTATCTTAATTTTGCTGCTATGTAGTTCTCATTTCCTCACTATATCACAGTAGTAATATGAGAGCAGCCTGGCACCTTGTTTAGGACAGGACTCTTTTACCTCTTCCTTCATCCCATCCTTGCTACAACTCTGATCATGGCTTATTATTTTATTAGATGTTAAATTCAGTGTGCCATCTTTCCTTACAGGAGTGATATTAGTGACACATGTTTGTAAAGTGTCACTTCTCTAAGGATATTACTTTAAAGTAATATATTTAGGGTAACAAAATGCCTCAACTTTGTGTTGGTGTGTAAACTGTCTGCCACACAAGAGCTGGGAAGATCAGTGGGAGTGGAAAATTGGGATAATTTTGATGCCAAACTCTAACCAATTGCTACTGAGCATCTACAAACTAGGTTTTTTCCGCTTCACACTTGAATGCATTGGTATAAAAAATCTCTGTGGATGACAAAAACCATAGCACTTTGTAATTCCTCAGAAACTTTCAAGTGCCTTTTCCAAGACAAGGTGATGTTAAATTTTGTCTGACTACTTTTAAGAATTTGTCCTTGTCTCTGTAAACCCTGTTTTTGGAAATGGCATTACTATTACAGCTGAAATTTTCACTCACAAGCCTGAGTACAGAAGGCTCAATCCAAACACTTGTAAGCAAATGTGAGAAGAAACCTATAGCACCAAGCACAAAGCATATGATACACAGCTGAATGTCTAATATGAGAGTATACAAGAACCACTAAATTAGAAGTAGAAAGAGAGGTGATTACCCCACATTCAGTGGCTATGACTGGGCAGATCTTTCAAGGGAACAACTGCTGAACTATTCCACCAGTATGTTTTAGAGAAGAGATAGGGTTTGATTTGTCAAATGTTTCAGGAGTAGAGATGAAGAGATGGGTACACTGTGAGTTTCAGTGGGAGGGGAGGAATCCTGTATCAGTAAGAATGTGCAATAAAAGGGGTGAATAAAATGAAAAAAATTCTTATAACTTTAATACAGGATGTTCTAGAGAAAAAGCTTATATATATTAACTCAAGTATCTCCTATTTTAAGAGAATACATATGATATAACCTATTTTTCAATAACAACTCTGAAGCCAATATACAGTGTTCTATCAAATATTCATGACCTTTTGTACATAACTGGTTGATGATCTCTATGTAGCAGACAGACCAGATCATGTGCCTTAAACCTCCTTTTCCTTTTCCTTTTTTTTTTTTTTTTTTTTTTTTAACAAAGTATCAGAAGTGTTTCTTTTTAACTGACAGTAATTCTATGTAAAAATGTATGTGCCATCCGATTACCAGATTAGTCCCTGTGAATGGGGCTGCCCTGCAGTGCTCCTTCCTCCACATTCTGCTGAGGGAGATACATTGAGTTTATGAAGATACAGATACTGCCTATGTTATCTCATGGTGAGAACCACCTCCCTTTTCACTCCTGTCTTCTTATCCCCATCTCCAGGCCTCCTTCAGCTCTGGCATTTATTGCTAGAAACAGAGCTGTCATGATAGTTTCTGCAGGATCTTCAGGTGTCTCCTGGGATTAAAGAAAAAAACTAATTTTTGGACTTAGACTATTTAAGCAGCTCAAAAACAATGCCAGTTTTTTTTCTAATTATAACAGCACATGCAGGAAGTAAGGGGCAGTTGCCCCTTTGTTCAATTCTTGAGGTGGCAGGATTAGGCCGATACACAGTTTCTGAATGGAGACTGATGCTGAGTCTCCAAGGCTGTCTTTCATAGCCTTCTCAAGAATAATATACATTCTTTGGAGGCAGTGTCCCTCAAATAATTGCACAGAGAAGTGGGTGAAGCCTGGTTTTCTTGTTCACTCTACTGTCTGGTCTCCAACACTTTGTCTAAACTGCTCTTTTAATGAAAAACTTGGGGATTTTTTTTTAAGCCAAAAATTATGTAGTTAAACCTGCATCTACCATGAAGAATTATACTATTTCTAAACAAAATATGTGTGTTTTCAATTTTTTGATATTTTTCCAAACAATTCCATTTCCAGTCTCTAGTTACATAGGCACGTAGGACTTTATATGTCCCTGGTCAACAGCAGATTTGTTATCGCAAGACCATACGATAAATTTTCAGTCTTCAAAAAGCATCTCAGCTAAGTCCTCTCTTAGCCCTCAGTAAGTTCTGCTGTGGGTAGACCCTGAAGCATCACACTAGGGATTAAACAGAAGAAAGCGGTGGCTTCCCAGCCCCACAGCCCAGACACATCAGAAAAATGGGTCAATTAATCTAGGGTGGAAGGGAATCAGATCCTCTTGAAACAAAAGCCTATAGGTATGTCTTGTAAGCTGAAGACTAACAATTTCCCCAGTCATGTTGGCATAAATGTGTGAAAGAAAGATGCAAAAGAATTATAAAGTACATTCAGTATTGCCTTTTAGTCCTGGATTTTCACAGAATCATCTAGGTTGGAAAAGACCTTGAAGATCATCTAGTTCAACCACTGACAGTTCCCAACTACACCATATCTCTCAGCACTATGTCAGCCCGACTCTTAAACACCTCCAGGGATGGGGACTCTACCACCTCCCTGGGCAGCCCATTCCAACGCCTAACAACCCCTTCTGGAAAGAAATGCTTCCTAATAACCAGTCGAAACCTGCCCTGGCACAACTTGAGGCCATTACCTTATGTCCTGTCGCTTTCTACTTGGTTAAAAAGGCTCATCCCCAGCTCTCTGCACCCTCCTTTCAGGTAGCTGTAGAGGGCGATGAGATCTCCCCTCAGCCTCCTCTTCTCCAGACTAAACACCCCCAGTTCCCTCAGCCGCTCCCCGTACGACCTGTGCTCCAGACCCTGCACCAGCTCCGTTGCCCTTCTCTGGACACGCTCGAGTCATTCAATGTTCTTTTTGTAGTGAGGGGCCCAAAACTGAACACAGGAATCGAGGTGCGGCCTCACCAGTGACAGTACAGGGGTCAGATCTCTTCCCTGTCCCTGCTGGCCACGCTATTGCTGACACAAACCAGGATGCCATTGGCCTTCTTGGCCCCCTGGGCACACTGCTGGCTCCTGTTCAGCTGGCTGTCAATCCACACCCCCAGGTCCCTCTCTGACTGGCAGCTCTCCAGCCACTCCTCCCCAAGCCTGTAGCGCTGGACCAAGGGCAGCCCCCGGCATTTGGCCTTATGGAAACTCCTCCAGTTGGCCTCAGCCCATGGCTCCAGCCTGTCCAGGTCTCTCTGCAGAGCCTCCCTACCCTCGAGCAGATCAACACTCTCACCCAACTTGGGGTCATCTGCAAACTGACTGAGGGTGCACTCGATCCCCTCGTCTAGATCATCAATAAAGATGTTAAACAGGAGTGGCCCCAAAACCCAGCCTTGGGGGACACCACTCATGACCGGCCACCAACTGGATTTAACTCCCTTCATCACAACTCTCCGGGCCCGGCCATCCAGCCAGTTTTTTTCCCAGTGAAGCGTGTGCCCATCCAAGCCACAAGCAGCCAGTTTCGCCAGGAGAATGCTGTAGGAAACGGTGTCTAAGGCCTTACTAAAGTCAAGGTAAACAACATCCACATCCTTTCCCTCATCCAATAAGCAGGTCGCCCTGTTGTAGGAGATCAGGTTAGTGAATCAGGACCTGCCTTTCATAAACCCATGCTGACTGGGCCTGAGCATCTGGTTGTCCCACATGTGTTGTGTGATGGCACTCAGGATGAGCTGCTCCATCAGCTTCCTGGGCACTGAAGTCAAGCTGACAGGCCTGTAATTTCCCAGATCATCCTTCCAACCCTTCTTATAGATGGGCCTCACACTGGCCAATTTCCAATTTGTTGGGACCTCCCCGGTCAGCCAGGACTGCTGGTAAATGATGGAAAGTGGCTTTCTGAATCCATCCTTTTTGCTCTTGGATTATATATCTGCACTATTTCTACTACCACTCTTTGAATGTTAGACTCTATGTAACATCATATTTCAAGCTAGGTCTGATATCCCATTCCAGTTGCACTTGTTTAATAGTCTCACAAAGTCTTTCCTTTTATGCCATTTAGTAATATGTCTAACCTGGGAGGGGAGGGGGAAGAAGGAGGTTGTCCTGAAGTAAAAATGAGAAGTACAAACCAGCACCCAGCCTACAATTAACTTTTTCCGTGTGGGTATTTAAAATTTTCATGAAAATAGTTTTTCTTTTCTATTAATCTAATCTAAATAACTGAACTGTATTAGAGGTTGTGATATATACACACTTAAAAGTCTCTCAAAAGTGCCATTGTTTCAGTAAACAGTTAAAGAAGTTATATTATGTCATAGTAATAAAATCAAATGTGGATACCATTCCAAAGAAAAGCTACACTCATATAAACTTAGAATTCAGGACACATATAGTAAGTTATAACAAAATGTCTTACAGAAATAATGTAAATAGCCTAGGATCAAATATAATGAATCTAGGAAATCAGAACAGAGGTTAAACTTCAATGTAATCTCATTATATTAAAATATGAAATCATACTGATTATCTCAGCCCTGTTAATGTTGCTATGCAGTGACACACATGCAGTAAATATGATTATAATGAAACCATTTACGGTTTTTGTTCTCCTACAGGATTATGCAAAAAAAGAAAGAGCTATTCTCTTTGCACTGCTCCCTCCCTGCCCCCAAATAAAATGCTTTCAAAGTTTATACAGTTCTGGGCAGGTCGAACATATGTAGATTATAAAGTGTTGCAGGGATCCACAGATGTTTTACAAATTATAGTCCCAAATTGTGACCCAGTTTGCATGGCTACGCAGGATAGGAGGGAGAATAAAGGAATAAAAAGCTCCTTTATTACTAATACCCAGGGGAGCTGTAAGGGGCGAATAAAAAGAATAACCACAATAGGGAATCTTGCACTGCATGACCTAGTTGCACCAGCATGTAAGAACTCAGGCACTGAAAGGGAAAACCAGGAGACTTATTGTATCTTTGAGCCACAATTTGCCTCTCCGTTTACTTTAAGGCAATGCAAAAATGTGCTTGGTTTTGTTCAGGGCTCAAGAGCAGTCAAAACCCTGCAGCAATTATTTCTGTGAAAAGTGTTTGATTTCTATGAGTAGTATTTCTATTTCTTTGAAAGACTAAGTTAATACCAGTGTGTTATCCTTCGTAATTAAGTACAATGGTTTTGGTGGTGTCATGTCTTCAACAATTAAGCCCAATATATAAACTTCATTCTTTTCCATGTAGTAGTCAGAAGAGATTGGATCCACTTCCTGCCATGTTTTTCTCTTTTATTGCAAACAGTTCCAGTTTCAGCAGAGGCTTAGCTTTGCAGATGAACAAATTACTTCCATCACATTGAAATGCAGCTAACTCAAGCTAAAATGTAGACTTGTGAGCACACTATACATCAGATTATGTACAGAGCAAGCTATAGAATAAATTACAAAAAAAAATTACCAGTTTTTATTGGCTATGTAAAGGAGGAATAGTGTTCTTGAGATGTATAATACAACCCTTCTTTTAAGCAGAACACTTAGCTAAAGTTAGGTGCCTAAGAGTTGTGGTATACACATTCAGAAATAGTGATAAAGTGATTGTACAAAAAAAGGTACATTTTTTCCCTAACTATAACAGGAATCATACCCAGATCATTTAGATGATGATACTTAAGCCTTAATCTTTTACTTTTTCTCATGTCCATGTTCTCTGTGTTCCACCAACAATATTTTCCTTCTCTCAGGGAGGGGGGCAGTGGTCTGTATCTGTTGTGCTCTTTTCCACATCACTTAAATATGCAGAGATTTAATCATGCAATACCCACTGAAAACTATCTGCAACTACTGTTCAAATTCTTCAGTGATGTTAGGAGCATTTACCTTTTTTTTTTTTTTTTTTTTTTTTATTGTGAAGGTCTCTTGGTTTGGCTGGAAGTTTCCTTTGTTTCAGCTGTCTGGTTCCTTTAAGGAGCACAGTGGTCTCTTATAAGTTTCTGGATGTTACTGGTGCTGAGACCCACCAATTTCCATTATATTTAACTCAACATCTAACAATATATAGAATGTTTAAAAAGTTATCCTGAAATAAAGCACAAGTTCTTATTAATTTTACATCATCCTGCACTCACTGCAAAATTTGTTTCCTATAATCCTGAATGTCATCATTTCTTAGCACTAATGTTTTTCATTTGGACTCCCACTAACAACAGCTTTTAAATTTCCACTGGATTCAGTGGAATTTTACATGCTTCAGTGTTTGTGGAAATAGTACCCTACACTGTAACCCGTTTGGTGTTCAAGCAGGCTTTCTCATATGATGTTCTTGTATTGTGAGTATTGTAATGGTTGCTCCAGTCCTGTTGGGACTTTTAAATGAACTGTAAGACATACAATAATAATAGATAATAATGTAGTGACTATCATAAAATTACAGCATTCCTCAGGCGAAACACTAAGTCAGTCAAAGCAGAAAATATCTGACCCGTATCCAAACTTTAGCTGTGTTTCTGAATTTCTGGTTAGAAGACATAATATATTAATGCCCTGCAACTTGCACAGGGCTCACTTTAAAATTTATATTAAGTAGATTGTTACATTATGGTAATGTACTAAATTACCTAAAGCAAAGTAATACAATGATTAACCGACCATAAACATTGGTTTATGGTCAGTTTATAAAGTATTACAAAGATTAACATTATGCATTTTCATAACAGAAGAAAATTGCAGGATGAAATATCTCTGGATTGACTTGGTGCTATTAAGAATAATAAAATAGTGGTATAACTCACAACAATCTCAAGTTACAGCTTGCAAGTAAACTTTGTTTTAAATCATCTTTGAAAACAGCGGAGATATTCATCGTTTTAAAAAATGCCCAAAGCTTTCCAAGCATAGAATAATGGTTTCCAGTATATGTTTTCTAATATATAATGTATTACCTTTTTTTCCCCCACTCTTCTTTATTCAACATATCATGTCAGATTCTGACCTGGCATAGCTGTTCTGATATCATAAGCATTTTACCACCTCATCCAAGACAAATTTGGCTCTCTTTTTATCAGATTATAATATCTGTCTTTAAAAAAATAGACACAAAGTTCAATGCTTTATAAGTTAGACTAATTTAATCATGCATGGGTGGAAATGCTGTTCACCTGTTGTTCCAGGGTTTCATCTGTCTGTGAGTTTAACCCTAGGCAAACTAGCTTTTTTAGGAGACAGAGACCAAAGCTGCATGAAAATGAGGGAACATGGAGTGGGGAATGAGGCATGGGACAGGGCAACAGGGAAGGTTCTTGACCATTGAGAAAGCAGGACCATTCCAGGCCCATCTCAAATGCATGTACATTAATATATGCTGCTCAGGGAGCAGTAATGTCTGTATGTAGTCACTGATTTACAATGTCATAGAAATTACAGAGATGTGGGGGAACACCTTAAAGCTTCAATAGTTTAATAGAGACTCCTTAGGAAAGACAGGGAAAAGAGAAGCAGCAGAATATGGGAAAGGCTAAGGAGCTCGTGCTTTCTTTACCTTAGCCTTGGTGTAAAGGTCTGCTCTCAGACTCCACACAGCAACATGCCTATAGCAAACCTAGCAGCAAAGAAGTACTATCCAAAGCAGAGAAGGTACAAGTTAGGGCTTACTTAAATGCGCAGATATATGCAAAAGTATAAGATCAGAAAGGACACATAAGGACACTCAGAAAGACAGCAGTTGTCTGGCATCTTTGAAAAGTTGTGGCAAGGCTCACAGAAAAGGTCCTTGATTACTGAAAAAACATTCTTCCCATGATTAAAAGAAAATAAGAAGGATGATCTGGGGAACTACTGGCTGACCAGTCTCATTTCAATCTCAAGCAAAATTAGGGAGCAAGTGTTTCTGGAATCCATGAAGAAGAAGATGATTTGGAGAACTCAGCACAAATTTGTCAAGGAATGGATCAGTAAGTCCTCAAAATTCTACAAAGATAAATGCCAAGTCCTGCATCTGATATACGACAATATAGTCTTGGGGCCAACTGGCTAGAAAGGCCAGCTTGCAAAAGCAGACCTGGGCATTCTGGTAGACAACATGTTGAACACAAGTCATATGAGCTCCTTGCAGTGAGGAAGGCTCGCTGCAGATTGGGCTGCACTAACCCAAGCATGGCTGGGCATTTGAGGCTCAGCCCTTGTGAAGTCATGTTCATAGACCAGTTTTCGGCTTTCTAATGCAAAAGAGATACTCACAAACTGGAGAAAGTCTGGAGGACAGAAACTATGATTTAGAGAGGGTTGCAAGGAAAAGCTGAGGATGTTTGCAGCATCCCTCAAGAGTAGTTATAGAAAATGCAGAGACAGATACTTTGTATGGATGCACAGTGAAAGGAAAGAAGCAACAGTCACAATCTGCAGAAGGAAAGCTGCATTTGGAATTAAGAAGAAAAAAATGCACAATGAGAATGATCAAGCCCTGGAACAGGTTGTCTGAGAACTGTGGGAAACTGTCCTTGGAGATTTTTCAAAACTTGGTTGGACAAGTCCCTGGGTGACAAGATCCAGTTTGAGATTAACCCTGATCCAAGCAGAAGGCGGGACCAGATGGCCTCCAAAATCTCCCTATAACCTAAATTTTTATATGATCCTATGATTCTCCTTCTGTGTTTTCTCAGCCTTAAAAAATGCAGTTGGCTAACACTGCGTAAAGATTCCAATATTCTAAAGGTTAAAACCAGAAGTAATATTCACATTACTTCAATATAATAAACCTTAACTTTTAGAGAACCTTTCAAAACTCAGAAAATTAACATTAAAGCCTCCTTTCTTCCTTTTCATCTCTAACGTCAGGTTTCTGAAATGCTCAAGTGAACTCAGCTCACTTTCAGGTTTTTCTGTGTAATTATGAGGTCTAGAAATATACTTCATTTTTGAATAAAAGCTAAGTACTACAGGATCAGGGACTTTCAGAAAAGAATCTGTTACCGCAATACACATAAATTTTCAAGAACTAGTAAATGAAATTTATTAAATTTTTTATAATCTTGTTTTCACTCTTCTTTGTCTTGTTTGTAAAGCTTAGAGACTACAAAATTCTACCGTTTGTATGATATTTAATTGTCATCACCATTATCATTCCTGCTTTTAATATATCATAGCGTTTAATTACCTTTGTAACAGATATATTTGATAACTTATATATCAGTTCCACTTATTTGTAATTATAAGTTATTCTAAACTCTATATAGACATCAAAGACATTAATAATATGACTTTCTTTAGGTTGGAATGCACTTTCCTGAATTTCTTGAGTAGAAGAGCTGCTTTTATTTGTGAAGAAGAAATAGTATGCTCCATTATAAAGCCAAGGAATTAAGACAATAGCATTGCTTCCATCTATATTGTCAACAGAGGGACTTCCTCGGGCATTGATTTTACAAAAGTATTATCAAAATGAAAGACTTGGCGCATATATGAAAACATTGGAATAAGGAAATACCAGACAGCATAACAGAAGCAATGACACTATAGTCTTGAGAAAATAAGAGTATACAAGCTTTTGACTTTTGGGACTAACGTGAAACAAATTCTCAGTAAGGATCAAAAATATTTTCTTTCCACTTGGTTCTTCCTATGCACAGGGAATGAGGATTATATGCAGACTAAACAAGGTTGCATCATATTTACCTAACTGCTACCAAAAGAGGCAACATTACAAGCCATAATTTTGATGTAACCTTTTGTCAATATTACACACATTTATAAATCCAGTAGTAGAAAGTTGTAAAGTAGTCAGATTTTAGATACACATAACTTGTGTAACCACCTCTAGTTAAGGACTGCTTCTTTTAATGATGCAAGCTTGGGTGGCTTCAATCCTTTATGAAAATTTTGCCTAAAATAGTTTAGGAAAATCTCCCTCTGAAAGTGCTCATTTTTCTCCATAAATATCTATACAAATATCTATACAGTTACCTCATATTGATGCTTAAGAGCTACAGTGCTAAAATTGGGTGGCAAGAATCAAAAGACCCTTTGAGTACTGGAAAATTTCTCATTGACTGATATGTTGAGAGAGAGAGAGAACTGATGGTTTTGTCTGCCCCGTGTAAAGGATAAACATGGTAAGTGAGAGACATCTTGAAGTTGCTACATTTATTACTACAGTTGATTCCTAAACATCAAAATATTATACTATATTTATGTACACATTTGAAAATAGAACATGTGTTATTTATTCATTAGGGAATAACATATGAACAGCATCACCTGGTGACAACTGTAAAAAAAAAAAAAAAATTCCAACATGCAGCCTTCTCCTGTCAGAGTAGTTTTGGCTGGCAGCATCCCTCTCTCTTTGTGCTCACACTGACACTTTCACGAAGGAATGGAAGATGTACTTAGCCATTGGGGCATTTCAAATATTCTTACCCAAACTTTGCTATCCAGCAATGGTTTGCCCAGAAGCACTTGGAAATGCTTATTCATCAGTGCAAGTAATAACATTCTCCAGCTCTTCTCAAGAGCTCACTGCTTTCCAGACCATTCCCATCAAATGCTCTACCTTGATACATAATCATTAAAATAACTGTCAGGAATGTTTATGATGCCCTAATTTGACCCATTTCATATTTCATTCCTGATTACTAAATTATAGGGTAAATTTGTCCCTAAAAGACTTAAAGCAAAAGCTGCACACAGTGCCCAGAAACAGAACAGCTGTAAGCAAAGACCAGAATCCACAGAGAATATAAGGTAAGATGACTGGTTTTAAGGTTCAAGAACAATTACGTGGATGACAGACAGCTGGCATCAGCACAGTGGACATACTTGGGCATAAGCACCAAAAGCGGCAAGAATTGGGATTACTAAAACCAAGGATTTAGCAACTGGTATCCCAGTTTAAAGTTGGAACAAGAGAAAGTAAGAAGGAATATTCTAAAGGAAGGTTCTGTCTGAGAGAGAGAATAAAAAATACATCAGGAAGACACTTATAGATAGAAGTGACTCTGTCCTAATACAAGAAAATAGATCTTTTGGTGAGTGCAGAGTATGAGCAGGTTTGGATGGGTGTGGAAGGGAGTTATTTGCTTTCAGATTAAAAGTTATAAAGTTTATGCTGACTATTTTCCCCACCTCTGGCTGCCTCATCTATAGGCACGAGTGGGTGTCTGAAGGGCTGCAGTCACTATATTTCATTTCAGTTGAGTGAGACATATTTCCACGGCACGAAAAAAGTTAGGCACAGACATCTCACTGGCACTAGAGAAATAAATCCAAGAATAGCAGAATTTTCAGGCTCTGGAAGTGATGCAAACTGAAATTATTCTAACAATTGATAAGATGTATATCTGAGGCCCCTGAATACAGTGGAGTTACTGTGAAGTTTTAAATTTCAGCCTCATGGATCTTTCATAAGAAGGCTAAAATCTTTCCCATGCATTATCTAAAAGACTTAAATATAACCAGAAAGGAATTTTATTGAAAAAAAAATAGATATCACAAGTTTTTGAGGACTCTTGCCTGTTTAAATTGTTCTTTAAAAGGAAAAAGATTGAACCAAGATTTTTGCCAGAATAATTGAATGGTATCTGGTTTATGCATGTCCTACCTACAAAACATGGTAATGTGTTGTCTCTTGTTTTGCTGCCATGAACATGGACTGGTGGTTTCTCTCTGCAGATCTCTGGTTTTAAAACAAGCTCATCATTTATTTGTTTAGATTAGTTTAGAAAATAGCCTTGTGTAGTTACAGCATACACCATTAAGCATTGGGAAGCCTTGGTAAAGCTGAAAAAAATGTTTTAAGCTTTCTTTCCGGCTTAAACTTCAAAGGTGTCACATCACTGTCCCTGAAAACTTTCTGGCAACATGTTGACACATGCGTAGAGGTTCATTCTCTGAGGCACAGCAGAGAAGCTTATTAGTTAGCCCAACAAGACATTATTTTGAACTACTAAAAGTATATGCTTTCTTAGACAGGTTACTACTTTTGCAAGCACTGCTGTACTGAATTCTGAATTGCCACCATACAGAATATTGCCACAACAGAAGTGGGAACATAACTAGTAAATACGTCATGCTTTGCTCAGTGGCATTTCATGCTGACTTGTTAAGGCGTGAGTTTCACGTTTCCTCAGTGATTAGGAAAAAAGTCTTCTCTAGCTAATATTTATTTTGCAGAAGGTATTTAAAAACAGATATGTTACGGCCACTTTTGGGGCAGCATGAAGGATAGCTACAACGACGACAGAGCCAAACTTCTGTCAGATGACCAAACAAGGAGAAATGGCCTCTGAATGCCACTTCAGAGGTTAGGCTGTGCAAAAAATTTTAAACTAATGGAACAAGAACTCTTTGTTTGTCACTATTTGTTGCTCAAAGGAGCAGATTATGACCTGTATTTAGAAAAATACTGCCTCATTCCCTCCAAATGCACTACATTCTTAAATTCTGAATAATGATGTTTTAACCACTGAAATGAAGAAAGGTCAATACTAAGAGTGCTTATACTTATCTTACTTAAGAGTTTCACAGGTATCGCCTGGGTTTTAGATTAATAAATGCTATTTTATATTTTATGTGTTACGTTAGGAAAAATGTCAGTAAGTAGAATATGGCACAATTAGACATGGTATAAGCAGACGCTAGACTGAGGACGCTGGAGTGCCTATGTGAGTATTGCCTGGAAAGCTTTCATTTACATAATAACATTTACAGAGAATTTGTGTGTAGAACTGTAGGTACCCACAGGCTTCCTAGTAACAACAGGTTAATGTCTCAGTGTAAATTTCCTTCTTCCTTTTTTTTTTTTTTTTTTCCCCAGGATTAGCTCAGTTATGGTTTTGCCTAGTCAAGTCTTAGACTCCAGTCTTCTCTCCTTTCCTGAAAAAGGAAAAGGACCTTGAACAGGATTGGAGCTATGCTAATATACTAAATTTCAATGAAATTAAAGGGTAGGAGAAGATCACAGGCTGATACACAGAGACAAGGTGACTGCATATCTCATCTTTCCTTAGCATCATATCCTTGGAAATCGATTTGACTCCATATCAACATGGTTACAAAATAAAACCGTCATTCTTGACCCAAAAAAGGGACTGTTATACTGAATGATCTAGATAAATATAACTAAATACACAGGCTGTATCTTACTTATCTCAAATAAGGGGAGGAAGGGCATATAACAAGAAATGTTTGCAAAAGTCAGCTGAGTCTAATGAAGCTGGTATATAGCTGGCATAAAACAATGCACTAACACTATGCGTTCTCTGTGCAATAAATGCAAAGGAGTACCACCAACACACAGGGGTAATCATGACTCATTTCTTTCTCAACATCTCCTCTACACATACATATCTCCTTGGTCATTTTGTTCTTGCTCTGTACTCAAAATCCCTCACTGCTGAATGCTGCGGAGCTGGGTACTGTGTTTGTAATAAGGGCTGGCATTTTCTCATGGTTGTCAGGGCAGTCTGGGATTCCATGATTTCCATACCTTTCTGACAAATAGCCATGACTTGTGACATTCTGGAGTCCTACATGAGAGCCAGTGGATGGGGTGCATGGAATGAACCTAATTGCACAAAGTGGAACAAATGTAGTTAAGAGCAGTAAAGTTGAGCTAGGCACTGTTTGGGAGGTTAATAGAGAGCAGGAGCTCAGCCTGACAAAGGAGCCCAGTAGACTTGAGCTGAAGGGCTGCACATGATTGCACACAGTGGAACAAATTTCATTACAACCCTCACAATCAACATTTTTAAAAGCTTAGTGAAATGGGTCAAGTTCACAAGGATAATTTGGTTACTACAAAACCACATTGATGACGTTTGACACTTTTTATGCCATCAGAGTATTTTTATGCTATTAAAGTCCCAGCTTTCCTATGACATAATTGTCCAGGTTCACTGAAGTGTTTACCAAAGCATCTAATTAGACAGACTAATGACTGACTCTATTCTGGCAGTTTCAACATTCAAAAATTTCTTTCTACAGCCAGCAGATAGAGTAGGGGGGGGAAAACCTTTATTTTGGATGTAATGAAGGAATTAGCAATGATTTTGAAAGACAAGCATGCAATCAAACATGCCCCATTGGTTTTGAGATTAAAAAGGGGAAGATGAAACTCAAATATATGACATAGGTATATATATATATATGTGTGTGTGCACATGCATGTATACATATCTATATAAATGGATGCTTCTTTGCTGATTATTTTCCTTTTCCATTGATTTCTACTGAGATATAAAAGGCTAGGCCAAGTGAAGCCGAAGTCTTTTGTTTCAGATTCCAAACTTTTATTTTCTCCTCTTAATAAATATATTTTTGCCATTTAAGTGCAACTACCCTGTGACTTCACTCTTTCAGAGGCTGACTGATCATGAAAATGCCCTGGTTTATGGAACATGAAGGAGCCCAGAATATCTTATCTCAGTGGGTTTGAAACTACTGACAGAGATTAAAAAAAAATCATAATTGATAAAAAAGATACAGGTCAAAACCCCATGTAATTATAATAATGCAGGATATTTCTTTTCCATTTAGAAACCTTTCTCCAAGCTTTGGTCTGAGGTAAATGACACTTAAAGCATATAGACTTGGTGGTATTGAAGGATGACAGGCAAGGAAGATTTTCCCTGAATATGCCACAGACTTATAGTAAACAGAATTAGTATATTACTCTGAAATTATTTATCTAATAATTTCTCATGTCACTTCAGTTTTCTTAAGTATGGTAGTATGTTACTGTTTATGCAACCTTTCAATAAAATAAAATAATATAAAATACAATAAATTATCTCATCTGCTTAAACACACATATGCAGAGATTTGGTGAAAATACTTCTAGCACTTGCAAAGAGTGGAACTTTGAAACTTACATGTGTGTAATATGCTACCACTTCTAATAGGCACAGAAATCTAATTACCTCATTTTATAGATGGAGAGCTGAGGTACCAGCCTCAGGTTGGCAACTGGTTACTATCATGACTAACTGTATTAAAATCAATGACATTAGTTGGGTATGAAACTGCTTACCAAGCTGAATAAAAATTTCACAATCTGACCCTAGGAGACAAAGTGGTTTGCCCAAGGTCTATAGTCTGGGACTCAGCAAACCACTTAAGCATGTCCTTAATTTGTAGCACACATTTAAGTGTTTTTGTGCAGCAGAAATAAATAGAGAATCATTGATAGAGTTTAAATCTAGATCTCCCAAGTGCTAGGTAATTTCCTTAATCATAAGGCCACCTTGTCTACATGTGATAAATGTTGACAGGAGTTGAGTATGTCTTATGTCTACATATTTGCTGATTTTTGTTTTGTTTCATTTTACAAAGTTAACTGCAAGGGGATGAATCCTTAATGCATCTCACTTTGTATGGAAGGATATCATGGTTGAAGTACAAAAAGAAAGCAGACACAAGGTAGGACACAGAAATCCCTAAAAATGAGAAGACAAAAAGGTTGTTCTTACCCAGTAACATAATTCATAACCAGACCTGTCATCTTAATACTGTCACGTGTGGTTCCCACAAGAAGCTGGTAATGCAGCAGGTTATCATCAATTTCTTGAAGTGTATTCATAAACCACATCTGTAATTCAATATATTTTTTTGTAGCTCCATCAATAACATTTGTGAGAATTGTTCTTCTATAGGCAAAACAATCTTTAAGCATGAAATGTGCTCTGTTTCAGGAAAAACAGTTGAGAAGAGTTTCAGAACATATAGAGCCTGTTTGACATATGTGAACCAAGAATGGGACATCTTCTCTTCTGCAAACACCTGACTCCATATTGATCAATCCACATTTTCACTTATATATGGGCCAATCTATAAGTGCAGTCTATAACCCAGTTCCCCAGGAGTATAACTGGTATGGGATGAGGAGCTTTGTAAAAGGTAAAGAAGGAGGCGTGCTGTGTCAGTGATAACACCTGAAGGATGAAGCACTGGTGTGAACACCAAATCTATGCATCCAATGGCCAGATTCTGTTTTAGAGATTCTTGGGGTACATACATGTTTGATCTAATAGCATTTTAAAATTTGTTTTCTTATAACATCATGTTTGCCTAATCTTATGCTGAAAGATTTTAAGACTTATGAAGAAGCATTTATTTATTATTCAAGGTGAATGATACTTTGATCAACATATCCTGGAGAATAAGAAATACAGTAGAGGTTCTTCCCAGCGAGTTGGTTGCTGCTCTTTGAAGGTGTATTGGAGAAAAACTACAGACTAAAAAGAAGCTACTGGAGTATAAAGGTTATGCTGCAAGCCCTTAGCTCTGGGACAGTTAGTCCTCACCAACAAATCTACTATACTGTACAGATCAGAGTCCTTTTTGTTGAACTGAGGTGCCAGCAAAGGAACCCTTGGGGCCCTGGCAAAACTGCCACATATCACATAGTAAAAAAAAAGGATCTGGGATATATGATAATAGAAAAAAAAAAAACAAACAAACAAAACAAAAAAAACCAAACAAAACAAAACAAAAACTTCATGTACTTTATTCTCCAATTCATTAAGCTCCTTTTCATTGCTTTATAGTTGTATCAAAGACAATGCACCTAAGCCTGAGTTTTTCCAATAGAAAGTGTGGCTGGGACATTGGGGAGTTTTGGTGGTTAAGGGCACTTCCAAGAGCTTCACAGAGACTATAGTGGGTCTTTTGCATGCACCTTAAGCAAGTGGTGATTAACAAATGCTACTGCCATCACACTGTATTCACAGAACTAGGGATGGAAATTTTGCTCCAAGAGGAGAGGAACAAGAGAAAGAACTCGCACTGGAGGCAGCTCAGCTGTACTCTTCCTTCCAGTAACGTAAATATGCAGGCATTTATCTTAGTGACATAAAGTGAGGCAGACCAGGGATCGACCATGCAGGATTGTTCTGTGATTGGAATTGCTTCAGAAAGTTGCAATTCACTCCCTGGACCACTGCTTACTGCTGTGTCTGCTATGTCAGACATAGCCAGGATCCAGAGCTACTTATTTCTTAACAAAAGACAGGGATGGCTCCCACACAATGAAATTGTTTGCCATTATCCTGTCCTCTTTATATTATCCAAGTAAGAAGCTACTTCAATAATAGGCTCCATCCATCTATCCCTTTCCAGTAGAATTCGTGAATGACTTAATCACCCAGTCTGCACACTACATGTAAAACCTTCCTTATGGTGTAGTCTACTACAAACAACAAATTATCATAACACTTCTCCAAAGAACAGATATTCATGCCCAGAAGACATTCTTTCATCCGTTCTTTGGGGACAGAGACACTTGGATAATGTATATGTCTTGTGTGCACTTCTCTCCCTAAATGTAGCATCTGGAATGAAACCGTCTTTGTAGATAAAGTTGATGTTTTAAATTTTTTACCCTGAAGGACAATATATAATGTAACTTTTCAATTTTCATTAACTGTGGCACAAGTTGCTATAGGCTAAGCTCTCAGCTATGAATAAAAGTAAAGCAATGAAACTCTACAGAGGAATGTTTCAGTTAAATGCTATCCTTGGTGTTTTGTGGCAATGCTAAGCTTGGATAGGCTACAGTGATTATGTCTCTCTCCAGCTGTTCTAATAGTAAATTCACCAGAAAGATGTCCTTTTTTCCCCCTGTTCTCAGTCTCATGCCCCGAGGTAGCTAGAATGCTGGTGTACCTTATCTGAAAATGTAAAAGGATCAGAATTAATAGATTTAAGAGAAATAGGATGATACTCAGAAAGAAAAGCTAAAGCTGAATATATGAGATGGGAAAGCAATAATTCCAAACTATAGAATTAGAATAACCTCTGGAGACATTGTTACTTTGGTGAGTTAACATTGGTAGCCCAAATACTAGAAAACATACTGAATATATTAGACAAAACAGACAGTCTTTTCTGCCCCAGACTTGAATATTGGTGCCTGTATTGAAGTGATTTCTGAGCCTGTCCCTGAATAATGTACCAGTCACAGGCTTGACTACATCACCTTTCAGAATTAAGTAGGTAACACTGTCTTCTGTCAAGGTCTTATTAGAAGCTAGCATAAACTTTCTAATTACTGGAAAGCTGATATGAAATATTACCAAATCAGAAAAAAATCGTAATACATATGATTATGATGTCATCTAATAACCACTGTGCTTGCTCTTTGGGTCCGTTGATTATGCAATAGGAGCTTTATTAAGAAGCATAGTGTGTTTAGGAAAATGAAGTCCATGGTTTCCATCCAGCCTCCTGAACACTAACTTTATGTATATCAGACGAATTTCACAGCCTCAGATCTGTCTGTCTTTAGGCAAGTTTTCAAGATAACAATAGGTGTCACATGGTTTGCTGATGCAGAATTTCATAGGTTTTGTTTGCAACCCACTTCTCAAAAATGTAGCTAGATCTTAGGGAACATCAGTGTTTGTGTCTTGTAGGAACACATAGAAAGAAGGTTGGTTTCCCCATTTCTGTTTCCTCCTTAATAAACAAAACTGGGAGAAGGAGAAGTCCCACTTAAAACACAAAAGAATTTTCAGAACAGACCTTCAGTACAGAGGAATTAGTTCTTATAATCAGAGAACTGATGTTTAGGCAATATTGTGTACTATAACCTCTCTTTACTGTTTATGTTAACAAAACACATATATGGTATAGCAAGTATAACTTTGCTTTCTCTTTGTCAAGTTATTGCAATGTGTCTTACATGGGAAGTAAAAAGGAAATTATGCAGTTCATACTCATCCATTCTGGCCCAAATAATCAGAACATATTCAACACAGAGATTTATAGAGGACCTGCCTTTCCTATGATGTAAGTAACATGAATTTATTTTTTCTTTATTCCTTTGGTTTTTAAAGTATTTTCCTCCCTAATACTTTGAGACATCTCTGTGCTGACAAGGAAACTAACCTGTAAGCTTTGAGCAGTGACCAAATTGATAACAACATAAATTGAACATATCTTTAAAGCATAAACAATGGATATATTTAATGCTAAAATATATCTACAAACAAACTTACCATCACATATATAAGGCTTTTCCTAGGCTTCAGAGATTTAAAATATAACATGATCTACCCTGATCAAGACAGAAGGCACCATTTTCTCCCTTTTTAGCCCAATATCAGTCTAAACTGTATATACTCACTGACTTGCTATTGTAGGGTTATATTTGGAGTGAGTTGAACTCCCCATTATTGTTCTTATTATCACAATCTGCCTTGAAGTGCTCAGACTCACACATCACCTTGTCCATGAGAATGCTCAGTTCTAGTCCTGCCAGTCCACAGCAAAGATAAGGTGAGATAACTGTAGTTTAAATCTTTTCCAGATAATCTTCTGCTCATGCCTGAAAGAAAGGTCCTGTTGAGCCCTTACTGTTACAGCAGTCCAAAGCCCTTTGCCTCCTCTGGTTTATGAATCTTCGCTGGAAGGGCTGGAATTGCCATTCATGCCTGCTGAAGGGTACCCAGCTAGCATTGATTTACTTCAAGGCTTTCAAACAGCATGTTAAAATTTGCCTTCTGAATGTTCAGCTTCTTTTCTTGTTGAAAAGCAGAAGCTGTAATCATAAATAATAGTACCTTAGTGGCCTTACTAACAGTTGCATAGAACACTTAATAATAAAATAATATTTCAAGCTATAAATACTAAATCAAGATGCAAACAGATTGTCTTATACCTCAATATAAATTGCAGATACAATACCACCTAAAATTCAAGCTGAGATTTAAGATGATTCCCAGATACTTAAATTCCAAGACATAATTTAATAAGGGTTTAGCTAAAGTACTAATGTTTAATTGCTCCTTACAAGAGCTCTTTCAACAGAAGACTTGATTATGCCTAAACCAGGGCAGAATGATATTAAAATCATGCTGCAGAGCAATATAAATTTGACCTATCACTGATGCAGTTCCATAAAGAATGGCACCATCTTCATGGTTAGCCATTTATTTATATTTTGTGCAAACTTGATAGCTATTGAAAAAGTCTGTAAGGAAATAAGCTCTCAGAAAAGGCAGCTGATATACTGAAAGCCTCTGAATTCATTTAATCAATGTATTTCTTTTGGAATTAGATAACATGAAACTGAGAAAACTTAAATATGTGTTAAAACATAGTCTCTTTTAACAAAACTCTGTAACATTCAGTTATATTTTTGTATATTCAAGCTGGAGCAAGACAGTAATCACAGTCAGCAAAAAGCAGGACCTAAGGGGGTCTCAGGAGGTCATGGAGTGCCCTCCACTCCCATGGAGAGGGAAGCACTGTACCTTCATCATTCCCAAAGGGTCAGCCTACCCACTACCATTCCATCCCCAGGAAACCTGTGTGCACTTCACTGTCCTTACTGGACACTTAGAAAAACCTGTTTAAACTAAGTCTTTCTTGTTGAAATTTAAACCTACGTCTTGTCTAGTCCCGCCTAAGGATAAATTATTTTCTTCTCTGAATTAATTTGAAAATTTTTGTCATGGTCCCCTTCTCCCCAGACTTCCCTAGACTGAAGAACTCCATTTTTTTACTCTTTTGTTCCTGACTTCTAACTGGCTTGTCTGGACTTATTTCGACTCCCTCTCATTTGAATCCTATTGTCTGAAACTGTACATGGGTAAAGCTAAAGCTCTGTCAGTTCCAGCCATGGTGGAGAGTTCACTTGGCATATTTTGCATATCACGGACAACTCAACATACAGTCTAGGTATTATTTTCCTTTTTTCAACAGAATGATACTGTTGATTAATGCCAAGTTTATTCCCAGATCTTTTTCTGAACAAGTTCCTCAACCTCTGTTTGCACAGTTGATTATTTTTGCCCAAGGGCAATACTTGGCAGTTGTTTCTGATTAATATTTTATGTTTTGCTTTTTAAAGTTACTTCTGTTTGCCAAGATCATTTTGGTTTCTAACCCTGTACTTCAGTACACTTACTGCCACACATCGTGGTATCATGAGCAAAGGTCAAAAGTAAGCCCTGCTCCTTTATTCAGGCCATTAATGAAAACACTGAACACAATCATAACCAAGACAGACCTTTGAGGAACCAATTCGTTACATATCTTCATGACTTTTGATGACTACTCTCTTGGCATATATATCACTCAGTTTATACAACTGTTCTCTAGTAATTAAATCAAGATTATGATCTCTTGTTTAAATAATATACAAGACAGTGGCAAAAACTATTACCAAAGTTATCTACTGTTATTCTCTGTTTGTGTAGTCCATTACAACAATGGAGAATATAGAAATTCTAAAAATGTTTGAAGATCTTACGAAATATCACGTGTAAATATTTATAATATGCAACTGTCTCTTTGTCCCCCATGTTCCTGTCTATTTTACAAGGCAATTTCACTATTTTTTTTAAATATATTTTTCTTTTTAATATATTTTTCTTTTTAATATTGCTGCTGCCTTAAAGCTATAAAACTTCTTCTATATCACAACAGGTCAGGAAGAGGCCTAAGTAGCGCATGGTTTATATTGGTCCATGAGAGCAGCTTTCATAGAATGACTGAACTCAGTGGCTAGGGAAATACACAAGTGATACAAGCAGGGGATACCAAGGGTATTTAAGACTGTTCTCTAATACTACGCTGCATACAGCTCTTCTGGATTTTCCAGGGCTAGAGGACCTTACTGATATACAGGACAACACAAATGGTCTATAAGAAAACTAATTTATTTAGGTGTCGATTCACTTCCTGCTCCCAGTGGCCTTTCCAGTCATGAGTAACTAGGATCCTTAGGCTTTCTGGTCATAAAATGAGGACCTTTTCACACCATGACCCTCACTTTGTCTTGAAAGTGAATAACTGAGACAAGTTATGAAACCGGAGGCTATTATGTGTTCATGCACAGAACTGGCTACATGTCTGCCAGAGGATGGATGAAGGAATCTATCACCCAGTCAAGCGATGAAATGGGGGCTACAAAGTACAGCTTGCAAAGACTTCTAGATATATTCTAGATATATTTCATTCCCCTCCTCTCATGGAAAAGAGACTGTTTTCCCCGGTATGGAAGGGAATGAAGAGGACAGGATAAGAACAGCCCCATGAGAATCCACATGCCTTAGAAAGGGACAAAACTCAAGGACATTAATAGAATACACTTAGGAAGTTTCCCTTTCAGACAGTGGGAAATACTTGGTTTTTTCCACTAGTTGACCAGTATTTTTCAGAGGCTTATTCAGCTCTTCTTCTGCCTTGTATCTTAGTAAGCTCATAGTTTGAGAAGTTCCCTTACAGACAAGAGGCTAGAATCTGTTATTTTCACTGTTAGGCCAAAGTCATGCTTTTGAACTGGCTTCCAAATCCTAACCCAAACATCAAGGTATTTCTTCAGTTATATCAAGGTATATCCCATTACTAACCCTTTAAGAATGTGAAATCATAATCAACATCCATACACTATGCAAAGGGCCAAATGACACAACTAACCATTCCATAGTGAAATTCTGCCTAAGGAGGAGTTTTGGGCTCCACAAAGAGCTCTACACAAGGTTTCCCAGGTGTGGTAGGTAAAAAAAATTGAATACAAGATTTTGAAATTACTATTTAACTCTTCTGTGTAATGCTACAGTAAAAAAAAAAAAAACAAACCAAAAAAAAAAAAAAACAAAAAAAAACCAATGGGATGGGCAATATGTCCCAGCATGGGAAGTTGTTTAATAACTTTCCAGTTTATTATAAATATTAAGAAAAGTATCACATAAATGGACATTTTCCTTAGATAGCTATCACTTGGAGGAATGCCTGCAGACAAGCAGACTGTGACTTCTGACCTGAATCCAGCAGAAAATCAGCAAGTCCATAAAGATGAACCTGGACACACCCAGTCTGAAAACAAAATCAAAGTCAGGGCTAGAGACTTAGCTGCTTAATTAAGGTAATTTAAGTAAAAATAATGAAGTCGGAAGTCACATTTCTATAAAAGCAATTTGGCAGAAGGGCTAGACCTCTGCTTTATAGTACTTCAGTTGAAAAGGGAAGATGCTATTAGTTGCTTTCTTTGTTAAGTGTTTGAATTAAAACCTTGGTGCCACTCATTTACTATTTGCCAGTAGCACTGAGTGAGTAATTCTCCGCCTGTAATTTCTTTGACTAAATTAGCCTCTTTTTCTTCTCATGGAATATCTATCAGCAGATCATGGTTTTCTCACTTAAATGTACTCAACAAATATATCTGAATTTTTACCCTGCAAACTGATTGCAAATATTTGAAATACAAGCTGCATCTCTTATTTAGGATTGGTAAATCAGGTCACACTGTTTCTTCTCTCTGACTGAACAAGTGTGAGAAACACTACTTCCCATGCACACAGTTGTGTGTTCCCCCTCAAAATCGGTCTTCCATAAATGCTCATGTGAAACAAAATTTGCATTATTGCTTTTTAGAAACCTTTCTGCTAAAAGTAAAACCCAATTTATTGTTTTTTTCAAGTAAATATGAATGGGTTCTGTGTGACTATGGGCAAGGAGAATTTGTTTAAGAGCTTTAATGATTACTTGTGAACATTTTTTGTAATGTTCACGCCATTCTTGTTTATAGACAAAGAATGAATTAAACTGCCTTCAATCCATATAACACCTTACAAAAGACAGAAAAGGAATAAAAATAACAAAAAGGTAAAAAATAAATATATCCAGTATTCAAAGGAGGGGATGCTGAATCATATGGCAAATTTGGCAAAAGCAGAAAACCAGAAAAATTCAATCCCTCTTTTGTGAACCTTTTATCAAAAACTGCACTTTTACAAGCCAGGAATAAACTCCAGTCTACAGGTTTTGTTTTCTTTCCACAAAGCAACAGGATTCTGGTTAAGGGGGATCCTTGTGGACTGTAATTGCTATGCTGTTTGCAAATGTTGATACAATTTGGAAGTGTAAAATTGTTCTCACATGATGGTTCCATGGATTCAGCTAGTCCATAGTTGAATGGAGAACAAGCAAAAACAATAAAAGAATATTCCCAAATGTGGTCATTTATTTTTACAGAGGTTTAATTATTATAAAAATAAGCATGTATTTTCTCTCTTAGTATTTTGATAATTTGGAAAAACAAATAGATTTTCTGTGAGAGCAATGAGGAGGAGAGGAGTGATTATATTAGATAGTGAATAGCATCATGGAAAATCTCATAAATAAATAAAATAAGCACGAACACACACAGGGCAGCTGTCCCACTTCCAAGCTTCTTAGATGTCTCCTCTTTACAAGCCCTCTCTTCCCCTCCTGACCTAGGTCAGCTCCTTCCCCTACCTTTAAATCAGCCATTGCTTAGCCATCTGACAGACCAGCCTAATCAAGACTGTAAGTAAACACAGGCTAACTTTTGCCTCAGTGTCTTGCCCTGTGTTTTGGCCTCTGTCGCACAACTGCCCAGGTTATATGCTGTTTCCTGCAGACTTCTGCCCCCACAGCCCCTGAGGGGCTGTGCACACACACTCATGTCCTCAGAGCCAGAGGCACAGTCCTGCCCACGGACCAGCAACTGCCAAGTGGTTTGGTTAATCCATGAGTGTGTGTATACTGAGCATCCTTACTTCTCTCCCTTATAGCCAGCCAGACAGAGAGATAGCCACTCCAGTAATTGTGCTAGGCACATAAAACCATATAGGATATGTACTTTTCAAGATGACAGTCATAAGGAACATCCAGTTTGCTCTACCAAAATTCTGACCTGACATAGACTCCCAAGGTAAAATAGTAAGCATCAAGAGCATGCATTTCATCATCTTTCACACTGTATTCCATGGGGCCAAAAAATACTCCAGTAAAGAATTATAGTTTTTAATTATTTTTTAGGGACAAAATCTGCCCCATCCCTCAGACACCAGCAATCTGACTTGCTGATGCCATTCAGGCTCTGTGCAGCCTTAAGCCACCATCTAGGCACAGATCATTGCATGACATTTATCTTTCAATTTTTTTATTAAAATCCTTGCTACTTAGCTGTTAGCACCAACTATATTGCAAAACTGTCCCATTCTGAGTTCCCAATACCAGAAGCATCAACACAGCTATCAAACAAAACCCAACAGCAAATCAGTTATCTAAGTACTTAAACGAGTGTTTTCCCAGAGGGGCTTGGAAGTGCATATAGTTTAATAATTTTAACAATAAATAAAGAGGGCTTTTGCAAGTTATCTTAATAGCACAGCTTTGTTTCTTAAAAAAAAAAAAAAAAAAGTTGAAATGACAGGTTTCTATCTGTCTATAATGTTAAAAAAATGACCCATGGAAATGCAAATAAACCCACAGAAAGTCACAATGGAAACATTTTTTTTATATATCAGCATCTCTGGCTTTCACATGTTTTTGCATAATGATAGGGCTAATATAACATAACAAATCCTAAACTGTTTTCACAAGGAGTGGAAAAAAGATGTGTAAAAGTATGCTCTGTCTTGCTTCCTTCTGTTCACAATGTATCTAAATACAACAAATGGTGTTCTTGCTCTTTCTGTCTGTTTCTCAATCTGTTTGGAAAGTAGCCATCATTCTGCAGCCAACCATAATATTTGACACTTCCTGACATCATGAAAGCCACCATCTGTCTATCATTGAAGCCCTGTACTTTTTAAAGACTGCTTGGCCTGATCTTTAATGAAGCTTCACTGTGAATGCACAGAGCAGTTTAGATAGAAAACTGGGGATGTCTGACAAAAGGAATCTGTGCAAAATCACGTTTTAGTTAGATTCAGCCACAAAACAAAAAGAAATATCAAGACCTTCTTGCAGACAGCAAAGAAAAAGTTCAGTTTGCTTTCAATTAGTCCGAGGTCCAAATTTGTTGAGAAAAGTTTGAAGGATGAAACTGAATTCAGAAAAAAAAGATGAAACTCAAATTAAGCAGAAAGTGTTTTTATTTCCTTCCCCTAACTATTGTTTTGAAAGATGAATAGACATGCTTCCAGTGTTTATAAGAAGTATAAAGTATAGAATACACTGTTCATTGGAAATTATAATGAGATTTCGTATTTAGGAATTATAACTATTTTCAAACATTCAGAAAGCAGGTTTTCTATGGTTTTGGCTCGATATATAAATTTTTAAGACTCTTAAGAACCAAAAAGGTAGAAATCTTGGTCTATTTTGTAAATATATCCTAGAAGGAAAGCATAAGCTTTTTTGCCCAAGACATATCTTAACAGGGATATGTATACCCTGTGATATTTTAAGGCATGTGTTGCTACCACGATTTTTTCACAAAGCAGTGACTCAACAGCTCTACTTGGTTCATTTAGAACAGATTTGGATGCAAACCTTTAGAAACCTGACTTAGAAAATCATGACCTTTGAATACCCCATGCTCCATTTCCTTCATCTACAAATTAATTCAAGTGTCTCCTCACAGCTACAGAGGCAAAACACTACTTGCAGCCTCCTACTATACTCCTACCGGGCTACAGCTCCAACAGGCGTATAAACCAATTGATGGATGGAGAGCCAGGACCCTCATCCCCTTTGGCTACCACCTCTCCTTTCCTTCTCCTCTAGTGCTGAGAATGGAGATGAAGCATTTCCTGTGCTTTTCTCAGTGCGGCGTCAGTAAATGTGGCTGGCTCTTCATCAGACAATTCAGGTCAGGAGAGAGCCCTGTGCACAGGCTGTGCTGCTCGCTGTGCAGGAGCCGAGCATCCTGCGACTCACAACCAACCTCACAGAGTGACAGAGAAGGAGCAGCATTTAACTGCCCAGAAAGCTGCTTGATGTCTCAAAAAGAGCTTCTAGAAAAGAACTGTTTTTCACCACTACTACCTCTGCAAAGTATCACTGCTAAGGAAGCAGTTAATGGGCATGAAGGCATGAAAGGGAAGTGCCTTTCTTACTGACAATAGATGGCAATAACAATAATTATTTTCACTTAGGTAATTATCCCACAGCTAGCCATAATAATTCCCGAAGCAAAAATTAAAGTGTAGTCCTGCATTTTGTGGTAAGAAAAATAGAGAGCCCCATGCTCTGAGTGCCTGTTCGAATCCCATCTTCAGACCTATGCCTCCTACTTTGTGCACCCCCCCATCCTACACCACAGTGCCTGGGAGCTGTCCCCCCATTCTCTGTCAACCTTATTCAGCCTGTTTCCTTCCCTCCCGTCATACTTTCCCAAGCCACAGCTGCAGGATTCAGGCTGCGGGGCAGCAGCTGTGAGCTGTGCCTTCAGGACATGATTGGGCAATAGGAAACAGTATCCAGGAAATCTTTTACCAGTTTCAGGTGGAAAATACAGACTTTTCAGTATTTGGGGCCAATTTATGTATGGCATGCTGAATGCCCTGGAATCTCCCAAACCTGCGGGAACAAGACCATTTGTATCTGAGGCAAAAATTGCATAACAGCTTCTCTGTTGCTCATTTGTAGATTATGTCTACCAGGATTCTCTTCGCTCCCTCCCTCTTCTTCTGGTCTTTCCTCATCACCATGCCACCTGAGTATTTCCCAGTCTTTCATTAATTTACCCAAATAATATTTCATGAGGCTGGAAGTGCTGTTGTCCCCACCTCCCTCTAATATACTCTGATGGCAGGGAGACAATTGACTTGCCCAGCACTATGTCAACGCTCATTAGAGTAGGAAGCTGAGTCCAGCTTTCCCAAGTCCTAGGCTAACTTCCTCATCAGTAGTTCCCATTGAGTCTTCCTGTTCACATGATTCTTATTCTTTATTGCTTTACCACTTCTTCAAACTTACTGCTTTAAAAATCTTCTATAACTTTAATGATAGTTTTTCCCATAGGCATTTTTATCTTATCACAGTTTTTTTCTGCTACATATTTTTAGGTTTATAAAAAATGGCAGCTTTTAAAAATAATCTCTGGTTTGCCATACAAATATAGAGCAATGGAAGCTGATTTGGTTGACTGTAAGACTTCACTAAAACCAGAAGCGGAGCCAGTTTAGAGCAGAATAGGCAGCAGAGTGATCACGTGTTGTAAAAGAAATATCATATGACACATAGGTGCAACCACACAGTGAGCAGCAGAGATGGCTTTCTACTAGCCAGGATGAAATTGATGTAATCATAGTACCATTACATTCAATACTATAGACATTGTCTCTTTAAGCCCAAAATGGCATTGAAGGAACACCCTCAGACACTCTATATGTAAGCCTGAGGACAGGACCATATACACCAGCTTCATCCAAATCCAGTACCCAGGGAACTTTCTGCCTATCTGCTGTGCTGTAGAGCAGATACAAAACACAACCTGGTTTTTTACCTTTCCCTTGTGAAACACACTGAGTTACTCAATAAATTAGGCGTAACAGCATTTCTCTATCACTGAAATACAAGTGACAGTCATTTGTACCGTCTCTTCATATTAGAAAAAGGAGAGAGAAGAATAAAAATCTCCAGCTGATATTGCAAAGCAATAACAAAACAGACTTTGTCCTGGGCACCTCTTCCTTTCTTTGGGAATGTTACTGGATTCCAAATTAGCAGCACTGATCCAGGCCTCTGTTTTGGATAGCCCCCAATGACACCAAATTCAAAATGATCTATACCTTCTCTCAATACTGGGTAAGAGAGAAGGGTGCCATCTACTGCAAATACCAGCGTCAGACACTTTCAAAGATCACGGCTCTAGACTAGGGGTAGCGAAGTGCTGGGAGAAAAAGGGCAGGTCTGAAATCAAACAAAAAGAGACAGGTGAAGAGGACCTAGAAGTAACAAAAGTAAATGCGACTGAGTAAGAAAGCAAATAAGTCACCCAACCACACACATAATAAGCACCCTCATCCTCTATACACGCTTCATTCCTATCCCTCAGCAAACCAACATTTAGTTGTTTCTAGGTTTCACTTACAACCAAAAGTAAGATGTGATTTTGTTTAGTACTGCCAATTACTAAGAGTAATGCATTTAAATATGGGCGTTACAGCTTTTAGAACAGTAAGCTGTATGGGAAAATTATGCATATTGGTTAAATAAAGAATAAATTATTTGGAGCAGCTGTTCTGGTTGGAAGAATTTTTTTTCAGTATTGATTACAAACTCTCAGTTTGCTTTGTGTACCCCAAACCAGGGCAGACTAATCAGTATCACTCAAAGACTAGTTTGTGCCAAAAATTATGAGGACTAAGAAAGTTAGTCATGTCTATGAACAGATAGGATAGCTACAATATATATTTTGGTTATGCTCTTGACCACCAAGTTATTCAGATTTATTCTCTGTTAAAAAAAAAAAAAAAAAAAAAGAAGATAAAAGAAGAAAGTCAAGCAACCCTTGCTGCAAGTAAGGGTTGAAAGGCTGACGTATTCAGCTTTTACATCTGGAGGCCATGAAAAATTATTGTCAGACAGTAATGGATGCCAGTCTTTCATTTTTAAGGAATTCTGAAGAAAACTCAGAATATAGCTCTGCTGAAATCATGCTGCATACCAGCAGTGATAGCAAACCTTCTTCTGTAAAGATCTACATCCTCAGTCTACTACCAGATGCAGCACAGGACTTTTCTGCTGGCATATTATTCAGATGAAATGAATAATTATAGAGCTGGATTGGATGGAAAGTCAGGAGATCTGTTTTAAATCCTACAGCTGCCACCTATTTCTGCATGGCCATGTGCTGAATGCTCAAAATCTCCATGCCTTGCCTTCCATTGTCTTAGATGGGAATGCTGATACTGCTTTTTCACTCTTTGATAATCTTGTTTCCTTAGAACATAAAACCATCACAGCAAAAACTGTTTCTCCTTTATCAGTTCAATACTTGCATTCTTGGTAGGGTATGTTACACACAGTTGTTAAGATAAATGTGTTCCAGTTCCTAACTTGGCACTGCATCTATCATAACAATCTAGGAAAACTTAGCTACTTGAGAAGATTAATTTGAATGGCCTATGAGAAAGGTTAAAATGACAGCACAGTGACTTGGGCTGGTCCTTTTAGGTGTAAATGTGCTGTTTTTAATGTCTGTCACTACATCTCTCATTAGGTGTTGAAAAGGTCTGTAACATGAAAAGATGCATCTGGCACCATCTTCATTTATACTTAAGGTTTTCAGCTCTAGAACTCTTTCCTGAGTAAATTGTAAACTAGGGGGGAAAAACAGTAGAATAAAGGAATAAAGGAGGACTTATTGAAAGTTAAATTACTTCATGCTAATGTCTAAGTTCCTTCTGGAGTTCATCCAGTCACAAACTATTGCTCTTCACTGTGGTTAGACAGTGGATCAATTTGTATGCTCCTTCTGTCCATTGTCTGTTTTTCTTCCTTTCTCTATGTAATTATGCATCTTAAAATACTCTTCTTCTATTAGCTCCACAGAGTGGACTTAAAAAATGATTGACCTGATCCACAAAAACAAAAATTGTAAGGAAATGCTGCAGATAACACATCTATGTTCACTTTGCCCACATATTCAGTGGAGTCTGGAGATGCTGCCAGCCTGGTTCTTCAAAGGATCAGGCCCATAAAATGCTCAGTAGTTTGTATTTATGCAACAGAAGTTACATCCTGAGCTAGCTAATCTACTATATTCCCCATGGAGACATCCCAGCATCAGTTATGTTTGCTATCTCTATTCCTGTTTAAAGGTGTCAGCCTAAATTCAAGCAGCTGTCAGCTACCTAGTGGGCTTGGCTCTTTTCTAGTAGTTAATTGTGCAGACACCATTGATTGGGGGTATAGGCCAGTTGCGCAGTCTCTGTTTTGAAGGAAAATAAAGAGGAAGAAAGAGAGGAAAATAAACCCATTCATTATATATAAGCCAGACATAACAAATATAACCTCAAAGCTATTTGTAAAATTAGCTAAGCATACATGCTTAATGTGCAAATTATTTTCCATATCTTGATCGTGCTATGGCCAAGATAGGCAGCAGAAACAGAAATGAGATGTAAGCAGTTTCTTTTCAAACTTGTTTCTGATTCCAGTTAGTTTATTTTATAAATAATGTTCTGAGGAGACCAAAAACCTTTCAGAGAAAATCAGATTCATAAAATTTGATGGCCAGAAGGGAGCATTAGTCTGACCTCTGTAAATCACAAGCCATTATGTTTCATCCAGTTAACCCTGTATTGAGCTCAATAACGTGTGTTAATGTCTGATCACGGCAACTGTTCCATAAACACATCTAGTCATTTTCAGATTTGGAAAATGGAAAGCATACAATATAATTAGCAAAGAGTGAGAAGAAAACTAGACTTGTTCCTGAAACTTTCTGAACAGAATTAAGTTCTCAGCAAGCTATTAAAAGATTTTAAAAATTTTCCCTGATGGCGTAGATGTGTGAGATATAGTCTCCTTTTCTATATCACAAGTGAAAGACTCCTATCTGGAGATAAAGGATCCCTCATCCTCTTTGCTGAAGTTGTAACTGGAGTATTTTTACAGACTGGCCATTTGGGGTTCTGCTTTCATGTTCTGACATAAATTTGAGTGAAGACTTAAGCTAAGGCTTGAGGTACTGGAGTTTTCAGGATGTTGTTCTGTTAATGTTCAGTGCAAACTTTTAAACATTTTTTCTAAAAGCCATACCATAGAAACAAGCTCTTTTTTTTTTTTTCTCCTTTACCTATTGTAAAATCAGTATGTACAAACATGTATGTGTCTGTGTGAGAATTAAATCCTAACCTGAACTGTTCAGCCTGAAGAATCTTAACATTTCTTGTATTCATTGTGAAAAGTGTAACATACACATTTGACAAAAATTCATTGTAAAATAGGTTTTAAAATAACAACTTTCATCAACAGTGTGATACTGAGAAAGACCTACACTCCCTCAGATTTCAGAAGTGACACACGTGTCTGACACAAGATGTGGACATGACAGCATGTACCTGGGCCCTGGCAGGCATATTTCTGAAAAGCATTGGGCACCCGTTTGGCAGTCACTGACCCCCTGTGGGATATCACTCTTCCCTCAGCAGTAGTCAAACACACATGAGCCGCTTTGGGGACTTAGATCCAATAATACTGATCTGGATAAGGCAGTGATCTGGATGACAACTTGAAGAACCATTTATCAACCTCAGCAACATGATTCATCTACCTCTGCCTCCCCTCGCTTTTACCAGTGCTGACTTTCCTACTTTTTCTTCTCCAGGGCCCCTTTAATATGTTACGTTGTGATGGTCATGCCTCCAGTAGAGACTTAACCTGTGTGATTTCCTACTGCCATCACCCACATTTCACACAGAAGGATGTTTCTGATACAAGTTTATCAATATCCAGACATTCAATAACAGAGTGCGGTATTTGCTTGCATCTAGAAAGATTCAGAAGGCTTTGGGTGTCCAAAAAATTTTAGTATCAAAAATTTCCTATCCTTAAAAGCTGGCTAAGCCAAAAGAAAAAGGTGAAACAAGCTTAAGTGATCTGAGGATCATAATCCTCCCCCATCCCAGTTCTTTTTTATTTCTCCCAGAGAGAAATATGGGCATTTGTTTTGGTACACACAGCCTTTTTGCAAATCTGACTGATTGCATATTGAGCTTTGTGTGCAACCACTTTGATTTGAAAGAAACTGCATTTTCCAAAATAAAGCAAGGAGAGCTGAGAAGGGAGACACAGCTGTATGAAGCTCCATGTCCCAGCAGTGGGTGTGGTGGGTACCCCTCCTCCAAATACTCCTTCCTTGGCTTTTATGATTTCAGCAGTTTCCTAACTGGTTTTTTTTTTTTAAGTAAGGGCAACTTGCAGGGAATTTCTACCTTATGGTTGCTGACTCTGCCTAGCAACATTTTTAAGATTTTTTTTTTTTCTGTCTGGAATTTTGTCTCTGGATCATTTCAGAGACCATATTTCTGGTGATACTTGCTGTAAGGCGGAATTAGCAAAATTTTGCCTGGCACAGACAATGTTTGAACTAGGTTGTGGCATCAGAAAGGGACACCCACAAAGAAAGCATCATTTATTGTATGCTCTAAACTATCCTTTTAAATCTATAGGCAATTGGCACCTAGGCCTCTTGAGAATGGCATCCCACCTTTGCAGTGGGCACAGTGCCATCCTAACAGATGGGCATGAGTGTTGGCATGCTGAGAATCAGTATGTGCATCACGTTTGAGTACAATAGGTCAGCTTCTTATGCAAGTATGTGGGAGCGAGAGTGTCTGTGCTGAGCTTCTGTGCCAATGGTTAAAGGAATATACCATCATTAAGCTAGTTGAAGGAGAAGATCCATTTTTTTAAATTAAGCCATGTTACCTATAGGTACCTGTGATCACCATTTCTTCTGCAATGCTGTGATTCTCAGATCACTGATAGAGGTATAATACACATATGTATACATACATATATACAACCCAGCAAGGGAGACACCATCTTGTTTCAACAAAGATGCATTTTTGCCATATTTGGTCTCTCTGCTGAATGGCTCATCTAGGTACAAAAGCCAGAATCGTAGAAGCCAGCATATAATTCTGGCTGAATAGATCCCTAAGAGCACTACAGTATTTGGCATGAAATTTGCAATGGAGCCCTTGAAGGGGCTTTCCCATCCTGGAACCAACAGAGGTTAATTTTGATTCAGTAACAAAAAAATGCACCTTGCTGACACAACAGAACAGACATTTTCAGTCTCCTTCTTCCAATCACATGTGGAAAGTTACTGATAATATTAGGCAGACTTTCTACACTATCTTCTACCAAACTGGTCAAAATGCTTTTCAAGCAATATGGAGGCTCAGGGCACTTGGGCTGAATAGATTGTCTTGTCACAACCTCTTTCGGTATAAAATGTGGGTAGCGAGTAAGATTGTCATCGTCAGTCAAAGGCTTCTCTAGCAGAGGGCATACACTAACAGCAAGCCAGCAGCATTCAGTTCTCTAGAGAGATGATGACCACTCAGACATATTGATGTTCTTTGGCCTTATGCATTTGAAACTGCATTACAAGGTGCATTGTAATTCATCAAATTTCTTCCCCATGTCACTGAATATTCTGTTTGTGCTTTCAAAATGCCACTCCTATTGGAAAAGTAGACAGTTTAGCCCAAACTGAATGTTACTCTTGTTGACATCAATTTTAAGTAGAGGTATTGAAGAAATTTCTTTCTGGATGGTGGAAAAAAACCCCTATTTTCTTACCTCATGTATAATAGTAGCATTTTTAACTTTATGACACAGTCATGAAGAATAATTCTGAAACTTTTTCACTACATTTCTAGTTATTCTTGAGAAAATGAGAAACTGAATATAATGAATAAGTGAGCAATGGATGTGGAAGAACTGGAATCATATTTCAGGCCTGACCACACTTGAAATTATTTGAATTATTGAAAATAATAATCAGCTGAAATCAGATAAATGCAGAGGAAGGATTCAAGTCTATATCCAACATCCGAGCCACCAGATTCTGAGTTCTGTGAATCCAGACCTGTTCCCTGAAGGGAGCTATTTTAATGAAAATCATCAAAATATTTTAGGTTGGGAAGTATATTCTGGATTAAAACCAATAATAATCAGGTCTCATAACAGCATGGCAATTACATTTTGCATAGGTAAATCAGCTGTTCCTATATCGTCAAAAGATTACTGAACTTTAATAGGGTGATTTTCAAATCTACTCATGAGAGTTCAGTAGATAACCTAAGTTGATATCATCTTACTTCTGAAAATCTCCACAATATCCTAGCTAGTAGCCTAGACCTACAACACAGTTACCAACAATACTAAGTAGGGCAAGAAATGACTAGTCCTACCAGATATGCTTAGGGCACCAGGAAACACAGTTCCTTAGTGGCCTCTAATATGTCTCATAAGAAAGTAAAGAAGAAAGCACGAGAGACTGGATATTATTAACCCTAAACTTACTCATCTCTATGGTCTAATAATTTCGTTAATAAAAGCTGGAGAGGGATTCACAGGGAAGGAGATGAAGTTTCTGAGTACATCATGTCTGTGTTTAAAGGCAGGGAAATAATTATACAAAAGAAAAAGCAGCAACTACAATTTAAAACAACTTTAACATTTCAATTACTGTTTATAATAATATTACATATATAATGCGCGTATAATTTATAACAATATATAGTGATATAATGTAATTACATAATAATATAATGTATATTACTATATAATACTTATAATGCTAACTTGTAACAAATGTTCTGTATTATAACTTGTAAAATTAACAAATTCTTTGTGATTCAAAACCATACTATAACATTGAAACTTCAAATACTTGCTGAGAAGCTGAGAAGAAAATGTCTTTTTGTGTGTTAATTATGCAGTGGGCAGATTAGCAGAATGAAAATTAACAAGCTTTTACTGTATCATTTACTTAGGTCTTTGTATTTCAGACTTTATTCAAGTGAAGAGCTCCATCTGGCCCTTATAGTTTTAGTAGTGCTAACCATGCAATAACTGTTTCTTCATTTTTAAAAAAAAAAAAAAAAAAGTAACAGAGTTAGAAGCACTACATTGTATGATATCATTGATTTGCCCTTAGGCCTTCAAAAGATGACTGAATCTTAATTCATTTTCAAATAATTACAATTGTTATTACAATGATGTTTTTAAATGTATCTGCACTAGTTCAATATGCAGTTTGAACTGTTTATTTATCTTTTTTTAATATCTTCCCAATGCCTTTGCAAATAATTATTTTGTTACTTGCAATAACCTAATAGAGCAAGAGATGACTAGTTCTACATTGCCTGTTTGGTACAGTAAGAAACATGACTCTATGTGTCATCCTATGCCTTGAGAAAGGAAAGGAGAGGAAGATAAATTCATATGGCTGGATCTTTCCCTTACAAATGATGGTAGGGCCTGGAAAAATGGGAGCAGTTCTGACAAACACTACTTCCTTAGTGCCCACAGCAGGATGGTGGAGGAAAACATCTTGCTGGGGTGAGAAGATACCTTACCTTTTTCTTGTCTTCTGGGAAAAGAGGTTGGAGAGCTAATTTGAGATGTTTTGGACCACAGTTCTCATCTCTGTTGTTCCTTTGCCGCTGTCATTCCTAAAACAGACACATTTGTAAAACACTTTGAAAATTGTTAGAAAGGTGATATTACACCTAGAAAGACATCATGCATCAGAACTGTTTATTTTACAGGATAACAATGAAGAGGACCCTGGAGCTTCAGAGTCAGGAAGAAGCATCCTCAAAGATGACCATGACTGTGGTATACTCTCCATAACCAGAAAGAAGAATACACCCCTGCATCAGTTTCTTATTCGTCATTTTATTTGATTATTTTGCAAAGAGCCTCTGTATTGAGTGAGCCAGGCCTTTTATGCTGTCATTGGTAACCAAAAGAAAGATAAGAAAATAAAACAATTTTTGAAATTTTAGCAATGATAGATGGGTTTTCTTTATTTTCACAGAGAAAACTGTTATTGCTACTTCAGGTGTTAGCCTAAGTTAGAGAGTATATCTTCCACATCTGCTTAGGAAATATGTAAATCAAGTTTCTATGTTAAGCAGCATAATAGTCAACTTCAATTATGCTTATCTTTCTTTGAGAGTTTTCTATCCTCCATCCTTCTCCAGAACTGAACACCTTCCCTGCTAGGCAGTCCTCCAAAGATTTGAAACATTTGGGACAGTGACAGAATAGCAGAATGCCTTATCAGAAAATATAACTGACTTCATTAGTAAATTATTAAGTTAGTTAATATATTTGTATCTATGGCTTTTTTTTTTTTTTCTCAACAAAGGTGATATCATACAACCTTCAGTTAAGCACATGACACTGCCAATGTTTTTACCATACTAAGTTCTGTAGATGCTAAAATTAATTGCACCCCAGGGCTATTATGTTATGCATGAATAGGCACCCAAATGAATGACTGTGTTTGAGAAAGAAAAGATTTAGATGTATTCCCAATGATTGCTGCCAGTAACATGATAACTGACATGATACCCAATTACAGGATTCCTAATCAAGGATATCAAAGAGTCAGCATTTTTTGTCTGTCAAGCTTTGCTTACATTTTCTGCTTCGTAAATTTCTTCCATGGTAAAAAAGATTCTGTTTCAAAGTATTTTTTGTAAGAGTAGCTGGGTCAGAATCACAAAAGGTGATCTGAAATTTTAATTTTTTAATCAGAAATGTTATTACAAAAATAGTCACTCATGATTCATCTTATCTGCTGTTCAAGACTGTTGTTAAGTCTGTGGAGGATTCCACAATTAAGCATCTTGTGCTGCAGAGATCAGACTGATATAGAGATACCTTTACATAGTTTAAGACAATTTGCCTCAAGCACTAGATAAACTAGACAAGGTAAATTAGTCTCATCCTGTTATGGGCTATACCATTTCCAGCAGCAAGATGAATTATTCTAGGGCTTAGCTTTCTAGACCCCAACTGAAATGTAGAGCTAGCTTCAGGTTTAACACCAAGTGATGCTCAAGACCACAATAATAAATAAAACGTAGGCATCCCACTGGTAAGAAGATGACCCCTCAACCCAGGAGGGTAAGACAGAGCACATATATGGATGCCCAGCTCCCTGATCATTTCTGGAGACAGGCAGGTGGTTTACAAGGCAGGGGACTATGCTCCTGCAAACTCAGTATAGAACCAAAATCTGGGTGCAAGACTATGGCTCAAATTTTGTAAGTTTAATTTCTGAGCATTTCAAGATCAAGAGCACAGGCCCCTCTGTTACAGCAGTCCTCAGAACTGCCCTTCTGGTTAATACAAAATTACTGAGAAGTCCATCCCTTCTCACAGCACAGCACATCTTTTTCATAACAGTCCTGCCTATAAATCCATGAAATTATGTTTCAGTTCCCTCAGCAGTCTTTGAGGGGTTCAGGTATACATCTTCACCTCTAGAAGAAAGACTCCATGCAGAACAGAAGATTCTCAAAGGTGCCGGGATGCCCCAGAGCAGCTGTGCTGCCCCACTCTGGGCCAGGCAGTCCTTAAGCACCTGCAGGGCTGGACACGCAGCCCAGCTCTGTGGGGCAGTGGTGGTCCTTGGTGGTCTCTGACGGTGCCTATCCAAGCAGAAGTCCAAGGCCTGCTCTCACAGTCTGATACCATTTGTCTGTTTGTTTGTTATTCACTCAGACCATTGAATGTAACAAGGCATAAAACAGCCCAGTGAACACAGATCAAAATCCAGATCTTGCACGCACCATGCCGGTGTCCTTAATCAATAAGCTAAAGATTTGCTGTCCCACTTATCTCTTTTCATTCTGGCCATCAGAGTTAAGCAGTGATGGAAAGTAGACTCTCTGACTCCTTCTTTTGAATTCAGATATCTACATTTTATCAGACAAAGTGGCCTTGTCTGTACAAATGGCATTAACTGTCCCTGTTCATTGGGAGCTATGACTTCTATATACCTCAATTATGCAAACTAGCATGCCTGAAAATTCAGTCTGGCTGGTGGGGGCTTCTAGGAGACCTGCTTGGTTTCAGGGGCAGGTGAGAACAATTCTAACTTCCAAGTGCAAGATCATATTTATAGAGTTAGGCATGAAAATCGGCTGAGATATTGAGTTTTGTAATGCTTCTACTTCTGTGTAAAGTATCATGGTATTCAATCAAGTGAACAAATCTGTTTTATTTTATATGTGTGTATATATATATATATATACGCACACATTGCCTAAAGGAAAATATTCCTTCTCCAGTACCTTTACAGTATTTTATTTATGGTTTCCTCATAAATACATTAACTTTATACTAAAGACTGGTATACAAAGAAGTGAGGGTAGCAAACTGAACTATCTGCTGTATTATGGGCCTGATTTAGATCTCATCCAATCAGTATGTATTAGAAGTAACACTGGCATAAAACTGGTGCAAGACCCTTGGCTGGAGATTTCTTACACATGAAATTACAGCCTTGGTCCTCCGCATGGTTTACATAAGTGCTGTGTATTAAGGAGAGGTCAGAAATTTATGAAGTCGGTGTCTGCCTCGTAGGGAGTTCAGTTGTCAGGGTAAGAACAACATGACACTGTCTAATAATAAAGCTAAAAGTTCCCTATATCCTAATGTCCTCTTCCTGAGCCCTTTGAAAAGAGTCATATTTTATCAGATGCAAGATAATTAATAAATCAAAGTGAAAATAGACAGCATGACCGAGGGCAGGAATTTGTTGCTACTATTCATATTGTTGCTAGCACCAGGTGCCTTTAACCTTGTGACTGGAGTCCCGAGTTAGATGTCTAAGCTTTCAGAGACATTAGGCATCTCTTAAAGATACTCCCCAAAAAATCACACAGTGAAGGGAAGCTTCTTAAGGAGCTGGGAATCTCCTACGTCTAGCTAATCGGAAATGCCAATAATGTCTGCAATCCCTTCTCTCCTCTGGAATTTCCATTCCCAGGTCTGGGCTGTGAGCAGACAGACACTCCCTTTCTACTCAGGACACTCAGCCCCAAATCCTCTCCTGAGAGAAGCTTTAGCAATTGCTCTCTGAGCAGACCTCATTGTTTTATTTCAAAAATAAATCCAAAGGAGGAACCATATGTAATAGCTTAGCGGTTAGAGGCACTCCCCTAGGAGAGTGAAGGGGGACCATGTCCTCCTCAGCCTGAGGGATCATCAAATTAGCAGCTCCAGGAGCTGCTCCAGCCACCAAGCCTGAGGGGTGCCTGCTTCATTCTGCCCCCCTGGATGCTGTGCACAGCTGAGCAGCATGCAGCCGAGGGCAAAGCAAACACTGCTTTTACAGCCAAGGCCGAACCGCGGGCTGTTTAATCTGACTCCAACAAGCAAAGCAGTGACTGGCCATGATTTGTGCTACCTTCTTGTTTTGACTTCCTCAGAAGAATTTATAATACAAAATTCTACCTGTTATGCTGAAGCAAGGATCCCTGTAAATATATTTCTTATAGCAACAAACTCTATTCATCCAGCAGCACTATGAAGGAAAATGTGGAAATATTAACAACTGACAGATAACATCTGAACAGTAGCACCTAGCTGCTGCTAATAATTGTTACTCCATTAATAACATCTTCTTTCTAATATTGACCATTCTTTTTACTTCTTGACAAAATTTTTTTGTCCTTCAACCTTCCTAACTTTTGTAAGAATTCTTTAAAGGTGCGTCAGTATCTGAAATACTTCTCATACAGTGATAAAAAAGAGAGGACCAATAATGCCTGCTCTGTTGTAAAACAATTGGCATTTTTATTCAGCAACAGACTAAATGAACTGAACTAGCTGGGAAAGAAAATCCACTGGTTTGTGAATAACAGCATCTAGTGGCTTGCAATTAAATTGATATTAGTACTTCTTAAAAAAAAAAAAAAATAAATTCTTTTTATTATGTTATATCTGAGCACTCCAAAGGGTGATCTAACTACATTTCATCACGTTCTCTATATTCATTCACTGTGCATTATGTCACATCAAAGGTCAGAATAACTTTTTTCCCTACTCAAGAACAGTGGAATCTAATATCAAATATCTGTTCAAAGAAAAAGCAGATAATTAGTGGATAGGATAAGCAGAAGATTTCATCTCCAGAGAATTCACTCCTCACAGATCTCTAATTAAACCAGAAGAAATTGCATGATGTGCATATGCTGTTAAGCGTTAGCACAAGCAAACCTTGAAGAAGGCTGCTACAAAGTGATATAGGATACTTTATTTGCTTCTTTCTCAACAGTTCATGCAGACAAGACCTCTGCTTTCACTTCAGCTGCTAATCAGCTTGTCAAGTAACAGGATGTTTTTTTGTTGGCATTATTAGTAATTATTTGCATTGCCTTCATACTTAGGAGACCTATTTACAAACTGAAGCTATGCTACTCCTGCCAAAAAAGCAAGCTCTCCTTCAGCGAGCTTATAATTTAAGGACATATCTATACTGTACATGAGACTACTGCTCATGATCATTTAAAGTTATTTCAGGTATTATCTCTCTATTCTGCAGCTAGCTTTGTAAATATTATGGAGATGTACCTGAAGTATATGCTAAGAGACAACAGATACATACAGCATATGGGGGAATTCAAGGAAAAAGAGACAACATTGGTCACTAAGATTGACGGGGGTCAAAGCACATTCACATCAAAATTATTGTCAGCTGTTTGCTAAGATTTATGGCTCCAAATAAAAGGTTTTTAAGGAGGGAGTGAAAGAAGGATGATAAAGTAGCTGTATATATAGTTACAGGGAGCTTTACCCCAGCATGAAGAGCAGAGGGAGAGAAAGCACAAAGGTGTTTGAAGATACAGGAAGCGAACAGTGAAGACTCAGGTGTGAATAGTGAGGATATGGAGAGGTGGACACAGGCTCTGGAGAACCTTAAAGGTAAACGAAAGCAGTGCAGACCTCACACAACAAACGTGGAAAAAAAAAAAAAAAAAAAGAGAAAGGACAAATCTGATCCCTTAAAGGACTGAAGAAATAAGAAAACGATTGTAACAGCATTTACATGAGACCACTGTCAACTTTGGACTAAAACATGCTGTCATTCAAGTCTTAGAGGACCAGTGCTTGGTATGCAAGTGTGAGTGGGCATCAGGCAGAGATATTTATCTGTTCCTTGTCTAGGGCAGCTGAACTTTCCTACAGAATGTCATTGTTTGTGGTTTTTAAATATCCACAGGAGTTAGATTCACAATGACCTTAAAGTTATATTATGCCAGTGGCCAAAGCTAATTCTACAGACAGAAAAGTGTGACTGGCAGCTCTAGAAGATAATTCATCTTCTCCTCTAAGACAGCTGATGTGAATCTCTTTTCTACTAATAGACACAATCAAAATCTTTCTAAGCACGTTTTCAAACGACTGTGTTGAGTTACATTTTTTTTTATTCCATTTTTTTTATGCACTGTCTCTGTTACATCCAGGCTTCCTGTCTCTTCCTGTTCTCTAAAGGTTATGAAGTTAATTTATCAAAGTGGTTTTAAACATGAAGTGGTAATGAATATTTACACACGCTATGTCTCTCTTTGATGAGATAAAATGTGAGGATTTATTAAACAATTTTCCAATTAAAGATAGTCTGCAAAGAACAAAAAATACATCATTGGACAGAGTACAGAGCACGCGTGGAGATGTTAAAAGTTTATGAATTTAGAGAGTATTGACCTGCAATAATACACTGTTCCTGAAAAATCTAGCGCTATTTTTTTCAGATACTATTAACTTTGATATGACTTGCCCTTTCTGTGAGTCTTAGTGGGTTTGTACCCTGTGGTGCAAATTTCTTAGGAAACTTCCAGCTGAACATCTGTTGTAACCTGTGGATGTTTTTTCACATGAAAATGTATTTTCTTGCTGATTTAGAAAGTATATCATGCAACAGGAAGACAAGTGAAAAAATGGTATTACTTAACCTGTGTTTGAGAGGAAGGGCGTGTTCTTTTGGTGGTGATGGTGGTTATGTATAGAGATGTCAAGAGCTGAGTAAAGAGTTTACATGCAAATCAACTTGTTTTACTGGCCATACAAAATCTGGGAAATGGTAATGTGAAGTCCTACATTATATCTGTTTAATACTGAACAAAATACTTACAGACACATAAATATATAGGACTCTTAGGCCATTCTATTTCTTATAAGGAAAATTGAGTAATGTCAGTATTCCTGAAAACCAGTGGACAAGCTCACAGAACCACTGTAAAACTGAAGAATTTACCCAATATTTTTCTTCTGTTATTGCATCATAAATATGAAGGGTCTGTCATTTCCAGTTTACTACAACATTCGGCTCAGCTGCTAGTAAGAACAGTGGAATGAAAAGTCTATGTTCCTCTCTTTGAACTTCAAATTACACTCATGTTCAAGAAATTTTTTAAGTTATACAATTATCAGATTTAGCCAGATCTAAAGCATTTTTGTAACTTTAACAAATGGTAAAAAAAAAATATTTTTGTCCATTCTTTCATATCTAACACTATTCTTATAACCAAGAGGGCTGCAAGTACTAGTTCAAATTCCTGAACCATTAAAATAAATCAGGTAAGTACAGTGCAAATTAGTTATTTTTCAAACATCACTAAGAAATACATACAAGGTCAAAATGCATCTGTATGTTTTAATTCTTGAAAAAAGACACCCACTTACTATTCAAATACAATAAGCAGTAAGTATAATCAAACTAGCTTCAAATACTCCAATTTATCTATAGGCATGTTAAGCAACAAAGCATATTACCTCATATAGTAGCCTTCTTGCTGATGGACAAGCTATCACCCCGATGTGAAGGCATAAGAATATACCTAGCTGAGAAGTTATTAGGCATTGCCAATGTATCGCACACTGCTGCTTTCCCCCAGTAAAGCAGTATTATATTTTTTATACTTCAATATCAATTTTGAGATATGCTGTGACTTCTGAAAAGATTTATGATATGACAAAAAAGAAGTCAAGATCAACTGTCTTACAAACGGAGCAAGAGTTTTCTTCAGCAAGAAGAACACTATCCAGTCAGGATTTTTCTAAAATCTACAGGTTGAGGTTTTTTACCTTTTTTTCACCTGCCTGTTTTCAGTCAGGAAAGGCAAAATCTCAGTGTCAGCTTCACACATTCTGTCTGAAGATGATGAAAATGAAACTAGTTATTAGCTTGTGATATCTTGACAAATAAGATTTTTTGTCAACTGTGTATAAAACCTTTGACTGATATATATTCACAACTGGGCTTGAATCTAGATGCACTTTTCTCCTTAAGCACAGGTGGTAGAACACAAAATGAGGTTATAATGTTCAAGGGGTAATTTATAGCAGAATGAACAACTGATGTTATTTTACCTTCCAAAATATGAGGGTGATGTGGGACATTTATTTAATCTGGTCAAAAGAAGAAAGCAAAATTCTTTCTACTGTTCTTGTCAATGAGAAGCCAGCCTCCAGCCTCTGTTTGTATTAATGTAGTTTTTAATGCATAGATTCTAGCATGATTTTCTGCATTCATAAATCTCATGTTGAGCAGGATCGATCCTTGCAGTAGTTTGTATAAAAGAAATGTTAAACTCTGATTCAGTATCATTCTGATACTTCAGACCAAATATATCCAGTCTGGTGAAATCTCAACTAGGGCTTATAGGCTGGTACATAGTGATAGAGATTGCTGGCATTTTGTATAGTCTAAAATCTGTTACATGACAGCTTTTCAGCTGTGGGATAATTTCAGGTTGCATCTATCATTGCAAGTTTCTACAGTATATTTAAGAGGCAGATGGGCAACATCTATTTCAATGATATGTGGGCCTCAAAGTGTTTCACTGCCACTTTCTTTAATAAACTGCCTTTAATACATTAATACACTTACAAAATATTAATTAGAAATATTATTTAACATTAATGCTAATTAAATAATGAAGTCATAAACAGGTATAATAGTAAAAATGTGATTAATGCAGAGTATAGATACTGGTAAGTACTTTGTAGTCTTTCATAAATATTAAACAAATGTGAATCATAACACATTTCAGCAAAAGAAATTGGCAAGTAAATTCAAGAAGGGATTGCCTGCAACTTTACTCACTTCTGGCATTTTGGAAATTATCTCTACTAATTATGTCACAATCTCTCAGATTCTCCATGGAGATCCTAGTTGGCAGCAGAAAAATAAATATGTACCAGATAATATTAGTCTAAATTAAAACCCCTGTCACTGTAATTGAAGGAAATGTGAATATAGGCAAATTCAGCTCCCTGAAATTTAGAGCCATCACCTTTCAAGTCAATGGGTCAGCATTAATTTTAATTTAGGCTTGTATTGCAACGGATAATGAAATTTTTAAAAGCAGCAGAGAAAAAGATTACATAGTTAAAGTTCTAAATCCAAACTTATATATACATCAAGTCCAATATCACACCATCCCAGGTCCCCTTCCCAAATCTGTCCATGTTCTATTGGAAGCATATACTCACTTTCTCCTGCCTTCAATGCCAGTACCCTGATAACTGGCTGGTCTTTGTACATAGTCTGTCCCCAGATGCATCTGCACTCCAGTTCAGGCCAGTCCATAGCAATCACTGATATGACATGTTTCCAGGAGTTCCTGAACAGAAGCTGACATCCCACAGCACCTTGAAGGACCTAAAGGATAACCTCTTTTTCACCCTCAGGACTGCTTTTTGCACTTACAGGCTCCTGTTCAGCTTTACACATCCCTTTCACTCTAAGAGAAAAAAGTAGTAATCACTTCAGTTAACCTTAAATTGATTGTTTGATTGTGAGACTAGCTGTTGAAAAACATTAACAGCTGTAACCATCACTATGTTCAGAAAATCCTTCTCATATCTGAAAAAGGGTATGAGCAGGATCAATTAAAAACTTGGCCCCAGCTGAAGAAGACAAATGTTGCTTGGTGAACCTATGTGCACGAATGTGGGGTGTCGATTTCTTAACCAAGAAGAAGGATCCTTAGCCAGCCTAAAGATGGCTTACATACAAAGGACAGGAATAAGGCCCCAGTCACCTTGGCAGAGCACTATTTCGCCCCTGATTTCTAGTTCTGCCACAGACCTCCAGTGGGTGTGTGGACAACTTCATAACACAAGCTCTGTCTCAGCAGCCTGCTTTTAGGCCAGAGGCTGTGCTTCCTTGTATCTGAAGGAGTAAATAATTTGCAGCCCTCCTATAGCTGTAGGAGATCCAGATTAGATAGACAGCCCTCGTTTACTTTTCAGAGCAAAATAAATTAGCCAGGATGCAACTTGAAGGTATTGCAGCTGGACTGATCATAATTTTTTGTTTAGAGGTAGCTCAGTTTTCTCTACATTGTGCTTTATATTCACAGACATTGCTACAGTAAAAAACATCAGACCTACTCTCCTATTAACAGCTTATCTCTGTCTGGCTGTCAGGTTTTTTTCAACATACATGACACCCACGTGTTTACACTGGTTTAGAGAGGACTGAGCCCCAAGCAGCAACAATGAAGTCAAATGCAATGAGTTCAATGGAAATATCTCTTTTTACATCAGTGAATGTATGGTCAGACTCTCTCACATTCAAATAAACAATTAACAGTCAAAAAATAAACTGACACATGTTCCTGAAGGCTTCAAGGAGAAGAATGAGGAGCAAGCATCTCTTACAGCTCAATTATCGAAGGTTAGAAGCTTAGGACATCTGGTTGCAGGACTTCTAAGACTCATTGATCTAGGCCATACCTGCACTTTAAGCAATGGGAGAGAAATCTTTTAACTGATCATCCCAATTAGACATGAGGCATAGAGCTGAGCCAGCTGGGCATTGAGCTCTGCCCAGGCTGAAAATCAGAAGTCATGTCTAACAACTACTTTTTCTTCTACTACATTTTACTTCTACTACTCTGTGTTTATCCCTATCTGCCAAAAGCCTTAGCTCCTCTGCACACTGATAGATCTTAACATCAGTCATTCCAAACTCAAGACAATGCAAAATCAATTTTGCTTCCAACATTTGCCAAGCCCATAGACTCTTTGTGTCAGCTTTTTTAAGACATCTTTTTTTTCCCTATTGCCCTGTTTGCAACAGAGGGGCTCAGCATTTTTTTAGGCAGGATTTTTTTTACTTCTGCTAGTACAACATCTTTGATGCAGATATCTTCAAATGTTTTACAGCTGTGTAGTTACCTTATTTCATGATGGGGCAGTTTGTATATTTGTCTATCTGTATAGTTACATTTATACCCATGATATATAGTTGTGTCTGAGACTTCCGTGTCAGCAATATATAATCCATACAGCTCATAAATGCACATGCACATATGTAAAATAATACAAATATTAGTGTACTTTTGTATTATATGATTATACAACTCTATATGTGGATGCCAGCCAGACATATGTAAACCTTCAAGGAAATTATGAAGCAAGATAAATGCATGGTTGTAAAATGTGTGAACATTTCTGAGTCAAAGATCCTGTATATACACAATCATCATCATTGTCCCTATTCATATCTGGAAAACTATAGCACATAGTAACTTTCTCAAGATCATTCATCAAATCATGAACACAATTGGGAATAGAAAAGACTAGCCATGAGATACTTTATTTTCAGTGCTATATATATTGAGAGACAGAGGGCATTGGAGAGGGTACTGATATACCAGTGTCAAACAATCCTGTTCCTTTCTTTCCCTGATTTCCTCATTTTTTGGCAGAAGCACTTTTTTTTTTGAACTATATTCCCCTTGTAATATAGTGCCTCAAAACAAGCATGTTGGAAAGTTAAAGTGCAGGAAGATCAATGAAGCTTTTTAAATGGTTTCTAAAAATGTGATAAATCTTTCTTCTAGTTTCGTCTATAATAAGCACAATGTTTAGTGAAGTAGTTAAAGCAATTCTGGGCTCCTGTAAATCTGACTTAAGCTGTTCTAGCATTAATATGGAGAGGAACATTAAAGAATTAGAAGCGTATGTCTTAGCAACTTTGACTCTATAGTTGAACTGAACTCAACCAATAAGCATCAAGGCACTCAAGTTATTTCTTTTTTGTCTGATTAAATAGCAGTTAAGAAAACATATATTCAAAACAGTTGTAGTCTGTGATTTGTAATCAATGTTTAGTAAGGTAGTATAGAGATTTCTAACAGCAAGTCAGGTACACATAATGCTTTCTTAACGGCATGTTAGTGCACATTAAAAAAAAAAGTGTTGTCATAGGTTGGCAGCTAGGGATTCACCAATCTTCTGCATTATCTGCACTTCGCTATATTAGTACCAGTTTTGCAGCTGTTTCAACTATCTTTTGGTTGCTGCATGCACAGACGCTATTAAATACAGTTAAATTAACACTACTTCGCAGTCTATATCACATGGTCTCCGTAACATCAAATCACCTACGTAGTATGAATTGGTTAACACATCTTATGACTGAGCTACGTTAATGAATATTAGATGTATTTTAATAAAATTTAAAAAACCCATCTCAACATGTTAGATTTAGTAGTTAACTTTTAGAAAACTAAAATACTCTTCTGTGCTTGAAAACAGTCATCTGCTTGTTTGTTATTGTGTGAATATGAATATTCTGATTAAACTGGTGTAGCTGTTGCTTTCTGTTGCTCTCTGCTACTCAGTGTTTTCGGAGCTTGAGAACAGATGGTGCACCACCTGACTCTGCACACTCTAATGTAAGATTCATTGTGCTTCACAGGAAATCAAAGATCAAGCAACATTGCAGAAGGTGAAGCAGCACCTCAGCAACCAGCAACACAGTATGATACAGTCAGTGGTGTAGCAAGAAAGTAGGGAGAGAGAATAGAAGCCAGAAAAACTTAGCTTGGTTTCTGCAGTTTATATTGCTTTCTTCTTTCTCCTTTTTTTTTTTTTTTTTTTTTTAGCTCAAGTCTATTCTCTATTCTCTGGGAAAGGATCAGCTTGTCCAAACAAGAAACTTTAATCCTTAGGCTGTCAAAAGTTCAGACCTGCTGATCAAAATCTGAATGTTTAGAGGCAAGAGAGGTATTTGATTTGCTTGTTTGCTTCAGTTTCACTGTAAAAAAAACCCCTGTTTGCAACATTAACAGCTTTACAAATATTTAAATGTTCATTCAAAATTTCAAATGGTTTTATAGCTGTAAAGATTTAGAGTTATTAGTCACTTGTCCCTCCACTTGCTAGCCGCTCAGTGTGTTACCCATCCTTCCTTCCCTTTACCCTGACTTTTTCTGCCTGGACAGCACACTTAGGCCTTGGCCAGTCCTCTAAGGAAATCCAAAGTTCACAGATACATCGTTACATGCAAAAAAGCCAACCCTTTCCCCTAGCCCTAGGCTGTATGAAACTAACAGGGGGAATTAAGTACTGAATTGAAGGGCTTTCTTTTAAAACACTTACCATCTCTAAATCTTTTGGATGAAAGCTGAAGATCTTGTCTTGGGCACCTCCACTGATGTCAAATGATACAATTTCAAGTAAAAACTGAGTGTCATCCTCATGCACCTTACATACACATATTCAGGAACTAAAAACACCAGAACTGGCATTTTCAGGTACCCAGTACAGCACCATGCAGAACACAGAGCATCTTTCACATCACTCAGAAGAAGCAGGTAACTGTCTGAAAGGATCATCTCCAACTTTCTCATTACTCAAATGGCAGAATTTGCATAACTCTCTATCCTTAAAATATATATGCCCCTCCCCTTACATCTAGGCCTGACCTGAAGCTAAGTTAAATCAATAGGAAAACTGCTTTATGTCTCCAATTTGAAGTTCACCAGAACAGACCTTGCAGCAAATGAATTCAAAGTGAGGTGGCATATAAAGGCCTTTGAGGATCTGGCCAAGAAAACTGGCAGGTCAGAAAAATTATCAAAGACATCAAGAAATACAAAAAAAAAGGTGGTGTTATTACAGAACTCTGACACTATAGAGCAGATCAGATCTAGGTGTAAAACTACAGCAACAGACTGGAGCAGCCATGACTACACTGCCTTTTTTGTTTATGCAAAGTCACAAGAAATCCAGGCTTGTACTTGCCATTTAGAAAGTGTTTGGTATATATGGGTTGTGACTTCTGGAGTGGAGGTATCTCCAAGTAGCACAAGTCCCCACCCTATGCTTTTATTTCTCCAGAAACATCACAAGCAGCTAGTCCAGTTTTCCATAGCCTATCTTGTTAGCTTTTCCCTTTGGCCCTTCTGTGAGGAGAGTCCTGAACTTTGTCAGCTCCTCATCCTTGGCACAACCAAGGAAGGCAGTAAATACTAATTTTGTTTTTGAAGGCTTCAGACAGGACTACCTAAGACCTATGATGTCTGGACACTGGTATGAAGAATTGCATAGCTACAGGAAAAAAAAAAAAAAATTGTCTCATAGAGAGAAAATGCATGTGAAGCTCAGTACATTGCGGTGTCAAACAAACAGAAATTACGCTAATCTTCATAAAGGCAGTTCAATATCACAGAAGTCAAAGAGTACAAAACAGCACATTGTGTTGCACCAGTGTTTCACTGTGGTGCACGGATAAATTTACTCCTCCTATGGCATTAACTTTAGAAAGAGCCTGATTACCCCTACACATATGCTTTCCAGTTGCATGTATCAGCTTTACTGCATACTCCTCTTTTACATTTCTAACAGCCCCTATATTTACAGGAATGATGCATAACGTGGTGTTTTTCCTCCAGTTGTAGGAGTGCAGCACTTGTGCAGGATTGAGCAAAACTCATTCACTGTCAGCTTCAGTTCACTGAATGTAGGTTGTACCTGATGGGGGTACAATGATATAGCTAGTGAGATTAGTGTAATTATTCTACCTGTTTTCCTTGTATGAATAACGTAGTACACAGTCCCCTTGGTCAGGCACACAGTGAACAATAGCTTGGATGATTGAGCCTCAGGATTTATAAAGTATGCCGTGATACAGGGGGATGCAAAACCAGTTGTGCTATCAATACGTTAATCATAATAAGAAATTTCATTGGTTTCATTGATTCAAAATGGCCCCTTTACCCCTAAGCATAATAATAATAGTGGAAGTTACAAATTTTATTTTTCTTATAAGTTTTAGGATGAAATCTTCACATATAAGACATAGCTTAAAGCAAATGCTTATTTGCAGATGGATTATTGCTCTTTGACATACAGTAACTGAAACAATATTTTTTTTCTGCAAAGACAGCAGGCTTGACAGTCTGCATGTAGAATCAATTTGATATTACCAGTATACATTACTTTACTGTAAGCTTTTTTTTTTCCTTCCTTTTTTTTTTACTTCAGGCAATTATAGTGTAAGCTTTTCAAGTAATACTTCACAAATCACTGCCCATGTAGGGCTCTACACTGAGAAGTGATGTGGTTGAAATATTGATGTTTCTATGAAGAAATAACAGGTGGGAAAAACAATCTGGAATATACATGGCACAAGAGAAGACATATGTAAATTTCGTCTGATAAAATCCAGAACAGCTGAAACAGCAAATTCAACAATCACTTCAATCTAATTCATTTTTATATTCTTACAATGTTTACTCGCTTACATTAATAACATAATTCATTACTTCTGAAGTCACTGCAGTAACTTAGCTTGACTCTTGTAGCTGAGCATGACATGGAATGAGAGAAGATACTTTAGCTTCAATTTGACCATGATTTATGAAGAAAAATACTTAACTTCTTACAATAAAAACCTAAAGGTATTAACCAAAGACGATAGTAAGCTTGGATAGGAAAGACCTAGATATCAATATGATTGCCATCGTTATACTGTGTTCTGCAATTGTAATAGACTATTTTTAAAATTCAATAAAGATACTTGAATATTTGCCTTGCTTAGGTGTCAGAGGCACTTTATGGACTGATAGAGGAATCAGTTCTTCATCAACACATACCAGGATGAGAATAATCTGTACTTCATCTTTTTCCGTGGTATTTCAGTTCTCCCTGTTACATCAAATGTATGGGTCTGCTACGTCATACCCAAATACAAACTACCACAGTCCTGTCTCCCCCTCATCTCTGCCCTGGCCATATAGTTTTAATCCCTTCTTCCCACCTATATTGGTGCTTCTGTGATCTGACAGTGAGCTAGTTCATGGAGCTGAGCCAGCAGAAAATCACTGTCTTTTTAAAGGCTGAGAGAGAGATAGGCAGGCCTGTGGCCTTGGCTTGATGTAAACTGCTGTGAAAAAACTGCGTGAGTGATGGGGTAAATACATACTCACTCCAAAGCTTTTGAGTCTACTTGTGAGTTCCCAGTTATTCATTATACATGTTAGTGTATAGCCTGCTGCTTCATTGACAGATTTAAAGGGGAATGGGAAGAGCAGTTTCAGAAACTCAAAAGATAAATTGAAAATTTAATTAAATATTTTTGTTCTTGGAAATATTCAAAAGCTGTCCGAACATGTCCTGGGCAACTGGCTTGAGGTGGTCCCAGTTGGTCAGGATAGTTGAACCAAATGACCTCTTGAGGTCCTTTCCAACCTTAGCCACTCTGATTCTGTGAAAATTACCCATACTCTGGTATTGTTCTGTTTTCCAAATGTGGTGTTCATAGCACCTTGTTTTATTCCAGCTATACGTCTGAGCCTCATGTCTGTTGGGATGTCTTACAAATTAGTACATGCTCTTTAACTAGGCTCATTAAAATCCTAGGGGTACAGTATCTTAGAGTCATGGGTCTTGAACCACCTTCCTAGAAGTAACAGAATTTAGAAAGTTACTTTATAAGCCTGCACAGTTCAACACCAACCTCAGCTTTCAAGAGGAAACTAATTTGGTTTTCCTCTTTTACTTTTTTAAAAATAATAAATATATTATAATAAAACATTTATTATCACTGCAAAGCAATTTGCACATATCAGCTTTGAAATGAATACAGAGAGAACTGGACTTGCCAGGAAGAAGCTGTGCAGTTGTCACAAGTAGGACTGTGTATTCGGTTCAGAGTGGTCCTTCCACATCACCTTTCTTTGTATACATAGAAAAGTTGAAGCACAGGGTTAATATATTTCACTTTTTAAAAATCTAAACTGTACACTGACAATAAGATAAAAACCCAGTATAACGAAAGTGGTTCTTTCTTGCCACAGGTACACAATAAATTTTTCATCTAACCTTGGTGCCAGAGAACTGACTTTCTTTGGTTATGCATTTCTTTCTGAAGGCAGCTCTGGATAGGTGAAACTATCAAATTAATGAAGAACTTACAATAAGGGGATTTCAAAAGTTTTAGTAAGGTATAGTATCTGGTTCTCCTAATCTACAAATATTATGTCCTCTCTAGAACACCATGGTTAAAACCCAGTATAAGTGGATCAAAAAATGGACTTCTGCATATCCGAGAGTCTTCAAAAAAAAAAAATTTCTTTGGAATAGCAATGTGAAAATTAATCTCTAAATGACTTCTCTGGGGTAAAAAAAAAAAAAAAAAAAAAAAAAAGCAGCATTATAGGAGCCATGTACCTCTTTTTATCAAATAATTTGTGGGAAAATAGCTTGATCAGCCTCTTCCCTATAAAGGCTTCCACTCGCCTTCTTTTTTCCCATTATATTATCTTCTCTGGCCTCCCAATGGCCAAATAGTAATTGTTTTTCTTCCACTTTCCCTGGTCTACCCACCTGTCCTTACCACCATAACTTATCCAGATATCCTATCTTCTTTCATACATAACTCATCATTCACACCCTATTTGTCTTTCTCAGACAAATATTATCTCACTCTAAATATTTGTCTTTCACTCTATCAAGACCAAATAGCCTTTCTGTTATCACGGCCAAACCCAGACAACAACAGCAACACACCACTACTCTCATTCACGGACTGGGCTGAGCCCTGTAGGTCTCCACCCCTGCTTCATGTCACCATCTAGGTTAGCTCTGTAGTCCATACCAGATCTGCTCTTGTCAGGTATTAACAGCTTTTTGTAGTCATTGCTTCTTCATTCCCAAAACACCAACCAAAGAGAAGACACACATCTTCAAAACTGCTTTTACATCAATCTCCTGAGAGATTTTGTGCCACCTAGGCATTATTAATGAGTAGCAACCTCTACCTCCTTGGAGGAAGCTGGGATCCTGAGCACTCCTGATTACGAAATCTTTGTGTTGGTGTTCATATTAAAATGCCGAATGAGTGCAACCATGTTGCAGGTACTAGATGGGGCATATCCATCATTCATGGCTCACATAGTCTTTATTGCTTGAACCAGGACAGAGGGAGATGAGGATTTTAGAGGACTGTTCTGTGCATTTCATTTCATTTATTTATTTATTTATTTATTCATTTTGCAGACAGTACTGTCTCTCGTCCACGTTTTCCCTCCCAGGAAGAAATTATGGTAATTGAATACAGGGGCTGTCTGCCAGCAACAAGCAGACCAATGCTTCAGGAGCCACTGGAAAATACCTAATGTAGCTACATACAAATGTATACAGATTGTGGCCTCAGAACCAGAAGACAATAAACGTGGAGGAGTTGCCAGTTTCTCTGGCTCAAGTTTTCTCAACAGTGTGGAAGCTCTGAAGGTGGGGAGAGTGAGCAGCTGAATTTTATCCAAACAATATTAATAGCAATCGTTCTACCAAAAAGGTAAAGAAATTAATACCTTCACCTCCTTGAGAAAGTGGGCTTCTTCAGGATATATCCAGATGTTAGGCTTTTGCTCCAGCTTCCTCTCTTTCTGACATGTTAACGGCTTTTGCAACTTCCTATTATTCAAGAACAAAATTTTTCAACAAGAACTTCTGCATCATGAACTCGAAAACATGGCAGTAGTATGAGCCTGACTTGCATTCAGATTTCAGACAGATTGTTTGAGCTATAGAGAATGCATATTATAACACGAGCTTATAGGTCATGGCAACTTGTTGGTGTTGCTGATGTTTTATAAGTAATTTTCATACTGTCCTTGAAAGCTACAAACAGAAAATACTAACCAAGAAGACATTTTGCTGGAAGCTTTTGTGTTTTGAAAATCATGATTTAAGCCTTGACTTTTCTTGTTATGTTCTCACTCTATTCTCAGAGCAGAGTGGTGACTTGCCAACTTTGCTTCTCAGAGAATAATGAAGAAAAGCAGCTGAACATCAGAAACAGAGCTCATGATGAGCTTGTCATTTGAGTTTAACAGCAGGGGCCCCGCACTTGGTAATCATTACTACTGCCTAATCTACTGCATGTTTTCTTAGTCAGTAGAGATTAGAGCAATGGTGCTTCAGACGTCTATTGGGAATAGAGCTAAAAAGGAATCATGAAAATTATGTGTAAAAATAAGAATGTATAATATACACATGTTAATGTTTCTTTGCTGAATATTGTTGGCCTAGTAAAAATGCTGCTTGCTGCTATGCTGGAGTCCCACCTTTGGGAGTTAACTGTGGACTTTAACGACAAAACGTAGAGACTATGGGCTTTTGAGGCTTCTATAAATTTAGAAACTCATTGAGAACACTTGTCCACACAGGGGGAAGTTTTCTAAGTTACGTGCTTGGGATTAGGCTGCATGATTGCCAACAATGTTAATGGGAGTTATTCTTGCCTCTGAAAATATCAGCCTAACTCTATAATAAAGTAATTTCCTCCACTATTGGTTTAAGCACTTCATGCCAAATTTCTGACCTCAGTTACTTATTTGAAATCCAAGGTTGTTTTTTGGATTGGGCTGTAATGAATCAGTGCCTGCAGGCAAGAGAAACAATTGCTCAATAAAATTCAGAGACAATCAGTATGTCTAGGACTAATAGTGTCTGTTCTGAATACATGTTTTTGTACCACTATACTCCATGAATAAACCACCAGTAGGGGACATTACATGCATTATAAATAGAAAGCCTGGGAAATAACTTCACAGACAAAAAAAGAAATTATCAGCTGAGGAAACTGTCAGATGAATTAATCCAATGGTTAATTAAGGTTAGTTTCTGGCCCTTCTCCTTGGGACTGGCGCAACGTACAAGAAGGAGGATAAAATGACAAACGCTGGTTTTGCATTCCAGAAAGTCCAGTATCTCTTGGGACACTGTGGCTTACCACTGCATTGAAGTGAACCATACACTGGCCCACCACAGCAATCCATATGGACTGTGGGAGGCCATTTTGCTGGTCTAGAAAATGCTCACTAAGATGCAATGGCTCTGATAGACCAGGAAGAAAAGGTTTTAAGAACTAAGTAGGTGTGGGGAAATGCTGTATAGGCAATAGACATATGTCAACATTTATCATGGTTCCAGATTGGGGTGACAACTTCAAACGTAACTACTCATACAGTTGTCACGTCTCTCTCACAACAGTATAGTGCAAAAAACTTTCATTCGTGGTACTAGAGGTGAAGCAATTTGTTTCTGGTCATTTCATCATCAAACTTAATTTCGGTATGAGACTTCATTATAAAGAGTAGAAATTAAGCTGGCAGACATTTTTTTCTTTTATGAAATTGTCTGTCTAGCTTGATTATGTCTCACAGAGCCATGTGATACTGTTCCACTCTTTTCTGGATTTCCAAAGATGCTATAAGCAGCTGTGATAAGTGGAATTCAACTTTCCAACATGGACCATACCCTAAACCACCCTGACCATGTAAAAGTGAGTTGCGTGAACTATCATTCCCATAAAGCTGAAACAGAAACTTCTATTTAATATTAAGCTTATCTGAAAATAAATTAATTTTATTTAATTTAACAAAATAAAATTTTGTAAAGAGACTATAAGAGTTATCATACCACAATAATATATGCAGTTTTGATTCCTTTTCCTTCTCTAAAAAAAAATACTCTTTTTTTTTTTTTTAGTAACATCTGCATTTTTCAACAGAATTAACATGAAAATAGCACGACTAGATCTACTTTAAATGTTATAAGCACTTTGGGTTTGCATAGTGCTGAGCATCTTGTCTTTGGTCCAGTAAAGCACATAAGTATATTTAACTTTAAACACAAGTACAATCCAGCATGTATACCACACCTGCATAGTTCGCAATTCGCTGTGGTCTCGAGCTGACCCTTTCCCATCAGTGGAAACACACTCAGTGGGCCACCATACATCCTGGTCTTCTGATTATTTACACCAAAGCAACCTGTGGGAGTCCCAGATGCTCTGTTATTGCCTGTATATCAGTATTTCTTTACAAAGAAAACAAGGGACCACTCCTGCATCCCATTCCAACACCTAGTCAGAAGTATGTTGACTAAGGGAAATGTTTGGGAAGGAGTGCAGTTTGCACCTCAGAGAACATTCACTCCATAGCGTAACACATCTACAACATAAAGAAATTTTACAGTCATCTTCAGCATAGCTTTGTGGTAAACTATGCTAGCATAGGTGTCCTTTTGATTAGGAAAAGTAATGACAGAGATTGACACTGCTGCATTTCAGTGTATACTGACAAAGGTCACGCAGGTGTTCCTGAAAAGGTCAGGAGGGGGGGAAAAAAAAGGGGGGGGGGGGGAGGGGGAGGGAAGACAAAAGAATCAGACTCTTTTATTTATAATGCCACAACCAATACTCCCAGGTAAGAGTAACACAGTGGCAGTGGAAGAGACACAGATGGGCTTTTAAGCAATGCAACAGATATACTGCAGCCACTAGTTCCATTGCAGTGCTGGATTATCACTATTTTTAAAGTGCTGCTTCACTTCCAGTAATCTTTTGCAGCAGAGACATATCCAAAAAAAGTTCTTTTTTTTCCCAGCAAAGTGATTTTTCAGTCTTTCAGAGTGTGTGTGTGTGTGTGTGTGTCCTTTTCATCTTGCTTTCCAAACCTAGAAGACCAGATCAAGAAAACCGTTGAGGGTCAGATGAGGAGGCATAGATGTGCACACCTAAGAGAATAAATAGTTAAAGGTGTCATGTGGATTGTAGATCAGACGGGAGAGACTGTTGTAGTGTTCACAGTGGCTGGAAATGTAAAGAAGGTCCTGTATTTATTATGCTGTTCAGCAAAATGTCAATTGGAGAAAATTAAAGAATTGGCAAGAATTAGAGTTAGTAGCGAGTTAGCAATACTAAATTTGTCTGCTGGTAAATTTGCCTTCTGTCAGTTTCCCAACTAAAAACTGTGAAAATGCAAGTTGACTACACTGAGCGAAGAAGAACTATCATTTCCAAAGGGGGATGTTGCCTTATATCTGCTGATGAAAAACTAGATCTTTGGTCTTCAGTCTTTTTACAGTATGTTATTTATGGTGTTCTCTCATGTCAGTCCTTTTATCTCATCAGGTTTCACATGAATTATTCACTGAAGCTCTGGCTATATGATTTGATTGCTCTTCTAGAATGTATGTTAAATTTAGTTATGCTGCACTTTTCTTAGTGAAGCCTTATTACTGAAACTCACAGTTTAGCAGGATACAATCCCCTCCTCCCACCTTCCAACTGTGGTTTTTGTTGTGGATTTTTTTTTTTTAACAGAATGCCAACAGCATAGTGCTAGACAGATCCTCCATTTATACTCTGAGGCTGCATTTTCATCTAGGTTTTCACCTCTTAGAAAGGTCTTGAATGTCTTGAACTGTGTTCTATTCAAGTATATTTCTTGTAGGATGCCAGCTGCTTTCCTGGCACTAGGCATGAACATCACTGCTAAATTATGCTCTCTAACACTCTTTCTGACATCTTGAATGCAATCTTTACAACCCTGACCCCCTGTCTGAATTGAAAGGCATGTTGTGGATTATTCCTGTTCTGGCCCATTCTTTTTCACTTTCACTTGTATTGTGTTATCTAACTGAACTAATTGCTGTGACTCAAAAATGTCACAACTTTGCATGTAGGGGCTTGCTATCATCTTCCTCCCAGAGAACTGACATCATGAATAATGATATATCAGCAAGGTTTTGTAACAAGGATAATTTTAAAATATTCTTTCTAACAGTGAAACAAGAAGGTTCTTTGGAAGATACCTCTCCTATTGTCCGCCTAATGAAAATTTTATGTTGGCATATAAAGCTTGTGTATATCTTACTGCCAACCTTATCAGGACTGCAAGACAAGGCTTGAAAAATCTGCCCTGCGAAATCAGAAAAGGCTTTTTGCATAACCACTCACTGTAATGAGTGAAATTAGGGTGGTCAATAAATCCTTTTTCTGCAGCTACTGATTTAGTTAAGTGTCCTCACCTCTGAGATTAGCTGTGTTCTGCATATCCATATTCTCTATGCAGGCACTGCTCTGAGCTCCCTTTCTACTTGAGCAGGGTGTAGACCACGGCTTTTTACAACACCCTCAGACGGGAGTCACTTGGAAGAGTACAGAATACGAAATAAAAATGGAACTGAGTGATTCATATTAATTGCATAAACTCTTCAACATTTTGGTGAGGTTTGAGCGCAAATGTTTAGACTGTCCAAGACTAGCATTATGAAGAAACATATAATGTTCATATCAGGAATGCCACCTGCAACTAACTTTCTTTTAAATGATTTAATACAACTTTCTTTTGTTTATAATTCCAGTTTGAAATCAAGAACATCTACAACCCCAAGCATCAATGCTCTTCAATATCTAATTTCACAGTTTTCTTAACACATATCTCATGTTATTTATTATAGTCAGTGTCATCCCAACACCTTTGTCTATTCTTGCTACATTTTAAATGGTTTAGCTGGCAAGCCATCAATCATAAATCATGAGACATATTTTAACTTCAACTAAGATCAGTTTAGAAAGAAAACAAGTCTTGTATGGCCTAATTGAGTACATTACTCACATCTATATGTGATAAATGCCTGTTCTGGAAAAGAAAACTCTTTTTTTCAGAGTTTTGGCGTATATCTATAGACAGAAACAAAATTTTCAGTTTCTTTATGACCTGGAGCAACACAGTTATTGATAAATCCAAAGCTTTTAATGGGAGAAAGCTTCTTCAGAGCTAAATTTCAGTGTTCAGAAATACATCCGTTGTTTCATTAAACACAAACATTATTTTACAGTTATATTTCAGTCACTAGGAGGAAAGATACAATTTTAGGAATAACTGAATTTCCCCTTCTAGGAACATAAAGAAGACAGAATCAACATTTTTATTTACTCAGTGTATTCTAAAGCTTCCCTCCTGTAAGCTATCATATACAGACTGGTTCTTCAGTTGTTCTTCTCTGACTCACTTCTGATCCTATACAAAACCAAAGCTATTTTTAAAATATGAATCCATATGTGAATTGATCATGTGTTTTTATCTGCCTAGTGTTAAAGAACAACATTACAGCAATAACAATCTCACAATAGAAAATCATAAAAAAAGAAAACATTCAGTTTTATAGTGCAAAGTAAACAAGTATTTTGGAAAGACAGCAATCATTTCTATAATGCAATTTTAATTCAAAAGAAAACAGATAATTTTACTTATTCCATCAGGTCAGTTGTACTAGCCACATTAGCCAGGTGATGCTCATTTCATTTTACAGGCAATTTATTGCAACTGCAACACTGAGTGAGACAGTTCACAAAAATAATTTACCTTAAGTAAACACCATTTGCCACTAATGATAGGGCAAAACAAACTTGCAGAGCATTTATGAACAGTAACATCTCTCTCTTTCAGTACACATTTGCAAACCGATCTCTGTTGTTTGCAGATGAATTAAGCATGGCTTCAAAAATCATTAAAGCCATCTGCTTTGATGAGAAAAAAAACTGCTGTGATCATTTTATTGCGCTGACAGAGGCTAGGGAATATTTTACAGTATTTTTTAGCATCATTTACCCTAAATTTGACATCCTGTCTGAAAAATGAGCAGTATTATCAGTTCTAGTTGTGCCTATTTAGAACTACATTTACAGAGAAAGCAGCTTATACAGGTAACTCAAGGTATTTGTTTTGCTGGTCTCCAACAGATGGATGAGCCTGTTTTTCAACGATTAAAATCTGTAGTTACAACAAACTAAATGTTTATGGGTTCTGTGGAAAGCTTAATCTTCCTCTGAAATGATAGGAGCTAATAAGCATAAAAATATCATCAGTGTTCTAGCTACAAATTAGTTCCCATGGTCCATTTAAATATTTTTTTTTTTTACCCAGAATGCTCTACAGTTATTTAAAGTGTAACAAACAAGTAGGTTAATGTTGCTGGCTTTTCACTTTCCAAATACATACTTATACAAATCCACCTCATTTACCTAATAGCAACTTCTAATAACTTCCACAATCCCAATACTTCCCCTTTTAAAATCCTACTTGAACTCATGTAATATCAGCAGATTTTTGTCTCAAGTATCTTTTAGCAGCGTTTCACTATTTGGATTCCACCATGACTGACTCACCTGAAAAACTATACATCATGCACAACTGCAGCATTCATCCACCATTAACAATGCTGTCCTGCTCTGTATTTAGCTTTCGTACAACTAAATCTACTGGATATATGGAAGTTAGTAAAATTTGCTGACGATAAAGCCAAAAGACTCCTAACATTAAATGAGTCACATTCTGATGGTTTTTTTCAATTCCACAAGGAGAGTGGTGGATGCACCACCTAGAAAATGTCATTTATTCCATCAGCATCCTAAACAGATACTATGGGACACATAGGACCAGAACTAGAAACCAAGGAACAAGAACAAAGGAGCCATTCAAGGCACTAGCTGCTGCCTAGAACGACAAAAAGCATTTATATATGCTAATCATATGTTTTTTGTGTAAACACTGTACTCATTCAAGTCTTTTGGCCCATAACAGACTCTCCAGTCCTGTGACCAATCTAGAAAAAAACAGCCCCTGAGTATTCCTTTCTGTGCATCCATCATAGTTACAGGTCCTTTTGGAAGCATATAACCAACAATGCAGCAATGAGACTAACGGTTTTCAATTTCTGATGGTGATAACTTCCTTCATTCAATCTAGAACCACATTTGCTTTTTCATGACCACATCACACCCTCCTGCAGTAGGTAAGTACTTCTGTATACAAATTGCTGCAAGGCTAGATGCTTCAAAAAAATAATTGATAAGGAGTCCTCGTTCATGTGTATCTGCCTCTTTTTCACTTATGACTCTCCAGTTCTCTTCTCTTCTCTACATTCTTAGTCTTTCCTAGATTTTGTCCTAACTTCTATTCCTTCTCCAACAACCCTTACTATTCCTATGGCTGTAGTCACAGAATGATCCTTCCCTCTTTTTCTTTACTTTCCCTGCACTCCATTTTCTTTTTGCCAATTCCACTATTAAGTATAAAAATATACTGCATCATTGATAATATCATGCAACCAAAGGAGTTGAACTGAGAAGGAACACAGCAAACCAAACATACATGCTCATGTTTCTGGGTTAAGAATTGAGCCCTTGGGCTCATTAATTTCTCATCTTTTCTCAAATCTTCTTGACCTGTAATTGCCATCACTCTACCTTCCTGTCAGAGAAATGTATCTACTGACACACACACAGATCTTTGCGAGGTCCTACAACCACAATCCAGCTGTATCTCTAATGGTGCAGAGGGACTAGAAAGAGATCACTAGGGATTTCTTTGATTCTGTATAAGATCACATGAAATGCTTCATGACTACATAAGAAAAGATTTGACATCTATCTCAGACCTGCAATAGTAGTTGTTAAATTCTAGGCAGTATCAACTATACAACCATAACAACTCATTACCTAGCTCTCATTACCTATTCCATGCTAATTATAAGAATAAAACATATTTGCATGGGAACATTTGCTCAGTTAGTCAACACTGGTTTTAAAGGCAGAGTTAGAAGTTAAATATTGATATTTTTGAAACAGTAGAATGCATATTGTAAGAAACAGTCACATAGCAGAGAGCTGGGTGAGATACACCATGCACAGTATTTTTCTTGTCTCTATTTATAAGCTTCTGTGATCAGGCTCTGTACTCCTTGAGTGACAGAATTATGCAGTTGATCCCTGAACATCTTAACCTGACTTTTAAGATCCACTATTATAATTAGGCAAAATGCTTTGGATCCGATTGCTTTTATCCCAAAATATCAGAATTGTTCTCACATTCCATCTTTGTTTTAAAACCTTCTCATATTGTGTCATATATATATATATATATATATATATACACACGAAACAACAACACACACTTTTGAAATTAACTCTGAGGCAGAATGTTCTCATGCAGGGCTTGTATGGGAAAAAACTCATCACTTCAATACTCTTCTACTGTTCAGCTAGTCTCTTTCAAATGAATTTATCCTTTCATTCCACAAAAAAAGCTCCTGAAGGAAAGCTGAAAACTGCACTATAATGGAAGCCCTACCATCACCTTACATCAGAAATTAAGATTCACATGCCTGGAGGAGATAGCACTTGTTCCCCACATACAGGATGCAAAATATAGAGTATACAACATATAGTATATAAATAAGTAATTTTATATGTATATAGGCTAATCTTATAATTTCTTTTCATCTTCAAACAATTAGTTAATATATTTTCTTTTTTATTCTGCTGTCTTTCAGAATATAAATATTCTGTATCCTAGCTTACAGTCAGAGCCAACTTTTTGCAGCTGGTTAAGAGTTTAAGGAGCACTGCCAATACTTGCTGATTCACAAAGTCATGTTACTCATTCTCTCTGTCTGTCTTCCACATTTTGTCTACTCTTTTCTCTACTTTTCTGATCAGTAGTGTACAAAGGAACTAGTCTTTTCTTTGTTTGCATATTTGTTCTGGAAAAAATAGTGTCGATGGTTCTGATAATGTCCAAAATAAGATTTGTCTTGAAATATTCCAGATTTGGATTTCAATAAAAATAAGACACTTCTGTCCACCCTCACATCTTCAGTGTTCTATACAAACAAGCAACTAACTTAAGGTTTGTTTGATTTATTTTGGATAGAAGCCATCTTTATTTCTTAAGAACTATCCAACAGTTTCCATCTTCTCATGTCTTTGCTCTTTACTTTTCCCAACACTTAAACAATTGAGCTTTCCTTGTGTGAAAATGCAAGGAGAGTTACAAATAAAAGTGAAAAACTAGAAAAAGTTAGAAGCTACAGCTGTAGGTTCCATAGTAAAGTTCAGTGTTTGCAAAGTACATTACATCACTTCTATTTTTAGTGCAGCAGCAGAAAAAACAGATTCCATAGCCCACTTCACAAAATACTGCATACAGTAAAAGAGAGTGTTTACTTCAGAAATCTTATTAACTCATATCAACCTACTATGGACATCAGCAGAAATTGTCCTATTAATTTTATTTTCCTCCATGTTGATTTGAGCTTAATCTGTAATTTGCATTATAATGGCTGCAACTCACATATACACCTCCAGAAAATTCAAAAGGCTTTTGTGAGCACAGCTAAGACAAAACAAAAAATAAAGCAGCAGCAAATATTTTCCCTATCTAACTATGGGCAACTAATTTAGGCATGTGCATTGTCAGTGCTGCTTCTAAAAGCCAAATCAGAACAGCAAAGATAAGAGCATTGCACTACCTGTTGGCTCTGTGGCAAAACCCTGGTTTCTGTGCAAGATACACGAAGTAAGAAAGTGAGAATTACAGCTACAGAAGGAATGGAAGTAGAAGAGAATATGATATCTAGACTGGCATGTAGCTGGGATTCAGGGCTCAGCACTTTGTGGCACACACCATGAGCACATTCATGACTGAATGATGGCACCTGCAGCAGCCAAGCAGTTCCAGCAGTTAGTACTGACACAAGGATGGGGCAGTCATGAGAGACCACAAATGTACTACTTACTGTTTGGAGCAGCTGCGACAATCACTGCCTCAGTTCTACTGGAGCAGATGTTTCACTGCAGCCCAACAGAACTGGCACCTGATGGTAAGTTGGACACAGGCTTACAAACGAAGGATTTCCTCATCTTCTGGAGAAGCCCAATAGAAGTGAACAGAAATTTTCTGACACACCCTTTGAAAATGACTGTAGTTATTCTGTTACTGAAAAGATCTTTTTAAAAAAAACCTATATATAATATTTCATGTTCCATTACATGCCAACTTTTTTATATTACAATAATGTCAAAAGAAACCTAATGGTTTCAACCCTACTAAATTCTACAGGAGTTTTCCATATAGAGAACTACTATTGTATTGATAGAAGTATCACTGACCTATGATAAACCTTTAGGAATATTATCGTCATTTGACCATGTCTATATACATAAGGCACAAAACCACACACTCTTCTGTGCTTTTTCTGCCCAAAGCTGAAAAAGTTAATTAGTTAGTAATTTTTATGTCAGTAAATGAATAGGGCATGAAATTTCTGAGTAAAGAAACAAAAAGCTCTAGGAACTATTTTCTATCCAGCGACTTAAAAGATTGCAGTTAACAGCTTTCACATTTAAGAAAGAGTTCTACCTTCTTAAAAAAGAATCAGAAACTGAGTACTCTTTCTCTTAATCTATCTCTGAAGCTGAGCTAATTTAATTCCTGGATGGCACTGATTTCTTTGCTATTGCATGAGTGCAGAATTTGACCTTATAAAAACTGGTTTTCAGTGTAACTGCACTGGAGATATTTTTATACAGTATTAATTGATGCTTATTGGAGGCTGAAGGGCTGATCATTTAAAGTTGTGGTATCAGACATGTCTTGCTGTGGGCCTTTGTGACATGACAGCAAGTACAAAGACTATTAAAATCTCTTTGTGAAAACACACAAAAATCAATCCTCCTCCACAAGGAGGTGCCCTCCAGCACAATCAATACAAACTGGTACAACAATATCTTATGACGCTTGTCAGCTGCTTTAAACCTTTTTGCTCAGTAAAGCTCACAAAGTGCTGCTGCCTTTTATCTCTGCTGGATTGTGCCAAATGAAGATGTATTTCTAAATGAGTTGTAGGGGCAAATGCTGCCATCAGTTACCCCCCTGCAGATGGCTTTAAATTCAGCAAGGTTGTAGAGGGCTGAATTATACTTGGATTTTGTCCAGAAGAATTAAAGAAGACGAATTTGTTTACTGCTTTGAGAATTTTCTTTCCTCTACTTTAGTTATATTACAGGTTCTTGATGGAAATTTTTGTTCTACATTTTGATTCCTCCATGCTAGAGACCAGAACTCCAAAGGAATCTGAGTAATGACAATCAACCTGTTCTTTCACCTTTCTTCTATTATTAATCAATGTTATTAGCTCGAATTACAAAACAGCCGTTAAAAATGAACTTCTTCAAGAGCTGTATGCCTTGACCAAGTGCATATGTAACAACTACTTTAACTTTGTTTTGTCTCATTGGAGTGGTTGTGTGCCTGTCACCACACTTATAACACATGGCTGTGGAAATTTTCTGCAGTGAGTTTCTCGCAATCAAATATTTTCCCCAGATAACTATGAACTCAGGATCTGATAAGCGGAACTACTGACTACCATCTAGTTTAATCAGTTTTATCTTCTGCTACATATTCCTTGAAAATAAGCACCACAAAGACCAGAGTGATAAAGAGCTCTAGGTTAACATAATGTTAAGCGTTAGACACAGGAAAATACTAGCCCAGGACAAAATACCTACACTCACATTTAATACAAAAAGATATTTGATAGGCTTGTTCAGTGAAAAATTAAACCGTATTCTCTGTCCTCATGCTGTATTTCTTTATGCAATGAGACATCAAACATCATGACTGAAATCAAATCCCATAAAATCTTGTCCAAACAAGCCCAGTCAAATCAAAATCCCTTTTATGGAAATTAACCTTCTGTGAGAAGAAAAGAAAACTCAGTCAAACAGGCAGCTGCATGATGCTGTAAATTAGTACGTTAGCCTTTCAGCCCTCAGAGAATGGAGTTTAACTTATGGTCTTAGGTGCAAAAACAAACAAATTTTGAGGTCTCATACAAGACGTGCTCATGCTGTACTTTTGATATGTTCAAAGAAAGGTCATTGTGATTTAGCTGGATCACATAGTAGAACTTTGGCCACTGCTTTTATTAACTATTAAATCAATTTATTAAAAGTAAGAGTGAAAAACAAAGAACTGTCCTGAATTCCCCTCTTTTATTAATAAAAACTATGCAAATGTGACAGATCCTGGTTTGTGAGCCAGGGAACGGTAGTAAAAAAGTTACTTACTCAGTATTGTTCCATCATTCCTTTGACTCTACAAAATACCTTAGGAATAGATGGAATTGTACAAGGAGAGAACAACCTCCTAGTAAACACAGAGTATCTCTGATGTGCAAGCACTCTTCTTGATCTTTTCTCTTATTAAGACTACAAAGTCTCCAAAATCATCAACTTCATTCTATCCTTTTCAGTTGAGTGGAGCTGCCATTACAGGTCCTGGTTAGCAGGAAATGTCTGTCCTGACAGCACTCCTGAAGAAACCAGGGACTGGCCCATGTATCAGATGGCAAGACATCTTGTGGGAATTTCAAACAGGAGTAGGACCAAAACATGAGTACTTGGCTCCCAGAACTGCTTGCATCACACAGTGGCACGAAACCACTGCTTAAATGAAACACAGCACTGAGCTTTTCACAGGACCCGTATTTCTCCCTTCACACTAAACTCCTGCCAGCTATCTTGACCTCCAGTCTAGGAAAGAACTGTACTTTAGGAAACCACTTCTGCAGGGCTGCTAAATTCCACAGCAGATAACCAAGGTGGGGTTGGGATTCAAGTGCAGGAGCTTTGCCTGAATGCACCACTCCTTATGAGGGTCACATAGCCCCCATCAACAGAATTCCTTAGACACTCTGTGTGTGAGAGAGTAGGAAATTGCATCCAGTGCAAAGCCGCTGAACTGGATGCAGCTGGATCCAGCCCCAGATCAAATGAATCCTTGTGGGATCATTCCTCACCCGTATCTCAATACGTACCTATAAAGCAGGAAATACATTTTCTGACCCCATAATATTGTGAGGAAAAAATGTATAGCACTCAGTGCAGTTAGGAAGCTCATAACTGCTTAGGATTATGGAGAACCTCAGGTAATTGCTTATCTTTTTCACAAGGCTGTATCTCCAAAGTACACAGCTGACCTCAACTCAACTGAGGTTGAGTGACTTTCAGTGAGATAATGTCCTCTAAAATAACTTTGTACATGGCTGAAGGCTAATCGTGTGCTGAAACACATGCTAGGAAAGGAATTGGCTTTTCCCATCATCTCTGATGCAAACGTATTTTTATACTTCTCTTGCAATCTTTATAACATATTAGTTACAAAAATAGGTACTTAATATTTCCTTAGGGACCTTAGGGAGGTAATACTTTAGGTGTAAGCAGGACATGAAGAAACACTGTTATGACTCTATTAATAGGTAAGAAAAAAGTGATTTGAGTGAGGTTCAGTAAAATTATTTACATATATAAACTATATGCTTCAATTCCTCTGAAATGCAACAGCAGGTGGCCTTATATCCCAAAATTCTGAGGCCTGAAATACAATGTTAGTTTTAGGTCTTTTAGGGTTTTCTTGTTTTAAGAAGAAACCCATGATCCAAAGGTATTAGACAGGACTGAAAATTTGTAAATTAAACATCAAAGGCTGATATAACCTGTCAATGGAATTAATTCTTAGCTGCAACAGAGTATTTCTATCTAGAAATCTCAAAGTATTTTACAAAAGCAGAAGAATCCTGTTTGTCACAAAGGGTAACAGAAAAATAAGAAGCTTTGTGAAAGTTCACCAGCAGTGCTTGAAATACAACTCAGGCTGCCTGGGTTACAAATTCATGATGAACACCTTTCTTCTCGATCTGGCAAATCGAGTAAAGTTTTGGAACAGTTCTGTCCATACAAGAAAGGTGTATTTAATAATGCATAATATCCTTGTATAGACTTATGGTGGCCTTCATGTTCAAATATTTCATATGCTAAGACCAAATATTGTAGACACTTGCATTTTATATTGTCTCTCTGCCACAGGATTCTCTGTAAGATCTGTTAACCCATCTGAATAAGTTGATATGTCTGCCTTAGCTTCCTGAAAAGAGGATCTTCACAATGAAAGAGTTGTAAAACATGCAAGAAGAACCCAAGTCAAGTGAAGTACATAGGATAAAAAGAAAAAAGGATTTTTCTCATCTGAAGAGAAGAAACAGCAGATTAGTGTTCTGGTGGTGACAGAGTTACAGAATAAAAATAAGTAATGGCTTATTAGAGCTCCCCCACATAGGAAGAAAACCTCTTGGATTTGCATGGAGACGATCAAACAACTGGATGCCACAGACCAATTCTTTACTTTTTATCTCATTTGCATTTGTACTGATTGGTTTGACCTTGCTTGATTCAATCCCTCTATACAAGAATAAAGGTATAAAGAAAGGGCAAAGACAGAATGAATCAGTGTCCTCATAGCAAGCAAACACAAAAACCCCAATAAAGCATACAAGATTATCTTCATCCATATGATTATGAGGTAGAGTAGTGATATCTTGGTCCCAGTCCTGTTGAAATCAACAGACTTCAGGGTTCTTGTTTTATCTAAACTATAAAGAACGATTCACAGCACTACTGTGAAGTGCTGGAGATCTTACCAAGCCATTATATAGAGTTCTGCTGTTGACAAAAACTAATGCTTCAGATTGTTTTTGGCCCTCAATCTCCATCTCTTCACAGGTCAGGCTTTCACCTGCTCAGAGAATGGAGGAAACCATGCATCATGTATGGGCACAAACAAGGCAAAGGACCATTAAGTCTGTAGACCTTAAGGCAGACTCAGAGAAAGCATTTGAACTGTGTACATTGAAACACTGTGACTAAATATTCGTCGAACTTCTTTTGACAGAGTAGATTATATTTGCAATCCTGAAATCTCTGCTACCTGTCATAATTATTACACTTAACCTTAAACACAGTAATTATTATCCTTGTTCTTGAAGTCTAGTGAAGACATTCTGTTTTACAATTCTCATGGGAAGCTGAAAATTTTTCTGTTGTTATGCCGAAACTTGCAGCAAGTAAATGGATTATCTTATGGTAGTAACAGGAATCTGTTAAATGTTCTTCTCCTCAGAACTGCTTTTCAGTCCTTTTCTGAATTCTACATCCATTTTAAAACTGGACAAAGTGGAAAGAAAAAGTTTTTGGTTTTTTTACTCTGAATGTATTTTATATCAGTGCAGTTCTTCCTCTAGTATGTTCCTAAAGATCTGACAGTTGTCAGTTAAATCGTCCTTGATCTTTTCTACCCACCTCACCAAAAATCAGCCTGTGTGCTCCCTTTCCAGGGCAATGAGATTGGATGCTTCTGAAATATCATACAGCTTTATTAGTAGATTTTAGGTACTGGGAAGAATTTTTTGTCTAATTCTGACAGACTGGAACAAATGTCTTATGGGGATCACACTAAGCTGGATCTTACAGCTTCAGGATGGCAGGATCATTAATGACATCTCCTAATAGAAGCACTTATATATTAATAATGTATACATTAATTACATGGCTATTATATAAAGTGCCTATAGAGTCTATGTACATGAATAGTATCCATGTAGTAAATCACAAAGCTATATGTCAACTGTAATTATCCATGCATTTTAAACTTTATTTTTCCTGCTCCATTGGGCAACCTCACATTCCAGCACCCTGGAAAACTTAATCTTGCATTTCTGATAAAGTTTCCCTCCTTTTTCCACAAAATCTGGAGCTTCCTTCCAAAATTAAAACAGACTAAAGATCAAAATAGACTAATTTTGCTAAAACTCAGATCCTCCTTACAAACGGTTTTCTACATCTAGAAAATCCTTAAGAATGTGATAACTAACATCTTAGTAAGCTTTTAGACCCTGAGATTTTCAGACAGGGAAAATGCAATTTCAGGTTTTGAAAGCTTACATTCTCAAGGCATTTTTAGAGCTTCCTACAGCCTTATCATAATAAATTTATAACACGAGGTGGTTACTTCTGAGACTTTCCACAGAAAATAGATTACAACAGTACAATATAAAAGTTTCAAAATCCTAATTTTTTGCAGGTGGAAGGTTGCTTCCTTCCCATTGCCATTCTTCTCCATTTCCACAGCCACAACACAACTGCAGAAGGTTTGGATAGGCCTACTGCTGAAGCACCTCTGGATTTCCTCAGACAACTTGGGCCCAGAGAAACCCATTACAAGAAACACCCAAGATAATTTTTATTATTTCAATAAAACAGAGCAAGAAAACAACTTGACATAGATTCAACCACATTAGTTCAGCTTCTAGAACTAGTTTAAACAAGACAGAAACCATCAACTTGTGACCAGCAGGTTAAGGGTGGTGATTCTCTGCCTCTACTTCACTCTCATGAGACTCCACCTGGAATACTGTATCCAGCTCTTATTGGTCCCACAATAAAAGGACATAAACCTGTTGGAGTGAGTCCAGAGGAGGCCGTGAAAATGATCAGGCACCTGGAGCACCTCCCTTATGAGGACAGGCTGAGAGAGTTGGGGTTGTTCAGCCTGGAGAAGAGAAGGCTCCAGGGAGACCTTCCAGTACTTAAAGGGGGCTACAGAAAAGATGGGTAGGGACTCTTTATCTGGAAGGGTAGTGATAGAAGGAGGGGTAGCAGTTTTAAACTGAAAGAGGGCAGATTTAGATTAGATATGAGGAAGAAATCCTTTCCTGTGAGGGTGGTGAGACACTGGCACAGGTTACTCAGAGGAGCTGTGGCTGCCCCCTCCCTGGCAGTGTTCAAGGCCAGGTTGGACGGGGCTTTGAGCAACCTGGTCTAGTGGAAGGTGTCCCTGCCCATGGCAGGGGGGGTGGAACTGAATGATCTTTACGGTCCCTTCCAACCCAAACCCTTCTATGATTCTATGAACTTCTATCTTATAAATGTCTGAAACTGTTGATAACTTTCTTGATAAAAGCACTTTGTATTTATGAGTGCACAAATATTAGCTAACACATCTGTGCTGCTTCTCTAAGACACTCTACCTTGATTTTCCTTTCATATCCTTAGGACTTGAGACTCTCCATTAGTCATTAATTTCATAGGCAGACAAATGATGAAGCCTGTGTCATTAATCAAAACTTTCTAAACATTTGAAGAATAGTTTTCTCTCTTTTTTTGTTCAGCATATGAAGCTCAGAGAAAATAAAAGATGCTTAGGAACGTTACTATAAAAGCCTTGTTTATTTTGTGGGGAGGGGCTGTAAAATGTACTTCTACCTTCACAAATAAACAACATGGAAATAACAAGCAGCTTGGGCATAGTAATACACCTCCTTCACATCCGTATCAACAAAAACATTATACCACATTGCTCCATGATATATTCTATAATTATGGCATAGTAACAACTGCATTCAGTAAAGAGTGGTTACGGGCTTCAGCTTTAAATCTATATTTCATCTCTCAACAGTAAGAATAAAGAAAAAGATGAGAAAGTTTGATAGCTATTTAATTTTTGAGGGGAAGCTTATTTTTTCCTCAAAGAGCATGGTCATGCAAAAATAGGAAGCTACCCTGTACCTGTATAAACATAAAAACCTGACACATTTAGACTGGCTTGTTTTTCCTGGTGTCCTTTTTGCTATGTACATAAGTCCCTCTGGATCCTTTTCTTTAGCAATAATGTTCCTGTCTATGTACTGAGTCTCTTTTGTTTTTATCTTATCAATATAGAGGTGTGGTTTTTAATGTGGTGACTTTAACACATTCTGAACATTCCAGGTGGACTTTTTCTTAGGAAATTGAGATCATATAGTGCAAAACTCCATTGGCTCGAGTTACTTACACCTCTAGACAGAGAGGGGATCCTGGGTGTGCAGTCCAACAGAAGCTAAACTCATCTGATGTCCCAGAACTAAAGGTCTCAGAACAAGTCATTCTAAGGTAATTTTTACTTCTCATAAGCTACAATTTACAGCTTGCAGTTGCCAATTTGCAGCAAAACTGAGAGCTATAATATTTTCTTATGCTCAGTGGCTTCAGGATTCTTTCTTTGTTCTTCGCTACTGGATGCAGCCGTATATGACACACTGTCCTTGTAATGTATGGAACTGCTGTCTGTTCCATTTAGGGCTTGTAAGAGAATTCAGCTCACACCTGCAATGATATTTTCGACTGATACCATTTTGGGACAATGAGTCAGCAGGTCATGCTTCTATGGCTAGATCCTCTTACATAAATTTTCAGAAATACTGACTTCCCATTACAGTTTATGCACAGGTCATCCCCAAGTAACACAAATCAGCCAAATAAACTTGCCTTTTGTCTTCCAAAAATATTACTAACTGAAGACACCACATACACAGTATTTTCAGAGCTTTTTCTAATACTTTTCATGAGAGATTTGGGTCTCTTGCTGCCTGTGTTTGTCATCCCATCATAATCCAAACCATCTTGTCATAAGAAATCTCTGTGTGGATCCGCACCTGCTTCCAGAGACAGATGCAATGGTCTGTTGATACAATTGATATAAACGCATGAAGTCACCTAAGGTTTTAAGCAAGAGCCCAAGTCTGATGAAATTAGGATATGTACTGCTTAATGTTATCTGTTGAGGATGGAACTTAAGAGTATTATGGAATATGATATTGATAGAGTTAGAGGCAATATGAGAAGGGAAAGACATTAATTATTGTGGGTTTCGCTCTCTCCTTATTTTGGGAGTTTATATGTTCTGAGTCCTACTTCAACGCTACATGTTACTAAATAACCGTAGTTTTCATATGCAAAAATGCCACACAGAGAGAAAACATCATGGTGAGATGTTAGGTGTTAAATGGCAGGGATATAAAATGGGCATATTACTCACTAATTAGTCTTTTTGTTTGTTTGTTTCTTCTTTTTTTAAAAGAAATGCAGTTCCCAGTTAAACACAAATGTAGCAATGTTTCTCTTCTCCCTTTAAAAATAACTTTGATTGCACTGTCAGCAGCTTAGTAATCATGCATAAGCTGACAATAGCTTTTTGGAAAGAGTGTGTTTGTTAACAAGGAAAACAAATTCTAGAGGCAAAGGATTCCAGGTTCAAATTTACAGATTTAGTGTAAAAACACCCAAACTACTTAAGCCAGTTGTGTTACATCCTTTTTGGTTCAATCACAGGATCCAAACAAAATGCAGGATACTGAACACTACCTTGTGACACCAGAACTTTGTGCCTTCATTTCAAATAATACTCACCTCCAGGAGATACGAAGTCACCTGTAGCCAAAGGTCCATCCACTCCCAGGATAGACTTGCATCAGCGTTTAGAAGGGGAGCATGGCACAAGGGTGACTCTGGCATGTCCTCTGAAGGTCTGACAGTCTCTGAATTAGGGATTTCCTGATTCAGAGACTTCAACTTCATCATCACAGTTGAGAATCACTGTTAGCCATTTCTTCCACAAATTTGTCTAAGCAATTTTTCTTAATTAAGACTTGTGCCTGTCCAAACAGATTATGTCAATAAATTTCACAAATAAATGGTTGTGCTGTGTGGTAAAGTACTTCCTTAATGTTCTTTAAATGCCTCAACTGCTTTTTTTTCTATTGCTCCCCCCAAAGAAGTTCTTGTTATGAGACTCAGTCAATTTTGAGTCCCTATTCTTCTTCTCCAAACAGTTCATCATATTATAGACCTTGATTTTATTCCTTCTCTACTATCTGTCCCAAGTTGAACTCTTTTAAGTTTCCACTTAAATATAAAAACCATTTGTACGCCTTGCTTATTCTTACGACATCTCTCAGTATCTTTCTAGGTTTCCATAAGCTTAGATGTTGGGATCAGAACTGCAGAAGTGGTCAGAGGGGCAAGAAAAGGTTACATGATGTGTGGAGCCACTGTCCTGGCATTTAGCTGGCATAAAGCATTAATAAGCCAAGTTGAGGTTCAAGGACTGGTTTTGCCACAGCCAGGCTACATAACTTACCCAAGGCTAGATCACGATCACAGAAACTACTCAGTTTAATGGATTGCACAGTTCCAGGAATTGACCTTTCCTTATGTGGCAGTGCTTCTTCAATCATTCTGGCTAGACTCACAGAGAAAATTGACGTACTATAAAGTGGAGCATTAGAGTGTCTAAAAGATAATTTGTTACTGAGCAACATATTCCCCTACATATTACAAAGAATTAAACACCAAAACCAAATTCATTAAAGTTTTAATGCTGAGCAGACACATGCACGCTCTGCATAAAACTCACAGTCCTTTTCTGGGTGTAGGCATGTATTCTGGGCTGCAAGGAAACGTTTGACTGCTTCAGCTCCTATGAACTCCCTCCTGCAGTGTCACGCTGAAATTCTAACAAAGGTGTTCTTTATTTTATTTCTCTGTAGATGCAGATCTAGGTCTTCACTCATTTTGTTTCTCCCCCGTTTCATTCCTGCAGGAAGCAGAGGAGCTCTGGTTCAGCTGACCAGCTTTTGAAAGATTTTGTGGATATGCTTTATGTTTAGATATCCTAAATACTTATGGCTGGGCTCACAGAGTCTTGTAATATGGAGCAGAGCAATGGCTGAAATTCCTTTGGAAGTCTAGCCTTCGTGGCTAAATCTGCAATGTACCTGAAATTTGCTAGTCTCAAGAATAGCTGGAATCTTAGTGCACTCCTTAAGACTCCTAAATGTCCACATGATCTTTGTGAACAGCTGGGAAGGCAGTATGACCCTACAAAACCCAGCCACCTTTGCAGAGACCAATGCTGAGCCAGTCTGAGCCAGCTGTATAGCAGGGACTCCAGCATGTACAGTCTGCCCACATTTGGTCAGAAAAGACCCCTGTAAGAATTAAAGTGTTCTATAAAACTCCAGCAGAGAGCTTTATGCAAAAATGCATCAGTAGAATGCAGATGTACATTTTTGTTTAATTTCATCATTTATTATTGGTCTCACACTATATCCCAGGTCTTGATCACTTGTATATCTTTCTGAATACTGTAACAAGTGTCCTGTGTATATACCACACTACATAGGCACACACATTACTAAAACCAGGCCACAGACTCTATTAGCATAGAGCTACCTAGATGACTTCAAGGAAACCAAGCTGATTTGCATCAACTCACAGTCTGATCCATTATCCTGTAAGGTATCCTTTCTCTCTTTTTTCTTTTTTTTAATATAGTGACAATAAATTCACTACATTTATAGCCCAGAACATTCTCTGCACTCCCATATCTTGTTTGCTCTTTTAACAGCTACCAAACCTTGTGCAGATGGTTTCACTAAATTATCAACAATCATTCCAAAGTCAGTTCTGATATTCCTGTCCTTGGGTTTGTACTACCAGGGCCAAATACATCCCTGGTGTGCAGCTCTGTTAGCCTAACACGTTTGACCCCACTGACCACAAAATGCACTGCCTCCAATTACCTTCTCTCTCTTGCTCTTATCTCAGTTTACTGACTGTAACTTATCTTAGTCCCTTCCTTATCTAAAACACTGCAATCTTCCAGGTCCTCTAATGCAGTTCATGATTTGACTCCTCATCTAATATTATTGTCCCTTTCTGCATTTTACTTTCTCTCTTCCTTTTCCTGAAGCACTCCCACAAGCACTGGGGTCTTAAAGAATCATTGCTGTTTACAGAGTTTATTACTTTCCATCATTTCCTTTGATTCTCCTGCAGCATGTCTTTCAAATAATTATCTCTGTGATTTACTATATCTGTCATAAAACCTCTTCCTTTCTGTGCTAATCAGCTCTGGATTAGCTAGTTGGTAGAGCCAGATTGCCCTCGAAAAACTTTTTCCATCTCTGTGGTTCACCCACTGGCTCTGCCCTCTGGCTTTCTACATGCATGCAGAGCTCCTCACCAGGTCTTCCAGGGCAGGCTTACCCAAGCTGGTCAGCAAACGTCTCAAGCTCTGAGAAGTTGGCACCTCTCTAAAAACACCTTCTTCTGCCCCTATTTAGGTCGTGTAGCCACATGTCATTCCCCATGCAAGGATTTGACTGAAAGTCACCTAGCAAGTCCTTTGCATCTAAAAACTCAAAAACTAAAAAACTCAGCTCTGTACCTGAGCTTCTGCAAAGTGTCACTGTACTAGTGAGCACACTGTTCACTAAAATATCATGGGTGAGTGAAGAATTGGTTTAAATATCTTCAGATAGATCAGCTGGGTCCTATCACAGAGGGAAGGGGGAAAGAAAACAGTGAAGTGTCCTCTACTCGTTCCTTTTTAGGGCAGCAGCAAGGAACTGCCATAGCCTGTACTGTGGATTACACAGCAAAAATGCTATTTTGGACCCCAGGTATCCACCTGACTACCTGGAGTGTGGAAAGAGATACACAGATATGTTTCTTCTGAAACAAAACACATCGTAGCTACTCATAAACTAACAACAAAAAAAAAACCCAACCCTAACCAATGGCTGTAATTACCTCTCTATGATGCAACTAAAAAGCATGGACACGGGCAGAAATACCCACAGAGCTTTGCAAGAGGAAAGACATAGAATTATGGCTTACCAGATCCAAATGCTTGATTGTGACCCTGCCTCGGGAGTAACTTCCTGTAACCTCTATTAACAGCAGGAAGCTTATTTAGGAAAAACAAACTTCAGGGTATGCTGTGTATTTCTGAGGTCAGCTCAATTAAATTATGTAATAATACTGCAGCAGTATTAGACATGATAGGTTTCTAGGGTAAATAATGCTATAGTTTTGGAGAATATGATGTTTGAATACTTTCTTGGAGTTTATTTACCCCTTCTTTTGGTGATGTTTCTTGTGGCATTTTCACTCAAAAATAGTTCTTTGGGAAAATGCCAGTGAGACTCTTCATAAGCATTTTCAGACTATTATATAAGAAGTTGGTACAAATATTTCCTTCCCACAGAAAAATCAGTGTTCAAAAGGGAAACCAATATTTCAACCTCCTGAAGTAAAAGATGTAGTTAACTTTACCTGCCTACGCAGTCATGAAAGCTGGGTGGTAAGGTACAGTGCTTTGCTGATGCGTTTATGATTCTTAGGGATCTGACAGATATCCTCTGGGTAGTCTTACGATTTTAAAATGCTACTGCCCCTGGCTTTCCATACCCCTGCTCTCGCAGAGATTACCACTCCTGTAGCAGAAGCAACAGAAGACGATGCACTGTAGTTCCCTCTTCCATAAGAGTACAAGTAGGGCAGGGCTCAGTTATGTATTGCAGATACAAACTTCAGTTCTCAGCCTGGTATCTTAGCAGAACACAGGGGACTTTGAACTGGAGTTTCTGATGAACAGGCACCTGCTCCCATCTGCTACCCCCTTTCCAAGTAAAGTAGCCTCTGATTTAAAAGAAAAAAACAAAAACAAAAAACAAAAAACCCAAACACAGCAAAGAAAAACCCCAAACAACCAGCGAAGAGGACCGAGAAATTACTCTCCTAGGTTCTTACAGCTAGATCCAAGTGGGGTATTTCAGAGTGATGATTCCTAGAGTGTAAGATACCATAAAAATTAAGACTCCCAAAACATCTTAGAAAGAAGTTGTTTGGAAAAGCCCTCAGTGCTATTAATGTGAGCACTGAATAGCATTGGTCATGGGTGCTATTACCTGTAGTACGTGAACTGAAGTTAATGCTCTTCAGAGGAGAAAGTACAGCCATTAACTCAAAGATTTCCTCATAATACCTTTTGCACACATTGATCTATTTCCTGCTATTAAAAACCAAACAAACAACAAACCACAAACTAGACAAAAATATTTGCTAGATGAAATTGTCCTGTGAAGTTGGACTTGCAGCCAAAGCCAGTCAGATGTCAAGAGCAATAAAACTCTAACACTAATCCCTGGGAAATAGTCCCAGGTACCAGATTCCCAAAGATGGAAAGTTTCTGAGCAAAGGGCTCTTTGCAGAAAATTACTGGAGAAAACGATCCTTAATGTTCCTGTATCCCAAGTTCCCCTAGCTGCCACAGCAACCAACTTTAAGTAAAGTAGGCAGATTTGGTCTGACAAGCATATGAAATTCATGTTCTCAAAGAATGTAATGTTAAGATTTGCACGATAGTTGGTGTGTGGGAAAGTTAGACTGGTGTTACCTTGGAGAGGTAGGCTTAGGCTCTCCGTCATGGAAAGTCATATCCCTAAACCAAAATTTGTGCGGTGCCTATTCTGAGGGGATCTGCCAAGTTCTGACTTAGTTCCACCTTTGTTAAAATACCGGTGCAATTGCACTGTCATGGCAGAGGAAACCCCCAGCACCCACAGCTGTACCTCAGTGAACAGGTCTTGCAGTAATGCCTCCCAGATTTGCTTCACAGTAGCACTACCCTGGGCTGCCCACTGCTCTGGCCAGCAAGGACACACAAGCAAACACGCACAAGCTAACTCCGTTACAGCTTCTCCTAAAAACAGAGGTGAAGCTTGTGTTTTCCCTCTACTCGTGGCAGTTTGAAAGTAAAACCAAAAAAATCCCAATGAAACAAAAACCCAACAGCCCCACCCCAGCCCCAAAACCCCCATATTCAAATTCAGTAGGGTATTAAAATGCCCTGTGAAAATGTCTAAGTGTTCTTAGTTGGAATCGGTCTTTCTCTAAATGTGCATATACCATTGTCCTCCCTTTTGTCAGTCAAATGCAACGCTTCTGCTTTGGTAATCTAACTCCTGGCTATAAGTCATATATACATATACATGAATTGTACATATTCCCTCACTTCTCTTTTTTGTTTACATTTTGCAGGAAGCCATTCTAGGCACCGGGAGCAGACCATCACCTCCTCATCCAAAAGAAGAATCTTACTGCTGGGGCCTCTCCAGTCCAAATGTTTAGGAATCCAATACACAACAATCTTGCAGAAATCAGCTGCCAGATTTATTATTCTACCTGAAAACCCCAAACAAACAAAAAAAAAAACCCAAACAAACAAAAAAGTGGAATAAAAACAGACTTTAAATAAACCTCTTAGGTACATTTTAAAAAGGGTTAATCAGTTCAGTGAAAGACTTTTATATCTTCTGCTGAGAGATCATGTAATGTTGGTCTGATTGCTTGTTTTGTTCAGTGAGTCACTACCGTATACAGATATATATATATATTTCTTCTTAAATATTACACATTTGATGCATTTTTTTTTTTCCTTTTTTTTTTTTTCCCCCCTCTTTTGTCCAACCCCTTTCCCAAATACCCACATCCTGCCACAGGCAAGAGGCGCTCCATGCTGACATTAAAGAACCAAAACCAATCCAAGGACTTTTCATCAAAGCATGTTTCATTTGAACCTTATTTCAATCGAAACCACTTTTTTTTTTTTAAACAATCTTACTCAATCTTTTCCCTTTCCTTTTTGCTAATTCTGAAATTTTAGGCTTCTGATTCTGGATTGATCACTGAAAATTTAAAAGTGCCATTGAGACTTAAGGATGACAGAATTAGGTGACATATTAAGGCATATATACACTCCCACAAAGTATGTTGTCCTATGGGTCTGAGTAAATTAAATACCTGCCCAAATGCTTTTTATGCACCTGTGGTTTCTAGTGACCACCACTTCTTTACTTTTGATTAATCGCGTATTAAAATATTCATAGCTCAACTAGTGTCTTAACTGACAGAGGATGGAAAATTAACCCACCACCTAGGATTGTCTTTGAAATCCATCCATTATGATGAAAATTGTTGTTTTATGGTTATGCATTCATTTTCCTCACACTTCTCAGGAATACAGGAAAACTAGGTACTCCATATAACACCTATTTAAATGTCACTGGGAAAAAAAAGGAATCCAGATCTTACCCCCTCACCCTCCCATCAAACGAGGAAATATTATATTTCAGAAAAGGTGCTCATAAATAGTTAAAACTTTTGTGGTTTTGTCAGGGTCGTGCCCCCCCCCTCCCCCCCCCCCCCCCTTTTACATACAGAGTAGCGTGTGGCTTGTGTTCAAGATTACCCCTCTCAAAAAATAAAACCATTTGAAAAATAACAACAAAAAAAAACCCTCAAAATTTAAATTGTCTTCCGAGCATTTCTGATCACATTTACATTTAGTGTCCAAAACAAGTCGATTGGTAACATCAGTGCCAGCACTACAACGTCATACAGCGACTTCATGGTATTCTTTGACAGTTCGTCTAAGTCTCCGTTCCACCGAAAACTACAAAAGGTTCTGCAGAGCTTTCCTTAGCAAGCTGAAGCTTACTAGTCATCTGTGGATGCGCATAAAAGCTGCTTATAGCACAGCTATGGCGTAAGCTATTTTCTAAGCAATAAATGGTTCAAGTCATCTATTTTGTCCTGAAATGCTACCTGTAGTTACAGCATTGCTTATAAATGGTCATAGTAAATTCAGCATCAAAGAGAATATTACAGAAAAAGACAGCAGCAGAAGCATTAGCATTATCTAGTATTTATATATGTTATCAACATAACACAGCAGTAAAAGGTTTAAATGCATATTAATGGGTACCGTGTCTAAAAATTACTAAAGTACCTATTTAGTGTATTGGATATTTTTCTCAAGGAGTGCTTGCTGTGTCTAAACAGCATAATTAGATATGTGACTTAGTACAGTTAATTCCTATCGATTAAATAACTTATTTATGTACCAAAGGAAATGGAAGGATACAAAATGTTTTCTCCCTCCCGATCACGATCCTGTATTTAATGCTGACACGATCATCTGAAAGCCTACCGCATGTAATTACTACCCTCAAATGGATCTTGAAAGGTCTAAGCCATAGCATGGGCCATGTATGTATAGCGACGTGACAACAGATACAGCATGCGGCTTGCAGCCTGAAGTCAGGGATTTTGCTGCTTGGTCACTGTACTGATGTCCACTCTGTCATTAAACAGGAGGTTTTTTGAGGCCATACCAAAAATAAAAAAGAAAAAAAAGAAAAGAAAATCGAGATATCTGGTTGTTTTCAGAGGCAAGGTGCAAGGTCTGCCACTGCAAGCTTCTAAATTAAATGTTGTGGTATACGCTTTGCTTCTCTTTTGTAACTGCAGAAAGACAATTCAGAATGGCAAGAAACAAATGCCCTAGGCATGCTGTGCTGATATCATTATCAAGTGGTTATTCTGCACAATGAGAATTAACTGTACTACGGATACCCAGAGAAAATGTACAATATCTTATGCTGATATGAAACAAAACAGACATGATAATAGCTTTTTTTGTACTTAAAACCTGTATGTTCCCTTCCCAAACTTAAGTAAAAAGCAAACCCACCCTTTTCTTCCTGTTACACAGAATAACGTTTAGGTTCCAACCCTCCCCTTTCAAATAAAGTGCGCTGTCCATGGCAGACCATAGGAGTAATGCAACAGGAAAAGCCCCTTTTAGTGTACTATTTAAAAAACAAACTGAAGTCGTTTCAGCTTTCCTCTGGGTCTTGTGAAAGAGGAGAAGCCTAAGGGAGGGGGAAAACATCCCCTTCACTGTCACTGTTGTTAATAGACATAGCCTTCGTTATAGGGGTGGGTGTTGCAGCAGCCACCGTCCTGCATGTAGACCATGCTCTCATCAAAGTGGGACAGAGGCACAGTGTCCTCCTCATTGATGTGGCGCTCCATGTCAGTCTTCAGTAAGGGGCGCTGGTTGTCTGGAAAAGCCATGGAGAAAAGCGCTTCAGGGTCGCAAACAAACTTGTAGACATATCTTTCTCCAGCCACCTTAGGACAACAGAAGGGAGAAAAAGGTGCAGTGTAAGTAAGGCCTTGTGGTTTTGCAGCTCCAAGTTCAACAGTCTTGTGAAGAACTCACCTCTGTTACACAATTAGTAACGCGGCAGCAGAACCGGTAAAGCAATGACCTAGCAAAGACAACAGGGATCTGCAGAAGCAGACTGTGCAGAACACTCTTGCTTTTGCCACATGTGATATCCTGTTGGAAGATGGACTAGGTATTCAACTTCTAAACATTTGTTTGCGATTGTTTCCTATACTTAACCACAAATGGAACTGTTCTCATTGGAACATGTAAACAAATTGTCACTGCAATGGCAAAATAGAATGACTAAGTCCAACACTCTGTGTGCGAAGTGGAAAAAAGAATCACGTTACATGATAGAGATCTGAATTTCACTTCACGCAGACTGATTCGTACTTAAGTATAAAAGCACTTAGTTATAGTGCATGCTGATTGTACAGGGGCAGCTAAAGCAAATACATAGGCTAATATGTACTTAGCAATTGCTCATGCAAAGCTGGGACATTTGAATTTGCTTATGGAGGGGCATTTTGTCCAAAGATCCTACAATTTTCCCTTATTCAGGATTAGCACTAAATATCTGTGCTTCATCTTCTAAAAACTAAAGAATGATAAAACCCGTACAGAATTATTGTATTTTTTAAAAAATAAGTCAATATGGTGTCTTCTCAAGCACCTTATTTAAAGAATTTCATTTAAAAAATATGAACCATGTTGCATGCTCATGGTTTATTAAAAATATTTTAAAATAAAGATCATATTGTCTACTTCTTGCAACTCCAGCTAGCACAGCACTGGAAGTGAGTGAACGAAGGTTGCAAAAGTGTAGCAAACTTAACTCTATTCTTATAGGTGCAAAATAGTCTGAAGGATATCCTTAATTTTTCTTCTTATTTACTCTACAAGTAATGTAAAGTCTTGGTAGAGGCTACATCTGCAGTGGAATTTTTTTTTTAAATTAATGTCAGCAAGTCTGACAAACTGAAGGCTGCATTCAGAAATTGGGTATTTACATAACCTATTATCATTGCTTAAAACAAAAGAGGAAAAAATGTGCCTACAAGCCTTGCAGTAAAGAAACCTGCTATGAATCTGCAACCACCATTAATTTTTAACATACACTAACTGGCCAGATAGGTTGATCCCAGAGCAAACTTCAAACATTGCTATGTCAAAAAAATAAGTATCCAAACTTTCCATATTAAACAACGTGTGTGGGTTGCACAGCATTATCAGCCTTACGGTATTCCCATCCCCACCTTTTCAACTGTTTCACTCTTCTTTGCTACTTACTCTTGCCTCTGTGCTGCCTTTGAACTGTGGCAGCACAACTGCCTGTGCAGCTGAGCTGTAACCTTCAACAAGGAACTCCTCTGCCTGAAGCACCACCCAACAAAATTAAGCGTTTCTGCTTCTCCTCAACCAGACTCAGTCTCCAGTCCACTTTGCAAAAAGACTCAGTGCACAGTTACATGACACAAAAAAATGGATGAGGCACTGTGCTACTGAAGTACCACAAGGCCATACTAGTTCAGATTGTTGTCCAGGTTGACTCCTGGATAGTGAAAAAGGAGAGCACTACAACGATCCCATAATCAAAGCAAAACAACCTGTAACAGGCAACTCCAAACTGAGACTTCATAAAATCTACTGGAAAAGTTGCCTAGTAACTTGAGCTGAGAGCATTGTATCCATTCATGGGATTGGCAAATGACAGGTTTAAACATGTTAGTCATCGCAGGTCACAGAACTAATGTGAAAAGATATGGAACAAGTTTTACAGCACAAGTTATTCATTATGATCTTTGATCACACCTGCCAGTTTTGTAGATGCAGCAGACAGGTGTCTCCTATTGATTTTTCAGTCAATCTACATAGTACCACCTAGCAAGATTTAAAAACGTACATGTAAATCAGGAAGCCACAGTAGAAGGACAGGTTGAATACTGTCAGCAAGACCAGACTGTTATATATAAATTATTGTTAAATATTTCTCATAATTCAGCCTATTATAAAATATTAAATTCCACTTTAAAATGGTATTACTACAACACTATTGGTAAAATATTAAAGTATTTGGTATGTTAATAGGTATCATTTTTCTCCCCTATCTTGCACTTACCAAAGTACCCAAGTCCTGGGCAGCTAATTTAGGTCTGCAAAACATTATTCATACCATACTCTACTGTTTGCCTTTCCCAGGTGCCAGGAAGCTCTTTTGGATATTTTTGAATGTTACCTCTTTCCCTATAATCGTGATGTGCATTGTGTGAACTAAAACCAGACATTTTTTACATAGGAAAAACTATCTTGATGCATATACTTGGACCTGGTAGGTAAAAAAGCTTACTATTTGCCTAAATAGATGAAAAACCTACCTAAGCAATGCAGTTACAAGTACTCCTCATAAACTAACTTATAGATTAATATGCAACACTCCGGTGAAATTGAATACAAAGTTAGCTACTCACCTTTTGCATGATTCCCTTTTCATAATAATAGCGAAGTGATCGGCTAAGCTTATCATAGTTCATAGCTGGCCTATTTTTCTGAATACCCCAGCGACGTGCCACCTGCCACAAAAATGGATTAGCACTGATTTGTTAAATGCATTTAACAAGTAGATCTTATCATCAGACACTTTATTTGGGGGTGGAGGAGAGGGAACCCTGCAGGTACAACGAATAAACACAAGAGAAAAGGTTGCCATGATCTGAATTTTCCACATGCTACTATGATTTTTAATTGGACACACAGTTACCATTAAACTTGAAGCAGACTTACTTAAAATGTGTTGGAAGGTTGGGGGTTTTTTCTTTGCTTTTAATAAAGAAAACCAACAAAAATTAAAGCCACACGAAGAGATGACACACAAAAAATATTTATCAAGTTTCACCAGAAAAATTTCAGAAAAGATGAAAACTTTTCCTTAGTTTGATGCTGTGGGTAATTGTACTATTCCTGTGTTTTCCTTGCTGTCAGAACACTTAAATTAAACACACATACATACACACCTAGTGCATGAACTAATACAGACTGTATTTGGAATGATAGCGATGTTGAGATTATTAGGAGATACAAGTCAAAAGTCAACTCCCAGTCTTAAATATTACTTCATCAAAGAAAATGAACAGAGGAGTCAGGGTAATCTCTTGGAAGAACTATATGGTAGTGTGAAGAATGGGACAGAAATTTCATAACTGCAATTGTATAATTTCCCTTAAAAGAGAATAGTAGAAAGGGAGTTGCAAGCAATTCATGAAGCCATTCCATGGAGAACAATACGTCTTCTGCTCTGACTTATGATTTCTACTTGCCTTTACACTTCCTGTTTTATTGCCAGAGGTAGTTCTGGACAAAGAGACCTTTTGTTTAAAGAGCTTAACTGCTTATTCCCCACCTGAAACTGTAATTGGCTGTTGGTGGCATTTCAAGTACCGGCTGTACAAATGACTATCATGTCACCAAAGGGATGAAGAGTCAGAGCTGATGAATTCTTTAAAGCCCATTTTATAAAAATGTTTGAGAGGTGCACAAGCATACAGCTCTGGAAAAAAAGTAGCCAAGCAGCTTTTCTGCACATTGCTCTACAAAACTTTCTGATAGGTGTCTGGAGCCTTTTGATGCAAACCATAGATGACATGCAACACTGAGAACTGAAGGGGACTAAACAACAGCAAAATCCACGACTTTGACCTCCATTTGGGCAATAATTTTTAAAATTTCTTCTGAAAGCATTCTTTCCTTTCAGCAGTGCAGCTTTTCAGGCTTATGTAAATTAACATGGTTCTGCTAACTTCAGATATGTTAGAACTGTATCGAAACACACCTCCCAGTCAGTTTATTCCAGATGAAGATTTGGCCTGGATGCGTAACCTTGATTCGCCTATTCATCTTTGTAACACATGCTTAGGTCACTCTTTGCTTATTCCTACCAAGTTTTCTTCTACATTAATCAGAGTCCTGAAAGTCCCCAACATACCAGGCTTGCATAATAAATAAGTACACAGCAAAGATAACTACAACAAAATAATAGTTGAGGACATATTTTGTGGTATTTTGACAATCCTAAATAAACAAGGAGGTCCAGAAGTAGTCTTGGTAAGTGAGTCTTCCTGTCCCTGAAGTGCACAGCGTTTTATCAAGTCTTGCTCTGTGAAAGGGATTCAGGCTTCTAGCCTTCCACCCCACCTTCCTGCTGAAGGTTGCTGTCCCTGTAACAAGGCAGCATAAATGGATGTACGCCCAATTCTTAGCCTCCACAGTTCAGTTAGCTACTTTCTGAATGAACTATGGTGCTCAAGGAGCTGATACATATTCATTTTTGTTGTCACCCTTTCTGCAAGGGCATAAACCTCCAGAAAGTGATGGGATGGAAAGGTCATGACATTGACATCCTAACCTGCCACAGCTGAACCAACAGACTCTTTGATTTCCCTCCAATTTACACTTGGCAACCAACAGAAGTGTGCAACTTCCCATAGGCTATTCTTATTTTAATCAACGGTTTCTGTCAGGTCCCTGACATTCATATGAAAACAACTTAGGCTCCTTTGTACTCCCGAAGAGCATAAAGGAGTGAGGCAAGTTTCAAGTAGCCTGCCTCCTCCAGATCTTGGATGTAGAGCTGCTCAAAACCACAAAGCAACTGCTACAAAGTCAGACAAGCAGATGACTGGTTAACTTAAATCAGAATATCCAGTTCTTCAGGGCATTACACAATAAGGAAACCTTAAGGTTTTGTTTTGCTACTTTCCCTTCCTTAGCTAATAAAATCTATAAAGTGTTTGCACCATCTGCTGGAAACCATTTTTCAGTAAATCTCTTCAATTCTGAAAAGCTTCGGACGTACCTTAAATACAAAACAAAACTAAGAGGGTAAAAAACACTGAGACTGGAGAAGGGGGAAAAATTAGATACTTCATTCACCAAAATCAAACAAAAGCCTTTCCAAAGATTTCACTGTGTTCTGGGCCAGGTCACACAACCAAGAAGTCCATGCAACCTGCTACAGCTGCGGACTTGCCAGCAAAGTTTAAGTATCAAATCAACTAAGACTGTTCTGTGGTCAAATCCTCAGATGCACAATGCCAGGATCTGCTACAGTGACTATCACTCATAGCGCAGGGGATGCTCAGACAAATGACAGCCAGCACAAGGGTCCCTCAGCAACCTGCCCCTCAGCCAGACCATGTCAGGAAGGAAAGAGACAACAGTCCTGTCGCCAACCCCAACTACTCTACCACCCTCTTAGGGCTGTTGGCAGAAGATGTAACATAAATGCAAGAAAGCTTTCAGATTGTTTATACCAGCAGATGGATGGCAAACAGCAGAAATAGCTGGCGGAATGCAAAAGCAGCCTTACACCCCCGAACCTTCCTACTCAGCTCTAACTCAGAGGGGATCCTGATGGAAATTTTGCTGCGGTCTCCTCTATTACCCAACCCTGTCCAAGGGGCAAAAAAGTAAAGCAAAACGATACTGCTTTTTGACAACCCTAATCAAATCATCCACATGAATATTACAATAAAATTCACACACAACAGATTTTCCAACAGTTTCCATGGCTGTTTAGAACACAGGGTAGATTATGTAATGTTACCTAGTCCAAAAAAGTTTACGTAATAAAATGTTTAATTTATTCCTGTTTAGCACACACATGAACTAAGACATGCTTCAGCAAATGTTCATGAATACAAGTAATTTTATCAGCCCCACAAGTCCTTCATGGCTCAGGAGAGCTTTGCATGCACATGAGTGTTTGCAAGCCTAGGATCTAAGTGTGCACTAAACAATCTAACAATACAGATAAGCAGGAAGACTCTAAAAAGAGGGGTATTTCTATGATTTTGATGGGATTTTACTGCCTAACAATCTTAACCTCCTCCTTTGCCATCTGTCAGACTTGGGGTCTTTCACTCTACAGCTTAAAAGTCCCAAGCTCCCACATCTTCATACTGAAGAATATCTGGTATTGAAAGACTATTCAGGGAAAAGTTTTCAAAGGATCTTGGAACACAGTTTTACCCATGAAGTGGTTCTGAAAAATCCGGGCCCCACAAATAATGCCAAGTATTTTCTAACTGTAGTATTTGCAGTATTTTTATTATTTTGTTGGACAAGGAATCAAGTCTGTGCTTCCTCACTGAAACAATTCCCTTGCCAGTCCTTTCTGTCAGCCCTCTGAAGCCCTGCTGAAGCAAAATATTGAAGGAAAACAAGGCCTAAGTCCAAAGGAGCACTATTAAATTTGCAGGACGGGGCAGTGGATGTCAGGACATGCTGTCTGTCCAACCCACCTCCTCCGGCTCAATCAGCTTGAATTCCATGCCTCGGCCAGTCCATGCTATGAAGTGAGAGTTTGATGGGTCATCAAGAAGAGCTACCAAGAACTGCCACAGCTGAAGCGAGCCTCGCCGTTGATATGTGGGTCCCTCACGGTACATGCCTGGCTCCTGTTTGACATCACCTGCACAGAATCGCAACAACATTAGATGAGCAATGTGTAAAGAGCATCATCACTCAGTTTGTCAGATAAACTGACAATGAAATCGTTAGGGTTAATAAAACAGAAGGAAAGAATTCTTACTGCCCAGCCACCCACAAAAGCAACATTCCCCTGTCTGCTGTTAATTGTAAATACTCTTACGATAACACATTAATATACTAAAAAGCACCTAAATTCAGTCACGATTTATGTAAGTGTCCCTAAGCCTATACCCATTTACTTCTGATACATGCAAATCTCGCTTGCAAACCATTTTGCAACATCCTCTCTGAAAGAGCATGAACTATTTTTGTAAGCAACTCTGATGTCTGAAGAACTGCGTTTGCGTACTATACTCCGCACAAGCCCCAGTTTTGGAAATGTAATGTATCTTCATAAAGCTGCAAAACCCTGTTGAGGGAAACTTCTTTTGCATGCAAATGCTTCTAAGGAAAATTTGACAAAGTATTTGACTTGGACTTAAACAACATGTGCTTTATGTATAGGTATGCAAATCCTGCAGATATGCAAGTTCCTCTGTGGCATACTACACTTGCATATAAGCACATATTATTTTTACTCATACCTACATATTAGATTAGTATTCTCCCTGAAAAGAGTAGGCTCATTTTTCTAAAATTTCGAGTCCAGGGTAAGCTTTTAAAAAACAAGATTAATAATATTCTGCCAGCTGTTCCACAAACTGTGAATAAAAAAACATCCTGCTACATCCATACTGTGTCTCTTGTTTTTAAATCATATTCATACAAAACAATTCATGCAAACAACAACAGCTGAAAGGTCTGATACTGAAGCAGAGAGTATTTTTTTCTGCACACAGTGACAGCAATCCTTGATACGCTGGTAAAACTCCTCATTTCAACTATCAGAGCAGCAATACCCTCCAATAAGCAGTGTGACTTGTTTAATATGGAAAGCCAGGACTTTACATTCAACCACAACATTAGGATGTTCTGATGGCCATTACAGAACGGCTCTGTGTAGTGAAAGTAAGAATAATAATATTAAAAATGGAGCGCTTCCTTTTGTAATCAGCAAAGAAAATTGAGTCAATAGCTGTGGAAAACAAATAAATCAACACAAGGCTTTTTGGTTTATGTGAGGTTCAAGTTCCAGTCCTGAAAGGCCTTCTTTTTCAAGGACAGGATTTTTCTTTTAATGATATCCGAGCAATGCGCAAATAGCAAGTGCAGTATTACAGAGGATCAGATTCTTCGCCTGTGCTGATCTTTGATTTCAAATGAAGCAGCTGAGAATCTGCTTCTGAAACATCAAGACTAGTCCTGGGCTTATGCCACTCTTGCTTTACTGTCCAAAACATGACAACACATGTGCTATTTTCTCCTCAAAAGTCATCATGCTACAAGCAGAAACACACCTATTTGTATCACAACACCAATCTTCTAGAGTACAAGGTGTTGTCTCAGTGGACAGTCACAGAAGCTAGCAGCAACCACTTGCTTTGCAAGCACACAAATATTTCTAAACGTTTATTTCTTTTACTTTATTTGTATTTCTTTTCCATTTTCATTCCCTTCCCTGTACAAAACCCAAACAAACAAAAACAATTTTCAAGAAAGACACAGACAAATGCTACTCCTGAAGAATTTTAACTTCTTGTAGTACAGGTTATGATTCCACTCCCATAAACATAAATACGAAATTTGCCACTGGTACGGAAAACAGATTGGATCCACAATCATTTTTGGGGAGGGAAAAAAGCCTAACACGATGTGCTTTAAAAAGGAAAGAAAAAAGCATATATTCTGAAGTCAGGGTATAAAGTAGACTTTCAATAAATCACCCTTTCAGCGAACATGTGTGGTGATGCAATTCTTACCCCTCCCCACCCCTCCTTGTTGGGCTGCTTGGTGCCAGGTGTGATTCCACCCACATTCCCCCGAGCTATACACCAATCTGTGGAGATAAGGACTGCTAAGGTTAAGGCACCCCCTTAACGAGCCTGGCTCCTGACCCTCTAGATTGCTCAAAAACAGTTAAAACGACCCATCATCTCCTGATGGCCTGGCACACCTGTGCCTGGGATGTGGTCAATGGGAACAATAAGAGTTGCACATTCATCAAGTTCTTGTGCAACTGCTGGAAGGCACCAGAAGGTATCTGACAAGAGTCAATTATCTTGGACCCTATAAATTGTGACCACAAGGGCTGAGACCCTTTGAGCTCTCCTGGACCACAGTGGGCCTGTGACCAGCATCTCCCCAAGCTGGGACACCTCTCAGGTACCAAACACCTTATGGTGTCATCTGCTGCCAGAGATGACGGAAGGCCAGGACGAAGTCAACCTGCTCGAGTCTCAATTATCGCCCGTTGACGAATGCCAAGGCATTGTGAGTATTTGCTCTAAATTCAAGAAGAGGGAAACTTTCTTTGAGCTAGCTTCTCTTTCACCCGCTTTCTCTGTTTATTGGTGCGTCGGTACTTCATTCTACTGGATCCAAATACTTTTGTCTGTGTGTTTGTACATTTTGTGTATGCGCATGTATATATATATATACACAAATTAAGGTACCGTTAAGTAAGTTAGTATGAATCTTGTAATTTTAGAATCTGTAAATAAGTCACTTTTCTTTCTTTCATCATTTCTGAATTATTTTGTAATAATAAATTGCTGTTAGTTATTAATAAATCTAGATTTCCTACTAAATCATTACCGTGTCAATACTTTCATCCACAACAACACGTCAATCCAGTAACAATGCAATACTGGATTGAGCAATCTTCAATTAGGGCTAATATTATTTAAAATCCTCTCTTTATTTCTTGATATTCTTCACCAAAATGCATGTGATACCTCCTTTTCAGGAATGTGTAATTATTCAGGTTACTCTCATTTTAGAGTCTCCCATTCTTCAGCAAACAAAACAAATGCTGCTTGATACGCAATAGTTTTGTAATCCATGTAAGTCATTCTCAGGGAAAAATGAGGAAAATAAAGCAGAAGAAAAACCCCAAGAGTTCTCCAGCTCTACTTCTAGCTATGGTCAGAGAGCTGTTCACAAGTTTATCAGAAAGTATCTAATCTTTCTTGCTAAAATAAAGCTGGACACACACTAACACAAAGAAGCCACTCTAGCAAATTTAAGTAATTGGTCTCCAAATTGCTTTCCAAAGTTGCAGACTAACAGAGTCACCGGCAAGAAATACTGAATCCATCTACTTTGTCTATAATGAAATAAATCTGAAATCAACTGAGCTACATCAGGAAACTGATTTTACATCAGAGTAACTGAGGATAATTTGGGCCATTTATTTTAACTGACCTCAGAATCCCTCTTGGGAAAAAGAAAAAAAGAACCTGTTGTAACGGGTAGTGTTGTGAAAAGATCATTGATTTGTTATCAATCCCACTGAAAAATAAAACACTAGTACAATGTTTAACCTCGTGCAAATACATTGACACAAACACAAAAATGCCCTATACACTCACTCCCCACTATTCATCACTTCACAGACAGCGAGACAAGAGGCTTAAGTCTCAGTAAAACCAAAGCTGCTGCTTTCTCTGCCGTTTTGTTAATTATAAGAACAGCTTTCATTAAATCTCAAACAACAAGTGGTATGTGATCATCAGTGCAATGGAAATCCTCCTATTACTTCTCAACAGTACAGGAACTGAGCTCCTCTGCCGCAACTCTGGATACAGCATCTTTCGCTGGCAAAAGTCGAACGACATCCTATTGAAGAGGAGACTTTGGTTTCAAGAGACAAAGGTCAGCTTTGGTTGGGCGCACTGCAAATGGTGTGTTAAGGAATCCTAAATTGGAATGTTACTGAGCTTTTTTGATCAGCAACAGAGAAAAGTCCCTCATGTCTTCCCTTTTCATCTCCCACACAAGAAAAGGAAGGAGAGATGTGTCATACATACCGTCAAACTTCTCTGGAACAACGCAAGTGTCATCATAAAACTGCCTAGGTCCCTTTTCATACATACAGCCTGTAAGTTAAAAAGAGAGAGGTGTTTATATAAAAGATGCATGGAGAAAGAAGAGATCATAGGCTTAATGCCAGAAGGAACACTAAGTCATAGAGGAATCAGATTAATATCCCACATCCTTTACACACCGCCCAATTGCAACATTTTGGCCTCAGTACAGGGGTGTTTAATTAATGTGTGCATTCCCAAAAGACTGTTAAGCTCCACCTGCAAAAATGAAAAAGCACCCATTTTTCTCTGTGATTTATTCCAAAATGTTTGTCTCATTTCCTGTTTGAACTAGCACAGCTTTGACTTTTAACCATTAGTTTCTGTGGGTCTTCTCCCTGTAAGACTAAAAAATCCTACTTGGTATTTCCTCCTCACACTCACAGCAGTCACCCCACTTGATGTTTCTTCCATTTAATATCAATCTGTAAAATTTAATCTTTGTCATCAGAAGACACTATCTGCAACCCTGCATTCCTTCTAGCACTCTCTTCTGTACACACTCCTGCTTTTCAGTATTATTTTAGTGTTTTGCTTAACCGGAACTGTATTGCATGCCGGTATCAACCTCAGCAGTGCTACTTAGCAAGACAAAACATCTCCTCCTCTCCTGCCTCCCTTTGACCTTCCTTTTGACTGTGCAAATGTTACAGGAGGCCTTTTTGCCATGCAGTTGCAGTGTTTGGTTGGGCTGTTTTCCCAACTGTGAAGTCTAGGAGGAGGAGGAGGTCCATCTCAACATCATTTTTTCCAATATAATGTTTCCCAGTTCCCTAGACCATAGGCCATTCAGAATATTTAAAAAAACATTTTGTTTAATGTGCCCAGATTACCAAACAATTCAAATTGCTTTGTGTGACTGCCCTGTCCTGCCCGTTATTTACCACTCTGCCTATCTTTGTGCCATAAAGTTATCTATTAACTTTGTTCCATATCTTTACTGAAAATGTTGAATAGCAACACTCCCGATATCAATTCTTACAGAACTATAACGAAACAATTCATTCAGAGCTGATTGCCCAGTGACAGCCACTTTTAGATCTGTCAGTTGGCCAGGACTTAATGTATTTAATGTGTACTTTATTGATACTGCTTTGTGCTAACTTCTTAATCAGAATGTAATGCAGTGGCAAATTGAATGCCATAAAAAGTCTATAAGACACAAGTATCTTTATCAATCAAACTTTTAATCTCAGCAAAGAATAGAATCAGATTTGACATGACCTTTATTCCATAAAATCATGTTGACTGATTTCCAAATACAGAAAACAAATATTTATCGAACATCACTGCTTTTTTCTACATCATTCATAACAATTTTACTTTCTCCAAGTACTTATGAGTGCATAGCATAGCTAAAATTGTTTTTCTCCTACCTGTGCTGTGATTAAAACTCAAATCTGTTCACCTTAGCCCTATAGTTTGTGGATCCTTCCCTAATGTATTTCTCCCTCCTTTATTAAGCTTCTGTACTTCGTATAATTTCCTATACCAAGACTGTTATAAATTTCTATCTCCTGTTTCACCCTCCTTGTTAAATACTACCTTTTATTTTTAGTTTCTGCCTTTATTTCAACCCAGAAGCACTTGGGCTTTTAGCCAGATTTGTTATCTTTCCAGTTGTGTCTTTTCACTAGTGAACGAAGTCTTACTAGATAACTTTGATTCATAATCTGTCTGAATTCTCATCAATCTCAAAACCAATTTCCCTTATGCTTGTGAAATTTGCCCCCTGGAAGAAAACCAAATAAATTATAAACAACCAAACAAAATATCATATATTGGAACAAAGATACACCAAACCAGGACAGCGGAGGATACAACCTCTCTTTCAGTGGTCATTTTTTCTTAGTTCTGTTGGCCTTCCTATTTTTAATATGTACAAAGTGCTTTTACTCAGAATTATTAATTTTGACAATGATCTAAGCTCTGCCTTACTGAAGTAACTGGGAGCATGTATCACATGGATGTACAATTTGGGCCTAAGCAGCACCAAAACACTGCAAAAATCCTAACAAAAGAGAAGCCAAAAACCTTCACTGAATTTGAAGTATAAAATGGACTAATTGATAGTTAACTGAGCCTGTCACACCAATAGCCTGGAAAATATCACTTGAGCAGAATGGGTAAAACGGACAAATTTTTAAGCGTCTCTTCCTTTCAACTGCTAGAGGCCTTGAAAAGCAGAATGAGTAAATTCGTAATAAAATTGCTTTTAACATGATCAACCTGTGGCACCAAAAGAAGCTACAAAAGAATCAGTGCATCAGAAACTCGAGACCGGGAAGGGCAAGAAAGATGATGTGAGTCTTCCCAGCAGCAGAATTAAACGAGTGAACCCCAAATCCCTCCAGGCTTAATTTTTTACGTTTTTCTCATACAAAAGTGATACATAATAGAAAACTTAACTTCTGTTCTGTTTGGGTGAGCCAGGAAGCCTTCTTGCCTCATGTAAATGGAATGGCAGCTAGGCACTTCTGAAAGGAGAAGACGACAATGCTAGTCAAAAGACTGTCTGGAATTAAAAGTGTGCAGGTTATCAATGAGACAGGCTGCAGGCAGAAGAGAAACAAAAAGAAGGCAACTTACAGAGGGGGAACCTATCAACGCAGTCAGCATTTCAGAGCACCATGCACAAGGCATGGTGGAGGAGAAAAACAATGTGAGTCAGATCATAGACCCCACCTATCATAGGCACTTGAACTCAAACCCTTACTGTAATCAACTTTGCTAAAAGCTGACTCCCATGACAATTACACTTTATAGACCATTCATAGACCAAAAAATCCACACAAGACAGTACAAATATTTTAAACCCTGTGCTTGTACATCTGTCTTTGCAACTAATTCGACCTAACATTTCTAATCAATTACACAGAAAAGCCTGCCAATCATAGTGGAGACTTATAAACTCTACATTAATACAAGGAATGTCAGAGTGAATTTAGAGTAGGATATTGCTTTTTAGACTCCAGTCAAGGTTTTGAAGGGTTAATGAAATTTTCTGCAATTCCTAAGTATTTATAAATTCAGATGCATCAATTTCACCCTCCACCTATACATCCTGAAGCAAAAATAGATACCCCCCAAAAAACAAAACAAAAAGTGACTGCGCACATTCTAACTAATACAAATATTTATTTGCTATTTCCCACCTCTACTTAAATCTGCAAGAAGAATGAGAAAAAACAAACAGAACTCATGAAAATGGTGTTCTTTAAATGTCTATTTTTTCCCTGTGCCTTACTCTGTTCCCAAGTAGCTATATCTTGTGCACAGCCAGTTGCAAACAGACATACACCGTAAATGTTTGCCCTTCTAGACCATGTTTAACCCACTTCTTTGATATCAAAAGTCTTGCTTAACAAAGTCTATTTGATCTTGTGATAAACTCCTACCCTAAGCTATGCAATCTTTTACCAGTAACTTGTAACTCTTTAAGAGATGCAAACAGAGGTCGAAAGAGCAGACATTATTTTTCCAACACTGCCTACTGGCTCTTTCAGACTGTGATTCCAAATTTTACTGTTCACTGACTAGTGATGAGTATCAAAGATCTGGCAGGATAAGAAAATGAGGTTTTACACTGACTTCACAAAACAAGTGAAACAGAGGGCAGTAATAATAACTTTCCTCTAACAGTCCACAGACTCTCTTGCACATCTGTGCCAAACTCTTCATTACTTCCTCTCTCGATGGAACGCTCAGCGCCTGCCTCCTCAGGCCTCGAGAATCTCTAACGTTTCAGGCAGCTATTCTGAGCAACCACAGGAATCAGTGATTCAGTGATCACCCGAGTCAAGTATAGCTCTGTAGACTAGAAGTCAAGGCTATAAGTAGTGGTTCACCTGCAAGGAATCACTCATGTTACCAAGTAGATTGAATTCTAAGGAGAATGGAAAAATCTACGTAAAAGAGGAAGTTGTAGAACTGAAACAGATGCTAATTTCTATTTTAGGGAAAAATTCACTAGTATTGGCAGCAAACCCCTTTTTGACTCATGAACTCCACTCTTGCGAAGTGATACAGCAGAGTATATGGAATAAAGAATTATGTACGCACCCAAGAAGCTGTGTTCTTAGCCAATTTGGGGTTTCATCTCTCATGCTCCTAAGTCAATTATAATTAACATCTGGAGTCTTTTTAAGGCATGCATTGTTTGTACCAACATTACTTAATCTTCTAGTTAGCTTGTGCTTAAACAGTCCACAGAGGACCGAAAAATACAGCAAGGAAGAGTTTATTTCTCGTAAAGTAACTAGAGTCTTGTTATCCTAAAGTGCTATCAGTTAATTTATGACTATCAGAGTGGGTCAGACTCTAATCAAATTGTAGAAACATTTCCAAAGTGATTATTCAATCAAATGACTAACATGGTTAATTAGGAGCCATAAACATTGCTCTGAAGTTCATCAAAGTAATGACTTGCCCAGAAAAATTACTGCTAATTAAATTGCCTGCTGCTTTCATTTCTACCTTATCTAATAAAAAGTCCAACCAATGAAATTTAGCATTGCAGTTTTAAATTGTACTAAATGCTTGACTAAGACCCAGAAGTATTTTTACAAGCTAAGCGGAGCTACTTCAAAAGAAAACATTTTAGTGCAGAAATTACAGAGCAATTATATGTTTTCTTCTCCTTAAAGCATTGTTTCAAGAAAACAAATAAGACAGGAGGCATAAAATACTTCCAGGGCAGGATTCAAGTGTTTGAGGTGACTGATTCTATCACCTTTTAGCAATTTTTAGTCTTTGAAAAAAAAAAATGTGCCTGGATGTAGGACATACAGGAAACTTATTTCAGACTTTTAATGAAGTAATACACATTATAAAGTTACATCATCTCAAGAACAGCAAAGTACCTTAAAAAAAAAAAAAAATCAAGCTAACTAAAAATAGGGAGACATAAAAAAATTAATTCATCTTTTGTTATTAATTTGGAATACTTAGAGGTCATTCTTCATTGCTACTCTTGCTAACAGCATCATAGCAGTCATCTTAAAACAATTAATACGGCCTTGTATCATGTTGGTTTGAATCCACTTTTTCTGAGGAGGTGTTATTTTAAATTTATGTGTAATCTAGACAATGCAGAAATGCCTTTTCATCTGGGACTGTCCCAGAGAAAAATACTGGAAATAAGCTCTGCTGTGTCTTAATCGAAATACATCAAAGCAGAAAAAGCCCAAAGAGACTTCCTCAGGACAAGAAAAATCTGCTACTGAACTTAGCAGGCACAGGTTCTACGTTGAGTAAGACACTTGAGCGGCCCCTTGGCAAGGAAGCATTTCATATTAATTAGCATATCAGAATTTTAAAGGATTAGGTTGTCTCAGCCCTGTATAACTCAAAGCAGGTAAAGAATCTTTAAATCCTCTTTTCTGACCAGGTTTCAGACCCACAGTCACAACCTGTGCAGAAACAAACAGAATTTCAGCCCACGTCCCTAGCCAGGTAAGACACAAGGAAGAAGACAAAGCTTCTGCAGGCAATACGATGAAGTGAATGATGAAGCACAGCAAAGCAGGAACTGAAAACCTGAAGCAGGATTTATTCTTCGGCCATTCCTGTTTCCAAACTTACATAGCCTTCCTAACTAAAGGACATGTCGCTACATTACACTCTAACTGAATTACTTTTTAGTTCACTTTATCTACACCATCTGAAGGTCTGGAGTTCCAGGGCACTCCCATGTGCATGTGACAAAGCACACTGCGATACAGAGGTATTGCATTACATACGTATGCAATGTGCAGAGAGAGAGCAATGGAGAGATCGAGGCTTAGAAGGCATGTACAATCTGAAACAGGATGGATGAAGAAATTGAGCTACCTGCCTGGCCTTGGTCTCCACGTGGCAGCTCGGGTGAATGGTACAGTGCACTAGCGAGCCTGATAAAAAGTCACTCAAATTCATCCAACACCTCAACTCATACATGAAACTTGTCCACTTCCCTACAGGTCTAAAACAAAGTAATGACACTAAAATTGGAACCTTCTTACTGTTTGGCTGCCTACTTCTCGGACTTCACTTTATTACCAGCTTAGTCATATTGAGAACAGTTTCCAAATGGAACTGTTCCCAAAGGAGCAGTTCCCCAAAACTTTGGAGGGACTCCACTGGCAGTAGATACAGCTATATCCTCCTCAATTGTCCTTTTGGACTGAAGAGTAATTACATGGGTTTTGGCTCCTATTTCAGCAACTCAGAATTGGTCTATCTATACAGACAGACTTAAAAGTACTGTGCCACTTGTCTTCCCATCGGCAAGAAACACAGCACATGCAGATTCTCTCCCTTTGTGCTACCGGACACATAAGGGTACACAGAAGCCCCTCAGGTAGCTGGGACCAACCTAGCTCCCAGGCACCGCACACGCATCTGCCTGACTCTGTGCTACACACACTGTGTGAGTACACCAGTCCCCCCCTTTGGTGCCTTGCAGAGCCTCGCTAAGTGCTTACTTGAGCAAGACAAGCATTTCTCCGGTACATGGAGAGATGCTTGGTGCAGTGGGAGAGATTTTTACCAAGTGCAGAGACAAAGGTAGCCTTTTTGAACATAAAATGTTCAAGCTAGAACACATCATACTTTTGGCCTCCAACTTAAAACATTACAGTCACACTGCAAGTAACTTTTCTGTTCACGGATTTCCAAGAGCACTGACAAACTGTTTACAAAGAAGCGCTTCATCCACCTCTGAAACACATTTAGCCTCCTGGTGGAAACCAGCTGTTTACCACCACAGAAGCTCTGACCAGCTCAAGGGTGAAGAGCAACACTGAAATCACTGAAAAACAGACAAGGCTTTTTAGGTAAGAAAGGCAATTCTTCAAACTAGATCGCAACAAGTGGCTAAGGTGGCACCAGGCATCACTAAGAAAAATGCATGATCTGTGTGTTTTGCAAGGAGAAGTACCAAATGATTCTTTTTGATCGTGAAATGGTGATTTTGTAAACCTGCAGAACACATTTTCATTAAAACTCGTATGTCTCTCCAAAGAGACCTTCAGGTGGAAATACTAGAACTACTGACAATCTCCCTATACAGGAATCGCTTGAACGTATTTCACAACTCAGATGCCGGTGGATCAGGTTTTATTTCAGCCACCTTTAAAAGCACTATCCCCTCAGAAGCTATGCAAGTACAACAGAGTCCTACAAACTGATAAAATCCTCGCAATACAGAAGTCAGCATTATTTTTTCATTAGCAGGTTCAGAATGAAAAATACAGGTGCAGTGAAGTTACATGGGTAAAAACAGAGTCACTATCTTCTCTAAAAATCAACCTAAAAATTAAGCATTCTTTTCCCCAACCATTATGCTGTTTAGAAACATTTAGAATGGAAGGGGTTTTTTTTGTCTATCACATCGCCTTTGTACCAGCAATTACAAAAAAAAAAAAAAAAATCTACAAGTATGTGCACTCATAGATACACATACATTCCCTTCTAAAAAATAAAATTTGTTAAACTTAATTTCTTACATCCCACCTGACAAAAACTTACTGGAGAACTAGATTTGGCCCCACCAGCTCATGTCTAAGTGGAATTATTACACATATACTGAAAAAAAACCTTAAGCAAACAGCTTCCTTTCCACAACTTTGGTTTTTAGATCTATGACAGCATCTAATGCATTTTCTGAGAGCAGATGTCAACAGCCTGTCTAGGCGATGTGTAACTTTTTATACAGCAGAACAGGAAAACAAAGGCTCATACATTCAGCTCTGAATTGAAATTCCACATGGAGCTGATCTTTTAAGCATACTTTAAAATCATGTATTTGCTTTTATTAACCTCAGTAACGGTAAAATGTATTTTAAACACCGCTTCTCTTTGAATTCAACAAAAGACAGCAGTATAAAAACTCCTTTTGTTGGTAATCTTACTGCAAAAATGTCTGTGTTGCTTTTTCTCCCCCGCCCCATCCCCTGCCTGTAAAATCGAAGTTGGACAAACACTGCACGGCTGAAGTGACATATTTGAATGGAATTCAGACCAACCAGTTCCTGTTTATGTTTCTGATTTGAGAATGTAGCCTTCTCATTCACTATACATTAGAAACACACCAAGGCCATAAATGGTGTCAGGTTACAGGCAGGCAGGGCCAAGAAGCATTAATCATTACTTTAAGGCAACTGGCAAAAGCAGCAGCTGAGGGAACACTACACCCTTCAGCTCCGCATAAATGGACATTCCAGGGTTTGGCGTGTGGGTTTGTTTTTTTTTTTTTTTTCCCCTTCAGCATCCATTTTATGAATGAAACTTCAGGCTGCACAGAGTCCATTCATATAAAAGCTGTGCTCACAGGGCTCAGTCTCTCGGGATCAATCGGTCTTGGGTAAGGCTGATGTGATTGGTTTAAGGCAGGCTTCAGCCTTCCATTACTGATTTAAAATGCAGCCTGTGTCCATTTGACCTGCGTTAATGCACAAAGAGTAAATCCAGACTGCGCTCTCAATCCTCAAATCAAATCATTAGCCAGTGCCACTTACTGTAACTGTAGATTTAGAGGATATTTATCCATTTCTTTGAAAAACAGAGATCGCAGGACAATTTTTCATATAGTATTGTCTGCTTTGAAAGGAAAAATAGATGCATGGTCTCCTGCCTGTATGCTCACATTAACTTAGTATTCAGGTTTTCCTTTGTTCATGAAGATGATATTACAAAATTAATTCTATTCTAACTACAGATTTCTTTCAGACAGAATTAGTGAATAGAGGAAATTAACTAGATGGAAAGCACATGAAAAGTTGAAATTCTGTCTTTCATAGCAATCTTCTGAAGTCCAAGTTTCCCAAGTTTCCCCCTCAGATGCTGTTATTTCCTACTGTTACACCATCCAATAGTAGATTTGTGTTTATGTGCTTTAAGAGCAAGAACAAAGTGCAGTGCAGCTTAACTACTGAATAAAATCCATGCTCATTCACTGAACCGACACAGCAAAGACAAGCTCCTGAAACAAGAGGCTAAAATATTTAAAACCACAGAAGTGAGACTCAGGAAAAACCACAAAACCAAAAACAAGGAGGGGAGACTTCTTAAACCTACTGAACTCAAGAGCAATCCCCTAGCCCTTCTTCCCTCCTGTCTTTATGCCAGCCGGATTTTCACCGAGAACAATTGTACTGCTGTGCAAAAGAATTCCTTTAAGGCCACAAGGAGATGCAGTTTTGAGATGTGTGTACTAAAGCACCATAGACAGGAAAAGGATAGAGTCAGTTCTGTTTCACAGAGCATTTTATAAAACTGTGTTCAAAAGTTATGCAAGTATTTGCAGCCTGACCAAAAATGAAGGAAAGAAAAAGAAAACCTAGAGAGAATTTGAGGAAAAGATTAAGCAGCTGGAGGATTTATGAAGCAAGATCTCAACGAGTCACACCGACACACTAAGAGTATGCATGCAAACTGTCTACAGAGATTTAGAAGAGGTACATTAATACCAAGGAATTGTTTAGGATGAGCCAAAGAGGTGTAGCTATGAGGAAGGGAATGGAATTGATCAAAGGGAAAATTTAGGCTTATGACTGAGAAATATTTCTTAACTGTGAAGTCTATTAGTCTGTGAAATAATCTCCCAGGGGAATAACTGTAGGAATAATACTTAGCACTCATACAGCACTTTATGTTTTCAAAGCACTGTACAAAAATTAGCCAATATAATTAAAGACAGTAGTAGAAGCACCTTGAGTTGTCATTTTAAATACTGCATTGATTACTGCACTAGAGAGTATCCTGGAAAAAGCAAACCTGCACTTACTGACTGGCAGCTAAGCTTTCCCTTTTTCCTTCATACTAGCATCTCCAAATGTCTAAAACTTTACCTCCAAGAACTACAATGGAATATCTAACTGTTGTTTTAAAAAGATAAAAAAAGGCAATCTGCAAACAAGTATACTTCCAATAAATAAATTTAACTTTTTTTCCCCCTTGAATTTTAATTCAACACATACTCTTATGCTGTTCTGCAAACTCCCATATTTAAGGACATGTCAGCTGATCTCTAGGGAAGAATGTGCTACTAGGGATCTTTTCCCAGGTTAAGTCACACTGATTTGCTTTTCAAAAAACACCACATTAGGTATTTGAAAGGACTCTTGGTTTTTACTCTGTTCCCGGTCATTAGGTAAATACATATTTATAACGTGGATGGTAGAATGCTAACAACATCCTACACCTATTAAAAGCAACCTTAGGAGGTTAAGAAGTGTCACAATTACAACTTCCTGTGCAACCCTGATACAACTCCTTTGTTGCAAATGAATTATGATAGTTTTTTGCCGTGGCACTCTTGTCTCTTGAGTGCACAGGTAAAATTGTTTGGGAGAGGGAGAGCCATGTTGTAAACAGCTTTGCAGGTGGAGCCACTGCTTCATTTGTTACAGGGGCTGGAAGTAGTGTACGTAATGAGGCAGAACATCTCAAGAAAGGAAAAGATGACCTCAAGATTAATACAGCTGAATGGTTAGTTTCAGGCCCCAGCAAAGCCCATTCCAGCCCCAGTGAAGTATTCCAAAGTAGTCATGTCACCTGCCAGATTTTTTGTATTATGTATTTCTTATTTTTGCAGTGCTTACACAGGGACCCTAATCTGATGTTCCTGTACTTCCTTGCCTAGAAATACAAAGTCAGTCCCTAGGAGCTAAGATTTGAACATATGCAATCCATAATGTTCTTTAAAAATTATCCAGTCCTAACTGAGTACCCAAAATAAACAAGTATATATATCTGATATGCTTCTCTGCCTCCGCTCATCTCTCTTAACAGAGGGGCAGTTCCCCATCCATTCTCACATGCCAACACAAGGTATTTATTGCTTGGGAGGTCTCAGGATTTAAAGGGATGTGCAACTCAGAAAGCAAGACATGGCAGCTAATAATTCTGTCTGGCTAGTTCATTCTTCAAGTGATGTGACCAGTATCTTGGAAGAAAACTTTGGAAGTGACAGGGAGAGAATCCACATCTTCTAAAGTCCATTCAAGCATATTAATTGTGAGGCTACCCTGAAATTTAACTGTGAGAATAGCCCTGCTAATGCCTCTAACCTGCTCAGGAAAGACTGAATCTGTCTAGATCTCAACAGATAAATTACTGGCAATCAGTAATACGTATACGCAAGCAACAATCCCTCCTCTACTTATCCGTAATGTGACAAATTTCAAAGTTCCCCAAGACATGGTCACAAAAGAACTTTCCAACCAAAGTAACTACTTAAATTGGGCAAAACAAAAGATGAGATTTAAACTTCGCTATTTAAGATTTAATTTTAAAACTAGATTTTTAGTATCGACACACACATAGCTAGAGTCATACCTTAGTATATTTGCAAATACACCACATTAAGTAGGGATGATCAAGCCTGCAAAGATCCTGTTTAATAATAAAGCCCAGAATAGATGAGGTATCTCAAGTTCGGCCTTTTTGTTTAAATACCTGAATACATGAACTGAATTCTAGAAGTACTAACTATACAGGAATGCTCGCTGTTAGCCCTTATAAACAAAGGTCTTGGGAAGCCTTCTGAAGTATATTTATTAATGATGCAAAATCTCAAAGCTCTGTATGTCCTTGTCTGCATCTTTCTGCTTAAAGCTGCTAGGTATAGCATCAAGTACTAAGTACCTCTGACTGTCAGCTATGGAAAAAAAAAAAAAAATCAATTTGTGGCAGAAAATAAGGTCTGATTGATTGAACATGTATGATGCTCTGTGACTTCTAGAAGTGTGGATGGATAAGGAAGAGCCGCTACTCTGTTGACATTTTTCTTTTTCCATTATCTCAAACATTCTGCAGTAGAAACTGCATACCTGCAATTACAATTACAACTAATTGATCTGCCATTTCCCATGTCATAATTAATGTCATGTTTTAATAGAGTTATAATCATTCCATAATAATGCTTTTCATACACCAGCTTCCCACAAAGTATAAAAGTATAGTGCACAAAAGCAATGAACTTTTATGAGGCTCTTTCAAAACATCCCAAAAGGAACATCTCGGTGTATTACAGTGAACTTTTTAAATATGTGTCTATATTCTTAACTGAGCTGCAATAAAATATCATGCAAAAAAGACTTTTCACTCTGGCATTCCTCCTTCCCTGAACATCCATAGGTGAAAAATAAAATCAATGATTCAGTGACAAATACATTATGTTTCCTAAGGGGTTATTTAATGTACTCTTAGCAAGGATGGAAAATGATGGTTTCTAGAGAACAGATGGTAACAAGACAAAATATCAACAGACCACAGTTGTTGACTGCAATTTATGGAGTGTACAGATGTGTCAACTTAAATGTAGTGATTCTGAGGCCAATAAAAGTACTTCCTGATACCAACAGATTAATTTTTCATGACCACTGGTTACACAGCTATTACATTTTTAAAAACTAATTATTCATCTACAAAAGAAACAACAATTTTGCTTGAACATCATTACTATAAAGTGGAATGTTGTTCTTACTGGCACGAAAAAAAAAAAAGGCATGACAGGATTGGATATAAGTTTGCACATCTTCCTTTCAGAATAAAATTTCCTGCTTTTTTCCATAAAGAATATTCCAAAGAAAGATGAATGCTAGCAGTCAACCCAGATTTAAAGTAATAGCATGCAATAAGGAGAGCCCACTTCCTAGCCAAATATGAAGCATGCTTACAAAAGGGCCCTTCTTCAGCCTTTAATTTAGCAGGATGAATAACGGTGCTTGTGAAGGTTGCAAGGGACTGGCAGTGCCTGAAGCTGCAGTCCTCCATTTATTATCCATTGCCACATTAACTATGCTGTCTTTCTCATGCTGCTCCGTAAGACTGAAGATACACAACTGTCAAAGCCACATATCTCAGAACCTTCATCAATGAACGGGATGACTTCTAGATCTGATCCTTGTAATGTGAACTCTTTTTCATCGCCTAATATTTCAACTTGGAAAAGTATTTCACCCCTGATCCCCTCTGCCTAGCTTGAATTTACCTAAGGACTGGTGTTTTGCTTATCAAGAGTAAGAAAGGAGAATGCAACTCTACTTTCCAAATTCCCCTAACATAGAGATCAATTCTAAACCAAGCACTTTACATTAACAATACCACAAAATACCTCACTAAATAGACAGTGTTAAGTCAGCTACAGAGAAGACAATAAAAACCAGTTCTACACTGTATCAAATTGCATGATAGTTTGTCACAGGCTGAACTTTCAAAGCAGACCTCAACTCAGCTGCTATGTAGCCTTTGGAAAATAAACTGCAAAAGGATCTAGCCAGAGACTGAACAAACATGAAAGCACTGCCTGTACTGCAGCACCCAGAAGAAGAGAGAGTCGGACCAAAGTCAGACAGGGCCACCCACTCCCCCTGCCCAACTCAGCGTGCATGTGTACAAAAGCAATGCACCCTCCTCCAGAATCATGGTAAGGACTCACTGAAATCCCTCCTTTCAACAGCATGGCACACACAAAACAGGACAGAGCAGAGACTGAAGAGGAGCTGCAGAAATCACACTGGAACTGAAAAAAGTGTTTTGATGGCATTTTCTTGACTCCATACTGATCAACTGTTTACCCCACCTAGCCCACTCCATGCTGTTTTAATCTCAGCTTCTCTCCATACCACCCTTACAGCTTCCTTCTCCGTGTTACTTGGTACTTACTCATTACTAAACTCCTCTTTTGCTTCTCTATTTTCCCAAGTATAATATAAATATTACGTTTAAATCATAGCAAACATTTACAATGTTATTCCCTTGATTTATGTTCTTATCCTTTCTATCACTTATCTTTTCTATTTTGACCAGAAGCTATGGAGAGCAGGCTTTGCCACTACTTCCTCTGTTTTGTACTGTCTGTAGAGCAATAAGGCTCTATTCCAGTTGCCCTATAAGCACAATCATAATAAACATTATTAATAGCAACAGCGTATTCTCTACATCAGCAACCTGGCATCACAGATTATGTACGTCCACAAAACACAGCAGTATGCACAATCTGAGAAGCTGACACCAATTTGGCTGATTCTTCTCCCTCACTGGTTTTATAGCTGTATAAACCCCACTTCAGCGGAGTTACTCCTGATTTAAAGTAGTGCAAGCAAGAGGAGAAAGAGTCCTCTATTTCTGGCAGACAAATGAAAGAGCTCATAAAATGGAGCATACAAATTCAGAGGTCAGAGATGAGATAGTACAGAACAAGCCCCCTCTTAAGCAAAACTCAATTTTGCACCCATGAATTTTTCTTCTCCAGCTTCTTTAACCTGTGCACTTTCTGGACAGAGAGTTCTGGAAAATGAAATCCTTTGCAGAGCAAGCAACGGCAGCACGAGTCACACTGTACTATGTAGCAAGCTTACTACTTTGTAAACTATCATCTCAGATGTAAATTACTTTGGGAGACTTTGAAGCCAAAAGAGGGAGTTTCAATTCATATGATCAAAACATCAATAGCACTGGCTTCAACTCATTTATTACTTTAATGCAGAACTAATGGAGAATCTCACCTACCTGAATCATATGCAAAATCTCTAGGTTCCTGTTTAATCATCAGAGGAGGGGGGAAGTTTTGACTGGCTGCACTGCCAACCATAGCGTTGTGTTCATAAACTGGATCGTGGTACTCCTGCTTAAAACCTTGAGGTGGGAAAGGGATGTTTGGCTCGGACATCTGGCGCTGATATATTGGACGTCCTTCCCTTGGCATTGCAGGCAAAGGTGGGAAAGAATTGCAAGGTTCAGAGAGCTGGCGGCGAAATCTAGGATACAAGTTAGAGAGGTCATGTAAAGGACTTGAGCTATATTCTATTTCCCAAAGATCTTCACTGGTCATGATTAGTGGCTGTATCACTTTCTCAGTAGCAAACATTTTGTTTACCATCATGCCAAGTGCTCCCATCAGGATCACTGGCATTGTAGAACAGCAACAAGCAAAGAAACAAAACCCCACACCCATTAATGCCAGCTCTAAGTCCTGTCCCCACCACCACCCTCTTTGCTTTCAGTATCTTCTCTCAACAGAAGAGGCAAAAAGGAAATGTACCAGCTTCAAAACAGTAGGAAGATTGACATCCTACCACAGTAACATGAAGGAGGCTCAGGTCAAGTTCTCTGTTCTTTCATGAGTATTAGCAACATACTGTTTGTATTGATTTACTCTTTCCATTCTTACTGTTACACAGAAACCATTCCGACCATAACAATTACTAACATTTCGAATAAAGAGTATTGTCTGTTGTAACATCTGGAATCATTCCAGGGTAAAAGTCCACAGTTCTGCCCTCTCAGGGATAGCGCCGTGGGAGATCTACATGCAATGCTGGCACTACATTCCAGCTCTAAGAAGAAGGAAGTGTAAGCACCCCAGAAAAAGGAGAGGGTGCAAATTTTGCTAAGAGAAACAATGCCCAAGGATTCCTCTCCTGCCTTAACCTGTTCCCTTGGTCATTTCTACATGAAAGAAATCATCCATACAAGCCACTCATCATTCCTAAATGCTCTTCAGTAGCATAAAATCTGAGAATTAAGTTTTAAATTAACTTAATTTACATGCAGCAGTACTCAAGAACCTATGCTTGTTTCTTCCATTAAAACATACCTACTTGAACTAAAAGGCCTGAATGTAATTACTTGGGCATCTGCAGGTTCAGAAACACAGAGAATACAAGGATGCTATTTTCCCACCATGTCCTGATGAACTGAACAAAGTCTTCCTATCATCTCCAGCAGATTGCCAGTAGTGGTAACCACCACTGTAGTAATGTTGTGTCTGCACAAATCCACAGCAGATGCACTGGTCTTGCAACAAACTGCTTAGTCCTGTTATCACTCATCATGAACAAGACATACTTTTTTTCTTTAAATAAAAAAAAGAAAGAAAAAGAAACCTGTGCATTTCTCTGCAAGTTTCTCACTGTCATGCTAAAAAAAAAAAAAATAAATCAAGAACTAGTTATTCTTCAGCTTCCTGTACTTTGGGTCTGAACCAGCTTTGGTTCATACAAGCAAAAGCAGACGTTCTCTTAGAGAAAACTGGGTGAGCAAAGAATGCAGGGGGTTGATTGTTCACTCAGTACAATCCTTGACTATCAAATCATATGTAGTACACGTTCCTGAAACAGTTTAAACTCTACTAACGTCTGTCATAATACTGAGGTGAACTTGGTCTGACAAATATTTACTGTCACAGCTTAATTATGAATACTGTGGAAGCTACAGAGATAGAAACTTTTACAATGTAGTAGTGGAGATAACATTAATTTTTTTTTTTAATTTTGCTGTAAATATTGTATTTTGCAGTAGAAAGACTACTGCACTAACATTGGGTTTAGCAATTCCACCTACACCTGCAGAAAATAAACTTAGAAACTCAAATGTATTATGAAACAGTTAGGCTGACTGGCACTGCATTCATTTCCCTCTTTTCCTTTTTTCATTAGCCAAAAAAAGAAGCAGAAATTATCATTAAGAACTGTCAAGGAGTGAATCAGAAAATTGCAACTTGAAGTTAAAATAAGAAACAGGCTCACTCACAAAGCCTCAAAGGAAGTTAATAATACTTGTTGTACTGGAAGCTTTGTATGGAATCAAGCCATTTGTTTATACAAGTGGATTTGATTCCTGTTGGTACTTATTAGGACCACTTATCGTTCATATATTCATGCCCTGTATGAAGATGTATGGGATCTATGTTCTAGATGCTAATGCTATCTTAAGCCACCAATGCAGGTTCCAAAGAAATGTGCCTTGAGTTACAGATTTATATATGAACTCATGTAGGTAGGTCATTTGTTCAAATGACATTTTCTGAATACACTCATTGTAGTAGCATATCACCTTCTAAATCAGCAAGATTTGAATTTCATAAAATTAATGAAGTACACATTTGCTTCAAATAACTGGAAGTGAGAAGAATCAAAACAAATAAGAAAGTGGGGAAAAATGTCTTTCACTACAGTTATACCTTTCTTTAAAAAAGAAGAAAAATGAGATTTTTTTTTGGCCTGAGTCAGCTATTTTGTACTTCACTAGAACACATGATGTTCTAGTACAGAAGCGCAGCATTAGTGCAAAATGCCCTAAAGAACATGAATATCAAAGATGGGGGCGGCTGTGAGAATCATGTAGAGAGTCTACAAAGCTTGTGCAGAGCAAGTGTTATGGTTATAGAAAAACATACTAAGGTTTCTGCAAATTTCTATAAATACTCAAATTAAGGCTGACATACAGCGTCAGTACTCTCTTTACAAGTTGCTCTAAAACAAAAGATGTTTTCATTTGAAAAATCTTATTACTGCTCTGACAGAAGATTTCAGTCTCCTGACAACTTGACTTTGGTGGATATACAGAAACACATTCATCCACCATCCTGTAATCAAAACCACTGCCTGGCTTCACCAGGGACCTGTGTGGTTAGACCACAGTCCATGGAGGGGGAAAAGACTGTGACTATGGCACTGAAGGGGCCAATTCAGTGTTTCTTCACCACCAGAAGGGCTTGAGAGAACCTTGGGTGATATTTAGAACTATCTCAGCAGAGCACAGAAACAGCAATAGAAACCTCAGCAACCCTGCTCAAAAGTGATCTGCACAAATCCCTGGAGATAATGGCCCTTATTAGAGCAGAAACATGCAAGTTGCACTCCCAACAACTACAATTTTCTTTTCAGGTGCTTCTTAATTTACTAATGTTTAAGAGCTAATTTGAGTTTCTGAACATATATATATCTTTACATACAGATGAAATTTTAAATGTTCTGAGCAATCACACAACATAGCAGACAAAACCAGGTTCATGCAATAAAGGTTAGGATAAACAGAATTCCACAAAAAGTGGAGTCCACTGAGCATGTCTGTTGCAAAACTGAACTAAGATAGACAGTCAGTTGTCTGGGGATTTCTAACATATCAAAACAAAACAGGGTGACTTAAGGACAGTTTAAGCTTTAATTCTAGTCTGCAGCTCTTGTGGCTTTTACTCAGACTAATGTTATTTAAGCACAGTTTATGTTGGCATCTTAGTTTGTTTGAAATGCTGTATTTCAAAAGGGGTTGGAAAAATGATCCACCCTTCCAAAGAATATTCTGAAGCAGTAACACCGTACGTAACATGGCCACTTATTTCTTAGGTAGGGGAACTGCTTAGCGAGTGACCAGATATTTATAGCCAGGACCATGCCTGCTAATGACTTCATTACTTCGTAGGGCTTACTAGCCTCAAGAATCACACACTCATAGAAGAGCCCAGATTGGAAGGGACCTTGAAAGACCATCTGGTCCAAACTTTCGTGAGAAAGGGAGCCTAGATGAGATTGTCTAGCCTCCTGTAATCACCCTCACAAGACAGAAGCAGCAGCTCATTAAAACTCTGTCACTGCCAACATGAACTCCTACTGAAGTGCACCAAGCTGGGTGCCAGCCTTTCATAACACACATACTTGTGACACACGGAACCTTGCTGGTTTTCACCTTGATCCTCCAACCCTAAAGGGAATAGCTGTGAGCAGGAAGCCAGGCTACCCTTATACAAGAAACCTGTAGCCACAACTGAAATACCTTCTGCATGGGTCCCTTGCGTGTCTCATGTTTTACCTGTGGTCCATAGGGAAGCTGCTGTCTTGAATAGACTGGGATGGAGGGAGATGTGTAGCGAAAACCCGGTCAGGTTTAGGAGTCTGAGCTGAGTTTGGGGAGGCATGGTGCAGTGGTGACACAGGAGTGCTGGATGGCGTTGGTGGGTTGGAGGGCCTCATTCCCACTTGTGGCTTCTGATCATAGGCACTATCAGTAAAGGCAAAGGGAAAGAAGGTTAGGTTGTTTTCTCTGGTGGAAAAAAAAAGTAGCATCTACATCCAGGAAAAAAAACAAAAAACCAACAAAACCAAGTGTCACATTTATAAGCTTTTTATTATAGTTACCTTATTAACCAGTTTGGAGTAGAGAAATTCTCTACATTGCAAAGAACACAGAAAAAAATGATGTTAGAAGCAAGTGGCTGAACACAGCATTTTCTTCTCTGGGGCACAGAAATGTATTTTTAAAGTATCCAGTCTTACAATGACATTCTAACAGGAGGTATACAAAAAACATAAAAGTAGAAACACCTGGACTAGAGCATGAAGAGCCTGCAGTGCCTGTCAAGACTCTTTTTTAAACCTCACACAAACTACAAAGTGAGACAGTAAAACAATACAGCTAGAGGGAAGGGATCTGACCCAGAAAAACAATGGTATGTTGGCTTAGCTACCCACAGTAGGATGTCAGCAGCCTCTCCCAACAGGGTTTTTTTCTTTCCCCCCTCCCCCCCCCAATAAAGTGCTACTCCTACAAAAACACAGATGCTATTTTCAAAGGTGTCCCAAATCAGGAAACGGCTTGATACTTTGATCAGCCCTCTTTCTAAACAGGAAAAACGCAGATATTAGGCAGACAGTAAAAGCACCAACTTGCATACTTTCCTATGTCAGGTCCACTAGCACCCATGAAATCCATCAATGTATGCATTTAACTTTTTAAATCAAAATCACTCCTCTATGACTGGCAAAGGTGCCAGTCTTTTTTTTTTTTTTTTCCCTTTCATATCCAGAAAGTTAAATGTAAATGCTTTAAGTGCTAAGTTTTGGTAGTACATTAATGAGAATAAAAACTCTCAAGCTAGATGAAAGATTCTAAAATAGACAAATGTCAATAAGTAACCTTTCATTACTGACACTAAAGGATGGAGTGACATGCAAGTGCAAACCAAAAGAAAGTCAATAAAGAATACAGTAGCATCAAGCCCCTCTACCCCCAACAAATAAAGCTTTTCTTATCTCTCCCTATAAAACAAGTTGCTTTTGAATAGGTAACAAGATGCAGGGCCTAATGAAATACTATTTTAAATTGTAATCACCCATGAATACACACATATAACATCTGCAAAACTTGACAAATACCTAATGTGTTGCTCAGACCTGCCAATCTCTTGCCTGTTACAGAGATCTCTCTCTCTCTTTCCTAATGTGTGTAATGCATTTTGAAAGTACTTTCAACACAACTCGCAGAAAACAAGACACTCCTTCCTTCTATTTCACACTTGCACCCTGGGTTTTTAAATTCTATCTATCTCCCATGGAGAAGGAATGAAGAATATGCATTTTGATGAGAAACACTGCTTTAAAAAGGTTATGTAAGTGTTTGATACAACTGTAAACAACTCCATCAGTGTTCATCAGCTAAATGCATTATCTCATCAGTCTGTTATCTGCTGAAGAGGTAACTTTTATAAGATCTCTATTATGGTTTTATTACTCTTTAGTCAATCCTCATTTAAATCAGCAGTTCTCACTGCAAACATGCTCCTGATAGCTTTACCTGACATTGTACAGGCACTTTTCCCCATAACTGAACTTGAATGGTTGCTCTTGACTGCAAGTAGAGCCAAGTTCCGAACATGGGCTATGGGGTTCCTTCTTGATTTTCACAGGGAGACCATGAAAAGCCACTGTAAGGAGAAAGAAAATGTAATTAAAACCCAAGTACAATATTAACAATAAGCCTTCTCAAGTAAGCTAGACACTGCTAATTAAACACAGGATTAATTAAACCATTGCAATACTAAAAACAATATAGGAAATAAACATTTCAAATATTTCTTTGGGTGTCAACTGAAAAATAGACACCAGAGATCCTTTGCATTGGCTATTAGCACTTTTATTGTTTAATAGAATGATGGCCAGGATCCCATCTCATTAGCAGGAAAATAACAGCCCACTTATATTTGGCTTAACTACTGTAAATGTTGTCAGAGGCAAAATACTTCCCAGGCACCAAATGTTTCTAAGTAATATTAGTGAGGTAGCTTTTAGCTATAAATGCAATAGTAGTTCAAAGACTGCCACACGAATGACACCAAAATAAATTTCTCATATATCAGCCTCAAGTATATAATCAGTAAGCTTTTTGTCCCACAGAATGAATGAAAATATGCAGTGAAACTTATGAAACTGGATGATGACATGAGTCTTTAGTTATAAGTAATGTCTGAAAAAAATACACAAGGAATGGCTTCAGTAATTTTTCTCAAAAATACACAAGATAAAATCCTGGCCTCACCAAATTCAATAGTAAATGTGATATAGATATAAATTGGGGGAAAAAAAACCACCAACCAACCAAACAAACAAAAAAACCAATCTTTTTTTTAAAAAGGTAAAAAGAACAGAAGGAGTGTGACAGAAATGCAGCATTAATTAGTAGCACAAGTTGGTTTGGATTAAGTAAAAGGCCAAAGGTAAAGACAAGGTTAACCAGCATATTAGTTTAAGCCAGCCAACTTTCTTTATTTCATATTCAACCTTAACCAAAATTAAAGCTGAAGAAAATTCAAAGTTCACCTCACACAGACAAATCTGAAGTAAACAGCTTGGAGGACAAGGGACTAAAAGACAGGTATGTAACACCTTGAAAGCACACTCATCGAGTTTTAAATAAAATGAGGTTGTGAATACATTTTTGAACTCCAAGAAGCCTAAAGTTCAGAGATCAATTTTATCACCATTTTTTGATGTTGTCACCAAAATATTGTAGTTTGAACATCCTGACACAGACACTTGCACTTCTGTAGAAATCCATGTATGTGCAGCAGTCCCTGTTAGAGAACCTCAGAACAAAATCAGGCCGTTACTGTATACCATCAGGTAGCACCTTGCCCTTCCCTTGCACCTGAACTTAGGAAAGACAATTTGTTACATGTTGGATGCTAATGAACCTTCATACACCATGTGTTTGGTGGGGAGGGTGAGGTAAATGAAATGCTGTCTAAGAAGTGAGCATCAGAACCAACAAACTTTGATTTATAAGTATCTGTAAGATCTGGATTCCAGATTCTCATGAGTCTTCCCACTGCTGGGCAACGTTCAGAGAGCTCTTTCACAAACAGGTCCTCTCATGCTCTATTACATGACAGCTTCTACTGCTGTGTTTCACTGAGACAACTGCAAGATAGCACTATGTTATTTTGCCACATATTTTCACAAAACTCACAAGAATTGTCTCTGAAACTGGTATCCAGCTATTATATTTGGTAGGTAATAGTCAATTATATGGAAAGATTACAAAGGAAAAGTAGACAGTAAACCAGGTACACAAATACATACGCACAGCACAGTAACTTAAGAAACAGAGATGAAAAGTGAACATCACAAAAAGGAAAGGTCTCCTTCTGAATAAAACCGTCTGAACTTTCACTAAAATAAAAGACCATATGGACTTCTTGAATAAAGATTCTCAAATTTAATAATATCGCAAAATGTAGCCCAGTCAGCTTTCCCCCATAATCGTAAAGCAGGCTGACGTCTAGTAGTTTGTTTGGGGTTTTTGCTGGTGAACTTTTACTGCTGACTCTCCTTGCATGTCTTGGTCAGATAATGCACGCCACACATTTAATACATATGATAGGCCCCACGACTCCAGAATGGTGGTTCCAATGCAAAGGTAGGCAATCTCTTTGACTGGAATCAGAGAACTAAAACACAACTGCAAGACCCTTTTTTAAAGCCGGTATCACATATTCGCACAAAGGCCACATGCTGCTCCATTCTTTTAATTTTTTTTTTTTATTTTAACTTTGCTACTTCCTCGGAGTTAATCTGTTATGAAAAATTACTTCCCTTATTTATTTTTAAATAACGGGAGTACAGAGACTCCCACACCACAGCCCTGTGCGGAGAACTGGCTGGGTATTTCATCACAGCGCTGAGAGCCTGAACGTCTGCTAACAGGCAGTTTTCCAGCTCACTGGCACAGGCACAAGTGAAAGCAGCACATTCATTTTGTGCAATTTGCTTTACCTTCCCACATGGAGTTGGTGCATGTAAAAGGCTGTTAAGTACTAAATTATTCCTTATCAAATCACCATCATCTGGAGTCATGATCAACACTAATTAAATTACTTTCACTGAACACGGCTCCAGCCTGCTGCCTCGGCTGCGAGGTACATTTTATTTTGCTTACTGTACAGTCCTAGCAAGGTACAGGGCACAGTGCTAGAAGGCATCTGTGCTGTAGTTTTAATTAAAGTTTACCTCACCTTCCTCCCAGCTTTATAAGCTAGGGTAAAGTGTATCAAATCAAGTAGGTTAACGCCTTCATTTCATTTAGGGAAAGCATTACAGTCCAAAGTGATTTTATATTAGATCTTTATCTTAACTACGGCCAGAAAGATAATGTAGCTGTAAAATTTAAAGCCTTCCTCAGGCAGTTCCCTGACACAGTCACCACGCTTAGCATTATCTGTAACTCCTTAAGTGTACACTTTTAGAAGCAGAAAGGAAAAAAGTCTGAGAAAAATACTTACTGTATTGGGGGGGGGGGGGGGGCTTTCTTGAAGGCTACTTGACCTTTCAAACCACATCTTAAGTGTGGCTGAAGATGAAAGACTTATTCCAACAATAAAATTTCAAACATTCAAAACAGTTCTCGTGTCATCACTGAAACCCTCCACCCGTCGCTCTTCATTTTAGTATGACACATTTTATAGTGCACCTATTAAAACAGATTTTAAACATACACCATTTTGCTAAACTGGATTTTATATTATGTTTTCAATCCATTTTCTTCTGAGGAGAGCAAGGTTGCTTATTTATACAATCTAATTTTAGTGCAGCATACCAAGCTACCAACACATCCAAATTAACAAAATGACATTTCAAACAACCAGCTCCACACCACTTCTTTCTTCCTGATGGCAAATTCATTTTATTTAACCCCAGAACAGAGTCTCAACCCTATTAAAGTAACGGGCACTCTGCCTTAATAATGATCTTCTTAAGAAGTGACCAGGGCCAAGATTTCATCCCGAGTGATTACTTACAGATAACTACCTCCTTACAACGCGTATTTAGATGGATGGCTTCAACACCTCATCTCAACTACTGGGGAAAGTCAGTCTTATCAGTATCAGAATGCACTCAATCCGCAGACCCTGTCTGGAGCTCCTTCGAAACCAACATGCAAATATAAGGCGAGCAGAAAGACTGCTGCCATCTGTAGCAAATTGATTAAGGTATAATATGTTACTGTATGCGTATTATCTGTGCATAAATATATCTATATCTGCAGAGTAAGAGGGCTTTCATGTTATACATAATGTGCTGTTGCACAGAACTAGATTTTATAGAAACAATAATAATTTCACTACAAAGCAAACTCACACAGAACATGCAAAACCATAGGGTGAAACCTGCCACCCCTTGTTTTGCAGTGCTGTTCTCCTTTGCTATCTGTCAGCAGCCTAATCCCCAAACATTTTGTTCATAATAACATCTAGTTTAAGACTCAAACAAAGAACAATTTTATTAAGAACTCTGAAATAAAGGAGGAATCGGTTTGTCTCAGAGGACACTGACTGGTATACTTTCTAACCTGTGAAACAGGCAATGTACCACCTCTATACAGATAGAACTGAATCTTTTCTTCTGAGAAAGCCCCAGAAATGCACTGCATCAAATATAAAAGCCATGGTTTAAAATATTTTTCAATTCAAGAGATTATTATTCAAGATGAAGAAATGGGAAATATTTTATGTGAAATTGCAACTCATTTATCCTTTGAGCAAGAATTTTATAATTTTCAAACTTCAGATTCCTGCATAGAACACAAAGCAAAATCTGATTTTATTTTCTTAAGGAGGATTGATTTAAACATATTGTTAGAGGCATGAAATGTTACTAGTAATTCAATGATGCTGGCTAATGGCAGGCAATCTTGACTCCACTAACCAAACAGACAAAGATGTCTTATCAACACTTGTGGGGCAAGAGCATTTGCTATACGGAATAAAATCAACTTACAGCAGTAACCTTGCTTGTGCTAGTGAATTCTGACATCTCCTAAGTCATACTACATTCATGTGTATTAAGTGCAAGGATTTTGTGTACCTGCAGAGAAAAGGAAGTAACTGGGAAGTCACAGTAAGTCATGTCCTAAAGATTGCTGCTGAATGTTTCTGAACTGCTTTTCACATCTATGCTCTTAAATTACCCTCTAAACCTGACTTAGCAAGTACACTTACTCATTTTTATGATCGATTGAAGCAAAACTGTTAATACGCAATGTAAGTTTAGAGAGATTTCTTGAACACATTTGAATGGAGGGAGATTCGACTTTCTAACAGCAAGATGAAAAGACAGGATGTAAAAATATTTAAGTTAATACGACTACAACTCCAGGTGCTAGACTGACTGAGATGACCCAAGTTAGTACTTGGTAAAATTTCAAAAGCAAGAAGAGAAGGCCCCATACTGATAAAGCCAACACTGTCATACTTTAAATCTATCTCCCAATGCACACAGAAATGCAGCAGGCACTTCAGATACATCAGTGTCTCTCCAAGATTCTTTTCCAGTACATTTACCTCTGCCAAGCCCTCCCCTTCCCCCAACACACAAAAATCCATTACTAAAGGGTCTAATCTCAGCTATCAGCACAGAGTGCCTTTTATGGAGCCATTAAACCATTTCTCTTGTTTACAGTGCCTGAAGAAAGATGTGAATTATGTCTGTGACAAAACAGGCGATAACATTTCTAAACTGCTATCAAAATGCAAACTGAAATACACTTAAGGACAGGGACCCTAATTCGTGTTTTTGCAATTTTCCTCGTTCACTATAACTTAACAGCACTCACCTGATGATTCAAACAAATTATTTATGCTGTAAGTACAACAGGTAGACATTTTAATAAAAAAAAAATCTACTTTCAATAAAGTAACAGTTTATTGAACAGTTCACCAAAGAGGCTAAAGTGCTGGTTACCTCTCAGGTGATAGTAATGACCTAGGTGCTCTTGTAAGTAGACATTTAAAAAAAAAAATCCAAACACAACATTGTGAGTTCGTATGAGGCCTGAAATGCTCTATTTCTGCAACAGTTACTTACCACTTGAAACATACATTCAGTATAGGTATTTGCATATTTGATGCAATGACTACAAAACTAAATACTTTCTGTATGACCTTCTCGATGGGAATTCCAGGCTTTACACATATTTTATGAAGATGTTTCAAAAATGCATATTTAACTTATGGAAAAATAGCCTTCTGCATTCTGGAAGCTATTTATTGATTATTTATCTCTCATTACAATTTGAGCTACAGACCCTTGTAGATAGCTGCACTCTGAATTTCAACAACCATTTAATAGACATCTGATTAAAGATAATGGGATGCCAAAGCAGGGTGCTTTTTTCCATTTCATTCCACTATAAGTTAATTTTACCGGTAATCTTTGGGATGCAAAGAAGTTAGCTGAAACAGGTACTAGACCCAGTTGACCGTTCCTTCATACTCTGGAGGTTACTACTGCTGCAGCTGAATGTGGCATGCAGACTAGTATACTAACAAAAAGTGAAATAAAAACATAATGTCGGAAAGGTGACAGATGAAGAGAGGTAGGAGGATGCAAAGACTTTAGTAAAGGCTGGTTACCGAGTCTTCCCAGCTAAAGTGTTCCCAATATAATTTTGAATTAAAGCCTACACATACAGACCACTGGAACAGCTGAAAGACAGAAGTGACTGCAAGCACAGATGACTGAGGCACGATCTGCAATTGCTTTTGCCCTAGGCAATCTCTTGCCTAGACAATGGGAAAAAAACCCTTTTGTTTCTGACCACTGCAACAGCTGCAAAGATGAGAAAGACTTGAAGATGGTGGACTGATAGAAGAGTGGGTGAACAGATTCTATGCAGACTCCACCAAGTTCTTGAACTATCTGATCTATCAAAGTCACCTCAATCAGATCTTAGCTGAGCTCCAGTCAACTGGATTTCATTTAGGTCTTGCTCTCTGCCAGATATTGGAAAGGGCTGGTGTCAAACTGGATATCTGACACAGATGTGCATCATCACTGTGGTTTCAGAGAGTATAGTCAGTTCCAGGCAGTTCATCTAAAAACTGAACATAGACAAGAGACCTGAGCTTTCAATATCGCATAAATGAAAGCTTCTAGAAAAGGGGGATGGGGGGGAAATCTAAGCAATCCTGTCAGGTAGATTTTTGAAGAAGCGCATGATCTCGGTATTATTTTCCATATTATGGTTGCATCTAGAAAGCTAGAACTTGCTTAAGATGCAGAATTTGGCCCTAAAGACAATTGGCCTCCATCCCTACTGAGGGGTGACCATTCACCTGAAACAGAGTCTGTGTATGCGTTTGTGGGTGTGTGTGTCAAATGGAAATATGCATACCAAGTGTGCAAGCATGCCTCTGCAATGATATATTTATTATGTATGGTCAAATTACGTGTAATACCATAATAAAGGGCAGTAAGCTTTTTTTCTCTTCAAATGCATATGTGTAACTGGGCAGAAAATGAGGAAGCAGCATGCAAAAGAGAGGAACAAGATGTAAATGTGTAAAAATGCATTCCGTGAAAAGCTAGTTCTCTCCTACGTGGTGGCCTGGCTTTAAGTCCAGGGAAGGAAATCTGAGGATAGCTGGTATCATAGCAAGTGCTCTGCCACCCTTCGTCTCACCACTCATTCCCAGAAAGTGGAACTTCATGACTGGGCAGTACTTGGCAAACCCATTATATATGATTCCATCAATTCAGTCTTCACCTTGGCTTCAGATCAGATCCTTCCAGTCCCTACCAGCTCAATAGATAGAAACAGCATGGGACCTCATTTTTTGGAAGCTAGTTCTGAACGATGAGCCCAAGCACCAGCTTTCAAAGCCAACTGGCAAGAATAGAATACGTGGGCAAGATGGATCTATTTGAGAACCTTGTTTAACAAAAAGAAAATACCAGCTTTGAAGTAATCTGTCACCTTTACTGGAAAATATGCAACTACAAATCACTTTAATAACAGTTAGAACTCACTCTGCAAAATAAAGCAAATTGCTTATTTTGTCTTCCAGCCTAAACCATACAATACTGTGCATGTCAATTAACGGTCTACTTGAATACTGCATTGCACGAATGCTACATAATAGTATAGTCTTTAAAATCCTCAGGGGGTGGGAAGGGATGTGGTAGGATAAGAACAAAAGATGAGGACAAGATCCCACAATTTTGGCCTAAAGTCTGCATGGTCTGATCTCATATGACATGGTACGAGAAGAAAAAAATATTGATTCTGAATTTGAATTAGGAAAAAGTAGCAAGCAGGTAAAGATGAACCTGAAGGTGAAGATGCACTGAAAGCTGGAATTTCTTCCTGTTTACTACTAGAGAGTTTCAAGATGGGAAATGACAGCACATTTTCCTACAACTGATATTGGGAAATTCTGGACCTTAAAATCTGCAGTAATGAATCCGTATTAACAAGCATTGTTTGTTAAAATAACTTTATCTTGCTTTGGAGTAAGAGAAGGTTTCTTCCTTCCTTTTTTTTTTTTAAAAAAAAGCATTACAGATTAATGACTAAAAGACAAAAAGTGAGTATTAAAATAAATTTTAAATTAATCGAATCACCTGTTCATCTCTAGATTATGTTAATTCTATATATCCACCATAATTTTTCCCTATCTTTATCATGATCTGACACTAACATAAAGCCTTTGAGAACAGGTAAAGCCAAAAAAAAAAGGTTGAAGTAGAGAACAGAGATGGATTCATTGTACCTACCGCAAATCGAAGTTGCATCACTATCCATAAGGCACGTTTATATGAGGGCATTAATACATGGAGAAAAGTGACCAAAAAAATTATCATTTTAATGCAGACATATGCCACTTCCCTACAGCACAGTATATTTGACTCCTAAACACCACACTCCTGCCCCTGTTCAACAAAGAAATTCTTCAAGATGCTTCTTCAAAAAGAGAAATAAATGTCATTCTTTAACCGAAATGTGTTTTTCTAAATTTTGTGTGCTAAGACAGTAAAAACTTTTGCCAGTTTAGCTATTTCTGGGCAGCTAACTCAGGACCCCCCCACCATGACGGATGAAGCCTTCCCGAGAGGTGGAAGGGTTGCCAGCCAGTGTGGAAGAGGGGGCACAGTATTAGAGTTTGCACCCATACTTAATAATTGGTTCAGTGCTATAAAACCCTGGTTTTAGTGCAAGATATCCCTCAGTTGTTTGTCTGTGCAGTTGCAATTTCTGAAATATTCATTAGAGTTACTGAGGGTACACCTGCAGCTTTCTGGTGCTGGAAGTGCTGAAAGCACGACTGAGATAATTCAAATATTTGTAGCCACTCGGCTTCTCATTTAAAAGGATCATGCCAGCTGAAAATTGAAGTCTGCAACTACGTTCAGTACAGCAAAAATTAAAAAGCCCACCCGAAAGGGTAAGCCACCTGGCTAGAGAAGGGGGGGTAGGGGAATCTTTCAGTAAATACCAATAAAACTTACTCCCTAAACCCAAAGATGCAAAGATGGAGTAATTCCAAGGCAAACTTTTCGAGAGGCTGATAGTAAACACCTTGATAGGACACTAAAGGTCCTTTGGCCTCAACGGACAGTGTATTTGGGCCACTCTTAACCAGCTGAACTCCACATTGTATTAGAAGGCTGTCTCTACTCTTCTTCTACCCCCAAGCAATGGGGGGTTGAATATTTTGGTTAGCTGGCCCCTCTTCTCCACTCCCAAAAGATTTCAGCTTTCTAGTTAACAATTGTCGAGAAGGTATTTTCATGCAGTGGGAGCTGCAGTTACCGGCAGTTTCTTAGCCTCTGAAAGCAGCAATCTCACAGAAATGCTGTCATGGGCACTGTTTTATTCTGATTTACGTCCCCTTCATGCAGTGCTCTTCTTCCTTTCCAGACAGTTACCTGTCCAGCTGTGTGAGAGTGGCAATGGAGGGAAAGTGCTGCCAGAAGGGCTCTGTCTCCCAGCAAGTACAGCCAGGGCAAAAGTTAACCTGCTGACAAAGACAGCGAACACTGCATAACTCTGAGAAGAATAGAAGGAAATTTGCAGAACATTGGTGGGAGGGAGAAAGGGAGGATTAGGCTAGAAGGAGCAAACTGGCTTGCTTTGACGTCTGAGGAGAGTAGGTGAGGCAGGAGGAAAAGCTCTCCCTCTCCCCCTGCCCCCAAAATAAACAGAGGCTTAGGGCTCTCTGGAGGAGGAAGCAGTAACCTAATAAAAATTAAACCAGCCGGGTTCTGTAGCAATTGATCTAAAATCTGTGGATAGCGTAAGATGATTGGGGGGGGGGGGGGGGGGGAATCTGAAGAATTTTTAATCCCTCTATACTGCATCTGCAACCAGGACCCCACAGAGAAAGAGGGTTGCTCTTCATCTGCATTAGCTTTCGGTGTTCAAATCCTGGGAGGAGATATGGGGCATTTGTTCCTACAATTACTTATAATGTATGTGGCTCCAAAAGCTCCTAGCAAGGTGCGAGGCGATCCACCTTTTAGAGCTCCTGCCAAAAAGGAAGGTCTTAATGTAAAACTAAGCCTGAGAGAAAACTCAAATTGTATTCCTACCTGGGAATTATCAATCAAGTTAAATGCAAAGAGAAGAGCTGGCCACTAAATCAGGTTCTGTGTACTTTTCTGAGGACAGGATTTCCATTTGCAGCAATTTCCAAAATTTAATTTAAATTGTAAAACGTAATGGCTAAGTACTACGTAACTTCCATTTACTAGAATATCCAAGTGAGATCATATCCCAGTGTTTTATACACACACATATACACTTTCCACTTCAGGTAAATCTGCAGTTTGAGGGTTTTGGGACTTGATTTTAATAGGTTTTGTAGAAACAGAATTATGAAGAAAACTGTTGTAATTATAACATCTACTTTGCCAGAAGTAACAACGAACTTTAAAATAAAATCATTTCATATGTTTTTGTATTTGTTTTAAAGGTATCATCCACTTGATATTTAGGAAAGCACACCCACAGCAGAAAACAAACAGGAATTGTTTCTGCCTCATTTCCCCTCTTTACAGTAAAGTTTCAAGTTACATCAATCTAGTTATTTAGATATTATTTGTGGTTCTTTTGTGATGTATTCATGCAAAAAGCCAATAGTCAGCTACAGATGAGAAGGCTGCTGATCTTGTACTTGCAGCTGGACAAAATGTGAAAGAACCTGGATTTAATCTCTGGTTCTGCCATTCGTTGTTCATAACAAACAACTGGTGTTAGAAGGTTGATTCTAGTTTGAAGTAGCTCAGTCTTAGGAGCTACCTTCAGAGATTCATAATCACTGTGTCACTTTGCTTCCCTACAAAAATAGAAATATCCTCATAATAAAAGAGCATCATAATAAAGATTATCCTTAAGGATAATCATGCCCATCTGTCAGTTAGCTAATCAAGAATATGCAAAAGCAAGAGAAGCTAATAAATAATGAAATGGACTACACAGTGAGCACTCTCTAGCAAGAGTTAACTAATTTAAGAGATTAATTAGAATTTGTTTTTATTTTAGCAACTCTGATAGGCACTAAAAGGAACAGAATTGTATTTTGAGAAGATGATTCTTAATTTGATTTTGCCTTTAACAATAAAAATAGGTATACATGCATGAATCAAGTGTACACTAACTGAAGGTAGCTAATGAGATTTTTGTTTACTTCACTGGAAGAATGAGACTGTCACCACTCTAACTACATGTGTCCTTCATGCTTCAATGTTAAATTTTCACAAATGCTTACCAGTAAGGCAGCTCTTAACAGATCTAGTTTATAATTCATTAGAGCAAAGCTGAAATCTAAACCTTTAGTTCACTACCAAAAGACACTTCAAAAAATGCAGTCTCCACTGGAAAAGGTGCGGGCCATCAAAATAAGTAAACAATAAAATTCAGCTCACAAGTTTTATCACTGATTCAACAGGGAAACAAAGAAGCCATTGTCAGAAGTGGTTAGGTCTGGGAACATAAAGTCGGGACTTAAATAAGTAGATCGGTATTCAAAGACTCTTAGCAAAGTGCTCTTTCTGGAGCCGGTGGAATTTTGACCACCTGCAACCAGGCTCTGGTTCTCAGAACAGATACTTAAGGCTTCTGCCACTACCTAAAGAATTCTTACTGTATACAAGACTCACAACTGAACGCACATTACCAATACATGCACTGCACATTTTTTCTGAAGCCAACTGTTACTGAAGTTGTATGATTATTTTACACATGCCTGCAATCAGTAAGGCTGACAATTACATGACATTCTTATATGCATGTATGCATACAAACATGTATATACAAAATACATATATATACACACCCATGGAGTACACACCGTGCATATACTCGTACACTTGCATAAATACAGCTCCCAAATTCTAATCCCAAATGCTTGAAACTTTTTGTCTTTCCTGAATACTGACACTTTCCAAAGTCTCTTTTGTCTCCATTTATGTTAGTGCTTTAGTCATGTGAAATTTTATTTATGGATAGGTTAATAAGGAAGCATTGCACTCTGTTTCAGCATGAAGACAGAGTATTACAAAAATTAAACTGTTTATCTTTTTTAGGTATACATTAGAAACAGAAAGGAAACAACATCTGAGCAAAGAGGATCAAATTAGCAAGACTGGGAATTGTTTTGCACACGTTATTTTTCAAATGTCCTTGATGACGACTCGTAATATATAAATTTAAAGACAAAAACCTGGCCAGTCAGTAACCTTCCTATTCAGTGACTGCAGGACTTGGCAGTAAATGTCACTGCTAAAAAATATTTCACTACATTAACTTACTGGCAACCACATTTGCTGAATAAGTTTATAAACAGCCACAGGGAAAAAAAGACAACCAGAAATAAAGCTGCTAATGATTCACTCTTTTCTAACATGCATAATCCTCAGTTTACAGAACAAATAGATACATAAGAATAAAGATATCCTTAACCAAGACAGTTCACTTCTCTGTTCACCTCATCAAGGTCAAACTATAATCCAGGAACAGGTCAGAGTAATGTATTGAAGACAAGGAGAACATGAAGAATAAGTGAAAGGAAAAAAAATCACTGTCAGAGAAAAAACTGGAACACGTGCCTTGAAAAAGTAGTCAGTTTTCCATTTACCAGTTTAGACTAGGTTTAGCTCATTCCTAGAAAAAACACTGATGACTTCTAAAACTCAAAAAAAAAAAAAAAATTTATGCATATTTATAGCTTATAAATGGCTCCACTGTAATTCCTTCCCAGTACTGAAATGCGTAAGACCAAAACAAAAGGACACAGAACCTGAAACATGGGCTATTTTTCCTGTATGCTTACAGAAGGCTAGCGATACTGGTCCTACATGACATGAATGTGTCACAGACTCTCCAATGCTGAACTGATGTTTTGAAGACGGTCACTCTCTCCTCCCTTTTTTTCCTGCTATACCCTTTGAAAACTTCACCGCAGTCTGTGGGAGAGCCTGACTTCTGTCTTCAGTTGCTGAGGCAAAAAAAATGATAACAGACTGTACATCCGTTTTACCTAAAGAAACATATGAAATAAATAGAAGTGGATGGACTCAACTTGCAGACTGCCTCCTTATTTTACACCATCCCAGAGCTTATGGATTTTCAAATCATTATTTAGGCAGCTCTTGGAATACAAAACACATTTTGTGAAAACATTGCATGGAAAGCTGTTTAAGGAGAATAACAGTTTTGTATTAAAATAGAATCACAAAGACCCTTCAATCTGCCTTGTTTAGTTTCTGTGTGAAAATACAGTTGAAATAAATTTCTGCATACTTTGTTTAATACAACTGGAACTGAGCAGATGCTCTAATACATATACATACTCCTGATGAAATTAACTAAACAACTATCTGTTTTAAAACAGAAATAACTGTAGTGTTAAGAAAATACTGCCATGACTACAAGTTACAATGTGAAGCTTGCCTGTATTTCCACAGATGGGATCTTCACAGAGTCCTTATGGGGAAGGGAGGAGGGGAGGCTTCCTCAGAAAGGAAATAGAAGGGTTTTTCACAACTGAAAATTCAACATTTTGAATAAAATATGTTTAATGTTTTTGTTTTTATGTAAACAGACCTTAGGAAGTGATCTGACAGCCTTAAGAAATTACCATTTGAAAGAAAAAAAGGTCTACATGCTTCATCTTTGATCTACGAGACAGATTTATCACAGGACAGGATGACTGAAGTTTATTCATTAGCTGATAACCTCCACATGCAACCCAAGCCTTTAATCTGCAGTAAAACAGCAAATGAGGATGGTGCTCTGAGAAAAGGAAACTAAGTCAGCTTGGCTGAGCAGGGACATGCCAATGGAAGGCCAGGGGGCAGACAGGGGGACAAAACCCCACAAGAGCAGCCCTGTCCAGCTGCTTGGGCTCCTCCATGCCCTGGAGAGCTGGAGACCATCAGGTTCACAGCAGTCACAAGGTTAAACCCCATCTGCGTAACATGGCTGCTGTCTCTCCTCGGGTGCCCAGAGGTACCTTTTCATAAGCAATAAAATTCACATCATGGCATGGAAGGCACTCTGAAAGGAATAACTTCCACTTTAAAAGTTTTTAAAATGAAAAGCTATGCACTCGATGGAGTCTCGTCATTTGTTTCACAGTGCTATTACCACCATCAGTGCTTACATAACCTGTGAGCCACTACCACTAATGCAATCCAGGAGAACCTAAAGCCTTTGCACCTTCAAAGCTGGCAATTTAGTATAAAAATACAAGCAAAAAAGCAAATAAACAGAAACTGCTTATTAAAATCAAAGCAAACCCACAAATTCTCTACTGTTAAGATCACAAGTTAAAGGCATTACGGTCAACAGTCTGCCTCTTGGTGAAACTTTTTAAAGAACTAAATCTTGCAATTATGGAAAAGGTCGCATGGCAGATTTAAATATTTTCAAAAATCCTCTAGAGGAAAGAGGAGGAAAAAAAATCCGTAAAAATCCATATTAGCACAGACTAATGCCCTGCGATGAACCACAGAATGAGCCCACAAAGTCCTCTGAAAGACACCCATTCCTAATTTCTTTTGAATGAGAATTAAAAACAAAAGAAACAAAAAAAAAGAAAGTTAACAGCTGGTAACAGTTTCAGTCCTGCTTTAAACAAAGGAAACAAGTGCTCAGGGACACAATGAAAGAAGTGAGGCTATCTAAGGCAACTATGAAGGGAGATAAGGTGGTCAGCACCGACTCCTCAGTCTGACCTCTCCAGCTCTTACAAAAGCAATTGCATTGGACTCTCTTTGTAAAATGCTTTTGAGATCTCCAGATAAGTGATCATTAAGAAAGCTGTGTATCTCACAGCAGAGTGATACATGCATTTCTGTACCTACTTCAAACCGAGAAACAAAGATGTTAAGCAACATGCCCAAGGTCATGCAAAGCTAAGGGCAGGAACAAACCACAGAGCCCCAGCTCTCACAGACCTTTAGAAAGGATCCATCACAGTCAGGCATTCACTAAAATAAATAAGTAAATGTCTCTGTATCTGACAATGTCTGACCTATGAAAGGAAGTAGTTTCAAGACAAGTGGCAAGAAACAAACACAGCGGCAGCAGAAAGGGAATAGCTAAGCACCAAGAATAACTAGCACCACATTGTAGGATATTTGTCAGAATGCCTGATGTGGTACCACACTTGCAGAGCTACACTTAAAAAAAGGAGACTCCAGCCACACAGGCTCTTTTTTTAAAAAAAAAACAAAAAAAAAAAAAACAAAAAAAAAAAAAAAAACCAAAAAAAAAAAAAAAAAAAAAAAAAAAAAAAAAAAACAAACTGCGAAAACACGCTGGTGTGTGCAACTTGCCACACACAGAAAACCCAAACACTACCAACTGCAAATTCTAGGACATTGTGCACTACCAAGACATGACTACCAGCTGCCTACGTAGTGAATCATCACGTTAAAAGATGTTGTCATTTTTTCAGTCCACTAAAAATTTTTCTAGAAGATGAAAAAATTAAACTATTCTGCATCATAAACAAGAACAAACCCAGTAAACAGATCTCCTTTTGACTTCACAGGCCCATCAGAACTCACGTTATTCTGGTGCTTTCTACTTTGTTTTAATTGTGTGGGATTTTTTTCTCCAAAATATGTCAAAATAAGTGAAAACTAATCTCTACCAATTGCTCATCAGCTCTCGCTTAACTAAAGCAAACAGGAAATGCTATTCTAGATCTGAAATTCACTTTTGAAACTTAAGTCACACAAAGAAAAAGACAATAAAACACAGCATTTTTCACCTGACAGTGGAAAAAAAAACCACCCAACCACCATGATTCTGTACACTGCAAACATGTAAATAAATATTAAAGCTTTTTCTAATTTAAACTGCATTTGGAATATCCTAGGCCATTAGTTAAAATGACAGAAGAATACAGCTACCTGAAGCCTATGTAAAGAATCTCTCTTTAACAGGCTTTTAAAGATTGCAAGCCAGAGCATCTAAAAAGCACATCCCTGAATAATTTAAGGCTCCTGGCATCTACATTGAAAGAGTGCCTTTGCTAAACCTGGAGGAAAAAAAAAAAAACAGAGGTAAGAGAAAGAATAAAGGTCGTGAAAGATCAGCAACAAAATCACTACTAAAAAGTATTCTTCCGATCTTAAAGTTTAATCAGACATGGAGGAGCACAGATTTTACAGCCTGCCCTTCCCACTTACTGTCAACAGCTGTGGTCTAACATTAACATTTACCCCTTGGCAGTGTTAAGACAAGACTGTGATGGTCGGGGAAACGATACAGGAACAAAATGAAAGAGAGGGAAGGAAACTGATCAAGAAGGTGAAGCATAGCACAAATGCTCATTAGCAGAAATTCAATAACAAAAAGCAAAAAAGCTAGAGTTTGTGATGATTTTAAATGGGTAACCTACATTTTAGGGCAAAAGAAGAAAGAGGGAAAAAAACTCTGGAAGAACAGACCAATGTAAATACACATTTATATACACAAAATGCTATAAAGACAACAGGCAATCTGGTTTGGTGCAGGGTAATCCCCATTTATAACCAATTGTACCAAGGTTGAATTACAAATCAACCTGTTGTTGACAATACCAAGTTTTCTCTGCCAACTACATCCTTTAAACATCAGCAAATCCTACCTACTTCCTCATGTCTGTCATAGAAACCATCCAAACAATGAGAGCAAGCAATCTTCACCTCAACAGCTACTGACTCCAAGCAAACTGAACACTACTCGTTTTTACTCCTAGATTGGATTGGAAAGTCCTTGCTGTTCTACAGTATCTGAAAGCCTCACCACTGATTACAACCAGTTCAGGATCTGGCTCCTCCTCAGTATATGAAAATGAACTTGAAACAATAGGAAACTTTATCTGAGGAAGTTAACACAGGTCACCCTTCTCCACATACGAATACTGACTTTGTACAGACAGAAAAACAGCTTACCTATGAATTATGAATTAGATAAGAATTTGGAAAAAGTGTCACATAAGGAATGGTGATTAAAAAAAAAACCAAAACAGCAAACATTCACGTTTTTGGAGAAACAGACTGCATTTTTGCTTTACACAACTTTTCATGTTAATTGCTAAAGGAAGCGTAATGAGGAACTCACTGAATATGTAGCAAACAGGTCAGCTGAAGTGTAAAAGCAGATTCAGAATGCGGCAAAACCAACCTGCCTAACAGAATTTCCAAGTAAATGCCTGTAAAAGTGATTCCTCCCTCTTTCTGTGGAATTCTTATTTCTTCTGAGAATGGAAATGAAAGAGTAAGACAATTACACTATTTAATACGCAATTATGATATTTTCACAGTGTAATTGCAAGCAAAAAAAATATCTGATACACATTTTTCTCTTAGAAGTCAAAATGTTCAGTTGTTGCAGAAAGCAGAAGGTTAAAAGAAACTAAACTGCAATTTGTTTTTCAAATTTCATCCAAACAGGCTAGCTGTTAGCTACTCTTCATTCCACTCACTCTGAGCTAAAGTACAGAAACATTCTTTGTGATAGGTAAAGTTAAAAAAATATTTAATAAAAAGGTAATACAAGACGGACAAGATGGGGCTTTGGACATTGAGACAAAAAAGAAAGGTTTCGAAGTGCAGACATTTCTAAAATCATTATGGTAGGAAGGACTTCTTTCCAGAAGACATAATGGAGTAACAAAATAAATCCAACTTTAAACAGGTACACTGAAGTTCAAAGCATTAAGGGGAAGCTTGTCATACTGGATCCTTAGTTAGTAGAAATATGCGTAATTCCAGCAACATCAATAATATCACATGAAGTTACGCTAGCTGTTGATCTCATAATATCCAAAGCCCACACCTAACTATAAATATATATATTATGTTTGCTTTTGAAAACTGAATTAAGTTGAATAGCAACTCATAACTGAAATATTCATGGTCCCAAGCTAAGCTTTGAAGTTAAATCCCTAAGTGGATAAAGTGGACTGTATATCTAATCTAAACTAAATGTTTCCCTTAGTTAGTTACTAACACCAGTGCAGTTTCACTAGTTAAAATCATTATTACAGAAAAGTAACGCAAAGCCCATGGCACTTTAAGGGGCATTTATTTAATCCTGCTTAGGGCTAGGACACAGCACATGATCTTGGCAGTATCAGTTCCTCCACTGCCTTCCACATCTTTGCTTCAAGAGTTGACTAAGTTGTTGATTTCTAGGCAAGGAAGTTTTAACCACAGGTTTCCAGCACTGCTACTGTTACCAAGGTTTCTTACGACTTCTTTCAGTGTTACAAGTTTCAATCTAAGACCACAAATTACCACAGGTTTAAAGCCCATTTCTCAAGCTACAAAGCTAGAAATAAAATGTCACTAATTTTTGTACCTGGACTGCAGACTGTAACTGTTTCAGTGAAAGCACTTCAGGGTTGTTTTTTTTTTCATACTATGCACATCACACACGCACCCCCCACCTATATTACAGACCATAAATGAAATTTGTGCAGCCAACTACAGTTTGGTTGTCTCTGAACTAAAGTAGCTGTGACCTCCTTCACTGGTTTACACTTCTGTCCCTCACCATTTCTGGCACAATTAAGTGTATTAAACACTGAATCTATGGGGGCTTCTCCACCCACTCCCACGTTTGGGGGAAAAAAAAAAAAAAAAAAAAAAAAAAGCCAAGTGCTCCTGCCAGGCTGCTGCCAGTAACAGGGTGAGCACTGTACAGACTTATAGATTATATATAGTAAGTCATTATAATAGAGTTTGAAGGCAGGTTTGGATCCTAGAGAAAACAGTCACAATTGTGCTACTTCTGCCGCAGTAATTTCCCTGTGGCTTTGGTTATGTTGATCTCCGTTCCTGTTTCACAGAGCCCACAGCTACGTACGCTGTATCCAAGTACATCTCTGAAACTCCATAACCTTTGCCAGAGTAACTCTCCAGGAAGCTCTCCTGACCTTTATTTAAGATAAAGAAACCAACTGAAATGAAGAAATAAATGTTCCTTTGATAATACTGTGTAAGCTGTGGCTAAGGAACTTTGAAATACAACAGCGTTAATAAAATAGCCATATTAGGAGAATTTCTTTATCACCAAAAGCAGTGACCAGCTTCAATGGGGCTTTTCATTCACAGTTCACAAATTATTTTCCAAGAATCATTGACTTGTTGTGTAACGATAATTGTGGGTTAATAGAAGCCCTAACTGAACTTTGTACTCTTACACAAAGGATGTATGCATACATGACTATATTTGGACACAGCTCCATATGAAGGATAACATATCTGATTTTCAACTTATAGAATAGTTTTGGCTTTAATACTGTAATTTAATAATAATTAAAAAAAAAAAAAAAAGTCTTTGAAGACAGAGGTGAAAAGAAAAAAACCTGTTACAAAGTGCAACTTTAAAAGTTTAAAAGTGACCATGATTGTTGGTTGGTATATATACAGGAACTTCTAGAGAAAAACAAAAATAAATTGTTTCTGTACAGGTATACTATCAGAGTCCTGGGGATGAGAAAAAAATTTTTTTTTCTTTTTTCCCCACAAAATGTTGTTATGAATACTCTCAATAAATCTTTCTTGAAACAGTTACTGGGTAAATGGAAAAAAAACTCAAAAAGATTTATAATAAAACTCAACAAGTCTGAACTTGGGTTAGTGACTATTTTTTAACGCAATTCTTTTTAATCTCTCTAATCTTAATCCTAACATTTCAGTACATGAATGCTGTTTTTAACAGCTATCTGGTTTAGTGAAGTGCAGTAATTCACTCCGATTGGATAAATTATTTAAGTTATTTAGAAAACGGAAAAGCTACCATGCGCTCTACCTGCTCAGCAGATGCTTTTTAGAAGAGACCTCTAATGATGAAGTCTTGCCATGAGGAAGAAGATGCATAAAGAAGCTCCAAGAAATCTGTGACACTGTCAGATAATGTTTCTAATGCCGTTTCTTTACTACACCCTTGCAACCACTCAAAACCACAGACAGGTACAGCAAAGGGAAGCCAGCGTTTTAACAGAATAGTAGCACTTTAGCAGTTAAAGGCAAGATTTGAGGGGTACAGGCTTAAAAAGACAAGTTGGGCACATGTTAAGTAAAGTAGCAAACAATGCAAAGCTTAACATAACTCCAGCTTCCTCCCACCATTAATTCAAAGGGAAATTTTGTTTGAGCAACAAATGCCACATGCCAAGATGACTTTAAAAATGCTTTAGCAGTGGCTGTATTTGATTGATTATGTGGAGAAAAATATTTATTTATTTATACACAAAACATATCCAGCAACCTGATTTCTGCTCAGCAGAGCTGCCTCCTATGTCTCACAATATCTGATCCGTACCCGCTCAACACGCTCCTCACTCTACGGACAGAGAAATTCCCTCCACCTCCACAACATGAGTCTTTCTTTGCTTCCCTGGGGCTGAGGAGTGAGAATTACAGAAGATGGTCCCCCACTAAAGGTTATACCTTCATCTCAAACAACTTCTTTTGGCTACATGTCAAAACGCTACTTGCTTTATCTATTCATCATGCTGATGTCACCAACCAGCGAAAGGAGCTATCACATGACCACAGAGGACAGAATAAATAACAAATATGAAGACCCAAATATAAATATACATATTTTTAAGAAAGTGATGATTCATACTATACTTACAACTTTCAGCCTGATAGTCTGGCACAAACTGCTCGTCATTGTCAGGTACCTGAGCTGAAGAAAGGAAAACAAAAACAAAAAAACAAACAAATAAAAGACAAAAACAAGGAAAGAATTAAAAGAAGCCATTAAAGCATAAATAAAGACTATTCTGCTTAATTTGAAGCACAGCCAAGATTAAAACTAGGAATTTTTTTCTTGTTGAGTATGAGAATCAGGCAAGTGCATCATTTTAGTATCACGTAAACCCTAGGGTGAAGCTGTGCGATGCAGTGGAAGTCCAGAGCAGCCCCAGTATGCAGCAATGGGGACAGGAGGATGTGAAGGCTGGCGCTGGCACTGGCCCTGCCTCACTCCCTGCACGAGGGTCTGGACCTACCACGCTACTGGTAAAAACCCATCAGTGCTCATTTTCAAAGTTACCTGCATGGAAAGTCTGCATAAAATCAAGTCCTAGCATTTAACACTTATGCATCTTTAACCCCAAACTACCACACCTTCAGCTTACTTAAAACTGATTCCAATATTTCATGGCAGTCAGCCAGCACAGTAGGGGTTTTTTGTTACTGTTTTAAATACTTGAAAAGAACTATTTTACCAGACCACAGAATTCCTGGTTCAATGATATTTCAGACATTGGGGAAAAAAAAAAAAAAAAATTTACTTAAATCAAGAATCACTATTAACACCCATTCACCTTGTGTATAGTCTTCCCTTTTAGGAAACTTTCATCACGAACCTAAACTATAAAATACAATCATTTCACGGTCTGCTGATACATAATTTTGCATCTGTGGTACCACAGTTCCTTCTCACTGTATATCTAAGACATCAGCCTTCTCTCATACTGTGTTGTAAACTCATTTAAACCATTTAAGCTGAAATACCACTGAACGTATATTAAAGGTGAATACATTCGAATAGCTGCAGACCATTATGCTGAGAAGCGGCATTCTCGGAGCAGGAATGGTTCTGGGTACATCCCAAGAGAGATCCAGCTTGCCGTTTCTGAACTTTGTCATCTTGTTCTCAATGTACACTAACTAGAATTATCACAGCAAAGCTGCATAAAATTATCTGTTTGAAAATATTTTAATTTACACAGTTCTTGACTAAAGACAAGCAAATAATTCATATGATCTTAATTAAAAGTTAACATCTGCCATGATCTGGTTACCCAACAAGATTTGAGAGGTAAATACTGGTTTAATAATCATTTATCAAAACAGTGAATACCACACCATTAAATATGTTAAATGATAAAATAGAATTTTAATGCCATTCAGAACACTTTCTAAGTTTAGGAAGAATACGTTCCCCTTTATATAGGTGCAATTGCGACTAGTTTTCACATAATTTGTTTGAAATAAAAATACATATTTAATTATAATGACTCAATTATATTGAATATGCACTACAGTACTCTTCATGGAACAGATCTCCACTCCTTACTCAAGGTGTACTTCTAATGACTTAACTGAGAGGTTTTTTCCTGGGTAAAGAATTCAGAATCAGGCTCATTATACTGAAAAATTATTTGCTCCCGGTTTTAAAATAAATGTTTAAAGTCCTACTGTCTTAATTGCAGCAAATACCCCTTAAGAACAAATGACCTTGGAAAACCAAACACAGATTTGAAAAGAAGTGTAAGATAAATACAAAGATAAAGACAAAAGTGTAATTAGCATTACTCTGAAAAAAAGCATAGCTATTAAAAAAAAAAAAGAAAAACAAATCGAACAACAAAGCAACAATAGCTATGCTTTTAGAAGAAACCAGTACCTCTAAGGACATGTTATCTCCTCAAAGTTTGAAGTTGTATAAAACATGTATTTTACCAAACCAAATTTTACCAATATTTTTGATGCATTAAATTTCTCTTTTCTCCAGAGAAACCATAGGACTTTTACCAGAAATTAACTCAGGGACAATATGAGCCCAAATGCAAACGCTCTGCAATTTCTGACATTCATGCAATTCACTGCATGTGAACATTAGGCATTTTCCTTACAAAAATGCCAAATATTTGATCGTCACAGAAGAATCCAATTATGAAATCAAGGTATCCTACTTAAAAATTAGTTCCTAAGGATTTCTTACATTTCCAATTGTTTTTGAAGGGTTTGTGAGTACATTCAGAGTTAAGGTAATTTGTATCAATTGTATCAAGCAATTTCTTGTTTCCAGAAGACACATCCCACATTATTCTTAAGTCAAATGCAGCAAGGAGGCTAGTATGACTAATTTTTTTATACACACAGGTTGTGTCCAGGACTTCCGCGTCAACACACACACGTGCATTTTTTATATATACATATATATATGTTAATATGCAACGCCACGATATCTGATAAAAGGCTAAAAGAAAACAAAAACTCTTCTGTTGCAATCAGAAGGCTACATTTAGTGATTGTAGAACTGGGACAGCAATTTTATATAACTTTCTAGAGTGTACTCTAATGCACCAGACTGCTTCACCAATGTTTTATTCTGGTTTTATCAGTTTAACTTGACTTACTCCAGAATAAATCTGTTGTAGCAATATATGTATATAGCAGTAAATGAGGTCCTTTTTTTTTTTCCAAAGTGTAAAATAAAATACATCCGGCTGAACTGTCACGGAAAACCGGTGTATTACTTTAGAGATACTGTCATTACCCCGATTTGGTTTAGAGTAAACAAGAAAAATCTACTTCATTCATGGATCCCCCAAATGTGTGAAGGCATATATAATAAAGATAAAAGCACATCACTTTATCAGTACTCTTGAAATAGGTGGATACTACACCGTCAAAATGTATTTTAAATACAATAGTGACATAGCCTTAAAAGCCGCTGTAAGAAAATGAGTACAGCAAGTTAAGAAGTGTTTAATACCCTGCCAAATATAAACAAAACAAATAACATCCAAAATGTTCAACTCAGGAACATGCATTTCCTACTGGAGTCTAATTTTAGTAGCATCAGTACCTTAGAAACAAACCCAAAAGCCTATACAAAGAAATTAAAAGGAACTGCTAACTGTTGGAAATGAGAATTATTCCTTTGTTTAATCTGATACTACTTTTAAGATACGAGAACTGAAACTCGTACATGATCATACTGCAAAAATGCAAGCAACCATCGTCAGACCAATAGACAGACTTCTTCCACCAGCATCTTGCTGTGAGAGGGCAAATAACTGGGATACATCATTCCATTACTTAAAATGAAGAGGGCTTTTGTACCTTGAGTTTGCATTATAAGCAGCATTATAAGCAGACTTAGTAAATTAAACAGGTAAAGACACTTCAACCTAAATGTTAGAAAGGAAAATCTAACTTGCAGTGTTGCAACTGTCTGCATTTATACACGTATGCCATTCATTTCCTCTTTTATTCACAAATACTGCAATTCAGCAAGGCTGTCATAAAATCTTCATTGGTCTTCTGTTAACATACTCAACACAAGACACAATGCATAAATCACCAAAACTTTTTTTTTACTTTGCCATTCAGAGGAAAATTGAAAAAGATATCTGAAATGATCATCTAACTGAGTATTTCCCTAAGCTACTTAATTATGGGGGTTTGAGAAAGCAAGTATATTCCAAAAGACTAATAAAAGGTTTTGAAGGATATTAAGCACGTGGCTTTTACTGCTAATAGCAGAAGCAGCTACATTAGTTCATTCCACATTCAGAGCCATCAAGTCTCAGACTCCTGAACCAGACAACATCTGCAGCATAAACTATCCAGCTCAGCCTAGATTATTACCAAAAGTTTTCTTTTTCTTCTGATTATAGCTATAATGTCTCAAGAGGATTCGGGAAGTGTACAGAAATGTTAATGATGATCTCGAGGATGTTATCAGTTTAGAGTTTACAGTTTCACTACCTACTGGGTTAAAATCAGTTTGCCAAAAGCAAACATTCACAGCACAAAAATACTTAATACTTGTTTGTAGTTTTTAGCACTTTAAAAAGCCTTTGAAAAGCTGAACTGACAGCTCATTTTGCAAAGGGAAAGCAATTTGGGGAGGAAAAAAAAAGTGTAGAACTAGGGCCTCTTAGCTTGCTTTCATTGCATGTAAACAAAAATTAAAAGTCCCCATTAACAAGCATCCAGGACAAAAGGAGTTAATATTTAATTAAAACCAGCTCTATCCACTGTAACAATGACCTGGAGCCAAACAAGGCAGAAGATGTATGAGTCATTCTTTCTGCCAGTGAATGAGACAGCTGATCTCCGAAGCAATTCCTCAAGACAAGCAGTCAGAACTGGAGTTCTGCCTCCATTCACAAAAACACAGTCCAGCATGAACCATGTGGCCCCAACCACAAGCTTTTCATGTCACACCCTTCCAGAAAGCTACAGCAAAGTAAACTTGAACTTTAGGCATAAACACACTGATTTCACTGCTTTGTCTCAAGATGCAGCACAGACCTGCTGAGGAACATTATTTAATAAATGAAAAGTTAAGCAAAATATAAAGGGCTTAAATTTAACTCTTCCTTTCCCCAATCACAAACTCCTTCCAAAAGCTCAGCTGCACTCCAAGGAAAGGTGTTCCTGTTAAAAAAATGGAAACTTTCCAGAAAAACAAGAAGCTGCAAACCTCCTCGCTTCACTTAAAACTTTATTTTGGGTAGCAGAACACTTCCTGTGGTACTGTGTTCTCTGACCTCACGCTTCACTTTTAGAGCTAAGAGCACTTCATTTTAAAGCATCAATCATTTATTCAAAGTGGCAAAAGAAACTGAAATTGACAGGAAATTATGTATGAACAGTAATATTTTGGCTTCAGCTAAAATAAGACTTCAGGCCTCAACAGTAATGAGTCTATTGAGTTTTCTTTAATTCATTGTCACTTCTGAATATCTGAAAGATTGTATAAATTGTAAGTATTCCTGAAAGAGCTGGGGCGGGGAGGGGGGAGGTTGGTTGTTGGTTGTTTTTCTTTGACGGGAACAACTGTTTCTAACAAAGGAGCATTCAGAAGGCAAAACAGTGACAAATTTCAAGATGGTAAAAAATATTATTTCCCATAAGCACTGGATTTGCTGTCAAAACAACCCAAAACCCTTTTTACATAACGTGAGAAGCTCTGACTAATAAACTTAAATGCAGTTCAAAACTAGCTCCAGATCTCAAAATTCTTCCTTATGTGAATAATCCCTAGGAATATGAAGATGGGTTTGCAGAATCTGCTCTTCATTTGCTGCTATACTAAAAATGACAAAAAAGTTAGCTTAAAAGGAACACTCACATTTAACATTTCGCTACATCCCTCATGGTTCGCAAACCCCGCTACGCCTTTGAAAACTATTATTTTGAGTAAAAGGCATTTACTTTTCCAGAAAACAAGAAAAATGGCAAAAGGTTTATTACTACACAGACTTTCAGAGTTACAGATTTCCAGTGTGTTTATTTCTTTTTAAAAGAACACCCCTTCCCTCCTCCCCCCTATTTTGCCTAATCCAACTTTTCTTCTTTTTTGTGCACAGATATTTAAGATCAAGAGTTACCACTTTTTGAAAGCCAAATCTGTCAGATCACTAGAATAAAAAAAAAAAAAGCTACTCTCTGCCTTTCAAATTCACTGCTTTTTAAAGTGTCAGTCCCCATCAGACAGATTTCAGTCACAGAAGTATTACATTATCATTTCTTGACTATTTTTACTCCTATAAAAATGTGGATAGCTCTTGAATATGGGTACACAGCATCTGCCTTACACTGGGTAAATTTTACAACTTTTTTTTGGCTGAAGAAAGGTAGTTAGCCAGCGTAATCTGCTACACATCTTCATTGATTTAAACAATGCCATTCTAACTAGACTAAATTTGAAGATGATGTACTTTCTTTTCTTAAAAATAATCCTTTGAGAACTAGAATCTAATTTTCATATCTCCTCATTTAAGAAATAAACTAGAAGTCAACACTAGCTTAGATATCACCTCGATGCTGGTGCACTCTTCACAATAAGAGGACAGAGTGCAGAAACTTCTTTCCTAAAGTTCATTCCAAATTTGGGTATTAATTATTTAAGAGAAATAACTTACTTTCAGATACCAAGAACTGACTTTTAAATACTGGTAGCTTGTAGTAGCTATCCACTCAATTTAGCTAAACTGCAGTAGAAGCATGAACCCCATTACCTGCAGCTATTGTTTCAAACCACGTATTCACTTAATCTTTTTGTATTTTTTCAAGTCACCGAAAGAACATCATATTTTATTTTTCTGTTTATACCATCTAAGAAGTGTATTATCTATTGCTCTAAGAAGCAGATCTAGTGCATAAATTCATTATTTGTCTTTGCATGGGATGCCTTTTATGTATCTTTAACAAACTGTAGCAGAAACTAGTATCTGAAAGACTAATTTTAAAGAAAAATCTGGTTTTCTGTTTATCTATTATTCTCCCAAAACCAAATTATTTCACCATGGAAAGGAGATACTCACTCACTAAGAATTTGTTCTCTCTATTCATTTTATTTCAGAATAAAAAGTAACAGCTACCATGACAAGATAACATTAGATTAATATTTGAACCACTTTTTTCAAGTCACTGAACAATTGCTATCCGCCAAAACCAATCTGATTCCAAATATATGGAATCAATAAAGTCATTTTACAATATTATCATGACAAAATGTTGCCATCAAGTTATTTAAATATAAAACAAAAGATAATGTCTGAATAATATTTTCCTTGGTTAGCAATAAGCATTTTTAACTCTTTCCTTTCAAGTTTGAAGGTTTAAACAACTATTAAAGGCTTCCCGCTTTCAATTTCTGGCATCAGGAAACAGTTATAATCTATCTTCTCTCCTGCGTAACAACTGACATGAGGAAACCTAATTCAGACTAAGTTTTACATCAAAATAATTGAGATTCTTTCTTACATATTTAATACTACACAGAGTAAGAAGCAAAACCCATTTCCATAAAAATCTAGTATGCAGCTAGTGGAATACCTTTGTAAGTTTTCTGTAAGTAGTATTCAGCTTGTTAATTATGGAGTAATAAAATATTAAAGAGGTTACTGAATTGTTTACATTTTGGATTAGTGCTTTAATCCATGTGAATGCTCCACCATTTTCAATAGGAAAAGAATACCTTTCTTTTCTGTTTACTTGTTTACCACCAACTTGTCACAGGTGACACTAACTGTAAAAACCTCCAGGCTAAAATATGTGATGTAGTAAGGATAGCTTCAGGAAAAACAACAAAAAAATCCACAAGCATTTTTTGTGTGTGTCATAAAATGCAACTCACTTTCTTCTCCTAACTAATAAGTAGATTTTTGACCTGGTTACTCCCCAGTGGGGATCTGAACTCGTGGGAGAAACCTGGTCAGCTGCCACTGCTTTTCTTAAAAAGGGTCAAGATGTTTTAAAATTTCATGGTCATTTCCCTGGCTCCAGAGCATTATGAAAAGAAATATGTAAACATTACTGATGCTGCCAAATTGGCAGACTTCTAGCCTATGAAGGTCCAGAAGAACATAAATGGACACATCTAGCAATGGGTAAACAAGTCTGATTTCAAAATCTGTTTCCTGGCTAAGATCATCCATGTAGACAGTTGAGCAAAGCTACAATATCCTCAAACACTGGCATATTATAAAGACTACCAAAAGTTTATTTGGGTGCATTTGTTTAATAAAAATTTGGGATCAAGTTAACAGCTCAATATTTGATTTTCTCATCTTGACTTTTTATTTCAGTTTTAGTTAGCCTTTAGAAAACCTGTGCAAAGTTTGTATTTTGTAGAACAGCTAAAGCCATGGCATGGCCTGAAACACATATATTTCTTAAAGTATTTCTAGAACACTGCAAAATCTGTAATATTTTTTGTAATATGCTGTAGGAAAAACATAATTATAACATTACTTAGCTTTATTATCCTCTCCTAGATGAAAAGGCAGTTTGTTTTGATTTGGTTTTTTTATTTTTAAATACTTACCAGATGATGCTATCTGCTTTTACAAAGGTTCCTCAACCTAGCTGACACAGGACTAAACACCTTTCTCTCTCAAAACCTACCTAAATTTATTCAGTAAAATAGACTCAAGCTATAGAAAAAAAAAAAAAGGCTCTCAATTCATTCTAGTCTAAAATAAGCAGTGCCTCCAGAATAAAAATTGCCATTACAGTAACTCATGTACCTACAGAAATGGTTAAATCAGTTTTAAATTCTGTATTATATTTCAAACTTACATTATTATCTGCACATGCAATATGAATCTGCCTGTATTCTTCTGACTTATGACCAAAGAAATGTAATCATTTTCAGAAACAAAATCATCCATTCCAGTGAAAAATCAAACTGGAATTTCTCCTCTCCATCAAGAAACAGTATCTTTTGAGTAGTATTTTAACATACTTCTGGCTTGTTACAATGAATGAGATGATACAAAATAAAGAGAACCTTTGGAAAATTACCACAGGGAGACAGAGTTTTATCTGATCATTACACTACAAAAATGATCTTAGTACAGGACATCCTGTTTTCAATGATTAGGAAAGAATCATACTAATTCATAGAAAATATATCCCCTGTTCCATTAATTTAAAAAGGACTTTTTGATTATATACAGAATAACCACATGCTAAAAATAATGCTAGGAGACTAAAAATGTCAGCATTTAAATAAATAATACCCTACAACTTACTTATAGGTTAAGAACTTGACTAACTACATATAAAACTGTTAAAACAGAATCAGTATGTAGTCAAGTAGCCATCAGCAATATTTCCCTTTCTGTGAAAACTAACAGCAAGCATTTAACCCCAAGATCCCTCCTTTCCAAAAAAACAGAATATCTATTCTATAAACAGCTGTGCAGAGTCCAGTACATGATAAAAATTAAACATATGTGAATACTCACATTCATTTAAATCAGGATAAATTTGGAGAGATTATGTTAACTTGCATCAAAATCATGTTTATTTCAGATGCAGGAGTTTACATAAAAATTTCAGCCAGAAATATTATGAACAATGCATAAAAATGTTTATGCTTCAAATAAACAGTACCGTAAATATCAAAGGAAAAAAAATCAGAAAATATTGCTGAAGAGAACAAATACACTTCAACAAGCAGCAAGCTACCTTGCATTTTGTTAAAGTTCTCTTAATGCAGCAGCTCATTTTTTGTTATTGTCAAATGAATCTCTCAACAGCTACTCTAAATTCAGATTTCTACATTATCGTTCTTAAACCTTCTCTCTTCAGTAGAAGGTGCTCTGCAAGATTATTTGAAATACTTAAAAGCACAAGCAGGTGTAAAACAGACTGATGTCAGTTTTCTAATCAGCCAGTACACAATCTCACAACTACAAATACGAAGACAAAAATAACATGCAAAATATTTAAAGGTTTCTGAAAAAAAAAAAAAAAGTAAAGAAATAGTACTTTTTAAGTATTCCATACACACCTAATGTTCTGTGTTGTGAACAAGGTGGAAAGAAGACACTTGCACTTAAATCTTGAAGCATCCCGTCCCGATGAACCCAGAGAAACTAATTTCTGCCATCAGAAAAGTACTCCACCAGAACACCAAATAATTATATGTGCTGCTCTAAAGGAAACAGCAAGCCCAGTTCTGGCTGTATGTAGTCTCTCGAGGTACAATAATATAAACCTGATCAATTGCAATTAAAATCTGAACAGAGGCTTAGAACTTGAAGTCTTGGTGCATTAGTTCTTGCCAAAAGCAGATGTGATTGTGAGCTGGAAGCAATTTCTCCTGGTAATTTGTGATGACACTGGGTAGAGCAGCCCCAGAGTCCCCAAAGACAAACTCATCAGAGGCTCTAATGTATGCATGACACATGAGGTGGCTCTTTTAGAGCTCAATTAATTGGGCTGAACATTAAGACAGCAAGTTCAGGACTTTTTTTTTTTTTCCTCCCCTCCAGAGTTGTTTTTCCTCTTTTTACAAGCAGTTTTTCCCTTACCTTCTGCAAGCCATGTCTCTTGTAATTGGCTCAGATCTTGAAAGAGTTCTGCAAAAAGATGAAGACATGGATAAAAGACTCACACTTCATAAGATTAAAATATGTTTGAAAATGTATTTTTCCTGAAAAACAACATATATTAATTCTATTTTGGCAGTCAAACATACAGACAAAATAGGTATTTTCAGGTTGAAGTTAATGATTTTTCCACATCTATTAATAAAAAAGAAGTACTTACTGTATTATTTTATCAACTCTTGAAATAATAACCAGAATCTTAACCAAGCTCTGTAGTGTAAAAGGCTCACTCAGCAATACATAGAAAAGTTAAAAATTATAATCTTTCTTACAGGTGAACTATTTCTCCTTATACAATTCAGGCCTCCTCCTGCAATACCTGCCCCAGATAAAGCGCTCTCAGACTTCAACGAGAGTTCTGCCTGAGGAACGACCGAGTACTTTTATTAGCAGGGTCGTAACTATCATATAAAAATTTTGAAGCAAAGACCTGAGCTGCTGCAATAGCTAAGAGAAAGAGGAAATCTTCTGTACTACCCCTTATGTTTTATTTTGTACGACAAGAGAATCACGACTATTTCCTCTATGCTGTACTCACTATACTTTAAAGTGAAACCACTTTCTCCATGGACTGAGTTTTGCAGGAGCTTATCTTTTTTTTTGCAATTCACTTGAATCAATTGCACATAATGAGTGTAAACCAGAGTAGCATTCGGCTTACTTGCAAAGCTCAGAAGCTCAGTTACAAAAATTCTGTTTACTAAGTAGGATATTTGAGCTGACAAATGGCTTATTTTTAATTTACTGTATTTTGAGAGAGACTTCCTCTTTTATGCATGCTGACAGATAACTATTTACATACACTTAAATGACAGAGGCTATTCACTTATCCTGTGGACTGGTATCTCATGTTCATGTTGGGAAATCATATAACTGAAAATCTGAAAGTTGTTTTCTTTTCAATCTACCCTACAATAAACTTGTCCAAACAAGTAAGCAGGGATTTTGAAAAGCAATGTGTCCTCACCCTGGTAAGATTTATATAGGGGTAAGTTGTAGGCCCCTATATACCTTCCTATATGTCCTCTTACTTACAGGGGTGTAGGTGTAGCATCTCTAACGACCTTGTAACCTAAAGAAGTGCTAACAGGTATTGCTAGACTACAGTTCTCAAGCTACAATCCTGTGAGTGGCTACTGATGGGACTAAGTTACAAATCTTTGGCCTTCCAAAACTTGTCCACTCTAGACTTCCTTAACCGAATTTCCCAGGATTTTTAACCCTACCAGCAACAGGAACAGTCTACCAGACATCAGGAGTCGGACTACTAGCTCTGCAGTAAAGCTAGAGTAAAAACCAACAGTCTTCACACCAGCATTTTCGCTCCTGCTACCATCAGTGAACACACACCAGTGAAAAGGATGTTAAAACACGGGAGGAATGAGGAAAGCCCTGAATCTCAAGAGGTGAAAAAGTCAGGTGCCATGGCTTGTGTCAGATGCTGCAAAGGCCTGGCCTCAGTGCATAACATCCGTGTGCCACATGTGCAGCAGTACCTAAAATGCAACAGGGTAAATCAAGGAAAGAATATCAACTTTATCAGTTTATCATCTTCGCCAGGTCTTTTTACAGTAGTAAATGCATTTTTCTTGTCTTGTTTATTCAGATTGATCTAGATATATTTATCTCCAAAATAAATAAATAAATAGCTCTCAAAAAGCTTCTCTGTATTAGTAAGTAAGGGGGACACACACACACAACAAGCCCTCACCTTCTGAATCATGAGCCAGGTCTCTGTTAATGAATTTTCTTTTCCTGACATTTGTCGGTCTCTCATTACAGTTTCGCCCACGCGGATTCTATAAACAGGAAAGATCAGTTACTTTAGAAATCGGAAGGGTTGGTTGGTTTTTTTTTTTTTCATTTAATCAAGAATACTCAACACCAGCATGAATTCTTTACATTTCAAACAGGGAAATGATCGTCCTGCAGCTTCCAATTTGCAGAAGATATTGCTGAGCAGCTAAGGTCTTCCAAAAGATTCTTGTGTCTAAATGCAACACATTTCTATCTATGTAGACATCTATTTGTACAGACACATATTATAATGTGTTCAAGCAGCAACACAATACCAACCATGTATTTTTAGCATCTAAAGTACACAAACCTACACAATAGCACATAAATCCTCTCTGCATAAGCTGCGCAGAAGAACCCAGATATGAGATTATAATAGAATGCTTTGTTTCCCTGTGTTACTTCTAACATTGTTTAAAAAGTCCTGAAAGAAAAAAAAAAAAAAAAATGTTAATGTTTGCCTCAACTTCATTCTTCTGAGCGTTGCAGGCAAACGCAGCCAGAAACTTTGAATGCAGCTGCTGCTGCTGCTCTTGCCTCTCTCATCCGCTAATCATGTGCATGATTTTTTAATCATCCCAAAACTGTCTTTAAAAGAACATGATGCTTTACTGAAATAACTAAGAAGATAGGCTCATCTTGCAGGCAAAGCTCCCAGATGAAGAGTCGCCCCTACGGCGGTAACAAAGCAGATACTCTCAGTCTGCAAAACTCCCCCACAGCAATAAGTCGGAGTCAAGTTTATAAACACCAACTTTGAGCTGATCACTCACATTGGTGACCATGTAAGGCACTTGCTGGTCATAAAATCCATCCATTCTGCAGCTCTTCCACAAGTCTTAGCTCAGTGTTTTATTTACTGGGCATTTGATCTGGAGATTTCCTCGGGATCTGGACTCCAATCAGCCTAGAGGGGAATACAAGATGGCTTTTAGATTTAAAAAAAAAAAAAAAAAAAAAAAATCATGAATGAACTGCTTGAATTTGCATAGCTAATTAACCTCAAAGAGTCCCATTCATAAAAACAACCCTCCCTTCTCTGGCTTCACCTGGGTTACACGCTTCTGCCAGGAAAACACGGAGCAAAAGCACTTCGCGGCCGCGGCGGAAAGCGAGGCGAGAGGCAGGGGTTTATTTACACTCCCCGCCGTATCCCCCGAGCGATCCGCGCAAGTGGCAGCCCCGACTCTCGCAAAACGTGTGCTCAACTCGTAATGGCGAACGGCGGGGCTCGCCGCGCACCTCACGGCGGCGGCAGCGGCAGCGCCCGCCAGCCGCGGCCACGCACACGCACACACACACGTACACCCGCGCACTCCCCCCGCTCCCCCCACGCACCCGGCCACCTTCTCCCCCAGCTCCCCCTTGCAGCCCACCGCCACGCAATCCTGCGGGGCGGCGGACAAAGTTGCGGGGAAGACCCACCTGAAGGCCACGCGCGGCGATCGGCTGCAAAAAATTCCCTCCAAATTTAATAAAAACATTAATTATTCCCCGGCACTTCCCCCTTGGAAGCGGCGAGCGCCACTGACAGAGCTCAATCCTGTGGTTTTTCCTCTCCTCCTCCTCCAGGGGCCCCCGAGCCGCGCCGGCGGATCCCCGCCGCCCATTGGCTCCCCGCGCCCCCCGCCGGATCGCCGGATCGCCGCCCGCCCCGGACCCGGACCCGGACCCAGCCCCGGCCCCGCCGCCCCCCGCCCCGGCGCCCCCGGCCCCGGCCCCGCCGCCGGCGCGGAGGAGGGGATGGGGGGCGCGGGGGGCGAGCCTCCTCTCTCCCCCCGGCCCCTCCGCCGGGGGTGGGAGGGCGGGGGGCGAGGGGGGTCGGAAATTGCAACTGGGATGCGCGGCGGTGCCGCCAGACGGATCTCGGGATCCTGGGGCGGGCACACCGTGTCCTCTACACCACCACCCCCCGGTGGCAAAGCAACCCCCTCCCCTTACAGAATTTATTTTTAAAAAACAAGAAAACTTTAGTCTCCTTGACTCCGAGAAGCAAAAATCAGCCGCCTCCCCCCGCACACACGCGCGCCTTTTCTGGTGGCAGCGCAGTCCCGCAAAACTTCGCGGGAGCCCAGGGGTGAGGAAGAGGTGAGCGCGGCCGAGGGGCTCACGCCACACCGGCGGAGACTCTGCACCGCTCTGGCAGGAGCCGGGGTTGTTGGGTTTGGGTTTCTGCTGGGGTTTTGGGGGGTTTTGGGTTGGTTTTTTTTCAGCTGAATCATAGAAAGCAATTGTTATGTCTACTAGGATGACATAATTTCTAGGTTTTGTGGACAGAATTTGGCAGCATCCAGGCACCGGATCTAGGGTGGTTTTTTTGGTGCAGTGGTGCCAGGACCCATCAAGCTCAGGATTTCTGAGGACTTCTCAAAGAAAGTAAGCTTTTCTCTGAATAAAGTGGCTGTTGGAGGGCTGTGTCCAAAAACTCTTCCCTTTCTGAACTGCCAAAATGCACCAAAGCAGATTGTGTGGTTTCATAACAGCTATATTTGTCCTCTCTTTGAGCACTGAATTCCAGGTATCACAGGAATCAGGTGGTAAATTTAGGCATTCACGACGCCGTCTTGCTGCGAGATATGAAGTTTCAGATTTTTATGATCTGATGTAGTTCAGCAATTAACAGGCAGAGCCCCAAGCTAGCAAGTCCAACTTTGCCCTCGGCCCTTTCCGAGTGCTTTCTCTATAGCTAGGGGTGTAAAAGGCAACTAAAGAAACCTGCTTTTGCATAAATAGCCTGCAGCGCTGTTAACAATACGCAGGTTACTTCTTCTGTACTACTTTGTTTTCAAAATTACACTTGTTTTGCTACACTCTATTCTGGAGCACATTACTTTCTGCCACAACCTTTTTTCTTTCTACTTTTTTTTTTTTTCCCCCCTTTCTGATCTAACTATTCATACTCACTTGCCACTTGTCCTGTCCAGCCAAGGAAGAGGGAAGCACCATGTTCCCACCACATCTGTCCTTTCTGTACTGCCTTGTCAAGTAAAATGTCCACCACCAGCAACTTGTTTTCAGTGTTCTTGCCGCTTCTGTTTCCAGACACACATGCCAGCACACCTGGAATTACAAGAAAGTAATGGTATTCTAAATGTTGTATAAACCTATAATCATTTTATTATGTTCTTGGCCAAGTCTCTGAGTTGCTGGTCCTGTAGGCCACTTCTGTGCTATAACAGGGGAATAAAAATCTACTAAATGGTCCAGGTATAAGTGAAATTTCCAGGACAGTGAGGCCATCATTTTCTTTTTTATACCCATGTCCAGACTAGAGCAGCCGCTGAGACAGGAGTGATGGCCTTGTGGGAAGGCTGTGGCTAGACAGCTTTCCCTGGAAAACACGTGGCCACTTTAACCCCTGGACCAGCAGAGCAGATGAAGCTACCATCTCCAGTTGTCCACCCCACCTTGCTGAGTGGATGTCTTAGCCACCCATCAACCAGCTCTCAAAGCACTAGACTCTACTACCTACTGTTCTAAACCGAAATCGGTGATGCATTGTGTTTAAACAGTGCACTAAAAATTGTTGGTGTGTTGGTCAGACAAGCTAATTAAACCAACCTCAACTGAATTTCCAAGGGACCTCAGACCAATCAGGTATTTGGTACTGCCTGTGCAATTTGCACCACTGGATCCCACCTTGTGCTTCCCTACACCATAGTGACCACCTTTTAGCACACACACCCCCATGGCACCCTGCTTTACAGAGCCGGAGGAGGTCAGCACTCTGCAACAGCCGAGCTCTCCATGCTCCTGGCTGGGCTGTAACTCCAAGAGAAGCCATGCATTAAAGGTGTCCTGGCAGGAGACACACTGTATTGCTTGCTGTTACTCCTCATACCATACGCCTCTTCCTTCTCTCCTTAGCTGGCCCTTCCACACATGCTGGGGAGGAAAGGAAGCCTAGAGCTATTCTGAAGCCCTCTTTATCCTTATCTCTGTTCTTCCACTGTGCTGAGTGGTACTCAGAGAAACTTCATTAACTATTAAGAGGTAGATGCTTACAGGAAAGAAAAAAAAAAAAAAAAACAAAACAAAACACAACCCATGTATTTATTGGCAACCCACTCCAAGGTCTGTGTGCAGGAATGCAGTCTTGTACCATCACTGGTCATAGCTGTCTTACATGTAAACTGGTGTGGCCGCAATAATTACTTTCTAATTTTACATGTTTGTTCAAGATTCTTGAAGCTTTGGTGGTTTTTTTTTTTTCTATAAAGTTTTTAACTACTGTTTTCAGAAAACATGCTCTTAAATACATTTTAAAAAAATCCTTAGAAAACTAAAAAGTAACATCAAAATCACTTTGTTTTTTAGGACTGAACAGTTTATACTAAATTGAAAATATTCTTAAAAAGATGCTGAATTTATTTTACTAGCAAAAATTGCTTAAAAAAAGACAGCTTTTCTAAGGGTACTGCTTTAGAAGCAAGATACTTGTTTCAGAAACAGACATGTTCAATTAGACTATAAAGCTCCACTATATATTGAAAATTATATATAATTTCCATTTCATAATAGCAATATATACTTCACACACTTATCTGAAAGAGAACAATGAAATATATATATATTGCTAGCTTGATTTGACACACTTTGAAGCTATAAATAATTGCTGTAACATAAAAAACAGAAATAAATCCAAACAGACAGAGCAAAGAGAAGATTTGATAAACACCGGTTTCTCCTGGAAAAATGCGAGAAGAATTTAACCGCATTTTCACAAAAAGAAATAAACCATCATAATCCATGATAAAAACTAAATTCAATATTTAAAAAAAAAAATGAACCAACTTGATAACAAGACAGAGAATTACACTCAAAAATGCTTTATGCTGAAAACATAAACCTTTTGGACACCTTCATAAAATTGTGCTTACACCAAAGAAAATCCTTCAGCAAAAGGATAGTCACAGTTGAAATATAGTAGGCAAGTAAATTACAAAACAACATTGAATTAAAAAAAAAATCCTACTTGTTTTTCTGAAATTGTTTAGCCTAACCATTCCTTCCAGGCATTTTCCCAGTAAATGTGATGTACTTATGGGCCTGTTACAAAACAAAAGGGATGCCATCAATCCAAACAACTGTTAAGCAGCAACTTTTAAAACGTAGTCTATAGCAGACTCAATAAAATAACAACTAAGTATGTGAGGACTACAGCAAACCCATGAAAACCTAATGAGATTTCTGTCTGGTAAATTAACCCTTGACCACATTTTAACCTCCTGATGCTGACTCTTTCAGCAGGTTAACAGTGCTTATTTTATCATGATGCTACTGGCATACAACAAAGTAGTATATAATAGCAAAATAAAAAAGAAAAAAAACAGAGAAATGAATAGGGCAGATACTTGCCCAACAGCATGGTTTTCTGTAAAGCCTGTGATTCGGATGCAGCATCTAGGACTGAACCTTAAATTAGGAAAAAGGAAAGTACCGGTAGGAAGAAAACACATGATGATTATATCCATATGCTAAACTATCAGATGTGGAATTAAAAGTACATGCAAACAAGTTTCTTCAAAGGAAGAAGGAAAGAAAACAAAGAAGTAATCCCAGTTTAAATGTTTTTAACATATGGATTAATAACACATTGCACACATCATTGTAATTTAGAACTAACATTGCACAAACCTAGAGGACTCCATAAGTAACTGCATTTAAATGCCCATTTACCTGCTAATGCAATGCAAGGCAATTTTTGGTAAACATTTATGTACCAGAAAATTATGCTAGCTGGGAAAACTAAAATTAAGATGTTCCACAAACAGTGCAAGAAACCAAAAGCCCAAACAAATCTTTTATTACAGAAAGGTGAAAAGTAAATTTAACAGTATTTTCAGCCTTCATCATAACCAAGACTTCCAATTTAGGATTGACTGTAAAAGCTTTAGAAAGGAGAAGGCCTGGCAACTCTCTTAGAGCACTGGCCTGTTTCTTGGAGCAAAGCAGCCTTAGTATCATTCTGGCTCTGCTAGTAGTCTTCTGCGTAATTCCTGTATGGGCAACCCCTGTCATCTCACTGGGGTTTTTTGTGACTGTAAAGTGAGACAATAATTTCTCAACTTGAAAATAATAGTCTACTGTTGAAAACAATAGTCTATTACTATTGATTGTGGCAAACCTAGCTGCATCTAGCTCCTTGGATTGTCCTAATCTAGCTCCTTCTGAATTGGTAAAGGGCAAAAAATTGTGTTACACATACATATTAACTTCAATAACAGTTGCTACAAAACAGGAGTGGATCATCTAGACCTATGAATTGATGCTCAGGAAAGAATGCTCAGCTCTGCACACCACCGCAACCAAAGCAGTAAGCAATCCTCTACCACAAGCTACCAGAGAACAAGTTAAATGACAGTTTGACTGACTCATATAAATTATCAGTATCCCATCTCAACAATGCTCATTTCCTGACCAACTGAGCAAATCAAAATAAAATAAAAAAGACACTAGCCCAGGACCTAACACAGCAATAAATGAATCACTGGAAGAACAAACCAAGTAAAAACACTGTAAATTGTAATAGGTTCTTGCAGGGTCAGTGAAGTTCCCAGCTTGCTCTCCTTGCAATTAAACTCACAAAATGGCCAGCCGTGATTAAGTGATAATAAATAGTCTAGAAGTCACTTGGATATCAGGCCAGTCAAAGAATTTGTGTACAACGCCTAATCTCACAGATGGCTTAATTTGCATGTCCTCCCTTATGAATACCAAGAGAGAATCATGCAAACACTTCAGAATCCTTCACATACTTTATGTGAGATTTCTGCCCCACTGTAGTTCATAGCGGCTGTAGAAAACATCACATCTCCTGATGCAGTTATAGTCTAAGACAAACATGAGGAAAGGAAAAGGAAGATAAATGCTTAAAGATTGTGTTTACTAAGTTTGATGGAAAATCTGTTGTTTAGAAGTTGCTCAGTACACATTAAATGGCTTTAGTCATGATTTAAGCTCTCCTGACAGCCTGAAATCCAGAAGACACAAAGATGATACAAAGTCTCCTTTCAGAATCACAGACTCTCACTCAGGATCACTCTTGGACATGCTCAGAGCCTGAGCGCAGATATTAACATAGCAGCAAGAGGTCTGTAGGAAAAAGCAGTGCCGTTTATTAAACAAGTGGCTATAACGACAAAAAACTGAACAAACTTTTGGACCCAAAGAAGGGCCTTAAGTTTATCTGCTCTTTTTTAGTAACTGCATCAATTACTATTTTTACTAATTAAAATTACTAATTTTTACTATCATATTGGATAGTAAAAAATATGACCTTTCTCTACCAACGTTCATTTATGAACTTTAGCAGTTACAGCAATGTACTAAACTGTTACTATTAGCAGACAATGGCTATATTGATACTACATCATATTACTGGCATTATCATACCTGCACTATTAATACCTTAACTGTCTGTGACTCTCTCCTCTTTATATCTTAGTCTTTACATGCCTACCATCCTTAAACTCAGAGCTCTGACATCATCAGGGTATTCCAAGAGAAACAATATTAAGGTCAAAGAAAGAGGACTCAGAGTTGCAGTCAATGTCTCCATGTCCAAGTGGAGAGCAGTGACAAGTGGGTTTCCTCAGAGGTCGGTGTTGGGACCAACATTGTTTAATGTCTTCGTTGGCAAAATGGGCAGTGGAATTGAGTACACCCTCAGCAAGTTTGCCTACGACACCAAGCTGTGTGGTGTGGTCGACACGCTGGAGGAAAGGGACGTGCCGTCCAGAGGGACCTGGACAGGCTGGAGAGGTGGGACCGTGTGAACCTCATGAAGTTAAAACGGCCAAGTGCAAGGTCCTGCACATGGGTCAGGGCAATCCCAAGCACAAATACAGGCTGGGCGATGAGTGGACTGAGAGCAGCCCTGAGCAGAAGGATTTGGCTGTAGTAGTGGATAGAAAACTGACTATGAGCTGGGAATGTGCACTCGCAACCCAGAAAGCCAACTGTATCCTGGGCTGCATCAAGAGAAGTGTGGCCAGCAGGTCAAGGGAGGGGATTCTGCCCCTCTACTTCAGTCTCGTGAGACCCCACCTGGAGCGCTGTGTCCAGCTTTGGGGCTCCCATCATAAAAAGGACATAGACCTGCTCAAGTGGGTCCAGAGGAGGCCACTAAGATGATCAGGGGGCTGGAGAATCTCCCCTATGAGGACAGGCTGAGAGAGTTGAGGTTGTTCAGCCTAAAGCAGAAAAGGCTCTGGGGAGACCTTACAGTGGCCTTAAAGGGGGCTACAGGAAAGATGGGAGGGGGCACGGGAAGGACATACACAACTTTTTGTCAGGGAGTATAGTGATAGGATTAGGGGGAATGGTTTTAAACTGAAAGAGGGCAGATTTACATTAGATAGAAGGAAGAAATTCTTTCCTGTGAGGGTGGTGAGACACTGGAACAAGTTGCCCAGAGAAGTTTTGGCTGCCCCCTTCCTTGAAGTGTTCAAGGCCAGGTTGGACGGGGCTTTGAGCAACCTGGTCTAGTGGAAGGTGTCCCTGCCCATGGCAGGGGGGTTGGAACTGGATGATCTTTAAGGTCCCTTCCAAGCCAAACCATTCTGTGATTAAAATCTAAGTCCAGCACCAAGCACATAAATAACAAGACACTGAAAAGCAAATATAGATTAGTTATAGAAATAAAAAATTAAAAGACAGTGAATAGTATTTCTTAATGCTTTTCTAAATAGTAAAGACATCTCTTAATAGCAGAAACAAATAATAGAAACCTAGGTAAACCTTGATATTAGTTGAAAAGTATATTTGTGCAAATGCTGTTTTAGCAACAAACCCTGCCCCAGTCTCCAGTTAATTAGGAAGCTGCTTTGCTGGCAAGCGGGTGAGGGGTATGTGTTGCCATTTGTGTTCAGGTGATGAATTAATTATTAGTGCCCATTGGCACTAGGGAGCATGTATTCATTATAGAGTAGCTAATGTAGGAGGAAAGGACTATGTTAACTTCTGTGAGGAAAACGGATCATAGACATTGTTCTAATTTTTGCCATATTTACTATCTTCCATAATTTTTAGTTGCTGAGAATGCCAGCCTTTCAACAGGGCTCTGTTGTGCCTGTGAAGGTGCTGAATAAAGAAAGATGCCTGTCTCTGCCATAGAGCGCACATGTGTTTGTTCATCAAACTGAAGTGAAAGTGTGTCCCTCCTCCCACCCCAAACTTGAGAGGCAGAGGTAACGAAATAGGAAGTAGGTAGGTATGGCTTCTATCTCTGCCAGACAAAGGCATTTTGAATCAGAGGGTTTAAGGCAGTATTTGAAAGAAAACGATGTATGAGTTTCCTGAGCTTTCCATGGGAACTTTTCCCATGCAAAGCAGAAAGTAAGTAGCAAGTGTGGGGCACTGCAGGCTTTTGTTATTGCTTGCATGGCTATTACAGCTATTAGACAGCTATCTACTTCAGACAGTATTGCAGTTTGGTTAAACTACATTTCAAAGAGCCTAAAGCAAAGTGCTTCTATGAGAGATGGTTGAGGAAAGCATGGAAACCAGGGGGAGGATGGCAATACAGATACGGAGCTAGTCCTTGGTAGCACTACCTAGCATGTGCAGGTACAAGTGCCAAAAGAGAAAGTGAAGTTCAGAGATAAGCGGGTAGGTGGTGACTTGGAAAATCTGATGATAACAAGGTTTAGACTGAGTACTACACAACTATTTTAGCCACGTGGTAAATTAATTCCTCACCAGGAAGAAATTCCAGGTGGGAAGAAATCACCTACAAATGGAGCCTAAAATCACATGTACAGATGGAATAGGATGTACAGGAGGCACAGGCCGGAGTCCCCCAGATGAACTGTGCAAGTCTTCATAGAAATAATAAATTTCACAGAGGATATACACAATAACATTTAAACCCTTAAGATTATAAAACAGGCACAGAACATTTAGAAACAGGAAGCAATCTTTACATTTACTGAGTTCAGTGTGCTTAAAAACTTTCATTTGCACCTCCCAAAATCTGTTAGCAAGATAGGAAAGCATAATTACAACTGTTTTTCCAAAAAGGAAAATTAGGCTCTTGAGAGCTTACCAAGGATCAATAAGAGGGACGAATGTTGCATGCTGGGAGGATTTCAGTCATAATCAAGGGCTTCATTGCTTCTCTGACCTAGCTATATTGGGTCACCAAACTCAGCTCTGATTTTAGAGGCTTCTTCCACATAGAGTGCACAAGGTTACTATCATTCGCAACTTTGCAATTCATTAGTTTTCACTATTTGAAAAAGAGGGGAGAAGGCAAGAACATGCAATCTTCGAATGTTAGGAATTTCATTTTTTAAACTGCCATGTTTTAATAAGGCATTCTTTAAGTTACTGGTTTGCATTGGATGTTATTTTGTCATAAAGATTTTTTTTGTCTGTTTTGAAGAATAAACTATATTTTAAAATCTACATTCAACCAACCAACGGAACTGAAAGCAAAAGGTGGAATCAAAGCACCGTTATATGCAACAAGAATCAGTTGGGGCAAATATGGTCTAGCCCCACCTGCTACTGCTGCTGTAACAGCTACAGGTTCACCACAGGGAAGTAAACAAGACTGCACCTTAAGAGAAACTGCCCAGAAAAGGAGCATCTTACTCTCTGAAATATCTTGCTCTGGATCCACACAGTTTTAGGCTTTTCAGGCCTGCACAGCCATAGAAGAATTCACCGGTGACTTTCCAGTATTGTATATTTTTAAAAATGGTTCTATAACTAAAATAGTACAACTTCTGAGAAGTGCCTGCTGCCTTAATAAGCAAACAGTGTGTGTACCATTCACAAAGAGCGAGAAGGATTCTTGTAGCATAGTGACATTTCATGGTCTTCTATTTCTTTCTAACACATTGCAGGCTGGAGAAATTACTCTACTGTAAATGTGAAAAGCCTTTTTTACATAGGGAGTTCCTCATAAGTTATTCTGCTCCATCTATTTTCTTGTGCATATTATTCTACCTATTCAGTTTTATCATTAAAAAAGTGTGACTGAGTAGTAGAGCAGAGATTTTGAAGCAAAAGTCTGCATAATCTCCTGGTTTGTTCTGAAGGAGGGGGTAAAGATTTTAACAAATTTTCCACTAATATTCTTTACTCTTTACTGTAGCTTTCTATTTGGTCTCTGTATTTCTTAGGTTGGCATGGTATTAAACTGGGAGGTACCTGCTCTACATACGAGTCTGGAAACACCATAGACCAAGACTTGCAAGTAACTGAAGTTTTTTGTGAAGGGTTTTCAGAGCATCTGCAGGGAAAAATGTACTATTGTGAAAAAGATCCACAGAAGGAACTGCTCTTAAAATGTCATGCATAGAAACAGCAAGGGTTGCACAAAGTTTCCACTACTTTTGAAAAAGAATGTTAAAATAAAATAATAATAAGAAAAAAATCAGTTCAACAAATGCCAGTCAGTCTGAATGGAAATTTTCAGTTTGGCAGAATTTCAGAAATGGAATGGCAGAACAGAGGCAGAAGGATTTGACATTTGTTTGCTAGTGTTTCGAAATCACATCTTGGTTGAGAAAGAGGAAAGGAGAAGAAATAAACATCTCTAAGAAAAACAGCACTATAAAAGGTACAGTTTATGTTTGATAGGGCTCATTATGTGATTATATTATGCCATTCTTATCATGATCCGTTTTATTTCTTAACCTAAGGTTTAAAATACAGTAATCATATTTGTCTTCTGTACATAATAGGCTTCACTGGCATTCATTTTTTCAATTTTGGTTTGGGTTCATCTTTATTTATTGTAATTTTAGTTTCAAGTGCTAAGTTTAGCTCTCTTTCAATGTTAATTGCTATGTTTATTTTTCTTTTTAATTTTAGAGGCCTGCAGTACAGTTTGAACTGGAGATTAATTAAATTCCTGGTAAATCATATTCTAACAGGAAATGTTGGAATCCCATTGTGAACAGGGCCAGGCTATATTTAAAAAAAACCAAAACCAACAACTTCTCATTCAGTTAGAATCCAGTGCAAATAAGAACAGAAGCTCAGAACCATGTAAAAGTCCTTAGATCGTAGGAAAACCATATGAATGTAAGACTCCTTATATCTAAGGTTACAATCTCTGAAATCTGGTACTTTATTCAGGATGTTCCTGTTACAAACTCTGTTGACTCTTTCTATTATCATCACTATGCTTTCAATGATGGCCTAAGGAAGAAAGCTGGCTTCTATTCACATCTTACAAAGGAAACCTCAAATTTACTAAGCTTAGTCCCCTGAGTCATTGTGATTTTTTTTTTTTTTTCCGTACAGGGAAGATACAAAGGAAAGCATACCTGTATTATGGAACTTTTTTGCTTGCTTTCTCATAATGTTGATTTGTTTTATCAACTCCAGTTATTAAATTACATTTTCTAAATGTAATTCATGGCAAAAACATGTACCAAGGGCTAGCACAAGTCAAAGTAAAACCTTCCAAGGAGGACTTTCAATCTTCTAAACTGATACAATGATTTAGTTGCCTCATTCTCTGGGCTGGATGCCATTCTTTACTGTCAAGTTCTCTTCACAGAGTGTCAAAATATTAATTTCAAAAATAAAAGATACAGGATGAAAATTATCCTTGCCTTCCAGGGAGGTTCATGTCATCATCATAAAGATGCCATCTTTGGTACAAGTTCCTTACATGACATAGATTTAAAGGAGCAGTACTATACACAAAGAAGCATCTTTGCTGAAAACACACATCAAGTTATTCAAAAACTAAACTCCATTCAGAATTCTACCCTTAGGATGGTAAAAATTGTGTACTTGACAGATACTGGTCAGTTTGTAGACAAACAAAGTTAGTTTCTTGGACAATGCTCAAAAGCTTAAGCAGTAAGTTGTTAGAGTCATGTATAATGCAACTCAGCTCAAACTATTGACAACATGGACACCAAGGTTATATATACAAAAATTAGTTCAAAAGGCCATCAGCACATTACAATGATAAAATGACAAAATCTGTAAATATTTTGACTGAATCACACAGTAAAATTATGCATGTTCATGAAGTATTTATCTCTGGAATATGGAAAAGCAGAGAGTAAACTCAGCCTTGAAGTTGAGACCTTGAAAAATTAAAGAAAGCTAAATTAGAACTAATTTCTCTAAAATAGGTGTCACCTCTTAAACACTACCAATTTCAGATAAATGTTTGTTACAAAAACAGGGGAAAAGCCCGCCCCCCCCCCCTCCCCCCCTTTAATATCATCCCACATTTATTCTTACAGGAATGTATTAACACCTTTTTATTATTAGAGCTGAAAGTTTCCCATAAATAATAGAATAAATATATTGACTATTAAGATTTCCTGATTTGTACTCTCTATATCTTTATAGAATAAAAGAGGGAAAAGACGACCTTAACCTAGGAAGCAAATGTTTGGAAATTCTGGATGTTCAAAACTGATGAACAATTTAAGAGCATTTATATTTCAAACTTACCATTGAAAATTAAAAAAAAAAAAAAAAGAAAAAGAAAAAAAAGAAAAAGGAGACACACCAATCTGTTATTTAGGCTCAAGAAATCATCTTCTATAGATCCTATCATTTCAGACGTAAGAATACTTTGTTCACTCAAAGATATCAGTCAGCAACCTTACAATACATACCATGAGATTTATTTTGTTAGATTCTGTGAAAGCAATTTTCCAACTTTCTAAGGTCTGCTGATAAAAACCATAATTAAAAGGACATCTTTTTCTTTCCACAATTCCACAAACGTGTAGCAAAATGTTGCTATCATCATGATTCATTATGAGGTCATTCAGATTTCATATTTATCACTTATGTCATATTTCCTGATCAAAGCATCTTCTCTTACCTTGATCAAACGCAAGATGACTCCACTCTCTGCCAAAAGTCTGCATTTGAGTAAGTCAAAAAGGCCTTTGTTATCCAAAGAGTAATTATTCTCAATCCAGATATTGCTAACTAAGCACCAGCTTGATGTCTTCTTTAAAGAAACTTTCACTACACAAACTTTTTATACATACAGAAATCAAATGTTTTCTTTTCACCTACTTGATATCTCCTAGGCACTTGAAATCTCCATGTGTTTGTGCTCATTTTTGCTGACATGAATATAGAAAGATTTGTCTATACTTAAAGACTTTTTCACTAGCTGGTTAAAAACACATTTCCTCTCACAGTCTAAAGAGGATCATGAGAGAATCTGTTTCTCTATAGGAGCAATCATTCTATACATATAGTCTCTTTTGTAGGGAACTTTGCCTAGATTTGATTTCTGAACTATGATTTCTGACTCAGCTTGAAGACTTAACTGAAATTTTGCTTCTCCAAAGAAATCAGAGGAGTAAAAATGAATTTCAAAAAGACATTTATAAACAAAATTATTACCTAAAAGGGCTATATGAGGATCCTCGAAGATCATCCTGAGTTTAAAAATAGGACTAGAATCCCTCCCCTTCCTCCTTCTGTCTTGCACCAGGACATGGAAGTGAAAGAAAGGTTTGCCAGGGCATTCTCCTTCCACTGTTTCTTTACTAGGATTATGCACATACAGTCTTATTTCCTCATCCAGAGAAAGTAAGAAAAATGTATTAAAAAAAAAAGATATGGCAAGATGAGAAATCAATATGGCTTCCTTTTGTTTTCTTCCCCTTTTTATATATAAAAAAAGCATTTGTAATTTCACAAAGTAAAGAACTGCCCAGATATTTAAAGATATTTTGTTAATAAATGTTGCAAATTTCCCCGAGTTTATTTCTGTGGTGCTGACTAGTTTTTCCAGATCTATTCTCCTTATCTCTAGCCTTTTGCTTCTGTAATAGATCACAGAAAGAGGAATGCTTGGTTTCTTACTGCAGGCACCTCCATGATCAGAACCTGTCAGAAGCTGTTGTGAATTGCCTGCAGACCATTTAACTTGGCTCTGAGTTTTACTGGTTACTGAAGAAAATTGGATAGATTATCCAATAGATAGATATATGGATAGATATTATGATGCTAAACATTGAGAAATGTGTCACTATCTCATTTGCTTTAATGGTTTAACCAAGACTGTCTGGCACCTCTAATCCTGAATTGTTTTATCTGTTGGGTGTGGGGCAGCTCCTCAGCACAAACTTGAAATACATTTGAGACTTTGGCTCATGCATATCTCTTCTTTAGTCCAGCTTTTAATTAGTTCAACTCATTCTTTGTATCACTGTATATTGTATACTCTGGACAAGTGTGTGTGTGGGGGGGGTGTGTGTGTAAAGCTGCTCAGTCCATGGGCTCTAAATATGATCCTCTCTCTTCTCTAATAGTAATTCATCTGTGAAGTTCTAATAGTTACCATCATGACTTTAAAACTGTTCCACAGCAGATATATTTGTTGTTGTTTTAAAATCATCCCTCACAAAATTGTACATTTCCTCTGTGTTGTCACAGCTTTGATGATAAGTAAACCAATGGAAAATATTGGATGGATGACTGAGCTGCAGCTCCAATTTTGGAGGTTGTAGATTGGATACTCCATGTAGCAGACATTTTGGTGTTTTCCACATTAAGTTTTTCTAGTTTCATCAGAAGTATTTTGCTATACTGGTGCTCAGTGAAATTTATTAGATAAGGGTTTTTTTTTCAGCTGAGAAGTCCTGCTTCAGGTATACCAAAATGTAGCACTATTTGTTTTTCAGGTATTCCCGATTTCCTCCCATTAAAAAAAAAAACAACCAAACAAAATCAAAACATTTTTCTTTTGACACTTAAGAAAATACTAGGTTTCTTTTAGAAATGCCCTTGACACTAAAGATGTTTGAAAACAGTAGCTAGAAATAATTCAAATTACCCTAAATTATAGGGTTTAAGTTTATAGATATTTTTATGACAATTTTAAACAATATTTTAGCTGTTCTGAAAGAAATTCACCTTTCAAATTTTTGGAACTGCCCCGGGAAAAGTTAACTATTCACATAGATTTAATCTGGAATGACCAGCAGCTAGGAAGAGGGATGCTGGCCTAATTTCCAGTATATGGTTCAGTAACGAAGGGTGATTGAACTAGTGCTTCTGTAATTGTTTTAGCTTTCCTCCTTACTAGAAAAGAGCAGCTGTAGACTGCACTGATTTCTTCAGAGTTGAAGAAAGAACTTTATCTCAGGTCACAAAAGATTGAGCCAGTGTTTGTAAAATTCCTTCAACAGCTTTAGAAAAGGGATTTGATTTCACCATTTTCCAACTAATGGTTGCTTCCTAGTGGCTTTTGATTCTCCAGAAGATAACTGATGATATAGAAATAGTTTCTGCATAAACTACCTTAGTCTCTTCAATAGTCTTTTCATGCCACTTTGTTGCAACAGCATAGTAAGTCAAGACTATTAGAGATAGTTTATTATAACTTAGAAATATTTCTCATTTATTCTGTGGCTCTTTTTAGCAATAGGTCTTTTATTGCATGTGAGGCAGTCAGCTAAATGCAGCTTACAGGGTCGTGCAGCCTATTAAATTTTGCAAGCTCACTCAGAAAGCCCTTATCAGAGCTTAAATTCAGAGTTTTCTCCTGAAAGCACAAGCACCTCCTTGATCAAAGCCAAGAGAATCCAAATACTTCTGGCATTTACTTAAAAAAACCCAAACAACAAAAACACATCATCTTGTGGGGAACTGAACACTTTGGGAAAATGCTAGAATGGCAACTCAAAGAATTATCCACATTGTGCATTTTAAAAGTAGCAGTTTTATATTAGGTTTAATATAGCAGAGAAATCTGTGCTGCCAGTTCTGTCTGACAAATATCCCTCAGTTTTTCCAAGGGGAACACATCTAAAGCAAGAGTGCAGCTGAGTCTTGATGAGCATTTAGGCTTAGACTTCTGAGTAAAGACTGTCAACAAGAAAAGTATTCTTGCCAACTGTAGTGGTGCTTTTGCAAGACCACTAAACACAACTTTTTTTTCCTGTCCGAATATAGCATTTCTTGTATTTGTCATGCTTTCCATATGGATGTCATCTGCTGTTCTGAATGTTTAATGGTGCAATGTAAGTATAGAGAAACATGTTCAGAAGCCCTCTCTTATCTGTACAAATGTCTCCAGAATCAACTGTTACAAAAATACTACACATAGGTTTAGAGTAAAACACTAAAACCACAAATCACCTCAGCATGAATACAAAACTATATTCATCCTATTTATCACTGCTAAGATAAATTAGTAAATATCAGAATAACAAGTACAAAAAAATTGTAGCTTGCTTACTTAGACTGATGATGATAGTGTCATATGCTGTTTATTAATAGCAGGGGGTTTTTTTAACAGTGGTATAGTAACTGTTATAGTAAAAGAGAAAGTGCTATCAAAAATCTTAAATATCAAATGAGCCACATCTAGCAACCCTAAAGAAGAGATTCTGAAAACTGCAAGAACTGACCAATTCACTCCATAGTCATCATCTTCATGACTTCTGTCATGACCTGAAAGGATCATCTGTTTCCTTTTTGGTTTTTAAGGGAAAAAAAAGCCCAAGAAAATGTTTTTCTTTTAACTGGTCAAATTTTGGGAAACACCTTTGGAGCAGAGCACATTTCACTAATTCTAAACCAAAATTTGCCTTGTCAGTACAAATTTGATACAACAGTTTTCATTTACATGGTCTGATTTTTCTAGTCTAACTCATATTAGTTTTCTTGTTTTGACTAAAATTTCCATAAAGATAGTAATTACATAGAATAAGTTTAGTACTTTTTTGTCTAGTATGATAACTGGAGGGCTGTCCTTGGTAATACTCAGTGTAACTAATATTAGTGGGGTCTAGAGGTCTTGAGATGGGACTAGGAAAGCACATACTTGTCATGTGCATTTTGTTTTGTACTGCAGGACAGAAGGCAAGTCTTTATATTTTCTGCAGCTTTTATGTTCACTGAAAACAGGATGAGGAAGAACATTCTCCTGATAGGATGGGGGGAATCTGTAATATAACCTGAGGAGTTTGATTTACAGGAATTACATTATTTTTTCCCCCAGGGAGATGGGCAAAACAAAGAACGCATGCAGTAAAAAATAATGTCACCAAAATAACAGGTACTTGTCACTTTTAGTCAGAAATTCTGTTTAAGACTTTCATATGTACTTCAGAATTTCAGTGAAAAGTTTTGAAAAATGTTGATGAAGATGACAGGAAAAACTTATTCTCACATTTCAAGTCAAAATGAATTTTGATGTTAGATTTCAGCTCACGCACACCACACACTACTGATGAGGTGGTAGCAATGACCGTATTTAGAGTTGAGCTCGGTTCGGCTTGGCAAGCTGTGTTAATTGTGTGTTCCAGTTCACCTAATTTGCCTAGCATTTGGAGAAAATTAATTCCTTAAAGTGAAAAGAGAACGCAATTCAACTGGTTGTAAGGTTTTTATGCAATATAGTGTATTTTTCTTTTACTGTATACGATCAGAACAAGTGTGCAGGAAGAAACAAAAAGCAACAGAATACATTGTATTTCCCTTGACTATATCAAGCCAAAGAGACTCCCAGAACTTTCTTATGTCCCAGAAGCATCATCCACAAAAGGACAGCTCAGCATGCTGAGGGACTGAAGCCGGGACCTCATCCCCATGAGTAAGAGTCCTCATAGATTTACAGTTTAAGTGCTTCTGAGAACATAGCTTAGCTCTTTGGTGTACCACAAGTATGCAGCCGTTTTGTTAAAAAGTCCCAGCTGTATACTAATCAGCACACATTTTAATCCATCCGTTCTCTGCCATGAAACTGCAATAGAGCGGAATAGATAATTTTAACAAGCATCTACTGCATTCAGCTATAATCTTCACTTGAGCCAGTACTTAATTTCTGTAAGTGATAAACCAGTATACTACATAGAGATTCAATGAGACTGCAAGTCTTGGATCTCTAATACAGATTAGAGAGGGATTTATTGGAGAGAGATGACATAGAAGTAGGAGGGAGATAAAGCTGTCACTCATGCCCAACCATACTATTCAGAATTATACATTGTCCTTATCGTATGATAAAACGACAGTTAGGGTACTACACAGCACACCTCTCTCTGCTCTCCAACACTGTAGCTGTGTCCATCCCTAAGAACAGAGATCAACCCTTGGTAGCATCATACATTCAGTCTGTGCTGTTTGCAAATGAATGTGCGGGGTGTGTGTGTGTGTTGTTTTTTTGGTTGGGTTTTTGCTCCTTAAATCCATAGGAAAACCTGGGAAAACATTTCAGTAAGATCTACTTTTTAAAGTACTATCCTTAAGCAGTAGAGCAATTTTTTAGAGGACAGCCAACTGTAAAATTGTATCTGACAAAATGGTCTGTTATTTATCTGCACAATAACATCCCAAGTTTGCCAGTATCTTAAGGGGACTTTCCTGCAACTTCTCACTGAAGCAAGTGCGTTTTCATTTCTACTCTTTGAAAATGAAAAGCTTTGCATTTCTAAAGATAGATTTTTTTGAATAAGTAATATTCTTTAAAGTGAGCACTTCAACTACTCTATGTTGCACACCAGAAGTTTCTACCAACTGTACACGATCACTTACTCCGGGAAAGGTCTAGTCTCCCCTTTCATCTGGAAGGTTTCCCCACCCAGTATCCAGCAGCCATGCTAAAGCAGACAAGCATCCCTTTTCCAAACCACACTGGTTTTAACAGATTCAACATAGGGGCTGCAAAGAAACAAGGCAGATGAAGAGCCTGTGAGGAAAAATTCTCAGTCATAAAATCACACATATGGCTGTTTTTTACCCTGAAACCTCTGAATATACATTCAGTTTTATATGTATATAGACTTGAAATGGACTATTCTGTCTGGACAAGTAAAATCAGATTATCTGTCTTTGAGCTATCCTCTTTATTAACATGGATATATTGTGCAATCCACCCTCTGCTGAAAAGAAGCAACGCAAAAATATGTATAGAAATATTTATAAAAATATTAGTATAATTCCTCCATGAAAATTGACAATTGTAACATTAAAATATTCCAACAGAAGTAGCAGATTTCATAATAATAAAGTTAGCCCATTATTTGGGTTTTATAGTAATCTGCAGAACTGTTGACATAATTTTTAAATTCTCATTGATCATAAGTCAAATTGGTGAATAAAAGATTTCACCTCAGTCCTGTCTGTGAACACGTCTTTCTCACATCAAAAAATAAAATTAACTCTATTTAAAATTCGAATAGACTAGATTGTTAACCAAGAAATAGAAAAATTAACATATTTCTGATAGCATACTACAAACAGAAATGAAAATAGCATAAGTACAGCTCATATGTATTTGATTATAGGCTTTTAAAATTTTGTCACAAAATATAAATTAATAAAAGTTTCTTTTTATACTCTGAATTTCAGTCTGAAAATGAAGCTGAGAAGTAGTTTTAAATTATTTGATAAAATTATTTAGATCTATATTTACTTAGGAAAAAATTTTTGGTTTAGAGCATTAATTCTTATAACCCATTAACAAATTGATTTACTTCCTATGCTTTTGAAAATAAATACTTATATTCAGAATAAAAACTATGTTTTTGATAGTTAGAAAGGTGTCTTAAGACAGATGGATATGTAGCTCCTAACCCATACTGAAAACAATAGGGGCTATGCATTACCAACATATTCAGAAGCCTAAAGACAAAAATGAATCTAGTCCTAAATGTCAACAATTTGTAAGAAAACATTATTATCAGTGTATGTGAATGGGATTGTGTTCCCTACGTGGGGAATTTAATCCACATCTGCTTAAGCAAGTCAAAAAGGCACTCTTTCCTATGGATTTTCCAATAGACAACATACAAACTTCAGCTTGTCTTAAACTGCAGCACTACTACCTGCTTGTAAGAGTGCTGTATATTAAGTTCCTTAACACAAGAGAAAAAAGGAAAAGCCCTAAAAAAAAAAAAATTCACATAACAAACCTCCAAGAACAACAACAACAGAAACACTTCACAGTATGCTACAGGCTAAACACCTTTTTCTGGTTTGACATCTGTCTACGTGGATGAGTTAAAAGGGTAATGTCTGCCAAAATTTCTAAGGATTTTGACAAACGTTTTAAGAAAGAAATTACTTGGAAAGAGAAGTGCTATTTGTACTTCATGTTGCCATGTCTATTGGGTTTTAGAGACTGATGTTTTTAGATACTGTTAATTATTGCTAAAGCATTTGAATCTCTTCTGTTCTTTTGATTTGACTGCACTTCAACTATAGGAGTACTTCCTTGGGAGGTCATGTGTGACATACAACCATAAATATCTGGCATATTTTCCAAAGCATGAGCTGTGGTGCACCTTCTAAACTATGCAAGCATATAAACTGCATCTTGACAATCTTAAAAGTGCTTTAAAAATCAATAATTGAGTGTTTTGTATGAGCACCATCAACTCTCTAGTGATGGCTTAAGAGGACTTTAAAAAAAGGTCATTGTGTAATACTTGAGAAAGTGTAACTCCTCTCACCTTCAGCATTAAAACACCTCTTAATCTTAAAAATAATTGCATAATAATTGCATCTGAAGCAAATAGTGTACTGCCACATATAGCTATTGCATACCAAAATAGCATTCCTTGTAGGATAACTGATATTTCACTGTAGCTACTGGATACACAGACATATAGAAAACTTTGGTATATTGCTTTTGGAAACAATATAATCCCCGTGTATTTCAAGTGTAATTCCATAAAAGACTAAGGTTCTCAAAATTAGTGTAGTTCATTGCACTGTAGTCAACACATGGCCTCCAAATACATGGAAACTGGTCCATTTCAGACCACTGTAATTGTTTTAATCTTAGTGCCATAGCTTTTTAGATAAATGCAGGTGAAGTCACTTGATGGTTTTGTTTGTTTCAACATGTGGGATATAAGCAGCTGTAACAAGCAATGGTGTGGACATGTCTCCTACTGCTCCAGAGGAGGCTTGAAGGAGGTTTACTGAACTGATTGCATGTTGCTACTTTGGCAGAGAAAATATAGTTTCTGGGTGCCCATTAAGCTTCATTGCACAGTGAATCTTCAGCTTCTCTGTCCTTTCAATTCTACAAAATAACTAACTTCAAAATAAGAAGGACAGAAGATGCCTGTTTTATTGAATTCCTTTGAGAAACAGAGCAGAGAAGTAAATTGTTTGGCAACAAATCTACCAACACCCTCTTTAAAGTTATTTGATCTTTTCATAAGATCTTCATGTCAAGCCATATTATGCTGGTGGAAACATTTTTGTTAACTTCAAAAAAGTTTGATCACAATGAAAAGAAACCTTCACGCATTCAATTGTTTTCACCCTTCCAGTATATATTTTCTAAGGAATATTTACCCTAATGTCACACATAAAACATTTGTATATACATCATACACTGCACCGCTACATTAACAATGGTGAAGGAATTAAGAGTAAAACTTGTCTTCGTCAGTGAGTTTCAAATTTGTAGCAGTGTGTAGGAGAAGGTGTGGAGCTGCTTGTTTTAAACTTAATTGGAATGGAAGACATATTCCCTGAGAATATTTAGCTCTAATAGTAGATTAGCAATTTGGTATAAAGGATCATCCATTTAAGTTCCACGCTGTGCTTAATTTGTGTTCCACCCCCACCTCCAGAATCATAAACCAAAGAGGAGAGCATATAAGCATTTAGCTTTGAATATTCAACTACCTTAGCTTTTGTCATATCATAAATGTTCTTCCAGTAATTGTTAATACTTAGCATAAACTAGTCACAATAAGGAGATTGTTACACTCTCACTAAGGATGCACACTGTGACAGAGAGACATTTTCATACTAAGAATCCAGTTTAGTGCTGTTTCTCTGGAGGACAGAGCTAAAATGAAGGGATGCAAAGGTGATTCCATAGTTTTCGCTCTGAAGATGCTCTCTTTCAGACTGGCCCTTTGTTTCACTGGGCATGTCCATAGTAAATTGCTAAGGATATTCAGAGGGAAGGGAGTTGAATTCCATTGCAAAAATGGTGCAGTGTCATGAAAACAGCATAGATGTGTTAGACATATATGTTCTTATCTCATGAGTGTCTATTCATGTTGCAAACTAATAATCACTATAGATTATACCATGTCAATATACTTCAACGCAAATTTCAACACCTCTAAACTCAATGTTCCATTTTTCTGCTTTGCATCCATTATTCCCAAGGAAAGCCTTCAGGAAATATACAATATATTGCCACACAGGTAAACAAAGTAGAGTTGATTTTTGTATAGATATAACACACACTAATGAATGACTCTATAGAAATGTTCCATAGCAATTTTTAAGGCAAAGCTGCTTTATTAGTTAACATTTCAACCTTCAGTAACTCAATTCAGAATAACAAGTTTTCCTGGAAGGTTATGTTGTATTAGAACAATCAAATGCCTGTAAAATACCTGTTTGGGGTTACAGGACTTGTTAACTGTGAATAACAAATCCACAAGAATTTCTTTAAGTCTTTACAGGATCCATAACAGGGTGCACTCAGTTTTCAGGTGTGTGACTGACTGATGGTAATGTTGGGTTTCTACAGTCTCCACACATCACAAAAATAAGATCTCACTGACTCAAATTTTATTGCTAATGCAAATATTACTAGTGTAATTACATACTGCTATTGTAAACATATGATGCAAGTTATGCCTAGTTCAGGCAAAACCCTAAAATACATCTGTCTTTGTAATGGGAGGAACACATAACTCTTTGTGCTTGGTTTTGATTTCAGGACTGAAGGTGCCAGTCTTAGAGACCAGATACTCAAACCATAAGAGACAAGAAGGACAAGAAATGCCAAAATAAAATAATGTCACAAAATTCTGGTAAGTTTCTACTCAATTGTCTTTTAAATTAATCCTTATCTTTGCAAAACAGAATTTGTTTCCATCCTTTTCAGTGTAAAATGTTTATCACAGTCTCCACATGGAAAAAAATTATGAGGGATTCTTAAATGCTTTTCAACTCACTGATTTATAAAATCTAAAGCTGATTTCAGCTGAGATTTTTCTGCTATTTTTGAGTTTTAGTAGCTAGCTGAGACAAATTGTTCTTGGCTTTTTCTCCCTTTCTAGTGTTCATAGGGCTACTGTACAATATACTTATTTTTAAGAAATTCATATAAACATTACAGATAGCAAATGACTGTGCAATTAAAAGGACTAAAACTTCTGATATTGTAAAGGCCTCAAGTATAGCTAAATCTAAGTACTTTGCTCTCAGGGGTGGTGGAGGTTGTGTAAATCCTGTCAAGGGTATCTAATGTTAACTGCATGCCACAAGTCCTCCATACTGTGAGATCTGAGGGACTACTCAGGTCCGATCACAATACTGACTAGACCACTGAAAATGCTGAATAGATTCATCAACATAAAAACGTGATAGGAATGGAAGGACATGCTACAGATATCCGTTACAGTTTTTTGTTGCTCTGTAGACTGAGGAATATGACTACTTTTTTCTTATTATTTGGTGAAATTTAAGTAACAAATGAATCGATAGGCAAACACTTAGGAGAGAAATAGATGGTGAATGATAAATGACAAGGATCAATTTAATAAAACCTTATCAGGCCACAATAAAGCCATCTCTGAAAAAATTAAAAGATGTGGTTTGCTGTGTAAAGTGATTGTAATTATTTTAATAGATTTTTAGTAAGGGTCCTGGAACATGTCTGGGAAGCTTTATAGAGGGAATGGAAAAACAGGGCTGCAGTACACCTCAGGAGGCCATCTAGTCCATCCCCAGACCCAAGCCACACATGACAGAAAACGCACACCATTTGTCTAAACAGCTCCTAAAAGTCTTCCATCAACAGAGACTCTGCAATCTCCCTAGGCAAACTACTCCTGTACTTAACTTTCTTTTACAGTAAGATTATTCTCAATGGTCAGACTAATCACACCACTTCTTGCCCTATTCAGAGAAAAGAGCTTATTCTTTTCCTTTTAGCATCAGTTTTACATACAGGATCCCTAACATTTCTCTGGAATCTTCTGTTCTCTAAACTAAACAACTTTAATTCTTCCCTTTTTGCACACAACTCATCCTATAGCCCTCTAGAGTAAAGGTAACTGGGTGCGGTGGTTGTTTTGCCAATTATTAGGCCTAGCATAAAGGACACAGCCAGCATAAAGATGAACCAATAACCAAATTGTATTTGGTACACAGGTGAGCGCTGGGGGTACAAACAAGTCAGTCAGATTATACATAATTGGCATCAATCCCACTGACCCCAACAATGACACCGCACAACCAATAATGGGTGGAATAAATGATAACATGCAGTCTCCCATAGAAGGGACAGGAGATAACCAAGTCAACAATCCAAATACATAAGACCAAGGAAGCCACGTACTGGATCTCTACACAGCCCACATTTACAAAAGCCAGACCTGACTGGAGCCCAGTCCCAGGGAGGCAGGAGGTCCTTCCCCAACAGGAAACTCTGCAGAGTGCATCCACCTCACAGACAGACACTGCCCCTTCCTGCAAGTGGTCCCAGCTTTTATCCCTCAGTGGGACACCTGACCTTTGTTTACTTAATGCAGACACCTGGGGCTCACTTACCCAATGGCTCTCCCTGCCAGGCCGGCACCACCCTGGAGGGAAGCCTAAAGGCAAACTCACCCCCCCTTTGTGAAGGGCTGTGGGAATCACCCATAGGTCAACCTTAATTTGGGGCTTGGGGTTGAAACCCCAGCATTTCAGTGGGTTAGGCCCTGCCGGGACCTGAGACCACACTGTCGTTGTCCCTCCCCCACCCTCAGCCCAGACGGGGCAGGCAGTGAGATACAAACCCCAAGTTTGGGATAAGGAAAAATATAATACAACAGTGTAACAAATAATAAACTGAATAACAACAATAGCAATAACAATAAACAGTAATAACAATGAACAGGACAAGAGATATACAGAGATATACCACAAGGATAGAGCAGCGAAGGGTAGCAACGATGAACAAAAGCTGTCCCTGCTCTTCCCGCACTTGGGTGTCTGGACCTGACATCAGCATGGTATTTAATAACCTGGCTAGAGCCCCCCTCCCCACTGCTGGGGAAACTTAACCCTATCCTAGCTGAACCAGGACACTGGGTAAAACACGAGGGGAAATACTGCAGATAGAAATATGAAACAGTAGTCATTCCAATGTCAATAGTCTACAGTCATGTATTGAGAATAATAATGAAAGGAGACCATAATTATCTAGACATAGGTTCTTCCATGAAGGCAAACACAAACTTATCTAATAGTTATACAATCTTCACCATATTTTCTTGTTGATTATGTAGGTATCATCTCCTAACTACAGAAACAAAGGTTAAGTATCAGGTATAATGACTGTAGCTTTTTTTATAGCTACCTGCATTCAAATTAAGATCAGCATTAGCTGCATATGGGATTTTAAATAAAGTAACATGTAGATAAAAGCTACATTCTCAACTTTTTTTTAGAACAAAATATTTGAGATGTAATAATGTAAATGAATCAAAGACGTTATTGCGGTTGTGAACTACAAAAGAAACTATAACTTGAAGTCATAAATTAGTATTTATTAGAAGCAACTCCTTAACAGTACATGCAATTAGACAATTTTTGTATTATCAGCATTACCCTCGTCATCTTCTACAGAAGTTTTGTTTTTCATATGGCCGTTGCTTTAAATTTCAGGAAGCCAATTATTAGTCAAAAATAGGATTTTATTCTACGATTGCTTTCTACTGACATCTTTCCAACTGTAGATCAGTCAAATGCAGTATTATGTTTACTCTGCACCAGCTTCTTAAAGATATAAAATAAATTAAACACACTTTTTCTTTCCTTACTTCATTTCTTCACCTTTTAGCCATACAGAGTAACCATTGGTTATGCATTGTCAGTAGCTTTACTCACATGAATGGTCAAGGTCCAAAGCACTCTTCATGCAACTGAATTTATTAAGATAAAGTTCTAAGAGGTACAAAAGATATATAGTGAAAGGTGAGCATTTTAAACAAAGCTAACATGTATGCACTATAGATATTTTTATGAGCTTTTATACATTATATGATTTAAATGTCAAAGACATGCAGTAATTATTCAAAATTACATGAGACAAGTCTATCCATAGATGTATTCCATACATGTTAATGAATGTATCTTACACTTCTGAAAAGTGACTTTTAAACTTCCACTGAGGATGCCAATTACAGAGTTCACATACTTCCACAGATATTGTCATAGATCCCTGCCTCCTACACTTCCTTTGACTTCTCAACCATTTGGATGTCAATGGAAAAAGTCTATACATAATGTGGCTACTGAATGGAAAGGAAAAAAGCAGATGACATTTTTAACATCTTCTTTCATATTTAGAATGTAAATATCTGGCATATTTAGATAGGCTATGTTAATAGCTTATCTAAACAACAGAAATGGAAAAGTTCAGTATGAAAACTTGCTTTATGTTTCCAATATTTTCTGTCAGTTATGAACAGATAGCAGGTGCTCATTTTTTTCCAGAAAGAGGGCTTTTTTTGCTTCTGCAGTAGAAACCCCGAGTGATAGATTGTGGTTTGGGTTACACACATACAAAATTACATGAAGAAAATAGAAGGTAAGTAAAAACTTCCTTCTGCACTCCAAGGTGGCTTCCTGCATCTTTGTTATGATTTTCTAAAACTAAAGGGGGAGATAGAATTTCACAACTTTTATCTCACCCATTCAAATAAAGAGAGAGAGATGGTGAGTCTGTTTGCTGCTCCCATAATACTATACATAATGCATCTCAGCCAATAGAAGTTGGTGTACAAACTCTTTGAAAATAATGTAAATTTACTTTGTCCAAAAGAAAAGAAATTCTGCTTAAGCCACAGACTCATTCAAAGCTTCTACAATGTCAAAGAGCAAGCTAGCCATAACTGATCTTCTGTAAGAGCTGAAGGTTATCTTTGAAATAATGAAATACCATGCAGCAAATTAACCCTGAAACTCCTCACCTTCCCTGGCTTAAGTGAGATCTTTAATTTAATTTTACTTCAGGGTATTTTACTAGTTAGTTAAATGTGATGTGGTAATGCAAAGCCTAGTGGAGATCTGTGAGTGCTATTCTTCCAATAGAGCACCTGTCTCAGATACGGATAGTTTCCTCAGTATGCAGCAGCCTCCAGCATTTGGGGGTGGTGAAACAACATACATGGAGACAGAGGTATGACTGTAACCTGAACCTCGGTATAGATCTGTCTGCTTCCTGCCATATTGTTAGTTTTCATGTCTCTTCACTGCGTGCTGTATCTCACTTGACTCTTACTTTATATTGATGGAGACTTTGAAAGCCAAAAACCACTGTAAGGGCAGGAAATGCAAAGTGTGGTCACTTTCTGCAACCTATTATAAAATAAAATTGCTCAGTATCCTTTGTGTAACATGAGGTTTCATTTATTGATTCAGAGTAACATCATCATACCAGAAAATGCTGTAATATATTGCTACCTTTCAACAACACAAAGGGGAAAAAAAAAAACCCAAAACAAAACAAAAGAGGGATAAAAAGCAGAGAGAGAGAGAGAGAGAGAGAGAGAGAGAGAGAGAGAGAGAGAAATGCCACAGCTGCAAATAGCCATGAACTTCTTTTTATCAAGTAGACATCGTCTTCTGTGGACAGACTCCAAAATTATACCTTTAACAGGTTCATTATTTTCATGTGCTGGAATGTAGGCATTCCCATGTTTCCTACGCTATATGTTTTAAGGTAGATAACTACTTATATATTTGTAAAGTAATCCTGCGTATCCAAGAAAATAAGCATGAATATATTTCACTGAATGACCTCTAGGACCAAGTAAAAAAGATGTACAGAAACAACTGGTTGATAATAGTTGATAAAAATGTGCAAAACAGATTAAAAAACACCTCATAATATTTTTAGGTGGCCCATTCTAAATGGTAGAAATATGTGCCTTTTAATACAATGGTTAGCTTCATTCTAAATGGCCTTCGTCTCTAGGCTTTTTCCCCCCTCAAGAAACCCTTTATGTCCTCTGAAGATTATGCAAACAGGGAATGGTAACTAATAGGACTCCAGTTTTTCATATTTATGAAGACATTAGTAATTAATGACTAAATGATACTTGGATATTCTCATTATGTAGTTCAGAGATGTTCAGATTTACCAAAAAATTGAGCATATGTTTTTTCCTCCATTCCTAGGAACGATTGTATTTTAGCAATCCTGGTGCTTGAGAGTCAATGATCATGATAATTTAAAATTATAATTATAAAGCTAATTATAAAGAAATCTACATGGATCTCAGTTATCCATTTTACAGGACCTGAACTAGTTTTATCTTGGTGCTGGTACAACAAGCAGGTTTCCGGACCTTTCTACACTTGAAAATACTATTTTGCACAAGTCATTTACAACTTCCTGATGGAACCGTAAAGTCAAGAAGGGTGCTCAGGCACAAAGCAACACTAATTCATATTCTGCTATCCACAACTTGCTGAGAAGGAAGTCAAAACAGGTGAGCAATGAGAAGTTTCTGAAAACATTTGAGAGATGGACAGAAAGGCTGCTCTGCATTAGATTATTTGTTGTGCTGCTAACTTTCCAGGAAAAACAGAGATGAGCTCTAGACAATGTTACATTTGCTACCCATTACAGACAGAGGATAAATAAGGATTCTCTAACATTGGCAGCAAGATCAAATGGCTACGAACCCAAAAGAAGGGAAAAAAAAAATCCAGTATGATAGCAAATCTCTTAAGTGTGACCCTATACTGCAGGAGGACAAATTAGAAATTCTCTTTCTTGTCTACATTTTCAAACATGTAAGTTTAGATTTTTTTTCTTTGTCTAACTTGCACTCAACTCTATGAAGAAATAGATAATTTGCCTGTTAGGTACAATAAAGAAAGAAAAAGTAGCTTTAATATATATCCACTACTATAAATAGAGGAAAAAAGTTTTAAGTTTAAAGCACAGAACTAGAAACAAGGGGTTCTACATGGTCTAAACACACCTCAGAAGGTGACTTCTGCTGTTGCTCTACTTTCTCATGTACTAAGTTCACAATCTGTTAAAGCACAGCTTGGCATGTATCTAGCTCTAAGGTACCATGTGTAACATTTGGAATTTTTAAAAGAAACTTCATCTGGTGCAAGGTGTAACTTACAGATTTTTGTTAGCTAGACATTTATCTTGCTTTTCAAAGGGACTAACAAGTAAAAGTAAAATCATATACAGAACTAAGCAAGAATCTTTAGGACAAAATAATACCATTGACATGACTGTTCTTTAACATTTCTAAAGAGTTATGTGGGATTTTAGTATTAGGTCTCCCAATGGGGTAAGCAACTACCTGTTTTCCAGTGAATGACTTGGCTCTAATCTCTACAGAATGCTAAAAACCCTTCTCTTTAGCCTTCAGAGTTTTTTGTTGTTTTTACCACCACCCTATAAATTTATCAAGACAATCATCATAGTCTTACCTAATATTCAACCATTATTGACTGCCTGCCTGAGGTTTCATCGATAAGCAGTATTTATTAACTGAAATGTATAGTGATGAAACAATAGTTATGAATCTCTGAAAGTTCTGTTCCTGCCTCTAGCAGAGGGAAAGTGTACATATGCATTTCTGGAAAAAACCTCCTGCTTTATTCTTCACCACTTCAGTGATAAGAAAAAAAAAGCTGCTTTGAAAGAAGCTGCTTTTATTTTCAAAGTTGCATATATTCTCATCATTCACATAGCTTAAATGGTAACTTCAAGATTATGACTCCTGAGCTTGTTAACTGGAACTACACATTTAATTTACCCTACCTCCTTTCCCCAATGCACAGAGAATGAGAGAACAAGTTATGCATATCAGTCCATAATTATGTATAAATTGTGTATAGATTTAAAATTAAAATTTCAACTTTGTTATATAAAACACACATTGAAAGGAGTAGTGTTGTGAAAAAAGTAAAGGACCAGCAGAAAATAACATGTTTAATACTATAACAAAGACAATAAAAGTTACTGAGCCGCAGGCCCAAGGTTTTATTTCCATTTGGATGGTAATGTGTGTTAGGTCAGTTGTCTTTTTCTAAGCAGCGGGCATTTGACTCTTCCAGTGAATAGAGTTCACTAAATTGTTTCCCGTTTCAGAATCTGTGAAACCACAGGGTGAACATCCTTGAGAAACCCATGTAGGTTGAATATGGCCAAAGTGGATGCTTCAGGAGCTGTTTGTACTAGAGGAAACTTGATTTGCAACAGAGTAAAGGTTGAAAGATCAAAGATCATGAAATATAGACAAAATAACAGTACAGACAATGACTCTTCTGCTTTAAGTAGTGAAACCCATAAGAACAAAAAGGTACCTGGATCCACCTTCCATATCACAGTGAAAAAAAAAAAAAAATTCAAGTAGAACATGTTTCTCTTTGAACAAAAAGCATTAAAAGGAATAAAAAGGGGAAAAAAAAACCCAATCATGCTAGATTGTTGCTAAGTTTCTAACTCAACAAAATAAATCTTGCACAAGTAGTGAAATAAGCTGTACATCCATAAGTGGTAGGTTTAAAAAATAAGGAATTAAAAAAGGAAAGGCCTTTCATATAGAGCATATATTCTGTGGTTTGAGCACTTTCTATCTCTGCTTTGAGGTACCAAATATAGACCATTAGGTGATAACAATCAAAACATATGGGGAGTTCACAAAACCAGAGTTGAAGTATGTGTCACAGTCTGATGGCAAGTAAATGAAGTGTTTGCTTTGAAAGCACACCTTTCCATTGCTACTAGATAGGCTCTACTGAACACATCCTCCCATCCTGTATGGGCATCCCACTGCTGCATAGTGTACAACTCCACAAAAATAATAACAACATAACAAAGTGTTTTAGACAGACACACATAGTTGTTGTTAGGTATTCTCTTTTAATTGCTTAAATTTAAATGTCACTTAGTTCTCGTTTAAATGTTTAGATGCATTGTTAGACATTTGAAATGTTAGGTGAAACTGTACTTCTAAACTGAAATACTTGTAGAGGTATTTAGTTTAGTTCTAGGGCAACACGTCACATTGCATAAGTACTCAGTTGTTCTTTACACATTCGTTACCAAACTAATTTACTTAGCATATTGTAGAGAAGTGAAGTCTGAGACAGTTTCCAATCACTGAGGACAAGTACTTCGAAGAACATCTAAGAGTAAAAAAAGATTATTTTTCTTCTATTCCTCATCTCATAAGATAGCATCGTTTTAGATTTTTTTTTTTTCTCCAAGGGTTTGGTTTTGGGGGTTTGGTTGGGTTTTTTGTTACATTAAAAGTTCATTACATTTTTGTCTTTGGCAATATTAACCTGGGTCTTGACGTGCTTAATATTCAACAGCTAGTGGCCAGTTTGTACCCAAGACCAACAGCTTGAACTGAAGTAGTACCAATATCTATTGTGCCTGCACTTGGAGTACAAAATTTGCCAAATGCTGTCAAAACTTTAAGAGAGTCACTGTTATGTCCATTGTTTCTGGGTCCAACGTGTTCTTGGGCTGTAGGAGTATGAATGGCACATATATGTGTCACTTTTATAATGAGAACAACATAACTTGTTTATAATAGGTAGAGTTTTTCTAACATGATTAACTTTCTTGGAAATACCATAGCATAGAAATCTTGTGGCTGAATTTTTCATTGAAGTCTATCTATAAATCAGTGTATCGCAAGAGAAATCTCAGGAAAGCATATTTTCCTTTCCAAGAAGAAATCTCCCTTCTCCTGTGTTGCTGGCAATACAAGCTCTTCTCCAAAATCCTCCACAAACAATGTAAGTATCACTGCTTTAAGGAATAGTTTCCTCAGCTGGTGTATATATATTATATATAACCAACACTATTGGTAGGTTCACTGTCATAAGAAGTGGAACTGAACTGTGTGAAAATGGTGGTTATTATGCTGACACATGCACAAACTTCTGTTTGTCCAGGGAACTTGCATCCTCACTCACACTAGTGCTGTTACCTTTTCCTTACAATTAGGTGACCCACTATAGCAGATACTAGAGTCAACAGTGCTGTCCAAGGGCATGTTCTTGCCCTCTTTCAGGGAACCAATAAAAGGTACACTCACATAGTATATTTCTATTCTCAGAAATATTCTGGTTGGTAAAATTTCTGAACTAAAGCAGACTACAACAGGGCTCACTAGGCTATTGTGTGTTGCCCATATACACAAGGAATAAGTGAGCTGTATCTGTGCAGTCTAATAACTTAATTTTACAGAAGATCTAGATGTCCAGAGGAAAATGTTTAGTTTGCAGACTGAGGAAGTGCTCTTCCTTGTGATTGTTTCAAAACAAGGAATCCACTAGACCCAACTCATCCCCATGTTTCACTTTCCAGTGACTTTAGGAAATGTTCTGTATATCCAGAATACTTAGGATTCAACGACCTTAAATACAAAAGCTATAGAGATTGGGAGATCTTTCTTTCTTCTGACCTACTAAGTAGCAGCTATCAACCTAGTATGGCTATTCTCAGCAAATAGAGAGAATCTATATTTAAAGTCTGAACACTAAAGATTCTGAAGTTCTCAGTTCTTTTCTGTGTAGCATTTTGCACATCAACTGTACTTGACTCAAAATAAAATAGATGCCAGAGTCAGCCAGGAATCCAAAAGTCAGACTATGTCCTCCTTGGTTATCATCATCACCAAAAAAGGGAAGTAAAAACTAAATTTGTCTAATGGTCCTATTGATGTAGAAAGCAGGAAGGAAGCCAGTAGATACCACTACAGAGTGATAAATACAGTATAGCAGTTCCTCAGTCTGCAAACTAAAGAAATTACCAAAGAAATGAATAGGTGCATTCTTAATAAATAAAAATGTATGGTACACTTGTTGAATTGGAAAAGATCTGTGTAAGATTGTGTAAAACTGCTTTAGAAGATTAAGTATACAATGTGTTTTTATAAATGATCGTTAAAAAGAGAAGTGTTAATATAGTAGAAGTTACAAAAAACCCTCTGAAAACAGGTATCAGAAATTATCATTAAAGAACATAACTTTTTGGAATTATTTAATTCAAAACAGACATATAACTGCAGAAGTTCACCGTGCTTATTTTAACCAAGGATATATGTTTTCAAACTAAAAGTTAAATGGTGATAATTATGCCGTTTGAAGGAGTAAAAATCTTTAGGAATAATTCTAGTCAGCTGCTGATAAACACCCTTTGATTTCTTATTCATAGACAAATCATTTAGGTGGACACTGCAATGTACTGAAAAATGTAGTAATGTGAGAGGTTTAGTTAGTTTGCAGAGAAAAACAAGAAAGCTAAGGTGTCTCAAACCAGCCCAATTGGTATTGCATTTTGTTTAAAGGTAAAATGTTTGAATCATTTTATCAGAGTTGTCATCAACTTATTATCCACTGTTAACTCTAGGTTTTTCTCTATAAAGCTACTGGCTGCCTTCTCTTTTAATTCTTACAACTTCCTAGTCTTATACAGTAGGTTGCACTATTAACTCTCTGGGTGCATATATTAGAGTACAATAAACACAAACATATACACATTTCTTTCGTGAAAGCCAGAAAAAAATTTAAAAGTTAAAAAAAAGTGCTAAGCTGACAGTAATATAGTATTCATATTAGAACCAGAAATAGTTTCTTGAATACAAAAAAATATCAAGGTGTAAACTACTACAAGTAGCACAACAGGGAATTTTTGAAGAATGAGTAATCAATGATCTTTTCCTGAACTGCTGAATGAAATTACACCAGATGAATTTAGATCTATTGGCTGGCATGAAAAAAATCTAAATTCCTTTTGACAGGTAAGACTTCATTATAGATACGAGTCAAGCGTGTTAGTTTGCTTCAGTCAAAGTAGCCATCATTTATATATCTAATGTCCACAAGCAAGATAAAGCAAAATCTTAGAAACGTCCCAACAATTAACTCTTAAGTGATATGCAATAGAAGAGGGTTTCTGTTGTTTTTACCTGCTTTATGGCTTGTCAGAAACCTTCCCTTTCACAGGATGGTCTAGTAGTCACTTTTCTCAAGGCCTAAATGCATACACAGATGATAGAAAACAAACAGTATCACAATATGATGCATTTTAAGTCATGAGAACAAAAAAAGCCACTTACAGGCAGGTGAAAAAAAGTAAAACAAACCAGAAAGAAAAATGAGAATAAAATGCTTGGGTTTTTAAGTTAAGAAAAGGAACAAATCAAGATCAAAAGTACACTGTGTTCTAAATTAAGATAGAGATGAGTGAAAATGTGGTTTTCTTATGTGCTAAATGCATTGACAGAAAAGTCTGAGAATGGAGATCAGGTTTGGAAACTGAAAATTCAATAATAGATGTTGGATTAGATTAACAAAATGTTTAAAGCACTGATGTATTAAAAAATCCCAAACAATTGAGAAACCTAATGCAAACTTAATTGTTACTCATAACATAATGTAAGGTGAATGGACAAGCCCATTCTGCTGGAACACCAGAAAACGTGTTAGTAAACGCCACCTGGTTGAGCATATCTGTCTCTGTTATCACAGCCACACTGACAGGGGCAGTCACCTCTGCTCCCCCAGCATCTGTCTGTCCTCTCCTGGAGCCCATGATATGACCAGTCGAACTTCTAATTATTCACTGAGAGAAAGAAAAGCTGCCTCTATGATTCCTCCCCCCTCAAAAAAACACTCACACATGCCACACACACACACTTCAGAGGTAAACAGCATGAGTATCTGAGTATCTCAAAGAGCAAATAGTGAACAGAGTGCTGTTTTTATTGTACTCCCTTATTGAAGTGCTATTTATGCTCCTGACCTGACGGAAGCTCAGGGCAAAACCCCGAGTCCTTTGTTTTCGCAGGTCGTTTTCCTATCCTTCCCAGATTCTGGTTGACTAGTTAAAAATGCAAGGGAGGACAAGTCCACTGTCTCTATAACAGAAAGAGAGACTGTCATTGCTTTTATTACGTTATCCAGGGAAAGAGCACTCCCCTCCCTCAGCAACATTAGATTTCTGACTCCAGTGATAAAAAGCTGGGAAAGGACCAAATGAAGTAAAGAAAAGGAATCACTTTGGCTTCACTTCTGCTCACTGCCTCGAATAGTGGGCCAAGTACATCAGAGAGAAACCTGTTCGCACAAAGAAGCCATGTAATGTTTTCCTTCCTCATTGGATGTGGGAGTAGGAAGAAAAATGATGGGCTGTAGTTTGTTATCAATTGCTATGAGCTAAGATGTTCCTTATGCTGGTCAAATTGTAATTTGTACCTAGAAGAGTGATTAAAAAGAAAAAAAAAAAATATATATATATATATTTGTACTGAAGAGAATCAAATCCCATAGATCTTCAGTCTATTCCATGCCAGAAGTCCATCGGTTCCCTCAGAGCACTGCTCCTTTTCAGGATTTACCTCCTGTTTGTGGAGCATGTAGTGTACAAAATGGCGAGACAGCAGCTGGACTGCACTACAGGGCTTAGCTCTCTTCCAGTGACCAAAGAGAGCTGCTAAAATTCAGAGCAGAAACAATACTGAGTCATATAATAAACAAGCTAATCAACACAGTTCTTAAAAATTTGCTTGAGAAAAAGAATAATCTGCAGCTGATTCTGAAACAAAAGGGATGAAATAAGTAACAGATAATTCCAAGGATGAATGTTCCTATTCAGTAGTGCTAAGGCTCAATTTAAAAAAAAAAGTAGAGAATGTACATCCTCCCCAACAGTTTCCAGAATTGTAATACTTTTTATTTTAAAGGAACATTAAATTTTAAGAGATACAGACATGGGGGTCAAAGACTACATTTTCTTATTAGAAAACAGCTATTTATTAATATTGCAATTTTTCTAGATTTTTATTCTCAAATAATTTCAACTTCTTTGAAACTGTAAGACTTCATCTATTAAATGACAAAATTAAATAATATTCTAAAGAAACACAAAGTATAACTCATTTTATTGGATCCATAAGGAACTAATAAAATTTTGTATGAGGAAGAGAGACATCTTTGATGAAAAAACCCAGAATAGTTAAATGCTACCACCAATTGATTGGGGGTGAGAAATAAAATGAACATTTTTACACAGAAACAAATAGTATATACTGTAACAAAAACGCTGAGGTGTACTTATTCCAGAAAGAGATTCTTAGCCTGTGCAGTGAAGAGTACAACACCTGGAACTCATTTGCAGTGATTAAATATCTGTGTTGTTACACAAAAGTGAAATCCAATTCCATGAACTTTTGCAAAAAAATTTCAAAAAGCCTTAGATTTATTCCTGGAAAGACAAGGAAGCAGAGTGCTCAAAGACTTAGAGGCTAAAAGCGATGAAAACCTGAAAGGTAATCTTTAAGTTTTATTGCCAGATGTTTGTGAATTAAAGGGTTCCAGACAGTACACCAGACAAGAGGTTATAGAAATGAGAGTAAGAATAGCGGAGTAGTTTGTTCTCATGCCTAAAAAGTCTAAGCTTTAGTTTTCTCTCTGATCTTTGCCTTATTGTTTTGGTAGGCTGCTTGTTTAATTTTTTAATCATATGGGCTTCCAAACAACTCAGATATTGTCCCTGAGGTCTCTTGTGCACCTTCTGGGAAGCTTGTCTTCCAGTTTTTTTACTATTCTGTTTTGCTTCCGGTTTCAGAAAACTAGAAGAACCTTCATTATATTCTCAAAAATTTGCTGGATGTTACCTGCATTTCTTACTGAACCAACATGCATTCCATTTCAAAGTCAGAAATAGGCTGGAATAAGTCCCCACTGCTATAATAGTAAACAGATCTAAGTCAAAGACATAGGTAAGAACACTAAATTAGTCTAATGATTAACTCTTTCTTTTTCACCCCTATCAGTTATTTATCAACATATAAACATTCAGGGTCCCAGCTTCATTTGACTGATGCTAGATGAATTTAACCTGTATTTCTTATCTTTGTCTAATAACCCTGTTTTATTTGGCTTAACCCCATTTGATTTAACTTTGCTCAGACAGTTAATGTGTATTCCTATTCATGCTGTGTACCTAATCCACGGAGATGAAGTCTAAAAGGATAAAAAAACGGGGTTTTTGTCTCAGTTGAAATGCAAGGAAATTTCGTTCTAAACAAAGCCCTCAGAGAGTCCTTTAAATCTGTAAAAACGGAGACAAAATTGACCTGAGCGACGATTCACCACTTCACCAATCCATAAATTCCTAGACATCAAAAACTGTCTCGAGACCTTGATAGAGGGGTAGCATTTGATGATGAAGTTCGCTGGACTCACTGTCTTGGATGGATCTAACTTCTGCACGGATGGTAACTACTCTCTCATGTATACAAGCAACCAAATAAAAATAGCTAATTGAGCTATTTCCTCTACAGAAGGGGAAAAAAGAATTATTGCTATTTTTATCTGTAGTAGCTGAGTACCTTCTGATTACTTACAAAAATTTGGGTCCTGAAATTTATCTAAAAAGAACCACCCCGTTACAGCAAAATACATAAAAACATATTGAACTTTAAGAATGGTGATAGACCCATTGTCTTCAATGAGAGCATTCACATACTTAAATGCTCTGTTAAAATTATCTACCAAGCTACCATCACCATAGCTAGCAATGAGCTTGCACTAATTTTAGCAAGCTGATGAAATATTTGACATTTTATTTGAAGTATTTAAAAGAAAAGACAATCCCAACAAAGGGGAGTTTGCTCAAAAAGCAGCAGAATTTTCCACTCAGTGAAGACAAGTAACAAGGATACTGTCATGTCCAGAGTTCAAGAATCCATTGGAAATATCATCTATGAGGTCTGTATATTTAGAGGCCTGCAAGTGAATTTTACACTAAGATTTGCAGAGTCAACTCTTGCCTTAGACTGCTGCCGGTCTTTGCAACATAATTGAATACATTTTGCTACTCCAAGAGATCACTCAGCTTTTTCTAGATGTTCAGCAACTGCTAGGTGAAAGCTTTGAGCAACAGAATAGGTAAAAGGAACATAAACACAGGATTATGAAACTGCCATTTCTTGGTTTCTTCAAAGTTCAGTTATTCTGCTGTGAACTTGTATATGAAAGTATTTTGGTTCCTTCAAGACAGAACAAGCTCATCTTGTTGGTCTCATTTTGTTTTGTGAAACAATCTGGAGTAGGTTTTTGTGTTGTTTCACATGAAGATGAAGAATAAATTCCAGTAAAACAAAAGAATATCTTTACAACTTATGTTTTCATGACATGAGATAGGATATTGTTTTTCAAGGCATAATATAGCCATACCTTATAGAACAGAAGATCTTTACCTGAACCGTATAATTTGTTGACTGGAACCTGCAGCTAGCCTGGTGCGAGAGACCAACTGCAATGCCATATCCCTGTTCCTATACTGTTATTGCCATATCCTGGTTCCTATACTGTTATTGTCCCTGCGGTCACTCATGAACATGGTGCCTCCTGTGGCTCTCTGAAATAAGATATTCTTTCCCAATCTCACATCAGTTATGTATAGGTCCTTTCGAGGAGAACTAGTCACTGAAGAATTCCAATCATTCAGAAAATTTAGGCTGCATCCTTCTACAAACTCAGGGAATTCAAATCATATTAAAACTTTAAACACATTAAGCAGCATCCCAGACAGCAAAGTGCATAGATTTTAACATTTAAAGCAAGTCCCAACCTGAGTAAGCTGTTTTTCTGAAAGGGTAAGGAAGGTAAACATACAAACAAATAGGTAAAATAAGTAATTTGTGCTCTACATTTCAGTAACAAAAAAAAGTTTTGGAGACAGTCAAAGATTGCACTTTGACATGACAGGAGATTACACCATAACTGGAGGACTGCAATGGATGGATGACAGACTATTTGATAAAGTCGTAGTGGACAAAGTCTTCTCAAAAAAAAGGGGGAGAAGCCTTGTAACTGCAGGTCCTGTTTCTCAAGGAAGACTTGAACCACACTGGTATCTGCTGGAACAGGGACATCTCAAGACACAAAGAATCCACAAGATTTATGGAGTGTGTCAGGGACAATTTTTTGCACAGGCGGTGAAGATGCAGGGAAGGTATGCCTTGCTGGCAGAGCTGCTACTTACAAATAAAAGAACTGTTCGGGAATGTGGTAGTCAAGGGTAACCTTGGCAGAACTGAACAGGAGACAGTAGAGTTTAAGATTCTGAAAAACATGAGGAAGTCAAATAGTCAAGTCAAACTTGTAGGCAGAATCACATGGGCAAAAGACTTGAAGGACAAAGGGGGCCAAGAGAGCTGGTTGACCTTCAACAGTCTCTTCAAAGCACAAGAAGTGTCCATTCCAATGTCAAGCACAGGAAAACAGTTTGGCTGAACAGAGAAATCCTGACTGAACTCAAATGCTACAAGGGATTGTGCAGAAAGCAGAAGCAATGTTGGGCTACCAAAAAAATGTTATAAAAAACATTTTCTGGGCATTCAGTAGTAAAATTAGGAAGGCCAAAGCTCAGATGGCAGGAGATGCAAAAAGCTTTAAGAACCTTTTTTTGTCTTGGAAGAAACACTAAATACAGGCTCATTGCTGAATGGGGCAGAGAAGTTAATGGCAGAAGACAAGAAAATTATGAGGAACATGACTTCTTTGCTTTAACTTGTAAAGGCTTCTTTCAGGTTTGCCTTCTAAGTTCTGGGGAACAGTGTTGGGAAATATATTTATTTTAAAATGAAGAGTGAAAAACTCAAAACAAATTGGACATAGAATTCTATGGGACCAGACTGAATGATCTCAGAGGCTGCTGAGGGAGCCAGCAAGTTTAACTGAGATGCACTTTGCAATCTCTGAATGGACTAGCATATGTGGGAGCTCTCAGGACTGGAGACAAGCAGATGTCACACCTGTTTTCAAGAAGGGCAGATCTAGGGAACTACAGGCTGATCAGTTTAGCCTACAGAGCAGGAAGAGACAAAAGACATAATGTGCATGAAGTGAATTTCCAGTTAAGACACTAGGAAGAGATCTTCCCAAAGATGATGGTCAGACACTGCCGTGGAGACAAAGTAGAATCGCTGTCCTTGCAGTTATTCAAAACTCAACTGGATGAGGCCTTGGTCTAACCTCAGAGATGTTAGGCCTGCAGACCTGTTTTAAGCAGGAGGCTAAGACCATATGATCTCCAGAGGTATCTATCTAAATTATACTGTGATTCTAATTTTTGATTTTGTGCAATAGTATTTAATGAAAATTAGCAGGAAGTACATTGCTAATAAAAATAAAAATGAAAGCTTACTATGAAAGCTTTTCAACAAGTAATTTATTTTTTGAGAAAATCAGAAGTCCTAAAAATGTTAAGGGAGAAATCTTTTGAATAAATTTAAAAGAATTTAGGACAGGAAAAGATCAAGCTACAGTCCTACTATTTTTTTTTTTTTAAAAAAAAGTATGTATTCTCTATGCTGCAGTATAATTCTCATGGCATTCAACATGTTGGTGAACTAGTAAAAAAAACCTGTCAGTTAATAAGAGTTACCCAAGCCTCTGAGAAACTAAGGAGACTCCACTCTTTTCCTTTAACAAATCAGTGATTGGTGGCTGTCAACAATTTGTGTATATAGAAAAAAATATATGTGGTGCTCTCATTCAATGTTACAAAGGAATCTGAGATTTAGATGTCAACTCATTTGGGTGCCTTTGAAAATGTGACTGTTTTTTTCAAGGGTGGGGGTTTTAGGGGGATTGGTTTGGAATCTTTTTTTACCAATACCAAAGGGCATTTCACAATGGGGAAAAAAGTATCCCAAATTCTGTAGCCAAACTGCTACAAGTGACTGCTTCATCTGTCATTTGCTCTATCAGTTGGCATTCCTGCAGATAAAAGAAGTCTTAGTGCCATGAGATGAGTAAGAAATTGGGTCCAATATAGTATGCTAGCAGACTGATTTTTCTCTCTCACACGCCTTCATATTGAGTGGGAAGCGACTGCCAAATCAAATCCAGAAGAAATAGTGGATTTGAATGTTAGCAGAGATGGGGGGCAGGAGGGAGGGGAATTAACATTATCATTAAAGCTGCTTGCCATTCTAACCACATTTCAGATTATGAATATACAGCTTAAGGATTTCTGGCATTTTACACCTTTTTTTTTTTTTTTTTTTTTTTTTTTTTTTTTTTAAGAGCACTGCTTTGCACCCTTAGTTATGAAGACATTATCAATTCAGTAAAGATTATTCTAAAGGGAGGAAAAATTGGACTTAAAGACAGTCACTGAAACTGCACCGCTTAATTAGTTGTTACCTTTAACCTTACAACTGCTACTTTTCAGTTCATATATATGCATATATATAGTTATATATTTATGTTTTATAAAATATTATTCTTTTGTTTAAATGTCGTCAGCTGAAAAAAGGATCAGATTCAATAATCTGCATATTTTTTGTGAAATGTTGACAAATAACTACTGATTTAAAAGTTGAAGAATCTAAACATTTCACAAGCAATATTTCCCCACTTCACACACTTGGTTTCTGTTATTAAACTAAGGTATTATGAAGGACAATGGCATCAAATACACGTGAGAAAACTTAGAATTTATCAATATCTACATCAAACATATTACTGAAGAATCTCATTCAATGCACTAGGGTACTTTAACTACAGCCGAGCACTTGCAACTTAAGTGTCTAATGTGCCACAGCCATTTTGCTCCTCTCCTGTGCACTCTTGCTTAACCATCCTGGAGGGAATGGAGGCCCTGGGAGGTAAGGCTGGGGGCTTTGTACAAAGCACCTTCTTAGCCTGCCACAAATTAGCAAATTCCTCATTTCATCATCTGTCAGTTAAAACTTCAGTGAAACCCATCAGTTCAGAGAGAAATCCAAGTCCTTGCCCTAAGGCATTTATTCCCCATGAAACACACACCCTATTTACTAATTCCTTCCCAGAAAACACCCTCTAGGCGTGCTCCAAAGTATATTTAAACTGCAACTTTGAAAGGAAAGGATACCCTCCACCTCAGTATATTAGGCTTTGTGAGATAGCTCATGTAGAAACTGGAGGATGAGAGCACAGGTCCCTTCAGGCAGACAGGGTTTGAGGCTGACTCTCACTATGGAAGTGCCCTTTGCTCCATCCTACTTGATGGAAGGGTTGCACAGGAACCCTGTCCTTACAGTTTCATTTACCAGAAATCTTGTCTTTTTCTTTCCTCCTCCCCTCCTCTAGTTGAATTCTTTCTCCAGATTTGCAAATCGTTTCAGGCTTCAGAAAATGGACCACTTGCCAAATCACATAGACTACAAAACCTCCACTCAGACCCGTTTAAAAGGCCCACTCCATTTGTATTCACTGAGAATAGTACATGTCCTTTCACAGGGGCTGGGACATTGTCGGTCTAGTGCTAGGCTTTCAGCTGGTAATAAATCAACTCCACTGACTCTGAGGCAACTACTCCTATTTACGTCAGCTAAGAACCTGTCCCCAGTGCCGAAATGTCAATCTGATGAGTTAGTATCTATTTCCCTAAAATTCCTTCTGGGCATTGCTTGTTTTCCCCTTCCCCCTTTTACACTACAGTGTGAAGTCGTTAAACATCAGAGACTAATTTCAATAGTGAATGTAACAATCCTTTAATCTGCTTCAGCAGGCAAAATAAATGTCTATCATTCAAAATGAAAAGATAGTGCATAAATCATGACAGATAATAAATACATCAGAATGATTAAGTTTTTTGTAAGTTACTGCAGGTAATGCTCAGACTGTTTTGTAAGAATAAACTGAATATAGAAAGATCCTTAACATCTTCCCTCTCTTTACAAAAATTCTGCAAATATTTGATTTTTTCAATATTTGATACTATAGTATCAAAATTATGTATAATTTCAAACATTAGATATCATTTACAGATATAGCTCATGTCTTATTTCAGCTGAAATTTGATGTCCATTAGAGTGATTATTTGGCCTGCAAGTATGAGACAGATATATTTATCTTTTTATCAAAAAATGAGGGGTGGGGTTTGATCTCTCTTAGCAATTCTTCCAGTGAGGTCACTTATCTTGAGATGGGATAATTACTATCTAAATATTAAGTTCAATTTTTTAAGAATAAGCTTTCTATGTTCTTTTTTTTTTTTAGTTTATGCTTTTGCTTTTAGTCCCCAATATTAATGTGTTGCTTTTTTGTTGTTTCTTCCTCGCTCTATGCCAGTAACATCTGGGATGATCAGCTTCAAAAAGAACTAGACATTGAAACTTATAAATATTTTACAGGTAAAGTAGTCAAAGTATTCAACTGGTCACTGCTTCTAGAAGATCCCTGAACTTGGCTTAGGCTATATGATAGTAACAAGAACAGAAAGAGTTTAAAATTGATGTGCCTAACTGCATATCAGTGATAAACCTTTTGATTTCTATGGCATTTTTTTACCTGCAAGTATTTGTAATTATGATTTCATTTTGGAAGTCATGTGTGTTACTTCTACCTGTTACAAACAATTCACAGTATGTCCAACTAAAATGAAATCATTATTCTCTAGGATTAGTTTTCAGAGTTATTCCCACTGTGTGACTCCCCAAAGCAATAAAACAATGCACTTGCGAGATAACAAGTTTTGCATGCTAAAAGGTTAACCCTGCTTTCCTTAGTCAGGTAAAATCCTCTGTGCTTGGAATTAGAATTTTACCGTAGTAGGGAATGCAAAACTGAAAAACTAATACCTCTCCTTAACCTGCTGCTATGAGTCCTTTTGAGTTTCTGAGCTAATCTAATAGCTCTTCTGTTAAACTATAGAGCAATAAGACATTTTTTTAGACTTTGCATGATATTGTGGAAACATTAGCAAATGAAATAAATGTGAAGCTGTCTTTCTAGCACTTAGAAATATTCACTTTGAACTGTAAATTATTTATGGTACTCAAAGAGACACTTTGTAAATAACAAGAAAGCATCAGAAATCAAATGCAGATTGTAGTACTTAGTCTTGTCTTGCCATCATTAACCATTTCAGTTCCACAACATGGTTCAATAAATCAAGCGTGTCTTTTAGACATCTCTCCTAATGGAATTAGAAATCAGCAGAAATAAATTAAGCTGTCTACAAGTGACAGCTACAAAGGGAAACCCAGAGAAGGAGGAAAAAAAAAAAAAGGTGCTCCTGTGAGCAGGTGATAAGACAGATGCTGTAAAACAACAGGGGGATTGCACCATTTCTTCTCCAGAATTGACGATCATTTGATAAACAGCTAGTCATGCTCCTGGAAAACCCTGTCCATCAGTGCATATCAGTACAAATTAATGATGACATGTCCTGATTAAACTTGCTGTGCTGTGAAATGCAATGCATTATCTGCATGGCAGTAAATGAACAAATGCTCACAGGGAGTGAAAGAACAAGCAAAGCCACATTATCTCAGGCTAGGTCCCAAGTCCTAGTTGCCTGTGGTGAAGTAGGTGTTTAATTGGCAAAATCAGCCTTGTCTTGCGTATTTTGCAGGCTATTGCTTTTTGTTCTGTTTATTAATAAAGAGTTGTCTTGGTAATGCCCTTTCTATAAAACTCTAACTGTGAAATTTTAAAATCTTCAGTAAAGCTTTTGTATCCCTTCCTCAAGCAAACTTTAAATACACTTGCACTCTGTGTACATCAACAAGGAGTCCCTCTTTGAAATAAACTTCATACAACAAATGTAGCTGTTGTGAGATCACCACATTGCCCAAAAGAATTTTGCCTAAGTAAGAGCTAAATAATTTCTTAATGAGGATGAGAAGTCTCTCAAGAGTTTATTATCTAGAGTCAAAGGCAAACGGTTCTATATTTTCTATGTAATGTAAAAAAAAAAAAGAAAACAAAAAAAAAAGTGACTTAAGTTTATTTTAGACCGTGCTACCAGAATTTTCATTTGGCTTTTCTCTTCCCCAACATACATGATGAGAACCCTTTTGTAAGGGCTAGATATTTTTCTTATTTTAAAAAACACAGGTCATGTATTTAACACAGTTTCACTTTACTAAAGCATTTCTGACATAACTGATAAATAATTCTGTATGGAACTGAACAAGCATTGCTTCTCAAGGAGAACAGGTCCACTGAACAAAAGATCTCTCCTAAAACAGGTAGGTTACCTTGGGGATGGGAGCCAAACTTTGCAAGTCAGACTACTGCTGAAAGGAAGGACCACTCAAGTATGACCATTGCCAGTACAGCTCCCAGAATCTGGAATTTCTTCTCACATCTGCAAAACACATTGATGGCTGTAGACTCAATCCAGATGGCTAGATGCAGTCTGAAATATTTTTCAGAACAATTCTTTATGTTGATCTTACTTAACTAACATTCCAGGTCAGATTCCAATCTCATGTAAAATCTAGAACAATTTAGCCATTGGCTGTGGATTTACATTACAATGAATGAGATTCCAGTCCAAATGTTGTAATTTCTCTAAAGGAAATGCATAAGGTAGCAATAGTGACATTTCCTCTATACCTTCTTTCATGGAACAGGCAGCAATAAATAAAAAATTATCTTGGGAATCTTGGGAGAAGTAAACTATTTAACACTTCCAGTACTTAGCTCCCTCTGTACATACTATCTGGCCAGCAAATGAGTGGAAGGTGAAACTTGTCCATTTTCCTGCTCAAAAACATGTGATAAAGAAATACTTTACAAGAAGTTCTTCTTTGAAGTTTTAGTTCCTATGTTAAGTGGTTCTAGAAGGAGAAGAATTAGCTATGCAGGAAATATAAAGCAGTGAGGACTGCAGCTACATACAGTGATGCAAAACACCCTGAAAGTCTTTGCTCAGGATGGCATGAAATACCAAGAGTAACCCTTAAACTATGATTCAATTATTTTCCTAAGTTTTATTAAAAGATAGCAGGGCAGGAGAGCACATTAGAGAGGGGGGTGGAGTAATTAGTATTTTCTTCACAAAGCCAGCTGAGAAAGTTGCATAAATCCAGGCTATTACATAGGCAGGCAATTCAGGAGGCTACAGCCAGCAAGTGTTCCCTTCACCTGACTGCAGAGCTTGTGATATACCAAGTGCAGCATGGTACAGAGATTGCCTTCAGCTTGTAGGCAGTCTCTAAAACAGAAAAATGCAAGACAATGCAACTTTTCCCCCCCCCTCTTTTCTTTCATGTGGACTTCAACCTACCTCTTTTATTTCTGAAATAAAGGTTTTAATTAAAGCTACCGTCTATACAATGCACTACACTTCAGCTCTGTTGCAAATAACACATTAATTTCCCCTGACTCCAAGTAATCTTACTTTCTCTCTTTAATCCCTGAACACATCTTGCCTGGGCGAGCACCAATGGGAAATAACAGGTGGGAGCAACAAAACTGAGGTAGCTTACTGGAAGTTATGACAAACTACATTTAGTTATTTCTCTTTATTTTTAATATATATATGACTTTATTCTTGCAGACTTCCCCCACTACAGTTCTGGAATGAGCCTTAACAATGCAGCTTTTCACTGGAGGAATGAAAACAAAGCAGTCACAGAGGCAAAACAGCAGATAAAGCATATCAAAAGAGAGAAGTATATGCTCCATTCCAGAAATCAGCACTACTGTGCCACCCTGTAGGCTATAGGGAGACACTCTGAGCAATTAATCTATTTTTGTGAACTCAGGTGGTCATGTCTGGCCTTTAAGCTCTGATCTTGCATGCCCATATCACAATTAGGGTAAAGATCCTTGTACATTTACCTGAAAACTCAGACTGTAGGATTTTTGCCTCTTTCTTCCTGATTCTGGATCATATCACTGGCAAAAAAAAATTAAGTATAAAAAATTCAGAAGGCCAGCTTCCCTGCGATATACAGGACAGAAAGGAAGGATCTGATCTCAGTCTATTCAGCACTTCCACAAAAAGCTTCTAAGGTTGCTGGGTTTGAGATTAGGGTTTTTTGCCTCACCCCTTTTTTGCAGGCGATTGTGGGGGAGAATGAGGATTAAGTGAAATCCCACTGTATGTCATAGTTGTTGTCTAGGCCAACAGAAGAGTGAATGAACAAAAAAGTTTCAGAACAGGAAGCTGAAACTGTGACAAAGTAAGTCCTCTAGCTGGGTTCATGTTCCCGGTAGATCCTGTACAGATGGGACATGCAATGTAATCATCAGTGGGCTATAAATGCACCTGCCAACATAAAGTTACATGGATGTACTTCCGTTGCTGTAACATTTAAATTATGTAGCTGTGTACCAGAATCCCCATTGTGCTAGATGCCCTAATACCACAGAACATGGAGCTCATTTCCCCCCACCCCTAAAAGAAAGTTTGTATTTTAAAAACAAATAAGCACAGGTATGCGGGAAGATGCAAGAAAACAGGTTCTGATTTCTGTGGTAATTGCTGTCTTTTTGTAGATAGTTGAAGGAAAGATTTGAATGAAGGTAATAGAGTAACTTTGTAGATGTTTCCTGAGGAATTTTAATAGAATATAGGAGCACTATGTGCTAAAAGTCCAAAAGCTTTTCTTTAAAATCTAAACCTACACATTATAAAATGTCATCATGGCTTGATTAGATATAGATCATACGAATAGGTACTTGCCTTTGTATCAAACAGATTATACAGAACAAGAGCTCTAAATATAGAATATTAGGTGTAGGTATAAAACTACCTTTTGTTAAGGTAGGCATAAGCCACTAAAGGCCTTGTAAGTGAAGACAAATAGCCTGTGCCTAACATAATCAGAATGGAAGGCGGGGGTAGAGTGGGGTCTGAGGATGGTTCATGAGAGAAGATAAGATTGTGAACTGACAGACGAGGAATCCTTTATAGGTGAACTCCAAATGGATCTGAATAGGAAAGAAAATTTGCAAGGGCTGTGACTTGGATCAAAATAACAAGTACTTTAATTAGAAGTGTATGAACAAAGTAAAGGAAGCAAACTACCAGAGGGGAAGTGATGGAAAAACAAAAGAAAAACTTCAAAGATTGAGAATTAAGACAATTGGTTATTATTTTATGGCTGAAGGCAGAGATATAACAATAATGAGCCAGAAGTCAGAGAAATACTAAGTAGCACTCCAGCCTAATGACATGCATGGGAATAGCAGAATGAAACTAAGTAATAATGGAAGGCAAAGAAATAAGGCCAAGAACCTTGTACCTTCTCTGCATTCAGTAGGGCCATGTCACAATTAAAATATTTTAAATATTCTCAGTTCTCCTTTACCACTGGATTAGAGCAATGAGTTGACTTAAAAATTTTTTCATAATTTTACATGCAACATTTTTGTAAGGAACAAGACTAGTAGTTTTTAGGATTTTTTTTTTTTTTGGTCTCATGACAAGTAACAACTGTTCTTCCTCAGATTATAGTTCTGGAGAAAAAAATGCCCCAAAATATGTCTTGTTATGTTTTACTATGTTGTTAATCAATAGATATCATAAAGCAATCTAAGAACACTGAAATGAATGAGCTATGAGATTTGCTTTATACCTTAGGACAGCACAAGCCTGTAGGTACACAATGGCTGCCAGAAATGACAAAACAGCAAAGGACACAGATATTAAATGATACTGCAAACAAAAAGCTTTATGTAAATGCAAAGGATTGAATATGTACACTTTGTACACAATTTGCATACCTCTGACATATGACATGCTAATCAAGGTTTGCACAAATGCCTTTTTTTTTTTTTTTTTATATGTTTTTATATAGCACCTAGCACTGGATATTTAAGCACTGGCAAAGGCCTGACTCACTACTGCGTCACTGCTCTTTTAAGCATAAAAGACAAGAAATCCAACAGCAGCAGCTACTCTAGGCAGAAATAATTAGGAGTGGGTTGTGTTATGCTGTACATAGATGTGGTTTTTGCAGCACTGTGTTGGTGCCTCTTAAGGCAACAGCACAGAATTTGATACCAAGTCATTATTCTGTTGAACACACAAGCAACTATCTATTCATACTCAAGGATAGTGTTACATTACCATTACCCCAGAAGGGTGATTCAAAGCACTAAGGGTAGATTTTTAAGGCTCCTGATAGTGAGAGAAGAGGGTCATTTACACATATAATCCATAAAATTTACACGAATTGGCTAATGAATAATAAAATACTATGTGTGAACTCCACCTAGTTGGAGCTTCAACATTCTTATGCTTTTGAGACTCAGAGGATGGAGTTTAAGAACAGGTCCTTAACTGAGCAGGACTCACTTTTGACGTTGGTTGTAGCAGTTACAGTGTTTGCCAAAAAATTGAAGTCTTGAGTTCTTCTTTATTCTGAGAAATTTCAAATTTGTGTTTCTCAGCATAACCACCAACCAATAGAACCATGGAGGTGAAAACATATTCCAATACAGCATGTTGAAGCTAAGGCTTTTGGAGACAGAAATACAAGCTAAGGACACCTGAGAAGAATGGGAGGAGAAAGACATAGGTACTCAGCTGAAAGTAAGAGACCTGGTTTCAAGGCCAATAGTGTGGGGAAACTTTGCAGGTGCAAGCATTTAGTAGGTTTTTATGGATGTGTAAATGCACAAAACTTGTCAGTCTCTTTCTTGGACTTCTTTGCAGAAGTTTTACCTGAGGCAGAAAAGATGTTCCAAGCTCTACCACCAGATAGCAGGGATAAAACCCTGACTGTGACTGCAGTGGCAACCCAGTGATATCAGTGGAGTTGGGATTTCACTTCCACATCCCTACTTGAACATTGTCTCAAGCAAGACTACATTTCAATCATAACCGCCAAAACTATGATTTAGTATCACATTCTACATTAGGACTTCAAATGCTCTCAAGGGGATCCACATCGGTGTAGCAGAAGTAGCATGACACACAAATTATCTATATAGGAGATGGCAGCATACAATACAACATATTCTTCAATGTTGATTATTCTTGCCAAAAGATATTCACAGTAGCCATTGCAGAGCTGTGATAAAAATAAAAAACATTTTAACATCTTAAAAGAACCAAGTAATTAAACGATAGCAACCATAGAATAGTTTCTGTACCCTGCAAGTAGGCTGCTTCTAATCAAGGAAAAATTATAGAAGAGGTTCTGTATGAAAGGGGAACCAGATCTGGCAAATATTCTCAGTCCTCCCTTACACAGTTGTGGCTGCATACTCTGATGAAGTTCATATCATAGCACCTCTCTAAATTAATTTACAAACAAGTTAGAATGAAAGAATATATGAGGTTGTAATTTGGCCAGAACTCCCCTCTTTTGCAAATTTTGACTGAGAACAGATAGAAATGGCATTATATGATTTTTCCTGCAAATCCATTTGCTGTCCTGTGGTGTTGGAGCAGGAGGTATCTTGGGTTCCTTAAAACATTATTTTATTGCACTTGTTAAAATCTGCTTTTATACGTTATGCTATTGCACTGGTTTTGGAGAAAGCACATAGCAGACATAGTTTAAAACTACTATTTGTGATATATCTGAGATAAGAAAATAGCATAAATATTGCACAGACGAATGTGTGTCACAGATGTATTTATTACTTATGTCTACTCTTACATTTTTAGACAGATGTCATTCTAGAAATGAGTAAAGGAAGTTTAACTCTTTTCTGAACTTTTAACAGTTTGTTTCAACTTCTGACTGTGTGAGCCTGACCCCAGGAATTCTGCTCTCCGTTGTCAACACAACTGTTCTGGTTGTATTTGAATGCTTTGACTAGCTCTCATGGTAGTACATATTTCTACACACAGACCAACAGGGAACAATTGGCATCTGCCATAAGATTTATTTTTTGTCCAAGTTTCAGCAGGCAAGCCAAGGATAAACTGTAAATCATTTTACACAGACTAATATCTTAACTCTTTGACAGAGAAAGCTGTTACATCTGATAAAGTGTCAGGATTCCCATCAGAAGAGAACCTTATCTTGCACCAAAGGAACATAACATTTTCTTAAAGCCCCATTAACCTCATGTGAGTCCACTCACCTCTTGTCCCAAGACCATAAAAATAAGACTGATGATTGTCACAGCAAGGATTTTACTATGATATCAGTTGGGTTACACATCCTAACATTATTTAGTGATAAAGGCACAGTGACCAAAAAAGGAAAAGCAAAACTTCAGACAGCATAAATGTTTGGGTAACTGTGAGGTGAAAAGCGTTCACAGATTAGTTATCACACAGTATTAGCTGATAATTCACCCAAAAGATGGAGAGACCCATTGAGGACTACAGGATTTTGTGAATTGCAATGACTCACAAATGCTTTATCAATGTGATTGAACTATTATTGTCAATTGAGCTGCAGTGTATTCAGTACCTTAGAAGAAACACAAGCTTTAAATCTGCCTTGTCAGTATTTTACCATACCAAGTCTAAAATATTATTCTGTTATTCAGTTACAATAACTAGGATAAGTTAATAACAGTATTTCCTTTCTTAAAGCATATGCCCATTCTATTTTTAGTGAAAACCCAAGTCCACTGCTGTTTTTTGAGAACACTATCAAGATATTTGGTAAATTTTTAGGCTATGTGAAATATTTTTTTGATTAACATTATATTGTTATCTCTATTTTTCTTCAGTGACAAGATAGACCTGTACTGACAAATTAATCTGAAACATGAGGAACTATGAATCAAACCCCAAATCCTTGAAGGGAACTCTTAGAAGTCATGCAGCTATTGGAATAATAAAAAAAATGCAGAGTTGTTACATAAAGAATAGAAGCTGATGTGCAGGCTTTTAGCATGATGATAACTGCAGCAGCATGAAGGTTGAAAGTTTCATTTCAGGATCTTGAACAAATACTAAAAATTTTAAAATTCTCCTAAATGGAGCAAGAATTATGTTCATATTGAAATAAAGTAAGAGCATAATTTCATACATTTTTTGCATTTTAAAGTGAAGAGTCAGTTATACTACCATATTAGTTACTATCTTAATGAAACAGAATTAATGAATGAAACAAATTAAACTTCACATTTCCTTTAGACATTTGAGCACAAAATATTCTGACATTTAAAAAGGTAAATCTGATTTTGCTCTAAAATGGGAATCCAGTGGAAAATAGATCAATCAGGGAAGGTAAGTTCCTCCCCACAATTTTGTATATTTTGATGGAACAAAGGCTAAGGAATTTTTTGACTAGCACTAGTGACAAAGTATGGAGGCCTCAATTTGCATCTCAATGCCAGGCTTCACTTCATAGAATAGACGGTTGGACCAAATATTTCAAAGTTTTTTCTTGTAAACTAATTATATTGAACCATTAAGAGAGAGATTAAGTTGGTTTTCAAAAAAACCCCAACTAAACTACTGTTCAGAATATAGCCACTGAATGCAGTGATTGATGTAAATGAGGTGAAAATTCCTTAATCTACATGTATATATTGTTGGAACAATGTCACAGTACTTAAGAGAAAAAAAACCAACACACCCATTTTTCCCCAAAATCCTCCCAAGCTACCTAAAATTAACAAGATGTTCGTTTTTCCTTCAGTAATAGGACTGAATTCAAAAATGGAAGTAAGTTCAGCTCAAATGGAATAGACTTCCTTGCATTTGCTCACTTGCTTACTTATGTGTACACCACAGACATATAAAATATGTATCTTATTCAATGTTGTAGTCCTTATAAATCTGGGGTAAAAAAGACACGTTTTGAACTCGCTCATATTTACATAAAAAAAACCCTCCAGCAAAAAAGCCATCACACTCTAAAACCCACCACACCCTTTGCAACAGTCAGTCTCATGGCTGGGCAGAAATTGCAGTGCTGATGCTCCTTTTGCAAAGTCTGCCTCACTGAGGGATATACAAAACACCACTATCTTTCTGCAAATACAAATAGTTTAAAGAAGAATTGTTATTGTGTGTTCATTTTTATACTTGATGTAGACCGATAGGCCTGAAGATTGTCACCTTGTACTTTCTTATTGGCAGCCAGAATATGGCCCATAAGTATCAGTTTCATCAAAAGGTTCAGAAATGTTCACTTCCCTGTCCAGAAAAGTTGCTTATTAATGCAAATGGCTATGTTCCTTCACAGCATGTGTTTGACCCTAGGTAAAAAAACCCAAAACAACAAAAACCCAACTAAACCCACAAATTTATTTCAAATAGGCCAATTGGCAGCTTAGTATTTTCAGCCATTATCAACTTTTGACTAAAAATTGACCTGAAAACTCAAAATCTTTGCTTCTCAGTTAGACCCAGAAAATATTTTTCCATGTTTATTAGAAATGGGCACCTCACTATGAAATGGCTGCCTTACCATCAACACAGCTACCACCTTTCTATAAATAACAAAGCCTGATGATTATCACTTACTCTTTGTATGAGTCATATTTAAAGAGTGCCCTGAGGTGCTTCTCAGGTAGTCTCTTTGAATCATGAATCAGAAAGGAAAAAAAGCAGCCTCTGAAATATCACCATGCCCAGATCCCAGATGCCTAGAACATATCATTGTCTATTTATAGTTTTAAGCTGTCAGGCAGTTTCACATAATGGAAGTCAATGGTCATAGACGTTTTTCTGCTTCAGCTGTATTTGTAAAATTAAGAGAACCTGATAATGGGAAAGCTCCATTCGTATCTGTGCCAAAGACACACAAATCAGAACAGGAAAGGTCAAACCTCCTTATTTCAAAATCAACTGAAAATCCATAGTCTGAGCATAAATGGGGTATAAGAGCCAGGAGGCTTCACATGGCAAAAGCCCAGGATAGACAGACACCAGCTAATCTTGCAGACCTGAAGAGCATTTGTACCATCAGTCATTGCTGCACAGCACACTCTCAGAGCCTCACATGCTGTGGGTTTTAACCTATTACTTTATATCTCATTAACAGATTCAGCTTCCCATCTCACCCATGTTTTATTTATTTTCCATCCAGGGCTACAGTAAGGTTCTTACCTCAGCAGGACCACAAGAAGTTTCCTTTCTTCTGGACAGAGGAGAGAAGACAGAGCTAGACAGGCAGCAATTATCTGACAAGAGGTTGACATGTTCACCACTCTTGCATAAAACATTGAGCAGTACTTTTCAGGTCTATGTCAGCTTTCTAAATTTATTTTCATACTAACTGCTTAGCAGTTTAGGTATTTATCAGCAAGGGCAAATATCTTCGTTTTTTCAGGGTATGAAAGTACTCAGAAATAAACAAAGCCCTGGCAAGTCTTTATCCTTCCTTTGACCATCCTTCTGCTCTCCTTTTCATGCAAGTCCTTCTCTCTTCAAAGAGGTCAGTTGTTCCTCTTCCTGGTCTAACTCCTCTCAGACAATCTCTTTCCCCATGAAGAATGGAAATGCTACCTAAGTCCTTTACCCCTAAATGGAAGGTAGTCTCTACATTAATTCAATTAATTCAGTTCCTTAGCACATCACTGCTTGATAGGCTGAGTGCCTTCATCTGGCCTCCCAGGCCCTGCACCACCATTTCTGTGGGCTGCCTTGGAAAGACCCACCCTTTTCACACATCACTTTAAGCATCTGTTCTGTCATTGGCAGAGTTCTCTGATTGTTTCCTGCTTTCTTTTCTAGAGATAATTATTCCTGATTTTTCTTTTTTTTTTTTTTTTTTTTCTTTCAGTTTTGTAGACATTCACAGAATCGTCTAGGTTGGAAAAGACCTCGAAGATGATCCAGTCCAAACACTAATCTAACACTAACAATTCCCAACTACACCATATCCCTAAGCACTAAGTCGACCTGACTCTTAAAACACCTCCAGGGATGGGGACTCCACCACCTCCCTGGGCAGCCCATTCCAAAGCCTAACAACCCATTCTGTAAAGAAATGCTTCCTAATATGCAGTCTAAACTTTCCCTGGTGCAATTTGAGGCCATTCCCTCTTGTCCTGCTGCTTGTTACTTGGTTCAAGAGGCTCACCCCAGATCTCTGCACCCTCCTTTCAGGTAGCTGTAGAGGGCGATGAGGTCTCCCCTCAGCCTCCTCTTCTCCAGACTAAACACCCCCAGTTCCCTCAGCCGCTCCCCGTACGACCTGTGCTCCAGACTCTGCACCAGCTTCGTTGCCCTTCTCTGGACACGCTCGAGTCATTCAATGTCCTTTTTGGAGTGAGGGGCCCAAAACTGGACACAGGAATCGAGGTGCGGCCTCACCAGTGCTGAGTACAGGGGTCAGATCCCTTCCCTGTCCCTGCTGGCCACGCTATTGCTGACACAAGCCAGGATGCCATTCTCTCTAGTCACTCTTCCAGAGAGGTGAGGGATAACATTTCTCTGAAGTGACTGCTTCCCATAAAGTCTTGGTCTTGCTAAGACCCATCTCAGAATTACAAGCCCCAGCAGCCAATTGGGGTTGAAGTTAAGTTACAGAATAGCGCTAGCACCCTCAACCACTAATAATTGCTGAATAGCTACAGTCTCAGCAAACAAATGTTAGCCTAGAGATAAAAAAAGTTTTCTCCCTCTCATAATATTTATATCAAACCCACACATTCTTTGACTATATTACTTGTTACACTGATATTTTGAAACATGTTGAAGTCTGTGACTTTATTTACCTTAAATAATGTTGGATATTAGCTAATTGTTGTTGTTATTTACATGCAATAGTACAGAGTTGATAAGAGTGAGGAAATGTTATAGAACATCTGCTTCAGAAACCAAGTGCTTCCTAGCTTGTCAAAGTCCTAAGCATATCAGCACATTACTTGATCTAGCATGCACATATACGTACACACCAATAAGCCTAAATCACAAGGTCTAACTCCCTAGCTTTAAATAATCATGATGATATGCATACAAATATTTTGTAAGTACTGGAAACAGTAATTCTGTATTTGTCTCTGCAAGAAATTACAGCTTCCACCTTCTTTTAACAGGAATTCATGCGAAGTGAGAGAGGTGCTAATCAATTTCAGAAGTTAAGGTTTCTTCCTGAGACATCATGTTCTTTCTTCAGCACATTGCCCAGCTGCAACGCTCTAGTAGGGACATGAAAAATTTGCAAATCCAGCGTCAGATATAATTCCTACATATTTCTAATCTCCATTTATATTGTAAATGTCATTAATGAGGCCTTAAAGAATGCTTCATTGTAAACAATGGAAGGTTTACAGGTACTACTCTTCAGTCAATGTAAGAACAGCGCATCTATTTCAGCTGTATGAAGATACGTGCATATATTGTTTCATTTCATACACCAATGTACAATTTCATGATGTAAATCCTGTGCATACTGAAGTGAAAAAAAAGGACCCTCCTCTGAAGTTCTCTTTCATTAAATTAAACATTTTCATTTCATATTATGTTTTATGTACTCTAAGATTTTCTCTTCATCAATACTTTCAGCCTGAGCATGGTTTCAAATTATTAGAGGCCATTATAAAAAAACCCTCAACCAACCAAGATTAATAGAAAGATAGACTGTCACTGCTATAAGTGCCAATACAGTAAAATGGCTCCTCCATTATATTTTTCTACAGTGAGAAATTGATATACTGACCAAGAGATCTGATTTACCTTTTATAAGTCTAGTCAGAATTGAATGTAATTATGATTACATGAACGCATCTATCCCTCTTTATATGAAAAAGTGTGTTGTGAACAATTTGCTGTCACAGATTGGCACATTTAAAATTGCATACATTATTAAATAATAGCTTATGTATAATTTTATTTGTTTTCAGAGTTACATCGTTCATGAGATAATCATAGAGAGCACATTATGTATTATCATTAAACACATTTTTGCCACAAAAAGTTGAGAGCATTGGTAGAAAATTCTATGGCAAGTTACGTGAAAATATTTATCACCTATAACCATAATTTCATAAAATCAATGTACACTTTATGTAATACTATGTCAGCAAGTTCCTTCTTTTTGCAAATATCTTTTGCTCTATACTTATGTATGTATGGAGTTAAGAAGTGCATCAAATGCTTCTGTGTGTGTTTGCAATGCAACGGAAAAATATTAGTTTACTCCTACAGTAACTGTAATTATCAACACCACTGGACCCAAGAATGGGGAATTACAAGATGTTAATTTTAGCAAATAATTGCCCTCATATTTTTCTACCTAATGCTGAACATAACATTAATTGGTATTTACCTCCTAATGTTTACAGAACACAGACTGTATATTTCAAAGACATAATCCTTACCAACTATATACTGACTTTTATTTCAGTGTCTATTATATAAATTAGGACTCTGTTGAATTCTTAACTGAGGAACAAATGATAGTAACTTTATTTAAATACATGCACAGTACCGTGCACTACAGAATGATGATGTACTATTTTTTAATGGATGAATGAATCAATAGAAAAATAGATTTAATAAATCATTAACATTTTAAAGTCTAGATAAAAATGGGAAATCATGCATTTCAAGCAAAGTTTTACTTTTTTCCCGTTTGTTTATTGTTGAAATCTCCGAGAACTTAAGTCATGCAGAGCTGAGAAGCAGCTCATTCTGAACAAAGAACAACGTTAAGACTGCACAAAAAGTTTTGATTGAGACTGTTTATATGCAGGACTGAAAAAAGTTGCCATTCTTGGACTTCCCTTCAACATTAGACAGTGCTGTGCAAACCTCAGACAAATCCCTGTATTATGATTTCTAAGCTGTTAGGAAGTCTCTCAGAGGGCTAAGAAAGTAAAAACCTGAGCAACTGTCTCCCCAAAATTTATGATAAGAAATGTTTTGATTCCAGACAGCAGACTACAAAAGGGGAATAGATAACGGTTTATCCTTCCCTTAAGAGATTAATTTAGGGAATGAGTAAATTATGGATGGTATAAATTTATAAATAATAATGACAACAATATTAGATATGTTTAATTTTCCAATATTTAAAGTACTCATCTGTGTCTAAATGTTTAGAATATGTGTCTATGTCTACCAGCCTATGAAATAAATGAAAAGTGAGTATTTACTTGCAATTAATTTAATGTTTTTTCCTACCCCAACATTTGTCTGGACATTGCCATCGTAATCAAAAGAACTGTAAATTTTCAGAAGTGAATCTACTCCAGTGAGCTTGATTAATTATGCATTAACCCATTTCTCTGAAGCATCCTTCACTAAATCTTTGGTGGGAAATGCACTTTATTAGGCATGAGCTTTGGTTTTTTGTGTGCATATGCACTATGCTATCAGTCAATATGCAGAATAATTTGTTTGTTTGCCACGTGACAGAGATATATTGCTCATTAAAATAACTTTACTGTTTCAACAAACACCGATCGCTAGTTTTGCAAGTATTATCTTCACTCTTAGCATGATCTCCTTAGCCTTATAGCTTTTGCTCAAACTTGCACTGACTTTCAATCTTACAAAAACTTACAGAAGAGTAATCATGATCATTTCAATACTGCACACATTGTTAGATGTTTTCAGCAGGTACAATTACTCACATACATAGGAGTTATCAGAACAAGATATAAGATTTTAATGCTCAGCTGAATAAAAATATTCTCAGGGTAGAAAGAAATTACAAACTAAAGGTACAGGTTAATGAGACCTGTAATGATCTCTACTCTGAAACAGGTCTAATTGGCTATTGATGTGAAGATGTTGGATTCAAGAAATACTATTGAACCTATGGCATATGAACATTGTAGTAGAAAAAGTTGAAATGGAAAAGAGAGAAAATCATATTACTCATGGCATTCTCTTCCCATATTCCATGGCAGAATTAGCCCATAGATTAGTAAATGGTAACGCATGCAACAAAAAATATGCTGTATCACTTTATGTAAACATCTGCTTTCATCATGCAAAATGCCTACAAAACTGTGACAATATTTTTTTTCTAGTAGCATAGTTTTACATTAGCTCAGTTATGGAAACTGTTAAACCAAAATCCATGATTTTGCAAGAAGATATTCTAAAATTCTCGAAAGATTTCCAGCATAAATATTCCAAAGCCTAACACAGCTAATTAGTTTTCTAAAAACTAAACTATACAGGCTTATTCCTTGCTGTGGTTCCTTGTTCTTTTGATGATAGAAGAGAAAAGACCAGTTTTTGGAGGAGGTCCCATCAACATGGGGGCTTGGTTCTTGTGAGTAATTTTTATCTGGGGGAAGAAAGAAGAAAAACAATTATCCCTTGAGCTAGTTCAGTTCCAAGTATCTGTGATGCCTGAAATATCTTTCTATGCAACTTTCAAACCTTCTTCATTTAATCCAAGATGAAATTAAAATACCTGTATTTGTAATGAATGACATTACAAATGCAGTAAACCAATCTATGTGTAATCATTGTTTCCACAAATACTTTAAATTATACACACAATCAATATACACGCAATCAATATTAAAAATCATGCAATAAAATACATGCCAATATGTGACCTTACTTTCTGAGTGTGGGATTTACTGCTTGCTGTTGAGTATTTTACATATCTACAAGATGAATAAGAATTTAAAAGTTTGAAAGGACATACATGCTGACAGAGCAAGCTCTTGCCTATTATTAAGATATAAGTTATGTCTTTGTATGCTTTATTTATACATCTAATCAAGCTGCACTTCTCTTTTAACACAGGACACTGCTTAATTTCAAAATAACCATTATGAACAGAAGTAAAAAGTTAATACACAAAAAAGGTCAAAAAAGATGAACTATCATTCTATTTTGTTAATTGTTAATAGAATAGACTCAAATATTGAAGACTATTTAAAACACTTTGTAAGACTGCTCTAAAGCCACCCGTTTTGATTTCTTTGATATAAAACTACGAATCACCTTAAATGAGACAACCTTAAAGTAGATTATGTCTGCAATTTTCTCTAATTCAAGTCTAAATTAGAGAAGACATTTTATGAATGTATGCTATGCTCAAAGCTAATTGAAAGCAATTATCAAAGTGGCATTTTGTCTGTGACTTTAAGATACATTGTAAGATAATAAATGATTCTCATTATGTAATAAAAAGGTCACATCTTGCCTTTGGGCTAGTGACGCTAAGAGTTTTTCAAAAGCAATCCGAGACATTTTCTTTAGTGAACTACGACTAATACAAGAACCATCACTTATTAAATATCAGTTGTCACCTGCATAGTACCCACATCAGAGATGGGTATTCCTTTCAAAAAGAAACACCACCTCATTAAAAACTGGAAAAATATATCTCTTGAAGTGCATACCTGACATTTTCAAGTTAAAATGAATATCCTTCACTTGTCATTCACTAATAGTAATGAAACAAAAAATGTATGTCACATGCAGACGCTCATTAAAATATAGATCAGGACATTTCTTGGGGTGGAAATTTACTTTACAATATAAGGAGACAGAAACATAAAAATCTCAACAGAATGAGTGGGTTGGTTTAACTCTATTAGAGCCTTTACTTTACTCTCCAAATGCTCATTTCCACGCCACCTTAGTTCATTAGTCCCAGATTTCACACACACCTCTTTTGTCAACATTGTTCACTAGTATCAAATTTAGCATATGGGTTTTTTTTGGTAACGTAGATTAATTTCACACAGATAATAATAACTCTTACTTTCAAAGAGTGGCATCAACATATTTTCTCACAAGAAATACTGCTTCAGGCATCACTTTTGAAGCCAAATCTGTAGTTGGGGTAAATTGGCGCTATTCCATTGATGTCACTTTATACCAGCTGATGATCTGGCCCTGAAAAATTGCCTCAAGGATTTCTGTAACTTTCACATACTTCATAAGACATATTTTGGGTCTCGGGAACAGTGATGACATCAACCTGATCCTGAAGATCAATACATGAAGTAATCTGCAGCTGCTGTGATTTTTCGAGTCATAAGGGTTCAGCTTATTGCAAGATTTAGCCATGATGTGGCAGCAGGAACGGCCTCAGAGTTTCCTTTCAGAGGTAAATCATAGTAATTCCATCTTACAGTGAATAAAAGAGCAAAGCTCAATAGACGGCTTTAGTATGAAGAGGTGAGGTAATCCTAAAACCCCATGCATATTGCATGTTGGATTGGGGCTGTTCAATGATGCTGAAGATGAATGTAATTACATATTGAGAAAATGTTTATCATTTGTAATGTTCTTTTTTGGCTTGAGCCATCTGTTTCAGAGACCATGACCTCTTCAGTATGTTATATCCTATCAGCTGAGACCAGCTAAGATGCCTGAACATGATTAACCACTCATGTGCATGGGGATGGAGTCCTATATGCATTTCTGCAAGACATATTTTCAACTGTTATAAATTGGCACAATTCCAGGGGTGTAAAATATATTTTACATTCTGAAAATACAAAAATAAAGTGTAAACCTAAAGGTTTGGTTTTTTTGGTTTTTTGTTTTTTTTTTTTTTTTTACTTATGCATGGTAACGTATGTTAACATTGCATTGGATAACAATAACAACTGATTCCTACTGAAAAAGAAAAGATTAAAAAATCTTATCTTTGGGTGACAAAAAGAGATCAGTGTGTTTGTAGTACACGCTAGACCATTGCACTACCTTGCCTGAAATAGGCTAATTTTGTCTTTTTCAAGATTCTCAGGCACTTCATTTCTGCTCTGGACTCTCACTTCTGCTTCTGTTTTCATAGTGGCAGCACTGCCAGAGTTGGTGCCATGAGTCTGGGTGACGTGACAGTATACACGTTGAGATGGGAAGTAACACTAAGGGTCTCAGAAAGAGAAACAGCGTCATAGGGCAAAGCAGGACTGAACATTGAAAGTGCTGTATGGGAGACTGAAATGGACCAAAACCCCCCCCAAACCCCAATCTTTAATTACAAGCAAGCAAGATTTAGGTTAGTTAAAAATAAAGAAATCATTACATATAGCTGTATATATGTTCTCTGTGTGTGCACATGAAATGTCTAAAGACTAACTTTTACCATTTAGTTTCTCTTTCATTCAGCAAGCAACCTCGTGTCTTTTTTAGTAGAAGCACAATTATAAAAGCTTGAAATAAGACCTTTTTTTAATTTGTTTTCATTTTTCCTAGGTGAATCTGTGATTTACACAAACACACACACAAGAGAAAAAGAGATTGCTCAGACAAAAATCCCAAGAGCTCAAACCCTAACCTAAGATATTTTTAGGAACTGATGATACCCTGACAAACATACTCATACAAATTACTGTGGAAGTCTGGAAAATAATTTTGAGATCACTTCCTCAGTTTTATTGAAAATATATAACAACTTACAGAAAATATGGAGGACATTTTAAATATAAATTAGGGGAGCACCTGAAGTGCTGCGGGAGAAGAAAACTTCTATTTGGTATATTTGGCACAAATTTACATTTAAACATAGGCAAAATGAGGAAATAACAAAATTTTATTTACAGGGAAAGTAAACAGCCACATGAATTGCTAAGATATTGTGGAATTTTGTTGTAAGCCTTATGCACAACATTATAGGCTAAACTCAAACTGCTGAAGCCAATGGCAAAACTCTCATTCACTAACTGAAGCCAAGAGTTTATCCTGTGAGCTCATGATCACACAAATTTAAAGGGCCTGTATATCTAGGAAACAGGTTTAGCAGAAAAATACTGCATTTGCAGTTTCAAAATCACCTTTCCAGTATTAGAAAGTGTGTCTCATGATGTATTCGAGGAAAGGAACACCAGATCTAATTAAAAAAGAACATAATTCTTAAAAGAAGAGATGGTAATTGCTATAGCAAATTTTTCGATAAAGGAAGATTTATTTGTGATACTAAAGATATTTATAAATGCATAAACCAGACATTTATTTGTTTCAGGAGCAGATCGGAGTGTCAAAATATGCCTTGAAGCCACATTAATACAATGGATCCACTAAATGAAATGCAGTGAGCATCAGTAATTTTAGTGTGACAACTATATCTTTTAGGTCAACCAGTTTTGCTTTTATGTTCCTTTTTCTACAGTATGTGCTGGTTACCTATGTGTTCTTGACTTCACAGAATGCCTAAATGTTTACTATTAACACAGACACGATACTAACTACAATGCTAAATGACAACGGAAAACTGGAAACACATATATTCATCTCTGCTTATGATATTTCAATTAATGTTAAAGAAAGAACCCCTGTATTTTAAGGACAGAGGGAAAAAAACGACAGAAAAAAATTATCAAGTTGGATCTATTAGTTTACAGTCACTTTGTTCCATGCTATCAGCAGGGTGTGGATGCTGGTAGTTCTGAGGGTATGAGGGTTTTCCCCCAGTCTTAGTGACCCCTATGCTGCTCCCCTTACAGGAAATGGAGGGATGCAACACCTCTATATCACAGGAGTACCAAATACTTTCATCTTCCCATAGGTGATCAAGAGCTGTACTAGGTATCATGATATGAGTAAGACCTATAGAATGTAGGCAGTGCTAAACCAAATTAACCTGTGACTTGCATCACATGGCATTTTGGTCAAAATCTCTTCAGATCCAGACCAGTTGTTTTAAACATAGCATTATGCAATGCACCTTTTAAATAGATTTCTTAACAATATTATTGTGCAAAGTGCAATCAAATCTAATCAGTTTGGCATTAATTAAGCTCTAATAATATACTCTAGTCTCTCTCCTAAGTAGTGTGATCCGTTTCCCCTTCACACAGGTAGATTGGAAAACATTATGGTGTCATCATAATTTTTAAACATACTGAGAAAATGACAGAGCTGCAAAATTAAAATAAATGATTAATGGCATTTTTTTCATGTTTTGTACTAATAGGTATCACTGAGGTTTTAAATTAATAGAGCTGTCAAGCTCAGGGTTGTTACAGATCCAGTGCAGAACTAAAATGGAAATTATGTATTCCACAGACACCTAAAGATGACACTTTGGAATATTTTAAATTTTAATTAGTAGGTGCAATTGTTTTTTCCCCCTCCTCCCTAAAACCACTGCAAATTAATTGGCAATTAGTCACAACTAATTCTTTTCTTAACAATCTGAACTGGAAAGAAAGGTGCATTACATGCTAGAGTATTTGTCTGGGGTGCAGAAAGCACACATGCAGTAAATTGCTTTGTCAATTACAAAAACTACTTTTGTGAAATTAAGAAAAAAATATGCATAGGTAAACAAAACTAATTAATGTGCAGTGTACCTGTGAGCACAAAAAATAATGCCCAGCTGCAAAATAAGGTGTTAGAAACTCAATAAATCACTTTGGCCTGGAAAGACAAATATGTGCACGTTGTTGCTCAAAAGGGCAAAAAATCTAGCATTTTAGCATAACACCAAAACTTTTTCTAGGGATTGACCTCCATTTATGGGTTAACTATGTAATAATTGTCTAATATTCTACTAAAATCAGTCATCATATTTAGGACCCAGTTCCTCTTTGCTCTAAGGAATCAGACACAAAAGTTTAAATTCTTCCATTATAAACAACTGGTAAAATATTACTACATGCAGTGACATGGAAAGATGATATTTTACAGAGGCTAAACTACAGCTGCAGATTCTTCATGTGATCTATGGGTGTTGGAGCCAATGAATCTCCATGAAAGCAAATCTGTGACTCTCTTTTCGTTTTTTCACCTAGCCCTGGCATACAGTGATTATTAGTAACAGCTTTTTGTTTGGTTGGTTTTAGTTCTTGTTTCTCTCTGGATTTAACTACAAAGGTAAGACTTCACTAGGACTTCTCATCACAACCCTAGGAACTAAAGGAAAGGCTTAGAGAGGAACCATTCATTCATAACTTATTTTTAAGATGCACTGGAATTATAATATTTTGAAATATGATTTCTGAGTTTCATTATCAAATGGCTTACTACAAGTATTCTTATCAGTAAATAATTCTAAAGATACTTTGTGTTTCCCATGTCTATGAAACTGTACTTCTGGCAATCCATTAGGTGGGCTCTGACTATGGATCTTTTTTGTTCCTTCATTTAGGCAATATTCTTGCATCTTCTATAGACATTTATGTCTTCTACTTTTAATCCAAGTTAGCAGTCTGACACTCTTACAGATATGGTGCCAACCAAGTCAGGAAGAGATGAAAGAACTGTAATCCCAGTTATTTCTAATTAAGATGGAATATTCTTACAGATTTTTCAAAACAATGCTAGTAATTTATGTAGCTAAATTGAAAGATTACTTTTCTTAAAAAAAACCCCTGATGGCTAAAGCTAGAAGTTTATTGAATTAACTTGAGAGTCTTTGAAGTTTCATTACTATTAATGCCCTGTTTGGAGATCAGGTGAAACCACAGATATCTTTCATGTTGCTATATTTGTCTGGGAGAGCTCTGATAGAATTTCCTCTTCAGCTAATCAAACGAGATGTTTAACATAACATGAACATTATAATCTTTCCTCCTCCCAGAGACGCCTCTATAAAAAACAGTGAAAACAATACAATTTGATGTTCAAATTCTGCATCTTATACCAGAGCAGAGTGACTTTGTTAGACACTGCAGTCTGCATGTATTCAACATACAGAATAATGCTGAATGACAGATCTTTAGACCAAGCCACTCACATTTTTAAGCATGCATAGGACCTACAGGAACACAAGAGGTAATGACCACAAATTGCACCAGGGAAGGTTTAGACTAGATATCTGGAAGCATTTCTTTACAGAACAGGTTGTTAGATAGTGGAATGGGCTGCCCAGGGCAGTGGTGGAGTCCCCATCCCTGGAGGTGTTTAAGAGTTGCATTGACATAGCGCTGAGGGATCTGGTGTAGTTGGGAACTGTCAGTGTTAGGTTAATGGTTGGACTAGATGACCTTCAAGGTCCGTTCCAACCTAGTTGATTCTGTGATTCTATGAATGCTAGGTGCATGTGCAATAGAAGACCATAGAAAATATTAAAAGAAGCACATGGTGATTTCTTTAGTACTAAAACTGATAGCAGGAATGAAAAATCACAGATCAGAGCTTCTGTGGAATCACTGCATTGTCTATTGCATCCCACAGTATTTTCTCAGAGCCCACACTGTCATTTTGGGGGAACATGATCTCTATATGAATGAGAAAGGACAGCTGTCAGCAACTTGTGCTATTTGCATAAAACATTTTTCCAGTCAGAAAGGAGAAGTGGCTAAGATAAACTTGTTGATTCCTTCAACAGGAAATAAACTTTCAAGCCTGCATGTTCAGTATGCATCCCATACATAACAGGGATTTGACGCAGAACTTGTTTTCCTTAAAATGTGTAATGGAATAGCAGGATAATTTTGATCAGGTTGAACTTGATTTCTTGAAAAATCATTTGGAAAATACTCTCATTTGTAACAAAATCTGAAGTAGAAACAGAGAAGGACTTCTGAGCTTAACCACTGGCACCTTGGGTAAGGATTGATTCAATATCTGCCGATCATATGAAATTTTGTCACTTAGTCTCTCTAACTTTTATCGATCCGTCTGTAAGACTACTGAGGTTAGATGACACTGAAATTCCTGAAATGACCATACCAAAATAAAATGTGTTATTTCTACTTACTAAATGACAATCGGAGAAGGAAGGATAGCAGGTTTTCTTTTAACAATGAATTTCTAGATGGAGCACCAAAGAATCAAAAAGCTGAGACTCAGCTGCTGTGTTTAACTCGTGTACATGATCTGTGCAACAGAACAAGGTGCAGCGGTCTCTCCTCTAGAACTAGTGAGGTAGTATATCCAAGCAGGCCAGCACTCCATGGAGGCAGTAGCTTCTGTCCTTAAAACCATGCAGCTAATAAACTAATAAGTGCTTTCCCTCAGTAACCTCTTGCAAAACAAGAGGAGGCATGGGAATGTTCCCATGTCTCTGTGCTTGATGTAGGAGTGTCAGCATCTTTGTATATGAGCCTCAGTTCCTTCTAAGAGCTAGGGAAAGAAATTTCCTGAGGGGAAAGTAAAATAAAAACCAAACTCTCATGTTTCCTAAGGAACTAAATGAATTGATTTCTTTATCTGATCTTTACTATATTTTCCATTTAAAAACTGGTCATTAATCATTCGCTTTCAGGAAACTTTGGGAGATAACTGCAGTTTTGCTTTTAGAGAAGACAAAAGGTCACAATTCTTATGTTGATCTCATATCTTTTTCTGAAATTTGAGCTCTTGCAGGTTCAAATAATTGGCTACATAGTTGGCTACACATAAGAATTTGTTTTGACTTTATGGTTTTTTTCAGACTCTGGTTTTGGATACACATCACTGAGATACCACCTGATACTTATGTAATGACATATTTTGGCTTCCAAGCAAAGACCCCTCTGAAGCACACACTTAGAAATCAGATAAACTTCGGCTGAGAGAAAACTAACATCCACCTTTGCCATTGTCTCAGGAGGAATTCCTAGATACTTTGCAGAGAACTTCAAGGAAAAACAGTAGTATTTTAGTTAGTGTAGTTAGAATTAGTGGGGAGGGAGTTGGACCATACATGTTTTTTCCTTTATAAGATGTAGAAAACAGGGTGGGTTACATGTACAATAATACAAAGAGCAATTGCAATAAATACATTAAGGTCCCATGGTAAGGAAAAAAAATCCTGAATAATTAATAATATAACATAAAAATTAATATTTCTATAGCTAAATTCATAGAGGTGCAGTAGTCTAGACAAATAGTTGTTGTATTTTCTCCTCAGAGGAAATAATTACATTCAATAGTATAGTTTTCTCATGTAACACAAAGTCTATTCTCTTAATGGTATAGCAAAAAGGATGGGTTCCACAGGAAAGTATATGCCATTTCTATCACCTTTAAAATGGTACTTCAACTGGACAGCAGTAATTACCAGTAATAATTCACTGTTTCCTCAAGACAGTAATTGAAATGTAAGAACTGTCTCTTTTTCCAGGTTTGTCCTCAATCGTACAGGCAGCTTCTGCTAGCATTATCAATCAGATAGCAGGGATTTTGCACAGAGCAAGCAATCAAGACAAAAAAAGCACATGTTATTGTCAGCATCTATCCATAAGTTCTCTTCTGTAATCTGGCAACTGAAAAATTACATGTCTTTTTCTTGAACAAGTCACTGCTGGTTTCAGTACTGTTAGTCTGTACTGAGCCATAGCTGGAGAAGATGTAAAGATAATGATATCTCTTAACTCCAAAAGGCTTCCTGGAATAAATCTCATAAAATTCCCACTGTTCTGCCTTCACACAGTGTGTGTTCACATGGTTCTCCTCTCATTGCAGCATCTGAGCACTTACCGTAGAGAATTAGAGTGCAGGCACTCTCCCCACTGCTCAGCTGTACACTATGGTGTATCTGGCAAACATGAATTATCACAACCCTTTTATTTCATCCTAACCCATACATTATTAGCTGCCACACCTGTTAACACCTTATTGAAGATCCTCCTTTTTTTGTGTAGACTTAAATTTTTCTACAGACATAAAGTTCATGAAAGTGATCCACTACCCTAGTTTGGAGAATTACTTCCATCTGTAGTGGGATTTGTTCCCTGACACATTACTGGTTTGTTGTACTTGCAAGCTGCAAGGCTACAGCAATTCATCTACTTAAAAACACTGGTCTTCTTTAGGGAAACACAATGAGTAAAACTGTATATTAAAACATGTTATTAATACTAAACTAAACAATAAAAAGCTTATCAACATCTTCTCCAAATGCTTGGTTAGTCTCTATAATTTCTTGGAGACAGATGAAAATGGAGAGTTCTTAGAGCTACACCTTGTGCTGTCTATAAAGTTACTCAAAGAACCTCCTCTGAGCAAGCTCCTATCCTATCCTATCCTATCCTATCCTATCCTATCCTATCCTATCCTATCCTATCCTAATTGCTGTTTACCTGCCCTCACTTCATATGGTTTTGCACTGAAACAAGAGACTAAATAATTTTGCTTCGTTGCTCCTTTGAGCAGTAAGGATTTTTTAAAATCAGTTCTATTGTATAATTAATCAGCAGTCAAGACTTCAAATTTCAATAAAATGTCCTTGATATGAACTCTCAAAAGCACAATGGAAAAATCTTTCTAAATTTTTAAAGAATAATTTGTTACTTTATACAATTTAGCAACAAAACTAACATTGGGTCTATAAATCTGATACATCATCATAAATAAATGATCATACTGGGTAAAGGGATACTGGGACTGCAACTTTTGAGTAATTTCCAAACTTCTGAAATAAATCCCTTTTAATTCCATCCTAACCTGTGAGAAAAAAACAGCACGATAAATCAAATATGCAATTGGTGTTGAACTATGTATTAAGGATGTTGAACTATGTAAGTGTGTGAAGATGTTTGCATGTCTTAAGCAAATTGAGTTAATGCTGATGACAATGGTTGTCTTTCAAACGGAAAGATTCTGTTTCTGTTATCAAAGAAGTGAAAGAAAATAAATCAGTTAATATTTCTGATTTTAACTTTTGTTACTCATTTAAAGAATTCCTAAATTTTTTGGTTAGTGCTCTTCCCAGAGCATCCCAGTATTTCCAATATTCCCAGTATGCTTACCGTGCAAGGGGTTTGCATCCAAGGTTCCCCATCTATCTGCATAGGCAGAGACTTGCTGGTCCTAAAGTGATATATTTCATAGTATAAGTAACTAGACAAAATTGATAAATGTATTTATTAAGGAGAGATATATGTGATGGCAGATACATATAACTCTGATTTACCCCTAAACTTCTATGTAATCTCCAGTATCACCCAACATGCTTATAAAAATAATCTAGGCACTTAGTAGGCTTAGTTTGATTTTCAACACACAAAGCAAAACCATTGTAAACATTCACACATCTTGCTAGTAATAAGCAACTCTCTCATGCGAGAATAGTCTGTAATTTGTGAAATAAAGAGTGAATTATTCAAGAACTTCAGGAATAAACCTTATTAACTGAAAAGACAAAGGCACCTCTGATATTTTTTATTTTTTTAGACTGAAACAAATTATAGCCCTATCATCATCATTTATTAGAACCATAAAAGTTGTATTTACACTTGTGTCTGACTGTGGATTAGACAGAGCACTCACATGACAGTTGTACTACATCCAGAGGTTTTAACATACCATATTATAAATTCAAATTGTTAGTAAAGGGGCACTGATCTTAAGAAAAGGCTACAGCCAGTGTTCCCTGTCTAGTTTTGGATACCACATTAAGAAAAGTATAGACAAATGAGAAAATAAAAAAAAAGGAAGATTTTTTTTTTACTTTTCCAACCCTATATTTCTGCATTATAATAGTTTGCATACAAGACTATTAGAAATAACATGGAGTAGATAAATTTAATAATGGAAAAATAAGACAACTGAACACTCATGGTGGTCAATGGAAATTCTGGCTTGGATATTATTTGAAAAATTATCCAATGTCATATATGGCCATAAGTGGAAGAAGGGAAGAATGTTCAATGAGCTCTCACTTTATAGGTTTGGAAGGGTTCTG